>NW_026526876.1:54485373-59285373 GCF_024362965.1 Panthera pardus
ATCCCTCCTGTTACCCTTATATAGTTCCCACCCATCCCACCCCCTTTCCTAACCTTTGACAACCACAAATCCATTCTTCATTTCTAGAATTTTGTTCACTTAAGAATGTTCTACAAATGGGACTCAATAGTATATAAGCCAGTTTTTTTGAGATTGGCTTTTGTTTCACTCAGCATAATTCTCTGGAGATTAATCTAGACTGCTGTGCATATTCGGTAGTTCATTCCTTTTTATTGCTGAGTGTTACTCCCACTGTATGGATATAATAACACAGTTTAACAACTCACCTGTCAAAGAGCATCTGGTTGTTTTCAGTTTGGTACCATTATGAGTTAAGCAACTCTGGGGTGCCTGGGTGGCTCAGTTGGTTATGCATCCGACTCTGGATTTCAGCTCAGATCATGATCTCACAGTTTGGGAGTTCAAGCCCTGAGTCTGGTTCTGCACTAACAGTGCAGAGCCTGCTTGGGATTCTCTTTCTCTGCCCGTCCCCTGCTCGTGCTTGGTCTCTCTCTCTTTCAGAATAAATAAATGAACTTTAAAAAAAAAGGAGTTAAGCAGCTCTGAAATTTGTGTGAAGTTTTTGTTTGAACATTTTCATTTCTCTTAATTTTCATTAAGTTTTCATTTCTCTGGGAGTGCCTGAGTGGCTCAGTTGGTTAAGCATCCGACTTCTTCCCAGGTTGAGCCCCACGTGAGGCTCTGTGCTGAGAACTCAGAGCCTGAAGCCTGCTTCGGATTCTGTCTCCCTCTCTCTCTGCCCCTCCCCCACTCGGTCACTCGCATGCGCACGCTCGCTCACGCTCTCTCTCTCTCTCTCTCTCTCTCTCTCTCTCTCTTTCAAAAATAAATAAACATAAAAAAAAATCGTAATTTTTTTTTTTTTTCATTTTTCTAGGACAAATGTCCAGGAGCGCAATTGCTGGATCACATGATAGTTGCATGCTTCGTTTAAAAAAAAAAAAAAAAAATTGGTTCTTCAGTATTCAGTACTGTATGAACCAATTCAGTACATTGGTTCTTCATGTATTCGGCCCACTTCCTAATTGGTTTGTATTTTACAGTTAAATTTAAGACTTCTTTATATATTCTAGATACTAGTCCTCTGATATGTGGTTTGCAAATACTTTATCAGAGTTAGTAACTTCTCTTTTCATGTTCCCACGGTGTTTCAAAGAGTAAAAGATTTTAATGTCGATGAAATCCAATTTATCAATCTTCCCTTTTATAAACTGTGTTATTTGGTGTCAAGCTTAAGACCTCTGCCTAGCCCTAGGTCGCAAGGATTTTCTCTTATTTTTTTTTTCCTGAAATTACTATAGTTTTATATTTAAGTTCATGACCCATTTTAAGTTACTTTTTGCATAAAGTGTGAGAATTAGGTTGATGCCCCTTTTTTCTTTTTCTTTTTCTTTTTTTTTTTTTTTGACAAATGTTCAATAGCTCCAGCCCCATTTATTGAAAAGACTATCTTTTCTCTACTGAATTGTTTCTTATACCTTTGTCAAAAATCAGTTGTGTGAGTCTGTTTCTTGGTTCTTTATTGATCTACATAGACCAGTCCATCAATACTACGCAGTCTTGATTATGTAGCTACATGATAAAACTTAATGTTGAGGGGCACCTGGGTGACTCAGTCAATTAAGCATCCAACTCTTGATTTCAGCTTAGGTCATGATCTCAGTTTGTGAGTTCAAGCCTCACGTCTGGTTCCATGCTGACAGTGTGGAACCTGCTTGGGATTCTCTCTCTCCGCCCCTCCCTCTCCTTTCCTCTCTCTCTCTCTGTCTCTCTCAAAATAAATAGATAAACAAAAAAAACCCAAAAAACAAAAACAAAAGCAAAATTTAACATTGAGACAAATGATTCCTCTTACTTTATTCTACTTTTTCAAGATTGTTTTAGCTCTTCTAGTTCCTCTGCCTTTCCATATAAATTGTAGAAGAATCTTATCTGTATCTACAAAAAAAAAAAAAAAAAAAAAAAGAATCTTGTTGGGATTTTAGTAGTAATTGCATTAAACCTGTATATCAGTTTGGAGAGAATGGACATCTTTACTTTGAGTCTTCCAATTCATGAACATCATATGTCTTTTCTTTTCTTTATGTCCTTTATGTCCTTCAGCAGTTTGTAGTTTTTAGTATATAAGTCCTGTACACATTTCGTTAGACTTACACCTATGTAATTCACGTTTTTGGAGTGATTATAAATGCATTGTATTTTTAATTTTGATAACTACTGTTGCTAGTATACATAAATGGAACTGATTTTTGTATGTTTATCTTTTATCCTCAAACTTTGCTGAAGTCATTGATTAGTCTGGATGTTTTCTTTGGAGATTCCTTGGGATTTCTATGCAGACAATTATGTTATATGAAATAGAGACATTTTTATTTCTTCCTTCATGATTTTTTGCTTTCTATTTCTTTTTCATGCCTGTTGCATTTACAGAACTACGTTGATTAAGAGTGATAAAAGCAGACATCTTCACTTGTTCCCAGTCTTTGGAGGAAAGCATTTAGGCTTTCTGTAGGTTGCTTCATCAGTTGAGGAAGTTCTCCTCTATTCCTATTTTTGTGATTTTAATTATGAGTGTTGTATTTTTTCAAATGATTTTTCTGCACTAATTATTATGATCATGTGATTTTTCTTCTTTAACCTGTTAATATAGTAGATTATATTCATTTCATATATTGAGACAGCCTTGCATTCCTGGGATAAATCCCACTTGGTTATGATGTATAAATATTTTTATATGTTCCTGAATTCTATTTGCTAATATTTTGTTAAAGGTTTTTGGGTTTGTATTCATGAGGGATATTGGTGTATAGTGTTTTTTTGTTTGTTTGTTTTTTATACTGTCTCTTCTGGTTTGGGGACAAAGATAATACTTGCTTCATAAAATGAAATAGGAAGTGTTCCCTTCTACTTCCTAGAATAGATTATGGAGGACTGATGTTAATTTTTCTTTAAAAGTTTGATTTCCATTTGGGCCTGGAACTATATTTTTGGAAGTCTTAAAGTTATAATAAAGTGAGAAGACACAATTTACCAATATCAGAAATGAAAAAAGGGATATAATTACAGACTCTGAAGACACCAAAGAGATAATAAGGGAATATTATGAAAGATTCTATGCACATAAATTTGACAGCTTAGATGAAATGGACCAGTTCCTCTAAAAGCAGAAACTACCCCAATTCACCCAATGTGAAATAGACAATTCAAATAGCCCTACTAGGGATATTGAATTTATAATTTACAAACGTCAAGTCCAAAATGGTCTTTGATTTATTTTGAGATAATTTTTGTATATGGTGTAAGGTAAGGGTCCAATTTAATTCTTTTGTACACGGATGTTCAGTTTTCCCACCACCATTTGTTGAAAAGACTGTACCTTCAACATTGCAGGATCATGGCACCCCACTGAAGATCAACTGATCGTATATGCATCAGTTTCTGGGTTCTTTCTTCTGTTTCATTGATCTACGTGTCTTTCCTTCTGCCAGTTTCACAGGGTTTTGATTACTGTGGCTAGTAAATGTTGACATTATGAAGTGCAAGTCCTCCAATTTTGCTCTTGTTTTTTGTCTATTTGGGGTTCCTTATGATGCCACATGGATTTTAGGATGGATTTTTCTATGTCTGCAAAAATAGTAAAGAAGCATATAAAAAGATAGTCACCATAACTAATGATGAGAAATGCAAATCAAAACCACAATGAGATATCATCTCACATTTATTAGGATGGCTGCTATCAAAAAAATAGGGAAATAAGTGTTGGCAAAAATGTGGAGAAATTGGAAAATGGAACCCTTACACACTGTTGGTGACAGGTTGTAAAATGGTGCAACCACTGTGGAAAACAGTGCAGTGGGTCCTTAAAAAATTAAAAATAGATCTTCTATGTGATCCAGTAATCCTACTTTTGGGTGTCCAAAAGAATTGAAAGCAGGGTCTTGGAGAGATATTTACCATGTTCATAGCAGCACTGCTCACAATAGCTGAGAGGCGGAAGCAACCGAAATGTCCATGGATGGATGAAAGAATAAAGAAACTGTAACATATACATACAAAGACATATTATTCAGGCTGAAAAAGGGAAGGAAATGCCGTCACATACTACAACATGGATGAACCTTGAGAACATTGTGCTAAGTAAAATAAACCAATCCCAAGAACACAAATACTGTATGATTCCACTTTATGAGCTATCTGAAGTAGCCAAATTTATAGAAACAGAACGTAGAATGGTGGTTACCAGAGGCTGGGGAGAAGGAGAAAAGGAGAATAGTTCTTTAATGGGTGTATCAGTTTTGCAAGATGAAAAGTTCTGGAGATCTATTTCACAACATGAATATACTTAACACTTCTGAACTGTTTGCTTAAAAATGGTTATGTTGTGTGTTTTTTACCACAGTAAAAATATTAGCATATCAAATTTATCAAGTACATTAAAAATAATAACACTATCACCAACAATTATTTATTCTATAGGATTGTTTCACATTTGAAAATGTAGTAATATAATTCATAATACTATTTTACCTTAAGGAGAAAAATTACATGATCACCATGATGGATGACAAGAAAAAATCCTTAATAAAACTCAATAAACGTATTCAATAAAAATCTCCTACTTGAATACGAATAGCAGGGTACTGGAGAGCCTGGGTGGCTCAGTTAAGTGTCCAACTTCAGCTCAGGTCGTGATCCACAGTTTGTGGGTTCAAGCCTGGAGTCAGGCTCTGTACGGACAGCTCAGAGCCTGGAGCCTGCTTTGGATTCTGTGTCTCCCTCTCTCTCTGCCCCTCCCCCGCTCATGTTCTGTCTCTCTCTCTCTCTGTCAAAAATAAATAAACATTAAAAAAATTAAAAAATAAAATTGGGATCATAATATATTATTATCCTGCAATATAGTTTCTAAACTTAACAAAATAACATGGATTGAGTTCCAGGTTGCTACTAGAGATCTACCTTATTCTTTTTTAATGACTGCACAGTATTCCTTTTTTTTTTTTTTTAATGTTTATTTATTTTAGAGAGAGAGAGAGAGTGCAAGCAGGGAAGGGACAGAGGTAGAAGGAGACAGAATCTGAAGCAGGCTCCAGTCTCTGAGCTGTCATTACAGAGCCAGACGCCGGGTTCAAACTCACAAACTGTGAGATCATGACCTGAGGCAAAGTCAGACACTTAACCTACTGAGTCACCCAGGCGCCCCATGGTTGCACAGTATATCATAGCATAAATGTGCTATAATTCACCTAACTATATTCTACTAATGAGTTTTAAGTTGTTTTAGTTTTTTTACTATTAAAAAAGTGCTTCAATGAAACCTTTATACATACATCTTTGTTCACTTGTGAAAGATAGTCTTTTCGAATTGAAATTGCTAGGTCAAAGGATATGCAATTTAACGTTTTTCACAGATACTCTCAAGGTATCCTTTAAAAATTCTTCCCAGGTATAGGGTTTGAAAGCATCCATCTATCCATATTCTCATCAACAAAGATATATATATATATATATTCTCATCAACAAAGATAAAATCTTGCAGCTTTTGCCCATCTGGCAGATACAGGAAAAAACAAAGTCATGGATGTGAGGGCAATCTTGGCTGTGACATCTGTCACCCCATTGATCGCCAGGGTTAATTCAAGTGATCTGGCTGGCTAGATGTGTGTCCCCTTCCTCCCTCACTGTTCCATGTGCGTCCCTCCAGAAGCTGCACTTTTGGTTGAAGAGGATGACCTTCCCCAATGGATGAGGACTGTTCTCTAGTCAAGAGTATATATACGCTGCTGCGCTCCCCTGCTAGAACCTCCAAACAAGCTCTCAAGGTCTATTTGTAGGAGAACGTAGGGTATTCAAGCTTCCAAGACTCGAGACACATCCAAACGAGGTGCTGCATGTGGCAGTCTGCCTTCTAAAAAAGAAAAAAAAAATTCATTATTTGCATTATTTGTAGATTATATGATCACTTACCTGGAAAAAAAAAAAAAATTACCTGAGTAATGTTTAGACCAGAGAGCTGGGTGTGTTTGAAGGAAAACACTCTCATACCTGGAGGAAGTATATATTATACTCTAGAAGGCAGTATTTCAGTATGAGTCAAAAACACTAAAAATATGCATCACATCTGATCGAGCAATCAAAATCCAGGATTTCTTTCCAAGGGAAATAAGGAAATATACAAAGATTTAGCTACAATTTTTACTGAAGCATGGTTTATAGCTATGAAAAACTGGAAACAACCTAAATGTCCAACAAGGGACTAGTTATATAAATGATGGTTCATTCATACAGTCATACACAGCACATCTATTAGTAGTTATATTGTAGATTAAAGTTTGTTGACAATTTCATATTTTCATATTATACTGCTCAATGAAAAATATCATAAAACTGCATATCAATATGATACCAATATAAACATAGATTCTTCTAAATTACCCATCAATTTATTTTGTTCAAAGTTTGTCTAAAGGTAAATCATTTATTTTTTAACATTTTTATGTATTTTTGGGAGACAGAGAAGTAGTGGGAGAGGGGCAGAGAGAAAGGGAGACACAGAATCCGAAGCAGGTTCCAGGCTCTGAGCCGTCAGCTCAGAGCCTGATGGGGGCTAGAACTCATGAACTGTGAGATCACGACCTGAGCTTAATCAACTGAGCTTACCTTAATAATCAAGGTAAATTATTTTTGAAGGCCAACCCAAAACATCAATGCAATGTAAGCTTAGCACCTGACATCCCAGCTAAGTTACCAGGAGTGAATGCAAATATAAAACTTGGAGATAATCCTGACATAAAAATAAATGCCTGTTTGGGGAACTTACAATGAGACTTTTTAATGAAATTAAGGGCTATTTGAATAACCTCTCTCTATCTGTTCACAAAGATCACAAGCTCTGCCAGGGTATCTCAGGATTATTTTAAGCGCCCCTGGGGACTCTGGGAACCCTGGGAACCCCATATTGTGCCTGTCATTTAGATGCTTATCCACTGGTTGGAAGAATCCAAACAAGATGCTTTCAGCCAAACATTGCAGTGTCCCCAGCAAAAAGGAGGGCCAGTGTTTCCTCTGTGACAATTCCCTGTTTTCCCAAACCATGAATCAGCCTCATTGTCCCACCCGTTTCTTTGCATCATTTATTTTGTTCATCAAAGTTAATGGCAAAGGCAGGAACGTGGCAAAAAAAAAAAAAAAAAAAAAAAAAAAAAAAAAAAAAAACCAAAAACCCACACAACAACAACAAAAAACTGAGACTCTGGGCAAGGAGGAGAACACAAGGCCACAGTATTTAGTTCTGCCTGTAAAGAAAGAGTCAGGATTTCACAGAGGCTGCTTCAGAAGAATGGCTGGAAATGTGTCAGAAGGCTAATTTCACAGAGAGCATCTAATTTACAAAATAATACTTGGCAGTTGATCAGCATTTTTCATCCAAAGGTAAAGGGGTCTCCAAATGTAAATGTATAAAACCTTTCTGGGCACTACATCATGTCAGACTTTTCTTTCCTTCCTCCACTCACTGCCTTCCCTCCCACCCTACTTTTTCTCTTCCTCCTCCTCCCTACTCCTTCCCAGTGGGAAACAAATGATAATTCGACCTGGATAACACTCTCCATTTCCTCATTGTATAAGCTGATGCTCACTCGGCCCAAACCTTTCATGCAATTTATATTATAAAGAATAAAGGGTGGGGGGATTTTTTCTCCCAGTTATAGCACCCATTGTCCCAAAAGTCAGCTCTGTTTTTAGATGCCCATTAACCAGTTCAAGGTCATATCTTCCTACTCCCTGATAATTTACCACTGTTGTACTAGTTAGGATTCTTTGGTTATAAGTAGCTTAAGAAAAAAAGGGGCAACTTTTAAAGGATAGGGAGAGGTGCTTTCACAGCACCAAAGGACAGGTGTGCAGTGAAGCCACCGAGATAGTCTGAAATCAGAAACAGTAAAGCTGGGTAAACCCTACTTCTCCTCCTAAAGAAGTAAACCCTACTTCTCCCTCCCTACTTCATTCCTTTTCTTTCTGTGTATCTGTTTTTCTCTCTGCGTATCTGCCTTAATTTCTTCTCTGATTCACGTGACAGACGGAATATGGCTGCAGTGCATCTCCCAGTGCATAAGTTAAAATTCCAGCCAACAGCAGGCTGATGATCTGTTTCTCAGTCCAATCCTAGATTCTCCAAAGAAACAATCTAATTATCACCCTGAGCGACATGTCCACCCCTGGGCACAAAGACAGAATCAGGTGGTAGCACAATGGCTCCCAAGAGCCCATGCCAATGATGTGATGTGTGAGTATGCTTCCCAAAGAGAGGGGGATGGTAGGGGGCTGAAGAAATGACCAAAGCATGAACCAAATCTGTTTATTGCTTTAATACTTGGACTATTTGGCTACAAATTGTTTCTTGATGAAGCTCAGTAATATTTTAAAGAAAAGATTTCTGATTGCATTTTTATAGAATAAAGTTTACATGACTATGGCCAGTTCACATAGCAGGGTTGAGGTATGTGACCCCTCCTTATGGGTGGTCCAAATGACCATCCTTACACCAAATATCTTAACCTTTCCAGTTTTCAAAGACTGATAAACTCAAAATTAAGCAATGAGTATTGACTTTTGCTTCCAGTGTTCCTGAGTAACTGGGAAGAGCTGTGGGAATACCTTGGATCTTGGAAAAGGCAGCTCAGTGTTTATTTATGGTTGATAATGTATTGAACGTAGCACCAAAAGCTTTGTCATCTCGGTCAAACACAGTTTCTCTGGGCCTCTTCATTGTAATTGTTGATTGTGGTTCAAAATGAGGTTATAGAATCAAAAGCACTGTGTAAGCTATGAAGAATAGTACAAGTATCACCTGTATATCTCCAAGCCTCATCACATTTTGGTACAAATGAGAAGAGATTTATTACAACATAATATGGTAGTTAAGAACAGGTTGGTTTCAGGGCCTCTGGGTGGCTCACCTGGTTAAGCATCCGACTCTTGATTTCGGATCAAGTCATGATGTTATGGTCATGGGATCAAGCCCTTGTGGGGCTTCATGCAGAGCTTGGAGCCTGCTTGGAACTCTCTCTCTCCCTTTCTCTCTGCCCCGCCCCCTGCTCATGCTTGCTCTCTCTCTCTTTCTCTGTCTCTCTCAAACAAACAAATAAATAAATAGGTTGATTTCAATAAATTGTGCAAAAAAAAAAAAAAAAAGAACTTTGATACATACCTTATACCATATACAAAAATGAACTTGAAATAAATCATAGACCTAAATGTAAACCTAAAACAATAAGCCTTCTGGAATAAAATAGAGGAGAAAATATTTGTGGTTTAAAGTTAGGCAAAACTTCATAAATAAGAAAGCACCGGGGCACCTGGGTGGCTCAGTCTGTTAAGTGTACAACTGGCTCAGGTCATGATGTCATGGTTCGTGAGTTCAAGCCCAACACTGGGCTCTCTGCTGTCAGGGCAGAACCTGCTTTGGATCCTCTGATTCCTCACTCTCTGCCCTTCCCCTGCTCATGCTCTCTCTCAAAAATAAATAAACACTGGGGCGCCTGGGTGGCTCAGTCGGTTAAGCGTCCGACTTCGGCTCAGGTCACGATTTCGCGGTATGTGAGTTCGAGCCCCGCGTCGGGCTCTGTGCTGACCGCTCAGAGCCTGGAGCCTGTTTCAGATTCTGTGTCTCCCTCTCTCTCTGACCCTCCCCCGTTCATGCTCTGTCTCTCTCTGTCTCAAAAATAAATAAACGTTAAGAAAAAATTAAAAATTAATAAATAAATAAACACTAAAAAAAGAAACAAAAAGCATGAACTATAAAAGAAAAAATGATAAGTTAGATTTATTAAAATGAAAACTTCTGCTCTTGAAGAGACACTTAAGAAAATGAAAAGACAAGACACAGAATGGAAAAACATATTTGCAAAACACACGTCTGATAAAAAGATACGTATACGGAATATATAAAGAACTTCAGCACTCAACAATATGGAAACAACCCAACTCAAAAATGGGAAAAAGATTTGAATAGACACTTCACCAAGTAAGATGGTAAGTAAGTAGCATATAGAAAAAATTTTAACATCATTAGCCATTAGGGATATGAAGGATGAAAGCTATAATGAAATACCACATCACATACCTATTAAAATGGCTAAAATGAAAGTAAATTAACACTACCAAATGTCATAGTGGATACAGAACAAGTGAAACTCTCATACATGCTGGTGGGAATGCAAAGTTGGTAGTTTCTCACAAAACAGATAGGCAGTTTATTTTTTTTTTCCAATATATGAAATTTATTGTCAAATTGGTTTCCATACAACACCCAGTGCTCATCCCAAAAGGTCAGATAGGCAGTTTAAAGTAGTTAAGCATACACTTGCCGTACAACCCAGAAATCCTGCTCTGACTTATTTATTTGGAGAAATTAGAGCACAGGTGTGCAAAGTGAACTACGGGAAAATATCTACAGCAGCATGATTCATTATTACCATAAACTAAAGACAAACCAAATATCCATCTATTGGTGAATTGGATAAACACATGTGGTATATCCATACAAGAGAGTACTATTGCCTATTAAAAGGAGCGAATTTTGGGAGCACCTGGGGGGCTCAGTCGGTTGAGCTTCCGACCCTTGATTTTGACAGCACAGAGCCTGCTTAAGATTATCCCTCTCCCTCTGGCCTTTTCTCCCACTTGCACTCTTTCTCTCTAAAACTTAAAAAAAAATTTTTTTAATTAAAAAAAAATAAAAGGAGCAAATTATTGATACACCAACATAGATGACTCTCAGGTCAACTGTGCTGAATGAAAGAAGCCAGGCTCCAATGATTCCATTTGTATGACATTCTGGGAAAGTCAAAGTATAGGAAAAGAAATTAGATCAGCAGCTGACAGGTGTATGAGCTTGGTATAGACTACAGAGGGATCTTTTTGGGGTAATGGTACTGTTCTATCCCTTGATGTGGTGGTAGTTACATGATTCGTGTGTTGGAAAATGCTCATAAAATTGTACACCTAAAAATTGAATTTTACTGAGTGTAAATTATTCCTTAATAAACCTGACTTTTTTTTAATGTTTATTTATTTTGAGAGAGACAGAGAGAAAGAGAGAATGCATGCAAGTGGGGGTGGGGCAGAGAGAGAGAGAATCCCAAGGATGCTCTGTGTTGTCAGCACAGAGCCCAACTCAGGGCTCATTCTCATGACCCTGGGATCATGACCTGAGTCATAATCAACAGTTGGATGCCGAACGAACTGAGCCACCCAAGTGCCCCTAAAACTTGACTTTTATAAATGGAACAAGAGAGCGCCTGGGTGGCTCCGTTGATTGAGCTGGACTTGGGCTCCGATCATGATCTCACAGTTCACTTCCAGAGTTTGAGCTCCGAATCTAGCTCTTTGCTGTGCTATCAGCACAGAGCCTACTTCAGATCCTATCCCTACCTCTCTCTGCCCTTCCCCTGCTTGCGTTTTCTCTCTCTCTCTCAAAAATAAATAAACTTTTTTCTTGTAAATCAAGTTTGTTAGAGTGCCTGGGTGGCTCAGTAGGTTAAGTGTCTGACTCTTGATCTCAGCTCAGGTCATGATCTCCCAGTTGGTGAGTTGGAGCCCTGCGTCAGGCTCTACTCCGAAGGTGCAGAGTCTGCTTGGGATTCTGTCTCTCCTTCTCTCTGTCCTTCCCCTGCTTGTGTGCTCTCTTTCTCTCGCGCGCAAAATAAGCAATAAATAAACATTAAAAAATAAAAACATTTTAAAAATGAATAAATAAAAATCAAGTTCGTTAAAAAAAAAAAAAGTTAACCGTAGAATTAGCATATGGTCTAGTAGTTCTACCTCTAGGTACATACCCAAAAGGAGTGAAAGCAGGGACTCAAACAGACATAGCAGCGTTACTCACGTTAGCCAAAAGGCAGAAACAATCCAGATGTCCATCGAAAGATAAATGGATCGACAAAATGTGGTGTTTACATACAATGGCATATCATTCAACCATAAAAAGGAAGGAAATTCTGATACAAGCCACTATACAACATGGGTGAGCCTTGAAAACATGCTAAATAAAGTAAGCTACATGCAAAAAGGACAAATATTGTATGATTCTATTTACATGAGTTACCTAGAATGGGCAAATTGATAGAGACAGGAAGTAGAGTAGTGGTCATGGGGTGGTGGGGGGGGGGAGGGAAAAAGGAATGGGAGTTATTGTTTACTGGGTACATAGTTTCTTTTTGGTGTGATGAAAAAGTTCTGGAAGTGAAAAGTGGCGATGGTTGTACAACTTTGTGAATGTACTTCATGCCACTGAATTGTTCACTTAAAAACGGTTTAAATGGTAAATTTTATGTTATCTCTATTTTACTACTGCCTCTAAAAAAGAGCACAGGTGGAGCTGGGTTTGAATTTGGGCTTTGCCATGTACCAGCTGTGATTCCTTGGGTAAGTTATGCAAACCCACTTGGATATGTTAGAGTAGCCAGGTTGTGCTACAGCTAAAACCAAAGCAACAAAACAAAACACCAAAATATTGGTAGCACAATAAAGATTTCTTTCTTATTTACATTGTATATCTGATATGCAATATGGATGGTGGAGGACATGGGGGGCTCTGCTCTGAAATACTCTCAAAGTACCAGGTTGATGGAAGCTCCACCACCCTGTGCCTTACCTCATGTGGACACCACCCTTCTAGGCACCATGCAGGGAAGGAGAAGAGTGGGAGAATCATGCACAGGCTTTACTTTGCCAGCACCTCCGGTCCCACCCAACTGCAAGGGGCTGGGACATGCGGGAGAGCAGGTAGAACTTTGGATGAGCAATGCTGTGTCAGTCATACTTCTCAGTGCTTCGATTTCTTCATCTAGAAAATAAGCATAGGAATTTTAAAAATTACGGTATAATTGGCACATAACATTATTAATTCCAGGTGCAACAACATAATGATACAATATTTGCATAACTACAGGAAAATTTTAATCTCAGGTTGTTTTGAGGATAAAATGATATGATATATGTAAAGCACTTAGTATACATAGTGAACATTCATTAAGATATTATGTTTCAAGGGGAGCCTGGGTGGTTCTGTCCGTGGTTAAGCGTCTGACTTTGGCTCAGGTCATGATCTCCTGGTTCGTGGGTTCAAGCCCCACATCAGACTCTGTGCTGACAGCTCAAAGCCTGGAGCCTGCTTCAGATTCTGTGTCTCCCTCTCTTTCTGCCCCTCCCCCACTCATTCTCTCTCTCTCTCTCTCTCTCTCTCTCTCTCTCTCTCTCTCTGAAAAATAAACATGAAAAAATTTTTTTAACAGTTATGTTACAAAAAAACTAAAAATAGGACTACCATACAACCCAGCAATCTCATTTCTGGGTATATATCTAAAGGAAATGAAAGCAGATGATCGAAAAGATATCTGCACACCTATGTTCATTGCAGCGTTATTCACAATAGCCAAGATTTGCAAACAACCTAAGTGTCCATCAAAGATGAATGGATAAAGATGTGGTTCATATATACACAATGACATACTATTCACCATAAGAGAAAAGGAAATCCTGCTAGTTGCAACATGCAAAGAGCTTGAGAACATTATGCTGAATGAGATAAGACAGAGAAAGACAAATACCACATGATATCCTACATTTGTGAAATGTTAAACAACAACAAAAACCCTCAGAAAAAGAGTGGAATGGTGTTTACTAGAGACTGAGGGGTAGGGGGAAGGGCAAGATGTTGTTCAAGGGTACATGCTTGCAACTAGCAGATAAATAAATCCCAGAGATCGAATACACAGTATGATACACAAAGCTGTATTATCAATGTTAAATTTGCTAAGAGCCTAGATCTTAATGTCCCCACCACTAGAAGAAACAATTATGTGACGCAATAGAGGTTATTAGCTGAGAACGGCAATCATTGCAATTTCAATTATGAAATCGGTATGCTGTGTACCTTAAACTTACACAATATTATATGCCAATCGTATCTCAACTTAAAAAGTGTTATGTTCTAGGGAGCCTGGGTGGCTCAGTCGGTTAAGCGTCTAATTCTTGATTTCAGCTCAGGTCTCAATCTCACGAAATCGTCAGGCTCTGCACTGACAGTGGGAGCCTGCCTGGGATTCTCTCTCCCTCTCTCTGCTCCTCCTCCACTCGCTGAGCACGAGCTGTCTCTTTCTCAAAATAAATAAATAAACTTAAAAAAAGGAAAAAGGGTTATGTTCCATCCAGCTCCATAATTTTATCCCGAGGATCGGGATCTGCTTTGAAAGTGTCTGCTATTGGCCTCCAGATATACGTAAGCAACCATTTGCCTCTGTCTCAGCAACGCTGTGTTTTAGTCAGAGCTCTTTTGGGTTTTCAGAACATCTCCCCCTCTGTTTATTTGTAATCTCTTTTTTGCTTGTTTATTTGTTAATATTCTTGGTGCATTTTTCTACTGCTGTATCTACCTTTTCCTTGTTGATTAGTAACAGATTATTAACCATTTGTCTATTGCATATGTTGCAAATATTTCTCCCAGTTTGTCATTCGTATATTAACTTTGAATGTGGTGAGATTTGGCATAAAGACATTTTTATGTTTGGGGTTCTTTTTGTTTGTTTGTTTGTTTGTAGTCTGAACTATTATCTTTTCCTTCATGTTTTCCACCCTTGGGGTCATATTTAGAAAGTCTTCCTGCTCCCCCAGATTATAATAATGCTCAATTTATTTTCTTTCTGGAATGTTTATGGTTTCATTTTGCACATTACTTTGCATGTGGTATGGGGTAGAAATAATAATAGCTAACATTTATGAGGCACATTTTATGTGACAGGCACCGTGTTTTTATTTTTCACCACCCATTACTTTTTTTAAGCCTCACAATGATGTACTTGTTTTTATTACTTTGTTTTTAAATCTGGGCAAAATGAAGTTTAGGGAGGTTAAGTATCTTGTCTGCAGTTACACAGCTAAACAGTGGCAAAACTGGCATTCAAACCCTACGTCTATCTAGTTACACATCTTAATTATCACGGTGTATATTTTCTACACTTGATTTTAGCCAAAAGGCCGAGAAGCAATTATCACTGTATCTATTTTCCAATTCCCTCCCCCAAAATCATTAGCCAATTTTGCAAATACATTTTGCTGTGGAATTCAGCATCTCCCTCACCGATGGGAATGCCACTCTTACCATCAAGTTTTTGCTAAGTTCTTGGGTCTATTTCCTCCCTTTATGTCCTTTCTATTGATTGTCCTGTCCATCCTTGTGCCAGTAACATACTCTTATGGTGACTGCTGCATTATTTATACATTGTACTATCTGGGAGGCCAACTCATCACTAGATGCTCTTCTTTCCCAAAGTTTTCTGATCTTTTCTTCACTATTTATTCTTTTGGAAAAATTTTAGAATTATGTCGCCAAGTCCGCAAGAAATTCCACTGAGAGTTTTGCTGAAAATAGCGGGGGCTGGGGAGGCCTTGCATGATGAGAGTAGAGTTCATCAGATTCCTCAGTTCATAGTACACATGGTCTGTGTAAGGCATGTTAGCCCTCCCTTATTCTTAACATTAACCCACAGTTATGTGTTTGAAATGCGCCTCTGGATGTGTTAATGTATGTATATATTCTCGTAAAATACATACGGCTGTTTTGTGCAGATGTTTAAATTGACAGAATAGTAATGGTCTAAGGATGGTTTTGTTTTATTTCTTTGCCCAATACTGTTTTTATGACCTGCTCATGCTGCTGCACGTACAGCTAGTTCACAGGTCCACGGCTGAAGAGGACAGGACGCCCCCCAGTATTTCACTAATGACAGACACCTTGGATGTCCCCAAATCCTCCTTTTCACAACAGAGCTGCAGCGAATATCCTTGTATGTGATCCCTTATAGACCTGGAAACTCTCTGAAGTACATACCCTGGATTGGGACTGCTGGTTGTTGATTCTGCATCTTTGACGTCCTCAATTCTGCCAGATTTCCTTCCAGAATATCTGCACCAGTTTGTACTCCCATAATGACACGGGAGGATTTTCATTTCTCTGATTCTCCCCATCACTTGCTGTTTTTTAACGCTCCAATTTTTGCCCCTGATAGGTATAAAATGATATCTCATTGTTTTAACTTACATTTCATTGATTACCAAGGGAGTTTGAACATCTCTTCTTATTCTTGTGAATTATTTGCATTTCCCCATCTGTGAGGTACCCATTACTCTAGTAACCCATTACTTTAGTGGGTTTCCTGTCTGTGTGTGTGTGTGTGTGTTAACTGTTTTTTTATTTTAAGTACAATTACTCCTCAATGTGGGGCTTGAACTCATGACCCCAAGATCAAGAGTCACACACTGTACTGACCAAGCCAGCCAGGCACCCCTTTCCGTGTTCTTTTAGCTGTCACATATAGATATTCAATTCCCTGGAGTAGTAGGTAATAGAAATCATACTTTATTTTTCTCCAAATACTGAGACAGTTTTCCTGACAACATCTACTGGGAAATTCATCCTTTCCATATTGACTTGTGGTGTCGTCTTTATCTGATATCAAATTCCTTATAGATATATGGGTCTGTTTCTGAGCTCTCAACTCTGTTGCTCTGGTTGATCCACCCATTCCTGTAGCATTGCCATTCTGATTTTACGACTATTATAGTAGATCATAAAATGTGACTGAGACAATCCCCTCTTGTTGCTTTGTCTCTAAAATTAATTTAGGTATTCTAGCAAGAATACGTTTGTTCAATTTCTCAAAAAATTCAGATGGAATTTTGGTTTGGTTGGAATTGCATTTAATTTATAGGTAAATTTTGGGAGAATTGACTTTTAAAGTAGTAAAAGTCCATAAATTTTAAAATAAAATAAAACTAGGGGCTCTGGCTGGCTCAGTCAGAGGAGTGTGTGACTCTTGATTGCAGGGTCATGAGTTCGAGCCCCACATGGGATGTAGAGACTACTTAAATAAAACTTAAAAAATAAAATAAAATAAAGGGGTGCCTGGGTGGCTCCGTCAGTTGAGTGTCCTATTTTTGATTTTGCTCAGGTCATGATCTCACAGTGCGTGGGATTGAGCCCCGTGTCTGGCTCAGCCCTAACAGCACAGAGCCTGCTTGGGATTCTTTCTCTTCTTCGTGTGTCCTTCCCCCTGCTCTCTCTCTTTCTCTCTCTCCCTCAAAATAAATAAACTAAACTGAACTAAACTAAACTAAACTAAAATAAAATAAAATAAAATTATAAGGTTCATAATAAAGTTCAGCTGTTCCTCGCTCTATCCCTCCCTGACCCTAAGTTCCATTCCCCAGAAACTACCCCTTGTATCTCCTTAGCTCCTTCTTCTGCTATGTCTCTCATACCTCTAAACAAGATATTTACACTGTCATTTTTAAGTATTCCTATTTAAAAAAATTTTTTTAATGTTTATTTATTTTTGAGAGAGAGAGACAGACAGACCATGAGTGGGGTAAGGGCAGAGAGAGAGAGGGAGACACAGGATCCAAAGAAGGCTCCAGGCTCTACGCTGTCAGCACAGAGCCTGATGCAGGGCTCGAACTCACAAACTGCGAGATTGTGACCTGAGCCAAAGTCGGACACTTAACCGACTGAGCCACCGAGGCGCCCCTTAAGTATTCCTATTTTAGATGTTACCTACTGACCCCTTACTATAGAAATAAAATTTTGCTCCATTTTATAGCTGATAGAGACGCGCAGATACACACTCACATACACATCTTCCCAATATAGTTTTATTACCATTTTAAAAAATTGGCACTCAGTGCTTATCTTGTTATAACCATGTAATGTTGTTCACAGCTGAGCCATATTGTATGCCATGTCCTTTCTTTGACGACTTTGTATTTTCCTTGGCATTAAAAATGACCTCACTTAGTTTGTTTTTCTAGGTACCTATCATATGCTCCAAGTCTGCAGAATACCTCTAAAACTTCTCTCCATCTAAGTGAAACACAGCTGTCTTGGTAATGCGACCACTGAAAGTTTCCATCCTCCTGCTCCAACATAGATCAGTTACTTCGAAGACCTCCTGAAGCACTATTATCCCGGACTTCCTCACATGTCCACCCTTGGTCCCTAATGTATGCTGGACATAGCATCACTCTGCCCCTCTTTTTCTCTTTCACTTACAAGTACTCTTGTGATTACATTGACCCACCCAGATGATCCAAGATACTCTCATCTCAAACTCCTCAAAGTAATCACATCTGCAAAGTCCCTTTTGGCATGAAAGGCAACAGTCATAAATTCTGGGGACTAGGGCATGGACATCTTTGGGAGCTATCATTCTATCTACCACACCTTCACATCCTTATACTTCTAATTTTCAAATTTTTCCTGTTGTGTTGGTAAAGACACAAATTGTTGACCACCAATAGCCTTAGTAGGTACCCTTGTTTTATTCCTGATCTTAAAAGGAATGTTACCTAAAGTTTCTCTGTTATGTATTATGTTTGTACATTGTAGATGTTTGATGGATAAGCAAAGTTATGGAAGTTCTGTTCTAAGATTTCTGGGAATTCTTGTGATAAGCAGGTGTTGAAGTTTATCGAATTATTTTCTGCATTTATTTAGATAATCCCATGCTTTACTTTATTTAGTTTGTTAATAAATTACCTTGCTAGGTTTTCTAATGCCATATCATCTTTATATTCCTAATTGATCATGATGTATTATTACTTCTACATACAAATGGATTTTGTTAGTTAATATTTTATTTAAGAGTTTCATATTTATGTTCCTAAGTGACATAGATCTTAGTTTTTTTGTGGTGTGTGTGTGTGTGTGTGTGTGTGTGTGTTTTAATTGTCATCATCTGAATTAGACACATAGTGTAGGAGCCTGGGTGACTCAATAGAGCATGTGACTCTTGACCTTGGGACCGTGAGTTTGAGCTCCACATTGGGCATAGAACTTACTTTAAAACAAACAAACAAACAAACAAACAAACAAACAAACAAACGTAATGATATTAAGCCCTAAAATGAGTTAAAAAGTTTTCAGTCTGTTTATTACTGTTATTTAGTTTTATTCTTGTATCTATTATTTTAATATTTGATAGAACTCACCTGCAAAACTGTTGGAATCTGGATTGCTTCAGGTGGGTAAAAGTAGGTAGAGGTGTTTTATTACCTGTTTTTGTTTTTGTTTTTTTTACTGATGCTTATTCTACTCAAGTTTTCTATTTTTCTTATAACAGTTTTATCATTTTAGATTTTGCGAGAAATTTATTTACTTTTATCTAGTTATAAAATTTATCAGCACACATTTATTTATAATATTCTTTAATTATTTGTAAAATATTTATTGTGGTTGTATTATTTTCCCTCTTATGTTTTTATTTTATCTGTATCATCTCTTTCATGAGCAGCCTAAGCAGAGATTTTGTAGTATTTAAAAAAACTTTTTTTAACATCTTTTATTTTAGGGGGTAGGGGTCGAGGGAGAAAGGGAGAGAATCTTAAGTAGGCTCCGTGCCATCAGTGCAGAGCCTGATGTGGGGCTTGACCTCACTACCATGAGATCATGACCTGAGTAAAATCAAGAGTCAGACACTTAACTGAGCCACCCAGGCGCCCCTATTATTTTTTCTTAGGTAGGCTCCACAGCCAGCACAGAGCCCAATACAGGGCTTACTCATGACCCTGAGATCAAGACCTGAGGCTGAGATCAAGAGTTGAGACCTAACAGACTGAGCCACCCAGGTGCCCCCAGTATTCATATGATTTGAAAAGCCATCATTTGTTTTTTATTAATTTTCTTGTGATAACCCATTTTATTAATCTGTTATCTTTGCGTTCCTTCTTTCTTGTTCCTTTGGGTTTACTCTGTTACTTTTTTCTAACATCTTACTTTTATTTTTTTAATTTTTTAAAAATTTTATTTATTTTGAGATAGAGAGTACGTGTGTGCACACACAAGTGGTGGAGGGGCAGAGAGAGAGAGAGAGAGAGAATCCCAAGCAGGCTCTGCTCTGCTGATGTGGGGCTCAAAATCACAAACCATGAGATCCTGACCCGAGACGAAGTCAAACGCTTAACCGACTGAGCCACCCAGATGCCCCTTAGCTTATTTACTTTCTAATAAATGTACATAAAACTAAGAGGCTACACATTTTCCTCTATTTATTTAACTATGTCCTGTATATTTTGATGTATATTGTTTTGTCATTCAAATCTAAGTTTTTTTTTTTTTTTAATTTTTTTTTCAACGTTTTTAATTTATTTTTGGGACAGAGAGAGACAGAGCATGAATGGGGGAGGGGCAGAGAGAGAGGGAGACGCAGAATCGGAAACAGGCTCCAGGCTCCGAGCCATCAGCCCAGAGCCTGACGCGGGGCTCGAACTCACTGACCGCGAGATCGTGACCTGGCTGAAGTCGGACGCTTAACCGACTGCGCCACCCAGGCGCCCCTCAAATCTAAGTATTTCATAAATACAAATTACAATTTTCCTTTTGACACAAGATGTATTTAGTGGTATAAATTTTAGTTTTCAGACATGAGCATCTTTTATGTTATCTTTTTACTGATTTTTCTTTTTATTGCATTCTGGCCAGAAATCTTAGTATATGTGATATTGAGGTTTTCTTAAAGACATGATACCTTATTAGTGTTGCCAACATTCCTAGTGTGCTTAAAAAGATTGTATACTTTTGGGGGTGTTATTTTGGGGAGAGGCATGTACATATAATACATATATTACAATATTTATTTATTTATACACATATACTAGTTTGAGTTGATTAATTACTTTATCCAAATCATCTGTATCCTTACTTATTTTTTTCTGCTTGAATTACGAGTTCCTAAGTGGTGCTGATGTATCTGTTAGTGATTGTAGTTCTGCCAGTTATTACTTTATAGAATTTGAGGCTATATAATTAGGTGCATGTATGTTAGTAGTTATTATATCTTCTTGATCTATTGTCTCTTTCTGTTCTTGTTTGCCTCTTACTATCATTTTTTTCCCCTTGAACTCTGTTTTGTCTGTTTTAATATTAAAATTGTTACCATGGCTTCCCTTTGTTTCATATTTCTATGTTT
Organism: Panthera pardus; assembly: GCF_024362965.1. Lineage (NCBI taxonomy): Eukaryota > Metazoa > Chordata > Mammalia > Carnivora > Felidae > Panthera > Panthera pardus. The sequence goes on from NW_026526876.1 coordinate 54,506,412, forward strand.
AACTTTTTTTATTCTTGTACTTTCAACTTTACAGTATTATTAAAAAAAAAAAAAACTTTGGGGCACCTGGGTGGCTCAGTCAGTTAAGCCTCTAACTTCAGCTCAGGGCACGATCTCATGGTTTGTGAGTCCGAGCCCCACATTGGGTGAGCCCCCTTTGGGCTGCATGCTCTCTCCCATTCTTTCTCCCCCTCTCTCTCTCTGTCCCTCATGGAATTTTCTCTTTCCCTCTCTCTCTGCCCCTTATTTACTTGTGCTCTCTCTCTCTCAAAAATAAACAAATAAATAAATAATAAAAAAATAAGTCTTTTGTGGATAGCACTTGCTTGATTTGTTTGATTTAATACAGCTACAATCTCTTTTGATAGATGAGTTCAATACATTTATAGTTATTACAAATAAATATTTATATTATAAATAAATTATTTCTGCCTCTTAATTTGTATTTTCTTTTTTTTTTATGTTTATTTATTTATTTCGAGAGAGAGAGAGAGAGAGAGAGAGAGAGCAGGGGAGGGGCAGAGAGAGGAGAGAGAGAGAATTCCAAGAAGGCTCTGCACTGTTAATGCAAAGCTCAATGGGGGGTTCGATCTCAAGAACTTTGAGATCATGACCTGAGCAGAAATCAAGAGTTGGATGCTTAACCTACTGAGTCACCCAGGTGCCCTTTAATTTGTGTTTTCTACTTATCATATTTCTTTTTTTCTTCTTATTGTTAGTGCCTTATGTTGTATAGACTAAATTCTCTATTGTTGATTTAGAAGATACATCTATTGGGGCAATTGGGTGACTCAGTCAGTTAAGCATCCTACTTTGGCTCAGGTCATGATCTCACTGTTCAGTGGGTTTGAGCTCCGCATCAGGCTCTGTGCTGACAGCTTAGAACCTGGAGCCTACTTCAGATTCTGTGTCTCCCTCTCTCTCTGCCCCTTCCCCGCTCCCACTCTGTCTCTCTCTCTCTCTTACTCAAAAATTAAAATAAATAAATAAATAAATAAATAAATAAATGATGCATCTATTTTTATTTTCCTTGTGGTTACCCTTAAATAGCACAGTGCTAGCAAATCTTTTCTAGTTGGTTCTTGGGGGTGGGAGGGATGCCCTGATTTGTAGTGTTTTCCAATTTCTACGGTATAAATACTCCCATCATGGCCAATTTGAGGCTTCCAAAATGACATCACTGAACATGGAGTTGGGAAGAGAGGTACAACAGGACACCATTATATATTTAATATATGATTAATAATATAATAACATTATATTATATCCCACAAGCTAGATGAGCCAGTCCAGCACACCTGTGCACCTAAAATAGTAAAATCAAAGCTTATATTTATTTGCTCTGCCAAATTTTGAGTTTTATTGAGGTATAAGTGACATACAAATAAGATGCACATATTTAAAGTACACAATTTTGTAAGTTTTGACATGTGTGTGTGTATGTGTGTGTGCATGTGTGCGTGTGAAAATATTACCACCATAGGGGTGCCTGGGTGGCTCGGTCAGTTAAACAGCTGACTCTTGGTTTCGGCTCAGGTCATGATCTCCCGGTTTGTGAGTTTGAGCCCAGTGTCGAGCTCTCTGCTGACAGCTCAGAGCCTGGAGCTTGCTTCGGATTCTGTGTCTCCCTCTCTCTGCCCCTCCCTCATTTGCACTCTGACTTTCTCTGTCTCTCTCAAAAATGAATAAACAAACATTTTTAAAAAAAAGAAAAATTACCACCATTAAGCCTATCAAAATTTTGGGCTGGAAAGAAAATCAAAATGTCTACTACACTTTGATACAGAATTTTCATTTCTAAGAATTTTTGCCACTGAAAATATCTACTTGCTGCTACGAGAAGAAAGTGAATAGTCTGGGCAGCAAAACCAAGAGGTAGCCACTAAAGGTAAAGTAGGAAGAGAACCTGTACAAAGGAAGAATCACTTATAAAATCGCTTCAATGGCAGTTATCTATTGCTGCATTGTAAACCACCCCTAAACTTACTGGCTTGTTCATGATTCCGTGGGTCAGCGACTCGGGCTGGTATCATCTGGGCTGTTCTTCTGCTGGTCCCGTCTGGAGTCATTCATCTGTCTGTAGTCATCTGGGGTCTTAAATGGGGCTGATGGTCGAAGGTGGCCTCACCCACTTGTCCGCAGTTGGCCAGTTGGATACAGGCGGCCTGCTGTCCGGCGTCCTTAGTTCTCCTGCGTATGGCCTCTGTGGAACTGGCTCGGGTTTGTTCACATCTCAGTCTGAGGGTTACGGACACAGACGAAAAGGGGCCAGCCCTTTTGTGCAAGCGGCTCTTAAGCTTCTGCTTGCATCACATTTGCTAACGTCCATTGGCCGAGCCCAGATTCAAGGAGTGAAGGACTAACCCCCACCCCTCGACGGGGAGTGCAGAGTCACTGCAAATGGACTTGCAGGTAGGATGGGAAAAATTATTGCAGCCATCTTTGTAAACAAATGACCACCCCTACCACCTACTCAATATATTTTTTATTTAGTAAATATCAAGTGCCATATGCTAGGACCTAGTGAGAAGACAAAACATTTTCTGTCCTCAAGAAGGTCTAATGTAGGGAAGAACACACAGACAGCGAAGCTAACAGCACAATGCGGTGCAATTGGAGCCCCAACAACGTTTAGGGGACACCATGCAAGCAGGTGGGGAATGCATGAGGCACACTGGGTGACAAACATAGGCAAAACTGCCTGGTGGAAGTGACTGCCAAGGAGTCTTGCGACTCTCTCTATTGTGGCTTCTCAATGGGTAGAAAGGGAGGGGGAGGATGAGGGGAACGCTGAGAAACGAAGTCAAAGACCTACCAACTTCAATCAGTTTTCAAATTCCAATCAGCTTCCTTTCACACATTAAACATGGAATCACAAAATCAAGACAGAACTCTGAAGTCGAGCAGAACAAAAGAAATATGACAAGGCCATTTTTCCTGAGGCTCCCCAGTCTCCCAAAGTCTCATCAGATCACATTCTTCATAAAAGATCCTCTGTGGAAGTGATTTTCCCAGATTGAGGTTGTGGACAGAGTGCCTACTGCTCACAGCTTTGGGTCTGGAGCACAGTCTTTTTCATTCATTCTCAGGAATGCCACCTGTCACATGTTTCCGGAAGAAGGCCATGATCAGCATCATGGCCAAAACGCCCTAGAAGACAACAGAAGAACGGCATTGAAAATGTAACAATGAGGGGCGCCTGGGTGGCTCGACCAGTTAAGTGTCCGACTTCCACTCAGGTCATGATCTCATGGTTCATGTGAATTCCAGCCCAGCACTGAACTCTCTGTTGTCACGGTGGAGCCCACTTCAAATTCTCTGTCCCTTCCCTCTCTGCCCCTCCTCTGCTCATGCTCTCTCTCCCTCTCCCTCTCTCAGAAATAAATTAAAAAACATTAAAAAAAAATTTTAATGTAATGATACAAAGTACATGGTTGGTGCTCAATGAATGATTCAATTTTTTTAAAAATGGGGGGGGGGGGGCGCCTGGGTGGCTCAATTGGTTAAGCCTCTGACTTCATCTCAGGACATTATCTCGTGGTCCGTGGGTTGGAGCCCCGTGTTGGGCTCTGTGTGGACAGCTCAGAGCCTGCAGCCTGATTCGGATTCTGTATCTCTCTCTATCTCTGCCCCTCCCCCCCCCCAAATGAATGAGTTAAAAACGTTTGTGGTTTTTTTTTTTTTTTTAATGCTTAGAAGAAAGGACATACACCTAACAGTAATCTGTGTTTATCTTTGGTCTAGTCACTGGAATGTAACGGGGACAGTTGCTTTCATTTCCAATATTTACTTCCACATTGTTTGAATGTTCTACAATCAGCAGATAAGACTGCTAGTGCCGTAAGTTTAAAAATGAAAAAAGAGGGGCGCCTGGGTGGCTCAGTCGGTTGAGCGTCCGACTTCAGCTCAGGTAACGATCTCGCGGTCCGTGAGTTCGAGCCCCGCGTCGGGCTCTGGGCTGATGGCTCAGAGTCTGGAGCCTGCTTCCGATTCTGTGTCTCCCTCTCTCTCTCCCCCTCCCCCGTTCATGCTATGTCTCTCTCTGTCTCAAAAATAAGTAAAATGTTAAAAAAAAATTTTTTTTTTTTTAAATAAAAATGAAAAAAGAGCCAAAGGTCTGAAGCATTTCCATCTGATGCTACCACTACTACCAATAATGAAAACTCTCAGTGAGGGCCACTTGCGTGGCTCCGCCAGTTAAGCACCTGACCCCGGATTTCAGCTCCGATCGTGATCTCATGGCTTGTGGAGTTCGAGCTCCCCATGTGGCTCTGCACTGACAGCACAGAGCCTACTTAGAATTCTCTCTCCCTCCCTCTCTCTCTGCCCTTCCCTTGCTCACGTTCACTCTCTCTCTCTCAAAATAAATAAATAAACTAAAAAAAAAAAACACCTCTTATTGACTACTTTGTATGTGCTAAGCATTTTTTTAAGTATTTAACACATAACTAACTCTATGAGTTAGGTACAATCGTTTTTCTTGTTTTATAGATGAGGAAACTGAGACTCAGCCAGGTTATATAATTTGCCCAAGATGACATAGCTAAGAAATGTCAGAGCAAGAGTCTGATTCTGGGCTGTTTGGTTTGAGAGGTTTATTTATAATCACTATGTTATGCTCAAATACCACTGTTAGCAGGGCAACGGGACAAATATCCCTGGAAACCTGAGAGTAAGACCCCAAGCAGCAAGTACAATCTCGTAAAAGCTTTATATTTTATCTTTTTTTTTAATGTTTATTTTTGAGGCAGAAAGAGAGAGACAGAGTGTGAGCAGAGAGAGAGGGGGAGACACAGAACCGGAAGCAGGATCCAAGCTGTGAGTTGTCAGCACAGAGCCCAACACGGGGCTCGAACCCACAACCTGTAAAACTATGACCTGAGTGGAAGTCGGATGCTTAACCGACTCAGCCACCCCGGCGCCCCTATATTTTACCTTCTAACTTCATAACATACTTTCTGTCTCCAAATACCTATACATTTATTTGAAAATGAAAGCAAGCGAACTGTTTCCCATCACATCCATCCTGGGGCTTTGTGTGTCCGGGTCGCACCACTGTGAATGTCCAGAGGACGGTGTCGTGCACAAAATCCGTTCTTCGCGTCTCTCGCATTCTCTGGTAGATCAACCAGCGCTCGATGTTTTTCCTAAGACCTTGGAAGAGACCAAACATCAGTTAACTTCAGTTTCTACCCTGGTTCCCGTTCAGGAGATGCATTCTTTCTGCCTATTAAGTAAAATATACCAGATGACCTGTCTGGTGACCCTGACTGATCGGCAGTGCTGCTGACCCAGGGCGCGACATTCCTCAGACTGGCCCCAGCTGTCTCTGACGTGGTCATCTCCTCCACACGTCCCACAGTCTACTTTCTAGGAATTTGTACACAATCTCGGCTACAATGATTCGGTTCAAGCCAAGACAACAGTTGGTAAATGATTACTAAGTGCAAAAGTTCATTCACAAAAAAAAAAAAAAAGGAAATAGATTGTAGAAATGGTTGCACAACATGGTGGATGTTATTAAAGCCACTGAATTGCACACTTAAAATAGCTACAGTGACAAATGTTATCTTCTATATTTTACCACGACAATGAAATAGTTCAAAAAGAAAGAGCAAACAAACAAATTTATTCACAATATTTGGTCCCGGCCTCAAGGATGTTCTGGGGCTGGGGGATGCTAACTGTGTTCCTGGTGTTTGCAACCACTAGCCTCAGGGAGAGCAAGTCTGACCCCGCAACCCCTCGCTGAAACCCCTTCTGTGGCTTCCCATTACTCTTGGAATAAAGACAAAAGCCTTAGCAGACTGATTGGGCCTTATGTGGTCATTTTTCTGACCTCATTTTGTGCCACTTCCCTCCTTGCTTTTTTCGTCCCAACCATCCTGGCTTTCCTTCTCTTCCTTCCAACACGCCCAAGCTCTTTTCCACTTCAGGGTCTTTGCATGGGACTTTCTCTTTGCTTGAAAACCTTTTGCATCCCGCTCTCTTTTGGGCTAACTCAACTCAAGCATCACCTCCTCAGAGAAGCCCTCCAGTATGGGTCAGATTCCATGTTATACATGCTTAAAACCACCTATCGTCCCTTACTGCGGCATATCACAGAAAAACTCCAAATACAATGGCTTAAACGAAACCAAAGCTCATTTCTCTCTTGCATTCAGAAATCTTGGGCTCCATAGTGCCCTTCTATCTTGTTACTCCACTACCCATGACTTTCATTCCCAAGGTCCCCTACTGACCCAGGAGAACAGCTGGAGCTCCAGCCATTACATCCACATTCTCACAAGCAGGAAGAAGAAAGAGGGGAAAACGCAAGCATCCAGCATTTAAAAACATTTCCTGGAAGTAATACCCACCACTTCTGCTTACACCCCATTGATTGGAATTTACCACATGACCACACCTAGTTGCAAGAGGGCTGGTAAATGTAGTCTTTATTCTAGGTAACTATACGTCCACCTGGAAATGGAGAGTTCTATTACTCATCAAGAAGGGCAGAGTGGGTATTGAGGGACTACTAGAGTCTCTGCTGCAGTAGCCTTTATCTTGTTTTGTAATCATACTCTCAAATTTAAGGTGATCATTCAGCTAAAATCTTCCCTCTCACTAGATCAGAAACTCCATGAGAGCTGGCCCTTGTCTGATTTTGTTCATCACTGTGTCTCCTGTGCCTAGCGTGGTGCTTTCCGCCAGGATTTGTGGACCAAGTGTGGAAAGGAGGCTGTCTTAGCTCAGGCTGCTATGACAAAATACCACAGGCTGAGAATATTAATAGACATTTAATTCTCACAGTCCTGGAGGCTGGGAAGTCCAAGAGGAAGCTGCCAGCAGATTCACCTTCTGGTGAGAGCTCATTTCCTGGTTCACAGACGGCCATCTTTATACCATAGCCTCACATTGTGGAAGGGGTGAGGGATCTTTCTGGAATCTTTTATTAATGGCACTAATCTCATTTATGAGGGCTAATGACCCTCATGACCTAATCATTTCCCAAGCCTCCACCCCTTAATATCATCACCTTGGGGTTAGGATTCAACCTATGAATTTTGGAGGGACACCGACATTCAGACCACAGCAGGGGCCTTGGTGCCGTTTGGGGGGACCTAAAAACTATAGCACTTCCTGGCCACAGTTAACAGAAACAAATGACATGTACTGAGTACCCGCTGTGTTCTAGGCATTGTCACCTAAACCTTAGAACTGCTCTAGAAGGGAGGTTTCAGGTTATCCGTTTGTTTAGAGGAGGAGGCTGCGGTGCAAAGAGGCTGACGTCTTGCTCCAGGTCACAGGCTGGGAGAAAGCAGAATGAGGACTTGAACCGGGCTCTGGCACAGAAATCAGAGCTGCCAGCCGTCACTCAAGCCCCTTCCGGGACTAGGGTGCAAAGTGGCAAATTCTACCTCCTCTACTCCTCCTGCCCACCCGTCCCCGGTCAGCCCAGCACCCCCCAGTGCAGGCTGGGCACCTCAGACCGCCTCAGATCACCGCAGCTTCATTCAACCCACAGTCTTTCGTTATAACTAAGCCACTCCTAGAACAAGTAGGAAGGGATAGTGAAAAAAAATCAGCGCTCGCACCCACTGGGATGGCTATTTTTTAAAACCAAACCAAACCCCCCGAAACAGAAACCAGTGTTGGCAAGGGTGTGGAGAAATCGGGACTTTCGTTCATGGCTGATGGGAATGCGGAATGATGCACCCACCATGAAAACCAGTATGGCAATGCCTCGAAAATTGAACACAGCATTACCGTATGATCCAGCAACTCCATTTCTGGGAAAATACTCAAAAGGGGTGAAAGCAGGACAGGAAACAGATACACCTGTGTTAACAGCAGCATTATTCGCAAGAGCCAAAAAGTGGAAGTAAGCCAACTGCCCATGGAAAGATGGAACAAAATGTGGTATATGCACATAATGGGACGTTATCCAGTCTTGCAAAGGAAAGACATTCTGACAGGCGCTGCACCACGGGTGAACCTTGGAGAGATGATGCCGAGTGAAAGAAGCCGGATACGAAAGGACAAAGGCAGTGGGATTCCACTTACACGAGGTTCCTAGAGTAACTTCATAGAAACAGAAAGCAGAATGCTATTTGCCGGGGGTTTGGGGAAGGGGAGAACGGGCGGTTATCGTTTAATGGATATAGAGTTTCGGTTTGAGAGGATGAACACGTTCTGGAGAAGGATGCTAATGACGGTGGCACAACAATATGGAGGCACCTAATGCCACAGACGTGCACACTTAAGAATGATTACGATGCTTGGGGCGCCTGGGTGGCTTGGTCGGTTAGGCGTCCGACTTCGGCTCAGGTCATGATCTCACGGTCCGTGGGTTCGAGCCCCGCGTCGGGCTCTGTGCTGACAGCTCGGAGCCTGGAGCCTGTTTCGGATTCTGTGTCTCCCTCTCTCTCTGCTCCTCCCCTGTTCATGCTCTGTCTCTCTCTGTCTCAAAAAAATAAATAAACATTAAAAAAAAAATTTAAAAAAAGAATGATTACGATGCTTCATTGTATGTTATACATACTTTGTGACACACACATACCAAAAAAAAAAAAAAAAAAAAGTGTTTTCCGGCAGGACTCCTAGGCTGGGCTTCCGGGGGTGGAGAAAGTGAAAAAGCAGGAAGAGAAGATCTGTCCAGTCACCTTGTCTTGTCTTCCTTAGGCACTCTGCCTCCAGTGAGGTTGGGTGGGGAGAAGGGCCTGGATCATCCAGAGAGGACGTGGTGAATTTGCCCTGGTCTCTGGATTCTTCATCAGGGGGAGCAGACACGCACTAGATCCTGTCTGTCGCCCTGTCTGGGCCCCAGTGAGGTGTGCAGGGCCTGGAGAGTTAGCTGACGGAACTATACCCGGGCTTCTTCCTTCCTCTACACTCCTGCCACTGTCCTCTGGCCGTAGGGTTCCTCCCGAGAGTGACAGTCCTGCTGCTGTATAAGCTGTATCGATTTGATCGTCTTGTGGAAATGCCCTCTGCAATGTGGCTGCCTGAGCAAGACAAGACTCAGAACCCAAGGGATGCGTGTGGGGAAGTCCTTTCCCGCCCTCTTAGTCAGTCAACCTGCGTGGGTGAGGTGTCCCATCCTGGTCACCATCCCTGACAAAAATGTGACCCAACCAGGACTAGAGCAGGAAGCAGGGATCCATTTGACATCACCAGAAGAGAAAGCCAAGGTAGTGCCACACCTGTTTTCTGGTCATGGAAGGGATTTTTTTTTTTTTTAATTCCGCTAAAATTTTTTTATCTTTTATAAAATAATATGGGTACAGAGAGTTAAAAAGCTAAAAAGTGAAATAGAAGAAAAAGGCTTAAAGGAAAAACAGCAGCCTTGTGCTCTCTCACTCCCACCTCAAGTCCAGCGGGTCAGATCCAGCCACTTTTAATTCCTTATTAGCTGTTTCTTCTGGCTTTACACACATAACCTCTAGTAACAAGCTTATTTCTGAAAATTTCATTTGCAGAATGGGCTCCCTGTTAAGGACTTGAAGGATTTAACTCTCCACCTCTTCCTCTCCCTTCTCAATGTCTTTTAACACAATTTCGGTTAAAGCCATACATCCTGGCTTCACTATTAGAACGGTAAATATCGACGATGACAGACTGAAGTACATTTCTCTTTTGTTTTCCCTGGAGTTAATTCTCTTTTTGTCACACGCTCAGCTTTGTTTGAATCTGTGAGTCTTCCCAGACCCTCCAAGGACTCCGTAAAGCCCTCTCAATCCAATTTTCTGCACAGTCAAACTTGTCAGATAATCCCTCAATTCCGCTCACCCCCACCACTCCCGGTGCACCCCTCTTGCAGCCCCTCCCCCCACCTGGACAGTTTGCAAAGCTCCTTTCCTGAGTCTTTCCTTTGCTGACCTCAAATTCTGAAGAGAATTGTTCTATAACTATTTTATATGATTGCACAAGTCTGACTTGCTCATTGTGGAAAAATGTAAAAGGCGTAAGAAAGAAAATAAAGGTGATATATAATTCTCCTACCTAAACATCACCGTTAACACTTTGCTATATATCTTCTTGATCTTCTTTGTGCATGCATAGCAATATACATCAAAGAGAGGAAAATACGATCCAGAAAACAAAGGCTGGGACAGCTACATTTCTGCCCCTAGGAGAGAGTAGCATGACTCCCGTCTGAGTGGTGATTCTTTCGTGGAAGAAAACGGGCCCCATGAGTGAGAGGATGAATACTAAATGTCACTCCATTCCTCTGCCTGCCTCCACCCCTGTCCCTGCAGAACATGGTTTGAAGACAAGGAAAGTGTTTTTGAAAAAAAAACAAAAAACAAAAAACAAAACAAAGAAAATGAGGACAAAGTGGTAGAAATTAAGGCATTGAAACATTAAATTTAAAAATCAAGGGATTGAAAAAACTGATAGTTTGAGAGAGAAGGGTCTAGTGCCACACTGATCAATATGGTAGGCACTAGCCATAGGAGGCTCTTAAAATTTATTTATTTATTTATTTATTTATTTATTTATTTATTTATTTATTTTTGAGGCTCTTAAAATTTAATGAAATCAAAAATTCAGTTCCTCAGTTGCACCAGCCCCATTTCAAGTACTCAACAAGACACATGTGGCTGAGGCTACCATACTGGACAGCACACACCAGAACATTCCATCATCGTAGAAGACTGTTGGATTGCACTGGGCTCTAACAAAGATCAAAACTTGCAAAGCATGGGCGAAATTTAGTACATAGTGGCAAAGCATGATGTTTAAGAGGTAGTCTCTAGAGCCAGATGCCCAAGTTCAAATCTCGCTTCTGCCACTTATTATCCATATGACTTTGGGCAACTTAATCTCTCTGCCTCAGTTTTTTTTTTTTTTATCTCTAAAGTACAGATAATGATAGTAACCACCTCATAGGTGTTATAAAGACCAAATAATTAATATCTCTAAGGTGCTTAAGGAAGTAAGTGCATTAGTGACATATAGTGAGTACTTAATAAATACTTTTTAAAAAATCAATAGTTTGATTTGCCTATTAGTTATTAACAAATGGAGTTTGAAATGAAAACCTAGGTTTCTGGCTTTTTTTTTTTTTCTTCTGCAAGGCCTGGCAACGCTACCTTGCATTTCTACAGTGCTACAATTGGCCAGAATGGAGTAGCAGCTGCCCAGGTAAGTTGGAGTATAAACTCTTCAGTCGCCCACACATTCTTGCCCACACACGTTCGTTTTGGGCCGGTGTTACCTCAACCCCACTCAGAGGAGGCATCTTTTTCTAATTGGCATGAAGTCACCATGTAGGCTAGCGGGCAGGCGTGGGGAAAATGGCAAACACACGGACATCAAGAAATGCCTTCAGCTGGGGGAATGGCAGGTGGCTCTCTAGGGCACTGATGTCTAATGCTCAATTCTGAGCCGGAACCCAGACTGTAAAGTGTTGCGATTCTTACCTCAAATCTTCAGTAAAGTCTGCTGCACACAGAGTTTTTGGCATACAGTGTTTTTGGTGAAATGAAAGAATGAAGGTGTTCAGCAAGGCACAAAAATGATGATGGTGAAAATTGAGAATTTTGCAGCATCCTGGAGAAGAGCAAGCCCCTTGAACAAACGTAGGAGCTTTTCTTTTTAATTCTTTTAACGTTTGTTTATTTTGAGAGAGAGAGAGAGAGAGTGTGAGCGGGGGAGAGGCAGAGAGAGAGAGAGAGAGAGAAAGAGAGAGAGAGAGAGAGAGAGAGGACATGGAATCTGAAGTAGGCTCCAGGCTCTGAGCTGTCAGCACAGAGACCAGCGTGGACTTGAACTCCGAGATCATGACCTGAGCCGAAGTCCCATGCTTAACTGACTGAGCCACCCAGGTGCCCCAGGATGTGATATCATTTCTCTGGAGCCATCAAATAGGGAGGGGACAGCCATTTATTTTGGACTGTTAAGACATTTACCAGCCTAGAAGCTGGGAACAGAGTATTGATTCATTGTCATTTTCTGCTCTGACATTTGGCAATTGTCTGGCCTGGATGATGCAGATAAACAAATCATTCACAGGTATCTTTCAGAATTGCAAACTATCTACAAAGAAGACAATCCTGATTTCAAAATATTCTGCCCTTTAATAAAATGAAGCATTAGACCTCAGTCTCAATATTTTATTTGGAAAATGTGGTCACCATAAACACCCTCAAACTCAGCCTAAATTTTCCTCCTAACACACACACACAGACACACACAGACACACAGACACACAGACACACACACACACACACACACACACCCTAGCTTTAGCTCTACCTCTCAGTTACTCGTTCATAGGTGAGATGTCTATTCCTTAACACCAACATCCACAGATGCTGGGTCACTCATCTTTCCAGGAATTGAACACAAGAACAGTCAGTTAAAAGAAAGACAACAGAGGGGCAGAGAATAGTTATCTGCTGAAGGAGTTCCTGGTGACTATGGTACACCTGGAGACATAGAACTGCTTTCCATGGTTCTCAGTCCTTGTTGGCTAAGAATCTGGGCAGTCAGTAATAGAAATAGCTGTGGATAAACTAGAGATGTGGCTCTGAAACTGGACAGCCAAGTGACTCTGGGTAATCTCTCTGGGCCTCAGTTTCTCATTTGTAAAATAGGTTAGATCCATTTATTTTCTAGTTTTGATGTCTTACAGTCATATATTGGGTCAGTGTTGACCCAATCTTTCAGAGTAAGACGACACAAAGCATAAGACAGTTTGCTTTAGAAATGCTCCATTTGTGGGGTGCCTGGGTGGCTCAGTCGGTTAAGGCATCTGACTCCTGGATTTCAGCTCAGGTCATGATCTCTCAGTTCGGGAGTTTGAGCCCCCGCATCAGGCTCTGCGCTGACAGGGAGGAAGCCTACCTGGGATTCTCTCTCTCTCTCTCTCTCTCTCTCTCTCTCTCTCTCTCTCTCCCCTCTGTGTCTCTGCTTCTCCCCAGCTCACTTGTGCATGCGTGCACGTGCTCTCTCCCTCAAAATGAATAAATAAACACTTTTTAAAGATTAAAAAAAAGAAACACCCCATTTGTGAATAAGATAAATGGAATTATACTAACGCAAGAGCTCTGAGCTAGGAGACGTGAAATCTGGGCTCTGTACGTGCTGCATCATAAACAGTATCACTGGGCAGGTCGCCGTGCTTCTCTGTGCTGTAAAGGAGAGGCTTGGAGAAGATGATGTCTGATGGCCTTTCAGTGCTGAGGTCCCTATATGAGCCTACGCTCCAAAGTCACCACGAAGGCGTCAGCCCTATTTTTCTGGAGAAGTAAATCAGAAGGAAAGCGAATGCCCTCAGTGGGTGAAGGGGCTGCATCTGAGAGGTTTGATCCCATCCTGTACTCACAGGAGGTGTCCCTCCTAGTTTGTCCCGCCCTCACTCCCAGGTTCCGGGTTTAGGGCAGGAGCTGGCACATCTGACGCCCAAAAGCCAGCTGAATGAGCAGAACCTTGAGTTCTGCTGAGTCCTCCCATGGCCGGAGTCCAAGGGTTGAAGACCAAACTTTCTACCAGCTTATCAGGACCCATTACTGGCCCAGCCCAGGTGACTACTTGGCAGTGGACTTTGGTTATTTCCCCTCCTCCCAAAAGGGCCACTTTGGCTGGTAGACTTGTCCATGCCAGGCACACTGCAGGGGACTTGTGACTTCCAAGTCTGGCTGCAGTGAAGGTCAGTAAAGGGCAACGATCCTTGGAGATTTCCCAGGCTGAGCCACTTCACAGTGGTGTCACAAGAGGGTAAGGCCCACTTTCCAAAAGAATGTGGACTAAGGAAGGCTGGCTGGAATAGAATAGGGGCTCCTGTGTGGAAGGAGGCAGAGGCAAGGAAGGGACAAGAGTAGAGAACTCTGGAGTTAGCTCAAAGGAAGACCAGGGCTTGAGCTGCATAAAGTGAAAAGAGGCATAGAGTCCAAGAACTCTATTTCAGTGCAGGTAGAATTTTGTGTGAATAACAGATTAGAAGGTATAAAATAACATATTCCAAGTAGCCTAATTACATACGCTACCTTTCTGTGTTCCCTCCCCTCCCCCACTCTAGGTTTAAAAAGTAATGTAAGGTAAAAAATACGGAAAAGAGTAAATAAGAAAAGAGAAATCAGCATAATCCTACCACCTACTGATAACCACCATCAACACGTTGGTATATTTCTTTCTGGTTTTTTATTTTATGCATATGTACACTATATAATTTTTTAAGTTTGTTTATTTTTGAGAGATAGACCACAAGATGGGGAGGGGGAGAGAGAGAATCCCAGGTAGGCTCCATATTGTCAGCACAGAGCCCCACACGGGACTTGAACTCATGAAGCGTGAGGTCATCACCTGAGCTGAAACCAAGAGTCAGAAGCTTAACCGACTGAGCCACCCAGGGGCCCCTACGCTATATAATTTTTTGAAAGATAATACTGTACATGCTTTTTTCTAATCTGCTCTTTTCACTGAGCATTACATTATGAATATTTTTTCTTCTCAGTCAATATTGATTATCGTCATTTTTAAATGTTTATTTATTTTCAATTTTTTAATGTTTATTTATTTTTGAGAAAGAGAGACAGAGTGCTAGCAGGGGAGGGGCAGAGACAGAGGGAGACACAGAATGTGAAGAAGGCTCCAGGCTCTGAGCTGTCAGCACAGAGCCCGATGCGGGGCTTGAACCCACGAACTGTGAGATGATGACCTGAGCTGAAGTTGGACGCTTAACCGACTGAGCCACCCAGGTGCCCCTAATGTTTATCTATTTTTGAGAGAGAGAGAGAGAGCACAAGCAGGGAAGGGGCAGAGAGAGAAGGAGACACAGAATCCAAAGCAGGCTCCAGGCTCTGGGCTGTCAGCACAGAGCCCGATGTGGGGCTTGGACTCACGAGCCATGAGATCACGACCTGAGCCAAAGTTGGACGTTTAGTCGACTGAGTCACCCAGGCACCCCATTTTCTTATCATCATTTTTAATGATGGCATGTTCTTCGTTCATGTGGATGTACTATTTTTATGCAACAACCCTTTATTAGCTATTTGAATAATGTCTATTTTTTAACTATTATAAACATGCTACTTTGAACATCCTAGCACATACATCCTTCCTTCCAATAAATTTCCCAAAGTGGAGGTGCTAGGTCAAATAGTGGTATATATTGACATATTGACAAATTTCCCTGCAGAAAGATTGTACCAATTAAATCTCTGTACCAATGTCTGATGCTTGATCACCCTTTGTTTTTGTTTTTGTTTTTAATTTTTTTAATGTTTTTAAAATTTATTATTATTATTATTATTATTATTTTGAGACAGAGACAGAGCACGAGCAGGGGAGGGGCAGAGAGAGAGGGAGACACAGAATCCAAAGCAGGCTCCAGGCTCTGAGCTGTCAGCACAGAGCCTGACGCGGGGCTCGAACTCACAGACTGTGAGATCATGACCTGAGCCGAAGTCAGACGCCCAACCAACTGAGCCACCCAGGCACCCTTTGTTTTGTTTGTTTGTTTGTTTGTTTTCTTTTTTTTTATCACCTTTTGGGATTTAACAGCTTTGGCATTTTTCGTACTAAGACCATATATTAAGCCACATACCATGGCTGTCCATCTCTCCTTTAACATCAAAATTATACAAGCTTTCTCCTTTGACTCAGTATTTCCACTCTTGGGAAATATTTAAAGAAAGGGTCTAAACTACACACATATAAGAAGTATGTGCTGATAGGTAGATAAATAATAGGTAGGTACACAATAGATTTTGGGAATCGGGGGCTGTGTGAGTAAACCAATTGCTTTGGACAATTGCTTTGAAGATCCTCACTGTCCCTGTGCGTTGGGAAGGGCATTCTTGTGTCAGGGCCTTCTGTCTTTGCTCAAAGGGAGGAGGGGCAGGGGATTACTCATCATACCTAGGACAGTACCGCCAATGTTCAAAGGATGGACCCCCTGCTTATGCCACTCTGTGTACCTCAGCCTCCAGAACCTCCCCTACCTTCCTCGATGACATGAGGCTTTAGTTCATACACAGTTGTCTGCCCCACTCTTTCAAAGGTCGCTGGTGACATGTGCCCATTTGCAGCATTGTTTATTAGGAAGGATAATGATCTGATGATAACTGGTGTTTTCTTTCCCTTTCCCCAACTTCTTTTTAATCCAATACCACCACCCTCCCTTTTAGTTTGTAAGGCTTGACGCTATGTAAAGAATTTGCAGAACAGAACCCCACAAGAAATTCAGCAACATTTCAGCCTTTAAACTCAAAGCCATGTGTTTAAATGTGAGACCAAGAGATGTAGGAAGAGACCTGTCAAAACATGTCCAAACCCCACCTCCACTCCAGAGAAGATAAGACCTTATTACAGAATAAGACAGGTGGAGAGTTGGAAGCGGAAGCAAAACTAATGGGGGCTATGCACCTGGCCCTATCTGGAGTTTGGCACACCACTTTCATTGGGGATTGAAAAGACCTTGATTCCGGGGCAAGGCCTTGTCAGGCAATAAGACTTCTCTACAAATCTCCCAGCATTATGGCACAGATTTCATGGAATTGAAATGAGAGCTCGGCCTGGCAAGGCTTGAGATCAGGAACAGATTCCCCTAGATTCTCCTCCTCGTGGGAGGAAGGGCTGGAGGGGTTCCCGGATGGGTTAGGAGGATGCCACATGGACAGATAAGGAGGTGGCTATATATCAGCAGATTGTCAGCATAGAGGAGGGATGCTTCCCAACTCCCACTGCCACACCACCACCACTGTGGCCTGTCCACGAGCAGGACAGGAGTGGCTTGCCCGCTCCATTGAAACAGGAGGCCGCCATGGGACAAAGCAGATGAAAATCAAGAGGTTGTCCCCTCCCCATTTACTTCTTGGTGACATTTCCTTAAGTGTCTCAGTAATTGAGAGGTAAAGAGCTGAGTGGAGCAGAAAGATTCTGAGTATGACTGAGTTTACCTGGAAGTAACCTACCTACGTTTTTTGTTTCTAGAGACTGGGGGCTTAAGAAGGAAATTTGTTTGGGGGCGCCTGGGTGGCTCAGTCGTTTGGGTGACTGACTTTGGCTCGGGTCATGATCTCACGGTTTGTGAGTTCGGGCCCTGCATCAGGCTCTGTGCTGACAGCTCAGAGCCTGGAGCCTGCTTTGGATTCTGTGTCTCCTTCTCTCTCTGCTCCTCCCCACTCGTGTTCTGTCTCTCAAAAATAAATAAATGTTAAAAAAATTTTTTTTTAAAAAGAAGGAAACTTGTTCAGTTATAAGAAAATAAAGTTAGGGGCACCTGGGTGGCTCCGTTGGTTAAGTGTCCGACTTCAGCTCAGGTCACGATCTAGCGGTTCACAAGTTCGAGTCCCACGTCCGGCTCTGTGCTGACCGCTCAGAGCCTGGAGCCTGCTTCACCCTCTGTGTCTCCCTCTCTCTTTGCCCTCACCTGCTCCCACTGCCTCCCTCTCAAAAGTAAATAAACATTAAAAATTAAAAAAAAAAAAAGAAAAAAAAGTTCTGTTTTTCCTCACCTGATTTCTTGTAACTGTGAAGTTTGGACCTCCTTTTACAATAGTGAAAAATTAAGAAAACTGGAACATTAAGAGGGGAACTTTGCAGAGTTATGCAATCATTTAATTTTTTCTAATTTTTTTTTAAGGGAGAGAGAGAGAGAACCTAAGTGAAGAGTGGTAGAGGGAGAGAGAGGGAGAGCGAGAGCGAGAGCTAGAGCGAGAGAGAGAGAGAGAGAGAGAGAGAGAATCCCAAGGAGGCTCCACACCCAATGCAGAGTCCCACACAGGGCTGTATCCCACCACCTGGGAGATCATGACCTGAACCAGAATCAAGAGTCAAACACTTAACTGTTCCACTCACTGCCACCCAGACTCCCCTAATGTTTACAAATACTATATAATAATATAAAAATATTTATGATATAATGTTAAGTGAAAAAGCAGTATACAAAAATGTGTGTCCTTTTTGATAACAACAGTGTTTTAAAGAAAAACCTCAGGGCGCCTGGTGGCTCAGTTGGTTGGGCGTCTGACTTCTGCTCAGGTCATGATCTCCCGGTTCATGAGTTTGAGCCCGGCGTCAGCCTCTGTGCTAACATCTCAGAGCCTGGAGTCTGCTTTGGATTCCGTGTCTCCCACTCTCTCTGCCCTTCCCCTGCTCGTGCTCTCTCACTCTCTCCCTCAAAATGAATAAAACACTTAAAAAAGAAAAAAGAAAAACCTCCAAACATACAGTTAAAATAAAATTCAAAAAGTAAATATACAAAAATATTAAGTGAGTATCTTTGGGTGGGAAAACCGTGGGTAATTAAATTTTTTTTTTCCTCTTTCTACTTTTTCTTAATTCTCCTCCATGAGCACAATTTTCTTTACAGTGAAATTTATATATTTAAATATGTATGTGTGTGCATTAGTTTAAGCATGGCTTGATCCATGGCCTAGAGCTTTTTTTAAATTGAAGTGTAGTTGACTTATTTGTTATTTATTCGTAGTTTTTTTATTACAATGGCCTAGAGCTTTGAAAAGGTTGGAGAAAAGGGGGAAGAAGGTAAAGGGGATTTTCTGGGCCCTGTTTAACTGTACTGCTGAGTGGCTAAGTTGGTCATCACTTTTCTTCTTCTTGCCGGGTAAGTCAGTGTTGGGTGATGTCACGGGCAGAATGAGCCAAGAAATGACAGGTTAAGATGAATGGGAGCCTCTGTTCAAGGGAAACACAGGAAAGCCCATATAGTTGAAATCTGAAGTCAGTGGTTCTCAAAGTGTGATCCTCAGATCAGCAAAGTCAGCATTGCTTATTAGAAATGCAACCTCTCTGGCCCCACCCCAGACCTACTGAATCACTACTCTGGGAGCGGGGCCCAGCGAGGTGTATTTTAACAAGGCCTCCAGGGGATTCTGATGCCTGCTACAGTTTGAGAACCACTTTCTTTTTTAACGTTTTATTTATTTTATTTTTTTAAGTAGGCAGGGCTTGAATCCACGACCCTGAGATCGAGACCCAAGCCTAGATCAAGAGTTGGATGCTTTCACCGACTGAGCCACCCAAGTGCCCCAAGTTTTATTTTAATTTATTTTTAAGATTGGGTTTTTAAAATATTTTTTTAGCACTTTCAGTTTTACAGAAAACTTGTGAAGATAGTACAAAGAGTTCCCCTCCCCCCCCCCCCGCCCCCACACACACCCAGTTTCCCCTATTATCAACATCTTACATTAATATGATCTATTTGGAGAACCACTTTTCTCTTTTTTTAATTTTTGTTTTAATGTTTATTTATTATTGAGAGAGCATGAGCATTGGAGAGGCAGAGAGAGGGGGGAGACACAGAATCAGAGGCAAGCTCCAGGCTCTGTGCAAGCTGTCAGCACAGAGCCCGATGTGGGGCTCGAACCCGCAAACCAAGAGATCATGCCCTGAGCCGAAGTCGGTCGCTTAACCCACTGAGCCACCCAGGTGCCCCTGGAGAACCACTTTTCTAATGAATAATCACTGAAGAGCCCGCATAAGATTGGTCACCTTGGGGCAGGTATCAGCCCTGAGGCTGGAAGGAGCTAAGAGAGGAGCTTATCATCACCATCACCAATATTCACATTTGAATAAGACTTTAAGATGGGTCATTTCATGGGATTCTTAGCAGAAGCCTTTGAAATGAGCCAAGGAAGTTATCCCCACTTTACAGATGAAGAAGAAAAAAAAACAAAACTGGGGATCAAAAAGATTAAAGGATTTTTCCCATGATCACACAACTGATAATAATTTATATTTATTGAGCTTTCCCCATGGGCTAAATCTTGTTGATAATATATCAACAAGATATATTATGTATCAACAATATTATATATATTGATATTATATATAACAATTTATTGATATATAATATATAAGGTCAATATTGATAGGTATATATAACATACTGATATATAGTATCAACGGCTAACATATACTATCTCATTTAAACCTCACACAAATCTAAGGTAAGTCCTGTTTTCATGTTATAGACAAGGAAACTGAGGCACAAAAAGACTAAGTAACTTACTCTTGGACGCACAGCTTGAGTTAAAGGAACTGTGATTCAAAGCTGGGAAATCTGACTTCCAGGACATGTGTTCATAACTTTTTAAGGTATAGAGTTAAGTTTGACGGCTTGGCTAGGCTGAATTACATTTCCCAGAATTCCCCTTCCAGTCTGTTTCCAATTAGCATGGGCCACAAGAGCGATTCTTGTTGGAGCTTCAGAGGGCGGAAGTGAAGCAGCAGCCATTTTGTAGCTGACACATGTTGCCAATTAACTGCTGTCTCATCTCATTAGCATGGGGCAGTGGGCATGCATGTAACTGCTTTGCCTTCTCCTGAATCTTCCTTCACCTTCTCTGACTCCTGGGCCAGGTGTGGGTGATTAGCTCCGTGCAGAGAGCCCTGGCTTCTGTAGCACACCCACACCATCAACACTAGAGGCAACAAGAACTGACGTGGGCTTCAGCCGGTCGTCATGGGCCTCAGCTCACACTTGCGAGTAACAGTTTACTGTGGTCTCCTCCACTTTATAACCATTGTCCATTCCCAAATGCCTGCCCTTTAGATTTCAAGCTGCATCAGATGTGAAGACAACAGCTTTCCAGAAACTGCTTAACCAGCTAACAATTAAATAAGGTCAAATCTCTGTAATAAATATGTACAGGCAGTCTTTGCTTTGCATGGTAATGCAGGACTGTAAAAAAGACAGTGCAAGCTGAAACCATTCAAAGCCATCTGAATAGTCAGTGAGAAAAAGTACGATTGTTCTATGACCTTTAAATATTTTGGTCAAAACATTAAAAACTACTGTTAAAAGTGTATTAGGAAAATGAAAAAAGAAAAGTTAATATTTATTTAGCACACAGTTGTTTAGAAACATTGAAAAATTTAAATGTTTTATTTCTTTGTAAAAAACAACAGTGCTTGCCTTCTAATCATGTAACTTATAGAGCAAGCGTCTTTTCTATGGCTTATTGAACTGTCCGATTCCTTTCTAAGTTTGGGTCTGTTTCCAACACTTTATCCTCTGAGCTTTCAGTGTCATGAAATCTCTCTGAGAGCTCCCTTAACATTCACTCTTTTTTGCCAGCATCATTTCCTCGATGACACATTCATGTTTTTGTCACAACTACCTGCCTTGGAATCGGGGTGCAAATTTCACAGCAGCACCCTTCTCTGAACTAGTAGTCTCACCAGTTTAGCTTAATATTAATCAATTCATGCTGATTTCTGAAATGGTAGAACCAGCCATTACCAGCAGTCGAGGGGTTTTCTTCAGTCTCCTTGCAATGATCGTTTTCTTCCAGTGTGGCTATTAACTTCAATGCTTTGGCCTGAACGCTAGCCAAACTGATTCAGAAAAAATTATTATGTTCTTCAATCGAAAGTGCAAATAGGGGCACTTGGGTGGCTTAGTCGGTTAAGCATCCGACTTCAGCTCAGGTCATGATCTCTCAGTTGGAGGGTTCGAGTCCCATGTCAGGCTCTGTGTTGGCAGCTCAGAACCTGGAGCCTGCTCTGGATTCTGTGTCTCCCTCTCTCTCTACCCCTCCCCTACTCATGCCCTGTTTCTCTCTCAAAAGTTAATAAACATAAAAAAAAAAAAAGTGCAAATAAATGGCTTTCTGTTTCTTGTGCTATTTATTTATTTAGAGGGAGAGAGAACACACGTGTACATGGGGAAGGGCAGAGGGAGAATCAGTTTTTTTTATGTTTATTTTTGAGGGGGGGATGGAGAGAGGGGGTCAGAGAGAGAGAGAGACAGAATCTGAGCCAGGTTCCAGGCTCTGAGCTGTCAGCACAGAGCCCGATGCGGGACTCAAACCCATGAACCATGAGATCATGACCTGAGCCAGAGTCAGATGCTTAACCAACTGAGCCACCCAGGTGCCTCCGTTTCTTGTGCAGTTTAAACTAAAAGCTGTTAAAGTGCCTTTACCTGTTTTTTTCATGTTCATCAAGATTTTTTCAGTCTGATTTGCAGTATAGCTTCATATAGGTTTAGGTCTCTTTCTATCTTTGCTTTGCTGTCTCTATCTTCAAATCTAATCACATCCAGTTTCACTGCTAACATTTTCATTTCTAGTTTCTTTGTTTCACTATCATTTTGTTGGCCAATTCTCTCTTTCGATTTTCCATTTTTGTAAAACATCGTGCGTGTTTATCCCTGGGAGACAAGGAGGAAACGCAGGTACAGGTTTTGCTGGCTGTGAGTGAATTGAATAACAGATATACAATGACCAGTCACCAACAGATTTTGAAAGAAGTGACAGGACTAGTCACTGATCATGATGTGCACCTTATTCACATGGTGATTTATGGACTAAATCGCTAGCAGTGAAGTTTGTACTTTATACAATTAATTACTCACTGGTAATAAACTGTGGCAAATAAAATTAGAACTATGTTGTTGAGGCACTGGTATTATTTAATTAAACCATGGTAACTGAAATTCATGCATGTTGGAACTGTTTAGGGGGTGAGGATCAGCTGTGTGCGTGTGTGTGTGTGTGTGTGTGTGTGTTTGCATATGTGTAGTCTTGGTAGCAATCTCACAGAATAACCGTTCATCCTCCACAGTCTCAGCAAAATCCCAAGGTAGAGTAAAGATTATCTAGAGAAGACTTGTGGATATAGCTTTTGTCTAAGGGAGTGAAATTCCAATAATAGATCAATAATAGACCCACAAAAAATTTTAAATTATTACATTGGCAGAACTACTGCCAGTTTGGACTGAATGGGACCAAGACCACATAAAATGAAAAGAGGCCTGTGGGCAACCCCTCCCCACCCAAATCTACTAGCAGTAAGAAAGGGGGAAAAAGCGATTCCGTTAAAAATACAATCTATCTTTCGTGGATGAAAAAGGATGACTTAGATGGCAGAAACAAGAGTTTAGTGGAGCCAGGAATCATGCAGGATTATTCTGAGACCTTAAGTCCTAATCAAGGAGCTACCAGCTTGTGCCCAGCTGAATTTCAGAATTTCTATGGTCCATCGACTCCTGGGTGCCTCCTGTTTCTCCCCCTTTTTGAATGGGAGAGTCTGTAGCAATTACCCTCTGACGCCGTATGTTGAATCTTTGGAGACCTATCTCTTTACTCCACAGGCTTTCCAATGGAGAGGAGCTATACTTGAGAAGCCAGACCCAAGGAGCTTTATGTGCACTGGATCTAATTTAAATGATGACAGTCTTGACCTGGAATTGATGCTGTAACAGGTTGAGACTTTGGGGGACCATAGAAGAGTAAATGCATTTTGCATGTATGAAAAATATAAATAATTGATGGCCAGAGGGATGGCAGTGGTTTTCAGATATATCCACACTCTTTTTGACTGCTTCTCCTTTCAAAAGGTGGAGCCTAATTTCCTTTGTCTTAAGTGACTTAGTGACTTGCTTCTAATTAACATATATAATTGGAGGTGATAGTCTGTGACTCCTGAGAGCAGATCATGAAAGCCCACACACATGTTTCCTTGCTTTCTCTCTTGGGTTATTCACTCTGGGAGAGTGCCAGAGTGCCAGAGTGCCATGTTGTGAGGACACTCAAACAGTCCCCTGGAAAGGAACTGAGGCCTCCTGCCAACAGCCATGTGACTGAGATATCACAGAAGTGGATCCTTCAGTTCTAGTCAAGTCTTCAGGTGATTGTAGCCTTCACCGATATCTTGACTGAAACCTCATGAGAATTCTTGACACACAGAAACTGTGTGGGACAAGAAATGTTTATTGCGGTCTAAGTCGTTAAATTTGGGGGTAATTTGTAATGCAGCAATAGATAATAATTAGTAATTATAATTAGGCTAAATACTCCAATTAAAAGAAAAAGATTCTCCAACTAGATTTTTTAAAAAGTTTTATTATTTATTTATTTATTCAATTTTTTTTGAGGGGGGGAGAGTGCAAGTGAATGAGGGGCAGAGAGGGGGGACAGAGGATCTGAAGCAGGCTCTGTGCTGATAGGCTGACAGCAGCGAACCCAATGTGGCTCAAACTCATGAACCTCGAAATCATGACCTGAGCCAAAGTCGGATGCTCAACTGACTGAGCCACCCAGGTGCCCCTAAAAAAGTTTTATTTATTTTTAAGTAATATCTATACTCAGTGTGGGGCTTGAACTCGTGATCTCAAGGTCAAGAGTCACTTGCTCTTTCAACTCAGCCAGCCAGGCGCCCCTCAAACTAGATTTTTTAAAAAGCTTATGCTTCTTACAAAAGGCACACCTTAAATATAAAGGTACAGAAAGGATGGAAATAAAAGAATGCAAAAACCATGCACTCAGCAACAATAACAAAACAAACAATCCAATTTAAAAATAAGCAAAGGCTCGAATAGACATTTGCCCAGATAAAATATACAAATGGCCAAAAAGCAAACAAAAATATATGCAACGTCATAATCACTAGGGAAAGGCAAATCAAAACCACAATGGTATAACACCTCACACCCATTAGAATGGCTACTCTTAAAAAAACTCAAAACAGAAAACAAGGGTTGGCAAGGATGTAGAGAAATTGGAATTCTTGTGTATCATTGGTAGGAATAGAAAATGGTGGAGAGCAGTATGGTGGTTCCTCAAAATATTAAGAATAGAATTACCATGTGATCCAGCAATTCCACTTCTGAGTATATATATCCTGAAGAATTAAAAGCAGGGCCTCAAAGGGATATTTGTACACCCATATTCACAGCAGCATTATTCAAAATAGCTGAAAGGTGGAAGCAACCCAAGTGTTCATCAACAGATGAATGGAAAAGCAAAATGTGGTAAAAATGTGGTATGTACACACACACACACACACACACACACACACACACACACAGGAATATTACTGAGCCTTAAAAAGGGATGAAATTCTGGGCTGCCTGGGTGTCTCAGTCGGCTCAGGTCATGATCTTGCAATTCATGAGTTTGAGCCCCGCATTAGGCTCTGTGCTGACAGCTCAGAGCCTGGAGCCTGCTTTGGATTCTGTGTCTCCTTCTCTCTCTGCCCCTCTCCCCTTCTCCCTCTTTCAAAATAAATAAACATAACATTTTTTAAAAAGGGAGGAAATTCTGACATATTCTACTACATGAATGAAACTGGAGGACACTATGCTGGGTGAAATGAATCAGTCACAAAAATACAAATGGTGTATGATTCCTCTTATATGAGATACCTAGAATAGTCAAATTCATAGAGCTAGAAGTAGAATGGTTGCTGTCAGGGGCTGGGGGGAGGAAGAAGGGGCAGTACTGGGTAAAGAGTTTCAGTTTATAGGGTAAAAAGAGTTCTCAAGATTGGTTTCACAATAATGTGAATGTACTTAATGTCATTGAATTGTACACTTAAAAATGGTTAAGATGACTCTTCTGGGGATGGTGTCCATAGGCATTGATATGGTCCAGCATATGATAGACCATTGTAGTCTGTCCTATGATAGAGCCTCTAGCAAAGCTAGGCTGTCCTGAATCCCTGGTAATAGAATCGTGTACCTTTATATCAAGAAGTGTGGGACAGCACCAAATCCACATGTGGTGTGTGGAGTTCACGACTTAGGGGAGTTCATGCTCTGACATGAGCTTATGAGGCTGTCTAAAATGAAGCACACATCAGCAGGGCCTATGGTGGTTCCATGTGTGCTAAGTGTGTTTGTGACAGGATTAAATGTGCTTTCCTTACTGAGAAATGGAAAATCATTGTGAAAGTGTTGAAAGCATAAGCACATAGTCTGAAAACTAAATTTAAAAATGAAGCTTTTTTAAGAAAAAAAATTTTAAAATCTTCCTCTGTTAAAAAAAAAATCGGTTAAGATGAAAACTATAAAACATCGAGAAAGACATTGAAGAAGACATAAACAAATGGAAAGATATTCCATCCTCATGGAATGGAAGAACCAATACTGTTAAAGCACCCATACATCCCAAAACAATCTACAGATTTAACAACATTTTTCACCAAATCAACAACATTTTTCACCAAACCCAAAATTTGTATAGAACCATAAAAGACCCAAAAAAGTCAAAGCAATCTTGAAAAAGAAGAACAATGCTGAAGGTATCACAATCCCAAATTCTAAGATACACTAAAAGGTGTAGTAATCAAAACAGTATGGTACTGGCACAAGATAGACACATAGATCAATGGAACAGAATAGAGAGTCCAGAAATGAATCCATGCATTTATGGTCAATTAATTAATGATGAAGAGGCAAGAATGTACAATGGAAAAAAGAATCTCTTCAACAAATGGTGTTGGGAAAACTGGACAGCTACATGCAAAAGAATAAAACTGGACCACTTTCCTACACCAAACATAAAGATAAACTAAAAATGACTTGAAGACTTAAATATGAGACATGAAACCATAAAATTCCTAGAAGAAAACATAAGCAGTAATTTCTTTGGTGTTAGCAATAGAAACTTTTTAAAAAATGTTTATTTATTTATTTTGAGAGAGTGAGAGAAAGGGAGCATGAGTGGGGGGCGGGGCAGACAGAGAGGTGAGAGAGAATCCCAAGTAGGTTCCATGCTGTCAGTGCAGAGCCCAGTGCAGGGCTCGATTCCATGAACCATGAGATCAAGACCTGAGCCTAAATCAAGAGTCAGACACTTAATGAACTGAGCCCCCCAGGACCCCTAGAAACTTTTTTTAAGTGGGCTCCATGCCCAACGTGGAGCCCAATGTGGGGCTTGAGCTCATGACCCTGAGATCAAGATCTGAGTTGAGATCAAGAGTCAGATGCTTAACTAACTAAACCACCCAGGCAACCCAGAAACATTTTTCTAAATATGTCTCATAAGGCAAGGATAACAAAAGCAAAATTAAACTATTGGAACTACACCAAAATAGAAAGCTTTTGCACAGCAAAGGAAACCATCAATAAAACAAAAAGGCAACCAACTGAATGAGAGAAGGTATTTGTAAATGATATATCCAATAGGAGTTAATATCCAAAATACATAAAAAATTTATACAACTCAACACCAAAAACAAATAATCCAATTTTAAAAATGGGCAGAAGACATGAACAGACCAAAGAAGACATAGAGATAGTCAACAGACACATGAAAAGATGCTTAGCATCACTGATCATCAGGGAAATGCAAATCAAAACCACAATGAGCTATCACTTCACACCTGTCAGAACGGCTAAAACAAAAACAAAAATAAAAACAAACAAACAAAAAACACTAGAAATAACAAATGTTGGCAAGGATGTGGAGAAAAAGTAACTCTCCTGCACTATTGGTGGGAATATAAATTGGTGCAGACACTGTGGAAAACAGTATAGAGGTTCCTCAAAAAATTAAAAATAGAATTACCATCTGACCCAGTAATTCCACTACTGTGTATTTACTCGAAGAAAACAGAAACACTAATTCAAAAAGATGTGTGCACCTCTATGTTTATTGCAGTATATGAAAGCAACCCAAGTGTCCATTGATAGATAAATAAGGAATATGTGTGTATGTATACACAACAGAATGTTACTCATCCATAGAAAAGAATGAAATCTTGTCATTTGCAATGACATGGATGGAGCTATAATTATATAATTATTTATAATTATTTCACTTAGCTATAATGCTACATATTATTAGCTATAATGCTAAGTGAAACAAATCAGAGAGAGACAAATACTGTTTGGTTTCACTCACATGTGGAAGTTCAGAAACAAAGCAAATGAACAAATGAAAAAAGAGACAGACAGAAAACAGACTCTTAAATACAGAGAAACATACTGGTTTCAAACAAGTTGCCAGAGGGGAGGTGGGGGGGGGTGGGAATGAGTGAAATAGGTAAATGGGATTTAAGAGTACACTTATCTTGATGAGCGCTGAGAAATGTATAGAATTGTTGAACCATTATATTGTACACCTGAAATGAAAATAACACTGTACGCTAATTATACTTGAGTTTAAAAAATATATATAGGGGTACCCGGGTGGTGCAGTTAGTTAAACGTCGGACTCTTGATCTCGGCTTGGGTCACGATTTTGGGGTTCGTGAGTTCCAGCACATCAGGCTGTGTGCTGATGGCATGGAGCCTGCTTGGGATTCTGTCTCTCCTTTTCTCTGCCCCTCCCCCACTTGTGCACATGCTCTCTCTCTCTCTCTCTCTCTTTCTCAAAATAAAGAAACTTTAAAAAAATTTAAAAAGATGACTATAAGTTACAATATATATATTAAGACTATAAATTACTATATATTAATATATTTTATATATTAATATATATTAATTATATATATTATATTAATTATATTAATATAATATATATTATACCTTATAGTATATAAGCCTATAACTTATATATATACTATATATAAGCTATATATAAAAACTATATTATATATATAAACTATATATGATATGATATGATATGATATGATATGATATAATATATATTATACCTTATAGTATATAAGCCTATAACTTATATGTATACTAGATATATATATATATCTTAGGCGCCTGGGTGGCTCAGTTGGTTGAGTGTCTGACTCTTAATTTCAGCTCAGGTCATGATCCCAGGGCTGTGGGATCCAGCTCCGCATTGGACTCCATGCTGAGCATGGACCCTGCTTGGGATTTTCTCTTTCTCCCTCTGCCCCTCTTCCCTGCTCAAGCTCTCTCTCTCTCTCTCTCTCTCTCTCTCTCTCTCTCAAATAAAAAATGAAAAAAAAATTAAAAAATATATATATATAAGTTAAAAAATACAGGTGATGAAACAAAAGTAAAAAATGGTTAAGATGGCAAAATCTGTGTTATGTGTATTTTACTACAATAAAAAATAAAAAAAAATTATTTTATTTTTTTAAGTAGGCTA
This sequence comes from Panthera pardus, assembly GCF_024362965.1. NCBI lineage: Eukaryota > Metazoa > Chordata > Mammalia > Carnivora > Felidae > Panthera > Panthera pardus. The sequence goes on from NW_026526876.1 coordinate 54,535,169, forward strand.
CATGCCCAGGGTGGAGCCCAATGCTGGGATCAAACCCATGACCCTAAGATTAATGGTGAGTCGCTCAACTGACTGACCCACCCAGGAACCCCAAAACAGAAAATTTTTAAAAGAAGAAAAGCAGGACCACTTGGCTAGCTTAGTTGGTGGAGTGTGCCTCTTTTTTTCTTTATAGTATTTATTTATTTTTATTCAAATCAAATAGTAAATAATGTGCTGCTGGGTGTGTGACTCTTTTTTTTTTAATTTTTTTTTTTAACGTTTATTTATTTTTGAGACAGAGAGAGACAGAGCATGAACGGGGGAGGGTCAGAGAGAGGGAGACACAGAATCTGAAACAGGCTCCAGGCTCTGAGCTGTCAGCACAGAGCCCAACGCGGGGCTCGAACTCACGGACCGCGAAATCATGACCTGAGCCAAAGTCGGACGCTTAACCGAATGAGCCACCCAGGCACCCCTGAGTGTGTGACTCTTGATATTGAGATCTTGAGTTTGAGCCCCACGTTGAGTATGGAAATTACTTAAAAATAAAATCTTTAGAAAGAAAGAAAGAAAGAAAGAAAGAAAGAAAGAAAGAAAGAAAGAAAAGAGGTAAATAGACCACCAACAATTAAAAATGGGAGGGGCGCCTGGGTGACTCAGTAGGTTAAGCATCAGACTCTTGATTTAGGCTCAAGCCATACACAAGCCCCGCATCGGGCTCTGCGCTGAGTATGAGCCAGGAGCCTCTTGGGATTCTCTCTCTGTCCCTCTCCTGTTTGTGCTCTCATGCTCTGTCTCTCTCCCAAAATAAATAAATAAACATTTATTTTATTTTTAATTTTTTAAATGTTTATTTATTATTTTGAGAGAAATACAGAGCACAAGCAGGGGAGGGGCAGACAGAGAGGGAGACACAGAATCCAAAGCAGGCTCCAGGCTCTGCACCGTCAGCACAGAGCCCGGCATGGGGTTCAAACTCACATGACCTGAGTCGAAGTCAGGGGCTTAAGGGACTGAGCCACCCAGGTGCCCCTAAAAAAATATTTTACAAAGAGAGAGAGAGAGAGAAAAAAATTAAAAATGGAAAATATCTTTAATTGTTATCTATTTTTAACTTGCTAATTGGATCACATAATGAATTTAAATGTTTAAAAAGGAAAGTGAAATTGTGCACTTCAAATAAAAAAAAAGATACAACATGCAGATGTCAACAAGAACCATAAAATCTGGTGTAGCTATCTTACTATCAGACAAAGGAGACTTTAAGGCAAAAAGCATCACTGGAGATAAATAAGGACGTTTCAAATAATGAAGTATTCAACTATCTGGACAATGTAACAATTCTAAATTTCCATGCTCTTAATAACATAGTCTCAAAATACAGCAAACAAAAATTAATGCACCTAAAAGTGAAAATTGATAAATCTACACTCATAATTGGAAGTTTTAATACTCCTCTCTTAGTAACTAAAGAAGAAGCAAATGAGAAAATCAGATATAAAAGTTATAAAAGATTTCAAAAACCAATTTAAAAACTTGCTTTCTTTAACACATGTAGAATACTTAACAATTGGAGAATACAAATTAGTATATATTAGGCAGATGAAACATTTACCAAATTGAATAAATTGACAATATTTGTATCAACAAATTTTAAAATATTTAAATCATTTAGAGCATTTTCACTGACCACAGTGTAATTAAACTCAAAATGAATAACAGAAGTTTAAAGAGGAAATCTCTGTATGCTTAAATATTTTTTAAAAAAATTCTAAATAATCTATAGGTCAAAGAAGAACTCTCAATGGAAATGAGAAATAATTTCAATTAAATGATAATATAAATATGACATACCAAAGCTTGTGGGATGTAACTGTGCTAACAGAAAGTGTATAGCCTGAGTACATATATTAGAAAGGAAGAAAGACTAAGAATCAATGTTTGAAGCAGTCATGTCAAAAAGTATTTTTCTTTTTTTTCTTTTTTCCTATTTATTTATTTATGTATTCATTCATTCATTCATTCATTCATATGTTTGTTTATTTAATTTTACAGAGAGAGTGTGTGAACAAGGGAGAGGAGCAGGGGTGGGGGGAGAGAGAGAGAGAGACAGAGAGAGACAGAGAGAGAGAGAGAATCTTAAGCAGGCTCCATGCTCAGCACAGATCTGGACACAGGGCTCGATCCCCCAACCCTGGGATCATGACTTGAGCCGAAATCAAGAGTCAACTGACTGAGCCACCCAGGTGCCCCAAGAAGTATTTTTAAATGACAGATTAAACCCACAGAAAACGGGGGGGGGCGCCTGGGTGGCTCAGTTGGTTAAGCATCCAACTTCAACTCAGGTCATGATCTCACAGTTTATGGGTTGGAGCCCCATGTCCGGCTCTGTGCTGAAAGCTCAGAGCCTGGAGCCTGTCTCAGATTCTGTGTTGCCCTCTCTCTCTCTCTGCCCCTCCCCTGTTTGTACTCTGTCTCTGTCTCAAAAATAAATAAACATTAAAAAAAAATTTAAACCCACAGAAAACAGAAGAAACAATTATTAAGAGCAGAACTTAATGCAGAAGGCAAACATACAACAGAGAATATTAATAAAGACACATGTTAGTGTTTTGAAAGGACTAATTGGTAAACCCTTGATACAACTGATCAAGAAAGAGAAGAGAAAGTGTTTATTTATTTTATTGTTTTGAAGTTTTACTTACTTATTTTGAGAGAGAAAGTGTGTGTGAGCAAGGGAAGGGCAGAGAGAGAGGGAGAGAGAGAGTCCTGAGCAAGCTCCAACGTAGGGCTCGATCCCACAAACTGTGAGATCATGACCTGAGCCGAAATCAAGAATCAGACACTTAACCGACTGAGCCACCCAGGTGCCCCAAGAAGAGAAACTGTTTAAATAACGATTATCGGGAATTTAAAAAATGCACATCACTATAGAGTTGACAAATATTTTTAAAATGATATTACAAACAACTTTATTCCAGTAATTTCTACATTTCGTTGAAATGGGCAGATTATGAGAAAAAAATAAGACTTACAAAATGGACACAAGAAGAAATGGAAAATTTTTAATTCTACACTTATGACTTAAAAAACATTCCCATAAGTCACTCCAGGCCCAGATGGCTTTATCATTGAATTCTACCAACATCTTTGAGGAAGAAACAATGCTGATTTTACACTAACTTCATCTCCTGGGCCTTAGTTTCCTCGTCCGTAATAGGCAGGTGTTGAACCAGCCAACCTCAGAAGTGTCTTCCAGTGTGAGTCCTTACTCACTCTCTTGATGCTCCCTCTGGCAGGCCCTGGTCAAGAGGGAAGTTGAGGATGTTTGGCTTTGATGAGAAAAGATTTCAGAATTCTGAGGTTTAGGACTCCCTGACCACCACTAGATGGGTGGGAGTCAACTGGACTCCGTTCTCCACGCTCTACAACTTGCTATTGATGTTGCTATCTGAACTGAGATGGGTTCTCCTCCAGTGGTCCCCAAATCCACTCCCCTGCCCTTTACTCCCAGGGGAGTAATTTTTATTTTAATTATCTTGCCTATTTTAATCATCTTGTTGGAAATCATGCTAAATATTCTACATCCTTCTTCCTAAGTATAGGTCAACAAGCATGCATTATTTAGTTTTTTCTTCAGAATATAGGGTCATAGAGATGAATATCAGTTATTATGTAATTTCAAAGAGGCAATTAAGGAAATTAAAGTACATATAGTTATTTGCTTCTATACCAACTAAATCTTTCCAATTTTCCATAGTTTTTGAATTCTTGTCTCCCTTAAAAAAATCCCCCTATATTTCAGGCTGTTCGCAAGCTACTTAGGTATCGTAAGTGTGTTTTCTTAGCAGCTACAATCTCTTTTTCTTTTTTAAATATCTTTAATGTGTATTTATTTTTGAGAGAGAGAGAGAGAGAAAGAAAGAGCATGATCATGGGAGAAGGAAAGAAAGAGGGAGACACAGAATCCAAAGTAGGCTTCAGGCTCTGAGCTGTCAGCACAGAGCCCAATGCAGGGCTCAAAACTGACAAATTGTTGAGATCGTGACCCTTAACCGAAGTCAGACGCTCAACCGACTGAGCCACCCAGGCGCCCCTACGATCTCTTTTTCTAATGTACTGCTTCTATTTTTTTGTGAGGTAATTAAAGAGATTATCAGACATAATAGGATTGTATGTAAACTGGGAGAAAATAAACCCCAGTGAAGGTAAAATGGGAAAGTTTCTCTGAGATATTAACCTTGCACTGACTCTTCCCCTTTGTTCAAGCAGATAATAGGTCTTGCGCTACTGGTCTCAGGAATCGTTCGTGGCTTCTATTGAAGAAATAGGGATTGAGAAGGGATGGATTTCTTCTGACAAGGGTTTCTTATGACCTGGGGCCCTTGAACTTGGGTGGGAAAAAAATTACATCTTTATTTTCACTAATGTGTACCTGAAATGTAGTATTTCCTTCAATTATGTATGCAGGCGACAAACCACTGTTGTGCTAACGTTACCTGCGCATTTGTCATCAGCCGAAATCAACAATTTTCATATCCTATTTATGGTTGCTGCAATATGTTCAAATATCGTCTATGTTTGTCACTGCTTCGAAAGTATAAAGTTATTATATCCATCACTAGATCTTGGTATTTAATGTACTTTAAAAAAAAAATCCATACCTTATTATGTCAGAGGCCTGGTTTTAAAATATTTTGATAATCCTACATCCGTGTTTCCCCCCAGGCTAATGAAAGGAAAGAAAGAAAAAGCAGAGGGCTAAGAGTCTGTGATACCTCTGGGAGGGCGTGGCCGCTCCCTGCATCGGGAGACAGAGTCCCATGTCGCCCTGTTGGGAATGGAAACAGGCGACAGAACCGCTGTGACCTGTGGGGACCACTGCTTGCAAGCCCAATGGAGGCCCCAACAAAAAATCCTCCCCAAACAGTATATAATTCATGGGACCCCCCCCCCCCAAAAAAAAACACCTAACTAAGCTCTCTTTCTTATACAACTGAGTTTGAGGGCTGAAGTTTGTGTCAATTACAAAGACTCCTCTAGTGACTGAAAAGCAAGGCCTCAATTACAGAACTTCTGTCCATTGGAGACAGAAACAACGTGGAAAAGTTTAAATACCTGTGTTCAGATTGTAAGATCTAGCCCAGACTTGCTGTATATACTGCAGTATTAAGTGAAAAAAACCTCCCTTTTGTATTACAGTCATGTGTATGACCATTAAATAATTTTTTTAAGTCTAATTGCTCAGGGGCCTTTGATGGAATTCCTGAATAATAGCTATGTTTCAGATGGGGGCTGAAGTGTGGCAGTCTGTGTGCGTGTCAGGGCTGTGAGAGGTCATGTGTAGTCCCGGCCTCTCCGTTTGCTGCCTCACAGGTCAGGGGACCAAATTGGGACCCCAGACATCTTCGCACTGAGTCAGTCTCCACTGCCTCCATTAGATTCTACACTGGCAGCCTCCTGTGCCAACTCAGCTCCTCTGTCTCACCTCCCATTTCTACATGTCATAGACGAACTCTCAACCCATGAGCTGAAGGAAGGAGCAAGCCAAAAGCTTCTTCCTCCTCCTTTCTACCTTGTCCATAAATTCTCTTCCCGAAATAGAAGACCCCTTTGACGGTGAGGAGGAGGACCAGCCCCGCTCCCCTTCAACTCTTGCAGAGAGCTTGCTTCCACACCCCTGCTTCTCCTTGGTCCTCTCTTACCCTCAATGTACCCCAGCCCCTGTGGGGAGAGCGGGTAGGGTCTGAGAGAGAGGTACAGGTAGTGCCTGATTTTTTATTATTCTCTGCACCCTGACCTTTCCTCTCTACAGCTGGGCCTCACGTGGGAAGAGCCTCAGGTCTCAGCTTGCCAGATTATGCAATGGACCAGCTGATAGGTGAGGCAGGCTCCTTCCACCCCCAGATCGTGTCAGCCTCATTAGCAGTTTCAAAAGCAACATCTTCTAAGAGTTGAGTGTCTTGGCCTTGGATGGAGCTGGGACAGGACTAAGTTAAGTGGCTGTATGTCCTCCTCCCTCACCTTTATGCCTCAGCAAGCCACAGGGAGAGAAGATAATGGAAAGACAGGAGGCCTGGCTTCTACTCTAATATCTGCCATTAAATCATTCCTAGCCCATCCAGGTCTCTTCCCCAACCTACCCTTAGTTTTTCTTTAAGACAAGTGGGTTAAACTAGATGAACTTTAAGTTCTTTTCCACTTCTTAGTGGTCCTGGCACATTATCAACATCCCAAAAGACAATGTTCTCCGTCTCTTAGGCAAACGATAGGCTCCCTGGGAATGAGGCGCCCACCCCAAGTCACACAATCAGGAGGCAAGTGGGGGGGGGGGGGGTTGGAACTTGCCTATTTAGAATTCCTAATCCAGTCAACTGCATTAGTCAAGGAAAAACCTCACCTCAGGAGCTCTGCCCCTCTTCCAAAGGTTCAGTGGTCTTTGAATTAGGAAACATGGCAGAGGGAGAACCGTCAAGGCCCAGGAGACCCCAAGGCCTGCTGCTGAGCTCAGAGGCCATGAGGAAGGGAGTGGAAGATGACCATCACTGGAGATTCAAAAGGAAGCTGGATGACCCAGCCGGATGTGAGACTGGTGAATGGAAAAGAGTGGGTGCTAGTGATGCATTAAGATAAGAAAAAGTAAGTGCTAAGATGCCTTGCTTGTTCAGAAAACAATGTCCCAAGCACAGTACTATTGTCACAGAAAAATGCCATACTAGCTAAATATGCAATCATATTTGGCTGCATATTTGGCTGGGAAAAGAGGCCTTTACTTAGTGACAGGTATAGTCTATGAGAAACAGACTGAGATGGGGCAGAAGAGGTGAATAGGTCTCTGAATGGTGAGATGGAGGTAGATTTTTGCAAGCTTGTATTGGCCTCTTCAGGCTTGATATCTTACTTCCTGGTCCACAGTGCCTGTTGGAGGAGAAATGGGGTGGGTACAAAGGATAAATCACTTTGAGAGATCACAGTAGTGGCCAGGGGATTTCAAATTTCTTTCTATTTTTTATAGTTTAAAATATTTGATATAGCCAAAAGAATGTTCTATACATATACAGTCATGTGCATAATAATAAAACAAACACCTGTGAGCCCACCCCCCTACTTAAGAACTAGAACACTACCAGTCTCAAATGTTTCATCCCCTGCCTGACCCAGAGGTGACCACTCTTCTGAATTTGTCCCACAATATTTTACTTTTCTTTTTTCACACACAAGTCTCCAAGCAATATAAAGTTTATTTTTATTTTTTGTTTTATTTTATTTTATCTTATTTTTTTTAACGTTTATTTATTTTTGAGACAGAGAGAGACAGAGCATGAACAGGGGAGGAGCAGAGAGAGAGGGAGACACAGAATCTGAAACAGGCTCCGGGCTCTGAGCTGTCAGCACAGAGCCTGACGCGGGGCTCGAACTCGCGGACTGCGAGATCATGACCTGAGCCGAAGTCGGACGCTTAACTGACTGAGCCACCCAGGCGCCCCTCTTATCTTATTTATTTTGAGAGACAGAGAGCATGCACACTCAAGCAGGGGAGGGATAGAGAGAGAAGGAAAGAGAGAGAATCCCAAGCAGGCTCTGTCAGCACAGAGCCGAGTGGGGGGCTTGAACTCATGAACTGTGAGATCATGACCTGAGCTGAAATCAAGAGTCAGTCACTCAATGACTGAGCCACCCAGGTGCCCCTAGTTTTATTTTAAATTTAACAGGAATGTATTTATTCTATGAATTACTTTTTCACATATTATTGTTCTGAGATTCATCCATGCTGATGTGTATACAGTTTGTTCATTTGTACTATGTACAGTATTCCATTGTGTGAATACACTACAATGAATTTAGCTATTCTTTTATCCAAGGGCATTTGGATTCTTTCCAGTTTTTTGCTGTTTTCAACAATGCTGCTAAAAACTCCTGGATGTTTATGTTTCCTGCAGCCCAAGTGTAAGAGTTTCTCTGGGGTATATACCCTGGAGTGGAATCACTGAGTCAAACTGTTTTTCAGAGTGGTTGGACCAATTTATGTTCCACTTCTGAGTGTTGTTGTTGCACGACATCCTCGCCAAGACTTGGTGTTGTTCTTTTGTCTCTCAAAAATGAATAAACGTTAAAAAAAAAGAAAAAAAGAAAGAAAGAAAGAAAGAAAAGGGGCGCCTGGGTGGCTCAGTTGGTTGAGCGTCCTACTTCGGCTCAGGTCAGGATCTTGCAGTTTGTGAGTTCGAGCCCCGTGTCGGGCTCTGTGCTGACAACTCAGAGCCTGGAGCCTATTTCGGATTCTGTGTCTCCCTCTCTCTGCCCCTTCCCCGCTCATGCTCTGTCTCTCTCTGCCTCTCAAAAATGAATAAACGTTACAAAATAAAAGTGAAAAAAAAAAAAAAGACTTGGTGTTGTTCTCCCACTTTCCAGCAGCATCCCTAACCTTGGGTATCTGCTGATGACCTGGGGTGGCCCCCACCTTTCCCAGCCAGAGCTGCGGGAGGGAGGGGGGGACATGCTAAGATGTTTCTATGTATCCCTGTATTCTTAACTGAATAACATTGACCACAAGGGAGGGGAGGAAAGTTTAGGGGTAGACTAGGGAACTTGAGGTCTGTCTACATGACTATCAGAGTCACTGGATCCTTTTGGAGAACAAAGGCCAGCTGGTGAAGTTAGTTCTGCCCTAACCCAAAGCACACTGGAGCCTGGTCTCCTGGGATGACCAAAGATGCTTAATTAATTATCCTCCCTATCAGCCCCACAGCCCCTCCTGTTCCTCCGTGAACACTATTTACCTCTCCGCACTTTCCCCTCTGTCAATATTTCTCCAAGTGTGGCCATCTGCATCAGAATCGGCTGTGGTGCTTGTTTAAAATGAAAATTCTCAGAACTCTTCAGACTGAATCAGACTCTCTGAGGTGTAGCTTGGGAAGCAAGTTTCTCAGATGATCCACGTACACACTGAGGTTTGTGAACTGCTGCTCTAAGCACTGCCATTAGGGAGGTCAGGCCAAGGTCATCTCCGGGCAGGTTCAGACAGTCTCCAAACAGCTTCTCCTTGAGGGCCAAGTTGAATCTCATCTTCCCAAGACCCTTCCCCTACCTCCACTGTCCCTGAGGGCAGCGGAGGTAAGGAGACCACTTTAACTGAAGCATCTGCGTGTACAAGACATGCACCCCAGCATCATTTACGGTTAAGAGAAACCAAAAATCACTGCCTGCTGGTAGAGGCCTGGTCAAATTCATAATGGCACAGCTTTTTGATGGAACGCTAAGCAACTATTAAAAGCGACTTTAGGGGCGCCTGGGTGGCTCAGTGGGTTGAGCGTCTGACTTCAGCTCAGGTCATGATCTCACAGCTCGTGAGTTCGAGCCCCATGTCGGGCTCTGGGCCGACAGCTCAGAGCCTGGAGCCTGCTTCGGATTCTGTGTCTCCCTCTCCCTCTGCCCCTCCCCCATTCACACACACTCTCTCTCTCTCTTTCAAAAAGTAAGTAAACATTAAAAATTAAAACAAAAAAGTGACTTTAGGGGTGCCTGGGTGGCTCAGTCAGCTAAGTGTCCAACTTCAGCTCAGGTCATGATCTCGCAGTTTGTGAGTTCGAGCCCTGAGTCAGTCGCTGCGACACTTCAGAGACTGGAGCTTGCTTCTGATCCTGTGTCTCCCTCTCTCTCTGTCCCTCTCCCACTCATGCTCTTTCTCTCTCACAATACAATAAACATTAAAAAAATTTTTTTAAGTGACTTTATGTTTTTATAGTTCCACTTTCATCAAATCTTTAAAAAGTATGTTAAATTTTATAGCTTCCAGTATTGTTTGAGTTTTCTACATAAGTGTGCATTTATCTTTATAATCAGAAAAGCACAACAAAACACAAAACACAGAAACATCCAGAAGCATTTGCTGGATATTATTTATAAAAAATTCTTTTAACATTTATTTATTTTTGAGAGACAGAGAGACACAGAAAGAGGGAGACACAGAATCCAAAGCAGGCTCCAGGCTCTGAGTTGTCAGCACAGAGCCCGACGTGGGGCTCGATCTCACAAACCATGAGATCCTGACCTGAGCCGAAGTCGGATGCTCAAACCGACTGAGCCACCCAGGTGTCCCTCTTTTGCTGGATATTTATGAAGGAGCTGGTTTAGATTATCCCACAAACCCTGATAACAAGAATCTCTTTAAATTATCAAAGGAGATACTATAGGAAACATTTCCGTAGCTGACAAACCTGGGATTCTAGACTGAAAGAGTTCACCAAGAGGCACAACAAACTGTTGCTTAATGACTTTGTTTAATGATGCAGGTATTTGTCCTCACCACGGATAAATTTTTGTTAACTTTTATCATTTTATTATTAATTTTTATTTCAGAACACCAGAATGAAGATGAAGAGAAGATCCTAAAAGCTTCGAAAGAGAAAAAAGGAAAAACAGGCCAAAGATAAGAAAGATAAGAAGTCAGAGTGGCATTGGGCTCCCTCAGAGGCGTTGGATATTAGAAGACCATGAAGCTTTGCTTTGGAAACAATGGTGGTCCCTGGCAGAGTCGGTAGAGGATGCAACTCTTGGCATTGTGAGTTAGAGCCCCACAATGGCATAGAGATGACTTCAAAAGAAGAAAAGAAAATCCAAAATAATCAGGAGAAAAATGATTTCTGTATCTATTCTAAACTGCTTAGCATGTGTACTAGTAGAATAAAGACTTTCTGGGACATACGAGGGTTCCAATATTTAATTTCCCAAACAATCTTAGAATACTCCTGGAGGATGCATTTTAGCAAAATGAGGATATACAACATGAAAGAGAAAGCTATGGACCCTGGAAGCTGGAGAGCCAACCCAGGACGCTGGTGAGGGTAGGTCCAGCAGGGCCAAGGTGCGTTCAGGCCCTAGGTGGGCACAGGTAGTCCAAACTGGGGAAGGAGCAGGGGGCTCAGGGATAGATGCCTCCAGAATCAAAAATGCAAATGAAATCAACAAAGGCTTCAAACTGTGTCTGAGTATATAGCAAAATTATTTACAGTCATGTGACAGACTCTTTTTGGGGCATTTGGGGGAGAAGCTGTGAAATAGAGACAGGCACATAGAAAACTAAGCAAATGAAAACATGGAAACCGATAATTTCAGGAAAACCAAAGAGTTGTAGAAGGAAGAAAACAGAGTACTGTAAGTCACCATAATGTTTTAAATTGATAAACTGTGAAACTGTAACATGTGCGTATTATTTTAAAATATGGAGAAAAACGAGGCAAAGGAACAGTTAAAACAGTTGGAAGTGTTGGTCTCTTGGGAATGAGACAGGGGATTGGGTAAACACTGTTGTGTTTTGCCATAAGCCTGCTAGCAACAGTTTTTTAAAGTAGGCATACTCATTATTTTCATAATAACATTTGGAACACTCATACACTGCTGATTGAATGTAAAAGGATGCAGTCATTACCTTTAAAAAGTTAAACACAGAGTTACCCCATGACCTAACATTTCCACTCCTGAGAATATACTCAAGAGATTTGCAACCAGGCCTTCAAACAAAAATTTGTACAGGACTCGTTCAGCATTATTCACAACAGCCAAAACAGTGGTAAATGTCCACAAACTAATGAATGGCTAAGAAGAATGTGACATATCTATATAGAATATGATTCAGCCATGAAAAAGGAAGTACTGATACACGCTACCACAAAGATGAACCTTGAAAGCATTACCCTAAGTGAAAGAAGCCAGTTACAAAAGGTCACATATTGTATGATTCCATTTATATGAAATGTTCAGAAAAGGCAAATCCATAGAAGCAGAAATGAGATTGATTAGTGGTTCCCTGGGGCTAGTGGGAGGGGAGAAGAGGAGTGATTGTTCAATGGGTATGGAGTTTCTTTTGCGGGGGAGACGAAATGTTCTGTTGATGGTTGCCCAACATTGTGAATAGATAAAGAACTGCTGAATTGTACACTTTAACATGATCAAATGGCAAATTTTATCTTATGTAAATTTTGTCTCAATAAAGATACATTTGGTTGTAACAGAACACCCAATTCAAGCTGCCTTAAACAATAAGATTTGTTTTGAGTTGAAACTGTTTTGTTTTGTTTGTTTAAACAACCACCCATTAAAAACTGAGAACAAACTGAGGGTTGATGGGGGGTGGGAGGGAGGGGAGGGTGGTTGATGGGTATTGAGGAGGGCAGCTTTTGGGATGAGCACTGGGTGTTGTATGGAAACCAATTTGACAATAAATTTCATATATTAAAAAAAAAAACAAAAAAAAAAACAACCACCCAGTGTACCTATTTTCCCTTCACTCTTCCAGGGCCTAAGATCCACTTGGCCCCAAGACCCCTGCACAGAGGACCTGCAGAGGTGCTGGGGAGGACAGTACATTGTAGCGGTAAATGGGCGCCTGAGAGCCAGGCAGTCGGGGTTAGAGTTCTGGTTCCTCCACTGACTTGCTGCCAGACCTTAAGCAAAATTAATTTTTCTTCTTCTTTTATTTAATCTTTATTTTTGAGAGAGGGAGAGAGACAGAGAGACAGAGCATGAGTGGTGGAGGGACACAGAGAGAGGAGACACAGAATCCTAAGCAAGCTCCAGGCTCTGAGCTGTCAGTTCAGAGCCCAATGTCAGTCCGGGGGGGCGGGGGGGGGGGGGAAGGGGGCTCGAACTCACAGCGTGCGATCGTGACCCGAGCCGCAGTCCGATACCTAACCGACTGAGCCACCCAGGAGCCCCCAGAATTAATTCTTAATCTAAGTGTTTGTTTCTTCAACACTAAAATGGGCAGATAACGGTCCCTATCTTATCCGGCGCTTGTGAAAATTAAAGATAACGTTTTTAAAGCCCCGGCACAGTGCCAGGCCCATAGTAAACCCTCAGATGAGCTATTTCGGGGGAACGTTCTGCTTCCAGGATGAGCAGTTTCATTAAGCAGGTGGCAGGAGAGGATTTCAGGAAAAAACAATACTATCTAATATGGATTGAGCGCCTACTCGGCGGCAGACCCTGTTGCAAGGCCTTTCTGCGCATCAGCTCGCCTCCCTAGCGCACCCGGCCGGCCCGCCGACCCCTGCCAGGGAGCGGTGCCCGCGGGGCCTGAGCTGCGGGCGGCCGCGACCGCGCCCCAGCGACGGGAAGGAGGCAAGCTGGCGCCCGGGCGACAGGGCCTGCTGCGCTCTGCGGCCCTCGTCCTGCGGCCTCAGCTGGGCCGGCGCTCGGGGCCGGGGCGCACAAGCCTGCTTCGCCCTGCGCAGCGCGGCCCGCGGGGAAGACCTACACGGACTTGGGTGCTGGCGAGGGGTCGGGATATCGGGATCCAAGACCCGAGGCCGGAGCCGGGCGCCGGCGGCACGGAGGCCGGAGGAGGCGGGAATCTGGGGATTCGAGGGCTGTGGGGGCGTGGAGGCCAAAGGGTGCTGAGACCTGGGGGTGCAGAGGGCGCGGGGGTACCTGGGGGAACCCGGGATGCTGTAGGCGTCTCAGGAACCAAAGGGGGCGGGGAAACAGCCCCTGACCGCGCCCTGCCCCCTTCGTTTAGAGGGCAACACTCGGCTCCGCGCTAACCATCTGTTCCCAGTGCTAGGTTTACTCACTTGTCTTCTCCACTAGTCTGAAATTGTGTGCGAAGTTGCTTTTTCTTCGTTTGAAACAGTGGACAAATGATCCAAACTGTGTCCCTCTCTGTGGGGTCCTTGAAGGCAGGGCTGGTCTATTGTCTGTGTATCCCCACTGCCTGGCACATGATAGGCTCTCAGTAGATGGTGGTTGGATACATATGAAATGACTGTGTGATTAAACTGCCTTTCTGGAGATACAGATCTCACTCATGGGACTCTAGTAGCAGAAGTGGAGGGCTGTGGTAGGATCCCTGGTACTAACAGCTAGTGTAATCCCCCATATGGGTATGTTGATGGACAATGTGAAAGCACACTCATTGCTTTTTTTTTTTCCTGAGCCTCACACTATCCTTGGAAAGTAGAAGTGGCTAATGCTATTATTTTCATTTTACCGATGAGGAAACCAAGATTCAGAGGAGTAGTCCAGCTATATGTTATGCAAAATCCAGTCTTGCCTGCTTTCTGGGGCCCCGCTTCCTGGAGTTCCTGCACCAGGCTTGTAGCTATGGATACCCATAGGGCTGATATTTCTCCTGATTTTCCTTTGCCCACTGAAGCATCCAGGCTGCAGAGTGCAAAGGGAGGGTCCTGGGCTGATGACTATGGCCAATAGTAGGTTGTATGGTTGTAAGAGTATTAAAATAGGGAAAGTAACATTGCCATTTAATACCAGTCCTGGTTTGATCAATGTAGGTATATTTACCAAATCTTTACTGGGCTATGTACTTGGGGAGGCATGTAATGATAAATGAGACACAGGTCTTGCACTCAAGGAACCAAAACTTGGTAGGACCATAGCCACATATATATGATATTCAGGAATTCATGAAGTTTAGCTAAAAACAGTGGTTTGCAGAGTTTCAAAGCATACCTGTGGAGAATTTTAAGTATACACATGCAAAATATTGATGTCAGAGCCCCACCTCAGGCCTACCGAGTCAGAATTTCTTGAAAGGGGATCAAAGCAAGTGGTCTTTAAAAAAGCTTTCCCTGGATTCTAATGGGCTCTCTTCATTGAAACCTGTTGCTCTAATGCATAACTGTTGATTGTGGACCAATAAGAGAACAACACAAATAACAAGAGAGAGAAAGTGGGGTGGGCACCTTAATAAAGTAACTTTTTTTTTTTTTTTTTTTACCCCTATGGAGTTTCAAGTCACATCTGGATGAAGGAATCAGAAAGTATTAGGGTGATATGGCAATTTGTGATGGGGCATAAAGTATGTGTAGGATGTGGACCAGGGATGCCTGGGTGGCTCAGTCGGTTAAGCGTCCCACTTCAGCTCAGGTCATGATTTCACAGTTTATGAGTTCAAGCCCCGAGTTGGGCTCTGTGCTGTCAGCTCAGAGCCTGGAGTCTGCTTCCAATTCTGTGTTTCCCTTGATCTCTGCCCCTCCCCCACTCACACTCTAACTCTCTCTCAATAATAAACATTAAAAAAAATTACTTAAAAAAAGGATGTGGACCAGTAGAAATTATGAGGAGGAGAAGAGGAGGACATTTCAGGATGAGACACCAGGCACAGAGGCAGAAAAGAAAGAAAGAGAGGCAGAAAAGAACATGAAGCATTAAATGTGTTTGGGGACCCGATCACAGTGAGTTTGACTGGAAGGAGACTAAACGTGGCCGAGAAAGGAAGGATGGGACTCTGCTGCAAATGGTCTTGTATGCTAGTATGAAGTCTTAAATATAAGTGCAAGAGGGGCACCTGAGAGGCTCAGTCAGTTAAGCATCTGACTCTTGATCTCAGCTCAGGTCTTGATCTCAGGGTCGTGAGTTCAAGCCCTGCATTGGGCTCCGCACTGGGCATGCAGTCTACTTAAAACAGAACAAAACAAAAAAACAAATGGAAGAGTCAATATTGTGGAAATGCTAATCTTCTCAAAATTGATCTGTATATTTAATGTAATGACAATAAAAACCAAAAAAATAAAAAAATTAAAAAAAGGATTTTTGTAGAAAATTTAACAAAATGGTTCTAGAGTTTATCTGGAAGCATAAACATGTGAGAAAAGTTAGAAAATAGAAAGCTACAATAATTAAAACAAATGTGTACGTGTATAGAAATAGGCAGACAGACCAAGAAAACAAGTCTAGAAATAAACTGAAGCATGTGTGGGGACTACATGAATTACCAAAAGGACAAATCAATGGATTAAAATGATATTCAGATGAGATAAGCCAGTCACAAAAAGACAAATACTATATGATTCCACTTATATAAACTTTGTAAAATAGTCAAAGTCATAGAAACAGAAAGTAGAATGGTGGTTACCAAGGCCTGGAAAGAGGAGGAAAAGGGGAGTTGTTGTTTAATGGATATAAGGGTTTTAGTTTTGCAAGTTGAAAAAGTTCCAGATCTGTTTCATAGCCATGGTCAAGGTTAATGCTACTTTTATTTTTTTAAGGAAAATTTGACTTAAAAAAAAAAAGTTTATTTATTTATTTTGAGAGAGAGAGACCCCATGCATGGGGCAGGAAGGGCAGACAGAAAGGGAGGAAGAGAATCCCACGCAGGCTCTGCACTGTCAGCACAGAACCCTACTTGGGGCAAGATATCACAAAGTGTGAGATCATGACCTGAGCCAAAATCGAGTCAGATACTTAACTGACTGAGCCACCAAGTCTCCCTAACTCTACTTACTTTATTATTTTGGAAACACTTCTAAATTCATTCTATGAGGCCAGCAATAACCTGATACCCAAATTAAAGATACTACAAAACAAAAACAAAAACAAACAAAAACCCCACAGATCAATGTCTTTTATTTTAATTTTTAATTTTTTTAAAGAGAGAGACAGAGACAGAGTACAAGTGGGGGAGGGGCAGAGAGAGGGGGAGACACAGAATCGGAAGTAGGCTCCAGGCTCTGAGCTGTCAGCACAGAGCCCGACACGGAGCTCGAACTCACAAACTGTGAGATCATGACCTGAGCTGAAGTCGGATGCTTAACCAACTGAGCCACCTAGGTGCCCCAGATCAATGTCTTTTACAAACACCAATGCCAACATCCTCAACCAAATACAAGCAAATTGAATTCAACAGCATATGAAAAGGATTATACACCATGACCAAGTGGGTCTATTCCTGGAAAGCAGGGATGGTTTAACATGAAAGTCAATCAATTAATACACCACATCAACAGAATGAAGGGGAAAAAACCCACATCATCTCAACCGGTACAGGAAAAGCACTTGACAAATGTTGACACCCATTCTTGACAAAAACCCTCAACAAACTAAAAATAGAAGGAAATTATCTCAACATAACAAAGGCTATGTATGAAAAGCCCACAACTAATGTCATACTTAATGGTTAAAGACCAAATGCTTTCCTTTAAGATTAACAAGACAAAAGTGCCTGCTTTTACACACAGGCATGCCTGTTTATCACACAAAAATCAGTTGCATTTTTGTATACTAACAACGAACAATCTGAAAAGGAAATTAAGAAAACAATTCCATTTACAATAGCAACAAAAAGGATAAAATACTTAATAATAAATGTAACCAAGTAGGCTGTATTCCTTAGCTGGGTTGCTCTAACAAAATACTAACACAGACTAAGTGGTCTATTAACAACAAAGATTTATTTTCTCACAATTCTGGAGGCTAGAAGTCCAAGATCAAAGTGTTGGCAGATTTTGTTTCTTCTGAGGCCTCTCTCCTTGGTTCATAAATGGCTGCCTTTTTGCTGTGTCCTTATATGGTTGCTCCTCTGTGTTGTCTGTGACCTAATCTCCTCTCCTTATAAGGACATCAGTCACATTGGACTAGAGTCCATACTAACAACTTGACATGGTGTGGGTCTTTTAAAATTCATTCAGTTTACGGGCACCTGGGTGGCTCAGTACGTTGAGCGTACGACTTCAGCTCAGGTCATGATCTCATAGTTCGTGAGTTCGAGACCCTCATCAGGCTCTGTGCTGACAGCTCAGAGCCTGGAGCCTGCTTTGAATTCTGTGTCTCCCTCGTTCTCTGCCCCTCCCCGACTCACACTCTGTCTCCCTTTGTCTCAAAAATAAATAAACATTTTTTAAAAATTTAAAATTCATTCAGTTTAGTACCAGTGAACTCTTTCAATCTGAAGACTTCTATCATTCTCAGCTTTAGGAAATTTTCTTCCGTTATTCTCCCCCCCCCCCCCCCCCCCCCACCCTTCCATGATTCTTTCATTTTCTGTGTTCTCACCTTCTAGAACTCCTACTCAACAGAGTTGGAGCTTCTGGACATATCTTCTAATTAAATTTTTTTTTAATTTTTTAATGTTTTTTTTTGAGAGACAGAGAGAGACAGAGCACAAGTGGGAGAGGGGCAGAGACACAGGATCTGAAACAGGCTCCAGGCTCTGAGCTGTCAGCACAGAGCCCGATGCAGGGCTCAAGCCCACAGACTGTGAGATCATGACCTGAGTTGAAGTTGAAAGCTTACCCGACAGAGCCACCCAGGCACCCCTGGATATGTCTACTAAATGTCTTTATTTTTTATTTTAGGGAGAGAGAGAGAGAGAGAGAGAGAGAGAGAGAGAGAGAGAGAGCACATGCATGTGAACAGGGGAGAGGGGCAGAGGGAAAGAGAGAGAGAGAGAATCTCAAAATCTTAAGCAGGCTCCACCCTCAGTGTGGAGCCAAACATGGGGCTAGATCCCAAGACCCTGGGATCATGACTTGAGCTGAAATCAAGAGTCAGATGCTCAACCGACTAAGCCACCCAGGGGCCCCTCTTCTAAACCTCTTTCATCTCAGGGGCACCTGGGTGGCTCAGTTGGTTAAGTGTTGTACTTTGGCTCAGGTCATGATCTCGAGTTCATGGGTTCCAGCCCCATGTCGGGCTCTGTGCTAACAGCTTAGAGCCTGGAGCTTGCTTCAGATTCTCTCTCTCCCTCTCTCTCTGACCCTCCGCAGCTTGCACTCTTTTTGTATCTCTCAAAAATAAATAGAACATTAAAAAAATAAAAATAAAAAAGTAAATTCTTTAAAAAAAAGAAATAAATCTCTTTTATCTCTTATTAGATAAACATTCTTGGAATGTTGCTGCCATGTGAGTAAACCCAGTCTATGCTACTGGAGGGTGAGAAACCACGTGAAGCAGAGACAAGCACTCCCAGCTTAGGCCTCCTAACCAGGGGTTGGCAACCTTTTTCTGTATAGGGCCACATGATAAATATTTTCAGCTTTGTGGGCTATATGGCCTTTCTCGCAACTACTCAACTCTGCTGTTTCCGTAAACCGTATGTAAATAAATCGGTGTGGCCAGATTTGGCCCACTGGCAGTAGTTTCCTGACCCTGACCCTACACCAACCAGCCTCCTAACTGCCAGACATGTAAGGTCATCTCAGATCATCCAAGCCTCAGCTTAACATCTAGAAAACTGCAGATATCAGTGAACCCCAATAACTACTCAGCTGATATACAGAATTGTGAGTAATAATTAATGCCTGTTGTTTTAAGCCACTAAGTTTTAGGATGGCTTGTTACACAGCAAAAACTAACTAACACACTAACCTTTGCCATGGTTGGACATTATCAATATTTTTTATTTTTATTAATATGATGTGTTCAAAGTGGTACTTACAGTTATTTAACTCTACCTTTGTATGATTATTTATGCATTTGAGAACTTTTAATATATTTTCATAGGTCAACTATACATGGTCTTTTGTGAATTTCTTTTTCGTATAGATCATTTTAACATTGGATTATTGATTTGATGTTGTTTGAGAACGTATCTTGGATATTAACTCTGTTATATATATCGCAAATATTTTCTGTTTATTGTCAATTATTTGTAGTATCTTTTGTTATATTGAATTTTTTAATTAAAAAAAATTTTTTTTAATGTTTATTTATTTTTGAGACAGAGAGAGACAGAGGATGAACAGGGGAGGGTCAGAGAGAGGAAGACACAGAATCTGAAACAGGCTCCAGGCTCTGAGCTGTCAGCACAGAGCCCGAAGCGGGGCTTGAACTCACGGACCGTGAGATCATGACCTGGGCCGAAGTTGGCCGCTCAACTGACTGAGCCACCCAGGCGCCCCTGAATTTTTTAATTTTTATGTAACCAAATTTAGCAACCTTTATGGTTTTTGAGCTTTGTGTCTTTAGGAGACCCTCCCTATTCTTTTTATAAAAACATTTTTCTGCATTCTTCTAACACTTCTAATTTTGTTTTTATGATTGTTTTATTATCCATATGGGGTTCATTTTATGTGGTATATTTTTTTCCAAGTGGAAAACACTATTATTAGCTATTGTTGCACATTTTGTTTTCCAGATATATTTCAAAATCATCTGCATTTCCCTATAAAAAACCCCTTGGCATTTTAGTTGTTATTCCTATCCGTGTCCTGGTTTTTCAGAATATCCCCCAATTTTCTGATCCATCAATGGCGTTATTTCTGGTTTTCAGTCCTATTTGGAATTTATTGTTTTTAAATTAATATATTCTGTTTTATGCAACTTGGAACAGGAAGTAGTCAAATGTACATTTAGATCCAGTTCTTCTTCCAGCTATTAATTTTTGAAATTTACTTTTCGAGTCTTCAAAGAATTCAACATTATTTATAAAAATGAAAAATATGGTGTCCTAAATATAAAGCATCACTTGAGCAGCTCTCTCAGTTATGTAAATGTAAGGCTGAGAAACAGTCATTGTTTTGGGATAAGGGCATAGTTCTTACGACTTAATTAAGGTGGCCATTAGATTTTTGAAATATTAACTTGGTCCCTAAGAAGGAGCTAAATACATTGACATAAGGAGGCCATGGTCTTCTGGGAATTGACATTCAATCATTACTCCCTAAGACATGAAGTTAGAGAGATGTGTGGATGTTGACTGTCTAGTCCTGGCCAAAGGAGAGTGGCAGGGTAGAGTAACTAGGTCTTGGAAATAATTAACTTCAGTAAAATGGGAATTCAGGATGATGCCCTCAAGGGTTGACTTCAGCCCAGGAGATGGCTGATGCTGAAAGCAGATCTGGTACCAAATATGTAAAATTTCAGAATTAGCAGCATTACCCACTAAATGTGCAGAACCAATTTCCTACTACAAAGAGGCAGCAAAAAGCAAAGAATGTAATAGACTAATTGAACTCCTATACTGTGTTGAAGTTGGACAGACTTCTCTTACAAGATTAAATTCCTGGGAATATGAGGGTAAGTCAGAGAGATAAGCCATAGGAATCTGATGTTGAGTATGGAGTCAATCTATTAATCTATTAATCTATTTTGTGGAGTCTCTAGACAATTTTAACGTAAAAAAAATTTTTAAAGGAGATGTAGTCATCATTGTACCATAACAGCAGGCCAATCTATGTTCACCTATAGGGAAAATAGTTTCAAAAAATTGTGGCACATCCATAAAATGGAATACTATGGACCCATCGCATTAATATAGAAGTATATTAATTGAGGTAGGAGAACCTCCAAGATTTATATCTGAGAAAAAATATATAAAAATTGTTTAGTTATATATCCTTATGAAAACAGAGGTCTGGAAGTAAGGTTATCAACTTCTGGTAATTGGCTCTAGGTGGTGAGATTTTTAGATACTTTTTGCTTTCTTTCTCATACTTTCCTGTATTATTTAAAATTTTTACAAATTTTCTATAGTGAACATGTTTTATCATTATGAAATAATTTTTTAAAAATTTTTTCAATGTTTTTATTTATTTTTGACAGAGAGAGAGAGACAGAGCATGAGCGGGGGAGGGGCAGAGAGAGAGGGAGACACAGAATCCGAAGCAGGCTCCAGGCTCTGAGCTGTCAGCACACAGCCTGATGCGGGGCTTGAACCCACAAACTGTGAGATCATGACCTGAGCGGAAGTTGAACACTTAACCGACTGAGCCACCCAGGCGCCCCTGAAATAATTTTTTAAAAATGTAAACTGACAAAGAAATTATAAGGAATAATAATAGTAATAATGATAACTTACTATGTGCTAGAAACTATGCTGCTTTATGTGCATTACCTGATTTAATTCTCACAACAACCATATGAGATTACTATCCTGTTTGGCAATATTGAGAAAACTCAGGCTTGGATATTGTAAGTAAATTGTCCATTATCATGGGGTTAGTAAGTGGTCGGGGGCATGATTTAAACCCCATAAAGCTAGGATCTCTCTGGTTTGACCCACAGGGGAGTCGGATCTCTGTTTGGAGCTAACAGAGAAATTCACCAGCATCTTACAACCCTACCAGTCATACCTCCCAAACCATTTTCTCTTTCACCTTTCCAGAAGCCAGCACTAAATACTGTAAAAATAACCAGTACCAAAGTCACTACAACTAAAGAGAAAACTTTCTGTGGTATTCTGTTCATTGGTAGATCAGCAAACCACAGCTTCCAGTATTGAGAGTATAACCTGGAACTCCAGGATACTTTCCTCTTGAATCTGGCTGGCCCTTTGATCTGCTTTAACAAATAGAATTTAGTGAATAATGAAAGCACCGGTTCTGGGCCTAAGCCTTAAGAAGGCCCAGAAGCTTACACTTTTGCCTTTTTGGGATCTCTGAGCTAATATGTAAGAAGTCTGGCTACTCTGCTGGAGAAATTATATGGAAAGGTCACAGGGAGAGGGGGGCCCAGTCACTCCAGCTGAACCAGCCACCAGCTGATGCTACCATAAACAGCAAGGACAGAACAAGAACAGATGGACTAATTCCAGCCTAGACTGCAGAACAGTGAGTAAATAAAATTGTTGTTTTAAGCTATATATTTTAGGGTGGTGTGTGTTACACAATAGATGAGAGCACCTCCTCACCTTTCCTTGGGTGACTGCCTATACACTTTGTTCTGCATAAAGCTGAAGTCTCCATTTCTTAGCCTCTATCTCTCAATTTTACAGCAGCACTTTGCCAGAAGCTTTCATATTAATTACTAGGACTCGGGCAAGCTTTAATGGAAAAAGTTACTACGTGAGGGCCCAGAGGATGACTTTAGTCCTAGCTTAAGTTGTATACCTTTTGAAAGTGGTTTATCTTTTTGTCTCCATTATGAAATGAGACTAATGCTCACTCTACTTACCAGAGGGTGAAAGTATAACCGAGTTGAAAAGAAAAATGAAAAGCATTTAATGGAGCTTCCAGCTCAAGTGGCAGGTGAGGAGACAAAGAACATGGACTTAGTGTCATCCGGTGTGAGATCTTGAACAAACGACTTAATATTTCTGATCCCCAGTTTTGACGCTGTAAATGCGATTACGCCTTCCCACATCACAGGTTCATCAGTCATGATTAAATGAGGCAACATACGAAGAGAGAGACCTGTTGCACAATAAACGCTAACTGCTCGCCATCAAATCCTAAAGTCCCCTCCCCCCGCCGTTCTCATATTCCTGCCCAACCCCCGAGAGTGATTTAGGAAGTCTGAAGTGGGACCCAGAAAGCTACATTTTTAAAAATCTACATTAAAAAACAGACAAACGAAAAACAAGTTCTCAAACCGATTTTACGCCAGGTGCCCTCACGCAAAAACACTCCCCTTGTTACCACGCCCCTTCCTTGTGTCAGGAGCCTCAAACTCCAGATATCGCGACGGTTCTTTCTTTCTTGAGACTCTGCTACAGGTCGCGCGAGAGTGCTTCGTCCAATCACGAGGCTAAATGGCTGCCCAACATGGCGGCGCACTTAGAGCGTAACATCTGCGTTTCTAGGCGCTTCGCTCTGCGGGTGGTTTAAGACTCTAGGGTTAAAGAGGCCTACTCCAGACTGGTCTTCTTGAAGAAAGGTTGACTTCAGATGTGAGTCATTTAATATTTCTTGGGCGGGAGGAGAGGTCATTTAACCTATGTACGGCCCGAGTTCCTTATTCTCGGGTCCTGGGCTGGTGAGTTGCTGACTTCGGGCCTGGGGAGACAGACCCGATGGGTGTATGTGTGTGTGTTTGCGTGCGCGCGGATTCTGCACCTGTGAGGTACTGACTTTGGGTCTAGGGGGACAGACCACATGGGTGAGTGAACGGTTTGGGTGGGTGGGTGCGCGCGCGCGCGCACGTGGAGGGGGGTAATGGTGGTGGGGCGGCTGGGAGGAGTTGGCGTATAGAATGGAGGCTAGGATTGAAGTGAGAGAGGTCCCAGGGGCTGAGGAGGTTTAGAGAGATCCGAAACTGAGGCGGGAAGACTGGGTGGATAAGATGAATGTGTGGGAGGAGTGGAGGAGATGGAGAACTGGCAATGGCGGAACTAGAGGAAAAAGTTATGAATGAAGGAAGGCAAAGTGAGAAAACGGAGATTGGGGTTGAACTGGGAGAAATTTATGCAGAAGAAATTTCGAGTTGGAAGCGGAAATTTGAATTCGAAGCGGAATTTAGATTCTTTTGTGTTAAGATAAACGGTAGTTTAAGACTGTTATTAAGAGGGTTAGGAGAAACCAAGGAAACAGCATGGAGATGGCAAAGATCAAAGAAAAGAGAAGCCTCAGTTTCAAGGGTGTACTCCTTTGGCTTTCTGGACTGACCTGGGTAACCCACAAGAGACATCCTTTTTGAGTGTCCAGTTGAGGGCTGTTCTACAAAGAATGAGAGTGCTGTGTTTTAGTGTTCTGGGACAGTGAAGAGTTTCATCGTGTGTTCAGTCAACAAATATTTAAGAGTGTCTACTCTCCCAGGCCCTAATTTAGGCGCGGGGATATCACAGTGAACAAGATAGACAAAATATTTTCCCACATGAAGTTTACTGGCAGGGCAGTTTTGAAAAGTAAGTAAATGCTGTGTATGGAATATCGGATGGGTAAGTTCTATGTAGAGTACCGAAACTATTAAGGGAGTGGAGTGTGTTAACTCACTGCACTAAGTAAAGGCATCAGGGGCGCCTTGGGTGGCTCAGTTGGTAGAGCATGCTACTTTTGATAGAGGGGTGGTTAGTTCAGACCCCACGTTGGGCATGGAGCATACTTTAAAAAATAATAATTTTTAAAAAGTGGGAAAGGCATCAGTGAGAAGGTGAGGTTTTATCAAAGACCTGAAAAAGGTGAGGCACCTTATATGTATGTATTTCTGGGGGAAGAGCAGTCTATACAGACCAAGTACAAAAGCCCTGAGTCAGGAGTGTGCCAGATTTAATTAAAAAACAAACAAACAAACAAGGAGAGCAGTGTGACTGGATAAGAATGAGCCAGGAAGAGAAAGATTAAGTTAGAGACAAGTGGGAAGTGACAATGTTTATTCCAGCTAAGTGTTGATACTCAGAAGAATAAGATTTAGCTAAGACCCCATTGCCTGCATTAGGAGATTGGTTAGCAAAAGGGTGGCTTTATTGATTTTTTTCTGTATGTAGTCTAATCAGAAGGGTTGATTAATGTAGGACATGAATTGAATTTGCTGTATCTGTAATTTGTTCCACATATGTTCAGAGTGTCGTGTGTACACTGATGTCATGTATGCAGTCTTTAGAATCTTAAATGTGTTGCAGAGCCTTACATACCAATGTCTCTTGAAATTACTGTTAGGGTACTTTTGTTGCTTGCCAGAATCACAAGAAAGGAGAACATTTTCCTTTTTTTTTAAATTAAATTTAATTTGTTTATTAAAAATATTTTTTGATGTTTATTTACTCTTTTTAAAAAAATTTTTTTTAATGTTTTATTTATATTTGAGAAAGAGACAGAGCATGAGTGGGGAAGGGGCAGAGAGAGACGGAGACAGAACCTGAAGCAAGCTCCAGGCTCTGAGCTGTCAGCACAGAGCCCGATGTGGGTCTTGAACTCATGAACCACGAGATCATGACCTGAGCTGAAGTTAGACGCTTAACCGACTGAGCCACCTAGGCGCCCCTGATGTTTATTTACTCTTGAAGGAGAGAGATAGAACATGAGTGGGGGAGGGGCAGAGAGAGAGGGAGACACAGAATCCAAAGCAGGCTTCAGGCTCTGAGCTGTCAGCACAGAGCCGGATGTGGGGCTCAAACTCATGATCTGTGAGATCATGACCTGGGTGGAGTTGGTTGCCCAACCGACTGAGCCACCCAGGCGCCCCTTAATTTTATTATTTATTTAAATTTTTTAAATCTTTTTTTAATTTTATTTTTAAGTAATCTTTACACCCAACATAGGGCTTGAACTTACAACCCCAAGATCAAGAGTCACATGTTGTACTGACTGAGCCAGCCAGGTGCCCCTTATACAACTTTTTCATGGGGACTGGTTCTTGTCCTAGTTTTATGCTCCCCTCTTTCTTGATAGTCTGTAAGGGTATATTAACGTTAGGAAATTAAAACTTGTATGTAGTGAGTTTCTGTGATAACGTTAGGGGCAAAAGGTGGTAGTTTAGTATGCTGAAAAGCTTTCAGGTGACTATTAATTCCCCTAAATTCTGAATTATTCATTGACTCAACAAATATTTATTGTATGCCAGTTGCTGCTGGATGGAATAAACAATAAGATGGACATGGTTGCAGCTTGGGAGGTGGGGTGGGGGATAGGACAGACAAATGTAAACTAAAGAACTTTGAGGGAAAAGCCTAGAATGCTTTGAAAGTTGGGGTGCCTGGGTAGCTCAGTTGGTTAAGTGTCTGACTTCGGCTCAGGTCATGATCTCACGGTTTGTGGGTTTGAGCCCCATGTCGGGCTCTGTGCTCACAGCTCAGAGCCTGGATCCTGCTTTGGATTCTGTGTCTCCCTCTTTCTCTGCCCCTCCCCCGGCTTGCACATGTCTCTCTCAAAAATAAATAAACACTAAAAAATTTTTTAAAAGGTATGTATTTTTAAAAAGGTGTATATATACATGATGGAATATTACTCAGCTATTAAAAAGAATGAAATCTTGGGGCGCCTGGGTGGCTCAGTTGGTTAAGCATCCAACTTCCACTCAGGTCATGGTCTTTTGGTGGCTCACGTGTTCAAGCCCTACATCAGGCTTTGTACTGACAGCTCAGAACCTGGAGCTTGCTTCGGATTCTGTGTCTCCCCCCCCCCCCCCCCCCTCTTCCTCTCTCTCTTCCTCTCTCCCTCCCTCCCTCCCTCCCTCCCTCCCCCACACTCCCACTGGCACTTGGTCTCTGTCTCTCAAAAGTAAATAAAAACATTTAAAAAATTTAAAAAAGAATGAAATTTTGCCATTTGCAACAACATGGGTGGACCTAGAGGATATAGTGCTAAGTGAGATAAGTCAAAGAAAGACAAATACCATATGATTTCACTCCTGTGGAATTTAAAGAAACAAAAAAAAGGTAGATGAGCAAAAAAAGACTCTTTTCTTTTAGATGTTTATTTTTGAGAGAGAGAGAGAGAGAGAGAGAGAAAGAGAGAGCGCGTGCATGTCTGTAGAGGAGGGGATGGGGAGAGACAATTCCAAGCAGGCTCCACGTTCAGCTCAGCTCAGAGCCTGGCTTAGGGCTCTATCCCACGACTATGAGATCAGGACCTGAGCTGAAATCAGGAGTTGGACGCTTAACAGACTGAACCACCCAAGTGCCTCCCAAAAAACAGACTCTTAAATGCAAACAACAAACTGGTGGTTGCCAGAGGGGAGGTGGGGAGGTGGGTGGGGGGGGATTAAGAGTACACTTACTTTGGGGCGCCTGGGTGGCTTAGTTGGTTAAGCGTCTGACTTTGGCTCAGGTCTGGTCTCGCGGTCCGTGAGTTCGAGCCCCGTGTCAGGCTCTGTGCTGACAGCTCAGAGCCTGGAGCCTGTTTCAGATTCTGTGTCCCCCTCTCTGTCTGACCCTCCCCCATTCGTGCTCTGTCTCTCTCTGTCTCAAAAATAAATAAACATTAAAAAAAAAAAAAGTACACTTACTTTGATGAGCCCAGAGGAATATTTATAATTGTTGAACCATTATGTCATACACCTGAAACTAATATAACATGCTAATTATACTTGAATTAAAAAATTAAAAAAAATTTTTTTTCAGTGTAGAAAGCTGTCAAAAACCTGAAATAGAGTTAGATCCATTACTATGTAAAGTTACATCTCTAATAAGCCTACAAAGGAAAGGTGCTTGTTGCCAGGAGACACTATAATAAGGGAATATGATTTAACTAGTGAGATTAGGGAAGAAACACTTTCCTGAAGAAGAGATGTTTGAACTTTAAGAGTAAAAATGAGTAGGAGGGGCGCCTGGGTGGCTCAATCTATTAAGCATCTGACTCTTGATATCCGTTCAGGTCATGATCTCACAGTTGGGTTAGAGAATTGCAGCCTCACATCAGGCTCTGTGCTGACAGTGTGGAGCCTGCTTAGGATTCTTGTTTTCTCTGTCCCTCTCCCACTTGCTGGCTGCAGTCTGGCTGTGCTCTCTCTCTCTCAAAAATAAATAAATAAAACTTAAAGGATAAGTAGGAATTCAGTAGGTGAAGAGGAGGAAAGAACATTACAAAGGGAATAAACTGTGTAAAGACCCTGTTGCCAGAGTGGAGGGACAGAAAGAAGAGCAAGGATAGGTGTGACATAAACTGATGGTGAAAAACTAGGTAAGGCCATGCTGTGCTGGGCCTAATATGCATGCTAAAGTAATGAATTTGTTTGAGATAGCAAGCCTGTGCGAGGGGGTGGGGGAGGGGCAGAGGAAGAGAGAATCTTAAGCAGCCTTCCTGACTGGAGCTGAAATCAAGATATCAAGAGTCAGAGGCTTAACTTTAACCAACTGAGCCACCCAGGCACCCTAGTGGTTTTTGTTTTTAATCCTCTGAGTAAAGATTTGAACAGGTGGGCATAGGAGAAGGAAGACATAATGAGATTTGTGTTTAGGAGATGATCTCTGCAAGGTGGAAAAGGGAAATTGTAAGAGTTGATTTCGTGTGGCCAAGTAGGAGGCTGTTCTAGCTATCCAAGTTAATTTGTACTGGGCTGATACCTGTGAAGATAGGGAGGAATAGATGGATTTGAGAGGTATTTAGCAGGTAAAAATCCTCATGACTGTTGATTTTTGGGGATATGAGAGGAGTATAGAACTAGCAAGTGATGCCTAAGATTCTGACTTACATAACTTTGTTTAGGTGAATGCGCCTTATAAAAAACAATGGAAAATACAGAGTGATAAAAAGAAAATACAAATCAGTTGCCACTGAGATATACACTAAAATATTTTTTTAGGGACGCCTGGGTGGCTCAGTTGGTTAAGCGTCCGACTTCGGCTCAGGCCGTGATCTCTCAGTTCGTGGGTTTGAGCCCCACGTCGGGCTCCGTGCTGACAGCTCAGAGCCTGGAGCCTGCTTTGGATTCTGTGTCTCCCTCTCTCTCTGTCCTTCCGCCACTCATTCTCTGTCTCTGTCTTTCAAAAATAAACAAGCATAAAAAAATTATTTTTTCAAATTACCAACTGCACAATTTACTAAACCACTACAATGGCTTTTCTTCCAGTGTTTGTCTTGCAATATAAATGCGTTAACTTTTTTTCCCTTTTTGTAATCTGGAAGAAGACAAAATTGTTTGTTTTCATTTGGTTTTTAGCTACCTAGGAATGACAAGACTGAAATTTATAAAATAGAAAGTGTATTTTGAAACATTAGTGACTTTATGGTGTACTACCAAATATTCAGTCCATACAAGAACACTGTAAAAAGTACCTCTATTACTTCTTGGCTGTAGATTATACTGCCTTCTACCCCTTTGATGCTTTCAAAAGAATAGTTTCCGGTTTTCTTCCCATGGTTTAAAAAAAAAAATCATATGTTGCATACATTTTTCAAACTGTGACAAAATATACATAACATAAAAGTTAACCATTTTAACCATTTTTAAGTACTATTCAGTGGCATTAAGTGCATTCAGTGTTGTGTAACCATCACCACTGTCCGTTTCTAGAAGTTTTTCCTCATCCTAAACAGAAACCGTGTACCCATTAAGTAATAATTCAACATTCCTACCTCCCTCCCAAACCCTGGTAACCTCTATTCTGCTCTCTATATGAATTTGCCTATTCTTGCTACTATAAGTGGGAAAATACAATGTTTGTCTTTTTTGTACGTGGCTTGTTTCCCTTACATAATGTTTTTAAGGTTCATCCATGTTGTAGGGTGTATCAGAAATTTATTCCTTTTTATGACTGAATAATATTCCATTGTATGTATGTACCACATTTGGTTTATCCATTTATGGACATTTGGGATTGTTTCTACCTTTCGGCTGTTATGAATAATGCTGCTGTGAACACTGATGTGCAAATATCTCTTTGAATCCATGCTTTCACTTTTCTTGGGTATATGCTTAGGAGGGGAGTTGCTGGATCATGTGGCAATTCTACTTTTTAAAGAACCGCCAAACTTTCCACGGCAGTTGTACACATTCCTCCCTGCAGTGCGTGAAGGCTCCAGTTTCCTAACATCCTCATCAACGTTTATCTTTTTTTTTTCTTTTTCTTTTTAACTTTTTAAAATGTTTATTTATTTTAGAGAGAGAGTGCGAGCAGGGGAGGGTCAGAGAGAGAGAGGGAGACAGAGAATCTGAAGCAGGCTCCAAGCTGTCAGCACAGAGCCCGACGTGGGGCTTGAACTCATGAACCTTGAGGTCGTGACCTGAGCTGAAGTCCAACGCTTAACTAACTGAGCCACCCAGGCACCCCTCTTTTTTTCCCTTTTTAATAATAGTCATCCTAATGGATATGAAGTGATATTGTGGTTTTGATTTGCATTTCCCTAATGATTCATGGTGATGTTAAGCATCTTTTCATATGCTTATTTGTTGTGTACATTTAAAAAATGTAACTTCTACTTTCTCAGTTGATTAGCAGAAATATGTTGGCTATAACTGTTGACTTGGCAACCACAGCTTTTTCCCATTAATTTTTTTTTAAACTAAATATGCTGACTTTTTTCCTTTTTTTTTCTTTTTAAAGATGGCTCTGAGTAAATCAATGCATGCAAGGAATAGATACAAGGACAAACCTCCTGACTTTGCATATCTGGCATCCAAATATCCAGATTTTAAGCAGCATGTTCAGATAAATCTGAATGGAAGAGTGAGGTAGGTAACAGATGAAGAATTCTTGATAACTGTATTATTCTAGTGTAATCTGAAAGGACACAAGTGTAGTGGAAAGCATACTGGGCCAATACTATACCTGAATGCTAATCCTAGACTTTTCCTTAAATTTTTCATCTGATCTTGGACAAATCACTTAACCTGTCTGGGTTGCATCTTTTTAAACTGTAAAATGAGAGGATTGGACCAAATACTTTTAAGTTTCTTTCTGGCTTTAAGAAAACTTGATCTCCGAATTATTGCTTACCCAACAGAGATTTCAGAGTAAGTGCAGAAACCTTGAGATTGTGCTCTAAAACTTGGTGCTGATGAGGGTCTAGAGTCCTTATTTTAAGTGTATGTTTATTTTGATGTAGTAGGAAAATCATCAGGCATCAAAACTGATTTCACAGATACTTAGGATGTCGTCAAATTTAAAGTTAAATTTGGTAAAAATGTTGATTTTAAAAATTAAGGAAATAATAATATGAGTACTTAGGGAAATAGCAAAATTATGGTGATGGTTTAGGAATAACTGATGTGTATGTTATACCTTTGAGAAGGAAATATTTCACTGCATTCCTAAACTCTATGGGAGTTATAGACTAGAAATTCCAAGCCTTCTTGGGGACAGGTGTGGTGATTCAACTGGGGAGGAGGAGGAGCAGGATTGTGGAGAAAAGGGAAGGTAAGGAATAATAGGATAATAGGGCCTGAGACATTTTGATGACCTCTTCTACTAGCAGTCTCTTTATGGCTTTGAAAATGGAAGCCCTAGGGCAGGACTTAACCTGAAGGCTGAGATACCCTAGAAATCTTATAAAAGTTTAAAAATAATGTATATTTATGCTCATTTTTCTGGGAGATAATTCTTAGTTTCTATCATTCTGAAAGTGATCAAGGCCCCTTCAACAATACACAAAGGTTGAGATCAAATACCCTAGAACTATGGTTTCCAAGCTTTTTTTGTCACTCAGTTAAAAGTTGAGGACCACCCCATATATGAGGACCACCCCATATATGAATGCTTGTACAATTCACTGTGTTACTGTGTTAAGCACATTAGACAACATAATATGAAATAGAAATAAAAAACATTTAAATAAGAGTTCCAGTATTTACATGCTCTAAAGAATTATTTTTGGTGTCTTACTGTGGAGATGGTCTAGAGAGATTGAGTTAGTATTTCTCTTTGTGTAGATCATCTCTACCATCGTGTTTAAATCTTCGTTTCATAGTTATATATGTGGATGTTTTATTTGTCCATGTAGCTTTAGGACAGATATAGTTTTTTTATTCTTGGTTTCCTGTGTGTTCCTATCATTGTACTTAATTACTTAACAAAATGTTGATTAACCATTTTGTGCTAAATTCTTGGAAAAGCCATAATAAAGAAGAAAGACAGTGACTTTGCATTTGGAGTTTACACACTAGTAGGGGAAGTGGACAAATAAACACATTTGGTGTGGCAGAATCTGTGGGATGTATGGTAGAATCACATAGAAGGGAGACCCAACTGTGACTTTGGGACTTAGAGAATGATTTGAAACAAAAGTGGTGTCATGGTTGTGCTGAAGAATGACTAGGAGTTAGCTGGATAGAAGAGTGGTACAAGTAGAGGGAACAGTATGTGCAGAGCACTGAGCAGTAGGGGAACTGGAAAAGCAGAGTGTGCCTGAGATACAGTGGACAGATGAGTCTGGAGATGATTATGCTTGTAGTACTTTACAAGGCCCACTTAGGAGTTTGGAATTTATTTTAAGGACATGCATCAAGGGTTCTTGTATCTTCAGAGCTACCCACCCCCATCCTTATCCACTAACATTTAAAAGTAGAGGAATAACATGTTCAGAATTGTGTTTAGACAGAAGTAGTCTAGGAGCATTGCGGAGGATAGGTTGCAGGGGAAATTAAGATTGGAGGTATAGGGAGGTAAGTAGGAAATGGTTTCAGTAATCCAGATTAGACATTGGTGGCCTAACTAGGTAGAGGCAGGAGGGATAGAAATCACTGATGAATTTGAGAAAAATTCGTGAATAGAATGAGCAGAACGTGGTAGAAATTAAGGAGTGTGAGCCAGAAATTAAGGAGTGGTGCTTGGGATTCTAATTTAGCAAGAGGCTAGGTGGTAGTACCTGGTTTATTGAGTTAGGGATCAAGGGGGAATGAGCTTGTTTTGGGGGAGATGAGATTTTTGGTTTGGGTTATATGCAATCTGAGAAAGCTGTGGGATATTCAAGTAGGGTTATTTAGTAGGCAATTGAAAATGGAAGTCAGAAGAGCAGGACAAAGCAGTGATACGGGGTGATGTTAGTAGAGGCCTTGGGTCTTTGAACTGAATCCGGAAGACTGAATAGAAGGGGGAAGGAGGGGCACCTGGGTGGCTCAGTCAGTTGGGTGTTTGACTTCGGTTAGCTGTCTGAGTTTGAGCCCTGCATCAGGCTCTGTGCTGACAGCTCAGAGCCTAAAGCCTGCTTTGGATTCTGTGTCTCCCTCTCTTTGTCCCTCCCCCATTCGTGCTCTGTCTTAAAAATAAACAAACATTAAAAAAAAAAAAAGGGTGGAGGAAAGAATTCCAAGTACAGAGAACAGAATTTTGTGAAGGCTGTGGAAAGTTTGGAGAATTGCACGTAGGTGGGGCTGAAGTGGACATAGGATAGCAGGTTGGGGAGTAACAAGATGAAAAAAAGAACAGGTCATGAAGAGCCTGTCATAGCATGCAAATTAACTTGGTTGCTCAGACACAGAGGAACCAGAGGAGGATTTTTAAGATGGCTTAAGGTTTATATTTTTTAAAATAATAGCTCAGAGAAGACCAGACAGATTTGTTATTACAGCATATCTGAATGTATTAAAGGTGCCTGGCAAGTAATAGACATGCAAAAAATTTATTGAATTCACGAGAGTTAATTCCTCTGTAAAATCTAACTCTGTGCCATTTACAAATGGCAAACTTACTTTTTCTCTAAGTTTATATTTAAATTCCAGCTAGTTAACATACAGTGGAATATTAGTTTCAGCTGTAGAATTTAGTGAGTTATCATTTACATACACCTGGTGCTCATCGCAAGTGCCTTCCTTAATACCCATCACCTGTTTTTTGTTATTGTTTTTGGTGCAAATAGATGATTTTATTAAAGCACAGGGACAGACCTATGGGCAGAAAGAGCTGCCTACTCATCACCTGTCTAACCCATTGCCTACCCCTCCTCCTCCCCCTGTCCACCTCACAAGTGACCTACTTAAATTATGGATTAATGGAAAATTAAAGGGATGAACAAAAATTTTCTAGGCAAATGAGAGTTCCCCCAAATTAGAAAAAGTAAAATAAAAGATAAGAAAGCATCAAATTGGAAAAAAAGGACTAGTTTATGTTAATAAAAACAATACTTTTCATTGAAAGTTAAAAAAAATGAAGGTCACCTGGGTGGCTCAGTTGGTTAAGCATCCAACTTTGGCTCACATCATGATGTCATGGCTTGTGGGTTCGAGCTTCACATTGGGCTCTGTACTGACAGCTCAGAGCCTGGAGCCTGCTTTGAATTGTGTCTCCCTCTCTCTCTGCTCCTCCCCCACTCATTCTCTCTCTCTCTCTCTCTCTCTCTCTCTCTCTCTTTCTCTCTCTCTCTCTTTCTCTCTCTCTCTTTCTCTCTCTCTCTCTCTCTCTCTCTCTCTTTCTCTCTCTCTCTCTCTCTCTTTCTCAAAAATAAACGAAGGCTTCAGCATTTTGAAAAATACAACAGAAATATCTTTTAATAAGTGTTTAACATGGGGCACCTGGGTGACTGTCAGTTGAGCATCCAACTCCATTTCAGCTCAGGGCATGATCCCAGCGTCGTGGGACTGAGCCCCAAATTGAGCTCCATGCTGTGCTTGAGATTCATTCTCTCTCTCTCCCCCTCCCTCTCTCCCTTTCTCTCTCTCCCTCCCCCCCTACTTGTGAGCTGTGAGAGCGCTCTCTAAAAAAATTAAAAAGTGTTTGACATAATTTGGAGACACTTTTCCTTGTATTTCTAACCAAGTAGACAAAAGTAAACAGGGAAATAGCCTTAGGGACTTTCAGAGGATTCACAAATGCCTTGAAAACAATTAGATAAAAATACTTGAGTTGGAGGCACGTCTGGCTGGCTCAGTCTCTAGGCTATTGATCTTAGGGTCATGAGTGGAAGTCCCATGCTGGCCGTAGAGCTTACTTTAAAAAACAAACAAAAAAAATGGTATATTTTTTTTCTTGAGGAGATAGGGTTCAAAACTTTGACCTGTAATTTAGAACTTCACTTTTAAAAAGGGTCATTGACCCAAAAACCATTAAGTACTGCTGATAGGAAGTCTAAACAATACATTCAATAAATTTGATTTAATTATATGTTTCGAACTTTAAAAATTTTTTTTAATAAAAATTTTTTTAATTTTTTATTTTTATTATTATATTTATTATATTTATTTATTTATATATTTTATTATATATAATATATAATATATATATTATTTAAATATATTTATTATATTTAATAATAATTTTATTATTTTTAATAAAAAAATTTTTTTTAACACTTATTCATTATTGAGAGACAGAGGGAGACAGAGCATGAGCAGGGGAGGGGCAGAGAATGGGGGAGATACAGAATCTGAAGCAGGCTCCAGGCTCTGAGCTGTCAGTACAGAGCCCGACACGGGGCTTGAACTCTCAAATCGAGAGATCATGAGCTGAGCTGAAGTTGGACACTCAACTGACTGAGCCACCCAGGCGCTCCTGTTTTGAACTTTTAAAAAAATATTTTTATTTATTTTTGAGAGAGCACAAACGGGGGAGGGGTAGAGAGAGAGGGACAGATGATCAGAAAAGCAGGCTCTGCACTGACAGCGGTGAGCCCAACGTGGGGCTCGAACTCCACGAACTGTGAGATATGACCTGAGCCGAAGTCGGACACTCAGCCAACTGAGGCACCCAAGTGCCCTTATGTTTTGAATTTTTAACCTATAAACATGAATGCATGTTTTTTTTTTTTAAGTTTTATATATTCAAGTAATCTCTACACCCCACGAAGAGCTGAAACTCATGACCCTGAGATCAAAATTTGCAAGGTCTACTACTGACTGAGCCAGTGAGGCACCCCATATTTGCTCACCTCTTAAGCAGGGTGTGTGTGGTATGGAGAGGGGGTATTTCTGAATCAGACACTCTAAGGACTGGTCTTGAGGTGCCACTTAGCAGCTCTGGAGGTTTTAGATAATTAACTTCACTGAGACTGAATTTCCTCATCTAAAGAACACAGGGATAAAAAGACATATTTTGGTATTTGTCATAAGGGTTAGTGATAATGCATGTGAAGTGACAGATTATAAACACTTAGCAAATGATAGGTACCCTTATTTTTGTTACGCTTGGTGTAATTGATAAGGTGACGAGGATTTCTAGTGTAATCTCCCTTTCTGTTTTTCTTCTCTGCATCCATCACTGCCTTGTTGTAATCATGTCTGACCTTTGCAATTACCAGCCCCTTGGGGATATGCAACTGAGTTGAGCCCTGTCAGTTGAGTTTGGTTAGAGTGTGACACTTAACTGATTTGTTTTTAAGCCAAAGAGCCAGCATTGAACGGTTTTGTCATACTTTATAACAGTACATATTTAACCTCTTGGTGAAGATCTAATGAATAGAAACCAAGTCAGAAAATTAGGTTGGGAGGCTTTAGCCTTTGTTGTTGTCACATGAGGTTCAGTCCTACAGTGTTAGAATGATTGTTATTTCAACCATTGGTCACAGAATGTATCCTTCCAAACTCCATCTATAATGGTAATATTGTATTCATTAGTAGCAGAGCAGGAGTTATTCTGGGGAAATCAGACATGGACTTGTTGACAATGGGCTATTTTGTGAAGCTGGATGTGTTAAACAACAAAGACTGATGGAATAAATTACTAATTTCCACGTGAGAGCTAATTTTAGTTCTTGTGATCTCAGAAACGAGAATGAAAAAAGATCTTGCCTGTGTTCAGGAATTTTTAATGTCCCAGGGTGCTACAGTGACCTAGATATTTAACCAGTAAAGCTGAATGACTAGACTTTGTCCTACAAAAGGATTTCTAACCCTCAGAGTAGTGTCTGTGTTTTCTTAGAGGTAAGAGAATGAACACTTGGCTTGCTAACAAAGTGTAAGAATCAGCTCCTTGTTGTTTTTTTCCGTTTCTTTAATTAGAATAACCTCTGCTTGATATCTTGTACATTTTGGTGATTAGGATGTAATTTCTTATTAATAAATTATATACTCTAGTCCATCAAGGTGAATATATGTATATTTTTTAATAACAAGAATTGTTGATATAAATAACAACTCTGTTTGAAGGCACTAAGAAAACATTAATTATAATGCTGTTTCCCTTGCTCCGAGTGTTTTATAAAGCTATGTAATTAATGCTTCAGCTGTAGTACTGTCTTTTGTGATTGCTGTCACCGTGGGAAATAATCCTAGTTTGGTTTCCAACAGAATTGTCCCTCTTTCATGGAAAAGTATTCTGAAACCATGGGCCTGTTTTCCTTTTTTGAAAAGAGGATTTTGTTTTTTATTTTTTTATTTATTAAAAAAATTTTTTTTAATGTTTGTGTGTGTGACAGAGAGAGTGAGCAAGCGAGCAGCAGAGGGGCAGAGAGAGACAAGACACAGAATCCAAAGCAGTCTCCAGGCTCTGAGCTGTCAGCACAGAGCCTGATGCAGGGCTAGAACTCACGAGCTGTGAAATCAAGACCTGAGCTGAAGTCAGACGCTCAGCCTACTCAGCTACCCAGGCACCCCTGGTTTTTGTTTTTGTTTTTAATTATACAGACATTATAGAACGCTTAATGGAAAATTATAGAAATATATCCTTCATAACTACATTTATGATGGTAATGCTGCAAACATAAAATAAAAAGTCACAGTTTTTACACCCCCAGAAGATGTAAGTACTTTATGTGTCTTTCTAAGTCTTTGTCCTTATACATACATGGTATTTTTTGTGATTGTAATTTTGATAGATACAATAATAGGACTTTTTTTTTTACCCCCACTTGACATTATAAGCATTTTGCATATAGTTAGAAAACACTGCTGTGAAAGTTATTTTATGTAAAACATATTCAGATAAAAGAAAAATAATGAAGAGAATGAAGGTGTGTGTCTACCCTATTCACCCCACCCACCATTTCCACATCCAGAAGTGGCTTTTACACTTCCAGAGTTTTCTATGCATATACATATATGGGATCTTTTTTGTTTGGTTTTTGTCTTTTATACAAGAATGCGGTCATAATGTACATATGTGATTTTATTCAAAGCTGTGCTTTTTTTTTTTTTAAATATATCAAGGAACCCTCTTCATAAAAGCACAGCCCTTTCTTCTTTTAATGACTACAGAGTATTCTCTTGTGTGGAGGTATTATAGTTTATTCATCCAACTCCTTAATGATTACTTTTAGATTGTTCCTAAATTCTGTAATACAAAACAAATTTATTTAAAGGTCTCTTACTACTGACTTTTTTTAAGTTTATTTATTTTGAGAGAAAGGGTGGAGGAGGGGCAGAGAGAGGGAGAGAATCCCAAACAGGCTTCATGCTGTCAGCACGGAGCGTGATGCAGGGCTCCATCTCACGAACTGTGAGATCATGACCTGAGCTGGTACGAAGAGTTGGACGCTGAACCAACTGAGCCACCCAGGTGCCCCTTACTACTGAATTTTTTAAAAGCTTTTTTCTTTCTTTAAGTGAATTTAGGGTAAGTCACTGGGGTTTGCTTAGAAAATTGCAATACTTTTAACGGTACTTGGAAGGCCAGAGAGGTGTTTGGATGACTAGACTTTTCTTTCCTGTCATCTGCTTCTTGGCTAGCACAGAGATCTGCATTTAAGAGATCAATATGAGGGGCGCCTGGGTGACTCAGTGGTTTGAGCGTGAGTGTCTGACTTCAGCTCAGGTCATGATCTCACAGTTTGTGAGTTTGAGCCCCACATCAGGCTGTCTGCTGTCTGTCACACAGAGCCTGCTTCAGAGCCTTTGTCCCCCATGCTCTCTGCCCTTGCCCCACTCACGCTCTCTCTCAAAAATGAATAAACATTTAATAAAAAAAAAAAAAAAGAGAGGTCAATTTGATCAGGGTAGTTTCTTAACATTTTGTAAGTAGGATTTGGGTTCTTTGGTTAGCCTAAGGTTGTCAGTAATGGTCATTTCCACTGTTTCAGGATCTTTATTTTTTTATGTTACCGTCTAATTGCTTATTTGACCCATGAGATGTTAAAATAAAAAATTTAAATCAGTTGTGGATAACTGTGAATTGGTGGAAAACACAGCAAAAGACCATGGGTCTGCTTTTGGTTTTGTTGGACAAATGTTGTTATTCATGATTCTATTACTATTATTATTACTATATTCTAATCAGAGCTGTCCTTTGGATCCCATACTCTCCTCTCATCCCAGGAACCTTAGTCTGGTTTTCCTTTTCCTAATGACTTAATCTCTCTCTGTCACCTAGCTTCTTCTCTTTAACTTTTTGGAAATTTGAGATATCATTCACATACTATAAAATCATTTTAAAATGTATGGTTGTGTTGTTCTTAGTATATTCGCAGGGTTGTGCAAGCATCACCACTAATTCCAGAACATTTTTGTCACCCCCGAAATAAACCTATTCAGCAGTCACTCCCAACTCCTCTCTCTCTTCAGCCCTTGGCAACCACTAATCTCCTTTCTTTCTCTACATATTTGCATGTTTTGGACATTTCATATAAATGGAATCATAATATGTGGTCTTTGTGACTTTCCATTGACTTTTAAACATGTTTAAATGTTTAATTTAAAAATTATTAATAAAATCTCTCCATCAACCCTCTCACTTCCACTGCCCTATCTCACTTCTCCCTTGCACAACTCACTTGTCTTTTGCACAACTCACCTTCTTGAAGAAGGTGACAATTGTCTGACAATTGTCTGACAATTTTACAGTCTTCATTTTTTCCACACTGTACTTAACCTTCAGCTTGTTCTATGGTGGTTTCTGATTCCACCACTACCAAAGCAGCTCTTGAAAAGGTCTCCATTGATCTGTTGTCATTAAATGCAGTTTTGGTTTTCAGTTGACTTCTGAGAAGCAGGTTACTCCGCCCATGCTGTCCTTCATGGACACCCTCTTTCCTTGGCTTCCTGGGCACCACACTTTATTCTACCCTTTCTGTATCCTTGCATAGCTTCCTTTGTAATGATTATATCTACAGCCATTAAAGGGGACTTCAAGGCTTAATGCAGGGTTCTCTTTGCTTCTGATTTTGTATTTTCCCCTTAAGAATTCTCATCACTCATCTCGCACTTGTTTGTGTGCATTTCACTTATTCTTTTGTTTCCTCAGACCAATTTTCTGGGCTCTGTACCTGGAGATCACTGCCCACTCACTATCTCTGCTTAGATGTCTCAGATTCAGCTCAGATTTATGATATTTCTCCTAAAAGTCGTTCTCTGTCAGAGTTCACAGTTTTAGAGAACGGCACTGTCTGTCCTGTTAACAAGCCAGAACCTGAGAGGACATCTATGAATACTTGTCTGTCACCAAATCTTGTTAAGTTTCCCCTTTTGAAAATATCTTCATTCTTTTCACTTTCCCCAAGCTTTGCCACTGCCACCTTTATCCAGCCTCTTAAGTCAGATAAAGGAATCACTTTCTAACTGGTGTCTCTGCTTCCACTTTGGTCTGTTTGTGTTTCATACCAGATGTAAGTCCTTAGCATAGATTATAATTTTCTTGGTGTGATGAATAGGTTTTAGTGTTGCTTTCAGTAGAGTCCCAGATTAGATGATAAAATGATATTGTTGCCCTAATTATAAGGCCCTGCATAATCTGGTTCCTATCTTCCTCTTTAGCCGCATCTGAAACTATACATGCTTACCTTGCCCTCCCCATTCTAGACACCGTGGCTGTCTCAGTATCTGGAATGCCCCATGAATTCAGAAAGAAGCTTTTTATTTTGATGAGGTCCCAGTAGTCCATTTTTGCTTTTGTTTCCCTCGCCTCTGGAGACATGTTGAGTAAGAAGTTGCTGCGGCCAAGGTCAAAGTGGTTTTTGCCTGCTTTCTCCTCGAGGATTTTGATGGCTTCCTGTCTTAAATTTAGGTCTTTCATCCATTTTGAGTTTCTTTTTGTGTATGGTGTAAGAAGTGGTCCAGGTTCATTCTTTTGCATGTTGCTGTCCAGTTTTCCCAGCACCGCTTGCTGAAGAGACTTGTCTTTATTCCATTGGATATTCTTTCCTGCTTTGTCAAAGATTAGTTGGCCATATGTTTGTGGGTCCATTTCTGGGTTCTCTGTTCTGTTCCATTGATCTGAGTGTCTGTTCTTGTGCCAGTACCATACTGCTTGATGATTACAGCTTTGTAATACAGCTTGAAGTCCGGGATTGTGATGCCTCCTGCATTGGTTTTCTTTTTCAAGATTGCTTTGGTTATTCGGGGTCTTTTCTGGTTCCATACAAATTTTAGGATTGTTTGTTCTAGCTCTGTGAAGAATGCTGGTGTTATTTTGATAGGGATTGCATTGAATATGTAGATTGCTTTGGGTAGTATTGACATTTCAACAGTATTTGTTCTTCCTATCCAGGAGCCTGGAATATTTTTCCATTTTTTTGTGTCTTCTTCAATTTCTTTCATAAGCTTTCTATGGTTTTCAGTGTATAGATTTTTCACCTCTTTGGTTAGATTTATTCCTAGGTATTTTATGGTTTTTGGTGCAATTGTAAATGGGATCGATTCCTTGACTTCTCTTTCTGTTGCTTCATTGTTGGTTTGTAGGAATGCAACCAATTTCTGTGCATTGATTTTATATCCTGCAACTTTGCCGAATTCATGAATCAGTTCTAGAAGTTTTCTGGTGGACTTTTCTGACCTTTCTAAGGTTCCACTAATTACACAGGTTCCTCAGCACCTTGTACCTATCTTTTACAGCATTTGTCACAGTGACAATTTTACATGTGTTTGGGTGCTTCTTGGATGAATACGTACCCTTTACCACACTATCACCTTCATGAAGGGAGAGATCATGTCTGTATTTGCAAGTCTCTGGCATTTTGTACAATGCCTACTACCTAGTTGATACATGATAAACATCTGTTGAATGAATAAAGGAATGAATCCCCACTGTCACAACTTCTTAAAAATTCTAACCTATTTCGTATAAGTTAGCTGAGCAAAGCAGTGCTCAAAGAAAGTGAAACTTTTTTTTTGAAGATTTTAAGTAATCTTTGAACCCAACGTGTGGGTCAAATTCACATCCCTGAGATTGAGAGTCCCACGCCTCACTGACTGGGGTAGTCAGGCACCCTGAGAGTGAAACTTTTTTTTTAATGTTTATTTATTTTGAGAGACAGAGAGAGAGAGCGAGCAGGGGAGGGGCAGAGAGAATCCCAGGCAGGCTCCGCACTGCACCATCAGCGCAGAGCCTGGCGTGGGGCTTGATCTCATGAAGTGCGAGATCATGACCTGAGCCGAAATCAAGATCTGGACACTCAACCAACTTAGCCACCCAGAGAGTGAAACATTTTTATA
This sequence comes from Panthera pardus, assembly GCF_024362965.1. Taxonomy (NCBI): domain Eukaryota; kingdom Metazoa; phylum Chordata; class Mammalia; order Carnivora; family Felidae; genus Panthera; species Panthera pardus. Next base: position 54,577,202 of record NW_026526876.1, read on the forward strand.
CTTCATCTTTAAAAGTATAAGGTGGGGGTGCCTGGATGGTTCAGTCAGTTGAGCATTCGACTTCAACTCGGGTCATGATCTCGCGGTTCATGGGTTCATGCCCCACATCAGGCTTGCTGCTGTCAGTGCAGATTCTCTGTCCTTCTCCCGCTTGTACTCTCTTCCTCTCTCTCAAAACAAAAAATGAAAAAACAAAAAACATTAAAAGTATAAGGTAACCAAGTATTTCGGCTATTTTTTTTTTTTTTATAATTCCACCGTTTACAGTATGGGGTGCAACCTGTCAGCCTGTGAATTTTGTAAGGCTTGCAGTTGTTTCTTGCCCACATAGATTTTAAGAATCAGGAAAATTTCATATAAAATTATGGGTTGTTGGTTTCCTTTGAAAATTTTAGAGATCTGGCAAAACTGGACTGACAAACTTGACATTAATTACCTGGAACTACATGGTAATCATACCCTTTGAATTGGCCTTTTGTGTCATCTGGTGTAATGCTACTAAAAGTGTGGTTATTGAACTAGCTGCTCAGCCACAAACTATTTGCCACAAACAGAGATAAGCTACAAACAGAGATAAGCACCTTATGCTACATGTCTGTTTAGCAGACATTTCTTTGGTTGAATGACTTTCTTCAGTATACTGATTTACAGGCATGCACAAGCTCCATATCTTGTTAGGGACTGGCATTTTGAGTAGCACCTTGTAAGTATTTGAGTTTGCAATCCCTGATTTTCATAATTTTCTTTAAAGTGCCAGTGCAAAGTAACACTCAGAAGTTGTAGGGTAGTAACTATGTCAGGATGTACTTCACTTCTGTTAACACTGTTCAAGGTAATACTGTTCCAAGTTTTTTTTTTTTTTTAATGTTTTTTTTTAATGTTTACTTTTGAGAGAGAGGGAGTGAGTGAGTGAGTGAGTGAGTGCAGGGCAGAGAGAGGGAGGCACAGAATCCGAAGCAGGCTCCATGCTTTGAGCTGTCAGCACAGAGCCCGATGCAGGACTCAAACTCACAAACCACGAGATCATGACCTGAGCCAAAGTCGGACACTTAACCGACTGAGCCACCCAGGTGCCCCCGTTCCAAGTTTATCTATAAGGTATCTAGGCTATTAAGTTTCTCTGATAGAAAAATTGGAAATTTTACATTTCAGATTTTTAGGCTTTGAACATAGATATTATATTGGGATATAATTCTGTTTGTGTGTTTAGCAGTGAAGCTTGATAGATTGGGCTACTGTTATAGAATAAAGAATATGAATTCATTTGAATGCCTTAGTCTGGTACTCAGATGTGAACGTCTTCCCATGTGTATTTTGAGAGAGAGAGAGAGAGAGAGAGCGTGAGCAGGGAAGGGACAGAGAGAGGTAGACACAGAATCCAAAGCAAGCTCCAGGCTCTGAGCTGCCAGCACAGAGCCCGACATGGGGCTCGAACCCGCAAACTGTGAGATCATGATCTAAGCCAAAGTCAGATGCTTAATTGACTGAGCCATGCAGGTACCCCACCCACATGTAAAAATTCGATTCCCATTCTCTTACTGAGAATTCTCTTACTGAGGGAAATGGAGTTGGCCCATCTTATCACACACTTGATGGGTTTCACAGGAGTAAAATCCAATATTCTTTTTAGAATTAAAAGTAAAGTTTTTATAGATTTAATACCCCCTTTTTTATGCTACATCATTTATCTTGTTGAACCTGAGATTGTACTGCTTTTATCTGAAGAAATACAAAGGTAATGAAAGTTCTTTTTTAACGAATTAATTTATTTTCTTAGTAATCTCTGTATCTCTGCACCCAGTTTAGGGCTTGAACTCACAACCTTGAGATCAAGAGTCTACCATCTGAGCCAGCCCAGAACCCCCATTGTGTGTGTGTGTGTGTGTGTGTGTGTGTGTGTGTGTTAATGTTGTGTGATTGAGTGAAGCAGAAATGTGTTCATCATCGCTTGCTTATAGATTCTCTTTTATCGGCCCCACAAATTACAAAACTAATATATATCTATTTAGATGTCTAGGAATAGACTTAATACTTAATTCCCCTTTAAATACACGTAATATATTTTAATGACACTTTTTTCGCTCGCATATATTTTGTCTTTTTTTTTTTTTAATTTTTTTTTTTTAACGTTTATTTATTTTTGAGACAGAGACAGAGCATGAATGGGGGAGGGTCAGAGAGAGGGAGACACAGAATCTGAAACAGGCTCCAGGCTCTGAGCTGTCAGCACAGAGCCCGACGCGGGGCTTGAACTCACGGACCGCGAGATCATGACCTGAGCCGAAGTCGGCAGCTTAACCGACTGAGCCACCCAGGTGCCCCAATGCTGGCATATATTTGTACAATAAACTTCTACTTCCACTGTTTTGTGGAAACTGGTCTTTAAAATCTCAAAAATCCCTACCTAAATGTGAAGGGGTAATTATTTTTTAAATTACTATCCGCTTAGGGTGCTTGGCTGGCTGCCAGCAAAGCATGCAGACTTTTGATCTTGGGGTTGTCAGTTTGAGCCCCAAGTTGGAGTAGAGTTTGCTTTAAAAAGGCAGGGGACAGGAGGTAGAAATTAGCCATCCTCCTGACTTTGCTGTGGCATTTTGTATTTTTGACAGTTCCTGCACAGTCACTGCTGTTTCTCATTCAGTGCTTTTTATCCTTCTTCTAAATTGATGGTGATCTAGTGTAAGGTAATACCTGCTGTTTTCTCTTTTACTTTCACTTAAACTTTTACTTTCAATCTTTGGATCACTATGTTTTTTTGTTTTTGTTTTTTTATGTTTGTTTATTTTTGAGAGACAGTGCAAGTGGGGGAGGAGCAGAGAGAGAGAGGGAGACACAGAATCTTAAACAGGCTCCAGGTTCTGAGCTGGCAGCACAGAGCCTGATGCATGGCTTGAACTCACGAACTGTGAGATCATGACCTGAGCCGAAGCCAGAGGCTTAACCGACTGAGACACCCATGTGCCCCTGGATCACTATGTTTTGGCATAGTCTTTGTTTACAGCATAGTTTTTTGGTTTTGTCTTTGTGATCTAACCTGAGAGTTTTAGAATAGATTTGACCATTTACATTTATTTTATATTGTGCTTTGTTTTGGTTGCTTCTTTTTTTTTTCCTTTACTCTGTGTGATTTGGCTTTCATCTCTCTTTTCTTTACCACTTGATTTTATTCAATTATATTGTTTCTCTTAATTTTTCTAGTGTTTATATTCTTAAATGTATACCTTATATCTCTGCTACCTACTTTATCAGTTTTGGATGAAATCTCTGACCCACGTTGAGGAAATAATGTACTTGATTACCTCTTCTTTTTCCCCTCCTTAATTTTAATTGTGTGTACACTATTAATGGTTTACAAACATTTATATCCTGTTGTGTGGCCACAGTTCACAGGTGTTTTAATCTTAGTTCTCCAGTTAAAATAGCTTCACTGCTCACTGCTAGTCTATTGCTATAGTTTGTCTCTTGGTTGTTGAATTTTTCCATTAGGGATTTTTTTTGTTTGTTTGTTTTTTCACAAAGGGATCATGGAAACCTATGTTCCTTCAGTTCTTATATGCTTAAAAACATTTGTCTGTTGTCATTATACTTGAAATACAATTTTGCTGAGTATAAAATTGTTAGGTAACATTTTTTTCCTCTAAGGGCTTTGTAGTCTGTGTCCTTTTGTTTTCTGCTATTAAATAGTGCTGTTGTGTGGAAGTCTGAAGTCAGTCTTTTTTTTTTTTTTTTTTTTAAGATTTTATTTTGGGGCATCTGGGTGGCTCAGTCACTTAAGCATCTGACTCTTGGTTTTGGCTCAGGTCATGATCTTGCGGTTTGTGAGTTCGAGACCCTATCGGGGTCTGCTTGGGATTCTCTGTCTCCCTCTCTCTCTGCTCCTTCTGTGCTCTCGTTATTCTCCCAAAGTAAATAAACTTTTAAAAAAGATTTTATTTTATTTTTTAAATATTTATTATTTTTGAGAGAGAGAAAATGTGCAAGCAAGGGAGGGGCAGAGAGAGAGGGAGATAAAGGATCTGAAGCAGGCTCTGTACTGACAGCAGAGAGACCAGTGTAGGGCTCAAACTCGTGAACTGCGAGATCATGACCTGAGCTGAAGTTGGATGCTTAAGCGACTGAGCCACCCAGGTGCCCCTATTTATTTTTGAGAGAGAGAGAGAGAGAGAGGGGTGGGAGGGAGAGAGGGAGAGAGAGAATCCCAAGCAGGCTCTGTGGTGTCAGTGCAGAGCCAGACTCAGGGCTTAATGTAATGAACTACAAGATCATAACTCAACCTGAAACCAAGAGTTGGACACTTAACTGACTGAGCCACCCAGGTGCCCCTACTTGTTAATTTTTTAAGTTCATTTATTTATTTTGAGAGAAAGAGGGAGAGAACACATGTGTGCAAGTGTGGGAGGGGCATACATAGAAAGAGGGAGAGAGAGAATCCCAAGCAGGCTCCACACCTGTAGCACAAAAGCTTGACACAGGACTCAAAACTCACAAACCGTGAGGTCATGACCTGAGCCAAAACCAAGAGTCGGACTCTTAACCAACTGAGCCATCCAGGTGCCCCTAAAGATTTTATTTTTTAGTAATCTTTATGTCCATTGTGGGCTCAAACTTAAGAAATCTGAGATCAAGAGTCGCATGTGTCACCAACTGTACCAGCCAGGTGTTCCCTGAAGCCATTTTTTTCTTTTTACCCTGTTGCCCTTCTTCCCCCAGTAGGTGGTTTAACTTTTTTTACCAAGGTGTAAAAACGATTTTTTTCTTTTAATCCTTAAAGTCTAGTAACTTTTTTGGTACATGTGTTAGTATTGCTAATTCTGAATTGGTTTTTCAGTATTGCTAATTCTGAATTGCTAATTCACTGAAGATTCAGTGAATCTTCTTGTGGGGGCAGGGGATTATTTTGAATAATTTCTTTGTTTTCCTCTTCTGGTTTTCTTATTCAGGAAGACCAATTAAGTGTATGAGGGGTCTCTGTTATCTGCTTCTCCCGTATTTTTTTTTTCTAATTTTTTAACTTCTTGTTCATTTCATTTGTTTATTCTGATATAGTTAACTACTGTAAAATTCCCCCTCTGTACTGTATAAATCAGTGGTTTTTAGTTTTTAGTTGTGGACAGTATTGTGTCATCACCCCCACAATCTCATTCCTCAATTCCATTTCATTTTTGCGTGCTTTTTTAAGTCTTGTTTTCTTTGTCCTGTTTTGTCCTTCTTATGCATCACTGAAGCCTATGATGTTAATTTGTCCCATCCATGATTAGTGGTGTTAACTTTGATCACTTGTTTAAGGTGGTATCCATCAGATTTCTTCATTACAGAGTTACTGTTTTCTCCTTTGTAATTGATAATTTGTGGGGAAGTACCTTGAGACCATGTAAATATTCTGTTTCTCATTGAACTTTGTACTATTTTTAGCATCATCCATTGATGATTTAAAAAAAATTTTTTTTAATGTTTATTTTTGAGAGGGAGGCAGAGTTGACTGGGGGAGCGGTAGAGAAAGGGGGAGACAGAATCTGAAGCAGGCTCTAGGCTCTGAGCTGTCAGCACAGAGTCTGATGTGGGGCTCGAACACACGAATGGTGAGACCATGACCTGAGCGCTCCCCCTGGCTTTTTAAAAAAATTTTTAACGTTATTTTTTTGAGAGAGAGCATGGGTGGGGGAGGAGCATAGAGAGAGAGGGAGTCACAGAATCTGAAGCAGGCTCCAGGTTCTGAGCTGTCAGCACAGAGCCCGATGCAGGGCTCAAACCCACAAATGGTGAGATCATGACCTGAGCCGAAGTCAGACGTCTAACCGACTGAGCCACCCAAGTGCTCTGAGCCCCCCTCTCCCCACTTCAAAAAAAATTTTTTAATGTTTGTTTACTTTTGAGAGAGACAGAATGTGAGTGGGGGAGGGGCAGAGAGAGGGAACCACTGATGATTCTTAATTGAAAAATTAGCATTGTGATTGCCAAGTATAATTTTCTACTCCTTCATTACTTCTACACATTTGGTAATTATCATTCTATTGTAAATAAAAGCTGTCCTTTCTCCCCCATTTATTTATCTATTTATGTAAGTATAGACTCATGTATATTTTTCTTTTACTCTGGGGATATAATCCCTTGATGGCATTCTTCATTCAGATTGTCCCAGATTTGGTCAGTGGGTGCCCCCTTAACTGGCCCACGTCCTTGTGACTTTCCTCATCTTTGAGTATGTCCTATTTTCTGATACAACGAAATGTTCTAGGCTTATCTTATACTTTCTCCTACTTCAGACCTGGAATAGCCATTCTACTAAGGAACTCTGATTCCTTTTAGTGGGAATGGTATTTGGAAACTAAGATCTGGAACACTAGTTATGCTCATTGCTTCTAGGTTCTGATTATATCTCTTGAGATTCCCCTGTAGCCATCTTCTTTAGATTATATCAAAGTTCCATTTTTTTAAATTGAGGTATAATTGACATATACCCGTTTTAGGTATATAATCTAATGATTCAATATTTGTATATGTTAAAAATGAACACATTGGAGTGCCTGGGTGGCTCAGTTAAACGTTGTACCCTTGGTTGCAGCTCATGTCATGATCTCACGGTGTATGAGTTCGAGCCCCGCGTGGGGCTCTGCACTGACAGTGGGGAGCCTGCTTGGAATTCTCTCTCTCCCCCCACACTCTGCCCCTACCCTCCTTCCTCTTTCAAACAAATAAATAAACTTAAATTTTTTTTAATGAACACATTAAGTCTGCTTAATATCTGTCATCATATAGTCACATTTGTTTTCTTGTGATGAGAATTTTTTTTTAAGTTTACTTATTTTTGAGAGAAAGGCAGAGAGAGTGAGTGAGAGGAGGAGGGGCAGAGAGAGAGGGGGAGAAAGAGAATCTCCAGCAGGCTCCACATTGTCAGCACGGAGTCCGATGTGGGGCTTGAACTCACAAGCCATGAGATCATGACCTGAGCCGAAACAGAGTTGGATGCTTATCTGACTGAGCCACCCAGGTGCCCCCATCTTGTGATGAGAACTTTTAAGATTCTCTTAGCAACTTTAAAATTTGCAATATGGTATTATTTACTATAGCTACCATGCTGTACATTACATCTCCATAACTTCCTTATTTTATAACTGAAAATGTATACATTTTGGCCCCCTTCACCTATTTTCACCCACCCCCTGCCTCTCTCTGGCAGCTACCAGTCTGTCCTCTGTCTGTGAGGTGATTTTGTTTGGTTTTGATTTATTTTAAGTAAACTCTACCCACAGCGTGGGGTTTGGACTCACAACCCCAAGATCAAGAGTTGCATGCTCTATCAGTTGAACCAGCCAGGTTCCCCTATGAGGTGTTTTTTGCTTTTTATTTTCTTAGATTATTCATTTAAGTAAGATTATAAGGTATTTGCCCTTTTCTTTCTAATCTTTTCTACTTAGTGTAATGCCTTCAGGGTCTTACCACCTGGTCTACCACCAGTTGTTACAAATGGCAGGTTTTTATTTTCTTTTTTTTTTTTAATGTTTATTTTAATTTTTTTTATTTATAAGAATATTTTTATTATTAATTTATTTATTTATTCTTTTTTACATAACAATATTTCCTTTATTTCGGACTCTGATACCACTTTCCTGATTCTTTCAGCTTTCACAAACAGGTACTGCTCTTTCCCATCGGGTCCCAAAGTCAATGTAACATGTTTAAAAAAAATTTTTTTTATAACTTGTTTTATTTTTTATTTTTTTAAATTTACATCCAAATGAGCGAATAGTGCAACAATTATTTCAGGAGTAGATTCCTTAGTGCCCCTTACCCATTTAGCCCATCCCTCCTCTCACAACCCCTCCTGTAACCCTCAGTTTGTTCTCCATATTTATGAGTCTCTTCTGTTTTGTCCCCCTCCCTGTTTTTATATTACTTTTGTTTCCCTTCCCTTATGTTCATCTGTTTTATCTCTTAAAATCCTCATATGAGTGAAGTCATATGATTTTTGTCTTTCTCTGACTAATTTCACTTAGCATAATACCTCCAGTTCCATCCATGTAGTTGCAAATGGCAAGATTTCATTATTTTTGATTGCCGAGTAATACTCCATCGTATATGTATACCACGTCTTCTTTATCCGTTCATCGGTCAATGGACATTTGGGCTCCTTCCATACTTTGGCTATCGTTGATGGTGCTGCTATAAACATTGGAGTGCATGTGCCCCTTCGAAAACAGCACACCTGTATCCTGTGGATAAATGCCTAATAGTGCAATTGCTGGGTCGTAGGGTAATTCTGTTTTTAATTTTTTGAGGAACCTCCATACTGTTTTCCAGAGTGGCTGCCCCAGTTTGCATTCCCACCAGCAGTGCCAGAGAGATCCTCTTCCTCCACTTCCTTGCCAACATCTATTGTTGCTTGAGTTGTTAATGTGAGCCATTCTGACAGGTGTAAGGTGGTGTCTCATTGTGGTTTTGATTTGTATTTCCCTGATGATAAGTGATGTTGAGCATGTTTATTTATTTTTGAGAGATAGCAAGAGCCAACGTAAGTCAGGAGGGGCAGAGAGAGAGGGAGACCGAGGATTTGAAGCGGACTCTGTGCTCACAGCAGATAGCCCGATGCAGGGCTGGAACCCAGTGAACTGTGAGATCACGACCTGAGCCAAAGTCAGATGCTTAACTGACTGATCCACCCAGGTGCCCCAGATTTTTTTCATTTTTATGGCTGAGTTATATTCTTCTGGGTGCGTGTGTGTGAGATTTCACATTTTTTTAGCCATTTATCCATTCATGGACCCTTAGATTGTTTCCATGTTTTAACTATTATAAATAATGCTGTGTGAACATAGGGATGCATATATCTCTTTTGAGTTAATGTTTTCATTTTCTTTGAATAAATACTCAAGTAGAATTGCTAGACCATATGGTAGTTGTATTTTTTTTTAATTCCTGTGTAGTTAACATACAATGTTATATTAGTTTCAGGTGTACTATAATAGTGATTCAACAATTCTATACCTATTCAGAGCACATCATGTCAAGTGCATTCCTTAATCCCTGTTACCTATTTCACCCCTCCCCTCTGGTAACCATCAGTTTGTTCTCTGTAGTTAAGAGTCTGTTTCTTGGTTTATCTCTCTGTGTCTCCCTTTCAGTACTATTTTTAATCTTTTGAGGCACCACCATTACTGTTTTCCATAGTGGCTGCACCAGTTTACACTCTCAGTGAAAGCTTTGTTCTTACTCTCATTTTTTCCCTACAAACTAGTACGCTAAAACATTTTTTTTTTTAAATTAATCTTTATTTTTGAGAGAGAGAGAGAGAGACAGAGCTTGAGCAGGGGAGGGACAGAGAGAGAGGGAGACACAGAATCCAAAGCAGGCTCCAGGCTCTGAGCTGTCAGCACAGAGCCCAACGTGGGGCTCGAACTTACGAACTGTGAGATCATGACCTGAGTCGAAGTCAGACACTTAACCGATTGAGCCACCCAGGTGTTTCCCCCCACCTGCCCCCCAAAGCATTCTTAAAGGTATAAGAAATAGTTATATTCAAGTATATTGTGCAGTTTTTGTATAGATAACAAACAGACCTGTATTCCTAAAATCTAATCCTGCCCATCATCACTCTTTGTAAATTCTTTTACTATTAAAATTGTGTTTGGGGTGTCTGGTGGCTCAGTTGGTTAAGCATCTGACTCTTGATTTCGGCTCAGGTCATGATCTTGTGGTTCTTGAGTTCAGGTCCTGTGTCTGGCCCTGCAGTGTCAGCACAGAACCTGCTTGGAAGTCTCCTCCTCTCTGCCCCTACCCTGTGCGCTCGCTCTCTCTCTCAAAATAAATAAATAAACTTTAAAAAAAACTAAAGTTGTGTTTTTTTAACAGTTGTTTGTTTGTTTTTGGTTTGTTTATTTTGAGAGAGAGCAAGCAAGCAGAGGAGGGCAGAGGGACAGGGAGAGACAGAATCCCAAGTGGGGCTCTGTGCAGCATGGAGCCTGCTTGGGATTCCATTCTACAGCTCTGGGGTCATGACCTGAGCTGAAATCAAGAGTTGGACGCTTAACGGACAGAGCCACCCAGGTGCCTCTCTGAACAGTTTTTTTTTTAATTTTTTTTTTAATGTTTATTTAGTTTTTTGAGACAGAGAGAGAGCATGAACGGGGGAGGGTCAGAGAGAGAGGGAGACACAGAATCTGAAGCAGGCTCCAGGCTCTGAGCTGTCGGCACAGAGCCCGACGCGGGGCTCGAACTCACAGACTGTGAGATCATGACCTGAGCCAAAGTCAGATGCTCAACCGACTGAGCCACCCAGGCGCCCCTGAACAGTTTTTTTTAAAGTAGATCATGTCATCTTTAACCGCTGATTGTATATTCCTCAATAATATGTGTTCAGTAGTGTTACTGTATGCTTAGTATCACAGAGCAGAAGAATAAAGAATTTGTTAGGTGTCAGACTGGAAGATAATGGAAATGTTTACTGTTGCTTGGTTATTCTGTGTCTTCAATAATTGTCTTGATTGTTCATGTCTCTGTAATTTGCTCTACAAATATTTGAGTACTACTGTACTTAATTCATAGTATGCTTCATAAACCCTTAAAATTTTACCTGGAACGACCCTTAGATTTTGTATTTTTCTATTAGAGAGAGGAGGCGGGGGGAGAGAGAGAGAGGGAGGGAGGGAGGGAGGGAGAATCCCAAGCAGTCTCCATGCTCAGCAAGAAGCCTGACGCTGGGCTCAGTCCCACCACCCTGGTATTATGACCTGAGCTGAAATCAAGAGTTGGATGCTTATTTGACGGAGGCACCCAGGTGCCCCTCTTATCCTGTTTTCATTATCAAGCATTTTATATTACTTTCTGCTTTTAAACATGATTTTCAAAAAGTGTTAATGTCAAATGATGTTAATAATAATAGTGAAAACAGGCTAGGGTTTGTAAAATAGTTACTATGTACTGGGCATGATGCTAACTACTTTTCTCAGTTTATCTCACAGCAAAACTATGATATAGATGCTGTTATCCCCATAGCTGAGGAAACAGTCTCATGGAGGTGAGATAACTTGTCCAAAGTCACATAACTAAGTTAAGGAGATAATCAGGCAGGAATTGGAACAGAGGCACTCTTGTCCTCTATGCTCCTTGTATGAAAATGCAATACTTTTGGTGGAAATTTATACTGCCTTTCATAAACTGTAATTGTATTAAACACCCATATATGTATGCCACTGTGAATGTTCTGCATAGTTATTTATGTGTGATCTAGAAAATTCAAATGGGTGTTTGGTATTGTGTGGCTGACGTAGAACTTGTATAGCATAGTAAATCTTACTGATCAGTTTTGTTTCTTTTTCTCCACTCCTCAGTCTTAATTTTAAAGACCCCGAAGCAGTCAGAGCTCTGACTTGTACTCTTCTAAAGGAAGATTTTGGACTTTCCATTGATATTCCATTGGAAAGACTGATTCCTACAGTTCCCTTGAGACTCAACTACATTCATTGGGTAGAAGATCTGATTGGTCATCAGGACTCTGACAAAAGTACTCTCCGAAGAGGAATTGACATAGGTATGTATATATGGTTTTAAATTCTTTTTTAGCTGAACATAAGTTTCATAAATTTTGCAATGTCCGTTTCATTGTAAACTTCTCTTCTGGGTATTTGTGTGTGAAAGAAGCTGGCTACAGATATTACTGTTCTTTTTTGCTACACTTGGGCTTTTCTGCCATTTATTTCTCTTGAGAAGGGATTTTCAGCACCAAACAGGGAGCAGGGGTATAACAGTGCAGAACGCAAGTGAGGCTCTTGTTTTCTTACCTTTTCAGATTACCATATTGATGTCTGTGTCTTTGGGGCATTATTTTTACTCTGAATTATTTGGTGTTAATGCAGTAGTCCCCATATTGGGATACTGTGTGATAGCCATTTAATAAAAGATCATGTGGGCTGAATACTTTAAGGAATCTCTCTCTTTTTTTAAATATTTTATTTATTTCTGAGAGAGAGAGAGAGAGTGCAAGAGCGGTGAAGGGGCAGAGAGAGAGGGAGACACAGAATCTGAAGCAGGCTTCAGGCTCTGAGCTGTCAGCACAGAGCCCGATGCGGGGCTGGAACCCACAAACCGTGAGATCATGACCTGAGCCAAAGGCGGAGGCTTAACCGAACTGAGCCACCCAGGTGCCCCAGGAATCTCTTTATTAATAGAGGACATTTAATCCAAAATCAAAGAGAGGGAAAAAGTCATCGATTTAAATTAAGATGTTCTCTTAGTTGTAAACTTGTAACAGTGGAAAGGACTATCTGTTCATTTGGGAGATTAAGTGGAAATACAGAAGGAAATAAAGCCAGGGTATGTTTTGCAATTATAAGTGTATTGTATGTTTATCATAGCCAGTGTTTTATTTTATGGGGGGGAGGGGGCACCAGTGAGCAAGGGGCAGAGAGAGAGAGAGAAAGAAAGAAAGAAACAAACAAACAAACAAACAGGGAGGGGCTTGTGGTTTACCCGAAGTGGGGCTTGTGCTCACCTGTTGTGGAACTCAAACTTGGGAACTGTGAGATCATGACCTGAGCCAAAGTCAGATGCTTAATGGCTGAGGTACCCAGGTGCCATATCATAGCCAATGTTTTAATTTGATAGGGTTAAGAAAATTTTTTAATTCATGGCGCCTGGATGGCTCTGTTGGTTAAGCGTCCTTTTGATTTTAGCTCAGGTCAAGATCTCATTGTTGTGAGATCGAGCCCTGCATCAGGCTCTCTGCTCTCTGCTGGGAGTGGAGCCTGCTTAAAATTCTCTCTCTCTCCTCCCTCTGCCCCTCCCCTCCCCAGATAAAAAGTAAAGGAAAAAAAAAATTTTTTTTTAATGTTTTACTTTATATTTGAGAGAGGGAAAGGGAGACAGAATCTGAAGCAGGCTACAGGCTCCAAGCTGTCATCACAGAGCTTGATGTGGGATTTGAGCAGTGAGATCATGATCTGAGCCAAAGTCAGACACTTAACTGACTGAGCCACCCAGACACCCCCCAGAAAAATAAAGAATAAATTTTCATTCTTTGGCCTTTATTAGTCCTTTATGGGAACAAAGCTCTGTGGCCCTATTTCAAACTATAGTTAATAGGAAACATACTTTCTAGATAGTAGTAGATGTTTAACTTTGACTTTTTTTTTTAACTTTGACTTTTGTATGCATTTTCAGCGAACATTTTCAGTCCTCCTCATACATGACCTTTTTAGGTCATTTATTGACTCCTCCATTCTCCTTTATGCATGTTCCTCCATGGGCTTCCTCTGGTTTTCCTCTTTCCCTTCTAGTCACTCTTCTCCCCTTTTAGGCTTGCTTTCCTCTGTGTGGCCATTAGATGTTGAGAATCCTTAGAGCTCAATCTTTAGCCCTTTTCCTATTGAGCATCCTACTTCTGGGCAATTTCACCCACATCTGTGACTGTTTCCCACCTCCAATCATATAACCCACATATTTATATATTCTGCCAACTTGGATTATCTTGAGCTGTAGTCTCTTATGTCGGCAATACAGATTTCTCAAGAACATCTCAGACTTTGCCATGTCCAAGAACAGACTCATTGTCTTTTCTTGATCATCTTGGTCCTTTTTCTTCATTCCTTATTTTTAGTGGATCCACCACAATCCACTTTCTTTTTTTTTTTTTTTTTTTTAATTTATTGTCAAATTGGTTTCCATACAACACCCAGTGCTCACCCCAAAAGGTGCCCTCCTCAATACCCATCACCCACCCTCCCCTCCCTCCCACCCCCCCATCAACCCTCAGTTTGTTCTCAGTTTTTACGAGTCTCTTATGCTTTGGCTCTCTCCCACTCTAACCTCTTTTTTTGTTTTTTCCTTCCCCTCCCCCGTGGGTTTCTGTTAAGTTTCTCAGGATCCACATAAGAGTGAAAACATGGTATCTGTCTTTCTCTGTATGGCTTATTTCACTTAACATAACACTCTCCAGTTCCATCCACGTTGCTACAAAGGGCCATATTTCATTCTTTCTCATTGCCATGTAGTACTCCATTGTGTATATAAACCACAATTTCTTTATCCATTCATCAGTTGGTGGACATTTAGGTTCTTTCATAATTTGGCTATTGTTGAGAGTGCTGCTATAAACATTGGGGTACAAGTGCCCCTATGCATCAGTACTCCTGTATCCCTTGGATAAATTCCTAGCAGTGCTATTGCTGGGTCATAGGGTAGGTCTATTTTTAATTTTTTGAGGAACCTCCACACTGTTTTCCAGAGTGGCTGCACCAATTTGCATTCCCACCAACAGTGCAAGAGGGTTCCTGTTTCTCCACATCCTCTCCAGCATCTATAGTCTCCTGATCACAATCCACTTTCATCCTTGATATTCTTTGATAGGTCTCTCCATTCTCACCGAGAATGTCTATCATTTCCTGTTGGTTTTGTTTCTTAAATATTTCTTCAATTATCTACTTTCTCCATTTCCGCTGCAGCCATCTCAGTCCAAGTCACTGTTCTCTCCCCTGGTCTACAGATTACTTTTTAACTATTCTTCTCATCCACTCTGTTGCCTCTCCATTTCATTCTCCAGAAAGTATGTATAAATCCATACATACTTGGTCACATCTTTATGGCTTTAATGGCTTCTTATTGCTTCTGTGATAAATACCCAATATCCTGACTTAGGCTGTTAAAACATCCATTGTCTGTTCCCTACCCTCTTCTCTGGGCCTCTCTAAGTCTCATCCAGTGTGGTTTTCTTCCTTATTTTCTACAGTTTTGGTCTTTAGTCCTCTAATAAGGCACCATGAATGTACATGTTGTTCCCTCTACCTGGAACTTCCCCATCGTCACCTTGTTAGAATCTCATTTATACTGTAGTTGTCAGCTCAAGCCTTATTTTCTCAAGAAAGCCTTCTCTGACCTTCTAGCATGAGACAAGTTCCTTGATTATAAGCTTTAGAAAACCATGTTTCTTCCTTCAGGGTATTTGTTGTAATTTTTAACACACTTTGACTTGTCTGAATAATGTCTTTCTTGGCCACTAGATTGCAAAGTGCAGAACCTGTTAACTTTTTTTGCTTACTATACTATCCCAAGGCCTAACAAAGTTTCTAGCTTTCTAGTAGATGTCTGATAATAATTCGTTGAATGTTCATAGATAAATACATCATTCTTTCAACATTCAAAATTCTGAACATCCCATATGAGCTAAGCAGTATGTAAAAATGAGGGGTTTAGCTAATGCTCTGCCCTTTTATGTTCATGGCAGAAGACTGGTTGATGGGTTATAGAAAACTCAAGAGCCTACTTGGTACTAATTTATTTTAATTATGCCCCAAACTGTCTAAAATAACACTTGGGGATATAGGAGGTTAATGGATTTTAGCTCTTCACAAGGGGCGCTCTAGCTGAAATCACATTCATTCTAATTAGGGTTTTATATAAATTCTTCCCCCAGACTCCATCAGTTTGCTCTAATTTTATGATTATACACTTTCCATTTTTATTTATAATTACAAGTGTTATTATCCATTAAAAAATGTCATTCAGCTTTCTGAGGAGACTAGGATGTTAGAATTCAAGTTTTTTAGTCTTAAGAATTGAGCAACTTAATTTTTTTTGGGGGGGGGTGCAAAAAACAGGTCTTTACCTGTGTTTATTATCCTGGAGGTAGCTGAAGGAAAGTGTACTTTCTTCTTTTTGCTCTTTGCTTTTGAATGAATTGAAGTGTGAAGAGAGAGGCTGTTGTGTGAGAATCAAGGGCCTGGTATCTGGTCCAGATATTTTTTCCTACGGAGCTTCTTAAATTTCCTTACTGTGAATGATTCTGACTTACCAGAATGGCTAGCAGGGACTCAGTAATTGTGGCCTCTGAGAGGAGCATGAGTTCCCTTCACCACCCCTTCCTTTGCTACCTCATACATTCCCAAGGGGGTGTTTGCCCAGTAGCACCAGGGCCAGGATGCTATTAGGTAAACATGATAGAAAGTATAGCAATCATGGTGACTGTCAAAGGGCTGTTAGTTATGGTCGTGTCTTTTATCAGTCTGTTAGAATACTTAATGAGGAAGCAGTAAGAGACCCTGGGTTGCCTCTGGGTGAGAGATATCCCTAGCCCCATCTCTTCTGGCCAAATCCTTAGAAGACTAGACTGGCACCTAGATGTGGTCCGAGGAAAGCAGGCCTGGAGTGGCCTGGTAGAGGCTGACTGCTATAGGCCTTCAAGATAAACACTGGCTTTTCTTCTCTTGAACGTGTGCTTTTGGATCTTACTGGCCATATTAGTCAGTGGTCATAAAACAGTATTTGTGGTTAGTATATACATAGTTCAGTTCATGGTTAGGGGATCTACATACAAGTTGAGGACCAAACCCTAGTTGTCTTTGCCTGGAACATTTGCCTTTGAATATCTCCGTTGAAACTGTAGTAGGGGAAAGCAATGATTGGTGTTTTACATCTAGATCAAATGTCTTTCCATGTCATCGCATCTAAGAGATCTAGTTTTTTGTTGTTGTTGTTTGTTTGTTTTTAACTTCTGATTTCCTTCAAGTAACAGCTTACAGGTATTTGAGCATTGGTCATTTAAATAATCATAAGAATACCCTGTGTGTTTTTTTCTGCTTTTGGGGAGTGGGATGTACATTGATTTCTTTTAAGCATTGATTTTAAGAAAATCAAGTTTTGTGTGAGATTTAAAATGAAAAATTGTATAAAGTAAATGAACTTATTTTGACCATTTTTAGTTTATAAGTTTTGTAGTCCTTGATCACCAGCCAGTTGTGTGCACTTCATTACATATAACACACAAAAGAGCAAGGTTTCTGTCCTCTAGGAAATTTGAATCCAATTATGAGGTAAGACTGACACCTGAAATGACTAAAGACCCCAGCAGCTACCATTTGTGTACAGGCAGGTACCAGCTTAGGATTTACACTGTTAAGGTTATAAGAATTCTAAGAAGGGGAAGAATGGTGTTTGGCTTGTTGTTCTCACCTCTGCCTCTGGTGTGTGCAATGTGTTTTGAATTTTCATTTTACTAGGTACAGGGGCATCCTGCATTTACCCTTTACTTGGAACAACCTTAAATGGCTGGTATTTCCTTGCCACGGAAGTGGATGATATGTGCTTCAACTATGCAAAGAAAAACGTGGAACAGAATAATTTATCTGATCTTATAAAAGGTTAGCTCTACAGAATAAATACTCTTTCAAGCACTTGTGTTAACCTGTCTTTATAATTTAATACATCTAATTTTTTGCTTTAACATACAGACTTTGGGGTGCCTGGGTGGCTCAGTTAGTTAAGTGTCCGACTTCAGCTCAGTTCGTGAGTTCGAGACCTACATCGGGCTCTGTGCTGACAGCTCGGATCCTGGAGCCTGTTTCAATGTCTGTCTTGCTGTCTGTCTCTCTCTCTCTGCCCCTACCCCTGCTCATGCTCTCTTTCTCTCTCGAATATTAATAAATGTTAAAAAAAATATTTTTTAATATACAGACTGGTAATTCTTAAAAATATGGTACAGTACATTGTAATGGAGTTTACAGCTTTGTTATCAGTATTAATGTAGAAGGAAATATGGTACAGTTGATCCTCATAATTTTGTGGATTTTATATTTGTGAATTTGCCTGTTTGCTAAATTTGCACACTTGGCGTTATATTTAACCCCCAGATCAATACCTCTGGTACTTTTTATGGTCATTCACAGATCTGTGCAGAGTGGCAAAAATTTTGAGTCACCCAACATACATGTTTCCAGCAGAAGTTGTACAGGGTGCTGATCTGTCTTCTTGTTTCAGCTCTCTGCTGTAAACAAGTGTCCTTTTCATAGTCTATGTAGTGCCACATTTTTGGCATTATTGTGTTTTTTTTCTTGCGACTTTGCTGTTTAAACATAGTGCTAAATGCAATCTAGTTGTTATTTAAATACAAGAAGACTGTGATGCACCTTTCAGGAAATACGTGTATTAGATTAAGTCTCATCAGACATGAGTTCTAGTGTTGCGGGCGTGATTTCAGTGTTAATGAATCAGCAGTATATATTAAATAAGGTGTTTTTAAACAGAAACACGAAACAACATTGTATGTTGAGTGGTTGATGAGACTGTTTGACCAGAGGCTTGTTCACAGTTACCTAACCCTAGATATTTCTCTCAGGAGCCATTTGTTCCAATTCAGTATTCACGTTGACTTTATAGACCATAACTACCATGAATGTTGGGTATCAACTATATATGAAGTAACCTAATCACCAGGATTTTAGAAGAGAAACCCTGCTGTTGATTAAAGTATATCATTTTTAAATTTCAGAATATGGAACTGTGCTACCAATAATCAAGTCCCCTTAGTGACCAGTTACTTTTTAATATTTGTGCTTACTATATATTTAAAGAGCTGTTCATTTTTTCTTTTTTTAATTAAAGAGAATTTATGTCACTTCCTGGAAGAACTAGACTTTTCTCACTAGTGTTAAACATATTATTCTAAGTGGAGATACTAATAATGTGTTCTTCATTTACCCATTCCTGTAGTACACATTACTCCAAAATCTAGCAACTTTAAGACAGTAAATATTTATGTCATGGTTCGTATGGGCCGAAAATTTGGGCATGGCCTAGTTAGGTGGTTCTGTTTCAGTCTTTCATGAGGTTGTAGTCATCTGAAGGATTCACTGGGAGTAGAGATTTGCTTCCAAAAGCCATTCGCTTACATGGCTATTGATAGGAAGCCTTGGTTCGTTCATGTGGATCTTTCCTCTAGGCCAGTTGACTATCCTTATGGCATATCAGCTGGATTCTCTTAGTGCAGGTAATTCAAGAAATAGGGCAAGGAGGAAGACATTTTTCTTTCATGACATAGCCTCAGGAGTGACACCTTATCACTTCATCACATTCATTTTATTCAATAAAAGTGAGTCACTGGGTGCAGCCTATACTCAAGGAGAGGGATATTAAACTCCACCTCTTAAAGGAACTAGTGTCATAGAGTCTGTGGTCATATTTGAAAACTGCCAGTGCATTAAGAGTAGTTAACAGTTCTATATTTTCTCCTAGTGGTAAAAGTACCACAGAAGACACTCCTGATGGATGCTCTTAAAGAAGAATCTGAGATAATCTATGATTTTTGCATGTGCAACCCACCCTTTTTTGCAAATCAGTTGGAAGCCAAGGTAAAGTATCTTCTGCTTTAAAACAATTGAATGTTTATCTAAGTTGTTGATGTTTGCAAAGATAAGAGCAAAGAACAACTTTTATTTTGGAGGCTGTATCAGGATGCTTCTGATATCAAGCACCTGAAGAGTCAATTCAGATTGGCTTAATAAAGGAAGTTTATTGGCTTACATATCTGAGAAATCAGTATATTTATGTATATATGAACGTATATATGTTTATATACGTATTATACATATACATAACATATATAAGTATGCATGCCGTAAGTGTAAATTGGATTTTCCAAAGTGAACACTCCTGTGGAACCAGCATCCAGATGAAGAAATAGAGTACGACTAGCACTACAACTAAATTTTTTTTTATAACAGTTTTATTGATATAATTCACATGCCATACAATTCACTCAAAGGGTAGAATTTAATTATTCTTAGTATATTCACAGAGTTTTGCAGCTATCACTGCAGTCAATTTTAGAACATTTTCCTCACTCCCCAACTCCTCCCTCTGCCACTAAGAAAAACCCCTCTCCATTAGTTACTGTCAGTTTCCCACAGCTCCTACAGTCCTAGGTAACCACCAGTGGACTTCCTGTTTTTATGGATTTGCCTGCTTTGGACATTTCATGTAAGTGGAATCGTATAATATGTGACTGATTCTTTTCACGAAGCAGAATATATTTTCAAGTTTCATCCATATTGTGGCATGTGTCAGTACTTAATTTCTTTTTATTGCCAAATAATATTTCATTGTATGGAAATACCATATTTTCCTTATCTATTGATGGACATTTGGGTTGTCTCTGCTTTTTGGTTGTTATGAATAATGCTACTGTGAGCATGCATGTACAAATGTTTGTGTAGGAGTGGAATTACTGGGTCATATGATCGCTGTGTTTAGTTGTTTGAGGAACTGCCAGACTTGTTTTCCAAAGTGGCTGCACCATTTTACATTCCACCAGCTCCAGTGTGTGAGGCTTCCAATTTCTAGTTTCTCCACGTCCTTGTCAACACTTTTGTCATATGTCCTCTTGATTATAGCCATCATAGTGGGTATGAAGTGCTATAAAGTGATATCCCATCTTGGTTTTGATGTTTATTTTCCCGGTGGCTAATTATGTTGAACATCTTTTCACATGTTTATTGATAACTTGTATATCTTCTTGGGAGAAATGCCAATTCAGATCCTTTACCCATTTAAAAATTGGATTATTTTTTAAAATTATTATTGTAAGAATTCTTTATTCTAATCACAAGTCCCTTATTAGATTTATTGTTTGCAGACATTTTCTCCTATTTTGTGGGATGTCTTTTCACTTTCTTGTTGGAATCCTTTGCAGCTCGGAAGTTTAATTTTGAGGAGTCCAATTTCTCTAAGAAACCATTGTGTAGGCCAAGGCCATGAAGATATACTCCTATGTTTTCTTCTAAGAGTTTTATAATTACACCTTTTATATTTAGATCTTTGATATGTTTGAGTTAATTTTTCAATTTGGTTTGTGGTAGGAGTGGATTAAATATTTAAATTTAAAAAATGAAACCCTAAGAGTACTAGAAGAAAACATAGTAAATATTTATATAATCTTTGGGTGGAATATTTTCTATACATGGTACCAAGACAAAACATAAAAAGTGACAGATTAGGCTATGTAAGAAAGGTAAAATTTTTGTTCGTTTAATCACAAAGATGGAAGGTAAAAGACCTTAGGGAAGAATATTAGTGTGAATGCAGTTGTTTAAGATGTAATATTACAATTGCTATATGATTTTTAAATCCTAGATCTACCGTGATGATTTGGAAACTAAAATTACATCTAAGCATTCTTATTTAGAACTAGATTACAGTCAAAGAGTTAGTCTTATGGTGTAAAAATTTTTCACCAGTTGTTGTTGTTGTTGTTGTGCAGGGAGTAAACTCTCGAAATCCTCGGAGACCTCCACCTAGTTCTGTAAATACGGGAGGTATCACAGAAATCATGGCAGAAGGAGGTGAATTAGAGTTTGTTAAAAGGATCATCCATGACAGTTTACAACTTAAAAAAAGATTAAGGTAAGTTAGTTATTACAACATGGGACTATTTTTTTCCTATGTAATTCTGAAAGAAACAACCTCATTTAGAGGAAATGTAATCACAGTAGCCTGAAGAATAAATAGATAAAAATGGAAATGGTCGCAGATCCTACAATCTGCAAAGACCCTGTTTCTGAGGATGCTCTCGTGGCCTTAATTGATTTGTGTTTCTTGTAATCATCTGCACTACATGGATAGAAAGGAAAATATCGTATGATTGTATTGCTCCCATTGGTACGATACTGTGGTGGAACAAAACTGATTCAAATATGGCTTTTGATTAGAAAACAGATGGGTTCAGATCTGTCCCATGAACCAGAATAAATTTGTTGCCTAGTCCTTGAAGCAATTTATGTTCTTGGAATCAGTCTCCCAAACAATGACAGATGTGAGGACATTGAGCTGTCAAGAACTTAATGAAGGGAAACTGAGATCACTAACCAGTTCCAGAGGAGACTTAAAGCTATTCCTTTTTAAAAGCTAATTATTTCGGACAACACGCCTGTCATTAAGCAACATAAGGTACTCGAAAAGTGCTATTTGTCTTGCTTGACTTCTCACTCTGCCAAGTGTTGTTGAAATGATGGATAATGTGGTAGTTCAAAAGTAAAAGGTCTTTTAACCCTAGCATTTAGCTTTGGGATGTAGAGATGATTTTTTAAATTGTGATAAAATACGTATGACATACAATTTATAGGTATAGGTTTTGTTTTTTGTGTTCTTTTTTTTTTTTTTTTTAGAGCAAAAGAGAGCTTGTGCAAGTGGGGGAGGTGCAGAGGGAGGAAAAGAATCTTAGTAGGTTCCACGCTCAGTGTGGAGCCCAATGTGGGGCTCAGTCCCACCACCCTGCAATCATGACCTGAGCTGAAATCAAGATTCAGATGCTCAACTGACTGAGCCACCCAGACACCCCCAAAACTTACATTTTAACATAAAACTATACATTTTAAAGTGTATAGTTTAGGGGCACCTGGGTGGCTCAGTGGATTGAGTCTCCGACTTGGCTAAGGTCATGATCTCAACTCATGGGTTTGAGCTCCACATCAGGCTCTGTTCTGGAACCTGCTTTGGATTTTTGTCTTCCCCCTCTCTCTGCCCCTCCATCACTTGTGCTCTGTCTCTCTCTCTCAAAAATAAACATTAAAAAAAAAATAAAGTGTATAGTTTAGTAGTGTTAAGTACATTTATATTGTAATGCAGCTAATCTCCAGAACTCTTTTTTGTAAAACTGAAACTCCCTACCCATTAAACTAAACAACAGTCCCTCTTTCCCCGCCTTTCACCCCAGCCTCTGGCAAACAGCATTCTTTGTCTCTATGAATTTGACTATTGTAGGGACTTTTTATAGTATTTGTCCTTTTGTGACTGGCTTCTTTCACTTAGCATAATGTCCTCAATGTTCATCCATGTTATAGCATGTGTCACAATTTCCTTCCTTTTTAAGGCTGAATAATATTGATATTCCATTGTATAGTATATACCACATTGTTTATTCATTTATCTGGTGATGGGCACTTGGGTTGTTTCTCTCTTTTATCTATTGTGAATAATGATGGTATGAACACAGGTGTGCAAGTATCTCATAAGACCCTGCTTTTAATTCTTTTGGGTATAAACCCAGAGTGAAATTGCTGAATAAGGAAGACTTTTTTTCTCCTTCTTTTGGATTTATATGTGTTTAATGCTGCTTATCTTAGTAAAAGGCCAATTCCAAAACCAATGGATATCCTAATTTTTTAAATGTGAGTTTATAGATTTGTGGAAAGCGACTGGATTTTTGGGTGGTCTGCCTCTCAGAGGATTTATTTATACCTTGTTGAAGCCAAAGGTTAATAAGTTTCTGCTTTAAATTGATTTGTTCAAAGACAGACTAGGGTATAAAGAAGAAAGTGACTTAAGTTACACTGAGCATTGGGAAGAGTCTGAATGAGTAAAGTAAACTTAAGGTAACCGAGCACTGAAACTCATGAAAAGAGGTACACAGGGCCATGTAGCCATTTCAGAATCTGTCAGCTTTTGAGGGGATGGGAGCCAACCAGGGAAATGAGGAAAGTTGTTTTCAGTAGGTCTGTTACTGAAGTCCCACGTGAACTACAAAAATATGTTTTATAGGAACACCATTCTAAGAGAAATTGATCAATATGTTCCAGATCTGCCTATACCTGGCTCTGTGGCTGCCCCCAGATTGAATGAAAGGTACATGTTTGCTAAGAAGGATAAATTGCAAGAGTTCATCATACTTCTGGAGAGCTGACCATTTTGAGCTTGGTATCACAGATGGGAAACATTACCCATTTATGATTGATTTGAAAATAGGGTTCAGCAATCCTGTCCACTCTGTTAGGATTCATGCAGATTGAGAGGGATAATTAGGAAGAGAAGAACTCATTTTTACTGAAAAGAGAATAAAGCAGTGTGTTTTGAGAGTATTGCTCATAAATCTTGTTTATAATATCACATTGTTCCATGTTGACTTTTCATTTGTACATAGTACCAGTTCATGTCCTCCTACATATTTTTATAGTTGACATAATGTTTAAACCACTATGCAACTCTGAAAACTGTACGCACATATACCTTGGAGATACTGTGGGTTCAGTTCTAGACCACCGCAGTGAAGTGAATATCGTGATATTAAGCAAGTCAAATGAATTGTTTGGTTTCCTGGTACATATAAAAGTTACATGCACGTACAGCTATACTACAGTAAATGTTCAGCAGCATTATATTATATATTTTAAAAATGTATATACCTTAATTAAAAAATACTTGGTTGCTAAAAAATGCTGACTATGTGGGCATTTTCCCTCAACATCAGTGAGTTGTAATGTCTCCGCTGGTGGGGGCGATCTCAGTGTTGATGGCCACTGACTGTTGGTGGCTGAAGCTGGGGTGCTGTGTCAGTTTCTTTAAATAAGAACAATGAAGTTTGCTGCATCAACTGACTCTTTCAAACAGTTTCTCTGTAGCATGTGATGTTGTCTGAAAACATTCCACTCACAGCAGACTTTTAAAATTGGAGTCAATTCTCTCAAACCCTACTTCTGCTTACATACTAAGTTTATGGAATATTCTAAATCCTTTGTTGTCATTTCAACAATCTTCACAGCATCTTCCCCAGAAGTAGATTCCATCTCAAGAAACTACTTTCTTTACTCATCCACAAGAAGCATCTCCTCATCCATTCAAGGTTCATTTATGAGATTGCAGCAACTGAGTCCCATCTTCAAGTTCTACTTCTAATTCTGGTTCTTTTGCTGTTTCCACCACATCTTTGGCTACTTTCTCCACTGAAGTCTGGAACTCCTTAAAGTCATTCATGCAGGATGGAATCAACTTCTTTCCAAACTTCTGTTAATGTTGATATTGTGACCTCTTCCCGTGAATCCCAAATGTTCTTAGTGGCATCTGGAATGGTGAATCCTTTCCAGAAGGTTTTCTTTCTTTAAAAAAAAAAAAAAAAATTAAGTTTATTAATTTCGAGAGAGACAAAGCAAATGAGTGGGGGAGGAGCAGAGAGAGAAACCCAAGCAGGCTCTGCACTGTCAGCACAGAGCCTGATGCAGGGCTTGAACTCATGAAATGCGAGATCATGACCTGAGCCGAAACCAAGAGTCAGATCCTTAACCAACTGAGCCACCCAGGCTCCCCCAAAAGGTTTTCAATATACTTTGCCCAGCTCCATGAGAGGAATCACTGTCTGTGGCAGCTATAGCCTTATGAAAGGTATTTTCTTAAATGTAAGATTTGAAAGTCCTTAATACTTCTTGGTCCATGGGCTCCAGAATGGATGTTATGTTAGTAGGCATGAAAACATTTATCTCATTGTGTGTCTCCATCAGGGCTCTTGGATGATGAGGTGCATTGTCAGTGAGCAGCAGGATTTTGAAAAGAATCTTTTTTTTTCTGAGCAGTAGGTCTCAACAGTGGGGTTAAAATAGTCAGTAAACTATGTTATAAACATTGTGCTGTCATCCAGGCTTTGTTCCATTTATAGAGCTCAAGCAGGGTAAATTTAGCATAATTCTTAAGGGCCGTAGGATTTTCTGAATGTTCAGTGAGCATTGGCTTCAACTTAAATCACCAGCTGCATTAGCCCCTTACAAGAGGATCAGCCTGTCCTTTAAAGCTCTCTAGCTATGAAAGTCCTAGATGATATCTTGTTTCAATATAAGGCTGTTTCATCTACATGGAAATCTGTTGTCTAATGTAGCCACCTTCATTCATTATGTTAGCTAGATCTTCAGGATAACTTGCTGCCGCTTCTGCATCAACACTTGGCTGCTTCACCTTACAGTTGTGTGTTATGGGGATGGCTTCTTTCCTTAAGCCTCGTGAAGGAGCCTCTGCTAGCTTCAGGCTTTGCTTCTGCAGCTTCATTACCTTTCTCAACCTTCATAGAATTGAAGAGAAATTCTGGATTAGTTCTGGATTAGCCTTCGGTTTAGGAGAATGTTGCGGCTGGTGTGATCTTCTGTCCCGACCGCTAAAACTCTCTCTCTGTCAGCAGTAACACTGTTTGCTTTCTTATTATTCATGAGTTCACTTGAGTAGCACTTCTGCTTTCCTTCAAGAACTTGTTTTTACAACTTGGCTGACAGTCACAGAAGGCCTAGCTTTTGGCCTGTCTTGGCTTTCGACAGGCTTTCTTCACTAAGCTTAATCATCTCTAGCTTTTGATTTACAGTGAGAGATGTGGACCCTCCTTTCACTTGAACACTTAGAGACCCTTGTTAGGGTTATTAATTAGCCTAATTTCGATATCATAGTGTCTCAGGGAATAGGAAGGAGAGGGAAAGAGACGGGGGAACAGTGGTTGGTGGAGCAGTCAGAGCACACACAAGTTACTGGTTAAGTTCACCATCTTACATGGGTGCGACTCGTGGCACCTCAGAACATTTACAATCGTACCAACACAGATCATCATAGCAAATACTGTAATAATGAAAAAGTTTGAAATATTGGGAGAATTCGCAAAAAGTGACAGACACAAAATGAGCGATGGTGGTTGGGAAAATGATGCCAATAGAGTTGCTCAATGCAGGATTGCCACAAACTTCAATTTGTAAAAAAAACACAGTTATCTATGAAGTGCAGTAAAGGGAGGCATGCTAAAATGAGGTGTACCTGTATTTTGAAGCTCTGAAAAATAAGGGATTAAAAACAAGTATTTTAACCTTACCATCTGCTTCTTACCCATCTAGAATTTTTTTCTTATTCCTGAAAAAGTGTAGGAACTCAGCAGGGTTTTTAACATTATGGAGTTAAATTTGTTGCACTGATCTCCGTGATGGCACTCAAGATCCCTCACCTCCCTCTTACGATTCATGCCTCACCTAAGTCATGCACAGCAGCACCTGCAGTTTTATTTTGTATCTTAAAGGATTTTGCAGCTGGGACGCCTTTGGGAGGTAAAGGTATCCAGTATCTTAGTTTTACAGATTAGAAACTTGGGACCCAGATATCCTGATTTCTAGTCTAGTAGCCTGCAGCATATGCAGTCCCAGCGTACAGTTGGACTTCTAAGTAGACAGCCTTTTTGTTGTTGATGAAGAAGTTGCAAATGCTTTTCAGCCTTACCTTTCATTTTTGTGCCTGTGACTTAAGCTTACTTAATACCGTTGTCTTTTGGGGGTGCCTGGGTGGCTCAGTTGGTTAAGTGGCCACTTCAGCTGAGGCCATGATGTCTCGGTTCGTGAGTTTAGGCCCCGCGTTGGGCTCTCTGCTGACAGCTCGGAGCCTGGAGCCTGCTTCGGATTCTGTTTCCCTCTTTCTCTACCCCTCTCCCACTTGTTCTGTCTCTCAAAAATAAATGAAACGTTAAAAAGAAAATTTAAAAAAAGAACACTGTCTTTTTTAGAGACTCACCCAGCCTTCTAAATAGATCAGTAGATATATTTACAGATCTATTTATAATCAGTTTCACTTGATCAGACTCCTTATGACCTGAATTTCAGTCTTGTAATTCATTGCTTATTAGGTCTGTAGTTCATTCCTTTTATGGCAATTATTTTATGATTTTTCAGGAATCAGAGATCTGTATCTCACAAAGTTCCAACTTAATACTGGTTTCACCACTTTTCCTCTTCATGCTTTTTCCTTTCTGTTCCCTACTCCCTGCCAGATGGTGGATACTTCCTGGGTTTGTATATATAGTCCGTATATTTGGTGATGGGCAACAAATTGAATAATCTGTGCCTTTTTTTTTTTTTAAGTTTATTTATTTGTTTTGAGAGAGAAAGAATGTGAGGTGGGGACAGGCAGAGAGAGGGGGAGAGAATCTCAAGCAGCCTCCATGCTACAGCACAGAGTCCGACGCAGTGCCCGAACCCATGAAACTGTGAGACCATGACCTGAGCTCTAATCAAGAGTCAGATGCCCAACCACTTGAGCCACCCAGGCACCCCTGTGCCTTTTGAATGTGATTCTTTAATCACATTCTTAATCACCAAACATAAACTTGGTTTTTTATTGGTAAATGGGATAATAATAGCTACTTTAGATCTCATAGGGTGGTCATAGAATTAAATGAACACATATTTGATATAAAGAATATTAAATAGGATCATTTTAACTCGACCGACTGTTCTAGGAGTTCAGTAGATTTACATACTGGTCCACTATGTTGAAAGAAAATGTTACAAATAACTTTGTTACGTTATTTTAATAAAAAGCCCCTCCCCCTTCTTTTTTTTTTTTTTTTTTTTTGGTAAAGTAGATGCTAGTATAGTTATGGGGTACTATAAATAATAATTGCAGGGTACAATTGTAGATTTTATCCCTGAGCCTTTAGTTAATTCTTCAGCTGAAAGACTCCCAACTTTGGAGATAATACCTCCTATAGCTGTTCAGAGAATGAAGAGAAATTACATATGAATATACATGTAGACTGAAGTGCTATCTAAATGTTAGATGTTCCTATTATTTGTGATTTTATCTCTTAAACAATATAATCACACAGAAAATTAGCAAATGGAGAAAACATTGATCTCAGCACTTTGACGCAACTATTAGCTTATTTTGGGTGCATTTCCTACCAGTTCCCCCTTTTTTTATTCCCGTGGTTATAATCATAAATACCACTAATTTTGTTTTCTGCTCTTGATTTTTTTTTCATTCCTGTGTTTCTTTGTGGCTAATGGTATGTGCATAGCAGTAATTTTAAATAGCTTGAAAACAGTCCACAATTAACTAATTCCTTATTATTGGGCACTATATTCTTTTTTTCAGTGTTACAAAGAACATACCACTTCTCATTTGTTACTGAACCTCCACAGATACAGCTAATGAATCTGTAACGTGGGTGGCTATCTTTGACCTCTGATTTCATCTTTGTTTTTTTTTTTTTTTTTTTTTTTTATTTTTTTTAATGTTTGTTTATTTTTGAGACAGAGAGAGACAGAGCATGAATGGGGGAGGGTCAGAGAGAGAGGAAGACACAGAATCCGAAGCAGGCTCCAGGCTCCGAGCTGTCAGCACAGAGCTTGACACGGGGCTTGAACTCACGGATAGCGAGATCATGACCTGAGCCGAAGTCGGACGCTCAACCGACTGAGCCACCCAGGCGCCCCTCTGATTTCATCTTTGATTGGGACCCATCATAGTGTTGCCGATGAGTAAAAGGGTTTCTTGGGTGTCATTAGAAAGAAATGTACCCCTTGCTCCAGTGTACCAACTCACTACACAGATACAGAAGGTAGGGATGTATTGGGGATCAGATAATATACCAGCCTGTTCTCCAGTAGAAGACGATTTTCTCAGTTAAAAACCTAAAATGTATGTCTTAGTTTTGAGCTCCACAGGAAGTAGGTACTGGTATTTTGATTTTTTACTTCCTGCTAAGGTAGGTAGAGAATTAAGCAGCCTGAAAGATAAGGGGCTACTTTTTTTTTAATGAATTAGATTATGTGCTTCTCATAACCTTAGTTTAGGTATCATGCATACATGCGTTGTTACATTCTCTTTCAAGTTTTAAGGGGGCAGAGCCTCATTGATTGGTGACTACTCTAAGGTCTTAGGGAGAAAAGGTTGAATCCAGTGGTTCATGCCGTGACAAGCTAGCTGTATCAGCTTTCATAGCATATCTACCTATAGTAGGTAGTCACTGGTTAGTGCTACTTTCAATAGTCGAAGTAGAGAGTTGTTAAAATCAACAAGCATGTATTTTTAGTACATCAGGCAGTTATAAAAAGGAATACCAAAGAATGAAAAGCCTTGGTCCCACTACCTTGGAGAATCTTATTGCAGTATTTCTTGTACTTGTAAAAATGTATGTGAATCATTAAAGCTACTTTTTAAGAAGAACGGAAGATAAAAGTTTATTCTTAGTCATGTAGATTTGTAATGTGCGGTAGTTTAAATGATAAATTTTGAGATCAGGTGGACATTAGGGCTGTTCTGCATGTCGAGGGGCATTTATTCTGGTAATTCAATATAGGCAGCGAAATGTTAGGTTCCACAACTAGGGAAATTTTTAGACTATGCTCATGTCCACTTTACATGCCAAACTTCTGCTTGTGTCTGTTTTTCTGTATTACGCTTTAGTTTAAGGTTTGGTGTTTTAAAAAGTTTTAAAATAACCAGTCCCCACTAAAAAGAACCAGTAGGGGCACCTGGGTGGTTCAGTTGGTTAAGCATCTGACTTCAGCTCAGGTCATGATCTCATGATTTGTGAGTTCAAGCCCTGCGTCAGGCTGTGTGTTGACAGTTCAGGGCCTGGAGCCCCTGCCTTAGATTCTGTGTCTCCCTCTCTCTCTGCCCCTCCCCATTCATGCTTGCTCTCTCTCTCTCTCTCTCTCTCTCTCTCTCTCTCTCCTCTCCTCTCTCTCCTCTCTCAAAAGTAAATAAACATTAAAAAAATGTTTTTAACAAAAAACATAAATAAAAAGAACCAGGCGCCTTGGAGAAATGGGTGATTCCACTGCTAGGTAAGTATAAGTTTAAGAAGAGCCTGGAATATTTTATGGTATCAAAAAGTAAGGAAGTGTTCAAAAAATGACCTGTCAGAAGCATACAAGAGCTAGCCCAAGCCAAATCTGAGACAATACGATTTCAAAATAAATAATGATAATAATTGATTTTAACCTATTAAATAAAATAAGCAGATGAAATACATAAAGGGGATAGAGGAAAAGTTCTTTGTCACAGTATCCCAACTAGTACATGCAGAAGGAGCAATAAAGTGAGAAAAATCACCATTTTGTCATCATTATTATAATAATTGATTCATGGAAAATCAACAATGGAAAATTCGAGGAGGGACAGGATGTTAACAATTTCAGAGTATCTCCCCACAGATGACTTACAATCACAAAGAAATTACGGTAACATTACAGTAGAGAAGCCTGGGGGACCCCGCCTTAAGCAGGTAATCACCTTCTGATGTGCTGCACCCAGGACACTACAGCACCCTGTGCTCTTCATGCCCAGCGTGTATAACTTGAACCTAACTCTGAGGAAACTCCAGACAAACCGATTGGAGGGGTTTTGTAAAACATTTCTTCAGAAATAGAAAGGTCATGAAAGTTACAAAAACAAACAAAAAAAGGGCTGAGGAACTGTTGCAGATTGAAGGAGACTAAAGAGACTTGACACGTAAATGAAATGCAGGATCTTAGATCTTGCATCAGGGGAGAAAATTGCCATGAAGGACATTATTGGGATAATTGGTGAAATTTGAAAATGGGCTGTATTCCAGATAATAGTATTGTATGAGTGTTAAATTTTCTCAATTTGATAATTGTTCTGTAGTTATGAAGGAGAAGGTCCTTGTTTTTAAAATGTGCATGCCAAAATATTAAGAGTTAAAGGGGCATGATGATGACTGTAGCTAACACTCAAATATTGAAAACAAAACAAAACACACATACCGAACAAGCAAATGGAGAAAATGTTGATTGATGAATCTGGGTGAAGAGTATACTGGAATCATTTGTACTAATTTTGCAACTCTTCTGTATGTTTGAAATTATTTCAGAATACTTTTTCTTGAAGCTGCTATCTCAGAGGAATTACTAAATGTTGTAATGAGTACAGTGTTACTTGCATCATTAAAATAGTATAATGGGTTCAAAGTCTCCTGGGTAGCTAGATCTTCCTTTTGTTCATCTTTTTTCTACTTGCATTTTGATTAGTTGTCACAAGATGTTTGTGAGAGTAGCTAGGATCTAATGCGTAGGCATTTCTTAAAGTGAAGTCAGCTCAGAATTTTTTTTTAATACATGCTATATAACTTTGTCCTATAAGAAATAGAAGTGTTTCAGGAAACAGTTAAGTATACTGATGAGATTAAATCTTAGATTCACAAGTCTAGTGTTCAGTTTACAGCAGGGTTAAAAGAAATATGCACTCTGCCAAGTGTATGTTAACTACCGATGACATATTTAACCATAACAAGCCTTACTTATCTAAATATTTGCTTCCCTTCATCTCCTGAGGAAATTTAGAATATCTTTGATTTGTCTCTGTTCTGGACTGTTTCTTGGTTTCTGGTGACTCTGATCTAATCTGTTCAGGAATGGTAATCTTAAAGGAAAGGTCTTCACCTATTTTATACTGTTACTATTTGAGCACTAATTGCTCTTGATTTCTTTTTTTGTATCTTGTTCCTAAAATACCAAAGGCTTTTAATTCCTGGTTAATGATTTCTCCATTTATATACTGTCTTCTTAAAGGGAGCATATTGTTTTTGTCCTAAACATTTTAAAACCACCAAATGAAATTGATTGTGCTCTAAGTAAATTTACCCAGGTTTGTTTAAAATGGTTTAGGTAAAACAATTATTTCTTTGTATTTTCAAAGGAGAAAATGATTGACTAAACAAAATAGGGGCAGTCACCTGTTGTTGAGCCCACAAACAATGAAAACAAAATAGTAGTGCATACTATTTCTAGAGCAGTATAATGGTATTTCTCATACTTCTGTAAACATTAAGATTTTCATTTATATTATTTAATGTATTAAGTTGGAACCATATGAAATGGCCACTGTATTTACGATATAAAGCCGGATACAAAAACATTCTGTGCCTGCATTTATATCAAAGTCTAAAGAGGCAAAATTATTAAGACAGAATGACCAGAGGTCACTGGGGTAGGATGGGAAAAGACTGCGAAGGGGCACAAGGAAACTTTTTAGGGTGCTGTAAATGTTCTATATCTTTTTTTAAAAAAAATTTTATGTTTATTCATTTTTGAAAGACAGAGACAGAGCACAAGCAGGGGTGGGGCGGAGAGAGAAGGAGACACAGAATTTGAAGCAGGCTCCAAGCTCTGAGCTGTCAGCACAGAGCCTGACACGGGGCTTGAACTCACAAACTGCGAGATCGAGACCTGAGCTGAAGTCAGACGCTCAACTGACTGAGCCACCCAGGTGCCCCTAAATGTTCTATATCTTGATTGTGATGGTGGTATTGTACGCATTTGTCAAAATTCACTGAACTACATACTTAAAATTAGATTTAAAAAAAGGCGTGCCTGTGGGAATGCAAGCTGGTGCAGCCACTCTGGAAAACAGTTTGGAGGTCCCTCAAAAAATTAATAATAGAACTATCCTAGACTCAGCAATTACACTACTAGGTATTTATCCAAGGGATACAGGTGTGCTGTTTTGAAGGGACATATGCACCCCAGTGTTTATAGCAGCACTATCAACAATAGCCAGAGTATGGAAAGAGCCCAAATGCCCATCGATGGATGAATGGATAAAGATGTGGTGTGTGTGTGTGTGTGTGTGTGTATATATCTATATAGATATAGATAGATAGATAGATATACACATACACAATGGAGTATTACTTGGCAATCAAAAAGAATGAAATCTTGGGGCGCCTGGGTGGCTCAGTCGGTTGAGCGCCGACTTCGGCTCAGGTCACGATCTCGCGGTCTGTGAGTTCGAGCCCCGCATCGGGCCCCTGTGCTGACAGCTCAGAGCCCGGAGCCTGTTTCAATTCTGTGTCTCCCTCTCTCTGACCCTCCCCCATTCATGCTCTGTCTCTCTCTGTCTCAAAAATAAATAAACGTTAAAAAAAAATTAAAAAAAAAAAAAAAAGAATGAAATCTTGCTATTTGCAACTACGTGGATGGAATTGGAGGGTATTATGCTAAGTGAAATTAGAGAAAGACAAATCATATGACGTCTCTCATATGAGGATTTTAAGAGACAAAAACAGATGAACATAAGTGAAGGGAAACAAAAATAATATAAAAACAGGGAGAGGGATGAAACAGAAGAGACTTAAATATGGAAAACAAACAGAGGCTTACTGGAGGGGGTGTGGGAGGGGAGATGGGCTAAATGGGTAAGGGGCACTAAGGAATCTACTCCTGAAATCATTGTTGCACTATATGCTAATTTGGATGTAAATTTAAAAAAAATAATAAAAAAAATAATCTAGCACACAGAAAAAAGGGGGGGGGGGGTGCCTGGGTGGCTCAGTCAAGTGTCCCAACTCTTGATCTCAGCTCAGGTCTTGCTCTCAGGGTCATGAGTTGAAGCCCCACATTGGGCTCTGCACTGGGCGTGAAACCTACTTAAGAAAAAAATAAAATAGGGGCACCTAGGTGGCTCAGTCAGTTAGGTGGCTGACTTCAGCTCAGGTCATGATCTCCTGGTCCATGGGTTCGAGCCCCGCACTGGGCTCTGTACTGACAGCTCAAAGCCTGGAGCCTGCTTCCGATTCTGTGTCTCCCTCTCTCTCTGCCCCTCCCCTGCTTGCAGTCTGCTTCTCTGTCTCTCAAAAATAAATAAAAACATTTAAAAAATAAAATAGGAAAATTTTACTGTATACAAGTTAAATCCCAATAAAGCTGATGTAAATGTAAAAATTCCCTTCGTGTCCCTTCTGTTTTTGTTGTCATTCATTTATACTTATGTATATTCATACATAATCAAAGCATACATAATTAAATATGTTGTTGGTGATTTTTTTAAATGTTTATTTCTTTATTTTGAGAGAGAGGGAGAGAGAGAATCCCAAGCAGGCTCCACACTGTCAGTGCAGAGCCCAGTGCGGGGCTGGATCCCACTAACCACGAGATCATGACCTGAGCCAAAATCGAGTTGGATGCTTAATTGACTAAGCCACCCAGGTGCCCATGGTATTGTTATTTTTAACAAACTGTTACCTGTTGGCTTAATTAAGAATTTTAAAAGTTTTAGGGTATCTGGATGGCTCAGTCGGTTAAGCGTCTAACTCTTGATTTTGGCTCAAGTCATGATCTCACAGTTTGTGGAATCAAGCCCTACTTCGGGCTCTATGCAGACAGTGTGGACCCTGCTTGAGATTCTCCCTCCCTGTCTCTGCCCCTCCCATGCTTGTGTGTGCTTGCTCTAAATAAATAAATAAATAAACAAACATTAAAAATTTTTAGAAAAAGAATTTTAAAAGTTTTGATTTTTTTTTTCAACTTCCACTTATTTTCTCCCTTGTTCTTCATTTTATATAGATCTGAGTTTCTGACTGATATAATTATCCTTCTTGTAAGGCCTTGCAAATGTTAAAGAGAAGTTCTCTAGAGAAGGAACTGACAATAAATTCCCTCAATTTCTGTTTGTCTGAGAAAGTCTTATTTCACCTTCACTTTTGAAGGATAATGTTGCAGAGTACAGAATTCTAGCTAGGTTGGTGGGTTTTTTCCTCTCAACATTTTAAACACTTCACTCTACTCTCGCATGGCTCCTTTTTTTTTTTTTTTTTTTCTTTTTTTTCTTTTCTTAAGTTTCTTTCTTTATTTTGAGAGAGAGCTGGTGTGGGGAAGCAGAGAGAGAGAGGAAAGATAGAATCCCAAGCAGACTCCGTGCTGTCAGTGCAGAGCCCAGTGTAGGGCTCCATCTCACAAACCTGAGAGCCCCACACTGGGCTCCATCTCACAAACTGTGAGATCATGACCTGAGCTGAAACCAGGAGTCAGATGCTTAACTGACTGAGCCACCCAGGTGCCCCCCTGCGTTGTTTCCTAAGATGAGTTTGATGTAATTCTTTCTTTGTTGCTCTGTAGATAATGTGGCTTTTTCCCTTTGGCTTCTTTTAGAATTTTTTTCTTTATCTTTGGTTTTCCATATTTTGGAAATCTCATGCCTTAGTTGTAAATTTGTGTGTGTGTGTGTGTGTGTGTGTGTGTGTGTGTGTGTGTGTGTGTTTCCTGTTCAGTGATCTCTTACCTTCCCAAATCTGTGGTTTGATGTCTGGCATTAATTTGGGGGAAATTCCCGGTCATTAGTGTTTCAAATGATTTTTCTGTGCCTTTCTGTCTTTTGTTTTTGGAATTCCAATTATACATATTTTACACCTTTTGTAGTTGTCCCACAGTTCCTGGATATTGTATTCTGTTTCCCTGCCCAGTGCTTTTTCTCTTTACTTTTCAGTTTTAGCAGTTTTGCTGAGCTATCCTCACACTCAGAGATTCTTTCTTCATCTGTGTCCAGTCTCCTGATGAGCCCATCAAAGGCATTCTTCCTTTCCATTACAGAGGTTTTGACTTGTAGCATTTCTTTTTCATTTTCTTAGAATTTCCATTTCTGCTTACATTGCCCATCTGTTCTTACATGCTGTCTGTTTTATCCATTAGAGCCCTTAGTATCTTAATCATGGTTGTTTTAAATTCCTGGTCTCATAACTCCCACGTTCTTGCCATATGTGGTTCTGATGCTTGCTCTGTGTCTTCAAACTGTTTTTTGCCTTTTAGTATGTTTTGTTAGTTTTCTTAATAGAAACACATAATATACTGCGTAAAAGGAACTGCTGTAAGTAGACCTTTAGTAATGTGGTGGGTGAGGTGTGGAGAGAGGGGAGATATTCTATGGTGTGAATAGATCAGTCTTTTAGTGAGCCTGTCCCTCTGGATTGTGAACTTCACACTTGCTTCTCAGTCCCTCCTTACTCTCTTCCCCTCCACTCTGGTGGGACAGGATGGCTAGAGTAGGCTGGAGTTGGATGATGCCATTCCTCTATGTCAGTTAGGCTCTGATAATACCTTAACAGGTTAGGATCTGGTTAACTAGTTTCTCTTGAGGGCAGGCCTCATTAAGAACAGGATGCTCCAGAGGATTACTCCTTTTCCCTTTTCCCTGCTGGAAGCACAGAGAATTTTTCTCCCATATTCACTGTGAGAACCTAGTCAAGCTCTTGGATGTAAAATTGATAAAAGTTTTGGGGTCCTGATGACAGAGTCCTCCTGGGTTTTTTCTCTCTCAGACCTGTCCCTGCTGAGTCTCCAGCAATTTGTCAGCTGCAGTTCAGTTTCCCTACCTCAGCACTGATTCCCATGGAGGTTTTGCTCCGGGATTTTTGTTCTGGTGAGTTGTGATTCTTTGTATTTGCCTGTTGGTTTCTCTAATTTTAGAGTCAGTGGTTTCCCCTGTGAATAGTTGCTTCTGTGATGGATATAGGAAGAGTTAATTTTTTAGTTGGTTCAGCCTTTTACTTAAACAGTGTGGCAACTTCCAGCTTCTTAACATGTTGGACTAGAAACTAGAAGTCTCCCTATGTATTTTTATCTGTTTATTAATCTTAACTGAGTTGTAGGAGTTCCTTATATATATTGAATACAAGTCTTTTATAGGATGTATTTTGCAAGTATTTCCTCCCAGTCTGTGGTCTGCCTTTTTATTTTTATAACCATGTTTTTTGAAGAGCAAGCCTTGGGTACCTTTGTTTAATCACCTGATCATAGGGCACTCCTGGGTGGCTCAGTCAGTTAAGCATCTAACTTTAGCTCAGGTCATGATCTCGCAGTTTGTGAGTTCGAGCCCTGCATCGGGCTCTGTGCTGACAGCTCGGAGCCTGGATCTTGCTTTGGATTCTGAGTCTCCTTCTCTCTCTGCCCCTCCCCTGCTCTCTCTCTGTCTCGCAAAAATAAATAAACTGTTTAAAAAAAAAAAAAAAGTTTTTTAAAAATCACCTGATCATATAAGTGAGTCTGTTTCTGGACTATATTCCATTGTCTTGATCTGTATGTCTATATTTATGCCATTACCATATTGTCTTGATTATCGGAGCTTTATACTAAGTCTTGAATTCAAGTGGTGTAAGCCCTCCAGTTTTGTTCTTTTCCAAAAAAAATTGTTTTGGATATTTGAATTCTTTTCTCTTTTTTTTTCAAGAAAAAACTTTTTAAAAGCTTTTTCATTTATTTACTTTGAGAGAGAGTGCATGAGCATATACCAGGGAGGGACGGAGAGGAGGGGTAGAGAATCCCAAGCAGGCTCTGCTGTCAGCACAGAGCCTGATGCAGTGCTCAATCCCATGAACCATGAGATCACGACCTGAAAACTGTGATTCTCTTACTGTTTTCTAGTCTAATTAGTTATTACAGCCTGAGACCATATTTTGTATTATTCTAATCCTTTAAAAGTGTTCTAAGACTTGTGGGTCCTGGCTGGCTCAGTCAATAAGGCTGTGGCTTTTGATCCCAGGGTTGTAAGTTTGAACCCCATGTTGCATGAAGAGATAGATTACTTAAAAATAAAATCTTTTTTTACAAAAGTGTCTCCAGCCTCTCTGTACTTTTAAGATTTTCTCTTTATCTCTGATTTTCAGTAATTTAAATATTTTTTTAATATTTATTTACTTTTGAGAGAAAGAGGGAGAGAGAGCGTGTATGTGTGTGAGTAGGGAAAGGGCAGAGAGAGAGAGGGAGACATAGAATCCAAAGCAGGCTCCAGGCTCTGAGCTGTCTGCAAAGAGCCCAACTCAGGGCTTGAACTCATGAACCGTGAGATCATGACCTGAGCCAAAGTCCGTCGCTTAACAGACCGAGCCACCCAGGCTCCCCTGATTTTCAGTGATTTAATTGTGAGGTACCCTGATAGCATTTTCCTTATGTTTCTTCTTTGTGGGGTTCATTGGACTTTGTGTGTGTAGACTTATAATTTTTTTCAATTTTGGAAAAAATTGGCCCTTTTTTCAAATATTTTTTTGTCTCTTCTTCCCTTTTCTGAAATGCCACTTATGTGTATTGCTTGATACTGTCCCACAGGTCATAGGTGCTATGTGTATTTTTTTTCCCCATGTGCTTTATTTTGGGTAGTTTCTATTGCTATGTATTCAGGTTCACAGGTCTTTTCTTTTGTAGAATCTCATATGTTGTTAATCCTGTCCAGTGAAATTTTAATTCTAGGTATCATAATTTTCATGTCTAGAAGTTCTGTTTGGTTGGTTTTGATATCTTCCTTTATACTCTGTACTATGTCCATGTTTTGTCGTGGAGCATATTTCTAAGAGCTGTTTTATTTTTTTTTTTTATTTTTTTATTTTTTTAACATTTTTTTATTTATTTTTGGGACAGAGAGAGACAGAGCATGAACGGGGGAGGGGCAGAGAGAGAGGGAGACACAGAATCGGAAACAGGCTCCAAGCTCCGAGCCATCAGCCCAGAGCCTGACGCGGGGCTCGAACTCACAGACCGCGAGATCGTGACCTGGCTGAAGTCGGACGCTTAACCGACTGCGCCACCCAGGCGCCCCTCTAAGAGCTGTTTTAATGTCATCATCTGCTAACTTCATCATCTCTCATTTCTTGATCTGTTTCTAATAATTGATTTTTTTTTTTTATCCTGGTTGTAAGTCATTTCCCCCCCCCCCCCCTTTTTTTTCCTGCCTGTTTTAATGTCTGGTCATTTTTGGTTGGATGCTACATATTGCAAATCTTATGTTTTGGGGTGCTGCGTTTCATTGTGTTCCTTTAAAGAGTGTTGGATTTTGTTCTGATGTTTACTTAAGTTATCTGTAATCACTTTGGTCCTTTTGAGTCTTGCTTTTAATTTTAAGCTTCATTAGAGTAAAGATAGAATAGCCTCTAGCCCCATTACAAAGCAGCATCCTTTCTAGGACTCTACCAGATGCCCCTTTATTAACAAGGGTTTTTTGCTTTGGCCAGTAGAACTACAAACTAGTCCAGCTCTGTCTGGACTCTAGGAATTGTTCAGCTAACTGCTTTCTGGGAATTCTTTCCCTAGCCTCACAGAGTTCCACCTCACACACATGCAGATCATTATTCTGCAGAATATTCCAGGGAACTCTTCTGCAGATGGCCATAATTCTCTATGCACCTCCTTCCTTTCTTGTATTTTGCCCTTCAGATTCTTACTGTGTGGGCTTCTGAAATCCATCTCTCCCTCATTAATTCAGCAAGATTATTGGGATCTGTTTCATGACCTTTCCCTGCATTGCTGCTTGGAAAATTTCCTTCAGGCAGTAAGCCCTGGCAATTATGGGGCTCACCTCATCTCTCTGAGATCATAGGTCTTCACTGTAGTTGTCCAATGTCTGAAAAACAATTGTTGCATATATTTTGTCAAGTTTCCTAGTTGCTTGTGATGGAAGGCATAGTAGTTAATCCTTCATAGGCTAAATTCTATTCTTTTACCTTTTAACCAGTTCACTCCATCTTCTCCCCACTCCTTCTAGATTTGTATTTACTATAGAAGAAATTGACTTCATGTTCTTTTGAAACACTAATATAATATCCTTTAATTATTTTCAGGTTAAGCCATCTCAAAATACAGGTTCATGCCAGATTTTATAATTTCTGTTAAAATGGTATAGGTGGTGTTTTGGAGAGGCTAAGTGGGTTTTTTTGTTGTTGTTGTTGTTGTTGTTTTTTGTTTTGTTTTGGGCTTGTTTTCATTTGTTAGGTTTGTTTTTTTCCTAAATACATGATGTATAATTTTTGTTATTGTCACTTAGAACTTAACTCAGAATTTTTTACGACTGTTCTCATTTTGTTCGCTTGAGAAATACTTAATTAAAAAATGTAACCATATGAAACAGTGTTTTACTTCTGCTTTTTTTTTTTCCCCCCCTAGGTGGTACAGCTGTATGCTGGGGAAAAAATGCAGCTTGGCTCCTCTAAAGGAAGAACTTCGCATACAAGGGGTAAAGCTTTATCATTGCTGTTCTGGTGTATCTACTTGTGATGGCAGAGTGTAGAATTTGCTTTTATACTTTAAAACTCTAAATTTGTTTTTTTTTGTTTGTTTATTTTTGAATTTTGTAATTCTGGGGCTAAAAGAGGCTTTTTATAAATTATTTTTATAAGGCCTTCTTTGACAATTATAACAGAGAAAAGATGGGGAAAACAGGATGAGAGCTCCCAGAAATGAAAAAAACCTGGTGCCATCTGCCACCGACGCCACATCGGATTCCTTTGTAATTACAGAAACTGAAGTCTACATAAGTTAAGGGGCTTGTTCTGGGTCACATGCCTAGTTATCAAAGATCAGCTATAACTAGAATGGTCTTCAATCGAGTGTGGTTTCCTTTATGGTACAATCCACATGAGTTCAGACCCTTGCTTCTGTTTTGAAAAGCAGGTGGCAAATTAATACTGCCCCCTGACTTCTCTCCCAGTTTATGAAGTTTTGGCACAAGTAAGCATGAGCCAGGTGAGTTTTCAGAGAAGGGGGTCAGATGTATGGTCAGTGGCAGAAACCAAGGTTCTGATTTCTGGTTTCTCTCTGACATTGTACTCATCCTGTTTTCCCTATCACACCTTTTCTTTGTTAAAATTGTAACAGCTGCAAAGTAATTTCATTTTTTTCCCATAAAATCCGATAGATAAAAGGGAGACTACATAGCTGTATCTAGCCAGGCTTTGGTGGCTCTCTTTCCTTAAAAAAGAAAGAAAAGATAACAACAACAACAACAACAAAAATATTTGAATCATTTACCAGTGGTTTTCTGAAGGAGCTGTGTTATTTTGGGTGTTTTGTATATTTGGACCTTCAAGCCAGAACTGTAAATTCTCTATAATGTTTTAGGAGAGGAAAACATCCACAACTTTGTTGAGAGATAATTTATTCATTGATTGTTAGATAACTGTGCGTAACTGGGGATAGTAGTGTTTGTTAACTGATAAAAAGAAAAACCAACACATAATTAACATGAGGCAGGAGCCAAAAACATATTGGTAGAATGACTTCAGTTTGATGAGATGACATGTTTCTTGGTTTCAGGTTCCTAAAGTCACCTACACTGAATTCTGTCAAGGCCGGACAATGAGATGGGCTTTAGCTTGGAGTTTTTATGATGATGTTACAGTGCCCGTAAGTAGAGACTTTGTTATAGCTTTTTCAAATGCCAGCACATGGTGGGTTTCAGTAGGTCATAAATAAATCTGTACTGTCTTGTTTCCCTCAAGTTTGCCCTAGATGCTTATGTCAGAATGGGAAGTGTTACAAAATAAGGCACAGTCCTATAAGGCTGACTGGTGACCATGGAGCCTTTCTCTGTGGGTTTGGGCAGCACCGTGAGTCTTGTTTAGCAAATATAAATGAATTAGAAATGCGTCTTTTGGGAATTAAAAATTTAGATCATATAACCTGTAGAAATACCTTGCAGGTATAATTATTCTGTTGGCTATTCCTTTAGAATTGAAATTGAAGTCTGTTTATTTTTCTTTATTATTGATACGCTTTCTTTCATAGGGTAGCTGTCTCTTGGGGTTATGGGTGAATACAGAAATTGCCATTTTGTGTTGCAGGCTTTTGATGTGTAACACTTAGGGATTATTCCAGTAAAGGGTTCTGTCTTAGCTTTAAGAGTACCACTAGAATATTGATCAGTTTTGAAGCTGGGTATAGGTTATTATCCTAGGCTCTCTACTTTGCATATGCCTAAGCTTGAACATTTTCTGGAATAGAACGTTTTAACAAATGATTTGTTCCACAAATTTTTCTGTCCTTTGTGCTATTATATGTAAAGCAAAAATACTTCTAAAGTGGTTAGACTGAGTAATTTTTCTGGGCTGCACTGAGAGGTGGTAATAGGAAAGCATCTGTTCTCACATTTCCTTCACAAGAGTGATCAGCCTTGTTACCTGGAGTCTCCTGTCTTAAGTTTATGCACACATTGCTGGGCACTGTGCCCCTTCTTCTCATAGTAATTATGGAGGCCTAATACCTGGTCTTTCAGGTCTGCGATCCCCTATCCATACAATAGGCTTATTATGGGTGCTCCTTTCCCAAAGTCTTGATTGCTCTTGGTCTTTCAAGTCTTAAATGTTGCTGTGTCTGTGAGCCTCTTCCCCTTCTCTCCTAGGACAGAGGAGTACAGGGGACAATTTGCAGATGTTTCTGTATACATGGGCTCAGATTTAAAACTGAGTCTGTCCTCCATGTACTCTGCTACTAGGTGTGCTGCTGGGTTGAAATAAGTGTCCCAGTCAAGTTTAAATGGCCTATCCTGTGGAAGCCTATGCCTCCCTCTGTACAATGCAATATAGGGAGACTAGAGGTTAGTGTTTGAAATGTTCACTGTTTTGTTTTTGTTTAAGTTTATTTATTTTGAGAGAGAGAGAGAGAGAGTGTGTGTGTGTGTGTGTGTGTGTGTGTGTGCACGCGCACACAAGCTGGGGAGGGGCAGAGAGAGAGGGAGAAAGAATCCCAAGCAGGCTCTGAGCTGCTCAGAGAAATCAAGAGTCAGACGCTTAACTGAGCCACCTAGGTGCCCCTGAAATGTTCACTGTTTATTATTATTTATTTTCTAATGTTTATGTTTGAGAGAGAGAGAGAGAGCACATGTGCGCATGAATGGAGGAGGGGCAGAGAGAGAGGGAGACAGAGAATTGGAAGCAGGCCCCAGGCTCTGAGCTGTCAGCACAGAGCTTGACGTGGGGCTCAAACTCACAAACTGTAAGATCATGACCTGAGCTGAAATCAGATGCTTAACCAACTGAGCCACCCAGGCGCCCCAAGATGTTCACTATTTGAAAAGATGTCTCTGGGTTTGTTTTTTTTTTTTACCTCCCTGACAGATTATTCTTTCTGTCATTTTCTAGAATATTGGGGCTTTCACACCAAATGGTTAAAATCATTAGTAATGCCCTAGATTGTCCCTGCACAGACACTGGGTTATCCCTGTGCAGATATTAACAGTTGCAGGAAGATGGAACTGTATCTGTTTCCAGATGATTTCTCTTTAACCTGCTTCCCACATTTGTTGGCACTACAGGTGGAAGAGCTTATAATGGGCTCTGGGCACATTCCATGCCATCTCAGAACCCAGAGTCCCCTTTGCCCTCTTGGATTAGTAGCTGTCTCAGATGAAAATATCAAAGGGCACTATGTTTCTGTGTTAGCAAAATCAGCTTATTTTGAAAAGGATCCTTCTCCCTCCCTGTCTTTTAGGCCATCCTTGAGCTCTGTTCATAGCTTCAACCATCAAAGAATGCCTTTTGCAAAGGGCCTCAGGTTCTCCCATACCAGAATACTCCTCCCACCCCACCGCTCTCCTCAACCCAAAGCTGTTAATAATAACATGTTCCCAAGTGTTCCATTAGGTGCACTTAAACCACTACAGGGAAAATGGCAATTTCTGATTTGCAGTAACCCAGCAACAGTTTCTTAGCACTGGTGCCCTTGAGCAGCAACTACTTTCCCAGGGGTGGTCCCAGGGCACTGGCAAGGTTTTCAGTGAGCTGTCCTCTTGGTTCTCCTTTCATCTATCTGGACCTCTTCCCACCTCTTGCATTTTGAAATGCTCACCTGGCTTTCTCCCTCTTGCTCCTGTTAGGGGTGGGTAGGTAGGAGGATGCTGCTTTCGACGAGGAGAGGAAGCCAAGGACTAGAGCTAGTTAAGTAGAAATATTGACCTACTTCCCCACCCCACCCCCACTCCTGCCTTTTTAGGGTAAATGTGCAAGTTACTATGGCAACTTCTATTTTCACTTATCTCGGGCCCACTAACTCGTTGCTGTTGGTGCTGAATGCTAAAAAAAATTCTGATTCAAGTGCCTACACTAAGTCCATTGCTCTTAGCTGGATTTATTTTAGCAACAAAAGGATGAGTCCTAGTGTTGATAGAATTTTTGTACAATCATTCCTGACTGATGGTGTATATAAGGAAGCATATTGTGAGGACTGTTCTTTACGGATTTAACAAGCCACTTAGAATGCCTCTTTGTCCCAGCTTCTCCTCTAATTGCTCAAGATGTTATTTTAGCTTTGCTTTGCTTTCAGAAGTTTAACACTTGTCAAAACAAGAAGGACAAATAGTGTGGCCCCAGCAAGTTGTGCACTCTTAGTTATGACCATTGCCCTGGAATTCTGGTTAAAAAAAAAATTATCCCCCTGCATTCAAGACATTTCTTTCCTGTCTAAGGAAGTAAAGCTAGAAGGCTTTTGGAAAGCAGATGGAGGGAAGGGGTCAAATTAATCAGGTAACCTTGTTAGTGTCACAGCTGGGGTCTCCTGACAGTGCTCTCTTTACTACTGCATAGGTTTGCAGACTGGTTCTAGATAGGTTAGGGATTCTGTGTAGGTTGCCACAGGGAGATGACAGCTGGGGCAGATGTCAGGTTGGAACTTCAGGCTTTGCTGTCATTTTAACCAGAGATGATCTGATTACATCAATATTACTTATTGACTTTATTTCTTGAAGGGATTCTGCTATTAAATGGCTTGAAAACCAGCACTGTACCAGGCTATACAGCAAGCTGTAAAACAGATTCGATTAAGGAACTGAGCTTTTCAGCAAAAACAGAGCTAAGGACCCTTTGCTTAGTTACTTATCTTATTAAGTATGATCTTCATTGTGATAACACCAAAGAAAGAAGACACCATTTTCTATCCTTATGGTGATTAGTTTTATGGGAGGGAAAC
The DNA here is from genome assembly GCF_024362965.1 of Panthera pardus. Taxonomy (NCBI): domain Eukaryota; kingdom Metazoa; phylum Chordata; class Mammalia; order Carnivora; family Felidae; genus Panthera; species Panthera pardus. The sequence goes on from NW_026526876.1 coordinate 54,621,979, forward strand.
GCACACACAGCATTGCTACAGAATTATGTCTGAGTAAGTGCTGAAATGAATGGTCAGGAGTTAGGGAGTTCCTAAAATGAAAGCAGTTCCGGCTAGCTAGTCAGAGCTGACTTCATGGAGGAGTTGTTATGTGAATCATCACACATGTTATGTCATTTTATTTAAACTTAACAAGTGAAGTATTGTCCCCACTTGCTAGATGAGGAAATTGGGGGCTCTAAAAAGTCAGCCTAATCCTCAACCATGCTAACATAATTATTCATTTGTTTTGACCCACAATTCACCACAACAGTCTCGGGATTAACATCGTCAACAAAATGACTTGTGAAAATAACTATTTTGTCGTTTTTTCATTTCTTTTGTCCTTGGGGACTGTCTCATGATAGATTTTAAAGTCATTTGGAATGTTTCCTCTTTGCGGGTTTATGCCACCAAGCCCATTCATTTCATTTCTTAGGGATTCCTTTTTGTGTGTTATTTAATTTTGTAATTGTGAAAAATACATGATTTCAAAATCAAATCTCATACACATACACACACACACACACACACACACACACACACACACACACACACACTTAGTAATCTAGCTTGTCTTGTGTCTTTGAAACCTCACTGCTGCATGGGTCGCTATTTACACAGTTTTATAATTTATCCTTCCATTGTTTGTTTTTTTAGAGTAAGGAAATACAGATGTAGGGTTAAAACCACCCCTTCTTGGGATACCTGGTTGGCTCAGTTGGTAGAGCATGCGACTCTTGATCTTGGGTTCGTGAGTTTGAGCCCCACAGTGGGTGTAGAAATTACTTAAAAATAAAATCATTTTTTAAAAAAAAGAGTCACATGTTCTACCTACTCAGCCAGCCAGGCACCCCAATTTCAGGACATTTTAAACAGTAACCTGTCAGATTAAGATAGCAATAGAAATGCCCACTGAACTGTTAATAGGAAAGCTGCACCCTTGGACAACAAAATATTCAGTCCACTTCATGGCAGCAGAGCTGATACACATTTAAATAAGGCATAGTTGGTGAGGTAATCTGGCTGTCCTTCCCAGCACACCTCCTGTCTGTATTCTAGTCAGGCGTCAGTGTTGGCCCCTTGGCTCTGTTTCTCCAGATAATGATAGTCTGTGCAGAATAATAGCTCACAGGCATTCTGCTTGTTTCTGGAGGACTTAGGGCAGCAGCCATTCAGAGCGCAGCAGAACAGCAAAGCCTCCACTGCAGTGGCCGAGAGCAAGAAGAGCCCTCCTTTCCCCTCAGGACCAGTCTGGAGCTTGTTCTGTCAAAACGAGGAGGCTGTGGCTACCTGCTCAGATCTCTAGTGAATGACTCCCTTCTTTTCTTGCAGATACTGGGGAGAACTTAATGGTTTCCTGTAGCCTGTGGCTTCTTTGACACAGTTTTTGCCTTAGCCATAGTTAACAACAGAGCTTTGGCAGCATAGCAGATGCTACATGGATTTGTGTCACGTTACACCTCATTTGAAAGTCTCTTGACTGATTGCACCACTGAGATGTAGAAATGAAAGTAAGAGTGAGGATTTAAGAAATTTATCTGCAGCCCTGTTAGGTAAAGCATATTTTAAAATTTAAGAACTGTTTTTAGGGGCACCTGGGTGGCTCAGTGGGTTGGGCACCGACTTCGGCTCAGGTCATGATCTCACGGTTTGTGAGTTTGAGCCCCGTGTCGGGCTCGGTGCTGACAGCTTGGAGGCTGGAGCCTGTTTCAGAATCTGTGTTCCCTCTCTCTCTCTCTCTGCCCCTCTCCCACTCATTCTCTCTCTCTCTCTCTCTCTCTCTCTCTCTCTCTCTCTCTCATTCTCTCTCTCATTCTCTCTCTCTCTCTCTCTCTCTCAAAAATAAATAAACATTAAAAAAAAATTTTTTTTTAAAAACTGTTTTTGTTCCAGGGCGCCTGGGTGGCTCAGTCAGTTAAGGTTCCGACTTTGGCTCAGGTCATGATCACAGTTCGTGGGCTCGAGCCCTGTGTCTCTGTGCTGACAGCTAGGAGCCTGGAGCCTGCTTCAGATTCTGTCTCCCTCTCCTTCTGCCCATCACCCGCTCATGCTCTGTCTCTGTCTCTCAAAAATAAATAATAAACATTAAAAAAGAACTGTTTTTCTATTTATATTTTCAATCTAATGTATTCTTTTTTAAAAAAATTGTTTTTCTTTTACATTTATTATTATTTTTTTTTGAGAGACAGAGACAGAGCACAAGTGGGGGAGGGGCAGAGAGAGAGAAGGAGACACAGAATCCCAAGCAGGCTCCAGGCTCCAAGCTGACAGCACAGAGCCCGACGTGGGGCTCGAACTCACAAACCGTGAGCTCATGACCTGAGCCGAAGTCGGAGGCTCAACCCAACCCACGGAGCCACCCAGGCGCCCCTCAATCTAATGTATTCTTAAATGCTGCAACAAAATAACATTCGAGGTCCCACCCCCTGTTGATTGTTATTCATTAAATCCTTGCAATTCAAAAAATACAAAACTAGTATCCCCTATGGAGTTTACAGTTCCTCACCAAACTTCTTTCACATTGTCCTTTCAGCTGGGGAATATAGTAGTATATTTTCTAATGCAAAATCAGTTGTAAATTCACCTTCTGGTTCTTCACATTAAACTGAATAAACCATGGTAAATAAGTGATTTTGTTTTACATTTTAAAATGTTAAATTATTGATGTTACTTTGCCGCTTAAACTAGATGATGACAGTTTGAGTGTGGCACCCTTTGTTGAAAACACTTGTGATTTGAGATTATAAGCATATTTGCAGTAAGTTATCTCTGTTGGGGGAAAACAGCTTCTAGTGTTGTGGCAGGGTATAAGATTACCTGCTATTGGGGACCTATGGGGTTGAGTTTAGTTACTAATTTCTCAAGGCCTGCTCCTGTATTTTAGCCCTGCCTGCTAAGAAATTTCAGTACAGGGGCACCTGGGTGGCTTACTCAGTTGAGCGTCTGACTTTGGCTTAGGTCATGATCTCATAGTTCACGAGTTCAAACTTCACATGGGGCTCGTTGCTGTCAGCTCACAGCCCACTTTGGATCCTCTGTCCCCTCTTCCGCTTGCACACGCTCTCTCTCTCTCTCTCTCTCTCTCTCTCTCTCAAAAATAAAACATTTAAAAAAAAAAAAAAAAGAAATTTCAAGGGCACCTGGGTGCCTCAGTCAGTTGAGCAGCCGACTTTGGCTCAGGTAATGTTTTCAGTTTGTGGGTTCAAGCCCCACATCGGGCTCTCTGCTGTCAGTGTGAAGCCAGTTTCCAGATCTTCTCTGCTCCCCTCCCTCTGCCCCTCCCCCACTCACACTCATTCTCTCAAAAATAAACTTAAATTTTTTTTTTAACGTTTATTTATTTTTGAGACAGAGACAGAGCATGAACAGGGGAGGGGCAGAGAGAGAGGGAGACACAGAATCTGAAACAGGCTCCAGGCTCTGAGCTGTCAGCACAGAGCCTGACGCGGGGCTCGAACTCACGGACTGTGAGATCATGACCTGAGCCGAAGTCGGACGCCTAGCTGACCGAGCCACCCAGGCGCCCCAAAAATAAACTTATAAAAAAAAAAACGTAGGGTGGGATAAAAAGGAATTTCAGTACAAATAAGAGGGGGAAAGGAATGATTGCTGTAAGCCAAGCCTATGTTAGACTTTAATCATTTAAAACCCTAAGAATTTCTGGACTATAAATTATCTGTCTTTTGAGTGCCTAGTTTCTATAATGGAGTAAAACTAAAACAGTCTTGGGAGGACTGTGTATGTGTATGTGTGTATTAAAGTAATTCACTAAGAATATTCAGAAATACCAGATTTATCAGTTGGCCATTACATATGGAAAACTGGGACCAAAATGCAAGGTAAAGGAACCATATTTGAGAGGCAGAAGTTTTCATTTTCATCCTGGGGTAATAGGGTAATAAATTGTGTATTTTGTTATTTCTGATTCCCTCGGAACTTGGAAAGTGGATCCTTGATAGAGGTCTTGTTAGGTTCGGTGAGGACACATTTCTCTCCTTTAATTTCTAGAAATGATGGTGAGTCCATTCTTTCTTTTGGAGAAAGAGTATTGTAGGCCAGCTCCAGCATGACCAATCGAGAAACGGCAAAATCTTCACTTTGCTGGTTTGAATTTGTAAGCACAAATGATTACCATCTCTGTCAGAAGAGATAGCAGGCACTGTCCTTTTAGCCATATTTCTGGGTGACCTTTAGTGTGCTGGGTGGGCTGTCAGGGATGCTCCTGTTACAGCGAACTGTCCATAGTAACAGCCTTGGATGCTGGGAAGTGGAATGGGGAATCTGGTTCTTCTCTCCCATTCCCCCCCTACACACCATTATCTTTCTTCCTCCACAGCTTAATAGTCATGTTTTAAACTCCTTAATGGAAAGTGTTAGGCTCTCGGTAGACTATAGAAAATATGTTTCTTAGGCTGGGTGATTGATTAATAGCAATACTACTGTGTTAATATCAATATGAATTTGTCTCATCTTGTCTGAGACATTAATTGAACAAGTTCAGACTTAGAGCTTGGAGTCCATGATTTGTTTTTCAAGAGCAGGTTCTTACTCATATATGTACCCTTGGTTTTTGGTCCTTTTCTTCTAAACTTGTTTTCTAGTGTTCTCTAATTCCGTTCCCCCCCCCCCCCCTTTTTTAATGTCTTGGTATAAAGGGAAAATGTAGATTGTTTCTTAGAAATACGATCTAGAAGTTTTCTAGCATGGAATAAACTGGCTGTTTTGTTGTGTGCATGTGGGATGTGGAGTTGCTGATTATTCCTTACAAGGCCTCACCCAGGAAGCGGACCTGACAGTGTGTATATGCATGTGCTCTGTCACCATTGCCAGGCAGAATTGCAGTTAACGGCAGCACCACTATCGGCGACTGCTTTTTGCAGGAAAGGGTCTTTCAACCTGACTAAAGTGTTTTCTCTTTATGAGCCTTTCTCCTTATAATCTGCACCTGCTCACTTTGACCCTGACCCTTAGAATTATCTTAATTTTTTAAAGTTTTGATAAATTTTGTCAACAGGTGGAAGTCTGCCTCTTAAAGTGTTCATAATATATCTAGCCTGAACTAAGAATCATTTAAAAAATTTAGTAAATGTTTAAAGAAACAAATTTTAAATATATGTCATTTAGTTTTTAAAATGGAACTTGAGTCCCTCTAGTGGGTAGAGTACAATTCACTTTCTAAGCTTGAAATAGAAAGATGAGAGTCTTGAATTGTGTGGAACTAGCTTTCAAATCCACTCTTCTCATCACCACTGGTATCTCTTCTTCCAGCAGAGAAGCAGTGCACAGCTAGCCATTGGCTTGGTCCCAACATTAGCCAAGATGCAGCAGGCCTCCTTCTCTGCCCATGTGATCCTAGTTGACCCTGGTCATTCCTCACATGTGATCTTCAAGCCTCAACAAGTATAAAGTTGGATTACAAGTAGGCAATTTTAAACCATGCAGTTCTTATTTTTTTAATTTTAATTTTTTAAGTAAGCTTCATGCCCAGCCTGGGGCTTGAACTCACAACCCTGAGACCAAGAGTCACATGCTCTACCAACTGAGCCAGCCAGACACCCCCATGCAGTTCTTGATAGAATAGAACACAGAGTCCCCAGCGTCCTTGAGTTGCTATGAAATAAATAATCGTACAGGTGTGTGCTGGGCACAACACATAGATGAGGGACATTCAGTAATTGGAGGCTGTTACATGCTGATAGCCTGACCATAGGCAGCATGGTATGGCATGCAAAAGTCTTTGCGTTTTTTAGTGCTCTACATTTGGTAGTAGAAGTCATGGAAATGTCCCTAGCTGAGTTCATTATAATACATGAAATTTCATTAGTTGGATAACTTCTTCCCCCATGCCTTCTTTTTCTTTCAGTCACCACCCAGTAAGCGAAGAAAATTAGAGAAGTCAAGGAAACCCATCACGTTCGTGGTGTTAGAGTCTGTGATGAAAGAATTATCCCTCAAAGCATCATCTTTGGGCTCTGAGACAGTGGAAGGCATAGTAGTTGTGACAACGTGGATTGAAAAAATCCTCACCGATCTGAAGGTACTTTGTTAAGCACATTGATGACTTCCTTAACAATAATCTTTTTTCTTTTTTTTTGAAGTTTTGAGAAAAGTGATTTTCTATAAAATTCTGTTTTTCCTCCGAATAGGTTCAGCATAAACGAGTCCCCTGTGGAAAGGAAGAGGTTAGCCTTTTCCTAACAGCAATAGAAAACTCCTGGATTCATTTAAGGAGAAAGAAACGGGAGCGAGTGAGACAGTTGAGAGAAGTTCCCCGAGCTCCTGAGGACGTCATCCAAGCTTTGGAAGAGAAGAAGTCCACCCCGAGAGAGTCTGGCTGTAGCCAGGATTTGGCCCAGGGCCCCCGGGAGGGCGCCCTGTGTGGGCCTGCTGCACAGGAAGGCGAATCTGCCACTCTTGAGGGCCATTCCTCAAACCAGGATCTGCTTTCCCAGGATGAAAACCCAGAACCTGTGGAGGATGAAAGGAGTGAGGAAAAGGGAGGGATGGAGGCTTCGGAAAATTGTAAAGGCTCTAGCAACGGGGCCCAGGACCGAGAGGCATCTGAGCAGTTCAGCAGCCCGGTGTCTGAAAAAGGAAGCCATCTCCAAGGAGTGGCTGGACATTACCTATTCAAGTGTTTGATAAATGTAAAGAAGGAGGTAGATGATGCTTTAGTTGAAATGCATTGGGTTGAGGGCCAGAATAGGGATTTGATGAACCAGCTTTGTACCTATATACGTAATCAAATTTTCAGGCTTGTTGCTAGTTAAATTCTTGCACAGCTGGGAAGTTTCTATAAAGTAGCTTGCCTTGGGGTGGCAAGAGGTATTCCACCATAGGCCCATTGGTCATTATGTGCAGTTTTCTTAAAAAAAAAAAAAAAAAAGAAAGAAAGAAAGAAAAGAAACAATCTATTTTTAACCCCTGCCCAATCCCCCTTATTAAAGTCACTGGGCATTAGTATGGTAATTCATGAGGATAAATTGTGGTTACCAGCATCAATAAAAAGCCATCAGTAAATTCAGGAGGGATTTAAACCTGACTTAAGCTGATCACCTTAGCTTAGCCGAGGCCAAAAGGATTGTTTTTGGAGTCTGGTCTGGGTCAGAACTACAGAGCATCATGCTGTCTCTGTCATCCATAGTTGCTTCTTGAGGAGGGGTGGCTTTCTCATTCTCTGAATAGAGGCAGTACAGCGGGCAGATAGGCCCTGTGCCCACTTCTGGAGTCACCTGCAAGACTTCTCTGGGTACATAGGCTTGATGACCCCTGTATCAGTCCTGAGGAAGGAACTGGCCTAGTGTTAGGTGGTGGGGGAGAAAGCTTAGTGATGCCAAGAAGAAGGGCTGACCTGGGAGGGCTCCTGGAAACGTCACATTCCTGATTCATAGCTGTTTTGATGCTGCTTATTTCAGAAATACTTAGGTAAGCAAAACTCCCAGATGTGACTGAGATACAACAGAATGAAGCCATAACCCTACCTCCAAACTGTTTGAAAGTAGTGTTTTATAGTAGTTTTACTGATGTATGGTTTGAGTGTGTTTTGTTTTTTTGACATACAAAGTGGAGCTTTGTTTTATTTTTAATGTAACAGTATTCAGAATTGAAATCTGTCCATCCTGTTTGAATCCTGCGATTGGGGGAAATATTTTCATTGCTTTGAATGGAGAAATGATTGATGATAGAAATAAGAAATTGGGGGGGTGGAGCGCCTGGGTGGCTCAGTCGGTTGAGCATCTGACTCTTGATTTGAGCTCAGGTCATGATCCCAGGGTCATGGGATCGAGCCCTGCATTGGGCTCTGCGCTGAGTGTAGAGCCTACTTAAGATTCTCTCTCTCTCTCAAATAAAAAATAAAAAAATAAAAAGTAAAAACAAATAAATGGAGCGAGATAGTTATGAGCAGTATGTTGCTTAAGAAAGTCTCATCTATTAGCAGAGAATTTGTAGCTGATCAAATAATGTTTTTTTGTGGGTCCCCTTGTAATCCCTTCTGTGCTTACCTGTTTGCCTTAGAGAATTCTGAGGCCAGGGTAACCATGTTCTTAAAACATGTTTCTCACTGGAATGTCAGGGTTCAGCAGGAATGCCTCTGGAAAAAGAGTATTTTTGTTGTTGTTGTTCTCTTAGTGTCTCAGTTACCCTCTGCTGTACTTAAACTTTCACACCTTGATTTTGATTCTACACCAGTAGTCTCATGTTCTGTTTAGACTGAACTTGTTGTATGGTGCTCCTTCCTATCTGCAAAGCAAATGGGGGCTGAGCAGTTAAGCCATGCTTTTGAAAGGTGGCTAGGGGCTCCTGGGTGGGTCTAAAAGTTGAGCATCCGACTTCAGCTCAGGTCATGATCTCATGGTTTGTGAGTTTGAGTCCCGCGCTGGGCTGTCTGCTATCAGCACAGAGCCTGCTTCAGATCCTCTGTCCTCCCCCACCCTTCTCTCTGCCCCTCTCCCGCTCGTGTGCGCACTCTCTCAAAAATAAACATTAAAAAGTTTTTTCTTGAAAAGTGGCTGTTGGTTAGGGCAAAAAACTGATGACCTTGGCATATTTTGGCAACACCTAGACCCAGCCCTCAGCAAAGATTCAAGAAATGAAAATAGGACCATATTATACTTCCCTCTGTCGTTGGAGACAGAGCTGCAGAAGAGAACAGATTAACCAGTGTTCTTGACCCGGTCCAAGGATCTCTAGAGAGTCCATAAAACTCCTGGATTATTTCTAAAAGCTCTGTGAACACCCACCACCACCACCATTTCTCCAGAAATAAGGATCTCTGACTTAGAGGGGTCAGTGAGCCACTGAGGATTAGGAAGCACTGGCCCAACCTCTCATTTGACAGGATGAGGAAATCAATACCCAGGTTCACACAGAGCCAAGATTGAATTCATGCCCTTGAATTCCTCCGGTTCAGTAATCTTCTCTTGTGCCTCCTCCCCCCCACCCCCAACCTCCCCGTCCTCCTGACACATTTAAATCCTATGCAGGCCCCAAACCTTGTGTCTTATCTTGATAGAATTTTAGGATAATTGAATTAGGTTGTAATTATTCATTTGATAAATGGTCAATACGTATTGTTTGCATATTTGCTTCATTGTAAAAGAGCAGCGTGTACTCATTAAAGATTTGGAAAATCAAAGTCGAAAACAGCAACAAAATCACCCCAGTCACAGTCTTCTCAGTTATGACCACTATTGGTGTTTAATGTTTTCCTTCTAGTCTGTCGATGGGAGGTGCATGAGTGTGTGGGTTTAACTCTGTACTCATGCTGTATATTTAATTTTATATTACGCTTCTCTTCATTTAACGTCTTGTATTTTTCTGTGTTAGATGAGTGGTATGTTTACATACACTCCTTGCCCGTGCATTTCGGGCACAGTATTAGCCTTCATTTGAGTCTGGTGCCAAGGTGTGACTGGAGGCACAAAAGATGTGTCTTGCATCTCTGTGTGTTGCAGTGCCCTAGGTTTAAGGCTCGGTGTCCTGGAGGAGGTTTTATAGGTGGTCAGCTCACCCTTTTAGAATTGAAAAACCGTATGATGAGGGAAGTTTCCAGCTAGAGCTCTGAGTGCCTTCTTTGCACTCGGTTGTCTTCGTTTTCTTCTCTGAGAAGAAGAGTTTATTTCTGTCTAATGAGAGAACATTGAAAACGTTTTTTTAAAACATCTAAAAATTATTTTCATTATGCGTATATTTTATAATTGTGTGATGTGCGATACATACACCTCTGGTGTAAGGGAAAAGGGAATTTTGTCTTTAAAGAAATAGGTTATTAACCCATGTATGATAAGGTTGAGTGGTGCTTGCGTTAAGGGTCTGGAGGTCAAGTTCATGTTGACGGATTGTACGGACTTAAATCTTTGTGGTATTATCTTATTTTCTTTTTTGGTCCCTGGCATTGGCTTCTGTTCTCTTGATAACTAAGGTAGAAACAGAAGCTGAACTTGTTTTCCAAGAGGGACTAAAGCTGCTTTTGTTCTTTGGAATCTGCTTTGCTTCCAACAGCTGGGTTCCTTCACCCCCCATCCTTGCCCTGCTCTTCACACACCAGGGCGCTGCTGTGAGTCCTACAAGGTTCATGTCACCGTGGTGGAGTTTCAGCCGATCTTAAGGGTCGGTGTTGATTACTTAAAGTTTTAGTGTGTATTTTTCGAAATACGAAACCTCTCTTCTCTTGATGGAAATGATGTGAGAACACCAGCCTCAAGCTTTGACAAGTAATAAAACTGCAAGTTGTGGAAAAGATGCAAAAGCCCATGGAAAATCCAAGGCCTCTTAAAGAAGGGAGTGTGTGTCCCTTCCATCTTTCTTAAACCACAGCATTTTCTTTTCTAGCCACATGGGGGCATCTTTGGCCCTTTTATCAAGCACCTTAACTTTGCTGTGAATGAATAAAATTGTGCCCTTGGTATTTTCTTGAAATATCCCTTTACTACCCAGAGAATATTTTTTATGTAAACAAGTACATTTTCACATAAATAAAATTTGAAAAATAAAAGTAGAAAAATAGAAAAACCTAGCACTCCATGATCTTTTTTATGGATTTTCAACCTTTTTATGTTTCTTTATGGTCCCAATTGACTGTTTTATTTCCATGTGTCCTGCTACTCTAAAATATATACAGGCTGGGTCAGTCCTTTGGATTAACTTTTTATTAGTATCTAGTTAATGGGGGTACTGGTAGGGGAATGTTTAGTTACCTTAAACAGTAATTTTTCAGAAGTCTTATGTTCCAGGTAGAGTTAACATAGAGAGTTCTAAGAAACATTTCACTGTTCCTTTGTCTTTTAATTCTTGTTTTGGTTTATCTGGCTGGTGGACCAGCATGCATGTAGTATGTTGTTTACATCAAAAGTTGACACAGTTGGCTCTGTGTTATATATATTTTATAGGTTAGCTGGGCCTTGTTTCCCATACAGGATGTTTCTGTGTAGAACATATGTATTACTAACTCGGGTCTGTGTTGGTTCACAGAAAAGTTCCATCTATTATGGCACAGGGATCAGAGGTGATGGGCCCAGCAGATCTGCACAGTAGGAGGAAAAGGGTCCAGCTTGGTAGTCAGGAGCCCACTGGGAGAAGGAAAGTCTCAAAGGTGCATCACATTTATAGCCACCCAGGAGGTGCCCTTAGGAAAGGGATGTGACCTCATCTTTAGAGAAGTTGGTGCCTAGGAGATTTGGTTTGCTGAATGGGCACTAACCCCAGTAACACCCAGAAGAGGTTTACTAGTGAGAAAGAATTGGCTTTTGCCTTCTGGAGTAGAGCATTGATGGTCTTGAACCTTTCTAAATGCTCCCAAGTACAAAGTCTGGGTGCTCGTGCCATCACAATATTAGAAAGCCCTGCGTGGAGCTCACCCCACTAGCAGCAGGGCCTCACACGCATACCAGAGAGTTCCCACTCTGCTCTGGAAAGACATTGAGATCCTCTGCTGTGACTCACCCAAATGACTAAAACATCAGTTTATTTTTTTAATTACTGGTTGGAACAGCTAATGCTCCCTTTTGGAACAGCTAATGCTGCCTTTTGGAGGCTGTGCTTTTACTGCAGGGGACCGTGTTGTGACTGAGCAAAGGCCTTGCACCTCTGCATGCCCTTTGAGGTGTGGCCTATCTGTCTGTCTCTGTCCAAGCAGAAACTTTAGGGACTCCAGGCTCTCCATGGGGAAGTGGAGGGTCATGGGTGCTCATTATGAGCCAAGAAGCTGAGGTAAGATGGAGTAGACCAGAATCTGCAGTTGAGCTTGGCAGAATTGGCTTGTATATGATGTTCCCAGGAGGTCAAAGGATCTATAAATCCCAGAGGCTTCTCCAGCCTCCCTAGGGGAATGAAAAGCAGAAAAGAGACTTTGCAGTCATCAGACCTGGTTTATGTTCCAGTTCCACTAGAGGGGTAAATCTGTTTGACTAAGCCTTGGCGTCCTCACACAAATGATGAAGGATTCTTGCTTCACAACAGCAGCCGTTAGGTGAAAGTATGAAAGTGAGAGCGGTACTAAGACACCCGGAGGAGTGCATGAGCATAGTGGGCTTCTCAACTTGCTCTTCTATTTGTATTCTTTGAGTTGTCCGTTTCTGGTCAGAAAATCTACCAGTAGACCCCTGTCAAAGGTCCAAGACCTCAAGTATATAACTGCAGGTGTAGAGTTCCACTTGACCAAAAACAAAACCCATGCTTCCATGTACCGGAGTGACAAACAGGGAACCAGATTGATTGGCCATCTTCTGACATAAATTGTCTCCTTAAATAACCCAGCACAGTGGTGTATGTCCCTCTGTTGATAGCTTAAAGAAACGGAAGCTCAGAGAGCTTAAGTGACTTGCCCTAAGGTCATTCACAGAGCTAAGTCACTGAGATATGGGGGTTGAACTCAGGTGCAGAGATCTGAGACTAGGTTCTTGTACCAGATCTGAAGATTCGTAACAAATGCTACACTTAATATGGAAATGGACTTTTGGGCTCATTTGACCTGCCTCTAGGGAAGAGAGAAAAAGCCTCTCTCACCCAGCTTCACAGTTGAAGGTAACATTATTCTCCAGCCTATGATCAATGAGTAAGATTTGATAAATGAAATTGCTTATAATTAGTTCTTAATTTATGCTACCAAATCTTCATAGAATTTTGTATTTGGCAGGAGTGCAGATAATTAAGTAGTTAGGGAAACCACATAATAAAATGTCTAGTACAAGCACATGTTGGATCAGAATCAATGTAAAATAACTGATAATTAGGTAATGACTCTTTGACAATACATAATTGTATAATAATGGAAGAAGGGTTTTACTTTTTTTATAGTTTAATAGCAGCTCCAAATATTTCACTCACAGAATTGATGTGCTTTTTGATCTTACTGGAGAAGGTAGCAGTCGTCAGAAAAACGGCAAGTCCTCTTCCCCAGGTAGGGTGAATGAACTCGTGTAAATCGGGAGGAAAGAAAAGGCTGCCTGCCATCTGGTGGACCCATTCAGGGAGTGTGGCCCAAGAGTCTAGAAACTAGAGCCAGGAAATTCCCAGCTAGGGGACTTGGCTGGCTTTAGCAGCCAATCAGCCCCCAGGGAAATGACAGCTTGTGCTACTGCTGTCCAAAAAGAGAAGACTATGCAGAGAGCACTGTGGGGCCAGGCCCTTCCTGGGAGAGTGGATGAGGCATGGGCCTGCCCCTGTAGATTTTGCGAGTCAAGAGATTTGACGTCTCTTGCCGGGAAAGGGGGGTTCCCAGTCTGCTCTGGCAAAGGATCCTTCATTCAGCTATGTTTATCCCAGGATTTCTGCCTTCAGGGTCAAGTGTGGGGCTTTATGAACCAAACTCTAGCCTGTATTTCTCTGAACTCTAGGTGAGCACCAATAGGACTTTATTTATTCACAAAGGGAAGCATGTTTTCTCATCCTCTACTGCAAGGGCCAGGCAAGATGGAATAGCTCATGTTCTGACTAAAAGGGAGTAGCTTTTATTCGATCCCTGTTGGTTGTTGCCATGCAAAAATGGTGTTTGTTGGATGTTCTGAATTTTTGCAAGAAGCCAGAAATCCAGATTTGTGAGAAGTTTACTTGATTGTAAATCCTGACAGTTAATTCAGTATTCTGTCAAAACCTGGTAGACCGTCAGTTCGTGACCTCTTCCACCACCAGGGGTGGAACTGTTTACATGTTTACTGCCTCCACTTCCCTAAGTCTCATTTACCTCAGCTCCTCAAGTCGGCTTCCTGCCTGCCCCCCCTTTTTTAGAGTGTTTCTCATCTCTTAAGAGAGAATCCCGAAGATTCTGTCCAAGTTCCTCGTTTGCTCTTTGCTCCTAGCACTTCAGGCTGGCCGCATCCACTCCCATGACTTCAACTGCTGCTCACCTATAGATTCATCATTCCTGAGTCTAGACCTTTCTCGAACTTTCAACACCCACATACCTAACCGCCTGTTGGACATCTCCCCCAGGACCATGGTAGTGTCAAACTCAGTCTATACCTGGTTCTCTCCTATCTTCTTGGTCACAGTCCATCCAGCTGTCCAGATGAGACATTTCTGTTCCTCTCTCTCCTTTACCACCAGAGACTAAAATCTTTCATCTTTACAAATACCTCCCCAATTCAGCCCACCCTCTCCATCCTGAGTGCCACCACCTTAGTGCTCTTCCTCATCTCTCACCTGGATTGGAAGGGTCTCCTGAACCATTTCTGGGGAACTTGCGAGCTGAGCAGCAGAAAGAGATTTAGATAGGTTTGGTGGTGAGGAGGGAGATGAAGAAACCCACTTTGGGGGGTGAAACAGGAGCGCTTTCAGAAGAAGGACCAGGATGGGAAGGAGATCCGTAGGAACAGGTCACAGTTGAGATCAAGAGAGAGGAGTCCTTTCCTGAGAAAGCACAGGAGAACTTTTTTCCCCTTTAACAATTTCATAGTAATTACAAAAGTAATGCATTTTCACTATAAGAATTTAGAAAATAATAAAACTTTATAATTCCACTACTCAAATGGAGTTATTTTACATGTTGTTATCTTACTATTTTTATATGCATATATATTTTTTAATAACAAATGTGGGATCATATTGTATATGACTTTTATATTTTTCATGTAGCAATATATTGTGATAACCTTCTGATTATAAAACTAGTATCTGTCGGGAGACTTACAAAAAGTTAAAATAACCAGATAATCACACTGTCCAGAGACAACCACTCACATTTTGGGTTTATTAACAGCGTGTTTTCTTTACATGTCATCTTGAGAGTGTTCCTTCACTAAACCAGTTGTTCCTTGCTGGAAATTTTCTGGTTTTCACTATTGTAAATAATGCTTTCATGGACATGTTTGTATAAAAATCCTCATGTGTCGCCTGGCTGGCTCAGTCAGTAGAGCATGCCATTCTTAATCTTGAGGGTCGTGAGTTCAGGCCCACAATTAGGTATAGAGTTTAGTTTAAAAAATCTGATGTGTTTTCTTACTGCTTTAGGATAAACTTCTGTAAGAACTACTGAAGCAGGGGCGCCCGGGTAGCTCACTCGGTTGAGCATCTGACTTGATTTCGGCTCAGGTCATGATCTCACGGTTTGTGGGTTCGAGGGCTGCATCGGGCTCTGCGCTGACGGCACAGAACCTGCTTAGGATTGTCTCCTTCTGTCTCTGCACCTCCACCGCTCACACTCTGTCTCAAAATAAATAAACATTAAAATTACTGAAGGCAGAGGATATGACCTTTTTAAAGGCTCTTTGTGTATATTGCCAATTTGGTCACTAAAAAGATTGTGCTAGTTTACATTTCCATACATGCCAGTTTTAACCACTCCTCTGATAGCTCTACAGGGCTGATTTTTTTTTTTTTTAATCCTTTATTGGGGTGCCTGGCTGGCTGGTAGAGTGTATAGCTTTTGATCTCGGGGTTGTAGGTTTGAGCCCCACATTGGGTATAGAGATTACTTAAAATCTTTTAAAAAAAACATCCTTTATCATCTGGTAGACAAAAATATTTTCATTGTTTTAATTTTGTGGTATTAGCGAGACCAGACATTTTCATATACGTATACATATTTCTGTTATATATGTTATCTCCTATATTTTATAAAATTTAAATTATGTTCTGTGTTCATTTTTCCATAACAAGTGTTATTTTTGTTACTGAACTGCAAGGACACAATTGCCAATATTTACCTCCATTTTGTCCTATACCTTTTTGTTTGTGGTGATTTGTTTCAGTGTTACAGTTAGTGGCTTGTAGAGGGTTTATGTAATCAAATCTGTCATTCTCTGCCTTTATATTTTCTTTGTTTCCTTTAAGGGTAGAAATCTCTTTCACCACTCATGGAGCAGAAAAAAATGTTTGCCTGTATTTGATTATGGCACTTTTTGGCATTATTTTTTACATGTAACACTTGAATTTGTATTGGTGTATGATGTGCAGTTTAAGAACCTAACTGTGTTAAACGAATGGTTCCAAGTTATCACAGAGTAACTGTTCAGAGAGACGATTGGTAAGCTCTAGCACTGCCAACTGAGGTGATGGGAAAGGTACTCAAGCCCGCTGGGGGTTGAGGATGGGCTCATGTACTGGTATCATCAGTCCCCAGCCTAGAAGTGGGAAGAGAGGCACAGGCTAGTATGTGGCTCCTAGAGTGTCCCCACCACTGGCCAGTACACACTCTCCCAGTGAGCCCTGGGGCTTTAGAAAGAAGTCCAGTTGTGAGAGTGGACGGAGCCCTGGATCTAGGCACTCCAGCCAGTGACAGGCCACTGCTCCACGCCTTCCGTACTATTCTGAGAAGGCATCAGTTCAGGGCACAGGTAGCTGGTCTCTCTTGGGTTTTACAGTCTTGATTCTGCAGCCTGCGTCTTAGGTGTGAGCTTGGTTTGCTGGGACAGTAGACCTCTGTCCTTTCTGTGGGGCATCACAGCCCAGCCCCTCTGCCCTGGGGGGCCTCCTCTGTCATGGACACCCCCTGCCTCCACTTGACCCAGCTGGCTCTTGACTCACATTACAAGACTACCCCTCGTTCTGTTCACAGCCTTGCCCAGTCTCACTCCCATTGACCTGAATTCATTTTCTCTCATAAAGACACTTTTTTTTCTTTAGAGGAATAGCTGAAGTTCTCATCCTTTCCCTCATGCCTTTCCAGTTTGATCAGCTTCCTCCTCCAAGTCCTCCATAGCCCCCATCTCTAGCTGTAGCGTTTAGCTAGCTTGGTTTCTCAGAAAAGCTCAAAGTGCGTGGCTCCTCCCTTTTTGCTTCTGAGCTGCATTTCTTTCCTTATTACTCAGTGTCCACACCCAGGGCGGTTGCCTGGATAAAAATCTGCCCCCTTTCCCCCAGTCACCTTTTCAGCCTGGACGCAAACACCAGTGAGGAATGGCTATCTACCTAGGGCCAGTTAGAAGCTCTTAATTCCTCAGTGGCCTGACGCAGTTCAGTATCCTCTGAGACCATCTGAGCCTCTGGATCCTAAGTCTGATTCTCTTTCCTTGCCTTCTCACTCACCTGCTAAGCTTGTTTATTGGGCACCACTAAGCAAAGTTAATGATTATTCCTGTCTGTAGCCAAAAGGGGTGAAGTTATCTATCATCACCCATTTCTGTGAGGTTTTCAAGGACTCTGGACGCACTTCCCCAGGCTTGCCTGTCCCATGGAGTCAAGGGAGAACCAGGCCACTTACTCATGCCAGCTGACACTAAGCAGCTTTGTGACCTTGGATAAGACACCTTCTCTTGGGAGGTTTGGCTAGATAATCTCAACTCTTCCAGCTGTGAGGTCATGTGAGGCAAGGAAGAGGGGGAAGTACATGACTTGGTTTTACCTGTTCTGTAGGTTCAGGAGGAGTCCTTTACTCAGTGGGAGTGGAGGAAGGTAGGTGAGGACTTCGGTGGAAACTTACAGCTCCGAGGAGCCTGCTTCATTGATGACTGAGTACCACATTGGATACATCTCTATCCGAGCAATTCAGAATCCTGCTCATCAGTCAGACTGGGCTCATCAGTCAGTCAGGAATCAGGTTCAGTCCACTTAAGTGGACCAAATTAAAGTCCATTTAATTGCTTCTTACACCTTCTTAGAAAAGTATGATTATCTGGGAACCTACCCTAAAAGAGTACATCAGCATTCTTAGGAGTCTTTGTGTGGTCATATGATCTCTTGAGCTATGTCCAGCATGGTGGTAGAGGGCAAAGCTAACCTTTTCCAGGTATTACTGTGGAGTTGAGTTCTGCTCTGACCTTTTACCCCACCCTGGCTTTCCAAATGTCAGCTGGCCTTGGCTACAAGGATACCCAGCCCCGTGCCTGGCACATGTCAGGCACACAATAAATATTTGTTAAACGAATGTTGTCTGCTGTGTCCCTGAGTGTCTTACTCTTCATCCTGACTTTCTCCCTTTGGTCTTGTTTTAATTGTGATATGTGAAAAACTTCCTAAAACCACTTGCAAAATTTGAGAAGTTGGGCCTGAACAATTAGGACATCTTCCGGGATCTAATGTAAATACCTGTACTTTGGCTTTATTTTTGCCGTTATTATGTATGCATCGTAGGGGTCAGGAAACTGATTTTCATAGCTCTTAGGGTTGCATATGTATGTAATGCTTTGTTGGGGTGGGGGCGGTGTGGGTGGAAGATAGCCTCATCAAAGGAACGTCTCTATCTCAGCATATTAAAAAATGGAGGGATTTAAATTGGGCATCGGGATGCACAAGATTTGAGGAGGAAGGCTGAAAACAGAAGTCCTTTAAAGGTACACAATGATTGGGGTACCTGGGTGGTTCAGTTGGTTAAGCGTCCAACTCTTGATTTCGGCTCAGGTCATGATCTCACGGTTCGTGAGTTCAAGCCCCGCATCGGGCTCTGTGCTGGCAGCACAGAGCCTGCTTGGGATTCCCTCTCTTCCTTTCTCTCTGCCCCTCCCCACCGTGCTCTCCCTCCCTCTGTCCCTCTCTCAAAATAAATGAATGAACTTAAAAAAAAAAAAGCTAAAAGTACACAATGATGGGTGGCCCAAGTGTCCTGCTCCAAAGGTACTAAGCACCTAGAAGCCATTAAAAAAAAACTTGAGCAACTTTTTGGAAATGGCTGGGCTTTGGATCATTGCCACAGAGTGCTCACCTTTCTGGTGAAACATCAGAAAACTTTTCTCTTTCCCCTGAATGAATACAGTTGCCAGCTTTTACCCCAGTTCCATCCCTTTGGAACAGGAAGCTGGGGCTAAAATGTTAAATGGCTCTTCTATCCATTCCCCTCTTCTTTGTTTTTTTTAAACATTTAAAAAAAATTTTTTTTAACGTTTATTTATTTTTGAGACAGAGACAGAGCATGAACAGGGGAGGGTCAGAGAGAGAGGGGGACACAGAATCGGAAGCAGGCTCCAGGCTCTAAGCTGTCAGCACAAAGCCCGATGCGGGGCTCGAACCCACGGACCGTGAGATCATGACCTGAGCTGAAGTCAGACGCTTAACTGACTGAGCCACCCAGGCGCCCTTTTTCCCCTCTTCTTTGATACCCTGCTTGTAGGTTATCTCCCCCAACTGTCCATTCCCCAACTGGGGAAACCCTGGCTGATGAGAAATTCTGTTTAGCCATTTTCAGGCTCCTGTAGGAAACAGCAGGCTCAGAAAAAGCCTCCTTTCTAAACCCTTGCTTTTGCCTAACATCCCCTGGCTGCTGTCCCCACATGACCCAAATAAACAGATGATCATGTGAAGCCAGTAAGGCTGTTTGTTTTAAATAGCAAGCATCTCCACTAAGCTCTGGAGCAGATGGGATATTGGGGGCAAGGGAGAGGCCGGCATTTGACTCTGTTCACCCCACTTCTCTCTCTCCCACCCCTGAAGGAAAAGGCGTCTTCAGTATGTTCCTTTTCAAAAGGGTGCTGCTTTCATGGGATAGAGCTGGTTTCTGACAAGAAAAGTCAAAAGTTGGACTTCAGCCTCTACAAGAGACTTCAGGGCTACATGAGTGCTATGAGCACCTGAGAAAGGCGGAAGGTACAGCTGGATGGAGCTCTCTGAGCATCTTGGGCCACTGGACAGAATGGTAGTACTGACCCCAAACAAAACAAGAAGTTGGTCAACATTATTTTAGGTCACTATTATGTGTATTATATATACTGTTTAGCACCCCACCCCAACACACACAGCTATGTATTGTCTTTTTCTTTTCTTTTCTTTTTTTTTTAATGTCTTATTTATTTGAGAGACAGAGTGCAAGCGTGGTGGGGGCGGGGGCAGGCAGAGAGACAGACACAGAATCTGAAGCAGGCTCCAGGTTGTAAGCTGTCAACACAGAGCCCAATGCTGGGCTCTAACTCATGATCATGACCTGAGCCTTTGGACATTTAACTGACTGAGCCACCCAGGTGCCCCTATGTATTGCCTTTAAACTTACCATTTTCTTTGGTTGTACAAGTGAGCCAGGCCCAACCACACTAGTAGCAGGTGGCAGACACCTGAAAGGAAGCAATGTCAGGACCCACACAGATCTCACCCTCCCAGGAAAAGGGCATTCAAGCATTCATCTCCGGGCAGAGGGACAACTGGGCTGAGTTGTCCCCACCCCTTCCCCACTACCTTCCTTTCCAGCTCCATCATAAGCAAAGCTAGTGACACCTGAAGTGTGTGATGGCCTCTATGCTCAGCTGCAGACACTGTGTAAAGATCAGAGCCCTATGTAGACTGCTGTTGGGAAACACCCCCCCTTCCTTCTGTTGGCTAGGTTCTTGATTTCCAGGACCTGTGCAGATTTTCTTAGTATGCATTATGCCCCTGCCGGCTTTCTGTACAAATTTGGGGCCTTTTTTAGACCTCAAAATAGGAACATAACCCTCTAAGGGCACAGTGGGGATGGGATGGGATGGGATGAGATGAATTGGCAGGGTGGTCTGCCACTCAGCTGTCCTCATTAAGGTTTGCTTTGTGGTTCTGTATAATGGCGAAGCCCAGGCTGCAGGATCCTGAACCCAACTGACATTGCCCCCCTCTGTTCGAACCGGTAGCAAAGAAAGGAATCTGAGACTAGGACCCAGGGGCCGCAGGACTGCTGGCTTTGAGGCATTGGAGCAGCAGAGCTGTACATGGTCCAGGGTGCTGCAAAAGTGCCTTCAGCCGGGCTTTGTATTGCTACCAACTGTACTATTGGGGTTTGTGTGGCCCGAACCAAAGAAGCAGAACAGCAGGGTTTCAGGTGAAGATTTTGGAGGCCCCGATTACCATATATTAAGTGGGCAGACCACTTCCCATGCGGGTAGTTTGATATTCCTCCATGATTTTTTTCGAATTCGGTGCCCTGCCGCAGAACTGCCTTCACAAAAGAGTCTTCTACGGGGTCAGGGATAAATGCTCCTCCCTATGGGGGGTGAATACTGAGTGACTTTCGACAAGTCCTTTCTCATCTCTGGGCCTCAGTTTCCTTATCTGCAAAATGAGAGGTTTGGGGTAAATTGACAAAGGTCTAACTTTCTGATTGTACCCGGAGGCTCCTCCAAACCGGAGCGTTAGAAGAGGCGGCAGCAAGCGCCAGCCGGGGGTCCCGCCCTCTGGGTGAGCTCGGTCGAGGCTGGGCGTTGCGTCCGGACCCCGAGCCCCGCCAGCGGTCTCAGTAGCCCAGCGGCTGGCAGGGCCAGGCTTCCGCCCTCCACGTTGTTGTTCCCGATTTGGGCCACGCCCCCTTAGTCTAGGCTGTGGACGCCTTGCCTTAACTGCCCCCGCCCCGGCCCCAGTTCAAAGGGTGGCCTGTGGGTGGCACAGTTCGACACGCGTGGACAAAGACAAGAATTTAGGGGAAGAAAAGAGAGAGACTTGGTTTTAAAGGGAAGGTGGTGAAAAGTAAAGGGTCGGCCAGGGCACAACTGCGGAACTTCCCTCTCGGCGTCCCACCCTCCGTTCTTACAGTGGACCCATCCGCACCCACGAATGTGACCGTGATAGACACTGGCCCTTTAAACGGAAGGCTGGCGGCGCGGGGTGTCCATGTGGAGCTGCTCCATGCCGTGTTGTCCTGCCCGCCCATTGGCCCGCGGCCCGGTGACGTCGCCTAATAGGATGCGAACGCACTGCGGGGGGAGGAACGGAGACAAAACGCGGAACCGGATCGCCACTCCGCTCCCTCCGGCTGTTCTCTGGCAGAGTCCCGCCGTCAGCTCCGCCCACGGGCGGATCCCGGGGGAATTGCGACAGCCGGGTGGTTGCAGGAATTAGGTCACGTGTGGGTAGGGAGCGGAGACCCTGGGGTCAGGCCAGTCTGTACCATCCTAAGGTTTCCCTGACCTGGAATATCCTTATTTGAGCTAACTTATGTCTTAAATTCTCCACCCTTCCTTTCCTCCAGCAGGACAAATTTCGTTGTGAAAGACCGCAACACGCAGCCCTTGCTCAACTTGTGGCTTGCCATCGGGGCGGGGCGAGGCGAGAAAGCGGAAATGCAGGGCGCGAACGAGGCTGGAGATTCTCCCACCCCCACCCCGGCCACGTGTGCGCGCGCCGTCTGTAGTGGGCGGGGCCAGCTCGCTCGGGACCCCGCCCCTCCCTTCCTGAGACGCCGCGGCCCTGCGGGCGGGGGCTCCGGTCCGGGCTTTGGCTGCGGCCCCGGTGTAGTAGCGGGGGCGGCGGCCGGGGGCAGCGCGGCTCCTTCCCTTGTTGTGTGTGTCGGTGCCTCCTCGCCATCTTGTTGCAAAGCCTTTTCTTGTCGGCGGGACTCCCGGGGGCCGCGGGGCGGGAGGCATCTGAAGGGAAGAAGAGAGGGAGGGGAAGGAGGGAGGCAGTGCTGCCTTTTGTTTTTTTGCATCAAAATTTTTAAAATTTGCAAATTATATTTTGCAAATATTTTGGGAAACATTAATTTTTGTCTCCGTGCTCTCCCGTTCTTCCCTGCGGAGTGCGCTGCGCCGCCCAGCCCTGTCGCCCCCCGGAGGTGATCCCTCCCTCCTGCCTGCCCGCCAGCCTGACCTGTGCCCGGCTCGCGGGCCGCAGTCTCGGCCCCGGCGCGCCCCCGGCAGCTCTCGGCGCGATGAGCATAGAGACGCTACTGGAGGCGGCCCGCTTCCTGGAATGGCAAGCGCAGCAACAACAGAGAGCACGTGGTGAGCGGCCGGGTTGGGCCCCTGGGGCACCGGGGAAGGGGAGACGAGCGACCCTGGTCTCCGAGCCCACGCGAAACCGCGGACACGACCCCCTCCCGAGCGGCCCGCGAAGCCGGGCAGCGCAAGGTTCGCACAAGAGCCGCCGCCTGGAGAGGAGTGTTGGGGGCAGTAAAATTAATTAATGAATACATTAACATTCAGTGAGGGACCCGGCTCCTGTGGGTGCCACCTCAGCTGCCTGCCACCCGGTGTGCACCTTTCGTGGGGGCTTCTTTCGCGTGGGCCAGGGGCGCCCTCGGTAGAGCTGAGGATGTGTGAGCCGGTGGGGGGTGGGGTGCGGAATGGTGTTGCGTGGGGGTGGCAGACCCGCGTGTGCGTGCGTGTGTGCAGAGGGGATTGTGATGTGAGCCTCGAGGAGAGCGGATGAACGGACGTGTACACGGGCGAGTGTATAGTGCACACGAGTGGGCGTGTGTGTAACGGAGTGGGGGGTGGGAATTACTCTACGCCGAGCGGCTCCCCGGCTTCCCTGGCCCTGTGGGAAGGGTGCGGGGGGCGCTCCCGGACGATCTACGCGCCGCTTGGGGCGGAGGCGGCCTTTGCAGAATGAAATGACATCGCGTGTCTTATGATCCTGGCCAGCCCCGCCTGACCCCGCCTCCCAGAGCTGGGCTGGGTCGCGCTTCAGGGATTTGGGTGAGAGCCGGGCTGATTGGGTGTCTGCGAAAAGGCCTGCAGGTCGCTGGGGGCAGTCCCCGGGCCCCCCTTGCTGCGCCCCACTTTAGCCGGTGTGGAATGTGGCGTGTCTGCGCGTTCCAAACCCGCTCTCGGCTGGAATGTTGCGTGTGCCTGCGTTCCAAGCCCGTTGGTTACACCGGGTGGTGACGTGGACAGGCCCCGCCTCCGACCACGTGCACGGGGGACACTCCCGCTGGGGACGGAGCGGCCCGGCCCCTCCCGGCTGCCTCGCGCTGGGCCGGGGGCGGGGCCTGGGCGGGGCTGGCGAGTGGCCTTGCGCCGGGTTGGGCCCTGGCTCCGGCCGCCGGGCACCTCCCCGGGAGAGCCTGTGCGCTGGAAGGAGGAGCCGCCGAGCTCACCTGTCCATTCTCGCCCTAACCTCCTGTTTTTGATCCTGGGGCAAGGGAAACCCTCAGACTTGCGAGGCGACAGGACATTTAGAGCTCACATATTCCCACTGACGTTTGGGGGAACGTTCTTACCAGGACCTCCTGACAATACCCCTGGCCACATTGTGGAGTGAACCAGGCTTGAGAAGGGGCAAACTTTGACGTTCCCTCGACAGGAAAGGAAGATTTCAGATGCTTTCCGTCCCACCCTCCCTGTCGGTGGTCCCAGGCTTCAGGGTCAGGAGTAGGGATTGGAGGTAAAACACCTCCGTTTTCCGGACCATTGCGAGGGCCTCGGACCCGGATCGGTGTGTGTGCAGTATCCGGGGACTCCTGTCCCCTCCACCTCCCCTCCCCAACCCTTCTGCCGAGTTGGTTGTGGTAGAGAGAGTGCTTCGCCCTCCTTTCCTTTCTCTCTGCCTATTGTTGCTTCAATGATGAGTCATGCAGGAGGTAGTAGTGTGTGTTGTGTGCGCGCGCGCCCTGCAGCTAGCTTGTGCCGCGGCAGCGGCGGAGGGGGTGGGGTGGGGGGAGCAGCAGCGGGCCAGGGGCGGGGGAGCAGCGGGTCCGCCCGCCCAACCCGGCCGACAGGCCTCTCAAGGTCAGGAGCCACTCGAGATATGTGAGACTGACATGCTTGGATTTTGCGGAATTGATGGGCCAGGACATCAGCCCACGTGCCCCTCCCCCTTGTTTTCGGGGTCCTGAGCAGGGCCAGGCCCTGACAGTACTGGTGGTGGTCGAGAATGTCCTGCTTTCGGGCCCAGCGACGGGGCGTGGAGGGGAGGGCAGCGTGCACAAGAATTGGAGAGACTTGAGTCACCTGCTGCCACCATCAACACAGTGCAATTCAGGAGTGCCTATTGTGTCCTTGCCGCGCATCAGGCACTGTGCTGGAGGTGAACAGGGTTGACCCTGCTGTTGCCCCAAAGGAACACTCACATCACCTTCGTTTTACCTTCAGGCTGATTGGCCTTCTGGGGAAGGGGAGAAGACCCTGTGCCCTCTTCTCTTCCACCCTTTCCCAAATAATAAGGCCAGAGCTGGCTGTAAGAAGGACAGTGATGAGAGAGAGAGAGAGACAGCGCGGGGGCGCGCGCACGCGAGAGAGCGCCCCTCCCCCACGTGGTGAGACCTGAGGGCAGGGAGCTGAGTAGAGGCCTAGTTTAACTGACCAGTCACAGGTCCTTCTTGGCGTGGCAGGAGGTCTTAGGGGATGGATGGTGCAAAGCCAGATCTACTCCAAAAGCTCACATACCGATGGCTAGACCTGGCCGCAGCGGTTAATCTCAAATTCATATTTTTTTCCTCCTCATTGAGGTTCTGTCCTCTGACTTGGGGTGGGAAAAATGGGAGAAAAGGGGTGGTGTGTGGACCTGCTGACCAGAACTGCTTTCCTGGGTATGTACCTGATGAGCAGCTCTGAACAGGGATCCTGTTGTCCATGCCCTGGTTCAATCTCAAGGGTGGGTTTCCTGACCTAGACCAGCCAGATTGCTCACGTGAGGATGTGTGTGCGCATGTGTGTGTGAGAGGAAAGAGAGGCCATCCTGGTGGTCAGGTGGGGGGGGGGGGGGGCGTCTGGTCATTTACAGCATTCATGGAGGTGGCTCAAATGGGAGCCTCTTCTACCTGACCTACTTACACCCTGGGAGGGGGGGGGGCGCTGCCTTATGTATTTAGCTCCCTATTAGCATGAAGAAGGGGAGGACTCCTCCTGAACAATGGGGGCTACCTAGTGTAGATTCCTCAGGCCCCAGCGCTGAGCCTGCTGTGGCCCCTGAATCACCCCAGAACGGTCAGGCTAACTTCCCTGGGGCCAGCCTCTGGGCAGAGCCCAGGGAGGGTGTCAGAGTGCGTGCCGTGTTTGGGAGTGCTGCATAGGTGCATTATTTTAAAGAGTCTAAACCTGTGTTGTTCTTGAGGGAGGCCCTTGAGTGACTACCACTTTGCTGTCCCCACTGGGTTTCCCCCTCCCCAGGGCATAGGAGGAGGGTTGCTGCTGGTGGGGAGGAGGCAGGAAGCTTTGGTGGGCTGGATCTGGCTTGGGACACCCCCTCTTCTTTGCCACCAGTCAAGATTTCTCATGCCAATCCAGGTGTGATAGAGCTTGGCCATTTACCTGGGTCCTTCCTGGTACCTGCCTCGCTCTGGAAGAGAGAGTAGGTGAGAAGGAGGTTGCCATCTCCTGGATCAGCTGTGTGGAGTTACTTTAAAATATGGGAATGAGGTTTACTTTCAGGCTGGGTTCCTAGGACACCTGTCCTTGGGGCTTGGGGTCCCCTCTGTCCCACTGCTAATGGGAGAATGGAACATCGACCCCCACACCTGTGAAAGTTTGGGTCCTGGCTCAAAGGAACGAAGGTGGGCTGTGTTGGGCCCTGACCTCCAGGGCCTTGCCTTGGGGATGGGTGGGGGGTGGACTGGGTAGGTGGTAGGTGGAACTCTTTGCCAGTATAGTCTCTGGGAAGCTGGAGAGCAGAGAGCTGGCTTTCCCCAGAGCTGTAATATAAGCCAGGGCCTTTGGAAAGGC
Source organism: Panthera pardus (assembly GCF_024362965.1). NCBI lineage: Eukaryota > Metazoa > Chordata > Mammalia > Carnivora > Felidae > Panthera > Panthera pardus. The sequence goes on from NW_026526876.1 coordinate 54,648,201, forward strand.
CTGGGAGACCAATGCCTCCCCTCATTGGAGCAGGCCCACACCGGCCTGGCAGCTCCCCTTCCAGAAGGGCAGGGGAGATACGGAAGAGGCCCCGTGCTGCTGGGAAACCGCCGAGTGCTTCCCCTCTCACAACACTCTCTACTTCCTCCTTCGCCTCTTCTCCCCTGCGGGAGGGAGGGGCCTGGAGCAGGCCTGGCTCACACTCAAATTGTTGGTTGGCCAAAGGGCCCTGAGGCCTCGGGTTTTCTGGGGCCCTGAGCCCCAAAGGCCAGTGTGGGGTTGATGCCCTCCTCCACAAGGGGCTCTTAGCCAAACTTGTCCTCCCCTCCCCCAACCCCACCCACCGTGGGGTGGTGTGTTTGGGGCGTGTCTGCCCGCTACTGCTGTCAGCTCAGTCAGTCAGCAGTGTGACCAATCCGGGATGGGCAGGAGGGCTGGTGGACCAGCCTGCTCCCTGGCTTGGGGGCTACAGCTGCCCCCCGGAGATCCTGCCCAGCCCTGTAGCCAGGGAACCTGAATGGTGGGGCCCAGAGAGCATGGGGCTGGGTGGAGATGGAGAGGTGCTTCTGGATCAGGAAAGGTGTTCTCAGCCAGCTCCTGAGCAGGCCTCACCTGGCAGCAGGTCTTTCAGCAGAGATGCTGAACTGACCGGTGCGAGGCTGCCCTTCTTTCCCGCCTGCCTCTTTGGTTCCTGATTGTCCCGCTGGTGGTGGGGACAAGAGGGATGTGGGAACGATGAGTTCTAGCACCACAAAGGGCAGAGAAGGACCGAATTTGTTTTGTGTGGTCTCTGAGGAAATCAGACACTGGGACCTGGCCTGGGAGTCCTGGGCCTGATTTCTTCATGTGTGAACTGAAGGTGATGTCCCTGCCCTGCCTGTGGTGTGGACTCTTGTGAGGATCCACAGGTGTGTGTGTACAGACACCTAGTGAGCAGATGCTGACACAGCAAGTATAGGTATACGCCGGGTGTCTGGATTCCTGGCTGGGTGTAGTTTCAGTAATACCTGTGACTTGCTGTGTGGTCCTCAACAAATCACTTTGCCTCTCTGAGCTAATTTATTTCATCTGTGAAGTGGAGGTGCCGCCTGCCCTCTGGAAAGTACTTGGTAAATACTTTCGAAGGCCTTCCCCAGAAGCTATGATCCGCCTACCTCCTGCCCCCCCATTCTTGTCTGGTAGCCTGTGAGGTCTTTGCTGACTGGCCTCTGCCCACCTTATCTATCACCCCATTCCCCTCAGCCTTGTTCCTGAACCTTCCTGCTCATCACCAGCCTAACCTCTGAACTTTCAGGTTGCCAGGCCTCCAGCATCCTCTCTGACAGCCCCTGCTCTGTCTTTCCACAGCCCCTCTCCTCTCTCAGCCTGGGTTGTTATCCTCTGTAACTTGTCCTTGCCCTCAGTGCCTCTAGGCCTTGAGCTCCCCAACGCAGAGACTAGGTCTGTTTTAATTGTTCGCCGCTGTGTCCCCAGCACTTAACCCCAGTGCCTGTCTGGGTGTGGATGGGGATTTGTGGTGTCTCAGGCTGAGCGGGGGTGTCACTGAGCACTAACTGGGACAGGGTCAGAGGATGTGTTATGGTTGGAAGACTTCAGAAGCTGGGACCCAGGACTGCTGGCCCACTGAGAAAACCCCTTGTGTTCTCTCTGCGTAGAGGAGCAGGAGCGGCTTCGCTTGGAGCGGGAGAGGGAGCAGGAGCAGAAGAAGGCCAGCAGCCTGGCCAGGCTGGCCCATGCCCTGCCCGTGGAGGAGCCCCGCATTGAAGCACCACCCCTACCTCTGTCCCCTCCGGCACCCCCGCCAGCACCCCCACCCCCACTTGCCACCCCCACCCCACTGACTGTCATTCCTATTCCAGTAGTGACCAACTCTCCTCAACCTCTGCCCCCACCCCCACCACTGCCTCCTGCAGCCCAGCCTCTGCCCCTGGCGCCCCGCCAGCCAGCCCTGGTTAGCACCCCTGGACTCAGCATTAAGGAGGCTGCCCCCCTGCCCACCAGGCCACAGGTGCCCACCCCTGCTCCCCTGCTGCCGGACTCCAAGACCACCCTTCCGCCCACTGGCAGCCCTAAGCCTCTGCAGCCCCTCCCCACCCCTATCCTGACCATAGCACCACACCCTGGAGTCCAGCCCCAGCTGGCCCCCCAGCAGCCACCCCCACCCACTCTTGGGACCCTGAAGTTGGCACCAGCGGAAGAAGTCAAATCCAGCGAACAGAAGAAGAGGCCTGGGGGGTGAGTGAGGTGTGGGAGAGTCTGGGCTGGTGGGGTGGAGAACTGCCCGAATCCTGGGCTGTGTGTGGAAGAGAAAGTACCCCCCCCCCCCACTCCTGAGCCAGTCCTTCAAAGCCATGTCCTACCTCCCTATCTGAGAAGCACGGTATTTTATTTGGACAGTTTGCACTGTGCCTGTGCCTATCCCCACCCTGGGAGTGGGGAATGGCCATTGCCCTCTGTTTTCTCAGGCTTCTGTGTCCTCTGACCCCCTCAAGGATGGGCCGATGGCATTTCCAGGCCTTTGGACAGAGTATTGGATTGGGGAACTCTTGGGTGAGGGCTGGGGTCAACTGGCTATTTCTCTGAGCCCCAGGAGACCTTATATCTCCTCTTAGGTGGAAGGGGCAGGATGGAGGGTTAATGGGTTGTGAATTACGAGCATACGTGTGCCCTCCAGGGAGTATAAGCACATCTGAACAGGGTGAACATCTCCCATTGCTGCTTTTTGTACAGAGAATATGGGGGGCAAGACGCCTGTGACATTTGGGGAGTGGGGGCAGGGGGCGGGAAGGCCACCTAATTGGGCCCTCCTCCCTAAGCCTCCTGTCTGTCTGGGTTTCAGGATCGGAACCAGAGAAGTCCACAACAAATTGGAGAAGAACAGGTGTGTGTGCGTGCGTGTGTGTCTCTGGGCTCGACCTGCCCGCTCTGGGGACAGGTCCCACCCTTGTTCTCCTGGGGCCTTCCCTCCCCGCCCTGGCCCCCGGCCCCCCAGGCGCTGGCTAACTGGCGCCTCTCCCTCTCCCCAGGAGGGCCCATCTGAAAGAATGCTTTGAGACCCTGAAGCGCAACATCCCCAACGTGGACGACAAGAAGACGTCGAATCTGAGTGTGCTGCGGACGGCGCTGCGGTACATCCAGGTACGGGGGAGGGAAGCGCGGCGGAGAGGACGGCGGGCGGCGGCCTCTGCGCCAGCTTCCTCCTCATTCCCTCCCGCCCTCTTCCCCTCGCCGCGGCCCCGCCCCGCCCTCGCTCCCTCTCCCGCTCCCCCGCCCGCCTCCACGCGGGCGCTGAGCACATGGCCCGGCTGACGTCAGCGGGGCTCCCCGCCCGCGAGGGGGCGGGAGGACGGGCGCGCGTGCGCGGGGGAGGGCGGCCGCGGCGTTCCCTTCTCCGCCCCCCCCTTTTCCCGTTCGGCCGCCCCGCGGAGCCCCGCCATCTGCGCCGCCTCCGCAGCTCGGTTTTCGGACCCGGTGCCCGGGCCCGCGTTACAGCCTGGCGCTCTTAGTGCCCCCGCGGGTGAGAAGGGCGTGGAGCCGCCCCGGCGCCTCCAGCCCGCCCGCAGTGCCTGGGCGGGAACCCGGATTTGGCCCGAGAATCTGTCGCTCGTGATGGGGTGGGGAGTCCCCTGGGCGTGGCTCCTTGCACGCGGCGGCGCGCCGGTGAGGCCCCACCCCGTTTTACCCCCAAAGGGTTAAGAGCCTTCTAGTGAGCGCATTGAGGTGCCACGACTCAATTTTGGGGGTTAATCCTGGAGGCTGTGGAAATGTCTAAGTAACCAGTCCTCGGGTCGCCGAACCTTCAAAAATTAGGCTCTCCTCATGCCTGGGATTTTAAAAACCCCTTTTCAAGGGGCCCTCCTGTCTGTGTGGACCTCCCCTCTTTGGACATTGGCTTCCCTCTGCAGTACGGGGTGGGGGGCGCCCGCCAGATAAGACAGTTGCCATGACGGCCCCGTGTTTCGGTTTCCTTGGAAACCGGCCGAGGGTTCCGCGTGCCGGAAAGGAGGCTGTGGGGGTGGGGCGCGCGGCCACGCTCGGCTGCCGCGGAGACGGAGTCCGAATGGAGCCGTTGGGGAGTGGGAGGGACTTAGGGCTCCCTGCCTGGCGGGGGCGGGGGTAGCTTGCGGTCCCCCTATCGGCGCGCTTCGACAGCTGGGGGGTCGGGCAGCATTAAGGTTCCTGTGGGAAGGGTAGCAAAGAGGATCTGACCGAGCTTTGAGCCGGGGCCGGGCGCCACCCCTCCCCCGGCCAGTACTGCGGGGTCACAGCCCTGAGGTAACCGGAGCCTGACTTGTTCAGGGGGCGGAGGCGCTGCTTCGCGGCTGCTCCCAGCCGGCTGCTCCCTCCCAAGCTCCCGCGAACGCGCGCCCTTCCGCCCGCCCTGCGGGTGAGGGGGAGGGGCTGGCGCGCCTCCAGGCCGCTTCCCGGCACCCTGGAGGGGAGGGGTCGGGCTCGAAGATTGGTGGAAACGGGGTGGGGGCGGGGCTTCCGTGCTCCGAGGGGAGGGTGCAGCCGGCAGGGAGTGACGCTGCAAGGCCAGGTCCGCGTGGGTGCGCGCGTGCTCTGGGAGGGGCGGGGCCTCGCTGTTGGCCTGACTGGCTTAGAAAGAGGAGAGGCCCGAGGGGGTGGGCTTCGGAGGGTCTCCAGGAGGCCTACTTCTGACATATTTTTGCAGAACTTGGGCTTGAGAATGTTCCCGGTCCTTCAGGCATAGGCAGTTATGTGTCCTGGAAGCAAATCCTTGTCCAAATGCTGTGACGTTTTCTATGACTCTCAGTTTCTTTTGTACTGCCATTTTGCTAAATGGGAAGAAATAGTAGCATCTTCATCATAGGAATGTTCAGATTGGTCCTCTATAAACACCAACTTAATAATAATTCTTGAGAAGTAGAAAGAATAGGATGGCACATTCCACTTTATAGACGCATACTTAGGAAAGCCTTGCTTGCAATGATATCTGGATTTGAAAATAAATCAGAAATAGAGACTTGGTAGAACCAGCAGACATGAGCCTGGGCTGAGGAGGCAGCGAGGTGTGAGGTGTACCCAGGCTGTTCATAAGAGAAATTTGTCCTGGGGCTGGTAATGGAAGCAGAAACAAAAGTTACAAGGCTATCTCAATCCTCAATCTCATTCATTTGTTTATTCACTCAGGTACTTTGGACAGCTCTGTGTCTGATTCTGAGGATGAAGCAGGGAGCAAAGAAATAAGTGTGGGTCTGTCTTCATAGGTTTGGTCTTGGTGGTAGATTATAAATACTGTGCCATGAGAATGTAATAGGGACAGGGATCAGAGGATCTGTTTTGAGGTGTGCCGGAGGTTGTTGCTGAGGAAGGGGCATCTGAACTGAGACCTGAAGGTTCCAGGGTGACCTGGGCAAAGCAGAGGGCAGAAAGCCCAGCTCAGGCTGAAATGTCTCCAGCAAGAGGGAGCAGGATTCAGTTTTGGAACTTAAAGGTGGCCGTGGGGGTTACCACGTGGAGAGTAGAGATGGGCTAGGGGCTGGGGGGGGGGGGGGGGGCAGCAGGGCACTAGATAGGAGTCAAAATGGAATAGTAGAGAGACCAATAAGGTGTGTAGACTGAAAGCATTGGTTGTTTGCTGAGGTGGGAAGGCTGTAGCTCCCAGCCAGACTCAGAGTGGCATGGAAGATTTTAAGAAAGCCACAGTGAGGTGGACAAAAACAGGAAGAGGAATAGGCAGGTACCAAACTATGCATCCAAGCAGTTTTAGGAAATGTGTTTAAAATGAAGCAATGTGGACAAAAGCTGGACCCTGGAGAAACTTTCCGGGGGCCTCTAGGCCTGTGGATAACTGAGCTGGGTAAGAAAAAGAGGTTTTGGCCTCTGAGTTTCTCCCTAAGTCAGAAATCTACTCTTCCTGCTGGTAGGTAGAGTTCAGGACACCACTTCCAGCCCCCAGCAGCCAGGTTCAAGTGAGAGCTGACTCACCACAGGCCCCATCATTGATATGGCCTCATCTGATGTCATGTCCAGCACTGGCCTCTCAGGGTAGAGCCAGGTGAGAAGCCAGGTGTGTGTGTGTGTGTGTGTGTGTAAGGGAGGGATCTTTCTGGGAGAAATATAGAGGGAAACAGGTTAAATCTCAAAACCAGGATAGAGAAGGCTGTGTGTGGCCTGGGACTGCTAGCAGAATTGTAAAACTACCAGGTTTCAGGCCAGAACATTGCATGGTTGTGTCTGGGTTATGTGTTGGCAGGTACTAATGGTTTGAGGCATTTCTTACTGGTGAGGTCAGAAACACAGGAGTTTGGGGCTGCACGAGGAAGCGTAGGGAAATTGGGCCTAGTTTAGTGGGCAAACTTGAAGACATTGCCATGCCCAAGAGGGACAAGTGAACAGTCAGGAAGGCTGCTATAAAACTGCTTGTAGAAATAGAGTCAGGGGAAACTTATGTCTAATGTGACTGTGATTCTGTGATAAAGCAGAGAGACAGGATAGAGGTGGGAACCAACATGCTCACATCCTCACAGATCCTTCCCCTGGAGCTAAGATGTGCATAATTCTGTCCTGGACACTGGTCGGGTCAGGGGATAAAGCTGATAATAAAACAGTCCTTGCCTTTACTCACAGCGTTGGACAAGGAACAGTGTGTATGGAGGTGGAAGGACAAAATACGAAGCTTTTAGGGATAATATGAGCTAGTGTCTGATTAAGTACTACCTGACAGTCTTATTAAATGCTCAAGAGTGTTGTGTGGTGCCAAGAAGGGCTCAAGGGCAAGAAGATGCACTGGTCAGGGCATGAGATGGGATGGGTAGTGGGAGTCAGATGTGGTCTTGGAGCACAAGCACATATGATGTAGAGGGATGAGAAGGGACCATCTGTGTGTGAGACCGGGTTCAGAGAGGAAAACTAAGACAAGCTGGATAGTTTGGTGTAGGAAGAGTCGGTGGGTTCTGTACCTGGCCGTAACTGGCCAGCCTTAGAAGCCAGGAGCTCAGGAATAGGTCAGGTTAAGAGACTCAGGATGCAACAGGGCAAAAGTGTCCATGTTTGGTGGACCCAGCACTCGTGACATGTCTGGGCCAAAGAGAAACTGGCAACAGGGAGGTCTCCAAGACTTAGAGGAGTCAGTTTTAATAAAGTGTCAGCTTCAGGAGGTCATGGAGGATAGGAGCTGAGGCATAGGACACAAGCTGGCCTTTTGGGGATATAAAACACTTTTTTTTTTTTTTTTTTTTTTTTTTTTTTGAGAGAGAAAGTACATATGCCAAGTGGGGGAGAGAGGCGGAGGGAGAGAGGATGTTGAGCCAGCTCTGTGCTGAGCGGTCGATCCCACGACCCTGGATCCTGACCTGAGCTGACATTAAGAGTTGGACGCTCAACCGACTGAGCCACCCACATGCCCCTCGAGACACTTCTGATAGGGGAGCAGTGCCACAGTCTGGGAGGCATGGCATCCAGCACCAACATGAGGGGTGAACCTAAGAGGCTGTGGGCCTGGAGGAGTTGAGGCAGGGATGGCTCTGTGGACAAGGGAACTCCCTGTTGGTGTTCTTAGTGAGGTGGGTGGCATCAGCGCCATGGGGGCAGGAGCAATGTGGAACCTGTGGTGAAGGACAGAAGTGTCTCCAGTGGTGCTCCATGTCAGAGGTGCCATTGAGCCATTTCTCCTTGGTCAGTGCAGCTCAGCTACAGGTGTGGAAGGAGGGGCACGTTCCAGGGCTTAGGGATCGATCATTTAGGAGCCTGGGGAATCTGGAGGGCTGTGGGCAGGGTGAAAATGGAGAGTGTGGTTGAGAGGCAGCACAGGTAGGTGCCACGGAGAGTAGCCCAGGTGAGAGCAGAGGGCAGAGCCAACAGCTGCCGGGGATGAGATGGAGGCAGGTCAAGAAGAAATTCAGGGGGTTGGAGGCCATGCCACAAAGTCTGAGAGGCATCCTCAGGGACATTGAAGTTAAGACTAGTGAATGATGCTGTGGAGCAAAGGGCAGGATTGTTTGGGGTTCTTTGGGGAATGAGTTCCAAGGAGGGTAGCCTGTGGCATGGTGACTGACAGCATGGTATGAGTGGTGGCGGGGCCTTGAGCGTCACGGAGAAGTCTGTTACCCTTTCTGTCCTCTGCAGAATGGAGGCAAGTGGCTGCCAGGAGGGTGGATAGGGCCAGGGGCCATGAAGCCCCTCAGGACACAGTTGATGTGGGGGTGGGGGAAGGCCTTCATCCTAGAGTGGGGCTGGCCTGGATCTGTGCTTTTTTTCAATGGTGCCTGCTGGAGAGCCCACAGTCCCCAGGATGCAGGGCCTCACGGGACAAAGCCATGGACCAGCAGTGGGTGTGGTCCCCCGCGGCCCCATCACTGCAGACTGCCCCTGGGTGCTAAGTGACCTGGAGGCCAGGGTGGCAGTGGGAAGGGATTGCGGTACTGGGGACCCTGTGGCCTCTGCTCAGGGTATCCTTCGGTCTCTTGGCTGTTGTCCAGTCTCTGAAGAGGAAGGAGAAGGAATACGAGCATGAGATGGAGCGGCTGGCGCGGGAGAAGATCGCCACACAGCAGCGGCTGGCGGAGCTCAAGCATGAGCTGAGCCAGTGGATGGACGTGCTGGAGATCGACCGTGTGCTCCGGCAGACTGGCCAGCCGGAGGACGACCAGGCCTCCACCTCTACGGCCTCTGGTGAGCCCCACCTGCCCCTCCCTGGCCAGGCCCTTGCCCCCCAGCTCCATGCCCCCAGACCCCAGGGGCATCTACTACTCCAGCCTCTTGTTTCGCGAGCCTTTCTGACCTGTCCCTGTCCCCGTGTCCCCCCACAGAGGGTGAGGACAACATAGACGAGGATATGGAGGAGGATCAGGCCGGCCTGGGCCCACCTAAACTGAGCCATCGCCCCCACCCGGAGCTGCCGAAGCCACCGCCCAGCACCGCCCCCGCACCTCTGCCTCCCCATCCACACCCCCACTCCCAGCCTGTGGCCCTGTCTCCTGTCCACCTGCCTGGGCAGCAGCCGCCACCACAGCAGAAGACACCTCTGCCAGCCCCTCCTCCCCCACCGGCTGCCCCTGCCCAGACGCTGGTGCCCGCTCCAGCCCATCTGGTGGCTGCAGCTGGTGGAGGTTCCACGGTCATCGCCCACACGGCCACCACCCACGCCTCAGTCATCCAGACTGTGAACCACGTTCTACAGGGGCCGGGCGGCAAGCACATCGCCCACATTGCCCCCTCGGCCCCCAGCCCTGCTGTGCAGCTGGCACCTGCCACACCCCCCATTGGCCACATCACAGTGCACCCTGCCACCCTCAACCATGTGGCCCACCTCGGCTCCCAGCTGCCCCTGTATCCACAGCCCGTGGCAGTGAGCCAGCCCGTGGCGGTGAGCCACATTGCCCACACCCTCTCACACCAGCAAGTGAATGGCACAGCGGGGCTGGGACCCCCAGCCACTGTCATGGCAAAGCCAGCTGTGGGGGCTCAGGTGGTGCACCACCCCCAGCTGGTGGGCCAGACAGTGCTCAACCCCGTGACCATGGTCACCATGCCCTCCTTCCCGGTCAGCACACTCAAGCTGGCTTGAGGATGAGGCCACTCAGAGGCCCCCAGTGGGGGCAGGGAGGGGGACCTGTCCCCCACTCTCCCACCCACCAGCTCCACACATTCCAGCCAGGCCAAGGCCCGCCCCACCCACACCCACCCCCAGGCCTCCTAGGGGAAGGGGGTGCAGAGACTCTGAGCCAGGGGAGGGAGGGCCCCCCCCAGGGAGCTGGGCACAGGGCAGGGGGTTACCCCACTGCACTAGGACTTGATAAAGTGATGAGACACTCTGGTGAATGTGCCACTCGTCCGGCCTGGTGCCAGCTCCAGTGCCGTTCCCGCCTCCCCACCTTGTCCCCTGCAACCAGTGCGAAGTGGGTGTTGTGTTCTCCGGCTTCCCCGACCCTGCCTGCCTTCCTGTGCTGCTGCTGCTATTGCTGTCTGATGAGGTGGCTGAGTGCCGGGTCCTCTGTCCTGAGCCTCGGCCTTCTCTCCCCAGGCCTTTGGAGGGGATGGGGAGAGGGAGCAGAACTGAAGCAACTTGGCCCAGAAAGCTGGGTACCGTGGCGGGGGGGGCACTCTGCTCTGAGTACACGCGACAGAGCCTAAGAAGTGGCTGCTCTGCAGTCCCACCCACACAGGTGGGCACCAGCCTATGGTTCTCCAACCCAGCTGCGGTCACTGGCTCGTCACAGCAGAAGCTAGTTAAGAGGAGTCTCTATCAACAACTGAACCCGTGCTGTTGCTAAGCTCCCTGAGCGCCCCAATCCTTGCCACTGGGCTCCTGACCTCAGGAGGGTAGGCTGAAGGTGGGTGGGGACTGGGAAGGAAGGGCTTAGCGGTCCTGCCCCTCCCCGCCTCCTGCCGGCCTGGGTGCAGCTGGGGAGAGAGCTTCTCTGGACCCGTCAGTCCCCATCCCTGGTTCCCTGGCCTCTGCTCAGTGCTGTGCACTCCCGAGGGATGGGTGTGCCTGAGTGCCTCCTGCAGCCTCAGAGAAGTGGATTAGTAGCTATCTGGTCTGGGTTCCAGGTGCCTGAAGCCACACTGCTGAGGAAGTTAAAAATCTAGGGCCTGGGCCCAACCAAGCTCCTTCCCTGCTGCTCTGGGGACCTGTAGAGAAGGGAGGAGGGCTGCTACTCCTGCCCCAACTCCTCTGTCTCTGCCATCATCTCTCTCTTTCCCCCTGAACATCCACTTTTTCCCAGTGGGCTGTTCTGAGTGTATACTCGGTGGAGGCTGCTGCGTGCCACAACTTTCCTCTGAGGAAGGTCCTTGGTTGGTCCTAGGGCAGGGCTGAGCTTGGGGTGGGGAGTCAGGGGGCCTGTGTGTGTGTGTGGGGGGGGGGCATGCTTCTTTCCCTGCCTCTGCCTCGGCAGACCGCTTTGGCTTCTCTTTTTATGTGGGTATTTATTACAAGTGGCCTTGTGTCAGACACACTCAGTTGTGCACTCGGCTCCCCACCTGGACACACGATGGCCTTTCAGTGTGGGGAGAGGAAGCCAGTGTCCCTAGGTGTGAAGTTTGCTTTGACAGGCTGGGGGCAGGAGGAGTGGCCTGCAATATTCTGAGGAGGCTGGCAAAGGTCTTGAACAGGTTTGGACACCTAAGAACCCCCTTTCAGTTCCTTCCTGGTCCTGGAGACTTCCCAGGGGACTGCTCTCCTTTGTCTCTCCTGGGGTGGGGAAAGGGAGGCCTGTGGACACCCTAGAGGCCTCTAAGAGGGAGCCCCACACCCACCCCAGCACAGCACTCCCACCTCACAAGCTCGCTGCCTTCCTGCCCCTGCAGCCACCACCTGCCACCCTGGTTCTTGGGGAAACCAGTTTCCACTCTTCCTTGAGTGATTACAACCGAAAGAGCAGAGGGAGCCCGATCAGCCTGGCGCCCAGGGAACAGAGAAACGTTGGGGAACCTGCCCTCCCTCTCAAGCTCTGTTCACCTCCCTGCATCCTGAGGCCATTCCAGAAAGTGTGTCAACCAGTGGCCTCTCGGGCCTGCACAGATACCTCATCCGCCTGTTCACCGCCCCTGCCCCTCCCCACCCCTAGCAGTGGGGGCCTTCGAATCTAGTGCCGAATGACTATGTCCAGATTGGTGACGATGGGTGTTGTTGCTGTTGTTTTTGTTGTTTGTGAACGCTGTGATGCCGTGTGCCCGAGAGGGCAGCCGCCGCCCAGCCCTTCCTTGGGCATCTCCCCTGAGAGCTGTCAGGACCATATCTGTCCTCACCCTGTGGGACCGCCTGCCCCTCCCTAGCCCTTCCAGCCTGGGGGACGCGTGCGTGTGCGCACACATACACACACACATACACACACACACACACACCTTACCTCTCATGCGTGTTTTACTTTTTGATGTTAAGAGTGGTTCACTGGCTGGGAGCCTTTACCTCGGGGAGAGGGGGAGGTTGGTTCCTTGGGGGGCCAAAGAAGGGCAGGGAGTGCCTGGAGGGGAATTAGGGGTCACCATACCCCTGCTCTCCAGGAACAGCTTCTCCCCCATCCCAGGGTTCCATCCCCATCCCCTAAAGAGGTGGCCCTTGTTTACAGTGAGGACTCGGTCACTGTGTCTCCGTTTCCTGAAATATAAACCGTAGCGACCCCAGACTGTAGAGATTTTTATGTGTTTGGATACATCTGCTGTGTGGGAAAAAAAAAAAAAAACAAAAACCCTACAAAAACCCTAATTTTGTACATATTGTATTTTTACTATTGAACTGTATTCTAGTGGCTGTTCATGCTCCAAGACTTTAGGTATTGAGACATGAATACTATCCATGTAATAAGCACTTGCCTGGAATAAAATATAAAACTGAAATAAACCTGCACTGAAACCAGAGATGGGGCTGTCAGGCTGCAGCATCTGGGTCACTTTGTTGCAACAGGAGGCAGAGCCTTTTAGGGAAAGTCCTCTAGCAAGCATCGGGGTTCTTAACCCTGTGGACATTTGAGGGGCACGGGTCCTCGAGCAGCTTCGGTGCTGGTCAGTTTTAGAAGATTTGAGACCTTCCAGTTCTGATGCCAGTGTTCGATCCTAAACAGGCTCTGAGGACTGCAATTCTGGTCTTCCTTATACTTTTGCAATACTTCATACTTCCTCAAAACCATTTTTACAAACACTATCTTGTTTCATCTCTTAACAGTATGGCGGAGTAAACGAGCCAAGAACTAGCCCTGTTCTGGCAGATAAGGAAACAGGTTCGAGGTGGCTTGGTATGGCCACACAGCTAGCCTGCAGTCCAATCTGTCAACTCCATGCAGAATTCCCCAACATGTGCCACCCTGCCCTGGGCCTGCTGTAGAGTTGTGAATCCTGAACTTGATAAAGTTCCAGTAGGAAAGGTGGAGGAGAACCGCCTCGAGACCTGTGCGCAGAAGGGTGAGAGGCTTCCTTAGAGGGCAATGCACTTCTGAAGTTGTAGTTAGGACGGGTCATCTGGGGAATCCATAAGGGAAAGGAACAAAAAGAGGAAGAAGTTTGAAGGTTAGGACTCAAAGAACCATGTTCTAAGATGGGCCCGGAAGACCCTTGTCCCTATAATGACATCTGTCCCAGTTTAGGGGAAACCAGCCCTTTGGCAGGCTGTCTCAGGAGGAAGTGGGGAGGTAAGGAAGAGGCCTAACTATAGACCAGGCAGGCTGCCTTGTCGAATGCCCCGGTGACACGTTCCCCACTCCCAGCCCCAGCCAGAGGAATGGACTCCACTTCTCTTCCTGGGGTGGGCTATCCTTAGGGAAGGAAGTGGCCACCAATGTCTTGGGTCCCATTCTCTTGAAGAAGCACCAGCCTCAATAAAAGCCAGGCCCAGTGTCCCTCTGTCCTACAATCCTGCCAGCCCTTTCACTTGCGAGATGCTGGCTCCCCCTGCTGGTAGCTCCAGGAAGAGCTGAGTCCCCTGACCTTAGGGAAGGCTTAGGGTTAGGACTAATATTTCCTACCTGCCTATTCAGTGTCAGACACTGTCAAACACTGGGGACAAAGATGCGGACTCTGCCCCTGGTAGTGATGACCCAGTATCATCTCAGGGATATCAATATCTTAAAAAAAAAGTATTAATGAAAGAGAGAGGGTGTGAGGAGGGGAGGGGTGGGGAGAGAGGGACACAGAATCTGAAGCAGGCTCCAGGCTCTGAACTGTCAGCATAGAGCCCGATGTGGGGCTCAAACTCACGAGCCTCGAGATCATGACCTGAGCTAAAGTAGGATGCTTAACCGACTTGAGCGCCCCGGGCTAGCACTGTATATTAAGGGTAGGCAGAAACTCCCCCAGCTCAGCTGGAGCCTGAAAGAGGGGGCCTGTGATCAGAGTAACAGAAAACAAAAATCCCAATTTAGGAATCCAGGTGCTTCCATTCAGCAGCTCTGTGTGAGAGGAAGACTTCAGGGGTTGGAGGGTTCCCTGAGGTGGGGTTCCTACTCGCGCTTCTTGCTCTTACTCTGCACGTGGCATTGCCCTCCGTGGACCCATCACTTTGGCTGCTGGCCTCTGGTCCTAGAAGCCGAGCCAGGAGGATGGGGAGTGCCCACACTTCTGGGTGGAGAGGAAGGTGGGAGTATGTAAAGGAACCAGACCACTCCCAGGCTAGTTTATATGGAGTCTTGGTGAAGTCACAGCACCGGGAATTCAGACTGCTCCAGGCAACAGTGGGGGAAGTGTTGCCTTGAGGGGTTTATAAGGTTCCCTGGACCCAGATTTCCCTGTGCCAACTAGTTTCCTTGCCTTGGCAGCTCTGAGTTGATAACAGGCCCTGATGCCAGAAAGTCTGTGTCCTCTAGACCAGAGCACATGCTGATGGCCGGAGCCCTCTCCCAGGAGCCGTTGATGATGGGGGCAGTGGTCGTCTAGGGTGGGGGAAGACAGGTGGGAACCTACTATTCCAGTGGGGCCCTCAGCAGGTTTGATCCCTCCTGACACTTTCCTCATGCCCCATCCTGGAGCAGGCATCGCAGAGTGCTCCGTGGCCAGGAGCCAGGGCCAGAGGGGCTGGGTCCTTCCCCACCAGCTGGAGGGGCCGGGAAGCTCCTGCAGACTCCAATTCAGGCTCCAACTCATCATTATAGCTGGTCAAGAGGGCAGGCAGGCTGGGGAAGGGGTGGGACAGGGACCTATACTCATCCAGAGGCTGGTCAAGTCATTGGTTGGTCTGAGATAGGAACACTGGCTCTGGGGTGAAGTCGCCCCACTGAGTATTCGGGGTCTAGCTATCCCCTGCTCCTGACCAGCCCACAGCTGAGGTCCCTCTCTCCTGGAAACTTTGGTTCTCTTTTTTTCACCGTCCTTGCCTTGTGGGGCTGGCCCTCTGTACAGTTCAGTTGTGGAGCTTCCAGAATTTGCCAGTACACAAAGTCACTGTCCAGTGAGTGTCCACTGCCCACTCAGCAGCCCCCAGAGCCACAAGGATTGCCAAATGCTGTGTTTATTGGTCTGTTAACAACACTGAAGAGTATAGTTTCTGAACCAAAAAACATATACACTCTGCTTCTCACAAAACCAGAGTCACTAAGGCAGGCACACAATGGCCACCATGCTTGGTGGAGGCTGAGGATTCACAGACAAGGGTAGGCAATGGGGCAGCTGGCCCTCAGACAGGCCATGCAGTGCCCAGGACAGGGGTGGGTTGAGGAGACTGCAGGATGCCCAAGGGCCGCTGGGCCCTTTTCATGTTTCTCAAAGGCAGGGAGTCTCCAGACCTAAGTGACTGCTGGACAGGCCCCTGTGGCAGAATGGCCCCAGGGCAGAGCCTTAGCCTTATGTGTTTGGGGAGGGGGGGGGGCAAGTAGGGATGACAGAGCAAGCAGTGTGCTTAGGCCTGGGATCAGGAGCTGGGCCCTTCCCGACATCTCTATGAGTGAGGCTCCTCCAGGGGGCTTCGGGTCTCCAGGCTTCTTGGCATCCTGAGGAGCATGGGGCAGGCAGGGCTGGCCTTGCTCCTCACCAGGGACAAACAGGGATGACCCAGGCATCCTCCCCTCCCCACCCCCCCACCAGACTGAGGGACCCAGTGGGTGCCTGAGACAGGCGATGGGCTGTCCCAAAGCTCTGGGGCCTGTCCCTGAGAGGAGGCTATCACAGGATTTCCTCCCTAAAGAATCACCCTGGGATTCCTCTCAAGGGCAATGATCCCACTGCATTTCCAGGTCATCCAGTGGGCAAAAGTGTCATTTTTCAGGGGGGCATCTAATGCATAAAGCAAGAACTAGGTGGTGAGAGTGAAACTGTACAGGTACACGCAGGTGCCCTGTATGGGCTGGGGAGCGCACGGGGTCACCCCAGGTGGCCAAAGGCAGTGGCAGTGCTGCTGAGGTGGGCTTCTCCCACTGGGCCCGCATCTTCTGACTGCCTCAAGGTCTCCTGCACCCAGAACACATGCCCGAACCGGCAGCTGTTCCGGCTGCCCCCACTGGGGCTGCGGTGGGCATATGCACTATGCCTGCAAGAGGACTCGAAGAAGAGATACAGCACAGAGTCCCTTTGCCCACATGACCCATGCCAGGTGGGGCCAGGCGACTACGGCCCGTTATATCTATACGGCCCCAGGCTGACCTAGGAGAGGCCAGGAGGAGCAGTCCGGGCTGAGGCTGCAGGTGACAGTGGGGCTATTCCCAGGTGTTTGAGAGGGGAGCAGAGTAGGTGTCCCCCAGGGGAGCCACTCCCTGAGGCCAACCTCTCCCATCCCATCCCTGGCCTGAGGGCATCCAGGCCCCTGACTTGCCCTGCAGGGCCAGCACTGCCCAGAGTCCGATCCCAGGCTCACAAACGCTTTGTTAGGAACACGGGTGGGCAGGCAGGGTTGGCCGGGGCTCGGGCAGTCTCAGCTGCACTGCCCTGCGCCTCTGCCCGTGGAGGCCGGGGGCCCGGAGCCCAGGCTCCAGTCAGCTGCCGCTTCCTGGCCACAGCCCTCACTTGTTCTCTATGAGCATCTGCACCTTGTGGACGAGGTCCCGGGCAATCTGCAGGATCTCCTGGGCATCGTGATGCTCAGCCCGTTCTGGGGGAGACAGAACTGTGGGGATGCTGGGGCAGGGGCAGTAGTCTGCGAGGAGCCCTGTGGTGGCCCACCCTGCTGGACTCGGGACATCTGCCTACGGGGAAGGGACTGGAGATTTCTGAGAGCCCCTCCAACCCTTCCTGGGCCAGAAGTGGAGCCCCCCAAACCCCTGCAGGGGGCAGCCGGGATGGCTGGAGCGGCTCCTACCATTGAAGAACTTGATGATGTCGGTGAAGTCCATGTTGTTGTCCCGGATAATCTCACGGTAGGCCTCTACCAGGGCCAGGGCGATGAACAGGACAAAGTGCTCTGATGAGATGTGCCGGGCCGCCCAGATCACCTCCCACACGGCAAACACGTCCTCGTACAGCAGCTCTGGGGACAGATAGGGGCTAAGGCTGAGCCTGGCTCCCCATGGGCCTCTAGGTAGAGCCAAATGCAGAGACAGAGCTCCAGGGGCCTAGGTCCTGGGGTTCTCCCCGTTCCACAGAGCCCTGTCCAAGCAGAGGGTTCCAAGCCCCAGGTCGAGACCCTGCCCTTCTCCTTGGTGATTCCCGCACACTGGACTTGGGCAGCCTTCACACCTGTGCTCTTGTCAGCTGCTCTTTATAAGCCTTGCTGCTTGAGAAGATTTGGTTTGAAAACAGTCCCCAAAACCACTGGCTTAGGGTGACTGCTGGCGGCACTTTGGAATCACGTAAGGAGCTTCTAAAATTGTGGATGCCCAGGCAGCCACACTTCATTAAGTCTGAGGCTGGGTGAGCGCGTGACGCTGGCATGTCTAAAAGGCTCCCCAGGTGGTTCCAAAGTGCAATTAGGGTTAGGAACCACTGACTTTGGGGGAGAAGGATCTCCCACTGCCTTGACCCTAGTCCCACCATCAACCCATCTCTTACCTCTCTTAAAATCCAGGAGGAACCAGCGGTAACAGAAGTAAAAGTGGGTGTAGTCTCCATTCTGATGCATCAGCTCAAACAGCTCTGAGTCCAGGATCTTGCAGAAGTAGAGAAAAGGAGGCCAACTGAGCTGACGCTGCCTCTCCCAGCCTCCCCTGCCCACTGTGCGGGCTGCTGGCATCGCTCCCGAGACCCTCCGGTCTCCTTGGGTGGAGGCTGCCCTCTGCTGCCCCATCCATCTCTCTGGGAGTTGCTCTCTTTGCAATTATACCATTTTCTGGGTGTTTGATTCACTGTCACCTGTACTACTCACCAACACTTTCACGGGCACAGAATTCCCATACTGATATCCCCCTCAATTTGCAGCACTGAAAACAATGATTTTTCAAGTGATAGAAATTAAGCTTATACATAAAGGACATTTCTGGAATGCTCCCTGGCCTCCCTGTGGATTATGGATGAGCCTGGAGGTGCCTGGTCACGAGCCCACAGGCAGCTGCACACCTCACCTGGATGAGGGAGCGCATGTTGGCAAAGTGGGTGTCCATGGCGCCCCCGTTGGGGAAGTTCTGGCTCATCCTCTTCATGAGGTGGCTGAAACAGCTGTAGGCCAGCTGATCTGAGGGGAGATGGGAGTGAGGCCGGCAAGGCAGCAGACCCCAATGCCTCATCTCACAGGAGGTGTCCTGTGGTCCGGACGACAGGGTTGGCCTACATTCCCACCCTTCCAGAACTAGTGGTCTTCTTTTCCTTTCTCCAGCTGATGTCAGCCCAATCCCAATACCATTCTGGGAATACTATCAACCCCCACCCCCAGCCCAGTCCCTCACCATCATCGAGGACGACCAGGAGAGGTGCCAGCAGGTCGCACATGCCCTGCACATAGCCCACGTCCAGGTGCTCCCACACGTAGCTGAAATGACGGGGAGAGAGCCACTGTGGTTGTGTGCCATCCTCTGCTCCCCGCAGGGACCCCTAGGGAGATGGTCCCTAGAGCGGCCTGCTACCCAGAAGTCAGCCTTTCCATGACCCTAAAGTTCAGGGAGTATAGTGGTAACCCACAGTCTCTGTCCTCAAGGAACCCAGGGGCTCAGGGAAAGACAATAAACGGTTTTCACCGCTCGGTTTGCTCGGGTGAGGGCAATCAGCTAGGCTTCCTGGAGAAGTATGGCCGAGGCTGAGATGTGAAAGACCTCTAAGAAAGAAGAGGGGTGGGGTGGGGGGCACAGCGGGGAAGTGTTCCAGACGGAGAGAGCTGAGTGTGCTTCAGTGCAGGGCAGAGGAGCAGGGCACCTGCCAGACCTAGCCTTTCACAGAGGAGGGTCCCTGCCTCCCTCCCTGAACCCTGCCCCACAGTGGCACCTGCACATGACGTCTCTGAGCCTCTCCAGGTTGGGGGGCGTGAAGTACCAGTAATTGCGGTCACATCGCTGCACATCCTTGTCTATGCGGTGCAGATTTAAGGCCATAGTATCCAGTAATTCTATCTGAAAGAGTGGGGGGCCCTCAGGAATGAGTTGGGGGCCAGAAGTGGTGCCTACATAAAGGGATGCAGCAACGCAGGAACCAAGAGACTCTGAAAACAGAGCCCCCAGGGATGCTGAGAGATGCGCTCAGCGCCCCCTGCAGGACAGTGAGGGTAGCCCCACCTTCCGCCCACCAGCCCGTCCCCACGCCTCAGGGATGTCAGGAGGGCCTCTGGGGCTGACTGAGAACAGTCCCTGGGGAATGTCCACATACAGTGTAGGCAGCAGCGCACACGGCCGCAAGCTCCTCCCCTGCCTCCAGCTCGCGAGCCCGCGAGGCCTTCTCCTGGCTGGGATCTTGGGGCTCGGAGAAAACACAGGCTGCCAGGACCGGCCCGTCGGAGCCTTCCTCCCCACCGCCATCGTCCTCCTCCTCGAAGCCCATGCTCTGCCCCTCGTCTATGCTCGACTGGATGCCCGAGGCCACGGAGTAATTGCGAGAGGATGGCAGTCCCGAGTCTGGAGAGTCAAACTCCACTGACTGCTGCTGTTCCACCATGGTGGTGCCGGGGGGCCCTGCTCCCGGCTCCTGCTCAGGCTCGGGTCTGGGATCTTCAGTGCCTGGGGGCTTTGGGGGCTCCAGGTCATCCACGGAGAGAAATACCTGGTAGGGGTGAAGAGATGGTGGGGCTCACACCTATACTCCAGCACCTTCCCTCAGCGCACCGCTTCCTTCCTGGGGTCCGAACAAGAGGGATGGAGAACTCTACAACTCCATGGCCTCCACACTGCCTCACGCACCACCCCCAGGTTGCCAAGCCTCCCCTCTGACCCACACAACCAGGGGGAGAGCAATCAGGCTCCGGGCAAACACGGACACACCATCTTTTAGCCCCATCCAGTCCCCCTCCTCAGGCCTCTCTCTGGGGCCTGAGAAAAAGTGTGAAGCACTGCAGGACTGCCTGTGGCTGCTGCAGGGAAGGGGAACTAGAAGCTTAGACACCTGATGGCGGATGTGAGTTACATGTAACTCTACTAACGCCTGAAGACGTGAGGCTGCCTCCAGTTAAGAGAGCTTGGTACTAATGAAGGCTGGCACTAGACTTGGTGGGGCTGCTAGGGCAGCCTGGTGGGCGGCAGGCTGGAGGTGTTAGGAAAACAAGTTCTTCCTTATTTTCCACTGACTCTTTGGCAGAACAAGACAGGAAACTTCTCTAGCAAGTGCCTAATCAGTTATATTAGTTTCACACACACGCTCAGGAGGGGACAAATGGCAAGGTAACCTGTTCTACTGATTAGAAACAGTCCACCTCTGTGGACAAGTCCCAGAGAGAATCAAAGAGACATATACAGATTTTCTTTTTCTTTTTGGGCTATGTAGGGAAAGGGATACTAAAAGGAGTTTTCACTTTGGCAAGAAGCATGAAATGTTGGGTTAGAATCAGGCAAGGCCATGATTCTAAGGCGACACAGAGCCTCAGATTAGTGCCAGCAAAGGAAAGCTACTGCTGTTCATGTGCTAAGCATCTGGGGCACTGGTTCAGACTCAGGACTGTACAAAACCCAAAGCCAGAGAGAAAGAGAATATGCTCACAAATAGGGGAGTAAGAACAAAGCACATGGAAAGGAGCACAAAGTTATATTTCTCCAGCTTCAGTTTTCTGTTAACGCTAGTAAGGATTTAGTAAAGTGACAAGAATGTATGTTATCAAGAGAGACAATTTGAGAGAAAAAAAACAAACAAACATGTAAGTTAATAAAAGGATATCCCTAAAACAGAAAATTATCATTTCTGTTTCAGCCCAGCAAGCCACGGTTTGGCACCTGCTCTTCATCTAAAGGCAGGGGTGATGCCAGAAGAACTACATAGGCTCTGAACTAGCTTTGCCTGGTTAATTCCACTAGGGGATGGAAAACACCACAGAGGGAGGGAGATCTCCAGACACCAATGGGACCTGAGAGCTGTTCTGGTCTCTGACCGGTAGCTCTTGGTGAAACCTCCACAGTCAGAGGTGACAGGGGACACCAAAGCCCAAAGAAAAGAAGTTACTCAGCTTGTTGGCAGCAGACCCGGGACTCGAACCCGGGCTGCCTGTCCCTAGCCTTGAGATGTCTCTACAAGGATGGAGGGCTTCCCTAAATCCTGATATATCCCTCTTTCCCTTCTTGTCCATTAAAACAGAACATAGTGCACTATCTCATTTTATTCCTGCAACACTCAGAGAAATGGGCAGCAGGGGGACAGTCATCCGGTTTTTCAGTAGAAGAAAATGAGACACAGACACATTAAGCCATTCTCCCAGGGCACCGGTGCCAGTGACTACTAGAGGTCGGGCTGGTGCTCAGGACTCCATCTTACTCCTATAAAACGCCGGTGGCCCCTGCCCCTGGCTGCCCCGGGTCCCGTCAGGCTCACGTCATTGCTGATGGTGGAATCTCGGTGGATGAGGCGCTGCACATGGCTGTCGATGCTGCTGCCCGAGGAGAACTTGGTGAGTGTGGCTGGCTGCGCGTCCCTCTCCCGCTGCCTCACTGCCACCTCGCAGGCCTTCCACTCTGCCAGCACCCGCTTGTACCTTGCTGCCACTGCTGAGTCCACCTGTCTCAGAGCATACCATGACCATGGAGGGGGGGGGTGTCCTGGGACAGCAAGGGTGAAGACTGTGGGGCTGCTCTCTGCTAACATCTTCCTGTGCCACGTTCCTTTCTGTCTGGGAAGGCGCCAAGGCTTCAGGGGTCCCTCCCTGGGGTCCCCTGGCTCAGCTCATCTCCCTATCCCACGGGAGGGGGGGGCCCCCTTACCTGCTCCATCTCCTTCTTGCTCATGCCAAACTTGTAGTGGCCAAGCAGAAAAGGCCAGACATCCTTACGGATCTCGTGCTGCACACCTCCATAGTAAACTTGCCGTAGCAGCTCCAACTCCTTGTAGTTCTGTGGGACCCAGGAAGTAAAGGTCATATAGCCCCCATGGTAACTGCGGCCCGGCTGGGTGGCCCTATCTCCATCCATCCCATGGAGAGCTAGGGCCGGGACAGTGATTCAGTCACTCTGCTGAAGCCCAGACAGACTCTGCTTTGGGAGGGTCACATCCTCCCTGCCCCAGACTACAGCTGGATGAGATCCAGTTCAACCTCTCTTCCTTCCAGGATAGGCAACAGAGCAGAGAGGCAGAGATTTGCCCAAGATTTCAGAATAATGTGGAAGCAGACAAGAACCAGTCCAGTCCCCTTCCTATGGAGACCCACAGACCCAGCTGTCTGACCTGGGCCACTCCAAGGCCATTGGTCCTGGCCCTACCACATTTTACCTGAATGCCCATCTGGTCTATGAAAGCTGCTCCCAGAGGAGGCTGCTCTGCACTCACTGCTGCTCCCCACCCCGCCCCGGCCCCTAGCCCTGGCATCCCAGAGTGTGCACCTTTTCATCCTTCTGATACTTGCTCCACACGTCCTTGGTGAGGCCCCCGGAGGCTCCTGGGGGCCGGGCAGGCGGGATGATGCTGTGACGCACGAGCGCTGACAGATGGGTCCTCACCGTGGACAGGTGGCGGCAGTAAGCCAGCCCTGTGGGGGGCAGGGGAGCCAGAACACCGTCAAGTGGTGCCTCCCACAGCCCCCACCCCTCACGACCCCGCCTCACCCTGCACTCACAGCCGTAGAAGGCCCGGGACACGATCTGCCTCTTCATGCTCTCACACAGCAGCCTGAGGGGCAACCTGTGGAAATAACCTGGTTCAGAGAAGAGGGGCTACGGCCCCTCTGGTTGGGGGAGGTTGAGAGAGAAGGACATCCTGTGTGGGGGACAGGTAAGGTGCTCGGGCGGTACGAGGAGCAGGATCCACAGCCCAGCGACATGTCTGTGGGTTCCCTGTGTCTGGCAGCCACCCTAGGTAGTGCTGCTGGGGACCCAGACTGGCCCCCAACCACCCAAGGGACCTTGAGCAACTAACTTCACTTCATGTTAGTGAATCTGGGTTTCCTCATGTGAAAATGGAGAGAACCACCTCAGGTCATTAGGAGTAACAGGTACAAGAGAGCACCTTGCAAAAGCATCAAGTGCTGGCAATGTGACCCGCACACAAATGCCATTCACGCACCATTCCTGGCACCTGGCAGATGCTCAGATATCTGGTGTGTCCTCAGATGTACAGCCTGATGGCAGAATCTGCATCCACATTAGGAAGGGGAGCTCGCAAGTACCGCGTACCTACCATGGTGCCAGGCACAGCTCTGGGCACTCGTATGAGTCATACCCCTCATTTAATCCTTACAGGTACCTTACGAAGCAGGTGGTATTATTCCCATTTTACAGATGAGGAAACAGAGGCTCAGAAACGTAGAGGCCCACAGAGACTCAATAACTTGCCAAAGTCACATAGGTAGCAGAAGTGAAATTCGAACCCAGGTCTGTCCAACTTGAGGCCACCCTGTCAGACAAGTGACATAGCCCTGAAGGGCAGAATGCCCACACACAGACACACCCACAGGGAGCTGGTGTTCTGGGCCCTGCCCACTCACCGGTCGGGGACACGGCTGCAATGGCTGGGGGCTGCATATGGGGAGCTGCTGGTGGAGCAGGAGAGGCAGGAGGGGCCCTGGTGGCACAGGGCCTCCAGGTGCCAGGTTGGCAGGCCGGGCCCAAAGCCCTGCATTTCAATCATGTCACCAGCATCTGAGGACAGGAAGGGGGCCCTGGTCAGGGCCTGGCAGGCCTCGTCCCCCAAGCACCCTGAAGCACGCCCACCTCTGTGCCCAGAGCTGCAGCACGGAGTCACCCGTTGGTAGCAAATCCATAGGGTGGTGCCTGCCTGGTGCGGAGCCCAGAGATGGAAATGGTGGAGAGTGCCTGACATTTCCCGCCCTCCACCTAGTCTTTCTGCATGTGGGTAAGTGTGTCTGTTCTCTCCAACTTGCTAGCAGCAATGGAATGAACACTTGCTTTTCTAGAGGGAGAAGAAAAAAGAGAAGGAACGAAAGCCTAAGCTCTCTAAAACGCTGCTAGCTGGCTTGGCTTTTGAGGATTCAGCCTGGTTCTCTTGGACAAACTCTGAGATGTGCAGGAAGGTGCCTGCAATCCTGCATACTTTGAACCTCTCCACACCTGGAGTCTCCCCTGATCAAAGCTCCTAAGGATCCCGGAGCCACTTGTCCTGGTCCCCAGACCTCACCCCTCCGAGGGTTCTAGATCTTGTGGTTAAGGAGGAGCAGTGCTCCCCTCCAGGCCAGGTGCCCCGCTGCCAGCTCACATGGGTTCTTCCTGAGTTCTCCATCCTCGCCTTGCCTGAATTTAGCATGGTGGCCTCCTCCAAATACACAGGTGAGCCGGCAGGAAGAGCAAAATTCCCGGGGCTGCCAGGCCACTGAGGAGGTGGTGGCTGGGCACACAGTTCCACTGTCCAGAAGAATGTGCCAGGTGCAGCCTCAGAAGATGGTTCCTTGGACGCATCTACACAGCCAGCAGATTGGGCCAGCTCAGCTGGTCTGAATCAGAACTCAAGACCCTTCAGAGCTCCCAGGGCCTGAGTGGGGCAGAATACCGCTCATAGGGGGTCTCTGGCAGGTCCAGTGAGTCACAAAGATGAAGCAAAGTGAGGGCAGAAAGTGTAAGGACCAGGAGATGATGCCAGGAGGGAGGGGGAGAGCACAGAAGAGGGAAGAGGAGGAAAGAGAGACATGTGAAGAGACTTTTCAAGTAGCTTTTTTTCCTACGAATCACAGCCTGGGCCCTGGCCCTGCCAGGAGTCTGGAGCAGACCTAGGACTGGTTTTTGCAGGAGCCAGACTCCAGCTCTGGGTGTGCCTTGGTGGGGAGGGCTGAGCTGAGCCCTCTCCACTCCCCTCAAAGGATGCCCTGTCTTGGCCTGAGGCTCTCTTCCCAGACCCACAGCTGGGATTTTTGTAGATATTTGGCCCTTCAGCTCCACCAGGAGGCAAATTAAGGGAACATATTTGGTGTAGAGGGGCTGCGGCTCTGGGAGTGAGGAGTTGCAAGCCATGCCCAAAAGTGGGAAGAGGGAGGGGATAAATGCAGGTGGGGTGGGGCAGGAACCCAGCTCATGCCCCTGCAGCAGGCAGGAGAGAGGCCGGTCGTGGGAGGGGGGCAGGAGCGGGCCCAGCCAGGCAGGCAGCAGGCAACAGGCGGGAAGGTGGGGGCGCCACAGGTGCAGAGGATGAAGGGGGGGGCACACAGGGAAACAAGCTCATGCCCAGAAAGTAGGGCCCAACCAAGGCAAGACTCCTGGGTCAATGCTCTTCACCTTAATTCTCCAGGAAGGAGCTGAACCAGCCAGCATTGAACACCACATCTCTGAATTAACCCAGTGCAGACAGCTGGAGCTCTGGAGTGACTGGGTGAGGGGCAGCAGGCTGGACATTGGGTGGGGGGAGGGGTCTGCTGGGCCAGCTTTGACTCTGACTCTCTCCTCTGAGCATGAGGAAAGTTTGAAGCAAAAACAATCAGGGTGGTTGAACCCCACAGCCCCTAAGACTCCGAGTGAAAGGTGCCTGGCCTGGAGCAGAATTAGAGTGAACAGCATCTCTGCTCTGTGGGGAGGCAGCAGGAAAAGGAGGAGAGGTGGGGGAGAGGGAGGAGAGTCTGGACACCCGCCACTTGAATCACATGCACAAGTCAAGCATGTCGCAGGCCTGAGAAGCAACGGCTAGTAGAACGGACTCAACAGTGTTGTCATTATGGACTGGGGTGGAGGTGGGGGCTCCCACGTCAAATCCCCAACCACCTGCCAGTTCTCCTCTCATGCCTCCTCCCCTTTCCCAAGTACTGGGGGCCCAGGGGCTGCCTACTGGGTTGGTCTGGCTCCTGAGTTCCCCAAGAGGAAGCCCCGACAAGCCCTGAGGCCTCGGGTCCCCATGTACATGGAGGCTTCTCTGACCCTGGAGGCCCTAAGACTAGTCGGGGACAGGCTTCCTGGTGCCAAGTCTGCCAGGACAGGGCCTCTGCTGGGACCCCCAGCCTAAGCCTGATATCAGTTCCTGGGGGTCCCTGTCCTTCTTGACTCAGCCTTCCCAAACTGCTCAAAGTCCATTATCCCACAAATAAGCATCAGCCCCAAGTCCAGGTTTGCAAGGGGCCAGACGGCAGTCTGTCTGGCTCCCCTGCACTCCTGCCCGGGCTGGTCTGTGGGTCCTACCAGGAGGGCTGGGAGGGAGGCGCGAGGGCAGGCATGTGGTGGGTAGGGGCAGCTGGTAGGGCTATGCTAAGGGTGTGCTAAATGTGTGCTAGGCCATGGACTTGGTTTCCCAGGAAGAGGGGAGACCCATGGCTGGGGTGTCACATATTCTTAGATACAATCTGTAGGGAAGGGGAAGGGGAGAAGAAATGAATTCTGTGGCATGGGAATGGGTGGGGACGGGGAAGTTCCCCTAAACTCCGAGAGAGCTGGCCCTTCGTAACCAATTTTCCCTTGAGCATCCCGGCCTAGCCTTCTCAGATCCCCTGGCCAGTCACTTTCTAAAAAAAGAGCAGGATTCCCTCTCTACCAGCCTAGCTCTGTGCTAAGAAAGATGGGTGGTACACAGAGGAACAAATGCTGAGGGGCCATGGGCACTGTGCTGTGTCATTTACAACGAAGGGACCTCTGTACCTGTGGATTCCGGGCTCTGTGAAGGCAGGAAACACCTATCTTATATCCCTGGCACATTTATTTCCAGATTTCATGCTGAAGCACCAGGCAGTACCTGCCGGAGCCCTCAGCCCTGATGGGTAAACCCACCCCTAGGTCCCTTCCCGTGGTGGCTCCAGCACCTCAACCTGAGCCACAGGACTCATTCATGTGAGCTATCCAGCCTCCACCCCCCCTCCCCCCCCAAGAAGGGGCTTGGTGCCCCTATCCTGTTTTGTCAAGTCAGGGACCAGAGGTCCAGGGCCGAGGGTCCAGCCTTCCCTGCCAGCAGGGCACAAAGAGACACTGCCTCAGGTTTGCCAGCATGACCCCCAGGAGTGGGAACAGTGCTCGGAGAGCCATTCAGGGCTCCCAATAGTCAAGACCTTCCTAGCAGACGATCCTCCCTCTCAGGCATGAAGCCCTCTCCTTACACTACACCAAGTGGGGAGCCCAGAGCCACCTGCTCTTTGTACCATCCCCTCTTTTTAACGGCACCTCTTTCCACCCTCCCTGACCTGCCTCCTGATGGGGGACCGCCCTGGGTACCAGTCCCATAATGCCAACACTGCCGTCCGAGCCCCTGCGGTGGGTGGCAGGTGGGCCAGGGGGTGGGGCGGGGCAGGGCAGGAGAGGGGCAGGGATAAAAACCTTTCATCGGATTGGGAGCTGTGAGGTTCCGCGAGCAGATCATTGAGAGCATCGCGTGCAGTTTATCCTCCTCTTCCTCATCATCGTCCACCGAGGCCGCGCGGCTGGCCGCTAGGTGGTGGTAGTTAATAGTGACTGCTCAAAGAGAACAGCGAGAGAGGCAGAGGCGTGAGGACCCTGGTCCAGGCAGGAGGGACCAGACTCCCTCCTTAGGGGGAGGGAGCAGAGTCTGGGTCACCTGGAACCTGCCTGGCACGGAGAAGGGGATGTGGGATGGAAAGCTCTCTGGACCATTTATTGGGGAGAGTATGGAAGAAAGTGAGGGAAAGCGGCAGCTCCAGAGCTCCACTGGAGACCCTCTCTAGGAAGAACAGAAGACAGAACTGATGGGGGAGCAAGGGTAGTGAAAGACAGGGACCAGTTGGGACAGGCAGGCGGCTCAGGAGCTCCCCAGCCCTGGCCAAGGCTGGGTATGACTGTCGGCAGATGGATCCTGATCATTCTTTAGCTCGCATCACGGTCAGGCTAGACCAAATTTGAAGATTACCCAAACCCCCTCTTCAGACTGTAAATCCAAACTTCTCCAAGGTTTGCCCTGAGCTGCTCTTGAGGAGCCTGAGTCACTCGGCTGGGTTTCAGCTCCTGGGGCCCTGGCTTGCCCTTTGGGGAAGCAGTCCTTGAAGCAAAGTGACCAGAATTGGGAAATGCCAAGGCTTAAAGAGGGGAAGCGGAGACTAAGTAATCTAAGCCGAGCAACAGCCCAAGATTAAATGCCAGGTTTGCAAACACATTCTGACACAAGACATGACTCCTAGTTAGGTACCTCTGGAAGGGGAATCCCCCTGTCTTGTACCCTTCAAGCCTGTTGGGGCTGGTTGTGCCATGGCTGTGTGTTAGCAGTCTGAGTAATCTGTCCACTAATACAGAAACAACTTGCTCACAACTTATTGGCACAAGTTGGGAAATTTAGGGAGCAGGTGGTCCAGCTGGCAGTAAATGCTCCACACTGGTAAATTCTCTGACCTTATCCCCAAGATTGGCGAGTCTGGCCTATAGGGCGTACCAGCACTCAGACCAGAAAAGAAACTCTGGTGTCACCAGATACCTATGCACAGGCCCCATGGGCCCAAAGGTGCGCAGGCAGGGCAGGACCCATGAGCGCCAAGCTACCTTTTCAGCCCCCAAGTCCCCAAGGTCCCCCAGGCAGCTCCAAGTTTCACCTTCTTCAGATGCGCATCCCTACTCCAGTTAAAGCTCCTCTCATCAGTAGCTAGTTTGAGAAGGGCTCTGGCTCTGGAGGAGTCAGTGAACAATTTACACCGTCCATAAAGAAGCACTGATTCTGCACCCAGGCTGCCTTGTGGAGGTCAGGTTGTGGGCCAAGGAGGAATGTGGAGTTCTCCATCTTCTATTTCTGGTCTCACCACATTTTTTTTTCCTTGGGGCAGGGAAGGAAAGGCTAAGAGGATACTGTACAATATCGGCTGAGCCAAGAATCTTGGGGTAACGAGGCGGAGGAAGACAGCTAGGGGAAGAGACAGGTAGCTTCTCAGAGGGATGATGTGCAGGGGATGGTCTGGGGAGAGGCTGAGTAATGAACCCCTCCTCTCAACCTGGCCTGGTCAGTGAGTGGACCCTGCCTGTAGCCCCTCCTGGGTCTCACTGTACTCCCCTACCTCCCTGAGCATCTTTCTCCCTTCCTCCACGGATGAGGCCTGGGATACTCACTGTGCTCGTGCCTGTGGCCGGGGTAAATGATCCGGAACACGTAGTCTGTGGCCCTCCCGGTGCCCATCTCCTCCACATCCACAGTCCGCACGCTGCTGCGTTTCCGTAGCTTGGGGAACACTTTCCCCTGCGGAGGGAAGGGTGGGTGGTCAGCCTGTGCAGAGCAGAGTCTGATCCAAGGTCCCACCCGAGGCAGCCTCTAAATTGGAGAGGCTTTCCTGGAGAAAGGAAGGAAGGTGAGCAGAGAACCCCCCTCACACATCCCTTTACTCCAGAGTGTTCCGAGCCCTGAGGTACCTTCCCCTGCTGGGTCCAGAGCGGGGGCTCCAGCTGTCCTCGGGGCAGAAGTCCATTCTCCAGGCAGGACAGAAAGGACAGCAGGTGTCCTCCCTGTGGGAAGTGCAGTGGCGGCCTCTGGATGCCATCCTGGCTCACCAGCACGAGTGTGCCGCCGCTCTCTGTGGGGTGTACGTGGGCGAGTGAGCCTGGGCCTCCCTGAGACCTCTTGGCCATCACCACAGCCCAGTCAGCCAGGCCTCCC
This sequence comes from Panthera pardus, assembly GCF_024362965.1. Taxonomy (NCBI): domain Eukaryota; kingdom Metazoa; phylum Chordata; class Mammalia; order Carnivora; family Felidae; genus Panthera; species Panthera pardus. The sequence continues at coordinate 54,677,577 of NW_026526876.1, forward strand.
GGTTAGGTGAAGCACGGGGATGACAGGAGGAGGACAGGATATCCAATGGGCCATGCACAGCATGTGGCTGGGAGAAGGCAGTCTCTTTCCCCTCAACCCTGTACCCAGGACAAGGGAGGCTCACTTTGCTGGTGGCAGTGGATGCAGACAATCTGACTGAAGGGCACAACCAGGGCATAGTCCCAGTAAACGCTGGAAATGAACCAGATTGGTGTCACTGTGTCCCAAGACCTGTCATCCCGCTTTTTTCATCTCCCACCACCAATACCTGTGAAACTACCCTGAAGACAGGAGGACCATAGCCGAGAAGTGACCTCAGCCAGCCATGTCCCTCTGGGCCCCATGCTGTCATGGCACAGAGCCCGGCAGTCTCAGCTGCCTAGAGCTTGGCTCAGGCAAACCTCTTCATGCCAGGCCTGGCTTGATCTTAGAGAGCTCTCTCCAGGCAACCTATTCCTGCAGTTCTTGGCATCAGGATAAGGAGAGAGACCTGCCTCCCAGAGTAAGCTGAGTATGTCCACCCACCTTTCCCCCCAGGCAGGCCCCCCCCCAACCCTTCCCTGGCTTCTGGGAGGGAGTCCCAGAGCCCCCACCTTTTCTCCAGCTCGGAGTCCCCCAGAGTCCCGTTCATGAGTTGGTTGGGGGTCCATTTCAGAGTTAGGCTCTCTGCGGACTGGTGCAGGGAGAGGTAGCCAGGGACAGCCTCCATGTCCTCCTTCTAGGGGGAGGAGACACAGCAGAAGGGAGAGGTGATAAGGGGTCGAGGCTCCCAGGGGAGGCCTATAGGAAATAAGCTCCAGGCAGGGAGCTGGAGGGAGCTGGGGAGCTGGGGAGGCTGATCTAGCATAGTCACAGGATCCTGGAATGGAGGCCAGGAGGAAGTAGGGAAGAACACAAGTGACATGTAGATGTGGGCACCTCCTCTCCCTGGCTGGCCTGGTGCTGCTACTGGTTCTGTCTTGTTAGTCTCCTGGATGCCAGGTACATCCTGGGCCAGCCATCCTGTTCGTCCTGTCTTCTGGCTGCCATTCCCACTTTTGGATAGCCTGGTTCTCAGTTAGCCAGGGCAGATGACATTCCTGCCTCCTGCCAACTCACGGCTGGGCACAAGGCTTGTGAAACTGAAGTGGGGGGCAGGGCCCTTTCTCCCCCTTCTTGCTAGTCAAACCCCTGAAGAACAGGACAAACGTGACTGGAAGGTTCCAATCCTGGGGCCTTCAGGAGAGGGAGAGGAGGGGTGGGCATTAAAGTTTTCTTACTGGCTGCACTAGTACGTTGTTCTTGCCGTAGAGCAACCGTGTTCTTGAATTCTGGTGCAGGGACTCCACATACTCGCGGGCACAGGCAGCTAGCCTGTCCTCTGATGCATTGCCACTTGAGTGCCGCTTCCGAATCTGTGCAGAAAGGCACGGCTCAGCCCCCAGCCCTGGGAATCAGCCTCAGGGAATGTTAAGATTCCACACAGACCCTCTAGCTGACCCAGGGGTCCACTCTGTCCTGGGTCTGCTCTTGGCCACCCTCTTCTCTCCAGCCATGGACCATTGGTGTGCTCCTGGCATTTATATGTGCCAGTGTGGATAAAAGGCTCTCCTGAGGTAACACACCTTGGTGCATCTCCAAGGGCCAGATTGCGTCTGCAAAGAATATGGAGGCCAAACTGCCCTTCCATACAGGCTCATGGGCATAGCCTGGATAAGTATGAGGGGTGGGGAGAGGGATACCTACTCCTAGGGCTGGGCGCTTTGCAGGGGAGTCCTGGCGATTAGGGGGACCCCGGATACGGTGCCTCTGGACTAGCTCATCAGCAGAGGGGTCAGTCCAGTAGTGATCAGCAGTCTTGAGCTTGGTGTACTCCAAGGCACAAGGTCCCACTGTGAAAACAGGGACAGTCAGCTCACACGGTGCCCCTTCAGCACCTGTCCCTCAGCCCCCACTAGCCCAGCACCAGCCTCTCTGCTCTTAGGCTCACCTAGAAGAGAGGCCAAGATGGGGCCAAATACAGGATCTGCCAGTAACGCTTCCTTCTCGTAGTACTTGCTGCCAGGGGGAGAGACAGACAGCAGGACTCATTCCAGGGCAGTCATGCTTACCAAGCAGGGACATCTCCACAAAGACCACATTCATGTGAATCACTAAGAAGTGAGTACATAAGGACTGAGCTCTTTGTGGGGTGCCTGGTGTGGTCTACCCAGGTGGGGTGCCTGGTGTAGCACGCTTTGGGGTGGTAGAGGGGAAGACGGGGCAAGCCTATAGACTATCGTGAACAATCAAGCCTGCTGAGGTATAGGGGTGCAGGGCTGCTCAGGAGGTGGGCCCCAAGGAGGGGCTGCCTGGGGGATGGGGCAGTCACCTGCAGTTTTCCACGAGGTACTGCATGACCCTGTCCAACACTTTCTCGATGAGCGCTGTGCGTACCCATATGTGTTTTAAGGCCTGTAGGCTGAGAGCCGGGGCCTTCCCGCTGGCAGAGCCCTGTCTCCGCAGGGCATCCTGGTTGCCCGCTGAGGGTTTCCTGCAAAGAAAGTGTGAGGGCTTGGGGGTAGGCCCTGGACTGGTGGCACTGGGAGCAGAGTTTGGTGCCACAAGAACCCAGAGGACTAAAATGAGGGGTTGAAGTGGGGGACAGGGCATTGTGTCTAAAAGGAGCCAACCCCCACCCTTAGGCTGGTCTTTCACCCAAGGGGCCCGGCAAGAGATGAGCCCAGGAAGCCAACCTGGGAAGTAGCAAATGCCAAGTGCAAAAAGCAGAAGGGAGGGATGGGAGGAGCTGGCCTGGGGCTCACCTGCCCTCTACTTGTTGCTGTAGCTCCTGTACCTTGTGGCAAATCTCCCCAGCCACTGGGCATGTCTTCCCCACCTTGGTGAACAGGGCTGCCATCTTGTCACTGCGCAGGAAGCCGGCAGCACGTCGTCTCAGCTGATGTAGCAGGCAAGCCTCCACTGCACCTGAGCCACAAAGGGAACGAGCACCTGAGCCCAGGTGAGAGGGGGAAAGGGAGAAACACTCCTCTTCCTCATACCTATGGAGAGCAGAGGGGCAAGGGCGGGCTCTGACCCATGCAGGGATGAGGGGGAGGGGTTTCAGTCTAAGGCAAGCCATGGAGACATACCCTGACCGCCTTCCAAAATTCCCCTCCCAGTCTCTCTGCCCCTGGCCAGGGTGGACCTGCAGGGGCTGACATGCCATACCTTCCCTCTCCCTGTCCCTCGCCTGGTGTGTACATGCCTCCTATATGCAGCATCGCCCCTGGGACTGTGAGGCCCAAAGCTGCCAGTCCCAGTGGCTCCTCCCCTGCCCACGAGGGCAAGCACGGACTGCACCTATACAACAGGGACTGCGGGGAGCACAAAGCCCAGCAGCCCTCCTGGAAAGCATGGATGATGTGGTTGCTAAGGAACAGAGCTCTGGGAAGGAGCTGAAATATTGATGAGGCCACTGCAGAGATCAGACCCAACATCAGCCCCTGAATTATTGATGAGCCCTGCAGCCAAGAGTGAGAGGTTTCTATTTCCCATGCTGGGAGGATTTCCCTTCACTCATTCATGTTTTTAGGGGCTAGTTTTATTCTCTCCATCTGTATCCTGTAGGAAGGGCTTGGTGGGAAAGGGCGGGGAGTTGCCCTGGTATGTGTAGAGCCTACAAATATTAGTATGTGAGGGGGTGGTGCTTGGCCATTATCAAGGAGGGAAAGCCCTAGAAAGGGGAAGGGATTTGACTGTAGTCACACAGTGGCAGAGCCAGGACCATGACCCAGGACCCCAAATCCTAGCCCAGCCCCCTTCACCTTCTCCAGGTATGTTGGGGGTGACACAGGTGTGAGGAGGGCTCCCCTCATGTCACAGGTGCTCTTTCTGCATGGATTGACAAGTGCTGTGCTGGAGGGGGGAGTCAGAACAGGGTCTGGAGCTTAGCATGGCCACTCGCTACCCCTGGGAAACGTGGGTGATAATGCTCTGAGCCCACTGTCATCTGTGAAATGGGGCTATTTAGGATTGGCGTGAAACATTACATGAGATGAAGGGCATAAAGCCCTTGCACGAGTCTGGCACACGGGAGGCACTCGATCCTTGTCGGTGCCTGAGCCCTCAGCCCCTTTTGGCAAGATCCTATTCCACAGTTAAGCTGCAAGGGCTGGGTTTTTACAAGACCTCTCCCTGGCAGGAAGGGGAGAGGGCACATTAGAGAGAGGGCCGCAGGCTGTCCAGAGGTGAGTAGAGATGCTATTCTCTCAGGAACAGGGGAACTGAAGCCCCTCAAGTCGACTGTGACTAGTGCTGTTAGAATATGAAGCCTGAGCTTAGGAAACGACCAGTGACCCTGGGCTCTCACCTGGTTTTCGTCTTCATTTTTAGTAACTGGAAGGCAGTCACTGCTGTGCTATAAGGGCTTTGTCTGGCCTGCTCCTGTACTGAAGTCAAGAAGTTGGAGAGAGTCCCTGGGACCAACCTGCAGGCCAGACCCAGTGAGAACACCCCAAGGGAGTGGAAACAAAGCAGGACCCTCCTCCTACTTGTTCCCTTCTGGGCTCTTCCCTGGTTGGGCCTCAGAGGACTTTATTTTACAAGGCACAGCCTTTCCTTCACAGCACGTTCATACATGTATGTGCACATGTGTATGCAGACGTATCTACATATTTACTTGTATGGGGCATGTGAGGGAATCTCTGCTTAAGTGTCCACATACTCTACTCCATGGCTGTCCCCTTGGTCTCTGGAGGTCCTGTGTGGCCCTGTGGTATACAGGTGAGTGAGTCCCAGTCTCTTGGTCCTGGGGCTGCAGCGCCTGTAGGAAAGTGGTGACCGTTTCCCGGGATTGTATGCCCCATTCAGAGTGCTCTGGAGAGAAGCGGCACTGAATACGGCCAGAGTGGCAGCTGGTGGCACCAGTCCTGCAAGGAATCATGTGCCTCAGTGATGTGACTAATTGCTGGCATAATGAGACATTAGCCTTCCCACCTTCCCCAGGAGACTGCAAATGCAGCCAGGCTGGGGAGCCTGGGAATGGTGGGGAGCAGCACTCCCATCCCGCCTGGCCTCACCCACCCTCTCAGGCAGCCTCTGAACACAGGCATTAGGGCTCTCTGGGGTGAGCGGAGGCATTCCTCAGCAATTACTGCAGGTAGAGAAGCCCAAACATCACACCTAGTACCCTCCTGCTCACCCCACAGCCCATACGTTCCTTCTGTGAAACGCAGGCAAGATGCCAGGCAATGTCTGGGGAAGGAGAAATCCCTCTCAACTCTCTACTTTCCAAGCAAAGTAAATGATCCTCTATGCCAGGTATATCCTAATCCACTTCCATGGGCTCCTTGGCCAGTGGCTGTTCAAACTACACTTGTTCTTTCCCATTCCCACAGGGCTGTCCACCGCAGAAAGTCAGCACGCGCAATGAAAAATACTGTGTGCAGCATATAGGCAAGATAGTAATATGATGATAGTAACACTAACAATGATCGAGAATTGAGGGTTTGTGGGTGGGCTTCTGGGCCTTCCAAAGACCCCCAAATATTGCATACAAAATTGTTGGTGTGCTCCAGTATGACTAGGTGAGTGCTCTTTGTCTGGATAAAGGATCCAAGATTTTTAGCTTCTAAAAGGAATACATGACCCCCAAAAGTTCTAGAATCCCTGCTCTAAGACTTGGGTTGCGCTGAACCACAGATGGTTCCACTGGCCGAAACTCAGAGATGCAAGAATACTCTCCCTGCCCCACAATGTACAGTGCAACACCACTCAGAACTCGGTTGCAGAGCCATCAGCCACAAGGCCCAATTCTCCTGCTGCCCTCAGTCTCCAGAGAGGGCCTCTCACAGACTGTCAAACACCCTTTCCCAGCAGAAACCAGCCAGAGGCCCATGTCTCTCCTCTCCTGACTGAAAGCCCAGAGCACCAAGCAGAACTCCAGCTCCTTATTCAGCTTTCTGTCCCAGACTGCCACCATGACCATTCCCTAGGGTGGAGGCCTGTGGCAGGAGATGCCAATCATGGCTCAAGCACCAAGTCAGCTGAACCTCTCCTCCTCCTAAGTGAAGGCTCAGGAGCCCCTGTCCCACTGGGTCGTGATACCACCCACAGCCACTCTGGATCCGCCAGAAGAGGGGTGAGATATCCCTGACAATATCCAGCTCAGTGTACTAATTAATAAAAATCAACACTGGTTTTGGTCATTGGTTGGGGTGGAAAGGTTTGGGTAAATGAATTGAAACAGAGAAACAGACATGATTCAACAAGCATAACCCTCTCACCCCTCACCTTGCTCTTGGAACTTTGGAGTCATGGTGCCCTCTCTACTCTGTCATCCCATATGACTGACAAGAAGGCCCAGGGAACTGCAAGAACTTTGCTGTGGACATTTCCTCTCCCAAAAGGTCTGGTACCATCTACCAAGGGAAAAGCTGGGAATTACAAGCCCAGGCTAGCCCTGGAACTTTCCCTCACCAGCCTCTGATGTGCCAATAAAGTCTATTAAGTTATGGGGCTTAACAAAGGCTAAATGGGCTGGAGAGCCCAAGTGCTAACAGAATCCTAAAGGGCCCCTCCCACAACTCCTTACATACCAATTTAACCATTCCCAGGAGTCCAATTTAGAACAGAGAAGACATGGGTAGATAGAGATGGCAGGGACCCAGGAAGTTACTAAATCTTCTCAGACCTTACTGGGAGGAGAGCTGACTAGCACCACTCCGGTGGAGGTAGGGTGGCACTGTCTATCACCATTGCAAATAACCTCTGACCTTCTTCTGAGAATCTAGCTTACAGATATAACTGCAAGAGTACTTAAGTTACAACAGCAAAAGACTGGAAACTATCCTCATGTCCATCAATGTGGACAGGTTAAGTATACATGGGGCATTCATACAACAGATTATTAAACAACTTTGCAAAAGAATGAGGATGTTTTCTAGGAGCTAACAATGAAAAGTCTCCTAAAGCAAGATGCAGAACACTATGACTGGATACCTTTTCATTACAAAAAGGGTATGTGGGCAGTAAACAAAGAATATAATTTCTTTTATTAGGATAAAAAACTCTGGAAGGATATATAAGAAACAAAAGTGGTAGTGGTTACCTGTGTGGGAACAGGTAAGTGGAGGGAAAGTGGGTAAATGGCGGCAGGAAAAGGAGTAAACTTTTCACTGTATCTCTTCAGTACAGTTTTGATAAAAAAAAAATTTTTTTTTACATTTATTTATTTTTTGAGAGACATAGAGACACAGAGCACAAATTGGGGAGGGGCAGAGACAGAAGGAGACACAGACTCCAAAGCATCCTCCAGGCTCCGAGCTGTCAGCACAGAGCCTGACGTGGGGCTTGAACTCACAAACCATGAGATCATGACCTAAGCCAAAGTCAGACACCCAACTGACTGAGCCACCCAGGCACACCTGTACAGTTTTGATTTTTGAACCAGGTAACACGTTACCAATTCAGAATAATAACGATTAAACAGGTGACCATCCAACCCAGATACCACGATTCTATCATGAGACGATGTTAGAGACTTTTTCTAGCCTGGATGCGAATCAAAACTCACAAAACTCAGAAAGGCTGGGTCTGTCCATGGGCACCCAGTCCTTCACCAGTTCCCGCAGCATTCCTCCCAATTGGCTTGGTTCCCCACCCCCACAGGAATACCTGGGCTCTGCTTAGGGAAGCCACAAGTGATCTGAGCTGGGCAAGGACCAGAGAAACAATTCAGTGGGCTAGCACAAGCTGAGATGTCACAAGAATGGACTAAAACTGGGGTGCTTAGGTGGCTCAGTTGGTTGAGCGTCCGACTCTTGATTTTGGCTCGGGTTGCGATCTCATGGTTTGTGAGTTCAAGCCCGCATCATCAGGCTTTGTGCTAACAGCACAGAGCCTGCTTGAGATTCTCTCTCCACCTCCCACTGAAAATAAATAAAACATTTAAAAAAATTTTTTAAATGGACTAAAACTATGGCTGTGCAGCACACACAGCAGTGATTGTTGAAGGGTCCTCAGCCAGCCTAGGGAGCCTCAGCAGCAACCCTGGCTATCACATACATACCTATGTTGAAAGTTGTGCTCAGCAGCCCAGAGGCCTGGTAATAGGGGGAGCCACTGAATGGCCTTCAGAGAACTAGGCCAGTTGGCTGAGATACAGGGACACTATATCCAGAGTTAGCACAGCCTAACAGGAAGGCTAAGCCCAAGGCACCGAGCCAAGAAGGGATGGTAATGGGAGGAGCAAGTGTGGAAAGTAACTCCTGCTCCCCCACCTCTGCCGTCTGCCATCTGTGCAACGGGGGAGTTCGGTCGTAGTTGCCATAGAGAACCTAAGCGAGGAAAGTGCAGGGTGGAGCAGCTAGACAGGTGGCTGCTTTGGGTCCTGGAGTTTTGAGGATACTACTTAGAGCAGAATTTTTATTTTTATTTTTTTATTATTATTTTTATTTAAAACAACTTTTTAAAAGTAATCTCTAGGGGCGCCTGGGTGGCTCAGTCGGTTGGGCGGCCGACTTCGGCTCAGGTCATGATCTCGCGGTCCGTGGGTTCGAGCCCCGCGTCGGGCTCTGTGCTGACAGCTCGGAGCCTGGAGCCTGTTTCGGATTCTGTGTCTTCCTCTCTTTGACCCTCCCCCGTTCATGCTCTGTCTCTCTCTGTCTCAGAAATAAATAAACGTTAAAAAAAATAATAATTAAAAAAAAATAAAAGTAATCTCTAGGGGCACCTGGGTGGCTCAGTCGGTTGAGTGTCTGACTTTGGCTCAGGTCATGACCTCACGGTTTGTGGGCTCGAGCCTCACGTTGGGCTTTGCACCATCTCCCTCTCTCTCTGCCCCTCCCCCACTCTCTCTCTCAAAAATAAACATTAAAAACATTTTTTTAATAAAAAATAAAAATAACAGTAATCTATGCCCAACGTGGGGCTCACACTCACAACTGAACTCAAGAGTTTAATGCTCCACTGACTGAGCCAGACAGGCGCTTCAAGAGCAGAATTTTTATGTACTTATTTGTTTGTTTATTTATAATTTTAATTTATTTTTCAATTTTTTCCCCAAGAGTAGAAATTTTAAAAGATGAATGCCTTGGATGGTGGAATCAAGACGGCCAGGAGAGGAGCAGCCTCCCTGCAGATAAAGGAATGGAAGGGATGGGCAGCCTTTTTTAAAATAGGAACTTCTGGGGCACCTGGGTGGCTCAGTCAGTTGAGCATCCAAACTTCAGCTCAGGTCATGATCTCGTAGTTTGTGAGTTCAAGCCTCACATCGGGCTTACTGTTGTCAGTGCAAAGTCAGCTTCAGATCCTCTCTCCCCCTCTCCCCCTCTCTGCCTCTTCCCTGCTTGCACGCATGCACTCTCGCATTCTCTCTCTCTCTCTCTCTCTCTCTCTCTCTCTCTCTCTCTCTCTCTCGGAAATAAATAAACATTAGGGGTGCCTGGGTGACTCAGTCGGTTGAGCGTCTGACTTTGGTTAAGGTCATGATCTCATAGCTGGTGAGTTCGAGCCCTGCATCGGGCACTGTGCTGACAGCTCAGAGCCTGGAGCCTGCTTCGGATTCTGTGTCTCCCTCTCTCTCTGTCCCTCCCCCTCCCCCACTCACACTCACTCTTTCTCAAAAACAAATAAACATTAAAAAAAAAATTTAAGTAGGAACTTCTTCCAACTGCTAATGGGAGAAGTCAGTGTATTGTATGTAGCAGATGAAGTGGGAAGAGAAAAAAAGGAGAGGCAAGGCATCATCCACCGCTCTCCTTCCCACTTCCCTGGCTGGCTCTTTCACCCAGGGATTTGTAACAGTTGCTTCTACCTGGAATGAGCATTTCTATGGTAACTAGAGTACATTTTCTCTCAGCCTGCATTAGTGACGCTGACTGTTTGCTTAGCTTTTGAGGGCAGTCAGCCTTGTTCAACGCCCTGAAACAAGAAAGCAACTCTCCCCTCCAGACTTTCATTAGGAGGAGAAGGCACTGCTCTGATATTCTAGAAAGCAGCAGGTGAGGGAAATGAAATTCCTAACACATACACCTTTCTTCTTTGCCCTGATGGAGATGCAGGGCAGAATCTGAGTGTATAGTGCTCACAATGGCTTCCCACGGACCAGGCCAGCGTTGGCCTCACTCAGTTCAGCAAGGGGTTCACTGTCTCCCGGAGTATCTCTGGCCACCATGAGTCCACTGTTTGGTGCCGTGAGCTACATCTCCATAAGGGCCAACTGTTCCTCAATACCTCACACCACAAGGCTCCTCTCCTAGGTAGGCTACACAGATACACCCATTCCTGGGCAGCACAGGCTTTGGAGCAAGACACATGTGGGTTCAAACTCTGGCTCCTTTCCCTATCTATTTGACTTGGTCCAAACCACTAAATCTCTCTGGGCTTCAGCAGCAATTAGGGAAAAGAACAGGTCCCATCTCAGTAGGTTTTGAGTGACTACAAGCCACAGGCTATGCAGAGGTGCAAAAGGCTCCTTGCTTTCTTCTCGAGTACACTGAAGGTGATCATGAACATTGGTGCTTTCTTCCCTGCACCTCATGCCCATCCCCTGCCTTCTCTTCTGTCCCTCCAGATGGTCTGGCTATGTTCCTAAGGCCACCTACACACTGGGTTGTCCACCTACACACTGGGTTCCAGCCCCTTTTACCTCTCAAGGACATCATTCAAACAAACATCACTTCTCTTCCCTGTATCTTTAATATTTCCCTATTAGATACTACCCATTTGTACATAAACATAAAAAAAAAAAAACCACCTACAACCAATACCACCTCCCTTGGTCCTATATCCCCATTCAGGTATTGAACCATTTAGCTAGTCCCCTTTATGTAAAATTTCTCAGGACAGTTGTCTATACTCACTTTATCTCTTCCTCTTCCCATCCGCTCCCCCTGGTTTTTCAACTTTCTTTTCTTTTCTTTTCTTTTTTTTTAAGTAGGCTTCATGCCCTTCACGCCCAGCATGGAGCCCAACACAAGGCTTAAACTCACGACCCTGAGATCAAAACCTGAGCTGATATCAAGAGTCAGACGCTCAACCAACTGACTGAGCCACCGAGGCACCCCTCCTCCTTTAAAAAAATCATTATGGGGCACCTGGGTAGCTTAGTGGGTTAAGCATCTGACTACAGCTCAGGTCATGATTTCATGGTTCATGAGTTCGAGCCCTGCATCAGGCTCTCTGCTGTGAGCACAGAGCCAATTAGGATCCTCTGCCCCCTCTATCTGTCCTGCTCATGTGCTCTCTCTCTCTCTCAAAAATAAATAAACATTAAAAAATAATCATTATGGAAAATTCCAAACATATACAAAAGTAAAGAGGACGAAAGAATTAACCCCATGTACCCATCACCTAACCCAAACAATGGTCAAGTCATGACCCATCTTGTTTCAGCTGTATCACCTCCAACCACTTTTTCACTTATCCCCAGATTATTTTGAAGTGAATTTTAAATATTATATATTTTTATCTATAAATATTTCAGTAGGTATCTGTAAAAGATGACTCTTTGAAAAAGATGTATATAATACCTTGATTGTACCTACAAGATTAATAAAAATTTCCTAATATTATAAAGGTTCCCTGATTGAGTTCCTAGAGTTCAAATTTCTCTAATTATCTAGATATTCCTCACAGAATCATGGATTCTCAGATGGAATCCTGGAGAAGGTTCTAGGAGACTTGATGGGGAAGGTTTTAGGGTCACTTTTTTTTTAAGTTTATTTATTTTGAGAGAGAAAAAGAGACAGAGAGAACAAATGGGAGAGGAGCAGAGAGAGAATCCCAAGCATGCTCTGCACTACCAGGACACAGCCAGACTTGAGACTCGAACCCACAAACTATGAGATCATAACCAGAGCAAAGATCAAGAGTTGGATGCTTAACCGACTGAGCCACCCAGGCATCACTTTTTTTTTTTTTTAAATTCAAGTGTAATGTATTTTAGTTTCAGGTGTGCAACACAATGATTCAACATTACTCAGTGCTCAGGATGGTAAGCGTACTCTTAATCCCCTTCACCAATTTCACCCATCCCTGCTCCCTGTAGGATCACTTTCAAGTACAAAGAAGAAAGTTGCTGCGGGTCATTGTGGTGGTGATGGCAACATTTATTGAGCACCTACTGGCTCCATGCTGTGTGCTTTACCTGTGTCACTCCTTTAGTCCTCACACCAATCTTCCAGGGTAGGTTCAGAGTTCTTTGGGGCTGCTGTGGCCATGGTCACACACTTAGTGTCTCAGCTACTGATCACCACCATATGCCCTCAGCTTTGCTCCAAGACAGGGTGAGAGGAGCCACTTCCCCAGAGGGCCTTCCTTCCTACTGGATTGTTTCCAGATGGAAGGCAGAAGGCAGATATCCTGAGAGTGAGCTGTTGATTCAGTATGGGTGGGAAGAAGAGAAAAGGAATCCCTTTCACTGAAAAGAGACAGACTAAAAACTGCCTGGAGCCTGAATCTCAGAATGTGCTGAAAGTATCTCGGGCTGCAACATCTCAGGTGAAACGCAATCTTTCCACAGCACCTGTTTCTCACCCAGCTCATTAGCATCTCCTTGCCATTCCCCAGAGGAGCTCACCGCAGCCACAGCCGACCTTCCAGGCTAACGAAAGCTGCTTAGCAACAGGGAGCGGGTGGTTAATAAAGCCCTGATGCCGTTCCCAGCTCCATAGGCCCCACCCCTGTCTCCCATTTACAGCTCATCTTTAGCCTGAAGCAACAACCCTCAGGTTGAGGATCTAAAGACCGGTGTGGGGAGAGCCAGGAACCGGGAGACTGAGGGGCAGGGCTGACTTCCCCCTGGGCTCTGATCCCAATGCCTTCTGGGGAGAGGAGACATTGAGAGTCTGAGAACCTGCTGTGCCAGGAACCTCTCTGTAAACCTGCTCTACCCACCAAACTTTAAAATCCAAACTCAGCACCCAATCAGAATAGAGCACACAGAAATACTGTGGAGGCAGCCACACCCAGACATGAAGGAAGGGCAGGTCCAGAGAAATGGTGGCTTCTCTGGTGGTCCAGGGTTGATGCCTGAATTACTTCAGGAAGAGAGCGAATGAGTTCTCTTAAAGCATGTGTATTATTATTTTGAATGCAAAGTTGAAAGGCTAAAGCTGGGACAGTTTACTTTAACCTTGAGTTTCCCACAAACAAAAGTTAAAAGCACCTTGCCCTTGGGGAGAGGGGGTGGCAGGAGATATCAGACTATACCTGGAGGTTTAAGAAGCCACAGGGAAAACAAGGAGAATTAATTTGATTCAAAAGTCTTTACATTTAAATAAAAATTTCAGGGGCGCCTAGGTGGCTCAGTCGATTAAGCATCTAACTCTTGATTTTGGCTCAGATCATGATCTCGTGGTTCATGGGATCGAGCCCCATGTCAGGCTCCTCACTGATGGACACGAAGCCTGCTTGGGATTCTCTCTCTCTGTCCACTCCCTCGCAATGCATGCTCTCTCTCTTTCTCAAAATAAATAAACTTAAAAATAATAATAATAAAAGTTTCAAAGACCCTATCATGGAACAAAATGCAAACTTGACAAGACTTTTTAAAGACAAAAAGGTGGTACCAGTGGTGGGTTTGGGCTTACTCTCCAAGCCTCAGCCTCTGCCTGTGGGAGTGGGCAGTCACATAGGCCTGATCCTCTGACAGCTGTACTCTGTGGTTGGAGAACAGCACACAGAGAACCACTCCCTGCCAACCAGGGGTTGCCAGCAAAGCTTCCACACAAGATTTCCTCACAAGGTTTCTACCTATAGGAGCCTGACCAGCTTCTGGACAAACAGGTTTAGGAACAACCACAACACACACACATGCACACGCAAGACACATTTCTTACCAGTCCTGGGAGTCTCCCTCCTCCTGTGGATAATAGGAACAGGGGTCTGGTGCAACTTTCCTGGGTTTGCCCAGGGTCAGGACTCAACTCAGGGATTATTCAATTCCCTTTCTAAGGCTCTCCAGGAAGATTCTGTTTCCAGTTCAAATGTCTCTATTCTAAGGAAGCTCAGAGGAGCTCATCTTGCCGAGGCCTTGCCCTCCTCTGCCGAGAACAGAGGGGCCAGGGCAGAGTAGAGGGGCCCAGGGCCCCAGTACTGTCCAAACTCCAGGAAATGTGGCCATTCTGTGGTTGATCCAGCCTCCACAGCCTCTGCTCTGCTCACCTCTCTCCTCATCTTCCCTGCACTCCAATTCCTTCCAGAACAAAGCTGGATTCTGGACAAGGCCAGGACAATAGCACAACCCAGTCAGTATAAGACTGGATCTACTTTAGACCAGAAATTCATTTCAGAGCATTTGCCCAGGGGTGAAGGAGACCGACATATTAGAATCTCCAAAATGCCAGAGGGGTGGAGTTTTCCATCAATACTTACCTATTCTTCCCTGCCTCTTCCCAAGAATCCCTGATTACGATCCTACTGTGTGATGCATGTAAACGGCTTGCAGACAGGAAAAAAGTTTGATAATCACTGCTTTAAACGTATCTTATTTTGAACCCAAACTGGGATTTACCTCACCACCGAATACCAATTTTGACGAAGCCTAAGGATTCCTTTTCCCTGTGGGCTTGACTTAGCTTTATACAGCTTTATACTTAGCTTGACAGCCCCTACTGCTAGCATTCTCCTCAGTGTATGCACCGAGCCCAAGGCAGGGGCAGCCGACTGGCAGAGGCTCAGAGATGCCTTTTGTTTGGCCCACAGATTTTTTAAAAATGGGAATTAGTTGGGGCACCTGGGTGGCTCAGTTGGTTAAGCGTCTGGCTTCAGTTCGGGTCATGATCTCAAGGTTTGTGGGTTCAAGGCCCACATCGGGCTCCATGCTGGCAGTGTGGAGCCTGCTTGGGACTCTCTCTGTGTCCCTCTCTTTCTGTCCCTCCCTCACACGTGCTTTTTCTCTCTCTCAAAATAAATAAATAAACATAAAGTATATAAAAATGGGAAATAGTTGGGGCACCTGGGTGGCTCAGTCGGTTAAATGTCTGACTTTGGCTCAGGTCATGATCTCACAGTTCGTGGCTTCGAACCCTGCGTCGGGCTCTGTGCTGACAGCTCAGAGTCTGGAGCCTGCTTGGGATTCTGTGTGTGTGTGTGTGTCTCTCTCTCTCTGCCCTTCTCCCACTCACGCTCTGTCTCTCAAAAAGAAATAAACATTAAAAAATTTTTTTTAATGGGAATTAGTTATTAGCCTTTAAAAATTGGGGAATTTCAGGGGTGCCTGGGTAGCTCAGTTGGTTAGGCAACCAACTTTGGCTCAGGTCATGATCTCATGTTTCATGAATTCAAGCCCCACACTGGGCTCTGCAGTAACAGCTCAGAGTCTGGAGCCTGCTTTGGATCCTGTGTCTCCCTCTCTCACTGCACCACCCCCACTTGTGTTTCTCTTTCTCTCAAAGATAAATAAATAAACATTAAAAAAATAAAAATTGGGAAATTTCATATAAAAACCCAGACTTCTGTCTTCTCTTAAGAAAAAAACAAAGGCCATGGCAAGCCTGGGCTGGCATTCCTGCAGGAGCTGAACAGTGGCAAGCAATATTCAGTCCACCCCAGTCCCCACCACCACTGCCTGCAGCGTCACACCCAGACAGCTTCTTGTGTGGACCTTTTCCATCTGACTGTAGACATTATTTAAGTTTGTGCTAGCAGACCTAAAGCACCTCCTGAGATCCAGCAGAACGGGGCTCCTCTTGCTCCTGGGCTGACTTTACAATCCTGGAGACTTGGGTTTATTTCATAGACCCTTGCTGTTTCAGTAACCAAAACTGGCTGAAAGGAGAAGCAGCATTCCTTTTGAGGGTAATATCCCTGCCTGCTGGGAAGAGCCCGGGGAGGGGGGTGAGGTGGGGGGGTGGGGAGGCTTCTAGACAAGAGACAAAAGCAAAGCGAAAGCTCCATTGCTTCCTGGGGGCCTCTGCAATGATCACAGGAGAGCTGACAGTTTCTTCTCATCCCAATTGGCCTGAATGTGAGATACCCACAACTTTTCTCTCTGCCTCTCTTTCCCCTATTCCCCCTTGGCCACCCACGTGTGGCGCCCATGCACAAGCTGTTTGCGCTATTTTGTTCTGTTTTCTGTGTTTGTTGAATGTGCTCTGGATAAGGAATTAAGCCATGCATAATTGGGCCACCAGCAAAGCCCTTCCGGTGACAACAACAAATAGTGGCTAATGTTAGGAGCACACAACACAGGTGGAAAGGAGTAGGGGTCTAATATTCTTCAAAGCCACTTACTGAAAGACTACCATGCTTCTCCCCTAACATAGGTTCTGCCTGAGAAAGGTGAGATTAGATTGTTCCTTGTAACCCTGAGAATCATATCTCAAAGAACCAGGAAACACCCAAAGGGAGGTGTTGGGAACTGAAATCCTGCAAACCTAGTTTCATCCTCAACATCCAAAGGAGAAGGAAAGACAGACATTTCCTGAGCTCTTTCAATGCTAGAAATGTTCTCATGCATCATCTCAATCCCTCCAAAAATTCCTTGAGGTAGGAATCACCACCCTTTTTTAGGAGAGCAAACTAAGGGTGACGGAAGTTAAGAAACTTGTCCAAGATAACTTAGCAGAGCACCAAGATTCACTTGCATCAGTGTGTCACTCAGGCTGGGTCCACAGGCCATCTCTTCCCGATAGCTCTCCCTTATCTCTCGGCTTTTATTTTCTCCACACCTTTATCATACAGGATATATTTATGTGTGCACGTGTCTTCTGTCCCCAAAGAATGTAAGCCCTTGGGGCAGAGACTCTGTCCATCTTGTGACTGCTGTTTCCCTATGCGGAAACAGGATCTAGCACATGGTGGACCCACAGCATTTGTTGCTGGACTGATGGTAGGCAGCTTTATATGCCTCACCATGCTACTGTCTGCTCCTTTCACTCCGAAACACACAGCCTCTCTTCACAAATTCCCAACACCAATCTCAGAAGCCAAGGAAAACAACACAGAGATGGCAAACTGTTCTTTAGAAAGGGAGTTGAGGGGCGCCTGGGTGGCTCAGTTGGTTAAGCGGCCGACTTCAGCTTGGGTCATGATCTCGCGGTCCATGAGTTCAAGCCCCGCGTCAGGCACTGTGCTGACAGCTCAGAGCCTGGAGCCTGTTTCAGATTCTGCGTCTCCCTCTCTCTGACCCTCCCCCGTTCATGCTCTGTCTCTCTCTGTCTCAAAAATAAACGTTAAAAAAAAAATTAAAAAAAAAAAAAAAAAGAAAGGGAGTTGAAAGGAAGATAAAAGTCCTGGAAATCCAAGAAAACTCTATTGTGTATAGAGACTAGCTTGCCTCTGTAAAGGCAGAAGTCTTCAGGAGAGGAGGAAGTGATGGTTTATTACCAACATTCTCCCTTTTAAGGTGGGAAAGCTTTGGGTTTCCCTCCTGTTGTAGCTCATGCTGTTTTGCCCCCAATCCAGGGTCTGGAGAACTGAGAATGCCAGAGCAACACAAGTGGGATTAGTTAGAAAGTTGAGGGGCGCCTGGGTGGCTCAGTTGGTTGAGCGTCCGACTTCGGCTCAGGTCATGATCTCGCAGTTTGTGAGTTGGAGCCCGCATTGGGCTCTGTGCTGACAGCTCAGAGCCTGGAGCCTGCTTCGGGTTCTGTGTCTCCCTCTCTCTCTGTCCCTCTCCCCCTCACGTTCTGTCTCTTTCTCTCAAAAATAAATAAAGGTTAAAAAACTTTTTTTTAAATAAAAAAGAAAGTAGATGTGGCACAGAAAGCATTCCGAAACACAAACCCTTCCCCAAAGTTAAACATAAACCAGAGCAGCAGTTCCCAGACCAGAATCACCTAGGTCAGTGGTTCTCAAGGCGTGGTCCCTGGACCAGCAGCTCAGAACCATGTGTGAACTTGTCAGAAATGCCAATTCTCAGGCCCACCCCAGACCTACCAGAATCAGAAATTCCAGGGTTGGGACCCAGGAATCTGTGTTTTAACAAGTTCTTTGGGTGACTCACATGCATACTAAAGACCAAAGGAACTAAATACATATACAAATCCTTTGGCCCTGGAGATCCTAATTCAGTAGGTTGGGGACAGGGCCCAGGGACAGCACAAGTACTTCACAGCTGATTCTAATTTGTAGCCACATTTGAAAACTACTAAACCTGAGCACTCCTCTTTCCCTGGCCCCAGGACAGTGTCCTCAGTTCTAAACCCTCTTCCCACTGCCCCCAGTCACTCACCACACAGAGCAATGATGTGGCTGCTATCTTCATGCACAAACTTCCTGGTGACAGCTTCCTCCATGATTTGCTTCACCTGTGGACAAACGGGCAGCATCTTACTGATTTTTCTGATCAAAGGGTTGTGGGCAAGTAAATAGCTTGGCTCCGCTCTCCTGGTCTATCTCCTACTCTACTTGCAGATTAGATAGTAAATAGGGATGGGAGAGGTGGGGAAGCCAAGTGTCTTCTTGGAAAGGCAACCAGGAAGAGAGATGTCATCCACCAAGCAATCAGTGCAGATGTTCCAGTCCAGGAGGAAGTGCCTTACTGTGGAAAAGACGGACAGGATGCCATTTGCTCATGTGTACTTAGCTGGAGAAGAGCTTTTGGACAGACACGCTGTCTGTTAGGAACAAACTAGCTCATTATAGGCTGTAGATAAACAACCTGCCCCTCATTTACTCCATCTTCTTCAACGTTCACCCAGGCCTCAGAGACACTCTCCACATGCTTGCAAGCCCAGCCTTCTTTCTGTCTAGATAGAACCCTGATGTTTTGGGTTCCTACATGGATATAAAAGTTTCCAAATACCTTGTAAGATGAGCAGTTACATCTGTCTTTAAGAAAGCCCTTTTTAAAAAGCACATACACACAACTTTTTATTGATGTACATAAAACTACAGAAAAGGGTATATGTCATAATTACACAGCCTGATGGATTTTCACAAGCTGAATCCACCTGTGAAACCAGCATCCAGATGAAGAGACAGAACATGTGACCAGCACCCCTGAACACCTCCCACTGTCATGTTTCCTTCCACTCACTACTCTCCTCAGGGACATGTGCTATCCTGACTTCTAACAGCATAGAGTCTCTTTATGGGTTTTCATACTGTTGATAGATGAAATCACTGTGTGTAGTGTTTTGTGACTGGATTTCTTTATAGGTTATGTGTTCACATTGTATGTACTTGTGGATTGTTCATTCTCCATTATGTTAACACACAATGAACTGTACGTAGGTAGTTTCCAATTTGGGTCTGTCATGAATAGAGCTACTATGAACATTAAAAATATGTTTTTTAGTAAACATAGGTGCTCATTTTTTGCATTTATATTTCCAGACAAGGAATTTCTGATATGTATATTCCACTTCACTAGATTTTGCCAAATAGCTCTCCAAAGTGGTTGTACCAATTTACACTCCCATCAGCAATGTATGAGGTTTTAGTTGCTCCCAACATCGAAGTCAAGCACTTTTGATGTCCTGGCGGAATTTGCCAAGAAACAGATACTAATACTGGAGATTAGAGAGATGGATTACCTCAACCCCACTGTAAAATCTTATATGAAGTAAGCTCCGGGCAGAGTGTGTCTTTGTCATTCTTTGGACAAGGGATACAGTGTTCCGATGCTGCCCTTGCTCCCAAGACCCTCGCTGAGGACTGTACAGTTTGGAGAGTGGTAAAGCTTCTAAAGCCTGCAGAGGAGGTAGGGAGGACCTGGAGGCTTCTCCCTATTGAAACTGCTCACAGTTAGCAGTTAGGTAGAGGGGAATCAGATTGATCCTGCACTCTAAATTGTTAAAAGCTTCCTAGGTTACTTGCCAAGCAGTGTTTGTATTAAACAGAGCATAAAGTCACAGTTTAAAGACCTGCGGGCATCTGAAACAGGCCGGTGGGGCAAATTTGGGGGTTAGAAGGACATACAGATGACTCTAGAATTATATCAGAAATTCTGTATTGAAAGTCCAGCCTTGCCTACAATTATCCCCACTTCCTCTACTTGCGGAAGAGGAAGGATATATTTCTCTCTAAATCAAGTGCTAAAGGGAGAAGGGAACTAAGAATTCAGAGCAGGTTAAACTTTGTCAGGTAATATACATAGCTGTGGCATATTCTGGGCATTTCTCATATTTGTTTAGGAATCATTCTTAGAGCAGTATAAAAAGCCTTCTAAGTATTGAAAAAAAGAATCATGGTATCAGAAATCTTTCCTACGTCCCTGACCAACTCTAAATTTGGAGCACAGCAACAATCCTAGCACATCCATCCATGGTTTAGGTATGGCTACTTTTTTCTTCTTGTTTATACTGTTCATACGAGCCTCTGTCACTAGACTGCTTGTTTCCCGAGGATAATCACTATGACGTGGGATTGCCCTTTTGCTTGGGGAGACCAGGGTTTAGTTGAAATGCTGATTTGATGTACTCCTGACCTAAAATGCTTTCTTGGCCACTTCACACAAAAGTGGTGAGGCAGCTTCTCACACACAGCTGGAAAGGTGAGGACTTTGACTACTTTGCCAACAAGAGGGAAAGGCACAAATAAATGTTAGGTAGGGCACAGTAGCCAGGCCACAGTTAATGCAGGAGAACCATCTAGGGCCTTCCAGGAGTTTATGAGAACACATAGTCTTCTCCAATCCTGAAATTCTAGGAAGAGGTAAAGGAACCATTATGATAAACTTTAATATATGAGATACATATCATCATCCTTCTTTCAGAGATGAATAAAATAAGACTCAGGTTAAGTAACTTCTTCAAGTCACACAGAGTTAGGTCCAGAGTATTCCAAGGTTACACATCCCTACAGATCTTGCAGTCTCTAAAATCAGTAGATTTATTTACCAAATACTCATTGAATGTCTACTGTGTGCCAGGTCCTGGATACAGAATAGTGGACAAAACAGACTGGTTTCCTGCCCTCATGGAGTTTGCACATCTGGTAGAAGACAGCCACAAAGGTAGTTGCAAGGAGTTCATGGTTCCCGAGGCCTAATCCATTCTAATCCATACTGCAGGTTTGAGCTCTCCAGCTCTCATGTGCGGTGAGTCATTCATATGGGTACCCGCCCCCCCCCCCCCCCCCAACCAACACGATGAAACTGAAATGGGCTTTAGGGCAGGGTCAAGGTAAAGGACGTTAGTAGAGGGGAGAGCTTTTTTCTCTTTCTGACGTTTGGGGTGGGGCGGGAATCCTTAAACGGGGAAAAAAATCTTGAGTCTTAAAAAAAGCATTCTCAACCTCCCCCCCCCCCCCCCACCATGGTCTCTGGGTAGGGAGGTGGGCGTGGAGAAGCAGCGAGGTGTGCGACGAACCTCCTGCAGCCGCGATTCAGTTCCCAGAGGGATCCCTGAATCTTGGGTGTAGGGCAAACCAGAGCTAAGCCCCCAAACCACGCGTTTAGCGCTGAGGCCCTCGCGGGGCCCCGCCCCTGCCCATTCGGCTTGGGCAATGAAAGGGCAGCACCACTTCTCCAGAAATCGCCACCACCCCTCCCCCGACCTTGGTCTCCCAGCGCTGTTGCCGTCACAGGGCGGGGAACTGCGGGATCGCGGAGCAAACAAGCGCCGGAGGGCCGGCCTGCCTCCTCGGACGGAGGGGTGCTGCCCCAGATCCGGGAGAGAGCCGGTAGCCGCAGCCAGTCCAGGACCCCGCCCCCGCCCGGCCCAGACCCGCGGGCGCTGGTGCCGGGGGGTGGGCGTGGGGGATACGGACCTTTCCGCGTCCCCCTCGCCGGGCAGCGCGGGCAGGGACGTGAGTCTCCGGGGGTCTTTGCTCCTACTTTACCTCCTTCTTTACGTTCCACAGCAGTTTCTCTTTGACTGCGTCCTCCGCGCTGCCCATGGTGTGGCGGGTGGCAGAGAGGCAACGCCGAGCTGTTCCCCAAGCCCCCCGTGCGCCCTCGCCTCCTCCGCGCCTCTCCGCTCAGCGCCCCACGCGCAAGGCGGAGCCCCCGTCCGCCGCCCTCCCCACCCGCCGCCACCACCGCCGCAGCCACTGCCCCGTGCTGGGCTCCGCAGCCATCTTCCGAGCCCCGCACAGACGTCAGGAGGCTGGCCCGGCCCCTTCCCACTGTCGGGGGCGGGGGGGGGGGGGTGCGCTCAGCGACGGGGGGGTCGGGGCGGGGGTGAGGCTGCGCGCGCCCGGGGGCGGTGGGCCCCCGGGCGCGCGCCTAGCTGGCCGCTGTCATGGCAACGCGCCCGCTCCCGCCCCGAGGGCGCGAACCCTCATTGTGAGCTCCCGCAGCCAGTTCCGCGCCGCACTGCGCGCGGTAGCTGGCGCGCTCTGGACCCCGTGGCTGAGGGAAAGTCACTCGCATCGGAGCTGGCCTCAACCCAGCTAGACGCTCCCTGATTTCTACCCACTCGTTTTCCCGACGGGAAGGGCCGGGCCATTCGCTCCTCGAGTCTGGCTCTCTAGGAAACTAGCGTTAGTCTCCTGGCTCAAAGGCCAGAGCTCCATCATTCCTCTAAATCCCCCTGCCAGCCGGTGGCCCTCAGTTGCAAGACTTGTGGGAAGAGGAGCTGGAGCACAGTCACCCCGAGATTGGAGAGGCTGAGGTGCCTGTGAGGGCTCGTCTGTCAAGGCCAGTTCTCCCTGTCTGGTACCGTCCTGCCTTCAGCTCTGTTGGAGCGGGGGGCGCGGGTTGGGATAACGGTGATCAGCGGGAACTTGTACGGAGCCTTCCTAGCGATTTTCCTTCTAGACCTCAGCAGCCCATAAGAGGAAGAAAGGATTGCTCAAAGTGGTAACACCTGCTGCTGCAAACTGAGGAGCGATGTGCACAAATCTAGGTGACAGGAAGGGCTTAGCCCTCTTCCACACGAATGGAAAAACTTCAACAGCTGCCTAAGGTGATGCAACTAGATAGCGCAAAAAATGAAAATACAGGTAGCAAAAAAAGCCCTCTGGGACTGAGAGGCTAAACCTCGAGTCTACATCCAGCTTTTTAAACCCCCCAGCCGTAGACCGCCGCGTGAGAAAAGTTTACTCCGCGGTTTTACTGAGACGCCGGAGTCATTTCTGAGCCTGGTTGGAAGGACTCTCGCGAGAGGACGCGGTGAGCCCCGCCTCGCCACGGGAAGGGAGGGGCAAGGAGGGGGCCGGAAGCGCTCCGTCCGGCCCGGAAGTAGTGCTGACTAGGTACACGTGAGCGGCGGCATGGCGGCCCACCGTTCTGGCCCTCTTAAGCAACAGAATAAAGCTCATAAAGGCGGGCGGCATCGGGGTCGGGGATCCGCGCAGCGGGACGGCAAGGGTGAGAAGATAGGGTTGGAGGAAGGAGGGTTACTTTAGATGTTAGCTGCTTTTCTTTGTGTGCAGTTCCTACCTCCGGCCTGGACCGCGCGCAAAGGCTCTAAGATGGGCGGAGAGGGTCCCCTTTCTGGACTCTCTGGTACCTTGCATAAGAGCCCTTTTTAATCTTCTAGGCCGTCTAGCACTGAAGGTCCTAAGCAGGAAAGTGAGAAAAGAGCTCAGCAGAGTAGACCAGAGGCATCGCGCCAGCCAGCTCCGAAAGCAGAAGAAGGAGGCGGTGAGAGGAGCAGGGATTGGGGAGTGGTGTGGTTTCACAGCTGTTCTAGGCGGTAATGCCTCGAACTGAAAAATGTGACCCTAGGAAGGGGCCGGGGATGGAAAAATAATTCTCGAGCACATGTCAGGCATGCAGATCTAGATTCATGCTAGGACATTCTTTGTTTTGGTGCAAGCTTCTGCCCACTCTCCCGGCCTACGTGCCTTTTACAAGAAAGATGCGGTGGACTGAGAGTGGGGAGTGGGGGTGAGGAAGGGGCGTCCATACTGTGGGAAATGCAATACTGAAATGAAGTACTGAAACATTGATCTTTCCATTCTCAGGTTCTGGCAGAGAAAAGACAGCTGGGCAGCAAGGATGGTCCTCCTCATCAGGTGCTGGTAGTGCCTCTGCATGACAGGATTTCCTTGCCAGAGGCCTTTAGGCTGCTTCAGGATAAGGACACTGGAACAGTACACTTGAATGAGTGGGGAAGCACCCATAGCTTTGTGCTGTTATGCCCCCGCTTGAAACATCGGTGGTATTTCACATCTGCAAGGCCAGGTTGGAGCATACAACAGTGTTTTCTATTGTTGTATTTTGAGTAGTAGTAATATTCTTTTAGTATGATGTGCTGGTGCCAAACACCTCTTCCCACTAACTTTGTCTTCTATCTCCAGGGGATCTGCACGCTGTGTTAGACATGGCTAAAGTGGCAGATACCATCCTTTTTCTCCTTGATCCACTAGAAGGCTGGGACAGCACTGGGGATTACTGCCTTTCCTGCCTTTTTGCCCAGGGCCTTCCTACCTATAGTAAGTGAGTTAGGAGTATTAGAGGTAAGGGGGGGGGGGGAGTGAATTAGCATTTATTATGCATCTATAATTTTTCAGGCACTCTGTCTGACACTTGATACAGGAATACAACTGGTGGGTTGTATTTGGCTGGTGGCGAGTTATACATCTATGGCTTAAGTTGGTCCATCATTTAGAAATTATCTATCAAGCTGCTTTTTATTTCTGGACTACTCTTTGCCCAGAGGAAGAAGAGTATGAACTTTGGTTTCACTATGAAAATTTTTTAGGGTAGTTGAGTGTTCAGTTTCTCAGTGATCTCTGGTCTCACAACTGAACTGTTAGCTTGTTTGTGAACTACGGTGGGGATTTACACGTGGTAAAGTAAGTAACAAAGCCCTTTCTCTCTTGCTCACAGCACTAGCTGTCCAGGGGATTTCTGACCTCCCACCAAGGAAACAAATAGATGCCAGAAAGAAGCTAAATAAAGCAGTGGAGAAGCGCTTTCCTGATGACAAACTTCTCCTGTTAGACACACAACAGGAGGCACAGATGCTGCTCAGGCAGTTGGCTAACCAA
Organism: Panthera pardus; assembly: GCF_024362965.1. Classification (NCBI taxonomy): domain Eukaryota; kingdom Metazoa; phylum Chordata; class Mammalia; order Carnivora; family Felidae; genus Panthera; species Panthera pardus. Next base: position 54,702,369 of record NW_026526876.1, read on the forward strand.
AAGCAACGACATCTTGCCTTTCGAGATCGACGGGCCTACATGTTTGCTCATGCTGCTGACTTTGTGCCTAGTGAAGAAAATAACTTGGTGGGCACCTTGAAAATCTCAGGCTATATTCGTGGACAGACTCTGAATGTAAATAGCTTGCTGCATATCATTGGACAGGGTGATTTCCAGATGAAACAGATAGATGCTCCTATAGACCCTTTCCTTTTAAATCCTAGAGTGGTCAAATCACAGGACTCTGGAGCTGCAATGGAGGTAAGAGTGATGTTCTTAAAAACTGTATTGTAGGGGTGCGTGGGTGGCTCAGTCACTTAAGCATCTGACTCTTGATTTCGGCTCAGCTCACGATCTCACGATTTGTGAGCTCGAGCCCTGTGTCAGGCTCAACGCTGATGGCACAGAGCTAGCTTGGGATTTTCTCTCTCTCCCTCTATCTTTGCCCCTTCCCCACTCATTCTCTCTCTCTCAAAATAAGTAAACATTAAGTGTTTTTTAAACGACTTGTAGATTTATGTGTAAACTGGTGTAGGATGTGAATAACATCAGAGGAGGTAGTCTGCACTCTTAGACAACTATACTAGCCTCTGGAGGTGACTGCTAGTTTGAAGTAAGACAGTAGTCAACTGAATATGTTGATATCCTGTATTCAGCACTTTATAGGTACCTCACATAGCAATTGTCTTTGAGTGTATAAAAGACACAAGATGCAGTCTCTTTCCTTGGACAGCCTAATTACGTCAGAAAAAATGGCAAACATCAAAGATTGAAAAAGTGTGGTTGAGGGATAGAGACCTGCTGTGTAAGTTGAGAAAGTAGACTAGCAGGCTTCACAGAAGAGCTCAGACTTGAGCCAGGTGTTGAGATGGATGAATATGACTTATGGGATGAAGAGAGATGAAACTGTCGAAGAAGATAGAGACAACATGAATTTAGTCCCAGGGATAGATCAGATGGTTTCTTTGAAGAAATCAGCTTGATGGGAGTAAGGTAGGTAATAAATGCGTAGGAGTGAGAGCAGATTATGAAAGGCCTCAAAAGCAAGTAGAGGTATGGACTTAAAATGCTAGGAAATTGAAATGGTTGAAAGATTTGACCAGTTGGGCTCACTGTTTCATTCTGTTTTTATTTTATTTTATTTATTTATTTTGAGGACCGTGTTATTTCTGAATCTTTCTGGTTACCATGTTAGATTTAGTAGATTTTGGGTAACGTTTGGTGTCAACTATTCTGGTTTTCAGATTTGTGCTGTGGATACTGTGGTTGATATGGAGGAAGACCTTAAGGTCCTAATGAAGGCAGATCCTGAAAGACAAGAATCTTTGCAAACAGAGGTTATCCCAGATCCAATGGAGAGGGAGCAAACCTGGCCCACAGAGGAGGAACTGAATGAGGCAAATGGTTGGTATTGGCAAACTTGTTTGTATTTCATATGGCCTAGAATTGTGCATTTTCTCTAGCTGCTCACAGGGTAGGGTGCGATGAGATGTATTTGGAGGTTAGTTTTCCCCTCTATCTCTAAAGGCTGTATGTTTGCACCAAGCAAACATTGGACATAGCTTTGCTCCATTTTTCAAAATTATTTGTGTTGTTGTTGTTTTCTCATAAACAGATAAACAACTTTGATTTGTTGCAAAGCTTATTGGGCTGTGTAAGTGTTGCTACTTCTGAGGCAGCTGAATTAAATTTGGAAGTAGTCTGTTCTACTCATAGCGTCTGCTAGAGTTTCTGGTGTTGGTAGCAATGTCTGGTATCATCTTGCCTAGGTGAGAATACGGGAGTAATAGGGGAAAGGTGTGTATGTGTACGTATGTATATACACGTGTGTGTGTGTATAAATAAGCATATGTATGTGTATACTTTTTTGAGAGAGTGCGCAAGAGGGGTGGAGGGGAAAAGGGCAAGAGAGAGAAACTTAGGCAGTCTCTGTGTTCAGTGCTGAACCCGACGCAGGGCTCAATCTCACAACCGTGGGATCATGACCTGAGCCAAAATCAAGAGTCAGATGCTCACCTGACTGAGCCACCCAGATTCCCAGAGGTATATAATTTAACTTAACTCATTTGGGCTTCTACAGACTGCTTGAAGGAAAGTTCCAAGGTGGTAAAGAAGGTTCCCAAAGGGACATCCAGTTACCAAGCTGAATGGATTTTGGATGAGGATGGTGAAAGTGGTGGGGAAGATGAATATGATGATACAGAACATGAGGATTTTATTGAAGAGGAATCTCAGGTAAAGAGATGAATCCTTAGGCCACTTCTGCGTACAGCCCCAAATGCAAGGCAAAGTGCAATCCTGACCTTGAGGGTTGTGTGTGATCAGTTTCCTAGGAATGACTTAGAGCTGCCAGAAGTGAGACTTTCTTTTATAACTTAATCTCTATTAGAATTGATACTGATTTTGACTAGGTGTCTAGTAAAACTAATTTACTTATAGTTTAATGGTCTTTAGGGTACAGACGGGTGTGAAACTGTAATCTTTATTCTATAGAATGAGAGCAGTGAAAAGGAAGAGGAGGAAGAATGTGAAACTATGACTATAGGAGAGTCTGTGCATGATGATCTGTATGATGAGAATGTGGATGAAGAGGCTGAAGAAAAAATGTTGGAGAAATATAAACAAGAAAGACTGCAAGAGATGTTTCCAGATGAAGTAGATACCCCCCGTGACGTGGCTGCAAGAATTCGGTTAGTCAACAAGTCTAAAATCAGTGTTTTTATTTAAAATTCATGTGGCTCAGAAGTGTGTCAGTGTGATAAAAAAAAAAAAAACACAACACATTGTCCCCATTTCTGAAGGGCTAACATTCTATATGGGAAGGTAAGACATACATACAGAAACAATAATAATGTAATCAAGTTCCAGACTGTGTGGTGCAGACTAACAATGTCACAGTACTTTAACGAAGGGGAAATATTAAGGTTAATCGGCAAGTGCTTCCTATAGGAGCTAATACTGAAAGTATAAAACATTTTGGAGATTTGAGGGAGTTTGGGCAAGAATAAAAGCGTGAAGATGTAGATGATGTCTTCCCTGGAGATGAGTCTGATTAAAGCCAGAGGGTTTACATTGGATATTAGGGATGTAATATTTTTGTCAGGGACCTTGTTTGCCAGGTTAAAGAGCCACTCCCTGAAGGAGCCACTCTAAGTACTTTGTCCTTTGTCAGTGAGGGGCTGGGGTTTGGTTCTGAAATACTTGTTATGAGTTGTTTTGGAGTGTGGTTTTAGGCTGTTAGATTATTTTGAGAGATAGTGGGAGAATTTTTTTAAGTTAGAGTCTTAGCCATTTTAGAAGTGACTTGAGTGAAAAAGTAGCACCATATAAATTTGACTATTTTTTAAAATCTTCTTTATCTAGATTTCAGAAATACAGAGGCCTCAAGAGCTTCCGGACATCTCCATGGGATCCTAAGGAAAACCTTCCTCAAGATTATGCTCGGATCTTTCAGTTTCAGAACTTTACTAATACTAGGAAACGCATTTTTAAAGAAATTGAAGAAAAAGAGGTCGAAGGAGCTGAGGTATCTGCCTTACTTTGTCCATCCCTGTAATTTGCCGTTTGCCAAGGTGCCCTCTCCTTTATTCCTTCTCTTGGCATGAGTACCTTATTTAGTTTTGTGCTGCCCGTAGCTGAATTAGAGGAGCCACTGAGTCACTGGTGAGAGTGATATTGAGAACAAAGAGGTATCAGATGTTAACTGAAAAGTTTAATCTGGGTAGTTGAGGCATCTGTGAAAGGCAGTTTTAAAGGGTGAGGGTGGGCTTTAGGGTAGTTTAAGAGACTTCTAACATATTTGGAGAAATGCTTCATCATTGTCGAGACCTTAAGGGTAAATAATTATTTTCTACTTTCTTTTTGGCAGGTTGGCTGGTATGTCACACTTCATGTCTCTGAAGTCCCTGTCTCAGTGGTTGAATACTTTAAGCGAGGGGCACCCTTGATTGTATTTTCTTTACTACCTCATGAACAGAAGGTGAGTTAGTATTTTGTGGGAAATGGGGACTTAAGAAACTTTCCAACCAGTTTTGTATGATAGTCTGAAATTTTATGTGACCGACATTTTACTCATTGGGATGTAAACAATCTGCCTTAGGATGAAGAATCAGAGAATATGATGGTGAAGTCAATGATGGTGTTACACAACATGTCTGAACCTGTCTGAGGCATCTCAGTGATGCACTCTGTGTTCTGAGACTTCTCTGTCAGATTAGATTTTAACCAAGGGTTGGGAGCCTTAAGTGGGGGGCGGGGGGGGGTGCGGGAAGGAGTGGTTGGGCCACGCGTAGGTCTCTTTCTTGATGGCCAGTACTCGTGTGTATTGCGTGTATGCGAGAGCTCTGGCCTTTGGTCAGTGGAAGAGTTTGGGAGGTAACCGTCTTGAATGAGTAGTTTTGAGGTGTGTGGTGAGTTGAGTGACTTGAAGGCACTGCGTTTGTGGCAGATGTTGAGCTTCTGCATTGTTAGACACGGGAAGGTTAGCTAACACAGAAGGCTATGTGAAAGCCCCAAAAACCAGCCTATATGTAACTTGAATGCCAGTTGTTGGTAAAGGTAAAAGGTAAATCTTACTTACTGTAAATGAGTATTAGAGCGAATTTGGATCTGCTAGTTTAGTTTGTCTTCTTTCAGTTTAGGCTGCTCTATTCTAGATAGGAAGGTCTGTTTTTTTTATGTGGTTCCCAGATGTCAGTACTGAATATGGTGGTGAGCCGGCACCCTGGCAACACTGAGCCTGTGAAAGCTAAGGAGGAGCTGATCTTCCACTGTGGGTTCAGGCGCTTCCGAGCCTCACCTTTGTTCTCTCAGCACACTGCAGGTAAAGCAGTGGGGAAGCTTCTGGGTTCTTGTCCATCTTAATGTCTTTTGGGGGACTATTGATTTTTAGTGCGGGTGTGTAGAATACACAATTTCAAACTCTGGGTTTCTGGGTTAAGGGTATTTTCACTACTCTGGTCTAGGAGCCAATGATGTTTTTATTCACAATGTCTGAACCTGTCTGAAGCATCCCAGTGATGCAACCTCTGTGTGGTGCTGAGGCTTCTCTGCCATGAGTATTTGTTCCAAAGTGGTTTTGAATGGGAGTTGGTGGCTCTATAAAATGGTGTCACAAAGTGTAGAACCCTTGGCATCCGATGGCCGGTGGCGGTGTGGGTGGAGGATAGGGGTGGTCCACAGTTGGGTAAAACAAGTATGTGGCTTCTGAGATGTTGGGATAAGATGTTGAAGAGTGGTGACCAGGGACACTTTTATGGCAAAAATGATTGGACTCCTATACATTAGGAGTGGGAAGATATTTGGAGGCTTCTGAACATTACCACACACACTCAGCTTTCAGCAGTGGCTGGAGGAAGATGATGAAGGCAGTATTAATGGGTACTCTGGATAATTTCTGTTCTTACTAGCCATATGTTAATTAGCTATGCTATCTAAATGAGGAATTATCTTCTCTTTCCCTTAAAATATTTTATTTCTCTGTAAATTCAGTATTAAGCAGGAGGGAGAGTTTCATTGAAGATAAAAGCAGAAGCTCAGGTAGTCCTCAAGATCAGAGATCAGCTAAGTATGGCCCTTAGGCCAGATCTGCCCCACTGCTTGTTTTTGTTAAATAAAATTTTGTTGGAACACAATTGTGGGTTGTTGGGGGTTTTTTTCCTTCTTTTTTCCCCTTTTTTTCTCATGTGTTGTCTGTGGCTGTTTTTTTGCTATAGTGGCATAGCTGAGTAGTAGTTGGAACAGAAAGACTGTATGGCCATAGGCCTAAAATACTATGTTGCCCTTTATAGAAAATATTTGCCAATTCTTGCTCATGACTACAGGCTTTTGATTTAGTGGAGGTATTTTCTGTAAAGCATTGCTTCCCAAACAAGGTAGGGATAATGAGTGTCAGAATCACCTGGAGAACTTTTTCAAACCCCAAATATAGTCCAAGCTCCAAGATTCTGCCTCCCTGTTGAAAAATCACTGCGAAGGACTGAGTTGTATCTTACAGTTGTATTGAGGTAGGAAAATATTTTGAGAACTAGTGGGGCAAAGAAACATAAGTTGCCTTAGATTTGAGTTACAATGATACAGCTTTTCACAGGCTTCTGGATTACCTATGGCTTCTCAAAATGTTTTTACTTTTTATTTTTTAACCCTTATTATGGCAGCGGATAAACATAAATTTCAGAGATTCCTGACTGCTGATGTGGCCTTGGTAGCGACAGTATATGGCCCAATCACGTTTCCTCCTGCATCTGTACTGCTTTTTAAACAGAATAGCAATGGTAAGTTAAGTTCACAGAGGTGAACAGACCTGTAGGTCCTTAATAGGTTTAAAACTATTTCCTGTATTTAGATTTGAGAGTCATATGGTATGAAGAACGTAATAATAGTTTTCAAAAATACCCCAATCTCAGCCTCAGACTGGGTCTGAGACAAGGATGACAAACGGAACTTTATCTTGCTTATAAACCGTAGCCAATTGATAGGTGCTGCTCAGACTGCTTATTTAGGATAGGTTCTCACAACAGGCGTAGAGGGAATATCATTTAATGATCTTTGCATGGACCCAGGAGGGCAGCATAATATATCCTTACTTTAAGGTTTCTCTGAAAAGATCTTGTTTGGGTCTCTAAGTGGACGGGGGCAATCAGTGAAGGCTTTGGGTTGTAGACTCCTGTTGCTCTGCTTTTGCTCCTTAGGAATGCACAGCCTCATTGCCACAGGCCATCTGTTGTCAGTGGATCCAGACAGAATGGTCATCAAGAGAGTTGTTTTGAGTGGTCATCCTTTCAAAATTTTTACTAAGATGGCAGTAGTGCGCTACATGTTCTTCAACAGAGGTGGGTGTGAAGGATGGGATCAGATTGCCTTTGTGGGGTGAGGGTTGAGTTTACCCTTTGTGGGTACATGTTTCATCTTGGTCTTCTCTTTGTTTCTTTCTAAGAGGATGTGTTGTGGTTTAAACCAGTGGAACTGAGAACAAAGTGGGGCCGCAGGGGACACATCAAGGAGCCTTTAGGTAAGAGAATGTGGGATTTGGTACCTTGTCTAGGTTTCTCCAGTGCTACTAAATGACTGTTGGGTTAGAAGACTACTGTTTAACATTTTCTATTTTAATTTGACCAACTTGCTCTGTTTTCTTTCTAGGTACTCATGGCCACATGAAGTGCAGTTTTGATGGGAAGCTAAAATCTCAGGACACAGTACTGATGAACCTCTATAAACGAGTTTTCCCCAAATGGACTTATGATCCATATGTACCAGAACCAGTACCGTGGATGAAAAGTGAGATCTCTTCAACAGTGCCTGAGGTGGATATGGAGTAATGGATTCACTGGGATTCTGTCTCATTGCTGCTAGTTAGCACTCTAGGGATGGGATCCTACAGGTTGTAATTGGACAAAGTTTGTTTTCTACTTTAGCCTAGAGGTCTGCTGCCAGTTTTTGCAAAAGGCTTTTCTTGGCCCTGATAAGGTGTCTCAGTAAACTATGGATGTTTTTCTCTTGCTACTTACTTAGTAAACAAAACAAAACTATTACTGAAACATCCACTTTCCAGTAGGATTTTGAAAGCTGTTTAAGAGGGGAAGATAGGAAGTTAAAGTAACCAGGAAACAAAATTTCCAAGTATCTCAAGACACTGAATCCCATCTCTTTTGCATAAACTAAACAGAAACAGATTGATAAGGAGCTGGCCTTTCAGCCTGCTTCACCCAAGTTAGGGAGGTTAAGTCTACATTTCCGCCACTGAGTACAATACAAATGTTCTTCACTTCTGGGGAAACTGTTTGAAAATGCTGAGACAGCACAGCGGCCACTCCAACACCAGCTGTAGGTTCAATAAGCAGTTTCATCCTCTCCCACACCAGCTGGGTTGCATACTGTTGGTATGAAAAGGAGTAAGAATTAGTGAAATGGGAGAAGGAGAAAGAGCCTCGTTGGTTGGCCTTTACAGTTAAAGGCCAGATGGGGTTATATGCCCAGTCTGAATTTTCTTCTTGGCCATATGTATATGCTTGCCAGGGAAGGGCAGGGCTTTTTTCCCATCCTTACTCTGCTTCTGTTGAGAGGATTGTCTAATACATCTGGGGCACCCTCCCACATGTCATGGAGTCATCTAGTCAAGTCCCCAGGGAGTCAGTTTCTGCTTAAAACAGGAGAAGATTCTTTTGCCTAAGAAATTGATCCATTGTTTTGTATTTTCCTTTTCTATTGGAGCCTCACCTTAATTTCATCCTCTGTGACCGTGAAGACATCATCCACGAGGTCTCTTATAATAGGCCAGGTGTTTAAGCCAATGCTGGATTTGACACCATCTGCTATGGTTTCTGGAGGATAGGGATTGGGGGTCAGTTCCCCTTTCAGTTTGGACTGGTAGCAGTCATCTGCATTCAAGGGTTCAGCAGCATATACCTTCACGCTAGGTCTCAGAGCCTGGGAAGAGGAATATTAGATATTTTACAACTAACCACAGCATTTTGCTTTGCATGCGTGCAGTAAAATAGGCAACATAGATAACACATTTCTGTTAAGTAAGAGCCTTTCCTTTGATTGATGTAATGAAAATAGACCTTTAAGCATTTTAAATTGTATCCCCAATACTGGCCTTAAGTTGCTTAGATCATATCTGGTTCCATTGATAACTTGGGGAAAGAGTAGCCCCTGGATAGTGGGTTGTTGAGGTGGAATTCAGGGAAAGGACTGTGAGGGTGTCACTCATTGTAACTGCTTTTGTGCTGTCCAGTTGTTATGGATTAAGAACAAGGTAGTGAGGCAGAGAAGAGCCTTCCATTTCAAGTGCCAAGGGATGATGGGAAGGAATAGCAATTGGGAGGAATGTTGAACCAAGTATCCATAGTGTAGTATGATGTAAAATAAAATTTGCTCTGCCTGAAGTGGGGAGTCCTCCAGAAGCTATTTTCTTTCTTTCTTTCTTTTTTTTTTTTTTTTTTGAAGCTATTTTTCTTTTTCTTTTTTTTTTTTTTTTTAAGGTTTATTTATTTTTGAGAGACAGAGACAGAGCGTGAGCAGGGAGGGCAGTGGGAGAGGGAGACACAGAATCTGAAGCAGACTCCAGGCTCTAAACTGTCAGCATAGAGCCCAGTGTGGGGTTCAAACTCATGAACTGTGAGATCATGACCTGAGCGGAAGTTGGATATTGAACCAACTGAGCACCGAGCCACCCCCAGAAGCTGTTTTCTTACCTTAACTGTAATTGCTATTCCAGCAACCATTCCTCCTCCTCCTACAGGAACCACCAGTGCATCTATCAAGGGTATCTTTAGTGAAAAGAACGTAAAGTATAAATAGGTCTATCAATAACCAGTTTTATATATACGTAAAATAGACTACAGCCAGATATCAGCTTTACCAGTGGTTAAACAAGAATTAACAGCTCTCACCTGGTTTAGCACTTCCATGGCAATCGTCCCTTGCCCAGCTATCACTGCAGGCTCCTGGTTGGGATGTACCATGATGCCTTCTGTTTCTTCCAAAATTCTTCTTGTAACATTTTCTCTGGACTGAAAGAGTACATTAATGTAGCTCACTCCATTTATACTGAATAGAGTTCCCAACAAGTTAGATTCAGTTATTTAACATTTTATTGGCCATCCTTATTTCAGACTATTTTTGGGCACTGGGGATATAACCGTGAACGAAATGATCATTGTGCTCAGTGGATTTATGTTCCAATATGGTGGGAAGGGGTGCATATAAGTAAATATATGGTATGTCTAAATGCTATGGAGAAAAGTAAGTTTGTTTTCGATAGGGTGCTCAGGAAGGGCCTCTGGTCATGTGACATTTTAATAGGTTTGAACAAGTCTTGTGAATCTCCAGAATATTCCAGGAAGAAAGTAATAGCAAATGCAAAGACTACAAAGCAGAAGTACTTGGCCTTTCTGAGAAAAGGCTAATAAGTTAGTTTGGTTGGTGTGGAGTGTTTGGGGGACAGTAATAGTGGGAGATGATGTCAGATATGATTGGAATGGGCCATTTCATCCAGGTGTTAGATAATTGTGTGAATTTTGGTTACTACTGTGTGTGAGAGAAACCACTGGAGGATTTTCAGCTGACAAGAGACAAGTTCTAACTTATTAAATGGATAGTTCTGCTTGGTCTCTAGAAAACAGACTAGTGGGGCAAGGGTGGAAGAAGTAGAGAAACCAGTTAGGATACTGTATCTAGTTGAGAACTGATGTTGGTTTGAATCAGGGTGTTGATGGTAGAGGCTGTTAGAAGTAGTTGGATAATGGAAATGATTTGAAAGTAGGACTAAGATTTGGATGTAGGGTGTGGGAGAGTTCTCAAAGATGACTTCATTTACTTTGAACACCTAGAAGGTTACAAGTTATCATTTATTGAGATAGAGAAGACTGGAAGAGGAGCAGTTTTGGGGAGGAAGTTCAGGAATTTTTTTTTTTTTTTTTAATGTTTATTTTTGAGAGAGAGAGAGGGAGACGGGAGACAAGGAATCCCAAGCAGGCTCCTCGCTGTCAGCACAGAGCAGGGGTCAAACTCATGAACCGCAAGATCACTTGAGCCGAAATCAAGAGTCAGACACTTAACTGACCGAGCCACCCAGCTTCCCCAGGAGTTTGGTTTTAGAGTACATTTGAGATGCCTATTAAGACATTCCAAGTGGGAGTATCAGGTAATTGTTGGATATACAAGTCTGGGTTAAGGGCAAAGATCAGGACTGGAGTTAAGAGTAAAAGTGATATTTTAAACTCGGGAGATTAATGATGTCACCTGAGTGAGTATAGAGAAAAAGTTGGGCATGTTAACATTGAGAGATGAAGAGGAAACCTAGAAGACAGAATAGCCAGTAAGCTAGGATGAGAAGTTTCATTTGACAGTCAAGGTGACACTGAGCACTGCCCTCTTCTTTACCTCATCACTGTGTTCACTGTATACTATGGAGGCTCCATAGGCTTGTATTGCCAATTTTTTACAGTTGGGAGCTGTTTGGGGCACCACAATGTAAGCAGGAATCCCTGGGAGAGAGAACCATGTTTAGTTAGTACAAATCAGAATTTAGAATAGAAACTTCTGTCAGTTTGCTTATATAATCAGATAGGAACTTGGAAATATCCTTCCCACAATTATCACCAATCTCACTGGGAGTAAGAATACTTTTCCACTCTTATCTGATGATCCTACCCAGTACCCTGAGAAGTTAATCAAGTACCTTCCAATTTGGCAGCATAAGCAAGAGCCTGGCCATGGTTTCCACTGCTGTGAGTAACTACAGCTTTGGGCTTCTCTTCTGAGATGGCAGGAGTCAAGCCTTTGATTGCATTAAGGGCACCACGAATCTGGAAAAGGATGGTGAATCCATGGATTTGATGGAAAAGTTTCTTTTCAAAACACCAAAGAGCTTTCATGAGTTTTCTCTTCCTAACACCACACATCCATTCCATCACGAAATCTCACTGATTCTACCTCAGAAATATCTCATGTGTCTTTGCCACTACCTTGGTGAAGCTTCATTTCTCAACTTGCATTGTATCAAACCTCAACTGATCCTCCAAGGCTCATTCTCTAATATTTCCACTAGATTATGAAATTGACCTTTTTAAAATTAGTTTTTTGTTTTTTTGTTTTTAATTTTCAGAGAGCTTGAACAGGTGAGAGGGGCAAGGGAGAGGGGGCGGAGAGAGAATTCCAGGCAGGCTCCACACCTAGCACTGAGCCCGATGAGCGTCTCGATCCCACGACCCTGGAATCATGACATGAGCTGAGATCAGGAGTCGTTGAGCAACTGATTGAGCCACCCAGGTGCCCCTGAAAGTGACCTTTTAAAAACAAATGTTACCTTTTTTCATTGACTGGCTATTTTGTAAGAAGTACAGATTCCTTGGAAGTTGTGGTCTTTCTAAAACATATTTCCTGCTTTTGTCACTGTTCTAGCCATCTTAAATTGCTTCCAGTTTCCCTCCTACCAGGTTAGCTCATACCCCCGTACCTCTCAGCATGCTGGTACCCCTAAGTCTAGTTCTTTTCCTTCATTCCTTGATCTGGCTAAAAGTGCTCACCTGTAAGACTTGGATCAAACAGCATTTGGTTCAACTTCCTTGATCTCCCAGGCAGAATTAGGCATTTCAATCCATGGCGTTTTATTTGTATCTGTCTTACATTACTTGTCATTAACCTGTTTGTTGACTAGCTTGTCTTCCCTTGTAAGTGTGGATAATAGCACAAGACCTACTATATATATGTGTGTATGTGTATATATATCTTCCTAGTAAGTGAAAATAAGTGTTTGATGTCTAATAAATAAAAAATAAAACCATAGCAGAAGCAAAGGGCAAAAGAGAATAGTGTTTTGTTTAACATAAAAGTGCTCATTGATGGGTGGGGAAAAAGGTCCTAAAGCTACCACTTAATGGGTACTAATACCTGTCAGGCATAGGGCTAAATGCGGCTTTCAGATTTTTACCTGAAAGGATCTTCAAGAAGCTCAACTGTCAGAAATTATAGTAGCGAATCAACACAGAAGTTTAACTTTTTAAAAAAAATTTTTTAAGTTTTTAAAAATTTAATCTCTACACCCATGGGGCTCAATCTCACAACCCCCAGATCGAGTTAGTTGCATGCTCTTCTGACTGAGCCAGCCAGATGCCCCCAAAAGTCTATCTTTTATGCAAAGGGAAGGCTCTGACATATTTTATAGAAAAAGATCTTATTGTGTGAAGGTTTAGCCGGGTTTAGATCTTTTATATTCACAATAAGGTATCAAGGAATAACAAGCTGACATATAGCGAATGCCTAAACTAGGTTATATACACAGTGATCACACTTGCCCATTTTGCCTTGCAATAATCCAGGTTAATGTCTGTTGTCTGGGTTTAATCCCGAGTTACCCCTTCTCAAATATGCTCTAGTTTGGACAGTAAAATATATGATTACCCCAATTATAAGAAAATTTGAGATTGGGGAGCCTGGGTAGCTCAGTCGGTTAAGCATCTGACTTTGGCTCAGGTCATGATCTCCAGATATGTGGGTTCAAGCCCCACATGGGACTTGGTGCTGACAGTTTAGAGCCTGGAGCCTGCTTCGGATTCTGCGTCTCCCTCTCTTTCTGCCCCTCCCCTGGTCATGCTCTTTCTTCTCTCTCAAAAATAAACATTAAAAAAAAATAAAGAAAATTTGGGATTAAGTAAATGTTCAAGTGGCTTGTCAACACTGATGCTAAGTAACCAGGACTTGATCAAAGGAAAATTTTTACAACCCTTTTTCTTCAGCTATAAAAATAGTTCTACCTGTTTTACTGGGTGGTCAGGAGGATCAAATAAATGTATATGCGAAAGGGGTTTGAGAAGATAATGATACACTAGCAAAAGGGATTGTTACCTTAAAAGATCCAGTTTTCTGGAAGAGTTCACATTTGAAGAAAAGATTGCGCCCTGTTACTTGATTCAAAATGAAGCTTGTTAGCACTGGTGTGAGGTGGATAAAATCTTGAATGTTGACACGAGCTTTCTCAACATCAGCAAAGGAGATGCAGTACTGAGCACACATGGTTCTGAAATCCAGGAATCAAAAAGAAGTTAAAGCCTGAGACTGTGTTTAATGAGAAGATTTTGAAAATGGCTTACAGACCCATAGAATGTGTAACAGCAAGAGTGAACCATAGTGTAAACCATGGACTTTGGGTGGTAATGATGGGTAATACAGGTTCAATTGTAACACCACCACTCTGGTGGGGGATGTTGGTAATGGGGGGGAGGGGCTCTGCTTTTGTGGGGGACATGGGATATATAGGAAGTCTCTAATTTCCCATCAGTCTTGCTGTGAGCCTTAAGTTACTCTTAAAAAAATCTCAAAAAGAGGGAGGAAAAAAGAAAATGTACAACACAGGAAAATATACCTGGGGCCTGTGATGTTAATGGAACTGTTTCCAGTACTGGGGCTCCAGAATCTCTATAGAAAACTTGTCTTGAAGCTGACTTTCTTTTATTTTTTAAAAATATTTTTCTACATTATCTGACTTTATTTATTTTTAATTATTTTTAGTTTATTTTTTAATTTACATCCAAGTTAGTGCGATAATGATTTCAGGAGTAGATTCCAGTGATTCATCCCCTATGTATAATACCCAGTGCTCATCCCAACAAGTGTCTTCCTTAATACCTCTTACCCACTTAGCCCTTCCCTCCACCCATAGCCCTCAGTTTGTTCTCTATATTTAAGAGTGTCTTATGTTTTGTCCCCCTCCCTGTTTTTATATTATTTTTGTGTTCACCGGTTTTGTATTTTAAGTTCCTCATATGAGTGAAGTGATACTATATTTCTCTTTCTCTAATTTCGCTTAGCATAATACCTTCTAGTTCCAGCCACGTAGTTGCAAATGGCATTGAAGCCGACTTTCTTAGTAAATGTGTTAAGGTTTTATTTATTTATTTTTGTTGTTTTCTGGTGAAGCTTTATAGGAAATAATTGGTGGTGATTTTTGAAGGCTTAAAGCTCACCCCTCATACACACCATCCGTTTCTTGGCACTGTCCTTGGTCTCTACATTTTCATAATTGTGAAGTTTGAATGAACTGTGTTCAAAATGCTATAAATTTTTATTTAAAAATATTTAAGAAGGATAAAAGTTGCTTGCAATCTTACCATTTTGATAAATTATGTTCATTTTCCAACTCCTGTTTTTCCAATATACATACATTATATGACAGCTAAAATCATAGATAACATTTTGTTCACCCCTATTCCAGTTGGCTCAATTTCTTTAAAGTTTCTTTAGTTACTGTTTTCAATAACTTATGCTTCCATTTTTCACTATTTTTATTGTAGCATTTAAACATGTAGTTTCTTTTTATTTTTCCTTATTAACAAAAGCAGTGCATGTTCAGTGTAAAAAACAGAATTCGATCTGTTTCCTCCTCAAAGACAATTGCTATCTAACTTCTGGGATTTATCTTTCCAGGCCCACACACCTATACAAACAAAACTTTTTTGACAGATTTGATAACTTGCCTTTTCTTCTTCACTTTTTTTTTTTTTTAATGTTCATTTATCTGAGAGAGTGAGTGGGGAGGGGCAGAGAGAGGGGGAGACAGAATCCAAAGCAGGCTCCATGATGTCAGTGCAGAGCCTGATGCAGGCACGAACTGTAAGATGATGACCTGAGCTGAAACCAAGAGTCCAGATAGATATTTAACCAACTGGGCCACCCAGGTGCCCCTCTTTTTTCTATTCTTTTTTTTTTTTTTAAGATTTTATTTTTAACCTCTATACCCAGTGTGGGGCTTGAATTCATGATCTTGAAATCAAAAGTCCTATACTCTGAGCCAGCCAGATGCCCCTAGCTTGCTTTTTCTGAGATAATATGTGAATCTTTGCTTATCAATAGATATACAACATTTTAGATGGCTACTTCTTTCCACATAAATACCATAGTTAAAGTTTTTTTGAGGGGGGTGGGTCTATATTAATGTAACAAAGAGACCTGTTGCAAGATCTTTTTGTCTGTATTTGTGTTTTGGGTAGAGTGTGCCAAATGTATTTTGCATCAAAAGGTATGCACACTTATAAGACATTTGATACCCATTGCCAAACTGACTTCCAGAGGAGTTGTAGATTGTATCAGTTTACATTCCCAACAGCAGTTTCTAAGGAATGCCCTTCTTCACCCAGTTGTGTCATTTTTAATCTGTCAATTTTTAAAATTTATTTTTGGGGGAGAGAGAAAGCAGGGGAGGGGCAGAGAGAAAGGGAGAGAGAGAATCCTAAGCAGGCACCATGCTGTCAGCACAGAGCCCTGCACATGGCTCAAACCCACAAACCGTGACAGCTGAAATCAAGAGCTGGACACTTAATCGACTGAGCCACCAAGGTGCCCCTTAGTCTGTCAATTTAATGAAATATGTCTAGTAGTTTGAATTTATATTTGTTAGTGATTGAACACTTTTTCTGTATATATTTATTGGCTACATTCTCTTGTGACCCTAACACACCACTTACCCAATTTCCTCTGAAATGCCATGTTTATCAAAGATTAAATTTCTATTAACACTTGGGAGCTTTCCTGGACTTTGTATTTTGTTCCACTAATCAGACTGCCAATTCTTTCTCCAGTTCACTGTATTAATACGTTCTTCCATGATTATGCCAAAATGTATTGGCTTTTCTGGTTAAACCTCTGACCTTTTTTTTTTTTAATATTTATTTATTTTGGGGAGACAGCATGTGACGGGGAGGGGCAGAGGGAGAAGAGAACAGAAGATCTGAAGCAGGCTGTGCGCTGACAGCAGGGAGTCCAATGCGGGGCTTGAACCCATGAACTGTGAGATCATGATCTGAGCCAAAGTCAGATGCTTAACTGACTGAGCCACCCAGGCACCCCAAACCTCTGACTCTTGATTTCAGCTCAGGTCATGGAGATAGAGCCCCCCAGTTGGGGGCTCTAAGTAGACAGCACAAAGCTTGCTTGTGCTCTCTCTCTGCCCCTCCCCTGCTTGTGCACATGTGGGCTCTCTCCCTCTCAAAGAAAAAAAAATGGCTTTTCTCACACATTTCTTCCATAAACTTTCTTTTTTTATTTTTGAGACAGAGACAGAGCATGAACGGGGGAGGGTCAGAGAGAGGGAGACACAGAATCTGAAACAGGCTCCAGGCTCTGAGCTGTCAGCACAGAGCCCGACGCGGGGCTCGAACTCACGGACCACGAGATCATGACCTGAGCCGAAGTCGGATGCTTAACCGACTGAGCCACCCAGGCGCCCCTCTTCCATAAACTTTCAAAATCCTTTATCAAGGTTGCCAGAAAATCCAGTTTAAGGTATACAAATGAAGGGTATCTGAATGGCTCAGTCGCTTAAGCGACCAACTCTTTCTTGATTTGGGCTTGGGTAATGATCTCACAGTTTGAGTTTGAGCCCTGCGTTAGGCTCTGCACGGACAGGGTAGAGCCTGCTTGGGATTCTGTCTCCCTCGCTCTCTGCCCCTCCCTCACTCGCACATGCTGTCTCAAAAATAAACATTTTTTAAGAATATGCAAATGAAGTGGGGGCATAATTGGCATTTAAAAATACTGAGTCTTGGGGTGCCTGGGTGGCTCAGTGGGTTAAGTGTCTGACTTTGGCTCAGGTCATGATCTCACGGTTCGTGGGTTCTAGCCCTGTGTCGGGCTCAGTGCTGTTGGCTTGGAGCCTGGAGCGTGCTTCAGATTCTATGTCTCTCTCTCTCTCTTTCTGCCCCTCCCTCACTCATGCTCTGTCTCTTTCAAAAATAAATATTAAAAAAAATTTTTTTTTAAATAAAAATACTGAGTCTTCCTATCCATGAGCATGGGTGTCCTTCAATTTAGTAAAGCCTTTGTTTTAGGTTTCTAAGTAAGATTTTCATTATTTATGTCCTGTGTAGATCTGATTAAATTTATGCTTAAGTACAAAATATTTTTGTTGCTTTTGAAATAAGGTATTTTTAAATATTTTTTTGATTGCTTACTGATGATATATATGAAAGGTAATAATTTCTGTATATTTATCATGTAATAGGATACTTAGATTACCTTGTTAGATATAATAGTTTTATAGTTTATTCTCCAAACGACCATGCTATCTGTAAATAAAGATGATTTGTCTTTACCTTGTAAGCATACCTCTGGTAACTTTTTCAGTAACTTCACAGCTAATTGGTTTATCTGGATTTGCTGCTTTCTCCTGAATTTCAGTAATTTATATTTTTGGGGGGGAAATCATCTAATTTAAAATTTCAAATGGGTTAGTATAACGTTGAACATACTAATATTTCTAAGCATTTTTCCTATCTGGTATTCATTTATTCATCCAATCAAATATTGAGCACCTCTCTGTGTCAGATATTTGATCTGGGGATACAGTGTTAGAAAAATAGACTTGTCATTGCTCTTAAAACTTATAATCTAGTGGAGAGATATTTACAAATATTGATAGGTGGTATTAGGGAAGTGTGTTATGATAGGATACTACTATAATGGGAAGTTATGTAGATCAAGGATGAAGGAGATTAAGGAAGGTCCTGTATGGGGAAGTGAAATTTAAGTTATGACCCATAAAGTGAATGGGCAGAGTAGAGGGAAAATTGTCTCAGGTGGAGGGAATATGTGTGAAGGCTTCAAGGAGGAAAATAACTTGGCATATTCCAGAAACTAAAAGAAGGCCAATGTATCTGAAAATAGTGATCAAAGGGGAGTGTGATAAGAAAGAAAGAGTGAAGGTGGCAAGGTCTACATCATAAGTGACCATGGCTCGTGGATTTTTTTCTGAAGAGCAACAGAATGCCTTTGGATAATTCTGAGCAGGTAAGTGACATGTCAGAATTTGTATTTTCAGAAATTCACTCTGGCTCCATTGTGAATGAAAAGGAAAGAAAGAAGATTGGAATCAGTCCATTTAGGAAGTACTGTTGTCTACATGAAAATCCACAGGTGCTTGGATGGTGAAAATGAGGGTAGAAAAAATAATCATTCAAGATGTATTTTGGAAAGACAAATCTGATTTTAAAATGGGAAAAGGACTTGAATGGACATTTCTCCAAAGAAGATATAGAAATGGCCACAAGCACATGAAAAGTTTTCAACATCACTAATCACTAGGGAAATTCAGATGAAAATCACAATGAGATACCACCTTACACCTATTAGGATGATTACTATTAAAATACAAACTAACAAGCATTGGGCAGGATATGGAGACACTGGAGCTTTAGTGTACTGTTGCTGTTGGTGGAAATATAAAATGGTGCAGCTGCTATGAAAAACAGTATGGTAGTTACTCAAAAAGTTAAACAGAATTACCATATGATCCAGCAATTCCTCTTCTGGGTATATACCCAAAAGAATTCAAAGAGTGTTTCAAAGACGTATTTGTATACCTATGTTAGGAGCAGTAGGATTCATAATAGTCAAAAGGTGGGAGCAACCTAAGTATCTATCAACAGATGAATGAGTAAAGAACATGTGGCATATACATACAATGGAATATCATTCAGCCTTAAAAAGGAAGGAAATTCTGACATGTTACATGGATGAAGTTTGGGATATTATGCTAAGTGAAATAAGCCAGTCACAAACAAATATATGATTACATTTATATGAGGTACCTAGAGTAGTCAGATGCACAGAAACTAAAATGGTGGTCGCCAGAGGCTGGGGGGAATTGGAAGTTGTCGTTAAATGGATATAGTTTCAGTTTTGCAAGATAAAAAGAGTTCTGGAGATTGGTTGCACAACAATGTCAATGCACTTAACACTACTGAACTGTACACTTAGAAATGGTTACGATGGTGTATTTCATGTAATGTGTACTTTACCACAATTAAAAAAAAACCACACACACACACACAAAAGAGATACATTTTGGAGATTATAATTAGGACTCTTGGTTGCAAGTCACAGAATCCCAATATGAATTGGCTTAGGCACAAGGTGGAGGTGACAGCATTTACTGGCTCACGGAATCCAAGAAGAGTTGAAACATGGGAAGGGCAGGAATATGGAGCTTCAGGAACAACTGGAACCAGGGACTTGAGATTTTTCCAGGACTTTCTGATTGTTTCTCACGTCTGCTGTTTTCTGCATGTTGGCTTCATTCTTTTTCATTGCAGACCAGCTGGTTCCACATGGCAGGACATTTGGCTGCTGACAGCTCCTGTGTTTTACATTTTATGGTTTCCACACTGGAAAGGGATTTTTTCCTTAGTTTCAGTTCAAAAATTCTGGGTAAGGATTCTGATTGCCACATCTTGGCCCAGGACCAGCAGTCAAGGATGTGAAGTCATTTAAGATAATACTATGCAACAGTCAGAAGTGTTTACAGAAACATGAAGAAGAAACAATGATTTCTATGACACAGTATCAATTATGCACATTTAAGACACGCACATGAAACTATACTATTCAAAGATACATGTATATCCAAAGACATGTATCAAACACATCAGACTGGCTACCTAAGAAGGGAGGGAAGGAACATAAGTAACTGGTTTGAAGGGAAAAAAGATAAAATGAGAAAGGACTTGTTGATGACAAGGTGGACGAATAGCATGATTGCCTCAAATCTCTGCACCTGAGGGAAAAATAGCAAATGAAATAAGAAAAAAAGGAAAGAAAAAGAAAAGGTACTTCCAAGTGAGAATGGGGGGGGGGGGGGAGCACTTTTCAAGAGAAAAGGTGAGAATGTTGGGGTAATTAATTCCATAGCTGTCCACTGCAGAGATAAAAGAGACATGTCCTGATATTGGATTAAATGTGGGGAGTGGGGGAGGGGTAGGTATTAAGGGTAACTCCTGGGTTTTGACTTAGATGATGGCATAATTTACCGATACAAGACTGGTGAAGAAACAATCCCGAGATCAAGAGTTGCATGTTCTACCGACTGAGTCAGCCAGATGCTCCTGAAGTGTGTCTATTTTTTTTTAAGTTTATTTATTTATTTTGAGAGAGAGAGAGAGAGAACAAGGAGCACAGAGGGAACAGAGAGAGGGAGAGAGAGAGAATCTCAAGCAGGCTTTGCACTGTGAGCGAGGAGCCCGATGCAGGACTTGAACTCACGAACTGTGAGATCATGACCTGAGCCAAAATCAAGAGTAGGACACTTAAACGACTGAGCCACACAGGCACCTGGAAATGTGTCTATTTTTAATGTCTGTTTTATTTCTGAAGAATGAGCTCTTCCATTTATTTATCAAGTGCTATTCTTTTTCTTTTAATCTCTGATTTCATCTTTATTTCTTCCATTTTCTAGTCTTGTTTATGCTTAGCATATTATTGTTCTTTAAAAATCTTTTTAAGTTCTTAAAAGTTTTTATTTAAATGAAGTTTTTAATTTTAATTTCAGTATAATTAACATAGCATTATATTAGTTTCAGGTGTACAATATAGCGATTCAACAATTCTATACATTACTCAGTGCTCATCAGTATAAGTATACTCCTTAATCTTTCTTCATCACCTATTTCACCCATTCTCCCACCCACCTCCCCTCTAGTAACCATCAGTATGTTCTCTACAGTTATGAGTCTGCTTGGCCTCTTTTTTTTTTCCATTTGCTCATTAGTTTCTTGAATTCCACATATAAATGAAATCATGTTATTTGTCTTTCTCTGACTGACTTATTTCATTTAGCCTTATACTCTCTAGCTCCAACTATGTTGTTGCAAATGGCAAGATTTCATTCTTTATGGCTGAATAATATTCTATTATGTATTTACACACATATACATACACATATATATGTGTGTGTATACACACACACACACACGCACACACACAATATCACATCTTTCTTCTCCATCTGTCGATGGACACTTGGGCTGCTTCCATAGTTTGGTGATTGTAAATAATGCTGCAATAAACACAGGGGGGTGCATGTATGCCTTTTGAATTAGTCTTTTTGTATTTTTTGGGTAAATACCCAGTAGGGCATTTACTGGATTGCATTCTTTTAAAATTAGTAAGGGGCGCCTGGGTAGCTCAGTTAAACGTCCAACTTCAGCACAGGTTGTGATCTCGCAGCTCAGGAGTTCCAGCCCCTCCTGGTAGGGCTCTGTGCTGACAGCTCAGAGCCTGGAGCCTAATTCATATTCTGTTTCCCTCTCTCTCTCTCTCTCTCTGCCCCTCCCCTGCTCGCATTCTGTCTCTCTCAAAAATAAATAAACATTAAAAAACAATTTTAATTAGTAATAAAAGCACTCAGGCTATAAATTTTCCTCTGAGTACTGCTTTAATGATATATTTTGCTATGCAATGTTTTCATTAATTTTAATTTTTAAAGAATCCACACTCTTAGCTTTATTTTTTTGACCTAGAAATTATTTAAAATTTATGTTTTAAGAAAATTCTAAGTAGCTAGAATTTTGCTTAATTTGTGGTTATTTACTTCTAGTTTTACTACTTTGTGCTCAGCAAACGTGACCTGTAAAATTTTTGGTTTTAGAAATTGAATTCCTCCCTTTCCCATTATCCAAATGTGTTTTGTTTTTTGGATTACCCATATGTGACCAAATTCCTACTATAAGAATTAAAAACATTATAGAACTATAAAGATGTTTCAATCTCTCCCATTAAATCTACTCTCTTCTACAAAGACAACCACTATAATTAAAAAGTTTTGTTATGTACATAGTTCCATACCTTTTTTGGATGTATTTATAGAGAAATATACATATGAAAAAAATTTTTTTGCTGCAACCCGATAAAACCATACTCTATATATTGTTCTGCAACTAGCTTAAAATTTTTTAAAAATTATACATCTTGACTGTTACATGTCAAACACATTTGAATTTTTTAAACTCAGAAGCTTTCATTGTAATACAGGTCTAACTATGATTGTTCATTTATTTTTACCTTGGTATTTCATGAATGCTTTAAATCTGAGGGCTAAATTTAAGTCTTAAATTCAAATTTTTTCATCAACTTAGCAAATTTTCTTCTATTATTTCTTTGATAACTGATCCTTCTCAGTCAGTTCCGCTATGACCTTCCGGAACTTGTATTTATTATTAGTTTTCTGGATCCATTCTCCATGTCTTCTATTCTTGTTTCTCATGGTTTTATGTTATACTTCCCTTCTGAGTTCTGGTAAATTCTCTTGAGTTGTTTAAACTTTTGGCATATCTCGTCTGCGGTACACTGTTGCATTATTTTGGCAATCATGTTTTTCCTAAGAAAGTATTGTTCAGATTGGTTTTCCATTTTTTGAAAAAAATTGATGCAATGTCCTAACTCCAATGTTAAAATGGCTAGGTTTTAATATTTTTTTCTTATTTTGTTCCTGTTTTAAAGATTGCCATTTGCTCTGACCACTCAAATCAATTTCCTTCTTTTGAATCATTGAATCTCTTCACATATCTTTTACCTTTCTCCACCTGCTTAACCTTCTGATGGCTAAATCTGTGTCACATAATAGGGACTGAATTAGTTCTATCAGAGATTGTTCAAATCTTTTAGGCCCAGTCTAAGGAATAAGAATTTGTAACTATTCTTTGATGGTGTAGAGGTCCAATAGACTGTGTGGGACTGGTAAAGAGCGACAGGTGGAGGGAGTTTCACCACAGTTCTGAATAGGGGCTCAGGAACAAGAAGTTAATGTACCAGTCTTCTGATCCAGTTACATTTTAAAGATGAAAAAAACAAAACAAAACAAAAACCCCAAAAAACAAAAACAAAGCAAAACAACCACCACAACCACAGAACTAGGGAAGTCAGCTAATTTTCCCAAAAATCCACAATGATACAGAACTTCCCAAATCAACTTACAATACCTCGATTTACTTCCACACAATCCCTTCCCTTAGCAGAAGCCAACTATACTGTATTTTTAAAAAGTCAGGAGGAAAAAAAGTCAGGGGTCTCGGGGAGGTAGTCTGCCATAAAGGAAAAGACATAAATGAAAAGACTGATACTCTGGTAGCTAACCATTGTGTCACCCTGGGGAATTTGCTACGGTTCTCTAGGATTCAGTTTTCTCATCTACAAAAAAGGAGGGCGGGGTGCAGATAATAACTGCTCTTACAAGAGCTTAAGGTCCCCAAGTAAAAGACTGGGGTGCTAGTCCAGGCCTGTGGAGGGAGACCCTGGCCTAGGATGACTGGAGGCCGGATTGTGGGTGTCTCCGTCAGCCCAAAGTCCCAGTGTCCTCGATGGCCACCACAGCTGCAACAGCAGCCACTGCCACGAACGCCCGCCTGGCCTGGCCTGGTTTGGCCCGGTCTGGCCTCTCCTCACCTCACAGGCGCCGCGCTCCCAATTCCAGCCTCAGCTCACCTTCCCGACCACACCTCTGCGCACGCGCAGCGCCCGCCTCCCCAGCCCTCTGGAGTGGCTGAACTGGCGTTCAGAGCTTTTCCTCCCTGTGCGGCCACCGTCGTTAGGGGAGGAGGGCGGGAGGGGGCGGGGACACGGGTGGGAGGTGGGTAAGCGCGCGCACCGCCCGTCCGTCGTGGTTTCCTGGCTGCGCGCGGCGGTGGCGGAGTGGCTGCAGCTGTAGCAGCAGCCGCGAAGATGGCGGAGGGGTTGGAGCGTGTCCGGATCTCGGCGTCGGAGCTGCGAGGGATCCTGGCCGCTCTGGCTCCGCAGGCCGGGAGCAGAGGTGAGTCGCGCCGCCCAGCTCCTGGGCTGGGCCTGCCCGCCCCGCCTCCCTCTCCTCCTCTGCCTCCTCCCTGCTCTGTCCGCCGCACTCCGGAGCCCCCGCCCCTTCCCCCGGCAGTGGGGGCGGGGGCCGAGGGCGGTCCCCTGGCCGCCCCACCATCCCGGAGGCCGGTGTGGAGTCCGGCTCCGCCAGCTCCGGCCCCTTTCGGGAGAGCTCGACCTGAGTTCCTGCCTCCGCCCCCTTTCTCACCGCGAAGGTGACTGTTCCCCAATGCCCCAGCCTTCTCAGACCAGTCTGGATTTCCCAGCCGTCAGGAGATGCGGAGAGGAGTGGGCGCCAGGGTCTGGTGGAGGCCCCAGGGTGTATCGTTCCTAGAGGAAATCATCTGCATGCCTGCCCTGTCATCTCTTTAGAGTTGGAGAGAAGGAACTGGGGAAATCGAGGAGAAAGATGGGACAGCTTGGGACTTCCTTGTTGAACTTTTTCCCCCAAGGAAGGCTGCGCCGCTGGAGGGATCCAGGACCTCCAGTAGAGAGCTGACTCTACTCTGGTTTGCCCTTGGCATGTGTAGGAAGGAGCAGTTTTTATCAGAGAGAATGCCCATCTTGCAAATTAAAGTCTCCATCCATAACAGGAAAGCTCCAAGGAAGATTCTAGTATCTCATCTCTCGTTTGTTAGGCAGTGGAGTTGTGTTAGAGTTGTGCTTCTCATGCTTGTGGCCAGAGTCCGTGAAATTGGTTTTCGTTGGTCACCTGAATGGGATTATTCAGGTCGTTTTCTCCCTCTGCTCTGAAAAGTAGTAGTAGCTCTTCTCATTCCTCTTCCCCACCTCTCACCTAAGTTACAAAGGCTGCTGAGGGTGAGTTATTCTGGAGGTAAACCGCTTTACCTTTATCTGTACTTGATGAAGTAGTGTTTTAAACTTTTGAAAATACTGTAGCAATATCTTACACTTCAGGGGTTTTTGTTTCTTTCTGCTTTGTTATACCCATGAGATTAAATGCTGGAGGAT
Source organism: Panthera pardus (assembly GCF_024362965.1). Taxonomy (NCBI): domain Eukaryota; kingdom Metazoa; phylum Chordata; class Mammalia; order Carnivora; family Felidae; genus Panthera; species Panthera pardus. The sequence goes on from NW_026526876.1 coordinate 54,727,455, forward strand.
GTTCCCTATCCCTGTTATGGGCTTGTTTGCATTGATGTTTATAGAACAATATGGGGATTTTATATAGCATTCTGTTTTGAGTCCTCTGTAATCTCACTAATTCCTGTCAGTTTCCCATTGAAAAGTTTAGTGTCTATTTGTAGTAATCTCTCCCCTTAATAGATAAAGTGACAGATACAAAAAATAGATACTTGCCTATCTGTCATTCATTAAGTTTTTGGAGCCTGGAGAGTAGTTTCTAAAGTCCTGTACTGTTATTCTTGAGTGCTGCAGACCTGGGTATTTTGCGAGCATGTGACAATACTTCTGTTATCCTCCAGAGAAAGCTCCTTTATGGAACTTTTTCCTTCTCATATTCCACATCATAGTAGCAGTTAGTCCCAGTATTCTAATGATGATAGTCTAAGCAGTATTTCCTTAGAATGACTGCTAGCTGCTGTTAGAGAGTTGGTAAGCATGAGTGCAGTTGAAGAATGTGAAAGGAACTGCTTCCTGTTTGCTTCAACAGGAGGTACATGTTTGGGCAATTGGTATCCTAAAAGAAGAGGATTGTCCTGGCCAAGTTCAGAGACTGGAGTTGCAAATTTTTTCTTCAGAGATGTCCAGAACTGTGGATTGTTATGCATACCCCTCTTTTTCTCCTTTCCCATAAGCTACTCCTGTGTTAAAAAGGACTTAGCCACTCTGGAAAAATGTTGGAGGCACTAGAAGAAAAGATTCAGATGGATCCAAGGGCTCCATAGCAGAGAACAGTCTGATGCTTAAATGATCAGAGATCTTTTATTCTGGCAGTGAGGTAGTTTGGGGTCTTGGGGATCTGGATATGACTTGGGTAACACAAAAGAGTATGATTTTTTTTTTTTCCTGTTTCCCTAACCCAAGTGTAGGTAGATCCAACATAATGAAGTTCTTAGCCTTGCCAGTTGCTGAGTAAATATTGTACATCTAGTAGAATTTCTGCTTCTTTAGAAATTTCCTTTCATGTCCACCAGTATTAACATTTTCATGTGTAATTCTTGCTAGGCTTTTCTGTTACTTGACCGGAATGACAGTGTTTTTTTTTTTCCCTTCCCTCCCCTTTTATTCTTTTCTTCTACCTGTTCCTCCCCAACACTCTCTCCAACATTGCAGAAAACATGAAGGAGCCCAGGCAGCGCAAAGATAACAGGCGCCCAGATCTGGAAATCTATAAGCCTGGTCTTTCCCGGCTAAGGAACAAACCTAAAATCAAGGAACCTTCTGGGGGTGATGAATTTAAGGATGAAATTGTTAATGACAGAGATTGTTCTGCTGTTGGAAATGGTACACAGCTCATTAAAGATGTCTGCAAGGAACTGGATAATCAACACCAAAATGGTCCTGTAGATCCAGAAAATACTCGGGCACAGGAGTCCTTTCCTAGGACTTCTGGACAAGAGGATCGAAGTCTAAGAATTATCAAGAGAACAAAGAAACCTGACATGCAGATCTACCAGCCTGGAAGGCGTTTGCAGACTGTTACCAAAGAATCAACTAGCAGGGTGGGTGAGGAAGAAATCCTCAACCAGGTAGAACAACTGAGAGTAGAAGAAGATGAATATAGGGGAAATGTGAAAGAGGAGGTTGTGAATAAACCAGATAAAGATGAGGCAGAAAAGAGCCTCAATGGTGACAGAGTAAGGGTTGCAAAGGGAGAAAAAGGAAGGAGGATTGAAAAGGGGGAGGGGATAAAGAAAGTGAATGATGACCCGGCACAGGGGAAGCCAGGTTCTGCAAAGCGCTACTCCCGCTCAGACAAACGGAGGAACCGATACCGCACTTGCAGTACCAGCTCAGCTGGCAGCAACAACAGTGCTGAGGGGGCTGGCCTGACTGATAACGGATGTCGTCGCCGCCGACAGGATCGGACCAAGGAGAGACCACGACTGAAGAAGCAAGTATCTATGTCCTCCACTGATTCTTTAGACGAGGACAGAATTGATGAGTCTGATGGACCCAGGAGGAGCTCAGAAAGGAAGAAACATTTAGAAAGAAGCTGGTCTGGCCGGGGGGAGGGAGAGCAGAAAAGCAACGGGAAAGAAAACCGAGGCACACTTCATGTCACTTTTGATGCAGAAACCATGAACAAAGATTCCCCCATGGTGAGATCATCCAGGGAGGATGTGGATAGGATAAAGCCTGACAAAGGCTTGAGCAGTGGGGGCAAAGGCTCTGAGAAGCAAGAGTCCAAAAACCTGAAGCAAGAACTTCGGGGTCGGGGACGAGGCATTCTGATTCTGCCTGCCCATACCACCCTATCTGTCAATTCAGCTGGTTCTCCAGAATCTGCACCTTTGGGACCTCGGCTTTTATTTGGATCTGGTAGTAAGGGATCTCGGAGTTGGGGCCGAGGAGGCACCACTCGACGATTATGGGACCCAAACAATCCTGATCAGAAACCTGCTCTAAAGAGCCAGACGCCCCAACTACATTTCTTGGACACTGATGATGAAGTCAGCCCTACTTCTTGGGGTGACTCCCGCCAGGCCCAAGCATCTTACTATAAGTTTCAAAACTCTGACAACCCCTATTATTACCCCCGGACACCAGGTCCTGCCTCCCAGTATCCTTATACAGGCTATAGCCCTCTGCAGTACCCAGTGGGCCCTACGAATGGTGTGTACCCTGGGCCTTACTACCCGGGCTACCCGACTCCAGCAGGACAGTATGTTTGTGGCCCTCTTCCTGCCAGCACCATGAGTCCTGAGGAGATGGAACAGCACATGAGGAACATGCAGCAGCAGGAGCTGCATAGGCTTCTCCGGGTGGCTGACAACCAGGAACTGCAGCTCAGCAACCTGCTCTCCAGGGACCGCATCAGTCCGGAGGGCCTGGAGAAGATGGCTCAGCTCAGGTATGGTGTGTTCCATCCCGGCTAGAAGGGAATGGAGATAAGCTGGAGGCATATGGGCTCCTGTGGCTGAGGAAGGTAGAAACTTTTTAGGCAGGTCACTAGGTGAGTTGTATATGGAAGGGGCAGTTTCTAGTCTTAGAGATGATTATGCTTCCCACTTTTTCTTTAAGAAAAAAAAAAAATCTTTAAGAGAACATGGAATCTGGAAATGGAAAAGGAAAGACTTTCCAGAATGCCAAGAAGTGAACAGCATATAACTTGTGGTGGAGATCTTATTTCAGCTGTTAAATTTAGGTAGAGGCATATGGGGAAAAACTACTTTCCTAGACATAACTGTCTTTAGAATGACATTCTGCTGCAGAGTGGAAAGTCAAATGAGTACTGTACCTGGTGGCATTTTGGATTTCCTGCCAAGGAAGGTGTTTAATTTGCAAGAAGCTCAAATCTTGGGTCTAGCCTTTCCTGTGGTGTATTTGGAGCTAGAAGTTGCATGTATTTTATTCCAGAGCTGAACTGCTGCAGCTATATGAGCGCTGTATCCTATTAGATATTGAGTTCTCTGATAATCAGAATGTGGATCAGATCCTGTGGAAGAATGCTTTCTATCAGGTGATTGAGAAGTTCAGGCAGCTTCTCAAGGATCCGAATGTTGAGAACCCAGAGCAGATTCGGAACAGACTTTTGGAGCTCTTGGATGAGGTAAACCATCATCTTTTTGCCCTCAGGATAAAGGCTTCAGCATTCTGTAGTTGTGATGGGTTTTTATCACCGGAAATATGATTTATGGCGGAACATTGACGAAATACTTTATGCTCTTTTCATGGGTTTAGGCCTGCCCTACCCTGTTGCTTCCTTGGGATCATAACTAACTGGCAGTTGGAGTTAGTTCTGAGCTTGGAAATTTTCTGAATGTCTTGTTTGGAGGGCGGGTGGCTGTTGGGAGAGAAAGCGTGTGTGTGTGTGTGTGTGTGTCTGTGTGTGTGTGTGTCTGTGTGTGTGTGTGTTCTTTCATATTTTTAAAACCATGGAGGGGCTTATGCTATGGATTTGTCTTGTGTTTAGTTGGTGACCAGTAAATACTGTGTGTGCCTCTATTTACATGGGATGATTAAACATTAGCAGAACTGTGGACAGGTTACCTAACCCAGTTCCTGGTGGGTAGATTGGATCAGAACAGCCTGATTCAGCTGTTTCTTATTTTTTGTCTTTATAGGGTAGTGACTTCTTTGATAGTTTGCTTCAGAAGCTGCAGGTTACTTACAAGTTCAAACTGGAGGACTACATGGATGGTCTTGCCATTCGCAGCAAGCCATTACGCAAGACAGTAAGCCAGCTTCTATATCTTAAATGTATTCATCCATTTAGTAAGCATTTATCCAGTGTTAGTTATGTGCTAAGCACTGTGCTGGGTGTTGAGGATACAGAATGAAAGATACAGTCCAACGGGGGAACAGACTGATTAAACCAACAATTATAATGTAATAAGTACGTACTAATGTAATGTTATATATACAGTGTTGAAGGGGCACAGTGTGGAGTGGCTCTAATTCAGACTCGTGGGGTCAAGGAAAACTTCTGAGAGACTCTCAAGTCTTGAAACATGACCGGGAGTGGAAGGGGCAGTACAAGGTACAGCAAGAGAGAATTAGGCCTTGTTAGAAAGCACAAGAAGTTCAGTATGCTGGTTTTTGTAATGTGGAGTCGGGCTGTTGTAGGAGGTAAAGCAAATGAAGTAGAAAGGGATAGATCAAAGACTTTTGTATGCCATAGTGAAGAGTTTGGACTTCATTTTGGAAAGCGGTGAGGAACCATTGATTGAACTTCAGTAAATGGATTTCTTCTTAGAACCAGTCACTCTGGCAAATGGATGAGTTTGGGCAAGAATGGAGGTAGGAGAGTCAGGTTGTGGGCCTGAACTAAGGTAGAAGTAATGGAGGTGGAAAAGAGGAAACAAATTGGAAAGATCTAAGGGAAATATAATTAACTCGCTGGCAATTTGATGTGAGTGATGAGACAGGAGGCATAAAGAGTGTAGATCATTTTCCAGTTTGTGGCCTAGGAGAGTGGCTGGGAAGGAAGAGGTTAATAGTTCAGTTTTGGCTGTGTTTAAGTGGGAGAACTTAAAAATGCACAAAGAAGTATTCTGGTCTGTTTGAAGCTCAGGAGAAAGAGCTAAGCATGTGATATAGATTCAGAAGTCATCAATGTATAAGTGATAGTTGAAGGAGAAGTTGGGATGCTGGGATATATTGGCCAGTCAGCCAGAGAATAGGGGCGGATCAAATTTCTAGGTGGTAGTAGATAAAATTGGTAAAGTGCTGTAGAGTCATTGAATGTTAAGATTACTAAAAGTGTCCATTGGATGACTTTATTACAATTTATTTTCGTTGGAGAGGATGGAAGCCAGAGTATAGTGAATAAGAGGTGGGACAGTAGATAACAAAGGGAGGAATATAGACCATTCTTTTAAGAATCTTGGCTGCAAAGGCAAGGAGGGAAGATAGTAGTTAAAGGAGAACACAGTGTCAAGAGAAGTTTGTCTTTAACCTGGAAGAGGCTTAAGCATATTTGTATATTGGGAGGAAAGAGCCAAAAGAAAGGAAGAGGCTAAAGACTCATTAGAGAAAGGCATATGAATTATGGAGCAGAGACTTCCTCTTGCTTTTCTATTTCTTCTGATGATTGCTGTGTACAAACTCTGTCATTAATCAACAAGTATTTGTTGAGATCTTCCTACATGCCATGTGCCTTTCTAGGCACCCATGATTCATTGTGGAACAAGAAAGCCATGATCCCAGCTCCTGGAGTTTAGAGTTTGATTAGGGGTGAGTACGGATGTTGGATTAGTAATTACAGATGCAGTGACTTCGGCAGAGGATGTATGGTGTGGGTCTAATGTAAAGGGCTTTAGAGGATCCTAGAAGACTGAGGAAGTTGCGCTTAAGCTGGGGCTGAAGACCTGGGTTGTTAGCCAGATGAAGGTGTGTGTGAAGATGCTAGAACATTCTCTGGAGAGGAAGTAGTATATATGCAGGTCCTGAAGTGGGAAAGAGCATGGTGTGTTAGGAAAACTGAGAGAAGTCTAATCTGACTGAGGCCCAGAGAGAGGCGGGAAGTGGTGTTGAAGAGATGAACAGAAGCTCGATCGTCTGGGACTTCATCCTAAGGAGAGCCTTTGCTGGAATTTGGTCCCCCCCGTTGAGATGGCAGAGTGCTACAGTATGGAAACAGAATTGGTTTTTTTGGTGTTTTATCAGTTAACTACCGAGGGTTCTTGGTGTTCATTCATAGAATGTGCCGAATAGTGAGGACTCTGAAGGTATGTGACATGTAGTGGTATGTAACTTTGCTGAGGCACGCATTTGTTATGTATTAGGAGGCTGATGTGCTGCAGCTAGTTATTGAGCTCGTGGATGAGCCTTGCTAAGGCATCAGAATCTACCTCTTCTTGAAGCTTTGTTCTTTACTCGTGATGTGTTAATTTCTTGTGTGTGGTGAAGTGGAGTGGAATTGTATGTTACAAAGTGATGTTCCTTAGGTTTTTTGGTTGGACATATGTCTTGGGATTGAGAAAACTCTTGTTTTCTGAGTGACAGATTCCAAGCCCATTAGTGAGAAAACATACACGGAGAGGGAGAGAGAACTACAACTATGTTGTAGGTGTTTGGTAAAGGGTAACTATATTATTAGTTCTAGGGGATATTATTGTTTTTTGCAAAGTGAGTGTAAGGCAGTAACACAGTACAGTGATAATAATAGTTTGAGGAGAGAGAGGACAGGAAAATAAAAGAATAAATAGTTATCTTACTATTTGTATATCACTTTATAATTTATGGAGTATTTAACACTTATTCTCTTCACTTACCTTGTGGAATATGTATTTCTACATTCAGATGAAGAAACTTGAGTTCTCCAAACAGTCCCAAAGACCTATGTAAAATCACACAACTCTGACATAGGTTTCCTGACTCCTAGTTTCAAAATGTTTTCTTCTATTTACTTGGGACTTGAAATAAGAATGACACCCTCTTGTTTCTGCCATTCTTTCTCATTAAATTTTGCATCATGTTGTTGGCTGTTTTTTAGTAGCCAAGTTTAGACTGAAAATTTTTACTTTGTTCAGGACTACTAGTGCCTTATTAATGCTGCTCTTGTCACTTTGATCCCATCCCTGTCCTTTGGGGTTGAAGTTACAGTTTCTTGGGTACACTACTAACTGATCATTTTTTCTGAAGGTAAAATATGCTTTGATCAGTGCCCAGCGGTGTATGATTTGCCAAGGAGATATCGCTAGGTATCGGGAACAAGCCAATGACACAGCAAACTACGGGAAAGCACGCAGGTACTTTTGCCTCTTGTTCATTGCTTCTCTTTCCTTGTGGCGTTAGGCTAAGCCCTATTAAGAGCAATGGGCCACCTGAGCTGCCTCCCATATGGAAGTCCTACAGTTGTCCCTATTGGTCTCTGTTACCAGGCTTTACCACTCCAGCGTTACATCTAACACTCCAGCTATGTCTTAAGCAGTAAGGGCTGTCAAGTGATGAAATGGAAAGAGTTGATGTGGAGCTAGCATTTTTTACTGTTTTTCTATTCCAGTTGGTACCTAAAGGCCCAGCATATTGCTCCCAAGAATGGGCGCCCCTATAACCAGTTGGCTCTGCTGGCAGTGTACACGGTAAGCAATCTTATGGACAGGGGAAGTGTTTCCAGGCAGTATCTTAGAAAGAATGGATTTTGATAGTATCAGCTCCTGGAGCTGGAATTCATCTGAACACTAAACCCAAAGAATATCCTTTGCTGCCTCCCATCCTCACCTTCCTTTTGTTCCTTTCAGAGGTAAGTTGTCAGTGATCCTTACTTCGGTTGAATCTGTGCTTGATCCACTTTCATCGCCCTTCAGTTCCTAAGGGAGTGCTCATGCCCCAGCCAAACACCACTCTCTGTTTTTGACCAAGGCTTCTGCTCTGAATCTTAATCTTGTTGCTTCCCTTCGCTGTCCTGTTGAATAAGGTTACTCATTTCCAGAAGGAAAATAAGAATCCTTTTCACTTTTCCTTAAAGTCCTCACCTATCCTTAAGTAGTCAGATCCTTCTTTTCCCCGGACATTCCTCTTAGCTTTCCACCTAAGGAGCCCCTTTAGCAGAAGCACTTAGTTCCAAATCGTATCTTCCTAGATCTTACCAGACTTCTCTAAATGTACCTCTAACAGAGAGTCTTGGGAGCTGATAATGGCCCCTAGTAAGGAAGCTGAATTGAAGGGGGGGAAGTTCAATGGTAGGTATCAAAGATTTAAGTGTAGGGGCGCCTGGGTGGCGCAGTCGGTTAAGCGTCCGACTTCAGCCAGGTCACGATCTCACAGTCCGTGAGTTCGAGCCCCGCGTCGGGCTCTGGGCTGATGGCTCGGAGCCTGGAGCCTGTTTCCGATTCTGTGCCTCCCTCTCTCTCTGCCCCTCCTCCGTTCATGCTCTGTCTCTCTCTGTCCCAAAAATAAATTAAAAACGTTGAAAAAAAAATTAAAAAAAAAAAAAAAAAAAAAAAAAAAAGATTTAAGTGTAAAGTAGCTAACATGTCATTTAGCAGGTAGCGTTTTCATAATTCTGTAAAATTCATTGCCCAAATAAACAATGTTTGAATTCAAAAAATTTTTTTTGAATTAAAAATTTTTATTCCCCTTTACTCTACAAAAGATTCCAAAAAATTCCTACTGCTTAATTATGGATTGAAATTATTGATTAAATAACGTGGTTTACAGATACACTTCCTTCAAAATCTATTGAGTATCTTCACTCACTTTTTATTGTCTTTAGTACATTAACAGTATTGTGCAACCATCAACTCTGTCTAGTTCCAAGACATTTTCTTCACCCCATAAGGAAACCCCATACCCATTACTCTCCATTCCTTCCACCTCTCAGCCTCTGGCAATCATTAGTTTATTTCTGTCTCAGGATCTATCTATTGAATGTTTCATGTAAATGGAATCATAGTATGTGACCTTTTATATCTGGCTTCTTTCATTTACCATAAAGTTTTTGAGGTTCATTTATGTTGTAGGATGTCTCAGCACTTCATTTGTATGGCCAAGTAATACTCTCTTTGCATCAATATACCATACTTATTCATTAGTTGATGGACGTTTTGGTTGTTTTCAACTTTCACCTATTGTGAATAGTGCTTTGTCAAGTACAGGTATTTGTTTGAATATCTGTTTTCAGTTCTTTTGGGTCTATACCTAGGAGTGGAGGAGCACCTGGGTGCCTCAGTCAGTTAAGCGTGTGACTGTTGGTTTCGGCTCAGGTCATGATCTCATGGTTCATGGGTTCGAGCCCCATGTTGAGCTGACAGTGCAGAGCCTGCTTGGGATTCTCTCTTTTTTCCTTTCCTTCTGCTCTTCCCCTGCCCATGTGCTTTCTCTCTCTCTTTCCCACTCTCTAAAAAAACAAAAAAACAAAACAAAACAAAAAAACAAAGAAACAAGCTAGGAGTGGAATTGCTGGGTTGTATGGTAATTCTGTGTTTAACTTTTTAAGGGACCACCAAACTTCTTCATAGAGGCTGCACCATTTTACATTCCTACCAGCAATGTACAAGGGTTCCAGTTCCTCCATGTTCTCACCAACATTTGTTGTTTTTCATTTTTTTTGATTATGACCAGCCTAGTGAGTGTGAAGGGATATCTCTTTAATATTTGTTTCTTATTTTTTAAATTTTTTGGTCAGTTTTAGGTTTGCAGAGAAGTAAGCAGAAAGTACAGAGTTCCTATATATTCCCTCAACTCTCCTCTCCTCCATTTTCCCAGTCATTAACATCTTGCATTAGTGTAATACATTTGTTTATAATTGATGAGACAGCATTGATACGTTATCACTAACTAAAGTCCATAGTGTACATTAGGGTTCACTTTTATATTTTGTGTACATTTTGTGGATTTGAACAAATCTGTAATGACATGTATCCATCATTGTAGTGTCATACAGAGTAAGTTCACTGTCCTAAAAATACCCTGTGTTCCACCTTCCACCTGTTCATCCCCCCTCACTCCCTGAACCTCTAGCAATCTTAATTTTTACTGTCTCTGTAGTTTTGCTTTTTCTTGAATGTCATATAATTGGAACCATACAGTATGTAGCCTTTTCAGCTTTGCCTCTTTCACTTGGTAATATGCATTTAGGTTTATTTTTGTGGCTTGATAGCTCTTTTCTTTTTATTGTTGAGTAATAGTACTCCATTGTATGGATGTACCGCAGTTGGTTTATCCATTCCCCTATGGAAAGACATCTTGGTTGCTTACGAGTTTTGGTAATTATGAATAAAAATGCTATAAATGTTTGTGTGCAGGGCTTTGTGTGGACATAAGTTTTCATTTCATTTGAGTAAATACCAAAGGGTGTGATTGCTGGATTGTATGGTAAGAGCGGATGTAGTTTTGGAAGAAACTGCCAAATTGTCTTCTGAAGTGGCTGTGCCATTTTGCATTCCCGCTGGCCGTGGGTGAGAGTTCCTGTTGCTCTGCATCCTCATAAGCATTTAGTGTTATCAGTGTTTTGGATTTTGGTCATTCTGATGGGTGTGTAGTGTTATCATCTTGTTTTACTTTGCAATTCCCTAATGATACATGATGTGGAGCATCTTTTCGTATGCTTATTTGCCATCTGTGTGCATCTTTTTGTGAGGTGTGTTGATCTTTTGCCCATTTTTAAATTGGGTTTTTTTTTTCTTACTGTTTTAAAAGTATATTTTCGGGGTGACTGGGTGGCTCAGTCGGTTGAGTGTCTGACTTCAGCCCAGGTCATGATCCCGTGCTTTGTGGGTTCAAGCCCCACGTTGGGCTCTGTGCTGACAGGCTCAGAGCCTGGAGCCTGCTTTGGATTCTGTGTCTCCCTCTCTCTCTCCCCCTCCCCCACTCTGTCTATCTCCCAAAAATAAATAAATATTAAAAAAATTATTTAAAGAGTATATTTTGAATTTTTTTTAATTTTTCTTCTTCTTTTTTTTTTTTTTTACATTTATTTATTTTTGAGAAACAGAGTGAGACAAAGCGTGAGCAGGGGAGGGGCAGAGAGAGAAGGAGACACAGAATCTGATGCAGGCTCCAGGCTCTGAGCAACTGGTCAGCACAGAGCCTGATGCAGGGCTCGAACCCACAAACTGTGAGGTCATGACCTGAGCCAAAGTCGGACGCTCAACCGACTGAGACACACAGGCACCCCTATTTTGAAAATTTTTTAATGTTTATTTATTCTTGAGAAAGAGAGGCAGAGTGTGAGTTGGGGAGGGGCAGAGAGAGAGGGAGACACAGAATCCAAAGCAGGCTCCAGGCTCTGAGCTGTCAGCACAGAGCCTGATGCCGGGCTCGAACTCATGAACCAAAAGATCATGACCTGAGCCCAAGTCAGATGCTTAACCAATTGAGCCACCCAGGTGCCCACAAGAGTATATTTTGAATACCACTCTTATCAGATACGTGTTTTGCGAATGTTTTCTCTGTGTGTGGTTTATCTTTTCATTTTCTTTCTTTTTATTTTTTAATTAAAAAAATTTTTTTAAGTTTATTTTTGAGAGAGAGACGGGGAGAGTGAGCGGGGGAGGGACAGAGAGAGAGAGAGAGAGAAAGAGAGAGAGAGAGAGAGAGAGAGGGAGAGAGAGAGAGAGAGAGAGAGAGAGAAAGAATCCCAAGCAGGCTCTGCACTGTCAGCATGGAGCCTGACGTGGGGCTTGAACTCACAAACCATGAGATCATGACTTGAGCTGAAACCAAGAGCTGGACGCTTAACTGACTGAGCCACCCAGGTGCCCCATATCTTTTCATTTTCTCAGCACAGAATAAGGTTTTAAATTTTAATGAAATCCATCTTATCAACTTTTTCTTTTGTGGATTGTGCTTATGGTTTAATATCTAAGAACTCTTCACCAAACCCAAGGTTACTTAGATTTTCTCCTGTGTTATCTTCTAGGATTTGTGTAGTTTTGCATTTTACATCTAGGTTCTGTGATCCATTTTGAGTTAATTGTTATGAAAGTTTTAAGGTCTGTGCAAGATCCATTGTTTTGCATGTGGATGTCCAGTTGTTTCAACTCCATTTGTTGAAAAGGTGATCCCTTCTCCATTGAATTGCCTTTCCTCCTCTGTCAAAGATCAGCTGACCATAACTGTGTGGGTCTCTTTCTGGGTTTTCTATTACATTCCATTGATCTATTTGGCTGTTCTTGGGCAGTACCATTGTCTTGATTACTGTAGCTTTATACTAAGTCTTGAAGTGAGGGAGTTTGGTCTTCTGACCATGTTCTTCTTTGTCAGTATTGTGTAGGCTATTCTGGATCTGCTTTTCTGTATTAGCTTTAGAATCGGTTTGTTGCTAACCTACAAATCTATTGATTTTGAAGTAGTATCTCATTGTGGTTTTGATTTGTATTTCCCTAATGACTAACGCTATTGAGCTGTACTTACTGGCCATTTGGAGAAATGTCTGTTCAAATCCTTTGCCCATTTTTTTCTTAAAAAAATTTTTTTTTTAAGTTTATAAACTTAGGAGCAAGGGAGGGGCAGAAAGAGAGGGAGAGAAAGAATCACAAGCAAGCTCTGCACTGACAGTGCAGAGCCCATTGCGGGGCTCAAACTCACAAACTGTGAGATCATGACCTGAGCTGGAGTCAAGAGTCAGATGCTTAACCAACTGAACCACCCTGGTGCCCCTGTCTTTTCACTTTCTTGATAATGTCTTCTGATGCCCAAAAGTTTTAAATTTTGATGAAGTCCAATTTATTTATCTTTTCTTTTGTTGCTTGTGCTTTTGTGTCATAGCTTTGAAACTATTATCAAATTCAGAGTTAAGCTATGTTTTCTTCTAGGAGTTTTTATAGTTATGGCTTCTGTATTTAGATCTTTGATCCGTTTTTCATTAATTTTTGTAGTTGGTGTGAAATAGAGTCCAACTTCAGTCTTTTGCATATAGATATCAATTGTTCCAGTACCATTTGTTGAATGTTCTTTCCCTATTGCCTAGTCTTGGAATTCTTGTTCAAAATCATTTGGTGCATGGTTTATTTCTGGACTCTTAGTTCTCTTCCATGGACCCATATGTCCCCCCTTATGCCAGCAACGCCAGCATTCTTTTAATTACTGTAGCTTTGTGGTCAGTTTTGAAATCAGGATATATGAGTTTTCCACCTTTATTCTTCTTTTTCAATATTATTTTTGCTATTTGGGGTTTCTTCTAATTCCATATGGATTTTAGGATCAGTTTTTTCATTTCTGCAAAAAGAGTCATTGGGATTTTCATAAGAATTAGGTTGACCGTGTAGTTGCTTTGGGGAGTATTTACACAGATGTTTTTGATTTATTTAGGTCTTCTTTAATTTCTTTCAGACACGTTTTATAATCTTCAGTATATAAGTTTTACACGTTTACACTTGGTTATTAAATTCATTCCTAAGTATGTTACTCTTTTTGATGCTATTGTAAATGGAATTATTTTCTTAATTTCTCTTAAAGGTTGTTTATTACTAATGTATAGAAATATAATTGATTTTTGAGCATTGATCTTAGCCTTACAGCTTTACTGAATTCCCTCAATGGCTTTTCCCCATTCTGATTAAATTGGTATATTTTTCTTTCATAAATCTCTGACCTAAATTAGTAGTCCTTTCAAGTTCTTTTCCTCTGTCCCTCTTTTTCTGTCTGTCTTTTATCCTACTTGTCTTTTAGTGTCACTTTCTCAGTTTTCTGTGTCTTCTATCAGTATCAGTGAATCTCAAGAATTCAATGAGAACATGCTTGTGCACAGTGCTTTGCTAGGTACTCTGAATGATGAATATGTGATATGATCTGAAAAAAAGTATTGAAAAGACAAGTGAGGTGTGTAGACAGTGATACAAATTAGACTTCATGAAATGTGATGTGTTGATTGTTAAATGCACTGTTATTTTCTGGACCACTAAGAAAGAATATGTGAGTTATTATAAATGAGATATAATGGTAGATATTGATTGTAAATCAATTTCAGAGATGTTAAAATATGAAAAAATCATTGTAGAATTGACAAAACAGCCTAAAATCAAGTGAGTAGTATTGACTGAGATTAGTATGGAATAGAATAATATTAAAAATAGCCCCCATTGGAGACACCTGGCTGGCTCAGTCAGTAGAGCATGCAACTCTTGACCTAGGGGTTGTGAGTTTGAGCCCCACATTGGGTATACTAGAGATTACTTAAAAATAAAATCTTAAAAAACAAATAGTCCCCATTGAACTGACTGTAATAGTATGTCAGATATTCTGTTAAAGTGTATGCATTATATGAATTTTAATCTTTTTGGGAGCCATATGTGTGTAAACATCTCCATTTTACAGATAAGGAAACCTCTAGGTTGATTTCTTTTGAGTTATAGCTAATAAATGGCAGGACCAGTTCAAACTCAGGCAGTTGACCTTAGAATGTGTATCTTTAACCATGCTAGCAGAATACAAGATGTAAGGTTTTTTGTTATTGTTGTTTGGTTGTTTGTTTGTTTAAAATGCAAGTTTTAAGGAATGAGTTACTGGGGAGAGAGAGAAGTTAGTATTCTAGATGCATTTTGAGACAGAAAAAAGGGGAAAAGTGTATATGAACTTGAAGAGAGAAAGGGTTTTTGACATTCCTTCTCCCTTTATTTCAGTGTTTTCTTTTTTTTTTCTCCTTTCTGGCCTCTCTGTTTTACTTCTTTTCCTTATTAACTGGTTGTAAAACTGACTTGAAGTATTTATTTGCTGAATTCATTGGATAGTAGTTTGTATTTCCCTTCCTCAGTAGAGTCAGTGTGGTATAGTGAAAACGTGAACCAGACAGACCAAGGTTCATATATTGGCTTACCCGGGATTTGGCTTGGAGACCTTGTTGGACAACTTAGGTTGTTGGACAGCAATCTCCTTGAGCTTCCGTTTCCTCATTTCTAAAATGGGAATAATCATGCCTGTGGGGCAGTGTCCTTAGGCTTAGAGGTAAAATCTATAAAGTGATGGTCACTTGTCTCACTATATTTAATCAGTGATGTTGCCATTGTTTATAATTTTTAAAACACTAATTAGTGAGCTGAACCTTGTCTTTTTCTAAAACCAAAAGGTAACTGGATTTTATATTTCATGAGGCTCTTCATTCTTTTTCTCCTCCTTGTGAGCACTTGGCTCATAAGATACAGTACTGTGCAAGAAGAGCTCTCTGATGTAGTTGCCATGGCTTCTTCCGTGGATAGCATTCTGATTTTCTTATTGGAATTCCTCACAGCCTGGGAGAGATAGTAATTTTCTAGGTCAGCTGACTCAGGCTGGAGTCAGAAAAAGAATTGGTTGACTCGATGTCTTTGGCCTCTTTCTGCAGAGGAGGAAGCTTGATGCTGTCTATTACTATATGCGCAGTTTAGCTGCCAGCAACCCTATCCTGACTGCCAAGGAGAGTCTCATGAGCTTGTTTGAAGAGACCAAACGAAAGGTGAGTGGGGATGCAGGCAGACTCATTCCTTCCTAACAGAATGTGTTTCTCTTAGTGCCTCTGTGTCCTCAGGGGAATGACTTATGATGGCCTCAAGGGGTCCTGTTGGGCTGTGCTGATGGAGTCAGTCAGCCTCTATGCAGAACCAAACTCATGTTTAGGAAAGTTCTCCAGGGCCCTTGGGTGTGCATCTTGTTTATGGAGTTAATAACGCCTATGAGACAAAGCAGATGATACTTTGCTACTTTGGGACTATAGCAAAGTCTTTACTTTTTATAGCCCTTGGGCAACAAACTCAGGTGAGGTGAGCGCCTCTTTTTATTAGCTGAATTCCAGGAGAGTCTGAGCTTATGTGTTTGTGTATTGTACAGGCAGAACAGATGGAAAAAAAGCAACATGAGGAGTTGGAACTGAGCCCTGACCAATGGCGGAAAGGAAAGAAGTCTACTTTCCGGCATGTTGGAGATGACACCACTCGCTTAGAGATCTGGATCCACCCATCACATCCTCGGTCCTCCCAGGGCACTGAATCTGGGAAGGATTCTGAGCAGGAGAATGGGCTGGGCAGCCTGAGCCCAAGTGATGTAAGTTGCTGAGGGTGATCTAATGAGCAAGACTAACTAAGTAAACATGGGTGCCCCAGTACATGCAACTGGGAATCAGTGCACAGACATTTACCATTAATCACAGGGAAGGTAAATCACTTCAGGCTCTCTGATGTCATCTCTCACTTCCAGCTACACTTCTTTCACTTTATTATATGCTTCCCTCTCTCACCACTATGTGGCACTGTAGAATTTAGTAAAACTAGTTTTTCTAGAGGAAGATTTACTTAGCATAGGATGAGAATTTTTTGCTGCTTTGGCTTTGGAGTCACCAATATGATGCTTCCGAATTCTGTTGTGATTTTGTGAAGCTAGAGAGAGAGCATAGTTGGAAAACTGCAAATGGCTGGTTCATTGTGCCTTGAGAGTAAAATTCATAGTGGAGTGAATGATGGTGTGATCTTACCCTTCTCCTATCTACCCTTCTAATCTTACCCTTCTCCCAACTTTTCACAAAGCAGCCAGAGTTATATCTCTAAAATGTGTATCTGACAAGTTACTTCTTAGAAATAAGAATGAGAGTTTGCTACAATAATCCAAGTAAGATGTGAAAAAGATCTGAACCAGGAAATAGCTCTGGAGATGGGGAGAAGTGAACAGATATATGATATATATTAATGAGGTAGAATCCAAAGGACCTGATTGGACATGGGGAGCTGAAGGACAAGAGGAAGTCAAAAGTAATACCTATTTAGGTGTTTCTGGCTTGGAAACCAGGTGAGTACTGGTCTATTCCTTGAGATAGAGAATAGAGGTAGAATTGGTTTTAGGAGAAAAACAGTGAGTTTAGTTTTGGACATGCTGGAATTTCTGTAGGACACTGATGAAAAGAGATTTAAAGGCTAACATATCAAAAGTGGGGAGAGTGTTCTAAGTTAGAGATGAAGATATTTGAAGGCATCCCCTTATAGATGGAATTGAAGTCATGAGAGTAGATTTAGTCACTTGAGGAGAAAACAGTGATAAATAGGCTGAAGGTCTAAGAGAGTAAGGAGATAGATGGCAGGGAGACGTCCTTGCAGAGGATTGGAAGGGAGTAGAATCTGGAGCGCAAGTGCAGAGATTAGCCTGACTGAAGGTGAGAGATCCTTCTTTCTTATGCTTGAGGGAGAAGGGGGCAGGTAATTGGGGATCAGGTAAGTTTGTGGGTATTAGAGGAGAAAGATGTTTACTTTTTTCTCTTTGAAGTTGGAGACATTGTTGTCTGCTAAGAATGAATCAAAAGTAGTAGAATAGGAAGACTTCTTTGTGGTTTCATTTAAAATTGCCATTTTCTCTTTTTATGTCCTTCTTTAGCTCTTTTCTGCATGACTTGGAAAGTAGACATTGCTTATGAATGAAACTTCCAGTTTGCTATGTGCCATGATTTGCATGGGGTGCTTCAGGGGAGACTGAAGGTAGACTGTCTCACTGTTGCCCTTTTCTAGTTTGGATATTGCAGCCCCAAATTGGAAGCCTATATGAATAAGAGAGGAGTCATTCTATTGGGTTAGCTCCACTGTCTGTCTTTAAAATGAAAGCAGCGGGGTGCCTGGGTGGCTGTCGGTTAAGCATCCCACTTTGGCTCAGGTCACGATCTCACAGTTTGTGGGTTCGAGCCCTTTGTCGGGCTCTGTGCTGACAGCTTAGAGTCTGGAACCTGGAGCCTGCTTTGGATTCTGTGTCTCCCTCTCTCTCTGCCCCTCCCCTGCTTGTGCTGTATCTCTCTCTAAAAAAATAAATAAATGTTTAAATAAATAAATAAATGTTTAAATAAATAAATGAATGAATAAATAAATAAATAAATAAATAAATAAATAAATAAATAAAATGAAAGCAGCAACAGCAATTTGAGAAAGCATTTTATGGCTTTCTTTGACCTTGGCCTCAAGGTTGGGGAGGTTAAGGTTGTAACTAATACTCTATAGATCTCACTCTCCCATTGTGCTTCATTGATTTTTAAGTACTGTGTTTATAAGTTTATGTTTTTATTCTTTTTTTTTTTTTAATGTTTATTCAGTTTTGAAAGACAGAGAGAGACAGAGCACAAGCAGGGGTGGGGCGGAGAGAGAGGGGGGGGGACACAGAATCTGAAGCAGGCTCCAGGCTCTGAGCTGTCAGCACAGAGCCCGACGTGGGGCTTGAACTCATGAACCCGGAGATCATGCCCTGAGCCGAAGTCAGACGCTCAACCGACTCAGCTACCCAGGCGCCCCATTTATGTTTTCATTCTTGTTTGCATCTCAGAGAAGTCATTTTCAGTTTATGGGCTGTCATTAGGTGTATTAAGTTTTATTAATTATTTTATTTTTAATTTTACTAATAATATATGAATGTAAGTTTAGTAGAAATTTCAAATGATTAAAGATATTAGCGGAGTGAAGTGGTCATTTCTTTCGTAACTATTCATGTTGTTTATGTATTTTCAGCTTACTTATTCTTGGGTAATTACTTTCCTTAATTTCTCTTAAATTTACATCTGTGAGGTTGGGCTTTTAGTTTGAGACTGCCAGCACCAGGGGAAGAAGTCTGCAGTTTCATAGCTCTTCGTTTATCCAGCCAGGAAACCTCCCTTCCTTTTTCACCTGCTTTCTCAGACCCTAAGTCTGCTTCCCATATTTTCTTTTTTAGAGAAGGCCCCAAGAACTTGGCTTGTTCTCTCTATTCCTTGGAACCTATAGTTGACAAGAAGTGGGGATTTAGTCACAGACATTTGAGTGATTAGGCATTGGGGATACAGATAGAGATTAAAACAACCAAAAACAACCAAAAATGATCTTTGACCTCAGGGAGCACTCAGTCATGTGGGGAAGACAAAAACATGCATATGTGATTATAGTGCAGTGTGCCAAGTGCTATGATAAAGGGGAGCATGAGAGGCTACAGAAGAACAGGGTCAGGGCACCTAATTTGGGCAGGGTTTCGGAAGGGTTAGGCATTTTGCAGCTGAAGGATGATGTAAGGGCATTTCCTCTCTGAGACCTGAGGCTTGGGAACTGCAGTATGGCCGAAGGCTATACTATATATATACTTTTCTCGATTTCCACTACCACCATCCTAGTCCAAGCTCTCATCGGTAATCCACAGACTTTTGAAAAAGTTCCTAATGGTCTTTTCACATTTATTCTTGGTCCTCCTTTGACATTTATTTTTCTTTTTTTCTTTTATTATTATTTTTTAATTAAAAAATTTTTTTTTAGAATTTTTTTTTTTTTTTTGAGAGCGAGCAAGGGAGAGGCAGGGAGAGAGAGAGAGAGAGAGAGAGAGAGGAGAGAGAGAATCCCAAGCAGGCTCTGCGCTGTCAGAGGAGAGCCCAGTGTAGGGCTCAAACCCATGAACTATTAGATTATGACCTGAGCTGAAACCAACAGTCGGACACTTAACCTACTGAGCCACCCAGGTACCCCTTATTTTACTATTTTTTAATGTTTATTTATTTATTTATTTTGAGTGAGTGCATATGTGTGTGCGCAAGCAAGAGTCAGGGGCAGAGAGATAGGAGAGAGAGAGAGAGAGAGAGAGAGAGAGAGAGAGAGAATTCCAAGCAGGCTCTGTGCTGTGAGTGCGAGGCTTGATCCCATGGACCATGAGATCATGACCTGAGCCAAAATCAAGAGTTGGACGCTTAACTGAATGAGCCACCAGGCACCCCAGGCCTTTTTTTAGATAGTAACCTAAGTGAGCTTCCAGATACACATTTTTGATTGAAAGTCTTCAGTTGTTTCTGTTTGCTCTCGGAGTCATGTCCAAAATCTGTACTGTAGTATACTGGGCCCCACATGATTTGGCCCCTGCAACTTCTGACCATACCTTCTCACCATACTTCTCTTCCGCCCCCCCACCCCCAGCCCTGTTGTACTGGTTTCTTCGTGAAGGGCCCAAGTTCTTTTCTGACCCTTGGCTATCACACATTCTCTCTTTCTGCAGTGCTCTTCTCTATCAGTCCCATTCTTATCCTTAAATTCTCAGTCTAAATATCATTTCCCTTTTCCAGGGAAGCTTTTTCTGATCCCTGAGCCTGGATGTTACCCCTTTGTAACCACATTTTTAATTAAGTACTTTTGGGTACAGTTTTGTTGTTGTTGGTTAAAATCTTTCCCTTGCTGGATTCATGGCTCTGTGAGAGGTCCATATCTATTTGTTCACTTACTTTATCCCCAGTGCCCACATTTACAGGAGTTTAAATAAATCTTAGTTGAATATATAAATGATGGAAGAAACTGAGGAATGAGGCTGGAGACGGTGGAGGGGAGCAGATCCTTCATAAATACTGAGGAATTTGGATATCAGGTATTAAGGATTTTAAGCAGTAGGATTTTAAGCTGGGACATAATCAGATTGTGTGATGATCCTCTTTTCAGTACTTCTCTTAGAACAGATTTCTTTTATTTTTTTTAAAGGGGATTTTTTTTTTTTTAATTGCAAAAGTAATACCAATACGGATACCACTGTATCTACATCAGTGTCCATGAAGTTTAAAATGAGAGTCCCTTGTATTCTTGCCTTCAGAGATACCACTATTAACTATTTGATGGAGGCCCTTCCAGACCTTTTTTCCAAGCATTTATAAGTGTGTACACGTACACACATACCTGTAGACACATAGAATATATTTTTAACAAAAATGGGATTATTCTTTGCACATGTCCCCTGCTATCTGAAAATAGAGCATTACTATGAAATGTTTCGTAAGCCGAAATGGCATAAAGCAGAGAAACCGTTGCCATTAATTTGTATGGAAAATTTTTTCGACGTTCCCAGACCTCCAAAATACCCTCTTTTAGGCTGTTCTGATACCATAAGACACATCTTGCTAGTGGATGCACAGAATAGATCAGACAAAGCACAGATGCTGGCAGACACAGTTCAGAGCTCTGTGGCCTGATGCTGAGGTGACGAGTGTAGTTCCCAGAGAAGGAGCTTGGTGGTGCCACTCGAGGTACGCGCTGCCTCTGAAGACAAATGCTGAATGCTAGCTTCGCTTTTCAGCTTTTTTATAAAAGCCAAAATCCCCTTTGGATTTCTTTCAGTTAGCAAAAGTGGTACTATTGTAGGTCTTTCGTAAAAATAAAGTGATACAGCATGAACTTTTGAAAAGCAAGGGATATCTGTATATACTAATCTATAATTTGCTTTTTTAAATTATCAGCTGGACATACAATTGGTTCTGTTATAATGTTATAATGTAACATACTTCCTAAAATTCCCTGTACTATGTAAAATCACACAGTAAAAACCACAGAGCTTATGGGGAAGATGGGGATAGGGGCACAATACTCAAAAACTTCCTCAGTGATGTATTAAAAAAAAGATATGAACCTGATAAGGCAGTTGTGCAATTTTATACATTATCCATTGATTAAGAAATAAAAAGATACTAGGGTGCCTGCGTGGCTCAGTCAGTTGAGCATCAGACTTCGGCTCAGGTCATGATCTCGTGGTCCACAGTCCGTGGGTTCGAGCCCTGTGTCAGGCTCTGTGCTGACGGGTTGGAGCCTTGGACCCTGCTTCGGATTCTGTGTCTCCTTCTCTCTCTGCCCCTCCCCCACTCATGCTCTGTGTCTGTCTCAATAAATAAACATTAGAAAAAATTTAGAAGTACAAAAATACTATTTTGAAAAAGAAATGAACTTTGCCTACAGAAATGGGCTTCAGAAGGACTAAAGCTTCCCGTTCCACTTTTTTTTTTTTTTTTTTTTTGGTGAGAGAGAGTGAGAGAGAGAGTGCGCGAGTGAGTGAGGGGCAGAGAGGGAATCCTGAAGCGGGGCTCAAGCTCACCCGATACGGGGCTCGAACTCACAAACCGTGAGACCTAAGCTGAAGACGCATGCTTAACCAACTGAGCCACCTGGGTGCCCCCCGTTACAGTCTTTTTTAGAGAGAAGGATGATAGCTTGTGGATTCTTGTGAAGTGATGGAGGGAAGGTTATTTGGAATTGTACGAGTAGGTATAACATCACATGTGGGTAGGTTTAGCTTCTATGAGTTCACATGGTGAACTGTAGTAGCTGGGAGATATTTGGGGAGAGAGAGCGAGTGAGCGTGTGAGCGTGTGTGTGTGTGTTTTATATTCCTGTGTAGCTGGGTTCAGTTGAGTGCAGTTTCCTATGTTCACCCGGTGTTTCTCATGAACAGAATCATGCATAAGGAGGGGCGCCTGGGTGGCTCAGTTGGTT
The DNA here is from genome assembly GCF_024362965.1 of Panthera pardus. Classification (NCBI taxonomy): domain Eukaryota; kingdom Metazoa; phylum Chordata; class Mammalia; order Carnivora; family Felidae; genus Panthera; species Panthera pardus. Next base: position 54,749,552 of record NW_026526876.1, read on the forward strand.
AAGCGTCCGACTTCAGCTCAGGTCATGATCTCACAGTCCGTGAGTTCGAGCCCCGCGTCGGGCTCTGTGCTGACAGCTCAAAGCCTGGAGCCTGCTTCAGATTCTGTGTCTCCCTCTCTCTCTGCCCCTCCCCTGTTCATGCTCTGTCTCTCTCTGTCTCAAAAATAAATAAACATTAAAAAAATTAAAAAAAAAAAAAAAAAGAATCATGCATAAGGAGATGCAAAATTTGTGTTCTACTCAAAATGTTCCCTAACACATTTATCACAATGGAACAAACATATATTTTCAAAACAAGGATTATAGCAAAACAGACTCTATTTCTACTTGTCCAAGAGTATCTTTTCTTAGTATGTTCTTAGTGTGGCTGAATATTTCATTATGAAGGTATGTGTCATTTGCTTAACTTATCTGTGTAATTTAAATATTTGCTGAGCATTGCTTGTTTTTTTTAGTTGTCTTCTTTGGATGATTAGCCTTACTAAGAACTACTCCTTTGACAATTCCCATTTCTAGCACAAACTACTAAAATTTACATCCATGAATAAGAAACAGAAAATTTGTAGTTTCAAGTAGTTGTTAGTAATGATAGTAGAGTCCCCACTAGTTTGTTCTCTCTCTGCCAAGCACAGGTTTTGGATCTCTCTCTGAGTGGCTGCAGGAGGTTAGCTTGTGGGTTGTTGGTTTTTAGCCTTGAGATGTGGTTTGGGTTGAACATGCTACCTGGGGAGGGACTGCCAACCTCAACTGTAAATGGCATCCTTTTAAACTAATTGAGACTTCTATTTAAACTCTACCCCTGACAGCTAGGCTACTCAAATTCAGTGTCACAAGGGTCCCAAGCATTCTTTATTTAGCAGGTGTGCCTTCTGCTATGCCTCAGGTCCCTTTGGAAATCAGAAAAAGGTACTGCTTAGCAAACAAGTTGTTGCAGACAGTGAGTTAATTAAGGAGATTATAGCATCAGAGACCCGTTTTCACACTGAAAGGCCAGGGAACTGCTCTGTTTGTATCTTGAATCCAATGTAACTTGTGTCTGTTGACTGGGGAAGAATGAGCAAGTGAGAATGGGAGTCGTTAACAGATGTTTGTCTCTCCAACTTCATTGAGTTCTCATGTTTTGGCATGATTTGATTTCCTTTTCCCAGCTGACTGTGGTTACTGTATAACGTGTTTGGTGCCATGTGTGGAAAATGGCTTTAGGTAATGAAATGTCATTGTGTATTTGGCCAAACTCTTGACAAGCCTTCCTTCCTTTTGGCCCTTCAGAATGGTTTTGGGGTTCAGTCTGGACTGTACTTCAGTAGCTCCTAATAGCAATCATTTGGCCTTTCCTCATTTGAATCTCATATCCTATTTCATCCACCAAATGATATTGTTTGCCTTGTTTTTTTTCCTTTTGTTCCTGTTCCTTCTGTCACATTCCAATATTTATTTTATTTCTTTGCATAGTTCCCCCCCACCTCCCCAGGACTTGTTCATGTCCAGTCCAGAATTTACTGCAGTTATTCTTGAGTTTTTGGAGTAGACGGCTGCCTTCTGGGTCCAGTGTTTAACCAGACTGAAGGTTAGTTTACCTGTCCTGCTGTGCCTCTGTTCTAGGGTTGTAAACATGAATACAACATTGTTACTACCTCAAAGAGTTTACAGTCTAGTGCGTGGGTCAGCAAGCCTTTTCTGTAAAAAACCATATAGTCAATATTTGAGGCTTTACAGGTCCTATGGTCTCTTTTACAGCTACTCACCTCTGCAGTTGTAGTGCTAAAATAGCCATAGACGGTACCTAACTGAATGAGCATGGCTGTGTTCCAGTAAAACTTTATTTACAAAGACTGGTGGCAGCCTGCCTTTGGCCTGTGGGCCTCGTTTGCCAGCTTCTGATCTGCTGGAAGTCATGGCTATGTAAACAGAATGTTTCAGCATACAGTTGGTTATTGTCATTTGCGGTAGTTATGTGCTATAAAGTCACCACAGACACTGAATTAGTGAATACTGAACCATTGCTTCTAAAGGAAAAACAGGATTAGGTTTCTGTGAGCCTCTGGTTATAAGAATTTCATCAGGTGATTAATACATAATCTTGTTTTATGTAGGTTTCTGTTTAAAGTCACTTTATTTAATATATATTGGTGACTCCTGGCCAGCAGCACTATAACTTGTGCCTGAACAAATACACACATTTTCTCTGTAAGGCACATCCCAGCCTTCTTGCACTTAGGAACACTAGATAGCATTTCAAGCACTATGCTTGGAGGCCATTTTAAAGTGAAATCACCAACAAAAAGCACACAAATGTGAAAGGCATGGCACTGATAGACTGTGAAAAGGGCCCTTGTTTAAAGTATGAGAACTTGAACAAAAAGGCAGAGAGTCACCTTGTTGGACCTCAGCTGGGAACAGGTGTATCAGGGAACTTGAATTTTTTGCCACTCTGTGTGTGTCCACGAGTGTCTGTGGAAACCCCATGGGGATTGATTTTGGTGTTACTAATAAGTTTTAGCAAGTAGCTGAATTCACAAATATGAAGTCTACAAATAATGATGACCAAGTATATTGTGGTAAGCGTCATGAGGGAGGTGTGCGTTGGGTACCGTGGAAGCATGGGGAAGGGCTACTTGGTTCAGTCCAGGTGGAAGCATGGGTTGTAGTGAGGAAAAGGGGAGTCACTTTGGAAGACTTCTTGGAAAAGTTAACTAGGCCAGGTGAGAAGAGAGTGTTCCAAGTAGAAGAGACAGCATGGGCAAAGGCAGAGGAGGTGTGGCACAGCAGAGGGTTTGCAGGTATCTAAACATACGGTAATTTGGAGGATCATGTGAGGAAGGTGGAGTAGGAGAGAGACTGAGCCTTCTGCAGGAACACTTTCTTGTTTGGTGCTGTGGTATGTATGGGTAGTGGTCAGTGGGCTGGGCCCAAATAATGTACTTCTGGATGCTGGAAATAATTTGTTTCTGGAATTTCTCATTGTTTGCTTGTCATGTCTGCGTTGTTAATTCAACAAAAGCAGTACTGTTTCATTCACTAAATTAGGTAGGATGGAAATTGACTGAATTTTTTGTCCTGCAGTTTGTTGATTAAAATTTGAGGGCTGCTCTTTTAGACGGTTCTTTAGGCATTGTGAACTCAAACATGCAGAAGATACTAGTGATGTTTCTTTGCGTCTTGGTTGTTGGAGGAAATTGCCAATGGCTTTAAGTAGGGCAAACCTCTTTTTCTCTTCATTTTGGTATTTTTATTGCCTTTAAAAAGTTACAAAGCCAACACATCCTTACTGTAAAAAATTTGAAAGTGCAGACAAACAATGTGTTTGTACCATCTAGTGTTGACCACTACTAACATCTTAGGGTTTGCTTTTCCTGCATGTTTAATGCTTATTTATTTTTGAGAGAGGGAGAGAGATGGAGCGTGAGCAGAGGGTGGGGGTGCAGAGAGAGAAGGAGGCACAGAATCCGATGCAGGCTCCAGGCTCTGAGCTGTCAGCATAGAGCCTGACACAGAGCTCAAATCCACGAACTGTGAGAGCATGACCTGAGCAGAAGTCAGACGCTCAACCGACTGAGCCACCCAGGCGCCCCTCCTGTGTGTTTATATAGGGCATAGCACATAGATTGGAAATGGCTAACACCCATTAACCTGGGGAGTCAAAAGAGAAAAATCCATGCCTGATTATCAGCTCAGAACTGGGTTGGAAAAGTGGTATTCTAATTTCAGAAGTCAAACACAGATACCTGTATCTTGCTATTTATCCAAGTAGCACAGTGAGTGACACCATAATGTTCTCCCTTTCCTGTGTAAAGAGGAACTTCTCAAGCTACATCAATAAAGAAGAACAAGTTCAAGAAAGATTAGACATCTAATAGGACTCATTCTAGTTTTGAAAGATTGAGTATAAAAGGGTCCGTTTCATGAGGAAGCATCTTGAACTGGTAATAAATTGGGGCATGAGGGCTAATTTGAGGCCCTGTGGGCATAGAACCTTTGTGACTTTGTTTGAAAAGCTGGGTTCTAGTTGGAAAAGTTTCTAGGTGGTGGTGTTGGGGGTGGCTTCTAGGTCAGTGGGAATAGAGATAAAAAGGTCTAGCAGAGGAATGATTGCCTTTTCAAATATTCTAAAGAAATATTTTTAAATAGGTAAAACGTGTGTGTGTGTGTGTGTGTGTGTGTGTGTGTGTGTGTGTGTGTATACACATAAACATGGTTCTCTCCCTTTTCTTACATTATTAGTGGCATGTCGTACATACTGTTATTCACCTTTGGTTGTTTTTTCCCCCTTCATATTACTGTTGGACTTGGGAAATCCTTCCATGAGTGCTTGCCTACAAGTCCTTGTATCTCTCTTAGAGGCTGGCAGTGTGATAGATTTCATTAATTTTGTCCAGCATCTGATATGTCAGAGGCAGCATAGTGCAGAGGTTAACAGCTTGGGCTTTGGGAAGTCCTAAGTTCAAGTCCTAGTTTTATCAGTTATCAGCAGTGAGGCTTCGGGCATGAGCTGCAGTTTCTTCATCTGTAAGACGGTGATACTGATAGACTAAATGAGATAATGCATGTGAAGCACAATGAGTAGCATATGGTAACTTCTCATGTATTGTTGGTGGTAGTTCTTATTTACATACTTACATTTTTGTTATGATCTTTTAAGCTGTTAGGTTTATTTTTGCCTTTTTTACTGTTTCTAATTAAAGTGAACAGTGAAGCTTAGTAATTCACAAACTGGCTGTCTAAATGCAGACCTGTTTTGTTTGATGTGAAGAGTTTTATTTAATGATGACAAATTTCAAATACACACAAGACAAAATAATAAAATGAATCCCCGTATTGTCACTGGTATTCAACAATTATCAAGACTTTCCCACATTTGTTTTAGCTTTCCCTCCTGCGTGTTCCGCTCCCCCTGCCTCGGTTGAAGTATTTTAAAACAAACCCTAGATGTCACATCACTGCATCCCTACACATGTCACTTATGTACACACCTTATAAAAAATACTTTTTTGGGGGCACCTGGGTGGTTCAGTTGATTGAGCACCTGGCTCTTGATTTTGGCTCAGGTCATGATCCCAGGGTCGTGGGATCGAGCCCAGCGTCAGGCTCTGCGTTGAGTGTGGAACTTGCTCTCTCTCCTTCTCCTGCCCCTCTCCTCTCTCTCTCTATTTCTAAAATAAAGAAAAGAAAAAAAGGTTTTTAAAGGACTTTTTTAATATACAACGGTGCCATTGCCATGTCTGTCTGTGGCATTCTGTATCTGATCCATAACTTTATTTCCCACATTATCTATCAAATGGCTTCTTAGATTTGGTTTGTTGAAATCAAGACCTACATGTTATGTTTGATTGTCTCGTCTTCTAAGTTTCTTTTAATCAAGAACAATTCTGCCTTCCCTTTGAAAGATGTTCTTCATGTTATAAGCTTGTTAAAGAAGCAGGTTAGTTGTGCTATAGAATTCCCACACTCTCAATTTGTCTCCTTGTGGTATCATTCAGCCTTTCCCTCTGTCCCCCCTATTCCTATAAATGAGAATTAGCTCTAGAAACTTGGTTAGATTCAGGTTCACAGGTGAGCTGTGTGCCTCATTGTGCACTGCATTAGGAAGTGTCTGTTTATCTCACTTTCAGTGATGCTAAGGCTGATCAGATGGTTCAGGTGGGACAAATGGCAGGGTTTTGTTTGTTTTGTTTTAACATTTCAATCAGTTGCCGGCTAATTTACAAAAAAAATCAAGATCTGGCAACAGTTTGCCAGAGCCAAGTAGCAGCTACCCTCTTTTAATGGGGCTTGTGTTCTCCAATTTGCCACCAACCCCCCAACTCTCCTGGACTTACACACAGCCACTTTTGTCACCTGCCTTGCCTCTGTAGGCATTTGATTTTGTGATTAGTGCTTTAAGAGTGCCACCAACGTGGGTTATTGCATTCTAGGTTTTTAAGTTGTTTCTCAGAGATTCTGTTTAGGACGGGCAAGTCCCCCCAGACAGGCCTGATTTTGATTACGGTTTGGAAATGTCTTAATCATTGGACCGTAAGGGTTGTTTTGTTTTCTCTTTTTTTAGGGAGGAGCGTAAGTGTTTTGCTTGTGTTCACATGATATTGTCATTGGTGTTGACCCAGAAACTAGTTAGCTATGTGCCCTGCTACCAGGCTGGTTTACTCTTTTTTTTTTTAATTTTTTTTAACGTTTATTTATTTTTGAGACAGAGAGAGATAGAGCATGAACGGGGGAGGGTCACAGTGAGAGGGAGACACAGAATCTGAAACAGGCTCCAGGCTCTGAGCTGTCAGCACAGAGCCTGACGCGGGGCTCGAACCCACGGACCGTGAGATCATGACCTGAGCCGAAGTCAGACGCTTAACCGACCAAGCCACCCAGGCGCCCTACTCTTTGTGTATAGTCTAGTACTAGTGAGCCTAAGGAACCTGGAGGTATCACTTCTGTTTCCTAATGAAATTTGTACCTCTGGGAATGGAGGCCTACGTACAGAGCTCTGGGACAGTTCTTTCCTCAACATCCTGTTGCAGCCAAACTTGGTGAAAAGCAAGAAGTTATTCTTCCTCAGTGTGTGAACTGACAAGCTTCAGGCTGTGTTCTAGTAGAGTCTGAATGCCGCCCATCAAACTGGTTGATTAAGAATAAACTTTTCTTGTCTCATGTAATTTTCCCTAACCCCAGGCTTTTTCATTGATCTGAGATCTCTGGCAGAGTGAGAACCTCGATTCTCTAGGCTTGGAAATCATAGTTTTGGCCTGACACTTTGCCTGCTGCCCCTGCCCGAATCTCATGTGTCCATGTTTCCACATTTTTAGTTTAGTTTTTTTTTTTTTTTTTTTTTTTTCCTTAGAGGTGCTTTCATAAGTTGAGAATGATGATTTTCTTTCGTCTGAATGCATGGCTCTGCGAGGCTGGGTAGTACACGTGTATATTTTTTTTCCTGCATTGAATCAAGTGTCCAGCAAAGTAAACACTGGCCCGCAAAGGAGCACAGCTTCACTGTGAGAAACCCGGGTCAGGTGGTCCAGAGCGCGAGCTTTCACATGCTCAACTTGTTACAGTTGTTTGAAGGCTTTCTTAATTTTTTTTTTTTTTAACCATGTTTTGCAGGTGGCATTTTCTTCAGACCATTTGTCTTGCTTCTCAGTGCCCCTTTGCATAGTTTGTGCACCTGAGCTGCTGCTGCTGCCACCACCGCTGCCACTGCTGTGGCGAAAAGAAAGCTGTGGTGTGTGGGTGGCACACATCTAATAGCTCCACCTTCCCCTCACCCCCGCTGCCCCTGAACATGGCTGTAGTTCAGAGCTCGGTGTTAGAAGGCCTGCTTTCTTAGGCAAGATGTCTGGTCTCGTATTGGAGTGTTTTAATTCTTAGAGTAGTACTGTGAGCCTTTAGGTTGGCACTTCCAGAACTAGTGCCACGAAAAAGCTTTTGCCCTGATTTTCCCTGGATGGCATAAGCACCGATTTAATCTACAGTGAGAGAAGCATTGAGGCTCTGTGCTAATAGGCAAATGTTTTCTGTCTGGTAACTCAGTTATTTCATTACCCCGTATTTATCAAAGTTTGCTTAGCTTTTTGGCCTTATAAATACAAAGATGTCCTATCAGTAGGGGGGGTAGTATACAGTTACGCAGGGTTGCTTTGGGGGTTCCATTAACGTCACGTCATTCAGGTAGCCCTTTACTTTTGTAAAGTAGTGTGCAGTGTATTCCTCCACCCTGGAAGCTGTTTGGCCACGTAGGATGACAGGCGTTCCTGAGGCCTTTTTCTTTTAGGAAGGGGCTACAGGTTGGCTCTCTTTTTCTTAGGCCATGAGGAACAGAACTTGGTGACGGTACTTCAGAGGTGGAACCAGGACTGGGTTTTTCAGATATTGATAATGTGAAGTGTTCTTTGAGATGCAGCCCCCAGCAGGCAGGGACTGGAGCCTGGACCACTGCTGGACTCTCGGGCTGCTGTCTTTCTTTGTCTCTTTGTGGTTGGCAGTGAGTGGAAGTTTCTCAAAGTACATTGGCCCTACCTACAAACCCTTAACGCCCTGTATGACCTCGGTCACCAAACCACTTCAGGGCTTTATTTTTATCCTAGCCGTTTCGTTTCAAGATGTGAGGTTGGTTTCTTTCCTCTAACAGAGCAAAGTTCTCTGGGGGAAGAAACAGAGTGCCAGGGTGCAGTTGAGGCTGGTTAAACACCAAAACCACACTCTTCATCTTTCTGGGCTTGAGACGTGACATAAGCCATGCTGCAAACACCAGCTTCCACACTGAAGAAACCTGGTCAGATACTGACTTCATTTCTTTTTTGTGTTTGTTTTGTTTGTATTTTTAGAGAAGTAGAAGGTGGGGGAAAAGAGGTGTTACCTGCCCATTCTGCTTTAGCCAGAAATCTAATTCTAAGAATGGACATTTTGTTGCAATCCAGTATTTCCGAGCTTAGGGCTTTTCATCTTCCCCACCAGTGTTGATGAGAACTCTCACAACTCACCAGGTCTCAGGAAACCGGATTACTAACATATCCTGTTCGCGTGCATGTGTGTATTCTGTGTTACCCACAGGCCACTTTCCACCCCACGTGACCTTTAGCTACCATCCGGAAAGTCAGGACCCAGATACCAGTCAGAATTTCCAGGCTTTGGTTTGGTTTAGACATTTCAGAAAATGTTAATAGTAGTAATTTTAAAGAGACTTACTGAGTGGCACGCATACTGAATAGGAAGTAACGCATCCTGAGGAGAGGGGGAAAGGCAGGACCGGGGCTCTTTGAGAAACGTGTTTGAAAATAAACATTCAGGACAAGACTTGCACAGCAGAGGAGGAGAGGACAGGGGGGAACGGTTTGATTAATTAGAAGTGAATAATGGTCCTATTTTTAGGTTTTAAGGCTCAATTCTGAAGCTCTCTTTACATTCGTTAAAACTGTAGTACACGTTATTAAAGTTGTTTACAACACACTTCATTGCATTTTATTTTAATCAGCATGTCTCAGTGTGAACAGACTGTGATGAGTCAGGTAACACACTGGAACAGGGGTAGATAAAAGACTGCCAGTGGCCTGCACGCCAAGAGTGGTTTATAGCATTCTTATGTAAGGACTTGTTTAAAAAGGAGACAGCATGTGACAGAGATGTATGTGGCCCACAAGGCCTAAACTATTTACTGTCTGGCCCTTTACAGAAAATATTTGCCCACCACTGCTCTAGAAGCTGGGAAGGGCGAAGGCAGTTAATACAGGGGCGGCCCTTCATTTAGGACACTGGTTGTTAATAAGGGTGTTACTGCCTTTTTGGGGGACAGTTCTTCGTTTTGTGGGACTGTCACTGCAGGATGTTTAGCATTCCTGGACCTGCCCACCAGGTGCCAGTGGTGGCCCCCACACATTTCCAAGCACTCCCCGGAAGGAGTGGTACCGTTTTGGTTGGGAATCACCAATGCAGGAGCTTGGTGACACCAAAAACACCTTGTTAAGGTTTCCTCCTCTTTCATTTCCTCTCAGTCAGAGAAACAGATTTGGGATTTGGCTGTTCATGGCATAAGGACCAACCATAGTGTGAGAGAGAATGTGAGTAACTGGTGGAATGGGGAGAGTTCTCAGTAGGGTATAATAAAGAGGTTTTAAGGAGGCCATTTGATGAGTATGTTGCATGTTGACCCTTAAAAGGATTGTTGAGATTCATATATAGTTTGCGAAAGCTTTGTTTTGATGTCGCCCGTGCTTTCAGAAGCATGTTGCTCTCTGGGTGAGAGGAAGAGTAGCCATCTTTGGCCTTAATGTCCAGATCGCCATGAGATCTGTGGGAATCTGTATGGTGTACTTGAGAGACTTGTTCAGAGCCAATGTAAGGACGTAGTTTTGGCATCTTGTGAATAACCTGATATGCAGACTTAAGCCAGAACTCTGGGGTTGGAGAATTTTCCAGCCTGGGAGAGTTGACTGAGAAAAGTCCTCCTTTGGCTCTTTACCAAGTTAGACAAGGGAGCAATCAGCTGCTGAGTTCTAGCCAACTGGAATGTATGTGAGGGTGTACTATAAATCGTCCCTTAGGATCCAGCTCCTAGTCTGTGAAGAGCCTTCCAAATAAGAATGAGACCCTTACACAGGATCCTTGTCACTCTGCAGCTGCTTGAGGAAGGAATAGAGTAGTGATTTGATGTTACTGTGGGAGCAGCTCACTTTATATAGTAACATACTGCCTGTTGGTTGGGGTAAGAGATTGCAGTGACCTTTTTGTTTTCCCCCTGTTGCCTTTCTCACCAATTTCCTGTACTGTTTTTTATTTCTGACCATACTCTTGGGGAGATGTATCTGCAGTTCTATCATTCTGTAATCCCTCTCTACTCTTAAAGGTTCCAGAGATTCATCTGTCTACTCTGCTTTCACTGTCTTGGATGTGATGTTTGGGCTGAGATAGAGAATATGAAAAAGTTGTTTTCTTGGCTGGCGATCTTCTCCCAGTCGGCAGACTATTTGTTGGGCTTCAGGGGGAAACTCCAGGTTTTTCCCCCTCTTGGAAGCCGTTCACATTACTCATAAATATTTAATATTGAAGTTACTGCTCAGTTTTATTTTTCCAAGTATTACTATATAGACATTAGACCAGAAGGAACTTAAGATACCATGGAGACTCTTTCTAATGCTTCGGTCTCTATAAAATGTATCTGCCACACATTTTTATTTTTGAGGGCTTCAGTGATATTTCTGGTTGTCTTCCCTCTGTCCACTGATCCAAAACTTTATTATCTCTGATGGAAATCACCAGGCATCTCCTCCTTTTGTTCTTGCCATGTCATTCATGCCTAGAACCATCTGAGAAGTGTGTACCTAGGTGACGTACTGGCCTCAAGTAGCATTGCTTTGACTGAATTGTAATTGGTGTAAGGTCAGCAGCCTATATTAAGACAAGTAATAATAAGGAGGTCTAGGGAATCATTGCCATTTGCATCACGTGGTATCTTCTTTCTGGAAACCCATGGGAGAAATTTCTGCTTTTAGTGTCAGAGATAGTTGTGCTGTGTGGGCTTTTTTTTTTTAATTTAAATTCATGCACATTTATGAATTTGTTTTTAAGAATGATTCTGTCTTAATTGTTTCAGAGGTTAGCACTGAACTTGTAACTTCCTTTAGTAAATGTGAAGGACTTTCTGGCATGCGACTTGTGTCATGTCCTTACTACTAGTGACCTCTGATCTTTTTCTCTTTCATTTCTCTTTCTTGTTTTCAATTTATTTTATGCTGCAGTTCAGTATATGCGTTTGTATGTTGCCTTAAATAACGGGCTTTACAGTTTTATATGCACATTTTTTTCTTTTTCTCTTGATTATTCAGTTGTAAAACCTCTTTCTCAGGTCAGCTACTCATTTCTGAGGGGATCAAGGTTTTCACTATCCCCATTCAAGTCCTTTCCATAAATATTTAGTGAGTACCTCTGTATGTTAGTTATTATTCTAGGCACTGCACACAGAAAGGTAAATGATATTGATCTTTCCTTCAAAGATACAGTCTAGTGGGAAAAATGGATATGTAAATAAATACTTGTAATAAAGTGTTACAAAATAGAAACGTGTACATTGTACAGGGGTAACACCGAGGGGGAAAACATTAACTGATGATGAACAAGGAAAGCTACCTAGAAGGGTGATTTGTCCTTAATTTTGAAGGATAAAAGAAGTTCTTTAGGTAGATGTGAGTAGCCAACTTTTCTGGCAGAAGCAACAACATAGATAAAAATGTGGTATGGTTGGAAACTAAGTGGTTGCTTCTGGGATTCCTAGCCAAGAGTCTGTAATTAGAATATCTTAGGCCACAGTACAGACGTCCACATTGATGTTGTTTAATCAGTCAGCTGGAGCTGAAGATTCATCACAAAGGAGATATGTTGGGCTTTTGATTTGGCTGAAGCTTAGAAGTGGATCCTTCAGATAGTTCTTCTCTGCTTTATTTTATGCATTAGCAAAAGTTGAGTCATCCTAAAGTCATGCCTTCCATCATTCTGGGAAGCTTTCTGAGCCAGCGTCGGTTTGGCTTAGGAATAAGTTATGCTTTATGTGGTAACCATTGGCAGTAAAAGTTCTGTTCTTGCCCTGCACACGCACAGTAGGACTGCAACTGCTGAACATGTGGGAATGAGGAGTTGGGATGATACCGTCTATGGATTTGCATTTTTCTGGGGTGTTTCTTGGTAAGGATGCTGCAACTTTACTCTGTCTAATGAGATTTTGAGCTGAATTGTGCCACAAATGTCTGAGATACTAGGTCCTAATTTGTAAAGCAAACTATGTGTAAGTCGGTTGACATTCTCTCTGAGGAATTTTTTTTTTGGCAGATTTTCCTTTAGAGTTCTGGACAGATCTGTAAAACAGTATGGCTTTTAAAATACTTCAAAGTGACATATTGGTCACTTTGGTTGATTAAGGTACTAATAGATGCATGCCCTTGGCATCCCCAGTAAGCTGTCCCTTGTGGCTAATGGAGACTAGGAGTTACATCTTCTGGATACATTCCTAAATTGTTTTTTTATTTCTGAGAACACATTTTTTAATCTCTTTCTTTGTTTCTACATCTGTAAAACAAATATATCTACGCCATCAGCTGATCTGGTCTTTAACACCAGTGTAGCTTTCTGCACTTAGATGGAGCCCCAAACTTTTAGCACAGTCACCTTCATTTCTGCCACCTCAGAGTTAGAATCTTGGTGTGGGGGTTAGGACTTTTGGGGCAAAGGGTATTGGCTATGGAATAAAGGCTTTTTGTGGAACAGCAGAAAAAGTTGCGGTAATTTTTAAAAAATCTCATTATAATATACATACAGAAAAGTGTACATATCAAAGCCATACATTTGGGGCACCTGGGTGGTTTAGTCGGTCAAGTGTCAACGTCAGCTCAGGTCACGATCTCACAGTTTGTGAGTTTGAGCCCCACATCGGGCTTGGTGCTGGAGCCTGCTTCAGATTCTGTGTCTCCTTTCTCTGCCCCTCTCCCACTTGTGCTCTCTCTCCCTCAAAAATAAATAAACATTAAAAAAAAAGAAGCCATACAGTTTGATAAATTGTCACAAACTAAGCATATACTTTTGTAGCCAGCAGAGTAATTGCTTTTTGACTCATGTCACTTTTGTTCTTTTCTTCCTTTTTAACTCTAAACTCAGATTTTCCCCATACATTTAGCAGGAATAGTGACAGGGATAGAGCATTGTAAATAAGTGAGGAAGAAGTTAATGCTTATGTTTTCCCTTGCTAATGCTTTCTGGTATGCATAAGAATTTTTTTTTTGTTTGTTTGTTTGTTTTTTTTTTTTTTTTTTGAGAGGAAAGGAGAACTGGAGTAAAGATCAGAGATTTTGAAGGTGTTTGCCCTATCGTTTTGAACTAGATATTTTGGGTCTTGGGAACAAGTCCAAAAGAGACATGACTGACAAAAAACCAGATGGAAGCAGGCCTTGCCTCCAGTCACAGTGAAACTGAGTCTCTCACCAAAAGTGCTGTGGTTTGGCCTTAATGTCGAACTATCTGGCTGTTGGGGGGGTGGGGGGGGGGGAGTGACATCATGGCCTGCCTGCTTCTGGAGACGCTTGGATCCAGCTGGGATGTGGCGTCCCAGAAGTCCCGTGCTGCCATGTTTATAGCCTTGTCTTTGGCGTCCAGGTAAGTGCCAGGCTGTACCAGGTCACGTTGTCTGAGTGTAACCCATTTTTATTCTCTTTTTGCTAGCTAGACAAACCCAGTTTTCTTCTCTTTTTGCTGCTAGCTGACAGTGAGGTAGAGGTGCCTCTGTTGATAAAGAACAGATACAGAAGTTTGCATCCAAACCTGAATAACCATTTTTAACTTGAAACACTTTTCCTACGAGTTGACGCACCAGAATCCTTCCCTTATTTGGTGCCCTGCTTAAATCTGAAGCTTGCATGAGGTTGCCAGAGCTCCCTGTGTGCTGATTATTTGCTTTTTGGTACCCACAGCAGAGTGGTTTGCGAAACCTTCTTTGTGACCACATCTTTCTTAAACTGAAGCTTTGTTCTCCTTTGGGTTCTTAGATTAGTTCGTGCTCCTCCCTTTCCTGAGAGATTCGGGGGTTTTCCTGTATTGTGGTAGGTGGGTGGGCAGGAGAGTATGTTTTCAGATATTTTTTCTGGATTATGCACCGTCCCTTGATGATGGTGTGTGAATGTACATACGTTCTCTGACTCTTGAAGAACTATTTCTCTATTAACCAGGCAGATTGTGGATCTGTCTAGAGAAAATGTTAGGGTTTTTGTTTTACTAGTTTTATTATTGCTGTTTTACTGTTATGGAAAGCAAGCTCTTACCTACTTTTCTCTTTTCTCTCTTCTGGCCGGCGTTATCCTGGGGTGCGTTTGTTAAGGGCTTCCACTGACTTGCAGGATAGGATCTGGACTGGAAGTATCTATTTCCCTTAATCTGTAAGACTTTGAACTAGTGGTCTCAGTGAGTGATAGCTGGAACCATTGGTGGGTTTTTGCTTGGGGTTGCTTTAGCTTTTGGCCTTTGTAAACATCCTTGGTGTCTGTCTTGTTTCTGCCCAAAAGGTTGCTTTCTTTGAGGCGCCTGGGTGGCTCAGATGGTCAGGCGTCCGACTTCGGCTCTGGTCATGATCTCACTGTTCGTGGGTTTGAGCCCTGCATCAGGCTCCATGTGGACAGTGTGGAGCCTGCTTGCGATTCTCTCTGTCTCCCTCTCTCTCTCTCTGCCCCTTCCCCACTCATGCTCTCCCTGAAAATAAATAAACTTAAAAAAAAGACAGAAAAAAGGTTGCCTGTTTTAAAGGTGAAAGATGGAAGAGCTCAGAGTCTGGAGTCAGACTGCCTGGGTTAACTTTGGGCAAGTCACGTAACCTCTCTGTGCTCTATTTTCTCATCCGTAATATAGAATTTATAGTATTACTAAACTCACAGCATTGTTGTAAGGTTAAATACATTAATAGACAAGGTGCTTAGAACAGTGCCATACGTATAGAAGGTGTTGTAGAAGTTTGGATTATTATTGTTAAGGTGCTTGGGTGTGTCACACTTGTTTTGTTCAGTTACAAAACTTGAGTTCTTACTGTCTAAATTGTGTTTGAGTAGCTTGGGATACTTTTAACTCCTAAAGCACAGAGTGTAAATTCAACCTGTCCTCAGTTGGGGACTGTCCCTGAGCTTCTGAAAGGTACAGTCCAATTAGGTGTTAGGCCACACTCCCCCCACCCCACCCTTGCCCCCCATCGTGTGGGTTATAAGCTGGGTAGAATACTGGATAGGTTCTTTCAATTCTTTGTTCTCATTGGCTGAGCCTTATTTATGCTTCAAAGTATGTCTTTTCCTCCTATTACATGACAAGCCAGAAATTGTAAAAGTATGAGTGTTATGATCTTTAGAACCGACTCTCTCACGTCCATCCATCTCTCTATTTACCTCTCCATCACTATTGATAATTTCTGTGTCCTGGGTTATAGAAGTGAATCGTGAACTAAAGGATGTCATGGTCTAGAGCTGTGCCGACCAGTACGGTAGTAGCCATACTGGCTATTTAGATTAATTAAAGTGAAACACAGTTAAAATTTTAGTTTCTTAGTCACACTAGCCACCTTTCAGATACTTATTACCCATATGTGGCTAGTGGCCGCTGTATTGGTCTGTGAAGATAAGGAACATATCTGTCGTCCTGGACAGGAAGTTCTATGGACAGAGCTGGTCTAAAGACAGACACGGATGTATGTAAGATGTACTGTGGCGAATGAAATACTCTCTGAGGCTGCAGGATAAGGTGTAAGGTTCAGCCTGGAGGTAGAGGACAGGCAGAGCAAGGAAAAGTAGGACTGTACTAGATATAGAAAGGAGTACATGAGAAGGGTTTAGATAGAGATTGGGGTAGACAGAAGGAACATGATGAGTTTTGGGCACCACGAATAATTCTTTGTTGCTGAAAGGTAGGCCGTATCAGCAAGGGTAGAGGCGGGAGAAACAGCCAAAGGCCAGACTAGAAAGGCTATTTATTCACCAAGTATATTTATTGATTACCTTTTTTAAGCCCACTGTTGTGAACCAAGTACACAGAATCCTCACTGTCATGGTGTGTGTGTGTGTGTGTGTAAATCGGTGATAAGTGCTATAAAAACAGGATAAGCTTGAGCAGTGCTGCTCAAACTTTACTGCACAGTATAATCGCCTGGGGAGTTTTTAAAAATCCCAATGCTCAGGTCACACCCCAAGGTGTCACTGTGGGAATTAAATCAGTGTCTGGGGATGGAGGCCAGGCATCTGTATTTTTAAAAGATTTGCACGCCATTCCATTATGCTATAAAGTTTAGGAACCCTTGGACTAGGGACACAACTGGAAGCATGCTTGGCACATTCAAGGGATAGGAGGCAACAGGAGTGGAGAGTGAGTATTACATAGGCCTTTTATAGGAGACTGTAAGGACTATGGCTTTTTTTGTGTGTTCAGATTTTATTTTTTTATTTTTATTAAAATTTTTTTAAGTTTATTTATTTTGAGGGGGGGAGCAAGCAGGGGAGGGGCAGAGAGAGGGGGAGAGAGAGAGAATCCCAAGCAGGCTCTGCACTGCACTCTGTGCTGCACACAGGTCAGCACAGAGCCCGATGCAGGGCTCGAACTCACGAACCATGAGATCATGAGTCGAAACCAAGAGTTGGGTGCTTAACTGACTGAGCCACCCAAGCGCCCCAGGATTTTATTTTTAAGTAATCTCTACACCCACCAAATGTGGGACTTGAACTTACAACCCTGAAATCAAGAGTCATGTGCTCCACCAACTGAGCCAGCTGGGTGCCCTGAACTTTGACTTTTATTCTGATGTTAACTGTGGTCTCTTTTTGTCCTGTCTCTTGGGCTGGAATGTAGCAGATGGAGCTGCTGTTACTCAGGATCATATTCCTTAATTCCTGATAGAACTCTGATTTTCTTTGACTACTTTTGTTTGGGTTTTGTCATATTACCCTCCAAAAAGAAATAGATTTAAATTCTCATAAATAGTGATGAACGTGTTATTTCCCTACAGCATTAATATTAGTACTGCACTGTTTTTCTTGGGAGTTTTTTATATGTAGTACCTGGATAGCCTATTTAATCACTATTAAATCTCTGTGTTTTATATGTTCTTCATTCAGCAACCACTTACTGAATATGTAATAAGGTACCAAATACCATGCTAGGCCATTTAAAAATATTGAAAGGAAATAAAATATCCAAATTATCTCTAAAAGTGAAATCAGTGTTTCATTTAGTTTGGGACTTTTTCTAAAGACTCATACTTGGTTCTGGGCCACTGCTGGTCTCTATAGATTGAGTTCTTTAGAACTAGAACCCCTGGGACTTAGGGATGGCATCATGATTGTCGATGAGTGTGGAATGACTACTTCCTTTACCTTCCCTTTCTTTTCCATCTCCCTTACCATTGAGGAGTGATTGCAGCAGCTTCTTAAGGGGTCTCCTGGCCTCCGCACATTTGACCCTGGCCAGTTACCCCTTAGAAAACTAAAATTTCTAAACAGTAGCCAGAGTGTCTTTTCAAAAATGGAGGTTTGTTCATGTCGCTTCCCTGCTCAACACTTTTCAGTAGCTTAATTAAGATCAGACTGTTTAATAAGGAGTACAACTTGTACAGTTTGGCTCAGCCTGTATCTCCAGCCTCATTCTTGGAAAATCACCCACCTGGCCATGCCACTCTACCACATACCACTCTTGGGACCAGCACACATGCTGTTCCATTTGCTTATGTCACATAGACAAGATAACCCTACCTGCTCCAAAACTGTTTACTCAGCCATCAGGTTTCAACTCAAGGATCTCTTCCTCTGAGGTCTCTAATGCTCCTGCTGTGGAGGTACAGAGCATCCTGTACATCCCTAATCATGGTACTTTATAATTGTGTCACCCACAGAGCAGGGATCATCCCTGCCTTTGTTCATAGTTTGGGCAGAGCAGGGATCATGTCTGCCTTTGTTCATAGTTTGGGCAGTGTCATGTTCACAGAAGGTGGCAAGTAAGTTTTTGTTGAATGAATAGATGACCTTTCCACTCTCACACTCTGTTGGCCAATTAGTTTCTAAGATGGGTTTGAGCTTGCATATGTGCCTTTAGAGAACTGTTTTTCTCGCTGCCCACCTGATCACTGAGTGGGAGATTCAGCCGTTTCTTCTTCTCTCTTACTTTACGCAGTGCAGACACAAGGTGTCCCAGCTCACCTACTTTTCGGGTGGATGGGCATGAGAGTTCCCAGGCGCTGAGAGAGATGAGTCAGAAAGAAGAGTCATTCAGAAAGTAGTCCAGTCAGAGCAACAGTGCTGCCCTTTGGCTGAACTTTCTCTCTCTGTATACCTTGGGATGTCAAGCTGGTGGCACTTTTGAGCTGGTTGTTACAGATCGTCAGACCACAGCACATGGATGCATAAACCTTAATCTGGCACTTTCCCTCGATTACGGATGTTTTGGGAAGTGTCCAAGGGCCCTCTGGCCTAAGAAAAACTTGATTGGCTTTGGGGGTGTACTGTTTGCACTTGGTCACTTAGCCCCATAGTGGCATTGAAGGTGAAAACGTGGAGGGCCCCATTTATATTTCTTTGAAGCCTTTGGGGCATTTGAGTTCAAAAGTTTTGAGAACAGAAGTCTTTGGTCATTTGGTGGTTTGTTTGTTTGTTTATTTGTCTGTTTTGGGGGGGTCCTATCATCAAATAGGATGGTGCTTACTCAAAATTAAGAAAGGTTAGATTTAGTTAGAATCATACATTTGTGGGCTTTTAGAATTGGCCGGAACACTATAGGTTGGTGGTTCCCCTGAGGTGGTAGGAGGTAAGTAGGTATCAGAGTACCCTGGGAGGTGGAGATTCTCTTAAACCACACTCCTCCTCACTACCCTTCTTCACCTCTCAGCCCATGAGAAACATTACTGTTTCCAGTAGATGTGTGTGGTAGCTCTCAAGTGTTCTGCAGGTAGAAAAACTTTTGAGACCGCAGTGTTCTAGATCTAGCCCAGGGATCAGCAAACTTTTTTTCTGTAAAGGGCCAGATGATAAATACTATAGGTCTTGGGGCCATACACTCTCTGCCGAAGCTATTCACCTTGTCCTTTGTAGGGGGGTTACCACAGACAAGATATAAACAAGTGAGTGTGGCTGTATTTCAATAGAACTTTATTTGTGGATGCTGAAATTTAAATTTCATATAATTTTCGTGTGTCATGAAATATTCTTTTGAATTTTTTTCAACCATGAAAACAGTATAAAAAACGTTCTTAGCTCATGGTCCATATAGAAACAGGTGGCATTCTATCTGTTGACCTTCGGGCTGTAGTTTGCTGACCCCTGATCTAGCCCAGTGGTTCGTAAGTCTGGCTGCCTTTCAGAATTACGTGGAGACCTTTTAAAAATGCTGATTCGCAGTGACCTTCTCCCCTCCCCGAGGATTCTGATTCTGTAGGACTGGGGAATCTGTTTTTTAACAAAAGCTTTTCTTGTGATGCACACACACTCAGGGTTGTAGAATTACCATCACTGATCTCACTCAGCCTTCTCATTTTATAGTTGAAGAAACAGCCTTAGAAAGTTGATCTGACTACTCAGCAGTTATATAGCAAATAAATGGCACAACCAGAGTTTGAACCCAGGTCTTTAATTCTAAGATTAGTGGTCTCTGTTCATATCATTCTGTACTCATCCCTTTCCCCAATAAACAAATGAGCGGTAAATGTAGAATAGTCACAAACTCAGGGTTCCTTCTCCCCCCCCCCCCTTTTTTCCATGAAAGGGAAACTTTATTACAGTCCCAGGGCTTTGGGGCTCAGGCAGGAGGCCTCCCTGGGGACAAAGGAAGAGCCAGTGGAGGGGCTTCACTTGACCTTCTTGGAGCTCAGGTTGTTGGTGTGGCCGCACATCTTGCAGCAGTGACAGCGCAGGGGTGCAGGTGAGCCTAACTCTCACGGCAGATTGTCTTGTTGCAGTTGTGTTTCTGGGCCAGCTGGCGAGGGAAGGCTCGGAGATGCCACCTCGCAGACAAAGCACCAAGTGCAGGCTCGACTCTTTCTGGATATCGTAGCCTGAGAGAGTGCAGCCATCATCCTGCTGTTTGCCCACAAAAGTCAGATGCTGTTGGTCACGCGAGATGCCCTCTTTTGTTTTGGATTTTGGCTCTGACATTCTCAGTGGTGTCACTGGGCTCGACCTCACGGGTGGTGGTCTTGCCCGTCAGGGTCTTCACAAAGGGCTGCATGTCTGCGTCTGCGTCTGCCACGAGGCCGCTGCCACCAAACCGCTCCGCCATCTCGTCGACGAGGAAGAGCGGGGTTCCTTCTTCTTATGCCTAGTGCCACTCTCCCTCCTGAGAGCCGAGCAGGGACTCTAAGTTCTGCTGTCCCTCTGTTTGTTGGCTGGGTTTTCTGGAGCTGACTCCTGATTTGACATTTAGCCTAATTTCCCTCCGGTCTGCTGGCTTTCAGGAGAGATAATGAAGTAATAGCAAGTAAATTGCTTTAATGTAAGACCGTGTTGAGGCGGCACTAAGCTGCAGTGTGAGGACGAGAGCCGTTGTTTCAAGGGGTGCATTTCTTGGAAGAGGTGGTTTTAAGAGGCACGTTTCACACTTGAATTCACATGGCTCAGATCCAGCTGTCTAAGTAGGACATCTCTACATGGAACTTGTGCTTAATTAGAGCTAATTGAGCTGTCATTTTGCCCAGAACGGTTCAGGAGTGGAGAAACTAAAGGTGAGGAGTAATCACTGTCCCTGCTGTGCCTCAGCCCTGGTGTGGCTCTTTGGTCCAAGTAAGAAATGGGAGCATGATTTTGATTTGCTCTGTCTTCCTATGAGGCATTTGAGTCACGTTACTTGTCTTATCTGTACTTCTTTCTTTATATGTATCCCGGAAGGAGAAATACTGAAAGTCCTAAATGAATAATTTTTACCTTCATTAAATGATTACTGCATCACTGACTTACTGATAGGTTTCCACACTTGTGTTCCAGGCCCCCTTCCTCACTTTCTTTATCATCTCCCTAGATCTCACTTCCTCCAAAGACTTTCCTGGCTGAGGTATAGTAACAAGGAGGGAAATAGAGTGCTTCCAGACACCTTCATAGCCGGTAGGCCTTGTCTTAGAATTTGGAGCGTAAATGGGGAATTGGCAAGTTGGTATGCTATTTGTTTATCTTTTGCTCTTGGACTGCAAGTTCCTTGGCAGTGGGGACCCTGTCTTGTTGGTCTCTGCCTGATTGTGCCTGGCATAGGAGGAGCACAGGGATGAAAGTGGACAGCATCACTTCGGCACTCACATGTTCCAGCACCCTGTGATCTCGGTGCTTTAGGGAGGCGGTAAATGGGCTTTGGTTGCATGCTCTGAAAGTCCTGGACATTTACTGACAGGTAATATTGAAATTTGGGTTTCCACCCATGTTGGCTCCTATTTAAGAGGACAGAGCCCCCCCGCTTTTTAAAACCTAATAAAGTTGTTGTTAATACTTGGCATATCTATAGAGGTGCTCCAGATGTTTAAGAGAATGATAATTTATGCTCCCCACAACCCTGTAAAAATGCACATTGGAATTTCTTTTAATACTGAGTACTCTTAGTGTTCTTAAAATAATTCACTTTTCAGAAATTCAGTTTTCCACACAGCTGTTCAGAAGAAGGAGCAACTATTTAGGAATTGAAATTGGGCAGATTTCAGACTTCTCTCCTCATGTGTTGTATTGCTGCTTCTGAGCACCTTTCTCCTTCCTTGCTCCATAGTTCACAGAGCACTTAGGCAGTTCTGAGTGACAATTGCCAGGGCTTGTATAAAACATTTACACCTCAGAATGCTTTAATTTGTATTATTTCATCTTATCCTTTCAGCTCTGAGTTAGGTGGTGTCAGTGGTGGAAATTCCATTTTATAGTTGAGGAACAACCCAAACTATTTTACTCACAATTCCATAGTTAATGGCAGGACAGACTTCATTGTGAGGGTCCAGGAACCTACCCATTAATGGCTGCCGCCATTAATGCCTCTTTGGTCATTGCTTTTCGATGGTTTATAAGAGGCTCAGGAGTCCATAGTGAGTTGGTTTTGAACTTGAACTGAAGAGCAAAGAGCCCTTTAATAATTCTAACGTCCTCTTAGGGCTATACCCAAGAAGCATTTTTAGTTTTTGATGAACAGTATGTAAATATGTGAGGAAGACCTGGAAGCAGATACGCTCACTGTTGAAAGAGTAACACTTCTTTCTGTACCTGAGTGACACCTGAGTGTATTCAGAATCAGAAAGTTGCCAAAATGGAAACCAGTACAGGGTACTGTGTTGGAGAAGGAGGAAGTTCAGACTAAGACTTTCCTACCTACTATGGACTTACCAGTTAAGTTTCCCAAAAATTTTGCAGGAGTACTAGCTGATTTCATATTGTTACATGCAGTAACAGTTGATCAACATGTAACAAATCTATTTCCTCAATATAACATGCCTTACCTCTCTCTAGAACACATCTGCTTTTTTAGCTTTTTTATGACTTGAAGTATTGTTGGTGACTAGAGAGAGAAACTGTGTTTAGGGTGACAGATACTTCTAGACTAAAAATAAAGCAGTGGTTCTCATTAACCAAGCTCAGGGAGAATGTGTGTGCAGTTTGAAAAAGTTCCCTAAGATTCGCTTCACTCTCACTTGAAGCACAATGCATTGAGATCTACTTTTTACTAGATACAGTTGAAATATGATAATGGCAAGCATGAATTGTGGTCTTAAGTGGGCTTCATCTACTATCCTAAGTGAAGGGTCTTTGGGAAGTATACATAGAACCACAATATTAACAAAGCCTCTTGGTGCTCTCATTTTAATCTAGGAGGTATTATGGGTCATACAGTATGAGTTTTCTACCTAATCGGAAACCTTAAAAGTAAAACTGAAGTGCTTTTAGTTACTCTTACTCCCTCATCATCCCTTCCTTTATGAATAAGCTCATCCATTCTTTTCCTGAGCTACTTGCATTATAAGGGAAGGAGAACTTTAAAAAAAAAAATTTTTTTTTTTTTACATTTATTCATTTTTGAAAGACCGAGAAAGACAGAGTACAAATGGGGAAGGGCTAGAGAGAGAGGGAGACACAGAATCCGAAGCAGGCGCCAGGCTCCGAGCTGTCAGCACAGAGCCTGATGTGGGGCTCAAACTCACAGACTGCGAGATCATGACCTGAGCTGAAGTCGGCCGCTTAACCGACTGAGCCACCCAGGCGCCCCCCCCCGCCCCGCTCTTTTTTTTTGGAATCAGAAGACCTGAGTTCAAGTTCTAATTCTGCCATTTGCTGGCTTAAGTTGGTTAAATTTCTGAGCTGCCTTGGGGCTTTGGGGATGGTAATTGGCTTGAATGAGAGGAATTAACCTCATTCTGTGCCTACCAAAGTATGCTGTATGTATAAATATAACCAGTTATAAAGGATTCTTCCTGGTTATGGGTGAGTTAACTAGATTATGATTGATAGCTGTGGGAAAAGGGATAATTGAGTTAAAATTGGAATATATAGAGAGAATTTACATA
Source organism: Panthera pardus (assembly GCF_024362965.1). Lineage (NCBI taxonomy): Eukaryota > Metazoa > Chordata > Mammalia > Carnivora > Felidae > Panthera > Panthera pardus. Next base: position 54,773,040 of record NW_026526876.1, read on the forward strand.
TTTTGCCTTTTTATTTTGAAATAATTTTATATCTGTAGAAAAGTTGTAAGAATAATCCAAAGAACTCTGTATATCCATCACCCAGATTCTTCAGTTGTTCACATTTTACCACTTGCTTTATCATTCATTGGGAGAGAATGTTCAGCTAAAAGCTGAGTTTACAACATGTCGAGCATGCTTTTACTTGCCTTATCTCATGTGCCATTCTGTTAACATATGGGTACTGTTACCTACATTGTGTAGAAAGAAAAACTCAGAGAGGTTAGATCAGTTGCCTGGGATTCCACAGCAGGTAAATGGCAGAGGTTTGTTGTAGATCTAGAGATTTGCATTCTAGCCCAGGTTTTGCCACTAGCAGTGGTATAACCACTGGCAGTTTATTTTATAGCACTTCCTTTGTTTTCTAGCAGTTTCCCTTCATTTCATGGTACCCAGTGTCCCTGGCCCTGACTCACCTCACTATAGAGATAGGTTACTATTTATGAAGTATCTTGAGCTTTTTAGCTATATTAATCAGTGTTTGCTCTAGTACTGCTGATTAAATATACTTTGTTTAAGCAAAAATAAAGACAAGGCCTTGTTTTTTTAACAGTATTTTATTTTGTTTTATTATTTTATATTTTATATTTTATTTTATTTTATTTTATTTTATTTTATTTTATTTTATTTTATTTTATTTTCAGGAATAGAATTTAGTGATTCATCACTTACATATAACATCCAGTGCTCATCCCAACAAGTGCCCCTCTTAGTGCCCATTACCCATTCAGCCCATCCCCCCACTTATCTCCCTTCCAGCAACCCTCAGTTAGTTCTCTGTATTTAGGAGTCTCTTACGGGGGTGCCTGGGTGGCTCAGTCGGTTGGGCGTCCAACTTCGGCTGAGGTCATGATCTCATGGTTCGTGGGTTCTAGCCCCACGTCGGGCTCTGTGCTGACAGCTAGGAGCCTGGAGCCTGCTTCAGATTCTGTGTCTCCCCCTCTCTCTGCCCCTCCCCTGCTCATGCTCTCTCTCTCTCAATAACGAATAAGCGTAAAAAGAGTCTCTTATGGTTTGCCTCCCTCTTGGTTTTCATCTTATTTTTGCTTCCCTTCCCCTGTGTTCATCGATTTTGTTTCTTAAATTTCACATATGAGTGAAATATGATATTTGTAAAGACAAAACCTTGTATGCAGAGTTTGGTGTTGAAGTCATTGGTGAGGTATGAGTATCCTCCTTTTCCCACATCTAGCTTCCATATGAGGTAGATGGAACTGCCATGATTTGAGGATAAAGCAGAAGAGTTTTTCCTGTTAGGCGAAGTATCCAGGGGTGCTGGACTATTCCTTGTCCTGAGCACCCCCTTGACATCAGATTCTTGACCCTTCTTTCTGTCTGGCTACAGGGCCCTGAGCATTTTGGTTCTGTAAGACCAGGAAAAGTGACAACAAGGTTTGGTTTTCAGATTATCTCCACTTTCTTTGAGTTCCTCTCCCTCACCTCCTTCGTTTGATCAGAGGAATCTTTCTCCTCAGTTTTGATAGAAGTAGATTTTCTGGAACCTTGAACTGAAGACTATAAATTTGGTAGCTCCTGGGCCAGATGGGACCGGCAAATGTATGTTTTGACTTGCCTAATGTGTAAATTTTTTTCATTAGTAGCCAACATTTAAAAGCCAGAAGGTTTCATATAAAAACCTAGCTTTTAACTTTTCCTTAAAAGGGGGCAGGTGGGGAGGGGGGAAGAAATTATAAAACTGGGCCTACAAAGAGCAGACCTGGACTGGAACGGCCATAGAGCACTACTGTCCTCACCAGCCTGTTTTGTACCTGGCCCCTGTAGACACTTGAATTTTCAGTTCCAGACCTAGAACTTGAATTTTTGTTTTAAAAGCTGGGTTTTTAAATGAGTTAGTTAGTTACCTTATCCTTGGTTACGAAAGAATCCTGCTTTCTTGGGTAGGTAGAAAAATAGCTTATAAATAAGATTGGGGCCTTACCAAAATCAGAGTATTTCCCCTGCCTTTTCACTGTTTCATTTCCATCATTGTGGGGCCAGATTGGCTCCTAGATCTCAGAGAGCGGCAGTCATCACTTCATTCCCTGCACAGAGGCACCACTGCCAGCAGAGGGTGCTGTCGGCTCACCGAGCCTGCTGTCATGTTGGCTCAGCTGATCAGCAGCTGTTGGGCATGTGCCCTGGGTCTGTTTGAGACATTGGGCATGTTCATTTGGTTCCCATCCCTAGTGCCCACCCCTTAGACCCTGGCCAGGTTATTGTGTCACTAGGGACTCTGTTCAGTAACAGGAAACTGGGGAAAGTTTAATTGTTTTCTCCTCTCTCTTTTTCCCATGCAGCTGAACAAAAGGTTCATCCTCAGTTTTCTCCATGCCCATGGGAAGCTGTTTACCCGGATTGGGTAAGTGTGCAGGATGTTTATTTTATTTTCCTACATTACAAGTCATTTTGGAATTTAATATTGTTAGCAACTAGACTGTGTTTGTAACTGAGGGCACAGGGTGTGAATTCTTAGAGGGCTCCACCTTCTCTTCCCTTCACTCACTCTGCTCATGAAGTTTGGGAAATATTATTCTGCATCCGTCTGTCTCTTCTTTCTCTACCTTTACTAAAGCCCCCTTTAAACACCCATCCCCCACTGCTAGTCCCTCTGGTTTCTCTTTCCTTTGCCTTTCAGCCCAGCCCCTAGTGATCTCCTTAAGGAAGTCATACTCAATCCCAGGGGTCCTCCTTAGGGAGACTAGCGTCCATTAATTTTCCCTTAAAGAGGAGGGTAACATTTGCTTTCCTCTAACATTTTCTCTTCCTTCTGAACCATACCCCTTTCTTATCTGCTCAGGCTCCTGCCCCATATTGCTGATCCCTGTAAATGCCGAGATTTTTCTATGGTTTCCCCATCCGCCATGGTTTTACATATAAATCTCAGGGAAAGTGGTGTGTGCAAAACCCCTGTTACTTCACGCATTAAGTCCCTGGAAAGAGATTAGGTTTTGAGTATTCCTTTGGTGGATCAGAGTTTTTCCTTGCTGTATAAAACTAGAGATCCTAAAGTCTGATGTATGCCTGCATACCAGAATTGAGGTGTGCTGAGGGCCCTTGTAGTCGAGGAGAGGAATAAGTGGCAGTGCTCTCTGACCAGTCTTCTACTGCGTTTTAGTATTTTCTGAATTGGAGGTTTTATTAGGAGCTACCCTTTGAGGTGGTATCTTTTGGATTATGGATCCCCCAGGTTGTTGTTAGTATTTCCCTCTCACTTTCTGCCATAACCTTCTAAGTTTATCTATGATGCTCTAGAACGTTTTCCTAGTGGGAGAAGCTGAAAGGCTTTGTCCCGTTTTAAGAAACACTATTCCATGGATGGTGAACTAGAAAGTGTGCTTATTACATACTCATTTGTCATCAACCTGGGCAAGAGTGACAGTGATGGCCAGCACAGGGGGTACTCTTGATTTTGAAATCACTTGGGAAACCTAGAGCAGTGCCAATAGATGCATCTCTAGTAGGAGAACTAAGTGTGAAGTAATTCACTCGTGAAAAGGAAATCAGGTGTGTCAGTAGCTCCTCCCTACCCCCCCCCCCCCCCCCCCCACCTTGTAAGCTCTACTCTGGCAGTTTTTACTCAACACTGTTGTATCCCTAGTGCCTGGCATACGGTACCTACAGCACATATTTACTGAATGAATGAGTAAATCTTTACAAGAAATGATAGGTTGTGAAAGACTAGAGAGAAGGTTCCTAGTGTTCTAGGAGGTAATAGTAGACCCAGTCCAATCACCAGTGAGTCATGTAAAGCTACAGTTACAAGGTAGGCAAGATGATACCAATATCGTTTCATAAAATTAACCCATCATAGCAGGAAATACTGTTATGCTGCACCTAAAATAGGAACTATGGTTCCTTATCTCTTTGTTATCTTTTTTAGTTATCATTTTAAAAATCTTTCTTTCCCTTACTACCTTTCCACTCCATATTTCTCTCCTTCTCTCATTTTCCTGTGTTTTTTCTTTAAATGTTCATGTACTGTGTTGTTCCAAGTCAGTATTTTTCAACCTTCATACCGTTGATATTTTGAGCCTTAGAATTCTCTGTTGTTGGAGGCTGTCCTGTGCATCGTTACGATGCACATCTTATGATGGTTTAACAGCATCCCAGACTTCTACCCACTCCATGCCAATAGTGTCCCTTCCTCTTCTCACCAGTCATGATACTTATAAATGTCGCCAGACAATGCCACATGTTCCCTCCGGGGGAAAAAATTGCTCCTGGTTGGGAACCACTGTTCTGTTAGAGATTTTGGCTAAAGAAGTTATAAATCTTGGTCCAGAACGTAGAAATATTTAGGATATATTTTTGTCAGGTTTAAGTATTAGGTAGAACTTTACTTTTGTTGTCTTTAAAAATTCTCATAGATATTTTGGAAGATGTCAGGGAAAGAACCACAATAATGATTTAAAAGCTAGAAAATAATTTCTGAGAGGAGAAATTAATCTTAAGAAAATTAAGGTAAGGGGTGCCTGGCTGGCTCAGTCAGTGGAGCATGTGACTCTTGATCTCAGGGTTGTGGGTTCGAGCCCCATAGTAGGAGGAGAGATTGCTTAAAAATAAAATCTTAAAAAAATTAAGGTAAAAAAAAAGGTCTAGAGACAGCTGTGGGGTACCCTAACTGTATTTAAATATAAAAGAGTCATAACCAGATAGTTTTGATTCCTGTGGGATGACAGTAAGAGAAAATAGGCTTATGTTACAGCTGAAGAGACTTGGTTTAGGTGTAAGACAATTTCACAGAGAGAAGATGTTTGGGAATTTTCTTCTCGGGAAGCTTTTGAAAAAGAATAGATTATCTCATTTGTCAGAGGTGGTTTGTTGTGGTCCAGATTATTTTTCAGGACCTCTTCCATTTTTGCATGTAACACATTCTGTTGGCAAAAAGATAAGTCCAGTCTAGTTTCACCTTTATAAAAAATGAGTTACAGTCGTGTTCGCATAAGGAAAATATATGTAAATTATAGGCAGTCCAGCCCCCTTGATGAGTATTCTTCTTGTGCAGACCTAGAGGTAAAAGAATTGAGCCCCATATTTATTCTGGAAGGCAGAGACAGAAGTAACTTCTATTGGGGGAAAAAAGAAGTATAGTAGTCTGTAAGACTAGAAAAGCAGGGAGCCCAAACCACACACAACAACATGGACTGGTGCCTAATTACCAAGAAGATGTGAAATGTGGGAGGCGTTGAAAACGAATTAAGAGTGAGGAGATTGTAATGGGGAGCAGCTGAAGACACATCCACTGTCCCGCCTGCCTTTTGAGAAAAGCCCCGGGTTACGTTGCTCTCCGGGCCTGTGTCTTCTCTGTGCCAGGTGTCCCAAATGGCATCCATATCTGCTTGAGTGCCTACTGTGTGCATCATGGCCCTCCTTCCTCAGTGTCCAGGGGAAAAGAGCATTAGATGGCCTCAGGTGCCAACAAGAGTTTGTTGGGTTTTTTTTACCACTGACTAATTACAAGACCTCGAGAGGGAACAAGTCAAAGCCTCCTTGGACTTCAGTTTCCTTATCAGTAGTTTAAATAGATGATATCCAGGGTCCACTCCAGTCCTTATGTTCTACAGCACTATGAAATTTTTTTTCCTCTCGTTTTTACCCTGTCACATGGCTTAGTTTTGTTTGTTTTTGTTTTGCTACTGGATTGCTCCTTATCTTGTTTAGTTTTTAAAAATTAAGAAGTTGAGAAAAGTTAAGGAGCTTGATTCTTTTCTGCAGAGAGTGTCATCTAGCCCCTATGTGTTCCTCAGCATTGGAGAGGTTGGGTCCTGCCCAGTTAGTCACTGTCTGAGTCACTCCCGATTTAGGTCCCAGTGTTGTCTGAAAGACAACTTTCTTGAAACGGCCATTCAAATGAGACAAGGTGTCTCTAGAGATCATTTCGGAAAGCAGTCTGTAAACACTCATCCTGAAATTTATTGTATCTTCTGCAGTTTTTAAGGATAGGGACCGAATCCTCTCAGGCGCAGGAGAGGGACTGAGTCAGGGATCCCATATGGTTCCTCACAGACGCTTGCTTTCCTGGTGAGAGGCTGATCAGACCTGCGCCTTGACTCCCCTGAGAGAGGCTGGGAAGCCGGCAGCCTGTGGACTTTTGATTTGTGACAAATAGAATGATTTTGCCTCCCATTATTGCCTTGGTTAAAGTTACCACTTTAACTTTTACTTACTTGCCTAGTCACGCTGTTTGCACAACTTCAAGGTCTCTTGGAATTCAAAGCCTGATATATTTATTTTGGTCTTTGAATTGTGAAAAATGCAATGTTTATGTCTTGATTTATTTTTAAAATTATAAATGTTTTATATACAAAGGCCAGACGTATTCATTGTAGGGAAAATCTATTTACTGCCTATAGTGCTCAGTGTAAAATACTAAGAAAGCCCAACAAGAGAAGAAATAAAAAATTGCCCATATTCTCACTATCCAGAGATAACTTTCCATCCTTAACATTTGGCATATATTTTTCTCTTTTTTTCTATACATATCCCCCCCACATTTATTTTTGTTTTTTACAAATATGCTTAACAAGGGATATTAAACTACTTTAAAACTGTTTTCATTTAATATATATTGAACTTACCCCCACATGATTAAAAATGTAATACAACTTTTAAAAAACAGAATTCAGTTATATGGATGTGCCATCTTAATAATCGGCTATTGTTGGGCATTTTAGGCTGTTTCCAATTTTTTGCTGTTATAAATTACCATCTTATGCTTTCTGTCTTCCTCCTCTGCTGCTACTGTTGCTGCTGCTTTTATAATTTTATAAAACTTTAAACATAAATTGTATGTTGTATTTATCTCCACTTTAATATAATTTTTGTTCTGTGATATGGGTGGAGCAAAGAGAAACATAAAACTGCTCACAGGTAGTCTGAGGCCAAAATCAGCAATTTAGTGACAAAATTGGGAACTAGAAACCCTGTGATTGAGTCCAGAGGAAAGATCTTTTATCTGTGCGTCCCTCAGTTACTAACTGAGCTGATGTAGTCTGAGTGGATTCATCTTCCTTCTCGTAGCTCAGAATTGAAGTATTCTAGTTTATATCCTTATGTATTTGATGTTTACTTTTGTTTTCATCATGTTGAACTAGTTGAAAGGCAAAGGGAGGATTTTATTGTAATTAAAAAAAAAAAAAAAAGATGTGGACATTTGACCTGGTGCTCGTTTGAGATTCCAGTCTGACCTAGGGAGTTAATGGATCTGTTTCAATTTCCACCCCAGGGAAGAGGCTTCCTCAGACACAGCTTCGAAGCAGGACTGTCCCACGTGACACTTCTGTCATGTCATTCCGTGCTGGCTCTCTACTGCTTTTCAACACGGAGACACATGGCTCTGAAACTTGCCCATTGTGGCTGCTTTTCAAGCAGAGTGAACACTGCTATTCTCGTAATGAGAAGTGCTAGCCCCCTCCCCACCTCCAACCAGAAAGAGTGCTGCACAGTGTCAAGATTTAAAATGAAACCTTTGTTATAGCCCATGGGGAAAAATGGATCCATTCCAGCCCCAAACATATCACTCTCTGCCATTCCAAACCTACCAAGAGTTTTAATGGTTCTGAAACTTCTGGAAGGAAAAACAAGGTTCTTTTTTTCCCCCTCTTGTTTTTTGGGGAGGAGGGGCACTGAAATGGCACGTTGGGGAAAAAAGCAAATACATGGCATGTTTTGTGCCAATGAAAATGAGGACAGCTCAGCAGAGAAGGGAACTGAAGTATAAACTGTAATTGACCCATAGCTGTGGCATGACTCCTGGGTACCAGGAGGTCAGTAATAGGAGTTGCCATCCAAGGGCAAGGAATGAAGATTGCTAAAATGCCAGAAAGCTCTGGAGCTTCTTTCCTAACCCCTGGAGGCTACTATTCAGTGGGGAAAGGGCCAAGGTTCAGGTGAAACCAGGAGCACCTTTCTCTAGGACCTGAAACTGTTGCATCTTTTGAGAAGGATTCCCTTCCCTGTGGCTTTCCAGAAGCTATTTATTAATCCCGCCTGGAGCTATTCCTCACCCCCACCCCCCTACCCCCAGTGTACCACAAGGAGTTTGTTTGTTTGGGGGGGGTGGGGGTTGAGGATGGATAAAAGATACTTTGCTGACCACGAATTGTTCGGCATGGCTCTAAGGCCCATGTGCCTGGTTTCTCTCTCTAGCACCAAGTCTGAATTTGCTTTTTATTTTCTGAGGACTTGGGCTGTGGTTTGTTCGTGTTGCCAAAGGAGCTCCAGGCATGCACCACTGTTTGGGATCCAGTGGCCACATTTGGCAAGCAGTGGTTTGAATGACCTCTCTTTAGGAGCCCTAGGTCACTGGCTGGATTTCTACCTCCCTACATTACAGGCTCTTCCTGTATTGGGAGTGGCAGTTGGCCAGGGCATTATATTTCCACTGGCCTGAAAACATACAGACCCTGATGAGCAGAGGCTTGTGAGAGGGAGGAGGACAGCAACACAGGAAAGACTGAAACACATCATTAGGGCCCTTGGGCTAGGGATTCTTCAAGGGGAAGTTTGGGATCCTTAGGTGGAGCAGTTAGTGCGATAGCACCTGAAACACAGCAGCAGAGCTCGGTCTGGTTTCCTGAAGCGAAGCCTCGAGTGAGGGCTCTCTAGATTCATGAACCTCTTTTTATAGAATAGTTTTCATACCAGAGAGTTTGGGGAATATGTAGGTTTTAGAGCTTAAAGAAAATTCGTTCACTGTTCACAAAAACCGATTGTTTCACAGAGAAACTTTGACTTCAGCTTGAATCCACTTACTGCCAGGGGTTAGGAAATAGCATACCAGAGCATAATAACTCAGAGCAACTTATCCAGAGGTTGAGTTGTTTCCATCCCTGATCAATTCTTTCTCTTAAATGTGGTCGCCACCTTAGGATACCAGGAAGGTTTGTGAAAGAAAACGTCCTAGGCATTAGTTGTCTGCTTTCAGAGAGACACCGTGGGATGGGACGGGGGGGCCGATTTTGTGTGTGCGCGTACACGCCAACTGCTGTTGGGCACATACCTCCCTGAATGAGCTGGCTGTGTTTGTAGGATGGAGACATTCCCTGCGGTGGCTGAGAAGGTCCTCAAGGAGTTCCAGGTGTTGCTGCAGCATAGCCCCTCTCCTATTGGAAGTACCCGCATGCTGCAGCTTATGACCATCAACATGTTCGCTGTGCACAACTCTCAGTTGAAAGGTAAGGAATGTCTCGTTTCTTTATCTACACAGGTAAAGATTAATCTAGCTTCTTTCCTATGGTACCATATCACTCCATTCACCTGATACACACGCGCGCGTGCACACACACACACACACACACACACACACACACACTTCTCTTATCAGTGTCTCTCCAATTTTCAATCCACTCTCTGAAATCTGTATGACTCTCTAGTGCTTGGGTGGGATGAAAGGAGGGAATCATGGGTATGGAGCTTAATTTGCAAACCCAGAGATGCTGTTGCACATCTGGCCATGCTGAAGGCAGCAGCAAGGCCTCTTGGAGGCTGCAGACCCAGAGCCTCTCCCAGGGGAGAGGCATTGCTGAAATGTTTCATTGCAGAGACCATACGCTTGGCAGGGATTGGGAATAGCTGTTTCTGGACTCATGTACCCTGTTTGTTCGATATGGAAAAGTCTAGTTCCCTATGGGCTATCCCTTGTGGGAGCCTGCCAGGGAGTACGAACAGTGAATTGATGAGCTTTGGTGACTCAAGCTGGAAGCACAAAAATCACCAGGCCCAGAATTTGGCTATCATACTGGTGTGCATTCTGAAATGCTTTTCTGAACACTGGGGTTTTTAACACTGGGGAGGGAGGGGCTGATTGGCAGCAGTTTTAAATGTTCTGAGGACCAGGTCACTGTTGAAGGATGTTACCAGGATCCCTCCCCTCCACCCCACTTAGGTAAGGATGATGTGGTTTGACTTGACGGAGCTATGCAGCGCGAGGGTGACTTTGTTTTGTGTGTTTATTTGGTCCATGCTGCCAAAGAACCGTTTCGGAGCATTGACAGAGACTGTTTGGTCTCAGCGCTTGTTATCGGAAATGCCAAGAAGTGGGATTTGTCCCGTGCAGACTCTGTTGTAAAACAGACCTGGCCTTTCCGGACAGAGTGTTGCCAGTTCTCTTGTTATATCTCTTCTTAGTGCTTTCTCCCTCTGAGGTGGATTTACTTCCCTTCCCATTTGTGTTTGGGGGTTATGCTTCAGCTCGCTGGTGTTGGGGGGGGTGGGTGGTGGATTTCTCCCCAGATGAGAGTGTATGCCACACTTGCCCTCGACACTTGGCTCCTCCTGGGACACTCTGCAAGGTCCTCTGCTGCTCCGCCTGCGTTTTCAGTCATATCTGAATCTTAGAGGATTTTCTCATCTCGTGCTGCCTGCTACAGCATTTAGAATTCCCAGCAGAAGTCGAGATGCAGAGGCTTGGGTGCCTTTTTGAGGCTGGCTCGTTATTCCTGAGAACACCTCTGAGGAAGCACGCACTCCTGAGGCGGCAGCGGGAGTTTCCAGGAAGGAGGAAATAAAGTTTGTGAAGTGCTGTCATCGTGAGGCTTGAAGTCCAAAGGGGAGGGGGATTGATTCCTTCACCGTTGCTCTGCTGGTTCTGTCGAGTGGGAGGCTCACCAGACTCGGGAGATGCCCTCCTGTTTATTTTCCTGCTTCCCTCCGGCAGCAACACGGAGTTCAGGGAGTTGCCTGTCACAGAACCGCAGCCTCTGCCAAGGTGTGGTTCCGGCCTCAGGTGACCTGTGGTCTCAGGAGGTGTGAATGTAAAGGACCTGCAACTCTTGCCTGTGAAGCATCTGTTGTCAGCAGCTTCTGCTCCATGAAAAGGAATGCCTTGGCCTTTTCATAGGCCACGAGTGAGTCCTTTTCTTGTAGCTGCTATTACGTAAAGGTTAAGAAAATATGGGTGAAAGGAAGGTGAGATGGTGAGAACGGAGAAAGAAGAAAATAGGTGGTTCTCCCATTTGAGGCCAAGGTTCTTTTTTTTAGGACTCTTCCATCCGTGGTCAGTCATAATGAGGACCCGCTAGCCAAGAAGGACATGTCAAAGCCTGTGCTTGACTTGAGACCCTTCTCGTTTCTGGCCTGGTCCTGACGCTTACCTCCATGAGGCAGCTGGGGCCAAGGGGAGTAGGAGCTGAGGTGGTCAGAAGCTCCAAGAGCGTTTCAGGGAAAAACAGCCCGGGCCACAGGATATAACACTCAGCTGGGACAGAGAGCTCTGCGGACGTGCTGCCAAGTACCCGGTGTGCAGTTGAGGCGGCCGTCCAGACCCCACTGTGTGGGCTGCCATTGGGAGAGGGGTGAGCAGAGCACTCAGCGGGGCTGGTTGGTGGGAAGATGCACTTTTCCATTTCCCAGCACATGAGTCATCTTCTCTGGGCCCCTGTGCTGTGCTTGCACGGACAGTGGCAAGAAGGGGGTGTTGTGGCTGAGTAGCAGCATCTGTGCCGGGGGTGGAGAGGGAAGGGGGTTGGGGACAGGGTAAAGATTTAAATCCTTCACTAATCAGCAGCAGTTTGAATCACATTTTTATGAGTAAGGAAGTGATAAATCAGCCCTGAGTGTTCAGCCCGCAAGTCCTGTCAGCTGGTGCCCTTCTAAAGGCTTCTCTCCAGGCCAGTCTGCTTGCTGTCAGAGTCGCCACCCAGACACGGAACCCTGACTGTCTGAGACCGGGAAGCAAGGGCCTGATGCTGCCTGGCCCTCCCAGGTGCTTGGGGTCTTGGTGATTTGGCAGTCACTGCAAGTTACAGAACATCTGGGCCATCATTTTTCTTTCCATTCCTTCTTGGACATGTCCTTCTGGGTGGGTGTTTGTGTATGTCAGTTCCTGGACTCTGTGGAGAAGGAACATTCCAGCCTGAAGCAGAGGTGATCTGTGGCCCCCAAGGCAGTCGCGATCCTTTCAGTCTGTGCCTGGGCCTTCCTTGTAGATGTGGTACCTTAGGAGTGTGATTTGAAGAGCAACAGGGACGTCCTTACTAAAAAGTATGTTCTTTGTTAATGCCTCTAATTCATTTTGTGTGTCTGTGTATGTGTGTTCAGTGCCACCCTTGTATTGCTCTCCTCTTTTCAAAATACCAATAGTTGAGGGATAGAAATGATACTAACTCTGTAGTGTGATTACTTTTTAAAATGTGCTTTCCTTGTGGTCAAGAGAGACACAAAACTGTTTAAAAGCTTTGGATGCCTCCCAAGTTAAAATGGAGGAGAAAAACTTAGCAAGCGGTGAGTTAAAGGCATCTTTCCCCTTTTCCTAGGTTATAGTTTACCCTGGCGCTCAGGAAGGTGGAGGATGAAGGTCAGATTTGCCCTCTTTGCACAGGGGAAAATAAATTGAGTTTTGCCACATCATTTAAAATCCATCTAAACTTTCCGATCTCAGCACTGATCTTCAAATTCACGGGTTGAGGGATGCCTGGCTGGCTCAGTAGGTGGAGCACGCAGCTCTTGATCTCAGGGCTGTGAGTTCGAGTCCCATGTTGAGTATAGAGATAACTTAAAAATAAGATCTTAAAAAAAAAAATGCATGGGTTGAGGGCCATTGGTGGGGGGGAGACCTTTATCTCCTCCTCTCATATGGACCCTTTGCAAAAATTCTGCCTGAGTGGAACTATAGACTCTAGAATCCTGCACAGAAGTGATTGGGGACAGATGAATTTGAAGGATGTTTGGGGGCTCTTAGCAAAGTGCCTGCTATTTATTAGGCACTAAGCCTTTGTTGAATGCATGGATGAAGGCGGCCATAGTTCTGGGCAAGCCAGCTCTCATTGAACAGTGTGTTCCTTACTTGGCCCATGTCCAAAATTGTCCTTTGGTGAGTGATGGGTGGTGGTGAGATAGGTGGTTCCCAGAGTGATGTCACAATTGGTAATGTCTCTACAGCATTCTTGAGCCTGAAGGGAGAAATGGGGCTTCTCCACGTGCCTCAGCATTTAACACTTCAGTGGCCATCTGACTGACTGACGTGATGCTGGAGGGTGAACTGTTGATCTAAACCACAAACACTCCAAGAATTTTAATTTTTTAAAAATTTTGTAATTTAAGGAAATAAACTGGAGTTTCTTGAAGAGGAATAATTGAAGCAACGTTTGTGGTAGGGCATCACTGAAACCCATTGCATCCCCCATCTGTGCCCAATTTGGTCCAATCTGGCCTTCACCCCCCCCCTTCCTTTTTTTTTTTTTTTTTTTCACCCCCTCTTGGTCTCTCTCTTTTTAAAAAAAAAATATGTTTTATAATTCCTGGAATCAAAACCATCTCAGGCACACACTGTTTTATTTTACTGTATTATTGGATTATACTTCCTATAAATCATTGGATGTTATTCATTGGCCACCACTGGAATAACTTCCCTTTTCTGTGCCCTGGCCCCCTCTTTTTCCTCCTCCTTTTCCTCCTCTGCCAGTTCGTAGACTAGGCCTCCATTTCAGCCCTGCAGAAATGGTGCTCTGGTGGCAGCAAGAGGGCACCCAAGAGACACTTCTTGTGTGTGCCGTCGGTGCTCCCTGCTTTTAGGGAACATGCAGGGGCTGGGATTGAGGTAGGGCTGGACTGGCATTATCATTTATGCTTGCTCTTATGGTTTGTTAGGAATCCTAAATTGGAGGCGGTAGGGGGAGTGCCACATGTGTGTCTCCAAAGGGATGGAGAGTCACAGCTGGGACGGATAGTGGCCAACCTAGATGTTGGGATGCTTGAGGTGGAGACCCACCCCTTCAGGCTGCTGTTGTGTATGCAGATTGAGTCTAGTTGAGAAGTTTGCTTCACAACCAAAGTTCCTTTGATTTCCAGCTACATCCACCTTACAGCCCTTGAGTACAGCAGTCTGCTCCTCTGTGGCGGTTCACTTCTGTCTGAGTCTCTTACCAAAGCAAAATGTATGAAGTGCCTAATCCTCTGCTTGTCAGAACAGTTGTACAGGAAATCCACCTTTCATAAGGGGTTAGGCTTGAGTTTAGCTGTACAAACTGTCCCTCTCATTCCTCCTTCTATATCTCTAGTGCTAGAAGCCCTTGGGCTTTTTCTCCTAAAGGATCTATGGGTAGATTTCTCCAGGTAATCAGCACTGCCTGACCTTCACTTTCCGAACTGCTCAGTTTAGAGTAAATTAACAAAGAGAGAGCCAGCTTAGCCAACAAATTTTTGTGAGAAATAGATTTGAAGGTCAGAAGAGGCTAGGCTTTAGAAGGCAGGCCAGAGGAGGACACGTCCTTCAGCTATGCCCTCTATCCCTCTGGGGGAGATATAACTATCAACAGGTTGCTTAGCACAGCCTTCTTCCCTTAGAATTCCCTGGAAAAGAGGAAAAGTTAAAGAAGTGAGTATGTCAAGGGAACCTCCCTATCTTTCTTGACTCTGATTTCCAGGGTCCTTGTTTTTAGAACGACTGTTACTTTAGGCTGGGAAAGAGAAACAGTTATGAAAAGCTAAAGAAATGAGAAAATTCAGTCATATCAACAAAAGTAAGCCTCTTATGTGTCAGTTGAAGAAATGATTTCTGTGTTTGCCCCAGTGTGACACTGTGGGTTGGTGTCCTTGGTTCTTTGGTTTGGAGTGCTGACGTGTAACATCCCATCATAACCCGGGAGCTGAAATGGGCCAGATAGCTCATCTCTCCTGCCGTTTTACAGCTTCCCAATTTGATTTTCTTTTGCTCCATGAAGAACTTGTTCTGAAAGGAAGACATTACTGACAGGAATGTTGACAGCAGGACTCCCAGCTGCCTTTCCTGAGTTCTCTTTAAGCTTTTCCTGGGGAGAAAAATTCTAAATGGGTAGGTTACAGGGGACTCGGGCCAGATAGGTACTATGTGTTGAAGACAAAGGGAAAGTAGGTGTGTTCTGGGGATGGGGTTAGAGGGAGTAAGTTGTACTTTGTATCCTAATCAACTAGATGATGGTCTGAGGAAGAATTGTGGCTTTCAGAGGTAGTGACCAATAACGGCAACAACAAAAGGACACCGCATTAATACTTGATGACATTTTATAGTTACTGTGTATGTATTTTCATTTGATTTCTCCTATCAGCTGTCTGAGACAGGTGGGACAGATATTTTGTATCTTACTTCATAGATGACCTGAAAGGGAACAGAAAGTTTTAGTAACTTAATCAAGGTTGCATGGCTAGTAAATTACATAAATTAACCCAGGTCTTAAGTGTCCAGCCTTCCCTATCAGAAGACAGAAAAACTTCCCTGGACTTAATTGAGACAGTTAAACAATGAAAGCATCCCCTGATACCCCGCCAAAATCTGAGCAGCTGCTGTTCTTTGATGCAAAAAGTGATCCTGGAGTCTGATTTGAGACTGAAGAGGAGCAAGTAGAGATGAAGGAGTTGGGGGGTCAGAATTCTCCTAGGCTACTTGAGCCTCTAGTGGGACCACGGATAATAAGCTGGCAGAAGGATATGGTTTAGGGATATCAAGATTGTTGTTGAGGTTCCATATTTACTACTCTCATGGATAAGAGGGAATCTCCCTCTCACAATGGAAAGCATTAAAAAAATTTTCTTTAACGTTTATTTCTTTTTGAGAGAGAGACAGAGTGAGAGCAGGGGAGGGGCAGAGAGAGAGGGAGACACAGAGTCTGAAGCAGGCTCCAGGCTCTGAGCTGTCAGCACAGAGCCCGATGTGGGACTCGAACTCACAAACCACAAGATCATGACCTGAGCCGAAGTCACACACTCAACCCACTGAGCCACTAGACGCCCCTGGAAAGCATTGTTAATGACCGATTGGTAAAAGTAATTTTCTGTCTTTCTCTTGTTTTGGGAAATGTAGTGTCTGTGTTTCTATCTCTCTCTTTTAAAGGACTTTTTAGGAGCATTGTTTGTTACTGTCACAATCTTTTCTAATATCCCTCTTGCTTTTAAAATAGAGGCTTTTCAGGGCGCCTGGGTGGCTCACTCGGTTAAGTGGCCAACTCTTGGTTTCAGCTCAGGTCATGATCTCACGGTTTGTGATTTTGAGCCCCATGTCAGGCTCTACACTGACAAGCGGAGCCTGCTTGAGATTCTCTCTCTCACCCTTTCTCTCTGCCTCTCCTGCACTCTCTCTCTCAAAATAAATAAATAAAACTTAAAAAATTAAAATAAATTCAAAAGAGGCTTTTCAACATGCCATTCTCTTTTTTTTTTTTTTTTAAGTTTTTTAATGTTTATTTATTTTAGAGAGAGACAGAGTACGAGCGGAGGAGGGGCAGAGAAAAAGAGGGAGACACAGAATCTGAGGCAGGCTCCAGGCTCCAGGCTCCGAGCTGTCAGCACAGAGCCCCTATGTGGGGCTCGAACTCATGTAACCCTGAGATCATGACCTGAGCAGAAGTCAGACACTTAACCGACTGAGGAGCCCCTCACATGCCATTCTTAGAAGAGACTGTGATTCTTATTTTTGGCCTAGGGAAAAATGGATATATTGTTCATGCAGAAAAGAGGATGAGAGGCTAAAGCATTTGAAAGGATGATAAAGTGAATACACATGGAACCCCTACCTAGATTAAGAAATAAAATCTTGTTAGCACCTCAGAAACTCCCTGTTGTGTTTTGTGTGCACCCTTCCAGGTAATTGTCCCTCACCCTTCCAGGTAATCGTCAACCCGACCTGTGGAGTTCATCCCCTTACTTTTCTTTATAGTGTTGTTATAAGTACGTCCTCTTAAACAAAACATAGTTTGGTTTTGCTTGCATATAAATGGAATCATGCTTAATCATGTTATTTACATTCTTTTTTTCTCTGGCTTATTTTGTTCCATGTAATGTTTGTGAATTCTGTCCATGTTGATGTGTGTGGTTGTAGTTTATCCATTTTCATTGCTACAATACTACATTTTATTCATTTATTACAGTTTACCCATTCTTATGTTTAAGGGCATTTGAGTTGTTTTCTCTTTGGGGTTGTTATGAACACTGAATCCGTTGACAGTTATTGTAATTATTAGAGCATTTGGATTTATATATACTGTCTATTTCTTTTTTTAAGTTTATTTATTTTGAGAGAGAGAAAGAGAGAGAGGGACTCAGGTAGGGGCACAGTGTGAGGGGAGAGAGAGAATTCCAAGCAGGCTCCACACTGTCAGTGCAGAGCTGGACACGGGGCTTGAACTCACAAACCATGAGATCATGACCTGAGCTGAAACCAAGAGTCAGACGCCCAACTGAGTGAGCCACTCAGGCGCCCCTATACGGTCTTATTTTTTAAAAATAAGCTTTTACTGAGGTAAAGTATGTACACAATAAAATGAACCCATGTTAAGAATGTATTTAAATGAGTTTGACCCATTTATATACCTAGGTAACTAATGTTCACAATCAAAACACAGAACATTCCATCATCCTGAAAAGTTTTCTTTGTGCTCATGCCAGTTGACCTCTGTTCCTACCCCTGGCCCCAGGCAGACTACCGACCCGCTTTCTGTCACCATACACTGGATGTGCCTTTTCTAGAGTTTCATATAAATGGAATCAGTGTGTACTCTTTAGTGTTTTGCTCAGCTTCACGTGTCTGAGATTTATTCATGTTGTTTCTGTGTATCAGTACTGCATTCCTTTATATTACTGAATAGTATTCTACTGTGAGGGTATAATACCATTTTGTTTATCTAGTTACCTGTTGATAAATGTTTGGGTTGTTTCTACTGTTGGGCTATTATGAACAAAACTGCCGCGAATGTTGGTATGAAAGCCTTTTTGTAAACGTATATTTTAATCACTTGGGTAAATACCCTGGAGTAGATGTTCTGGGTCATACAGTAAAGTATATGTTTAACTTCATAAGAAACTGCTAAATTGTTTTCCAAAGTAGTTGAGCCATTTTACATTCCTTGCAGCAAGGTGTAGGAGCTCCAATTTCTTTGCATCCTTGCCAATATTGGGTATTGTCAGTCTTCTTTACTTAGTGGTTCTGGTGGGTATGTGGTGCCATTTCATTTTGGTTTTAATTTCGTTTTGTGTTTCCCTGATGACTGAGGATGATGAGTGAGTTTTCATGTACTTATTTACTATTTGTATATCTTCTTTGGTAAGTATCTACTTAAATCGTTTGCCCATTGAAAAATCAAGTTGTTTGCCTTTATTATTAAGTTTCAACATTTCTCTCTGTGATCTGAATATAAGCCCCTTATCAGATATATATTTTGCAGATATTTTCCCCTAATGCTTTCCCATTCTTATACCCATTTTGTTCCCTTTTTTCTTCTTTCTTACTTTCTTTTGGATTTTTTTCCCCACTCTTTTCTTCTCCTTTCCCTACTAGTTTCTTTTTATTTTATTAGTGATTAACCCTAGGAATGAGAGCATATACACTTACCTTGCCAAAAGTCAGGTTATTCAGTATTTTCATTCTCTTCTGAAATAATACAAGGGCCATGGAATACTTAAATTCTATACTGTATCTCTCCAGTTTATAAGCTGCTTTGTCATGTATTTGAATTGTCTTTTTCCTTTCAAACCCTACAAGACAAATTGTTGCTGTTTGTTGTTGTTGTTATTATGTTGTTGGTAAATGCTTGTTTAGATCCACTCATATTTACTATGAGTAAATTTTTCTTTTCATTCTTTTTTGCATTTCATAACCTCCACCTGGGATCATTTTCTTTCTGCCTCAAGTATATTCTTTAGAATTTATTTAGTGAAGTTCTTTTGATGACAGATTTTTTCGGTTTTTATTTGTCTACAAGGCTTTATTTTCCTTATTCCTTTCTTAATAAATAAATTATTAACTTAATTTTTTTGTTTATTTATTTATTTTGAGAGAGATGGAGAGCATGGGTGGGGTAGGGGCAGAGAGAGCAGGAAAAAGAATTCTAAGCTGACTCCATGCTGACACAGTGTGGAGCCCAGCGTGGGGTTGGAACTCAGGAACGGTGAGACTGTGATCTGAGCCGAAATCAAGGGTTGGGTGCTTAACTGACTGAGCCACCCAGGCACCCCTATTTTCCTTATTCCTGAAGGATCTATATTCACTGGTAATAGGGTTCTAGGTTAATAGCTATTGTTCTTCAGTCCCCATTTAAGATAATTTATTGTCTCTGGGCTTTCACCGTTGCTGATTGAAAGCCAACCATCAGTCAAATTGTTTCTCTTTTAAAAATAATCTGTTCTTTCTGGTTGCTTTCCAGGTCTTTTAAAAATTAAAAAAAATTTTTTTTAAATTATTTGATGTTTTGCAGTTCTAATGATTTGTCTAAGCTTGGATTTATTTTTTATTCTTCCTGCTAGAGATTTGTTGGGCTTCACATAATCTGTGAGTTGATTTCAGCAGTTTTGGAAAATTCTTAGCTGCTTTTTTTATTTAAATGTTTATTTATTATTGAGAGACAGAGAGAGAGAGAGAGAGACAGAACATGAACATGGGAGGGGCAGAGACAGGAGGAAATGCAGAATCCGAAGCAGGCTTCAGGCTCCGAGCTGTCCGCACAGAGCCCGACGCGGGGCTCGAACTCACAAACTGCGAGATCATGACCTGAGCTGAAGTCGGATGCTTAACTGACTGAGCCACCCAGGCGCCCCTTTTAGCTGCTTTTTAAAAATATTACATCAGCCCATGCTTTCTCTTCCCCTTCTGTGACTCTAGTTAGTCAGAGGTTAGACCTTACTCTATGTCTTTAGTGTCTCTTAAACCTCTTTCAGTTTTTTGACTTTTTGTGTTGTGCTCTGCATTCCAGATCATTTCTTTAACTCTGTCTTTCATTTCACGAATCTTTCCTTAGCTATATCTAATCTGCTAAATATGCCCCACTGAGGTTTTTTTTTACTTCAGTTATATGCTTTTATTTCCAGATATATTTTGTTCAAATCTACCCTTTTTTTTTTTTTTTTGTAGTTTCTTGTTCCCTGGACGTATTTGTGAGCTTGTCTTTTATTTCTTTAAAATATACTAAACATGGTTATTTAAAACTCTATGAATAAGGGGTCCTTTTAGATAACTTTCTGCTAAGCTCTTATTTTTGCTGGTTGTCATTCCTGTGCCTTGTTTCCTGTGCAATTAAAATTTTTTTCTTATTTTCTTTGGAATTCATTATTGGGAGTGCTTGGAAACCTGGGATGAAAATTGGGAAAAGGACTTGAGTTTGCTTTTGTCCACAGCCTATTGTGGGCAATCTAAAATAATCATTCTAAATTAAAATACCTGCTTGAGGGTTTACAGACCACTCAGGTTATGTGAATCCAGGCTGCATACTCCTGTGAGGGCTAGGGCATGGTCCATATTTTCAGTGTAATATTTTTCCTCTTCTGTTCAGCCCTACGATTTAACATACTTTTCCAACTGTCTTATCAAGGGGCCATGGGTTAGTTCTTTTTTTTTTTTTTTTTTTTTAATGTTTATTTATTTTTGAGAGAGAGGCACACAGAGAGTGCAAGCAGGGGAGGCGCAGAGAGAGAGGGAGACACAGAATCTGAAGCAGGCTCCAGGCTCTGAGCTGTCGGCACAGAGCCTGACGCGGGGCTGGAGCTCACGAACTGCGAGATCACATATGACTTGAGCTGAAGTCGGACGACCAGCTGACTGAGCCACCCGGGTGCCCCATGGGGCCGAGGGTTATTTCTGATTCACTCTCACACCTTGGATGTAGTGCTTTAGGATCCCAGCTTAATGGCAGAGATTTTGGGCACCCTCTTAGGCTAGCTGTACCCATGAAGCTTTGGAAACCAAAGCTCAAGTTCATCAGGTGGCAAATGGTCTTAGGGTAAAGTCTGCCTGTAATGCATGCACACTTTTATCCCTAGTTTCCCATCTTTACACAATCTCTGACCAGAAGATTCCGTTTTAATTTCCTAACTCGTGTATGCTTTCTAAAAAGATTTTTAAAATACCTTTTCCAGGATAATTAGTTGTTTCCTTGGGAGAGTAGATCAAGGTACCTAATCTGCCGGGCATGTTACTAGAGAAAATGCTGTGACACCTTTTTTCTTTTTACCATCAGACTTGAGCATTTGTTTAGCTCTGCCTGGAGCAGTGTGACAGGGGCACCCGTATTCAGGGTGGCAAGGGCATGTGGGCTGCTTTCCAAAGAGTAGGTCTTTTTCCAGCTCCTACAGTCTAATTTTATGGCAGATGGTGTTACTGGGTTCACATTTTAAAATTTTTCCAAGAAGTGTTCAAGGTGTAGACTACTGGGAAGACTACTTGGGTGGGGAAGGAAGGTAAAGAGAGGCTTGCAGCTGAAATGATAGAAACCATTTATTACCAAAAGGGTCTGAGCTAGAGATCTGGAAAAGAGTGCTCTCTAGTTTCAGCCACATTACATTACATATCTGGTGAACCCTTGTTGGCCCATAAAATCTTTTCCATTAGTCAGGGTGCTCTGTGCTTTTGTTCTTGACTTCTGCTGTTCTTAGAGCTGTTTAGTTGGCTTGTATGTCTCAGTTTAGAAGTCAGATTGTCACATATTTAGAATTTTATTTACTGTAATTGCAGTTTTCTGGCTTCTTTAGGCCCTCTTCAGATACAGGACTCCCATCTTGAAGCTTATTTCAGAAAATGCCCCTGTGATCCCTTGCCCCAAGTGCCAACAGCAGATGCAACAGTTGACACGCGGAAGGGAATTTCCAACTGCTGGGCAGGTTTCTGAAATCCAGACACGTGCTGTTCACACTTTGGCTTCTGAGGCAGGGATCAGTGGTTGAAGAGGGGAGGGGCTGGCAGGGGACTGGAGGGAGAAATATCTTACAGTGCCTGCCCAAGGCTTATGGCTGTGTCAGCTTTCTTCATCCCTTCTCCAGCTGGCGTTGGCAGGGTAGAGTAAATCACTGTAGAGTGGTTATGAGCCGAACTCACTGGGGGCTTCTTTGAGGCACACCTGTGACGTCATCCTGTTATCACTGCTTGTTCTGCATAACCTCTTTTCACCTCTCCCTTGAGAAAGGGTGATGCCCAGAACTCGTGTCAGGGCAGTGAGTAGAGAGAAATGTTTGGTAATCATTATTTTGAGATGCCTGCTAAGGACACAATTGCAGGCCATTGACACATTCAAGATTCCACATTGGAAGAGAAAATCCTGTTTGTAAACATGGCCTGCATACCTCATAAACTTCTTTTTAAACATGAAGGAAAAGACAATCCAGAAAGACTTGAAACTCCTAAGTGGTCTCTCTTGATCCCCCTCTAAACACACACACACACACACACACACACACACACACACACACACACACTCAGACACACTTAGACACACACACACACACACACTGCTCTCTATACGGCAGTGATTCTTTCAAAAACATCAGATCATGTCACTGTGTTCGGAATCCTCCACTGGCTTCCCATTTCAGTCAGAGCAAAGCCATAGTCTCTACAAGAAAACTCCCCCTCCTCCCCACCCTCCCACATCGCCTCTCTCTGACCTCATTTGCCGCTACTGTTCTCCCCCTGGCTTGCTTACTCTGTTTCAGCCACACTGGCCTTCTTGCGGGTCCTCTGATAAGCCAGGGATTCTTCCACCTTTGAACTTTTGCATTAGCAGTTTTCTCTACTTGGAATGCTCTGCTGCCAGCTGTCTGCATGGCAGATCCCTCACCTCCTGCAGGTCTGCTGAAATGATATCACCGTGAGGCCTGCCCCAATCATCTTATCAACAGTGCTGCACTCCCAGCCTGTACCCCTTGATTACCTCTGTATCCTGCTTGATTTTCTTTTTTCACAGCTTACATTCTCCATACTAGGAAACTCATTTTGGGGGCATATGTTTATTACTCATTTTCTCCTACTGCTCCTCTTCAAGAACATAAACTGCCTGCAGTTAGGGATCCTTACCCTGTTTTATTCACTGATGCATTATGAACCTCTAGAACAGTGCCTGGTGTGCTATAAGTTGTCAATAAACGTGTTCAACAAGTCAGTCTGGGCAATGCAGATTGAAAGGCAAGGCCTGGGTATCTGTTATCTGGGGTCATTGTTGATAATCTTACTGTCTTCCCTGTTTTTTCTTTTTTCCTTGTTTTTTCTGACACCTCAGAAAATGTAATTTCCAAATACATATTTTGTATCCTGGCGTTAAATTAAAATACATTAAATGTGTTTTGGTATTTACTGTTAATCCTGGAATCTATGTCTTTGGGGCTCTGGAGAGCAAAATTTCTTGGAGAACAGCATAAGTTATGTCCTTTCTCATCTCCTAAATCTTCCATCATTTATTCTCTGTCCTTTCTTCCTGCACATAATGTTCTTTTAGTTCTCCTTTACTGTATTTTCATTCTCATTTAACTAGAGCAATTTGTCCTCTTTATGTAAACTAGTTTTTTAACTTAATTAATTTTGAGAGAGAGAGAGAGAAAGAGAGAGAGAGAGAGAGAGAGAGAGAGAGAGAGAGAGAGAGAGAGAGAGGTCGGGAGGGACAGAGAGGGAGAGAGAGAGAATCCCAAGCAGGGTCTGCACTGTCAGCACAGAGGCCAATGCGGGGCTCGAACTCACAAACCATGAGATCATGGCCTGAGCTGAAACCAGGAGTTGTATGCTTAACCAACTGAGACACCCAGGCACCCCTACATATTTTTTTAAAAAGATTTAACATTTTTGTTTTTGTTGAGAGTACTAAAAAAGTAGGAAAAAAGCTGGAAGCCACCTGTAAACTTCCCAGCAATGACATTCATTCCTACATGTATATATGAATATTCAAGCTTTTCGTAACACAGTTGAAAAAATACTGAATATAAAGACGTTTGATTCTACTGTTTTCACTTAGAGGTATTCAAAGTTATAAAATCCTTTATAATCATGTTTAATGGCTGA
Organism: Panthera pardus; assembly: GCF_024362965.1. Lineage (NCBI taxonomy): Eukaryota > Metazoa > Chordata > Mammalia > Carnivora > Felidae > Panthera > Panthera pardus. Next base: position 54,796,798 of record NW_026526876.1, read on the forward strand.
ATATCATTCTCATACGAATATGTTAAAATTCACTTAATCCGTATCCTGGTTTTGGACATTTTCCCCCACTTTTCTAGTATTGTGAATAATGCTATAATTAACATCTTTGTACATAAAACCGTTGTCTGCATTTCATATTGTTTTGTTAGAACATATTTTTAGAAGCTCAGATTTTGAGTTAAAGAGTTTGAAGTCTTTTAATGCTTTTGATACATGATGCTGGATTACTTATTAAGAAGTTGTGCCAGCTTACACTCTTTAACAGGAGTGTTTGAGAATGCCCAGCTACCACCTCTTACTGGCATTAAAGTATTTTTAATGTTTTACAGTTCTTGGCATAATGTAAACATTCATATATTTGTTGAGTAAATGATAGATGAAAACCCATCTTTTTTTTTTTTTTTTAATAGACTTTGATTTTTAGAGAAGTTTTAGGTTCATAGCAAAATTGATCGGGAAGACCAGAGAGTTCCCATATATCTCCTGCCCCCAAAACATGCACCATCTCCTCCACTATCAACACTGGGAACCAGAGTGGTACGTTGGTTACGATTGATGAACCTATATTGATACATCATTATCAGCTTTAGCCCATAGTTTACATTAAGGGTTTACTTTTGATCTTGTACATTCTGTGGGTTTTGAGAAATGTGTACTGACATGTATCCAGCATTATAGTATCATACAGAGTAAGTTCATTGCCCTAAAACTCCTCTGTGCTCTGCCTATTCATCTCTTCCTCTCCCTAACTTCTGGTAACCACTGATCTTTTTACTGTCTCCATAGTTTTGCCTTTTCCAGACTGTCATATAGTTGGAATCATGTAGTGGGTAGCCTTTTCAGATTGACTTCTTTCATTTACTAATATACATTTAAGGTTCCTCCACATCTTTTCAGGGCTTGATAGCTCATTCCTTTTGAGTATTGAATGATCTCCATTGTCTGAATATACCACAGTTTATTTGCCAGTTAGCCTACTGAAGGACATCTTGGTTGCTCTAAGTTTTGGCAGTTATGAATAAAGCTACTATAAACATCTGTGCAGGTTTTTGGGTGGACATAGTTTTCAGCTCATTTGGGTAAATACCAAGCAATGAGATTACTAGATCATATGGTAAGACTGTGTTTAGTTTTGTAAGAAACTGCTAAACTGTTTTCCAACTTATCTTGTTTGAAATTGCATTTCTTTGATTACTGATGAGAATGGGCATTTTTTTCTGTTTTATTGTTTATAGTTCTGTTTGTAGTCTCTGCTCATTTTTCCATTCCAACCTAGTATCTTTCATGTCAATTTATTTGAGCTTTATTTTTACATTTATTTATTTAATTTGTATGTTAGAAGGAGACACAGAGAGAGCATGAGTGGAGGAGGGGGCAGAGGGAGAGAGAGAGAGAAAGAATATCCCAAGCAGGCTCCACGTTCACGAGGTGGAGCTTGACGCAGGGCTCAGTCTCATAACCGTGAGATCATGACCTGAGCCGATATCAAGTGTCGGCCGCTTAACCAGCTGAGCCACCCAGGTACCCCTATTGGAGCTTTGGAGATGGTAAATATAATGAGTCCTTTCTGTGTTCACTGGTAATTTTCTTATTTGTGTGTGATTTTTTAAGTATGTTTATGGTTTTTTAAATGTACAAAAGTTTTAAATTTTTATTTAGTTAAAAATGTCATTCTTTTTCCTTTGTAATTTATTCCATTGCTCTTAAGCTTTGTTAGGGCTTTCTACTGGAGAAGTTTTTTTTACTAGATCTGCAAATATATTTTCATTTCTATCAGCTGGAGGGAATTCTAGCACTATTTGTCAGGTAATTTCATTCAGTTGGTAAGAGATGTAAGGAACCCTACATCCTTACTAATGTGATAGCAGCATTGTCAAACTAGATCTTTTGCATCATACAAAGTTCCTAACCAGCAGATCAGCCTGGTGTATATATTACTTTGACTGAGGTAAGGTTGGAGTCATCATGAACTGCATTGTCAGGGTCAGACCTTTTACTGCACCTCACCTCACCAGGTGAAAACTTGTCAGCTGGGAATAGTTTAAGCTTGGAAAGTTAGCATGGGTATGTCAGTGAGTAGTCTTGTCTTGCCATTTCAGGGAGGAAAGAATTTGGTTGCCTTTTGTGACTCTCCCACTTTTCACTAACTAATAATTCATCTGTGCATTAATAGACTATTTCTACTGAGGAAGTACATCTTTCTTTTGGAGTAAAAACTCTTGAAATAAACCATGTTTTGAGTTGAGTACTAAGGGAGTAAGGCTGTGCCAGTTGGGGCCCTCAACACTGGCTCATGGGACCATACTCAGCCAGAGACATTTGCATACAGATGTTTCCCATAATCTCTGGTGGCCCTTTTCATTGGTTAGTCTTGGCTTTGGAAGCGTTATGAAAGGTGTATTTAGGGCAGCATTTCTGCTGAGCAAGTCAGTGCCCCTGACTGTCCTGGGCCCAGGGATGTGCAGGCGGAGAGTAGTAGTAATGAGATATTTCTGAAATTTCTTTGGCTTAAGGAATTCAGAGAGAGGTATAGGGGTGGAGCAGATGTATGCTGCCCAGTATGGAGAGTCAGGTCATGACATTTGTATTTTCTGGGTGATAGATCTTGGGTGTGGGGTCATCTGCCAAAAATGTGATCTCTCTTTTCTCTGAAAGTCATGTGATCTCATGGTTATGAACTTTGCAATTAATCACATTTTGTAAAATTATACATACTATACATACGTTTACTTAAAAAGACTGATAGATGTACCTCAGAACTTAATCATAATTCTCTAGGATGGTGGAATTAATGAGTGTTTTAAATTTTCTTTTGCTTTCTCTGTTTTTTTGTTTGTTTTAGTTTTTTGTCACGATCACATTTTTGTCATAGAAGTGTGTTCTTAGAAATTGTAATGACAAAAATATTTGAAGTTAAATAAAACTAGGTTCTAATTCTGACTGTGTCATTTGCTATATCGTCCAAATTACTTAACCACTTCTCTATCTGTTTCTACACCTAGTATCTTGTGCATAGAAGACGTTTAAGAAGTATTAAACGAATTAAACCTCCTTGCTGTATATAGTATGTTTGCCACTGATTTGCCATTATTTGTCGCCTTCCCTTAAGGGGAGATTATTTTCTCTTTTGAACTTTGAATTTCAAACAAAGCAACTTTGGTTTTGAGGGTTTACCAACTGTATTGTTTCCTTTGACATTGCTGATTCTTCAAACTCTCTTCGTTCATTCCAGAGGAACCAACATCCTGATAGGTGAACTAGAGAATATTCACCTAATTCTAGAAAGTGCAATTATTTTGGCTTCATAAAGTGCATAGATCACTCAACTAGAGTATATACTCCATGAGGGCAAAAGACTATAAGGTATTTTATCAAATCCCTAACAGTGTTCAAGGCAGATTTCAAAATTAGGCACTTAATCAATAATGGTTGGTTGATTGATTATCAGGGTCTGGAGTTGTGTAAAATGAGTTTCAGCATATAAGAAATTATATTTAAGTTATACGTGTATATCTGAGTTTATATATAACGAGTTTAGGCATGTTAAAATTATATTTACATTCTTTTAAACTGCCTTATGCAAAGCTCCATGCTGATAAAGCCATCAGAGAACTCTCTTTGAGATGGTAATGCTCCAGGAGACTGCTTTGAGAAACCAAGATTAGAATCTGTGATATACTTTTCCCCCTTTTTTCTAGCTCCAGACTATGGGAATCTCTCCCTCTGAAGACATTAGGAAGCCAAATTGATAAAGAAATTCATATTAATTAACTAATGTTCTTTAGCCACTCACTGATGCTCCTTTGCAAAGGAGACTGAAGCAGTTCATTCAGCTGCCTGGTACCTGCCTTCCGAGTTTCACCCTTACTTTGAGGCCCTTAAAGGCAAAGAGAGTCCTCTTAGGAAGTGGTGGAAGTGCCTCCACATATGTGTGCTATTTCTTTAAAAGAAAGTCTAACGGAAGTGATGCTGTAGGGAACATCTGCACTTGGGGCTGAGTGGAGAGAGCGAGATGCGCTGCAGCTGGTGTAAGGCCCTGGCAGGCTGAGGCGCTGCTGTCTATTGGGGTTTACTTCTGTCTACATTGAAACATGGCTTGGGAGGGGGTTGGTGGCCTGCTGCCAGCCTCAGTTAGCCTGCCCTTCTCTTTCCTCTTTCCTCCTCACCACCAACCCCCGCCCCCCCAACTCCCCTCCCTCATGCTTTAAAGTCACATTTCCAGGCCAGACGTAGAATTAATCTCTGGGCACTTCACATTGCTGGCAGCTGAAAGCAGGATGTGGGATCTTTTTTTTTTTTCTCTCTTTCTCTCTCTCTGCGTCTTGGCTGACTTTTTTACCTCTCGAAGAATTTGGAAGGCCGTGAGATCCCCCCCCCTCCTCAAGTACTGTGGAGTTTTTCAGCACGCTGATCACCCTGCTGCGGCTTCACCCTAATAGACTTCATATGTTGATGCAGTTGACATCAGTATCAAACTATTTTACATGTGATCTGGTGTATTTCCTGAGGAAATCTGCAAGATATTTATTAAGAACTAATAAAATAAACCTCTCCATGAGTTTTTAGGTAGTTTTCAATTTTTCATGTCTCTCTCGTTTCCTCTTATCAATGAGTTGCTATTTTCTCTCTACTCTGACCATCACAAAAGGAAACAAAAATAAATGTTTTAAACTGTTCCTGAAGGGACAGAGAGAGAATAGTTCTGCCATGATGTATCAGCCGGGGCTATATTTTTAGTGCAGCATTGTAGAAACTAAAAATATCCTGTTATAGTGGATCCTTTTTATAGGTCTGTGTGTGTGTGTATGTGTGTGTTTATAATGTTGTACGCACAAGTGCCTTTGTGCATCGGCAGCCGCTCTCCCCATTACAGCTGGACTCCATTAGTCCTTGAAAATTAATGTAATCCCAGTTAAGAAAAAAATTAATTACTCTACCAGAGCTGCATTTTATCCAAAGCTAGTGTTAGCTCCTTAGCTGGCAGCTTAGTTTTTGAGAGGCTCCAGGGGCCCGTGGAGTTGTGGCTATGGTATCACAGCATTTGCTGCTGTGTTTTTCCTGTTGAGAGCAAGCATTCCTCAGTTCTTTAGGGTTGGACACGTGGCATGCAGAGAGTAACTGCAGACCCCTCTTCCTCAGTGAAATACCATGTTCCATTCTGGTCATCCCCCACAGCGTTGTCTGCCACAGGTTTAACTCACCTGCCATAGCAGCTTTTCTTATCAGGATTTTGTTAAAAAGAGATTCTTTGGCAGTGGCTGATTCTTTTAGTGTTCTCTGGAGGAGAAATACCGTTTATTAAAGTCCAGGAGATGCATGGGATTTGCCTAGGAGGGTTCTTTGTGGACAATTAAGAATGAAGGTCACGTTTTGTCCTTACTTTTTGTCTGAAGTTGGACTGGTCTGTTTAATGCACACCTCTTATTATAAATGAGTGTGTCAGAGTTGACTGCTGGCTTCTAGTAAGACTTCTCAGCACCAGCCTGGATGAGGGGCTTCCTGGCTCAGCGTGTGAGTAACGTCTCCAGCTTTGTAATCAGTGTTCTGGGATGAGGTGCAGGGCACAGCCCAGAAGTTGCTGCAGTCCGCCTCGTTTCGTGATACAGCTCTTGTGCAATTGCCTGCATTTGTTGTTGTTGTTTTGTTTGTTTTTCCTCTTTGGGGGCCTGGGTTGGGGTGGAAGGGTAGAGTGATGGATAGGTGGGAAGGACGGTTGTTTGTTTCCTTACGGTCAGACTCCCCAGACTCTCTGCTGAGAGCCCGGCCACGGTCCATCTGTGTTGGATTGCAGTTCTCTTTTTGAACTGAGCTGGGGCGTGGGCAGCATAGGCCTGTGTACCTCGTGACAGGCCTTCCCAAATCCCATGATGGCATGGATCCTCACGATGCTGTTCAGAACAAAAACAGGGTTAGTGCCCTTTTGTTTCTTTTTGGGCATGGGTTCGGAGGCTCGTCTGTGGACCTCATGTTCTCTCCTGCTGGTGACTCCAGGTCCTCTCCTGATCCCCTCCCTATCATCCCCTAGCTGACAACTAGTTGAGCCCTTGGCTTCCTGTACTTGATCCCCAGGCAGTGTAGTTCAGTAAAAGTAGTAATTAGGCCTTTTACAAATTTATTTTATTAGTGAAGAGAGTTGGTAGGTAATGGGCTGTAACTCTAACACAGCCAGTTTGGAGATTAATAAAAAATTTAAAAAGAGCAGTTTTTACCAGAGGCAGCGGGCCTGTTATTTCGAGTCCTCAGCTGAGCCGAAATCAGAGCGGCGTGGGACCCATGGCAGACTGGCTGCTGAGAGATGCAGAGCCACGTTCCTTGTTGTTACAGTCTGTGCAGTGCCCGTCCTTGAGGGTGTTTTACGCTGGCATTGGAAAAAAGGAAACCTTGTTTTCCAAGAACTCTGCTCTCTCTCAGCTTGATAAGCATTTAAAAATAAAAGCTGCACAATTGAAATTGGCAGTGCATCCTCATTCTTTTGTCTCTCTGTTTATTTTTTTCCCTCATCCCTCAACATGTGTGCTACAGCCCATGGTTATTACACCCTCAAGAATGATGGCCTGGAACTCAGCAAACTTGCACCAGGGTCTGCCCGCCCTCCATTCGGCTGTTTGAAGCTGGCTGAGGCACCAGGACCCGGCACTGAGCGGTCTGGTGGATCAGCCTCAACAGCTCCATCTGTGGCACATTTCCCTTTTCCCCTGAAGCTGCTGCCTGGAATTTTTAGCTTCTCCAGAATCCTGATTGTCAGCTCGATCTTTCTTGTTAGTTTTTGCAGTTAACTTAATTGATTTGTTTACCTCTCCATTGGAGGAGCTCCGAAAGAAAGTGCTTTGGCACTAATCAGGAGCAGTCCTGGCTTTTTAAAAAGATTCTTGTGAGCTAAAATCTTACAACACTGACCCGGGGAGAAAAAAAGCTCCTATGGTTTGGGCTAGGGTGACGGTAAGCCCTGGTTTGCCCAGACATAGACCCTGTTTAGGAATTATTTAGCAGCACACCATTTAGATCTCACAAATATCCCAGTTTAGGAGATAAATTTTAGCATCACCCTAGCTTAGATGAATTTAGCAAAAAACAAACAAACAAAATAAGTCACTTGCTACAAACTGTTAAGACTTTGTCTAGAAATGTAATGGATTGTAAGTCAGTGCCAAACCCTGCCCTAAGCATTGCATGCAGATTCCACTGGAGTCATGCACATGTGACCTCAGAAAGAATTGCTATATCTCTGGCTCTGTGAGTGAGGACTGGCCTTCCTTCTGCTTGAGTAGGTCCTGGTAAAGCCAACTTTGAAACACCATGTCACTTGTTTTAGCAGTTCTGGTTATCATTGCCTAGTTGGTTGAGTCAGAACCTGGAGTTCGTTTTTTCGTGGGGTGTGGTTTCAGGTTTGCAGACTTCCTGGTTGATGCCTGTGAAGGGTTGGTGCCTGATGTAACTAAATAGGGTGTTACTTCAGGTTAGTAGTCCTTGTTTTTGCTTGGCTGGTTGGGCTGAACCTGGTATTACCGTTTCCCAAAGAATATTTTTGGTTTGAAAACTGAAGGTCAGCAGTTCGCAAGTGCCGAACTGAAAGCCAACTCTGTGGTTTGTCTTGTGCCACTGGGCCAGCAGCACTGCAGCCCTGATCGATTGATCTGCAACAGTATGAGACCACGAACAGCAACTGCCAGACAAAACTCCATTTCACCCCATTTCCCTGTCCAACCTGTGTCTCTGCCCAGATCCCCTTTCTTTTTCCTTGTATGTCTGTCTCACTCTTGGTTATGTAGTTCACTTTTTTGAGTCTATCTTTTTCCATCTCCCTGTCTCTTTCCATAACAGTTTTTAATAATGTTTTAGTTAGTTCCAGCCTTTTCCCTGAATGGATCCCATTGGAAAATGCATTTGAAAGGAAACAGTTATACACTTCCCTTCCTTTGAAAGTCTGTTGGCACCTTTTCCAGTGCAGTAAACCATACAACATGTATTTTCAGAGTTTCCAAACACAGACATGCTGGCGTTAAATTTATGAAAAAATATTTTATTCAGCTGTATGGTAACTGTGACTTTTAGAGATGCTGATCAGATTTGAAATTGGTACTGACTTTTGGGACGCTAACAGGTTTATAGATCTCTGCAGGATATATAGCTACACTGGCTCCTGGGGAGTCCATGATGCATTGTGCCATGGCCTTTGATTGCAGGTTGGGCAGGAGGAGCTGGGGCAAGAGATGTAGATGTGGGGTTCCCCCCAGCCACACCCAGAGAAAAACAGAGAAAGTCAGTGAGTCACTGATGAATATTGCATAGCGTTGTTGTGCACAGAAGCAGAAGGTAAATTCCTTCTATTCATAGAAGGTAAGTCTTTTTCTTTTTATTACTCCAGCCACGGACTGGAGGTCAAATAACACCTGTTTGTGTGGTATGTTATTTACTTTAGAATGCTTTGTATTCAAAGCAGTGATGATATTTCTAATGTCTATGAGTGATTATGTCACTCCTCCCTTTTTATACCTTTAGGCCAGTGCCAAAAAAAAAAGTTAGAATCACTCCTCTGTATTTAAACATCTGTGGGTTTGACTGAGGTTTGAATTTGGTCCATAAGGACAGTGGCCCTTCTCAAGGATCCTGGCTGTTTGTTCAGAAGATCGCTGGGAATGCTATTCAAAGAAGCCTTTCAGATAGGGGTTTCTTCCAAATTGCTCAAGCATCTCAACTTTGTATTGGCTCACTATGCTGTTTCAACTTTCCTTTGCTTGTCAGCCTAACAGTGGGCCTGCTGCAGGGTGTTCAGGTAGATTCTGTGCCTGCCGCCATAGGACAGAGGCTGCCAAAGACAACCCGACAAAAAGCTGAGCATCCTTCAGGCTGCATGTCCCACTCAGTTCAGTTAACAAGGGTTTGTTAAGCATCCATTCTGTGTCTCATTCTTCTTAGCTTTTTTGGTGGCATTTGCCTTTGTTGACTGCAGACTTTCCAGAAAGGCTTTCAGTGATCATAACTATATTCTCTGTGTTCTCCTATTCCTCTTCACCTGTTTCTTGGGTCTTCCCTTTCTCATCCAGCATCCTAAATGTCAGCACTGACTAAAGATATCCCCTTGGCTCTCCTCTCTGTAGTCTTTTCCCTATTTGGTGTATTGTAAAATCTCATGGTTGTAACTGTCACCTCTCGGTGGATTGCTCCCGAATCTCTTTTCTGCCAGATCTTTTTCCTGAGCTTTAGCCCACATTTCTACCCTCTGGGACATTATCACCAGGAATCTCAAGCTTATTAAAAAATTATGCATCCTCTGGGGCGCTTGGGTGGCTCAGTCGATTAAGCCTCCGACTTCGGCTCAGGTCATGATCTCACAGTTCACGAGTTCAAGCCCCGCGTTGGGCTCTGTGCTGACAGCTCAGAGCCTGGAGCCTGCTTCGGATTCTGTGACTCCCTCTCTCTCTGCCCCTCCCCCACTCGTGCTCTGTCTGTCTCTCTCTCTCTCTCTCTCTCTCTCTCTCAAAAAAAATAAATAAACTTAAACAAAAATTATGCATCCTGTTTTTCATGTGTTGCAAGTCAGGCTTCCCAGGAAGCAAACTCTTGAGGTGTAGATTTGCATCCCCCGGAAGCTGATTGGGGAATGCTCTCAGGGTCAGTACCTGCAAGGACATGGAAAAAGCAGAATGAGGCACAGGGAGAAGTCGAACTGCACTGCAGCTGTTACAAAGGCGTTCCTATAGGGATCTCTTCAGAATAGTCCCAATTGGACCAAAGGGGCTAGACCTTTATGCCCTTTTATACCCCCTCCATCAACCAGCGAGTGGATAAGAGTTACCCCTGGGAAGGGGGGGCGATTCACATTTCTTTAGCTGAGAGTGAGCCGGGGAGAAGGATCATCTGAGATCTGCTGCCAGCACTCTTGGTAGTGGGAGAATGAGTGCTTTAGTCCTGGGCAGTGCACCAAACCATCTCCTGCCCCACCAGAACCGTTCTCCCATGCACGATCCTTCTGTTCTTCCTCCCCATGTCCTCCATATTCTCAGGCTGTCTCGGCCTCACTGTTTCTACTACGTTGAGGTGTAATTCACGCAGAACAATAATGCACAGATTTTAAGTGCTCAGTTTGATGGGTTTTTACAAATGCCAACCCCACTTTTTATTCTTTTTCTCCTTTACCCTGTATGTTAGGAGTGTTTGAAAATAACAAGAACCATCTTGAAATAGCTTAAACAAGAAAGGAAATGTATTGTGAAGAATACATTCAAGTGAAGAACTTGAGGACAAGGATATAGCTAGGCCTGTCGAAGGGTTTGGAACCAGGAAAGCCTTTTTCTTCTCCTCTGCTTCCTTCTGCGTATTTCTTGCTGTTGTACTTCTTCCCCTTCCTGGCATCATTTTTGTGTAATGCATTTTTACAAATAAAGTTATTTCACCCTTTCCAATGGTTCTCTCTTCCATTGTATGTATGTCCTATAATTAATTAATTTTTAAAATGTTTATTCATTTATTTTGAGAGAGAAACAGCACGCACATGAGCAGGGTAGGGGCAGAGAGAGAAGGGGGAGAGAGAATCCCAAGCAGGCTCTGCATTGTCAATGCAGAGCCCAACACGGGGCTCGATCCCATGAACTGTGAGATCATGACCTGAGCCAAAATCAAGAGTCGGACACTTAACTGACTGAGTCACCCAGGTGCCCCTGTCCTGTATTTATTTAAGAAATCCTCTATTCATGGACATCCAAGTTGTTTTCAGGCTTTTCTTGTCCAAACTGTAGTAGTGAATTTCCTCATTCATATCATTTCATGCATTATCTTTACACCTTAAGATATTTTTCACTTTCTTTTTTGATTTATGGTTAGCTACTTGTGTGAATCCTGTTAGACTTCAACTCCTTGGGGGTCCAGTTCATATCTGATTCATCTTTGAAAGCAAAATGCCTAACACAGGGCCTTGCATATAGTAGCCACTTAGTAAAGGCTGACTGTGTGAATAAGGAATTGAACCGATCCAGTACTTAGTGAAGTACCACCCAGAACAGATCATCTCAATGACTAGGCCCTGTGGCAAGTAAGTGTTTGGGAGTTCCTGGAGTCTGTATCCTGCCTCAGTAGGTTGTTGAGCCTAGTGAGGGAGGCTTGATGGATTGTGAATCCTGTTCTAGGACAGCTTTGAGCCATGTGCCCACTGTGTGTTGTAGAGAGACTAGGAGCCCTACCAGGTGGCACAGTACAGGTTTCTTTTTAGGGGTTGAGGGGGGGAATTTTGTGTTTATTTTTTCAGAAAGCCGTATAAGGAGCACCAGAACATATAACTGGCTCCAGGACCCCTTTACTGGAAGCTAATTCAAAGGTAGACTCCGGATGTCCTCTGACTCTGAGAACCAACTGAATTGCATTTCTCTAGACTCCTGACTTGGCCCAAAGGAGGGATAAGTGGAGTGAAGAGAGAAGATGGTGACAATGTGAGAGGGAACAGAGATGGCAGGGGAGGGGCTAATGGTGGCATGGATGGCAGGGAAAGGCTAAAAAGATGCTTATGGAGGACCTGTGTCCTAAAGGTGGACTGGAAAGCTTCTCGTGGAAGGTCAGGGCAGGTCAGGGATCACCTGCACACTCTGAAGACAGATGGAAATAGTTTGGGGATGGGCTCCATGGCTCTGACTGATGCAGTGGTTTCCATACCTCCACATTAGCCCTGGCCTTCTTCAAAACACACCAAGTGTCACCTGGTTGAAGATGAACTCCATTCCCTCCTTCTGCTGGCTGACAGTCTTCAGAAGCTCAGCTGGGCTCTGAAGGAGACTCTCTTGTTTGGATAGTTTGGTTCTTAGCTCCAGAATTTCCCTTTTCATGAAATCTCCCTTTTAGTTCCTGATCTTTAGGACCTGGGGGACTGAGAAGGCAGAATGATATTTGGGACAGAACCAGTGAGGGATTGTGTCTCTCACCTTGTCCCCAGGCAGCACAGGGCTGTGAGCACAGCAAGGCTGAGTTGCAGGGAGAGGGAGGAGGAGTGGTTAACACAAAATGTCTGGAGAGAAGATGGAGAAGGCTGAGAGGGAGAAAGAACTTGAAGAAAGGACTTAGATAATGAGGAGGAAACAGGCGGGGTTTGGAGAATAAGGGTGGGAGAATGCCATTTGGGGCCACAGAGGCAGGTTTGCCGTTTTATTTCTTGGCTCTTGTCATTCCCTATCTTTTGGTGTGCCTCCCCTTTCTAATTTTTTTCCCGGTTTTATTGAGGAATAATTGACATACGTTACTGTATAAGTTTAAAGTGTACAACGTGATGGTCTGATTTACATATATTGCAAAATGATTACCACAGTAGGTTCAGCTAACATAAACATACAATAAGAAAAGAATTAAGGAAAAATAAAATTTATTCTTGTGATGAGAACTCTTAGGATTTATGCTCTTAACAACTTTCCTGTAAGTCATACAGCAATGTTAGTTATTGTCATCAGGTTGTACATAGCTTCCTAGTACTTATTTATCTTACCATAGGAAGTTTGTACCTTTTCACCACCTTCTCCAATCTCCCCACCCACCAAACCCTCACGTGGAGTAACCACAAGTTTGATCTTTTTTTCTATGAGCTTGTTGTGGCATTTTTGTTGTTGTTTCTTTTGTTGTTGTTGTTTTTGCTTTAGATTCTACATATACGTGAAATCGTACAGTATTTGTCTTTCTCTGATGTATTTCACTTAGCATAATTCCTTTCTAGGTCCATCCATGTTGCAAGTGGTAGGATTCCCTATTTCCATTTTCTTATGCTGAATATTATTCCTGTGTGTGTGTGTGTGTGTGTGTGTGTGTGTGTGTGTGTACTACTTTATTCATTCATCTATCGATGAACACTTAGGTTGTTTGTATGTCTTGACTGTTGTAAATAATGTTGTTATGAACATGGGGATGCAGGTATCTTTTTGAGTTAGTGTTTTCATTCCCTTTGGATATACGATATTTCCAGAAATGGAATTGCTGGGTCATATGGTAGTTTATTTTTAATTTTTTGAGGATCCTCCATACTGGTTTCCACAGTGCACCAAGGGTTCCCTTTCTTCCACATCCACATCAGCATTTGTTATATCTGGTCTTTTGGATATTGGCCATTCTAACAGGTGCGAGGTGATATCTCATTGTGGTTTTATTTGTATTTCTGTAATGACTAGTGATGTAGAGCAATTTCCATGGACCTATTGGCCTTTCTTATATCTTCTTCAGCGAAATGTCTATTTAGGTCATTTGCCCATTTTTAAATTATTTATTTATTTTTATTCTGATGCCATAAAGATTTTTAATTTAATGAATTGGTTTTTAAATTTATATTAAATTTACATCCGAGTTAGTTAGCATAGAGTAGAATAATTATTTCAGGACTAGATTCCAGTGATTCATCCCATATGTATAACATCCAGTGCTCATCCCAACAAGTGTCTTCCTTAATTTTCTTTACCCATTTAGCCCAAGCCCTACCCACTATACCTATTTTTTAATTGTTTTATTTGATTTTTTGCTGTTGGGTGATGTGAATTTTTAATTTTTATTTTATTTATTTTTGTATGGGTTTTTTATATGTTTTAGATATTAACCCATTATGAGATATATGGTTTATTTTTCATGCCTTAAGTTGTCTTTTCACTTTGTGGATGATTTCTTTTGCTGTGCAGCAGTTTTTTATTTTTTATTTAAAAATTTAAAAAAAAAACTTTAACGTTTATTCATTTTTGAGAGACACAGAGAGACAGAGCATGAGTGGTGGAGGGGTAGAGAGAGAGGGAGGCACAGAATCTGAAGCAGGGTCCAGGCTCCGAGCTGTCAGCACAGACCCGATGCAGGGCTTGAACTCACAAATTGCGAGATCATGACCTGCGCCTAAGTTGGACACTTAATTGACTGAGCCACCCAGTTGCCCCTGTGCAGAAGCTTTAAAATTTGATGTAATCCTTCTTGTTTGTTTTTGCTTCTGTTGCTTGTACTTGAGGTGTCATATCCAAAAAATTACCAAACTCCATGTCAAGGAGCTTTGTACCTGTGTTTTCTTCCAGGAGTTTCATAGTTTCAGGTCTTACATTTAAGTCTTTGACCCATTTTCTTTTCTTTTCTTGTTTCGTTTCATTTCTTCTTTGTTTCTTTGTTTCTTTGTTTCTTTCTTTGTTTCTTTTTTTTTCTTTCTTTCTTTCTTTCTTTCTTTCTTTCTTTCTTTCTTTCTTTCTGGCTTTAATCCATCTGAGGTAATTTTTGTGAGTGGTGTAAGATATGGGTCCAGTTTCATTCCTTTACAGGTGAATATTCAGTTATTTCAGCACCATTATTGAAGAGACTTTTTTCCATTGGGTATTTTTGGCTTTGTCAAATGTTAGTTGACTATATATGCTTGGGTATATTTCTGGGCTCTTGATTCTGTTCCATTGGCCTATTTATCTGTTTTTATGCCAATACCACACTGTTTTGATGACTCTAATTTTATAATACACTTAAAATCAGGAAGTGTGATAATCCTACTTTGTTCTTTTTCCTCTCTGGATTTCTTTGGCAATTTGGGGTCTTTTGTGGTTCCATATAAAATTTTTTTTTCCTACTGTAAAAAATGCCATAAGGATTGCATTGAATCTATAGATGGCTTTTGGTAGTAGTGACTTTTTAACAATATTAATTCTTCCAATACATGAACACAGGATACCTTTTCCATTTTTTGTGTCTTCTTTTATTTTTTTTATCATTTTCTTAAGTTTCCAGTGTAGAGATCTTTCACCTCTTTAGTTAAATTTATTCCTAAGTATTTTATTGTTTTTCATGTTATTATAAATGGGATCAGTTTCTTTATTTTTCAGAAATTTTGTTGTTTGTATATAGAATGCTATTGGGTTTTGTATGTTAACTTTACTGAATTTATTAATTTTATCTAACAGTTTTTTATTGAGTCACTAGGATTTTCTCTATATAAAATCACGTTGTCTACAAATAGAGACACTTTTACTTCTTCTTTCCAATTTTGATACCTTTTATTTCTTTTTCTTACCTAATTGCTCTAGCTAGGATATCCAGCACTATATGAAATAGGAGTGATGAGAGTGGGCACCCGCATCTTGTTCTTGATCTTAGAGGAAGAGCTTTCATCCTTTTATTAGCACTGAGTATGATGTTCGCTGTGGACTTGTCGTGTATGGCCTTTACTATGTTGAGATATGTCCTTCTGTGCCTAATTATTAAGAATTTTTATCATGACTGGATATTGAATTTTGTTGAATGCTTTTTCTACATCTGTTGAAATAATCATATGATTCTTTCATTTTATTAATGTGATGTATGGCATTGCTTGATTTGCATATGTTGAACCATCCTTGCATCCTGAGGATAAATCCCACTTGATCATGGTGAATGATCCGTTTAATGTGCTGCCGAATTCGGTTTGCTAGTATTTTATTGAGAGTTTTTGCATCTATATTCATTAGGGATATTGGCCTATAGTTTTATTTTCAGTAGTCTTCTTTTCTGGTTTTGCTATCAGGATGATACTGGCCTCATAAAATGAGTTTGGAAGTATTCCCTCCTCTTTGGTTTTTTGGAACAGCTTGAAGAAGGATTGGTGTTAATTCTCCTTCAAATGTTTGGTAAAATTCACAAGTGAAGTGATGTAGTCCTGGGCTTTTCTTTGCTGGGAGATTTTTGATTACTGATTCAGTCTCCTTGCTAGTAATTGGTCTAGTCAGCTTTTCTGTTTCTTCCTGATTCAGTCTTGGTAAGTTGTAGGTTTCTAAGAATTTTTCCATTTCTTCTAAGTTGTACAATTTGTTGGTGGATAGCCTCTCACAGTCCTTTGAATTTCTGTGTTATCATTGTAATGTCTCTTTTTCATTTATAATTTTATTGATTTAGATCCTTTCTCTTTTTTCTTTGATTAGTTTAGCTAAGAAGAGTGTGCCAGTTTTATCTTTTCAAAGAGACAACTCTACAGTGCCCCTTCCCCATTTAGCCCATCCCCCCTCCCACAACCCCTCCAGTAACCCTCTGTTTGTTCTCCATATTTAAGAGTCTCTTCTGTTTTGTCCCCCTCCCTGTTTTTATATTATTTTTGCTTCCCTTCCCTTATGTTCATCTGTCCTGTGTCTTAAAGTCCTCATGAGTGAAGTCATATGATATTTGTCTTTCTCTGACTGACTAATTTCGCTTAGCATAATACCCTCTAGTTCCATCCACATAGTTGCAAATGACAAGATTTCATTCTTTTTAATTGCCGAGTAATACTCCAATGTATATACGTACCACATCTTCTTTATCCATTCATCCATTGAGGGACATTTGGACTCTATCCATACTTTGGCTATTGTTGATAGTGCTGCTGTAAACATTGGGATGCATGTGTCCCTTCGAAACAGCCTTTTAGTAAGTCCTTCTTAAGAAATAAGACAATGCCGTGTAATACATGTTAGGTCTTTTGAACTAGGCAGAAGCAGGTCAATTCTGTCCTCCAAGTGTGGGAAATCTCACCAAGAAAATGAATGAATTGGTGTTTAAAAACTGTCTATTTGGTAGGGAGTGCTAATCCCAAAATTATATAGCTTTGTTCTCTGTACCAATGTTCAAATATTAAGTTTAGCTTTTAAATCTCTTTGCTTCAGAGCATGCTGTTGAACTTTCTGTTTTGAAAATATCCCCAAAATGTACATGAATCTAATTTTACAGATTTGACAATTTCCCTTTTATATCTGTTTGTATATATATATAATTATATATATTTATATTATAAATTAAATTGTTTATATTACTATTTTTATTATATGTACATTTATTTTTAATAGCACATATATTTTAATATGTCACTTGGTCCTTTAAAACAAGAATCTTTTATAGCATATGTCACTTTCTCATTCGTAGGGATTTTCTTTTAAGATTTTAGAATACTTCAGTCTTCAGTCATCATATAGCATATGCACTTGGGTTTCTCTGATTGTCACAGACTTAATGTTGGGCAAACAAATGCATTGGGCATCCTGGGTCTCTGTGCTTCAAGAAATTCTGCACAGATTCTTTTGAAATAAGAATCATCATCTCATAACTGAATTGTTATTTCAACTTAGTTTTAAAGATTTTCTTAAAGCACTATATACCTATCAGTATGTAAAATATTCCTATATCTATGTTTTTGGAAAAACATTCTTAGATTGTTATACTTACATATCTTGTCTCCCTATACAGATAACTTCATGATAATTTTTCTTGGGTATCTTTTAACAGTATGCAGTATAAGGCCATAGGCTGTAAAGACCTTTTAAGATTACTCTTCATTTTTTTCACACAGTATCCCTTGCAGAGAGTCCAGTTAAAAAAATGATTTTAGGACTCAGTGCTGAGAAAAGATTTGTTTTTCCCAAGGAACTGATACATATATTCCTTTCCAATAATGACAGCTGTATAATTGTTGGTGTTTCCCTTTTTGCTTTGGCTGCCAGAAAAATCAGAGGCAAATTTAAAGTTCATTCGTGGCACATGATTGACATGTTAGTATTTTTATTTTTCTAGGTCCTAATTTTCTACATCTACTTTAATGTTATTTAATTGTAGGTGATTTTGCCCTAAGCTGTCACAAGTCTTTTGTGGAATGAGGTATAAAACAATAATTATAAACAAAACAATTTAAATTTAGTTTAAAATAATGTTTATAGGTTTTAGTTTGTATTGTTGGCAAATTAGTCAGTCAGCCAACTGATTACAAATCTGGAAGGGCTGTTACTAAAGGAGATGTCCTTTGTAGAGCCTCTACGTCAGATGTCTAGCTGATGCCTCATTGGATTTCCAGTCACCTTCATTGAGTCCTACCTTTCCTTGGCATAATTGCTTTATTTAGCTGTTATTCTGCTGATCTCCTTTCTACTTTAAAACTACATGATCCACAGTGGATGGGGCTGGATGAAGTCATTGCTTACTCGATCTAGTTTGGGCATTGATCTTGGATTATAAAGCTTTGAGGAACTTTTTTAAAAGAGTGAGTTGCTGGAGCAGAGCAGGATGTGAATGTGCTGATTTGGATATTCACAAGGAATCCACACAAGAATTATGTCTTATCACTGGCCTCTTTTTTAGTACTGACTCTTCAAGATTTGTTTGATGGCTCTAATCTTTGCATTCTGGAAGCTTCTCAGGAGTCCAAGAGATCCTTCCTGTCCTGGGTACCTCTGTGCCCTCCCTATCTCAGAATTTTCTTATTTTAGCATTGTTTGCAAACTGTCATACTATTTTAAAAATGCTTCAGGGGGTTGCCAGGGTGGCTCAGTCGGTTAAGCATCTGACTTCGGCTCAGGTCATGATCTCATGGTTCACGAGTTCGAGCCCCAAGTCAGGCTCTCTGCTGGTCAGCACAGAGCTCGCTTCATATCCTCTGTCCCCCTCTTTCTCTGCCCTTCCCCTGCTTGCATGTGAATGCTCTTTCTCTCTCAAGATAAATAAATAAACTTAAAAAAAAAAAGCAGAGTGTCCTTTAAAAAAACGCTTTAGGAAGGCATAAAATGAAAAGAAATTGAGTTAATCTGTTAAAAGAGAAGCTGAGCACTTCTCTCTGCCCTCTGCCTGCCATATCAGAGGAGCTTTCTCTGGATCAGGTTGTCTGCAGACATTATCTCTCATTAACTTTAGTCTCACAGTGCTCCTGAAGCTTCATACCAACAGAGACAGGGTTCAAGCTGTTTGTCTAAATCAGCTGCCAGACCTGCATACTCTGTCAGAAGGGATGTAGCTGTGTTAATGCCTTCTCACTGTTGCAGCAAAAGTTTCCTTCTAGGTTGGCTAATGGGTATGACTTTGAGCAAGCCTCCTTCACTTCTCTTCTCCTCCACAACCCTAAATAATTTCTGACACAAGTCACCCTAGTTCTCCTGGTAAGATTCCATAGGGACACTTACCTGGCTGATGTAATTAAGAAGCTGCTACTCTTTTTTTTTTTTTTTTTTTTACTCCTCCTTTGCTCTCCCCAAATGTTGTGAGAGAAGCAAGGCTTGCAAAACCTCTAGTAAGCAGTGTAGAAACAGAAACTCTGCCCCTCAAGATTTACTTGTAATTCTTCCAGATGAGATGTTGGAATGGCAGGCCCACTTATGCTGGGCCCCATCCCTGAGGGACTTGGCTGGTGCCAGCATGCCATTCTGCTTGCAGCAGTCTTCTTGCCCAGGATGGAACATGTATTTGAATAACCCTGGAATCAGGCAGGAAATTCTGAGTGACAAAAATATCAATCCAGAGACATAGCTAAATTGGAAATGGCCAGAGTGTGTTTTCACTGGTTGCCCATTCACTGGTTTCCCTTCTTCTCTCTCTCTCTCTCTCTCTCTCTCTCTCTCTCTCTCTCTCTCTCTCTCTCTCTCCCTCTCCCCCCCTCCCTCCTTCCCTGCCCTTCCTTCCCATCCTTCCATCCATCCATCCATGGGTATAATCTGGAAAAAGCTAAGCACTCATTTAGGAGTTGTTTTCATTTTTCCTTGTAGAGAGTAGAAATGGTTTGCTGTCTGTCTTGCCAAGATGTTTTGATAGAGCCCCCAGGACATTTCCTGGCCCTAGAGCTCCATATAAAGGAGGAGGATAAGCCAAGCTGTCTTCTGGAGAAGGCCCAGCACTTCTGGAGATCATTTTCTCACCTTCAGAAGGTAGCAGTTGTATTGTAATGGCATAAAGAGCTTTGGAATCATCCAGATCAAAGATCTGAACTCGCTTCTCAGCCATTTACCAGCTGTTTGACCTTGATGAAGAAAATTAACTTATCCTCTCTGAGGCTTAGTTTCCTTGTCTGTAATCTGTGAATATTGGTGCTAGTTTGCAAGGTTTTTCTGAGCGTCAAATTATGTATTAGGCACTCAGTAGATGTCCAGCTTTATCAAATCAGCCTCTAAGTTATGAATTCCTAGTCTTAAAATGATGAGTCAGACTAATGGCCTTTTAATGTGATTCCCCTGTTTTTTAAAAAAAGTCTTTTTAACAGTTTTATTGAGACCCAATTGATGTATTTTAGACTATACATATAGTAGAGTGTACAATTTGATGGATTTTGACATATGTATGCATTTGTGAAACCATCACCATAATCAAGATGGGGAACATATCCTTCACTCACGGAAGTTTCCTTGTGCCCCTTTTCTAATCCATTCTTCTCTAACCTTTCCTCCCAGTCCCCAGGCAACCACTGATCTGCTTTCTGTCACTGTAGATTAGTTTGCATTTTCTAGAATTTGACAGTATTTTCTCTTTCTCTGTCTCTCTGTCTTTTGGCTTGTCTTTTTTTTACTCCACATTGATCA
Organism: Panthera pardus; assembly: GCF_024362965.1. Lineage (NCBI taxonomy): Eukaryota > Metazoa > Chordata > Mammalia > Carnivora > Felidae > Panthera > Panthera pardus. The sequence continues at coordinate 54,817,047 of NW_026526876.1, forward strand.
TTTTGACATTTATCCATGTTGCTGAACGATTCAGTAGTTTGTTCCTTTTTGTTGCTAGTAGTCTCCCATTGTATGGATATACCACAGTTTGTTTTTTCCAGTTTTTAGCTGTTGTGAATAAAACTGCTGTGGACATTCAAGTGTAAATCTTTGTGTGGACATATGCTTTCATTACCTTAAATAAATTCCTAGGAGTGGTATAGCTAGGTCATTTTGTACATGAGTACGAAACCTTTAAAAATGCTTTTTTTTTTTGAGAGTGAAAGAAAGAGAGAAGTTGAGAGAGAGAATCCCAAGCAGGCTCCACTGTGGACTACGAGATCATAACCTGAGCGAAAATCAAGAGTTGGACGCTTAACCAACTGAGCCATCCAGGCGCCCCTGTTTAAAAAAATTTTTTTTAATTTTTTTTAACATTTATTTATTATTGAGAGACAGAGAGACACAGAGCATGAGCAGGGGAGGGATAGAGAGAGGGGAGACACAGAATCTGAAGTAGGCTCCAGGCTCTGGGCCATCAGCACAGAGCCCCATGTGGGACTCGAACTCACGAACTGTGAGATCATGACCTGAGCCGAAGTCGGTCGCCTAACCAACTGAGCCACCCAGGCGGCCCTAAAATTTTTTTTTTTTTTTTAATGCTCGTTTATTTTTGAGAGACAGAGTGCAAGGGGTGGGGTGGGCAGTGAGAGAGGAAGACAGATTCCAAAGCAGGCTCCAGGCTATGAGCTGTCAGCACAGAGCCCAACGCAGGGCTCTGACCCACAGACTATGAGATCATGACCTGAGCTGAAGTCAGAGATTTAACCAACTGAGCCAGGGTGCCCCCAGACGCCCCTGTTTTAACTTTTTAAGAAACTCCCCAGCTGTTTGCCAAAGCGGTTATAATCATTTTATATTCCCAAAGCAGTGCATGAGAGTTCCAGTTTCTCCATGGCCTCACCAACACTTGTTTATTTTCTTTTTGTTGCAGTATCCTGGTGGGTATAGAGTATTTGTGGTTTTGATTTCCATAAAGATAATAACTTTGAGCATTTTATCATAAGAAGATGTTGAGCATGCACTTATTTGCCATCCATAGATCTTTGTTCTTTTTTTTTTTGTTTACTATTAAGTTGAAAGAGTCCTTTATATTTTCTAGATATGAGTCCTTTTGTCAGGTATGTGTTTTGCAAATATTTTCTCCCAGTGAGAAAATTCTGTCTGTGGCTTCTGTCTTCATTTTTGTCTTTTGAAGACAAGTGTGTGTGTGTTTTGATGAAGTTTTTTTTTAAGGTTTGGTCTACAGATTGATTCACAAAGACAGTTTATCATGGTATTGAAGCTGATAACTGCCAATTAAAAGTAAACTTCCGTCTGTTTGATGGTCCAGAGCATTGCACACTGAAAATGCACAAGCAGCTTCATTTATGAAGAAAACAGTGCCAAGCAACACGTTTTAAGTAACTTTTCCCTCCTACTGTCCTTCTTTGAAGATTGCACATACCACTGATTGAGATTTATACCTTTCCTTATTTTTTGAGCAGCAAGAACATGTTTAAACAGCTCATTTAGCTTCTGCAATTTGTTCTTCTTGTCATCTTTCTTCGCTTTCTCATCACCTTCACTTTGTGCTGCTTGACATGGATTTTACTGATCCGATGAGTCATAGCCTTGAAAATGAAGTTCTCTTGCTTTACTCCTTATTCCTTAGACAGAAGTTCTGTCTTCAGTGAACTTTCCCTTCTTTTTTCTTATTTTCTTTTTGGTTGCCCCTGGCAATTTCTTGCTCCGTCCAGATAAGAAGCCACAGTAGCCTCCAGTAGCTCAGGCCAGGCAGCACAAGATGAGAACGAGGGACTGCAGCATCTGCACAGAGTAATCAGCTATTTGGGAAAATGTCCCCAAAATGGCTAAGCAGCCATGTTCTCTGTAAAAGAGAAATGTTTCTGGAATCCTAGGTTAGATCTTGGGGTTTTGTTTACTTGTTTTACAGTGCATAGTTTGAAATAAGTATAGACTTACAGGAAATTGTAAAAAAAAAAAAAATGTGCAGAGAGGTCCTGTGCACCCTTCATCCCTCCTTCCCTAATGTTAGCATCTTGTAGAACTGTAGTGCAATGTTAATGCCATGAAATTGACATTGGTACAATCCACAGACTCAGATTTCACCAGTTCTACATTTATACAATTACACATTCACCAGCTATACATTTGTGATTGTGTGTATGTATAGTTCTGTGCAATTTTATCATACAAGTAGCTTCATGTACCTGCTATACAATCAAGGCGCAGAACTGTTCCATCACTGCAGAGCTCCCTCAGGCTACTTCTTTAGAAACACTTCTGTCCCCTTCCATCCCCAGATTTTAACCCCTGTTTTCCCATCTCTATAATTACATTATTCCAAGAATATTCTATAAATAGGATCATACCGTATGTAACCTTTTGAAATTGGCTTTTTTCACTCCACATAATTCCCTGATGGTCTATCTAAGTTATTGTGTGCATCATTTTTCTTTTTATGGCTGAGTAGTATTCTGTGCTATGGATGTTCCACAGCCTGTTTAACTGTTCATCCATTGAAGGACATTTGGGCTGTTTCCAGATTTAGGCTGTTATGAATAAAGCTGCTCTGGACATTTGTGTACAGATTTTTGTGCAAACATAAGTTTTCATTTCTCTGTGATAAATGCCCAAGATAATTGCTGGATCATATCATAAGTACATTTTTAGTTTCAGAAGAAACTGCCAAACTATTTTCCAGAATGGCTGTACCATTTTTACATTCCAGTCAGCTAGGAATGTGTGATCCCAATTCCTCCACATCCTCACCAGCTTTTTGGTGTTGTTACTATTTTTTTATTTTAGCCATTCTGATGGATGTTTAGTGATGTCTCATTGTAGTTTTATGTTTCATTTTCCTAATGGCTAATGATATTGAATATCTTTTCATGTGCTTATATTTCATCTGTATCCCCTTTTTTGGTGAAATGTCTGCTCATGTGTTTTGTCCATTTTCTAATTAGATTGTTTGTTTTCTTACTGTTAAGTTTTGAGAGTTCTTTATATAATCTAGATACCAGCCCTTTGTATGATACATAGTTTGCAAATATATTTTCTCAGTCTGTAACCAGCCTTTTCATCCTCTTACAGTTTTTTTGCAGAACAAAAGTGTTTAATTTTTATGAGGTTCAGTATATCAATTTTCTTTTTATAGATTGTGCTTTTGGCATTAGGTCCAAGAATTCTTCACTTAGTCCTAGGTCCTGAAGATTTTCGTCAATTTTTTCTACAAGTTTTATGGTCTTATGTTTAAGTCTAAGTCTTTGATCCATTTTCAGTTATTTTTTTGTATTAGGTGTGGGACTTAGGTCAGGGTTCAGTTTTGGGCCTGTGGATGTCTAATTGGTCTAGCGCCATTTGTTGCAAAGGCTAACCTTCTTTGACTTTACATTGGCAAGATGATTCCTCCCATTTTGTTCTTTAGCTATCCTAAGTCCTTTGCTTTTCCATATAAATTTTAGAATAAGGTTGTCTTTGTCTATAAGAAACTTTGCTGAGATTTTTTTTAAATTTTTTTTAACGTTTTTATTAATTTTTGAGACATAGAGAGACAGAGCATGAGTGGAGGAGGGGCAGAGAGAGAGGGAGACACAGAATCGGAAGCAGGCTCCAAGCTCTGAGCCATCAGCCCAGAGCCCGACGCGGGGCTCAAACTCACGGACCACGAGATCGTGACCTGAGCTGAAGTCGGACGCTTAACTGACTGAGCCACCCAGGCGCCCCAAAACTTTGCTGAGATTTTGATTGTAGTTGCATTAAATCTGTAGATCTGTGTGGGGAGATTTGACATCTCTGCAATGTTGAGTCTTCCAATTTATGAACGTGGTAAATCTCTCCAGTTATTTAGATCTTCTGTGATTCTTTCATTTTTTTTGTAATTTTCAGCAAAAGAGATCCTGTATATATTTTGTTAAATTTAATATTTAAAATATCTAATATTTTATATTTAAGTATTTTGTGTCCTCTGGTGTTATTATAAGTGGGATAGTGTATTTTATTTTATTCCACATAGTTGTTATCTCAGAGCTTTTTGTGCAGAACTTACGGAGTACTCTGAGGTTTTCATATTCATAGAAAGGGGAGAGGAAGAGTTGAAACTCGTAGCTTGAATCACAGGCATTGTGAAAACCAGGTATGGAAACAGTGTGAGTACAAAAGCAGACAGACTCCAATTTAAGTCCCACTTCTGACACTACTGGCTTTTTGTGACTTTGGGCAAGTCATTTAACTTCTCTGACTCTGTTTCTTCAATTGTCAGAGGGAAAATAATACCTCCTGTGCAAATCTTTTGTAAAGCTTTGAGATTGTGTGTGTGTGTGTGTGTGTGTGTGCGTGTGTGTGCGCGCGCGCACCGGTCTCAATATAACTTTGTTCAGGCTACAGTGGAATCATGTAGTTTATGGTTAGGATTCACAAATGAGAGGCAAAGTGTACCTACTGTTGTGAACAGTCTTAAACCCTTCATGGTGCTAATTTTCAAGGATGTGAAGTCTTGACATAGCTCTTGTCCTCAAGGGGCTTATAATTTTGTTGAGGAAGCATGCTGTGTGTATAAAAATTCCAGGACAGGGTATCACTTGTGAGTTCAAAATGTATGGGGCAGACAGTGGGTGCATCAGAAAACTTTGTCTTCCTGGGTTTTGTTTGCTCTTTTGTACCCTGTTCAGTGAGGTAGCTTTGGGATGTTGTTGATGAGAGAGTGTGGGGGTGGGAGGGGGTGTGTACAGATTTAGGGGAAGGGATTCATGTGGGAATATGTAATTAATTTTTATACTTTCCCCAGTAAACCATCGACCCTTTTTATGATGTCATGAGGGATTCCTTAATTTTGCAGCTGCTTCCTGATTACGTCAGAGAGGAGCCTCTCACCCCACAGCCTGGAGCTGCACTCATACAAGAATTGGAAACAAATGAAGTGCTGAATATCTAATGGCTTCCACAGGGAGAGCCAGTTCAGACTTCCCAGGCCTCCTTTTGCAAGGTCTTCCTCAAGTATTTCTGACCCCCTGAAGTGTCTTTGTTCTGGAAAGACAGAACTGGCTGAGAGCCAAGTGGGCAGGAGCTTGGGGACTCCTTGATGCAGACCTCAGTCCCTCCAGGTGTTCTGCAATCCCGAACTGCTGCCCCTTTCCTGGGTCTCCTTTGGTAGGTGTTACTCTTTTTGAGGCCCCAGGATCCTCTGGAATCTGCCGAGATTATTAGTGAGAGAGAGTCCTTGGCCTGTTCAGTGAATCCCTTCCCTCCCACACATCATCTCCACCTTCTTTTGATTTTCTTTCTGCAGCATTTCTCATATCCGTGCACTCCTGTCCATTCCCTCTTCTAGCTCCTATAAGAAAGATGTTACGTTTACTTGGCATTAAAAAGTTTACGTAGTGCACTACATAGAATTTCTCTCAGTTCAAACAAGTTCATGCTCTGTTGGCTTCCCAGCCAGTCTCCCTTCCTGTTCTATTTTTCCAGCTACCCGAATCTGTCCTAAATGTTTTAACTAGATTATCCTTCATGAAACACTCACCCGTGCTTCATTCAGAAACCATGAGCGAGTGCTAGGGGTGCCTGGGTGGCTCAGTTGGTTAAGCGACCGACTTCGGCTCAGGTCATGATCTCTCAGTTTGTGAGTTCGAGTCCTGCGTCGGGCTCTGTGCTGACAGCTCAGAGCCTGGAGCCTGCTTCAGATTCTGTGTGTCTCTCTCTCTCTGCCCCTCCCATGCTCACACTCTGTGTCTCTCTGTCCCTTAATAATAAATAAACGTTAAAAAAATTAAAAAGAATGAAAGAAACCTTGAGTGAGTGCTCTTCTCACTGCCTGCCAAATCAGGTCTGTGTTCCTTGCTGTGGCATCTCAGACCCTCTGCTTTGTGGTCCCTGTCACAAAGTGTGGCCCCCTAGTGCATTGCTTTGCTTGCCTTGTGGGAGTCTGCCTGATGTGCCCCTATCTGCACGCCTCCTTCGCAACACTCCCATCTCTCCTTCATCCCCCAATTCCATCTTTGTTCATTTTTTGCAGCCTTGCTCAGAAGTGCTCTCTTCCATGAAACCTTTTCTGATATATTCTAGCTGGAAGTGATTTTCTCTCCCTCTGGTCAAAGAAAGCATCTTACTTCCATCTTCCTTGAATTATAGTTATTTGGGTCTGTGTATTCTTCCTGTCTTCCTCGTTAGATTATCATCTTCTTACGGATGGATCCTATTTTCCTTTGTATCTTCCACCGCTGGGATGAATAAATAACTTTGGAACCAGTGGGAGAGGTCACTTTGTTAAGAGGTTTGGATTTCCTTTGCCCTCATAAGTACCCACTAAAAGAAGTTTTACAGAGTTTTACAATCCTAGAAAATCCAAAAAGAGTAGCGGGCATGACAGGAGGGGCTCTTGGGGAGGAAACACTGGCTTCCACGTTCCTCTGTCTTTTCGCAGCTCTACCCTGTTTGGGGATATGTCATTCATGACCGGCCTTCAGTCAGCCTAACTGTTCTGCCATTATGCTTGAATAATTTGCTTGGGTGTATTAGTGCCTGACTTTTCTGATTCATTCATTTTATTTCTCAGGGAATGAAGTGATGCCCTGATGGCATGGACATCTCTGCTTTTGCTCTGAGATTTTATCTGGTTTCTCTACAATGGCTTCCTCTTCCACACACACCCCTCCAACCCCCCCCCCCCCCCCCCCAGTCAGCAACTGCCACAGGGAACTCTGTAGCCCAAACAGCAGCAGTCGCAAGATGCTCTCACTGCCCACTTCCTGTACACTAGGAGGTTTTGGTGGGCTGCTCAGGAACTGTGCCAGCCCTGTGTCTGACTGGTGACTGACTCATGAGAAAAGCAGCCTTATGTCTGAAAGATAAGAGCCAGCAAATCGCCTCCAGGTGGTGTTAGTTTGGAGGTGACTGACCATTCATTTCCTGTCTTTGGGAGGAGCCGGTGGGGAGCGAGTCCGTGAATAAGTGGTCTTGCCTGCATTTTTCTCCAGCTATTAGTGAAGCAGCCGAGCAAATAGTTGGTTCTCCCTCCCGAAACGGCTAGTGGACCCCAGTGCCTGCTGAATCCGTCCGTTGCTCTCAGGGTACCAGAGCTCTGTGTCATCCGTCCTGTGCCTCCCCGTCAGCGCTCTTCTCATCGTCTTGCCAGGAAGCTGGCTGTGCGCATCAGGGAAACTCTGCTTGTCTCAGTGCTGCCGGATTTTTCTGTGACCAGCCAAACCTCATCCCTCCCGGTACTAGTTTCCTCCAGATCTCTCCCTGACCTAGGAGTTGATCAGAAGTGATGGTTCTGAACCACTGTCCCTTGGCTGGGCGTAGAGGGTCCCGGCAGGTGGGCCTGCCTCTCCCCCACTCCCCTCCCCTCTCCCCCTCCTCCTGCCTCATTCCCATTTCCTGCAGGAGGATGCTTTGCCATCCTGGAGCCGTCAAGCACAGCTTTGCTTTGGCAGCACCGTCGCGCACACACTGGTGGGAGAGGGGACGTGTTTATCACTTTTCCTGGAGATTATCTGTTTAAGCACTTCTCTGACAGTTACAATAACAAGGGCAGTGTGTTGTGTTTCCCAGCAGAAGGACACTTGCTGTTGAAAGATGTATAGCACTAATTAGAAATACATAACATCCGGCCACATGGCAGCCTTCTCCCGGCCGCTCCATTTCCTGATTTCATACAACTTTGACGACAGTTGGTTTATGTTTTCCATGAATATGTTCTGAGAAAAATGAGAAAGTCTCCCTGTTACACAGGAGTGAGAAGACTGTTTCTGCCTGAGCAGGTATTTGGGCACAGGAATAGTGGGAGCTGTGGTCACCTGCCCATCCAAGAGCATGTGGGAAGAAGGGGCAGAATCAAGTTCAGACCTCAGGTGACTTTCTTGGTAAGAAACATTTCTGTCTGACTTGCGCGTAGCCAAAACCATCCCCCTAAACCCTTGAGCAAGCCTGCTTTTGGAAAGAAGGGGAAAGGCTGTTTCACAGTGTTAATGAGTTCCTCAGCTCATGTCAGCCTCCTGCTACCTGACACCGAGCCAGAGGAACCCAGGCAAATACCAAGGCAAACAATGCTCTTTCCTTCCCCACCCCACATCATTTGTCGGTCTGGCCCAGCCCAACTCTGGGGATATGTGTGGGTATCTGTCAAGCCTCGGGCCAGTTCCCTAGCTCTAGCCCCAGATTGGTGGGCTCTGGGAATCTGGCTGCTGTTTTCCCTACTCAGTTGTATGAGAATCAGTACTTCTCAAGGAGTGGCATCTTAGGGCTTCTAGCCTGCAAAAGCCTAAGTAAAGCAAAGAGTATCTCCGAAGATGCCATAACACTCAATGTATTTCTCACTGGAGGCACTGGGTCTGCATTGCCATGGTTACTTAGGTAAATAGCAATTTTTTTCCCCACCCAACTGAAAGATCCTAAGGTTGCAGGGACTGTGTTTTATTTGTGGCTGTGTTCTCCACAATACACAGCACAGGGTAAAGCTCACCATAGATGCTCAGTGTGTGCTTGTGGTACCATGGAGCCGTGGAGGAGGACAGGCCTTCCAAAAAGTGCTCTCTGTGACGTGGCCAGAAGACTGACTGAGACCTAGGCATTCTGACCCCCATAGAGCTGTGATATCACCACCTGCCTGATCAGAGCAGAACAGCTTCCTGGTTTGTAACTCCCAGACCACTGCAGGAAGTACTGACAGGCCCTTTATGGAGAGGCGGGAAGAGGTAAAGGCTTAAGGTGCCATAACCATGGTTAAGAACAGAGCATTCATGGAGCTGCCTTTTCAGCTGCTGCTCTGAGAGGTAGTTGAGCCCTTCTGCACTCACAGCAAAGACGCTCCTGTTGTTGCTACCCTGCATGGTCCCCAGACCTTATTGCAGGAGGCTTAAAAAGGGAGCCAACCTGGACTCCCCAGAGGCCACAAATGTCATTGTTTTTAAGCAGTTTGTTCTCCCCCTTTGAGCCCTAGTCCAAACTTTCGCTCGAGAAATAGCCTAGCCTGAGATTGCCATTTGTCATAAAAATAGGAATGGGCTTGGTGAAAGTAATCTCCCTTTGCCCATCTTAACCTTACCCGGGCTAATGAGAGTATCTTATTGTAGTCTTGGGCTTCTCAAAATGCCAGTCTCTTTGAGCTAAGACACCCCCTTTCATGCCTTTTAAGGACCTTCTGTGTGCAGGTAACTTCTGCCTAAGATGCCCAGTTGATAAGGGGACACTAATGTCAGCTACCAAGATGTGGCCTCCCCTTCTCCTGTTCTAGCTTCCTCTGTTCTGTACTTACTGCCCCAGTCTGGGCCGGCCTCATTGCTAATTAGAGGCAGGCTGCTGGCAGTGCCTGGCAAGCGCTTAGGCTCAGCTGGGGCCGTACAGACAGTGCTGCTGCCCCTGGTTAGGGGTGGAGGGGAGAAGTTGGCAAGGTTTTTTTAGGATGGCTTGCACATCTTCCCCTTCCCTGATTTCTACACTCTCTCCCCTTGGTTGTTGGATGCTTGCATCTTGGTCTCTCTAGCAGGGGTTTGGGGTCTTACCAGAAGAAGAATCAGAGTGGTGACCTATTCTAATCGCGTGGACTCTTACCACTTCCTTACTGCCTGCCGCAGTTGGGTTGGAAAGTTAGAGGGTGACATTTGGGACCAGTGGGCATCTGGAGGGATGGCAGGAAAGCCACAATAGATGAATACTTTGCTACACTGATGCTATTCATATGTTGGGATCTTCTGAGCAGCAGCCTGTTCCTTCTCACTCCCAGGGTTCTCTAAAGTGGTTTGGGGCTGGCTTTGTATACTCCAATCATGTTTGCTCCTGTGGCTAGGGCGGTTTTGGAATAACTGTGGTTGTGTAGCATCTCCTGGAGTAAAGACTTCAATTAGGCCCCATTGACAAGACTAGTGTCAATGAGGAGAAAGTCAAGAGGGCTTTCCTCTGGCTACTGAGGTTAAAATGCAGGCAGGCACAGAGATCAAACATGTGGCTAATTATCCTTTTAACACTTGGAGATTCAGAGAGTTCTCATGTATTACAGAGGGAATTAACAGATTAGTTGCTGCCAGAGCAAGTGACCGGGCGCCCGATTTCATCTCGTGCGTGTATTCGGTGTCTCTTCCTCTGAGGCTGCAGGTTGGACTTTTGCCTTCTGTTTGTCTCCAATTCCTTTCAGGTCTGGGTGAAGTGGCTATCAGGGCAGTCCACTGACAAGCAGGAGGTACAGACAACGGTTTGAGAGTGTGTCTGTCGCCTCTGCCAAAGAATGGCTCTAGCCACCATGAAGGTGGCTCCTTTCACTGAGACCTGCAGCTAGAAGGAAGTTAACCAGGCTGAGAAAGTGAGGGGCAGAAGGTGCTGGTATTGGGAGCCAGATTTATTTTTTAGCCCTAGGGGAAAGAATTTGTGAAAGAAAAAAGAAAGTACTTCTGGCTGAGGGCTTATTATATGCCCATTTTCCTATGTAAAATGAGCTCATTCAGTGAAAATAGGTTATTTGTAAGTGGAGGATTAACAGGAGGTACGGATGGAACCAAAGTTGGTGATTCAAGAAGATAATTTAAATTCGTATTTTTCCTCTCTTAATTGATGTTTGTACTCCTGCTATCTATACATTAGAGAGACTGAGTTAATTAAATATGACTTCTTGTTACTATAGCTTCACATTATTAGTAGGCTACTAAGTACAGTGACCTGCAGCTCTGGCTCGGACTGTCCACCCTGGGGCCCCTGGTCTTGGGGAAGTGATGCAGAATTTGCACAGGGGGTCCCTATAATAAGGTTATCAAGCGCTTACCCATACACCAGCCATCGCGGTAAGTGCTTCATGATTTTATTTAGCCTTATAGCTATCCTTTGAGGGAGGAAATATTGCTGGCCCCAGTCTCAGATGAGGAAAGGGAGCCGAGTGACCTGACCGAGTATGTGCACCTAGTGAGGTAGGGAAGAGTAGCCCTTGGCCCCCAGGGCACTGATGGAGTGTCATTTGCCTCTCCTCAGACTGCTTCTCGGAGGAGTGTCGCTCTGTGATCCAGGAGCAAGCGGCAGCGCTGGGCCTGGCCATGTTTTCTCTCCTGGTGCGGCGCTGCACCTGCTTACTTAAGGAGTCTGCCAAAGGTAAGGAGATGAGGGGCCCCCTGACTGATGGCCTTTCCCCTGACTGGGCCCTGTCCAGACAGGTTCAGGATGCTACGCTGCCTTCCAGCGTCTCCTCCCTCTACTTGACATTCTTCCTCCTCCCAGTACCCCCCCTTCCTTCTGCCCACCTAACTAGTCCTGCCTCCTTTTGCATTCTGTGTACCTCTGTGGCCCTCTGTCCTTGGGGGAACTATCCCCTCCCCCCTTTCTCTAGTAGTTAAGATTTTCACTGTACCTAAAAGCTGCTGCGGGTTCCTGCAGCTTTAGAAAACCAGCAAAGAGCGTTTCCTTTTTTGTTCATAATTGATGTTTTCGTTTCCCCCCTCTATCTCTATGTCCCTCTTTGTCTGGTACTGGTGATTGCTGTAACCACTGTGGACCAGCCACCTTGTGAGACTCACTGAACCAGAGCAGGGGCTATTTTTAGCCCTTGCATTGAGCAGTGTCCCCATATCCATTAAGGCTGCCCTTAGAAATCTAAGCCTGATTGCTGAGCCGTATAAGGTAGGGCTGAAGGTTGCCCCTTTCTCTCAGCTCCTGGATCAGTATTGGTGTGTATTGAGGCCATGCTGTTGTCCCTCTGCCACTTCGACTTTGTGGGTGCCTCCAGACCCTGGAGCTGCTTTTTTTTTGGAGGGAGGGTTGGGGTATCTTTTTATTTTGAAACAATCTCAAATATATAGAAAAGTTGCAAGGATAATACAAAGAATTCTTACATACGCTTCACACAGATTCCCCATTTGTTTACATTTTACCATAGTTGCCTTTTAAGTTCTCTCTCTTTCTGTACACATGCAAATATTTATGCTTATTATTATTTTTGTCCTGAACCATTTGATTGTAAGTTGTAGACATGTTAGCCCTTTACCCCCAAATACTTGACTAAATATTTCCAAATAACAAGGACAGTCCCTTACATGACAGTGCAGTTATCAAAATCAGGAAGCCAACAATGATATAGTACTGTTGTTGAATCTACAGACCATATTGAGTTTGTATCAGTGTCCTAAAAAAAAAAAAAAAAGTCATTTTCTGGTATAGGACCCACTCCAGGATCACACATTGCAATTTAGATGTCGTGTCCGTTTTAGTTTCCTTCAATCTGGAATTAAATGGTTTCTTTAATGCTTTCTCAGTCTTCCTTTGTTTTTCATGACCTTGACATTTTTGAAGTGTGCAGTCCACTTTGTCGAATGTCCCACAGTTCGGGTTTGTCTGATATTTCCTCATGGTCAAGTTCAGGTTATGCCGTTTTGGCAGGATCCCTGGTGCCATGTCAGAGCTGTGCTGAAGGAAAGCTAAAAGGGGGGGGCTAGAGGCCAGAGTGGCGACTTCAGCCAGGCCACAGGTGGAGCAGAAACAGCTGTCTGCAGGGGCAGACCCAGTGCACTGGTTCTCTCTTTGTCCTGCTTTTCAGAATCCTCTTAGGTGCTGGCACTTGTCCTCCGCTTCTGGGCCCAGCTTTCCTGTGGACTTGGTCTCCCTTCCCTAAGAGCTTGCTGCCGTCCCAGCGCCCCAGGCCTCACTCGTGGGCCACAGCAGACCTAGGCCCAGTTCTCACCCTTTGCCTCTGCAGCTCAGCTGTCCTCTCCTGAGGACGAGGATGACCAAGATGACATCAAGGTGTCTTCCTTCGTCCCGGACCTGAAGGAACTGCTCCCCAGTGTGAAAGTCTGGTCAGACTGGATGCTCGGCTACCCAGACACCTGGAACCCTCCGCCCACGTCCCTGGACCTGCCCTCACAGTGAGTCGGCCCGCTCGTTTTTCGGCACTGCTGACCTCGGCCCGCCTGTGCTCCCACGGCTCCCCTCCTGGTCCTCCGTGTGTCCTCCCACCCGCCACCTGCTTGTTCGTCTCGTCCCTCCTCATTTGAACTTTACTTTTCCCCTTCCTTGAACACCTTCCTTGTCCCCTGATGTTTTAGGCTGTTTTCCCTTGTTCTCCGGCCCGTTCCTCCTCCTCAGTCTGCCCTCCTCTCTCACTCCGAAGTTGCTGTTTTGTTCTGTCTTTGCCCTTGCTCTCTCGCTCTCACTTCATGTTGTTCGTGCCCACCGTCTCTGTAGCGGCCTCTCGAGTCTGGCCGTGTGTCGGTGGCGTGAGGAGAGGCCTTATCTCTTCCTGTCTCTTCTAGTTTGTCTCCACACATCCGTCGTGCTCTCGTCCTGCTGCTGCTTGTGCTGTCCTACGCATGCTGCTGCTTGGGCCTTCCTCTCACACGTTGTGATGTATGAGGAGGGTGACTGCACACACCTCTCTCTTTTGTTCACGTCACTTCCCATCTCCTTGTTTCTGGGTGTCAGTGTGCTGTCTGTCAGAGCATTTGTCGCTGTGAGGTGTGTCGGTCTGGGGAGTGTGTGTGTCCACCTGGATGTGTCTGTGTGACTTTTTTCCTTCTTTTTAAAAGCTGTGGTAAAACATCTGTAACAAAATTTTTCATCTTAACCATTTTTAAGTATACAATTCAGTGGTATATTATATTTACATAGTTATGTAGCCATGCATGGCTGTTTCTTACGTCCATATCTGTGTGTGGGTTCTATCTCTGTATGTGCCTCTTTGGCTCTGGTTGTCTGTCTGTGTCTGAGTGTGAGGGCCTTTGTCTGTCTAGGGGTCTGTCTAAGGGTCTTTGGTGTACCCGTCCATGTCTGTCCATGTATACGTGTCCATATGTTTCTCTGCATTGTGTCCGTATCTGTGTCTGTGTCTCTCTGTTCTTGGGGGTGGGGGGGTGGTCTCTTTGCAGGGCTCGTGCGTCTCCACGAAGGGGCTCTTTCAGTGTGTGTCTCTGTCCATCTCCATGTTCTCTCTGTGTCTCTCTCTGATTGTAGGTCCGTGTCAGTGCATGTGTGCTGTAGTCTTGTCCATGTGTCTGTGTGTGTGACTGTGTCCTGTGGGAGTGTCTGCATGTGTTCCTGAATATCTGTGTTCAGGACTGCGTGTGTCTGCGTCTCTGCTTGTCCGTGACTGTGTCTCTGCGCGTAGGTCTGCATCTGTCTGTCAGAAAGCAAATCTCTGTGTATGAGGGTCTGCCTGTATCTACCTGCCTCTGCCTGCCTCGCCTGTGTCTCCCTACCTGCTTCACCTATTGCCTGCCCGTCTCTGCTTGTCTTGGCTTGTTCCTGCCTGCTTGCCTCTGTTTATCTGCCTCTGGGGTTTGTGTGTGTCTGTATCAGGGGTCAGCAAACTATGGCCCATGAGCTAAGAACGGTTTACATTTTTAAATGGCTGAAAAAAAATCAAAAGACTGCTATTTCATGACTTGTGAAAATTGTTAGAAAAGTCAAATCTCTGTGTCCATGAAGTTGTACTGGAACACAGCCATGCTTGTTTGTTTACACTTTGTCTATGGGTGCTTTCACACTGCAGCAGTTGAGCTGAGGAGTCACAGCAGAGGCGTTATAGTCTGCAAAGCCTAAAATGTTTACTCTAGCTGTTTACAGAAAGTTTGCCAGCTCTTGGTGTATATCTATGTTCCCATGCGTCCCGTTCTTTTCTTGTGTTAGCGTCACTGCGTGTGCTCACGTTTGCACAGTAGTTTCTTAACGCGTGTGCATATTGATGCCCGTTTCTGGTCAGCTCTGTTGATTGTCCATCTCTCTCTCTCTCCACCTTTCTCTCTCTCTCTCTTCCTGTCTCTGCCTCTGCCTCTGCCTCTCTGTTTCTCTTTTCCTCTCTCTTTCTCTCGCCCCCCTACCCCGTGCTGTCTTGTGGTCTCTGGCAGGTGCGGCATACTCAGAGCTCTGGGCGCTGCGCTGGGGGAGGGTGTGTGTTTGGGAGCGAGCGTCCTTAGCCAACACACCACCATTCTTCTCCACTGCTCTTCTCTGGGAGGGGCACACACTGGAGGGTAGAGTATGGAGACCTAGGCTGCTGCCGATGGCACTTCTGGGAATGGAGAGGGCCGCTTCTCTGGGCTGGGTGCTGCCCACATGAGTCCCTCTAGACTCATGGGTGATCCACAGAGGGAAGGCTGCAGCAGAGGTTTCTGGCCAGTAGTTATTGACCTTTCTGTGTGGACTGTCTGCCTCTTTCCCCCCTTTTCTTCCTCAAATTTCTTCCCTGTTCCTCACATCAGGAAGCACCCCTGGACTGTCAGGCCCTCTCTCCTCAGTTCCCTTCCAGCTCTAGCTCTGTAACTGTGTGACTGATGCTCACAACATCAGACAGTTCTCTGCATTCTCCTGTGAACCTTCCTAGATTCCCAACATGTATCCCAGGCTGAGGCCTTCTGAGCCAGGGTTGAGACCTGAATGGGGCAGCTGGGGCCACGCAAAGGAATGGACTGGTCTGCTGACCAGGGGTAGCTGTTTCCCAGCAGTGTTCCCTAAAGAGTTAACATGTACAGCCTCAGACTTTTCAGGCTGTTAATCTATAATGCCGACTAGGCAATTTGCAGTTTTGGAAAGAAACTGACAAGGAAGGGCTCAGCTCTCCAAGTATCTGAAGCCACTGCTTCTGAGCATGCACAGGGGTCACAGAGTGCTCCTCCCTTCCTCTCGGGGGGTGGGGAGGCAGACCATCTGTCCCTGGAGCTTGGGCCTTCTCTGGGTCACCTCACCTCACAACCACAGGTCCCTTAGATATGGTCCACCCAGCCCCTGTTTATCCATATCCCAGCCATCAGTCCTGTTAACGCTCTTCTGTGACCTGTCTCCCTTTATCCCTCCTCCCTCTGTCACTCCCTTTGGCTTTTGTTTGGCTGAGGAAATAGAAAGCTCACGCAGGAAGTGCTGGGCGTCATTTGCTTGAGGTGCCGAGTCTGTTTTCTCTTTGGATGCTGTAGCAAATGGCCCGTTGCCGGCATATGCAAGCTGCTGCCCATCTTTGGGCAAGGGCTCAATCTGCAGCTGGGCACGTGGTCCAAGCTACAGCCGTCCCCAGCTAGGCCTCACCTCTAAGGCCACGGAGAGGCAGAGGGGGTTGGGACACTTGAACAAATTTGCTTTTTCTTTTCAGACCGTTCTTCACAGGGAGAGCAGATTTGACCAAATAATAATATTGAATCTGATTGCCTAGTAAACAAGTTCCTGGAGCAGTGGGCACCACTGATGAATCCAGTCTAGGCTGGAGCAGCCAGTGTGGTAGAGAATGGAGTCCCCTTCTGCACTGTCTGTGCAACCAGGATTAGCAGCTGGTTGTCTCGAATGCAAGTTTAAGCATAAAGGAGGAGCTCTTGCTGTCCTGGGGCCTGGCCACAAGGCATGGTGGTTTGAGGGCTGGGGCCTCTGTTGGATAGCGCAAACCTGGCCTGCCCACCACTGAGGGTAGCCCCACCTCATAGCTGTCAGGTGCTGGAAAAGTGGAATGAGAATTTACTTCCCTCCTGTCCAGTTTCTCCTATAGCTGGCTAACACTCACTGAGTAAATACCATGGTGGAGAGATTGGCAAGGTATGGTGGTTCTCTTATGCTCACTGATCTTTCATACTCTGGAGCCTTTTCTTTTAAGGCCCTAGGGAATAACACACTCCAGATAGTTCTGCAGATGTCAGAACAGTAATCCCTGTGGCACTCTTAAGGTCCAGGTGCTGATCTTCATTTTGGAGGTTTTAGAAATGCACTCAAGAGACTAGGAAGGAAATGGGTTCTACCTGACATCTCTCCTTTGCATGTTTTCCTTGGTTTTTGCCTGTATTTGTTCTCCACAAAGACAGATCCATCCTTGATCCTAACATAAGGTGATCAGATAGCCTACATTTCAATTTGCCTCTCCTCCAGAAACCCTCACTCCCAAATTATCTCCCTGACCCACTTGAACCTTTAATTAATGTAGCTCCCTTTGTTCCCTCCCTTTCTTTTCGTTGCCTTTCTTCCTTGTACAGTTAGAGAATCATTCCAAAGCTTTCTTCGGGGAATTCCAAGGCTCATCATAAGTCTCCTTGGTTCTCTCCTTTTTTGCCCATATTCCTCTTCTTTCCAGTCACATCTGCTTTCCCTAGGCAGTAGCCACCTAACACATATGGAACACCTCGGCTGGTGATGACACTGCAGAGTGATAAGGGCAGGATCTCAGGGCCACTCGTGCCTTCCCACACAGTGGCATTAGTAGGTATGTGTGTTGGAGTCAGCATGTAAGTAGGTTGACTTCCCATTTGTACCTGTTAGGAGCTGTGATAGGATGGCTTTACATCCCAAGAGATTTTGGTGCAGAGGATTGTAGCAGAGTGTGGAAAGTTGCCTTGGGTTGCTGTAAAAGACAGTGTAGGGTGCTTTGGTCTGTTTAGAACAGACCACAGTGTTTGGAGGGACCATCTACTTGTGGGGTGTGGGGGAGGAGTGGGGAACGTGGTTTCTGCACTAGGCCTCTCGTTAGCAGGGAGAGGTAGCTGCTCCCCACTTTACCAAGTGAGTGTGAAGTAAGCCATGACTGTCAGGTGATGGAGAGGAGCAGAGCAGCAGGCTTTCATGAGCCTAAGCATAGTGACCCCTCACATCCCAAGACCTTTGGCAAGCTAGGGCAGCGGGACAGCCTACCTCATTTCATAGTCTCTGCCGAAGCCAAATCTTCCCTCATCTTGATCTCTAGTTCTCAGTAAGTGAAAGAGTCAGGGGACTTTGAGAACATCCAAACCTAGCCCAGCTGTGGCAGTTGGTTTATTGCTTTCAGCTGGTACTTGAACCCAGGTCCTGGTCTTGGAGGCTTTCCCAGGTTTAATCCCCAGAGCTTTCTCTGCAGCTGTATGACACTGCGCTGACCCCGAATGAGGATAGGAAAATAGAACCAGTGCCAAGCCAGAGTCTCTTTTTCATTTGGAGTCTGGCTGTCTGCCCATGACCAGGGTTACATAATGGGAAACATAGCTGGGGCTCTGGAGAGCCCGCGTTTCACCAGGCTGCCCAGACCTTCGCATTCTGATGCTATATATCTTCCTAATTGTAGCTCCGATGCATTTATCACACTGTTGGATTGGAGTACTGTTAAAAAAAAAAAAAAAAAAAAAAAAAAAAAAAAAAAAACCTCCAGAAATTCCTGGACTTGCTACTTTCCATGCCTTGTCTTGTATAGTCTACAGAGCATGCTGGAAAAGGCTTGTAGGGAGCCCTGTGAGTGCTGTCACATAGGGAGACGTGGGGATGTGTAGGGAGTATGCAGTAAGCTGATTTCCTCAGGGAGCCTACATGTGTTGACCCTGTAGATGAGATAGACATTCTTGAGTTGAAAAACAGCTAGTTCACTCACCCTCACAGGGCAGGTCTGGAATAAGAACTAATCCCAAGTCTAATCGGCACCCCTTCAAGGACGCTTAATACGTCTTCCCAAAAGGGCATTTTAGGAGGTCACTAAGTAATGGTCCATCAGCACTTCCCTGAAGGAAGTGGTGGTGACTGTGGGAAGCCCCTTTGCTACCCTGGCTCCCCACCCAGTCTCCCTGGCTCCGGGTTGGGGCGTCAGCACTACAGCCTGGCACCAGGGGGTTCCTCTTCCTCCAAGTGCTGAGTGTGAGACACACGTGATCTCTCCCACGACAGGAGTCTCTGTCCCCTCCCAACTCCTCTCACAGGACTTATGAGAGGAAGGGGTGTTGGCCTAAGGCTCCAGTCTGACCCCAACAGGGTACAGCAGCTGACCCCAGGGAGAGCACTTTCCAGCTCTGGGCTGAGGTTATTTGGGTCCAGTGTGTGCTAAACTAAGAAGACGTGTTGGAGTGGTTACAGCTAAAAATTTAAGAGAGGCAGGAACCGTGAGAATCCGCACCAGGGAGGCCACCGAGGGCTCCACTCATGCCGTGGAGATGCTGAGGTCCCCCGGGGGCTGCTCTTTCCCAAACACACAGTGCTGATGGGTTTAACACACCATAGTGATGCAACAGAGGCTATACGTGTTGAACGTAGCTTGGGAAAAGTGCAATCAAACAAGGCACTGACCTAGATAGAAGCTGAGGGAGGCACAGTAGAGGTACTTGAGAAATCCTGGAATGAGGTTACTGTGACCTGTCGTTGGCCATAGGGCTCCAGCTGCACTGCTTAGAACATGAAGAAGTTTGTATTCTTGGAATAGTGCAGGGTGACTGCGCTTCAGAATTCAATTTGCCCTATTGGGCAGACTTCATTTAAGTTGGACAGTCTCCCAGGGGCCCAAGTTGACTTGTTTGTATAAAGTAGAGAGGCAGAAGGGATTATCTTTTACTGAGTCTTATATTCTTTAGTGGTCACCTAATATACAGCTGTTATTCTCGGAGGATGATTTCTTGCTGCCCATGTCTTAACTGCTAAAACAGTGATCTCTGACAGCCTTGTCTCCTCTTCATACTGTGGTGGCATCGAAAATACACTCTAGTTCCTAATCTCAGAGAGCTGCATAGGTTCCCACCACCCTCACCTCCACCTCATCCCTGAACCTGTTGAGCTACTTTAGCATTGATACCAGACAAGATCCTCAGCCCACTGAAAACAGAGTTGGCCTGACATCTCAGCTTTTAAGGGCTTCCTATGCTATTTAAGCCCAGGTACTATCCTTTTGACTCTGCCAGCCCTGTTGGATTCCTTCAGGTCCATTTCTGCTATTAGCTGGTCACCACCTGCAGTTTTCTCCGGTTGGGTGGGAAGTCCTTGGGGCTACAATGGTCTCATGTTGGCCATTGAACCCCCTATGGAGAGTTGTGGGCTGGAACATAATGGTCCATAGGCAAACAGGTTTTTAAAGGTGCATATTGCATATCTTATGAGCATGTCTCCTGTTGTGGCCTTTTGTCTTTCCCCTTTGTCTCTGTAGTCCACAGGCTTTGTCTTTTTCAGCTTCCTTGTGTCTAGTTTCTGTGCCACCTTGGCTACATCTCCAGAGCTCCTCATCCCAGGAACCAAAAGACCCAACTTGTTTCCCATCTGTACCACAACTCTGATCTTCCATAGCTCTGAAACACAATGCAGGGCTTCTTCTCACTCAACTCTTTCCGGGTTTGTTCTGCAGCTGTGGAGTTTGAATGTTAGTGTTTAAACAAGCTGGTATTACACAGGAAATGGCCACCTCCACAGGCCCCTGCAGGCTTGTAACATGGGGTCATTGTACTTGATATTAATCACCAGTCAGCCTGTTCCCCCAGTAAAAATATGAAGGGGTGTGTGAGGGCTCCGTCCTCCTTAGACTTGCCAGAAGGATGGCCTGAGCCCTGGTTGGACCTTAGCACTCCACTCTCCAAACTCTCCTTCCCTTGGCCCCGCCCTGGATGGAACTTGCAAAAAAGTTCTCACCTGACCTCTTCCCTATAAAGCTGGCAGATCTTCCTTGCTTTCTGAGTTCTAGGAAGGAGATATATTGTGGTATAACTTGCTCACCTATCTCACACCTTAACCTTTCAGGTGTTGAATGACACCTTGTGTGCAAAAACTCCAAAAGCTCAAGAACACAGAAACCTATTAGTCTGTCTGACACCAGGGCTTCTCAGTTCCTTGGACTGAAGCTGCTTTTCTAGGGCTGTATGCAGAAAACAACTTCAGCCTGAAGGGTTAATCTGATTCCCCAAGTCAATATCCCCCAAACAACCAGCCAAGAGTGTGTGTTGGTTCATTTCTGTGAAATGTGTTTCCCCAGTCACCTGGGCTGGCCTGGGCTGCATTGTATCGGCCAGCAGCTGCACTGCACTCAAACTGACAGCTACATTAAACCTTGGAATTCTGAGGCAATAAAAAGTAAATTAACTCTTATTTTTTTCCTTTCCTGGTGGAGTAAGTGAATGCATGTCTGTAGGGAAGTGAGTGAGCCTTGGTCCTGAGTACATACCTCTAACTAGCCACTGCTGGTCTGTCCCAAGCTAGGATCTGGTGTTCAGACTCCAGCCAGGGGTCTGCTTTCCTGGTGTGTGGTGTTTCTGTGGGGTTGGGCCAGTGGGTCACCCAGCAACTGCTGATCCTTGCTCACTAATCACATTACAGCTGCTTGAGAGGTTCCCTTGCCACCATTCTGAGAGCCATAAACGGACTTGTTGGACACAGTTTCATATTCTCTGGCTGCTTTGTGTCTGCTTGGTAAAGAATGCATCCTAACTTTCGTAGGATTTTGTGGGCTCTTGGAGCATCCCCAAAATATGAGCTGGGACCAGAACAAGCCAGAGGCACTTGCCCAGGCTCATAGCATTCTAGAGGGTCTGTTCAGAACCAAAGGTTATTTGAGATTGTCTGAAAAACCTTTTGGAGAGTCATTTCCCCAGTGTTTCTAGAAGATTGGGAAAAAGCTTCTCGTAGCCACCAGAGTTTAACTTTGGGCTCCTCGGCCCAGGCTAACGTTGAACCCTTAGAACCCAAGGCGTGAAGGTCGTGAGGCACTCCTAACTGGGGATAACGAGCTAGAGCAGGAAAAAGCCAAGCTTTTCCCCTTCTATTCATACAGGAAACCCTATGTTCACCCACAGAACTGACCTCTCAGCCTAGAGGCCTGGTTGAGGGTAAGCTGAGGTGATGATGCCCAGGTTCCAGGAATTACCTCCTCCTTTCGCAAATATCTTAGCTTTTGAGCTCAGGCATCTCACCTAGTTTTTCTAAGTACCTCTCCCTTTTAGAACTAGTTTTCCTGCCACTCCCCTTCCCCTCCCTCTGTGGAGAGTCACTGGATGGTACATGGGTGCCTAGTCAGTGTGTTCATGTCCATGGTGCTCAGTTTGAGAGAGGAGATAACCAGTGATGAAATGTGATCTCGGGCAATCCCACTGAGATACCAGTAGAAAGCAGCTACTGAGAATCAGAGTCCAAACACAAGACCAGTCTGAATGGATCGGGACAGAAATGACCTTTCATTGAAGCATTTTGTGTATTCCCTTGGTTCTGCTTAGTCTAGTGTGGCCCTTGGGCCCCTTTTTCGTTCTGAGTTGGGAACTCAGGACACTTCCTATGTCTTTTGGCACGAGCTGCTATCTTACAAACCAGCACTGGGGTAGGAACTCTCCTCCACTTCATTTTTGCAGTGAGCCTTAAGGTCTTGGCACAAGGTGGGTGGTAATGGGCAAAAGGCAGCTGTGGGCAGGGGTCCCTTGTGGTGGCCAGCAGTCTCTGGGAGGAGTCAGTTTTGGTTTATCTGAGCCTTAGGGGACAGGGGAGCATGGTAATGAGAACCACATGGTACCACATATTTCTTCGTCTTGGATCCAAGATGGTAGGGGTGGGAGGATGAGAGAGGGATGTGGGGCCTCCCACTGTGGCAGCCGTGGGTAATTTTCTTCTGCCTCTCCCTGACTGGGGATGCTGCTGCCCACACCTCCCTACCCCCCACCTATGTCCTGAAGCAGTCGGGTCCTTGACCTGCACAGCACCAACCAAGGCCCCCAAGCCAAGAATTCAGCTGGGAGACTTTTCACCTTCTTCCTTCTCACTGTCGTCTTTCCTGTTTATTTTCCAAATTGCTGCTCTGCAGCCGAGCAGTGCCTGTTGGCCAGAGCTCACGAGCGCTGTGGGATTGGACTCAGGCAGTGGGCTCAAGTGGCCAGCAGGGCACTGGGGGAGGAAGTGGGGAGCTGGAAGAGCCTCCCTGTGCGTCTCCCATGGGCAGCGCTAACCTCGGAGGCGGCCCTGAGCAGCCCTATCACATCCGGTGCT
Organism: Panthera pardus; assembly: GCF_024362965.1. NCBI lineage: Eukaryota > Metazoa > Chordata > Mammalia > Carnivora > Felidae > Panthera > Panthera pardus. Next base: position 54,839,703 of record NW_026526876.1, read on the forward strand.
TGTCTCTGCAGCCGGGACCGGAGGATAAACTATCAGAGCTGTGGGGCAGTGCATCATTCCTCTTATTATTTTCTTCTCTGCAGATGGGGTCGTGGAGAGTTCAGTTCCTTTTAACCCTCCAAGTTCTGTTTATTCTACAGCTGGTAGCCTCAATGCCGCGTTTCCCATTACATCACAAAGGGGCTCAGGCAGATCTCTGCACAGAAACGTGTTGCAACTGTTTATTTTTTTCCATATTTAAACATTTCTGACAGCCAAACTCAGCTGAGCCAAAAGATGGAGCTTTGTGAATGAGTCTGGTTGTCGGTGTCTGTGCAGAGAGAAGGCTTTAGAAAACTCTCGTCCCTCCGGTGATTCTTCCCAAACATGTTCTTTTTCCTGGGCAAAGCCTGTGAAGCAAGTTCCTTCTGCAGTACACGTGTGTTGATTATGTGCCGTTGTGTGATTAATGGGGCTGTGTTCCGCCTGGTTCCCAGGACACTCTTGAAAACAAGATGTTTCATTTCATTGCCTTTTCCTAGTGCAGTGATTACAGTAAATAAACCAGTGCAGGCTCCTTCCACCTGGAGCCAGTCAGGGAGTCCCCACACCCTACTCCACTTTCTCCCCCAGCATCACCTTCAGTGGCATGTCCCTTGCATGCCCTCTTTTCTGCCATCTCCCAAAGGCTCCTAGTCTCCAGGAGAAACAAATTGTTTAAGGCTGAGGCCCCTCCCTAGCAGATTTGGCTCATGCGCAGTAACTCCTCTGGGAAGATTCCAGGATGTAGCTCATTCGTAGTTCTCTTTGCTTCTCGCCTCTTGCCACCCCACCTCTTGACCCTAATTGTAAAGCCTTTCATTATAATTCTCCTATGCCACTCACTCCTTTTGAAGTACAACTTAGCATCCACAGGGTGTGAAAATTGGGACAGTCCCAGGCAAACCAGAATGGTTGGTCATCCTGTGTCTAACCTTCCACAAATGAGAGAAGGGGGTGGGGGGTTGTGGGATGGCCAAGACAGCACTGATACTGGTTCGTCTGCTGGGATGCATGGGAAGCTTTACTGTCCTGGGATGCTCTTGGCAGGCCAGGAATGAGGTTTTTGTTGGGGTGTGTGTGTGTGTGTGTGTGTGTGTGTGTGTGTATGTATGTGTTTAATTCCAATGTAATTAATGTACAGTGTTAGATTAGTTTCAGGTATACAATATAGTGATTCAACAATTATATACATTACTCAGCTCTCATTAAGATAAGTGTACTCTTAATCCCCTTCACCTATTTGTGTTTGTGTGTTTGTTTGTTTGTTTGTTTTCCTGCTTATATATAGGAAGAGATTTCTAAAGCATTATGGCGGGGGGGGGGGGGGGGAACTCACGTGACTCTTCCCATGGCGTGACTGGCCCCTCTGGCTGTATGGGAGGAGGGGAGATTGGCGCTCTGTTACTGTCTTGTGGCATATACTTGGCTGGACAGAAGTGGGGGAATTCTGGGAGCTGCCTCAGGCCCTGGGTGTCTAGAGTGTTTGAGTAAGTGTCTCAGGCACACTGTCTGGAAAGGTGACAGGACCTGCATTAGGCAACTGATTCTCTCAATTCTTTTTCCTCTCTGGTTAGGATTTAAAAACTCCCCCTAATCAATTTTAACTTTGCATAGATGGACACTTGCCCACCAGATTGCTGCCATGGATGCAATTTTGTGCCCTAGCTTTTTGGGTAAGATTTCCTGGCAGATGCCAGCCATAGACAGCATTTGCTACCAGTACCTCTGTTCTCAGCAGTGCTTAAAATACTTTAACTGGTCCCTCTTTAGAGCTGTTCTTCTTTTCTTACCTTATTTCTCACAGGGTTGCTATGGATGTGTGGTCGATGCTGGCTGATTTCTGTAACATACTGACTGCGGTGAATCAGTCTGAGGTGCCACTGTACAAGGACCCGGACGATGACCTCACCCTTCTTATCCTGGAAGAGGATCGGCTTCTCTCGGGCTTTGTCCCCTTGCTGGCTGCCCCTCAGGACCCCTGCTACGTGGAGAAAACCTCGGATAAGGTCAGCCCCAGGCCAAACATCCCTCCCCATTCACCCCTCCTCTTAATTCTCCAGACTTTTTTATTCTTGGGAAGTTTTCTGTGCAAACGGAACATGATTAAGTCATTGAGAAGGGTGTTAAGGGAAAATATCGACCTTTTAGCCGCTGACATCCAGCTCTGTGTCCTGAAAAAAAAAGCCCTCTCGACTTCCTTTGGTGTGTGTGTGTGCTCGCTGGCATGTTGTATATACGATCATTTCCTCACTTGTTTAAATAGTGCAGCTTGTGTTGGCAGTGCTCTCACTCGGCTCCAAATGGTTTGCATCATGCTTAAAGCACCCTCCTTCCTCCCCCCTCTCCTCCTTCCCCCCAGCCACAAAACTCTGCACTAGGAAAACAGCCAGGGCTTTTTCCCTTCTCTAAGGAGGAGAGTGATAAATAGGTGACTAGAGAGAAGCAGACACCATGTGTTAACTTACAAAAAAAGCTTTTAGGAATATGAAGCATTCCCCGCTGCCTGGTTTCTATTTTTCTTCCTCTAAAGACTGTGTTTTAACCTGAACTTTTTTCTGGTCTGTTTATAGAAAACAAAGCTCGTTGCCTGTTGCCCTGGTGGGGACTGTGGAACTCTTAGTCTCTGCTTAACAGTTGGGTCTTTGGCCAGGTGTGGAGAGTAGGGCAGTCTGCTCTGCTTCGCATTCCCACGTAGCAGTTGCCAGGCTGGGGGAGTAGCACCCGCACACCCTGGGAGCAGAGTCTCCTGTGCTGAGCCGGGGAACCCTGTGTCTGACCTCGTCACATCCCCTGGGGGAGAGGCCCTTGGGGAAGAGTCCTCAAACGGCTTTTTAGGTGGAAGCCTTCTGACCTAGATGAAGTTTAGAGACATAGGTAAGCGTTTTCTCAGAAAATGTCAGACAGTAAAAACTAAATCCCAGCCATAAACTGCGAATATGAGAGATATTGTATTGAATATAAAATAATGCTATATTGAATATTTTAAATGTTTAAACATGTGCTTAGTAGAAAAGAGTATATGTTCATTGTAAACAAGTAAAAAAAAAAAAACAAATAAAAAGGGAAAAAGGAAAATTTATCTGCAGTCCTTTTACCCAGTGCTAACATCACTGTTAATTTTTGCTAATCATTTTCATATTTAACTTCTAGTGTACACACATACACACACTTTTTTTGTACAAAGCTAGGGGTCATTATACATACTGTTTGTAATCTGATTTTTTCCCTTTTTTAAAAAATTTTTTCTAATGTTTATTTATTATTGAGAGAGAGGGAGACAGAGTGCGAGTGGGAGAGGGACAGTGAGAGGGGGAGACACAGAATCGGAAGCAGACTCCAGGCCCGGAGCTGTCAGCACAGAGCCCGATGCAGGGCTCGAAATCACAAGCTGGGAGATCATGACCTGAGCCGAAGTCACACGCTTAACCTACTGAGCCACCCAGGCGCCCCTGTAATCTGGTTTTTTTCACTCAATATTTTTTAATGTATTCTTACATGGAATCATTTTTGATGATCACTTAGTATTCCTTTATATGCCAAGATTTCTTTAGCCAGTCTTTGCTTTATTGAACCAAGGGACTATTCTCAATTTCTGCCTTACTGCAAACAGTGACGTGGTTCCTTACAGCAGAATTGTTGCATAGATTGCCTTTGGTTGAATATATTGACTAATCAAAAACCCATACTTTGGGTGTGTTGGGTGACTGATAGGGATCTTGGGAATGTAGGAGCCTCTCTTTCTCAAGAAGAATACTCATTTTATGCTTTTCCAATGAAAAGTTGGAGTGAAATCCTGCTCTTCCAGTTTCAGAAGGGGGTGATGATGGGGAGTTGTAGTATGTGAGGCTGAGGACAGCTAACACAATGTTTACACTTTGTGGAAGATGATAAGTTAGAAGAGAAACTGGGTAAGCATGGCTTGGGCAGTGGGATCCTAGTATTATTGTTCTATGATCACAAGATGAGCTGGACTCTGGAGGGTACTTTTGGGAGTCAGCTGTTGGGTTAGCTGTTTTTGGTGCAGATCAAGGAAGGAGTCCTAACCAGCTGCAGCCGTACTGACCCTTATCTTCTCATCAACTCTCCCAGTGGTAATGTCAGTATATGATACAGCATATGATACATTGCAACATATGATAAGTATATGATCTGGCCAGAGAAGACTACAGAACTAGCAGTCCGTGCTCTCGGCCTATAGTGGTGATTTACAGGCTACCCCAGGGCAGTTGCAGCTCATGGCAGCTCGAGACTAAGATAGTCTCCACCCCAAGGACTGTGAAATAGGTATGTCGGACATAACATCTCTAAATCCATACTCTCCCCTAAATCTGGTCTTTCTTTATTCTTCTCATCTTGGTAAATGGCAGCTTTGACTTTTGGGTAGCTTGTGTCAAAATTCTTGGGGTTATTCTTGACTCCTTTTTCTCACACCTCCATACCTAGTTCATCAGCAGTTCATGTCTTCTTTACCTTCAAAATAAATGCAGATACAACTCTTTCTTACCACCACACTCTAGGTTAACTCGTTACAATGCCTTCTGACTAATTTCTCGAGTTCCTCCTTCCTCCTGCTCCCCAGTCTGTTTTCAGCACCACAATTGGAATGATCTTTTTAAAACATCAGTAAGATCATGTCACTTCTTTGTTTAAAACCTTCTGATGGCTGCTGCTCTCACTGAGAGTAAAAGCCAAAGCTTTAACAACATCCTGCAACGCTCTGAATGATCTGAGACCAACTCCATCCCCCTTAACTCTGACTGCAGCTCCTACTGCTCTCCTCCTACCTGATACACTCTAGTCACATTGGTATCCTTGCTGTTCCTCACACAAGCCAAGCACTCATGTCTAAGGGTCTTTGCGCTTGCTTTCCTCTTAACGTGTAGCACTGTGTCTGCAGAGAGCTGTGTGGCTGTAAGGGTGACACTCCCTTCTAAATGTCACCTTGTTAGAGTGTCTTCCCTAGCTACTTTGTGTAAGATGTTCCCTTCCTTTGTTTACTTTTCACTCCGCCTTATTCTCCATTTCAGGGAAAAATAACAACTCTTGGATATCTAGCATGTATTGGTCCCTGGAGTAGGTACTTGTATATAGTATTTCATGAAGTTCTCACAATAAGCCTGCCAAGTAGGTATTACCCCCTTTGATTTTTTTAAAAGAGTGACTGAGGCTCAAGAGAAGATTGAAAACTGATGATAAACTCATACGAGGCATCTCCATGGCTGACCTAGAATATTAGTATATGGATGTGTCATCAGAGAGAATCTGTAGGAACTTTGACCATTTAGAAACCCTAAAAGATAGAGATTTTCTCCAGCTTCTAGTGGTCAATACTAAGAAACATAAAACATCTCAAGGACTTGTAAGTAGCAGCAACATGTGCAGTTTTATTGCTGGTCCAGATTGGTCACGTGTCCGGCCCCTCCTTGATGCCCATTCACCAGATACTTACTGAACATGTCTGTATTATACTGTCTTGCACACACAACAAGAAAGATCCAGACTTGTAAGGCAAACATCCTAGTTTGGGAGGCAGTTTGTGGCGTGTACGAAGACGTGAGAAGCAACATAAGTTAATTTGAACCTTGTAATTAAGGAGGAACTCTTGAAATTTTGTTGAGCTGGTAGCATTCCAGTGAAGGCAGTGCTTCAGGAGCGCTGACTTAGCATTAACATATTATATTTCCTAAGCATGTTGTATGGAACTCTAGTTTTATAGGTTCTTAGTTGTTATGTAAAAGAAAAAGAGTTTCATAATCATTTAAGTTATGGTAAAGCAATGTTAGAATCCAATACTGCAAGACTTATTGAAGCTTTTACTATAGTGTACACTGTGAGAATAGCCTTCACAGTCTTTCCCAAACTTTCTTCACCCTTAATCTTTTTTGATTTATTGAATATCTTGCAGGATATATTCAGTATTCAGCCATTAAAAAAAAAAAAAGGTAAAAAACCTGGGTGTGGGATGAGCAAGAGGTTAGAAGACAGTTGCTATTGGGATTATCCAGAAGTAAAATAAAGAGTACAGATGAGGGGCGCCTGGGTGGCTCAGTCGGTTGAGCATCCGACTTCAGCTCAGGTCATGATCTCACGGTCCGCGAGTTTGAGCCCCGCGTCGGGCTCTGTGCTGACAGCTCAGAGCCTGGAGCCTGTTTCAGATTCTGTGTCTCCCTCTCTCTCTGCCCCTCCCCTGTTCATGATCTGTCTCTCTCTGTCTCAAAAATAAATAAACATTAAAAAAAAAAAATTAAAAAAAAAAAAAGAAAAGAGTACAGATGAGGGTAAAAGCAGTAGAGTAGAGCTGGTTACATTTTGAGAGAAACATCATAGATGTTGAAACCAACTAGAGCCAACCGGGGCAAAGAAAGTGATCTTAGATCACTTGTGTGGCTGCTAGGTGCCTAAATTCAGAAGGTTAAGTAATTTATTTACCCAAGGTCGTGGAGCTAGTAAAGTAGTGGAAGATTAGAGCCCTTCCTTTTCTGTTGGACTTTAAAACTTCATGTTCTGGGGTGCCTGGCTGGCTCAGTCGGTGGAGTATGCAACTCTTGATCTCAGGGTCGTGGGTTCGAATCCCATGCTGGGCATAGTGTTTACTTAAGAAAAATAAATTTAAAGAGGTGCCTGGGTAGCTCAGTAAGTTAAGCATCCAACTCTTGATCTCAGCTCAGGTCATGATCTCATGGTTCGTGAGTTTGGGCTCTGCACTGACAGTGTCTTCTGACTGACACTGACCGCCCTCCCTCTCAAAATAAGTAAATAAACTTAAAAAAAAAAAGGAATTAAAACAAATTAAAAAAAAAAAAACACCCTCATGTTCTAATGAACGGCTTGATGTCTAGGATTTGCTTCAAAATAATTTGTGGATGGGGCACCTGGGTGGCTCAGTTAAGTGTCCGACTCTTGATTTAGGCTCAGGTCATTATCCTAGGGTCGTGGGACCAAGCCTTATGTCAGGCTCCTTGCTGATCGAAGAGCCTGCTTAAGATTTTCTGTCTCTCTGTCTCTCTCTGTCTCTCTCTCTGCCCCTCTCCCCTGCTCGTGTTCTCTCTCTGTCTCAAATAAAATAAAATAAAATAAAATAAGATAAATAAAATAAAATAAAATAAAATAAAATAAAATAAAATAAAAAGATAACATTTGTGGATAGAAGTATAAATGAAAAAAAAGAGGCCAAATACTGATTATTAAATTTGAGTAATGGATTCATTGAATTCATTATAGTATTCTACTTTTGTATATGCGTGAAATTTTCTATAGTAAGTTGTGTGGTTAAAGGAGTAATAAATAGTCATCCTGAAAGGAAGCAAAACAAAATTCTGTGTCCTTTCTGCTGCATTATAGTGCCTAAATGATTGGAAAAGTAACTGAACTATAGTATTTATGAAGTTAAGCTCTTGTAGGCACTAACCATTTTCCAGGCACTGTGCTGAGCTCTTTACTTGCATTTTCTCATTGAAACCCCAATAACCCTATATGCAGATTGGGGAAATGATGAAAAGGAAAGATGTTGAGTTCATGTTATGGCTTAGTGTAAAAAAAAGCTTAATTATCATCTTCAAAATACATGTGTGTGACTGTATAGCTCTAGGTAATACTAACCAAGGATCTGTTTAGCAACAGGTCCTCTCTTTCCTTAGACTCTAAAGAACTTTCCTAAAGCTCTAATAAGTTAATGGTACCAAGCATTTATGTCATAAATAGATGTAAGCAGTGCTTATTCTGGCATCCCCAGGTAGATTAAGCTTTGTGATCTTCTTTGTCTTCCTCCCCATGTTGTCTGACCAAGAACTAAGTGAAGAACTTTTCAACAGGCTACCGCTGGAGCCACTCTGGCTTGACTGGGGAATGAATTATTGTAAGTCACATTATAAAGTCAGTGTTTCAAGTCTCACGTCACATCCCATTCATCCTTCCAGGCATCTTTACTTTCTTTCTGGATGTAGGATCCTAGGAAACTTCATCATTCATAAAATAGGTTGTTGAGATTAAAGATGGGGCTTAAATTGTCCAGCTTTTGGAACTGCTGGCTTTTGTCTCCTTGTTTATTTGTTCAATGACATTTTTGGAGTGATGTTTATTGTATACATAATTACCCCAGAATGTTTTAAATGGAAAATATAGAAAAGCACAAGAGAGTAAAAATCACCTGCAAACTACCACCTAAAATTAAATAGTGTTAATAGTTTAGTTTATATCCTTCCAATCTTTTTCCCCCTTGTGCTTATATATCTGTACTTACTCTTTTCTTTTCATAAAATTGGGACTGTACGGTATATGCTTTGTTCTTTTTTAATGTTTTTTATATACTCTTTGTGTGTGTGTGTGTGTGTGTGTGTGTGTGTGTGTGTGTACATGTATACCCACGTACATGCACACATATCTACATAGTTTTGGGGGAAATATTGCCTTTGTTGCTTGGTTGTCTGGAAAATATTTATTTTCAAGGCTACCAGTCACTAATTTATTGAAAAGCATACTTGATCTTCTGTTTTCAAAGTATCAACATGAGGAATTTTTGAAAAGCCAAAACTATTGACCTATACTTAAGACATAGAAATTAGGACTGCTTACCAATATGTATTTTCTTTTTCACGCAATTGTATTTTATTTCTAAATTTACAATAATTATTGAGAATTAATTTTATATTAAGTGTTTTCAGTGCTCACCATCAGTCCTTTTACTCTATGGCCTTTCCATTCTTACTATGTTCTTTGATTCATCTGTTATTATTTTTTTTAATGTTTATTTATTTTTGAGAGAGAGACAGCGTGCGAGCAGGTGAGGGGCAGAGAGAGAGGGAAACACAGATTCGGAAGCAGGCTCCAGGCTCTGAGCTGTCAGCACAGAGCCCGATGTGGGGGTCGAACTCACAAACTGTGAGATCATGACCTAAGCCAAAAATCAGATGCCTAACCGACTGAGCCACCCAGGTGTCCTGATTCACCTGTTATTCAAATGTTTCAATTGAGGAATGTTTTCATCAAAGATGACATGGATGCTTTTTAAACATTAAGGTGACTTTTATAAAATGTAGTAGTAATACACATACTTATGCAAAGGAATCAGATGATTCACAAAAATATTTAAAGTCAAAGACTACACTCCAGGGATAACTGCTGTTAACAATTTGGTATTTACCTTTTTATTTTTTTTTTAAGTTAATTGTTTTATTTTGAGGGGGAGAGAGAGAGCATGTGCAAGCAGGGGAGGGGCAGAGAGAGAGGGAGAGGGAGAATCCCAAGCAGGCTTCATGCTCAGCCTGGGAGCCTGAGGTGGGGTTCGATCTTACAACCATGAGATCATGACCTGAGCTGATATCAAGAGTCGGACATTTAACCAACCTAGCCACCCAGACACCCCCAAAACAAGCTTTTTTTTTTTTTTTTTTTAATGTTTTAATGTTTATTTTTGAGAGAGAGAGAAAGCGAAAGCATGAGCAGGGGAGGGATGGCAGAGAGAAAGGGAGACACCGAATCTGAAGCAGGCTCCAGGGTCTGAGCTGTCAGCACAGAGCCCCACGTGGGGCTCGAACTCACGAACCATGAGATCGTGACCTGAGCCGAAGTCAGAAGCTTAACTGACTGAGCCACCCAGGTGCCCCAAAACGAGCTTTTTAATAAGCAGATACAGTTCTGTCTTTGGACTAGAAAAGTTTTCATTTCTTGTGTCCTTATTTGCTAATATTATGTTTATTATTTTCTTCATTGTCTTCTACATCTCTTTTTCTGTCATCATTTTAATCTCATTTTGCTTTGCTGCTGCATCCCCAAAGAGCTTCTCAAGTTTATCCTTTCTGTAATTGATTCGGATTTTTATAATGCTGATTCTACTTTTCACTGCTTCTAATTTGGTTTTTAAGACTGCTATTGCATTATATGTTCTTTTACATTATTTCCCCGTCTTATCCTATAACCTTTATATTTTTGCCTGCCTTTTCTCCAGGTCCCTTTAATCTGCCTTTGTTTGTCATTTTTCTTTTATCATACTTCACAATGTCTATGATTTTAAACATCAGATATAAGAATACCTTTTTCTTCATTTTACATTTCCTCCCACAAACTGTGGTACATTCCTGTCATAGACCCCAACTTGGATTTCTGCAGTCTGATTCTGGCCATTTATATTTTTTTGAACAAAGAAAGGTTTCTTCAGATCTCATATTTGCTCCAAAATAGGTTATGTTGATTCTTATGTGATTCCTTCTTTGTCTACAAATACTCTTTAGAATCTCCTTCTCAAGTCTACAACTGGTTGATAGAAGTTCGTATTACCAAGTCACCACCCTGAAGAGAGTGGGGAGGAAGTCAGGTGGTATGCAATCTTAACAAATGAATTTATTTTCTACATTTTCTATTCTGTATATAGTGGAGCTACTATACCAGAGCTGTTTCCTGTGTCTGATTTCTGTTTCACATAAATGATATGGCAGTTTCTGACCTCCTCCTTGGAGCTGTAGCCTACCATGTCAGGAAGAAATTCTACTCTCTGGTCACTTCCCGTTTAGTATGGTAGTTTCCCTTGAGCCTGTCTGAACTGCTGATTGTGAGTGGTCCTGATTTATAGTGGTGAAAAAGCTGCCAAGTGGCATTCTGCCTCTGCCCCCATGTCCTCACACTTTGTGGTAGACAGAATAATGGCCCCTTAAAGATGGTCCACGTCTTAATTCCTGAAACCTGTTCAGTGTTACCTTACAAGGCAAAAATGCCTTTGCAGGTGTGATTAAGGGTCTTGAGGTGGGAAGATGGTGCTAGGTTTCCGAGGTTGATTAGTGTAATCATAAGGGTCCTTATAAGGAGGCAGGGGTGTCAAGAGTCAGAAAAAGGAGATGTGATGATGGAACTAGTGGTCTAGAGAGAGGGATTTGGAGACAGTATACTGCTGGCCTTGAACATGGGGGAAGGGACCGTGAGCCAAGGAATGCAGGTGGCCTCTAGATGCTAGAAAAGGCAGGGAAGCATATTCTCCTGCAGAGCCTCCAGAAAGAGCACTGTCAACACGTCGACTGACAAAACTGACAACACCCTGTGAACACCTCGATGTTAGGATCTCTGACCTTTAGAACTGTAAGGTAATACATTGTATTGCAGCAATAGGAAACTAACATACCCTTCCATACTGGAGAATTTTGCCAGTCTCTTCATTGTTTACTTCTCCCGCTACTTTCTTTTTCTTTTTGAACTTTTTTAATTACGAAATATACATGTGGAAATACATTAAGCAAAAAGAATCCGAAGTAAGGAACTATATAACCACCAAGCCGGTCTAGAAATAGAACAACACAAGGGTAGTAATTATCAGTTACATTCAGTTTATGTTGGAGGTCCTAGCCAGTACAGGAAGGCAGGAAAAGGAAAGTATTAAAAAGGTGATTGGAAAGGGAAAAAAAAGTTGTCTTTATTTGCAAATAATGTGATGAATACTTAGAAAATCTGAAAGAAAATAAGGATAAATTAATAGAATTAAGTGAATTTAGCAAAGTTGATTGATCATAAAGTAAGTATACAAATCAAATTGTAGATATCAATTCCATATCTACATACTGACATCAAATGAATTTTTTTTAAGTTGATTTCTTAAAAAATAGAAAATAAAAGTGGATTTGTTAGGAATGCAGGCTGTCAATTGGCTCTTAATGACCTGCTTCCGATTGTCTTCTATCCATCTGGCAGTAATTCTTTATGATTTATGGGAGATGGATGGCATTTTCTCATTTAAGAGCTATTGACTGTCTGCCATGCATCAGGCACCATTCTGGATACCACAACCAACCATAGCAGCAAACACAGTAGACAAAGGAGGGATCACAAGGCATATGGAGGAGCTATTCTGTGTATTCAGTTTGGGCACTTCAGTTGAGATATTGGAAGTAGAATTATTTAACTCTGAGGTCTATAGTTTTTAAGTGTTTTGTTTTTTTTTTACAAAAATAACCTCTCTTTGTATTATAAAATAGGTATTCATCTTAGAAATACTAGAAAAATCAAGATTATCAATAAGGGAAAGAAAAGACTCTGTGATCCTTCTGGTTGGATAGATGGACAGACACCATATGTGAACTCTTTTTGCTTTTTAGCAGAAATAGGATCAAACAATATATATACTGTTTTGTAATCCACTTTGTTCACTTAGCAATAAATATGTTCTGCATATGTTTCCATGTTCACCTATAACATGAATTTTAATGGCTGTGTTATATTAACTGGCGTGGACATACCATAATATTTGCTGAGTCCTCAACCATTAGACATTTTGGGAAGTTACTGACTTTTCAGTTTTATAAATGATGCCTTCTCAGGCAGAAGTCTTTATATACACCTTTTGTTCATTTTTGAAGTACAATTACTAGGTCAAGGAGGGTATGCAGATTTTTAAGACTTTTGGTAGAGGGGCGCCTGGGTGGCTCAGTCGGTTAAGCGTCCGGCTTCGGCTCAGGTCATGGTCTCACGGTTCATGGGTTCAAGCCCTGCGTCAGGCTCTGTGCTGACAGCTCAGAGCCTGGAGCCTGTTTCAGATTCTGTGTCTCCTTCTCTCTGTGACCCTCCCCCGTTCATGCTTTGTCTCTCTCTGTCTCAAAAATAAATAAACATTAAAAAAAAATTAAAAAAAAAAAAAAAAAAGACTTTTGGTAGATAATGCTACATTGCCCTCCAAAAAAAGGTTGTATGCCATGTAAACTGCAGAATATAAGAGTATTTATTTTCTAGCTTCCTCATCAAGGTTGAATGGTTTAATTTTTCCCGACTTTGCCAGAGATGGGCAAAAAACGATATTTCATTGTTTTGATTTTCCTTCTTTGATTACCAATAGGGTTGGTTCTAAAAGTATTATGCTTACTGGTTATATGATTGGTATTATATTTCTTATAAACTGCCCTATGTTCTTTGCCCATTTTACTATTAGAATATTCACCCATTTTTTCTTTTTTCTTTTTTTTTTTAATGTTTATTTATTAGAGAGAGAGAGAGAGAGAGAGAGAGAGCATGAGCATGGGAGGGGCAGAGAAAGGAGAAGACACAGAATCTGAATCAGGCTCCAGGCTCTAGGCTCTGAGCTGTCAGCACAGTGGGGCTCAAACCCACAAACCACGAGATCATGACCTGAGCCGAAGTCAGACGCTCAACCGACTGAGCCACCCAGGCACCCCATCACCCATTTTTTTTCTTAATATTTTGCAGTAGCTGTGTATGAATAACTTTTGAACTTTTCTTTGGTTACCCTTGTACAGGAGGTGTTTTCTCTGTATATTGAATGAGATGAGAACTTTTGGATACTTGGAGAGGCACAGCATTCTATTTTTTAGGTAATAAGAACATGGATGTCCCTTTGTCACACCATGCTAGATTAGATCTTTTGTTTGTTTTCACCCTTTGAGTCAGTTTCTCCTCATACTTCCCTATCAGTCCATAGACATCTAAAGAAAAATCATGTCCAGCCAGATATTTAGAATAAACTGTGAACTGTATCTACTTCCTTTTCTGTTTTGCCTATTTAATTGAAGGAGCCCTTGAGATGGGTATAAACTAGGTAAAATTGTATGGTGTTTTGAGAAGTCCTCTGGTTTCTATCTAGCAAATGTTGTAAAACTTTTTCCCCTTCTCACTGTAAGTGCAGTAAATACCTCGATGGCTTGCTTTATTTGATGATTCATTCCACCAGTGGCCCCTTGGCACTAACCATTTGTATCGTGTATATCTCTGCCTACCTCATTTTTGCCCTCCCTCACCTTTTTTGTGCTCTCTGTCACCTCTTTACTAATTGCTTTTAAATTTATAGAAGTACTGATTACTACTTCCATTTACTCCAGTACTTTCAGATTTATTAGTTACTCCCTAATTTACAAATTACAAATCTCATTCCCCAAACGGGCTCTGTTGAACTCGGCTACCTTACGTTCATGCTGTGGATAGGTCATGAGTAGGTGTTCTTTTCTGTAATTCTTAAACTTTAGCATTCATCACAATCACCTGAAGGGCTTGTTAAAATGCGCAGTTGCTGGACCCAATCCCCAGTGTTTTTTTGATTGTTTGAGAGGAAAAAAGGTGGAAAAATTGCATTTCTAACAAGTTCCCAGGTGATGCCGATGGTTTGGGTTCCACACTTTGAGAACCACTGGTTTTTAGGAACTTGGTAGCTTCCAAGGTTGTAGTTATCAGGCAAAGATTTGGGCCCAGGTAAAAATAATAAAGATTTCTGTTATAAATAGTCTTCCTCGGGGCACCTGGGTGGCTCAGTCGGTTGAGCGTCTGGCTTCGTTCAGGTCATGATCTCACAGTTGGTGGGTTCGAGCCCCGCGTCGGGCTCTGTGCTGACAGCTCAGAGCCTGGAGCCTGTTTCAGATTCTGTGTCTCCCACTCTCTCTGCCCCTCCCCTGTTCACGCTCTGTCTCTGTCTCAAGAATAAATAAACATTAAAAAAAATTTTTAAAAAATAGTCTTCCTCATTCTATCTTTAACTTTGGAATGTAGGGCATATTACCTGAGAGTGCATATACTTTGCCTCCATGTTGCCAGACAGCTTTCTGAGCTCTTCAGAAAGAAGTTATATTCAGAATGCTATAAATATGTTTTTCCTGAGTATATATGAAGAGTCACATGTCTGGATTTCTTTTCCCAAGAGGACCCTGAGGGAACCATCTGACTTTTAAGGAGTGTCTCTCATGTGCTAGATACTGTTTTAATGCTTTACATTATCTCATTTAAATGTCACAAAAGCCCCATGGGAATTTGAACTTTATGAAAGAACTTGCCCGGGATGACACAGGTAAGAATGAAGGAATCAAATCCAAGCAAGTCGCACGCACTCTTAATTGAATAAAAATACAGTAATACAGTGGTTGAACAAACAATTGTTAGTACCTTCAGTTCTCTTCATAACTTTGACAGTTCTTTTATTTTCACTTGGAGCTTGACTCCTCACCAGGAGCTTGGGAATTTTTGACCTGGTTTAGGGATATTACCTGATCTCCCATAATAGTTCTTGAAAATGAACAAAGAAGGAAAAGTTCACATGAGGAGAATGGATGTTCAGAATGAATTTACCTACTTCTTTCTCTCTGTGTTGGATGTTCTTCAAATCTTGGAATGCCCTGGAGTCCAAAAGTACCTGAGTGTCTAGAATATGAGTCTTTGGAGAGAGAACTTGATTTATTTTTGGCAAACCCTTGAGTGTTCTCTAAGAGGGACTGAATATATGCAAAGGGTGATCTCCATCATTTTGGAAGGGTGTCCGAGGACAAAAAAAAAAATCTAAGAGTAGTGATAGTGCAACTTGTAAGGACCAAAAAATTGGGACAACGTCCTGGGCTACAAACTTTGCCGCCAGGATTGTTTGTAGATGAACAGGGATTCATGGATTTGGCTGATGCATAAAAACCTGAAGGTCAGCAATGGAAGTTTGCCTACCTATCTATATGCATACATATAAACCATCTTTGGCTCAAGACTTAATGAATATGGGCCATAATAAAAAATAAATTTGAAACAGGTAAGAAGAAAAAGTATGA
The DNA here is from genome assembly GCF_024362965.1 of Panthera pardus. Taxonomy (NCBI): domain Eukaryota; kingdom Metazoa; phylum Chordata; class Mammalia; order Carnivora; family Felidae; genus Panthera; species Panthera pardus. Next base: position 54,855,227 of record NW_026526876.1, read on the forward strand.
TACCTAGAGAGAGGACTTTGGTATTGACATAAACTTCTGCCTCTATACTTCCTGCCCCACCCTTTATTTTCTTTAATGTACTTCTCATATATGTAAAAGAATATTGTTTTTACTTCATAATTTTAGATATCTGAAAAAAGTAATCTTTATTCGTAATACTTTTACTTTTATTAGTCAACTTGTTTATGTATAATTTACATACAATAAAATTATACATTCGAATGTATTGATAGTATATATATCCCTGTGTAATGACCACCCCAGTCAAAATACAGAATGTCTCCATCCCCCAAAATGTTCCTAAGTGCCTCTTTACAGTTAATCTCCTCAGTCCAATTCCCCATCCTAGGCAACCACTGATCTAATTCTTATTAAAGATTAGTTTTGCCTATTTTAGAATTTCGTATAAGTGGAATCATAAAGTATATGCTTTTATGTCTTTGTTCTTTCACTCAGCATATCTATGAGATTCATCCATGTTGTGTTCTTGTAGCAATTCATTCCCTTTATTGAGGAGTAGTATTCCATTATATGGATATATCACATTCTGTTTATTCATTCACTTTGGGCTCAGACACATTTGGGTTTTTATTTTTTGGCTGTTATGAATAAAGATGCTGTGAACAAATGTACAAGTCTTTTTGTGGACATAATGTTTTCATTTCTCTGGGGGCAAATAGCTAGAAGTAGAATTGCTCAGTCAAATGATTAAGTATATTGTAAACTTCAAGGAAACTACCAAACTGTTTTCCAAAGTGATTGTACCACATTATACTCTCACTAGCCATGCCTGAGAATTCCAGTTGTTTCAGATCCTCGCCAACATTTGGTATTTCTGGTCTTTAGAGTTTTAGCCATTCTAGTAAAGTGTGACAGGGTCTTATGGTAGTTTTGTTGGCATTTGTGTAATTAATGATGAGCATCTTTTCATGTGGTTTGTTAGTACTTCATCCTCATTTGAGAAATGGCCAAATCTATAGCCCATTTTTAAAATTTGGGATATTGATGTTTTCTTAGAGAGTGGTAAAAGTTCCTTGTGTATTCTGTGCACAAGTCCTTGTCAGATAGGTGTCCTGTGAATATTTTTTTCCACTGTGTATGGCTAGCTTTTTTTTTTTTTTAAGACAGAATCTTGGAAAGCAAATGTTTTTAATTTTGATAAAATTCAGTTTTTTAAGATTTTCCTTTAAGGATTATCACCTTTTCTGTTTTTTGTTTTGTTTTTGTTTTAATTTTAATGTTTATTTATTTTTGAAAGAGAGAAGGCGAGAGAGACCGTGCACGAGCGGGGGGAAGGGCAGAGAGAGAGGGAGACACAGAATCTGAAGCAGGCTTCAGGCTCTGCTTTATCAGAGAGCCTCTGAAGGCACCTGGTTTCTGTTGAATATTTTTTAAAAGGCAGTAAAATGGCAACTGTAAGGTTGCATCATGGGTAGCAATAAGGCAGGGGGTGCAGGGGAGATTCATGGAGATGTTTGGGGAGGAGACACATGGGGAGAAGTGGGTATGGAAATATAAAAATATGGAACGCTTCACGAATTGTGTGTAATCCTTGCGCAGGGGCCATGCCGATCTTCTCTGTTTCGTTCCAGTATTAGTACATGTGCTGTGGAAACAAGCACAGTATTGTACCTTTTTCTACTTCACACCTACACACCTGTTCTTCTTGTTTCCTGCTTTGCACTTTACAAATGTAACAATCTTGGGGCGCCTGGGTGGCTCGGTTGAGCGTCTGACTTCAGCCCAGGTCACGATCTCACAGTTCGTGGGTTCGCACCCTGCATTGGGCTCTGTGCTTACAGCTCAGAACCTGGAGCCTGCTTTGGATTCTGTGTCTCCTTCTCTCTCTGTCCCTCCCCTGCTTGTGCACTCTCTCTCTCTCTCTAAAATAAATAAACATTAAAAAATTAAAAAACAAAAACAAATGTAGCAATCTTTAAACAGTATAATTCCATTTACCCATTCCCTCTTGGTTAGTGTGATTGTCTTCTGTTTGACTTTTCATATGGTATGAATCCTACCATACCCTATTATTATTTTTACTTAAATAGTTTTCTTTTAAGTAAATTACAAACAAAAAGAAAATACAGACTTTTCTATTTATCTACTTATTTACTGGTGCTCTTCATTCTTTTCAGTAGATCCAAGTTTCCAGCTGATAATTATTTCTCTTGAGCCTAATAGGACACAAGCAGGTGGCTGGTGACAAATTCCTGTAGCTTTTGTTTAGCTAAAAATGCCTCTCTCTCTCTCTCTCTCTCTCTCTCTCTCTCTCTCTCTCTCTCTCTCTTTTATCTTTGGTTCTGAAGGATTTTTTAAAAAACTGGATATAGAATTCTGGATTGAAGTTTTTTTCTTTCAGCATCTTTGAAATGTGGTTCTCTTATTACCTGGCACCCACTGTTTTCTCGTGAGAAATCAGCATTCATATGCCTCTTTGTATAATGTATCTTGTGGGGGGAGGCTGCTTTGAATATTTTCTTTTTATCTTTGGTTTTCAGAAGTTTGGTTGAGATGTGCACAGGTGTAGTTCTTTTTACATGAATCCTGCTTAATGTTCAGTGACCTTTTTGGATCTGTAAGTTGGTGTTTTTCATCAAATTCAGGGTATCTTCCAGTCATTATTCTTTTTTCTGCCCTACTTACCCTGTCTTCTCTTTCTGGAATTCCTATTATGTATATGTTAGAAATTTTTAGATAGTCGCACACATTTGTGAGGCTCTATTTATCTTTTTTTTTATTTCAAAAAATGTTTATTTTTGAGAGAGAGCACGCGCTAGTGGGAGAGGGCAGAGAGAGAGGGAGACAGAATCCAAAGTGGGCTCCAGGCTCTGAGCTGTCAGCACAGAGACCAACGCGGGACTTGAACCCATGGACCACGAGATCATGACCTGAGCTGACGTTGGACACTTAACCAACTGAGCCACCCAGGGGCCCCTTAAATTTTTAATGTTTATTTTTGAGAGAGAGAGAGAGACAGAGCGTGAGAGACGGAGGGGCAGAGAGAGAGGGAGACGCAGAATCTGAAGCAGGCTCCAGGCTCTGAGTTGTCAGCACAGAGCCCTCTGTGGCGCTGAAACCCATGAACCGGGAGATCATGACCTGGAGGCTCTATTTATCTTTAGTGTTTTTTCTCTCTAGTCTTCCAATTACTTAGTTTCTATTGATCTGTCTTTTTAAGTTCATGGCCTGTTTCTTTTCCATTTTCAATATAATGTAAAACTTATCCAGTGAACTCTTTATTTCACTACTTTTCAGTTTAAGAATTTCTACTTGGTTCTTTTTGATAATTACTTTTCTTGGCTGACATTTTCTATTGGTTTACTCATTAAGGCCATATTTCCCTTTAATTCTTTGAACATCTTATTAATACTTTGGACTTGTTTATAATAGCTGTTTTAGTCTTTGCCTATCAATTCCAACATGTAGGCCATCTCACATTCAATTTCTGTTGAATGTAGATTGCATTTACCTGTTTCTTTGTGTCTAGTGGGTTTTGTTTATAGTCATTGGCACTGGCTAATTTGTTAGATTCTGGATCTTGTTACCTTCTTCTGGAAAGTATTGGTTTTTTGGGCGGGAGGGTTTTGTTTGTTTGTTTGTTTTTCCTTAAAAAGGCAATTACATCACTGCTTGATCGTCTTGAACTTCTGTATGCTTGGTTTTTTACATATTATTAGGGCAGCTACTTAGGAACCTAGGATGTCCCCAAGCCCCAGCAATGTGGTGATAGTCAACCTCCAAGCCCTGTCTTCCCTGCAGATTTTGTTTAAGTCTGGGTTTTAGGATCTAATTAATGCAAATTTAGATTAGCTCCCACTCTAGGGTGTGGCTTCTCTGGAGATTCAGCTGGTTGCCAGGGCATGTTAACAAGGTGTTAAAACCTGTCCACTCTGGCAGTTTTGGAACTCCCAACTCCTCCGTCCTAAGGCAGTGCTATTTCTACACTGTTGGATCTCTAACATCTTTCTGTTCCACTCTCAACCCTGTAGCAGCTGCCTTCTGGTCAGCCCCTGGTGGTCTTGGCTGCATAGGTACAGTCCAGCCTTCACCCCATTATTCACTGAAGATTCTCACATGTGTTTCATGCTCTTTCTTTGTATAACTTCTTCCTGTCCATTTCCCTACTTGCTGATTCCGGCCCCTTCAGCTACCTCAAATTCTGCCTCTGCCTCCTCAACTCAACAGGATTCCCATAATTTCAACAGGAATCCCATACAGGAATCCCAGATTCTCAACAGGAATCCCATAATTTCCTTGGGATTCAGCTTTCTGTATCATGGTTGGAAAATTATTCCCAAGCAGAGGACTAAGTGATCAAGAGTTCATTTTGTGAGTTTTTCTTCTCTCAGAGGTCACAGCCTTTTTTTTCCCCCTCATGAAAGGGGAACAGACTTTAATCATAAAAAAATATTTCTAGTGTTTTTTCTCCCAGTTTATTGAGAACTAATTGACGTACATCATTGTACATGTTTAAGGTATGCAGTACGATGGTTTGATTTGCGTATATTTTAAAATGATTACCACAGTGAGTTTAGTTAATATCCATGCTCTCCTGCAGACACAATGAAAAGCAAAGAAGAAAAATTTCTCCTTGTGATGTATCATACGGCAGTGTTAGCTGTAGTCATTGTGCTGTACATTATATCCCTAGTACTTGTCTTATAACTGGAAGTTGGTACCTTTTGGCCACCTCCCTCTAGTCACCCTCTCCCTACCCCTACCTCTGATAACCACAGATCTGAACTCTTTCTCCATGGGTTTGGTGTTTTAGGGATCACAGTTTTGCACTGCCTGTTGTTCACTGCCTACAAACAGCTGCCTCAGATATTTTATAGTTGTTTATGGTGGGAGGACTAGTCCAGTACCGCCTACTTCATCTCATGCTGAGAAACAGAAGGCAAACTGTCCTTACTTGTTAATTACAGAAGTAATCCATGCTCTCTGAAATAATATTAAAATCATATAGAACTGTAGAAAATAAGAATACCAGCCCCTCTTTCCCTTCCAGAAATGATTGCTAATAACGGTGTGGTAACCATTCTTGCAAACATACATACACAGAATATTAATTTTTCTCATACAAATGCATGTTGTGATACATTACTCTTTTTTTGCTTAATATTCATACCTTGTAACTGCTTCTGAATCACTGTGTATAAATCTACATTCTTTTTCAAGTTGCATCATGTTCCATTGTGTAGATACAATTTATACATCTTATTTTATTGAAGTATAATTGACATACAGTGTTCTGTTAGTTTCAGGTGTACATCAAAGTGATTTGATATTTTTATATATTGTGAAATCCCATGATAAGTCTAGTTCATTTGTCACCACACAGTTATTACAATATTATTGACTATATGCCCTACGCTGTACTTTTCATCCCTGTGACTTACTTATTTTATAACTGGAAGTTTGTACCTCTTAATCCCATTTACCTGTTTCGTCCGCCTCCCTCCTCAACCCCTCACCTCTCTGGTAACCAGCAGTTTGTTTCCTGTATCTTTGAGTTGGTTTCTGTTTTGATTGTTCATTTGTTTTGTTTTTTAGATTACCCATATAAGTGAAATCATCCAGTATTTGTCTTTCTCTGACTCATTTCACTATAGCAGGATTTCATTACTTATGGCTGGATGGTAATCCATTGTATACATACATCACATCTTCTTTATCCATTTCCGTATCGATGGACACTTAGGTTGTTTACATATCTTAGCTGTTGGAAATAATGCTGCAGTGCACATAGGAGTGCTTATATTTCTTCAGATTGGTGTTTTCATTTTCTTCAGATAAACACCCAGAAGTGAAATTGCTGGATCGTAGGGTAGTTCTATTTTTAATTGTTTGAGGAACCTCCATAGTGGTTTCCATATTGGCTGCACCAGTATACATTCCCACCATCTGTCTTTTAGGTGATAACTGAGTTATGTCCCTTTTTTGTCATCACATACAGTGCTAAAATGAACTTCTTCATACTTAAATCCTTGTATGTTTATAAGACTGTTCTTTTAGAATAGATTCCTACAAGTGAAATTGCTTTGTCAAAAGATATATAAATTTTACTGTTTTTACAAATACTGCCAAAGTGCCCCCAAAATGATCATACCAATTTACACTCCCATTAGCAGTATACAAGTGTCTGTTTTTTCATGCTTTTATGTGTATTTGTAAAATATTACAGCAATATTTTTAATTTCTGCTGATTTTCTGGGTTAAAAAGTGCATCTCACTTTAGCTTGCATTTGTTTACTAGTGGAATAAGGATCTTTCTGTATATTTACTGTCTGTTTATATTTTTCCATTCTGACTTGCGTATTTATGACCCTGCTCGTTTTTATATTGTTATTTGTGATTGATATGCAGAGTTCTTATACACTGTAGATAGTTATATTTTATTTTATATGTTGCAAATATTATCTCCCGGTCTGTAGCTTGTTTTATAATCTTCTTTATATTTTTTATAGTGTACAGCTTAAAATTTTTATGAAGTCAAATCTGTCTTTTCCTGCATGACCTCTGGGTTTTCTTGTCATGCTTTCCTCATCTTTGTATACACCTGTTATTGTTCTTGCTGATCGCTTAACAAGATTTCTCTCAAAAGAAAGGTTTGTAGTTAATAAAATACACTTTGATATACCCAGGCTGCTGTTGGAATTTTGGCTGTAAAGTAGGGACTGCTACTTTTAAGTACTCCAAATATGCCAGAATGGCAACCATTTGGAACAAAGGATTTTGAAGGTCTAATGTTTTCATGGACAATTTTTTGTGATATCATTATTGTCAGTGACAGGAAAAAATGAATCTTTAGCTGTCCAAGAGTAAATCCAAATGTTTCCTGACTCCCAGTAAACTCAGAAACAACCAGATGAAATAATGTAAAACCTCATTTGTAGTGAATGCTTATCTAGCAATAGATATTTTTTTTTCCTTGCGCACATAGACCCCCTAAAGTGAAGAAGAGAAAAATGAGAAACTGTTCTTAATTCTAGAATGCAGTGGAAAACGTGGTTTGCATATGTGCAGCAAAAAGCTTTGGAGGGTTGGAATTGCACAATGAGTGAAGGCTGAGCAATTGCTTAATAAGGCGTCCACATTGGGGGGGTGTCCTTTGCTCTTGTGCAATTAGGGAACTCCAGAGCTGCCTGAATAGGGGATTTCCTTTTGTTTCTTACATGCCATTTTAAAAATTCACTTTTTCCCTTCTTTTCAGTGTTCATTCTTTTTTTCTTTAATTGTTCCTTTGAATTCTTATTTGTAGTTTTCTTCTTTTTTCTAAGGAAGAGATGAATTAGCCATACATCCACATGTCCCTACCTCTGTGACTGATTAGAAATGAACCTGGGCCAGGTTCTACAGACGGTTGCTGATGGTTTAAAGATTTCTGGTTCAGCTTCTTCTCACAGTTGCAATACTCAGCTGGTTCTGAGTGTTTGAAATATGGGTTCCTGATCAGCCAGCATTCGTTTTTCAGTACTGGAATTTTGCACATTTTGTAATGAGTTTTCTGAGGTTTTTGCCTGTTTTGCTTTAATGGCGACCGACACCTCCTGATGGAGCTCAGCTGCAGACTTACTAGAAAGTAAAGCCAAACTTTAAGCTGAAAGCATAGGAGCCAACCAGTAAGAGCTGGAGCCTTACAGTACTTATTTCTCTCTTGGCCAAAGAAACGTCCTTGTTTTCTCCCTTCTTCCCTCTAGCTTGCTCAATCATACTCGTGTTAGATAGTACTTACTTAGTAAGCATGCTTCTGATTCTGATTCTGTTCCCCTTACCTTTGTGCTGGGGGTACTACTCTTTTCTCTCAATTTTGCTCTGTTCCAGGGGAACAGGAGAGGTAGTTGGGTCTGAGTGCCAGAAAAGCAGAAGTTAAGTATGTGGATTTCATAGCCGCATGTATGAGTGTTTGTGGGGCAGGGAACTTCTAATGGAAAACATTTGTGTTGCATCGAAAACAGAGCGAGGCCTGGTTAGAGTCTGTCTGCTCTGTCTGTCAGTCTGTTCCCCACCAGCACTAGTCATTGTTCTCCTGGGAGTCTCAGGCGTATTGTGGTTTCTTCTGCTCTTGCTATCCTCTAATCTTGCCAGAGTTTTTGTGTCACGGGTGGCCCCTTTAGCAGTTTGGAGCAAGGCTGCAAGGGTGGTGACTAATGGCTTTGAAGACACTCAAGCCCACATACTGGCTTGGAGACCCTTTCTAGGGTGACCCTCAGGAGAGGGAAGGGTCTCCAGCACAGACGGTGGGACAAATGTGCTTGGACTCATTCAGATGGCGTTTTTAGTCCCTGATTTTAGTTCTAGCAAAGCACAAACCAGAAGAACGGAGACCAGAGGCAAAGGCTTACGTTTGGGCTTGCCATTTCATTTGTAAATGCTCCGTAAGGGATGCACCTGGATGCCCAAGCTTGTCTCTGAAGGGCTGATATCAATCACGTTGTGTGGCTGGATCCCCTTTGGGAAATAGAGAAGAGAAAGTACTAATTTCCCTGAGGATAGTGTCACTCCAAGATACGAGGGCCCTGTAACTTGAGCTGTTTCTTTTTTCCCCCTCCAGACCCTCTGAAATTCACATTTGTTCATCATTTTAAAAGAAAGAAAAAAAGAAAGAAAACAATAAAAAAAGCAGCAGCTCAGAGTTTTCTGGGTCCCCAAGAAGGCACTTTACCAATGTGGTTTTCACATTTTCAGGTTTTTGGCTGGTGAATAAGATTGAGCAGAAATGCTTCTTCCCCTGATAACAATACATTCAGATGCAGGATCAGGAGCGTGTGGATTAAAACCAGACGGTGGATGATTAATATTTTTGCTTATAGAGGTGGACATGGCAGCTTCCTCCATTTAAATGAAAAAGCTCCTTCTCTGCATTTGTATGTGTGCCTATCCTTACATGCTTGGGCTCTTCGGAGGCGGGAGCTAAGAGTTTCTAGTTCAGTTATAGTTTCCAAGTACCCTTTCCTTCCTCTCACTTGAAGCACCCAAGAAGTAGTACTAAGGATTAACCTGTGAAGCAGAGGTGTGAAGATAAGCTACTAAGACAAGAGCAGGAATGTGCTCTCTTTTCCAAGCTGACTGCTTTCACAGCTCTCCAGGTACTGATGGAACACACATCTTTAGCCACTCAGCCTTCTCACTCCCTGTGGACCTTTGACCACATTATAAGAGGTATAATTTTCCTTTGAAAATATTGCCCCTTTGGAGGTGCCCATCCCCATCATTTCACTATTAGATAATGATATGAAAGGAAACTTTATTATTACAGGTATACTTTGTATTTTGACCTCACTCAATGACAACACAACAGAGATTTCGTGGAGAATACTTTTAATTAGAGCTTGACAGGTGTTTATTATTTTTAAAAAATGTTTCAGGATTTAGTTTTTTGTTAGGTTCTGCGCACCTTAACCTGTTCAGACCAAGAGGCCTCCAGTTAGCCTAAATCTCTGCTTTCTCCCACAACCTTTAAACTTGAATCTACTTTGCCCTTTGTAGAAACAGAGATCTCTGCCCAAATGAAACAGGAAATGAAAGGGGAGGAGGAAAACCAGGCCGGGACTTGGTATCTTTTTATCTGCGTTAAAGAAGATTGCATTGTCCCAGCAACAATGAAAAGTGTTGGGGACAAAGAGTATATAAAGTTCTTTTTATGCCAACAGAAATCTGGGTCTGTTTTAATGTCGCCTCTAATTTCAGGGTGAAAATGGGCTCTGTGTCCAGCCCTGTCACACTTTAACTGCATGCGTTCCCAGTTGTCCCCGATCACAGAGTGCGGCGATGTGTCCCTAGTTCATTCCCATCCCCAGAGACCCAAATATGTTTGTTTACACACGTTAAAATCCACTCTTTGTGGGGCGCCTGGGTGGCTCGGTTAGTTAAGAATCTGACTTCGGCTCAGGTCAGGTCATGATCTCACAGTTCGTGAGCTCAAGCCCCGCGTCGGGCTCTGTGCTGACAGCTCAGAGCCTGGAGCTTGTTTTGGATTCTGTGTCTCCCTCTCTTTCTGCCCCAACCCTCCCCCCCTTCAAAAACAAATAAACATTAAAAAAATTTTTTTTTAAATCGATTCTTTGTTACACAGTTTCTGACATACAGTCATGTAACTGTCACCACAATTAAGATACAGAGCATTTCTGTCATCCACAAAAACCCCCTCATGCAACCAACCCCTTCACCCCTAGTCACCTCTGATCTTTTTTTCTGTCATAGGGACGACTTTGCCTTTTCCAGAATGTCATATACATTAAACCAGATAGTAGTTAGCTTTCGAGGCTTCATTCACTCAGCATAATGCATATGAGATTCATCCATGCTGTTGCCTAGATCAGTAATCTGTTCTTTTTTGTTTCAGAGTAGTATTCCATTATATGAATAGACCACAATTTGCTTATCCATTCACCAGTTGATGAACATTTGGGTTGTTTGCAGTTTAGGCGATTATGAATGAACTACTACAAACATTCATGTATAGGTTTTTATGGGAACTTAAGTTTTCATTGCACTTGGGTAAATAGCTAGGAATGAATGTGTGCGTCAGTTGGTAAGTGTATGTTTAATTTTGTTACAAACTGCCAAACTTTTCCAAGGTGGCTGTACCATTTCACATTCCCAGCAGGCGTGTATGAGAATTCCAGTTCGTCCACAGCCCTGCCAGCATTTGATTCCACATTTTATGTGTGTGTGTATGTGTTTAAGTCATTCTACTAGATATCTCATTGTGGTTTTAATTTGCATCTCTCTGATGGCTAATGATGTTGAGCATCTCTTCGTGTGTTTATTTGCCCTCTGTATATCTTTGGTAAAGTATCTTCAGATCTTTTGCCTATTTTTAAATTGTATTGCTTGTTTTCTGACTGAGTTTTGAGAGGTCTTTATATAATCTGGATGCAAGTCCTTCATCTGCTATATATGTGTCATAAATATTCTCTTGGTCTAGCTTGTCTTTTCACTTAGAGACTAGGTTTTGACTGATTAAATGCTGAGAGCTAGAGGTTTCAGGCTCTCTTGGTAGAGGAAAGTAAGGAAATCGAGACCTTAGTCAGCAGAAAGATGTGAGGACCACCCCTTTTGAAGCTGTTTATTTAAAATAAAAGAAGGGGGAGACGGGTGGGCCAAGATGGAATTGTGCAGACAGATGTCTGAAGCTTTTTAAAATCCCTTCTCTCTCTCCTGTCCCTACCTACGATGTGGATTTGGGGCTCTTGCCTTCAACTGGGTTCTTCAGTTTCTGCCATCACTCCAAATCCAGCTCTGCACACTCCAGTGGAACGCCCAAGAGGGCAGACCAGCTGCTTGCCCAGAATGTATTCCAGACTGAAGGCGGTTTTGATAAGTAATCATTCCCAAGCCCTAAAGTGATAGCCTCCGAGGAGTCACCCACTTTGAAGAGCTTCTTTCATCTCCAGCTGGACTCTTTTCCAAACAAGCATCGGCAGAGCCTAGTCAGGGCTCTGCCACACAGGGTTCTGCCATGAGAAGCAAATTGGCAGCAACAGGCAGCCCCCTGAGGCAGTGGAATTCAGTTCTTAGAACATGCATTAAATGTGGACGAGATATTTATTTATCATGGGACTCTTTCATGTTGCATGGAATTCTTTTCCACAAGGCAGCCCACTTAGGTACAGGGGAGGAAATATGTCATGCCCCATTGGACAAAAGACAAGAAAAGGTAGTATTTGTAATCTCGTCCCTTTTGGAAAAAGTATATCTATATTTTTATACTGCAGAGAGGGAGTAGAAAAGAAAGCCTCTATACGGGACCTTACTTGGCGGCAGCTTCTTGTTCTGTAGGGTTCAGGAAGACTTTGAGGAAATGCAGGTTGTTTGGAAAGATCCAGTTATAGCTGCTTTGTATATTGTGATGGGTGGAGGGATGAAGTGAAGTGTGAAGGCCCCTCCCACCCTCCATCTTGCCTCAGACTACGTCCTGGAGCCCCAGGGCAGAGAAGCCACTTTCATTCCTATTTCTTGGGATTGTTGACAGCCACGTAGTGATAAGAGAACAGCCAGCAGGATGAGCAACACACCCAGCACGTTGGCGAAGAAGGCGAGCTGCACTTCTGTGATCATCCTGATCGGCTGGGCTTGCTCCCGGACTCTTGCCACTTTTTAATTGCCGACACTTTTTTTTTTTTTTAAGATTTTATTTTTAAGTAATCTCTACACCCACTGTGGGGCTCGAACCCACAACCCCGAGATCAAGAGTCGCCTGTTCCACTGACTGAGCCAGTCAGGTGGCCCCTAATTGCTGACACTCTTAAAGTCTTTATTTTTCTTAAAGAGCATTTGCCACTGACTAGACGCTAGCAGAGTTTCTTTCCTTTCTGCACATGACATGGGTCACACTGCATGTGATGGTCAGAGAAAGGCTGCTTTAGCTCTCTAGGTCTGTCCAGTTCTCCAGGATAATGTAGTCTGGTCAAGGCTTTGTGGCTTTTGACCCCAATAGGAGAGATGTATAGAGAGAGAAGAATTTCTGACCCGTCACTAATCTCAGTTATTTATTCAAATACGTTTATTCAAATGTCTTTTTGTAAACAAAACATCTTTTAGGCTTACAACTGTTTCTGCTCACGTAGGTACAAATTTCTCACTTTACTAAGGACAAATAAATTCAATTAAAGATAAAGTTGTACTGTAGAATAATAGTTCAGGCTTTAAAAACAAAGGGAGGGGTTAAAAACAAGTTCTGCAATAAATCTGCAAGTGTGGAATCTAAGGGAAATGATCCCATCTGGAAAACTCTACCAGTGGTGCCGCGGCTGGTTTGTGGAGCAGTGCGGATCGCAGAGTGAAAAAAGACCCTGCAGTCTTGAAAGATGACAGGCTTCTTAATTGATGTCCATTTCAGCTGGTGCTGTGCCAGCTTATGTTGGCCCCAGTCCAGCGTTCCTGTAATTTGGGAGCCAGGTGTGAAGCATTTTTGTTCCATCTTGTTCCCCAGCATCTACAGAAGCCTCACGCATCTCACTTGAGGCAGCAGCACTCTGTAGGAAACAGATGTACAGGTAGAGATGGAAGGAAGTGTCACAGCTGGGTTATGGATATTAAAAAAAAAAAAAAAAATCCTCCTCCACACTCCAGTGAGATCTGGGCTTGCAAGTTAGGGGAAAGAGTATTTCACCACCTCAGTATGAGGTGTAACTACCAAGTATAGCCTGATTACGCCGATACTCATTTTTGATTTTTTAAAAACATGTCTTACTACCTTAGAGTTAAATTTCGTATAGGCAGAGATCTGTAGTGATTTGCCTTCTCACTCTAGGAACAGCGTATAAAGAATATCTCGAGATGGCCATCAGAGTTGGGTCTGATCACTTCCATAGCATCTGGGAGTCAAGAGAACAAAACCTTCTGAACCACTAGCTACTCCTGACTAGGCGGGGACACAGCTGTGTTCTTTTGGGGGATCTTGATGAACACAATAGAAAGTACTAACATCATCTGTCTGATGCATTGATACTAGGCCCTCGATGCTCAAGAGTATGGAAGGGTTGTCCCCCACCCCCCAAGAACTCATCTCAGAATGCAGTCTATGTCCTTTCTAGCCCTTGGGTTAAACTTAACATAAAAGAACAGGCATTTCTGCCTTTCAGAATTACCAACATGAGCAGGACCCACCCTGTGAGAATGTTAAAGCCCTGTGGACATGGAACTTAAATATTGGAATCAGTGTTTTGCCACTGGCTTACATTTTGATATAAGGTAAGTTTTAGCCTTTGAGAACTAAGAGTCAGCTCTGTTTCCTGGAGGGCCCAACTCATAAGCAGATGACTGAAGAGAGGCTTTGTTGTTCCTTCCTTTAACTCGGAATTTCACACAGACAAGAGTCAAAGATCGTTTTTGGCCTTGAGAATCAGACCATGAAATCAAAGAGTAACTACAAGCCTGCATAGGTTGCTTTTTTGCTCCAAATATGCCAGGGTCATAGGGCAGTTGTTGGTTCACTGATAGCTTTAATCTGTTCTTCCTTACGTTGTCAATGCCAGGAGCTGGAAAATGGCTATACCAGACATTTCAAGAGGGTGAGGAACTAGGAAGGTTTTCCTTTAATCAAAGTTTTATTTAAAACGGGCTCATTTTGGGGCACCTGGATGGTTCAGTTCATCGAATGTTCAACTCTTGATTTCGGCTCAGGTCACGATCCCAGGGTCACGGGATCAAGCCTCATGTCGGGGCTCAGCGTAGAGCCTGCTTAAGATTCTCTCTCTCTCGGGGCGCCTGGGTGGCTCAGTTGGTTAAGCGGCCGACTTTGGCTCAGGTCTTGATCTCACAGTTTGTGAGTTCAAGCCCCGCGTCGGGCTCTGTGCTGATAGCTCAGAGCCTGGAGCCTACTTCAGATTCTGTGTCTCCCCCTCTCTCTGCCCCTCCTCTGTGTCTGTCTGTCTCTCAATAATAAATAAACGTTAAAAAAAAAAAAAATTCTCTCTCTCTCTCTCTCTCTCTCTCTCTCTGTACCTGGGTGGCTCGATGGCTTAAGCATCCGACTTTGGCCTCAGGTCATGATCTCACAGTTTGTGAGTTTGAGCCTGGTGTCGGGCTCTGTGCTGACAGCTCGGAGCCTGAAGCCTGCTTCAGATTTCTATGTCTCCCTCTCTCCCATCCCCTCCCCTGCTCATGCTCTGTTTCTCTCTCTCTCTCCCTCTCCCTCTCCCTCTCTCCCCTGCTCGTCTCTCTCTCTCCCTCTCCCCTGCTCATATAAACGTGCTCTCTCTCTCTCAAAAAAAAGAAAGTTATTCCATTTTTAAAATTATAATTGTTAAAATATACATAATACAAAATTTACCATTTTTAAGTGTACAGTTCTGTGGCATTAAATATATTCATGTTGTTTTGCAACCATCACCACCATCCATCTCCAGGATTTTTTCATTTTCCCCAGCTGAAACTATACCCATTAAACACCAACTCCCCATTTCCTCCCTCTCCCAGCCTCTGGCAACCATCATTTTATTTCTGCTCCGAATTTGACTACAGACCTCATATAAGTGAAATCATTCAATATTTGTCTTTTTGTGACTGGCTTATTTTACTTAGCATAACATCTTTAAGGTTCATCCTGTTGTGGTACATGTCAAAATTTCTGCCTTTTTTAAGGCTGAGTAATATTCCCTTGTGTATATACACTATATTTTGTATCTGTTCCATGGGATGGACGTTTGGGTTGCTTCTACCTTTTGGCAATTGTGAATAATGTTGCTGTGAACACGGCCAGCATACAAATAACCTGTTCCAGCCCTTGCTTTCACATCTTGCGGATGTGTACGCAGAAGTGGAATAGCCGGATCGTATGGTGCTTCTGTGTTGAGTTGGAGGACTTGCCATAACTGCTTTCCACGCGTCTGCACCGTTAAAATTCCTACCAGCAGTACACAAGGATTCCAGTTTTTCCACATCTTCACCAACACTTTATTTTCTGGTTTTTTGTTAATAGCCATCCTAATGGGTGTGAAGTGATATCCCTGTGTGGCTTTGATGTGCGTTTCCTTAATGACTAATAATGTTGAATGTCTTTATTATGTGCTTACTTAATTGTATACATTTAAAAAATACAGTTTCTACCTTCTCACTTGATTGCCTGTGGGATACCTGAGCATTAGTTTTTTCCCTCTGAGCCAAAGGAGGGCAAAGTAGAATAAAAGAAAGTGTCAAATGTGAGCTCTGATCCTGACTCTGCTATAGGCTGGTTGTGTGGTCTTGGACAATTCATATAACCTCTCTGGGCTTTTGTCTTTTTGAATAAAACTAGGAAACCTTTAACTACCTTATTGATCTCAAAGAGGATAAAAAGGGATGATCAGGTCTGTGAAAGTATTTTGTAAAGATTTTATAAAAGTGGGGAAATGTGTATTCAGATAGTTTGCCCATTTTAAAAATTGGATTGTCTTTTATTGTTGAGTTGTAGGAGTTCTTTTTATATTCTGGATAAAGTCCATTATCAGACATATGATTTGCAAATATTTTTTCCCTTTCTATGGGCTGATTGTCTTTTCACTTTATTGAAAATTTTTAAATTTTGATGAGATCTATTTTATTTAGTTTTTCTTATGTTGCACTTTGGTGTTACAAAGACTTTTTGTTTAATGTTTATTTTTAAGAGAGAGAGAGAGAGAGAGAGTGCACATGCATGTGCAGGTAGGGGTGGGGCAGAGAGCGAGGGAGAGAGAATCACAAGCAAGGCTCTGTGCTATCAGCACAGAGTCTGACATGGGGCATGACCTGAGCTGAAATCAAGAGTCAGGTGTTCAACCGACTGAGCCACCCAGGCTTTAATACTGACACATCTTAACAAATGTGAAATTCCCCTTAAGTTTCATCTTCTTTGGGCTAAACATTCACCAGAGAAATCAAATAGATCCTTTTTTTTTTTTTTTAATATTTATTTAAGTAATCTCTATACCCAGTATGGGGCTCAAACTCATGACCCTGAGATCAAGAGTTGTACACTCTTCCGACTGAGCCAGGTGCCCCAAAATCAAATAGATTCTTGACCAACACTATCCCGTAGAACTATCTGTGATAATAGAACCGATCTGTTTCCACAGTATCCTATCCTATATGGTAACCACTAGACACTTGTGACTCTTGAGTACTTGAAATGTGACTAGTGCAGCTGAGAAACAGAGATTTTAATTAAACTGAAATATCCACATGTGGCTAGTGGCTAGTGTATTGGACATTTCAATTCTAGATTGAAATTCTCTTGGCCACATTCCTCTATACCACTGGTTCTCAAATTGTAGTACTAGGACCAGCAGCATGAGATCCCCCTGAGAACATGTTAAGTGTGTAATGTTTTAGAGCCGTGAATCAGAAACTCTGAGAGGGGAACCCAGCAATCACTTTCAACAAGTTTCTTCTGGTGATTCCAGTGCAACGACACTTGAAAGCCAATTCTAGTTCTTCAAAGTTCCTTTCGAAAGCAACACTCAGACATGGTCTGACGTGCGTGGATTTCACCTGAAGAATGTTTCAGTGGCTTAAAAAATACTTTGAATACTATTACCTAGATAGCACATTGACTGGTATGTTGTAAAATAAATAAAACATGGTTATGCAGAATTTTTTTTTAAATAAAGTACCAGCTGCGATTCAAAAGAAGAACAGTTAATGAGAACTTTCCTATAAATCTCACACACAGTCTTTATATAGTGCTGGAATTAGAACCCGGAGCTTCTGATTCTCAGCCTGGTATGCTTTCCACCTATCAGGCCGGGGTTCATGAAATAGGCCCCACTGTTGGTTGGGTTTGGTGTCTCCCAGAAGAGAAAAAGCTCGTTCCTCAGCATGTATTTCACCCTACCCCCTTTGGGGGGCGTTCCTGCCTGCTTCTTGTACCACTTCCCTTTTGTTAGGGTGCCTCTGTAGTCACAACTGATGCCTTGGGAACTTCTCCCCTCTTCAGGGTTTAACAGACTTCACCTATATAGTTATCTTCTTTTAATATGGTTTCTGTCCTCTTATACTTAAACCCTAGAAGAGGAGCTGGCTTGTTCTGTTGCTGGCCTTGAGCCAGATGTCATAACTTCAGGCAGTGCCACGCTGCATATCTCCAGCAGTTTGAAATGGAGAACGGAGTTAGAGATAAGATCAGCAGCTTTAGGTGATGGCATTGTTTCAAATAAACCATGCATGACCCAAAGCTTCCACTTCAAATGGGGAATGAAATTGCTTCATCCTTTGACAGCTTGCTCCATGAAAGAAATTTATCTTCACTTAATTGCTTTAGATCCCAAGAGGCTACATACAGTAATTTCTAGGAGATAATTATATCAATTTTTAAAAATACGTGACTGTGAACGTGAATATGCAACTGCAGCGGACAAGGAGGGAAAGCATTGGAGGACCACAGGTCCTGGTGCACTTTGCTGGTGGGGTTCTGTTCTCATTCTTGGAGTCCCCTTGGGTCTCAGTCCACTCTCTGAATCTACTGATTGAGATGCGGGGGCCTAGGTATAGCTCCGTGCCGCTAGGGTTAAACCATCTTGCCTACTACTCATAGCCGGGTAGCATTTTGCTCAAACTCCTCCCAAGGCTGGGAGGGGTTGGGCTGGCTGGCTGACTTCCGGCTACATGTCTTCATCTAGTCCGGCTGGGCACAGTCTGTCTACACTGTGGGCCAGAGCCACTGGGGGTTCCGGTCAGTGGCAGCTGAAAACCAGCAAACTTGTTGATTTTAAAACATGACTATTTAGATGTTAGGGATAAACTTCCTGTAGATGGGACGGGCTCCTTAATCTAGGCATGTTTCAATTTCCAGGCCTCCTCCTTTCACTGGCCTTTATATTTGAGAGTCTAAAACTTCCACTCTGTCATTTTCATTAATCCCAACTACTACCTGCCTTTACTCCACATTTTTTTTCTCTCATTTCTCAAATTCCAGGGTTTCCCACCACCTCCTACTAAATAACTATTTCCGTGTTGTGGGACAACAACTCCTAGAAAGATCAGCGGTATTTTCTGAGTGTGGACACAGTTCTTCTGGGTCCCCTCTCACCCCTTTCTGCCTGCATCTGCCTTTAAGACTACAAACAGAACATTAAATTGCGAGTTCCTTGAAGCTGCTCTCTCATAGACATCCCTGAGTGTCTAGTGTGGTGCTACAGATCTCATGAGGGCTTGATAAATATTTTCTATGTGAGTAAGAGCCAGTGTGGCATAACTGGATGACATGGTTTACAGGCACTCCTGCCCTAAATACCAGGGAGAGCTCGCTTAGAGGTCTAGGGGACTTCTGGATTCTGTACTAAGATCAACGAATACCTGAGCTAACTTAGGAGGGGGAGGGGTTGCCAAAATCAAGTTGGTCCAACTCAAGCAAGACTCTGCAAAGCCACAGATTTCCATTTCTTATCAAGTTCTGTCCCAACCAGTCCCATGGACTTTTCTCACAGGGGTCATTCTCCGGGTGTCCTTTGTCCCTCCTTCTCACTTAGTCCAGGTTCACCATACTCTTCAGATCAGAGCATAGTGATGTCTTTTCTTTAAACTCCTCCCCAAGAAACCTGACAGCTAATTTGCATTTGAAAAAGGTCATACTGGTATGCCTCCAAGGGAAATCTGCAGCAAGTACTGTCACATCATTTCTTGGATTCACATCAAGGAGTTTTTGAAGGAATTACACTTTTGCTCACATCTAAAACATGAGCACCTGAGTAGCAGCCTGGAGGGGTCATCAGGGTCAGGGTATTTGTTCTAGTGTGTGTTTTTGAAACTAGAAAGACATTTGTCTGTATTATCACCACCTCTGGGACCCTCTTCCTCTGGAGCTTCTTCTCTGTCTTGCCCATCAGATTAATAGTAGATACTTAAGAGAATTTTCCTAGTCCTAAAATGAAACATAACGATCTTACTTAGAAATGCCTAGAGTTGTCCAGGCAGACAGAACAAGCCAGTAAATTGTTGAGTTTTACTTCATGAGACTGAGTTTGCATTGTTGAGAGGGTACCAGTCCTTCATAAGAACTTAAATTACCTGCACTATTATTTTAGCCAACCTCCCATCCCCCATCATGAAGATACTAATTCCTCAACTTGACAGATGGCTTATTTTGACAGCTTTATTTACTATACCAAGCCTTCCATGGTCAGTAACATTGCTTCAGGCCATTTCTTTTAGTTTGATCTTCTCTGAGGAGCAGAACTTGCCTGTTTCTCCACATGTTTTAATTAAAAAACATACTAGACGTATATTGGATATATAAGGACTTATCAAGAAGGGTAATTGAACTTCTGATGTCTTTAGACCACAGAGCCAGGGGTGCCTGGGTGGCTCAGTTGGTTGAGCATCTGACTCTTGATTTTTTTCAGCTCAGGTCATGATCCCAAGGTCGTGGGATTGAGCCCCATGTCAGGCTCTGCACTGAGCTTCTCTCTCTCTCTCTCTCTGTCTCTCTCTCTCTCTCCTTCCCTCTCTCCCCCCACTTCCACTACTCTCCTCCCCACTCCCCAACTTGTGCATTCTCTCTCTCTTAAATAAATTAAATAATAAATAGACCACAGAGCCTAAAAAGAGTCTATCCTTTTCAGGGAAGTAATCCTCTTTTGTACATTTTTTGGTGGATTCACTGAAACCAGTCATTCTGGCATGTTCGATAAAGCTTTCCGGAAGGACGTTTGTCTCACTCAGGACTTTGTGTGTGTGTGTGTGTGTGTGTGTGTGTGTGTGTGTGTGTGTATTGAACAAATGTGCTTATCCCTCTGAAAAGAAGGTAATAATTACCCAAATCCCAAATAGGGAAATTGGGACTCTCCAAGGATTTAGGGCCATCAGGAATAGGCTAAGAAAAAGCTTTTTAGCATAGGTATTGTGAAGAAATGAGATCAAATAGGAATGAGGAAATGACACAATTTCCTTCTTTCCTAGAGCTTTCTCTGCAGACTGCACTCTCCAGAAACAGTAGCCACTTAGCCATGTGAGTCTATTTAAATTTAAATTACTTAAAATTAAATAAAATTCAAAATTTAGTTCTTCAGTCACACTAGCCACATTTCAAGTGGTTGATAGCAACATGTGACTAATGGCTACCATATTGTTGAGAGCAGGTATAGAAAATTTTTATCATTGGTAGAAAGTTTTGTTAGACAGCTCTGCTTTGTGATAAAGTCAAGAAGTATGACTTGGGGGAGCCTGGGTGGCTCAGTCGGTTAAGCGTCTGACTTCAGCTCAGGTCACGATCTCGCGGTCCGTGAGTTCGAGCCCCGCGTCGGGCTCTGGGCTGATGGCTCGGAGCCTGGAGCCTGCTTCCAGTTCTGTGTCTCCCTCTCTCTCTGCCCCTCCCCCGTTCATGCTCTGCCTCTCTCTGTTTCAAAAATAAATAAAAAAACGTTAAAAAAAATTAAAAAAAAAAAAGTATGACTTGATTGTTATAAGATTGGGGGTAATGACAGGAAGAATATAGAAAGGGAGACACTGGGATTTGAAGGGCAAAACTCATCTAATTAGGAATGATTCAGGATCAGAGATAGTGGACTGCAAAGAATGGTAGATAACGAGATTCCTATTGAGATAATTTAACAATGTATTTTATAGGATGCAGGATACAGGTTATTTCTCCTGAGTGATCAGCTTTCATGATCTTCTGTAAGAACTTTTCATAGTCAAATAAGCACAATGTCTATTCCTGGACTTTTTCTAATCCTTTTCTAAGTCTGTATCTTTGTGTTTCCCATCTATCATTATCATACCTGTGTTTCCTTTCTGAGTGTCTCTCTCGTTTCCATTGATAACAATTACATTATCCTTTTACATAGTGCTATTATGATGTGTTGTTTCGCTTGATTTCCACTACTCTATAAAGTATCATCCACATTTTATAGGAGAGAAAACTAAGACCAGTTTATCTACAAGTGTATTATAGTAATAGGTCAGAACCGAGATATATCATTAAGTTTGAATGTGTGTAGGACTCCAAAGTCCTACACACATAAAATTTTATTCTCTCACATCAGAGTCCAGAACTAGGCAGTCCAAGGCTAGTGTGAAGGCTCCACCAAGTTGGGAGATGCTGAGGCCTCTTGCAGCTCACTACGCCAATATCCTAGGATGCGGCCTCATCCCAGGATGGCCGCTAGGGCATCAGTGGGCAGCACAATGGAGGAAGAGGACAAGTTCTTTTACTAAAGAGGAGGAGACCGGGTATTGGGAGTTAACTGGCAATCTCTGCACTAACAGGCATTTTGAATTTTGGTCTAGTGCTTTTGCACTGTTTCCTGTTGCCTCTGTTTCATTAGCTAATGATTTAGTCATCCAAGTCTCCAGGGCAAGCAGTTTTTCCAAAGAATTAAACATAAGGCCCCTCTCTTCCAGATGAACAATTACAATAAAAGCTACCATTTATTGAGGGTTTGCTATACTGAGAGCTTTACATGCATGAAAACATTTCATCCTCACAACCCTATGCAGTAGGTACCTTTACTAGCCACCATTTTACTTAAGGAGACTGAAGTATAGAACCATTAATTGGCTTGCTCAAGGTTGCACAGGTAGAAAATGGCAGAGTCAGAATTCAAGCCCAAGAACTCTAACCCCAGAGCCCATTTGAACCACTGCTACTGTACAGAGCCTCTTGAGGAGGTGCCGTAATTGCCTAAAGGTGGATGGTGGCCCCCATCACAGCCCAGGGGAAGAGCTTTTCCAGACACATCCTACAGGCATGCCATTCTCCTCCTTGGGATTATTCGGAAGCTGTGCTAATAAAAGCAATACATTTGATGTGTCTTCTTGTTTTTTCATTCCCTGTTCCCTTTCCTCCTGTTCTTCTCCAAAACCGGAGCCTGGAAAAAGAGATTAAGTGGCATGCTTTATTTAGGTTTTTAGAAAGTTCATATCCCTGAACTCATGTTGGAACTTGCATGAGAAGATTGTGCTGGGAAATTAATTAGGTGTCTGTAGAGAATCCAGAGGCTTGAAGTTTCTATATCTTGTTAATAGAAATTTTGTTTCCAAATTTAAATTTGTATTTTCTCTTCACTCTCAAGCCCCCTGTTTCAGTGTTCTAGTTGTGACTGTGGCTGGACTCTTCCCCGTGGACCCCCCAGAGAGATTGGTGCTTGAACTTACAGTCCATATTTAACCTGGGCTTCTGTGCCAGGGTTGGACATCTCCCCTTAACATACTCTGGTAGTCTTGACTCCTGACATTAATTGAACATAAGATATTTATTGAGCACTTACTGTTTTCCAGGCACTATTCATAGTACTAGGAATTCTGTAGTGAATGAGACAGATACTGTCTCTTACCTCATGGATCTTATGTCCTAGTTAAAGGGAGACAGGCAAAAATCTAGTAAAGAAATAAGCCAAATAAATTCAGCTTACGTTAAATACCATGGAGGAAATAAAATGGGGAAATTTGATGAAAGACTGACTGGGGGAGTGGATTGAATCTGTCACATAACCTGTTCCACATAACGTACTACTTTGAGCTACTATTTTACCACCCTTAGAGTAGAAGAGCTGATGGTGAATGGTGATCACAAGCAGAGGCTGACCTCCATCCACCTTGGTGCAACTTAGAACTATCTTGGTAACAGTCGTGATCTCTACTCAGTTGTTTGGGATTTTTTTGTTTTTTGTTTTGGTTTTGGTTTTTTGGTTTTTTGGTTTTTTTAGCAATTCTTACGTAAAGAAAAACAGAATAGTTAACAAACACCTGGGTACATTCCACTCATTTTTAAAAGAAATAATACATTATAGATACAGTTAAAACTCCTGCTTTATCCCTCTAGGATCCCATTTCTCTTTCTCCTTCCCTAAAGGTAGCCACCATCCTGAATTCATTGTATCTGTATATCTTTTATATATATATATATATATATATATATATATATATATATATACACACACACACATCCATAAACAATATAGTATGATTTTTGCATGTTTAGACTTTATACACATGACCTACTGTGATTATCATCTACTTTGCTTTTCTTACTCAGCATTACAGCTTCTAGATTTATTTATGTTGATGTGCGTCGTTCTGTTTCTTTCATTTTAACTGATGTATACTAATCCATTGTATGAATATACCACAACTTATTGAACTGTATTACAGATGCACAATTTTTTTAGAACTGCCAACAATACTGCAGTCTCTTGGTATAACATAGGAGATTCTCTAAAAAATGTATCTAGAAGCAGAGCTGCCGCGTTGTAAGGCATGCTCACCATCAGCTTTGCTAGCTGTTGCCAGATTGTTTTTCAAGGTGATCATACCACTTCACACTACCTAGAAAAGCAGATGAGTTCCAACTCTTCTACATTCTCACCAAAACTAGGCATTTTCCAAACTTAATTTTTGCCAACTTGATGGTTTTAAAACCTGTCATGTTTTATTTTTTGTTTTCCTTATTACTAGAGGGGTTAAACATTTCTTCATTTATTAATTAGCGATTTGAATTCCCTTGTTAAATTCCATTTTCACAGGGTGCCTGGGTGGCTCAGTCAGCTAAGCGTCCTTCTTTCGATTTCAGCTCAGGTCATGATGTCACGGTTTCCTGAGTTCAAGCCCTGCGTCAGGCTCTGTGCACTGGCCCTGCGGAGTCTGCTTGGGATTCTCTCTCCTCTCCTTCTGGCCTCTTCCCCCGTACACACTGTCTCTGTCTCTCTCAAAATAAATAAACAAACTTAAAAAAAAAATTCCATGTTTATATTTTCTGCCCATTTTTCTCTACTTACATTTTCTGATTGGTTCTTACTGATTTGCAGGTATGGATATGAATCCTCTGTCAGCTAAGTGCATTGCAAATCTTCCAATCTATAGTTTATCTTTTAAATTCACCTATTTTCATTTGTATGGAAATTCCTTTTCTGACAAATTTGTCAATTAGTTCCTTTATGCTTTATGTCTTATTTAAAAAATTCTTCCCAGATATACATACAGTATTGTCCATGTGTTGCTAATTGAGGCTGGGTAGTGGTCGTCAGATTTACTTATTATAATAGTTCCCACTTTTGTATATGTTTGAAATACTCCAAAATTAAAAAATTTAGAATAAGTACACCGGAATGCATTTAGTAGCAAATGTGCTTTAAGTTTTATCGTATAGAAAAATCAGTTGCCCTACTAATAAGCCAAATTTTGTAATTTGGTGAGGTAAAAGGGTTACTTTGATCTCTGTATAAAATTTGTCACTTGATCTTTTTTTTGAAAAATCACTTTGTTGTTAGGTTAAATTGTCGACAAGAAGAATTGCAATTCTACCTGAAAAAAAAGTAAAAAGAAAGAAAGCCTTATCCACCCTGCGGTCACAAGAAACATATATGTACATTTTTTTCTTCTTTAAGTTTTATTTTACTTTATACATTTACATCTTTGATCTGTCTGGAATTTATATTTGTAAATCAGGTTTCTCTATATGTGGGTCACTTTCATGGTTCTCTGTTCCTTTTTTTTTTTTTTTTTTTAATGTTTATTTATTTATTTTGAGAGAGAGAGAGAGCGCACATATGCAGGGGAGGGGCAGAGAGAAAGGGAGAGAAAAAATCCCAAGCAGTCTCTACACTGTCAGCGCAGAGCCCAATGTGGGACTCAAACCCATAAACCACGAGACCATGACCTGAGCTAAAATCAAGAGTCGGATGCTTAACCAACTGGGCTACCCAGGCACCCTGTCTCTGTTCTGATTCATTGATCCAGTGGGCCAGTCAATACCACCATTCTGGTTTATAAGTCTTTAAAACTACAAGGACAAGTCTTCCCACTTTTTTCTTGTTTTACAGTAAGAAATGTCTGGACTTCCTAGTTCTTCTTCCAGATGAGATCAACTTTTCAGATTCCTCCAAAAACTCTGTAGGGATTTTGTTTGTAATTGCACTGCATTAAAAAATTAATTTGGGGAGACTTGCCATATTTATAGTATTGAGTCTTTCCATCCATGAACATGATATGCTATCAATTTAATTCAGATCTTTGAGGATGTTTTGTGATCTTTTCCATAAAAACCCTGCACAGCTTTTGTTACTAATTTGAATATTGTATTTTCCAGTTGACTGTTAATGGTATAAATGTGAGTGCTATTTTTTCTGTTGATCTTCTGTCCACCAACTCTACTATAATTCGTTCTAATAATAGTTGCCATTAGAGAAATTTTTTACTTTGTTTCTGACCTAATAGCAATGCTTCTAAAGTTGTGTCATTAAATCTGCTTTTGCCATGGGTTTCTGATAAATATCTTTTATCAGCTTAAGGATATTCTCTTCGGGGCGCCTGGGTGGCTCAGTCGGTTAAGCGTCTGACTTCAGCTCAGGTCGTGATCTTGCAGTCCGTGAGTTCAAGCCCCGCGTCGGGCTCTGTGCTGACAGCTCAGAGCCTGGAGCCTGTTTCAGATTCTGTGTCTCCCTCTCTCTCTGCCCCTCCCCCGTTCATGCTCTGTCTCTCTCTGTCTCAAAAATAAATAAAGGTTAAAAAAAATTAAAAAAAAAAAAGAACATATTTTTGACCATACTTTTTTCATAGGTGATAAATCTTTTCATTTATTTTCTTAGGTGTTTTATTCTGCCTGCCTGCCATTTATTCTTTCTGTCCATATTATTTGAGCGACAACTATATGTTTATACCATTCATTGTGCTAAGGAAATAGAAGAGAAGAAACCTGAATCAAATAGGAGTATGCTACAGTTAAAGGACAACCTTAGCTTAGTGAGGATTTGTGGGAAATCAATTTTATTTTATTATTTTTTTTAATTGTTTTTAATGTTTATTTTTGAGACAGAGACAGAGCATGAACAGGGGAGGGTCAGAGAGAGAGGGAGACACAGAATCCGAAGCAGGCTCCAGGCTCTGAGCTGTCAGCACAGAGCCCGACGCGGGGCTCGAACTCACAAACTGTGAGATCATGACCTGAGCCGAAGCCGGACGCTCAACCGACTGAGCCACCCAGGCGCCCCGGGAAATCAATTTTAAAGGTATAAAAAAAGAGGGGCACCTGGGTGGTTCAGTCAGTTGAGCATCTGACTCTTGATTTTGGCTCAGGTCATGATCTCACAGTTTGTGAGATTGAGCCCCTGCGTTGGGCTCTGCACTGACAGCACAGAGCCTGCTTGCAATTCTCTCTCTGCCCTCCCCCACTCTCATGCACACGCGTGTGCTCACACTCTCTCTCTCTCTCAAAATAAATACTTTTTAAAAAGTGTTAAAAAATACTTTAGGGGTGCCTGGCTGGCTCATTCGGTAGAGCATGTGAGTCTTGACCTGAGAGTCATGAGCTCAAGCCCTACCTTGGGCACAGAGCCTACTTAAGAACAACAAGTTTATCCTTAAAAAATATTTGTATAGGGGCGCCTGGGTGGCGCAGTCGGTTAAGCGTCCGACTTCAGCCAGGTCACGATCTCGCGGTCCGTGAGTTCGAGCCCCGCGTCAGGCTCTGGGCTGATGGCTCGGAGCCTGGAGCCTGTTTCCGGTTCTGTGTCTCCCTCTCTCTCTGCCCCTCCCCCGTTCATGCTCTGTCTCTCTCTGTCCCAAAA
This sequence comes from Panthera pardus, assembly GCF_024362965.1. NCBI lineage: Eukaryota > Metazoa > Chordata > Mammalia > Carnivora > Felidae > Panthera > Panthera pardus. The sequence goes on from NW_026526876.1 coordinate 54,882,190, forward strand.
ATAAATAAAAAAAAAAAAAAAAAAAAAAAAAACGTTGAAAAAAAAAAATATTTGTATATAAAAACAAATGTTGGGGAATAGCATGACAGAATTGGAGATACAGAGGACTAATCTGGTGGCAATATTTAGAAGGGGAGGAACAGTACAAGCAAGAGGCCAGTTAGCAGTGTAAGGTCACAACAATCTAGCTCAGACTAGCATCCATAGTAACAAAAGGGAGGGGATGGATGTGAGGGCTGCATTACAGTATAACTTGGTATTTGTTTAAATATAAATAGGATAAGGGAGGAGAGTATAGAATGTTTTCACAAAATTTTGAGGCTAAATAGCTAGAAAATTTGAGCCACTGTTGTTGATTAAAATGGGGAAGTTGGAAAAGGAAGCCTTTGGGGATACATGTTTGAGGTTAGATACTCCTAAATTGATGATGATCACCTCTGTACAGCCTCCAGGATATTCTCATAGCAGCTCAGTGAATCCTTTTTGGTGATGTCAGCGTGATGAAAACAACAAATCCCTCTGAGAGGCAGTGCGATGTGGAGATAGAAAGAACACAAAATTCGAAATCAAGAGTTTGAATCCCAACCACACTTACAAAACTATGGACCTTAGTTTTTATATCTAAGAAAAAGTAGTACCACCACCACCACCACCAGTCAGTTGTTTTGAATATTAAGTGAAATGGCATTTGGGAAATAATATTGTAAACTTTCAAATTTACAATATTAAGGGAGTTTACAGTGGTTAAAGAGGCTGCTAGACGGGTAGGCAGGATAGTGGTGTGCTGGAACGAGGGACAAGGCAGCTAGAGGTAGTACGTAGGGTGGTGCTCCTGAAAACAGGATCAGATGGTCTTTAAGATAGTTCTTGAGCAGCACCTTCCAATAGGACTTTCTGCAGTGATAGGAATAAGTTACTCCATATTGTCCAATACGGTAGCTACTAGCTACATGTAGCTGTTGAGCACTCGAAATGTAGCTGGCGCCACCTGAGGAAATGGTTTAAAATTTTGTTTTAATTGTGGTGAAATATACATAACATAAAATTGACCGTTTTAACCATCTTTAAATGTACAGTATGTGACATTAAGTGTTGCACAGTGCTCACCGCTGTCCATTTCCAGAACCTTTTCATCATTCGAACAAAACTCTGTATCCATTAAACAAGAACCTCATTCTCCCCTCTCCCGAGCCTCTGGTAGCATCTAGTCTACTTTCTGTCTTTATGAATTTGCCTGTTGAAAGTACCTTATACAAGTGGAATCATATAGGGGCGCCTGGGTGGCTCAGTCGTTAGGCTTCTGACTTTAGCTCAGGTCATGATCTCGCCGTTCTGTGGGTTTGAGCTCCATGTCAGGCTCTGTGCTGACAGCTCAGAGTCTGGAGCCTGCTTCAGATTCTGTGTCTCCCTCTCTCTGTACCCCTCCCGCCTCACACTCTGTCTGTCTGTCTCTCAAAAATAAATAAACATTAAAAAATTTAAAAAAAAAAGTGGAATCATATAATATCCTTTTGTGTTGTTCATATTTCTTCTTTTTTTTTTTTCATGTTTATTTATTTGTGAGAGAGAAAGAGAGAGCAAGCGAGCAGAGGAGGGGCAGAGAGAGGGAGACACAGAATCCAAAGCAGGCTACAGGCTCTGAGCTGTCAGCACAGAGCCCGATGCGGGGCTCGAAATTACGAACTCTGAGATCATGACTGGAGTTGAAGTCAGACACTTAACCGACTGAGCCACCCAGGCACCCTTTGCTGTGCATATGTCAAGCGACCATAATGTTTTCAAAGCTCATCCATATGTCAGAATTCAACTCCTTTCTTTTTTTTTTTTTACGTTTATTTATTTTGAGAGAATGAGAGTGTGTGCGTGCGTGAGGTAGAAGCAGAGAGAGAGGAAGAGAGAGAATCCCCTGCCGGCTCCAAGCTGCCAGTGCAGAGCCCAATGCGGGATTCTGTCCCCCGAACTGCCAAGATCATGACCTCAGCTGAAACCAAGAGTCCAGTGCTTAACCAACTGAGCCACCCAGGCACCCTGAACTTAGCTCCTTCTTATGATTGAGGAATAATCAAATGTATGTATATACCACATTTTGTTTCCTCATTTATATGTTGATGGACACTTGGGTTGCCTTTCTGTTGGCTATTGTGAATGGTGCTCCTATGAATGGTGCTCTTAGTGATGTCCAGTATTTTGGGGGGTATATGCCTAAAAGTGGAATTGCTGAATCATATGGTAATTCTATGTTTAAATTGTTTTTTAAGTTTATTTACTTATTTATTGAGAGAGAGTGTGCACACAAGCAGAGGAGAGGGAGATCAAGAATCCCAAGCACAGAACCCGACACGGCGCTCAATCCCACAAATTGTGAGCCAAAATCAAGAGTCAGATGTTCAACTGACTGAGCCACCAGCACCTTCTATGTTTAAATTTTTGAGAAACCACCAAACTATTTTCCACAGCAGCTGCATCAGTTTACATTTCCACCAGCAACGTACAAGGCTTCCAGTTTCTCTGTGTTCTCTCCAAAACTCAGTATTTTTTGGTTTTCTTCATAATAGACATCCTAATGGCTGTGAAGTGATATCTCATTGTGTTTTGAGTTTGCATTTTCCTAATGACTAATGATGTTGAACATCTTTTTACATGCTTATGCCATTTGCCTGTTTTATTTGGAAAAAAGTCTTTTCTAGTCCTTTGCCTATTTTTGAATCAGATTGTTTTTGTTGTTGTTGTTGTGGTTGTTGTTTAGTTGTAGGAGTTCTTTATATATTTTGGACATCAGTCCCTTAGCAGCTACTTGGTTTGCAAATATTTTCTCCCATTCAGTGGGTTGTCTTTTCACTCTGTTGTTAGTGTGCTTTGATATACAAATGTTTTTAATTTTGGTAAGTCTTTTTTAATTTGTTATCTCCTAAAAATTAAGAAAAAAATTTTATTGAAGTATAGTTGATATACAATGTTACATTAATTTTGGGTGTACAACATAGTGATTCAGCAGCTCTATGCAGTATGCTGTGCTCATCACAAGTGTAGCTTTCATCAGTCACTACAATACTATTACAACACCACTAACTATACTCCCCATGTTGTACCTTTCATCCCCATGACTTATTTATTCCATAACTGGAAGGAAACCTATACCTTCCACTCCCTTTCACCCCTTTTAGCCTATCTTCCTAGCCCCTTCCCTCTGGCAACCACCTGTATTTGTGAGTCTACTTTTTAAATTTATTTTTTAGATTCCACATATAAGTGAAATCATATGGTATTTGTCTTTCTCTGTTTGACTTATTTCACTTAGTGTAATACCCTCTAGATCCATCCATGTTGTCTCATATGGCAAGATCTCATTCTTTTTTATGGCTGAGTCATGTTCCATTGAATATGTATGCCATATCTTCTTTATCCATTCATCTATCGATGGACACTTGGGCTGCTTCCATATCTTGGCTGTTGTAAATAATGCTGAAATAAACATAGGAGAGCATATATCTTTTCAAATTGGTGTTTTTGTTTTCTTTGGGTAAATGCCCCATAGTGGAATTACTGGATCATATGGTATTTCTATTTTGAATGTTTTGAAGAACCTCTGTACTGTTTTCCACAATGGCTGCACCAATTTACATTCCCACCAGCAGTGTATGAGAGTTCCTTTTTTTCTACATCCTCACCAACACTTGTAATTCCTTATCTTTTTGATACTTGCCATTCTGAGAGGTGTAAGGTGATATTTCATTGTATTTTTGATCTGTATTTCCCTGATTAGTGATGTTAAGCATCTTTTCATATATCTGTTTGCCACCTGTATGTCTTCTTTGGAAAATGTCTGTTCAGGTCCTCTGTTCATTTTTTAATCAGATTATATTTTTGGTGTTGAGTTGTGTACATTCTTTATACGTTTTGGACATTAACCCCTTATTGGATACATAATTTTCAAATATCTTCTGCCATTCAGTAGGTTGCCTTTTCATTTTGCTGATGGTTTTCTTCACTATCCAAAAGCTTTTTTTTGTTTTTTTGTTTTTTTGTGTAGTCCCAATAGTTGTTTTTTGTTTTTTGTTTTTTGTTTTTTTTTTTTTGCTATTGCTTTCCTTGCCTCAGGAGGATGAATCTGTTTTATTTATTTTTTATTTTGTTGCCTATGCTTTTAGTGTTAGATCCAAGACATTGCCAAATCCAATGTAATGAAGATTTCCCCTGTGTATTCTTTTAATAATATTCTGGTTTTAGGGCATCTGGGTGGCTCAGTCGGTTAAGCATTCAGCTCTTGGTTCAGCTCAGATCATGATCTCACAGTTTGTGGATTTGAGCCCCACATCATGCTCTGCGCTGTCAGTGTGGAGCCTGCTTGGGAGTCTCTCTCTCTCTCCCTCTCTCTCTGTCCCTCCCCTACTCGTGCTGTCTCTCAAAATAAATAAATACACTTTATTTTTTTTTTTTTAATTTTTTTTTTCAACGTTTTTTATTTATTTTTGGGACAGAGAGAGACAGAGCATGAACGGGGGAGGGGCAGAGAGAGAGGGAGACACAGAATCGGAAACAGGCTCCAGGCTCCGAGCCATCAGCCCAGAGCCTGACGCGGGGCTCGAACTCACGGACCGCAAGATCGTGACCTGGCTGAAGTCGGACGCTTAACCGACTGCGCCACCCAGGCGCCCCTCAAAATAAATAAATACACTTTAAAAAAATATCCTGGTTGGGGCGCCTGGGTGGCTCAGTCGGTTGAGCGTCCGACTTCAGCCCAGGTCATGATCTCGCGGTCCGTGAGTTCGAGCCCCACGTCGGGCTCTGTGCTGACAGCTCAGAGCCTGGTGCCCATTTCAGATTCTGTGTCTCCCTCTCTCTCTGACCCTCCCCTGTTCATGCTCTGTCTCTCTCTGTCTCAAAAATAAATAAACATTAAAAAAAATGTTTTTTTTAAATATCCTGGTTTTAGCTGTTACATTTAGGTCTTTGATCCATTTCGAATTAATTTTTAATATGGTGTAAGGAAAGGGTCCAACTTCATTCTTTTGCATAGGAATATCCAGCTTTACCAACAGTATTTGTTGACAGCTGTCCTTTCCCCATTGAATGGCTTTGGCACCTTTGTCAAAAATCTATTGACCGTATAAGTGAAAGTTTATTTCTGGGTTCTCTATTCTGTTTAGTCTGTATGTCCTTATGACAGTACCACACTGTTTGGATTGCTGTAGCTTTGTAGTAGGTTTTGAAATCGAGAAATGTGAGTTCTCTAATTTTTATTCTTCTTTTCCAAAATTGTTTTGGTTATTTGGGGGTCCCTTGAAATTCCGTATGAATTTTAGTGTCTGCTTTTTCTGTTTCTGCAAATAATGCCATTGGGATTTTGATGGGGATTGCATTAAATCTGTAGATCACTTTGGGTAGTATTGTTATCATAACAACATTGAGTCTTTCAATCCATGAACATGGGATATCTTTGTTTATTGAAACAGAATTTTTAGTTACATTTAATTTTAGGTGATTTAAATTTAAGTTTATAAAAAGCCCCATGTGGCTAATGGCTACCATATTGGATAGCATGGCTCTAGAGACTCATCTTCAGATTTACTTTTCTTTCTAAAACATTGAACTACAGTAACATCTGCAGAGACTTTGTAGTACATGAATCATCATTGGTCTCAGGATAACTGCACCATATGGAAAGCATGGTTAGAGAGACCTGGAGATCTGAGATGGCCACAAGTCACACTGCACCAGACTCTGTCTCTTCCTCTGTTTTCCTTTTGAAAAATCTGCCTTCCTCCAGAAGCAGAGAACCTATTGCTTTCAAAAAGAAATTAGCAGAAAGACAAACTCTACCTGTGGCAGAAATGGAATTTCTTGTGCCTTTTCCTACTTCTGTATAAGCAGAGACCATGTACCCTAAATGGGGTATTTTAAAAGAAATTCCTGCTCTAAATGAGGATGATGATTATATTAAAGCACGTATACTTTGTTCATCACTCTGCTGCTGTTCTTATGGGAACAACAACAAAAGAATGCCTTTAGGCATTGTGCATCCAATTCCATTTTCAGAAGATAGACACTTTAGTTCGTACCTTTGTTAAACTGAGAAACCTCCTTGCCCTGTCTGTTTCTTTTTCCTGCCAGGTAAGAAGTAATGTGAAGATACAGAACAGCTAGGTCCTTAGTATTCTTCACAGCAGTCTCCCTGCCGCCCCCTCTGTAGCGTCGCTCTAAAGACTCCCTAGGGAGATCTGTAGACCTTCTTGAAGTAAACAGGAAAACTCAATAAATAAAATCGGGAGTCTTAAAACCTAAAGGCTGTCAGACACAGCTCTCTAGGAAGAAGATGCCTTTGGCCTTGGACAGTCAGGAACAGTAGGTTTGTGGTGTTTTGTATAAACATTCTGTCATGACTGTTGCAGAGGAGTCCTGCAATCAGTTCTTAGACCAAAAATGGAACTTACATGTCCTGGCCTGCCCATAACCACTCTGCATCAGCTTCTCCTGCAAAGAGGCTGGAACATCCCTGTGTATGCAGAATTAGACTAGCTCAGCAAGCACCCAGTTCTCTAAAAATGATTTCTCCACCTTATTGTCCTATAGTCTACACCCCACCCTCATTCTCACCCCTCTCCTTGTACAGAGATAAAGCTCTTTATTACAGCGTTTGGGTTTTCCCACACTGGAATTAATCTATCACCACTCTACCAAAATGCCTATGCTAACCACTTGGGTGTTCTGGTATCAGAACGTAGAAGTGTCCCAAGTGTCCCACCCAGCCTCCTCAGCTCTCTTCTCTCTCCTGGGTTGTTATGCTGGAATGATATTCCTCTTGGATTTCAGTATGTGCAGTCTTACTTGGGTGGAGCCTTGAGCTGTTCACAGGAGTGCTGGTAATGTCTGGCCTTCAGCGCTGCCAAAGGCAAAAAGCTGGCCTCGCCTCAGTTTAAAGCACATAGTTGGATTACTGGGCCAGTGTTAGATGGAGGGCGGGGTGAGCAAATACCACTGTCTTCCTACTGTGTCTTCAGGAAATGATTATAAAGCAGCTATAAGTGCAAATGAAATCAAAAAAATGGATTGGTGCACGTGTGCGCGCGGGCACGCACACACACACACACACACACACACACACACACACACACAACACACCCCATGCCAAAAAAATATACAATAAAAAGACAAATGAACACACACACACACACACACACACACACACACACACTCCTACACTCCTTTAAGTTCCATCCCAGGTCCACACCCTTATTGTTCCGCTGGACTTAACTTTGCTGCTATTTCAGAGCAAAGAACCTTTGTTAAACTATCTCCATTCTCTTCCCTGGAAGAGAACTTAGCCATAGTCTGCTGAATGAGGGCTGAACTTCCCTTTAGGCAAACTGGGGGTTCCACTTCCCTGTCTTCTTCCTTTCCAAGAGGAGTGAAGCAGAAGCAGAGGGCAGAAGCATAGGGCAGAAGCATATAGATGGGAGGAATAGCCAAAGCCAAGATTTAATCTCTCTGTTAGGGAGTGGGGTTTTCAGAACTGGTAGTAAAATCGTCTGCAGAGACCGTTGTCAATGAAAGGAATCTCTGTCCCATCAACATACTTCATTCCTTCCTTCCAGCTGCTTCTTTCCCTTTCACCTGGTACCTTCGTCGGGTTTTAGCCATATGGCTCTTAATGAATCTTGTCTGGAGTGTCTGAAAGTGGCAGATTGTGCTACGCAGAGCACAGTACCCCTGGGTCTGCCTCTCCCCTCTCAGCAGCTGTTTGCCACTGACCAAGGTGGCGACTGAGCCTGTGTGTGTGGCCAGAGTCAGTGATGAGACTCCCACCCAGGCCTGGGGAAACCCTCAGCCAGTGTGGTTCCTGTGGGAGCAGCCAAATACGCCAGAGCTCTTCATACCTTCAGGCTGTGGTGTAACAGCCAGCTTTATGCGGTGGCATTGTTTAGTGTTGGTTGACTTGACTTCTCTGTCCCCACCCTCTGTTTAAGGGAATCTGGCCATGGCTCAGTAGAGAAGAAGCTGGCATTAGCAGAGTGGCTTCCTGCTAGCTCTCTTGTAGTAGGAGCCAGGACCACCTTCCATCGCTGCCTCCCTACCCGTGTGGCAATGGCAAAGGGCCTCTCTGTGTTCAGCCTCCCGTTGTGGGGTTTCAAGTTGCCTAAGATCAGGACACGGCTATCTGCCAGGTTATCTGCCCAGATAAACATTTATTGTTTACAGGGACGTGTTTCAGCTGCTCTGGCTGATCCCACTGGTGAGATCTTCGAGTTTCTGGAGGTTTTTAAGCCAGTATGTGGGGCTGACATCCAGACACAGAACTGCTGGAGAAGTGACCAGCCACTTCTAGCCTAGCTTAGCCGTTGCCTCCTCCCTACCCAAGGCTAGAGCCAAATTTATATCTCTCAATTCCCAGTCCTGCCTCAGGATATTGTAACTGCCTCTTCATTTTCAACATTTCTGGCCTTTAGAATTTGGAGATTTATATAAGAGCCAATGTTATGACACAAACAGCTGAAGACTTCTTTTAGGTGGCAAAACCAGCATTCTGACACTTATGTTTTCTTTAATAGCTAGTGAGGCCAATGTTTGGGAAAGGCGACAGGGATAAAGAGATTTTCTTTAATCCAAACAGCCATGTCCTCTGCATCCAAATGTATGTTGTCTTTTTATTTTTTAGTGATATAACTGATTTCTAACATTTTATTATACTACAAAGTTGAAAGAATTTTACAGTGAACTCACTCACTCTTAGCATCTAGATTCTGTCATTCTCATTATTTTACTCTACTTGCTTTGTCATATATCTATACATCTCCCTCTCCATCCACTATCAGTGCCTTTTTTTCATTAAGTAATCTCTACACTCAACGTGGGCTCAAACTCACAGCCCAAGATTAAGAGTAATATGCTCTACCAACTAAGCCAGCCATGCGCCCCTTTCGTCAATTACCGTTTTATTTATGTCATCAATACATTTTCTCTAAATCCTTCAGCATGCATATATATCATTAACTAGAGTTCAGTATTTGCTTATGGCTTTTTCTTTTGAGGTACAATTTACATAAAATGAAATGCACAAATATCAAGTGTACCATTGCTAAGTTCTGACAAATGCATGTAATCCAAAACCTATCAAAATATAGAATCTTCCTATCATGATCCCTGTGTCTGCCTAAATCCCCAGAGGCAGGCTCTACTCTAATGTTTTCCACCATAGCTTAGATTTGCTTTTTTTAGAATTTCATATAAATGGAATCATACGGCATATACTCTATTTAGAAGGGCTTCTTTTGTTTATTGTACAGTTTTTGAGATTCTTCCGTGTTTTTACATTTATTGGTAGTTTATTTGTTTCTATTGCTGAGTGGTGTTCCATTTTATGAATATGTCACAGTTTATCCATTCTCTAACTGATGGATTGCTTGATGGACATCTAGCCTATTTCCATTTGAGGACTATTAGGAATAAATTTGCAATGAATAGTTAGACACAAATCTTTTTGTGGACATGTGTTTTCTCTTGGGTATATGCCTAGGATTAGAATTGCTGAGTCATAGGATAGATGTATGGTTTTTCGGGGGGGGGGGGGTTTGTTTGTTTGTTTGGGTTTTTTGGGGTTTTTTATTGGAGATTGCTAGCCCTTTTTCCAAAGGTGATTGCACCATATTACACACCAGCAGTGTGTAAGAGTTCCTGTTGCTCTATATCCCCGTGGTAGTTGCTGGGGCCGGGGGGGTTGATAATATCATTTCAGCTTTAATTTACATTTCCCTGGTGACTAATATGGAAGCTGCATATTTTTTCATCACCTTATTGGCCATTTGTGTATCTTTGTGTAGGGTCTGTTCATATCTTTTGCCCATTTTCTTTAATTGAGTCGTTTCGTTGTTACTAAGTTATAAGATACCTTTATATATTCTGGAAACAAGTATTTTGTCAGATATATCTTTTGTGAATATTTTCACTCACTCCATGGCTTATCTGTTTCTTTCTTTCTTTTTTTTTTTTAATCCAGAGTAGGCAGTTTTGTTTGTTTTTTTTTTAATGTTTATTTATTTTTGAGAGACAGAGAGAGAGACAGCACAAGCAGAGGAGAGACAGAGAGAAAGAAGGAGACACAGAATCCAAAGCAGGCTCCAGGCTCTGAGCTGTCAGCACAGAGCCTGACACAGGGCTCGAACCCATGAACTGCAAGATCATGACCTGAGCTGAAGTTGGACCCTTAACCAAATGAGCCACCCAAGTGCCACTTCTTTTTTATTTTTTTTTTAGTGTTTAATTTTTTTGAGAGAGGGAGAAGCAGAGTGAGAGGGAGAGAGAGAATCTCAAGCAGGCTCCATGCTGTCAGCACAGAGCGGGACTGAATCCCACCAACTGCAGGATCATGACCTGAGCCAAGATCAAGAGTCTGGATGCTTGACTGAGCTACCCCCTGTTTATTTTCTTAAAACATTGCCTTGGTGAACAGAAATTGTTCATTTTGATGAAATCGAGGAGGTTTTTTTTTAATGTTTATTTATTTTTTAGAGAACGCAAGTGGGGAAAGTACAGAGGGTGGGAGAGTACAGAGGATCTGAAGTAAGCTCTGCACTGACAACAGAGAGACTGACGCGGGGCTCAAACTCACGAGCCATGAGATCACGATCTGAGCTGAAGTCGAAGTTGGGCACTAACCAACCAAGCCATCCAGGCTCCCCTTGATGAAATCTAGTTTATCCTGTTTTTCTTTTATGGCTATTACTTTGTGAGAGCTAAAAGACTCAAATCATAGACACTCTCTCCCCTGCCACACCCCCCTCCCCCTCCCCAACAGTTTCTACTATTAATAGCATCTTGCATTAGTGTGGTGCATCTGTTACAACTGGTGAGTGGATATTGATACATTATTATTAACTGAAGTTCATAGTTTACATCAGGGTTCATTCTTTGTGTTTTGTGAGTTCTGTGGGTTTTGATAAATGTATAATGACATGTATCCACCATTACAGTATCAATACAGAATAGTTTCACTGCCCTAAATACCCTGTGCTGTCCCCATCCATTCCTTCCCTCCATCATCTCCAGCCCCTAGTAGCCACTCATCTTAACTACTGTCTCTGTAGTTTTGCCTTTTCAAGAATGCCATATAATTAGAATCCTAGAGTATGTAGTCTTTTCAGATTGACTTCTTTCACTGAGTAATATGCTTTTAAGGTTAGCTCATTTCTTTTTATTTCTGAATAATATTCCACTGTATGGATGAACCAGTTTTTTATTCATTCACCTATTGAAAGAAGTCTTGATTGCTCCCAAATTTTGGCAGTTATGAATAAAGCTGCTGTAAATTATGAATCAAGCTGCTCTTTTTATGTGCAGAATTTTGTGTGAATATGTTTTCAACTCATTTGGGTAAATACCTAATTTTACCCAAATCTACCAATTGCTAGATCATATAGTAAAAATATGTTTAGCTTCATAAGAAACTGCCAAACTGCCTTTAAAGTAGCTGTACCATTTTGCATCCTACCAGTAATGAATGAAAGTTCCTATTCCTCCACATCCTTAACTAGCATTTGGTGTTGTCTGTGTTTTGGATTTTAGCTGTTTAGATAGCTGCACAGTGGTATCTTGTGTTTGTTTTAAGTTGCAATTCCTTAATGGCTTATGATATTGAGCATCTTTTCATATGCTTATTTGTCATCTGTGTATCTAGTTCAGTAAGGTGTCTGTTCAGGCCTTTTGCCCATTTAATTGTGTTGATTGTTTTCCCAAAAGTAAGTTTTAGGAGTCAGTGATGGATTTTTTAAATTTTTTTTAATGTTTATTTATTTTTGAGAGAGAGACAGAACACAAGCAGGGGAGGGGCAGAGACCCAACCATATGTTGTCAATAAGAGACGTATTTTATTTATTTAATTTTTAATTTTTATTTATTTTAACGTTTAATCATTTTTGGGAGAGAGAGAGATACACAGTGTGAGTGCGGGAGAGGCAGAGAGAGAGGGAGACACAGAATCCAAAGCAGGCTCCAGGCTCTGTGCTGGCAGCGCAGAGCCCAACGCAGGGCTCAGACTCACAAACCGTGAGATCACGACCTGAGCTGAAGTTGGATGTTCAACTGAGCCACCCAGGTGCCCCTGGGTTTTTAAATGTTTAAACAACCTTGGCTTACTTGAATAAACCCTATTTGCTACATTGGATTTGCCAGCATTTTTGGTAAGGATCTCTGTGTTCATGAGAGATTTTTATAATTTTGTTGTTGTTAAACCTTGTCAGGTTTTGGCATTAGAGTTATGGTGACCTCATTAAATGACTTGGAGGTATAACTTCCAGCTTCTCCATTTTCTGAGTTTATGTAATATTGGTGTTAATTCTTCCTTAAATATTTGATAGAATTTACTGCTAAAACCTCCTTGATCTAGAGTTCCTGTAGGAAGCTTTTTGATAATGAATTCCATCCATTTATTTAATGTATGTAAATATTCATATTTTCTGTTTTATCTTGTATAAAAACCTTAGAAAGTTGAAGGTTTCAAGGAATTTGTCCGTTTCATCTAAGTTGTCAAATTGTTGGTATAAATGATTCATAATAATTCCTTGCTGTCATTTTGATGTCTGTAGGATCTATAGTGACATGTTCATTTTTAGAAGTGTGTTACTTCATTTCTAGATATTTGGGGGTTTCCTGGGTATCTTGGTGTTACTGATTCCTGATTTAATTCCACTGTGATCAGAGAACATACTCTTCATTATTCAGTTCTCTTAAATCTATTGAGACTTGTTTTATGGGACAGTACATTTCTGTCTTGAAGAACATAGCATATGTACATGAAAAGAATGTATTCCATAATTACTGGGTGTAGTGATTTAGAAATACCAATTAGAACAAGGTAGTTGATAGTGTTCAGATCCTCTCTGTCTTTACTAATATTTTATCTAGGTGCTCTATTAATTTCTGAGAGAGGAGTGTCAACATCTCCAAATATGATTGTAGATATTTTTCTTTTTTTAGTTCTGTCAATTTTTGCTTCCTATATTTTGGTATTCTGTTACTAGGCACATACACAATTATGATAGTTTTAGCTTCCTGATAAATTGATTGTTTTATAATTGTGAAATATCTTTCTTTTTTCTCTGGTAATACTTTGCCTTGAAATCTTTTTTTTTTTCTTTCTTTTTGGGTATTAACATAGCCACTCTAGCCTTCTTAAGTTTATTATTTGCATGGTGTATCTTTTCCCATCCATGTGCTTTTAACCAGTCTGTGTCTTTATATATAAAATGTGTCTCTTTTTTTTAAATTTTTTTTAATGTTTATTTATCTTTGAGAGAAAGAGACAGAGTGGGAGATGGAGAGAGAGGGAGACACAGAATTCAAAGCCGGCTCCATGCTCTGAGCTGTCAGCACAGAACCAGACGCGAGGCTTGAACCCGTGAACAGCAAGATCATGACCTGAGCCGAAGTTGGATGCTCAATCGACTGAGCCACCCAGGTGCCCCTATAAAATACGTCTCTTATTGGGGTTCCTGTAAAAAGTGTTCCAGTAAAGCGTCCAACTTCAGCTTAGGGCATGATCTCGCAGTCTAGGAGTTCAAGCTCCGCGTCGGGGTCTGTGCTGACAGCTCAGAGCCTGGAGCCTGCTTTGGATTCTGTGTCTCCCTCTCTCTCTGCCTCTCCCCCACTGACACTGTGTATCTCTCTGTCTCCCAAAAATGAATAAACATTAAAATAAATAAAAATTAAAAATTAAATAAATAAAATATGTCTCTTATTGACAACATATGGTTGGGTCTTACTTTTTAATCCATCCTGACAATCTCTTCTTTTTAATTGGGGTATTTAGTTTTTAACATTTGATACAATTATCCTTGTGATTGAATTTAGACTTACAGTTTTGTTATCTGTTTTGTTTGTCCCTTCTGATTTTTGTTCTCTCTCTCTTTTTTTAATGTTTATTTATTTATTTTTGAGAGAGTGCACTATCAGGGGAGGGGCAGAGAGAGAGGGATACAGAGAATCCGAAGCAGGCTCTGCACTGACAGCTTGGAACCCTACACAGGGCTCAAACTGACAAACTGTGAGATCATGACCTGAGCAGAAGTCAGACACTTAACCAACTAAGCCACCCAGGCGCCCCATTGTTCCTCCGTTTTGTACCATTTGTACCTCCTTTCCTAACTTCTTTTAGATTATTTGAATTGTTTTTTAGGATTCCACTTTAACTTACTCACTGGCTTTTAGCTATATCTCTTTGCAATTTTTTTAGTTGTGGGTCTATAGATCATAGCAGACATCCTTAACTTTTCAGTCTACTTAGAGATACTGTTGTACCACTGCACATAACAGGTAAAAACCTTGTAACCATACACTTCCAGTTAGCAGCTGCTCTGTATTTTATTATTATGGTTGCTATATAGTATATACCAGAACATACATATGTATACAACATATACATTATAAACCCCACATGACAGTGTCAGGAAGTTGTTTTGTTGTTTTTGTTTCAAAGACATGCAAACTTTATTCCCACTAATTTAAAATTAGAAAATGTGTTAAATAACACTAAAGCCCATGCTGATAAGGTTGTTTGTGGTAAAATATACATAACATAAAATTTACCATTTTATGTTTTTTCCTTTGTTGTGTGTGCTTTTGGTGTCATACGTAATAAATCATTGCCAAATCCGGTGTCATGAAGATTTTCCCCTATGTTTTAGGAGTTTTGTAGTTTTGGTTCATAAGTTTAGATCTTTGATCCATTTTTTTTTTTTTTAGATCTTTGATCCATTTTGAGTTCACATTTGTATTTGGTGTTATGTAGGGATCCAACTGAGTTCTTTAGCATGTGGATATCCGGTTTTCTCAGCACCATTTGTGACATGTTATAATTTTGTTTTAAACATATCTATATATCTTTTGTAGGGGCGCCAGGTGGCTTAGTTGGTTGAGCATCTGACTCTTGATTTCGGCTCGGGTCATGATCTCACAGTTCCCGGTTTCGAGCCCCACACTGGGCTCTGTGCTAACAGCACGGAGCCTGCTTGGGATTCTCTCTCACTCTCTCTGCCCCTCCCCCCACTCATGCTCGCTCTCTCTCTCTCTCTCTCTCTCTCAAAATCAACAAATAAACTTTTAAAAAAATAATAAACATACCTATATATCTCTTTTAATTTAAGAGAATGGAAAAATTGTTGTCTTTGTGAAGAGCCAAGTATCCAAGTGATATCACTTTCCCCTGGTTTGAAAAGCTTTTAACTTTTCATATGGGGCACATCTGCTGGCAACAAATTCTCTTAGTGTACTTTTATCAGAAAATGTCTTTATTTCACTTCTTAAAAGGTGTCTTCGCTCGATATAGAAATTTTTCAGTACTTTACACATGTCTGTCCATTGTCTTATGACGTGTGTGTATGTGTGTAATGGAATATTGCTCGGTGATCAAAAAAATATATATATAGGGGTGCCTGAGTGGCTCAGTCGGTTGAGCATCCAACTTCAGCTCAGGTCATGATCTCACAGTCCGTGAGTTCAAGCCCGGCATCAGGCTCTGTGCTAATAGCTCAGAGCCTGGAGCCTGCTTCAGATTCTGTGTCTCCTATTCTCTCTGCCCCTCCCCTGCTCATGCTCTGTCTTTCTCTGTCTCAAAAATAAATTTAAAAAAACATTAAAAAAATATACATACACACACACACACACACACACACACACACACACACACACACCACATCTTTATCCATTCATCAGTCAATAGTCATTTGGGCTCTTTCCATAATTTGGCTATTGTTGATAGCACTGCTATAAATATTGGAATATATGTGCCCCTTCGAATCAGCATTTTTGTATCCTTTGGATAAATACCTAGTAATGCAATTGCTGGGTCATAGGGTTAGCTCTATTTATAATTTTTTGAGAAACCTCCATACTGTTTTCCAGAGTGGCTGCACCAGTTTGCATTCCCACCAGTAGTGCAAAAGTGTTTTTCTTTCTCCACATCCTCACCAACGTCTGTTGTTTCTTGAGTTAATTTTAACCATTCTGACAGGTGTGAGGTGGTATCTCATTATGGTTTTGCATTGTATTTCCCTGATGATAAGTGACGTTGAGCATCTTTTCATGTGTCTGTTAGCCATTTGGATGTCATCTTTGGAAAAGTGTCTATTTGTGTCTTCTGCCCATTTCTTACTGGATTGTTTGTTTTTTGGGTGTCGTTGTAGTTGTATTTTAATGGTCTGCTAAATTTGATTTGCTGTTATTTTATTCAGGTTATTTACATCCATTTCCATAGTGGGCCTGGTCTCTTCTTTCTATGTTTGCTGTTATTTGAGTATTAGGTTGTGCTGACTTTATAAAAAGAATGGGAAGCAGCTTTGCTTTTTCTGTGACCTGGAAGGTGCACATTACTTTGAGAGTAATTCTTGACTCTTTCTCTCAGATTCTGCCTCAGGCTTTTAGCAGGTAACATTCTACCTATCATTCTACCTTGACAGGTATCATTCCACCTTTAAAATACATGCAGAATCCATTTCCACCAGCACTACCCTGGTCTAAAATGTTCCTTTCTCTTATTACAATAAGCTTGTTCTGATCTTTGCCCCCTTCCATTGAGTCACAACACAGCAGCCACAGTGATCTTTTAAGATGTAAGTTGGATTATTTAACACCACTGTTCCAAGCCCCTCCAGAGGGTTCCTCTCACTCAAAGAGAAATATCAAGTACTGACTGGGGCCTACTTCCTTTCTGACCTCACCTCCTACCACTCTTTCGCAGACTCCTCTCTGGCCAAACCCGCCTACTCATTCTTCAGTCATGCCAAACAAGTCACGCTCCGGGCCTTTGCACTTCTGCTGAATTCACTGCTATCCCACTGCGTAGTTTACTTTCTGTGCCCTTCAGGTCTCTGTTCAGGAGTCAGCCTTATCAAAAAGTTCTTTACCCGTGATCTATAGAAATGAACACTCTACCCCAGGCACTCTCTGTCCCCTACTTTATTTTATTTCTTAGCACGTAACATCACCTGACAGCAGGCTTTGTTTTTGCTTTTGCTTTGCTTACCTTTTGTCCCCCAGTAGGATGTAAAAACTTTATTTTTATTTACTGTATTCACCTCCCGTGCTTAAAATAGTTCCTGGAGACTAGACCCCTTCCTATACCACTAATAAATATTTATTGACTGAACACATGAATGAATTGAAGGAACTCAGCCTATAGTAGTTTTGGAAAGAAAAACTTTGACACCTTCCTCCTTTTTCTGTTTTTTCCCTTATTCTTTCAAAAGGTTTTTTTAGTTCTTGTGTCAAATGTTTAGGCAGAATTATTGAGATATAACAAACACATAGAATATATAACTCACTAGCTTTTTAAAAATGTTTATTTACTTTGCGAGAGAGAGAGAAGGGGACAGAGGATCCAAAGGGGTCTCTGTGCTGACAGCAGACAGCCTGATGTGGGGCTCAGACTCACAAACTGTGAGATCATGACCTGAGCCGAAGTCAGAGGCTTAATGTACTGAGCCACCCAGATGCCCCAGTAATTCACTAGCTTTAAAATATTCAATTGGATCCATTTGCAACTGTGTGGATGGAACTAGAGGGTATTATGCTAAGTGTAATTAGAGAAAGATAAATATCATATGACTTCACTCATATGAGGACTTTAAGACACAGAAGAGATGAACATAAGGGAAGGGAAGCAAAAATAATATAAAAACAGTGAGAGGGACAAAACAAACCCTCTATGGAGAATAAACAGAGGGTTACTGGAGGGGGTGTGGGAGGGGGGATGGGCTAAATGGGTAAGGGGCATTAAGGAATCTACTCCTGAAATCATTGTTGCACTATATGCTAACTAATTTGGATGTAAATTTAAAAAATTAAAATAAAATAAAATAAAACAGTACAAAAATAAATAAGTAAATAAAATGTTCAATTGGATGAGTCTGGCAAAAATATACATTAGTGTAAATGCCACCACAATCGTGATATGGAACATTGTCATCACTTCTTGTATCATTTTGTTGACCTACTTTATTCAGAAAATCATCCATTTGTCTAAGATCTTCACATTTTTTAATGTCCTTACTAACAAAAAAAAAAAAAAATTAAGGCTACATTGTGATATCCATGTTCCATTGCTAATTTATGTTCTTTGGTTTTTTTCTTAAATTCGTTAGCAGTATGCATTTCTTAGTTTTCAAAAACTAGCTCTTATATTTATTATTCTGTAATTTTTATTTTTATCTTTATTCTCTTTTATTTGTCTTAGACATGGTTCTGTTTTGTTGAATCTTTTTGTTTTTTATTAGTTTACTTAAAAACTTTATGGCTTTGAATATACCATTACTAATACTTTGGCCACATTCTAATCCATTTAGATGTGTAGTATTCTAATGATTGTTTTCTAAATAGGCTTTATCATTTTGATTTTTTGTCTCTTTGATTCTAAAGTTATTTGGGAAAATTTTATGGGTTTTTTTGAGTTAGATTCCTTAAACTTTTTTTATTAATTTCTACTTGGGGATGTTTTTGAAAATTTCTGTGGGGGCATCTGGGTGGCTCAGTCAGTTAAGTGTCTGACTTCAGCTCAGGTCATGATCTCGCGGTTTGTGGGTTCAAGCCCCGCATTGGGCTCTGTGCTGACATCTTAGAGCCTGATGCCTGCTCCGGATTCTGTGTCTCCCTCTCTTCCTCCCCATCTCCCGTGCTTGCTCTCTCTCTCTCTCTCTCTCTCTTGCTCTCTCTCTGTCTCTCTCAAAAATAAACATTAAAAAAATTAAAAATTTCTGTGACTCATTTGTGGGTTCAAGCCCCGCATCAGGCCCTGTACTGACAACTCAGATCCTGGAGCCTGCTTCAGATTCTGTATCTCCCTCTCTCTCTCTCTGCCCCTCCCCTGCTCATGCTCTGTCTCTCTCAAAAATAAATACACATTTTTAAAATTTTTTTTTAATTTCTGTGACACAGTAGGTAATACTTTTTTTTCTTTGAAGTTTTATGTATTTTGAGAAGAATATATTTTTGTAACATACAAAATTCAGTATATAGCTATTGAATTATCATTAATTACACTATTCTAATTGTCTGTATTATTTTTACCTGCTTGATATGTTAAAGAATGAAAGTAATTAGTCTACCACTACAATTGTGTTTTTGCCAGTTTCTTCTTGTATTTCAAAGGTTTTTTTTTGTTTTCATTTCAGTTCATTCTAACCTTGAATCCTACTTTGGTGTTTTGTTTTGTTTTGGTATTTGTCTTTGCCTGATAGATTTTGTCCTATCTTCCCCTTCACCCCCTTTTGTCTAAATCTCATTGTTCTTTTTTAAGTTTATTTGTTTTGAGAGAGAGAGAGTGAGCGGGGTGGGGGGGAGAGAGAGAAGAGAGGGAGGGAGGGAGGGAGGGAGGGAGGGAGAGAGAATCACAAGCAGGCTCTGCACTGCCAGTGCAGAGCCCAATGTAGGGCTTGATCTCATGAACCATGAGACTAAGACCTAAGCCGAAATCAGGAGTCAGATGCTTAACCAACTGAGCCACTGAGGCGCCCCTCTAAATTTCATTGTTTAGGTATGTCTCTTCTAAACTGTATTTACAACATTGCATTAAAAAAATTATTAAGATGAACTTCATATATTCATATAACATAAAACTAGCCACTTAAATGAATAATTCACTGACATTTAGAACATTTATGGTTTTGTGCAACCACTATCTCTATAGTCATTGCATTTTAATTCCCTTCATTTATCTTTAATTTTTAAAATACAATGCTTTAAATAATTTTTTCCTACTTACTAAGTAGAAGAATTAAGCAGGATATAACAGTCTCTCATTTTAGTGAGGATTATGTTCAGCTGCAAGAAACAGAAAATTCCAAAATACAGTAATAGTAACTTAAATAAGATAGTAGATTTTCCCCTCAAGTGAAAGAAGCCCAGAGGTTTTCTGGCTTGGCACTTCCTGGTGTCATGGACCAAGGCTCTTTCTATTTTGTTCCTCTGCTGTATATGGCTTTCATTTCCAAGGGCCCCTGAAGTCTAAGATGGCTATTGAAATGCCAGCCATTTCATCTGCATACAATCCTGTGGGAAGTAGAAACAGTTAAAAGGAGGAATGTAATTGTAAAAAAAAAAAAAAAAAAAAAAAAAATTTTTTTTTTAAGATGCCTCTCCTTTTAAGTACCTATACTGAGAGCATATTCACTTCTGCCTAATTCTGTTGGCCAGAACTGAGTCACATGGCCAAACCGAGTTGCAGTGTTGACTGGGAAATAGTTTTATTCTAGGCAACTGTATGCATAACTGAAAAATCAAGAGTCCAATTACAGAGAAAGAGTAGCAGAAAAAATCATGGGAAACAACTTGCTGTTTCTGTCACACCTCCCTTGCATAAGTGTAGGACTTCCTCGGGGCACCTGAGTGGCTTAGTCGGTTAAAGGACCTACTCTCGATTTCAGCTCAGGTCATGATCTTGAAGTTGTGAGATGGAGCCGCATTGGGTTGCGTATGGTGCTGGGCATGGAGCCTGCCTAGGATGCTCTCTGTCCCTCCCCTGCTCTCTCTCTCTCTCTCTCTCTCTCTCTCTCAATAAATAAAATATTTTAAAATAAAATAAAATAATAAAATAAAATAAAATAAAATAAATAAAATAAAATAAAATAAAATATAAAATAAAAATCCTCCTTCTCTCACCACTCCTCCACTTCCTAGTTTTTATAGATGTCAGTGAGATTTTACATAATAGTAGCTATTTATTTAGGCTTGCATTGTGTCAGTATTTAATCTTCACAACAGTGGTAAGTACTGTTATATCTTCCATTTTACAGTTAAAGAAGCTAAGACTCAGATTAAGCACTTTACCTAAGCGCATACATCTAGTAATTCAAACCCATGCTGTAGTGTTCAGATTACCCATCTTACACACTCAACCCTATTGTCCTTAAATGTTTTTATACTGTGTGTACATTGTGTATCATCCCTTTAAAGTTTGTGCTCTTTAACACTTGTACTATTTTTAGAATCCTGTTAATATCGCTAATATAGAATGAAATATTTTTTACTTTTTTTGGGTTTTGTTTTTTGTTGGGTTTTGTTGTTGAAATTTTCAAACATACAAGAAAAGTAGAGAGAATAATATAATGAATCATCATGTAGCTTGAGCAGGTGTCAGCATTTTGCCAGTATTTTTTTCAATCATTCTCCTTGTCCCCCTGCCAAATTTTTATTCTTGGAATTTTTTTTTTAACCATTTATTCACTTTTGAGAGATGGAGAGAGACAGAGCATGAGTGGCAGAGGGGCAGAGAGAGAGGGAGACACAGAATCTGAAGCAGGCTCCAGGCTTTGAGCTGTCAGCATAGAGCCCGATGCAAGGCTCGAACCCACAGACTGCAAGATCATGACCTGGCCGAAGTTGTACGCTCAACCAGTCGGATGCCTGAGCCACCCAGGCGCGCGCCCGTTATTCTTGGAAGTTTTAAATCAAACCCCATTCATTTAAAATACTTGAGTAGATATCTTATAAGGCTTTTTTTCCTAACATAACTTCTATAATATGGTTATACATGTCAAAATTAATTTTTAAGTCCATTTTCAGATTCTCCAGATTATCTCAAAAATGCCATTTCACTGGCTAAAATAAAAAAGACAAGAAACACGTGTTGGTGAGGATGTGGAGAAACCGGAACGCTTGTGCACTGTTGGTGAAAATGCAAACTGGAGAAGCTACTCTGGAAAACAGTATGGAGGTTCCTCAAAAAATTAAAAATAAAACTACCATATGATCCAGTAATTTCACTCCTGGGTATTTACCCAAAGAATATGAAAACACTAATTAGAAAAGATACATCCACCCCTATGTTTGTAGCAGCATTATTTACAGTAGCTAGATTATGGAAGCAACTCAGGTGTCCATTGATAGATGAAGGCTAGATAAAGAAGAGGTTATATGCGTGTGTGTGTGTGCGTGCGTGTGTGTGTGTGTGTGTGTGTGTGTGTATACACACACAATGGAATATTTCTCAGCCATAAAAAATGAAACCTTGCCATTTGAAACAACGTGGGTGGATATATAGAATGAGTGAAATAAGTCAAAGAAAGACAAATGCTAAAAGATTTTATTTACTTGTATGTGGAATTTAAAAAACAAAACAAAGAAAACAAGAGACAAACCAAAAAAAAACCTCTTAACTGTAGAGAACAAACGGATGATTACCAGAGGGGAGGTGGAGACAGGGATGGGTGAAATAGGGGAAGGGGATTAAGAGTGCACCTGTCACATTGAGCAATGAGAAATAGAACTGTTGAGTCACTATATTGTACACCTGAATTAATATAACACTGAATATTAACTATACTGGAATTAAATTTTTTTTTTAATGCCATTTCACAGTAGCTTCATCAGAATTAAGATCTGATAGGCAAGCTCCATACCTTTGTATTTGGGTGATAGGATATCAAGGCCCTTTTAATGTGTAACAGTTTCCCCGCCTTCCTTTTTAAAATGCCATTTAATGCTATTTGTTGAAGATATTCTTGATTTCTTTTTCAACAATGTTCTTGGGTTTTTATTGATATCTTGTTTTAGTGGTATACATTATTTAAGTAAGATTTTTTTCTGAAAGAAAAATGTTTATTATCTCTCTAAATCTTAGTTTATCTGAGAATGCTTTTTCTTTTGCCCTCTACATGCATGGCTAACTAGCATTTGGGCAGAAAAGTCTGGGGCCAATCAGGTTTGTGTGTGTGCTCTTTTTTTTTTTTAAATACTTATAGGATTATCTTTTTCTCATTATCCTTGGAAATTAAAGACTGAACCAAGATATGTCTGGCAGATGTCTAATAGGTGTCCTTTCATTCCATGCCAATGATACAGGCATTACAAATTGATCCCAGCACTCTTTCCCAGCTGAACACAAACGGAAGCTGCAGATTTGCCACCCTTTATGAAGGTGTTGGTCTCTTATTAAGTTTCTTAACATGCCCTTAGGATGTTCAGGCTCTAAATCTTTCACTCAGAAGTTCCTTCTCTCTCTCTCTTTTAACCCTTTCTCATTTTTCACATCATTTTTTTTTAATGTTTGTTTTTGAGAGAGCGCACACAAGCAGGCGAGGGGCAGAGAGAGGGAGGGTACAGAGGATTCGAAGAGCGCTCCATGCTGACAGCAGAAAGCCCTATGCAGGGCTCGAACTCATGAACCGTGAGATCATGACCTGAGCCGAAGTCAGATGCTTAACCAACTGAGCCACTCAGGTGCCCCTTCTTTCCCTTTTGAGATTATGCTCTTTTCCTGTCTTGATCTCTCTGGAGTAGCTTTTTTTTTTTTTTTTTTTTTTTTTGGAGAGAGAGTGCAGGGGAGGGGCAGAGGAAGAGGGAGAGAGAGAATCTAAACAGGCTCCCAGCCCAGAGCAGAGCCGACATGGGCTCCATCTCATGAACTGCAAGATCATGACCTGAGCTGAAATTAAGAGACGCTTAACCGACTTAACCACCAGCCGCCCCTCTCTGGATTGTCTTTTAAAGATAAGGGATCTGGGGCACCTAGGTGACTCAGTCAAGTAAGTGTCAACTCGATCTCAGCTCAGTTCTTGATCTCAGGGTCATGAGTTCAAGCCCTGTGTTGGGCTCCATGCTGGGCATGAAGCCTACTTAAAACGTAAAAAAATATGGAACACTTGGGTAGCTTAGCCTGTTAAGTGTCTGACTTCGGCTCAGGTCGTGATCTCATGGTTCGTGGGTCTGAGCCCCGTGTCAGGCTCTGTGCTGACAGCTCAGAGCCTGGAGCCTGCTTCAGATTCTGTGTCTCCCTCTCTCTCTGCCCCTCCCCTGCTCACACTCTGTCTCTCTTTACCAAAAATAAATATTAAAATTTCTTTTTATAAATAAATAAATGAATGAATGAATGAATGAGATTAGGGATCTGTCTCCACATTACTTGACTTTCATCTCTAATTCTGTGTTGTAGGAGAGGCTCAAGCAAGTGTTCTGTTTTGTCGTTTTTGGTTTTCTGTTATATTTAACTGCTACTTACTGCCTTACCTGTAGTTTTTCCTGATCATTTTCACATGACTAATGCAATTTAGTATGTGTGGTTTTTTTGACTTTTTTAATTGAGATTTAACCTTCATAAAGTGATGTACACTACTCTTAAGGGTTTTTTTTTTTTTTTTTAAGTTATTTTGAGAGAGAGAGCAAAAGTGGGGAGGGGCAGAGAGAGAGGGAGAGAGAGAGAAAATCCCAAGCAGGCTCTGCACTGTCAGCACAGAGCCAAATGCAGACTTGAACTCCCAAACCCTGAGATCACAACCTGAGCTGAAGTCGGATGCTTAACCGACTAAGCCACCTAGATGCCCCACACTATTCTTAAGTTCAGTACATTTTGATATGTGCTTATATCATGCTAACTGCCACCTAGATCAAGATTTAGAATATTTCTGGCATCCTAGTAGGTTCCTTTATGCCCCCTCTTATTAATACTCTCCTTCATACAGGTAACCATCATTCTGAGCAGTTTGTTTTGCCTGTTTTGAACTGTATATAAATGGAATCACATAGTACATAGCATTTGTGTCCAGCTTCTTTTGTTTAACACAGCCCCTGTGAAAGATTCATTCATATTGCTGCCTATAAGTAGTTCATTCTTCATGATTGCTGTGTAGTATATTTTTTGTATGAATATACCACAATTTGTTTATTCTATTTTTTTATATAATTTATTGTCAAGTTAGCTAATATACAATGTATATAGTATGCTCTTGGCTTCGGGAGTAGATTCCTATGATTCATCACTTACATGCAACAACCAGTGTGCATCCCAACAAGTGCCCTCCTCAGTGCCCATCACCTGTTTTCCCTGCCCACCCCCCTTCCAACCTCAGTTTGTTCTCTGTATTTAAAAGTCTCTTATGGTTTGCCTCCCTTTCTATAACTATTTTTTTTTCTTTCCCTTACCCCCATGGCCTTCTGTTAAGTTTCTCAACTTCCACATATGAGTGAAAACATATGATACCTGTCTTTCCCTGACTTATTTCACTTAGCATAATACCCTCCAGTTCCATCCACGTTGTTGCAAATGGCCAGATTTCATTCTTTTTCATTGCCGAGTAGTATTCCATTGTATATACATACATACATCTTCTTTATCCATTCATCAGTTGATGGACATTTGGGCTCTTTTCATAATTTGGCTATTATTGATAGTGCTACTGTAAACATTGGGGTATATGTGCTCCTATGAATCAGCACTCCTATATCCTTTACATAAATTCCTAGTAGTGTTATTGCTGGGTCGTAGGGTAATTCTATCTTTAATTTTTTGAGGAACTTCCACACTGTTTTTCAGAGTGTCTGCACCAGTTTGCATGCCCACCAGCAATGCAAGAGTTCCCTTTCTCCACATCCTCACCAACATCTGTTGTTTCCTGAGCTCTTAATTTTAGCCACTCTGACCAGTGTGAGGTAGTATCTCAATGTAATTTGATTTGTATCTCCCTGATGATGAGTGATGTTGAGTGTCTTTTCATATGTCTGTTAGCCATTTGGATGTCTTCTTTGGAAAAATGTCTATTCATGTCTTCTGTGCATTTCTTCACTGGCTTCTTTTTCTGGTGTTGAGTTTGTTAAGTTCTTTATAGATTTTGGATACTAACCCTTTATCCAATATGTCATTTGCAAATATCTTCTCCCATTCTGTTGGTTGCCTTTTAGTTTTGTTGATTGTTTCCTTTGCTGTGCAGAAGCTTTTTATCTTGATGAGGTCCCAGTAGTTCATTTTTGCTTTTATTTCCCTTGCCTTCGGAGACGTGTCAAATAAGAAGTTGCTGTGGCCAAGGTCAAAGAGGTTGTTGCCTGTTTTCTCTTCTAGGATTTTGATGGTTTCCTGTCTCACATTTAGGTCTTTCATCTATTTTGAATTCATTTTTGTGTATGTGTAAGAGAGTGGTCCAGTTTCATTCTTCTGCATGTTGCTATCCAGTTCTCCCACCACCATTTGGTAAAGAGACTGTCTTTCTTCCATTGGATACTCTTTCCGGCTTTGTCAAAGGTTAGTTGGCCATACATTTGTGGGTCCAGTTCTGGGTTCTCTATTCTATTCCATTGGTCTGTGTGTCTGTTTTTGTGTCAATACCATACTGTCTTGATGATTACAGCTTTATAGTATTCTACTATTTTTTTAAATGTTTATTTATTTTGAGAGAGAGAGACAGAGCTTGAGTGGGGGAGGGGCAGAGAGAAAGGGAGACGCAGATCGGAAGCAGGCCGCAGGCGCTGAGCTGTCAGCACAGCTGCAGATGGGACTGCAGATGGGCTCTGACAGCTCAGAGCCCAACGTGGGGCTCGAACTGACAAATCGTGAGATCATGACCTGAGCCTAAGTTGGACACTTAACCAACTAAGCCACCTAGGCGTCCCTGTTTATTCTACTATTGATGAAAATGCGTTTCTTTTACCAGTCTTGGCTATTATGACTAAAGCTACCATGAACATTTTTATGTGTCTTTTGGTGGACTCACACTCTTTATTTATTTATTTATTTATTTTTTTTTTAATTTTTTTTTTTTTTTCAACGTTTTTTATTTATTTTTTTTGGGACAGAGAGAGACAGCATGAACGGGGGAGGGGCAGAGAGAGAGGGAGACACAGAATCAGAAACAGGCTCCAGGCTCCGAGCCATCAGCCCAGAGCCTGACGCGGGGCTCGAACTCACGGACCGCGAGATCGTGACCTGGCTGAAGTCGGACGCTTAACCGACTGCGCCACCCAGGCGCCCCTATTTATTTCTCTTTGATACATACCTAGCAATGGGATTGTTCGGGCATAAGGTAGGTGTATGTTACTTTAGGAGATACCGCCTAACAGATTTCCGGTGTGGTTGTAGCAATACACAGGACCATCAACAGTGTATGAGAGTTTCAGTTATTCTGCATCTTTGGCAACGCTTGTTTGGTTTTGGTTATTTTAGCCATTCTGGTGGATATGTAGAAATATCTCATTGTAATTTTTTTTTTCTTCTTGTAATTTTAATTTGCATTTCGCTGGTGAATAATGATGCTGAGTACCTTTTCTTCTGCTGTAGGCCATTTGGATATCCTCTTCTATGGAGTACCTGTTCTTGCCTTGTACCCATTTTTTTCTGTGGGTGGTTTGTCTTTTTATTGATTTGTAGGATTATTTTTTTAATATTCTGAATATTAAGTCCTATGTTGGTTGTATATATTGAAAATATCTCATGGAGCACCCGGGTGGCTCAGTTGGTTAAGCGTCCAACTCTTGATTTAGGCTCAGGTCGTGATCTCATGGTTAGTGAAATTGAGCCCCACCTCAGGCTCTGCACTGACAGCATATTGCCTTCTTGAGATTCACTCTCTCTGTCTTTTTCTGTCTCTCTGTCTCTCTCTCTCAAAAAATAAAATAAACTTAAAAAAATATCTTCTCTCAGTCTGTGGCTCATATTTTTACTCTTAGTGGTGTCTTTTGATGAACACAAGTTCTTAATTTAAATGAAGTCAAATTTTTTTCTTTTGTGGTTGTGCTTTTTATGTCCTTTTTTTTTTTTTTTAAGTTTATTTATTTGAGAGAGACAGAGACAGCATGAGTGAGGAAGGGGCAGAGAGAATCCCAAGCAGGCTCCATGCTGCCAACACAGAACCTAATATGGGGCTTGAACTCACAAAACCATGAGATCATGACCTGAGCTGAAACCAAGAGTCAGACGCTTAACCCACTGAGCCACCCAGGTGCTCCTTTTTTTATGTCCTATTTAAGAAATGTTTGCCTACTCCAAGATCATGAAGATATTCTGTATTTTCTTCTATAAGCTATTTTATCTTTAACATTTAGGTCTGTAGTCTATCTCAAATTTTTGTTTAAGGCATGAGGTAGAAGGAAGGTTACTTTTTCCCAGATGCCTGGTTGATCCAGCACCATTTATTGAAAGTTCCATTTTCTCCACCAAACTGCAGTAGTGTTTTGTCATAAGTTGGGTGATTGTATATGTTTGGGTCTTTTTCTAACTTTCTGTTCTGCTCCAATGGTCTGTTTATCTGTCTTTGTGCAATTACTGTTAACTCTTAATTAGTATTAATTTAAAAGTCTGCAAAATTTTCACAGTGACTCTGCTAGAGAGATATTTACTTCTTATTTTTGTATCCTTCTGTTCAATTGTAATACCTTTTCTTTCTTTCTTTGTTTCTTTAAGTAATCTCTACACCCAGTGTGGGGCTCAAACTCACAACCCTGAGATCAAGAGTCACATGCTGTACCGACTAAGCCAGCCAGGCGCCCCCAACTGTAACACCTTTTCATATGTTAGCTGGTTGGGGTTTTTTTTTATGTTCTTTTGTTTGTTTGTTTGTTTGTTTGTTTCATCCTTATTGGAGCAGTGCCTTGGGAATTTTGACAGGTCTCTCCAAGATTTTCAGGTACAGATAAAGAGAAACATTTTCTGGTGGAGTAGAGAAGGGAAACTAGAGGCAGAGATAGTTATAGCTGAGAGCAAAAAACCCTTGTTTTCTGTAGACAAGGTCTCTTAACTTAGCGTTCTTGTTTTGGTTTGTTGGCCTCTTTTAGAAAGAAGCCAACCTCAGCTTTGTCTTTCTTCTGCCTCACGTGGGCACCCACACCCAGTTATAAGCCAGCAACTGCTAAGTTCTTCTGATACCCTGGTAGGATCCAGTTGTGCCCTTCTAAGTGTACCATGACCTATCTTGGCTCTTGTCCTAGTTGCTCCAAGATGAGGGCATTTAACAGGGCACTGCTGCCAAGGTCTCATCTCCGTACTTATCAAACAGGCAGAGGACTGAACATCAGTTATGCTTTTCTACATTCCAGTCCCATCTGCATTTTGTCTTGCAGAAAATTCCTTATACTTTCTGGTATGTGATTGCCTAGGTCTGATATATGCATGTCAGTGGAAAACTGGAAGGATGGACAAAATATTTAGAAGCATGTGCTTAAAGCCATTCTAATTACAAGCCAGTGCTAGTTTTGTTTTGTTTTTTAATAAGTTTTTGGCCTTCCAAGCTGAAGACTTTGAAAGTCATGTTCATTTTATTAAGGTGAGCATTGTTCTTAAAACGTACTTGCATGTATTTATGTGTGTGTGTGACCTAATACTTCATAGCAAGTAGCTGTACTACTCCTGTAAAATGCAGGAAGAAACAATCCAGTGGTTCATGAAGATGTCTCTTAAGTCTTTCTGTGTTGGGACCCAAGTCTCTTGGCCTGCATGTGAGTAGCCCAAAGATTCAGTAAGCTGCACTGAAAAAGACGAAGGCAATGTCAGGTATCCAGAATGGGGTAGGAATGGTTGTTTTGAAACTCAAGAGTTTCAGATGATCTGCCTGTGTGCCTTTATTTGATCCTGCATGGATCTCTTGCCAGCTGGGTAAAAGACACTGGCCCTGGGATGAGGGATAACCCAGAATTCTGCGTTCTTGCGAAGCCAGAGCCCTTGCCCAAGCCAGCTAGTGGAGATGCAGCTGGGGAGAAAAGTCACTCTGTAACTCTTGAACTGGTTATAATTCTTAGGAATTGGTATGTAAATAAGGACGTACATCTAGAAGCTTGGAGCTCATTACACCTGGCTTCTTTTGTTTATTCATGTTGCTTTTTAATGTAGGAAGAGTATGTAGATAGTTACTAAGTTTTGTTTTTTATCCTCTAGTGGGGGAAAACACAGAAGTTTTTTAATTTTTACATTGTAATTCAAATACAAGAACTCAGAACTGACCCTCCAGTGATGTTTTTTGTCGAGGAAAGCAGTAATAGGATATTTAACTAGGAAGACCCTATACTTCAATTGTAAAGATATCTTCTTTCTCCAAGAATTAGGCCTGATTAGGGCTCACATTCAGTAATACAGAGTGAGAGGGGGTAAATCACAACTAAAAACCTTGGCACTTCTATAAGAAATTTAAATAACAGGCAGACATATAGAGATTCATAAATATGTGCTTGGTGCCAGCTAAACCGCAGAGAAGATACTGCATTTGTGGTCCAGGGAAGTTAAATATTTGTGGTCAACTTAAAATTCAACATAAAACTCTCATCTGTGATGGAAACTGTCCAGAAACTGCATGGAGGGCGTGCAAGTTGCATAAACTCACAAAGGCCTCTCCTCTCTCACGCAGCTGGGCTAGAAGAGCCTGTTCTCTCTTTACCCTGTGTGGCTGGCAAGCCCTTCTAAGGCTGTCTCTGCCTAGTGGCTCACCCCTTCACGTCTGCTCTAATGGCACTTTTTCCGGAAGCCTTTCCCTGTTCATCTTCTATAAAATAGCAGTCCTCTCCCCACCCTGTTACTCTCTGGCCCTCTTCCCCTACTTAATTTTTTCCATAGGACTTCCCACTTGTCCTGTGTTTATTTGCTTATTTGTTTCTTGGTCTCGCAAGAACGGTAAGCTTTACGGACAGCAGGAATATTGTTTTATTCGTTGCTCTATTCCTTATGTCTTGAATAAGGCTGGCACACATAGCAGGTACTTAATTAATATGTATTGAATGAATTCAGTGGAATATCTTAAAATGTAGCAAAAAGTTACACCCTGCCCTAGTAGAGGGTACTTTTACACAGTAGAACCTCAGACTGTGAGACCAGCCTGAAACACCTCAAATATCTTACTTTCTGTTCAGTAGTAGCTGTGTATTGTCCCTAACTGAGACTAGCACTTGCAGGCGATGCCTGAGCCTTCAGATGTACAAGTGCCTCTTGCCATAACATCTGGGTTACACTTAGAGATGAAATTAACACAATTTACTGTTTCAGTAAAAAATG
Source organism: Panthera pardus (assembly GCF_024362965.1). NCBI lineage: Eukaryota > Metazoa > Chordata > Mammalia > Carnivora > Felidae > Panthera > Panthera pardus. Next base: position 54,912,905 of record NW_026526876.1, read on the forward strand.
TTACAGTGTTTGTTTCTGGCCTTCACATTTGATGAAGACCCTCCTGATGTTGATTTACTCTGGTAAAGTAAGCTAGAGAAAATCAGGGGCACCTGGGTGGCTCGGTCATTTAAACGTTTAAATGTCCAACTCTTCATTTAAATGTCCGACTCTGTTTCAGCTTAGCTCATGATTTGGCGGTTTGTGAGTTCGAGCCCTGTGTTGGGCTCTGCCCTGACCATGGAGCCTGTTTGAAATCCTCTCTCTGCCCCTCCCCTACTTGCATGCTCACTTGCTCGCTCTCTCTCTCTCTCAAAATAAATGAACTTAAAAAAAAAAATCATAAGGGAAGAGAAAGTACACTTACAGTACTGTATACTGTATTTATTAGAAAAAATCTGCATATAAGTGGACCTATGTTGCTCAAACCTGTATTTTTCAAGGATTATAGTTTATGATTGTTTGCATGTCTATGTGTGTGCTTCAGAAATAGCACTGTTTCTGGGCAGCATGCAGACTAGAGCACATATATACACTTCATAATCTTTTGTGATATGTAAATGCAGCTTCTTTTGCCCAACCTCTTTGTCATTTGAGACCATGCCGGGTTGTGGGGTCTCTTGTTACTGACCACTCCCAGACCTGATGGACTTGACTAACAAACAGCTATTTTCTCCAGTCTGCTTTGTTTTGCTTCCTTTTCTAGGTTTTTTAGTCCTCCCAACACAGAGAAACTCTGTTGCAATAAACACGTTAAGTTTTCTGGATGTGTTCCAGAACTTTATTGTTGATGATCTTTAGCATTTGGTATGAAATGTGTTTCACAAATGATGTTGATGATCTCTAAGATATGCTGTTAAGTTTTTAAAAATGGCAAAGTACATAACCATTTATATAAATACATTTATAAGAAGTATAGGGAGAGCCCACAGTTCATCATGTATGGCAGTGTATGCATATATCTCTGAGGGACACGACAGAAGCTGGCACAGGGCTGGGGAACAGAGGGTCTAGAAATCAGAATGAGAAGATTTTGTTTTTAAAATTCAGCCTTTTGTACTATTTGTTTGTTTTTACCATGTGCCATGTGTTTACACATCACTAAGCAGCTTCAGTTTGGCCTGTAGGTGCCACCGTATCTTCAGTGGAAGAAGCCACTTTGGAAGCCGAGATGCCACCATATCTTCAGTGCCTCCTAGAAGATGCTCTCATTGAGCTTCTCTTCTGCTTTGTCAGCAGCAAGAGTGGCTTTAGTCTAAATAGCAGAATTCATTGATAGCTTTTAATTCTGTGTTGTCAGTTTTAAAAAAGTTGAGGCTGTGTGGGGCTTCCCTACTACACGCTGGTACAGAAATTTTGTCTGTCTTTCCAGTGTGAAGCAGTGAAACTGTACCACAAAGTTCAGTTGACCATTGAACAACACAGGCCTTAGGGCTGCCGACCCCCTGCACAGTTGAAAATATGCATAAAACTTGGCTCCCCAGGGGCGCCTGGTTGGCTCAGTTGGCTAAGCGTCTGACTTTGGCTCAGGTCATGATCTCACGGTTTGTGGGCTCGAGCCCTGCGTCAGGCTCTGTGCTGACAGCTCAGAGCCTGGAGCCTGCTTCAGATTCTGTGTCTCCTCTCTCTCTGCCCCTCCCTGCTTATGCTCTGTCTCTTTCTCAAAAATAAACAAACATTAAAAAAGAAAAAATCTTGGTTCCCCCCCAAACTTTACTAATAGCCCACTGTTGATCAGAAGCCTTACCAGTAATATAAACAGTCGATTAACACGTATTTTGTATGTTATGTGTATTCTATATTGTATTCTGACAATAAAGTAAGCTAGAGAAGAAAATGTTAAGAAAATCATAAGGAACCATATATACCATATATGTTAACTAACTAGAATTTAAATAAAAACTTGAAATAAGGGAAAAAAAAATAAGGAAGAGAAAATACAGTATTATACTGTATTTATCAGAAAAACCTGCATATAAGTGGACTCCACGCAATTCAAACATGTGTCGTTCAAGGGTCAGCTGCAGTCTGTGATTGTTTGCATGTCTTTCTGTGTATGTGCTTTAGAAGTAGGATACGCAGCATTCATAGGTACTGGCTTGCTACCTCCAAGCCTGTCCTTAGTCCAATGACTTGGAGTTATTTAGTAAAGAACCGGAAATATATTCTGACAGCAGCTTTTTGGACTCTTTTGCAAATCCTATGAGGATATACTACATAGGCTTGGTGATCAGAAATGGGTCAGGTGAGATACCATCAAGTCCAGTGTTGTTTTGCCAGAACGACCTGCAGAAAAATAAGTCTCCCTGAATTAGATGGAAGTCACAGTCTTCATTCTGTTCTGTTTTGGTCATAAGAAAACTCCATGTAAGTTATTTATTTTGTCTGGGCTTAAGTTTACTCTCTATAAAATAGGGGGTGAAAGTAGTCTGTCCCATCATGATAGCTCATTAAGAATTAAATGAGATATTATAAGTGAAAATGTCTAGATTTTGAAAATAAAAGTCTCTCGATTTATATGTTCTTCATAGTGAGTGGAGAGGCAGTTAAGAAGACTCTAAACGAATAACCGGTTACAGTTTAGTCCCACACCAGATTCCCATATCTCTTCCAGATCATCCTGCAGTCTCTGTTGCTGTTTTCTGTAATTCATAAAGATTTCCTCAGACCTTCCACCGTCTCCGTTTTCTACCCTTTCAGCCGTTGCCATTATCTTGTGGCTTTGGATGTAGAAAACCTGTTGGATTTACCTTTGAAGCTAGGATTCAGGCCCAGTGCAAAATTAGGCAGGATTCAGAAGGCAAGGCAGGTGTGCTTACACTTGTGTTATCCCAGGACCCTCCTATAATGGTAACCCTCAAGTGAGGGTATGTGAGCCCTTCAGAGAACAACAAAACACTCTGAAAAGAAAATCATGCTGTCCTGGGTGTTCCAGAGCTTCCCATACTGGCCCCCTTCCGGCACCATTCCTTTCTGCAATCCCACCCCACTGTCAGCCCTGGCACATAGTCTCACGAACATGCCACCTGCCTTTCTCTCTCTCTCTCTCTGGCCCCATCCTTTGGCTGCTCAGTTTATTTTTTCCACATCCTCACCCTCTTCCAGTTCCAAGCTAAATAACCCTCACAGATGGCTTGTTCCATCAGAGCTGTTTAAGAACACAGGACAGTGAACTGGGGTCCAGAAGGAGCTGCCAAAGCCCAAGGCTGCCCTTCCTACAGAGGTCCAAGACAACTTTGTCATCAGCTCTTTAGAAGTCCATGGACAGTGAGCAGAGAGGCTGGCAGGTTGGGTGGTGGAATATCTCTTTAACAATATAATCCTCTAGCAGCTAGCAACTAGTTCTCACTTAGATTTACAAGTCAGAACCTGGAGCCGGATACATTGCATACTCCATTTTCCACAGAAGACAGAGCACTTTGTAGTTGGCATTTCTCCCCCACTTTTTTACAGCATGGAAACCCAACAGGAAATGGCAGTCCCATTTGTGTTTTGGATCGTGGTTTGAGTCCTTACTGAACCTCTTTGTGAACTCCTGGAGAGGTCTAGACCCCTGCCCTGCCTGACCTGAAGGGCAGTATTCCCAGCTGTCAGCACATCCTTGGGAAGAGGGTGAACTTCAGACGCCTAGTAGAAATCCTGCAGATGAGAGGAGACCCAGAATTTCACTATTTCTTTCCTGTCAGCAAGGACATGTAAGTTTCCTGTCTGCCTTGTCATCAGCTTTGGAACACTTTTCTCCTACATCCCTTCATGCATGCAATGGTCTGTAAGCTTCTGCCCCCATTCATTATCCCAGCACCCTCCTTCCCTCTGTCCTAATCAGATGGGTCTGGTTAATTTTGCCCTCATGACAAGACAGCCTTTTCCTCATCCTCACAGTTATTCCTGTGGGACGTAAAACCTCTCTGATCATGGTCTCCCTCTCTTTTCCCTTCCTTCTCTGTCCCCCTCTAACTGTACCCTTTGTAAGTCAGTTCCTCTGAGGTCACTGAGGAAGGGCAGTCTGTGCCATTTGCCACTATAGGAGTCTCTCTTTCCTCGGTAAGCAGAGTTCCCTTGAGAGACCCCTTCCCTTCCTCTGCTGAAAGCCATGTTGGCGGCTTCTCTGCCTGAACTCAGGCATAATGGGGCAGGGAACAATGGCATGTGTGCAGCGTCCTGGCTAGACAAAGGGAAGTTAACTCTTAGCCAGAGAGAGCAGACAGTTGAGGAAGCTTCCCCCGAAAAGAAGAGAGAAGGCAAGGAAAGACAAAATTCTGTGGCAGGGAGCTACTCCCTGAGAACTCAGGCAGAAATCAGCATCTCCTCCCTAAGCCTGATCTTTCTACTGAGAACCAAATTATTGTTCTTTCTCTTCTCTGCCTTCACGTCTTGCTCCAAGACCAAGAGCTGCCAGATGAACAACACACCCTGTTGCTTGCACAGTAAAAGTGTCTCAGGCTAATGGATTTGTGGAGCCTTGGGATGCCAGGTGGAAGGAGACGACTTTGATTTCCTTTTTCTTGTCCCCATGCTCCCTGGTGGACTTGCCTCTTTACGGTACATCCAGAGTTCAAGACTGTGTACTGCAGAGAACTTGGGGACACTCATATGTAGGTCTTAAGTTGGCACCCAGCAGTGACTAGTTTCCCATATCCATTCATTTCATCAACTGATTGGCTAAGGTCTTGCCCCTACTGTGTCCAGAGAAATGAAATTAATCTGAAGGATATAACTCCTTTTAAGACGGGTATGCTGAGAAATGTTAAATTTCATTACCTTTGTTCTTTCCTATGGCTTAGCCAAGCATCTGTTTGGTTTGTGTTCATCTGAATGCAGCCTCATCAGAACTGTTTATTTTGTCCTGGGGTTGGGCCTTTGGGTTGCTGCTGAGCGGGGCTGGGGGTGGGAGGCATCCCTTAGTGAAAAGGGCTTGAACTTAAGTCCTCTTCCCCAAAAGTACCATTTCCTTCTAAGAGGCTACAAAGTATAATGAACACAGACTTTGGAATAACACGAATCTGGGTTCAAATCCCAGCTTCACCACTTACTAGATGTTCGTTTCCTCTGAGCTTCAGTTTCCTCTTCCTCTTTCTGTCTCAAAGGATTACTGTGATAGTCAAATGAAATAACATAATGCCTGGCAACCAGCAGTTACCAGTTCATTTCCACCGCAGCTTTCCCAGTACAATGGGATATTTCAGCCACTGGGAAGCTGTGGGCAGTGAAAATTGCAGAGGAAGTAAAATGCTGACTTGTTCTACATGTTGCTACCCTGAACCTCCCTGATGGGTTTCTTGCATGCTCATGAGTTTTTTGCTTCTAGAATGTGCCCTACCCCGAGTTTGTATTCTGATCTCCAGAGACCACTTCTTACCTCTTTGCCCCTTGACTTTTCTTAAAGGGCCCTTCTTGGCTTTGGATCTGGCGAGAAGTTAGCCAGAAAGCTTGCCCTCCGCCTCCCGTGGGGAGGCTCGTAGTTTTGGCTCATACCCTCCAAGTGGCCTGGAGAGAGCTACAGGGTGTCGGAGATAGCCATGGGAAAGAAATGGCTCACAAAAAGATGACGGTGTGTGAGCCAGCAGCTCCCCACTGCCTGCTGGAGCAAAAGCTCAGTGAGGCCGCCGACAAGAGTCTTCAGAACACTAAACAGGTGATTAAAACATCAGTATGAGTCTTTCCAAACTTCACAGAAAGCCAAAAACTTAGTTTGGACACCAACAGAAATTTTCCGCTCTGGAGCTTTATAAACTGGTCTGCTGTTTCTTCCTCTGCTCTGTGGCCAGGGGGGAGCTCTGTGCTAATGATTCCATAAAACCCTCCAAGTCTTCCTGAGTGGCTTATCATATGAGAAGAGCCGATACCACCTTTTTCCATCATGAGTTGTCTCTAGCCTCTCACTGTTAGTTCAGATTCTGAAGCTTCAGCCCTTCTGAGAAGGCCAAGCCCAACTCTTGGCACTGACCCCTGTGACAGAGCTGAACTCCAGCATCAAGGTCAGTGGCAGAACTGTCTTTCCTCTCCTCCTTTCCAAGATGACTGCCCAGAATCATAGAAACGTTTAAGAATGGAAAGAGACCTTCAGAATCATCTGCATTTTGCAAACAAGGTTCAGTAAGTTAGCCAAGATCACATGAGTTAGGAAAGCATGAAGTGAACTTTCCTCTAGACCCTGCTCTCCCCAGACTCATGCCATGTCAGCCGCCTGTGGGAAGAGTGCCTCGCCCAAAGGAGGTCAGTCTTCAAGCAGTGAGCATCAAGAGACTGCCCGCTTTGAGTTTCTGTACGAAATCAGACTTTTCCCCTTGCGGGGATTGTGAGAATCTCTGCCTGAAGCACAGGTAAACCTTCTGGGTTCGTGGAGAGCTGCGGGCAGTTGGAACACTGGTTACGAGCAGAGGCACACGGGTGGGTGCGGAGCAAATAGGGGATGGGGATTAAAGAGTACACTTACCATGAGGAGCCCTGAATAACATACACGGTGTTGTTGAATTACTGTACTATACACCTAAACTAATGTAACACTGTGTGTTAACTATAGGGTAATTAAAATTAAAACCTTGATTACAAAAAAAGAGCAGAGGCACATTTTAGCTCCTTCATTTACTAGTTGTATAGCCTTGAGCAAGTTACTTCTCTGTGCCTTGGTTTCCTCGTCTGTAAAATTGAGATGATGACAGCACCTGCTTCATGGGGCCGTGGGGATTAGAGGAGTTGTGTATGGACCGTATCTGGCACGGTGCCTGGCATGTAGCAGCCGTTCACTAAGCGTTAGCTGTAGCTGTCAGGGTGAAGGAAGCACGCAGCGGATTTTGTCGTTATGGCTAAAGCCCTGTGGCATAAAGCTGTCCCAGGAAGTGGCTCTGGTGAGGTGGCATGAACACAAGGCTAGGAACTCCTTTCATCTGGCTTCACATCTCATTTAATTTACTCAAGTTTCAGTTTCTTCTTCTCTATAATCAGTACCTGAATGTAATAGTAGCTGCTTCAGAGTCACCTGGCTGGCTCAGTCGGAGGAGCATGCAGCTCTTAATCCTGGGATTGTGAGTGTAGAGATTACTTGAAAGTAGAACCTTTAAATAATAACAATAACAACAACAACAACTGCTTCCAGGACACCTGGAGGCTCGGTCAGTTAAGCATCCAACTCGACTCTGGCTCAGGTCATGATCTCACGGTCCACGGGGACTTCCTGTAGTCTTCCACCCTTTAAAGCACTGACTCTCAAACTTCAGTGTTCACTTATTTAGAGTACACGTTCCAAGCCCCTATCCCTAGAAACACTAATTTAGTGCAAAGTGGAATCCAGGAATATGCATTTTTAACAGACTCACTATGTGATTTTGATGCAGGTGGTTGTTTTGTTTTTGGGTTTGTTTTTTTTTTTTTTTTTTAATGTTTATTTTTGAGAGAGAGAGCAAGAGCTGGGGAGGGGCAGAGAGAGGGAGACATAGGATCCGAAGCACGTTCCAGGCTCTGGGCTATCAGCACAGAGCCCAACACAGGGCTCGAACCCACAAACTGCAGGATCATGACCTGAGCTAGTCAGACCCTTAACCGACTGAGCCACCCAGGCGCCCAAGATGCAGGTGGTTTTTAAAAATGCTTTTAGGGGCGCCTGGGTGGCTCAGTCGGTTGGGCGTCCGACTTCGGCTCAGGTCACGATCTCACGGTTCGTGGGTTCGAGCCCCGCATCAGGCTCTGTGCTGACAGCTCAGCGCCTGGAGCCTGCTTCGGATTCTGTGTCTCCCTCTCTCTCTGACCCTCCCCCATTCACGCTCTGTCTCTCTCTGTCTCAAAAATAAATAAACATTAAATAAATAAATAAATAAATAAATAAATAAATAAATAAATAAATAAAAATGCTTTTAGTGTTGGGTGCCTGGGTGGCTCAGTTGGTTAAGGGTCTGACCACCTCAGGTCATGATCTCACAGTTCATGAGTTCGAGTCTCACATCAAGTGAGCTCTAGCCCTGCTTCGGGTGAGCCCCACTTCTCCCTCTTTCTCTCACTTTCCCTCTCTCTCTCTGACCCTCACTCACTTGCGTTCTCTCTGTCTCTCAAAAAAAATGCTTTTTAGTGTTTAGAGGTATAGAAAAGGAAACTGATATTTATTGCATTTCTTTTGCATCCCAGACATTTACCTTACTTACACCTTATCTCAAACTATGGATGGACTTTAGTTAGTTAGCTTTAGTTAGCCAAGCTTGAGGCATGGGCCACGTATAAGATTCAGGACTCTGGGTGTAGAATCTGAAAATACAACTTAAAGCAGCCTTCTACCTCAGCCCTAATCTCAGAATTTCTGTGTGCCATATTTTTAATATGCCATGAGGATTCTTGAGATATGGCTGCAGTTTTTTTTCTCAGAGCACCACATTGGTGCTTTGAAGAACTTAGGTCTTACCCCTTGCTGAGGTGTGTTATACCCTGTCCAGGGGCAACAGTTCTAGTTAAGACAAGGCAAAACGTGCCCAGAGCTTGGCTTGTTGTGGTATCTTATTTCAAACCCAAAACTCAGTAGGCAACCTGTCAAAAGAGAGTACCTGTGTTTTATTGAGCCCAAACCTCCACGGGGAGCACTGTCCAAAGCAGAGAGTAGAATCTCTGAGTTTATCCAGGGTGTCTGTGTTGCACAACACAGAGTATGATTCACATACTGTACAGTGTGGCTGTCTCCCCTCTGTGATCATGTCATCCACACTATCCACGTACTCAGTGTGTGTTAGATGCTACAGATAGATTTTTCTTTAAATACACGTGTGTGTGTGTGTGTGTGTGTGTGTGTGTGTGTGTGTGTGTGTATACAAATTATGGTGCCTACCTTCAAGAATCTTACTTAGGGGAGAAAACAGGACAGACTGATGGGAGAAAGATACTGAGAAGCATTAACAAATCAACAGATCAGATTTGTAGATGTCATGAATTTGAGAGGGAACACATTCTCAGGTGACAAATGTAGGATCCAAATAAAACTTGATAGGTTACAATGAAAGAAGTAAATAACAAGATGAAATCAACTAGGAATAAAGGTAGAATCCTACCTTATCCAAAAAGTCAGCTGCACATAGCAAGTAGCACGCAGCACAATCGTAAGTAAACAGGTTTTTTTTTTATAGCATGGGGAGGCCTCAGTGAAGGAATGTTTAAAAGGGAACAGTGGAGAGCTTGCACTTAGTGGGGGGAGAGATTATTTAGCCATTTATGTGGAAACACTTTGGGGATTTGTTGATTAAAAAGCTCACAATGTGTCCTTAGTACAAGGTGGTGAACAAGAAAACCAGTACAGTTTTGGCCTCAATTCATAGGACGGAGGTATCCAGAATGGAACAAGGAGGAGATGTTCCGTCTGTTCTCAGCTGCCGGCTCACACGTGGGCACTCGCTCTCAGAGACACATTAGTCTCAGTGAAAGTCTTGGTGAAAGAATAAGCAGGATGTTGAGACAGTTGAAGTGAGGAGCAGTTGAAGGAAGTGGGGCTGTTCAGCCTAGGGAAGGTATAATACAATCGACTTCAAACCATCCGAGGCCAGTCAGGTAGAAGCAGAACTTGGGGGTTTTTATGTGGCCCCCGGGAACAGAATTAGAAGCACCAGGAGGCAAATTTGGGCTTAAAAGAGATAGACGTTTCTACCAATTAGAAAAGTCCAAAAATGGAATGGGCTCCCTGGTAGAAAATGAACCCCCTTGTAGAGTCAGAATAGTAACAGACCTCTCATACAGCGTGGTCAATACTGGAAGATAACAGGAAAAACAAAGAAATCCATTAAGTAGGTAACAATAAAAATTACTCCCACGTTTCTTAAGCATTTGATGGTTTTAAATCCACAGTCTTGAATCCTCCCCACTTGAAATATTCAGGAAAGGGTTGGATCACTGGGAGATGATATGGAGGAGGTTCCGGTTGTAGCAGCGTGGCTCTGAAAGGCGACTCTTCGTGGAAGCAGTACACATGCTGAGGGCTGCTAGTGAGGTTAGAGAAGGTGAATGAAGCGTTGGCCTAGGCTACAGGTGCTGAAGGGACCACCTGTGGACTTGGGAGAGTTAGCATAGGTTGCTGTGGAATCCCTCTCTAGTTGAAAGTTCTGTGAGGTCAAGGATGGCGTCTGCCTTGTTCTCCCTTATGTGCCCAAAATGTCTAACACATAGTAGAGCCTTAGGAAAAATTTGTGGGCAGTGGGCTGGCACATTGAGTAAGACTTCTTAAGAAAGACTTTGTATCAAACATAAAGGAAGACGAGGGAATGAACTGATTGAATAACAGCAAAGCCTCAGAGGTGCAAAAGGGAGCCAACAGCATGTGGGGGGATATCAAACAGGGTGGCCTGGGGCCTTGAATTGAGGATTAGGGAATAATAGCAAGAAGGGAGAGTGGTGATACACAGTGGGGAGGGGACGGTGGGTGGCAGAGGGCTCAGACAAGTCAGGGAAAGCGTTAAGAGAGATCGGGATTTCATCTAGTAGTGAGGCTGAGCCCGAGGGAATTAATTCTCCATCCTGACTTCCTGAGGACCCGTCACCTAAAAGGGATAAAGGAACGCTGTGCCAGGTCTCCTGGGGCTGTTTCTTCCTCCTCCTTGAGGGAAGAGGAATGAGGATTCTGCCACCCTGCGTGCTGCAGGTCATAAGGCCAGGGTGACGGATTTCTCTCTTAGGACAGAGGCAGAGAGTCTTCCATATACCTGATCTGAATGTGACCCGCCACCCACTGGAGCCACCGGGGACTTTGTTTTCTACTGAATCCTCAGGGCCTGGAACAGTGCCTAATGCACACAGTAGGCATTTAGAAAATATTTGTTGAATTGACTGTTGACTAAGTGTGTCGAGTGCTGCAGATATCTCAGAGAGGGTATTCTCCCCCACACACGTAAAATAAAACTAAGAACAAATTTGGTGAAGGAACCTGAACACAAACCTAAAGGGTGGTCTCCTGATCCTGGCCATCTGGAAGCAAATAAGAATGTAGCTCAGCGTAACTGGAGCCCAAGATAAGTGCTCCTAGCCCAGAACTAACTGGCAGTGTAGAAACAGACTGCATGCGGGTATTTGCAGACTGAGACAGACATGAGGACTTTCATCCCCAGGGGCTGAGCTTGTAGCCTCCCCTGCTGGTTCAGTAAGTGAGGGCCCCAGCGCCTGTGTTCCAGGTTTCAGACCAGCTGAAGCCAGCCAGACCTGAAAGGCTTGTGTTGGCAGTGCCAGTATCCGCCCCTGACTCCTGCCGATGTGGGTGGCTGCTCTCAGAGCACTCTGCAGGGGAAGCGGATTGGACTGCAGCCCAAGCTACTGCTGCCTATAGTTTGCTCTCTGCAACGGGCTCATGTTGAGAATGCACCTTGCTCGTACAGCCGGAGCTCAGAGCTCTAGAAAAGAATAGTTTCTTTCCACGAGGGAACCGTTGGAGAAGAGCAAGCTGTACTTTACACAGGAAAATCCAGACTCCTCTCTCTGGCTTTGCTCAGAATTCCAAGCTCAGGAAATTCAGGTGGGTAGAAAATGCCACATTGGGGATTTTCTCATCATTTCTTTTGTATTGAGGAACCTGGAGCAAGGATCCAGCTGGGTCTCATTTAAGGAGGATAGTGCTAAAAAGACAAAGCCACCACACAACCCCAGTATGAAGTAGCTAGATGGACAAGGCAATCTTGATATTCAGTGCAGGATTTTAGTTCTGTTGTGTGTGTTTATCCTAAAGCCCAGGTCCTTGAGGCCTCTCTAGAGTCCCACAGAATGCGTGTCTATGGTTAGGCCTAAGAATCTCTGTGGAGATTAGGAGGAGGGACAGCTAGAGAGAGGCCAGGCCTTGCTTCCACCAAGTGGCCTACCCAGCAGCCTGGATCCAGCACCTTAGTTCTGAGTAAGATATTCCAGCAGCCTCAACAGCCAGGTGAACATTCCAGAGGAGTGCCAGCCCCATGTTTCCTTCTTCATTACCTCTGAGTCTGGCTTCCACGCATGTCTGAGCAGAGTGAGGCAGCAAGGAAGAAGAAAAAAGAACAGCCATTCATTAATTGAGCACTTGGCCCGGGCATCTTGCTGAATGTTTGATAATGCATTATCTCTTTTAAACCTCAGAACAACTTGAGCAAACAGAGGCTCAGAGAGGCTAAGTAACTTGTCTGTAGACACACAGCTAGGAAGTCGTAGTTAAGACCAGTCTCTCAGGTCTCTCTGACTGTGAAGCCCAGGCTCTCGATCAACCCCGTTTATTGCCTCAACTTGCCTCTTTCCAGAATGGACCCATTGTTTCTACTGTACTTACCTTCTCAGTGCCAGGGTATGCTCCACAATTCTGTTCCCTCGACTCTCCCTCCAGGGTGAACATAATCTCCCTCCCAGTAGCCAGGTACCTGCACCTTTTGGAATATACAGTAAGACTATTAGGATAGCCTCTTCCCTGTCCCTGAAGTCTTCTACCTAACCATTTTCCAGTTCCCACCCATCCCTCTCTAGGAGACTTCAGGGCAGTGCAGGGGTGCAAGTACACGCACGCGCGCGCGCGCGCACACACACACACACACACACACACACACACACACACACAGTAGAGGTGGGTGTGGCGAGCGGCTGCCATACCACTCTGAACAGGCATCTGCGTGTTGTCAGCTGATGGGTAGCGCCCCCCATTGCCTCCACTGTGAAAAAAACACAGCTGTTGGGACCAGACATGTGGAATGGGGTGACTGCTGTGGGCTGGTCGACGATGTTAACATCTCATTTTGTGATTCATTGACCTCTCAACTAACACAGACTAACCATATAGGACTAAGGAGTGCTGGGTCTGGACATTGGGACCGAAAGTGACTGCAGGAGAGGCCTGCATTTAGCTGCGTTGCATAGAAATGGGGCCCCGTTGCAGCAGGGATAGGGAAATGGTGAAGTGCTGAGTGATTCCCTTGACAGTGTGCCCAGGGGTTTTCAGGTTATGTGTCTAGCACAGGGACCTGTGCCTCTTCTCCCTCTGTCCCCTTTGTCATTCAGCACCTGCACAGGTTCTTCCTTTCTTTCCCCTCTGACCCGCCACCATCTCTCATAGTCCAGTACCAATTCACTCGGATTTCAGGTAGGCTGCGAATGTCTGTCTCCCCATCGTAAGCTACTCCCTGTGTCTTCAGAGTGAATGTGCGTCCTTATGGCCAGCTCCCTCCTGCCTCTGGAGTCCGCTCCCTGCCTGGAAACCCCTCCCTCTAGGAATGTGAATGAACCACTTCCTCTGTCCTCCCAGCTCCAGAGGATTCCCTGTGTCTGAACTTTCATTGGCAGGCCTCTTTGTAGGCTGACCCACCCTTGGCCACTACAGAATTGTCCTTCCCACCCTGTAGTCTCCTGTGAGGGTGAGTCGTGAATAACCAGAGGTTCCCAGTTTGTGAAAACACTTCAGTCTGACTTTAGCTTCTTGTAGCCAATCTGTAGGCTTGGCTTATTAAAGATGATAATTAACCCATTGCTAATTGACCTCAGAAGCCAGCCAAACAGCCTATATTCACCAGCCTTGGTGGTGGATTTGCAGGCTATTTTAAGCTTTCTTAATAATCTCCGCAAGACTTCACTTTCTGTCTGCATCTTATTTGCTCTAAGGACATTCTGTAAAATTAACAAGCTATAAAATTTGATTGAAGGTTTCAACAAATGTGAGAATAATTGGCTCCATTTAGAGAAACAAGAAAAACAACCTGTAAACTTCAGTTTGTAGAGGAAAACCCATGTGATTTTTTCTCTTTAACCAGAGGAGCAGTAGCAAGCAGGACTTTTTAAGACCAGAAAAAAATAGAGAACTGGCCGATAGTACAGGTTTAAATTCTGGTTCCCCCAAACCAAGAGTTCAGAAAAAAGAAACTACAAAATCAAACCAGCCCCTGTTGTGCTTGTGCCTTCCAAGAGGCCCGTTTGGAGATAACAGGGACCCCAATAAAGATGGAGTGAGTGCCTCATTCCCTAGAACTTGCATCCAGAGGCCTGGTTCTCAGAGCTCTCTTGGCTACACGGGCGCAGGGAAGGGAGGAGTGTTCTCCCTTCTCTGTGGCAGCTCTGAGGTGTTGAGTCTTGTAACTCAGAGGACATCAGTCAGTCTGTGGTACCTGGTGCTCAGTTCCTTTTCTCTGTCTGTCGCCCTCCCCCACAGTCCATAAGACAGATCTCTTTTTCTGTTCCTTCCAGGGCATCTCTGCCCAGGCCGGGCTTGTCTCCTGCCAAGTGGCTGTAGAACACTCCACTCCTTGCTTATCAACCCCACCTAAGGTACCCCAGACCAGTAGCTCGGTCTGCCTTCCCTCTTCTCTCTTGACCTAGAGGTTTCTTCCTGCTTTCCACAAGACCTAACTTTCCACATAGCTCCAAGCTCCACTTACCCCATGCATGCTCTCATTATACCTCTAAGGAACTGAGCCTGTGACAGGACAGACTCCTGTGTGGCCTTGCCACATCTTGCTTTCAGTCCTCCTTTCTGCTTGGCTCTTTGCGTGTGGACCTGATCCAGTGATAACCGGAGCCCTGAAGCTAGAGGTTTCAGTTCCCACTGGTGGGGCACGCTGCCTCAGATGGTTTTCAGGGGAACGGAAAGGGGCTTTCTCTGGGCGCCTTTCTTTTAGCTCTTCCCTGACCTAAAACCCCAGTTTTCTTTTCAAAGCTGACTAGAGTGATTTGTGTGAGACACTTTGTCCATCAGTGTTGGAGTTCCTGGTAATCTCCCACACAGTGAGTCTCCCTCCAGAAGGGCCAGAACTGCTACTGAGAAGGTGCTGGGTCCCAGGTTCCCTGGGGTAGTCCCTGGCCAGCAGCCCTTTTACTTACCTCTAGCCTGTTAACAGCCCATGACGGAGGCCTCCCCTGCCCAGCTCTGTCTCCTCTAGAGAATCTAGAGTTTGCCCAGAGCTGCAATGTACAGGCCGCTTACATTCTGTGTTTTTCATTGATATAGAACGGAAAAATGTACTCATGAACAGAGCTGTTGTGAGGATTATGTCATAGACTTCAGCTGGACTCCTTCCTCTCCAAGCAGGGAGCCCAGCTTTAACCCCTGTCCTACCAGGAAGTCCTTCTTGGCCAGCCAAAGAGCATCTTGGAATTGGCTCTTTATGGGTGGTTCGAAGGGCTTCTTCCATCACGGTGTCCCTTATTAACCACATTTAAACTTTTTCCCCAACTCAAGTGCTGGAGTCTTTGTCTGGGAGAATATTCCCATAAGCCTCTTGTAAACTACAGGACCAAGAGAACTGTGGTCCTCATTCTGCTGGGCTCATTCCTCTGGCCTTAAAGTGGAATGCTTTACCAGATAGGCCAGAAGGCTGGAGACAGAAGTTTCTCTATGCCCCTGGGCAAGCCCTAGACTTTCTCTCTCAGTTCCCCCATCTACTAAATAGCTAGAAGCCCATTTCTCACTCACTTTGGAAACCTAAGGAGACAGCACAACCTTGGCTGTCCTCCCTGCTAGTTGGATTGCAAAGGAGGGAGTTTGCAATTCCAAAAGGCTGGGTAGCTTGTCTCTCTGCAGACACCTAGAATTCTCTTTAGATCTTTTAGTGGCATCTCAGAGATCCCAGTGGATCGAAACCCTTTTGAGAATCAGCCAGGAGTGCCCTCGCCCTAGGGAAGGAACTAACTGGCCATAGCAGACAAAATCCCCAAAGAAACCTTGTTCCTTCTAAACATTAGAGGGACAATCAAAAAGGGGGGGCGGGGGGGGGGCGGACACGACATGCCTTTTTGCTTTTGTGTCCATGTGAATGACAATCTCCACTGATCCCCTAAGGATGTGCTGCAGGCAGACTCAGGATGTCTGCATCCTTGGGGCCCCCCTGCTGTGCCCTGGAAATCCCCATCTCAGGAGTCCCACGTCCATAATGTGCCCTTTCTCCCTCTTGGCCACTAATCACACTTTCTTCCTGAGCCTTTGAGCATGCCACCAAGCCCATGCTGTAAACAGCAGGAACTCTTCTCACTGCCTATCAGCGGGCACACACAGCCATGGACATGCTCTGCTCTTCTGGGCACATTTCTGCTGCATATTCAGCAAGAGTCCTGGCATACGTCTTACCATCCAGGTGATGCCAAGGACCATGGCAAGCTTTTCCTCTGTCTTCCTCTCACCCCTTAACCCCCACCTCCTCTCCATTCACTGGTAGCAGCCTCACACTGAAAAGGAAAGTCCTGGACCCATTACATAATTCTCCATAGTGCAAGCAGTAGCTGGGGCATAAGGTCAGAGGTCATAGTGGGGTCAGGTGGCTGACACACACTGTAACGACAAGGTGGTTAAAATTAGACCACAGAGAGGAAACTGGCAGTCTTGTGGAAATGCAGAAGTTTCCTCTGCAAGTGAGAGGCTGGGGATGCAGGGAGGCCACTGTGCGTGCTGCCTGCCAGGCCATTACTCACTGCAGCTCTGTTCTTTAATGCTTTTTAGCCCCTGCTTCTGTATTCCCTAGCCTTTCTCATGACATGTTTGAACAAACACACGCAGTGGAACCTGTGGCTACCTGCCCTGGCCCAAGTCCAGGACCTGGCACCCCAAGTTCAAGATGGCTGTCCTTTCCTAAGCTTTCGCTGGGTAGCTGAGCACCTGTTAAGTCAGCTTCTCAGGTGGAGGTGGTCGAGACTTAGCCTGAGATTCAGGCCTATAAAGCTACCAGGGCCATTGGTGAGGGTGAGCAGGGGGCACTCATAGGGAGAATAGCAGGTTTGGCTGGGAGAGGCAGCAAAGGATAGAGTCACAGAGTTGGAGTCACAGCTGACTGGTGCGTGCTGCACTTGCCCTGGCCAGCCAGCTGGCACAGTAGCGCTCAGCTCCACAGTGTCCTGGAAGACTTGGATCACACCTGCCTCATGTTCCCCTGCGCCCGTCGGTCCTTACTGCGAGCCTCCTGTGCGCCCCACTTGCCCTTAGCACCCCCTGGTAGAGAAGCACAAAAAGTGCAAGATGTATCCCTTTGCTACCAGTGGGGTTATTGTCCAGGTGAGGGGCATATGCACCTGTAAAACAAGGAGCAAACAACCAAAGCCAGTCTCCAAGTTTGTACTTTACTATGTGATACAGACGTAGAGGTCCCTTTCGTGGTCTGGAATGGGAAAGCACGGTGGAGGGCACTCTCCAGGGGCTAAGGTTAGTGCTGATGAGGCAGTGATGGCCTTCACCAGTTTCCAAGCTCCAGATCAAGCAGGGCTCCTCCTCTTCCTTGGTACGTGCCCTGCCAGTAAGGAGGAAAGGACCCCAGAGGCCAGAGATGAAGAGCAGGGCATGCGAGGGTGCCAGCAATGCAGACGGGTTTACAGGTGAGGACACACCTGTGTGGTCTCACAGGAGAAGGACCCCAGACAGAGTGACTACGGAAACTTCCTCTGAGACACTTACAAATTTGACGATTGCTCAAGATATTGAATTTCATTTCAGCTAAATCAGCCCCAGTTTCTCTGACAGCACTGGCTTATGTGCTGATGTGGCCACATGGGAGCAGGATGGCGTGGACCCCTGGAGGAGCAGAGCTTTGGTGAAACACCCCCTACCTGCTTTGCCTGTCTCCCTTCTCCTGACAACAATTTCCTGCCTGGCCCCAGTCTCTTGAGCACGAGAAGCTCTTAGGTGGAGCAGGAACCTGTCAGGGGAAGCCTGAAGTGATCTAGCTGAAATGAAACAGCCAAGAAAGCCCTCATCATTCATTTTGCACTCAGGCTAGAAGGGCTCCTCTTGGGAACCGAGAGAGAGGGGAGCCGGGAGGAGAATGGAGTGGCCGTGAGGGTACCAGGAAGCTGTATTCTGTGAAAGCCAGTGTTCTGTGCTCCCTCCTTCCTTCTATCAATTAAATGCTAAACTTAGAAGAATCTAGTGTATTCTTTTTTTATATCAGGACCTCAGTAGAAGAAAGGCAAAGCCCAGAGGGCCTTGATCGTGGGGTTGTCTGCTCCCCCAGAGATGACCTAGGAGAGGTAGTGGTGCTCTCTTCCTCCAGAGGACCTTGACCTCAACCCCCTTGCCCTGGCCCTCCTTCACAGTCTCACACACGCTCAAACTCCCGCTCGTTCACCCCACAGCCTTGTCGGGTAACTTTGACACACTTGTCACGTGCCCCTCTGCCAGCAAACAGTGCCTGTCATCTTCATCTTCCCTTTCAGAAAATGCTGTTTTGCTTCTCTCCCTCTCGCCCTGTAGGTTATTGCAGCCGACTGCAAAAGGGTCACAGTGCTGAAGTATTTTCTGGAAGCCCTTTGTGGACAAGAAGAGCCTCTGCTGGCATTCAAGGGTGGAAAATATGTGTCAGTGGCACCCGTCCCAGACACCATGGGAAAGGAAATGGGAAGCCAAGAGGGAAAACAACTGGAAGATGAGGTACTATGCGGGGAGAGCCCGCTGTGGCAGAGGGAAGGCTCCCCTCCCCGCCCCCAACCCTGCTCTGCCCATGGCTGCTGCTCTTACCCTGGTTATTTATAACCGCTCACAGCAGTATGGATGTGGACGTGACCAGCCAACTTCTCAAGAGTGCACTCTGCTGGTGCCCCTTCCTGCCAGTCCCACCCCAGTGTCTCCATCTCACTCTGCTACGAGTTCCAGATGCTTCTTTTTAATGTTGCATTGGAGGAGAAGGGAGGGAAAGAAAGAGTTTAATAATGTGCAGCTCGGGAGGCTTAGGAAAGGGAGTTGGGGGTGGGGGGTGTTAGGGTTCAGGCTGAGGATCAAGTTTATAGATGTGTGGAGCTCAGCGCAGCACAGGCCTGAACTCCAGCCTCCAGCACACGTACAGGAAGAGCTGACATTGCTGGCCCCGTGTGGAAAATCACCCCCTCCCCCGGCCTACTCTCCCTCCCTCGCTCACTCCCTCCCTCCCTCCCTCCTGCACATCCTGATGTGATTAAGGAATTCTCCTCTTGTTTGTTTGCCCTTGGTTGTTCCTGTAGCCCTTGCTTCACTCCAGACCATGTGTATATGTGTGTGTGTATGCGCGTGCGCACGAGACCGTGTACACACCCCTGCTAAGCCCCACCACCGGTTGCCCTCCTGTCCACGTATGTGTCTTCTTGAGGGGGATTGTTGTCACAGGTCTGTGTGTGCTGGGTTTGTGTGTTAGTTGAAACAGAACTCTGCCGCCGGCTGCCCTGCTGGCTGTGGGTTCTGAGTAAATGTGAGTGTGTGGTGATGCCGGCACATGCATGCGTTTCCTATCGCTGCCAGCTGCCCTGCTGTCTGTCTGGGTGTGGGTAGCTCTGTCTGGGTGTATACACACACACAGCTCACTTATGCCTGAAGGTTGACTCTCCTTTTTTCCTCTGCAGCGTTGAAGACAGAGGAGACTTAGGTGGGAAGGAACGTGGGACTTCAAGAAGGGACGGAAGTGATTGTAGCCAGAGGCCAGGTCACCCGTAGGCCAACACAGTCATTTGGCCCACAGCAGTCTCAAGCGCCTGGTGGAGCAGGGTGGGGTGCAGGGATGAAATCAGCAACAGGCCAGGGAAGCCAGATGTCAGCTGGAAGCTGTCGTTTGTGATCTGAAGCAGTGATAGAGTGGCCACCTTTGGTTCAGAGTCTTCAGAGCAGCAGAGTCTTGGACTGGCTTCATTAGAATAGCTGGAGAACCCCACCCCACCCCTGATGACACAGGGCTCAGCTTCCAGGACAGAGGTGGTTCCAGGGATAAAGCTGAGCCCATGATTCCAGACTCCAGATGAAACCTGGGCAGGGAATAACGGGAAAGAATGAGCTGTCAGTATGGGAGGAGGCGGTGGGTTGCTAAAGCCATCGGGGTGTCCAGGCTTGAGGTGGGACGGAGCATGCCACCCAAGCCCTGGGTGCTGTGCAGGGAAGCATGGGTGGGGCAGCGCCTCAGCCAGCTGTCTCACCCACACTTCAAGGCTGAGGCAGACAGTGGAAAGTAAGCAAGGCCAGCATCCAGGACTGCTGTGAGAGATGTCCTCTGGCTGGTGGAGCCCACAGTACCAAATCCGGTACCAAATCTCACCTCAAGTGAGGCCCGGAGAGAAGGGCACAATGTAAATGCCAAGGGGGGGCCTCCTCCACTCTTAAGAGGATCAGACCAGCTCTCCAGGCCCAGAGTTTGGCTGTGCCACTCTCTCTCTCCTTCTGAGGCTTATTGACCAAACAAAGGTTATGACCCACACCATGCTGCCCACTTCTTCCTTTTCCCACGAGCCTCCTGGGTTCCTTTATGTTAGTGGCCCCTGGGAAACCCTGCTTACCCTGGTCTTTGTAATTTCATAACCCCACACTTCCTCGTTTGCTGTGAGAGCTGAGTGAACCTCAGACAAGCCTCACTGACCCCCTTTTGACCTCAGTCAAGCTTACTCCAAGCCCCGTGATAACCCTGTGGATCTCTGATCAGAGCAGGCAGAGGCAGTGTTCCCCCAACAGGTTAGTTAGCCATCCTGTCCCACTGACTCTGGTCCAGGTTAACCTCACGAACAAGGAAGCAAATGTGTAGACCGAGTCTTCCTCCTCATGGCCTGGGCCTCCCAGAAATGAATAGTCTGTGGGTCGTCAGATGC
Source organism: Panthera pardus (assembly GCF_024362965.1). Taxonomy (NCBI): domain Eukaryota; kingdom Metazoa; phylum Chordata; class Mammalia; order Carnivora; family Felidae; genus Panthera; species Panthera pardus. The sequence continues at coordinate 54,933,353 of NW_026526876.1, forward strand.
ATGGTGACTGTGGACAGCGTCCCAGACCCCTGAGACTTCTTGGATAGTGACAGTTCTAACCCCATCCTGAGACCCCCGTCTCTCCCTAAACTGAAAGATTGGATCACTGAAGCTGGTTGGGGGAGGAAGAAGGAGACGGTGATTCTTTGTTTCCTCAGGCATCATTCTTCATGAGCAGAAGAGAGTCCCATTCCTTAGAGATGCTACCAAAACTGTCTTCCTACCCCTAGATTTTGCTCCCAAGACAAAAGCATCACCTATGCACCCACACACTATACCAACCACTTTCAGCCCAAAGAATCCTTCAGAATATCATCTTGAGATGGACAGTTAGAGGAGAGAGCAAGACTCTAATGAACAGGTCCCGGGTGGGCTTAGTGGAAGCCTGAGCCATTCAGGGCTGGGCTGGCCTTACTGTCTAGATTCAAGACCCCAGCCTTGTTGGTAAGAGCACATACTTTGGAGTCAGTCCCACTGGAATTTGAATCCCTGATCTACCACTTATTACCTTTGACCTTGAGCAAACTGTTTAACTCTCTAAACCTCAGTGTACTCATTTATAAAGTAGGGATGATAGTGACACCTATTTCACAGACCATCGTGAGTATTAAATGAGTTGATACATGAAAAACACTTAGCCTAGTTATCTGACCAACAATAAGCATTCAGTAAATGGTAGCTGTTATTGTCATAATCATTGTCATTATTATCATCATCTAGTTAGAAACACAGGAATCTTCTCCTACTAAATCACTCCGTGTTACCCATGCTAATGCTGTCCCTCAGAGGACACTGTCTTGGGCAGCTGCATGTTCTCTGCTGACCAAGGTCAGAAGTGAGAGAGTGAGGAATGGAGCCTGGGACCACCCGGGGAGTGGGGGCTTCTGAGAGCTGAGGCTGCAGGCGGGGAGGAGCCATCCCTGGGGAAGGCTCCACCAGCCTGGCAGGAGGCTCCTGAAGCTAGCCAGCCATCTCCTAGCCTGCCCAGACCCAAGGGGGCAGCCGAGCAAGGTCATGTCATGTGAATTCCTGTAATGGGGCTCAGCAGCCCCCACACCGCCAGGCTGTGGTCTTAAAAAGAAACCAGGGCAAGGTCTGCTGAGCTACAGCATCTGCTCCCTGAAGCTATCTCGGGGGCAGGGGAGCTTCCACGCCTAACTCACAGCTCTTGGCCAGAATTGATTCCTATCAGATCATTAGCAGGAATTAGGTCTAAATTGAGTGGTTCAGCTTTCTCTGTTGTTTTCCCCTTTGGTGATTTCAAAAGGAAAATATGTTCTAAGCAAGACTTGGTGAGTGTGTGCAAAGGAGAATGGAGAGCTGTGTGTATAAGCATGGAAGTATATGTGTGTGTGAGTCACTTCTCCTGTGGACATATGACTCTCCAAGAGGAAAGAGCCTGGAGTGCAAAAGGGAGCAGTTGCTGTAGGGCAAGGTGGCAGCTTCTGTCGACTCCCTCTCTGCCTGAGTTGAAGGAAGCACACACCTTGGGGTCCTTTGTAAGGAAAGGCCATTCTTTCCATGGAGTTGGGAGTGCTAGGAGGACAGAAGGGTGGGGCTGGGAAGGGCCATGGGCTCACAGTCTCCTCTCTCCCCTGGTCTGCTCCACCACCCAAAGGAGGAGGACGTGGTGATTGAAGACTTTGAGGAAGATTCAGAGGCCGAAGGCAGCGGGGGTGAGGATGACATCAGGGAACTTCGGGCCAAGAAGCTGGCTTTGGCCAGGAAGATAGCTGAGCAGCAGCGTCGCCAAGAAAAGATCCAGGTGGGGCCTGCCTGGGGAGGGTGGTTCCCATCAGGGTGGTGGCTGTGTAGGGCATGGGGTGGGGGGGGGGTGGGGAGTGTGAGTCACAAGTAGGGATAAGAAGGACCCTCTCAGGAAGAGACGGTCTTGCAGTATCCTTACTGGTCCCACCCATTTTCTTTCTCCATCACCAAATTCTGGTAGCATTTTTGGTGCCTGGAGTCTCCCTTCTCGTGGACTCCAAGGCAGAAGCAGGTTCTTCTCAGAGAATCTGCTGAAAGCTTCTTCTCCAGTGATGATCTGTGAATACACACCTACACATATACAATCTTCCACACAATTTCGGGGTTTCAGAGTCCCCTTAAACCTTATCCAGGCACTCCTGGAGAGGTCATAGGTGCTCTGTTGAGAACACCACTTCTCAGGGAAGAGAATGTCATAGCCACAGTCTGCTTATCTGGATTCCGAGTGTAATGACTGAGCCCCTCTGGACAGGACACACTAAACCCTCCTGGAGAGAAACTACTTCATCTCCACACGCAGTTCCTCCACCACCAGCTCAGCTGTGGACCCGTACCTGCACTTGCGGCAAGTTTTTCTCTATGGCTCTCCCAAGTCTGTCCTTTTACACTGTATAAGCTCACTTCCTCTTATCTGGGGCTCAGGGCAGACAGCGAAGAGCCAGTCATGTTCCTCCCTTTAAAGACTTTAAAGACCGTAAGCATGGGGAAGCATCGGGCCTCTTTAGGAATGTCTTGTTTCCAGTCCTCGCTTCAGCCGCCCCTTGCCTTTGCCACAGGGCTTAATGTTCTGTGGTCAGGCAGACCTGATCACATTCTTGGGCTCCACCACTTACTGGTTTTGTGACTTCGGGGACATTAACTTCTCAGAGCCCGTTTCCCCATCTGTAAGATGGAAGTGGTACTAGCGCCTGCCTCCTAGAATTGCCGTGAGGCCTACAGGAACCAGTGCGTGTAAAGCACGTAACACAATGAATGGCACACGGTGTGTGCTCCGTAAGTGGTCACTGTGGCCTGATACTTGTCTAAACACCGAGCAGAACTCTGCCCCGGGAAGGGGAATGAATACCATTTGGGATCTGTTGCTCTTGAGGTATTCATGTCCCTTGGCTGGTTGGAATCAAGTGTGTGGTACCTCCTACCAGGTCACTGTCATGGTGTGGCTGCCTCCTCAGCCCTTCTAGGGTCTGTGTGTAACCCTCTGTTGTGGCCTGCAAGGCAGCTTCATCCTCAGGCTGTCTTTCTTCCTGTCCTGTGGTTATTTTCTTCCTCACCATCAGTCTTTCCAAAGGTTCTGTCTATACTTGCCGCCTCCATGTCCTGACCCTCAACCCAGCAGTTATGGAAACTGTGGTGTCAGAAGTCACCAAGTACCTGTCTTCATCAAGTCTCAATCCCCGTCATACTTGACGTCCCTGTAGCTTTAGGCCCTGAAGCCCCCTTCCTGCAGCCGCCAGTCAAGCACAAGCAAGCCCTCTGTTGGCCACACCTCCCTCCTAGGCTTCCTCACCACCATTCTCTTCTTGGCCTCCTCCTTCCTGTCACTTCTTAGTCTCAGTGTGCAGAGTTGGCACTCAGCAGATATTTGTTCGGTGACTTAATAGACAGTAGCAACTAGACAATCCTCTTAAATTCCTCACTGGCTTTTAACCCCTTCTGCTCATTTATTCCCTTCTCTCCTGTCTGTTCCCATTGCCACAGCTGCTGCTCTAGGCCATGTACTGACTTGGATTAGAGCAGTCAGAGCCCACGCATTGCACAACTCCAGGGGGTGCTGTTTACTCGGTAGTCTGCGAACGTGCCGTCCGCACACCAGGATCCTCGCTGCCTCCAGGGCACCTCACGTGTGGTCATCCTTCTCTTCCCAAAAGAACTGCTCCCCTGCTCAGAAATCATCTGTGCCTCTGCTTCACTAGTAAAATCTAATTCCTTACTATGGCATTTAAGGTTTTCTTGTCTGTTCCCAATGTTTTCTCAGCCTCTTCTCCTCTCGCCCGTGAGCCTTACGAGCTGTGTGGCATTGGGCAAATTATTTAACTTCTCTAAAACTGTTTCCTCATCTATGAAACGAAAGTGGTAACAGCACCTACCTCAGAATGACAGTGCGTGTAAAGTGCCTGTCCAGACACTAGTGCCCTTCTGCCCGGACCACAACACTAACCGTCCTCTCCTCTCACTGTCCCCTGACGTGCTCTACCCTGTCCCACTCTCGGGTCTCAGTCCATGCTGTTCCCTCAGACCAGAATACCCTTTTCCTGCTCCACATTTCCTATTACCTGTTGAAACTCTAGTCTTCCTTCAGTCCTCAGATGAAACTTCATCTCCCCAGTGAAGCCTTCCCTGATACCCCTCAGGAGGAATTCATCCCTCTCTGCTCAGTGTTCCTGTGGCACTGATTTATGCTTCATTTCTGAAACTTGTATCATGTCTCGTATTACAGTTATTTCTGGACGTGTTCCCCACCCACCCCACCCCCACTGTTGTACTGTGAACTCCTTAGAAGCAAGTACCATGTCTCCATCTCAGTGTGTAATAAGTGGTAGTGGAGCATCTGCTAGGCTAGGGGTCGGGGGACACAGGACCAAACCAAAGAAGTCCCGCCCCAGAAGGTGCAGGGTGTACAGTGAATGGAGGAGCCAGTGATTTGAGGCGTCAGCGTGCACTGTGGCCAAAGGGAAGTACAGGATGCTGTGGGAGCACATGCCATGGGGACATGGCCTCGTCAAGAGCGCCTTGCTCAGCTTGGCCTCTCCAGCAACAGGCAGTGCATTGCAAACCGGAGGTCTTGTATGAATCTTGCTTGACGTCTGGTGCCTGGGGCTGCCCCTGCTCGGGAACTTTGTTCCCCCCGTCACCTCCTTCAGAGCAGGCTGCTCGGGCCTGGGCACCACAGGCCTGCTATGGGCCAGCTGGGGTTTGGGTTGCTGTGGCCCCTTTAAGAACAGGCCCCACATGCACCACTGCTGGCGGCCCTGCCTCCTGTCAGCCTTCTTCCTCCAGCCTCACAGCCACAGGAGGATTTCTCAGCAGAGGAAAAATTCCCCCCTTCCTTCCCCCCCCCTTTTAATGCCCGGGGCCCTTCACTTCCATAATTCTTCATTTTCCAGCCTTGAACGTAAGCCAGACACATCTGTCTGGCCATATGCGTGAACCCTGGAGTCTGTGCCGAGGTGGCTGTAAAACAGGGCCGGTGAAGGCCCTTCTGGGAGAGCACACACATGTGTGTGCCCTCGGGCCATTGGCTCCCAGCCCAGAACCACGGGGCTGCTGCACTCCAAACCCATGTTAACCTTTTCTTATTTTTCCTCTTTTTGTTTAATTTAAGGGGGGAAAATCCCAAGGAAAAGGTATAAATTGTCCTGGGAGTGGGGGAGAGGCTCCTAGCTGGAGAGGCCATTATTGTTGGCAGGTACCTGGGTCACACTAATACAATAAGGAAGAGAGGAGCATCGGGTGAATTAAGATTGGAGAGATGGGCTGTAAATTACACTGCTCTGAACTCCATCAGTCTCCAGGGGTGTTAACCGAGAGGTGTAAGGCAAGTCCCCAGCTCCCGGCGCCTTTTACAGATGCAGCAAAACAGGAACCACACATGTTTGGGGAAGGGGATATGAAGATGGAGTTGAAAAAAATCCTCCTGGCCCCCATGATGGCTATAAAGTCCAACTGAGATCTGGGGCTGTAGCCACACCCCCACTTCCCTTCTCCCACCTAGACCCCTGGGCCCAAGCTCATCTGTGGGATGGGGGAGGTGAGGCCTAGCCTCCCTCCGCAGCCTGTCCCTCCCCGCTTCCGGCCTTGCACAGAGGCTGGTGAGTGGGGCCGACTGGAGGTCAGAAAAGGGGTGTGGGCAGCTCTCCGGGCCTGTGCAGCTGGAGCCACGGCACCCAGGCAAGTCCCTGAATACTGAGGGGCCAAGACCGCCCACCTGGGACCTTGAGGCCACGCTCTCTGGCTCACCCCAGGCTTTGCCTGTTGCCTGAGACACCTCTTCACATTAGGTCGGTTCTGCCCACCTGGATGCTTTCTGACCGAGTCCTTTTCATTCCCATTGCCATTCTTGGGAGGTGTCTGGAGACCAGAGTGCCAGGTACAAGGTTTGTCTGGGCAGTTGGTCTGAGGTGTTTCAGTCCTAATCAGGCCCCTAGGGCTAAGCAGTCACTGAAAATCCGCCTCTAGGCATGAGGCGTGGCCTCTTGGCACCTCATCCTGGCCCTGTGAATCCTCCCCCCCCCCCCCCCCCCCCCCCCCCCCCCCCCCCGCCGCTTCCACGAGGCTTTGCTGTGATTTGTGCTGCTGTCGGGCGGGGTCGGGTTTCCTGAGCAGTTGCAAACATCCCACCTGAAACATAACAGGCTCTTCCTCTGGCCACAGCTATTGTTTCCCTCGGCATTATGGCCACAGTCTTGCTCTGTAGCCAGCAATGACATGTGTTCTGAAAATAGCTTGGCTCCCCTGTCCCCCTTCCCGCCCACCCACCCTCCTGAAGATGCAGTCACTCCTTTGTGGTGGCCCCAGGAGTTTCACTCTAAATATAGCTGCGGCCCATTCACACTGCCACCCAGCTGGGGGAGGGTGGTGCTGTGGAACAATGGGGCACACACAGAGCCCCCCACACCTGTATGGAAGCTAGCGGAAGGCAGACACTCAGCCCTGGCTCCTAGCTGTCGGAGGCAGGGTGGGAGCCACTGCACTACCAGGCCAGGGGCACGTTCACGCCAAGGCAGGAAAGCACATCAGCCTGCAGAGCCAGGCAGCCGCCCGCCCTACTCGAGCCATTCCAGAGCCCGCTCCAGCTTCTCCACAAGCTGTGGCGCTGGGTCTCCAGTTTGCTGCAGCCACTCTCGCCTCCCTGGCTCCTGCAGCGTCCACAAGGTCCCGACCTCCTACAGAATGAACCCATGGGCTGTTGGCTGGAGCAGCACCCTTAGGCTAGTACTGCTTGGAGCAAACCCAGAGGTGTCATGCTCACCCCCGCCACTCCCTCTCCGTCAGGAAAAGGCACACCTCCTGGGCATTCTCAGAATGAGAGTTACCGGATAAAATCCAAGTCGGATTAGCCATAAGATGCCCTCCAGCTCTGAGATTCTGTGATTGAGCTCATCGAGCAAGGTATTGTTGAAGAAACTATAGGAAAAGAAGACCATTCTCTTTGAGCTCTTTACAGTCTAGTTTGAAAATAAAATCAGTCCTCATAAAACTATAAGAAGCAGCAAGCAACTCATCCTGATCATAACTTTTTTGGGTGGTTTTTGGTTTTTGGTTTTTGTTTTGGTTTTCTTGTTTGGTTTTTGTTTGGTTTTTGTTTTTTCTGATTGTAACTTTTGAAAAGAAAGCAGGCACACGTTAAGTTCTGTGGCACTGACTGAACATCCAGAGAAGGGATCCTAAACGGAGACTTCCCCATGAGCACCCACCCTACATGACGATGTTTATCATGCCAGGGGTTTACCAGCCCCTGGTGCTGCCTGCTCTCTTTTGATAGCAAATGCAATATCTGTTCCCTTTGGTTTCTGTGGCTCGAGAAGGAACTGCCTGCCTGCACTGTCAGTGGTTATCTCACCAACTATTCCTATTTTTTATTTCATTTCCATTTTTCCATTTTTCATTTTTAAAAAAGCTTTCTATGTCATTAAAGAAAAAAAGACAATAAGAGTACCATGAGTCTTATCATCTTATCACAGAAGTTAACAACCCTGTCTCTCTCCCCTCCCCATCTCCAGCTCTGCTCCCGAGTGGTTTCCCCAGATAGTTACCCTCCTGGATAATCTAAGAGGTGAAAAATGGAGCTGGTCAGGAGGAAGGGAAACTGACACTTGTGAGGTTATTTATTCATGTATCAGGCATTTTCCTAGATACTTTCACATACAAAATGAGCACAGAAATTTGCTGTGGCACAGAACTTCTTGTTTCTGGTGAAGACATTGCTCTGGCCAGAGAGGCCCAGGGATAAATGATTCCATCACCCAGTAGAGGGACGGGAGCAGCCACACTCCCTGTGGAGTCCTAAGCGGAAGGAAGACTTAAGAGGGCCTTCTCTCAATGTGGCTCTGCTTCGTGACTTGGGTTCTTCAAGTTCCACAGCTCCTGTGTGAGCTAATTGCAATACCTTTTATTTGTAATTCTCAGTGTCCCAATTTTCAGTGGGTCAGCATCCCCAAAACATTCCCACAGTCTAGAAGGAACTTAACCTATAAAGAGCCCTTCTCCCAAGCCTGTTAGCTTCCTCATTAGATGTTACTGTGGATTATCTCTTTCCCAGTTCCCCACTGCCTTGCTCAAGGATGCTCTCATACCTCAGAGAAAGTTGGCTACTTAGCACCTTCCAGAAACAGAATTGAGTTCTTTTTTTCCTTCCACACTTGATGACAACTCGGTTCCTACTACCACTGGTGTGATTCAAAGTGTCCGTGCTTTCCTTGGGTTCCCAGTTCATTATCCAAGGACCATCGTGGCCCAACCTTAGCTGCAACGAGAAGGGTTCCAGTGGACCTCTCCTTCCGGGTCAGCACACTTGACTCCAGGCCAGGGCCAGTCTGTCTGAATCACAGCATTCCAGTTGAGCCCCCCTCACCCCCACCAGAGGCTTCTGCAGCTTTTTACTCATACAAACAAAAATAAATCTCACTACCGGCCTCTGAACTCCACAGCAGCTTGCTTCCCCCGTCTCCCCAAGCGTCCCATGGCTGTGAGTGGGGACTTGGCACTCTCCCCACCGACATCACTTTTTCACTCCCTGCGCATCCTGTGTCCTTCTCTCACCGTGCGACCCAGAGATCGGAATGGGACGTGACGGCCGGCACAGGCGCCGTGCACAGCTGCCAGGAATCTGACGGGTAAAATCTGGAAAAGTTAGGAGGGCAAATGCTAAACACACACACACACACACACACACACACAGCACCACTCAGAGGGCCGGAAACACAGACACCCGCAGAAGAGGGCCTGCAGACTCCCGGTCCCTCTTCCGTCTGCCATTCTTTTGAAAGGTACTGGGCCAGTCTCATGACCCAGGTATGACACCCCCCAGAGACCCACAGGTACCCCAGGAGAAGGGGGAGCAGCTTCATTTAACCTCCTGAGACTCCGTGAGGGCATGTGGGGAACAGGAAGCAGTTGTGTGGTGACTCACTAGGCAGAGCCAGGTTAAGGGAAGTTGTCTGCGGGCGTCCCTGGGACCGGATGATGGCAGCACAGCTCCAACCACCCTCATACAGCTTGACCCCACCCCACCCCTGGGGAACCAACGAGGTTGCCACCTCCCTGAGAGCCCGCACGGCCTTTGTTCACCTTTCTGGCCCTGAGCCAGAGGTCTGAGAACTCAGACAGCTAGAGCTTCCCTGTACCCTGCTCCTAGGTGTTTCTTCCGTCCTGTCATCAGAACACACAAGCAGGCTCTTAGCCCTTGGCCTCCCTTGGTCACCTGGCTTAAAAAGGCCAGCTTTCTAAAGGTGGGATGGTTCAGGGTCTCAGGAGCTCATTATTGTTCACGCAGGGTGAGGAATGGCAGCCAGGTCCTCTTCTTTAGAGTCAGAGCAGAGCTGGCCTATCATTTCTGCAGGCAGGAAAACTAAGATGTGAAGAGTCTTGGTGGGGCGGTGGCAGAGATCTAGTGCTCAGGTCCCTGAGCCCCTGTCCTCTTCCCAGCCAGGTCTCTGTTCTGTTCCTTCTCCTCCAGAAACACAGAGATTTGGGGGCTTGTGATACCAGGAAGAATGTTCCTGGAGTGGAAAAGCTGGATAGAGAACAGCAAGATCTGGGGAAATGAACAGCTGGAATGCTGCCGCTCCCCATGAGGAGGAAGAGTAGAGCCCCTGTTCTTCTTCTTTTTTAATTTTTTTTTTTTTTTTTTTTAACATTTATTCAGTTTTGAGAGAGCACAAGCGGGGAAGGGCAGAGAGGGAGACACAGAATCCGAAGCAGGCCCCAGGGTCTGAGCTGTCAGCACAGAGCCCGATGTGGGCCTCAAACTCACAAACTGCGAGATCATGACCTGAGCCGAAGTAGAATACCCAACCAACTGAACCACCCAGGCGCCCGCATTAGAGTGCCTGTTCTTACAGAACACCCGAGCCGCTAAATAGTGGCTTATGTTAATTCGATATGAAGAAAAAATAAATTTTTTAAAAAATGCCACAAGGGGAGTTTAGTGGACTGGGTATCATCGTGCAATTGGTCACCCCACAGGGAGGGACTGCCACCCGAATCCCCCGAGAAGATGGCCGGCAGCAGGGGTGCTTTCCCCTGCTGAGGCGACAGCAGCAGGATGACTTCGTCAGACTGGGCCTCTCAGCTGCGTTTCTCATGCCTGCCTGTGGCCTGTGGCCTGTGCCTTCCACCAGCTGTGGTGGCAGTGGCAGCAACGACTTACTCATAGGAAGAGGTCCCCAGTAGGTCACAGAGAAGCCACCCCCAGCATTCAGAGGCATGCCCTTTCAGTTTTACTGTCGTTGCCAGTGAAACCCAAGCACCTTCCTCCCTGACTGTTAGCGGCCGGGGCCAGCACTGTGGGACCCGGCTCGGTTGGCACGCACACCAGTCCCCCTGCTCTGAGCCTGTGTCTGTGTCCTTGCTGGTTGGTGTGTGGCAGAAGATCAGGAGAGGGCGGGACAGGGCTGGGACCTGCTAGCCTGGTCCCTGCCAGATTTGTGTCGGTGCCCTCCTGCTGTGCACCCAGGGAGCACACCGTCTGGGCAGGTGCCAGCAAATCATTTTGCTTCTTGGCCATGGTCCCCACAAGAGGAAGCAGCACAATAGTGACCATGTTCTGTAGTGACAGACCCAGGGCCTATCTCAGAGGGCCGCTACCACTCGGGGCTGTGTCAGACTTGAGAAAGTCGGGCTTTCACAGATGTGCGTGGAGCGTCCCTGAAAGATGTGAACGTCCATCAGACAGACAAGCCTCCAGGCCATGTGGTCTTCGAGGGGTGGTGCCCAGACCACTGGTGCTGAGTGAGTTGGTTTTTTAGCGGCGCACAGGAGGTGCTTTGGCTTTTTATTGTGCAAGTATAGCTTGCACTAGTAAACTTGATAACCGTGGTTATCATTGCTTAAGAAGAGGCTAAGCCAAAAATAGTTGCCTTAAAGTCAGTTTCATGAAAAAACACCAAGTAAATAATCATACAGGTTGTGCAGAGCAGCGGCAAAGGAGCACAGGTAGAACACAGGACTGATGTTGAGGAAACACTGCTGCTGGGCGGGGGGCGGCTGATCTCATCAGCCTGGGTGTTGCTCTCTGTGAGCATGTGAGTTGGGTCCAAATCCATCACACCGTATGGACTCCTGCTGCTGTGGGCATTAATAATTTGTTGTCAGCATCACTGTTTTTGTATAGCCTTTGAGTTTAACCTTTGTTTTCTGGCCATCCAGTGAAATAAACTGAAATAACAAATGCACTCTATATAAAGTGTTCGCGCCGAGCAGTACCCCTCTATATGCTGCCTAGGTAATGTGTGTGAAACCACTTTCCTATCCAGGGAAGCTGACTCCCCCTTGGTGATTTTTAGCCCAGGGTCTGTCTTTCAGAAACCTGTAATTTTTAATACCATCGGGGCTTTCTCTGGCCGAGGCAGGGTTTTAGTCACACGCTGTTCCTCAGGCCATCTAGTCTGTGTTGATTGTTATTGCAGTATTTTGCCCAGTCCTTGGGCCCGTCCCTCAGGCCTGACAGGGACTGGCTGTCCCTCTGGAGCGGGGAGAGTTTCAGGAGGCAGGATGCTGACACACTGTGTAGTCAGGGCCCTGGCTCGTCCACCCACTTGCCTACTCACTCTGGCTCACTCACCGTTCTGTGTCCCTGTAGGCTGTCCTGGAGGACCAGAGTCAGATGAGGCAGATGGAGCTCGAGATCAGACCCTTGTTCCTTGTACCAGACACCAACGGCTTCATTGACCACCTGGCCAGTCTGGCACGGCTGCTGGAGAGCAGGAAGTACATCCTGGTGGTGCCCCTCATCGGTGAGTCAGGCCTGAGCAACCCTGCACGTGCGCAGCAGCCCCCTCTACACACATGTCCCACGGCCCGGGGGGCTACACAGGCAAGGGAGCCCCGCGGCGTGCGTATGACAGGATTTGCAGGGAAGTAGGGTGTGCGTGGGGCAAGGAAAATTGTTTAATAATCAGAGCAGCTCAAATTATTATGGCTGATCCATGGCTTAAACTGCTTGAGCAAATGGACTCCTGTGTCCCAGCAACCAGAGGCTGCATGAGCCCAGCCCTTGTTTTTATCCTTATAAAGCTTGCAGTAAAACAGCAAAGCTGGTTCCCGTTATTGGTAAACACTCAGCCCTGGCAGATAACGGCAGTGCTGCTGGGTGGTCTGGCAGGGAGGCTGGGAGGATTTTGAAGTGGTTAGATGCCTTTGGTCTGATTGTCTTGTAGCTTTTCATGATCATTCTGTTGGTTCGAGGTAGCATTCTTCTGGCCGGTGTCACCCTAAGGCCAGGCTGATGGAAACCCTCCAGAGCAAGCCCTTGGCTCATGCCTGTGGATTCCTGCCACTTGGGCCCTTACCGCTGTCTGGTCACTGGTGCTGGTGCAGGGTCAGCATCTCAGGACCCAGCTAGCTTGCTTCCACCCTCAGGCCAGAAGAGCCCAGCTGGGCTGTCTCCAAGGGACTGTCTAGGCACTGTCTTAGTTCTTGGAGCTCTATGGTGGGTCAGCCTGAGGATGGGCTGTGGGCTCTGGGCGCCTGGTATCCCTGATAGAGCTCATATAGCTGATGGCCATCCTGTGGAGGGAGAGGGCCTGGAAGGTGACTGGCTTTTCAGTGTCCCCTTCTCAGCAGCTGCTGGGAGCCAGTTCGGGATCCTTGTCCTCTGGAAAAGCTGCCAGACTGGCAGTCTGCCTGCCAAGCCACCTCTGACATCCATGCCAAGATGTTCCATTGGGCCTCCCCTCCTAGTCCCAAGTGTCTTAGTGCCAGATGAGGGTGGAAACAAAGGGCAGGAAACATCCGCCCCTGCAGAGGCTATAGAACCCTGGGGGGTTGTGGGAAACACGTTAGCACCACCTGAGAATGTTGGCACTGAAGCAGCCCTCGTCCCGCCTCCACCCTCCCTGTCTTCCTTCCCCCTCCCCATGTGGCCTGGCCAGAACCTCTAAAACCCAGGCCTTTAGACCTAAGGGAAGGCTTTCTGTTCTTCAAAAGTAGAGCAGCAAGACCATCAAGTTTTTCCAGCTTTCCCTCTTCCCTCACAGCGTCCTGGGGTGGGGCGGCTATCAGGATAACATGTCTTCGTGCTTTCCTATCCAGGAGAGTTTTAGGGGGAAGAAAGTGAGTAAGTGGTCACTTGTTTTGCTAGTGGTCAGGAAATGGTATAAACTGACAGAGGTTGCTGACATCTCAGGAGCCCCCTAAGACTTGGAAGGAGCCTCAGACACCATCCGAGGCTAGCAGGGGTTTTGGTCACCAGTACCGTCTGTGCCCCTACGGTGTGCTCAGGCTCCTTGTCCCTGAGGGATCTCAGGGAAGGCAGAGCTTCAAGACCTTGGCCTTGAGGAGCTTGTGGTTCAGTAGGGAAAGCCAGATATGGTAGGGAGGGAGCAAATATATGAGAAAACCCATAGGAGAGGGACACATGTAGAATAAATTGATGGCCCCCGTAGTTGCTGGGAAATGACGGCGCCACTACGGCAGTGAGGGCCAGCCTCTTTGAACCTTCTTCAGCTGGGCAGGGCCCTGGAATCTCAGGAGCTGTAAAGAGCACTCCTGTTCAGTGAGGCTCCCTCAGTGGATTCCCGCCCTGTGTCCAGAGCACAAAGGGTTAAGCAGACAGCTTTCCCTGCTTGTTTCTTGTGCTCTTTAACCTGCTCCTGCTCCTTAGGCCTGACCCTAGCATCGAGAAGCCCCGCCTGGTGCAGAAGCACAAACAAGCTTCCCCTTTGAAGCCTGTTTAGTTTGGAAGCAGGAAAGGAGATTTTGGGATGGAATACCAGTTTTTCGTGTTTGATGTTCTGTTTGCCGTACCATACACCCGTCCACCACCACTTCCCAGCCTCAACCATACATTGTGTGGACATGTAGCAGCCTCAAGTTGCTGAAAGCGTGGGCATTGTGTGTGTGTGTGTGTGTGTGTGTGTGTGTGTGTGTGTGTGTGCGTGTGTGTGCATTCCCACATGGGCCCTTTCCAGAAAGTGTCTCTGAATACCCAGACAGTGAGTGCCAGGCTCACCATGGAACAGCATGCTCATGCCGACTCCCCGAGCCATGAATCATTGCACTGAGGAGAGGCCTCAGACCCCAAACTCTCCCGGAGCCCCCAAGGAGTGCATATTTCCCACTTGACCTCAGGCTTTTGGCTGGAATTTTGGAAAGAATCTTCACCAGAAAATGAAGCCGTGTCCCAGACACATAGGCAGGCAGACACATACACACACACACATACACACACACAAACACGTGCAGTATCAGCGGAGTGTCTGTGCCAAGGGCATGGTTTGAGGGAATACCACGGCCCCTGCAAGTAAGGCCGTGACTGTTGCTTCCCACTTGGTGACCTGCCTACACTGTGCCAGGGGATAGTGTGTAGAACTCTGCCCCTTGTGAACTTCTGTGGTTGGGGGTCCAGGTTGATGAGGGGGCTGCCTCTTGCCCTGTAGCAGCTACCCTTGCCTCTCTTGAGAAACTCTTTCAATTTGATCCTATAACTAAGGAATGTGATGGAGGGGCCAGGTTTCTTCTTCTGAATACAGCAGCTCCAGAAAATCCGTGTAAGTTCCTTCTTGGAGGAGGGCGGGGCCCGGGGGAAGGCGCAGAAAGATAGAACTCTGTGTAAAGTCTGGGACACTTCTTGCCTCCCAAGTTCTCCTAAGCATCATTGGAAGACTCCTTTGGGCAAGATGGATTCTGTGGTCTGGGAAGGGGCTGGCTGGGAGTGAGCCTAGGGAGCTGATAAACTTGTGGAACTATGTCTCATCAGTGATCAATGAGCTGGACGGCCTGGCCAAGGGGCAGGAGACAGACCACCGGGCTGGGGGCTATGCCCGTGTGGTGCAGGAAAAGGCCCGGAAGTCCATCGAGTTCCTCGAGCGGCGATTTGAGAGTCGGGACTCTTGTCTGCGGGCCCTGACCAGCCGTGGCAATGAACTGGAATCCATCGCCTTCCGCAGTGAGGACATTACTGGCCAACTGGTAAGACCTGTGGCAGAAAGGGAGAGCCCACAGTCTACCTCAGAACAGGGTCTCCGGGAAGTCAGGCAGCTCAGGCAGCCTAGGCAGCTGAGGGGGACAGCCACCATTGAGGCCCAGGAGGGGCAGTTCTGTGTCCCCTAGATCACTCTTGGCACAGTTGGACCCAACCAAGCAGGGCCTTGACGTGTATGGGAGGGACTCCGGGATGTGATCCTCCCCAGGAACCCCAGAGGCAAAAAGTATACCTGTGCCACCTCCGAATGGCGCCCCCTCCTGCCCAATGGCCCTTCTCACACTTTCTTCCTCCAGGGTAACAACGATGACCTGATCCTCTCCTGCTGCCTCCACTACTGCAAAGACAAGGCTAAGGACTTCATGCCCACCAACAAAGGTACAGCTTTGCCTCTGCCTCAGGATCATCCACCCCCATGCCCTACCATCCTCAGTCCTAGGAAAGGGTTCCTCCACCACCAACTCTGGCCTGGGAAGTTTGATAAATCAGAGGTCAGATTTGATGCAAGCCTGAGGCCAGACTCTGGAAATCCAACTTCCCTGTCACAGCTTCCCCCACTCCCCGGTGGACCCTGGGCCAACTAGGGGTGGACCTAGCCCAGGAAGCAAGGCTCTAGGCAGGGAGCTTTCCCACTCGGCATGGATCCATTTCCTTTCTTGGGTCCTCAGTGAGTTCTCTGACAGCAAGAATGTCTTTATGATTCAGTGTAGCTTATTCTGGCCATGGTCTCCTGAGCCCAGCCCTCTGCAGCTCTGAGAGGACAGTCCCCAGTGGTCCCTGGGGCCCACCTCCCTTTTCTTGGCCGTGTTCACACTCTCAGTTCATCCCTGAATGTTTGCCCTCTGTCAGGCCGGTGACGGAGGTACTTTCCTAGTGAGTAGTGGGCCTTCTCTTCCTGTCTCGGTGTCATATGCCATCACACTTTGGGGGCAGGTGACAGCTTGAGGACTGAGCCCTCAGCCCAATTTTCAAGACCTCTTTGGTGACTGGAGTCCTGTCTTTGGCCCAAAGACCCACCTTGGGATGCTTTTCCAGGGGCTTGAGCACCTCATTCTCAACCCAGAATGCTTTCCTGCATGGCCCCTCGGAGTCAGCAAGGCTCAGGTGTTTTCTGCTCCTGGCTTCCAGGAGTCTGATGTTTCCTCCTAGGATGTCCTAGCTCCGTGTCTACAGACTTGGTCATTCTTACCACTTGGTCTCTGTCTATGTATAGGTAACTACATCCTATCCTTTTCCTTTAGCCGTTGTTGCTCATCTCCCTTCCCTGTTCAGTTTCCTACCCTGGCTTCCAGACTAGTCGGGGCACTGTCTTCTCCCCTGCTGCTCCTACCCGAGTCTCTGCACCAGGGGCTGGTAATGAACCCACAGGTGCTGTTCAGCGGGGTCCTGCCATGTGGCTTGTACATTCTGGCCCTCAGAGCCAGACCTGGAGCAGTGAAGTGATCAAAAGGAGTCCTGGCTGAACCAAACGGGGGAGCTTGTGTTCTGCTCCCAGGCAGCTTCCTAGAGGGGCACCTTCTGAGAGAGAGGAAGGCAGGACTGCAGGCCTTGTTGGGAAGTGTAGTTCAGATACTGCTGCGGCCCCACCCAGCCTCAGAGCTGTTTCTTTCTCAGCAGAGACAAATTTTGGCTTTCACCCTACTAGTCTCTCCACCCCCCACACACACTTCACCCTAAACAGCCTACAGGAACCCATTGCCATCCTGGGGACCGCCCCTATCAGAATTACATCAGCAACGGCTAGTGTAATCAAACCCCATTTGTCAGTGTGAATTCTTAGCAGATTAACTTGTCAGATTCACAGAGAAACCGTCACTAAATGTTTATGTGTAAACGATGTTGAATTTTAAAATCATGTGGATTATGGCGGATGGGGCCTGACAAGATGACAGTCTCTGGTTTCTAACAAAGTGAAGTTACCAGTGTCAAAACAGAGGATGTTTATTGTTAAAAATGTCTGAAAGTATCCACAGAAACCCCTGCAGACCCCTGCCAGCAACGCAGGGCCTTAGTCAACTGACCTAAGGTCTGGGACTCTCTTGGTCCGAGCCCCAGGGCAGGAGCGGTGGGGCTGCCTTGAGCAGCCAGCTGGGAACCCCACATTAGCACAGGCCAGCACCACCATGCCAGAGGGCCCAGGCCCAGGCAGTTGAGCTCCAGCTCCAGGCCTCCTCTCTGCTCAGGCGGCCATCCTCTCCCCATCTGCCCACCGCAGCCCCTCACCTCCCACCCCTCCTCCTTCCACCTCTCCTCTCTGCTCCCCACCCCTCCTCCTTCCACCTCTCCCCTCTGCTCACCAGCGTCCTCAGCCTCTCCCTCCCTCTTCCCCCAAACTCCTCCCAGGCTGACGGCCAGTTCTCAGCCTCCCTGCCTGGAGCTGGCAAGCCTGAAACCGTT
Organism: Panthera pardus; assembly: GCF_024362965.1. Classification (NCBI taxonomy): domain Eukaryota; kingdom Metazoa; phylum Chordata; class Mammalia; order Carnivora; family Felidae; genus Panthera; species Panthera pardus. The sequence goes on from NW_026526876.1 coordinate 54,950,658, forward strand.
CAGGTCTGACCTGGACATTTGCGATTGCCCAGCCCCGCCAGCCCCCCGCAGTCAGCAAGCCCCGCAGGACACTTCCTGTGCCTCACTGTCTGCCGGACCTCCGTCAGGAAATACCCAGCCTGGGACTGAGGGGTGGGCCTGCCACCAAGCGGCCTGCCCAGGGGTGGGGATGTCACTTGTGTGGGTACTTGGCCCTGGTTGAATCTCCCCAGTACATTAAGAGGTTAGGAAATTAGGGGAAGAGAGGTAGTGGAAGACATCTTGCTAAGAGGTCATCTAAAAAGAACAAAGGCTGCCTGTGCTGATATAGAAAGAGCTTTAAAATATGTAAAATTTGAATAAAGTAAATATGGCTAGTATGATTATAATGTAGGAAAAAAGCTTATGTAACAAGTATACGTACTCACACGTGCATAAAGAAATCCGAAAGCACGCACAGATCGAGCCCTCGGGAGCAAGACAGAGACACATGAAGGGAGACAGCTGGATGGATGACTGTGACTTTTCCTTTCCTTTGTCCTCTTCTCTACTGTTCAAGGTTCTCACCATTTACGTGGATTACTTTCATGTAATGGAGGAAATCATTGGACTCTAGCTCAGGGCCACCTTGGCCGCGGCTCTGCCAGGGACCCTGGCCCTCCTTTCCTTAGAGCTCCCCTAAACTAACCCCTCTTCTCACATCTGGGAGCCTGGATACACTGTGGATTCCATCTTGAGCTTTCTGCCTCTTAATACTTAAAGCATTGGCCCGCTAGCCTTGGAGGGAGAGGATGTGCAAAAAAGAGAGTAGTAATTGTGAGTCCAGGACCAGCCATACAGTCAGAAGGAGTAGAAGGAAAGGGGCTCCTTCTACCCCTTCAGTTCAGCATCCTGGGAGAAGGGTCTGTGGAGGCCAGTGGCTCAGGCAGATCTCTAGGCAGGAGGCAACACAGCCCTGTGCTGGAGGCGGGGGTCTGAAGCACAAGGCCAGCGCTGGCCCAGCATGGTCCTCTCTAAGCCGATAGGGGAGGGGTACCCTCAGCCGATTGCGTGAGGGAAAGACTTACAGAAGGGCCAGGAAATGACCGGCCCTGACCCCTACGGGACCACATCCCCCCCCCCCCCCCACCCCAACCTCCAGAGAGAGGAGAGGCAGCTTGTGCCTCTGCCTCCTGCCCTCATTGAAGTCCTTCTGCTCTCTCCTGCCTACAGAGGAGCCAATCCGGCTACTGCGGGAGGTGGTGCTGTTGACGGATGACCGCAACCTGCGTGTGAAGGCACTGACAAGGAACGTGCCTGTGCGGGACATCCCGGCCTTCCTCACGTGGGCCCAGGTGGGCTGAGAGGGCCGCATCGGGGTCTCCCCCCGGAACCATTCCTGAGAGGCCACCAGGCGCCCAGTGTAGCAACGAAGATGCCCACGTGCCTGAGCCACCAATCCACCCAGACAATAAACCATCCTCTTCCAACCCACACCGTGGCCGTGCTGTGGGGGAGCTGCTCCTCACAGAGCCCCTCCTGAGGGTCGGGCGGAAGCTGCTGGGACCCTCCTGGGCTGCCAAGATTTAGCAGGGAGGTGGCTGGCTGCAGTGACAGCAGGTGGGTGAGCCAGATAGGCCACCCATGGTCTCAGCCTTTCTCCCTCCCCCTGTCTAGTTCAAGGGCTGGGGGAAGGCCTTCTCAGCACAGGGACTCAGACACTTTCTCAGCTGGAGATAGGGTAGGGGTTGCATTTCCATCAGGTGCAGGCGAAATGACAGGTCCCTTCAATCTTCAGAACCCCTGTCCTGAATGTGTCCCAAGAGGCTTTGGTCATGCCATGAAGAGAGTGCCCAGGGTGTGTGTCTCTCTCGGAGGCCTGGATTCCCCTAGGGACCCAGGTTGGGTTCTGGACACTAGATCCCCAACAGCAGCCCTAGGCCCCACCTTTCCTACCCCTACCCCCAAACACACATCCATCCTGCTGCTCTTCCTGTCCTTATCCATCTGAGTCCGTTACACTTTGCCACTCGTTTCCCCTTGGATGGTCATGGGTCTAGAGGGAGGGGACATATGGTCTCAGGCTCATGCTTCCTGGGTGGCCTTTGCCTGCTCCTCTCCCTCATTGGCCTTCCTTTTGTTCTAGGTCCCATTTCATGAAGTTTCTTCAGACTTTTCTCAGTTCCTCCCCCCCCCCCCCCCCACCTCTCTCTCTCTCTCTCTCTCTCTCTCTCCTGAATCCTCCCCTTGCCCCCCTTCCCTTTCTGGTGATGCCTCTCACCTCCCTGATCCCCTCAACTTCTTCACCTCAGGTCCTTGCCATGGGGGTTCCCACTCTGAATCTTCCTCCTCTGGTACCTCCTCTGATACCTCTTCCTTCTCTGTGGCAGGACCCTAATAAAGTGTTCCTGCCCAAACCTTTCTCAGGCCCCTGCGCTCTGAGAAACTTCCAGGCTCCTACAGCACCGCCTGAGGGTAGGATGGGCCAGTGCCTGAGAGGGGCATTGCCAAGCCTGGAGTTTTCACCCTTTCTAGCTTTGCCCTAGAAGAACTTGACACAGGGGCCTTTTGGCCTTTGAGGTTTTTGTTGCCTCTTAAGCTGGCACCTGTGTCCAAAGCCTCACTCGAGAGGCTTCCTACTGGGAATGGGTTCTCCCAAGCCAGGGACAGGGATGAGAGGAACTTGGAGGAAGACAGGGCCTTGAGGAGGAGCCAGGAGTAAATTTTGATGGGACCAGAGGGGGAATCCCCCAAAGCTCCCTGTCTGGACTGTACAGCCTGGCCAGAGGATGGGAATGAAGCTGTACCCTCCCTGAGGCCCCAAGATTATACCTGAATAAGGGGGTACTGTGCAGGAGAGCCACCAGTGGTTCAGGGGGATGAGTGCCCCAGAGCCTCAGAAGACGGACTCTTTGGGGTACAGGGTCCCAGCCTCTCCTTTGATATCCTCTCCCCTGGATGAAGGCCAATGACTGGGTGGGTGGGAGACCTGTCTCTCCTTTCTGCCCCATTTGCAGCACTGGTTTTGTTTCCCTTAATAAATTTTTAGTTATGAACATGCCTAACTCTTGCCCATCTGTCTCTGGGATCGGGGAGGGAAGAAGGCGCAAGTTTCTCTCTGCACCTGTATGAGGGGGTGTGTCTGGCCCCTCCACCCACCCAGGTCCTTGTGCAGGGCAGAAGAGAGGAACAGGGTCCAGGGTCCTTGGTTACTGCTTTATTGCTGTTTGGTTCGAGTATAGAAAATGGAAGCGGCTCTGGAAGAGCCTGTGTACAAGGTAGGAAATATACAAACTGGGGAGGAGGGAGCTAAAGAGACCACGTTCCAGCCCAGCCCAGCCTGGGCTCGAGGTGGGGGGCCGCCCGGGGCGCATGCAATAAATATGGTCCGGGGCCCCAGGGGAGGGGGGAGGACACCGCGGGAGTGGGAGACCGGTAGGCCAGGGCTGTCTCAGCCCTCGGACTCCAGAGGGAGGGAAGGGTTGGCCCTGGGGCTAGTGCCACTTGTGCAAAATGAGGAACTTCACATTATCAGTCCCGGGGCGGGCGGGAGCGGGGGGCGGAGGGGGGGCCCTCCGGCCGGCTCAGTCCCCTCCCCACTCCCCAACTCTGCCCGACGCTCCGACCCCAGCAGGGAGATTCACAGTGAGAATGGGTGTGGTCGCAAGGGCCGGAGGTAGGGCTGGGAGCGCCCCATCAGTGACACCCCTCCCTCCAAGAGCAGCGCGGAGCCAGGGGAGGGGGCCAACGAACCACAGGAAGAGGCGGAGAAGGGCCGGGGGTCTCCTTTGGTCAAAGCTGATATCAAAAATATAAATCTCCCTTCCCCCATCCCACCCCCGTCCCGGGGTTTCACCCCCCACCCCAACCCCCGGGCTAAGGCACAAAGCAGTGAGGCCAGGTGGGGCCGCCGCCACCGCGGCGACGCTGCCGCTGCTACTACAGTTGTCCGGCGCGGTGTGCCTGCTCGCGGCTGCCGCCGCCGCTCCCTGGGGCCACGGGCCGGGGCCACGCGGCGGCGACAAGTCGGGCCGGCATGAGGCGCTCTAGGTCGGGGAAAAACGGTCGATGGTCCGGCCGTCGGGTCCGGCGGCCAGGTGCGCTCCCTGGCTCAGCACCTCGGCCGCCTTGTCGGGGCTGAGGCCCAGCTCCGCGGTGAACTTAGCCAGCGGGTAGAGGCTCTCCAGCGCCACCTTGGGGTCGTGCAGGAAGTGCGTGGTCTGCGCCAGCAGCTCGGCCGCGGCTGCCTTGTCCTGCTGCTTCAGGCTCAGCTGTTCGGCTGTGAGGCGGGCCACAGCAAAGACGCCCTCGGGAAAGTCGAGCTTGCCCTTGCCGTCGGGGCCGGGGACGCCGGGTAGCCCCCCCAGACCCGCCAGCGCCCCGGCTGCGCCTGCCGCGCCACCCACGGCGTGCATTTTCATGTGGCTGATGAGGTTGCGTTGCTGTGCGAACTTGCCGCCGCACACCTGGCACTCGTAGGGCTTCTCGCCCGAGTGGATGCGCATGTGCTCTGTCAGGCGGTACTGGCGCGTGAAGCGCATGCCGCACGCGTCGCACGCGAAGGGTTTGAGGCCCAGGTGGCTGCGCATGTGGCGCGTCATGGTCCCGCGCTGCGTGAACTTCTTCCCGCAGATGGTGCACGGATAGGGCCGGGTCAGCCAGTGCGTCTTCTCGTGCTGCCGCAGCGTGGCCGGGTCCTTGTAGCTCTTGTCGCACGACGCGCAGCGGTAAGGCCGCAGCAGCTCGCCCAGGCCGCCCGGAGCCCCAGCGACCTTGTCCCCACTGCCTCCAAAAGGGGGCCCCAAGCCGGCGGCCCCCGCCGCTACCTCAGCCGCCTCGGCCCTGCCGTACAGCGCTTCCTCCTCCTCCACGTGAGCTTCCACGTGCGCATTCAGCTGCTCCGAGCTGGGGAAGCCCTTGCCGCACGGAATGCACACGTACAGGTTGTCACCGAAGCTCTCAGGCTCGCCATAGGCCAGGTGCGGGCATGGGTAGCCCTCGAGGTGGCCGCCGGGCGGGCTGGGGTCCTCGCTGCTGCCCGTCTCCTCGCTGCTGCTCTTGTAGTCGTCGCCGTCGCCGCCCGCGCCTGGCCCGTCCAAGCTGCCCTGGTAGCGCGGCGGCGCCAGGCCCAGTGGGGGTACCCCGGGCGAAGCGGCCGGGTCCCCGCCGCGCTCCTCGCAGCGCTCGCTGGGGGAGCCGCGCTCCCGGCCCAGCTCGTCGCCGTAGCTGCCCAGGCCTGGCTCGTGCTTCATCCAGCGATAGAGAAGGCTGGGTCCGTCGGGGCGGCCCGGGGGCTCGGGTCCCGGGCTGCCGCCGCCGCCACGGAACGGGTCCGGAGGCGGTACAGCCTCCTCCAGCTTCTGGAAGGGCAGCGGCGGCAGCGGTGGCAGGGCGAGCGGTGGCTCTTTGTAGGCTGCGGGGCCGGCGCTGGGAGGACTGTCTGGGCGCGGGGGCAGTTCGCGCTCGCCCGGCGGCCGCTCTGGAGGCGCGGAGCCCGGCGGGCTTTTCTTGGACAGGTCCAGGCCGCAGAGCGGGGAGCAGCGGCGCTCCGGGGCGCAGAGCGCCGAGGCCGGGCCGGGGCCCGAGGCGTACAGCTCCGCGCAGTGCGTGTTCACTGCGGCCTCGGGGCCCGAAGACGGCTCGGCGGCGGGCGGCGGCGGAGGCCCGGCTGGGGACGAGTAGCAGGCCTGGATGACGGGCGTGGCTGCCCGAAGGCCACGGCCTGGCCTCCCGTAGGGTGCATAACCGCCGCCGCCGCCCCCGCCGCCCCGCAGGTGGCAGTACTTGCCGTGGCGCTTGAGGCGCTTTTTGCACAACGCCACGAGGTCGGGGATCTGCAGGTAGCTGGCGGCGGCCAGCACGGCGCCCAGGCTCGGCTCAGCCCCCGGGGCCACGGCCGCTGCCGCCGCCGCCTCTGCGCCATCAGCCAGGCGGCCGGTGTAGATGAAGTCCAGCACCAGGCGGAACACCGCCGGGCTCACCATGTCATGGTCCAGGTTGAGCAGGTTGTCATGCACCACCAGGGACTTGAGGTAGGCGCTGCTGGCCGCCAGCACGTTCTTGTGCGCGCGGAAGAGGGCGTTCTGCACCACGATGATCACGTCGCACAAGAAGCCCTTGGTGCGCTGGTTGTTGAGCTGCAGCAGCAGCTGCCTCGAGTGGCCCGGCGCCTCCATCGTGTCCAGCATCGTCTGCCCAGCACACTCTCCTGCAGGGACACACAGCAGCCGGGTCAGAGCCTCAGGAGCCCCCGCTGCCTGTATCCAGCTGGGCACTTCTCCCCCACCCCCCACCCCCCACCAACTTCCCCTTCCCCTTCCCCTCAGCTAGGCAGGGGCATCGAGCACCGCGGCCTGGGCACTAGCAGAGGATCGGCGGCCTCCTAGTGTGGAAGCCTGGGCCGGTGGCCTGGACCAGAAGAAGGCGTAGGAGAGTGGCTGGTGGAGAGGGGGCCAGACTGGCCTGCACACCCAGGCCCGGAGGCCACCGGGCCCAGGGGCTGGGTCCTGGGGACTTCCGAGGAGAAAACTGTTTGGGGGAAGTGACCCCTTCGGAGACAGTTACCCGATTTGAGGAAAATGTCCGCTTCAGGAAAAGTCATTCAGGGCCGAGAAGTTTGCCCAACTGGGATATTAGGGAGCCGAGTAAAAAGCGCCTCCCGCCTCGGGAGAAGTTGCCCCAGCTGGGGGAAGTGATCCAGTGGAGGGGAGCGCGGTGCCCGCCGTGGCGCCGCCTTGCCTGGGGGCTGTCAGGCCCTCAGTTGGGGCCGGGGCGCGGCCGCGGCGCGGGGAGCGGAGGCAGAGGCTGCCGTGGCGGGCAGAGCACGAAGGCCGGCCCCGGCGCAGGGAGGGCGTTATATCGGGGCAGGAGGCTGAGGCAGGAAGCAGGTGGGGGGGAGGGGGGAGCCACGCAGCTCCCAGGGGAGGGAGGGGGCAGCGCCCCGGGCGGGCACGGCGCACAGCCGGCTGCGGCCCTGACCCCGGCCTGCGCCCCACCCGCGTCCCGGCCCCGGCCTCGGCCTCAGCTCTGCATTCGCGGGCCCGCGCCTCCCTCCCCAGCTCCCTTCGGCCCCTTCTCCGCGGGAACTCCGCCGCCCCAAACTTGGGGAAAAGTTTCCTAACTTCAGACAGGCCGGGAGAAGCGCGCCAGCCCCAGTCCCTCGACTCTCAGCTTTTCCTCTCGGCCCCCAATTTCGGCAGCCAGGCGGCCCTGGGGCCTGGGCCGAGCCCTGAACTCCCCTGCCCGCTCGTTCGTCTGCCCACCCTGTTCCCCGCCTGGCCCGCAGGGCCTCGCGGCCCGTTACCTGCGGCCGCTGCCCGACCCGGCTTCCCTCCCCGTGGCGGTGGCAGCTCCTAGCCGGCGCCCCACCCGCCCCGCTGCCAGGCGCCGAGCTGTGCCAGGGCAGCGCCCCTGCCAGCCCCGCCCGCCAGCTCCCCTTCCCTTCGCCTCTCCAGCCCATGTGCGGGCAGAGTCGGCCCCGGGCCGCTGACCCCGCCGTGAACCCGGCGCAGAGCAGCAGCCCGGCGGTCCTGAGTCCTCTAGGGGCGACACCCGGAGTCCTGAACGCCAGCCGCGTTGGGGCGCCCGCGCCGGAGGATGCGCCCGAGGCGGCCAGCGCGTGAGGACCGGGCTGTCCGGGTCCCCTGTCCCTCCCGGTCCCGAGTCTGAGGACCCACCTGGGGGGCATGTCGGAAGCCCCGGGCCCGGCTGCCGGCGGATCCAGGGGGGACGTGGCTGCGCTGCGCTGCCCTCCGCCCGCCGGGCCCCCGGTCGGTCTGTCCTGATGGTCCGTCCTCCCCGCGTCCTGGTCGCGTCTCAGCCCCGCCGCGCTTTCCGCACACTCTTATCTGGAGCGGCCCGGGCCAGCTCACGCTGCTGCAGCTATGGCGCCACCTCGCGGCCGTGCGAGGCTCTGCGCGACACAACCGCCACCTCCCTCCCGTGCACCTGGGTTGCGAAGCTGTACCGGGGAATGAGGTCTACTCGCAGGTTCACCCCCCAGATGTGCCCACGTGAGAACCCAGGCTTCAGAACTTAGAGCCCCCACAAACTCTGGGGTTTTGAGCTAAACGCTCCCATGTACATATTTCTAGATTCTCACATTGCCTCGGCTTGGAGAAGTCCTGCCCACATGGAGGGGACACTGGTGACAGTAGATGGGGGGGGGGGGGGGCGGTTATAGAAGTCCTAAGACAAAAGAAGGTAGACAAGATCTTTGCAGGTTCTCCTGACACATTCCTGGATGGGACTGTCCATTTATACCCACCCCACCCCCCAACACACCCACCTTCACTCAGCCACATGAGTTAGGTGCACACAGACAGCATAAACCTATTTGCACCCAGACCCTCTCCAGGCACTGACACCCGCAGGCACGCATGTTGGCACAAACACACACCTGCCCCCTTCTTAAGTTCAAGTCCTGGCTCTCTGGGATACTCAGGAGGCCGTCACATAGGGCCCTCCATGAGCCTGGGCAGAGCTAATCAGCCCCCCCTGAACTTGTAGGTTTCTGGAGAGACCCCAGGATATCCGACTGGGAATAGCTGGACAGCGCCTCTTGGTGGTCCCGCAGAATCGACCCCAGCCCCTAGATTCCCCGTGTGAGCCATTTTGAGGGACCTGCTTGCACTTGTCTCCAACACACTAACCCCAAAAGTGACAGCAGGGCCGGCAACCGGGGATCCCCGGGCAAAGTTCTGCACCCCACCGAGAAGGCCCGGTTCTTGAGGTGATGCCCTTTCTGGGAGGGAGGAGATCCTGCACTGGCGCGTGGGCACTCGCACGGCTACTCCGGAAGTGGCCCCGCGTGGCCCCGCCGCCGCACCGGGCCTGTAGTGAGTGCCGGGTCTCCACCGCCCCTGCTACGCCTCCTCCCCGCACCTTCTGACCCCTGCCCACACGTGGGGGGTGGGGTGGGGGGTGGGTAGTGGGTCCGGGAGAACGCCTGCAGCTTCTGATTGGCTGCGCCTCTCTCAGCTGTCGCGAGCGAGAGGCTGGGACGCAGAGTTACCATAGTAACCGATGAGGTTCGCCCAGATCGCGTCTCTCTAAGGCCTTGGAGAGCTTAGCAACCGCCTAGGGCCGCTGGGCGGGTGGGTGCCGCGCTTGCCGCCCCTCGCGCAGTCCTCCACCCCCACGCCCCCGCCAGAGGTAGTAGCTGAGTCACTCACTGAGGGGCCGCTGGCGCGGCCACTCGCGGTCCCTGACAGACACTAAGGTCTCGGGCGCCCCCCAGAGGCTCTCTTTCCTTCGCTGACATCTTCACGGCCTCGGGGCCATGGTCCCCGCCGGTCCTAAAGACTCCCACTGCGTTCTGACTCTGCCCTCACTCTGTTTCTACTCCGTGTTCTGGATCCATTTTATTCCAGTCCTCTCCTCCATCTCCCCACGGTCCCCTCGCTGGGGTTGCAGTGAGCTCCCAAGAATGAAAACGGTAGGTTCCGGAGCTGCCGCCTCTAGGGGAGATGGCCCCCGACATGTTGGCCGAGGGATGGATGTGTTCTGCACTGAGGTGGGGGGAATAATAAAAAGGTGTATGGAGTGCTGGAGAAAGGCAGAAAGGCTCCTCAGAAAACCACTCTTTAAAGATGGGCTTTGATGGATGAATAGGAGTTCTCCCCCCAGGTAGAAAGGCAGTCCTGGAGAAGAGAACCACAGGGACAAAGGTTGGAGGCAAAAAAAAAAGCAGGGGGCGGGGTGGGCGGGGATTCCAGGAGGCTAGATTCCAAAGGTTGTGCAGGACCTCTCCTGTAATCTTGAGGGGACCAGATCCTAGCCCCAAAAGGAGCCCCTCAGCCCAGTGTCTCTTTTGTGCAGTGTCCATTGTGCCCACTTTGATTTTCTTCAACACTCTCCAGGGATCCCCACTCCCTAAGTCAACTCATTGGCTCCATCCCTACCCTCAAGCTGTCCTTACATCTGTATGGGAGGATCTTACAGCCCTGCCACTAGCTTTGCTGTCTTCCTGTGGCCTTCACTCTTCTTCAGTCTTTGACCTTTCCCTCCCTCCCTAGTTTTTACCTAACCTACTAGCCTGGCACTGCTCCCCCGGCCCCCAATCCATCTCCTCCCTCTGAACACATTCACCCTCCAACATTTAGAACTTCCCTCAACTGATGGAGCCAGGATCATACATTTCCCTGTTCTTGTTCAGGGGAATTCTGCCCCACATGGCATAGGCCCTTCCTGTCAACTCATACCTCCAGAAACTCTAACTCCTCCGGGAAGTGGTCTTGCCCCTCCACCCTCTGGAGACCTCTCTCTGCCCTCCAAGCTGCTGAGCCCTTGGTCTCCTTCACTCATTATAACCCTCATATGAGCTCTGCCAGTGCCCACAAATGGGTCCTAAATGGGGTCTGCTCGGGGCCAGGCTCTGAAACTGACACCTCCGACCTGCCCTCCTCCCCTCCATTTGCTGAGGCTTCCTCTTCCACTCACCCCCTTCTCCTGCCACCTTTCCCACAGATCCCTCATGGAGGAACCCCTTGCTCAATTTCTGGGGGGTCCAAGCCACTTTCCTCAACTTTTGTGGGATCTCCAGCTCCTGACTGGTACCTGGACAACCCCCCTCCCCCGCCTCCCCAATAGGCCTTCCTTTCTAGGCCCAGACTCCTTCTAAAAGCTTCTGAAAGCCCTGGGCTCCTCCACTCTTCTTCCCTCATCTCCCGGACGCCACAGTTCTACATGCTGCCTTAGCCCCTCCTCGGGTGTAGCTTCCTCTCCGGTACCTCCTGCCCCAAGGTGACGGCACTGCAGTGGCCATGCGGGGTATAACGCCGCCGAGGGTCATCTTGCGACGCCACAGAGCCGTCGGGTTCAGGAACTGAGGAGTGGGAATGGGGGCTGCCCGGAAGGCAGGGCGCGAGGTGGGATTGCACCTCCAGGTGTCCCTGAGTGAATAAAGGAGTAACGGACCGTGCGCCCTCCCTGCACCATCCTCCAGCCGGCCCCCAGCCCGCAGTTCCGGAAAGTTAACCCTTTGTAGGCTGGCACAGGGGCCCGGGCGCCCCCTCCCTGTTCCTGCTTCCGTGCGCCTTCCTCCCCCTCCCAGCTCCCCGTCGCCTTGGTCCCCCCCCAACCCCCCGCCTTGCCACTATAAATAGCCCCTCTTCCCGTTTCCTAAATTCCCTGCTGACGTCTGCAGCGCGTCAGTGTGTAGGAGCCGCGGCCGCATGAATGAGCCGCCGCACGAGTACTACGCGCGCCTATAAAAGCGGCGGCGCCAGCCCGGCTGCAGGAGGCGAGCGGGAGCGGGCGCGACGCGGCCCGACAGGTAAGTGGGACTGACCGGCCGACGGGCTACCGATGGACCGATGTACGGACACGGACAGGAGGGCAATGAGGAGACCGGCAGGCGGCAGGTTGGAGGCCCCCTACGGGGTGGGGTTGGGAGCAGGGTGGGGGACGAGGATCCCCACGCAGCTGGTGGAGCCGGCCGGAGGCGTACCCAGAACCCCGTGCAGCAACCTGCCCGCGCCCGGATGAAGACGCAGCCACTTCGGAGGAGCATCGAAGAGAGGACGGACCCCAGAGTCCCCGCGACATTTCCTGGGGCTCCTGCGCCATCCTCCCAAGAAAGTGGGGCGAAGGTGCTGACGCCCCAGGCGAGGCGCCCCCTCCTCCCCCTCCCCGCAGCGCGGTGACTCAGCCTCGCTGCCCCCGGCCGGCTGAGCCGGGCCGCCGGCAAAAGACAGACGCCCACCTTCCCGCCGACCCAGCCACGGCTCTCTCGGGACCCCTGCCCCGCATCCAGCCAGGCACCCCCTCCCCGTCCCATCCCGTCGGGCTAGTCCCTTAGCGCCCCCGAATTCCCGCCTCTGCGCGAGGAGCTGTCCTCTCAGGACCAGGCGGGGGCGGGGCCTCAGACGGACTGCCCCGCCCCACCCCCACTGACCCCTCCCCCGCCGCCGGAAGTGCCTCTCCGCAGGGACATATTTGACGTCACAGGGCTTTGACGTCAAAGGCCGCGTGCCTGTCTGCAAGCGCTGGGCCGAGAAAGGCGGGAGACGCGGGGGAGGAAGAGCAGCAGCGCCCCCAGCTGCGGGCGACGGAGGCACCCCCGCCCGGGCAGCGCGCCGGCACCTTGGCTCTAGACTGCTTACTGCCCGGGCCGCCCTCAGTAACAGTCTCCAGTCACGGCCACCGACGCCTGGCCCCGCCCCAGGACCGCGGACCCGGCCACCTGCCGCGCCCCCGGCCCCTCTGTCCCCCAGGGTCCCTCAGCTCTGCGCGCGCTGCCCGCGCCGCCGCTGTCCGCGGTGCTGATCCAGCGCAGGCGCTACGATCCGGCCGTCAGGTCCCTGGTCACCAGAGGCTGCGAGGGCCGGCCGGCTTACACACACATCGCACAGCCCCCGAGCCAGGTCCCCGTCGCGCGCGCTACCCCCGCTCCCCCCTTCCCCAAAATTCTCTGCCCTGACGACTGCCTAACGGGAGCTGCCGCGGTGCCGTCAGCAGCGCGCGCCCCGCCCCCGCGTCTCCAGGGCAACCGTGGCTTTCGATTGTTACTGTGGGAACCGGAGGTAACAGTCTACAGCCATGGTCGCCCCGCAGCACGCCCACGCGCCGCACCGCGCTGGGATCTGCCAGCCCCGGAGGGGGGAGACCAGGAGGAGCAGGAGGAAGCGGGGGCGGCAAGTCAAGATCGGATGTATCTGCCGGGGCGGAGGGAGGTGCGGTTCTGCGGGGCGGGCTACCATAGGGTCTGACTGCTTACGCATCTACCAAGGCAGAGAAGGCACGGTCTGGGGCGTATGTCTGACCGTCCGCCTCAGTGACCATCCTGTTTTCTTAGCCAAGAGGGTTGCAGCCAAGGGATGGCGAGAGAAGGGGTAGCTCTGAGATTTGTGTTCTTTTTATCTCCTCGGTGGGAGGGAGACTACTGGGACCTGAAGGCCTGGGGACTGAATGGAATAGACGGAGGAAAGTTTTTCTAAATATGCCACAACTTCATTCTTCCAGGACCCCCTCGCTGGGTAGGCAGAAAGCAAGACTAATCCTTGAACTCATTTCCTGATGGAGTCACAGCCTTCCCTCACTCTTCTCCCCACTCGTTCTTCCTCTATTCCGTGTAGGATGATAAGGATTCCCAAGCCTCAGGAAGCCAGTGTGCTTCTAAAGGTAACCCGGTCAGTAAAGCATTGTCTGAATGTATCAGCAGCCTCACCTCAATCTGTGCTGGATTCCAATTTGAGATAGTGACTCAAATTAGCCCTAAAGTGGGGGAGCGAATGTGAGAAGGGCTGAAGTCCTATTGGTCTGGGGAAGTGTGAGGAACGACTTCTTCAAAACCATGCTTATGTCATCTGCCACCACCATCACCACCCACTGCAGGGGTTGACTGATGGGTATTGGGTGCTGGACCTCCCTAGGGACAGTGCTGGGGAGTGGTTAGTGCAACCTAGTCCTGCCGCTCATTGATCAATTTTTTGTTACTTCTCCATACCCCCTCCTTTGCTAAACTACTTTTAAGACAATTGGTGCTGGTCTCATAGCTAGTCAATGCCCACATGCTTCCTTCCTCCCACTCGAGGACCCTGGTCTTAAATGTACTTGATTCTGGAATCCAGTGGACATCTGTGGGCAGACTGTAGTGTATGCAGATATGAGTAGTGCACTGGGAAATAGGAGGTCCAACCTGGCTTCATCACCAACTGGTTATTATTTAAGGGGCCGTGTTGTTTCTGAGCCTTGTGCAAAATGCGATAATGATCCTTCCTTCTTGGCAGACTTGTGAGGATCAAATAGGATCACGTGAGTAAAAGCCTTTGGAAACCGCAGAATGCAATTTCAGCCTAAAGTATTCTACTAGGCTATGTATTTGTGAGGGTGTGGTGGCACTGGCAAGACCCCAACACTGGGCACTTAGGCAGAATAACGGGAGGGGAGCACACCTTTCTGAGCAGATCTGGGACTGGGGCTGTTGAGGGGTTCTTTGCTCAGGGACTCTCTCAAGAGCTTTAGGTATCTAAGATGGAGTGAGAGGTAGAAAAGAGAAATGGTAGGGATATTCTGAAAATACCAAGTTGATTGCAATTCTAACCTATCTGGAGAAGATGGTCAGGGGAGGAGAAACCAGAGGACTGATAGTACAGTTTTTTAGTATCTTAGAACTCATTGAGTGCACCCCACCCCCAACCTATTTTATGGTAGGAAGGTGAGACCCAGACCACATATAGCCCAACAGTAGTGAGTGGTGGGTGCCCTCTGCTCATCTTCTATGGTGCAGGAGAGAAAACAATGACTAGTAAAGGTCAGGAATGTGAGTTCTGGATCTGAATCCAAGATTGGCTAAGTTACTTAGCTTCTGTGCCTGTTTACTCAGTTGTAAAATTAATAACAGTATCCACCTCAGGAAGTTGTCAGATTAAATTGGGCAACTCAGAAGATTGTGCTTATCACAGTATCTGGCCAGTTAGCACTCAATAAATGGTATTCCTTTTTCTGTCCTCTGGACATTTCCCTTAGTTATAAATTGAAACTATTAGAATAATTCTTACCTGGAGAGCTTTCTCTCCCTCCCTAGTAGAGTGCGTGACAATCATGTGGGTTCCCCCCCCCCCCCCCCCCCCGCACCAATAGCACATATTTAGCAGGCTTTTACTCTAAGGCAGTGGTTTTCAAAAGTTGTGTTGCATGGTAATGTCCAGAGTTTGCCAAAATGCAGATTCCTGGGTCCCAGTGATTGACTCAGTAGGTCAGGAGCTGGCCCCAGGAATCTAAGTTTTGACATGATTCTGACACAAGTGGTCCACAGAATGTGTGTGTGGTGGGGGGCAATAACCCCTAACAGACTCCGTTGTTCCTGGAGGACATGACAGGACAGGATGTATCTCATTTGTTTGGGACCAGGGGACATTTTCTGTTCTTGAAGCAGGAGGTGAGGGAAGGAGAATTCTCCTCACACCGAACATGAAGACTTTCGCCCCACCTAATACTGTTCTCTACCGTCATCCTTCTAATTTTAAGCCCTGACTAAAAATTCATTCCCCACTATTACCTTGCCCTCTCTCCTTTAGTCCTCAAAATAATTCAAAGTAGCAACTGCTGTGGTAGCAATTGTCATCATGTTCATACCTCGGGACGTTGCTAAAGGGGGCAGCCCACGACTGCCATGGGGGCATGTGAGCTCTGAACTGCAGATCCATTGTATTCCATTCTGAACTGCTTATTTCCAGAGAAGCCAGGAATCTGATTTGTGTGGGTGAAATTCTGAAAACCTTAAGTATCAAAAATTGAGTATTTTTAAAAATCCAATGGGCCAAATCCAACAGGTCTGTAGGAGCAATTCAGTTCATTTCTGAGTCTCCTTTTTGCCAAAAAAGGGATCCTTTTAAACACCAAGAGCAAGGCAGAGGCAGACTGTAGCAAGGGAGAACTATCCTCCCATCCTCAGTTTCCGCCGTAAAGGTCCTAAATCCAGTAAGCTGGGTGTCTGGTGGTGATTGGGGGGAAGGGGGGTTGGTAACTCCAGCTTTTTCATCTTAGACAAGTGCTATGTGTAGTGAAGAACTCAGGATTAGGGGCAATTTAAGGGATGCTAGTCTGATTGGCTCAGGGCAGGCTGGAGTATTTGTGCTGTATCCCCTAATCCTAATTCCTACTCAATTACTAACCTCCCTGGGGGCAACCGTGCATGAGGGTTAGACCAGGGCCTCCTGTAATCTTTCAGAAAAGGAACAGGCTGGTGAACCTGCAGAGGCAGCGCTGAAACCAGTGCAGGGTGGGCCACAGGTGGAGGCACTAGAAGTAGGGCAAATAGCAAAAGTGGACCTAGTGACAGCTTAGGAACAACTAACTGTACTCAAGAACTGGAGGGGCTCCTTAGGCTTTGGCTGGATCCTTGTGGAGTAGCATCAACCCCAGAAACTCTGTAGATGAGGTCAGGTCTGTAATAGGGTTTCTTCTGTGCAGGCTTGGGCTTCTACCTGAGGTTGAGCATCATCCCACCCTTCAAGCTGGTCGTTCAGAGGGTCTACAGCAGTTCTGGAGGAGGAAGCAGAGAACCCAAGATGCCAGAGTCTGACAGGAGACTAGCACACTACCCTCAGGGATCAGGACGGAGGAACCCTAACTCTGTAGCCCAGGCAGAACCATGCCAGGGGACCTCTTCCCAAAACTTCTCAGATGTAAACTCTTCCAACTCAGCCACCAAGGCCTCCTTCCCTTCAGCTTGGGACTTAAGACTTCTACCAAACGTGTGCACTCACAAGCTTGTCCTGGAGACTCACAACTGCAAACATTTCCCTGTTTGGTGCTTCCCTGGAGGTTGTATGGAAGGCCAGAAATCCAGACTTCGGTTTCAAAATGGGTTTTTCTGTATAAGGAAAAAGATGCTCAAAATCCAAATCACCACTTTATTATGTCGCAGTCACAGTGCCAGCCCCTGCTCTTCCCATGCCACCCTCCACTCATCCAGGGGTCCACTGGCCTTTCTCATGTTTGAGTATCAGATGTCATGTTTGAATATCCTGCTCCCTTTTTTCTTGAGTGTAGAGCTGGGCTTATAATAATTTGAGTCTAAAGAACTGATATGTCTCTTAATTGGTGATAGTGAGGAACACTACAGCACTTGAGCTCCCAGAGCAGGGGAAAGACGGGGAGGCTGGAGTCCAGAGGCTGCCCCAAGGTCATGTGGGGGTAGGGGATGTAGGGGCAGAGCCCCTGTTCATCTTTCACTCTGCAAACTGGTCCAAGAACTTGAGGTAGACCTGGCGCTGGGCTGCAGCTGCTGGAATGAAATGGCCACCAGAGTGGGTGAGGTTGATGGCTCCAGTGAATCGGCTAGCCAGTTGCATACTTTCCTGAGGGGGGATGACACAGTCAGTGTCCCCGAAAACATGGAGGGAAGGCAGCAACAAGGGGCCCTGCAGGATGGGTTCTTTGAGTCCAAGGCCCCGGGGACAGAAACCAGACACCAGGATGATAAACCTTGGCAAGGGAAAGCGAGGATCTCCCGCTTGGCCAAGGGCGCACACAAGGGCTGCTAGCGCGGCCCCCTGGCTGAAACCAAGGAGCCCATCAAAAGGCCCCAGTTTCTTCAGTGCCTGTGCCACGGTTCCCAAGGCTTCCTCCAGACCTCTGCACACTGTGGGATGGCTCAGGGCGTTGAAAACGTCTGCTTCCTGTTCTGAAAACCACCAGCCTCGAGGCTGCTCCTCCGGAAGGCAGGGCTCTAAAGTGATACAGGGGAAAGGATGGGGTTAGAGCAAGCGGGTATCTAGGGGAGAAGAAATGAAAAAGAGAGGCACGGAGGATTTGGGAGTGACAGTAAGGAAAGAGAGGCGGCTGAGGGGAAGGGAGAAAGTCTGGGGGAAATGAGGTGGAGAACAGGGTGGCACGGAGAAAGGGGGATGACACATCAAGGCGGAAGCCTGTCTGTGAGGCTGGGAAGGAAGAAATGAAGGGTACGGGCAGAGGGAAGGAATGAGGCGAGGATACAGCGTGGGGGTATGCCAAAGGGTGTCGTGGAGACGACGCCAGATAAAAGACTCAGTGCTTTTCCTGGGCAAGGCCGTCTCACCGGGCAGGGCCGTCTCGCCGGAGGCTGGCCCGACGCTCTCGGGGCCCGTGGCATTCGCGACCAGGTGCGGGCCGCTGAGGCACACGAGCTCGGCGCGGCCCCGCAGCGCCTTCCTCAGGGCTCCCGTCTTCTCGCGGAAGGCCCGCTCGCTCTGTCGGAAGCCCGCCAGCCCCAACACCCGCAGCGGCCGCCGCGCCGCCATCTTGCCTGGCAACGCGCCAGGGGCCGGAACCAGACTTTCCCCGAGCGGAAGTTGAATATGCAAGGGGCGGGACCAAATGCTGGCACCACCCCGAAGGCGGGCCATAGAGCGAGCGGGCGTTCCCAGAACAACCCGGAGGGGAAAGGTGTGGCCGGAGGAGGGGTGGATACCTGAGACCAAGGAGGGTCTACGGAATGAGCGGCGCTCCCTTTTCTTCTCTGCAGCTGCAATCGTCGCAGGCCGCTGCTGGAGTAGGGCGCGTGGGCTCCTCCTGCATTTGCATCTGAGGTCCCAGACTTTGGTCAGGGTCTCAATTCTGCGACGTCCTCCACCCTGCTCCCGTGCATTCTCCGCAGCGGCCGCACGGCGGCGGCCTCGGCTCGCGTCGCTAGGGAGGCGGCCAGTGCGAGGCCGCGCCTTTGGTCTCTCCTCCCTGCTTGCAGTCCCTGCCTACCTTCGCCAGCGATGGCCGGCCCAGGGCCTGGGGGGGGCGGTTCCGTCCGTGGTTCACTGTCCACGGCCCCAAAGAACTGGCGGCGTAGAAGTCCATGGGGTAGGGTTGCTGCCAGGAAATGTCCCTCAGGGCCACCACTGCCTAGTGGGGGACAACAGGACAATAACATTTGCTGACTTTTTCTGGGCAGGATTTCTTAATTCAGTCTTCACGAGGGCCTATGAAGGTCCTATTATCCCCATGCCACAGAAAGGAAATGTGAGGCTCAGAGGGGTTAAAGGACTTGCCCAAAGCCACACAGCTAGGAAGGGACTCAGCTGTAACTAAGTGCTGTTCACCCACCCCACTCCAGATCCCTCCCTTGACAGAACCAGTGCAAAGCCCACTCTACCTCAGGGATTTTCACAACTTGGTGTTACCTCATAGGGTGTCAGCAGTGGCTTGGGGAAGGCTGTGCCCCAGTCAATGGAAAGGCGTGGACATGCCACCTGCACCCACCTGGAAAGGGAAGTCAGGTCAAACCCAAGGAGGGGGGTGCTCCCCTTCTCCTGGGCAGCGTGATGAAAAACATGACTGTGTCCCCAGCACACCCAATGAATGCTTACTATTCATTCTAAAGTAAAGATTGTCACCTAATGCTGTTTAGAAAAACACTACAGCATTGCTTGTTTTCTCCTGTTTCCTCCAGTGACTATGAACTTTCTGAGGGCAGGGGCTGGGCAGCTCATCTGTGATAATATCCCCAGAATCAAATTCTGCAGGTGCCAACCACTCCTCAAACTCATCTCGCACGTTATAATTGCAGCTACCTGTGAGCCCCCACGCTAGAGTGGGGTGACCCATAGCCAAGGGTAGCCCCTGCTGAATGAGTCCTCTGTAAACATTAAAATTTCACGGAAGCAATTCCCATTCACTCCAGCCTTCAATGTGTGCTGGGCAGGACTCAGATCTAAGCTTTCTTAGCCAGAGTCATAGCTAGAGAGGTAAGGGGAAGAAACTTACACATCCACCTCAGGAAACAGGCTAAGCTTGCTGGGGAAGATCTCAGAGAGCAGCAGCCTCATGAACGGAAGTCCCAAAGCTTGGAGCCGAGATTCCAGGTGCTGTTGGAAGAGGGAGGCCAAGCTCAGGTCACCATAATCAAGCAGCCAAGTCTAAATTTGTTAGCCTACTGATTTTCCCAGCTGGGTTTCTAGTCAGTCCCCTCCTCTAGAGGCCATCCCAAACCCACTGACCTCCAGAATCTTAGGGCTGCCCTGGCGGCCCAAAGTGCCCAGGATAAGGCCCCAGGATTTAGCTGAGCGGGCTGTGGTTATGGCTTCTTGGCGGTTGGCCTGCATGCGCTGGTGGTCATAGTGCTCTCTGGATAAGACTTTGCTGTATGGGTCATATCTGGAAAAGAAGTTATCAGGGTCACAGTGACAGCCATTCACAGTGTATGTTGTACACATAGCTCCCCGACCCAGCCCCTTGGTCTGCTGAACCTTCAGGCTCCATGCAGGTAATTAGGAACAGAGGCAAGAGCAGAGATGGTCATTGGAAAGATCAGTCCCATAGCTGGAACAGGCAAAGGTGGGAGAGGGGTTTACGATTTCATTGTAAATACCAGGGGATGGGTGGGTACTGTGGAGCAGCAGCCCGGGTCTGACCCCCAGATTCAGAACCCAAGTACCTTAGATCCTTAGGGCTGCTGGCTGTGAAGTGCCAGAGAATGAGAAAGTTTTGGCCAATCGAGGACCTCAGTGGCAGGGAGTCCCACCCCCTCCCTAGTGGGTCATCCCAGCTCAGCCCATACCGGTAAGCGGGGACACTAGGGTTAGCAATCATGACAGACTCCAGATGGAAGCGGCCATCTCCAAGATATCTGCAATGGGTAGAAAGGGGATGGTAAGCGTGGAGTGGGGCGGGGCAGCAGAAAAGGAAGGCATTGGCTTGGAGGTCCAGACTGAGTTCTTGGCCAGCTATGCTGGTCTGTGTGTGTGTGTGTGTGTGTGTGTGTGTGTGTGTGTGTGTGAGAGAGAGAGAGAGAGAGAGAGAGAGAGAGAGAGAGAGAGAACTGGCATTTATTTCACCTCCTGTGAGGCCTTGGTTTCCTCACATGCAAAATAAGGAGTTTGAATCAGAGGAGTGTAAGGCCCCTTTAGTTATGTCATGCAGAATCTAAGAACTGCTCCCCACTGCTCAACCT
Organism: Panthera pardus; assembly: GCF_024362965.1. Classification (NCBI taxonomy): domain Eukaryota; kingdom Metazoa; phylum Chordata; class Mammalia; order Carnivora; family Felidae; genus Panthera; species Panthera pardus. Next base: position 54,970,984 of record NW_026526876.1, read on the forward strand.
TCTGGAGGAAGGGTAGAGGGGCAGCCAGGACCATCGGAAGGCCAGTCAGGGGTCCAGAGATCCTAACTTGGAGGTGGTAGGACAGGTTCTCCCTCACCTAGCTCAACACAAACCTGGCAAGTAGTGTTCAGGGTATCAATGATGCTGTAAACATGGTTTCAGGGTAGACATTGGGTCTCTCCGCCCAAACTGGCTCTCAGGTCCTGTTACTGAGTTGTAACAACTACCGTATTGGATTTGTGCCTTCTGCGCACCAGGCCTGGACTAAGCACTTGACATGTAGGACTTCACTCAGTCTTATCAAATAATCCTCCAAGCTACCTATAGTGTCTCTCTCCATTTTACAAGAGATACAACGGATGTTCAGGGATGTTAAGAAACTTGCCCAAAGTCACACAGCTATTAAGCAGTCTATTTGGACTTGATTCTAGGTTTAACCACCAGGATGTATTCAAACATGCCCTGGGAGATACTGTCCTTAAAAGTAGCTTCCCGGGCCATGGAGAAGCCAGAGACAAAGGACAATCTGCCATGGCAGCTCCTTCTTTCTTGGAGAGCACACTGAATTGTGATGAATGGCCAACACTCAAGAGTGTCCCTCCCTCCAACACACACCTTGAAGCCCCCAAGGGTAGGTGTCTATGAGCTCAGAATTATGCGGGCACAGGCACAGGGGGAATGCCCCTGGGGAGTAGAGCTGCAAGGTCTGGGCTGGGGAAGGCCCTGATGTGGGCCTGTCTAGGCGCAGGGGTGTTCTGTGTGGGAGCAGCAAGGCCTGTGGGGCCAGCATCTGCAGCCCCAGTGGTGGGGCTGAGTCAGGGGAGTGCCCCTCCCTGTTTCATTCCATTAGCCAGGAATGGGGCTCCCCTCCCCAGTCCCAGCCGGGGGAGCTGTCGGCTCTGAGGCTGGCTGCATTCACACAACATTAAGCATTTCCATTACCTAAAATAATTAGGCGGCAGGAGACATGCTGCTCCTGCTTGTTAGCTGTCCGGATGCTAAATTAATGGGGCTGCAGCCTGGGCGTGCCCATCCATCTTCTCCAATTATATTCCCACCATTTCTAGCCCACCTTCAGCCCCTGCTGTGAGGCCCCCTGACTCCTGCCTACTCTGGGCCTAGCCTCCTAGATGGACAGAGCACCTGAGAGGGAGACAGGAAACATGAAACCCTATGTGGTCCCCATTTTACATGGTGACCTTGAGCAAACAGTTAAGGAGCTTTAGACTCCGTTTTCTTTCCTATATGATGAACATCAGGCTCCCTTCTAGGGTACACTTCTTATGTCTCTATAACTGGCCCCCCATTTTTCACTTACACAACAGCCTCCACCTCTTTGGGCAGGTGGGAGGACGTACAGCCCAGAATCTCCCCAGGAGATAGGGGCTTGCACTGTGGGACACTCACACGATACTCAGCTTTCAGCTCCTGGGCAGCTGCCTGTAAGGATAATGACAGAAGGGAAGCAAGTGGGTGAGGGGAGAGAGCCAGAGCCAGATGACCAGCCTGGAGCACCTCACATGGGACCCCAGGAATAGTCTGGAGGATGGTGCTATCTGTCCACTTACCTGCAAGGTTGACACAAACTGAATGGTGCTGACCAAGGCAAGGGAACTGGCTGGGGGGAAGGTGAGGCGGATAGAATCCAGGAGGTGGGTAGTATCTATCCGGATGTCCACAAAGACGTACAGCACCCGGAAGTCTTGGACCGAGGTGTCCATGGGAACTGGGAGGAGGGTAGAGATCAGGAGACTATTTTGGAAAGCCAGAGGGGCAGAGGGCCTGCCAGGGCCAAAGCCTCTGTGCAGCCAGGACCAGTGGCTTCAGCCTAGGGATAAAAGGAGGGGGTGTGAGGGGGGTGGTGGTCACAGGTCCCTCAGAAGCTCCTTCTCTGTCACTCGGCCAGGGGCCCAGCCTGCTCTACCACCAACAGCCTTTCAAACACCCACATCTGGGACAGCAACACTGTTTCCAAGGCAACCAAATCCAAAGGAAAGATCCACCTGCAGAGCAGGAAGGCCAAGGCCATCCCAGAAACTGGGAGGGACCTCCTGCCTGCAAGCAAGACAAGAAGGCACTGTGATGGGAGATTAGCATGCAGTTCTGCCCCTCTGCCTCCCTGCCAAGATCCCGGCCCACCGTACCCAGGCAGCTGTGGCCATAGTGCACCAGGAAGTCAGCTCCCAGGGCCCTTGCAGTAAAGTCATCCACACAGCAGGCCCCATACGTCACATCACCCATCACCATCGCTTCGGCCTCTGTGAACCTGTGGGGGGGGGGGGGGGGGGGGCGGGGGGGGGGGGAGTGGAGCCAGGGGGAACAATGAGATGGTGACACAAGGGTGAGGTGGGAGAGAGACCTACCCCTGTGGGGGTATCTCAGGGCCCAGCTCCTCTCTCCCTACCCCCCACAATCACTTGGGCTGGCAGCTGCCACTTCTGCCAACAAAGAGTAGGAGGAGCCCAGCTGCCACATCCCCCAGTCCTGGCAGCAGCTCCTGGAACTGTAGCTCTATGAGGATGGTCTCTGTAGCACCCAGTTCCTGTGTCCAAGCTCAGATTGCAGGAAGGACCCCCACCCCTCAGCTGGGCATACACGGGGTCAAATACAGACCTCTGATGCCCCGATCATCCCACCCAGAGCAACGAGTGCGTATACACATGCAAAGGCACCCACTCCCAGGCCTTGACCCTGTGGTGTGTGTGGGCAGGCACGTATGGGTACACATGGCCTCCCTGTCACCCAGACCCCCTGCTACAGGCTGGGATCCCCACCCTTAGTTAGGGCCCTCTGTGCCCAGGATGGGGGGACCCATGAACAGCTCCCCCACAGCACATGGCACCACCCACATACCTCGTGCGTCAGAAAGAGTGGGCTCTGGCCAACACATTGCCATAAGATCTGCTGCCAGGCCTGAATCACTAGGGGACAGGGGTGGGTGGGGAAGACCCCACACTCCCCAAATTCACCATGGTAATGCAACTGGAGGACCAGTTCTTCCCTGAGAGACCCACCCCTGGGGCGTGGGGCCTGGCTTGGTGACCAGAGTCTCCCCATTGCTCTCCTGGGGGTGTGGTGGGGAAAGCTGAGCTACTGTCAGTCAGCATCCGCCCCTCCTCCCCCTTCCCCAAATCAGTCTGTGCACAGAAGCAGATTATTCAACTCCTTAAAATGCAGCCCAGGCATCTGAGTCAGCCAGAGCACTTAATTTTTTATAGATTAAAATGTATGCAAATTGGCCTGAGCCCCAGAGAGCATCCCCAAGGGGCAAGAGGGTGGGAGCTGGGAAGTGAGTCTGTGGCAGCAGGATGAGAAGCAGGGTGGGGGAGGGCAGCAGCAGGGAAGTGGGAGGTTCCCATCACGAGATGACCTCCCCTTTCTCCATTCCCCCTCCCTGTTCCAGTGTTGGTTCCAGATGGCTGAGCACTCCCCACCCCCGACCCCCAAGGATGTCTCATTGTAATGAAGAAACTTAAGAGGGAAGAGGAACTGAATACCATCTCCTAGACATTTCTACCGCACCAAGCCCCTCTTTGCCCTACTCCCCCAAGTGTGCCAGAGAAAAAAGTTCACCCTGGCTAGACCTGATGCTGACAACTGAGCTCATTCCGGGTCAGCACTAAGGATTCTTAGGTTCCTCTTCAGACCCCACCACCTGCTCTGGACTCAGCTTTGAAGATACTGGAATTGACTCATTCCTCCCCCCTAAATATTTTAGGGAAAGAGAGTTATATGGACAAAACCAAGCAGGACAGGCTGGGATCTCAGCAGGCTGGGAGTTTAGTTTTGGCTTTTCCCCTTTGTGTGTGTATGGTTATGGGAGGGGATAGGGTAAGGTCAAGGTCCAGAAGGAAAAAAATGTCAACAGGCAGAGCTGTAACAGGCATGGGGAAAACCTTGGCTCAGCTTCTTCTCCAGTGCCCCAGGCCTCACCTTTCCAAGATATCCACAATGGTGCAGGCAAAAAGGAGAAGGCCTTCAGGCATTTGCAAGGCCACTGAAAGACAAGAGCAGAGACATGAGAGCAGAGGGCTGGAAAAATGCTGGGATGGGGCTACTACCCCTGACTGAGCCAGGCAACCTCACCACCCCTACCCCATCTCAAAGCTTGAGGGCTCACCCTTCTTGGCCTGAGCCTGTTGAATCCTCCAGATGGTCTTGGGAATCTCAAAGTTATAGTTGGAAGGCAAGACTTGAATGGCTGCCTGCAGGTGGGGGTTGTTTAGGATCTCAGGGGGGATCTGATTGGCCAAGCGTCCCCGAGGGGCTCGACCTAGGACAACGCAAGGCCTGAGTTGGCTCCTGGCCTAAAACAGAGCCAGACCCAGCTAAGCTGTTAACACCACCCAAGTTTCAAGCCCAGATCCCAGATGCCAAGGGGCTTGGCCCAGCCTTCTTCCCCACTGAATTCATTCTGAAGCTGGAAAGAGAATCCATTAAGCAAGGAAGACAGCTGCATAATTAGTTTCCAGGTTGAGAGATTACTGGAAATCAGAGACTTAAGCCCATGAACAGGGCATAGTTCATACCTTACCTCTGGAGAACAGAAATGATACCAGGAGACTGAACTGAGGACAAACAGAAAAAAGCCCACACAACTGCTCCTTGACAAAGAACAACTCTGAGGGAAAGCCTAGCCACCCTAGCACCCTGGGAAAATGTCTCTCTTCCCCCAGTCCCTGAGACCACCTTGAAGTTCTGAGGTCCTAAATATGAGATGTATAAGCCAACTGTTACAAGTACTACAAGTACTATTTTAAAAGACTGCCCTCTTTTATTTTTTTAAGTTTATTTATTTATTTTGAGAGAGAGCTCACAAGCCAGCAGAATCCCAAGGCGCCCCAAAAGACTGCTCTCTTTACTCATGTCCCACTGACTAGGTCTACACTGATGAATTCCTACACTCTTCCCTCTCCTCATTTAAAAGAGAAATAAATGGGGCGCCTGGGGGGCTCAATCAGTTGAGTATCTGATTCTTGATTTTGGTTTAGGTCATAGTCCCAGGATTGTGGGATCGAGCCCCACATCTGGCTCAGCGATGAGCAGAGGGCCTGCTTAGGATTCTCTCTCTCCCTCTGCCCCTCTTTGCACTCTCTAAAAAAAATGAAATAAAGTTAATAATAATAATAATTAAATTAGATTAAATTTTTTAAAAAAGGGAAACAAACAACAAACATTTAACTGACTTAACAAGTTCCCTAGTCCCATAGTTCCACCCCAGGAAAGATGGAAAGAACACACTCTAATTAGGACTGGGGGCAAACAGGTAAAGACAGAGAAGTGATTTCGCTCTTTAGGGGCTGGTAGTCTAGTGGGAGCAAATGCAGGTATGCAAATTACAACCCTTTGATTAAAGAAAACAGTGTAGCCCATAGCAAAACTGCAGCTCTTAATTTGCATCCTACTCTCCACAGTTCAGTTTAGCTCAACCCCTACTATATCTTTAGGAACCAGATAGTTTGGGAATGTGACAAGGAAGGCAAGAAATGTATTGAATGAATATTTACTGAACCTGTAGTTTGTGCCAGAACTTCTGCTAGGGCCCTTGACTACTATGGGAGGGTTGCTCCTAGACATGACCCTTCACCCTCTGCCTGTGGATGGATGGTGGTCGTGATGATGGTGCAGTGGAGAATTAGCATGGCAGGCTGGGATCCTGAGACCAGAGGTGAATGTCACCCCTGCCATCGTTTTTGTTCAGTTGTTTCGAAGGCCTTCGAACAACCAGCTCAGAACCCTGGGTCCCTCACAAAAGCTCCTCTGACAGGGCCAAGTCCCTTGTGGTCTTGGGGGTGTGGGAGCTGCTGGCCTTAGTAGCTCAATTAGTCCCCAGGACCAGTAGGCTCCTCCTCCTTTGTCACGTGCCTGTAATCTTCTGTTTACATCAGCATTCTCCGGTAGACAGAGGTCCTGGAGGGCAGGACTGTCGTCTAGTCCCTCCATCCAGTAGAGGCCTGGCATTCAGTGGGCGCTCAGTAAGTGCCTGGTGAATGAAACCCGCTTCTTTCCTGAAAGCACTGCCTGAGGGCCCACTTGCAGAATGGCCACTGCAACGCTCCAGTTCTTTTCCTCCCGGTCGGGTCCGCCTTATCCGTGAGTCCTCCTGAGCCTGTCTGCCCGCCAAGGCAGGAGGGCAGCGTTTCCGGCGTGAGGACTACAGGCTCCTAGGAAGGGCTGCTCCCGATCGAGCCCGAAGACTGCAAAAAGGAAGACCGGCCCCTCTGGGCTCCAGCGAAAGCCGCGGTACCCAGTGACCGCGGGGCCCTCGGGGTCCGGTGGAGAAAGGCCGCCGCTGTTAGAGGGGGCTGGTTCTGTCCCTAACTTGAGGGCCCTAACCTGCGATGTGAGGTCCTGCGGCCGCAGAATGGTAGTACTTACCTCTGCCAGGGCCGCTTCGGCCGCCGGGCTCTGCAGCCACCGACTCCACCAGCGCCGCCATCACTAGCCTGCCCACGTGGAGATCAAAAAGGCAGCGTGAGAAGAACGCCGAGAGCTCAGACATTGCGATCAACCGCCGATCGCTAGCGAGGGGCGGGAATTGGCTGGGCGGGGACCAGGAAGGAGATGATAGGGGCGGGACTATTGCAAGTCCCTCTTAGCCCGGAAGGACGGGGCTCTCCCGAGCCCCCAGAACACAGCAGTTGCGCTCTCCTGGCTGCCCAGGCTTCTCCGCTCAGCTCCCGGCCCGCCCGACCTGGCATTCCCAGGCCAGTGCTCCTCTATTTGCCGACTCCTTGCCCGAATTCTACAGTCTGTCTTGTGAATGGGGACACCACCCCCCCCCCCCCAAGTCTCCCTTCTGCTCCTCTCCCAGTATCCCCTCCTGGTAAGCAGTGGAGGCCATGTAGGTAGGCCACATTCTCTAACTCAGAGGATCCCACTGCCCAAACAAGACAGAACTCAGCTCCACTCAGCCCAGCTCCAAATTGAGTCCTGGTGCTGATTTCAGGAGCACCAGAGGGCTCTTACCTTTAGAACCAAGTGTGGAAGGTTCCCATATGAAAAACTACCAATTTGGGAAGACCCCAAATCTGAGGGTGCTTTCCTGGGGCAGGGAGACGGTCCAAGGATTTGAACAGCCTAAACCGTTTGGATTCTGGCCAACATTGCTCTGCCTAGGCTGCCCCACAAGCCTAGACAGTCTTTCTCTGGCTTGGGCCTGGGCTCCTGTGATCCCAAAGAGAAGGCAGAGTGGCCAGTGAGGCAGCCTTGACGTTTGGAAGAGCAGAGTACCTGCAGGACTGGCCCTCAACAAGGTCTGCCCTAGAGAGCAAAGGTCCCCCAGGGCTGTTTGCCCATCCAGCCCTCTGGCACCATCTTCCTCTTTTGGTGGTGGTGATGTGAGCACTGCTGGCCCTTTAAGGTAGCTCTGTGGCCTCGGGCTCCCCTGGAGGCCCTCCTTGCTTGGAAACTCCTAATTAAAGTGCATGGAGAAGTGAAAAACAAGCAGCCAGGGACAGGCCCTGCCTGGGAGGCTGCCCAGAGAAGAGGGATATATGGGCTGGCTGAGAGTGAGCAGCCAAGGGGAGGGCCAGAAAGGGTCAATGCTCTGCCCCTCAGGCCACTGACCGATGCTCTTAGGACAGTTATAACTTTGGACTGAACTGTGGCCAACATCGGTCTCAGGAACACCCCTCTTGCCTTGATAAGAGTCCAGCCCGGAATGTCCCTGGTTCTTTGGACCCCCAGGGTGCAAGATCTCAATTCCAGGGATCCCCTGAGTCCAGCCCTTGCCCCTTCAGGACACGAAGGCCCAGCCAACGGGCAGCTTTAGTTCTGGCTGCAGCTGTGAGTTTGGCAAGGGGGCGGGTGGGGATTGACTCTAGCAGAGTAGTGGCTTCTCCCTAGCAAGCACACCACCCCTTAGGGTCTTTCCCTAGGCAGAGGTGAGGCCTGTTGATGATGGAAGGCCCCCATCCTCATAACATGGCCCTACAGCCTCTGTGCTGAATGAGCTGTTCTTGTACCCATTAGGAAACCAGGTGATGTCTAGAAGAACTAACATGTCCCCCAAGATACTGCAGTGAAGGACATTGAGGGCTGCCATTCAACTTGGGCTGAGAACACCTCCATCTGTTTGTGGGGGGGTCTCCCTGCCTGAGTTACTCAGCAGTCTGAGTAATTACTGCCTGACAAGAAGGCAGGCACAGTGCACCCCCACGTTACACCACAACACCCGCCTACAGTCACCCCCACCCCCTGGCTGGACTCCAAAGCAGCATCCAGCCCTCCTGAGGCCTGAAATAACTCTGCTTCTCACACTCACGCCCAGCCCCAGCCAACTTTGCCTAAGATGCTAGAGTTTGTGGGGCAAGGGGGTTATGGGGAGGCAGCTCATGGAGTTGGAAGGAGGATTAGCATACCCTGATTCAGGCCTACACTTTGGCACTGATCTGCTCTGTGACATTGAGCAAGTTGTTCAGACTCCCTGAGCCTCAGTTAACTCATGGAGAGCCTCTGCAGTGCCCAGTGCCTTAAGTTCAGCTTTAATGTCTGCCTGGCAGGGCTCAGGCAGGGTGTGAGGTCAGTCCAGCCCTGCAGCTGGTCAAAGCTAAGAGAATGCCTCACCTTCAGTTCATCCCAAGATGGACCAATCCTTTTTTGTTTTTTTAAGTTTATTTTGAGAGAGAGAGAGAGAGCACATGTGAGCAGAGGAGGGGCCAAAAGAGAGGGAGAGAGACTCCCAAGCAGGTTCCACACTGTCAGTGTGGAGCCCAACATGGGGCTCGAACTCATGAACTGTGAGATCATGACCTGAGCTGAAGCCAAGAGTCAGACGCTTAACCGACTGAGCCACCCAGGCACCCCCATGATGGACCAATCTTCTTAATCTTCAGAACAAAGTTACTTTTTCCACTACCAAGCATTTGCACATTCTCTTCTGCCTGGAATGTCCTTTTTCCTTCTCCGCCCTCAAGACCCAACCTAAATGGCATCTCTTTAGTGAAGATTTCCTTGATGGTCCTTCACCCCCTTACAAAGCTAGCAGAGCCCCCTCCCACACTTGATGTCTCCTCGTCATATTCTAAGATGGCTTGTGGGTCTTTCTTCCTAAACTATGCCATAAGCTTCTGGAAGTCCATATCTATGTAGTTAGCTCAAATACAGAGCCTGGGTGCCATTGAATGCATGTGTGAATGAATGATACTGGCCTTCTTTTGAACCTTCCTATCATACCAAGTTTTTCTCCATGGAATCACAACTCATTCTCACTTCAGTTAGCTCTCTTAGACATCACCTGCTCAAAGCAGCACTCCTTGACCCCCTCATATCAACTCTGTACTATATCCTGCTTTTCTTCCAAGCACTGCCTGATCTCGACTTTTTTCATTTGCTCCCTATTAACTATAAACTCCACAAAGGCAGAGACCTTGTCTTTTCCATTGGCTGAATCCCTAGGAATAGTAGTGTCCCACAGGATAGACCCTCAATAAATGTGTATTGAATGAGTGACTTAGCCCACTTTTTCCTTTCCTAGGACCCCTCTTATCCCAGGCCAGTAGGGGGTGCCGCCTCCACCTAGGATCTCTCCAGGCCTGAACCTTCTCAGCTCAACTCAACTGGCCCCCCGCGGGGCCAGCTTTCTAGGCGGTGCTTCCACCATCTTTCAGGAAGCCCCGGGCGGGGTCTGTGTAGACTGAAGGAGACCAGGGAACCCCCTAGGCGGGGATAGCCTACTTGAGCCCCACTTTGGTTCTTCTCTTTCTCTAGGATTTACAACTGGGCCTCACTGAATGCTTGCTGAATGGACTAGACCAGTCTGGGCGTTCGCCACACCTCCCCCCGACAAAAGAATAGTATCGGGGGACGGTGGATGTGAAGCGGCTGGGTCCGCGGGAGCTGTCCTGGGCGAGGAGGAGCCGTCGAGCCTCCGAGAAGCAAGCGGAGCCGGCTAGAGAGGATATGGGCAGGGGTGCTGACTTGTGACTGGGGTCTCATGGCGGTTGTCTTCCTGCCCCAGCTGGTGGGCAGAGCGCACGCTTCCAGCCGCCTGTCTCGGTGACCTCCAGCCGGGAAGGGCGAGCGGGCGGGGGTTGGGCTGCGGGTGCGAGCTCCGGGAAGCCCGAGGGGCCCGGGAGGGGCTTTCGAGTGACCCGACGGCCGGCCCGGGGCTGGGGCAGGTACTTGGACCAACGCGGGCCAAGGATCGTCCCCGGGGGCGGGCGCAGCGAAAACACCTTGGGAGGCGGCGCCGTGCGGCTGAGCGCCGCTGCCCTGGGAATAGGACGGCGCTCGGCACCGCGAGCTGAGAGCACTTTCATAAATTTTGTATGGGAGGCGCTCCGTGAGCGGGGGCGGGGAGCGGAGCGAGAGGGAGGGAGCTAGCGAGCGAGCGAGGGAAGGAGGGAGGGAGGAGGAAAGGTGGGGGAAGCCGGGGGGTTGGGGGGAGGAAGGGAGGCGCCCCGCTCCGCCGATCACCGGGTCCTGCAAACGCGCGCCGGGCGCTTTCCCCGGAGCTCGGCGGTGCGTGCGAGCGCCCTTTTGCAGCAGCCGCGGCGGCGGCGGCCCGAGGGGGCGGAAAGGAGGGGGCTGCAGCCCGGCGGCCGGGCGGCCGGGGGGCGGCGTCCCCTCTCAAAACCGCCTGCAAAGAGCTCGGGGCTGCAGAGGCAGGCCGCCGGCTCCGCGGAGCAAGCCGCTTGTCCCGGGGCTGAACGAGCGCGCCGGGCTGCCAGGCAGCGCCGCGGTTGCTAGTGGGCGCCGGTGCCCTCGGCGCGGGGCTCGGGCTCACCATGCCCCTGAGGGGCCTGGCTGCCGGGCTCAAGCGGATCCCCGGCTTGCCCCCGCCTCGACGCGCTCGGATTAGCTGCAGCCGGCGCCCAAGGATTTGAATCCGGACTCCGGGAGGGAGCGCGCCTAGGCCGACCTCGGAGTGGCGGCCCCACGGCCAACATGCTTCGCAAAGGTGAGTTGGAGCTGAAGGGGCAAGTTGGAGTTTAGTGTGCACGGGACAGAGCCGCGAGGCTGGGAGCCGCCTGAGAGCTGCCCGGCGCCGGGGCTCCTGGCCGGGGAAGCAGCCCCTGGCGGGCTGGCGGGTTTTGCGGGGACGCACCTGCGGAGGGGTTGCTGCTGGAGCTCAAGCCCCTGTCGGTGACCAGTTGCGAGACACGGGATTTGCTCCGTGGATCTAGCGGCCAGGCCTAGGGATCTGGCTCGGCGAGGTCATTTAGAGACCACAGTGAGCTGCCCATGACGGAAGGGGAGGTGGCCTTCTGGGACCTTTGCTTTGCCATTATAAAGTTTTGCAGTTGCAGGCTCCATCCCCTGCGCGGGCACATGCTGCCAGTTCTGCCGCTTTGACCGTGCCGGGTGTAGCCCGCGCTCCAGTGCGGCCAGCGGTCAGTGACCGCGGGCCCGGGCGCTCACTGCGCGCCCTCGCTTCTCAGACGGGGCCCGGACACGGGCACCTTTCCTGCAGTCTGCTTTGGTCCTCAGGGACGGGCTCTGGGTACCCAGCAGCCGAGGGAAGGTGGCCAGCGCCTGATGTCCGGTTCTTCAAAGTTTCCTCTCTGACTGGAGCAGAAAAATGCTAAGGCGGGGGGCAGCGCCGGTTGCGTGCGCGGCAGGTGCCAGGCTCAACTTGAGGGGAGCTGGCCCCGCGCGACCACCTAACCACGACCCTCCCTCTCCCTCCGCCGCCCGGCTCATTGCAGAGCGTTGCAAAGTTGGCGCGGGTGCTGGGGAAGTCCCGCCGCGCCCCCACGTGGCTGCCGCGCGGGGAGCTGTCCCCAGGGCCCAGGGAGGGCAGGTGACCACGCCGTGAGCCCGCAAGCCCGGTCTCCAGCTACCCCGGCCTCTGCGTCTGCCTCCCTCCCTTTCCAGGTCCGGGCGAACTGCGGCGCTCCTCCGGGACCCTCTCGTCCCTGGACCCGGCCGGGTGGCCGGCGAGTCTCGGCGCCTGTGTCTGGCGACCCGGGCCCTGCGGGAGCCGGTTGAGGCGAGAGCTCAGGTAGCTGAGGGGCCTGATCCCTGCGCTCAGCGCTCCTGCCTTAATCCGCCCCTGTTTCCATGGCAACAGACCGAGGTGTCGTAAGCACAGGATTCTGACCTCACAGTAGGATAGGGAAGGAGAAAACGGGCAGGGGGAGGTGGCAGAGGAATGGGAAGCGAAGCCTCAAGATGGGCGGAGAGGAGCAGGCGTGGGGGTCATGGAGGAGACCCCACTAGCAGGTGGGACAGGTGGGTGAAGAAACCACACCTTCGCTGGACGCTGTAAAGGCTCTGTGGTGGTCCAGGCTTGCTCAGGCCTACTGGGAAGCCTTGGTTGCCCCATCGTGTCAATAGTCACAAACTTGTGTGTGACTTGTGTCTTCCACGTGGGCCTGGGCAGTGCGGGGGAAACGCTAGCTGCCTTTTACTGTGGTGTGGGAAAAGTCCCTGCGGCTGTTTGGAGAAACCACTTCACGGATACACCCAGTTCCCTTTCTCTGCAGAAAGAGACTAAAAGTCCTTTCAGCAGCTAGCGTTGCTGGCCTGAGTGTCTGCACACAGAAGGGGCTTTTTACAGAACTGAGCAGAAGCCCAGGTCTGAGAAGCTTCGGCCTGGAGTGTGTAGACTTGCCCTGGTGCCTAAGGCTTCCCAGGCAGTTTTAAAAAGCCGCCATGTCTGGGTTGCCTCGTCTGTGATGGAGATAATAGAGGGAAACTGACATCTCATTTTCCTTTTGGTCTGTTGCCTTTTGGCAGTTTCTAGTTTAAAGTGAGCCACAAAGCAGCCCATGCACTTCATTTATATGGCTTAGGTGCCCAGGGAGGCTTGAGTAACCTCCAGGAGCCTGTCTTTCCCATCCAGAGACCCAACCTGGAATGAGCCCAGTGCATCCTGGGGGCTGCTCCCCTTGGAGGAGGCTCACTTACCCTGCTCAAGAGGTGGCTGCTGGAGGCTTGGCAGTCATATGCGTTCACCACTTGGGCTATTTTTCCCTTCCTTCATGGCTTGGTTGATGAGAGAGTTTCTTCCAGCAAAGAGGTTTCCACCTGGATTGACCAGGGGAAAACAGAGCAGAAAAACCTTTTGCTGGGCTATGCTCAACTCCAGTGGCCTGCAGCCTTCTGCTGGGACATTGTGTGGGCAAAGGACTTTTACTTTGGCCCTTTGCTGGACATTCTTCTCTCTCTGTCCCTGATTGTGATCACCAGGACTTGTTTCTTTTGCACACATGTACAAGACACTCGGATTCTCCGTGTGGATTCTAGGTATGTGCTGAAAGCCAAAGGTATGCCTGAGGCCAATGCCAAGGGAGGTGGCCATTGAAGTGTTTGCTTCTCCAATTGTTCCCCAAAGCTCCAAGCAAAATGTTACAGGGTAGGTTCAGACAATTGTTGCAGTTTCCCTGCCTATCAGCAGCAGGGCCCTTCATGGGGTCCTAGACCTGAGGGAGTTTTATAGTCCAGTGAAGTGAAGAGGGTTTGAAAAAAGAAAGAGCTGCCATTCCTAGATCCTGGGGGCAGAGTGGAAGAGAAAAACCCTCTTTTCTGTAAAGGGTTGGGCTCGTGGGCTTGACAATGGAGTGCTTTGTGGATTTAGGAGGCTCAGTGTCTGAAGGCCCAGAGGAGGAAGGCAGTGAACGTAGGCATTCGGTCATGAGGGTCATTGCTCTGATTTCTGGTTGTCCTGTTACAGCAAGCTGGGTCCTGTCTTCTGGCAGGACATTTTAGGAATTGCGTGCGCTGCCTTGCATCCCTTCAGGAAAGGACTCTACTGGCCACAGCCCCACCTCTGTGAACCAGAACAGTCTGAGTCGTCAGTGGATCCTGCTGCTGACAGTGCTAGTAGCTGAAGGCTTCAGCTGCTGCCTGCCCTCTTTTCCATCTCCTGGCCTACCCTGGCAGAACCAGGGATATAAAAAGCAAGCCTCTGGTCAGAGATGAGAGGCAGGCAGAGCAAGCCAGGCCCCGAGCCACCCAGCACCATCCAGGAAGAAAGAGCAGCCCTGTTGGGGGTTTTGCTTTGCCAGAAGTGGCCTGCTTAAGGTCAGGATCTATGGTTTTCATTTTTAGAGCTATAAAAACAGAATGCAAATCAACAGCCTCTGGGCTAATAAAGAACCTGTCCTTAAAGTTTTTGTCTTGTTAAGCAAGGAAATAGAGTGCCAAATAGGCTTTGTTAAGTGGCAGTCTAATTAATAATTTAAAATCTTGTAGCTGTCTTTCATTAGAATTTATCTGTACATCAACCACAAAATCAGTCAAACACACTCATTTATAAGTTAATGCCATCTTTGAATAATTCAGCAAGAGCTAGATTAAGGTCTGCAATCCAGTAAGATGCATTTTGTTCTTTTGGTTTCCATAGCCAGATGGGCTGGCCTGGTGGCTGGATTGGGTCTCCTTTGTGTGAAGAAGGAGGGGAAGCAGAGGGAGGAAAGGACCATGGGGTTGTCAGTGCTTCGTCCATTTGATCCCTGAGGTTCCCTAGGTGACCTGAGAGTCTCCATGTGGCCAGGGGTGAGCAGGCTCCATCTCTTGCAGCCATCCACAACATGGCCCTCTTTAGCTCCGATGGAGAGGAGAAGGGAGGAGTGTTCCACCAACAGCCAAGACACTTCTCTTTCCGCTGCAGAGGAAGTGTAGAGCGGAAATACAAGAGCCCTGCTTGAGAGGGTTGAGATATGAGGCTTTTGTATCCCAAACCCCGGTGCAGAAGTGGAATTTCAGTCTTCCCAGCCTAATTCTGTCCCGCTCAGGGAATGCAGCCTGGTGGAACCAATGTCACCAAAACAGCTTCTATCATTGGGAAACTCTGGGCTGCTTCTTTCCTCAAAGTTCCTCGTCCTTGTGCCGGAAAAGAGAAGCCAAGAGGAGGAATTTTAGGGGAGCACCGGGACACAACCAACAGAAGAAGAGAGGCAGAGCGAGTTGCTAAATAAAGCCCATGCATGCATTTTCTCATCAGTAGCCAGAATAAAAGCAAGGAAAGCAGCGTATTGTTTCCCTTGTGAGCTCAGACCACACAGAAAATGTGTTTTGGTTCGATTCCTGTCATGCCAATACGTGGCCAAATCCTCATTGCAGCTCTCAGGTCCATTTTTGACAGACAAGCTGTTCCAGACCCAAACTCCGAGCATGGGCACACGAGCTCCTGCACTGCAGGAAGGAATCCCGGAGTTTGTGGTCTCCATCTCGGGCTGCTGCTCCTGAGCCCTCTAGAGGGTTCAAGGGCACTATTTATGGACACCAGGTAGATAACTGGAGCAGACGGTGGACTTGACACCAGCAGAGGTTCTTGGCCAGGTTCGAAAAGGGGAAGTCTTGTTAGGAAGAGGAAAATGCAGGTGTCTGTCCCCTGACCTGTGGCATAGTTGACAGCAGATGAGGCTGAGGAGGGAGGCTTGTGGGGTGAATTCAACTCTGAGCTTTGGAGTCACAGCCTGAAAAAGGACACAGCAGAAGTTCGCTTGCTGGAGATGAGAAGGAGGGGGCAGGCATCATGAAGGATGTCAAGAACGGATCTGTTTGGTACCATCTGCAGCAAAGTAGTGGTTAAGGTTAAAACAGAGAGGAGATGACAGGGAGAGAACAGATGGCCAAGGAAGCAAAATAGCTGGTGAAACGGGAACAGAGCCTCCAGGGACAGCAGAAGGCAGGACCTCCACGCAGAGTGCCGGAAGCAGCCCTTTCTCGGGTGCGCTGGCCAGGCCACCCTGAGTAGAAGCGAGTCGGAGAGAAGAGTGGGACAGGGACTTCAGGGTGAGGGTTTCCTCAAGGCCTGGGAGAAGACCCAGGGAGACATTAGCTCCAAGGTTAAGGGGCCCAGAGCAGGGACTTCCTTGGATGCCTTTGAATTGGGGAGAGGAGGCACGCTGACTTGGTTGGTGTCCATCACCACGGCAAGGCAAAGCCACCTTGGGTCTTAGAGCATGCGTGGTTGAACCCACTGGGAGGAGGTATGGATGCTGGCTGGAAACAGGGGCAGCAAAGATCCACTTGTGCCCATCCGTGTCCATGCAGTGGCAATAGCTGCTTGTAATTACTGATGGGCCTGGCTAAGTGACTCCACACCTTATGTCATGTGATCTCCATAATCACCCTTTGAGGTCAGTCTGTACTTGCCCCTGCTATACAGATATGGAAACTGAGGCATGACAAATGAAGTCCCTTGTCCTGGGTCACTCAGCTGACACACTGTTGAGTCAGAATGCAATCCCAGATCTGTCTGCCACCACACTCTTTCACTTGTTCTCTTGACCCCTAAACTCCACTGTCTCACGTGCCCATCTGCCTTGAATTCCTGTGACATTTGTTTTGCGGGATGCTGGACACTGATGAATCATTTGTATCTTGTTACAGAGCTCCCTGGTAGTTCCCAGGCACTCCCCTTCTGGTCTACCCCCAGGAGCATCTCCGGCTGGGGCCTGGGGCTCGAGGACCCTGAGTCATCGTCCCACCTATCCTCTTCTTCCCTGCCCCTCTTTGTATTTGGGCAGATATGCCCTCACCTACTGCCTTCTGCTGTGGTTTCTTCATGACACAGATGGGACAGTGGGCCAGCACCATCCTGCCTGCTTTCGTGCCCTTGAGAAAGGCCGGGACGTGGTTTATTTGGGGGCTGGATCTTGCCACTATGTTGCTCTTCCTGGCTAACCTCGTAGACCTGTGAACAGCCACCCTCCAGACTGGCTGGTGCTTGTGTGGAGAGCAACGGCCCCAGGATGTGGCTCAGGTGGATGGTAGTGGCAGGTCCCTCCACCTGTATCTGCCCCCCCACCTCTGGGGTTCTCCCTCCCTCCTGGGGTGGCGCTCCCATGGCCCAGCCCTAGTCTGTTAGCTGGACTGTAATGCAGAGCTCAGAGTGGTCTTCTAGAAGGGACTTCTCCTGCCCCCTTCAGAACATGTTTGAATCCTCTGAGTGAGAGCTCTCATCCACCATGGTGAGGCAAGGTGTCTGATCTCACAGATAGGCTGGTGCTTCCGAGCCTGTGATTATTGTCTAATCAGTCAGCGAAGTTGGGATCCAAAACAGCAAACAGCTCTGCTATCTGATTCAGAAGAGTTGCCCTGGAGGCCTCCGTGTTGGCACAATACTGGGTGTGTGTGTGTGTGTGTGTGTGTGTGTGTGTGTGCGCGCGCGCGCGCACAGAAACACACCTGGCTAGCGTGCAACAAGCTCTGGTGTGCGAGCCGGCAGTGTGCTGAGTGCATGTGCCCGACCTACTGGCCCTGGAGCCTATGTCGGCACCCGACCTTGGGTGCCGCGTTGGTGCCGTTGGTGAGCTGGCGAGCTGCTCAGTGGGGGACTCCAGGGGTGAGTGAGCCAGTGCTCCGTGCACTGCACGTAGGTGACCAGGTTCCTCCGCACGGCTGGGGGCGCCAAGTGGCTTCTAGGAGACAGACCTCCGCAGGCCCTGGACCTGGGCCTCTTGGCGGCTCCCTGGGCTGATCCCAGAGGGCCGTGGCAGCATAGTCAGGGTGCGTCCATGGGAAATGGAGGAAGAGCCTTTTTCACATCAGAGAAAAGCTGGGCTCCCGGCTCTCAGCCCACTGAGGTGGTATGAAAGTTTGCTTCTGCCTCTAAAATTGCCCTCGCAGAGCCTGCCATCTCTCTCCGGGCTCTTGTGCCAACACATAGTGAAGGGGGCCTTTACATATGCTTGTATAGAGAGATTCATGAGGCCCTGGGGGGAAAATTGGCATTCTTCTCACAATGATTTATTTATAGGGCGATTGGATGATGGGGATATGGAGGCTAAGGTGCCTCCATTAGTGAGAAGCACACAAGGCAGGAAGCCTTGCTCTGTATTTGACATTTAGTGGGGCGACTCCTACCAGGGAGCTGCTTTTTCTTTTAGAAGGTTTTGCCTTTAATGTTCTATTCATGGGCTTGTCTGAGCAGGCTGGGAGAA
Organism: Panthera pardus; assembly: GCF_024362965.1. Lineage (NCBI taxonomy): Eukaryota > Metazoa > Chordata > Mammalia > Carnivora > Felidae > Panthera > Panthera pardus. Next base: position 54,988,824 of record NW_026526876.1, read on the forward strand.
GGAAGGAGCATGCAGGGCAGTGGGTTGCCCGGCTGAGGCTGGCCAGCCTAGGGGGCGGCAGGGCCCGGTAGGTCACGCTGTGGCCGATGTGGGGCAGGCTGGGCAGGCCTGACGCTGGGGGCCAGCAGCTCTGTTCCCGCGCCAAGGGCCACCTCGTTGGTATGTGCTGTGCTCAGTGTGTCATTTGGTGTTTCCTCTCCTGTCTGTCTCTATTTTCACCGGCCCCCAGGCTCTGCCTCGAACAGCGGCTCTGTGTGACCCCGGCTTCGGCTTGGCCGTGGCCCTTTTCTTCCTAGGGACTGTGGGGTTGTAGAAAGAATACCAAAGTTGGAGTCCCAGGGCTGTGTTAGGTTCCATCTCTGTGGCTGACTCACTAGGACCCTGGGTACGTTTCTTCCTCTCTGGGCCTTAGTTTCCCCATCTGTAACCTGACTAGATTGATGACTTTTCAAGTGTTTTTTGGAAGTAGAGCAGTTTCTTCGAATGATAGTCACTGACAGAGCCCAGAGTATGAAACAGATAAGCGTATGTGGCCCTGATCAGAGCTGGGGACAGGGGCCTCCAGCTCTGGCCTCTCTGCCATCCCAACAGCCCCTCCAGGAGATCAGGGAGTCTCCAGTGGTCCTGTTTGGCAAGGCAGCGCCCACAGGAAGGCCACTGGGTGTGCTGTGTGTTGCATGTTAACAAAGGGACCCAACACTGCCTGCAGAACGGGAGGCTCAGCTCTCTCCTGCGTGGGAGGGGTTGTTTCCCGCTCTCCTTTTGGACCCGCTGTGACTCTGAGAGGCGCTGTCTACACGTGGCGTCTCCTTGCCCTCACCTCCCTCTTACTCCTCCACCCAGACTTCCGGCTGTGTCCTCTGTCACTCGACTGTGGCTTGATGCTGACCCTACCAGACATTTTCCTGGGCTCATCTGACCTTCTGGTGGCATTTGACTCTGTTGGCCACAGTTTCCCCTTGGCTTCCCTGATGGCAGCTCCCCTGGTCTTTCCCTACTTTGCTCGCCCACAGAGCAGGCTGCTCCTTCTCAGCCTACTTTGCCAACCCCACTACTTCTTGCCATCCTCAAGCGTGGCACCTCCCCAAGCATCGCCCTGGGCGCTGTCTCACCCCCTCTCTCACCTCTGGGGGGACTTCTGCACGCCCATGGCCGCAGCTTCTGCTTGCTAACTCCCGCACATCCATCTCAGCCGAGGTGTTGCTTCTGCTGTCCGGGGCCATCCATTCCACCGCGCCCACCCCCCTGCGCCCAGCGCTGCTTCCGCTGGCAGCCGCACAGACCCCTCCTACTCAACGTGTCTGAAACTCTCCTCCTACTTCTACCTGAGCTCGCAGCAAACCCACTCCTTCCCCACATACCCCCACCATCTTGGCATCTGGCACCATCAACCTCCCAGGCACCCTCAGCTCAAGAACCGGGCCCTCGATGATGACCCCTCTCACCTCACCCCTTCCCATCAGTCCATCTCAAAGTGCCACCCTTCCCCCCTCAGCAGCCTTCACACCTGCCCCTCTCTCTGCCTCCACCCTAGCCCGGATTGCCTTCTTCTCCCTGACCTTATGGGCAGCTTCCTGCCACCTCTCTTGCCTTCACCCAATCCAGGTTTTACGCTGTGGCCACATTCTACAATGCCACCTGCTCTCATCCCCTCCCATGCTTAAACACCTTCAGGGATTTCTTTTCCTTCGGGGGATGGTCCAGACTTTTCAGTTGGGCGTCCTATCATTTTCTGGTTACAATTGCTTTTACATTATCTGCCCTCCTTATTGGAAGGTAAGTTCAGTGAGGAGACCGGTTACTCTTTACCCCCTGCCCCTCCAGATCTGCTCTCTGTCGCAGGAGGTTGGCCTGTCCAACGTCAGCAATGAGCTCCCACCCTCTCGCTTCCAGTTGGGTTCAACCCATGGTGAGTCACTGTGAGCTCTAATGTCCCTCCATCATCCCCCAAAGATTTTCCCAGAAGTGCAGCCTGAGAAGAGGATTCAAGTTTAAGATGTATATTTGGGAGGCATCCTAGAAAATGCCAGTAGGCGAGTCGGAAGTGTGACAGAGAAGGGAAGAAGCCAATAATGGGCCTGTGGTTGAGCAAATTAACACTGTGGGCAACCAGAACTCAAGCCCACCGGGGAATTTGGGGATACAGTCTTAGAACACGCACCTCAAAGTTCCCTCCACACAAGGGAGGGAGGGAGTAGGGGTATTTATACGCGGCTCCTATCCATCATTGGCTGAGTGTTGTTCCTGGTGTAGGGATTCATTCCCCCCTCACTGTTGGCCTGCTCTGTGGGTGAGCACAGCCAGCCCCACTGCTAGAAAAAGCCCTCCGGCAAAGAAATGCAGGTTCTGCCAGTTGGAAGTCAGGCTGGTGTGTGCTGAAATGTTGAAAGCCAGGGATAGGCAGGCCTTCACAGCATCTGCTACACAGCTCCTGCCAGGGAGGCTCCAGGTCCAAGAGAGCCTCCTCCCCTCAGCCCCAGGGTGGGGTGGAGGTGGGGCGAATGACATTATCTCTTGGGGTTTCCCTACCCAGGTTCTCTGACTACTATGCACTCATCTAATTAATCTGAGCATGCGCTCTGCTGTTCCTATCAGGACCCGATTAAAACAGCATCCGGCACAAAATAAAATGTAGCACATAGTGACACTGGGTGAATAGTGTTGAATCAGTAACTAATGTCATGTCTTCATGAATTGTTTGGAAATGTTGATTCAGGGGAGCCTGGGTGGCTCAGTCAGCTGAGCGTCTGACTCTTGATTTCAGCTCAGGTCATGATCCTGGGGTTGTGGGATCGAGCCTCTGCTGCTTAGGATTCTCTCTCTCCCTCTGCTCCTCTCCCCCACTCACAGGCTCTCTCTCTCTCTCTCTCTCTCTCTCTCTCTCTCTCTCTCTCCCCCTCTCCCCCACTATCACACACACACTCTCTCTTTCTCAAATTAAAAAAGAAAGAAAGAACGAACGAAAGAAAGAAATGTTGATTCAATATTGTATACATAAGTTGGAACCCAAAAAACTTAGTACTAAAACCTAATTTTTAAGTTGTTTTAAAACCTAATTTTTAGGGGCACCTGGGTGGCTCAGTTGACTAAGCGTCTGATTCAGCTCAGGTCATGATCTCAGTTTGTGGTTTTGAGCCCCGCGTCGGGCTCTGTGCTGACAGCTCAGAGCCTGGAGCCTGCTTCAGATTCTGTGTCTCCCTCTCTCTCTCTGCCCCTCCCTGACTTGTGCTCTGTCTGTCTCTCAAAAAAAATTTTTTTAAATCTAATTTTTAAATTGTTCTGTAACCATAAAAAAATCAAACCATGATAATCTGGAGCTTAAAAAATAGAAAAAGAGGGACACATGGATGGCTCAGTTGGTTAAGCATCCAACTCTTGATTTTAGCTCAGGTCATGATCTCATGGTTTGTGAGATAAAGCCCTGTGTCAGGCTCTGTGCAGAGCCTGTTTGGGATATTCTCTCTCTCTCTCTCTCTCTCTCTCTCTCCCTGCCCCTACCCTGCTCATGCTCTGTCTCTCTCTCTCAAAATAAAAACATAAATATTTAAAAAGAAAGAAAAAAAAAAGAAAAAAGAACAGAGACTAAGTAAGGTGAGGGAGAGCTCTTTGCAGCTATCCAAGCTGCTTCTATTTGGGAAGAGCTCTCAGGCAGAGGGAACAGCAAGTGCAAAGGCCCTGAGGCAGGAGCATTTTTTGATACAATACCTGACTGCTTCTGGGCTGCGGCTTTAGTACCAGCAACCAAGAAGACACACATTTTTTTCTCCCCAAATCTTACAGCTTTCCCTGTTCAGTGACTCATTAAAATTTTTTTTAACATTTATTTATTTTGAAATAGAGAGAGAGAGAGAGAGAGAGAGAGAGAGAGAGAGAGAGAGAATGGTGGTGGGGGGAGGGGCAGAGAGAGGGAGACAGAATCCAAAGCAGGCTCCAGGCTCCGAGCTATCAGCACAGAGCCCAACGTGGGGATGGAACCCACGAGCCGTGAGATCACGACATGAGCTCAACTGACTGAGCCATCCAGGTGCCCCTGCAGTGCCTCGTTAAAAGCAGAAAAGGCAGGGCAGGTCCTACTGGCCCCAGGTTACAGATGAGGACACTGAGTCTCAGAGGGGCTACATGGCTCGTCCAGGGCCCAGGGTTGCTGCTGCCTCACCCCAGCCCAGCTCTGTTCCTCTGTGGCCCCAGGAAGCTAGGAGGTACAGAAAGACGGGCCAGCTGGACCACAGAGGACATCTAACAGGACTGGAGCTGTGTTGGGAAAAGAAATAGCACTCTCACTCTGAAAAGTTTAAGGTTGTACTTGGCAGATTTTTATAGAACAAAATTTGCACTATTGATTCTGTGGCAAATAAAAACCTCTTGTGGACGCTCTGGGCTTCAGAGATCTGAAATGTTTAAATGAGACTGGCCCGAACATGAGGAGATAAGCCCAGCTCAGGTGGTGCCTGGGGTGAGGAGCCGGCCTCTTTTGTCTTCTCTCCCATCTGTGAAAATGACTTGTTACTTTGAACTGCTTCTTCTCTTCGAAGGGAGGGAGGGCTCCCAGGTTGTTGTCCAGGCCCCAGGCCTGCAATCTAAATAAAACCTCTGAGCAGAGGGAGAGGCCAAGGCAGTTCACGGGGCCACACTTAGGAGAATGCACCAGGCAAGGGGGACATTGTGCCACCAAATCGTGGGCCCTGGGGCTGCCTTGAGGTAGCGGCGGGTTCGCATCTTCCTGTAATTGGCCCACTGCCCCTGGTGGGGTGCTATTTCTGCTTCCTCCAGTGGACAGATCTGATTGCAGGGGTTCAAGGTAGCTGGCTGGAAATGGGAGGTTATTGCAAGGAGATGAGAGAGTGGGACTCCAGAAGCCTCCAGGAAAGGGAGTAGCTCTAGGAGGCCGCAGCCTCTCTGTGGTGCCTCTCCTTCCCCCCAGCCCAGCTGCCCCGGCTTCTGCCCCACTGTTTGCACCCATGACTTGTCACCTTGGACAAAGCCCAATATGGTCTCCCAGGGCTGCTTGCTCTTTAAGATGGCCTTTTACCTCCTCCCTCTGCTAATTGCCTCACATTCTTTGTATCCCAGAAGGAAGAACCCAGTTGAGCCAGCCACGTTTACCATGTTATAGATCCCAGTCACCTATGAATTGTCGATCCATGGATGTGCTGGCTGTCTTTTATTCTGCCAGCCAAGAGGAGTATGGGAGGGTCTCTCCATTGACAAACATTTAACAGCCATTGAGTACCTCCCTACTGCTGGCGTGGGGCTAAGGATGGAGCGATGAATAAAAAGGATGGAGGATGAATAAAAACCAAGTCTTCTCTTTTTATTGAGCCTCCTGGTGGGGGGGAGAGAGACAATGAATGGCTGTTTTCTGTCAAGTAGGGATAGGTGCTTAGGAGAAAAGCCTGTTAGGGGTGCTTAGGTGGCTCAGTCGATCAAGCGTCCAACTCTTGATTTGGGCTCAGGTCCTGATCTCATGAACCATGGGATTGAACCCCGCAGCCTGCTTGGGATTCTCTCTCTCTCTCCCTCTCTCTCTGCTCCTACCCTGCTCGCACTATCTCTTTCTCTCAAAATAAGTAAACAAACATTAAAAAAGAAAGAAAGAAAGAAAAGAAAAGCCTGTTAGAGGGTTAATTAAGGAACAGAGCGTGACCAGAGAGGTATTTTAGAATGACTGGGAAGCTTTTCTGGTAAAGGCGACATTTGAACAGAGGCCCAAGTAAAGTGAGGGAGGGCTCTCTGCAGCTATCTGAGCTGCTTCTGCTTGGGAAGAGCTCTCCAGGCAGAGGGAACCGCAAGTGCAAGGCCCTGAGGTGGGAGTGTTCTTGATACAATACCTGGCTGCCTTGGGCTGGGGCTGGGGCTGGGGCTGGGGCTGGGGCTGGGGCTGGGGCTGGGGCTGTAGGCAGGGCTGGCATTCGGGTATAGCCCAGGGAGTAGTTTCAAGTTCCTTTGGAGAGGACTAGAGCTTGGTGTCAGTCCCAAGTCCATTAGCCACTTGGCTAGGGGGAGGAGCCAAAGCACAAACCAAAGCATCTGTCTAAGGCATCCCTCTTTCTCACTGAGATCAGACACTTCTCCTTATCGGCCGTTAACGTGTCCCAGTCTGCAGCCTGAGTACAAGGTCACAGATCAGTTCCCATAAGCTCTTCCCTTTTATACCAAAGCATGAAACACAGAACTTAATTCTGTGTATGGTCTTGTCTTTTTCATTTTATACATCAGCCTTTTCTCCCCAGTTAGACCATCATCTCAGACCAGGCCTGAGCCCCTGTGCTCTCTTGTATTTGTTTCCTAAATAACCAAACTCTCACTCTGGGCCAGGGACTGTGGGGAGAGAGTGACCCATCCGCACTCAGGAAATCTACCATCTGATGGGAGAGAGAAGCCACACACCGGAAGTGAAAGGCCAGGGTAGGGTGACAGAGAAGGTGTTTTCAAACCCGTGAGGCAGGTGGCTCAAAGGCTTTGTGGGCAGAGGAGGGCCCGGAAGGAACCGGCAGGTTGGAAAGATTGGAGAGTGAGGGACAAGTGTACATAGACCATGATGGCTGTTCGTGGCATGGGGCGGTGGCCTCTCAGTTGTAGAACAGAATGGGGGGAGCCCGATTGTTGCAGAAACCTAAGAACCAGGGAGGAGGAGGGTCGGTTGACTCATCAGCCACTGAGTAGAATTTTTGAACTCCCCAAATAATGCATACCCATGACAGAAAACATTGGATTGGCAAAAGCAAGAAAATCACTGTAATCCCACACCCCGGAGAATGAAGTGTGGGGTATCCTGTGCTGCTTCCCCACATTCATGCAAATGGGCCCTGTCTTGTTGAATCTACAGTGTATCTCAAACATTAGGGTGAGTAATTTCCAGGTTGGTAATTCTCTCTCTCTCTCTCTCTTTTTTATTTTAATTTTTTTTTTAATGTTTATTTCTGAGACAGAGAAAGAGCATGAGTGGGGGAGGGGCAGAGAAAGAGGGAGACACAGAATCCGAAACAGACTCCAGGCTCTGAGCTGTCAGCACAGAGCCCGACACGGGGCTCGAACTCACAAACTGCGAGATCATGACCTGAACCGAAGTCAGTCGCTCAACCAACTGAGCCACACAGGTGCCCCAGCTCTTTTTTTTTTTTTTTTTTTAAGTTTTATTTATTTAAGTAACCTCTACACCCAACGTGGGGCTCGAACTTACAACCCCGAGATTGAGTCGCACACCCTTCCGACTGAGCCAGCCAGGCGCCCCTCTAGGTTGGTAATTCTAAACCTATTTTAATGGCTGCACAATGTTCCATTGTATGACTGCCCATCCCCTCAGGTTGTGCACAGAGGCTGTTTCCAGCTTTTTGCTGTTAGAGGTGTCAGCCAACACCTGTGCCCATGCCTTAGTCCATGTGCTGTATGGACTGCTGAGCAGGAGAAGGAAAGAAGGGTGAGAGGCCAAGGTCTTTACAGAGAGCCAGGTGTATGGAGGCCATCGTGCAGTGTCAGTGACACCTGTTAGGTGGGCGGGCTTGATACTACCCCAAGTAGCAGCCAGCTAGACCTGAAGCCTTCTGGCTATTTGCAGAGGAGGAAGGTCCGTGTGTGTGTATGTGTGTGTGTGTACACGTGTGTTGTGGCCATGAACATGGCCTAGGTCTCTAGTGAAACAGGCTTTGGGTGAACCAGAGGGGGAGACGTATAGAGGCTTTAGTTTTCCTTGGGTTTGGGGTAGAACCAAAAACTCCTGAGGATGGACTTTGAGGAAGAGCATTCTCCTTGCTCCTGATTTGGACCAGGGGGTTTGTGTGGTTTTGACAGTTTTGTAGGCCTTTTCATATTTGGTGCTGGGAGGGACCTTATATAGCTCAACTGAGGAGACCAAAGCCCAGAGAATGGCTGTGGCTTGCCCAACATCCATTAGGATGTGGTTGGCTGATGAGTACTCCAGAATGTCCAAAGCAGGCTGCTTCCTGGCTGGTAACATTAGTAACGTGCCCCATATCTATCCAGGACCCTGTCCCCAGTCTCTTCCTGCTCCTGTAACCCAGCAGAGGACACAGTGCTAGTGGCTCTCCTTGCTTAGTGGAGGCCAGTAGGGAGGGCTCATTGCAGGGGTCAGCAGACAAGCCCTTCCCCTCCTAGTGGGTTGGCTAGGCACACAGGATCTGGCCAGACCCAGGTTCAAATCCTGGGAATGACCTGATTTCTCTGAACTTAAGTTTTTCCAAAATGGGACAACTGATAAGATACCTGCCTTGTTGGGGCGCCTGGGTGGCTCAGTCGATTGAGCGTCCCACTTCGGCTCAGGTCATGATCTCGAGGTCTGTTGAGTTTGAGCCCCGAGTCGGGCTCTGTGCTGCTCTGTGCGTCAGGCCTGGAGCCTGCTTCGGATTCTGTGTCTCCCTCTCTCTCTGCCCCTCCCCTGCTTGTGCTCTGTCTCTCTCTGTCAAGAATAAAAAAAAAAAAAAAAAAAAAAAAAAGAGTACCTGCCTTGTAAGGTGGTAAAGATGAAACAAGCTAATCCTGATAAAGTTCTTGGCACTTGACTGCGACAGGGGCTCAGCAAATGCCCTCAATGTTAGTAGTAACATTGTGTCATCCTGTGTCATCCTTCCTGCAGACCAGATCTCAATACCCTGTGAAGTTTTGCCTCTTTGTGACCAGAGCTGAGTCTGAGTGGTCAGGCTGACACAGGCCAGCCGTGGCCAGGAGCAAGAGTCTCAGGACCAGAGGGGATGGCTCACCTTGGGCAGAGAGGGCTACTCTGTCGGGGGAGGACTGACTCTGTCCTGACCTCCCTGACCCCTCTGCCCAGGGTCAGGAGAAGGCCCCTGAGACAATGCAGGGGGAACAATGGAAAGCATCACCCAGCAACCACCTGCCTAAGCCCTCACCTCTACTCAGTGGCTTCTTCCTTCTCTTCCAAACAAGGTCTCCCCAGTCAGAGAGGAAAACCCAGTCCCAGCCCAGGGTCTTCATCTCCGGATCTGTGAAATAGTCACTGTTTTTTGCCTGGTTCCTCTGGAACTTATTTCTGGTCTTCCCAGGCTTCCTTGCTGTCTCTGTATCTTGAGCCAAGTAGATGAGACCAAGAGCTGTGGAGTAGGACAAGTGGGAACCAGGGCCCTGCTCTGCCACTTACCAGCTGCCTGACCTTGCCTGACCAAATGCTTTTAATTCTGTGGGCCTCAGTTTCATCATCTGAAATATGGGGCTAATGCGACCTGCCTCTTGGGGTTCTGAGAATTCTTGACAAATGGTTGTAAAGTGCCTTCCAGGCACGTAGCAAGGCCTCAGTGAGACACTGCTGTTGTTCTGTCTTTATCATCCAATGCCTCTTATTCAATAGCCATATGCCAGGGCCTACTGTGTGCCAGGCTCTGTGGGACACTGAGAACCGAAACGAATGCCATAGTCCTCTTCTCATGGCCTTTTTCCTCATTGTAGATCCCTCTCTGCTTGCTTCTAGGCCCCACCTAGGAAGATGGGGGTGTTAACCTCTTGGGTATCAGGCCTTAGGGGGCCCTGGTACTGCCGGATGCCTCTGTATCTTTGCACTAGGCTGACAACCTGACCCCTTTTCAATAGGCTGATACAATCATGGGAGGAGAAGGGTGTGTCTGGGGAGCTGGCCCTGCTTGAAGCCCGCAGAAGCTCCAGGGCAAGTTCTGTCACCTCCCCTAGGAAGGAGCCCAGAATGCATTTCTCTCTCTGGCTACTTCCTTAAAAAGAACGGGAACACTGAGAGCAGTGGAGGGAGAGAAAGAGCTAAGGACACCTGCCTGCCACGGGTCCAGCCTATGCAGCTCAAAATGGGACACACCGACCCCTCCCACTCTACCCCCTCCCTCCACTGCGATAAAGCGTGGGCTTTTCCCTGTACCTGGGGTGTAGAGGTTCTGCTCACCTGTCTAGTACCACAGCCTTCTTCCACCCACTGGAAACTGGCCAGGGTGGTTTTCCTAACAGGCTAGCCACATTACAATCTCAACACAATTAACCAAAAAAAAAAAAAAAAAAAAAAAGAGGGAGAGAGAAAAGAGAAAGAAAAGAAAATAGTCCTTGTGCAAATACTGCGGCAGTGTCTGTCAGGACCTAAGATCTGGTACTATCTATTTTTTAATAATTGAGGGTAATAAATATGTATTTCTTTCTCCTTGCCACCCCCCCTCCATCCTCCACAGCTTGTCAGCTCCCTGCGTCTCTCCTCTGATCAGACCAAGTCTTCCCCAAGCAAAAAAAAAATCCTTTAAGCAAAAAGGATTAAAGCCTTGAAAGTAGGTCTGCCTGAGCTCTCCCCCATCCTCTCCCTTCCCCTTCCCCAGGGCTGGTGGAGAAAGGCCCCTCTGGGGAACTAGGGACAGGGGGGGAGGGGGGAGGGAGGAGGCGGTGGGTGGATGCAGCAAGTGGGGCGGGGAGGAGGGATGGGGGCCGGTGGGGGCCTCTGGAACTGGGGACCATGCCACCCTCCCTCCCTGCAGCCATCCAGTTCCAGTCTCTGGCTAGCCTGGGAGAAGCAGCCCCACCCACCCTCCTCTGCCCAGAGGACCAGGGTCCCCCAGTCCCCCAGAGCATCGGACTCAGGAAAGAGGGTTTTAGTCTCAGACAGCCCCAGCTTGGCTCTGCAACCTGGCTTTGTGCTTTAGGGGCCTGTGTGATCTGGGGGCAAGCAACTGAATCTCAGTCGCTCAATCTGTAAAATGGAAATATAAACTAGCTACCTAACAGAGGATCAAATAAGCCAGCCCAGTGCCTAGCACATGGTAAATACCAAATAAACGAAATAAATTATCGTGGTTATTTTGATCCAATTCTCAGACACAGAGAGCAGTCAGTAATCTCCCCCATCCCATGGTGCTCCACCGTTCCCAAGGGCCTGGCAGGCACACCTATTGTTCACGCAGCATTGCCCACACCATGTACAGAGGGGGTTGAACCCAAGGCTGGGTGGTGTGGTTAGGAGCTCTGTTCGAGGATGTTGGGGCCGGTAGGCGACAGAATTGGAACTTAAAATGGGACTTGTATCCCCTCCTCCACTTCCTGTCCTGATATGCTTTCCTCCACCCTGTGAGGCTTCCTGCCACCCAGTTTCCCCCACTCTGGGCCCAAGAACGAAACCAGGAACCAATCCAGGGAAGGTCTGGCCTGGCTGGGAAGACCAAGACTGGGGCAGGCGTGGCCGTGGCTGATGCTTGGCGGACCCGCCTTCCTCTCCCTGCAGCTGCCAGCCTTCCAGTTCTGCTGAGGCAGCAGCCCAGGCCCAAGTGGGCCTTCCTCCCTTCAAGCTGGGTACATGCACACAGGGCTGGCTGCAGATGGGGGGCTCAGTGTCCCTGCACCCACCCAGGCCCAGAGCCCCTGGCCTGCTCCAGTAGTCAGTGCTTGGCCACACGGCCTCTAGGGCCCCACTGCCGGCCCCCGGGGACAGCCCTGCCCTCGCTGCTGTGGGCCTGAGCTGAGAGAGGAGAGGCAAGGCCGGGAGGCCGGAGGGCAGGAAAAGCTGGGAGGGAGGTGGCTATTTATAGCCAGCTTTGCTTTTGTTCCTTTTCCAGCAATGCTTCTCTTTAAATAGGAGCAGGGCTGAAGGCTGCAGCTCTTCCCCAGCCGCCTGTAGTCAGAGCGCATGCGTGCTGTGTGTGTGTGTGTGTGTGTGTGTGTGTGTGCACGCGCGCGCACGCGTGCTCACGTCTGTGCGTGCACAGGGGTGTCACACATGTATAGGGATGGAGTGGGGGTGGACACTTTGGTGCACGTGTGTGAGTGTGTGCCGGGATGAGGGAATGGTCCGCTCTGTGTGCATGTTATGCCAGCATGTACAGAGGTACAGATGGGTGTTCTTTGGGTGTAAATGTGTGTGTGCTGGCATATACACGTGCATGTATAGGGGATGGGGTAGCTCTTAGTATGTATGCACGTGAGCGTGTTTATAAGGTGGGCACACGCGAGACAGTCGGGCGGCCTCTCCTTAGTTGATGTGTGCGTGTGTGTATGCATATGTACCCGTATATGTATAGAGGGGTGGTGTGGACAAGTGTGTGTCTCCATGTGTAGAATGTGGTGTAAGCAGCTCTTTACGGTAGTGTACATCCATGTAATAGGATTGTGGGAGGGTGGTCATGCCCTTGTGTGTGCATGTGAGTTAGTGTGGTAGTGTATGTGGGAGTGGAGGGACCAGAAGGGCAGCTCTTACTGTGTGTATTCTCACTGCGCTGGGGGAGGGCACGGCTGTGTTCTCCACCTCCCATGGGCCTATTCCATGTGTGGAATAGTAAATGGGTGATGAGCAGGTGTGTGTGTGCCCACGTAAAGGGACTCCAGGGTCCTATCTGGCTGCTGAAGGAGGGTGTCAAACCCGCCCCCCAGCAGGCAGTTTCGGAGCACTCCCAGAGCCCCCCCAGCTCCCCGTTGGGTCCCTGCCAGGCTAGACCACTTGCTTTCACACTCCCTGCTTCCAAGCCTGCCAGGACGGTGGGCAGAGCGTGGGGTGAGCCAGATGAGGAAACCATCAGGCTTTGGGGTGGACCTGGGCGCCCAATCTGGCTCCGCATCGACCCTTCTCTACCTCGATTTCACATCTGTAGAATGGGAGAGTGGAGCCCTCTGGGGGCTGCTGTTGGGCTAGGAGAGATCGCACTAGCGGTGCGGTTTAGCATAGCTTGGGCTCTGGGGACCGCGGCCGGTCGGGGCGGGTCGTGTGGGGCCGCCGGGTTCCCAAGTCCGCCGGGAACTTGGGCGGGCGGCGGCGGGGTTAGCAGAGCGCGGGGCGTCGCTCGCGGCCCTCGCCCGGCCTTGGCGCTCGAGAGGTGGGAATCGTTTCCAGGGCGGGCGGCGGCTCCCCGCACGGTAACCCAGATCTGTCAGCGCGGCCCGGCGGCTCGGCAGTGCGCGATCCTCGCCCCGGGAGGGGTCGGGCCCGGGGGCGCTCTCTGCCCGGCCCGCCCTGGGGAGGCTCCGGGGGCTCGGGGCCTGGGCTTCGCCCTCGCCTCCAGCCCGGCCGGGCCTCGCCCGCAGCTCGGGATCGATGAGACCGCCCTCCCCGCCCCTCCCCCAAAGGCCAAACAAAACATAGTAAATATTTAATCCGGGCCAGGGAGCCAAGGAGGCCTCCCCACCCCCTCCGCAGCCGTCTGGCTCCTCTGCCAGCCCCGGCAGCTCTCTTCGGTAATAAGGCCGGAGTGGCAGGGATCGATCGCGTCCCCGGCGTGTGGGGCTGAGGGTGGGGGACCTGTGCCCTCGGGTGGCATCGCTGTCCACCCCAGGCCCCGGACCCGGGAGGCCCGAGCAGACCAATGCCCATGCTTTTCCAGGAAGGCCTTAGGAGGGCTTAGGATCCAGAGCCCCCCACCAGCCGCCTCTGCCCACCCCCATTCTAGAGTCCTTGTTTGAGCTTGTTGGGGGAGCGGAGGGGGAGAGGAAGAGGCAGCCCTCGGGAAGGGAGCCGTGAAAGCGGAAGGACATCCCAGTTCCCAGGCCAGACCTGACCTCCCGAGGCCCAGAACCCAAAGCCTGCAAGGGGCCTCCGGTGAGGTGGAAGCGGGGTAGCCAGGGAGGCCAAATAGAGGGGCTGGCAAGGTATTTCTGCCGTGGTGTGCTCCAGGCCTCCTGGGCGTTGCCCTGGGAGGTCAGACATCTTGTTGTTCTTTCATGCAGCGGTTAATTACTGAGCACCTATTATGTGCTGGTCATAGGCTGTACCCAAGGAGGCCCACAAGTCTGGGTCTGCAGAGAGATTACATTCCAAACAGCTAATAAGTGAGCACATAAGGTGATTTCAGAGAGTGGCTGAACTTCGTGCAGACAATGAACTGTATTATGATCGTGTGTTTGGCTAGGGAGGACAGCAACACTAACTGGCGTGGTCTGAGAGCTGAACCATGACAGTGGGTTGAGGCCAGAGCATCCCAGGCAGTTTACGGGGAGTGCAAAGGCCCAGAGACAGAAAAGAGACGGGTGTTCTAGGTCTGGGTAGAAGGCCGGGGAGGCAGTAGCAAGTGGGGGAGAACTAAGCAGTGGCTTATCCCCGAGGGTTTTGTAGGCCACGGGAGGAGTTCAGATTTTATTCTAAGTGCAGTACGAAGGCATTAGAGGTTTTAAGCAAAGGAATGGCATGATCTGATTTACATTTTTAAAAGCTTCCGCTGGCTGCAGTATGGAGAATAGAAGGTAGGGAGTTAAGGGTGGAGGCAGAGAGGCCAAGTGTGGTGGGGGGAGGTGTAACAGCAGTGGTGTATGAGAGGGAGAGTGAGTGGGCCCTGCCCGGCTTGGGCAGTGCCTATTAAGTGGCCACTTAGGCTTCTACAAATAACAGGGCCCCCCAGCAGCAGGAACAGCTTGCTCCTGAGCCTCTGGGCTCCTGACTTGGAAAGTCCCATGGGGCCTGAGCAGAGGCCAAGACCAGAGTCGCCTCCATCCTATCTCCCAGACCCAGACTCCACAGTGGGCAGCCCAGGAAGTTTTTTGAGGAGCATTAGAAAATGTTGACATGTTTTTTGAAACAATTTCAGATCTGATATCTCCGCCAGATTGAGTTTGTAACCAGCTTTATTGTTTAAGCCTGCTGGGATTTCATCAAAGGCGGCTGCTGTTTACCCAGAACCATTTCATTGGAGAAAACAGCAAACAGACCTGCATTTCTATCTGATTTCACTTTTTCCCTTTTCTCATGAATTTAAGTGCTTGTGAAAAGCAAGGCTGATAAGGCAAAGCGGTGAGGATCAAACCCCAAAGAGGGGGCTCAGAAGGATCTCAGCTGAGGTTTATTAATAGAGCAGAGGAAAGTTTGGGGTGGCTGGCCACCGCTCTGGAGGGTGAGAGGCACTCCTGGCCAGCAGCTAGCCCTCCACAGGGTGGCACTGGGGAGTGAGGGCAGATTGGGAGGGCTGCTCTCCACCCCCACCCTGGCCAAGACTTCTAGGCCATCTCCTGGTATGTGTTGTCTTTACCAGTCTCCAGACCGTTTCAGACACTGGCAACAACAAAAGGCTGAACGTCAGCTCCCACCTGGAAAGCAGCGGTCACCCAGCCTCAGAGATGGGTTCAGTGAGATAGAGCCGAGCTTTCCTGGGGAAAGGCCGAGTGAGGAAACAGATCGAAAGGCAATGTAAGCCAGATCATGAGAGTGCCGGGAAGAGTGCCTTCCTGTACGTCTTCTGCCAGCACTTGGGCCGCAGTCCCTTCTCCTGCCAGGCGGCCTGAACCAGGGCAGGGCAAGGCCTAGGGACTCTGGTCACAGGCTCTGCGCTCCCTCTGCTTCCCCAAGGAATCTACACTGGGCTTATCACCACCCGCCTGATAGGATCCGATGCCTTCAAGCAGGCCCGTTGACCCAGCAAATGCTTTAGCCCAATGGGGGAAACGCTGGTTCGGCAGCCTATCAGGGAAGGTGTCCTGAGAAATTTGGGTTAATGTGCCTTGTTCAGTCGCTTGAGCGACAGCTAGTTAAGTGCACGGGTTGCTCGGCATACAGGCCACCCCCTTGTACATTAGACCCACTTATAAGGTCAATCGATTTGAACCAATTAGCAAGAGGATAAGGACTTGTTTATCTTTAATAGACTGTAGATCTTGCAGCAAACCATCTAAGCGGGATGATACAGACACAGAGGTGTTTTTTCAGGGCTGAGTACGGGGCATAACCATTGTGCCCTACTGCTTTCTGGAAGATGTACTTCCCATCGACAGCAAGAGTCGAGCCCCCTCATGTCTGGGATGAGCCTACTGGGAGGTGAGCTGGGGAAGGCCAGAGGTCTTGTGTTCACAGAGCCAGTTCTGTGCCCTCCTTGTGGAGGCTCCCCTCCCCTGCCCTCCTTTTGCAGAGCCCAGTGGGCTGCTGGGAACTTGGTGGCTCGTTTCGTCCCTGTCAGCTCAGGGCATGGTCCCAGGCTTCCTGTGAGAGGGAGGAGCCACACACTGCAGGTACCGGGCCTGCACCCCAGGGCCTCGGGGGTATTTGCTGCCATGGGTGGAGGGCATGCATCGTCTCATTTAATCTTTGTAAGCCCCTTCCTGACAGCCACCTCCAACCCGAGTAGGTATTATGCCCTTCCCCAGATGAGAAAACAGGCCTGGAGGTGGGAGGCCGCAGACCCTACTTGTGCCGCCCGAGCGATCTGCACACAGACAGACATGGCTGCTCCGGAGTCCAGTGTCTTTTCACTTGGCTGTGCTGCCTGCGGCCTTCTACAGGTTAGCCAGGGGCAGGGGCTGTTTGCACATTGTGGGTTTGGAGCCCGTGAGCCGGCAACGAGAGGATGCAGTGAGTGGGTCCTTTGGCATTTTCTGGCCTGAGACTATCTGGGGATGAAGCTGAGGAAACGCAGAACACAGGAGTTGTTTGCCCTGCCTTTGCCCTAGGAGGGGCCAGGCGGGTCTCTGGCTGCAACAGTTGGTGGGGCTGTTGTAACAAAGTGGGTGCGGGCACAGGGGAGATGCCGTTCTCCGCTCCCTGAAGCATCCCATCTCCAACCCAGAATCCCTGGCTCCTTAGTCGGTATCCCCTTAAAGATGGAGGAGAGGCCACTCCATCCCCTCAAACTCTTGCCCGCCACTTCCCTCTCAATGCCTTCTCCTCACACCCAGTGTCTCTGACTGCCACCCGAGCCCATACTTCAGAGGCAGCAACGTCTGCTTTTACCCCAGAGACAGGGCAATGTGAGCCACAGAGGGGGGCCAGGGAGCAGGGAGCCGGTTCTTCCTACAAAGAGGTTTCCGACTGTAAGTGTCCCAAGGAAGGGGCCGGTTCAAAGTAGTCGGGAGCGGGTGGAGAGCTTCGCTCTTTCTTACTCCAGTTCTGCTGCGCCAGCTCAAAACAGTTGACGAGTCCTTCCTGGGAAATTGCTTCAGATCTCACAACATTTTCCTCTTAATAGCCTCGGTGGTGGCGAATCCTTGACCTTTGAGGGTCGGTTTGATTTTTTGGAAAAGGCCAAAAGTAATTTGAAGCTGTGTGTTGTGAATAAAAGGAATGAGCAATTTGCAGAGTGTGGTTTGTTTTGTTGTTGGGATTCATTTTTTTTTTTTTTTAAGGTTTAAAAACAAGATGGGACTCAAGTATTTAGCTAGTTTTCTCACAAGGACGTTCCAGAAGTGTTTCAAGCGATCGCAGCACCCTGAAACGGGGGGCTTGGATCCGAAAGTGACCATTTTGCTAGAAGCTCAGGGGAAGGGAACTGATGCCTTATTGAGCCGCTACTATGTGCCAGACACTTTACATACATTATCTCAACTGCCTGAAATCATTTTTGGAATAAGGCCAGTCTATAAAAAAAATCATAAATAATCCATTATCTTGCTTACTCTTCACAGCAATCCTATTAGAACAAGCACTTAGCCCATTTCACAGGTGAGGAAATGAAGGCTCAAAGAAGTTAAACACCTTTCCAAGGCCACAGGGCTTGTAAGTGGCAGAACTGGGATTTGAACCCAGGTCTGATTGGCTCCACACTCAAGGCCAATTCTTTTTTTGGGGTGTATAGAGTTCTGGTATACCTTCCACACTCCTCCTTGCCCTCGATAACACACACATTTAGTTTTGTTATGTCACGGCGGCATCATTCGGGCTGTATTCACCCTTTAAAAAAGAAAGCAGGTCATAAAGGAGCCGTGTTACAAGGCGAAATGCTGACTGTGTGCCGTGGCAGACGTCAGCAGGCGTCGGGGGATGTGTGGGTGACAATGGCAAGGAATGAAGTATGGTGTTTATTAGGTACTCTGGCAAAGGCCTGGGAATTCTGGATGCCAAGCAGTGATGAGTGGAACGGGCTGGCTCAGCTCTCACCCAGCCCCAAATGCTGGGCAGATTCTGGTTTGGTGCCTTTGAATCAACTGGACTGTTGAACAGACAAACTCTGGGAGCTTACCTGGCCACTGACAAGACTCCAGAAGGCTCCTTCTGGATGATGATGATGATGATAATGGTACCAGTAGAAGCTCACACTGATGGAGCATTGTGTTAAATGTCTTACCATTAAGCTTTGATCCCTTTACACACTCTTGGCCTCTGACTGGAGGGGGTCTGCATACTCTTAGTTCCCACTGGGTCCCCAGCCACACAGGTTGGTTCTCTCAGAATCCAGAGAAGGGCTCTTTCCCTGGATGCCATAGCTGCATATGACAGGCTCGTGTGTGCCAGAAGGCTGGTGGTTTGAGGCTCTGTACATACCCTCTCCTCTCCTGGAGAGACAACAGCTCCAACAGGACTCCTCAACCACAATCCCAGACACAGCTGTCTAAATACAGCAATTCCACATCCAGGCATTTATTTTACGGATACCCTTGCACCTGTGGGCAGAAACACATATACAGGAGCAGGCATGTTATCATTGACTATAATAGCAGAAACTGGAAACAACCTAAATGTCCATCAGTAGGGGAGCGATCGGGTAGATTACAATACCCCCACACAACGGGATTCCGTGCTCCAAAGAATGGATGACTTTGTATGCACTGATATGGGACGGATGCCAACATGTATTGCTAAGTGAAAAAGCAGTGGTAATATACTGCACTACCGTTTGCTTTTAAAAAGAAAGATATACTTGTACGTGATAGAAATTTTCTGGAAAGACACAAAAGAAACTGTTAACAGTAGGATGCCTCTGAAGAAAGATACGAGGGACTGGAGGTCTGGGAGAGGAAAGGAGACTTATTTTTCATTGTATACCCTTTTGTGCTCTTTGAAAAAAAATTTTTTTTTTTACTATGTGCATACATTATCTTTTCGATTAAAAAGGAGGTGGGGGGAGGTTTAGAAAAAAAGAAATCTCCAGGCTTTATCTGGCTTTTCAGTCTGCATGCCTTCCCTGTCTGCAGCCAGGTCCTGCCGCCCTGACTTAGGGGTCATTTCTCAGCTCCTTTCCCTCGGCCCCAGCCCATGGCCACCACTCCCCAAGGCATCCATTACCGCCTCTTACAAGTACTTAAAACCTACCCTTTACCTTGAAATACAAATAACTGTAATATGGAGACAAGGCTGAGCTTCGTTGCACTTCTAGAACAGACGGGAATCGGTTGGCGCTGAGAGGCTTGATAAATGTTTGCTGAATTGAATTGAATCTGTGACTCGGTTGGTTACACCGAGCAAGGTACTAATTGGCCAAGGTCAGACATCCAAATCCCATATAGGTTGGCTCTTTCTTAGGTTGCTCCCATGGGCACTGTCGTGAGGGAAGGAGTGCCCCCACGTGCAAGGATGGAGGGTGAGTGCGGGACAAGGTGGGGACGCCCTCTCATTTCCTGGAGACACAACTCAGAGTGACTTTAGGAGGCAGTACTGAACACGGTGTGATAGGCAGGAAGGCCCAGCTCTGGAAAGATTCGACTCAGAAGAACATCTGTGGTGAGGTCCAAAAGCTCCATGATGGCTTAAAGAAAAAAAAAAAAAAATTAGCCTGTGTGATATTACCCAGTTTATTCTAAGAACTTTCTAACAGAGATGCAAAAGATGGAACCCACTAAGCATGTTAGTGAATTGTCTGTTGTGGTGGTTGTTCAACCATAGGCTGGAAGACAGCCAGCTAACAGGCATTTTGTGGGCGAAATGAAAGCATGAGGTAGTTGATTATTTCAATGGACTATAAGGTTCTTTTTAATTATATACTTTGTTATACGTAACACCAAATTTACCATTTCAACTTGAGGGAGAAAGAGAGAATCCCAATCAGGCTCCATGCCCAGCACAGAGCCTGATATGGGGCTTGATCCTATGACCCTGGGATCATGACCTGAGCCGAAATTTAAGAGTCGATGCTCAACCAACTGAGCCACCCAGGTGCCCCCTATTTAAACCATTTTTTTCAACGTTTTTTTTGTTTTTTTGTTTTTGTTTTTTTTGGGGGGGGGACAGAGAGAGACAGAGCATGAACGGGGGAGGGGCAGAGAGAGAGGGAGACACAGAATCGGAAGCAGGCTCCAGGCTCCGAGCCATCAGCCCAGAGCCTGACGCGGGGCTCGAACTCACGGACCGCGAGATCGTGACCTGGCTGAAGTCGGACGCTTAACCGACTGCGCCACCCAGGCGCCCCTATTTAAACCATTTTTAAGTGTCCAGTTCTCTGGCATAAAGTACAGTCACATTGTTGTGCAACCCGTGATGATCAGTTATAATGGTGCCACTCGCAAAGCTGTTAATAGGGAAAGCCTGAGAAACGCCTCTGTGGCCTTTGATTTCTGCCTAAGGAGGGTATCCTTGCTCAGACTTGGCCAGCGTTCCACTTACATCTTCCACACGCCAGCTTTTGGAACCTCCACCTCAATGGATTCCTTCTCTGGCGTCTGGAATCATGGAGTGCATTGGCAGTCCAGTAGAACATGGGTAGTGGTCATGGAAACCTCTAGAAGCAGAGATCTAGGTAGTATAGCGTGGTGACATTTCTCCTACTATTTCTTTTTTCTCATGTCAAATATTCACTAGCCTGGAGGACGTGAGAGAGTGTATATCTCTTGCCCATGACTATTTTTCATTCTTGAAATGAAATTCCCCCAGTGGTTCTCTGGCCTCAGCCAGTGTGTGATGTCCTGGCACCTTTCTCTCCAGGCTGTGATCCAGCAGCTCCCCACGGCCCCGGGACCCATCCAGCTCACTCACAGCAAAGACTTCTTGTCCTGTAAGGGTTATTATGATGAGAAAGCATTTGCCTGCAGGCACAGTGAGTCAGAAAGTTTGATGTGCCTTCCAAAAACAACCCCCCCCCCAAAACATCATCTATAATCTTTGGTCACATTAATAGAAGCGTTCAAATCCGGGACGTGAAGGACTTGCTTCCCTCTCTGCTGAGCACCCACTGAGTCATCCTCTCTTGCCATCTTCTACCAATCCAGTCCGTCACCACCACGATGCTTAAATTCATCCCCTGCTCTCCATTTCCCCTGCCTCTACCATCTCAAACCCGGGTCCCACATCTCTTGCTTAGACCGTTGCAGTAGCCTCCTGATGGTGCTCTAGCTTCTTGCCTTCAGGCTCCATGCTGCAGACAAGTGATGTTAGGGAACATAATCTAATCATATCACTCTGATTGCTTAAACTCCTTCAGGCTTCTCACAACTTTGGCAGTAAAGGCCTGAGTTTTTTCTTTTTAATATTTTATTTTACTTATTTTTTAATGTTTGTTTATTTTTGAGAGAGAGAGAGACGGTGCGTGTGCGTGCGTGCACAGGCAGGGGAAGGGCAGAGAGAGGGGGAAAGAAGATCCCCAGCAGGCTCTGTGCTGATAGCAGAGAGCCCGATGTGGGACTCAAACTCAAGAAACGTGAGATCATGACCCAAGCCAAAGTCAGGCGCCCCTGACTGAGCCAGCCAGGTGCCCCTAGACACCCGATTTTTAACAGGGTTTTCGAGGCCTCATGTCTGCAGGGCCCCTGCTAGCCCTTTGACATCACCTCACACCACTTGTTTCCTTGGAGCTCACACCCCTGTAGTGGAGAGGGGGCCGAGTCATGGACGAGAAAGCAAAGATAGGGCTGATGAAGACCAGGGAGGTGGGGGCACAGACAGTGAGGGAGAGAGTTAGGGACAGTGTGCTCAAGGAAGCCTCATGAGGAGATGACATTGATCAGAGACCTGGTGAGATGAAGGAAGGAGCCTATGGAGGCCGGGCCAAGAGAGGAGCGGGGCTGAGGAGATAACCGGTTAGTGCAAAAGCCCTGAGAGCGTGTGTGCTTGGTGCGTCCCAGCAAGACAGCCCCCAGGGGTGGGAGGGGAGCAAGGAAGGTGGCAGTGTGGTCGGTGTGGTCAGATCCTGCAGATTGATGGTCAGTATGATGGGGAGCCATAGAAAAGGCTGGTTTACATTTTCATATTTTTGGAAGACCACCCTGACTGCCAAGTAGGAAAGAGACTCTGAGGAGAACAGAAAAGTTAGGCGACTACAGGGACTACAGTGTCCCTGAGGAGAGTGGTCATTCGGACCAGCAGCCACTTGGTGGTATCTAAGGGTTGAATGGCTGTGCCAATTATTTAGTGCTATAATTAGTCATGCACGCCTCTGGATTGTGAGCTGTGTGTGGACGGGGGTTATATCCGCTAATCTATTTTGTATCCCTAGCTCTCGCCTGGGCCTGGCATATATTAAGTGCTCAGTAAATACCTGCTGAATGGCCTGGGTTATGTTAGGAAGTCCCGAAGGAGCCGAGTAAGTGCTTGCCCTGAAGAAGAGACGTGGGGGCCACCATCTTCAGAGGCATAAAGGAGCTAAACTCAAGGGCACCTGGCTGGCTCAGTTGGTAGAGCATGTGACTCTTGATTTCAGGATTGTGGGTTCAAGCCCCATGTTGAGTGTAGAGCTTACTTTAAAAAAAAGTTGGGGGGGGGCACCTGGGTGGCTCAGTCAGTTATGCATCCTTTTTTGGCTCAAGTCTTGATGTTGCCGTTTAGGAGTTCGAGCCCCGCATCAGGCTCTGTGCTGACAACTCAAAGCCTGGAGCCTACTTCATATCTGTGTCTCCTTCTCTCTCTTCTCCTCCCCAACTCACTCGTGTGTGTGTGAGTGTGTGTGTGTGTGTGTGTGCGTGCGCATGCACGTGTGCACTCTCTCTGTCTCTGTCTCTCAAAAATAAATAAACATTAAAAAAAAAACTTCCATAAACTTAAAAGAAAAAAGGAGCTAGGCACAGAGGCTCCCGGGTATTACCTTGAAGACTCTAGGAAGAGTTTGGTCAGGCGTGATCTGGACCCCAGGTGACCAGGAGCCTCCTAAGAGGGCTGTCAAGAAGTGCAGGCTTCACGATCTCTTGTCAGAGATGCTGGGGGGAATCGTGTGTGGAAAGGACACATGTCCGTGCATGCCTGTGAGCTCACACACAACCCACAATCCACAGGTATGGATTGCAGGCACTGCAGATTTTCTGGCCCTGAAATCACACACTTCACAGCTAGAAAGACGCTTGGAAATGGGCATGACTGGTAACCTGAGGTTTGGGAGTCTCTGGTTACAAATGACAGAAACCCAGAACTGTTGGGACAAACAAGGGATCTTACAAGCTCCTGAAACTAAAAAGATTCACCTTCAGGTGTAACCTGATCGTGCAGTGTCACCAGGACCTGGTTCCTTCTTCTCAGCTTCTTGGCCTGACTTCCCCTGATTTGACATCATACTCAGAAGGTTCCAGAAGCTCTGTGTTCACATTTTCCCTCCCCTCAGAAAGAGAGCTTCTTCCCGCCCCCCCCCCCCAACACTTTGAACGTATTTGTGGTCCCGTTGTCACTGGCCCACAAACCAGTCCTGAGGCCTGGGAGCCTGTGCTGACTGGGTGCCTGCCCAGAAGGTGGGTGCTGAGATCAGCTCCTGGGTGGAAAGTTGAGGAGAACCAGTTCCCCCAGGGTAAAATCAGGGTGCTGCATCCAGAAAGAGGGGAATATATCGTGGGCGGCCAGAAACCCACACAAATTGTAGGCTTTAGGTGGTTTGCTAAGTGCTTTCTTTGTACCCGTCTTCCTCAGAACTCCATTTGTCCTGTTGCTCTGGAAGCCCCTGAGGCACCCCACTTTTGCTGTCGAACCCCCTCATTTTGCAGATGAACAGACTAGGCTTAACAACTTTCTCAAGGCCCCACAGCTCGATTGCGGTGGAGACAGGACTGGCACCCAGGTCCTGGGGCCTGGCAGCATCGCCTGGCGGGACAGACCTGAGTCTGGGGTCAGCCTGCCAGATCTGAATCCTCTGGCATTGCTGTTTGTTGTCTGTGAGGCCGGATTCATTTCCTAGGGCTGCCGTAACAAATTGCCACAAATTTAGGGGCTTAAAAGAGCAGAAATTTATTTATTTACTTATTTATTTATTTATAAAAATTTTTAAAAATCTTTATTTTTGAGCAAGTGAGAGAGAGACAGAGTGAGAGCAGGGGAGGAACAGAGAGAGAGGGAGACACAGAATCGGAAGCAGGCTCCAGGCTCCCAGCTGTCAGCACAGAGTCCGACGCGGGGCTTGAACTCACGAACTGTGAGATCGTGACCTGAGCCGAAGTCAGATGCTTAACCAACTGAGCCACCCAGGCGCCCTATTTATTTATTTATTTTAAAGTTTACTTTGAGAGAGAGAGAAAAAGCATGAGAGAGAGAAGCCCAAGCAGGCTCTGGGCTATCAGTGCAGGACCTGATGTGGGGATTAATTCCACGACCGTGAGATCATGACCTGAGCCGAAGTCAGATGCTTAACTGACTGAGCCACCCAGGTGCCCCCCCAAAACAGCAGAAATTTATACCCTCACAGTTCTGGAGGCCAGAAGTCCGAAATCTAGGTGCTGGCAGGGCCGTCCATGTTCCCTTCAAAGGCTCCGCTCGTTGCTGTTCCCAGCTTCCCGTGGTGGTTGGCACTTCCTGTGGCCACGTCACTCCAATCTCTGCCTCCGTCTTCCCGAGGCTTCACTCTGTCTTCTTTTCTGTCTCTATAAGGACATTTGTCATTAAATTTGGGCCCTGTGTAGGTAATCAAGGATGATCTCATCTCAAGGTCCTTAACCGCATCTGCAAAGACTCTTTTTCCCAAATAAGCTAACAGTTTATTTCGCAGGTTCCAGTGGACATACTTTTTTGGAGGCCACCATCCAATACATTCCAGGAACCTTGGGGAAGTCACTTAACCTCTTCAAACCTCAGTTTGTCAGCTGTAATGTGGGGATGATATCAGTGCCTACTTCATAAGGTTATCCTGTGAGATCATCCTTGTTGAGTCCTTCACAGAAGGCCGGGCACTTAGTAAGTGCTCAGTAAATGTTAGCTGTGGTTATAGTCTTCAGACTCCAGGTCCAGCCTGCTCTTCCTTTGCCGAGGTGGCTTTCTTTACACGTAGGCTTACCTCCCCTCAGCTAGTAGTTGTGGAGACAAGACAGGGAGTTGACATCTTGGTGGAGACAGAGCTGTCAAGGTTAAGCTGGTGTCCTCAGGCTTGCTTCCTCCGTGAGGCCTGTTGTCTGAGCAGACCCTGTTCCCGAGGCTTGAGGCTGGGAGGCGGGGCAGCCTGAGAAGGCCTCCTGCCAATCAACCTCTCACCCTGGCCAGGCTAGCTTGGGAACCCTAGGATTTAGAGCGATGAATGTAAATTGCAGATTCCACACTTCTCTTGCTTCCGTGTGTTGGGCTGAGATCCCATCAGCATCTCATTCCCCTTACCTTGGGGCCCCTCCAGGTCTCATTCGGTAGATTGTGTCGGCAGAGCACCTCCTCGGCTACCACGACGGCTTGCTACCTACATCTATCACACCTGCGCTGTGACAGTGTAATTTTTATCTCTGGTTGTTTATTTCTCCGATGGAACTACTTGTAAATTCCAAGAAGAAAATATATCCGTGTGTGTGACAGAACCAGCCCAGGGAGATTAATCTGGGCTTTTAAACTGGGGATGCAAACCAGGCTGATGCTGCTCCGTGCCTAAGTGTCCAGTAATCAACCCCCAGCCGTCAATTGCCCCCCAAGGAAGCAAAGGCCTGGGAGGAGTCAGGCTCAGTAGGGTTTGATCCAGCTGGGAGGGAATGGGGTCCTCGTTTCTTCCAGGTAGCTAGCAGGCCCTGAGGACAGAAAGTGGGAGGCAGGTGACTTGAAGCCAAGAAGTGCAAGAGGTGGACAGAAAGCCCCATATTTCAATGCAGAGTTGACAGTGGTGTGAGAAAGAGGGGACCAAGGGGGTTGGTTGTGGCCACTGGTATAGGCACAGGCTTGTGCAGTTCAAGAGACCCAGTTTCATTTTTTTTTTTATGTTTATTTTTGAGAGAGCGCAAGCTGGGGAGGGACAGAGAGAGGGGGATAGAGGATCCCAAGCAGGCTCTGTGCTGACAGCTTGAACTCACAAACTTCAAGGTCATGACCTGCGCCGAACAAAGTTGGATGCTCAACCAACTAAGCCACCCAGGAGCCCCGAGACCCAGTTTCACATCCGAGCCCCACCACTCGCCACACACCTTGGGGGGAGTTCCTTTACCCCACATGCAGACAGAGGGGTCTCTTGATCTGCAAATTGGAGCAAAGGATATTTGTTCCACAGAGTAATTGAGAGAATTAAATGAGCAGCGTATGAAAAATGCTTGTTGCGTATATCATGGAAATCGGAATCCTAGAATTGGGAGGAATTTAGGGAACACTTAATGCAAAGCCCAGTGGAGGTTTGGGGAAGTGAAGGGACTTAGAAGCCGGGATGGAGCCCACATCACCCATTGTCCATCGTCATATCATGCTGTCTCCATAGCAGGGGCCCGGTCCGGCCTTCTCCAATTCCTACAGACTCAATTGATGGTCCTCAGGCATCCATAACCCCTGAAAATGATAAGTACTGTTTCATGTGCGGGTACGTCTTAGAGCATCAGGGCTTTCATTCTCAAGAAGGTCCCCCACTCGAGACGATTAAGAACCCACTGGACTCTGTGATAATGTGACTACATGAGGGTCTGTATTGGTGGATACATGGCCTCAATTATGACCGAGACCTGATTGTCACTGGGCTTCAGGGCCCCCACCAACCCTTGTCATTAGGGCGTGGTTTTCAATTTCTTTCCCTGGGAAGGCTGGCGAACCCATGCCAGCACGGAGCAGGGTGTGGGCCTCGTTACAGGCAGAGGGAGTTTCCAGCTTTAGGCATCCTGAGCCAGATCCAGATTTCATGAAGCCTGAAGCTTATGCAATTCGGGGGCCCCTTCTATGAAAAAGCACAAGTCATGGATACAGAATTAGGTTGCATGGCCTTGGGAGGGGCTGTGGCTGCTGTTAGCATTGGCCTTCACTGGTGCCATTAGCTGGACATGTGTCCTCAGAAGAATCTGGGATATCAGCATAGCTCACCCACCAGATGGCCCCCTGTTGGCCCCCAGAGGCATTTACCCAGTTTTCTGGTTGCTGCCCCCACCACCACCACCAACCCCCCCCCCCCCCCCGCCCCACTGGGTACTTGAGATTGAACTTGAAAAGACCAGCCTTGCCTTCAAGAAGCTCCCAGTAAAGAGAGACTCAGTTTACCAGTAAACAATGACTTACCAGCCATTACTCCTCCTCTGCTTTCACTTTGCTGCCCCCTGACCCTCCCCTTCCACATTCCCCTAGCTCAGCAAGTTGCTGGCCCCCCTCACTCCACTCTCAGCAGACTGGTGATACGGGGGAGCCCTGGCAGCCTACCTCTGAGCAAGAAGAGGCAAGGGCTTCCTGCCGGGCATCCACGGAAGGGTCTCCGTGTTTGTGCTTAGCCCCCTTCCATTCATTTCTGTTGGGATTGAGCACAGTATGGCTGTTTGTCCAAGCCCAGGCTTTGGGCAGGTCCACTGGAAGGTGGAAGGTTGGGGCGTAGAAGCCGTGGGCTGCCTCCATCCCTGCCTTGTTCGGTCTCATGTTCGTGAGCAAGAGGGTGACCCCAGAGAATCTGGCTTTGGCTCTTGCTCTTCCACTTTCTACCTGTGGGTATTACAGCAGCCTCTGATTCTCTTTGAGCTCCAAGTTTGTCATCTAGAAGACAAACAATAACACCCACCTTGCTGGGGTATTGGGAAGTTAAGGATTTCACACACATAGGGCTGAGCCCAGTGCCTGTCCTACAGTTATTTTGGAAGAGCCGACAAGTTTACACCCTTTCCTCTCTAGCATCCTGGTAAGTCTCCTTTTCTGTAGGGTCCCAGAGCTTCCTGGGTCAAGGCTGGTCAAGGCTGGTCAAGGCTGGTATTTCCTGGGGCAGTGTCTTAGGCAGCATTAGTTGCATCAGGCTGGAGGCAGGCTGAGCTGGGAAGGAGCAGAGACCTGTGTGGAGTGGCTCAGGACAGACAGATGAGGCAGCTTCAGGGATGAGAGAGGGATACCCCCAGCAGCGGCCCATTTCCCTAACGTCCCTGGAGAGACAGGGCTGAGCAAAGGGAAATAGCAGGATGGAGTCAGCTTCATTTCTAGGCCTCATCAGAGGGCAGTTTCTGGCTGGTGACCTGGGCAGGTGACTCCCAGGAAACTGCTGACCTCTTGCCACCCACTGTGACCACAGCCATTCCCCCTGGGGTCAGATCAAGGCTCATCATGGGAGCACTTTGTCCCATCAGGGCCTCCCTGCCCTTCCTGCCCCGTGTGGCTCCAGGAAGCATCCCAGAGCCAGGAACTGGGACTGGTTCTGACCCCCTGGGGAAACCCTGCTACATTTCCAATAAGGATTTGAACAGGTTGCTGAGCGGGCCCAGTAATTAATCTTTTGTTTTTGTTTGTTTATTTTGACTACAAAAGTAAAACATGCCATCTGTGGAACATTTGAAAAGTACAGAAAACGATAGAGGCAGGGAGGAAAAGCCCATACACCCAAGCAGAGTCAAGCACAACTGTTAACATGTTAATATGTTGGCTTCCCACTGAAAAGCAGAAGCTTTTAGAAACCCCATGTAAACATCAATGTCAAAGACTGCCTGGGATTCCATGGATTAATCTTTTTAAGAAAACACATCTGAGCCAAGTGGATTTGGAGTGCAGGGATTTGGAGGCACCCCTAGGCAGGGGAGTGCGGGACAAAGTCTGGGTCTTCAGCCCCTGGGGTTCAGCAAAGCTTCCCCGGAGACTCCCAGAAGGTTGGATGAGGTTGGCCTCAGTCACTGATTTCCTTCTCCACGCACTTCCCGGCAGGAGCGCTTTCACACTTGGCCTGCCTGCTTGCCTGCCTGTCAGCAAGTGGAAGGCAGTAAAGGGTAGAAGATGGAAGGAAGAACATGGGGGAGGCAGTCTCCAGAGAGAACTGCCCCACCTGGCAAAGGATGGGAGTGGGCTTGTGTTCCCTTTTCTTTCCTGAAGGGGTGTGTGTGTGTACGTGTTGGGGGAAAGTGGCTGGTAAGCAGCCTCTGCAGAGGGAAGGAGCGTCATTAGTGCAGGTTGATGAGGACCCCATGGAGGTTGCCACCTTGGAGAGAGAAAAGGCAGGGCCAGGAGAGGGTGGAGCAAGTCAGGCAGAAATCTCGAGGGCCCACACCAACTGCCCCCTCATTTAGCATTTCTATAGGAGGCAGCCAATGCAGGGGCCCTGACTTCTGCTGCCTGGGCTTGGTCACCACATGGGGAGCAGAGTGACCCATTGCCCTTCACTGGGCCCCACCACTGAGAAGCCACCTGCAGAAGTGACTAGAAGAGGGCGTGGGGTGGGAGTCTCCCCAGCAACTCCATGACTTGTTCCTGGTGGCAATGGCTTCCAGGCCCTAATGGAACCATTTTTCTGCAAATGAGGACTAAGAATTTGCCAAGCGCCATGCTTAATGTTCTGTATGTATAACTTAATCTGCACAGCAGCCCTGTAAGGTCTGTCCCCCCCCCCCCCCCGCCACCCCTCCCATTTTACCGGTGAGCAAACTGAGAGGTTACATAGCTTGCTTAAGGTTACTTAGCCGGTCAGTGCCTAGCTGGAATCCGAATGCAGGCCTAATTTCAAGCCAGCTCTCTTGGCCACCATTTCTAGCTGTTGGTGCTGGGAGGCAAGCTGCAGAACCACCTGGATGCTTCTGCAGGAGTCCACCAGATCCCCCCTCCGAAGGCTTCTGCTCCATAAGCACTTTCTCTGGGGACGGAGGGAAGTGTATCTATGTGCCACACGAGAGTCCAGATCCCAGAGAGAGAGGGAGGTGTCGCCTGTCCCCATTCTTGGGTTTCTCTGAAATGCGTGGTTTGGGCTCAAGTGTGTGTGCAGGGGGCGGGCAGGAGGCCGCCTCGCACCAGGTCAGGGCTCCTGGCTTTTTGATCCTGAAGCCGGTGTGACCCAACACCGGCTACAGGCGGCAGTGGAGGCAGGAACACGGATGCCGGGGCCTGGCAGCCGCCCAAACCTCGGCCGCCGGAGGCAACGGCAGCGCCTCCCTCTCGGAGGGGGCAGGAGGAGGGGCAGCAGAAGGGTGGCGGGGTGCCGCGGGCGGCTGCGGCTGCGGGCCCCTCCCCCCCACCGGCCCCCACCTGGGCAGGCCCGGCCGGCGCTGGTTGGCTCCCCGGGAGCGCCGCTCGCCCTATCACACACCTGCGCGGTTGCTAGGCAACCGAGACTGAGTTGTAACACCTCGGTGGCGAGAGCCAGGATGGTGTTTTATTTCCTAGCTGCTCCAAGTCTCTCCTTAGAAGTTGTAGAAGGATGGCATTTGGTTTCCCTCCTGAAAGGGACCGCATCCCGCACACTCCCCGGTCCTCAATCCCCAGACAGCGGTCTCTGGCCAGACTCGCCTCAAGATCCGTGATTCACTCCTGGGGCCCAGGCCCCCCAAGAGGCAGTCAGGCAAGGGGCCCCTGGCGGCTCTTCACTGATGCCCTCATTTTGAGAAAGTCATCCTCAGGGAAGCTGGGGACTTCCACCTGGACAAGATGGTCTGTCCAAAGAAGGGGAGGAAGGGGAGACTCCAAGGTCCCCCGCCTCTGAACAACCTCGGGATGGCCATGGGGTAGACGTGGGGTACAGCTTGGGCCTCGCTTCTGGCTTTACACGCAGGTTATTTTCTTGGGGTTTCTCAAACTTCAGCCTCTGCCGCACACCTTCCCAGCGTCTCACCCATCTTTGCACCACGGGGCACTACTTTTTCACTCTTTTTCCTTCTCTATGTTGACCCACTTTAGCTTAAATGAATGTGTTTAAAAAGGAAAGGATAACACTTCTATAAATGGAAACCCAGTATCACTTGCCATAAATAGAAACTAACTACAAAAATAAATACAAGGAAACAATGTTATTAAATTTTAGTGCATGAAGTCTGATCTGGAAGGGCCATAATGATAACAGAAGAACTGCTTCTTAAGCATCTATGCTGTGCCAGGCAGGAGCTAAGCACTTTGCATGAATTAGCTCATTTGATCTGGTACTACATATTAACATTCCCATTTCACAGATGGGAAAACTGAGGGTCACAGAAGCTAAGGGTCATGGGGCGTATAGAGACTGAATGATGAGCTGAGGTTCAAAGCAGAGTCCCATCCAAAACCTGGGCTTTCAGCCATGGCCTGTGCTATTTCTGCATAGTGGCCATCTCTGGCTCCCTGCCCTGGTGATTGGGTGGTGGCCCTTTCCAGGAGTGGGGCGATGATTTGAGAGTCCCAGCTGCAGTGGTTTTTGCCTGTCCTCGTGGAGTATAACCCTTTAGGTGCTCTAGCAGATAAACCACACTTTCTCCCAAAAGCCCTGTCAAGTGTCTCATTCTACGGCTTAGAGGCCTGAAGCTCAGTGAGGCCAAGCCACCTGCCCAAAGTCACACTGTTGCAGAGTGGCAAGTCTGGAACGTGTGTCCTGTCTCCCTCTGCAGCACTCAGAGGGAGTGCGCTTTGCACCTCTTTGTACCTCATTCAACCTTGTATAGAAAGAGGAATCTTTTGGGGCCCCTGGGTGGCTCAGTCTGTTGAGCCTCCGACTTCAGCTCGGGTCATGATCTCACGTTTTGGGAGTTCAAGCCCCACATCAGGCTCGCTGCGGTCAGCCTGTCAGCACAGAGCCTGCTTCAGATCCTCTTTCCCCCTCTCTCTGCCCCTCCCCTGCTTGTGCTCTTCCAAAAGTAAATAAATATTTTTTTAAAAAAGAAGAAGAGGGGCGCCTGGGTGGCTCAGTCGGTTAAGCGTCCGACTTCAACTCAGGTCACGATCTCGCGGTCCATGAGTTCGAGCCCCGCGTTGGGCTCTGGGCTGATGGCTCAGAGGCTGGAGCCTGCTTCTGATTCTGTGTCTCCCTCTCTCTCTCTGCCCCTCCCCCATTCATGCTTTGTCTCTCTCTGTCTCAAAGATAAATAAACATTAAAAAAAAAATTAAAGAAACTCTGCAGCTTTAAAAAAAATAATAAAAAAGAAAAAGAAAAGAAAAAGGAATCTTTTATTCTGAGCAAACCTGACAGCGAACGAGCCTCCCCCTCCTCCTCACGGGGGATCAGATATCCCCCTGGGAGAGGTGGGCATTTGTTGAACTCAGCCTTGGCTGTGGATAGACACCTCCTCAGAGCCAGGTCTGCTGGCTGGCATTGTGGCCTTCTGTGGGTCAGGGAAGGTCCCGGGGGGGGGGGGGGGCAGCCCCCAGTACCTGGGCCTCCCCACACCCAGCAAGCCTCCTGCACCAGTGGGCAGGGATGTTTGGTTGGCTTTCTTATCTGCCTTCCTGGAAACATAGTCCATCATCCCCTATCAAAATGAGCAAATTTCTCACTCCAGAGCTGTCGCATTCTTACCTGCAAGAGAAAGAACAAGGGGGCCTTTGGAGAGGGAGGAAAATCATATGTTATTTTTAAAAGGCATTTTGAGTGAGTGCTGAATAGAGTTCAAGAAAATTGCCTTAAAGACCTGCTCTCCGCAGGGATGGTGTTTCTCTTGGCTCCCAAGTATTTGGAAACTTAATTGCGCGTTTGTACGGGCTACTGTTTTTATTTCTTTCTGGTCTCAGAGGTGGGCTTTGAAGGTTGCGGGCTCTCTCTGTAATGGTTTTCTTTATCTCAAGTAAATTTTGCACACCTGCAAGGTAGAAGTGCTTGAAAGAAACCGTGTCAGAATTGGCTCTCGATTTAATAAATCTGCAAATGGAATGGGGTGCGGTGAGATGATGTGGCGTTAGGTCACCCCGAGCTTCCTGTCACAGGGGTGCGGCCTAACCCTGCCCCTGAAGGGGTTGTGCCATGTGCTCGTTCTCTGAACTGCAGAGCCTCAGCCCACACCTGTGCCGAAACCCTTTCTCTACCCCAAGCTGGAAGCCAGTCAGGGTGGGGGAGACCCAGTTCTGTGTGGGTGTCCGGGCCCTTTTAGGCCAAGATGCTAATAAAAGGCTTTTAGGTTAATTGTAGAAGTGCAGCTCCCCTCTGCTGGGGACTTCCTCAAACCTCCCACACCACATCTTCTCAAAGAACTAGAAAGTCCGCTTTGGGGCAGTGAGGGCCCTCAGACTTGTGTGCACCCCCTTTGGGCCTCTCTGGCTTCCAGCCCATGGACATATGGCAGTGGAAGGGTTAAATATTTGGCCTTGGCAGGCAGTCAAGTCTGCGTGGCCATCTCTGCCACTTCCCAGTTGGTGCAGGTGCTTGCTACAGGATTCCACTTGCCCCCTCCCTATGGCCAGGGGCTGACCTATACATACATATTTGATGTTTTATTTATTTTTGAGGCAGCACAAGCTGGGGAGGGGCACAGAGAGATGGGGACAGAGGATCTGAAGCAGGCTCTGAGCTGACAGTGTCAGCAAGCCCGATGTGGGGCTTGAAGTCATGATCCGCAAGATCGTGACCTGAGCCGAAGTCGGATGCTCAACCAACTAAGCCATCCAAGCGCCCCGGGGCTGACCTGTATATCAACACCTGTGGGCTCCTGCCCTCTGACTTCCCATGCAGGAGGCACTGGCAGGTGATCAGAGGGAGGAAGGAGAGTGATTGCTGGGTATTTATCCCCCTCCCTACAGGCTGCTCTCAGCTCTTGTCAAGGGGTGCTCTCCACACAGCTTCTCTGTTCTGGGTTCTGATTGCCAGTCCCCTCCCTCCCCACTCCAGGCTAAGGGGTGGTGACACTCACCGGTGCTTTCTTGCCTGTTATCTGTTATCCCCGTGGATTCCCTAGGCCCTGCCTACACCTTTGTCAATTATCTCTATTAAACTGTCCTCAGAGTACCTAATGACACTCGACTAAAACAGCAGTCCTGGGCAAGTCATTTACTTAGAGCTTTGTTGCCCTCACCTACAAAATGAATTTTACTATTAAAACTGTTTGCTTGTGTTGTTGTAATGAGTACAGCGTGATTGACCCATGGCCTGGAAAATAGTAACCTTAACCTCCAGGCTGATCATGAGGGGCAGGGGCCAGCCCACAAGGACAGAAATGGTGTATATGAGGTGTAGGAATTGTGTGTGGGGGGGTGTCAGTCACCTCTGTCCTTGGGTCTCCGGTAGTCTTACACTCTGCTCTCTGCTTTCCGTCCATGAACTGGGCACAGCTGAGCACTGCTGACCCACTGTGGGTGGAGGGTGCCATAAGAACAGAATCTCATGGGATTCTGGAAGCTGGTATTTCTTTTGTCTTGTGATCTGTCCTAGAAGCTGTCTGTCTGACCAACATGTGCACATTCTTTTCAATCTGTATTCATTCTTATCGGGAAATCCATGTTGCACAGATTTCCTGCAACATGCTGTCCCCTGAGAATGCAAAAGAAAGAAACAGATGCCATGAGATATTCCTGCTGGAGTGACCAAGCAGGGATGAGGCCCTGGCTAGGTTCCAAAACTGCATTTCAGCTGTTGCTTCTCTGCTGAAAGGAGACACATCCTTTCTCTGGCCTGGTCCACTCTGGGGTCTCATTCAGCTCTGGGGTTTGAGGATCCAGAAACCAAAAAGAACAGAGAAAATAGGCCTGGGGGGAGTCTGTGAGCAGTTAGTGTTTACATGAGTGTCTGTCTAGGAAGGCGAGAAAGACGGGAGGAGGGCGAGTCTCTGATCTCAAGGTGATCACAACTAAGTTGGGAAGTTAGCACTTACTCAGGAAATGATAAGAACCCCCAAGCAGATGAGGAAATAAGTCTGGGGCAGACTATCAGGAAAAGCACCAGAAGAGAGCCTCAACTTTTGGGTGATGACCAAGAGGAGAGAGAGCATTTCAGAGGAGGGGCCAGGAGGGGTGGAGGGTCAGGTGGCCGGGCTGAAGGCAGCACTAGGTATGCTCAGAGTAGCCAGCCAGCCAGTGGGAAGCAAAGGGTGGGGTTGGCTTATTTAGGGTCTTGAGGCCAGGTAGGATACTTCAGTCAGGAAGTAAGACTCTGGGGCCACCTGGGTGGCTCAGTCGGTTAATCGTCCGACTCTTGGTTTTGGTTCGGGTCATGCTCTCACGGTTCCTGAGTTCAAGCCCCGCATCAGGCTCTGCACTGACAGTGTGGAGCCTGCTTGGGATTCTTTCTCCCTCTCTGCCCCTCCCCTGCTCACTCTTTATCTCTCTCTCTCTCAAAAAAAAAAAAGAAAAAAATGGGGCGCCTGGGTGGCTCAGTCGGTTAAGCGGCCGACTTCGGCTCAGGTCACGATCTTGCGGTCCGTGAGTTCGAGCCCCGCGTCGGGCTCTGTGCTGACAGCTCAGAGCCTGGAGCCTGTTTCGGATTCTGTGTCTCCCTCTCTCTCTGACCCTCCCCCGTTCATGCTCACTCTCTCTCTGTCTCAAAAATAAATAAACGTTAAAAAAAAAAAAAAAAAAAAAGGAAGTAAGGCTCTAGGAACTCTTAGAGAGGAGTTCTTAATCTGAGGTTCACAGCTGGCCTTCAGAGCATCCTGGAACCCCCTGAAACTATAAGGTGCACTGCTGGGGTGCGTCGGGGCTTTGGGGTCAGAACTGCCTGCTCTGAGTCCCAGGGCCACTTTCTACTTATTCCTTGACATTTTTTTTTAATGTTTATTTATTTTTGAGAGAGAGCATGAGCAGGGGAGGGGTAGGGAGGGGTGGGGGTGGGGGTGGGGGAGGCACAGAGGATCCCAAGCAGGCTTCGTGCTGACAGCAGAGAGCCCGACGGGGGGCTCTAACTCACAAACCGTGAGATCGTGACTTGAGTCAAAGTCAGGCACTTACCCACTGAGCCACCCAGGCGCCCCATTCCTTAACCTTTTTGAGCCTCGGCTTTCTCATCTATAAAATGGAACGAAATGGTAGGATCCACCTTGCAGCACGTTTGGGGCAATAAGCCCAGGTAACAGTCACGCCGCACTGCACATCGTCGCTGGCAGCACGCGGTAAAGATCTCAGTGACGCGCAGCTGTCATTAGTGTGCTGCAGAAGTGTGAGGGATTTGATGGAGGCGCTCTTCTCTAGGGAGAGGGTCTCCCGCAGCTTTCATGAGATTCCCTAAGGGGTCCTGATGCAAAAAATGTTAAGCACTACTCACTGCTTGAGAGGTTTAAAAATAGAGGAGAATTAAGCAGCAGAGAGCAGTGTTTATGTGAAGGAAACGTGGCGGTGTGGGCCGGGGGGCAGGGAAGCCAGTATGAGGCCTCTCTGTCCATCTGCCGGGCCCACCATCCTTCCATCCATTCACTGGGTCATTCAGCCTTGCTGAGCACTGACTCAGTCTGGCCCCCCGCTCGATGCCGAGGGCCCAGAGACCAAGAACAGTGTCAGTCCCCGAGCTCCGGGCTATTGTGTCCTTGTGAGGGTCCCTCCCCACAAGGAATCAGGCTGGCCTGCGTCTTGATGTAGCCAGTGGGAGGCAATAGAGTTGAGGCTGTGCCATTTGCAGGCCCCAGACTGAAGCGAGCCAGCAGCCTCGTTTTTGTGGTTTTGGGAGATCGAGCCACCACGTAAGAAGTAGGGCTGCTCTGCTAGAAAGGTCACATGCAGGAACCGCACTGAGCGAACTCTCGGGATCACACGGAGCCGGGGAGAGGCTAAGGTGTCCCAGCATCTTAGTTCAGGTGACTCCAGTGCTTGCAACCATCTGACTGCAACCACGTGAGAAACCCCAAGTGGGAACAATAGAAGAAGCATCCTGTGGAACCCATGGCCCACGGAGCCATGAGGTCATAAAAGGGTTTTATTTTAAGCCGTCAAATCTAGAATGGTTTGTTACACATATGGAAATAAACGGAGACCTACCGAAAGAGAACAGGGAAGGGCTATTTATTCAGAGCATGCTATTCTTCCAAGGGAGTCAGCCACCGTCACTCACATCCTGGCAGAGGCTCAAAGTCAGGCAGAGGAGTGGAAAAGTTTTCGTGTGAAAGAGAAAAGTCGCCGGGTGTGTCCTGATTGGACGGGTGTCGTGATGGGGAAAACTGGACCCAGGAGAAGGGGGAGTGAGGCATTCTCACTGACTGGTTAGGGGACCGTGTTTGGCTTTCTCTGCTTGGTTGGTCCTGAGTTGGAAGTGGGGACAAAAATTAGGGAAGCTTATCGAGTCCTGGACATTTTGGATTGATTGCCACAGGAGTGACCGTGGTCCTATTAGAGATGTGGTCCAACGTCCTACGGATCTGATTTCCAACAAGGAGCAGGCTGGCTTCCTGGGCTGGTTACTACAGATTATGGGATGGTGTCTTGGGCTGGTTATCGTAGATTGGGAGTCAGAGTTCTGCTTATATATGTGGTCTGGCATTTGTATATTCACTCTTCTACACGACAAGAGATACCTACATGCAAACTGACAATGTTGAGGCCCTGTTGAATGAACACAGTGATCTAGGTAAGCCCAAAGTGGGGAGAACCCCCCTGGCCGAGTGAGAATTAGCAGGCAGGTGAAGGAACGAGGGACGTCCCAGGCAGAGGGACCCAAGCATGACCCAAGGCCTATGAATGGAAGAGAATGCAGTGTATTCAAGAGACAACAGCGGGTCAACATGGCTGGGCTCCTGACCAGAGGGGAATGTGGGCTTAGGACCTGGGACAGTAGACAAAGAGTTAGACACCCTCCTGAAAGAAGGGTCACAGACATTTGGAGTGATGCAGTCAGAGCCAAGTTTAAGAAAAGCTCATCAGGGGCGCCTGGGTGGTTCAGTCGGCTAAGCGTCCGACTTCGGCTCAGGTCATGATCTCGCGGTCCGTGAGTTCGAGCCCCGCGTCGGGCTCTGTGCTGACAGCTCAGAGCCTGGAGCCTGTTTCAGATTCTGTGTCTCCCTCTCTCTCTCTGACCCTCCCCCATTCATGCTCTGTCTCTCTCTGTCTCAAAAATAAATAAACGTTCAAAAAAAAAAATTAAAAAAAAAAAAAAAAAAAAAAAGAAAAGCTCATCAGACGGAGGAAGACAGCACAGGGCAAGGGTAAGGCAGGAGATTAGCCAGAGGTAGCTGCACCATCCAGAGAGAGCTCCCAAGGCAGAAGCTGTAAGACCTGGCGAGCTGAACCCAAGGGAGAAGGAGAATGCAGAATCCAGGTGTTTTGCAAACTGAGGAGGTAGTGGCCCCCAAGAAGGCGACCCAGGATAGGGGAGAGGAAGCTTGGAGAGTCATGTCTATTTTGTGACTACCTAGGAGCAAGAGTCTGGGAGATCCAGGGAGCATGTTCAGGGAGGCATTGGAGACTGAGATTTGGAGCCCGGAGAGAGCCAAGCACGGATGAAGTTGCCTGGGTCATGGTGGCCCCCGGGGACTGTGGATACATTGAGAAGGGGAAGGGGTGCCCAGGACAGGGGCTGAGAAAGAATGGCCAGAGTGGCCCACGTTGGAGTGCACCCAGGAGAGAGCTGTGTCAAGGAAATCGGGGCGGGAGAAGATTTGAAGGGGCGCTTTGGCCCCAGGAGCAGTTGAGGCAAGCAGGGGACTGGAAACTTGGATTGGGGCACAAGCTGGGAGTTTGTGTGCGAGAAGGGGTGAAATGCCAGGTGCAGGGGCTTGAAAGAGAGAGACAGGAGAGGAGGGGTACCCACTGCACTGCGGTTTGCCTGGGATGGGGGGAAGTGGTAGCTGGGTAGCTGCAGGAAGATTCTGGTTAGGCTGGAAGTAGGAGAGACCTGAGCGAGTCTGTAGGCAGAGAGGGAGCAGCATGGCTGGGGACCGAAGAGTCAGGGAGTGGGGCTCCCGGACTGGGAGGCAGCTATCAGAAAGCCTGGCTCAGGGGCAATCAGGCTGTAGGAGTTGTGTTTGTTTTGTTCTTTGTTTTGTTGTATCTGCTGCCAACCGATTGTATTTTTTTTTTAAAAAAGGAAAAAAAAAAAAAAAAGCCTGATTTCCAGCCTCTGGCAAAATCAAAAGAGCTAATAACCCAAGGCCTCCCTTCTTTCAGGGCAACACTTGGCCAGAGCCCGGGGCACTTGAGATAAGCCTGGCTTCCAGATTGCCCCCTGAGCCTCTATCCCTACCCTTTTCTGTTTCCTGCTTGGCCCCTGTAGGCATTTGAATTGAAACCTTGGGATGGGGATGGTAAGAGGGCGGGGCCAGAGCCACCCTCAGGCAGGAGGCCTGAGGACTTCAGGCCTGAGGCTGGATGTCCGAGGGTTCTGTGAAGGTGAGGGGTCAGGCAGGGAGGTCAAGGGTAGGGATTCAAGGAGAGAAGGGAAGGTTTGCAATGGCCACAGAGAGGGGCAGGACAGAAAGCTGTGAAGACCACATAGAACGAGGCCGATGCAGCTGGACCCTTAGCTGAGTCTGGTTAAGATTGTGAGCCTGGGCCCTGCAGAGGCTCCAACTCACATCGTGGGTGATGGAACAAAGGCTGGAGGGAGAGGAGGGGCCGGGGAGCGTGCCCTGTCCTCCAGGAGCTTCCATAGTGTCCCGTGGCTCTGTTGGTGGGGGTGGGCAGTCCCTGAGACTCAGAGCCACACCGGGCTCCAGAAGACAGCCTGTCCTCTCCCATCCCAGGGACTCTGCCAGGCTGGGAACACGCTGAGAGACTGCACTTGGCATGGGGAAGGAATCAATCCAAGGGAGCCCTGCATTAAGTTGGAATACTCTCGAGATTCCTGATCAGAACCCTGTCCCATTCCTTGTTACAGGCTCTCAGGAAACACACACACCCCTCCCCACAGCTGCCCTCCCTTTGAAGTCTCTCCTGTCTGTCCCTGTCTGGCCTCAGGGCTAGTTCTGGCCATCACCCCGGAATGAGGCTTGCCCTTGACCTAGAGGAGGGTGTCATCCCAGGGCCTTCCCAGGAAACAGCTCTCAGCGCACACTTCAAGATTAAAACATTGCTGTTCGCACCTCTGCAGGAACACTCTCCTCGCGGTCTTATTGGGAATTGTGTGTGTGGCTTGGACACATGTCACTGTATCACGTAGAGCTGGAATGTAATTAGGCGGTGTTGGGGAAAATTCCGTCTGTCTCCTGGGAATACTGGAATAATGAGCCATCACAAGAGGACCAGGGAGGCTGGTGGGGGACTGCTGACCTGAGCCGAAGGCTCAGATCATTCATTAGCTCTGGAGGTGCTCCTGATTTGTTCCTCATCCTGACTGCATGAACTGAGCTGGCCCTGTTCTGGAGCAGGAAGCGGGGGCTTTGGTGGAGAGCCTAACAGGGCGCTGTGGGCTTTGAAGCAGGAAAGAGAGCAAGCTGTCCCTTTCTGGGGTCGGGGGAAGACAGAAGCCACAGTCCTCCACGGTGGCATGTGTCCATGAGGCCTGGGGCAAGGGCACAGAAGGTCCAGAGGTCTTCACCAGGAGAGGCCCCAGGCCAGCTCTGCCCTGAACATCTGGAAGGGTCAGCCAGACCTACTCTGAAGTGTTCCCAACCCACCTTCCTCCTCCACGAGGGCTCCTGGGACACATGGAGAAGGAGGCAACCAAGAGGCCAGCCTCCCCAGCCTGGCCTGCCCCAGGGGTCCCATTACAGCCCCTCCTTCTCATCAAGCCCCCCCACCCCACCCCACTCATCCCCACATGGTGCCACCCACGTCTCCCAGTTTTATCGAGAATGTGTTACCCCTGGCAGCCTCCTACCACCCCACCGCCCTCGCTGTTCCCATGCAAAAGCAAGCCTCCAGTCAGCTTCTTCGGCCCCGTTCTGGGCATCCTGTCACCACCACTCAGACCTTGGAACCAAAGCGGTTCTCTGCACCAGAGCCACACCCCTCATGGGCATCTCTCCCTCTCTCCTCTCCTTCTTCTATCTTTATTTCTCCTTCCTCTTCTCTCTTTCTCCCTCTCCTCTTTCCCTTCTCAGGTCTGTGGCATTCCAGCTTGGGGATCTGCCATGCCAACTTTCCCAGAGAGTTCTGTTTGCTCTCTCTGCTGCTCAGAGCCACCTCCTGGGGCTCTCCAATTCCTGGGTGCACCCCTGCCGCTGCCCCTTCCCCCAGGGGCCACAGGGAGCCACCTGTGGGTCTGCCACCCCACGACAGCGTGAGCCACCCCAAGGGTCTGTGCTGCCCACAGCTGCATCTGCAGTGCCCGGGCAGCACCTGGCACCAGGTAGGTGCTGAAGCGGTGCTGTGCTAGAGGAACAGTGAGGGACAGCAAAGGCCTTCCCCCTGCTGCCCGCCCCAGGCCACGCCCCTTCCTGGGGGCCGTCCTTCACCGGTCCTCCAGCTGTGCTCCTTTAGGGGAGCCCTTCCAGTGGGTGTCAGGACTGGTTTCCTCCAAGCAGGTCCACGGTTTGGATGGCCCTGCTCGGGCCCTCTTCCTGTTGTCCCCCTCCCCAAAGGGCAAGGAGTCCGTGGAGATGTGCCCACCTGGAGCCCGTGCCCATCACTCAAGAGCAGTGCTGACAGAAATGCAAGCCACGGGTACTGTTAATCTTCTACCAGCTACATGAAAAAAGGAAAAGGCAACAAGTGAACTTCATTTAAGATATTTTTATTTTTATTTAACCCAATATATTTAAAGTAGTATCGTTTCGACACGTAATCAATATAGCAAGCCTTTTTTGAACTAAGCCTGTGAGATAGCCACATTTCAAGTGCTCAGAAGCCACATGTAGGTAGCAGCCAGTGCACTGGACAGCTGGCTCTAAACCACACTCCACGTGTTTGAGACTTCAGAGTTCTCTGCTCAGATGGCCCCAGCCTGCATCCAGGGCCTCTTCCCCATTAGGACTTCTATTTATTTATTTATTTTTATTTTTATTTTTATTTTTTAACGTTTATTTTTACTTTTGAGAGACAGAACGAGACGCAGAGCGTGAGTGGGAGAGGGGTAGAGAGAGAGAGGGAGACACAGAATCCGAAGCAGGCACCAGGCTGTGAGCCGTCAGCACAGAGCCTGACGTGGGGCTTGAACCCACGAACCAGAAGATCATGACCTGAGCCGAAGTTGGACGCTTAACTGACTGAGCCACCCAGGTGCCCCCATAAGGACTTCTAGGGGCAGATTATACTCAGAAGTTTGAGGGGTGGGAAGGCAAAGAGTCTGGCTTGTCTTTGAGGAGGGGCTGAATTCCTCATGGTCTGGCTTTCCTCCTCAGCTCAAAATCCACTCTGACCCTAGAGGCAGGGGTGATGGGAGCTATGGGGCACTGAGGGACAGAGGAGGCTGGGAACAGACCAGGGGCAGCAGGGGGCCCTTGGGAGGGTGGGAGGCTGGAATCTGGCAGAGGCAGCCTGGACAGGCCGGCTGACAGAGGGGAGAGGGAGTGGGAGCACCAAAGTCCACAGACAGGTTAATGGCTCCTGCCTTGCACACAATTGAATTTGCCCTCCTGAGCCTACTAGCTTTGGGGAAGGGCCTCTCCTCCTGGGAGCTCAGCTGGACTCCCAGAGCCACAGGGCCTGGGTCAGCTGGGCCTGATTCGATCAGGAGAAATAAAAGACACAGGGCTCTCAGACAACCCAGTACCTAGAGGGGACAGTGGCCTAGTCCAGAAAGATTAGGGCAGTGAGGAGGGCACCCATGGGGGTGCTACAGGTCCATCCTAGCTCTGCTTCCCTCCTGAGAGGCCCCCCCATCCTCAAAACACAGTTGACAATGTATAATATACATCATCGAGTTCTCCCACCTTTCCATCTCTCTCTTTTTAAAAAATATTTTATCTATTTAAAATATATATATATATTTTTTTTCAAAGAGACAGACCACAAGCAGGGAAGGAGCAGAGAGAGAGGGAGACACAGAATCTAAAGTAGGCTCCAGGCTCTGAGCGGTCAGCACAGAGCCCAACGCGGGGCTTGAACTCACAAACTGCAAGATCATGACCTGAGCCGAGGTCAGACGTTTAACCGACTGAGCCACCCAGGTGCCCCAAAGATTTCTTTCTTTTTATTTTCTTTTAATGTTTATTAATTTTGAGAGAGAGAGACAGAATGTGAGCAGTGGAGGAGCTGAGAGAGAGGGAGACACAGAATCCAAAGCAGGCTCCAGGCTGCCGACCAACACAGAGCCCGACACGGGACTTGAACTCACAAACCTCGAGATCATGACCTGAGCTGAAGTTGGACGCTTAGCCCACTGAGCCAACCACGCGCCCCTTAAAGATTTTATTTTTAACTAATCTCTTACCCCTAGTGTGGGCCTCGGACTCACAACCTGAGACTAAGAGGCGCATGCTCTCACAACTGAGCCAGCCGGGCGCCCCTTTCCGTCTCTCTTAAAGGTGGTTGCAGGGTGACTCCAAAATCAGAAAACCTGGAACCAGTCTGTCTTCTTTTGTGTCTGTGAGGGTGTCCCGCACATGCTGAAACCAGGGTGGGAGAAACAAATGAAACAGACTCCACCCTTTCTTCCCTGCCAGGACCTCACATCTTGTATCAAAACCAACACCCAGCCGTATATGATGTCTTCTCTGCGGGAGGCTGGGAAGCAGTCAGGGGACGAATTGCAAACTAGAGAAGACAGCACAGGCCTCCAAACTGGACATGTTCTCTCGTGCCTCCAGGCCTTTGACCGTGCAGTTCCTTCTACCAGAATGTCCTACCCCTTCCGCCACCCCCCACCCCCCAATGCCCTTGGAGGTTGCCTTCCCGCTGGGACTCCACTCAGGGCTGCACTGCTTGCTTTCTTCCTCATCCACGTTTCCATAGCATTGTAGACACTCCATCACAGGACCGGTAGTGCCCTGGTTCATTCAATCCACAGATAATTGCCCCGAAAGCGCCTCTTGGGTGCCCGGCACTGTCCTGGCGGCTGGGGACATCACAGCGAACAGGCAGGCAAGGGGGAAGACGATAAACATGTAAACAAATAATTAAACAAGACGCTCACAGTGAGTGTTATGCCCTAAGAGGGAAATAGAGCAGGGTACTTATGTAATCAAGAGGGACTAGGAGAAAAAAAAAAGGGGGGGGGACCAGAGCTGATAGGGGCATCTGCATTAAACCGGGAGGTGATGTTTGAGCTGAGGCCTGAATGTGAAGAAGAAGGAGGTGGTCCTGCAAGGGCCTGGGGCCTTGTTTGGTCAGGAACAGTCAGTGCTCACACTCCCAGACAAACATATTGTATCACTCCATTTGTATGAAGTATCCAGAAGAGGTAAATCCACAGAGACAGAAAGCAGATTAATGGTTGCCAGGGGCCGGGGGGAGGAAGAATGGGGAGTGACTGCTAATGGGTATGGGATTTCTCTTTGGGATGATGAAAATGTTCTAGAACTACATAGTGGTGATGTTTGCACAACACTGTGAATGTACTAAATGCCTCAGAATCATACGCTTTAAGACGGTTAAAATAGTACATTTTATGTTATGTGTACTTTACCATAAAATAAAGCAAAAGAATGAGCTTGCCGTGGTCTAGGAACAGGAAGGCTGGTGCAGCCAGTGAAGGTGAGAATGGTGCAGGGTGGGGCTGGAGAGGTGGTGGGGGCCGGTCAGGAGGATGCTCTGGGTTGGTAGGGAGTTTGCATTTTGTTTGGTGCGGTGGAAAGCCACTGGGAGATTTCAGGCAGGAAAGTAACATGATAGCTCTTACTGTTTTCAAAGATCCTCGTGGCTGTGATGTGGGCTGTGGGTGGTGATGGAGCTGAGATAAAAGCAGGGAGACCAGCTAGCAAGACCACTGTAGCGGTCCAGGGGAGAGAGGATGGCGGCTTGGGATGGGGCGCCGGCAGTGGGGGTCGAGTGATGTGGACAGATTTGGGAGACGTTTCAAGACTAGAACAAACGGGACTTGATGGATTAAAGGAAAAGAGAACAGAGGAAAAGGAGGAACATGGAATGATGTTCATCCTGAGCAACCAGAAGGATGGGGTTGTCAGTTACTAGGATGGGGAAGCCTGTGTGGGAAACACCTTCAGGGCACGTCGGGTGGAGCTGCCTGTCAGATATGCACGTGGTAATGTCACCTGGGCTGGTCTGGGGTTCCGGACTGAGACGTGTATCTCGGC
Source organism: Panthera pardus (assembly GCF_024362965.1). Lineage (NCBI taxonomy): Eukaryota > Metazoa > Chordata > Mammalia > Carnivora > Felidae > Panthera > Panthera pardus. The sequence continues at coordinate 55,033,357 of NW_026526876.1, forward strand.
CTTCATCCCCCCTGGAGATTGTACTTAACACCTGGGCCTGGGTGAGCACCCCGATAGATGCTAGGGATAGATGTGGACCCTTGGAAGGTCCAAGTGCTGAGTGCTGGGGAATCGGGATATGCAGAGACCAGGCAGGGGAGGGACGGCCAGCAGAGCAGACCGAGAAGAACGGCCAGCCAGGTAGGAGAAGAAAGGGCAGAGCCCTGTCTCTGACGTAAAGAGAAGACAGTGCTTCCAAAAGGGAGGGCCAGCTGTGTCCAGTGCTCTCAAGAGTGTGAGCGGATGAGGGAGTGACGAAAGGATCACTATTGGATTCAGCAATATGACTGTTGATCGGCCTGTGTGGTGCATCTGTGCTCCCGTGGTTGACACTTGTTAAAGGCTGAGGACTTGAGGCGATCATGCTGTGTAGCATGCGGCATAGACTGCCCAGAGCATAGGGGTTTGAGCAAGAAACCAGGTGTCACGGGGAAGTAACCGAGGGGCTTGGACCAGCCAGCAACCATTGCCAAGGGGAGGCTGGGGGAGGCTGGGGGAGCCCAAAGCAGCACACAAGTGCAGTTCACCCACCAGCACATTTTAAAAGGGCCTTCCCTCGGCTGCTTTTCCCTTTTTCCTCTCAGGAGAGGTGATTCATATTTCAATATATTCCAGCTGAAAAAGGATCAGATTTTGAGCAGGTGGTAAGTCAGTACACGGAAATTTGATATATTTTGACTAATGCAGTTTGAAATTTGAAAACTGCAGACGATTTTATTCAAGATCCATTTTTATACCAACTCATTATTGGGGGGGAAAAGGCAAGATTCCAGGTTTCCGGGGGAGGACGTGTGAACCCAAGCCTGTCACCACCAAGCCCCGTTAAGCAGGCTTGACCCAGCCGGCCGGCCAGCATGCTGCCCGCTGCTGCCTCAGCCGCTAGCATTCCTGCTGGAAACGCTTTCTTTAGCAACCTCTTTCAAGTATCCCCCTGGGGTTACTAGTCCAATTTAATCTGACCTTCAGCCCCACCTCTGTCGCACCAACTCCAGCAAATCCCTGGGGCTGGCACTTAAGACAAGTTTTGTAATACAGATGATGGTATTACACAGAATTTCCACTTCCTTCCCCATCTGCCTCGTCCATTTTCCCAGCCTCATGAGTGTGAAGCACCAGGAGAGAAAATAAATAATGAAGACGGGGGCAGGAATGAAGTTATTGGCAAGGGAGCAAGCACACAGTTCACGGGAGGTAGGGGGGCTGCCTGTTGGGTGCTGGAGGGAAAGAGGCTGGCAGAGAGCCTGGGAGAGAGCAGTGGCCTCAAAAGAGAGATCTTGGTTTGAATCCCGGCTCCACCATCTTGGGTGAATGCCCACATTTTATTGAGCCTTATTTTTCTTGACTGTAAAATGGGGATATTAATACTTTTTTTTTTTTTAATGTTTGTTTATTTTTGAGAGGGGGAGGCAGAGAGAGAGAGGAGTACAGAGAATCCCAAGCAGGCTCCTCACTGTCAGCTCAGAGCCTGAAGCGGGTCTCGAACTCACAGACCACGAGATCGTGACCTGAGCCAAAACCAAGAGTCAGATGCTTAACCAACTGAGCCACCCAGGTGCCCCAGATACTAATACTTTCGTAATAAGTTCTTGGGGGAATATTCAATGAATGTGTGTTGTGCCCCCAGTTATGGGTGGGTCTGACCAACACAGGAGGGATTCAACACACATTCCTGTCCTTTGCTTCCCCACCCCAGAGATCTCTTCTCCATATGAACCACACAGCTCTTGTCTCTTCTGAGTAGCTCAGTCTAGTTGGGAAGGCAAATGGGGAAGTGTGGGGTCCCTGAAAGTCCCCAAGGCTGATGGTCTTCTGGGTATAGCACTTAAGGCTCTGTGAGCAAAACTGTCCAGAAGGTGACTTAAAGACTTTGGCTCAATGAATGTGATTTAGGGAAAGGCTGAGAAATTCAGACAAAGCTTTATACACAAAGATGTTCACTCCAACATTATTTACTTTAACTGACTCTTAAAAGAATCAATAAATACATTCACATGGCAATAAACCAAACGTTCCTGACAGGTATACAGTGAAGTTCCCCTCTCCCTAGTCCTTGAGCTTATTCTTTTTTTTTTTTTTTTTTAACTTTTTTTTTTGAGAGAGAGAGAGAGCACGTGTGTATGCGCACAAGTTGGGGAGGGGCAGAGAGAGGGAGACAGAGCATCCGAAGCAGGCTCGGGTGTGTGAGCACAGAGCCCAATGTGGGACTTGAACCCACGAACTGTGAGATCACAACCTGAGCCAAAATCAAGAGTTGGCTGCTTAAGCAACTGAGCCCTGCAGGTGCCCCTAGTCCCCGAGCTTCTGGTAGCCCTCCCAGGAGGCAACTAATGTTACCAATTTTGCCATGATAATTTATAACCATGAAAAATGAGAAACACTCTAAATGTTCCACAGATAAATTATGGTCTGTCCAAACAGAAGGATACTCCGCAGCCCCTACAAATCATGCCTGTTACCACACCGTTCTTCTGTTACTTAAACTGTGTGTTTTCTCTGGCCTCGGGCCTTCAGCACATGCTGTTCCCTCTGCCTGGAATCCTGCTCCCCACCCCCCAGTGGAGTCCTTCTCAATCTTGAGAGTCTGCTAGCCTTCCCCCTCCCACTGACAAGGGGGGCCCCCACATTCCTCATAGCTCCTCGGACCTCTCTCTCTATACTTCTCCTTTTGGAGTGTGATCATATGTGGATGTGGCCATTTGATGAGTATCTGTTTCAGACTGTACTCTCCTGGAGGGTGGGGTCACTCTGCCTGCTGAGCACCCCGTGGCTGCCTTAGTGCAGAGCCTCACAGAGGAAGGCACCTGGCGAGCTGCTGAATGGATGAATGATCTAAGTTAAGCAGAAAACGCAGAGAACAGAGCTCCTATATAGCATGATCCCAATTTTATTGCTTTAAATAAAATTTTTATTTAAATTTTCTATATCCCTACATAAATGAAGGAAGTACAGGAAGAAGGCACAGCAAGGCACTCTCGATGGTTGTCAAAGCTAATGGGGTTGTGATGATTTTTCTTCCTTTTTTACTTCCCCACTTTCCACATTTTCCACAGTTGGCAAGTATTATTTTTAAATTAAAATAAATGACGAAGAGTGGCTTAAAAAAAAAAAAAAAAAAAGAAACTTATGGGGCACCTGGGTGGCTCAGTCGGTTGAGCATCCAACTTTGGCTCAGGCTGTGATCTCAGGGTTCGTGAGTTCAAGCCCCACATCGGGCTTGCGGCTGTCAGCACAGAGCCTGCTTCGGGTCCTCTGTCCCCCTTTCTCTCTGTCCCTCCCCCACTCACACTCTGTCCATCTCAAAAAAAAAAAAAAAAAAACCATAAAAAAGAAAACCCAAAAACTTAGGACGCCTGGGTGCCTCAGTCGGTTAAGCATCCAACTTCGGCTCAGGTCATGATCTCGCAGTCTGTGAGTTCAAGCCACGCATCGGGCTCTGTGCTGACAGCTCAGAGCCTGGAGCCTGCTTCCGATTCTATGTCTCCCTCTCTGCCCCTCCCCCACTTGTGCTCTGTCTCTCAAAAATGAATAAATGCTAAAAAAAACCAACCAATTTATGGGGAAAAATAGTTCCTGGGGACCACACCAGGAAGCCTGTGCCGCTTCTACCTGGGTCAAAGCTCCCTGGCCTGGGGTTAGAGGCTGAAATGTGTAAGTGGCCAGCTGGAGGTAGGCCCCTGGAGAAAGTGTGGGACTCAAGACAGCAGGGAGGAGGCAAGTCAAGGCCTGGCACCTGAGATTCTTAGCTAGACTCTGCAAGGTGTCTTTTTTTTTTTTTTCCTCTATGATGTATTTCTTTTATTAAATATTAAATGCATGCATCAAAATATAGTATGTTTAAGGTATAGAGGATAAGAAAACTAACATCTCTGAGTCTACTGCTCAGATTAAGACACAGAACACCACAAATACACTTGAAGCATTCCCTGCAGGGTGTCTTAAGTGGCCGATCAGGAGGCACTCTGCAGAGGGGTCAAAAGGGAAAAGCCTGTGAGGCAAGGCCTGAAATGCCCCGTAAACTCATTTATCCTCTTAGGTATGAGGTGCCTGGGATCCTGTGGCTGCTAAAACTTATTGTATATCTACATCTACCCAAAATAAAGCTGCTTCAGCTAACGAAAGCACCTGGTTTCTTTGGCTTTTGGCTAGAATTACATCAGCTAAATCACGCATTCGTTCACTTTCCAGACACATATGGATGAGTTCCATGTACCAGTTGGGCACCCCAGCAGTGCCACACCTCCAGTGCTGGAGGCAGGTGACTTTAAGACACTGGTGAGTGCCTTGAAAGGAGGCAGCACTGAGGAGGGTGGAGGGTCTAAGGAGGCTTCCTGGAAGAGGTCCCGTGTGAGCCAAGTCATGTGTGTGACAGGTACACAAGTTAGACTTCTTTGGTTGCAAGCAAGAGAAATCTAGTCTGACTGATTAAGCAAAAGAGGAACCCATTGGAAGGTGTTTTGGGGCTGTAATTGAAAACCCACCTCAAAACGGCTAAAACAAGGGGCACCTGGATGGCTCTGTCCGTTGAGCTTCTGACTTCGGCTCATGGTTCGTGAGTTAGAGCCCCACACCGGGCTTGCTGCTGTCAGCGCAGAGCCTGCTTTGGATCCCCTGTCTCCCTCTTTCTCTGTCCTTTCTATCTCTCTCTCAAAAATAAATAAACAGGGGCGCCTGGGTGGCTCAGTCGGTTAAGCGTCTGACTTCAGCTCAGGTCACGATCTCACGGTCCGTGAGTTCGAGCCCCGCATCGGGCTCTGGGCTGATGGCCCAGAGCCTGGAGCCTGCTTCCGATTCTGTGTCTCCCTCTCTCTCTGCTCCTCCCCCGTTCATGCTCTGTCTCTCTCTGTCTCAAAAATAAATAAACGTTAAAAAAAAATTAAAAAAAAACAAACATTAAAATTTAAAAAATGACTAAAACAAGATTTATTATGTCCTATCAGAAGTTTGGAGGGGCTCCTGGGTTGAGCGTCTGACTCTTGGTTTCTGCTCAGGTCAGATCTCACACTTCATGAGATCGAGCACCGCAGCTGTCCAGCTATGCACTGACAACGCGGAGCCTAAGCTTGGGATGTTCTCTCTCCTCTCTCTCTGCCCCTCGCCCAGCTCATGCTCTTCCTCTCTCTCAAAATAAATAAATAGACTTAAACAAAAAAATTTTTAATTAAAGAAAATGGTTGGAAATCCCAGTATTGGTTGACTCATTGACTTAAGAAAGTCATTACGATTCAGGTTCTCTCCATCTTTTTGGTAAACTGGTTTGGTCTTTAGGTAGTCCCCTCATGGCCGAGAGATAGCGTGTCAGCACCAGGCATTTCACCCACTCACACTCAGAGGCAGGGAAGAGAACGCCCCTTCCTTGTGTCCCTTCTCAAGAGGAAAAAGACACGCACACACCCCTCCCCCCCAAATCCTTCAGTTGACTTTCTTTGTGTCTCATTGGTCAGAATGGAGTCACATGCTCCTATCTCAACCAATCACTGACAATGGAGTAGCCTAATAAAGTAGACTCCCTCCCTCCATACCCAGCTTCTCTAGAGTATATGTTTACCTGGTAGCTGAATGAAATCTGGATCCCCATAGCCAAGAAGAGGGATGTTAGGTGGACCACCGCAGAAAGAAAATGGGACCCAAAGAAGAAGCTGGACAACCCAGGTCTGGGAAGGGCAAGAACCAGGGTGGCTCTGGAAGTCTTGGTGGAAAAACTACTAGGCAGTGTCCTCCGGATGGACCCACCTGGGTGAAACAGCTCAAGCTGAGTCACTTGGCTTCAAGTTCGGGTTGAAATTCCTAGAAGACAGTCTAATTTGTCTGAGCCTGGCCACTTGACTGAATCCTGAATCACTTGCAGTGGGGAAGGGGTGGTCCCCCAAGGGAACTTGGGGAGCTGCTTCCCCAAGAAGGCAGGGAGAGGGGAGCAGAAAGCCCCTGAGCTGAGATGAGGGGGCAGAGCGGGAATGAGAGGAGCAGAGCCAGACCATGGATGGACTTGTAAGCCATGCTCAGCTGGAGGGACCTCACATCAGTGAGGATTCTTATTTGCAAGCAACAGACATCCAGCCTTGACTAATTTAAATAAAAAGCCCATCTATTTAAAAGTAACCCACAGACTCTCCCAGAGGGTTGGGGACTCCACAGACAGGAGCAACGCCCCAAACAAAGACAGACACCTCCAGCTTGTATTTCCAATATTCCTATCATAGCCGCTGCCCCACTGGCTCTGTCATTGCCACTGCCTCTGTCCTTGTAGGTCCATGCTTATTTGCATCGCTAACTCCCACTTCAAAGTCTGGGTTACTGGCCTTGCCCAATCTTCCAGGAAGGATGGGAAAGTGAGGACTTGACCTTTCCAGCTTCCACAGGGAGGGAAGGACTCATTTATATAAATTGGGAGATCTCCCAAATTCAGGAAGAGCCTTAAGCAGTTGGGTGGCCAAGAGGAGTGACAGATGTCCACAACATACTATCCTGAAGGCACCTGGGGGAAGACTGCCAGCTCCTGGGAACCAGGAACTGGGTCTTTTGTCCCCAGTGCCCTCCTGGCATGCTGCCTGGCCCGTAGGAAGGGGTGGAGTGAATGTTTGCTGAACTAATGCATGGTCTGTCAGCCAGGGAGTGACGTGAGCAGACTTCATCAGAGGAGCCAATCGCCCCCAAGTCCAGCAGGAGGTGAGGGGGACTTGGGCTGAGGCCAGGGGAGCGGGCACTGGAGAGCTGTGTTTGCAAACACCTACCTTCTCGTCCCCCACAAACCTCTCATGTGACTGGGGGAGCTTGATTTCCCACCAAATGGAATCCTGCCTCCTTCTGACCTCTTTCTCTTCAAATTCCCACCCTCCTCCCTACCTTCGCTCTCAGCTAATGACTCCCTTTTACTTCAGGGAGAAAAGAAACCTGGGAGGCTAACTCCATCATCTTGTCATTTGAACATATGGGATTCCCTCCTGTTGCGTCCTGAGAGGTAGTCCTTCAGCGCTGCTCTGGGTCTGTTGCTTTGGCCCCCTCACTCCTATTGCCTCAGTTTTTGTTCCTCTCTCTCCTCCTGAATCATGCCTACAAGCATGCAAACAGGCTCTAGTTTCTTCTCTCTTCAAAAAACAAACACCTGGGGCACCTGGGTGGCTCAGTCTGTTGAGCATCCGACTTTGGCTCAGGTCATGATCTTATGGTTTGTCATGATCTTATGGTTTGTCGGTTCGAGCCCTGCGTCAGGCTCTGCTGAGTCTGCTTGGGATTCTCTCTCCCTCTCTCTCTCTCTCTGCCCCTCCCTCCCCCTCATTCAAAATAAACAATAAGTTTTAGGGGCACCTGGGTGGTTCAGTCAGCTGGGCATCAGACTTTGGGTCAGGTCATGATCGCACCATTTGTGAGTTTGAGCCCCACGTCGGGTTCTCTGCTGTCAGCACAGAGCCTGCTTCTGATTCTCTCTCCGCACCACCCCGCCCCTCCCCCACTCATGCTCCCCCCTCCCCCGCCAAATCAATAAACTTTAAACAACAACAACTTCCCAGGACCCCACGCCCCTCCAGGTGCTGCCCTGTTTCTCTGCCCCCTTCATAGCCAAGTTTCTGAATGAGTGGCCTCTGGGTGCTCCCTGACATCCCCACCCCACCCCAGTATTCTTCCCTATCCATCTGAGGACAGGCTGGGCCATGTGACTGACGTGAGTAGGAGTGCTATGTCCTGCTTGAAACCAAACGCAGTAGTTGGCCATGTCCTCTGTCCCCACTGCCACGAGACAGGCAGGGTTCTGGGCAGAGGATGTGTTCTCTGCCCAGATCCCTGAGCAGAGCCCCTGCTGTCCCACCTGAGCCAGAAACCAGCCTCTGTTGTGAGCCACTGAGACCCTCCCCCCAAAGGCCTCTTGTGTCCTAACTTGTCCTGACTGACACAGTGCAGTCTCCCCACAGATTCCTCCCACTCTAGTATGTACTCTGTCCCGAACTTTCTCCCAGAAAGGAACTTTCTGGCATTACCAATCACCCCCATGTTGCCAGAGGACCGCACCTCTCTGTCCTCACGTAAACACTCACAGCCTTCCTCTCAGCAGAGGCCACCTTTCTTCTTGAAACACTCTCGGCTTCGGTCACACCGCATGCCCCGGCTTTCCTTTGACGCCACGGGCCATGCCTTCTTTACATTCTAGAACCGTGTTCCTGGAGGCCTCCATCCTGTATCTCCTCTCTTGACTCTCACAGGTGACCTCATCCATTCCCACAGATTTGAATACAATCTCTAGGCCCATGAGTCCCAAGAGTGCTTCTCGCCTCTGGGCTCCAGTTGGACATCCAGCTGCCACCAGCTGAATGTCTCTGGAAGTCTCCTCAGACTTTGTGTATCCTCAATGGAGCTCCTGTTGGCCCCTACCCCTGCTTTCCCAGGCTCCTCCAGTCTCACTGTACCCTCATCCTCTGGACCCACTTACTGTCCCTCACACTGGTCCCCCGTGTGTCCGGCCAGTTCTGCATCCTAGACATTTCTCCTTCTGTCCACTGCTCTCTGACTCCATGGCCTCGCCCCCTTCAGGCCCCCCACATCTCTCACGGATGACAACCGCAGGCTTCTCTGCCCCTCCTCTGGCTCCCCTCTAATCCATGCTCCAATAGCAGCCCTCCCCCCCCCCCCCCCCCCCCCCGCCCAAGTTCTATCATATTGCTCCCACTTCAGGCTCTTCGGTGGCTGCTTGCCACACCCAGAATTAGATCCAAACTCTTCAACTGAAGCTTTCAAGGCCCTCCAAAGCCTGCCTGTTGCCTTTCTAACGGCATCTCCTGCCCTTCCCTTCTTCTCTCATCTATACCAAGTTTGGTCCTGTCCCAGGGCCTTTGCACCTGCTGTTCCCTCTGTTCTTTGGCTCCTTCGTTTCCTTTAGGTTTCAGCTCAGGTGTCCCTGCTCAGGGAGGCCCTTCATGAGCACACAAGCGAATGTCAGCCTCCTCCCCTCCCATTTGTCTCCGTCTTAACTCCCTCATTGTGTCCACAGTGTCAACTACCCTTTGTCCGTTTGGGCTTGTCTGTTTCCTTTTGCTTAATCATCTCCCAGCTAGAACGTGTAGGTTCCGTGTATGTTCCGTGAGGGAAAGGGCTGGATCCTACTATTGCAGCACCAAGCACAGAGCTGTTGTCAAATGAATGAAGAAGTCAGGGGACAGATCCAGAACAGGGTGATCCACAGCCCGGATGTGAGTTCTGAATGCCTTTCTTTCACTGCCAGCGAGGAAAGGGTGGCTGTTCTGGGAACTAGGAACGAAGGCTCCTGGAAGAGACTTCTGCGCCTGCTTTGCAAAGGCTGGGTCCCATCTCCTGTTTTGTGTCACCCAGTGCCAGGGCCTTCAGGATTTGGTAGATCCCCACCCCTACTCTCTCTCCCTCACCTCCCTTCAGTGTCCCCCAGGCAGGCAATAGACACTTGCCCCTGGGGACAGTCCCATCCCCACAGAAGTTCACCTGCCCCACCAAATACACCTAAGATACCACTCCAGTTTCGGTGAGCCTGTCTGGTGCAGGTGGGTCCACAGTTTGCTGTGGTTTGGGAGGGAAGGAAGGTAGCCTCCAGGGTTTGGAGGGAGGAGGCACGACGCAGACCCTTCTCAAAACCTCCTGGGAAAAGCTGGCTCTCAGAGGCCCTTGGCCTTCTGCCTTGAGCTGCCACTGCCCAGATTCTGGGGCTCCCAAACTGAGGAGCAAATCTGAGTAACAGAGGACACATGTTATGAGCCCCAGAGGGACTTCCCGAGGTAAAGGCAGAACCCACATACCCTGGGCATTCTGCACAGAGCTGGCAGCTCCAGCTGGGGAGGGATGGGCTGGGAGAAAGGCCAAAGTAGAGGGGTCAAGATCCCATACCCACCCGCTGTGTCCTGGGGACAGCCAAGGCCTGGCAGGGAACTTGAACCTGGGTCTGAGCCTCGACCCGGTGTCCCATCTCGCAGGTCCCTCTGCCAGGCTTCTGGGGCCCGAGAACACCAGGGTGGGTGTGGTGAAGTCCAGAGTCCGCTGGGGGTTGGGGAGAGCACACAGTCCTCCCCCTCACAAATGCCTCCTCTACAGCTCGCCCTGGGCTACAGTTCAGGGGCACAGCCTACCCGAGTGTTTCCAACACCCAATAAAGCAGGTGCTCTGCCTCCCAGTTCCCGGACTAAGAAACTGAGGCTTTGGAAGCTTAGTGACCTGTCCGAGGTGGCCCAGCTGAAATGTCTCTCGGTGGGGCTGCTCCCAAGGCCAGGCAGTACCAGGGTACCCGCCCCCCCCAGGGAGGCACCCCACATCGAGAAGGTGGCAAACACAGCAAGGCAAAGATGGGGAGCCTGGTTGCTCCAGTGAGGCCTCCTGAGAGCGCGGCAGCCCAGTTAGCGTGGCATCCCAGCCGGACCTGTGCAGGGGGCTAGCCACGGCAGATGGAAGCCAAGGACTGTTCCAGTAAGGGGCCGCCCGCTTCCCAGCCAGGAGTGATCCCAGAGTAAGGATGTAATGCAGCACGTCAGGAGGAGAGCGGGAGCTAAAGGCAAAGCAAGAGTGAGTGCCGAGATAAGACGGGGATATCACAGACCCGGGCCCTCTCTCTGGACCGGAGCTCAGGGATGCTGCAGGATGAAAGGGCCCAGGCTGCCAGCCCGTTGGTGGCGTCCAGAGACAAACATATGCTTGCATACACACATGCGCCTACGCAAATGCTGTGAACACGTGCACACCTGGCCGTGTACACACACAGGTAAACGCACAGAAGCACACATGTGCATAGGCGTGCTCAAACCCATGTGCACACATGTACGCATGCTCTGTCTAGGCCCAGGCCTGCCTCCGGGGCTGCAGGCACTAGACCTGAGGTGTGGGTGTGGGTGCCTGGAGAACATTCCTGCTTCATACCTGCCTGCTTGTCCCCTCCCCTGCCTGTGCCCAGAGATTTTTTTTTTTTTTTTGTGGGGCGGGGGGTGGTGCAATTTGGCCCTAGGTAGGGTGACTGACTTGTGCTGGTTTGTTTGGGACTTTACGGTTTTAGCACTGAAAATCCGGAGTCCTGGGCAAAGCCGCATTGATCACCTGCCCCACGTGTTGGACAGGCCTGATGTGTATGTGCCCCTGCAGAGTGCTCCCCACCATCTGTCCCCTTGTGATCGCCCAAGGGCCCTCCAGAGAAAGCCAAGGCCCAATCTACTCTTATTAGAGACCTCAGTACTGAAACCACTATGTTTATTGAGCACCTACTATGAGCCAGGCCCTTGGCCTAGGGTTTTCTTCTTCTTCTTTTTTTTAATGTTTACTGATTTTTGAGAGAGAGAGAGGGATGGGCAGAGAGAGAGGGAGATACAGAATCCAAAGGAGGCTCCAGGCTCTGAGCTGTCAGCACAGAGTCCTACACGGGGCTTGAACTCACAGATGGTGAGATCCAGACCTGAGCGAACTCTGACGCCCAACCGACTGAGCCACCCAGGAGCCCCGTAGGGTTTTCTTCTTAAAAGAAACACATAGCAGGGCTCCTGGGTGGTTCAGTTGGCTAAGCATCCGACTTTGGCTCGGGTCATGATCTCAAGGTCTGTGGGTTCAAGCCCTGTGTCGGGCTCTGTGCTGACAGCTCAGAGCCTGGAGCCTGTTTCAGATTCTATGTCTCCCCCTCTCTCTCTCTGCCCCTCCCCTGCTCACTCTCTGTCTCTCTCAAAAATAAATAAGTAAATTAATAAATAAATAAACATACATGAAAGAAAGAAAGAAAGAAAGAAAGAAAGAAAGAAAGAAAGAAAGAAAAACATGACTGTACTAGGCACCGTTTTAGGCCCTAGGGCACAGCAGGGAACATACCAGACAAAATCACTGTCAGTGGGAGGGGACAGAAAAGGAACAAGAGAAATAAATAAATGATGTACTTTATTAGAAGAGCATAAATGTTAGGGAGGAAAATTAAACTGAAGGAGACCATTTAAAATAGGCTGCTGGGGATGTGCCTGGGTGGCTCAGTCAGTTGAGCAATCCACTTGATTTCACCTTGGGTGGTGATCCCAGGGTCGTGGGATCAAGCTCCGTATCAGGCTCCAGGCTGAGCATGGAACCTTCTTGGGATTCTCTCTCTTCCTCTCTCTCTCTCTCTCCCTCTACGCTTCTCCCCCTCTCCCCAGCTTGTGGTGTCTCTCTCTAAAAAAATGTAAAAAATAAATAAGACAGGCTGCTAAGGAAGGCCTGACCGAGAAAGTGACTCTGTGAGAGACCCCAATGTTGGGGTGAGGGCAGGGGCCCCACGGGTATCCTGGAGCATGGGCAGTGCTCCAGAAGGAGAGAGCAGCAAAAGGCTGGAGGCAGGACGCGCCCAGCACGTGAAAAGAGGGAGAAGAAAAGGCTGGGGGAGGGAGGAGAGGTGGCGGCCAGGGCCCCAGTGAGGACTAGAAGGTCTTACTGAGCACGATGGGGCCAAGGGGGTTTGATCAGAGGCGCCACGTGCTCTGACTCAGACTTCCGCTGCTGTGTCAGTGGAGATGTAGGGGCAGGGGTGGGAGCCCGGGGACCACGCAGGAGACTATGGCGATGGGCCAGGCAAGAGATGATGGCGGCCCAGGCTGGGGTGGTGGCCGGGAGACGAGGGTGGGTTCTGGGTATGTCCTGAAGCTGAGCCCACAGGGCTTCCGGCAGACTGGGTATGAGGTGAGAGAGAGGAGTCGGCGTGACTCTGAGGTTCTCGTCCGAGCTGCCAGAATGAAGGAGCCGCCTTCACCTGAGACGGAGAAGATGCGCGTGGAGGAGGCCTGGGGGGCCGGGGAATGGCGGCTCACCTTCGGACAGATTGCGTGGGATGGACGGAGAGATGGGGAGGCAGGTGGATTACAGGCATCTGCAGCGGGAGCTGCGGAGGGAAGCCCTGCTCTGCCCAGGCTGGCTGCCTCGTCTCCGGGGCTGGGCCGGGCGGGGGCGCTATAGGAAGTGGCCTGCACTTGGGTGCGGCATGCAGGGACAGTGCCAAGTGGCCTGGGGCGCCAGTCGCTCTGTGAGCACAGCCAGCCTGGCCCTAGGCTGTTATCTGACCGGCAGAGCCATTTGGTTAGCATCGATTGGCTTAGAGAGGAGCAGCTGGCAAGGCCCGAGCAGGAGGGAGGGGATGCCTGGCCCTGTGCAGAGGGAGGGTGGGCTGCGGAGCCGGAAGGATGGGCCACATGGCTGACAAGTCTCTGAGGCTCAGAGAGCCCCTAGGGACCTGCCTGGGGGCCTTGGGGGGATTCCAGTCCATGGGGCTGTCCCTGCGGGGGTGTTGACAGAGGTGGCCGCTTTGGTGCCAGCAGGTTGCAGACTCAGGTCAGGGGGAGGTCTGATGAGGTCTGACTCAGGTCAGATGAGGCTGCCCTGGCTGCCCCATGCAACTTGGAGCTCCTGGATTTGAGGTCAGGGGCGTGAGGCCTGCTCTACCACCTCTTCGCCAGCTGTGTGGCCTTGGCCAGCGGGCCACTTCTCTGCGGGTGCCTCATTTCCTCTGCAGTGGTGTGGTAGTATGGGGCTTCCATGTAAAGAACCTGGTGCATGTTTAGGAGTGGGTCCTCATTGGTTAGCTCCCTTCCTGGGGGGAAGCTGAGGACCCCTGCCATTCTAGACACTTCTAGACATCTGGCGTGGGACGGGAGCAGGGGTCCTGTCAGTGCTGGTTCCAATGGGGACCTCTCTGGCCTCCCCAGGCCTGGGTTTCCCCAGCCTAGGCTGGTGTTACAGCTTCTTTGGGATCTCTGGCTACTTGGGGGCTGATTGAGGGTGACTGGGGTAAGATGTGGGCACACTGCCTGTTTCCATACCTCAGTGCTTTTGTACACACTGTGCCTTCTTCCTGTTATGCCCTTCCCACCCACCCCGCTAGGTCCAGCCCCACAGGGACATGCATAAGCACATCTGGGGCTGCCGAATAGACTGGGTGAGGTGCTGACCATGCTCAGGCCACTCACCCGCTGCCCAGCGGGTGAAGGGTTTTGGGGTTTGCAGGAAGGAGAACTTGTAAACAATAGAATCTCTACTGTGTATCCTCTATACTGGCAGGGGAGCAGAGGGCTTAGTGGAGGAGGTGGTGTAGGGGCGGCAGGGACGTTCCCTGAGCTTCTTACACACACACACACACACACACACACACACCTTAGCACCTGCTCTGGGCCCCGGCACCTGGTCAGACTGCCAGGTATTGTGAGACCTCCTATCTGCTAATGAACCCAGGAGGACTCACCCCGGCTCATCCCTGGGCTCCTCCTTGCCCTATCACATTGGACATTCCAGGACTTGAGGCAAATATTGAATGGAGGAAGGAGTGAATGAGGCAGAGGAGCCTCAGGTGAGCTCAGATGGGGGAGGGGGGAGGGGGCGGGCAGGAGCTTTGGGAGTCCGGGTGCATGCCCCTGGAGGAGAGCTGAAGGAGGAGAGCCTGAGGAAGGGGGAGCCCAGCCTGGCTTTCTTCAGCCCCCTCAGGCAGAGCAACCCCTGCCGCACCCAGGAGGGGGCTGAGGAAGCAGATGGGAGGGGGCGCAAGGCTCCTCCTCAGACACTTACATGGCTGCTAATTTGCAGTCTTAAAATGCACGGCAAAGGCACCGGCCTCGGTGTTAGTACATTAATCAGGCAATCAGTGGGTTGGGGCTCCCACCAGCACACGGAGGGGGCACAGGAGAAGCTGTAGCTCCTGCCTGGAAAGAAACCCAGCAGGGTGATGATCCAGACCCGGGGCACCTGCCGCCTCAGGCAGGGGTGCCAGAGGTGGGTGAGCTTGTCTGGGAGGGCTAGTCTGGGGCCTTGGAGATGTGACCAGCTTCCGGGGTGGAGAAGCAGACTCAGCTGAGACCCACCCCAGCACCCAGTGGAAGGGGGCAGGGGTAGTGCAAGGGCAGCTTCCCTGGCCTGGGTCCCTGGCATCTGGGCAGTACTGAAGGATGGAGAGCAGCTCCAAGTGTTGGCCGGGGCCCCTGCCTCCTTCTGGGACCCTCTGGGAGGAAGGGAATGGGTGGCTCCTGCCCTGGGTCCTGCATTTACCCAACACACCTGCCAAAGTGTGTTCACAAGCTGGCCGTTCTGCCCCGGCCTGGATTTTTGGGCATTTGGCTTTTCCCCGAAATGGGGATCTCCGCCTGGTTTCCCTGTACCCCAACATTCCCTGGGGCACCTGTCTAAGGAAAGGGTGTGGCTCTCCATGGGGTCCCCCAGCTTTTCTGGGGACATTTGAGAGAACCCCAGCCCAGGGGCCTCACAGAGACATAGCCACAACAGCAGGGAGAAGGGTCGTCTGCCCCCATCAGGTCAGGGGGCAGGAGAACCCCTTACGACCACACAGTAATTCTGAGGATCAGAGCATCGCAAGCAGAAGCACTTTGTAAACTTCATAAGCTGCACAAATGTCGAGTGGTATTAGTGCTGAGCCTGCCACAGCTTATCCCTGCCCCCACAGTGAGTGTCCCTCTGCTGCCAGACTTCAGGAAAAGCCTCTTTCTTTGCAGTCTCACCCCCCGCCCCCAGAGTCTGGTGTGGCAGTGTGTGTCCCACAACCACAGGTGCATGGCCGTGGCCTGGTCCCTTTCAGCACAGTGAGCACTGTGATCGCCCCACCGAGCGGCAGGGCAGGGGCCACTTCCCTGGGGCAGGGTCCCTGGGAGACAGCAGCCTGGCCAGGGGTAAGGAGTGCGAGCTGAGAGTAGGGAAAGGGAGTGTCAGTCTCTGTGGAAGGTGCAGACAGTGTGAGTTGGGCCTTCATCCCAGCCCTGGCTTTCGGTGGCTCGAGGCATCGGGCAGGCTCCCCGAGAGTCAGCTGAAGCTTGGGGTCCAGGCTCCTGTCCCTCCCTGTCCACACTCTTGCTTCCCCCTGCGGGGCTGGGACACCCCCTGCCAGACCAAGGTGGGGAGTGGGGGGGCCTGGAGGTCAGACCCGAGCCTCCACGTGGGGCAGGCTAGCATAGCGATCATCTCCTACCCACGTTACAGAGAGGGAAACTGAGGCTGCGGAGGCACCAGCCTCAGGCTTAGCCTGCAGGCTGTGCAATGGTCGTGGTGACTGAAGACACTGCAGGAGCCACATGGAGCACAGGAGCCCAGCCCAGGAAGGTTCCTCACAGCTGCACTGCCACCGCCACCACTGCCACCGAGGTCATAATTGCTCTGAAATCGCAACCGAACCCAATTATGCAAAAACAAAATTATATGCGATGATTTTTATGTTGGAAACGTTTGGTGGAAGCCGGGTGATTACAGGGGGACGGGAAGCAGCTGCCACTCTCTGGGAGCCCATAACTCCCAACAGCTGGGAACTGTCACTTATTTACGATGCCATTTCTGCCAGGAACGAGGGGGTGGTGGCTAGGCCTGCCTGAGCCTGACCATCAGACTAGGGCAGCAGCAGGGCCTCAGAGCCTGGCCTAGTGGCCCCTGTGAGGCTGGGAGTGGGGCGGGTCTGAGATCGGCCGGGAGGGCAGGTTCTTTCTACATGCTCTGGGCATCGCTGATGGCAGCAAGACTCGGCTGAGCTGCCGGCAGCCCTGACCTCTCCCCAGAGGCCCGGCTGGCCAAGCTGGAAGGGACGGGCAAGAGGCCAACCCAGGCGGGGATGAGGTGGCTGCCGGGCCCTGCAGGGTGGGGCTCTACCAGCCTGGAGCCTGTCTTTCCCACGCCGGCGCGCCTGCCGGGCAGCCTGGGGCAGCTGCGACCCTGGAAAAAGGCAGGTAATGATGATCGTCCATAATGAGGCTGCTCCGATAATGAGCACGGGGCTATTATCCGACCACAGGCTGGACACATCCGAAAATAAATTATTTTAAGGATCCATTAACGAATGCCTAATTAATGCCCAATTAGAGGGAAGCTACAGAGGAAATGCTCGGGACAGTCGAGAGGCGAGGCCTGGTTTGCAGCCACAGCCTGGGAGTTTAGGTGGGGAGAGGGGAGAGGCCAGAAGGTGGACCTGATGGGGGGCAGCAGATAGCTCCTGGCGGGGGGTGGGGGGGGTGCAGAGCCTGGCCACCATGATGCCTCCCCCAGTCCACACACATGGGTCCTCTTAGTACATCCTCATGGCGCTGGAGGGGACAACTAGTATTATTTAGAAACCGAGGCCCAGAGAGTTTGTCACATATTTGAGGATGCGGGAGGCATGGTAAATGAGACCTCTTTTGAGATGAACTTTGGTATCGTGCATGCATGCTTGCCTTGTTATTGAGAATAAATACAGAGACTCCTCAGGCCTCTGTATGTTCACTTTGCTAGACCCGGAGTCTGCCCCACTATCTGTTCATGTGGATAACAGCGAGTGAGTGACAGAGCTGGAACAGGAACCAGAGGCTGGCTTCTGTGGCCTGGGGTTGTGACCCCCACCCCCCACCCCCCGCAGGGCTGACAGAGCCTGAGGGGGCAGGACTAAGGATGGCGGGCAGCCCAGGCTGGGGAATAGAACCCCCAGTACAGGTGCAGGGCCCAAGTGTTATCTCACGCCAGGTGCGGGCCTGGCTTGGGCTTGAGCCCTGCCTTCCTCCCATCTGGAGCCTCCCCCAGTGGACTGCCGTCCCAGACTGCCGAGTTCGGCGCAGGCCAGGCCAGAGCCTGGCCTGGGAGGGTGGCACACCCACCAGCCCCGCACCCCGTCTGTCCCCCGCGTCCCCCGGCCGACCCTGACCTGGCTGTGCTCTGTCTCCCCGCCAGGGTGCTGTGTGGAACTGTTGCTGCTGCTGCTAGCCGGGGAGCTGCCCCTGGGCGGCGGCTGCCCGCGGGACTGCGTGTGCTACCCGGCACCCATGACGGTCAGCTGCCAGGCGCACAACTTTGCCGCCATCCCCGAGGGCATCCCAGAGGATAGCGAACGCATCTTCCTGCAGAACAATCGCATCACCCTCCTCCAGCAGGGCCACTTCAGCCCCGCTATGGTCACCCTGTGGATCTACTCCAACAACATCACCTACATTGACCCCAACACCTTCGAGGGCTTCGTGCACCTGGAGGAGCTGGACCTTGGCGACAACCGGCAGCTGCGGACGCTGGCCCCGGAGACCTTCCAGGGCCTGGTGAAGCTCCACGCCCTCTACCTCTATAAGTGCGGGCTCAGTGCCCTGCCGGCAGGCATATTCAGCGGCCTGCACAGCCTGCAGTACCTCTACCTGCAGGACAATCACATCGAGTACCTCCAGGACGACATCTTCGTGGACCTGGTCAACCTCAGCCACCTGTTTCTCCATGGCAACAAGCTGTGGAGCCTGGGCCAGGACACCTTCCGGGGGCTGGTGAACCTGGACCGGCTCCTGCTGCACGAGAACCAGCTGCGGTGGGTCCACCACAAGGCTTTCCACGACCTCCGCAGGCTGACCACCCTCTTTCTCTTCAACAACAGTCTCTCCGAGCTGCAGGGCGACTGCTTGGCGCCCCTGGCCGCCCTGGAGTTCCTCCGCCTCAACGGGAATGCTTGGGACTGCGGCTGCCGGGCGCACTCCCTGTGGGAATGGCTGCGGAGGTTCCGCGGCTCCAGCTCTGCTGTCCCCTGTGTGTCCCCCGAGTCACGGCAAGGCCAGGACCTGAAGCTGCTGAGGGCCGAGGACTTCCGGAACTGCACGGGGCCGGCGTCCCCGCACCAGATCAAGTCACACACGCTCACCACCACCGACAGGGCCGCCCGCAAGGAACACTACCCGCCCCACGGCCCCGCCAGGGACAAGGGCCACCCGCACGGCCATCTGCCGGGCTCCCGGCCGGGCTACAGGAAGCCCGGCAAGAACTGCACCAGCCACAGGAATCGCAACCAGGTGTCCAAGGCAGGCGCCGGGAAGCAGACCCCCGAGCTGCAGGACTACGCCCCCGACTACCAGCACAAGTTCAGCTTTGACATCATGCCCACAGCGCGGCCCAAGCGGAAGGGCAAGTGTGCCCGCAGGACCCCCATCCGTGCCCCCAGCGGGGTGCAGCAGGCCTCCTCGGGCCGTGCCCTGGGAGCCTCGCTCCTGGCCTGGATACTGGGGCTGGTGGTCACTCTCCGCTGAGGACCTGAGGCCCCAGCACCCAGCACTGCCAATGTCCACCAAGGAACAGAATTTCTTTTCTTTTTTTTAACAAGCGGAGGATCTGCTGGGTTTCAGGCAAAGGCTGGTAAAGCCTTTGGCTGCTGTCTGGGCCCTGCCCGGTGGATTATAAACCCAAAGTGTACAGCCCCAAGTGGGAAGGGATTGGCGCATCACACCCTGCTGTCCCGGCCAGGCCCTGCCAAGCACCCATGGACAGCACCCATCCAGCAAGGCGGTTAAAGCACGCAAAGCGAATCCTTCATTAGCAACCATGGGACGGTGCCCCACAGGAGCTGGGCTCTGTGGAATCCCGGTCATTGGAGAGGTCTGAAGGGCCCCCTGCCACTCCTGGAGGAAGCAGGACTCAGGAGAACAGACGAGGCTCACCCAAGAGGCTGGGTCCACCAGCCACCTGGGAGCACAGGAGCAGGTGGCATTTTGGCTCTTGCCTGAGGCCGCGTAGTCAGCCTGCCCTAAATCCAACCCTCAGTCCCTCCCTCGGGGGTAAGGCCTCATTCCTGACGTCTCAGGCTACCCTGGCAGACCCAGGCCTAGCTGCTGGGCTCCAAGAACCAATTACCAAAGGAAAGATCATCAGAGGCTGAAATTTAGAACTGCGTCAAGTGCAGTGAGGCTCTCACAGGAGGTGCAGTTTTATAACTACGTCCACTTATATATACACACTCTCTACATATATATACACACAAATGCACAGCCCCGCCCCCCGCCCCACTCCCCTACCAGACTGTATGTCTTCTCATGTTTATAAACTATACGGAAAACTATTATCTGTTGAACTAAGGATTGTATTGGCGATTTCTAGCAAGAAAAGAGTCACAGGATTTTTTGTCTAGAATCCCAACCTGGCAACAACAGTCACCGTGTAACCTGGGCTTGCCAGGGCCTAGGGCAAAGAGTCAGTGGGAGGGGCCAGGGAGAAGGGGAGGCAGCAAGAATCACTTCAGGGGACCAATCTTCTTAGATGTTCAGAGCATCACCTTGTTTTTATATGCAACACAAGTCCGGCTGCCGCCCCAGAGCATCCCATAACCCCCACCGTACTAGCTAGCTGTTGTCGTCAGGGCGAGAAGTGAGAAGCAGCTCATTGGACATCAGGGAGCCAGGCCCGGGGGCCGGGCTTGATGGAGAAGGGGAAGGAAGGGACTTTGGGTCTCTTTTGCTGACGGGCAGGAAGCATCCACAGTGTTAGCCCAACAGGCTGGACAGTGTCGTCAGCCTAGCGTTTTGCCAGCAACGGTCTGGACAGGCCAGGGAGACTCTGGGCATGAGCCCAGGCCTCCAACATGGCTCAGCTGCTGAATTTTTCCTTGAGGCTCTTTGATGGCCATCCCAGCAAGGGTCCTGTATAGGTGGCAGGAGGGAAAGCATCAGGTGGCCTTAGCAGAAGGGGGACAAGAGGGCATTTCAAGAACCATCTCAGGCACTTCTGCATAACGGAGGCCCCATCCCTCCTGGCCCTTCTGAAGATGCCCAGAGACGGGCAGAGGTTGGGGGGGGGCCAGACTCAGGGGTCAGGAATGGGGACGTGCAGGGAGTGGAGCAGGCAAGCCCAAATAGGGGACAGTGGCTCTGGTCAAGTCTGGCCACGCTGCCGGCCAGGGCCCCTGGAGACACAATCTCCTTTGAGCTTCCCACAAACCTGAATTCCCCACCAGAGAGGATGTGTGTGAGGAACAAGAAACACTGAATCCAATTAAGAGAGAAAAATAATAATAATAAAATTTCTCTTGGACAAGAAGCCTGTTTCTCATTTCCTAACCCTGCATTCCTGAAATGGTGGCAGATCCCAGATTTTGGTGGGGTGGGCGAGGCTGGCCGGGCACAGCACGTTTGTTGGTGGGAGGAGCCGTGTGGGGCAGGGGCACACTGACTCACTGGGATGCACACGTGCACACGCGTGCGAGCGCACACACACACACACACACACACACACACGCTTGTTCTCTGTTCCATGGTCCTTCCCTCGCCCTCACAGACATGACTCACTTCCTACACTCTGGCTGCGCTGGGTCAGCCCAATCTCTGTGGCTCTCCCTGGAGCAGGCAGGTCCTGGATCCTTCCTGGCCTGTGCCCAAGAGCCTCACCTGCGGCACCTGAGCTGTTGACTGTTCGGGGGCTCAGGAGTGCCTGGAAGGGAGCTGCCAGTTCCCGGGGCCCACTGGGGTTTCCAGGAGGCTAGGGACCAACCCAGACGGCAGCAGACAGGGTCTGGAGGCTGTCCCTGCCTCTCTTGCTTCAGAGAAAGGAGGCAGTTCTCCAGATAAAGAGGGGAGGGCTGTGTTTTCAGGCCTGGCTGAACAAATCTTCCTCAGTCCAAAGCTGGAAACATGCACTAAAGGGAGTTCGGTGACGGCAGAACAAATCGTCCGCTCTCCAGTGGCCTGCCTGCTCTTACCCAGGCCGGTGTCAGGGCCCAGCTGTCCCTTGGAACCCGAGGATGTTGTTATTTCGTTGACTTCATTTCCAACTTTAGACAGCAAGGCCCTCAGTGGGAAAATCGAGTCCGAGCACTTTATTAATTTTTTTTTTTTTCAAGACTTAGTCCTGTAATATGAAAGCGAAATGTCAGTACGAGAAATGCTAATGTTTTTTAAATGATCCACTTCTGTCAAGTGCAGCACGGTCTCTGGTTGCCGACTGTTGTTACAGACAAGGCAGAGGGGCCCAGGACGCCAGGTACATTTTTAGCAGCTTTCTCCTCTAAGAGGTAGAGGGAATCAAAGCAGCTCTATCGTGGATGACATCACTTGTCACTCAGAGGCTCACACGCTACGCAGTTACGATGACACCATTGCCCAGAGCGCCAGAGCAAGTTGACAAGCCAAGGGCTAGACGCAGCGTCCCTCCTGGGTGGTTCAGGGAAGGGCGACGTGCGTTCTTGCCCCTGGGAATCCTGTCCTCCTCCGAGGGGCTGAGGCCACCCCTCCTTCGTTCCCCATGGGGCCAGCCCCTCCGCCATCTTCGCTCAGCACATTCCCTGCGCCCTGGGAGAGAGCCATCTCCCCTCCTCCCTCTCTCCCCTCCTGCCACACAGTCCTCCACTTTAGGGGGTGGCCTGGGAGAGGGGCTGGGTGGCCACTGGTGGTCTCAGTGGCTCTGCATAGAAGCTCTTCCCTTGACCCCAGAGCTCAGTTGGCTCCTTACCTTTCATTCAACAAGTGCTGATCAAGGGCCTACATGTGCCAGCCATTGGCCTAGGCTCTGGGGACATAAAAGTGGGAAGATGTGACTCTCCTATTAGGAGCGCAGGGTCTGGATGTGGAAACAGGCATGAGACTGGTGCCTCTGTTAGCGCCCCGAATCATGAGAAAGTCAACTGAGGACAGTCTAGGAGGACTTCAAGGAGGAGGTGACACCCCGTGGCTCTCAGAGGATGAGGAGGTGGCCAAAGAAGAGTGTGGGGAGTATTTCAGGCAGAGGGCTGGAGGGCCACAGCAGCCCCATGCTGGTTTGGGGTATCAGCAAAGAGCTGTGAGTCAAGGGCTGGAAACCCTGGGTGGGGGGGGGCATGGGAGGCAAGACTGGCAATGGGAAGGCTGGGGGGAATCCTATTCAGGGACTTGGATTTGCTCGGCAGTGGAGGTGTGGCCCCCTCTGCAGTCCTCTTCCCTACCCGCCCTGCCCCCCAGCGTTTCTCCAGGCACGCGGTCCCCACTCGTGGCATGCTTGCCAATGTTCCTCAACAGTGGGTTTCATCATCCCAACTTGCCTCTTCTGCTCAGCCAGATCCTTCCCTCGTGCCAGCAAGCTGGAGTGCTCCCTGGAAATCTGCCTGGGCCGGAGTCCCATTCCCAGACACCTGCTGCTTCCAAGCTCAGAAAGTATCCCGCAGCCGCTTCATCTCCCGTGCCCCCCCTTTCCCATCCGTGAGGGGCTCAGCCCTCAGCCCCTCCCTTGCTTCCAGGCGTGGCCACCCAACACCCCCGCGGCCACGTCTACCTGTGCCTGCTTTGGCTGACCGTCAGCAATCTCTAGAACCAGCCCCCCAACCTCCCCCTGGACTGCATCTTCCCTTTTCTCTCCTGGTAGGTGCTGTTCATTACCAGGGAGCCAAGAATCCCATTAAGCAAATGTTAACTTGTCACCTAACTAATCAGCCAGCACTCTGCCACCATGGCAAATGCAGTTCCAGAAGGCCTGCGGGCGAGTTCGAGAGGGCCAGCGGGGGTGGCCAGGAAAGCTTCTCAGAGGATGAGATGTAGGGCTGGGGGTTGGAGAGGACACGTTTGCTGGGAGGGCTCCCTGGAGGCAGCAGCAAATCTTTTGTCATATTTTCACCACCCCCCCTCCAAGGTTGTCCCTACTTGTCCCTTCTGGGACCCAGCTCCGTAGGGCCCTACTCCACACTGACCCAGGGGATGCCAGCCTTTCTCTGTCCATATTCTTTGATTGACTGAGGTGAGTGCCCATTTTGGTGGCTTCCAGGCCAACATCTATTGTTGAACCTCTTGACCTGGCTGTACCTACATTCTGGCTCATGGCCTCCCAGTCTGCTCTCTGGGCTCACCTTCCTCTACGTAGGACTTTAGCCCGTTCCTCCACCCCCATGTCACCAATCCCCCACTATCAGCTTGTAATCGGCCAATTTTCTTATACCTTCTGTCGACTTGGAAAATATCTCAAGAACTCTTTGATTGTGCATTAAAATATCCTTTACAGCTCCATGCTCGATATCTCTTTCTGCTCCCCTAATTGTCCCTTTTTAACTCACTGCACTTTTGGAATAAGTCTCATGGTCTCCCCTTTGCAGGCTGTGAATAAACATAGGCTCTAAGAAAACATACATAAACATCTATTGTTGGCTGAAGAACTCCCCACACCATCAAAAAGTCAGGAACAAAAGGGAGGCTCAGCATAAGGCACGGCCACCTGTACCTTCTCCCTCAGACTGTCCTCACCTGTCTCATTCAAAGGGACCGCTGGACCCAGGGAGGCTTATGGCCCTAAAACGTTCCCTGGGCGAAGGGACCGAGGATGCCCCAGGGGAAAGCGAAGTCAGTAGCCATGTGCTCTGTTGACAGGGCTCCCTCCCAGAGCAGCGAGGGAGAGGTGAGAACAAAGAGACCCCTGTGCAGGCAGCAGTGGCTAATTCAAGTGGCATTTCGGTGGGCTGGTCCACAAGGCCCCTTACCTCCAAAAGAAGTGGGTCAGCCTCCTCCAAGAGCCGGCAGCAGCCTGCTCTGATGCGGCCTGCCCCCTATCTCTCTCATTTCAGCTCTCATTGCTCATTAGAGCTGTTAGTTTCTAAGCTCCGGCAGGGTGGGGAAGGCTGTGCCTTTTGTGTCGCGGATTACTGTGTGGCAGTGTGCACACTAATGGCATGCCCGAATGGCAGAATTTGACATTAGTGCTGCAAAATGTGCTTGGGTCACAGCACTTTCCAAATTGGCTGAGACTCCACGCCACCCCCTCCTCCTTCACCCAGGCATCCCAGGGGGGACCCTGCCAGCCACAGCTTCTGCTGCTTCCTCTCAGGGCCTCAGAAAAGAGAGAGGAAGCGAGAGATGTAGGAACCTCTCCAAGCTCTGTAAGTACCATATCCCAGGAGGCGGGCTGTAAGGAAGAAGGACACACAGGTGCCCCGGGTCTAAACAGGTGGGAGGCCTCCGAGGCCCCCGGCTCCACATCATGAGACCTCCCCCACCCAGGTTCGGGCACGGTCACCGGCAAGACAGCGATGCCCTCTGAGTGGCAGCTGACTGGACATTGAGATGTGAAGCCCCCAAGTGGCCACTAACCTTCCAGCCAGAGAGAGAGGACAGGGTTAGTCACCAAGTAAGACCTTCGTGCTGAGGAGGGGCCAGCAGGACTAGTCCAGAGAGGGACCCGTGGGGACAGGGGAAGGGGTCGGGCGTGGACCAGGTGGGCAAGGGAAGGTGGAATCTGAGCGAGACCCCAAAGGGTGCACACATAGTGTCACTAGGAGACATGAAGAAGCACAGCGCTAGGGGGCAGTCATGTCACCAGTGGGTCAGAGGCAGAGAAAGAGGCAGACAGGACGGTGCAGAGACATTTTGCACACGCAGGCACGCGCGCATCGCGTGGCCACCACGTCCTGTCCCTGTCCCTTGTGTAGCTGAGCGTGGGACCTTCACCCCGTCCATGGGTCTGATCTCCAACCACGTGCAAGGCCCAGACAGGCCCTGAAATGCCAGGAACGAGAATGCCCATCCACGAGGGGCTTGCCTTCTGGCTGATAGCCCCTTTTATTTGATTACACAGGGGATGATCAGGAGAGGGGCAGAGGGCCGCCTCTCCCCACCCACTGGTGACCATCCATCAGGGATGAGGGAGCAGATTCTGGTCTGAGCCATGGGGCCTCCACATTTCCCACTGGGCCTTGACCCTGAAGGGTTTTGTCCAGCTCCCGGTACCACGGAGGTTCTGGAGAGGCCGAGAGCCCTTAATCTCCGACCCTGTGCCTGTCCAGCACGTGCCTCTGAGCTCTGAGCTCCCGGCCAGCTGGGCTGCATTGACATTCTCCCCCCACACTCGGGTCACAGGGGTCTCCAAGGTGTTTTTATTCTTCATCCTGGCGTCTGAGCCTCAGAGGCCCCAGTTCCCTGACCCCTCGTCTCGCCTGCCACCCGGAGAGTCTCGCACTTTTTATCTGTAGCATTTAAAGTGCCACCAAGCGTCTGGCACTTTGCAAGCCTAAGACACAGGCTTTTCTAAATTTCGACACCAGCCCCCTTTCCAGAAGCCCCCGCAGGCTCGCCTCCTCACCTGTGTCCCTGCCAGCCGTGACCTGAGTTCACGGGAAAGAGGCTCACACCCACCCTGGGTGGGCCCCACTTTGCTCCCAGCTCCACGCCCACAGAAGGGGGACGGGTGGGGACTGGCTTCTGCCGGAAGTTGCCATAGGTGCAGCTGCCGTGACCACCACGCCTCCGAGCTGCCCCCAATCCCAGATCTGTCCCCCTGTCCTTCGGTCTCTGCTCCACCGCCCCACGGAACGACCCTCCTGGCCTCACAGGCGGTGCATGCGGGGCATTGGGATCCAGCTCCTCTGGATCCCAGCCTCACGCTGGGCTCAGCACTGGCAGCGGCCTCCCCAGGGCCCGGTCAGGAGCTGCCTCCTCTGCTCCCCCCCCACACACACACACTGGCCTTCTCACTCACAGATGCTTCATCCCTCAGTCTCTGACCCACTTCAGCTGCTGACATGGCTCCCGCCAGGCCACAGCCCTGTCTTCCTGCAGATCTTTCCTCCTCAGGAACTGGGTAGTATTTCTGATTTTTTTAAAGCCCCCTGGGAGACACAACCTCATTACTAACTGGGAAGTGTCACCTCTGAGGAGGTTTGATTGGAACCCCCATTTTCCAGATGGAGAAGTGGACCTCCTGGTTATTCAAACCTGTGCTTCTAAGTCCAAGGCAGGGGCTCTTCCCCAGCACGGTCCTGTGCTGCCTTCTCCCACCAGTGGAAGATCCCATCCCACGTGACCCATGGCTAAGAGTGGGATCACTCTGGGGGGGGCATCACGTCCTTCCCACCCCCAGGAACTTCAAGCTCAGAAGAATTGATTTGCAAAAGTCCTGGAGAAGAAGTCAGAAGTTCTTCTTAGCAGTTCTCTGCTCTCCTGAGCCCTTAAACTTTCCCAAACTAGGTCACTGGGGTCACCAACCTGGTGACTGAAGAAGCTGGCAGAACCCGTGCTCTCTGCCTTCCTTTCCACCAACAACAGGGGTGCAGTGGCAGAAAACTCCCACGATGGCCTGAGTGGTTTCAATCGTTCCCTTCTTTCTTCCTTTCCTTCTCTCTTTCTTTATGATTTTTTTTTTTTTTTGAGAGAGAGAGAGAGGCAGAGAGAAAGGGAGACAGACAATCCCAAGCAGGTTCTGCGCTATCAGAGCTGAGCCCCATGTGGGGCTCAATTCCACGAACCGCGAGATCATGACCTGAGCCGAGATCAAGAGTTGGACCCTCAACTGACTGAGCCACCCAGGTGCCCCTAAAGATTTTATTTTTAAATAATCTCTACGTCCGATATGGGGCTTGAGCTCACAGCCCTGAGATCAAGAGTGGCTTTCCCCACCAACTGAGCCAGCCAGACGCCCTCAACAGTTTCTTGACAGCTGTAGCTGGGTCCCTGTTTCTGAAAGGACCCATAAAGTGCAGTGGACTCCAATGGTGAGAGCAGAGACCGAAGACCTGGCCCCATGGTCCTTCCCCCTGCAGGCGCCATGCTGGGGGGCAAAAGGAAGACAGTGGGCAAAGGGATACTGGAAGATGACAATCTTCCCCCTGGGGGTTCCTGTGTATAAACAGAAAGCAGGTAGCTACCTGGTGGGCCCCCTCAAGTGGCTGCATTTTTTACAACTCTTTGCGCTTCAAGCATTTTTGATCATTGATTTCCAGCCTCGATTCATAGTTTGTCGTGAGCCTTAAGTCTGTTCTGGGAATCCGTGTTTTCTTTCCATTGTTCTCATTCATTTGGAAAATTAATTTAAAATCGTCATAATAATTTTCCGTCAAATATGTCTGCTTTGCTTGTTTGGAATATTTTCATGAATTTTAAAATTTTGTATCCAATTCTAAACTAATAGGAAATTGGCTGAAGAAATGAACAGGCAACCACTGGTTCATATATTAATTTATCCTAGGTGATATTATAACTTTTTACAATTTATTTTAGGAAAACTCTTTTCCTTTTTTGTTTGTTTTTTTTAAGTAGGCTGCACACCCAGTGTGGGGCTTGAACTCACCAGCCTGAGATCAAGAGCCGCATGCTATACAGACTGGGCCAGCCAGGCGTCCCAACTCTTTTCCATTTAAAAAAAATTTTTATTTGGAAATAATTTTAGATGCATAGGAAGTTGTCCCCCCGCCAAAAAAAGATACAGGGAAGTTCCATATATCTTCACCTTGTTTTCCCCAATGGTAACTTCGTGTATAACATCATGTTATTTTGTCTTTTCTATTCTAAATTTATTTAGCTAATGATATTTACTTTACCTATTTAGGTGGACTTTCCTTTTTTTTTTTAATGTTTATTTATTTTTGAGAGAGAGACAGCATGAGCGGGGGAGAGGCAGAGAGAGAGGGAGACACAAAATCCGAAGCAGGCTCCAGGCTCTGAGCTGTCAGCACAGAGCCTGACCCGGGGCTCGAACTCACGAACCGTGAGATCATGACCTGAGTTGAAGTTGGATGCTTAACCGACTGAGCCACCCAGGCGCCCCATCTTTTTTTAATGTTTACTTATTTGAGAGAGAGAGAGAGAGAGAGAGAGAGAGACCTAGAATCCGAAGCAGGCTCCAGGCTCTGAGCTGTCAGCACAGAGCCCAATGCAGGGCTCAAACTCATGAACTCCAAGATCATGACCTGAGCCAAAGTTGGATGCTTAACTGACTGAGCCACCCAGACGCCCCTAGAGAGAGCTTTTCATCAGACTCTGGGAAAGGTTACAGACTTGGGGCTTAGACACTGCCTAAGCACACCTTCAGGTAGTCCTCGGCGTCACTGCAGCTTCCCACCCTGACCCACAGGTGGCGCTCTGCCTTTGGGATGACGTCACTGGCTGCAAGGGCAACCTGGGCAGGAAAAGCCACGAAGGCTGTGGTGGAAATACTCGTTCTTTTCTTTTTTTCTTTTTAAATGTTTATTTATTTTTGAGAGACAGAGCATGAGAAGGGGAGGGACAGAGAGGGAGGGAGACACAGAATCCTCAGCAGGCTCCAGGCTCCAAGCTGTCAGCACAGAGCTCCGTGCGGGGCTCGAACTCAAGAGCGGTGAGATCATGGCCTGAGCCGAAGTCAGCCGCTTGACAGACTGAGCCACCCAGGGGCCCTGGAAATAGTCATTCTTGACTAATTTGTCCTTTCAACCCATTTGGCTCTGACCAAATTGTCTACTTCCCCACTCTCTCTCACATACACAGGGGAAAGGGGGTGAAACCTGGAAGAAGACGGCAACAGCATTTTAAACCCAGGCCCTCTGCTTCCTCTTTATTCCGAAGAGCTGCGGCCACAGGGCAGAAGCGGCAGCGGGTGGTTTCCAGACGCCAGTTGAAGACCAGAGGGGCCTGGGATCCCGATTCTACCGATCTGCAATGAAATATTAATGTAGTGAGCTTTTCATTAAGCCAAATTTATTCAATCTAAAGATAATCCTTTATTCTGAAACTGTGTCCCTGTTTTTGGGTGAGAGAGGGAGGGGGTGTCCTAAAAAGAGATTTCTTTCATAAACTAATGTTTGGTGCCTAACAGTCTGCCGCTTCTCAGTGTCTCCAGTTGGCCAAATAAACGTTGTCCACCCCAGGTAGGCCCTCCAGATTCTTTCTGCAGGCTCACTGCTTTTAGAAACTCTGGGAATGGTGGCTTTGCAGGAGCCGGAAGTGCAGTCCTTGCCTTAAACTCTCCGCCCCAACCTCGCCCCACTCAGGGCATGGAGCCTGCTTACCAGTGTGAGCCTCTTTGAACAGCCCCCTTCCTCTTTCTTACCTGCCTCTCCATTATCTGCAGACACTTATCTGCCAAAAATAACCAGTTACCCATAAAGACAGTTTTATTTTTCCATCAGCAAACACTGATGTTCTTTTCTCGGGTCTTTTGATGAAGGCAATATTGAGGAGACGCTTATTTACATAAAGCCAAATGGTTCCCTTTGAGGAGGGTTTGGGTTCAACATTAAAGCTGGCAAATCTTGGGGCGCCTGGGTGGCTCAGTCGGTTAGGCGTCCAGCTTCAGCTCAGGTCGTGATGTCACGGTTCGTGGGTTCGAGCCCCACATCCGACTCTGTGCCGACAACTCAGAGCCTGGAGCCTGCTTCGGATTCTGTGTCTCCCTCTCTCTCTTCCCCTTCCCCAGCTTGTGCTCTCTCTCTCTCTCTCAAAAATAAATACACATTAAAAACAAAAGTTTACAAATCTTGACTGGGGCTGGGGGCTGGGGCTGATGGTCAGAAATGGAGTCGGGAGGACTTTTTCCCTTTTGAAACAAGAGGTGCTGCTCTAAAAGGCAAGGCGCCCAGGGGGCCTAGTACAGCGTGCTCCTGCTGCTGCCCACGGTAACGAGATCTAAAAGTATCCGTGCGAAGAGCTCAGCCCCGCAAGTGAAATCATTCAGAAGTGCGATCCTCGTTCTGTGCCTGCCTCTCACTGACCACAGCTTAACCCCCTCAAGCCCCCAGCCACCTCTGGGGACCTCCAGAGCTAATCGCTTCAGGGAGCTTGATTGAAATGTGCTCCTCAGCCTCGGCTGCTCATAAAAGCTTTATCCCCGGCAAAGGCTGACCCAGAATGAATGGAGGCGTCTCCCGAGTCAGGAGACCAGAGGTGCTGGCCGAGGCAGGATCTAGGCTTGCAGAGATAACTCCTTTATGGTTGTTGTATTAGAAAGGGGGGAGAGCTGCAATTTTGTCTCCTCACAAGTGCCCCTTTCTTTATGGTTCAGACCATACCTGGTGGCTATTTGTACTTGACTCATTCTTGAGGGCAAAACAATAGCAAAATGCAGTTTCCTTCCAAGTCAGAAAAAAAAAACAACCTTAAAGTCTGCTCCTGCTGGGTTTATAAAGAGCTGTTTTCTTCCTGAGCTCTATGGCATGGTGGCTCTAATCTGAAATTTCCTTTTAATCACAGCAGGAGTCCCAATTAGCGTGTTGGGTAATCTTTCAAGTAGAACTGGGAGCTCCGTGACCATAGAGAGCAGAGGAAATATTACATGTGAAGCCCCCGAGGAACAGGTCAGAGAAGACAGAGCTGCCGGGCCTGTGCACATACATGCATGGAAATAAACCTGGCTATCTGCAGGCTGGCCTCCCGCTCACAAGACCAGG
Organism: Panthera pardus; assembly: GCF_024362965.1. NCBI lineage: Eukaryota > Metazoa > Chordata > Mammalia > Carnivora > Felidae > Panthera > Panthera pardus. The sequence continues at coordinate 55,064,168 of NW_026526876.1, forward strand.
TGTGCGTACCCCGGGTCCCTTAAATCCCAACACTGGGACCAGGACAGAGTGTTGCCCTGAGTACAGGAATCCCAGCCTTGCTCCATTCGTGGAGCAGGTGTGCAAACACACGCTACACGTGCACATACCTACCCTTCCACCTAAGAACACAGGGTGGGGACCAACCCCACCTGCAAGGCAGCCGGCACAAAGTTTGGGGCGTCCCTCTTCGGTCCATGAGACGGGCACACCCCTGACTCAGCTGACACCAGGGCGCAGCTCCGACCTGGAACTGCCAGTGACCTACTTTCCTTTGTTGTTGTTTTTGGAAGTGCTGATGTCAATGCAGAATTCAGCAGAGAGGCGAGCGAGGAAAAAACGAGAGAGCGAAGATGGGAAGGAGTGGAAGAGGGGAGCGGGAGCGGTGCACGTCAGATAGCTACAATGGTGCCGAGTACCCGCCACGGCGCTAAACGCGTACCATTACGTCCCCACAGGGCCTGCCCGATATAGCCGGGATCAGTCTGGGCCCCGCTGCTTTGGGCTAAGTAAGCAGGGGCGAGGCTTGCAACAGCTTCCTCTCCCCTTCATGGACACACAAGGGGTGGAAGTGATGCCCCGGCGGGCGTGCCCAGGTGTGTCTTCCTTCGGGCACCTGGGGGTGCTGGTTTGCACCCATCTGCCATGCCATCGGTGAGGCGCCGAGCCACAGCCACCCTGACGCGTGGCACTTGGTGCTGGCTGCACACTTGCTGGCGCTGGAGGACATTGGCCTTCGGGGACGTGGCAGGCAGTTTCCTCTGTTCAATTGCTCCTTGGTAACGCGCATGACGGAGCCCCACCCGCAACCCGTCTGCTCTCACCTCCTGTTCCCGGGCACCCAGGAGAGCTAGGCGGCTGCTGAGAGTCCTGGACGGTCCAGTACAGGCAACAGAGCTGCAGAGAATTATTCCCACGCGCCGCCCCTCCTGTGTCCGAATCTCCTCCTCTCCTCACTTCCTGGCTCTCCCATGCTACGGTCGGTTGAACTCCAGGCCTGGGATGACAAAGACTCAGGCACTTCCCACCCATTTGCAAACCCTAGCTGCTGCTGTCCCACTGCCTCAGCAGGGCTGCTGAGCAGAATCCACGGGCCAGGCCGAAGCATCTGGCTACCTCTCCCCAGCTCAGCCCTTCCTCAAGACACTTGGTCAACATATTCCTAATGAGAAAACAATTTTGAATCCGTATTTTCACGAAACCCCAGGCCATAAGCCTCAGGATTCCGCCTATACAATGCATTTCCCCTATGAAGTGTTCATCCACGTGGGGCTGGGGGCTGAGGGTTGGCGGGGTGGGGGTGGGGGGTCAGATCCTCCTGCTCTCTCTCGCTTGAACCCTCCTTTCCCAGACAAGCTTGGCGCATGGTTAGCATCGTCCTTTCCCTCTCCATAAACTCATACATTTTTCAGGCAAAGAAATATACGGAGGAGACAAAGTCCTCATATGCTGAAATTAGCCCCCGAAAAATAGGTTACCTGACAATTACTTGCTTCTAAGTGGAGCATGATCTAGTGGCGGAGACACGCGATGTGCGGCTGGGACTGCCGTCTTCCACTCCCCACTCACCGCCTCTTAGCCTCTCTCGGCCCCTCGCTTTAGAGAAAGGATAATAACTCTCCCACCTCCGCCCTCCATGGGCGCTGGACGGCGTAATGAATCAACGTCTGAAGGGCCCTGAAGAGGCCAGGCTCGAGACGCTGTGTAAGTACACAGCATCACCAGCCACCTCTCGAATCTACATCGGGCTGATTTATTTACTTCCCGTGAAAGAGACAACAATCATCATATTTACACTTCGTGCCGCAGTTTCCTGCCTCTCCCTCTAGCGCCCCTCCCTCTGCCACGGCTGAGGACTCCATTAAAGATGCCGCTGTCCAGGGCAGGAGACTGCCTCTCTCCCAGCATCTCTCCCGCCCTGGGGATCACAACCCTCGCCCCCAAATCACAATCTGTTGCCACAAAATGTGTCACCCCTCTGTGTGAGGCCACAGCACGTGCACGGGGTCGGGGGTGGGGGGGTGGGGGTAATGGGTTCCATGGGCCAAAGAGGCCTCCTTGGAAGTCAAACGCTGCCAATAATTAAGAAGTGAAGCAGAGGTGTGTGAAAGGGACATGGAAGCAGTTTAAACGTTGCATTATTTGGGGAGTACCCTGGTGCCCACACTCCTCACCACCACACAAGGCCGTGGATCGGTGGCATTTGGGCTGGCACAGGCACTCCGTCCCGCAGAGCGGTGGGGACAGGTCACGACGCACCTTTCAGCCGTTGCGGCTGGGGGTGACTTTGATTTCTCCCTTCCTTTCTGACTTTTTGACAGCTCCCTTCATTTTTAGCAGCATTCAGTGCTTGGTGCTTTCACACAGACAGAAAAGAATATTAAAAGGGAAGAAAAAAAAAAAAAGAGCAAAAGGTTTGAAAGGTTCATATTAGTCCCGAGAATGAGAAAGGCCGCTACTCCTCAGACATCGGAGCCTGGCTGGGAGAATCCGCAACGACCAGAATGTTTGACATTCTGTAGCGACAGGGTCCAATGCAGGAGCTCCTTGGGTACCACCTGCCAGGAGACAGGATGAATGTATCCTCTCTCCTCAGAGCACAGCCCAGGGACTGATTCCCCAATACTGATGTGTGAAGGAGATGTCAACAGAGGTCCCCTAAAGAATGATGTCTCTATTTCCATGCTAATCCCGGGCTGCACATAGAAGAAACGCGTCTTCTGTCGAAGCAGGTTGGGCCACCATAGCTCAGAGAAGCACACCCAGGGGTTCTGGTGCTCTCTGCAGGAGAAAGCAGGAGCAAGGGTGGGGGCTGCAGTGGGTGGGAGGGGAGAGCCCAGCGTCCCCACTCCTGCTGCGGGGGCTGCCTCCAGACCCCTGGCGGGCGGATCTGCAGCTCCTGGAAAACAGTGTTGGCTCTGTTAGTCTCCAAAGGAATGTCACTGCCGGGCCTTCCAGCTTATCTCCCTAGCGTTTTCGAGATCAAAAACCCCAAACTCGTTAGCTAAAAACTTTGCTGAGAGAACAATACCCACCAAGGCATAGGACGACGTGGTGCCAACTCTCTCATTAAAGTGTCTTTCCACATGGAAACTCACTGCCAAAGACAATGGGCACTTGGCCGCTGCCAGTTCACAAGAAGACACCGAAGAAAAGAGAGGGAAACAGCTGTGTCCAGGTCAAAACAGATTAAATTTGTGGCTGGCAGACTGTGGCTGAAAGCTGTTTATTGCGTGCTCGGTGCCACTTTTTTATTTTTTTAGGTGATTTTCAAAAATGTTCTTCTGGTTGGGGATGTGCCTTTTTTTGCATGGGGCACAGGCCTTGTGCTAATGGCCCCATGTTCCCTCATGCTGTGGCTCAGACATCATTAAGCAATAAAACCCCAGCCATTAACAATACAACAGCATTGTACCTGGTGTGGAAGAAAGCGGATACCAGGAAGTATTTGGGGACAGAGAAGAGGGAGCACTGAGCTGAGGAGACTAACTGAACAGCCCCAGGAGCGAGGGATCACAGTTGGTCCCAGAATACAATGGAAATGAGGGGCCCCACTGCGCCACTCACTGACCCAGCTGAAAGGGCGTGAGAGAATTCAAGATGGCAGAAACACAGCTGTATTATTTTCCTAGGGCTGTGGGGCAAACGACACAAACTGGCTGGCTACAGACAACAGCAATTTATTCTGTCCGGTCTGGAGGCCAGAAGTCTGAAATCCAGGTGTCAGTAAGGTTGTTTCCTTCCTGAGGCTCTAAGGGAGATCTGTTCCGTGCCTCTCTCTGTTTCTGGTGGCGGCCAGCTGTCCTCGGTGCTCCTTGGCTTGTAGACACATGCAGATTGTAGCTACAGTCTCTGCTCTGTCTTCACATCCCCTTCTCTGTCGGCCTTCTCTCCTCTTCTAAGGACAAATGTCATTAGATTTCAGGTCCACCCATATACACAGGAAGATGTCACCTAGAGACCCCTAACACATTACGTCGGAAAAGACCTTTTTTTTCTTTATTTTTTATTTTATTTTGAGAGAGAGAGTGTGTGCCCAAGCAGGGGAGGAGCAGAGAGAGAGAGAGGGAGACAGAATCCCAAGGAGGCTCCGCACTGTCAGTGCAGAGCCCGATGCAGGGCTCGAACTCACAAACTTCGAGATCATGACGTGAGCCAAAATCAAGAGTCTGATGTTTAACCGACTGAGCCACCCAGGTGCCCCAAGACCCTTTTTCCAATGAGGTCACATTCGCAGTTTCCTTTAGACATATCTTTTGGGGAGCTGTCATTCAACCCACCATGACAGCCAACGCTACCTGGAGAACTGCTCCCAGGACAAAGCCATCTCTCGAGGACTAGGCCAACTCCCCCTGGACCCTCTGCCTACCCTTGAGATGCCTGCAATTTGGGCTCTGTAACAAAGCCACAGGGATACCGAGCCTCTCCTCAAAGCCAGGCCTCTCTTCTCAAAACCATTTTCCTGTCTCAGAGTGCCACTTGGCCCCGAAAACCTTGTGAGGCAGTTTCTATGATGGCAGACCACGGCAGAGCTTTGTGCCCACAAGGCATCCCAGGGGACCAGAAGGGGAGTGCTGGGTCAAACGCTGTAGCCAGGGTGTCCCTGCTCGCTGTCGGTCCATGGCCCGAAGCCTTGAGTTGCAAGGGCCAAGCACTGGGCTCCTCTCCTACAGGGCCTCTGCAAATGTTTAACAGCCGTCTCTTAGTGGAAAAGGGATGGAAGTTCATTATATTCTAGAGTGACCTATTATGTCATTGGTTGGCTCTAATAATGAGAAAACACTTTCTTTTTTTTTAAATTTTTTAAAAATATTTATTTATTTTTGAGAGACAGAGTGAGACAAAGTGAGACTGGGGGAGGGGCAGAGAGGGAGGGAGACACAGGATTGGAAACAGGTTCCAGGCTCTGAGCTGTCAGCACAGAGCCTGACGCGGGGCCCGAACCCACAGACTGTGAGATCATGACCTGAGCCGAAGTCGGACGCTCAACCGACTGAGCCACCCAGACGCCCCGAGAAAACACTTTCCTTCGGTTGAGTCAAGACTGACCTACCTGTGATGCCATCCACACCCAGGGTCCCAGATTTGCCTTCAGGAACTCTAGACATGAAGGTCACCACTGGGCTCTTAGAAGCTGCCTCATTCTCATCGGCTGAGGGGATGAAAATATCCCCCCAGAGGTCGGTCACAGGGCGCCGGCAGCGGGGCCAGACCGACCGGAGGAATTGCAGTGCTTCCACAAGCCTGGGGAGCAACCAGCATTGCAGTCTTTGAATTTAGCCCCTTATATGCTAGGGGCTTTATGTATATTATTTCTACTTGTCACAACAGGCCTGAAAGGCACGCATTGTTCTCAACCTTGTTTTGCAGGCAAGGGAATGAATTCTGAGGTCCGGTAGGTAGAAGATGTGGGATTTGAACCCAGGTCTGTCTGACCACATGTTGTGTCCCCAGCACCTGCCATGCCACCTGTCCTCACACGTGAAGGGACAGTCCTATGCCTGGGGGCTGGAGAGTGGGAAAAGGACTAAAGACCTCAGAGGAGGGTTAAAATGAAGCAGAGACTTCAGTTTCACATCTAAACCAAACAATAATGTTTTATTTCAATTTCCCTGAACATACAGTTCAGTTACCCTTGGTTTAAAAAAAAAAAAAAAAAAGGCACAACCAGTGCCGGAGAAATGTCAAGTATTACATTTCAGCGGACGTGTACAGAACAATCAAAATGTTGAACATCCCCAAACAGGTGCAAACCTTCACCAAAGTTATCTTGCAGAGGCACATCACCGAGGTTTGAAAAGAGCAGTCATGTTGCCAGCCCAGCTGATTTTTCTAGAGTAGGCGCTCCCTACCTCCAAAGTCTGGATTACCCAGAGGAGAAAATATAATAATAATTATTGTTGTGCCTTTTAAAAATTCTTTAATGTTTATTTTGAGACAGAGAGAGAGAGAGAGACCTGACCTGAACCGAAATCAAGAGTCGGCCACTTAACCAATTATTGTTGTACCTTTATGGAATGTTTTATGCTTTCTCTTTCCCACAAACCATCGCATTTGATCATCACTTCCGCCCTATGAGGCGGGAGCGGGGGCAGATGTTGCCCTCACTGCCAAGGTAGGGACACCAGGAGTCTGCCCAACAGGGAATCTCGGGGCAAGGCAGGCTTGTAACCAAGGCGCCTCTTTCTCTGCGCCCCTCTTTGCAGGAATTCCACCGTCCCTTTGCAAGCTTCAGAGTCCTAGGAAAGATGTGACAGGTGGAGATCCCACCAATGAGTGGGTGTGAAGAGATGGGAGAGGAAACAGAAGGTCCGAGGCAAGACCCAGGAAGAGGGGCCGTGGCCGCTAAAGCTGTGGCAGGTCAGGTCAGAGACCTGACTACAGCTTCTGCCAGGGCCAAGGGAGGTGAACACAACGGCTGTGCTCCTTCAAGGAGGTGGAACCAGGAGTCTCTGGAAATTAAATGTTCTGCCCACTTATGAGACCTTTTCTCATAAGGGACTTTTCTCACGAGGGACCGTGAGCTTGCCCTCAACAATGACAACGCCTGCTCCAGACGTATCTGGAAGGCTCCAGACAGAGCTCCAAGGCTGGCAGCAATTAGTCCCCCCTGGTGTGTCTGTGGCCAGAAGAGATCTTAGATGCAGGTGCTTCTCTGAGGTCATACTGTCTAATGAATTAAGGTTAACAGCCGAACAGCGAAAGAAAGGGCACTGAACTTGACTCTGCTACCACTTTGCTTCTAAGAAAATACTTCAGGGATTGCCTCACTTAGTCATCAAATGCCAGTATTTCCACCGAACAAGTTGATGGCAGCCGATAGGCCTTCAGAATATGTGAGCGGAACCATCCTTCCTTGAGAGGGTCAGACTGGTCTTTGCCTTATGCAAAACCTAAAGACACAGAAAAGGTGAACAGCCACACTTAAAAAATTCTGTTGGCTTAATAATTTCCACCAAGAAGGGCATTGGCTCCCGCAGCAATGGACCCCTAGAACTCGGCCCCTTCCCCTGGTGACCCGAGAGAGCCTTCCCTGCAGAAGAATTCCCCATAGCCCACACTTCTATTTTGGGGGGGCCACTCTGCCCTGGTGCGTGCAAAAAGGAAGAGTTGAGGTTTACATGGTCATTTTTGTTATAGTAATGAAAGCCTTGAAATGATCACAAAAGGAAAAGAGGGAAATATGCCTCCTAAAAAGAGCTGAGGCAAATTATTATAGCAACCGAATCCTAAAAGGAATTTTCAAGTAAAAATATGGCTCATGTGAAGTTGTTATGGCAACTGACATTTAAAAGTAACTGGATTTGGGCAAGTTTCTTCCTCCACCCTCTCTGCAAAGTCTTGCAGGAACTTCATGCTAAAATTATGCTTTAATTTTAATTAGCCGAATAGGTCATAAATATAGCTTATTCCCAAATCTTTACAATTTCTACCCTGCAAGCAGCCGATCTAATAATGAGAAAATATTTCTACAAAAACCCACTTACCATTAAAACATCCTATCCAATATTTTTCTAATACAATTTATCAATTTAAACACATTGCATAATGTGATATTCTGTAGCATTCCATTAAAATGATAAATAGCAGTGTGTGGGGTGGGTGGGGGGACCAAGAGATTAAACATATTGCAAGCGGTGTAACTGTATTTAAATAACCTGGGCCATACTGAGAAAAGCACACTGCTCTCATCCTCAAACACAATCTAAACTCAGCTGCAGATTCCTGACTGTAAGGGTATTAATAGGACAGAAGAAGGGGGGCAATAAGAAATGACAGGCAACTTCAGAAGAAATAAAATTTCTATTAGGCTTTGTTATAAGATTACATCAAAGCAATTCATATGTTTTAATCTGGGGAGAGAAAAAGCAACTACTTGGGGTTTGTGCCTGGGGGCTGCCTCTGTGTGTTGAACCAGACAGTTTGCATAATGAACAATTTTCATTCAATCAGGATCTCAGCAGAGATAGCTCCCACTCAAAGGTCCTAGGCACTGGCTCAGAGTTTCTATTCTCCCAGCTCCCCCTGCTGGAGAAACAACATTTGACAGGAAAGAAAGGATGCGGGGCAGCTTTTCCAAGCCATTACTCTACATTCAGGTTCATAAAGTTCATAAAGAGTTCGCTTTAAACTCCCAGAGCCCGAAGAGCCTCGAAGGAGCCTCTGTAAGATGCCGGAGGGCGCCCCCTTTAACAATGACTTGTAGGAGGAGGGAGGCTCCAGGGCTGTGGCATGAAAACCTTTGCCTTTTCCACCCTCTACTGACTTGGGGATTTTAGAAATTGCTGTTTACATTCCGGGCCAAACATCAGGGAGACTGAAGTTGCGGGAAGGGAGTTTGCCCTGAATGACTGGGGAACACGTTCACCCGTTTAAAATACCACACGTGGTTCTTACCTGGCTAGTCATCTTTCAAGTCTCCCCACTGTCCAGCTTCATAAAAGAAAGAAAACAAAAAAAACAAAAAACCCCAAACCAAAGAAACACACACACACACACACACACACACACACACACACCCCAAATGGAATTGCCTTTTCATGCACAATGGAAAACTTAGAGGCTGAACAAATCGTTTTTGAAAAACTGGCACAGACAACATTGGCGCGGATGAAGGAAAGTCCTGGGCAAGCTGGCTGAGCCAGGACCCGGGGCTGCAGCCTAATCCCCCTTTATCCAAGGCTTTAGCGCGCCCCCGCCGCCCCTCTCTGGGCGCCCAAGCCGCAGAGCTATGCTCCGCCAGGCTCCATCTCGAGCGCGGCCGCCCGGCTGCCTTCCCGGGGTGGGGGGAGGGGGAGCGACGCGAATTCGCGTGAAACTGTTTTCGAAAACCTGGATGATCATTTAAATGTTTAAAATATGCACATGGTAATTCAAAACTAATTACCCTGAGCACATTTGAAACATTTATGCTATCATCTCTGGATCCTGCGTCCTGATTGTGCGCCACAGCTCACTCCGGTGTTTCTATAAACCGCTCCAGCGATTTCAACTTCCAGGCTAAATCAGGCAGTGGCAGGCCCTGCCTTCCGCCCCTGGTTGGTGGAGAGACCCCTTCCCGGACTTCCAGGAGAGGAGGTTGAGCCCCGTTTCCCAGGAGAGCCATTAGTCATGGTCTTGTGTAGTTCCGGCTGCCCAATCATTGCCCTCGTTGCTGTTCGTAATTGTCATTCCCATTATTTAATTTGGGTTAACAATAACCTCTTTCCCACCTGTGCCTTTTTTCTCCTAGTCCCTCCCCTTTTCCCCTGCCTCTGCCTCAGCATGTGGCTTCCACTTGCCTAATGTGCACCAAAAAGTTACCTTGACAGTGACCTGCCTACTTCTCCATTTGGGGGTGACTAGGAGACATTTTCAGTTAGGAAAAGGGTTTTAAGGGGGCCACATCCACCAGCTCTCTTGAGAGCAGGGCTGAAGTGGGCCAGCGTGAAGGAACAGCAGCCATTGCTACGCACATCTTCTTGTAGCCAAGGGCACCCACGCTCACGTGCCACACGCACGTGCACACGCACACCATACATGTGCACACTCGCCTCAGACACGGAGCAAGGCCTGCTTACAGACTGGACTCGTTAGACCTAGGCAGGTCCTGAAGCAAATTCATTTCCCCATTTTCCAGAATAAAAGGAGTATCTCTTCCACTGGGGGCGTTAAACCAGCATGCCAGCAGCAAGAGACGGCCAAGGGGGAGCCTGTAGCCGAAATGACTTGGACTTCCCAAGTTTATCCGAGGAGACTGACCTTGGGCTGGGGAGCTGGAACTGGAAGACGCACCATTTTAGAGTCAGGAAATGAGCACTGCCTTCCACATATGCTCCAGGAAACAGCCGAGAGCCGGCCAGCTCCTTATTAGCACTCTGAAGATGCCAGTGGCAGGTTTTAGACGTTTAGGAATACGAATCTGGGTTAGATTCCCACAGCCGGCTGAAGGTTGATAGAGCGATATTACCAGGTTTAACTAGAGCCATTAAGAGACTCTTCATTATCCCCACAGCACCGCCACCAAAGTTATCACATGAGCCATAACGCAAAAGAGAATTTTCATTCCATCAACAAGAGAGGGAGCCAGTCTATCTTTGTCCAGAGAAAATGAGCAGCCCAGCATGAAGCCTGTGAGGAATGGAGTGCACAACACTCCAATAACAGCCCCTGCAGGATTTCTTCAGCTCTTTAGTTGGCTAAGCAGACAGGCTGCACCAGAGCAATCTTCCCTTGTACCTGGCTTGCCAGAACACGGGCTCTAGGAGCAACTCAAAGGGCAATTAAAGACAAAGGACACTCGCTGAGACCTGCATTCCAAAGGGCTTAAGCATTAAGCTCCAAGAAAATCGAGGTCCAGGCTGCGCTCCTGATGTTCCGGCCATCTCCTTTTTTATTTCTCGACCAAAGTCTACCACTGGAACCAAACTAATTTCCTGGGGATCACCCACGCCAGGTTCATGTTCTCCTACTCCCGTGCCTGTGCTGTGTGCCATTCCTCCACCCTGAAGAGTCCCTCTGCTTTCTCCCTGCCGGGCCATTCTTGGCACCTTTGCAATGACAACTCAGAAGTTTTGTGACTGCCTCTACCAGATTCCGTTTCCTCCTCTCCAACACCGTGTACTCAGTCTGCTCTGTGTGATTTTGCTTGTTTATAAAAAGCGTGCTTCCATTTTGTGGGGTTTCCCGTCATGGATTAAAATTTAGAGAGAAGGGACCAGCTCTTCCATTTCCTTTGCATTTCTTGTGGCATCTCAAATGTAGGGTTTTCACATTAGAGACACCCATGCTAGACATACGGACTCGCCTAGTGGTTTTATAGCTGGAGTCAGAAGACCTGTAAGATGACCCAGCATACCCCCCGCACACCAAGCAAAAATTGCACCCCTCATTCAGATGTTCTCGGCATCCTACAACTTGCCCAAAGCCAGATTTATTGCTCCCGCTGTAAAGTGTATCTTCTCTAAGCCTCACTTAAAAGCTACCACTTGGCAGAAGATCAAGTTAGAAGTGCAGGATAGCAGGTGATGGTGAGGGTAGGAGGGGGCGGGGAGGGCGGGGTGGAGGAAATAATTGAAGCTCTGAGAACTACCAGCTCAATATTTAACCTAACTGGTAATTTGCTGTGACAATTATGCCACGAACGGAGCACAACTACTATGCGAGAATGTCGCTCTCTAATTAAGAGGGCTCTGCTTTTCCTAGCCACCCGCAATTTAATCACACACACAAAATGAGACTTGGCTCCAGAAGCCGAAGGTTCTATTAGGAGGCATGTGCGGCATGCACACCAGGCCGTGAGCGGTGCGGCCGGGTAAGCCTGCTAACACCTTCAATTCCCCCTCGGACCGAGGGGAGAGCCGTGCAGGCCTCTCACCACCCGAGACCCATCTGACTGACAGGCATCTTCCCTGAAAGCCTGCGCGTGCCTCCACTGCAAATCGACGCACATCCCCACAGCACCACTCTTCAACCAGGAAGGCTCAGCGTGGGTTTGATCCTGAAAGAGTAACTTTAATAAGGATTTTCATAAAAATGAGGGTCCACAGAAACGGATCTTCCTCTCAAAAATGGAGAGCAAGACAGGAACAGGGACACACACGCACACACAGACCCTAACCACTGGCGGAGAGACAGAAGAGTATTCTTAAAAATCATAGCTATAAAGAAGGATGTTGCCATCTTCTAAACTGACTGCTAGATTCATGGAACGTGGCTAAGCAAGACAAACCGTTTTCTGCTTAATTAGTGGCTCCTTTATGGAAGGTCTGCTGCCTGGAGAGGACCCATTACAGGAGGAGAGCTTATTTACAGGGATGCACCTTCTAAAGCTATTCAAATTTTAAATAAATAGTGGAGAAGGAAATAGTGGTGGTGGGAGAAGGGGTGCTATGGAGACGGCAAGCCTCCTGCAGAAGACAGGCTTTGCATTTCAAGCCTAAGTGCTGGGGAGATCAGCTTTCCCAGGCAAACATATAAGCCTCTAAAATTTTAGGCCAATAGAAATGACCTCTGCTCCATGGCTGACTGAAGATATAAATAAACTTCAACATGAACAGCAGTGTCAACTGTGAGAGGAAAGAGGAGAGTCCAATTGGGGCTTATTTTTGAAAAGTCCTGGTTGTTCTGACTCGTCTCGGGGCAGGGCATTCACGAGCTCGCTCCCTGCGGTGAGCTCCCCTGCTCTCCCAGGCACCAGCCCCAGGTTACCTAACCATGGAAAGGAAGCTGCCCCCCACACAAGATAAATATAGGCTGAGTTATCTGCATTTTACAAGCACCAAGAATGTTATCTGAGGAAGCTGTCATTTTTAATGACAGCACAAACTTCCAATTACCAACTGGGTAATACACTAGGGAGCAGGTATGGTTTTATAAGAATGGCTCACAATTATTAAAAGTTTACATGATAACTTTTGAATAGGATATAAATACTTCTCACAAGGCAGGTGGGATTAAGTTTCTCATGTGGTCTACAGTCAAGGCTGGAAAAAAAGAAAACTGTTTTCTTGAAGATTATACCTTTTGAGGTTTATCAACAGCTAAGAAGCAGAGGGGTGCAAGGGGATAGTCATCAAGAGCCTCGCAAAGCTGAAAGGCTGTGAAAATGGCCCGTTGGTTGGTTCAAAGTCTCAAGTACACCCACGAGTTCACTGGCAAATCACAAACTCTGACAGGTCAGATGCAAGAGTTAGGGAGCCGGCAATAGAAAACGTTAGTCCCTTCCACCGCCACGGTCAAACATTATTCACAGAAGGAACTCAGATGCCAGCTACCTTTCGTGGCATGTACGTGCTTCATCTGCCGTCACACAGAACCACCACTGCCAGGTGCGACACGTGCTCCTCCACGTAGATTGGACAGCCCCTGATCTAGAAGAAGGCTACGATCTGTGAGTCTGAAATCACCCAATTCTTTGTGAAGTCCTTCCTGAAGACTCCAGTCTCCAGTGATCTCTCCATTTACTGAAAAACATTTTTTTATTCCCTTAAGTAATCTCTATGCCCGATGTGGGGCTTGAACTCACCGCCTGGAAATCAAGAGTCACATGCTCTACCGACTGAGCCAGCCGGACACCCCTCCACTTACTGAATTTTAATTTGACTTGTGATATTACTACTTAGCCCCAAGCCTTGCTCCAGACAGACCAGGGTTCCTGGGGACAAGGTGTCTTGATTTCAAATCACTTATAAGGCAATCAATGAAGACAAGTGCTACATACTCTCCTTAACAACAAAGCCGTCGTCACAAATATAATTAAAAGATTTAAAAATCATTAACTAATAGCTGTGGGTGAAGAATCATTGATATACACTGATTTACGAAGCAAGTCAAATGTGTTCTCAAGCGGCCATTTCTGCCACACTGGCAGAACACTGGAGGATCTGGGGCCTCTTCACAGCCGCCATCCGTGGAGGGAGGGTAGAGCCACCTATGGTTTCGGAGCCTTCCTTTCCCCTCCTGTCCCTACATTAATCTACCTGCCTTTGCTCCAGAGGATTCTAGGGCTTGCTCAAATTACCTGCCAGTCTTTGATGGTACACAGGGTTAGAGGAGTTATCATTGGAATAAGACACGGAGAAAGCCATCAGGAAAGCTAACACAACAAGAAGGCATACATTTTCATAGTGCCACAAAGGATAAATGTTCCTGCCCATCAAAAGCTAAGTTTATGATAGCAATTAGGAAGTATATGTAACTCTAAGATGAACACATGTTATATGCCAATCGTATCTTTAAAAAAATTTTTTTTAAATATTTATTTATTTTAGAGAGAGACAGAGCACACGCAGGGTGTGGGGCAGAGAGAGAGGGAGACGCAGAATCCAAAGCGGGCTCCAGGCTCCGGGCTGTCAGCACAGAGCCCGACATGGGGATGCGGGGCTCAAATCCATAAACCGCGAGATCATGATCTGAGCCGAAGTTGGCCGCTTAACCGACTGAGCCACCCAGGCGTTCCTATGCCAATCATATCTTAACAAAAATAAAGTTTAAAAATAATTGGAAAGTATAAGCATCCAGCAAGTGAATTGGCTCAATAAATTTATACTTCCACATAGCCAAATACCAGTTAAAATTATGCAGATCTATTTTTATTTTTATTGAAATAGCAAAGATGTCCATCCTATCATGCTAGGGGAAAAGCGTTACAGAATAGTATGCATAGTGTAATCCTACTTCAGTTAAAACCACATTTCTATGCACATATGCATAGAAAAATCAGTTCTACAAGTGGCTACTGCTGATTTGTGGGATTATGGGTAATTTTGTTTTTTCTTATCTAGAAGTTATTTTTCTCTAACAAACACAGATTACTTACATAAGAGATAATGGTCCAAAGAGTCCCCATTCCTTTCCTTTTCAACAGACATTAACAACACTTCTCAGCTTAATAACAAATATACTTAGTTGAGGTTTTCTCAATGAAAATAAAACATCTATACTCTAACCTTTTTGAGAAAAGCTGATTATTTCCAAAAGTGTTTAATAAAAAACCAGAACTCCACCAATAAAGAGTGGATTATAAGACTAAGAGCTAACAAACCACATAAAAAGGTGGTGGGGGGGGTGGGGGAGAGAAATCCTCTCTGAGATAAGGAAACAATCAATTTACTAGGGGAGCAGTGGCCTTCTAACAAGTGAAAAGGAAAGGAGACTCAACAACCTGTTTCATTTTCTATAAATAAAACCTTAGAAGGCATATTGCCAAAGAAACACAAGTCAATATAAACCTTTATACACTGGGCTGCCAAACTTCACTTTTAGACAGTATATTAATTATGTAGTCAATAACCACGGGTTTCATTAGTGTATTAAATACCACAATCAATATTATTTATACTTTTCCAAGACAGGCCACTCAGGGAAAAAAAAAAAAAAAAAAGCAGGGGAAGGGGAAATTTTGACCCTGCAGTTCAAAAAAGAATAGCACACTAGAGATTAGCAAGGCTTTAATGGAAAGCATAAAACACTGAAAATATGGACAGAAATCAGATTATTATCCTTTTATTTATTTTTTTTGTCTCTCACAGTGATACTGGAGGGAATCCAAGAACCATTTAAAATGAAGGCAAATGATTAGATTTTCCCTAATTGCTTAACGCTGATGTCATGGTGTACGCAAAATAAACATTGATCTCGGAGCGAAGAGAAATAGAACATGAACAGCCTTTCGAGGTAAACCATATCCAAGAGAATTCCAAGAACTGCGGGCCAGAATCTATTTAGGCAATCCTCAGGGACCCACTTCTCTTAAGAGCGTAACCGTGGAGCCAATTTCTGATGCTCCTCTACTGGTGATCTGATTTTTAGAAGGGGAATACTGCTAAACATCCTCCCTCCAGAAGGCTGCCCTTCCCCAGAACAACTCCATGGATTTGCTGGTTTGATCACGTGGTCACGGAGACGAGCGAGCGGCAACTGATACAATGGTGTTGAGTCAGGGCAAGGTGGTAGGTGAGCGCTCTTCACGGGCAGCGCCCGTGAGCAGAGGGCAGGGCGCCCGGCACTGGTAGATGGGAGACTGGTTACTGGGCTGAACGCTAGATGACCACCTCCAACCCACAATTTGTCAATCCAGAATCGTGCTGAAGACTGTAATTTTCTAGTCCGTGCTTTATAAGCAAGGTCAGACAGAAAAGAGCTTCCATAAAAATGGTTGAGGCCCCAGCCAAAAAGGGAAGTACAGCCCGACGACCGTCCTCTGAGACCAGAATGTGTCCAAACAGTCAGTGGGCCTGAGAAAGGCCCTCTCTGTCTGTGCTGAGGAACAGGAGTCATCTCGCCTAGAGCTGGCCGCTTCCTCCCAAAAGAGGACAGGTAAAGATGAGACCGACAGGACAGCCTCGTTCTCCACCTCCACAGAGAGCCGCCATACGCCTCACCGGCACGAATCAAAAACCAGGTCCTCCCGCTGCAGGCTGCCTGCAACACTGCCTGGGTGCTCGGGGAGGGATGTGCAGCAAATGCCAAGTGGTGGGTCGCGGCAACCGGATAGATAATTAATATGATTAGGAACACACAGAGCAAGCATGCTCTCGCTGACTGAAAAGCTCAGTCGCATAATTACTGTTTTCTTACTGGCTCACTGTCTGTACACATTTCAAAGCCTGGTTGGTGTTAGACTGCTGTGTAAACATCAATAAAATCCCAAAGTGCCAGATCATCGGCATTCCTGGGTACAATGGCTTTTTGTTTCTAGTTTTTTCACTCTTTTAAAGATGCATCTTAGGGTTGCAAACATTAGGAAGAATGATCTCTACGCTTTGGACTAATCTGTGAGTCTGTAATGAGTTAACATCTCCCCCAAGTGAACATTTATTATGAAGGCTAATTAATTGCTTTCCAGTTACAAGAACCCTTTGCATTCAAAGAAAGTAGGATTCACACACAGAGAAGCTTCTGTTTATTAAAACAAAGCAGGGGGAAACAAAGAGCTTCTTCCTTCAAAATCCCTTCTATTTAACATAGCTTTAATCAAGAAATGAAACCTACAAATGCAAAAAATATGTACAGGTAGAAAAAGTATACATTCGCCAACCAAACTGCAACATTAATTGAAGTAAAAACTAAAGCAATGCTTTGTAGTTGCCTGGATGTCCCTGGGGGACAGCAAGTCAATGCTTATCAGCCTTCCTCAGAAGAGACAATTTTGATTAATATCAGACCCATCTGACTCATCTATTAAACCCCGAAGGAAGGATATTCTTCAGATATAAAAGACATGTCTTTGATTAATAATTCTACCCTATTGCCATTCCAAGCATTAACAACTCTGTGGCACCTCTAGAAAGGAAAGCCTTTGAATTCTAGAAAGACACACTAAAATACAGGTTCCGCACAGCCACTTTTCGGCTCTCCCTCCAGAGAAGGAACCCAAGTTGTGAAGGTGTCACCACTGGAGAGGCGGAAACCCAAGTTACATAATTTATTTTACTGTCTGCAGATTTAGGGTCAATTACTTCTGACATAATTCCTGCTTGAAGATAATGAAATCTTAATATCACTGACAAAAGCCTCAAGACAGAGGGACTGGCACTACACCTCCCGCCAGCTGACCCGCTAGGTCTGACACAGTTTACACCTCAGCCACCTGAGCACACTGTCCTTTGCCTACCAATGGGTTCCAAGATGCGCCTGAGAGAGGAAGCGCCTAGTCCGCCGCAGAGAGGCTCTATGCACCGGGGAGCTAATGTGGAATTGTCACAAGGGGGGTTGGGGGGGGGGGGCTGCGGGAAGGAGTCTGTTTCATTTCAACTCTGCTTTTTCAAACTTCCGCCCAATCAGCACTGCTCTGCTCACATCATCAGTGCGTTTCTCTTGATGTTCATGATCAGCCTTCTGCCATATTCTCTGTAGTCCACGGGCTTCACGTCCATCACAGTGGCCTTAATTCGAGACTCATCCTTTGAGAAGAGAAAAGCAGTTCGTAAACGAAGGAAAGCCCGTGGCATGGAGCAGTGGTGATAACCCCCTTTGCTTTAGAGGTTTCAATGATCCCGGCAGAAGAAAACACAGAGGCATGCTGGATTTAGTGTTCAGTAATTCCAATACAGAAAAAGTCACAAGTGAGAGCCAAGTCCAGAATTCTGGGGCTGGGAGAGTGGGGAGAAGCCCCTCTCCTTCCCTCATCCTTCCCTCATGCTCCCGAGCACTCAGAAACCTAGAATCCAAATGGGATGGACCTAAGCGGGCTTATCAAGGCCGATTTATTTTCTTTGCCAAGGTGGGAACAGGAGCCCCGCGACGATGAGTGAGGCGCTTAAAGCTACACAGTTAGTTCTGCAAGCGGTGTGAAAGCAAAGGCACCTGAGGCAGAGGAGGGACACCTGGCCTGGGTCCCATCTCGGCTCTGCAACAGACCACCTCTCTGTGCCTCACCTTCCCGTCCATACCATGAGAGGCTGAATGACCCTTCAAATGGCCCCTGGATCTCACCTCAGACACTCTATCAGACATTTGCCTTCCTACTCATTTAATGCCCATAGAAACGAACACATCTGTTAGCAGAATACATCCATCAGGGTTAAGGTCTAATAGTGAAAAAGAATGGGGAAACCCCAAAATAAGCAGAGATGTTTTCAGAAGCCTCCTCCTCACTCGTTCATCAGGACTGTGCAGTGTCTTTAGAGGAAGCACGATGTGATACCCAGAAAGGATACACAGTGTAGTGCAGGGGCTCACACGCTCTAGTGTGTGTGCTCAGTAATCACTAGTCCGATTTATAAGCAGAGTTAAGAACAAAGCTCTGAAGCTGGGGGCTGGAATCTTAGTTCTGCCACGTGCTGGCACAGGACTTGGGCAAATGACTTGTTCTCTGTAAGCCTACAGTTTCTCAGTGGTAAAACAGGGATAACAATAGTTCCTATACATCCAGGTTACTGGCAGGACCAAGTGAGATGCTATATACAGTAAAAGGTGTAGGACAGTAACTGGCAGATAATAAGTGACCAATAAATGCTGTTATATTATGACTATACAATTACATGATGCTACAGGCAACTTAAAGGAATTTTCAAGGTAATTTTAACTATGTGTGTTCTTTGTTTCATACACTAACTTTGGAGCTTAAACCTCATGGAAGATGTGAATCCACTAAACACCTTACCATTCTTTGTCAATACATAAACAAAAACCCCCAGGTTTTAACTGAAAGGACCATAAGCATTTTCTCCCCAGATGCTAGACACTGGACAAAACCCTCAACCTCTCTAAGTTAGGTTATTCCTCTGAAAATGGAGATAATAACAGTACCTCAGTGCTGGGCAGACTCGAGGAGTGATAAACGCAGGGCACTTAGTACTGAGTCTGGCACACAGCAAGCAATGATGTGACAGCTGTCACTGCACTGTTGTTGTGGGTGACAAACAGTAGCTTCCCACTGCTAGCCCGCCTGCATCCCACGTGACCTCACTTACATTGTAGGTCTCTAGTTTCACCCTGATCTTGAATATGAAAGTTCGGAAGTTGGCATTCTGGAAAACTTCCTCAAATGCTTGCTCATTCTGCAAAAACAAATGTAAAACTTTAGGCATGGAAGCTACCAGACCATTTGAAAATATCTATTAAGATTTTTGAAGGGGCGCCTGGCTGGCTCAGTTGGAAGAGCGTGTGACTCCTGATCTTGGGGGTGTAGGTTCAAGCCCCACATTAGGTGTAGAGATTACTTAAAAATAAAATCTTTAGGATTTTGTTTTTAAAAAAGAGTTTTGAAAAGACTTTTGAGAAAAATCTCTCTCAAAAAAAAAAAAAAAAAAAAAATTACCCCCAGTGGTTGAATAGGAATGACTGATCTAAAGGCGATATTTCATTACATAAAACTGTTTGGGTAGAATTTTATTAAAACAATTAAAATACTCTACCTACAGTAGTCAAAGTAAGAGAGACAGAAAGTAGAATGGCTGCCGGTAGGGAGTGGGGGGACGCCTGGGTGGCTCAGTCTGTTAAGCGTCTGACTTCAGCTCAGGTCATGATCTCACGGCTCATGAGTTTGAGCCTCACATCAGGCTCTCTGCTGTCAGCACAGAGCCCACTTCAGATCCTCTGTCAGATCCTCAAAAACAAATAAACATTAAAAAAAAAAAAAAAAAAAGGAAGAATGGTTGCCAGGGGCTGGGGGAAGGGGAAATGGAGTTACTATTTAATGCATGCACTGAACTTATACTTAAAAATGGTAAATTTTAGGTTATGCATATTTCAACATAATATAACAAAACAAAACCCAAAAAACACTTAAAATTTTTTTTTAAATGTTTATTTATTTTTGAGAGAGAGAGAGAGACAGAGAGACAGAATGTGAGCTGGGGAGGGGCAGAGAGAGGGAGACACAGAATCAGAAGCAGACTCCAGGCTCTGAGCTGTCAGCACAGAGCCTGACGCGGGGCTCGAACCCACAAACTGAGAGATCATGACCTGAGCAGAAGTCAGACACTTAACCAACTGAACCACCTAGGCGCCCCCCAAAAAGCACACTTCTAAACTTTAAAAGTTTGTGATGGAATAGGGGCACCTGGGTGGCTCAGTTCATTGAGCGTCTGACTCTTGATTTCAGCTCAGGTCATAATCTCAGGGTTGGTGGGTTTGAGCCCTACCTCAGGTTCTGTCCTGAGTGTGTAGCCTGCTTGGGATTCTTTCTCTCCCTCTGCCCTCCATCCCTCAAAATAAATAAATAAACTTAAAAAAAAAAAAAGTTTGTGATGAAATACATCTGAGGCTCAGCATGTTCATGGTAAATTAAGAATGGGGGGGGAGGGGACAGTAAGAAAAAAGCTCAAGTTGCCATACATGGTTTAAACCTCTACATTTACAGAGATTTGTGAGCAAATGAAGCCAGGGAGGTGGGGTGGGTAAAGACTAGGGAAAGTATGAAAAACAGTTCTCTCCTTCTTTATCTTACCCCTCAAATACTATTTAAACTTTTGTACCTTTAAAAAAATTTTATTTATTTATTTTGAGAGAGAGAGAGAGGGAGGGAGGGAGGGAGGGAGGTGGGTGGAGAAAGGGAGAGAGAGAATCCCAGGCAGGCTCCCTGCTAACAGCATGGAGTCTGATGCCGGGCTCGATCTCATGAGTCATGACCTGACCTGAAATCAAGGGTCGGACACATAACCAGCTGAGCCACCCAGGTGCCCCTCCCTTTTTGTTTTTTTAAAAATTTTTTAATGTTTATTTTTGAGTGAGAGTATGAGTTGGGGGCGGGGGGGCAGGAAGGACACAGAATCTGAAGCAGGCTCCATGCTCTGAGCTGTCAGTACAGAGCTCAACGTGGGGCTCGAACTCATGAACCATGAGATCATGACCTGAGCTGAAGTCGGACTCTTAACCAATTGAGCTGCCCAGGCACCACTGCCCCCCCCCCCCACCTTTTTTTAAAGTAATCTCTATACCCAGTGTGGGGCTTGAACTCACAACCCCAAAGATCAAGAGTCACAGGCTCCACCAGACTGGGCCAGCCAGGTGCCCACTAATTACACTTATTTAAAGAAAAAAAAAAAAAAAGTCTGGTAAACAGAGAGGGATCACAGAAAGTATTTAATGCATATAAATGTGCATAAAATAAATTTGCAGTCCTCTGGGCCTTCAGATATGTAAATAAAACAATGTGTTAAATCCTAAGAAAATTAAATCAGCTGTCATTATTCTTCTAAGATTAGGGAAAGGCTGGAGTGCATACTCCAAGAACATCATGGTTCCTGAGGGAAGAGTTTCTATATGTCCTCATTCACCAGTAGTAAAAACAGTCAAATGTAATAAGCTCATAAAAAACCCTGAAAAGCTGCCTCAAGCCTTAAAATCTGATATGAAAATAAAGAACCAGGCAAAACAGATAAAAGACACCATCATATTTTAAAGTCAATTCCAGTTATTTCTATAAAAGGGCTTGTTGGCATTATTTTCAGAGATCTCACAAACAATTTAAAAAAGAGGTGTGTAGGGGGGAGCCGAATGGACAGAACTGAAGATAGGAAAGAATAAGAGAAAAATGTGCCAAAACAAATGACAAATCTTTATTCTTAGTGGTTTTTACAAGTATTCTAACCAATCTGGAAGAAGTCGGAGAAAAATACACGGATAGATGCTAATTTGTAGGGCCCAGAAAACACAGCTTTCATTGGTCATCTTTACACATTTTATCTAAGTATCTTTCCTACATTTAGCATAATTAGTAATCTATTCCCTACATTAAATAAACCAAATATGTGAAAATAAGGATTTATCAAAATGAAACATAGAGTTACCTTATGAAAGTAAGTTACTTCATAAAATTCCATCTGAAGACCTAAAGTAGCAAGTACCTTCTATCTGAATTTAAACCAGGATTTGACTCAACTTTTCAGGATGGTGTATGTTAAAAGGGCACATCTGTACTTCAGGTTTCTTCAGAAGATGTCAAGTGACTGAGGGCACACCAACTTTTGTGTGCTAACAGTAACAGGAGAAATAAGTGGTTTACACTTGTAAAAAGCTGCTTTTAAAGCACTTACTTTTTAATTTTTTTTTTTTTTAAAGTAGGCTCCACACCCAACATGGGGCTTGAACTCACAACCCTGAGATCAAGAGTTGCATACTCTGCTGAGCCACCCAGGCACCCTTGAAACACTTTTATATACATTGCCTGATTACCTCATTGTTGGTACACCCAAAGTGGACAAATTTGACAGAATCAGATGAGTCTCAAATAATCATCAGACTGAGAAACTATATACAACACCCAAGAGAAATTTAAAAAACTTAAAGAGCAAAAGGGTGTTATTGGCAACTGTTACACTAATAATAAAAGAGGGACCAACCTTCTCTTTTAACTCCCCAATATAAGCAGTGGTTTGTCCAATGATGGCCTCCGCAGACTCCTGGAAACAGGTGACCCACTGATTCTCTTGAAAATCAGCAATATTTGCCTAAAAAACACATTACATATTAATTTAGCAAAGAAATAATAAAAGGAAGACACACTCAGGAGACTAGAAGATTAACTTTTTCCATTCATTAAAATAATTCCCAGGGGGAAAAAAACCCCATTACTACCACATATGCTATATTCTTTCCAAAGAGTGTGAAAAATATCAAAGAAAGAATTTAAAATATAAGTCTGGATCACAGCAGGAACACGATATGCTGTGGGTATGTGGTTTCAGATCTCAGTGGAGATAACAACCCAACTAAACTCTCCTGCAGACATGGAATCCAGGCACCCTGGACTTAGTTCCTTCCCCTCCAGCCGCAATGGCCTCTGGACTAAAGGTTCTGAATGAGCCTCCAATGAGTGAGGGCAGGTTCTCTGCATTTCAAGCTGTACATTCTTCAGTCACTGGTTCTATAAGGCAATTCTCAGTCACTGCTGAGCACCCCAGACTATTTAAAAGCCTGAGTCAGGGGCCTTCCTCCAGTGGCCAAACTTGCCTAGCAAAAGAAATGAGCTTGGATCAACTGTCTCCAATTGGACCATGATGTAAAATTAAATAGGGGAGAGTCAAGGAAGAAAGTGGATCACAAAGAATCCATTTGCTGAAGTAAAAGTCTTAGTAGAAATAAGAAGGCACAGTTTTTTTGGTTTTTTTTTTAAGGTGTCATTTGATGAGTCTACATTTTCACTTGGCATATACATGGAGCTTTACTATCAAAGTTATGATGGAAAAGTAAGGGGACAAGAAAAGTTACAAACACTCACATACACAAGAGAATGTGTCTCATCCCAGTTCACACCTACAGTCTGCTTACCGCGTGCCAGAATCCTAGAGGCAGAGCACCCTCAACAGGGTTGAGAATGGCACAACGAAGGGAACACGCTGGGTCCGCACCTTGTGAAACCAGTGCCCTGGGGTTCCACTATCTACGAGCCTCACAGAAAGGCTGATCAGCCATCTAGACAACCTTCTCCATTCTCGTTCGATGGAGTTTATGGTTTACAGGAATATAAAGCTTAAATGTAGAACTTTCCTGCTGAACTAACATTTTGAGGGGCAATTAGAATATAGAAAGGACAAGTAAAATCTTTTTTTTTTTATCTGAAAAGATTAAAAAAAATTTTTTTCTATCACAAGAGTTTTCACTGCAGGGGGAAAAAAAAAAAGGAAAATGCAGAAGAAACTAGAAATCAACCAGAAATAACTTCTATCAACAGTATGGCATTTGCCCGCTCAAGTCTGTTTTCTGTGTGTGTACATACCTCAAGACTATATCGAACATATGATTTAAAATTTGCCATTTTCAATTAATAACCTGAACATTTATTCATGTCATCTTCAAATACTTTAACTGTGGAAAACTGTCAAATAAATGGCAAATTCTGATGCTTGCGTGGTATTCCACTCCACAGATAAAATAACGGAATTAACCACTATAATATTAAGGAAGTTAAGTTGTATTGAACTTTTCAACATAACGGAGTAACAGATAACTTTACACAACTGTAACATCTCTGATGATTTCTTGGAAGAAATTCTCTCCAAGTGTTTAATGTGCCAGAAAACATAAATATTTTTAAGGCTCCTGATATGTTCCTGCCAAATCACCTTCTAGAAAAATAGGAGAATGCCTATTTTTCTTATACCTTTATTATCATTCAGTATTATCATTTTTTTAAAGCACACCCTTCACTTTAAAAGTTTTAAAACCGAAAGAAACAATTCTTACAATGCAAAAAAGCCACACTCCCACATCAGCACACAGTCACATTCCCGAGAAGTCAGCTCTACCGAGGGCTAAGAGGAATAGATTATCTACAAGAAAAATAACTAAATATACGCATTGGCTGTATAATTACTGCTCTCCAGAAATGCCATTTCAAATTAATTTATCTTCATAACAGTTAGCAGGAGAGTGTCACCAATGCTGTAATTGTACTACATGCACAGCAACTAAAATCAGCTGGGCATCTAAATGCAACTCTCTGGTATGAAAAAAAGCTTTTAGTAGGAGAAAACAGACTGCTATTCAGTTGAGCGAAAGGCCCCTTACTTTTGTTCTTGTAGAATAAGAAGCTCTTTAGCACTTACTCGTCTGCAGGCTTCCTACCACAAGAGATCTTGTTTTGGCCCTCGTCTCTACCGTGGCGGGTGGGCACGTGGTAGGGACTCGAGAAACACTACAGTGTCTCAACTACCCATTTTACTTACTGACAGGATCATGCGGTACTTGAAGCTGGGAAATTCACTATCACACTTCTCACAGCGGTACAATCCATTCTGTTGATCAATCACTTTCTTAAAGCAGTCCTGAGCTGGGCAGGCTTGATACATACAGTTCTCTTTGCGAAGAAACACAACTGTCGCCACACAGCTAAAATAGTCGGCCTTCAGGAGAAAAGAGTGACATGAGAGACCTGGAACACAGGGCCTACGTCCAAGAGGGACTCAGGGGCAGCCCAAGCTTGCCCTGATATATAAGTGGTAAGTGTTCACATATATGAATCCTTAAGATCACAATGTGATTACAGGGAACGATTCATGCTATAGTTTCTGAAATCACTTGTGCGGACTGCAAAACCTACAAAGGTAATAAACTAAGATTTATTTATTTTTTTTATTTATCTTTTTTAAATTTTTTTTAACGTTTATTTATTTTTGAGACAGAGAGAGACAGAGCATGAATGGGGGAGGGGCAGAGAGAGAGGGAGACACAGAATCAGAAGCAGGCTCCAGGCTCTGAGCCATCAACCCAGAGCCCGACGTGGGGCTCGAACTCACGGACTGCGAGATCGTGACCTGAGCTGAAGTCGGACACTTAACCGACTGAGCCACCCAGGCACCCCATAAACTAAGCTTTAAAGCAGATTATTCCTAGGGTGACTAGGCTCAGTCCGACTTCGGATTGCGTCAAAATCTCCAGGTTTGTGAGTTTGAGCCCCGCAGTCAGGCTCTGTGCTGACAGCTCAGAGCCTGGGCCTGCTTTGGATTTTGTGTCTCCCTCTCTCTCTGCCCTCCCCAGCTCGCACTCTCTCTCTCAAAATTAGACATGAAAATAATAATAATAATAATAATAATAATAATAATAATAATAAAGCACATTATTCCTTAATGAGAAAAGTGAATCCTAAAGTAGACTAAATTAATTAAAAACAGAAAAAGACTATATGAAAAATAAAGACGTCAGGAGACACAGATTTGTATCTCCCGTTCCTCTGACCCTCCAAAGGTTAACATCTAGGAAATACAGCGCAAGGCAGGAAAATCTAGTGCAGCGACGTTCAACCATCCTCCCACATTAAGAACGATAGTAGTGGTTTCTGGGGCCTGGAGTCACCTTCATCTTTGTCTAGGTCACAGTGGCAAACGTTTTCTGTAGAAAGCCAGACGGGAAATACTTTAGGCTTTACGAGCCTTTTGGTCAGAGTCCCTGTTGCAGCTACTCAACTCTGCTGCTGTGGCACAGAAGCATCCACACACAATATGCAAATGAGCACATGCGGCTGTGTGTCAACCCCTGGTCTAAGCCATCCGGGTGGAGAAATCACTGATAAGTAAATGTAGCAAAGGACTAAGTCATGTGCTTGGACTTTTATGTTGTTGTTACTGGTTTTGCTTTTTAACTCTCACAGAAAGGATACAGGGTAAGTAATTTTGAGGGGTGAGCAGTTCCCTCAGGGTGTACTCTGAATTTGGAGCCAGGTCAGCAATCTCTGGGGCTTCCCAATGTCTTAGAACAAAGAAGGCAAAACCCAATAATATGGGTATTTAAAGAGATTTGTTGAGCCCTCTATCTAGAAGGCTCTAGAGAAAATAAGTCTCCTAGGAGAATGCCTATAGAATTTTCTGTATTTTTAGGTAAGGTCCAGATTCAATTCATGACTTTATTTATTTATTTAAAAAAAATTTTTTTTTTTAACGTTTATTTATTTTTGAGACAGAGAGAGACAGAGCATGAACGGGGGAGGGTCAGAGAGAGGGAGACACAGAATCTGAAACAGGCTCCAGGCTCTGAGCAGTCAGCACAGAGCCCGACGCGGGGCTTGAACTCACGGACCGCGAGATCATGACCTGAGCCGAAGTCGGACGCTTAACTGACTGAGCCACCCAGGCGCCCCAATTCATGACTTTAAAGTACAGGTACAGGGGAGCCTGGGTGGCTCAGTCAGTTAAGTGTCTAACTTTGGCTCAGGTCACGATCTCATGGTTCGTGGGTTCGAGCCTCGCATCGGGCTCTGTGCTGACAGCTCAGAGCCTGGAGCCTGGAGCCTGCTTTGGATTCTGTGTCTCCCTCTGTCTCTGTCCCTCCCCTGCTCGCACTCTCTCTCTCTCAAAAATAAACATTAAAAAAAAATTAAAAAAATAAAGTTTAGGTACAAATGGGTACTCTCCAGGCATGATTTTTCTTTTCTTCTTCCTCTTCTTCTTTTTAATGCTTACTTACTGTGAGGGAGGGAGGGACAGACAGAGGGAGGGAGAGACAGACAGAGAGAGAGGCAGAGAGAGAGGGAGGGGCAGAGAGGGAAGGAGAGAGAGAGAATCCCAAGCAGGTTATGTGCTATGAGCGCAGAGCCCAACGTGGGCTCAATCCCACAACCATAAGATCATGACCTGAGCTGATATCAAGAATCAGATGCTTAACTGACCGAGCCACCCAAGCGTCCCTGATTTCTTTTTCTTTCTTTCTTTTTTTTTAAAGTAATCTCTACACCCAATGTAGGACCCAAGATCAAGAGTCACCTGCTCTTCTGACTGAGCCAGCCAGGTGCCCACAGGCCTGATTTATTACACACAGTCTACCTGTAGATCTAAGAAGAAAATTGGGAAAAGAGAACCTGAAGAGTGGCTGTTCCTATGACAAGACAATACCTATCTGTCTCATGTTTAAGTCTCAAGATGCCATATGACAGCATCATCAGATGCCGTTGACGACAATGAGGGATAAGGGAGTATAGCGAAACAAGGGGGAAAGGAATAAAAACTGTATTATATAATATGAAAACAATAAAAGTAGGAATTGCTCTTTTGGGGAGCATAAAGGAGAAATAAATGACTTAAATAATGAACTGCTGGCAGAATACAGGTTTAGATCAAGACAGGAAGAGAGTCATTACATACAAACATTGAAAGGAAGCTGCAACTAAAATCAAATACCAGAGCCGATTCCCATCAGAGAACAGTGGCAAAATCTCAGCCCGTGAGAGTTTAATACTGTACAGCCAGTGAGGGCACGTGTGAACTGCCTGATGTCTGACCCTGAGCCTGACTAGTGCTCAGTGTTAGCTATAACCTCAAAACCCACCTTCTTGGTGTGTGGGCACTTCAACTTGTAGGCACAATCAGCAAACACAAACATAGACCCGAAGTTATTACCACTTCATCAGGATCCCTCTAAGAATTAACTCTCTAAGTCAGAGTTTCTTTTTTTTTTTTTTTTTTCTAAGTCAGAGTTTCTAATGTTTTTCTGCCGCAGGATACCTGAGGGATATGACATAGCCTATTAGTAAGCACGACTCCCTCACTCTGGTGATTCTCAACTGTCACGCCATGCTCTGGTCAGACCTCCAGGTAAGAATCACAGCTCTGAATGAATGTCTGACAGGTGGTACCAGAAATCAGGTTGGAAAACTCATCCTTCCGCACACTCTATATGCTTTTATGAAGAAAGTTAGGAATGTGGGCTACCTTGTCACCATGGCCTAGGTTCTCTGATTTAGCCTCATATAGAGTTTTCCAGTTGGTGTTGCTACCTCCTGTTCCTCCACTCTTTAGATCAGAGATGGAAACACCATCTAAGGCTTGTCCTTCAGAGTCAAACCTGAAAAATAAACAAAGAACAACAGGTACTTTATTATACTTATTGAATATGCTACTTGTTTCTAGACATCAGAGGCTATTCACTAGCCCCCCCACCTGTCCTACATTCATAGGTCGTGGTCACATGGGCTGAAATGATTATGTTCCTCCTTGTATCTTAAGCCAACTGCAGGAAGTGAATGACCTCTTTTCATCTCAATTGCTCTGATGCCCCCCAGTGGTCAAGAAAGACAGTGCCAGAATATCACAGAACTTTTTCTTAAATTAGCATCTGTTATACACAGTTCTTTAGGCTACTGATGCTCATTCTCAGCAAGTAGCCACATTTTTATCATCACTGAACTGTATCAGTATAGAAAGTGACAGTCAGCATATTGACTGTCATGTTTTTTGTGGGAAAAAAAAAAATTTCATGGTAAAAGATCTTATAAGCCTGATAGAGAATCTAAAGATTATGTAACCCGAAGTAATTTAAGATATTATCTATTTTCTTGTAGATTTATCTTAGTGAGGTTCTACCTATGCCAATATTAAAATTAACATTAATTTGTGTTGCATTATGATTAAAACTGATTATATTTCCTGAACACATATCAGCTGACATGAAGGAAAACGGCTCAGAAACATACTTGAGGGAGGGAGGAGTCAGTCTGAGATTAAAAACATGCCAATGTCATCTAAAAGGAGGATAAGTGAAAGCTAACCACAGAGAGAGCAGGCTCCTTAAAAAGGGACCATGTCACAGAATGGGTGCCGCCCTAAGCTGCAGACAACTGCCTTCACATTCTGTCAGGGAAGCGGCTAAATCCGTCACAGAAGCACAGCAAGGTCCATAAATCCATTTCACCACTATCTACACCAGTTAACGGTTTCAAAAACTCCAAGGAGACATTTGCCACCAAAGATAGCTCATCAGGAATCAGCAGAGCAAAGACTGAAGCAGCCCTTCTTACAATAAAAAAATTCCACATTGGAAAAAAGAAAAGAAAACAACAAAAACCCCTCCACATTGTTACAACCAAGATCAAACATCTCCAACCCATGCCTAGGTGGGGTGTGTGCAGTGAACTTCTCTTTGATCAACGGCAGGTTATTTTATTCTGCAGACAGCCGTGTCTTTTTATGTTGACCAGGATCACTGTTAGTGACAAGTAAAATATGAAGACCTTAATGTGGGCATGCCATTAACCTGGGGTCAAGCTCTAGAGCCTGAAAGAAAATCAAGCGAGAAGGACAGACCACAGCTGTGGTTATTTCTGGTCAGACTATGAGCGGGACCTGCCTTATAATGCAATGCCAGCTACCAGAATAGCTAAATACAGATACGTGTGGACCATACTCAGGAGGCTGGCTTAAGTGTCACGAACACTCTAGTAGATGTTTCATGAAACTACTCAAACACTAGTGCTACTACTGGTTCACATTACACTCAAAATAAAAGTGAGAAGTATGTCACAGGAGCGAATTGTTTAATCACTAAAACCCTAAGACATAGGTGGAAACCAATACAATCCCCTGGGACTACAGCTACACAAATTATTTAAGCTCAAGCTAAAGTGTTTTTCCCTGACCACATCAATTCTTGCACACTATGTTTCAGTTTGAAGTGCTCTTTAAAGGCAGAGTTTTAACACCCTAAAAAGCCAGATAGAGTGCAATCTTAACAGGCTCTCATCCGAGTGCCTGGGAATAACAAGGTAGTGCCAACAAGAGCCCACTGTTTCCACTGCACTTTATCAGAGTCCAGTGAACACACCGGAAGATGTGCTCAGCACCAACAACTGGACAGAACGGGGAAGTACACTCTTTGCCCACACCACAGAAGCCCACAGCTTTAAACCTAGGCAAGAAAGCTGGCTTTAGCTTACGGTCCCTCGGGTCCCGGCTGGAACAGCCTGGCCCCACCCTACTTTGGCAGGATAGAGGTCAGCATGCGGCACGTCCATGCTAACTGCCTCCTCCGGAATCTCTGGGTTTGTCATGGGATTACAGGCTTGTCAGTTTAAGGGCTTTAAAGCCATCCTCTCAGAAAGCATAATGCCTCCGAGAAATAGAGGAACTGCTCCATTCGGTAACAAAGCCCTCTGTTCTGCAGACAGCTCACATACTGATCATAAGAACCAAAAGAGCCACTTCTTCTCAAAGGCCGGGCTCAAATGACCCCTTGGTTTAGCCCCAAAATACCTACCATCCACGAAGCTTATAGGCCTCCGGGATGTCAGGATTCACAATGACCGTGCTTGAAGACAGTACAGAGAGGCTCCGTCCACCAAAATCAGAAACTCTGGCTCCTTTGATAGCCATCACAGGTTGTCTAGAACCATCAAATCTATCAGCCTGGGTAACAACAAAAACACCAATCAAATACAGTGAACAGGTGTCACTGTCAGGAAGAACACACAGAACATGTTTATAGAAAACAAGGAACACAGTCAATAGTAGAATAAATGCAATAAAATAGTACATGGAGTCTATCCAAGTTAACCTCACTCACAGGAATCTGTTCAAAGATACATTAAAACTAACCTAGGGTTAGAAGAAAGATCACCTCTCTGTATAAAACTTAAATCATAGCATACCTCACAAAAGTAAATCGAATAAAGAATTTCAAATATTCCCTAGACAGCTCAATCCTTCATTAGGAAGGGCCTACATGGCCAAGGCCCCACAACTCTTTTTTTTTTTTTTAATTTACATCCAAATTAGTTAGCATATGGTGCAACAATGATTTCAGGAGTAGATTCCTTAGTGCCCCTTCCCCATTTAGCCCATCCCCCCTCCCACAACCCCTCCAGTAACCCTCTGTTTTCCATATTTAAGAGTCTCTTCTGTTTTGTCCCCCTCCCTGTTTTTATATTATTTTTGTTTCCTTTCCCTTATGTTCATCTGTTTTGTCTCTTAAAATCCCCATATGAGTGAAATCATATGATATTTCTCTTTCTCTAATTTCGCTTAGCATAACCCACAACTCTTAAGACAAGACAGCCACCCAGCTCTTTACATCTCTGCCTTCTGCACACGCTCTGACTGCTCAGTACAAATGCTCACATCTTCTCCCCACAGAGTAGTGGTCACCACTTTCCCCGACATGTCCATCAAATAGATGTCTCTCTTCGAAACTTCTCTGTTGTTAGACTTCACTGTGATTTTGGTGGCATCTTCATAGCTCTTGCAGATCCCAATTATGTCTAAAATACAGGCACAATGTGTTAGCAAAAAACGGTCAAAGCTCCCATTACAGCATGATCCAAGGTTGAATGGCGAGCACTTAAGCCTTACATTTCCCTTACATGTTGCAAACAAAAACTAATAATCCCAACTCTCTTTGCTCTCATTTGCAGGCTTACCTATCAGAGAATCTTTAGACTTATTCTCCAGGTCACCAATCGCTGTGAAATCAAACTGAACTGTTGGTAAGTGATGGCCATCTTCACAGGGCACGACGGAAGTCTCATTATTGAAGGTCATCTCATAGTCATTTTTAACAGCTGTGAACTGTTTGTTAGCAATCTTCAGGGTGCCTTTAGAGATGTAATAGACCTGCAAAAGAGGCCAGGTGTGGAACGTGGGTAGTCTATCAGATTAAACCACAAATTCCTCACCACTACGCCGTTCTCCGAAGGACGAGAGTCCCCCATGCCACTCAACTGTTTCAGTTCTCAACGCGACACCACCATACCTTGTTCATGTCAATAAGGGGAAAAAACTTGTCCACTTGCTCGTTGAAAGCAGTAGCTCTGATTTCACCCTGCAGAAACAAGCAAGAACCGGTTAGAATTGCGTCCATCAGGTTTTACCACTGAAAAGCAGGACACCGTGGTGTCAAAATGACATCTTTAAGCAGTAACACAAGCACAAATGGGATGTGTGAGAGGTCTACAGATGCCCCAGAAACACGTATTTTGTGGTCACACATTCAAGCTATTAACCCCAGCCAACAACTTGGGTTTAACTAGCTGATCCTGTTACGGTGCTTTATGAACCTCAAATTAGAACCCTAAAAACAAGGCAAAACAAAAAAACCCACAATGAACCTAGTGATTTTAATATTCTGACAACAGAAATAAAAACAAATTTTGAACACTGACACGAATGAAGCCCACAAGGAAGCGTGATGAGCCAAATGAATCACCAGCTGCCCTCACGTTGGCGTCAAGCGAGGGATATATTCGGGAGTCACTGTCAAAATGTTACAATAAGTCACGTTTTCAAGTTGCTTGTGATTTGATTTTCACTTTACTTTTCTGTCAGTCAAAGTACTATAGATGGGGACACCCAGCTGGCTCGTTGGTGGAGCACGTGACTCTTGATCTCGGGGTTGTGAGTTTAAGCCCCACGCTGGGTGTAGAGATTACTTAAAAATAAAATCTTCACTTAAAAAACAAAAACAAACTATAGATGGATAAGAAACTTAAAAAAGGCTCAAATTTTTGCCAACTGACAGATCACACCAATAATTTGGTAAAAAATTAGGTTCTGATACTGATTCTGCCATCACACAGTCAATACATTTGGGATATCACTCCATCTTCCAAAAACTAAAAACCCAAAACAAACCACCAATTTTCCCCCGCCCTTGCAGAAGTTTGAACCAATAGGATGTAGGCAGCAGCTTGAAAACAATGTGTGAAGTACATACTAGGAATTATAAATAAAACTAACAAACAGCTAACGAGACTGTCGAGAGATTCCACAACTTGGATGTTTTGTCTCTTCATCATGCTTTGGTTTTGTTTAAGTATAGAGTTTGCACAGCCAGAATCCATCTCCCACAAAACCACTCACTTTTCTTTTAAAAAAAAATTTTTTTTAACATTTATTTTTGAGACAGAGAGCGAGCAAGCATGAACGGAGGAGGGTCAGAGAGAGAGGGAGACACAGGATCCCAAACAGGCTCCAGGCTCTGAGCGGTCAGCACAGAGCCTGACGCGGGGCTCGAACTCCCAGACCACGAGATCATGACCTGAGCCGAAGTTGGCCACTTAACCGACTGAGCCACCCAGGCGCCCCAACCACTCACTTTTCAAGGTGGCTGTTATATGCCTTCTGCTGTGGCCCAAAGCAACACTTTGCTCATAACCAGACATCACCTCTCAGGGCTTCAACTTAGCCTGCTAACAAGTCAGACAGAGTGTCTCTGCTTTCTACTGCTCATGAGGCTGCTTATACATTTAAAAAACTAATTACTGGGCACCCTGGGTGGCTCAGTTGTTAAGCATCTGACTTCAGCTCAGGTCATGTTCTCACGGTTCGTGAGTTCAAGTCCAACATTGGTTGAGCATGAGCCCCGCTTCTCTCTCTCTCTGCCCCTTGCTCACCTGCCTCCGCCCCCAAACAAACAAACAAATAAATTTCTACAAATGCTTTCATTTAAAATCAAGGATTTTAGAAGTGCCTGGTTGGTTCAGTTGGTACAGCGCGTGGCTTTTTTTTTTCTTTTTTTTTTTTAAGTAATCTCATCTCTACACCCAACGTGGGGCTCAAACTCACTACACCGAGATCAAGAGTCACATGCTCCATTGAATGAGTCAGCTGGGTTCCCCGAGCATGTGACTCTTGATCTCAGGGTCATGAATTCCAGGCCCCTGTTGGGTGTGAAGCCTATCTAAAAACAATAATTTAAAAAAATTGCTTTTCAATAAAGTAAAATAAAACGAAGGATTTTATTTAAGACCTTTAACCCTTTGCACACAGAGAGCCATCAAAAGAATACAGACAGGAAAAACCACAATAACAATCATGTTTATTTTTGGCCTACTACTGTTCCTCATCTC
This sequence comes from Panthera pardus, assembly GCF_024362965.1. Lineage (NCBI taxonomy): Eukaryota > Metazoa > Chordata > Mammalia > Carnivora > Felidae > Panthera > Panthera pardus. The sequence continues at coordinate 55,098,159 of NW_026526876.1, forward strand.
ATAGGCCTGCACAGAGATGAGCCCTCTGTTTCTTAGGCTCCTCCTATTTCCCCACTTGACAAATACTCACACTTTCATCAACTAGTTCTAGGGAGAAGAGCTTCCCTTCCCCCCGGGAATTACTCCAGGTACGGATCTGACTTTTGTTGGTAACTCGAGCACAGATAGTCCACCTAGAAACCAAACAGATTATGTTAGTGCTCAGTCTTACGTGGGAAATGTCTAAAAGGGTGCCCTATTATCTTCCTATAGTCTTTATCTTATGCATATTCCATTTTTCAATATAAGCTGTATTTTAATCCAGCTAATTAAAACCCCAAGAGGACATACAGGTTTGACAGTTTATAGAATAAGCAAGTAGTAAAACATACGAGATGATTTAACACTAACTCATTCTCCTGTCAAATTAGTAAATTTATAAACCCTCTCCCTTCTCCAAAAAGCATCACCAAGGCAACGGTATCCCCTTAATGAAAGGTTCTAAGCTAGAAAATGCAGTAATACCAGCAATTATATTTTGCCACTATTTTCAATTATGGGAACTGATAAAACTGGTGTCAAACTTCTGTCTCCATTCTAACACACACTGAATATAAATACAAAATTATGGAACACGGTATTGGTGAGCTACCAAAGGAAAACACACCAAAGTACTATGACCTCAGACAGAGGCCACTAAAAAAAGGAGGCACAAGATTCAATCAATATCCAGTCTTGGTGCCTATCCTGGTTGGCACGTGTTGGGCACATTAGTTACCTTACTCCTTACCCCTACACTGCAAAGAGTTGAAGAATGAATAAAAACATAGCTGAAAGAACTCTGAAAAGAGAATTCACTCATTCTCAACTGCTAAAATCAAATGGAAAAGAATTATAAGAAATATCCAGGGGTGCCTGAGTGGCTGAGTTGGTTAAGCGTCTGACTTTGACTCAGGTCATGATCTCATGGTTCGTGAGTTCGAGCCCTGTGTCGGGCTCTGTGCTGACAGTTCAGAGCCTGGAGCCCACTTTGGATTCTGTGTCTCCCTCTCTCTCTGCCCCTCCCCCACTCATGAGCTGTCTCTCTCCCTCTCTCTCTCTCTCTCTCTCTCTCCTTCAAAAATAAATACACATTAAAAAAAAAAAAGAAATATCCATTCAGGGTATAGTAATGCAGTTATACTAATAGTACAGATTTTTTTAGTCACCTAAATCATACTAACAATTTTTAGACTAAAAGTCACTTATTTATATGATGAGAAGATGAAATGTCTTCTGAATTACAACAAATATTAATTTTTTACTCCTGATGATAAATGGATTTAAGGCATTAAATATTTTTCAAATCAAATTCTTTCAAAATTAATGAAACTCCATAATCTACAGTAGATTGCTTTTCTTGCCTTTTTTTTTTTTTTTAAACATTTATTTATTTTTGAGAAAGAGTAAGCCGGGGAGAGGCAGAGACAGAGAAGGAGATACAGAATCTGAAGCAGGCTCCAGACTCTGAGCTGTCAGCACAGAGCCCAATGTGGGGCTTGAACTCACAGAGCGTGAGATCATGACCTGAGCTGAAGCCGGACGCTTAACCGACTAAGCCACCCAGGAGCCCCATTCTTGCCATTCTTTTATGATAAGAGAGTTAATGGTTGCCACAATTTGTACCCTCTTCCCCCTCTGGAGGGAAAAAAAGAGATGAAACTTACTTTATGTATGATAGCCCTGAAGTTCGCATATACATAATGCAAGAGCCCATAATAACCCCTAGCATCATACTGTAAGTACATTCTGAACGTACTCTATGGAAAAACTCACTTGGATTGGTAAGGGGTGAGGCTGGCGATGGGTACCACTTTGACCTGTGTTCCTCCAGAACCTGTGTTTGCTAGGTTGGTAGCTCCAGCTTTTCCAAATATCTTTGAGGCACCATAAGTCTTAGATGCAGTGGAACCTTTAAAAACAAACACAAAGAAGGGCAATCATTGGTCTACATAAATTTTATGTAAGTTTTGTAATAACTCTCAATTACTGAGGTGTTGCTCATGAAATCATACAAAATGAGAGGCAACGAGTTTTTCCTTTTTATCAATCAAGAGATATGGACATCAGAGACCAAAACAGGCAGCTAGAAAAGAGATGGAGAATGAAGGCTGGGCACACAGAAGCTTACTACTTTATTTGCTGACTTAAGCTATGACTGAGGTCAAGATGATAATAGTAGTGAGTCCAGACACTGCTCTTTCAGAGGCCTGTCCTTTTTAACTTTTTTAAAAAATTTATTTTGGGAGAAGGGGGGGGGGGGGGAGGGAGGGAGGGAGGGAGGGAGACAATCCCAAGAAGGCTCCACACTGCCAATGCAGAGCCCGACACAGGGCTCAAACCCACAAACTGTAAGATCAAGAATCGAAATCAAGAGTTGGATGCTCAACTGACTGAGCTGAGACTCATCCTTCTTAAACTATCTTCTTGTATCAACGGGAGACATAATGGGTCAGAGAAAGAAAATCAACCAACATCCTTGACTGGTCAAACCAATGGCAAGTCACTGCATGTATAAGAAAAAAAAAAACAGAAGCGGGGCGCCTGGGTGACTCAGTTAAGTGTCCGACTTCAGCTCAGATCATGATCTCACCATTCATGAGTCTGAGCCCCGCATCGGGCTCTGTGCTGAGAGCTCAGCCTGGGGTTGCTTTGGATTCCGTGTGTGTGTCTCTCTTTCCGCCCCACCTCTGCTCGGTCTCTCTCTCAAAAATAAACATTAAGAAAAAAAAGCAGAAGAAAAGGTTAGGAGGTGAAGGACACAGTAGATGAACCATCTGAGGTGAAGGACACCAATACCTATCACAAATATTTTACCTCAAAACATCTTCAGAAAACGCACTGTTCTCAACTGGTCTATAGGACTGAAAGGTCTACACTGAAGTCTATGCGACTGGGTTTAGTTGGGGGCAAAGGGCAACAATCAGTTTTTGGTTCAAGACAACCAGGTGGCTGGGAACCAAGATCCCTTCTGCCTCTTTACCCAAGCCTAAGCAGCTACTGTGCACTTGGAAAAAAACAGGTAATTAAAGCTTATAAACACTGGAATTCCTTTATATGCACAGTTTCTATAAAGTTTCAACCTCCAAATTCAGAAAATGTAATTTAGTCCAATTACTTCAAATCTTCTCTATCAAAACATTTCTTTAGAATGGAATTTTGCTAGAGATGTAAACCTACCATTATTCAGCATTTATTTACTGAGTTTGTACAACCTGTAAGACATTATTCTAGGTATTTGTAGCATTACAAAAAAATTTTTTTTTTAATTTTAGAGAGAGCATGTGCATGAGCCAGGGAGTGGGAAGAGAAATAACCTTAAGCAGGCTGCACGCTCAGCCTGGAATCCGATGAAGGGCTCCTTCCCACAACGCTGGGATCATGACCTGAGCCAAAATTAAGAGACAGACACAACTGACTGAGCCCCAGTCACAACTGACTCAGGTGCCCCAGTATTTGCAGCATTTAATAAAAACCATACAGACTGTCCTAGATCTTAACAATTTCCTATTCTAACTGAGGAGTCAAGAGAGAACTACACATACAACAGTAATAATTGCATCAAGACTATGCAAGGAAGCAAGTGAACTTCGCAGAATACATGTGTATATGCATACGTAATATCATCAAGAAGATAGTTATACAAAACATGCTTCCCCTCAATACACACCCAGTCTTTTTTTCTTTCACCACCCAGTTGATGTGTGTTTAAAAAGCATTAACTGACTTTTAAAAATAAATGTTAATATAAGCCAAAGACAGACAACTGGGAAAATAAATCTGTGAGAAGAAGGAAAGGAACAATATACGATTTGCATTTCAGGGTTAAGGAAGTGACTTTTACATTATTTACCATGTTAGTATATCTATGCCACTACCTCCTTCAACAGAACATAATTTGAGAGTTGTGTATAAATAGATACACGTATACAGGGGAGCTAGATGGAAGGTAGACTGACAGATATTGCAAGATAGATACAAACATCAAAGAACAATGAAGTCCCATGTCCTGAAAGTTTCACAGCCACCTTAGTGATGCCTTAACCTTGTTTTTCTTAAAATCTCAGCATTTAAAATTAGCAATTAATAGTTGAGAGGAAGAAAGGAGGGGGTGTATGAGACACTGTGACAGAAAAAAAGGACCTCTAAAAATAAATCCAACCAAATTCCACACATCATCATTCTCAATAGTAGTTCCTAAAGTGAAGGCCAGAAAGTAAACAAAATGATTCCATTATAGCCTCTCAGGACCTACTGCAGAGAGTTAAAGGAAGAAATGATTTCTCATCCATGAGACTGAGAAGCAGAACCTATGACCGGTATAAATGATACCGTCTTCACATTAAGATAAATACCCGTGAGGGCCCCAAATGGGAAACTTGGAGAGAGACAAGCGAAATTCAGTTAAGGGGATTCCAAACAGTTAAAAGGTGCAAATTTAAAAGATATGTAAATTCACAAGTCAAGAGAGTGCAAAACGTAAGATGTGAGAAACCACCAGATAAACTATTAACAGAGAACAGTGTATCATTCTGATTAAAACAGGCATATGAAGTATCTTTAAAAGGCTATCTTTAATCATTTTTTCAATCACATACTTTACTGTAAGAATTGGAACTATCCTTTGCAAGAAGCAACTAGCATGAATGACATTTTGAAAACTCCCTTTAGTCCCAGGTTAAATTTCTAAACACTACTCAGAAGCCTGATACATATAATCGGCACGTGTCCTCACACAGTAGTAGCTTACCCATCCCTGAGCTCCCATTCTGTTGCTGGGGCTTGCTGGCTGGCGGGTTGGCTGCTGAGGCCGGAGAAGGAACTACCTGCTGCTGCCCGTGTCCTGGGAACCCAAAAAAAGACAACTTTAGTGCAAATAATCCAGCTTTAAAGATTTAAACTTAAGCAGAAGAAATACTCCAAGAAAGTGTAATTTTTTTATTTCGTTAAAGACTCTCATGGGTCAGAATTCATGCTGTTGCATTCAACTGCATGCAGTCAATTTGCTAGGGGTTCACTTTTGTTTTCATTATATGAAAGGTTGGCTCCATTCACCTTTCACCTGTTTATAATTGATAGCTTTCAGTTTTAATGAGGTTCTCCCCTAAGGCCTTGCCCATTTCTCCTGCCTGAACCTGAAGTCAAGTCACTGGGCTGAATCGGTGACATTACCACTATTTCCATAGCAACAAATCGATGTCATCAACAGAACTGTGTTCACGGCAGGATCTATCAGAAGCAAAAGCTGGGTGGTAAGAAAAACCTAAAAGCAGTTCAATTGTCTCTGAAGTGCTCCTGCTTCAAAGGAAAAGGAGACATTCAGAAAGGATTCTACCCTTTCCCTCCCAAACAAAGCCACCTTATTTTGAAACCGACAGTTGGTGGAAAATGAGAGTTGAAAGAGGCTTAGGTACCGTGAAGTGCTAGTGAACTGTCACAGCAGGGAGAGATGAGATGGGGTTCAGAAGCAGGTGTGTCAAGGAAACAGGAAGATTAAAAGGAAAGGAGGGGAAACGAACATGTCTCTCAAGCAGAAAATAAGAAATACCATACCACGAGAGTATTTATTTGCCCTTCACCCTTTCTACAAGTGCTTTAGGAGTTGAAAAATGTTAAAACTGCAAAATATACCTAATGTAAAAAAAATAATAGATTTATGGAATTTGATTTTGCCTTTGTGGTGGGCACTAATTTAGGCTGTTCACACAAATACAGCTCAAAAAGATTTCCTAGAAAGTCCTACAAACAAACATGGTAAGCACTGCTGAAAAGGCTCCCCACCCACCACCTTGTCTCTGCCTTCTCCAATCACTAGGCTTATTCCTGCTGGGCTTCCCAAGTCTGTACCTCGAACAGGCCTATTACACCCTGACTTCATTTCCTTCTGCCAATATTCTCTTAACTAGTACAACAAAACGAAGAGCTAACCATGCCATTCGAGTAAAATAAATTTAGCATAAAATTAAAAAGGTTAAAACAGAATTTCTTATTCTTTAGTTCTTCCTACGGAGGGAAACATTGAGACCTTGCTTATTTCTTTTCTTTAATCCCAATTACCTATTTCACTCATTCCCCCCTCCACCTCCTCTCTGGTCACCATCAATTTGTTCTCTGTGGTTGATTCTATTTCTTGGTCTCTTTTTTTTCTTTAATTTTTCTTTCTTAAATTCTACACATGAATGATGTAATATGGTGTTTGTCTTTCTCCTACTCACTTAGTTCACTTAGCATTATACTCTCTAGCTCACTCCATGTCGTTGCGAATGACAAGATTTCAATCTTTCTATAGCTGAATAACATTCCATCGCAATATGTGCATACACACACACACACACACACACACACACACACACACACCCCACATCTTCTTTATCCATTTATCTATCAATGGACACTTGGACTGCTTCCATAACTTGGCTACTGTAAATAATACGGCAATAAACACAGGGATGCTTGTATCCTTCTGAATGAGTGTTTTTGTATTTCTTTGGATAATACCTAGTAGTGCTATTACGGGATCCCAAGGTAGTTCTATTTTTAACTTCTTGAGGGAACCGCCATAAGGTTTTCCACAGTAGCTGCCCAGTTTGCATTCCCACCAACAGGGCAAGAGGGTTCCTTTTACTCCTCATCCTTGCCAACACTTGTTTCTTGCGTTGTTGGTTTTAGCCATTCTGACACGGTATGAGGTGATATCTCATTGTAGTTTTGATTTGCATTTCCCTGACGATGAGTGATGTTGAGCATCTTTTCATGTGTTGGCCATCTGTACGTCTCTTTTGGAGAAATGTCTGTTTATATCTTCTGCCTGTTTTTTGGCTGTTGAGTTGTACATATCAGTTCTTTATATAGTTTGGATACTATGCCTTTCTTGGGTATATCATTTGCAAATATCTTCTCTCATTCCCTAGATTGTTTTTTAGTTTTCTTGACTATTTCCTTCAGTATGCCCAAGCTTTTTATTTATAAACTGTAGTCCTAACAGTTTATTTTTGTTTTTATTTCCCTTGTCTCAGGAGACACATTTAGAAAAATGTTGCTATGGCCAATGTCAAAGAAATTCCTGCTTATGCTCTCTTCAGGTCTCACAACAGGTCTTTAATCCATTTTGAGTTTATTTTCGTGTGTGGTGTAAGAAAGTGGTCCAGTTTTCCCAACACCATTTGTTGGAGAGACTGTCTTTTTCCCATTGTATAGTCTTTCCTCCTTTGTTGAAGATTAATTGATCACATACTTATGAGTTTATTTGTGGGTTTTCTTTTCTGTTCCACTGATCTGTGTGTCCATCTTTGTACCAGTACTATACTGTTTTGATTACTACAATTTGTAGTATAACTTGAAGTCTGAAATCATGATACCTCCAGTTTTTTCTTTCAAGACTGCTTTAGTTATTCAGAGTCTTTTGTAAACATTCCACACAGATTTGAGGATTATTTGTTCTAGTTTTATGAAAATTGCTACTGGTATTTCGACAAGGATTGCATTAAATCTGTAGATTGCTTTGGGTGGTATAGACATTTTAACAATATTTGTTCTCCTAATCCGTGAACATGGAATGCCTTTCCATTTCTCTGTGTCATCTTCAATTTCTTTCATCAGAGTTTTATAGTTTTCAGGATCCGGGTCTTTCACCTCTTTCATTCAGTGTATCCTAGGTATTTTATTATTTTTGGTGCAATTGTAAATGGGGTTGTTTTCTTAATTTCTCTTTCCACGGCTTCATTATTAGTGTGTACAGATTTCTGTACAATGGTTTTGTATCCTGTGACTTCACCAAATTCATGTATCAATGCTAGTAGTTTTTGGTGGAGTCTTTAGGAAAGTTTTATTTCTTCCTTACCAATTTGGATGCCTTTTATTTCTTTTTGTTCTGAGAGACCTTACTTACATAGAAAAAAAGAGCCTAGATTTTTTTTTTTTTTAAGTAGACTTCACACAGGGCTTGAACTCATGACCTTGAGATCAAGACCTGAGCTGAGATCAAGAGCTGGATGCTTAACTGACTGAGCCACCCAGGTTCCCCAAGAGACTAGATTATTGATAATGAGTTTTTGTGATACTTTTTAGTTTTTCCATCATCTCTGAATTTACCAAGTGTCATATGAAATTGCATGGGAAAACTGCCCTTCTTTGACAGTGTATCTAGTGATGGAACACTTTGAAATTTTAAAGTAAACTGTTTCTTAAATCGGTAGGGAAAAATAACTGGAAAAAATAAAACTATACTTATTGGGGCTAAGTAACTGGAAAAAATAAAACTATACTTACGTGCTTCAAGAAATATATTCAAAAGAATCAAAAGATTTAAATATTTAAAGATGGAGCCATAAAAATATACAAACTCCACTCCACCTAGTTCCACTGTTTCAAACACATCTCAAGTCCCTTCTTCAGTATCATGCCTGCTTCTTCAAGTATCTTGCTGAATAGGACACGGTCATGGGATCATGCTGATCTCTTAACACTTAATTTCTATCACAACATAACTAACCTTTATGAGGTAACTAGAGTGATCAAATTACAGCAACAGAAAACACAACAGTGTTTACTAGGGACTGGCACGAGTAGGGAATGGGGGATTATGGTCTAATGGTTAGAGTTTCAGCTTGAGATGATGACTGAAAAAGTTCTGTAGGGGTGCCTGGCTAGTCAGTCCTGTCAGTGGAGCATGTGACTCTTGATCTCAGGGTTGTGAGATGGGGCCCCATGCTGGGTGTAGAGATTACTTAAAATAAAATGTTAAAAAAAAAAAAGTTCTGGAGATGGATGGTGGCGATACTTGCACAGCTATGAATGCACTGAATGCCACCAAACTGCACTTAAAAGATGTAAATTTTTTTCTGAGTATTTTACCATAATTTTCAATAATATAACTTGCCTATTTACCTATTCTAGGTTGAATTTTTTTTAGATATTTTAACATATGAGTTAAAGCATTATTTTTTTTTTCATGCTAGGGATTTTTAAAAATGTTAATTCATTTTCGGGGTGGCTGGGTGGCTCAGTCAGTTGAGCATCCGACTTCGGCTCAGGTCATGATCTCATAGTTTGTGAGTTTGAGCCCCATGTAGGGCTCTGTGGCGACAGCTCGGAGTTTGGAGCCTCTGTGTGTGTGTGTGTGTGCATGTGTGTGTGTGTGTGCGTGTGTGTGTGTGTGTGTGTGTGTGTGCGTGTGTGTGTGTGTGTCTGCCCCTCCCCCACTAGTGCCCTGTCTCTCAAAAATAAATGTAAAAAAACCTTTTTTTTAAAATGTTTATTTTTGAGAGAGAGCAGGCGCATGAATGGGGGAGGGGCAAAGAGACAGAAGAGGACAGAGGATCTGAAGTGGGCTCTGGGCTGACAGCAGGGAGTCCAATGTTTTCCCCTCTTATTTCAACTATTTGGAAATATTTTATATTTGGGTAAGTTGTCTAGCTATATACTTTGCATTTCTCTATTTTTTTCTTATCCTTACTGGAAATGGGGGTGAACAACTTAAATACCAAACTGGTATTTGAAAGGAGAGTGTATAAGGCATATGGTAAAAAGTGGGGTTGGGAGAGAGAAGATTTGATAGATTATTAGCACCTGCAAATGAAATACATATATTTTTTAATTATCTAAATTTAGACTGGCAGACATTTAAACGTGGATGACTAGGATTTTTATGTGTGTTCAGCGGGAGCTTCTGAACAAAGGCCAGCTGAGTCCCTCCCAGTACTCTGGTAGCTGTTTCTCCAGCAGCCATTACTCTAGTTTAGTTGGTTTACTGTAACCAACAGTATTTTGTGGGTTTTTTTTAAGTTTGTTTATTTTGAGAGAGACAGCATGAGCAGGGAAGGGGCAGAGGTGGGGGCGGGGGAGAGAGAGAATTCCAAGCAGGCTCCACGCTGCCAGCTGTGGAGCCTGACACGGGGCTTGAACCCATAAACCACCAGATCATGACCAGAGCCAAAACCAAGAGCCGGACGCTTAACCAACTGAGCCACCCAGGCACCCATATTTTGTGTAATTTTGTTTGCTTATTAAAAATCCCCAACACCAAAGGACGCCTGCCTGGGTGGCTCATTTGGTTAAGCGGCCGACTTCAGCTCGGGTCATGATCTCACAGTTCGTGGGTTTGAGCCCCGCACTGGGCTCTGTGCTGACAGCTCAGAGCCTGAAGCCTGCTTCGGATTCTGTGTCTCCCTCTCTCCCTGCCCTTCCCTCACTCATACTCTGTTTCTCCCTCTCTCAAAAAATAAATAAACACTTAAGAAAAAGTGTAATAAATGTCTTGTGTGTGTTTACAGGTACTAAATCTGACGCCACACAGAACTACAGTATACACGAAGCTACAGCAGTTATGCTAGCACATCAAAGTGGTTTTTTTTTTCTTTTTATTTAAGTTTACTTATTTTGAGAGAGCAGGAGAGAGTGCAAGCGGGGAAGGGGCAGAGAGAGAGCCAGAATCCCAAGCGGGCTCCGAGCTATCAGCACAGAACCTGATGTGAGGCTCAAACTCAGATCATGACCTGAACCAAGAGCAAGAGTCAGATGCTTAACTGACTGGGCCACCCAGGTGCCCCGAATGCTTTTTTTCTTTTTAAGTTTATTTATTTGAGAGAGAGTGGGAAAGAGAGCGCATGTGCACAAGCTTGGGAAGGGCAAAGAGGGAGGAAAAGAGAGAATCCCAAGCAGGCTCCGCTCTGTCAGCACAGAGCTCAATCCCCTGAACCGTGAGATCATGACCTGAACTGAAATCAAAAGTTGGACACATAAGTGACAGAGCCACCCAGGCACCCCACTTTTTCTTTTTTTCAAGTAAGCTCTAGGCCTTGAGCTTGGGCTTGAACTCAGGACCCCAAGATCAAGTCGCGTGGTCCACCAACTGAGCCAGCCAGGTGACCCCAAAGCATATTTCTTTTAATAAAAAATTGACAGAATGTACTTTTTACATTTTAAGGGAGATTAGTAAGGAAGCAGATACAAAACAATTCCATGGGAGCTAAAAAGGATGGCTGATTTGAACTTGATGAGGTTGAGAACCAGAGGAGAGTATAAAGGGTGGGAAGCAAGGGATTTGTCAGGATTCAAAACGACAAGGTGATCAATCCCAAAGGCAAACTGCAGATCCCAGATAAAATCCAATGGGCGATCTAATTGTTATAATTTCTTATCAGTATATAATTTACTGGTACAGTCAATTACAATCATTGGATTCTCAGACTCAATAAAGCACAGTGTATTTAACAAGACACCAATTAGGCTATATTAATAATAGCTACAATCTTTGAGTGCTTACTATGCACCAGGTACACGGTTAATCTTCAGGACTATGACAAAGGCACTATTACTATCTTCATTTAACAGATGAAAAAACTGGGTTAAAGAGAGCAAGTAACTTGCCCAAAGTCACACAGAGCTAGGAGGAGGCACAATCCAGTCCTGATCCACGTTTGTCTGACCAGATCCACCCACTTCACCACCATCCAGTTAATTTTTAATTGTAAGCAACCTATTCTGGCAGCCAAAACTCTAGTTATATAGAACATAACTAATAACCGAAACATCTAAGTCACTAATCTTGTTAGGGCAATCTTAAACTCCTGCATTGGCCCACACTTGCAAATCTGGCACATGAGACAAGAGACAGTCCTGAAACCAAATGGATGACAAGAGTCCTGGTGCATTCTAAATTGCAACAATCGCCCTTCAATTTAATGCGCTGCAACACAGCTGCTGACCACAAAACCCGAAATTAGTCCACGGCTAAATGAAAATCTTTCTAAAAACTGAAATTATACCCCCAAACAGCAATACAGAGAATCAACTGCTAATCTTCTGTTTTGTGCCACCTGCAAATGAAACCATCCCACTAAGATGAATTAAGGTCCTAATTCTTAGACTCTTTTGCTCTGTGCTAGCTTTAACCACTGTCTCTGAACCAGGGGGAAATAGGACATTAAAAGACTCTACCGGGGTGCCTGGGTGGTTCAGTCCGGTTAAGCATCTGACTTCAGCTCAGGTCATGATTTCACAGTTCGTGAGTTCAAGCCCCGCATCGGGCTTTGTGCTGACAGCTCAGAGCCTGGAACCTGTATTCTGTGTCTCCCTCTTTCTCTAGCCCTCTCCCTGCTCGCACTCTGTCTCTCTCTCTCTCAACAAAACATAAAAAAAAAAAAAAAAAGAAAGAAAAAGAAAGAAATACTCTAGCTTCTCAAGTTACTTGCACTTACACCTATCATTTTTATTATCATTATAATGGTACATTTGGCTGACTTAGTTGGTGGAGCATGCTACTCTTTTTTAATAACTTTAAAAAAATGTTTATTTTTGAAAGAGCGTGAGGAAGAAGGGGCAGAGAGAGAGAGTGAGACACAGAATTCAAAGCAGGCTTCAGGCTCTGAGATGTCAGCACAGAGCCGAACATGAGGCTCGAACCCACGAACTGTGAGATCATGACCTGAGCCAAAGTCAGATGCTTAACCAACTGAGCCACCCAGGTGCCCCATGGAGCATGCTACTCTTAATCTCAGGGTCATGAGTTCAAGCCCCACATTGGGTACAGAGATTATTTAAAAAACTTTCTTTTTAAATATATATCAGGAGCACCTGGTTGGCTCAGTCATTTGAGCATCCAACTCTTGATTTTGGCTTAGGTCATGATCTCACAGATGATGGGATCAAGCCCCACACTGGGCTCCACTCAGCACGGAGCCTGCTTGGGATTCTCTCCCCCTCTCTGTGTCTCTCCCCCACTCATGCTTGTGCTCTCTCTCAAGTAAATAAACATTAAAAAAAATTTAAAAAATATATAGTGGTAAATGAGCCACCAGCTGAGAAAAATTAGCTAACAACCACAGAATATACAGAGTAACAAAAACTCAATTTCTACTAGCAAGTACCTCTTAACAACCAGAAAAAGAAAAAAAAGTCAACCCATTAGTTAAAAATTCCTGTTGGCCTAATACGATCGGAATAAGGCTGAAAAAAGTTCCAACTTCTACCTTTCAATAATAAATAATGCTAGTAACTATGTATCATATAAGAAACTTAAGTCTAAGTAAAATAATGTTATAAATACTGTAGGTACACAGTAGTAATATACGTAGTGACAAAAATATATAGTGATAGATATGGGAGTTTAAAATCATCCAATCCAATATTATATGAAACATGAATTACGCTTGAAGTTTTATTTCTCATGTTTGGAAAATTCTGTTAAGTATCTGTACTTAATGTGGTACTAGTTCCAAACAATTTCAATGCACATTTTGTAATTCCTCTGCCTATTTCCCAGTTGGGTTTAGTCAATTAATTTCACAGCTCACCTGATATGTCACAGGTTCTGGGTTAAGTGCTTGGAGGATACAAATCTAACTTTACTTCTCTCCTCACTAGTAACAGTTTCCTTGCCTTCACAATAGACAATTAGAAACCATTTGTGTGAAATACACCACAATGCAATAGCCACTGTAACAAAGCTATTTCCACCATGGCCCAAGTAACAAAGTGTTATTGATCTGGTTACAATGAAATTCAATAGCAAATAATCCTGGACAGCAAAATCTTCCCTCATCCCTCTGCACTTTAACAGGCCCTGAAGAAAGAGAAGAGCGAGTGGAATGGACTATTGAGACAAAGGAGTTTTTCCGCTAGTTCTATAGTCCTGACCCCAAGCGATAATTACCTTTCAACCCTTTCAACTCCAGCTTTATCTCAAATAGTTTTCCCCTGAAACACAAAATGTCCACAGCAACCACTCAATTAAATACAACATAAAAAACATTAGAAATCTGGACAAAGGTGATAAAGTTGGGCACAATGATCTCTCCCTCAACCCTTCTGCATCCAAAGATTTCATAGAGATGCTAAACACTGTTTTGTCCTGAAAGCTTGAGAAGATAACCAATGTGCTCATTTTAACAGAACTTTACTACTGCAAAACAAATGTGATGTTCCAACTTAAGATTTTAGGACTTTACCTACATAAGCTTCAGCTTTCCTTCTCCAATTTATTTATTTATTTTTTAAGTTTACTTATTCATTTTTAGAGAGAGAGAGAGGCAGAGAGAGAGGGACAGACAGAATCCCAGGCAGGCTCCATGCTGCCAGCACCGAGCCCAATGTGGAGCTTGAACTCACAAACCCAAAGCAGAAACCAAGAGTCAGACGCTTAACCGACTTAACCCAGGTGCCCCCTTCTCCAATCTAAAGTACCAAATTACTATGTTTTGTATAGGTAAACATTAAAATCTAGAAGGGTCCATTTTTGGAAGAAGCACAATTAACCAAATTTTCCCACTTCTAAAAATCATACAGAGCATAAAGGAGAATGAATACATACTCTACACACAAACACCCCACATAGAGACTACATCTTTAGTGAGTTGAAGGAGCAGAGAAAACCCATCAATTCCAAATTACATGAAAAGTGAAGCTCAAAACACCATAAATCAAGAAACCAATTGTAAGACAGAAGTGGCAATCATGATTTAAATATAGAAAATGTAATTGTGTAGATACTAGAATAAAACATGGGGGCACGTGGGTGGCTTAGTTAAGTGTCAGACTTCGGGCTCAGGTGATGATCTCACAGTTAGTGAGTTCAAGCCCCATATCCTGCTCCTGTGCGGACAGCTCGGAGCCTGGAGCCTGCTTCAGATTCTCTCTCCCTCTCTTTCTGCTCCTCCCCTGCTTGCGTTCAGTCTCTCTCGCTCTCAAAAATAAACATTAAAAAAAAAATCTTTTTTTAAGTAACATTTGAACATATTCAATGGCCATAGTAAAAGGCAGAAGGTTGGTGGTGGCCCCTGGGTGGCTCAGTGGGTTAAGCGTTCAACTTCAGCTCAGGTCCTGATCTCAGTTTGTGGGTTAGAGCCCCGCGTTGGGCTCTGTGCTGACAGCTGAGCCTGCTTGGCATTTTCTCTCCCTCTCTCTCTCTCTCTGTCCCGCTGCCGACCTCTCTCTCTCAAAGTAAATATATGTAAAAAAAAAAAAAAAAAAAAAAGGTGAATACTTTAATAACTTTGGAGTAAGGAAGGCCTTCCTCGTTTTTTTTTTTTGATGAAAAAAAAAATTGTTTTTAGGTAGGCTCCATACCCAATCTGGGGCCTGAACTCACAACCCCAAGATCAAGAGTTGCATGCTCTACCAGCTGAGCCAGCTAGGAACCCCTAAAGACCTTTCTAATGATGGTTCAAACTTCCAAAGTCATTTAAAAAAGACTGGAAAATTTAACCTCATAAAAACAGCAACAAAAAAATTGCTTGTGGCAAAAAGCCACCATAACCAAGTAAAGAAGGCTTTTTATAACTCATATCAGAGACAAAGGACTAATCTCCCTACTCTTTAAAGAACTGTTAAAAATGGAGAAGAAAAAGATGAACAACCCAAAAGAAGAATGGAAGATACACAGTTCACAGAGAATCAAAAGCCCTCAAATATTTAAAAGGATGCTCATCTTGCTGAGAATACAAATTAAACACTACACTGAGATGTCAGCTTTCGAAAATCTATGAGACTGGTGAAAATTCAAAAGATTGATAACGCACTCTGTTGGTACAGCTGAGAAGAAACTAGTACTTTCATGCACTGCTGGTGGGAATGCAGAATGTTACCATGCTACAGAGGGGAATCCTACCATATCTACCTACCACTGATGCATTTATCCACTGATCCAGGCAATCTTACTTCTGGCAACCAAACCACCTCTGTCAATACACCCACGTATGTACAAAGTTACTCGCTGCAGTACTGTTTTCATTGCTACAGCATGCAAACAAGCCATAATGTAACAAGGCTGGTTACACTATGGAACAGCTACACAACAGAACACTCTTTAATTGTTTTGTTTTGTTTTTTAAATAAGGAAGATCTCTAAGTGTATATACATGGAAATATCTCTAAGCTAAAAAAAAAATTTTAAAGCAGGATCAAAAAAGGGAAGGGGCACCTGAGTGGCTCAGTTGGTTAAGCATCCGACTTTGGCTCAGGTCATGATCCCACAGTTCATAGGTTCAAGCCCTGTGTCAGGCTCTGCACTGACAGCTCAGAGCCTGGAGCCTGCTTCAGATTCTGTGCTTCTCTCTCTCTCTGCCCCTCCCCTCCTTGTGCTCTCTCTCTCCCTCTCTCTCAAAAATAAATAAACATTAAAAAAATGTTTTTAATCATAGAAAATTTTTAAAAAGGTAAGATAATATACACAATATCCTACCTTTTGTGTAAGCAAACTGGAGCACAGAATAAAAATAGATAATATTTTTATTTGGTATATATTTGCATAAAGAAACACCCAAAAGATAAAAAGAAACTACTAAAATTGGTTACCTATACAGGTCAGCAGTGGATACAAACATGACATTAGCCAGCGGCAGGGGTAGCAGTAAGATTTCCCTAAATATATAATTTTGTACTTTTCACTTTGGAAACATGTAATTATCTATTCAAAAGTTGCAAGGAAATTAATGTTTATAAAAAACAGATGTCTGATTATCTTAATTATATTTCCATTTTTAAAATTATACAAGTTTGGGGGCACCTGGGTGGCTCAGTTGGTTAAGCGTCCCACTCAGGATTTTGGCTCAGGTCATGATCTCATCGTTCATGAGTTTGAGCCCCACATCAGGCTCTGTGCTGACAGCATGGAACCTGCTTGGAATTCTTTCTCTCCCCCCTCTCTGCACCCCCCACTCGTGCAGGCACACTCTTTCTCTCAACATAAATTAAAAAAAAAAAAATTATACATGTTTTAATGGACAAATATACTAACATGAATTAGACTACTTCTGATTATATATACACACAGAAACATTCCTATAATAGATTCAACTCACACACTCTATTAACTAAAATACAATTTTCGTAATAGGCAAAAATTTTGATATGAAGGTTAATCTTTGAAGGTCTGGGTACAGTGGAAAGCATCTTCACCTGGAAATCAGGAATAATGAGTCTCATCTGTTGAAGCGACTCACCTGCTGTGTAATTTTTAACTTGCTCTGCAATCTTGGCCAAGTCACTTATCACCTCCTTCACTTTCATTCTGTCTTATGATTAACACATAAACTGATCTCTAAACTGATCTCTATAACAGTTCCTTCTATCTCTTAACGTTCTGTGATTGTGCAGCAGGCCTGAGCATCTCAAACTTTCCTTTCCTTTCCATTAACTCCACTGAGGTGAAGACCAGAACTGAGTCCCAGATAGGAAAACAAGGACAGGATGCAGTTTGCTTCTAGCACAAAAATTACTGGGATCACATTTATCTTTCTTAAGCAAAAGCTTGACTAGTAATTTTTGATTAATGATAAATTGAAGAATTATGCTTGATAAGTTTAAATTTAGACAGTGAATTAGTGTACTTTAGTAGAAACCACCTAAGCACCTTTCTTTATTAGGACCAACAGAAACGGTTTAATTTTAACCAGAACAGTTATTTCTCTAAGTTAAAAACAAACACCTATTGGGAGTGCAAGCTGGTGCAGCCACTCTGGAAAACAGTATGGAGGTGCCTCAAAAAACTAAAACTAGAACTACCCTACGACCCAGCAATTGCACTACTAGGCATTTATCCAAGGGATACAGGTGTGCTCTTTCGAAGGGACACATGCACCCCAATGTTTATAGCAGCACTATCAACGATAGCCACAGTATGGAAAGAGCCCAAATGTCCATGGATGGATGAATGGATAAAAAAGATGTGGTGTATGTATACAATGGAGTATTACTCAGCAATCAAAAAGAATCAAAAGAAATCTTGCCATTTGCAACTACGTGGATGGAACTGGAGGGTATTATGCTAAGTGAAATTAGTCAGAGAAAGACAAAAATCATATGACTTCACTCATATGAGGACTTTAAGAGACAAAACAGATGAACCTAAGGGAAGGGACACAAAAATAATATAAAAACAGGGAGGGGGACAAAACAGAAGAGACTCATAAATATGGAGAACAAACTGAGGGTTACTGGAGGGGTTGTGGGAGGCGGATGGGCTAAATGGGTAAGGGGCATTAAGGAATCTACTCCTGAAATCATTGTTTCACTACATGCTAACTAATGTGGATGTATATTTTAAAAAATAAAAAATTAAATTAAAAAAAAAACAAACCAAAAAACCAAACACCTATTTAATTTCCTACTGTGAAATCAATTGGGAAAGAGAAAGAAATACATAATGGAAAACTTTAAATAAGGTAAGTCATATATACAACCTTTAGCATCCTTTATACTGACCAGCTGAAAAGTCATTTTTAATTTTTGTATGTGTATATTTATTTTTGAGGTGCAGGGGAGAGAGACAGAAGATCCAAAGTGGGCTCCATGCTGACAGCAGAGAGCCTGATGCAGGGTATGAACTCACAAACCGTGAGACCAAGACCTGAGCCAAAGTTGGACACTTAACCAACTGAGACATCCAGGCACTCCCATTTAAAATTTTTAAACATCATGTTTATAATTAAAATAGCTAATAAAAACTATTAACTTAATAAATTATATAAGCTCTTAAAATTATTCCATACATTTCCTTAAACATATGTATTTCTCATAAATTGTGTCAGAAATTCTTTTCCAAATATTCATGACTGATCATCATCTCTTCAGACTTAGTTAAATAATTCACTGATGGGGCACCTGGGTGGCTCAGTCCGTTAAGCGTCTGACTTCGGCTAAGGTCGTGATCTCATGGTTCACAAGTTTGAGCCCCATGTAAGGCTCTGTGCTGACAGCTCTGAGCATGGAGCCTACTTTAGAGTCTGTGCCTCCCTCTCTCTCTCTGGCCCTCTTGCTCACACTCTGTTTGTCTCTCTCAAAAACAAATAAAAACATTAAAAAAACATTTAAAAAATTAACTGATAATGAAAAACAAATAATCCAATTAAAAATGGGCAGCAAACACGAAAAGACATATTTCCAAAGAAGACATTCAGATGGCCAACAGACATGAAAAGATGCTCAACATCACTCATCATCAGGGAAATGCAAATCAGAATTACAATGAGATGTCACCTCACACCTATCAGAACGGCTAAAATCAACAACACAAGAAACAACAGGTGTTGGTGAGAACGTAGAGAAAAAAGGAATCTGCATGCATTGTTGGTAGGATTGAAAGCTGGTGCAGCTACTGTGGAAGACAATTGGGAGGGTCAAAATATTAAAAATAGAACTACCAGAACAAGTGCCAAGAAAAGAGAGCTGGGAGGTGACCAAAGCCACATAGTATCAATGGGGAAGGTCACTGGAACAGCAATACAATGCAAAAAATAGCTAAAGTGAGAGTGACCAGGCTCATTTTGGATCCCTACTTATTAAAGTATTTTAATCAGTGAAAAATCTACTCTGCTCACAATGCTCTTCAGCAGTGCACACTGGGGGATACTGTGCTTCTCAAAGCTCTACCCATCCCATGAACAAAGCATGTGGAACATGAACGGGCCGAGATATTTTCAAAGCTGGACAAGTGACTGGAAAACCCCGTGCAGGAACTATGTACCTAGAAAGCCCAGTCGGCTTGGAAACCACCTGTCTAATCAAAAATCTGGAAGAACTCAATAGCTCTTTAGCACAGTGGAGGAGGACTGGAAGGAGGAGCCACAGGGAAAGACGATGAGTAAGTCTGCTTTATGGAAAAAGAAATTTTTCTACGTTTCATTATAAACTGTCCAATTTCTTTTCCGGTATTTATGGAAAAGTTAAAAGTAAATGAAGTAAAGGCGTTGCTAAAATTTTTATACAAGTTTAATGTCATATTTTAAATTTCCTTTTCATTGGACATACTTTCCTCTTACAGTAAGTGTGCTGGTAGCAATCCCCTGTATTGTTTTGTAAGCTCAACAGCTGATAAGGCGTAACTTTTTTCATTAGAAGAAATCTCATATTTACTTAGAATCTTTACTTGGGGAGGAAAAAATGTTTTGATATCATAAAACAGATACTATCACATTAAGTGAATATTTATTTTTGATGGCATATATTAAAAATTAATTAATTTTTTTTCTCTGATTTAACCAATTACAAATGGAAATAATCAACAGTCTGATTAGGGGCAGACTTTATCAGATTAAAGTCTGCGTCTGGGGCGCCTGAGGGGCTCAGCTGGTTAAGCATCTGACTCTTGATTTTGGCTCAGGTCATGATCTCACAGTTTGTGGGGTCAAGCCCTGTGTCCAGTTCTGCACCAACAGCATGGAGCCTGCTTGGAATTCTCTCTCTCTCTCTCTCTCTCTCTCTCTCTCTCTAAAAAATAAATAAATAAACCTAAAAAAATAAAGTGCATTAATAAGCATGTTAACACGTAGAAAATAAAACTTAAAAATTAAAAAAAAAAAAAAAAAAGAATAAAACTCCAATATGATCCTGTATTTCCACTACTGGACATTTACCCAAAGAATATGAAAACATTAATTCGAAAAGATACATGCACCCCTATGCCTATTGCAGCATTATTTACAATAGCCAAATTATGGAAACAGTCCAAGTGTCCATTGATAGATGAAGGGATAAAGAAAAGGTGGCATTATTCAGCCATAAAAAAATAAAATAAAATCTTGCCATTTGCAACACCATGGATTGAGCTGGAGAGTACAAGGCTAAGTAAAATAAGTGTGTCAGAGAAAGACAAATATCATCTCACGCATATGTGGAATTTAAGAAACAAAACAAATCAAGAAAAAAAGGGACAACCCAGAAAACAGACTCTTAACTATAGAGAACAAACTGATGGTTACCAGAGGGTGGTGGGTGGGAAGATGGATAAAAGAGGTGGGGATTAAGAGCACACTTATCATGATGAGCACTGGGTAATGTATAGAATTGTACACTATATTTTACACCTGAAATCACTATATTGTACGCCTGAAAATAATAGAACACTGTATGTTAATACAGTAACTATATGTTACTGACTTCACCATAGTGTGAAGTCAGTAAACAAATGTCTACACTGAAAAATCAAGAAAGAACAGCATAAATGTTATTTAAAAATATGGAAATAAATATGGGGAAAAATATGGAAGAAATAGCTTAAAATTTGAAAAGACTGCCTTTGGACAGGAGTTAGAGGCCAAAGAAAAATAAGGCAGGGAAATGTTATTTACTTGGTTTTGTTTTAAAGTGTACACAAAACCATTTGACTTTTTTTTCAAGTTTATTTATTTTGAGGGAGAGCGTGCGTGTGCATCCATGCAGGGGAAGCGCAGACAGAAAATCCCAAGCAGGCTCTGCGCTGTCAGCAGAGCCCGACCTGGGGTTCAATCTCACGAAAGGTGAGACCACGACCTAAGCCAAAATCAAGAGTAGGATGCCTAACTGACTGAGCCACCCAGGCACCCCAGAAAGTACTCTGAATGGAATAAAACTTGTAACACCAGAATGTGTTTGACATTGTTAAAGCAGTGCTTAGGGGTAAATTCGTAACACCAAATGCCTCTAATTTTAGAAAAGAAGAAAGGTCATAATCAATGAGCCAGCATTCATGTAAAGAAATGGTGAGAAAGAACATATTAAGCCCAAAATAAACAGAGGAAAGGAAACATTAAAGATCAATGCATAGGGGCACCTGGGTGGCTCAGACCATTAAGCACTGAAATCTTGACTTCAGCTCAGGTCATGATCTCACAGTTTCATGAAATGGAGCCCCAGGTCATCTGACAGCGTGCAGCCTGCTTAGGATTCTCCCTCTCTCTCTGCCCCTCCCCAGCTTGTGCTCTCTCAAAATAAATAAATGAACTTAAAAAAAAAAATGTTTTTTAAATCAAAGTAATATAGAAAATATAAAAAGAGGAAAAAAATCAATGAAACCAAAAGGTGGTTCTTTGGAAAGATTAACAAAATTGATAAATCATCTAGCCAGACTGATCATGGGGAAAAAAAAGAATACAAATTATGAATATCAAGTATGAGAGAAATGACATCACTACAGCCTTTCACAGACACCAAAAGGCTAATACTACATTTATTTGATTCAATCTGATAATTTCTGCCACTTAATTGGGGTTTTTAGGCTACTTACCGTTATTTATTTATTTAAAAGACTTTATTTTTAAGTAATCTCTACACCCAAAGTGGGTCTCGAATTTATAACCCCGAGATCAAGAGTCACATGCTCTACTGACTGAGCCAGTCAGGCACCCCAAGACTATTTACTTTTATAGAGGCCAATAAACCCAACAACTTAAATGACATGGTCAAATTCCTTAAAACACAATCTACTACAGCTCACTCAAAAGGGAATAGATTATCTGGATAACCCTATATGTATCTGTTAAAGAAATTGCATTTGTAGTTTAAAAACCTTTCTAAAAATATATCAGTCCCAGATGGCTTCACTGGTAAACTCTACTGAACATTTAAGTAAAAAGTAATAATTCCACATGAACTACTGTAGAAAATTTAAGAGGGAACACTTTCTAATTCATTCTGTAAGGCCAGGATTACTATGACAACAAAATTAGACAAAAGCTATCACAAGAAAATAATAGACAAATGTCCCTCATAATATAGATGTAAAAATTCTACACAAAATCAAGTTGGTTTGTTAAATCAAGCAAATTCAGAAAATGAGATCCAACAATATATAAAAAGTATTAATAGATCATGATGACATAACATATCCCGGAAACCACAAATTGGTTTAGCATTCAAAAATCATTGAATGTAACTCACCATATTAACCAATAAAAAAGAAAAACCATACAATCATCAATAGACACCGAAAAAAACACTGGACAAAATATTCACCATTCTATTCCTGATAAAAACCCTCAGCAAACTAGGAATTAAAAGTAAACATCTTCATAATGATAAAAATATATATATATATGAAAACCTACAGCTAACATAATACTTAATGGAAAAAGACAATGCTATCTCCCTAAGACCAGGAACAAGACAAAAACAACCAGTAAGGCTAAATATTTTTTGTTATGTATTGGCTATTTGTTTTGTTTTTTGTTTTGTTTTGTTTTTAAGTAAACTCTACCTCCAATGTGAGGCTCAAATTCATGATCCTGAGATCAAGAATCACATACTCTACTGACTGAGCCAGCCAGGTGCCTCTATCAGTCTTATCTTCCATAAGTATTTTATCCTAGTTTAAGTTTACATACCTTCCTACTTTTACCATATGAAATCTTATTTCAATGTAATCATGTATTCATTGTGAATTATCCCAATCCGTATGCAGCCCCATCTTCTTTATTATTTTTGATGGTTTCATTTTCTTTTTTAAATGTTTATTTTTGAGAGAGAGAGAGACAGAGACAGAGACAGAGACAGAGACAGAGTGTGAGGAGGGGAGGGGCAGAGAGACAGGGAGACACAGAATGCAAAGCAGGCTGCAGGCTCTGAGTTGTCAGCACAGAGCCTGATGCGAGGCTTGAAGTCATAAACTGCGAGATGCTTAACCAACTGAGCCACCCAGGCACCCTTATTTTCTAATTTTTAAAACAAATCTGGAAATTTATTTTGGTGAACAGTGAGGCTTTACTTTTTTTTTTTTTTTTTTTTTCCTAAAGTAGGTTCTATGCCCTGCATAGGGCTCAAACTCATGATCCTGAAATCAAGAGTCACATGCTCTACCGACTGAGCCAGCCAGGCACCCCTTTTTATTTAACTAATTATTTTTAATTTTATTTTTATTAGACTTGGTAGAGGGACAGATGAGCCATTTCCTTTAACAGGGTCAGTGATTTACAATTCTTTGTCTTTTTCTAGAATTATCATTGTCTCTCGTTTAAAGTAATTAAATCATTCTGATTTCACTGTGCTTTTCTATATATTTTCACAAGAAAATAAAACTCATTATCAACAGATAATCACTGTTTAGGAAGTACCAGGAATCTATCTCTTAACCTGAACTATAATTGCACTGGCGGAATCTGTCTGATACAACTATTTTGGAATTTGGGAGTCTCCTGAAGGCTTGCAACTTCCAGGAGAAGATCTGGATGGCAAATTACAGTCAATTTCAGCTTTTAGCACAGTAACAGCTACCTACCTCTGGGCCCTCAGCTAAATGGCAGGCAGCTAGCTGTGCACCTTTTCCTTTTTTTCTCCCCCATGTTTATTTATTTTTGAGAGGGAGACAGAGTGTGAGCAGAAGAAGGGCACAGAGAAAAGGAGACACAGAATCCGAAGCAGGCTCCAGACTCTGAGCTGTCAGCACAGAGCCCAATGCAGGGTTTGAATTCACAAACCGTGAGATCATGACCTGAGCCAAAGTCGGATGCTTAACTGACTGAGCCACCCAGGAGCCCCTGTGCACATTTTCCTAAAGCATTGTGCACACAGTTTTGGAGAAACGAGGTAGGCAAAAAGGACCCTGTCGTCCAAATACTGGGGATCTGTGCTCTGAAAGCTGCCTCTGATCACAGAGGTGCAAAAAGGTGGGTGGCCACTGTTTTGCATTTTATTTAATAAAAATGAAAAATAAATAAAAATAAAAGTTAGGCATGAGGGACACAACAAAGAACAAAATATGGTCTGCACCTTCAGGGAGTTTATTCATGGCCTGGCAATAAACACAGAAATTATTTTAAAAACTACTGGGTGTGGTGAGCTATCAAAAGATTACACGCTTTACATTTTTCTTTACATTTTTTATTTATTTTTAAAGATTTTATTTTTTACTTTTTTTTTTGAGAGAGCAAGCGAGAGAGTGACAGTGCATGAGCAGGGCAGGGGCAGAGAGAGGGATAGGGGGACAGAGGACCTAGAGCGAGCTCTTCACTGACAGTGGAGGCCAATGTGGGGGTTGAACTCATGAACTGTGAGATCATGACCTGAGCTGAAGGCAGGCACTTAACCGACTGAGCCACCCAGGTGCCCCTGAAGATTTTATTTTTAATAACGTCTACAGCCAACGTAGGGCTCAAACTCACAACCTCGAGATCAAGAGTTGATTGTTCTACCGACAGCCAGGTGCCCGTGCTTTACATTTTTTAAAAACAAAAATAAAATAAAACCAAAAATGTGCATAAGAATGATCTTAAGAAAGTACATCTGTCAGGGCACCTGGGTGGCTCAGTCGGTTGAGCTTTCGTCTGCAGCTCAGGTCATGATCTCATGGTTTGTTGAGTTTGAGCCCCACACAGGGCTCTGTGCTGACAGCTTGGGGCCTGGAGCCTGCTTCAGATTGTGTCTCCTTCTCTCTGCCCACCCCCCAACTCTTCCTGTTTGTCTCTCTCTCAAAACTAAATAAAACACTTTTTTAAAAATTAAAAAAAAAAAAGAAAGCACATTTCTCATTAACACTTCAATGTATTTGTTATTTTTAATCTATTGTAAGTGGGACTTTTTTCTATTCTTTCATTTTCCCTCTTTTCCTAATGCAAGCTTGTGATATTGTGATACATAAGAAATATTTTTTTGACCTTCATTCATGGTTCCTGGCACAGAGCTCTTAAAACCCTTACAACTTCCTAAGTAATAAGAGGAATTAAGGGTATCTTATTTATAAAAAGCCCATTTCAATCACACTAAGTATCAACACAGTGACTTCTGTAAAGCTCCTAACAATGGGGATGGTTGCCAGGGGAACCAACCATGTGATGAGAGTTGGAACTTTTAGCACCCACTCCCCACCTCTGGGGAAAGGAGAGAGGTTGGAGGTGGAACCAATCACCCAACAACCAATGATGTAATCCAACATGTCTATGGAGGCCTCCATGAAAACCCAAAGGATGGGGTTTGGGGCACTTCTGTTGGTGAACACATGGAGGCACGGGGAGGACAGTGCACCCCGAGAGAGTACGGAAGCTCTGTACCCCTCCCACACACCTTGTCCAATGCACCTCTCCCATCTGGCTGTTCTCTGAGTTCTGTGAACCGCTCTAGCTCATTAATCTAATGGAACCTGAGGAGGGGATTGTGGGAACCTTCAATTACAGCCAGTTGGTCAGAAGCAGAGGGAACTACCTAGACTTTTGACTGGCATCTGAACTGGGGTTTGGCGGTGGTGGAGGGGTGCGGAGGCAGCCTTGCGGGACTCTGTCTTTATCTATGGAATCTGAAGCTAACTTTGGATAGGTAGTATCAGAACTCAACTGGAACTGTAGGACAACCGGCTCTCGTCCACAGAGAATTAGAGAATTGCTTAGTGTGAGACAAACCCCACACTTTTGGTAACAGACAAGCCAGAAGTATGAAGGAAGTTGTGTGTTGAGAAAAACAGAGAGAGTTTTCCTTTTGGAGTCCTACCATCATTTCTTCCGTACTAAAAAACCTGAAAGAATAACCTGGTTCCTAAACCTCCAAATCATGAGTTTTTAGTAAGACTAACAAATCAAACTGAAACCAAAAGGTAGAATTCTGGATCTATAAAGAGGTATTCTATCGAGTGCTACAACCTATAAAAAAAGCCTTTTACCTTCATTATAGGGCACGGGATTGCCAATCTTTAATCCAACTGCTTCAGCTGATTTCAAAATGTCTAACTCCATCAAAATAATTACTCTCCTACAAATGCAAAGAAATAGAAACAAGTTAGAAAAAATCAATTCAGAACCCTTCAAATGACAAGCTACTTAAAAAGCTCTCCCCCAATAATCATTTTGATAAAACTATTTCCGTTTGTCAACAGGTTTTCATTACTGAATAACGTGAGAAATATATGATATCAATTCCTATGTAAATATTTCCCTTAATCTTTCACTGTATCATTATCAAGGCTTTTTATGATTGCAGGATTTTCATTTTCCATCTAGTCCTTTAATTAAAATGCAGTGCCCTTACCACAAACCGTACCATCAAGGAGTAAATGACACAATCAGAATTTAGATTAAACACAATAATGTATGGCACAACAACAGATGATCTGTTTTCAGAAACATATACCCATCTAAACAATTACCTTTTCCCAGCGAAAACCATTACAACTGTAGCTATTTTTTAATGTAATTATGATCTAAGAACTTATAGTTCTTTTACCTATCTTTAACTCTAATTAAAACCTTTCAATAACTTCCCAAGAACCTTAGCCCAAAACTAAAACCTTTCACACGCCCTACAGGCTCTGTGGGATCTGGTCTTGCTAATCTCTTTCTAGTCCATCTCATACCGCTTCCCAGAAACACTGCTCTCCAGCAGTTCTGTTTGCTTTCAATTCCTGGTATATGCCATGTTTTCTCTTGCCACCCTCTCTCCTGCCACAAAGCCTTTGTATATGCTGCTCACTGACTGTGATGACCTTCTCTCATTCTGCCGTCAGCTAGTACTCATTTTTTGCTCTCATCTCAAATACCATTTCTTTTTTTTTTTGTAAAGTTTATTTACTGGGGCACCTGGGTGGCTCAGCTGGTTAAGTGTCCCGCTCTTGATTTCAGCTCAGGTCATGATCCCACGGTTCACGAGTTCAAGCATCGTGTAAGGCTTTGTGCCAGGCGTGGAGACTGCTTGAGATTCTCTCTCTCCCTCTCCCTCTGCCCTTCCCTGCTCTAAAATTTTTAAAAATTAAAAAAATTAAAAAGTTTTAAATGCTGTATCACAAGACACCATAAGCAAGTTATGATAAAGTGGGATAAAATATTTGAAACAGCTAAAAAATAGTTGATATCCCTGGTTTACAAAGATCTCCCACGAAACAAAAACATGCACAAAGTACATATATAAAAAGCTATTCAGAAAAGAACTACAAAGAATAAACAAGTACCTGAAAAGACATTTGAGCTCACGAATATGGAAATGTAAATTAAAGTAATGATAATTAACAATTATTTTTAAAAATTAGTAGCATACAGGCACCTGGGTGGCTCAGTTGGTTAAGTATCTGACTTGGGCTCAGGTCATGATCTCACAGCTCGTGAATTCGAGCCCCACGTCAGGCTCTGTGCTGACAGCTCAGAGCCTGGAGCCTGCTTTGGATTCTGTCTCTGTCTGTCTCTCTGTCCCTCCCCCACTCGCACTGTGTCTCTCTTTCAAAAATAAACATTTAAAAAAAATTAGTAGTATCCAATATGTTGACAAGGTTAAGGGGAACTTTCTTTCTTTCTTTCTTTCTTTCTTTCTTTCTTTCTTTCTTTCTTTCTTTAACAGGTTTTTGAGATATCATTCACACACCACTCCATTTCCCCACCCGTGCAGAACCACTAATTTGTTTCCTTGGATTTGTTTATTCAGAAGCACTCTTACACAAAGTTACTGGGTGTATTAATTGGTATATTTTCTGTTAAGAGACGTTGTTTGACCCCCACAACACTAACTCAAGCAATCTGCTCTTCAGAAGTAATAGCACAAACACATAAAGATAAACTTGCAAGGATGATTGCTAAAGCCCAGTTTGGAATAAAGCTAAATGTCCATCAAAAAATAAGGGGTAAATAAGCTGGGATGTATGGACACAGATTGTCAACAGAGGCAGGAAAGAGTACAAGACATGCCACCATCCTGAGATGGTAGAATGAAGCAAAGCCCGTGGGACTGAAACTCTATCCCTGACGGTAGAGAACCAAGCCTAAGTTGTTGCACTCAACCCCAGCACAGCACTCCATCTTCTCCCATAACCATACCCCAGAGGACAGAAAAGTGGATAAAAAGCACCACTCAAGCACTCAAAGGTAGCCTGGAGTGGAAGATAATAGATCCCAAGTGGGAAGGTTGGCAAAGAGATGTATCCAGCTTAAACTATGTCGGAGCAAATATGAAGTCTGACAGAACCATCCACGTTAAGCATGAAAAAGATAAAAAGAAATGACATGGCAACAATGCAACATGCAAAAACGTATAAAAATACGAGGAACAAAAAAGGCAGAGACAGTTAGAGAATCCAATCTAGAAGAAAGCATAAGCCAAGAAAGGGAATAATACTTCCCAAGAGAGATTTGGAAAATAAGACTATTCAATAAAATAAAACTCAAAAGATGAGATGAGAGATTGAGAAGAAAAAGGAACTTAAGACAAAAACAGAACAAAAGTAATACCATTATACATCTAACACTTAAAGATTATAAACACCAAGAGACAGCAAGGAGAAAGCTAAAAACTGAACTACTAGTATGTTGGAAAATCCTGACTTAATCCAACATATGCATTAGAAAATAAACTAAAACAAACTGAAGACACAAAGGGAAGACAGTTATCCACAATGTAAATAAAAACTAGAACCAAATGAAATAGAAAACAGCATTAAGGAATAACACACAGAAAGATTTAATTGAAAAGAAATAAATCTGCAGACTGAAAGGGCATACCATGGACCAGAAAAAAAAAAAAGGAAGAACAATGGACATTAAGACACAGCCTGGTTAAAGGGCACATGGATGGCTCAGTCAGTTAAGAGGTTAAGCATCCTACTTCAGCTCAGGTCATCTCACAGTTTTTGAGTTCCAGTCCCACATCGGGCTCTGTGCTGACAGCTTGGAGCCTGCAGCCTGCTTCAAGTTCTGTATCTCCCTCTCTCTGACCCTCCCCACTCATGCTCTGTTTCTGCTCTTTCAAAAATAAACATTAAAAAAAAAAAGACATAGCCTGGTTAAGTCACTGAACTTGAAACATAATGAAAGAATTTTTCCATAATCCACAGAACCTCTTTAAGTTTTATCAACTGTCTAAACGATGTCCTTAATAATCCAGACCAGGATCACTTGTTATATTTAATTATCAAATCTCTTAAGACTCCTTCAATCTGGAACAGTCTTTCAGTGTACACAATTTTTTTACTTTCATGCTTGAGATTTGAAAATCAGAGGTCCCTTATTTTGTAGAATATCCCTTAATTTACCTGAGGTTTCTTCATGATTAGATATAGATTATGTATCTTTCGCAAAAATATACTATTAGTGATGCTGTGTTATTCTCATTGCATCTTATCAGGTAATACACGATTTCTATTTGTCCCATTACTGGTAATGTTAACCTTAATCACTGGAATAAGGTACTGTCTGCCAGGTTCCTCCACTATGAAGTTGACTCTGTTCCATTTACAATTAGTAATTATGTTGTGGGGAAGTACTTTAACCCCATAAAAAAACTTGTCACTCTGCAAACTTTCACCACTTGTTTCAGCATCTGCGGTAGACTGAATCCCCCACACCAAAAGATATCCACGTCCTAACCCCTGAAACCTGTGAGCGGGACAACAAAGGACTTTGCAAATATGATGAAGTTAATGACTGAAATGGCAAGATTATTCCTGAATCCTCAGATGAGCCCTAAAAGGAATGACATGTATCCTTTAAGAGGGAGGCAGATCTGAAACAGACAGAAGGCAATGTGACCATGGAGGCAGAGACTGGGCTGATGCACCAAAAAGCCAAGGAATTCTAACAACCACCAGAAGCTGGAAGAGGGAAAGAATGGATTCTTCCAGACAGCTTCCAGAGGGAGCATGCCCCTGTCAACACCAGGATCTCAGCCCAGTGAAACTGATTTCAACTTCCAACCTCCAGGGGGAATAATTTCTGTTGTTTTCAACCACTAAGTTTGTGTTAATTTGTTAGAGCAGTCAAAGCACCCATTGATGTTTCCTGCATGAACTAATATTGTGATGATTACCAAATGGCAAATTTCTATTCCATCATTCCTTCTACATTTATTAGATGGCATTCTATGTTAAGAAGAACCTTTATCTTCCCCCCATGTATTCATTTATTCAGTACAGACTTACGAACTCCTATTTTATTCAACAGGTTGTAATCTGTTTGCATTTTTATTGTGGTTTATAAATTATCTTAGATTGGCAAGTGTAAGATTTCTGCCAGCCTTTTGACAGGGTCCCCTCTCCCTTTGAGCACTTCCTTACCAACTGACACATTAAGATAGTCCAGGCTCGACTTATAATTTCCAAGCCCATAACAAGCCATCCTCCAAGGAGCCTTGGTTCTTTTTGGCATTCAGAAACCAAGATGTGCTAAGTGGGCTCACAGCTATTGCGCTGTCGCTGCTCCAAAGCTTTCTTGGTAGACAGACCTAGGCAAGACAGACAGACAGACACACACACACACACACACACACACACACACACACACTGCACAATATATGTATACTCCTACACCAACCAGATGTGAAGAGACAGTTTTCAAAAGAAGACATACCTAGACAAGAGGTACAGGAAAAGATACTCTACTTCATGAATCAGGGAAATATAAATCAAAACCACAATAAGACATCACCTCATTCATATCTGTCAGAATGGCAATTATCAAAAAGACTAGAAATAACAAGTGTTGGTGAGAATATGGAGAAAAGGGAACCCTCGTACAGCTGTTGGTGAAAATGTAAATTGGTGCAGCCACTATGGAAAACGGTATGGAAGCTCCTCAAAAAATTAAAACTAGAACTACCATATGATCCAGCAATTCCACTTACGGGCATTTATCCAAAGAAAACAAAAGTAGTAACTTGAAAAGGTAACTACACCCCCATGTTCACTGCAGCACTATTTATAATAGCCAAGATATGGAAACAACCTAAGTGTCCACCAATAGATGAATGCATAAACAAACTGTGGTACACACACACACACACACACACACACACTCTCTCTCTCTCTCTCTCTCTCTCTCTCTCTCTCTCTCTCTCTCTCTCTCTCTCTCTCTATTATTCAGCCATTTAAAGAAAAGGGGGATCTTGCCATTTGTGAAAACATGGATGGGCTTCCAAGGCATTATGCTAAGTCAGACAAAGAAAGGCAATTACCATATGATCTCTCATATGTGGAAATAAATAAGCTCATAGATACAAAGAACAAACTGGTGGTTGTTAGAGGCAAGGGGAAGGGGGTGGGAGGAATGGGAGAACTGTTTTTGTTTTTAGTTTAAATAAATTGAATAACAATAAAATAAAAATAAAATAAAATAGAACTTTATTTTTTATCAATTTTTAATGTTTTTATTTATTTATTTATTTATTTATTTATTTATTTATTTATTTATTTATTTTTTAACACCTACCCCTTGAGGGTTGTTTTTTTTTTTTCTAAGTTTATTTATTTTTGAGACAGAGAGAGACAGAGCATGAATGGGGGAGGGTCAGAGAGAGAGAGGGAGACACAGAATCGGAAACAGGCTCCAGGCTCCGAGCTGTCAGCACAGAGCCCGACGCAGGGCTCGAACTCACGGACCGCGAGATCATGACCTGAGCCGAAGTCGGCCGCTTAACCGACCGAGCCACCCAGGTGCCCCTGTTTTTATTTTATTTTTGAGAGACAGATAGAGTATGAGTGGGGGAGGAGCAGAGAGAAAGGGAGAATAGAATCTGAAGCAGGCTCCAGGCTCTGAGCTGTCAGCACAGAGCCCAAAGCGGGGCTCGAACTCACAGACTGTGAGATCATGCCCTGAGCCAAAGTTGGATGCTTAACCAACTGAGCCACCCAGGCAACCCAATAAAATAGAACATTAAAACCCCAAACTAATTATCTATATCTGTATCTACATCTACCTATCAAAAACGTTGAGTTCACTCTGAAACCTCCAGTTCCAATCCAGAATCACAGATTTCTCCCTTGGCTAGCTCTCACTGCCCTCAACATATTTATTAAATCAATTCCCCTCATATGTCACCACCTGCCACTGCTGCACCCACGGACATCCTCCTCCCGATGCTCAAATTCCATACCTAGTTCTAAGATCACCACCATCCCATTACAAACAAGCACCCTCCTCTCCCCATTGGTTCTGACACTCATGCTGGGCTATCACCACTTCTTGCAGACCCCCTCCTTATTCTGCTTGGCCTCCCTCCTTATCCCACCCAGTCTCCAACAACATGCTGCTGTCACCTGACCCCCACACTCCCAGATGGCTTCATCCCTTGCTCAGGATCCAACGGCCACACAGATTCTTGCCTCACCCTACTCAGGCTCCAACAACCCATCCTGGGCCGCAGCCATTCTCCCCTCGTGTGTGTTCTCCTTACCTGCTGGGGCTCCAGCACCCTGTCCAGCCCACAAAGACCCTCTCCTCACTTTGTTTGGGCTAATACCTGGTTCCAGACCACCACCACCACCACCCCTCCCCTGTAAACACCTACCTTGCTTGACCCCCCCTAATGGCTTTGGACCCAATTATACAGGAAGGAAGAGAGCATTAACAGTGTTTATATTGTCATTCCACTACCAAGATGATTTCCATCGATTCACCAATTATTGATAAATATGCATGGTGAGATTTTTGGAATGATGCTCATTAAATCATAATATGGTTATTTCTAGGTTGTATCAATTTTAGACCATTTTTTCCCCTTCTTTGTACCTTGTTTTGCATTGCTTGAATTGGTGATTCTGTGTGTTGTTTTTATTAAAATGATCATCTTCTCTAAAAATCTGAATACACAAAGAGCTACAAACATATTCTAAGGAACACTGGTGAAAAACTTTAAATAGTGAAATACTGTGTAATATTAAATGTTAACTAAATTAAAGTAAACTTATACAATGACATGCTAAGTAATATATGACATAGAAGTTTATCTAGGAACATGTAAAACAACAACCATAAACTTAAAAAAGAATTTTATAAAACTATATTATGAAGTTTTTTTTAAGGAAAATACAAATTTATAAGTACTCACGTTTACAGAAAAATTCTGGAAGGATTACAACAAAATGTTACTAATAGTTACTTCTAGGCAGTGGGATTACAGTTATTTTTATTTATGTGAATTTTATAATATACGTATGACAAAAGTCTTATTTACAAAGCACCAGGACAAGGGGCGCCTGGGTGGCTCAGTCAGTTGAGCGTTCGACTTCGGCTCAGGTCATGATCTCATGGTTCATGGGTTCGAGCCCCGTGTCAGGCTCTGAGATGATAGCTCAGAGCCTGGAGCCTGCTTCGGATTCTGTGTCTCCCTCTCTCTCTGCCCCTCCCCTGCTCATGCTCTGTCTCTCTCTGTCTCAAAAATAAATATAAACATTAAAAAAAAATTTTTTTTCAAAGCACCAGGACAAGAACACAAAATTCTATCAGGATGAAAATAGTAACAGCAACTAAGTTAACTGTCAACCTAGAATTCTATACTTAGTTAAACCGAGAGTGAAACAGACATTTTTATTTTTTAAATTTTATTTCTTTGTTTAAGTAATCCCTACACTCAAAGTGGGGTTCAAACTCATAACCCTGAGATCAAGAGTCACACATTCTACTGAGTGAGCCAGCCAGGAGTCCAGCAACAGACATTTTTAGATGACAGATTTTTATCATTCACAAACTTTCTCCATAAAAGCTGCTCAAAGATATTCTTCAGGAAAATGAGAACTGAACTAAAAAGGAAGGAGTGTGATGAAGGAGACAAATGGGAGCTAACAAACTATGGGTAAATATAAGTAACGGCTGTCTGTGTAGAGAATGCTAATCAGAAGAAATAAAAACAAAATTGAACACTAAACACAGATCATTTTGAGACCTTTGTTTTATTTGAGAGGATGGTAAAAATACTGACCTATTTTAGAATTTCTGTTAATTTACATGTGGATTTAAAAAAATTTTTTTTTTACATTTATTTTTGAGAGACAAAGTGTGAGCGGGGGAGGGGCAGAGAGAGAAGGAGACACAGAATCCAAAGCAGGCTCCAGGCTCCGAGGAGGCTGTCAGCACAGAGCCGGACGCGGGGCTTGAACACATGAACCATGAGATCATGACCTGAAGTCGGACACTCAACTGACTGAGCCACCCAGGTGCCCCCAGGATTTTTTTTAAATGTGAGAGTACCCACAAAAAACAAACAAACCAAACAAACAAAAACACAGCACAAATAGAATGTCTCTCAAACCAGCAGAGGCAAAAAAGAGGATTAAGGAAAAATCCAATCAATCCAAGGCAAGAAAAAAATAAAGCAAAAAACATGGTAAAAACACAAAAATTAGAAAACATCAATAATAAGTTAAGCAGAATAAACTCACCCACTAAATTTCAAAATGATTTCTAGGGGCGCCTGGGTGGCTCAGTAGGTTGAGCGTCCGACTTCGGCTCAGGTCATGATCTCGCAGTCCGTGAGTTCGAGCCCCGCGTCAGGCTCTGGGCTGACGGCTCAGAGCCTGGAGCCTGCTTCGGATTCTGTGTCTCCCTCTCTCTCTGCCCCTCCCCCGTTCATGCTCTGTCTCTCTCTGTCTCAAAAATAAATAAAACATTTTAAAAAAATTTAAAAAAAAATGATTTCTAAAACTGTATGCTGCTGGGGCACCTGGGTGGTGCAGTCGGTTAAGTGTCCGACTCTTGATCTCAGCGCAGTCATGATCTCACAGTTCATGAATTCAAGCCCCACATCAGGCTCTGTGCTGAGGGCATAGAGCCTGCTTGGGATTCTGTCTCTCCTTCTCCCTGCCCCTCCCCTGCTTGTGCATACTCTCTCTCTCTCTCAAAATAAGTAATTAAACATTTAAAAAATATTTTTTAATAAAAATTAAAAAATAAATAAATAAAAGTATACACTATTTATAAAAGACACCCAAGATTAAGAACAGAAGTTGTGGCACAAAAACAGACACACAGACCAATGGAATAGAATAGAAACCCCAGAAATAGACCCACAAACATATGGCCAACTCATCTTTGACAAAGCTGGAAAGAACATCCAATGGAAAAGAGACAGTCTCTTTAACAAATGGTGCTGGGAGAACTGGACAGCAACATGCAGAAGGTTGAAACTAGACCACTTTCTCACACCATTCACAAAAATAAACTCAAAATGGATAAAGGACCTGAATGTGAGACAGGAAACCATCAAAACCCTAGAGGAGAAAGCAGGAAAAGACCTCTCTGACCTCAGCCGTAGCAATCTCTTACTCGACACATCCCCAAAGGCAAGGGAATTAAAAGCAAAAGTGAATTACTGGGACCTTATGAAGATAAAAAGCTTCTGCACAGCAAAGGAAACAACCAACAAAACTAAAAGGCAACCAACGGAATGGGAAAAGATATTTGCAAATGACATATCGGACAAAGGGCTAGTATCCAAAATCTATAAAGAGCTCACCAAACTCCACACCCGAAAAACAAATAACCCAGTGAAGAAATGGGCAGAAAACATGAATAGACACTTCTCTAAAGAAGACATCCGGATGGCCAACAGGCACATGAAAAGATGTTCAACGTCCCTCCTTATCAGGGAAATACAAATCAAAACCACACTCAGATATCACCTCACGCCAGTCAGAGTGGCCAAAATGAACAAATCAGGAGACTATAGATGCTGGAGGGGATGTGGAGAAACGGGAACCCTCTTGCACTGTTGGTGGGAATGCAAATTGGTGCAGCCGCTCTGGAAAGCAGTGTGGAGGTTCCTCAGAAAATTAAAAATAGACCTACCCTATGACCCAGCAATAGCACTGCTAGGAATTTATCCAAGGGATACAGGAGTACTGATGCATAGGGGCACTTGTACCCCAATGTTTATAGCAGCACTCTCAACAATAGCCAAATTATGGAAAGAGCCTAAATGTCCATCAACTGATGAATGGATAAAGAAATTGTGGTTTATATACACAATGGAATACTACGTGGCAATGAGAAAAAATGAAATATGGCCTTTTGTAGCAACGTGGATGGA
Organism: Panthera pardus; assembly: GCF_024362965.1. Lineage (NCBI taxonomy): Eukaryota > Metazoa > Chordata > Mammalia > Carnivora > Felidae > Panthera > Panthera pardus. Next base: position 55,134,621 of record NW_026526876.1, read on the forward strand.
ACTGGAGAGTGTGATGGTAAGTGAAATAAGCCATACAGAGAAAGACAGATACCATATGGTTTCATTCTTATGTGGATCCTGAGAAACATAACAGAAACCCATGGGGGAGGGGAAGGAAAAAAAAAAAAAAGAGGTTAGAGTGGGAGAGAGCCAAAGCATAAGAGACTGTTAAAAACTGAGAACAAACTGAGGGCTGATGGGGGGTGGGAGGGAGGGGAGGGTGGGTGATGGGTATTGAGGAGGGCACCTTTTGGGATGAGCACTGGGTGTTGTATGGAAACCAATTTGACAATAAATTTCATATATGAGAAAAAAAAAAAAAAGAACAGAAGTTGAAAGTTAAAAGAAGGACAATGATATAGCAAACAAATATAAAGCAAAAGTTACTTGGAAATGTACAGTTAATACTACTGTAACATACACTGACATACCCTTAAGATGGGAATGCTTGCCATATTTGTTTCTCATGTGTTCTGTGACTGAAAATAAAGACCTTAAAAGCCTCTCCCCAACAAAAAGGTCCTATTTTAGCAACGGTTAACAGTGTGCTCACCGCTGCACCTCTAGCGTGTAGCATCTGTAAGCCCTCACCATGCTCTGTATTGGCTGAATAATTTACGATGAAAGATTCAAGGTTGTAGAAAAGGAGCAGTGTTACATAATTAAATACACCTCTTTTGCTCTTTATAAGTGACCCCTTTTCATTAAAAGATGCTTTAAAAGAGAATGCTAAAAACAGTGCTTTTGAAGAGATTAGAAATAAGAGTTCTGTGTTTGGCTTTAATCTCCTGCTTTGAAATTTCCAATTTGTTTCCATATTTCTCTCCCTTTGGTGCCATGTTTTAGTCATCCGAGTTCAAATCTCAATAGCTGTAAACTCTTAGCTGGAAGCTCATCATTGTTTTTGAAATTCCTAAGTGAATTTTGGTATCCAAAGGACTTCTCTGTTCAAAAATTAGTCCCCATTCCAAAACACAATAAAACCAAAGAAAATTCTAAAAAGCAAAAATAACCCACCACATACCTTCCATCTTTCAGAGTGTTAACAATAAATCGGTTAATCTGGCAAATACAGTTGCTAGACAATTGTTCTCCCTCAACGAGATGGTTCAACTGTGTTGCCAACATGAAAGCTGAAAAGCACAAAGATGTCTTTAGTTCCCACAACATTTCAGTCATAACAATCTGAACTAGCACTGATCACACGTGGACTAGCAAAGAAAAACAATGCCTTGAATGTTTCTGAAACTAAAACTATTCAGATTCTGCACAGTGAAAAACAGTATGATTTACTATGCATTAAACATCTGCTGCTACTCTGAAATGTAAGTATTTCTTAAATTGCCCAGAATCATTTTTTCCATCATTCAGGTTTCATGATGAAGACTAAAAAAATCTTTTCTACGTTCTTCACCTTGTGACTAGAGACAGCAAGCACATATTCTGAAAACTGTCTTTCTTGCTTGTGAAGTTTCCAACACTGAAATAAAAGCCTAAAAAGGCAAGTATAGGACAGCTAACCCATTATATTCACTAAATGTCAATATCATCCTGAGGGAAATTAATCAAAGAAAACAGAGCACCAGTTAGAGAAAATTAATTAAGCCAAGTGGCAGCTTTCCACTAGATCCAGTCTATTGTTAGAATGCTCTCTGCCGGCTGCAATTCTGTCTGAATGAAGTGCATGGTCAGGCAAATGTACACTTCTGAAATGCCCCAAATTATTGCAATCAAAGTGCTGGATGTGATTTTATTATTTAAATACAAATTCCTGGATTTATACATCATACTCACAGGATAGAGTGTTCAATCCATCACTCATAAGCAGTCGATAACGGGGTGGACTATTCCCTGTAGTGATGGGACGGATGTTCTAAGATAGAAAACATGATTCATTAGACAGACTGTCTCCCCAGTCCCCAGAGATAATTACATCTAAGTGGCAGGAGAGTGGGTCTGTCATTATTTCAGCAAACAATGAACTGCTTGCCCATTCTCCTGACACCTACGTCCAAGCAAAAGAAACTTGGATATGATGATTTTCCCACCAGCTTCTCTCTAACATTATTAAGCACAACATAGATGAGAATAAAATGAGTTGCCAATACTCATGTTCTCTCTCCCCAGCTCAAATTTAATTGAAAATCAATTAAAAAAAAAAAAAAAGAATGATAAGGTACCTAACAATGCAAGGTGCTGTGTAGAAAACATGTTAAAAATACAAAACAAAAAAACCAAAAAATCCTTGCCCTGATGGGGCTTACAAGTGTGGTGGAGACAGAGGCAAAGAGATATAAGAGATGTGTGCACGTGACATGGGGGCACAGCCAAGGCATTTATCACAACTTACAGGAAATCAGAAGCTGCTCTCCACAGGAAGTGAAATACAGAAACGGGGCCTTATGATGACCAGCAGCGAGTCTGGGAGTCACAAGGAGATCACCAGGCCTACTGACTCAGAATCCACAGAATGATCCAGGATCCTGCTTCTATTCATTTTTTAAATTCCCACTAAAATTTGAAACACCTTTGGAGTACTTGGGTGGCTCAGTCGGTCAAGCATCCAACTCTTGGCTTTGGCTCAGGTCATGATCTCACAGTTTGTGGGTTCAAGCCCTGCATCGGGCTCCATGCTGAGAGTGCGCAGCCTGCTTGGGATTCTCTCCCTCTCTCTCTGCCCCTCCCCTGCTCATTCTGTCTCCCTCTCTCAAAAATAAATAAATAAACTTAAAAAAAATTTTTGGAAAACCCTTAAATGGGGGCGCCTGGGTGGCTCAGTCGGTTGAGTGTCCGACTTTGGCTCAGGTCATGATCGATCTCATGGCTGAGCCGCGCGTCGGGCTCTGTGCTGACAGCTCAGAGCCTGGAGCCTGCTTCAGATTCTGTCTCCCTCTCTCTCTGCCCCTCCCCCACCACTCACACTCTGTCTCTCTCTTTCAAAAATAAACAAACATTAAAAAAAGTTTTTTTTTTTAAATTTTAAATGAATGATAGGGTTAATGAAGAATGTTAAGCAGACACATTCATTGTAGGCCCATATAAGGCAGATTTAAGAAAGACAAACCTCAGGGCAGGAAGAAAAAAGTAAGGAGGCAATACTAATGATGTGCAGCACTACAGCCTCCATCAATTGTGGCAAGAATAGAAAGGCGAAGGCTCAAATCTAAATCCCCAAGTCTAACTCTGGCTAACTTATATTGAAGAAGAAAAAAACCCAGCCCTAGCTCCTCTCCTGCAGTTACAACAGAACAGGCCTATTTTTTGTGATGAGGGAGAGAATTTCCCAAAATGGACATGAAATCGATATGTGCTTCATCAAATGTAATGTATAATTACATAGAAGTTTTTAAAATGCTTGACATAAAACATACACAGGTACTCACAATGACCTGGAGGACAGGTTTTATGGAAGTGTCTCCCTGTTGCATTATGGCCTGAAAGAGTAAACACAGAATGAGATCTACATTCAAATTATGACCAAATCTGACATATTTTTACAGTTTGGTATTTGTAATAAACCACAGATAACATTATTAAAGAGACTTTTCGGAGCATGTCATCTGAAAATCTAGTAAAGTTTTATCACTTGGATAAAATCATAAAAGCATAAAAGTGCAATACTTGGCTTAACAAGAATACAATTACTGCATCCAAAATACAGGCATCACATGTGTGCTCATTATTCAGAACAGCACATTAATTTGCCTATAGGGCCCATTAACAGACAATTAGAGGGGCGCCTGAGTGCGCATCTGACTTCAGCTCAGGTCGTGATCTCGCGGTTTGTGAGTTCGAGCCCTGTGTCAGGCTCTGTGCTGATAGCCTGGAGCCTGCTTCTGATTCTGTGTCTCCTTCTCTCTTTGCCCATCCCCCACTTCCCTCTCTGTCTCTCAAAAATAAATAAATAAATGTAAAAATAAAAAAAATAATAATTAGGTAAGTATGGGAAATCTTTAAAATAATATTATGCAGCCTTAAAGAGATGTGTATGTAACATTGGTTGCCTCTTTTGAGAGAACTGGCGAGTAGGGCCGTAGGTGGGAGGGAGACCTCACACTGAATCCAATTTTTATATCTTTTGCATTTTTTTTTTTTTTAAGTAAGCTTCACGCCCAGCACAGAGCCCAATGGGGGACTTGAATTCACAATCTTGAGATCAAGACCTAAGCTAAGATCAAGAGTCGGACGCTCAACTGACTGAGCCACCTAAGCACCCAAAACCGTTTGGATTTTAAATCTCATGTCTCTATTAGCAATTATGAAAATAGTATCTACAAAAAACAGACCACCAATCAGGTTTTTAGTTTGTTTTTAAAAAGCCACCATTTAAAGGTAACCATCAGAGGGGTCCCTGGCTGGCTCAGTCGGTGGAACACGCAACTCTTGATCTCAGGGCCGTGAGTTTGAGCCCCACATTGGCCCTGGAGCCTACTTATAAATAAAAAAGTAAAAAATCCGTTTAAGAAATTTAAAAAAATAAATAAAGGTAATCATCAGAAAAAAACCAACAGCAGTGAATACTGGTTCTCTGACCTCTGCTCTTGCCCATGCTGAAATAAACAGCACCACCAACGAAAAAACTGGACAAAAATACATAAACTTTTCAAATACTGGACAACAGGCAGAGCAAGACTGTGGTCCCTGAAAAAAGAGAAACGAATGAGGGGAACACTACAATCCTCCTGGCTTTCTGCACAGAGGCACTCTTGGATCACAGCGTGGAGAGGGAACCCAAGAAGAACGTGGCAGTCCTACTGAGCACAGAGATCAGGGAGGCAACTTAGTTGGATTTCGTGGATGCAGAATACCAGAGATGACAAGCTACACAGAGTTAGAGCCTCAATAACCCACACAGGGGTTCCCAGGAGTCTCTGGCTGACTTCTAAGTTGTGGATACACAAAATGAGACTCCACACGGCCAGGCAAAGATTAAGTATTAGCTATAAACTGAAAAATGAGTGGAGCTCACACAGGCTAGAACACAGCTGAGCTCTCACCAGCCTGAGTGCAGAAAACTCAATAAACACCTGCTGCTTTCAGTAGAAACCCCAGAAAGGTCATGCTTCAGAAACAGGACTAAACTAGACCCAAAGTAAAAGCTATTCTGGACCCATTCCAATCTCCAAGGGATCAGCTGATTTGTAAGTCAATGAATCAACAATCTGCCAAAACAACTCCATATTCTTTATAGAAAATTTTAAATATTCTGTGGAACAACATGGGAAGTAGGCAAAAAGTACTTCTGCCACATACTGGAGTACTGGCTGTCACCACTTGTGCAACTGTTTGAGCTGTGAGTTGAACTAGCCACTTTTTTCACGGAACATCATTTTTACTTGAAAGGCCAAATGACAAACTGGTTATTCAAACTTTGGAACTGAGTAAATCTTTTCTCAAAAAATAAAGTGACGGGCACTTAGGTGGCTCAGTCAGTTATGCATCTGACTTCTGCTCAGGTCATGATCTCGCAGTTCACTGAGTTAGAGCCCTGCAGGAGCCCACTTCAGATCCTCTGTCCCCTCCTCTCTCTGCCCCCCACCCTCCCGTCGCGCTTGTGCACGCTAAACATTAAAAAATCAAAGACAAGTATTCTAAGATCAAAACATTCAATGGTGAGTACAGCATAACATGTAGACTTGTCCAATTGCTGTGCTGTACACCTAAAACATTAATATAACATTGTGTATCAACCATACTTCAATTAAAAAAGAGAGAGAGGGGCTCCTGGGTGGCTCAGTCAGTTAAGCATCTGACTCTCGATTTTGACTGAGGTCACGATCTCAACGTTTGTGGGATCGAATCCCTCATAGGGCTCTGTGATGATAGTGCAGAGCCCGCTTGGGATTCTCTCCCTCTCTCTGCCCCTCCCCTACTTGTGCTCTGTCTCTGTTTCTCAAAATAAATAAAATGAAAAAATAAAAAATAAATTATAAAAAAACAAGAAGAGAACCACCATGTTTTAGACTATTTGTGTCCCACCTCCCCAAATTCATATGTTGAAGCCCAAACCCCCAATGTGATGACATTAGAAGGTGGGGCCTTTGGAGGTAATTTGTTTTAATAAGGTCATGAAGGTGGAGCCCCCACATTGGAATTCATGCCCTTAGAAGAAGAGACACCTTGGGGCACCTGGGTGGCTCAGTCATTTGGGCATGGCAGCAGGGGTGTCAGCATAGAGCCTGCTTGGGTTTCTCTCCCTCTCTCTCTGCCTCTCCCCAGCTTGCACGCACACACATGCTCTCTCTCTCTCAAAATAAACAGACATTAAAAAAAAAAAAAAAAAAGGAGAGAGACACCAGAGCTCTCTCTTCCCATATACAAAGAAGAAGTCATGTGGGCACATGGTGAGATAATGGTAGCTACAAGCCAGAAACACAGCCCTCACCCAGAAATGAATCTGCTGACACCTCAATCTTGGGTTTCCCAACTTCTGGAGTTGTGAGAAATCAATCTGTTCTCTACACCATCCAGTCTAAAGTATTTTGTAATAGGGGCACCTGACTGACTCAGTTGGAAGAGCATGTGACTCTTGATAGGGGTGTTGTGAGTTCAAGCCCCACATTTGGTGAAGCAAATACTTAGAACAACAAAACTTGAAGAAAAAAAAAAAGTGTTTTGTAATGGTTGTCCAAACTAAGATGAACTGCTCTAAAGCACTCCTTAAAAAAAAGTATAGCTCATAAATCAATAGTGGAAATCAATTCAAATCATAAAAAATACTCAAATAATCCACAAGTCAGGAAAAGCTAAACCACAAAACAACAACAACCAACAGATGGGACAAAGAGAAAACAAGTAACAGAACAAAAAACTTACACCCAAACATGTAACTATACTAAGTACAAACGGTTCAAGTACTCCAAGTAAAAGGCAAAAATTGTCAAAATGAATAAGATCCAACTATCTGCTGTCTACAAGAACTGCACTTCAAATATAAAGACACAGGTTAAAAATTAAACACTGGAAAAAGCTGCATCATTACTGGCAGGCAAAGAAGGCTTCAGGACAAAGAATATTACCAGGGATAAAAAAGGACATTTCCTAATAATGGGGTTGATTCCTGAAGAAGGCACAACAATGATAAATATATACACCTAATAACAAAGTTTCAAAAGACATGAAGCAAAACTCTACAGAGTTAAGAGAAATAGACAAGTCCATCATTATAATTGGTGGTCTCAACTTCCTTCCCTCAGGATGGAAAAAGCAAAGAGATAAAAAAAAAAATATGTAGAAGAACATAAAAGATTTAACTATTAACCAACTTGACCTAATTAGATCATCTAACAATTGCAGAATAAACATTCTTTTAAGTGCCCCTGGAACATTTTCATCAAGGTTCCATAAGTTGGGCAATATAACAAGTCTCAATGAATGTTAAAAGACTGAATTCAGAGAGTACGTTATCTGACCACACTGGAATGAAACTAAAAATCCTAACAATAGGATATCTACAAAATTTCCAAATACTTGGGAACTAAGCAGTAAACTTCTATTTTTTTTAAACCCAACATGGGGCTCAAACTCACAACCCCAAGATCAAGAGTCACATGCTCTACCTACTGAGCCAGCCAGGTGCCCCATGAACAGTAAACTTCTTTAATAACCCATCTATTGAGAAAGAAATCACAAGAGAAATTAGAAAGTATTGTTAACAGAATGAAAATGAAAATACAATCTATCTAAACTTATAGGATTTGCTAGAGCAATGTTTCAAGGGAAAATTACAGCTTTAATCCTTAGAGAAGAAAAAAATCCAAAATCAATTATATAACCTTCTACCAGAAGAAGCCAGAAAAGAATAAACTAAACTCAAGCATACAGAAGGAAGGAAATAATAAAAGAGCAAAAAATCAACAAAATAGAAAATGGATAAACAACAGGAAAAAACAATTGAACTAAAAGCTGGTTCTTTGAAAATATCAATAAAATTGATAAAACTCTAGCTAGTCTGGCCAAGAAAAAGAAACAAATATTCTCAATATCAGAAATGAAAAATGCATCACTATATATTATATACGTTAGATTATATATACAAGAGATAATGGAATATTAGGAACAAATTTATGAAAAAGATAAAATGGCTAAGTCCCTTGAAAAACACAAATTATCAAAACTGACATACAAAATGCAGAGAATCTAGACAGTACCATATCCATTAAAAAAACCTGATTTTATAATTTAAAAAATTCCAACAGAGGGGGCGTATGGGTAGTTCAGTGGGTTAAGCATCCAATTTGATCTCAGCTCTGGTCTTGATCTCAGGGTCATGAGCTGAAACCCCATGTTTGGCATAGAGCCTACTAAAAAAAAAGTGGGGGGAGGTTTCCTGGGTGGCTCAGTCAGTTAAGCACCAAGCTCTTGATTTTGGCTCAGGTCATGATCTCATGGTTCATGAGATCGAGCCCCACATCAGACTCTGGGCTGACAGCGCAGAACCTGCTTGGGATTCTCTCTCCCTCTCTCTCTCTCTCTCTGCCCCTCCCCTGCTCGTGTGCTCTCTCTCTCTCAAAATAAATAAATATATTTTTTTAATAAAGAAAAAAAATACTAATCTTGCATAAACTGTCAAGAAATAGAAGAGAACACTTTTGAACTCATTTTATGATGTCATTAGTTTTACCGGACAGAAAAAAACAAAGTCGTTCTAAGAGAAAAAACACAGATCTATATTCCACTACAAAATAAAACTACACATTCACTAGGATGGTTAAACTTAAAAAGACTGACAAAATTAAGTGTTGGCAAAGATATGAAGCAACTAGAATTCTCACAATCGATTTAGAAAACAGTCTAGCAATTTCTTATGAACATTCACTGAACATGTAACTCAGCAATTACATTCCTAAGTATTTATCCCAGAGAAATAAAAATATATTTCTACAAAAAGATTTGTATGTGAATGTTCACAGCATCTTCGTTTGTAATGGCCAAAAAATGAAAATAACCCAAATGTTTAACAATAGGTAAATTAAATTGATTATTCACAATAAAAGGCAAAAAAAGGCTCAAACTACTGAAACAACATAGATAAATCTCAAAAAACATTTTGCTAGACAAAGAAGCCAGACACAAGTTTATATGAAGTTTTAGAATAGTCAAGGGGCACCTGGGTGGCTCAGTTAGGCGTCCGACTCTTGGTTTTGGCTCAGGTCATGGTCTTGCGTTTCATGGGTTTGATCCCCGCATTGGGCTCTGTGCTGACAGTGCAGAGCCTGCTTGAGATTCTCTCTCTCTGCCCCTTCCCTGCTTGCTCTGTCTCTCTCAAAAATGAATAAACTTAAAAAAAAAATAGAACAGTTAAAACTAGGGGTGCCTGGGTGGCTCAGTTGGTTAAGCGTCCGACTTCAGCTCAGGTCATGATCTCACAGCTCACGAGTTTGAGCCCCGCATCAGGCTCTGTGCTGACAGTTCAGAGCCTGCAGCCTGCTTTGGATTCTGTGTCTCCCTCTCTCTCTGCCCCTCCCCTGCTCACACTCTGTCTCTCTCTCTCAAAAACAAACACTAAAAAAAATTTTTTTAGGATAGTTAAAACTAACCTAGAAAGATAAAAAACAGAAGTTAAAACTCTGGTTTGTCTAGGTTGGCATTACGGGATGGGGAATTTGCCAAAGCTTGTCAAACTGCACACATCTTGAGCTTTGTTATATATATTTATTATACATATCACAGTTTTATGGTGTGTAAATCACACTGAATTTCAATACAGTATGAATTTTTAAAAGTTTCTAGGGAACGGAACTGGGGCAGGGTGTGGCCAAACATCAATAATTTCATCAAACACCTTCCTGTTCTATTTCATTTAAAAACCACATGCATGAAATCATAGCAGAAAACTATCCCAACCTGGGGAAAGACACAGACATCAAAATCCAGGAGATACAGAGAACTATCATTTAGATTCAACAAAACCAACCATCAACAAGGCATGTCATAGTCAAATTCACAAAACACACAGGCAAGGAAAGAATTACGAAAGTGGCAAGGGAAAAAAAAGTCCTTAACCTATAAGGGAAGACAGATCAGGTTCGCAGCAGACCTATCCACAGAAAGTTGGCAGGCCAGAAAGGAGTGGCAGGATATATTCAACGTGCTGAACTGGAAAAATATGCAGCCAAGAATTCTCTATCCAGCAAGGCTGTCATTCAAAATAGGAGAGATAAAGAGTTTCCCAGACAAACAAACACTAAAGGAGTTTGTGATCACTAAACCAGCTCTGCAAGAAATTTCCAGGGGGACTCTCTGAGGGGAGAAAAGATGAAACAAAACAAAAAGGACCAAAAGCAACAAAGACTAGAAAGGACCAGAGAACACCACCAGAAACTCCCAACTCCACAGGCAACACAATGGCAGCAAATTCTTATCTTCCAGTACTCACTGTAAATGCCAATGCACTAAATGCTCCAATCAAAAGTAACAGAATGGATAAGAAAACAAGATCCATCTCTATATTGTTTACAAGAAACCCATTTTAGACCTAAAGACACCTCCAGATTGAAAGTATCTTCAAAGGGGCACTAAGGAATCTACTCCTGAAATCACTGTTGCACTACATGCTAACGAATTTGGATGTAAATTTAAAAAAAATAAAAAATAAAATTAAAATAAAAAAAGAAAAAAAAAAAAGAAAGTATCTTCAGATGGAGAACCATCTATCATACTAATGGTCACCAAAAGAAAGCCAAATAGCCATACTTGTATCAGACAATCTAGATTTTAAAATAAAGACTGTAACAAAAGATGAAGAAGGGCATTACATTATAATTAAGGAGTCCATCCACCAAGAAGATCTAACAACTACAAACATTTATGCCCCCAACATGGAACTCCCAAATATATAAATCAATGAATCAGAAACATAAAGAAACTCATTGACAATAATACCATAATAATAGCGGACTTCAATACCCCACTTATAGCAATGGACAGATCATATAAGCAGAAAATCAACAAGGAAACAATGGCTCTGAATGACACACCGGACCAGATGGACTTAACAGATATATTCAGAACATTTCATCCTAAAGCAGTAGAATATGCATTTTTCTTGAGTGCACACGGAATATTCTCCAGAACAGATCACATACTGGGACACAAATCAGCCCTTAACAAGTACAAAAAGATTGAGATCATACCATGCATATTTTCAGACCACAATGCTATGAAACTCAAAATCAACCACAATAAAAAATTCGGAAAGACAACAAATACTTGGAGATTAAAGAACATCCTACTAAATAATGAATGGGTTAGCCAAGAAGTTAAAGAGGAAATTAAGAAGTACATGGAAGACAATGAAAATGGTAACACCGCAGCCCAAAACCTCTGGGATGCAGCAAAGGCAGTCATAAGAGGGAGGTATACAGCAATCCAGGCCTTCCTAAAAAAGAATAAAGGTCTCAGGTATACAACCTACTTTTACATCTTAAAGAGCTGGAAAAAGAACAGCAAATAAAACCCAAAGCCAGCAGAAGACAGGAAATAGTAAAGATTAGAGCAGAAATCAATGATATCAAAACCAAAAATATAGAATAGATCAATGAAACCAGGAGCTGGTTCTTTGAAAGAATTAACAAAATTGATAAACCCTAGCCAGTTTGATCAAAAAGAAAAAGGAAAGGACCCAAATAAATAAAATAAAGAATGAAAGAGGAGAGATCACAACACGGCAGAAAGACAATAATATGAGAATATTATAAGCAATTATATGCCAATAAATTGAGCAATCTGGAAGAAATGGACAAATTCCTAGAAACATATAAACTACCAAAACTGAAACAGGAAGAAATCGCAAATCTGAACAGACCCATAACCGGTAAAGAAACTGAATTAGTAATCAAAAATCTCCCAAATAAACAAGAGTCCAGGGCCAGATAGCTTTCCAGGGGAATTCCATCAACCATGTAAAGAAAGGTAAGACCTATTCTTTTGAAGCTGCTCCAAAAAATAGAAATGGAAGGAAAACTTCCAAACTCATTCCATGAGGCCAGCATTACCTGATTCCAAAACCAGACAAAGACCCCACTAAAAAGGAGAACTACAGATAAATTTCCCTGATGAACAGGGATGCAAAAATCCTCAACAAGGTACTAGCCAACCGGATCCAACAACACATTAAAAGAATTATTCACCACGATCAAGCGGGATTTATACCTGGGACGCAGGGCTGGTTCAGTATCTGCAAATCAATCAGTGTGATACATCACATTAATAAAAGAAAGGACAGGAACCACATGATCCTCTCAGTAGATAAAGAGAAAGCATTTGACAAAATACAGCATCCTTTCTTAATAAAAACCCGTAAGAAAGTAGGGATAGAAGGATCATACCTCAAGATCATAAAAGCCATATACAAAAGACCCACCGCTAATATTATCCTCCATAGGGAAAAACTGAGAGCTTTCCCCCTAAGGTCAGGAACATGACAGGGATGTCCACTCTTGCCACTGTTATTCAACACAGTATTCGAAGTCCTGGCCTCAGGAGTCAGACAACACAAAGAAATAAAAGGCATCCAAATCGGCCAGGAGGAAGTCAAACTTTCACCTTCACAGAAGACATGATACCCTATGTGGAAAACCCAAAGATTCCACCAAAAAATTGCCAGAACTGATCCATGAATTCAGCAAAGTTGCAGGATATAAAATCAATGCAGAGAAATTGGTTGCATTTCTATACACTAATAATGAAGCAGCAGAAAGAGAAATCAAGGAATTGATCCCATGTACAATTACACCAAAAACCACAAAAATACCTAGGAGTAAACCTAACCAAAGAGGAGAAAAATCTATACACTGAAAACGATAGAAAGCTTATGAAAGAAATTGAAGATACCAAAAAATGGAAAATATTTCATGCTCACTGATTGGAAGAAAAAATATTGTTAAAATGTCGATACTGCCCAAAGCAATGTACATATTCAATGCAATCGCTATCAAAATAACACTAGCATTCTTCACAGAGCTAGAACAAACAATCCTAAAATTTGTATGGAACCAAAAAAGACCCCAAATAGCCAAATCAATCCTGAAAAAGAAAACCAAAGCTGGAGGCATCATAATCCCGGACTTCAAGATGTATTACAAAGCTGTAATCATCAAGACAGTATGGAACTGGCACAAAAACAGACACTCAGATCAATAGAACAGAATACAGAACCCAGAAATGGACCCACAAATGTATGGCTAACTGATCTTTGACAAAACAGGGAAGCATATACAATGGAATACAGTCTCTTCAGCAAATGGTGCTGGGAAAACTGGACAGCAACATGCAGAAAAATGAACCTGGACCACTTTCTTAAACCATACACAAAAATAAACTCAAAATAGATGAAAGACAAATGTAAGACAGGAAGCCATCAAAATCCTCGAGGAAAAAGCAGGCAAAAACCTCTTTGATCTTGGCCACAGCAACTTCTTACTCAACACGTCTCCAGAGGCGAGGGAAACAAAAGCAAAAATGAACTACTGGGACCTCATCAAAATAAAAAGCTTCTGCACAGCGAAGGAAACAATCAGCAAAACTAAAAGGCAACCAACAGAATAGGAGAAGATATTTGCAAACGACATATCAGATAAAGGGTTAGTATCCAGAACCTATAAAGAACCTATCAAACTCAACACCCAAAACACATATAATCCAGTGAAGATATGGGCAAAAGACATGAATAGACACTTCTCCAAAGAAGACATCCAGATGGCTAACACATGAAAAAAGGCTCAATATCACTCATTATGAGGGAAATACAAATTAAAACCGCAATAAGATACCACCTCACACCTGTCAGAATGGTTCACATTAACAACTCAGGCAACAACAGATGTTGGCAAGGATGCAGAGAAAGAGGATCTCTTTTCCACTGCTGGTGAGAATGCAAACTGGTGCAGTCACTCTGGAAAACAGTATGGAGGTGCCTCAAAAATTTAAAAATAGAATTACCCCACGACCCAGCAATTGCACTACTAGGTATTTATCCCAGGGATACAGGTATGCTGTTTTGAAGGGGCACATGCACCCCAATGTTTATAGTAGTGCAATTGACAACAAAGTATGGAAAGAGCCCAATGTCCATCGACAGAAGAATTTTGATAAAGATGATGTGATATATATATACAATGGAGTATTACTCAGCAATCAAAAAGAACAAAATCTTGCCATTTGGAACTATGTGGATGGAACGAGAGGGTATTATGCTAAGCAAAATTAGTCAGAAAAAGACAAATATCATGACTTCATTCATATGGAATTTAAGATACAAAACAGATGAGGGGCACCCGGGTGGCTCGGTCGGTTAAGCGTCCAACTTCAGCTCAGGTCATGATCTCACAGTTTGTGAGTTCGAGTGCTGCATCAGGCCCTGTGCTGACAGCTTGGAGCTTGGAGCTTGGAGCTTGGAGCCTGGAGCCTGCTTTGGATTCTGTGTCTCCCTCTCTCTCCATCCCTCCCCCACTCTCACTCTGTCTCTCTCTTGAATATAAATAAACATTAAAAAAAAAACAACAGATGAACATAAGGGAAGGGAAGCAAAAATAATATAAAAACAAGAAGGGGGACAAAACATAAGAGACTCTTAAATACAATGAACAAACTAAAGGTTGCTGGAGGGGTTGGGGGATGGGCTAAATGGGCAAGGGGCATTAAGGAAGACACTTGTTGAGATGAGCACTGGGTGTTATACATAGGGGATGAACCCCTGTAATCTACTCCTGAAATCATGATTGCACTATATGCTAACTTGGATGTAAATTTTAAAAAATAATAAAAACCACATGCATATATTAACTTATTACTGTTTAATTTGTGTCATCATAAATAGTGCATATAAGATTAAATCTTCTGGGACATATAACATGATATGTACATTTAAAATAAAATTGCCTCGGGACACCTTGGCTCAGTATGTTGAGCATCCAACTCTTTGATTCTGGCTCAGGTCATGATCTCGCAGTTTGTAGGATCCAACCTCACACTGGGCTCCATGCTGGGTTGGAGCTTGCTTGGGATTCTCTCTCCACCCAACCCCCCACCCTCCCGCTGTGTGTGTCTGTGTCTCTCAAAATAAATTTTAAAAATATTTTAAAAAATACAAAGCAACAACCCAATTAAAAAATGGGCAAAAGACTTTAGAATAGACATTTTCCCAAAGACGTAGAGATGGCCAACAGATACATAGGATCCTCAACATCACTAATCATCATGGGAATGCAAATCAAAATCACAGATTGGCTACTATCAAAAAGACAAAAAATATGAAGTGTTGGCAAAGATGTGGACTAAAGGGAACTCTGGTACACTGTTGGTGGGGAATGTAAATTGGTGCAGTCACAACAGAAAACAGTGTGGAGGCCCATCAAAAAAATAAAAATCAAACTACCATATGACCCAGCAATTCCACTTCTGGGTAGGTACCTGAAGAAAATAAAAATACCAATTCAAAAAGACATATGCACCATTATGTTCAAAAAGCATTATTTACAATAGCAAAGATAAGGAAGGAAACCACATGTCCATAAACAGATGAACAAAGACACAGACATAAACATAGACACACACACACACACACACACACACACACACACACACACACACAGAGGAATATTACTCAACCATAAAAAAGAAATTTTGCCATTGTGACAACATGGATAGACCTAGACAGTATTACGCTAAATGAAATAAGCCTGACAGAGAAGACAAATAACATGATGTCACTTACATGCTGAATCTATAAAATACAAAATAGAAACAGACAGATACAGGGAACAAACTACTGATTACAAGAGTGAGGAATGATTGGGGCTGTGGGTGAAATTTGTGAAGAGGATTAAGAGGTTCAGGCTTCCAGATTTAAAAAAAGAAAAAAGGGTCATGGGGATGTAATATACAACACAGGGAATTTAGTAACAATGTAATAACTTTGTATGGTGACAGACAGTAACCAGATTTATCATAGGGATCATTTCCTAACCTATAAAAATACCAAATCACTATGATGAACACCTAAAACTAATAGAATATTGTGTGTCAATTGTACATAAATTTTAAAAAATACAAAGCAACAGAATGTAGTAGTCAAGGGCACATCCATCCAAATATTCACCCCATTGACAAATTATTTAACCTCTCTGCACTTTAATTTCAGTGCAGATGCAGGTAATTATAAAAATCTACCTTATGGGGTTACTGTAAGTACTGAGTATTATACATAAAGTATCTGGCACAATGGAAATGGCAAAAATATTAGTTCCCTTCTCCTTTCCTTATATTACCCAGTAACTTAAGATACAAACGCTATTTATCCTGTTTACCACAGTAGTTACATGCATAATCTCTTTTTTTATGATGTTAGCTCTTGCCCCAAATGTCTCTCCTATTTATGTGTCAGTTGCATACCCTTTGGGCCGGTGTCTTTTGAACTAAAATGATACTACTTGCTTTAGCTGATAATCAGAGTTGGCAAAGGTGCTCCACACTCAGTCACCACAAACACAAAAATTTTGTCGGGTTACCTGGGTGGCTCAGTCAGTTAAGCGTCTGACTCTTGATTTCAGCTTAGGTCATGATCTCAGTTTCTGAGTTCAAGTCCCACATCAGGCTCTGCACTGACAGCAGGGAGCCTGCTTGGTATTCTCTCTCCCGATCTCTCTGCCCCTCTCCAGTTCATACATAAGTGCACACTCTCTCTAAATAAATAAACAAATAAGTTAATAAACTGAAATTAAAAAATTTTTCTTCTTGGGGCGTCTGGGTGGCTCAGTTGGTTAAGCATCTGACTTCAGCTCAGGTCATGATCTCATGGTTTGTGAGTTTGAGCCCTGCGTCAGGCTCTCTGCTGTCGGCATAGAGCCCACTTCAGATCTTCTGTGTCCCCTGCCCCATCTCCCCCTCCCCCACTGGTTCTATCTCTCTCCCTCCCTCCCTCTCAAAAGTAAATAAATAGGGGCACCTGGGTGCCTCAGTCGGTCAAGGGTCCAACTTCGGCTCAGGTCATGATCTCCCGGTCTATGAGTTCAAGCCCCACGTTGGGCTCTCTGCTGTCAGCTCAGAGACTTCATATCCTCTGTCCCCCTCTCTCTCTCTTCCCCTCCCCCGCTCGTTCTCCCTATCTCTCTCAAAATAAATAAATAAACTTTAAAAAAACCCACAGGTACTTTAAAATAATAATATTTTCTCTGACATAGGCCATAGCAACATCTTGCTGGCTATGTCTCATGAGGCAAGAGAAAGAAAAGCAAAAATAAACTATTGGGACTACATCAAAACAAAAAGTTCCTGCCCAGCTAAGGAAACAACAAAACTAAAAGGCAACCTACTGAATTGGAGAAGATATTTGCAAATGACATCCAATAAAGGCTTAGTATCCAAAGTATATAAAAAACTGACACAACTCAACACCAAAACCCAAATAATCCAATTAAAAAATGGGCAGAAGATATGGACAGACGTTTCTCCAAGGAAGACATACAGATGGCCAACGTGCAAAAATGCTTAGTATTACTCATCATCAGGTTAATGCAAATTAAAACCACACTGAGATATCACCTCACACCTGGATGAGGATAAGGTGAGAAAGGAATCCTCATGCACTGTTGGTGGGAATGCAAACTGCTGCAGCCACTATGGAAAACAGTATGAAGGTTCCTCAAAAAGTTAAAATAGAACTACCTTAGGATCCAGTAATGGCACTACTGGGTAGTTACCCAAAAAATATGAAAACACTAATTCAAAAGGATATATGAACCCCATGTTTACTGCAGCATTATTTACAATGGTCAAATTATGGAAACAGCCCAAGTGTCCATTGGTAAATGAATGGATAAAGAAGATACGGTACGTATATATATGATGGAATATTATTCAGCCATAAAAAAAGAATGAAATCTTGCCATCTGCAACAACATGGATGGAGCTAGACGGTATAATGCTAGGCGAAATAAGTCAGTCAGAGAAAGACAAATACCATACGATTTCACTCATGTAGAACTTAAGAAACAAAACAAATGAGCAAATGAAACAAAGAGAAAGAGAAAGAGAGAGAGACAGAGAGAGAGAGAGACAGACAAACCAAGAAACAGGCTCTTAATTATAGAGAACTGACAGTTACCAGAGAGGAGGTGGGGGGGGATGGGGGAAATAGGTGATGGGGATTAAGAGTGCATTTATCATGATGAGCACTGAGTAATGTATAGAATTGTTGAATCACTCACTATATTGTACACCTAAAACTAATAGAAGTATGTTAACTACACTAGAATTAAAATTAAAAAAAAAAACTTTTTAAAAGCTGGAAAGGAAGCAAGAACAAGAGGGAATATGCAATGATGGGAATGGGGGGGGGGGTACACTGGGTGGAAGTGAGTAGTCCAGGCAAGAAATGATGATGCCAGGGTGGATGAAAGAGAAGTAGATGTATTTAAGAGAAATGTGTGGAGGTAAAACCAAATTCGGTGATGGACTGGACATCTAAAGTGATGGGAGTCTGTAAGAAGAATGATTCTACAATTTCGGGCTAGCATACCTTAGTGGACAATGGTGCCATTCATCCCTTTAGGGAACACCAAGAGGCCCCAACTTACTAAAATAATGGATCTACTTTGGGATATGTTGAATTTAAAATCTCTTTGAGGTATCGGGTGGGCAGACAGAAAATAGAGGTTTGTCTTTCAGATAAAGGTGGCTCCAGAGGTGCCTGGGTGGCTCTGTTAGGCAACTTACTCTTCGTTAAGTCACAACTCACAACTTGTGAGTCCAGGCCCCGCATGAGCCCTGCATAGGGCTCTGTGCTGACAGCCCAGAGCCTACTTGGGATTCTCTGTCTCTCTCCCTCTCTGCCCCTCTCCCGCTAGCGTTCTGTCTCTCAAAAATAAATAAACAAAAAGTTTTAAAAGGTGGTTCCGGACAAAGACACTTGTGTGCAACTGACATATAGATGGTAATGGTATGTCTTGGTAGAAGAGGGCCTAGAACATAACCTTGAGTAAACAACCTACAATGAGGGACCTGCAAACAAGACGAGGAAAGATCGGGCAAGCCAAGCCAAAAAAGCCAAAACATTAAGTTAAGAAGTAATGCTCAACACACTCAAACGCTGCTGAGAACTCTGTTGGTTAAGTTGAAAACTGAAAAGTGGCTGTTAAATTTAACAACTAGGAGGCACTGTTAACTTCAGCCAGCGTTCTTTCTATAGCGATCGAAGGGAACGATGGATTGGAGTCTGCTAATGGGTTAACCCGAGGTGTGCTGAAACGACAACTCTCGAGAAGTTTGCTGTGGACAAGGGGAGGGAAGGAGACAGAGACTAGCCAAAGGAGGGAGATGGGGGACAAACAAGTTCATTTTGCTTCGTTTTCTTAAGTACAAAAAACACGGGCATATTTAAAAGAGGACAGGAAAACTCCTTCGAGGAGAAAGTGATGATTTTAGGGAGTCACCCGACGGTTTCCTGTCCCACCCCCGTTATCTTCTCCCGCGTTCTCTACCCATAGCCTCCAGCCTCTCTCGCCTTCTCCACCCCGACACGGCCAGGGCCCACAGCTACCCCGCGGCCCGCTGGCCCGCAGGCGTCTCCTCACCGCAATGGCCCCCTCGCTCAGGTGGCCCCCCATGCCTCCGCCGCACCAACTCCCGCGGTCCGGATCCTCCGCAGCCCCTGTTTCGCTCCCGGGGCCCCGCGCGCTCCAAAGCTATTGGGCCAAGGAGCTACAGGCACCACCCCCGCTTTCCGACATGCGCAGGGCACGGAGGCGGGCTTAAGGGCGGAGCAGCCACCGCGTTGGCCGAGGAGCTGCGAGCAGCCCACGTGACATGCCTGAGCACTGGTTCAGGACCTAGTCTCCCAAGCGGCCTAGGGGCGGGGCCTGGGCCGCGGGGCGCGCGGAGGATGACGCGAGCGCTAACCAAGGGCGCGAGGTGCAGTTCCGGAAGCTTGCCGAGAGGCTTCTCGGTGGAAAGCCTGGCTCGGCCTTTGGCGGGCCGACTGGAAGAGAGAGCTGTTCCCTGATAACCCTGCTGCTGGCCATAGTCAAGCAGTAACTTGACTACTTTCTCAACCCAGGGCGGAGCTCCCGCCGGTGCTAGACCTTGAGCTTGGCACAGTGGGGATCTCTGAAGGTAAATAGAATCCAGTCCCTGCCCTCAGAGGAGAGTATGGTCTGTCCAGGGAGTTACCACAGTGAGGGGTCCTCACTCCAAGTAGACATGATATGGGCCTCAGGAGAGACACAAAGTGTGCTGCGATCACAGATGGAAAATCAGCGAAGGCTTCCCAAAGGAGGTGCCATTCAAACTGAGCCCTGAAGGGTGTGTGCAGGTTTGTCAGGTGGACTGTAAGTGAGGATAAGGATGCGCCTGGATGAATGCGAAGCCTATGCACAAACTAGAGAGGTGAATAGCCTGGCAAGCTGGGGATAGCTTTAAGTAGCTCAGGATAGTGGGTTACAGAGGAAGATGACTTAGGCATTAGAAAATGAGCCAGGGGTAGGGGTGCCTGGGTGGCTCAGTCAGTTAAGCATCTGACTCTTGATTTTGGCCCAGGTCATGATCTATCTATCTCACAGTTGGTGAGTTCAAGCCGTTTGTCAAGCGCCTCGCTGACAGTATTGAACCTGCTTGGGAGTCTCTGCCCCTCGCCTCCTCGCTCTTTCAAAATAAATAAATAAATTTTGAAAAAAAGGAAGAAAACAAGCCCCAGGTCAAATAGTGAAGGATTTGTACTGGGCTTCCCTAAATGCTTGGAGGAGCATTGATTAATTTAAGGCAGAGGATGGACATCTGTCTCAATATGAAGGATGAGTTGAATTTAGAAAGCCGGGTAGGGGACTGAGGGCATGGAAACTAGTTACGCCAGACAAGAGATGGTGAGGACTTGAACTAAAGGAATGACCTGGGGATTGAAAGAAAAAAACTGAACTATACATAGAAACATTTGTTAATTTAATAGTTGCTGAGGAGAGAGAAAAACCTGGGATGTCTCAGTTTCTGACTTGAGCATCTTGGGAGATGGAGGTCTAAGAGGCAAGCGTCCTTTGTGGAACAAAGTAGGCCTTCAATAAATATTTCTGAATAAAAGGATGTTCAGTGTGAGAGAATATAGATCCTCAGCATGTAAAGTACAGAAAAAGACCACAAGAATTGATTTGGTTGTTTCCCATTTGCTTGAGTGAAATCTTGATTTTTCTAGGATTGTGCATTTGTAGAAATCTGAATTCTTTATTTTCTTATTCATTTTATAGACCTAAAGTAGGATGGATCTGCCTGTGGATGAGTGGAAATCATATGTATTTCAGAAGTGGTCTTTGCTCCCGAAGTCCATTCAGGTCACAATCTCTACCGCAGAGACTTTGAGCGATATCTTTCTTCACTCCTCTTTGCTTCTTCAGTAAGTGAATGAAAGCTTTAACCAGGGAAATGTTGGCCTCGAAAATGTTCTCTTTTGCCATTTTCTCTCAATTTCTATCTCTTTTTCATGGAAGGATTAAGTTCAGATTTTTTTACATTTTGGAGCATTCAGCAGTTCTTGCTATTTCCAGTTTTCCCTCACCTACTGTTATAGAACAGACAAGATAGCTTTTTTGGTGTTTTGGTTTCAGTAAGCAATGCCGTGCTGTGGAAAGTAGGCTGTGAACTTTGCCATCTCCCAAAAGATATAGTGGAGATTTACTAGCTGCATATAGAAATTTATAAGCGCTCACATTTAGAAAGGACTTTAGGAGTCATATATTCAAACTCTCTTGACTACCATCCTCAATAAGAAATTCTATTTTATATCATAACCTAGTACATACATACGTATACAGAAAATTACAACAAGAGTTTCCCAAAACTTCATTCAGCGAATTTTTATTGATCACCTGTTTTGTGTCAGACACTGCTATATGCTTAGTGAACAAAAAATACATCAATGAGGGGTGCCTGGCTGGCTCAGTCAGTAGAGCATGTGACTCTTAATCTCAAGGTCATTCAAGCTCCACATTGGGCAGTAGAGCTTACTTTAAAAAAGGAGAAGGGGGGGTGGTGTGCGGGCCTGGGTGGCTCAGTCGGTTGAGCATCCGACTTCAGCTCAGGTCATGATCTCACGGTTTGTGAGTTCAAGCCCTGCACTGGGCTCTGCTGACAGCTCAGAGCCTGGAGCCTGCTTTGGACTCTGTGTCTCCCTCTCTCTCTGCCCCTCCCCTGTTTATGTTCTGTCTCTCTCTCTCTCTCTCTCTCTCTCAAAAATAACCATTAAAAATTATTTTTAAATAAATAAAATTTATTTTAAAAAAAATTTTTTAATGGTTATTTATTTTTGAGAAGAGAGAGACAGAGCATGAGCAGGGGAAGAGAGAGAAAGAGGGAGACACAGAATCTGAAACAGGCTCCAGGCTCTGAGCTGTCAGCACAGAGCCCGATGCGGGGCTCGAACTCCCGGACCGCGAGATCATGACTTGAGCTGAAGTAGGACGCTTAACTGACTGAGGTGCCACCCAGGCGCCCCTAAATAAATAAAATTTAAAAAGGGGGGTGCCTGGGTGGCTCAGTCAGGTAGGCAACAGACTCTTGATTGTGCAGAGGCTGCTTGGAATTCTCTCTCCCTCTCTGCCCCCCCACCACATGCACATGCTCACTCTCTCTCAAAATAAATAAATAAACTTAAAGAAAAAAAAGAAAAGAACCTTACCACTTAAAAAGAAAGAAAGAAAAATACATTAGTGAATCCAAAATAGACACAGAGCCTTACCCTTGAGGAGCATAATTGTGGCAAGGAGAGACAGACAATAAACATAAATAAGCACATATAAGGATATAGTATGTTAAAGGTGCTAAGTATAGTAGAAAAAAAAAACAAAAATAGAACAAGATAAGGGAAATAGGCAGTGCCAGGAGTGAGAGTGCAGGTTGTGGTATTAAACAGTGTGATCAGGGGCACCTGGGTGACTAAGTCAGTTAAGTGTCCGACTTTGGCTCAGGTCATGATCTCACTGTTTATGAGTTCGAGCCTCTCATCAGGCGCTGTGCTGACAGTGCGGAACCTGCTTGGGATCCTGTCTCTCTCTGACCCTCCCCCATTTGTGCTCACTCTTTCTCTCTTTCAAAAATAAATGAATAAACTTAAAAAAAAAAAAACACCTCTGAATAGTGTGATCAGATATGGTCTCATTGAAAAAGTGGAAGTTGAGCAAAGTCTTGGAGATACAGGAGTTAACAAATTAGATATTTGAGAGAAGAGTACTCCAGACAGAGATCCCAAGGCGGGATGTGTCTGGCATGTTTAAGCAACAGCAAGAAGACTAGTGTGCATGAACAGAGTAAACCAGAGGGAGAGGAGCAGGAAATAATATCAAAGAGGTAATGAGACATGCATGGGGGTTGGGGGACAGCAAGTGGTACAAGTCATGTTGGCCCTCCTACGTGCCTTTTCTTTTTACTCTGAGTAGGAAATTATTGCAAGGCGTGGTAGGCAGACTTCTAAAGATGATGCCCCCTCCCCAACACTCCCAAGTCAGTTGACCTTGATACACAATTATCTGAGTGGGTCTGACCTAATCAGGTGACCCCTCTAAAAGCAGAGCGTTTTTCCCAGCTGGTAGCATAAAGGAACATCAAAAAGATTCAAACCATGAGATACGCATGTGCTTTTAATGACTTTAAAGATGGAGGGGGACCACATGACAAGGAATGCAGGCAGCCTCTTCAAGCTTAGAGTAGTTCCTGGCTGATAGCCAGCAAGGAAGTGAGGACCTCAGACTTACAACTGGAAAGAACTGGCTTGATTTCAGCCTTGTGAAACCCTATTCAGAGAACTCAGCCAGACTCACCTGCACTTCTGATCAACAGACTGTGAGGATAATAAACGGGTGTTCTAAGCTGCTGAAGTTGTGGTAATTTGTTACCCAACAGTAGAAAACTAATTCCCAGGGTTTTGAGAGAACGATATGATTTGATTATATTTTAAAGCAGGGGTCAGCAAACTACAGCCTGCAGGGTAAATCCGTCCTGCTGCCTGTTTTTATATGACCATCAACTAAGAATGGTTTTTACAGATAAGCATTTACAGTTGATTTGATGATTTGGGAACACTGGCTTTGAATCCCAATTAAGTAAAATTCATTAAAAAAAAAATCCATTCTCATTAGTAGACCTATATTACACAGGGTGCCTGGCCTGCTCAGTCAGAAGAACTTGTGACTCTTGATGTTGGGAAGGGCGGCCAGAGGATGGGGGGGGAACCAACTTAAAAAAAAAGTAGACTGGTATTACAAGACATTATACTCAATTATTTTTTAAGTTGTATCAATAAAAATTTTATAGAAATTTGTTTTCTCTTTTCTTATAGAACTACCTCTGTAAGAGCCTCAATTTTACCTCTTGGCCCACAAAACCTAAATATTTACTCTCAGACTCTCCACAAAGTTTGCTAACTCCTGTTTCAAGGGATTACTCTGACCACAGTGTTGAGGATAGACTATAGGACAAGCAAGGGTGGAATTAGAGAAACCTGTTGGGAGGCTGTCGCATTAATCCAGGTGAAAAATGAGGTGACGATAATTTGGACTAGGGTGGTGGTGGTGGGGTTGACGAGAAATGGTTGGATTCTGAAAGTAGACTTCATAGCATTCCTTGAAAGATGGAATGTGATATATTAGAGGATGAGAGAAGTAAAAAGTGACTCTAGGGATTTAGGCCTAAGAAAGATGAAATTACCATCACCTGGGAAGACTGCTTTGGAACAGTTTTGGAAAAGAAGATCAGGGGTTCCTAGTCCAGTTTGAGATGTCTAGTAGACATCCAGGTGGAGGTGTCTAAGTCAGCACAACATTTAGGAGAGAGCGCTGGGCTGGAGATAGAAATTTGGGAGTCATACATGGTATTTTGAGCTGCAGACTGGGTAAGTTCACCATGGTAGAGAGTATAAATGCTTACTGCGTATGATGTACCTTGATATTTTCCTTTCTATTTATCTCATTTAAAAAATACTAATCAAGGGGCGCCTGGGTGGCTCAGTCGGTTAAGCGGCCAACTTCGGCTCAGGTCATGATCTCAAGGTCCATGAGTTCAAGCCCTGCGTCGGGCTCTGTGCTGACAGCTCAGAGCCTGGAGCCTGTTTCAGATTCTGTGTCTCCCTCTCTCTGACCCTCCCCCATTCACGCTGTGTCTCTCTCTGTCTCAAAAATAAATAAACGTTAAAAAAAAAATTAAAAAAAAAAATACTAATCAAGACCCACTAAACTGATTTCATGACCCACTGAGTCATGACCTACAGTTTGAAAAATAATGTCTAAATCTTTATGGGATCTGTGGATTCCTTCTACAGAGTTTCTAAAAATGATAGACAACTATTGATGAAAATAGTAATGGTAGCAGAGTTATCCCAAGGTAGTTGGATATGGCTTACTAACACCAAGATGTCCTAATCCACAAGAATCATTTGAAGTTTTGGTGCATGGAAAGGAATATAAATGAAGAGGGTTTGCTTGGTCATTTACTATTGGAGTTCCTCAAGACTCCAACCTAGGCTCTTTTTCCTTTCCACTCTGTATCCTCAACTGATACAGTCTCATGTACACCCATGACATCAGTTACCTCCTCTGTATGTTGATTATCCTTAAAATTTTATGTCCAGCCCTCACCTCCCTTCTGAGACTCAAATCTCTAAATCCAGCTGACTACTTAAAAGTCCTAAAGATACTTAAAATTGAACATATCCAGGGGCACCTGGGTGGCTCAGTTGGTTGAGCGCCTGACTCTTGATTTTGGCTCAGGTCATAATCTCATGGGTTTGTGAGTTCAAGCCCCATGTGGGTCTCCACACTAAGCATAGAGCCTGCTTGGGATTCTCTCTCTGCCTCTTTCTCTCCCCCCGCCACACTAAGCATAGAGCCTGCTTGGGATTCTCTCTCTGCCTCTTTCTCTCCCCCCGCCCCCCATCTCTGACTCTTTTTCTCTCTCTCGCTGAAAAAAAAAAAATTCAATATATTCAAAATCAAACTCACAGTCCCTTCCAGTGGTCCCTATCTTAGTGAATTGGCACTACCTTACTTCAGTTCTTAAAGCTAAGAACCTATGAACCATTCTATATTTAAAAATAACTCATGGCAGGGAGGGGCATCTGGCTGGTTCAGTTGGTGCAACCTGCAAATCTTAATCTCAGGGTTGTGAGTTTGAGCCCCATGTTGGGTATAGTGATTAATTAAAAATAAAAACTTTATGGGGGCGCCTGGGTGGCTCAGTCGGTTAAGCGTCTGACTTCAGCTCAGGTCACGATCTCGCAGTCCGTGAGTTCGAGCCCCGCCTCGGGCTCTGGGCTGATGGCTCGGAGCCTGGAGCCTGCTTCCGATTCTGTGTCTCCCTCTCTCTCTGCCCCTCCCCCGTTCATGCTCTGTCTCTCTCTCTCTCTCAAAAATAAATAAACGTTAAAAAAAAGTTTTTTAAATAAAAAAATAAAAACTTTAAAAAATTGTTTTTTTAAATAGATAAATACAACTCACAGGGCTCCTGGCTGGCTCATCTGGTAGAACATGTGACTCTTGATCTTGGGGTTGTAAGTTTGAGCCCCATGTTGGATGTAGATTTACTTAAATATAAAATCTTTAAAAAAATAAATACATAAATAAAAACAAAATCTTAAAAAAAAACAAAAACAAAAAAATAGCTCATGAGGGGTGTCTTGCTGGCTCAGTCAGTAGAGCATGCAACTCTTGATCCCAGGGTTGTGAATTCAAGACCTACATTGGGTGTAGAGATTACTAAAAAATAATAATAATAAATAAGGTTTTAAAAAATAATTAAATTAAATATAAAATAAGAACTCATGATCACATGATAGTAGTACAAATGGAAAGATGGGCAAATGGAGGTAAATTGTTGTAAGGTTCTTCTATTGTTTGGGAAATGGCAAAAGTACTAACTGAAGATAGTAAATAACTCAGGGATTCATTTTTTAATCTCCAAGATAACCACAAAACAAATATTTAAACATTTATAATAAGAGGTGCCTGGGTGGCTCAGTTGATTTAACTTCTGACTCTTAATTTCATCTCAGGTCATGATCCCAGGGTCATGGGATCGAGCCCTGCACTGGGCTCCATGCTGAGCCTAGAGTCTGCTTGGGATTCTCTCTCTCTCTCTCTCTCTCTCTCTCTCTCTCTCTCTCTCTCTCTCTCTCTCTCTCTCTCTCTTCCCCCTCTGCTCATGCGCTCTCCCTCTCTCAAAAAAACAAAAAACTGTGATAATCTCCCTCTTTGCCTGTGTGGTATATATAATACTACATAATACATCCCAAAGTTGTCTACATCCTAATTCCTGGAATTTGTGAATGTGTTAGGTTACATGGTAAGGAGAAATTAAGTTTGCAGATGGAATTAAGGTTGCTAACGAGCCAGTTTTAAGATAGGCAGAGTAGCCTGGATTACCCATTAGCCCAGTGTAATCACAAGAATCCTTGAAAGTGGAGAAAGGAAGCAGAAGAGTCCGAGGGAGATATAACTATGAAAGAATTGTCAAGAGAGAT
Source organism: Panthera pardus (assembly GCF_024362965.1). Lineage (NCBI taxonomy): Eukaryota > Metazoa > Chordata > Mammalia > Carnivora > Felidae > Panthera > Panthera pardus. Next base: position 55,162,108 of record NW_026526876.1, read on the forward strand.
GCAGGATTGCCGGTTTTGAAGGTAAAGAAAGAGAGCCACGAGCCAAAAAATGTAGGCAGCTTCTAGAAACTGGAAAAGGTGAGGCCACAGAGCCTCCCCTGGAGCCAGAAAGCAACATGTCTTTACCAACACCTTGATTTTAGCCTACTGAGACCCATGTCAGAACTGTAAGAGAACACATTTTTGTTTGTATCAAGCCACTAATTTTGTAGGAATTTGTTACAGCAGTGACAAAAAACCAACACGTTCCCTTTACCTCCCTAATCCAAATTACTATCAGTAGCTAGAATACTACCAACTGGTTCCCCAAATGCATACTTGCCTCCCTCCAAACTATTTCCTACACCACAACAGAAATCCTTTTTCAAAACACAAATCAGATTATATTGCTCTCACTTAAAATCTTTCAGGAGTTTCTTTCGCTCTTACAATAAAGACTAAAATTCTCAACCTAATGTAGCCAGTAAGACATTGCAGTCTGCCCATTGCCCATGGCCTCCTCTTACCACACTCCTATTTCCAGCATATTGTTGACCTTCTTTCAGTTCTTTTTTCTTAATTTTTTTTTCAACGTTCATTTATCTTTGAGACAGAGAGAGACAGAGTATGAACGGGGGAGGGGCAGAGAGAGAGGGAGACAGAATCTGAAGCAGGCTCCAGGCTCCGAGCCATCAGCCCAGAGCCCGACGCAGGGCTCGAACTCACGAACCGTGAGATCGTGACCTGAGCTGAAGTCGGACGCTCAACCGACTGAGCCACCCAGGCGCCCCATGACCTTCTTTCAGTTCTTAATGTACACTGTGCTTCTTGTCACGTGGCCTTTACTTCCTGTATCTCTTCTGCCTGAAATGCTTTCCCTGGCTTCTCTCTACTCCTCCGCGCCCTAATTAAGTTCTACTTATCCTTCAGGGTCAGCCAGATCTTTCCTCAGGAAAGCCTCCTGAGTCCCAGCTCAGTATGTATTAACAACGTCAGGTAGCTTTCCTTTCCAGGTTCATGTAATCATTTGATTGACGTCTGTCTTCACTATAGACTATAAACTCCATGAGGGCAAAGATGTTGTCTGTGTTTGTCTTTGTGTAGACAAGAGCAGTGCTGTGTCAAAACAAAACAAAACAAAAAAGGCATTTAATAAATACTGATTGAATGTCAATCTGGAAATATGTCTAAAGCTCTTCACCAACTGGCACGTATTTATGCTCAATAGGACTCATACATGAGAGCCTCATATACATGCAGATACATAAACACATACCTTTCACGTTCAATGTTAATGTCTTTATCTTTGTGCCAACAACTGCCGATAGTCTGGCACATAGCGGGCACTCAGATTTTAGTTGAATGAAATGATGAGTGCAGTGTTGAGCCTTGCCAGTTCAGGTACTAACCAGGTACAATTAGCGTTTTACTTGTTTTGGGGTGGTTTTTTTTTTTTTGATACTTGTTTTTCTTTATGATAAATGCTGACAAGATGCAAATTCATTCTCATCGTGTTTGAAATGATATTTAATGAAGTTTAACGGGAAGGTTTCCCCTTTACCGTCTCTTCATTCAATTCTACAGAAACAGCCACAGTTTATTGGAATTTTCTGGTCCTTTTTGTGTATTCTCATACAATTGTAGATATATCTACATTTCTTTTTCTTTATTCTGTCATATTATGTGCTTTGTTCTAGGAGGTTTTCTCTGATGTCACACCTTAATCTTTCTAGCAACCACATGATATTGCTTATGTAGTTATACCACAATGTAGTTATTCTTTTCCCTGTTGAGGGGCAATTACATTATTTCCAAGTTGTTGCATTTTTACTGTTACAAACAATGCTGCAGTAAGCAACTTTTTTGTATGTTTTTGTACACATATATTCTTAGAAGATAAATAGCTGTATCAGTCATTACGAGCATTTTATTTATTTTTTTATTATTGTTTTTAATGTTTATTTATTTTTGTGAGAGAGAGAGCAAGTGGGGGAGGGGCAGAGAGAGAGGGAGACACAGAATCTGAAGCAGGCTCCAGCCTCTGAGCTGTCAGTGCAGAGCCCGATACAGGGCTCGAACCCATGAACCATGAGATCATGATCTGAGCTGAAGTTGGACATTCAACCGGCAGAGCCACCCAGGGCATTTTAAAATGTGGTAAATACTAACAAATTGTCTTCCAAAAAGACATTACCGGTACTTTCCTATATCCACACCAGCACTAGAAAGCAGTAGTCTTTAATTCTGCCAAACTTCAGGACAAAAATATCTTGTTTTTGTTTTGTTTTGTTTTGTTGCATTTTTCTAATTACTAGTGAAAGAATGCATTATTTCTGATGTTACAACCCGTTTATATTTCTTATGCAAACTGTTCATTTGTGTCTTTTGCCTATTTTCCCTCTAGGTTGTCTGTCTTTCTCTTATGAATTTATAAGAGATCTTCAAAAATCTGGTCCTATAATTCTTTGCTATATTTGTGACTAATTTTCCCCCCAACCTATTATTTATCTTTACTTGCAGTGTTTTGCATTGTATGTAAATTGTGCATGCTTTAACTTCTATACACCTATATCTTTTTTTTTTCTGGTTTCTGAGTTATGTGTCTTGCAAATAGTCTTTATTTTCTTCTAACTCCTTTTGTAGTTTTGTGTTTTAGTTTTCACTCAAAACTCCATCTGGAATTTATTTTTGTTCCAATTCTAGTATATGTGCTGCCTAAGCGAGCACTGGAATTTATTTTTGTATGTGATGTAAGAGAATGTGCTAACTTTTTTCCAGATGATTTTTCCTAGGCATTTATTGAATAGTCCGTGATATCCTTAGTGCCTCAAAACGCCATATTCGTTAAAAATTGAATTCCCACTTGCCACAAATTTGTTCCTAGACTCTATTTCTATGTCAAAACCAAAGGGTTTTTACTGTGACTTTATAGTATCATACTAGAATTCTTTCAGTTTCAAGTGACAGAAACCCAGCTCACATTAGGAAATTTATGCACTATGAAACTAGGATGTCCAAGGCAGATCTGTTTGCAAGCAGAGTTGTGTCCAGGGGCTCAGATGTCATCAGACTGTAGCTCTTCATCTCGCAGACAAACTGCACACCTGGTGGGCATAATCAACACTGGTAGCCTTGGACACGTCCTGCAAGCTTAACAACCACAAGAAAAGAGGCCATCTTTCCTGAGAGTTTGGGCAGAAAAGGTCTAGATCAACCTAATTTTGGACTCCAGTCAACCTAATTTTGACTGCCTGATGCATCCTTTCAACCACAAGTGTGAGGCCTTTCTGATTGGCCAGGGCTATAGCACGATGCTCAACCCTATTGCCACATTGGCGTCTTCCCTACTTCAGCCACAAGAAATGGTTTCCTCCCTGAGATTTTATTACCAGAAGTGGAAGGAAGGAACACTAGAAACCATGGAAGGCTCGTATAGATGTGGCTTTGCTGTCTGGTAGGCCAAGTTCCCAGACACTCATATACTTCTTCTTTTTCAAGAATGTCTTGGCTAGGGGCGCCTGGGTGGCCTAGTCAGTTAGGCGTCCGACTCCAGCTCAGGTCGTGATCTCACAGTTGGTGAGTTCGAGCCCCACGTCGGGCTCTGTGCTGTCGTCAAAGAGCCTGCTTCGAATCCTCTGTCCCCCTCTCTCTCTCTCTGCCCCTCCCCCTGCACTTGCACACGTGCTCTCTCTCTCTCTCTCTCTCGAAAATAAATAAATACTTTCTAAAAAATGTTGTTGGATGTTTGATGCAGATTGTGTTGAATTTACAGATTCATTTAGGGAGACTTGACACCTTTACAATGTTAAATTTCCTCCTCCAAGTAAAAGGTATGTCTTGCCATTTGCTTAGGGCTTCCTTCATATCCTTAAGTAAAGTTCTATCATTTTCTTTGTATAGGTCTTGCACATTCCCTCTTAGATTTATTCTTCCTTATTGTAAGATTATTGTTATCGTGAATAAGACTTTTTTTCCGCCCAATTACATTCTCTGACGATTGGTGTATAAAGGCTAGGAATTTTTGTATCCTACAGCTGCCTAACTGTATTTTCACAATATTTTATTGTTTTTATGCCAATTCACTTGGAATTTTTAGGTAAGTAGCTATATCTGCAAATAGTAATCCTCCTTTCCAATATTTTTACCTCTCATTTTATCTTTTGACTATAACATTAGTTAGACCTCCAGTGCAGTATTGAATAGTAACAGCCATTTAGGACATTTGCCATAGGTTTATAGTACATACCCATTTTTAATTTAAGGAAGTTGTCTATATCGTAAATAGGTCTTGAATTTTTTTTTTTTAATGTTTATTTTTGAGAGAGAGAGAGACAGAGTGTGAGTGGGAGAGGGGCAGAGAGAGAGGGGGAGACACAGAATCCAAAGCAGGCTCCAGCCTCTGAGCTGTCAGCACAGAACCTGACGCGGGGCTCCAACTCACCGCAAGATCATGACCTGAGCCAAAGTTGGACGCTCAACCGACTGAGCCACCCAGGCACCCCCAAAAAAACTTTTTTAGGTATAGAATGTTCTTTTTCTTAGCAGAGGTCTGCTGAAATGCATAGAGGTGAACTTCTATGATGACTGTACCTACTTCAAATGGCTCAGAAAAAACATGTATATACAGATGTGTCAGAGTTAACACACTATTGTGTCTCAGCTCCATTCTCAATCCTCTGTACTCTGTGGAACTTGATGCATGGCCAGTTGACTCCATGAGAGGCCCTCAGTAGGGCTCCAGAGACAGAAGGCAAGACTGGAAGAAGGAACTCAGTTCTGTCTGCTCCCTAATTAGCATCCACATGAAAAAAACAGAGTTAGACTTTTCACCTTATACCATATATAACAGCTAACTCGAAATAGCCCAAGGACCTAAACTTCCGAGCTAAAATTATAAAACTTTTAGAAGAAAACCTAAGGTAGAAGCTTATGATATTGGCTGGCAATGATTTCTAGGCTATAACAACAAAGACACTGGCAACAAAAGTAGACAATTTTGAAAATTAAAACAGTTTGTGCATAAAAAGACAATATCAACAGAGTAAAAAAGGCAACCCACAGAAGGGCACCTGGCTGGCTCAGTGGGTAGAGAGGACATGTGACTCTTGATCTTGTGTCGTGAGTTTGAGCCCTACGTTAGGTGGAGAGATTACTTAAAAAAATAAAAATAAAAGATTTTTATTTAAAAAGGCAAGCCGCATAATGGGAGGAAATATTAGCAAATCACGTACCTGATAAGGAGAACTCCTAAAACTCAACAACAAGAGAACAACCTGATTTTAAAAATGGGCAAAGGATTTGAATAGAGATTTCTCCAAAAAGGATATATCAATAGCCAACAAGCACATGGAGAGGTGCTCTCTTTTTTTTGTTTTTTATGTTTATTTATTTCTGAGAGAGAGAGACAGACATGAGTGGGGCAGGGGCAGAGAGAGAGGGAGACACAGAATCTGAACCAGTCTCCAGGCTCCGAGCCGTCAACACAGAGCCTGATGTGGGGCTCGAACCCATGAACCGCGAGATCATGACCTGAGCCAAAGTCAGCCGCTTAACTGACTGAGCCACCCCGGCACCCCTGGAGAGGTGCTCTTAACATCACTAATAACTAGGGAAATGCAAATCCAAACTGCAGTGAGATACCACCTCACATTCATTAGGATGGTTACTAGGAAAAAACAAACAGAAAATAGCTCATGTTGGTGAGGATGCGGAGAACCTGGAGGCCTTGTGCACTGCTAGTGGGAATGTAAAATAGTGTAGCTACTATGGAAACCAGTGTCATTCCTCAAAAATTAAAACTAGAATTAATATATGGTCCAGCAACCCTACTTCTGCATGGATACCCCAGAGAATTGAAAACAGAACTCGAACAGATATTTGCACACCAGTGTTCATGGCAGTATTTTTCATAATATCCAGAAATGGAAACAGCCCAAATGTTGTCCATCCACGGATGAATGGATAAACAAAATGTGGTATCTACATACAATAGAGTATTATTCATCCATAAGAGGGAATGAAATTCTGGTACATGCTACAACATGGATGAATCTGGGAACAGTATGCTAAGTGAAATTAGCTAGGCATAAAAATGATAAATATTATATGATTCCGCTTATCTGAGTTACCTAGAGTAGACATTCATAGAGACAGAACATAGAATAGAGGTTAGCAGAGGCTAGGAAGAGGGAGGAATGGGGAGTTATCAAATTATTATTTTTTTTAAGTTTATTTATTTTTAGAGACACACAGAGCACAAGCAGGAGAGGGGTGGGGGGAGGGGGGGGGGGACAGAGGACCCAAAGCAGGCTCTGTGCTGACAGCAGGGTGCCTGACATTGAATTTGAACTTACGAACCATGAGATCATGACCTGAGCCGAAGTCAGATGCTTTACCCACTAAGCCGCCCAGGCACCCCTGAGGAGTTATTTTTTAATGAGGACAGAGTTTTCAGTTTGGGATGGTGACAAAGTTATGGAAATGGATAGTGGTGACAATTGCGTAATATTGTTAATGTACTTAATGCCACTGAACTGTATACTTAAAAATAGTTAAAGTGTCAATTTTGCCCTGTGTATTTTACCACAGTAAAAATAATTAGAAAAATTGTTTTGGGGTACCTGGGTGGCTCAGTTGGTTGAGCATCTGACTTCGGCTCAGGTCATGATCTCACGGTTTATGAGTTCGAGCCCTGCGCTGACAGTTCAGAGCCTAGAGCCTGCTTCAGATTCTCATTCTCTCTGCCCCTCCCCCACTTGTGCTCTGTCTCTCAAAAATAAATAAATGTAAAAAAAAAAATTATTTGTTTTGGGGCACCTGGGTGACTCAGTCAGTTTAGTGTCCAACTCTTGATTTCACCTCAGGTCATGATCTCAGGATTGTGGGATCATGCTGGGTGTGAAGCCTGCTTGAGATTCTCTCTCTCCCTCTAACACTCTCTCAAAAAAACAAAAACAAAAACAATAGGGGTGCCCAGGTGGCTCAGTGGGTTAAGCGTCCGACTTCAGCTCAGGTCATGATCTCACGGTTTGTGAGTTCAAGCCCTACATCAGGCTTTGTGCTGACAGCTCAGAGCCTGGAGCCTACTTCAGATTCTGTGTGTGTCTCTCTCTCTCTGTTCCTCCCCCACTCACACTCTGTCTCTCAAAGAATAAAGAAACATTAAAAAAATTTTTTTAATCTTCAAAAAATATATATATATAAATATATTTTTTAAGAAAGAAAAATTGTTTTATCTCACTTCCTCGAATTTTTATCATACTATTCCAGAAGAAAATTTGGAATATGAAAAAGAAAAAGAACATCCATTTGCTTTTCAAAACTTTGAATCAATTACTGAGTTAACTTGGTGCCTGAAGAAAAGAATGAATTATTGCAGCTTAGTTCTTAATTGCACTAAAGAACAATTACACAACACTGAATTTATCATCATTTTGGATTAAGATAAAAGAGTATCCATTGTTAGGCAAGAAGAGTTTTGCTATAATTACTATTCACCACAATCTTTTTTGCTTGAACTAGGATTTTCAGATTTACCCTAATTTGAAACAAAACAAAAACAAACAGGAAAAAAAAACACAACAGACTCTATGGTTCACCAGATATGCATAGGGTATTATCCTCGTATTGTTTTTAGAGTGGAATAAACTTAGAACAGGCAAGCACACCTTTTAAATTAAAATTTTTTAATTAAAATTTCTAATTTTCCTTTTTATATTATTTATTTTGATATTTTTCTATATTGTATCTAAATACTAATAAAATATTTGATGTTAACTCATACATAGTAAAGATAATGTTTTGTGAAATTTCAATACATATGTACATAGACACATCAGACTGAATCACAGTGTAAAAGATATTTCTTATTATGGGTCTTTGTAAACAAAAATTTGAAAAACATTCTACACTTCTGATCTCAATTTCTTTGAGAAGAGATGCTTAAGAGAATTTTTAGTTTTCAGGGCACCTGGGTGGCTTAGTCAGTTAAGCTTCTGAGTGGGCTCAGGTCATGATCTCATGATTTGTGAGATTGAGCCCTGCGTCAGGCTCTGCACTGACAGCACAGAGCTTGCTTGGGATTCTCTCTCTCCTGCTATCTCTGCCCCTCCCCCACTCATGCTTGCTTGCTTACTCACTCAAATAAATACATATTTTAAAAATTAAACAAAATTGGGGGGCACCTGGGTGGCTCAGTTGGTTGGGGGTCTGACTTCAGCCCAGGTCATGATCCCACGCTTCGTGGGTTCGAGCCCCACATCAGGCTCTGTGCTGACGGCTCAGAGCCTGGAGCCTGCTTCAGATTCTGTGTCTCTCTCTCTCTCTCTCTCTCTGCCCCTCTCCCACTCTGTCTCTTTGTCTCCCAAAAATAAACAAAAAATTTTTTTAATGTTTATTTTTGAGAGAGAAAGAGAGAGCAGAAGCAAGGGGGGGGTGTGGGGAGCAGAGAGAGAGGGAGACACGGAATCTGAAGCAGGCTCCAGGCTCTGAGCTGTCAGCACAGAGCCTGACACGGCTCAAATCCATGAACCGTGAGATCATGACCTGAGCCAAAGTTGGACGCTTAACCCACTGAGCCACATAGTCACCCCTAAAGAATTTTTTAAAAAGGGAATTTTTATTTTTCACATTATGCATATTTTACTTTCTTTACAGTTAAAGAGAGAGTGTAGGGTATTCTGTTTCTCTTTGTTGGCAGAATGGTGTATTCTCCGTTGCCAGTGTGTGTGTTTATTTGTGGGGTTTTTTATGTTTATTCATTTATTTTTGAGAGAGAGAGCAGGAGAGGAGCAGAACAAGAAAGAGAGAAAGAATCTCAAGCAGGCTTCGCATTGTCAACACAGAGCCAAATGCAGTGTTCAAACTCACAGACCGTGAGATCACGACCCCTGCCTAAACCAAGAGTTAGACACTTAGCCTTTTCAGGTTGAAATAATTTCAGAATTATTTGTAAAATAGTAATTTTACAATATTAATAGTAATTTTTACAATAAAATTTGTAAAAATAGTACAAATAATCGCTGGGTAATATACTTTGTTAAGTATATTTTAAAAAGTATATACCTTTAAGAAGTATATACTTTGTTAAGTATATTAAGTATAACAAAGTAATATACTTTGTTAAGTAACAAAAATTCAATCAAGTAAATTTTTTTAAGTTTATTTATGTATTTATGAGAGAGAGAGCAAGAGAGAGGTTGAGAGAGAGAATACCAAGCAGGCTCCTAGCTGACAGCACAGAGCCCATGCAGGGCTCAAACTCACAAACTGTGAGATCATGACCTGAGCCAAAATCAGGAGTCAGACACTTAACTGACTGAGTCACCCAGATGCCCCAACCAAGAAAATTTTATTTTATTTTATTTTATTTTATTTTATTTTATTTTATTTTATTTTATTATTTTTAAACAATTTTAATGTTTATTTTTGAGAGAGAGAGAGCGCGCATGCACACACGAGCATGGGGGAGGAGCAGATTGAGGGAGAGACAGGATCCCAAACAGGCTCCACTCTGACAGCAGAGAAACCGATGTGGGTCTCAAACTCATAGACTGCGAGATCATGACCTGAGCCTAAGTCAAATACCCCTCAACCAACTAAATTTTAATGATCCAGTTGGCTTTGTTAATTGATTCATGAATTGAGCAGCATCCCAACTAGCAAGTAGAAGGGAGCTCCAAAGGGCTATGGAAAAGGGAAGGTTTTTAGAAGTAGAGGGACGCCTGGGTGGCTCAGTCAGCTAAGCCTCCGACTTTGGCTCAGGTCATGATCTCACAGTTCCTGGGTTTGAGCCTCTCGCCCAGTTCTGCGCTGACAGCTCAAAGTAGGGAGGATGTGGGTGCCTGGGTGGCTCAGTCGGTTGAGTGCCCCACTCTTGATTTCGGCTCAGGTCATGATCTCAGGGTCATCATATCATGGTCCTGATCTCACAGTCGTAAGATCATGGCCCTCATCGGGCTCCTTGTTGACAGCTTGGAGCCTGCTTGAGATCCTCATTCATTCTCCCTCTCTCTCTCTCTCTCCCCCATCTCTCTCTCTCTGTCTTAAAATAAACAAACATTTAGGGATGCCTGGGTGGCTTGGTTGGGCGTCTGAATTTTGGTTTTGGTTCAGGTGGTGATCTCACAGTTTGTGGTTTCTAGCCCCTTGTGGGGCTCGTCACTGACGGCAGGAGCCTGTTTGGGATTCTCTGTCTCCCTCTTTCTCTGTTCCTCTCTCCCTCTCTCTCTCTCAAATAAATAAATATTTAAAAATAAATAAATAAACTTAAAAAAATAAAGGTAGAGAGAGTGTGGAGAAAAAGGAAATTATTAGCAAAGAATCCATTTTTTTAGGCAAGGTCACCCTCCTAAGGCGAATGGAAGGGGTCTGTCAGTAAACTTACTAGTGCTGACCAGTAAATTCCTATCTGGAGGTTAAAGGTTACATTTCTGGGGTCTTGCAACTGCAGTCAGCTTAGGTATTAAGTCTTGGTTTACTGACTTGGGTCCTTAACAAGTGATACCATTTGGGGCCTGTGACTTTCTTTTCAGTATCTTCTTTCAGATTCCCCAAATGTTAATACTTTACTACATTTACTTTATGATTCATTTTCATTTTCTCTTTCTCTTTCCCTTCCTCTCCCTCCCTCTTTGCCTCTCTTTCCTCCTTCTGTCAGCCATTCACTCAAGTATTTTCAACACAGTTTAAGTGGAGAATACTCTGCAAATACAAAACCATGTATTATGTTATTCTCCACACCTAAGCTTTTTTATGATACATTATCGTAGGGGTGGTAATTATAAAATAAATAATTAGCATTCTGTCCTCTAAATAGAAATTCTGGTATCTATGCCTCTGAGGCCATAAGATCCCCCCCCTCCCCCATTCACATTACACGATACAGACAACCTCATGTGTCCCAGTGTTTTGCAGGTAGGTACTCACGACGTTTCAAGTGCAGTGGTTAAGGTACTTCCCTTGAAATAACAAATGTGTGCTTTTTTTGTTTTGTTTCTTTCTTCATGAAGACCCGAGGATGAGATGTTTTTACAAAATCTGTCTAGAGGCTACCTGGTGGAAAAGGACCCCAACGCTCCCCTTTTCTACAGAGAAGAAGGAAACAAAAAATTTCAGCAGAAGGATTATATGGGAGCCACAGTGCTGTACTCTAAGGTAAGGCACCGCATCTCAGCAGGAGGGGCTACCAACGATTCCGCGATGCGTAGTTCTTCAGGTCACAGAACCTTACTGCTGACTTGTGTAGCCAGTGGTTCCCTTGTTTACAATTTGTGAACTGAATTCGAAAAAGAAAACTGGCAGAATTCTGCCGTTGGTTATATGCCAAAACAAAGGCATATACGCGTCCTGAATTCCATCAAGAAACTTCTATTCCTAAATTCCCTCAGATACCCTGTAGCAATAGGCTTATTGGACCCATGGCTCTGCCTTGCCCGGGTCTGTCAGCTGTCACTGAATTGTGTGCCCTTTGTATCAGAATGACTGATGAGGCCGTTGGTTTGATAGTCCCAATTTAGAGGCCAGCTAGGTGTTTGGTCAGTCGCAGTGTTTGCTTACAACCGGTATGACTTAGGTTAACTTGGAAAGGAAAATAAGCCCAACTGCCACAGCCTATTTAAATCCCATTTTGAAGGTTGTCAACAGATACAGCAGTACCTAGGAGATGACTACCACGATGAAGCAAATATCTCAATAACGCTAGCCAAATGAATTTCTTGGCTTCCCAGTTACGTTCACACTACACTATTTATTGTCTACTAAGTGTGCCATAGCGTTATATCAAAAAAATGTGGATACCTTAAATTAAAAGTACTCTATTGCTAAAAAAAAAGCTAACTGTCAGCTGAGCTTTCAGCAAGTCGTGATCACTGATCACAGCTCATCGTAATGAATATAATGATGAAAGTTTGAAATATGGCAAGAATTGCCAAAATGTAACACAGAGACACAATGAACAATGTGAGCAAAGGCTATTAAATGGTGTTGATAGACATGCTCAAGGCAGGATTGCCACAAACCTTTAATTTGTAATAAAAAAAAAAAAACAACACGCCATGTGTGTGAAGCACATTAAAATGAGGTATGCCTATATTTATTTTTTAATATTTCTTTGAGATAGAGAGAGAACATGAGTCGGGGAGGGGCAGAGAGAAGAGGGAGACACAGAATCTGAAGCAGGCTCCAGGCCCTGAGCTGTCAGTACAGAGCCTGACTCAGGACTCAGACTCACAAACCATGAGATCATGACCTGAGCCGAAGTTGGATGCTTAACCAACTGAGCCACCCAGGCGCCCGAAATAAATAAACTTTAAAAAATGAAATGAAATGAAATGAAATAAAATAAAATAAAATAAAATAAAAACTAAGCATCACTGAGCTAGATTTTGATCAGGAAGAGTGGCTTTTAACAATCTGAGGCTTTTACTGTCCTGCTTCCATCATAGAAACTGAAACAAGATCCCTGAGAGACTTCCGTCCATAATTTTTAAGAGATAAACATGGGCTTAAAGCAGGAATGTACCAATCCTCTCACCACGTCTGTGATCTTTTATATTTAAAAGAATGAGTGTAGGGGCACCTGGGTGGCTCAGTCGGTTAAGCATCTGACTTCAGCTCAGGCCATGATCTCACGGCTTGTGAGTTCAAGGCCCGTGTTGGTCTCTGTGCCGACAGCTCAGAGCCTGGAGCCTTTTCAGATTCTGTGTCTTTCTCTCTCTCTCTGCCCCCCCTCCACTCACACTCTGTCTCTCAAAAATAAATAAACATTAATTTTTTTTTTTTTAAATAAAAGAATGAATGTAAATTTGAAGGGTAAACACCTTTACTCTGAATCTTTAACAGGGCTAAGCTTAACATTTGGAATTAGTTTTCCAACAACTCTCAGAATTCTAACAATAGCCTCTATAACTGATAAGAGCCCTAAATTGTAATGTTATAAAGTATTTAGTTGAATAATGTGAATTCGTGATTCCTGAAGAATTAAATAACGATCCACTGACAAGTGGCTTAATAGTTCCTTTTTACAGAGCTAATCTCTTCAAGTTTATGCATGTGCATCAGAAATGTGATCATATGGGAAGTTGTTCAAGGAAAACAAGTAAAATAAAAAGGGAAATCAGACAAAAAATTAAGGTTTGCTCTGTATGTGAAGGGAGATGAGCCTTCCTATTTCATGAAGCTAGTATTTTGGGGATTATGGTACTTTGCAATTTTCTACAAACCTGCTATTTTCTCTTTTTTTAAATAATATTTGTTGTTTCTATCTGATTATAAAAGTACTATGTTTTGTAAGTTACTTGGAAAATATAGAGAAGCATAAGGAGTAAAAAAGTCACACAGTCAGGGATAGGCACTGTTAACATTTTTGCTTATATCCATCCGGACACTTTTTCCTCTGAAAATGTGTTTTTCTTTTACAAAATTGGGATAATGCTGCACTTACTGTTTTGTAATCTGCTTTTTTCCCTCAACAATTTATTGTGACCATTTTCTCGTGTTATTAAATTTTCCACTAGCACATGATTTTTTTATGGCTAGTTTAGTGTTCCATTACAGAGAACTATGCTTGATTTAACATCTCCTAATGTTGACAGATTGCTTGGTATCACAAGGCTACAAGGAGTGTCTTTCTATGTAAATATTTTTACGCATCTGATTACTTCCTTAGGATAAATTCCTAGAAGAGAATTTGCTGGGTCAATTTAAATGTATAAGCCTTTGGTACTTGGTGCTGGATTGTTCTCTAGGAAAAAACTAGTTAACAACCCTTCTAGTAGAATATGGGAATGTTCATTTCTCTGTATCCTCAGCAATACTAGTTTTTAAGATTTTATTATTTTAGCTATTTATTTTTAATATGAAATGTGTTTACATAGTTAAAATTCAAAAGGTACAAGAATATATACACAGTGTAGTCTATTTCTTCTGTCTCCTGGCCACCACTTTACCTAACACCAGAACCCAGCACTGTTAAATGTGTCTTCCAGAGGTATTTAGCATATATAAATAAATACAATCTCCCATTCCTGCACGCGCATACACTTTAAAAAAAAAATTATTTTTATTTGTTAAAAATGTTTATGTATTTTGAGAGAGAGAGAGCGTACGCACATACAAACGGGGGAGGAGCAGAGAGAGAGGGAGAGAGAGAATCCCAAGCAGGCTCCACACTGTCAGCACAGAGCCCTACTCCAGGCTGGATACCATGAACCTCTAGATCATGACCTGAGCCGAAATCAAGAGTTGGACGCTTAACCAACTGAGCCACCCAGGAGCCCCCACACACATATGCTTTTTACATAAATATACACTGTTCAGCCCCCTGCTTTTTTCACTTAATAATATCTTGAAGATCATTCCACCTCAGAACATTAAGAGCTTCCTCATTCTTACAGCTGCATGGTATTACCTAATATGGATGTATAGTAATTTATTTAGCCAGCATCTTATAGATCAATATGTAATTGATCTAAGTTGTTCCTTATCTTTGGCTATTTCAAACAACTCTATGCTGAGAAACTTTGCATGTAGGTTATTTTGTACCTATCATTGGGGTAAAAGAGAGGCTCCTGGTTGGCTCAGTCGGTTAAGCATTGGGGTAAAAGATTATATCTGTAGGATAAATTCCTAGAAGAGGAGTTGCTGGTTTAATGGAGATATAAATGATATAGATATATATATGAAATACATATATATGTTGCTAACTTGCCCTTCATAATCATGAGACCAACTTATACTCCCACTGGCAACATATGAGAATGCTCATTTTCCCACTCCTTTGATGACTCCATGTGCTATCAGCTTTATTTATCTTTGCCAATCTGATAGCTAAAAAATGGTTTCTCAGTATAGTTGGGGATTTTTTTTTCCAATTTATCAGATGGAAACTTTTTTTACTCTGGTAAAATATACATTACATAAAATGTTCCATTGTAACCATTTTTAAGTATACAATGCAGTGGCGTTAAGTACACTTACAGTGCTGTTTAACTGATGTGGAAATGTTGGGGTTTGCGGCAAATGGTCAAGAAAGAATTGAAGCATCTTGAGGGCAATAAGGGTGGTTTTTATTAAAGCACAGGGACAGGACACGTGGGCAGAAAGAGCTGCACTAGGGTTGTGAAGAGCACTTGACTATATATCTTCAAGTTGGGAGGGGGTGAGGGGTAGAGTAAGTCTCTAAGGAATGTGGAAGCAAGGTTTCCAGGACCTTGAGGGGGCTAGCTCTTGTTAGGAGAAGGTAATTTATTATTGTTTAGTAAAAACTCAGTCTTGAGGTCCTTCAGATGTGTATCAGTGGGCCATAAGCTTGGAGGATGATTGCCAACATATATCTCGGGGTGTTAGAGAGAAAGGAAGTTTCCAAAGGAATTTTTATATGTTAAAGAAGACTTACAGGATCCTGGAGGTCGGGCTAATGCTAAGCTAAGCCTTTTGCCCTTAGCAAAGTATTAGCATCCAGGCGGTTGAGTTCCTAGAGGAGGGTTGCTCGGCCTGTCTCCAGGACATGTCAATGGGCAGTAAGTAGTAAGGAAATTTTAATTTTTTTCCTTTTGCCTTTGTTTCCCACATCACAACCATCATCATACATTTCCAGAACTTTCTCATCAACCAAAACCAACTCTGTGCCCTTTAAACAGTAACTCTCCATACCTCCCTCCCCCTCACCCCAGACAATCGCTGTTCTGTTTCTGTCTCTATGATATTGCCTATTCCAGGTACCTCATGTAAGTGGAATCATACAATATTTGTCCTTTTGTTTCTGGCTTATTTCGCTTAGCATAATGTTTTCAAGGTCCAGTAGAGTTTTAATTTGCATTTTGCTGATTATGAATGAGGCTGAGCGTTTTTTCATATGTTTATGAGCCATTTCTATTTCCCATTAGAACTCTCTATTCATATCATTTGCTTATTTTTCTGTTGAATTATTGGTCATCATCTTATTGATCTGCAAGAACTATCATAAAGTAAAGAAATGAGCCCTTTGCCTGTGACATGAGTTACAGATATTTTTTCTGGTTCAATGTTTGCCTTTTGATACTGCTTTTATTGGTTTGCTGTAAAGAAATGTGTTTTTTTTAATAGTTGTTTAATGTGTATTTATTTTTGGGGGGGGGGGCAGAGAGAGGGGGACAGAGGATCCCAAGCAGGCTCCACGTTAACAGCAGAGAACCTGATGTGGGGCTTAAACTCACAAACGGTGAGATCATGACCTGAACCAAAGTCAGATACTTAACTGACTGAGCCACCCAGGTGCCTCAAGAAATATTTTATGTACTCAAATTTATTAACCTTTTGTGACTTCTGGGTTTTGTGTCATAGTTACAAAGGGATTCCTCACTTCAACATCGCTTTAGATTTTTCCTATAGTTTCTTCTAGTGCTCTGAGAGTTTCATTTTTTACATTAAGGTTTTGATCCATTGAGAATTTGATCCATTGAGAATTAAAGGTTTATCATAAATAGAGGGCCAACTTTATTTCTCTTCCTACTTGTCACAATACTTTTATTGAATAATCCCTTTTTTTTCTCCAGTGATTTGAGATGCTACCTTTATGATAATTCTTAATCCTTGCCAATTTGGTGGTAGAAGGAAAGGAGCCCTGTGTGCTTTCATTTGCATATATTTTACTATCCACAAATAAATTAACTATTTGTTTTCTAAGAAATAAGTATCATTAGTGTTTCTTCTTTTGTGAATTTCTATTTGTGCCACTCACCCTTTGTTGTGTGCAGGACTGTGCTTGCAATATTTTCCTCCATTTTCATTTACCTTTAGGATTGTTTGTGGCTGAACTGGTGTTTGATGCTGCTATCTTCAAAGTGCTTTGAGTATTTATTTCCTCACTCGATCTTCACCAGCTTTGCTCTGAGATAATTAAAAATGAAGCTGAAGCACAAAAAGATCCAGTAACTTTCCGAATTTCATACCGTCTTTCATAGCAGAGCCCTTATCTGGAACAAAGAAAAAAAACCCAAAACCTTTAGAAATGCTTGTTTTCTGGGTGCCTGGCTGGCTCAGTTGGTATAGCACATGACTCTTGATCTCGGAGTCGTGTGTTGGAACCCCACATTGGGTGTAGAGATTTTTTTTTTAATGCTATTTCCCATTTATACTTTTAACCGGTTCATTGTTTTGCAGGGAATATCACATTCAAGGCCTCACACTGCAGACATTTCACTGTGTTATGCCAATCGCTCTGCAGCCCTCTTCCACCTGGGTCAGCATGAAGTGAGTATCAGGGTGCATGGTGTGATTGGAGAGGATCTGGAGGGGGTACCCTGGAAGACTAGACTGTCTTCTCTGCTCCTACCTTAGAGCACTAAACCTAGGCCATGCTGCAGTCAGTTGAATTGGAAGAAAATTGGTATCCTCCAAAATTTATTCTTCCCCGATTCATTTTTTTCTCTCCTGATTCATTTTACCTATCACAGGTGATTATGTGGGGCAGTATTGGTTGACAAGAAAGAGTCATGGCACGTGGCACAGGGCCATGGACTATATCCAGTGGGTCAGCAGTTCTCAGTGTTGAGATCAGCAGTGAGATATGTTGCTAATAATACTTCGGGTTCCAAGTGTTTGCAAACAATTTACTTGTTTGTTTGTTTTTAATGAGTAGAGCATGTTCAAGATTATCCCTTCAATAATGCAGCTCACCCTCAATATGCCTTTTGAAAGGGCAAGTCCAAGTTGCGCTGAAATGCCTGTGTATGCCTATGAGGAAGTGGGCTTTATATGGGCGACTTTCTTGTCATTCCCTAGTTGAGGTCTAAGGATAAGCTCTCAAACGTCATTTTGGCATGTCCTTTTTTGGAATACCACAGAAATGTAAAATATTCCCTACAATTAAGAACTTTTTGGGGGCGCCTGGGTGGCTCAGTCAATTGAGCTTCTGACTTCGGTGCAGGTCATGATCTCGTGGCTCATAAGTTCGAGCCCGGTGTCACGTTCTGTGCTGGCAGCACAGAGCCTGGAGCCTGCTTTGGATTCGGTGTCTCTGTCTCTCTCTGGCCCTCCCCTGCTCACTCTCTCTCTCTCTCACTCTTAAAAATAAGTAAACATTAAAAAAAAAAATTTTTTTTAAGAACTTTTTGAATACTCACAAGTTCATACCTATTGCCCTTTGAACTAAAAGAGACAAGCAAGAATTTAACTCCAGACCCTGAGCAAAAAAGTCCTGGACAATTGAGGACAACAATTGCAAGAACTTGTGTAATATGTAACCCTTCATAACTTTCCCTATATTGGTTATTTCTATTCCCTTCTTGCAGCAGTGATCATCATACATTGAACACATACGATGCCCCACGCATTCTTTTCAACCTTAGGTGTATTACCTTATTTCATCCTTAAAACAACCCTGTGAGGTTGTCCCTATTTTTCAGATGAGAACACCAAGACCAAGACACTTAGAAATGAAGTTCCTTACACAGGGTCCCACAGCTCGTAAGAGGCAGTCAATAGTGGAATGCGGATCTGTCTGACTTCTGTGTGTAAGACTTTTCTTCCTCAAAACAGGAATATTCAATAAGACAAACACAATATCCTTGGCAAGTATTACTTAATCACTCAAAACATCACACAGTAGAATACGATTTAAAGAAATTAGCACGTGGTTATAGTTGCTGCATCTGTAATAATCTCGTAAGTTTCCTGTAGATTTTTGTTACGATTTGCAATAGACACTGAAAGTAGGGACCAAGGGTCATTTGGGGATCTCCTTTCTGTTTGCAGATGTGTCTTAAAGACATCATGAGAGCGCAGATGCACGGGTATCCAGAGAGACTGCAACCCAAGATGATGTTGCGTAAGGCTGAATGTCTGGTGACCCTGGGGAGACGACAGGAGGCGAGCCAGACCATCAGTGATCTTGAAAGTAGCTTTGCTGCCAAACCAACCCTCGCAGCTGCCCAGTTTCAGATTCTGCAGACAAACCTCTGTCGTCTGAAAATGAAGGCACAAGAAAAGGAGAGTCTCACAGAAACCTTCCCGGCAGCTCTAACCAAAGCCTTGGAGGATATGGACCTAAAGGGAGAGAATGGACAAGTCCCCAGCGCATCGTCATCTGTCAGCTTACGCACAGACCCCTTAAGAGGCCGCTATTTGGTTGCCACAAAAGATATTCTCCCAGGAGAGCTCTTGGTGAAGGAGGACGCTTTTGTGAGCGTCCTTCACCCGGGAGAGATGCCACCGCTACGTCACCTAGAGAGCAAGTGGGATACCAGGGTTACCAACGGGGACCTCTACTGTCACCGATGTTTGGACCACACTTTGGCCACAGTTCCCTGTGATGGGTGCAGCTATGCCAAATACTGCAGCCATGACTGTATGCAGCAGGCCTGGGACCTGTACCATAGTGTGGAGTGTTCTCTAGGGGGGCTGCTTCTCACACTGGGTGTCTTCTGCCACATTGCCCTGAGGTCCACTCTCGTAGCTAGATTTGAGGATGCAAGCAACGTCATAAGGAAGCTTTGTGGTGAGATTAGGAACAAAGACACATGTTCACCTGAAAGAGAGACTCTGGTGCAAACACTCACTTGTGACCTGGGAGGGGAGAGTGAGAACAAAGGCAAAATGCTCGAGCCCCCAGTTCCAGGATGTGATCTGAATGGGAAATATGAAAGTAATTACAATGCCGTCTTCCACCTCCTGCCACATACTGGAAACCATAGCCCGGAGCACAGATTTCTCTGTGCTCTAAGTGTCTCTGCACTGTGCAGGCGACTTGAAGCAGCCAGTTGCTACAAGCCAGCGGCGGCAGTGCCTCCTGGGTCGGGTTCAGAGTTGGATGTCTGGGGAGTGGCCATGCTGAAACACGTGCTGCAGCTGCAGTGTAACGCTCAGGCGATCACCACCATTCAGCACACAGGTAGGAGGGAAGCTGTTCTTGCCTTACGGTACTGTCCTTGATGTAGCTAATATCTGGGGAGAAAGAACTGTGAGTGGAAACGGCAGCCTTCAAATCAGCGGTCTGATGGGAAAACACCGCTGGCTACCTCGTGTTGTCGTGATTATGGCATTGAGAAGCTACCTGGCCTTAACAAATTATTTGATTCCACTCTGCCTCGGTTTTCTCATCGCTAAAATGGGTAGTTTATGGGTTTGTTTTTTTTT
Source organism: Panthera pardus (assembly GCF_024362965.1). NCBI lineage: Eukaryota > Metazoa > Chordata > Mammalia > Carnivora > Felidae > Panthera > Panthera pardus. The sequence continues at coordinate 55,182,199 of NW_026526876.1, forward strand.
TAAGTTTATTTATTCATTTGAAAAAGAGAGAGAGTAAGCACGAGCAGGGGAGGGGCAGAGACAGACACAGGACTCAAACTCAAAAATCATGAGAGCATGACCTGAGCCGAAATCCAGAGTCAGACGCTTAACCGACTGAGCCACCCAGACACCCCACTAAAATGGTTAGTTTAATCCCACCTAACTTTACTGAGTTGTGAAGAATACCTTTGTAGTTTGTAAAAATACCTTAAAAACCCAATTGCTAAGGGGGAGTTTATTATGAAATAGTAATCAAAGAAGACTGCAGAAAGAAGGTCTATGGTTGAGTTAGCATATCAAAGTCTTATTCATGTGACTCAGCCACTCGATCGCTTCCCTTTCCAATTGACAGATTTCCCTCAATCTTCTGTTTTAAATTTCCAAGAGAGCCATCTGGCCAAGCACAACTTTTCACACAATACTGCCATGAACTGTTGATCCTTTGGTGCATGGCCAATAATCTAGGGGCCACCCCTAGACACAGACCAGCCTCACCCTGCTTGCCTGAAACATGCCCTATAGATAAGGCTGTTTAAGGCAGATGGAGAGACTGGATGTGCCCAACATCACAGTGACACTGTATTGACAACAGATACTATTAGAAAAGAGATGGTGTTTCCAGCGTTTCTATCGTATGATCTCCATTTTAACAGATACTGTCTTTCAATTCAATTCTTTTGATCTTCTCATATTAGGTAATCTAGAATTTTGTCAACCTTTTGTATGCATGTTTTTATCTTAAATTTTAATTCAGCTGCCAAGTGTTATGATGTATAGGCATTTCAGTAGAGGTGTTTTGGAGGAAGACTCTCTTCCCCATCCTGAAGCACATGGAACATCCAAAAATAGCACTGGATTCATCCCATAATACTAGGAAATCCTATTGCAAGCTAGTCTCTGTTTTCTTCTCTGCTTTCTTTTGCTTCTTTGAGCCATTGCTACCTTCTAAAATACATCTGTTGAGTGTTTTTCCAGAATTTTGTTTTCCCTTGGGTACATTCCCTGGCATTTTAAAAAATACTATTTTCATTGAGTTCTGTTTTTGCGAATATAAAAATATAGTATAGGGGGCTTCCAGATTATAATGGCAGAAAGTTACCAACTCCTGATTTTATTGTGTCATGCTCCTAAAGTACTTAATAGAACAGACAAAAAAGGTAGAAATGTCAGTAGCTCTAAGAACTGTAGAAACTCTTGTCTGGGTAGACAATAGCAGACTGACTCCTGGAACCAGAACGGTAGAGGAGTTTTCCATCCGCTTCCCTCCATGGCCTGTTCCGCACCATCAAACAATCTTAGCCCAAATGTTTTGCTCCATGTGCGTGACATCTCATTATAGTCAGGCTTTTATTTGTATAGCAAGTTTGGGGTAAAAATTTTCATAAGTTCAGAATAAACTTTTGGGTAGCAACCAATTGAGCCACCCAGGTGCCCCTATCTATGAGGTTCTATATTTTATGCATAATTTATTCTTATTTACATGATGTTTAAAAATAGAAAAAAAAGGGGCGCCTGCGTGGCTCAGTCGGTTGAGCGTCCGACTTCAGCTCAGGTCACGAACTCATGGACCATGAGTTCGAGCCCCGCGCCAGGCTCTGGGCTGATGGCTCAGAGCCTGGAGCCTGCTTCCAGTTCTGTGTCTCCCTCTCTCTCTGCCCCTCCCCCGTTCATGCTCTGTCTCTCTCTGTCTCAAAAATAAATAAACGTTAAAAAAAAAAAAAAAAAATTTTTTTTTTAAAAATAGAAAAAAAAATGACTAAATGCAAAAAATTCCAAAATCTTAACAGTAATCAATTCTGAAAGTGGAAATATGGGTGATTGCTACTTTCTTCTTTGAACTTCTTTATGTGTGTGTGTGTGTGTGTGTGTGTGTGTGTGTGTGTGTGTATAAAGATTATATGGGTTTTTTGTTTGTTTGTTTGTTTGTTTGTTTGTTTGTTTTTCCCTATGTAGGCTTCATGCCTACCAACACGGGGCTTGAACTCATACCCTGAGATCAAGACCTGAGCTGAGATTCACCTAGGCACCCATGAAGTTTTTCTATATTTTTAAAATTAAAAACACTGATTCACACAGTAGTAACGTTATTCTAGTAAATTTAAAATGGATTGTATACTTCCTTATTATTCTCCAGGAGATTTTTTAAAAACAAGTTAACTGAGCAAAAAGATGATAAAGATGATAAAATGAGTTTTTAAGTAATTATAAATGGGCTAAACTCTAAACGAATCTTTCAAAATGAGTAAAAATAATTTAGGGGCATCTGGGTGGCTCAGTCAGTCAAGTGTCTGACTTCGGCTGAGGTCATGATCTCGTGTTTTGTGAGTTCAAGCCCCGCGTCGGGCTCTGTGCTGACAGCTCAGAGTCTGGAACCTGCTTCAGATTCTGTGGCTCCCTCTCTGCCCACCCCTGTTCATGCTCTGTCTCTCTTCATCTTTCCAAATTGAATAAATGTTAAACAAAAAATTTTTAATACAATAAAATAATAAGGATCTAGAAGCCAAGATAACTAATGTACTAGGGGATTCAGTACATAATATCCATCAAAACTTGTGTCCTATAGACCAGGGTGATGTGATGTGGGCCAGGAACCAATGGTCAAAAAAGAATTGAGACATTTTCAGCACAAAAAGGTGTGTTCTTGTTTTTGTTTTTAAAAAAATTTTTTTCAATGTTTTTTATTTATTTTTGGGACAGAGAGAGACAGAGCATGAACGGGGGAGGGGCAGAGAGAGAGGGAGACACAGAATCGGAAACAGGCTCCAGGCTCCGAGCCATCAGCCCAGAGCCTGACGCGGGGCTCGAACTCACGGACCGCGAGATCGTGACCTGGCTGAAGTCGGACGCTTAACCGACTGCGCCACCCAGGCGCCCCTGTTTTTGTTTTTAATTAAAGCATGGGATAGGACCCATGGGCTGAAAGAACTACACTGGGATTGTGAGGAGGGATTGATTATATACTACTTTTAAATTGATTGTATACTTTTAAGTTAGAGATAAAGGAAGTTTCCGACAGGATTTTCCAATGTTAAAGGAAATTTACAGAATCCTGGAGGTCTGGCTATTATCACGCTAAGGCTGCTTTTTGCCTCTAGCAAAGCATTACCTTTAGGCAGTTGTGGGCTCCTTGAGGACTGTCCTACTCTGCCTGTCAATGAGCTGCAAGTTGTAAGGAAATGTAATTTTATCTACATTTCTTTTGCCTTTGTTCTCCTTATCTCAGGGCTCAGCAAACTTTTCCTGTAAAGGGGCAAATAGTAAATATTTTAGGCTTTGCAGGCCATCATGTCTCCTTTGCAGCCACACAGCTCTGTCATTGTAGCACCAAAGCAACAAATGACAATGCACATCTGAATGAGTATGGCTGGGTTCCAATAAAACTTTATAATGGACTCTGAAATTTGTATTTCTTATAATGTTTCACAACATGAGCGTTATTCTTTTCATTTTTTTCCAACCACTTAAAAAGGTGAAGACAGTTCTCAGACCACAGTCTGCATAAAAGCAAGCAGCAGGCAGGATATGACCCACAGGTTATAGTTTACAGACTCCTGATATAAACAAAGAGTTGACAAATGTAATAACGAAATCTATTTAGAAAAAAAAAAAAAGCCTGGGGGGTGCCCAGTTGGTTCAGTCAGTTAAGCATCCAGCTAATGCTCAGGGCATGATCTCACGGTTCCTGAGTTCGAGCCTCCCATCAGGCTCTGTGCTGACAGCTCAGAGCCTGGAGCCTGGTTCAGATTCTGTGTGTCTCTTCCTCTCTGCCGCTCCCCTCCTCCCATTCTCTCTCTATCTGTCTCAAAAATAAATAAACATTAAAAAAATAAAAGAAAAGAAAAAGCCCACAAAATTAGGAACAGTGAATATAGCCAATAATATAATTTTTTTAACTTTAAGCAAATATTTAATATGATTTTAGACTATTAAACTTGAAAACATTAAGTAGAAAACTTTGTAGGGTTGCCTGGGCGGCCTCTAACTCTTGATCTCAGCTCAGGTCTTGATATCATGGTCGTGATGTCAAGCCCTGCATTGGGCTCTGCGTTTGGTGTGGAGCCTACTTACAAAATAAAAGGAAGGAAATACTTTGTAGAAAATATAAATTGCCTCGATTTTCTGAGGAGGAGAACACTTCAAAAGTCCAGTGATTGTGGAAGAAATTGAAAAAGATAATGAAAATATTTCCATAAAAACAAGCCAGACCAACTCTTTTCCGGATAAGTTTTTTAAAATTTTTAAGGACCATATTTAGGCCACTTTTTTTTTTTTTTTTTTTTTTTTAATTTTAGAGAGTGTGTGCGCGGGCTGTGGAGGAAGGTTGGGGGGAGAGAGAGAGAGAAAGAGAAAATCTTAAGCAGGCTCCACGCTCAGCACAGAGCCCAAGAGGGGGCTGGATCCCACCACCTTGGGATCGTGACCTGAGCCGAAATCAAGACTGGCACACTCAGTCGACTGAGCCAGCCAGTCACCCCTAGCCACGATTTTTTTTTTTTAATAAAGAAAGCAAAGAAAAAATGATCTTCTAAGGAAAAGATCATTTTTATACACTATAAAGTGTTCCAGGGCATGGGGGAATCTGGAACCCTTTCCCACTCATTTTGTAAAGCCAAGAAGAAAAACTATAGACTAGTCTCACTTGTGAATATAGCTGTTAGAACCCTGAAAAAAAATCACTGCCATATCACATCCAGTAGTTTACTGACGGAACACTACTATAAGACCAAGTAGGCTTTCTTCCAGAAATGCAAGGATATTTTAATTTAGAGGGATGTACAAGAAGGCTTGTGTAAATGCAGAGACAGGCCATATCCTTAGATGGAAAGACTGAAAACTAAACATGGCAGTTCCCCCACATTCCCCAAATCAGCGTAATGCAATTTCACACAAAATTACAATTGGATTTTTCCTGGAATTTGACAGTGATTCTAAAGTTCATCTCGAATAAGCGATGAGAATGGCCTTTTTGTAAGAGTACCGAACTCTTTTACTGGGTCCTTCCGAGCAAGCTAAGGCAGCAGCTGGGGTGAGGCCCTCCCTTCCTGCACAGAGCAGCACGCCCTGCAGCGTCTGCTTGGCACTCGCCCTCCCAGGACCTTGGTGTCCGAGCTGGCCTGCATCTCCCCTGCCCTCAGCCTGTATGACCTGACCTGGCGGCGGTCAGGAAGGCTAAGGTCAATGCCCCCATTAGAGCAGAGGGTGTAAATGTCCTTTGAGAAGTTGGAGCTGATGGACCCGCCCCAGCAGCTGGCGTTGCACCCGCAGGAGGTCCTGCCCCGCCACCACTGCTGCCCATCTGAAGAGAAGGAGGTGGAAGCAAAGAAAGAAGAGCCTGAGGAGACTGGGGGCGCCTGGGTGGCTCAGTTGATTAAGTGTCTGACTTTGGCTCGGGTTCAGATCCTCTGTCCCCCTCTCTCTCTGCCCCTCCCCCACTCATTTACTCTCACTCTCGCTCTCGCTCTCGCTCTCTTTCTCTCTCTCAAAAATAAATCAACATTTAAAAAAAAGAAGAATCAGAAGAGTCTGATGATCATGTGGATGTAGTTGGTCTTTTTTGACTAAACCTCTTCTGTAACCTGTTTAATAAAATCTGAACTCTTAAGAAGAAGAATGCATACATACATACATACATACATACATACATACATATATACATACATACTGAAAGGGCTTGGTACTGATATGATAGCCCCCCTAAAAAAGTATTAAATTCTTTCTCTGAATCATTAAGTTTAAATAGTGAAGCATTAAACCATAAAATATCTCAGAAAAGATAAGTGAACACTTATATGGTCTTGGGGTGAGAGAAGCTTTTTAAAGCATTGGTATCCAATTTTGATAATTAAAAGATAGCTAGATTTAACCTAAATACCAAATATCAAAAACACCAGAATCAATAAAGAAGATAGAGAATGGAGGTAAAAGAGGTCCTTGAAGGGATGAAAATATGGGACTGGAGGCAACAGACCTGAGTTTCCATTCTGCTGAATCTAACCACTAACTTTCCATATGAACTTAGATTATTTAACCTCTCTGTGTCTCACTCAGTATTATTATTTTTTTAATTCCAGTGTAGTTAACACACAGTTCTGTATTCATCTCAGGTGTACAACAGAGTGATTCAACAATTGTACACGTTACTCAATGCTCATGAAGACAGGTGCACTCTTAATCTAATCCCCATCACCTATTTCCCCCATCCCCCCACCCACCTCCCTTCAGGTAACTATCAGTTCTGTATAGTTAAGAGTTGGTTTCTTGGTTTGTCTCTTTTTTTTCCTTTGTCCATTTGTTTTGTTTTTCTTTTTTTTAAATCTCTTTTTAAAGGTTATTTATTTATTTTGAGAGAGAGAGAGAGAGAGAGTATAAACAGGGGAGGGCCAGAGAGAGAGGGGGAGAGAGAGAGAGAGAAAGAGAATCCCGAGCAGGTTCCGCACTGAGGCACGGAGCCTGACGCAGGGCTCAGACCCACAAATCTGAGCCAAAACCAAGAGTTGGACGCTTAACCAACTGAGCTGCCCAGGCTCCTCACATTTATTCTGTTTCTTAAATTCCACAGGCGAGTGAAATCATACATTTTTCTTTCTCTGACTGGCATACTTCGCTTAGCATTATACTTTCTAGCTCCATCTATGTTGTTGGGTATGGCAAGACATCATTCTTTTTTATGGCTGAATAGTATTCCATTGTGTGTGTGTGTACACATACACACCACTTCTTTATCCATTCATCTATCCATAGACACTTGGACTGCTTCCATAGTTTGGCTATTACAAATAATGTTGCAATAAACATAGGGGTGCATATATCCCTTCGAATTCATGTTTTCTGTTTTTAAAAACCTTTTTTAAACTTTTTTTAAAAAGTTTATTAATTTGAGGGGCTCCTGGGTGGCTCAGTTGGTTGAGCATCTGACTTCAGCTCAGGTCATGATCTCACAGTTCATGGGTTCAAGCCCCTCATCGGGCTCTGTGCTGACAGCTCAGAGCCTGGAGCCTGTTTCGGATTCTGTGTCTCCCTCGCTTTCTACCCCTCTCCAACTCATGCTCTGTCTCTGTCTCTAAAAAATGAATAAACCTTAAAAAAATTTTTTTAAAGTTTATTAATTTGAGAGAGAGAAAGAGAGAGAGAGAGAGAGAGAAAGAGAATGGGGGAGGGACAGAGACAGGGAGAGAGAGAGAATCCCAAGCTGGCTCCTCTTGTCAGCACAGAGCCTGACGTGGGGCTCAATCCCACGAACCATGAGATTGTGACCTGAGCTGAGATCAAGAGTCGGGTACACTTAACCAACTGAGCCATCCAGACGCCCCGACTTAGTGCTTTCATATTCCTTGGGTAGTACAATTACTGGATCATAGGATAGTTCTATTTTTAACTTTTTGAGGAACCTCCCAACTGTCTTGCACAGTGGTTGCACCAGTTTGCATTCCCCCCAACAGTGCACGAGGATTCCTTTTTCTCCACAACCTCACCAACACTTGTTGATCCTTGAGTTTTTCATTTTAGCCATTGTGGCAGGTGTAAGGTTTTGATTTGCATTTCCCTCAATGATGAGTGATGTTGAGCATCTTTTCATGTGTCGGTTAGCCTTCCATATGTCTTCTTTAGAGAAATCTCTATTCTTCTCCCCATTTTTTACTTGGATTTTTTGTTTGGGGTGTTGAGTTATATCAGTTCTTTATATATTTTGGATACTAACCCTTATCAGATCTGTCATTTGCAGATATCTGCTCCCACTCAGTGGGTTGCCTTTTAGTTTTGTTGGTTGTTTTCTTTTGTTGTGCAAAAGCTTTTTATTTTGCTTTTGTTCCCCTTACCTCAGGAGACATATCTAGAAAGATATGTCAGAGAAATTTCACCCAGTATTCTTGTTTTTTTTTAATGTTTATTTACTTTTGAAAGAGAGAGCACAAGCAGGGGAGGGACAGACAGACAGACAGACAAACAGACAGAATCTGAAGCAGGCTCCAGGCTCCGAGCTGTCAGCGAAGAGCCCGACACAGGGCTCGAACTCAGGAACCGCGAGATCATGACCTCAGCTGAAGTCAGACGCTTAACCAACTGAGCCACCCAGGCGCCCCTCACTCAGTATTCTTATATGGATACTGAGAGGGCTGGGTGAACCTCCAGGCCTCTGGGGAGGACTGTTTGCAAAGATGACCCCAACAATTTTGCCCATCCCTATGTTTGCCCCTTTGCCACTTGACATTAGTTTTTCTCCAATCAAGAGGTAGAGTCTGTTTCCTGTGCCCTTGAATCTGGGCCAGCCCTGTAACTTACTTTGACCCATGGGATGCAGTAGAAGTGACATTATGTGACTTTTGAGTCTAAGCTTTAAGGTGCCTTGTAGCTTCCGTGTCATTTTCTTGGAATAATTGTGTAGCCACATAAACAAGCCCAGGCTAGCCTTCTTGAGGGTAAAAGACTATGTGCCAGACGAATGCAATCATGTGAGTAATCCGGGGCAAGACCAGCAGAAAAAAGTGTTCAGGTAAACTCTGGGCAAAGTTGCTGGCACACAGCACTATAAGCAAATGAAATAGTTATTTTAACAGCAAACCACCCCCAGGAAGGAAAAAAAAAAAACATAAACAAAACTAAAATGTGCATGACAAAATGAGAGAATGTTTCTAACAACTGTGCAAATCTTAAAATCAAATCTTTAGCAATCAGTCTTTAAAAATATGCATAGCGGTGGGACGCCTGGGTGACTCAGTTAAGCTTCTGACTCTTGATTTCTGCTCAGGTCATGATTTCACGGTTCGTGAGCTTGAGTCCTGAGCCAGGCTCTGCACTGACAGGAGCCTGCTTGAAATTCTCTCTCTCTCTGCCCCTCCCCTGCTTGTGCATGCTCTCTCTTTCTCTCTCAGAAATAAATATTTTCTAATAAATATACATTAAAAAATAAATAATAAAATAATAAAAATAAATCCATGTCTCTATTGTAATTAAAACTGGATACCATTTTTTCCCTGTCAGATTGGCAAAGTTGCTTTGTTGGGTTTGGGGGGTTTGTTTGTTTGTTTGTTTGTTTTAACTGTGTTAAGGATTTTAGGTTAGAGTATAAAGAAATGGCCATGATATGTTAAGTGAAAAGAAGTAGCCGATAAATCGCTATGTGTACCACGTGGCCAATGACACGAAAAATTTCATGCATGAGGCTAGAAAGAGGACTACAAGAAAATGCCTCTGCCTGATAGGCTTATAGATGATTTATTTTCTCTACAATTTTCACTTTGTAATTTCTTTCTGACTACCATGTGTTCCTTTTGTAATGTTGATTAGTTTTCTAAATAAAAATAATTCAAACAATGGGAACTTTACTTGTATGAGCATTTGTCTCTCTGATTTTGAGAGACAGAACTCAAGTGGGAGAAGGGCAGAGAGAGAGAGAGAGAGAGAGGAGGAATCCCAAGCAGCCTCCGTGCTGTTGGTGCAGAGCCCGAGACCTGAGCCAAAATCAAGAGTCGGACACTTAAGGGACTGAGCCACCCAGGCGCCCCGTATGAACATTTTTAAGGCACTTGATACATATTGGGAATTTGCCCTCCAGGAAAGTTGTACCAGTTACCGGCCTACCAGTGATGTTCACTTTCATTTTTGAATCCAACTGATTTTGTTTTAGTCTGCTCATATTTCTAATCTTGTTATATCCCTTTTTATTATTTCTTTGGGGTTCTGACACCTCTCAGTTTAGTGTTCTCGTTGAATTTCATTAGCAGCTCTTTCATCAGTAGCACAGAAGGATTAAAGTGTTAACTAGGATAGACTTTGACCAAAACCTATGAAAAAGTATGTTATTATCTTTGTATGAATCCTATTTAATCAAAGTTCATCAGAAACCTCTCTTTGGTACTTATCTTAAGGCACAGAACTGGCCACAGATGATATTCTAGACCCTGATATGTGTGGTTCTATCTCAGTGGGAATGGCAGATTCCAGAGGTATCTGGATTCATCACAAGGCTTAACGAGGTTCCATGCAGGTTCAGATTAATTCACTGCCCTTTGCTTTCACTCTTCAACAACCAAGGAATCTACCTCCAGTTTGGATCCTTGATTATCTGTGTGCTATACACACAAATTTCTTTTGTTATAAAATACCTACCGGAATAGGTATAGTCTGGAAGTCTGGAACAAATCTCTTTTTCTGTACTTGAACCCCATTGTAAATGCACTAGGGATATTACTAAGGTACACTTTTGGTAAAATAAAGAATCACTCCCTCTTTTGTTTTCGTTTTCGTTTTATGCACAAATGTCACATATTAAATTTGGTTGATAAGGTACATATATATTCTCACTTTCCATTATCTCTCCTAGCAGATGACTAATGTAAAATATTGGGTAATTTTTTAAAATCAATACTTCATTTTTAGAAATAATTAGAGGGAGACTCAACTCCGACATAAATATTCACCCCACTCAGTTCCTGGACCTACTTATGTTAGAGGATAATCTATAAATAATTCACAAAGCTGCCATTACTCACCGTATTGTGATAATTTTTTCTGGGAAAATTTTAACAACTGTGCTAATATAGCCTGCCAGTTATCAGTAGTTGGGAATGCAAGTCAACTTTTAATTATGCAGAGGCTGATTATTCAGAAAACAAACTGTTCGTGCCCTGTACTGCTCCTTCTCGCTGCCTACCCTTTAGCATTTTTACTGCTCATTAGCACATACACCAGAAGGTAGGCATTGGCCAGGGGGAAAAGGAAGGGAAACTAAAATCTGCTAAATACTGAAGACAAGCTCTGATGAAAGATTTCAATACAATTTGTAGAACTGGTGACTAAAATTGAGTCATTTGGATTCCCTGCGAATTTTATTTACTTGTTCTTTTCTTGCCCTCCATAGCAACAGATAATAGGATTGTCTGCAGAGAGACAACATTATTCCTATATTTAACGTTTTCCTTTCTAAGACATTTTCACATGATGGATCATGATATTTTCTTTATTCATCACATTTGCACCTAGACCGCTTCATTTCTTCGGCAACTGGTGTGTTGGGATTCCTGGCATAGGCCATGATACCGCAATTAGCCGATGGTTTTTCAGGTTTCCAGAAAACTGAAGGTTTCCCTTGAAGTACCGGCAGCTTTCATATTTCAGCCGGTTTCGTTGGGAATACGATTTCCTCACGCTTACACCAAGGCCACTGAACACAATTTAAGCCTTTCTGGATGCCCAGGGTTATCTGCCTTTGCACACATATTCCCGAGCCGTGCATGGCCATTACAAAACCCATGTAGGTACGCCGTCGGTCTAGGAACCTCTGGTTAAGGGAAGTGTTACACCGGTAGTAAAACTTGAATGGCACTAGTGTTTTTGTTTGCCCTCGGGCTGTTATTCTTATATAAGTTTTCTACCTCCCTCTCCTGTCTGTCACCTGTCTCCTTTGCCATTGTCATAAAACCTGCCTCTTATTAGTTCTCTGTTTCTGGGCTGCTGTGGGCTGAGAAACTGAATAACTAAGGCAGCCAAAACTGTGGCTAAAACAAGAGCAAATAGGACCACATGAGAGCATAAAGAACTCATCTATGAGTATCAGTCGCGAGCTTTGGTGCAGAACTAGCCTCCCTGCTTAGAGGCCTTTCCCTTCCTTCCTAATTTTCAATCACGTAGTTAAATTGCTGGCTAATTGTGTTTCAAAGAAGAGATCGTGTGGGACATGTGGCTGTCTTGAATTAGAGCTTTTCCAGAGAGGTTTTTTTTTTCAATGACTGATTTCCCATAAAGTTGGGACAGAGGGCAGAACGAATAGGTAAGCATAAGGAACATGATTTTTTTAAATATATTATCAGCCTGTCTAGTTTGGGATAGTGATCGGGTGACTTGTTCTATTAACTAACCAGAGACCGGTTAAACAAAAGCGGCATCGACTATAAAAGTCTTTGGGAAATCACCTCACCAGGCACTCTAGTTTCTGTGTCCTGGTGAACATTATGAAACTGTCTACCTAGAAGGCTCCCGGCTGATAATTCCTTTTTTATTCTTTTTTTTTTTTTAATAAGTTCTAATCTTTGGGGGCGCCTGGGTGGCTCAGTCAGTTGAGCGTCTGACTTCGGCTCAGGTCATGATCTCGCGGTCTGTCAGTTTGAGCCCCGCATTGCACTCTGTGCTGGCAGCTCGGAGCCTGGAGCCTGCTTCAGATTCTGTGTCTCCCCCTCTCTCTGCCCCTTCCCTGCTCATGCTCTGTCTCTCCCTCTCTCTCTGTCAAAAATAAACATTAAAAAAAAACATAAGTTCTAATCTTTGGATTTTTCTGGTATCAAGACGCAATGGTTGGGTTCCGGGATTCAGTGGACTTTTCATGTGTTCGTTTGCTTTGCTTCCTGAGGACGAGAGTTTGCTGTGAGTCATGTTTCATCTGATATGTATCAGATCCGGCTATGGAACTATGACTCAGACGGGGCTTCAGGCCCAGTTGCCCAGCTCATCTTCTGAGGAATCGACAGTGAGGCCAAGACTACTGTCCTGACACATTTTTCCTTTCCTCTTGCTCTTTCAGGATCTAAAGAGAACAGCGTGACCAACAGCAGGCAGGTCCGCCTTGCCACGGGCATCTTCCCTGTCATCAGCCTCCTGAACCATTCCTGCAGCCCCAACACCAGCGTGTCCTTCATTAGCACCGTCGCCACCGTTCGGGCATCACAGCAGATTGAAAAAGGGCAAGAGATTCTCCACTGCTATGGTGAGCCCTCCCTGCCTCGCCACTGTCCACGTTTCTCTGGCAGGAAAGGACAGGGTGAATCAGAATGGGCAAACCAATGGACAGGTGAAGGCAGTGCATACTTGGGCCAGAAAAAGAAAAGGCCTCCTGGCCTCCTTCCTTGGCCCTGTTGTGTCTAAGCTATTACGTATCTCACTGCTTAATCCCATAAACTTCCTCTGCCAAAAATGGGCTCAGAATAACTTTTTGGGTTTTTTTCCTTCCTATCCTTCCAACTTGGAAGCTTCTTTCTTTCTTTCTTTTTTTAATTAAATATTTTTTAACATTTATTTATTTTTGAGAGACAGAATGCATGCAAGCGGGGGAGGGACAGAGAGAGGAGACAGAATCTGAAGCAGGCTCCAGGCTCTGTCTGAGCTTTCCACACAGAGCCCGACTCGGGGCTCGAACCCACGAACTGTGAGATCATGACCTGAGCTGAAGTCAGACACTCCACTGACTGAGCCACCCAGGCACCCCAGAAGCTTATTTCTATATCTAGTTCCACAAATGTTTGAGTAAAAGGCACCTGGCACATGATGAATAATTGACCAGATCCTCTGCTAAGCTGAAGGGTTTTTTTTTTTTTTTTGCATTTTTATTTTATTTTAAAGTTTGTTCATTTATTTTGAGAGAACGAGAGAGTGCGAGCAGGAAAGGGGCAGAGAGAGGGAGAGACAGAATCCCAAGCAGGCTCCGTGCTTCACTGTCAGTGCAGAGCCCAGTGCGGCGCTTGAACTCACAAACCCATGAGATCATGACCTGAGCCGAGATCAAGAGTCAGATGCTTAACCGACTGAGCCACTCAGACGCCCCTAAACTGAAGTTTTTTAAGTTTAGTGCTTGACTCCCTCTTGCCTTCACTATTGGCCACATGTGGTCTCTCTGCAGGGCCTCACCAGAGCAGGATGCGTGCTGCCGAAAGGCAACAGAAGCTGAGATCACAGTATTTCTTTGACTGCAGTTGCGCAGCTTGTCAGAACGAGAAGCACTCAGCCGCCACAGGGCCCCGGTGGGAGGCGTTCTGCTGTAGGAGCTGCGGGGCGCTCATGCAGGTAAATCTCTCTTCTTGCTTCTCTACTTTGGCTGGAGGTCAGTCATCCAGCCCAGAGGCCATAAATCTTCAGGAGAAGCCTGGAGGCTTCTCAGGGGAGGCTGAGAGCAAGTCTCTTCCCCTTCAGCTCATCTTCCCCGCACACTGGTTACCCCTCCACAGGAACCACAGGAAACGTTGGATTTAGTAATCTGTCTCTTGCAAATAACAGAAAATCCCACCTAAACTGGTGTGAGGGAGAGGGAAGGGGGGAAAAAAAGACTGGGCATGTATTTGCTCAATAAATCACTAAAAGGTCCAGGATGGGGGTACTTCAGATAACAACTGGATCCAGGGACTCAGATAATGTCACCGAGACCGATTTCTCTCTCTCCCTCCCTCCTTCCCTCAGCTCCACTTTCTCAGCGAGGCGATCCTCGGACAGACTTCCCTCTGGTGGTGGTGGCGAGATAGCTACCGGCAGTTCCAGCCTCACATCCTCCTGGTCCAGGAGGATAAAAAAAATGCGCTCCTCTCACAGCAGTATAGGCCAAAATTGTGCTTCATTTCATTGGCCCGATCCCTGTGGCTGGTGGAAAATCAGTCACATAGTTTTCCTCCAGCCATTTGGCCCAGAGGAATGGGTCAGATTGGAGCCACATGACCACCCCCTCAGCCACGGGGTCCTGAATGGGGGAGGGTAGGAGAGGATCCTCAGGAGAAATCACGTTGCTATTGCCAAATGAGGGTGTAGATACTGGCATTTATTTTTTTTAATTAAAAAAATTAATGTTTATTTTTGAGAGAGACAGAGACAGAGCACGAGCAGGGGAGGGGCAGAGAGAGAGAGGGAGACAGAATCTAAAGCAGACTCCAAGCCCTGAGCTGTCAGCACAGAGCCCAACGCGGGGCTCGAACCCATGAACCGCGAGATCATGACCTGAGCTGAAGTCGGACGCTTAACCGACTAAGCCACCCAGGGGCGCCGATACTGGCATTAAAAAACCAGCAAATGTTCACCTCAGAGATTTTCTCCTCTGCCAGAGGACACAGTATTCTTAGGGGAACCATAAGTGTAATGTAGAGCTGGTTGTGTTGGAAAGCTGAAGTTACAAACCCAAGGTCAAATGTGGGGAGGCCTCGCCTGGCACCTCTTCCTTTGGTTTTCTTATGGCTTTTGCTTTTTTTAAATTGAAGTATAGTTGACACACAATGTCACGTTAATTTCAGATGCACAACAAAGTGATTCAACAACTCTGTACTCTTTTTATTTTATTTTTTAATTTGAGAGAGAAAGAGCCGGGGAGAGGGACAGAGGGAGAGAAAGAGAATCCCAAGCAGACTCCACACTCAGCACAGAGCCCAGTGCAGGGCTTGATTCATCCCATGACCCTGGGTTGTGGGAACATGACCTAAGCCAAAATCAAGAGTCAGACACTCAACTGACTGAACCACTCAGACACCCCCTTTAAAAAAAAAAAGTAGGCTTCATGCCCAGCACTGAGCCCCACATGGGGCTTGAACTCACAACCCTGAGATCAAGACCTCAGCTGAGATCGAGAGTCCGATGCTTAACCAGCTGAGCCACCCAGATGCCCCCAACAACTCTGTACTCATATGGCCTTTTCATAACCACTAGGAATGTGTCTGTCATCCAAAGCTCTGACCCTAAAGAGAGATAAGAAAGGAGTCTAGAGATGGAAAGAAACTGTGAATTGTAATACCAGTTTAATTTTGGTTGCAAAAATTAAATCTTAGGGTGGGATCATCTACTGCTTTCAGTAGAGTTGCTGCTGTCAAACCGAAGTGAGTCAGGCTTTGGTCATGGTGTATTATTGCCGGCATCTCTTTGGGGTCAGAAGCTGTGGAGTGACCCTATAATGTAAGGCACATGCAATGTTGCTAACCGACCGTGGTACAGGAATGAAGACAAAACTGACTTCCACAGGGAGACGATGTACTGATCTGTGGCAGCACGTCCTGTACGGAGTCAGTCAGCAGAGATCACCTCATCTCTCGGTTACAGGACCTTCAGCAGCAGGTTGGGATGGCCCGGAAGCTTCTCAGAAATGATAAACCAGGTGAGACTGGCTCCCTGCTTTGGTCCTCCAGCCCCGTCCTTTTTAATCATTCTGAGATCACCTTGGACTCAAGGAGACTCAGTGATGATGGAAGAATTACATTTAATTATCCCCATGCCAGCCACAAGATGGCTATGCAGGCCAATGAGACCAAACCCTAACCAGCTGAATTTGTGTGGTGTCCTTGAAAAAGGGCCAGAGGAGTTAAGCTGTTGTTCTCTTGTGCATCAGAGAGCTAAGTTAAAATACCCCCATGATAACTAAAGGGTTATCTCTGACACCGATGATCTTTGTGCATATCCAGAAGTTCAGTGGATTTATTTTTAATTCCAGGGCCTAATGACTTAATTTTCTAAAGAGATTCTTTGCTCTCATCAGAGCCTCATCTCTTGTAGAGAGTAGTGGAGCGTGTGTCCAATGGATGGAAGTATCCTGCTTTCTTCAGAGAGACAGTTGTAGAATTCCACATCACCCTTGCAAACTCTGCCTTCGAACTTGATGTCATAGGAATTTATTTGCTGAACTTTGTGAAAGCTGACCTTTAACCTAGATTTCAGTGTCAAGAGAAATCATGGTCCTAAGTGGAATCTAGGCCACTGAAGTTGGAAACCCAGAGTAAATGGGGAGAGGCCTCACCTAGCACCTTTTTCTATCGAAAGAGAAAACATAAGAGAACAACAGCTTTACTGGAACAAACATCGTGGGTTGGTCACAACCCAAGGAGACAAAGTAGGGTTTCCACATTCAACCCAGCCAATATGGAACTTAAGAGCTGGGTTCACATTTCCAGGACTGGGTTTGTGTGGTAATGAGGCCACTTTCCTTTGCATTGATAGAGCGAGCCATTCAGCTATTGTTGGGGTGCCAGCGTGACGCCCAGAGCTTCCTGTCAGGAGAACACAGTCTGGTGGGAGAAATGGAGGATGACCTGGCCCAGGCCTATGCCGCCTTAGGTATGACTTGTGTCTTCATTTTCTGCTCTGAGGAACAAGTTTGCCTTGTATGTTTGGTCATGACCCTAGCCTACCTCTTAGCCTTCGGCTAAAGCTGTTCTCCCTCCTACTGAGCTTTCCACACCCTGAAAACATTCATCCACAGTTGACTGTGATTCTCTCCTGGAACCAGATTTTTGTGTCTCTGCAGGGGACTGGCAAAAGTCAGCTACCCATCTACAGAAGAGTCTCCGAGTGGTTGAGGTTCGCCATGGGCCGTCCAGTGTCGAAATGGGCCATGAGCTCTTCAAACTGGCCCAACTCTTCTTCAACGGGTAAGTCTTTCTCTTTTTTCCTGACACTTTCCAGGCCACTCCCTGTCTTTCATTAGGTTCTTCTGTCCTTTACCTTTTTTCTGTGGTGCCGTTAAGCATGTTGAAACTTCTTCGTTTCCCCTTTAGGAGAGATCCTTTCCTTCTGTTTTATGGAAAAATGGAAGCTTTAGAATCTCCTCCTGAGAGATATGGGGAAAGCCCTTAGCTCTGAAAGGAGATTCCGAGGGAGAAGTTGCCAAGCAGTCCCACCACCTGCATGTGGCCCCTCTTCTCAGTCCTTGGGTTCCTCACACCTCTCTCACTACCCTCACTCTCGCAACTTCAAGTCCAGGAGCTCTTCCTCCTCCCTATCCTGTTCCTCTTAAAGCAGCTCTTCTCAACCAGGAGTAATTTTGCCCCCAGGAGATGTCTGGCAATGTCTGGTGACAGTTGGTTGTCACGATTCAGGGTAGAGACCAGAGATGCTGTTACCACAGCTAAGAATTGTCCGGCCCAAAATGCCGATAGTGTCAAGGTCGAGAAACCCTGCTTTGGAGGTTTCACGGAAGGAACAGTAGGGTTGATGTCATCTACCTTTGCGGCTGAGATCACTGGGAGGCCCTGTTTCTAGATGGAATACTTACTTCCAGCCTTGCTAAAGCTGCCATCAGTGCACCCTGGCTGAGGCAGTGTTTGAAGCTTGATCCTAAGATTACGAATGGTTTGTGGATCTGATACCCAAGACACAGAGGTCACCCATTTGGTCAGAGAGAGAGAGAAAGAGAGAACAGGGCTGCAGAGGCAGGTCAGGGATGGACTTGGTTACCTGGAGACGAAGGCTCCTGAGTAAACCGTGGCATAAACACCAGATTAACACTTTGAGATTTTCCCATTTCTCAGGACCTTGGAACCTTCATGCTTTTTCTGATAACTTTGTTTTCAATCTCTGCCTTGCCGTATGTTCGTGAAAGTCTCTCACCAACCCCTCCAGACTGTAAGATCCTTGAGGACAAATTGACCTTCTATAACTTTGTATTTTCACAGGGTGCGAGTAGACCCTTGATTAAAGTTTGCTTGGTTGAATGGGTGGATTTACTCCTTTTACCTCCCGTGGTTCAGGTTTGCAATACCAGAGGCGCTGAATACAATACAAAAGGCAGAAAAGGTTCTGATGGTGCACTATGGCCCTTGGAATGATGAGATCCAGGAGCTACAAAAGATGAAATCTTGCTTATTGGACTTACCACCCATCCCTGCAGGGCCTTCTGTGCAGGGTCCAAATGTTTTCTTCCAATAGTTAACTACCCTCCCATAAAAACTCCCAGTTCCCAGAAAAGACTGAAAACTAGTGTCTGGAGAGTCTGAGCCCTTTAAAAGGATTTTAGCTCATCTGCAGGCATCTGGAAGTTAGCCTGGGGTTTTGGCTAGACTCCACCTCACTAAGTGCTGATAGTCTGTTTCCCTGGAACATTCCTATGGTTTCTAGTAGTAATGAAATGTTATGTACCACTCCAGTGGGAACTTAAGCTCTTGGTAGTTGGTAGTTGTATTGTAATTGAAAAATAATTATAAACCAAGAAATCACCGAGGCTCCTTACCTCTATCTAGAGTCACCATTTCATGTATGATATCTAGCTTTCTCGAATCGTTTGTTAAAACTGGTACAGTGTAAATTGTGAATAGAGAAATAAATATGGGGCCACTTTACTGTTGATCGGTTTCTTCCTGTCCTTATTATCTGCCTCTCATTCTATGCTCATGGCAGACTCACTGACCAAACACTAATAAAATCGAGCTTATAGTAATGACATACGCACCTCCATTCTCAGTTGTTTATTAGCAAGCCTGAAAAGAGACTCCTTTCTACCAGACCTCCCCAAGCTGGTAAATACAGACTGCATATGTACTGAGGCATTGGGCGGGGGGGGGTTTCAAATGATGCTGAGGGTACAGGCGTTGCTGCTTGTGGCTTCAAACTTGAGGGACAAAAGGTAGGGATGATGGCTCTTTTCTACCTGGATAGGTAGCAATAGTCTAGATTCCATCCTGTTCGGGAGGCTAGGGGACTCTGTTCTGAGCCCTGGTTGCTATCTAGCACCATCGGTGACCAAGTGGTTTCGATGAGTTAGTGGAAAAGAATGTCAGGTCCACAGTGCTTTGAGAGCTTGCCCACCCTGGCCATGACCAGGAAGTGTCCATTGCTTGCCTCAGCATTATAATCAGGAAACGATTAGCCCTGAAGATGTCTGGCAGTAGCTTTTCAGGAAGCTGAGTGTTTAAATTTTTTTTTAATTTTTTTAATGTTTATTTATTTTAGAGAGAGAGAGAGACAGAACATGAGTGGGCAAGAGTCAGAGAGAGAGGGAGACACAGAATCTGAAGCAGGCTCCAGCCTCTGAGCTGTCAGCACAGAGCCCGATGCAGGTCTTGAACTCATGAACCATGAGATCGTGACCTAAGCTGAAGTTGGACACTTAACTAATTGAGCCACCCAGGCACCCCAGGAAACTGAGTGTTTAGAACACAGTTTGCATTCAAACATTTGAATGAAGGTCGGGCAGAATCTCATTTATCCAAATTCTTTCTACTAATTCACTGTGGCAAGACAGTGGCCAGTTAGGTTTTTGTTGTTGTTTGTTTGTTTGTTTCATAGAGATAAATTTTTCTTCTTGAAAATTTAGTCCTGAGGACAGTTCTGTATTCTGTTCCAAACACTTGACATGTCTCATGTTCCTAAAAAAAGGTCCTGTTATACTGTGTAAAATAGACATACTCCCCGAAAAAGAATACATTTAGAATTTTTCACATATCAGGTCCCATTTTAGGTGTACTTGGGAGCTCTCTTTAAATGCTTTATGAAATATTTCCTGAAGTTACAAATTACCTCCCTTATCTGTCTGTGTTATCCTGTGTTGTCAGGTGATACTAGCTTGACTGGGGACTATCTGTGCTTGCATTAAAACCTAAAGTTTGGTTTATTTAAGAGCATGCCCCACTGAGTATAAGTTATACTCTTATAAACTGTGACTTCTGGGGCGCCTGGGTGGCCCAGTCAGTTAGGCGTTCGACTTTGGCTCAGGTCATGATCTCATGATTCATGGGTTTGAGCCCTGCATTGGGCTCTGTGCTGACAGCTCAGAGCCTGGAGCCTCTTTGGATTCTGTGTCTCCCTCTCTCTCTGCACCTCCCCTGCTTGCTTGCTCTCTCTTTCTCTCAAAAATAAGTAAACATTAAAAAAAAAAAATTTTTTAATGGTGACTTTCTGCAGAGTTTAGACAGACCCAGGCTATAACTATAGTACCAGAAAATTACTAAAGGGCTATTTATCTTAATATTAAACTTAACATAGCTCAAAATAGGAGGAACAGGGCAACAATAGTTAAGGATAAAGCACGTTTATTGCAAAGTATACATTGAAACATGATAGGGGCAGCCTTCGTGTAATATGTAATCAGCCACCCCCTAGGCTTTTCTTCTTCTGGGATATTTGAACTTGAAACTGGAGCATTAAATGCCCCTGGGGTCCAGAATTTTGCCTATGAAGAGAAGGGCCCCTGTGTCTGTGTCTCTCAGTACGAAAATGAAAGGTTGGTTAAGGTGATAGTCCAGGGGAAAGGTGAGGCGGGCAGGCTGGAGCCCTGTGCTGGGGGCAGTGCTGGCCCCATCCTCATTCCACTCGAAGCCACCTCGATGTTCCACTTGAGTAAGTTTAATAGGTTTGCCTGTGATCTTGGTAAAGTCTGGCGAATCAAACAAGGATTGTAGTTCTGCAGAGATTGAGAGAGATTTCCGTTAAAACCCTGCCTTACCCAACACCCCGAGGAAGAATATGCTCCTGATTCTTAAGTCCTGATTCTCAAGAAGGCAGGCAAGCTGGGAGTAGAACACCGCTTTGGACATTCTGTGAGGTATGTACACAGACCTCTGGGCTGGGTAGGGAGTAAGTGACTTGCCCAAGAGCACACAGCAAGCGAGTTTAAGATTAGAAACCAGCTCAACAGACCTGTCTTGAGACGCAGTGTTCTATTAAAAGATGCATGCTTCTGGGGCTGAGGAATGTGTCTGATAAGGAAGGCAGTTCAGTCTTCCCCAGTCATCCCTGGCTTCCCTACTCAAGGGCCATGGAGCCCTTGAGTTCTGCTTATCAAGGTGGAAGGCTCCAAGGCTCAACCCCATGCACCCCAAGAGCAAGGGGGTCTTGCAGACATACTCATCTCCTGCAGGGACTTAGTGACTTCGCCTTCATAACTCAGCTTCAGCTTGGGGATGGTCAGGACGGCTTGAATAGTCTTCAGCTCTCGGTCTATGTCATGAATGAATTCGGAGGTGAGGCTCTCTTCTATCATGGTCAGGTTCTGGGTTACTTTCAAAGGCAGGAAAAAGATGATGCTCATGCTGCCGGTCAAGGGCAGCTGGGCAATCTGCAACAACAGAGAAGGAGCACAGGGGTTAGTGCTTTGGAGCCCAAGAGCCCAGGGCTAGACACACACTCCAGGCTGCCTTCTCCTCTCCTGTTTGGGTCCCTGGCCATGCCTTCCCCGGCCCCTAATCTATTTAACAACTGTCCCTCTAGGCCACTGCTTTCTGGCAGCAAGATATCTACTCTGGTTCCTTCCAAAGAGTAGACTCTTGTCTTTTCTTACCTCAGCCTAATACCAACTAAAGTTATGTGCTGAAAGAATTTTCTCCTGTGGTTCTAAGGAGCTAGGATTGAATCCCAGGTCCGTATTTTCTCCTGAGGATTGTCTGCCAATAGTTACTGATCATCTGTTATGTACAGAGCCCTGGACTAGAAGGTGGGGCGTTGAGCACAGCAACACAGAAGCAGTAATAAAATGAGTCTTTTGAGCAGAGGTTGTGAACCTAAGGTCCATGGGACAAACAGCATCAGGAGTCCTAACAGCCCCTGAAACCACATACAGAAATGTGTGCATGGGTATACGTGGCTTTTCTCTCCAGTGTTTTGGGCGTTCTGTCAGATACCCAAAGAAAAAGGTTTAAGAACTACTGATTTAGAATTAAAAGATGTCTGGTATATGTGAAAGATTTAGAATGCCAGCAATTCAGAGTTTGTGACAGTTTGTTTTTTAATTTTTTAATGTTTAGTTACTTTTGAGAGAGAGAGAGAGCACGGAAGGGGTAGAGGGAGAGAATCTGAAGCAGGCTCCAGGCTCTGAGCCGTCAGCACAGAGCTCGATGCGGGGCTCAAACTCAACAGGGTGCAAGATCATGACCTGAGCTGAAGTGGGGCACTTAACCAACTGAGCCACCCAGGCGCCTGAGTTTGTGACAGTTGTTTAAAGTTTTGCTTTGAATTCTAGAAATAAAAGATCTCCCCAAAGAGAGAAAAGGAGAAAGAGAGAGGAAGATGGGAGGAAAAAGACAAGAAAACACCAACATTTGAGTTGTCCACTCTTGGCCCATTTCACATTATCTTCTCTTTTTTTTTTTTTTTTTTTAAAGTAGACTCCATGCCCAACGTGAGGCTCAACTCACGACCCTGAGATCAAGAGTCGACAGCTTTACCTACTGAGTCAGCCAGGCGGCCCTCCCATTATCTATTAATCCTTACAACAAACCCTGAGAGGATAAGTTTCAATACCTGTCCTTCATTTTAAGAAGAAAGGCTCAGAGAAGCTGTTGACCTGCTGAAAGTCCCACAGAACTTAGACAGCTATCACATCTCAAAGGTCATCTTATTTCCACTATACCATCCTGCCTGTCTCGGTCCCCCCGGCACCCACCACTCACCCTACCCCCTACAGACCTTGCAACTGAGATCAGAGTCCAAGCCGTAGCGTAAAATGGCCTTGGGGTCTGACATCATGGGGACTCTCACGGTCCTCTCCTCATCCAAATGGAAATCTTCAAGGGAAGTCTTTCTGGGGTCAAACTTTGTTACCCACTGCCCTGGAATGAGACAAATGGGGTGCCCTGAGCCCCGGGAGACCAGACAGGCATTGGGACCATGGTGTGAGACCAAAGCATATTGTGGGAAGCTGCCTGGCTAAAGCAACCGCTCCAGAATGTGCAGGCTGGACCACAATATGTCTAGGATCTGAACACCTTCCGTATATAGACTCAGGAGGAAGGAAATACATTGATTTTAGTGATTTGATGGTCTGGATTATACAATAATATCCTCCTGTGATAGCCCAGGGGGAAAAGTAAACTGGTATCTACTTCTGCAGTGAGGTGTCTGGGAGACAGCATCGAAGGAGGTCAGAGCTGTAAGGGACCTCAGCATCACCCCCTCACATCTGAAAAAGCGCCGAAGCCCAGAGGGGTGAAGGCACTTGCCAGTACAGCGATGTGATAACCAAGCTCCCTTAGTCTGACATGACCTTCTGGAGATCAGTGCTTCAAGGAGGGCTTTTCTCAAGGTTAGGGTTCCACTGTTGCTACCCGCCCGAGAGTTGGTTGTAAAGCATCGGAGGTTGTCCAAATCCCACCCAAGTCTTATCTGAATGGGGCCAGCCTCGCATGGCGAACAACGGTTTGTCGAATACTTGCCGTGTCCTGGGCACAGTGCACTGGTCGATGTGAAGACAGGAGACGATACAGACAGAGGGCCTCTGACGTGTGTCATCCCATGTTAGAGGTGAGGGAATAGGCCCGGGAAGGCTGTGAGGCCTGCGCAGGGCTCTGCAGCCGGGAAAGGCCGAGCTGGGCTTTGACCCTCCTGTGACTCCAGCCCAAATCTAACGGTGCCCGCCCCAAACAGGCACAAGAGTGGTAGCACTCTCTTGTCTGGGCTGGTCTTTCTGCATAAGCCTCTTCGCTTTGTAGGCACTCCCCACGTTTGCCTGGGATT
Organism: Panthera pardus; assembly: GCF_024362965.1. NCBI lineage: Eukaryota > Metazoa > Chordata > Mammalia > Carnivora > Felidae > Panthera > Panthera pardus. The sequence continues at coordinate 55,206,109 of NW_026526876.1, forward strand.
AGGTGACGAGCACAGAGCTCTCAGGCAAGGGTGTTTCCCGGGTCATCCTCTGGCTGTTCGCCTCTGGGTTCATGCTGAGCTCCATCTCTGACGTCCCGCCCTTCCCCAGCCCCTCGGACACCCACCATCCACCCTTGGCCAAACGAGAGGTGGAGGAGCCCTCACCCTTGAAGTAAGCCACACCGAGAAGGAGAATGCTGATTTCACTGGGTATCTCCCGTGTGGACCTAGCAATTTTCCCTTTCATCTGGGCCTGCACCCAGTTGTTAACTTCCTGAAGGTCCAAGCGAGAGTTGCCGGTCAGGATTCTGGGCCTGGTGCCGTAGGACTTTTCCAGTGGCGCGACAAAGCTGGATTTTATCCGCAGCTCTGGGGAGACATGGAGAGAGAATGTGCTCTGAGAGCTAACCGGCATCCGCTGTTTGAGAGCATGCCAGGCTCGGGTTCTGGTTTACCACTCAGCAGGCCCTGACTTCCTGCCTAGTGACTTCCCGTGACTTGCCGGGACTTTGTGCCAGCTTCCCCAGGCACTGGACAGGGAACAACGAATTTCTCTCATTGCCATTTCTCTTTGCGTTACCGCCCTCCCCCAACCCTCCCGCTGTCTCCCTCAGGCCACTTCCTCTTTCTGATCCTCTTTGAGCTCACGGGCCCCTTCCTGCCCACCAGTGCCAGGCCCAGCCTGGGCAGATGTGATCTGGTGTTTAGAATGAAGCCCCCATGTGGAGGAGAGAGCTCCATATTCCTCGGGCATCCCTAGCTAGCAAGGTGACTCACTCCTCTCAAAGATGATCCGGGAAGCACTCTTGAAGTTCTTCTGGGGGGCAGTGACGGCAGCAAGGAGCTCCTTATAGGTGCCGTGGATGTCCGGGTTGCTGATCAGGTCATAGTAGAGAGCCCGGTGAATGGTGGATTCTGTCCTCTGTTCTGCTCCTGCCAGAGAGACATGGGTGGGAGCCTCACTAACTGCCCACCGGGGCCCAGATCAGGCCAGATCCCAGGACAGGCCACCACACTCTAGTCTTTTACTGCTCATACTGGAAACATCTTAGACTGGCAAGAAATTTGAAGGCAATGGAAGAAAAATGTTTTTTTCTAATGCAGGCTAAGGTCATCAGGCCTAGAGAGCGCAATAAGGGTAGGACTGAGGGGTACAAGCCCCTGTGCATCTCCATCACAGCTGTTACCAGAACGTTTTGTGGTTACCTGTTTATTAGTCTTAGCTAATAGAGACTCATTAGCTCAGCTAATATGAACTCAGCTGTGAGCCGAGGGCAGGCAGAGACCACGCCTGCTTGTGTGCGGTTGAACCCCCATAATCTAGCCGGACGGCTGGTATGCAGAAGCTTCTTGAAGGAATGAATGAGTGTTGAAGTCACCCTGTCTATGAGTGGTCCCGAGGCCTCACCCCTGAGTCAGCAGTGCTCAGCGCCTCCGGGGAGCGAGGCAGGGATTGTACGTGCACATGCAGGGGACCCCAGCGGGGCCAGTCTCTCAAGCACCTCTTCGCCCCTTCCTGAGGGGAAGAGTCTCTAGGACTTAGGCATGTACACGCAGAGGATTCTGGGGCCGTCTGCATCTGAGAACTCACCCAGTGACAGGGCAGAGAGAGCAGTGGCCACGCTGAGTGGAGACAGCAGCACGTTGGCAGTGGGGCTCAGGCTGGACCTCACACGGTACAGATCATAGCCGAAGTTGGAGATGGCCGCTGCCAGCTTGTTCACGGGGACCTTGAAGAAGGGGTCCTCCTCCTCCACCGGCACCCCTGTGGTGTCAGGAGCTGGGGAGTCCTGGATTTGAGTAAAAAGGGCCATTAGAGATGAGCTGTGGATGACTGGTCTCGTTGCTTTGAGTGGGATTGTCATTCTGGCCCCTTACAGCCATCCCGCCTGAGGACCGTTCATGTAGCCTAACTTTGGAATGTGTCTGTGCTCCCTGATCATGCAGGAGCTCTCTGCTGGGGACAGACAGCCCCAAATGGAAATCAGTTGACCACATATAAACACTGGTGACCTGTGAGCCTCAGGCCTATAATAATTTTAAAAAAGAGAGAAAGAAGAGCCTCCTGCCTTCCAAGGAACTCTGTTCTCAGGCCAGAGCAAAAGCTACCTGTCTGTCCCCCCTTGCTTACTGCTCCCAGGTCTCTACCTGGACCCTCCTTGCCTTTCACGGCCTTGATCACATATTATCTCCTCCACCACAGACTTTCCCTCGTTGCCCCAAAGTGAAGGCGCTTTTTGGTTTTCTGAACTTTTTACAGAGTCAGCTACCACTTACATATGAACCACCTACCATGTACTGGGCTCTGTGCTAGTTCTTTTCATTTGAGGTACTTTATTTCTTGCTTATTGATGTATTCCATGCCTCAAAAGACCGAGTGCCTTGAAGGCAAGAACTGAGCCTTTGATGTTTCTGCCCATCCCCAGCCCCTACAGAGCAGGTATTCAGTAGGTAGAAAGTGAGTGACTGACCACAATGGCCCTGTAAGGGTAGGTGTTTTTAAACCCACTTTATCAATAAGAAAGAGACAGACTCAGGTGACAGTGACTTGTCTAAGGTAACCAAGCTAGGGGCACCTGGGAGGCTCAGTGGGTTAAGCGTCTGATTTCAGTGAGGTCATGATGCCGTGCTTCACGGGTTCGAGCCCCACGTCGGGCTCTGTGCCGACAGCTCAGAGCTTGGAGCCTGCTTTGGATTCTGTGTCTCCCTCTCTCTCTGCCCCTCCCCTGCTTGCATTCTGTCTCCCAAAAACAAATAAATATTAAAAAAAATTTTTAGAGAGAAAGAAAGAACAAACGAACGAACAAGGTAACCAAGCTAAAAGAGAGGTAGAGCCAGAACTCAAACTCAGAACTCACAATGAAGTCCAGGGCTTCGGTCATTATGCCCGTGCAGCCCTGGTCCCTCACTGTCACGCAGTATTAGCTTCTCAGCATCTGCCTTTGCAGTCTCAGGCCTTCCACACTCATATCTCTGCCACACCCTGGTCGGTATCTGCACAAATATCCAGGAACTCACCCAGTCAGTGAGACCCACAGTCCCACAAGGTAATGAGAAAAGGCCTTCACCAAAGGGACCACCCTGGTCCCTGGGGTTTGTTAGACTGCCTTCACCTTTCACCTTCTGGGATCTTATTTCTGTCTCCGCTAGGTTCTCTGAAAGGCAGGGCAAGATGCTTTCTGTCTGTGTTGCTGATGTCTATATGTAAAGGCCAGAGCCTGGCCTAGAACCTGGGTGTCTGTCCCGTCTCCCATGCTGCCTGCTAAGGAGGGGCTGGGATTGCTGACGTCCCCACCTCACCCCACCCCCACTGACCTCCAGGCTGCCCGCGTTGTCCTGGCAGCTGCCTGGCCCAAGGAGGGCTCCAGCCCAGAGGAGTAGCATGAGGGCCTGCATCCCGGGGCCTGCAAGAAAGCAAGGGGCGGTGAGCTGTTTCCCTCACCCACTGCCCTGCTCCACCAGCCACCCTGGACAGGGACCAGGAGCTCGATAGGACCAGCCACCTCGCCTCTGACTTCCCCAGGCTGGAAGTGGCCCCTCAACCTGACGGTCCCTCCCTCTCATCACCTCCCCTCTCCTCCACCTGCCTCACGGCCTACCTACCGTCCCAGGGTGAACCTGCGCTTTCCTCCGCTGTGTCAGGAGACCTACCTTTGGACCCAAAGCTCCAGTGCCATGGAGATCGAGTCGTGGGCCCCTCTGTGTGGATATGGCTTAGCACAAATGCACAGCAAGGCATTTCCCTGGAGGCACCCGGCCAGCTCATTACATAGGATTTGGGGTAATGTCAGAAGGGGGCAGAACCGAAGTCCCATATGTAGAATGACAGAATACAGAGAATGGAGGCATCTGGTTGAGCCCCTGCTTTCCCCAGGGAAGTTCTCAGACTCTCCCCTTGAATTCCTCTGGTCTAGAACCCGTGGCCGCATAAGGGACTCATTCCCTTCCCAGTTCTCTGTTGAGAGCTCTTAGTCTCCTAGTTAGGAGCACTGGCCCTAGGGTCAGACAGCTGGGTACAAATCTCAGTTTGTCTTAACACCTCTCTAAATCACAGTGTCTTCTCTTGTGAAATGGAGATCAAATAGTTCTTACCTATTGTGATGATGATTAAATTGGATAATGTCTCCATAGACCTGAACAGGGCAAAAGCAGGTGAGCTCTCCAGCAATCCCTGAGCTGAAGTGGGTCTCCCTACACCTGGAACCCCAGGGCGCCCCTTCATCCTAGGGAGACAGGTCCTCTTCCAGCCACCAGCTCAAAAATAGCTCTTACACCCTCAGGGCTTTCTTTGCTTCAGGTTAAACAACCGGTTTCTTAGTAGGGCCCCCCAAGTCCATTCACCTCCCCAGCAGTGGCCTCCCCTGGACCCACTCTCTCTGGCCCCTGGACCATGAGGGAAACGGGAAATCTGGGTCCAGAGCTGTATGCGTGCCACCATCCCTCACCCTCCTGCACTTGCTGCATCCGTGAGCTCACCCCTGGGAGTCTGGGTGTGGGGTGGGAGGGGCGGAAGGCAGCTAAGGGGGCTTCACGGGTAGGATCTTCTAAGAGGCCCTCTTTAAAAAGTGGGAGAAGGGGGGGCGCCTGGGTGGCTCAGTTGGTTAGGTGTCCGACTTCAGCTCAGGTCATGATCTCACCGTTTACGGTTTCAAGCCCTGCGTCGGGCTCTGTGCTGACCGCTCGGAGTCTGGAGCTTGCTTCAGATTCTGTGTCTCCCTCTCTCTCTGTCCCTTCCCCTTGCACTCTCTGTCTGGGTCTCTCTCTCAAAAATAAATAAACATTAAAAAAATTTTTTAATAAAAAATAAAAAGTGGGGGAAGGCCTCAGAAGCTAGGACCTTTGGTTGGTCTGTGACCTCCCTCTGTCCACACTGCCAAGTCAACCATTTATAATCTGCCTTCCCTGCCCCTCACCTCCCTGACACACGCACAGGCCAAGGGTCTTGAGCACTTTCCTTGTCATCCTCTCATATACCCAGAAATACCCTCCCACACGCACAACACACATACTTTCCTGACTTCTCAGAACAAATAGGAAAGTCGGGAGTGCGGTGTGTGATTTTTGGCCAAAGTCCTTAGAATCAAGCCAGATAATCCACCAGACAACACCGTAGAGATGAAAAGCAATGAAAGACGCCGCCTCCAGAGTCTGCCCAGCTCATGGCTGGACTGCGGGTGGGAGCGAGCCTGGCTGTCTTCCCAAACTCTGATAGGGAGCTGCGTCCCAGGGTGAGCCCCACAGACCCTCGTTCTCAGCCAGCTGCCCTCCTATACAGCTGCGGCTGGCGCTCAGGGAGAAATCTTCCGTTGAGGCAACAGGAAAAGCTTTCCGTGGTACCAGATTGAAACCTTTAACACCATCCAGGCTCACAGCTGCTCTCTCCACCCGCCAGCCCCACCCCAGAGCTGGCAAAGCCTTCTCGCCTGAGCCTCAGCAGACTGGTTTATCAGAGACCCAAAATTCCAGGAGATTCACAGGCAGCAAGGCTAAAGGATAAGCCGTTAGCTCTAGTCCCTCTGGCGGGGGGAGGTGGGGGGCATCCTGGCATAGTGTCTAAGGAAGCTAAGTTTACAGTTCAAATGCACTTGAAGGTCAGACCTTCCCCACAGGAATCCCTACAGAGTCAGCCTAAGCCCCGGAGTCATGTGATCACTGTCCCCATGTGGGTGGGCTGAAGAGAAGTGAGGGACCCTGGCAGTGAAAGGCACATGGGTCCCCAGCTGGCCCAGAGCCAGTCGCTGGGACATGTACTATTAATGGCACCTCTGAATCTTCTATCTCAAGCCCTGGGGATGAGGGAAGAGGAGAGATTATTGAGAGCCCCCTACAAGGGCACTGAGAGAGCAGGGAGAAAGAGTCTGCGTGGGGTTGGGGGGCCCTCTGAGCCCACTCACTGCCCTCTCCAAGGTGATTGTTCTGTGGGCTGAGGGCAGGCAGCCGCTGCCTGGCCAGGGGCACAGGGACAATGATGCCATCCTGTCCAAAGGGCAGTATCCAAGCCAGACTCCTGTCATACCAGGAAGGGGAGGGCATGGGGAGGAGGTAGATACGCTCCCCGTTGGGCCAAGGTCAGGCCTTCCTTGCTGCCACATTTACTCAAATCAAGAGACACAAGGAACTGGGATTTTGTGATCTTGCCTTCAAGCTGGGAGGATAAATTTGAGCCAATACATGTGTTTCAGATTAAATCCAGCTGTGAGACAAACACCATCCCTCCTCCTTCCAGCACCACACAGCCTAAAGCCACATGGCAGTGGACCTCCTGGGCAGCACAGGGAAGGGCACCACCCTCTCTCCTGGGAGAGAGGTTCCGAGGGTCCCCTCCAGGCCCATTCCACCCATGGGGACCCTGCCAGTCCCCGGGAAGCCTTCCTTCTGAAGCCTGGGAGCCTGAATGAGTGGGGCCACAGTGCCCATGAGTTTCACCTCCCCACGCCCCAGAAGGGCCAGCCCTAGAAGCAGAAATGTCTGGCCCCCTTCCCCTCCCACCCTGAACTCCTGGTGACAGGCATGGGCCAGACTGTGATGGGATTTCTGGGAAGCCTGCGGCTTTTGTTTGGCCCAGACCCGCTCCTTGCTGTGGTGTACCCCAGGGAGCAGAAAGGATGCGGGCAGCCAATCTCTCCAGACCCCATACGCTGGCTGGACTAAAGAGTGGTCATTGTTTGCGAGAGGCCAAAGCCCCACTGGTCTCCCATCCCAGCCTTTACTGGAAGCTAATTTGGCCAAAGAGGAAGGATGGCGACTGGATAGAAGGACCCAGCCGTCCCTCGTCCCAGTCTTCTGTAGGGCTCAACAGGTCAGCTGCTTGGCGGTGTAGGAAGTTGCCTCTGAAATCGGCACCAATTGATTTTGAAAAAGCAGCAGGGAGCTGAGCCCAAGCCAAGGCTGGGCTGGAGGGGGGGGGGGGGGGGCTGCCTCGTAAATACCCTGAGGGAAGCAGTGCTCCGGGACAGCCTCCTTCCCTTAGGTCTGCGGAGCCCCTTGGAGGTGCTGCTCAGACCCGGCCCAGCAGCTGAGCCCTGTTTCTTCCCACTACCGCCCTCTTCCATTGCTTCCCACCCACTTCATTCAAAAGTCTTTCCAGCCTCTTCTTCCAGTGGTGCAGTAGGGTTTGGGGATAACTGGGCCCTGGCCTTCTGCCCCCAACCCCCTCTGCCCTCTCTTATCCTCTCACCCCGGTGCCCAAGCTGCAGGAGCTCTTGGCTCCCCACCTCCTCTCCCTCGCACCCCTCTTTTCTGCTCCCTGCCTGTCTCAACCCCGGGGAGCCTCTCTAGTCTTCCCCTGACACTCGCACCAGCCAGGGAGCTGCTTTACCTGTGGGTGCACCGCAGCTCCGTGCCAGCCTCTGCACACCGAGGGGCTCCAGCAAGCACAAGAGCTATTGCAGCCGCCTCCCGACCCAGCGCCCAGCAAGCTTCAGATTACAGCTACTCCTTTCTTAAAGCGACCTGCACTCAGTTTGGATTCTGTGATTGCATCACTGCCTGGTGTTAACTTTAACCCACTGCTGCCCTTCCACCACACACCCCCAACACACACACACACACACACACACACACACACACACACACACATTCCCACACCGACTCCACCAGACCGTCCTCTGGGACCCTAGCCTTCCTCCTGCCTGCGGTCCCACCCCCAGAGGGCACCCTGGCCAACTCGGGTGGGAGACAGGCCTGAGGAAGAGACTTGCAGGAGGAGGCCCGGGAGGCAGGCTAGAGCAGAGAGGGGAAAAAAAAAAAACAACCCTGCCCAGTGCTAGGACTCTAGGTTTTTCCTGGTCCTTGGCTCTGGCACTAGCTGGGATTTGGGGCAAGACAACTCTCCCAGCTCCTGCCTTGCCTTGGCTGAAAAATGGAGAAATGGAACTGGGATGTCTGTCTGCTTTTTCAGCCCTGGAATTCTGTGATTTCTAAAGATCCGAAAGGGCAGTGGGGGAAATATCTGACCAGAGGAAGAACTGGGCTGTGCTAGAACCGTTAGTCCTGAGGGGAGGCCAAGAGTGTGCTGGGCACCTGCTAGGCACAATACAGGTCCTCTAGATGGGGGAACACCTGGGCCCTGCTCAGCTGGGACGTTTAGGACCTTGCCGTGTGGTTGTGAACCTAAAATACTGACATGGGAAATAACGTAACAAAACGCTTTCCAGGCAGGTATGAGTGCTGGCCGAGAGCCCAGTGGTCATCCGGAGAAGAGATCAGGGAAGGAACGGGGAAAGCCTGGAATATTTAGCTGGAGGAAGAGAAAATTCCAGAGAAGAGATCAGGGAAGGAACAGGGAACGCCCTGGAATATTTAGCTGGGGAAGAGAAAATTCCAGAAAACACCATCACCTCCTGTGAGGCTCCAGGGAGCAGAACTAGAGCCCCTGGGTAGAACTTTCCAATGGGTTCAGCTTTATATAAGAAAACTCTCTCAACAGTCAGAGTTCAAGCCTTTCAACAAAAAAAGTTGAGTACCTCTATGCAAGTCGCTGGCTAGGTATGCAGAGGAGGAGAAGGATATAGATGAATAAGGCTCAGTGCCACACTCCAGAAACTTACTGGCTAATAGTAAGAGGCTGGTATGAGAACAGATTGTTCCACCATAACGTGGCACATTCTGTGATAGCAGGCTCTACAACCCCGCTGTCCAGTACAATAGTCACTAACCATGTGGCCACAGAGCACTTGAAATGTGGCTAGTCTGATATCCTATAAGTGTAATATACACAGCAGATTGTGGATATTTCGTATGAAAAAAAAATACTGTAAAGTATCTCAGTAGTTTTTACACTGATTATATGTATTGGGTTAAATGCAATATATTACTAAAATTAATTTCACCGATTTCTTTTTTAATGTGGCTACTATAAAATCTTAAATTACGTATGTAGTTTGCATTGTATTTCTATCGGACAGCACTGTTCTGAAGGGTATTGTGGCAATGTGGTTGGAATATATGAATCTAAGCTGTCTTAAAGGGTGAATAAGAAGGAGCTAAGCATGGAAACGCAGGAAGGGTGCAAGTATCCATGTGGACAAGTTAAAACTGGATCCCTATCTCACACCATTCACAAAAAGTAGCTCTAGCTACATTAGGGATTAAATGTGAAAAACAATTTCTGTTTTTGAAGAAACTTTCTTTTTTTAAAAAAATTTTTTTTTAATATTTATTTTTGACAGAGAGAGAGCATGAGCAGGGGAGGGGCAGATGGGGGGGGGGACACAGAATCTGAAGCAGGCTCCAGGCTCTGAGCTGTCAGCACTGAGCCCGACACGGGGCTCGAACTCACGGACCACGAGATCATGACCTGAGCTGGAGTCAGACACTCCACTGACTGAGCCACCCAGGCGCCCCTGAAGAAACTTTCTTAATGATTTTTTATTTAAATTATTTAAGAATAGGGGGCACCTGGGTGGCTCAGTCAATTGAGCATTCGACTTCGGCTCAGGTCATGATTTCACGTGTCTGTGAGTTCGAGCGCCTCATCGGGCCCTGTGCTCACAACTCAGCGCCTGGAGCCTGCTCCAGATTCTGTGTCTCCCTCTCTCTCTGCTCCCCCCCACCCCTGCCACTCTCAAAAATAAATAAACATTAAAAAAATTTTTTTTAATTAAGAATAGGCATTAGTTAAGTGTCTGACTTCAGCTCATGTCATGATCTCACGGTTCATGTGTTCGAGCCCTGCATCAGGCTCTCTGATGTCAACACAGAGCCAGTTTCAGATCTTCTGTTTCCTTCTCTCTCTGCCCCTCCCCTGCTCATGCTCTCTTTGTCAAAAATAAGTAAACATTAAAGAAAAATTAGCATTTTTTTCACAAGTTTCAAAACCCAAAAGCAACAAAAGGTACACAGTGATCTGATCTCCAGTCACCTCATACCACTCCCTGGAAACCTCTGTTAATCTCTTTCCTATGTATCCTTTCAGACATACTTTTAATGCTTTCAAAAGCAAATACAGGGGCGCCTGGGTGGCTTGTCTTGTTAAGTGTCCGACTTCGGCTCAGGTCATGATCTTATGGTTTGTGAGTTTGAGCCCTGCATCGGGCTCTGTACTGACAGTGTGGAACCTACTTGGGATTCTCTCTCTCTCCCTCTCTCTCTGACCCTCCCCTGCTCGTGCACTGTCTTTCTCTCTCTCTCTCTCTCAAAATAAATAAATAAACTTAAAAAAAAAAAAAAGGGAAAGGTATGAATGGATCTCTTTGTGATCTCTGGGTAGAAAGGATTTTTTTTTAAACAAGACACCAAAAGAAGAACAAATTATAAAAGATTGGTAAATTTAACACTAAAACTGAAAACATGAGAAGATACCATAAAACAAAATGAAAACAAAAGGCTCACACTGGGAGAACATAATTGTTACACAGGTAACTGACAAAAAACCAAAAAAAAAAAAAAAAGCCCAAAAGATTACTAACGGTAATATAGAGACAGCTACATATTAATACAAAAAATTAAAAACTCAACAGAACCATAGACCCAAGTAATTCACGGGAGAATCCAAAGTGGCCACTAAACTGATGAAAAAGATGGTTTATTCTCACCAGTAATCAGGGGAATGCAAATTAAAACCGTAATTTGATGAGTGTGTTTCACACTCATCATCAGATCAGCAAAATTTATTTTTTTTAACGTTTTTTTTATTTATTTATTTTTGAGACAGGGAGAGACAGAGCATGAACAGGGGAGGGTCAGAGAGAGGGAGACACAGAATCTGAAACAGGCTCCAGGCTCTGAGCTGTCAGCACAGAGCCCGACGCGGGGCTCGAACTCACGGACTGCGAGATCGTGACCTGAGCCGAAGTCGGCCGCTTAACCGACTGAGCCACCCAGGCGCCCCCAGATCAGCAAAATTTAAACATCTGACAAGACCCAGTGTTGGTGAGGATGTGGACAACCAGGATCTCTTAATGCCCTGCAGCTGAGAATGTGAGAATATAAATTGATACAACCACTTCTAGGAACAATGTGGCAACAAATGGCAAAGCTGTGCGTAACCATAGGGGGCAGCCCTGGCAGTTAAAGATGGGGAGACCCAATCTGCAACTCAGCAATTCCAATCCTAAACATGCAAGTTGGCAAGATTCCACATGTGTGCACAAGGAAGTATGTATGGTCAAGAATGTTATAGCAGGACTATTTATAGTGACAAAAAGAAACAAACTAATGGGATGCCTAGGTGGCTCAGATCATGATCTCAAGGTTCATGGGTTCGAGCCCCGAACCAGCTCTGTGCTGACAGCTCAGAGCCTGGAGCCTGCTTCGGATTCTGTGTCTCCCTCTCTCTCTGCCCTTCCCCTGCTTGTGCTCTGTCTCTGTCTCTCAAAAATAAATAAACGTTAAAGAAAAAAATTAAAAAAAAAAAAAAAAGTAGATGCATGTCCATCAAAAGGAGACTAGAGATGGAAAAGTCTTCCAGCCCTGAGAAAGTGAAGGGAAGTCATTTGTATCAACACAGACCTGTCTCAGAGGGTGAAGTGATACAAGTTGCAGAAACATGCAAACTGCACGACACAGTTACATAAGGCTTAAAAACACACACTATATACTACCCAAGGATAAAAAAAAATTCGTGTGATCACAGTAAAAGAAATACATGAAAATAATAGAAACCAAATTCAGGATGACAGTTATGGGAGTAGAGGAGGGATCGTGGAAGGACTTGTAAAGCTGTCGCTATATTGAGAATATTTTAATGGCATTATGCAATTCATTACACCTTTTGTCTGTCCCAATGATTTCATGATAACTCACGAAGAAAGATTTCTCTCTCCTCCGATTACTGTGAGAGGTGTCCCGCTCCATTCCCTCCTCAGTTTCAAACTTGCTTCTGTGCCCACCTCTCTTTCGAAACAGCTGTAGCCAAGTTCACGGGTGACCTTCATGTTGACCACCAAAGTGACGTCTCTTCCCTTGACAACAGGCAGCAGAGCAGATGGTTCCTCCTTCTTGAAACTCTGCCTCTCCACACACCCCCATTCGCCACTCCACTCCCCACCAACCCCCTGACACCCCTGCCTCACACACTGCATCTTTCCTGTCTCCTTAGCTGGCTCGATCCAGGGACCCCTTTTCCTCACCATCAACATCTCCTCTTAGGTGATTTCCCCTAGTTCCGTGACTTTCAATGCATCTGTATGCTCCCAGATACTTCCAAGTGTGTATTCCTGACCAAGATACCCAATAGCCTATTTGACAAATCCACTTGGATGCCGCGTAGGTAGGATGAACATATAATTTACCATCCAAACACTCCTCAGAACAAAAGTAGAACCACAGACATAACCTGAACTGTCCCCGGTAGACGATGTTAGTCTACATTAATGTGGTAGTTCAGTCCCAACATGTTCAAACTAGAAATCTCCAGTCGGGCGCCTGGCTGGCTCAGTCGGTGGAGTGTGCAACTCTTGATCGCGGGGTTGTGGGTTCAAGCCACACGTCGGGTGTAGAGATTACTTAAAAATAAATTAAAAAAAAAAAAGGAAAGAAAGAAAGAAGGAAGGAAGGAAAGAAGGAAAGGGAGAAACCTCCGATCTATGCTAAAATCTGTCCCTTACTCTGGATCCCATCTCCGTGAAACCCATTTTCTCAAAACAGAAATCCAGGAATCTGAACTATGAACCCCACCATCATTGGGCCTTTCCTTTCCATCATGTCCCATACAATCTATCCACAGAATCTACAGCATCTATCTGCAAAATACCCGCACCCCCTGTGTCTCTTGCCTGCTAACCCACGCTTGTCCCTCTACATTCCGTTCTCCACACAGCAGCCAAAGAGAGCCTTCTAGAACTCAACATCAGACCACGGCACCCCTCACTTAAAAGCCTTCCACAGTGAGTGGATTATTGCCATCCACAACAACACAGACGAATGTCACAAACAGGAGGTTGAACAAAAGAAGCTAGACCCAACAGAGCAGACCCTATAATTCCTTCATATGAAGTTCAAAACCAGGAAAGACGAATCTGTTCCTGGAAGTCAGGAGAGTGAGTACCATTTCTTGATGCAGGTGCTGGTTGCACAGGGGTATTGGGTTCATGAGAAAATTCATTAAGCTCATGTACAGTTGAGACTTGTGCACTTTGCATACCATATTTCAACGCAAGATTTTCACTTGTTTATTGTCTAGATCACTCCACCACCGGATTTAGGCTCCGGTGGGTAGGGATCTTGTCTGCTGGCTCACTGCTGTCTCCCCAGAGCTTGACTCACTGCTGGACACACAGGCTCTGACAAGGACGTGTAGGGGGATACAGTCAGACCAGCAGCAGGGAGAACCTAGGAGGTGAGGGCAGGTGACCCGTGGGAGTGATGACCAGATCCAAACTGTGGCTAAAGCCAGAATGGAGAGGAGGAGAGAGCGGAGAAGGATTTAGAAGTTGGTAGACTGCTGATTTAACTTTCCAATTACTTCTTACTCCAAAGATAAAAACAACACTCTCTACAGCGACCTTAAAGCCTTAACGCCATCGGTCTCCAGTTCCCCTCTGACCCCTCCCCACCCCCACCCCGCCCCAGCCTTATGGATCTCCTGCTCATCCTGAACCTTCTGAGCATGCTCCCACTTCTGCCCTTGCTCCTCCTCTGCCCGGGAAGCTCCTCCCCAAGATTTCCATGGTGCCTGCCCTCCCCTGCTTCCAGTCTCTGCTCCCACACCACCTATAGGGGAGGCCTTCCCTGCTTCCTTTCTCCCCATAGCCCTTGTCAGCCTCTGACACACCATCTATTTCGCTTGTTTTATTTACTACCTGTCTCCCCACACTGCCGGTTTGTTAGAAGCAAGAGTCTACCCCAGGCACTTGCTCTTAACCAGTGTTCTTCAGGGTTGCAGGCGGCCACTGCACAGACACCCTGCGCTCACAGACAAGGGCCCACCCACGTGGACACCCGCGCTGCCCCCAGCCGGGTGCCGGTGCCGCGGTGCGCCCAATCACTCCCCCCAGATCTGGGGCGCTGACAGCCTCCAGCTGGAGCCAGCGCTTCCTGCAGCCTGCCCCCCGGCTGGCGGGCGCCTGCTCCTGGCAGAAGGACCCGCATGTAATTAGAAACTCCAGAAGCTCCCTAATTGCCAGTTCTCCCAAACTGGGAGGCCGGCGCTATTTCTGAGCCACCCTTGTTGCCAGCTGCTGGAGGTCCCTAGAGGGGAAGAGGCTGAGAGCAGAGCCAGGCTGGCGTGGAGGCGGCCCTGGAGACGGCTGGCGAGGTCAGAGGGGACTGCGCGGAGAAGGGCGGGCGAGTGGTCAGAGGACAAACGTGGCAGAGAGGGCTGCCTGCCCTCAGGCACCAGCCGGGTGCTCAGTGCAGCCTGTGGCCTCCTCCCACCTTCCTCCGCCCTCCTGCTCCCACTCACGCCCAGAATAGTGACAGCAAAGCAGCCAGGGCCATTCATTCTTTATTCGCGTGGCATAAAAATCATTACAAAAACTTTACAAAAGAGCCTTAGGGAACTATCCCCCTCCTCTCCCACTGCAGCCCCTGAGACACCTGGGTAGAGGAGGGAGCGGAGGGAAGGAGAGTCCTGGCAATGTGGGTATGTCCAAGGAGCGGTGGGGGGACTGAGGTGACACAACATCAGGGTGGGCGGAGGGCTGAGGGCCTTGGGGAGGTTAAGAGCGAAGCAGGGACTGGAAGGCTCAACTCCCACCCACACAGTGGGACAAGGCTCCACCCCCAGGGTCTGTCAGTTCTCTCCCCAGCCAAGGCATCCATTCCCTCCTGTCCCCACCCCCCCTCTGGTAAACAAATGTGGAAGTGCCACCGCCAACTTAGGGAATAACCTCTCTCCCTTCCTGACAAAAGTGGATCTCTCTAGCTGCCCCTCTGCCCAAGCCCCAAACAAGGACAGCCTCCTAGCCGCTTTGGAAGAAATGATGTGGGATCCAGGCCCATGATTCCCTGGCGCCCGCCCACATCCTGGCCCCACCCACCCCAAACTCCCCGAGAGAGGAGAGGAGCGGGGAGAAAACAACTCCTCTCCGCTCCCAGACCGCCCACCCAGACCCCTGCCCTAATCCACGAAGCTGTTTGGAAAGAGTCTCAGGAGTTGAGAAGTTGGTCCAGGCAGGGACTCAGGATGCTGGCAGCTGGCCTCTCACTTGGGGCTATTAGGCTGGGGGTAATCCTCCTCTGAGGGGGGCGCAAGTTTCAAGTCAGGGCCAAAGGGCTTGTCTCCACGGGGGAAGGCTTTCTGGTTCAGGAAGGAGTCCCTGTCGTCCGGGGAATCCTGCTGTTCCTTGCGCTCCCACTGCGCGCTGGGGTTGGGGTTCCTCACGCTGCCCACGAAGAGGGGCATGCTTGTTGTGTCCTCGAGGATGAAGAAGACAAAGGGGCGGTTCACGATGAAGGAGGAGAGAGACATGCGGGACATGGCAGTGCCGGTTGCCGCGGCCGCCTCCACGCCAGCCTCGCTGAGCTCCAGAGTGGACTGATGCTGCACGCTGGACACCACCAGCCTCTGGTCAGAGATCCCACGTAGGTCTGGGGCCTGGAACAGTTCCTGCAGGCCTGCCCAGGGCAGGGGATTGCTGCTCAGAGCTGCCTGCTGCCCCCCAGGCCGCCTGGGCACCCGGGAGGGTGTCTGGCATCCTGGCCAGGGAACACCTCCAACCCACAGGTCCCCGGTTAACTCTTATTTAACCTCCAAGTATCAGCTTAAAAGTCCCTTCCTCCAGGAAGCCCTCCCTGATCCTCTGCCCCCAAATCCAGTGAACTGGAGAGAAGCCCCTCCCTCTTTTCACTCATACTGAATTGTAAGTACCTGATTCCTTATCTGTCCACTCCATCTGACGGAGCTCTTGGTACACGGTGGGCTCCCAGTGCCTAGTACAGTGCCCCTTGCAGGACAGCCAGAAAGGCTCACATGCCACCCAGGCTCTCTAGCGGGGATTCTCTGCAATGCTCAGTCTTGGATGGAGCAGGTCCTCATTCCCTGGGCCACCCCAGCCCACCCCAGGACAGATGGTCCAGGGGCTCATAGGAAATGCTCTTGCCTCCCGAAGCCCCAGAAAAGGCTGGGACCCAAAGCTAGGGTACCCCACTGCCAGCTTGGGGTGGGGGTGGGGGTTCCTCCTCACCCACTCTGGCTGTCCCATGCCCTAGCCTGACTTAGGGGAGGCTGTCCCATGCCGTAGCCTGACCCGGGGGAGCTGTCCCATGCCCAGCCTCCTTACCCAGCTGGCTGAGGGTGGCCACCAGGTCCAGCTGGTATTTCAGATGCAGCTTAGGCAGCTGGACCTTGGTGGGTTTCTCTCGCAGTAAGGGCTGGTGCAGGATGTCCCAGCTCAGGTTGGCCAGCACCTGGGACACGTTCCACTCAAAGTGGGTCGGCATAATGACCACAAAGCTCATGTTGTTCTTAAAGGGGAAATGAGCCACCTACGGAAAAGGAAAGGCAACAACGTGAGGACCAGTAAGCGCCCAGACCCGATGGGGTCTGGGCCAGCACATGCTGCTGAGACAGATGGACCAGGGGTTCCAGGCTATTCTTCTCAGGTTGTGTTCGGCCTCCCTGAGCCTCCATTTCCTCACTTGTGAAGTGGAATAATACTACCTGCCCACATTGCAGGGTGATGTGTGACACACACAGAGAGGAGAGAGAGAGAGCCTTTTAAAGCTTCTAGCAGAGGGGCATTTGGGTGGCTCAATCAGTTAGGCGTCCGACTTGGGCTCAGGTCATGATCTCACGGTTTGTGAGTTCAAGCCCCGCATCGGGCTCTCTGCTGTCCGCGCAGAGCCCACTTCGGATCCCTGTCCCCCTCTGTCTCTGCCCCTCCCCTGCTAGCACTCTCTTCCTCAAACATAAATAAACATTTAAAGCTTCTAACAGAGTATCGGCACATAGGCAGTGCTCAATAAATGGTGACTTTCTCTCTCTTCACCTGCTACCAGTGACTTGGGTTGAGAAAGGCCCCCGTGTCGGCCTCTCAGTTTCTCCATGTGTACAATGGCCTGCGTTGTTCATGTCCAAACCACCCTGGGTTCTGTAGAGGAGCCACCGCAAAGGGTGGTTCCCTCCCCACCCCCCAACCTTCAACAGTGACTGCCCGGGTGTGTATGTGGTTTGAGGTAAGATTTCATGTCAGTGGGGTTTCTGCAGCTACACAAGTGTGGAAAGCACTGGGCTCGATGGCCCCTGGCAGCTGTGATCCCCTCAGGCTCCAGGCAGAGCAGCCAGGGAGCAGGAGCCCTGGCGGGGGGGCGGGGGCAGCCCCACCTTTGGCTGCCCAGGGCCTACCTGCAGAGTGCATGAGGAAGAGGAGGCCCGAGGGCCAGGAACAGAGGCAGAGGGTAAAGGAGGAGGGGCAGGACACAGCCTAGAGAGCAGGAACAGCACGAAGGGCACAGGTGGGGAGGTGAACAAGACTGTCTACCTGTCAGGGTGGAAGGGAGAAGCGGGACGCTGCTCCAAGGGTCCGCCTCAACCACAGGCCCACAGCCCCTCTCAGGAGGGCTAACAGAAGCAGCTGAGGTCTGTGCCAGGCCGTCTTGTGAAACTAACCAACACTGCCGTCTCTGCCACAGCTCACGGGCCCTGGGATCCACGCTCAAGCCAAGAGGACCACATTTGGGCCAGAAGCAAGGGAGGCCTCACCTGAGACAGCTTGGCATTGCACTCCATGCGATCAGAATGTTCCAGCAGGATACTGACAAATCCATCCCAACCAGACCCTCCTTTCTCTTAAGGAGCACTGTGACAGCCAGGTCACATCGCCCAGGCTTGGGGATGCTGAGGCTGAGTGGCTCTACAGCTGTTGAGTGGCCCCTGTGCTGCCCAACAACCCATGGGCCTTTATAATAAACCCTTATCACCAAAGATCACCTGGGTTTCGACCCAAGGCCCCTCCTCAAAGAACGCTCCCTGACCACTGTATCTAAAATATCTTCCCCAGCCACCGATCAATCACTTTTTTTTTTCCTTCGCAGCACTCACCACTCTCTGAAACTATGTTTGTTCGTGTACTCTGTATCTTCCCTCTCGAGAGCGGGGACCAGATCCCCCTTGTGCTCCCGGAGCCTAGAACAGGATCTGGCATGCAGCACATGCCCCCACATACTTTTGCCAAATTAATGAACTTCGAAGAGACTGGAACCTCAGTCCCCACTGGGTCAGGGCACAGTGAGACCTTCCAGAGCCACCTGTCTCAGCGACAGGACTGCAAGGAAGATGGGCCACAGCTCCCTCTACCCCTGTGCCTGCTCCACAGCCCCGCCCCCTCCTTTCCCCGCCTCCCAGCAGTCAGGCCCAGCCTGGGTGGGTGATCAAAGGTGACCTGTATCTCAGGCTGCTCCAGCAGGAACCAGCGCAGGGGATACGTGCGGGCTTGCATCATGTCCACTGGCACCGTGAACTCCTCATTCAGGTGGAAACTGTCTCTCTGGGTGAGGCTCGGGTCGAACTTGCTCCTCCAGAAACCTATATCCAGCAGAGGGCAGGGGCCACATAGACTGGGACACCACCAGCCTCTTCCCTATTCCACCCAGAACCCGTTCAAGGGACAAAAGGTAGAGTCAAACCCCCAAGGGACACTGTGCCAGTGCATACCCAGCTGATCTAAGGTGTCTTCCCTGTAGCATTTTGGAAATCTGGACTTGCATTCTTCCCATGCCCTGCCATGCTCCCAGGAGCGTCCCACCTGCCCCCCCACCCCCACCTGGCCGATCCTTTCAGACTCAGTTTCCTGCTAGGGCACAACAGCCCTATCCAGTTCCTGGCCCCCTCTTTGGCAAACCATCACCTGTTTCCCACCCTCCCCCAAGCCACAACCCAGAGATCTCCCTGCCTCCTGGCCCAGCCCTGAGGAGAAAAACCCTGAGGACAAAGGTTTTGCAGCCCAGCTCAGCCTACAGGGCAGGGGTACCAGCTGAGGGGTGGGGGACCCGAGGAGAGGACAAACGCACCCTGGAAGTGGATGGCATTGAGGAGAAGCAACACTGTGTCATCTGGCAGCTCTGAAAGGAAATCCTCAATCTTCCCCTCTGTGGCCTCCTTCACCCATTGGTTGATGTTCACCAGATCATCCCTCTTCCTTCCTGTCAGGCTCACAGGCTTTGCGCCAAAGAGCTGTTCTGATTGTTCCAGGAAGTCTTCTTTGATGGGAAATCCTACACAGGAGGGGCCACAAGCTGTTCCTAACCCTAACCTAGGCCAAGCCCATCTCCATCAACCCCGTTCAGCCCAGGGCACTACCTAGGGAGCTCCAAACCACCAGCACCTACCTTTCTGCAGGTACATTCTAGCAGCCAGTCGGAATGCCCCAGGGCCCAGGTCCTGGCAAAGGTGGCTCAGCAGGTGGGGGAGGCAGTGCCCTGAGTCTGCGTGCAGCACCTGTAGTAACTTCTGCAGCGTTTGGTTCTGAGCCCCTGGAGAGGACCACATCAGCTGTGGCCCAGGGCCGGGGTTCTTTCCTGCCCTGCTGCCCACTCTAGCCCCTGTTAAACCCCCATGGTGAGCACGCCCACGGCATCACATTCTCCTCCCATATCCACTGAACTGGTCTGAATGACAGTACTCCCTAAGTTTTACTTTCATCTCTGCTGCTGCCGTCTGGGTGACCTCACCTCATCCAAGTTGTTTTCCCTCTCTGAACCTCAGTTTCCCACCATGAGAGCATCCAGTCCAGTGAAGACATCGTAGCTCTCAAACCCTTGCATAAAAATCACCGGAAGCATATCCTTAGGCCCAATCCCTGGGAATCTGATTCACAGAGACTAGAGGTGTGCCAAGGAATCTGCATTTTTACCAAACATCCAAGTGACCCTGATGGAAGAAGCACCCACTAGTAAACTCTGGAGTATGGAGTTCCTACTGGCCTCCCAGCTCTGCTGGCCTGGAGAGGTCACAGTACCTAGTGCCAGGTGAGACAATGCCAGGGCCACACTCAGAGGCGACAGGATGAGGTTGGGGCTGGTGCCCCTTTGGGCCACCAGGGAGAACAGATCTGTGGTGAAGGCCATCATGGCCTGGGCCAACTTGCGGGTCTCCTCTGGGGTTGGGGCTCCCTTGCAGTCTCTTGGGGCCTTCTTCAGGGCAAAATGGCCACTGGGCTCCTACAGGGACAGATCAGAGGGTCAGTAGGGCCAAGGGGTCTGCTCTGTGTTGCAAGATCCCTTTCATAAGCCCTGTGCCTGGGAACAGCAGGGCTTCGTCCCAGTCCTGACAAGAGAAGGAGAGTCACGTGGGCAATAGCCTTCTGGGGACCCCGTCCTTTCCTTTCGTCCCTCCCTCCCACCCTCTCCCTTTAGGTCTCAGCCTCATGACCACGCCCCCGGGTCCCTCGCCCCTGCTGATTGGCCCTCCTCCCTCGGACCCCGCCCACTCTTCCCCCAGCCCCACCTGGTTGTACCTGGTTGCCCAACTTGAGGAGGATAAGCGGGGGCAGCTTCTCCTGGGCCGGCCCGCTCATTAGCTGAAGAAGGGAGGAAGCGAATGGAGCGGGACCCTTCCCACACGTCCCCCACCCTGCAAGAGCCACAGGTGAGGCCCCTCAAGGCCTTCCTCCCCCTCTCGCCCCTCACTCCCCAGTACCTGCTGGTCCAAGGGCTCCATGGCACTCGCCGCGGAGAACTGTCGAGAAAGGGATGAGGAGAGGAGAGGGAACGCCCTCAGAGCCAAAGCCTCCCTCGACTCAGCCCCCTCCTCTTCCCGCCCAGACCCCCCCCCACACACACACACACACCCGACCCCCGGCGTGGCTCCCCCTGCCTCCCCGCCCCACCCTGACCGAGGCCCAGGCTCACCACCAGGCAGGGGCCTTGCAGGCAGGACAAGCCGAGCAGCAGGAGCCCCCGGAGCAGCAGCGCCATGTTCCTGTGCGGGACAGGGAGCCTGCGTCCCCAGCTCGCCCACGCTCCCGCGCGGGATCCCACCCACACGTTGCCTGGCCTGGCAACTCCTGAGCCTCTACGCTGAGGGTCAACCCAGCAAGCGCCTGCACACCCACCCGAAAACACACTCGCCCTGGTTTCCATCTCTCAGGGGTGGGGAGCTCCCCCTAATTGCTTTTAACCCCTTCTTACTTTCCGGTTTTTCCCATTTCGTGCACTGAAAATGTTCAGGTTTATAGGGGAAATATCGAAACAAGAGCAGTCCTCATTCTTCAAGGCCCCATGTTGTGAGTCAGCCCTGGTTTAGAATCCACATCCTGCCTCTTCTCAGAGGACCCGAGATAGATCTCCCTTACCCCTCTGGGCTTTGCCTTTTCTTGTCAAATGGTAGCAGAAGTCCCTACCTCCTCCCACTGTTTATTGTGAGGACCAAAATAAGACCGTCTTTGTGAGTCCTGATTACAATGCCTGGCACTCAGTCACATGGCTGCTGTCGGCCTAGCCCAGGGCCCCTCTTCTGGGAAGCCTGCCCCGAAGCCTCCTCCATACTGGGGCCCCTTTCCCAGAGCTCCTATCCAACCTGCTGTCCAGTGGCCCACCTTTTCTGGCTCGTCTGGTCTTGACCACCAACGTGGACAGGCCCGTGAGGCCCTGAGGTCTCAGCAGCGTTGGTGAGATGGGCTGGAGAGCCACGTTGTTGACCCAGCAACTGAGCCCAATGAATGGCTCCCAACAGAGCCACCTTTGGACTTACGGGAAGCACAGGCCTCGCCCCCCACTCTGTCCAGGTCAGCTACGGGAAGCCAGGCTGGCGGGTGGGGATGGGCAGGTCTAGATCTGTCCCAGAGCGGGTCCCACACACTCCAACCCCACCCCCATCTCAGGACCAGTCCTTCTATCACCCCTGGCCCCACCCCCCATCACACACAAGGACCCTTGGCCAGGGCTCTGATCTCCAACCTGGGCTTTTGAAACTTCCTGGCAAGAAAGGACCTCTAGTTTTTGAAGTCCCAGGGAGACTCCTGCCAGAACCCCCACCTTGGGTCTTCATCACCCAGGAGGCTGGGAAATAAGAAACCTGAATAAATTCACCCCAGACCCCCTCAGCCAGGTAGGCAGCTCTTACCTCCTCTCCTGCCCAAAGAGCAGGCCGAGCCACCCCTCCCCTCGTACCTCTGCAGGCTCCTCGCTGCTGCACACACTGTCCCTCTGGCCCCACTTGGGTGCTCCCCACACTCTGCCCAGGCTCCAGCCAGCCCAGCTGAGCCCTCCCCTCCCACCAGGAGGACCTTTGCTCTCAGCCAACCCTGGTTCAAATTGCTTTCTCTTCTGGTAAATATTGACCTGCACATCCGGTTAAACATTGATATTGGGGCCGGAAGCCCCATTCCCACCAGGGCATCTAACCCTGAGATAGCTACCTGGAGCCCTCATGGATTTGCCACCTGAGTCTGAAGAAAGGAGGTGCAGGAAACGGTTGAGGAGACTGTCCTCATCTGTAGGGCAGATCCAGGAAGGGCCTCCCCCCAACCCCATGAGGTGGGGGTTCATCCCCATTTTAGTGAGGCTCAGAGAGTCTATGCGACATGCCCAAGGACACAGCTGGGCTCAGAGCCACCTCCAGCTTCTCACTTCCAATGTCCTTTTCTCTCCCCCGTCCTAAGGGTAAGGAAGGGGAAGCTATGGGAGCCTATGTGGGGAACCCAAGATAAGATGCCCATCCCCAATCCCTACAAGCCCAGGATCCTGATTGGCTGCCTTCAGTCTGGGTTTGGAAGGGGTGGAGAGAAGAGACAGGGCCATGGCCTCTGCCAGCATCCTCCCTCAGCAAGATCAAAGCCTCCTTACCTTCCCCCAAGCTGAGGGTTCAGGAAACTGACCTGGGGCTGCATGAACCAGAAGCCCTGTACCCCGTGGTGCCCAAGAGCAATGATCAGGCTGTCTCCCACCTTCCTCCCGCCCTACTTCTCACTCTCCTCACTGCCCTGGAAGCTGCTGGGTCTCAATTTTTCCCCACCCTGATAACCATCATCAAGAAAAGCCTCACTCAGTTCCATGGCTCTTCCAAAAGATTTATTGGTCATATTTACATCTATTGCAAATAGTGAAGAGGCAGTAAGGGCCCAGGCTCAGACCTCATCTCTGCTCCAGAATGTGAGGGTCCGGGGATGCCTGGGTCTTCCTGTCCCCTGGGAGAGACCTGAGATGCAGAGATCATTCCTGCCCCTTCTCTCAGGGTGTTGGACCACTCCCCAAGGGTTCTGGGCCCAGGGGCTGCCTCTTCAGTTCAAGGCACAAACACTGTGGTTAGGGATGGGCAGGCAAGGCATGGGGTCACTCCTGGCAGGCACCAGCTGGACCAGTCCATCTTCCCTCCCCTGGTCCTGCCCTCTTTCTTCCCCTACTGGTCCCATACTGGGCAGGGCCTGGCTGGGTGGACACTTAAACCCCACCCCAAGGCCCCTAACTCCTGGACCAGGACCAGCCCTCCTTAGAGGCTGGAGTCCAAGCACCATCAGTGTCCTGGACTGGAGCGGCTTCCCTGCCCTTGTGAGATAGGGGCACAGAGGGCTCACAAAGGGAGGTGGGTGGGGGGGCGTCCTTGGCTGGACACTGGCTGGACAGGGCCAGTCTCCCTTCCCCTTCTCAGAGCTTCCCTGTCCCCATGTGGACCCAGGGGGCAGAGCTTGGGAGAAGAGAGGGCAGCGATGCTTTCCTGTGCTCCCTCTCTTGCTTCCTGCTGACTCGGGGCAGCATCTCCCCAAGCCACAAATGAGATCCCTTCTGGCAGCACTGGTGGCTCTGGCGGTTCAGGAACCTGGACCCCTGCCTCACTGTGGCTGGCAGGCCATGTGGGCACAGAGTGTGGGGCCTGAGGCCTGCCCAGAGGGAGCTGCTGGGGAGACAAGGGTAAGGGATGGACTCCCTGGGGGATGTCTGCCCACCCTCGTTGGCCAGCCCCACCTTGGCCTAGGCCAGGAGGCGGATGACCCCATTGTCCGAGCCCAGCAAGAGGTGGCGTTTAGTGGGCAGCAAGGCCAGGCTGGTGAGCGTGCCTCGGAAGTTCTCAGAGCTGAGCTTCGTGGTGGCCTGGGAGGGTGGCTCAAGCAGGGAGCAGACTCCGATCTTGTTGGCCACGGTGCCGGTGACCACCTCGCTGCCGTACAGGTCGAAGGTGTGGATGGGGTCAGATGCTGATTTGTAGTGGTGCGTGGGCTTCTGTTCCAGCTCCTTCCACACAGTCAAGGAGTGGTCAGAGGAGGAGCTGACCAGGACACTGCCCTCCACCGCCTGCTCAGGGAGAAGAGAGCCTCAGCAGGGCCTGGGCCCTCCCATGTGCCCACTGAGCTCCAAGGTCTTCTGTTTACTCGCAGCTTATCTCCCAGGAAGACAGGGGATCCTGGGCAGGGGACCAGCTGCCCACCCCTGCCACATTACATTAACACTAGTTAATATGTTAAAGTGTCTTTAACCTAGTCATCACTATCATTTGAGCACTTACTGTATCTAGGCATTTTGTTAGGCATGCCATATTACCACATTTAATTTTCATAACAACTCTATGACGTAGATGCTGTTGCTCCCGTTTTATAGAGAAAAAACATGAGGCTAAGAAAAGTTAAGTAATCCTACCAAGGTCACAGAGCCAGTAAGTGGCATTGCCAGGTAATACCCAGGTTGACCCCAAAGCCTTCCTTGGAAGGTCAGAACTTAGAGGTGCCTGAAGCCCTGGGGCCCCGGACAGAGTTGGGGGCAGCCTGCCCTTAGTATTGGCAGTGCATGTCCCCTGGCTCCAGTCAGGATAGGGAGGGAGTGCCAGTTGCCTGGAAAAATCCTCCCACATACAGTCCTGTTCCTCCTCCTGGTCCCTCCCTGGGCAGTTCCCCAAGGTCTGTGACTGAGAATGGGCGGGGGTAGGGGCAGGATCCCCATGCCCGGGTGTCCCTACCCCCACCAGGGCAGCCCAGCACGGGCCATGGACTCTGCTCAGTGGTCGGGGGCAGTAAACACCCTCCCAGCTGAGCTTTATTTAACCTGACTGGGTCACGGACAGGACCTGACCCCTGATCCTCCAAGCAAGACAAATATGGACAAGGGTTACTCATTAGAACATCCCCAGGGAACAGCAGGGTCAGCTCGCCCCCTGGTTCCCGCCCCCGTGGCCTGCCTGCCGCCAGGGCCCCCTGCAGAAGAGCTGGCTCCTAACCCTCTCCGCCCATCAGCCATGGGGCATGTACGAGGGAGCCGGTCCTGGGTGGGCCCTAAGAGGGCCTGGAGCAGGGGCTGGGCTGGGCAGTGAGGAGGGAAAGGGGACCACGTCAGTCACCTTGATCTGCAGGATGTCCCCCTCATGGGCTGGCCAGCCACGCAAAACCAGGCCTGTACGGGTGTCCAGGAGCACCATGAAGCCCGAGGAGAAGCCAGCCACGACGCTACGGCCACTGGGGCTGACGGCCAAGGAGCGGACAAGCCCCGGGTTCAGCCCGCCACCCAGGCGGAACTCATGCTGCAGACAGAGGGAGATGAGCTAAAGCACTGCCACCCACTCCAACCCGTTTCTCCCTGAGGTCCTGTTCACCCCAAGCCCACACGGCTGAAAGGCCTGAGCCTCTATCCCCCATCGAGGGGAGGGCACCCCTTCATCCCAGATCAGAGTCCCACCCCCCAGCATTTGCTGCTGTGGGTGATTTGTCTCCAAAGAGAAACTACACCCTGCTTCTCTCTTCAGGGTCTTTCCTCCCTGCTGGGCATCCAAGCCAGGGCTCAGGGAACCGAACGCCCCTGACCTGCAGGCCGGGCTTCCTGCAGTCCACAAAGCGCAGGGTCGAGTCAGAGCTGGCCATGGTGATGCTGGTATGGGGGGCAGGCATGACAGCCACAGCAGTCAGGGGCACCCGGCTGTCCCATGGCTCTATTACGCGAAGGGTCTTCCCTGGGAAGGAAAGGCACAGTGGATCTAGGGTCCCAGTAGCAGATGGAAGAACCCCAACCCTTCCTATCTCCCTGACATACCCTGTAACTGCCTCTCATCTCCCAGGGGACCTAAGAAAATACTAACGATGATTTTTTGACCCCCCCCCACCTTCCTGCATCCATGACCAGGCCAGGCTCCTGTACCCAAACTCTTCACACAGCACCCCCTGACCAAATGCTACCTCTCCTCGGTCTACCTCGATGCTACTCCATCCCCTCCCCCTTTAAAAACCTTATTAACCTTATTTCTCCCTAACACGATGCCAAAAAATCATCAAGCAACTCTCTGCCAAACTTGTATGACATGTTATGTGTTAAGCCAAACCCCTATGTGCATTATCTTCTAAACCAGTTCTGATTCCCATTTTGCAGATGGGGAGCACTAACGCTTCCAGCATCAAAGTGACTTGAGCAAGGTAACTCCGCAAATAAGTTGGCAGAACCAATTCAAACTTAAGGCTAATGGATTCCAACTCAGGTCTAACTGCTCCTCTGTGCAGCCTCGCTGGGTTGTCCCACACCATACACCAAGACACCCCAACCGCCCAACCCTGGGTCCCCGCACCCAGAGGCCTGGCCTGGCAGGGCACGGCATGGCAGCAACAGAACAGGCCTCACCTGGGCCCGCTCACCTGTGAAGGGGTCCCAGACGTGCACAGCCCCGTCACAGCTCACCACATACTGCGGGGCCTCGAGCTGGCCCACAAAGAAGACGCTCTTGCGGTGCTGGGCATAGACGAGGCGTGGGGCCGTCTCGCTGGTGCCATCCCCAGAGTTGTAGAGTGGCCAGAGGCGCACCGTGCGGTCCTTGCTGCCACTTAGGAAGAAGTCCTCACTGCTCAGGGGCGCCACGCACTTGACAGCCCCCGAGTGGCCCGGGAAGCTCTGCAGGCGGATCTGATGGAAGTGGAAGTGGGCATCCTGCTGGCTCACGCCGATCTCGTACTGCCAGTACGCCAGCCAGTTCCCGCTTAGCCCGTGGGCGCTCCGCGGCAGCTCCCGCTTCAGCGCGTTGTCCTCCTCGCTGCTGGGGCCCCCACTGCCAGCGCCAGGGATGGGGCCCAGCAAGCCGGGGCTCTCAGGCTGAGAGTCATCGGGAATCTGGATGCGGTTCCCGACCAGCACGCTCCCAAAGGTCCCCGAGTGGCCGTCGTCCCGGGAGCAGCCCCCACTCTGGGGGTCCCACTCAGGGCCGGCGCTGGGCACCGTGGGCTCCACGCCGGCAGGGCTGCGACTGCTCGGACTGATGGTCTCCAAATACAGCCCCGCCAGCTCCCCAACCAGCTCGTGGTTGGGGATGATTTTCCGGATGATGTCACCTGGATGGGAGTGGGAGAGGTCCTCAGATTAGGGAAGATGGAAGGCCGCTGCCACCACCCATCCAAGGCTTGGGAACCACAGAAAACAGGGCAGGTCCTGGCTGTGCAACTCTGGGCAAGTAACTCTTCATCTCTGAGCCTATTTTCTTCCACAGAAAAAGGTAGATCCATTCACACGAACATCTTCTATGTGTGCCGGGTGTTATGCAGGGCATCAGAAATAGAATGGTAAAAGCCAGGGGGTGCTTTCCCTCCCAGGGCTTAGATTTCAGTAGAGGGACGATGACATATCTAACCACAGGGCTGCCCATCCTATTTAAGATGATGACACACATAATTGCTCAGCAGTGCCGGGCCCACACGGGAGGCTACAGAAATGGTGGGCAGCTAATTCCTCTCAGACAACTCCGGGAGATGTCAGTACGTCAGCCTGGTGGCCCTGCCGTCCCCAGGGATACTCTAGGCCAGCTCCTGTGCCTCCTTGCTGGCTAATGCTCAGTCCCTGTTTATACAGCACCTTGGAACTCTGAGGTCCAAGGCCAAATCCCTTTGCTCTGACCCAGAACACTGAATGCTCGTTACTGATTCTGGGGGCAAGGGGAGCATGGGGCCCTCCCCAGAGAAGAGAAATGGCCACAGAGGCTTTGCGAGGGAACGTGATGGGGCAGTACCCAACAGGCAGGAGAAGGGCACGTAGATTGTGTACGCCATCTCCAAGGTGAACACCTTCTGCAGCTCGTCCAGCAGGGTAGGGTCCACCAGCCGCTGCCGCCCATCGGAGAAGGCCACCTCTGGCAGCTGGCCCTCACTGCGGCCCACAGGATCCAGCTTCAGCTCCTGTGGGCAGGGAGGCCCAGGGAGTCAGCCGAGTTCACGGCCCCTGCCCAGCCCAACCCAGCCAGGTAAGGGGGGTAGGTCTGCCTACCTGGTGCCGAAGCTCATGCAGCTGAGAGAAGACTTGAAAGAAGGTGGCCACAGGTTCACTCAGGTGCTGCTGGACCATCTCCTGCCCAATGCGCAGGCATATGAGGGCAATGAGGCTGATGGTTTTCACGCACAGGACAGTCCGGGCCTGGGCCCCACTCGGGAACCTGGAAAGAGAGTTCATGAGCTCCAGCACCCCCCACCTCTCCACAACTCTGCGGGACTTGCCCAGAATCTATGAAAAGCTTTAAGTGAAAAGAACTACAAGACAAATTTGATCCAAACCAGACGAGAGGAACCGGAGGCACAGAAAGAAGATGTGGCTTGTTCAGGGTCACACAGCTGGATCAGAACCAGGAATCCTGATAACCAAGACTCCTGACACCCAGTCCGGTCTCATCCCCAAGCTTCCCAGCCCCTCCTGGGTAGCTCCCTCAGCTGAGCTACTCCCACTCCCACAGGGGTGGGGCAGGAGCCTACCCAGTGACGAGGGAAGTGAGGAAGCTGAGCACGGGCAGCAAGACCTCGTGGCTGATTCGGGGCAGGATGTCCATGAGGGTGGTGTCCGAGAGGTACACGATGATCTTCTGGGTCAGAGTCACCGCTGCCAGCAGCCCCGCCTCCTTACGGCTGTTCAGTCGACTGGGGCCTGAGGTGCCACCTGGGGCCACCTAGGGCCATAGAGAAGGTGAGGGCCAGGCTGTCCACGGACCCCGTGGGGCCCCCAGGGATCCCAGGTCCACCCTCAAGCTCCTTGACCTCCCCTGGGACTGCCAGTCAGTAACTGACCAGGTAGCTGATGTAGGGCAGGTACTGGTAGGTGAGGACAGGCTCCCCATACAGATGAGCAATGTGGAGGAGGCAGCTGAGCACGGGCCCCGACACTATATCACCCAGCACCGGTCTCTTCTGATAGATGTTGCCAGCACTCAGCGGGGGACTCTCACCACTGCTCACGGTGAACTGTTGCCGAGTGGGCCCTGCCGAGGAAGAACCAGCAGCCTTGAGTAGCTAACAGCAGGCAGGAGGCAGGGCGGCCTTCCAGGAACTGTGGTAGCCACTCCTCGTCACCCTAGCCTGGGGGCCACCCCACGCCCTACCCAAGGAAGGAAGTAGCTTACAGATGGGGTCCCAGGACCTGCCTGGGAGGTGGAAGTAGGAAGGATCCCCTGCAGGGGGGCTGAAGATAGACAGAGGGGCTGGGACGAAGCCCCATCTCCAGCACCAACCACAGGCCTTACCAACGTAACAAGATGTCAGCAGGCGGAGCAGGTTCCGGGCCACGTAGCGAGAGGCCACTGTGGGACCAAGCTTGGCAGATAGCCAGCGGACCATCTTGCAGGCTGTATCTGCAGGGCAGGAACGGGCCCTGAGCTCATCAGATAATGGTGACTTGCCATGCCTCCCACCCCACCCCAGGGCACCTCTCCTGGCCTATCCTGGCTGCAGACCTGCCAAGGGGCCCAGTCAAAGCCGGGTGCCCCACACCACCATCCTCTATTTAGCAGTGGCAGAGGTGGCCTGTGGCTTTGGGACTGCCCCCACGTGGCCCTGGCTTTGGGGCTACTCCAGGCTCCTCTCCTTCAGCACACCTTGCAGGAAGGTTATCCTTTCAGTGAATCTTCCTAAGCTGCTAAATGAGGCCTGGCCAGGCCCTGGCTCCCTCACCCTACGGCCTGTGTTCCTTCTTCTTCCTTCCACTCTCTCTGTCTAAACTTCCTAGGTTTGCACTGATTCTTTTTTTTCCTTCAAACTTTTATTTAAATTCTAGTTAGTTAAAATACAGTACGATAAGGCCGCCTGGGTGGCTCAGTTGGTTAAGCGACCGACTTCGGCTCAGGTCATGATCTCACAGTCTGTGAGTTTGAGCCCCGCGTCGGGCTCTGTGCTGACAGCTCAGAGCCCGGAGTCTGCTTCAGATTCTATGTCTCCCCCTCTCTCTACCCCTCCTCTGCTCATGCTCTGTGTCTCTCTGTCTCTCAATAATAAATAAACGTTAAAAAATTTTTTTAAAAAATACAGTACAATATTGGGTTCAGGAGCAGAATTCAGTCCCTGATTCTTCAATGGAACCATGACAACCTTAGAGCCTCACACATGCTGTTCCCACTGCCTGGTATGCTCTTCCCACTGTAAACCCTACCATTTTGCTTGCTATCTCCTATTCATTGGACCTCAACCAGCCCTACTTTCATGGGACCCTGAAAACTTGATCTAAGCCCCATTTATATTCCCTCATAGCAGCCAGTCCTGTTCTTTACAGCACTAACATGACATTTACATGACACTGTCTACAGTGTGGCATCTCCTCGGCTACAGGTGCACTCCAGGAGGGCAGGCCCACATCTGTGCTGTGTGTGAATCTGCTGCACCCACGGCTTAGCAAAGACTAGGTACTCAGAAATGTTGAATGAAAACCAGAGTGACGAAAAGCTAATACCTATTCTTCTGAAACTATTCCAAAAAATAAAAGAGGAAGGACAACTTCCAAATTCATTCTATGAGGCAGCGTTATCCTGATACCAAAACCAGATAAAGACACAAAGAGAACAACAGGCCATTATCTCTGTTGCACATAGATGCAATATCCTCAACAAAATGCTAGCCAACTGAATCCAACAATACATTAAGAAAATCATTCACCGTGATCAAGTGGGATTTACTCCTTGGGATGCAAGGGTGGTTCAATAGTCACAAATCAATCATCATGATACATCACATCAATAAAAGAAAGGATAAAAGCCATATGATCATTCCAACAGATGCATAAAAAGCACCTGACAAAGTACAATGTGCATTCATAAAACCCTCAACAAAGTAGGTCCAGAGGAAACATACCTCAATATAATAAAGGCCATATATGAAAAACCCACAGCAAATGTCATCCTCAATGGGGAAGAACTAGGAGCTTTTCCCCAAGGTCAGAAACAAGACAAATATTTCCACTCTCACCACTGGAAGTCTTAGCCACAGCAATCAGACAACAAAAAGAAATAAAAATCATCCAAACTGGTAAAGGAAGTAAAACTTCCATTATTTGCCGATGACATGATACTATTTATAGAAAACCCTAAAGACTCCACCAAAAAACTACTAGAACGGACACATGAATTCAGTGAAGTCACAGGATACAAAATCAATGTACAGAAATCTGTTGCATTTCTATACACTAAGAATTAAACAGCAAAAAGAGAAATTAAGAAAACAATCCCATTTACAATTGCACCAAAAACAGTAAAATACCTAGGAATAAAATGAAACAAAGAGGTGAAAAACCTGTATCCTGAAAACTATAAAACATGGATGAAAGAAATTGAAGATGACACAAAGGAATGGAAGGTTCTTCCATGGATTGGAAGAATGGATATTGTTGGAATGTCTATACTAGCCAAAACAATCTACACATTTAATGCAACCCCTATCAAAATACCAACAGCATTCTTCACAGAATTAGAACAAATAATCCTAAAATTTGTATGGAATCACAAAAGACCCTGAATAGCCAAAGCAATCTTGAAAAAGAAAAAGTGGAGGTATCACAATTCCATACCTCAAGTTATATTAATTACAAAGCTGTAGTAATCAAAACAGTATGGTACTGGCACAAAAATAAGCACATCAATGGAACAGAACAGAAAACCCAGAAAAAAGCCCACAATTACATGGTCAATTAATCTTTGACAAAAGAAAGAATATACAACCGGAAAAAGTCTCTTCAGCAAATGGTATTGGAAAAACTGGACAGCTACATGCAAAAGAATCATACTGGACCACTTTCTTACACCATACGCAAAAAGAAACTCAAAATGGATTAAAGTCCTAAACATGAGACCTGAAACCATAAAAATCCTAGAAGAGAGCATAGGCAGTATTTTTCTGACATCAGCCATAGCAACATCTTTCTAGCTATGTCTCCTGAGGGAAGGGAAACAAAGGCAAAAATAAACTTTTGGGACTACATCAAAATAAAAAGGTTCTGCATAGCTAAGGAAATGATCAACAAAACTAAAAGGCAACCTTCTGAATGGGAGAAGATATTTGCAAATGACATATCCGATAAAGGCTTAGTATCCAAAATATATTAAGAACTGATACAACTCAACAGCCAAAAAAACAAATAATCCAATTTAAAAAAAGGCAGAAGACATGAACAGACATCTCTCCAAAGAAGACATCCAGATGGCCAACCGACACATGAAAAGATGCTCCACATCACTCATCATCAGGGAAATGCAAATCAAAACTACAATGAGATACCACCTCACACCCGTCAGAATGGCTAAAATCAACAACACAAAAAACAGTTAAGTGTTGGCGAAGATGTGGAGAAATGTGCAGTGCTGGAGGGAATGCAAACTGGTGCAACCACTGTGGAAGGTGCTTGGGAGGTACCTCAAAAAGTTAAAAATAAAACCACCCTCTGATCCAGTAATTGGACTACTCCCAAAATATGTAAACACTATTTCCAAGGGACACACACACCCCTATATTTACTGCAGCATTATTTACAAGAGCCAAACTATGTGCAGCCCACGTGTCCATCAACAGATGAATGGATAAAGAAGATGTGGTACACATGTACAATGGAATATTACTCAGCCATAAAAACGAATGGTATCTCGCCATTTGCAACAACATGGACGGCGCTAGAGAGTATTATGCTACGCAAAACAAGTCAGAGACAAATTCCACATGATTTCACTCATGTGTGGAATTTAAGAAACAAAACAAACAAGCAAGGAAAAAGGGAGAGAGAAAAAGAGTGAGAGGAAGAAACCAAGAAACAGACTCTTACCTATAGAGAACTGATGATTATCAGAGGGGAGGTGGATGGGGAAATGAGTGAAATAGGTGATGGGGATTAAAGTGCACTTGCTGTGAGGAGCACTGAGCAATGTACAGAATTGTTGAATCACTACACTGTACCCCTGAAACTAATGGAACACTGTATGTTAACTATATTGGAATCAAAAGACAAAACAGAACCCTGAGGCACCTGGCTGGCTCAGTGAGAACATGCGACTTGATCTCAGGGTCATGAGTTTAAGTCCCACGTTTGGGTGTAGACATTATGCAAATAAATAAGTAATACGATAAGATAAAAAGACAAAACAAAACAGAGGACTGTTTTACAACACCTCGAGGCCTGAGAACTCACCAAGAAGGATCTTCTGTTCTTTGCCCTCCGACTGCTCAGTTAGTGGTTCCTCCTCTTCCTCCCCATCTGTGTCGCCACCACGGGCCACGACAGTATCCATGGACAGCACCGTGTCAGAGAGAGTGAGCTCAGACGCCCTGGTGATGTCGTCTTGCTCCCCCTCTCCCTCCTCCTCCTCCAACACCACACAGCCTTCCTCCTCCTCCTCTTCCTCCTCTGAGCCTTCGCTTTGCTTCAAGTCCTGGCTGCTGTCACCTGACCTGAGGCTGCTCTTGTCCACAGGAGCACCCCCCTCATCTGCAGCCCGTTCCTCGCCCAGGGAGGTCTCACTGGTGCTGCTCTTGTCGCTCAGCCGGCCTAGGCTCACAGCCTCAGCTTCCTGGGGCTGTGGGGACTCAGCCACATAGAGCCCAGCTTGGAAGTCTTCAGTCTCAGGGAGGTAGGCCTGGTCATGGAAGCTGACACCAGACGTGTAGTCCGGGAGCCCCAGGCCCGAGGAAGCAGCAGGCTCACCATCCATCTGAATTTCCTCCCCAAAAGCACAGGGGCTGGGCCTAGCCCCTGGGAGCTCACTCTCCTCATCCTCAGTGGCCCCCACCAGGCCCTTGCTTTCCTCCTGGGAGGCCTCCACACCAGCCAGCACCTGGAGGACGTGGGGCAGCAGGTGGATGAGAAAGGCCTGCAGGCCCAGCCGCACCATCAGCTGGGCCACAAAGCAGTCAGTGTACAAGTAGAAGCGGCCGTGTAACCGGCAGGGGCTCTCATAGGCACCAATGAGAGGCTTCAGTAGGTACTTATTGGCATTTTTGGGGCCCAGGGCCTTAGCGACAGGTTCAAATAGGTACCAGGCTGTGTACACAGCCGTGTGCTCCTCAGACATGAGTGACAGCACGAAGGGCAGCAGGATCTCCAGGCCCTCCGGGGTGATGTCACTCAGCACCGCACCCAGTTGCTGCCACAGAGCAAACACCAGCTCCCGCCCCTGGGCCTCGTCCTCCACGCGTCTCGCCTGATACAGGAGGATGAACTTGTGCAGCGCCGGGAAGTACGGAGGGAAGGGAACCACGGAGCTGAAGGGGCTGAGGAGCTGGGCCGGACAGGGTGGAGGCAATCCCCGGGAGATGGGCCTGTACTCAAAGAGTGGGGCCAGCTTGCCCCTCCCTGCTGTCACAGGGCCTTCGGGTCCACTGAGCTGCAGGAGCATGTCCAGCACGGGCTGCAGAGACACGGGGATCTCCTTGGGGTGGCGTGTGCAGAGGCCCCGAACGGCCTCGAAACGTACCCACAAAGGCGCGTCAGGCTGCAGTGTCCGGACCCTGGTGGCAAACACCATCTCAGCCAACAGGACACCCAGCGCCTGCATGTCCCGATGGAAGAGGTCCTGCAGCTGCACGGGTGGCTGGACCTGGGCATGCTCAGGCACCTCCAATTGGCCCCCTAGGCCTTTGGTCAGGAAGTTGCCTAGTTTCTCCAGCCCTTCCAGAGCCTGCACAGGATTGAAACCCTCGGGAAGAAGAATCTTCCCCTCCTCACCTTCCCCAGGGTCGGCCCCAGCAGCTTTGTTCCTGCGGCCTGCTCGAGAGGCCGAGGCCACTGAGAAAGACAAGAGGCCTGGGGAGGCTTGACTGGAGGAAGATGAGGAAGAGCCCAGCTGGTCACCTGCTTTCCCTGCGAGGGAGATAGAATCCAGAGCTTCTGTGGCCTGTTCCAAGTCATCTTCCCCTGCCACGGGCCTCTCCCTGGCCCAGCCAGCCTCACAGGGAGTGGCCTCCAAAACCAGCCTGCCCACCCCATTTGTAAGCTGTCCTGGTAAGTCCTCCCGGCCTATGCTCTCCTGGATGGTCTGGAACAACACTCTGGGGATGAGTGGAGGCTCAGGGGCCAGGGCAGGAGCCCCAGCCAGGCGTTGGGGGTGTGGCTGATCGAAGAGCTGCACCACGCCATAGCTGGTCAGGTGTGTGTGGGCATCCACCAGGTGCAGGCACACATTCTTCTCTTTCACAGCCTCCTTGCCCTGGAGTTTGTAGCCAAATGTGAGGTCAATCCAGTGGTGCAGGTCCTGGGACACCTCTCGGCTCTCCAACAGTGCCCGGTGTGCAGACACGAACTCCTGACTGGAGCCACACCAGGCTGGCACATCTAGGTCAGGCATGTCAGGGTGGATGGAACAGAAGATAGAGGGATCGGTGTAGAACTCAGGAATGCACTCGTCGGGTGTCCAGTTCTGCATACGTTCCATGCTGGCGGGATACTCATGGGGCTCCCACTGCGCCCGCACATGTCCACAGAGCACCGACCGGGGTGTCCTCCGAGCCTTGTACACATAATATGTGATGTCGGAAAGCACGTCCGAGATGTGGTGAGGAACGTGAGGTGGCTCCCCGCCACCCGCACCACCTGCTACAAATGCCTGCCGCGTCATCTCGTATGTGAAGTCCAGCTGCTTATCCCCCTTGTTGAGGCGGAACTTGGACTTGCGCAGGTCTCGAAAGCGCCCGTGGGGTGTGGTGAAGTCCACCACCCAGGGCAGCACTGGGTGGTAGTTGGGATCTCCCTGCCGCCGACCTGCCAGCCTATTTAGCTGCATGAGGTAGTGAAAGTTGCTGATGCGGCCATGGACCCAATCCAACACAAGGCCTCTAAGTTCCTCCCGGCAGGTGGGACACCCAGCCCCCCCACCTCCCTCCTCTCCAAGTTCAGTGCCTGGCCCAGCCCTCGATACAGGGGTCTCCTCATTCTCTTCCTCCCTGGGCCTTTCGTAAGCACTCAGGTCCAGCCGGAGCTCGCTGCAAAGCTTCTCATCCACAGCGATGTGGTGCAAAGTTAGGGCCCCGCAGGCCAGTCCCTGGCGGTGACAGGCATCCATAGCCCTCAGCACACGGAAGAGAATGAAGAGCACCTTGGCTTGGCTGTTGGTCAGCTTGGCAGGGCTGAAGGTGACCACATCGTGCAGGGAAAACTGCACATAAGGGTGCACCACGTACAGCATCTCTGGCGACTCCAGCAGGGCCTCAGCTCGCAAAAGACTGGGACAGGCCAAACTGCCCCGAGGGGGACAGGGACCATCTCTTGTATATGATGGGCACTGGGTAAATTCACCCACTGACAGGAAGGAACAACCATAGACCCTTTGCAGAGCCTGTCGTACTAAGTCCAGGGCAGGGACAGCTGAAGGGGCAGGGCTATGACTATACGGCTGCCCATAAGTACGATAAGCATGGCGCCACAGGTTGCGATAATTCTGGGCAGCCACATCCTGCATGAAGCGAGTGAGGGTCTCAGGGCTGCTGGACCCTTCCTCGAAAGGCAAGCCGCCACGGAGCGGGTAGGACAGCCTCCGCTTCCGCAGCCCGTGCACCTCCACGCGCGTCCAGCCGGGGGGCAGCTTCTGCACGGAGCGTTGCAGAAGAGTCCTCACTTCCGCCTCGCTCAGGCCCTCTGCCCGGGGGCAGGGTCCCAGGGGCAGCCGGCGCTCGCGGAGGCTGGCCAGCCAGCGCGCGGGCACTAAGGCCACCACGTGGGTGCCCCCCGGGGCCGCAGCCAGCTGCCGGGCATCGATGTTCAGGTCCCTCTCCACGCTCTGGAGCAGCTCCTCCATGTCGGGGCTTGGGGGCGGGGACCAGCCTTCGGCCCCGTTGGTAAGAGCGACTTCCCGCCCCCTGCTCCCCGGGGCCATCCCCTCCTGGCCGCCTGGGGGCAGCGCGGGGCTGAGCCCGGCCACGGCCCTTCCCGCGACGGCTTCCGGGGTGCCAGGCCGGGCGGGTAGGGACGGGCGAGGGACCCGGGCTGAGGCAGAGGCGGGGGCGGAGGGGCCGGGGACAGAGGAGGGGAGGGCGGGGACGCTCTTACCCCACTGCAGGGTCCTGCGCTCCGGGCACAGCCGGGCAGGGGCTGCGGGGCGCCCGAGCCTGGCTCTGCCGTGACCGGTCAGCTGACTCGGCTCACGTGATCGCCCCGGCACGGAAACAACCGCACGTGGCTCAAATGGGCCGGTCGGACCGCGCCTCCCGCCGGCGCCACCGCCTGGCAGGCCTCGGTGCCCTCCCTCCCAGTGCAGTTGTGGCTTCGCTCTCTCGGGGTGCAGGAGAGGGGGATGCTGAACAGCCCATGAGATTTCCCTCCCTGCTTCCTCCTGCACGCACCAGGACGTGGATTTAGGAAGGATTTTGCCGGAGATCCCAGCCTTTAGCGGGCTGATACCACCGCCCCTCTGGTTTTACGAATAAGAAACCGATGGCAGAGCCGGGCTTTTGACATTAAGTCCCTTCAGCGCCTCCATGCTGCCTACCAAGAGAAGGAGCTTTTAATTTTCCAATACATTTAATCAGTAGCATTCCATTTGGCTTTTACAACACCCCTAAAATACAGAAGACAGTTAATACTCTTTATATTTCACAAGTCATAACCAAGAGCCGCCAAAGAGACTTGCCCAAGTGGCAGAATGGCAACTTAGAAGCTGGTGCACACACTTTCTGTCCTACAGCACCCCCCCCCCCCCCCCCAGCCCTCTCAGGGCTCTTTCTTTCTCTCTTTCAAATTCTGAGCCATCTGAGAGGGAGAAAAGTGGCCCAGGCCCAGAGGCCTGTAGTTCTTGGGAGGAAAGGTTCCCCCCAAGACTTCCCGTTGAAGATCTGCCTCTGAGGTGCCAGAGCCTGCCTGCTGTGGTCAGAGCCTTGCAGTTGCTACCTTGGCTAGGGGAACGGTGCAGCACAGGACAGGGAGCAGAAACCAGACAGCTGGTGCCAAAACTATCCGGGGGGTCTCGGTTCTGACCCATTTGAAGACATTGTAGCAAAACCACTGGCTCTGTTTTTTTGAGTCTCACTCCTAGCAGATTTTGCCTCAAGTAGGAGTTTGGTGTAGAGGGAGGAATCCATAAAGGCACTCAAGAAAAACTACTGTCCCGGGGCTCCTGGGTGGCTCAGGCGGTTAAGCATCCATCTCCATTTCGGCTCAGGTCATGATCTCATGGTTCATGGGTTCGAGCCCCACATTGGGCTCTGTGCTGCACTGAGTCTGCTTGGGATTCTCTCTCTCCCTCTCTCTGCCTCTCCCTTGCTCATGCTCTCTCTGTCTTTCAAAAGTAAATAAATAAAACTTAAAAACAGTTTTTTAATTAAAAAAAAAAAAAAAGAAAATCTACAGTCCTAATTAGAGAGGAAACAAATGGTTCAGCTATGATCTGATTCCATCTGCATCCTCTTGAAGACACAGTGGGAGCCCCGGATGTGCTTGTTCACATGGCCTTGGGCAGTTATAACTTACAACCATCATTCATGGAGCACTGATTAGGAGCCAGGCACCCTGCTAACACTTTGCATATCTTGTTTTGTTTAAGGAGTTATTTTTATAACCATTTAGGATGAGGAAGCTGACTACCTTAAGCAACTTGCCCAAGGTCACACTGCTAAGAGTTGGTAGAGCCAAATTTCAAACCCAAACTATCTCATTCTAAAACCAATGTTCACTGTGCTCCTTGGCCATGAAGTTTTATTTTTTCACCTGAGAAATTAGGCGTTCTTTGACAGTCTCGCATCCCGAAGTTTGGTCTGAGTACCTGAGGCCAGAGAACGGGTTTTGATGGTCAGTGGGTAGTGCCTGCTTCTTAGTACCAATAAAATTGGGTCCACCTGGTCTTTGCTCGGGTTTGTTTACCTAGTCTGAATAGGCACTACTTTTTCTTTCTGTAAGTTCGTGTATGTCCTGCCCTCTAGTGGTTTTGGCTTGCAATACAACGATGACCTTGAGTGTAACTAACCTTAAGAATTCTTTTCTTCCTTTGAATAGGATGTCCTTACAATGCTGGGCACTAAGATTTCTGGGGCACTGACACCTTCCCCAACCTGAGGCCTAAAACAGTGGTTTTCAAACTTTATGATGTACTTCCGATTCAGTAGTCCGGAATGAGACCCAGGGACCCGAATTGTTAACAAGCACCCCAGTTAATTCTGATGCAGGCAATCTGCAGGCCACATTTTGATACAATGCTCTGTAACAGCTCAATTCCCAAATTTCCCTGGAATCCCAACCCAAGCACCCTTGGGCTTTGGAGAATCTGGGACCAAATTAGCCACTCCCTTTCGCCAACTTCAATATTGAGTTTCCTGGAGGTCATGGCTTGGATAGTCAAAGAGGGAAGTTGCAGCTGCCCCGGCAGTCAGCCCATGCTGAGTGAGGTTAGTTTTTGCTGATCTGGCAGGGAGAAAAGTGAAGGAAGCTAACATTTAGTGTGCCAACTGTGGGCCAGTGGGCCAGGTACTGTGCTAGGTGTTTTCGAACATAATCCTTTTCGGGGCACCTGGGTGGTTCAGTAGGTTTAAGCATTTGACTTCAGCTCAGGTCATGATCTCACCATTCATGAGTTCGAGCCCCTCACTGGGCTCTCTGCTGTCAACACAGAGCCTGCTTCAGATCCTCTGTCTCCTCTCTTTCTGCTCCTCCCCCCTCATGTGCTCTCTCTCTCTCTCTCTCTCTCTCAAAAATAAACATTTTAAAATTTTTTAATAAAAACAACATAATCCTTTTTTAATCCCTACAATAAACTCTGAATTTATTATTCACTCTATTTTGTGGATGAGGAAATTGAGGTGCAGAGATGTTGAGCATCTTCAAGTTCAGAGCGGGTAAGAGCTGGAATTTGAATCCAAGTTTGTTGATTTCGGTAGTTCTCAACTGGGGGAGATTTTGGCCCCCAGGGGACATCTGGTAATGTCCTGAGACATTCATGGTTGTCATAACTGCAGGGTGGGGGTGTTGCTAATTCCATCTAGTGGACCAGGGATGCTGCTAAAATATGCTACAAACGACAGCCCCCACAACAAGAAATTATCTAGCCCAAAATGTCAATACTGCTGAGGTTGAGAAACCCTGGACTCAAAGCCTGTGCTTTTGCCCAATGGGGTGGGAGGGGTGAGGGGGAATGGAGAGTTAGCAGAACAAAATGGACATGGGCCTACTCCGAGGGTCTTGGATAAGAAGGGAATGAGACTTCCACTGTAAGGATAATGGATAATGGGGGCAGCTGGTGAGGTTCCTCTTTCTTCCAAGCTTGGCCAAGGCCCTGCTCAGTTTCTCCCAACCTTGCCAAGTCAGTCCTGGGACTTAACACTAAGCTTGTCCTGGAATGACCCTGACTCCCTGCTCAGGGCTGGGGTAAAAATATTTACCTGGGTCTTCCTGCAGGACTTCCCAGCCAAAGCCTCTGGTTTCTGGGATCAGTGCATTCCACTTGCAGTCTCTGGGAGGCTCCACATTAGCACGCCTGCTGTGGAGGGTGAGAGTGTAAATAAAAAAAGGGCC
This sequence comes from Panthera pardus, assembly GCF_024362965.1. Classification (NCBI taxonomy): domain Eukaryota; kingdom Metazoa; phylum Chordata; class Mammalia; order Carnivora; family Felidae; genus Panthera; species Panthera pardus. Next base: position 55,246,600 of record NW_026526876.1, read on the forward strand.
AGGTGGCATCTAAGTTATAAGTGGAGTGAATGGGTGAAGCCAAGAGAGTCCCATTAGCTAGTCCCAGTGTGGGAAGGAATAAGGCAACTTGAGTAGGGAGTAGGGGGCAAATGGCCTGCGGAGCAGGTTTCTGGCCCCAGGAAGCGTTCTTTCCATGGCTATTCCTCTCCTCTAGGTTTGGTTTGCAGCTTCCCTGGACCTTTCCCAGTACCATTCCTGGAGCACCCACACACCCAGCCAGCCACCATTCTGAGCCTCCCCAATACTGGCCTCCTTCTAGACCTGGGAAGGCGGGTATGAGCTGAGTGTGAACTGGCTGTGCAGACAGGAAATACCGCTCGTTCCAAGCTCAGACCTCTGAAGAGCTAAACAGCAGATTGGGGGGTTGGAGGGGGGGAGATAGTCTTGGAGTGAAAGAGGAAAGAACATACAAGCAGGTCCCCCATATTTGGGGTTCCATCTCCTGTCTTTCCTGAAGACCCAGGAGGGTTGGGGCGGAGGTAGAGTGGGGGGTGGGGTGGGGATAAGGGGATGGAGGAGGGCAGGCCAGGAGGAGGATGTGGTAACAGCTGATTCGTCCCCTGAGGTCACACTTTCCAGCAATCAGCTGTTACTGGGGTGGAAGGCAGGAAGTTTCCTTAAAGGCACATTGTTCTGAACACAGGCTGGGAATTCTGGAGTTCCTAGGAACCACAGCAATTACTTGGTGGAGCCTGTATTTGATACAGAGGAACTGTCTCTCACCCCAGGCTGATCCTTTTCGGTATCCTCATACTCAACTGGGAGTCTATGGAAAAGTCACGGATCCTGTCTACACGTTCCTCTTTTTTGGAACGGGGCGGGGGTGGGGGTGATAAATTGCGATGCGTCCCAGACTTGGCCCTTTAAAAAAGCGGTTTAGCAGCTTTTGCCAAGTCATTGGGTTCCTCTTCGTTTTGCCCATCCCCCGCCCCCCTAGGCTCTGATTGGCCCCTGGGGAAAGGGGCAGCCTCCCCATTGGTCTCTACCTTTGAAATCTCTTCCTAAGTAGGCCCGAGTCAGTGAAAGGCTTCTGGAGGGCGGGACAGAATAGGGGTATTAGGCGGAGGATGGGGTTACTTACCAGTTGACACTCTGGCAAGACCCATCCCCTAGTTTCCCACCACCAGTCTTGCTTCTACCCTCAAGTGAGGACTGTACTATGAATCTTTTGTTAGGAAGCTGCTGCTTGAGAGGCTCTGCCTCTATGCGACTGGGACGAGACCTACTCTACAAGAAAAATCTCCTGGTTAGTAAGAGCCCGCCAGGAGAGGAGGACTAGATCTCTCCAGTGAAAGCTGGGACCAGGAGAGGTGGACAGTTTTCCCTCCCCCAAAAGCCCTCAAGAGTCCTCATCCAAAGGAAGAGTCTGCTGCCCGGGAGGCTGATTTCCACCTTCAGTTCTACCCACTCCTGCTTCGCCTGCTCCACCTTTCCCTAAAGAACTATCGCCTCATACGCAGAGGTCAGCGAATCCATTTTGGGGTAGTGTAAAACAAGCACGCACGGCCCAAAAAAGGAGGGGCTGTAGCCCTTTAAGGACTTCGCCAGGATGGATTCGGAGAGGAGTTTAAAAATGCCAACTCACAGAGCGCGCTGGATTCTGGGAACGAGGTGCCAGACCGAGAACTACATTGACCAGTGTGCAACGCAAACACACACGCCTTTACTTCCTTTTGCTCTTTAGGACTCTGGTTTGACGTAGCGCTCCTCAAAGCAAGCTGCCTTAGGCTTATGGCTCAGCCACACCTTTTCACCTATTGGTGAGCTCGTGAGTTGGTGGGCGTGGCCTAGCGCAGCTCACCCAGGCAAAGGGGTGGCCTCCTTGCCAATCAGAGCTAAGACGGCCGGAGAGGCGGGACCTGGGCGAAGTGCTGGCGCCCCAGAGTGGGTGTGGTCACGCTGCCCAGCAGTGGGCGGTGATTGGCCCTGGGCGGTGCAATCGCAGCTTGTGCGTCACGACGCCGCCAGCTGATCGGAGCCTGGAGCCGGTGTGTGCTGGGCGCAGGGAAGACACAGCGCCGCCGGCCGTGGGGGACGGACGCACTGATTTGCTCCCCTACCCTCAGCAGCCCCCCCACCCAGCACCAGGTGGGTGTGAGCTGGGGTCTCCGCCGCACAGGAGGGAACCGTGCTAACAGGGTAACGGGGGAAAGTAGGGTCCTGGTGGCCACACCCTGCCCTTCCGGGGGAGGGGAGAGGGGGCGGCGGGGGTAGGGGAGCTTTGGGGCAGAGGGGCCTGAACTGACTGGAGTAGTGTGGCAGGAGGTTTAAAGAAGGAGCCAGGACAGCAGTAGTGGCGGAAGGTTTTGCAGAGTGGCTAAAAGGGAGACGAGGGGCTGGAGGGCTGGGGGCAGCTAACCTGGGCGCCCCCTGGTCAAAGGATATGAGAACTGGCCTTCTAGCTTGCGGAGGGTTTGGACGCGGCGGGTAGTGAGGAGGTAGTTTTCCTTTACTGGCAGTCAGTGGGTCAGGGCCAATTGAGCGCCCTGGCAGGGAAGGGGTCTCTGGGCGGGCCGGCCCCTCCTCTCGTTCCCTCCAGGGGATGTTATGTAAGGGGGGAGGGGAGAGGAGTAGGGGGCGGCGGTGCGGGGGCCTTATGCAACCCAAAGGTTAGGGTTTCACCGCGGTTGGTGGGGGAAGCGGGCTGGAGGAGGACCTGGAAACTCTAACCCCCCCTCCCCAGCCTAACTGGCCGTCTTGGGCCCAGAGAAGGTCACCTCTGCACCTCCCCCCAGCATGTCCGGTTGTGGGGCCCCTAGCCCAGGCCTGGCCCTGACCGCCTGGGAAGCCGGCTGACTGGGTGGGGCGCCTGGGTTAGTCATCACTGGGCTCCCTCTCTCCCCACCTCTCGGCCAACTCTTGGCCCCTCCCTATGGCCTCTCGCTAGGCTATCGCCCCCACCTCCCTCCGGCCCTAGTTACAGCCTCCAACTCATTTGGCCTGTCATCCTGGCTGTCAGACTGGGCTAGGAATTGTCAGGGTGCCAAAGGGTTGATGGAGCAGCTGGTCAGAGGGTCAGTGCCCTGGGCCCACCCCGCCCTGCAGCCAAGGGCACCTGCTTGGCACAGACTCTGAGCAGCCGCTGAGTCCTATGGGCTGAACAGAGCTGGCTCAGACAGAGGAGAGTGGGAAGGAGTTGGACTGGTCACCTGGGGGAAGGAAGATACCACAAAGTTCATGTCTCCCAAGAGGGTTTTGTAATTTGAAAACCTCCCACCCCCACCCTAGTCTTTCTTATCCTCTGAGTATAGAAGTCTGAAAGCAAGACCGCCTTGGCCGCTCACACTGGCATGGGCCATGCCCTTGGACTGAGTGTCAGCACAGACCCGCCCTCCCCAGCTCACAGCCCTCTAGCCTGCCACGCCCCCAGCCCCCTCCCTGGGCCATGCTGCAGGGCCCGGCTTTTCCTGCTGATTCATGCGTTGGAACTGTGGGGGCGGGGCTTGGAACTTGGAACAAAGTTCAGACATGGAGGGGCCGGCAGACAGCCTGGAATTCATACCAGATGTACCCGGAATGCGCAAGCGGAATGCCTGGCATTTGAGAGTCTTGGGGAAGCTGCCCATCCACCCTGCCCATACTTCCCTCCCCTCCAGCCTTTGGTCCCCTGTCCTCTCCTCACAGTCCCTGGAGCCTCTGCTGACCTTCCAAACACTTCCTTACTCTTCCCCAGATGTAGGCCCCCAAAACTCTTCTAGCTGAACTCTTTGGGAACAAGTCAGTTGGGCTGAGCACTGAACTCACATTTTTGGACCTAAGGTACAACTTCTCACCAAGTACCTGGGCGATTGGTGGGACGTGTCCAAGGTTCTAAGTCCTGCCCTCTCTGAATGCTGAAGAGGAGGGGCCCTCCGTGGGTAGCTGAGGCAAGGGGTGGGGGGTGGGGTGAGAGCAGGCCTGGGTCTCTACAGCCTTCAGTTCTGGAAAGAGGTGCAAGGAGGTATGTTTAGAGCTGCCTCTTGCTTCTCACTGAAGTTAACCGCTCCTGCAGGCCCAAGTCAAAGCCAAGAACCCTTTGTTACAAGGTTGAGCATCTGTTGGAGCTGGACTTTGATGCCAGTGGGACAGTGTCCCTGTGACATGGCCCTGCTCAGATCCTTCCCATTTTTCTTCCCTTTCCTTTTAGGAGCCTGTCCCTCCCACATCCTCAACTGGCTGAGCCGCAGTAGTTCTTCAGTGGCAAGCTTTATGTCCTGACCCAGCTAAAGCTGCCAGTTGAAGAACTGTTGCCCTCTGCCCCTGGCTTCAAGGAGGAGGAGGAAGAGGAGAAGGAGCTGCTTTCCCCCTCATCTGGAAGGTGACGGAACTGGGGCTGGGAAGGTCAGAACAGCGGGAGTGGTGATGCCTTTTGGAAAAGGGAACCTTGTTCGGTTGGAGACCCTTCAGCCAGATTGGCCCAGCAAGAGAGAACAGTTGTAGATTAGAGACCCTCGTTGGGTTGGGGACTAGATGGCTGTGACTACCCAAGGTTAGTTGGTCTACATGAGTGTGTAACAAAGGGAAGACAATGGGAGCAAAGAAAACTGGCAACACCTTTACTCAGATGTCTTTCTTGACCCTCCTTCCTGTCTCCCTTTCTTTCCTACTGCCTTTCCAGGTGAGGTCCAAAGTAAATTTCATCTTCAGGGAAGAGCTCATACTGAAACTCCCATCTGAGTAGTCAACCCCATGCTCTTAGCTTTCCCTGTATTTCCTCAGACTGGCCTGGACTCCAGTTACAGGGATAAATCACCTATATGTGGGACCCTTGGGCCTCTTGTCTCAGCTTCAACACCTGTGAGATGCAGAATCATACAGTTGAATGTGCAGGAGGAATCAGAAGCCTACTGTGCAGACTCAGAGCCCGGGCTCTCCTCTCCCTGTGGGTGGGAACAAAACAGCTTTTCATATAAGCTGTTGCCCCTCCCCCCATCCCTAACCAACACAACCCCAGGAGCTGGGGGCGGGCGGAGGATTAGAGGGAGGGGGCTAGAGTTAGACCAGGGCTAAGGGCTGGAGGAGCTCAGTCTCTACATTGACTTCCCACCATGCAAAGGTGGCCCCAGGTTTCCTCTGCCACCCAAAACAGAACTGCAGCCCCTGATGGGGTTCCAACTGCTGTTCCTCTGTTTCTTCTCTCACTTTACCTTCCAGGATAATTTGTGAGACTCAGCTCAGGCTTACGAGGCAGGAAATTCTCTCCAGCAACCAGCCGAGATGGGTTGTGAGATGTGACCCCCTCTGGGGAATCAAGCTGTGTAAACCTAGCACCCCTGGCTCCTGATGCCATGTAACTCTTGGGGCTCAGGCTCTGGTGTGGTTCAACCGTGGCCCAGCCTCCCTGCCTGAAGGTGGGCAAATTCAGGGGCTGCAGAAAGCTGTCCCGCTGTGGGGCACAAGATGTACAGGTAGCTGGGTCCTTTTCTCCATTTATGAGAGAGATTTAGGGGAGAGTAGATCATTGAACCCACCCTTCTGCAGCCTAGGCTGGATGTGTGTGGGACTGCGGCGGAGGGGGTGGGTAGACTGGGTCCACTCATAGGCTGCAACAAAGATTGTTCTGTCCCTGGACATTGCTTCCGTCCTTTCTTCCCCTCTCCGCTTCACTGGCCACAGTGTCTCCCTCCAGCCCTGGGTCTGTGGCTCTGCCATCCTCACCCGTCATGGAGCAGAGATGAGGAAGAGCAGCCTGGGAACACAGAGGCAGGCAGAAGACCAGTGAAGGACCAGGCCCGGAGAGCACAGGGTCCTGTCTGGGCACCCCGCAGAGGGGACCCATAAAGGCCAGGAGCACCCCAGGAGGAGGGAGGACGGCCAGCCTCCATCAAGAACAAGCTCCCGGCCACTGGCTTCATTCACTATTTCTCTCCAGTGTCACTACCTCCCTGAGATATGAGACTGTGTTAAAATGTCCTGTCGCTTCATCCTCTTACTTCTACTCCCTACCCTATAGAGTGATATAAAGCAGCCTCAAGGAGCAAGAACCAGCTGTGAAAGGACATATGTAGGGAATTCATAGAAGAAATTCAAATGGATAAAACCATGAAAAACAATGTGTGCTTCATTAGTAATTAAAGAAAGACAAGCATAGCTGAAAGCATTTTTCCCTCGGCAAACTATATTTTAAAAAATAAAAAAAGGAAGACCCAGTATCGGCAAAGGAGCACTAAAATAACACTCCCATACCTTGCATATGGGGGTGTGAATTGGCATAGCCTTCCTGGATGTCAGTTTGGTAGTATGTGTCAAACACTCTAAAAGTGTCCATCGCCTTTGACCTAGTGATTCTACACTTGGGAATTTATCCTAAGAAAACCATTAAAGATTCAGTTACAAGATGCTCACCCCAGCATTGCAATAGAAAAAATGAGAAGCAGTTGTCTGATTGGGAATTCACTTCTTCTTTGCTGTAATGAAAATTTGCAATGGGGGATTGCTTAAGTAAATCATTGTATATCCATCCAGATGGTGGAGTACTGCACAGCCATTAGAAGTCATGTAGAAGAACATTTGACTGGAAAGAAAAATGCTCTTTGAATATTAAAAAGGTTATGAAAATAGTGTCTATTATGTGATCTCAATTTTTTTTAATATGGGTATATTCTTGTATATATAAAACAGATAAAGACTAAGGACATAACTCTTAAATGTTAATGATAGTGATTATCTTTGGATGGTGGAACAAAATCATTGTGATTTTCCTCTTTGGCTTTTCTATTTTAAAATTTTCTACATTGTGTATGGTTCTCATATAATAAATAAAATTTGAAAGAATCAGTGTAATTGTTTTAAAAACTTGGAGAGGTGGGTGTGGAGGAATGAAGGGATGCCCCTAACCCTTTGGACGAAATGGGGTTTTGGTGAAGAAAAGGGGTTGTGAGAATGTGAAGAACTTCATTCTCCAGGAGTAAGTAGCTGGAATCTACCCTCTCCACCTACGAGAAACAGCTCTCTGAATTGCTGGCTTTCAGCCAGCTGAAGAGGTGTGGTGTGGAGTAAGGAAAACAGTAAAAACCTGTCACTCTTCAGGAGATGGAAGGTGGGGGCGTCGGGGAAGATTTTATCTCCAGGCTGAAAGGTTCTAGAATCCTATCAGTCTTTGATTTTCTCTTTGATTCTGCCCCAACCTGGAGGTGACCCTGCGTGACCTCTCCTTGCCACCTCAGATTGGAAGAGAGAATTCTATTCACCTAACTTGTACCAAGCTCTGGGGGGAGGGGTGCTTTTCAAGACTTGAGCGCTAAGTGGTCTCTTTTTCCCTCCCCTCCTAATAGCAAGGGTCGTCTGTAGGGCCCCCAAAAGCGGTTGGGGGGAGGAGTCCCCAGCGGGTCGCTTCTCCAAAATGGGAGCTGTTGTTCCATTTGAAGGCACTGTGTAAGGGGACAGGACTATTGGGATTAATAGGGTTGCCATGATGTGTTAAAGGTCTGGAAACCTCGCAAAGTGGAAAGGGTGGCTCGAAGGAAATGAGGTACCCCCACAGTTGAGACGGGTTGGGGGTGATGTGGGGCAGTGCGGTGGCGATGTTTAAGCAAGTGGGAGTGGGTGTGCGCTGGCCTCTACCTTCAGGTCGGTGAGGGTGCCAAGAGTGGGATGACCAGCAGGTGAAAGGTTAGTATAGGGAAGAGGAGGTGAAAGACAATGGGGCGGGGCCTCTGGGGGTGTCAGGTGAGTTTAGCGACCTATTTCGGGAGTTCCGAAGGGTTTGGGACACAGGAGTTGGGGAAGAACCCTGTCGACAGCCTGGAAGTCCCCCTGAGCTCCGTTGCAAGGCGTGGTCCCCAGGAGCCCCCAACCCGCCACCCACCCTAGGGCGGGACAGGATCTGTTGGCTGTAGCTCCGGGGCGTGGCTCCCCGGCTGCTCCAATCACCACCTAGCCGAGTGATGGGGGCGTGGTCGAAGCCTAGAAAAGTTAAAGCGGATCCCAAAGGCGCGGTGGGCTGGGGAAGTCAAAGACCGGTTCTTGCGCGAAAACCAACTCACAGCCCCCGCAGCTGACATTGGGTGCGTCCCAGCTGAGAGCGCCGGCGCCCAAGGGACTAAATCGGACCTGCCAGGCCATGTGGGGGCTCCTTGTGACCGGCGCCTCCTTCGCCGCCTTCCGGGGGCTGCACTGGGCGCTGCAGCTGCTGCCCACGCCGGGATCTGCTGCCCAGGACCGTTGGAAGTGGCGGAACATCTGTGTCTCCCTGGTGCACAGCCTGCTCACAGGGGTCGGGGCGCTGCTCGGGTGCGGGGCTTAGAGGTTCGGGAGGCACCGGGGTGAGGGGGAGCGGTCGAAAGTTGAGATTAAAAGACCCATACGGGCACCTTCAAGAATCGAAGCAGGACCTTACACAACCCTTTTTCCTTTTCCTTTTCCTTTTCCTTTTCCTTTTCCTTTTCCTTTTCCTTTTCCTTTTCCTTTTCCCTTTCCCTTTCCTTTTCCTTTTCCTTTTCCTTTTTCTTCTCCTTCTTCTCTTCTCTTCTCTTCTCTTCTCTTCTCTTCTCTTTCCTTTTCTTTTCTTTCCAAGTAGGCTTCACTCCCTCGAAGCGGGACCTTGAAAGTCTGACACTGGGTGGGGGCTGTGAATGGGTGGGTGAGCGTGCACAGCGGGAGAATGGGGTCTGAGTCTGCACGATGCCGACTATGGTCCCCCATCTCCTACAGGCTCTCGCTGTACCCTCAGATGGCTGCCGACCCGATTCACGGCCACCCGTTCTGGGCCCTGGTGCTGGTGGCTGTGTCCGTGGGTGAGTCTGCAGGGAAGGTTGGGCAGGCTTGGTGGGGAACAACCTTCCGATGGTAATTCCAGGTCCCCAGGGGCCAAATGTTTCTGGCAGATTTGCTAAAGGAAACTAAAGACCTGGAAAAAGGAGGGGATGAAGATTTCTCTCCAGGAGGTACAACAACTTGGGGAGGCCTAATGGTCCTCCCCCTCATACCATGCCCATAGGTTATTTCTTGGCGGATGGAGCTGACATGCTGTACAACCAGACCTTGGGCCAGGCCTGGGAACTTCTCTGTCATCATTTGGTGGTGAGACTTGGGGAAAGGGAGACAGAAAGGGTGGTATGCTCGGGGTGGGGGCCCCCAATCTCTCTTCAGGTTTCTGTCCAGTGACTTTCCAGAGTCTCTGACCCTGTTGGGGCTTGATCCTCCCAACTTTGGGCTGGTTTGGGGGGAGAGGATTGACTGCTAGCCACAGCTGGAGTCTGAGCACTGCCTAGGTAGCTTGGATTCCCTCAGGTGGCTCATAGATTGCAGAAATGTTGAATAGGGAGATTTTCTGAGAAGGGGGAGTCCCAGTACAGGGAGTGGGGATGGGGCATCAAAACCCAGGATTGGAAATCGGGGCGGGGTGGGGGTATACTGTGCAGACGCTGCTGCTGCCCCAGGGGAGACAACCTCTGGGCCGAGGGTTATTATGGAAGAGTTATTTTAATGCCATTTAGGCCCCCAATGTACGGGTAAGCCTAAAGGGCAGGTTTTTGATAGCATACCACAAAATGCTTAGAAGCCCCTGTCTTAGGGACTGAGATGTTGGCAATGATGGTCAGCAGTTCCTGGAAGGTCCTCTGACCTCTGACCCCTGTTCCCTAGGTAGTGAGCTGCCTCAGCACCGCCATTCTGTCCAGCCACTATGTAGGCCTCTCTATGGTGTCTTTGCTCCTGGAGCTGAACTCTGCCTGCCTGCACCTACGAAAATTGCTGCTGCTTTCCCACCAGGCCCCATCCCTGGCCTTCAGCATGGCCAGCTGGGCCACCCTGGCCACCCTGGCCCTCTTCCGCCTGGTGCCTCTGGGGTGGATAAGTCTGTGGCTGATCCGGCAGCAACACCAGGTGCCTCCTGCTCTGGTCATCCTTGGTGGAACTGGACTAGTGACTGTGGGTGCCATGAGCGTCATACTGGGTGTCCGTATTTTGGTCAGTGATGTCCTACGGTCTCGGCACCACCCGCCCATCCCTGGGCACAAGGAAACCAGGGACACAAGGAGATGTTGTGATGGTGAGCTTGTCACCAGGGATGGTTCCATTCTCAGCCTGAAAGACTAGAGAGAAGCGTCAGGCTCCTCTCCGGCCAGTCCTGGGGGAGACATGGCCAGGACAAGGACATGGTGGTCTACAGTGCACTGTCCCTCGATGGGGTAAGGACCGAAAGGAATTTTCAGTATCTCAATTCCTTTTCCGGCTAACTCACACCCCTCCCCATTCCTAGGATCTAAGAAGAAATGCTGATGCTCATGATGGGTGGGAAACCGGGATCCTGGGCTATTGTTCACTGAATCCCATCATCAGATGACCGCTTCGTCCAGCAGACTAACTCAAGAGGTACAGCCAGTTCTACCAATAAGAGGTGGCAGGAGGCATGAAGCTAAATGAAACTACCAATGAAATCCTTTGCTTTAGCATGGGAACAGGTGAAGAAAGGTGAGGTCCTGTTAGGATCAGAGAGATCTGGCATAGAGGGGGTGGGGTCAGAGGAAGAAAGACCTCAACTGTGACCAAATTCTAGCAATGGGAGGAGGCCACACAGGTGCTATCAGTAGCCAGTGGGGGTGGACATAATAGTCACCAAGAGACAGAAGAACTGGGCCACTACAATTGCTGCTGATATTTCTGGTTCTCAAAGCCACACTACTGTGTTTGTACTTAATGTTAGTTCTACTGCTTTAAAAAAATTTTTTTCTTAAGAGAGAGAGAGTGTGGGGGAGGGGCATAGAGAGAATATTTTTGTAATGTTTCTGTATTTTGAGAGAGTGCATGCAAGCAGGGGAGGGGCAGAGAGAGAAGGAGAGAGAGAGGATCTCAAGCAGGTTCCGTGCTGCCAGCACAGAGCCTGATGTAAGCCTCCATCTCACAAACCGTGAGATCACAAGCAGAGCTGAAATCCAAGAGTCCGACGCTTAGCTGACTGAGCCACCCAGGCACTGAGAGAGAGAAAGAGAGAGAGAGAGAGAGAGAGAGAGAGAGAGAGAGAGAGAGAGTCTTAAGCAGGCTCTGCACTCAGTGTAGAGCCCAACTCAGGGCTCAATCTCACGACCCTAGGATCATGACCTGAGCCAAAATCAAGAATTAGATGCTCAACGCACTGAGCCACCAGGTGCCCCTGCCTTCATAATTTTTAAAAAGTCCAGCATCTTCCTTTTAAATTTTCTTAGTATCTTCTGATCTTTTCAAAGAAAATGCAGATTCTTCTTTTTTAATTTTTTTAAATGTTTATTTAGTTTTGAGAGAAAGAGAGTGTGAGCAGGGGAGGAGCAGAGAGAGAGGGAGACACAGAATCCAAAGCAGGCTCCTGGCTGTGAGCTGTCCCCACAGAGCCCCACACAGGGCTCGAACTCAAGAACCGCGAGATCATGACCTGAGCCAAAGTCAGATGCTTAACTGACTGAGCCACCCAGGTGCCCACCAGGTCTGTCTTCTTAGGACAGCACTAAAGCCCAGAGCCACGGCAGGGACTCAAACACCTGATCTGGGTGCCGACTATAGGGTTTTCCCAGGCCCTGTCTTTCATGGAAGAATGAGGGCAGAGGCAGAAGTAGATGAGGGAAGGCTTCCACTTGGCTGCAGAGGGACTAAGGTGTATCTGACTCCCTTCCAGGATTCCTTTGCGAGCTCTCCCTCTCCTTTCTCCCCTAACACTTCTGCTGCGCTTTTGTTTTTCACCACACAAAATCTCTTTTCTTCATGCAGAACAGCCAGGTTATGGGAAGTGTAGAGCGGATTAAGTTTACTATTCTACAAAGCAACGGACAGAAAGAGATGACCCTTAATCATCCACAGAAAAAAATACATGAGCAGAAGCAAGAGACAGGAAAATTAAAACAAAAAAATCCTGCCCCAAAGCTGAGCTAGAGAAAGACAAAAGGGATAGGAGAAGTGGACATACATAGATCAAGGGACAAATAAAAGGATCACCTGTATGGAAGAGACAGAGGTGAAGACAGATGGAGGGCAAGACAGGGAATCTTTGGCGGAAACGTTGAGAAAGACCCTCATGGTTGCTGACAGGAAGCAGTCACAGAACTGGTAAAATGGTCATAAGCAAAGAGGACAAGGACGAGGAAAATCAGTATAAAAGCTGACAGGAAGGGCCCCCAAGGGTGCAAGGCACAGATGGTTTAGACAGAGAAATAGAGTGAGTGACAAGGAGGAACGACCCGACTCAGGAGAGATGGAGGTAACAGAAGCCTTTAGAGAGGTTAGCAGAGCGAGAGAAGAGAGAGGTGGAGATAGAGGCTGAGGGGGATTCGTCAGGGGAGCTGAGAAGCAAAAGAACAGAAGGTGGAGAGGCACTCAATGGGAAGATTCACTGGCAGAAAAAGAAAGTAGGAAATATGTGGCGTTGGGGACAGAAAGACAAAGGACAAACGGCTACACTGTATAACACAAAGCCAGAGACTGCCAGGAACTGTTAGGCAGAGACTGGTAGGAAGATGAGGAAAAATAAGAATCAGGGATGTAAATTGACATAGAAGAATAGGCAAAGGGACTGAGGAGAACCACAGAGGGTGAAAGAAGGGGGAGGGGTGGGTGGAGAGGGGAGCAGACTCAGTAAATAAACATCCAAAGGAAGGGGCACCTGGCTGGCTCAGTTGATGGAGGATGCGTGATCTCAGAGTTGTGAGTTTGAGCCCCACGCTGGGTGTAGATATTACTTAAAAAAAAAAAAAAATCTAGGCGTGCCTGGGTGGCTCAGTTGGTTAAGCGTCCAACTTCAGTTCAGGTCGTGGTCCCAGGGTTTGTGGGTTTGAGCCCCACATCAGGGTCTCTGCTGTCAGCACACAGCCTGCTTTGGATTCTTTGTCCCCCTCTCTCTGCCCCTACCCCACTTGCTCTCTCTCTCTCTCTCTCCCCCCTCTCAAAAGTAAATTAAAAAAAACATTAAAAAATAAATAAAATCTAAAACAAACAAAAATGCCCCAAACCAAACCAACAAAACATCCAAAGGAAAAATCAAGGAGAAGGAGGGAACAGATGAAGAAAGAAAGAAAGAAAGAAAGAAAGAAAGAAAGAAAGAAAGAAAGAATAGAGATAGGGAAAAAAGGAAGGAGGGATAGTGACAGATACCCATCAGAGATCATTAAAGCACAAAGTGGGCGGGGCACCTGGCTGGCTCTGTTGGAAGAGGATTCAACCCTTGACCTCAGGGCCAAGAGGTTTTTGTTTTTGGGTTTTTTTTTAATGTTTATTTATTTTGAGAGAGAGAGACAGAGCACAAGCAGGGGAGGAGCAGAGAGGGAGAGGGAGACACAGAATCTGAAGCAGGCTCCAGGTTCTGAGCTGTCAACACAGAGCCCTACGCAGGGCTCGAACTCACAAATCGCGAGATCATGACCTGAGCCAAACTTGGATGCTTACCTGACAGAGTCATCCAGGTGCCCCTCGGGGTTGAGAGTTTGAACCCCATGTTGGGACTAGAGATTACTTTACAAAATTAAAACATCTTTTTTTAAAAAGTTTATGTATTTACATCTCTAAGTTTATGTATGTATTTATTTATTTGGGGGACAAACAGAGAGAGGGAAAGAGAGGCTCCTAAGCAGGCTCTGCACTGTCAGCAGCTCAAACTCACGAACCACAAGATCGTGACCTGAGCCAAAATCAAGAGTCGGACGCCTAACTGACTGAGCCACCCAGGCACCCCCAAAATTTGAAAATCTTAAAAATTTCCAAAAAGCACAAAGGGAAAGAACAACACATAGAGGCTGAGAAGAAATTGCCACAGTTGGAAGCAAACACAGGCAGACAATAAGAGCAGAGACATCAAATGTAATCAGACAAAAGCCAGAGAGGCAAAGGTATAGAAGTTGAGACAGAGAAACAAAACAGTTGTGTCAGAGAGGTTGTCCTTGATAGAAGTAGTATCTTCAAAACTCAATTCGCCATCTTAACTGAATACCTTCATTAACAAAAACACTCTTGAGTTTTCAAAGCAAAAGAAATGTGACAAACTCACGGAAGAAATCCATTCTCTAAGTATGTGTTGAGGTCAATATTGATTTGTTCCAAGCCCTGCATGTTTTCTTGTGCCACTGACACAAGTTTATGGTTCAAGCGAGTACCCCTCAAGTGACTAATTGATAGTATCTTGTGAGAGATGCCAAGACCTTGACCATTATGGAAATATAGCTGTTCCTGTGGGTTAACTAGTAAAACTTGTACAGGAAGGGTAAGATTAGCTACTAGGTAGGGGTAGGACATAAGCAAACACCTGAAGAATTTGGGATCAGACAAATTTTCATCACAGTGACCCAGTGAAACTTCAGGAAGGCAAGACTGCATTATGATTGTAATTGATTAAGTAGATATCTCATCACAGAGACCAGTTATAGATGGTGTGGACCAGATATAGATGATGGGAATTGGAGAGGCATGATCAGTTGGGTCCCTAGAAAAGAGAAACTCAAAAATGCAGAGGTTGGCAAATGCTGCATTTGGTACAATGAGTTGGGTCACCGTGGCAGTGACCTGTCAGACCTCACCATGGCCTAGTGAAGTGGCCCTCAAGACTGACTCCATGCCTACCAAGCTATTGGCTGATGAATTATTTGTCCTCTGGCACAAGGGAGTGGCTTCCGGGATGGGAGACATTGATATTTTATAGTCTTGAAACACTATCCTGATCATAAATTAATAAATTGCTATGCACATAATTGCAGTCTTTTATGAATGCGGTTTCTTTGAGTCATGTTTTCTTGGTTCCAATGGCGGTCTGATTTATAATGAAATGCTGGACTGTGGAAGCTTTGCCTTGGGAAGGTCTCGTCTTGGCACCAACTTTTTGACCTACAAAGCCCTAAAGTGTTGGAAGATCCTCTACTATCAAGAAGCAAACCCAGAGCACCTGGATGGTTCACTCTGCTAAGTGTCGACTTGGGCTCAGGTCGTGATCTCACGGTTGGTGAGTTTGAGCCCTGCGATGGGCTCTGTGCTGAGAGCTCAGAGCCTGGCGCCTGCTTCGGATTCTGTCTCCTTCCCTCTGCCCCTCCCCCACTCGTGCTCTGTCTCTCTGTCTCTCTCTCTCTGCCTCGCAAAAATAAATAAATGTTAAAAGAAAAAAACAACAACCCCGGGGCGCCTGGGTGGCTCAGTCATGGTCATGATCTCGCGGTCCGTGAGTTCAGGCCCCGCATCGGGCTCTGTGCTGACACCTCGGAGCCTGGAGCCTGTTTCAGAGTCTGTGTCTCCCTCTCTCTCTGACCCTCCCCTGTTCATGCTCTGTCTCAAAAATAAATAAACGTTAAAAAAAAAAAATTTAAAAAAAAAAAACCAATTTATTCAATAGAATGAGCTTAGAGCAAGAGAATGGAATCAGACAATTTAGAGTGATTTGTCAATGCCGAGGTTTGAAACCAAAAGAATCTTTTAGCCAAATTAATCTTGAGTTAACAAGAAAATTAACAGAAATCTCTATACCTGAATTGTCAAGGCTTTATCGTATATAAAATCTGGATTTCTCAGGCTGAAAATTAGGAGCCCTCACTAGACAGGAAATTATATAAGGGAAGTTACTCTTTTTTTTATGTTTATTTTTAAGAGAGAGAAAGACAGAGCACGAGTGGGGGAGAGGCAGAGAGAGAGGGAGACATAGAATTTGAAGCAGGCTTCAGGCTCTGAGCTGTCAGCACAGAGCCTGACAAGGGAGCTTGAACCCAAGAACTGCAAGATCACGACCTGAGCGGAAGTCAGATGCTGAACAGACTGAGCCACCCAGGCACCCCAGGGGAAGTTATTCTTTAAAGAGTTGCACTTACATTGAAATGTTTATTAGAATCACTAACTTAAAGTCACAGCTTCCCAAACTAAACATTTGCCATGCCTCCACCACGTCATGTCATCAGTCACCTTTTATGCTTTATCCTATCTAACCCCACTCAACAGAGATGAATCCCATTATTTAGTTGAGAAAACAAAGGCTCAGAGAGGTTGAATAATTTGCTCAGGTTTAACTAGCTAGCTAGTGGCAGGGTCTGGACTCAAACCCATTTTTTTTCTATGATCCCACCTGTGGTCAACATCTGCTATTTTTGCCTGCCTAGCAGTGTAGAGATTTTCCTTAGAAAACCCTCCTCTCTCACTCCCCTCTCAATGGGCATGTGACCTAAGCCTAGCCCATCAAAACACCATATCCTCTTTCCCTGAAATGAATGCTTAACACATAAGCAGAGCTTATGAGCCTCAGCACCTTGACTTCTGCTCGACCTTTTAGCCACGTGCACTATGTGTGCTAACATTGCTAAGCCAGTAGGATGTGAGGGAGCATCCCTGAACATGAAGGCACCACAACAAAGAGGGGTCAGAGGTGGAGATCTCTAACATCATCTGAGTGTCTAGATCAAGCTCTGCCTGAAGCCAGAACTTTTCTCCTGGACAATTCAGTTACACAAGCCAAAAAACTCCTGATTTGCTTAAGTGAGTATGAATTGAGTTTTCTTTTGTTTTTTCACTCGTAACAGTGAGTCTTTGTTAATACATCACCTTCAAGACTATTCAGTCTTCCTACTTCGATTTGCAGGAAATTGAAACCTAGAAAAGTTAAGTGACCCATCCAAGTACACCCAGCCGGTTTGTGGCACGGCCAGACTTAGAATCCAGGTCTCTGCTTTGGTTCAGGCCTCGTTGTTACACACTATGTTGTCTTTTTCTTTATAGAAAGGCCGAGGAAGGGAGAAACATCAAGGTAAAAAGATAGGAGGCAGCTGACAACTGAAGATCTATCAGATCAGATAAATTGCCTCTGGAGTGGCTGTTTCTAAGTCAGAATGCTTCGGTTTGAAACCCAGACTTTTATATTCACCAGGTATTGATCCCTGTGCTTTTCAGGAATGTAGCAACTGCCTCTCAGAGATCCATTTCAGCTTTCCCCTGCAAATAAGAACACCACTTAACTCCATGGTGTGAGCATATTCTTTCCCCACCTCTAACCGGGTGGGAAACCGCCCTTCTTGCCACATCTTCTGCAGGAACATTCTGCAGGAATGTGTAGGTTTGACACAGGTGAAAGGTTATTAGACACGCCATTGTGCCATAAGGATTATTCTGAGCTGAAGTCAATTGAGAAACAGATACAGGAAAAGTTCTCTGTCCTCTCCATCTCTGCCTAGAGGCAGAATGTAAATTTCCCTTTTTTATTTTTTTAATTTATTTATTTTTGAGACGGGGAAGGGTCAGAGAGAGAGAGACACACAGAATCCGAAACAGGCTCCAGGCTCTGAGCTGTCAGCACAGAGCCGGACGCGGGGCTCGAACTCACGGACCGCGAGATCATGACCTGAGCCAAAGTCAGACGCCCAACCGACTGAGCCACCCAGGCGCCCTGTAAATTTCCCTTTGTGAAGGTGTGAAGGTGTCCACCCCGCCCGGCGCCCACCCCCCACATCTTTTATCAGGAAGGGGAGAATGACTCCTAATCACCAGAGACACTCTTATCACACCGGAGGTTGAATAAGATTTAATAAGGTCTGCATAGCAGACCTTACGCAAAAAACCCTTATTATCGCGGAAGTGATTCTTAGACCGAGTGAGTTCAACTGAGGATGCAGGCCACGTGACCTTTGGGGGGCGGGGAGAAGAATGGGAATTCGTTTGTGCAGTGCGACGGGAGGATCCCTGCAAAGGGCTCCCTGCCTACCACCGCCCACCCCCCAACTCCCCACTCTGGGGTAGTATCTGACCTTCCAAAGGACCCCTTCGCCTCCTTGAACTTCACTGGTTGGCATTGTGCAATCCTGGGAGCTGAGAGACTGACGCGGTGTGTGCCACAGATCTCAGGTTGGGGCATGGCTGCAGGAGGACCGAGGGGCCTGAAGCACTGGGCTGCCACAAATTCCTGCTGCTACTCTGCTGTTGTTCCCTAACCCTAACTCTTCACAAAGTCCAAAGGATTCCCGGACAGCAAGCAACGGTGAGGAGCCAGGGAGATGACAGAAACGGGGGGCAGGGACACAGGGGGCACTGCCCAGGGAGGGCAGCTACAGCAGCACTGCCTTGACGTGTATTAAATTTTAGACATTCAGGTGAACTTTGCATCCTGCTTCAAGGTCTATTCATATCCGTTTTAATATAAAATACCATTTGCAATTACTTAGGGGTTATGGTCCGTGATTTTAAAAATTTTTACAAAATGTCAAGTGAAATTGTCGGTTTTACCATCCAGGAGGATTGCCATCGTTTTTAAAGTTTATTTTATTTATTTTGAGAAAGAGAGAGAGAGAGAGAGAGAGAGAGAGAGAGAGAGAAAATGATTGGGTGGGGGAGGGGCAGAGAGAGAGGAAGAGAGAGAATCCCAAGCAGGCTCCGTGCTGTTGGTGTGGGACCTGATGTGGGGCTTGAAACCATGAACCATGAGATCATGACCCTAAACCAAGAGTCAGGTGCCTAACCGACTGAGCCACCCAGGTGCCCTGGAGATGTGCCATTTTATTCTGTGGCTCCAACAATCAATGGCATGCTTCACTGTTTCTTTATTTCTCCTTTCAACAAGAACTTATAAAGTATAACATTGAGTAAACAAGCCATATCTCTCGCAGGCTAGGGGAAGCCTGCAACCAGGATTTTGTTAAAGTGGGAAATTGGGAAAGAAAGAATCATCCGGCGGAGGGAGACCAGGGGTAAGAAATGTAGAAACAAATCACCGTGAGACTGAGAACAGACAAACGACGTACAGGGAGGTTGGGATTGTTGCATTCTGACATCCGAGGGGTTGTCCAGAACCTAACTCGAGATCTTTCTTCCCAGACCTGCATCCTTCCCAGTGTTCTCCCAGTCTCCCAGTCTCCCAGTCTCCCGGTGCATGGCACTGCCATCAACTCACTGTAGAAGTCAGGAATTTAAAATCATCCTCAAGCATGCCACCCCATGTCCACCCTATACATACGTATCTGATTATCACTCAGTTGGGCATGGATCCCACATCCATTCATTCCTTTTTATTTCCTGCTTTCCCACCCTGGTCAAAGTCACCGCCATCTCTAGCCTGGGTGACATGACGATGACTTCATAACTATCCTCCACATAGCAGCCAGCCTGGGATTGTTAAAATGCAGAGCTGATCCTGTCATTCCCCTGCTTCATACCATCCAGGTGCTCCTCCTTCTTTTTAAGATAAAGGCATGACTCCGGGCACCTGGGTGGCTCAGTCAGTTAAGTGTCCGACTTTGTGAGCTCAGGTCATGATCTCATGATTTGTGAGTGCAAGCCCATGGTCGGGCTCTGTGCTGACAGCTTGGAGCCTGGAGCCTGCTTCGGATACTGTGTCTCCTTCTCTTTCTGCCCCTCTCCCTCCCTCAAAAAAGAAATAAACATACATACATACATACATACATACATACATAAAGATAAAGGCATGACTCAGAGGCTGTCCTATCGTGTTCTGCATAATCTCCCCTTGTCTACTCTCTGGACTCTTGGGACTTTCTGTTTGACTTTGTCTCATGCTTCTTTCTCAGGACCTTGCACAATGGCCAATGCCTGGTAGGCTTCCCATTATCCCCTGCTCCTGTCTTTCTGGCTGCCCTCCTGCTGTACCCCCTGTATCTTATACACTCTCTTTTCTTTCTCTCTCTCTCTCTCCCTCTCTCTCTCTCTCTTTTTTTTTTACATTCTTACTTTTCAGTGCTCATTTCCAACATGTCTTTTTCCGAGGAAAGTTCCATGACCCTCCCCCTATAATTAGGTCAAATCTCTCTGTACTTTTCACTGGAAGCACTTATTACAAGTTTAATTGAAGAACCGATCGTGCTCATTTGAGGAAAGCCTCTAACATGATACATGTAGAAAAAGAAAAGGGAAAACACGCAAAAAGCAAAGACTGCATGGAGAATAAAACTTCAGAAAAGCTCTTAATTGTTTTCCTCAGATAGACAAGAGAATATATTGCAACCAAGACATAAGAACATACTAGCAAAAAAGAAAGAAAGAAAAGCATTCAGAGAAAACCAAAAAGAATATTTTGAAATTAAAAATGTGACACTGGAGGGGCTCCTGGGTGGCACAGTTGTTTGGGCTTCTAACTCTTGATCTCAGCTCAGGTCACGATCTCATGGTTCAGGAGTCTGAGCCCCGCATCAGGCTCTCTGTTTCGGATTCCGTGTCTCCCTCTATCTTCCTCTCCCCTATTCTCTCTCTCTCTTAAAATAAATAAATAAATAAACTTATATTATATATTTAATAATGTTAATAATATTAATATATATTTAAATATATATTAAATAAATTATAAAATAAATAAATAAACTCCTCTCTCTCTCTCTCTTAAAATAAATAAATAAACTTAAAAAAATGTGATACTGGAAATGAAAAATTTATGGAGGAGTTGGAAGATAAAGTTGAGTGAATCTCCCAGAATTAGGACAGAAAAGATGAGACAATCATGGGACCAGTCCAGGAGATCCAACATCAAAATAATGGAAAGGGGCGCCTGGCTGGCTCAGTCAGTAGAGCCTGTGACTCTTGATCTCAAGGTCATGAGTTCAAATCCCATGTTGGGCATCGAGTTTACTTAAAAAAATAATAGGGGCGCCTGAGTGGCTCCGTCAGTTGAGCATCTGACACTTGATTTTGGTTCAGGTCACGATCCCAGGGTCATGGGATTGAACCCCACGTTGGGTTCCGTGCTGAGTGTAGAGCCTGCTTAAGATTCTCTCTCTCTTAGGGTGCCTGGGTAGCGCAGTCAGTTAAGCATCTGACTTCGGCTCAGGTCATGATCTCATGGTTTGTGAGTCTGAGCCCCACTTTGAGCCCTGCGCTGGGAGTGTGGAGCTTGCATGGAATTCTCTCTCTCTCCCTCTCTCTCTCTGCCCCTCACTTATTCTTGCTGTCTCTCAAAAGTAAACTTAAGAAAGATTCTCTCTCTCTCCCTCCCTCTGCTCCTCTCCCCCACTCATGCTCTCTCGCTCTCTAATTCTATAATTAAAAGAGAAATAGTAATAATAATGGGAATCCCAGAAAGAGAGAACTGAGGAAAGAAAGACAATCATCAATGAAGTAATAAAAGAAAATTCCTCAAAACCAAAGAACACGTGTTGCAGGTACTACATACTGATGGGTCCGTGGACCAGTGAAAGAAAATAGATTCACATCAAGCAACATTATAGGTAAATTTCAGGACATTGAGATTAATGTTCCGGTGGGGAGGGAAAAGTTATATACAAACACCAGGCTGGGTGGCTCAGTCCGTTGAATGTCCGACTCTTGATTTCAGCTCAGATCATTTCACCATTCATGAGACCAAACCCTGTGTTGGACTCCATGCTCAGCATGGATTCTTTTTCTCCCTCTCCCTCTGCCCCTCCCTGTCTCATGCATCTGCGTACTCTCTCCCTCAAAATAAATAAGTAAACATTTTATTTTAATTTTTTAATGTTTATTTATTTTTGAGATAGAGTGTGAGCAGGGGAGGGACAGAGAGAGAGAGAGAGGGACAGAGGTTATGAAGTGGGCTGTGAGCTGACAGAAACGGAGCCCAATGTAGGGATCAAACTCATGAACTGCTAGATCCTGACCTGAGCTGAAGTCAGACACTCAACCAACGGAGCCACCCAGGCTTCCCAACAAATAAACATTAAAAAAAAAATGACTTTGGACATCTAAACAGCACATGGGAACTAAACAGTAATGGAGTGATGTCACCAAAAATCTGAAGGAAAATTATTTCAAACTAGGATTTGATACCAAGCCAAACTACCAATTGGGTGAGAAGGCTGTCCTCCAAAATTTATTTTCCATGCACCATTCAGAAAAAGCTACTGGAAGATACATTCCACCAAAAAGAGGGAGTTAAACAAGAAAGAAGAATACACGGATAATGAAAACAGGAGATTCAACATAAAAGAGAAGAACGGACTTCGCAGGATAATGTTGAATGGGGATCCTAGGAAGAGGGCTGTATGGTAAGCCAGTAGAGAGGGAAACAGGTGCATTCTACAGCGGGTCATAAATCTCCAGAAGATACTTTTTTGGGAGACTATCTTATATGTCTGAATATTTGGGAAGAGATTTAAAAACTAATGAGGAGCCAGGGGAAACATTGCGAGAATCTATAGAAAATTGAGCAAATGCATCTGTCAATTATAGACAAAATGAACAGTTGCTTAGGAAAGGAAATGCAATCACACTTTATTACATGAATGAGCCGCAGATCCATGGGTACCATTTGCACAGACAGGCACAATAAAGTTTTCTTGTTTGGTGGGTTTTATTTTTATTTTGTTTTGTTTTACATTAAAACCTTGTGTAAATTACTGATGATAGACACACAAATGGCAGCTGGAGGTGAGTGCACTAAACGGGGGGATAGGAGGGGTAATAACTTACAGGGAAGGTTCAGGGGAGGTATAGATTCCCCCCTATTTTTCTGAGTCCCAGTATCTTCATCTGTGCAATGGAATGACAGTAATAGGATTATCATGAGAATTAAATGAATTGACATGTGCAGTGTGCTTAGACAAGGGTCTAACACAGACTACATGCTATGTAGTGCTATTGATATTGCATGCACAATTACATAAGCTTGCTTGTTAATGTTGCCAAAATTATAATATAAGCAGGCGGGGAGGATGAGGTGGTGGGAAGGGCATGCATATGTATGGGAGGCTAGGGGGAGTTGGATCTCCATTTTCTACAGTGGGAAATGAGTGGATAATCTCTAAAAGCAAAAAGTCAAGTGGCTCAGTTGGTTGAGCAACCGATTCTTGGTTTTGGCTCAAGTCATGATCTCAGGGTTGTGGGATCAAGCCCTGCTTTGGGATCTGCGTTGGGTGTTAAGATTCTCTTAAGATTCTCTCTCCCTTTCCCTCTGCCCCTCCCCCTACTGGTGCATGCACGTGCTCTCTCTCTCTCTCTAAAAAAATAAAATAAAATTGGGGCACCTGGGTGGCTCAGTTGGTTAAGTGTGTGACTTTGGCTCAGGTCATGATCTCACGGTACATGAGTTTCAGCCCCACATCAGACTCTGCTGTCAGTGCAGAGCCTGCTTTGGATCCTCTGTTCCCCTGTCTCTGCCGCTTCCCCACTGGTTCTCTCTATGTCAAAATAAATTTAAAAACTTAAAAAAAAATTTTTTTTTTTGAGAGAGAGATAGAGAGTGAGCTGAAGAGGAGCAGAGAGAGAGGGAGACACAGAATCCGAAGCAGGCTCCAGGCTCTGAGCCGTCAGCACAGAGCCTGACCCGGGGCTCGAACTCACGAGTCATGAGATCATGACCTGAGCCAAAGTCAGATGCTTAACCAACTGAGCCACCCAGACGCCCCTCAAAATGATTAAATAGACTTAAAAAAAATAAAAGCAAAAAGTCAAAAAGTAGCAATACACACTTGTTTGGAGACATGAGAATAAATGCCAAATTAATCAGCTAAAATTGATAGCTGGGAAAGGAGAAATGGGCAGGGGAAGCATAGGCAGCTGTTCTTTGTCACAGATTCTAGGAGACTATATAACTTTGTAAAAACTGAAACTACAAACATTCATCGTATAACTAGCTGTTTAATATCCGCAGGCAAGCTCTGAGCAGGCACGGCCTGGGTCTGGTTGGCTGTCTTCTGTACCCTGGCACCCTGGCAAGGCCAGCACCTGGAGGTGTGTATTCAACTTTTGTAGAAATAAATCTTTAAGGGCAGGTATGCTTTGGAAAGACTTACTGGATTGAATAGGAGTTTGGACAAGATGATCTCTGATGTCTCTGCCAGTTCTATGATTTTAATCTACCTTGCCTCTTATCTCAGTTTCTCTCTCTCTCTCTTTTTTAAACGCTTATTTATTTTTGAGACAAAGAGAGACAGAGCATGAACAGGGAAGGGTCAGAGAGAGAGGGAAACACAGAATCCGAAGCAGGCTCCCGGCTCTGAGCTGTCAGCACAGAGCCCGACGCGGGACTCGAACTCACAGACCGCGAGATCATGACCTGAGCCGAAGTCAGACGCTTAACCAACTGAGCCACCCAGGAGCCCCTTATCTCTGTTTTTCTTAACCCTCTTGCTACAGCCCAAATTCTTGTCTTTCTTTTATGCCCAAATTTTCAAATGAATGGTTGATACCCATTGTCTCCGTAGGAACCTCCTTGGCAACCGGCAACCTTATTGTCCCATAATTTTTCTGAAACTGCTCTCCGAGGTCAGAGAATTCTTTCTTGCCAAGATCGTGACTTTTCTTAGTCTTCCTCTACTTGCATCATCTAACATGGTAGAGGGCTTCCTTTTCTTGAAGCTCTTCCTTCCTGTGGGCCTCTCCCAATCTTTCCAGCTATTACTTCCCCAGCTTTTTCTGGCATCCTCCTGTTCCAGACCGTGTGTCCAGGCTTTCTCATCTGCTTTTCTGTTATTCTTTTCATGGCTTCACTATCTATCAGCTTTGGTCTGTCTGGTCTGAGCTCCTAGACTTCACACTTGTGTATTTCTAGCCAGAGGACTCCTTCATTTATATGACCCACAGTCACCTTCAAGTCCAGTTTTAAACTCCTTAAACAATGAGGAGACTGGTTTGGCTGCAATGAATGGGTCCGTAATAATGGCAGCCAATATTGTCCCTTCAGATCTGTTCCCGGCTTTGTCACTTTGCTACTCAACTGAGCTCCATCAGACTAACTCAAGCTATGTTTGACCAGTGAAGAGAACTTAAGAGAAGTTCTTAATTCTTTAAGTCTTAAAGTTTCTTCATTTGTAAATTATTTCTTTTTTTAATATTTTATTTTTATTTTTTAATGTTTTTAGAAATAGAATTTCATGATTCATCAATTACATGTAAGGATGTACCCTGTGTTCATCCCAACAAGCATCCTCCTAATGCCTCTTGCCCACTTAGTGTAAATTACTTAATTTGCACAAATGTTTTCCAGCTTTATTTTTTTTTTAATTTTTTTTTTTAACATTTATTTATTTTTGAGACAGAGAGAGACAGAGCATGAATGGGGGAGGGTCAGAGAAAGGGAGACACAGAATCCGAAACAGGCTCCAGGCTCTAAGCTGTCAGCACAGAGCCCGATGCGGGGCTCGAACTCACGGACCGTGAGATCATGACCTGAGCCGAAGTCGGCCGCTCAACCGACTGAGCCACCCAGGCGCCCCTGTTTTCCAGCTTTAAAAGAAAAAGCTTGGAAAACATTGGCAAATAGATCGAATCATTGGTAAAAAGTCCAAGTGCTGCCTGAGCTCTGGAATTCAAGACCAGCTACAACTTAGCCCAAATTTTCCCATCCAACAGTATGCTTCTTGGCATGACCATAGAAGTTGATGTAGCAGTATGGTCAAGAACATAAGCCCCCTGGGCACCTGGCTGGTTCAGTCGGTAGAGCATGCAACTCTTAATCTCAGGGTCATGAGTTTGAGCCCCATGTTGGGGGTAGAGTTTACTTAAAAAACAAACAAACAAAAAGCCTATAAGCTCTGGTTCCAGTCGCTTAGGGTGAGACGGACGCTTCATTATTTACTCTCTGTGGGGACATTATTTACTGTCTGTGAGCAAGTTGTCAGTTTCTTTATCTATAAATGAGGCTAATAAGAGTAACTACCCTGTTGGATTATTGTGACAATCAGGTGAACTAATGCATATAAAGTGGTTAGAACCTACACATACTTCATGTAATTAGCCATGTAACCCAAGACAGATTACTCGACTATTCTGAGCTTGGGTTTCTCATCATTAAAATAGGGATAATAATAACATCTATCTTGTAAGGTTGTTTTGAGGATTAAAGTCGCTTATTTATTTATTAACTTAAAAAATAATGTTAGGCTCACATGAAATGTGCAAAAATAGCACAGAGAGCGCATAAAGAGAAACATATAGATCAATGGAATAAAACTGAGAGTCAAGGAACGAACAAATGGTCAACCGATTTTTGTCAAGGGAGCCAAGACAATTCAAAGGGAAAAGAATAGTCTTTTTAACAAATGGTCCTGGGACAACTGGATATCCACATGCAAAAGAATGCATTTGGACTCCTATCTCTCACCACACGTAAAAATGAACTCAGTGACTCAGTGTGAATCGTAGACCTACATGTAAGAGCTAAAACTATACAACTCGTAGGAAAAAACATAGGAGTTCATGTTTGTGAGTTGGATTAGGCAATAATTTCTTTCATTTTTTTTTCAATATTGTTCAGGTTTTTTTAGGTTTATTTAGAGAGCGAGAGAGCACGCACGTGAGCTCACATATACCCGTGTGAGAGCATGCACTGGAGAGGGGAGGGGCAGAGAGAGAGGGACAGAGAGAATCCTAAGCAGGCTCTGTGGAGTGAGACAATGCGCTGTCAGTGAGGAGCCCAACTCAGAGCTTGAACTCATGAATCGTGAGATCATGACATGAACCAAAATCAAGAGTCTGATGTTTAACTGACTGGGCCACACATGTGCCCCTAATTAGGCAATAATTTCTCCAAGATTTGATGCCAAAATCATAAGCAATAGAAGATTTGATAAGTTGAACTTTATCCAAATTAAAAACCTTTGTTCTTCAAAGAACACCATGAAGAAAATGAAAAGATAACCCTAAGAATGAAAGAAAATTTTTGCAAATCATGTAAAGGACTTATATCTAGGATAAAGAACTTCCAGAACACAATAATAAAAAGACAACTCAATTTCAATATGGGCAAAGGATCTGAATAGACATTTCTCCAAAGAAGATTTTGTATATATGTATATGTATGTATAGGTATACATATGTGTGTGTGTATGTATGTATGTGTATATTTTGAGGACGAACCTCAAAAACATGCTAAGTAAAAGAAGCCAGTCACAAAGGATCACTATTCTATGATACTAATGATGAGAAATGTCTAGATCAGGCAAAAAACTATAGACACAGAAAATAAATTAGTGGTTGCCTAGGGCTGAGGGGTAGGAGGTAGGAGGAAATGGGCAGTGAGTGCTAATGGCTATGAGGTTTGTTTTGGGGATGATGAAAATGTTCTGGAACTAGATAGTAATGATAATTTCATGACTCTATAAATATGCCCAAAGTCATTGGATTGTACACTTTCAAGAGGTGAACTTTATGGAATGCAAATTATATCTTAATAATGCTGTTTAGAAATAGTACAGGGGGGGCACCTGGGTGGCTCAGTCGGTTAAGCGTCTGACTTCGGCTCAGGTCACGATCTGGCAGTCCGCGAGTTCGAGCTCTGCGTCGGGCTCTGGGCTGATGGCTCAGAGCCTGGAGCCTGCTTCTGATTCTGTGTTTCCCTCTCTCTCTGCCCCTCCCCCGTTCATGCTGTGTCTCTCTCTGTCTCAAAAATAAATACATGTTTAAAAAAAAATTTTTTTAAAGAAATAGTACAGGGGCTCCTGGCTTGGTCAGTTGATGGAGAACATGACTCTTGATCTTGAGGTTATTAGTTTAAGCCCCAGTTGGATGTAGATTACGTAAAAATAAAATCTTTTTTTTTTTTTAAATAAAGAAATAGTACAGGGAATTCCCAGTAGCTTGCTACCTTTCACCCAGTAGCAAACTTCTTACATGACAATAGCAGAACAACTGAAACCAGAAGTTGACATTGGTACTATTGACAAAACTATAGACAATACTAGTGATTGGGAAAAGTCTGTTATATGATGGCTGACAGTACTGATAAGGGAATTTCAGTCCCTGCCTGAAGACTTCCCTTCTGGGTTCTTCTTCCACCCTGCTTGCCTCAGGCTCCAAATTACTACTAATGAGGAATGCAGAAGTAACAGATTATAACTTGTCCCCTCTATTGATGTTCTGGGCTCAGACCTCTGGAGAATGATCTCCTCTGAGCCCACCGGTGTAAAATAAGCCTCCTGCCTTCTAACCTCTCCAAGTGCCACTTGGTTCTTCTGTCAGGTGATCCAGACCAGTTTCCATAACACTAGGATATTACCAGGGTTTAGAACAATACCTCCCACCCAACCTTATGCAGGTGGAAGGACTCCACAACAATGACAATGATGAACATAATAATGACAAGAGTGGAATTTCTACTGCTGCCAGATTGATTGGCTGTTTTCAGAGCATGCCATATTGGTTCCTCTTTTTTTTTTTTTTAAAGTTTATTTATTTATTTTGAGAGAGAGAGAGCGAGTGCACATTATCTGGGGAGAGGCAGAAAGAGAGAGAATCGCAAGCAGGCAGAGCCTGATGTGGGTCTCAAACCCACAAACTGTGAGATCATGACCTGAGCCAAAGCCAAGAGCCAGATGCTTAACCGACTGAGCCACCAGGCACCCCTATTGGTTCCCCTTTCTTTTAAATTTTTTTTTCAACGTTTTTATTTATTTTTGAGACAGAGAGAGACAGAGCATGAACAGGGGAGGGGCAGAGAGAGAGGGAGACACGGAATCTGAAACAGGTGCAGGCTCTGAGCAGTCAGCACAGAGCCCGACGTGGGGCTCGAACTCACAGGCCGTGAGATCATGACCTGAGCCGAAGTCGGACGCTCAACCGACCAAGCCACCCAGGCGCCCCTGGTTCCCCTTTCTAAACTTCAACTCTAGCAGTTTCCACCACCTGGGATTTCTTTCTCCTTCCTCTTTCTTTACCCCCATCAAATCCCTCACATCTACCCATTTCCATCAAATCTTTACTAATCTTTACTTGTCTGGACTCTCCTTTGCATTTTTCTCTAATCATTTCACCTTTGAGTCCTACATTTTCAACCAGTTTGAGAGGTTGTATGGGTTACAATTCCTCTGCATACTCCACAGTAAACTGTGTGAGTTCAAACAAACTTACCTGTTGACTAAGTCAGATTTAAGGTTGTTAGGATGCAATAAGAGAGATAGAAAGTGAAACCAGGATGGCAGGAGATGGAGAGCAATCCAAGTAGCAAGACATAGGCAGAGCCTGAGGGAATCAAGAAGCATTTATGTCCAGTATATACTCAGTGGTATATAATACACTACATTACACAGTGTGATCATTGCCAGAGACAGAGAGAGAGAGAAAGAAAGAAAGGAGAAGGAGGGGAAAGGTCACCCAGCAGTGTTGATCTCCATGGCCTCTTTATTGTTCTAGGTGCATTGACTAACTCCTTGACTTCACTGGCAGGGTTAAAATGTCCTGCCCCTGAATTCCCATCACATTGCATTGTAAGATCCTGGATCCTTTGGCCGCTACCCTGTGAGTTCCATGAGGTTGGCTTCCCCTCCCCCCTGCTGTTTCCAACCTCTGATACATATTGAGCACTCAATAGATGGCTTAGTGAATGAATGCATGCATGAACAAAAGAAGGATGGACTCCGAGCTAGCGGACCTCAAACCTACATTTATGAAACTAGACACAGTATAACGTGCAGATTGTTACAAATTTATTTTTCAAAACTAAGGTCTGTCGTAGTCTGATGGACCCCAATCGCAGATTAAAGTCTAGATCCGTATACCCCAGGTCCCAAAAGCAGCCCGAAAAAGGAGGGAGGCGGGGCTTGCGCCTACCCGACCCCACCCTCTTGCGTTTTAATATTTCCGCCTATGGACCGCCCCCTCTGGTCCTATGTGCAACTCTCATTGGTGAGCTCTCTAATCCGTCTGGACACTTGGGCGCCTATTGGATCGACTGCTGAACGAGAGTTGCGTACTTCCCGGCGTTGGGAACGCACAGCGGACGTAGGCTTGCCGCCATTGTGCTGCGAAGAAAGCGGCTACCTGTGTGGGGGCCTTTGGGGGTTCGTGGCGGGCTTTAAGGGCTGTGTTGCGGGAGGTGTGAGGGGGTCGGGCTGAAAGGCCTGAGGGTTGGGCTGGGCCGGGCTGGGCATACTCTGAGCAAGGAGGAACTGCAGGTCGGGGGTGTTGACGCGTTCCTGCTGGGCCCGGGCCCTATTGCTCGATACAGTTCTTCTTTCTCTGCCCCCCAGATCCTCCGGGAATGGCCGGAGTATTTCCTTACCGAGGGCCGGGTAACCCGGTGCCCGGCCCTCTAGCCCCGTTGCCAGACTACATGTCGGAGGAGAAGCTGCAGGAGAAAGGTGAAGAACGCGTGCGGGAACGGCGCCTGCGGGCCGGGAGGCTTAGGGCGGGTGTGCGCGTGCGCGCAGCGGGTTTGCTTCTTTTCCCCGTTTTGTTAACTCGGCATGAGGTGT
Organism: Panthera pardus; assembly: GCF_024362965.1. Classification (NCBI taxonomy): domain Eukaryota; kingdom Metazoa; phylum Chordata; class Mammalia; order Carnivora; family Felidae; genus Panthera; species Panthera pardus. Next base: position 55,276,620 of record NW_026526876.1, read on the forward strand.
CAGCTCACTTGTAACCCCATTTGTTTTTTAATCTAATAGGGTAGTTAAAGGTATCTGTTATTTGCAGGCACTGATCCAATGGGGATACAATTGCAATGAAAAAAAAAAGCCCTACTCTGATAAGGGTTAAGTTGCAATGAGTGAGGTAGACAATAAAAAACTTAAACATGTGTAACAGGAATGTCAGACAGTCATAAATGTGATGAAGGAGATAAAGGAAAAAATAAAGCAGAGTGAGGTAAGAAAATTGGCAAGGAGTGCATCTACTGTATGCCCGCCCCTTCCTCATATATCCTGACAGGAGCTTACCCTGGGGCAAGAGGTGGGGATGGTTAGGCTGAGGGTGTGTAGGTCTTTAAACTGAGTTGTCTTTGTAGCCCGAAAATGGCAGCAATTACAGGCCAAGCGCTATGCAGAAAAGCGGAAGTTTGGATTTGTGGATGCTCAGAAGGAAGACATGCCCCCAGAACACGTTAGGAAGATCATTCGAGACCATGGAGACATGACCAACAGGAAGTTCCGCCATGACAAAAGGGTCTACTTGGGGTAAGGAACCTCTTGGAATTATTTCATTTACAGTTTGGCCCCTCTCCTTTGTTCCTGTCCCATAGGTTGTAGTCCTGGATAGCAGCTCTCATTTGGGGACAGGAATCCTCAATGACAGCCCATCTTGGTGGTTATAAGCAAAGGGAGAAAACTAGGATTCTGTGATAATTTTCAGATCTTGCAGTTATTCTCTTAAAAAAAATTTTTTTTAACATTTATTTATTTTTGAGACAGAGAGAGAGCATGAACAGGGGAGGGTCAGAGAAAGAGGGAGACACAGAATCTGAAACAGGCTCCAGGCTCTGACACGCGGGGCTCGAACCCACAGACCACGAGATCATGACCTGAGCCGAAGTCGGACGCTTAACCGACTGAGCCACCCAGGCGCCTCTTGCAGTTATTCCTTTGATTGCCCTGATTTCTTTTCTTGATCTGCCTCTAATTTGTCCTGTTGAAGCTATGTTAAGATGTGCCTATATTTGAAGGGGTTGAAACCCAGAACAGGACACTGCATTCTTATTGTTAGTAACTCCTCAGTGACCAGAATCCTGAGGTTCAGGATATTTAACTCCTGAAACCTCTATACTCTTGTTTTTCTCTGCTCCCAAGCTGAGTAAATACAGGTATAAGTGCCTTAGCAAATCTCCTTTCTATTTGGACACAAAAATGTTAGCCACTTAATGGTCTAAGGTGGCCATCTAAAAAAAAGAGGGCCATATGTTTTGTTTATCTATAAAAAGTATTTTTTGAGAAGTGTGCTAGGGATAGAGCAGTGAATAGGAAGTAATGGCCTTTCTGGATCTTCTAGTCTAGTGGCATGGCCGATATGAGACAGATGGTTACAATAAAGTACGACAAATATTTTATTATTTTTTTAAGATGAATAATTTTATTTAATATTGGTTTCTTTTATTTATGTTTTTAATTTGGGAGCAATAGACTGCAAGCGGGGGAAAGGGGTAGAGAGAGAGAATCTCAGCACAGAGCCTGACATGGGGCTCAATCCAATGACCCTAGGATCATGATCTGAGCTGAAATCAAGAGTTGGACGCTCAACTGAGCCACTCAGGCGCCTCTTATTATTATTTATGGGAAGGTACACAGAACGTAGAATGTGTGACAGCCCGAAAACTATCTCTAGAGGAAAAGAAACCCAATATTGTAGGACTGTGAAGTTTAAGAGGAAGAGTGGCACAATTGGAGAGGAGGAGGCAGGGCTCCTGGTCAAGGAAGGCCTGTGTGCTAAGTTTGGGAGTTTGGACTGTAAGGCAGGCTTTTCTGTGGAATGCTGTACTCTGATAGCATGTGGCTTCTCTGCATGGCACAGGTAGCAGAACACCTTGTCACTTGCAATCGTCTTTCTCCCTAATGTTGCAGTGCCCTAAAGTATATGCCCCATGCAGTACTGAAACTCCTGGAGAACATGCCTATGCCTTGGGAGCAGATTCGAGATGTGCCTGTGCTGTACCACATCACTGGAGCCATTTCTTTTGTCAATGAGATTCCCTGGGTCATTGAGCCTGTCTACATCTCCCAGTGGGGGTAAGAAGGGCTGGAATGGGGGGAGGGTGGTTTGGGGACAGTGAAGAGAAACCATAGTATGACATTTTTGGCTTCTAGGTCAATGTGGATTATGATGCGCCGTGAAAAAAGAGACAGGAGGCATTTCAAGAGGATGCGTTTCCCCCCTTTTGATGATGAAGAGCCACCTTTGGATTATGCTGACAATATCCTAGATGTCGAGCCACTGGAGGCCATTCAGCTAGAGCTGGACCCTGAAGAGGATGCCCCTGTATTGGATTGGTTCTATGACCACCAGCCACTGAGGGACAGCCGGAAGTGAGTGATGGTTAAGTTACTGCTCCTGTGAGAGTTTTGGAATTCCAGGAGTCCTGGGAGAGCAATAGGTAGAATGGCTTGGCTAGCTGGTATACCTAACTGACAGAGGCCTGTCTTTTTTTCCTAGGTATGTGAATGGCTCCACTTACCAGCGCTGGCAGTTCACACTGCCCATGATGTCCACTCTCTATCGCCTGGCCAATCAGCTCCTGACAGACTTAGTAGATGACAACTATTTCTATCTGTTTGATTTGAAGGCCTTCTTTACCTCCAAGGCACTCAATATGGCCATTCCTGGAGGCCCCAAATTTGAACCTCTTGTTCGAGACATCAACCTCCAGTAAGTTGAAGAGAGTGGTGATTTTAGGCACTTTGGGTTGAATAAGATCTAATCTTGATCCTTGAGAAACGTTTGTAGTTTCCAAATTCCCAGCTGGTCTGCTCATCCTTGATTTTGTATCCTAGGGATGAAGACTGGAATGAATTCAATGATATTAACAAGATCATCATCCGGCAGCCTATCCGCACTGAATACAAGATTGCTTTCCCGTATCTGTACAACAATCTTCCACACCATGTCCACCTCACCTGGTAAGAGCTAGAATACATGTTGGGGAAAAGAGAAGGCTGGAGAGTCAGGAGAACTTGAGCTGATTGTTCTTCCATTTTAGGTACCATACTCCTAACGTTGTGTTCATCAAAACTGAGGATCCTGATCTGCCAGCTTTCTACTTTGATCCTTTAATCAACCCAATTTCTCATAGGCACTCTGTCAAGGTGAGAAGAGGGAACATTTGACCTTCGTTCTTGCAAGAGAAATTTCATGACTGTGGCTTAAGTGTTACTAGATGGAAATCAGCTAGAGGGAGACATGTTTGTCATCTGCTTTAGTGTTCCCCTTGAGCTTGAAGCTAATTTGACACTTTGGCACTTGGCTCAAACCAAGTTATTGGTGTTTAATTTGTGTTTCTGTGATTGGGGCTTTCTGTATAGTCTGTTCTGGTCTGTTTGCATTATGGCTTTTTTTGGAATCCTTTTATTAAGATAGAGTTCACATACCATGTAACTCACCTATTTAAAGTGTACAATTCAGTGGTTTTTAGTGTATTCTGAGTAGTTCAGCCATCTGTACAGGCAATTTTAGGACATTTTCATCATCCCAGAAATTCCTGCACCATTAGTAGTCACTCTATTTCTGTTGAACCTCCCTTGCCTAGGCAACTACTAATCTTTCTGTAGATTTGCCTATTCTGGAGATTTCATATAAATGGAATCTTCCAGTATGTGATCTTTTGTGATTGACCTTTTATACTTGAAATAATGTTTTTGATGTTTACCCATGTTCCATAGTGTTAACAGACCTCCTTCCCCCAGCTCAGGTTCTGGAGCTTGGGCAGGAGGTGATTGCATTGTGTAAGGTACTGGGGCTCCTTGGGAGGCCCTTGGTGATGAGCCATTTGGGGTGTGAGGAGTGATGCTTGCTTTCCTGATTGGCCCTAGCTTGTTCTCTGCTCCCTTGGCCCCCTTTGCCCTGGCTCTTTAGGGCTTTTCTTGTCTGGCAGCCTAGTTTCCATGGCAGATGTAGCCACTGTGCTTGGCCCCAGAGAGTTTTCTTCTCATCCCAATTCTCTTCCAAGTTCAGTGGGAGCTGAACCCTTGGGCATTCTCGTTTCAGAGCCAGGAACCGTTGCCTGATGATGATGAGGAGTTTGAGCTCCCAGAGTTTGTGGAGCCCTTCCTGAAGGACACACCCCTCTACACAGACAATACAGCCAATGGCATTGCCCTCCTCTGGGCCCCACGGCCCTTCAACCTACGCTCTGGTCGCACCCGCCGGGCCCTGGATATCCCCCTTGTCAAGAACTGGTAAGGTTTCTATCTGGGGAGATGGTAATGGATGTATTGGAGAGAACACTACAACTGGGTGGGATTGCAGCCTTTACCAGAGGGACTGGAAGGAGAGATGGGCTAACTCTGCTTGGCTTGTTTTCCCAGGTATCGAGAGCATTGTCCTGCTGGGCAGCCTGTGAAAGTGAGAGTCTCCTACCAGAAACTGCTTAAGTACTATGTGCTGAATGCCCTGAAGCACCGGCCCCCTAAAGCCCAAAAGAAGAGGTAAGGTGCCTGAGGGTCATTGCTCAGACTTCTTTTGTTGCAAACATAATCAGGAGCTAACTCTCACTCTCCCTCTTATTCCCACCCCAGATACCTGTTCCGTTCCTTCAAAGCCACCAAATTCTTTCAGTCCACGAAGCTGGACTGGGTGGAGGTGGGGCTACAGGTTTGCCGCCAGGGCTACAACATGCTCAACCTTCTCATTCACCGTAAAAACCTCAACTATCTGCACCTGGATTACAACTTCAATCTTAAGCCTGTCAAGACCCTCACCACCAAGGTGTCTGCATTTCACCTTAAGGGTCTTTTGGGTTTGAGGGATGTTACTCGTTTTGCTCTGTCCTCTGGGGAAGGAGTACATCTAGTTTGGACCATTGCTAATTATTGTTTTTTCTATTTTTGGTATCTTCTCCAGGAAAGAAAGAAATCTCGTTTTGGGAATGCTTTCCATCTCTGTCGAGAAGTTCTGCGTTTAACTAAGCTGGTGGTAGACAGTCATGTGCAGTATCGTTTGGGCAATGTGGATGCCTTCCAGGTGAGGCTAGGTATCCTTGATCCCTGCCCCAGGGGGGAAGCTCAGTGAAGCCTGATCTCATCATGGAACTGACTCTAGCTTAAAGCCTGATGGGGTAATTGTGTTGCAGCTGGCAGATGGGTTGCAGTATATCTTTGCCCATGTGGGGCAGCTGACGGGCATGTACCGCTACAAGTACAAGCTGATGCGGCAGATTCGCATGTGCAAGGACCTGAAACATCTCATCTATTACCGCTTCAACACGGTGGGACCCTGCCCTCATGCACTTACTTTCTCCGATCCATTTTAATTTTTATGTCTAGTCAGGGCTTTTTCCAGGGACCTGTTTGGAGAGAGGCCTTAAGTATGTCCTTACTTGCCCTCACTGTGTGTACTTTAACACTTCCCCTAAAAGTCCACCTTTAAATAGGGAATTTCAGTTACTGGTTTGTACCTTAGAATTTCTCACCTATTCTATTTTAGATGTTGAAGTCCAGGAGTTTTGCTTCTTTTCCTTTTATTGTCTTTGATATGTTTCCCATGACCCTACCTGTGCCCAGTTTTCAATTGCTCTGTAAAAGAATTGCTAACTTACTTTCTTGATTTCTGCTTGGGGCCACAGGGCCCTGTAGGGAAGGGCCCTGGCTGTGGCTTCTGGGCTGCAGGCTGGCGGGTCTGGCTGTTTTTCATGCGTGGCATCACCCCTTTGTTGGAGCGGTGGCTAGGCAACCTCCTGGCCCGACAGTTTGAAGGTGAGTGGTTTTCTCTGTGTCCAACTTTTTTTTTTTTTTTTTTTTTTAATCCCTTCAAGGGTAGATCATATGTTCCCATTCTGTCCCCTCCCCTTGTTTGAGACTGAGAATCCCTTCCTGCTGGATTGCCTCTAAGTCCCGCTCTTCAGTGATTCTGACTTGGCACTGTGTTTCTTGGGCTTCTCTCCGGGGCCTTGAGGCTATCTTGGATTTGTAGGATGGAAATTCCTCAGAAGCATTGTTGTGACTATCTGAGGTAGCTTGTCTTTTCTGCATGTGCTGGGTGTGTGGACACTTTGTTTATACTTGTTGATTTCAGTGTACCCATGGTTAATGAGGGGACATGATGGTAGAGACTCACTGAGAGCAATGAATCTTGCCTTTAATCAATTCACTTCTAGGCCGACACTCTAAGGGGGTGGCAAAGACTGTAACAAAGCAGCGAGTGGAGTCACATTTTGACCTTGAGCTTCGGGCAGCTGTGATGCATGACATTCTGGACATGATGCCTGAGGGCATTAAACAGAACAAGGCCCGGACGATCCTGCAGCACCTCAGTGAAGCTTGGCGCTGCTGGAAGGCCAACATTCCCTGGAAGGTGGGTGTCACCCCAACTCTGAGAAGGCAGGAACGTCATTTTCTTAGGGTTAGGGTTACCGCTCCCGGGGACACCTGGTGAGCTCGATTGAGCATCCGACTCTTGATTTCAGCTCCAGTCATGAACCAGGGTTGTGGGATGGAGCCCTGCATTGGGCTTCTCTGTCTCCCTCTTCCACTCTCTGTCTGTCTCTTTCTCTCTCTTAAAAGAAAAAAAAAAAACTTTGGGGGGGGCGGTGCCTGGGTTGCTTAGTTGGTTGAGTGTCTGACATCAGCTTAGGTCATGATCTCACAGTCTGTGTGTTCAAGTCCTGCCTCAGGCTCTGTGCTGACAGCTCAGAGCCTGGAGCCTGCTTCAGTTTCTGTGTCTTCCCTTCTCTTTGCCCCTCGCCTGCTCACACTCTTTCTGTCTCAGAAATAAATAAATGTTAAAAAAAAAAAAAGATTATCATTCTCAGACTCCCTTTGGGAGCTATGTGGCTCCTGTCACTTTCTCACTGTGCCTTTTGCACTTTCAGGTACCTGGGCTGCCAACACCCATAGAGAATATGATCCTTCGATATGTGAAGGCCAAGGCTGATTGGTGGACTAACACTGCCCACTACAACCGAGAACGGATCCGCCGTGGAGCCACTGTGGACAAGACTGTTTGCAAAAAGAACCTGGGCCGCCTCACTCGGCTCTACCTGAAGGCAGAACAGGAGCGGCAGCACAACTACCTGAAGGTTGGGCAGCTTAGGCTGGGCTGGGCGTGGGGAGTGGGCAGGAGAATAGACCGCAGAATTGGGACTATGCCTTGTCCTGTGGGGATTAGGCTACACTGGGGGGCTAATTATCATGTCTCCTTTGCAGGATGGGCCGTACATCACAGCAGAGGAGGCGGTGGCAGTGTATACCACCACTGTGCACTGGCTGGAGAGCCGGAGGTTCTCACCCATCCCGTTCCCCCCACTCTCCTACAAGCATGATACCAAGTTGCTCATCTTGGCCTTGGAGCGGCTCAAAGAAGCGTACAGGTAAAGAGTAGAGAGTGGATTCCTTTGGGAAGGTGAGAGCGGGAAGGACAGCATCATTGTCACAGTCCAAAGAAAGAAGGTTTAGCTTCCGTGGTTTCTGGTTTTGGTTTCCTTCTTGGTTTTTCCATTCATCTTTCCTGTTTCCTTATCAGTGTGAAGTCTCGGTTAAACCAGTCTCAGAGGGAGGAGCTAGGTCTGATCGAGCAAGCCTATGACAACCCCCATGAGGCATTGTCCCGCATCAAACGTCACCTCCTCACTCAGAGAGCCTTTAAAGAAGTGAGTAAGATGCTTCCCACCCCACCCCCAGGTTGTCTATTGCTATTCGTTCATGGCACCAAGAGTAGTGGGTCGCTACCAAGAGTAGTAGTAAGTGATTGGTGGATCCGTGTAAGCCAGCTTCCCTGTTCTGCAGGTGGGCATTGAGTTCATGGATCTCTATAGCCACTTGGTGCCGGTTTATGATGTGGAGCCACTGGAGAAGATCACTGACGCCTACCTGGACCAGTACCTGTGGTATGAAGCTGACAAGCGCCGCCTTTTCCCACCGTGGATCAAGCCTGCTGACACAGAACCACCCCCTCTGCTTGTTTACAAGTGGTGCCAAGGTAAAGTTTTTCTGGGTTTGCCCTTGGGAATTGAGGTGGGTTGGGTTGATTTGAGGTGAATTGAGTTCTACATTAAAGTTCTCATCCAGGCAGTGTAGCTGACTCTTGCTGCGTAGTGCCAAGGAAATAGTATTGATATGAAACTGAGCACCGCTGGCACTCCTATCAGTCCACACGTGTGAATGGAGGGCAGTGTGATGAGGTTATGGACTGTGGTAGCTACCACGGGATGGGAATTTCTAACCTGCTGGACACCTGTCTTGACTACTTCTCAGGCATCAATAATCTGCAGGATGTGTGGGAGACAAGTGAGGGTGAGTGCAATGTCATGCTGGAATCGCGCTTTGAGAAGATGTATGAAAAGATCGACTTGACCCTGCTTAATAGGCTGCTGCGACTCATCGTAGACCACAACATAGCCGACTACATGACTGCCAAGAACAACGTGGTCATCAACTATAAGGTATGTCTTAGGGGCAGGGTAGCAAGGAATTGGGGAAGGGGTGTGTCTGGCTCCCTGAGGTAGGATTTGCTGAAGGGAGGACAAAAGAGGATAAGCCCCCAGAGAGGCTTCAGACATGGCCTTGGGTTAAGAATTGCCAAGAGTTTGTAAATCTTTTCTTTCTAGGACATGAACCATACAAATTCTTACGGGATCATCAGAGGCCTGCAGTTTGCCTCATTCATTGTGCAGTACTATGGCCTGGTGATGGATTTGCTTGTGTTGGGATTACATCGGGCCAGTGAGATGGCTGGGCCCCCTCAGATGCCAAATGACTTTCTCAGTTTCCAGGATATAGCCACCGAGGCTGCCCACCCCATCCGTCTCTTCTGCAGATACATCGATCGCATACATATTTTCTTCAGGTGAGGACCTTGCCTGGAGTCTTATCTTTGCAGGGCATCAAGACATATGCCCAGCCTCTGGACACAGCTTTTGTTCCTTAGTTGAGGAACTAAGGTTCCTGCTGCTGGATCGGGGCTCTAAAATGGAATGAAGTCCCGTGAGTAGGGTGGGGGTTGGAGGTGGGCTCTACAAAGCTGTAGGTTTCATGAGGTTCCAGTTTATTTGGGTCTCAGCCACGCATCTTGCTGGTATAGGTTCACAGCAGATGAGGCTCGGGACCTGATCCAGCGTTACCTGACAGAGCATCCTGATCCCAACAATGAAAATATCGTTGGCTATAATAACAAGAAGTGCTGGCCCCGAGATGCCCGCATGCGCCTCATGAAGCACGATGTCAACTTGTGAGTTTAAGTTGGGGGCTGTGGAAGCTGGAAGGACATTGGTCTGAGGGACCCAGAAAACAGGGAATTTATGACTTTGTGTCCTGTGTGGGAGGAGTGTACTCTGTTAGGATATTGTCAGTCTGGCCTTCTGAGGGAAATTCCTTCAAGTTCCAGGAGACTAATGTGACCATATGTTCCCTGTGAGCAGGGGTCGGGCAGTGTTCTGGGACATCAAGAACCGTCTGCCACGATCAGTGACTACAGTTCAGTGGGAGAACAGCTTCGTATCTGTGTACAGTAAGGACAACCCCAACCTGCTGTTCAACATGTGTGGCTTTGAGTGCCGCATCCTGCCTAAATGCCGCACCAGCTATGAGGAGTTCACTCACAAGGATGGGGTCTGGAACCTACAGAATGAGGTACAGTCCGGAAAGGGGCTAGAAGTAGCATTTCCACCCCCGTACCTTCGGGATACATAGGGTGAGGAACATCACACCTTTTCGTTATCAGTCATTTGAGCTTTGTTGGGTGGTAGGGCTTAGTGAGGGGTTGTGGTGTCAGAGTTGGTCCTTGCTCCCGTAACAGTATCAGAGACAAATTAACCTCGACCTTGTGATTTAGGTTACTAAAGAGCGGACAGCTCAGTGTTTCCTGCGAGTGGATGATGAGTCAATGCAGCGTTTCCACAACCGCGTGCGTCAGATTCTGATGGCCTCTGGCTCCACCACCTTCACCAAGGTATATAAGTCAGTCAGCCCCAACCTCCTTCACGTCCTCTATCCATCTCCTATCCTTTTGAACTCTTCCCTTGGTTTGCTCTCCTTTTTTCCCAGCTTGGCTCAGTGTACCAGTTTCTATGCTTTATGATATAGAACCTTAGAGTGTCAAATCAACTCAGTTCCTTTCTGAGAATACCCTGTAGGGATTGTCCGTGTGATGACTGAGTTAAGGTAAGAGTAGAAGTGGGATTCTTTAATTGGGACAAAACTTGACGTTTTTTACATCTTCCCAGGGGGCTTATTGTCTATTCATATAGCTCATTTTTTTTAACCAGTAACTGTGTATGTTAAAAAGCAAGTATAACTAGTATTCATTTTCCCCTTCAGTTGCTTCCAGACACCCACCTGAAGGCAGCTGGAGTTAAGAAAAAATAATCTGGAGATTTGTTAACAGTGCATACCTAAGCTTCTGCGAGGTTTAAAACGTCACCTTGTTCTTCCTGCTGTCTTTCCATGGTGTCGTAAAGGTGCACATAATGTCTTGGCTGATGCTCTCAAGAACATCAATAATGCCAAAAAGAGAAATTGAGGTTCTTACTAGGCTGTGCTCCAAACAGTGCTTTTAAGGATACATTTCTGTATCTTCGTTTTTATGTTTTATGTAAGTAATCTCTATACCCAACTTGGGGCTCAGACTGTTCACCTTGAGATCAAGAGTCGCGTGCTCTTCTGGCTAGGTCAACCATGAGCCCTTTAGTATTTCTTAAAATTTCTTACACGTTTTGAGTATAGTACAAGGGGAGAGTTTACCTTTTCAGGTCTGTCTAAGGGTCAGGTAACAAGAATTCCGTAACTCATTCATTCCATTGGTGTTTATTGATAACTACTGCGTTCAAGGCTCTGTGCACACTGCATGTACGTTCGAGCTCACCTACCTAGTTGGAGAGACAAGATCCATAGACAAGAGAACTATACTAGGATGTAGTGTTTATAAAGCTATGGTGTTATTTGGGAATCTGTGAGAACACTCAAGTTAATGACTAGCCCAGTCTGGGAGAAGGAGAGGAGAGTCTTCCTGAAAGAAGTAATGTGTGATGAGGTAGATGAGGGAGGGCCTTCCTTCAGCCTTAGGTATGGAGAGGTAACTAGCATGAAATGTGTGGAGCTGTGCAAATTCAGGGTTTACTGGAGTATAGTTATGGAGTAGGGACTGTTAGGAGATGGGGGCGAGACAGATCACCAAGAGCCAGATCATGGAGGGGATTGCATGGCTTGTTAAGAATCCTGTGAGGGTTTTTTTTTAATGTTTATGTATTTATTTTGAAAGAGAGCACTTGCACCCATGTGAGCGGGAGAGGGGCTGAGAGAGGGGGGGAGAGAGAATCTCAAGTGGTTCTGTGCTGTCAGCACAGAGCCTGATGTGGGGCTCGATCTCATGAACTGTGAGATCATGACTTGAGCCAAAATCAAGAGTCAGATGCTTAACCAACTGAGCCTTCCAGGTGTCTAAAGAATCCTACGAGGTTCTTAAGCATGGGAATGATTTTCCCAGCTTTCTGTGTTAGGTCCTTCACTCTTGTAGCTGTGGGGAAGATGGGTTTAGAGAAATTGGGTGGGAGATCAAGTTTGGGGATTTCTGCTGAAGTCCTGATGATAGAGATGAGAGCAGTGAGGAGACAGGAGTATATCTGAGAAGTAGTTAGCAGGTGAAATCAGCAGCCTCATTTTGGTGGGACGCCAGAGGGAAAGGAAAATAACACTCAGTTTTTGGCATGGCTGACTAGGTGGATATCGGCACTGCCAACTGGAAGAGTACAGGAAGAAGAGCAGGTTTAGGAGGGAAGATAAATGGATTTCGTTCAGGATGTAAAAAGTTTGAAGTTCCTAAGAATATCCAGATGGAGCTGTTTGGCAGGCACTTCTTATATCCTCTGTTTTCAATTCCAAGACGAGTGTGTGTGTATGTGTGTGTATATATGTATATGTATGTATATATACAAATGTATACACACACACGTGTGTGTTTTTTCCACCCTAGTGATGCCTATTAAATTGATAATCTCTTAGATTTGCTGTAAAATACTTTGAGCTTGAAGCTTCAGAGAGAGAAATGAAGTGAGAAAATGAGAGCAGTCAGGGGTAACTTCGAGGCTCCTGTAGGTTGTCCAAGTGGAGATATTTTGCAGTCTGAAGCTTGGAGAAGATATCTGGGTTGAAGATGTAGGTTTAGGAGTCTGGTGGTTTAGGAGGTGGTTTAAAACTCAAGAGCGAGCAAGATTTCACAGGGTAAGGAATGAGAAGAGCAGAGGGACAGGTTTGGAACCATAGGATACACTGAGCAACAGCATGGCCAGACTGGGAGAGTGCTGGGTCATGGGAGCCAAGGATGTCAGGAATTGGGGCGGGCATTTAACAGTGTCAGTTGCCTAAGAGTCTCAGTTAGATAAGGCCTGAAAAGTATCCATTAGATTTGGCAGTCAGGACGTCATTGGTGACCTTAGCAAGAGCTGTTTCAGAAATAGTGGGGATAGAAGCCAGATTGCAGTGGGTGAGGCTTTATGGGAAGTAGGGGAGTGGAGACAGCAAGGACCGTCAAATTGCCAGAGCTAGAAAAAGAGGAAGGGCATGAGATGCCACCTAGAGGGAGATATAGGTCAAGGCAGTATTTTAAATGGTATTGAGTGAAGAATGTTCTGATTAGGAAGGAGCCAGGAGCAGTTCAGGGTGCAGTAGACCAGTGTAGTAAGTGATGGAGCAGCGTTCCCCAGAGTTGAGTGGGGGCAGAGTAAAGGGGAAGCAGAGGGAACCCTCCTCTAAACCTAAAAGAAAAGAGGTCTGGATATATGTGAATGTAAGGTTGAGTGGGAAGTTATAACAAATACTGAATTTTTCAGCTTTGCCTGGGTTGGTCACAGTGGTGAGGGTGTGATACAGTTTTTGAAGAAACTGTGTGCTCCAGGTGGGTTTCAAGAAAATAGAAGACAGCTGTGAGTGTGAGTTCTTCCCAGAAGCACTCAGCTACTCAGTGACAAGATGGGCAAAGTGGATATATTCTATTGGTAGTTCAGGTTTTGGGGTTTTGCTGTAGGACTCTTGTGGAGTGGTAAGGGATTGAATGCAGGAGAATCAAGAGTGCTGGCCCCTATTGGGATCCTGGATTATTGGGGGTAGCGGGGAGTGAGTAGGAAGAGACTAGAAGAGGCCAGTGGTCTTGAGTTGTAGGGATCAAGGGAGTAGATGTGTGAGAGGTGAGAGCCTGAGTAATGTCAGATTAGGGAGGCGATTTACTATAGTGGTTAGAAGTCAGATTGCAGTTCAGATCATAGCTCTGTCACATGACTAGTTGAGATCTTGGATAAGTCACCCACTTTGGGCCTCAGTTCTCTCTATAGAATGGGGATACCAATGATGGGGTGCCTGGCTGGCTCGGTAGAACATGGAACTCTTGATCTCGGGGTTGTGAGTTTGAGTCCCATGTTGGGTGTAGAGATTACGTAAGTAAATACACTTTTAAAAAAAAAATGGGAGGCAAACCATAAGAGACTCTAAAAAACAGAGAACAAACTGAGAATTTTGGAGGGGTGTTGGGTGGGGAGATGTGCTAAATGGGGGTGGGCACTGGGTGTTCTGTGTAAGTGATGAATCACTAAATTGTCCTGAAACCATTATTATACTATATGTTAACTTGGGTTTAAATAACATTTCAAAAAAGTAAATTAAACCAAGAATACTGGGGCACCTGGGTGGCTCAGTCAGTTAAGCGTCCGACTTCAGCTCAGGCCATGATCTCACAGTTTGTGGGTTTGAGCCCCGCATCAGGCTCTGTGCTGATAGTTTAGAGCCTGGACCCTGCTTTGGATTCTGTGTCTCCTTCTATCTCTGCTCCTCCCCGCCTTGTGCTCTGTCTCTCAAAAATAAATAAATGTGAAAGAAAAAACAAAAAACAGGAATACTGATGTATTACCTAGCTCTGAGGGCTTATTGTGAGAATGAAATAGCAAATGTAATAAGTTAAATTATTCAGTAAATTGTTGAGTAAATGTTTGCTCTCATCAAGTAGAGGGATCCGGGTTTTGATCAGGTAGTAGAATATTGGAATTTGTTTCCTGAGGTGTGTTAAGGTAAAATAGTTCTTGTAACACTTCCAAGGTTGATAATAGAAGGGAAGTATCCATTAGGGTGAGAGGTGGCTGGACCTTGTGGCCCTGTTCTTGTCCTCTAAAATTGGACTCTTGCAGTCATTGCCACCACTGCCACTTTAGGTGCTCTCACCATCCTTGCTTTCGGGTGTGTGCAGCACACTAGCCCAAGCGTGCAGGCAGGGACCCTTCTCTTCGGTCCCAGTGGGAGCTAGAAAATAAGGCTAGAACATTTAAGCAGGGCTTTCATAAGGGCCAGACATAACCGGGAAAACAGAGATGGGCATAGATAGTCTGACTTACAAGGTGCAGCCTACTTAGCTTCAGGTTCCGAAGGGCCTTACTGCTGCCTTCCTGCCTCTTTCACTGCCTTCCCAACACGGCAGGCCCTGTTTCCCTCACCAAGGTGTCCCTTTCACCATGTCCGGATGACTTGAAGTCTAAAGCCTGAGGCAAAGACCTCAAGAGAACATCTTTCTTTGCCTGGCAGGAGATGTATTTCTCTGTTCTTTTTTTTTTGAGTTTCGTTCTGACTTCTATTTCACATTATTTATTTTGAGACTTAATTTTTTAAAACAATTCAAAAAAGGGCACCTGGGTGGCTCAGTCAGTAAAGTGTCTGACTTCGACTCGGGTCATGATCTCACGATTCATGAGTTTGAGCCCCATGTTGGGCTCTGTGCTGACAGCTCGGAGCCTGGAGCCTGCTTCAGAATCTATGTCTCCCTCTCTCCATGCCTCTGTCTCTCTCAAAAATAAATAAATGTTAAATTAAAAAATTTTTTTAAAAACTAAAACAATTTTAGTTTTATAGTGAAATTGAGAGGGAGGGACAGACTTTTCATGAACTCCCTGTCCCCGTACATGCAAGCTTCCCCTATTAACATCACGCACCAGAGTGGTATGTTTTTTACCAAGAATAAACCTACACTAACGCATCATGATCATCCAAAAGCCATAGTATACTTTCGGGTTCCATCTTGGTGATATATATTCTGTGGGTTTGGATAAATGTGTAATGACATAATCGATTATTAAAACATACAGAGTGTTTTTGCTACCGTAAAAATACTAACAAGACCTAGAAAATATCTAGAATCCTGTTGTCCTAACATCAGTTTTTATTTTTCCACATTCGTTTCGGGTCATGAGGTGTGTTGAGCAAGTTGTAGAAGTTGAATTTGTTTCTTTTATGAAGACTTAAAGGCATAATGAGTGTAAAGTTCTTAACCTTGGTACCTAGCACATGTAGTCACTGATGCATTTTCTTTCCTGCCTCCCTGAATCCCCAGCAACTCTGGCTATTCTTTTTTTTAAGGCTTTTTTGTTTGTTTTTTATGTTTTATTTACTGATTTTGAGAGAGAAAGAGAACAGGGATTGGGGGGCGGAGATTGAATTCCAAGCTCCAAGTGTGGAGTGTGACATGGGGCTCCAGCTCACAAACTGTGAGATTATTACCTGAGCTGAAATCAAGAGTTGGATGCTTAACCGACTGAGCCGCCCAGGGACCTGCTATTGTAAAGGAATGTAGAATACTCCTGTTATTCGTAAAGGACTGTGGTACTTCTTGGGAATTCAGACTTACTCCCCTCCAGGAATAAAGCACTGGTAACTGCAGAATACAACTGGTGTGTTCTGTGATAAAAACCATGCAGCTGGCAGTTCCTAGAGCCAATTACAGTCGAAGAGCTTACTGAGCCTTACAGTTGTCCTACTCAAGTCTGTTTGACTTTACTCCCAGATCCAGCCCATTCTGGCCCATGGCCTTCCTTTCTGTTCGTCTGTTGTCTTCGTTGGTTCATCTTAAGTACAAGCTAGATGCTCAGTGTAGCTTTTGTGATTTGGTTCACGCTGTTACCTAACTCTAGAAAGTCCCTTTTATCTTGCCTATCTGAAGACGGCTATTTGCTCAAGACTAATTTCCATGGTTACTCCAGCCAGTGTGATCTTGCACTTCAGTAATTGTCTAGAAAACATAGTCCTTACCTTAAAATCTTGATTATATCATTTGGTATTTTGTAGTTTGCTTTTTTTTTTTTTTTTAATCTTAAAGAACCAGCTTTGGTTTCATTGATTTTTCTCTGTTCTGTTTGTTTTCAAAATGCTCTTATAGTATTTTTCCTTTTGTTTACAGTTGGGTGTAATTTGCTTTAAAGTTTTCTGGTTTAAGGTAAAAAGTTAGATCAATTTGGGATCTTTTTAAATATAAGCATTCACTGCTGTAAATTTCCCTCTTAGTACTACTTCAAGCTGCATCCCTCAAATTTTGATTAAGTTGGGTTATTTTCATTCAGTTAAAAATATTTTCTAATTTCCCTTGAGAGTTTTTATTTTACCCATATGTTATTTAGAAGTATGCTGTTGAGGGGTGCCTGGGTGGCTCAGTTAGTTAAGTGTCTGTCTTGAGCTCAGGTCATGATCTTGTGGTTTGTGGTTTTGAACCCCGTGTGGGGCTCTGTGCTGACAGCTCAGAGCCTGGAGCTTCCTTCAGATTCTGTCTCCCTCTCCCTCTGCCCTTCCCCCTGCTTGTGCTCTGTCTCTCTCAAAAATAAACAAACATTAAAAAATTAAAAAAAAAATAGAAGTATGCTGTTTAATTTTAAAATATTTGAGGGCTTTCCAGGTATTTTTGTTATTAGTTGCTAGTAATTGTTATAGTCAGAAAACATACTTTTTATGGTCTTCATTTTTCCAGATGTCTTAATACTTGTTTTATGGTTGTGAACTTGAAAAGAATCTGTATTCTGCTTTTGGGTAGAGTGTTTTATAAATGTTAGTTAGGTCCAGTAGGTTGAATGATTGTGTTGTTCAAGTCTTTGTATATTTGTAATGACTTTTTTGTCTACTGTCAATTACTGAGAGAAGAGTCTTGGAAATCTCCAACTATAATTGCGGATTTATTTATTTCCTCTTTCAGGTCCATTTTTTTGTGGTTGGAGTTTTTTTGTTTTGTTTGTGGAAGGGGTTATTCAGAGACACAGTTAACTTTATTAGAGACATCCAAACTTTTAGCATAAAGCCACGTGACATTTTTCAAGAAAATTGTATATTTTTTGAGCATGAAGAATTTCTGAAGTTCAGAAATCTGGAATTCTTAAAATACTTAGAACAAAATTACTCACATAGGTTGTAATTGTATAAAAAGGCAAATGATCAGGACGTTTTGTTGAACATAATTGAAAGGTGGGCAAAATGTATTGGCTTGCAGATGGAAAACCAACAAGGAATTCATCTAAGATATTAGGCTTAGGGGAGAGGGGAGCCATTGCATTGATATCAAAATGCAAACTGACAGACCTTTTGTCCAAGGAACATTGAACCTGCATACAAATGATGACCAGGGGAGTGTGCCAGATGGAGTGTTGTCATGTACCTAAAGAGACAGCTGAAATCAGAATTGGGCCTTACAGTGGAAACACATAGATACTTCTGTACATACAAGCAACTGTGTTGATACCCCTGAAAGGAATATGTAGTGTTCATGATTATTTTTGAGTTTTCTGCTTCAACATCCACCTGTTTTTACTTTATATAAACAGTTTAGAAGCTCTGTAATTAGGTATGAAATGTATTTAGGGTTAACATATATACATATACATATATTTTTTAACATTCTTCAAACATTTTGGTGGGGGTGGGGGGGAAGAGGGGGAGAGAGAGAATCCCAAGCTGTCTCCACACTGTCAGCGCAAAGCCCAATGTTGGGCTCCAACCCACAAACCATGAGATGATGACCTGAGCCAAAACCAAGAGTTGGATGCTTAACTGACGGAGCCATCCAGGTGCCCCAAGAATTATTATATCTTCTTAATTGACTTTCTTATCATTATGAAATGTTCTTCTTAATTCATGGTAATATTTTCTGTCCTAAAGTCTACTTTGTCTGATAGTAGTGCTACTCAGACTTTGTGTTTGCATGGGTGTCTTTTTTCATCTTTAAGCTTTTTTTTATTTAAAAAAAAAAAACATATTTTTTACATTTATTCATTTTTGAGAGAGAGAGAGTACGAGCGGGGGAAGGGCAGAGAGAGAGGGATACACAGAACCTGAAGCACGCTCCAGGCTCCAACCTATCAGCACAGAGCCTGATGTGGGGCTCGAACTCACAAACGTGAGATCGTGACCTGAGCCGCAGTCAGATGCCCAACTGACTGAGCCACCCAGGCACCCCAGATTTTGTTTTTCTTAAGTAATCTCTACACCCAACGTAGGGCTTGAACTCCTAACCCTAAGGTCAAGAGTGGCATGCTTCATGCTCCACCAGCTGAGCCAGCCAGGCACCCTGAGTGGGCTTGTTTATTTCACTCTTTGCTTAGTAACTACATTTTTTTTTTTTTTTTTTTTAAGATTTATTTTTAAGGAATCTCTACACCCAACATGAAGCTCAAACTTACAACCCCGAGACCAGGGGTTGCATGCTGTAATGACTGAGCCAGCCAGGCGCCCCTACACTTTTTCTTTTTCTTTTTTTTTTAATTGGTTGCTCTGTACATCACTGACTTACCATGGTCTACTGTCACCATTAGTCTTCTAAGATCACTTTACATATAGTGTAAGAACCACACATTACACTTCCATTTTCCCCTTCATTCTTTGTAGTATTTTTGTCATATGTTTTAACTTTACCTGTATTATAAATACATTACTTTGTTGCTAATTTTGTTCTAAACAGACTTTATTTTTTTACAGAAACTACAAAATGAGCAGAAATATCTTTTACATTTTACTCACATACTTTTTCTGGTATTCTCTGTTACTTGATGTAGATCCAGATTTCCATCTGGTGTTGTTTTCATGGTGCTTAAAGAATTTCCTTTAACATTTCTTATAGTAATGATCTATTGGCAGTGAAGGCATTCTGCTTTTATCTGTCTGGGAAAGTGTTTATTTTGTCTAATTTCTGTTAATGTAAATCATTGTTTTCTTTTGCAGTTTTACAGAGTCATTCCATCGGTGTATTTTTTTTATTTCAGATATTATAATTTTCATCTCTGGAAAGTTCCATCAAGGTGTTTAGTATCTTCTCTCCTTATTATGTTCATATTTTCCTTTATATACTCCAGTGTAATTATAAGATTTTTTAAATGCTGTTTTATAGTCCTTGGTTACTAATTTCATCACCTGTGTTATTGCTAGGTCTGTTTCTATTGATTGATTTTTCTTCTGGTTATGGATAATTCATTCTTTTTGCATGAATGATCATTTTTATTACATGCTAGAAATTTTGAATTTTACATTATCTCTAGGTTTTGTTATGTTTTGTTAAAGAGTATTGAGTTGTGTTCTGGTGTGCAGTTCAGTAACTTGTGGGTTAGTTTGGTCCTTTTAAGGCTTGCTTTTAAGTGTAGTTATGGCAACTCTATAGCACCCTTTGTTCTGGGGCTAATGAACCTCTGCTGCTGGGTTGATAACCTTCTGGGGACTCTACCCAATTCCCATGTATTACAGGTTCTCTCTAGTTGGCTGGTGGGAACACAAACTGCTGCCAACCTTATATGACCCGTGGGACTTGCTCAGCTTTCTGATCTCGGGTGTTCTTGGAGTTTTACTCCATACACATTGTTACTCATCCAGAATCATGGGGAATCCCTTCATGGATCTCCAGAAATCTCTTTTGGAGACCTTGCTTCTCTCCAGTACCTCTGCCCCACAAATTGTAGCTGCCTTGGCCTCCTGAATTCTAATCTTGATCTCTTCAATTGAGCGAGACTATTGGGCCCTGTTTCTGTTACTCCTCTATGTGTATGCTGCAGCTTAGAAACTCGGCAGTAAGTTGTGGGGGACAGTCGTGGAATTTACTTCATTTGTTTCCTTTTCCTCAAGGGTCATGGCCCTTAGGCCTATGTTGTCTATTTGTCAGTTGTCTGAAGATACTGTTTTATATCTTTTGTTCAGTTTTCTAGTTGTTTATAGTAGAAGGCAATTTCTGTGGCCCCATTAGTTTTTATTCCCTCTATTAATTTTTAGTAGTTTTTCTCATCCCTTTTTCTCCCCCACCCACCCCAGGATTACTTACTATATTTGCTCTTGAGTGTTTATATTGCCTTAGTTGATTTTTTTATTGAGATGAAATTCACATTGTAAAAAAAAAAAAGTACAGTTCTGGGACACCTGGTGGCTCAGTCGGTTAAGCGTCTGACTCTTGACTTCGGCTCAGGTCAGGATCTCAAAGTTCATGAGTTTGAGCCCCACGTTGGGCTTTGTGTTCACAGGACGAAGTCTGCTTCAGATCCTCTGTCTCCCTCTTTGCTTTGTGGCCCTCTCTTGTTCACACACCCTCTCTCTCAAAAATAAATAAACGTTAAAAATTTTTTTAATAAAAATTAAAATAATGAAATGTACAATTCTTTGGTTTTCGGTATATTCATAAAATTGTGCACCTGTCCCCACTGTCTAATTCTAGAATATTTTCATTACCCCAGAAAGAAACCCTGTATCCATTAGCAGTCATTTGCTCCCCATTGCTCCCCACCATTCAGCTCCTGGCAAGCATGAGTGTACTTTCTGTCTATATGGATTTGCCTGTTCTGGATATTTCATACAAGTGGAATTGTACAATATGTGACCTTTTTTGGTCTGGTTTCTTTCACCTAACATGTTTTCAAGATTCATCTACATTGTGACATGTATTAATACTTGAAGAATCCTTTTCACAGGTGAATAATATTCTGTTATATGGATATACCGTATTTTGTTTATCTTTGTCAGTTGGTGGACATTTGAGTTTTTTCTACTTTTTGGCTGTTATGAATAATGTTTTCATGAACATTTGGTACAGATTTTTGTGCAGATGAATGTTTTCATTTCTCTTGGTTATATACTCAAGAGTAGAATTACTGGATCACACAGTAATTCTGTTTAACCTTTTAAGCTACCAGGTTGTTTTTCAAAGTGATTGCACCAGTACACATTCCCACCAGCAATAGTAGAGGAGTGTTCCATTTTCTTCACATTCTTGCTAACAGTTGTCATTGTTCTGTAGCCATTCCTGTGGGTGTTAAACAGATTCTCACAGTGGTTTTGACTTGTGTATATACTTCCCTAATGACACTGAGCTCAAGTCTTCCTTGAGAACTAGGAGAGTGTAATCAGCTGGACCAAGTAGTCCCCACCACTTGTCCCCTCC
Organism: Panthera pardus; assembly: GCF_024362965.1. Taxonomy (NCBI): domain Eukaryota; kingdom Metazoa; phylum Chordata; class Mammalia; order Carnivora; family Felidae; genus Panthera; species Panthera pardus. The sequence goes on from NW_026526876.1 coordinate 55,297,822, forward strand.
CATGGCTCACCTATAATTTACCTTCTCCCCACTGTTTTCAGATTGTGAATAAGTGGAACACTGCTCTTATTGGCCTTATGACATATTTTCGGGAAGCTGTAGTGAACACCCAGGAGCTCCTGGACTTGCTAGTGAAGTGTGAGAACAAGATCCAGACACGTATCAAGATTGGCCTCAATTCCAAGATGCCGAGTCGTTTCCCTCCTGTTGTGTTCTATACCCCTAAGGAGTTGGGTGGACTTGGCATGCTCTCAATGGGCCATGTACTCATCCCCCAGTCTGACCTCAGGTAGGACTTGCTTGAAAACCTTCTAGATCCTGAGGGAAGGGGATGTTTCTTTACTTTTAGGTTTTATTTTTTTCTCTAATCTTGGTTGTGCCCCCAAACAGGTGGTCCAAGCAGACAGATGTAGGTATCACACACTTTCGTTCAGGAATGAGCCATGAAGAAGACCAGCTGATTCCCAACTTGTACCGCTACATACAACCATGGGAGAGCGAGTTCATTGATTCTCAGAGGGTCTGGGCTGAGTATGCACTGAAGAGACAAGAGGCCATTGCTCAGAACAGGTACACATCCAGGAAGGCATAGCAGTCCTGTCAGGGGTGTGCAGCCTTGCGTGGAGGTCAGGAACAGAGCGTGCTGTATTTTAATGGAGACCAGGGAAGTAGGTTCTACATCTGACCCATCGGTCCTTGGCCAGGAAGGAATGCTAAATAAACTTTGTGTGAGCACATATTTGACTTCAGTGTTTTTTTGACAGACGACTGACCTTAGAAGATCTAGAGGATTCATGGGATCGTGGCATTCCTCGAATCAACACCCTTTTCCAGAAGGACCGGCACACGTTGGCGTATGATAAAGGCTGGCGTGTTCGAACTGACTTTAAGCAGTACCAGGTACATGGAGGGGATAGTACAGAGATTTCCCCTGCATTAGAGGAACCCACGGCTGTGCCAGGAATCTGGCTGGGGCAGTAGGCTCCCAGAAGCTTGATGGTGCTTGCTTTGCCATCTAGGTCTTGAAGCAGAACCCTTTCTGGTGGACACACCAGCGGCATGATGGGAAGCTCTGGAACCTGAACAACTACCGTACAGACATGATCCAGGCCCTGGGCGGTGTGGAAGGCATTCTGGAACACACACTCTTCAAGGGCACTTACTTCCCTACCTGGGAGGGGCTTTTCTGGTGAGGATTCTCTTCTCCCCTTACCTGTCATAACCCTCTGAGCTCATCTCTATTGTGCCTTTGTGTTCTGTGGCGTTTACCAGAGACCAGTGCTCTGGGAGATGGCAGGGTATCACTTTACCTGGTCTCTTTTTCCCAGGGAGAAGGCCAGTGGTTTTGAGGAGTCTATGAAGTGGAAGAAGCTAACCAATGCTCAGCGATCGGGATTGAACCAGATTCCCAATCGTAGGTTCACCCTCTGGTGGTCCCCGACCATCAACCGAGCCAATGTGAGTGTGATTGCTAGACCTGGAAGACAGGAAGCTAAAAACAAGAGTTTCTGTTTCCTTCATTGTATCCTGAAAACAAGTGTCTTGATGTCTGGGTTCACTTTCAGTCTCTTTTTCCCTTCAGGTATATGTAGGCTTTCAGGTGCAGCTGGACCTGACAGGTATCTTCATGCATGGCAAGATCCCCACACTGAAGATCTCTCTCATCCAGATCTTCCGAGCTCACTTATGGCAGAAGATCCACGAGAGCATTGTGATGGACTTGTGTCAGGTGGGCCAGAAGTGAGGGGAGAGGGTACCATGAGAAGTCAGGTCAGCTCGGGCTCAGTCAGTTAAACATTTGACTCTTGGTCTTGGCCCAGGTCTTGAGTCACGGTTGTGAGTTCAAGCTCCACCTTGGGCTCTGTGCTGGGTACGGAGCCTACTTAAAGAGAAAAGAAAAAAAGGAAAACTGTATTTGGGGTGCCTGGATGGCTCAGTCAGTTAAGGACTCTTGATCTCAGGTCATGATTTCAGAGTCATGAGTGCAAGCCCTGCATTGCGCTCCATGCTGGATATGACGCCTACTTTTAAAAAAAAAAGAAAGAAAGAAAGGAAAAGAAACGAAAAAGCTCACTCTTGGTATGGGAAGTCCACCCTGGAAGCACCAAGGAGGAGACCTGCATTGTGGTGCCAGGTGCCACATTACCTGGACTCCTACAAGTCTCGTTCTAAGTGGGCTCCCATAAGCAGTCATAACCTTTCTACCTTTGCCTTCAGGTATTTGATCAGGAACTGGATGCACTAGAAATTGAGACAGTACAAAAGGAGACAATTCACCCCCGAAAGTCCTATAAGATGAATTCTTCCTGTGCAGATATCCTGCTTTTTGCCTCCTATAAGTGGAATGTCTCCCGGCCCTCATTGCTGGCAGACTCCAAGTAAGTGCATTATAACCCAGCCCTTGTTATCCAAGAAGCTTGCTTACTGTTCTACCTGTGCTACTTTGGAAACTTTCCTTTCTTTTTTGAGAGTTAGATGTAGCGATTGAGAGTTCATGTAGTTGTTGGACATTGGTTGTGTCAGTGGCTTCCTAACGCCTGGATTCCTAACCTCTCTCCACCCTCAGGGATGTGATGGACAGTACCACCACTCAGAAGTATTGGATTGATATCCAGTTGCGCTGGGGGGACTATGACTCTCATGACATTGAACGCTATGCCCGGGCCAAGTTCCTGGACTACACCACAGACAACATGAGTATCTATCCTTCACCCACTGGTGTGCTCATTGCCATTGACCTGGCCTATAACCTGCATAGGTAAGTTGGTGTTCAGAAGCATGTATGTAATGTCAGCCCCATACTTTATTTTTAAATTTTATTTTATTTATTTATTTTTTTTTTTCAACGTTTTTAATTTATTTTTGGGACAGAGAGAGACAGAGCATGAATGGGGGAGGGGCAGAGAGAGAGGGAGACACAGAATCGGAAACAGGCTCCAGGCTCCGAGCCATCAGCCCAGAGCCTGACGCGGGGCTCGAACTCACGGACCGCGAGATCGTGACCTGGCTGAAGTCGGACGCTTAACCGACTGCGCCACCCAGGCGCCCCGAAATTTTATTTTTTTAAGTAAACTCTGTGGCCAGTCTGGAGCTCAGACTCAACAACTCTGAGATCAAGAGTCACATGTTCTACTGACTGCACCAGCCAGGCACCCCAGTCGGCCCCATACTTTAATGTACACGTTTTTTTAGTTTGCCTGTGTGGCCCTTTCCTCTTCTGGGTCATTGACCTTTTCTTCTTGCCTCTGTGTACATGGGCAGACACTTGTCAGCCTGGTCTTCACTCTTCTTGCCTCTTCTATTCTCATAGTGCCTATGGAAACTGGTTCCCAGGCAGCAAGCCTCTCATACAGCAGGCCATGGCCAAGATCATGAAGGCAAACCCTGCCTTGTATGTGTTACGTGAACGGATCCGCAAGGGGCTGCAGCTCTATTCATCTGAGCCCACTGAGCCCTATTTGTCCTCTCAGAACTATGGTGAGCTCTTCTCCAACCAAATTATCTGGTTTGTGGATGACACTAATGTCTACAGAGTGACTATTCACAAGGTGAGAATTAGAAACAACCTAGGGATGTGGGACTATATATGCCTGTGAGAGGGTGATGAGGCAAATGTGTGCATATGGGAAGGTAGGGTGGTTGTGTCTAGGCCGCACTAACTGATGATCTCATTCTTTAGACCTTTGAAGGGAATTTGACAACCAAACCTATCAATGGGGCCATCTTCATCTTCAATCCACGCACAGGGCAGCTGTTCCTCAAGATAATCCACACATCTGTGTGGGCTGGACAGAAGCGTCTGGGGCAGGTGAGCTGGTTAAAGGGTAGAGAGGCTGTGGAACCTTGCTGCCCCTTTTTCTCTGGGGAGCAGGGAGCCAGGGCACATCCTCCTGTTTCTCTCTGTGAGAGATTGTGTCTCATTTGAACCTTTGCTCCAAATTACTTAACTTGGGGAGTACTCTACAGGGGGCCCAGCAGTATGTGAGGTCCTTCATTACCTACCAGTTGTTCTCTCTGTTTCTTGCATCTCCCATCTCTAACCTACCTTGAACAAGACTACCAAGAATCATCTTTCTAAAGGGAACCAAGTATGCTTAAGACCTCATTTTTGCCAAATCTCTACCTCTATCTATCTAACTCTTTTTTTGCTGAATTAACTCTTTTCTGGCTTCCTAGACACTTGATAATTTGGCTGAGCTACCACCTGTCCACCCATGGTTTCTCTTCCTTTAAAACCTGCTTCCTGGGGCACCTGGGTGGCTCAGTTGGTTGAGCATACGACTTCAGCTCAGGTCATGATCTCGCGGTCTGTGAGTTCAAGCCCCGCGTCGGGCTCTGTGCTGACAGCTCAGAGCCTGGAGCCTGTTTCGGATTCTGTGTCTCCCTCTCTGCCCCTCCCCTGCTCATGCTCTGTCTCTCTCTCTCTCAAAAATAAATAAAACATTAAAAAAAAATTTTTTTTAATAAAAAATAAAAAAATAAAACCTGCTTCCTCCTAGTATCCCCAAACTCTGACATCCATTTCCACTTCTGTGGCTTTGCTCATGTATCTTTCTTTCTAGAATGATCTCTCCCCTTTACTCTGTTAATCAAGTCTTTCTTATCCCTTAAGACCTGTTTCTTTGTATAGCTTTTTATCAGTTTTAGCCTTAATTTATTTTGTCCCAGACACTTGGTATTATATAATCAAATACCGGCTTGTGGTATATCTTGTGTGAGTTTTGTCTGGCCAGCTAGGTTGAAAAACCCTTTTGGGCAAAGCCATCTGACACTTCTTTTGCACCTCCAAAGTACCTAACATTCAGTAGCGGTGTGCAACAGAAACATAGGTTGATTATCTCAAGACCTAGGCTGTTTTGTTCTAGTTGACCTGTGGTGATAGACACTCAATTTCCACTTCCTCCCCTCTTCCTTTTTAGCTGGCCAAGTGGAAGACGGCTGAGGAAGTGGCTGCCCTGATCCGATCTCTGCCTGTGGAGGAGCAGCCCAAGCAGATCATTGTCACTAGGAAGGGCATGCTGGACCCATTGGAGGTGAGAGGTGGATGAGGTAGAAGAAAGGAGGGCTGAGATGTATAGGCTATTTCTAATCTTGGACTTGATCTTGTCTCAGGTGCACTTGCTGGACTTCCCCAATATTGTGATCAAAGGATCGGAGCTCCAGCTCCCTTTCCAGGCTTGTCTCAAGGTGGAAAAGTTTGGGGACCTCATCCTTAAAGCCACTGAACCCCAGATGGTTCTTTTTAATCTCTATGATGACTGGCTCAAGACTATCTCATCTTATACGGTATGAAACTGCCTAACAAAGAAGGTCACTCTAAGAGGAGTGGGTTGGGGGTCATAAGACAATCCTGTGCCTTCCTTAAGTTTTCCCCAGGTCCCCTATGGGGCCATTTTCACATCTTCAGCCTGTGGATGAGACAGCAATTCTGTGCTCTGCATAAAAAGTTGACTGGGAGAGCGGTGGAGGCTCTACCTTAGAGTTTGAAATCAATTTCTGGGTTCCCTGAAAGAACAGAATCGAGGAAACAGGGAGGACCTCAGTGTCTGACCCCCCGCCCTTTGTTGCCATACCTCTTCTCAGGCTTTCTCCCGCCTCATCTTGATTCTGCGTGCCCTGCACGTGAACAATGACCGGGCAAAGGTGATCCTGAAGCCAGACAAGACGACTATTACAGAGCCACACCATATCTGGCCCACTCTGACTGACGAGGAGTGGATCAAGGTGGAAGTGCAGCTCAAAGATCTGATCTTGGCCGACTACGGCAAGAAAAACAAGTGAGCGCTGGTGGGTGGGAGACATCCTAAAAGGGTGAAATGAATGGTTCGGTATGTGGTTTCTGGGTTTTTTGAAACATTTAAGGCTCAGAAATTTCTCAAGGAATTGTCCTGGAGATGCCTACAGAAAAAAGATAGTGTCTTCAGATAATGTAGAAAATGTCAGTGTTTCAGGGTTTCCATCTGATTTCTTGGGCATTGTTTCATGTTGCCATTTTGAGCAGGGCATTTCTTTACCGTTCATGTTACAGGCAGTTTTAACATCCACATCCCCAGGTACCACTGCTAACAGCACACACACCCCTTCCTTCCCTCTTCCTGTCATTTTGGCAACCAAGAAGAAAAATTTCCATAGATGTCCAGGTACCCGCCCCCCCCGACCCAGGATGACTGAGGTGACTGACAGTACCAGCAATGATTGAGAACGTGTTCTAAGGGTTTCTGTTTTTGAGAATTGTTCTATAAACCAGGGCACTTCTTGTCAAGGAAAAGAGGGAGGTATGGCTACTGAGCAGGTTTGAGTGTTGCTGAAAGGGTGTACATGCTCAGGGCCATCCTGGGCTGTGATAAATCTTAACCGGTATTGGGACATCTCCACTATACACTTAGGATTGTCTGGGGTAAGGGTATGGAGTCCCTTGTCTTACCAAGTTACACTCTTGCCATTGAGGCATATGACCAAGGGAAGGGATCTTGTGGTGTGACCCATGCTGTCCCCGCAGCGTGAACGTGGCATCACTGACACAATCGGAAATTCGAGACATCATCCTGGGTATGGAGATCTCAGCACCATCACAGCAGCGGCAGCAGATAGCAGAGATCGAGAAGCAGACCAAGGAACAGTCGCAGCTGACAGCAACACAGACTCGTACTGTCAACAAGCATGGTGATGAGATCATTACTTCTACCACCAGCAACTATGAGACGCAGACTTTCTCCTCTAAGACTGAATGGCGGGTTAGGTACTGTAAGGGGAAGAGGTAGGGGTGGCAAAGCCTACTGATGCTGCCTGTGGTGCTCGGCCTGAGAAATGCTTACATTCCTCACCATTTGTAGGGCCATCTCTGCTGCCAACCTTCACCTGAGGACCAATCATATCTATGTTTCATCTGATGACATCAAGGAGACTGGTTATACCTATATCCTTCCCAAGAATGTGCTTAAGAAGTTCATCTGCATATCTGACCTGCGGGCCCAAGTGAGTAAGTGTGCTCAACTAAGCCATAGTGTGTGCCTGGCATTTTACATGCCTAAAACTCACCTGAGACTGCCTGGAACGCAAGGTACATAAGAGTGGCCGAAACGGCAAGGAGGGTTTTGGCTCCCACCAAATATTAAAACGTTATAAAGCTATGGCAGTTAAGAGTTCCAAAAGTTTTTGGAAGAGTATAGCATATAGTCAGAAAGGGATTCCTGTGTACATAATAAATGTGTATCAGATCTGTAGGATTAAGGATGCTCTGTGGCATTGGAACAGTCAGAACACTGCCTCACAGCACTTAAAAAATGCAGGTAGAGTAAAGACCTGAATATAAAATACTAAGCTGTAGAGTATTAGAAGAAAATATTTATTATTGTAATGCTGAGATCGCCTTTTTTTTTAAAAGTTTATTTATTTATTTTGAGAGAGACAGAGACAGCCTGAATTGGGGAGGGGCAGAGAGAGAAAGGATCCCAAGCCCACAGCCCAGAGCCCAACGTGGGGCTCGAACTCAAGAAACCATAAGATCATGACCTGAGCTAAAACTAAGAGTCAGACGCTTAACCAACGGAGCCACCCAGGCAGCCCCAAGATAGCCTTCTTAAGATACAAAACCATGGGGCACCTGGGTGGCTCAAGTTGGTTGAGCATCTAACTTTGGCTCAGGTCATGATCTCATGGTTCATGGGTTTAAGCGCTGTATCAGGCTCTGTGCTGACAGCTTGGAGCCTGGAGCCTGCTTTGGCTTCTGTGTCTCTCTCTATCTGTGTCCCTCCCCTGCTCACTGTCTGTCTCAAAACCAAACATTAAAAATTTTTTAAAAAGGACACCAAACCGTAATCAAAATCAATAGCTTGTGTGTGACAAAGGGTGCTGCAAAAGACACACTAAAAACAGGAAGAAAATTTTGCATAATTCTAAAATAAGGTGGATTAGAATCTAGAACAGGGAAGTTGATTTTTGAAAGTAATTGTAGGGGCACATGGGTGGCTCAGTCAGTTGAGCATCCAACTCTTGATTACAGCTCAGGTCATGATCCCAGGGTTGTGAGATTGAGCCCTGCATGGGGCTCCACACTCAGTACGGAGCTTCTCTGTCTAAAATAAAAATTAATAAAATAAAAAAATAACCAGAAGAATAGGCAAAGAATATGAAGGTAGTTCAGAAACGGAACTACAAATGGCAAATGTCATATGAAAAGATGATTAGGGGGGTGCCTGGGTGGCTCAGTCTCGATTTCAGCTCAGGTCATGATCTCACAGTTTGTGAGTTTGAGCCCCATGTCGGGCTCTGTACTGACAGTGCGGAGCCTGCTTGGGATTTTCTCTCTCTCTCTCCCTTTCTCTCTGCCTCTTCCCTGCTTATGCTCACACTCCGTTTCTCTCTCAAAAATAAACAAACTACCTTGAAAAGATGTTTAGCCTTACTAGTAATCAGGTAATTCATATTGTATACAATACCCAATTTGTGGCCTCAAGTTGGTGAATTTGAGAAGATTGTTAATAGAAGATTGTGGGTGGGTTTATAGGACACAGGTCCTCTTTGTCGATGGCCGTGTAAAATTCAAAATACCACCTAGTGGTGGACTTAAAGATGTGTTCATCTTGTGAAAATTCATCAGCTGTGTGTTGGTGTGCTCATTTATTTATGGATACTGCTTAATCAATTGGGGAGTGTGTGAGCAATGCAGATTCTTGGACCCCACTTGAGATTCTGATGTGATAAGTCCGAGATGAGGGCCATGTTTAACATTTCGAACAAGCACCCTAGGCTACTGTGATGCAAGAGATTCTGACCACGTTTTAAGAAGCTCTCCTTTGTTCTTGGGGAAGGGAATGAAACACAGGGCTGATAGCCCAGAGTCTGGAATGGTACTAAGAATCGTTTTGGTTCTTGACCCCTTTGTTTCCAGATTGCAGGATACCTGTATGGGGTCAGCCCACCGGATAACCCCCAGGTGAAGGAGATCCGCTGCATCGTGATGGTACCGCAGTGGGGCACTCACCAAACCGTGCATCTGCCTGGCCAACTGCCCCAGCATGAGTACCTCAAGGTCAGTGGGGGTGTGGAAGAATGGGAGCTTTCTTCTGTGAGAGTGGTGGAAGGAAGGCAGCCATGTTGTTCTCATGGGGTGATTCCCGTCTGCAGATGAGGCTCCAGATAACTTTTCACCTCTCTTTGCCTATAGGAAATGGAACCCTTAGGATGGATCCACACTCAGCCCAATGAGTCCCCCCAGCTGTCACCCCAGGATGTCACCACCCATGCTAAGATCATGGCTGACAACCCATCTTGGGATGGTGAGAAGACCATTATCATCACCTGCAGGTAGACTTGGGCCCCTTTGGGAGGAAATGGGGTGCGGCAGGCATTGCAGCACAGGGCCCAGAATGGTGGCCTGAGCTCTGACTCTGTCTTCATCGCTCTGTCAGTTTCACACCAGGCTCCTGCACACTGACAGCCTATAAGCTGACCCCCAGTGGCTACGAATGGGGTCGCCAGAACACAGACAAGGGCAACAATCCCAAGGGCTATCTACCCTCGCATTATGAAAGGGTCCAGATGCTGCTGTCAGACCGCTTCCTTGGCTTTTTTATGGTCCCTGCCCAGTCCTCATGGAACTACAACTTTATGGGTAAGTTCAGCATGGGGAAGTGGGGCTGGGGTAGGCCATCCCCCTTAGCACTTGGGGCTTGACTCTGGTTTGGAGGTGGCCAGGGTCCAGGCTGGGTGAGGCAGGTGCACCTTGTTAACACTAGACCATTCCTTCTACCCCAAGGTGTGCGGCATGATCCCAACATGAAGTATGAGTTGCAGCTGGCAAACCCCAAAGAGTTCTACCACGAGGTGCACAGACCTTCCCACTTCCTCAACTTCGCTCTCCTGCAAGAGGGCGAGGTCTACTCCGCGGATCGAGAGGACCTCTATGCCTAGTTGTATCCTCACCTCCCCCTGCTTCAGACGCTCCACAGGCTGGAGTCTTTTACCCCCAAAGACAAGCTGGTGACATTCAGCAGCTTGGCCCCATTTTCCTGTCTTTGTGCTTCTTGTGTTATTGATCTCTGGTGGCTTGTAGTCCTGAGTAAAGTGTAATAATAAATTTTGTATAAATAGGAGTTTTTGAGTTGTTGTTTTCCTCCTGAGCTCAAATTCTGGATGTAGGGAGGCTGGACTTGTTCATAGCACTATGCTGGCCTCAACCTTAAAGGGGCATGAGCCTCCTTTTCATGGGCTGTGGGACCAAGTAAGTATCCCTTAGATTCCGGGAATGGAGGTGGGGTTGGGCTTTCACACCCTTACTGCTTGACCACATTTGTCAACATCCCTTCAAAATATTTGCAAACCGGGGCACCTGGGTGACTCAGTCAGTTAAGTGTCCCGACTCTTGATTTTGGCTCAGGTCATAATCTCATAGCTGTGAGATCAAGCTCTCTGCGCTGGGTCTGGACCTGCTTAAGATTCTCTGTCTTTTTCTCTTTCTGCCTATCCCTGCTCTTGCATGTGTGTGCGCTCGTATTCGTTCTCTCTCTCTCTCTCTCTCTCTCTCTCTCTCTCTGTCTCCAAATCACTCCTATTCAACATCCTTTGGAACAGTTGCTGCCATTTTCTGAGTCTGGAAGCTTATGGATTTGCCCCTCCAACTGTGGTGCCCAGCCTAGCCCCTTAAGCTTTGTGTCACTCCTGGTTGGGGAAATAGGCACGCGGCTTCGCAGATGACTGTCTCTGAGACCAGGGACAACCCTCCTACCTCTCACCTCTTGCCTGTAGTGCTTGGCTGCCAAGTGGAGCCTCATGACACCAGACACTGGGGTGGAGCCTGGACTGGAGGCTGTGGGGAGGGATTGACGAAAGTGACCACTTAGAGCCCTGAGCCTCAGCCCTGGGACGCCTGGCTGGAAGCAGGCAGTCCTGCTTCCTGTGACCTTGGGGGATCCGAACAGGACAGGGCCCAGGGGACCCAGTGCACTACCTCCTTCCCCACGCCTTTTCCCTTAATCGCTCCTCCTCTGTCGCCTCTTCCCCGCCCTCTACTGCCCTAAACTGCTTCCTGGGCCGAAACTGTTTGGCTTTTTCCTGCCCTAGTTAGGGTTGGAGGGGTGTCGCAGCTTTTGGCCTTGTGGAACCATGGAGCCCAGGGGGACGATACCCGGGGTGCCTGGCTGCGGGCCTCGAGTGGCCGCCGGGTCAGGGACGGCCGCGGAGCTCGTGTACCATCTAGCAGGGGCCCTGGGCACGGAGCTGAAGGAGCTGGCGCGCCGCTTCGGGCCGGAGGCGGCGGCCAGGCTAGTGCCGCTCGTGGTTCGGGCGCTGGAGCTCCTGGAAAAGGCTGCCGTGGGGCCCGACCCGGACTCAGTGAGTCACCGCCCCCTCCCCTCGCCACCCGCAGGGCTGGTGGGAGCGTAGCCCTCACAGCCTGGACTCCCCAGCTGCAGGTGTCAGCGCAGCAGGCCGAACTAGAGCTGCGGCGGCTGCGCGAGGAGAACGAGCACCTCCGCAGACAGCTGCACTCTGGGCCACACGGTGAGTGCGGGCACGACCAGGGTGTGGGGTGGGCCGGCTCAGGGCCCCCACCCCAAGCCGCTGCTAAGTTCGCCCCTTCCTCAGAGGAGCGCGCTCTTCTGCGGCAGCTCAAGGAGGTGACCGACCGCCAGCGAGACGAGCTCCGGGCGCACAACCGCGACCTGCTGCAGCGCAGCCAGGAGACGGAGGCGGTGAGGGCGGGGCGGGGCGAGGGGCGAGGGGCGGGGCGAGGGGCGAGGGGCGGGGCGAGGGGCGAGGGGCGGGGCTCTCCACCTCGCCCACCGACACCCCGCCTACCTTCTCTTTTGCCCCGCCCCCAGCTGCAGGAGCAGCTGCAGCGCCTCCTGCTGGTGAATTCAGAGCTGCGGCACAAACTGGCAGCGGTGCAAACCCAGCTGCGTGCCGCGAGGGACCGCGAGGGCGAGCGGGAGCTACAGCGCCAGGGGGCAGTGGAGCTGGCTCAGGAGCCGGCGCAGGACCAGGCCAGGGGGGCCGGGTACGAGCAGAGGCAGGAGCCCGAGCGGGCAACCGCTGAGGCGGGAGCCCCAGGGACCCCTGAGGACCCGGTGAGTGCCCGTCGTAGTATTCGCAGGTCTGGTACTTGGTGGGCACTCGGGAAAGGTTTGCTGTGCGGCGTTAGCAGGTCCACCGGGAAATTGGAAGGTGGCATACAAGTGTGCGTCCCCCCCCCCACCAGCCGGCCTCTGCTCTCACTCTCAGCCAGAGCACTGGTCTGTCATCTGTTGCAGTGCCCTCGCCTCCCAAGTCTCCCTGCCAGTCACTTGCTCTAGCATTCCTGGGATGGCCCCGGGGGGGGTGGGGGCAGGGGAACGCCAGCAGAGGCACCCCCATCGACCAAACCCGTCCTTCAGCCAGGGCGCCCCTCCAAGGTAGAACAGTGCAGCTTCAGTCGAGAGGAACTTGAGCAGATCCTTCAGGAGAGGAATGAACTCAAAGCCAACGTGTTCCTGCTGAAGGAGGAGTTGGCCTACTTCCAGAGGTGAGGGCGGTGGGCGGTGGGCGGGGTCTGGGAAGCTGGGGATGGGGGCGCTCCACTCACACCCGTTCCCAAGTCTCAAGTCACCAGCTTCATTTTTTGGCTCACTGATATATCCACAGTGACATGTGCCAGGCACTGTGCGGGACACTGGGAGGACACAGCACCTGCCCTCCAGGAACTTCTTCCAAATGAGGGAGGAGGTGGTACAAAGAGTCACAGCAGTGGTCAAAGAAGTACTCCTAGGAAAGGGCAACAACTAAGCTAAGGTCTGAGGGGTGTTAGCAAGGCGGAGTGTTTTAAAAAGGGGGGGGGGCAACATGCACAGGTACTTGGGATGAGACCTACTGTTGGCATTCCCACTGCTTACTCGGCCCCTCTCCCTCCTCTGCAGGGAGCTGCTCACGGACCACCGGGTCCCTGGGCTTCTGGTTGAAGCCATGAAGGTGGCTGTCAAGAAGCAGCGGAAGAAGATCAAGGCCAAGATGTTAGGGATTCCAGAGGAAACAGAGAGCAGGTAAGTCCCTGCCTCCATTCCCACTGAGCCAGCTCTCCCTTCCTCTTTCTGTTGAGCCTGATGTCCCAGCCTGGTCATGCTCTAACCCAGCCTAGTCACCCCTTGAGCTTACCACCTTAGCCTTACTCCCTGAGCCTGTCACCTAGTTATGGCTTAAACCTGCTAACCTGGCCTGGTTACCCCCTGAGCCTGCTGTCCTGTCTGTTCTGCTGAACCTACCGCTCTGGCCTGGTCACCCCCTGGACCTGCCGTCCAGCCTGTCCTGTTGGGCCTTCCATTCTGGCGTGGGCACACCCTAGCCTGCCACCCTTCTCTCTGGATTGCACTGCACCCACGTGCCGTGCTCACTGTACCTCCTGGCAAAGAAACCTGGTAATGCTGCTTCTTCACATGAATTTTTCAGTTTCCTGTCTTGGCTGGATCTGTTTGTTCTCAGAAGTTTCAGACTGTAGTTCCAGCTATGTCAGGGCCGGCCGTCAGGCTGTAAAGTAAAAGCCTCAAGATGTCCTTTATCTCCCCAGCACCACCTTCTCTCCAGCCTTGAGGGGCCCAGGGTCACTCTGTCCTCCCTTGGCCATTCCTGGGTGCTGTGCAGAGGCCTGAACATAGCTGGACTCCTGGTGTCCCCTAGGGCCTTGATTAATGACCCCTGCATCTCCTCTCTCCTCTTTGCCTCAGTGACGATGAAGACAGCTCATGGCTCCTACTCTCCAGTGATAAGGGAGCCCACCCTCCACCCACTGAGTCCCGAATACAGAGTTTGTATGTTGGGAGAAGAGGAAGGGGAAAGGTTGTGGGGGTGAAGGAGGGGCCCCACCTTTGTTCTTTCCCCCTATCCTGCTCCACTGATATTCGTTTTGCTGTCCTGAGCTCTGAGCATGCTGCCCCACATTGGCCCTGGTCCCGGCCCCTTTGCCCCCTCAATACCTCACACTGCCCTTTCTTCCTGTTGTATCCCTTTTCTCACCAGCCCCTGCCCTCAGCCCATATCGTTGACCTCTCTGGCATCCAAGTTCAGCGTGCCTCTTGATTCTCCCCCCAGCTTTGGCCTGTCCTATCGGGGTGAAACAGAGGCCCCTGAAGCCCAGACCAGCAGCATGGCCCCCAGTAAGCTAGGGGGAGAAGAGGAGACCCCACAGCCACCCCACTTGGATCCTGTGGGCAGCCCCACAGTCCTCAACTCCTGACCAGCTGTGCTCTGCACTCGATGAACATCTTTGTCTCAGCTGCCCCAGAGACCTGACTTTGGAATCTGGCTATGGGTAGATGTGTGGCCTCAAATGAGGACAGGGCTTCCTCCTTCTCAGCCCTCCCCAGGCTCTTTCGCGATCCTGGCCTGAGCCAGGGGATGATGAAGAGCTCAGCCTACCTTCCTTCCCTGTATCTCTGTGCCAAGCCTCCGGGGTCACATGAAAGCGCTTCCTCCCTGAGTCTCCGTTTTCCCATTCGTAAAATGGAGAGCGGGCTACCTACCTCCCAAGGGTCTATGCGAACGGCCTAAGCCAATGTAATAAAGCCACTGCCCACGATACCCAGAAACTGCTTCATGTCTGTGTGTGACTGGTCTGCCTCCGCCTGACTCTGCCAGGACCAAAGGCAGGCTGAGGTTTCCTCACAGGGTCTTGTTGGTTGTTAGTGGGTGGGGAGGAGTCACCCAGCTAGGGCCTCAGTTGGGTAGCATGACCTAATGGAAAGATGTGGCTCCCACTCGCACCCCACACCCTCGCCTGTCCCCAGTACCCTGGGATTTGCAGCTTCATCTTCCTGCCCCCTCCACACTGAGACCAGCCCCTTAAAGCCCCGACTCAGCCTTTGCCCTCGGCTTTCCTTTTCATTTCTCTGGCGTCTGGTCTTCCCAGCACCCACCCGCCCGCCCTCTCAGGGAGGTGCCTCATGGCAGCCCGCCTCTCGGCACTGGTTTCCTCAGGAAAGGCCTTGGAAGGAAGCAGGGAGGGGGTTGGGAGCCGTGGGGGCCAGACTAACCCAAGCCCTCCCGCTGGACTGGCCGCCATGGGGCTGAGGCTGCTGGTCTCACTGTTGCTGCTCTGGACACAGGGGACCCAGGGGTCCAACCTGGACCCCAACGGGCGGCATGTCTGCACGGCCGGCAGGTGGGTCTTTGTAGGAATCTGATGGGGGCGGGGGGGTGCCTGAACTGGTATTGCGGCATTGCAGGGAAGGAGGACATGAGGGAAGAGGTCATGGGCTGAAGGGAGGGGGGCTTGGGGACAGCCTAGAAGGTGGTGGGTAGTCAAGACAGAAGGTGGGAAGGCCAGGGAAGGAAAGGGAAGGAATTGGGGACACTGTGGCTGTGACTCTTGGCTAGGCCTGCCTGATGGGGCTGAGGCAGCCTCCCACATCTCAGCCAGAGACAGTGATCCACCCGCGGAGCCAGTCTGTCTGTCCCCCGGCTGACCCCTCTCTGCCCCACAGCCCCTCTGCTGAGCTCCAGTGCTGCCCAGGCTGGAGGCAGAAAGACCAAGAATGCACTATCCGTGAGTAGCCAGAACGGATCCCCACCTGAGAAGAAAGGAGAACATAGTCCAGTGACCCTTCCTGCCTCCCCTCTTGGGGCCTCCTATTTCCCCTTCTGAGCCCTAGAGCTAGGGTCCATCCTGACAGCCCCCCCCCCCCCCCCCCTGCCCTGAGGGAATGGCTCTTGACGGGGCAGGGCGCTGGGAGCCAGTGAGAGGGGCAGAGTGTCCCCTGGTGGTGCCATGCCATCGTCCTTCCCACCTGGGTGGGGTGTTTTTCAGCCATCTGTGAGGGGCTGGATGCTTGCCGGGAAGATGAAGTGTGCGTGAAACCAGGCCTCTGTCGTTGCAAACCTGGATTCTTTGGGGCCCAGTGCAACTCCCGTGAGTCCTGAGTTTCATCTGGAGGGTGAAGTTGCCAGGCAGAACCAGGGAGGGGAGCGGGGAGGCAAAGCGGGTAGAAATGTGATCTTAAAACGGCAGAGCCAGAATCCCTCCAAGCCTCACTGAGGAAATTGAGGCCCAGAGTCAGGAAGTGACGCATTCCTGGAAGATGCCCTGAGTCATCTGGTTTTTACCCATATCCACAAAGCCCTACCCACACTTTCAGTTCTGGGCCCTTCACCATCCACAACTTCTCAAAAAAGATGGTGGTTATCCCTGTTGATCACAAAATGGACACGTTCTCCGTCTCCCTCGTGTGCACTTTATACATGTGTGGAGGGTGGAAGGAGATATCTGGCAGGGCTCTGCCCTGTCCTGGTGGGCAGGATGGCCAGAGAGCAGCCACCAGGAATCAGGGCTGAGAGGAGACGCAAGGGGGGAAATGTGGCTTCTCTTGTGACCCTCATGGTCAGTATCCAGGCAGGGGTGGACACTGGGACGCTCTGTCATCTCTAGTGGGGTGGGGGTGGAGGGAGGGGGGATGGGCATGAGAGAGAGGAAGGGACGTGAATGAAATCCTACTGCTGTGTGACTCTGGGCAAACCTTTCCCACTCAGGAACTTTAAGTGTGTTCTGGAGTATGAAGTGGGAGTCTGGGCCACTCCAAAGGCTTTCTGTAGTTCGTGAGTCTGAGGCAGGAAGTGAGCTGTGCCCTAGGAGGTTAGGCTGCCAGATGTTCAAGGGTCTGTCTCCGGCTCTTGGAGGGTGGGCCTGGCGCCTCTCTTCCTTGTGGAAGGGCGCGCGGGGCGGAGATCCGTGCCTGGCCCTGAGCCCACTGACCCCTTTATGTTCCCCACCCGACTCCTGCAGGCTGCCCGAGTCAGTACTGGGGCCCAGATTGCCGTGAGACCTGCGCCTGCCACCCGCACGGCCAATGCGAGCCGGCCACGGGCATGTGCCACTGCCAGGCGGAACGCTGGGGCAGCCGTTGCGAGTTCCAGTGCGACTGCAGCCCCCACGGGCGTTGCGACGCCGCGACGGGCGCGTGCCGCTGCGAGCCCGGCTGGTGGTCACCCACTTGCCGCCGTCCGTGCCAGTGCAACCCGGCGGTGGCGCGCTGCGATCAGACCAACGGCTCCTGCCGCTGCGAGCCGGGCTGGTGGGGCCGCCGCTGCAGCTTCCGCTGCGCCTGCCACGGCTCGCCGTGCGCGCAGGAGACCGGCCGCTGCGTCTGCCGGCCGGGCCGGTGGGGTCCCGAGTGCCGGTATGAGTGCGAGTGCGTGCGCGGCCGCTGCAACGCCGTCTCCGGCCTGTGCGCCTGCCCGCCCGGCTTCCGCGGCGCACGCTGCGAGCTGCCCTGCCCCGCCGGCAGCTACGGGCCGCACTGCCGCGACAGGTGAGCGGGGGTCGCGGGGCTGCGGCTAGGCTGCGGGGGGCGGGTGCTGACGCGGCTCACGCAGGAGCCGGGCAGAGGGACGGGCCGCCGGCGGTGGGGGTGCGGACAGAGCGCGGGGAGGGCGGGCGAAGGAACTGAAGGGAACGGGAGAGAAAGGGGATGGGCCCGGCAGGGGCGGGGGCGCAGGGGGAGCGTCGCGCGGTGCCCTCGGCAAAAACATACAGGGACGGGATGAAAGGGGGAAAAAGACCCCCGACGCCCCTAGGTCCGGCCTCGCCCACCCTACGTCCGGTTACTGTTAAACGGACAATAGGAGTACTAGCAAGCTCTATTTAGAAGCAGATAAAAGATGAACCACGTGACGAAATGATTGCAGGGTCCCTTTTAGACCTCGTGGCTTTCAAACTTTGGCCGGCCCCACCCACAATAAGAAATGGGTTTTAGGAGTGCCTGGCCGGCTCGTAGGTAGAACATTTGGCTCTTGATCTGGGGGTTGTGAGTTCAAGCCCCATGTTGGGCGCTGGGGATGGCGCTTACTTAAAAACAAATAAAACGAGCAAAACAACAACAAAAAGAAATGCGTGTTACATCCCCCCTATCTCATTCACACCCCCCTGTGGTAAAAGCTTAACAACATATACTTATCTTTGCTTCATATATATAATATATATTACATATGTGTGTATAGATACATATATGTGTGTATAGATACACACATATGTGTATATATACTGTAATGTTTTTGTTTTTCTTTTTTTGATGCTGGTCTGCTAAGTTGATTTTATGAACAAATGAGTCTGATCCAAGCATATGACTCCAAATAATTATCTGGGGGGAACCTTGTCAAGAAACTGTTAAGAATCAATAAGAAATTAGAATAAGGTAAACCTTGTTGGAAAAGTTGCTAAGAGAGTAGATCCTAAGAGTTTGCATCACAAAGAAAAAAGCCATTGTTTTCCCTTTTTTGTACCTATATGAGATGAGGGATATTAACTAAACCTACTGTGGTAATCATTTCACACTATATGTAAGTCAAGTCATTATGCTGTGCACTTTAAAGTTGCATACCGTTGGGGCGCCTGGGTGGCTCAGTCGGTTAAGTGTCCGACTTCGGCTCAGGTCGTGATCTGGCGGTCCGTGAGTTCGAGCCCCGCGTCGGGCTTTGTGCTGACAGCTCAGAACCTGGAGCCTATTTCAGGTCCTGTGTCTCCCTCTCTCTGACACTCCCCCGTTCATGCTCTGTCTCTCTCTGTCTCAAAAATAAATAAACATTAAAAAAAATTTTTTTTTAAGTTGTATACTGTCAGTTATATCTCAAAAAAACTGGGGAAAGCATTTTTTAATATATTTTTAAAGTTATTTATTTTGAGAGAGAGAGAGAGAGGAATAGGGGCAGAGAGAGAGGGGAGAGAGACTCCCAAGCAGGCTCTGCACTGTCAGCCCAGACCCCGATGGGGGGCTCGAACTCACAAACTGTGAGATCATGACCTGAGCCGAGATCCAGAGTCCGAGACTTAACTCCCTGAGCCACCCAGGTGCCCCAGCATTTTTTTTCAAACATAAGATAAACTTGAAATTATAGTGATGAAAACAGACATGTTTTAATTTTTATGGATCTTTATGTTATGAGATAGAAGAGTCACATTCATACCAGACCTCAGAGATGGCGTGGGTAGGAGGAAGAGAGGAGAAAAGATAGGAGGGAGAAGGTTGGCCAAGGTATCTTGGCTGCTCTGCCTGGGCTAATCCTGGGACCCTGGGAAGGATGGGTCCTGGAATGGGAAGTTGGAAGGAGAGGGCTGGAATCCTACGGAGATCATCTGTCCGGCCTTTTTGTTGTACAATGTGGGGAAACTGAGGCTGAGACCTGCCTGAGTGTCCTGGATGCTCTCCAGTGTCCCTGGAGGCCTGGGTGGGCATTCCATCCATGGGCTCCTCAGTGCTCCCATGACTCCTTCTCTTCCCAGCTGCGGCCACTGCAAGCAGAACAAGCCATGCTCTGCAGATACAGGCAGCTGTGAGTCCTGCGAGCCGGGCTGGAATGGAACCCAATGCCACCAGCCCTGCCCACCCGGCACCTTTGGCGAGAGCTGCCGGAAGCAGTGCCCCCACTGCCGGCTTGGGGAGGCCTGTCAGGCAGACACTGGGCACTGTCAGCGCTGTGACCCTGGGTGGCTGGGGCCCAGGTGAGGGGGCCAGCCTGCTCGGGGTGGGGGGCCCCCCTCCTTCAGGGTCCTCATTCCAGCCCTGGGATAGCTGGCCCCTCCCCCACTGGGGGCCTGCCTCCTGGCCAAGACTGACGGAAGAGAGAGGGGTGCTGATGAGGCCCCGGGCAGGCTTCTCTTCCAGCTCCCTCACCGCTCAGGTATCCTGCTCTCTTCCCCCTCCAGGGATCTGTAATCTTGTCACCTATGGGATTTGGCCCCAGGTTCAAGGCCCTGTTAACACCTGAGCTTCATTGCTGAGGCATAGACAGTTGGGGCCCTGAGTCCAGAAGCATGGGGGAAGACGGGTAGCACCTTTTTTTTTGGGGGGGGGGGTCTGCCCTGCCAGACCTGCCCTGCCCTCCTCTTCTGAGTCTCGCCTCACCTCAGATGTGAAGACCCCTGCCCGCTCGGCACCTTTGGGGAAGGCTGCACCTCTACCTGCCCCACCTGTGTTCAGGGGGCCTGTGATGCTGTGACTGGGGAATGTGTCTGCGACGTTGGCTACTGGGGACCCAGGTGAGAACTGGGGCCCTGGCAGGGAGGCACGGGCCTCGGTCAGGCGTCAGTGCAATCTCTGTCCTAAACTTCCCTTCCCGGGGCTTCTCCGCCTGCCTCCCGGATACCCACCCAGCAAGCTCTTAATGAAGAAGTTGTCCTCCTGTTGTGAGGTCTGCACCTTCTGAAGAAGGGTCAGAGTGATCTAATCTTAATCTCAAAGACCTGGCTGTGGAACTAGGCCGGGGAAGTTATTTAGGGGTGGGACTCCCAACTCCATTGTTGTTCCCGTGAGGCCTTCATGTGGTGAAACATAATCAAGGTCAATGTCTCCAATGTCAGGTTTTCCGCCTCTAGGACAGAATGTAGTATCAAATGGAAGAGACCTCATCTCATAGAAGAGAGGACCAAGGCCCAGAGAGTTTGGGGCAGGGCCGGACTCAGACCTCCAGACCCTGAGGACGTTTCTCTGGATGCTGTTGGCATCTTGCTTATTTCACATTAGTGTTGGATGGGCTAGGGACGAGCATCATGAGGGGTGGATCTTGCCCTATACTCTGGGGTATACCCTGGGGGGCTGGGGACCAAGGGGCAGCTTGTGGGGTGGCCTCTCTGGAAGATGGGCTTAGGGGCTAGGGGATTCTCCCAGACATGGCCAGGGGTACTTAGAATGTCCTCAGAGGTCGGAGGAGTCTGCTTGGGCATCCTCCAGGGAAGTCTGCATGGCAGGGGTTGGGGAGCAGTGCCCAGAAATCCACCTTCCCCTGTCCCCTGCCCACCCCTATCCCTTCTCACCAAGCCTTCAGCCTGTTTCTCTTGTCACCCCATAGCTGCAACACTTCATGCCCATCTGGCTTCCATGGCAACAACTGCTCTATTCCCTGTGAATGCCCAGAGGGATCCTGCCACCCTGTCTCTGGGGCCTGCCAGCTGGGTAAGGTGAAAAGGCGGGTGTGGGGTGCAGTGACCAGGGAAAATGGGCCCTTTATATGGCTTCAGGGACGTATCACTTGCCAGGGAGGCTGGGCTCACTTCAGAGACATTCCCTATACCTGAAATCTGTATGGATGCTCTGGAGACCCCTGAAGATATGATACGGCCCTTGCCTGCTGAGACACCAGGCTCGCATCCAGGGCTGACATCCGTGAGCAGGCAGGTCTGGACACCGGGATGTGCATCAGGCGTGACAGTTGGGAGCAAGAGCTTGTGGGACATGGGCCATGAAGAGGGGACAGGGTAGCAGAGAGGCTGCCTTGGGGAGAGGGCCTCCAGGCTGGGCAGAGCCTGTCTCTCTCAGAAGAAGGGGAGGGACCCACAGGTGGAAAATTCCGGGGGGGAGGCAACTCAGAGCTGGAGATGAGATGCGATGTGTGGAAGACAGGAAAGCCCTGAACTTTCGGCCATCCCCCGCTCTCCCCAGGGCCTCACGGTCAGGATGCCGCCCTCATCGCGGGCATCCTTGTGCCTCTGCTGCTGCTGCTCCTGGGCATCGCCTTCTGTGCCTGCTGCTGCTGGGCCGCCCGGTTGGACCCCAAGGACAGGTGAATGCCGGCTCACCCCTTCCCCACCCCCAGCTCAGGCCACAGGGTGGGAGCAAGGTAGCATCTGGTTTCCTTTCAGCGGCGGGGAAGGGCTGGTCTTGTCGCGCACTTAGAGGGCATGAGGTAGTTGGCAGTGGCCATGGCCTGGAGACACCAGGTCGGCTGCCCGCCTTCCCTGCGAGTGTCCGAGTTGCATGCGTGTGCGCAGTGGGCGCTGGGCACCAGGATGGCAAATCTCAAACCTGCAGCAGGAGGCCGAGGGTTTAGGGACCAGAGGGGGAATGAGGGGAAGGCAGAAGCAGCAGGGCAGCTCTGGGCAAGGAGGGGAAGAGACGAGGCCTCAACACCCTCCACCACCCTCGAAGGAGAGTACAGAAGTCTGAGCAGTGGTTTAGCAGAGATAAACAGAAGTTCAACAGAAGCAGAGTTCAACAGAAGTCTGAGCAGTGGTTTAGCAGAGTAGCTTCCTGAGAAAAGGAGATAATAGGAAGGATTTGGGCTTGCGGGGGCCTGCTGCAGGGGAATGTTGCTTGCACAGGGCTTTGTTCCTTTACAAAATCCCTTGGAGACTCACAGCAGCAAGGTTTAAAGCAGGGAATGTGGGGGCAGGAGGATTAGCGTTCTCAATTCACAGAGGAGGACATGGAGGCCCAAGGTGACCCAGCCTGTCACTAGCATGCACAAAGCCCCTGCTCTGTTGTTCTGGATTCTCTGTCTGGTGCTCTCTTATTACTTCGTGCACTGAGCCTTGAGCACGTCCTCCTCTGTGCTATGGGGGATTCACAGATGAGCAGACCCAATAGCCCCTCCCCTGGGGGTGGGGAAGAAGCCACTCACCGGAGGCCAGGCCGGGAATGACAAAGGCCGTCAGAGGGTTGGTAACAATGAAGCAGCTTGGGGATGGGGTCAAGGACAGGCTTCCTGGAGGTGGTGCCACTTCCAGAAACATAGCTGAGCTGGGGACTCAGCCAGATGATAACACAAAGCTGCATTTTGGGGAACCTCAGCAGGTGCCTGGAGCTATACTGGGTCCTGAAAAAGAGTCTCAGAGCTAGGAGTTGTCCCCACTTTACAGATGAGGAAACTGAGGCCCGGAGAGGGGGAAGCCAGAACCAGAGCTGCTACCCAGTTCTATTTGAGCTATGCTGCCCTCTCTGACAGGCCCAAATCTCAGGCTCAATGGTTTGGGTTTTACTCTGTTGTCAAAGGGCACCGCCGAGGTAGACAGTCGCTGTGTCGGCCTGCCTCTCTCACATCGTTCTCTCCTGCCCCCACGCTGCCCCAACCGGTGGTCTTGTGCACTGACTGCCCTCCTTTCCCCTCAGGCCAGCAAAAGATGAAGCCACCGTGTCCAGGGTGAAGATGCAGGTCTGGGGGGCGCTGACCAGCCTGGGCTCAGCGCTACCCTGTGGTTCCCTCAGCAGCCACAAGCTTCCCTGGGTGACAGGTGAGTGTGGGTGCTGCAGGTCAGGGGCTGGGACGGGACAAGGTCTTCCATGGAGCTCCGTGCCTGACCCAGAGCCCCCTGCAGTCTCACACCACGACCCGGAGATCCCCTTCAATCACAGCTTCATTGAGCCGCCCTCCGCCGGTTGGGCCTCGGACGACTCCTTCTCTTCTGATCCTGAGTCTGGCGAGGAGGACGAGGGCCCTGCCTACTGCGTGCCACCCCAAGAAGGTAACCAATCCCTCAACAGCCCGCTTGGCCCCGAGCAGCCCTGCCCACTACTTCTTTATTCCTTCAGCAAACGTGTATCAGCTGCCCATTCAAGTGCAGGTCACTGTTGCTGGCTGCGGACATAGTAAAGAACAACACGGATTCCCATCCTCACCAACCTTCTAGTGTGGTGGGCAGGAATCAGACACGTGTAGGACCGGGTGATGCACGCTTTGATGGGGGGACAAACACGTAGGGGCTCATAATCCAGCCATGTCAGGGGTGATTAGGGGCAGGGAAGATGTCTCCGTGTTCGTGATATTGGAACTGAGCCTGCTAGACTCAGGAGTCAGGAGTCAACAAAGTGCAAGTTGAGGAGGGACGGGAATGGTGTTTCAGGAGGACGGAACAATGCACGTGAAGGTCCAAGGCGAGAGGGACATGACTGTGTGGCACTGAAAGAATGTTAGCTTGGTTAGAGTGTGGCATTAGTTCAAAGTGGGAAGGGGTGGGGAGAAAAGTGTGTAGAAGGAGTAGGCTCTTCTCCTGTCTCTGTACCCTCGCCCTCTTCCTTGCCCCACTGATGAGGATCCCCAGCAGATGCTAAACTGAGTAAACAGGACGGACTGGGGTGGCCAGCCCAGTTTTGGCCAAGCTCTTCTGTCTCCTCTGCCAGGGATGGCCACTGTGGCCCACGGAGAGTTTCCAGAGGCCAGCCTGGCTGGAGGTCCCATCCCTCCCCCTGAGGACGCCTCCACACCATTCCCTATCCCACGCACTTCCAGCCTTGCACGGGCCAAGCGGCCATCAGTCTCCTTTGCTGAAGGCACCAAGTTTGCACCACAGAGTCGCCAAAGCTCAGGGGAGCTCTCCAGTCCTCTCCGAAAGCCCAAGAGGGTCTCCCGTGGGGCCCCACTGAGTCCGGAAAGCCAGGAGGCTGAGGAGTCCTCGGGCCCGGAGAAAGCAGAAACGGATGAGACCCTTCCTGGTGCTGCCAGCCCCAGGGATCCAGCCATTGGCCGCCGCCGGCTCCCACTTGGTGGCCGGACAGTGGCTGAGCGTGTGGAAGCCATTGAAGGCAGTGTCTCAGAGGGCTCAGGCTCCGTGACCACGATCTACATGCTGGCAGGGACACCCCAGGTATCTGAGGGCCCCGTCCGGTCTGTTCTCCGTCGTTTTGGTAGCTTCCAGAAAGGCCAGGCAGAGCCCAAGGTCAAGAGTGCCATCCCCAAGCCGCCACGCCGGGCCCTGAGTCGAAATAAGGACAGCCCCGGGCTGGCCTCCAGCACTGCCAGTCAGAGCCCCAACTTAGCCCCGAACCATGAGCTCACTAGGGCCTTAGAGTCTGCGGGAACTGGACCAGAGGAAGTGGCCGGGGGACTAGGCGATGGCACCAAGAACTCGGGGAGGGCCCAGGAGCTGACCCCTGAGGGTGGCCCCCAGGAACAGGATCCCCAGAAGCTGTCTGATGAGGAGGGGCAGGAGGAGCCTCAGTATGAGAATGTTGCACCCATCTCTGGGCCACCAGCACCCTGAGAACCTTGAATTGGGGGAGAAGGAAGACTATGGATGGAGGGTAGGCATACAAACTGCCCCTGGCTCAGATTGTGTTTTGCTGGAAAAAGATCCCAGGGCCAGGAAAGACATACCAGAGCCTCTGCCCTTTCGTGGGGAAACGTCACAGTTGGAGGCCAGTTGGCTCTGGGCCCTGGCAGTGCTCTGGGAGTGGTCTCGAAGGCCTGGGCAGCGACCCCCATTGGGTGTGGTCAGGAAGGGGAAAGAGATGACCGTGGGGACTTTTTCTCTGTTGTCCTGGACTCTGTTTGCCCCCAAAGGCTATTCTTTTCTTCATTTGGAGAACATTTGTCTGAAATGGGAAACAACCTAAATATTCAATGATAGAAGATTGGCTAAAGCAAGATTGCTTATGATACTTTCCTAAACAACCATGAAAAATCATGTTGTGCAAGAAGATTTAATATGGGAAATATGGGAGACTGTTTATGCTTTACTGTTAAGTGTAAAAAAGTACGCTTTCTTCTTATAAATTTCATTTCCTTTTCCTTCACGATACATGTTTAGAATCCTTCCGTTTTGTGTGTGTTTTGTGATTGTTTTGCAAACTCTTTTTTTTTTTTTTTTTGTATATGCATAAAAAAGATTCGGGGGAACAGCATCAAGTGGCATTTTTTTTCTGGGAGGTGAGATAGTGGCTGATATTTATTTTCTTCCGTCGTAAACTTCTGTATAATTTGTAAATGTTCTATAGTGAACATTCTTTTTACTTTTCTCCCTAGATTTAATTTTTTTTTTACAAAAAAAATTAAAAAAAACAATGTTGTTAAAAATAAAAAAGTACTAACATTACAGATATGTATAGAGTAGAAAGGAGATTCCCCCTTTCCCCAGAGGAGTCTGAGGGACAGGGGAGGGGCCAGACTTACTTGTCATTGAATGCCTTTTGGTTCTGAATTCTTTTCTCACATACTTGAATTACCGAGTCAGGACAGAAACAGCAGCTCCCTCTTCCATCCCAGAGCTCAGAGAATCTTGCAGACAGCTTAGATCCTTCCTTTTAGAGGTTTTCCTGTGCACATATCGTTGTAGAATTTGGTTTTTTACTTAAATATGCTCTGGATATCTTCTGATGTCAGTAATTATAAAGCTACCTCTTTTTATTAAAAAATGGCTGCATGGGATTCCATCATGTGGAACTAACACAGGTTATTTAAACCATCCCCTACCCATGGGAAGTTGGGTCATTTCTAATTGTTTTGATACAATAAATGATTCGGTGTACAACTTTGTCCGTATTTCTTTTTGCACTCATGGAAGTTTTTTCTGTAGAAGAGATTCCTACAGGTAGAATTGCTGGGTTATAGGGTAAGAACATTAAACAATTGAGTACTGGGGTGCCTGGGTGGCTCAGTCACTTAAGCGTCCGACTTTGGCTCAGGTTGTGATTTCACGGCTTGTGAGTTCCGGCCCCTTGTCGGGCTCTGTGCTGACAACTCAGAGCCTGGAGCCTGCTTCCGATTCTGTGTCTCCTTCTCTCTCTGCCCTTCCCCGCCTTGTTCTCTCTCTCTCTCTCTCTCTCTCTTGTAAAAATGAATAAACATTAAAAAAAAAAAAAAAGTAACCATTTGGGTACTTACTCCAAATTACCGTCCAAAAAAGTTATGTGGTTTTGCATTCTTGCAAATGATGATAGGAACTGTGTTCCCACACCCAGTCTAATAGGTTGAAATGGTGTCTCATTATTATTATTATTATTAATTTTATTTTTTTTAATTTACATCCAAATTAGCATATACTCCAACAATGATTTCAGGAGTAGTTTCCTTAATGCCCCTTACCCATTTACCCCATTCCCCCTCCCACACCCCCTCTAATAACCCTCAGTTTGTTCTCCATATTTATGAGTCTCTTCTGTTTTGTCCCCCTCCCTGTTTTTGTATTATTTTTGTTTCCCTTCCCTTATGTTCATCTGTTTTGTCTCTTAAAATCCTCATATGAAGGAAGTCATAT
This sequence comes from Panthera pardus, assembly GCF_024362965.1. Lineage (NCBI taxonomy): Eukaryota > Metazoa > Chordata > Mammalia > Carnivora > Felidae > Panthera > Panthera pardus. The sequence goes on from NW_026526876.1 coordinate 55,324,517, forward strand.
GATATTTGTCTTTCTCTGACTGACTAATTTCACTTAGCATAATACCCTCCAGTTCCATCCACGTAGTTGCAAATGGCAAGATTTCATTCTTTTTGATTGTCGAGTAACAACTCCATTGTATATATATACCACTTTTTCTTTATCCATCCATCCATCGACGGACATTTGGGCTCTTTCCATACTTTGGCTATTGTTGATGGTGCTGCTATAAACATGGGGGGGGGGCATGTGTCCCTTCGAAACAGCACACCTCTATCCCTTGGATAAATGCCTAGTAGTGCAATGGCTGGGTCGTAGGGTAGTTCTATTTTTAGTTTTTCGAGGAAACTCCATACTGTTTTCCAGAGTGGCTGCACCAGCTTGCATTCCCAGGTGCCTCATTATTTTAGCACAATAAAAATAATAAAGTGATAACATGCTAAAGCTTCTTTTTTTTTTTTTTAAATTTTTTTTTTCAACGTTTTTTATTTATTTTTGGGACAGAGAGAGACAGAGCATGAACGGGGGAGGGGCAGAGAGAGAGGGAGACACAGAATTGGAAACAGGCTCCAGGCTCTGAGCCATCGGCCCAGAGCCTGACGCGGGGCTCGAACTCACGGACCGCGAGATCGTGACCTGGCTGAAGTTGGAGGCTTAACCGACTGCGCCACCCAGGCGCCCCCATGCTAAAGCTTCTTAAAAAGTTAACATCTTTGTACAGATAAAAGTGTTTTTTTTTGCTTTTGTTTTTTTAGCCATCAAAAATTATATCATTAAAATGTAAATTTCTATGATTATTCTAAGGTTGAGCTGCTTCTTGTATCTTTAATAATTACTTGTATTTTTTCCTATGAGCTATCTGATTATATTCTTTCCACTATTTTATTTTATTATTTTATTTTTTTAATGTTTTTATTTTTGAGACAGAGAGAGACAGAGCATGAACAGGCGAGGGGCAGAGAGAGGGAGACACAGAATCGGAAGCAGGCTCCAGGCTCCGAGCTGTCAGCACAGAGCCTGATGCGGGGATCGAACTCACAGACTGTGAAATCATGACCTGAGCCGAAGTCGGATGCTCAACCGACTGAGCCACCCAGGCGCCCCATATTTTTTTAGATGTTTATTTTTGAGGGAGAGAGTGTGAGTGGGGCAGGAGCAGAGAGAGAGGGAGACAGGGGATTCAAACCAGGCTCCAGGCTCTGACAGCAGAGAGCCTGATTAGGGGCCTGAACCCACAAACAGTGGGATCATGACCTGAGCTGATGTCAGATGCCTAACCTACTGAGCCACCTGGGTGCCCCTCTTTCCTCAGTTTTCAGGTGAGGTGTTTCTCTTTTCCTCACTGATTTATAATTGCCTTTATGTGTATCAAGGATATGAATTCTTTGCCCAATTTGTGATTGGTCGGTTAATGGTGTTTATAGTTTTTTTTTTCCCTCTGTAGAAATTTAAAGTTTAAAAAAAAAAATTTTTTTTTAACGTTTATTTTTGAGACAGAGAGCATGAACAGGGGAGGGGCAGAGAGAGGGAGACACAGAATCTGAAACAGGCTCCAGGCTCTGAGCCATCAGCCCAGAGCCCGACGCGGGGCCCGAACCCACGGACCGCGAGATCGTGACCTGAGCTGAAGTCGGACGCTTAGCCGACTGAGCCACCCAGGCGCCCCCTTAAAATAAATTTTTTAACGTTTATTTATTTTTGAGAAATAGAGACAGAACACGAGCGGGGGAGGGGCAGAGAGAGAGACACACACACACAGAATCCAAAGCAGGATCCAGGCTCTGAGCTGTCAGCACAGAGCACGATGTGGGGCTGTGAAATCATGACCTGAGCCAAAGCTGGATGCTTAATCAACTTAGCCACCCAGGCACCCCAGAAATTAAAAAAAAAATTTTTTTTAATGTTTATTTTAGAGAGAGAGAGCAGAATGCAAGCAGGGAAGGGCAGAGAGAGAGGGAGACAGAATCTGATGCAGGCTCAAGGCTCTGAGCTGTCAGCACAAAGCCCGATCCAAGGCTCAAACTTGTGAACCAAGAGATCATGACCTGAGCCGAAATCAGCTGTTCAACTGACTGAGCCACCCAAGTGCCCCAGTGCCCTAGAAATTTAAAATTTTAACTTAGTCTTTTTGTCTTATGAGTTTCATGTCATTTTTAGTGGAAAGGTCTTCTCTACCCTAAAACTAGTGAAACAATCATCTGCATTTTCTTCTAGTACTTTAAGTGATTTTATTTCTTTATGATTTGCCAGCAGTGCTGGTTTTGGAGTTTTAACATCCTTGATAAAAAGACTGAAAAAAGGGGCACCTGGGTGGCTCAGTCGGTTGAGTGTCTGACTTTGGCTCAGGTCATGATCAAGTCCCGTAACAGGCTGTCTCCTGTCAGGGAGGATCCTCTGTCTCTCTCTCTCTGCCCTTCCCCCTCTGTAAGCTCGCACTCTCTCTCTCAAAAATAAATAAACATTGGGGTGCCTGGGTGGCTCAGTCGGTTAAGCGTCCGACTTCAGCTCAGGTCACGATCTCGTGGTCCGTGAGTTCGAGCCCCGCGTCGGGCTCTGGGCTGATGGCTCAGAGCCTGGAGCCTGCTTCCGATTCTGTGTCTCCCTCTCTCTCTGCCCCTCCCCCGTTCATGCTCTGTCTCTCTCTGTCTCAAAAATAAACGTAAAAAAAATTTTTTTTTAAATAAATAAATAAATAAATAAACATTAAAAAGACTGAAAAAAAAAAACAAACAAACAAACCCAGAATTTCATTCAAATAGCTATGGATTCAAATCTCAGTTCTGATATACTTGTTTTGTGACTTTGGAATGGGGTTAATGGCCATCTCCCAGAGTTACAGAGGGGATTAAATGCCACAAACTAAAGCATCTAGTAAATTTTTAATTCTCAATGAAGGGTAATTATTATAGTCATTACCATCATTCTCCCAGCTTTGAATCCTTTGTCCCTAGAAGCATGTACCTTCCACCCCTTTTCATTTGTTCACGTTTTCACTCAGTCACAGTATTGTGCATCTGCTTCATGCTTCCGTGTTAAGGGGGGTGGTGATTTGAAGTTAAGACCTAAATAGTTCATAGTCAGTGGGGAAAGGGAGAGACAAACAGATGAGCTGATGGTTATAAAACAGTGCAGTCAGTAGACTAAGATAGTGAATATTTTTGGGAGTGGTTAGGGAAGGCTTCCTGAAGGAGGTGCTATCCAAGAAGAGGGTATGTTTGAGGGCCAGAGGTGGTGAGAGAACAGCACGTGCAGGAACTACAAGCAATTCCCTGTGATTGAAGCATCAACTGGCCTCTAGGGGGTGGAAGACTGGTGGGGAGGAGTCTGTGGGTCAGGCTAAAGAACTTGAACTTTACCCTACAGGACAAATGGTAGAGTTTCTGAAGGATTTTAGCAGAAGTCACATTTACTAAAGTTAGATTTACATTTCCCACAGCTCACTGGGATGGGGTTGGGTAAAGAAATGGATTTGAGGGGCTGAGATTGGAGGCTGGATGAACAGCAGTTGCAATCCTTCGGACACAGATGATTTTTGTTTTTTTTCAAATATCATATATAAATATTTATTTTTTTAACTTTATTTTTTATTTTTTAAAATTTACATCCAAATTAGTTAGCATATAGTGAAGCAATGATTTCAGGAGTAGATTCCTTAGTGCCCCTTACCCATTTAGCCCATCCCCCCTCCCATAACCCCTCCAGTAACCCTCTGTTTGTTCTCCATATTTAAGTCTCTTAGGTTTTGTCCCCCTCCCTGTTTTTATATTATTTTTGTTTCCCTTCCCTTAGGTTCATCTGTTTTGTCCCTTAAAGTCCTCATATGAGTGAAGTCATAAGATCTTTGTCTTTCTCTGACTGATTAATTTCACTTAGCATAATACCCTCCAGTTCCATCCACGTAGTTGCAAATGGCAAGATTTCATCCTTTTTGATTGCCGAGTAATACTCCATCGTATATGTATACCACATCTTCTTTATCCAGTCATCCATCGATGGACATTTGGGCTCTTTCCACACTTTGGCTATTGTTGATGGTGCTGCTATAAACATGGGGGTGCATGTGTCCCTTCAAAACAGCACACCTGTATCCTGTGGATAAATGCCTAGTAGTGCAATTGCTGGGTCGTGGGGTAGATCTATTTTTAGTTTCTTGAGGAACCTTCATACTGTTTTCCAGAGTGGCTGCACCAGCTTGCATTCCCACCAACAACGCAAAAGAGATCCTCTTTCTCCACATCCTCGTCAACATTTGTTGTTGCCTGAGTTGTTAAAGTTAGCCATTCTGACAGGTGTGAGGTGGTATCTCATTGTGGTTTCGATTTGTATTTCCCTGAGGATGAGTGATGTTGAGCATGTTTTCATGTGTCGGTTGGCCATCTGGATGTCTTCTTTGGAGAAGTGTCTATTCATGTCTTTTGCCCATTTCTTCACTGGATTATTTGGGTTTTTTTTGGGTGTTGAGTTTGATAACTTCTTTGTATATTTTGGATACTAACCCTTTATCTGATATGTCATTTGCAAATATCTTCTCCCATTCTGTCGGTTGCCTTTTAGTTTTGCTGATTGTTTGCTGTGCAGAAGCTTTTCATTTTGATGAGGTCCCAGTAGTTCATTTTTACTTTCGTTTCCCTTGCCTCTGGAGATGTGTTGAGTAAGAAGTTGCTGCAGCCAAGATCAAAGAGGTTTTTGCCTGCTTTCTCCTTGAGGATTTTGATGGCTTTCTGTCTTACATTTAGGTCTTCCATCCATTTTGAGTTTATTTTTGTATATGGTGTAAGAAAGTGGTCCAGGTTCATTTTTCTGCATGTCGCTGTCCAGTTTTCCCAGCACCACTTGCTGAAGAGACTGTCTTTATTCCATTGGATATTCTTTCCTGCTTTGTCAAAGATTAGTTGGCCATACGTTTGTGGGTCCATTTCTGGGTTCTCTATTCTATTCCATTGATCTGAGTGTCTGTTCTTGTGCCAGTACACAGATGATAAATATTTAGGAGATACGGCTGTATTGGTGGGGTGGGGATGGGGTGAAGGAGAGGGAGAATAACAGCAGTTGCCCAATAAATATTTGTTGAAAAGATGGTTTTATGGTAGTGGTGCTATTATCTGAGAAAGAATGGGAGGGACAGTTTTGGGGGTAGAGGGTGAATCATTTTTGATGGTTTTTGAAACAGTTCAGAGATGTCTATCGAACAGCTGCCTGAAGACGTCCCTTAGGCAGGTGGAAGTAGGAGAGAAGGACTGAAGTTTATCAAATGACAGTCGCAAGTGAGGAGTGAGTGGGTGAGATTCTGTGAGGGTGGGTAGCCTGATAGGTAACCAGCCAGTATCTCCCCCAAGCCCACAGCGCCAGGCGTGGTGTGAGCAAGGTTGCCAGCGGTGGGTTCATGGCGGCAGGGGGCGCACTCGGATTCAAGGACATGAAAGGGGAGGCTGTTGAGGCTCCCAGAGCCCTGGAATAAGCCGGCTCCCAAAGCGAGCCGAGGGAGACCAAGCTGAATCTGGGGGAGCCCGAGGGTCCTCAGAGATCGGGCTGGCAACTCCGATCCGGAAAACTCATCTGGGCTACTGAACCTCCCCAGTGCCGGGGCTCCATCCCCCTGCCCTAGCAGTCCTGGGGACAGGTCCAGCTCTCATCAGACTGAAAGCCCAGAGTCCTCCCCACTCCACGCGCTTTCCCCGAGGCGCTGCCCGCCGCGTCACCAGAGAGGGCCCTTAAAGGAGACGTCCGGGAATGGGGCGTAAGGGGGTGGTGGCGGCGCAGGACAATGGGGATGGGATGGGCAACTCTGGGTAGGGGTCCCCAAGGGGACCAAGGACAGCAGGAACGGGTGGGCGAGGGATCAGTGGATGGGAGAAAACCGTCCTAGGGTATAGACAAGCCCCAAACTCCCACCTAGGGATCCCCCAAGAGCATATTCTAGGGATCGGGCAGATGGCACCCAGAAGGGTCGATGAATCAGGAGAGCAGGGAAGAGGCATAGCACGCCTGCACAGGAGTCCGGGGATCCGGGATGTGCAGACAGCGCCTGGATGGAGAACACTGGGGACAGGAGAGCGAGAAATCAGAACACAAAGCCCGAGGCAGCCGGGGATGGCAGCGTTGCGTGGGAGAGGCAATGGAGACGGCAGGAGCGAACGACCCACACGGAGCCAGGGCATCGGGACGTGGCGCCCAGGACAGAGGGGAAGCTGGGGACTATGTAGCGGGCTGGAGTAGAACGGAGTGTAAGAGCCCAGCTGGGTGTGCGAGGGAGGCAGGCATGCAGTCCACCAGAACATCCACAGAGGGGACCGAACCCAGGGTCAGAGCTTCGGAGTAAGGCTCTAGAGAGACGCTGGGGCAATGCCCCGGGGAATTCCCAGCCCGGCTGTTACTCCAGTTTAAGGCAGCAGTAGCGGTAGAGGCAACCCACCGCTGCCCCCGGCAACCCCCCCCCACCCCCCCAGCTCTCTTGTTTGTCTCTCAAGTCCGGCCGGAACCGGCTTCTGCTCGCCGCCGGGCGGGCGGGTAGCTGCTGATTGGCCAATGCCTGTTTCCAGCCCCCACTCAGCCAATCAGCGTGCGACAGTGTTTTCGTCTTGGGGTCGAAATAAAAGCTCTGGAATAAAAGGAGGCAGAAAAGGCGCCGGCCGGGCCCGATACACGCCAGTAGAAGCCGGGTGAGCTGGATCTTGGGGATCTGGGAGAAGGTGCTAGGGGGACAGAAAGCGCACGAATAGGGGCATAGGGAGAAGATGTATAACTATGAGAGGAAACAGATTGGATGAAGGTCTGCCAGGGAAGAGATGACGAATGGAGGAGGCAGCTCGGAGATGGAGGGACGGGGGGTCCGCTTCCATGGGAACAGACTAAATGGCGCGGAAGCAGCCGGAATGGGGGTCGTGCAGGTGGCTCGCGCCGCCGGTTTGAACCGGCTTCGCCTCTCCCATGCGGGGTTCGCGTGGCCGCAGCGCCTAGCGACCTAGACAGCGGCCAATGGCGCAGCAGTTCCTAGCCGTCCAGCCTATGAGCGGGCCGGGGGCGGGCCGTTCCGGATTCCCTGCGCTGATCTTGTGGTTGAAGGAACCAGCTCTGGGGAAGGGTCTCGAGTGCGGGCGGGAGGGCGCCTGTCAGGGTCCCAGGGAGTGGCAGTCCTCAGGTATGGCCCTGCCCAGGTATCCGGACCCGAAGGTGCCTCCCCTGACAGTCCCCAAGCTATGTCAGTCCTGCGGAGAGCCAGGATTAATTCCACGTCCCTGAGCATGCGTTAGTCCCTCCTGTTTTCATGCTTCAGGTTTCCTCGGGATGAGCCAAGGGAGAGGTCTCCCTGCCTGGCCGGGGCCGCTGTCCCGTAGCTGAGGGCAGACGTACGAGCCAGCCGCGGACAGGTTGGCCTGGGACCCAGGCAGGGCTGGGGCTTCCTTCGCTGTGCGCACCCACGGTCCGGGCCGCGGAGGGGTGACAAGCTGCGCGCGCTGCGGCAGCGCCCCGGGTTGGCCACACAGGCTGGGCAGGGCCGGGCGCTGACGCTGACGCTGACTGGGGTCTGTGTGCAGGTGGCTGCAGAGCCGGAGCAGGGCCGCCGCGCCGCGCCATGGCGCCCACCCTGGCCACTGCCCATCGGCGCCGCTGGTGGATGGCCTGCACAGCCGTGTTGGAAAACCTCCTCTTCTCGGCAGTCCTCCTGGGCTGGGGCTCGCTGCTCATCATGCTCAAGTCGGAGGGCTTCTACTCATACCTGTGTACTGAGCCAGGTGAGACGGGCGTCTCGGGCTCGGGGTGGTTCCCGGAGTGGGAGCTTTGGGAGAGGGCGAGATGGCAGTGAGGACCCGGCCCGCAATACCGCCTCGCTGCGCAGCGCCTCCCATTTAGCAGAAGCCCCATTTGATCGTCCGCCAGCTCAGCTGGGTACATATCATTGTCCCTGTTTTGTGGGTGAAGAAACTGAGGCTCAGACAGATCTGCTGACTTGTCCAAGGCCACACAGTTGAGGACTCTGGTAGTTCCAGAACCTCCAGGTCCGGGATGTTCTTTCTGCCACCTAGGAACCTTGCTGGATTTCTCTCCTCCTCGTGTCTGGCGTATCACTTGACTTGAACTAAATATGTTGCTCTCTGACTGTGAGAAAGAGGAACTCCTGACTCAATGGTTGGGGTGCAGCAAGAGAGAGAGGAAGTGGCTTGGCCTCCACCCCATCGAAGTTTCATCTAGAATCTAGATGTTTTTTAGGCCATTATGGAGTCTCTTAAGGGCATGTCAGCTACAATTTCTTGTCTGTTTTTGCTGCTTTATGATTTTCCAAAGGACATTTCTCCCACAGGCCATGAGAATGTCTCTGTGGCCTTCTATCTGCCTATCATGGTAGGGGAAGGCAAGGGGAGTATTTAAGGATATAACACTAGTTCTGTCCTCTCCCTTTGCTGCATCATTGGTGTTGCTGACGCAGGTTGAGGATGCTTGTCTACAAGGAGTGTAACCCCCACTCCTACCCTCACATGCCCCCTTACCCCGTTTAAGGATCCTAATTGCTATAGGCCAGTAGATTAAACCAAGAAGTGGGACCCAAGTCCCCACCTCTACCCTGGATCCCCTTTCTTAGGTAACCTTGATAGGAAATGTTTCCCTCTGCCCTCCTGTTGTCCCCAACAGGGGCTATCTAATAGTTGAACTCCGGAATATCTCTTCCCAGGTCCTTTGTCAGCCAACCCCTGTGCGAGTCCCCTTAGAGGGAGATAGCTTAAGTCTGTCCCTCTGAATCACACCGCTGGCATGCCTTTTCTTCCTAGAGTTCTAAATTGGGGGGGAGAGAAAACTTTGGACCAGCTCACGCTGCCTGGAACCCCATGTAGAATCCTCCTTGTTTCCCTCTCCTGACAGTCCCAGGAGATCCCCAAGTGTTTCAGTCTCTAGGCAAGCTTTGCGGGACAAGTTTAGAGCAGGAGAAATGGAGGAGATGTAGAGGCCACCTGGGAGAGAGGACAGAGAGTATGTCATTTATAACCTTTAGCCTTTAGCTACTCAGAAATATTTCCAATAGCCTAAAGGTTCTTGGCAGAACTTTCCCCACATCAGCAAGAAATCTTGGGAGATGGGAGAGTCATTCAGACCTTGTTCCTTGAACGAGCTTTCTGCTTTGCCCAAGAGATGTTAGCAGATTAAGGACTATCTGGAAGGAGCAGGTTGGAGTGTTTGGCTCCTCCCCCGCCCTCCTGCTTTAGATCATGACCCTTCCTGCTTGCCTCTTTGATGGATTCTTTCAAGGTACGGCGAGGGTTTTAAGAACAGCAAAAAACATCATCATCCCCAGATGAAGCTTTTAGCGTCTCGTCCAGACTGAGGGACTGTTGTGGTCGATTTTTTTTTTGTTTTTTTTGGACCTCTTGTGGAAGGTCCGATTCTAGGGTTTTATCCCCCAGATTGTCCACTGCTTAATTATTTTATGGTATTGGCAGCATCGAGGCTGGTCATTTCATTCCTGCCTCGACCTTGGCTTCTTCCTTCGTTAAAATGGGAGGAGTCCTGGAGATTGTGCCGACACAGTGCTGAGTTGGTGTTTAAGCCCTAGAGAGGCTTGACCCGTCCCTTCTATAAAGCAAAGTGAAGGTGAAGGGTCAGGTTGTAGGTTGAACATCAACTTCTTATCCCGTGCCTTTGCTCCTGCCTTTGATTTTGTTTTTTCTGCCTACCTGGCAAACCTGCTGACCCAGCATCCTTGACGGACAGGCCTGCCGGTTCCACTTAGCTTATCTCTGGCCTTGCTGCTCCTTGCTTCTTGGAGTCCAAGTAGCCTGTTGCCTTTAGGGGCCAGGAGTCTCCTCCATGCCTAACTGGGAGTGTCTGGAGGATTTAGGGTCAAGGTTTCTGCTTAGGCCTAATATTTTCAAACTTGGTAGGTGGCTGAACTACAGAGAAGCCTTTGGGCCATTTATTGAATTAGACTGTGAAAAACATACTGGTCTACATCTGATTGAGATGCAAATTTGTCAGCTTTTGGTTGCTTTTAGGACCTTTGATTTGGTTTGTTCTCTAAAGAAAATTTGCCTGAACCTGTTGAAAGGTTCTTGGGACTCCAGCCAGAATCTCACCACAGACACGGTGTTGGGTTCCAGCATAATGAGGTGGGAGAAGGAAAGAAAATGAGCGTTTCTCTGTTGCCTCTCAGCTCTTTTTGCCTTGCCCACCAGACAGGATTGATAAGGACTGGGGGTGGGCCTTTGGGCTTTGCCTCCTGGTGTGGATAGGAAGCTGACTGGCTTCCCAGCCCAGGAAGAACAGGGCTTTTCCAGAACCGTATCCTTCTGGCCTCCGGATGGCTGTAGTACCTACCCACTCTTGACCTCTTTCTTCGTTCTCTCTGTCATCTGATGGCCCTCTTGGACAGGGTCAGATCAGGGGGCTGTTAATCTCCTCTTCATCTAACCTCCACGCTCAGTAAACATTTAATTGAGGTGCTGTGCTGGGGGTGTAGAGCAGTCCCGAGGGAGTCTGTAGTCTGCCAGCATTAAACACACAGACCATATAATTCCAAGAGGGGGTCAGAACTCCAGTGGAGAGCAAGGTGCCAGGAAGGAGAGCCACAGAGGGCACCTGGTTCAACTTGGGTGTCAGGGCCTCTCTGATGTTTAGAGGGCCAAGAGAGGTGAGTTGGGAGAGGAGGGGGCAAGGAGAGTGGGAAGGAGCCAAGGCCCATTGGGCCTAGGAGGCCACTTGGGGAAGTTGGATTTTATTTAATTAATTAATTATTAAAAAAAAATTTTTTTTAATGTTTTTATATTTTATTTTTGAGACAGAGACAGAGCATGAGCAGGGGAGGGACAGAGAGAGAGGGGGAGACACAGAATCCTAAGCAGGCTCCAGGCTCTGAGCTGTCAGCACAGAGCCTGATGTGGAGCTCAAACCCATGAACCGTGAGATTCTGACCTGAGCCGAAGTCGGACGCTCAACCGACTGAGCCACCCAGGCGCCCCGGGAAGTTGGATTTTATTCTCAAGGCAGGAAGAAGGGACAGAGGCAGAAGAGGGTGACCATCACGTTCACCTATTAGATTCTTAAAAATTGTTGAGGTCTTGCCACATTCTGGGCGTGGGGTGGGGGGGGAGGGGGCGGTGGAGCCACGGCCTCTGCCTGAGGAAGTCTCAGTGCAGCTCCTCCGTGGATACTGAGGCAGATCCCAGTTCTGTGCTCTTGACCACTGCAGTCTCTCTGCCTGTGGTGGCAGGGGAGCTGAACCCCTCACGAAACAAAGCTGGGCCCTGAAGGGGCAGAGGTGCTGCTGTCACAGCAGGGAAGCAGAGCCAGGACTGGTCCCCTGCAGGTGGGCTGAAGCTGTAGATGTGGACAAGAGACATTCCCTGTTGCTTAGAGACCCTCTTTTAATGGTCTCTGCCTCACTCAAAGGCTGCTGGCCTTTGATAGCTTTTGAAAACCCACCCTTTTACTTGTATTGCTGTGAATGTGACTGTTTCCATCCCTCCCACCCCCCACCCAGTGTATTTTGGATTAAAAAAAAAAAAAAAGTATTCTGTAGCAACGGGTAAAGTCTAAAGGCTGGTGCCCTCGGCCTCAGGATGCATCACAGAAAGGAGCTGGCACCCTCAGCGTCCCTTCCTACCACCCCTGCCTTCCTCCTGTCCATTTCGTGACCCAGTTTCCCTCCCCCACATCCGCTGGCCCCACCTGCCGTCGTGGTGTTGCATTAAGGTTCTGTTCAGCTTGGGTTGTCTTTCAGGGAGGATCTTGGGGACGGTCCCATTCACACTAGGTGTCATTAAGAGCCACCTGGTGCTGTCCCCGACACTGTGACAGCCTTGGGCTGTCTCCATTCCCTCAGCATATTTTCTCTGAAATGCCTCTAACTCAGGTGGTACAGCATCAGCACAGCCTGAAGGTTAAAAGCAGGAACTTTGGGGTCTGGCAGCCTGGATTCAAGTTCAGCTTCCCCATAATGTACTGTCTGGGAGATCTTGGGCAAGCAACTTGCTGGTGTCCTCGTGTGGCGGGCGTCTGGGTGGGGGTGAGAGGGCACTGAGTGAAACAGAACGAATACCACTGAATACAGCAGCCAGCATACACAGGCAGTCCGGGACCGCAGCAAGGGGCTAGGCCCTGGCCTCCCCACGATGGCCCTCTGACTGTCTGTGTCCTGCCTTTTGTTTGCTCTGTGTCTGAGACTGACCTCTCACCTACATCCCCCTGTTGGACTGAGATGCTGCTTCCTGTTGCCGGATAGACTAAGGATTTGGGAGACAGACAGGAGATCCTGGGGCAGGGACCATCAGCAGGGAGGTCCAGGGGCCTGCATCCTGGGTGGAGGGCCCAGTGAACAGCCAGTCAGAGAAGGGGGCTGCTCAGAAATTTGGAGGGGTCTCCAGCCCCGTGTCCCTCGCTCCCTTAAGCATCATGCAGCCAGCTGTTCTATTCCTCATTCCCTTTGTTTCTCTGGGGCAGGGGGAGCTCCCTCTTTGACCCAGAGATGTCAGGGGAACCTGAGTGGGGTCATAGCACCCCCTTTTGTCCCCTACTTTCACTGTGCAGATTGTGTGCGAGTCTTCTGGGAGGAGGGCTGAACAGTGCAGGCATTGTTCTCTCTTCCCTGCCCCTAAGCAGCCTCGAAGCTATTTTCTCAGCACACTCGGGCCACACCAATTCCTTGCCTGTCCTCTTGATTCACCTTTCCCGGCTGGGCTGGGCCAGGCCATCCTGGCCGCCCACTGCAGAGACAGACATCTGTTTGATAAACAGGTGCAAGTGAGGTGCAGAGCAGGCCGGTTTGGAGTGAGGCCTGAGCTCTAGGCTGGGAGCAGAGGGGCACCCCAGGGCTTGACACTTCCTCTGTGCTTATCTGTTTGTGTCTTTCCTGGCCCACGGTGGCCCAGGTGAGAGCAGAGGGAGAGGAACAGCTTGGGTGTGGCTGTGTTTGGGCATCTCCTGGATCTGTGACTATTCACGTGGACTGTTTACTGCCAACAAAGCTTGTGGGCTCACCGAAGATTTAGCCCCCTCTAGGAGCAAGGGACACTTTTAAATTGCTTCATGAGCAGACGAAGAGAGGCCACTGGGACCCCCCACCCCAGGCTGATCTGTTGCTGGACATCCCTGCCTAGAGGCAGGAGGGCAGAGGGCCAGGCAGCCCTGTTGGCAGGGAATTTTTTAAGGAGAGAAAGCCGGTGGCCCAAGGTGTGTAAGGTCCCTGCTCCTGTGTGCAGTGACTGTAAGATGAAAGACGGGGGACAGATATCCTTCCCCCTGGTGTTGCCTTTCTCCTTATGAGCTTCTCTGTCTAGCCATCTCTAAATAATTCGAGATGTTTCCGTGCACATCCCCACTTATGGCAAATCAGGGAGACTGCTTTGGGTACATTGCCTTGGGATTGATCTTCTCTCTGTTGGTGAGTATCATCATGGATTTAGGAGTCCAGCTCTGGGGAAACTGAGGGTGGACACCCTGGGGCCTCTACCCAGAGATGGTGCTGCCTGGCTCCATCAGTTCCCGGTCCAGCTCTGGCTCCCTGCCGGTAGCAGCAGATCCTGCCGTGCTCCCGAGTCCTGAGTTATTTTGTGTCATTTATTTATTTATTTATTTATTTATTTATTTATTTTTAATGTTTATTTATTTGTAAGAGAGAGAGCGCGCGCGCACATGTGTGAGCAGGGGAGGGTCAGAGAGAGACGGGACAGAGGATCTGAAGAGGGCTCTGCCAGCAGCGAGCCCGATGTGGAGTTTGAACTCACTAACCGAACCGTGCGGTCACGACCTGAGCCGAAGTCGGACGCTCAGCCGACTGAGCCATCCAGGCCGTTTTGTGTCCTTCAGTGCCGTCATGGGCTCCAGACCCTGCATGGCCGCAATCAGGGTTCGCCAGCCAATGATCCTGGGCCCTGAGGGGCCTTCTGCACCCATCCAGCCTGTCACACGTGTGCTGCTTTGCCCCTATCTGCACACCAACGTGGGGATGGCCGTTGCTGTGTGGGGACCCCCGTCCTCCCGCTTCCTGTTGCTGCTGGCTGAGCTGTCACCAGAAACCAGTGCCAGCCTGTGAGGCAGCCCCGGCTCTGCAGAGGCTATCCCACAGTGGATGAGCGGCTCGGGCCCGCTGGCTAAGGCAGGGTGTGTGGTGGTTCTGACCCGGATGCTGATGGACTCAGATGATCCTGTTTGTCCTGTGTTTGGGCTGTCAACGTGGTGGGGCCTCTTTTGGAAAACTGGAAGTGGCAGAGATTGGGGGTGGGGGGAGAATCTGGCGTGCTGGGTCTTGTTTCTGTGGCTTTAGGAGGTTAGCAATGTGCCTGTCATCTCCGTACGTCCCCTCTATTTTCATGGTTCCGTATGTCCTAGTTCCTTTCTTCTCTCTGGGGCCTTTTGGCTGTTGTGATCTGATTCCGTTGTTTTCATTCATTCAGTAAATAGCTACCGTACACCAGGATCTGGGTGAGGTGCTGGGGACACGGCCCCCAGCCTAACAGGCGACTAGATGCACATTCATGCTACGCGCACACAGTTATGGGACCCTGCACCCAGTTACTTTGTCTGGCTCTGCCGCCACCCAGGTGCACCCTCCCAGGACTCCCATGATAGTAATAATAATAACTCATAACTATTGTTCATTGAGTACTTTCTACGGCCATGTGAGCCCCAGAGCGTTATCTGGATTTTCTCATTTATCTCCCGGGCAGACTCTAGGGGGTAGATACTGCTATTACGTTATGCCATTTTACACATAAAGAAACTGAGATAGAGTGAGATTAAGTCACTTTTCTGAGGTTATACAAGTAGGAAGTAGAGACACAAAATTGGAACCCAGAGGCCAGGTTGTAGCACCTCACCCTCAACCAGTGTGCCCCCAGCAGGGCTTGTTGGTTAGGAGGTTGGCATATAGCATGATTCACCTTAAGTGCATCCTTTTCCGTGACCCTGGGGCAGCCCTGAGAGGCCTGGGCAGGCCTTTGCAGCCCTCAGCTTTATAGCCCTGGCGCCAGAGGGCCGCAATCCGGAGTCAGGCAGTTATCTGGAGAGAGGTGTTTCCTTGACTCTCCCGGTGTGACCTCGCATCTAATCAGAGGCTGCTCCTCGTGGGATTAGTCAGCATCTCTTAACTAGCAGTCAGGGAGGGAGGGCTTCTGTGCCGCCTTCCGGCCTGCACTCCACCCTCCAGCCCTCAGCTGCTCCATTGCTTCTTCCTCCCTAGTTTTTGTTGTCTTGGTGCTGGGTGGATTTTGGAGAGGCGGTTAAGGGCTGAGATTGCAGCTCAAGATTGTGGCCACAGGGGACAGCAACACTTGACCCCAGCAAGAAAAATAAGAAAGGTGAACCTCAACGAGTGAAAGCAAGTAACTTGGGACTGTTTTAAAAAAATCTTTCCTGGGGTGCCTGGGTGGCTCAGTCAGTTGAGCGACCGACTTCGGCTCAGGTCATGATCTCACGGTTTGTGAGTTTGAGTCCCGCGTTGGGCTCTGTGCTGACAGCTCAGAGCCTGGAGCCTGCTTCTGATTCTGTGTCTCCCTCTCTCTCTGTCCCTCCCCTGCTCATGCTCTGTCTCTGTCTCAGAAATAAATAAATATATAAAAAAAAAAATTAAAAAAAAAATCTTTCCTGGGGTGCCTGGGTGGCTCAGTCAGTTAAGCGTTCGACTTCGGCTCAGGTCATCATCTCACGGTTTGGGGGTTTGAGCCCCGCATCAGGCTCTGTGCCGACAGCTCAGAGCATGGAGCCTGCTTTAGATTCTGTGTCTCCCTCTCTCTCTGACCCTCCTCCGCTCACTCTCTGTCTTTCTCTGTCTCTCAAAAATGAATAAACATTAACACATATGTTTTTTTTAATTGAAAAAATAAAAAAAACCTTTCCCAGGGATTCTGTGACACAGTATGTGTGGTGGTCGATGCTGTGAAAATACCCGGGGGAGGTAGCAGGTGTAGGTATGAGAAGTCTCCTGTACTTAGCAGTAAAGGAGACCCGCTCACTCTTCCCTTTGGTTGACCGAGGAGAACCGGAGTGTTGCGGTGAGACCAGCAGCCTGTGCTTGCCAAGTGATCTAGGATCGACCGCCTACATACTGGCTGCTGTCCGTTTCCAGGGACAGAGCTGCTGAGGAGGTTTTAGCCCACCTGCGGCCCCACAGCCTACACTGGGTCCTGAGGCCTATTCTTCCAGAGCATAGGTTACTCTAGAATGGGACTCCCAAGCTGGGGCTTGTGTGTTTCAAGGGACACATAAAACTCCTCAAACTGTGGACAAGACTTCACATGCATTTTCTGAGGAGCAGGAGTAGAGCCTCCTCCGTTGGATTCTCCAAAGGGTTTGTGCCCTCCACAAAAGACCAGGGCCTCCACCTTATCGCTCCAGGGGGCTTGGGCCAGCTGGACAGCCACACCTGCTGTGGGGGAGCCAGAGCCAGCCCTGACATTTCCAGTGGGGTCTGAATGTGCGTTTGCCCTCTGATCTTTGGGAATCCTGGCCTCAACCCTGTGGTCAAGTTTCCCTCCTTCTGCACACACAGAGAATGTCACCAACGGCACAGTGGGGGACACGGAAGAGCTGGAGCACGAGGAGGTCAGCTGGATGAATGGCTGGCTCAGCTGCAAGGCCCAGGATGAGATGCTAAATTTAGCCTTCACCGTAGGCTCCTTCCTGCTCAGCGCCATCACCCTACCTCTAGGCATCGTCATGGACAAGTATGGCCCGAGGAAGCTCAGGCTGCTGGGCAGGTCAGTGCAGGAGTTGGGGGTGGGCAGGTGGGACTCCTGGGGCTGAGGTCCCCACTGTAGGGAATCCTTGTACCTGCTATCAGATGCACGGTGGACCTCCCTAAATGCCCACCCGGAGTGGGCTTCCTACTCATTCCACCACCAAATCAGTAGGTCCTGTGATCCTTGAGACATGCCAGTACTGCATAAAAAAGGATCAGGGCCCCAGGCCCGCCTGGGAGGGTTTGGAGTTGCTTATCATTAAGAACACTGGTTTCTACCATCTTTTTGACCTCTCCCATCAGAAAAAAAGATTTTGAACGTGTACGTCCAATATAAGCATGGAATTATCAATTATATACACATATGCCATTTTTAATGTTTTATGTGCTTTATGATGCATGTACAAAAAGTGTCAATTAAAGTGGCTAAGATTAAAAATAATAAAATAGTTTCTTTTTTTAAAAATTGCAAAAAAAAAAAAAATCACTGAATTCCAGTCCTGAAACCAGTATTGCACTGTATGTTAGCTAGCTAAAATTGAAATTTAAAAAAATTTTGAAAAAAGAAAAAAAAAGCGATAAAGCAGAAGTCCTCCTGTTTCCATCACCCCCCGGCACCACAGTGGTTCATCTTGTGCACTTCCTGATATGGTCCGTAAAGCTCCAGTCTGCCAGACTCAGGGTCAGTCCACCAAGAAGCTAGCCCTCTCAGGCCAGCATCCTCCCCAGACCAGGACCACTGGGAACGATCACATGCAGGGCAGTGGTTTGCAACGGGTGAGGCCTGTGACCGTGAAGGGCATGGGTAGGGGATCAGTTTCACTCATTCTTTGGAGCTTGAGAGGCCTCTGTCCCCAGGATGGAGCCAGGCAGCCAGGACTCAGAAACTGCCATTATCTCCCTCATGCTCAGTGCGGTTCTGTTCCTCCCCTGGCGCAACGGGCAGAGGAACCTGGAGAATGGATTGTGCTCTCTCTCACTTCAGAGCTTTGGCCTCTCCAGTCTGAGGATGGGAGGGGAAGGCACAGGGGACAGTGGTATTTACCAGATCTGCCTTCGGGCCTTGAATTGCAGTTTAAGATACCTCCTAGCTATGAGACTTTTGAGAATGTAGTTTGTTTATTTCTTTCTTTTTGTTTAGTTTTCTTCATGAGTAAAACGGAGCCAATTATACTCCTTAGAAATGTTAAATTAAATGAGAGAATGTATATGCATTTTCTGAAAACATCTGACCTATAGTAAATACTTCCAAATAACACTATTTACAACAATAATAAATAACGTACTATTTCTGCTTGGTTTTAGTGCCTGCTTTGCTGTCTCCTGCTTGCTGATTGCATATGGAGCAAGTAACCCAAACTGTGAGTATGCTTTTCCTCTACTCTTTGGTCAGGGACTGGGGAGAGAGTGCCCAGAGGTGCTCACAGGTCCATCTGCTCTAGGAAGCCATGCCAGGCCTTACTGCTCAAATTAGAGGGGATGCCTGTTAGGCCTTCACGCAGTTACTTATCTCAAACGGGTGGCTGGGTAAGACAGCAGTCCCCCAGACAGACGTCTGAGAGAAGCTCCTGGGGTGTACCGTGCTCCCATCTCATCACAAGTCAAGCCAGTCCCTGATGGCCTCATTGATGCCAACCCCAGACAAGTTCTAAGAACCAGGCTAGCTGAGGGGTGTGTCCAGAAGTTGGGAGCTGAGTCCCCTGAGGCAGCCTAGGCCAGCACTGTGAAGTTGGCTTAAAAGCTGGGGCATCTAGGGGGCGCCTGGGTGGCTCAGTCGGTTAAGCGTCCGACTTTGGCTCAAGTCACCATCTCATGGTTCGTGGGTTCGAGCCCTGCTTCAGGCTGGGTGCTGACAGCTCAGATCCTGGAGCCTGCTTTGGATTCTGTGTCTCCCTCTCTCTCTGCCCCTCCCCTGCTTGCACTCTGCCTGTCTCTCTCTCAATTAAAAAAAAAAATTAAAAAAAAAAAAAAAAGAAGCTGGGACACCTGACTGGCTCAGTGAGAAGAACGTGCAACTCTTGATCTCAGGTAGTGAGTTCAAGCCTCATGTTGGGCATAGAGCCTACATTTTTAAAAAATGGCTTAGAATCCAACTGGTCCCCAACCCTGTTTAGGTGGAGCTGTTGCTTCAAAGACTTTCAGAACAAACACCAAAATAGAACTTGGGTTTCATCGGGGCGCCTGGGTGGCGCAGTCGGTTAAGCGTCCGACTTCAGCCAGGTCACGATCTCGCGGTCCGTGAGTTCGAGCCCCGCGTCGGGCTCTGGGCTGATGGCCCGGAGCCTGGAGCCTGTTTCCGATTCTGTGTCTCCCTCTCTCTCTGCCCCTCCCCAGTTCATGCTCTGTCTCTCTCTGTCCCAAAAATAAAATAAAAAACGTTGAAAAAAAAAAAATTAAAAAAAAAAAAAAAAAAAAAAGAACTTGGGTTTCATCAAAATCTTAGCTGGGCTCATCTACTGATTTTTGAAGACGCGTATTTTTGGTTTCGGTGAAGCAGCTTCTTTGGGCCTCTGGCTTGCTCTAAGGTTAATGGAGAAAGGAGGGGGTGGCGTCAGACCTTTAGCAGGAGTCCAAGTCCTGTAAAATCAAAGAGGAGGGTGGTGAGGAGGAAGAGGCTATTCCAGCTCCCCCTCCCCGGGTGTCTGGCGCTAGCCCCCGATGGCCCGTCGTCCATTCTGCTTGCTCTCTGCGAGGCAGTGGGCCAGGCCTCCCTGAAGCTCAGCCGTGGTTCCCGGCTGATGAGCCTTCTGTTTCCTTCCAGCTCTGTCTGTGCTCATCTTCATCGCCCTGTCTCTGAATGGCTTTGGTGGGATGTGCATGACTTTCACCTCGTTAACAGTAAGTATTGATTTTTTAAAGCTCTCCGTTTGGTCATCTCCTTGTGAATCTGAGGCAGCTTTTGTTGGCTTCAGTTGCCCTGCTTTCCGTTGGCCTACCTACGCCTGGACATCCCAAGCAGGAGAGGCTGCTGGTGATGAAGCGGCCTAGCAGCAAAGCCAGTCATGGCCTCCCGGGCTGGGAGGTTCCGGAGGCGGGCCCGAAGGCAGCAGAGCACGGCTCTCGGAGTGAGCCCATCCCCTGCCTTCTGATCTTGGCTTAGGTACCCAGGAAGCCACCTCACTAGCCACGTACCCAGAGAAGACAGGAGCAGGAGGGAAAAAAGCTGCTGCCCACTTTCTTTCCTCTCCTTTTCCATGGCAACTCTGGCTAATAGTGCACTCTAGAAACAATCCTCCCTTGGAATCTCCTCGCCCTTCACCATTGCCTTTGTCCAGAATGGAATGGAAAGCTCAGGGGAGTACCCGGCTGCGTCTCTTCTTGGTTTTCTACATGCCAGGGCACAGCGAGCCGACCTGAGGAGGGAGATGTTTTCTTGGGATGCTTGAGCACCTACCTTACCTACAGCAGTAGAACACCACAGAATGTGTTTCTTTTTGAGGTGAGAGTGGTTGCAGGAAGGTCCAGGTTGAAAGAAAGAGAGTCAAAGAAGGCCAAAAATGTCTTCCCCAGGAAGATGAAGGGAGCTTTCTGCAGGCTTGCCCTTCAGAGCTGGGTGATGGGAAAGAAGTGAGAATACTACGTTTCTCAGAGAGATTTCCACCCGACAGCAAAGTCTGGCTTGCCTTAGTTTCCCCTTGAAAAACTTATATGATGTAATATCTACTGTTGCCATTCGCAGGGCACTCTGGTTTCTGATTTCCCTTTCTACTAGTGAGTCGAGTCATGCTATTGAGGGGCCCTGAGACTGCTGGTCTTCTTGGAAGGAGCTTAAATAGGTAGCTGGCATCTCCATGACCCCTCTACCTGCAGGCTGTGAGCCCATGGCCAGGCCCAGCCCAGGGCCTATCCTGTTCACTTTGCCTTATTAACTTTGTCCTGGTGGGAAGGGGTAACCGTCTGGTGGAGGCACATGGAAATGGGGAGTTCAGAGAGATCTGTGTTGTGTGAGAAGGGCACAGCACAGGGCTGTGTATGTGGGATGCTCAGGGTGTGGGTGACAACTCGGGTGTGGGTGACAGGCACAAATCTGGGAACTCTGCTTGCCTTGCCCTCTGTGACAGGAGGGAGATTTACTCTGTACTCTTTTGTGCATTTTTATTTCTGTTTTTTTTTAACCAGGTAGATTTTTTTGTTTTTAATGGATATATCCCTCTTTCTCTCAAATTCTCAGGGGAAAATAGATACCAAAACTATAAGAAATATATCAAAAGTGTCCAAAGTACACAAGTCCCACTAAGTTGTGTAAATTGTGAAACAAGAGTCATGGTTCTGTTTGTTCTTTGACAGAGTGAAAATGACCAACTTTTTTTTATCAACATGAAAATTAAAAACCTGGCATCATCTCCATTACTTAAGTCAGGCTGTGCCTATGTTATGGCAGTTCTGAGTTTTGGGATAAAAACAAAAGATGGGCCTTGAACATCAGTAGTTTATGCTCTGAGACAGAGAAGGGTGCTCTATTGTAATCAAGCATAAGACACATGGATAAAGACGACCACACCATGAATCACCTTTAAGAAAGCCTTTAGGGGCACCTGGCTGGCTCAGTTGGTAGAGCATGTGACTCTTGATCTCGGGGTCATTAGTTTGAGCCCCAGGTTGGAGGTAGAGATTACTTAAAACAAAAAAAAAAGAAAAACCTTTAAAATGAGCTTGTGGTTGTTATCAAGGAACATTTAGGGGAGGCTAGTAGGCTTATAAGGATTTATTTTCTGAATGTTTTTTATGATTATAAACAAAAATGTTTTTATGTTAACAAGTCAATATTTTAAGGGCACCTGGATGGTTCAGTTGGTTGAGCATCGACTTTGGCTCAGGTCATGATCTCGTGGTTCGTGAGTTCAAGCCCTGAGTCAGGCTCTGTGCTGACAGCTTGGAGCCTGGAGCCTGCTTCGGATCCTGTGTCTTCCTCTCTTTCTGCCCCTCCCCCACTTGTGCTCAATCTCCCCCCCCCCAAAAAAAAATAAACATTAAAAAAATTTTTTTAAGTCAATATTTTGGAAATATATACTGTAAAATTCTCTAAGTACACCTTCATCAGTTTAGACTATATCTTTTCAGTATTTAAAAAAAATCTGTGCCTGGGTGGCTCAACTGGTTGAGCATCCAACTCTGTTTTGGCTCAGATCATGATCCCAGAGTTGTGCGATCGAGTCCTGCCTCCGGCTCAGCACTGAGCATGGAGCCTGCTTGAGATTCTCTCTCTGTCTCTGCCCCTCCCCTGCTTGCGCACGCACTCTCTTATAGATAAACAAACAAATCTGTATATACCCGTGTTATTTTTTTAAAAAGGCTGGTACAGCTTGCCTTTTTCAGTTAATATATCTTTCACATGTTTTTCTGCTGGCACTTAGAAATCTGCCTTATTGTTTTAAACTTTAGAGATCTACTCATTGTGAAATAGTGCTATATTATTGTGTAATATAGATGTACCATGATTTATTTAACCAGTTTCCTGCTAATGGACACTTGGGTTGGTCCCCAGTATTTCTAAACTTTTTTTTTTTTTAATGTTGTTATTTATTTTTGAGAGAGAGAGAGAGAGAGGGAGAGAGACAGAGCTCGAGAGGGAGACACAGAATCCGAAGCAGGCTCCAGGCTCCGAGCTGTCAGCACAGAGCCCGACGCGGGGCTCAAACTCACAAACGGCGAGATCATGACCTGAGCCAAAGTCGGATGCTTAACCGACAGAGCCACCCAGGCGCCCCAGGTCCCCAGTCTTCCTGATTTATGATGATTCTAAGGTGCACACCCCCGTACGTATATTTCTGTAAAATAAACTCCCAGAAGTGGGATTGCTGGTCTTCCCCATACTGGTTCTGGTGGACCACCAGGAGTAAGAGTGGCCCTTTCTCCACACCCTTTCCTGTGCCCTGTTATTAGTCTTTTAAACATTAGCCAGTCTGATCTGGTGAAAATGATATACCATGATTTTTTTTAATTTGCCTTTAATTGTTTACGAGGCAGAACATCTTTCCACCTCTTTTTTTGTGGTCTTTTGTATTCTGTGAATTGCTTCTTTGTGCGATTTGTCTGTTTTTCTACAGGGTTGTTGATCTTTTTTAAGTGTTTTGTAAGAGCTCTTTTGTATATAAAAAAAATTAGCTCTCTTTTTGGAGTGAGCAAGGGATCTTCCCCTAGGGTTTTGAGGCCTCTGGGTGATCATGAATAAACTTAAGGAGGACTGTACACCCCCTTAAAGTTGTATGCAAGCAAATTGTGTGTGCGTTTCTCTGCGGGAGGGTCTGTTGCCCTCATCAGCCTCTAACAGGTCTGTGTGTTAACACAGACCAAAAGCACTCACAGTCCAAAAGCACTGTAGCAGGAGCACTCCCATTGGCTCCTCACCCGCCCACTGGGAGGTCAAAGGTACATAGGATACATAGTGACCAGGCAAGAAAACCATCTGATTGTTACTTAAAGCGTTTGGTTAGCAGCTGTCTGTTTAAGGGAGGCTGGTGGCTTGTCTCCTAAGGTCTCCATTCTTGTGTCTAGAGCAGGGGTTAGCACACTGCTGCCCCTAGGCCAAATCCAGACCACTGGTGGGTGTGGGGCAACCGATCAGGTAGAGGCCAGGTGGAAGCCGGAGGCGAGGGCAGTGAAAGAATTCACCCAAGGCAGAACAAAGGAGATGGGAGTTTATTGAATACACTGCAAGGGAGCGGTGGGTGAACAGCCAAGGAGAGACATCTGCCAGGAGGCAGTGGTGGGGGGCTGTAGTTAAGGTGGGGAGTGAGGAGTTATGGGAATGTATGCTCCTTCTTCGGCACCTGTGCCCAGTTGTAAGTGGCCCATTGGTCAGCTGGGAGTTATGGCTATTTTGAGGTGGGTCACCTAATGGGCCTGTTTGTACTCAGCCCAGTGGTCACCGTGCGCCCTTTTCCCTTACTCAGGTTTCCATTGCTCAAGCCTGTTGCCTAAAAGAGGCCTCTACAGTGTGGGGTGCAGATTGTAAACAAAGTTTTTATTGGAACATAGCTGTGCCCACTTGTTTACTATTGTCCGTGGCTGCCTTTGTGCTGTAGGGGCAGAGTGAGGGAGTTGTACAGAGACTATATGGCCTGCAAAACCTAAAATATATACTGTCGGGCGCTTTACAAGCTTTGGTGCAGGGCGCCAAGAAGCTGCTCAGTTACTATTCCTTGTCAGAAGGCAGGTGCTGCCCTCACCCCCTCATCCCCTCACCCCCATCCTACTGATCCCCCTCCTAGGTACATGGGCCAACTCCCTAAGCACTTTCTAAGTCATTCCCCGCCTCCACCACTGCCCCTGGCCCGAGGGATCTCAGTGGGCATTCTCTTGTCCCATGTGGTCTCAGATGGGGGCTCTCGTGGCTGTCCTTTCCAGAATAGACCCCAAAAGGGGAATGAGAAGCAGGTCAGTGAGGACAGAGCCAGAGCTCTTGGGCAATGTTTTAGGGCTGGCCGAGGCTTCTGCTGAGCAGAGCTCAATCTCTTTCTGACACAGCCCAGGCCTTTAAAAAGCAGAACTGCCAAGATTGCCCCCCAAAGATGCCAAGCTAGCAGCACAACGGCACTTTCTGTTTTGTCTCCCACCCATGTTCTAATCTGGGGGACAAAGGAGTCTTTAGGGTCGCCTTTAGGAACTTCCTAAATCAAATCTCCTATCACTTCTTTGGGGCCGTGGATAATCACTCTGTGATAACCTGGGAATTTGGGGGAATGTGTTGTCATAGAAATGCTAATTTGGGGACTTTCTGAGTTCTAAGAAGTTTTGTGTAGTATGGGCTGTGGTATAAATAAAAATGACCAGGGGCTGTGAGCCGTCACCCCATTGGTGGAGAAGAGGCCCCAAAGTTGGCAAAATGCCTTTTCCCCACAGGCCAGGGCGAGATGGTCAATAGTGCCTGAGAGGCCTGTACTCCTGGGTGATCCTTCCTTCCAGAGCGGAGGCTCCAAAGGGCAAGACTGAAATACCATGCCCGTGGGCTGCCGACAACCAGAACTGACTTTCCTGGGTCCCCACAGCAGAGGGCCTGAACCTCGTGACATCCTCAGGGGAGGGTGAGGTCATTCCATGGGAACAGAGCACTCCCCGAGGTGCAGAGCCCAGCCTTCCCGCTGGACATCTGGACAGAACACTTTGGTCTGTTTGCCCAATGTCTAGCGTTTGTACAACCCTTTAACTCGCTTCATTGGCTGGAGTGTAAATACCGGCCGGCGGCTGAGGCGGCATCTTTGGGTTGCCACCCTGCGATCCAGGGCCCGGGGTTGCTTAGAGATGGGAGCAGATGCGACCAACATTGTGAACATATCTTTTCCACTTCATTACTCTGCCCCCTGTCCCTGTCGGCGGGAGTGGGTTCTGAGCTGGAAACCTTGCAGCAAAGTGGTTCCAAACTGTTGTCAGGCTCCTTAATGAAAAATTTCTCTGTGGGCTTTTCCTATTTGATTCACTGAAGTCTGACTTTAAATCTGAGGAAGAAATGATCCCATGGGAGTTGGGACTAGAGTTTGAGGAGAACAGAATAAATATCCCTCTTTAAATACCAAGAAGAGGTGAGGCAAAGGAATAGGGCACAGCAGTGAAGCATGTGCCCCCTGGTGGGGGGATGGGAATTCGGCGTTGCTGCTCAGCTGGCCCATTTCTACCACCAGGAGAAAATCCCCACAGCACCCCAGCCAGCTCTCTGGGAGCCCACTTTGGGAGGCCAAAGTGCCAGGTGAGCAGGACTTTCAGTGCCCGGAGCCAGCTCTGTCTTTTAGCTTCTATCCCGGGCCTTGAGAGCCCACTAACCAACTGATCGCCACCGACCTGGGAAAAATTCACCCATCCGAGAGTTCTGCCTTATGAATTTGTTCACCATGTGACATGTTCGGGGGTGAACAGAAGGTGTAGTGGAGGCATCGGCAGGGCTGGCCCTGGCTGGGAAGGCAAATGAGGTGGTTTCGGGAGTGGAACCCCTCCTCCCCACCCCTACAGCAGTGAAGCGGAAAGGTGACCACAAGGACCTTTTCCTGGCAGTGTGTGCTTGGAGCTGCCCGGTTGTTTGGGGTTAGGAAATAGCCTAGCTTTGCTGAGTCTGCTTGTCCAGACTGGTACCTGGATCCCGGCCTATACAAGTTGTACAGGGCTCTGGGTGTGTACATCAGCCACCTCTGGAAGGGGCCTTGTGTCTTTTCCCTGAGGGCCAGGGTGCACCCTTAGCTGGTGGGCTTGGGGGACCATGGATTTGGAAAGTCAGTTCGAGGGGCTATACGGTGGTCCTTCTGTCCCTGCCTGCCAGCCAAGGCCTGTCTTTGGGGCCCCTGAGTAGAGAGGCATCTTAGGGTCCTGCAAGGACGCTAGCCAGTCCTCACCATCACGGAGCCTAGGCCTCTGGGTCCTCTTGTCCAGTAGCCATGTTCTGTGGCCAGAACTCCAGGGGAGGGCTGCCTGCAGCTGCTGTTTTCCCCTCTGGGAAGGTCACAGAGCCAGGGCCTGTTTACAGTGCAGCCACGGGGCTGAGAATGAGTCACCACTGGTATCCCCGAGTGAGCTAGAGTGAGCTAGGCCGTGGGTTCTGCCCTGCGAGCTATTCCAGCCCCAGCCCTTGCAGACAGCAGAAGTGGCTACGGGAAGCACCCAGAGCGTGGGGAGGGGGCCTGCCTTCCCCCCATGTGAATGCAGTTGTGAATCCAGAATCAGGAAACCCCTCCTGCTGAGTGTTTTCCCCTGTCGTCTGTCATTGTAGCCTGGCTCCAGCTTCCTACTTGGCAGAAGAGCTCGTTCTTCCCTCTCCACCTAGCGCTTGAGGCCCGCACTAAGGCACTCTGCTCAGTGCCCAGCCATCACTCCATCATCAGGGCTTCTGAGTAGCCATTATGTGCAGATGAGGTCATTTGGAGCCAGAAGGAGGGAGAGGGTGGGAGGGAGGAGACCAGAATGGGAGGAGACAGACATGAGGAGGAAATAGGAGAAAGTCCAAGGGCAAGTGCAAGTCTACTTGAAGGTGTGGCCCTGGACCACGGGGAGGTCAAGAGGAGGGAAGGGGCAGGTAGGTCCAAAAGGAGCATTGGAAGGGACGTAAAAAAAACTCTAGTGGGGAGAGCAGACAGAGTGCTTAATAAGGAACAAATAGAAGCTTGAGAGGTGATGGTAATTGCCCTGGGGACCAAACTCAGATTTCCAAGAGGCAGAGTAGTCCAGTGGCTATGCACGGAAGCTTGACCTGCTTTGAATCCCAAATTTGACCCTTACCGGTTTGAGGGTGTCCCTCGACTTTTCTAATCCTAGAGTTTTATACCCAACAAGTGAGTGTAAAAAGTGACCCTTGGAACCTACCTTGGAAGGTTGTTTTGAGGGTTTTTAAGATAATACCTACAGTAGGTATTAAAAATGGTTGCTATTATTATGATAATGCTATTGTCTTATTATTATATGCTATTATGCTAATATAATTATGCCATATTATTATATATTATTACTTAATAAGAAAAATCATCTAATCAAGCTGCTTCTGGGCATGGCAAATGGGGAAAATCTCCTGGCAGGCATGACAGCTTTAGGAGGAAGGGAAGGAAGTGGCTTAAAGGAAAAACACAATTAGTATTAACATTTAAAAAATAATTAGCGTCCTTAGGGAAACCCTCTCTTCTCCTGTGCTTGCTATTCTTTTGTGACCACACATTGACATTGTCAGGATGTTTGTACTTTGGGGTTCATTGGTCAAGGTCACCCTTGATGTTCTTTCAGAGAGATTTCATCTGACAGAAATTCTACGTAGGCCCTAAAAGCTGACACACACTTTGACTACCTATTTAAATACTTCTGTTGATCAAAAGAACACCATGAACTAAGAAGAAGGTAAAGTAACTAAGAAGTTAAATGACAAACTAGGAAAATATACCTGCACTCTATGGACAAACCGTAACTGTCTTTAATATATAAAGAGCCTATATGAAATCAATATAAAAAGATTAACATCCTCATAGGAGAAAAGGACAAGTGAGGAATACAAATGGCTGATTTTAAAAATTATAGAAAATGTTGAAAGTCATTAGTAACCAATAAATGTAAATTTTTTAGTTTCATTTTTTAGTCATGGAAAAATTTAAATATATACATGGTATTAGAATAGTATAATGATCCCATGTGCCCATCTTGAACTTCAACAATTATCAACTCACAACCAGCCTTACTTTGTTCCTGTCTCTACCCACCATCCAGACTATTTTGAAGCAAATATTACTCATTCATTTCATCCATATACACAAAGAAATGGATTTTAAAACAAGGATGTTGGTAAAGTGGCAAATATTAAAAATAACATGAAATGCCAGAGTGGATACAGTGAAATAGACACTCTACTGTACTTCTGGTGGGAGTTATCAATTGGTGTAACTTTCTGGAGGGCAGTTTGGCACAGGATATCACAAAAACTTAAGAATGTGTATTCCCTTTTGCCTAATGATTCTACTTTTGGGAATTTACCTTAAGGGAATAATAGCTATGTGCACATAGGCTTATCTTTAAGAATGTTAATTAAAAAGGACTTGAATTCCAACATCAGAGAAGTGGTTGCATAAATTATAGACCATCCAGATAAGGAAATACCAGACAGTCATTACAAATTATGTTGAAGGTGAATACTAAGTTAGAAAGCGTTTATAGGGGTGCCTGGCTGGCTCAGTCAGTGGAGCACGCAATTTTTGATCTCAGAGTCGTGAGTTCGAGCCCCATGTTGGGTGTAGAGATTACTTAAAAATTAAAAAAATAATAACAAAAAAATTAAAAATCTTAAATAAACTTAAAAGGAAAGAAAACATAATATATCAAGTAAAAGGGAAAAATTGTAGAACGACATGTAGCATATGATCCCAGTTTTGTTTAAAAGCTACAGTTATTTATAAGACAAAGGTTAATGGGAAATATATAAAAAATAGTTAATGGGTATATCAGGGGGATTTTTATTTTAAGCTTTCTTTATGTATACTTTGTTCCAAATGTTTTACAATGAACATACATTACTTTTGTAATCAGAAAAAAATAACCCTAATTTAAAATAAAGGATATAGGTGTTGGTGAGAACACTGTGTAGTACAGTTTGACCTGAGGCTATACTCCCCCTAAGAATCGCCCTACTGACCAAAATAACATGTTGGGGCAAATTTTCTTGGTGTCGCTAAGAGTGTTCTAGGCAGGGAGAAGTTGGACAGCTAAAAAGCCACTGTCCTTGTCTAGGTATGAGGGCAAGGGCCTCATCCATGGGCAGATGGGAAGTCAGTCCTCTTTCTCAGCTTCCTGTTTTTCCCTGCCCTGGATATTTTCTGGGGAGAAGACTCCAGAAGATCAGGCCAGGGTTGTATGCTAGCCCGAGTCCATTGTTCTGTTGGCCTCTAGCCTAGGTTAGGATTAAGGCAAACTTGAGCTTAAGAAGGAAAAAGGCTAGCTAGCAAGCTGTCTCCTTTTTAAGAGTATTCCCAGCCCTGTTGAAAAGTTGGGAGATACCTTTTTGTGCTTCAAGGTGACTACAGGCAACAAGAGTGTTTTTCTGGCTTGACTTTGTACCAAGTAGCCTTTCCTGTACCGGGCGCTTGGCCTCCATGCGCTCTTCTGGTTCGGTTCCAAGGCCTCTTTGATCCCTTTCTTCCTTTATTTCCCATGGCTGGAGTGGCATCCCAGGTTGGAACAGTTCCTTCCTTCCATATAAGCAGAACAAATCTTTGGATTCTCGCTGGGGCGGATATGACCCCAGAAATGCCTCCGCTGCAAGGTTGCCTTGCTGGGTGAGCCAGCACAGAGCAGCCCGAATATGTGAGCTCAGGAACAGAGGCATGTCCTCTGAACCGCAGCATACCTGGGAAGCAGGTGTGCAAAGAGTAAGATTAGGCACTTTTAGTAGTCACCTAGGTGTTCCCGGGCACACATGAGCGTTCACATTGCCTCTGTTTCCTGCTGGGGGGAATTTCAATATGCTCTCTATCCCCCTTTGATCCTATCTGAGAAGCCTGAGTGGACAGAGGGTCCACTCTATGTCAAGGCTGGAAGAAGAGCTCTTTGTGTGCTTGGAATTCTTAGGGGAGCCTAGATGGCCACCCTGGCCCTATGCCATAGAATGGCTTATTGGCCATACACTATAGATTTATTCATTTTCCTTTTTAATCCTGGGACCCCAAATCATCTTATGTATCTTACTCATGTATTTTTTAACAGTGATGTTGAGACAAATTTACATACCATACAATTCACCTAAAGTGTACAATCGAGTGTTTTTAGTACATTCAGAGTTATGCAGCCATCACTGTAATCAATTATATCACGCCAAATAGAAACCCTGTACCCATTGGCATTTCCTCCCTATTCACTCCCAGCTTCCTCTACCCCAGCCCTGGGCAACCACTAATCTATTTTTTGTCTCTATGGATCTGCCCATTCTAGACATTTCGTGTAAATGGAGTCATACGATATGCGGTCTTTTGTAACTTGTTTTTTTCATCTCTCATAATATTCTCAGGGTTCATCCATGTTGTAGTAGGTATCAGTACTTGATTTGCTCTTGTGGCTCAATAACATTCCATTGCATAAATAGACCACATTTTGTTTACCCATTCATCTATTGATGGACATTGGCCTTGTTTGCCCTTCTTTGTTATTGTGAAGAATGCTGCCACAATTTTTTTTTAACATTTATTTATTTTTGAAAGACAGAGTGAGACAGAGCACGAGTGGGGGAGGGGGGTGGGGGGGAGGGGGACACAGAATCCAAAGCAGGCTCCAGGCTCTGAGCTGTGTCAGCACAGAGCCCGACGCGGGGCTCGAACTCACGGACTGCAAGATCATGACCTGAGCCGAAGTCGGACACTTAACCGACTGAGCCACTCAGGTGCCTCCCAATTTTTTTTTTTTTTTTTGAATGCTGCCACAATTTTGTGAGTCCATTTTGTTTCCATTTCTTTTGGTATATACCTAGGAGTGAAGTTTCTAAGTCATATGGTAACTCTGTGTTTAACTGTTTGAGCAACTGCCAGACTTATCCAAAGTGGCTGTGTACCATCTTATATTTCCACTAGCAGTGGATCAGGGTTCTGATTTCCTATATATATCATCAACATTTGTTATTATTTGATTTTTTATTATAGCCACCCTAGGGGGCATGAAGCGATTATCTCATTGTGGTTTCAACTTGCATTTCCCTAAGATGAATAATACTGAGTGGATTTTCATATGCTTATTGGCCATTTGTAGATCTTCTTTGGAGAAATGTCCGTTCAGATCTTTTGCCCATTAAAAAAATAGGTTAGGGGCGCCTGGGTGGCTCAGTCAGTTAAGCGGCCAACTTCGGCTCAGGTCATGATCTCACGGTCCGTGAGTTCGAGCCCCGCGTCGGGCTCTGTGCTGACAGCTCAGAGCCTGGAGCCTATTTCAGATTCTGTGTCTCCCTCTCTCTGACCCTCCCCCGTTCATGCTCTGTCTCTCTCTGTCTCAAAAATAAATAAACGTTAAAAAAAAAATAAATAAAATAAATAAATAATAAATAAATAAATAATAGGTTATTTTTTTATTATTGAATTTTAGGAGTCTTTTATATATACATAGTGTATAGACACATGTCCCTTATCAGATGTATGATTTGCAGACATTTTCTCTCTTTTGTGCATTGTCTTTTCCCTTTCTTCGTGGTGCCTTTTTTTTTTTTAATTTTTTTAATGTTTATTTATTTTTGAGAGAGAGACACAGAGTGCAAGCAGGGAACGGGCAGAGAGAGAGGGAGACACAACATCCGAAGCAGGCTCCAGGCTCTGAGCTGTCAGCACAGAGCCCGACGCAGGGCCCGAACTCACAAACCGTGAGATCATGACCTGAGCCGAAGGCGCATGCTCAACCAGCTGAGCCACCCAGGAGCCCCTTGATGGTGCCCTTTGAAGCACAAAAGCTTTTAATTTTGGTGATGTCCCTTCCTCATTTTTAATTGTGGGCAAAACAGGCAGAAATGATGAGGGGCAGGAAAGGCCAGTTCAAACTGCCTGCACTCAGCAACAATGGATTGGCTCCCAGGCAGCAGTGTTCCGTGTTTAAGAAAACCCCAATGTGATTCCGGACAAATGGGAGAGGGGGTCATAGATTAGGTCCATATGAACAGCCTGAATTCAGTGAAGCAGGTTGGATAGCTACACAGAGAGTGATCTTGATGCTCTGGACACTGTGGACGTGGGACAGGAGAGCTTCACAGCATGGCAGTTCCGTCTCTTTGGAGGCAAGGGAGAGGAGATACAAACTGGCTGTTTGGGAGGATGTACTTTGCCCTAGGTCTGTTTGCCTCGGTGACTGTGTTGTCACATTTACTGTGCCTGGATTTGTGTAGAATCGCGGGCTGGGTGGGTCTTAGCTTTGAAGTTGTGGCGGTAGGCCCAGAATGAGCTGATAGGAGATGTGTGAGCGACCTCGCTGGGACAAGAGACTGAGTCTTTCTTGCCATCGGTCTCCTCCGATGCCCATCACTGGGGTAAAATGTGAGATGGAGAGGGAGGGCTCTCCTTGCACTTAAAAACCAGAAGCAGGAATCCCAGACTAGGCTGGCTCCCCTGTCAGCCCTGAGGAACTGTAGAATTCAGATTGGCACCTTCCAGAAGCTTACTGTCTTAGAACCAAAAGCAGCTTTTGCTGACATCTGGTCCTTCTGGGACACTGATATTTTTATGTATACAGTGACACTCTCATCCCCAAATAGATTCTTATTTTTAACAGGCTTGCTCCCTTTGAGGGATGCCTGAGGCTCCCGACTTTGCTCGCTGGCATCTCAATGAAACCCTGCAAAGACGCAGAGGCCCCTGGCATGAGCAAAGAGGAGGGACACTCACCAGCCAGGAAGTCCAACAGCTCAGAGTCTGACCCGGTCTCCGAGTTCTGCATTAATCTCCCCTCCCCTTATCAAACTAAGTCCCAGATGAAAAGCCGTAATTACCCACTCCCCACACCACCCCCTCAATGACACAGGAAGGAGAGCTGATAAGAAATGGAACCTGAGGATACCTTGATTCCTTCCCCCATGCCTCCCCCACCAGTCCGCTGCCCATTCTCTCAGCAGGTCTCCCTTGCTTCTTGTCTTTCAGCTACCCAACATGTTTGGTGACCTTCGGTCCACGTTTATTGCCTTGATGATTGGATCCTATGCCTCCTCAGCAGTCACCTTCCCAGGAATCAAGGTGAGGGTGTGACCAGCCTCACCCTCTTGTCCTAATGTCTGAGCAGAGCCCTCTCCCAAGGCTCTTTCAGCCTCCTCTGAAGAGGGAAGTAATTGTGGGTTCTGGGGTTCGCCCCTCCCCACCACCCACACCTGGGAGGATGCACCTGGCCACCACAAGAGTAAGAAAAGAAAACCACTGAGCCATGGGAGACGGAAAATTCAAGCATATCACACAGGGTGTTACCGCAGGCCGCCTTTGCATTTCTGAGCTGGGGTAGAGAAGAGGGATGGGTGGGTTTGTCCCAGGTCACCCCACCCCCAGGTCTGTTGTTGTTGGGCTGTTACTCCTCATTAGCCAGAGCGCTGCTCTTGGCTAAGTTGGTTCAGCTGTTTCCCTCCCAGGCAGGATTCTGAGCCCATGGAAGTCACACAGGGTCAGGAGGAAGCAAACACCTCACAGTCTGTCAGCCCCGGCACCCGCTCCAAATACTGTTGCCCCTGCCAAGTCTTCGAAAGGGGCTTGTCCCACCTGTGGTCTCAGCACCAAATCAAAACCCCTTTCCTGCGATACATGGCGGGGAGGCCATGGATAAGGAGGAGGAGTCGTAGACGCGGGCTGGCCACCGGGGAATCAAGGTACCTGGAGGGTGTGGAGCGAGCCATGCTGTGGCCTCCTAGGCGTTCTCACCCTTCCGGAGTGTGGAGAAGTCTGCAAGTTCCTCCTCTACCTCTTCTTGCTGTCTAACCACTGGTCCCCTCCCTGGGGAGCTGGGCAGCTGTCTGCCAGGATTCTGGCAACTCTTGTGCTGGAAATAAATGGTAACAGTGACAACAACGGCTAATATGCTTGCTCAGCAGGCTTCCCACCTGCCAGGCCCTGTACTGAGCACTCTGGGGATCACATCTGCAGCTCCTTGAGGCTACAGGACAGTGTTATGCCCATTTCAGACAGGAGCAAAGTGAGACATCCATCTGCTTGTTGGGTGTTTTGGGGCAGCTGCCACGTGCACCCTTCAAGGCACATCCGTGAACAAGGCTAGCAGGTTCCCGTTCTCAAGGAGCTGGACTAGTAACAGACTAGGAAAGTAATCAAGAAGTCAGTAATCTCAGCCAGGGCTGTTCACTGTGAACTTGTGAGGTGACAGTGACAGAAGCAGTCAGGGAAGGCCTCTCCAGGGAGGTGACATGTGGTCCAAGTTGGAGGCACAGGGGGTTAACGACGTGCCAGGGCAAGCTGGGATTGCTGGGATGCGGGGCCTCTGACGACCAGACACCCAGGCTGGCGGGGCCATGCCTCCTTACGCAGCTCAGCGCAGGAAGAGCAGGGCTGACAGATGCCCCCTGCCCGCCACCTGCCGTGGCTTCCCTCTGCTAACTCTGCCCCCTGGCCCTGCGCCTACCCCATTGTGCCTGTCAGGTCATCTACGACTTTGGTGCCTCCTTCATCATCATCCTCGTGGTCTGGGCCGGCTGCTCTGGATTGGTTTTCCTCAACTGCTTCTTGAACTGGCCCCTGGAGCCTTTCCCAGGGCCGGAGGACATGGACTACTCGTAAGTGGATGTGCCGTCCGCCCCACCCCCGCCCTGGCCAGGGTCCTGGGCAGCACCGATGGACACTCTCCTGTGGCCTCCAGGGTGAAGATCAAGTTCAGCTGGCTGGGCTTTGACCACAAGATCACAGGGAAGCAGTTCTACAAGCAGGTGACCACGGTGGGGCGCCGCCTCAGCGTGGGCAGCTCCATGAGGAGCAGCAAGGAGCAAGCGGCACTGCAGGAGGGCCATAAGCTGTGCCTGTCCACCATTGACCTGGAGGTGAAGTGCCAGCCAGACACCGCAGGTACCCGCCTCGTGACCTCACCTTCAGGGCCTGCCTAGGACGTCGGCGGGGCTGTCTGCACCCAAACCCGCACCTCGGCGGTGGGGAGGAGGCGGCCAACCCATCCCGGAAACCCCTTCGCCGGGGCCAGCAGCAACTGAGGGCTTCGTGGGTGCCATCTCACTTAATTCCCACTTGATCCCCAGAGGGCAGGCGGCACCCTGCACCCGGGCTGACAGATGAGCACACTGAGGCCCAGAATGGGGAAGGGATTCTTCCAACTCACTTCACACACCTGGGTGACCCAAGTCCAGCACCCACACATTTAACCTCCCCCGGGCCCATCCCTGCATCCAGCATAGGGTGATCTGGTCAGCAAATCAGGCTTCCCCTGGACGGTGGGTAGGCTGTGGGCCGGGGGTGGGGCGGGTAGGGGCGTCGGTTCTCCTGAGCACCCCTGGTCTTCTCCCCGCAGCGGCCCCCTCCTTCATGCACAGCGTGTTCAGCCCCATCCTGCTGCTCAGCCTGGTCACCATGTGCATCACACAGCTACGGCTCATCTTCTACATGGGCGCCATGAACAATATCCTCAAGTTCCTGGTCAGCGGTGACCAGGATGTAGGTAGGTGGCCCCCCCGACCTCGATGCACTTCCCCACAAGAGGGCACCCCGCGATCCGTGCTCATTCCTACCCGCCTGAGGTTAAGCCCACCGCCGGGAAGATACTAGTCTGGAAAATGGCAGGCTCCGAAGGATTCACTGCTGATGAGAGCCATTTCACCCCAGCCGGCCCCCACTGTTCTCTCCCGTTGCCATTAGAATTTCCCGGTTTAGAGGCGGGGGAGGGGGACTAAAATAATTACATGTGTTCAGGGTGTGGGGCGTATGTTTTTCATTGCCTCGGGGCCATTGGCAAGCCTGTTTGTGAATGAAAACACTGTGGGGAACGGAGTACTCCACCTGAGAGCTTGTTGAAAGACAGGCAGTCAGCCCCGTTGCCAAGGGTCTCCCTGCCCTGGGAAACCGCAGGCACGGCCGTGGAGAGGCTCTGTGCGAAGGGGCAGGGGTGGCCCACACCGCTGGGTACTCAGGGTCTGTACCCAGAACTGGGAGGCAAGGCTGGGCGGCGGCTTCCTTGTGCGTGTGATCCAGTCGAGGCTTGTCAAGTTCGGTAAACAGAGCTGATAACGCACACACCACTTTTCTAAAACAGCACAGAAGGTCTTCAGCTGATTAGAGGTTTTGATTCTACAAAGAAAATCAGTACTTCCTCAGGGCCTGAGCTGAGTCAGCTTTAGTCATCCCTAAGCTGGACAAACACAGTCGGTAAATCCTTTTTATTGGCATTCTCACTGGTGTGCAACTGTTTGTTGGTTTAGTTGGTTTTCCCTAGGGGTAGTTACACTAGGGGTTACAAGGAATCAAATATAGGTTTTTTGGTGTGTTTTATTTTTATTTTTTTAAATTTTTTGAGAGCTCATTCGCACAAATGGGGGAAGGGCAGAGGGAGAGGGAGAGAGAATCATAAGCAGGCTGCACACCCATCTCCCGATGAGGGGGTCCATCCCACGACCGTGGGATTATGAGCTGAGCCACAAACAGGAGTCGGACGCTCAACTGACTGAGCCACCCAGGTGCCCCTGAAATACAGTTTTTAAAGGGGATGAGTCAGTGAGCAGCCTGCCTGGAATTCTCTCTCTCCTTCCTGTCTCTCTCTTCCCCTACCCCATGCACATGTGCACTCTTGCGCTCTCCCTCTCTCTCTCTTAAAATAAATAAATAAACTTAAAAAAAGAGAGGGGTGCCTGGGTGGCTCAGTCGGTTGAGCGTCCGACTTCGGCTCAGGTCATGATCTCACAGTTCATGAGTTCGAGCCCCGTGTCGGGCTCTGTGCTGACAGCTCAGAGCCTGGAGCCTGCTTTGGATTCTGTTGTCTCCCTCTCTGCCCCTTCCCTGCTCACACTCTGCCTCTGTCTCTCTCTCACTCTCTCTCTCTCAAAAATAAACAAAAAAAACAGCTTTAACAAAAGGGAAAGATGACAAAGGGACCTGGACAACACTGGTTCCACTGTGAAAATGGATGTCCTGTGGTGAAGTTACCATGTGCCCTTGCAAAATTTCATAATGGACGCTGACACAGTGAAGGCCCTAAGAGAGCCCTATAGGAAAACATAACCTATTTAACTTTGTTTTGTCCAATGATTTTTCCCCAAACTTCCACCACAGGAACACTGTTATGGTATAACGCTCATTAAAATCTGTGGACCGCACTCTGGGGAAAGCTGATCTATCGTGTCTAAACACCCTCTGTTATAAACTCAGGCCCCGAGAAGTGAAGTGAGGGCCCACTGGCTCTTAGAAGGCAAATCTCCCTGCTGCTGAGTCGTGGACTTTCACTCCAGTTCTCTAAGAAATCTTTTGCTGCTCAAGAGGATTTTTTTTCCCCAACTGTTTCCCACATTCAAACAGTCAGCTTTGAGAAGTAGAGGAAGTTGGGCCAGGAAATCCAATCTGCAGCTGACGG
The DNA here is from genome assembly GCF_024362965.1 of Panthera pardus. NCBI lineage: Eukaryota > Metazoa > Chordata > Mammalia > Carnivora > Felidae > Panthera > Panthera pardus. The sequence continues at coordinate 55,361,622 of NW_026526876.1, forward strand.
GGCACCGGTTTTCCCCACTCTGCTCCTGTGAGCTGTTGTTCCCGACCCCCACAGCCCCGGCTGTCCCCAGAGGGGCTGCCTCAGGCTCAGGGAGCTGGTGGAATAGAAGGGACCAGCTCTGGCTGTCGGAGGGAGACCCATGGTGTCAGTGTTTGGCTGGGGGTGGGGACGGATTCTTTGACCTCTCCTTCCCTTGGAGAGCAGTAGGAGGTGTGACAGAGTATGACAGGGCAGTGTACATGTGGGGCCCTGGTTGGCCGGGTCTTTGGCACCCACGCCACTTCCCCCTCCTGGTCCTCGGCAAGCACCGCAGGCCTGATTCACCAGCCTGCCTGTGACGAGGCCCCGGCTGCACGTGACTGAGGCCACAGCAGACCGGAAACCATCAACAGATGCCCGTGCTGGGCCTCACCCGCCTGCACTCCCAGAAGCCTGACTCAAGCTGGGCGTCCCCTGGATGCTCTAAGAGTCTGGTCTTGGTGGGAAATGGCATGTGTGTGCTGGGCCCAGAGCTGGCCTGCTACCACGCCCCATCTCCCCATAATAACCATTGAGATCTCTGCCGCTAACCTCTCTCCTTTCTGCTTTTTTACTTTTGCTTTCCTGATGCAGTGATGGCTACCGGTAAGCCAGGGGGATTTTCGAAGAACACTGCAAAATCCCCTCCAGCCAGTCTCTGACCAAGAAACATCCTTCTTGGCCAGAACTGTGGGTGGGGGAGGGGCAGTCAACCCTCAGCTTCTATTTGCCCGAAAAAAAATCTCATCATAATTTTAAGGCTCTTTGAAGACTGGAGCCCTTACGTCAGAGCCCCTGTGAGTGGTGCCTTCTTGGTATATTTCTAGAGGCAGAAAACTAATGACTAGTCGTACACAAAGCCTCAGTCCCAGGCATTGGTAATTTTGTGGTTCCCGAGTCATAGACGCTTCCTGGAGCTTCTGGGGGATGTCGTTGTGACATACTAGATTTCATTAGCTGTTTCTTGGAAATAAGCAGACGATTTGGAGAAGAGAATAGGGTGCCTGCCCCTTGCTCCACCTTTGATTTTGGAGTTCAAAGTCTCTGGGCTCCCCTCAAGGCCCACGGTGAGGGGTGGTGGGGGGGTGGTCTGTCGAAGACCCCGGAAGGGCCTATGGGGTCTCAGGCTCTCCCAGCACCTGCCTCAGGCTTCTGCTAGGGGCCCCCCACGACGCAGCCCATTTTCCTCCCCAGTTGGCCTCTACACCTCCATCTTCGGTGTGCTCCAGCTGCTTTGCCTGCTGACAGCCCCTGTCATTGGCTACATCATGGACTGGAGGCTGAAGGAGTGTGAAGATGCCTCTGAGGAACCTGAGGAGAAAGACGCCAACCAGTGCGTAGACAGGGCCTGTCCCCTAGCTCCTGGCCCCAGAGTCAGCTGCTAGGCAGGAACCGGGTGGGTGGCCTAGGTTTTGAAGTCAGCGGCAGAGGCAAGAGGGGGTCGTGCCCAAAGCTATTCGTAAGGGCTTTCCGACACTCTCTCACTTAGCTCAGCACAGATTTGAGTGTATCACTTCGTTATGGAGATCCTTTGGTACCCGAAAGTTTGGAAAAGCACTGGGCCTGATGGAAGAACGGGAGAAACCGGAGGAAGGTCTGTGTGCAGACACTGGGTGTCCAAGGACCCACTCAGGAATAGCACGGTGGTAAACCGTGGTAAAGTCCTGCTTGCCTGCGAGGCTCACTCCACTCGGTGGGAGTAGTAGGCTGCTATAACCGCAGAACTGCTAGATCTGTTCATAATTGTCAGCATGAAACAAGGTACTGGAGCCCCGCGTTCGTAAAGGTTGGGCTCCAAGATCAGAGGGTGAGTTAAATGCTGTCTTCATGACTCCACCTTAATATAATAAGCCACTGTTTATTGCTCTGGGCCCCATGCCAAACACTTGATGCACAGTATCTCAGTCAAGCCTCCCGGCACCGGGATGAGGCGCGTACTAGTGTTGAACCCACTTTTCAAATGCGGGAACTGAAGTTAGGACTTTGAGTAGCTTGCCTGGGGGTCACATAGTGAGGAAGTGGTGGGTCTGGGACTCCCCGGGTCTGCAGCACTGGGCATTCATTGTTGCATGGCCTACAGTTGTCCGTGGGTTATCTGTGTGGGCAGTGGGACTGGGATCCCTAATAGTGAATCCACAAGGAAATAACTACAGAGAATGCTCCGTTATCTAGGTCAGGTCCTAAAGCCATCTGGTTCCATCTACTGCATATTTGTTTCTCCTTCACCCCTTCCTGCCCCCAAAGGGGAAATCCACTCCCTCCCTCGTTTGACTTATTATCTGGCTTATCATCAGCTCCCTGCGGGATCTGGGTGAAGTTGGAGTCCACGGTGAAGCGGCGCTTCACCACATCCTGACTTGGGTGTGCTCTGCTGCTTGCCTCCCCGTCAGTCTTCACTGAGGCAGCGCAGTGTGTTAATGACCTTGCGTCCAACCTCTCCACTGCGGTTCACACCCAGCACTCAGTCCAGAGGGCGCAATGGGGGCGTCCCTAGGGGTGGTCTCGCCCTGACAGTCCCTCAGATGTGCTCGGGTGGTCTCCGAGTCTCGCATCGTCTGCAAGCTGTGACTTCCTGGGAGAGCCCATCCTCCTTCAGGGAGCTCCCAGCTCCGCTGTGTGCTCTGTCTCCACAGGGGCGAGAAGAAGAAGAAGCGAGACCGGCAGATCCAGAAAGTCACCAATGCCATGCGGGCCTTCGCCTTCACAAATGTGCTGCTTGTGGGCTTTGGGGTGACCTGTCTCATTCCCAACCTGCCTCTGCAGGTGGGTACGGGGAGAAGAAGAGGTCGGGTGGGATGTGGGACAGTGAGACTAGAAGGGACGCAATGTGTCATGGAAGCCATCAACAAAGACCATGGTGACTTTTCATTCATTTATTGCAACCAACAATCAACCAGCCCACTGTTATTTACCAAGGGCTTCTTACTTGCCAGGTTCTGTGCTTAATGCAGGGGGTGAGCTCTAAATGAAACTGGGATTGCCTTTCACAGAAGACTCTTCTCTATGAAGGCATATCCTTCTTCATGGCCTTTTGAGCATCTTGCATGCCGTGAATACCACCACCATACCGTCCCCCAGAACTATGTGGGGTAGTTGTATGGCTCCTTGTTTTGCTTTTGCTCACACAGTTGAAACCTGAGGTCCAAAGAGGTCTGGCTAATCTGTGGCATTGATGGGACCATCTACTCTGGTACAAGAATGCCTACGGGGTATCTGTGTTGTAGAGAGTTGGGAAAGACTGTGATGATCACTGGGCATCAGGGTTCAAAAGTTTAATTCCTTTTCACAAGATTTCTGATGCTTTTAAAAGCTGGCTTTTGGCAGACACTGCAAGCAAAGTAGATTTTGTCACCTGCCCAGCTCTACCCTTACGTCCGTGAAAGTGTTCTAGTGCCAATCTCCAAGTTTGTTTATTTTTATTATGACGATTTTTTAAATCCCCAAGTTTATGAACTTTGAAGGGACCTGAATAATGGCATTGCTTCCACATGGATTAGCTCAAGTCCAGATAGTATCTTGGGCCAGGTCCAGAAGGAAAGCCAGAGTCTCTCTCTCTCTCTCTCTCTCTCTCTCTGTCTCTCTTTTTTTGCAATTGGCCATGTGTTGAAGTACATTGAACACCCAGCTGTGCACCACCCATGGGTACTATCATGTGCATGTGCCGACATTCTGTGTGAGACCAAAGTAAACCACTGGAGGCTTGTTCCAGTTCCCAGTGAGAGTGTCTTTGTATTCCTGATGCCCTCCCAGCTTCCTGGTGGCTGTCCCCTCTTACAAGGCTGGTCGATAGATCCTTGCCTTGACCACCTTGTCTAATGAAGGGGCAATGCTCACTAGGGACAGTCTTCTGCTTTTTGTTTTATTTAGTTCTTGTTGAAAGAAAAGTTATGAAAAGGCAACAAGATACTTGAAGTGGAAAGGGGGAACCTGCACAAGGATGTGTGAGCAAGCATAGTTGGGCACAGCCCTCTTGCAACACTGCAGAGAGCAGCCCCTGCCCCCTCTGCCGCCCACATTCCTGGGAACAGGTCCTGGCTGCTAAGCAGGATGGCAGGGCCGTGTGCAAAGGGCGAATAAAGGGTCCCAGCGGCTGTGGCAAAATGGACAGAGCTCTCTTGCTCCTCAGGAATTATCTACAAATGCTTCTTGGCGTTTGCCAAGCCGGCCAGCAGTGGCCTTTTTAAGAAGCTGAACTTTCGGGTAGGGAGAAGGAAAGCTATCAGCCATTAGGACCTGAGTGACCAGACACAGAGACCTCTGGGCACCATCCTCAGGTCAGCAAAGGCAGGAGATCAAATCATGATTAATGACCTCCTATTTAGTGCTTTGTCAGTACATCTATAACTGCTGACTCTGGGTGGAGGCAGGAGGAGCCCTGACTCAGTGTTTGCCAATTTCCTTGGTGTAAATGCTTTCACCATGGCTGATTTCAAGCGACATGACATCCCCAAATGTGCAGTTGGAAAGAGATTCACAATGACACCCCATCATACGGTACTCCCGCCGTACTAGACTATAAACGTAGAAACCCCCAGAGCACAGATAATAGCAAAATAATTAAGAAATGGTGAATTCTGAGTATCCGTTACCTCTGTTTTTATATATTTGTTTAATTCTAAGTCTTTATGAATTTAATTTTTAGTAGTGACTGTCTCATAGCTGGCTCACAAAATCCCTGACAACTCGGGCATTGGCCCGTGGAGAGCTGGTGTGAGCCAACACCAGTTGCCAGTGCTGCCATTGCTCAGGACCCCAAGGACTGTGGGGACCCTCACGTTTCTCTGCTCACACTCTGCTCTCCCTCTCTCAGATCCTCTCCTTTATCCTGCACACGATTGTGCGAGGATTCATCCACTCTGCCGTCGGGGGCCTGTATGCCGCCGTGTAAGTGCTCGTTGCCGGGGGTGGCCTGGGCCGACAGTAAGGGAATGACCTGAGGGAGGTTCGTGGGGGGACCGAGGTCCTGGAGGGGGCCAGCCTGCCATCTGGGCTCATCTTGTGCCGGGGGATGGGTACCGGGGCTTCTGTTGGGTGTGTCAAGGGAAGGTCACACCTGGCGGGAGGTGGGTCAGCGGGCTGACAGTTGGGTGCCCACAAGCCTTGGCATCTAACACGAAGTCAGTTCCCCCGCCAGGGTCAGTGCTCCCGTGTAGCTCGTTATGCCTCGGGGATGGCTGCTCAGCTGAGCCCCGGGACTGCCCCTGGTTGCTCACGGGAAGGACAGGGGAGGGCTCTGGCTGCCCAGAACTAGAGGGCCTTCCACAGGGGCAATGACATGGAAAACTGAGCCCACAATGTGTCAGACTGTTCTCACCCAGAGTCTCAAAGGGCCTGGTTCTGCTCCTGGCCTTTTTGGGCCTTGGCTAAAATGAAACCTGCCTCCTTTTCCAAGAGGCCACACATCCAGAAGGAACCACAGTTGTTTTTCCCCCTTGGGCTGGGGCTTGGCTCAAAAATGGAACTCCATGGGGGTGCCTGGCTGGCTCAGTCAGTAGAGGATGTGACTCTTGGTCTTGAGGTTCTGAGTTTGAGCCCCATATTGGGTGTAGAGATTAATTAAAAATAAAATCTTTAAAAAAAAAAAAAAGGAACTCAAACACCGTCTCCTATGTGTCTCTGACCAAAGACTAGCCTGTTCCTCGCTGGGAGCCTTTTCTCACCTCCGGGGCCACAAAGCTTGACATTTCGCTGAGATTTTCTCTCCCCTCCCATCAGCATCCCACGGGGGTCATTCCAGGTCTGCCTGTCGTCCCCCACTCCACCCGATGCCAGGAGGAAGTTGCTGCTGCCCTGGCAGAGTCTGAGAGTCCACCAAGAGTGTGATGCCGAGTTTCCGTGATTACACAATGCTCCTCTGGATGAGGGCGTAGCGGAGCCAGGGCCAGCCTCCAACCTGCTCCCTGGGCCTGTTTGCCAAGCTGCAGAGTCCTGCTGGCACCACTTTCCACTCAGCTCGTCCAGACACCCATGGACCTGGGGCACGCTTGGGTGGAGTGGGGTCCTCCCCAGAATCGGGGGTCTCACGCCGGTCTGAAAGAGAAATTCACAGTCACAGGACTGCTTGGCAGAAACTAATCCGAGGCAGGCACACCTGGGGCCAAGTTGAGGCAGAGGAGCATTGGGAAAGCCTGAGAGTGGCACCTGTGGTGACAGGTCCCCTGTCTTCCCGGCAGGTACCCCTCCACCCAGTTTGGCAGCCTCACAGGACTGCAGTCGCTGGTCAGTGCACTCTTCGCTCTCCTGCAGCAGCCCCTGTTTCTGGCCATGATGGGTCCCCTCCAAGGAGACCCTCTATGGGTAAGAAGGGTGTGGGGCAGTGGGGTATGGGCATCTGCCCACTCAGAGCTGGGAGGCATTGCTCAGGAGCTTCCCGGGCCCCAAGGAGAGGCAGTTTGGAACTTCGGTTAGGATGAACTCAGGGTCCCTCTGTGAGCGGTGGCTGTGTAGGAGAAGAAGAGTATCCTTTCTGGACCTGATTTTGGGGTAGCCCTCCTGCTGAGGGTTGGCATTTTTAACCAGGTACTGTGAGCGTGCCCCACTCCTGGCCCCACCCCTGGATATTCACAACTGGAGGTCAGAGGCGGAGGGCCCAGGCCCCGAGGGCTTCTCAGCTGGGAATCCTGATACTGGAATGTGGAGCCACGGGCCCTGGGCCCTTCGTCCAGTTTCAGCTTTTCCTTTCCCCTCCTGTGACCTCCCCTCGTCCAAACCTGAGTTGGGGAAGGCTCTTGAGCCGGGCTCTGCAAAGACCACAGCTCCTGCCCGACCCCCTGCCTCATGTGACGGCAGCTCTCATTTCTGCTTCTCCAGGTGAATGTGGGGCTGCTTGCCCTGAGCATGCTGGGGTTCTGCCTCCCCCTCTACCTCGTCTGCTACCGGCGCCAGCTGGAGAGACAGCTACAGCAGAAGAGGGAGGATGACAAGCTTTTCCTCAAGCTGAACGGCTCCTCCAACCCAGAGGCTTTCGTGTAGCGCTCGCCGCCTCGGAACTGTGGCCTCCTGCCCTTGCTTCAGTGACTCACCGGTGTCCTTCTCCCCATCCCAGAGGACCTCCGTGCACCCTCAGGATCCTCTCCTTCACCATTTTGGAGTCCACGCTCCCTCCCAGGGCCCTGGTCCTGCCTTGGAGCTCTGCAGCGGAAGGACGGACGGGAGAGGGCCCGGATGTGCGATGTTCCTACTGCTGGAAGCAAGGGCTGGCCTGGGCTTTGCTCTGCCACTGTCGAGGGGCCCCGGGGCCTTGAGGCACAATGGTGCCTGCAGGAGGAGCAAGGAGGACCTCCAGCAGGCAGGCTCTCTCTCCCTTAAGTGTCTGGATTCTGCCTCTTGCCAAAGCAGAGGGGTCTGCCACCTACTGCCTGCCACCTGCCCCTCAGCTGCATGCCCACTGGCCACACCTGCCCAAGGACAAAGGCTTGCACTGTCTGCGCGCCCTCGCCTGGCCCCTCAACCTCCTCCCCTGGCCAGTCTGAGGCTGCCTGAGGAAGGAAGGACCCGCTTCCTGTTGTTGGTGCTAACTCCTTTGTAATTCCAGCCCCCTGTGGCCTGTCCGTGACCTGTCCTCCTGTTATAGGCCTGTGGAGAAGCCCCCCCTGGCTTAAAGCCTGGGGAGGGGTCGGAGGGCTGGATAGTCATGCACGGCTAGGAGCCAAGGACAAGGCTACTTAGCAGTCCCTCACCTCCTCCCTCGGGGCAGGGAGCAAGTTTCCACTGCCACCCTTCATCCAGTCTGTGACCCGAAGGGAATTAAAACAGCACCAACAGGGCACCCCCTACACACACAGCTGTTTTTATGGGGGTGGAAGCCAGGCTGCTGCTGACAGATGAGGAGGTCCAGGCCTGGCCAGGGAGATGGACGGTGAGGGGCCTAAGTGTGTGTGTTTGTGTGTGTGTGTGTGTGTGTGTGTGTACATGTGTAAGTGGGATGTGTGACCATGTGATATGTGTGAGGGATGTGTGTGGTGGGGTGATGGTAAGGTGTGGGCTCTGGGTGTCTGCCCTCATCTTCCCGGGGCCACCCAGGAGCCAGCCAGGCCTGCCACAGGCCCAGGGTCCGGGAGGCAGCCTCACTCTGGGCCTGGAGCTGGTCTGAGGCCGTGGGGCCACAGCGCCCCCTGCCGGCAGACTCCTCCAGGGCCCTGGAGCTGTTTACGGGAAGAGGCCGCCCTTCCTCTGCCAGGCGGGCCTGGCTTTCCAGCCCCCCACCTGACTGCCTCCAGAAATGTGTCTGAGACTTCCTGGGAGTGCTCAGCAGGGTGGGTTGATTTTTAGGTTTCTACTTTTGGGTTTTTTCTTTTAAGTTTTATCAGACTCCTTTTTATAAAGCAATAAATCCATTTTCCTCCTGGTAAGGGACGCCCCTGCTAAGCATTTCGGTTAATGGCTACACGTGCCTGTTTTGAGCTTGAGGAGAAAAGGCAAGACAAGATTTCTTGCCACTGAGCAGCCCCAGTCCTACCCAGCCAGCCGCTCCCCATCTCTCTGGGTGATTGCCATCTTAGAAGCTACAGTGGGGCCAGGAAGAGACCTTACTCCCCACCCCACCCCCAAACTGCGCTTGTACAGACATCTTAGAAGTGTGGGCCAGACTGCCTCTGCTGTTTATCCCAGCCAAACAGCGAGTCTTGATCCCTTCCATCCCCGACTCAGATTTCTTATTCCTGGATCCGCTGCCCTGAGGGTTCCTCCTGAGCTCAGGACACAAGGTGACCCAGGAGAACCTCAGGCTCAAAGAGACAGAAGCAGAAAGTGGTGAGGGAAACTGGTGGGGAACAGTAAAGGACAGACCCAGGCCCAAATTCGAGTCCTGCATTAACGGTCGAGCACCTTGAACACACCTAATTTTCCTAGATTCCAGTCCACTCAAACATTAAAAAACAAGATATTTGTTTGAAACAATTATTTTTACTGTTCTTAAAGTTTATTTTTGGAAGAGAGCAAGCGAGCAAGCCGGGAGGGGCAGAGGGAGAGAGGATCCCAAGCAGGCTGTGTGTTGTGGGCGCAGAGCCCAACTCAGCGCTGCATCCTACAAACCGTAAGATCGTGACCTGAGACAAAACCCAGAGTCGGACGCTTAACTGACTGAGCCACCCAGGCGCCCCTAAAACAAATAGTTTTAAAAAGGAGAGAGAACCAGATCAACATTTTCCAAACCATTCTTCAGAACATTAGTTCTGTGAGATGTTAATTATTCAAATTTAAAAAAAAAAAAAAAAAACACTTTCCTGGTCAGGGGCACATGGCTGGCTCAGTCAGTAGAGCCTGTGACTCTTGATGTTGGGGTTGTGAGTTCAAGCCCCATGTTGGGCACAGAGCTTTCTTTTAAAAATAAATAAATAAATGGTCAAATTTGGGAAATGCAGAGTTAAAGTCAGGCAGGTGTTGTGCTTTTGTCATGTTCGTGGACCTGTGGCTTCCAAGGCCAGGTGGGGTATGGTGTGAGCAGTCAGAGCCGTCCTCCACGGATGGTCCAATGACCACCGGCAGCAGGAACTCCTCGGGTGCTTGTTAAAAAGGTCGACCCCAGGTGTCGCCTCTGGCCCGGAGAATTGACAATCTACATTTTGCTAAGCCCCACCTGGTGATTCTGGGGCACCCAAATTTCGAGACCTAGGGACACAGAGGAGTACAATTTGGGGAGATGGCTAATTAGCAAGGGCCCTTCCGTATTGAGGTTGTACAGACAGGGCCCGTGTCGTCCCCAGCAGCGCCCAGGCCCGGCCAAAGGGAGCTGCTGCCTATCTCTCCCCACCCACCTGCAGGACATGGGCACTTTGTGAGAAGAAGCAGGCATTGAGAAACTAGAGGGCAGGGTGGAAAAGAGTCCAAGGCCAACAGTGCATGGAGCAGTACCAGACGGGTCAGGTAACTGCACCCGCACCCCCTTGTCGGGGGCCATTCTCCTCTGACAGTACGGAGTTGATGGGTTACATATTTTCCTGTTATCATCCTTGAATCATAATAACCCAGGAGTTAGATACTATCCCTATTTTATAGCTGGAAAACTCGAGGCCCAGGGGGTGGAGTAACATGCTTAAGGTTAGAGCCAGGACTCCTGAAGTCATTAGAGCATCCAAGGCCCTCTAGACCAGGACATTCCATTTGGAGCATCAGCCCCAGGGCCCACTGGGCCTTGGGAGCAGGGCAGCAACAGCCCAGGGAAGGGAAGCAAAAAGCCAGGCATGGTCTCCATTTCCTGGAGCCAAGAGCTTCCTCAGAGCCTGGATTGAGCTCTACTTAGTAGAGTCATCTTGGCCCTGGAGACTGATGGGTACAAGGGGGAGCAAATCTCTGGTCACCCCCACCCTGAGAAGAGTGCCCTGGGGTGGGAAAGGGACCACGAGCTGGTCAAAGGCAGTGGACACCAAGTGGCCACAGCCCTCTGGTCTCGTCCCACTCCCCCAGCCTCCAGGCTCCTGGTGGGAAGGAGCAGGAAGCGATGCCTGGTTCTGCGCTTTTGGTCGGAGAGAGGAAGGGGGCTGGGCCGTCCTCAGGAACGTTGCCAGGGGTCTCCTCCTGTCTAGTCTTCCTGGACTCCTGTCTGGGAGTCTAGTCATTCCTTTGTGGTTGGCTTCCTGCAAACGCTGCTGGGGAAAGTTCCAACCCTTCTAAATCCCACAGTTGTGGTCGCAGGCCCCTGTGGGTTCCTTTTGGTTTTGCTCCATCTCCTTTCCCTCTTGTATCCAGAATCGGCGTGGTCAAAGGAACTTCTGCTCAAGCCCCCATCGTCATGGCCCCGGGGCTATGCAGTCTGAGGGGGGCATCACTCTGCCCTGGGCCCCAAGGACACTGAAAATGGGGACACGCCTGGTATTGGGGGTATATGTGCAGGACTGCCCCAGGCAGCAGCACATTCAGCTCCGTGGAGTTGTTGATGCACTTGCATCAGCCTGCGTGAGTCTGAGCAGACACGTAAGGTGGGGGTGTGGGGACGAGTGGTTGGCACTCTGTGGTCAGGGGCTCCTGTCAGAGAGCTCTGAGAAGTCTTCTCGCCAGGATCGGGCTTCAGAGGCTGTTTAAACACCAGCTCCCCTCTTCTCTGAAGGAGAATATGATGGCTCCTCACAGGCTCTTGGGGTGGTGGGGCGCCTTACCTGTTCCAATTGCCAGGGGACCAACTCAAGGGTGATAGCCCATTTTTCCCAAAACGGTATAGGTCGTGGGGTTGTGAGGATTAGGAGCCCAGGACCCCCAAAGTGAAAGAGTTGGTTTTCCATAGGCTGCAGCCCCCACCCCGGTCCCCCAGGGTTGGGGGCAAGGTCAGGGTGAACAGGTAGGCTCTGTGAGGCTGTTTCCACCCATTTCCTAACTCACCCAAGCCCTGGGGTGAGGACACAGTGTCGAGAAGGAGGTGTGGCATCCTCCACGTGGGTAGCCTGCCACAGCACCAGCCTCTCCCTGCCAGCAGGGGGCCACCACCTGTGCCCCTGGGTCTCTGCACACAGCACGTTCACCTTTGAAGTCAGTCATTCTCAGCCTCCTGGGTGGATCCGAGACTGAACCCGGGCCCCTGGCAGCTCCCAGCCTCTTGACCCATCCCAGATAAGGCTCCATCTTCCCGTGCCAAGGAGGCAGTGAGAGGAGGAGCAGAGGTTAGAGGCCCCACGGCATATACTGTCTCCGTGGCCTTAGGCAAGTCTTGAGCCTCAGTTTCCTTACCTGTAAAATGGAGGTGATCCCCTCACTGGGAGGTAGGGGGACATGGGCATAAAGCACATGCACGGTGGTATACTGCGGATAGCACAGGGAACAAAGACCGTCCCCACCCTAACCCCATCCATACAACGTGAATCTACCTTAGGCAACTCTGACCGGAACAGACTTGTGGCCAACTAAAGGAAGTGAGGTCCATTTCCGCTGACCCGTATCCCTCTCAGAACCCCTCTCGAAGCAAAAGCCTTAAGAAGTTGTCCCTTTGTTCATTATTTTTCGTTTATTTCTCACATTTTAGTAAGTGACTTGACCCCAAAGCATCTCAAGATAATTTCTAAGTGGTGGGTGTTCAGGCGCCCCGACAGTTCATGCTAAGCGGGGTGACTCGGGTCACTGCATGTAGGTGGCACCTCCGTACCACCTCCTGCACAACTGCTTGGCTGTGCCTCAGTGTGTGCGTGTGTGCACGTGTGAGTTGAGATGTGCTCCGGGCACGTCAGGTGTGAACGCGTTTTGAGGAGCGTGTAGGAGCTTGTGTGCTGGAGAAGAGGGAGAGGGTCTTGCCTCGTTGAATCCCTTTCCATGGCTGGGAAGGCCTAGGTCCTGAGTGGTGCCTGAAGGGTTCATTGGTTCCCTGTGTCAACCAGGGTCAATAGTGACACCGCTCCTCAGTAACTGACCCTGACTCCCGGCCCTATTGCTGTTTCTGGCACCTGGCTTACTTCCTGGCACACAGTAAGCACTCAATAAATGTATGCTGAGAATGACTAACAATTACTTCCTCCTCTGCTCCTGTGTCTCTTCCTAAGTCCCCCGTCTTTCTGCCCCTTACCTTTTGCTCAGGTCCTGTGTCACTTGTCTGAAGTGTGCTCCCTGACCCCCACCCCTCCCCTATGGTGCCCTTGCCATGGCCCAGCTTTGCTGGCTTGGCCTTCTGCGTGGCCATTTCAAGAGGTGGGGGAGGGACAGAGTGAGGGGCCTCTTGGGTGGGAAGACCAAGGCTTCTGGTGAATTCTGGTTCTAAAGGGAGCTCATCCTCGTCTCTTTTCTTTCGTACTAAGGTGGTGGTCATGGGCATGAGTGCTCCTTCTAAGATTTCCCACCATGCTGGCTGCCCTCCTGCCAGGGCCCTGGGCAGTGGCAGAGAGAGAGAGAGAGAGAGAGAGCGCCACTGGGCCTCTCCGGAGAAGCCACAAGGAGATCCCCACCCCAGGGAGGGAAGGGATGGCCTGGCCCCTCACCCTAATTGTGTGCAGGGGGCTTGAGGCCCAGGGGAGGGATGTGCATGGCCTCAGGGGCCAGCTGGGGAAAAGATGAGAGGGAATATTACCTGGGTATGTGTGGGAGCTCCTACCTGTCAGGATTGCAAATTCAAAATAAGGCTCTGACACATCCCTTTGCTACCTTTCCTTTTCCCATGTTTGACTGAGAAAGCACAGAGAAATATTTCTCTAACGTTAAGTAGAGCCAGCATGAGGTCTCTGGTAATGCAGGCGTTGTTACACCTTGACCTCCATGCCAGGGACACAGGAGGACTTGGGGAGGGGGGACTGGGGGGACCTGGAGGCCACAGCCTCCATCTAAAGGGCAGCCTTGACCCCACTCTATCGTGGCCACGTGGGAATGAGCCTAGTGTTGTCTGTCAGATCTTCTGAGTTTTTTCAGGAGAAGCTGAAAATCCTAAATTCTATTATTTTTTTTAAAATTCTCTTTCTCGGGGCACCTGGGTGGCTCAGTGAGGTGAGCGTCCGACTCTTGATTTTGGCCACGTCGCGATCCCGGGGTCGTGGGATCGAGCCCAGCGTCAGGCTCTGCCCTGAGTGTGGAGCCTGCTTGGGATTCTCTCTTCCTCTGCCCCTCTCCCCCACTTGTGCTCTCTCTCTCTCTCTGTCTCTCAAATAAAAATTAAAAAAAATTTTTTTTTAATTCCCATTTTCAATTGTCGGCTCAAAACAATTTTTTAAAAACTCTCACGGCTGCTCAAATAGCTTTCCACTGTATGCAGACCAAACACGCCAGAGGCAAGGAGAGAGGAGAATGTGCAGGGCCTCCTTGCCTCTTTCGGGGGCCCAAAAACAACTGCTTGTCTATTTCCTTGGCTCCAGCAGGTGGCACGTTTGTCTTGCATCAGACTGTGGCCCTATCTGGCCTGGGACCTTTTCATTTTTCCCTTTGTCTCCCCCAAGCCTGGTGCATAGTGAATGCTGTGGAGGGAGCAAGTGGGTTAAACACTCTAGTCTGGCTTCTAGAGGGGCCGAGTCTCCATTTAGGGACAGGGAATTGTCAGGCAAAGTGCAGGGCAGAAGCAGCCCGCCCTTACTGGCTGAGTGCCTGCCCGTGGCCTGGACTGGCCGACACCCTCCTCCTCCCAGTGGGTCCAGCCCAGCAGCCAGGGTCACGCCTTTGTCTGTTTTCTTGTCCGGTGTCTGTCTCTCCACTAGAATGAATGCCTCTTGAAAGCTGCCCCATGCTCTGTCCTGGTCACTGCAATACCTCCAGGGCCCAGAATGGTGCCCGGCAAGGAACAGCTGCTCAATAAATATTTGGAAGATGAAATTTAAAAATGGAGAGAGACAGACAGAAATGAACTGAAAAGGGGCTGAAACACACTGAGAAAGGGGAAGAGCATGCCCTCGCCAGCCAGGAAGGGACACAGCAGAAGATGGAAACAGTGAAACACAGTCTCCTCGAGATACCCAGAGGTGGGTTCCAGGTGTGGCTGTGGCCCAAGCAGTCACAGGGCCGGCCAGCCAGGAGGACCTGGGCGGGGGTCGGAACTTTGAGATACACAGACGTGAGGACGAAGGCAGGAGGAAGTCCAAGGTGGAGCGAACAGCACACAGGCAGGGGCAGGAGACCGCTGGGAAGAGAAGATGGCAAAAACACTGGCTGAAGATCATCACCCAGACAGAGCAGTGTGACAAAGACTGAAACCAGAGGGCTGGGGAGAGGCAGAGAGAGGTCTGAAGAGGACAGGCAGGAGGAGAAGTGAAGAGAGACAGAGAGAGGAAAGATAGAGACAGAAAGATACAGAGAAACAGAAGGCAGAGAGAGACAGAACAGAGAGGGAGACAAAGGTACGGAGAGATACAGAGACAGAGATACAAAGAGACAGGAGAGACAGAATTGGTGAGGGAGTATGGGAGGGAGAGAAGACAGAAATTCTGGTGCAGATAGAGATGGAAAGAGGGAGAGAAACAAAGAAGGAGACATGACAGGAGGTCACTGTGACACTCGAGATTTTAAGCCTGGAGCCTGGAGAAGTAGTTTTTTAAATTATTTTTCATTTTCTTATTTGAGAGAGAGATGGGGGGGGGGGGAGGGATGCAGAGGGAGAGAGAAAGAGAATCCCAAGCAGGCTCCACACTCATCGTGGAGTCTGACGCGGGGCTCGAACTCCTGAACTGTGAGATCGTAACCTGAGCCGAAACCAAGAGTGGGACGCTCAACCCACTGAGCCACCCAGATGCCATCGGAGAGGTAGATTTAAGGGGCGGTGGCGTCCATCCCTCTTTCCTCACAACACCCCTTCCCCAATAATGATGATATGGAAATGTGCCATGCACTGCACAAGATTGCCTCAAGGACACTGCCTCGTCTCCTGATTCCTAGCAGGCAGGCACAATCATTGCCAAGTTTTACAGCCGAGGAAGCTGAGGCACAGAGAGGTTAAGTACCTTGCCCAAGTTCATACAGGCGGAAGGACTGGAAGGCATGGGGCACCGAGGGGTCTGCTCCCACAGCGGGGCTGAGGACTCCCAGGGGGCCAAGCTAGAAAGTGCTGTGGCACCCGCATGTGAGGGCTAACTCTTAAACACACCCGAAGCAGAGCTTGCTAGAGTGGAAGATGTAAGAAACATCGCAAAGCTAAAATGTGGGGGAAATGTAGACCTTGTTCAGACACTGAACTTATCTAAAAGAAACTGCAAAATATTTTTTAGATAACAAGAGAAATCTGAATATGAACTGGGTAGGAGATAATATCAAGAAATGATTAATTTGGGATGCCTGGCTGGCTCAGTTGGTAGAGCCTGTGACTCTTGATCTCAGGGTCATGAGCTCAAGCCCCACGTTGGGGGTCGATATTACTTAAAAAAAAAAAAAAAAAAAAAGGAGCATCTAGGAGGCTCAGTTGGTTGAGCATCTGACTCTTGACTTTGGCTCAGGTCATGATCCCAGGGTCATGGGATCAAGCCCGTGTCAGGCTCCAGGCTGAACATGGAGCCTGCTTAAAGATTCTCTCTCTTTCTCTCTGGCTCTCTCTCCCACTCATGGTATCTCTTTTTCTCTCTCTCAAAGGAAATAAAGAAACATTAAAAAAAAGAAATTGTTGGGGCATCTTGGTGGTTCAGTCAGTTAGGCATCCACCTTGGCTCAGGTCATGATCTCAAGGTTCATAAGTTCCAGCCCCACATAGGGCTCTGTGCCCACAGCTCAGAGCCTGATGCCTGCTTCAGATTCTGTGTCTCCGTCTCTCTCTGCCCCTCCCCTGCTCATGGTCTGTCTGTCTCTCTCTCAAAAATAAATAAACATTAAAAAAAAGAAATTATTAATTTTTTAAGTATGATAATGGCATGGGTTTTCGAGAAAATATTCCTATTCCTAGAATGCATACCAAAACATAGAGGGGTGAGGTGGTATGATGTCTGAGATCTGCTTTAAAATATTTCAGAAAAGGAGCGACTGGGTGGCTTAGTTGGTTAAGCGCCTGACTTCAGCTCAGGTCGTGATCTCACGGTTTGTGAGTTTAGTTCGAGCCCCGCATCAGGCTCTGTGCTGACAGTGCAGAGCCGGCTTCGGATCCTCTGTCCCCTCCTTCCCCTCTGCTCCTCCCCCGCTCACGCGCGTGCGCGATCTCTCTAAAAAATACTTAAACGTTTAAAATAAAATGTTCCAGAAAAGAGATAAAGCATGAGTGGCAAAATCTCTCTAACCGTTGGATCTGGGTGACAAGGACTGGGGGTTCCTTAAGGCCCTGGGTGGCTGCCCCCTGTCCCCGGAACAGAGATACAGTTCTCTAGCTTGGCACTCAGTCCCACCCGTGTGCCCACGCAGACCACGCTCGAATGCTAACCAGAGGCCCTCGTAGCATCCTGCCTCTGCACCTTTGCATGTCATAGTTTCCCTCTGGAGATGCCATTTCCTCTTCCAATGTGGCTCAAGTGCCTGTTGTCCCGGGATGCTTCCCACGCCTCTGCAGCCCAGAGAGGCCTCTCCTTGGACCTGTTCTTTGTGTCACACATGTTCCCCTTTGTCACAAGCTACCTTGTGTCACGAGTTGCAGTTCTCCAAAACTGCAAGTCCTCCTCCCTGTGAGCGACTCAAGAGCAGGGGCTGTTTCTCAGGCATTTCGATTATTGTTTTGCTTCTTACTTTCCCCAGAGCCCAGCACAGCCCTCCAAGCCCCTTTGTCTCAGCTCTTGTTAACTAAGAGTCTGCTTAGCAATAATTCCTCTCATCATGGAGGGCTCAGTGTAAACCTCGCCTCCTCTAAGCGCCTTCCCTGACCACCCCATTAATGTCACCCGCCACTGCCCACAGTCACCGTGTTCAGCCTCTCCGGAACGTTTATCACTACTTGAAGTTATTTCTGTGTTTGTTTATACTCCACTCCCTCACTCTGAACAAGGGAAGGACCTGGTTTTTCTAGGTCACCCCCCGTGTCCCAAGTGCTGAGAGAAAGGCCCAGGACAGGGCCAGGAGCTCAATCAGTATTTACTGAGTGAATTCACTAGTTGTCCCAACTAGACTTCAGGCTCCCAGAGGGCATGGTTCGGTTACTTTCTGGAGAGAACTAGCACATGGCGATTGTTAAACAACTATTCACTGCTATTATGTAGGAGAAAAAGCCCTCTACTGAAGGGTCAGGGGATCCGGGTCCAGTTCAACTTGGACTTTGGGTGGTAATATCTCTTCTCTTGGCCTTCCTTCAAGGGGCTTGGATTTCTGGGGCAATCCACGCACCTACTTTAGGATTTGATGAACGAGTGGTCAACATGGGCAATACTCAGAGCTGTCCTGGGGTACGAGTCACGGCTTGACAGCAATATGCCACCTACTCCACCCTCCCTTCCCAAATCCGTACAGTGGCGGCCCACCCACCATCACCTGGCTGTCCCTCAAGTCCAACCGTGGAGTCATTATCTTCTGCTGTGCAAATCTACCTTTCTGGTATTCTTCTAAAGACAGTACTGCCCACCCAGGCTCCCAGGCCAGAAACCTGGGTGGTTTTCTTCCTTTCTCCCTCAGCCAATTAGTCAACAAGCCTTGCTGATATTACCTCTTGAGCTGCTTCCCTCCACTGCCCTTTCCCATCGCTGTCATCTTCACCTGGACTTCTGCAGAGGCCTCCTTACTGGTCACCCTGCCTCTGCTCTGGCCCCCGCCATCCCCTCTCCACCCACTGCTCAGAGTGAGCCTCCGAACACCAAACCTTGATATTACCTCTTGAGCTGCTTCCCTCCACTGCCCTTTCCCATCGCTGTCATCTTCACCTGGACTTCTGCAGAGGCCTCCTTACTGGTCACCCTGCCTCTGCTCTGGCCCCCGCCATCCCCTCTCCACCCACTGCTCAGAGTGAGCCTCCGAACACCAAACCTGCTTAAAACCCCTAAAAGGCCCCAGCCCCCTTAGGATGGACTCCAAACAACTTATTATCACCTGTCAGGAACTGCATTATCTGCCCCCAACCCTCTCCGCACTCTGCCTGGTAAACTCTCCCTTTCCAAGCTCTCTGCAGACCTCAGCTTAGAACTTCCTCTTCCAGGGAGTGCCTCTTCCACCGAGATGGTGGAGAGGAGCGTGAGGGGGACCTGGCTCATTCCATAGAGCATGTGCCTCTTGATCTCAGGGTCGTGAGTTTGAGCCCCACGTTGGGTGTGGAGATTCCTTTATATAGATACAAAAAAAAAAAAAAAAATCTTAAAAACAAAGTGAAAAAAAAACAAACAAACCCTCTTCTTCCAGGAAAATTTTGAGGACTATACCTCCAGTGTAATCCCATCAAGCTTGTGTTTCACTATTCACGGGCCTTTTCTCATTTCTGCTCGGTTCATTCTCTCAAAAAAAAGCACAGGTTTTGGCACACAGCAGGTACTCTGCAAACACTTATTGGATGAATGACATCACACTAAGACTGTTAGGTGAAAATCTCCATCACATGCTCTCTACGCACTTGAACAAGTCATTCATTCACTTTTGAGCAATTCCTTTAGCCTCTGCCTCGTCCTCCTCCTCACCTGTAAATGCGGACAGTAATGGTAACTTTTTCCGGTAGAGTTGTTGTGAGGAGTCAAGCACTTGGAACAGCAGTTGCATGTAAATTTGGCTATTTTTAATATTTTCTTGGCACAACTGTTTCCTTGATCTCAACCCACCCCGCTGAGGGGGGCCAAACGTACAGGTGCAAAACAGTCACACCTAGGTCCCCACGCGACACCTTGATGTCCGCTTCGCCTACTGCCCTGGGCGGGCGGCGGGGAGCTCTTGACCCCCGCTGGGGGCCCACCTCGGAAGAGGACGCAGACGCCGAGGCCCACTTAAGGATGGAGGGGGCGGGCCCGAGAAGGCTCCGCCTTCGCGCTGAGGTCAGCGCGCACCGCTGCGTGTGACGCTCTGGTTGCCGCAGAGACGCCCCGCCCCCGCGCGGCGCTGCGGAACCGGAGCTCCGGGCGGCGTCGGCAGCGGCGCGGGAGGCGGCAAGGCCGGGGCGGCAGAAGCCGGCGCGGCGACCGCAGCGAGAGCGGCGGGGACGGAGCAGACCACGACGAAGGCGCGCAGGCAGCAGGGCCGGGCCGGGCCACGGGGAGAGCGGCCGCCGGGAAGCGGGCGGGAGGCCGGGCGGGCAGCGGGCAGCCGCCGAGCTGCGGAGCGACATGGTGCTGCTCAAGGAGTAGTGAGTGTCCGGCGCGCCGTGCGGAAGCGGGGAGGAAGGGAAAGTCGGGGATGACGACCAGGGAGCCTGATGGCTTGGCGGAGTGGATGCAGCGACCGGACGGGGATGGGGAGCAATGGATGGGCTGTTGGGCGGCCCAGCAGGCGCTGAGGGGACCGTGAGGGCCGGAAAGGGCCTGAGGTGGGGCCAACGGGGATAGAGAGATACGGACAGCTCCTGAGGTGGGGCCTGAGGGACAGTGAGGGCCGAATAGGCCTGAGAGAAGAGGCCAAAGGGACAATGAGGGCTGGACAGGGCCAGAGATGGGGTCAAGGGGACAGCGAGAGCCAGCAGGGCATGAGGAGGGGCTTGAGGGGATGGAGATGCGTGGTGGCCCTACAGTGGGGGCAGAGGGACGAAGGGGCCCGCCAGAACTACGGGAGTGGCCGCGGGGACTGGCGGGAGAAGGAGGAGTAGGCTTCAGGGGCTGAGGAACAGTTAAGACAGCTTCAGGAATGGAGCCGAGATGGTGGAGAGGAGCGTGAGGGGGACCTGGAGTATGAGGAGTGGCCGCCTTAGGCATGGGGAGGATTGTAAGGAAGTGCACACAGGGAAAGGTGCAGGGAGTTAGGGCCAGGCTTGGGTGACAGAGGAAGGGTCTAAGAAGATTGCAGAGGGCACTGGTGGCGTGACATGGTGCCTAAGTGGTAGGTGCAGGGGAGGAGGTACTTGGAAAGAAGCTTAGGATGTTTGCTTGGGACTTGGGGGACACTTGGGGAAGGCATCCAGAAAATATTGGGGAGGAGCTGGTTTGTGGGAGTTAGAGTGCTGGAGAGGGCTGGGATGTTACCGCGGTAGAGGACAGTTTGGAGAGGGAGTAGGTTTGTGAATGTATGTAATAAATAAACGTATTGGAGTAGGGGTTAGGGGGCAGGGGCAGCCTGTCTCTAGGGCAATCTCAGTCTTGGTGCAAAGAGGGAAATTGCTTTGAGAAATTAAGGAGGTTCCCATAAAGCCATTACTTGAGGAAAGACAGTGAAGGGTGAGGGAGTTCTCGACTAGTGACTGGGGTGGAAAACTAGTGACTTCTGGTAGGTGTTGTAGGCAGAAGGCTTGCTCCTGAAATCCAGGGGATTGGATGACAGGTGGGGATGTGTAGATGGCTAAATCTTTCAAACACTAGATGACCCATTACTGAAGCTCATGGTTCCAAGTAAACATTTGAGGACTTCCTCCCTGCCCCCAAAGAGGAGAGATTGAATGCGTGTGTGCAGAATTTACAGTGAAACTGTGCTTCCCTGGAGAAGAGGGTGGGTGGGCAGCATTGGGTCAGAAGCCCAGGAAATCCAGAAGGGGGAGATGTCCCCATAGAGAGCAACTGGTGGAACTCACTTGGTAGCCAGGCAGGTGTGCAGAGGGCTGTTTCCATTCTGTCATTGAAAGCACTTTGCCCCATCCCATATGGCTTGCTCCTTGGAGGTGTTTAGGACATTTAGGACATAGTGTGGCGCTTTGGTTAACAAAGGGAGCAGAGACCCAAGCTGTCGTCCCGGCTGGACACCTCATCTGAACAGCATTTTTTGGAGCCCCTCCACCTCTAGTTCTTGACCTCCAGTCTGATGTTGATCCAGCCAGAGCTTGGAGCTTGGTATGGTGAGGAGGAAGAACCTTGGGATACCAATGGGAGGAGAGCATGGTGCACTTTGGCTTTTAACCTCGACCGTCCAGAAAACAGGCTTTTCCCATCCCATCCCATTCTCCTGGTCTTTTTATCTCTTCCCAAGTGAATTCCAGAGTCTGTAGAAACCTGTAGTTTTGTGAAGAAGGTCAGGCAGGGAAGGGACCTTCAGAAGAGATCTGAGTGAGTTTTGAAGAAAGGGCCTTCCTCCCCAGTCTTTGTTCTTCTACCCTTGAAGCCTACCAGGGAAAGGTCCAAGGTGCCGGGGCTGCAGAGCCTGCCTGGCATCTGCGTTTCCTTCCGGCCTGACTTGTGCCCCGCGTGTGCTCCGGCGAGTGTGTGCGTCCTGGGGCAGGGGCCGAGGAGGGGGGCATCCGAGACACTTGGCCGTGGCTGCAGTGCTGCAGCTCTGGGAAGGGTGGAAGTGAAGGTCACACTGAAGTGAGCACAGCTCCAGTCTCAGCCCAGCACTGCCCCTGTGGCCCTATTCTTTGGAATTGCACCCAATTGCTGCTAAAGTGGTTTTGCTCCTGAGGAGCCAGGGAGAGACGTCCGGGTGTGCGGCTGTCACGTAAGGCAGCCTCAGAGCATCCCGTCAGGAGCTGGGGGAGACTTGGTGCCTACCCAGGGTCTGGCGGTTTCCCTGGTGATTTTTCTGACACTTCCTCTAACAGGATTCTCCTGGATTTGATTTCTGCAAATTCTTGGATGTGATTCTTACTGCTGTTCTTGCAGATAAAAGGCGTATTGTTTTCTAGGAAGTTTCTTCTGAGGGTGCAGAAATTGTGGCCTCCACGTTGAAAGTATTTTTCTGCGCTGTTGGCTTTCTCTAATGGGAGGAGGGCATTCGCGGCAGCATCCAGTAACCTGCAGGATTTGTGTTATTTGAGTCATTCTGGAGGAGGGGGTTAGCAGGCAGTAAGCACTTGAAGCCCCTTTTGTTTTTCCTGCTCCTTTTCTGCCCCGCACCTTGCCTTCAGTGTGATGTTTTTCTCAGACCCCTGTGTGCTTCTTGCTACCTGGGGGACCTTTGTGGATTTGGAAAATAGTGAGCGGACTGTTTAGCAGCCTGGAGCACAGATCCCAGTTGTCGGAAGCACTGCCTAGGAAGGAGAACATAGCAGCTCACGCTTCGCCAAGTGTGCGAGGTGCAGGAGGCTCCAGGGCGTTCCAACTGGGGTCTGGGCACTGAGAACCTGAGCTCGGGAGCGGGCCTCGTTTGTATGAATACAACCAAGTGTTTTGGTCTCACCTCTCTGACCGCGCGGCTTTCAGCTGGGGCTTGGCTGTTGCTCTGCCATTAGCCCTCGCACCTCTGTGGAATGCTGACGGGTGTGCGACCTGGCTGGGCATGACTTGTTGGGCATGGCTTGTTGGCACCTCCAACAATCAGTGGTCGTTAAGATGGAGAAGAAGTAAAAGGAAACTGTCAATTGGGGTGCCTTTGGACAGCTTCTGGAGTTTAAGACACAAGTCGAGTGTCCTCTCTTGGTGACTTTGTGATAGTAGCTTGTATTGCAATATCCTGCCTCAGAGCAGAGATGGTTGGTGTGTGCTCTTGGGGTGATAAGCTTTGAAGGAGCTTGGTCCCTTCCTAGCTTTCTACCTTGAGGGCCATCGTCAGGACGTTGGGCCCGTAGAGATGAAATCCCCGGGGCCCGAGTCTTCAGGTCTGACTCCTCATCTTGGCTTCAGAGTTTGCGGGGGTGGGGAGGGGGGAGGGGGGGGGTCCTCGTTTGGCTGGGAAAGATATCAGTGGGGGAAAGGGAGAAGAAGACAGCTCCAAATGTGAGTCAGAGGCCTGCGAAGTAGCCCGTAGGGGGACAGGCTTGCACTG
This sequence comes from Panthera pardus, assembly GCF_024362965.1. Taxonomy (NCBI): domain Eukaryota; kingdom Metazoa; phylum Chordata; class Mammalia; order Carnivora; family Felidae; genus Panthera; species Panthera pardus. The sequence continues at coordinate 55,384,680 of NW_026526876.1, forward strand.
AATCACAGGTTCTAAGTTGGGGCTGAAGGGCACAGACGATCCTGCCTCATAGCACTCAGGGGGCCATTCTCTGCTGGGTTTTCGGCAGTGAGCATATGCCATGTGCAACAGAACATTTAAGACTGTTCTACAGTGGTGCTGTAATGGCCTTGGGTAGCATTCAGGCCTGAAGTTGATACTGTTTTCCCTCTCTTGTAGCCGAGTCATCCTGCCTGTGTCTGTAGATGAGGTAAGTTTTTTTTTTTTTTCCTTTTTATTCATAGTTTCTTTTTATTCATATAATTGCCTGCGACCATTAGCTACGTTGGGCTACAAGTGGCCCACACTCTTGGTGTGGTTTTCATGGTTGTTCTAACTTAGAGATACTCAGTATCTGATGAGAATTTTCCTAGTGGCACCTTTAGTCGAAGGAGGGCACCTATTTTGTATATCTGCAACCTGCCTCAAGCTGTCGGCATGCTAGGTAACTTTGAACGGAGACTTTGGATAGAGACTAAACCAGCCCCGTTTACCTGCTAAGACTGTGCCTGTTGGGGGACATTTTATTGAGGGGACTGAGTGTGTGAGGGGATTTCTGGGCCCTCCAGCACTTGACTGGGAAGCGTGCACGGCCCTCTGTCTGGTTGTGCAACAAACCAGTAGGGCAGGAAATCTCCGAGGCCCTCCCTAGCCATGCTCTAGGTGACCGCTGGGAAGACCAAGGCCCCGAACCCTTTTACGGAGGGCAAGGAATAACAAATGGGCTTGGCTTGCCCTCTGTCCTTTTATGGTTTTAGGCCCAACGTCCCTGTGTATGGGGATCTGGCAGGACTTGCCCCAAGAAGGTTCATAGGCCATGCTGACTCAGAATCGTGTCTTGGACAGCAGAAAACTGTCATAGAGCCTCCCTTGTTCCATCCTTTCTTTGAATCTCCTCCACTGTCTTCTCCTGTTGCAGCCTGGTCTTTGCACCCCCTAGCTTCTAGCCAGGCTCCAGTTTGGGTGAAGTGTGTCAGCCAGCGCAGTGCCCTCAGTCACTGTCTTTCCTGTGGTGTCAGCATGAAGCTCCTGTGATAACTTACACTCTGTTCCAAATATGAAATGGACCTTTGAAAAATGAAATCAGGCCAACAGAGCCTGCAGCACACTTTAGATGAGACAGATATCCAAGCTTCTTGGACCCAAAGGGGGTGGGTAGCCATCGGCCCCCTAGAGGATCGTCTCCAGTGGTGGGCTGTAATCTGATAAGAGCTGTGGAGACCTGGGGGTGGGAGCCAGAGGTGGTCCTCGAACATGCTCTGGGAGCTCTAGGAAAGGAGCTTGAGAGAAACCAGACTGGGGATGCAGGGCAAAGGGCATGGAAAGGATAGATGCTCCTATCCCTGGAAGCACCTGACGTGTACTTGGGGCCTGGGAACCCTGTGCTTAGGCTGACAGGTGTTGGGCTTGGGGGGCTCCTGTTAACCCACCTCCTTGGGGGCTTTGCCGTCTTTGTGAAAAATAAAAGTGATGATTTTCCAAATCAGGAGGCCAAGCAGGAAGGCTCGGCCTGTCCCTTACCCTGAAACTCAGCTCTTGGGAGTCCAGTAACCCTCTCTTTGCTGTACAGGATGATCCCTCCCCCCCCCCCCCCATCAGGAAGATGTCCCCCAGGAACTCCGGAGTACCTCAGTGTAGCATTTAGGGGCAAAATGGGTCTTTTCACAGGGAGTATCTTGATAGAACAAGGATGGGAATATTTGTGAGAAGTGTGGCCAACCTGGGAGAGCCAGCACTGTTTAGGAGCACCTATTGGCTACTCTGCAGCAAGGCTGGAGGTGACTTAGGATGGGGCCAAGAGTGGAGGGAAAGAGGAACTCACCTGGAGATCATCTGCAATTGGCAGTTTTTAGCTTGTGATTTTTTTTTTTTTTTTTTTTCAGCATTGAGGAAGTGATGGGGCAGGTTGAACAGAGCCTAAAGTCTAAGCAGAAGCTTGGGAAGTAAGCTCTGCTAAGGATTCATCTGTCCGCCTGGGAATGGTCAGCCTTTTCTTAGCTAGAAACCACTGATGAGAAAGCAAGTACATGGCTTGGGTAGGGTGAAGCAGGTGCTGCTTCTCTAAGATTTTTTGTTTTTAAGTAACCTCTGTGGCCCTAGTGTGGGTCTTGAACTTATAACCCCAAGATCAAGAATCCCTTGCTCCACCATCTGAGCCAGCAGGCACCCTGGAGCTGCTTTTCTGATGGCTTAAACCTTAGTTCCAGAGATCAGAAAATCTTGAATGGGGAAGCCAAAGAAGAAACAAGTAATGATCAACCTTTTCAGTCTTTATCAATAGACCCATCATGACTCTTGGTTCCCATGGGAACAGCCCAGCATCATATGACTGTTGGATTTACTTCCTAATTGGAGGCCTTGATTTGAGGCCCTCGTGGCTTTCTTTCCTTTTTTTTTTTTAAAGTTTATTTATTTATGTAAGTGATCTGTATAGCCAACGTGGAGCTTAACTCAAGGCCTCAGGATCAAGAATTGCATGCTCTTGTGACTGAGCCAGCCAGGCACCCTTCCTCAGGGCTTTCTGTTGTAGGTTGGGGAAGAGAAGAAGGAGAAAAGAGAAGGCCATGTCTTTATAACGATCCTGATGGTGTGAATCAGTATTTTGGGGCGGAATTAGTTTCTATCTGGCCAGAGCCTTTGGGTTAACACTGCACAGGGTTTCTAGGCCTTCTGCGGAGAAAGCCCTGGATGTTTGACAAGGGTGTGTCCACCGGTGGTTCCTGGCTTAGATAGGCCCACCCTCTTCCCTGTGGGCAGGGCTGTTTTACTTCCCATTTCCAGAAATGCATGTTACCATCCGCCTGTGGTACCTGGCCTGACACAGTCACGTGGATGGGGCCAACAGCTGTGCTGTTTTTCATGATAATATTGCCTGTCAGTGTTTCAGGCCCACCCACTGCATGTTCCTGGGCTCCCACTCCCAGGTTGCCTAAGTGGTAGAGTCTGTTTTTCTTAGCTGAGTGTCTTAGTTCTTTGGGACAAGGGCAGGCCTCATTGTCCTAGGCCTGAGGAGGCTGGACTCCTCAGATGGATAAGGGTTTTTTATCTGATTTAATGGTCTGCCCGCCACCCCCACCCCCATCTGAGTGTGGCTGCTTTCCGCTTTCCGAAGGTGTGGCGCCACTTTGCCAAAGGGAACCCTCTGGCATGAAAAGTGTCCCTCACTTGTAGCTTCTGAAGGCCAGTCTTACTTAACCCCTTTGGATTAACAGAACGGCCTTCACTTGTCTCATTGGGATTAAAGGATCAGAATATCAAGAGAGATTAAAGGGGGAAGATGCCGGCCCAACAGACTGATCCTCTTAGAGCCTGCCCTCTGGTTCCTGTATCTGATGAGGAACCAAATGAAGGGGATTAGTGTCTGCGTGGGGGCCCCTCCCCAAGCAGCGCCACCAGCCACCAGCCCTGTCCCCTCCACCAGGCCCTTTCTTCAGCCTGTCCTTCAGGATTGCTGAGTCAGTGGTTAGATGTTATTATGACTCTTCTCTGAAACAATTAATGCTCCTTCTTAGGAACCCCTGTTTTAGCCCAACCCGGACCCACTTGAGGGGGTGGACTTGGAAAGGTACAGAGACAGCTTGGTGTTCCACGGGGGCACTGAGGCAGCACTGATGTTGTTCAGGATTAGCAAGGTCAAGGTGACTGGCTCTGTCCCAGATGTTTCTCTCTATGGGATTAACTGAGCCTTGATCACTTGCTTGGGCCTTTCTTTGGCATTTTATACTGGGTTTTTACTTTGGAAGTTAGGCCTCTAGCCGTTTGTCCTAGTGTGCTGCCTCCCCCAGACTCTGCCCAGAAATTTCCCTGCAGTGCTTCATTCTGAAGCTGCCTGGTAGAGCGGGCTTCCAAGTTTGAGGGGAAGTAGCCCTGGAAGCTGCCTCTGCTCCTTGCTGTTGCAGGGAGTGGGTTAAGTGGCAGCTGCTCAGAGACGCAGCCTCTCTCTTTTAATCTCGAAGGGAGGGAACCCCTTGTCTATCTCTCCTGGGTGTAAAAGGAGTCTGGGGAGCAACGTAGAGGGTGAGGAAAACCTTTATACCTGCAGTGTGATTACGTACCTTTTTTTCTCATCCTCCCTGAATAGTTGTTCCTGGTGGCACTGGCAGTAAGAGGGAAAATGCATCCTCCGGTATAGACATAACTTCCTGCATTAACTACTGCCATTCATTCTTTTTGCCTTATTTTTCCCTCCAAACAGCTTCACTCAGAAGGTTGCAGAAGGGCCAGGTCTGGGCAATGCCCAGGTCACTGGCCATAACACTGGGTTGTCCTGAGGGGGTCAGAGGAGGCCGGTAACCTTGACTGGTGACTTGATAGGGTGGCAGATGCCCAAATAAAGGAAAACCAGGTTCTTGCCATCTAGTAAAGGCACACACCGTGGGGTCGGAATCTCTGTCATCCAGTATGGGAAGCAGGCCACTTGCCCCAGCGCTACCAGGAATCTGGAAAGCATCAGGAGGTTTGGTCGCCTGTAAAACTGTTCTCTGAGGTGCTGGCAGGGTGACGAGCTGCCCGACACTGGAGAAAAAACAGGTAGATGAGTCAGTTTACAGCGGAGGTTGTGGACTTCTCAGAGCACTGGGGCAACTTTCTTTGACAAGAAGTCCTGTGTTAGGATCTGTTTGAATGAATGGGGTGAAGAGATTCTAGTGGCCGACCCAGATCTGGTTTTAGGGTCTTAATACCAGAGGCAGGTTCAGGGAAGAAGCTGCCTTGGACTCTGTAATCTGGTTCCTGGATAGTGGTGTGAAGTTAAGTATATTTACCTGGCTCCTTCAGCCTTGCTGGAAGATGGGAAAATGGAAGGATGAAACGAAACACATCTGATAGCTAAAGAGAGGCCACGGAGCAGCGTTCTTAGTCGCTGTGGGTGGATTTGGGCAAGGTCCCAGTGGAACTGCAGAATGAGGTCCTGGATGCAGGGGAATCCCAGAGTGATCTCACTGGACAGTTCCTGGCAACTGGACTCTGTGCGCCTGTCGAGAAGACTCTGCACTGACAATGACGCCTGTCTCTCTGTTGCTCTAGTACCAAGTAGGGCAGCTGTATTCTGTGGCCGAGGCCAGTAAAAACGAAACGGGTGGTGGTGAAGGCGTGGAGGTGCTGGTGAACGAGCCCTACGAGAAGGATGGCGAGAAAGGCCAGTACACACACAAGATCTACCACCTACAGAGGTATGTGGCCGAGCAGCAGGGCCGGGAGGCAGGCAGGGATCGAAACAGAGATAGTGGATCACTGGGGTTTTGTTCCGGGTTCTCGGCTGGTTACGCGGGTTGCTTCACCTGTGGGAGTGGGTGTAAAGGACACTTCTTTGCTCATTTAAAGGTTTTTTTAGTTTATTTTAAATTTATTTTTTAGATTTTTTTTTTTTTTTAATACTTTCCCCGCCAGGTTCCTCGTCCCTAGAGGTGGTAGTGTTTAGTTTCTTGGAGGCTGTTCCATGGTCTGTGAGTATAGGGGTGTGTGTGTGTGTGTGTGTGTGTGTGTGTGTGTGTGTGTGTGTGTATGGGTGTTCCATTTCCTTTATTGTTCTCTCATCCATGGGATCGAACTATACGTACAGATATGGACTCGGAGCTTTTGTTACTTGTCATATCATAGCTGTCTTTGGCTGTCAGCATATTCAACCCTGTTCTTTTAGAGAGCACAGTGTTAGGTCATACAGATGTGCTATAGTCTGCTTCACCAGTCCTCCCCTGCTGGACGGACAGTCATCCTTCCCAGATGTTACACAGATCTTTTGCTGCACTTATGTGTATAAATCTATAGTACATGCTCCTAAAAGTGAAATTGGGGGCAGGTAGTATTTTAAATTCTGATATTGGGGAATTGGTTACTAGAGAACTTGAAGCACCTCTTTTTGGATCAAAGGCATACGTATTTAATTAAAAGAAATTTTTGTTTCTTTTTTTAACATTTATTTATTTTTGAGACAGAGAGAGACAGAGCGTGAACAGGGGAGGGGCAGAGAGAGAGGGAGACACAGAATCGGAAGCAGGCTCCAGGCTCTGAGCCATCAGCCCAGAGCCTGACGCGGGGCTCGAACTCACAGACTGCGAGATCGTGACCTGAGCCGAAGTCGGATGCTCAACCGACTGAGCCACCCAGGCGCCCCTAAAAGAAATTTTTTTTAATGTTTACTTATTTTTGAGAGAGAGAGAGAGAGAGAGAGAGACAGAGTGTGAGCTGGGGAGGGGCAGAGAGAGGGAAACCCAGAATCCGAAACAGGCTCCAGGCTCTGAGCTGTCAGCACAGAGCCCGAAGCAGGGCTCGAACCCACGCACTGTGAGATCATGACCTGAGCCGAAGTCGGACGCTTAACCGACTGAGCCACCCAGGTGCCCCAAAGGCATAAGTAAACGTGAGTCTGAGGGGTGCCTGGGTGGCTCAGTGGGTTAAGCGCCAGACTTAGCTCAGGTCATGATCTCACAGTGCATGGGTTTGAGCCCCACGTCCAAATTTGTGCTGACAGCTCAGAGCTTGGAGCCTGCTTCTGATTCTGGGTCTCCCTCTGTCTGCCCCTCCCCAGCTTACATGCTGTCTGTCTCTCTCTCAAAACTAAATAAACATTAAAAAAATAAATAAAAATAAAAGTGAGTCTTATTTGTATACCAAAATCCATAGCAAATCACATAGATTTGCTGAATCATATATTTCAGTAAACAGTCATATTTCAGTAAACTCTAAGCTGACCCAAAGGGCACTGAAAGCCATGGTAAACATACACCAGCTTGAATGGAAGTTGAACAAAGCTAGTTTTAGAAACTATCCAGTACTGGAAAAAATAAATCTTATCTATGCCTTTTTTCCCCCCACATCTATGGTTTTTAACTGTGGTAAAATACACAAAACACAAAATTCACCATTTTTAAGTTCAGTGGCAATAAGTACATTTACATTGCCGTGTAACGTAAACCGGAATCTTCATTTCCAGTCGCTGAACTGACCAGACATGAAATCAATTTCATTTTCGTCTGGTGAAATCCCTGACTTAATGTAGTCTGATGCTCTGGAGATGTAAAAGTGCTAGCCCAGAGCGGTCCAGGATTTTGTGAGTGCTGGAACCAGGAAGAGAGCCACACTGTAAAGTGGGGAAATCTCGCCATGGTCCCATTTCCTTGCCGTTGTCTTCTTTCTCCTCCATGTCTCCTCTTCGTCGTCTTCCATCCCTACTCAGTTGACTGCCAACCAGTCCTTACTGAGACATTCGCCGTTGGTTAGGATAAGACTCAGGATATGCCTTCCCCATAGCGTCTCTGTGTTTTCTTTTTTTTTTTTTTTTAATTTTTTTTTTTTTTCAACGTTTTTTATTTATTTTTGGGACAGAGAGAGACAGAGCATGAACGGGGGAGGGGCAGAGAGAGGGAGACACAGAATCGGAAACAGGCTCCAGGCTCCGAGCCATCAGCCCAGAGCCTGATGCGGGGCTCGAACTCACGGACCGCGAGATCGTGACCTGGCTGAAGTCGGACGCTTAACCGACTGCGCCACCCAGGCGCCCCTCTGTGTTTTCCTAAAGAGGACTTTGCAGAGAGAGTGAGGTTGGGAGAAGAGACCAGCTGGTTTCTTACGACTCAGTTGGTCCAACCAAAGTGTCAGAGGGGAGATCTGCACATGTGGAGGGTGGGACACGTCTTACTCTCTTCCTTAAAAGAGAGGGGGTAAACTTTGGGCTGCCACCACCACTCTTGACTTAACTTCAACTGCAAAAACCAGATGGAAACCAACAGTGCTGAATCCCGTGACCACCTTCCCTCATGAGGATCAAAGCCTTCCTGTCAGCCGTCTGGTTGCCCTGGTCAGAAATATGGGCTGCCCACTACCTTCTTCCTCGTCCCTCATATCACATCATGTCCTTTTGACTCCATCTCCTTAGTACCTCCAGCATTTCCATTGCCTTCCATCATCTCTTGCCAGCCATCATCATCTCTTACTACAGCGCCTCCTAACTGTTCTCCCTGCTTTCCATTTCTCTGCTTCCAGTGTTCTGTCCAAAGATAGATCTGTTGCTCCCCAGCTTAAAAGCTCTGGATGGGGACACCTAGGTGGCTCAGTTGGTTGAGCGTCCAACTTTGGCTCAGGTCATGATCTCACAGATTGTGAGTTTGAGCCCCGTATTGGGCTCACTGTTGTTAACCTGTCAGCACAGAGCCCACTTTGGATCCTCTGTCCCCCTCTCTCTGTCCCTCCCCTGCTTGTGCTCTCCAAAAAATAAATAAATAAATAAATATTTAAAAAAAAAAAAAAAAAAAGTTCTGGATGGCTTCCCTATGCCCGAAAGTATGGATAAAGTCCATACTCCTTGATGTAACTTACAAGATCTTTTATGATCAGATTTTGCATCTTTTCTTTTCTTTTCTTTTCTTTTTCATGTTTATTTATTTTTGAAGAGACAGAGACAGAGCATGAGTTGGGGAGGGGCAGAGAGAGAGGGAGACAGAGAATCCCAAGCAGGCTCCAGACTCTGAGCTGTCAGCACAGGGCCTGACATGGGGCTCGAACTCATGAACCGTGGGATCATGACCTGAGCCAAAGTCGGCCGCTCAACTGACTGAGCCACCGAGGCACCCCATCATGTTTTCTTATATTTCCTGCCTCATACCTTATACCAGCTACTCCAATCTTCTCTTTCTCCTACCTTTTCTAACCTCACTTCTGACCTTTCTAGCTCAGTCCTACTCACTCTATTCTGTGTTCGTGTAATTCTTATTTTCTCTGAGGAGCCTCCCCATGTCCCACCCCATGTGGACATGGGGAGGCTCCCCATGGGGAGCCTCCCCATGTCCCACGGTCCCTCCCACACTGTGTTCTCCCCACGCTCTGTCCCCCCAGAGCCCTGGGCTCACCCGTTATGGCATATACACGTACAGTGCCGTCCTCTGCCTGGTTTGCTGGACTCCCTGCTCGCACGTAAGCTCCATGAAGTCAGGAGCCATGTCTGTGTGATTTCTGTATGTGTCCTGGTGCCTGGCACACAGGAGTATTTCCCTGAATGAGTGTGTCGGTGAGTGAATGAATCTCAGAGGGTTGCTGGGTGCCTGAATCAGCTCTCTGCTGGACTTAGCTCTTTTGTCTTAGGCCCAGGCTCTAAAGCTGATGAGATCGTTGGGGCCTCTAAAGACTACATGGATTACCAGCTAAAAACAAAGGCAGAGGAACGTATGCACCTTTAAAAACAAACAGGCAAACAAACAAAAATGGGCTCATACTGTACCTGCTGTTCTGTAACCTGAGATAAAATGAATTGATGAAATATTTTGTCCTGGGAGTCAGATGGCCCTGAGGCCCTTCTGGCCTCCCAGAACTGACGAAGCAGATCAGATTATCTTGGATCCCATATTCCAAGTTCATCAGCCTGTCAGTCACGCTGGCCCATAAGCCTAGACGGGTGAACTCTTGGAGTTATCACATCCTTGCAGGGTGTAGTATAATGCCCTGGGCCTGGTGAGCTAAAAAATATGGGTAATGATAATGTAAGGACTGCCAAGCCATGGCAGGTAGCCCAGGGTCCCACCTGCTGTCCTGTTCTGATGGGTGGTGAGGTACTGGGGCGAGTAGTGGGTAGATGTTAGTAGCCAGCCGAGCCTGGGCATCAGGCTCTGACAGGTGGCCTCTCACACACAAGAGTAACCTGCTTGTCTCGTGGAAATTTGCTTGTCAACCCCACTGAAGAAGCTGTGGCCTGAAGAATGTGATATAAAAGCCCACTGTCTTTTCTCCTCTCCGTTTTTCTTCACAATCCCTTTTTCTTACCACAGCAAAGTGCCCACGTTTGTTCGAATGCTAGCCCCAGAGGGAGCCCTGAATATACATGAAAAGGCATGGAATGCCTACCCTTACTGCAGAACTGGTAAGTGCAGACCTGGCCAGAAGCTGGAGTTTGAGCCCCAAGGTGGACCGAGGGTGTGGTCAGGTAGGCCCAGGGGTGGCAGTGAATTAGGGTTTGGGGTCATACCTTCATTTGCCAGATTAAGCCAGTGAAAAGATGAGTCTGGGGACTCCCTCCGGGCCGGTGGTGAGCGTCTGTGCTGTCTAGTACAGTTTGGCAGCCAGCTGGGTGGGAACCACCAAGGAGTCACGGCCTGGATGGCATAGAACCAGCCCGCCTTGGTTGGGATGGTATAATAATTATGATGGTTTTCACTGATTGCAGAAGTAATGCTCTCTGTTTAAATCGTGGAACATACATCCAAACAGAGGAAAATAATCACCCACGATTCTTCCATTTCTAGATAGTCATGTTAACAGTGTAGTGTCTTTGTATCTAATCCTCTTTTTAATGCTTACATGCACATCTCCAGACACATTTTAAAGACAAATTTTAGATCAAATCGTACTAATTGTTAAATTGTTCATTTTTTACTCAGAACATTTTCCCTATCACTATGCAGTCTACTGTTTTTTAAATTCGTAATGTCTGAATAGTATTTTATTCTGTGAGGGTACTGTGATCTTTTTAAACCACTCCCTTATTGTTAGACACTGAAATTTCCAGTTAAATATAACATATTTGGGTTTGGCTTGAAAAGCAGCTTTGAGTCTGAGGAACTCTTGAGGGCGGCAGTCGTAGGAAAGGACCTATAAGGTGACCTTCTTGCCCTGGGGGAGGGTCAAGCCTGTGTGTGTGTGTGTGTGTATTATATAGATATGTACTATATATATATATATATCACATAGAATATACATGCCAGATCTGGGGAGTAAGGAGACAAGGAGGGAAGGTGGTTACTGCTAAGAGCCCTGAATTGAAGGCTTACACAAAATCAGCATATTCTGTATTCAAGGTATGAGTAGGGGTGGAATTATTGTCTTAATCTTGGCTATCTGGAGTTTCTGGAAAGGAAAGACTTGAACCTCCACAGAGAACTTTCTCTTCTAGACATTCTGGGATTCCTTTTGAGTAATTCAGACTCTTAGCATTTTAGGATTCTTAGGTCTTGAAGGCTCTTTAAGAGTAGAACTCTTGGAGGACCGAAGCCAGTACTGATCCAAATCTTGGCAGGGGGTGGGGGGTGTCCTTAGAGGTCCCCTGGAATTTGACTGTGAGTTAGTTGAGTGGCCTTTCCCCTGGCCAACCTGCATTTGTTGGCATAGACAGTCTGGCTGTGGGGCCCTCCTGCCAGCCTCTACTTACGTGTAGAGTTAACACCTGTCTCATTTGTTGGAACCCGGCACACCCTAAAGATTGTATCTGATGAGGATGTTCCACCCATGGAGTCCTTATCCTGTGGACTTTGGGAGTGACTAAAGGCTAGAGCACAGAGTCATTGCTCTCTCCAACCCTCAGTGGCCCTACGGAGGTTCAAGAACTTTGTTTCAGGCGATGGACAATCTTCGGTAGAACCCGGGATGTGTAACACTTAGAGTTTTATTGCAGTAGCTGACAGTGCAAATACCACAACTCCCTAAACAGTGCAGGGCATAAAATTGTTAAATTCTTGGAAACGAGGCATGCACACACTTTCTTAAAAGACACTGCCCACTGTGGCTGGGTGTGTCTGGCCTAGGGTCAAAGGTGAATTTTCTTTATGTCCAAGAGAATTGCATGGAGCATGCATCATAAAAACCTTAACCAACATGGCATAAAAGTGATAAACAGATAATGTGGACTCTTTCATGCCTGGGTCAGTGTTCTGCGTACAGAGCTTGTGTTGACTCAGAGACGCCTCTGTCCTCTGAGTAATTCTGGGGAGAGTGTGCTACAGCTGACACGGGCATTTTTCTAGATGCCAAGTGTCCGTTCACATATTGTCCTGATCCTTAGCAAAAAAAAAAAAGAAGAAGAAGAAGAAGAAGAATGTAATTTCTAAATATTCCATGAAGAGGAGAAGCAGGGAGTTAGGGGAGTAAGGTTGGTTTCCTCAGTGGGTGCTGGTCTCATAGCCAGAACTCTCCATCATACGGAACGAATATGTTGAATCTTAGATCTGCTTAGTTAGACATTGTTTTTTGAAATTCAGAGATAGAAATAAGGAGCCAGAAATACTGGCCAGTTCCCTCTGGTGGGAGAAAGATCAATAGTTCAAACCCCTTAGCCTAGCTGAAGTAAAGTTTGAGGTGAGAATGGATAAAGGAGCATAGGGTATCTTTTAGAAGGCTCTACCCCTGCTCTGAGTGGAATGAAAACGGATTTGTGATGCTCTCTTCACTGTCCGCTCTTTCCGTCCTCTGACCTTGTTTCTCTCTGTTTCTTTCCTCCTGTTGCTGATAAGGAGGGGGTAAGAGGGGGCTTGGCCTGTGATTGAAAGTAGGAAGAGGGAAATAAATGTTTCTCCTCTTGCCTCTCCCTCTAACCTTAACCCGGGCCTGAACGCGGTCTCGGTAAGCCATGGTTTTAAAGTACCTGATAAGTCTTATTTGGAGAGCCGCATTTCCCAACTGCAAAGGGCTTCCCGAGACTCTTCCAGTGTAGCTAGCGTTGCGGTTTGAAGAAAAGGGTCTGTTCTGAATGCAGAGGTGTTTGGAGGGACAGGGAGGACTAGAGAAGATTGGGGGAGCTTGTTTGGTCACCTGAGTTGACATTAAAGGCCAGGGAGGGTCATCACCCTCATAGGTTCAGTAACCTAGTTTGTCAGAACTGAGTGGATCCTTTTCTCAGGGTCTCAGAAAGACTAACGCATGAGAACCCCAAATGCTGATATATTAAGTTGTATTGAAATACAGAATTAACTAATGACACCTGGTATTCCTGTTTGCTGACTAGAGTGTTCTTTCCTTGGGGACCCCTCTACTTGGGAAACCAGCGCTTACCCAGTACGCCAACACGCGGTAGAAATGTCCATTTGCTTAAGTGATTGGACTCTCGTGTCCATTGATGAGCATATTCTGTCCCCACGGAGGCTTGGCTACTGGAACATTGCTTGGAGTACACGGATTCAGGATCAGGTGGTTAGTTGGAGGACCTTAGTGGCTCGTGTCGTCAAACCAGTCCCGGCTGACACCGCTGTCTCCGCTGTAGAGACGGGCTGACTAGATGTGCCCTGGAATTACTGCCTCCGGTATAACACGGGAGAATTTCTGCCAAACGGGCCTCTTTGGCCTCCCGCTCAGTGGATATCATACCTATCATTTCCTTTTTTGTGAACTGATTTCCTTCAAGCTGATAACAGGACAGGCCACGTAGTTAATAATCTTAACCGGGTGCTTTCTTGCAAGTATCTTTCGTCGGACTCCGGGAAATTACCAGTAGTCTCTTGGATTGTTTCTATACAAGGTGGGCCTTCTCTGTTATATTTCAGCGTTTCCTCATTTTAATCTCAGGGGTAACCTCAGTTTCAGTTTTGGAGTTATGGAGTTTGACTGTTAGCCCCATAAGCTGTCCAATATGGCCGTGTGACCTCCATCAGAACCTGAGATAGCTCCTAAATTCAGAGGGTACACAGTGACCTGGGCTGTTGTCAGGAGGAGAGCTAGTTTGTTCCCCAGTGACATTAGAGCTGCAGCCATTTTCTCTGGTAAATAATTGATCCGTGCTCTCCGAAGGGGTCTCATTACAATGAGCAGGAGTATAGAGGGCGCGAGATTTGGTTACAGTGACAGGAAGCGTGCAGAAGGCCGACAGACAGTGTCTGGCCGCAAGCGCCCTCTGTGCCCCGGGAGGCGGTGGGAGGTGACGCTCTGATGGCAGAGTGCTGGGTCTCCGGGGGCTTCAGCTCCTCAGAGCCGGCCCCCTTCCTTGCGCAGCTGGGAAGAATCCATTCCAGATTTGGTCTTTTGGGACTTTTGTATGAGTGAACCTTGAGGGTTGGTACATTTGAAGCGCCAGATGCACTCACGGGGCTTGAAGGGTGACCATGGCATAAGCCCCAGGGAGTGGAGAACTTTTTACTACCGTGGTCCCTGGGGGTGAGGGGCAGATATTTATTGATCCTCATTAATCTTTTTCTCTCTTCTTTCCATGTCCTTGCCTTGGAGCAGTTATTACGGTAAGAATTTCCGAGGGGGGAGTGGAATTGCAGATGATTTATAAGAAAAGAGGAAATTAAAATATCACTACACTGGCGGTTCCTGGGTGTTCCTCTCTGTCAGGAGACATGGTGCTGTTGAGGCTTAATCCTTTCGCTCCTAATGAGGAATTTGTTAATTGGCAAAGTGGCCTCTTGCCGTAAGCTGCATTGGCATGTGGCTTTGTAGGTCCGGCAGTTAGGACCACGGGTCTCACGTGTACAGGATGACCCGAGGCTCTCTCCCGCCCTCCCCACGTCATGCCTTCTCAGGGTTTACGAAACCTCAGTTCAGCTGACTGAGCGTGGCTTTCCCACGTGCGCACCTGTGGACCCCAGGCGGCACTGCCTGTTGGCAAAATTGTGAAGGCAACGGGGTGTCTTTTCCACGTCCACCCCCCCGTCATCACCCCTTCTCTTCACCCTTGGACACCACATCCGGGTGTCCGTCCCTGCTGCTCAGTGGAGGCGGCTTCTGCCCACCTCATGCCCGCTGAGGAGTTCGGGGTTAATGCGTGCCTCCTCCAAGTAGCGCCATGTTTTAAACAGCATCAAGGGAGGAAGCACCAAGGGTTCATTCGCTGAGAAGAGAACTTCAGGCCTCGGCAAAAGTCTGGCTGGCGGATGGGGCGCCAGTGAACATTTGGTTGGTTAGGAATATTCCTTCTCACATTAACCGTTGGCACTCTGTGCTTAAAGCAGGATGACCGAGTTGTTAATTACGTGGATTTTGAAGTCAGACCAATGTGGTTTTAAGGCCCAGCTCTGTCAGTGTCCCCGTGGCCTTGGGCAAGTCACCTCCCCGCTTTGAACTTCACTTTCCTCGTCTGTAAAACGAGGGTGATAGTACTACAGCCCTTGCGGACTGGGATAAGGAGTGAACAAGATAACACGCCCCTAGCATGTTGTGGGCGCCTCGTCAAGTTGGCTGTTACTGTAAGACAAGCTGGAGTCTCTCAACCGCCTGTGAGCAGTAATGGGAGATAGTTACTCTCCACCTTTGAGGCTGGTGACCGTAAGGTGTTTTCCCCCTTCCAGAATGAATACATGAAAGAAGACTTTCTGATTAAAATTGAAACCTGGCACAAACCAGATCTTGGCACCCAGGAGAATGTAAGTAGCACTTCCCAAGAGCCCAAGGACTTGCAGGCTGCAGAGTGGCGTTTGAGGTTCTGCCCAGAGCTTCTCCTTCGCTGCCTTCCCCGTGGTCCCATCTTCCCTGGCCATGAAGGCAACAGCCTGTACCTAGACCCTTTCTACCAGCATGGGATTGCTCTAATTTGCCAAACATGATCTCCAAGACTCCTTTTTTCTTTTTTTTTTAATTTTTTAAATGTTTTTCTTTTATTTTTTGAGTCAGAGAGAGGGAAAGAGAGAGCACAAGTGGGGGAAGGGCAGAGAGAGAGGGAGACACAGAATCCAAAGCAGGCTCCAGGCTCCGAATTGTCAGCACAGAGCCTGATGCAGGGCTCAAACTCACGAACCATAAGGTCATGACCTGAGCCGAAGTCAGACGCTTAACTGACTGAGCCACCCAGGCGCCCCTCCAAGACTCCTTATAGGGCCTTCTCGTACAGCTGAGATTGGTCTAAAATGCAACGCTTGGCACAGAAGAATTGTATTTTTAAACCACAAAGATTATAGGGGTGCCTGGGTGGCTAATTTGGTTAATTAAGCAGCTGACTCTTGATTTGGGCTCAGGTTGTGATCTTTCGGTTTGTGAGATCGAGCCCTGCATCGGGCTCTGCGCTGACAGCTTGGAGCCTGCTTGGAGTTCTTTCTCTGCCCCTCCCCTGCTCATATGTTGTCCCTCTCCCTCTCTCTCCAAATAAATATTTAAAAGATAAAAGAATATTCTCTCTCCTCTCTCTCTCTCTCTTTCTCCCTCCCTCCCTCTCCCTCTCCCTCCCTCTCCCTCTTCCTCTCTCCCTCCCTCCCTTGCTTGTTCTCTCTCTCACAAAATAAGTAAATAAACATTTTTTAAAAAGGTGGGGTGGCATCTGGGTGGCTCAGTCGGTTAAGCATCTGACTCTTGATTTCGGCTCAGGTCATGTCTCACAGTTTGTGAATTCAAGCCCCGCATCGTGCTCTGTGCTGACAGTGTGGAGTCTGCTTGGAATTCTCTGTCTCTTCTCTCTCTCTTTCTCTCTCTCTCTCTCCCTCTCCCTCTCCCTCTCCTTCCCCCCTCCCCCCTGCTTGTACGTGCTCTTTCTCTCTCTCAAAATAAAATAAATATTTTTAAAAAATAAAACATGTTCACACAAAAACTTAAAAAAAAACAATAGAGAACAGTCTTCAACGTAGACTGTTCAGTGAAAAAAAGCATGATGCAAAACTGTGTATTTGTGTTACCATTTTTTGTTAAAAGAAAAATCTCTCTACATGGATGTTTGTGCATAGAACCTGGTGGTGGTGGTGTTACTCAGGAGGGGACTGGAAGATAAGCAAGAGAAAGTTTTTTAAAAGCATCAAAGTAAGCAGTATAGGGGCACTTGGGTGACTCAGTTAGTTAAGCGTCCGACTCTTGATTTTGGCTCAGGTCATGATCTCATGATTTGTAAGTTTTGAGTTTGAGCCCTACATCAGGCTCTGTGCTGGTAGCGTGGAGCCTGCTTGGGATTCCCTCCCTCTCTCTCTCCCTCTCCCTCTCCCTCTCTTTCTGCCCCTCTCCTTCTCATTCTCTCTCTCTCTCTCAAAAATAAATAAGCATTAAAAAAAAAAGATAGTATATGGCTAAACAGGGAACATGTCCACAAGTGTTTGTAGTCTTTATAAAGGGGAACATACAGAAATAATGTTAGTGCTGTAAGTAGCCCTGAGTGTTCTGGCCTGCTGAAATCAGAGTGTTACTTCTCTCTTGTATATCTACTTAAAATCCTTCTCTTGTTCCTTTGGATAATTTTGTCTATAATTCCTTACTGTAGGAATTGCACATCGATGACTACAGGAATAGCTGTTCCTAGGTGTTCATTCTGTTGTAGTATTTATTTATTTTTGAGAGAGAGAGAGAGAGAGACAGAGCATGAGCAGGGGAGGAACAGAGAGAGAAGGAGACACAGAATCCGAAGCAAGCTCCAGGCTCTGAGCTGTCAGCACAGAGCCCGATGCAGGGCTTGAACCCATGAACTAGGAGATCACAGCCTGAGCCGAAGTCGGATGGATGCTTAACCAACTGAGCCACCCAGGCGCCCCCTAGGTGTTCATTCTGACTAAAGGGTGCTTTGTAGTTGACAAAACCTACACAGTGGTCCTTGTTCCTACAGGTGCACAAACTGGAGCCTGAGGCCTGGAAACACGTGGAAGCCATATATATAGACATTGCAGATCGAAGCCAAGTACTTAGCAAGGTAGGAACTGGTTAGCGACGTGGGCGGCCTTTGAGGTGCAGAAATGACTTCCAAGTGTCAGAGAAAGCAGGGAACCATACCCAACTTGGCTCAAAGGGAAGTTCTGTCTCAGCTATTGTTTATTTTTGTAAAGTAGTGTTAAGAATTCTCCTGTCTTGACTGGGGGATTCCACCAGGAAGATAGTGGCCCGGATGTATGTGTCCTGTTTAGCCTCTGGGAATTATCACCGGACAGTGTAGGTGCCGAGGATAATTTGCTCAGCTGAAATGACACTTAGCGTGAAACTAGTTTTCAAATTAATGTTTCCAACCCAGTAATTAAAAAAACATTTATTGCCTGCCTGTTATGTTTGGAAGACTGTGTTCTGTGGATTCCAGCAGAAAAATGAAAAGACAGATGCCCTCCCCCCAAGAAGTTGGTGGTGGCTTATCAGAGTAACACACATGGCAGCACATGCCCAGAAAAGGACGGTCACTACTAGACCATGAACTTGGAGAGAGCCGGGACCAGGTGTGTCCTGCTCAGTGCTGTGCTCCCAGGAAGTATTTGTTTAGGGAAGGAAAGTTTAGTTTCTTCCTCATTCACTACTCTTCCTATCTGACGGGGGATATTGGGATCAGGGCAGAGGAATTTGGCTCTCTGCCCATTGGTGGGAAGTAAGTGTTTGCTCTCCATATCCCAGGGGTATGACACCTCTTTCTTGGACCAGTCACTCTCTGTGCTTCGATATTTTGATCTGTATGTCTCCAAAAAGACAGGAAAACCATCCTATGCTTCCTTGCGTAATAGCCTCACTTCCACCCTCAAAAGTTAGTGGCTTTTTCAAAAAGCTTTTTATTGAAGTATAGCATACAGCAAAGTTTATATATCCTAAGTGTATAGCTTAATGGATTTTCTCAAACTGAACGTACCCAGATATTTCTCCAACAGAAATGCTAACAAAGACTATGGCTCTCTGAGGATTTTGTCAACTCTGGTGGTTTTGTGTGCATGGAGATAAGCAGAGGTGGGGAAGATATGAATAATTAATTTGTTTTTATTTAAGTATAGTTGACACAAAAGGTTGATCTTTTTTTTTTTTTAAAACACACATAATTTTCATTTTGGGAAATACTTTATGACTCGTGTGTATGCGTGTGATTTGTTTTCTTCGGTATTTTCGTTAAGTAGCTCTTAGAGTGAGGTTGCTTTTCTTAAGCCCATATTAGTCAGTGCAGAAGAATAGCCACAGATTAAACTTCTGTTATGGTTAATTCACACACAGCATTGACCACGTTATAAATAAGTGAAGTGAGACTAACAATGGTATACAAGAGGATAGGTTCCATACAATGAACGTTTCCAGTAATGATTTTATTAAAACAAGTCAGTTAAAAACAACAGAACCAGCAGGAGATTGGATGAGATTTCAGGTTCGACAAGCAGTTCTCATCTATGGCCAGGTTTTAGAATCACCTGCGGAGGCTTAAAACAAAAAAAAGAAAATCTGCCCTTACCTGCAAATATTCTTATTTGCTGGGGTTTAGGTGCAGCAGCCCAAAAATCTGTATTTTGAAAAAGCTTTCCATTCGGATGCTTATCCCAGGTTGAACATCTCTGTCTTAAGCTGGAAATATGTGCCTGCTCAGATAGTACTTGACTTGACACTTTCATACGCATAAAACTGAAAACAAACTGTGGCAGAGAAAATCACACAGAGCTCTCCTCAGAGGCAAATGTAAACGGTTCTATATCTTGTTTATAAAATTTTCCCATGTTTTCTATACACCAGCAGCTTCAACTGGTATGAAGTGTATTCTGATGGAAAAACCTAATCTCTGTGTCTCTCCCCCTCCCGCCTTCCCTCCTTCTCTCCCTTCCGACCCCAACTCCAATTCTACCACTTCTCTCAGGATTACAAGGCGGAGGAAGACCCAGCAAAATTTAAGTCTATCAAAACAGGCCGAGGACCCTTGGGACCCAATTGGAAGGTGCAGTTCACATCCTCACCACCAGGGGGCAGGGCACAGCATGGGCAGACCTCTGCCATTGAGGAGGGGAATGGCTAGGGTGGGCCGAGGGAGAGCCAGAGGTCTGCCCTCTTAGTTACCTACCTGCCTATATGTGTGTTTCTAATACAGCAAGAACTTGTAAATCAGAAAGACTGCCCATACATGTGTGCATACAAACTGGTCACTGTCAAGTTTAAGTGGTGGGGCCTGCAGAACAAAGTGGAAAACTTTATACATAAGGTAAGTGACCAGGGTAAGGCCTTTCCCGTGGGGGGGGGGGGGGGGTGGTTGCCCAACAAGATAAGTGACTTTTATCCTCAGGTGGGTGACATCAGAATATTTCGGTTTGATTTCCCAGACCCCACTTCCCCTTTCACTTAACTGTCTTACAGTTGAATGCTGTCTGTCCAGGAGCACCACATGTTACAGGGAAGGAAACTGAAGCAACAAAAAGGAAACAGGAAGGGGTTTTCTATGACTGAGCTTCAAATAAAACTCAGTCTTTCTCTTTGCTTGAAGCCGAAAGGCAAGAGGCCCATGAGCTAAATTCTCCAGCACCCTCAATTCCTGAACTGGACAGACCTAAGGTGTTTTTATAGCTTTTTCTCTGATGTGTTAGAGCCTCGCTCCTGGGCCACATTTCATAGCTGCTGGCCGGTTTTAACCTGGCCTTAGGCTCCAGAAACAAGAAGGGAAACTTGGCACAGTTTTTTGGGGGCCTTGGCCGAACTGTGAACACATGCGCTGCCTGTCTTGCCAGCATTTTGGACACAGGGCCTAGGCTGTGGGGGAGCTCCCTCCTACTTGAGACGTTACCTGTTGTCATGTGAGGGCAAAAATCACTGACTTTTGGGACCCAAGGACTCACCCGTGTAAGCCAGCCGGGTACCACTCTTCCCCGCCCACCCCCGGAAAGTGGAGTTGTTGACACGGAGATCGTGGGAGGGGAGCTGCAGCAGTGGCCTCTGCCTTCTGGTTCTAACTTCTAACTAGGTTCCCTCCTCTCTGTAGCAAGAAAGGCGTCTGTTTACAAACTTCCACAGGCAGCTGTTCTGTTGGCTCGATAAGTGGGTTGACCTGACCATGGACGACATCCGAAGGATGGAAGAAGAGACGAAGAGACAGCTGGATGAGGTAAGTGGGTGCCTGGAAGAGACTGGGCTCTCCACCCGGTCGATCCCCGAAGGAGACCGTCATGCGGGGCAGTTCACGAGGGCGCCGCCTGCGGCTCTAGGAACGCGTCAGTGTCCACGTGAGTAAGGTCTGGTGCCAGGTGGCATGGAAGGAGAGACAGCGAGCTGAGGCCTTGGCGTACTCGGAGAGACGAATATGGCAGCGTGTGCTGCATGCCAAGTGAGCGCTTGCTGCCGTGGTTCTTTGGAACTGGAGGGGTGGGGGGAGCCGTGCTGGGCTGCAACCTCGAGGGGCCCCTGGGAGAAGGCAGGCTGGTCGGATCCGTGAGTACCACGCACATCCCCCACGGAGGACGGCAGCAGCGCACACACGCAGCTAACTACTGAAGAGGGTGGTCTTGAGCTATATTTAGAGTTTGGAGCCTTGGCTCTTTTGGGGGAAGCGGGGGCCTGGCGTGGATCCAAGGAGCCGGAGGCCTACCACTCGTGCCGCCTCATTTGGGGATGCTTCTCTGCGAGGCTCGCTCTGAGGAGATGGTCAGTAAACAACATTCAAGCACTGACTGTGTGTGAGGCACCATTCCAAGGGCTCTTAAATACGCCATCTCCTGAGATCCTCATGATACCGGTGAGGAGACGCCACTGTTGTTGCCACCCTCAGACGAGGCTCCTAGAGTCCAGCTCGTGATACGGGCAGGGTGATACGAGCAGGGTGAGAGCCATAGCTCCGGATCACTTGGCTGCTTTTCCTCCCTTAGATGCCATTTGGGGCCGTCCTGCCCTCTCGGGGCTAAAAATAAGGCAGGAAGCTCTGTTTCATAACTGCCGTCCATTTCTCCCTCCTTGCCCTGGGTGGGTTGGCGTGGAGCCAGATGTCGGGCAGACATTGCTTTGCCCAGCTTCGCCCAGCTCCCCGGTAGTGCCTCCGGCGAGACCCAGGCCTGGGTGTCCATGGTGCTCCCGCTCCACTGAGCTGGTCTTGGGTGCAGACTGGGCCCAGGCGTTCTTCCTTCCCTAGTTCCTGTTGAAGGCAGATGTTCTGGTTATTCATCCAGCTGCATTTGGCAGGGAAGTGGCAGGATTTTTGACACAATTCCTGATTCTTCTGCTAAGGATCTTCAAGGAAGTGGTAGATTTTTAACCTCCGGGACTATATGAGAGAGAGGCCGGAGTGTTTTGGTCACCCTAGTCCTGACAAAAGAAGGGAAGAAATTACCAAACAAAGGAGCGTGGTGACTTCAGGGTTCAGCCTGGAGCTTCCATCACCCACTGCCTGACAAGGTATACCGGGGCTCATGGAGGCATTTGCGGACAGCCTTTCACTCTTTGGGCAGAATTTGAGTTCTTGGAGCTGGAGGAACTCTCCAGAGGAGCTCCTGGATCTGACTCTGAGATTCAAAGTTTGAGAGTCCTCACCTTTAGGGAGTTCTTTTTTTTAATCCCCACCTCTCTGTGTGTTTCTCCATTCTGTGGAGAATTGTGCCAAAACCTTAGAAGACCGCTATCCTCCAGGCTAACTGCAAAATCAGGAAACCCATTTTAGAACTGGAATTTTAAATAGTTTGTAGTAGAAGAAAAAAGGAAAACCAAGTCTGTGTCGTTGTGGGACATCTTTTGACCTCATCAGCAACTGTACCTCTGGCATACTTGTCTTTTTTCTCTTTTTTTCCCTCCTTCTAAAAATATTTTTATCAAGGTTTTATTTTTATAGTTATATTTATTAAAAAAAAAACTTATTGGGGTATGATTGGCACACAGAAAGCTGCACATATTTAATCTATATATCTTGATGAGTTTCAGATAAGTATACATCTGTGAAACCATCATCACAGTTTTTGCGTGAACAAAAACATCACCTCCAAAAGCATTTTTACAGTTTTCAAACTCAGATGGCGTCCCCGGCTTATGAGGAAGAAGCTGTCCTCCTCTGCCCTGCCCCTGGAGTCCTGCCCCCAAGAAGCAGCCCCTTGCAGTTCTTCGGGGTGTTTCTTTTGTTAATGACCTCCAGTATTTCCAAATAATATGCTTAGGTGCTTAATTCTCAATTTTTCAACTTTAGATATTAATGGTCGACTTTTCCTATGATTTAGTTCCTGTACTCCACCCATCACTCACTCTCTTCTCCCTCCTCCATTATCAGAATTTTGGGTTAATTCATTATTCTGTTTATATTATTATACAACTTTTTTGTTCATTTTCCCATCTGAGCACTTTAGTCTTCTGCTGATTTCCGTTCCTTTCTTGGAAAATTTTTTGTTTTTTAATAATACAGTTTGAAACTAGTATGTTAACGAACTGGAATTTAAATAAACACCTGGGGAAAAAAAAGATAAGAAGTTAGTAATTGCCTCCCTTCCTTTAGTTAGCTTAGTTTTATGTATCTGTGTCATTAAGTTTTGTTTTTGAATCTTTACATGGGTGATCCTGTCTGGTCGTGTGGCGTGTGCCGTGTGATAACGTAGGTAATGTCAGTTCATCCTCACCGATTTTGCTCCCCCCTCAACAGACACTCTGATCTCAAGATCTCCTCAGTTCTGGAAAATGTGTTTGTATATCTATTTCATAATTTTTTCCCCTCTGTTTCCTTTATTCTTTTTTCTGGAATTTTTATTAGGAGTCAGAAATCAGACTTAATGAAGTGACCTCATTTTCTTATGTTTTCTCTCCTTTTTTATCTGCCTTCTGAAGATATTTTCCAATGTTTGCTTCTCTCTCATCTATTGATTTTAAAAACATTTTCAAGCATTTCTTGCACCGTGTTCTTTTTCTTCAGTACTTTTTCTGTTTTTCTCTGTGCGTTATCTTCCTTTTCTGAGGCTTTGGCTTTTTGTTTTTGTGTTTGGTTTTTGAGGTTTCTCTGCCCCTCGTGTGTTCTTTGTTTCCCCTGAGCACCCTTCTCCTGTTGGACTCCGTGATTCGCCTTAGTGGCTTTCCTTAAATGACTAGCGGTCCTTGGCCATTCATTCACATCTAAGAGTGAGCATGCCATGGGATTGCTTGAACTTAACCCCCTGGTTAAGGGTTCCCCCCCCACCCCCCCGCACTTGCTGAGCCCTTCACTGATGCTATGATGTGACAGGAAGGGGGGTGATTGCTTGGATGTGAGAACTCAGGGAGGGAATACCAGGGCCAACCTGGGTTTTTTTTATTCTCACTTTCAAACAAGTCACCCATTTTCAACCCTGGCTGCACACCCACCCTCTAAGGTACCTGGTGCTTCCGGTTCCTGAGCCTCTGGAGAACTTGCAGCACAAGTGGGTCTGTTCCTCCTCAGCTCCCCTCCTCACAGGTACTTAGTGCCAGTCCTGCTGCTCTGCGAATTAGTCACTACTCGTCCATCCATGTTTCATCTTCCAGAATGGTGTTGCCATCTCTTCTCTGCTGTTGGCACCTGTGTTTTTGTTGTCTTCATGGTTTTATATCTTTTGCTTATTCTTTTACTGTCATCGTAGTGGGGTTTGGGGGAGGAATAGTGATAGATGCATGTTTACAACCTGCCATGGTTAACTGTAAATTTGCAAGAGGAATTATGACCCTTGCTCTCTGAATAATGCATAGCAGTCTAACGTGGGTGGATTTTCTCGGTGAATTATGAGGGGTCACTGTAAGGCCACAGTCACCACTACTGTAACTCTGGTCCCAATGGGAGGGTGGACTTACCATTCTTGGGTGAGGTTCAAGGGTTTGAGAAACAAGGGATCAAGAGATCAGTCCTTTGCCCTAAAAAGAAACATGTCAGGATATGTGTGCCTGTAGGAGAGCAGTGTCTGTCTGTCTTCCTCCCTCCTTTCCTCTTTCCCTCCCTTCTTCCCTCTCTTTTTCTCCCTCTCCCTTGCTCTTGCTCTCTTAAGAGACTCATAGTCTTGAGGGGCACCTGGGTGGCTCAGTCGGTTGAGCGTCCGACTTCGGCTCAGGTCATGATCTCACAGTCTGTGAGTTCGAGCCCCGCATTGGGCTCTGTGCTGATGGCTCAGAGCCTGGAGCCTGCTTCCGATTCTGTGTCTCCCTCTCTCTCTGCCCCTTCCCTGCTCATGCTCTGTCTCTCTCTGTCTCAAAAATAAATAAAAACACTAAGAAAAAAAAAATTTTTTTTAAAAGAGACTCATAATCTTGAAACTGAAAGAAAGCTCCTTAAAGCTCACTTAGTCCAATTGCATGTCCAATGCTTGAGTCCTCTCTGCAGCTTCCCCACCAGCCTGTGCTTGATTGCTTCCTATAATGGGGAACTCACTATCTCTTGAACGTGGTGGTAATAAAAAATATTTTCATTACTAATAGCTAATATTTTGTTGAGGTCTTACTGTACGCCTGGCGTGTGTGGTCAGCATTTTCCGTGAATTGCGTTATCAAATCCTCATGTCATCCTGTGCCATAGTATTTTCATCTTATAGGTAGAACAACTGAGGCTCAAAGAAGTTGAGGATACCTTCTAGTTCAGTATACAAGTGCCGCCTGGGCCTTTGGCCAATGACTCTGTAGATAATGCACCTGGGAGAAGGGAACTCATTTTAAAACTTTTAAGAAAACTTGTTTCCTGATGTGCTGGACTCTAGAACATTTGCTGAAAAACAGCAAAGATACTGTTGTGTCAGAGTGCATGAGTAAGATTCTGTAGCATTTTCTTTCCCAGCCTTCCTTTGTGGGGGTTCCTTCTAAGTCCCTGTGGGCTCCATGATTCCTCTGGTCCCTCCATAGCTCATCCCTTTGTGATGGAGCCAAGAGGCCGCATGACCCTCTTGCTCCGCAGGTCCACTTTGGGGGCTGTCTCTGAACCTCCTTGCAGTCATTCCCCCTGTCCCTGTGCTTACCTGTGAATGTGCCTTTCCCTTTCTCGTCTCCTGACTCTTGATGCAAAGGTCCCTTGCTCCATCCTTTGGCTTTCTGGCAGATGATTGCTGGTTCACCATCATTTTTAGATTTTTAAGTCTTAAACTCTGAACTGGTTCCCCTGAGACTATATAAGTGTCCCTGTGCAGTGAAATGCCTACTATACCCCAAAGTTTCCAGTTTGTGATTATGGTAGACAGAAGTTTAGAGGGTTAAGCTGATCAACAGAAACCATTCAGAGCCTGGCTTACCCGCTGGGCCACGGGACAGAGGGGTATGAGATTCCAGTAGCATTGGCACAGGGCAGCGCTAGCTCCGGCTCTTGAGGCTGCGGGATCCCTGCAGGTGGAGAACCATGTTGGCCCGTGGACTCTTAATTCCCTCTCATCTGCCCAACAGTGAGTGACCCCAGGGCAGACCGCCTGGAACTTTGGAACATCTTGAAATATGGAAGTAGATTTATTTACGTTCTTTTTATTTATTTATTTGTTCATCAGTCATTCACTTATTAATGTTTGTTTATTTTTGAGAGAGAGCAAGAGGCAGAGTGCGAGCAGGGGTGGGGCAGAGAGAGAGGGAGACACGGAATCCCAAGCAGGCTCCAGGCTCCAAGCTGTCAGCACAGACCCTGACGCGGGGCTCGAACTCACAAACTGTGGGATCATGTGACCTGAGCCAAGGTCGGAGGCTTAACCAACTGAGCTACCCAGGCAGGCGCCTCTTTCTTTTCTTTTCAAATACAGTCTCATTTTTCAGTATTAGGGTAACATATAAACATTAAACATTTTTTTGGAAAATAGTGAAAAGTAGAAAGAAAAAAAATGACTTGTACTCTACTTAAAGATAACCTCCAAAACATGTGAAGTCTTTCTACACACTTTTTTTAAAAAAAATTTTAATGTTTATTTTTGAGAGAGAGACACAGAGCATGAACAAGAGGAAGGGCAGAGAGAGAGGGAGACACAGAATCTGAAGCAGGCCCCAGGCTCCAAGCTGTCAGCACAGAGCCCGATGCAGGGCTTGAACTCACGAGAACCGTGAGATCATGACCTAGGCCAAAGTTGGATGCTTAACTGACTGAGCCACCCAGGTGCCCCTTTCTACACACTTTTACTTAGTTATGATCATAGGACATAGGCCAAATGGATAGCCTACTTTTTTCTCTGAACATTATAACAAATATGTAACATTATAACAAATGTTAACATTTTCCACCAAGAGTTTCTTCACATACAGGGTTCTGACGGCAGCATACACATTGCTCTGTGATCGGTCATTGCCCTGCATTGGGTTTTCCTTCATGTTCTCAGGTTCTCACTGTTATCAATAATGCTGGGATGAAAATCTCTGTGCATGCAGTGTTTTGGATTATTTGGATTTGGATTATGATTATTTCCTTAGAATAAATTCCTACCAATGGAATTAGAGAATTTAAGACTCTTGTTATTTATTACCAAATTTCTTTTCTGAAGGGCTTTCTTTTTTTTTTTAATTTAATTTTCTTTTCAGTTTTATTTATTTAAGTAATCTCTGCACCCACCATGGAGCTTGAGCTCATGACCTGGAGATCACGCGCCCCTCTGATTGAGTCAGCCAGGAACCCCTGCAAAGGGCTTTCTAAAGAGGTTCTAGAAACAATTTGCATGTGCCTCATGTTTGTGTTCCTTCAGGAATGCTTCGTCTCTGGTTGCTTTTCAGGGTCTTAAACTGATTTTTTTTTTTTTTTTTACTAGCTTTATTTCTTATTGAACTTTTTATTTTGAAATGATTATAAGATTCACATGTAGGGGCGCCTGGATGGCTCAGTCGGTTAAGCGTCCAGCTTCGGCTCAGGTCATGATCTCACAGCTTGTGAGTTCGAGCCCTGCATCGGGCTCTGTGCTGACAGCTTGGAGCCTGGAGCCTCTTCAGATTCTGTGTCTTTCTCTCTCTCTCTGCCCCTCCCCTGCTCACACTCTGTCTCTCTCTGCCTCTCAAAAATAAATAAACATTAAAAAAAATTAAATAAAAAAAGATTCACATGCAGTTATAAGAAATAATACAGAGTGGGGTGCCTGGGTGGCTTAGTCAGTTAAGCGTACAACTCAATTTTGGCTCACATCGTGACCTCACAGTTTATGAGTTCAATCCCCACCTCCGGCTGTATGCTGACAGAGTGGAGCCTGCTCGGGATTCTGTCTCCTTCTCTCTCTGCCACGTTCATGCATGCTCTCTCTCCCTCTCTCTAAAATAAATAAACTTAAAAAAAAAAAAGAATGCAAAGAGATCCATTTCTCCCAACGGCAATGTGTTGCAAAACTATAGTAGAGTATCACAACCAGGATATTGACATTGATACTTTCACTAGTTTTTTTTTAATCAAAGGAGTATTTCATACTTAATAGTAAAAATTTTCAAAAGATATACAAAATAGGGACACCTGCCTGGCTTATTTGGTAGAGCATGTGACTCTTGATTTCATGGTTGTAAGTTTAAGCCCCATGTTAAGTGTAGAGATTAAAAATAAAATCTTTTTTTTTTTAATGTTTGTTTATTTTTGAGAGACAGAGAGACAGAACATGAGTGGGAGAAGGGCAGAGAGAGAGGGAGACACAGAATCCGAAGCAGGCTCCAGGCTCTGAGCTGTCAGCACAGAGCCCAACGCAGGGCTTGAACCCACGAACTGTGAGATCATGACCTGAGCTGAAGTCAGAGGCTTAACCGACTGAGCCACCCAGGGGCCCCAAAAATAAAATCTTAAAAATATATGAATATGGAAAAATACAAAATTGAAGTCCAAATAAATAAATAAAATAAATAGATGAATAAAAGTTCCTTTCTTCCAATCCCTGGCCTTATTCCCTAGAGAAAATCACTGTTAAAAACAAACCAAGGGGGGTGCCTGGGTGGCTCAGTCGTTTGGGCGTCCGACTTCAGCTCAGGTCATGATCTCACAGTCTGTGAATTAGACCCCATGTCGGGCTCTGTGCTGACAGCTCAGAGCCTGGAGCCTGCTTCAGATTCTGTGACTTCTTCTCTCTCTGCCCCTCCCCTGCTCATGCTCTGTCTCTCTCTCTTTCTCAAAAATAAATAAAAATAATAAAAAAACAAATAGGGGAGGGGTCAGCAGCTCAGGTCATGATCTTGCACTCCGTGAGTTTGAGCCCCACGTCGGGATCTGTGCTGACAGCTCAGAGCCTGGAGTCTGCTTCGGATTCTGTCTCCCTCTCTGTCCCTCCCCCGCTCATGCTCTGTCTCTCTCTCTCTCTCTCTGTCAAAAATAAACATTAAAATAAAAATTAAAAAACAAACAAACCAGGGGATGCCTAGTCCAACTGACATGGCTCAGTCGGATGAGCATCCGACTCCTGATTTCTGTTCAGGTCATGATCGACCCCAGGGTCTTGGGACTGAGCCCTGTATCAGGCTCTGCACTCAGCGTGGAACCTGCTTAAGATTCTTTCTCTCCTTCCGCCCCTCTCCCTTGCTTGCGCACATGTGCATGCACACACGTTCTCTCTTTTTCTCAAACAAAACAAAACAAACCAGGATTGGAGTTTGTATTTTCATATTCCTGGACTATATGCATCTAAATAGCCAGCCTTTGGTAGCTTGATCGGAAGAACAAACATCAGATAAAACCTCTCAGTGTTATACAGGCCCCAAGAAACAGGAAATAAGCATTCTTAGAGCATTTCATTAGAAGAATGAAATAATGCATTTTTATTTCAGTGGCACCCCCTGAGGTGACCTTGTCTCTGAGAGTAAGGGAAGCTATCATGGTCTCTGATAGGAAGTTGCATCCTAAGCCATAGGAAACAGGACCTGGCTTTAGTAAATTAAAGCAAGGCAATAAACTCTGAGGGTATACATGGATCTAGTTGGGGCCCAAGGAGCTTTGCTCCCCTGGTACTAAATCTTAGCCTCTCTCAAATCGAAAATTTATGTGAATGGTCATTAGTGAGCAAACAGTTAATGAATTCTTTTTTGTGTTTTTAAACAAATTTATTTTGAGCTGAGATATGGAAACAACCTAAGTGTCCATCAATAGATGAATGGCTAAAGAAGATGTGGGGTGTGTGTGTGTGTGTAAATAAAATGGATGGCATACGACTCAGCCATAAAAGGGAATGAAATCTTGCATTGTGACAACATGGATGGACCCTAAAGGGTATTACACTAAGTGAAATAAGTCAGACAGAAAAAGACAAATACCATATAATCTCACTGATGGCTGGAATCTAAAGAACAAAACAAATGAACAAACAAGAGAAACAGAGCCTCAAATATAGAGAACAAACTAGTCGTTCCCAGAGGGGAGGGTGGATTGGGAGGTGGGTGAAACAGTTATAAAATAAGGTCACGGGGAGCCTGGGTGGCTCATTCAGTTAAGCGTCTGACTCTTGATTTCAGCTCGGGTCATGATCTCATAATTTGTGAGTTTGAGCTTCACGTTGGGCTCTGTGCTGACAATGCAGAGCCTGCTTGGGATTCTCCCCCCCCCACCCCTCTCTCTCTCTCTCTCTCTCTCTCTCTCTCTCTCTCTCTCTGCGCCCCTCCCCTGCTCACACTTAAACGAACTTAAAAAAAAAAAAAAAAGTCACAGGATGAAAAATACAGCACAGGTAATACAGTCAATAGTAGTGGAATAATTTTGTATGTGACCAATGGCGACTACACTCACATGGTGAACATTTCCTAATGTATCTAATTGTCGAATCACTGTGTTGTACACAGAAACTAACATAATATTGTACATCAGCTATACTTTAATTTTTTTTTTTTTTTTTTAATTTATTTTGACGGGCACCTGGGTGGCTCAGTTGGTTGAGTGGCCAACTCTTGATTTTGGCTCAGGTCATGATCCCAGGGTCATGGGATAGAGCCCTGTCCACACTGAGTGTGGAGCCTGCTTAAGATTCTCTCTCTCCCCCTGCCCATCTTCCCTACATGCATGTGATCTCTCTCTCTAAAATTAAAAAAAAATAAAGTTAAAAATTAGTTTGAAAGAGTTTCAAACTTAGAGAAAATGACAAGAAAAACACAAAGAACTCTTGTATGCCCCCTTACACAGAGACCTCATTCCTTTTAAGTTTTTTTTTTTTTTTTAAGTTTATTTCTTTCTTTGAGAGAGAGAAAGCGCTGGGGAGGGGCAGAGAGGGGGGGGAGAGAGAGAATCCCAAGCAGCTCTGCATCGACAGAGGGCTCAGCCCCAGGAACTGCAAGATCATGATCCCAGCTGAGATGAAAAGTTGGACATTTAACTGACTGAGCTACCCAGGCACCCCTATTTATTTATCTGAGAGAGAGAGAGAGAGAGAGAGAGAGAGAGAGAGAGAGAGAGAGCAGTGGAGGGGCAGAGAGAGAGGGAGAGAATCCCAACACAGTGCTCAATCTCACACACTGTGAGATCATGACCTGAGCCAAAATGAAGAGTCGGATGCTTAACTGACTGAGCCACCCAGGCTCCCCAGAGACTTCTGTCCTCTCGAGCGGATACAGCCCAGTGTCACACACTGTACCCTTCTAGTCTCTGTCACTCTGATGCAATTCCTCAGTTTTCCTGGACTTCCGTGACCCTGACATTTTTGAAGGTTATAGGCATAGGGAAATCATCATGTAAAATGTCTTTCAGTTTGGGTTTATGCAATGATTCTGCAGGATTAGATCCAGTTTATATATTTTAGGCCAGAATGTCACAGATTTGGTGTCCTTTCATTGCATTGTAGCTGTCTTTCTGTCCACTTACTGCTCAGGTTACCTCTGTCCACTCAAAGCACAAGGCATCAGGGGTTTGTCTTTTTCTTTCCATGACACAGCCCTGGGACCATGTCTCTAAGGAGCCCTGGTTCCTTTTAGTGAAGGGTCCTGTGTGTGCTCGTTACTGCTGGGCTGTTGCTGCCCCCAGGCCTTCTCATAGGACAGACCTGAGGAACTTTCACATCTTTAGTTATTTCCATATCTGTCTTAACGTGTATGTTCACACAAATACTTCCAATTCCAGCCTAATACTACAAGGTAAACTTTTTCTCTTTTTAAAAACATAACAGTGGGGCGTCTGAGTGGCTCAGTCGGTTAAGCATCTGACTTCGGCTCAGGTCATGATCTCACGGTTCGTGAGTTCGAGCCCCGCGTTGGGCTCTGGGCTGACAGCTCGGAGCCTGGAGCCCGCTTCAGATTCTGTGTCTCCCTCTGTCTGCCCCTCCGCTGCTTGCACTCTGTCTCTTGCATTGTCTCAAAAATAAATAAACATTAAAAAAATTTTTTAAACAGTGCCTTTATCCTTAACAGATTTCTATCATGTTGGAAAATCTTGAATTTGTTAAACTCCAATAAAGTAATATATTAACAGGCATTAATTGATAGAGATAACTGAAGTTACAGAAGCAATAAAAATCAAAAGTCATCATTTGTGAAAGTGAGTTTAGAGCAAATCGACAGGGGCTAGGCACTCAGGTGGAGGTAGGAATAAGCACATACTGGCTTCGTGTCAGAAAACGGATCTTCCTGTTTGGCACAGAGGATCTTTGCTAGGGATGGTAAGTGAGGCATGTAAGACTGACTGATTTGATGACTCACTTACTGTCTGTCTCCTGTAGGTTCTGACTTATCAGGTCTTGGGTCCAAGAATCTACAACAAGCAGTCTGGGCAATTCTTTTGCTCAAGTAGGAAACTCTGGCCCGAAAGACCAAGCTGAGCCATTTGATGTAATTCCAGTAAAAGTTGTCAACAGGGAATGAATATCGGAACCTCCAGGAGAATTTTTTTTTTTTTTTTTTTAACTATGTCCAGGTTCCACATGGATTCACTGAGTGTAATAATTGGGGGAAAGCAGGGAGTGTGAAAAATGGACACGAGTTCCAAATGTGGCGGGAAGAGTATTTTGAAAATATGTCCTAGTGGAGAACTGCTGCTTCTGAGGTAGAGTCTCTGCAGACGTGGCAGTGTTAAAGTTTTAGCGAACGAAACAGAACTCTGAGGAGGAAGCGTAGAAGTCCAGTTTCCTCGGAGCTTGTGGGCACCCCCCACCCCCCCTTTGCTGCAGGGTGCTGCAGAGATCCCAGGTGGGGTGGACTGAGCGCATACTCGGGGCCAGCACTCTACCGCGCCAAGTACTCTGCATGAATACCTTTACTTCATTTTCTACAACCCCACGACGTAGTCGCTTTTATTATCTTCATTTTATTATCACAGACACTGAGGCTTAGAGTGCCGTGAGGTAACTTGTTCAGGGTCACATGTGGTGATGGCGCCAGCATACAATCCAGGCAGTTTGACTCCAGAGGCCCATTCTCTGAGGTGCTCACAATTTGTTGAATGAATAAAGAATGAGAGTTGAGCAGAAAACTCATGGATAGTGAAGAAATACCTGATGGGAAGTTAAAATACGCGTGTGTTGTAGGCATGCTGCAAATAGGGTGGAACTTGCAAGTTGGAAAGGATTTGAGAGAGATCACCTCCGCGGTCTCCCCACGAGAAGTTGTGTCCACTTCTGCTTGGAAGGTGCAGCTGACAGGGGCCACTCAGGGCTTGCAGAGAAGACCCCATCCTGTTTTCCGGCAGCCTCACACTTCTGCTGAGATCTACCCCCCCCTGCACTTTCAAGCCCTGCCTTCTCGTGCCACGCTCTGCCCATCTGACCGATGGCGCGGAGCCTCTCAGCAGAGCCCAGGAAAGGGAATTGCCCTTCCCTTCACCTGCCCCCTCCAGGGAGCCACAGGACTTGCCACCTCGCTTCCTGCCGGTCTCTACTTAATGTCACTTGTCAGAGACCTTCCACAACCCGCTTCTCCAGGGTCATGCTCCATCCAAACAGCCCTTGGCCCCACGTGACATATTGGTTTGTTCTCCCTCACTTTGCCCCAGGATGTAAGCACCGGGAGGAGAGACTTGGTCTCTCCCTGGTTCACTGTTGAATCCTCAGGCCTGAAGCAGTTTTGTGCAGTTTCTAGCACAAAGGAGTTGCTTCATAGATATTTGTTGAATGAATGAATGAAGAAAGAGAGGAGCTTAAGAGCTATACCCCAGCAGTGGGATGCAGGGCGAGGAACAGAAATCCTGGACAGTGGGACCAGTGACACGGAGCTATCCATGGTAGGGCTTTGGCCGTAGGTATGCAGAATTCTCTTCTTCTGATTAGCTTTGTGAACAAAAAATGCTCCACCCTCTTCATTGGCAGGACTGAAGAGAAGGCGGAATGTATTTGTGTTGGAGTTCCATCAGCAGCAAGAGCCTTCAGTTTTTCCTGTTTTTTTCTGTTCCAGATGAGACAAAAGGACCCAGTGAAAGGAATGACCGCAGATGACTAAAGCCACCCCTCCCCCTTCTGCACTGTATGTACCAAATACCCTCCCTTTGCATGTCATAGACGTGAAAGCCAGTTTGGGTCCTCGGGGCCTCAGCAGCTCGCTGTGGCGTCAGGAAGCACGCTTCGTTCATCATCCTGCCCTCCACTGATAACGATGGCTGCCATGCTAAACAGCTCTCAGCCCTCCACTGAAAGATCCTGTGACTATTAGGACATTTCAGGGATATGTGATTTTATAATGAACGGCCCAGACAGACACATGGACCTGGGGGTGAGGAGTGAGGCTGTGTTGGTAGATACACATTTGAAGCTTATCTGCAACTAATTCCTCTCCCTGTCATAACTAGAGCCGTGTCAAGTTGCAGCTGGCATTCCGGGGTGCTCCCTATGCCCCTGAGCTCGTTCCTAGCTCCCAGGCCGGCATTACCTGCCCCACCCTTGGAAAATCTGCAGGCCAGACAGCTTTTCCTAGGGTCCATCATTGTGTCTGGGGCATCGTTTCCTTGTTCTTTAGGCCTCCTGATCCCATACTAAGTAGCTGTCCTCATAAGAGGCAGCATCTTTCAGATGCTTGGAGAGTATTTCTGCCCAGGTCATAGGACCAGAATGAGATGTTCCTTGTTTCATGCTGTCACTCTTGCCCAAGCCCTGTCCTTCTCTTAGCCCCCAGGGCCCTACATACCTCCACAGACTCCTGGTATTCCAGCAGCTCAGAGCCAGCTTGGTCATGGCATTGAAAACCTGGCCCTGCTTCCCATCAGGCTCTGAGAGAAAATTATTTTATCAAATAAAATCTGGTTGTCCTCTACCACTAAGGAGCTGAGGAGGCCTGGGGTCTTAGCAGTAGCGTGGACCTCAGCTTGCTCTCCCTGCCTCATGTGCTTGAGAACTTCTGAGAGATAAAACAGTAAGATCAAGCAGATTGGTGCAATGCCAGCTGCTTGGGCCTTAGTTTCCTCCCCTGACCCCAACCCCCAACCGGCATCTTTCCTCCTTTTGAAATTGCCCCATCAATGATGATTTACAGTGTGCTTCTATTTTCCTCTGTTGCTTCCTTAATAATTGTATTTCTTTTCTAGTTTTGCAAGACAGTGGTCAACAGGAAGGCCCAGCAGCTCCACCCTCCCGAGTGACAGGCCATCTTCGGACGCAGCCTTTCTGTGCCCATTCTTCAGGCAACTTTCGATCCCTTACTGTAGCTAATTCTAGATGCCCTTCAATATTGTGAACAAATAGACCGTCTGGTATTATGAAGCCCGCGTGTACGGGAGCCTGCTCCTCTGAGATACATGGCCTGTAGGTTGCTGTGTTTACAGCTCCTCCCTCTCCAGCCATTGTGTTCTCAGCCCATTTCTGTGTGCCCCTCCCTTTATTTCCAAGTGACATTTTTAGTCTTTCAAAATAGCTGCCTTTTGTGATGTGGTGATTTAAATGATTTAAGTTTGTTTGTTTTCAACCTTGGGATAAACTGAGGTATTTCGCTTCCTGGGCAGATCTTTGCAAATTTGAGTGCTCACCTGGGGAGAGGAGATGAGTTGGAAATACAGTTTTTTCCTCCATTTCCACCGAACAGCAGTCTGGCTTCCTAACTGTGATCTCTGCTCTCAGTAACCCATTGTTCATGTGCTGTAAGCACCGAGGAGGAAGTACCCAGGGCCCAGCCAGTCTGTTTTAAAAATTCAACAAATTCAGATAACCTCTGCCCCAGGCATCGCATCTCTGGTCACTAGTCTTAGAAACACCTATGGCTTCTCGGCCCTCCTGTTGCCCACTCTGTCTGAACCTCACAGAGCCCATGATACGCCCGGGTCAACTCTCCACCTGGAGGGACCTGTCCAGTGTGGCCCTTAGAACTGAGTCTGCCCTGTATGTACTAATTAGTGTGCCCACCCCCCTGAGGAGCTCTGTATGTCCATGCTCCTCTTCCCTTTTGGGCTGGTGCTGCCACTCAGCAATAATCCTCTTTTCTCTGTGCTTTCTCACATTCCTGCCCTGTCTTTGAGGCTGGCCAGGACAGAAGGGTCCTGATCTTTTCTTGCTGCACAAAACGAGCATGCAAAAAGCTTTTCCCCAGAAGAACATGTTCCCTCTTGTCTCCAGCTACCGGAAAGGAATTTGGGGATCAAGGACTCAGCTCATCCCACCCCCATGCTGAGTTCTGTCCTGGACAATCAAAAGCAAGTAGTGATCGTGGTATAGAACTCTACCATAGTAGGCCAGTGAAAAAGTCGACTCCAAGGGAGGTAGAAGCTGCTGAGTGCTTCATGGTTTTGTACGACTTGGCAGAACCCAAGCATGCCTTCCCGGTGGGAGAATCCGAGATAGCTGTGGTGTCATCTGACATCTCCCAAGCCTTGTGAGGTATGTTGTTAGCCAAGCGTGTTGTGATCCAAGCCCATGCCAGCCTGGGTGGGGTGGCTGATTAAGAGACCAAATCTGTGTTGGGGGAGCAAGAAGTAGGATGGGATCATTTATCCTTATGTTCTTGTCAGTTTGTTTTGCCTTACTCATTTCCAAGTGCAATAAGGGAATGTTTCACAGGATTGCACCTGTGACATCCTGACGGATGCTTCCCTGTGGCCCTGTTGGGGCAACAGTGGATGGACTCAGACCCCTCAGTGTGGTTGTCTCCCACCTTCATTGAGGCCTCTTTGGGACCAGGAAATGTCCTGTTACACCTTCCTTTCAGTCTCCTCACCTTGTGGGGTCTACAGTAATGGATCTGGGGCAGTTCAGTTGGTTATTAGGATCCCAACTGCTGGTAGCTTCCCTTTGACTGGGAAAGTGAAGCATTACTACTGGAGAAAAATGTTAATGTTTTCCTTCAAGCTCTGTATTAGCTATAATTCTATTTGTGCTTAACGTTTTCCCTTCTTCATTCATCATCTAAGTCCAGATGTGGGTCATCCTGGGAGAAACGAACCATGATGTTCTCAGCAGACAGGTAGTTTGAGGGTCAGCAGATGTTAGTCTCCTTGCTTCAGCTCTTCTCTTAAGATCCACACATACCACTCCCAACTCCGTGGAGTTGGGGGCTTGCTCTTTATCTGGCTTTTCTCTGGCTCCTCCCACCTCCACCTGTTGCCCCAGTTTGAAAGCATCCACATGAGCTGAGCTAGAATTTCCTGAGGTCAGCTGGATCTGGGGCTCCAACCCACAGAAACATAAGGAGGGGTGTCCCTGGTCTATTCTATCCCCACGGATAGTGTTGCTGCTGGGCAACAGTGTTGGCTTTTAAGTATCCCCCTTACCCTCTCACCCACCCCCCAAACTGACTAGCACCAAGAGGGGCTTCTGATGCAAGGCTCAGCTCCAGGGATAGTACCTGAGGGTGTGCCGTGCCCCTGCAGACTAGCTGCTTCCATTAGATTTCCAGGGTCATAGTCCCAGTTTGAAGCAGCAGTGCGTCTGTTAAGGGGGGATGCCGGGCTCTGGCCTTCTCGTCGAGAGAGGTCAGGGACGGGGTCAGTATTGTGGGCATGTGTATATCTTCCCAAGTCCTCTTATAGTCCCTGCTGGGACTCCCTGACTTATTTCGGTTGGTTCCTAGTGCTACTTCTTTTACAAAATACACTTTGTAGAACTGATTAGATTACCTTGTTTATTTAATGTGAGTTTGTGCCTTTTTGTCTCAATCTTCCGAAACAGGTATACTGGGGGGGAGAAAAGCAGTCTAATAAAATCCTAGACAGAGATTTCTGGAGTCCAGCTTATTGGTGATGTCCTTATGTCCATTTTACAACTTAGATATGCTCCAACTTCTGCTAATGTCCTCCATTTTACCAGGATTAGAAAAAAATACAAGATATCTCCAAAATTTTTTGCAGGCCAATTTCTGTAAATTAAAACATCCCCTCGTCATTGTACTTACACAGACATCACGTATTTGAAAGGAATTCTGCCACTTTATATTGGTAGTATTTCCTTTTTGCTTTGGTCTCTCCTCTTCACATCTCCCTCTTTTTAACCATCCTACCCATCAAAACATTTATTTAAAAAAAAAAAAAAAAAAGTTCCAGGTCTGTGAACCTCCTAAAACTTGTTTGTGAAATTGTGCATTCTTCTGGGGAGTCATGGTTCTCATAGGATCCTCAAAGGAATCCCATGCACCGTCCTCCCCACTGCCAAACAAGATTAAGAGCCAGTTATCTGAAGAAAATCTGTGTTAATCTTTGGCAAAATAATCTTCATCTGATATTCATCAAATATAGGGAGTGGTTTTTGATTCTTTGGTGGCTAATTTTTTTTTTTTTAAGAGTCCAGGAACCTCCAGCGTCTAACGTGTAATAAATAACCTAATGAGTTTGAAAAGCGAGAAGCACTTTAAAGTGGGAGTGGAGAGGAACGAAGGAGGAGCTCAATGACCAACATGAAAGCGTTTACCTGTAGATGAGGGGCAGAGAGACTGGTTTACAGGCACGACAGTGGCTGGGCTGCCACCCCACCCTCAACCTTCGCCCTTTGGGTCTCTGGGCATTGGGGAGGTGGAGGGGCACAGCGCAGAGGTCAGAGACCCCATTTCCAACGATAGGGAGACGCGCCGGCTCGAGGATGCCGGTGCGGGCCTCGCAGCAGCTTCCGCCGGAAGACAGCCCCTCCCGGCCGGCCTCGCGCGGGGCACCCTGGGAGCCACGGGGTGGGCGGTGACAGATGCTCGGCGTGCTGGGCGGGGCATCGTTGCGTCGGGTTCTGACGACACAGAGACGTGCCTGTCTTACGGCCCGGATCCCCTAAGCCTCTCTCCTCGCAGCCTTTCGCCGTTTCGCGCTCGTTGGAGAGGCCCGCCTCTTCCCCCGGGCCGAGCCACTCAGAGCCCTTCGTGCCATCAAGCCCCGCCTCTTACGGAAGCTGAGGCGGAGAGTCAGAATCCGGAAGGAAAACAATTGGTGAGAGTAAGCTGGCCGGGACCTCCTGCAGGAGGGAGGCGGATCGGGCCAGGAGCGGCTGTGGCGGGGACACACGAGGCGACCGGGCCGCTGCTTGGGACGATGGCGGCTGTGAACCCACGGAAATTAACCGAACCGAGAGGCAAGACGCTTAGGTGAGGAAGGCGGCTGCGGGCAGGCCCGCCTGCTCCGGGCAGGATCACTGCCTCCTACCCATTCCGGGCTGCGGATCTGGGGTAGAACTAGACTGGGAGAGAAAGGACCAGGCCTACAGGGCTGATTCTAGTTCAGAGGCCCTCCCCAGTTCTCCCAAGCCGATGTCGAGTGGGCTGTTTTGGGCCCAAGCCCCGCGCCCCCTCCAAATTCAAGCCGCCGAGCTCGTTCCTATTTGGGTGCCCCAAGCAGGTGTCTCAGTTTGCTACTGGCGGAGGCAGCGGTGTCGGGCTGTCTGAAGTTAAAGACATAACAAGGCATTCTTCTGTCAGCTCTAGAGTAGAAATCTTGTTCTTTTGATCAGCACGTACATCACGGGGTCTACCTGATCCCGTTGTGATCTGAAATCCGAAATCAGATTTAGGTAAGATCTTTAGCGAAGGGGTATAGCCTGGTCCCATGCTTGCTCTTTAGCAAAGAACACCACTAATCACCAACTTAGTGCAAGTCACAATGCAGGGATTTGCTGCTAATCGTCGGATCTGAGAGTGAGGGCAAGAAATCCCGGCTTTTGTTCTCCATCCATTTAGAGCTGGTCCGTGGGAAAACAAAGAGCCTTGCACTAAAAGGGTTGCTTTTCTTAATCCTTTGTTGGACAGCAGGGGGAGATCTTAAACTAACGTAGCCCAGAATCTCTGGCCGAATGCCTAGAAAGGTGGTTTGTGTATTGTTTTGTTGATGTTCATAGGGAGGGGCAGGAAGTTGTTTTAAAAAGGCCTAGAATTTCAAATTGTGCTTTTTAGAACACGGACCTCTAAGAACAGGATCTGGTGAAGAAGAGATGTTTTTAGACGTCCTGCCCTTCTCTCCCACCTCTTTCAACCCCCTTGTAGCTGCTCCCATTCTCGGTTTGCAGCTGCTGCAGATCCTCTCCTCATAGTGTCCCTAAGACTCACCTAGGGATTGGTGGCTGTCTTTGGTCTCTGCAGGGTTTGTAGCTCTGTACTGAGCAGAGTCGGGCTCTCTTGGAGTATTGCTGTAACTATTCAATTAAAGAGATCTGCAAGTGTCTTTTCCCCGGAGCCTCTGATGTGATCCATTGTTATTGAAAGCTGCTGATCTAAGTTCTGTTGCTTCCCTAGCGTGAAGCCAAGGTTGAGGATGTTATCCAACTGACGACTTTTCCCCAAAGAGGGTAGACTCTTGAGAGAGATGTTGAGAACCTTGTTATTTAGGATCTTCTCTTTGGGCTCCCTGAAATGTTTGGCAGAATTTGGTTATGCTCCAGGGACCTCTTAGGAAGAAGGAAGGAAGGGAATGTGGTATTGTTATCTCTGTTATTTTTGAAATTCTCCTGTCTTGTAGTGCCGAGGCCTCTTACAAGGTAAAAACTGAACCTCCAGAATCTTTCTGGTGGTCTTAGGAGCCCTGAGGTGCGAATGGCTGATGGAATTATTAAGTTCCTGACGACCCACCCCATCCCCACCCCTTCCCTTGCCTGCCCCGGAAACCTTTGAGCAGCTTTGCTGATGTCAGCAGCACCCATGCTGCCAGGTGTGGGCAGCTGTGGGCCTGCATGGAGGAGCCAAAGCAGGATGGAAATGTCCTGCTTCAGGACGGAAGTCAGGATGAAGAGCCTGCAGTTCAGTGCACCTCTTCCCACACCCAGGTGCAGAAACACATTTCCCACTACGATTGCAGGGGATCGTGGTGCGGCCATCAGCGGGCCTCGGCCCGTTTGTTACCGGGATAAGGTCTTACCCTCCTTCCTCCACGACTTCCCTTTGCATCCCTTCCACAGCATCCATGTTGTGACGTGGAACGTGGCCTCTGCAGCACCTCCTCTAGACCTCAGTGATCTTCTTCAGCTCAACAAAGAGAACCTGAGTGTGGACATGTATGTCATTGGGTAGGTGTCTGCAATGCCCCCTCACCCTTCCCCATATCTGAGATAGGTAAGCCCAGCCAGTCCCAAATCGTCCCCATGGGGAACTGTGACCTGTCCTCCCTTGCTCTGGAGTCTGAAGGCTAGGAGCTTTCAGCCAGTCAGTGTCTCTTGTCCTGAGTTAGTGATGGCGAAGGGTTGGCGATCAACAGCCAGGGGAGGGAGAGATCACGGTCATGAGTACCCAAGGTTTGAAAGTGCTGAGGGCAGTATTAAATGTCTGTGGCAGAGGCAGTACCCTCTAGGCCAGGGGGAGATCCTCTGACCTGGGATGGGCAGTTTGCAGGAAATGAACTGTGGGATCATGAGCCTCCTTTCTGACACTGCCTTTGAAGACCCATGGAGCAGTTTCTTCATGGATGTGCTTTCCCCTCTGACCTTCGTCAAGGTAACTTACAAGTTCATGGGCAGTTGGGAAATGTATC
Source organism: Panthera pardus (assembly GCF_024362965.1). Taxonomy (NCBI): domain Eukaryota; kingdom Metazoa; phylum Chordata; class Mammalia; order Carnivora; family Felidae; genus Panthera; species Panthera pardus. Next base: position 55,425,634 of record NW_026526876.1, read on the forward strand.
TCCCCTCTCCTCACTAACCCCCAGTCCTTTGGTCTCCCACTCAGGCTTTCATGCTGTTTCCATTTATTTAAAGGCCTGAACTTCAGTTGCACCTGGCTTCCTGGTGCTCCTGTCTGCCTTGTGTCTTTCCAATGTAGCTGGAGCTGAGCTGGGACCCCGGGGGTTAGTTTAACACCTTGATATTTTTCAGATTGGGAGAATCCGGGGGGGTGGAGGGGGGAGCTTATTAACACCTCAGTGCCTACCCTACTGCCAGCCTCCATCTCTACTCACATGCCCAGCCTGAAGTCCCCGAATATAATAATAACTGCTAACATGTATCGAGTGCTTACTTGGTAGTAAGCATTGTAAATAAGCTTTCCATATACATTACTTAGAAACCAAAACTCTTGAAATATGGCTATTTTACAGATAAAACCAAGACTCAGAGGTCACACAGGCTATCTGGGATTTAAATCCATATCTTTCAAACTTCATAACCCATGTTTTTGATTACTATACTTTAGTGCTATATTGGTGAGCTCTGAGGCTGACAGGTATCCCAAGGCTAGCCTACTGGTATTCGAGGGTGTCCTCTGATCATAGAGGACATGTGCCTCAACTTCTAGGGGCCCAGAGGTTAGGAGAGGGGAGATAGATGGGGAGGAAAATAGTTCTCAGTCTGAAAGGCCAGTATTCTTTGGGGAAACTAGACCATAGGAGACTCCACAGGAAGGCTCTAGATTGCTACATCTTCACCTTTATGTCCTGCGCAGCTGAGGGATGAAGCATCCTCCCATTCAGAGCGCCTCATGCAGTGCTTCTAGGAAATACCAGAATTCCTCTATTCCTCTCCCTGGGCAACTGGATTTCTTCAGAATTGATTCTCTTACCCCAGTTTGCCTAAAGATGCCAAGGCAACAGATGTGAGTCCTCTTGAGGGCAGAGCCAGGAGGAGGGAATACAAGTTTTGTCCTGCTGCTGAGGCTAGAAAAGGCCAACCCCCAAGCCCTTGGTCTTCTCCAGATGAAACTCAGGCCTCTTTCTACAGACGAGGAGCTAGAGCCTCTGTGAGGGCAGAACCACTACTCTCACCACCCACTCTCTTCCCAAGATTGGAGGCCTCCTTGCGCCCCAGCTAACTGGCAAGGGATTGGTAGAATGGAATGGAGCCAAGGAAATTAGCTCAGTTTGTGGCAGGGACACAACCCATTCCACCCATGCAGCCTCCCGCGTTTGGGAGGACTGCCTGAGGGACTGGCACCCAAAGCAGATAGACGTCCCTCCTTCCCCTAGCCAAGAATTGAGGGGAAGGGGTGAGTCCTGCTTGCAGCCTCTTCCTTTGGCAGGAGTTTGCCAATTATAGGTTGAGAAGCCTGGGCCTGATGCCCTCTGCCTGCTCCAGAGCCCCTATCTGCCTCCCTTTAGGCCCTTCCTTAGCTCCTCCTACTTCACTTCCTCCAACCGAACTTCCCCTCTCCCGCCTTCCCCCCCCCCCCCCGTGGCCCCACCCTTTCTCCCAGTCTGAGGCTTTCCTGCCTCTGCCACCCCCCCCCTTCCCCACCAGTCCCTGCTGCTTCACAGAGTGGACTGGTGCCTTTGTGCTGGGTCCCAGTGGCCCAGACCTGCTCTGTGGATTAGGATTAAGCTTGACAGCCCTTCCTGGATCTTTATCGGTTCCTTAGTCCGGTCCATTATCCTGTGCTTGTGAATGGGAGAGACCAAGACTGGGGCTGGAGGGTGGGGCTGAGGACACATCTGTAGCAACCTCTACCCAGCCCTAGGTTTCCACGCCTCCCTCACTCGTTCCTGGGTTTGGGGTTCTCCCTGCTTTGACTCCTCCACTGTGCCAAAGCTCCTGGCCTGCGGCATCAAGTTTCATAATTCCTGGAAGGCCCCAGTACACACTCCCCACCCGGGGATTTCCTCCTTGGCCTCTGCACCTCATGCTCCGGAAACAGCTACTCGGGTGGTAGGTGTAGACAGCCTGAAGCTGAGTGAGAGGGTCACTGGCTAGGGCCCTTTCCCACCCCACCTCAAAGAGAGCAAGGATTTTGGTGACCCCAGACCTCTAATACTGTTATCCAAGTAGTGCTACTGGTTCCTTAGTCTCCTTGAGCCTCAGCCTTCCATCTGCAGAACAGGGACATTGGTGCAGAGGTTAAATGCGGTATGAAGGGTTTGTGTAGATGGTGGCCGTTCTCCCCAGCCCGTAAACACATGTCCACTGTGCTTGCTCTCATTGCCTTTGTGGAAATGCAACGAACCACAGGGTATAATTATTTTGTGGAGCATTTTCTTAATTTTCCATTGACCTATACTGTTTGCAAAATTAAGCGTATTTTTTATGGATTTTTATGTGTATATGCACCAATATTATCACCTGTCAAGTCAACAAGTCAAGATACAGAATACGTTTAGCACCCTAGAAGGCTCTCTCATGTTCTTTACCTGAATTTACTTTCTTTTTTTTTTTTAAGTAGGCTCCACGCCCAACGTGAGGCTTGAACTCACAATCCTGAGATCAAGGTCACATGCTCTACCGACTGAAGTCATCCAGGCACCCCTCCCTGAATTTACTTATATGTATTTTTTAATTTCGTAAAATGGTTATAAGAGGGAGGGAGACAAAGGGGCAGAGAGAAAGAATCAAGCAGGCTCCGTGCTGTCAGCGTAGAGACTGACTCAGGGCTTGATCTCACAACTGGTGAGATCATGACCTGAGCCAAAATTAAGAGTCATATGATTAAGTGACTGAAGCGGTCCCCTAAATTTACTTTTATTTATTTATGTATTAATGTATGTATGTATTTATTTATTTTTAAATGTTTATTTTTGAATGTGCATGTGCATGCTCACGGGGGAGGGGCAGAGAGAGGGGGACAGAGGATCCAAAAGAGGCTCTGTGCTGACAGCAGCAATCCCAGTGCGAGGCTCGAACTTACAAACCATAAGATCATAACGTGAGCCGAGGTCAGATGCTTAACTGACCAAGCCACCCAGGCACCACCCCCCTGCCACCCAATTTACTTTTAAAAACTTTAAATCAAGGGTGCATGGCTGGTTCAATCAGAAGAGCCTGCGACTCTTGATCTCAGGGTCATGAGTTCAAGCCCCATTTTGGGTGTAGATTACTTAAAAAAAAAAAAAATCCATGGGATGCCTGGGTGGCTCCGTCGGTTGAGCGTCCGCCTTCGGCTCAGGTCATGATCTTGCAGTTTGTGAGTTTGAGCCCCGCGTCAGGCTCTGTGCTGACAGCTCAGAGCCTGGAGCCTACTTCAGATTCTGTGTCTCCCTCTCTCTCTGCCCTTCCCCTGCTCATGCTCTGTCTCTCAATAATAAATGTTAAAAATAAAAAATAAATCCTTAAACCAAAAAATAGCAGCTACCAGTTAATCCTTCCAGCATCTGTGAGATAGATGAGATAGATTCCTGCTTTATCAATGATAAAATAGACTGAGACTTGGCCCAGTATCAAATACTCTTGGGCTTTGAACCCAGATCTGGCTAACTTCAAAGCCACTGCCCTTAGCCACTATCCTGCATTGTGCCATTCCTCTCTGAGGCCCTGGCCCACAGGGGTAGCAGCCCACAGTGCCCAAAGGACCCACAGAGCATGGGTGAGAGGAGCCCCTGGGTTCCATGGGACTGGGACTGAAGAGTCAGTGCCCTCCTGATGGCAGGGTACCCTGGAGGCTTTGTCTTCCCTGCCTTCCACCCAAGGCCAAGAACAGAAACTGGAACTTGCTCAGCTCCCAGAATGCATCATTTGGCAGCTAAGGGGAGTGAGACTGGAGCTGAGATACCATTGACCTCAGGGCTGGGCAGAGTCGTGCTCAGCCAGTGCAGGGAAATGAATGACCATTGTCCCCCCCTGTGCTGTAGGTCTCCAGTGTCCGCATGCAGGGGCTCCTCTTACTCTTCTTTGCCAAGCATCAGCATTTGCCCTTTGTCCAGATCCTCTCTACTAAATCCACCCCCACTGGCCTCTTCGGGTACTGGGTAAGGACTGAGCTGTGGTCTGAGTTGTGAGCTGGGAGGCCTCCTGCCACTGGGCCGGGGAGGGCTGGGTTCTTCAGAGGTGAGCAAATAAAAGAGGGGGTGAAATGAATCTTAGCATTCTTCCAGGCCAGTGCCCCACATATCTGCTCTCCTGCCCCTGGGAGCTTAGCACCCCTGAGACCTCAGACTGGGTGAGCTGGGCTCTTAGATGGAGACGTCGCTCCAGGGAGCTGAGTGTCTGGCCCTGCAATGGGAAAGGGGAGGTGATTCTCACCCAGAGCGACTTCCCACCCTTCTGCCCACCTGTTCCACCAGGGGAACAAAGGGGGCATCAACATCTGCCTGAAGCTTTATGGCTACTATGTCAGCATCATCAACTGCCACCTCCCCCCCCACATGGCCAACAATGACCAGCGGCTGCAGCACTTTGACCGGATCCTGGAGATGCAAAATTTTGAGGGACAGAACATCCCCAACATCCTGGACCATGAGTGAGCATGTGCTTGTAAACTGCTGCCCCTGCGGTCAGCCCAGGCTAGCATCCTCCTCAGGCAGCTTTGCTCCCCTCCCCCCCTTTCCCAGCCTCTTCCCTAACGCTCCATCTACTCTCCCATCCAGCTTTGCCTCCCTGGCCCGCCTAGGAGCTCTAGACACTTCTGAACACCCCAGATTGAGAAGGCCATGGTTCCTTGAGGTCACCCACAGGGAGCTGGTTCTCAGCCTTGCCTGGTGGCCAGTTGAGGGGGGGAGTGGGAGGCCTAGAGCCTGCTCTGTATTTGCTACTTGCCCCCAGGGGCTGGCCTCTTTGGAGGACAAGGAAGTGGCCGTCAGAACAGCCCGGTAGGACCCATGCCACGTCGTTACCATTACTGGCTCCTCTCCCAGCATCTGGCGCCTCACCTGCCCCTCGAACTCTGTGCCAGAGGAGTGAGCGGCCCTGGGGTCCATTGCTCCTGTCTTCTCTTACCTCATCATAGCCCTCAGCTGCCTTCTTTTCTCTCTGCAGCCTCATTCTCTGGTTTGGAGACATGAACTTTCGGATCGAGGACTTTGGGCTGCATTTTGTTCGGGAATCCATAAAAAATCGGTGCTACAGTGACCTGTGGGAGAAGGATCAGGTATCAAATGAAGGAAGGGTCCAGAGGGGTGATCTGAGCCCATTGTGGAGGCCTAACATCAAATGTGGGGAGCACTGCTCGGGTTCCTGAGCACCTGTCCTCCATTCCCAAGCCTCTGAAGTCCCTGTTCCCTTTGCACCCAGAGGCCTGGTCTTCGCCTGGAGGAGCTGCCAGGTGTGAAATAAGTTGGGGAATGAGAAGGGCTTCTGCCTGCCGTGGCCCCGCACCAGACGCTGACTCTCCTATACCCTGTTGTCTTTCCCATCCCCAGGCTTGCTTGCCTTCTGGAGGATGAGATACTACCCCTTTGGGGGCACCCTGGCTACCCAAGTACACTGTGATACATGTCTGCTAGTGTCTCCCAGACAGATGCAATTCAAAGCCCGCTCCCTAGAGTCCAAGGACTGGGAAATGGCAGGCATCTGCCTCTCGCAGGACTAGGGATCTCGCGTGATGTTTACAAAGGGATCCAGCTGCTTTCCTGGGGGTGGAGTGGGGATGGGGTGCTGAGGTTGCCACCGGGGCGGCGGTGAGGAAGGGAAGACGTGTTGCTGGACTCTTGCCTAGCGTGCCGGCACGTGCTCATCCCTTGAATGGAGTGTGTGCTGGGCCACTGGGTCAGGACTCCTAGGAGATGGGACTGTTCTTTCTCTCTAGCTCAGCATTGCCAAGAAACACGACCCGCTGCTCCGGGAGTTCCAGGAGGGCCCCCTGCTCTTCCCGCCCACCTACAAGTTTGATAAGAACTCCAATAACTACGATACCAGGTGAGGGGGCTCCACCAGGAGAGGGTCAGCCTGCCGCAGATTTGGAATTAGCCTGTGAGGAGGAAGTGCGGGGCCAGGAGGCCCGGGAAGTCGGGTTGTACGGGCCCTAGTGGCAGAGGGAGCTGCCTCACAGGAGAAGTGTTAGAAAGCGGGAACAGATCCGGCCAGCCACCACCTCAGGAATGGCACCTCCCACCCACCTCATGAGGCGCTGACCACAGGAGCTGCCCCAGATTGTCCTCGGAGAGCATGGAGGTGCTGACGAGGCTGCAGGGTGGGGGTGGGGGCAGGGCAGGTAGGGCAGGAGGAAGGGGGGAAGCAGCTCATTCCTCCCTTGGGAGGGACCGCATTTCAGCATTCTGGGCACCCTTGTCCACACTTCCCCAGACCTTCTGGTCCCTCCCAGACAGGGGGACAGAAATGTCAGCTCAGCCAGTTACTGGTATGAAGTGTCCCTGCCCCAGCTGTGGGTGAATCAGGTACTATTTAGGAAGATGAAATAGTAGTTGTCGGGGCGGGGAGGAGTTTATGGGAAACAGTATAGAGACGGTGCAGCTGGCAGTCAGAGGTACAGCTCTGCCCCTCGCCGGCTGCGTGACCTTGGACAGGTGTTTAAGCCTCAGTCTTGTCATCTATAAAATGGGGGTGCTAACAGTACCCCCCCTCATGGAGTTGAGGATTGAACGAGACCTTGCATGTGCTTAGCCCGGTGCCTGGCACCTGGTAAGCACGGTGACGACTGCTGTTGTTAGATTCGTGCCTTCAGGTGGTAGTTTTACCAGAAACGTTCCTAAGAAGCCAAGAAAGGGCCAGGTAACCACCAAAACTTTAAGCTCAGGCCGAGGGTCGAAAACAGCTCCAGTATGGAGTCCCTGGCCCAGTTTGGCAAGGATTCTCATCTCTTTGAAGAAAAAGAATAGGGGCACCTGGCTGGCTCCGTCGGTGGAGCGTACGACACTTGATCCCAGGGTTGTGAGTTTGAGCCCCATGTTGAGCAGGGAGACTACTTAAAGATAAAATGTTTAAAAAAAAAAAAAAAGATAAAATGTTAAAAAAAAGAAGAGAAAAAGAAGAACCCCTCACGTGTTCTGGGGGTTTCGTTTCCCCTGGAGCAGCGGCTTCATCTATTCCTCACAGCGGGGCTGCCTTATGAGGGAGGCAGGAAGTGCCTCCAGGGCAGCGCCTCTGGAATTTAGGGAGTGAACAGGTGTCTCCCCAGCCAGGCTAGGAAGACAGGTAGAACCGACGGCCCTGTGCCGGAAGGGGTATGGCAGAGCCACAGCGGCCCCTCCACGGAACGGGGAGAGGGTGAGCCATTTCAGGAGTGTGGAGCAAGACGGGGTGGGGTCATGGCCGGGCAATGTACACAAGAAGAGGCCATGAACACTGGAAACAGAGTCCAGCCTGGGCAACAGAACAGGCTGGAAAAGAGGTAAGAGGGCAGGTTCTGGCTGGCCAGCTGGCCCGGGGCCACAGCGGCACGGAGAACGCCAGTCTCCGTAGCCATCCATTGGAAATGAGAGCTATCATGGAAATTGGGAGGCCTCGGTGGGACAGGCCCAAGCCTTGGGGCCTGGGACCCTCTGCCAGTTGACTTTAAATCCTCACTTGGCAGCGGGAAGAGAGCTGCTGGCAGGCCATGTGACCAGGTGTCCCTCTGTCCCCACCCTGAGGTATGGTAGGGAAACCACCAGGAGACTAGGAATTGTTACAGCTGAGTCTAGGCTGCGGTCAGCAGGGACTGAGATTGGCTAGAGAGGCCCTGAGGTGTTAAAGGACTTCAGAGGACTTCCCCAGGAAGCTCAGCCACTGGTGGCAGAGTTGGGGCTGAGACCTGACTCTGGACTCTGGTGGCCCACGATGCTTCCCTCTAGCCCGCAGTACCTTCACAATCACAGCCGGTCTTGCCAGCAGCCGCAGAAAGGGCGGGATTGGGATAGCAAAGCCTTGCTAAGAAGGAAGCAGGTACTTCCACATGATAGATACAATCCACATTGTGGTCGCCATTACTGAGCACTTGCCGTGTGTCTGTGTAACCAGACTGTTACTCATCCTTGAAAACTCAGTTCAGACATCACGTCTGTTAGAAGGCCTTCCTTGACCCTCCCCCATCCCACCGAGAGTCCTCTCCTGCCGGCATGCCTCCTGAAACCCCTGCACACATCATGCTTTTGGTATTGTTCTCAAGACACGGTGTGCTTTTCTTGCTCTACTATGAATGCCTGAAGAGAGCTGATTTATGACCGTTTCTGGTATGTAGCATAGTGCCTGGCGTATGTTTGAATCGGGAGCCTGAGAGGACAAAAGGAAGAAAGATAAGTTATTTAAGGAGCAGCCAGCCTAGTAGAGAGACCCACCCATAGCAAGAGATCCAAATAAACACTCTCAAGTCCAAGAGTTGGCCAGTAAAAGGCTCTAGAGCTCTGTAAGTGCCGAAGGAAGTTGAGCGAATGGTAAGGAGACAGACAGCTGAAGCCAGGAGGAGTCAGTCAGAGCTGCTGTCAAGGAAGCAGCAGACTTTGACAGAAAGAAGGGCAGACGTTCCGGTCAATCAGCAGCACCGATGAGAGGCACCTTGAGAAGAGGCTGACCAGCCATACAAAGTGGCTGCGAGTGAGTTGTATACAGGGCATAGTACGCACACGGCTCTGCCCAGCCACAGCAGCGTCCCTGAGCCAAGATGTAATGAGAAACGAGGTCAGCTCCATTACAGGGGAGGGTGAAAGGGCCCAGAGCGGGAAATCCTGTTAAAGTCAGGGATTGCGATAGGATTTTGTTACAGTCAACACGAGCCTGGTCAACCTCTCCACTAGGCGATGAGCAGAGGTTATTATGCTCAATCTAGTCAAAACTCGTGTCCAGAGTTCAGTGAGACACTTAGAAGCCATCTATAGGGAGCGGAAGGGAAAAGTCCACTTCTGACCTAGAAATGGAACACTTCCCTACTTTAGGGTCAGTAAATTGGCTCAATTTTCTAGCTCCTAAAGAGAAATTTGCAGGGTTATATTCGGTTTTAATTTTTCAAAAATTAGGACACGGTAATATCCAGAAGCATTTCTTATACTCAGTCACACCATTCAGCCAAAAAGCAAAAGCGAGGTCCAGTTCTATACGGCATGCTCTGAGACAGTTCTGGCTGCTGGGAATTGGCCACAGGGGAGTGCTGTGGAAGGAGTGTGGACTTCGTAGACCTGGGCAAACGTCCGACTTCTGCCTGGACAGGGTGACCTCTGAACTTCAGGGTTTGTAGAAGGAGGAAAATGCGCCCTGTGACATTCTTCCGGTGTTGAGAGGGTTAGAACAGTCCGTGAGACACCTGTCACAGTGTCTAATGCACAGAAGGACCCCATGTTTTGCTCTTGTTATTTTTAGAAATGGAGAACTGGGGGAATTTAATTTGTGCACATTTAACTTGCTTCCTGTCTTTTGTTTGTCAAACAAGCTCTTTGAGGACCTTGTCAATCCCATTTTTCAGGTCCCCAGTTGCCTGGCATATAATAAGGGCTCAGTAAATCTTTGTTGAAAGACTGAACAATACAGGTGCCCAGTGATAAGCCTGGGCCAGGCCATGGAAAAGGAAGAAAGGGAGACAGGCTGTGGTCAGGTCTTGGGGAAGATCTTGAAGTCACCATGATAGGGAAGTTGAGGAGGGGGAACACTTTGAAAGGAAGAGTGGTGTATTTATGTGGTGCGTCACCAAGTATAAGCATTGCTGGGTACTGAATGTAGGTTCAGTAGGTTCTGAGATTCTGTTTATAGTCTCTGGGATGGAAATAGCACATTCTGATGTGCTCTGACCGGTCCTCAGAAGAGTGAAAAGTTGAAACAACCCCAGGAGCCCCAAACAGATGTGCTTCAGCCAGTTAGCACTTTTTGGCCACTCCCTTGACGCACATTAATTTATTTGGTCCTCACAATGTGTCTTTGAAGTAGGTACTGTTATCACCCCATCTTAGAGTTGAAGAAACTGAGGCTTGGAGTAGTGAAGTCACTTGCCCAAGGGCACATAGCTTTCTCTCTCTCTCTCTCTTTTTTAAACTAAATTACCAGTTAATTATAAAAAGATGTAATTCAGGAACAGGCAGATGAAAGAGATGCGTAGGGCAAGGTATGGGGAGAGGGCGAGGAGCTTCCCTGCCCTCTGAGCCCGCCACGCTCTTCAAATCACATGTTCACCAACCAGAACCATGTAGCTCTTAAATAACAGAGCAGGACCTTCCCCCAACTCCTGTTGTCTGATTCCAGAGTCAGAGTTTACCAGCAGGACACCATTCTGCCTCTGTTGCTGGAAGACTATTGCTGTTGAATTGACAACAGTACGTCGGAAATGTTCATTTAAAACAGTGAAAGAGGGCGGGGCGGGGGGGGGGGTGCGGTGCCTGGGTTGCTCAGTTGGTTGAGCGACCGACTCTTGATTTCAGCTCGGGTCATGATCTCATGGTTCGTGAGATCAAGCCCAGCGTGAGGCTCTGCGCTGACTGTGCAGAACCTGCTTGAGATTCTCTCTCCCTCTCTCTCTCTCTCTCTCTCTCTCTCTCCTCTCTCTCTCTCTCTCACCCTCCACTCAAAAAAAAAAAAACTTAATTAATTAATTTATTTATTTTTAATTAATTAAAAACGGGATGAAACAAGACAAAAATAACATTTCAAACTGGTTATCAACATCTGAAACCGTATACGTTAGGATTAGATGATCATTTTTGAGGAGAGAGATTGAGTTTGGGGTTTTAGTTAGTTTGGGTTCCATACACCATTAAGTACCTACTATGTGCCAGGCTCTGTACTAATGCTGAGAATACACAGGGGACTCAAGAGCCAGTCCTGCCTTCCGAGCTCACGCTAAGCGACGTGCTGACTGGGAAACAAAACGGCCGCGCTGTATAACATAATTAGGGAAGCACCGGTGTAAAATGCTTTGGAAGCAAAAAGGAGAGCTCAAAGCTGGCTTTATGACAAAGACAGCTTTGGAATTGGGCCTCTCCCTGTGAAGAAGTATGTTCCGGGCAGCAAAAACTGCAAGAGTAAAGGTCCTGAGGCTTAAGAATCACTGTGGTAGGCGGGTCTGGGACAGTGGTGGGAGACAAGGTAGGACAGGGGTGTGAGATTCCTGAGCACCTTGAAAGCCATATTTGGGGACTTGAGCTTTATTTTGGAGGCATGAAGACTCCTTAAAGGTTTTAAAAGGGGGGGGGGCAGTTTTTAAAGTAGGGAACCATCTGAACAGGCTTGACCACTCTGGCTTCATTTAAAATAAAGGGGGAGGGGGGGGGCGCCTGGGTGGCTCAGTTGGTTAAGCATCCGACTTCGGCTCAGGTCATGATCTCACGGTCCATGAGTTCGAGCCCCGCGTCAGGCTCTGGGCTGATGGCTCAGAGCCTGGAGCCTGCTTCCGATTCTGTGTCTCCCTCTCTCTCTGACCCTCCCCTGCTCATGCTCTGTCTCTCTCTGTCTCAAAAATAAATAAACGTTAAAAAAAATTTTTTTTAATAAATAAATAAATAAATAAATAAAAATAAAATAAAATAAACGTTAAAAAAATTTTTTAAAAAAATAATAAATAAAATAAAATAAAATAAAGGGGGAGGGGGAGGCGCCTGGGTGGCTCTGTTGGTAAAGCGTCTGACTTCGGCTCAGGTTATGATCTCACGGTTTGTGAGTTCAAGCCTCACGTCAGGCTCTGTGCTGACAGCTCAGAGCCTGGAGACTACTTCCGATTCTGTGTCCCTCTCACTCGTCCCTCCCCCACTCATGCTCTGTCTCTCTTGCTCTCTCTCAAGAATAAATAAAATGTTAAAAAAAAATTTTTTTAATACGTAAAATAAAGGGGGAGGAGGCACCTGGGTGGCTCAGTCGGTTAAGTGTCCAACTCTTGATTTCGGCTCAGGTCATGATCTCACGGTTCATGAGTTCAAGCCCCCCATTGGGCTCTGTGATGACATTGTGGAGCCTGCTTCGGATTCTCTCTCTCTCTCTCTCTCTCTCTCTCTCTCTCTCTCTCCCTCCCTCCCCCCCCCCCCACTCACTCTCTCTCTCTCTCTCTCAAAATAAATAAATTAAAAAAATAAAATAAAGGGGGGAGGAACCCAGAACAGCCACTGTTCCCACCCCACCCCGTTCCAGGACTCGGGGTCCCCCTTTGGAGGGCAGGGCCTGGTTAGCCAGCCAGTCTTCGAGAACACCAGTAGCTGCCTGGGCATAGCTGTGTTAGGAGTGAGAGATTTGCCTGTCTTGGGGCAACTACAGTTACCTAGGGGAGGAGAGCACTCTTGTCTCCAGGGGCTGTACGGCCCCTCATGCCCTTCAAGGAAGCTTGTAAGCAAACAGGTGAGAGGTCCCTCAGTGGAGGACTCTTGAGAACAAAGAGTCATAATAGCCAGTGACTACAGAGAGCTTATTTTGTACCTACCGCCGTGCTAAATACTTTTTGTGCTTTATCTCATTTAATCACGTCAGCAACCCTTATTACCTTCATTTTACAGATGAGGAGGCTGAGGCCAGGAGGGGTTGGTGTGATGAAGAGCATGTGCTCTGTGGTCATGCTGCCTGCCCTTGAATCCTGGCTCCATGCTCGGTAGCTGTGTGACTTTGGGAAAGTTGCTTCCCCTCTAAATCTCAATTTCTCCACCTGTGGAGTGGAGAGTGGAACAAACAGTATCGATGGCAGGCATAGACAGCTTCTCCAAATGCTTCCCTTTCCTTTCCTGAGGCTGTGCCTTTAGTGAGGGGGAAGCCAAAGTCAAGCTCACGTCTGACTCCCGAGTCCAGACCTCAGCTTTTTTGAGCTACTGCTGCTTTCGTTTAAGAAAGAAGAAAAGCTTTGAAAAGAAACGGTTCCGAATCACAATTTGATTCATACAAACGTAGACCAGACTGAAGGTCCTTGGCGGAGTCTGACAAAAGCCAACATACTTTTGATTCCCTTGGGCCCCCTCCAGTCTGCTGCCATGCCATACTCCAGCTGTGGCCCAGGGCTGTCAGGGCCACTGATAGCCCCTGGTGTTAGGGGCTCCAGCAAGATTGTGGGGGGTAACTTCTTGCTCTCCTGCCAACCCTTCTCTCCTCCTTCTTTTTCTCCACCCACCCCCCCCCCCCCCCACCGGCAGTGAGAAAAAACGCAAGCCCGCATGGACCGACCGCATCCTGTGGAGGTTGAAGCGGCAGCCCCAGGCCAACCCCCACACCCCGAGACTGCCAGCCCCCCACTTCTGCCTGACCCTGAGGAGCTACGTCAGCCACATGGTGTACTGCATCAGTGACCATAAGCCTGTCACCAGCACCTTTGACTTGGAGGTGAATTTCTGGGCTGCCTGGCACTTAACAGAGCACCCGTGCCGGGCCACCTCCCACACCCTCCAGCCCTGGATTCTAATGTCAGCAAACGTCCCAGGGGAGACCTGTAGGAGGACACCACTGCCACTCCTCCCAGGTCAGGTATCCCAGCTCTTAGAAGCTGTGGAGGGCTCTGTCAAAAACGTGTCCAGACCCTTTGTGAACAGGTTTCCATTTCCTCTTGGTACCGTCCCTTGGGGCTAATGAGTTCCATTATGCTTATTACCTACTATGTGAAGTAGGACTTCTTCTTTTTGTCCTAAACCTACCTGGATCAGGTTGCAAAGGGAGCTCCCTACATCCTTGCATCTTGCCATCGAATGACCAAGGCAATGTTGACTTCCCTTGGTGACCCGCTGGCTGCCCTCAGCCTTCACTTTTTCATACTGGTTTGTCTGTCTGTATACCATTGTGTCCCTCCACATGCCTATAGCTGTTCTCCCCAGAGCCTTGGGGAGGGTTCCTGACAAACCCTAGAGGCCTGAGAGCAGCTCTCTGCCTTCTTTCTTAAACCTGTCATCAACTCCCCCATTCTCCTCCACCATCACCCCTCAACACTTGACTCTCTGCGTGGTTACCCACCTGGCCCCCGTCCCCATCTTCCCTGGCAGGGCCAGCCACCCCCAACAAGCCTTTGGCCCCTTCCTCCAGGTGGCCAGCCAGGGTCTGATACTTTCTCGGGGCAGCCGAGCAGAGTTCGATGCCCACCCCCTTGCGTGCCCTCTTTTCCCCTACTGACCCTGATGTGTTGGAAGGGCCCAGCAAGGTCATTCGTCTCAGAGAAAGGAATGATGCTATGGGATTTCAACCCCTTTCCCACTCCTGCGTGTAGCTGAAGCCATTGGTGTCTGCCCCATTGATCACCCTGATACCTGAGGGCCTGTGGACCATGGAAAACGACATGTTGATCAGCTACTCCTTGACCCCAGACTTTCTCAGCAGCCCCTGGGACTGGATTGGACTATACAAGGTGATGTGGCGGGAAAGGCGTGGCGTCCATCAGCCATACTGCTCTGGCTTATCCATCCTGAGGGTTTACGGGAGCTGGGCACAGGCTGAAGAGCTCATGCTCATCCCCCATGGGGGTCCTTGCCCACCTAGGGGCTGGCAGTGAAGGGGACGGTGCATACGCTACAATGGCCAGCCTGGGGAGTAAAACCGTCCTCTCCTTAGGACTTGCCATAGGTCCTGTGTCCTCCCAGACCACTGACTGCCCAATCCCCTCTCCCACAGGTGGGGCTGCGCCACATTAATGACTACGTGTCCTATGTCTGGGTCAGGGACAACCAGGTCTCCTTCAACGATGGGCTGAGCCAGGTACCTGCCCCCTTTCCTAAGCTAGGTATTCCACGTCTCCAGCATGAGGGCTTGCCTGAGCACCGCTCTGTCTTTGGAAGGAACCGAGGCTGGGATGATTTGTTGCTGAGCGCTGGGTGGGGCCCAGCCTGGGGAGGTGACCCCATTCCTATTCATCCTCCCCTCCAGGTATACTTCAATGTCAGCGATATCCCCGAGACTGAGGACCAGTTTCTCCTCTGTTACTATAGCAACAGTCTACATTCTGTGGTGGGGATAAGCAAACCCTTCAAGGTACGGGATGCTGGTGGGGAAGGGGACTGTCAGAGGACTTGAGCTCCTCATCGGTTCTCCGAGGGCACGGGCTAGGAACCCACTTGTACCATGGAGCCGCATCCTTTGAGAATGGGAGTGATGGAAAGGCACAAAGGAAAACCTGCTCTTCCCCTCCCCCCCCCCCCCCCCCCCGCACTTCTACTCACCGCCTGTTTTATCCCTGCAGATCCAGCCTGGCTCCTCCTTGGCAGAGGACCTACTGGGTGAAGCCCAACCACATATCTGAGCCCGGATGAGAGTGGATCCAGGGCGGAGGCCAGAGCTGGCAGCCAGCTCTGCCTACCACTGCCAGGAGCGCTGGGGGCCCAGCCCCCAGAAGAGGCAGCAGGTACCCTCCACCTCCCAGGGGGAGCTCTCGCCACACTCCTATGCTCTCTCTCCAGTCCAGATCTCTGGAATTGGCCACTTGAATACAGGTTTTTGTTGCTGAGATGTGAGTGCAACCAGCTGGTTTGTCAGCAGTGAAGACCTGAGACAGTCCACTGGCTGTGGGAAGACCCTCCAGCCTGCATCTCGTTTCTTGATTTTCCCCACACACACTTCCAGTTCCGCCCAAGCAGGCCTGCCAGGCACATGCCCCATCTGGCACAGGCCTGCATTCTTGTCACGCCATCCTGGGCCTCAGGCTGCCTGGGCGGGGGGGAAGAGATGCTCACATTTGCACAGGCTCTGTAGACTGGTTGGCACAAGCAGCCCTGGGTTCCAGGAGTCTTGGCATCTCATTGCCTGTCCCCCTGAGGGATAGGCAGAGGGCCTGGGGTCCCTGCTTTCAGCAAGGACTAAGTGGGTGGGATGGAGGGGCCCCTTCACCCAGGCTCTCATGTAGATGTTGTGGGCAAGACGATGACTGTCCTGCTGCCAGTACCCCCACCCCAGGATGTCCCAGGGCCGGAGCAGAAGATTGAACCCAGGTTCACTTCTGCTGGTGGGTCAGGCTCCATGCCCCAACCTGTCCTCTTGTGAAGGCACAGACTTTTCCAGGGTGTTCCTCGCCCATTCGTGCTCATCTGCCCCTACCCTTGCTGCGGTCACTGGCCAGAAACCTGCCCTCTCTCTAGAGTGCCCTAGCACCCAGAAGCGGAGGCCGGCAGAGAAGAGAGCCAGAATCTAGATGTTGGAGAATCTGACCTTGAGGGTGTTCAGAGAGCATTCTCTAGGTGCTGTGTGGGCACTCAGTCCCACCTCCCACCACTTGCCTCCAGCCACTGGTGATTCAACGGCCCTTCTCCCAGGAGAAGACACCTCAGGGAGCCTGCTCTGTGACCATCATGCCCATCCTATGACTTGAGACTGAGGGACGCTGCAGTTGCTCTCTGATCCATACTCCACCCTGGGAGCCGTGTGTACCATGAAGAACTGTCCCCCTGGCTGCTAGCGGGCCATGGCTATCTGTGCTCTGCGTCTATTGTGTTGGAGGATAATTAGAAACATGACTTTTACACTTGTGTGTGACTCTGTGGCACATAGTAATGGGCCCTTTCTAAACTCTGGGACGAGGGCCCTGTAGATCCAGACTAGACTTTGTGTGTCCGAGGGTGGCAGATATTGCCGGGATGGGAATGGGATGAGGTTCCAGGATGGTGGCCCTCTGGGTCCCTGGTGCAGTTGGGGCGAGCCACCTATGTGATTAGGCACTTAGTTTACTTTGCTGCGAAGCAGAATGCATTTCTGGCAACCGACAACTCAGAAAAGGTGCTTACTCTGCACTCTGGTTCATCCCTCCTCACCTTAGTCTTGAGCCATGTCCAGCTATCCAAAGATGTCACCATCTTTTCTCTCTGCCCCACCTTTTCCCAGACCCTCCTGCCCCCAACATCTCCATGGTAACCTCTGTTCCTGCCCCAACACACTCAACACCTGAGGAACAACCCACACTTGCCCGCCTCCTGCCTTCGTGCCTGCACAACCATCATGGGCTCTGCCACAGGGCACCTGTCACTTGGCAAACAGAGAAACCAAAGCTCAAAGGAGTGGCGTGATCCTTCCAAAATTACACAGGCAGCTGTGGTGTCCTGCAGGGCCAGAAACCCAGGAACGAGGTCAAGACCCGGGTTTGAATCCGAGTTCCACCTCTTCCCACACAGGAATCTCGGCTGTCTGTAAAACACAAAGAATGAATCCATTCACAAGATTGTTGTGAGAACAATTGCAAAAACAACCAAAGCGACAGCATGCCTACCTCTTCGTTCTGATTAACGGAGCCCTGGGGCTGGGTCTCCGTGGTCCCCCCTTCTGCTTGTGGAGCAGCATGCTTGTCCATGTGCCCACCTCTCCCCTTCCCTCCTTTAAGTCCTCACACATCCCTACCCCTGCCTCCTGTTGGGGGCCCCCTCCTGGCCTGGGGGTGGGGGTGAGTCCAGTGATTGAGAGGCCGGGAAAGGGAAGGGGGAGTGTTCTCCCTCCTCTTGGCCCCAGTCAGGATATGGTCGCTCTGGGCCCAGCCCTGACCCGCTGGGTGGAAACAGGAAATATGTGAGACTTGGTGTTCGCTGGGTCTCTGCGCCTGGCTCCACAGCTGATAAGGGCCATTGTGTGGCCACCGGGGATGAGCCTGCCCTAGATAGACATGCTGCTCAGAGGAAGGAAGGAAGCTTTGCTGGCCTTTCCTGGGCGGGGGAAGCCGTGGGGAGGGAAGGAAAGGGTGCCCCGGGGGGAAGGTGCCCATCCAGGGGGCTGTCAAGGCCAGCACCAGCCCACTGGACTTCACCCCTCCCAGGCCAGTGCCTCTCTCTGGAAAGGTCACTTTTCCCCATCCTCTTTCCCTTCTCACTTCCGATAAGGAACGGCTGAAGACCTGAGGGCTCACTCCCAGGCCAGGAAAGTGTCAGCTGTGATTTAGCAACAATAAAGAAGAAAACAGGAACGCCGGGGGTGAGGGGCACCTGAGGGTGCTATGGAAAAGTAAGAAGCCGACAGGGCTACAGCTGCCCAGAGCCAAGGAGTCTGGGGACCAACTTCCCAAGCATTAAAGGCTCCAGAGGACGGTGGGACGGGGGCCTCCTCCCAATGTCGTCCTGCCTCTCTGGCTAAACCCCCTCTGTCCAACATGGCCAGCCCCCAACCGCTCTGGCCTCTCAAACTTAAGGGGTTTGCCCGCTGCTGTGGGGAGGTAGGCACACTGGGGGAACATGCAGGAGGGGCAGTGCCTATTGATGGATCCTGTTGGCTTAGGGCGGGATGTGCTTCTGGTTTGGAGAACACTGAGCTCTACGGCTGACACCGGTGAGTGGGCAGCAGGAGAGGCCTGGCCATGGAGCTGCTGTGGCGAAGGACCCTCCTAACCTTTGACCTGGAGGCCAGGGTCCCCCACGGGTGGCTGCATCAGCTCCTCTGGTTACCTGGGACAACAGGCATTTCCTCCATCCCTCGGCCCCTCCTCTTCCTGCCCCAACCCGCTGGGCCAAGAGGCCTCCCAATCAGACCTGCGCTGCTCCAGCTGTGTCCTGAGGAGCTGGACCAGACACATCCCCCGGGGCCGGAGTTGAAGCCGAACCAAGTGGCCATCCCAGTGTGAGACCAGATTCCTGACTCCGGGAGCAGCCAGAGCCAGGGGGCAGGCAGGCTTTTGCTCAGCACACTGGCTCTCCATCGGCAGAATGGCACTGCAAGTGGAGCTGATACCCACTGGGGAGATCATCCGCGTGGTTCATCCCCACAGGCCCTGCAAGCTTGTAAGCTGGGATGCCCTGGGCCGGGAGGAAGGGTGGCAGCATCTCCCCAGGGCCCAGCAGCTCCCTCTCAAGCAAGCCCCTCAGGAAAGAGGTGAGCAGTGGGGAGGGGTTCTGATCTTTGGCTGGACAGGAACAGACTGGACAAGAAGGGGTAAATGAAAGGAAGGGGTAAGAGTTTAAGCACCTCTAGGAGCAGGGTTTTTCTAAGCAGGGATCTAGGTTTGAATCCCTTCTCTCCCAGCTCCCTGATCCTCAATAGGCTGGACTATAAACTGGCCCTAACACGTAGGTGACAGGACTGCTCTGGGGCCAAAGGACCGGCGGTGCATGTAAAGCTCCAGACGCATAGTACAGGTTGAATTAATGCCTCCGCTTCATTCAGCCCAAAGAACCAGGACTGGCCAGCTCAGAGCGGTAGCTTGGGCAGGGAAGGAGGGGGAAGGGAGACAGGTAGGCACAAGTGGGGAAGAGCTGAGCTGGCCTGGCAAAAGCGGGGCGGGGGTCGGGTTTGCTCTGAGGATGCAAAGCGGCCCTAGGATGGGGAAATGCATCCCCTCGACCCCAGCGCTGCAGCGAGTGGGCCAGGTGTGGAGAGTGCGTGAGTGTGTGTGTGTGTGTGTGTGTGTGTGTGTGTGTGAGAGAGAGAGAGAGAGAGAGAGAGAGCGAGCGTGAGCGAGCGCGTGTGTCCGCGTGTGGCTGTGACGCGCGCCCCGTCCCCGGAGCTGGTTGCGGAGTGTGCGGCACCGAGTCTCGGCGGACTCAGGCGGGGGCCAGGGCCGGGGCTGGCCGGGGCGGGGCGGGGCGGGAGGGTTCGCGCGCGCGCGCCCGGGCCTGGGCCCTGCCCGGGATGACGACAGGCAGCGGCCCGGCCCCGGGCGGGCCCTGGGCGGGGAGAGCGTGCCGGGGCCGCGGACTCCGGAGCCGGCCACGCCGCCCAGCCTGGCCCCCGCCTGCGCACCCGAAGAGCCGAGCCGGTGGGTACGGGGGGCGTGGGCGCACGGCGGGCAGCAGCCGCGTGGTCTCGGGAGGGGTCGGCCGGCGGGGGGAAAGGGGGAAAGGGCAGGTGGCCGAAAGCCGAGCCCAGCCCGGAGCTGCCGTGCGGGAAGGCGGGGGTCGCCGGCCTGGGGATCGCTGGGGCCGAGGGTCGGCCCGGGCGGCCTGGCCCGGCCCGTGAGGGGTCCCAGAACTCGGCCTCGTGGAGACTTAGATTACTTGCAGGTAACGTGAGGGCGGGGAGGGGCGGCTGGGGTCACAGGATCCAGGCACCCTGTACCCTCTTTGGGCCCCTCCGGCAGCCGGGGCTGCCTCTGGGTTCCGGAGAGGACGCACGAGCCCCGCCCCTTCCCGTACTCCGCCCCCGGGGCCCTGCAGTGCCAGCTTCCCCGCGCCTGGGCGCCGGTGAGTGCGGCGGCCGGGGTCTCGGAGGTGAACGAGAGAATGAATGGTCGGTCCACGGCCTTATTCAACTCCTGGCACGCTCTGGGCTCTGTGATTCGTTCATTCATACAGGCGTCCACGAGGGGTTACTGAGCCCCTACTGTGTGCCTAGCCGGGGTGTACGCCCTGGAGGGAGTAGTCTCCCGGGAAAGACTGACAAGGAAACTGGCGATTGGAGCACGATGAGATATGGAGGGGGCTATGTGTTGGGGGAGGCAGGAAGGGGTTCTGAAGGAGGTGATACCTGAGCTGAGTCTTCAAGGATGACTAAGAGTCAGTCAGGTGGGGAGAGGGAGGGTGCGCCCAACCAAGGAAGGTGCAGGTGCAAAGACAAGAAGCTTAGGGAGAGAGCGACGTGTGATAGGGATGGGGGCAGTTCCTCCTGGCTGTGTGTGGTAGTGAAAGAAGGGACTGGAGAGGGCCACCCCTGTGGTCACACGGGAACACGGCACATCGGGGTGAGCTGAGGACAGAGGGGGCTGCTGGAGTCTATATGCAGGTTCCTGGCAAGAAGCATTAGGTGTGAAGTGTGGGCTTGGCACATGGAAGGGTGCCCCATAAACTTTCACTCCGTTAACATAAGATGTTAATTAATCAGACTTGCATTTGTAAATACTACAGGCTGTTGTGGGAAAATGGATTGGAGGGAGGAAGGCTGGGAGGGCAGTGTGAAGGTTGCTGCCTGATCCAGGAGCACAAGAGTGAAGGGGGAGCAGAGGGAAGGTTTTAGCAGGTGGTGACTCCTTGGTGTGAGAAATGGAGGGAAGTGAACAGGACTTTTGATGCCAGATGGTGATGACTAGCTGGAGGTGTCTTCCTCCTTTCTACATATAGGATATTGAACAAGGAGGATAGGTCAGGGAGACAAAGTGCTCTGTTTACTTCTGCTGGACCCCCAAGCAGAGGTGTCTGGCAGGCCAGAGACCCATGATTCTAGAACTAGAGTGTACAGCCCTTGACTGGGGCCCTGTGAACAATCGGGTAGAGCCCTTTAGTCCCCACCTTTCATCTCCCTTGCCCCTCACAAGTTGCCCTAAGTCTGGAACAGTCCTTGGTGGGGCAGCCTGGGCCCAGATCTAAGATACATCCAATAAATATAAACTGAGCATAATGAATATAAACTGAATATAAACTCTTCTGTGCCCAGCACTACACTGTGGGTGAGAGAGGCTATGAGTCTGTTTCCCCAAAAGGCCAGGAGGCTGCCTCGGTGGAAATCAGCTTTTAGCAGAAATCTGGGGATGCTCAAAACACCCTCTCCAGATCTGCATGGGTCCTTTGAGGCTCTTTGAACATCTGAGGCTGCCACTGCCTTCCCCACTCCTCCAGAGGCCAGTCTTGAGGGTACCTGGCCCACACTAGGTAAAGGGCACTGGATGACCTAGGTCTGCTGGGTCTGCCCCATCCCTGCCTTTAGAGGAAATGACACAGGTGGGAGGAAACCCAGAGGTAGTCTTGGGAAATAAGTCTTGGGTCACTCATGTGTCCATGGCTTCTCGCCAGCCTGCAGCCAGCCCCTAGGTGCAGGACCATGCTCGGGGCCCAAAGGCAGTGGCGTACTCCCTAGCTATTGCTCCTAAGGCCTACATATCAATAGTCACACAAAACTGACAGGGTTGTATACTGGGCACTGCAGTCACGGGGTTACTGAGGAAGGTCATAGCCTGCCAGGGCAGCGAGTTAACCCTTGCAGAGAAGCGGAAGCTTGGACATCCACCAGCCAGCGGGCGGGCCGCCTCTCTCCTTCAGGGCAGCCCTGCAGAAGCAGTGAGTGCTGGCGTTGCCGGTTCCAACGCCACCCCTCCTTTTACTAGTCCTGGGATCTTGAACAAGTCATTCACCTGCCCAGACTCAGTTTCCCCGCCTATAGAATGGGGTAATAACGCAGACCTAAAGGCTTGGCTTGGGAGCATGGAAGGGAGTACGGTAAGTCGGCGCTGAGAACGCAGGAAGCTCCAGGAGCTGCAGCCTTGGTCTCTGTGTGTCTCACACCCTCGGTTCCCCGCCTCCCTACCCCCTCCCTGGGGCTGGCGCTTCCGTCCAGTGAGGCGGGGCGGGCGGGGGCCGGGACCCCGGCCGGGGCCGCCCCTCTGGCCTGCCCGGCAGCGAAGACGCCCCCTCCTTCCGCCGCCGGGCGGCGGCTGTGGGGGCGCCAGCGGGCATCCCGGGAATGCGGCGGCGCGGCTCCGGGTGGGGGGTGGGGGGGTGGCCGGCAGGACCCCTCCGCACGCGGATTCCCCTCATTCCAGCCGCTTGACGCGGCAGCGGGCGGGGCGGGCTCTGCGGCCGCGAGGCTCCTCCCGTTCTCCGCTCCTCCTCCCCGGTCCGCGAGCGGCCGCAGCGCCAGCCCTGTCGCCCCCTTACCGCAGGGAGCCATGCTGCTGGTGGGGGCTCGCTCGACCTCGTTCCCCCAGTATCCAAAGGCGCTCCCCACCCCGAGTGGGCTGGAACCTGAGAACCCTCCCCGCTCCCCTTCCCTTCTGGATTTTAAACCTGGGACGCCGCAGAGGGCGCCCCCTTCCTCCCTGAGCCCGCCTCTGTTGGTGGCGTTTAATACCCCCCCTCCTCTCCCACCCATCTCCCAGCTGCGCACCCAGTCCCCTGGCCCCTCCGCAAGGCCCCATCTCCCAGCTGGTGCCCCCCCCGCGGGGTCCCCCGGGCCGCGGCTCCGACCGGGCTGTTGTTCTTGAGGTAATGAGCCTCCCCACGAGGCTGCAGCCCGCACCTGCCGCAGCCTCACCCCCTCTCGGGGGAGCCTGGGTGCGAGGGGCATGCTGGGGCTTTAGGTCTCGGCCCCGCCTTTTCCTCTCTAGGACAAGTCCGCGTTACTGTGCCTCAGGTTCCTTATCTGTCAGGTGGGAAACAGGTAAAGTTTACGAGAGCTGTCTGTAACTGGCAGGCACGCCTGAGGGGCTTTCCCCACTATAGGAAGTGTGACCTATCTGTCCCAGGGCCTGGCTCTTAGTAGGTCTGTCCCAAGCACGTGTGGAATGAATGTCGGGCCGAGAGAGGGAAGTGCTTGTTGAGGGACTGGGAGGTGCCTTCGCGCTTTATCTTAGCCTTCCCAGCAATCTTTAAGGCAGGTATTAGCCACATTTTAAGGATGCAGAGTTGGCTCTAGGAAACCGACTTGCTCCCATACAGCTCGTGAGAAATAGCCCAGCCGTTTGCAAGCACCAAAGCCTTTTAGCCATCACCGCCTCTGCCAGCGGTGGGATCTGAGCTAGAGTTTGCCCCTCGAGTGCCTTTTAAGACCCCAGCGACGGTGGGGCTGCTTGGGGCTGATTTGGGAGAAGAGTGTCCTGGGGGATCAAGAGGGAGAGGAGAGGAGCCCCTGAGCGAAGCACAGAGGCCCTCGTTAGGGTGTCTGGGATAGGGGAGAAGGGTATAGGCCCCAAATGCTGGAAGTCGGGTGTACATTTCCCAGATGGAAGAATGAGACCTCCATAGGGGCCAGACACACACCGCGCCCGGCAAAGGCTCCCTGTGGCCGTGGCTGTCCCTTGGGTGTGCGCTCCGTCCTGACTCGGAACCTAAAGAGATTTTCTTGGGCCTTAAGGACACTGGGCCACCCCCCAGAGAGTATATAGGGGTGGACAGTGTCCTGCACGGAGGCTCCGCCCGCCTGGGCGCGCCGGCCGTATTTGGACATTTCGGTCTATTTTTAACTTTCCTGGGACTTGAGGTTGGGGTGAGGGGAGATGGAAATCCTGCCTCCTTCGGGACCCAAGGGCCTCAATCTTCGTCGTGCGCCTGGCCTGATGTGTAGTGTAGACACAGCCCGGAAGTGAGTTCCGGGTCCGTGTAGACGCGGCGCCCGTGCGGGTTCCGGGCCCCACCCTGGAACCAACAACGCCCCTCCTGGAAAACCTGACTCAGGCCGAGCCCCTCCCGGGCGGGGAGCTCCGTCCCCCCCCCCCCCCATTTCCACCCCCGCACCGAAATCCCGCGTAGTTCCCACCCCACTCCCACCAGCTGGGCAGGAACCCCCAAGTGCGAACCCCGTGGGAGGCGCGGGCGGCCGGGGAGTCCCGCGCTTCTGAGGCTCGCGCAGGGGGCGGCGCGGGGGGCGGGCCGGCCCCTCCCTCGCTGACGCCGCCGCCGCCGCTGCCGCCGAGCCCCGGGCGGAGAGCACGGGCAGCGGAGCAGGGCGCCAGACCGGCCGGGCAGGATGCGCTACCGGGCGTCGGTGAGCGGAGGTGGCGGGCAGGGCGGGGGTCCCGAGCGTCCCTCTCTGCCTCGCGGCGCCGCCTCGGCCCCGCCAGGAAGCGGGCGCGGCCCAGGAATTTCGGGTGGAAAAACGTCCCGGAAAGTTGCAGGGGGAAGAGGCGGAGGCAAAGAGGGCCGCGGGGCACTCGGACCCAGAGCCCGGCTGGCGGCTCTCAGGGAGGGCTGAGAGCACAGAGACCCGTCACCCAGAGGGCAAGGGGGCGGGAGCTTTGGCCAGATTTGGCAGCAGCTTCGGGACAGCATTGGGGGGAGGGGGGGGCGGTTAAGGCGGCGAGGGACAAGCCTGGGAGAGGCAGGCCAGACCCAGAGGGGTGCCCCAGGCCAGAGATCTGGATGCTTTGTGGTTGGAGGAGAATTGATGGCCTCAGTGGGATCTACACCCCACCCCCCTCCCACACTGCCACCTTGCTGTTCTCCGAACCTTGACACTCTTGACGTCAATTTCCTAGAGCCCCCTCTCCTCCTATGTGAAGAGTGTAACCTGGGGTGAGGGCCTCGTTGAGCCTGTGTGCTCTGGAGGCAGCTGGGCTTTCCATGGTAAAACCCCCACCCCCTTGAGGCTTCTGGGGCTCTCAGGAGGAGGGTGTCTGGGGAGGCTGGCAGCTGGAGGAGAGGGTGTGGCCCAGCTATGGGAAGGAGTGCCCCCCCCCTCCTCCCCTGCAACTTCTGGGGTGGGTGTTGAGTCCAGCTGGGACAGGAGGCCCTCTGGGGAAATCCCTCTCCTGTGGTCTGTTGGTGGCCTCTTGCTTGGTCCCTGACTCTCTTCTCCTGGAGATTTTTTTTTTTTTAATTTTTTTTTTTTAACGTTTTATTTATTTTTGAGACAGAGAGAGACACAGCATGAACGGGGGAGGGGCAGAGAGAGAGGGAGACACAGAATTGGAAGCAGGCTCCAGGCTCTGAGCCATCAGCCCAGAGCCCGACGCGGGGCTCGAACTCGCGGACCGCGAGATCGTGACCTGAGCTGAAGTCGGACGCTCAACCGACTGAGCCACCCAGGCGCCCCTCTTCTCCTGGAGATTTTGATGAGTGAGGGTGGCAGAGATGGCTCCACCCTGACTGCAGAATTCACTCTGAGCCATTTTGTCCTCCAAAGCACCTGTCACACGTGGCCCAGAACTAAGGGACTTGAGGTCACCTGGTCTAACTCAACTCCTCCTTGAGGAGGAAACAACCCAGAGAGAGGAGGGGATTTGTCCAAGGTCAACAGAGCATTCTTTTTATTATTCCAGGGAGTTTCTTCTCATGACTCCTCTTTCTCTACACAAAAAGCAGTGCCTGCCTGGATTTAGTGGCCTTGCTTCACATTCCTCAGGGTCTTCCGTGCCCCAGTGTCCTGTGTCCAGGTGCCATGTGCCCCACATGGTCCTTGTTCTGTATGACCCATGTCCTCAGTGTTCCATGTGCCAGCTTCCTGTGACCCTGCCCCTGTACCCAGCATGGTCCATCTCTTGGGTGTTCTCTGTGTCCTGGGTGCATGTGCCCCTGGTTGCCCTCTTAGTCCCACAGGCTGAGGTGGAAGAGAAGCAGCCTTACCTTACCCTGCTGGCTCTGACCGTCCTGTGGTCCATTCCCTGCAGGCCTTGGGCAGTGACGGGGTGCGGGTGACCATGGAGAGTGCACTGACGGCCCGTGACCGGGTGGGGGTACAGGATTTCGTGCTGCTGGAGAACTTCACCAGTGAGGCAGCCTTCATCGAAAACCTGCGGCGACGCTTCCGGGAGAACCTCATTTACGTGAGCCCCAAGTGGGAAGAGAAGGGTTTCTGGGGGGCGCAGACACAGGTCTGAGGGGGAAAGAAGCACCAGGAGCCTCTGGGAGAGACTTCTGATTCTCCTCCCTCAACCCCCAGACCTATATTGGCCCCGTCCTGGTTTCTGTCAACCCCTACCGAGACCTACAGATCTACAGCCGGCAGCACATGGAACGTTACCGGGGTGTCAGCTTCTATGAGGTGCCACCCCACCTGTGAGTGACCCCCAGCCTCTCCAGGAGTGACCCCCCCCTTCCACCTGAGATGACCCCACCTGAGATGACTCTCACTCTAGAATATCCCTGACCTCCAACCTGGGATGAATCATCTGTGAGGGGTCCTACAATCTCTCACCTTAGAGTGACCCTGATCCCCACTTGAGATGAATCTCTCAACCCCATCTGGGGGGGGGCCTCCCCAGCCCCCACCCCACCTCACACCCCTAGCTCCTTGCCCCCAACTGTACCAGGGCATGGCTCCCCAACCTCAGTGACTCTGCGACCCCAATCTCTACCTGAATGACTTCCAGGACCCCCACCCGTGAGTGATCTCCTCAGTCCTCCATCTCAAAGTGACCCCCATTTCAGGGTGAAGGACCTTCCCTGACCCGCAGTCCTGAGGGTCCCCCAATCCCCATCTGTGAGGGTATGCCCAACTCCCACCCACAAATGAATTCCAAGCAAATATGAGAAATACGGGAATCCCTGTGCCCCATCCCCCTCCTACCTTGCCCCACTCCCATCCCTTAAGCTCCTGACAAGCCTCTGCCCCAGGTTTGCAGTGGCCGACACCGTGTACCGGGCACTGCGCACCGAGCGCCGGGATCAGGCGGTGATGATCTCTGGGGAGAGCGGGGCAGGCAAGACAGAGGCCACCAAGCGGCTGCTGCAGTTCTACGCTGAGACCTGCCCAGCCCCCGAGAGGGGGGGTGCTGTACGTGACCGGCTGCTGCAGAGCAACCCGGTGCTGGAGGTAGGGGACAGCAGTGTCTGCAGGGAGGGAGGGGCAGGGAGAGAACACCAGATATCCCTCATACCCCCCTCCGCTCCTAGGCCTTCGGAAACGCCAAGACCCTCCGGAACGATAACTCCAGCAGGTTTGGGAAGTACATGGATGTGCAGTTTGACTTCAAGGTACCTGTGGATGGGTCAAGGCAGGGGGAATGGGATTCCCAGGTGGTAGGCACCCACTCGCCAGGTCTTTGGTATCAGCAAATATTTATTGAGCGTCTACTCTGTGCCAGGTGCTGTTCCAGGTGCCAGTGGTACAGCAGTGAAACAAAATAGACAAAAATCCTGCCTCCAGGGAGATAGACAATAAACAGAAAAATGTAATTTAGGTGACGAGTGCTATAGAAAAAGTAAAATGAGGTGAGGGGTGGGACCAGTTGCTATTTTAAATAAGGCAGATAGGGTAGACCTCACTGAGAAGGTAGTATTTTGGTAAAGGCTTGATGGAGACAGGGGAGGAAGCTGTGCGGATACCTAGGGGAGAGAGTTCAGGCAGCGGGACTAACCAGTGCAAAGGCCCTGGGGTAGGAGAGTACCTGGTAAGGACAGCAAGGAGGCCAGAGAACAAGGTGCCCAGGAATAGGAGGGGAGACTGGATGGTGCAGGCACTTCTGGGTCTTTGTAAGAAGTTTAAAAAAAAAAACAACTCTGAGTAGGGGCACGTGGGTGGCTCAGTCGGTTAAGCCTTTGACTTTGGCTCAGGCCATGATCTCGTGGTTCATGAGTTTGAGCCCCATGTCGGGCTCTGCGCTGACAGCTCGGAGCCTGGAGCTTGCTTTGGATTCTTTGTCTCCCTCTCTCTCTGCGCCACCCCCCCCCCCCCCCAGCACATGCTCTGTCTCTGTCTCTCTCAAAACTAAATAAAACAAAACAAGAAACTCTGAGTAGAAGGGGAGCTGTTGGAGGGTTTGGAACAGAAGTGCGTCATGATGTGACGTTGCTCTCAAACAGATCCCTCTAGTGCTTTGTCAAGAGTAGATGGTAGGAGAAGCAGGCTGAACAAGGAAACCAGTCCAGAGGCTGGTGGTTATTAAGCCGAGATGACAGATGACAGTGGCTGGGACCAGTGTGGTGGCAGTGTAGAGTTGTGGATGTTTTGAGGGTTAAAGCAGCAGGATTGGCTGCGTGGCGGGACATGAGGTTAGGGAGGGAAAGAGGCTTCCAAGAGGAGGGCAAACTTCTTGGGTGGAGTGGCCATTGACCAAGATGGGAAGAGAGGAGCTGGTCTGAGGAGGGGACACCATGAGTACAGGGTGCAGTTCCAGGCCTGTTGAGTGTAAGCGGCTCGTCGGACAGCCAAGTGGAGTGGCCAGGTAGATAGGGCTGGACGTGCTCATTTCCTAGATGAGAACACGGAGGCCAGAGGGGGTGGCTGGCTGAGCCCATGCAGCTAGTCGCAGCTCTAGAATTAGAAGCCAGGAGTGCAGAGGAAGGCGGGGGAGGGTGGGTTGGAGCCTATCCCCAGGCCCCCTGAATAGCCACCACGTCCTGCCCTGCCCACAGGGTGCGCCTGTGGGTGGCCACATCCTCAGTTACCTGCTGGAGAAGTCCCGAGTGGTTCACCAGAACCACGGGGAGAGGAACTTCCACGTCTTCTACCAGCTGCTGGAAGGGGGCGAGGAGGAGATGCTGCGCAGGCTGGGCTTGGAGCGGAACCCCCAGAGCTACCTGTACCTGGTCAAGGTGAGTCGCGAGTGGGCAGGGCGGGTGCCACCCAGGGAGTGCAGCGCTGGGGCTGGTGACCCAGCTCTGCTCTTCCCCCAGGGCCAGTGTGCCAAAGTCTCGTCCATCAATGACAAGAGTGACTGGAAAGTCGTCAGGAAGGCTCTGACAGTCATCGACTTCACTGAAGATGAAGTGGAGGTGAGGCCCGTGCTGGGGACCCCCCCTTTCCTCCTGCCGCACCTGGAAAACCTCCGTCCGCTTTTACAGCCCTTACAGCTCCCTTCTCTCAGACACTCCCCCACCTATTCCTTGCTCCATCTGACTGCTCACTGGTTGCCCTCCTTGGCTCTCTGCCCCTCCTGTGACCCCCACCCACCCCTCCCTGTTTGTCCAGGACCTGCTGAGTATTGTGGCCAGCGTTCTGCATTTGGGCAACATCCACTTTGCCGCTGATGAGGAGAGCAACGCCCAGGTCACCACCGAGAACCAGCTCAAGTATCTGACCAGGGTGAGTGGGGTGAGCAGAGGGCGAGGGCAGAGGGGCTGGGGTGAGGAGGAGTGCACCCCCACCATGCCCACCCCCTCCCTTGACAGCTGCTTGGTGTGGAAGGCTCGACGTTGCGGGAAGCCCTGACACACAGGAAGATCATCGCCAAGGGGGAGGAGGTGAGGCCAAGCCTTTGTCTCAGGACGTGGGGGGTGAAGGGGGTGCAGGTGCTCCAAGGCCTCTTCTGAGACTCCCACCTCCAGGAACGCAGCCTCCTGTCCTTACACCGTCTTCCCTCTGATGTGGCCACTGTGGCCGCTCCTGGCGTGCCCCACCCCCCAGGCTCACCAGGAGCCGGGAGGACAGAGCGGTTGTGGTTTTCTGGTGCTCGGCCTGAGCCCATACGGGAGGCAGATGGAAAGGGGTCTGTGGCATTCATCTCCCGTCTCACCTTGGCTGGCAGCTCCTGAGCCCGCTGAACTTGGAACAGGCTGCGTATGCACGAGACGCTCTTGCCAAGGCCGTGTACAGCCGCACTTTTACCTGGCTGGTCAGGAAGATCAACAGGTCGCTGGCCTCCAAGGTGAGCTCGTGGCCCTTGGCCCATGCTGCTTCTGAGGCAGCAGAGAGGGCAGTCCAGGGAGGCCCGGGGCTGGGTGCTGGCAAACACCAGGACCCACGCTCTTTGTTGAACCGCTGGCCCTAGGATGCTGAGAGCCCCAGCTGGCGGAGCACCACGGTCCTTGGGCTCCTGGACATTTATGGCTTTGAAGTGTTTCAGCACAACAGGTCAGCCCCCCCGTCCACCTGCCCGTCTCTCCTCCCATCTCCCCTGTCCCGGTCCCTCTCCTCTTGCCCCTGCCTCTCGTATTCCTGATGAAGTCCCCGGCCACCTCAGGTCCTGCTCTGTGTACCTTCCCTTAGCTACTCCGAGTCCTCCCCGTATCTCTCCCCTGTCCTGGTCCTGTGTCCCCCTTGGACTACCGTGGGCTCTTCTGTTTCCTTCACAGCTTTGAGCAGTTCTGCATCAATTACTGCAACGAGAAGCTTCAGCAGCTCTTCATCGAGCTCACCCTCAAGTCGGAGCAGGAGGAATATGAGGCAGAGGGCATCGCGGTGGGTGCGAGCCTACAGGTGTCCCTATGGACACCCCATAGGAAGCCAGGCACTGGGGTCCCCTGGACAAGGTGCTAGGACCCCATGATGATGCTGTCCTTCCCTTTTGCCCTTCAGTGGGAGCCCGTCCAGTATTTCAACAATAAGATCATCTGTGACCTGGTGGAGGAGAAGTTCAAGGGCATCATCTCCATTTTGGTGAGTCCTTTGCTCTTTCGAGGACTCATGTTGGGGGCTGGGTGGGAGGATGTTACTCCGTTCCCTGTTCTCTTAGGCCTGTCCACGGAGGGCCTGAGTTTGGTGTTGAGTAGGGACAGGGCAGGGCTGTGTGTGGAGGGTGAGGTGAGGTGCTGGTCTGGTCTGGAAGCTGTCTGTGGGAGGCTCCCTATGATCTGCCCCTGTCCGCTGCATCTCTGCTTCCTGGCACGATGCCCCTGAGTCTCCTGTGCCCTCCGGCTCCTTCCCTGATACATCCCTCATCCTCTGCCACACCCCCCCAGGATGAGGAATGTCTGCGCCCTGGGGAGGCCACGGATCTGACCTTCCTGGAGAAGTTGGAGGACACAGTCAAGCACCATCCGCACTTCCTGACGTAAGCGGGGTGGCCGAGCAGCTTAGGGGCAAGGGCTCGCTTGGGGAAGAGCCTGTGAAGCGCGGGATCCCCCTACAATCCTAAGACCCCAGCCATAAGGAGGGATGACCAGGGGAGTTGCTAAGCTGAGGACAGGCGCACAAAGCCACAGCTTGTGGTGCATCAAAGTAAGAAGCTAAGAGGAGCATGGCTCCCTCCTTATTCTTTTTTGAGAATGAAACTTGTTAAGATTTTTTTAGCTTCCTTATTTGGAAGTTGCTCTTTCTTTAAGGATTCCCCTAATGTGGGAAGGGGAAGGAAAGAAGCAAGCACCTCTGCCCTGCATCTTTTGTGCACATCACCTCCTCTAACCTGAAGCAAGCCTGTAAGGAGGCATTCGTGGTGCTTTCTCCACTGTACTGAGGCTCCAAGAGGTGACGTCATTTGCCTAAGGTCATCACACATTTAGTAAGTTGCAGAGCTAGGACTCAGGCCTGGAGCTGTTGAACGCCAAAGCCCTGAGCATTTTACCTTTTTATTTTTTTATTTTTATTTTTTGCTTAGTTGTAACCTTAAGGGGCACCTGGGTGGCTCTGTCGGTTAAAAGTCTGACTCTTTTTTTTTAAATTTTTTTTCTAATGTTTATTTATTTCTGAGACAGAGACAGAGCATGAGTGGGGGAGGGGCAGAGAGAGAGGGAGACCCAGAATCCGAAGCAGGCACTAGGTTCTGAGCTGTCAGCACAGAGCCCGATGCGGGGCTTGAAGTCACAAACCGTGAGATCATGACCTGAGCCGAAACTGGTCATTCAACTGACTGAGCCACCCAGGCACCCCAAAAGTCTGACTCTTGATTTCAGCTCAGGTCATGATCTCATGGTTTGTGAGTTCAAACCCCGCATCAGGCTCAGCGCTGACAGTGCAGAGCCTGCTTGGGATTCTCTCTCTCTCTCTCTCTCTCTCTCTCTCTGCCCCTCTCCTGCTCATACTCTCTCTCTCTCTTTCAATTTATTTATAAATAAATAAACTTTAAATTAAAAAATCGTAACATTAAAAACCTCTTCCTGGGGGCGCCTGGGTGGCTCAGTCAGTTAAGCATCCAACTTCGGCTCAGGTCATGATTTCAGGGTTCTCAGGGTGCAGCACTGACGGTGTGGAACCTGCTTGGGATTCTCACTCTCTCCTCTCTCTCTGCTGCTGCCCCACTCAACGCTTTCTCTCTCTCTCTCATAGTAAATAAATTAACATTTTTTTTCTGATTGTAAAAATAATAATGCTCATTAGAGAAAAATTGGAATGTGTGCAAAAGCCACTTGTTATCTAGCTTAACACCCAGAGGTCATCACTGTTAACAATGTGAGGCATTTCCTTCCTGCCTTTTTCTATATGTTTTTTTTTCATAGTTGAAAACTTATTGTGTATAAGGTTCAGGATAATGTTATATCCTGAGTGTTTTCCTGGATCATCAAACAGAAAAATTTCCTCAAAACACTTCCTCCAGTGGCTCTAACTCACAGATACTCCACTGCTCTCACCCAGCCTCTGGAGGCCCCTAGCCAGCCTCCAGGCTTCTGCTGGGGTAACAAGGCTGCCACAAACATCCTTGTGCCTTAAATCTCTCCCTGTATCTCTGGTTAGTTGCTTGGAATAGTTGTAGAAAATGGTGGGGGCGGGGGTGCGCCTGGCCGGCTCTGTCGGTGGACCATGTGACTCTTGATCTCGGAATTGTAAGTTTGAGTCCCATGTTAGGTATAGAGATTACTTAAAAAATAAAATCTTAAAAAAAAAAAAAAGACAATGGGTTAAAGGGTATAAATACACTTAAGTAATCTTTTGGGGCAGATTTCCATTCTTAAAATGCAGTGGGCAGCACTGAGCCTTCTGAGCAGAGTCACATAACAGCCACAGGCAATGAAAGGAGACCTCTGCCCCGTGAGCCCCAGCCGCGCAGAGGCCTGCATCCCGGGCCTGGCACTGTGTGACCCTGGGAAAGGCCGTCTGCCTCCCTGAGCCTCCACAGCCGACGGCCCTGCCCTGTCTGTCACCAGGCATGGAGGGTTGTGGCGTGGCCCAGGGCGTACCTGCTCCTTACTGGATGCCCGGTTCGTCTCTTGAGCCTCTTCAGCAGGAAGGCGCGTGGCTCAGGCCAGCAATCTGTAGCTTCCTCTCGTTCTCCAGGCACAAGCTGGCTGACCAGCGGACCAGGAAATCTCTGGGCCGTGGGGAGTTCCGCCTTCTGCACTATGCTGGGGAGGTGACCTACAGCGTGACCGGTGAGGATTCTGGAGCTGGGTCCCCACAGTGGGCAGGGAGAGGGGCTCGCCCTCACCTCGTGTCTGCTCCCCCCTCCCAGGGTTTCTGGATAAAAACAATGACCTTCTCTTCCGGAACCTGAAGGAGGTGAGAAAGACTGGGGAGAGGGATCGGGATCTGGGCACTGGCTGACCTCTGCCCCAGGAACGGGTCCCACCTGCCCCTGTGCCCTGACTCCCTGCTTTGCCCTCACAGACCATGTGCAGCTCAGAAAATCCCATTATGAGCCAATGCTTCGACCGGAGTGAGCTCAGCGACAAGAAGCGGCCAGAGACGGTGTGGAGGCTGTGGGGACCTGAGGGGGCACGTGTGTGCACGTGTGTGTGGATGGGTGCCTGTGTGAGCCGGGAGTTGGCAGTGTGCATGTGAGCTACGTGTTCACTGGTACACATCTGTGTGCGTCTAGGAGGCTGCCCGTGGGTGCATCTGTGCTGGCTTCCATGTGTGCACCTGTCTCTACCTGTAGACCCACACGTGAACCCCCGAGTCCTTGTGGGGATTGTACCTGTCTCTTCGTCGGCACTTGCCTGCATTCACCCACTCGGCAGACATTTGGATCAGACATTCCTAGGCACTTAGGAGACCAAAATGAATAGGTGCTTTCATAGAAATGTGCACAGGGTGCTTTGGAAACAGAATAAGGAACAGCAAATTGCCTGAGGGAGTAGAAGTGGGGGGAGCAGTCTGGGAAGGCTTCCTAGAGGAAGCATCTGAGATAACTTGGGACTGAGTATGTGCTTGTCAGAGGGACCTATGGGAGAGCACAGCAGGCAGAGGGAGGCCCAGCACAGACACGCAGAACCCAAAAAAAGACCAGGAGGTTGACAGGAGAGTGACATCATCGAGAGAGAGGCTGGGAAAGGCGGGTGCGGCCAGTGGTGCCTGATTCAGGGAGAGCTCCAGTGAGCTGAGGGCAGAGGTGTGGCTGTTGGGTGTGGCGGGAGGAGGCCCCGGGTCCCAGCAGGAGCGGGCTCAGTCTGAGGTAGAAGCTGGAGTCCTGCAGGCTGAGACACGCTGGCAGGGAGGGTGCAGAAACCATGGGTTGCCCAGTGTCCCACTCCCCAGTCCCTTGTTCCCTGATGCATACCCCTCGCCCTCCCCACACACACATACCCCCCTTCGGGGGAAGGACACGCATCACTGTCCAGGCCTCTCCAGCAGGCTGCAGGTTCACGTATCCACTGATCTCCTCCAGTGCCTTCCAGGCAACCCACTGGTCTAAAATGGGCCCTTGATTGCACAGTGCCCCAGGCCTGCCCCTTCTGTGTCCCTAACTCAGGACGAGGATCACCCACCACCCAGTCTCACAGGCCAGAAACCTGGGCAACATCCGTGACTCTTCAGTCTCCCCCATCTCCCTCATCCAGACAACTACTGGATCTTGCTGGTTCCTGCTGCCTGAGTACTTCTCAGCTCCTTCCCCTCAGCCTGTCCCCATAACCACTGCTCCAGTTCAGTGCTCTGAGCCAGCCAGTGTCATCTCTGGTCTCCTCCTGGCTTCCTGGCTGCCCTTGCCACCCACCCTCCATATATTTGCTTAGAGGTCTTCCAAAATGCAGATCTGTGCCTGCTGTTCCCTCATTCCGGATTCCTCATTGGCTCCCTATTTCCCTCAGGAGAAGTCAGTCCCCCGAATGTGACTCTCCAAGCCTGTCATGATACTGCATCTGCTTGCCTCTCTAATCCTATCTTGTTTACTCCCCATCTGGATCCTTTCACTGCTTATAGCTCCCTGGGTACATGAAACTTTTGCTCAGGCTGTCCCTCTGCCTGAATACCTTCCTCTCCTCTCTTCTGGCTATCTCCTACTTATCCTTTAAATCTCAGCCCAAGGGGCATTTCCTGATGCCCCTTACCCCACTGACTAGATTAGTTGCCCCTCCTTGATGCTTTTGGAACCCCCAGGCATACACCTCTGTCACTGATGGAATTGCGAATCTGTTGAGAAGTCTGCTTCTCCCATAGGCCTGAGATCCTTGACGGTCTTGATGAACAGTGTGCAGAGACAATGGTTGGATGCATAGGCATTAGGACACATTGGTAAAGAAGGTGGCCCTGAAATTCTAGAAGGAGAAAGAGTTGTCATCAAAGGGAGATTAGAATCGGGGTTGTGGGGATACCTGAACAAGTGTTTTTGTTTTTGGTTTTTTAAGTAATCTCTACAGCCAATGTGTAAAAGATTGGATGTAGAGATTGGGTGTGGCTTGAGCCCACAAGAGTAGGTTCCAATGATTGAGTCTCAGCCTGGTGCCTCCTGAGCAGAGTTTTTAGATAGGAGTGAGGTTCCTAAGCTGATGTCTGTAGCCCAGCTGGAAGATGCCAGCAGTCTGGTCCCTCCCTCTCCTGTGAGCTTGGGGAAGCAAAAGGAAGGGCCCAAGTAGGGCCCAGGGGACTGGCGCCACTCCGCTCCAGGAAGGGGCATCTGCAGGGTTCAGCAGCTTTGCCCCAGTGAGGGGCAGGGCTGCAGGGATCCACAGCCTTGGCCAACCTTCCATTCACTTTGGCTGCCCAGGTTGCCACCCAGTTCAAGATGAGCCTCCTGCAGCTGGTGGAGATCCTGCAGTCCAAAGAGCCCGCCTATGTCCGCTGCATCAAGCCCAATGATGCTAAACAGCCAGGTAGGTGCCTCTGCCCGCCATAGGCCTGTGGGGACTGGGTCACCCCTGCAGGGGCAACAGGCTATCCATCCCTGAAAGTCCACTGACCACCCTGTTACCCCTCCCCCAGGCCGCTTTGACGAAGTGCTGATCAGGCACCAGGTGAAGTACCTGGGGTTGATGGAGAACCTGCGCGTGCGCAGAGCCGGCTTTGCCTATCGTCGCAAATACGAAGCTTTCCTGCAGAGGTGGGGGCGTGGCCTGGCTCAGGCCAGTGAAAGGGGGTAGGAGGGTCGGAAATTTCTGGATCCCGTGAGAGCAGACGGGGATTCTTGGCCCCATTTCAGAGACTAGGACACTGAGTCTCTGAGCTGCTGTGGGTCGCATGTCAGGTGACCCTCCATGCTTGAAGGCCTAATATCAAGCTAGGTGGACAGGACGCCAGCGCTCCCAACCCCCACCCCACCCGCTCAGGGACCTGCCCTCATAGAGTACCTGGTTAGGGGTCCATAGGCATGCATCCACATGCTTGTCACCAGGTGGCATAGTAAAAGTCTATGAAGAGGACAGAGTTTCCAATCAGTTCAGAAAGGATAGAGCAGCTTTGTGGTTGGTCTAAGGGGCTGGAGAGTCAATTAGATTTGAATTCCATCCCTGCCACTTTCTAGCCCTGTGGCCTTACACAGATGAGGATACATCAGTTTCCTCCTCTTTAAAATGGATGCAGTGGTGGGGCGCCTGGGTGGCTCAGTTGGTTAAATGTCCGACTTCAGCTCAGGTCATGATCTCATGGTTCGTGGGTTCGAGCCCCGTGTCGGGCTCTGTGCTGACAGCTCAGCACCTGGAACCTGCTTTGGATTCTGTGTCTCCCTCTCTCTCTGCCTCTTCCCTGTTTGCGCTCGCGCGCTCTCTCTCTCTCTCTCTCTCCCTCCCTCTCTCAAAAATAAATAAACGTTAAAAAATTAAAAAAAAAAAAATGAATGCAGTGGGGCGCCTGGATGGCTCAGGTGTTTAAGTGTCCTACTCTTGATTTCGGCTCACAGTCATGAGATTCGGGCCCCTGTGTTGGGCTCTTTGCTGAGTGTAGAGCCTGCTTAAGATCCTCTCTCTCCCTCTCCCTCTCCCTCTCTCTCTCTGCCCCTCTCCTGCTCACTCTCTCGAAAAATAAATAAATAAAATAAAATGGATATAGTGACAAAGTGACCTCTGAGGCTTTTCATGAGCTGCAAGTCATGGGTGGGAGTACCCAGCATGTACCCCAAAAAGCTGATTTGGGTCCCCGGGGGTGGGGGGGAATTGATTGGGGTGGGGCCTGGGTGCATTTCCGCTCCTCCTATCTCCAGGTACAAGTCACTGTGTCCAGAGACATGGCCCACATGGGCAGGACGGCCCCAGGATGGGGTGGCTGTGCTGGTCAGGCACCTGGGCTACAAGCCGGAAGAGTACAAGATGGGCAGGTGAGTGGTACCCGCCCACACCCAGTGTTTGGGGTGCTAAGGGGTAGCAAGCAGGTGCTGATCACTGCTGCCTCCTCAGGACCAAGATCTTCATCCGCTTCCCCAAGACCCTGTTTGCCACAGAGGACGCCCTGGAGGTCCGGCGACAGAGCCTGGGTAAGAGAGAGGCCGCACCGTCCTGTCCCAGTGGGGTCTGTTCTGGGGAGAAGGAAAGAAATCACTGCATTTGGGCCTTTTCTCCAGGAAGCCCAGTTCACTCACATTCAGCTCCCCTCCTCCTTACCAGCTCCAGTCCTGCTCCTGGATGCAAACTCTGAGCATATTCCCACCTTTCTTTGCTCCCTCCTTCACTCCTTCACGCATCGCATTCTCCTTCTCTTATGTATCCTCTCATTCAGTAGTTCCTTCAGCCACACTCATTCGTGCCCCTCAGTGAGCTCTGACAGTGCCAGGCCCTCAGCTGGTTCCCCAGGGCTCTGGCCAAGTGACTTTCTTTCCCCACCACAGCCACGAAGATCCAGGCCGCCTGGAGGGGCTTTCACTGGCGGCAGAAATTCCTCCGTGTGAAGCGATCAGGTTCGGGGGCCCAGGGGTCCTCAGAAGGGGCAGGGTCTGGGGCTAGAGTGGGCCGCCATCGTGAGGAGATTAAGGTCAGCCGTTTGTGGTCTCCGCAGCCATCTGCATCCAGTCGTGGTGGCGGGGAACGCTGGGCCGGAGGAAGGCAGCCAAGAGAAAGTGGGCCGCCCAGACGATCCGGCGGTGAGCACCGGGGCGCCACGAGGGGGTGGTGCAGAACAGGCGGTGGGGCGCTGCCAGGCCTCTCACCCCCACCCCTGGCGGGCCCACACCCCCAGGCTCATCCGTGGATTCATCCTGCGCCACGCACCCCGTTGCCCTGAGAATGCCTTCTTCCTGGACCACGTGCGCACCTCCTTTCTGCTCAACCTGCGGAAGCATCTGCCCCGGAATGTCTTGGACACTTCCTGGCCCACACCGCCACCTGCCCTGCGTGAGGTCCGTGGGCTTCCCTGCTGATCTGGGGACCGTGAAAGCACTCAGCGGAGGGGCCTACTGATCTTGTGGACGGAGAAGCATTGGAGGTCCCCCGAGGGAGAACTGGAGCTGGGCCACGGAGAATGAGTTCTTTTGAGAGAAACGGCTCAGGAATGGAAGGGATGTCCAGGTTGAGGGGGTGGGGGTCACTCCGGCAAAGGCCCAGTAGTGGGCATATGCCTAGTGTCTTCAGAGGGAAGGGAGCCGGGCTGTGTAGGTGCCCTGACCTCACTCGTGCCCTCAGGCCTCAGAGCTTCTGCGGGAGCTGTGCATGAAGAACATGGTGTGGAACTACTGTCGGAGCATCAGCCCGGAGTGGAAGCAGCAGGTATGGAGAGCGAGGAGGCAGGCGTGGACTGGGACTAGCCAGCGAGGTCGGGGCAGCGTGCTGGGAGGAGCACATCACCCACCCCCCCACCCCGGGTTTACGGTGTGATGTCAGACGGATCCCGGGCCCTATTTGGCCTCGTGTGTGAGGTCAAGGCTGGAGTGGCTCCTGGGTGGCAAATAGGATTCGTCCTCTGGGCCCACTCCACCGGACTGGTAGAGGCTCCCCAGAGCCCTGTGTTGAAAAGGCTACAGATTCAGTCTGATCGGTTGGTAACGTCTGCCGTGGTTCCACGGATGGACGTTGGTGGCTGATGTGCCTTGTGTTGGCCAAGTCACTATTGGATGATGCTGAAAGACCCACCAGCTCAGATAACCTGTTAGTAGTTTCGAGTATCAGCAATCAGCCAGCTTCAAGGTGCCAAGCTAGAGCTGAACGCCAGGGGCCCCAGGGCCTCATACGATGGGGAGTTAGCCCCCAGGTCGAGCCTAGCCCCTGGAACTGCTGTCTTGACCCTTCTGGAAAGCCTTGTGTCTTGTTAGTGGGGTTGGGGGCAAAGCAGAGGGAGAGGCCAACAGCAGGGTTGTTGGCAGGGCCTCGCCTCCTGGTGCTGGGGCCAGAGAGAAGGTGAGAGACTGTCTCAGTTCCTGGGGCTGGCCTGCCCCTTCCCGCTCCCTGATGGTTCCCACCCCTTGTAACCCCCACCTCCCGCCCTTGTCTCCTCAGCTGCAGCAAAAAGCCGTGGCTAGTGAGATCTTCAAGGGCAAGAAGGACAATTACCCCCAGAGTGTCCCCAGGCTCTTCATCAGCACACGGCTTGGTGAGCCCCTTTCAGTGCTCCGACCCTCCAGCACCATCCGACTTAAGTCCCCTCTCCCCTCCCCTGACCTCTCTCTCCCCCATCTGCGTTGCAGGTGCAGATGAGATCAGCCCCAAGGTACTGCAGGCCCTGGGCTCTGAGCCCATCCAGGTGAGACCACGGTTCTGCGGCCTGAGGGCTGCATGGGGGGTGCTCAGGGCCCGGGCAGAGAATGAGGGGCTGCCCTGGAGGCCTCGTAGCCCCTCCCCGAGCCCTCACCCCACCTTCCATCCGCAGTATGCGGTGCCTGTGGTGAAATACGACCGCAAGGGCTACAAAGCCCGCTCCCGGCAGCTGCTGCTGACACCCAGCGCCGTGGTCATCGTGGAGGACGCCAAAGTCAAGCAGAGGATTGACTACACCAACCTGACCGGTGAGCGAGAGCCCAGGGCTGCTTAGGGAGGGCCCCTGCTCTGACCCTTGACCCCTAACCTCTGCCCTTCCCCTCAGGAATCTCTGTCAGCAGCCTGAGCGACAGCCTCTTCGTGCTGCATGTGCAGCGGGAGGACAATAAGCAGAAGGTACCCTGTTGGGGCCTGGGCGGCAGGGCCGAGGTGGGTTCTCTAGCTTTGGGCAGGGCCTGACCCCTCTCTCTTCTGGACCCCCCCAGGGGGATGTGGTGCTGCAGAGTGACCACGTGATTGAGACACTGACCAAGACAGCCCTCAGTGCTGACCGCGTGAACAACATCAACATCAACCAGGGCAGGTGAGGCGGTCAGGGGTGATGAGGGGACCAGGTGTGCGTATGCAGACAGCCCTCACACACCCCCTTCCTTCCAGCATCACGTTTGCAGGGGGCCCCGGCAGGGATGGCATTATCGACTTCACGCCTGGCTCAGAACTGCTCATCACCAAGGCCAAGAACGGGCACCTGGCTGTGGTGAGTGGGGCCAGCAGGCAACAGCCCACCTCCCTATCAGTAGCCCTGGGGCTCGGGTGAGCCTCGGGTGG
Organism: Panthera pardus; assembly: GCF_024362965.1. NCBI lineage: Eukaryota > Metazoa > Chordata > Mammalia > Carnivora > Felidae > Panthera > Panthera pardus. The sequence goes on from NW_026526876.1 coordinate 55,465,960, forward strand.
CCATGCTTCTCGGCAGCTTGGCAGAGCCTGGGCAGCTCATCCATGGGTCTCCATCCGTGGGGCATCAAACCACCTTGTTCTTCCCATTGCCCATCGAGGGCCAGAGAGTGGGGCCATATGAGCCTCCACGGTGCAGAGGGTCATAAAGATGGCAGCATCGGGAGGTGGGGGAGGCCTGGGAGGCTCGAGGGGAGCTGTAGACAAGGCCCACTCTGGCAGGACGGGGAGTCCTATGGGAGTAGGATCAGAGGCTCCAGGACTGAGGCCACCAGACGCCCACCCCTCAGACCGCCACTGCATTTATCTAATCCATGTAGACAAGCACCCAAAGCGCCTGGGTCTGCTTCCTACTCACCACTTGGGCTTCTCTCTCTGCCCCCATAGGTGGCCCCACGGCTGAACTCTCGGTGATGAAGGCGCGCACTGGACCCCCTCCCACCTCCCAATGCTTTGCTTCTCCCCACCTCCCCTTCCCACTTACCAAAGACTCGAGCTTCTAGACAGGGACCCAGGGACACCTCAAAGCCCACTGACAAATTCCTGCCTTTTGCTCACCCCTCTCTTGAGGGAGCAGCGGGGGCCAGGGAGCCGCCCCAGAAGTGGGCCAGGCCGGGCCACAGCAATAGGAAAGCCGGGGACAGAGGCGGCCATGCCAGCCCCACTGCCGATGCCAAATATTTGAGAGAAGGGAACTTTTGCTGAGGTTTTCTCTGAGATTTTTTGATGCTTTATAAGAAACTATTTTTTAAAAAAGCTATTTTCCCACCCCAAGACACACTGGATGTGTTTTCCCTGATGCCAGCAGGGCAGGGAGTGTAGCCGAGGGGTTGGGTGGTCTGGGCCCCGGTGCCCTCTCCCTTGCCCAGGCCACTCTCTCCTCTTCATTCCCTTGGCACCTTTCTTTCTGCCTGCCTGCCCACCTGTACCCTTTGCAGCCCACTCTGCCATCCCCTTGGGGGCTGAGACCACCTCTGCCTGCCCCCTTCTTCCTGCCTTAAAAATACCCTTTCAAAATCATCACCCCCGCCTGAGGACATCCTGGAGCGGGGGAAGGGGTCTTAGACCACAGAATTTGGAACACGCCGAGAGATCATCCAGTGTAAGCTTCCTGGTGTGACAGAGCAGGAGACAGAGGCCCAAGAGAAGGGATGTGCCCTTCATCCAGCAGGTTGGGGCAAAACCAGGACTGCAGTCCTGTCTTCAACACACCTCACTGCCTCTCCAGGGACAGGTTCATGTCTTTAAGGGTGCATGTGGCTCCCTAACCAGCAATCACCCTGGGGGCCAACAGGTGGGAGAAGCAGTCCTACCTGAGTCTATGCCTTAGGATGACAAACATCCTGTTTATATACTTTGGCCCCAATTCAAGGATGTAGGCCCTTTCCTGGCCCTTACGCCCTCCTGTCTGCGGAGCCCAGGGAAGAGGCTAGCCTTGGGAGGAGCTGCAGAGGCATCACCTCTTTCTGCTGTGTCCCCCCACCTCCCCAGAGGGCCTGAGCGCTGCCCAGCTGCCTCTGCCCTCCTGGGGGTCTCAGCCCACCGCTGATACTTCTGCAATCCAGAGAAACACTAAATAAAGCAATATGTGTTTGCCAACATTGGTCTGCTTGCGAATGTTAGGAAAGGGACAGGACCCCTAAAGGCAACCCGGGGTCTTGTGTTAGAATTTTTGCCTTGTCCACAGAAGGAGGAAGGCAGGGCGCCTTCCCGGAGGGAAAACAGAAGTAACCAGTAGCTGCAACACAGACTTGCTTTTTCGTTAACTATCTACCGAAGGGCTGCTCAGCCTGGCCCACTGCTGTGGGCCAGGGGAAGATGCATCTCACACAGTCCCTGCCCAGTGGTCCTCAGCCCGGCGGAGAGAAACACAGCCCAGTGTGGGAAGTGCAGGCCCCAAGGGGCCTGCTGACTAGCGATGGACTCAGTTGGGGAGAAAGGCTGTAAACACTTCACAGAGAAGATGACATCTGAGCTGGGTCCCAAAGGATAGGCTCCAAATTCTGTGGCAAGTGGCAAATAAAATCTAAATTGGCTTGGGCAGGAAAGGCATTTATTAGCATTAGCGACCTAATGGTCCCAGGGTAGGGCTGCTTGCAGGCACTCAAACAACATCGTTAAGAACATGTCTGGGACCATCTCTTGGCTCAGCCTTCCTCTGCGGTGGCTCCACTGTCAAGCAGGTTCTGCCCTGTGGCATGGCGGCAACAGTCAGCAGCAGCTCTGGGCTTTCACTCTGTGAGTTGAGCATAAGGAGGTAGGAAAAAAGAGCGTCTTTCCCAGTAATTCAAAAGTCTCAGGGGGCGCCTGGGTGGCTCAGTCGTGGAAGCGTCCAACTTTGGCTCAGGTCATGATCTCGCCGTTCCAAGTTCAAGCTCCTCATCGGGCTCTGTGCTGACAGCTCAGAGCCTGGAGCCTGCTTCGGATTCTGCGTCTCCCTTTCTTTCTGCTCCTCCCCCGCTCATGCTCCGTCTCTCTCCCTGTGTCTCAAAAATGAATAAACGTTAAAAAAAAAAAAAAGACCAAAAAAAAGTCTCAGAGCCAATGCAGAGTAGACCAACTTGAATGAAGACCTTGAACTGGGTCTTCCCTGACCCAACTGTTGCAGTTAGGGAGAAGAGCACATTCTGTTCTGATAGGTGCCTGCCAGGTCTAGGTCATGCGTCTATCCCCTACCCCAGCCCAGACACCAGCAGCATGAACCACACCTGACTCATGGTCCAAGAGCGGGGGCAGATGGCTTCCCAAGAGATCATCAGAGTGGTGCCTCCAGAAGAAAGGGAATGAGTGTTGCAGGCAGCATCCACAGAACTTGGCAGATGGCTAAGAGTTTTCCCAAGTGGGACAGGCGTGGTGAGCAGAAGGAATGGCAAAGGAAGGGGTTAAAGGCAAGAAAAAGTTTAATTTGGGGTCAAGCTATCTGCCCAGGAGCTTAGATTCATCACCCGGGGCAGAAGTTCCCGATGAATGAGATACTGTGCAACGTGGGACTATCTTGGGCTTGACGCAATCCTGTGCGCACAACCTAGATTTGACACTCCCCCAACTACGGGGAAAAAAAAAGCACCACAATAATTTGTCCGCTCTATCAGTAGTGGCAGTGGCTGCAAGAAGCCGACAGATAAGATAAGCATTGTGCTGGGTGCAATTAGCAGCTTTAGAACCCAGCAACACGCCTTTCTCTAGCAAACTGCGATGTGTGCAAGGGCCGCGTCGCAGACGTGACCCACGTGCGGCCCAGGAGCCTTGGCCTCTGGCGAGGCAGTCAAGAATGGTCTGCACCCCCAGCTCACGTCCTGCAGGAAGTCCAGTGCCCTCCAGGAGTTGCGTGCCAACTGTGGGAAGCTACATGGGGCCCTGGACAAGAGTCTCCACCCAAATCTCCGTCCATTCCTTCATTCAACCAGTATTTACTTAATGTCTATTATGTGCCAGGCTCTCTGCCAGGCGCTCGGGATATAGCAAGAACAAAAAGCACCCAAATCCTTGCTTTTACGGAGCTTACGTTTTAGAGGAGGAAAATAAATAAAGCAGAGAAGGAGGAGAAGCAGAGGTGGCTGCACCATTCGCCTTTGCAAATGGGCGGGTGAGGGAAGGTCTCCCTGAGGGGGCAACACGGGGCACAGACCTGGAGGAGGTGAGGGACTGATGGTGGGCCGCCAGTGGAGGGAACAGCAAGTGCAAAGTGCGGAGGCTCGTCAGAGGAGGAAGAAGAATCAGAGGAGCCAGGGACGGGAGAGCAGGGGGAGACGACAAGATGGGCACGGTTGCATCTTGCCTCCTTCAGATGTTCTTGACTTCCTCAGCTTGGAGAGGATGGAGACAACGAAGGTGACACCTTCTCTTGGATGCCTCACTGCAAAGGCTTTCCTAAAGGATGGAGGCGGGGAGGGGCATTCACCTCGCGGCAAGGCATACAACGCATTCTGCCTTTCTCCGTCTTTAAAAAATTTTTTTAATGTTTATTTATTTTTCAGAGAGACAGAGACAGAATGCGAGTGGGTTAGGGGCAGAGAGAGAGGGAGACACAGAATCCGAAGCAGGCTCCAGGCTCTGAGCTGTCAGCACAGAGCCCGACGCGGGGCTCGAACTCACGAGCTGTGAGATCGTGACCTGAGCCGAAGTCGGACGCTCGGCCGACTGAGCCACCCAGGCGCCCCGTGTCTTTCTCTCTCTTTTTTTTTTTTTTTTTTTTGTCAAATATTTTTTTTTTTTAATTTTTTTTTCAACATTTTTTATTTATTTTTGGGACAGAGAGAGACAGAGCATGAACGGGGGAGGGGCAGAGAGAGAGAGGGAGACACAGAATCGGAAACAGGCTCCAGGCTCCGAGCCATCAGCCCAGAGCCTGACGCGGGGCTCGAACTCACGGACCGCGAGATCGTGACCTGGCTGAAGTCGGACGCTTAACCGACTGCGCCACCCAGGCGCCCCATCTTTCTCTCTCTTTTTAAAAAGATTTTAAGTAATCTCTACACCCAACACGGGGCTCAAACTCACAACCCTGAGACCAAGAGTCGCATGCTCCACAGCCCGAGTCAGCCAGGCGCCCCCCACAACCTATTCTCACCGGTCCCACAGCACATCACCACATGGGAACATCTCACTGACTTTCCTGGGAAGGTCTGGCCTCCTGCCTCGGTTCCTAGCACACTCTCCTCTCCTAGGCCCTCCTGGAATCCCCTCACAATTCCTCACAGAGCTTCCCCCCCCCCACCGCCGCACCGCCCCGTGTCTGCCTCTAGATCTTATCTTTGCACATTTTAAGACCAGTCCCATCTCTGCAAAACTAAGGGCTACCCACTGGGAGGTGGGGCATTTCTCTTCATAGTTCAGAAACTCCAGCAGAGGTTTGGAGATTTTTGTGTCTCCTTCCTTTCCCGCCCCCCCCCACCCCGGTCTCCCTACATGGATGAGAACAGGGTAGAATGGTGGTTTTGTACTAATACGAATTGTGTCTCCACATACTCACCCACCTTTTCTTTCTCTCTCTTGCAAGGTGATCCTGTCAGTTTTCGCTCTAGATAGCAATATTTTTGTCGTCTTTGGTACAAATCGTCTTTGTTTGCTTTTTTTTTTTTTTTTTAAGGCAAACTGTGTAATAGTAGTAACCCAACTCCAAGGGCTTCCTTACATAATAGTGTGGACTTATGCAGTGCACAGCCTGCACAGCTGTACGAGGCAGCTCTGATTACTTTAGGTAACTCAGTGCAGGCACACAAGCAGATCACTGATCCCCTGCTCCTCCTCCCCTGCTAAAATAAGGAATGCCTTTCTCTGGTTAGGAGAGTTGGGAGTAAAGGACTTTGGTGTGTTTTTCTCTTGAATGGGGCAGGCTTCTCTTTTTCCTTTTTCCTTCTGCTTCTCTTTCAGGTAACTCCCCCACACCCCACCCCGGCACCAGGAGCCATTCCTAAGCAGGAAAGTCACATTTTTTGTAGGGCAAAGAATGGGGGGTGTGTGTGCAAAAGCCACCATTACAGCACAAATCCCAAATGTATGTAGGGGAGAGAAGGAGGAGAAGAGAAAGGACGGAGGCGCAGGATGGGTTCGTCTCCTCCTTGTTCCAAGGCCACTCCTGTTCCTACCTCGTTGGCCTCTCTGTGCTCAAGAAAGAACACACGCGAGTAGCCCCTTGGGTCTAGGTCTCCCTCCTTGTCGATCTCCTTGCTTATAATCCAGTTTATGATCTGTTTCCTTCCTTCCTCTGTGCCTTCCTTCCTTCCTTTCCCTTTTTCTTCTTTTAAAGTACGTTTTCTGTCATATCCATATGCCCCGGAGAGAGGGTTTGGAGAAATGGCTTCAGAGCCCACAAGCAGCCTCCTGGTAAGGCTTTGCCTCAAGGCTCCGCCATCCTGGAGAAGCGGAGAGCAGGCACTCCTCTTTCCCAAAGGGCCAGAATTCACACTGGGATGGCTTCTGCTGCTGGCTTGTGGTAACTTGGCTGTGACTAAGCCAGGGTCACGATGAGTCACCCACAGCATGGAAGGTGCCTTTGCTCCCCTTCCCTTCCCAGAGCAGGCCCAGGAGTGTGTGAAGTAGATCCGGAAGAGGTGTGCTGTTCATGTTAAGACCAAAGGCTGATTTTTTTTAATGCCTATTTCTGCCATCCTCCCCCAGCCTCGGGTCCCTCTCCGTTCCTATCCCAGGAGCCTGAGGATGTGGCACAAGGACCATAGCTCTCTGTTCCTTCCAGGATTTGAATGCCAGCTCCTCACTCGGCAGCCGTGTGTCTCTGGACAAATTACTTAACCTCCCTGAGCTTCATCTGTAAAATGGAGATAGCTGTAAAATAGGTTGTTAAGAGGATTAAATGAGATGACCCGTATAAAGGCGGTTAGCAATTGGCACTCTGCCTAGCAGGTAGTATTCCCTGGATAAATGTGAGCCGTTATCATAAAACATTTGTGTAGTGCCTCCTACACTAGATGCTTGGCCTTCGAGGAGCTCTAGTGTGGGACACGGACAGATCTGTAAACGAAAGTTTACAGTACAATGGGTAGGAACTGTAATGGAAATAATACGGACACAGCGCTGTCGATGCAGAGAGGGAGGGATGGGTGGTCAAGGCCGGGACACATTTGAGTTTGAGATCTGGAAAGGACTGAAAAGGTATTCCAGGAAAAAGAAACACAAGGTTCACGCAGGAGCAGTTAAGAGGAGACTGTGGCCCCATTTTACGCTGGGAGCTACACCGAGTTTTCACACCTGGAGACCGTTCAAAGTTGTACACAGGGTGGCAACAGACTTAGAGCTGTAATTTAGAAAGCTGACGCTGGCAGATATGTGCAATGCACTTGGGGCAGCAAGACTATAGAGCACGAGTGAGCAGCTGTTCACAGGAATACAGATATAGATGCAGAATACAGAGACAGACATGCTCATGACAGCAGGGAAAGTACAGGATCCCCACGGCCACAATTAGGGTTTAGAAGAATCTGGGCAAATGACTTGAGAGATTGAATCAGTACGGAGAACTCCATACCTCTACCTCGCTTGGCACATTCCGCTTCCTTTGTGTTGAATGCTCTTCCCCCACTTGCCATTCAACATTCAGCTCAAGCCACCTCCTCTGGTAAGCCACTTCATATTGAATCCCTTTACAGACTGGATTAGCACCCCCACCCCCACCCCCCACCGTGCTCCTAGAGTCCCTTCTCGGTTCCCTATCACAGCACTTGGCATTCCTTTGTCATTGTTTCCTGGTTCCTCCCACTGGTGGTGAATTCGGTGAGGTCAAGGCCCAGCCTTGGTCACCTTTGCACCCACAGTGGTGTCAGTAACTGCTGAATGAATCAATGCAAACAAAAAACTTTAGCCAGTATAGACAAAAGCTGGAGGAACCACCAGAAAAAGACGGGTCTCCCGGAACTCAGGCCCTGGGGCCACATGCATCTTTTGTACTCCAGTTCTGGCCCGGAGTCGCCGCCTAGAAATTCCGGGCCTTCCAGGAACTTGAAGCCTGGTGCAGAGAAGAGCCTCGGGTCGCAAAGCAGAAACACAAACCTCCGCCGACTGCTGGCTGAGCCCCTACCCCTCGTCTCAGACTTTGCCTGTCCATCCTCTGCAGTCCCGATCCCCGCCAGGTGGCGACGCACGTGAGAACGCACGCGCAGTGAGCGCTCGAGCCATCCTTTGCCCTTCTCCCAATGGCGGGTGGCGGTCCCCTTCCCGGCATCCTCGAGGGGGCAAAGCGCGCGTCATTTCCGGTGGGGAAGGCCCGCGGCCGCCGCCGCCATTTCAGGCGCTGCTGTGAGGCTGAGACCGGAGCCGGTCCGCTGGGCGGCGGGCGCCGGGGCAAGAGGGGCGCGCGCGCGGCGGCGGCGGCGGCCCAGCGTATAGGCGCGGAGGCGGCCATGGCGGGCAACTTCGACTCGGAGGAGCGGAGTAGCTGGTACTGGGGGCGGCTGAGCCGGCAGGAGGCGGTGGCACTGTTGCAGGGCCAGCGGCACGGGGTGTTTCTGGTGCGGGACTCGAGCACCAGCCCCGGGGACTATGTGCTCAGCGTCTCCGAGAACTCGCGCGTCTCCCACTACATCATCAACAGCAGCGGCCCGCGCCCGCCCGTGCCACCGTCGCCCGCCCAGCCTCCGCCCGGTGAGGACAGACGGGACGGGAGGCCCGGGGCGGGGGTGAGGGCCGCGGAACTCCCCAGCCTGGCTGGCTGCTCCTCGCGAGCTGACCTCCACGAGGGACACGGGCAGAGGGCTGGAGCGACCATGGCAGGGGGGCAGCCTGGTGCCCGGGCTCGTTCCCACCGACTAGCGGGCGTGTGTTGGGGGGTGGGGAGAGGAGGAGCCGCTGACCCAGGCCTCTGGGTGTGACTTGGGAGGACAGCCCGGGGGAAGGGGAACTGCTTCGGCCCCAGGGTGGGGCTAGCGGCGGGGCCAGGCACAAGGGCAGGGCCGGGCAACGTGGGGACAAAGAGCTGAGGGGGATGTTGGCACTGCGGGGGCATCACTTGGCACCGGTTCCCAGAATGAATCCGATAATCCTACAAGTGGCTTTTTAGGCTTGAAACATTTCCTGTAGTGTTAGAGAGCCGGGTTTGGTTTGGAGAGCTATTCTCCCCTGCTGGCCTTTGGTAGGAAGTCACCACATACTAGCCGGGAGGGATGGAGACACCCTCAGGAAACCGGTCAGCTTTTTCCTTTCTTGGGCATTTTTCCAAAATACTTTTACTGCCCTCTTCCCCCACAGAGGACGAAGGTGGTGAGCTAAGCGCCTTGGTGATAGAAGTAAGCCCTCTGTGATCAGCCCAGAACAAGTTGATGCCCAGCTGATAGTGTCCGAGAGATCTTAGCGTCCAGAGACTGTTCTCCACAATTACGGGTTCTAGTTTTCAAGGTATTTGGGGGAGGACTTCCCCCCCCCCCCCCAGGAAATAAGCCAGTGGAAACCATCTTTTCCTTCAAAGTGAAGGGACCTTGCAATTTCATTGGACTCAAACATTGTCAGTCTTGTAAGTCAGGGCCTCTCCTTTCTCAGTAACTTGGGGGCTGTGACCTAGGTTTTCCTTAGCAAGGATCGTTGAGACGTGACTGTCTTATCGATGTCTTTGGAGAATGTTAATGAGATTTGTGCACTTAGTACTTGAGATTTGTGAGGTACAGAGTAATTCTGAGGTTCCTATCCTCTTACCATCATCTGTGTCACAGCACGGAGAGGCTTTGTCTTTCTCATTGTTCCCAAATTGAAGCAGTTTCCTCCTGACCAGTTGAGGCAAGCTCTGGGCCAGTCTCAGTGAATTAGGAAGCTCCTGAGCCAGGCTTTGCAGACTTGCAAATTAGGTAGTCCTAATTTAGATTTATTCACTCTGGCCAGAAAGGGGGAGATAGGATAGTCCGTCTCTTTGTTGCTAGCACATACCAATGCCTAAGTCTTTCTCAGTCTCTTTGGTTTAATAGCATAACATGAGACAGGAATATTGATGTAACATAAATTTGCCCTAAACCAGATATAGTCTACCTTTTACCACCTTCTTGGTATCTAGGTTTTTGCATTACAATGCAGTAATATGATGTCAAACTGTCACCAAAGCTTAATTTTCAGCCTTTTTGTTTGTGTATCTGTTTTGCAAAATTTGGGAATGGCAGCAGGAAGGTTTGCTAGTTTGAGCTTTCTCCACACCTTGGTGTTATGACTTTGTATCTCTGCACTTACCTTGATATTGAGCTCCACCTTGTCATAACAGATACGAGTTCACATGCTTGTCCCAAGAGAGAAGGTGAAGATTGCCAAGGTTTGTAGATGGGGTGTGGAACATTCATGGGCATTGTGGTAATTCTCGTTTCTGGTAACGTGCCCACTTTTTCCACGTAGAGCAATTGATTGAGTTGCTGTCTTTATAAAGATTACTTAATCTTTGTTCTCCCCCTCCCCCATCAAGCTATTTTCTTTTGAAACTACACAGGAATTCTTGAGTTTTAGAAAAGCATGCACGGTATTAGCTAACATTTATTGACTGGTTATTCTATGCCAAGGACTTTGCTGAGTACTTTCTGTGCTTTATTTCATTCTCTGTCTATAACAATCTGAGGACAAAGTGCTATGATTTCTATTTATTAAAGTGTTTTCATTTTAACAAAAAAATATTTTTTTTTTTCCATTTTATAGCTGAGGAAACAGAGTTAAAGATTCAGTAATTTGCCCAAGGTCACATAACTAGTAAATGACTGAGCCAGAATTTGAACCTTCGAATTCTGACCAGAGAGCTTACGTTATTATACTTTACTTCTTTCTCTTTCAAGATCTCAACCATGCACATAGAGGATTCAACACTTCTGTCTCTGTCCTGGGGTTACAGGTTCTATTTAAAGACCAAAAGGAAAGGATGACAAGAAGAAACTCGCTTTAGCATTTAGATAATACATGTCTGCCATCTAAAAGTCAATGATGAAGCTTTAAAAATCCTTATTTGGTAATTTGAACATGAAAAATGAGCTTTTTACGTAGGATTATATAGCATATTTTCTGGACATAATACATAGGTAGAAATTGTATAGAATGGCTTAGTTTTTAGAGTCATAGGGGTAGGATGGAACAGGTATTCTCAACCTTTTCCCGTGAACCTATTTTTAACTTAGCTGTTCAGCCTCCATAGGCTGCCGTAGTCTGAGAGCAACCTGCCTTATGCCTCAGGGCCATAAGGCAAGGTTTTGTCAGGTCTGCTGGTCATACCTGGTCAAGTTAGACTTCAAGGTTGACCTCTTGGGAAGGCTTTGCAATCACTGATTCACACGTTTCTTCTTCAGACAATGAGGTATTACTAGACCTTGATCAGTAGACAGTCAACGAAACTGAGTAAGTGTGATCTGGGAGAGTAGTTATAAGTTTGAGCCCTGGAGCTTGGATTTGAATCTTTCTTACCTGCCACTTACTACTTATATAACTTTGGGCAAGTTCTTTAACTTCTGTCTGTTTCCCCATCTGTGAAGAAGGGGGAAATAGTAATACCTCATAGAGTATGATACCTCACTATGTTGTGAGGATTAAATGAATTTAGTATATTAAATACTTATGAATGGGGCCAACATATGGGAAGTACTCAGTAAGTATTAGATATGTTAGTCTTATGAGGTTGGGAGAGCAGGACTTGAAGCCAAATTGAAAACTCTCAGCTTTGAGAGGCTTACAGGTAGGCACAGTGTGGATTGGTGGACACTGGCAGGTGCCTGGGTGGAGGGGAATGGGGTGCATCAAGAAGTGTGAAAAGGACCTTGGATCCAGGACATGGAAATAAAGAAGACACCTGTTGTTACCTGCTTAACTCAGAGCCTTCTACCTGTTGCTCTGGTGGATGAAGGGAGCATAAAAGCTTGCCTCCTTTTGAGGGGGGAGGGGCAGAAGCTAAGGTGGTTATTGTTTGTGCTGCCTCTTCAACGTGGTGTTGCACTAAGCCACTTAGAGATCTTGTGGGACTGCTCATTACCCACTGCTCCTTTTTTTGTTCATCCACCATCTGTGTTTCATTTGTTTACCTGGTCTTTGCGGTTCTGAAACCTGGTCCTCAGGTTTTACTCGTCAGTTACAGAGCATCCATCCATCCAGTGGTTCTGGGGGGAAGTTCTTCAGTGAGTTACTTCCACGTTTTACAAGAAAAGGATTCCATGGTAAAAGGAAGTAGGTTTATTTACTAGAGGACTTCTCTAAGCCTTTACTATGCTTATGTGAAATTAGTAGGTATTGAATACTGGGTTTTTCAAACATATTTGACTACAAGACTTTTTGAGAAGCATTTGAGATTCTGTAGAACCTTTTCTGGGAAACAGTATAGTGGACTTTGGGTTTGGGATTAATTGGAAATTTCTAAAGGAATTCAGAAGTTTGGGCAGGGTATTAAGCTGAATTTGCTTTTTATTAAGCACCTGTAAGGTACCAGCTACTTTTAGGAACTTTGTTGTAATAAAGTAGGTGTTTGGCCCCATGAGAAGTTAAATAACAGCTCATACAGCTAGTAAATGGCAGAGCCAGAATTCATCAAACCCAATCAGTCTGAGTCTGCAAAGTACCAGGCTGATAGCTAATAGCTACCATTTTTAGAAAGTTCTGTTTGCTTAGGAGACCAGACATTTGATACCTCTTTAGGAAACCTTCTCAGATGGAAGTCAGCAGCCTTTTTATCCCTTTGTATTAGACAGGTGGTGGGGTGTGTGTAAGCAATTTCTATAAATACCATAAGCAGAAGAGAAGGAGTGGGAATTAAGGAAAGGGAAAGGGAAAAAGGAAGTGCTGTGAGATCAAGGAGACGATGATAATGGAGCTGCTGAGGTGGTACCCACGTCAGAAGTGACCTTGCCTGTCATAGCCCACAGAGCTCTTGGGTGTCCACATAACCTTCAGGGAGCCGTGTTGTAAAAACTGATGTAACCCAAGGGCTAAAATGCTTAGAAGTAATGAGTTGAGCATGTACGGAAACCAAAAGAATATCTAATTGCTTGCATTGATTGTGATTTCTGAACGTGTGTGTTCATAACTGCATGTTCAGAATACCAGCGCAGGTTTAGGTAGAACAAATCAGTGAGGTTTTCCAAGCTCCAGCAATGAGAACCTTGTCATTGGTTCTTTTCTCTAGACTGACTGTATCTCCTTCCTTTCCCGCCCTTCTATTTCCTGCCTTTGGCTCTTTGTGGTTGGAGGGAGATGGACTAGGGAAAAGGAACCAGGACACACAGCTGTAATGAGGTTTGGGCTTATCTGAGACTTACCTTTGTTCTCTTCCCTTCCCTTCCCTTCCCTTCCCTTCCCTTCCTCTGGAGTTTGGATCGATGAAACTTGATAGTCTATATAATCTGATTGCTTCAGCAGTACACAAAAACAGGCATTCTTCTTGTGGTATTATTATAGTGTCATTAGAAGAGAAAAAAATTTATGAGTAAGGAATATCTAAGATTTCCCTTGGTGTTTTGCCTATATTTCTGTGACTGCCGGGGTTGCCAAGCCAAGAAAGAAGTCATAGTGGGCCCACTTCACACCATGTAGCAATTGAAGAAGAAATGAACAGCTTCCTACCTTTATGTTTATGGCGGAGGAGCTGCCAGTTTTTCCTTTCAGAATTCTCCCAGCAATCTTTCTAAGGGAATTGGTTTTGTGGTCTTATTTGTTCTTCTAAACTCTTTTCCCCCAAAGAAACACAAACACAAAACACATTTTATTTGGGCTACTACAGTAATGGAGGAACTATAACAATGGATAACAGGGAGTGGTTACTTTCCTTTTTAGAGTGAAAAGAGTGCCTTGGAAATGTTCAGGCATGATCAAATCTTTCATCATGATTTTGTTGTATCTAAGAACACAGTTTGATGTTGCTACTGTTTTTTGTAAGAACACCTCTCCCCTTCAGAGTGAAAGCAGGAGGTGGGGCGCCTGGATAGCTCAGTAAGTTAAGCGTCCGACTTTGGCTCAGGTCATGATCTCGCAGTTGTGAGTTCGAGCCCTGTGTTGGGCTCTGTGCTGACAGCTCAGAGCCTAGAGTCTGTTTTAAATTCTGTGTGTCCCTCTTTCTCTGCCCCTCCCCCTGCTTGTGTGCTCTCACTCTCTCTCTCTCTCTCTCTCTCTCTCTCTGTCTCTGTCTCTGTCTCTCTCTCTTCTCTCAAAAATAAAACATTTACAAATTTTAAAAAAAAGTGGAAACGGGGGAAATAACGTCTTCCTGCGATACACTGCTTTGGTTACACTGTGTATGCCTTTACATCCCCAGTTATGCTGTGAGCTTCTCAAAGCTGGGAACAGACTTTCATTTTACTTCTTTACCTCACTTCAGAGTTTTGTTCATTAATAATATCTAACATTTATTGAGTATATACCGTCTTCCAACCACTGTCCCAAAAAGGCAACTAGTGAAAACCATTTGGCTGTTGCACCTTGGCATGTAGTCATGTAAACTCGAGCAAAGAAACTTTCCTCCCCAGGTGTCATTAGGACCATTTTCTACGCCATGGATACTCTGCTGGTGTGAGAGTTCTCTCTACCACTCAGCCCTGAAGGCATTCTTGAGCAGGCAGTGCTAAGTAGGTTTCCTTGGAGCTCACACTGACCCAATCCTTAACAGTTATGCAGGTCTAAAGGATCACTTAATTAGCCTAGTGGTGATAGGCAGAATGACCATGTGTCTCCCTGCCTACCAGACTTAAATAAGAACAGTTCCCCTTCATTGATCCCCTTTAGTGAAGAGAAACCCCAAAATATAGCACCACCGTGCTCTGGTGTATTCATAACCGAAATTCTCTTTCTAGTTCAACACTCAGAACTATCGTGATTGTGCCTGCTAAGTGTTCTCCATAGATATGTAGTCCTGGGTCTGGACATCTATTTCAGCATCTTGAGTTGGAGAGACAGCATTACTGAATGTGGGCTATTAACTTGTTTTAGCTTACAGCTTGTTTAGCTTACAGCTGTTCATTCATTCATTTATGTAAAAACGGAAGGCATTCATTCATCAGAACTCATTCTGTATTGAGGACTTCAGGTTAACTTCCAAAGTTTATCTTCACTTCTCACTACTGAATTTTAAATGTACTTTTTCTGGTCATTCTAGAAGTGATTTCTAACAACAGAATAATTGGGTCTCATTTCTTTTAGAATGCAAATTAATTTATACTTCTGGGCTACCACAATATTGCTATTTCACCATATTAATCACTATGGCTTTTAGATGGTGGACCAGTGTTCTTGGAGTGGAGAGCAGAAATTGACCATTTTCCCTTAACAAAGGACTTGAACAAGTAACCTTCCCAAAAAAAGTACAAATAGTAAACTTGAAAAACACCAAATAATCAAAGATGATATTTAAAAAGAGATCACGTTTCTCATTAAATTGGCAGTGATTTTTTAAATGCTGTTTTGGCAAGAGTATGGGGGAAGTGGGAACTCATAAACCACTGGTGGGAGTGTAAAATTGTACAAATTTTTTGGAGGGCAATTTGGCAACATAAACCTTAATGGTTTTTTCTTTTTTCTTTTCTTTCTTTCTTTTTTTTTTTTTTTTTTTGAGGGAGACCACACGTATGCAAGGGAGAGAAGGAGAGAGAATCCCAAGCAGGCTCCACAGACATGTAGCTCTCACAACCACAAGATCATGCATGACCTGAGCCGAAATCAAGAATTGGATAGCTTGGGGCGCCTGGGTGGCTCAGTCGGTTAAGCGTCCGACTTCGGCTCAGGTCATGATCTCGCGGTCTGTGAGTTCGAGCCCCGCGTCGGGCTCTGTGCTGACAGCTCAGAGCCTGGAGCCTGTTTCAGATTCTGTGTCTCCCTCTCTCTCTGACCCTCCCCCGTTCATGCTCTGTCTCTCTCTGTCTCAAAAATAAATAAACATTAAAAAAAAAGAATTGGATAGCTTAACCAACTGAGCCATCCAGACACCCCTAAACTTTAATGTTCTTACCCTTTGCTCCAGCCATTGCATTTCAAGGAATCTATCCTAAGGAAGTAATGAGAAAAAAGTTCATTAATAGTTAAGAAAAAAATGCTCACAATAGAGGCACCTGGGTGGCTCAGTTGGTTAAGCATCCAACTCTTGGTTTTGGCTCAGGTCATGATCTCATTGTTTTGTGGGTTCGAGCCCCGAACCAGGCTCTGAGTACTGACCACGAGGAGCCTGCTTGGGAGTCTTCCTCTCCCTCTCTCTGCCCCTCCCCTGCTTACACTCTCTGTCTCTCTCAAAAGAAAATAAATTTAAAAAATTGCTTGTAGTAGCATTTTCACTAGCAAAAAGTTGGGAATACTTCATTTTTTTAATTTTTATTTTTTAAATCCATTATCAGCATTTATTCCATTATCTGTATTTATTTATTTTTAAAGTTTATTTTCAAAGAGGGAGCGTGTGAGCAGGGGAGGGGCTGAGAGGGAGAGAGAGAATCCTAAGCAGACTTCGCACTGTTAAGCGCAGAGCCAGATGCAGGGCTCCATCCACAAACCGTGAGTTCATGTCCTGAACCGAAACCAGGAGTCAGATGCTTAACCAACTGAGGCACCCAGACACCCCTATTTGATTTATTTTGGTGTTTATTTTTCAGAGAGAGAATGCACGTGTGTGCATGAGCTGGGGAGGGACAGAAAGAGAGGGAGACGGAGAATCCCAAGCACGCTCTGCACTGTCAGTGCATATCCTAATGTAGGGCTCAAACTAATGAACCATGAGATCATGACCTGAGCTGAAATCAAGAATCAGATGCCAACTGAGTGAACCACCCAAGCACCTCAATTTATTTATTTTTAAGAAGGCTCCATGCCCAGTATGGAGCCCAGTGTGGAGCTTGAACTGATGATGCAGATCAAGATCTGAGCTGAGATCAGAGCCAGAAGCTTAAGGGACTGAGCCACCCAGGCGCCTGGGGAATACTTTGTAGCTATTAAAAGTCATGTTCTTGAAAAGAGAGAAAGTTTTTATTGTATAAAATAAAATGTTTTTCATAGTAGGAGAAAAGGCAAGATATAAAACTTTATAGCAACCTGGCTATGAAAACCTGTATAAATTTATGACACACACATACACACAGATCTATATTAAAATCTGGGAGGTTGTGGGCACCTGTCGTTAAGTGTCCAACTTCGGATCAGGTCATGATCTCACAGTTCGTGAGTTTGATCCCTGCTTTGGGCTCTGTACTGACAGCTCAGCCTGGAGCCTGCTTCAGAATCTGTATCTCCCTCTTTCTCTCTGCCCCTCCTGCCGCTGGCACTCTTGTCTCTCTCTCCTCAAAAATGAATGAACATTAATTTTTTTTTTAATCTGGGATGTTATAACTCAATGCTGAGTGCCTGTAGGTTAAGGCTGATTGAAAAAAAAAATCCAACCTCCACAAAATCCAGTTTTCTATAGAGTTATTTATTACTTTATCAGGAAGCCAAAGGTTAAAAATCCAATGAAGACAATTTGATATTTTGGCACTTAGCAGAGTGTTAGAGGTGCTCCTTACTAGAAACTTTGTTTCTCATTTGAACTGATACTATGTTAATTTATTCAATTCTAGAATCTCAGGATAAAGGGAATGCATTCTTTTTTTTTTTTTTTTTTTTTTAACATTTATTCACCCTTGAAAGATAGAGACAGAGCGCAAACGGGGGAGGGCCAGAGAGAGAGGGAGACACAGAGTCTGAAGCAGGCTCCAGGCTCCGAGCTGTCAGCACAGAGCCCGACGTGGGGCCGAACCCACGGGCCACGAGATCATGACCTGAGCCAAAGTTGGCAGCCCAACCGACTGAGCCACCCAGGCGCCCTGAGAGGGAATACATTCTGAAGTATGCCCTGTATGTCTAGGGCCATACACCTCTTTGCATCATATGAATTTTAAAGATTCCTAATGCATTTTCTCCTTGACCCTCAGGATGTCCTCAGAGGTTGAGAATTTTATTTTTATTTTTTAAAAGATTTTAAGTAATTTGTACACCCAACACGGGACTGGAACTCACAATCCTGAGATCAGGAGTCATGTGCTGTGAGTGAGGAAGCCAGGTACCCCTAGACGTTGAGAATTTTAATGCTGCTTTATTTTTTCAAGCATCCTTATTTACTTTTTTTCATGACCTGTTTGCCTCAAAGGGAACAATACTGTTTGCATGTTTTATTTCAATGAAGACATTAGGAATTGATTTTTAAGCAGCTTTTTAGTTTCTTTTTATAGGCTCCTTGATTCTTTTGCCTCATTAAGATTCTTCTTTTTTTTTTTTTTGGCTGTCAGAAATAAAATTGAAATCAGCAATCATAGATTAAAAAAGATAGTCTTGGGGTGCCTGGGTGGCTCAGTTGGTTGAGCATCCAGTTCAACCCAGGGTTGTGGGATTGAGCCCAGCATCAGGCTCTGTGCCAAGTGTGGAGCCTGCGTGGGATTCTCTTTCTGTTTGTCTCTCCCTGCCCCCCCCCCCCCCCACATGCACATGCACTCTCTCTCCCTCTCCTTCTCTCACTCTAAAAAGTAGGTTAAATGAAAAAACAATTTTTAAAGAGATAGTGCCTGCCTGGCTGGCTCAGTCAGTAGAGCATGTGACTCTTGATCTCAGGGTCATAAATTTGAGCTCCACATTGGGCACAGAGCTCACTTAAAAAAACCAAAAAACAACCTTTTCTTAGCAATTGTACATTCTAAATGTGAAGAGAAGGAATGTATGAGCCTGGTATAGATAAATAGCAAGTTCTCCCCACCTCTTCTTGGAAAAGCTGCTGAGACCTGTGGAAAAGAACTCGCTACATTTCCTGAGGTTGAAAAGAAGATTTTAACAAAATGTTAAGCCTTATGCTACTCTGTAAATGGGATAGCACAGAACATTTTGGGAAAATGAACAAAGTCTCCATGTTGCTTTGTCTTTTATCCAGTATGAGAATATGCCCCGACTGATCTGGTCTCTTATGACCTTCTCTTCCTTTTCTGCTGCAGGTGGTGCTGGGCATCTTTTGAGGGTATGTTTTAGCTACAAAGTATTTCAGTTTACCATAAGGAGATGGGATTATCTTTTCTAGACTTTATTTATTTATTTTTTTTCTGATTACTGACTAAATGTGTTTGGGAAATGCTTAAAATCTGCATTTCATATCCTGTATAATACATCTTTAAATAATAGCCTGCTCTGTTTTTTTTTCCAGGGGTGAGCCCCTCCAGACTCCGAATAGGAGATCAAGAGTTTGATTCATTGCCTGCTTTACTGGAATTCTACAAAATACATTATTTGGACACTACAACGTTGATAGAACCAGTTTCCAAATCCAGGCAGGGTAGTGGAGTGATTCTCAGGCAGGAGGAGGCTGAGTATGTGCGAGCCCTCTTTGACTTTAATGGGAATGATGAAGAAGATCTTCCCTTTAAGAAAGGAGACATCCTGAGAATCCGGGATAAGCCTGAAGAGCAGTGGTGGAATGCGGAGGACAGCGAAGGCAAGAGGGGGATGATTCCAGTCCCTTACGTCGAGAAGTATAGACCTGCCTCCGCCTCAGTATCGGCTCTGATTGGAGGTAACCAGGAGGGTTCCCACCCACAGCCACTGGGTGGGCCGGAGCCTGGGCCCTATGCCCAACCCAGCGTCAACACTCCGCTCCCTAACCTCCAGAATGGGCCCATTTATGCCAGGGTAATCCAGAAGCGAGTCCCTAATGCCTACGACAAGACAGCCTTGGCTTTGGAGGTACATAATGTGCAAAATGTAGAAAGAAGAGATCTGCTACAGGGTCTCCCTTTCAGACCTCTTAGAGCTTTATAGGAATGCTGAATACAAGCACCAGCATTGTGATGTTGTAGATGTCGAATCATTAAGTACTGATTTTGGCATTTAATGTTGGGTTTTCTCTTTTTTTGTAGAAAACCTATTTTGAAATGAGTAAGCTTAAAATTGTATAACTGAATGTTCTGATTGATCTACTAAACATACTTTGACCTCTTTAACTCTGCCTAAATTCACAGGAATTAACCTAAAATATTTTTTTCTCCTCTGCATTCTAATCTGATTCTTTCTGTTTATCGGTGTTGAAAATAATAAGATGGGCTCTATTGAAGTACTTAAATGGAGTTTTCCCATAAAACCATAATGTTTTTACTTTAGAGGGCATGGGGTTCCTTAGCATTGACTGATTGTGTTCATAAAGGAAGAATTCAGGAGGAACAGTGTAGCATAGTACAGGGGAGAAGAGATATGTACCTAAAAGCATACACTCCAAGGAGCAGCAGGTTTACTTGGCTTTTGTTGTTCGGTACCTTTGACAGGAGGGAAGCCAGTTCCTCCTGAGGAATAAATTCTTGCCTTTTACTGGTGAATAGTTAATCTTGGTAGCCCATCTCCTCTGGCCAACCGTTGCATTGTGTTTATTCTTTTATTCCTCTCTTTAGCACTCATAGCTTTGTCTCCCTGCCTTTCTGAGTTAGGCAGAGCTAGTGGTTTAGTGTAAAGGCTTGTACAAAAGTGGTATGCTCTCCTGTCTTTCAGGGCTTACGATAGAATGTGAATTTAAGCAAGGAGCTACCTTTCATAAGCACAGACTGAAGTTATGTGAGTACTGACTAGCAGAGAAGGGGCCAAAGTGTGTTCTTATAAACTGAAATCTCTAAATGCTGTTTTCTTTGGGTTATGTTCATACACTGAGGAGTAAGAGCTGCTTAGAAGTGTTAGCCTATAGAATAAGCTAGGTTTTATTTGAATCAGTCTCTGATCATACTGGATTTGAAATTTTTCTTTTACATTCTGAATAGTGAATGCAAAGAGGGTTAGCTGAGTCATACAGATTTTACTGAAATATTATTTTTAAAGTGCTTGTTTTTTGAGATTGTGCTGTGAGTTAAAAGTATTGTGTTTCTGCTTTGGCGAGAAACGAATGTGTGTTATCTAGGGCACACCACTTTTTCCCACTTTGAGTCTGGACATACAGCATGATGCTGGGCACATACATGACAGATGTAACTCTTGACATTTACTGCAGACCTTGTTAGCACTGGGCTGGAGTATGAAAATAGCATTCATGAAACAAGCCAGCCAAGACCCTGGAAAGAATAATTATCACAGTACTTTTGTTTCCATTTGCATTTCCTTTTTTTTTTTTTTTTTTTTCTTTAAAGTAATCTTAGTACCCAACACGGGGCTCAAACTCACAACCCCAAGACCAAGAGTCACATGCTCTACTGACTAAGCCAGCCAGGCGCTCTTGCATTTCCATTCATTCATTCATTCATTTGAGAGAGAGAATGAGAGAGAGAGAGAGAGACAGACTTTTAAGCAGGCTCCATGCTTGGTACGGAGCCTGATGCAGAGCTTGATCCCACTACCCTGGGGTCATGACCTGAGCCAAAATCAACAGACCCTCTACCTACTGAGCCACCCAGGTGCCCCTGCATTTCCTTTCTTGAAAGAGATTTCTTTTTAATGAAGTGGTGTTGTTTTTTTTAATATTGTGAGAATGACAGAGTTGGGGAGGGGCAGAGAGCGAGAGAAGGGAGTGAGAAAATCCCAAGCAGGCCCTGTGCTGTCAGCTCAGAACCCAATGTGGGGCTTGAACCCTGAAACATGAGATCATGACCTGAGCTGAAATCAAGAATTGGACGCTTAGCCAGCTGAGCCACCCAGGCTCCTCAAGAGAATTGTTTTTAATGATGCCTGCCTTGACTAAGAGATTTTAGTGCTCAAAGTGGTTGAGTTGCTCTCCCTACTATGAAACATAAATCTTGTGAATAACTAAGTAGAAAATAATTTATTAAAAAAAAAAAAAAAAAGAAGGAAAGAAAATAATGTCTGATTTCAGTAAGTTTTGTTTTTTGGTCAGATACTGGTTTTAAGCCACATATATTGATTGCTGAAGATGGCCTCTTTCAAGTTCGATACCCCACAGTAATAGCTTCAAAATACCTCATGTGCTTAAAAACACAGTGTCAGTTTAGCATCATACAATTTTAGAGCTGGAAAGGACCTTAGATATCTTTATCTGTTATATAAAAAGAACTGATGTTTAGACAGATTGGATTGTTCAGACTAATTGGAGGTAGAGCTATAATGAACCCAGATCTCATGTGGTACCTTTTCTACCATGCCCAATCTAATCTCTGATTCTTTTTGTTTTTTAACAGTGCCACTGCCCTTCTCAATGTAGGTTTTGTGTGATTTCACTGACAGCATATCCTCACTTGTACTGTATGCAAGGATAGTTGTGCTCTCAGTACAGTACAGCTGTATAGGAGACAGTTGTCTACAGTTCTCCTTTCCCATGTCTAGTTTTTTATAAGCTGATGCCTTGTCCTTATTGAGGTGAGGCTGGGAGATAAGAGTAGGAGGCTGTGGTGTTCTGACCTTAGCATTCTGGTTTAATAAAAACAAAACAAAGTAAAACATTCATTGCTATATATGACCCACTAGAAATCAAGATCTGTAGACCAGCGAGGTACATTTTAGTGCAGTTTTACATTTAACTTGAAATTGACAAATTAGAATCCTTGCATTTTAGAATTGGTAGGGCCCTAGAGATACTGTATTAGACTAGCAGTCTTCATAAGTTTTTTTTTAAGTTTATTTATGTTTAAGAGAGAGCGAGCAGGGGGAGGGGCAGAGAGAATAGGAGACACAGAATCTGAAGCAGGCTCCAGGCTCTGAGCTGTCAGCACAGAGCCTGACATGGGCCTCAAACTCACAGACTGCAAGATCATGACCTGAGCCAAAGTCAGATGCTCAATTAACTGAGTCACCCAGGCGCCCCTTCATAAATTTTTTTTAATGTTTATTTATTTTTGAGAGAGACAGAACGTGAGTGGGGGAGGTGCAGAGAGAGAGGGAGACACAATCTGAAGCAGACTCTAGGCTCTGAGCTGTCAGCACAGAGCTGGACGTGGGCCTTGAACTCACGCACTGCGAGATCATGACCTGAGCCAAAGTTGGACACTTAACTGACTGAGCCACCCAGGCGCCCCTAAGACCAGCAGTCTTCAGACTGCTTCTCAGTGTCATAAGAGTCCCAAGAGGTACATAGTGAGAGGGGGAATCGAAGGATGCAGGGCTCTGGCTTCAACCAAAGCAACTGTTTTTAACTGTGTTACGTATTTGGATCTCTCTAAGATTTTCTTTGAAGAAAGGATTTCTGTACTTAAAAACATAAATTTAAAAAACAGAGTTCACAAACCACCTGCCCTCACCTTAAAGATGGAATTTTTCTGCATTAGTACATTTATTCTGACCACAGTCCTCAACTGGAAGATTATTAGATATTTTCTCTTTTGCTATGCACCAGATTTCTCTAGTAAGGTTGAAGGGTTTGGAAAGTAGGGATTGATTCCAGCTAACCACCAAAGTAAGGGTATTCCTCTGCCCACTATAGTTCTGTGGGTCAGTTGGTCATATCTGGGGGGAATATAACTAAATCAGATACCTTCTGTTCCATTCTGGAGCTCCTGAGATTTTAAACATACAAATATGCAGTGTTTTAAAGGAGAGATACTGGCAATAACATTAGGGTAGTGCAGTGGCACCTTTAATTTTTGTTCTTAGATTTTTGTGTAATGGTTCCTTGGGAGCTGGAATAGGATGAATCTTATTTTATGAATGGCAGATGTTGAAGTTAATTTGATGCCTCTATAGACTGTCGAAAATAATCAAATTATCTTTAAATGTACTAATCACGTAACTTTCATTCTCTGATTCAACCTGGCATTTTGCCTTTGATAGATGATAAGACTTGAGAGTAATCAAGGAGCTTCTCAGGTATTCTTAGACTTGGACCTGTTCCTCAGGGCACAGATAGGAAAGGAGTAAATGTGCTTTGGGTCCCAGATTATATGCATTAGTGGCTACACCAACTCTATCTCCCCATGTGGAACTCTATGAAACCTAAGTTTTTAAACTTTCCTGTGTTGGAAAAAAAAAAATTGAGATCGGAAAGTGTAAGAACACGAGTGGCAGGTTCTTGCTGTGTCAGTTTGGTTTGTCTTTTCCTGGAATTGTAATTACAGATTTCTGTATTGCTTATTGAGACAGATGTCTACTTTTCCTCTTCTTTCCATTCTTCTTGGACATTACCTTTATTTCAGCTCATAGAATCTCAGTTGGAAAAGACTTTTGGAGGTAAACTAATCTAGCCTCTCAGACATTAAAGGCAGATCTTCTGGTATCTTCACAGGTGATTTTTTAAACATCTGCTTGGATATCTCTACTTTTGGGGAACTTGCTGTCAACACAGAAGTATAGTCCAGAGGTTCCAAACTTTCTTGGTTCGTAGCACCTATAGTGTCTCAGTAACATTTCACAGTGTCCCAGGCCAAAAGAAATACATGACAGTTGCATTTCTTTAGTAGATAGGTTAAAATTTTATATCCTAATAACTTAGTACCCATTTGAAAAATAATAAACATAGTGGAAAGAAGACAATATTTAAGAAAAAAATTTTTAAGTTTATTTTTGAGAGAGAGAGTGGGGGAAGGGCAGAGAGAGATGGAGAGAGAGAATCCCAAGCAGGGTCTGCACCGTCAGCCTGGAGCCCAATGTGGGGCTTGAACTCACAAACCATGAGGTCATGACCTGAGCTGAAACCAAGAGTCAGACACTTAACCAGTTGAGCCACCCACGCTCCCCAAGAAAACAATATTTTAATTTTAATCTCAAATAACTGCAATTACTTAACTATTAAGACATGTACATCTAGGGGTACCTGGGTGGCTCAATCGGTTAAGCATCCAACTTTGGCTCAGGTCATGATCTCACAGTTCGTGGGTTCAAGCCCTGCATTGGGCTGTCTGTTAGTGCAGAGCCTACTTCAGATCCTCTCTCTGCCTCCCTTTCTCTCTGCCCCTCCCTTGCTCATTCTCTTTCTCTCTCTCTCAAAACTAAGTAAGAACATTAAAAAAAGAAATCAAAAAAAAAAAAAAAAAAAAAAGACGTGTACATCTATTAGATGCCGTATTGTTTCCAAACCTTGAGATCATTTAGAACACTGCCATTCTTGTTTCTTGTTCCACACTTATTTCATGAGGTACTTGTTTTTTATTGCAGCTTGCTGCCACCTGGTTTTGCAAAGAGATGACATCTTTGAAAGGAATGTTGTGCAGTCTAGTGTAGAAATTGTCAGCTGCCTTGAGCTAGTAGTTCACGTGGCATAATAGATGTCAAGTATTGCTGTTTCCCTCAAAACTTTAACTGTGTCGCGGCACCCTCTGAATTTGCTGCAGTGCCTCTCTCTGACACTACAGTTTGGGAACCTTAGGTCTAGTCCATTGTGTTGGTTTTTAGAAAATCCGTGGGGGGCCTGGCTGGCTGAGTTGGTTGAACATGAAGCTCTTTACCTTGGAGTTGTGAGTTTGAGCCCCACGTTGGGTCTAGAGATTACTTAAAAATAGAATCCTTAAGGGAGAAAAAAGAAGAGGAGAGCCTGGGTGGCTCAGTCAGTTAAGCATCTGATTCTTAATTTCTGGTCAGGTCATGGTCTTACAGTTTATAGGATCAAGCTGACAGCACAGAGCCTGCTTGGGATTCTCTCTCTTCCTGTCTTTCTTTCCCTGTCTCTCTGCACCTCTTCCCTCTCCCCCTCAAAATAAATAAACTTTAAAAAGAAAAAAAAAAAAAAAGAAAATTCTTTACATTTAGCTAAAAATGTATCTAGTATATGTGGTTACCTCCCCAACTTGTCCAGGGGGATAGGGAACTTAGTTTTAGGTAGTATCGGCTGTGGAGCTAGAGAAGATCTGTTCTGACTTGGACTAGAATTAGGATGAGACCTATTTTCCAGGATTTGTTGAGATGCTTTTTCTTTTCATCCAGAAGCCTACCAGTTAAATCTCAAAGACCTGCCACTTTCTACCAATATAGCCCATGGCAATTTCAGTCCATCTCTGAGGCAAGTGAATCTTTAAGGCCGAACTGTCTGCAGTTGTTTCCATTGATTTGCAAGACTGTAGATGTACCCTAAATATTACCTATTCCCTTAGATCAGAGATCTGCAAACTTTTTCAGTAAAGGGCTTTTCAGACCATACGCTTTCTGTCACAACCACTCAACTGTCATTGTAGCAAGAAAGCAGCCATAGACAAAACAACAGATGAGTTTGCTGTGTTCTGAGAGAACTGTTTACAGAAACAGGGAGCAAGCTGGATTTGGCTCATGGACCATAGCTTGCTGACCCCTGTCTTAGATTGCTGTCGTTTTCTTAACTTTTGTTCTCCTCCAGCCAAATCTGGAAGTATTTACTAAATGTGTTCTTGGTGTGTTCAAAAAGGTTTGAAGACAAGGCCTCTGTATTCCATCTCTGTATGTGCTTTTCTCTGGTTCTATTTATATGAATTTGTATGTGTTTCTTGTCAGATCTCACTGGAATCCTACAGCAAGTTAGCATCAAAGGAACACTGGTGATTGTTGATGCCTTTCCTGTTAGATAGTAGGGACTGAAACTAGAAAAGTAGTCACCTGGAGTTACACCAGCAAAGGAAGGAGATCACACAGTTCCCTGATGTCTCCTATTTAGCGAGTACCAAAAATGAATGCTAATTGGGTGCCAGTATTTTTCTCACTATAATGGAAACTCACTGGTGAATATCGATTGGGTAGTCTTTTGCTCCTGGACCAATTGTAGATCTGACTCATGTGTACCAAAATTGTGATTTACCTTGGGAACTACACAGAGCTAGGGAAGAAACCAGTATTCATCAAATTCTCTAGGAGTGAAAACACTGAAGTAACCACATTCAGTCCTCTTTATAGATGATGCCATGATTTACTTGCAGGCTTGCGTCCAAGTTCATGACCTAGGATCAGGAGAACTGACTGGACAATAGAACAGTACCTCAGTGAAAGAATCATCACTGTCTCTCCTTTACAGGGTGGTGATGAAGTCTGCCTCATAAAAAGAAAGGTGAACTGTCTCATGCTTCAAATCCTTTATAAAGTCTTTCTTATTCATTGATAGGTAAATTAGGGTTTTTTCCATCTATAACTTGAATTTTGAAATCAGTAGTGTTAGAACACCGTTATTACTGCACTTACTGATTAGTACATTCCTTTGTATCTTAAGATTATAGCATTTCTGGAGCAAGTACTCTGTTTTGCTTTCTTTGTCTTTGGAATAGCATGCCAAGCTTGAACCCATATCCGTCCCCCTCATCCTCCTTGGTGTGGCCTTGGAAATCCTGCTTTAGTGAGTTGTTGCCTAACAGGAGGAGAAGTGTGAATTCTCGTGTTGTTTCTGATTTGGAGGAAGAACTGCACTTAGCGTAGCCCGTGTTTTCAGACTGCCCTGGCACCTTCTGAGCTCCCCCAGCCTGCATCCTCCAGGCTTGACAGCCACCTATTCTTCCAGACTACGAAAGTACTAGGGCCTCATGTGATCTAAGGATAGTCGTGTTGCCCTTGGGGTTTGCCTTTTCTTGACCCTAGGAATCCCCATGGGCTTTGAATATTGCAGTAGAAAAACTCCATAGGGTACAAAGGGTTATTTAATTTGATAAGATCTTCCTCGAAGTACTTGTACTTAAAGGCCACTTTGGACAGGTTAATTAGCCCAATTGACTGCTTACAATTTTTCTCTTTTATCCACTTAAATATCAGAATTAAAAAAAAAAAAGTTAGAATTGTTTTAGAGTTGTGCCATAGCCTTTGTTTCACTCCCTGATGTTTGGGCCTCTCTGCCAAGAACCTGATCAACTATAAAAAAAAAAAGGTTTTGGATTTCAGAATATGGTGTGGTTTTCCAGAGCCTCTGTAGGGTAGAGCCAAGACACCATGTGCGTTAGAGATGGCTCTGGTGTGTCCCAAGGTCTAATCTGTACAGAATCCACTCCTCACCCCTACCAGTACCATCTTGCAATGTTTCTCCGTTTGACCTCTGAAAGAAGAAAAGTCTGAGGGCAGGCCAGCAGGTTCTGTCCTGCTTGTGGAGCAGCTGTTGTGTTTCTGTGGTACTGATAAAAGCAAGAGGCTGGGCTAGTCCACATTTCAACCTGTCCTTCACTTCTCAGAGCTCTGTGGGATGCGATTTGAGATAACATGTTGAATGCTTAAAAATAAAGACAATGTAACATTGAGAGAAAAGTGTTTAAATCTAGATTTTGGGGGTGCATGGGTGGCTCAGTTGGTTAAGCATCTGACTTAGTTTTGGCTCAGGTCATGATCTCAGGGTTTGTGGGTTCAAGCCCTGCATTGGGCTCCGTGCTTGACAGCATGGGGTCTGCTTGAGATTCTCTCTTTCTCTCTCTGCCCCTCCCCCACTTGCTCTCTCTCAAAATAAAATAAACAAACTTGAAACAAAATGAATAAAATAAACCTAGATTTTGCTATCAAGTAGAATGGTGGACTTAAGGGTATACCCTGAAGAACCATCTTCTCAAAAACCCAGAAAATGCGGGTAAAATATAACAAATTTTCATCTTTTCATTTAAATATGAAATCATTTGAGGGAGTGGGGTTAGGAGAAAAAAATATATGAAATCATTTGGTAAAAGGTACTGGTCCTGAGTATACAGCTTGGAGTTTTACATGTGTATTCACCTATGTGATAACCACCCACATGAAAGTATAAAACATTTCCAACACTCCAGAATGTTTCCTCATGTCTCTCTTGTGGGTTTTTAATATCAGTAAAATGATGGATTCAGATATGACAGCTGTTAGGGGTGTTAGATATTGTCAAACTAGCTTCCCCCCACCCCCCCCAATGCCAAGTAAGCGCTTCACCCAACATGGGGCTTGAATTCACTACCCCGAGATCAATAGTCACATGCTCTACTGACTGAGCCAGCCAGGCACCCTGTCAAACCAACTTCTCAAACTGGGGGCCCTTGTCCCCATCTGGAGGGGAACTTAATGTGAGTGGCAATTTAGACTTTTGACATGAGTGTACACATCCCCTAGGTCTACTATCCTATGTCTAGCTACCAGAATAGCATTTAGCACGACAGGAGTGTTTTAGTAGAAAATACAAATAAATACTAAGATGGGGAAAAGAAGTCCTACACTCGGTATAATTGACCTTAGCATAGCAAGAGGCTAGTGGTGTGATTGGGGGCTATAGGAACATCTTGACTTGTCATGGTTGGCTTGCTTGGACATCAGGAACTTTGAATTCAAAGATTGCTTGGAATAAAGAACCCTGGTGCTAGCAGCCTTGGGGGACTGCATTGTGCATGTGGATGCAAGAATGGACGTGCAGCATCTTTTCTTCTCCCCTTAAACCATCAGCCTCAATCTTTACAACATCAGCAGACTACACTGCTGCCTTTTCTCACCCTTATATTTTATCCCCTTTTCTCAGATATTCTCTAGTTTCTGTCTTCCTTTTTTCTGCACCCTATGGTCCCCACAACCACCTTAGGCCTCTGTAGTTCTCAGATAGTTCTTCAGGACATTATAGACAGACCAGTAGACAATCTGTTTCTTCTTTAAGATCAAGCTGGTTTTGCAGAAGGCTCTGGTCCTAAACTCGAGTTCACTTAAGCAAGTGGTTGACCTACAGACATTCTTAGGGAATCCTGAAGGTCGTGGGAGCATAATTTGAAAGTTCCTGCTATGGTAGAAAGAGCATAAATTAATTGGCTTTGGAGCCAATACTTCTGGGCTTAAATCCCAGCCCTGCTCCTGGCTATGTGACCTCAGGTATATCCTGTAATTGCTCTGAACCTCAGTTTTATCATCTATAAAATGAAAAATTCCTGTTTTACAAGGTTATCATAAGGACTAGAAAATCGTTTATATAAAATATTTTGTACAGTAGAGGTGCCTGGCTGGCTCAGTCAGTAGAGCATGTGATACTTGATCTCAGGGTTGTGAGTTCAAACCCCATGTTGGATCTTGGAGCTTACTTAAAAAAAAAAAAAAAAAAAAAAAAATCCTCTACAGTACTTAATGAAAGTTCAGTAAATAGTAGCTATTAACTTAATAAAACCAAATGAACAATTATGCTTAGAAACTTCTTGTATGCTCAGAACTCAGATGTTGATAATTAAAGGGTAAAGTTCTTTAGTCCAGTGTCATATGGGGCCTGATCTCACCATTTGTTCAATATTTTGCCACAGGATGAATCCATTCATCAGACTGATTTTGTCTTAAGTTTTATAGGAGAATAGACATATATCCTAGATTGTCAAAACTTTATAGTTGATGTTGCAAAGGAAAGTTTTTCATAACAGAAACGAAAACGTAATGTCTCCTTAATGAATAGGTACCAAGTGGCATTGAAGGCCAACAAGGTCTGTTAGTACATGGTAGGGTGGGGGTGGAGAGCTGGCAGGCAGTGGCCTGCCAAGTAGAGCTTGATGAAGAAGATGGGGACTTTGCAGGGAGCTGATGGAATTTGGAGTTTTGGCCTATACCTGCCCAAATGGGAAAAGCCTTGCCTTGATAGGAAGGTGATAGAACACTTCATTTTCTGGGACCAGATGAAGTTGATTTCCATGATTATCTTCTCTGCAAGCACTAGTAGGTAGTGATATGTATACACTAGTGGGTTGAGGGATTGTGCTGCTGCTTGTATGCCAGTAGGGGTGGGGGATCTCTCCTCCTAGGCCATGGCCTGGGGGGCAAGCAGGAATCTAAGGGCAGTGGGTACCAGAAAAAAGAATACCGGCTCATTCTGGTTGGGATTGCTCTTCCAGAGATGATTAAAATTTCCAAAAAGTGTCATTTTTTAGGGCCCTTTCTATTTTCTGTACTCTGTGTTTTTCTGCACTGCTAAAATCACTTCTTCCTTCTGCCTGCACTAACCACAAGTAATCAGTCTGGTGGCTGGGGCTTGGGAGGCAGCAAATAGCCATTTCTATAATGTCAGCCCTAGAGCAATCACGTGGGCAGGGTATGCCTAACCAGAGAATGGAGTTTTTCAGTTTGCATTCATAACTGGAAATAAAGCGCTTTCCTTATTCTCCTCCTGCAGGTCGGTGAGCTGGTAAAGGTTACGAAGATTAATGTGAGTGGTCAGTGGGAAGGGGAGTGTAATGGCAAACGAGGTCACTTCCCATTCACACATGTCCGTCTGCTGGATCAACAGAATCCTGATGAGGACTTCAGCTGAGTATAGCTCAACAGTTTTGCTGACAGATGGGAACAATCTTTTTTTTTTTTTTTTTCCAATTGTCATCTATACGATTTTCTTACAGACGTCAAAGCAGTCTAGTTTATATAAGCATTCTGTTACCTGTGATCTTTTTTAGACTGAACTACTCCATCTCTAGTCTCATTTACCATATTCAGGGTACGAAACTGGAGGGCTCGTGTGTTAACTTCTGAATTGGCAATTTTAGGCGATAGCAGCCATGCCTGAGTGTATCAGAAGGGATGGGTATTTTGCCTCCTTTCCCTCAGGTAGTGCAGATCAACCTGTGGAAAACTGATGGACAGGAGAGGAATATTGGACACTGCTTACCCTGATTTACTCAATGGTTTTGTTTTCATTTTGAAACCATGCTAGCAAATGGCAATAGACTGTTCCCTTCCACCCCCATGAAGTAATATTGCACCGTGTGAATAGGAAGTACCCAGTGGGATTGCTTTTTCATTTATAGAACATGACCACTGTGTGACTCATTCTGACAGTTCAGATCCTGAGATTTCTGAGGACACTACTAGAGGCATTTGTCTTCCTTCCTAGTCAATGCTTCATACTTTTTCTTGGGATTCTTTAAATCCTTGTCATTCTTTTCCCCTAAACCTACAAACAGGTTCATTCTTGAGAAAAGTATTTTTCATTCCAGATGACAAGCAGGATGTGCAGAGCACTTTATTCAGTGCATAGCTTTAAGCCAGTATTGGATTCACTGAGTGGACACCCAAACTCCCAGCTTTCTGCCTTCCCTCAAGGGGTCATAGGTTCACACTGCTACCACAACTAAACAGACTCCTGGCTAATGGGATCCAGTAGGGCCATTTCTTCTGAGTGCCAGTATCCTATTAGGGAACTCTCTGAATTTCTTAGCTTCTACTTGCTTGGAGTGGAAGGACCAATCACTTAGAATATTCCATAGAGGGTTGTAGGGCCAAATTCTGCCCTTTGCTTTATGTGCAACTTGTATACAAGTCAGATTAAAATTACATGAGTTTGGGGTAGGGTTAGCGCTTTTAAAAACATTTGAACCAATCATGAATTATGTAGTATTCATTTTACATGGCCAGAATAGTGCTTGAAGTGCATTACGTTATCAACTGCCTTCATTTTTGGCTCTTTTTCTTTGTGTTCCAGTTTAGTTTACAAATCCTTTCCAGTATGGAAGGTTTATGTGGGGTCAGGTGCTCCAAAGAATTGACTTCTGAGACCAAAAATGATCTAGGCTATTTAGACTACAATATGAAACCTTAAAAGTTAGTTCCCAGTCTAGAAAGGCACTTACTGGTCTATGGTGTGGTATGACCCATAGAAACACCTTATATTTTGCTTTGGGCCTCATTTTAGAAAAGTAATGTATCTTTCTCATTGTTTCTACATAGGTTAATGATTAATATGCATTCTTTGAACTATACCAAATCATGGTATCCCAGTGACTAGCACAATGCCTGGCATAGTCGGTGTGCAGATGTTTGTGTGAGTGAATGAGGGGTGTGCAGA
This sequence comes from Panthera pardus, assembly GCF_024362965.1. Classification (NCBI taxonomy): domain Eukaryota; kingdom Metazoa; phylum Chordata; class Mammalia; order Carnivora; family Felidae; genus Panthera; species Panthera pardus. Next base: position 55,497,929 of record NW_026526876.1, read on the forward strand.
AGCTCATTATACGGCACAGGGAAGCCAGCTGACACAGGATTACATACCACAAGCAAACTAATGAGTTGACGCTAATTTATTTTTACCTCACACTAAGGTAATGCTTGATAAATATATTAATACTCAACTTTTAAAAGTTAGCACAGTGCAATGCACGTAGTGGGTGCTCAATAATGTTAAATGAACATATTTGCAATACTAGACTTAATTCCATCTGACTACTCTTAAATTTTCAGTTAGAGCATAGATACTGTAAAATCCAAATCCAATTACACATTAAATTAAATCTTGTTTTCCTGAAAGTATGCCATCTAAAATACTTGTAGAAAAACCTTGTCATAAACTGATTTGAATGTTTGTATTTTCTTTTGCCTTCGACTTTGATATTGGCTTGGATATGTCTCTTTTCATCATATGTAATATTAGTGAACATTCAACTCTACCCAAATCATAAGAATTTCTCAATGATCAGTTTGATCAGTTGTCTGAAGCCATTATATGAACTGTTGGGTTGGATTTGGCTGGGTGTGTCAGTTGTTAGACCTTAAATCAAAGGACTTCTAAAAAGTATCTTCCAAAAGCAAATGCTAGAATCCTATTCAAGTGCATATGTACATTGTCACAGAGCAAGTAAACTGTAATTGGCTGCTATATTTTATATAATCATTTCTGCAAAAGCCCAGTTTTTGGATACTAATATTTGACGTGGTTAATTCTTATTAATTTGTTGGAATTGTTTATTGTTAATAATGCAAATAGATAATTTTTAATTATCCTTAAGTAACATTTCACTATTAATGGTTTGAAATGGGTGGTCAGCAAACCAATTTGAAATAAAATATGAACATGTGCCATTGTATTATAACACTATACACTTTCTTGACAGTTAAATTTAAAAAAAAAATGTTTTTTTGTAGCATGTATTGTATATGTTTATAGTATATGTAGTAAATAAAAATATGGCCAAATGTTTGGCTTGGTGATCTTTTGAAGAAAGTAATCCTTGAATATTTTTCACAAAAGAGCTAAATCTTTTATGCTTAGGGAATAAGAGGTGTGTACATTCAACAACCTACGAACAATCATATAATCGGATAAAGGAACAATTATGTATAATCTGTGGGTACTCATTAAAGATGAGGTTAATCATTGGTGATATTTTGAACAAGGGTCTCCAGAAGTTATGAAATAAATTGATTTGAGAGGAACATAAGAGATTATGTAATGATCAAAAAGCTGGAATAATGTGGACAGAGAACATCAAACTTGTCCAGAAATGGTTATATGTGGGTGTAGAGAAAGTAAGGATATGGTAGGGGACTTTATAAAGCAAATGAGAAATTTAGACATTATATAATAGGTTTTTAGAATGTTAGTGTGGATAGATACACAGTTTAATTTCTCCTTTTTTATGTAAGTAGCACATTTTCAGGATAATTTAGTAAATACCAAAAAAAAAAAAAAAAAGGTTAAACGTTATGTTTTTTCCATCCTTTCTCAAAGCACGTGTATATATCGAGACACACACAGTATGACACTATATATACCTAACAGGTTGACATTGTCCTCTAGTTTTGTGTCCTATGGGTGGTGAAGTTTTAAAATGAAAAGGACAGGGACACCTGGGTGGCTCAGTCAGTAGAGCATGCAACTCTTGACCTTGGGGTTGTGAGTTTGAGCCCCAAGTTGGGTATAGAAATTACTTTCAAAAAATGAAATGAAAAGGACAAGCTTTGCCAATTACTTGGACCCAAAATAAAACATCTCATTACCGCTGTAGACAAAGCAGATTGTCAACCCGGAGTTAAATAAAGGAATCTCCCCCAAAGGGAGCCAACTTTGGCATATACAAGCTTAACAGCAAGGTGATTTAAGTGTGTTTCGACTTTTTATCAATAAAAAATAAAGTGTTAAAATCTTGTTTTAATATGTTGAGTGTTGGGTTCCTTCACATAACTTTGAGTGCCCATACCTACTCTTACGTTTATGACCCTGATTTTCAGATTAAATTCTATTCCTTTTACAGATAAGAAGAGAGAAGAAGCCCCCTCTGTAGAAGAAAATGCGAGAATAGGCCTCTTGAGTTTGACAGGAGGAAACCAAGTATTTGGAGCTCTACTACCATACATACCCTGAATATAGAAAGAAATGGGTGGAGGGCAAGCCAGAACTAACCATCAGGAAGTGAGGTTCATAACGGGAGCAATGGTTGAGGATCCTCTAGGGATACAGGATGAAAGCAAGCAAAAAAAAATGAGCACCCAGCCTGGCTTCTGGTCAAAGGGATGCTTCCAGTATTTCTGTAGTTGGCCTGATTTTCTTAGATTTGAGATTTGCATTGAATCTGCAAGGTGGGTACTAGAGTATTGACCAAATGGTCAAAGGTAAACTGACTTGGACAGATTTTTTTTTTTCTATCCTCCTACTTGAAATGGGAAGACTTTGGACATTTTAGCTTTCTGGGAGTGGGAGGGAGAGAGATTGTATATCAGACCTGTGGAGGTTGACTTGTTCCAAGCCTCCTCTCCTTAATTTGGGACAATTTTGTGGAGTTTTCTAGCTTCATTTCAAGCTGGTGGCCCTGGTGGGCTTCTGCAAGGTTCTGAGTCCCAGTAAGGAAACTAGGAAAGTAGAGACCTGAGTTAAGATGTAAGATGGGCTCCTCCTTTCTCTTTTATGCCAGGAAAATACTGTGAGTGAAAACTTGGTACAATGTTAGGGTATAGTAATACTGTTCGTTGGATACCTCTGGGCTACCTTCATGTACTATGTAATGCAGGATTAAGCTTCCTGAAGTTACTGTGTTTGTGCAGGTTTGTATACTCAATGCTACATCTCTCCCCTTAGACCTCCAGCGTGACCATAGGGCTCCTGTGAGCCCTTAACAGCTGGGAGCCCTAACACAAAGTCTTGACTGCCTTGGCTGGTGTCGCTATGGTGTCTAAAGATTACCTACTTGACCTCACTCATGGTTTTGTAATCTTTGTTTTGAGAGAGTGTCACATGAACCCAAGGATACCTCTACTGCCACAGAAGGGAGCTATTCTAAATGTGAAGTATTTTAATAAATAAATATGAAGTACTCATCTGTTGTCACTAAAGGGAGAGATTGACTTCATATTTTGCAGGCTGTTGAGCTGTCAGGGCTAGCTGAGTGCTTCTGTGACTAGGTTTGATCAGATTATAGCAGCTCTAAGTGTGGTAGTTCCTACAGGATAGATCCTTGCCCTTGTGAATCTTACATTCTAGGAGAAGCAGGACAAAACCCACATCCATTGCCCCCATGGAGGCTGCTGGTGGCTTTCTGAAAGTGTTCTGTCAAGGTCACCAGACACCAGCTTGGTGGGCAGTAGGAAGGCACTCCTTCCTCTTTGTGGACATGGCCCATGCCAGGCTCGTGGCTTCACAAGTCCAAACAAGAGTGTGATGTAGATTATAACCCCTCTTGCCTCCTCAACTGATTGCCCTTTTCTGATGCAGAACTGTACGTGGTACTCAGTAAATAGTTTGGGTTATTCTTTTTAATGTTTCAGTTGGCTGCCCATTTATAGATGTCTCTCTTCCTCACATCCCCATCATCACCAAATCCTGTCTGCTCTGCCTCTAAAATATTCCCTGCATGCCTCTACCACCACCACCCAAGCAGCCATCTCTCCTGTAGACCACTGCAACATTCCCCTGGCCATGCACTTTCCCTAGTCTGTTCTTCAGAAAGCATCCAGGATGATCGTCCTCGGCAGACTTGAGCATGGCATTCCTTTGCTTAAAATCATTTAATGGCTTCCTCTTAATCATAAAATACAATCCGTATTCCATAGAATGGCCTACATGGGAATGCTGACCTTTTCCTTGGCATATCTTATTCTCTGTGCTCCTGGCAGGCTTTCCTTTCAGCTTCTCAGATGAGGGGCACCTGGTTGGCTCAATTGGTAGAGTGTGTGACTGTTGATCTTGGAGTCTTGAGGTGGAGCCTCACGCTGGCCATAGAGGTTACTTAAAAAGGGATGGGGAGCAAGTCAGCTCGGATAAAGAAGCCTTTGCCCATTCTAGGACCTCCCTTCCCCCAACTCTGATCTATTACTCTCTTGGTTCCAGCTTAAATGTCACTTCCTCAGAGATGCCTTCCCCAAACCCACAAATCTTGTAATCAATCACATCATTCGCATTCACAGTGCTCATCTCAAATTGTGGTGGTATATTTCTGTGGTCATTTCATTCCATCTCCTCTGTTAGACTAGAAGTCAGCTCCAGCAGGGTGGGAGCTATGCATGATTTGGTCATTCCATCTTGAGAGCCCAGCACAGAGCCTAGCTCACAGCCGATAATACACGTTTGTTGAACGAAGAATGTTTCCTTCAGCAGAGTTTTTAGTGCTGGGGAATAGGGGCCCAGCCAACTACCTCTCAGCTGCTGTCTCTGGTTTCCCTGGTCTTGTGTATGCTCAAAGACTGTAGGTTCGTTTTAATATTAGACTAAAACCCATCAAGACAAGTGTATTCTTTTTTTTTTTTTTTTTTTAATTTTTTTTTTCAACGTTTTTTATTTATTTTTGGGACAGAGAGAGACAGAGCATGAACGGGGGAGGGTCAGAGAGAGAGGGAGACACAGAATCGGAAACAGGCTCCAGGCTCCGAGCCATCAGCCCAGAGCCTGACGCGGGGCTCGAACTCACGGACCGCGAGATCGTGACCTGGCTGAAGTCGGACGCTTAACCGACTGCGCCACCCAGGCGCCCCAAGACAAGTGTATTCTTAATCCTACTCACCTATTTCCCCCACGCCCCCCCCCCCCACTCCCTTCTGGTAAACATCAGTTTGTACTTTATACTTAAGAGTTTGTTTTTTGGTTTGTCTCTTTTTCCCCCCCTTGTTTGTTTTGTTTCTTAAGTTCCATATGAGTGAAATCATATGGTGGTTGTCTTTCTCTGACTGGCTTATTTTACTTAGCATTATACTCTCTGGATCCATCCATGTTGTTGCAAATGGCAAGATTTAATTATTTTCTATGGCTGAATAATATTCCTGTGTGGTTATATATGTATATGTATGTGTATATATTATATATGTCTTACATCTTTATGCATTCATCTGTTGATGGACACTTGTTTGTTTTGTCCTGCTTCCATATCTTGGCTAATTGTAAATAATGTTGCAATAAGCGTAGAGGTGCACATATCTCTTCAAATTAGTGTTTTTGTACTCTTTGGGTAAATACCCAGTAGTGCAATTACTGGGTTGTAGGATAGTTCCATCTTTAACTTTTAAAAAAATGTTTATTTATTTGAGAGAGAGGGAGAGAGAAAACACAAGTGGGGGAGGGGCAGAGAGGGAGAGAGAGAGAGAATCCCAAGCAGGCTCTATGCTGCCAGTCCAGAGCCCATCTCGGGGCTCAAACTCACAAACTGTGAGATCATGACCTGAGCCAAAATCAAGAGGCCGACACTTCACTGACTGAGCCACTCAGGTGCCCCCCACCTTTAACTTTTTGAGGAACCTTCATAAGATCTTCCATAGTCGCTGCACCAATCTGCATTCCTGCCAAGCAGTGCAGGGCGTGGGGGGAGGGGGGGGCTCCTCGCTAGTTGTAGCTTATTTTTAATATCTCGTTTTAGCAATACTTTCAAAAAGACTGAATCCCATGACCAAAAATGTCAAGGTTATGTGCAAATTATTTTGTTCTAAAATGCCAGTTCTAATGAAAGTAGCTTAATATATCCTAAACATTATTCAAAGTAATTAGTTCTTATCTTGCCATTTAGGTCTCAATAACATAGACCGTAGAGGCAGCAAGTCAAGAAAGCAGCTAATGGGTGAGGTCCCTGTGAATTCTTTCTGTAAAGTATATAGTAAAGGGCGTGACCCCATTCCAATGTCAAGGTGGATTGCAAGTAAAGAGAAAATTGGCCGAGTCTGGGGCCCAAATCCTTTTATGAGCCTTGTGATACAGCAAGAAACAAGAAGAAAGCCAGATCCCATCCCCAAAGAAAGAATGTAACAAGAGGAAGTGGTTTATTTAAATTTTTTGACCACATCTTTTCTCTCAGTAGAATCAAATTCTTCCTCTACTTTCACTTTTTCTTTTGAATAAAAAATTGCCCCAGTTTTTCATTTCCCTTGTTAAGCATGCCTATGGGATTAGGTTTATGTTTGAACCAGCTAGTTGCTTCTTGTTTCTTAGCAAGCTCTGCCATATGATCAAGGCAGTCTTCTTGTTGTCATGACAACCTACATTTACATAAGCAAGAACTGGGGGAAAATATTTGTTGTTTGGAATGATTTGTGGTAAATTTCATCGTAATGGAAAGATATAGCACCAACTTGACAGGCTAGCAGCTAGAATTGGAAAAACAAGACAGACTTTTCCTATTTCTTTTAGTGAGATCTATTTGATAGGTGCCACTTTTGGCTATCCTAAGTACCACCGTATCTGGGAAAAAAAGGAAAGAATGTGATAATCTTTCATTCTGTCTTTAATCACATTTCAGCAGCAATCAGGACTTGGTGTGTTTTTGAGAGGGAGAGGAGGGGCCTGTTGCAAAAGCAATGGTTATTGAACCAGAATCTTAATGACCCCCTAGGGGATCCACAGATAAACGTCCTAAGGGGTATGGCAGAGATTACTCGCTCAAATCCGTGTTCTCTTCTATGCACACTGCCTGACTACATTAACAGGACTCCCTTGCTGTTACGTAGGACCATGTGATTGACATCAGCCAACGGACTGTGTGCAGGAGTGTCTACGCCACGTTCGGGCCTGGCTTATATAAACCCCTACAGGTGCTCCTCCATGCTCACCATTTCCACCCGGCTGGAATGGAGATGACACCCAGGGCAGAAAGTTCATCCCCCTGACCCCTAAATGACTGCATGTAGAAGGGCCTCTCCAGCTTCGTTACCAGCTAGGTAGGAAATAAGCTTTGTTCAACCATTATATGGGGGCACGTGGCTGGCTCAGTCGGTGGAGCATGGGACTCGATCTCAGGGTTGTGAGTTTGAGGCCCATGTTGGGAATAGAGATTACTTAAAAATAAAATCTTCAGGGGTACCTGGGGTGTGGCATCGGTCTCTTGGGTGAGCATGGAGCCTGCTTATGATTCTCACTCTCCCTCTGCCCCTCTCCCCCATTGGTGCTCTCTCTCTCTCTCTCTCTCTCTCAAATAAATTTTAAAAAATGAAAAAATAAAATCTTTAAAAAGAAAATAAAATCTTAAAAATATTTTTAATTTTTAAAAATAAATTTCGAAAATCAAGAAACCTGAGGCGCCTGAGTGGCTCAGTCGGTTAAGTGTCCAACTTCAGCTCAGGTCATGATCTTGCGGTTTGTGGGTTCGAGCTCCATGTCGGGCTCTGTGCTGACAGCTCAGAGCCTGGAGCCTGCTTCAGATTCTGTGTCTCCATCTGTCTCTACCCCTTCTCTGCTTGCGCTCTGTCTCTCAAAAATAAATAAACATTAAAAATAATTCTTTTTTAAAAACCCATTTTATGTTTTAAGATCAAATAGTTGTAGCAGTTAGCCTACTCTAATACAAAGGAGTTGAATTGGATAGCTGAGAGGCTAACCAGCTGGCAGGCTGTTACGACTGTATGATGCCAAAACTTTGTAGAAATTGGTCTAAGTATGTCCCATGCAATACCTGAAATTGACATTTAACTGAGCGGGGCGCCTGGGTGGCTCAGTCGGTTAAGCGTTCGGCTTTTGGTCTCGACTCTGGTCATGATGTCACGGTTTGCGAGTTTGAGCCCCGCTGACAGTGCAGAGCCTGTTTGGGATTCTCTCTCCCTGCCTCTTTCTCTGGCCCTCCCCTGCTAGTACCTCCTTTCTCTCTCAAAATAAATAAATAAACTTAAAAATTAAAAAAAAAATTTAACTGAGCATCCGTATTTTCATTTGCTAAACCTGGCAATTCTATCCCCGGCTGCCCTTTAAAAGAGAAACACTGTGCCGGGCTGCTGCTCTTTCCTCAAGGGGTATTGCATTCCTTCCAAAGCATGAACAATCTGTACCTGGACATCTGGGGCCAACCCACTCATACCATACTTCACATTCTTGTCATTTTGCTAATTGCCCCAAGTGTAAGTCCCCCAGTCACCCTTCATTTTGTTCCTGGCATCCTCAAGCTGTGCCGAGTCTTCTCTGAACATACGTGCCCCGTTTTGGACTTCACTCCATCTTTGAAGGTCTTGCCATCCTGTTCTGCCCCTTACCCACTTTACTGTCATCAACCAACCTTCCTCTCATTTTTTTTTTAATTTTTAATGTTTATTTATTTTTGAGAGAGAGCGTGAGTGGGAGAGGGGCAGTGAGAGAGAGGGAGACACAGAATCCAAAGCAGGCTCTAGGCTCTGAGCTGTCAGCACAGAACCCCACACGGGGCTCGAATTCACGAACCGCGAGATCATGACTTGAGCCAAAGTCAAACGCTTAACTGACTGAGCCACCCAGGTGGCTCATTTATGAAAGGTTTACCTTCCTCTCATTTATGAAAGGTTTTGACATCTGGCCTGCTGTCATCTGGGGTGACCCATCCATCACCTTGGCCTCTCTCTCTCTCTTTTTTTTTTCGAGTACTTCAAATTCATTATCTTGTACTTTTACATCCTGGGATCCTAGACATTTTACTCTCTGACCACTACCTTCTAGGCTTCCGGTTCTCTCACTTTTCCCAAAGCTCTCTTCTTCCCTTCTTCCTCTAGTCCCTAAACTCCTCAACTATCAGATACCTCCTATCTTTTTTTTTTTTTTTCAAGTTAGATAATGAGCAAATATATAAAATATTGTCTGTCAGGTCTTAGATATATCCAACTGCCTACTAGACATCTCCATTTGGATGTGCTGAAGGCACCTCAGACTTAACATATTCTAAACTGAATTCTTCATCTCTTCCCCTATTTTTTTTTAAGATTTTATTTTTAAGTAATCTCTATACCCAATGTGGGGCTCAAACTTATAACCCTGAGATCAAGAGTTGCAGGCTCCAGGGGCACCTGGGTGGCTCATTTGGTTAAGCATCCAACTTCGGCTTGGGTCATAATCTCATGGTTCGTGAGTTCGAGCCTCATATCAGGTTCTGCATGGACAGTACAGAGCCTGCCTGGGATTCTCTCTCTCCCTCTCTCTGCTCCTCCCCCACTTGCTCTCTCTCCCTCCCCTACTTTCTCTCTCTCTCTCAAAATAAATAAACTTAAAAAACAAAAAAAAGAGTTACATGCTCCACCAACTGAACTGGACACAGTTGCCCCTTCTGTTCCTGTTCCTCACCCACATTCTTAACCTCAATTCTATCACCATTTGGCCAAGCCAAAAATCTGGGACCACCCTTTATTCCTTCCTCTCGTTCATCATCCCATTTCTAGTCAGTTACGGAATCTTAACTCCTAAGCATCTATAATATCAGTCCACTTAACTTCATCCCCACTACTGCTACCTTAGTTCAAACTGCCACGTTCTGTCATCTAGATGACCGCAACAGCCGCCTAAATGGTCTCCTGCCTCTAGTTTCAACCCCTCCAGTCCCTCTGTCACATTGCAGTCCTAGTGAGCTTCCTACATTCATATTATATTAGATTATATTCCCCTGCAGCAGATAGCTAAACTCTCTGTAAAGGCGGGTAGAGCTCTTTGTGTTCTAGTTCCTGCTTCTCTCTCCAGCCCTGCCTCTCCTTGCTCTCCCTCCTGTACTCTGGGCTCTAGCCACACTGAATTTCTTGACCTTTCTTTACCTGACCCTCCTCTGTGCCCCTCCAGGCTTTTGTGTACAGTCTATACCTCTCTCTGACTCACTTTCTCTCTCACCTTCAATTACTAGTCTTATCTGACTAGTTATCTTATCTGACTAGTTAGGTGTCTGTCCCAGGTCCTTTGTTGGCAATATGTATTTACATTTGTAGCATCACACTGAACTGAAACTACTTGTACGTGCCTGATGCATAACCAAGGTGGCTCATTGGTGTATTTCAGTACCCAGCTCTGCTTGTACACACAACAGATACCCAATGGTATCTTGTACACACCCAGATACCATTATTTTGGACAAAATAATGGAAAGCAGGATAGGCCAGAGGTCATCAAAAGCCAAGTGGGAGCAGCGGGTAGTAATAATCCAATGGACGTTAAGAAAGTTACTGTATCAGTTAGCTTTTGCTGCAAAGTAAACCATGTCAATACTTAGTGGCTTAAAACAACAATCACTTATTTATCTTATAGTTCTGCAGTGTAGGTTGGCTCAGCTGGACTGTTCTGTTCTGCTCAGGTTCTATAAAAAAATTTTTTTTTTAACATTTATTTATTTTTGAAAGAGAGAGATAGAATGCGAGCAGGGGAGGGGCAGAGAGAGAGAGGGAGACACAGAATCCGAAGCAGGCTCCAGGCTCTGAACTGTCAGCACAGAGCCCTATGCAGGGCTCAAACCCACGAACCGTGAATGTGGGGCTCAAACCCAGGAACCATGAGATTATGACCTGACACGAAGTCAGACATTTAATCAACTGAGTCCCCCATGCGCCCCTGGTCTGCTCAGCTTCTGACTGACTGGGGGCTGACCGGTCTTAGATGGCTCTCAGCCGACACAGTTTATCTCTGCTTTGTGTGACCTTCCATCCTCCAGCAGGGTAGCCTGGACCGGGTCTCATAGCTACTGACAATTCCAAAAGAACAGGAAGAATCCTATGGAGGCTCTTAAGGCCTAACCTTAGAACTGACACAATATCAACTCCACCGCATTCTATCGATCAAAGTGAGTCTCAAGGCCAGCCAGGTTTCAAGGAGTGAGGAAATAGACTCCCCCTCTTGATGAGCTGAGCTGTAAATACATCAAGAGTTGCATGTGCTATAGACTGAGCCAGCCAGGTGCCCCATAGTGTTTATTTTTTAATAGCTTGCCTTTATTTTATTTTATAAAAATAAAATAAATAAAAATATTTATTTCTTTGAGTAATCTCTACAGTCAACATCGGGCTTGAGCTCATGACCCCAAGATCAAGAGTCACACGTTCAAACAACTGAGCCGGCCAGGCACCCCAAGCATGATTTTTAGCACCTGCCAAAGTGGGTGTTTGGAACTGGGCCTTGGGAACTGTTTAAGAAGAAAGGCCCATGGAAAAAGATTACTGGGAATGAAAAGACTCTGACAGCAGGCTTCTTAACGTCAGGGGTTGTGCCCATTTTATTCGCTTTTATCTGTAGCGCCTCACATAATTACCACACGGGAAACACTCAGCAAATGTTTGTCAAATGACTAATAGTAAACTTCTATTTACTACTGTAAAGGAGAACCAAATGTCTAGTCTTATTAGCAGTGCTGCTGCATGTGAATATACAAGTTAGGCCCTAACGAAGGACTTGTGGGGCACAGAGGAGTGGAGTTGAAATCCAATCTGTGCTCTGATGGCCAAGATTCAGGCCTGGCTCCTGGCTTTGCCTGCCTGCAGGGGGCATAGTTTTAAGTTCAAACATAGCAGCCTTTTGCCTGCTAAGCAGCAAGCCTTTAAGACTGTGTGTTGGAGGGGGACCTATTTTACAAATCTTACAACAGTTCTTTTGGGCAAGCCCAGCCAGCCCTGGTAATCTAGGGGAGCACAGAGCTGGCTACTGAGGGATACAAGACGACACAAAATGCACAAAGCAAGGAAATTAAGCATAAAACTAGAGACACTGTTCTTAAAAATTGATCAACATTGGGGTGCCTGGGTGGCTCAGTCGGTTAAGTGTCCAACTCTTGATTTCAGCTCAGGTTATGATCTCAGGGCTCATGAGATCGAGCCCCGTGCCTTGGGATTCTTTCTTGGGATTCTTTCTCCCTCTTTCTTTCAGGCCCTCCTCCGCTTGTGTGCATGTGTGCACACATACACAAAATAAATAAAAAAGCTTTAAAAAATATTTAAAAAGGGTCACCTGGGTGGCTCAGTCAATTAAGCATCCAACTCTTGATTTCGGCTTACGTCATGATCTCACGGTTTGTATGTTGGGCTCTGCGCTGACAGCATGGAGCTCACTTGGGACTTGCTCTCTCCTGTCTCTGCCCCTCCCTGACTCGTGTTTTCTCTCTGTTTGTCAAAATAAATAAATAAACTTAAGAAATTTTTTTAGAAATTAATCAACGTCAACGAATGAGGGATTGAGAGAAACAGGAGCAAGGGAAGGAAAAAGGCATAGTGAGGTTAAAATGTCTGAACCAGGGGTGCCTGGGTGGCTCAGTCGGTTGAGCGTCCGACTTCGGCTCAGGACATGATCTCACAGTGTGTGAGTTCGAGCCCCGCATTGGGCTCTGTGCTGACAGCTGGGAGCCTGGAACCTGGAGCCTGCTTCCGATTCTGTGTCTCCCTCTCTCTCTGTCCCTCCCCTGCTCATGCTCTGTCTCTCTCTGTCTCAAAAATAAATAAAAACATTACAAAAATTTTTTTTATAAATAAAATGTCTGAACCGAATTCTGAAACCGACTGAGAGTTAACAGAGACGAAAACAGTGGAGCACACAAACATGATTTGTTTTTATATAGGGTGAATCTATGAGACAGAAAATAGATTAATGGTTGCCCGGGGCTGGGAGAAGGAATGGGGACTGACTGTAAATGGGCTCAAAGTTTCATTTCAGCATGATGGAAGTGTTCTAAAATTAGACTGTGGCAACAGCTACATAACTCTGTTAACACACTGAAATTAATTGAATTTTACGCTGAAAACTAATGGATTTTATGGTGTGTATATTATATCTCAGTAAAGCGCTTTGAAAATATTTGTCTCCAATAAAAATAAACAAACAAATAAATAAATAAAAATATCTGTCTCAGCAAGAGATAACAAATGTTGGGGTGCCTAGGCTGGCTTAGTCAGTGCAGCATGCAATTCTTGATCTCGGGGTTACGAGTGCAAGCCCCACATTAGGCGTAGAGATTACTCACAAACACACAAATAGGGGCACCTGGGTGGCTCAGTTGGTTGAGCATTCGACATCAGCTCAGGTCATGATATCACCGTTTGTGAGTTCAAGCCCCACTTTGGGATTGCTGATGTCAGTGTGGAGCCTGCTTCGAATCTTCTGTTCCCCTCTCCCTCAGTCCCTCCCCTGCCTGCGCGCATGCTCTCTCTCAAAAATAAATAAAACATTAAAAAATTTTTTATAAAACAAATTTTAAAAATACATAAATAAAATCTTTTTTTTTAATTGCTGTCCAGATTTTTTTTTTAAGTTTATTCATTTATTTTGAGAGAGAGAGAGAAAGCGCATGTTGGGAGGGACAGAGAAACAGAGAACCCCACGCAGGCTCCTCACTGTCAGCACAGGAGCCTGATGTGGGGCTTGAACCCATGAACTGCAAGATCATGATCTGAGCTGAAATCAATGCTCAATGACTGAGCCACCCAGGCGCACCCATAAAAAAATTTTTTTTTAAAGAAAAGAAAAGAAATGAGTGTTGGTGAAGATGTAGAAACACAGATCCCTCCTGCACTCTTGGTAGGAATGTAAATTCGTGCAGCCACTGTGGAAAACAGTATGGAGTTTCCTCAAAAAAATTAAAAATGGAAGGACACCTGGCTGGCTCCGTCAGTGGAGCATGCAACTCTTGACCTCAGGGCTGTGAGTTTGAGTTTTACATAAATAAAATCTTTAAAAAAAATTCAAACTAGGGGTGCCTGGGTGGCTCAGTCCGTTAACCATCTGCCTTCAGCTCAGGTCATGATCTCGTGGTTTGTGAATTCAAGCCCCGTGTGGGGCTTCGTGCTGACAGCTCAGAGCCTAGAGCCTGTTTCAGATTCTGTGTCTCCTTCTCTCTCTACCCCTCTCCTACTTGCACTCTGTCTCTCTCTCAAAAATAAGTAAACACTAAAAAAATTAAAACAGAAATACCATATGATCCAGTAATTCCATTACTCACTATATACCCCTCAAAATGAAAAAACTAATTTGAAAAGATATACACACCCCTATGTTTATGGCAGCATCATTTGCAATAGCCAGTATATGGAAGCAGCCCAAGTGTCCATCAGTAGATGAATGGATAAAGAAGATGTGGTGTATACATACACCGTGGAATATTACTCAGCCATAAAAAAGAATGAGATCTTGCCATTTGTGACATATATGGATAGAGTGTATTGTGCTAAGGGTAATAAGTCAGGCAGAGAAAGACAAAGATTTCACTTATATATGGAATCTAAAAAACAAATCAACGAACAAAAAAAACAGACTTTTTTGTTTGTTTTAGAGAGACAGAGAGCAGGGGAGAGGGGCAGAGGGAGAGAGAGGATAATCTTTTTTTTTGAGTGTACACTGTATTTTATTATTTTATATTTATTAACTAATACATGCTTATGATAAAAAATAGTAATACGTGAAGGGATGAAAAGTCCACCAGTTATGTGATTACACAAGGAAAACCACTGTTAATATTTGCTATACATTTTCTGGTATGTGGAGAGAGAGGAGAATCTCCAGCAGGCTCCATGCACAGCACAGAGCCGACGTGGGACTCAACCCACGACCCAGGGATCATGACCTGAGCTGAAATCAAGAGTCGGATGCTCAACTGACTGAGCCACCCAGGTGCCCCCCGAAACACATTTTTAAATACATAAAACAAACGGGTAGTTGCCAGAGGAGAGGAGGGTAGGGACAAAATAGGTGAAGGGGATTAAGAAATACAAACTTCAAAAAAAAAAAAAAAGAGATACAAACTTCCAGTAATAAACGAAATGTCATGATAATGAAAAGTACAGCATGGGCAGTATAGTAAATAATGTTGTAATAACACAGTACGGTGACAGATTGTGATTAACGCCCACTGCGGCGAGCAATGAATAATGCATTGTCAAATCACTACGTTGCATACCTGAAACTAATATAACATTGGTGGGGGTTTTTTGTGGTTGTCTTTTTACTAACATAACATTGTACGTTGTATAACAATTATATTTCAATGAAAAAGAAAAATTTAAAAAACAGAAAACATTGTTCTGAGTATGATAAAAGTATTTGTCTCTTATCAGTGATAGCCACACTAAAAGTGAATAGGACATTGTGTGTCACCGATGTGATACAACAGGAAGCTCATAGCAAGCACCACCTCTGAGGCATTCAAATTAAAAAAAAAAAAAAAAAAAAAAAAAGGACCTTACTCTAATCCAGCTATCAGTTTACAGGAAATATGAGGAATACAGGAATAAGTTAAATAACACCATAAGGAAGTGAGGACGTATCCAGGATGTGAGATATTCTATAAGACAAATGGCCCAGTTTCTCTCAAATAAATGGCATGAAAAAGAAGAAGGACAGGAAGGGATATCTGTTATGGATAAAGAGAGACTTAAGAGCTCTACTCACTGATGTATTGTGTGAATTTAGTTTGTATCCTGATTCAGGTATACCAATTGAAAAAAAAAAAAAAAGCATTTGAGACAACCATGGGAAATTGACCACGGACTGAATATTCAATGATATTAAAAAAATGAATGAGGAGCACCTGGCTGGCTCAGTCAGTAGAGTATGCAACCCTTGATCTCTGGGTTGTGAGTTTGAGCCCAGCGTTGGGTATAGAGATTACTTAAAAAAAATAAAATCTTGAGGCACCTGGGTGGCTCAGTTAAGTGTCTGACTCTTGATTTTGGCTCAGGGCATAATTTCATGGTTTGGGGATTTGAGACCAGTGTCAGGCTCTGTGTTGACAGGGTGGAGCCTGCTTGGGATTCTCTCTCGTTCTCTCTCTCTGCCCTTCCTTCACTATCTCTCTCTCTCTCTCCCCCTCTCTTTCTCTCTCCTTCAAAATAAATAATGAAGGGGCGCCTGGGTGGCTCAGTCGGTCGAGTGTCCGACTTCGGCCCAGGTCATGATCTCACGACTCATGAGTTCAAGCCCCACATCGGGCTCTGTGCTGACAGCTCAGAGCCTGGAGTCTGCTTTGGATTCTGTGTCCCTTCTCTCGCTGTGCCCCTCCCTCACTCATGCTCTGTCTCTCTCTTTCTCAAGAATAAATAAAACATAAATATATAAATATATATATGTCAAAATAAATAATGAAAACATTTAAAAAAAGAATTAAAGATTAATTGATGAACTTTTCAAAAAGTATAACTCACTCAATTTATTTGTAAATTTTATTACTAGTGAGAATGAATATATTTCTTTATTAACTCTTTGACTTTTCTCATGTATGAATTAGCAGGTTATACCCTTTTATTTTTTTTGTTTTTACTTACTTACTACTTTTAATTTAGAGAGAATGTGCATGCGCTAGCTTCCACACACCCATGTGGGGGAGGGGCAGAGGGAGAAGGTGAGGGAATCTTAAGCAGGCTCCACGCTCAGCTCAGAGCCCTAACATGGGGCAGGATCCCAGATCCTGAGATCATGACCTGAGCAGAAATCAAGAGTTGGATGCTCAGCTGATTGAGCTACCCAGGTGTCCCAGGTTATACCCCTTTCATATTTTATTTACTGTATTTACTCTTTATTCAAATAGTCCTTTTTTAAAAAATTTTTTTTAATGTTTATTTATTTTTGAGACAGAGAGAGACAGAGCATGAACGGGGGAGGGTCAGAGAAAGAGGGAGACACAGAATCTGAAACAAGCTCCAGGCTCCAAGATGTCAGCACAGAGCCTGACGCGGGGCTCGAACTCACAGACTGCGAGATCATGACCTGAGCCAAAGTCAGACGCTCAACCGACTGAGCCACCCAGGCGCCCCTCAAATAGTCCATTTTTTTAATGTTTATTTTTGAAAGAGATAGAGAGAGAGAGTGAGGGGGGGGGGCAGAGAGAGAGGGAGACACAGAATCGGAAGCAGGCTCCAGGCTCTGAGCTGTCAGCACAGAGCCCGATGAGGGCTTGAACCCATGAACCGTGAGATCATGACCTGAGCCAAAATCAGTTGCTTAACCAACTGAGCCACCCAGGATCCCCTTCAAATAGTCAATTTTTACTTTCAATGCTAAAAAACCTTCTTCCATTGATCTGACAGTTATTTGATTATATTTTATACTAATATTTATAGAAGTTGGTTCTTAACCTTACTTCATTAAATTTAAAAACTAATTGGTGAATGGCATAAAGTGTAGACCTAACTTCTTTCTAATTTGCTACTGTCCTCAAACCACTTACAAGATAATCTTTTCTTCTTCCTAAATAATACAATCTTGTGAGGGTTGGAAGTGATAGATTTTACTAGTTATTTGGAGAATAGCAGAATCTTTTTTTTTTTTTTTAACTGTATTTATTTTGGCGGGGGAGGGGCAGAGAGGGGGAAAGAGAAAGAATTCCAAGCAGGCCCTGCTATCAATGCTGACTGAACCCGATGGGGGGCTCCACCTCATGAATCTAGAGATCATGACCTGAGCTGAAATCAAGAGTCAGACACTCAACTGACTGAGCCACCCAGGTGCCCCGGAGGGTAGCAGAATCTTGAGTGAAATCAGCCACAAATGTAGAAGGACGTGATGTGGTGGATTGCTCATGTGCCCAAGCCTCTCTGGGCACCTGACCAAAGGGTTGAGGAGAGATGGCAGGATAGAGAGGAGGTGCCATGGAAGCCACCTGTACTCCCATCTTTCCGCACAATATAAACGTGGGTATTTTCCTGAGAGTCAATGGACCAGACAATAAGTTTCTGGGCTGAAACTACTTGCCTGTAACCTACCAAGAGGGGAAGCCCTTCGGAACCTTCCCAACAGGGTCACCTGGGTGGCTCAGTCCATTGAGCATCTGATGCTTGATTTTGGCTCAGGTCCTGATCCCAGGGCCATGGGATCCAGCCCCGTGCCCAGCTCTCTGTGCTGAGCATGGAGCCTGCTTGGGATTCTCTCTCTCTCTCTTCCTTTGCCCCTCTACCTTGCTTGCACTCTCTCTCTCTCCTAAAAAAAAAAATGATAATTAAAACAACAAAAAAAAGAACACTCCCAACATATTTACACAGGTGTCCTGAAGAGAGCCAGTCACGGGCTGCCTGCCATATGTATATATAACTAAGAAATTATTCCAGCAATGTAAATATGAGTCCATTAGAAAATCTAATATAACCAACTATACGTACTCATTAAAGGAAAAAAAACCCATACTTTATAAAAATTGAGCCTGAAAAAGCATCCAGTATAAAGTAAAAACTTTTTTTTTTATGATTATTTCCTTAAATAATTTCTATACCCAATGTGAGGCTCAAACTCACAACCCCGAGATCAAGACAGCATGCTCTACTGACTGAGCCAGCCAGGTGCCCCAACATTCACTTTTTAACTCAGTTTTTATTTATTTATTTAAAAAATATTTATTTATTTTTGGGGAGAGCACAAGTGGGAAAGGGGCAGATAGAAGCAGGCTCTGTGCTGACAGGCTGACAGCAGTGAGCCTGATGTGGGGCTTGAACTCACAAACTGTGAGATTATGACCTGCGCGGAAGTCGGATGCTCAACCGACTGAGCCACCCAGGTGCCCCTTAACTTAGTGTTTAATAAACAGTCTTACCAAATTAGAAGTAGAGGGATCTCTTTAACTTGATTTAAAAAAACGCCTATTTATCAAACCATTAGTAAACATTACTCTTAATGTGAAATATTAAATTCACCTTAAATATTAAGGTGAAATATTAGACATTCCCATTAAAATATGGAATTTAACAAATGCCCAATTTGATCCCATATTCAACATTTATCTGAAGCTACATAGATATGGAGAAATGAGAAGTAAATAGGAGCTATCTTACTGTAAAGGAAGACACAAAAATTTTATCTTTTTAAAATTTTTTAAAAAGTTTATTTATTTATTTTTGACACAGTGAGCAGGGAAGGGCCAGAGAGAGAGGAAGAGAGAGAATCCTAAACAGACTCCACACTGTCAGCACGGAGCCCAATGTGGGGCTCGAACTCAAGAACCACCAGATCCTGACCTGAGCTGAAACCAAGAGACGCTTAACCGACTGAGCCACCCAGGTACCACGAAACAAAAATTTTAGTAGTTCACTCTGAAAACCCAAGCCAGGGGGAAAGAGAGAGGGAAAGCGAGAGGGAAAGCCAGGGTGGCTCAGTCGGTTAAGCCTCAGACTTCAGCTCAGGTCATGATCTCATGGTTCGTGGGTTTGAGCCCCACATCCAGCTCTGTGCTGACAGTGCAGAGCCTGCTTGGGATTCTCTCTGTCTCTCTCTCTCTCTGCCCCTCCCCCACTTGTTATCTCCTCTCTCTCTCTCCCTCTCTCTCTCAAAAATAAGTAAATAAACATTAAAAAAAAAGATTCCCAACTTTCCCCTAATTAATCTATAAATTCAGGGGAACCCCAATCAAAATCAAAATGGATCTTGGGAGGGGCGCCTAGGTGGCTCAGTAGGTTGAGCATCCAACTATTGAATTCAGTCTGGTCATGATCTCCCTGGGATCAAGCTGTGCGTCAGGCCAAGTGTAGAGCCTGTTTGGGATTCTCTCTCTCTCTTTCACTGTCTCCTTCTGCCCCTCTCCCCAACTTGTACACACTTTCTCTTCTCCCTCTCTAAAATAAAGAAAAAAATTCAAAACGGATCTTTCTTTTTTTAAATATTTATTTATTTTGAGACAGAGAAAGACAGAGCGTGAATAGGGGAGGCGCAGAGAGAGAGGGAGATGCAGAATCTGAAACAGGTTCCAGGCTCTGAGCTGTCAGCACAGAGCCCGACGTGGGGCTCGAACTCACGGACCGTGAGATCGTGACCTGAGCCGAAGTCAGACGCTTAACGGACTGAGCCACCCAGGCGCCCCTCAAAACGGATCTTGAGAGAATGTTTCAGGTTGATTCTCCAGTTCATCTGGGAGACTTATAATACAAAATGAGTGAAATTTTGAAAAAAATGTTTACTGTACCAACATGATATTGTGCTGTAAACCTATTGTAATAAATAATGTCATGTTGAAATAAGGATAGACAAACGAGCACCTGGCTGGCTTAGTTGGTAGCATGATACTCTTGATCTTGGAGCTGTGAGTTCCAGTCCCATATCGGGTGTAGAGATTACTTACAAATTAACCTTTAGAAAATAATAATAATAACTTTTCCTTCTAGGGGAGCCTGGCTGGCTCAGTCGATAGAGCATGCAACTCTTAATCTTGGGGTCGTGAGTTAGAGCCCTACATTGGGTGTAGAGATTGCTTATAAATAAATAAATAAACAAACAAACAAACAAACAAACAAATAAATAAAACAATTTTCTTTCCTAGAAATACCCTTATATGTATGTAAATATGTAAATATGTAAATACCCTTATATATATGTAAACATACCCATATATATATATATATATATGTAAATAAATAAAGGGGTTTGTTACAGTATTATTTGTAACAGCAGTAATTTAAAAAAATTTTTTTAAATGTTTATTTACTTTTGAGGGGTGGGGAAGAGGCAGGGCCGAGAAAGAAAGAGAGACACAGAATCTGAAATAGGCTCCGGGCTCTGAGCTGTGAGCACAGAGCCCAATTCGGGGCTCGAGCTCACAAACCACGAAATCATAGTCAGATGGTTAACTGACTGAGACACCCAGGTGCCCCTGTAACAGCAATAAATTTTAAAGAGCTTAGATATTTATCAGTAGAAGATTGATTAAATAATGTAACACCCATACAAGAGAATATCATAGGTGTTAAAAAGAGAAAAGTAGCTTTATAGGTACTATTGAAAAAATATTCTTGAAGGGCACCATGCTGGCTCAGTCAGTGTTGCACACAACTCTTGATGTCAAGGTGGTGAGTTTGAGCCCCATGTTGGGCATACAGTTTACAAAAAAAAAAAAAAAAGGTATGTGTGTATATATATCATATATATATATATATATATATATGTATATATATATATACATATATATGATATATTGAATGGAAAAAGCAGTCTGAGTCTGCAGAACAATATTATGGCAGAAAGTAATTTTTATTTCTTTTGGTTCACTTATTTATTTATTTATTTATTTTTGTTTCTAAGTAGGCTCCATGCCCAGTCAGAGTCCAACAAGGGCCTTGAACTCCCCACCCTGAGATCAAGACCTAAGCTGAGATCAAGAGTCGGAGGCTTAACCAACTGAGCCACCCAGGTGCCCTCACCTTTCTACTCTTTAAAAGTAGTACGTAATCCAGGGCACTTGGGTGGTGCACTGTCAGGACGGAGCCTACTTGTGATTCTCTCCCTCTCTCTCTGACCTCCTCTGCTTGCACTCTCTCATTCTCTCAAAACAAATAAATTTCAAAAAGTTAAAAAAAATAAAAGCAATACATAATTAAAGATATTTATGAAAATACAACAAAAAATGAAAGCAAAAGCTGAAAATAAAACACCTGTAATCCCTAAAAAACTGATTTTAACCTTCTTGGGGCACCTGGGGGGCTCAGTCGGTTAAGCGTCCGACTTCGGCTCAGGTCATGATTTTGTGGTTTGTGAGTTCCAGCCCTATGTTGGACTCTGTGCTGACAACTCAGAGCCTGGAGACTGCTTCAGATTCTGCGTCTCTGTCTCCCTCTGCCCCTCCCCAGCTGGCGTTCTCTCTCTCTCTCTCTCACTCAAAAATAATTAAACGTAAAAAAATTTTTTTAATGTTTTTAAATTTATTTTGGAGACAGAGAGAGACAGAGCCTGAGCAGGGGAGGGGCAGAGAGAGAGGGAGACACAGAATCTGAAGCAGGCTCCAGGCTCCTAGCTGTCAGCACAGAGCCCGACGCTGGGCTGGAACTCACAAACCACGAGATCATGACCTGAGCCAAAGTCGGATGCTTAACCGACTGAGCCATCCAGGTGCCCCTATACATAAAAATTTTTTTAAAAACTGATTTCAACATTCTATTAGTGTATTTTTATTGTTTTCTAAATATAATTGTATTTTTAACAATGCAATGATACTAAATATGTGATTTCATTGCTTTTATACTTAATCCTACATTGTGAGAGTTTTTCATGGGTATCTTCATAAATTTTATATTGTAAATTAAAAAAAAATAATTTTTAAAAATTAAATTGTAAATTTTAAGGTAGTACACACATTTAAAAAATTTAAACAAATTTTAAAAAGTTCAAAATAAAATAATTAGCCTATTTTTACAAGTAAAAACACAATGTTAACTTAAAAAAAAACAAAACAACTAAACTGCAAGCTCCCGGAGGCAATGACTAATCATATTTTTTAATGTCCTATTTCCTTCTTGTAGTGCTTAGCACACTGCCATGTATGGATACACTACTCAAGACAAGTCAAGTGAGGTCTTGTTTCCATTAAAGGAAATATTTCAATAAAGTTGGGAGACTCATACTTAAGGGTGTGATTTAATGACCTGGTGATTGTTTTAAAGGATTTTCAATGGAGTATGAAGTATCCGTTAACACAGCAGCTGTGTGAAGTTCAGTATTACACTCTGAGAACCACCTCAATACAGCACCATGATTTTCTGTAAGTATTAATCTCTCCACCCAAGATAGTGCTTGAACTCCTCATCCTGAAATCAAGAGTCACATGCTTTACTGGGGCGCCTGAGCGGTTGGCTCAGTTGGTTGAGAGTCCAACTCTAGGTTTCAGCTCAGGTCATGATCTCAGGGAATCGTGAGACTGAGACCCAACAGGACTCTGTGCTGACAGCACGAAGCCTGCATGGGATTCTCTTTTCCCCTCTTTTTGCCCCTGCCCCTCCCCTGCATTCTCTCTCTCTTTCAAATAAATAAATAAACATTAAAAAAAAAGTCATATGCCCTACCAACTGAGCTAGCCAGGCGCCCCCATGCATGCACCATGATTTTTTTATATCTGTTTTGTATATATAGTCCCAGATGCTATATCAAAAATGTTTCTCCTTTTTTTTTTTTTTTTTTACATAGTACTGGAAGTCCTAACCACAGCAATCAAACAAAAACAAAAAAACCAAAAACAAACAAATAAAAAAAAAGAAAAAGAAAAAGAAATGAAAGGCATCCAAAGTAGTAAGGAAAAAGTAAAACTCACTATTTTTTTTAAAATTTTCTTTAATGTTTTATTATTTTTGAGACAGAGAGAGACAGAGCATGAACAGGGGAGGGTTAGAGAGAGGGAGACACAGAATCTGAAACAGGTTCCAGGCTCTGAGCTGTCAGCACAGAGCCCGATGTGGGGCTCGAACTCACGAGCCGTGAGATCATGACCTGAGCCACCCAGGTGCCCCCTATTTATTTATTTATTCTGAGAGAGAGAGAGAGAGAGAGAGAGAGAAAACACATGAACCAGTGGGGGAGGGGCAGAGAGAGGGACAGAGGATCCAAAGTGGGCTCCGTGCTGACAGCGAAGAGCCTGGTGTGAGCCTGAAACTCACAAACCAGGGGAGCACGACCTGAGCCAAAGTCGGATGCCCAACCGAGTCACCCAGGTGCCCCTTCACATTCTACCTTTAAACTTTCATTATTTTCAGAAGACATGATACTGTATATATAGAAAACCCTAAAAACTCCACCAACAACTACTAAAACTGATAAATGAATTCAGTAAGGTCACACATAGGACACAAAATCAATATACAGAAATCCATTGCATTCTCCACACTAATAATGAAGTAGTAGAAAGACAAATTAGGAAAATAATACCATGTATAATTGCGTCAAAAGTAATAAAATACCTAGGAATAAACAGAACCAAGGAGGTGAAAAACTTTGTACTCTGAAGATCATGAAACATAGATGAAAGAAATTGAAGATGATACAAACAAATGGAAAGACGTTCCATGCTCATGGGTTGGAAGAACAAATATTGTTAAAATGTCCATGCCACCCAAAGCATTCTACAGATTTAATGCAATCCCTATCAAAATGGCGACAGTATTTTTCACTGAACTGGAACAAATAATCCTAAATTTGTATGGAACCACAAAAGACCCAGGAGAGCCAAAGCAATCTTGAGAAAGAAGAGCAAAGGTGGAGGTATCACAATCCAGATTTCAAGATACACTACAAGACTGTAGTAATCAATCCAGATTTCAAGATACACTACAAGACTGTACTAATCAAAACAGAATGGTACTGGCACAAAAATAGGCACATATATCAATGGAACAGAATAGAGAGTCCAGTAACAAACCGTGATTATATGGTCAATTAATCTTTGACAATGGAGACAAGAATATTCAGTGGGAAAAAAACAGTCCCTTCAACAAATGGTGTTGGGAATGTTAGAGAAACATGCAAAAGAATGAAACTGGATCACTTTCTAACACCATAAACAAAAATAAATCCAAAATGGATTAAAGAACTAAATGTAAGACCTGAAACCATTTAAAAAATGTGAGACCTTAAAAAAAAAGTGAGATCTAAAACCATAAAAATCCTTTTTTTAAAAAGTTTACTTATTCATTTTGGGGGTGGGGTGGGGTGGGCAGAGAGAGAGAGAGAGAGAGAGAGAAAGAGAATCCTGAGCAGGCTCTATCCTACAATCCTGGGATCATGACCTGAGCTGAAATCAAGAGCCAGATGCTCAGCTGACTGAGCCACCCAGGAGCCCCTATGCCCCTAAAATCATAAAATCCTAGTAAAAGATCATAGGTGGTAATTTATCTGACATTGGCTGTAGCAACATTTTTCTGGATATGTCTCCTGAAGCAAGGGAAACAAAAGCAAAAGTGAACTATTGGAACTACATCAAAAATTGGTCTGCACAGCAACCAACCATCAAAATGAAATAACAATCTATTGAATGGGATAAGATATTTGCAAATGGCATACCCAATAAAGGGTTTGTATCCAAAACACAGAAAGAACTTGTACCAACTCAACACCCAAACATCCCAAATAATCCAATAAAAAAATGGGCAGAAGACATTAACACACATTTCTCCAAAGAAGACAGGTGGCCAACAGCCACATGAAAGGATGCTCAACATCATTCATCATCAGGGAAACCACAATGAGATATCGCCTCACCCTTGTCAGAATGCCTAAAATAAAAACACGAGAAACAAGTGTCGGTGAGGATGAGGAGAAAAAGGAACTCTCTTTCCCTGTTGGTGGGAATGCAAACTCGTGTAGCCACTGTGAAAAACAGTATGGAGCTTCCTCACAGAAATTAAAAATAGAACTACCATGTGATCCAGTAATTCCACTACTGGATATTTACCCAAGAATACCAAAACACTAATTCAAAAAGCTATATGCACCCCTTTGTTTATTGCGGCGATATTTACAATGGCCAAATTATGGAAGCAGCACAAGTGTTCATCGATAGATGAATGACAAGATGTGGTATATATACCGGATGGAATATTATTCAGCCATAAAAATAATAAAATCTTGCCGTTTGTTACAACATGGATAGATCTAGAGAATATAATGCGAAGTAAAGTAACCAGTCAGAGAAAGACAAACACTATATGATCTCATTCATAGATGCAATTTAGGAAACAAAATTGTCTGTAGAGAACAAACTGAAGGTTACCAGAGGGGAGGTGGGTAGGGAGATGGGTGAAATAGGTAAAACGGATTAAGCATTAAGAGTACACTTACCAGGGGTGCCTGGGTGGCTCAGTCGGTTAAGTGTCTGACTTTGGCTCAGGTCATGATCTCATGGTTCGTGGGTTCAAGCCCCACATCGGGCTCTGTCTGCCAACAGCCTGGAGCCTGCTTCCGATTCTGTCTCCCTCTCTCTTTGCCCCTCCCCCCTCACACTGTCTCTCTCTCTCTCTCTCTCTCTCTCTCTCAAAAAGTGAATACAAAATTAAAAAAGAAGAGTATACTTATCAAGGTGAGCACTGAGCTGTAACAATTGTTGAATCATTATATTGTACAACTGAAACTAATATAACCTTATATATTAACTATGCTGAAATTAAGTTTAAAAATACTTCTTTATATGTTTGTTACCTTGTCAATAATTTCTGTCTCTCTTAGTTCTGTTTGTTGAGAGGACAGGCAGTACAGTCAAAGAATCCATCTAGGTTTAAGATTTCCACCTTCTCAGCAGTTTCTTAGGAAGAGGCACCTTCAGATAGACTTCAGCCAGTCTTGGGAGACACTGCTCAGGAGAGAGTACCAAGTGGTGACAATGAGGTCCCCCCAAACCTCTGCATGTCCATGATAGCCCTGTAGCATCCTGGGAGCACAGCTGGCTTTGTAGGGTGAAAAAGGGGGGCCAATTGGCCACCCCTGTTGGCTACTATTTCTGTAAAATGACCACTCTCTATCTTTTCACTGCTTTTCTTCTCAAGAGAACCCCAAACTTACTGCTCTCACTTTCTTGCCTTCTTTATGCTTTAGTCAAATGCAGTGTGGCCTCCAACATCCTTTAGAAGCTGCTCTTGAAGGTCAGTAATGACCTAATTCCTATATCCAATGGCTTTTCCTCATTGCTAATCTTTTTTTCCCAAAGTTTATGTATTTAGTAATCTGTACACCTAATGTGGGGCTCGAACTCACAACCCCAAGATCCAGAAGAGTCCATGTTCCATCAACTGAGCCAGCCAGGAGCCCCTATGCTGCTGTGGTAGGTTTGCTATTATTTTGTTGAAGAGGTTTGCACCTATTTATAAAAGACTTTGGTCTGTAGTTTTCTTGTAATGTCTTTGTCCAGATTTGGTATTAGAGAGCCAGGTAAAGCTGGTCTAACAAAATGAGGTAGGACGTGCTCTCTCAGCTAATTTTTCGGAAGAATTTCAAAGGGTTTGGTGTTAATTCTTTAAATGCTTGGCAGAAAAAAAAAAAAAAAGAAAAGAAAAGAAAAGAAAAAAAGGGGCATCCGGGTGGCTCAGTCAGTTGGGCGTCCGACTTCAGCTCAGGTCATGATTTCACACCTTGTGAGTTCAAGCCCCTCATCGGGCTCTGTGCTGACAGCCCAGAGCCTGGAGCCTGCTTCGGATTCTGTGTCTCCCTCTCTCTCTGCCCCTCCCCTGCTCATGCTCTGTCTCTCTCCTACAAAAATAAATAAACATTAAAAAAATTTTTTTTTTTAAATGCTTGGCAGAATTCACCAGTGAAGGCATCTAGTCTTGGGATTTTATTTGTTGGAAGATTATTTTCTATTTCTTCTTGAGTCAGTTTTGGTAGTTTGCACGTAGTATGATCTGGTTCTACATACAATATTTCTTATACCAAATGTGTGGGTTCCCACACCAAGCAATTTTCCAATTATCTGTGGACACCAACTGGGTATCCTAAATTTTAATTCAATTCTGACACTACCCAGAGTTACTACAGACCCCGGGGACTGAGGTTAAGGGCTCAGTTCCATAGGACAGTTCCCCACTTCATTATTTAAAAAAATGTTTTTAATGTTTATTTATTTTTGAGAGAGGGAGGTGCCTGGGTCGCTCAGTTGGTTAAGCAGCCAACTTCGGCTCAGGTCATGATCTCACGGTTTGTGAGTTCGAGCCCCGCGTTGGGCTCTGTGCTAACAGGCTGACAGCTCGGAGCCTGGAGCCTGCTTCGGATTCTGTGTCTCTCCTTCTTTCTCTGTCCCTCCCCTTCTTGTGCTCTGTCTCTCTCTCTCTCTCTCTCAAAAATAAATAAACATTTAAAAAAAAAAACAAATAACAGAAGCTCTTCACAGGGATTATTTGGGAAGTTACAAGAGTTTTAGGAGCTCTGTTCAAGGAACTAAGGACAAAGGCCAAACATGTACTTTTTACTATATCATGATATCACATTATGTTTCTAGGAATTTGTCCATTTCATTTGTTATCCAGTTTATCGGCATAGCAGTGTTCATAATACAATCCTTCTTTCTGTAAGGTTTATAGTAATGTCCCTACTTTCATTTCTGATTTTAATTTTGAGACTTCTTTTCTTCTTAGCCAATCTAGTTTTTGTTATTTTCTATTTTATTTATGTCCACTTTAATCTTTATTCCGCTAATTTTCGGTTTAGTTGATTCTTCTTTTTGTAGTTCCTTAAGATGTACAGTTATTAATTTGAGATCTTCCTTTTTTTATTTTTTTATTTTTTTTTAAATTTTTTTAACGTTTATTTATTTTTGAGACAGAGAGAGACAGAGCATGAACAGGGGAGGGTCAGAGAGAGAGGGAGACACAGAACCTGAAACAGGCTCCAGGTTCTGAGCGGTCAGCACAGAGCCCGACGTGGGGCTCGAACTCACGGACCACGAGATCATGACCTGAGCTGAAGTCGGACGCTTAACCGACTGAGCCACCCAGGCGCCCCGAGATCTTCCTTTTTTTAAATGTTTATTTATTTTTGAAAGAGAGAGAGAGAGAGAGGGAGGGAGATAACGCGAATGGGGGAGGGGCAGAGAGCGAGGGGGACAGAAGATGGGAAGAAGTGGGCTCCACATTGATAGCAGCTAGCCCAACGCGGGGCTCAAACTCATGAACTGCGAGATCATGACCTGAGCTAAAGTCGGTTGCTCAACCCACCGAGCCACCCAGACACCCCAAAAGATCTTCCTTTTTTAATGTAGGCATTTACAGCTACAAATTTCCCTCTTAGCACTATTTTTAGTTATCTCATGTTTTGGTATACTGTGTGCTTGTTTTTATTCATCTCAAGGTATTTTTAAATTTCCCTGGTGATTTCTTCCTGGGCCATTAGTTATTTAAAAGTGTTATTTCAGGGGCGCCTGGGTGGCTCAGTTGGTTGAGTGTCTGACTCTTGATTTTGGCTCTGGTCATGAGCTCGTAGTTCTTGGGATTGAGCCCCCAATCTGGCTCTGCGCTGACAGCATGGGGCCTGCTTGGGATTCTCTCTCTCCCCCTCTCTCTGCCCCTCTGCTAAGCACATGCACTCTTTCTGTCTCTCAAAATAAATATATGAACTTAAAAAAAATATTTAAAGTGTTACTTCATTTCCACATATTTGTTAATTTTCCAGTTTTCTTTTTATTATTGATTTTTAGTTTCATTCCATTGTGATAGGAAAAGATATTTTGTATGATTGCATTCTTTTAACTTTTTTTTTAAGTTTATATATTTCTTTTTGAGAAAGAGAGAGAGAGAGAGAGAGAGCACCCGTAGGGTAGGAGCAGAGAGAAGGAGAAACAGAATCCCAAGCAGTTTCCGCACCATCAGTGCAGGGTGCAAAGCCCGATGGAGGGCTCGAACTCACAAATGATGAGATCATGACCTGAGCTGAGAGCGAGTCGGACGCTTAACTGACTACACCACCCAGGCGCCCCTCAATCTTTCAGCATTTATTAAAACTCATTTTGTGGTGTGCTTGGGTGGCTCATTTGGTTGGGCATCTGATTTGGCTCAGGTCATGATCTCATGGTTCGTGGGTTCGATCCCCGCATCCCACTCTGTGCTGACAGCTCAGAGCCTGGAGCCTGCTTTGGATTCTGTGTCTCCCTCTCTCTCTGCCCCTCCCCCACTTGCACTCTGTCTCTGTCTCTCAAAAATAAATAAATATTAAAAACAAAAAGACTGCTTTTGTGGCCTATCATACGATCTCCAGTTCCTTAACTTACAGAAGAACATGATGTTTGCTGAAGGTCACATGTTTATTTATTTACAGAATTGGGACTGGAACCTAGTAGGTCTTTTTGATTTTCACGTTTACCATTTAGATTGATAAGTTGTTTTTTTTGTTTGTTTGTTTTTTATTTTTATTTTTATTTTTTTAGAGAGAGAAAGAGATGGAAAGAAGGGCAGAGGGAGAGAGAGAGAGAATCTTAAGCATGAGGCTTCAAGCTCAGTGTGTAGATCAACTCGGGGCTTGATTTCACGACCCTGGGATCAGGACCTGAGCAGAAATCAATAGTCAGAGGCTTACCTGACTGAGTCCCCCAGGCGTGCCCCTGATAAGTATGTTTAAAGTGTAAAGGGGCTTCGTTTCGAAGGCAATAAGGAGCTACCCAATCTCTTTCGTTGGGTCTCCTGCTTTCAAATATCTCTTAAAAGCAGGTCTTCTTCAAGGTTTCTCTGGTCTTCTACCTGCACACATTCTCTAGTTGCTTCCGTGGCAGCCTCCCAATTCCATGCTGGTAATTTTTACCTGATGATCTGTGAGAACCTTAGAACATGTACAAAAAGGAATTCATGTCTCTGTTCATTCCGTCACGTCTCTGTTCATTTATGTTCCGTTCATTCCGTCAGCAGCTTTCCCTACCCGTCAATTTTAATTTTTTTTTCTCTTCACAAAATTGACACATCCGAACAGCTACAAACTTTTTTTTTTTTTAAATCTTATTTTTAAGTAATCTCTACACCCAATGTGGGGCTCAAACTCACAACCCTGAGGTCAAGAGTTGCATGCTCTACCAACTGAGCCAGCCAGGTGCCCCCAGCTATGAACTCTTGAGGCTTTTCTCTGTAGGACTATTTCTATCTGTCCTTTCCTTCCTATCTTTACTGCAACCATCTATTACTCTTACCTGTATTATTGTAGCCTTTCTTTAATAACAGCTGTGCAACATTTTTTGTTTTAATTTTTATTTCATAATCATAAAGTTATGTTTTAAAAAATTTGTTTAAGTTTTTATTTTGAGAGAGAGAGAGAGAGGAAGAATGAGCCGGGGAGAGGGGGCAGAGACAGAGGAGAACAGAGGATCTGAAGTGGGCTCTGTGCTGACAGCAGAGAGCCTGATGTGGGGCTCAAACTCACACACCATGAGATCATGACCTGAGCCCAAGTTGGATGCTTAACCAACTGAGTCACCCAGGCACCCCTCATAAACTTATTTTTAAAATTTATTTTTATTTATTTTGAGAGAGAGTGAGAGATAGAGAGTGAGCGGAGGAGGGGCAGAGAGAGGGAAGGATACAGAATCCCAAGCAGGATTGGCGATGTCAGCACAGAGCCTGATGTGGGGCTTGAACTCATGAACTGTGAGATCATGACCTGAGCCAAAATCAAGAGTCGGAAGCTTAACTGACTGAGCCACCCAGGCACCCCATAAACCTTTTAAAAAGATTTTTTATTTTTGAGTAATCTCTACATACAATGTGGAGCTTTAGCTCACAATCCAAGATCAAGAGTTGCATGTCCTTCCTACTGAGCCAGCCAGGAGCCCCTCATCATCATAAACTTAACTTAGCAATCCAGCTAGACATGGAGAGGAGTAAGGAAAATATGGAACCCATAGAACTGTGGTGAGAGCACAAAGATTACGGGATTTTTGGAGCAGATGGGGGTGAAGGGGTGCTCTCCTGAGCTATAGAATGAATGGTCTGGTCGTTAAGATAAAACACAAATCAAAACCAAAAAAGATAAAACACAAGTTAAATTTATTAGATTTGTCCACAGTCAGCAATGGTGATCTTCTTACTGGTCTTGTCATTCCTGGCCCCAAAGCACTTCCATGGCTTCCATAATACTCATGCTCTCTTTCACTTTGCAAAAGACCGCATGCTTGCCATCCAGTCTTGGCAATGTAGATGAAAAACTTTGTGTTGGGTCCTGCACTTGCCATGGACAGATGCCAACACTTGTATGCTTCAGGATGAAATTCTCATCATCAGATTTCTCCCCACAGATGGACTTGCCACCACTGCCATTTTGGCATGGGAAGTCACCACCCTGGCCCATGAATCCCAAATAATCCTGTGAAAGCAGGAATCTTTATAACCAAATCTTTTCTCCTCTGTGCTCAGAGCACAAAAGTTTGCTTGCTGTCTTTGGAACTTTTGTCTGCAAACAGCTGGAAGGCGTCGTGGCCCAATGGCTCCCCACCCACAGCGAGGTGGAAGAACATGGTGGGGTTGATCATGGCTGGGCAGTGCAGGTGGTTTTGGGATCATGGGGACTGCAAGGCCTGCCATGCAATCTCTATTAATCTTTCCAAAGTGCATCCATGATGGCATCATCCTCCACGTAAAATCATCAAAAAATAACTCCCTTGTGCCCACGAAATAAGGTGCAGGGGCGCCTGGGTGGCTTGGTCGGTTGAGCGTCCGACTTCGGCTCAGGTCATGATCTCACGGTCCGTGAGTTCGAGCCCCGCGTCGGGCTCTGTGCTGACAGCTCAGAGCCTGGAGCCTGTTTCCGATTCTGTGTCTCCCTCTCTCTCTGCCCCTCCCCTGTTCATGCTCTCTCTCTGTCTCAAAAAATAAATAAACGTTAAAAAAAAAATTAAAAAAAAAAAGGTGCAAACTTCCTAGTTTACCATACAAGACTCTTCATAATTTGTTTCCAATCTACTTTTTATTCCACATCTATTGCATATCCCACCACAGAGTTTGTATTCTGACCTGAGCTTCAGTCATGCAACTAATATGTTATTGAGTACAAGGTGCTGGGAATCCATTGGGAAGAAACACAGGCCAGGTTCTTTCCCAGTCTTGCCTCCTCCATCTCGATTTAATATTGGTCCCACTCTTCTGCACCTTGCACTCCAGACCGGATTTCTCTAACAACTTCCCTCTCCTATCCACAGTGGGCCTAAGGAGAAAAAGAAGACTAAAAAGGAAGAAGAAAAAGACTGCAAAAGGCAAGGATGAAGTTGAGGTGTGAAATCTGCAGGCCTCTTTCCCCTACCAATTATAGCAGAATCCCACTCTTAACCCTGGTGTCAAAAGGGTGTGAAAATGTCCCAGGACTGGGTTTGGCTGAAAAAGGAGCAGGTAGGACAGAAGTTGGTTTCAGTGAGGAAGGCCTGCCATTATAAAAACCGTTACAGCCTCTGGCTCTCTTCCCGCACGTCCAGGCGTCGGCCTTAGGTCACAGCCCAGGCTCCCTCGCTCACTCGCTTCAGGAGCCGTCCAGGCGGCCTCCCCCGCGCTGTCTCTCTCTTCCCTCAATCTCTCGGGATAGTTCTCCCTCCCAGCCGTCGCAGTTCCCGCCTCAACGTTCCAACGCCTGCGGAGCCCACGGAGGAGGGGCTTCTGGCTGGTTCCAGCCTCTTCGGGCTTTGAGCTCCTGGACCCGCCCCCCCCCCCCCCCGCGCCAGTTGCCAGGGAGCGGTTGCCATAGAGCTGAGCAGTTGTCCGCGTGCGCAGGCGGAAGTCCCGGATTGAGGCGCCGCCATTTTTGCTGCCCAGACACGGAGCGGGAGGCTGAGAGAGTCGGAGACACTATCCGCTTCCATCCGTCGCGCAGACCCTGCCGGAGCCGCTGCCGCTATGGATGATCGGGAGGATCTGGTGTACCAGGCGAAGCTGGCCGAGCAGGCTGAGCGATACGACGGTGAGTTGGGGGGGTTACGGGGGGCTGGAATTCTCGGACCCTCTGCCGCCGCCCACAGAGGCCGGGAGCAGGAGACAAAATGGCGGCATCGTCTCCGAACCTGGCCGGGGACGTGGATTCGGGAAGCAGGAAATGGCCTGTGGGCTCCCGGAGCGGTGGGAGGCTCCAGGCCCAGGAATTTGACCCCTTTGGTGTCCTCAGTTGCAGACACTCGCGGGCCTGGAGGCCGAGGCGAGAGGGTGGAGGAGTTGGTTGTAAAATGGCGGCTGGGGGGGGGGAGGGCGAGTCCCGGGGCGGGGGAGGGGGAGGAGATGGCGGGTGCTGTCTCCGCGCGAGCAATCCCCAGGGGAACCTCTGGGCCATCTTGGGATGTGGCGAACAATTGGGTGGGGTGATGGGAGAAGAAACACCCGTCACATGGGGGAGAGTGGCACCAGGAGCTGCAGCGCGGGCGCCTTTGAGGGAAATATGGCGGGTGGGGGCGGTGGCTTTTCCCCGGAGGCCCAATGTGGGGCGGCGGCTGTGGAGTCTCACAAAGGAGAATCCTTGCGAGCGGAGGGCTTTGGGTTTGTGGTGGAGGGCCGTCTTGGGTGAGGGGTGGGGAAGGACAGAGTGGGAATCACTGCAGTTCATCCTTGAGCGGAGGCCAGCCGAGATGCTGCGATCGGATTTCCTTTCCGTAGGCCGGCACACCTTGTATTGAGTGATTTTTAGACTTTACGTTCAATCAACCTTGCTTTCTTCTGGGGAGGTCTAGAAAAACCTCGCTCACGGTCCCTTTCCTCGGACTTATCCTGGAGAGCTCGCAAGTTCCTGTAATCATTTTCTGGCATCGTTAGCTGGGGACGGCGGGGGCGGGGGGGCAGGTTCTGGTGGATAAAGCATTGAACAGGAAATAAGGAGACCATGATTCTTAGTCCTTTAAATGCCCGTGCCTCAGTTTACCAGTTTGTAAAAATGATGACTTTACTGTTTACAGTTACCATTATGACAAACGAAAAGACCTGTTGGAAAATAAAGTTATTTCAAATAACGTTTAATAACTGTATTTTGGTTGACTCCCCCGGCTTGGAATGCGTGTTTGTATTTAATGGGGAGGTCGTAACCTACCCGAAGCCCTCAGCTGAGGGTTTGGTTATTGGATTTTGAACATAGGGCATCCCAGCAGATCGTATTTTCTCTTTTCTATTTTAAAGAAATGGCTTTGTGTACAGATTTGAACAGTTCTTTGTTCATTGCTCCTTTGCCCCTAAAGGTTCTTGAGTCATTTTTTTAGAACTTGATCGAAATGTCCATTGTGTCTGTTTAGTCGTCAAAGGGTGCTGCTCTTTAAAATTGCCCTTACCTCCTCCATTTTGGACCTAGGTAACTTGAATTACCCCACATCCGTTAAACCTGTAGTATTATAAAAACAAAAAACCTTATATGTGGTTTCTGTGGTTTTAATTCTGTTCAGGGGTGAGACAAGGTTGGAAACAACCATTGATCTTCAGATTTTTTCATAATTACTGAAGCCACTTATTTTTCAAAATGTTATGTAGGGCCCATGCTTTCCTTGAATGCCAGGTTGGTCATGTGAATAGCCTCAGGGGTAGTCTCAGTATATCATCATATATTAGGATTCAAGAATTTGAAAATTAGAAAAGGTCAGGAACTCCAATTGCATTTCATAAATTCTTACATACCTATTTGTATTGAACAAGGTTTTTGTTGGGAGGGAGAGGGAAATAAGATGGGGAAGTACAGCTCAAGGTCAGATTTGTCTTTATTTCCGTGTTTAAAAGTGAAACAATGTAGGTGTGCTCCTTGTGGAAGTTTTTCTTCATCCCCCTTAGGCACCAGATAGGTTGCTCTCAATCTATTAGTGTCCTTGGGGGGAAACTTGAAATTATATTTGAATGCTCTCTGCTCTGTAAGGATTTAGGCTCATTCTCAAGTTAGGATTTAGGTTTTGCCAAAACCAAAAAGGGTGTGGAAGAAGCTTTTTGTTTTTAATTTGTTTTAAAACTGATTTTGGAAGCTCATGATTGTAGCTTCCAAGCAAGTGATGGTTTAGTGATAATATTGGAGCTGGGTGGTGAGGAGTTTTAACCACAGCCCTGTTGGTTATTGAACATAGTGTTATCTAGAGAGAGCCACTTCATTAAGTTATTTAAACGTTAAGTGTCTCCTTCAGGATATAAAGGGGGAAGGAAATAGGATCTACCAGGTGGGAAGGAACTCCTGTGACTGCTGGGCACAAGATAGGGAGGAATTCATTGGGAAGAAGAGGAAAGCAGTCATCAGGAAGTAGCCTCTACCTGTGTCCACTCCTTTGTTGAGTGCAATAATTCAGTTTTGTGGTGATAAAAATTCCTCATAGTTTTAGTCACTGAACAATATGTGGTGTGGGGAGTAGAAGAAGAGTGCATTTAAATGATTTGTTTTTGGGTTGGAAGTAAATACTGGCTTTTCTGGTTCCTGCAGTATCTGTTATGTTGCATACTCTGTTGAACCTAATACTTTTTTGTAGCATCATTTAATTATATTCTGGGGAATTGGAATCAATTTATATGGATTATTTAATGGTACTGGAGGAAGAGCTAAGCTGTGTTCAGGAAAAGGACACTTGGCGGTTGCAGATAGGAAATATTGAAGTTTGGGGTAGGAGTGTTCACCTTGGAGATTAAATCTAGCGGCATCACTTAGTAGTCTACGACATAGGTTTTCTAACATTTGTAGCAGTTTTAAGCAAGCCTGTTACCTTTAAGCATTTCTGAACCAAGTCTTAACATTCCCATATACACAAACCACAGTAGTACAGAAAAGGAAAAATAAAAGCGGAAAAAGTGCTTTTCACATTTTTCAGAGTAGAGGGGTCAGCATAAACTACATTGGGTTTGTGGGGTAGTTGCTGGTTTTGTCCTTTCTTACCTTTTCCCTGTGATGATTGGCTCCTTGTGGGGTAGGGGTAAAGTTTAGATGGTCACTTGTGATTCATTCTCTGTGTGAATGAATGCATCTATTCTGAGTTATTTACTTGAGCGCAGTCCTTTTTAAAATACCAGAGCCTCATCTCTAGCTTATTCTATAGTCAGTGAAGGTGGGAACATGTTGTGAATAAACTCCTTAATAGATGTTAGGGAGAGAAAAACGGATAAAGAGTAACTTTAGTAACGAGTTTAAAGCAGGTTACTATCAATTCTACGTAGGGCAATAATAATTTTTATTATTGCTATTTCAGTTAATGGGAGTTAACTTTATTGAATGTTTTTTTCCCCCTGCCTAAATATAAGCAGAGTTGGATAACGCAATTAAAAAAATCCCTTCTGCAGGTAACCTTTAGCCTTAATTTTAAAACAAAATTTCTTTTTTTTTTTTTTTTTTTTGTGGGGCGCCTGGGTGGCTCAGTCGGTTGAGCCTCCGACTTCGGCTCAGGTCGTGATCTCACGGTTTGTGAGTTTGAGCCCCGCATCGAGCTCTGTGCTGACAGCTCAGAGCCTGGAGCCTGCTTCAGATTCTGTGTCGTCTTCTTTCTCTGCCCCTCCCCCGTTCATGCTATCTCTCCCTGTCTCAAAAATAAATAAACATTAAAAAAATTTTTTTTGAATGTTTATTTTCAAGAGTGAGCGAGAGCCCAAATGGGGAGGGGTGGCGGGGGGGACACAGACTCTGAAGCAGGCTCCAGGCGGGGGAGGGGCAGAGAGAGGGGGGGAGACACAGAATCTGAAGCAGGCTCCAGGTTCCCAGCTGTCTTCACAGAGTCCAGCCAGCTAGGGGCTTGAACTCACAGACCATGAGATGACCTGAGCCGAAGTCAGATGCTTAACTGACTGAGCCACCCAGGTGCCCTAGCCTTCATATTTAATTAAATCGGATGCTCTTTTGTGTTTACTTTAACATTTAAAATACTTTTTTAAGTAAACTGTACACCCCACATGGGGCAGGAATTCATGATCCCAAGATCAAGAGTCGCATGCTCCACCAACTGAACCAGCCAGGCACCCCTACTTTAGGCTTTTGTACAGTATTGTGCACAGTGGGCAAATTTCAGTTTATTTTGTTGGCTTCCCAAACTATGGAATATAATGAAATCATTGTAATTTGAGATGATGGGAGTAAATTCTTACTATTGCGGACATTCCTAGGCATCCTTTTCACCTTTATTTGAAAAGGTCTCAATTTGAATTCTAGTATGGTCTAGAACACATAATCTGAGCAAAATTTGGATTCAGTAAGTACAAACAAACACGTTGAAGAGTCTGTGCAAACAAGCAGAGTTTTCATAATTGTCTAATAAGCTTGTTCAAAGGAATATGAAATATTTAAAACACTCCTAGACTTTAACCTGGTATATATAGCAAGTGAAATATAGAAAGTGAAATTTCAGTCTGGTAATTTAATGTATCTAATTTTACAAATGAGTTACCAATACTTTAAGAAGATCTGAGAACATTATTTTTATTTATTTTTATTTTCTTTAAAAAATTTTTTTTTAATGTTTATTCATTTTTTGAGACACAGAGACGAGCGTGAATGGGGGAGGGGCAGAGAGAGGGGGAGACACAGAATCCGAAGCAAGCTCCAGGCTCTGAACTGATAGCAGCACAGATCCTGATGCGGGGCTCGAACTCACGGACTGTGAGATGATGACCTGAGCCGAAGTTGGACGCTTAACCAACTGAGCCATCCAGGCGCCCCTATTTTTATTTTCTTAAAATTTATTTATTTTGAGAGAGCACGGATGCAGAGAAAGGGAGAGACAGATTCCTAAGCAGGCTTAGCACAGAGCCTGATATGGAGCTTGAGCTCAGGAAACCGTGAGATCGTGACCTGAGCTGTTATCAAGAGTTGGTGGGGGCGCCTGGGTGGCGCAGTCGGTTAAGCGTCCGACTTCAGCCAGGTCACGATCTCGCGGTCCGTGAGTTCGAGCCCCGCGTCAGGCTCTGGGCTGATGGCTCGGAGCCTGGAGCCTGTTTCCGATTCTGTGTCTCCCTCTCTCTCTGCCCCTCCCCCGTTCATGCTCTGTCTCTCTCTGTCCCAAAAATAAATAAAAAACGTTGAAAAAAAAAATTAAAAAAAAAAAAAAAAAAGAGTTGGACACTTAACCCAGCTGAGCCACCCAGGTACCCCTGAAAGCATAATTAAAAAAACTTTTTTTTTTCATTTTTTAAAGTTTATTTATTTTGATAGAGAACGAGTGGGGGAGGGGTGGGGGGGAACAGAGGATCTGAAGCAGGCTCTGTGGTGACAGCCCAGTGTGGGGCTCGAATTCACAAACTGCGAGATCATGACCTGAACTGAAGTCAGACGCTTAACGCATTGAGCCACCCAGATGCCCCAAAAGCATAATTTTTTTGAAAGTTTTGGTGATTTATTTATTTATTTATTTTAATTTTTTAAATGTTTATTTACTTTTGGGAGAGAGAGTGTGACCGGGGGAGGGGCAGAGACAGAGAGGGAGACGCGGTCTCCAAGTTGTCAGCTTAGAGCCTGATGGGGCACTGGAACTCATGAGAAGCCACATCATGACCTCAGCCGAAGAGGGATGCTTAACTGACTGAGCCACTGAGGTGCCCCCAAAAGCATAATTCAAAAAAAAAAATAAAAAAATAAATTTTATTTTATTTATTTTATTTTTTTTGAGAGAGCGCGAGCATGAGCAGTGATGGGGCAGACACAGAATCGGAAGCAAGCTCCAGACTCTGTGGGGGGCCAAACTCACGAACTCCGAGATCATGACCTGAGCTGAAGTCAGATGCTTAGCCGACTGAGCCACCCAAAGCATTTTTTTTTTTTAATTTTTTTTTTAACGTTTATTTATTATTGAGAGACAGAGAGAGACAGAGCGTGAACAGGGGAGGGGCAGAGAGAGGGGGAGACACAATGTGAAGCAGGCTCCGGTCTCCGAGCTGTCAGCACAGAGCCCGACTCTGGGCTCAAACCCATGAAACGTGAGATCATGACCTGCACCGAAGTCAGACGCTCATCTGAGCCACCCGGGTGCCCCTAACCCAAAGCATAATTTTTAAAAAAGAAGGCTGTAAGGCTGATTTTGCAGCAATTTTTTTTTTTTTTTGCTTTATATTTAAGACGAGTGTGTATTTAAACAGCAATGACAGGAGTAGGGTAAAGGTTAAACTTTTAGAATAGAACACATTTATCTAGAATTTCACATTTCACAAACTTCTTTCACAAACTTTTTTACTTATATCATGTATCAGTGAACTAGATAATGTTGCTTCCATTTTATGGTTCAGGAAAGTGAATTTGAGATTCAATGTTTTTTTTTTTTTTCTACCACATGACTGGTTGGCTAGTAAATGGCAAAGCCAGAACTTGTCTGCTGATCTTTAGACCAGTACTCTCATTTCTTCTAAGCCACTTCTAAGCCACAAAAGAGACCTGTGTGTAACTAATTAAGGTAGTAAGCTGGGAATGCTGTATACTTACTTTTTTAGTAGTTCAAATAATGTGTCTTGGTGCTTGACTTGTATCTGTCATAAATAGTAGATAAAACATCTTCACGCTTTTCTAAAGAAACCTCGTGTTTTCAAAACAATTCCATCTTAGGACACCTCCCTGGCTCAGTCCGAAAAGCGTGCGATTCTTTAATTTTTTTTTTTTTTAATGTTTATTTATTTTTGAAGGAGAGAGAGAGACAGGTGTGAGTGGAGGAGGGTCAGAGAGAGAGGGAGACACAGAATCCAAAGCAGGCTCCAGGCTCCAGGCTCCGAGCTGTCAGCACAGAGCCCGACGCGGGGCTCAGACTCACAGACCGCGAGATCATGACCTGAGCCGAAGTCGGACGTTCAACCGACTGAGCCACCCAGGCGCCCCTCTTTAATTTTTTTTAACATTTACTTACTAAAAATATTTTTTAATGTTTATTTTTGAGAGAGGGGGAGGAGCAGAGAGAGGGAGACACAGAATCTGAAGCAGGCTTCTGGCTCTGAGCTGTCAGCACAGAGCCCGATATGGAGCTCTAACCCACGAATCGTGAGATCATGACCTGAGCTGAAGTGGGTCGCTTAACTGACTGAGCCACCCAGGCTCCCCAACGTTTATTTATTTTTGAGGGAGAGGGAGACACAGAATCTGAAGCAGGCCCCAGTCTCTGAGCTGTCAGCACAGAGCCCGACATGGGGCTCGAACCCACAAACCGTGAGGTCGTGACCTGAGCCGAAGTTGGATTCTTAAACGCTTAACCCAGTAAGCGATGCAGGTGCCCCATAGTGTGCGATTCTTGATCTTGGGGTCATGAGTTTGAGCCCCACATTGGGTGGAGAGATTATTAAAAAAAAATTAATAAACTTTAAAAAAATCTCATTTTAAGGGACAGTGAATGAAGTTAGAATGACGGATTTTAGGTAATCTCAAAATTTGTGTTTGCATACGGTTTCCTTGGTTTCCTCGGTTTGTAGAGTCTGCTGGGGTATGGCCAGGCATTTCTGCAAATTGCTTTTATTTAAAACCTCTGTCCACCCCCCCCCCCTTTTGTCTTGATGGATGCAGCCTTTAAGTTAATGATTTAGTCATAACACTTTTAGGAGGGGGAGAGGTTGACAAATGATTTGCAAATGTTCCAGATACTAGCCTAGAGAGCTGTCATACAGAATCCATTAAGGGGTAGTGAGGAACAGTAGCAAAAAGT
Organism: Panthera pardus; assembly: GCF_024362965.1. Lineage (NCBI taxonomy): Eukaryota > Metazoa > Chordata > Mammalia > Carnivora > Felidae > Panthera > Panthera pardus. Next base: position 55,538,565 of record NW_026526876.1, read on the forward strand.
TATACTGTTTCTGAAATGGTCAGTTAACAGCAAATTGGTTTGCCAACATAATTCTGTGGTTTGAATTCATTAACTAAATATTCATGTTAGACTACATAATAATTGGGTCATAAAAACTGCCATAATAATTAAAGGGCCATCATAATTTATCATTCAAATCAGGGTACCTTGAAACGAAGGGGTAGCAATTCATAATAGTGCTAAGACCGTAAGCATAAACTAGGATTGTTCGGAGATGCAAACTTGCCTTACGGTTATTGTACTTAAGACCATTTGTTCTTACTCATCTCATTTAGATTCATACAAACCACCAACCGGTGGACCTGACTGATAGTGTCAAAGCCAAATATGTTAGTTTTATGTCTGTCTGTCTTGAGTAGATCTGTGTTTTTGATGAATGCAGTGGTTAAGCTCAGGTCATGATGTCAGTTTGTGTCAGCTCAGAACCTGCTTTGGATCCTCTGTCTCTCTCTCTCTCTGCCCCCCTCACACACCCCCCCCCCCACTTGTTCTCTATCTCTCCATCTCTCTCTTCCTCCCCCCCCCCCCAAAAAAAAAAAAAAAACATTAAAAAAGTCTTTAAAAATACTTGACTTAGGTGTTAGTAGCAGTGTCTGTCCTAAGCTTGGAAGATTTTCCCCAAGTACGCTTCTATAGTCTAATCCCATACCTTGTTATGACCATTCTGTTTAGAACACTGAATTGTTTAGTTTAGAAAACATGACCATGATCCTGGTTTATCTTGTTTTAAATTTAATCTTCAATTTGTAGCCCTTCTTCCAACGATTTAGCACAATAGCTGGGCAGATCTGTCATTGGTAAGCTTGATTTGTGATCAGGTCAGGATTTTATCCAGCTAAAGCAATATGAAATATGTTTAACGTTCATTTGTGAAATTTCAAAGAGACACGTTGCATTGAAATTTATGACTATTTTCATATTTTGGCAGATGTGGTATAGTGCAAAGGCCTTGGAACCCTTGCATTCCTTGTCTGTAGAAGGGCAATTAATGATTACTTGCCTTGCCTGCTAATTTACAGGGTTATGAAATTGTGGGTTCATTAAAGGGCAGAGTATTCCTGTTTTCCGGTGTGAAAGATGAAGTAAAATTTTGCTGTGGGTATACTGTGGTCATATTATAAGATGAATTATCTCTTTTGAGTTTTTCCTAGCAAGTGTACTCTTGTGGTGTTAGTCTCTAAGTTACATTTGCATAAAGAGAAATTAGTTCTGAAAATCCTTAATTGTAACTCAAATCTGAACATTTGCATATCCTAAAAGTGAAGGTTGTCCAAATTATTCCGAAGCAATATAATACATAATTTGGCCATGTTGAGCTGGTCTGTAGTTCTTTTGATACTAATTCCAGGTTAATATTCAAGAGAATGTTCATGTCTCTCTGACAAATAAAACACCTGTTGTAGGTAGATCTGGAATGAAAGATTCCATAGAATAAAAATATAATTTAGGATTAAAATATTTTTGCTAGCAGTCTCAAGATTACTCACTAGGAACATACTGATACTATCTATAGTAGGTACATATAGTGTATATACTACCTATAACCAGTTTTGTGAAATGTGATTCTAAAGGCTTAATGTAAGCCTTGGGCAGTGAATGGGTTCTGATTAATAAAATGCTACCAATTAATACTACTTGTACCTTGGTGGTTAGTCATTGTATTTATTTGTTATAATGTGTTGTTTTAAGTAGTAAAACTTTATGAGAAGAATATCATGAAAATTTCAAAACACTGTGTGTTCTTTGACTAGGAAATATCACTGACAGTTATGATTTTATTTTTTTAAATGTGTGTTTTGAGAGAGCCCATGTGTGTGTGAGTGGGGGAGGGGCTGAGAGAATTCCAAGCAGGCTTCACGCTGTCAGCACAGAGGGCTCAAACTTATGAGCCCTGAGATCATGACCTAAGCCGAAATCAAGAGTTGGACGCTTAACCAACTGAGCCACCCAGGTGCCCCAGTTATGACTTTGTTTTTAGAATTTCCAAAAGGAATTCATTAATACAAAATCTGCAGAATAGGTTTCACAGCTTTAAAACTGCTGAAATTTTGGTGAAGGTTTCTTGGCTGTTCAGAGACTTAGAAGAATAAGTGAAATTAGTAATAAATTTGAATGGTGTAACCTTTCTTTTAAGCTGTATCAGTACAAGGGTTATTTTTGGTGCTTTTTTCCCCTGATGTATTCTAAAACAAATGTGTCTTCTAATTCTGCAAACATATGACAAAAGATTTAGACCTTGACCTTTTTTTTCCTTTTTTCCCCATATGTCAGTGTCTTAGGTCGCTTATCTTGCCAATCTCTTTTCTTTTTATTTAAAAAAGTTTTTTTTAATGTTTTTATTTATTTTTGAAAGAGAGACAGAGCATGAGTGGGGGAGGAGCAGAGAGAGAGGGAGACATAGAATTTGAAGCAGGCTTCAGGCTCTGAGCTGTCAGCACAGAGCCTGATGCGGGGCTCGAACTCACGAACTTGTGGGATCATGACCTGAGCTGAAGTTGAATGCTTAACCGACTGAGCTACCCAGGCACCCCTCTCTTTTCTTTTTTTTTTTTTTTTTTTTTAAATGTTTTTATTTATGTTTGAGACAGAGAGAGACAGAGCATGAGCGGGGAAGGGGCAGAGAGAGAGGGAGACACAGAATCTGAAGCAGGCTCCAGGCTCTGAGCTGTCAGCACAGAGCCCGACGCGGGGCTCGAACTCACAGACTGTGAGATCGTGACCTGAGCCGAAGTCGGACGCTTAACCAACTGAGCCACCCAGGCGCCCCTTTTCTTTTTAAATCTCTTATTTTCTACCTCTGTTTTCTCTGCACCTCATCTTTTTGATTCTACCAAGGCTTAACATTTTTGGCTGCCTGAGGGGATATCCTCTTAAACTCTTGGAAGAGAAAACTCCTGTTTGATGGAGTCAGAGGGAATTTCCCACTTCCCCCAATCGTGAGACTAATGAGAGTGGTACTTCTTTGCAGTCAAAATTGTAGAATCTGGGTAGAAGGTTGTCCTGTTTAAAAAAAAAATTTTTTTTAAAGTTAATTTATTTTGAGAGAGAGAGAGAGAAAACGCACAAGTGGGGAAGGGGCAGAGAAGAGAGAATCCCAAGCAGGCTCCGTGCCAGCGGTGCAGAGCCCAGTGCTGGGCTCAGTGAGATCATGATGCGAGCTGAGACCAGGGGTCCTGACGCTTAACACACTGTGCTACCCAGGCACCCCAAAGTTGTCCTGTTTCTACCTAACAGAAGCTAGTTGGGAACGTTTTAAAGTTCTTCAGAAGGCTTACACAAGATTTTTTTTTTTTTTTTGCCTGTTTCTAGGGAAGATAGGAGTTAATTCTAGAGTGAGAGGTGCTTCTCTTTAGGCTGGAACAAGAAGAAAAAAATTGTACTTGAATGCCAAGATTATTGTGTTTTGAAAGCCTTAGTATTCAGAGTGTTAAAAGTAAGTTCCAAAGGCATTTGACAAATACATAATGAGATCCAACTATGTACCAGGCACTGTTCTAGACACTTGGGATTCATCATTAAACAAAATAGACAAAGGGTCTCTTCAAGGAGTTTATATTGCAGTGAATGTATAAACGTTTTTAGAATTATTTCTTCTGTTAGTATGTGTAATTGAGTTAATTTGAATTAGTAACAACAGTGATGTTTAATAAAGGCACCATACCTATTGCTGGTCCCTGTCCTGTATCAAGGACTAGAAAACTACAAATGTACTTTATTGACTGCTATGGTCAAGTAGTGCTAACAAACTGAAAAGCTTTAAAAAGTTTTCATTGACTCTGTGATAATAAAATTCTCTAATAACATCTATTAATTATGCCAGGTACTTATTATTTTTCTCAATCCTCAAAAAAAACCCCTGCAAAGTAGATATGCCACTTATTTTACAGGTAAGGATTAAGAACATTAGGAAAGGTGGCAGTAAATAGGTAACATCACTGGGACGGATGTTGCACTCCCAGGCTGATAGCTTCTGTGCTTGTATGTAAACATTAGTCCAGTCTCCTTGAAGCTCTTATTTCTGTTCCATAGATTTTAATTTTGTAACTTAGAAGTTCCTTTGAAGAGTCTTTTGACTTAATTTCTCTGTTTAGCATTTTTTTCTTTTGAGAGGGAGAGTGGGGAGGGGCAGAGAGAGAGGGAGAGACAGAATCCCACGCAGGCTCTCCCAAAGTGGGACTTAAACCCACGAACCGTGAGATCATGACCTGAGCTGAGATCAAGAGTTGGACATCCAACTGACTGAGCCACCCAGGCGCCCGTTTGTAAAAAATTAAAAAAAAAAAAAAAAAAAGTTTGTTTAATTTTGAGAGTGCCTGCCCGTGAGTTGGGGAGGGGCAGAGAGACAGAGGGATAATCCCAAGCAGGCCCCAAACTGCCAGTGCAGAGCCTGATGGTGGACCCAAACCCACTAGTTGTGAGATTATGACCTGAGCAGAAACCAAGAGTTGGATGCTTAACTTTTCTGAGCCACCCTGGGCGCCCCTAGCATTTTCTTTCATATGAAGGAGACAGGGGTGTGGAGGTCGAGTATATTTTCCAGTGGAGAGGCAACAAGAGATAGTAGAACAAGCACTGGACAAGAAGTCATTAAATTTAGGGGGAGGTTTGTTACGTTCAGATTTTATGTGGATCACTCTCTTGAGACATGGTTACTTTCAAGGCCTGTTTTTATCATCTGTATAATGAGAGATTTTATTTTATTTTATTTTTTTAGTATTTATGAGAGTATGTGTGCGAGCTAGTGGGGAGAGAGTGAGTCTTTTCTTTCTTTCTTTCTTTTTTTTAACCTTTTTTAGTGTATTATTTATTTTGAGGGAGAGAGAGAGAGAGAGAGAGCACATGTGTGTGTCTGTGAGAGTGACAGTGAGTGGGGGGAGGGGCAGAGAGCATCCCTAGCCAGCTTCCTGCTGTCTGCAGAGCCCAACAAGGGGCGATCTCACAAGCTAGGAGATCCTGTTCTGAGCTGAAATCCAAGTTGGACACTTAACTGACTGAGCCACCCCAGACACCCTGAGAGGAAATCTTAAGCAGGCTCCACAGATAGTGTGGAGCCCGACTTGGGGATTGATCCCACGACCCTGGCTGGGATCACAAGCCGAGCCAGAATCAAGAGTGTGACACTCAACCAACTGAGCCACCCAGGCACCCTGAGAGATTTCTTTTCTGAAAGTTATTTAATGAATTTGCAGGCTGAAACTACTTATTTTGTTGATTTATTTATTTGTTATATATATTTAAATGTTTACTTTTGAGGAGAGTGAGTGCAAGCAGGGGAGGGGCAGAGAGAGGGGAACAGGGGATTGGAGGCCGGCTTCCACGCTGACAGCAGAGACCCCGATACAGGGCTCGAACTCACAAACTGTGAGATCACGACCTGAGCTGAAGTCAGAAGCTCAGCTGGGGCCTCTGAGGCTGCAGCTTATTAAAAAAAAATATTTTTTTTGTTTTTTGCATTTATTTATTTTTGAGACACAGAGAGTGAGTGGGGGAGGGGCAGAGAGAGAATGAGACAGAATCGGAAGCAGGCTCCAGGCTCTGAGCTGTCGACACAGAGCCTGAGGCAGGGCTCGAACCCACAAACTGAGATCCTGACCTGAGCCGAAGTTGCACGCTTCTGAGCCACCCAGGCGCCCCTGCAACTTTTAAAATCTTTGCCTTGTGACAAGTGGATGGAGAGCTAGGAAATGAATCTAAATTCAGATCTAGATTACATCTACAACTTTGGTTTTTTGATCCAGCCATCTTAGCTACTGATTTCATTGAATAGAAAACTTCCATTCTCAAAATTTGCATTTCTACATAAATTATTTATTTAAATTTTGTTGTATAAATTGCCCCATTTATTATAGGCTAGCAATGTTTCAAATGGTGGAGCTTCTTTCAGCTCCTTCAGTCTTCTCATGATTGACTTTGCTGTGACAGCAGATGTGGTGTTGTAGTTCCAGGCACCACCCGCTCGCTATGGTTTGCATGCAGGAACCACAATGCCAGATCCCCACAGCTCATCTTTTCATCTTGGTTTTGCCACACAAGGAGCAAGTGTACTTGTGTGCTGGCTTGTTTCTTTTTAAAAAATTTATTTTATTTTTGAGAGACCAGAGTGCAAGTGGGGTAGGAGCAGAGAGAGAGGGAGAGACAGAATCTGAAGCACAACTGACAGGCGCTCAACTGACTGAGCCACCCAGGCACCCCTCCCCAAACCTTTTTTTTTAATGTTTTTTATTTTTATATTTTGAGAGAGAGAGAGACAGAGTGCACGCAGGGGAAAGGCAGAGAAAGAGAGGGAGACAAGGAATCCAAAGCAGGCTCCAGGCTTCAAGCTGTCAGCACAGAGCCTGATGTGGGGCTTGAACCCACAAATGTGAAATTATGGCCCAAGCCGGAGTTGGACGCTCAACCAACTGAGCCACCCAGGCGCCCCATGTGCTGGCTCATTTCAGTCTTCACCATTTTCCTGAGGGAGGCACCATAACATGTCCCATGTTTATTGACAATTCCGACTTTGTTGGTGCGTGTAGCCATGTCACCGCAAACTACGTCCAAGCCCAGGGAGGACAAATTTGCATTTATATTTCTGCTTGTGTTGAATGAATTATGAGGTTGAACTATATGAAATTGCCAATTTCAGTCAATTTTTAGTTGAAGTATAGTGAACATGCATGGGATACTAGTTTGGGTGTACAACGTTGTGATTCAGTAATTCTGTACATTGTGCAGTGCTCACCACAATAAGTGTAGTTTGTCACCATACCAAGTTATATTATTGACAATATTTCTTATGCTGTATGTACTTTATAGCATTGTGACTTATTTATTTTACAGTTTTTTTAAATGTTTATTTGAGACACAGAGCAAGAGTGGGCGGGGGGGGGGGGGGGCAGAGAGCGAGGGAGACACAGAATCCGAAGCAGGCTCCAGGCTCTGAGCTGTCAGCACAGAGCCCAACATGGGTCTTGAACCCACAAACTGCGAGATCATGACCTGAGTCGAAGTCAAATGCTTAACTGACTGAGCCACCCAGGCTCCCCCCCCCCCCCCCCCCCCGCCCCTTTTTGTTTTTATTTGAGAGAGTGAGCATACTCATGCATATAAGCAAAGTAAAGACAGAGGGAGAGGGAGGGACAGGAGCCCGACGCTGGGCTTGATTTCATGACCCTGAACTCATGACCTGAGCAGAAATCAACTGAGCCACACAGGTGCCCCATGACTTATTTATTTTATAATTGGTAGTTTGTACCTCAATTTCAATCATTTTTCACCTGTAAAAATGATCATTTCATGTGGTACAACCTAAGTTAAGTGGTGGTTGGAAGGTCTGGAAGGTGAGCTCTTAATATACCCAAAGAGGCATCACGTTTTAAGGAAGTACCAGGGTTACTGAGGTATTGTACATGAATATTTTCTGAGGTTGTTTTTGCTTTTTGTACGTACTTAAATAGATTTTACCTATTTTAATTTTCTAGGTCTTTTTTTCTCTCAATAATTGATTCAAATTTGCTGTTTGCAGCTTTTTGTTTGTTTGTTTTTAATGTTTATTTTAGAGACAGAGCACAAGCGGGGGAGGGGCAGAGAGAGAGAGGGAGACAGAATCTGAAGCAGGCTCCAGGCCCTGAGCACAGAACCTGATGCAGGGGCTCGAACCCAGGAACCATGAGATCATGACTTCAGCTGAAGTCGGACACTTAACCGACTGAGCCACCCAGGCATCCCTGTTTGCAGTTCTTTTAATGCAGCATTTTAAGGGTCACTGGATAGTATAACTTCTGAAACTGTGCAACATAGGTACTGCAGATAAATTTAGAAAATTTTGGAGGAAAGGTGGCAAACATTTTCCCCCTCCCTCAAACAAAATGAGTGGAATTTACCCTTTTTTTATTAAAACATTTTTTTCTTAAAGTTTTCTTACTATCTTGAGAGAGAGCACGAGCAGGGGAAGGGGAGAGAGGGGGGAGAGAGAGTGAGAGAGAGAGGGAGGGAGGGAGGGAGGGAGGGAGAATCCCAAGCAGGCCCTGTGCTGTAAGCATGGAGCCAGATGAGGGGTTCACATTCAAGTATCATGAGATCATAACCTGAGCTGAAACCAAGAATTGGATGCTTAACTGATTGAGCCAGCTAGGTGCCTTGGGATTTATCCCCCACCCCCATTTTTTTTTTTTTTTTTTTTTTTTTGGCTAGTTGTTTGAATGAAGAGAATGGAAAAGGCCACTATGCTCACTTTTCTTTCCAGAAGAGAATTGGTCTTGATATAGTTATAAGAAAATGTTCGGATTTATTAGATTATATGGTAGTAATATGTTCCTCACCTGTAGCCAGTAGAATCCCATTTATAAATGTGGAATTTTTCTTATAATTCTGTATTTATTTTAAAGAACTGATATCCTCCCTCTTTCCCCTCCCTCATTGTGAGATTCTTCTGTTTCTTTCTAGCTTTGGAATCTAACAAACCCTTAACTTACTGTTCAGCCTTCTACCTTTTAAAAAAAATTTTTTTTTTAGTATTTATTTTTGAGAGAGAGTGTGAGTAGGGGAGGGGCAGAGAGAGAGGGAGACCCAGAATCTGAAGCAGGCTCCAGGCTCTGAGCTGTCAGCACACAGCCGGATGCAGGGCTTGAACCCACAAACCGTGAGATCATGACCTGAGCCGAAGTTGAACGCTTAACTGATTGAGCCACCCAGGCACCACCACCAACCTTCTACTTTTTAATATGGCCATTGAACATGTTCAAATGTTACTTAAAAAAAAATTTTTTTTTTTAATGTTTGTTTTTGAGAGTGAGAGACTGAAGGCAAGCAGGGGAGGAGCAGAGAGAGAGGGAGACAGAATCTGAAGCAGGCTCCGGGCTCCAAGCTGTCAGCACGGGAGCTCATATGGGGCTTGAACTCACTAACTGAGAGATCATGACCTGAGAGGAAGTCGGATGCTTAACAGACTGAACCACCCAGGTGCCCTCAACTGTTATTTAATCAAGGAATAGAGCAAATAAAACAATGCTGAGCATAAGAAAAATAACTGTTTGTAACCTCTTGCTAGACTAACACTTTATAAAGGGCTGGATAGGAAAGAAGCTGTAGGAACTTAATGAGACAGTAATACGGCCCTCTATTTTCCTTTTTCTTTCTTTTTCTTTTTATTCTTTATTTTTCAGTTTTAGAGAGCGAGATGGGGAGAGGGGCAGAGGGAATTCCAAACAGGCTCCGTGTTGAGTGCAGAGCCTGACGCGGGGCTCGATCCCACGACCCTGGGATCGTAACCTGAGCAGAAATCAAGAGTCGATGCTCAACAACTGAGTCACCCAGGTGCCCCTTTTCTTTTTCTTTATGTATCTTTTCAGTGTGTGATTTGTAAGGCATGTAATTTGGGGGCACTGGGGAACGGCCACAGGAGACGTTGGTTTTTTTCTCTAGACTATTTGCTGTTAAATTGGTTTTTCCTCTTCCTGACAGTTAACAGATAACCATTAACATGGTCCTTTATGCCTTTGTCTTTTATTCGTCATTGCTACAACTTGCTTATGACTTTCTTGATTTAGTTTTCCTCCATTCAGAATGTTATTTGCCAACATTTCTTTAGTCATTTTGTCTTTACTTTTTATTCTTGTCTATCAGACTGCACTAATATTGTTACCCAGTTTTCTTTCCTATGCCTTAAAATTTTTTTTTAAACGTTTATTTATTTTTGAGATAGAGACAGTATTAATGGGGGAGGGTCAGAGAGAGAGGGAGACACAGAATCTGAAACAGGCTCCAGGCTCTGAGCTGTCAGCGCAGAGCCTGACGCGGGGCTCGAACTCACGGACCGCGAGATCATGACCTGAGCCGAAGTTGGATGCTTAACCGACTGAGCCACCCAGGCGCCCCTCTTTCCTACGCTTTTAAAAGCTGAAAGTTTTGGAATACTAGTAGTAATATGTAAAGCAGTGTATTTTATTTTAGTTCTGTATGACTTTGAAGATAATAGATTAAGAGAATGGCCTATTGTAGAGGTCTTCACATCAAGTCTTGATTGATTATCAAGTAGACTTATTTGACTAATCAAGATGTGATTTAAATAATTAAAATTACTTTTTTCTCTTATTTTTATTTGACATCAAGTATTTAAGCTTAAAAATCTGAAAGTGTTTTTTTAAATTTACTGACACTTGTGAAGCAGAGAGGAATTGAGGACAATCATTACTAAAAATAGTAGCTGGCTAAAGTGCATTAAAATTGACTTGAGTAACTTGGATATTTTCCAGCTAAAGCCTCTATCTAGTATATTTTCTGTATTTTTTTTCAGTGTAGATGTATATTTGTGGAAAATTTGAAAAACCAAAGGTGGGAAGAAAACTTGTATTAACTGATGTGTTCTGTGCAGATTTTGTTTTGTTTCACTATTTCATTGTTTTTTATATATCTTTTTTATATATGTCTTTAAAAAATTTTTTTTTAGTAATCTGTACATCCAGTCTGGAGCTCAAACTCAAGACCTTGAGATGAAGAGTTGCACGTTCTTCCAGCTGAGCCAGCGAGGAGCCTGTTTTTTTTTTGTTGTTTTTTTTTTTTAACGTTTATTTATTTTTTTGAGACAGAGACAGAGCATGAACGGGGGAGGGTCAGAGAAAGAGGGAGACACAGAATCTGAAACAGGCTCCAGGCTCTCAGCGGTCAGCACAGAGCCCGACGCGGGGCTTGAACTCATGGACCGCGAGATTATGACCTGAGCCGAAGTCGGTTGCTTAACCGACTGAGCCACCCAGGCGCCCCCGGAGCCTGTTTTTTATATACCTTTTTATCTCGTTTTGCACAGTTTTGTATTATGGACATTTTTCTCATATCACGAACTATTTTGTAAATATTCTTATTGGCTGTGTAACATCCAGTAACAAACGTTTTTGGCTAGTATATTGCTAGTAATACTGCAATGAAATACTTACATTCAATGTAGCATTTTCTGTAATTTGGGTTATTTGCTTAGGAGAGATTTTGAGGAGTGGAATTTGCTGGTCTAAGTAAACAAACCTGGGGTGCCCATGGCTCAGTCAGTTAAGTGTTTGACTTTGGCTCAGGTCATGATCTCATGGTTCATGAGTTCGAGCCCTTCCTCCCGGCTCTATGCTGACTGCTCAGAGCCTGGAGCTTCCCTTGGATTCTGTGTCTCCCTCTCTTTACTCCTCCTCCACTTGCTTGCATGCCCTCTCTCCCTCCCTCAAAAATAAACATTATAAAAAAAGGTAAATAAACCTGAGGCCTTTGGCTTCTGTACCATCCTTTTCTGAAAGGAGCTTTTCATTTTACAGTACAACGAGTTCATGAATGCTCAGTGCATATAATGTTTTCGCTACAAGAACTCATGTATTTAAATATTTTAAACATTACTTAAAATGTGAAACGCATGTCTGTTTTAATTACAAAAGCTAAAATTAAATGTTATAAAGTCCAATAGTACAGCCCTGTCAAATAGATACAGCTTCTCTGTACTGCCAGAAGTAATTATTGTTATTGTTAATGGTTTGAATATACTTCGAGAATTTTGTCTTTGCTCAAGTGTCCATGCACGTACAAACACAGGAAGATACTTCCATTTTATAGACCCCAACATGCTATTGATTTGACATACATTATTACTTTGTATAACACCAATAAAGAAAAATGCTGCCAATTCCACCATTGATACATCACTAAGAAAAATCTGGATCGTATGGATGTTAATATGGAAAGTTTCCTAAAAGAGTGGATGTACACATCTGTATTACATTTTTTCATGGAAACATACATATCATTTAGCAACATACCTTTTTCTCACCAAAACATTGTAGATATTAAAAAATACTTTAGAAACCAATTGGATGATGGGTTTAGCCAGACTAACATGAAAATTTAAAAAATGGTGTGTTACTCTAGGTCAGTCTAACGACTAAAACAAAAACGTCTGGAGTGCCTGGGTGGCTCAGTCAGTTAAATGTCTGACTGTTGGTTTTGGCTCAGGTCATGATTTGAGGGTTCGTGGGTTTCAGCCCCTGGTCACTCTTGTCCAAGTTGGCAGTGTAGAACCTGCTTGAGATTCTCTCTTTCCTTCTCTCTCTGTCCCTTCCCTGCTCACTCCTCTCTCCCTCTCTAAAAATAAATAAACTTAAAATTTTTTTTTCTTTTTGTTAAATTACAGAAATGTTCAACATTTTTTAAGAAGGATTTTTATTTTTTTAATGTTTTTTCATTTTTCTTACGGTTTGTTTTTGAGAGAGTGGGGGAGGGGCAGAGAGGGAGAGAGAAAATCCCAAGCTGCCTCCCCACTGTCAGTGCAAAGCCCCATGCAGGGCTCAGTCTCAGAAACCGGGAGATCACGAGTTGGAGGCTTCACGAACTGAGCCACTCAGGTTCCCCTTCAAACATTTTTTTAAAAAAGTTTGTTTATTTTTTAAATGTTTTATTTTTGACAGAGAGCTTGAGGGCAGAGAGAGAGGAGGGAGACAGGATCTGAAGCAGGTTCTGCACTGAGAGCACAGCCCGATGCGGGGCTCGAACTCACGAACTTATGAACCATGAGATCATGACCGGAGCCAAAGTCTGATGTCCAACAGACTGAACCACCTAGGCATCTCTAAAGTTTATTTATTTTGAGTGACAGAGAGAGAGCGAGAGCGAGCGAGCACTCGTGGGCCAGTGGTGGAGGGGCAGAGAGAGGGGGTGAGAAGAGAGAATCCTAGCTCTCAGCAAGGAGCCCACAGCAGGGCTTAGTTTCACAGACTGAGATCATGACCTGAGCGAAGTCATGACCTGAGCGAAGAGTTGGACGCTCAACCCACTGAGCCACCCAGGTGCCCCAAAAGAAAAACTCCTTAAAGAATTTCAGTGTGCAAACAGCATTGAGAACCACTGGAATCGATCATTGTTTCTCATATGCCTGACTGAATTAGAGTAACTGAGTGTGCTTATTAAAAATTCAGGCATTTGGGGGCGCCTGGGTGGCTCAGTCGGTTGGGCGTCTGACTTTGGCTCAGGTCACGATCTTGCGGTCCGTGAGTTCGAGCCCCGCGTCGGGCTCTGGGCTGATGGCTCAGAGCCTGGAGCCTGCTTCCCATTCTGTGTCTCCCTCTTTCTCTGCCCCTCCCCTGTTCATGCTCTCTCTCTCTGTCTGTCTCAAAAATAAATAAATGTTAAAAAAAAAAAAAATTAAAAAAAAAATTCAGACATTTGGTCTGTACTCGAAACCTAATGCGTATCTCGGGGTATACGGCTGCTTTTGACTAGATGACCTGTAACGTTCCCTTCTAGAGAGAGGCTGTCTCAACTGTTTTTTTCAGCAGTTAAGTAATTGTCAGGGATCTTGAGTTTGAGAATATTGGAAGCTATGTAGCAGTACTGCATAGCTTTTTTTGTCTAATTTTTGTCCAGCTTTGAACAATGAGTAATGGTTAGTTATGTGGGTATATTTGCCCAAGTGCAGTAATAAAGGATTACTTTCTGTCTTGCAGATGATAGAATATGTAGCATAACTTTAGATTTAAATTTAGCTGTAAATGCTAATAATCATATTTAATCTGACTTAAAAAATACTATTTATCTTGTTTTAGAGTTGGCACTGCATACCTTATGGGCTTCTTAATGTTTCTTCCCTTCATTTGTTGATTTCTATCATTTTCCCCTGTATCAACATCTATTTTTATATTACATTTTGATCATTTGATATAATTAGGAATTCCTCTCTTGGTACCTTCAAAAGCATTCCTAAGGATTTCTCCTGTAAATCCATTCTTGGGCTTTTTAATCAATAGGTATTTAGTGAGTTTTGAGAATGAGTTTCCCCTTGTGAATGATAAAAGAATGTACTATAATACTCAACGTAAAGGATCTTACGGTCCCCCTTTAAGGAGAATTGTGGCTAAAAACAAAATGATTTTGCTAGCTTATGTGATACAGGAATTTGAGAAAAGGGGAATTGAGGATAGCATTGTGAATAATTATTAGGGAAAGCTTGAGTAATAGGCGAGCTATCCAGTGGATAAGATTTGGGTAGTGAGAGAGGAAGGTTCTTTCAGATATGTAATCAAGAGTGCAGTATTGGAATTTAAGCATGTGAGGCCTAAGAATGGAGTTATCTGGGCTAGAAAGAGGAGATGGAGTTAGATGATGCAAAAGGTTCTATTTATTAGGCTAGATTCTAAACCGTGTTCTTTATTTAGCTCATTACTGCATCAAGCACATTGTTAACATTCCTCTGAGGGCTTACATCCTCCTGGATTCCTCTGTCCCCCCTTTTTTAAATCTTGGAAGACAGGCAAGCAAAGAAAAGGATTTTTAAGATGCTGTTGAGTTCTGTTACTTGCTACAGAATTTGCCTATGCAGTCTTCCTTTTAACTCTCAGAACCTAGTGAGAGGTGGGTATCTCTGATCAGGAAGCAGTCTTATAGAGATTACCTGACATAGGTTAAATAGCTTGTAAATAAATATGTACGGCAGGAAGAAAGTCTCATCTGAGTCTTTCTGGCTGTAAAGGTGGTGTTTTCCTAGCATGCTATGTTTCTCAAAGTGTGTGTGTGTGTTTTGGTCCACTTACTAAGAGTACAAGTGAGAATTGTGGAAGTGTTACTAGAATTGAATAGGACCTCTTTAGAGAGGCTTCCCAGACATATTTTCTATTTTAAAAATCCTATTTCCTCCAACACAAAGTATACTTCTATTGACTTCTAAGTTAATTTATTAATTCTGTCCACTTGAAGCCGTTTAAACTCTTGCTTAAAAATCCCAGGAGACGCTTCAAATCTTGCAAAATTATTTACTTCAAATTTCCTTCCTTTATAACTTCTAAAAATTTATTTTTTAAAAGTATTTATTTTTGAGAGAGAGCGTGCAAGCTGGGGAGGAGCGGGGGGGGGGGGGGGGTGGGGAGGAGAGAGAATCCCAAGCAGGCTCTTTGCACTGAGCGCAGAGCCAGATACGAGGCTTGAACCCACAAACTGCGAGATCGTGACGTGAGCTGAAATCAAGAGTTGGTCACTTCACCAAGTGAGCCACCCAGGTGCACCAAGACTTTTTTTTTTATAGATTGAATTACAGTTTTGAGTAATGCAAAATCTTAAACTATGTTTTAGCATCTCCTAGAATTCCTTAGTGATTTGGAAGCCCACTCAGGTGCAAATAGACTTTAAAATGATGGCACCACAAACTTTGAGTAGACTTAAGCAGTCGAATTATTTATGATAAAGTTAAAATTGTCAAATTTGGCAGGGATTTAATGTTTAACAACCATTATAAGTTAGTTTAGCTAAGAATGTTTTGTAACCAATTTAATCTCATAGGTTTATTAGAGTGTAGTTATGTCAAAAATCATGTTCCATAGGGATTATACTGAATTTGTTGTATGGTTAACTGATACTGTACTCTCCCTTAAGATTGTCAAATGAAAATTTATTTTCCATGCTTTATGGTACAGAACTGGTACCTCCAATGGAGTATTTGTCGATGTGATAAAGTGCATGGTATTTAGAAATATCTGTGTATCTATGTATTCCTAAATGTTTTTTTCTTTCATTTTTAAAAGTTTATTTCTGAGAGAGAACACAAGCAGGGGAGGTGCAGAGAGAGAGGGGGACAGGGGCTCAGAAGCAGGCTCTGCACCGATGCAGGACTCAAACCCAGGAACCATGAACGAGATCATGACCTTAGCTGAAGTTTGGTGCTCAACTGACTGAACCACCTAGGCACCCTGGTGTATTCCTAAGTATTAACAGCAGAGTCTTTGCTACCAAGTTATTTGGATCTTTTATAAATCTGTAAGGCAGAGTATTGATTGTCATTGAATTATCTATGAATTGGCTGTTTAGAGATTGTCCAAATTTCGTTTGGCTGATAATTTCAGCCATTCCTTGGATATTGTGTAAGTCCATCAGTTCTAAAAGAAGCATAATACCTGAACTTTGACATATATAATTTTTTTTAAGGTGTATTTATTAATTTTGAGAATCCCAATCAGGCTCTGTGCTGTCAGCTGTAAGCCTGACACAGAGTTGGAACCCATGAACCGTGAGATCATGATCTGAGTAGAAATCAAGAGTCAGATGCTTAGCTCACTGAGTCACCCAGGCACCCCACTATGTGTATCTTTTAAAAATAATGTCTGCTTTGACTTGACAGCCTTTTTTTTTTTTTTTTAATTTTAGTGTGGTTTCATTGGCTTTTCTTTTTCTTTTATATTGATACACTAGTGCTTCCTCCCCTCTTTTCACAACTTCTGTACTTAGACAGAAGGGCCATGTGAGCTGTTTATCGGTGAAATGTGAGCAGCACTTACGTGCGTAACTGTAGAGGCAGTGAAAATCCCTTTCCTGATTTTTTGTTTTTCCTTTTTCTGCTTTGACCAGGAATCCTCAACTATCAAAAGGCATAGTTCCTCACTAAAGAAACCTTGTGTGAAGTCTCTGAAATTTGGGGAGTAATTTTGTTCCCAAGCATAATCCTCCCCCCCAGGCTATTGATTCTTTAGAAAAGGTTTAAACCTGTTTACAGCCTCTTTTGTGTTTTCAAATTGAGATGCTAAGTAGATTTCATCCAGGCTACTCTGCTTTCTAGAATTCTAGGGGATTGTTTAAAATTTATATGCTAACTTTTCTGAAGATGAGTAAAATCATCCTTTGTTATCTTAAATATGTGCATGCCAAATGAAGGACATTTTACTTCTCTGGTAGCTTCAGAATATGAATGAATAAAGAGGCGTGATATTTCACCATTTCTGTGTAGACTGATTCTCTGGTGGAGTTCCTTCTCTTCATTCCTTTATTTCTAAACTGCATCTTTTTAAAATTAAGTGTGGAGATTTACATTAGAAATTTGTTTTAAGAGAGAGAGCTCGTGTGTGAGCGTGCAGCACATACTGGAACAAGCAGGGAAGAGGGGCAGAGGGAGGGAGGGAGGGAGGGAGGGAGAGAGAGAGAGAGAGAGAGAGAGAGAGAATATTTTAAGCATGCCCCACGCTCAGCATAGAGCCAGACTTGGGCTCCATTCCATGACCCCCAGGATCATGACCTGATTAGGATGCTCAACTGACTGAGCCACCCAGGTGCCTCCTAACTACTGAGGTTTGTTTAATTTGTTACATTAAGTTCTCTGGCGTTTATTTTAGGTCTTTTAGTTCTCTCCCTTTGGTCCTTAATTTAGCTATTCTTCCAATGTATTTGCTGAAGCAGGTCTGGGTTTTTGGTTTTTATTCACTTGGGTGTCCGTCCCCCCCCCCCCCCCCCCATGCAGACATCAGGTTTTTCTTTGCTGCTGTACTTCCTCCTTTTTGAGCCCAGAAGACGCAAATATATATATTTTTTACATATGGTGCAAGAGTCATTCATGTTCATACAGGGGTCTCTCCCCTCAGTGTTAATATCTCTGATAATCATAAGATGGGGACATTCCTAAAATTTAAGCTGTTGACACACTCCTAATAAGTTTACCTCTTTTTATCATCAAAGGATAAAATACTTTTTCGCAGCAGCTGGGAAAATGCTGCAGGATGTTTTGTTCTCTTCTTGCTGTTCTCTTCTAGTGCAAGTGGCTTTCCATGATGGTAAGTCTTTTCTGTGGTATTTATCCTTATTTTTAGATTTTTAAAAATAAGTGTCTGTAAGATAATAGTCATGTGATGAAAGAATATTCAAGGTAAGGGAAAGATAGTGGCATTTTATTGGAATGTACAGGTCTTACACTGTCATTTATAATTGTACAGTAGATTTACCTCTTTTGGTAGATGTACTATTATTGAATAGAATATTATTTAGCAAAAAGAACTATAGGGGCAGGTTAAGCGCCTGACTTGGCTCAGGTCTTGATCTCACGATTCACAGGTTTTTGAGCCCAGTGTTGGGCTCTCTGCTGTCAGCAGGGAGCCTGTTTCAGATTCTCTTTCCCACTTCTTTCTCTGCCCCTCCCCCGACCACGCGCATGCTTGCATGCTCGCTCTCTCTCAAAAATAAATAAACATTAAAATATTTTTATCTCAGGAAGTAATAACTTCTCTATTGATCAGTCCAGATATATGCATATAAAATATATTTTGATAGGTCCCAAACAGTTTCAAACAACCATTCCTGAGAACTAATAATTAGTCTAGAGAGAGAGGTTTACTGAGATGATTTTTATAATTACACCAATGTGAATTTTAGAGAGTTTTACAGTTTACAGAGGTACCTTTTTTTCCTGATCTTCCCCCATCCCCATTATAGTTCTGAGTCATCCCTAAGATAACTTTGCATTCTTTCCATGTGACATAGTGATTTGGGAAACTTGCCTTCATGCAGGCCAGCAGGAGCAGTAGAGGGACAGAGAGAGAGGGGGAGAGGTAGAGGGAATCTTAAGCAGGTTCCATGCCTAGCACGGACTAGGGGCCCAATCTTAGAACCCTTAGATCATGACCTGAGCCAGAATCAAGAGTCGGACCCTTAACCAGTTGAGCCACCCAGGTGCCCCTTTCCTTCCCTTTTTAAGGCTGAATAATATTTTATTGTATGTATATATTACATTTTGCTTATCCATTCATCCACTGATGGACACTTGGGTTGTTTCCATGTTTTAGCTATTGTGAATAATGCTGCTGTGAACATGTGTGTACAAATGTTTTCAAGACCCTGCTTTCAATTCTTTTTGGTATATTCCCAGAAGTAAAATTGTTGGGTTATATGGTAATTGTATTTAACAAGTTTTGTGGAAGGAAATGTTTTACTCTTTCACACAACAACTATACCATTTTTCATGCCCACCAACAGTGCAGGGTCTAATTCTCCACAGCCTCATCAGCACTTCTTTCCTGCGTTTTTGGTGGTAGCCATCCTTATCTTTTATTTTTTTTAATTTTTTTAAAAGCTTTTATTTAAATTCCAGTTACCATACAGTGTAATGTTAGTTTCAGGTGTACAATATAGTGATTTGACAGTTCCATACATCACCTGGTGCTCATCACAAGTGCACTCCTTAATCCTCATCACCTATGTAACCTGTCCCCCCAACCCCCACCTCCTTTCTGGTAACCATTGGTTTATTTTTTTAAATCTTTTAAATGTTTATTTTTTGAGACAGAGTGGGGGAGGGGCAGAGAGGCCAACAGAGGATCTGAAGCAGCCTCTGCTGACAACACAGAGCCCTATGCGGGGCTCAAACTCAAGAAACACAGGATCATGACCTGAGCTGAAGTCGGACGCTTAACCAACTTGAGCCACCCAGGCACCCCAAGTTTGTTTTCTATAGCTGAGAGTCTGTTTCTTGGTTTGCCTCTTCTTTTTTTTTACCCCCTTTGCTCTTTTGTTTCCTAAATTGCATATATGAGTGAAATCATATGGTATTTGTCTTCCTCTGACTGACTTCACTTAGCATAAATACTCTCTAGTGCCATCCATGTTGTTGGAAATGGGCAAGATTTCATTCCCTTTTTTTTTTTAACTTTTTTTTTTTTTTTTAAATTATTGGGAGACCATAAGCATGAGCATGGGAGTGGCAGAGAGAGGGGGAGACAAAGAATCTGAAGCAGGCTCCAGGCTAGGAGCTGTCAGCACAGAGCCCGACACGGGGCTTGAACTCCCAAACTACTAGATCATGACTGAGCTGAAGTCAGATGCTCAACTGACTGAGCCACCTAGGTGTCCCATGGATTTCATTCTTTTTTATGACTAATATAAACACACACACTTAGTTTCTTTGCCCCTCTCCCTCTCTCCCTCCCTTCCTCCCTCTCTCTCCCCCTCCCTCTCCCCCTCTCCCCCTCTCCCCCTCTCCCCCTCTCCCCCTCTCCCCCTCTCCCCCTCTCCCCCTCTCCCCCTCTCCCCCTCTCCCCCTCTCCCCCTCTCCCCTCTCCCCCTCTCCCCCTCCTCCCCCTTCTCCCCCTCTCCCCCTCTCCCCCTCTCCCCCTCTCCCCCTCTCCCCCCTCTCCCCCTCCCTGTTCATCAATCTATGGTTACTTGGGCTGTTTCCATAATTTGGCTAATGTAGATAATGCTGCTATAAACATAGGGGTGCATGTATCCCTTTGAGTTAATATTTTTATATTCTTTGGGTAAATACCTAGTAGTGTGATTATCTTTAAAAAATTTTTTTTAATGTTTATTTATTTTTGAGACAGTGCTAGAGACAGAGTGCAAGCGGCGGAGGGGCAGACAGAGGGAGACATAGAATTTGAAGTAGGCTTCAGGCTCTGAGCTGTCAGCACAGAGCCCGATGCAGGGCTTGAACTCACGAACTGTGGGATCATGACCTGAGCTGACGTTTAACCGACTGAGCTACCCAGGCGTCCCAGTGTGACTATTTTTTAAATAGATAAAGGACAGAGCTAGGATTTTTCTTTCACTGTCCTCTTAAATGCACCCTAGGAGCTCTTGACTGGGAAAAGTGGCATTTTTTTTTAACCGTCTTTTATAGATTGCATTGATGAGTTTATTTCCCACCCACCCTTGTTTTTTACACCAACCAGTCACTTTTCCATTTAAAACATGTTATAGTCCTACTCATTCTGTTTGTCTTCTCTTGATGATAAGTAGTGGAGCTTCTAGACCAGGTTCTCACAATATCCCTAAATGCTTTGACTCTTGTAATGTGCAATGGTGTTGGTTCTCCTTTGGTCATTTCGTGTACAGGATTCAATATAGGATCCCTGAAGATACCATAGTCTTGTTAGTTGGGAATATTATTTGAATGTATAGGCACTTTACCAAAGTGAGATAACATAAGACACTATACTAAATTTCCCTTTATATATTTAAAGAACAGACCTCAGATTTTCAGGATGATGATACCTTGGGTCTCAGGGACCTCTTTAGGGACAGGTATAAGTAAGTTTTCTACCAAATAATACTGCTGACAGATGATTACAGAATCTTTGGTCCTATCTAGAAGGAATCCTTAAAGATTTCATTTACCTCTGACATACTCAGTCAAGCCCACCAGAGCCTATTTCTGTCTTTTTATTTAATATAGCTTGTCTTACTGTCTTTATTCTTTCATCACATGTTTGTGTTCCTTTTGTGGCATTAGATACTATGCTCTTCTGGAAATACATAGATAAAAACACATTTCTTGACCTTTTAGGAAAGTAATTTTTTTAAAAATTACTTTTTAAGTGTTTATTTTTGAGAGAGTGTGAGCAGGAGAGGTGCAGAGGGCGGCGGGGACAGCGGATCCTAAGTGGGCTCTACACTGACAGGAGAGCCCGATGTGGGGCTGTGGGGCTCGAACTCATGAACTGTCAGGTCATGGCCTGAGCTGAAGTTGAAGTCTATGCTTAATCAGCTGAGCCACCCAGGCACCCCAGGAAGGGAATTTTCTAAATTATTGATTGACTGGGAGGTTATATTTGATGGGGAGAAAAACACTGATCTTCAGTACAGAGAAATGTGTACATGGATTGGGAAGCACAGGAAGGCTTTATAGAATGAGATGTTTGAGTTTGATTCAGAGTGAATAATTTCCTAGGCAAAGAAGAACAGTCATGGGCCAACTGATCGACCTTTACATAAAGCAAACCCAGTACCTCTCCAGAACCTTGAGTGACAGAACCTTTGTAAGGCAGTGTCTGATGCTATTATGGCCTTTTTCTTTTCTTGGGATGATTACTTTCAGTGTTCTTGGACTTAAGAATTTCTTGTTTCTATGAGCATTTAACTTGGAAAGTTCGTTGAATGTGGTGTTTGAGAGTTTAGGCACTTAAGTTAAATTGTCTGGTTTTGAATTAAAAAAAAAAATTTTTTTTTTTACATTTATTTATTTTTGATAGAGACAGAGCACAAGTGGGGGAGGGGCAGAGAGAGAAGGAGACCCAGAATCTTAAGCAGGCTCCAGGCTCTGAGCTGTCAGCACAGCCCGACACGGGGTTCTAACCCATGAACTGTGAGATCATTGACCTGAGCCCAAGTCAGTTGCTTTAAGTGACTAAGCCACCCAGGCGCCCCTGTTTTTGTGTTTTAAAGTCAGGATTATGTTTTGTAACCACTGGCAAGTATTTTTTCCGTTTTGGGAATAATTATGGTTATGACCCTGTATGCTTCAGTACAAGGTACATTAATTCTGTCAGCTAGTACAGTGCCTGCTCATTTTTCCATGACGGATGCTGAACAGTTTGCTTCTGTTCTGATCCTGGATCTCATTAGGAACTGTAGAATTAGGCATTGTGGTAATTTTTAGTCAGTTTAATAGGTGGAAACATGCCCCCTTGTAGATTTGTACTTTGTCTTTATAAGATTACAGGGCTATTGAATCTCAGCAGAAACTTGCTTTACCAGCTGTTGGGGACATCTTGGGATAATCATGTTTACTGGGACGTTGATGTAGAAATCTTAGTGGCATGGGAGTTATTCTGCTAGGCATGGGCATTAAGCTTTTTGGAGATAGTGTTCTGGAGGGTTAACTTGGTGGAAAAGGATGTGCTTTAAGCAAGAATAAGCCAAAGTTTAATGTATTAAGCTTGTGTCTCTTGTCACTGCATCCATTTATTGCATCTGTTCTTACTTCAATTAAAACAAACAAAAAAAAGACCGGGTTGGGGGGTGGGGAGGAAAAGACCAAAGGATCCCCATCCAGATGAATTCAAATGAATATTCAAATCTGAGGTAGTATGATTAAAGGAAAGTACAGCTCTGGAGTCTGATTGCCTGGGTTTATAATCTACTGACTTTGTGATTTTGATCAAGTTTAACTTCCCTGTTCTTCAATTTCCTTATAAAATGGGGATAATACTGCTACCTACTTCAAAGGTTTGTTGAGAAGATTAAATGCATTAATACCTGCAAAGCATTTGGAACAGTGCCTGGCATGAGGTGTTTTATTTGTGAATGGTTTATTGAATGAATATATTTACACAAATACTTCAAAGAGCAAAACTAAGAAATAAAGCTAAATTAAAGTCAGGGTGAAAAATAGGGAACTTCTTTTGGCAGGATAGTCCCATAACAAATACAGGCAAGCTGGTTTAAAGTAATTGCTGTCTAACTAGGCTATTACTACACAGTAAAGGGGAAATGGCCTGGAACCAAACAGGCTTTTTTTTTTTTTTTTAACTTTATAAATTATTATTACTATTTTTGAGAGAAAAAGGGCACAAATGATCGAGGGGCAGAGAGAGAGAGAGAGACAGACCGAAGCAGGGCTCGAGTTCACCCAAAGCAGAACTCGAACTCACGAACTGTGAGATCATGACCTGAGACAAAGTCAGATGCTTTTAACTGACTAAGCCACCCAGGTGCCCCCAAACAGGCATTTATTAGTATGTTTGATTACTGTGCCCTTTCTGTTGCTAGTATTCTAAATTTCAGTTTCTTTGATGATTTTCAGTCACCTATCTATTGTCCCCAAGCTACTTGGAAGTCTCCCAAATTTTGTCCAGAGTTTTTGTACCAAATTGCCTCTGCATCCACACGTAGTCTTTGACAGTGACACTCTATTCACTGGTTCATAAGTTTTGATCATACCTGCTGCAAACAGATTTGACAGCCATCCCCCATCCCAGAAGTGCTTAGATCACATTGAGAAAATAGTTATTGCAGAGGAGACTTTGTGAAATACTAGTTAAATTGAGCATTTTATGTGAATATAATTGCACTAATCCTGCTCATGGTGGTTTTGAAGGTGTGGCCAGTTTTGGATAAATCAGTTTTCACGTAAAGTTTTGGGGTACTTTATAGGTAGGATCATGTTTCTGTTGCTGGTGTTAAAAGGGTGAGGATGACACCAAGGTTTTCACGAGAGCTTCATTATAGTCATAATTTGCAAATTGGTACAAAGCGCTGGTTGTATAGAACACCTAGGGGTAGTAGGAAGTGCTTTTCTGACTCATGGCTACTACTCTCCCTTAATCTACTACCTTCAGGAATGGACAGATTCTGGAAGTTGAGGGGCTAAGAGGGAAGAGTTGGGGTCTTAAAAGTAAATAACATCTGCAACTCCATTATAAAAAGAC
The DNA here is from genome assembly GCF_024362965.1 of Panthera pardus. Taxonomy (NCBI): domain Eukaryota; kingdom Metazoa; phylum Chordata; class Mammalia; order Carnivora; family Felidae; genus Panthera; species Panthera pardus. The sequence goes on from NW_026526876.1 coordinate 55,562,483, forward strand.
AAGCCAATTAAAAGATTGGCAAAGCATCTGAATATTTTCCAGAGAAAGTACGCAGATGGCCAGTAAGCACATGAAAAGATGCTCAACATCATTAGCCATTAAAGAAATAAAAACCATGATGTGTACGACTTTGCCCACACTGAGGTAACTTTTTTTTTTAAAAGAAACTAACAAATATTGGTGAGAGTTTGGAGGAATTAGAATCTTCCTATATTGCCAGTAGGAATGTAAAAATAGTGCAGCCCCTGGGAAAAAGTTTGGCAGTTCCTTCAGAAAGTTACTATGATGTCCCTGCAGTTCCACTGCTAGGTAATATAGGCAAGAGACCTGAAAGCATACTTCTGTGAATATTCATAGCAGCGTTAGTCATGGTGGCCAAAAAGTGAAAATTCAACTCACATGTCCACTAACTGGTAAATGTATAAATAAAATGTGGTATATCCATATAGTTTGTGAACTATATTGTTAGGTGCTGCATTCTGGGTGAACCCTGAGACATGCTAACTGAAAGAAGCCAGTTACAAAGACAACATATTACAAGCATACTTGGAGATATTGTGGATTTAGTTCCAGGCTGCTGCAGTAAAGCGAACATCCCAATGAAGCGAATATCCTAATCAAGTCAGATGAATTTTTTGGTTTGCTAGTGCATATAAAAGTTATTTTTACAATATGCTGTAGTCCTTAAGTATGCAGTAGCATCATGTCAAAAAAAATTATATACCTTAGTTAAAAATACTTTATTGCTAAAAAATGCTGTGTCTGAACTTTCAGTGAGTCATCTTTTTGGTGCTGGAATGTCTTGCCTTGTTGATGGCTGCTAACGGATCAGGGTGGTGGTTGCTGAAGGTAGGGACGGTTGGGGCAGTGTCTTAAAAAAGACAACAGTGGGGCGCCTGGGTGGCTCAGTCGGTTAAGCGTCCGACTTCAGCTCAGGTCATGATCTCATAGTCTGTGAGTTCGAGCCCCGCGTTGGGCTCTGTGCTGACAGCTCAGAGCCTGGAGCCTGTTTCAGATTCTATGTCTCCCTCTCTCTGACCCTCCCCTGTTCATGCTCTGTCTCTCTCTGTCTCAAAAATAAACATTTAAAAAAAAAAAAAAAAAAAAGACAACAGTGAGGTTTTCTGCATTGATTGATTTCCTTTCAGGAGCAAGGGGTGCTGTTTGATAGCATTTTGCCCATGGTAGAATGTCTTTCAAAATTGGGAGTCAATGTCAAGCCTCTTAAATCCTGCTAATGCTTTATCAACTAAGTCTAAGTACTATTTTAAATGCTTTAATGTCATTTCAGAAGTCTTTTTTCCAATTAAAATTTTTTTCTTAAATTTACATCCAAGTTAGTTAGCATATAGTACAATACTGATTGCAGGAGTCAAATCCAGTGATTCATCCTCTTCATATAACATCGAGTGCTCATCCCAACAAGTGTCATGCTTAATGCCCCTTGCCCATTTAGCCCATACCCCCACCCACAACCCCTTCAGCAACCCTGTTTGTTCTCTATATTTAAGAGTATGTTATGTTTTGTTCCCCTCCCTGTTTTTATGGTTTTTTGCTTCCTTTCCATTATGTTCATCTGTTTTGTGTCTTAAATTCCAGATATGAGTGAAGTCCTATTTGTCTTTCTCTAATTTTGCTTAGCATGATACACTCTAGTTCCATACATATTGTTTGAAATGGCAAGGTTTCATTCTTTTTGATTGCTGAGTAATAATACTCCATTGTGTGTGTGTGTGTGTGTGTGTGTGTGTGTGTATTTCACATCTTTATCCATTCCTCTGTCGATGGACATTTGGGCTCTTTCCATACTTTGGCTGTTGTGGATAACACTGTTATAAACATTGGGGTGCATGTGCCCCTTTGAAACAGCATGCCTGTATCCTTTGGATAAATACGTAGTAGTGTAGTTGCTGGGTTGTAAGGTAGTTCTATTTTTAAATATTTTGAGGAAACTCCATACCGTTTTCCAGAGTGGCTGCACCAGTTTGCATCCCACTAACAGTGAAAAAGGGTGCTTTTTTTTTTTTCCACATCCTTGCCAACATCTTTTGTTGTCTGAGTTGTTAATTTGTAGCCATTCTGACAGGTGAGGTGGTATCTCATTGTGGTTTTGATTTGTATTTCCTTGATGATAAGTGATGTTGAGTATGTTTTCATGTGTCTGTTAGCCATCTGGATGTCTTCTTTGGGAGAAGTGTCTATTCATGTCTTTTGCCCATTTCTTCACTGGATTATTTGGTTTTTGGGTGTTGATTTTGATAAGTTCTTTATAGATTTTGGATTCATTTCAGCAGTCTTAACCAGAAGTAAATTCCATCTCAAAAAACCATTTTCTGGGGTGCCTGGGTGGCTCAGTCGGTTGAGTGTCCCAACTTTGGCTCAGGTCATGGTCTTGCAGTTCGTGTGTTTGAGCCCCGTATCAGGCTTGCGTTGGATTATCTGTCCCCCTCCCTGCCCTTCCTCCACTGACACTCTCGCAAAGATAAATGAACATTAAAAAAAATAAACCATTTTCTTTGCTCCATTCATAAGAAGCAACCTAACTCCCTTATTTGTCAGTTTTATCAGGAGATTGCAGCAGTTGAGATTGCAGCAGTTGAGTCAACCTTCAGGCCTACTTTGTTATTTTATTATTTTATTATTTTAGTTGATTTATTTATTTTGAGAGAGGGAGAGAGCGTGCATGCGAGGGAGGGGCAGAGAGAGAGAATCCCAAACAGGCTCTGTACTGTCAGTTCAGAGCCTGATGCGGGGCTTGATCTCACGAACTGTGAGATCATGACCTGAACAGAAATCAAGAGAAATGAAGAGTTGGGCCTTTAACTGACTGAGCCCCTCCCTGTCAATCCTGTCAAACAGGAGCCCCTGTTATGTTATTTATTTTTTTTATTGGCTCTTAGAGTTTACACACAGTGTTACATTAATTGCAGGTTTACAGCATTGATTGAGCAACTGTATGGATTATACAATGCTCACCACAAGTGTAGCTACTTCTGTCACTATACAGCATTATCACAACACCACTGACTGTATTCCCTGTGCTGTACCTTTCATCCCTCTGACTTATTCCATAACTGGAAGCCCATACCTCCCACTCTCTTTCACACTTTTGTCCATCCCCTACCTCCCTTTCCTCTGGCAGCTACCAGTTCTCTGTACTTAGGGGTCTGTTCCTGCTTTTTTGTTCTTTTATTTTGTTCTTTAGATTTCATATATAGGTGAAATACAGTATTTGTCTTTCTCTGTCTTATTTCACTTGGCAGAATATCTTCTGTGTCCGTCCATATTATTGCAAATGACAAGAGGTCATTCTTTTTCGTGGCTGAGTAGTATTCCATGGAATGTATGTGTACACACTATATCTTTATCCATTCATCTCTTGATCGACACTTAGATTGCTTCCATATCTTGGTTATTGTAAATAATACTGTGGTAAGTGGAGATGCATATATCTTTTCAAATTAGTGTTTTTATTTTCATTGAGTTAAATACTCAGTAGTGGAATTACTGGATCCTATGGTATTTCTATTTTTAATTTTTAAAAAATTTTTTATGTTTATTTTTTTATTTTTGAGAGAGAGAGACGGAGCATGAGTGGGAGAAGAGCAGAGAGAGAGAGAGACAGACAGACAGACACAGACAGACAGAACCCGAAGCAGGCTCCAGGCTCTGTCAGCAGAGCCCGACGTGGGGCTTGAACCCATGAACTGTGCGATCATGACCCGAGCTGAAGTTGTCCAGCTCAACCGACGGAGCCACCCAGGCGCCCCGTCTATTTTTAATTTTTTGAGGAATCTCCATACTGTTTTCTACAGTGGCTGCACGAATTTACATTCCCACCAGTAGTGCATTAGGGTTCCTTTCTGTCCACATGTTCACCAACACTTCTTATTTTTTGTCTTTTTGACAGTAGCCATTCTGACAGGTGATACCTCGTTTTGATTAAGTCCACTTTTTTTAAAGTTTATTTACGTAATGTCCACCCAACATGGGTCTTGAACTCATGATCCCAAGATCAAGAGTGGCATGCTGTACTGATTGAGCCAGCCAGGCACCCCTGAAATGTATTTCTTTTTTTTTTTTTTCTTTCTGAAATGTATTTGTTAATAATAGTGAAAGTTGAAATTATCCTTGATTCTTGGGATGCAGAATTGATATTGTGTTAGCAGGCATGTGAAAACCTTAATCTTGTCCATCTCCATCAGAGCTCTAGGGTGGCCAGGTCCATTGTCATTGAGCAGTAATATTTTGAAAAGGAATCTTTTTTCCTGAGCAGTAGGTCTCAATAGTAGGCTAAAAATAGTGAACTGTGTTGTAAACAGATGTGCTATCATTAGGCTTTTGTTCTCTTACACTGTACAGGCAGAGTAGATTTAGCGTAATTTTTTTGAAGATTATATTTTTAGTAATCTGTACAACCAGTGAGGGGCTTGAACTCAAACCCTGAGATCAAGAGTTGCATGCTGTACCGACTATGCTCGCCAGGCACCCAAATTTAGCATAATTCTTAAGGGCTGAGGATTTTCAGAATCGTCAGTGAATATTGGCTTCAACTTAAAATCACCAGCTGCTTTAGCCCTACCTAACATGAGAGTCACCCTATCCTTTGAAATTTTGAAACCAGGCATTGACTTCTCTTTAGCTGGGAAAATCTTAGATGGCATCTAATAATATAAAGCTGTTTTATCAACACTGAAAATCTGTTGAGTGTAGCCACCTTCATTAATTATGTTAGCTAGATCTGGATAACTTGTTGTAGCTTGTACCACAGCACTTGCTGCTTCACCTTGTTGTGGAGAGGACTTTCTTTCCTTAAACCTCATGAACGAACCTTTGCTGGCCTGACTTTTCTTCTGTAGTTTCTTCCCCTCTCTCAGCCTTCATATAATAGAAGAAAGTTAGGGCCTTGATCTGGATTAGGTTTTGGCTTAAGGGAATGTTGTGGCTAGTTTGATCTTCTATTCAGACCACTAAAACTTCTCTGTATCAGGGATAAGTCTTTTTTGCTTTCTTACTATTCATGTGTTAACTGGAGTAGTGCTTTTCATTTCAACTTCAAGAACTTTTCCTTTGTATTCACAGTTTGGCATATTGTTTGGCATAAGAGGCCTAGCTTTTGGCCTGCCTCAACTTTCACCATACCTTCCTTACTAAACTTAATCATTGCTAGCTTTTGATTTACAGTGAGAGTTGTGTGACTTCCTTTTACTTGAACACTTAGGGACCATTTTAGGGTTATTAACTGGCCTAATTTCAATATTGTAGTGTCTCAGAGAGTAGAGAGGCTTGAGGAGAGAGGGAGAGATAGTGGAGTGTGGGGTGACAGGACATGGTACTGAAGATGAATAGCAGGTTGGTGGGATAGAACACATCATTTATTGTTTGCCATTTTATATGGGTGCGGTTTGTGGTGCCCCAAAACAATTGTAACATCAAAGATCACTGATTATAGATCGCCATAACAAATGTAATAATAATGAAAAATCAGTTTGAAATATTACGAGAATTGTTGAAGTGTGACACAGAAACATGAACTGATGCTGTTGGAAATACGGTGCTGAGGACTTGCTTAGTACAAAGTGGCTACAAATCTTCAATTTGTAAACAATGCAGTTGTAAAACAAGGTATGCCTACATAACATGGTTGCATTTATATGGAATGTCCGGAATGGTAAATCCGTAGAGATGGAAAGGAGATTGGTGGTTACCTAGGGTTGAGAGAATTGGGGTATATGTGGGGAGTGATGGCTAATGGGTATGGAGTGTTTCTTTTTCAGGTGAGATGAAACTGTTCTAAAACTGATTGTGGTCATCGTTGCACCACTTTGTGAATATACTAAAAACCACTACATTGTGCATTTTATTTATTTTTAAAAGTTGTGTTTTTTAAAAATTTACATCCAAATTAGTTAGCATATAGTACAACAATGATTCCAGGAATAGATTCCTTAGTGCCCCTTACCCATTTTAGCCCATCCCTCCTCCCACACCCCCTCTAGTAACCCTCTGTTTGTTCTCCATATTTATGAGTCTCTTATGTTTTGTTCTCCTCCCTGTTTTTATATTTTTGTTTTCCTTCCCTTATGTTCATCTGTTTTGAAGATTAAAAGTCCTCATATGGGTGAAGTCATAATGATATTTGTCTTTCTCTGACTAATTTCACTTAGCCTAATACTTCCAGTTCCATCCACGTAGTTGCAGATGGTAAGATTTCATTCTTTTTGATTGCCAAGTAATACTCCATTGTGTGTATGTATACACACACACACACACCCCACATCTTCTTTATCCATTCATCCACTGATGGACATTTGGGCTCTTTCCATACTTTGGCTATTGTTGATGGTGCTGCTATAAACATTGGGGTGCCTGTGTCCCTTTGAAACAGCACACCTGTATTCCTTGGATAAATACCTAGTAGCGCAATTGCTGGGTCATAGGGTAGTTCTATTTTTAGTTTTTTGAGGCACCTTCATACTGTTTTCCAGAGTGGCTGCACCAGCTTGCATTCCCATACATTGTACATTTTAAATGAGTGAATCATATAGGTGAAGATCAATGAAGCTGTTGTTTAATAACACTGGGTAACTGCTGCTTCTGTAATTGTACCATAGTCTTTTGTGCATAGTTTGTGGCTTTCTAAAATGAAAGGAGTGATATACTTAATTGAATCGGATTGTAGACTATCACTGAGTCCTTTAATTCCATTTCCCTAGGGCCCTTGGGTGGCTCAGTTGGTTGAATGTTGGACTCTTGATTTTGGCTCAGGTTGTGATCAAGCTCTGCAACGGGCTCCATGCTGAGCCTTGATCCTGCTTGGGATTCTCTCTCTCCCCCTCTGCCTCTCTCCACTGTTCACGTTCTCCCTTTCTCTCAAAAATTTTTAAAAATCTATTTCCCTCTTCTTACTGTAAAAATATTGTTAAAATGTTGAAAATTTTAAAGCATAGAAAGTGAAGGAAATGCAAATTATCTGGAACAGTACTCAGACCTATCATTGTTAAATTTTTGGTGGTATTTTGTGTATAGTTTTTCCATATAGTTGCAGAGTCCTACAATTTAAAACAATTGTCTTTTGGTGTGGCTAGATTAATTTTTAAATTGCTTTGTTGGGGCCAATATAGAAAACTAATTACTGATTCACTTCTGAGGAATGTTTAATTTGTTAGTTTTTTGAAAATAAACTTGTATGGAAGTGATCTTGAAATTACCCTCTGACTCCACTGGCCCTGAATTTAGCCCCTTTTTTCCCTAAATGTTTGTTTATTTTTGAGAGAGAGAGAGAGCGCGCGCGCGTGCGCGCACATGAGCGGGGGAGGGGCAGAGAGAGAGGGAGACACAAAAATGGAAACAGGCTCCAGGCTCTGAGCTGTCAGCACAGAGCCCAACGCTGTAACTCACAGACCACAAGATCATGACCTGAGCCGAAGTCAGACGCTCAACTGACTGAGCTACCCAGGCGCCCCCCCCCCCCTTTTTTAATGACTGTAGTTAAAAAAAAAAATGTTCTGGGGCACTTGGCTGGCTCAGTCCTTATAGCATGTGACTCTTGATCTCAAGGTGGTGAGTTCAAGCCCTGTGTTGGGCATGGAGCCTACTGAATTAAAAAAAAAAAAAAAAAAAAGAATGCTTTCAGGCTTCCACAAATGAATTAATGGTTTTATTACTGTGCTCCCTACTATTTCTTTCATGCTTCAGAATTACATTAAAAAATTACTTAAAGTATAATTTATATATGATAAAATATACCCCTTTTACATATACAGTTGACTCTTGAACAACAACATGGGCTTGAACTGAGCAGGTCTACTTACATGTGGATTTTTTTTTTCAATGAACCAGTACAGTACTGTGAATGTATTTTCTCTTATGGAATTTTCTTTATAACTTTTTCTCTAGCTTACTTTATTGTGGAATGCAGTATATAATAGATATAGCATACAGAAATATGTGTTAATTATCAGCAAGGCTTTTGGTCAGCATTCGGCTATTAGTAAAGTTTTTGGGGAGCTACAAGGTATACTTGGATTTCTGACTGTGCTTGGTGCCCTACTCTTGTGTGATTCAAGGGTTTATATTGTACAATTTAGTGTTTAGATAAGTGTAACCACCACAGTGGAGCAATTTTCTTACTCCCCAAATTTCCTTTACACACAAGCCCGTCACTTCACCCCTATACCTTGATATAACCACTTATTTGTTGTCTTTATAGTTTTGCAATTTCTGTGACTTGGCTTGAGTGAATTATATAGTCTTTTTTGGTCTGGCTTTTTTCAGTTAGAATGATTTTGTAATTCATCTATCTTGTGACTTTTTGTTTTAAAATTTGTTTTTGTGCGGGTTGGGGAGAAGGAAGTGCATGTGCCCACATACGTGTGCGAGCAAGGAATGGGCAGAGGGAGAGAGAGAACCCCATGCAGGCTTCTTGTCAGTCCCAAGAACTGTGAGGTCATGACCCACGCTGAAATTAACAGACTTAAAAGGCTGAGCCACCCAGGCGCCCCCTACATGTTGTTATTTGTATCCGTAGTTTATTTTTTTATTCTTGAGTAGTACTCCATTGTATACTTAGACTTTTGGGTTGTTTTCACCTTAGCGTTTTGAATAAAGTTGCTGTGACCATTTATTTGTGTGAAGGTCTTTGTTAAGATACATTTTAATTTCTTTTGGGAAATCTCTAGTAGTGGAATTACTGAGTCTTAACAGGGTTTTCTAACTATAAGAACTACCAAACTTTTCAAAGACCTTACTATCTTAATGTTTCTATTAATTTTCTGGTCCTCCCTAAAGTGTAATTTTTTAAAACTTATTTTCCTGGGACAGCACATAATTTAACTGTTAAGGAGTGTTTCATAAAGTTACCATCTGCATCATATTTTAGAATATGCTTATGCTTAGAGTGTTAATGTATGCTAAGGGTATTTGTTAAAATGTAGATTCTTGGGGTCTTATGACCAAAGATTTTGAATCAGTAAAGAGCCACATGGTGATATGGCATTTAGTCTTTTCTATTTAAAAGCATAGTTTTAGTAAATATATTTATTGGGTTAGTATTCATTGAGCTGTTTTTGGTTCTTTGCATTTCTCTGCATTGTTGTTCCCTGTGTTTTTCTTTAAACTTGGGGATCTCCTAAGGTTTATCTGGGCCCCTTTCTTAGCCCGCCACCTAGTGGTAACAAATAGGAACCATCAAAAGTTTTGCTAATGAATGTGTAGGAGATGGACAATTTCTTTCTAAAGGTGGAAGGATGGAAACATCCAAAGTTACGTTTGGTTTGTGTTTGTGATTTAACCAAATGGTCAAATGTGTATGTTTGCTATATGAATGAATATTCTTTTCTCCCATGACATTTTTTGAAATAGAATTTATTTGTAAGAAAAAATATTTTAGAGCCTGTAAATTAAAACAAATTTTCTTAATGCTTATTTTTGAGAGAGCACGCCCATGAGTGGGGGAGGGGCAGAGAGAGGGAGACATAATCTGAAGCAAGCTCCAGGTTCTGAGTTGTCAGCACAGAGCCTGATGTGGGGCTTGAACCCACAAGCTGTGAGTTCATCGTCTAAGCCAAAGTTGGGGGCTTGACCGACTGAGCCACCCAGGTACCCCTAGAGCCTACAGATTTTTAATCTTTGTCTTAAACTGCCAGCTCAATTATTTTTACTGGGAAATGGGCAGATGTGCTTTCCTAGTTCCCTTATTTAATGAGACAGATGCTTCTAAGCTGTATTGAGTTAGGTGGTATATGAGGTTTTGATTCCATAGATCTTTTATTACAGATTCTCTTGTTCTAGGCTCTTAGTGTACTTTCTTTTACATGATTTTTGGTTTTTTACTCCTTTCAGGTTTAATGATTCTAGTTATTTTTGTTAAAATTCTTACCTTTTTATACTAGATTGACAGAAAAAAAGACCTGTTGTGAAGGGATTTTGTATCAACAAAACTTACTTTGTAAGGTCTGATTTCACTTTTCCCTTATAGAAATGGTGGAATCGATGAAGAAAGTAGCAGGGATGGATGTGGAGTTGACAGTTGAAGAAAGAAACCTCCTATCTGTTGCATATAAAAATGTGATTGGAGCCAGAAGAGCTTCCTGGAGAATAATCAGCAGCATTGAACAGAAAGAAGAAAACAAGGGAGGAGAAGACAAACTAAAAATGATTCGGGAATACCGGCAAATGGTGAGATTATCATATCCTAGGCTTCTTTAAAGAAAGATGCCTCATGTTTTGGATATTTTATTTTAAAGCTCGGGGCATCTGGGTGACTCAGTCAGTTAAGCGTCCAATGTCATGCTCAGGTCATGATCTCATGGCTTGTGAGTTTGAACCCCACTTCGGGCTCTGTGTGCTGACAGCTCAGAGCCTGGAGCCTGCTTCGGATTCTGTCTCTGTTTTTCTTGCCCCTCCCCCGCTTGTGCTCTGTCTCTCAGAAATAAACATTAAAAAATTTAGTAAAATTTTATTTAAGTAGTCTCTAAACCCGGTGTGGGGCTTGAACTCATGATTCTGAGATTGTCACATACTCTTCCGACTGAGCCAGTCCGGCGTCCCAGGTTTTGAACATTTTATTTTATTAATTTTTTAAGAATTTTTAAAAAGTTCATTTATCTTGAGAGAGAGTGAGTGAGCATAAAAGCAGGGGAGGAACAGAGAGAGAGAGAATCCCAAGCAGGCTCTGCATTTACAGTGCAGAGCCTGATAATGGGTCATGAACTCATGAACGGTGAGATCATCTCCTGAGCCAAAATCAAGAGTCGGACACTTAACTGACTGAGCCACCCAGGTGCCCCTGAACATTTTAGGTCACACTGTAGTACACATGTGTAATATAAATTTTATACTTGAATGGATTTGCATATTTTACTTAACCCAGATTATAGGTCATACAGTATTTCAGGACAGAGGTGAAGAACTTTTCTCTGGAAGCTATAGAAGGTGCTCACTTTTGAGCACCAACAAGTAGAAACTAATTTAATCTTGTTTTTATTGTAGTTAACTGCAAAATACTTCATTGAGTGACTTGAAAGAACCATTCAGGACAATGTAACAAGTATTTTTGTGCCTCTTATGTGCTGCACAATTTGCTAGGTGCTATGGGTGTAAAGAGGAGACAAATTCAGGTTACTTTGCATATGGAGGTTCAGTCTAGTCATTGTTTTCTTAATTGAGTAGGAAATGTTAAAGGCATTGGACATTATTTCTTGAAGTTATTGTTTCATGTATTTTATATATAAATGGAATTTTTCATACTGTGAGTTTTGGTCAAAAAAGTACCATAGCCATTGATCTAGGTCAGTGGTTTTCAACCAGAGGTGATTCTACTGCTCAGAGGGCATTTGGCAATTTCTGAAGACATTTTTGGTTGTCACAACTTGGAGGGTGCTGTTGGCATCCAGTGGGTAGAGACAAGGATGCTGTTTGCTGAATACCCTGTGCATAGAACAGCCCCCTATAGCAAAGAATGATCTAGTCCAAAATGTCAGGCTACTATTGAGAAAGTGATTCTTGTGGAAGAGAAAGGCATATAAACACATTTTGAGTACAGCGAGGGAAATTACAGGAACACTCAAAAAGTAGCATGGGGAATGAATTTGGTAGGGAGAGGGAAAAGGGCAACTACATTTATTATCTCCACCTTTGTTGGACGCTGTTCTTGAGTGGGGAGATATTTATTAATACACATAATTGTGCAACATAGGGTATTTATTTAAATTACCCTGTAAAGAATAGGTATTAGTCTACTTCATAGATGGGAAGACTGAGGTTTTGAGTGACTTAAGAGGTGGTAAGCTGATATAGGGGCACGCCTGGGTGGCTCAGTCAGTTAAGCATCTGACTTCGGCCCAGGTCATGATCTCACAGTTCGTGAGTTTGAGCCCCGTGTCGGGCTCTGTGCTGACAGCTTGGAGCTTGGGGCCTGCTTCGGGTTCTGTGTCTCCCTCTCTCTCTGCCCCTCCCCAGCTCATGCTCTCACTCTGTCAAAAATAAATAAACTTGGGCGCCTGGGTGGCGCAGTCGGTTAAGCGTCCGACTTCAGCCAGGTCACGATCTCGCGGTCCGTGAGTTCGAGCCCCGCGTCGGGCTCTGGGCTGATGGCTCGGAGCCTGTTTCCGATTCTGTGTCTCCCTCTCTCTCTCTGCCCCTCCCCCGTTCATGCTCTGTCTCTCTCTGTCCCAAAAATAAATAAAAAACGTTGAAAAAAAAATTAAAAAAAAAATAAATAAATAAACTTAAAATAATTTTTAAAAACAGGTGGTAAGCTGATATCAGTGTGCCCATTAATGTCAAATATATTGCAACAAGAGTATGGATTGTCAGTAGAAAAGTTTGGTGTCTCAGAGGAATGATGAAATGAGAAAGTTAAGCTTAAGTGGCAGAATTCTGTGCTAAATTGTGGGATTTGGGCTAAGTAGGAAAGGAAGCAGGAAGCAAAGAGAGGGACTGATAAATTGGGGGAAGATGAAAGATTCAAGAGGCTGGAGGTCTTGATGTGTCTCTAATTAGGAATAACAGGAATAAAGAAGTAAGGAAGGAAGTTACAATGTAGTAGTGAAATAGAATTTAAGACTTCTTGGATAAAGCAGCTCAGTTAGAGATGTTGACAAATAGGTCATGGAGTTGAGATCAGGGAACTGTATTAAAAGGAACATGGGTGATAATACCTTGGTGTGATACCAGGAATTGGAGAGGTAGCCTGTGAATGTGGTTGGAAGGCCTGTAGAGATCCACTGATAACAGATACTGAAAAATTAGGTCACAGAGGATGAGCTTCCAGAGAGGAGCTGTTTGGAGTAACAGCAGCCAGTCATACTGAGTTAGTGGGGAGCTAAGAGAATTCAGAAATTTTTTCTCTTAGAATAATTGCTACTTGAAAAGCCATGAGGGAGGTAGTTCATTCAGGAAAGAGCTAGTTTAATTTAGGATCTGGATGAGATTATAGGAGAAGAGAGAGTGGGAGGATTCTTTACAATGGAAAGGAGGTTCCAGAGGGCATAAGAAGAACTTGGAGAGGTTCACCAGTGTCACCATGAATTAATAGAAAATAGAGACTAAGATATATGTATGTTCATTTGGGATATTCATCTTTGGTATGATAAATTGAGATGAGTGGCAATATTTACTTTGGTATACAGAGTTTTAGTGCTATAATTTGGCTGTGGATCTCTGCCACTTATGGCTGTTGAGCACAGTAGTGGTTAGGAATGTGAGCACTGGAGGCCAGTTGCCTGGGATTGAATTTTTATTCCATCCCTTATAAACCATGACCTTAGGTTTTCTAGCCTGCTTGTGTTCACATCATAGCTCTGTCTCTTGTTTTAATGTTTGTTTATTTTTGAGAGAGAGACAGACAGTACAGGCAGGGGAAGGGCAGAGAGAAAGGGAGACACAAAATCTCAAGCAGGCTACATGCTCTGAGCTGTCAGTGCAGAGCCTGACACAGGGCTGGAACCCATGAACCTCCAGATCATGACCTGAGCCAAAGTTGTATGCTCAGTAGACTGAGCTCCCCCAGGTGCCTCAAGATTTTTATTTTTTATTTTATTTATTTATTTTTTTTAATTTTTTTTAACGTTTTTTATTTATTTTTGAGACAGAGAGAGACAGAGCATGAACGGGGGAGGGGCAGAAAGAGAGGGAGACACAGAATCGGAAGCAGGCTCCAGGCTCTGAGCTCTGAGCCATCAGCCCAGAGCCCGACGCGGGGCTTGAACCCACGGACCGCGAGATTGTGACCTGAGCTGAAGTCGGATGCTTAACCGACTGAGCCACCCAGGCGCCCCAAGATTTTTATTTTTATGTAGTATCCATACCCAACCTGGGGCTTGAACTCACAAGCCGGAGATTGAGAGTCCCATGCTCCATGGTCTGTGTCAGCCAGGCACTCCTGCCCCCCCCCCCCCTTTTTTTTTTTAAGTACTTAACAGCATGGAGAAAGAAAGAAGGTAATTTCTGTAACTTGGGAGATAACTTTTCTGTTTGTTTTTTTTTTTTTAATCAAGAGAGAGGAAGAAGGTTTGGAGAAAGATGTATATTCTGTTTACTATGGCTCTCTTCCTTAAAACCAGAGGGAGAATGTGTCATAATTTATGCAATCTCTTAGACTTAAACAATTTTTGACTTTTTTTTCCAGGTTGAGACTGAGCTAAAGTTAATCTGTTGTGACATTCTGGATGTACTGGACAAACACCTCATTCCAGCAGCTAACACTGGCGAGTCCAAGGTTTTCTATTATAAAATGTAGGTTCTATACTAGAAGGGAAAATGTGAGATTAAATGTTGGCTCCCTTAGAATTATCACTTTCTCTGTGTAGGTGTTCAACTTTAATAATAGCTTGTTAGAAGAATAGTTACACGGGAAGAATGATTTTCAAAACTTAATTTTTGAGTAATCGTTTGCAGATTCACTGCTAGTGAACAATTGTTGAGTTTAAGATGGTCAGACTACTGTGAAAGTACTAGGTTTTATTTTACCTGTTTGCATTTTTGTGTGGAATTAGCCCCCAGCTGTATAGTAATACATTATTACATAGCTCAATTTTAACATTTTATGTACAAGTTTTATTTCATGATTAACAAACTGTCATGCCATTTTTGGGGGAACCACTTCTCATTTTTAATTCTAGTCATTGACAAATTTGTTCATTTTTGAGGCTTTTCAGTTGATTTCTCTAGTGTTTTGCTTCTGTTTGGTAATATGAACTCTGAGGGGGAAAACTAGATAGACTAGTCAGTCTTTCCTGAAAGAGACTTTGTGAAATTACTGAAGTATACTTGTTAATTATTGATATATTTTTGTCACATACTTCATTTTATAGAATATAGAAAAATTGTAACAGTCTACTTTCATTTAAAAAGCATTTTTCTTAATTCTGTTTGTTTTATTTTGTTTTGTTTTAGGAAAGGGGACTACCACAGGTATCTGGCTGAATTTGCCACAGGAAATGACAGGAAGGAGGCTGCGGAGAACAGCCTAGTGGCTTATAAAGCTGCTAGTGATATTGCAATGACAGAACTTCCACCGACGCATCCTATTCGCTTAGGTCTTGCTCTCAATTTCTCCGTATTCTACTATGAAATTCTTAATTCCCCTGACCGTGCCTGCAGGTAAGTTATGGAAGAGAAACAAAAGCTCTCACTATGAAAGTGAAAAAGTTACAAAGGACAATTGTTTCTGTTTTGTTTCCTGGGACTGCCTTTGTATCCTTGGCCATGTACTAAAGAATTCTTTTGGCTCTTAATGAAACTGCTTTGGATGATTTAGGACAGACCTTACCTAGTTTGCTAGGATAGCAGTTTTGGATGTTGATGTGGAAATATTTTGTTGATAGGTTGAAAAAATTTTTTAACTTGTTAGTGATAGAGTGAAATGAGAGGAGTTGCAGTAGAGTTATTTTAATGTTTTTATTAGCTGTTAGTCCTTGTAGGCATGCTTTTTAATATAGGTATGCTCTTAGTTGTACATATTTTGTAATTTCTATTTTAATATGAACAGTTCTCCAGCTTTGTATGTTAACAATTCGCCCATTTGTATTTCAGATTGTTCCCAATTTTTTCCCTAAATTTATTTACTTATTTTGAGAGAGACAGAGGGCGAGTGGGGTAGGGGCAAGGGGAAGAGAGAGAATCCTAAGCAGGCTCCAACACTGTGAGTGTGGGAGCAGAGCCTGATGTGGGGCTCAAACTCATGTACTGTAGGATCACGATCTGAACCGAAACCAAGAGTCAGATGCTCAACCAACTGAGCCGCCCAGGCGCCCCGCAATTTTTGAAACATAGAAATTTAAAGGATATCTTTATGTACGTGGCTTTTTACTTGTAAAAATTACTACAAAATACAACATGAAGGTTATTCTAACCATTTTGTTGTATAATTGGATGGCATTAAGTACACTTACAGTATTGTGTAACTGTCACTACTGTTTCTAAAACTTCATCACTAGAAACAAACTCTAACCACTAATTCTCCATATCCCCCCCACTATTGCCCCTTCACAGTGTCTGCTCTCTGTCTTTGTGAATTTGCCTATTTTAGGTACCTCATAATTGGAATAATGTATTTGTTGTTTGTAACTTAGAGTATTCTTGAGTATATAGGAATCAGATAGATATTCCATGAGAGATTTTCCTGATGGGAGGTAGATTCATTTAAATGCAAACCGTTATTTATTCATCTAAAAGCATTCTAAATGCCTAGTTGAATTTGTCCAAACATATACAGGTTTTAATGAAGAAGTTATAGCTATCTGTCAGCTAATAGTATTGTGCTCTTTCATTGTTATTCTCTAGTTTAGGCTGTCCCACACATCACTTTGATTTAAGTCTTATCCATGTCTTTGCTATTACGCATTTGCTTTAGTCTTAAGCGTGCCATTCATGCTCTTTTCCTACTTTGAAGATGAGTTCAGATTTGTCTTCCCATCCCCATTTCCTCATCCTCTAGGGTTTCCGAAGCACTTTCTCCAGAGTAGCATACTTCTTTTATAATAGTTTTATGTGTCAGTCCTCTATTCCTAGATGTTTTAAGTTCATTGTGGACTGAGATTGCCTTTTTCTTCAGTTTCTCCACCAGTGTCCTGCTTTACTTGGTGCTCATTATATACCATACTCAGTAAATGTTGATTTTATTTCTTTTAAATTGCAGCAGATGGCTTATATGATCACATTTCTGTGGGTTCTATACTGCCCCCCCCCCCCCCGCTTCTGTTAACATTAAATTCTATTGAAATTAAACTGAGATACTGTCTAAGTGAGTTGTTGACTAGAACTTGGTAATACCTTTATATTGCATGTATTTTGGCGGTGGTTTAGGATAGAATTTGGTTTGTGTATTCTGTTTACTGATAGGCTTGTTAAGCATAGTAAGAAGCAGTGCTCCAGGGGCATGTGGTTGGCTCGGCTGGTAGAGAAGATGACTCTTGATCTCAGGGTCATGAGTTTGAGCCCCACATTGAGGGGAGAGTATGTTTAAAAAAAAAAAAAAAAAGAATAAGTAGTGCTCCAAAAAGTTTTCTACCTCCAAATTTGCTACATTACAAAATAAAATAGAAAGTTAATTTTTATCAGTTACACTTGCTTTTCTTTTATTTTGGTATTTAAACCCAAGTTACTCAGTGTCACTATTACATACTGTGGGATAACTAAAGAAAAAGATTGATTTCTAACATGTTATTTCTAATTCTGTTTTTGGGCTTATTTTTGTAATACATTTATGTAAATGCTTTTAGGTTGGCAAAAGCAGCTTTTGATGATGCAATTGCAGAACTGGATACGCTGAGTGAAGAAAGCTATAAGGACTCTACACTTATCATGCAGTTGTTACGTGATAATCTGACACTATGGACTTCAGACATGCAGGGTGATGGTAAGGAAACTTGGAAGTTAATGAATGCATCTTTTTGAGTTGTTGGGTCTTTTTACTCTTAGACATTTCTTGGCATTTTTTCACATTAAGCTGCAATTTAGACTCAGCCTATCGTCCACAAAGTATCAAATTTTAATTATTGCCTTTACAGCAAACGATCTCAAAAGTACAGTTTTCCGTTTTGGGCTGTATGATAATGTAAAAGACTTGTTTGGAAAAGGGGATCTTTTTTTGTATTCGAAGATTTAAAAATTTTGCCTCTAATGTTCGGTAACTTCTCTCACTGTTGTGGAAGATTGAGGGAGGAAGCAGTTCATTTTATCTTCCTCAGATTCAATTTTAGAGATCGAAGATAATTGTATTTGAATGTCCTGATCACTACTTTGGCCGACTGGTATCCTCAGGTTAAAACTGGATGGTGTCAGTAAATATTTATGAAGCGTCTTCTCTGTGTGGAAATCTTTCATCTAAAGAAGATTTTCTAGAGCAAATGGAACGTCCTGTCTTGCCATTAGTCCTTATTTAAGATGTCTGGTTTTAGTTTTCAGTTATAAATAGTATTTTACAAAACTTACTTTTGTGATTGGGCCAGGGGGTTAAAATTCTAATGCCAAAATTTGTCATAATTGTTGATTTTAAAGGAGATTTTGTTGTGCTTATTCCAGAGAATCCATTTTATCCATGATAGATCACTGAAGAGTCAGGGGGAGGAGGGCACAGGGTGCAAAAACCAGTGTGACATGACCATTTTATGAGATAGCTTTACAGTTGGTGGTGGTATGGGGAAAAGAAAGTTTGTCAATATCAACTGCAGATCCTATAAGAGTATATTACCAAAATGAAACATACAGGTTGCATTGCTTGAGGCTAACTGTAGTCTGTTGGTCACACCAGCATGCTGTACTGTCTTTGGAAGCATTATATTTCTTTAAAAGTGCCTCTGAAAATGGGTTTTCGTTTTAAATGTCCTTACTATGGAAGGATAGAGTGAGATTTTAGACTTACCTTAGGTACTAAAGTGAGAATTAGGTGACTCAGCTTTAAAGCTCACTAGGTCTGTGAAATATTTAGATATTTGATTAGGGTTGGCTTGAGATGTGTGGCACGTGTGACCTGCTTGCACACTTTTCCAGCAAAGCCAGACAGTGCCACAGATTACTTTTTAACACAGCACTTCAGGCAACTGCTACCAGTCTTTGGGACTCAAAACCAATTTACCATCTCTGAACTAATGACTTGAGGTTCCTTCCAGCTTTAAAATTCTGTTGTATTCTAAACAATAACTACTCAGAAGAATGGCCAAACAGCTGTGGACTCTTCATAGTCACCCTCAGCTCAGAGAAGACTAGTATCTGTTTGAGGGGATAAAAGGAAACGTGGAGAGTTTGGTAAGCGGTGTTGACCCAAGTAAGGTATATACCTCTGGGGACATTTTTCTGAGGGTGAAAATAACAAACAAGGTGACCTGGGTTGAAACATTGCTTTTTAAAAGACATTTTATGCCAGCTTTTATAACTAAGCTTGCTAGATTACAAAATTAAACAGAAATAAAGTTTTATATTTTCTCTAAAAAAATTTTTTTTTAAGTTTAATTACTTTGAGAGAGGGAGAGAGAGAGCACAGCAGGGGAGAGGGAGAGAGAATCCCAAGCAGGATCTACACTTGAACCCACAAACCATGAGATCATGACCTGAGCCAAAACCGAGAGTCGAATACTTAACCAACTGAGCCATCCAAGCTCCCCTGAACTTTATATTTTCTAGTACTACTGTTCTTTATCATTGATAACCAGTAATTGATAAATCAAAGTAAACTATGTTTTCCCATTCTGTTTTTATATAAAACCAAAGATACTCTCTTCCTTGGTTATCAGGCATTTTATGAAATAGATCACTTTTTACAATAGGATATTTTCTTGAAACTACTTACTTTTCATAGTTGCAAAGGTTCTTTGTACAGAGATGTTTTATTACATTTCAGCATAGATTTCTCTTTAATCCTAAAACAGGTTTATGTATATCTTAGTTAAATCCAGTTGCTTCAATTCTTACCCCTTTGTAAACTGAATAATTGATTAAATTTGGTTGTGACAGACTAATTTACATTTAAGAGATTTCATTTAATTTTCGTTAAAGACAGTATTTGAAATGATGAAACTTGCTAGTTTAACAGCAAAAAATTCTAGTAGTCTCGTGACATTTTTAGTAAAATTAACAAATTATCTGAATTTACAAATTGTTGTGGGTACTAGTAATTTATTTGCCATTTTCCTAAAAGGTATAGTATTACATGTTTTATTAAATTGGTTTTGTGACTTAATCCATGCAGAATTGCAGTCATGGAATTGGCAGTTTTCTAGGATGTTAGATTTAGCGGACCATCAGTTAGTTTTCTCCTTTTTAATTTTTTTATGAAGGAAGAAATGTATGTGTTTCACAAGCTTTTATTGAGACGCTTTTATACTTTCTTAACTGCAGAATATGTTAACTTCTGTGTTGGAACATCTTTGTAAACAGACCACTTTTTCTCATTAAGTCCTTTTAATCTATGTTCAGAGGACGTTTCATACACAAGTCTATAGAAAAAATGTGTGTTCTCTGCCTTATTCCTGTCTTCCCTCAAAATCAAGAAACAATGGGCAAAGAAATACATACCCAAAGTAACATTTTTTCCTCTTCTGTATACCTTTTAAGAGGATATTGTTTCATCCTTTTAAAGGTAAAAGGAACAGATAACTTTGTAGAATGAAGTTTATACAAAGTAAAAAGACCAAAATCTGATTCCCCTAAATCATTGATGTTTTCTTTTGTCCTGCTGTCTTGGTTTATTTTTCTTGTAATGTTGCTTTCATATGATTGTTCTCCCTCCCTTTCTCCTTACAATATAGATTCCTAAAGGAAAATCCAACTCTTCCTTTCCTAAAAACTCTACTTTGTAAGTCATTATCATGGCACAGCAAATTCTGCTTTTTAGTTTTGGTTCTTCACTAATCATGCCTGCATATATTATCATCCTTTTGCTTACAAAACTGCCTGTTCTACATTCTAGGATGTGAAATCTTCTAAGACATTTATGATCTGCTACCCTTGTCTACCTCTGGTTGGGTGTGACTCACCTGACAATATTCTATGCCAAAGTTACTTGGAACTCTTGGCAAATCTAATGGTTGCTTATAAGTGAATTAGAGTGTGTTCTGTTGTTGTATGTTAACCATATTTTGGCAGTGTATTGCTGTTAAAAATGAGCGTGAATGTTCCTATCATTTCTAAGTTTGAATACATTGTTTTGGGAACGATTGATTGGGTGGTCCATCATTTCTTTCCTTGGTAAATGTTTTTTTGTCTTTGCATGTCCATTTTCTATATATGAGTCAAAAATATTTATGTACCTTAAGTACTTTTTAAGAGTCACATATCAGTATCAAACATTTCTGTTAGAGAAGAAAATTGTAAATGTTCTAAAACTACATTCACCTAATCCTTGTTGCCATGACAGCATTTATTGTTTATCATATCAAGGGCTGTTTAAAAACACTCTTCAGGGTAAATGCTTCATGTTGGTATTCAGCCGGTCTTAGTGTCGTTTATCCATCCTGACTAATTTAGCAAGCAATGGGAATGGATGGATTGTCTGAACTGGAGTGATTATTGGATTAGTTAATTGGTATTTATTTTTTCCTGTTGAAATTTGATTCAAACTAGTAACTACATAGGAATTGTAGTGGTTTGTTAAAGCACAAAAGAATGTAACTTTTACCTGTTTTTTTATTATTATTATTATTTTATTTTAGCAAAAACTTGCATGTTCTCTTTAGTATGGCTGTGACTTATTTAATGCTTATTAATAGGTAGATGATTCTCCAGTGAATAGGCTGGCTTTTTATTGCATGTCATAGTGCAGTTGAAACTCCCGAGGCCGATCATCATGTTTTAAGGGAAGAGAAAAATGGCATGAGAGAACTGGTCCAAATGCCCTTCTTTAATAACCTCAGTGGTCTGGTTTACTTTGAGCATGCTGTTTCACTTTGGAGTAAGGAATTTGGTTTATGGTTTGGTGTGACTGGCTAAGATACAAAATGTAAGATACCTTAAAAAGCAAAACTCTCCCTCTAAAACTATAGACCTCCTTTGGAGCATTTTACTGCTCAGTTCTCTTTATTGAAGCATTTCTCATGGAGCTTGTGGGTAGATTTTACAAAACAAAAAACAAAAAAACCAACAACTATAAAGTACTGTTGAGTCTCTTGAAGAGGTGAGGTTATTGAGAAAGAGTATTTTGACCCAAGATATACATGAAAGCTTGAAAATCATTTAATAGTTATGGTTACCTTGGCTGTCTACTTTCAAGAGCTTATTTTAGCATAAAACTAGTTTTACTGTGCGCATCAGTTTTTTCATCCTGTTTACCATTCAGGACCATGGTCCAGCAGCACCTCTTGGCTTAGGCGTCTCAGGTGTTAAGGGTGGTAGAAGTCCTTTGCCTGTCTGTGGTTAATACCAGTTGTAGCAAATAGAAGGAGTCTTTATGCTTGGAATGATGCCTTTGTTTGTGACCACAACAGCCTGACTAGTCAGTATGCAATAATTAACTCATTCTTCTTTGTAGGTGAAGAGCAGAATAAAGAAGCGCTGCAGGATGTGGAAGATGAAAATCAGTGAGACATAAAAGCCAACAAGAGAAACCATCTCTGACCACCCCATTCCTTCCCATCCCACCCCCATTGGAAATTCCCCCATTGTCACTGAGAACCACCAAATCTGACTTTTACATTTGGTCTCAGAATTTAGGTTCCTGCCCTGTTGGTTATTTTTTTTTTTTTTTAAACCGTTTTCAAAAGTTCTTAAAGGCAAGAGTGAATTTCTGTGGATTTTACTGGTCCCAGCTTTTAGGTTCTTTAAGACACTAACAGGACTGCATAGAGGCTTTTTCAGCATTACTGTATTGTCTCCTGCCAGGTGGGGCAAGATCACCATTAGAAATGGAAATGATATTTGAAAGCTATTAGACTTCTAGGTGACGCGAGCATCTAAGAGAGAGGTTAATCACACTATGAGGCATTGTGGTATTATTTTTCCTTTTTCTAATTGTTTAAATTGAATTTTATACCAATGTTTAAAATTAATTGGGTGTTAGCTTGAGGTGGTTAAAAGTTGTTCGGAGAGTTGTAATGGTTTTGCTGTAAAAAGTGTTTCAAACTCTGCTGAAATGTTGCTGAAAAGCATGGTGCTGGTAACAGTTCAACAATCCGTGGCTGCTCATTCTTGCCTACTTTTACTCTCCCTCTAAAGCAGGTTAGCATTGAAGGTGGTATGGAAAAGCCTGCATGCGTGTTCAATTCTTTGTTTCTTCTCCTTCCCTCTCCCCCCCGGGGCCCCCCCTTCCCTACTTCGCTCGCTCAACCTCTTTTGTTCAGTATGTGTAACTTGAAGCTAATTTGTACTACTGGATATCTGACTGGAGCCACAGATACAGAATCTGTATTGTTCTTACTGAAACACAGCATGGAATTAACATTAAACTTAAATAAAACAAACCTAAATTAAAAATGCCAAATATTATTGCGCCTCCATCCTTTATCTTTCTAAAATAAAATCTCTAGTCCAAACACATTGACAGTATTGTTTTCCTGAATGTGGAAAGATCTCCCCTCCCTTTTCTTTGTAAATCACTTGTCTGTTTCCCCAAAGATGATGTGTATTTTTAGAAAAAGAATTTTTTTTTACTTGTAACCTGGTTGTGAAGAACACTAAGAAACACCAAGTCACTTCATTACTGTCCTCTCAACCAGGTAGTAACACGGTATTTATTTTAATCATAAAAGTACAAATTCATACTTAAGGTGTAATTATGGATCATTTTCTAGCATGGAATTTTGGGTTATACAACTAAATAAGGCTGAATGTGTCCTTAATAATCCTCCTTACTTAGTCTGAAGTAAAATTACCTTAGCCCCCACTACCACTCCAAAGGTCAGTGGCAGAAGCAGAAAAGAATACTTTCATTCTCAGTAGTACATGTACACGTGGTAGAACTCTGTAGCCGTTCCCCTTACTAGAGACAGTGTTAAGTAGTTTTTTTTGAAAAATAGTCTATACAGCGTGGATAGGTATTTAGCTAATACAGATCATTCTGTATTCCGCATTTAGATCTAATTTGAATGACAGTGTAACATGGATGTACTCCTGATCTTTTCTTTTCTTAACTAGTTGACTCCCTTTGGACATTCAGATTGTTTCCAGCATTGCTATTATAAATGGTGCTGCATTAAATATCCTTGTAACTGCACTTAAATATTTGCATGTGTATTTGTATGATACATTTCTAGGTTTCCTGTGTCCGAGAACATTAACTTTTCAACTGGTAAATATTGTCCATTTCCCTCCAAAAGGGGTCGTTCCACTTCATAGCCCCCCTCTTCCCCATCAGCAGTATAAGAATATCCGCTCCATCATCACACTTGATTTGTTGCTACTAAATGAGGTGTTGACACAACAAGTGTATATATCCTAGCTTCTCGGTAGAGAAGACTTAGGAAATTAACAGGATAGTGATGTGTCTTAGTAGTTTTTATCTTATGAAAATATATGTGTATGCCCATAATTAGAATAAGTAATTAAGATTTTTGTGTTAATGCTCCTCCATTAGATAGTTGGAGACATTTGGGGTTACGTCCAAGAGATTTTCAGGTTGATTTTTTTGTTTTTTTCCAGCGGCAAAGTGGCCAAATGCCTGCTGCATCTAGATCAAAACTGAAGGAATTCATAAAATTGTATTACACATTTTTAAAAAAAGTTTTTTAATGTTTATTTTTGAGAGAGAGAGAGAGAGAGAGAGAGAGAGAAGGAGACAATCTGAAGCAGGCTCCAGGCTCTGTCAGCACAGAACCTGACGCAGGGCTCAAACTCACGAACTGTGAGATCATGACCTGAGCTGAAGTTGGATGCTTAACCGACTGAACCACCCAGGCACCCCTCTATTACACATTGTTAAAGATAATGGCATTCAGCATTTTGTAGTCTGTTCCCATACTAAACACGAATGCACAAATGCCTGGATTTGAGTCAAACACATAGGTAATATTTTACAACATGGCATGGCTTGTGGAGGTGATGTTTGTCAACTTAGATCAATCATCACATGAGTTTGTTTAGTTAAAAGGGTTCTCTAGTTGGTTCTGTGGATGGACTTCATTATATAATTTAGTCCACAAACTTAGGATGCCAGGAGCATGCTCAAGAATATGGTGATCTTGATACGGAGAGAAAAACCAATGAAAGCACTTGGGAAGGATTGTGGTGATGGGTACAGGTCTTTGGATCTCTGTCAGAAGTTGGAAGACAGGGAAGACTGCAGAAAGGGGACAGCCCTTGTAAGGACAGTATCGCTTCCACTTCTGTGGTCTGGAAAGGTGGAGTTGTTTCAGCTCTTGGTTGAATGCTCTGAGGATCAATTGGTTTCAAGAGAAACTTGAGTTACCATTACAATTCAAGTGCAATTTGTTTCAATTATAATTCTTAGTGCTTTGCTTTGAAAAAAGATGTTTTAAACCCAAAGTGTTTTTTTGTTTGTTTGTTTTTTTGTTTTTTTTAATATGTGTCTATATCCATGCTTGGGTTTGAAAAAGATGTTTTAAACCCAAAGCTTTTTTAAAGTGTTGGGAGCACCAATGAATGTATCTGTGCTTGGGTTCTGGAACCGATGGCCAGAAAAGCAAATCCTCCAGAGTTATATTTTGCTTCTAGGAAGATAAGCATGAATTTTAAGTGAGATCATAGTAAGGGGAAGGTGATGGGATAAATGTAAAAACATCTAACTTGGCTTCTGCCTCAGACAAATGCCACTTTGAGAGCTATTAATAAGGAAGACCCCAAGTTGGCTGCTATACTAATGATTGTAGTAGGACTGTAGGAGCTGGAGCATGCTGAAAAATGGCGTTTTCATTTATTTTTTATTTTGGGGAGAGAGGGAGAGAGAAAGGAGGAGCATGAGCTGGGGAGGGGCAGAGAGGAGACACAGAATCTGAAGCAGGCTGTAGACTCTGAGCTGACAGCAAGAGCCCATTGTGGGGCTTGAACTCCTGAACTGTGAGATCATGACCTGAGCTGAAGTCGGGTGCTTAGCCAACTAAGCCACCCAGGCGCCCTGAAAAATGGCATTTTAAAGGTGAATCTTGCTTTGTTTGGGAAATGGTAATTATTAACCCTGTCTTGCTATATATATGTCATTTGAGGTACTAATCTTGTAGTTGGTACATAATATGTAGTTAGTGTTTAGTATTGGCCGTATGCAGGCACTGTGCTCATTATTAAACAGTGTCTGTGATCTAGCACATAAATACTCAATAGTTTGGTGAGTTGTCACCTGCGTTTTGCAAATAGTAAACCAGGGAAAAGTTGAACTTGCCCAAAGCCACACAGCTAACTGTATTCAAACAGGATTAATAGTTAGGTCTGTATGACTACAGAGGCTGTGTTCTTAACCATTAAGCCATTCTATCTTTTTGCTCTTTATCAAAACTCTTAATGTTTTATTGAAATACTGTGTTTTCTCTATTTTACAGTGATCATTTAAAAAATACATTTTAACCTTCCTGAGATCATTTGTTTTTCAGTTGATAAACGCCTTTCAAAAGCTGTAATATATAAAGAGGTGAGCCCTGTGCTGTCTCAGTTACTACTTTAGGGAAGACCCTGGGTTGGCACTCTTGTATGATCAGCTGACTGTGCCAGGTTGTAGGTACAGGCCTGCTATGTATAAGGGAGGGCTGAAAACTGTTACTCTTAAATAAAAGTGCCTTGCTCTTTGGACATTTACTTTCCTTCATAATTGAAGTAATGTGTACTTGTACAACCCAGGCAGTATGAATCCTGTTCGGGGGCTACTTTCTTCTAAAGCTGCCATTGACCATGTTTCCAGTTGTGTTGAAACTCTTGGCAGTCCTGCTTCCACCCTATATTGCTTGTTTCTAGGTCTTTCACAAAGACCCTTTTTTTGCTATTTAAAATTCTGGTGCTTACAGGTTTGGGATAGGGCTTATTTCAGAACCTAAGTCTTCCTTCCCATTAATAGCACATTTGTAGCCTTGGTAACAGGTCTTAGCAACTGCTGAGCCCCCTCAGCATTTGCTTTTGATGGAATTCTAGGAAGAAACAACTTTAAGAGCATCCCTCCCCACCGCCCCCAACCTTGTTCCTCTTTAAAATGTTAGTCAAAACATGTAAGAGATGCTAATTTTCCTTTGGTAAAGATTATAATTGGCAAAGATGATTAGATTTCTAGAATAATCTATATGTAAATTGTATGTAGAGAAACATTCTCCTATACTGTCGGCATTCTTTTAAAGCAAATTTCATATTCAAGTATAAAGAAAATAGATCAAAAGCCTACAGCTTAATGAATTTCCACAAAGGGAATACACTGTTTAACCATCACTCACATCAAGAAATAGAACAAAACCAGCATCCTGGAAGACTCCCTCATGCCCCCTTCTCAGTCATATAGTTCCCCCCTTACTCCAAGTGAAACCAGTGTCTTGATCATAGCCTTTGTTTGGTTTTGCCTGTTTTTGAACTTGATGTAAATGGAATCATACAGCATTTTTCCCCCTCTCAACATTCTGTGAGATTACTCCATGTAATAATAGTAATATAATATCCTGAATAATAGTGTTTTCTGTTGTATTAGTATACCATTATGTATTTTATGGATGGACATTGGATTATTTTCAATTTGGGGATGTTACTAGTGATGATGTTATGGACATTGTACATCTCTTTTGGCATTTACATGTATGCATCAATGTAGCATATATACTTGAGAATGGAATTACTGGGTTATGGGGAATACGTATGTTCAGCTTTTGTAGGTAGATACTGCAAAAACAGTTTTCCAAAGTAGTTGTGCTGTTTTCAGTCCTACCAGCAGTGTGAGAGTCCTAGTTGCTCCACATGGCCAGTGGCATTTGGTATGGTCACTGGTTTTAGTTGTAGTCTTCTGGTGGATATGTAGTGGTCATTCTGGTTGTAATGGCATTTTCCTGATGACTAATGAGACTGAGCACTAAAATCTGTTTACTGGACATTTGGATATCCTCTTTTCTTAAATACCTTTTGCCTGTTTTTCTGTTGGGTTGTCATTTTCTTATTGATTTGTAAGAAATCTGTATATTTAGGAATAGGGTATGTTTTTGGGGTTGTTACTGCAGTTACCTTCTATCATTCTATGCCTTGCCTTTTCATTATATTGATGTCTTCTGACAAACGGGATCTTAATTTAGTCTAATTTATCCATATTTTCCTTTAAGGTAAGTGCTTTGTAGGTTTTATTTAAGAAATGTTTGCAAACCTCAAGATCATTAATCTTTTATGTGTTTTTTCTAGAAGTTTTGATCTATCACATCTAGATCTGGAATCGCCTAGAATTTGTTTTGTATATGGTAATAGGGAGATGTTAAAAGTAATATTTTCCTGTATGGATATTCAAAAGCGCCAGCGTTGGTCTATTTGTCTTAGTGCCAGTACACTTATGTTCAGTATCTGGTAACATGAATCCTCCAGTTTTTTGCTCTTCAAGACTGTATTGGTTATTCTTGGCTCTTTGCATTTCCATATATATTTTAGAATCGGCTTGGCAATTTCAGTAGTAGAACAGCAATAACAAAACCTGTTGTGATTTTGGTAAGCATTTTATTCCATAAATACGTGCTCAGAGAATTAACATCCTTACAAAATTATGTCTTTTGATTCATGAACAGAGTATATTCCTCCATTTCTTTAATTTTTTTTTTTTTTT
Source organism: Panthera pardus (assembly GCF_024362965.1). NCBI lineage: Eukaryota > Metazoa > Chordata > Mammalia > Carnivora > Felidae > Panthera > Panthera pardus. The sequence continues at coordinate 55,590,636 of NW_026526876.1, forward strand.
TTTCCAATTCTGTAGTTTTCTTTGTAGAGGTCTGATATCTTTTACTGGCCTTATTCCTAGGTGTTTTTGTTTTTGTTTTTGTTTTTTTTATGTTATTGTAAATAGTATTTAATTTTTTTCATTTTCATATTGTTGCTGCTTAATATTGACTATTGTATACTATCTCATAGTCCATGACCTTGTTAAATTAATTTATTAATTCCAACAGTTTGATGTAGATTCTGAGACCGTTTTTTTGTTTGTTTTAAGATTTTAGTTTTAAGTAATCTCTACACCCAGTAGTGGGGCTTGAAAGAATCACATGCTCTACTGATTGAGCCAGCCAGGTGCCCCCTGAGATGTTTTTTTAGAGGATTATCTGACAGTATAAATGAAAGTTTTAAACACCTGCATCCTTTGCTTGTGTGTGTATGGTCACAAGTATATGCAAAAATGTTCATTTCAGCATTATAGTAGCATATTAGAAATAACCTAAATGCCCATCAATCATGGTATATCCTTACTATGTACACCATGTTGTTTTTTTTTTTTTAAAAGATAAACCATTTCTTCTAATACAGAAAGATGTCTGATGTCTGCATATGTTAACTGAGAAAAGGAAGATACCTAACCTGTATAATCTTGTGTGTAAAATGAAGAATATGCTGTATGTGTACTTGCCTATCTTTAGAAAATTTCTGAAAGATACAACTTTTTAAGTAAAAAAACTCCAGCTTTATTGAGGTATAATTGACATAAAGTGCATGTACTAAACTACAGGTTGATAAGCTTTGGCATATGTTTGCCCCTGTAAAACCATCATCACAATCAAGATAGTCAGTATAGCCTTCACCTTTACAAGTGTCTGTTGTTACTTTGTAATTTCCTTGCCTCTATTCCCAATCAACCACTAACCTGCTTTCTGTTACATTAGTTTGCGTTTTTTAGAATTTTGTATAAATTGAATCCTATAGTATGTACTCTCTTTTCTTTTTAGAGGGAGTGTCTGGCTTCTTCAGTTCAGCATAATTGTTTTGAGATTCATCCGTGTTGCATGCATCAGTTCATTCCTTTTATTGCCGAGAAGCATTCCATTGTTATATGATATACCACAATTTGTTTATTCACCTATTCATGGACAATTTGGTTATTCCCAGTTTTTGTTACAAATAAAGCTGCTGTGAATGTTTGTGTACAAGTCTTTATGTGGGCATATATTTCCCTTTTTGTGGGTAAGTAGGAGTGGAATGGTTGGATGGCATGGTAGGTGTATATTTAGCTTTTTAAGAAACTCAAACTGTTTTATAAAGTGATTATACCATTTTACATTTCCACCAGCAGTGTCTGAAAGCTGTTTTCCACATTCTTTCCAGAACTTGGTATTGTCAGTCTTTAACTTTTCCATTCTTATGGGTGTGTAGTGGCATCTTTGTGTGTGTGTGTGTGTGTGTGTGTTTAAAATTTTCCTAATAACTAACGAAGTTGAGCATCTTTTTATGTGCTCATTTGCCATCTGTATATCTTTGGTGAAGTGTCTTTTCTAATAATACTGAGTCTTCTGATCCATGAGCAAGGTATATCTAATAGTTTAGGCATCCTTTAACTTCAGCAATATTTTGTACTGTTCAGAGTATACGACTTTGCACTTCTTTTGTCAGGTTCATTTCTAAATATTTAATAATTACAGATGTTTTTGTAAGTGACTGCCTTTGAAAATTCAATTTTTGATTGCTCATTGCCATTATTTAGAAATAAAATTTGATATTTGTGTATTGATATATATCCTGTAACCTTGCTAAAACTCCCTTATTCTAGCAGGGTTTTTGTTTTTAAGATCTCAGACTTTTTTCATAGATAATCATATTGTCCGTGAATATAAAGTTTTCACTTTTTTGCTCCGGTCTGGAGACTGTTTATTTTGCCTCATTGCATTGGCTGGAACCTCCAGTACCATGCCGAATGGAAGTGGTAAGAGTAGACATCCTTGTATTGTTCCTAGAAAGCATTCAGTGTTTCACCATTAAGTACAATGTTAGTTCTAAGTTTTTCATAGGTGCTCTTTAGTAGGTTGAGTTTACAACCTACTAAACTTGCTCGCTTATTAAGAATGTAAGTTGGGTTTGTCAGATGCCTTTTCTGCATCTATTTAGGTGATCGTGTGGGTTTTCTTTTCTAGTTTGTTAATATAATGAATTATATTGATTGCTCTTTGAATATTAAACCAGCCCTTCACTCCTGGGATAAACTCCAGTTGTTACATATTTTTATAAAAATATTTTTAGATTTGATTTGCTAGAGTTTTGTTTATTGCATTTATGTTCATGAACCCATACCTGAAAGTTCTGGGGTGATGAAGTGAATGTTAATAGCACCAAAAGTTTTATCTTCTGTGGCACTGTAGACAGGAAAGAACAGCTGACATTCACAATGGATCTGCATGAAGGAATGGAAGAACGCTATAAATGGTAAATATGAAGGTAATATAAGACTTATTTTTCTCAGGATCTTTAAAAAATCTCATAATGTGTTTAAGGCAAAAATTTTGTGGGATTTATAACATGTAGGTACATCATACATATGGTTACTATAGCATAAAAGGCGGCCAGGGCGTGGTAAATGGAGCCATTTGAATGCAAATTTCTTCCATTTTACTTGATACTATTAACTCTAAGACCTTGAAAGATTAAGGATATATGGTAATACTTAAATGCAAGTGCTACATGCAAATAATGCAAAGAGGTATATCTAAAAATCTGTAGATAAACTAAAATGTAATCCTAAAAAGTATTCATTTAATCCAAAAGAAGGCAGGAGGGGACAATAGCATTTGTGCTGCCCAATCTTCTCTCTAGGAGAGATTGAAAACTCAATAAGAATTAATTTTGACAGCTGGGAACTTGTGTTCTTTGTTTTTGATGGCTGGAAACTTCTCAACAGTGTTGGCATTTTGAAATGACTCCTCTGAGCAATTTATAGAATAGTATGCAGATTATGCCATGTTGTGCTTTTTGAAACAAAGTCAACATTAAAAAATATGCCCAAATAATTTCCTCATCTAAAAATCTCTTTGTTTACTGCACTGACATTTCAGCTGCCACCCACTGCTGATACAGAATTTACAGTATGATTTCAGCCAAGTAACTGATAAAAATTAAGTCTTCAGAGGAGCGTAACAGAATCTAGAGTCAAATCATTTACAATAAACTTGGATATAATCCAAAACTCCGCATATGAAGAATCAGAAAAATGTGACACATACTCGAGACAACCAATGGAGATTATCCCTGAGATGACCTAGATATGTAAATTAGCAGTTTTATTGTCCTACCATAGCAAACAAGGATTTTAAAGCTGATATGATTATGTTCAAGAAGGAAAGGGAAATATGTTTGTGACCAATGAAAAGAAGAAATTCCTACAGATACTGCAACTATAATGAAGAACCAAATGGGCATTTGGAACTGAAAAGTAGATTTGAAATAAAGATTCACTGGATGGGCTTAACAGGAGAATAAGAAATGAAAATGATGGAAGGATCAGTGAATTTGAAGTTAGCTCAATAGAGATTATTCAATCTGAAGGAGAGAAAAAATATTTTAAAAAATGAGCATGGCTTTTAGAGCACTTGTGAGATCATATGAAAAGGGCTAGCATACATGTAAGTATAGTTCTAGAAGGAGAGAAGAAAGCAAAACAGAATGGAGAAAAATGAAATATGACTAAAATTTGCTCCTATTTTGTAGAAGATAGATTTGCAATTCAAGAAACCCAGGGAAAATTAAGCAAAATAAATACAAAGAAAACAGGCACATTATAGTGAAACTGCTGAAAATAAAAATACTGGAAATAGCATACATACTTATCAACAAATAGATAAATTATATACAAGGGAATAATTTAAACAATTGACTTTCCATTAGAAACAACAGAAGCCAGAAGACCACGGAACACAGTGTTCTAAGAAAAACAGCCAATCCAGAATTCTACAGTGAAAACATCCTTAAGAATGAAAGTGAAATAAAGACATTTTCAGGTAAAAGAGAATGAAGAATTAGTTACAAGATTTCACAACAGAGAATGCTGAAGAAAGTTCTTCAGGCTGAGAAGAAATGATAACCAGATAGAAATGTAGATGTTTAGGAAGGAGTGAAGAGTGGAAGTAAATATTTTTTGATATATATATATTTTTAAATGAGAGGATAAGTTTATTTTGAGAAAGAGAGGAGAGGGAGAGTCCCAAGCAGGTTCTGTGCTGTCAGTGTGGAGCCCCACGCGAGCTTGAACTCACAAACACTGAGGTCATGGCCTGATCTGAAGTCAAGAGTTGGATGCTTAACTGACTGGGCCACCCAGGCACCCCTCTTTTGATATCTTTAGAAGAGCATATCACTTGTTTAAAGCAAATTTATACCACTGTATTTTGGGGTTAATAGCTTACAGATGGTGAAACATGGCAACTATAACAAGTACAAATAACTGAAACACTGGAGGGGTTCAACAAGCTGTGAGCAGGCAGAAGAAAGGATCAATGAATTTGAAGAAATGGTAGGAAAACTGGGTATCCAACCACATGCAGAAGAATAAAGTTAAGACCTTTACCATACACAGAAAAGTTAAAATGAGTTGAAAACAAACTCAAGAGCTACAACTATAAAACTCTTAGAAGAAAACCTAAGGGAAAACCTTCATGACATTGGGTTTGGCAATGAACTCTTAGATAATGACCACAAAACCACAAGCAACAAAATAAATTGGTCTTAATCAAAATGAACTCCTTGTGCATCAAAGGACAATTGAAAGTGAAAAGACAACCCATGGAATGAAGGGAAATATTTGCAAAGCATACATCTGATAAGGGATTAGTATCCAGAACACAGATCTCCTACAATTGAACAATGTAAACTTAATTCAAAAATGGGCAAAGGACTTAAATGCACATCTCTGCAGAGAAAGTACACAAATGTCCAATAAGCATGTGAAAAGATGCTTCAACATCCCCAATCATTAGGTACATGAAAATGAAAGCCAGAGTAAGATACCACTCCACACCCATTAGGATAATTATTACAAAGACAAAATAAGGTTTGGTGAGGACGTGAAGAAAATGGAGCCCTTGTGCATGTCTGGTAGGAATGAATGTATAACGTTTCAGCCACTGTGGAAAACAGCTTGGTGGTTCCGCAAACATATGTCCCAACAATTCCACTCCGAGGTATGAGCAGGGACTTAAAGATAATCTGTACAACAATATTCCTAGCAGCATTATTTGTATGAACCCAAAGATGGAAACAACCCAAGTATTCGTCAGCAGATGAATGGATGGGGTACCTGGCTGGCAGAGCATGTGACTCAATCTTGGGGTCAAGGGTTCAAGTGCCACTTGGGGCTTAGAATATACTTAAAGCACAGATGAAAAGATAAAACATATATTCATGTTATTCAGCCATAAAAGGAACAAAATTCTGGTATAGACTACAACATGGAGGAGACTTGAAATATGCTGAATGAGATAAGCCAGTCATAACAAGACAGATACAGGATTCCAATTATGTAAAGTACCTGGAACAGGCAATTCGTAAAGATCGTAAAATAGAGCATACCAGGGTCTGAGTATGGAGGAAATGGGGAGTTACATTGTTCAATGAGTATGCAATGTCTGGGCTGATGAAAAACTTCTGGAAATAGTGGTGATGGTTGCACCAGATTGGGAATGTACTTAACGCCAGTGTATTGCCAACTTAAAAATGGTTAAAATGATTTTTTTTTTTTTTCTAAAAAAAGGCAGACTGCCACATGGAGTGCTTCATTTGGCTGTGTCTGGAGTCTTGGAAGCTTGACTACCTTATGTTTTCCTGCAAATGGACCTTGAAAACTTGTTTGAAGGTTCTAGTGAGTGTGGCTACTCCTATACCCTTGACAGAGAATGGTCCTCTTCCATCAGGGAAGGTTGTCGTCTTTGGGTGCACAGCTTTGGGAGGGATACACATGGAGTGGTGATGGAGGAAGGGGACACCTGCCTACCCAGGCAGGTCAACTGAATCAACCTTGGTGATCAGTAAGGTGAGAGATGGCACAGCCAGGTTGCCCCCACGTCCTAAACTGAAAATTTTTATTTATATTTTGCCACAGTGAGATAATTGAAAAGAACTGCCCTCTACACTCAATTTTGCTTTGTTCCTTCACTTTCCTACATTTCCAAGCTCTCACCATGTTTATATTTAAAAATGGAAATGACTGCATGACTCTCTAGCTTTCAGATAGGCTATAATGGAATTTAGGTTATAATGGAATTTAGCTTATTTCCTTGTTTCTTTAGTGTTTTGGTTGTTTACCAGTCTTTTTTTTTTTTTTTTTTTTTTTAATGTTTGAGAGACAGTACGGGAGGAGGGGCAGAGAGAAGAGAGAGAGAATCCAAGCAGGCTCTGTGCCATCAGCCTGGAGCAGCCTGACATGGGGCTCCATCTCATGAACCATGAAATTGTGACCTGAGCCAAACTCAAGAGTCAGATGATGCTTGACCCGGTGTCCCTTGTCTCCTTGCCCATAGCCATGGTTTTATCCCCTGGCCCTTTGATCTAAGGAGGTGAGTTCTAATCTGAACCATTTCTCTCCTGAGAAGCTAAATAAGAGTCAGAAAATATTTCTGGGTAGCTCAGCTCAAAAGCCACCCCGACTTGGGGCTGAGGCCACAATTTTGCATCATTCATTAACTGATAAATCCATGTGTGTTGACAGGGTGGAGGAAGGTGCAGTGCAGGAGGCTCAGCAAAATCTTGGTTTCTCAGTTTTCTGATTCTTATAAGGTAATTTCATTGGTTCAAAGCCACATAAGTGCTTCCCAGTTCAACATGTTCTCCAGGAAGAGATCTTGCCTGCCTGTGGTCAGGAGACACACAGAAGGGAATTGGGGGCCTATGACAGGAACCCACTGGGCAAAGGTGAGCATTACAGGACCCTGAGAGTGAGCCCTAGAAAATCTTTCCCAGCAGAGCAGAACCCTGCTGGGGTGGGCGTGAATAAGGCTGAACCTACAAGAAACCTAGTGGGACCTGGGCATCTTCCACCAGACCTGGCAACACCATTTGCTTCTTACAGCAGCATAGTGTAGAGATTAGGAGTATGGATTCTGGAGCCATAAGGCTTGGGTCCAAATCCAGCTCTACCCTTTAATTATCCTTTGTTCCCCAGTTTTCCCATCTATAAAATGAGGAAACAGTTTCATAATTATGAGGATTAAATGAGTACAACACTTTGTGAGAGCTCTCTATATGGGTATTATTGCTGCTGCTATTATAGTTCTGGCACCTTCTCTCTGGTCCCTATTATTTTCCTAGAGTTCTTAAGGACTCCCCTCCTGAAATAGCACAAGAATTAATTGTCTTTCCTCCCATGACCTTTCTATCTTCCTTTGTGCCGAGGGTTTGTGTGGGGTTTGCTACCTTCATTGTGCTGGAGTATCTAGAAGGAGAGACTGTAGGTTTGTTCTGAGTAGGTGGCCTGTTAGAAATGAAATAAGCTCCCATCTCACACAGTTTTTCAGTCCTACTTGGTCCTCTGTCCTGTGCTCCCATTTACTGCTCTTCCCTTGCCCCACCCTGCTCTGGCCCTATTGGTCTCCTTGCTATTCTCATTCCTGCCACACCTGCCCCCACCCCGAGGGATACTGGCCACTTCCTCCACCCAAAATATTCCATTCCTGTTGCCACCTGCCTGGTTCTGTCGGTGAAGCGGGAGACTCGATCTTGGGGTTGTGAGGTCAAGCCCGACTTTGGGTGTGGAGATCACTTAAATCTTAAAAATAAAATACCCTCATTCCATTTTGAGTATCTCCATAGTTCCCTCCCTCAGCCCCCTCCAAATTTTAGCTCAAAAGTCACCTTCTTTAGAGGGCCACCTCACCTTATTTAAGCCCAACCTCTCCCTCCCATCCCACCTTACTCCTTTTATGTCCTTTTTGTCATTAAAAAAAAAAAAAAAGTAATCTGTACTCTCACTGTGGGGCTCAAACTCATGAGCCTGAGATCGAGTTGTGTGCTCCACCGAGCCAGCCAGATGCCCCTATTGTCATCTTTGAACATGCTATGTTTACTGTTTGTTGGCTGTCTTGATGATGAATCTGACCCACCAGTGCCTGGTGGTGGAGTTAATACTTCACAACTGTTTGTTGAATGAGTGGGTGACAGCATGGCATGCCGATCCTGCTGTAAAGTCTTGGGAGGCATGAGATGAATCCTAGTTGTGTCACTTACAAGCTGTGTGATTCAGTACATTTTAACCTGAGCCTTAGTTTTCCCGTCTGTAACCTGAGACCTACCTCTCATGAGTTCTTTGTGAAGAGTTAAAGGAGACAATGTGCTGAATGAGCCTCAGTTGCCATTCTCTCATTCTTTCCGGTCCTATCAACTCTATTTAAAGGAGTCTCCCAAGCCAATTGAATTGCAGTGAACGTTTTCATTTACTTTGGATTATAGGTCGTTATAAATATTAACAAATAAGACTTAAAAAGGACACCTTCGAGTAGGTCAGACGAAAGTACAAAAATTGTGTGTGTGGGGCTGCAGTTTAAGGACCTTTTCTGCAGCCACCACATGGTAGCAAAACGGTGTTAAGCAGTGCACGAGAGTCTGCGTCGACGACAGCCAGAGTCCATGCATCGGGAGGTTCTCTCGGTTTGAGAAGAAACAAACAGTAGGACATGCACGGGCCGGGAGGTGCAGTTCCTCGCTCTTGCCGCTAGGGGTCAGGAGGTTACCGCTTCAGGGTTGGAAGACGGGGCCCGTCTGGGATTGATTGGCTAGTGGTGGCGGTGGGGGTGGAGGAGGATGCAGCGTGCTGTCGGGCGACTTCCTGGTTACTGACACCAAACTTTGGAATGACTTTGTGGTGGTGGTTGGTAGGGAGGGGCGTCAACTTTCCAGTCTTAGACCAGAGGAAAGATGCCAGTTTGGGGCCAAAGGCAGAGATGATACTGCAGCTTCCCAAAGAGCTTTTTCTTCAGCAGATACAAACTGCGAGGGGTCCAGAGCAGTGCCAGGGTCCTGGTGAAGATTCACTCCTCCCTGGGGGGGGGGGGGGGGGGGGGGGGGAGGGGGGCTCCTTCCTAAGCACCCCACCCTCCATTGGGGCTGTCTGTCCAGAATATCCATCTTTTATCCTGACTGTCCCTGGTCACGAGGGACCATCTTTCAGGACCAAGTCTACCCTTGTACAGCCTGGGGCAGTAAAGAGCCCCAGGTGGGCTCCTCGCATTTGCTGGGCCTCTGTTTTCCCACTGTCTAATAAAGTAGTTGTTGAGACTCCTAGCCCCTTCTAGCCTTGCCGTTCAGTATCTTCACAGAAAGTCTGTGGGGTTCTTTTCTGAATGAGGCCCTCCAAGAGGCAAAGCTAAGAAAAAGCTTAAGAAGATACCCAGGGCTCACCCAGACAGGAGGCCCCTCCAAAATAGGCCATCTCTTTGCTTGCTCCCCAAAGGTTCTCCCACGCCAGCCTTGTGGTTAAAAGAGGAACCCTTGCCTGAGCCCCTGTGAGGAGCACGGCCTGGCCCATGGACTCAGAGCCCAGGGAGGGATGGATAGCTGAGCTCTCGGCCTGGACTGTGGGGACCTCTGGGGAAGCTCTGAATGGCAGAAGTGATTTCAAAGCTATCTAGCAGCTGAGGCAGCAGGACTGCCGTGGTCCTACCCCTTCACCATGCACCAGACCCTACTGAGTCTGCTATCTGCTGAACCCTCCAGAAGCCCGGAGGCAGAGGCCTAGAGAATACGATCTCCCAGACAACCAGACGACGTGGCAGTCACAGGACCTGGGCTGAGTCCTGGTTTGCCCTTTCCCAGCTGTGTGCCACTGACAGACTACACAGCCTCTCTGAATCTCAGCTTCTTCGTCTGTCAAATGAGGACGACAAACCCACCCCATAGAAGTGTGAGGATTCATTACGACAGTGCACATAAAACCCTTAACATACACAAAGCTACCTTAAAGACAGGAAAACCAAGGCTCCGTGACCAGCAAGTTTTCCAGCTACTGTTTGGGGGCTGGAATCCTGTTCAACCTGCAAAGTGGGAAAGGGCTGATGGGCACTTGGTGGAATTCGAATCATCACCTCAGGCCTCAGATGGTGATGTGCTTTGTGTCTGCAGCAGGCAAGAGTGAGCCCTAGGCAGGCAGCTTACAGGATGGACCTCTTGTGTAGGAGTCCAGCACCCTACTTCCATTGTGTCCATAGCTCTGGGCTGGGGGTGAGGCAGGGGCCATGAAGCCCGGCCTTTGCTAGCTGTGGTAGGGCAGGAAGGCCTCAGGCAGGTCACTTTCCCTCTCTGGGCCTCCGTTTCCTCCATCAGCGCAGTGATGGGACAAACACAAATTCCTTGGTTTTGCATTAGTTCATACAGCAGCCTTGAAGGCCCCTGGGTAGGCAGGAAAAGTTTGGGGCTTCATACCTGGGCCCCAAGATTCCAATGCCCTCAACCTGACTCAGCGTGCAAGGCCCACCAAGCAGGGTGTCTCAGCCCTTGGAGGGAGAGGAGCCAGCCTCACAGGTCTTCCCAGAAATGAGGCCCTGGACTGCCACCCAGCACTCTGAAAGGAACATCAGTGGCCAAAGTAGGGCCAAGATGTAGGGCACTCATCTGGGCCTCTCACTCCCTAGCCCTGAACTCAGAAGTGGGGGGTGGGTGAAGGAAGAGGGTGAGGATGGGGACTTTTTGCTTCGTGAAAAAGGGAAGAGGGACTCTTCTGGACTAGAGCTGGCCTCATGCTTAAGCTGGTAATAATGAGAGGCTGGATCCATCCTCCAGGTTCTTAGGAGAAAGATTAAAGGTAGGAGAACTGGGTCTGAGGACTGAACTTGACCCTGACCCATCACTTCCCCCCTATGAACTGGGGTAAGCCTGGCAGGAAGGGATGGGGTGAGAGCAGGGCGGGGTGAGAGCAGGGCTGGGTGACATCACCCCTACCCCCATGCCTGTCCTAACCCTGTCTCCAGAGTGAGACCCCACGTCTTGCACAGTGATCCTTGACCCAATCACCATACTCTCCCCTCCAGGCCTTTGTAGATCACTTCCACTGCACACACTGCCTTTCCTCTATCTGCCTAGAAACCCATTCATCCTTCAAGGCCTTGCTGAGGCATCACCTCCTCCAGGAAGCCCTCCCAACCTCCCAGCAGAGTCAAAATCCATGGCACTCACCAGTTATGTCAACCTGGCTTTGGCACTCCTCACTCCCTGTTGTAATGGTTTCTAGCTCCCTGATTAGACCAGGAACTCTGAGGGTAGGCCCTGGTTCTCATTCTTCTCCAGCGGCTCGTGGAATCATTGAAGTGCTTGCCAATTGCCCATGTTCAGTGAGCTTGTAGGAACTTGACCATTCTTGCTCTCAGGTCAACTTTTCTCCATCTGCCCAGTAATGCCAGAGGCGAACGGTTGCAGTAAGAGCTTCCTTTTGGGAATAAACTTCTCCAACTCTTCCCCTCATGCCCCTTTCTCCCTAATGTCCCTCAGGAGTTCTCCCTGGCCCCACCAAGGCCAAGGCGCCCCTGCACTCCTGTTCTCTCCACCTGGGGTCCCCATGACTTACTACTGACCTCAAATAGGGTCCTCAGCCCCTGGGTGGCCCCCTTCCCTTCCCTGGGGTGGGTGCTGAGGCCAAGGTCCTCTCCCATCTCCTGCTCTCTTGGGCCCCAGGGGGCTGGAAGCAGGCCCAGCTTTCTGGCCTTGCTCTCCCTTGGAGTGGCTAGGTCCTCCACAGCCTCCAAGCGGGGGCTGCAGTGGCTCTGTGTCTGAGCAGCATCCTGGATCTCCCCCAAGATGAGGGCCAAGGCCCTTGGTGGCAGCTGAGGAAGCCCAGGGCCAGGCTGGTGCTGGGCCAGGTGACAGGCAGGGGCGGGTGCGGCAGCAGGTGGGGGCTGGTCAGTCGCTGAGCACAGCCCCTGGGAGTTCATTGGTGAGCGTGTGCCAGCGCTCGATCCGCTTGTCCTTGTTCTTCAGGCAGTCGAACCAGTGCTTCAGGCGCTCGCCCTTAGCATTGATGCCCAGAACCACGCCTCCTGCAAGAAGGGAGCCAAAGGAGTAGCGAGGGACATGGTGACCTTCTGACTCCCAAGGGCCTGGGGGCAGGGGTTCCCATAAGACTAACCCTCTTGAACCAGTGCCCCCCACCCCAAAACCACCCCCTCCAGGGCTGGACCCTCCACCCTGCCCACTGGGCTCTGAGGGTGAGCAGTGGTTTGACTACCACACCACACTCAGCCTGACCCCCATCCCCACTGCGAAACCAGAGCCCTGGGATCCTGTCCTTCCCCTCTCTAGGGCCAGAGCAGTGCTGGGGGTAAGGTGTGGTCACATCTTAGCCGAGGGATGGAGGCAGCTCCACTATGCACAGCCAAGACGCTGATGCCGACGCCCCCAAGGGCTCCGAGTCCAGCCCAAAGCACTGACCATCTTCACCTCTCACCACTGCTCCACACAGGCTGGTGTGTGACCCTCCCAGACCCCTTTCCCTCTCTGGGCCTATCTAATCCTCTGTCACATGGAGTCAGGCTGGATAAAGTCTGAGGCCCCTTGTGCCTGGGGCCAGATAGTCTGGGGAAAGCCGGGCCCATAGAGGCTAGGAAGCAGAGGCTGTGGCCTGGATTCAGGGCCGCTGTCCTCTGCGAACCCAGAACAGGCATGTGGCTAAAGGACATTCTCATTGTGTCCTCTTACCAATGAAATCGTTGGATTTTCCAATGTCATAATCCCAAACAGTGACTTCCAGGGTCTTCTTCGCCAGGTCCCCATGCTTAATCTCATAACAGAATTCCTGGTGGTCAGAAGAAGAGTCAGGGCCAACACCACGGGGCCTGGAACCTGGCCAGTGGCCAGGAAGGCTCTGGGGTGCGGTGAGGGGTGAATGAATGGAGGGAGAAAGGAAGGGAGAGGGGGGAGGGGTGGATGGGAGGGTGATCAGTGCTCAGTGGTAGATGGTGGCAGATCCTCACCCATTCCACCCACTTCTGCCCGAGAACCTGGCTGGGGTCCTCAAGGTCCCCTGCTCTCCAACCTGCCTGGTCCAATGTCACTGAAGCTGCTCTCTCCAGATCCCCAGGAGCCTCATCACCAAATCAACACACACTTGGCGACCTTAGCATGCTTGACCGCTCTTGGGTCTGGCTCTATTGACCACTCCCTGCCTTGTGAAAGTCTCTCCCCCACAGCTTCCGGGATCATCTGACATCTGGTATCCCCTTCACTCTCTGAAAGCATCTCCTTGGTCTCCTCCTGCCCCTCAGTCACGCGGGCTCTTCCCTAGGCCCCTCTGCTCCTCTCCATATACCCCTGCCCCCGAGCTGAAGACCTTGGGATCCACCCGGAGCAGAACTTCTCAAGGCCCTGGGACATCTCAAATCCTCACACCCACCAGAGCTTCCTCCATCTCGCTTGTACCTCCCCTCTTGTTGTCAGGTCCCCCCCTTCCACCTCCACATCCTCATGGCCACAGTCCCAATCAGCTGGATCCTCTGAAGAGCTTTCCGGGATTCCTTGCATCTCCACCTGCACCACCTTAGCCTGGTCCAGCCTGGCCTTGCCTCTCCCCCACCTCTCATGGTTAGGGGCTCTCCTGTCGGCCCCTCTCCACCCCTCAGTTTCCACAGTAACCCTTGGAAAAGCCAGTCTCTCCGGCAAACCCTGCCCTGAGGGAGAGCAAGCAGCTTCCCAGCAGCTTCACCAGCCCCTCATACCTCGTTGAACTCGGGGTTCAGGGTCTTCTTCTTTACTGCTGTCTTGTGTTTGGATTTCTTGTCCACATCTGGCTTCAGGTATCTGGAATTAGAACCAACAAATGGGCAGAGGGTGGGGAGAAGCTAAGGAGACAGAGCCAGCAGGGCTTGGAAAAGCCTTTTGTTCTGGAGAGACATCCCTGGGCCCCCCATTCATACTAACCGTGGGACACCCCAGCACTACTTTGTGGCCAAGGTTAGTGGTCCTCTGCCGTGGGAGGAGAAGCAAACGGTTCCTTTGTCACCTAGACTTCTGTCCCCACGCCCATTTCGGAAGTTAACCACAGAGTCCCCTTCTCCCCTAGAGGTTTTTCCTGGTTTCTGGAAGTCTAATGTTCATAAAGCTTACATTTCTCACCAGAAAAAAAAAAAAAAACATTTTTAGCAGCATTGGTCCCTTGTTAGTTTAAATAGCAGATTTATCAAGATACAATTCACATACTATGAATATCATCTTTCTAAAGTATGTGAAGTATAGTATATAATTATACAGGTGCTATATATAGTATACAACATAATAGTCTATTCCCAGATTATACAACCATTGCCTCTGCCTCACTGGAGCTTTGAGGAAGTTACAACAGTGCTTTCTGTAGGGAGAGTGAAGCCTGGCATAGGAGCCAGTTCCTTTATAAGGAACTAATACCTAGACTTTGATACAGAAGGACTGCTTTCATCAGGCTCAGAGAGGTAGAGGGACTTGCCAGGCCACACAGCTGCTCAGCACAGGGCTGGTGCTCACAACCCAGGACAGGAGTTCCTTTGCAGAACTGCTCACCCTGTCCCTGCATAGACACTTGAGTGAGAACTGTCCTTCCCCTGCTGAGAGTTCTTTGGGCGTGAGGACTACATCTGTCTCACTCACCACCAGCTTCCTGGCACCCTGCTTGGGGCTCAGTACACTGGGTAGGTCAACAAACACCTGCTGAATGAATGCATGAATTCCTAGAAGTGACATTACCCGCCCAAAGGTACACACATATCAAGTTTCTTGCTTCATTGTGCCAAACTGTCCTCTGGAAAGGCTGTATGGATGATGCATCGTACCCTCAACAAAGCTGAGTATGGCTGCCTTAAAACCCCTTGCTGGTTTGCAATCATCTCTTGGACATCAGTCTTAGCAACATATTTATGGATGGGTCTCCTCAGGCAAGGGAAACAGAAGCAAAAATAAACTACTGGGACCATACCAAAATAAAAAGCTTGTACACACAAAGGAAACCATTAGTAAAATGAAAAAGACAACTTACTGAAAGAGAGAAAATACTTGCAAATGATAGATCTGAGAAGGGGTTAATACCCAAAATATATTAAAAATTTTTTAACATTTATTTTTGAAAGACAGAGCAGGGAAGGGGCAGAGAGAGAGGAAGACAGAGGATCAGAAGTGGGCTCTTCACTGATAGCAGAGAGCCCAATGTGGGGCTCAAACTCACAAACCATGAGATCATGACCTGAGCCCAAGCCGGATGCTTAACCGAGTCACCCAGGTGCCCTTAATACCCAAAATATATAAAGAACTTACACGCTCAACACCAAAATCCCCCAAATAATCTGATTAAAACATGGGCAGGGAACCTGAACAGACATTTTTCTTTAAAAATAAGATTTAAAAAAACCTGTAAAGTTTATTTATTTTGAGAGAGAGGGAGCACATGAGTGAGAGATGCAGGGAGAGAGGGAAAGAGAATCCCAAGCAGGCTCTGCACTGTCAGCGCCGAGCCTGATGCAGGGCTTGGACTCACGAACCATGAGATCATGACCTGAGCAGAAATCAAGAGTTGGATGCTTAACCAACAAAGCCACCCAGGCGCCCCTAAGTAGACATTTTTCTAAAGCAAGTATACAGATGGCCAACAGATACATGAAATCAATAATCATCATGGGAGTATAAATCAAAACCACCGGGAGATACCACCTTACACCTGTCAGAAATGGCTAGCGTCAAATAGACAAGAAGTAAGTGTTGCTGAAGATGTGATGAGGAACCCATTCCTTGTTGGTGGGAATGCAAACTGGTGCAGCCACTGTGGAAAACAGTATGGACGTTACTCAAAAGAGTAAAAGTAGAAATACCATGTGATCTGGTAATTCCATTACTGAGTAGTTACCCAAAGAAAACAAAAACACTAATTCAAAAAGGTATGGATATTCCCGTGTTTACTGAAGCATTATTTACAATAGCCAAATTATGGAAGCAACACGAGTATTCACTGATAGAAGAATGGATAAAGAAAATGTGGTATATGTATGTATATGGGTGTGTGTGTATGTATGTATATATTCTATATATACACAAGGGAATATTAACCCTAAAAAAATGAGAGCTTTTCATTTGTGCAACATGGATAGACCTAGAGAGTATTATACTAAGTGAAATAAGTCAGAGAGAGAAGCACCATATGATTTCCCTTACATGCAAAATCTGAAAACCAAAGCAAATGAGTAAAAAACCAGAAACATCCTCATAAACCGAAACAAACTGGTAGTTGCCAGAGGGGAGGGACAGGAAGGAAGGGACAGGTAAAACCGGTGAAGGGAATTAAGAGGTACAGATTTCCAGTTATTTAAAAAAAACAAAAATCCTTGCTGGCTTGAAAGGCAGCAAGTGTGATATATCACTGTTGGCTTTTTCAGTTGTGGTTTTTATTACATAAAAAACACTAGTTCGTTATAGGAACACTAGAAGATACGTACTGAAGAAAGTTGGAGGTGGGAAAGAGAAATGAAGACGTAGATCCACACAAAAACCTGTTTAGCAGTGCTATGCAGTTTATCAATAACTGGAAACTCACAAAACCCAGCAGGAAACAATGAACAAAATGCAAGTAAGTACACACCTATCAATAATTACTTTAAATCTACATGGTCTAGGGGCGTCTGGGTGGCTCAGTCGGTTAAGCGGCCGACTTCGGCTCAGGTCATGATCTCGCGGTCCATGAGTTCGAGCCCCACGTCGGGCTCTGTGCTGACAGCTCAGAGCTTGGAGCCTGTTTCAGATTCTGTGTCTTCCTCTCTCTGACCCTCCCCCATTCATGTTCTCTCTCTGTCTCAAAAATAAATAAATGTTAAAAAATAAATAAATTTACATGGTCTAAATGCTTACAAGGCATGGGGTTACAGAATGGATAAAAAAAGGAAAAAAAAAGACTTATCTATAAGCTGCCTAGAAGGGACTCAGTTCAGACTTAAAGACACAGACTGAAAATGAGGGGATGGAAAAAGAAATTACATTCAAATGGAAGTGGGGGTGGGGGGAAAGCTGGGGTAGCAATACTTGCATCAGACAAAACAGACTTTAAAACAGAGACAAAGAAGGGCAGTATATAATGATAAGGGGATCAGTCCTACAAGAAATTATGAGTTATAAATATGTATACACCCAACATTGT
This sequence comes from Panthera pardus, assembly GCF_024362965.1. Lineage (NCBI taxonomy): Eukaryota > Metazoa > Chordata > Mammalia > Carnivora > Felidae > Panthera > Panthera pardus. Next base: position 55,607,766 of record NW_026526876.1, read on the forward strand.
AGCATCTAAATACATAAAGACATAAATACTAACAGACATAAAGAACACAACTGACAGTAATATAATAGTAGGTGACTAATACCCCAACAATTACATCAGTGGATAGACCATCCAGGCAGAAAATCAATAAGGAAACTGTCTTTGAATGGCACATTAGACCAGCTGGAACATTCTCCAAGATTGATCACCTGTTAGACCACAAAACAAATCTCTCTATTTAAGAAGACTGAAATCACACCAGACATTTTTTCCCAACAATAAGAAACTAAAAATCAATTAAAAGAAAGAACTGGAAAAACCCACAAACACATGGAGGATAAACAACATGCTACTAAACAACAAGTGGGTTAACAAAGAAATCAGACAAAATTTAAAAATACATGGAGACAGGGCACCTGGGTGGCTCAGTTGGTTGAGCATCCAACTTCAGCTCAGGTCATGATCTCACGGTTTAGGAGTTCGAGCCCCGTGTGGGGCTCTGTGCTGACACCTTAGAGTCTAGAGCCTGCTTTGGATTCTGGGTCTCCCTCTCTCTGTCTCTCCCCTGCTCATGCTCTGAGTTTCTCTCTCAAAAATAAACAAACATTAAAAAAATACATGGAGACAAAAATGAAAACACAATGGTCCAAAATCTTTGCGATGCAGTGAAAGTAGTTCTAAGAGAAATTGACAGAGATACAGTCCTACCTCAAGAAACAAGAAAAATCTCAAACAATCTAACCTTACACCCAAAGTAACTAGAAAAAGAACAAACAAAGCCTAAAGTTAAAAGAAGGAAATAATAAAGATCAGAGTAGAATAAATGAAGTAAAGACTTAAAAACAGGAAAATACCAGTGAAACTAAGGGCTGTTGTTTAAAAAGATAAACAGGGGCACCTGGGTGGCTCAGTCAGTTAAGCACCTGAACAGAGAGCCCATAATTCTTTCTTTTTTTGAAATATTTTGAAAGCAAGTGAGCGAGCAGGGGAAGGGTACAGAGAGAGAAGGAGACAGAGAGTCCCAAGCAGTTTCTGCACGGTCAGTGCAGAGCCCAACATGGGGCTCAAACTCACAAACTGTGAGATCATGACCTGAGGTGAAATCAAGGGTCTGATGCTTAACCAACTGAACCACCCAGGTGCCCTTGAAGAGCCCATAGTTAAACCCATGCTTATATGGTCAATTAATATACAACAAAGGAGGCAAGAATATATAGTGGGGAAAAGATAGTCTCTTCAATAAGTGATAGTGGGAAAACTGGACCACTTTTTTTTTTTTTAACACCCTGTACAAAAATAAACTCAAAATTGATTAAAGACTTAAATATAAGACCTGCAACCATAAAACTCCTGGAAGAAAACAGAAGTAGTAATCTCTCGGACGTCAGCCTCCATCACATTTTTCTAGAAATGTCCCCTCAGGCAAGGGAAACAAAAGCAAAAATAAACTATAGGGACTACATCAAAATAAAGATTATTTGCACAGTAAAGGAAATCATCAACAAAATGAAAAGACAACCTACTGAAAGGAAGAAATTTGCAAAAGATATATCCATTATCACGGTTAAATCCAAAATATATGAAGAATTTGTGCAACACTAAAAAAAAAGCCGATTAAAAGTGGGTAGAATAGATTGTTTTTTTATTTCAAAGAAGACACACAGCTAGCTAACAGAAACACGGGAAGATGCTCAACATCAGTCATCATCAGAAAGATGCAAATCAAACCCACGAGATACCATCACACCTGTCAGAATGACTAGTATAAAAAAGACAAGAAATAACAAGTATTGACAAGGATGTGGAGAAAAAGCAACTCTCATGCACATTGGTGGGAATGTAAATTGGTGCAGCCACTGTGGAAAATTGTATGGAGGTTCCTCAGAAAATACCCAGGGGAGGGGGAAATACAGGCTTCCAGTAAAACGAGTAAGTCACGAGAATAAAAGACACGACATAGGGAATATAATCAGCGATATTGTAATAGCGTTGTATGGTGACAGAGGGTAGCTACAGTTGTGGTGGGCAAAGCATAATATATACACGTGTTGAATCACTGTGTTGCACACCTGAAACTCACGTAACATCCTGTGTCAACTATCCCTCAATAGCGAATAAATAGAATGTGGAAAAAAAAAAATAGTAGATGATCCAGTAATTCCACTACTGGGTATTTATCCAAAGAAAATGAAAACGCTAATTTTAAAAGATGCGTGTACCTGTGTGTTCATTGCAGCATTATTTACAACAGTCAAGATATGGATAGATGAATGGATAAAGAGGTGACACAGACACGCACGAATATCACTCGGCCATAAAAAAGAAGGAGATCTTGCCATTTGCAACAACATAGATGGACCTAGAGAGTACGAAGCTAAATGAAATAGGTCAGAGAAAGACAAAAACCATGTGAAGTCACTCATGTGAAATCTAAAGAATAAAACAAGTGAACAAAGAAACAGACCCATAAACACAGAGAACAAACCAGTGGCTGCCAGAGGGGTGGGGGTGGGGGTTCGGGCAAAACTGGGGAAGGGATGTGGGAGACACAGGTTTCCAGGTATGGAATGTGTACAGGGACAAAAGGCACAGCATAGGGAATATACTCAAAGGTATTGTAATAGCATTGTATGGTGACAGGGTAACGTTGTGGGTCAATTACACTCAAAAAAAAAAAAAAAAAAAAAAAAAAAGGAAACCGAAACGTGCTTCAACGTAAAGGGGAACTGAGCAACAACTTGTGGTTTCTCTAGGTGATGAATGACTATCTGGTAATAAGAAAGACCAAACTACGGGTGCTCGTGATCATGTGGGTGAATCTCCAATGCGTTATGCTACATGAGAGAAGTTAGGTTTAAAAGGCAACATGCTGAAAGGTTACCTTTAAAAGAAAGTGTGGAGGGGCGCCTGGGTGGCTCAGTCAGTTAAGCATCCGACTCTTGATCTCAGCTCAGGTCATGATCTCACCGTTTGTGGCTTCGAGCCCCGCATCAGGCTCTGTGCTGACAACACCGAGACAGCTTGAGACTCCGTCTGTCCCTCTCTCTCTGCCCCTCCTGTGTATGCATGTGCTCGCTCGCGCTCTCTCTCTCAAAATGAATATAAATGCACTTTAAAAAAGAGTCTGGAAAAGGCAAAACTGTTGGGAATAAAAACAAATCCGTGGTTGCCTAGGGCTGGGGGAACTTTCTGGGGTGACAGAGGTATTCCCTATCTTGACTGCGGTGGTGAGAACAAGATTGTATGTAGCAGTTAAACTTCAAAAGGGGAGAAACTTACAGCGTGTAAATTATACCTCACTAAATCTGACTTTTAATCCATCATAGGAACCCGGAATTCCTGTCAACTTGGCAGGTAGACACAGAGCCAGATTTTCAGATTTCACGCCACTTTGGCTTTGGATTGGCTTTCCTCCCGTACCGGAGCTCTAGCACCCCAGATACAAGTGAAGGCACTTTGTTGCCCTCCCCAGTCCCTTCCCCCTTCTCCCTGCCTCCCCAGAGACCACCGCTGCTAGGACATTCTCTGCAGGGCTGGAGATCTACAAATGTCCAGAAACAGTATCGCGCTGTATATTTGAGATCTACAGATGTTCAGAAACACTGTTCTCAAGTTTGCTTTGGGGATCAGCATGTTTGGATAGCTGTCCATGTTAATTTATCTAGCCTGAATTTATTCATTTTAACTGCACGCTACTTCATTACACGCATATGCCGCATTTTATTAATCTATTCTTCTGCTGATGAACGCGTGGCTATTTCGAGTGTACTGCTATGCCGAGCAATGCTGCAAAAATCAGCCTCTCACCCGTACGTGGGTTTCTAGGATACAAACCTGGGAGGGAGATAATGCAGCCACAGGGGGCCCACATTTGCCTAGTTGACTGGATATGGCTGACTTTTCCTCCAGTGGTTATGGAGAGTCTCCTGATTATCTTCTGGATGGTTATGGTATTTCCTCTCACAGTAGTCTTTAATCTACTGGAAATCACGGTTTTGCTAATGAGTGAGGTGGGGATCCAAATCACTGGTTTTTTTCCTTATTTTCTTATTTATTTTGAGAGATGGAGAGGCACAGCCTTGGGCGGGGGCGTGCAGAGAGAGAGGGAAAGAGAGAATCTAAAGCAGGTTCAGCATGGTCAGTATGGAGCCTGACACAGGGCTCGAACTCATGAACCGTGAGATCACGGCCTGAGCAGAAATCAAGAGTCCAGCACCCCTCAAATCACTGTTTATGTGGAAAACCAGTAGCCCCTGTACCATGTGACCCAGGTCAGCTTCCCATTATACCTGGCCCTGCTGCTGGGCCTGATGGCATTGAAGTTTTAAATAGTTGCTCTACTAAAATATGATTCAGGGGCGCCTGGGTGGCTCAGTCAGTTAAGTGTCCGACTCTCGATCTCGGCTCGGGTCATGATCTCACAGTCGAGATCGAGCCCCATTGTCAGGCTCTGTGCTATACGTGACGCCTGCTTAAGATTCTCACTCTCTGCCCCTCCCCTGCTCGTGCTCTCTCTCTCTCGAAAAAAAAAATATGATCCACACGTTATATAACGTGCTGTTTTAAAACATACAATTGGGAGCGCCTGGCTGGCTCAGTCAGTGGAACAGAGGACTTGATCTCAGGGTCGTGAGATCCATGTCGGGTATGGTGCCTACTTAAAAAAAATAAAGTACAAAAGATGGTTTTTAGTATATTCAGAGCTGGGCAACCATCACAGTCAATTTTAGAACATTTTCGTCACCTGGGAAAGAAATGCAGTACCTGTTAGCAGTCACTCCCCATCTCCCCCCAACCTCCTTCCAGCCCCGCCAACTACCAATCTAATCTGTTCGCTGTCTCCGTGGATTTGCCTATATATATACATAGTTTATTTATTTTGAGACAGAGAGAGATCACAAGCAGGGGAGGGGCAGAGAGAGAATCCCAAGCAGGCTCTGCGCTGTCAGTACAGAGCCCGATGCAGGTCTCAAACTCCCAAACTGTGAGATCACGACCTGAACTGAAATCAAGTGTCCGACGCTTAATGGACTGAGCCACCCAGGAGCTCCCATATTTGCCTATTTAAGGCTTTCGTATAAATGAAGTTTTACAACGTGTGGCTTCTTTTGTGTTTGGCTTCTCTCCCTTAGCATAATCTTTGCACGGTCTTTTCAAGGTTTGTACAGGTTCTAGCAGAGCCATAGTTTTATGGCTGAATCCCGTCGCTCTGTGTAGCTATGCCACTGTTGGTCTATCCACTCATCAGCGGACGGACATTTAGGTGGTTTCCTTTTGTCCCCTGTGACTGATGCTGCTGTGAGCATTCATGTACCAGTGTTCGTGTGCACGTGTGTTTCCAGCTCTCGAGGGGACTTGCTGGATCACGTGGTGACTCCATGTTTAACTTCTGAGGAACTGCAGATGGTTTCCTAGAGTGGCTGTACCACATTTTATAATAAAGAAAATCCTACTTACTTTAAAATCTTAGTTTTTTTTAACCTAAGCTTACTTTTTTTTTTTTTTAATGTTTTATTTATTTTTGAGACAGAGACAGAGCATGAGCAGGGGAGGGGCAGACACAGAATCCAAAGCAGGCTCCAGGCTCTGAGCCGTCAGCACAGAGCCCGACGCGGGGCTTGAACTCACAAACCGTGAGATCATGACCTGAGCTGAAATCGGATGCTTAACTGACTGAGCCACCCAGGTGCCCCATTTTACTTGCTTATTTTTGAGAGCAAGAGACTATGTGGGAGGGGGGAGGGAGGGGGGAGGGAGGGGGAGAGAGAATATCCCAAGCTGCCTCCCCTGTGTCAGCACAGAGCCCAAAGCGGGGCTCGATCCCATGAAACATGAGATCACGCGTGACCTGAGCCGAAATCAACAGTGGGATGCTTAACCAACTGAGTCACCCAGGCGCCCCTAAAATCTTTTTTTTTTTTTTTTTTTGCCCCTAAAATCTTTAAAAGTAATCTCTACATCCAACGTGGGGCTCGAACTCACAACCCTAAGATCAAGAGTCACACGCTTCACTGGCTGAGCTAGCCAGGCATCCCTATAATAGGACCTTAAAAGTGACAGAAATAGAATGGAGGCCGATGGGAATGGTAGGCGGCCCCAGAGTTGTGCCTGTGGCAGGCCTGGCCTCCCTATGGTGTCAAGGCACCCCATGGCCCTTGGGGCTCCTCACTATCCCCTCAGGCAAGGCTCATCCCTCTTCTAGGTTTAGCTCCTCTATTCCTCTGCCTAAACAGGAATGCCTCCCCTCTGCTGAGCCAAATTCCTGCCCGCGTCCCACCCTTCCAGAAATTCTCACTGTGAAAGCAAACATCCGTCATTTATTTGTAGCAGGCCCAAAGCACGGACGGTGCTCGCTGTGTGTCCCGCTTCCTCCCTGTCTGCAGGGCCACCAGCTCCTGCCTTCCCCTCCAAGCTAGGGTCACTGTATAGCCTGGCACAGATGCATGATGGCCTTGCACGCCCCCCCCCGCCCCGAGTTACAGTTTCTCTCCAGCACTGCCATGGGCCCCCTGGCAGGGCGGGGTGGACCCTGATGGGCACGGGGCTGGGCACACACGGGCAGCCCTTAGTCCTGGCAGAGCTCCTGCTCTGGATCTCCATGCCCGTGCCAGGCCCGGCCCCTCCTCCAACCTGCTAACGGCCCCTCCTGAGGCCGCAGTCAAGGGCAAGCCCGAATGGGGTGTCAGGAGACAACCATGCTCTCTCTGCGTGACCCGGGAAGCCATTCAGATTCTCCAGGCCTCGGCTTCCTCATCTGGGAGACAGGGCTGGTCAGACTTAACCCACAGAGTGGCCAAGAAGAGAACACACTCCTGGGGGTGTGGTGCCCACCCTGCCTCGGGAGACGCTCTAGCGCTTGCCACGCCGCGCTCCCGTCCCGTGAGGTGAAGGGGGAAGGAGATGGCTGGCCCAGGCCGTTCACTCACGTCTTCACGTAGGGGTCCGAGTAGCCGTTGGCGTCCATGGCAGCCAGGTGTGCACAGCGCACGATGCCGACCAGCAGGCCCTGCTTCTGCGAGCTGTACTTGAGGGAGATCAGGATGCGGCCCCGCTCCTCCAGGGACTTGTCTTCTGTCTTGTCCACCTGCGGGGCAGGCAGTCACCTGGCCGTCCTCACGCGCTCCCACTCTCTCCCGCAGCCAGGGGCTACTGAAGCGGTCCGCTGGCCCGGTGGGTGGGGAGGGGTCACCCTGGCCTCAGCCCCCCCCGAAGGTACTTCCTGGAGCCTTCAGGGTGCAGGGGGAAGCCCCCTTGGGGAGAGCCCGCATACAGCTTCGACATATTCCCGACCCCAAGCGGAACAGGGGTCCCTTCCTTTGCCCTGGCCCCTGCCCGGGGCTGCCTCAGGGATCAGACCTCAACCGTAGGTCTCCCCATCTGCCCCCCCCACCCCCGCCCCGACTAGCCTGAGGGTTTCCACTCCCCACCCTCCTGAGAGCACGGTTCCCACTGTCCGGCTCCCGCTCTTCTGGAACTTCTTCTCCCGACCCTCCATCCACCTGGACACACCCAGCTAGAGGCCCCAGGGTCCCTCCTTGGGCCTCTCTGGTAGGCTCCTCTCACTGAAGTCCCAGCCACATCCCTTTGCCCACGACGGTCCTCTACCTGTCACTCAAGTGACGTCCCGTGTGGCTCCTCATTGGCAGGGGTTCATGCCTACACCTTTCCGGAGATGGGACTCCCGTGAGGTGAGGGAAGGGCCACCTCCCCTAACTCCCACACCCAGAGCAGACAGGACTAATTGGCCACCGAATTTACTCTAAGCTCAGAAGAGGCCTCAGCATCTTTCTCGACACAGCGCTGGATGGCCATTATTAACGGCCCAGACCAGGCCCCGGGGGTTTTAACCGTCTGCCACTCGGGCCTGGTGCTTTGTGTGTGATGGGCTCAGTAAACAGAGGACTTGTGCTAGTTTGGGTGACGGGTGAACATGAAATGATATAGATAAGCAGATTTTCAGCTGCTTTTGGGGGGGGGCGGGGTTCATTATACACTGGGTTGTTTCATAGGAAGACCATTGGATCGGGTATTGTTCAGTACTTACTGAGAACGAATAATGTTCACAGACCACGTAAAACCTAAGATGTGCCATCAAAGCGTGTCTTTACTGCCAGAGCACTGATTTTAAACCGCATTCCTTGGTTACCGCGTGCCTGAGACCGGACCAGCGAGCGACTAGCAAATCCAAGCGAGGCTTGGCGACACCCTGATCACGCCCCAAGCACAGGCACGCGCGTACTCTCACGCATCCACGTGCGTGAACACACGCATGTGCTCCACCTACTTGAGAACGTGCCCACACACACTTGCACACGCACCCACATCCCTGCGCGCTCCCATCCCCACACAGCGGTTTGTCATGCCAGGGTTCACAATTCAGGAACACAGCCATACTAGGGGTTGATGTTGCCTTTTAGAAGTGACATAGATCATTCGGAAAAAGTGGGTTTGGGCTAGTGACTCGTAATCAAATAAAAAAGGTTATTTCCATCCATCATTCAAATGTCTAGGAGTTGGAAAGAATGTGACGAGGGAATAAAATTTGATCAGGTTATGCAAAAAGGCAGAGTTGGGATCTTGGCCTCGGGCTGACTTTTTTTTTCCAGGGCTGGACTAGGGCGAGCCTGCACGGAGCATTTGTCCCAGGGCCCGGGCCCTACCAGGGACGAGCCTTCCCCTTGCCCAGGCCTCTGGGGGGAAAATGCCCTAAAAGGAGGGTTGTGCCCTCAACACTAGGCTGCTGGAGGGTCTCAGGGTCCTGGGGCCCCCTGGCCAATGCCTCCCACCAGCTCTTCTGAACAGGGTGAAGGCCAGGCCTCCAAGAGCTGGGAAGGGGATTGGGGGGGCGGTGAGGGAGGAGAGGGAAAGGGAGACACAGATGGACGGAGGTTGGGAGGGCTCAGCTGCAGCGGACAGCAGGGGGCAAAGTTGGTTTTGACCATTTCTAGGAAAGGATTAATTTTAGGCTCCTCTAGGTGTCTCACAGGCACCTCACGCCTGTCGTGCTCCCGGAGCATCCCCAGTGGCTCTTCCCATGGCCCTCCACATCACAGTGACCTCTGATCTTTCCAGGCGCTCGACCCCCCGATGTCAGGGATGCTTGATCTACCAGCACACCCACTCCTCCCTCCCCTGTGCACCCCACCCGCCCCGCCACTGGGTCATACTCATCCCCCCACGGCTCTTCCCACCCTCAGCCCCTCTCCCTCCGAGCCTGCGCCCCGGGAGCCTGTTAAAACAGAGGCTTTAGCCCCTGCGTGGCATCCCCCCCCCCCCCCCCACCCCGGCCCATCTCGCTCACGGTGAAGAGTCCCTCCCAGCTTCCTCCCCCACCAACCTCTGATCTCCCCTCCTAGGACCCAGTCCCATTGTTCTCCCTGATCTACGCAGTGAGCCTCTTGCTTGTGCCTCTAACAGACCCGGCACCTGCTATTCCCTCTGCCAGGAATATTCCCCAAACCTCCATCTAAACCACTGACCACTCGTGCTTTCCTTTGTGACCCTGAGCACTGTCTAACCTAGACTCTGTTGGGTAACTCCCCTCATTTTGAATCCAGCTCCTGTCCAAGCTCCACGAAGGCTGGGATTTTTGTCTGCTTCCCCAGCACCTGAAGCCAGGTCAGGCATATAGTAGGTGCTCAATAAATGCCACTGGCCCTGAGCTGCCAAGCAGGGGGGGGAGCCCAGATAGCCTGTGGAGCCCCATCCCCCACTCACCGGCAGCTGCTTCTCCAGGCAGATGCTGAATGTCTTAGTGTGATTGGGCTTCAGCTTCTTCAGGGGCACGCGCGTCTCCCCGATGAACTCATTGTGGCGGAATTTGTCCTCGTCACACACGGAGATCCTGGAGGACAAGAAGCCAGCTCTTCAGATATGAGGTGGGGGCCGGGTGGGCGGTACTCTCCGTTCGCTTTCAAAGTCGTAGGGATGTGCAGGGTGGTTGGGGACGTGGGCGGCAGGGCCAGCCCGAGGGGGAGGCTGGGGCAGGGCGTGGGTGAGGAAGGGGCCTGGGGCCCTCACCCACCGCAGGGTCTTCCGGATCATGTCTTCGTCTGTGATCCCGTAGTAAGTGAGGGTCTCATTCCATGTGGGGTTCAGAGTGTTTCGGAGAGTTTTCGTTCGAAGTTTATTTGCCTGGTGAGAGCAGAAACGAGGCTGTGAGTGTCAGGGAGTCCAGGCCTGCTGGGTCCCCAACACTGAGTAGGCCTAGGGGAAGAAGGCTGTTAAATTGGCTGGCTAAAACATGGAGGTTGGGGCGCCTGGGTGGCTCAGTGGGGGGAGGTCAGGACCTCACGGTTTGTGGGGTCAAGCCCCGCTCTGGGCTCTGTGAGGACATCGCGGAGCCTGCTTGGGATTCTCCCTCCTCCTCTCTCCGCCCCTCCCCTTCTCATGTGTGCATGTGCACACACAAGCTCTCTCTCAAAAAATAAGCTTTAGAAATAAAAAATAAAACATGGAGATTTTCCAGGTGATCCGGGCAGGCTCAATGCAATGTGATTACAGGGCCCTTGAAAGCAGAAGGGGGAGGCAGGGGGAGGCAGGGGGAGGCAGGGGGAGGCAGGGGGAGGCAGGGGGAGGCAGGGGGAGGCAGGGGGAGGCAGGGGGAGGCAGGGGGAGGCAGGGGGAGGCAGGGGGAGGCAGGGGGAGGCAGGGGGAGGCAGGGGGAGGCAGGGGGAGGCAGGGGGAGGCAGGGGGAGGCAGGGGGAGGCAGGGGGAGGCAGGGGGAGGCAGGGGGAGGCAGGGGGAGGCAGGGGGAGGCAGGGGGAGGCAGGGGGAACAACACTCGAGGAGGGAAGAAGTCACAGGCAGACGCCGGTGTGGGAGGTGGAGGGAGGAATGGAGGGCGGGTGGGCGGCCTCTCGCTGCTGGAAAAGGGTGGAAATGGCCTCTCCTGCAGCCCTGCCATGCTGGGTGTCACCCCCATGGGAGCCGCAGCCCTGGGGGAGAAGAAATGCGTGCTGCAAGCGAGGAAGTCGGTGGCAAATGGCTAGGGCAGCCCTAGGAAACTAAAACGGGGGCTCCCGGCATCCAGGCCCCGAGCTTGTGTTTCTGCAGGAGGTGCTGGCACTGGGCTGCCGAGAAGCCTGGCGACGGGGCCGGCTTCTCTCCCACCCACCTCCTTGCCTGGGTCAGGCCCTTCCCTGTACCTGGAACACCATCTCCTAGAAAATGCCCGTGGGGCGGCAGGTCCGGGCTGCCCCATCGCCTCCACTCCTCCCTCTGCTTCCCATAGCTCTTGGTTCTTTTATACTCCTTATCTGTCCTGCCCACCTGGGACTCAGCCCCACGACGGGCTCCCCCTGAGGTTGGCCACCGCAGCCAGGCTAGGAGGTCAGGCGGGCCCGGGCTCCAATCCCAGCTGTCCTTGCCCAAGCTCTGTGGAGCCCAGCAGGTTACTTGCCCCCTGGGAGCGTCAAGTTCCCACTGCAAAATAGGGCATAATAAAACCTCTTTCTCAGCATGGTTTTCAGGAGACTTCTTGATCAGGCAACGGCTTTTTATAAAACACTGCCCTACGCGGGAGCTCCTGTGTGTGTGGGAAGGTCCTTACGACTCAGCCTCCTGGTACCGCTGATTCTAGCTCCTGTGAGTCTAGGGACTCACAGCCATCGCACTTCTGAGTTGGGGACATTCCCCTGGTCACAAGGCCCTACCTGTAACAGGAGGACACTGAGGCCTGGAGTGGTGGCCCAGCGCCTCCAGGCACAGGTGGTTGGTCACTGCTGTCTCCCCTGCAGCCCTGCTTTCCTGAATCGGGACTAATCGCCTCTGCCAGGTGGCCCTCCTGGACTGGTTGGGGAGCCTCAGCCCTTACACGCTGGCATAGGGGGTTTGGGCCTCAGACCCAACTCGGGCCCTAGCAGCCCATGGCTCTTCAGCCTCTTCCCTGCTTAGTTGGCCTGGGAAGAGTCAGGGGCGAGGGCAGCCCTCTCCCCCGGAGGGCATTTCCATCACAGTCTCTTCCTAGCAGGCCACTTGAACGCCAGGAAGTCCTTTCCAAACTCTTGGTTTCTTAGAGCAGAGGCCAGGACAAGACCACCAGCCCTCGGGCTCTGCTGCTCGTGCTCTGGTGCCCCGTGTCCTGTGTGCCCCAGCCTCCCGCTGGTGTCCTCTTAGAAGCAGAGCTAGTCTCCTGTCAACCTACCCCCCCCACCAGCAATGGGGTCCACACAGCCTGCCCCTGAAAAGTCTGTGGGTCCCACACCCAACTCTGAAAAGATTATCTAACCCTCTCTCCCGTGAAATTAAAAACAAGACACTGAACTGTAAGACGTAAGAAAGTCTAGACCTTCTATCTAGTGCGGAGGGTCACCTTGAGCTTTGGGCTTAATAGCAAGTCTTTTCCAGAAAGAGTTCCCTTTTCCTAGGTGCACCACGAAGCTGTGGGGCTGACTGGGGGCTCTGGGTGGAGGGAAGTGACTGAGGTCCCATCAACTTGCTTGGGCTGTGAGGGGGCAGGGGAGCTCTACGCCTCACTGGGTGCTCCAAGCCCAGCGTGGGCCCCTGTCGCAGCAGGGGGAGCCGGCTGGCAGCCTTGGGGTGGACCCCCTCACCTTACTGGCTCCTGGCAGCAGATGCAGCTTGACGTAGGGGTCCGCCAGCCCGTTGTGGTCCATCGGCTTCAGGCCCTGAGTGGAGGGGGTACAGCCAAAGGTGTGAAGCGGGAGCTGGAGACACAGAGCAGCCAGGGCCTCGGGGCACGGGGTCGGCAGGCATCCCTCCTGCCCAGGCCTCCTGGCTGGGTCCCCTCACCACCCTCTTTGCAGAGACCCCTGAGCCCACGCCCTCAGAACTGGGAGGATGGCTCAGCGCCAGAGCAATCGCCCCTCCCCCTACACGTCCTGGCCCAGGGCAGGCGTCACGGGCAGTCTTCGTCAGACCAGCTTTTCTCTCCTCCAGATCATGGAGGCCAGGTGACTCACCCTTCTCTGAATGAGGGCCTCATTATCCTGCTTTGGTGAGGCCCTTCCTTCTTCCGGATGCCTCTTCTCCTGCTCCCTGAACCCACGGCTTCCCTCACTGACCCTCTGCCCACGTGACCCTCTATCTGCTCATCTATAGGCTTCCCTCTTTCCCACGGGAAAACGTTCTGGGTCCTGGAGACCAGGTTCGGTTTTGCTCCAGATTTGCCACCGCTCCCTGCCCGCCTGAATCCAAGGAGGCCACACGTCCTGGCTGGCCCTGGAGGGTCCTTCCACAAGATGGCATCCCTCGCTAACTTTGAGCCTTCAGTCAAGTGTGCACAGCCAGGGAACCAATGGAACCATAAGCGGACAGGGTCTTAGCAGACCTCATGACTGCTCTGGTTTCTGGAAATTGTATTTTTTTTCTTCCGCGGTGGCACCTGGGCATGGAGGGAGGCAGCCGTGGCCTGTGTGGGGCTGAGCTCGCAACCCCGTGGCATCACAGATGAACGGCCGTTCACGACCAGGCCCACCTCCAAGGAGGATGGAGGCTCTCACCCCCACCCCCCCGGTTTGGGTTGGAGAGCTGGGGAGGAGGGGGGCTGAGATTAGAGGTCAGGGCTTCCAATCACCCCTCTCCCCCCTGGTAGAGAAGGCAGGGCACACGGCACAGGAGGGGCTGGTGTCTGGGAGGGAGAAGAGACTAGGTGGCTCTGACCAGAGTGGCCTGGCAGCAGGTGCCTGCTCCCAGTTCCCAAGCCCGGACCACCTCTACAAAGCTGGGTGGAAGGAGAGGGAAAGGGACCTGCCCGGGCCCTGCAGCTGGCACCCCACGTTGGCGTGGCTGCGGATCACCAGGTTCTCAGCTCCTTTCCTAAGGGCAGGTCTGGAGCCCCTGCATCTCAGCCCGGGCAGCTCCCGAGGGGGGTCGGGGCCAGGATGGCACATGCCGGCTTCTAGGTGTCCAATCAGGGCCCCGGGCCCAAAGTGGACACTACTCCCCCTGCATGGCAGTCTAAGGGTGCTGGCTCAGGCCAGGTGACAGCTGAGACAGGCAGCCTGTCCCTCGGGGTGGGCAGAGCCACGGGTGAAGGTGCTGAGGGGCAGAGGAGCTCCCGGGCTGGGACTGAGGGAGGGGTCTGGGCCCAGGCCCCTCCACGGTTCTACTGGGAGTCCCACTAGGCTGTACTACCACCCTTACCTTGCGGGAGAACATCAACTTTGGCACCTTCCTCCCAGAGGAATCGATGCGGGGGGTGGAGGGAACAGCATGGCTAAGAAGAGAGCTGATGCCTGCCAGCCGGAGGCGGGAGACGCCCCCAGCCCCAACCCAGAGACCGGAGAGCAAGGCTGGGCGCTGAGCCCATGGGAGATGAATCCCCTGCCTGGAGCAGGGCATGGGTGCCCACCCACTCTCGGGCTGCCCAGGTGTTGGGAACTTCAGGGGCCACAGGCAACCAATTCAAACCCTCTCGGTCTAGCAGGACATACCTGTCATCTCTCCGCTTCCCCTGCTTCCCTCCACAGCCCCTCCCCAGCTCCGCCCCCAACCTGTGCCTTCCTTCTCTCATTCGCTTTCTGCTTCCTTGTTCTACTCCTTCCCTGAGTGCCTGGCCCGGCAAGGCCTTCTGGGGCAGCGGAGAGGATTTAGGCCAGAATTCCCTCCCTGCCCTGCACCCACGATGCAGGTGCCACAGGGCCCAGTCAGGAAACAGTGGGGAGGATGGGCCTCTGGATCTCAGCCGCCCCCGCCCCCCAACTCCAGCCAGGGCCCCAGACCCCGGGGACCGCGGGAGCCGGCGGGGGCCTACCTTGGCCTTGCTGATGGTGCAGTGCAGGGCGTTGTTCTCCTGGTCGTAGAGCAGGCTGAAGTCCAGCGTGCCCAGGGCAGCTGCGGACAGGGGGCTCGGGTCACGCACTGGCCACACAGTGGCGGAGCATCATCCACCCCTGGGTGGTGGGACCAGGTGCCCACAGTGACTGCCATCGACCAAGAACCTACTGCATCCAATCTCTCCACCCAGCCTCTTAGCCCCATCAGCCCTAGGAAGCGAGCAATGTCCTCCTCACATTCCAGAGGACAGAGGAGCCGAGGTTCAGTGAGGCTACGTCAGCCCCGGTCACCACGAGTAGCGGCCCAGGAGTCAAACCCAGGTGGCAGGCCCCACAGCCCAGACCCCCGTGCTGTGGTGCTGGGCCTGGGGCTGGTCCGGCGTTGGGCCCAGTGTGCCCAGGGTACAGGGCACTCAGCTAAAGGTTCCTGTCCTCCTGCCGTCCTCGTGCAACTGCCAGTCTTGGCTCTGTGCGTCAGTTTCTCTCACCCGTGAAGGGTCACGAGGACTGTGGGAGAAGTCAGAGGAGACACGGCTTTGAGAGGCTGTGGGTCCTGGCCAGGCTGACTGGCTGACCCCCCCCCACTCCCCAGCAACACCTGGGGCCGCAGCTCCCCCCTCTCTCTGGTCCGCTGGGGGGCCCTGCGAAGGAGTAAGGAGCCACCTAGGTCCTCGCGCTGCTGAGCTGCAAGCCTTTTAAAGGCAGCAGGCAACTCTCTAGGGCTGGGCAGAGCATTTGGCAATAATTGGGTGCAGCTGCAACCCTGGGGGACAATCACACACAGCAGCTGTGGCCTCCCGTGTTGACGTGGCTCCTGGCACGAAAGCGGGGGTTGTGGGTGAGCAGCAGGCCTCCAGGGGTGAGTCTCTGGACAGTAAGATGCAAATTCACAGGATGTCTTTAGAAACCCAGACACGGGCCGGTCAACTGGCACGCCATTCATTCATTCATTCATTCATTCATTCATTCATTCTTTACCAAACAGTATTACGATAAGCTGGTTTCTAGGGATGAGGGTATCAATAAGGCGGTGCTCCTGCCCCAAGGAAAGCGGAGCTTAATAGGAGAAACAGATGGAAAGAATCTACCCTAACAGAGTCTGGTGAGCGAGGAGCAATAGGGGTCTAAGGATGTGAACTGGGGCCACCAGGGAAGGCTCCCTGGAGGAGGTGATGCTTCACCTGAGCCATATAAGATGATTAGGGGTTGGCTGTACACAGTGGCGCTGGGGGAAAGGCATTCCAACCACAGGCCGACCGGGGTCCGGGGGGCTGAGTGGGTGGAGTGAGGCTAGGGGGAGGGCGGGGCTCTGTTCTTCCGGCCAGCGGCACCCAACACGGTTCTAGATCGAACTATGGCCCACTGGCCTAGTCCAGCCAGGCTCATCTCTTCACATCTTGTCCACGGCTCCTTTGGCACTATGGTGGCAGAGTGGAGTGGATCCACAGGGACCGTATGCCTGCAGACCCCTGGGCTCGTGCAGGGGCCGGGGCATGGCTAAGTTTGGCTTGGCAGAGAAACGGGCAACTTAAGGGCCATGCGTGTGCAGCTGCCCTTCATTTTGAGGTGATGGCACTGAGTCGCATTAGTCTTGCCCCCTAGCTCCTAACACAGGGCAAGGCACCCAGCCCAGTCTCTGTCCTTGCCTGGGAGGGGCGCACGTGGGGTAGGAGACCCACCCTCTGACGCTGGACCTCGGGTTCAAGTCCTGGCTGTACTGTGCTTCTTTGCGGTGTGACTTTAGATAGCTTTTCTTGCCTCTCTGTGCCTCAGTTTCCTCATGTGCAAAATGGAGACACAACAGAGCCCACCTCACAGCATTGTGCCTTAACGCAGCCCCTGGGGGACCGGAAATGCTCAGTATGTAATTATAGAAAGAGCAGATCTATTTTGGCGATCTTTCTAGATAACTGTACTTGCCCCTCCGAGACGCCTTCTGGAATGAACTCGTTCCAAACTGGATCACTCCCCTCCCGGCCTTTGTGGACAGGATATACAAATGGCCACAGATACCGTTTTCTTCGTTTTTCTGCCTCCTCCTTGGCCATCAGCCTGAAACTCCTCTTAGAATACTTGCCTCTGGTGCACACACAGCTCTCCCTCCTTTTCAATAGTCCCCTGTCTGTTCCACGAAACCAGGGGAGAATCTATACTAGAATTGTGTCCAAACTATGAGTCAACAGGGCTTGAGTGGCGCCTAAGGCGCTTTCGTCAGTAGAGTCCGTGTGCTTCAGCGCTAACTGTATCTGGCTGCGGCCTGGATCCTGGCTCCCATCTGTGCAGCTGGGCGGGTGGGGGTGCTGTGAGCGAGGTTCGTATCACCACGCCTGTAACAGCGCACACAGCCACGGGCCCCGGATTCTCCAGGTCCCTGCTTTTAGAATATTCTCCAACGCTGTTGGCTCTACGTGACAGGAAATCAGTCTGCTGTTCGGTTCAGGCCTCCCCAGGTCCAGTCTCCCGCCAGACATGAGCTTCCAGAGAGGAGGGACCATTGCCTCAGCCATGCCGGTGACACCGGCAGGGAGCAGATGTTCAATCCACATGGCCGGTCCGTTCCAACCAACTTGCTCTCCAGCTGTTCAAGGGAGCGGGGATTGGGTGTGATGCCCACGTGTTAAAATGCACACCCCACGATCTCTGCCCGTTGCCCACTCTCAGAGAAGGACAGCCAGCCAGACGGTGGGGCTACCTGCTCCCCACTGGGGAACTTAGGTCCAGAAGAGAAGAGCCCCTTTCACCGGCTCTCCAGACATCCCTGTTTAGGGACAGCTGACGCTGCCCGGGGAAACCAGCACCTGTTATCAATGCCCAGGAAGGAACAGCGCACCCAGTGCGGTCCCCCCTCCCCCACGGCTGCAGGATTGATGAATTTTTTTGAACTCCAACGGAAGCTTTGTAAGAAATAATAGTTTTTAGGGGCGCCTGGGTGGCTCAGTCGGTTAAACGTCCGACTCTTGATTTCGGCTCAGGTCGTGGTCTCAGGGTTTGTGGGATTGAGCCCCGAGTCAAGCCTGCTTGGGTTCTCTCTCCCTCTCTCTCTGCTGCTCCCCTGCTCACATGCACTCTTTTTCTCTCTCTCTCACAATAAATAAATGTTTTTTTTTTAAAAAGAATAGTTTGTAAATAGAAGCGTGGTCACCATTGGTAGAAACTTGCTGGTGGTGGAGATCTCTTGGGCAGGGATCTTATCGTCCAAAGTCTTCATTTCCCATTCAGGGAAATGAGGCTCAGAGAGGGGAGGTGACCTGGTCAGGGTTGCACAGCAGAATTGGAAGCAGAATCCAGGCCTCTTCACTTCCATCCTGATAGTTCCTTTCTTAAAACCTAGTGGTGGGGCGCCTGGGTGGCTCAGTCGGTTAAGCGTCTGACCTCGGCTCAGGTCATGATCTCACGGTCCATGAGTTCGAGCCCCGCGTCGGACTCTGTGCTGACAGCTCAGAGCCTGGAGCCTGTTTCAGATTCTGTGTCTCCCTCTCTCTATGCCTCTCCCCCATTCATGCTCTCTCTGTCTCAAAAATAAAATAAACGTTAAAAAAAAAAATTAAAGCCTAATGGTTTCCCCCAATTTTTCTGTCTGCCACTTTGCGTGGCTGAAACCTTAGGAGGACGCAACAGAGAAACAGAGAGAGAAAAGCCAAGTCGCTCTCGGGGACGAGGGAGGGCTGGGCTGCCGTCCAGGAGCCGACTCACGGTGCAGGTGAGGAGGGCCCTAAGGGCAGGTGAAGGTGCTCGTCTGTGTGAGCCGCTGGGTCCTGCCCTCCACCCACTCAAATCACGTGTCCTGGCTAAAGTTTACATCCTTGGAAAAATAATGAGGGTTGGTCACTAATGGGCCCTTGAGAGTTGTCACCCGCCTGTCGATAATTATAGAGCTTTAATGGGGCTAATTCAGAGAAAATCAGGCTCAAGCCCCTGTCAGTTCCTCTAAGGCCAAACATCCCTTTGCTCTGCTGATGGAGACTGACAGCATCATTTTGACCTTGGTTTGCACCTGGACTTTCCTCACCCGTACACCCTTGGGGATAGGAAATCTGCCCTGGTTGTTCTTTTTTTTTTTTCTTTTTGAAGAAAAATGTCAGCCTCTCAAATAGTTTTAAAAAACTATGGCAAGGGGCACCTGGGTGGCTCAGTCAGTTGAGCGTCTGACTTTGGCTCAGGTCATGACTTCACGGTTTGTGGGTTAGAGCCCCATGTCAGGCTCTGTGCTGACAGCTCAGAGCCTGGAGCCTACTTTGGATCTGTCTCCTCTCTCTCTCTGCCCCTCCCCTGCGTGCACTCTGTCTCTCAAAAATAAATAAATTAAAAAAAAAAAAAACTATTGCAAGAACCACAGAAAAATGGTCAAGCCCGAGTTGAAAGCATTTCCTAGTTGGGAAAACTGAGGCACTGAGCCAAGAACTTCAGGAAGTAGAAAGAAGAATGAGCCATAGTCTCTGTTTCCCAGCAGCTCTGGGGCAGAGGATTAGAACTTTAGGACCTTTATAAGTCTAATCATTCTCCTGCTTTAAATTATTCAAAGGTTCACCACTGCCTCCTGGACTCAGTTTAACCTCCTTGGTGTAGCACTGAAGGCCCTCTGTGATATGACCACCTTGTCCTGAGCCACTTGACAGGCACCTGTGCCGGGCTGTGTTTCCTACCCCTCTCTACCTGTGCACACGGCACTCCCTCTGCCAGGAGCATCTCTCTTTTCTCCTTCCACTCTGCCAGCCTGCTTCTTCCCTTCTCCCAGCCTCAGAGCAGAGCCTTCTCTGTGGGTAAACTCTGTGCATGCTAGCGTTTCTCGTTCGGGTTCCTGCCTCCCTGTTGTCACTGCGGGGCTACTTGTGCATCTCGGTTTCCGTGAAATCCCTCATGTCAGAGATTGTGTCTCGGGCATTCGTGAATCTCAGCACAGTGCCGGCCGTACAGTTGGTCTTGTAACGTTGAATCCATAGAAATATGGTGCGAGCAGGACATGACTGGGCTCAAAGGAAGGGGAGTCACAGCCAGCAGGGACCAGGAAACGCTGCCAGCTGAGGGCCTTCGGGACAGCGATTCCTCCACTGCATCCTCGCTCCAGGCCTCCAGGGGCATCGCTCCTGACCCAGACCAGGGCGAATCATGCAGGGGCAGGTGTGAGCACGGGCATGTGATGCAATTCTGGCCAATGAGACAGAAGGACAGGTCTCCTGGGGACTCTGGGAGAGCTGTCCTCACCCTCGAACCGAGATATGGGCAAGGAAACTCGCCCTTGTCAAATTTAGGATCTTCTTGTTACATGTGACACCTGGACCTGAAGTGGCCGCCTTGCACCGGGAGGGAGGTCAGCCTACGAAGAGAAGAGCATGGCCGAGTGGAAAGGGGGGCAGAACCATCACCTCCAAGGTTGCTGATGGGACACTGTGTAAACCTACCTGCGGGTCCCACGATCTCAACTGTCCTCACTGTTTAAGGCACTTTGAGTTTGCTGTTACTTGCAACCTGGACATTCTAGTCTTTATAGTTTTGAAGAAGGGCCTGGGTCTCCCAGGTGGAGAGTGGGTGGGAGGGCGTCGGCAGGGGAGAAGCACATGCAGAGGGCGGGGCCCGGGGCCCTTCTCCAGGGCAGCAGGCAGCCCAGCCCAGCTTGGCCAGGCCACACCTCGGACCCGTGGGAGGAAGGGAGATTGTAACTCCAACGTGCACTGCGTTTTCTCCCCACCATCGCCCCCTATTAGATCAGTTTGGAACATGTGAATTTTGTGCTTGTGCCTGGAGGTGCCTTAATAAAGGATGGGCTTTAAAGAGAAGAGGGGGAAAGGCTGAATAAATACACAGCACTTCATTCTCAGCCTTGGACAACAGAGCAACCGCCCTAATTTCTTTTTGTTAGAACAGAGATAATCCAATAATTAGGGCAGCAAATAGCATAACCCTGGCTAAAGCCCTAATGAACCATCTGGCTTGAATCACTTAGGCTTATTCTAGGGATCTGGCTGGTAGGGCTGAGAGAGGGCCTCGGCCTGGGGTATCTGCTGAAGAGCGATTCCACCCCCAGCCTGGTCCCACCACAGGAAGGAGCCGAGTTTTCTGTGTTCCCATGCCTAGGATGTTTGCTCGGCCACTGACGGGATCCAAGTCTGGGGTGGGCTGCTCCTGGAAGGGGACAAGGGGGCCCAAGCTGGCTGTGGCTCAGCCATATGCCCTCCTCCTTA
Organism: Panthera pardus; assembly: GCF_024362965.1. Classification (NCBI taxonomy): domain Eukaryota; kingdom Metazoa; phylum Chordata; class Mammalia; order Carnivora; family Felidae; genus Panthera; species Panthera pardus. Next base: position 55,628,662 of record NW_026526876.1, read on the forward strand.
GCTCTTTTCAACAGACTGCCTGGTGTCATGGGTGTGGCCAGCCCACAGTTCAGGCTGGCAAGGCTGTGTTCAGGATGGCCTCGCATTGCCCACCTCAACTGAGTCTGTCCCCTGCTGGGACACGTGAGCTCCCTGGTTCCCATGACCCCGTCCTGTTTCCCTTTGCCCCACTCTCTGCTGCTGGGACAGTGCTCAGTGACAGGCTGCTGAGTTGATGGACTGGAGATGAGGCAGCTGGCCTGAGTTTGGGACTTTTGGGCCACCTTGCCTGGGGGCTTAGGGAGAGCCCAAAAAAATGACAAGATTTCTCACCTCATAATAGTCTGTCATCCAGAGGGCCCTTGGTGGCACCAGGAGGGTTCCCTGAAGTTCATGGGGAAGCCCTGCCCTGCCAGCTCACTCCCTTGGCACAGCAGGAAAGATGTTGGAAGGGCAACAGGTTCCCTAACCCTTCTTCTGGAGGTGGCTTTGGATTCATGGCATCCAAAGGGGTGACTTGGGTCCCAGTTAGGTCCTTCCCAGATGCATGGCAAGTAAGGGGTTGCGATTTGCCCAGGGTGCCAGGAGCTGAGGGTGGGGAAGATCCAGGGCACAGCCCTGAGGACAATCAACTCCCACGACCCAATTTCCCCAAGCTGGCAGGGAAGGGGAGGGGGAGAGGACTGCTTCCCACGTCCATGCCCCACAGCAAGGCCTCAATACACCAGGTTCCGACCAGAGTGCTGCGGTCCAGGCCCACTGAAAGTACCTAGCACTTTCCTCCCCTTGGAGGATGGAGGTGGGGCCTCCTCCAGCTCTCTCCTCCAGGGCCTCCCTAGGTAGGACAATGAGCGGTGGGCCACCTCCCCCAGTGGTGCTGACGACCTCCACATTCAGCTTCCAGAGGCACATTTTATGCTTGGGGAAACTCCAGGCCGCCGGCCCTAGGCCCTTGTGAGCGCCCAAACCAGGCGCAGCCACCTTCGCGGGCGCAGCACGCGGTTGTTGGGGGGACTCAGCTGAGCGGGCCTTGGCGAAGCCTGCGAGCGACCCCTGCGTGGAAAGGTCCACATCCCTGGCAGGGCTGGTGTGGCAGGTCTCACAGTGACGCGACTGGGGCTACAGCTCGGCTGGGGACCCTAGCGAGCAGCGCTGCCCCCCAGCCCCACCCCGGTCTCGTGCCAACCCCTTCCGAACCAGGCGGCGACCTCTTCCACCTCGGTTTCCCCTAAGGTCCCGGGTCGGGCGCGGCAGGCACCGTCAGAGACGGGAAAGGCGAGGAGCTCCCCCCGGCCGGGCCTCGGCCCGGGGACCCCCGCGCTTGCCCACTCCCTGGGGCTCGAGGCTCAGCCCCGGGAGGAGGAGGCGCGTGCTGGGTGACCCTTCCTGGTGGTGGAAAGCGGGCGTAACAGGTGGGCGAAGGTCGGCGGCCCGGGAGAGCTCCGCGGCAGGGTCCACGGACACAGGAGGAAGAACCGCCAAGGTTTTTCCAAAGGACAAGCGGCCCCGCGGTCCTTTGGTGCTCGGCCCGGGCGCCAGCGAAGCCGCCGCGCTCTGCGGGCCGCCGGGCCCACTCGGGAGGCCGGCCCGGCCCCGGGCCCCTCCACCTCCCGCCCCAGCCCGGCCCCTCGGCTGCGGGGCCGGCCCCGCAACGGGTTCCCAAGCGGGGAGGACCGCGCGGCAGGCAGCAACTGGTGTCTCCCCGGGGCGCAGCTCCGCCCTTCCCCGGAACAAAAGCCGCCGCCCGCGCCGGAGCTCCCCGCCAGCGGGCCGAGAGGGGGCGCGGCGCGGGCTCCGAGAACCGGGCCCCGGAAATGGGACACCCCCAGGGGGCGCCCCCAAACTTCCCACCTCTCCAGTGCGGGTCAGGGAGGGGTTCGGGGCTGCCTCTGTAGGGCGCGCGGAGAGCGCACGGAGCGGGCGAGGGGCCGCCACCGGCGGGGGTGGATGCCGGCGAAAGGGGAGACCGCAGGGGGCCGGGGCACCCGCGAGGTCGGGGAGCGAGCGAGAGGCCGGGCCGGGGGAGGGGGCGGGAAGTCGGCGAGTTGGAAACTTACTGCAGTCGTCGGATTCGTAGCCGTCGGCGTCCGGCTCGTCCTCGGGCGGCTTGGCGGGCGGCCGAGCCGGGCTGGGGCCGGGGCTAGGGCCCGGGCTGGCGCCGTAGGCTCCGAAGAGCTGGTCGACATCCTCGTCGTCGTCGCGGGCGCCGTCGGAGGGGCTGCGGCGGCCCGCGCTGGCCGCGGCGGGGCGCGCGGGGGCGTCCGGGGGCGCAGCGGCGCGGGGCCCGGCGTCCGGGGGCAGGCCCCGCGGGAAGCGGGGGAAGTAGTCGGAGATCTGCTTGATGGGCCGGATGGGGCCGGGGCACACGTCGATGGCCATATGCTCCTGGATGCTGATGGTCGCCTTCTCCCCGCGCCGCCGGAGGGTCATGCAGGCAGCGCGGCCCCGCCCGGGCGCGGCCCGGCCCGGCCCGGCGCGGCCCCGGCCCGGGGGGTGGGGGGCGGCTCAGCAGGCCCGGCGGGGCGCGGCGAGGGCTGCGGGCATCGCCGGCGGCGCCCCCCGGACGGCCCTGACGCGGCTGCTGCCTGCTCGGCGGCGGCCGGCGAGTGAGTGCCAGGGGCCGGCAGGCGGGGGGCGGGCCCAGCCCGCGTCACCCGGCAGCAACCAAGCAGTGTGAGTGTGCGGGCTGCGCGGGCGGGCGCGGAGCGGAGCGAGCGAACGGCGCCGCACTCACTCGCACTGGCACCGGCGCGCGCACACCCGCGGGCCCCGGGCGCCTTCCACTCGCGCACACGGGCAGGACCGCCGGGAGGCTGAGCAGGGAGCCGCAGGACGCACACTCGCACGTTCCCGCTTGTCCCAGCCCTTGTGGGGTTCCGTTCCCTCCCACAGGACACACGCGGGGGTGCCAAGTCACTCTAAGCACACAGAAGCGTGTGCAGACGCTTGGCAGAAGCGTCCGCTGGCTCACACCTGCAGGACACATCCGCAAACGTTATGTACCCACACAGAGTTGGTTGCGGGTGCCGTTCACCCCCCGATACACACCTGCCTAACAGGACACACACAGACACACCCAGAGAAGTGATCACGGGACTCGGGGCATCCCCCTCCACCCCCATCTAGCAGGACACACAGCCACGCTCCTAGGAATGTGTGTGAGCAACGTGTGTTGCTCACACGCTGGTAGGGCACGTACATCCTCAGTGGCCCAAGGTCATTGCTGTTCACAATTCCTCTCGGGTCACATACAAGCACACACTCTCCGTAACCCGGAGTCAGTCCCTCACTTGGTTAGTGAATAGTTTGAGGAACTCGCCCCGCTCTCCCCATGGGGATAGGATGGGTGAGAACCTTGACCACAGACTGGTCCCGAGGGGGGAGGGCAGACATGGCCTGGGCAGAAGACACCTGCCCCGTGATGATGGATGAGGCAGAAGTGGGGAGGCAGGGCGTGGCCTGCCCACCTGCTCAAGCCTCCCACATGGTCAGATAACCAAACAAATCTCGGCAGCCCAGCCCAGAACTTTCCGGGAACAGAGCTCTGTTGGGAATGGCTGCTGCTTATACAGGTGTGTCTCCAGAGAGCCCTGGGCCTGGGCAGAATCCTGTTTACTGCCTGGCTTCTGACATATCAGAAATGCTTATCTTCTTGACTGGGTCCCCTCCATGAGTCTGAATGAGGAGAGCCCCAAGCCTGTGTCCCTCCCTCCACCATAACCCACTGAAAGAGGTGGGGGGAACAGAGAGAAGAGAGAGGAGGCTCTTTCTCATCACATCCAGCTGCTACATCCTGATGGATCATCTGAACTTTTTGAACCTCAGTTTCCTCATCTGGGAAATGGGGCTAATTCCAACCTCACAGCATTATGGGGAGGCCCCTTCCAGCATAGAACATGACAGATCAGAGGTGCTCGACAGGGTTGGCTTTCTCTTCTCCCTTCCCTTGAGAGACAAGACTCACTGGTGAGAAATGATGGAGAACCATACGCTGTTTTGTGGTAAGTTCTGCACTGGGTGGTGATAGTCGGCATGACTATATCAAGACCGTTTCCAGCTGCCATCGCTTTGATCCCTTACATTACCCCATGGTGTAGACAGGGCATACTGTTACCATGTTCAGGCGAAGAGATTAAAGCTCAGGCACAATGACTTACCCACAGTGACTGCTGGCTTGTAGCAGAGCTGGGAGTAGAACCCAGGTGTTCTGACTTTTTTGAAGCTTCCACGCACCCCCTCCTCTGCGTCTTCCTCTCCACCCCTGTGAAGCTTGAGGGGTCCGAGCAGAGCTGGAAACACAGGTAAAACCTCGTTTCCCAGAGTTACGGGGGCGGGGGCGGGGAGAGGTGGCCAAGCCTCAGTGGTTACAATAGGAATGAACCAGCCTGGGGGCTCCCTAAGGACGATCTGGGAACCCGGTAGGAGAAAAAAATCAACCTTCCAAGAATCAGAGGCCAAGGGAAGGCCAGGAAAGCCTGGAAGCCTAACACAGTGGGTTTCTCATTTCTGGGAATGCTTAAGGGGATTAGTTCTTAAATAGGCACAGAGTGACTTCTATGCCAGAGGTAGCTGCATCATAAAGTGATTATGTAATGATACGGGTATTAAAGTACAGACACTGAGCCATCATTTCATAAGTCCTTCACTTGAGGAGCAAGAGAGTATTGTCCCCTGTTTACATCCGGGGAAACTGAGGCTTCAGGAAGTCAAGGGTCTGGGAATGAGAGTGGATATCCTGACCCCTGACCCTGTGCCCTTTTGACATCAAAGGTATACCCCTGTGTTCACTGGGAGTGGGGACAGAAGGGGGCTGACCTCTCCCTCTGGCCTCTTGACCTTCTGTGGGTGTGGCTTTTTGGAGGATCAGCTCACAGCTTTTGGCCCTGCAGGTGCTGGCTCTTGGAGAGTCTGGGAAGAAGTGGGGTGGAAAGCCCAGCCTCCAAAGCACTGAGTTGGGGAACCCCGGGATGCCCGCTGGAGAAAGGGGAGGAGTGTGTGGGACCAGCCTCTGGCAGGTGGCAGAGTGGAGAGCCACTCCACGGTCTGAGTTCATCCAGCTATGAGCCCCACCGAGAAGGGGCAGGGTCCCCCTGGAGGGACAGAATTGGTGTTATCCGGGCAGGTGACCATTTTTCTACAAAGAGTATGGGCTGGGGAGTCAGGCAAATTTGGACTCAAAAGCCAGTGTCTCCTGGCCCCTAACTGTGTCTGACTTTGGTCAAGTTGCTTAACTTAGGCCCCTCAGTGGTGGAGTGGGGGAGGCCACGAACAAGTGTGTGAGAAATGCTGATGGGGATGGATGGCACGCAACAGGCACTCAGTCCGCCGTAATTCTTTTGCCCCTGCCTTCCTGGTGCAAACCATCTCCATATGCCCTGTGCCTGCCTCAGTTTCTCTGCCAGTGAAGTGCAGTTGGCCGCCCTCTTCCTGTCTGCTGCCGGACCAGGTGAGGCTATGGGGGGAAGTGCAGGCAGAGGCGAATGTACTTGCTGGCTGGCATGAATGGGGATCTTGAGGTGGCTGGACATGTCCAGGCCCCATCAATCATGTTGCCTTCCATGGTGGCAGCTGGACCGGCCCTTAGCAAAGTTAAGTGGGACCGTCTGCCCTTGGTCACAGCTCTCAGGAATCCTGGGCCCACGCTTCCTCTCCACCTGCTTCTCCCAACAGGCTTCTGAGCACCCCCTCTCCCCCCAAAGGCCCCTGTGCGATGAAGTAGAAGCGGGTTCCTCGAAGGATGGCCCAGCCATCTGTACCGGCAGGATGCATCTTAATAACGCAGATTCCAGGCCCCTATCTCACACCCCCTGACTCAGATACGCATGTACGTGAAGACTCAGGCTGCATCTTAACCAGCGCCCCTGGATTATTTTTATTCACAGTTATTTTTGTGGGAATCGCTGGGTGAGAAGGTGCTAAGGTTTAATACAGTGATTCTCAACCTGGTTTGCTACCTCCACGCTGTTCACTGTGCAACACCCAGGCGGGGGTGGGTGTTGGAATTTCTAGAGTGCTTTGGCAAAGTCCCACACACACCACTTTGGGCACTGGGGCTTCTTTCCTGGCTGAGAATGACCAGTTAAAGCCTTTCCTTCCAGCAGGCGATGGGCATTTTAGAGGAAATGACTCGGCACTCGGCCACATGTCCTTGGTTGGCATCTCTGGCTGGTATCCACGTGCCCTGGAAGGAAGGGCCCTCCCTGGCCTGGCCTAACGTGTACCCCCAATTGCCACTCTCCTCTGATTACTGGAAGAGGAGAAGGTTGTGCTAAAAGAACCTTCTCTATATTCATAGGAATTTTTTACCCAGAGGAGGGGCTGATGGAGGACTTCTAAGCACAGTGGCTGGTTGATGGAGAGGCCTTCCAGGGGCTCCTGAGAATCCACTGTTTACCAAGTATCTATTGAGCACCCACTCTGTGACAGGCCCCGTGCTACGTGCTGCAGGGCGCCTGGTGATGAATGAAGCCCCCCTTTTCTTTAGATTCCAGGGATGGAGGGCAGATCGGGAAGGGACGTGGGAGCCATCCACTCTGGCCCATCGCTGCCTCCTCCTTGCCCCACACAGTGGCCTCGGCTCAGGAAGCCTGGTAGAAGTCCGAGGAAACGAGTCACCGGAAGTGTTAGCGGTTGTAGCCTGTGGCTGCCGAGGGGCGAACTTGACGTGATAATTTATTATGCCCATTCTCATAAACACATGACACTGGTCACAGTACATTTACTAGGACTAGGTCTACCGTGAGGAAAAGCTGACACCTGGTGACGTTGTTTTGCAGACGTCAAACGCTCCTGGAGCTGTCGTGACGGGCTAAGTGGCTCAGAGACGGTCATCGTCTTCCCCTTCTGGGACACCTGTGCAGTGGTGTGCGGACCACAGATCTGTGAGCCCCTCCCCCGCCCGCTTCGCGTCCCATGTGAGCAAACAGGCTGGTGGAAATGGAGGGCCTGGTCCAAGGTCACAAGGGGCCGGGCCAGGACTCACACTCACACGTTCCCTCCCGGCAGGGTGTGGCCTGTGCTGCCGGACGGATGGCAACCAGACCTAGTGAGAGCTCACCTGCCAGGAGGGGCTTAGTCTGGGATCATGCTGCCTGTGGGAGGAGATCAGATGCCAGCAAAGGATAACGCTGAATCCTCAGGGGTTGCTCCGGAAATGACCTGCGGGAGGAAAAGGGGTATAGCCTGAAGACAAGGCAGTGCCCTCACCACCCTGCCCCCAGAGGCCTGGGGGTCGCTGGAGCCCAGGGTCTTGTCTGAATGTCTTTAGGACGGGGGGTGGGGTGGGGTGGTGGCTATCTCAGCATTATAGTGGGTTAGAATGGGCAGGAGCCCTAACTGGCAATTTTGAAACCCAGGTCAACAGCCACAAATGTTCCCTCAAACAGCTTTATATTAATGATGCGATCCAAAAGGTATTAACAGTGCAAATGGTGGCTTCCAATTTTAACTCATTCTACTTTTAAAATGTATGAAATATTTCAGTTGTACGAAAAAGGCCTGGAGGATAATGTAAAGACTGCCCGAACTACCAGCCAGCTTACAAGCGAAACATTACAGGCTCCTCAAAGAAGCTAAAATAGAATTAGCACAATCAAAACAAAAATTATAGGGGCACCCGGACGGCTCAGTTGGTTAAGCGTCGGACTTCGGCTCAGGTCATGATCTCAAGGTCTGTGAGTTCGAGCCCCGGGTCGGGCTCTGTGCTGACAGCTCGGAGCCTGGAGCCTGCTTCGGATTCTGTGTCTCCCCTCTCTCTCTGCCCTTCCCTTGCTTGTCCTCACTCTGTCTCTCTCTCTCCCTCGAAAATAAATGAACATTAAAAAAAAATTACAGATGCATTTGAAATGCCCCGATAGTCCTCCTTGATCCTGCTGCTCTCTCCAGAGGCAGTCACTATCTGGAATTCGATAATCATCGCCCCATGCACACATTTTTACCTTTACTAAAGACATATGCATCCGTAAACAATACGTGGTATTGTTTTACATGTTTTAAAACTTCAGGGGCGCCTGGGTGGCTCAGTCGGTTAAGCGTCTGACTTCAGCTCAGGTCGTGATCTCACGGTCTGTGAGTTCGAGCTCTGCATCGGGCTCTGTGCTGACAGCTCAGAGCCTGGAGCCTGCTTCGGATTCTGTGTTACCTCGCTCTCTGCCCCTCCCCCGCTCGCTCTCTCTCAAAAATAAACATTAAAAAAATTTTAAAAACTTCATATAAATGGATCATATGGTATGTATCCTCATTCAACTGATTTTATCATGTGCCATTGTTTGTGAGATTTAGTCCTGCCGATGCATGTGGCTGTCTATACTTAATTTTCATCACAGTGCAATATTCCACTCTGTGAACACACCACAACTTGTTTCTGTTTTCCTATCGCTGGACATTTAGGTGGAATCCCATGCTTTGCTATTACTCTACACCTGTTATGGTGGCTATTCTTGTCTCCTGGCCCACCTGTGACAGTGTCGTTAACCGTTTCCTGGAGAGGGAATTGCTGGGCAGAAGCACATACGTATCCCTGGCTTGACCAAGTAGTGCAAAGTGGCCATCTCCGTTTCCACCCGCTGTGTGTGAGAGTTCTGCTTCCCCTGCATCCGCATCAACACTCGGTGTTGCCAGACTCGAGTTTTTGTTGGTCTGACTGGTGAGAGAGGGCATCTCATTGTATTTAATTTCTTCTTCTGGCTTTTACTGTCGAACCTTTGCTATGAAGGGTGGGTGTGTGTTGTCAACAGATAAATGGAGCAAATTGAAAATTGAAGAGTTTTTTCTTTAACGTTTAAAAAGTTTATTTACGCATTTTGAGAAAGAGAGAGAATGAGTGGGACGAGGGGGGAGGGGCAGAGAGGGAGAGAGACTCCAAGCAGGCTCTGCACTGTCTGTGCAGAGCCTGACACGGGGCTCGAACTGTGAGATGGTGACCTGAGCTGAGATCAAGAGTCAGATGCTTGGGGTGCCTGGGTGGCTCTGTCCGTTAAGCCTCCGACTCCGTCTGGCTCAGGTCCCGATCTCGTGGCTCTTGAGTTCCAGCCCCGCGTCGGGCTCTGTGCTGACAGCTCGGAGCCTGGAGCCTGTTTCCGATTCTGTGTCTCCCTCCCTCTCTGCCCCTCTACCTGCTCATGCTCTGTCTCTCTCTCCTTCAAACTAAATAAATATTAAAAATTAAAAAAAGAGATGCTTAACTGACTGAACCACACAGGTGTCCCCAGAATTGAACAGTTTCCATCAATAGCAGGGTAGGTTGAATGCAGAATGGGTCCCCCATATGGTGGGATAATGTACAGCCATCAAGAAGGACAGGGCAGCTGTGTGCACACTGATATGGGAGCTATATTGATATTCTGATGTGCTAGAAAACTTTACATCTCAGAAGTATGGTTAAATAAAAAGAGGCATAAACAGCATGCAAATAAAAGGATATATAACACATGTATATTTTCATATATGCCTAAGATACCCCCGAAAGAGCAAAGAAATTGATAAAATAGTTCATCTGGGAAGGGAACTGGGGGGCAGGGAAACTTTTCTGCTCTGTGCATTTTTGCTACCTACATGCATTACTAATTCCCCGCCCCCCCCAAAAAAAATCAGCCTGAAATAGGTGAATTAAGAGAGACAGAAAGTAGATAGAAGTTACCAGAGGCTCGGGGGGTTATTATTTAATGAGTATGGAGCTTCTCTTTGGGAAGACGAAACAGTTCTAGAAATAGTTACAACATTGTGAATATATACTTAACCCACTGATCATACACTTAACAATGGTGAAAATGGTAGGCTTTATGTTACGTATATTTTACCACAATAAAAAAGGTAGGAAAAAAATAAGCCCACAATGTAAACTTTTTTTTAATGGCACCATTAAAAAATAATGATGCTAAGAGAGTAGATCTTAAAAGTTCTCATCACGAGAAAAAAAATCCTTTTTCTTTTTGAAAAAAAATTCTAACTACATCTTAACTAGATTTCCTGTGGTGATCATCTCACAATATATACAAATAGCAAATCATGACATTGTACCCCTGCATGAATATATGTCAATTACACCTCAATAAACCAATTATAATTATTGAAAACATCACTGCCTGTGTCTCCATCCCCTGAGACAAATCCTGATCCTGGCTCCATGGCCGGACAGTGGGAGACTGGAGCTGGCACCAGGACCAACCGAGGCAAGACTCGCCACAGGAGGGCACTGTGACTTCCGGGGCAGGGGGTGGGGGGAAGGGGCTCTTCTGGGCAGAGGCCGCGGCTCCTGAGGCCTTGGCTGAGTACCGCCTAACTCCCCAGCGGGACTGTCCCCATCAGCCTGGGGCCTGGGTGCTCAAGCATCTCTGAGCTTCCCTAGCCCCAGGCTCCCTCCCACTGCTGGCTTCCCTCTCAGCCCTGTCCCTGTGTCTCAAAGATTCTTGCTTTTCTCTAAACAAGACTTCGGATGACCAGGCCTCCCCAACCATTTCACTGCCCTCTTCCATCCCTTGGCAGTGGAGTCCCCCAAATCCTTCTGAGGCTCCTGCCAACAGGCTGCATCCCAGCCTCCACTGATACACACACTGCCCTCCCTTGTCATTCTGATGGCTCCTGATGCCCTTGCCTGGCAACACAATGGACCCAGTCCTGGACCCCTCGACGGCCAACCACCTTCCCGGCGGCTTCATTTCGGCCACACTCCCCCATGGCCACACCCTGGGCCCTGCCATGCCCTGTGGTCACGTCAGTTCCTAAATCACATGTGCAGCCCAGGGATCAGACACCAGAGGCGGGGCGCTGGTCCTGTTCTCACAGGACACAGTAGCATCCTCCACGCTCCCCTGCTGCTCCTGACTACTCTGTCACCTGACAGGCCATGCATCTCCACCTGTCCCAGCCTTCTGGGGTCTCCAGGTCTGAAGAACAGTTTGAAAACCCTTGGTGCCCTGTGAGAGTCCCACACAGAGCCAAGCGGTCCCCTAAACTGGCGTTCCCTAAGCTCTGTCACCTGTGAGACAGCTTCTCAGCTGGGGCCTGCGTTGTTTACATTTTTCTTTAAACACCAACTTGCTTCGGGGCACCTGGGTGGCTCAGTCAGTTAAGAGTCCGACTCTCGGTTTCAGCTCAGGTCCTGATCTCACAGGTTGTGGGACTGAGCCCTGAGTCAGGCTCTAGGATGACAGCGTGGAGCCTGCTTGGGATTCTCTCTCCCCGCCCCCCCCCCCCCCACCCCTCCCATACTTGTGAACATGATCTCTCTCTCAAAATAAATAAATAAACATTAAAAAAATCAATTTGCTTAAAAAGTGCTTTAAATATTCAGCCGTGCTTTGTCCTCACAACAGTGTCTGTGATGGAAACTGATGTGCTGGTTACATTTCTCTACTGCGCATCGAAATAAACATATAATTACTACAATAAAATACTTCTCATTAAGCATATGAGGTTAAGTCAATTGCCCAAGGTCTCACAGCTAAAAAGAGGCAGGACCAACAGTTGAGCCCAGGCTGGTTTGGCTCCAGAATCCATGCCCTTGACCATCACCAGCCCCTATGTGTTCAGCCCTGTCACCCCGGGCTGTGACAGTTACAACACCCATCGACAGGCCAAATTTGCCACACATATTTAAGCTGAAGATAACCCAGCTCTTTGCACGTGTTAGGGGGGGGTCTCGAGTCAGAATGAGGTTTGTTTCACATCCTCCATATGGTATCTACCAGCTCTGGGTCCATCCTCCCCTTTCGTGGGACAACTGCCCTGGGGCCCGCACTACTGTAGGGCAGGCCTTGGGGCTCACCCAGAGAGCCCAGGGTCTGAGTGGGGGAGTGGGGTCGGCAACGGCCGCCCCGCCTCCCCTGCCCCCACCTGCTGGGTCCCTGAAACCCAAGGCTGAGAAAGAGTTCAGCAAAGGGGGTGGAGGAAGCAGAAGTTTGTCTTCGCAGGAGGCCCGGTCTGCACTAACGTCGTCGCTGTGGGAGAGTGTGGCTGTTTGCACAACTGTTTGTGGTTGAGTCAGCTGGAGCTTGGGGTGTGCAGGGGGGCCCTACAGGGGTGGATGCCCTGCTGAGTGTCACACTGCCCCTGGATGCTGCTGACCCGCCAGTTCCGCCTGCTTCTGGGCAAGTGTGGGGAGCACTTCGTGGCACATGTATGTAGAGCCACAGTCTGGGACAAATGAAGTGCTTCTTCCGGCTCGCCCAGCGCCTCTCCCGCTGCACGGTCTGGCACCCAAACATACCCATCGGCGGGGCTGCCGTGCCTCTGCCCGCTGCCCTCACCCCTCCCCGATCACTCGGCACGCTCCTATGCTGCCTTCAATGCCCTGCTCAGGTGTTGTTCATCCCTGAAGCCGACGCAGGTGTTCTTTCCACGATACCCCCTTGTGGCCGTGCCTGTGACATGTTACCGAGCTTATCACACATCGCGTGATTTGGGTTTAAGAGTCGGTCTCCCCAGCGGTGTCGAATTTCTTGAGGAGCTGGAGGGGACGGCTCCATCTTTGTGGTCCTCGAGGTGAGGCGGTGTTGATTGATGTGACTTGGAACCCTCTGGGAGAGTCTCAGGACCCACCCTTAGGGAGCCCAGGCTGCAGGCCCAGAGTGGGGCCTGGGAATCAATCATGTTCCCAGGGTTCTGAAGCTGGGGGGCAGGTAAGACTTCCACAAGCACGGCACGTCTTTACTAACAGGGAACCTGAGGGCCTGAGAGGCTAACCTGACCCGTCCAAGGTCATACAGTAACTTTGAGTCAGGGACAGGGCTTGAGGCTCTGCACTTCCCCTTGCCTGAGGGGCTGGGAGCATGGGTCTCCCCTCTCCTGCCATCTGGGTCATTCATTCATTCATTCATTCATATTACTTTGCTTTTTTTTTTCTTCTCCTTAAGTTTATTCATTTATTTATTTATTTAGAGAGGCAGAGAAAGAGACTGAGAATCCCAAGCAGGCTCTATGCTCCCAGTGCTGAGCCTGACACAGGGCTCGATCCCATGAAGTGTGAGGTCATGACCTGAGCTGAAATCAAGAGGCAGATGCCTAACCGACTGAGCCACCCAAGCACCCCTACCTGGGGTCCCTTTAGGCCCAGCCTCGGGCTCAGGGCTCGAAGCCCACCCATTAAGCCAGTGGAGTTTTCCTGAGGCTCTTCCCTTGGCCCTGCCTGGGTTCTGGTGGCCCTGATGGTGACTATACCTTGACCCCCTCCCACAGGGCCTTGGCAGAGGGCACTTAGTCTTGAGGAGAAATCCATTTAGTTTCCTTCATCCTACCCTCTGCTGAACAGGCCCGCTGACATTGAGTGTGGGTTTGCCTCAGGACATTTGCACTAGCCAGTTCCTCTTCCAAAATATCCTTGCACCAAATCACTTCATGGGGGGCTCATTCTCACCTTTTAGATCTTGGCTCAAGACGGTCTCCTAGAGAGCCTCTACCAAAGCCTCTGTGGTCCGGTCCTGTTGTTTATTGTCAGGGAGCTCCTTGTAGGCAGGCATCTAGCACTGTGCCTGGCCCCTGGCTGGTGGAGTTCACAGTGGCTGAAGGGAGGGGTCTGAGCACATAGGTGGCCCTGGCCGAACGGGCCCAGATCCGCCTGTGGGCGACACCTTGGGGTTCCAGGCAGGGCAGCTGAGCGGAAGGAGGCAGGAAGACCAGCAGAGGCCCCGCCAGCCAGCCGGCCCAGCTCCTCCCTGCCTGTGTGCCCTCCCACTCTGGGCGGGCGGCCTTGGAGACAGCAGCATTTAGAGAGAGGAGAGAGGAAAAGCACAGGTCATCCATCAGCAGGGAGACGTGGAGAGCCTGGTAAATCAGGGAGGCTGTCTGAGGCCCTTTTGCCAACTGTCTGCCAGCACCCAGGGCGTCTGGGAGCCTGGGGGACAGGCTGAGGGGCCCCTTCGTCCCAGCTGCCCCCATGGGGACTGAGGACAGCCAAGACAACCACAGGACCTCCCTGGTTGAGGAGAGAGGACCAAGGGATGCTCCATGCCCTGCCCCCCTCCTGCATGCTTCAGTGTGTTGACCCCCCCCAGCCTAATTACTTATACAACCCTCAGTATTTAGAATTTCAATACATAAGAGTGTAGAGATTAACATAACAAACCCCAAAACCATCCTCAACAAAATGAACATTTCTTTTTTTTTTTTTTTGGAGAGGGTTTTTAACTTAAAGTGAACTATAAGGGCCACCTGGGTGGCTCAGTCCGTTAAAGTGTTGACACTTGGTTTCAGCTCAGGTCATGATCCCAAGGTTGCGGGATGGAGCCCCCAGTCTGGTTCTGCACTGAGCAGGCAGCCAGCTTGAGTCTCTCTCTCTCTCTCTCTCTCTCTCTCTCTTTCTCTCTCTCACTCTCTGCCATTCTCCCCAGCCTGATCTCTCTCTCTCCAAAATAAGATAAAAAGTAAAATAAATAAAAATATCAACACTGTAAAATATCACAGATATAACTTCCCCTTCCTGGGTCCCATGAGCGCCCCAGGGGCAAGCTTAATTATGCAGCTGATGTGGGTCTGCCTGGGGCTGCCTTTGATATTTTTATTATGCATATTTATATTCAAGAAGTATTGTTTTATAGAGTTTAAAACTTTTTATAAATGGCACCAATACGGCATGTATTATTCTGCAACTTGGCTCTAAATGCTTTATTAAAAAACAGCTTTATTGAGGTATAATTTATACACTCTAAAAACGACCATGGTAAGTGTACGATTTAATGATTTTGAGTAAATTTACAGGGTTGTGCAACCATCAGCACAATCCAATTTTAGAACAGTTCCGTGCCTCCTAAAAAGTCTAAGTGTTTTTTTTTTTTGTTTTCTCTTTTTCTCTAAATGCTTCTCGATACACATTTTAAGAACTGCCATCACAAAGCTCCTACTGCGTGCCTAGCGCTGTTCTGACAGCATTCCGTACACACACGGCTCACTTAACCCTCACAGCCCCTGCGTAAGTTGAGCTCTCTTAGAGACAATGACACTGGGCACAGAGAGGGTGAGAAACCACCCGAGGTCACCTTGCTAGAAACCTACAGAATGCGCTGCGAACCCGGCCTCCTGACCCCAGAGCCTGCGACGCTTCGGTCCCACCACCTGAATGCACGAATCTGCCTGTGGTGCGCTGGTGTCAGGCAAACACCCGTATCCCGTGATGGGACACTGAGGCTTGGTGTCCCTGGGATGGGAAATGGCGGAGCTGGGATTCAGTCCCAGGTCTGTGTGACCCCCAGGTCCCCCGGCCCTCTTCTAGTCCCCTCTGCGGCTTTTCTTTTTTTATTCCCAGCAAAGGGAGAAGGGGAAAAAAAGGAAGGGAAGAATGAGTGGAAAGGGAGAGAGAGAGAGAGAGAGACAGGTCAGAACCAACTTTTAAGTTCTTTTGTGCTCATGCAGGTCTCCACAAACACACTTCTATACAGCACCTGTGCATGCGCAGCCACACTTGCACCCGTGACCACACGCATGCACACGCGTGTACACACATCTGCACATACCTGTGCAGGTGGACACATTCATGTTCGTGCCCTCGTGTGCAGTGCATGCATGCTCAAAGGACCGGAGTCAGTGTTCAGAGGTCCTTTGTTGCTCAGAGGACAGAGAATGTCAGTGTGTGTGTGGGGGGGAGGGGTTTTAGCCCCCCCCACCCCTACCCACACTCCTCTCTTCTGTCCAGGTGCCGGCTGGAGGGCCTTTGTTAAGTCAGGTTTCAGCGCAGGGGAAACGGGCTGGGGTATGATTTCTGGGACTTCGCTGGGCTGCTGGAGCCGTAGGGTCAGCCCGACCTTGCGCTGCCAGGAGTCCCGTCCACTATGTCTCTGCTCCCCGGCCTGGATCTTCCCGTCCCCAAGGGTCATTCCTGGCCCCAGGACTTATTTGAACATACACAGACCTGCAAGGAACGGTGGGGAGCCAGTTTGCTCACTGAGTGAGCAAGCCTCTGGGTGCTGGGTACACGTCCTCATGACAGACCCACGAGGGGGTGCGTGTGGTGGTCCCTGCCATTTTAGGTGGGAGAGACCGAGGCACGTGGGCCTTCTGCAGGACCCTACAATTAGTGAGAGGCGGGCTCTGGATGCAAAGCCAGGCTGTGTCTCTGCCCCAGCTGGCCCGGGGATCCCCAGCCCCATCCCATGCAACAGCAGCTGCTCCAAACCCGAACCTGAACCCAGGAGTTCTGACATCTAGCTCCTGAGTCTGGATCCTGGCTGGTGCTTTACATGGGCTGGTAAGCTGACAGGTTCGTGACGAAGCTTTACCCCAGCCATGGCAGAATAGGAAAAGCAGAGGACAACACGGTGAGTTTTATACAAAGTTAAATCCACTTAATTGGAAAAAGATGGCCTTTTTTGTGATCTTTTTCTGAAATGAGAATGGTCTTATATGGTGGTTCTGATTTAAAAAAAAATTTTTTTTAATGTTTAAAAAATGATAGAGAGTGAGAGAGAGAGAGAGAGAGAGAGAGCAGGGGAGGGGCAGAGAGAGAGGGAGACACAGAATCAGAAACAGGCTCCAGGCTCTGAGCTGTAAGCACAGAGCCCAACGCGAGGCTCAAACTCATGACCTGAGCAGAAGTCGGACACTTAACCTACTGAGCCATTGAGCTGTCCCTGGTGGTTCTGATTTTTTTTAAAAAAATTTTAAATGTTTATTTATTTTTGAGAGAGAGAGACAGAGACAGAGAATGAGTGGGGGAGGGGCAGAGAGAGAGGGAGACACAGAATCCAAAACAGGCTCCAAGCTCTGTCAACACAGAGCCTGATGTGGGGCTCGAACTCACAAAATTATCATGATCTGATCCAAAGTCGGACCCTCAACTGAGTAAGCCACCCAGGTGCCCCAGATTTTATATTCTTACTTGGCAAAATAAAAATGTGGGTAACTGCACACCAGCCCCCAAATCCAGGGGAGATGTTTCTGGTTTGTGGCCCCCCTAAAGTTTGGGCCTCTTCTGGGTGCCCAACATTCGACACACCTCGAGCCTGGAATCGGGACTTCTTCAGTAGCTGTTCTCCCCAGTTTCATGTTTGTATTTGCGAAAACAATCTAGTTGAGGAAATCCTATCCAGGATGTTTGAAATCTTTATGCCACCAGCTCAGACTCTGGATTGAGTTGACAACAAAATGGACAGAAACTCCCTTTCTCCTTCAGCAGTCAGACTTCAAGGCAACTTCAACCCTGGGAACTCAGCCAGTTCTGGGGAAGAGAAAGAATCAAAGGCCTCTGAACAGTAAAAAAAAAAAAAAAACAA
The DNA here is from genome assembly GCF_024362965.1 of Panthera pardus. Taxonomy (NCBI): domain Eukaryota; kingdom Metazoa; phylum Chordata; class Mammalia; order Carnivora; family Felidae; genus Panthera; species Panthera pardus. The sequence goes on from NW_026526876.1 coordinate 55,645,839, forward strand.
CCAACAAAAAAAACCTGCCTTTAGAACAGAGTTCAGTTGGGAGCCCAAGCTTTGGCCTTACTGCAAATTAAGAACAATGACTTGGTAAAGCTTGTTTATCTCCCGTGCACCATCCCTGGAGGGGGCAGCAGGCAGCAGATTCCGGCTGTCGACTGTCAGGGGTTGGGGGCGCAGGGCTGACCTGTTAACAAGAACATTTAGGGGGAAGGCAGCCGTCCCAGTGACCCAGGGCCATTTAGTGTGGGGACGAAGAGGTCTTATGTCTCTAGTCCAGCAAAATTGACAGGGCGCTTACATGCTGATCTGGAGAAAAAGGGCGTTCCTAATACATTGCAGGAAGATTGCCATAAAAGTGGCTAAAAAGCAATCATAAAACCAAAACAAAACCCCAACACCTAGGGGACCGGATGAACTTCAGTTATCCGGAAGCTTAAGAGAGTGGCATTCACAGCATGAAGGCCTTGGCTGGCAGGAGGTGGACGGTCAGTCTGGGCAGCCCCCTCCCCCTCGAATTATCGGTGTCGGGCATGGGCACGAGTTTCCCTCTGCGAGCTGGCCCTTGGGGTGGGCCTGGTACCCCAGGGTCATGGGTCCAATTGCACTCTGTGTCCTCCCCTGCTGGATCTTGCACCCAGAGCCTGGTAGCTATTCTGTGCCCCCTCTGATCTTGGGAGTGGGCATAACCTGAAAGAGTGGCTAAGCCAGGGCATTTGCTGCTCTTACCACGAACCAGACAACGTTTGAAGCACGCACCGTGCATTATTTCATGTAATCCTGTTGTTATCTCCAGGAGACAGAGTCTCAGAGAGGTTAAGCTATTTGCCTAAGGTCACACAGCCAGCTAGTGCCAGAGCTAAGAAGAGAACACAGTGTTGTCTAACTCCGGGGCCTGGGCTTTCTGCCCTGAACTCCCCAGCCTCTTCAGCCAGCTGGTGGCCAGGTTCTGCTGCCTGGGGCTTCAACGGAGGCCGCGCCTGCTCAGGGCAGCCATGTGCCGGGCCTGGGATTGACCTCGCATTCTTTCTCACCCCTGGGGCTGCACTGACAGCAGAAAGCAGAATGTTTTCATTTCTCTTTCCCCAGATGCCAGCTCTGACACCTCCAATTTCTACTGTGATCATAGTGTTTTCTGAGTCAAGCAGAGTAGAAGGAAAATCGCTCTTTCCCTGGAATAATTTATCATCTTGTTATTTCCATTAGCAGACTCTGTTTGAGCCTATTCCTTGCTGAGCTGTTTGAATTCCCAGCTTGGAAATCCCTGGGCTGGGCGGGGCGTGGCGGGGGGGGGGACGGGAAATGCTGCTTCCCACTTTGGGAGTGGAGGAGAGAGGGGTTCTGCCGTCAGCTAGGGGACAGGGCGTGGAATACAGTGGGGACAGGGCTAGGGATAAAAGCCAAGCCAGGAAGCAGGGGGCATTCTTGTTGCTTCTGACTCCATAGGTGTGTGTTGGAGCTCCACAGGGCCCTGCTGGGCTGATGGCTGGGGGTGGCAGAGGGCTGCTGGGATCCACAGCTAGGGGCCCGAGGAAGGCAAAGCCACTGGGGATCGTTCCAGAGGAGACCCAGGCCCTGGACCACAGCATGGAGTGAGGCGGCTTGAGGCTGCCTGAAGATGCTGATTTCCATTTGCCACAAGTCGAGCATCCTCAGGAGACCATGGACATGAGCACACAGCTTAAGAGCAGGGGCCATGGGATCACATCCTCGCTCAGCCACTTGCTGGCTGTGTTATCTTGTGTAAACCACTTAAGCTCTCCCAGCCTCGGTCTCCTCCTCTGTCAAGTGGGAGGAATGATGTCTCTCTCCCAGTGTTGTCAGGACTAATGGAGGGAACGGTGTGAAGAGCTGTCTAGCAGCCAGCCGTGGCTCATGTGAGCCACATGTCAGCTGTTTACAGAGATGGGCTCTTCCCAACTTGCCTGGGAACTTTGCTGGTTTTGGCATTTTCATCTTGCGTCCTGGGAAACCCCTTAGTTGTGGGGAGACTGGGACGGGTGGTCACGCTGGCCCGTAGCCTCTACACTCCTCAGATCCCGGACAGGAGCCCCCGGAGCCCGCTTCGGTACCTTAGCGGCACTGACGCAAAATCCCGAGCGTCGGTATCCCTCTGGCTCTGAGGTCTTGCTTTGGCTGAGTCAACGCCCCGTTGCGGGGCGGCCTTAAGTTTCCATATTCAGGATTCTGAACCACGGAGATTCCGATGTGAAATTCAGGCCCTTCTTCACCCAAATCCATCTCCATAAGCATCTGGGCATGCAGGTGACACAGGGGACGTTCAGGGTGAGGTGAGGAGTGGCTTTTATCCCTGTGGCACCAACAGCATCGAACGGAACATGCACACTAGTGATTCAGCCACCCCTGTGGGTGGGGTCATGTGGCCGAGTGGGGGGCAGGGGGAGATGTACCCAGGCATCCCCCCTCCCCGCCTCACCCCACTGCTCTGGTTTCAGTCTCTGACCTCTCTCCCTACTCGAAATACCTGTTTGCTTCTTCTCTTTATTTTTAGTGTTTATTTATTTATTTTTGAGAGAGAGAGAGAGCGAGAGAGAGCGAGCAAGCACACACAAGCAGGGGAGGGGCAGAGAGAGAGGGAGACACAGAATCTGAAACAGGCTCCAGGCTCTGAGCTGTCAGCGCAGAGTCCGACGGCGGGGCTCGAACTCACGGACCGCGAGATCATGACCTGAGCCGAAGTCGGCCGCTTAACCGACGGAGCCACCCAGGCGTCCCAATACCTGTTCACTTCCGATATCTCTTTTGCGGCCTTGGTCCCCTGGTGGAGTGTATTCTTGGGATCATCCGCAGTCATCCTTTAAAAGTATTTTCCGAAACCGAAACAGTTTTTTCCCAAGAGGAATTGTGGGGCCGACCGTTCAGATAATAGCAGCTGTGCCTCACAGGGAACTGTGTTGAGTCATCTGTTTAGACTTGGAAAGCCCTAAGCATTGGGAAAGGCCACGTTTGGGATCTGTTCCATTCCTCTCTCCATCCCTCCCTCCCTCCACCCGTCTGCCCACTCATCCACCTGCCCGGCTACCCATCCAGCAATCCGGCAATATTTCCTGACAGCTAACCAAAGCTGAATAAGCCACAGCTCCTGCCTGTAAGGACGGACTCCAGGGAACCCAGCCCTGCCACCCCTCATCTGGCAGCAGAGCCCAGGCAGCGGGCACAGGGCACCGGTCTGAGCAGGCCCTGCACGGGGAGGAGGGGCGCAGGATGAGAACACCCAGCCCTCCGTTTCCCCGCCAGCAATGAGCCTGGGCAGAGGGGTGGAGGGACAGCAGTCGGGAAGGAGGGAGGCAGAGCGAGCGAGAGGCTTCATTTGTCAGCTGCTCAGCAGGTACAGTCAGACTTAAAATGTCCCCAAAGAGTGTGTGCTGAGAGGCAGGGGGTGAGCACGCTGAATTATTTCTGCAGTAATTGGCACTGAAGGAGCTGCAGACATCCTGGGGTCTGCTCTCACACTCGCCTGCCTGGGTGAAGACGAAAGGGGCAGCTTATCGGGGCCTCCTGGGGCTCTCCCCTCCCACCGGCCCACCCTCCCTCCTCCCCCTCTCCTGGGCCTGGGTACTGATGGGTCTGCAGGCTCCTTGACTCTGCACAGGTGGCCTGGGGGCGGGGCTGGTGCGCGCAGGTCAGAGGCCCACAGTCTGCAGAGCCTCGAGCCAGTTGCATCGGGGCCCTTCTCTGCAGGGAACGGCCTTGCCAGGGGCTCTGCCAACGCCTGCCTGGCGGGGTCCTTGTCCCCAAACGGTCTTGGCAAGGCCAGTGCTGGGTTTTCCTTTGGTCTCATCCCTCCCCTGTGCAGAAGAGCCTTTGGTGGTGCTTAGGATGAGCAATTTGAAACAACTGGTCAGTTTGTAAACAATTGAATTTTTCCATGTGTGTATGCACGTGTGTGTGTGTGTGTGTGTGTGTGTGTGTGTGTGTGTGTGTGTGTGTGTATTCATGATGTTTGGTGTCTATCTTCCCTGGTAAGTGTTTCTGGCTGGTACCTGGGGCACCCCTCCCACAGCTGGGCCCTCCACCTGGCAGCCTTATGCTGGAGGCTTCTCCTTCCTCCCCAGGGGCAGAGTGCGAGCGTGGGCAGCCTGGGGTGGGCGATCCAGACAGGTCACTTTCTAGCCGACCCTCATTCCTTTCTGCTGTGGAACCAAGCAGAGAGAACAGGTAAGAGGGGAGTCCCTATGTTGGCAGTAGGGGTGGGCATGGGTCCCAAACTGCCCCCTGGGACTTCCTATGCCCCAGCTCCCACCCCCACCCCAGGCTGGTCTGGGGAGCACCGTTAGAAAACTCTATTTAGGGCACCTGGGTGGCTCAGTTGGTTAAACGTCTGTCTTCAGCTCAGGTCATGATCGCACGGTCTATGAGCTTGAGCCCTGCGTCGGGCTCTGTGCTGATAGCTCAGAGCCTGGAGCCTGCTTGGGATTCTGTGTCTCCCTCTCTCTCTGCCCCTCCCCCACTCATACTCTGTCTTTCTGTGTCTCTCAAAAATGAATAAATGCTAAAAAAATTTTTTTGATTAAAAAAAGAAAACTATTCAGTTCTCCTATCTCGTAGACGGGGAGTGACAAAGGCAGAAGGCTGGCAGCAGGGACAGGATGAAGACCTGTGTCCCACATTCCCAGTCAGGGGCTCTGGCCTCCAGCCCAGGTGGAGAGTCTAAGTATTCGCTTCATCAGGCCTTGACTGAGGACCTGGCTATACTTATGGTCTGCACCCAGAAAGAAGAGCCAGGCCAGTCAGGACCAGCTACATAATTTGCAGGGCCCAGTGCAGAATGAGAATGTGGGGGGTGGGGTGCCTCGGTCGGTTAAGTGTCTGACTTTGGCTCAGGTCATGGTCCCACGGTTCCTGAGATCAAGCCCTGTGTCGGGCTCTGTGCTGACAGCTGAGAGCCTGGGGCCTGCTTTGGATTCTGTGTCTCCCTCTCTCTCTGCCCCTCCCCATTTGTGCTCTGTCTCTCTCTCTCTCAAAAATAAATAAACATTAAAAAAAGTTAAAAAAAAAAAAAGAATGAGAGTGTGGTCCCTTGTTCAAAATTATTTTTTTAAATTTGTTTAAAGAATGTTTACTTTTGAGAGAGAGAGAGAGAGAGAGAGTGTGAGCGGGGGAGTGGCAGAGAGAGAGAGAGAGAGAGAGAACGAGAGAGAGAGAGAGAGAGAGAGAGACAGACAGACAGACACAGAATCTGAAGCAGGCTCCAGGCTCTGAGCTGTCAGCACAGAGCCCGACATGAGGCTGGAAGCCATGAACTGAGACATCATGACTTGAGCCGAACTTAGACACTTAACCAACGGAATCACCCAGGCGCCCCATTGTTCAAAATTACTTTGAATTTGAAGACAGTGACAGCAGCGTATTACACTGAGCGTGGGGCTCTGTGTGACCATGCAGGTTGTGTGACCACGGTCGTGAGGCCAGCACCGTGCCCTTCGGGAGCAGCCGGGGTCTCTGGGTGACTGCCATTCCCCATGCCAGGAGCCAGAGGGGGCAGAGAGATGCTGGAGGAGAGCATACTGCCTTCGAAGGAAAGGCAGCCCCTCGTGTTCCCCTGGTGGGAACGGAAAACGGTGCAGCTGCTGTGGAAAACAGACGGGTGGTTCCTCAAAGACCTACACAGAGGACCACCACGTACTCTGGCAATGCCACTTCTGGGAGCATGCCCCGAACAATTAAAACAGGGTCTCGAACACACACCTGGCCACCAATGTTCCTAGCAGCATCATTCACAGTAGCCACAAGGTGGAAATAACCCAAGTGTCCTTCCCCAGATAAATGGATAAGCCATGTGATACAGCTATACAATGGACTTATTGTATAATTGGAATTATTTATTCAGCCACAAAAATGGAAGGAAATTCTGACATATGCTATGATGTGGATGGACCTTGACAACATTACATTAAGTAAAATGAGCCAGATGCAAAAGAATAAATACCGTATAATTCCCTTTATATGAGGTACCTGGAACAGTTAAGTTCATAAAGACAGAGGGGAGAATGCTGGCTAGCGGGGCCTGGGGGAGGGGAATGGGGAACAGGTGTTTAATGGGTATACAGTTCAATTTGGAAAGATGAAAAAGTCTGGAGATGGATGGTGGTGATGGTTGTACAACAGTGTGAAGGTAGTTAGCGTTGCTAAACTGTGCACTTCAAAGTGGCTACAATGGTCACAGAGCTAGAACAAACAATCCTAAAATTTGTATGGAACCAGAAAAGACCCCGAATAGCCAAAGCAATCTTGAAAAAGAAAACCAAAGCAGGAGGCATCACAATCCTGGACTTCAAGCTATACTACAATGCTGTAATCATCAAGACAGTATGGTAATGGCACAAAAACAGACACTCAGATCAATGGAACAGAATAGAGAACCCAGAAATGGACCCACAAACATATGGCCAACTAATCTTTGACAGAGCAGGAAAGAACATCCAATGGAATACAGACAGTCTCTTCAGCAAGTGGTGTTGGGAAATCTGGACAGTGACATGCAGAAGAAAGAACCTCGACCACTTTCTTACACCATACACAGAAAATAAGTTCAAAATGGATGAAGGACCTAAATTTAAGACAGGAAGCCATCAAAATCTTCGAGGAGAAAGCAGGCAAAAACTGCTTTGACCTTGGCCGCAGCAACTTCTTACTCAACACATCTCCAGAGGCAAGGGAAGCAAAAGCAAAAATGAAGTATTGGGACCTTAATAAAATAAAAAGCTCCTGAACAGCAAAGGAAACAATCAGCAAAACTAAAAGGCAACTGACGGAATGGGAGAAGATATTTGCAAACAACGTATCACATAAAGGGTTAGTATCCAAAATCTATAAAGAACGTATCAAACTCAACACCCCCAAAATAAATAACCCAGTGAAGAAATGGGCAAAAGACATGAATAGACACTTCTACAAAGAAGACATCCAGATGCCCAACTGACACATGAAGTGATGCTCAACATCACTCATCATCAGGGAAATCCAAATCAAAACCACAATGAGATACCACCTTACACCTATCAGAATGGCTCACATTAACAACTCAGGCAACAACAGATGTTGGCCAGGATGTGGAAAGAGGATCTCTTTTGCACTGCTGGTGGGAATGCAGAGTGGTGGGAATGCCACTCTGGAAAACAGTATGGAGGTGCCTCAAAAAATTAAAAATAGAATTACCCTATGACCCAGCCATTGCACTACTAGGCATTTATCCAAGGGATACAGGTGTGCTGTTTCGAAGGGACACATGCACCCCCATGTTTATAGCAGCACCATCAACAATAGCTAAAGTATGGAAAGAGCCCAAATGTCCATCAGTGGATGAATGGATAAAGATGTGGTATATATATTAATGGAGTATTACTCAGCAATCAAAAAGAATGAAATCTTGCCATTTGCAACTACGTGGATGGAACTGGAGGGCATTATGCTAAGTGAAATTAGTCAGAGAAAGACAAAAATCATATGAGGACTTTAAGAGACAAAACAGATGAACATAAGGGAAGGGAAGCAAAAATAATATAAAAACGGGGAGGGGGACAAAAACATAAGAGACTCTTCAATATGGAGAACAAACAGAGGGTTACTGGAGGGGTTGTGGGAAGGGGGATGGGCTAAATGGGTAAGGAGCATTAAGGATTCTACTCCTGAAATCACTGTTGCACTATATGCTAACTAACTTGGATGTAAATTTAAAAAAATAAATTAAATTTAAAAAATGGCTAAAATGGTAAACTTCTGTGTATTTTGCCACGATAAGAAAAAACAAAGAAAAAAAGGAAGGGAAGGCAGGTGGCATGGGAAGACAAGACAGTTGTAGGGGTGGTGAGATGTGCTGGGGGCTGCGGAATGGCAGCCTCCCCTTCCGGAGGTCAGGGGCCAAGTTCAGGGTTAGCTCCCAAAGCCCTTGGAGGAGCTGCAGGTCAGCCCAGAGCCAGGCCCTGGTTCCAAAGGCCCTGAGAGGCTACTTGATTGGTAAGTAGGAGCTCTTGGAAACCTTCTAAGACAAACTCACCCCTGCCATTGCCTATATCTTGTGGCCTGAAAAGACGGCCACCTCACTGAACCCACCCTGGGTGTCCCTGTGAGGGAAGATTCATGAAAGCACCCAGAGTTCTCAACCACCATGGACCGTGGGCACGAGACAGTGTCCAACATGGGGGCAAAATCTCCGGGCAGTGACTGAGATTTGCTCTCATTTATTACATTAGCAGTGGGGGAAAGCCCCAGAGGGACAAGGGGCTGGCTTTACCCTATTCATCTAGAAGTTTGGATCTGTGCTGCTGACATAGCCTGGCCACCCTTCTACCTGTGTCTGGCTCGCTTGACCCTCGGCACCCTGATTCACCAGCAAACCCCACCCTGCATCCAATGGCCCCATATTCAAATATGGGCTCTTTTGACCCTTCTGGGTCTTAGTTTCCTCTTCTGTAAAATGGGCACAATAGAAGTATCTGCCTCATAGGTGGGTGAAGATCCCTAAAGCTGATAGCAGGTGATTGACTCAAGAAATGGTATCCACGATGGTTATTATGCAGCAAAATGCTTCCTTTCTCCCTGGCCGGGGCTCAGTGGAACTGGGGGCTCTGCTTGTTGTCAGCAAACAAAACAGTGTGAGGAGGCGGGGTCAGTGAGGCAAGCGAGAGGGTCCTTGCTGGGCCTCTCTCCGGAGCCCGAGTCTGCCCTGCCGCTTCCCTGTCCCAGGCTTGCAGCACCCTGCACTCAGGCAGAACACAGAGATGGTCCACGGGAGAAGGAGAAACAGGCAGAGACAGACACAGGCTTCTGGGAGCCTTGAGATGCAAGGCCAGGAAGTGGGTGTTTTCTCATTTGGGAAAGATCCGGTCCCCACTTTGTTGTGCATTGGCTCTCACCTGCTGGGCCGTGGATGCTTTTGCCTCCAGGGCTAAAGAGGCGCATCTGTCCAGGAGCTGATGTGGCAGCAGGATTCTGTCTGAGGTTTGTCTCCTCGGCCTGTGGGGGCTGTGTTTTTTCTGCCAGCCCCGTCCTCATTGTGGCTTCCCAGCCTGGGTCAGTCTAGGGATGGAAGTCCAAGGAAATGCGGGTAAACTGGTTCCACTAGATCATTCTTTCTCTTTTTCTTTTTCAATGTTTATTTGTTCTTGGGGGGGGGAGGGGCAGAAAGAGAGGGAGACACAGAAACTGAAGCAGGCTCTAGGCTCTGAGCTGTCAGCACAGAGCCTGACGTGGGGCTCGAACTCACGGACCGCGAGATCATGACCTGAGCCAAAGTTGGACGCTTAACCGACTGAGCCACCCAGGTGCTCCAGCTCCTTATCTTTTTGTATATCCTTGTATACCTCCTCTGTGCTCATGCTCCAATCTGGGCTGGCTGGCCTTGGCCTCTAGCCCAGCCACACAGCCACAGCCATTGTCCTAGGGACTCTCTTTGCCCCTTTCCCGTGCTGGCTCTCCAGTTTCCTGTGTCCCCGGCAGTCTGCTTTTCTCCCTTGTTTGGTTGGAGCACATCTTCTAGCAGCTGCCTGGGAAAGAATGTATGGGAGGTCAGTTTTTTCAAAACTCACAATGTCTGAAAATATCTTCATTCTACTATCATTGAGATTTGGCTGGGTACACATCTAGATTAGAAACCATTTCTGGGGGGCTTGGGTGGCTCTGTTGGTCAAGCGTCCAACTCCTGATTCCGGCTCAGGTCATTCTCTCACAGTTCTTGAGATTGAGCCCTGAGTCGGGCTCTGCACTTGGCAGAGTGGAGCCTGCTTGGGATTGTCTCTCCCTCTCTCTCATGCTCCTCCCCTGCTCATGTGTGCACGCTCGCTCTCAAAATAAAGAAATAAACATTAAAGAAATCATTGCCTATCAGAATTCAGAAAGATGTTCCTTCAAAATCTGCTTTGAGAATTTCAATGCCATCTAAAATTCCTGCTCCTTAGTATGTGACTTTTTTCTTTTCCCTCTTTGGAAAGTTTGAGGATTTTTTTTTAATTTTTTTTTTAACGTTTATTTATTTTTGAGACAGAGAGACACAGAGCATGAACGGGGGAGGGGCAGAGAGAGAGGGAGACACAGAATCAGAAGCAGGCTCCAGGCTCTGAGCCGTCAGCCCAGAGCCCGACGCGGGGCTCGAACTCACGGACCGCGAGATCGTGACCTGAGCTGAAGTCGGACGCTTAACCGACTGCGCCACCCAGGCGCCCCGAGGATGTTTTTTATTTAGGATTTTTAATCCTGATGTCCTGAAACTTCATGATAAGAAGGCTTGCTATAGTCCCTTAAATTGTTTTATTTTGAAAGATTTAAGATGTATAAAAACAATGAAAATATAATATCTAATGAAATATTATGATATAAATATTGCAAACCTGTCTATTCATCAGGGACATTAAAATATTATCAATAGGGGTGCCTGGGTGGCTCAGTAGGTTAAGCGGTTGACTCTCGATTTTGGTTCAGATCACGATCTCATAGTTCGTGAGATTGAGCCCTGTGTCGGGCTCTGTGCTGTCAGTGCGGAGCCTGCTTGGGATTCTCTCTCTCTCCCTCTCTCTCTGCCATTGCCCCGCTCACACTGTCTCTCTCAAAATAAATAAATTAAACAACAACAACAACAACATTACCAATATGTTGAAACCCTTCCTTAGCTAGCCCCTTCTTCTTGAGACGTACCTTGAGATCTGTTGTTTATCCTTCCTGTGCATTTCTTTATTCTTCTGCTGCATAAAATATATGTTAATATATGTCATTTCTCCATGTTTTACAATCTATATATAGATGGTGTCGTAACGTACACATTTTCCTGCCATCTGCTTCTTTGCTCAGGTTGTTCATGAGAGTCATCTGTGCTCAGAGTGCTGGCTTTCACTATTGCACGATATGCCATTGACTCCACCATATCCCAGCTTCTGTATCTATTTGTCTGTTGATGTTATTTGGGGTGCTTCCAATTTTTGGCTGATAAAAAGGTACAGCTCTAAACATTCTGTACACGTCTCCTGGAGCCCACTGGGAAGAGCGTCTGTATGGAAAGGGTTCTCCGTTCTGCCAGCACCTTGGAGTCACGTGGGGGAGGTTTCCAAAATCATAACGTCGAGGCTGTGCCCCAAGCTGACGAAATCTCCCGGGGTGGGGGCCGGTCCAGTGTGATGTGCTTCCAAAACTCCGCAGGTAATTCCAATGAGTTCAGCCAGTGGTGACCAACAACGCCCTACACCAGCGCTACTCAGAGCGTGGTCCTCCAGCCGGGAGATCGCTCTATGTACGCTCTCAGCGCCCGACCCAGGCTGGGTGAACGAGAACCTGTTTTAGCGAGACCTCAGGGGGTGGACAGAATTTCAACAGTTCTCTCCCCTTTGTTTCTTGCTTTGAAATTCCTATCAGTTGGAAGTTGGACCTCCCGCATGGATCTTACTTTGGGTTGTCCAATGTTCTTGACTTTTCCCCTATACTTTTACATGTCTTTTTTTGTGTTTTACTTCCTGGGAGATTTTCCTCTCATCTTCTGTCCCTTCTAATGCATTTTTAAATTCTTTACAAAATTTTTTGAATGTACATTTATTTTTGAGAGAGAGAGACAGCAAGCAGGGGAAGGGCAGAGAGAGAGAGGGAGACACAGAATCCAAAGCAGGCTCCAGCTGAGCTGTCAGCACAGAGCTGCATGCGGGGCTGGAACCCACGAACTGTGAGATCATGACCTGAGCGGAAGTCAGACGTTTAACCAACTGAGCCACTCAGGCACCCCACATTTTTAAATTCTATTATATTAAAAATTTTTTTTTAACATTTGTTTTTGAGAGACAGAGAAACAGAGCATGAGCAGGGGAAGGGCAGAGAGATAGAGAGAGAGGGAGACACAGAATTGGAAGCAGGCTCCAGGCTCTGAGCCATCAGCCCAGAGCCTGACGCGGGGCTCGAACTCACGGACCGCGAGATCGTGACCTGAGCTGAAGTCGGACGCTCAACCGACTGAGCCACCCAGGCGCCCCTATATTTTTAATTTTCAAGAGCTTTAACACTTCCTTTTTAAAAAATAACATTCTTTCCCTGTTTCATGGGTGAATATCTTCAGAGGGTTAGTCCCTGTCCCCTTTCTCCTATGTATTGGAGTCTCTGTATTTTCGGTTGTTGGTTTTGGTCAACTGTTGGTGCCTTTGGCGGTTCCAGCTGAGTGTGACACAGCCAAACTACTAGGAAACCGTACGTGTGGGTGGTGCTTGTGGACAGGGGCCTCCCGGTGGTGACTGGGAAGAGGATGGGAGATCGCCAACATTAGGATCTGTCCATCCTTTCTCTTTAGTGACTTTCCCAGTGATGAATTCAATCACATCTTGCCTTCAGGGTGGGTGGATGGAGAAAAAACCAGCTGTTAGTTAGGGAAGGGGACTGTGGATCTCTCCATTCATTGCTGTCTCACTCCAGCCTTTGGCTGGGCTTGGGCCCCTGGTCCCAAATCTTTCTAGTTCAATCTTGGCCCGCAGTAAACCCGTCTTCTGCCAGGGTCAGGGAAGGGCCACATAGGCTGGGAGAAGGAACCTGGCGGTCTAGCTTCTTCCAACCAATACTATTCTCATATGCATCCCAACTTCCACCTGAGGGACACCTGGTCCCTCCAAGTTCTGAGCACCTGGGGGACTCTGCAAAGCAAATGGGGCTTATTCATGGTTGGCTTTCTCCCTTGTAGACATCTGGGGGAGCTGGGAAGCTGGCACTCGACAGTCACCCTCTTCCATCTTCCAAAGTCTGCAGACCTCTCACCCGCTGCCATCCCTCTCCTCTCCTTTTTGGCTTTGCAATCTATGCCATTTTTAGTCCTTTAGGTCATTTTGGTGGAGTTTTGGGGGCAGAGGAAATACAAATGTGTTCGGATCCACTGTATTTAACCACAAGTCCTTGTCCATTTTACATATGTGCATATAAATTTGTACAAGTCAGGGCGCCTGGGTGGCTCAGTCAGTTGAGCGGCCGACTTCGGCGCAGGTCATGATCTTGTGATTCATAGGTTGGAGCCCCACATCAGGCTCTGTGCTGACAGCTCAGAGCCTGGAACCTGCTTTGGATTCTGTGTCTCCCTCTCTCTCCATTCTTCCTCCACTCACACTCTGTCTCTCTCTCAGAAATAAAAATAAAAATTAAAAAAAGTTTACACAGCTCATTTTGATTATATGTATACTTAATTTTTTTTTTAAACATCAATGGCCTTGTTTTTCCATTCAACATGAGGTTTGTGAGCTCTCCTAACACACATAGATCTAGCTCATTCCTTTTACTGTGGCTTAGGGAGTGCTCCAGTGACCAACATACTATGTTCCTTTCCATCCATTTCTCGATCAATGCATCCCAGAAACATAAGCAACTGTGCTCTGTTGATCAACACACTGGCTCAATGCAAATTCTAATCTTTATTGAATTCTGAAGCATGATTTGTCACACGGAAACAGTCTTTTTATGTCTGCCAGCAGCAAGGGCAAAAAAGCTAACCGTGGGGGCCTGAGAGCCCAGAGAGAAGGCCCTTCCAGAACCAGGTATGGGGGCCAGTGGGAGAGTGGCAGGAAGGATGAGAGAAGTGGACGCACGCACGCATACGCACACACACACACACACACACGCACTCTCTCTCTCTCTCTCTCAATCTCCTTCTGTCTTCAGGGAAGGGTTTTCCAGAAGCAGTTGCTCACACTCTGAATTACTTATTTTTCATGCCAAACTGAACCTACTGAAGAGAAGTGAATTAAAGGCTCAGGGGAGCCTCGCACCCCAGCTGGGGACTCCGCTGAAGGCTGGTCTTCAATGAGTGAATTCACAGTATCCACCGGAACCCTTCCCAGCTCCACCAGCTGGAGAGAGGCTGAGCAAGACTTGGGGAGGCCAACAGAGGGTTCCAGGAAACCTAAGCAAGAACCAGGTTTTAACCATAGTGTCTGGGCCAGCCCCGAATGAAGGGAGGATGTTGCTCCCACCTTCCAGAGTCACAGGCAAAGGGAGGGTGGGCAAGCCTCTCATCCCACACTCTCTGGACCCACTGCTCGTCTCTAGGGGCCAAGCTCAGCTCTGAAGGGCAACGTTGGGCTCTGCTTCCATTAATACAAATATGGAGAAAGCCCAGCCCAGTGCCCTCCAAAGCCACAGTGCACGTGGGAGGGCCTGAAGGCCCTTGCACCCCAACACAAGACAAGAACAAACTTAAAATGAACATGGAGGTAGGCCGAGGGAGGGTGCAGGCAAAGGACAATAAATAAAGGTCATGGTGAGCGGAATGGCTGGGGGGTGGGGGTGGGTGAGGAGGGCTCCCAGGAGAGAAGGGTGCAGAAAGGCACTGAGTGAGGGGGGAAGCAGACCCAGCCCCACAAACACTGGTTTGTTGAGTCAGAGGTCATATCCAACAGGGCTGGCCAGCTGAGGGCTCCGAGACCGGTCAGGAAGGAGCCGGGAGGGGTCTGGGGACCCTTCCAGCTTTCTCTCGCTCTCAAACTCTTCCACTGGAAAATCTGCTCCACGCACCAATCACGCCTCTGCCAGGGCAGACAGAGAGGAACTTCAGAGGTCATGTCAGCAGCGGGGACTCGCCCAGGTGTGCCTTTTGCCTTTAGGGGAGAGGAAAAAAAAGGCCGCTCTAGGGTAAGTGGAGGCGGAGTCCGTCCCCAGTGACAGCTTGACCTTTGGGAATGAGATGGAGGTGACCGCAGGGAAGACAGGCTCCTTGCTGGAGTGACCCCACACCTGAAGCAGCTTCCCTTTCTGAAACTAAACAGGGATCTGCCAGGGAGGACTGGGGGCTGGTGCCCCGGCCAGAGCTTTGCTCCGTTTCATTGCATCGTTGCTGGCAAATCATCTACTCCCTGTGTTTCAGTGTGTCCATCGACACCCAGGGTAATCAACACAGGTGATCTTAGATGCCAGAAAGAGCAAATGGGCATGGCAATATAAAGCTTCTCTGTCGGGGCGTCTGGGGTGGTTTAGTCGGTTGAGCATCCGACTTCGGCTCAGGTCATGATCTCGCAGTTCGTGAGTTTAAGCTCCACATCGGGCTCACAGCTGTCAGCGCAGAGCCCACATCAGATCCTCTGTCCCCTTCTCTCTGCCCCTCCCCCGATTGTGCTCTCTCAAAAAAACAAAAAACCCCAAAACTTCCCTGTAGACCAATCCTCTTTGGGTTGTAGCATAAGCCCTGGAGGCTCTCTACGCTCTGGGCCACATGGCCTCCTCCATTGCTAGGTTTGTGTCAAAGACCTACTTAGGGCAGGCACTCCACACGGACACTGCATTTCACCCTCCCTGCAACCCCATGAGGAGCACAGGGGGTCCCCCCCCCCCGTAGCAATAATGGAATTGGGCACAGAGAGATCAAATATTAGGTTGAGTCACATGATTGCCGATATCTGGCTCTTTCTCATCTATAAAAATGCAATTTCATATGGTTGAATTTTATGGTCTGGCCAAGTTCACATGTCTGGGAGCGGCAGGGCTAGGACTAAAATATGGGTGATTCCAAACTGTCCTCTGTGGAGGGTTTCAGGAGGCGGGAAGGAGGGGAGAGGGTCCACTCCACAGCCACGGCCACAGGGCCTCCCTCTCCCAGAGACCCGCCCACCCGCCACCTCTCTTACATGTCCTGCCCTGTAGCTTCCTGGCACCATCAAGGCAGGAGAAAGGGGAGGAGGGGAGACAGGGAGTGGGTGGGAGCTTCCACGAGGTTTCCTGGAGGGTGGCTGTCAGCACACATGGGCTCCCGCACCCCTAAATGCAGACTCCTGCATGGAGCTAACCGCGGACCGCGGACCCACACACGCACTGCGTGCCCACAGGTCTGCTGATCCAGAGGTGCCAGGTCTGGCTGGGGCTTCTTTCTTTCCTTTTTAAAAAGATTTTACTTAAAAAAAAAATTTTTTTTTAATGTTTATTTCTTTTTGAGAGAGAGCGTAAGCAGGGGAGGGGCAGGAGAAAGGGAGACACAGAATCCCAAGCAGGCTCCAGGCTCCAAGCTGTCAGCACAGAGCCGGATGTGAGGCTCGAACCCACAAACTGTAAGATCAGGACCTGAGCCAAAGCCGGACACTTAACCAACTGAGTCACCCAGGCACCCCAAGATTTTTATTTTTTAAGTAATCTCTATATCCAACATGGGGCTCGAACTTACAACCCCGACACAGAGTCACATGTTCCACTGACTGAGCCAGCCAGGCAACCCTGGGTGCGGGTGCAGAACTGAGGACTCTCACCACGTGCCCCCCCACCCCCCCATTGCATGGTGATCCCTAGTTGGTCAGACAGGGACAGTGGGCACGGCAGGGTGGAGCTTGGGTTCTTACCCTTGGTTTCCACACCTATCAAATGGGGGTAATAAGCCTGCCATCCACTACTCCAGTAGAATGCAAGGGGATCTTAGGGGCATCTGGATGTCTCAGTCAACTGAGCGTCTGCCTCTTGATTTCAGTTCAGGTTTGCGGGATTGAGGCACGTGTTGGGGTCCACACTGAGCATGGACCCTGCTTAAGATTTTCTCTCTCTCCCTTTGCCCTTCCCTGGCTCTTGTGCAAAAAAAACAAAAAAAAAAAAAAAAACAAAAAAACAAAAAAGAATGCAAGGGGACCTTAGGGGTGCAAGGGCAGGCTAGGCTCTATGCCACCAGCTCCAGGGGTCCTGAATTCTCCCTCTGATTTAGGTCTGGACTGATTTGGGTGAGTTGATTCAGCTTCCTCAGCCACATGCTAGGTTTCTGGAGGTCAAGGACTGTCTCCCATCTGCCCACACTGGGCACACAATTGGGCTTGGTGAGGACTGGGGTGCCTGGCACACAGTAGGTGCTCTTGAAATGGGAGTTACTAAGGCCTCTGTGGAGATGGGGAAATGCTTTGAAAGATTACATGTACAAAGCAGTGGATGGTAACAACCATTGTTATGATTACTAAGAAGGGAGGGGGTGGTTGTCCTTATTTTGGGTCCCTCTCTGTTCATTGCAGGCAGGTGTGGGGTCTGGCTCACCTCTGTTCCCCCCAGTGCCTGGCATGGTGCTCAATAAACACAGAATTGCAAATGTCGTGTAGTACTCTCCAGTTTGGGCAGGTTGAGTCAGGGAGGAGGACCACGGGGAGCGGAAGAGGGAGAGGAGGAGGCTGGGTTAGAAGGAGCGGCTTGGTACTCACCGGGGCCCTTGGGGTCTGGCCAGGGTGGGGTGCCCAGCTGCGGGTCTGCAGAACCAGTCCCGGTCTCACTGGCCAGGTTTCTCTGGCTCTCCGAGAGGTGGCTGGGCTGGCAGGCGGGCCTCATCTTGGGGGACTCCGTGCTGCCGCCTGGAAGAGACCACGGGTGGGCTCTTTGGACCTTGAACTGAGACCGGGATGATGTCAGCCTGATAAGGAGCTGACGTAAAAGCTTCTCATTTGAAACTGTGATGGGTATCTATGGGATTGTCTGCCCGGAGCCCCTTACCTGCCGCCCCCACGTGCCTGTCACGTTCTGGCGTGACCCCACCTTCTGGCCAGTGCTGAATGGTCCAGGATATATAAAGGCCACTGCATGGGCCCTTGGGTCAGCTCAGTAAGGAACAAGCCACCCACATGAAAACTGGCAACAAGGAGGAGTCCTTCCTGACTTCATAGAATGAGGAGGGGGAAGGGCGTATACCTCCATTAACCCGATGGGGTTATTATTTTTAAGTTTATGTATCTATTTCAGTAATCTCTACACCCAATGTGGGGCTTGAACTCACGACCTGGAGATCAAGAGTTGCATGCTCTACCGACTTAACCGACTGAGTCACCCAGGCGCCCCTCCTTCACACTTTTAAAAGATAGAATCTTTAGCCTGAGGGGCCTAAGAGATCATCCAGTCCAGCACCGGTTGTCTCCTGTGCTGCCTCTACCTACTGATACTGAACACTTGGATAACTGTGCCAAGGAGGATTCTGACGCCATGTCAGGCTCTGTGGGAAAGAGTATCATGATCCACTAGTAATGTCTGCCATGGGCACAGGCGTGGGAGTAGAAGTGCGTGTGCCAGGCACCTGCCATCTCTGATCTAGCCTGAACTGCTGTCCCCACCGGGAGTTCCTTCCCTATCAGCCCTGGCAGATCACCCAGCCTTGGCCCCAGGACAGCACCGGAGGCATGTCATTCCAGTTTGGGGCAGTTATTATAAAGCTCTTTGCTTATGCCCTAAAACCAGCCTTCCTGAAATGTCTTTCAAATATCCCACTTCTAACCTCTGGAGTAACTCTGAATGACGTTGGTCCCCAGAAGGCCTTTTATGTGTTTAAAGGAAAGAAAAATATGCCCGAGGCCTTCTCTGCACCAGCCTCAAGACGCCGTTAAGGCTCTTTCACATGACAAGGTCACAGAGGAGAGCTCCAAGATGTTAAACTCAGAAGAAATTTTGGGGACCACCTGCTAAATAGATGGAAACAGAGGGGGCACCTGGATGGCTCAGTCAGTTAAGAGGCCGACTCTTGACTTTGGGTCAGGTCATGATCTCATGGTTTGTGAGTTCGAGCCCTGCATCTGGCTCTGAGCTGACAGGGTGGAGCCTGTTTGGGATTCTCTCCCTCCCCCCTCCCCCCTCCCCTCCCCCCACCCCTGTGCTCTCTCTCTCAGAATAAATAAACTTCAAGAAAAAAATAAAAAGAAGGAAACACAGGCCCAAAAGGTCAAGGTATGTGCTTAGGGCCCCACTGTAGTTTCACGGCAGAGCTGAGCCCAAAGAACTTCGTACCTGATTTTTGCAACCGTCATCACTCACAAGGCACAGTCTCATCTTGGGAAAGCTTGCAGTGAGCTTGGGGAGGAATTCTGGGTGTGCAGGCAGGTTGGCTAGATCCGCCCTCCTTGCCCCGCCCCTGCACATACACCTGGGGCTCTTTTTCCTCCTGCTCTGCAGTGGTGCTAGCGCTTCAGCTTGAAGCATCCCAGCCCCAGGCCCACTTCTCCTCCCTGATCTAGAACAACTCCATAGACACCTGCTGGGGAGCCATAGCCCGAGGAAGCAGCGAAGCCACTTGCACCCGGGGCCTTGGAAAGGAGCAGTGTACTGGCTATGCTTACCTGATTCCCTCTGGGGTTTGTCACCTTTGGGGGCCCTCGCCCCAGTCGCAAGGAGTCTGTCCTCCAGGCTGGAGGAGCTGAGATCCGAGTCACTGTCACTGTCACTGGAAACCACTGGAAAGAACAGACAGCAGCATAGGAGGTTACCACTACTGGTCACTACCAGCAGGCATGCAGGTTGGAGGGGCCAGGGCAGGCCTCCCCTCTGCCAGCACTTTCACATATGCTAACTCACGGATGCTTCACAACAACCCCTGGAAGACAGGGTTACCTTCGTTTCACACGTGAGGAAACCGAGGCCCTCGCTCAAGGCAGCAAGTGGGAGAGCTGGGATTAGTTCCCTAGCAGGCTGGCTCCACACCCTGTGTTTGTGACCACTCTGATTTTACTGGAAGAAATGAACTGGAAGTCAGCAGGCCTCGGCTCTCATCCCAGTTCATCCAGTAACTCGCACTGGGGCCCTGTGAGTGCAGAAGGGAGCCAGGCTGATGGGATTGGAGTCCCAGGAGAGGGGAGGAGAGGGAGCTCTCATGGCGGACACCTACTGTGTCCAGAAATCTTTTCTGGACTAAATGGGACCATATTTGGCTGGTTAATCAACAGTGGGAGTCATAATACAGGATACACTCAGAGGCTGAACATTCTATTTTAATTTTTTTAAAGTTGATTTTGAGAGAGCGTGTGCACATGCACACAGGGTAGAAAGAGAGGAGAGAGCGAGAATCCCAAGCAGGCTATGCGCTGCCAGTGTAGAGCCTGATGCAGGACTCGATCCCACGAACTGCCAGGTCGTGACCTGAGCCGAAATCAAGAGTCAGACGCCTAAGCGACTGAGCCACCCAGGCACCCCTCCATTTTCATTTTAAGCACAGAAACGTACGTCCATCCGCCAATGTTTTGATGTAGGGGTGGGTGCTTCTTTGAGATGGGCCCACACAATCTTCCATGTCTAAGCTGCATCCATACTGCACTGTGATCCCCGGGTTCAGTTTCTTTAAACTGGAGCACAGCTTAAAGACACTGGCAAAGCAGGAGGAGTGCAGAATCCGTCTCTGTTTTTTCCATTTCTTTCTCCTGCCTTTTACAGTCGTCCTGCCCACACCTGATTCAATAGCTTTTTTAAGCAAGTAGTTTCTATCAAGACTTTCCAAAGTCCTGGTTTTAATGAAATGACTGTCTTTTCTGGCTCTTTTCATCAGTTTATGTAACATTTAATTAAATGATGTAATTCTAATACCAAGTACAACAGCACAGAAAGGTTTGGGATCACAGGTAAGTAGCTCTCACAGGTGACTGACTCTGTGGATGGGGTAAGAGTCAGTGTGCCTTGGGGCGCCTGGGTGGCTCAGTCGGTTGAACGTCCGACTTCAGCTCAGGTCATGATCTCGCCGTGCAGAGTTCGAGCCCAGGGTCGGGCTCTGTGCTGACAGCTCAGAGCCTGGAGCCTGCTTCGGATTCTGTGTCTCCCTGTCTCTGCCCCTCCCCCCTCCCCCCCCCCCCCCCGCCCCGGTCAAAAATAAATAAACATTAAAGAGTCAGTGTGCCTGGCCAGAGAGTACAAGACACCTGGTTCCACAGGGAGGGTTGGAGGGGCTGGGCGTCCTCTGCCCGGCACTATGCCAGGTGCCTAGACAGCATTATCTACCAATCAGCCCCGTGCCATTGGGACTTGTCTGGCGGGACACGGGACTGGAAATAAAACCAGTCTATGCCAGCGGTGGCTCATAGGTTGCGTCTGACCAGCTGGGCTGCTTGAGGAGCAACTTGCAGAGGGGGATCCTGAGGTGGCACCAAGAGCCCGCAGGAAGACCAGCCTGGTCACGCAGGGAAACCCAGAGCGGGCACAGGGGCGGGGCAGCAGCGGCAGGACCTAAGCCATGTAGCTTCTAGCCAGATCTCAGGCCTTCTGGAAAGCCTCTGTGCCTTCAGCCTGGGTCACCTTTCAGCAAAGGGAGTCACGGGTCCACAGAATTCGGCAACCAGAGGGATGGAGCTGGCCAACCATAATCAAGAGATTCTCAACCCTGCAGCTTCCATAGCAGAGCTCTTCTCTCCCCCTCATCTTCTTGGCTCTTCTCTCCCCCTCATCGCCACATTCTGCCAGTTTCACCTCCTAAATGGTTCTCCAATCAGTGGCCTTCTCGCCATCGGTCACGGCCCCTGCCTAGCTCAGGGCCTCAGGGTCTCCGGTCTGGTCTCCCTCAATAACTTCCCACCCGGGCCCCTCCTTCAGGCACGTCCGTCTGCGCAGAGGGGAACGCTCCAGCTAACACACAGATCCTAGCTCGTCCCTCTTTAGGCGTTCCCTGTAACCCGCAAGCCCATGCTCCTGATCTTTGTCTACTTCTCTAGCTGCATCCTGCACAATCTGCTCTCTTGCCCAGGCTTCTCCACACTGCTCAGAGTTCCTACCAAACTGCCAGTTGGTACCTCCTGTGGTTACTCACTTCCCGCTGCCCAGAACGCCCTGCCCATGGCTCTTCTCCTGGCTCCTTTTTGTTTATTTAGTTAGTAATCTCTACCCCCAATGTGGGGCTCCAACTCACAATCTCGAGATCAAGACTCACATGTTCTACTGACTGCGCCAGCCGGACACCCCTCTCCCGGCTCCTTTTGGACACCATCTCCCCCAATCACCCGCGCCTGACTGGCTGAATACATGACGCATTTTGGTATAGCCACTCTCGGCTTTCGGTGTGCGTGTCTTTCCCCCAGCGGACCCCCAGGCTCCTGGAGGGCAGGGGCCAAAGTGCACCCCTGATTGAGGCTGGTGAACTTCTCCTGCACAGCCTGACCCGTGTGGGTGGGGCGAGAGTGACGTCAATGTGGCAGTTCCCAGCTTTTCCTTCCTTTATCTGCTCAAGGAGTTTCCTTTTTCTGCTCTCTTTCCCTCCTGGCCTTCAAGAAAGAGTTCTGCTTTGGCTCTTTGGGCTTTTGTGACGTAGACTCAAAAGGAGCTGGGAACTCAGAGGGGTTGTGGTCCATATGCCCCTTCATAGTATTTGAGAAATGCAACGGCCTAATTGAGTTTGCCATTGCTTTGCAGGTCCCGGACTGGGTTTCTCTGATCACGACTCCACTGACCGAACCTCATGGGCGTTGGATTTATAAGCATTGACGTATTTTTGACTCAGCCTGACTAAAGTGACTAAACACCAACCCTGCGGGTCTCCAGACAAAGGGAGTGGGAAGTGGGCAGGAAGCAGCCAGCAGCCCCCTGTGTCTCCCTGTCTCCCCTGGGGCAGCTGCAAAGGAATCAGGGAGGATTCTGCCCCTCCATGGCAGGGGGTCTGGCAGCCTGTTGAGCAGAGAGGAAGTCCCTGAGGGGAGCGGGGACTGATCTCCACATTGGCTTCCCCAAGTCTCTGGCAGAGATGCTTATGGGTAATCTCATTCTTCTTGACCTGGAACGTTCCATCTCTCTGATGTTTCATATGCACGATCTTCATAATTCTGGGCCAGCAGGGAGGGGGCATGGGGCTGGGGCAGCGGGGGCCTGGGGGTCTTGTGGCTCCCTGATCTTGAAACAGTGCCTCAATCCAATGCACAGATTACAAAGGGCACAAAATACCGAGAGCTCCAAAGGAGACGATGGGAAAGGGTGTCCAGGACTCAGGTTATGGTGGTGAGTTTTTTGTTTTTTTAATTTAAAAAAAAATGTTTATTCATTTTTGAGAGGCAGAGAGAGGCAGAGCGTGAGCGGGGGAGGAGCAGAGAGAGAAGGAGACACAGAGTCCGAAGCAGGCTCCAGGTTCGGAGCTGTCAGCACAGAGCCCGATGTGGGGCTCGAACCCATGAATCTCAAGATCATGTATGGTGGTGAGCTCTTTATCCCACTTCTTTACCCTCCTCCCTGGTGTGTCGTCTGTCATACGTGCACAGTGTTGGGTCACATGAGTCCCGGAGTGAGCCTGAACTGTAAGAAGGACTATGCCGTGGTACATTGAGAGAGCAGCTTTTGTGGGGAGGGGTATGTCTTGTCCAAAGCATCCAATCTTTGGAGGCAGAGTTCGGGAGGCACCGCGCTACGCAGTTCCCATGTGCCTGTGCTGTGCAGGGTTTAGAAAAAACTAAATGTTTCCCAAGTTAGTCCGTTGACTTGTTCTTCGTCTCCTTTTATGGACCCCCGATGCCCACAGCCATGGAAAGGGGGGAATGGTTCCAGATGACAGGTGAATTTACGAAGGTGTCACAGAGCAGACAACGGGCCAGCTGACAAGACTCCTTCCCTCAGGCTGTGTCTCCCTTGGCTGGCGCATCTTTGCTCATTGCATCTGGGATTTTGAGCCGGGGCCAGGCCTCAGCTTAGAAGAGGTCTCTGCAGTGCAAACCCGATCCCATTCTAATCCACCGTAATAAACTTTACTTGAAAGAAAGAAACCAAAAGAAGCCAGCAGTGTCCACGCCTGGCCTTGGCATTTCCTGTCAGTAGGAAAGAAACACACCAAAAGGACACTGCTGAGAATGTCCCTGGACAGGGTCCAACGCAAACGCCATTTGCCCAAATATTCCTCCAGCAGCAAGGGATGAAGTTTTTCTTCTTCCTCCCCCTCCGACTGTCACCATAAAACCCAAACCTTGGCTAATTTGCCATTCGATTGCCGTTGCCACCCTTCTCGCTGCGTAGCAGCTGTGATCGTAAATCTTCCAGGTCTATTAACGACGCTTTTAGGCTCATAAATCTTTTGGCCCTCGCTCTTCCATCCTCAACAAAACACTGTGTCTGAAGGCTGATTTTTTCCCTTCGAATTCCCCAAAGACAGTCTAGGATGGCTTGGCGATGAGTGCTTGTATTCAGCCTACGCCTCGTTTTTCAGATTGAAGATGGGAAAACACCAGAGAGAAGACTGTCCCGCTAGTCTCCCAAGGAGGAGGAGTCGCCAAATGGATTCACTTGGGCTCTGCCAGGAGGCAGGGAGGAGGGAGGGCCTCCTGCCCCACGGTGGCCTGAGACCCCGGACCACTTGCTCGGGGAACTGGCATCCCTGAGATTTTCCCAGCATGCCCCAGAAGGGTGTCCCACTCTGCTCGGCTCTCATCCTCAGCAGCGGCTAGCCCCAGCGCCAGCCATGCCCACTTCTCTGGGGATAGGCCAGCTTTTTTTTTTTTTTTTTTTTTTTTTTTCCTGGCTCACTCTTAGATGGATTTGCAATTTGACTGTCACCATGGAAACTTAGAGTTTGGGTACATGGAGGTGGGGGAAGTCTTCCCTTTTGGAAAGTCTTTCCTGATTGCCTCAAAGGACATGTGTGGCAGCTGCCGTCCTGTGAAGCCATCCTGCCCGGGATGGTCCAGGGCACAGGCAGGATGCTGGCCGCTTGACCTCACAGCACTGCATTGGGTGGGGGCACCTGGCTCCTGGCTCTTCTCTGCCACCACCTTTCCTTGTGACTGTGGGCATCTCTCAGGACTTCATCACACAGAGACCAACCCAGGCAGCTACTGGGTCTGAATCCTAGGATTCAACTTCAGATCAGCTCTGTATCATCAGGGGAGAGACCCCAGGGTCCCTCTCTGGTTGAGAGGTGGGGAGATGGGACTTCTGGGCCACAACACCCGCCTGCCTGGCACAAGGACAGCCCGTGAGCTTGGGAGGCACTTGTGAGCTGCTGCTCTATTGGAGGCTCCCAAAGCCCCCAGAAACTACGGGGAATTAGAGAGGAAGAGAGATATTTTCAGCAAACATTCTGCCAAGGCAAAGCAGATGGTGGAAAATTTTGCCTACTAAAAACACAATAATTTTTTTTAACGTAAAGGAAAGATGCTAAGGCCCTGGGGAATGCACAGACATCCCCAATTAGCCTTACCCAGCCTACCAGGCTGCAGAGGGCGGTCGCAGAACTGTCCCTCCTGGGACAGGCGAGGGCTGCCTCACCTGCAAACAAGGCCAGGCTGCTGAAATCCCCCTGAGATGCCCCCCCCCCACCCCACCAAGTCTGGGGCTCTGTTTGGTGGTACCAGGAGGAAGGTACGGGCTGGTGGAGATGCACTCTGATGGGCTCCGATGGGTCCTTTTCTGAGCTGTGAGCATTAGCAAAGTAACACAGGCAGTGCCTGGAACATGGTAGGAGCTTTTTATTTGAGGGGGTCATCCTGAACTCATGGCCCGCACCACCTGGTGCAGGGCTGGCCTCCAGGGTCACCGTATTCGGTGCCCCGGCCAACCTCACAGGGGTGGCCTGGCCTCTTCCAAGGGGCTGAGCTTCCTAGGTTGTGATGTACAGGACACTGGGAACACTAGACGCCTTCAGGGGCCCTTTGCAGGCCAAGCTGGGATTTGAGCCCAGGCCTAGCTGCTGCTGAGATCTCTGTTCTTTCCTCCCCACCCTGCAGGCAGGGCACCCCACAGTCTGGCCTCACCCTAAGGGCTCTGCTCCCTCAGGAGTCCTGCCCTCCAGGCAGGCCAGGTCTCCCCTTATCTCCCCAACATGCCCGCTGCAATGTGAGAGACTTCTAGTTCACTCCTGACATCTAGGGTTGAGTTCTGGCCCTGCCTTGGACACTCCTGGGCAATGACCTTCATCCCTCTGAACCCCAATCTTCTCATTTGTAAAATGGAGACAATAATAACTCCCAAAAAAAGATCAAGGAGGACAAAAGGCATTGTAAGTTTAAAGAGTTATACACGTGCCTGGGTGGCTCAGTCGGTTAAGCGTCTGACTTCGGCTCAGGTCATGATCTCACGGTTCACGGGTATGAGCCCCGCGTCGGGCTCTGTGCTGACAGCTCGGAGCCTGGAGCCTGCTTCAGATTCTGTGTCTTCCTCTCTCTCTACCCCTCCCCCACTTGCCCTCTGTTTCTTTCTCTCTCAAAAATAAATATTAAAAAAAAAAAAGCCATTCGAGACCATACATATTTTTAAAAATTAGATTCCACTTCATCCTCCAGGAACTCATCTAAATTGTGCCTCTACCGGAAAAGTCTTTCCAGCCCCGGAGAAGGAGAGATGGAATACAGGCCTTTGCTCACTCTCCCCACCACGGCTGGCGTGGCTCTTCTGGCCCCTCTCGGACCCCGCCTGGCATTGCATTTCTTTTCCTACAAGTGCCTGCCTTGATTTCCCCACCTGTACCAGGAAACACTTGAGGGTGGGGCCACGTCTTAATCTGCATCTGGCTCCTTCCCTCAGCCCCCAACACTGAGCTTTGAGTCAAGCAGGCACAAAGTGAGTAGCTGAGTGCTTTCTGAAAACACCCCCCCAGGAGAGGGTACAGCACCGTACAGAGACAGCAGAACCAACCGGTGGTCAGCAAGGTGGTGGCGAGCCAACTCCGGCTCCAGAAGGGGAGCACTTTCCCGAGAGCAGGCGCCTCCTCACAGCCTCCTCCCCCTTGAAGGACACTCAAGTGGGACAAGCCAGGCTGCTGGCGGCCTCAGCCGGAGCCAGGGACAGACTAATGAGGGGAGGAGCTGTCGGAGGCTGGTTGTCATGGGCAAGGGGTGAGCGGGGCCTGGGTGGGGGTGGGGGTGGGGGTGGGGGGTGGGATGCCCTGTTCACACAGACTCTGTTCTTCTTTCAAATCCAAGGCCAGGCCACAGGAACAGGTTCTTCCTTTGTTTGGAAAACTCCCTCTAGGACTCCAGAGTCAGAGCCTGGACAAGGAGAAAGGGAGCCTCAAGGCTGGGGAGCCTGTCCTCATAGGAATGGGTCCTGTGAAGTCACAGAGGTATAGAGCCTGCCTCCCTCCCTCCTGGACCCCAGAGTCCAGGAGATCTCGGTGACCTGACCACCCCAAGCTTCATTTCCTCATCTGTGAGGTGGGGATATCACAGGACAACCTCAGAGGGCGGGGTGAGTGTGCGACCCCCCGGGGGCTTCCTTCCTTCCTTGGTCTCCTTTCCGAGCTGCCACCAGGGACATCAGCAGGGACGGCCCAGACCAGGCTGGGAATTGACCACTGGGGAGTGGAGGGTTTCTTGTGCTTCTTTATTCATTCGCCATTGATTTTAATTAACTCCCTCCTTTGGACTCACAGACAGACAGGAAGCACTGGATAATGAAGACGAGTCAGTCTTCAAATCGATAGTGATGTGGTCGCCAGCACCGAAATCCTGTAGTCCTGCCCTTGCTGGAGGAGATCCAGGTAGAACAGGAGATGGATGGATGATAAGGACAGCTTCCTCCAGCGAGAACATGATACTCTCTAGGGGAGGCAGACAGTGTTCAGGGAGAAGGGAAGTCAGGGAGGGCATCTCGGAAGAGGTGGCACTTAAAAATGGGCACAACTTAGACAGAAATGCTAGGGCTGGTGTGTCCCACGGGCAGGGCAAAGGCCAAGTGGTGGGCTTCTCTGGGGCCTGGACAGCCCCGCTGGCTCAAAGAAAGGCTCCAGGCTCAGGCACCTAGGGCACGAGGTCCGCACTGTTTCTCTGCGGCAGGTTATTGTTGCTGATTTACGGCAGAGAAGAAACAAAGTGAGTGCATATCTCCTGCCTTTGATGGGATGCAAAGTACGGCTTTGCTCTGTCCCTGACCACAGCTCTCTCTCTCCTTCTGTCTCTGTGGATCTCTGGGCCTTTGTCTTTACTTTGTCTCTTTGTGCCTCCTTTTTGCCGATGTTTTAAAAAAATCTCTGTCTGCCTTTGCTCCCCTTATCTTTCTTTCCCCGTCTTGTCTGTGTCGTATGTCTTTGTGTTCTGGGTCTTCCTGGGGTTTTCTCTCATTTCCTTTTTCTGTTTTTGTCAGTTTCTCTCTCTCCAGTCTCATCTCTCAGCATCTTTGTCTGTCTGTCTCTGGGTCTGCATCTCTCTCTCTCTCTCTCTCCCCCCCCCACCCCTTCTCTCTCCCCAGGCCTCTCAGTCCCATTCTCTCAGGCTCCAGCCTTCTCAGCTTCTGGGTTTGTCCTTCTGGTTCCCTCACCTGAGCAGAAGCTCAGGGACATGGGGTCTGCGCTCAGAGCCTGGGTGTGGGGGATGGGCTGCCAGGTCTACCTGAGCCCCAGGGGGACCCAGAGGCAAGTGAGGCAGGAGAGGCCTGGTCTTGTTGTCCTGTATGGAGATCCGGGCAGACAGACTCTCCTAGCTTTGCTGTGACTCCCAGACCAGCACTCAGGAATCAACTCGTCCTGCCTGCGAGGCTGGCCTTGACCTATGATGGACAGGCGGCCCCAGGAGAGAGCTTCCGAACTGAGCGGAGCCGCGATGCCATCTCCTTGGACTTTACTAGAGTCTGACAGGGCAGGCGGGCCCAGGGTAATTCACTTTACCCAGGTCCCCAAAGGCTGAGAAATCTAGAGTGGGCAGAATTGAGTTGTAGGTGTTTATATGGTGAGACAGGTGAGCGGCTGGGGAGGGTGTGCATCACTGCGTGAGGTGGAGCCCAGCCCTGGCCTGGCCCACGGCGGCAGGAGCTCTGCGCACGTCATTCGAGCTGAAGCCAGAGGCTGGCTCGGGGGACAGGGCCCTGCTTTCCTGTCGGCTCGGATGCCATGGGAGTGGGGGCTGGGAGTCCCCAGCACCTTACAGCTGGAATCACCCGATCAGCTGAGACCGTCACTGGGTTTGGGCAAATGAGAAGCGACAGCCACGGCCCTGACCTCTGTGGTGTGGCTAATGAGGGCCTTCTGCTCTTGGGAAATCAATCCTCAAGCCAATGAGGATGCCCAGGACAGGCAGGAGGGTTGCTGGGGCAGGAGTGGCGCGTGGGAGTGGGGGTGACACAGCTTGCCGAAGCTTAGGGCTTCTGTCCTGGGGATGCCCCGCCCCCATTCACCCACACTGGCATCGGACTAGAGTTTGGCTTCACCAAGGGCTCTGAAGGTCAAGACAAATCAGTATGCATGGGCTTGTCTTTCAAAACACAGCCACATAAGAGGTGGCCAGGTCTCCACTTCCCTGGGAAAGGGCAGAGTTTCCCGGAAGGCCGAGGGGATCTTTCTGCCCACACCGAGGTTATGATGCAAGTTATTTGACCTCTCCGTGCCCTACTATAAAATGGGACAGCAGTCCAGCCCCCCACCCCCGCCCCCCTGTGTCAGAGGAATGCACGGTGCCCAGCACAGCCTGCAGTGAGCAACCACGCAATCCACGTGGCTACAATAGCTGCTGGTTTTATTTGGCCACTCGCCACTGAGGCCCAACGCATGCCTCTTTCACTGCACAGACCTACGGGCAGACGGTACCCCCGGCCCTCAGAGCACGGAGCGCTGGCGGCCACGTGGGAAGCCCAACGACTGGCTGGCCGTTGGGTGTCTGCCCCAGTGGGGCCCACATGGGCTCGGGCAACTTGGCACCCTCCCCACTGCCTTCTCCTGCCTTTGGAGAAGGATGGCATTCAGTTCCCCAAATGGCTGGTGGAAGCCCCAGACAGCACTGTCTGTGCCTCTTTCTGGTTTACTTATTTCCTGGACCCGAACAGCAGACCGACCCCATGCAGACCTGAGTCAAGGGGTTCAGTGAGGGACCCACAGTGCCCTTCTCAGGTGGTGGGAAGACGGCTTCTCCCACCCTCCTCTCTAAACAGTCCTTCCCGGCTCGTGTGCACACGTGCGTGTGTGTGCAGGGGCAGGGCCAGTGCTGAAACGGGGCTCACCACCTGCCAGACATTTCTCCAGAAAGTTTCATTCCCTTGGATTTGGAGCTCTAAGATAAAAGCTGGAAGAGAACAGACTCTGTCCAGGCCCCCTAGTCTCTCCATCCCACTCATGGGGCAACCAGGGCTCAGAGAGGAAGAGGAGCCGGCATTCCTAGCCTGGGGTCAGGGTCAGGAGTGGGAACACACAGATGTGACACGCTCAGGCTCTGTCTTCCACTGGTGAGCTGGAGGGGCCAGTGGGTGAGGCGAGCCGGACATGATATTTGCTCTGCTCCATTTACGACGTTTCTGGATACGAGTATCGATTTCCACAGAGAGGTATGCTCACTTTTCTTGCAACAGATGTTCCTGTTGGTCTAAGTCCTATTCTCTCTCTTTTCATAGGGATGTGGAAACCAGAACTATTTCACTTTCTTCTTAATAACCCTGTAAGCGTGATGATCATAGCATCAAGAGACAACAGGGAGGGGTGGGGACTGTGGCAAACCAGAGACCACGCGGCCAGGGTGAAGGGGAAGCTGCGACTCAGCTTGTCCGATTTTTCCAGGGAGGGGGGCAGTACTGGCAGACTTCCTGATTTTCAAAAAAGAAGCCAGAATTTCACTTTTT
Organism: Panthera pardus; assembly: GCF_024362965.1. Lineage (NCBI taxonomy): Eukaryota > Metazoa > Chordata > Mammalia > Carnivora > Felidae > Panthera > Panthera pardus. The sequence goes on from NW_026526876.1 coordinate 55,675,989, forward strand.
TTTTTTTTTTTTTTTTCGAGAGAGTGAGACAGAGCGTGAGTGGAGGAGGGACAGAAAGACAGGCAGACAGAGAATCGGAAGCGGGCTCCAGGCTCTGGGCTGTCAGCACAGAGCCCAACGTGGGGCTTGAACTCACGAGCCGTAAGATCGTGACCTGAGCCGAAGTTGGACGCTTAACCGACTAAACCACCCAGGCGCCCCCCACGTTCTTTTTAATGAGGATTTTCCATGTTTAAAAAAGTTATCGGTGAGCATAAAGCAGGGAGCCAGATCGAGTCACTGCTTCACCAGTTTGCGACCTCTAACACCGGCGCGTGTCCAACCCTTGGCGGACAGATGGCATCCCGTTTCCCAACACGGACGCCCTCCTGCTCTGCTGTCCTCTGCCTCCTCCACGCCTCAGCCAGCCTGACCCCTCTGCCCATAGCACACACTCCCAGCTGCTCCGAAGGCTGCAGGGAATTCACGCACCACGTCCAGGCCAACGTGACAGAAATGCCAAGGCCAGAGTCTGCTGGGGAAACACTGGGGGGTGAGCAGGAGGTGGGAGAGGGCAGCTGAGCGCTCTGAGGAGCTTCCAAAATGCCAATTTCTTAGGAACGGGGAAAGAAGGAAGGTGGCATAGCAACAGCTGGCTCTGGGCAGTGAGCAATCCTGTATGAAAATAAAACATTTTACAATCCACAACCGTGGCTCATTAAGAATGAATGGATCTACTGGTATAAATAGCACGCTGCGTTAAGAAGTCAGGAAACAGCATATGCGTTTGATGGAAAAACGGCTGCCACGGAACTGCTTATTAGCCCCATCGGCTGCAGCTCTGCACTAACGAGACAGAGGTCTCTGGTTCAACGCTTTGGAGGGTCATGTGGATTTCTTGACCTTGGGCCGTAGAATGCATCCCCATCTCCCCAGCCCCGGTCACAATATGGGGGCAGATTCTGGACACACAGTAACGAGCCCCTAGTGAGTTTCCCCCAGTTTCTAAAGCACAGTATCCTCTATAATATAAAGTATCCAATATGCTCTACTATAATATCCAGACTCTGCTTGAATGCTCCCGGTGACAGGGAACTTGCTACCATGTCAGACACAAAACACCCCATTCTGGGGTTCAGTGGCTCCTGAGCAAGAGACCCAAACCCCCTGCTCTGTCCCAGCTCTGCTTTGCGGGAGGGCAGTCCTAGCTAGCCACGCCACCTATTATATCTGATGGGGTACAGGCTAGGTGCAACAGGGACAGCCCAGGTAGGAGTGAGTCGGGCCAATCACCTCTGCGCTGAGTGTGGACGTGGGGTCCCGAGAGCGGGGCCAGAGGAAGGGCGTGCAGATGTGAGGCTAGGGGACGCAGCTGATCCAAGGGCTCCCTGAGAAGGAGGAGCAGCCGCTGCCACACTCCTCCACCTCACAGGTCTTGCAAGCCTTGTCTCCTTCCCTGCTTCTGGGAGACAGACCTTCCCAGCAGCCTGGTGGCTATGCCTGTACAGGGGCTGCCTTTGGTGGTGGGCTCTGTTCCCGGTGACCAAAATCCTCTTGCCAAGTCTGAAAGGGGACAGCTGGTGCGTGTGGTGATTTGGGCAACGGTTTATTCTGTGTTGAACTCAGAGGGGAGGGGGATGGGCTGGGACTCAGACACCTCTGGGCTGTAGCCTATACAGGTCGGATCGTCCATCATGAAGAACCACTTTTGCTGTCCGCAGCTGCCCCACAGGCTGTCTGAGCATCAGATGAGATAATGACCGTGAGCCACAGAACTCTGGCTGTGGCCAACACAGCACCCAGTATACTGGACGTGGTGGCACAGGCGGGTCAGCCGGGGTCATTCCGGAAGGGTGGCCCAGGGTAAACATGTGTAGCCTGATCTGAACCAGACTGTTCAACCCAAACAATCCTGAAGCTTGCTTTCGCTAGACTGCCAACAGAACCACAGTTGAGGATTTTTTAAAAAATCGTTTAAAATTTAGTGAACCAATGAAGTAGCAATGAAACCCCTCTGTTTTTCTCAAAACTGTCCAACTGGAACAAATCCAAAACCTTGAAGTACTTTTCTGGAACAGACCTTGAAGTTAACCTGTGTGTAAATCTGTTCAAATCCATCTAGGAAGCTTGTGCTCTGTTCGTAGGGGATGCCAGGGGGCTGGAGGTAGGAGGACCCTGGAGAGGGACGGTGACCCTGGCCTCAGCGGAGACGGGAAAGTGAACTTGCCTCACAGCCATGGGAGCTGTAGAGGTCTGCTTGTGCCTCAGCCAGGGGCCTTTTGGCCCATCAAGGTTTCTCTGCCATCTCTGGGGGGATGGAGTATGGAGGAAATGGCTGTTTATACCCCGTGGGTAAGGCTTTATGGTTACTAGGGTGGAAGTGAAATATGAAAAGTCCTCCAGAGTCTGGCCAGGCCACAGGGCAGTGATGAAGGCTTCACACAAGGGGTGCTCTCCCACCTTCCCAGCCCCAGGCTCCCAGGCAGAGGCAGGTAAGCAAAGCCTTACCAATCCGGGGGTCGGTCTCCCAGGAACCCTAGCTCTCTGGCTCCCATCTGAGAAAAGTGCACATATCCTAGAAAGCCCTTTGACCAATGCATGGACTCTAGACTCAGGGCTTCAGGTCCCCAATTTCAGGGGCTCAGCCCCAGAGGGGCAAGCTGGTGTAGACCAACCATTAAGCAGGTCCAGGGCAATGTTGCCTCAGTCAGAGCACTGCGGGCTGAAGAAAATAAGAAGCTTCATCATATTAAGGATTCTTGCCATTGGAGGCAGAGAAGCACAAAATCCTATCAGAATAATTTCCACAGGTAATGACTTCAGTCAGATCAGTTCGGCTCTCTGTCTAGGTCTTAAACGGAATTAGGCTCATCCAATGCCCAGTCTCCCTTTGACCTTTCTTCCATTCTTTGTAGTGAGTGACTAATGGCTAGAACCGCAGCAACCATCTTGTGACCACGAGGGAAAGAGCTAGAATTATAAAGACATCTGTCCTGACATCACCGAGCTGCTGAACCAAAGCGACAGGTGCCTTCCCTAAATTTTCTAGCATGTGGCAAAAAAAAAAAAAAAAAAAAAGGAAGCTCTTATTACCCAGATATGCCAGGTTAATATGGCACCCACCACCCCTACCACCAGCAAATATCTTTGCACTTGGCCCAACGGTGGGAATCCAGCTCAAAGGAAAGAAGTCTACGGAAGACGTGGGCCCGGCTCTAAAGGGATTAAGACCCAAGAACCCATAGTACTGGTTCCACATCTTACACCTTCCATTTCACAGGGGAACAGAGAGACCCAGGAGGGTGCCAAAGCTGGCTGTATTCATTGCTGCCGTCAACTTGGAGCAGTGGCCTGCCCGGGGAAGCAGCATGGAGCGCTCTCCATTTAGGTTGAGCAGGTGGGACTGCGCAGTCTCCCAGAGGCACGCAGATCGCAGCCGGGGCCACTCAGGCCGCACCATTCCCCGCCCCATCCTGGGGAAACAACGGATGTCCTGCCATAAACGAGCTGGGAGAGGGCTTACCAAGGGGTCTGTGGGCAAGTTCTTGGCCCAGATCAACAGCCCGTGTCAAGAAGAGGGAGAGGGCAGCCAGTCAGGTAGTCAGTCAACCGGCTGCAGGTCCCACAGCCTCAGCCTCGCCGGCTCTCTTTGAGATAACATAGCGGCAAAACCGCTTCTGATCTTTCTCTAATACATTCTCTGTGTTATTTTTAACATTTAGATCTTTAATCTACCTGCAGCGTGTTTCTGAATACACATGGAACGGGGTGGAAATCTAATTATGCTAATTTCAGTTGTGACATAAACCTGTTATTTTCCCAGTGAATTGAAAAACTACCTATGTTCAGCTTCCATACGTCCTTAGATCTCTTATTTCTCTATTCTGTTCTACTAATCTATTTATTTTTTCTATAAGTAAATATTCTATTTATTCTGGTGACAATGCTATACAATTGTATTGATTATAGTACCTTCAGAATAAGCTTTATTTGGTCAGGCAGCTCCTTCTACAACTTGCCATTCTTGGGGCGCCTGGGTGGTTCAGTTGGTGAAGCATCCGACTTTTGCTTTCGGCTCAGGTCATGATCTCACGGTTCGTGGGTTCAAGCCCAGCTTCGGGCTCTCTGTGCTGACAGTGCAGAGCCCGCTTGGGATTCTTTTTCTCTCCGTCTCTGCTCCTCCCCCATTCTCTCTCTCCCTCCCTCTCCCCCCCCCCTCAAAAATGAATATGCTAGGCATTTATCCACCGGATACAGGTGTGCTGTTTCGAAGGGACACAGGCACCCCAATGTTTATAGCAGCACTATCAACAATAGCCAAAGTATGGAAAGAGCCCAAATGTCCCATCAATGGATGAATGGATAAAGAAGATAATGGAGTATTACTCGGCAATCAGAAAGAATGAAATCTTGCCATTTGCAACTACGTGGATGGAACTGGAGGGTATTATGCTAAGTGAAATTAGTCAATCAGAGAAGGAAAAATCATATGACTTCACTCATATGAGGACTTTAAGAAACAAAACAGATGAACATAAGGAAAGGAAAACAAAAATAATATAAAAATGGGGAGGGGACAAAGCATAAGAGACTCATAAATATGGAGAACAAACAGAGGGTTACTGGAGGAAGTGTGGGAGGGGGGATGGGCTAAATGGGTAAGGGGCACTAAGGAATCTACTCCTGAAATCATTGTTGTACTATATGCTAATTTGGATGTAAATTTTAAAAAATAAAAAATAAAATTAAAAAAAGAATAAAGTAAAAAAAAAGTTTATGCAAAAAAATGAATAAACTACCTTGCTATTCTTTAAGAAAAAAAAAAAACATTCTGGGGCACCTGGGTGGCTTAGTCAGTTGAGTGTCCCAACTCTTGATTTCAGCTCAGGTCATGATCCCAGGGTTGTTGGATGGAGCCCCACATCGGGCTTTGCACTGGGCATGGGGCCTGCTTAACATTCTCTCTGTCTCCCTTTGTCCCTCTTCCCTGATCACCTGAGCTGTCTCTCTCTCTCTCTCTCTCAAAATAAAATAATTCTTAAAAAAGAAAAACACATTTTTGGGGCACCCGGGTGGCTCAGTTGAGTAAGCTTCTGACTCTACCCTCGATTTCGGCTCAGGTCATGATCTCACGGTTTGTGAGTTCAAGCCCCATGTCAGGCCGTGGGCTAACAGTGTGGAGCCTGCTTGGGATTCTCTCTCTCTGCTCCTCCCCTGCTCATGCTCTCCCCCATCTCTCTCCCTCTCTCAAAATAAATAAATAAATAAAAATAAATAAATAATAAAATAAAAAATAAATAAATAAAAATAAATAAATAAAGTTAAAATAAAGTCAATAAGTCAAAATAAATAAAGTTAAAAAAATATAAAATAAAAAACCACATTTTGTTAAATTGAAATATAACTCACATACCATAAAATTCACCCTTTGAAAGCATATGATTCTGTGGTTTTTAGAATATTCATTAAGTCGTGCAATTATCACCACTGTCCATTTCCAGAACATCTTCATCACATGTTCTCTGTACCCATCAGCAATCACTCCGTTTGCCCTCTCCCCAGCCCCTGGCAATCACGAATCTACTTTCTGTCTCCATGGATTTGCCTGTTCCGAACATTTCATGTAATTACAATAATATACTACATAGCCTTTGTCTCTAGCTTCTTTCACTTAGCATAAAGTTTGCAAGGTTCATCTGTATTGTAACTGGTGTCAGTATTTCAACCCTTTTTAAGGCTGACTAATATTTCTTTAAAAAAAATTTTTTTAAACGTTTCTTCATTTTTGAGAGACACACAGAGAGACAGAGAGTGAGTGGGGGAGGGGCAGAGAGCGAGGGAGACACAGAATCTGAAGGAGGCTCCAGGCTCCAAGCTGTCAGCACGGAGCCAGACTCAGGGCCCAAACTCACTAATCGAGAGATCATGACCTGAGCCGAAGTCAGACGGACACTTAACCCACTGAGCCACTCTGGTGCCCCAAGGCCGACTGATAGGTCACTACATGACTATGCCACATTTTGTTTCTCCAATGGATAACGGAACATTTGAGTCCATTCCTTTCTAAAGACTCCACTGGGAATCAGATAGGAATTGTTACACTTAACTAATTTGGAGGGACCAAAATCTTTGTCTGCCTCTCTGTGTCTTACTTTTTGTCCTTTGGTAAGATTCTATAATTGTCTTCATGTTGGACCTGTAATTCTCTTTCAAAATTTGCTTCTAGGCATTTTGTAATTTTTGCTGCAATTATGAGTGAATTTTCCCATTTTTCCTTCTAATTAGTCAGCACAGAGTAAACTATTGATTTGTACTTGTGTACTTTTACTTTGCATCCTGTCAGTTCCCAAATTCTCTTATTAATCCTAGTGGGTGTTTTAGCAGGCTTTCTTGGGTTTTCTTGACATATAAGCATATCATCTGTAAGTAAGAAAATTTCTCTTTTCTAATAGTAACAGATTATTTTATTTTCTTGCCTTATTGCATTAGTTAAATACTACAAAATACTGTCAAATGATGGTGGTGATAGGGGTATTCTTGACTTGCATTTCGACAGAACATGGCTTTGGTGCTTTATCAGTGAATATAATATTTGGTGTTGGGTTTTGTTTCTTCTTTAGTAATTTCCTCATATGTAAGTAATTTCCTTATTCTCATTAGGTTTTTTATTTAGCGTATCTTTTTTTAACTTTGGAGAGGAAGGCATTTCGAAGCAACACGGGAAACCTAGACACCATGAAACAATGAAAGACACACTTGACAAAAATGAAGAGAAGTCGTTTTTGAATGGCAGAATAGTGTGAGTAAAGGCGGGGGTCGAAAGAAACGGAAAGTCAAGGAGGAAAACATTTGCAAGCCATCTAACATCCCTAACTTATAAGCAGCATCTATAAATCAAGGAGAAAATAAACCACTTAATACAAAATGAGCAATGGATTCAAACAGGCAGAGGAGTCCACACCCCAATGCTGGCCACTCCATTTCTGCCTGGCCCTGAGCTCAGCTGTGGCTGAATGGGGTGCTATAAGGGCTGGGCTTCCCAGATAGGCTCTAAACTAGACCTCAGACTATAGTTCTAACCCCAGCCAGCTGCCTAGCACCTGGGCACTGCTGATGGTCGGGCTGGGGAGGGGAGGTGACTCTTGGAGCTCAAGAAACGCTCAATGGTTCCCCAATCATCGGTGGTCTGGAAGGAAAGGTCCATGACGTCCCTATGCCAGATTTGCAAGGCTGCTGACTGGGGGCTGTCTGTGGCTAGGAGTCTGACAGCCTCGAGCCCAGCTTGAGAAGGAACCAGGACTGAGGCAGCGGCCCCCTGGCAGGTTGGGGGGCTTCCCAGACAGGTAAGGCAGACCTTTCCCCCGAGGTTGCTGCAGACTTGACTTCCAGGCCATGTATACCGACCAGGAGGAAGCCAAAGAAGGGCTGGCGTGGGGCTGACCTCCCCTTGCCTCCAGGCTCTGGACCAGCTGTGCGGATGGCTGCGACTGGCTCGGGACTCTGATCTCCCACAACTATCCCGTAGCCACCCGAGTGCCTCGGTGAGTACACAGCCGTTTCTGGGATGGCCAGGGGACCCAAACTCAGCCAGAAGGCACAGATCCTGGCTTCTGCACAGGCTAATTGGTGAGAACAACCATGGGATCAGGCTCGGAAGCAGTTCAGGGACAGTCGGCTTGTTTGTGGCCCCTGCTTACAAACCCCTGTGACGCAGAACCTCTCAGCTTTCCTCCTATGTCCCCAGCTGTGCCTCCTTTGCCTCCTCCACCAGCTCCTATTCTTCCTTCCTCGCAGGACTGTGGGTTTCCTCAAGTTCAGTCTGCCCACCACATGTACCCCATGCACTCCCGATGTACGCCTTCCCTGGGTACATGCAGACACCTCCTGGGCCTCCCCAACCAGCTTGGGGCCATCAGCCCTCACCTTTCTGGTGCCCACGGTGAGACACAGAAGTCATCTGTCTGGGCCACCTCTCCCTGCCTGGGACTAAAATGTGGATCATCACAGGGCTGCGATGCACTGGCCCGGGGCCTTGGTGTGAAGGATGTGCTGCCTCGTGCTCTGGGAGCCTGGAGGCTTGTGACCCAGTCTTCGGAGGGACACCAAGCTCACATGGGGGCCTCCACATGGCGTGGCCTGGCCGCAGCGCAAAGGCAGTTAATAAGCCGTGCCAACGGCAAGCGTGTGGGCCACTGGCCGCCTCGCCCACGTAATTAAAAGGCCATCTGTGTCTGCGTGGCTGAGGAATGGGGGCTCTGCCCTTCCCAGGGGTGTGTGTGTGCACACGTGTGCGTGTGAACATGTGTGCCGTGCGGATGCTGAGCAGACAGGGCGGGGAGGGCCCTCGGGGCCTCCCCTCCCCAACCCCTCAAAGCAACATTCTGTTTCCGGGTTGCAACTCCTCCCTGGGCCAGAGGGGCACAGAGGTACCCTGACAGGGCCCAGAGCACAAGACCCTGCCTTTTGGTCCCAGCTCTGCCATATAGCAGCTCAGGAAGTCCATCCTTCCCTCTGGGCCTCAGGCTACACGTCTATCAAACAGGGCTACTAAATGGCTGCCCGGACTGCCTCTGCAACTTTGAAACAAAATCACGAACGTAGAAGTGCTGTGTGAGCCATGGAGGGCCACCTACCGCAGCAGGTGCCATTATCACCAGTGGGGCCGAGCACCCCTTCTGATGCTGGCCATGGCAGCGCGGCCTCCACAAATACCAAAGTGCCCTGGGCGCAAAGTCATTTTGCTCATTAGGACCAAGGACGTCCCGGGACGCCCTTCCCGGGACGCGAGACGGGTCAGAGAAGAGAGGGTACAGGCCAGCTTCGGAAAGACGCATTTCGATGCTTTGCCAAAAACCCCAACGGCTGTCACATTTCTGCAAAGATCCGAGGGCTTGTGGCATCCCCACCCCCAAACTGGTGCCTGTTTGGGAATCAGCCTCTGGCGGACCCTCCCCCTGCAAGCCGTCACTGTGCTAAGGTGCCCACGTGGGTGCAGGCGGGGGAGCTGGAGGCACTCGGGGACAGCACCAGCATGAGCCACGCGGAGGGTGTGGCAGACGCTGGCCTGGTGCCTGTGGCACTGGCGGCTGGCTGACAGCTGGACTGTGACAGCTGCTCTCCTGGGAGAGGGAGCGAGGGGGACTTACCTCTCCCTCGGGCCCACGTGTAGACGCGGCTCGTCTCGGTGCTTCTGGGCTTTTGCTCGGTGGGCTCCATGGGCAACGGTCGGAAGTGGGGGTCATCGGCCCGGCCGGGGGTCTTCAGTGGCAGGATGTACTTAGGGAGCCCTCGGTAGAACCAGGCCCCTGACCTCTTCCAGACCTGGCAGGGGTGATATTTGCTTAGAGTGAGGGACACAGAGCAGCTCCCTGCACCATGCTCCCGCACGGGCCCGCCTGCCTCTCCTGTTGCAAAGTTGGAAAGTGCTCAGCCTGGTGGGCATCTAGAGGGTGCTCAAGGGGTGCCACCTGCCTCCCTGTCACCTGCCCCTTCCCTTGAGGCTCTGGGGCAGAGCAAGCGACAAGAGGCTAGAAGACATGGGGGGCGGGGGGCTGGGTGACAGCACAGTACTGGACCCAGAGCTTCCCAGGGATGAGTCTAGCTCTGTGAAGGCTCAGGGAGGGCCCAGGCCCCAGAGGGCCCCAAATTAGAATTCAGAGCAGCAAGTGAGATTCCTGAACCCTTAATGCCTACTTCACAAAACACCAAGCGCTCTATAACCTCTTTGCCATTGAAGGAAATACTTTCAGGGTATTTAGTAAGAGGAGTGGGAGAGTGTGAAGGAATGTGACCTTCTCAGAGAAGAGCGAGCCTTAGCGGTTCAGAGCAGACGGCCCTGGGTTTGAACCCTGGATCCGTCATCCCTCAGCTGTGAGATTTGGACACGTCAATCTTCCAGATCCCCAGTTTCATCACCAGTAGGTGGAATGCAGGAACAGCATCCATCTCACGGAGCAGCCATGAGGACTAGACTCTCAAACGAATGTTAAGGCTCCGCTGGCCAGTGTATGGCGGGGTGCAGTCACTCAACAGACCTGATGTGCACAACCATCATTGTCACCGCCACCCCCCCTCCCCCCATCTGACAAATGTGGAAGCTTTACAACCAGTGGACCAAGTTCCCTACTCAAAAAAGAGAATCAGAAGGCCAGGATGGCTCAGTTGGAAGAGGATGCGACTCTTGATCTCAGGGTCTTGAGTTCGAGCCCCACGTTGGGTGTAGAGATTGATTAAATAAATAAATAAATAAATAAATAAATAAATAAATAAATAAATAAATAAAATGTAAAACAATATACATAGAATCTCAAGGTTTGTCCCTGACCTTCTGAGGCAGAATCTGCACTTCATCAATAAAATCAGAAGGCCAGAGTCTGCCCTGATTCTCTCTAGGACAGATTTTCCTAATCCTCAAACTTCCTCTGTATATTAGTTCTGTGGGATATTGACATGGCCGAACCAAAAAAATAAAATAAAATAAGGTTTCTGATCATGTACACTTGGGAAGCACTAGGTTAAACCAGGCATCACTGCAGGACTTCTCAGAGCCTTTAATACACCGATGTACTCAGGATTCTTCAACAGGGCCAAAGAATGTGGAGTACTTTCTGCTTCGGATCTACTCAGCAGGTTTTCCCAGAGAAGCTCAACCCTACTAATTGATCTGCATAGACTCAGCACTTAACTGCAACAGTTACATCACTCAACTATCGTATGTCATCTCTCCATGCTTCAAAGTGCCAGGCATGGGGGGACTGAGTCCGAACCCTGTCCCTGGCTTGAATCACTCCCCCTCCCTCCCAGCTACCCTATGCAGAAGGGTCTGCTTTTGAGTGGCTCTTTAATAACATAGCACCCATCTGGTGGGATGAATGCCTCATGGATCCTTCTTTTAAAAACCCTTTCTGATCCTTTCACGGAGCCTCCTACAATAAATATTTATGTGAATTGGTAGCAGGTACACGTGGTCAAAAATCCACTGGGTGTGAAATTAAAGTCTCCTCCCCATTCTCAAAGGCATCTATCTGGGGATATAGTTCTTTGAGGAGTTTTGCTATTATCCCCACTTTCCAGATGGGAAAATTGAGGCTCCGACAACTTAAGCAACTTGCCCAAGGCTAGTCCACCGTTCTATTGGCCTCAGACACTGAAGGCCTCAGGGTCTCATCCCCACAGTTTACGGATGCAAAGGGGATGCTCAGGAAATGTGGCCGAGTGCTGAATAAACCCTCAGCAGGTCAGACATCATCATGGACTCTGCAGAGCTGCTGCATGGTTCCTGAGAACAGACGCCCAAGCCCAAGAGGCCATGGGGGGGCTGGTGAGGGGCTCATTCGGCCTCCCTGTGCTAAGTGAAGCCTGTGCACCCCACTGGTGCCGGCTTTGCCTGCCCTCCCCTGAGCACACCAGCCTCCTGCCTCCCAACACGGACTGGGCCTCAGGGGGACCAAATGAAGCAAGCCCTCAAGAGCCATCTGTATACTCTGCCATATACACAATTTTTTTTTTGAACGATCATATACATGCAACCCCATGTTTGCGCCACCCCACCCCCCGTCACTTAACTATAGATCATGGCAACTGTCCACCGTCACTTTTTAATGGCTTCATAGTTTGGATTTATTAAACTTAATCAAACCAGCCTTCCACTGATAGGCATTTATTTTATTATTATTAGTTTTTGATGTTTATGTATTTTTGAGAGAGAGAGAGAAACAGAGCATGAGCTGGGGAGGGGCAGGGAGAAAGGGAGACACAGAACCCGAAGCAGGCCCCAGGCTCCGAGCTGTCAGCACAGAGCCCGACACGGGGCTCGAACTCACGAACTGCAAGATCATGACCTGAGCTGAAGTCGGATGCTCCACCGACTGAGCCTCCCAGGCGCTCCCACTGATAGACCTTTAAATGGTTTCCGGATTTTCACTCTTGTGAGCAGTGCCACAACCATCACCTCTGCACCCACGTCAGACAGATGTTGTTTACTGCCTTAGAAAATACTCTGAGGGGTGGATCTGCTGGGCCAAGGGATGTGTATACATTTACACGATGGTACATATCGTCAGACCACCCTCCAGGAAGAAAAGTTGAGTCTGAAGTGGGGTGCTAAGTGTCTTCAGGGTGGGAACCCTGCACTGTACCTCCTGCTGGGATCTAGGGTCTGGTCTAGGGACCCAGCTCGGGAGCAGTTCCCATGGGGTGTGGGGGAGTGCTTGTCAGGACCTGGGGCCACCAGTTAGGTGCCACAGGAGGGAAGATGGGGACCTCACTGTCACCCCTGGGGCACACCGTCACAGGTGGAGAGCACACCCCTTCAGGTGCCCTGTTTGAAGGGGAGTGGAGAGGACAACACTGTGGGTGATTCACTGTTGTGTGGCTCTCAGTGGGAGAGACCCAGAAACACTATAGAGATGCGTTCGGGACTTTCACAGGGCCAGACCCATTCCTAATCCTCATGGGGCCTCATCTTGGAGGAGCTGGGCCTACGGTTCTGGCCCCTGCGTGTGCATGCTCCTTTCTCTCCTTTTTTGTTTTAAATGAAAACAAATTTTAATTGTGGAAGATATCCATAACATAAAATTTACCATCTTAGCCGTTTTTTTTTTTTAACTACTTTTTAAGTTTATTTATTCACTCTGAGACAGAGAGCACAAGTGGGGGAGGGGCAGAGAGAACACTTTACCGATCAGAGAGAATCCCAAGCAGGCTCTGCACTATCAGCGCAAAGCCCAATGTGGGGCTCGAACTCACAAACGGTGAGATCGTGACCCGAGTCGAAGTCAGAGGCTTAACAGACAGAGCCACCCAGGCGCCCCACATCTTAGCCATTTCTAAGTGTATAGTTCAGTAGTGTTAAGTGCGTGCACGTTGTGTAGCCAATCTCCAGAACTTTGTTTATCTCGTAAAATAGAAACTCTGCACCCATGAAACAGCAACTCCCATTCCCCTGTCTCCCCAGCCGCTGACAGCCACCATTCTACTTCCCGAGAATTTGATTACTCTGGGTACTTCATACGAATGGAATAGTATTGATCTTTTTGTAACTGGCTTCTTTCGCTTGGCATAATGGCCTCAGGTTCATTTCTGTTGCTACATGTGTCAGAACCTCCTTCCTTTTTGAGGCTGAACAGTATTCTATCGTCGGTACGTACTGCCTCTTATCTAGTCGTTCATCCCCTGCTGGCCACTTCGGTTGTGTCTACCTTATGGCTGACCCTTTTGTTGGTAGAGACCATGAGGCTCTACCATCCAGGAGGGAGGGCCGGGGCACTTGGCTCACCACTGTGTCTTCAAGTTCCTAACACGTGCCTGACACATAGTAGGTGCTCAATAAACACTGGCTGACTGGCTGGATTGGCAGCTACGGGTAGTTTGCTGGAAAGTGTCCCAATCCATAGAGTTGTCACCTTCCTGCAGAAGTGGCCTGAGGGTTTCACCCAAGTTCTTGTAATTAATCAAGTGGATTTACTGTTTCAGATTAAAAGAGGGATCAAGCAAAGGAGCCTAGAAGGGCGTGCCGGTGCAGAGCAAGCTCCAGCGAACCTCCCCGACCTAACCTCCCAGCCCCTCCTCAGGCACCAGTGAAACCGAAAGCCCCGGCTGCCCCTGACTCCCCCGGAACATCATGGCCAGAGGGCCCCAGGCCCTCAGCCTCACCTCCTGCCGCAAGGATCCACCTCCGCCCTTACCCCAGGCTTAAACAAATACCGATCAATAAAGTGCTTTTGGGAAATAGGATAAACAGCCCAAGATCCAAAGTATGAGTCTGAAATGCACAAACATGCAAAGTTTTTTGGTATTCAATCATTTTTGACCTATAAATCCCCCCATTAATTTCTTATAATTCACCCTGATATTTATGCTCAGCAGGGCAATGACCCCACGGGACTGCCAGGCCTGCAGCATCTCCCTGGGGTCCAGTGGGTCCACTGTCACGGGGCCTGGGGTCTGTCTGCTTCTCTCATGTTGGTCCTGCAACCCAGGCGGCAGGCTTGATGTTGCCGCAGTGGACAGAGGTCAGAAGACCAGGAAGTCCGGTGATCCTCCAGACCGAGGAGCTGCCGTTCCTGAGGCCCCACGGGGGTGGGGTGGGGACCAGAGCACACAGGTGCCTTGCCCAATGTGGAGGGCACACCTGGGCAGGGGTGCATGAAACACACTATTTTGGAAAATGCCTTCCACATGGGAGAGCAGGACCGCCGAGGCGAGGAATGAGGGATCCCAGCTGGGCTGACTTCTGAGCTGCCCCCCTCCTCCCCTCAATGCCAATCCATGCACATCCTCAGACCTTCTCTCGCCTCGGTGCCTGCCCCCACTCTGCAAAATGCACCCCAGTAGCTTTTAATCGTGCGATTCTGCTCTGTGCATCCAGGCCCGACACCCCCTGCCTGGCCCAACACCCTCCCCAAGAACGGCAGCGGGAAAAGCCCTCCACAAATTGGAAAACCTTCACTTTCTAGAGAAGCTGTGGGATTCTGCAAAGCCCCACTCTGTTCCCCATGTGTGGTTTGCCGTGATAAGGCCAGCAAAGCAGCCAGCCTTGAAAATGCCATTAAATAAGAAAAGGCCCACACGGCCGCCGTGGCCCTTGCAGGGGTGGCCAGCGGCATTCAATCCTCCCCGTGGCACTGCTTTGTGCTCTGCTTCGAGGTTTTCATTAGGATTGCAGCTCACGGCCGACCCGACTGCAGATACTGATGGATATTAGCCAAGCTGTTCCCAGGGAATTTTAATTACCACGATAACAATCGCTAATCACTGCCATTTCCTAAATGGCTGTGGCTGGACAAGGTAGTGACTGCCAGGCCCTTCTGGAAAGAGGAGGATCCTAGGGAGGCCACTGGGGAGGATGCAAAGGGACGCCTTCCAAGACCTCTGTCCCTGCCCCTTGCTCCACCCCGTCCGCGTGTTACCGCCTCTCCCTGTCTCCCAAGCAACTCCGGAGTGTACCTGCATGAATGCAAGTGAGGCGTCCACACCTGGATCGGAGCAGGGATACAGTCTGTGGCACGTGCTGTGCCTTCCACCTGAGGTGTCCTTCATCCTTGTCTCCCACCAGGCAGTGACACTGCCCATAGGAAGCTTTCTGTGCCACCTCGTGCAGAACCAGAGCCCCTCTGCTGTGCTCCTGGAGGCCATTTGGACCTGCTGCCCCGGCATCTTACCCGGTCAGGAAGCTGTGAGCCCAAGGGCAAGGCTGTGCCCGAGCCACCCCCGCAAGCCATCGCCGCCTTCCCAGGCCCAGTGGGGAGCCTTCGCGCAGCAAGAACGTTGCTGGCTGACAGAGTGAATGAACAGACGAAGAAGGCAAAGCAAAGGAATCATTCTCAGGGGACAGAACTCGGACTCTGTCTTCAGGGAGACTGTGTTCTGTCTGCTTAACAAGCTGGCCCAACCTTGAAAAAGCCACAGGAAATGGACTGTTATAGAGATGTCTTCTTGCTAACACTTTGGCCATTTTGTTTTTATTTATTTGTTTTCTTAAAAGTTTATTTACTTATTTTGAGAGAGAGAGGGGGAGAGAGAGAGTAAGCAGGGGAGGGGCAGAGAGAGAGGGAGAGAGAGAAACCCAAGCAGGCTGTGCACTGTCAGCACAGAGACTGACATGGGACTTGATCTCACAAACCGTGAGCTCATGACCAAAGTCGGATGCTTAGCCAACCGAGCCACCCAGGCGCCCCCACTTTGGCCCTTTTAAAAAGGGTCTCTTAAAGGGCCAACCCACCTGGCAGGCCACACAGCCTTCCCTAACCCGTTCCCCGAACACACACACATGCACACTCACAGAGTGGCCTCCCAGAGCTCCATCATCAAAGCCAAATTGCACAGCATGGCCAACAAGACCCCAGAACTCTGCCAGCTCCTGCCTCCCTCACCAGCCTCCTCTCTTGTCTCCTCCCACCCCAGGCTCAGGATCCGCCCGACACAGCCACGCTCAACTCCCCGACCACACAAAGCTGTCTCTTGCTTCCAGGCCTTTGTACATGCTGTTCCTTCTTCCCTCCCTAGGCTAGGACAAAGAAATGCAACCTTTAGGAAATTACTTTCATCCAGGGGCTTCTACAGAACCACGCGCGTCTCCCACTGCACGGCACACACTGTGAAGATTGCCTATTTACATGTCTGTTTCCTGCACCAGATCTGGCCTCCATTATTCCCACGGCCAAATTAATGGCCAAAGATGTGTCTTCTGGTGCCTCATGCTGGGTGCAGAGATTACTTAAAAAATGAAAAACCAAACATAAAATCGTTTTTTAAGTTTATTTTTTAACATTTAAAAAAAAGTTTCATTTATTTATTTTGAGAGAGAGAGAGCGCGCGCGCTCGAGCAGGGGAGGGACAGTGGGGGGGGGGGGGGGAGAGAATCCCAAGTAGGCTCCACACCATCATCATGGAGCCTGATGTGGGGCTCGATCTCATGAACTGTAAGATCGTGACCTGAGCCAAAATCAAGAGTCGGATGCTTAACCGACTGAACCACCTGGGTGTCCCCCCAAAAATAAAATCTTAAACCTCCATTCAATCCCAAGTCCACACTACCAATCACCTCCTTACGTAACTCTCACTCACCAAGCCAATATTCTTCTGCCTAAATCACCCAGGGAAGGCCCCTATGCCCCAGTGCTTGCCTAAATTACTTAAACTAGCCAATCCTCAGATATTTACCCTGCCCTGCCTTGTCTTTCCCATAGAAACGCCAATAAAGGCCTGGCCTCGGCTTTTCCTTCACTCCTTTCTGCCCCCTGACCACATGTGACCCTGTGTGGCATGGCATGCCCCTCTGTCTCAGAACTGTAGGCAATATATTGTTCTTTAATGGCATTCACTCTCCATGTTGCCACTTAGTCACTTTTAGAAATTAAGAAGTGGCACAAGTCACAGAGCATGGGAAAATCAATTATGGCTAAAGAACATCTTTTTTTTTTTTTTTTTTTTTTAAGAGAGATAGAGGCAGAAGGAGAGGGAGAGGGAATCTTAAGCAGGCTCCATGGTCAGTGCAGAGCCTGATGCAGGGTTCGATCCCACAACCCAGGGATCGTGACCTGAGCCAAAATCAAGAGTTGGACACTTAGCTGACCGAGCTACCCAGGCACCCCTAAAGAACAATCTCAATGTACAATTCTGGCAATCTAGTCAGTAAAGGTATAATCTAGAAAAGGAAGGAGGTGAGAGCAGGCGAGGGAAGAACAAGGGCATTCGTGCCCACAGCTCACACGAAAGGTGGATGGAAGAAGGAAGAGGCAAATATTACATACAGTTACAAATTCCGTCAAACTCCAACACATTTTCAGTTGCAAATAATAAAAGTATCAAAAATTAGGAGTGGGGGGAATCAGAGTGGCCCAGGTTAGCCAGCTCATCACCCTTCAGAGCTTGCAGTCAATAGACAGTGCCCGAAGTTCTCACCTGGTGGAAGTCGAGGCAGTGGTGAGCATGTGAACTACAACAGGAGGTCTGTACAGGGTGGGCTGGGTGAGGGAGAGGCTGGGCAGGTGGCTGCCCTTCTCCAGGGTAAGCTCTTCAGAATGAGTGAATTTTTCTTTCAACTAACTACATGTATCACTTTGATTAAGATCAAAGGATAACAGATTGGTAACTGGATGTCAACGTTATTCAAGTCCTGGGCTGCATGACAGGCAGGTGGATACATGCAGAGTCGGGCAATCTATGACTGGTATATTGACCCTGGATGTGACTTAAGAGAGAAAAACTGGTAGCTCAGGAAAGGAAAAGAAAGCAGTAATTAAAAATTCTGTAGTAGGGGCGCCTGGGTGGCTCAGTCGGTTGAGCGTCTGGCTTCGGCTCAGGTCATGATCTCACAGTTTGTGGGTTCGAGCCCCGCATCGGGCTCTGTGCTGACAGCTTAGAGCCTGGAGCCTGCTTTGGATTCTGTGTCTCCCTCTCTCTCTGCTCCTCCCCTGCTCATGCTCTGTCTCTCTGTCCTTCAAAAATAAATAAAAACATTAAAAAAAATTTTTTTTTTAAATTCTGTAGTAGAGCAAGATAGGAAAAGAACCAAGTTATGGTTAGCTTAAAAACACCTGCACAAGTTCATAATACTGAGATTTCTGTCCCTGAAGAAAGCCATGCTGCCCTTTGGATGTCAGTGTACCCACCTAACGTCCAAGAGTCAGAATTTTGACAATGGGAGAAACTTGGACAGTTTTTCAAAGGGAACCAGGGCTTCCAAGCATAAAGGCCGGCAGAGCTGGGTCCCCCAGAAAACAGGAAGTGCCTGGGGCCTCCTGCTGCTGGAGGGAGGCTGCCCTCAAATACTGCTGGGCAGTACCCTTGACCAGGTTTCCGTGGTGACCAGCTGAGTATGAAAAGCCCTAATTACAGCCAAGGGCGACAAGCTGATACTGAGCAAGGCAAGTTGACATGAGATGTGCTAATGTAACGAACACAGTCGTTTTTTAGTTCTAGTTCATGCCAGAAATGCTGCTGCTCAAACCAGATTGGGACCATCCTATCTGGAAGTTGTGGCTAACAGCTTGATTGCCTGCTGCCCTACTCAAGGAGAAAGGAGACTCAGCATTTATCCTGTGTGTGGGACTGTGGCATGGATTTGACTGTGTGTGTTTGTTCATCGCGAGCAGTGAGTGAGGGCAGGAAGCAAGTCACAGGGCCTGTTCCCACATGGAGGCAGCCCAGGAAGGCTGTCAGCCTTAATGCTTAGAACGGCAATCTCTATTTGCCTCAGTAATCAGGAGAATGGCCTCAGTTCTCATCTAGAAAAAGGTACTGTGGACCACATCAGCAAAAAAATATGAATGATGAATCCAGTCGTCTTAAAATATTGCCCGAAAGTAGAGTGCACTTGATCAACAGATGGATTAAAATAAAAAACTCCTGAAGGGGTGGGGCAGCTGGGTGGCTCAGTCGGTTAAGCGTCCGACTTATGCTCAGGTCACCATCTCCTGGTCTCGGAGTTCAAGCCCGCATGGGGCTCTCTGCCTGCTTCAGATCCTCTGTCTCCCTGCCCCCCCCCCGCCCCCGCCCCCCCCCTCCCCGCCCCTCCCCTACTTGCACTCTCTCTCTCTCTCTCAAAAATAAACATTAAAAAAAAAAAAAAAAAAAGCTCCTGAATGGGGAACCCGTGGTACCAAAAATTAACAGTTATCAATGAAATAAAGACAGAAGTTAGTCTAAATAACCAGTGTAAATAGGAAATGATGCTTAAAATGTAGATATAAAATACTTAGTTAACAAAAATAATCTGACCCCAAATTCCAGATTGTCTCAACAAAAGCAAAAAGTGAGTGGGGGCGGGACGGGGCGGGGGCAGGAAGCATTGGGCTCCTCATTCTCAGTGGCCAGGGCAGTTAATGGACACTATTTCTACTGTAATGTAAGCAATTGGACAAATATTGCGTTAAATATTTTAAAAAGTTATATATGCATTTACACACTTATCTGTCCATTTAAGACAACCAGCAGAATTAAAACTACAGGAAAAGTTTATCCTACCAAAATACATGATTTTCTGAGTATTCTTTTTCTTTTTCTTCTTTCTTCCTCCCTCCCTCACTCACTCCTTGTCTCTCTCTTTCTTGTTTTGTTTTGAAATTTTTCTCCCTGGAACGCCTGGGTGGCTCTGTCAGTTAAGCAGCCTATGCTTGATTTCAGCTCGGGTCATGATCTCACGGTTTGTGAGTTCGAGCCCCACATCGGGTTCCGTGCTGGCAGTGCAGGGCCTTCTTGGGATTCTCTCTCTCTCTCTCTCTCTTTCTCTCTCTCTCTCTTGAAATAAATAAACTTAAAAAAAAGGGAAAGAGAAATTTCTCCTTGTTCTTGTCGTTTTTTTCTTTAGAGCAGCCATCTTTGCTCCTGGCTTGTTTCCCCTACCTCAGAAAGAAGAAGCTTACAACCAGCCTCTGAAGAGGAAGTGAGTAGATATTAATTCACTTAAATAACATTTCTTCAGTACCTCTACTTGTTAAGACTGAGGGAAGGAAAGAAAAGATCAAATGATTTTGCAAATGAGTGGCCCGTGGCAGAAATCCCCACCAGGCTGAGGTCCTCGGCTCCGTTTTTTTCTAGCACCAGAGACTGTGTTCCCACTCTGCCTTCGAGAGCTATTCTGTATGGCTTCCCTATATCCACCTCCCCACCCCCCGCCCCCCCCAGCACCTGGGGAGAAACCTTCAGTCTGCGGTATGGAGGTAAGTAAGCAATCCTGAGCCCACAAAGGGCTCTGAGAGGCTCCCCTCCTGCCCTGGGCTCTCCACTTACCCTCCTAACCAAGGTGTTAGCAGAAAGCTAAGGGGGACTTCTTCCAGAGTATTTTTGCATGTTTCCATTTTAAAATACTTTAAAACCTCCAGACGGGGGAGAGAGAGAGAGAGACAGAGAGAGAGAGAGAGAGAGAGACTCTGTGTGTGTGTGTATGTTGGTGAGCCAGGGAGAAAGTCCCCCCTCGCCCCCATCCTCTAGGCCCCAGCTCCTCCTGCCTGGAAAGCCTCCTGCTTCCGGGTTCTGCTGAAGGCTGGCTGGCTCCCCACACTGGGGCCGGGCCTGCCCTACCCCGGAGATGGGCTGGAAATTAAGCCCCAGCGAAGACAGAGCACCCACCTGACCCTTCCTCCGACCCCACCGCAGGCAGCTCCTCCCTGGGCCCAGGGAGCCCTTGCGGATTTTCTTTTTCATTTCAAGTGGGTTTTGAGCAACCAGGTCAGTCGGGGAGGAGAGCAATTGCCAGCACGGTAGAATGGAAAAAAGGCAGCGAGAAGAAATATTCTGAGGGTGCTATCTGTTTTCTTGACAGATAATTTAAACACCTTGGCTGGATTATTTCAGAACCAAAGGAAATGCTTTGGCTTCCATTAACCCCTGGCGAGGGGCTCGCTCCCGTGAGGCTTCCGCACAATTACCGGGGAGCGGCGTCTGCCAGCTTCAGAGAGACGTGGCTCCCGACAGTGGTGCTCTATGGCTGCGGGGCTGTGTGCCTCACCCCTTCCTGACGGCCTAAGCTCAGGCCTGGGTGTCCCCCTCCCCCATTACCTGTGATGTGGAGAGGCCCCTGCACGCCAGTGAGAACAGGGACCCCTGTCTTCCCTCTCCCTTGGGTCCCACAGGCCATCTTCTCCTGTATTCCAAATGGTCTCGCGAGTTCAACAAATCCATGTAGGCTAATGATGCTTGTACTATTGTCCTTAATTACTTGATTTGCCAACATTGCATGCAGGCCTCCTCTTACGCTTCATTTGCATGCAGCATGAAATCCCTCTGAATCCCAAATATTTAACTATCTTCCCTGTTCCAAGACAGATTTGAGAGGGCAAACGTGTTACGGTGGTGTTTGGCTGTGTCCCTGCCTCTGTCCCCAGATGGAGTGGGCCACACATAGGGAATGAATAGAGCTGGAATCAGAAAATTGGACAGGCCAATTATACCCAGCCAGGTCTTTTCAGAGGACCTTTGTGATTCTGATTCAATTCCCAGAACAACAAACATGCCTATGTTTAAACACAGTCTCAGAAACATATTCCAAATCCAACGTGAAATCGTTTCTGGGCTGACTGCGACCTGGCAGGGCTCATGGGCCTTGCAGGAACGCTTTCCTGGGTTATGGATTTGATTATTGCTTCACTTCCAATTGGTCTTGTTCCTTCTTGGGGAAAACCTGTAATTCTGAGGTTCTGTTGCCTTGTCTGTCTTCCAGATTCACCAATGTTTCTCTTATTGTTTTCAGCTCTCCCTGCCCCCCTTTCCCCCGGCATTCTGGGAGATTCCTGAAGTTTCTGTTCCTACCACTGATTCAAGCTTTTCTGGGTCTGATTTTAGTGATCCCTTGTTATCTCTAAGGTGTGTGCCTGTGAAATCTAACATGTATACGAAAGTACATGACAACAAAGTACATTTCAAAGAACCATAGTTGGGGCACCTGGGTGGCTCAGTCGGTTAAGCATCCAACTCTTGATTTCAGCTCAGGTCATGATCTCATGGTTGTGGGATCGAGTCCCACGTAGGGCTCCAAGCTGGGTGTGGAACCTGCTTAACATTCTCTCACTTCCTCTGGCCCTTTGCCCTGCTTGCATGTGTGCTCTCTCTCTCTCTCTCTCTCTCTGTCTTTCTCTAAAACAAACCAAAACAAAAAAACAAACCGAACCATAGAACCATAGTTAAGTAAACACCTGTGAACTCATGGAGAAATGAAATATTACCCAATCTGAGAAGCCTCTATAAACCCTTCCTGTCTTCCAGAGGTCACCATTGGGAATCTTGTGTTAAATAATCCCTTCCTTTTCTATTAAAAACAAAACAAAACAAAACAAAACAAAACAAAACAAAAAAACTTATGTGTGCATTTCCAAAAAGTAAATATTTACTATTACCTGTTTTTGAACATCATATTTTATCACTGTATATTCTTTGGTGACTTGCTTTTTTCCTCTTTGATCACTGTGTTTTTAAAAATATTTTTTTGCAATCGCCATCAAAATAACACCAGCATTCTTCACAGAGCTAAAACAAACAATCCTAAAATTTGTATGGAACCAGAAAAGACCCAAATAGCTAAAGCAATCCTGAAAAAGAAAACCAAAGCAGGAGACATCACAATCCCAGTCTTCAAGCTATACTACAAAGCTGTAATCATCAGGACAGTATGGTACTGGCACAAGAACAGACACTCAGATCAATGGAACAGAATAGACAACCCAGAAATGGACCCACAAACGTATGGCCAACTGATCTTTGACAAAGCAGGAAAGAATATCCAATGGAATACAGACAGTCTCTTCAGCAAGTGGCGCTGGGAAAACTGGACAGTGACATGCAGGAGAATGAACCTGGACCACTTTCTTACACCATACACAAAAATAACCTCAAAATGGATGAAAGACCTAAATTTAAGACAGGAAGCCATCAAAATCCTCAAGGAGAAAGCAGGCAAAAACCTCTCTGATCTTGGCCACAGCAACTTCTTACTCAACAAGTCTCCGGAGGCGAGGGAAACAAAAGCAAAAATGAACTACTAGGACCTCATCAAAATGAAAAGCTTCTGCACATCAAAGGAAACAATCAGCAAAACTGTAAGGTAACCGATAGAATGGGAGAAGATATATGCAAACGACATATCAGATAAAGGGTTAGTATCCAAAATCTATAAAGAACTTATCAAAGTCAACACCCAAAAAACAAATAATCCAGTGAAGAAATGGGCAAAAGACATGAATAGACACTTCTACAAAGAAGACATCCAGATGGCCAACTGACACATGAAAACATGCTCAACATCACTCATCATCAGGGAAATACAAATCAAAACCACAATGAGATACCACCTCACACCTGTCAGAATGGCTCACATTAACAACTCAGGTAACAACAGATGTTGGCAAGGATGCGGAGAAAGAGGATCTCTTTTCCACTGCTGGTGGGAATGCAAACTGGGGCAGCCACTCTGGAAAACAGTATGCAGGTGCCTCAAAAATTTAAAAATCGAACTACCCTACGACCCAGCAATTGCACTACTTAGGTATTTATCCAAGGTATACAGGTGTGTTGTTTCGAAGGGGCACATGCACCCCAATGTTTATAGTGGCACTATCAACAATAGCCAAAGTATGGAAAGAGTCCAAATATCCATTGATGGATGAATGGATAAAGAAGATGTGGTATACACACACACACACACACACACACACACACACACACACACACAAGGGAGTATTACTCGGCAATCAAAAAGAAGCAAATCTTGGGGCGCCTGGGTGGCGCAGTCGGTTAAGCGTCCGACTTCAGCCAGGTCACGATCTCGCGGTCCGTGAGTTCGAGCCCCGCGTCAGGCTCTGGGCTGATGGCTCGGAGCCTGGAGCCTGTTTCCGATTCTGTGTCTCCCTCTCTCTCTGCCCCTCCCCCGTTCATGCTCTGTCTCTCTCTGTCCCAAAAATAAATAAAAAAAAAAAAAAAAAAAAAAAAAAAAGAAGCAAATCTTGCCATTTGCAACTACGTGGATGGAACTAGAGGGTATTATGCTAAGCGAAATTAGCCAGTCAGAGAAAGACAAATATCATATGACTTCATTCATATGAGGACTTTAAGAGACAAAACAGATGAAC
The DNA here is from genome assembly GCF_024362965.1 of Panthera pardus. Taxonomy (NCBI): domain Eukaryota; kingdom Metazoa; phylum Chordata; class Mammalia; order Carnivora; family Felidae; genus Panthera; species Panthera pardus. The sequence continues at coordinate 55,700,030 of NW_026526876.1, forward strand.
AGAAGGGAAGGGAAGCAAAAATAATATAAAAACAGGGAGGGGGACAAAGCATAAGAGATTCATAAATATGGAAAACAAACTGAGGATTACTGGAGGGGTTGTGGGAGGGGGATGAGCTAAATGGGTAAGGGGCATTAAGGAATCTACTCCTGAAATCATTGTTGCACTATATGCTAACTAACTTGGATGTAAATTAAAAAATTAAAAAATTTAACGTTCATTTATTTTTGAGAGGGGGGAGGGACACAGAGAGAGGGAGACACAGAATCCAAATCAGGCTCCAGGCTCTAAGCATCAGCACAGAGCCCGACATGGGGCTCAAACTCATGAACTGTGAGATCATAACCTGAGCCAGACACTTAACCGACTGAGCCACCCAGGAGCCTTGCTCATTGTGTTTTTAATTCACCCTTTGATGACTTTAGGTATAGTTCTTTTTTTCGCTGCTATATATTATTCCACAGCCATGATTTACCTATCCATTGTACCATGAAAGACCATTTGGGTTGTCCCCAGGTTTTTTTGCCATTACAAAATGTGCTGCTATAGGCACTCTTGGCCATGTCTCCTGGGGAGCCTTGTGAGAGTTTCTCCAGGTCGTATGGCTAGGAGTAGGGTGTGAGGTCGAGCATCGTGCACAGGAGATGACACTCATGAGGTGCCAGGTGCAGCATGGAAATGAACCAGCCAGGACTCCTACTGAAGGGGCTGCTCTGATTTAGTTTGTAGATAGGGAGCATCAGGACCTGACCCATGACATGACATGACCTTAAGTTGATGCAGGTTTAAGAGTCAAGGGGACAACCAGGTGCTGGGACCCCAAGCCAGGTTCAGAGCTACAAACTGTTATTAGAAAATGGTCAGGGCCAGGAGGGCTTTGTTGTGGGTACGTGGGCCCAGTCTGGGATGTAATGACTTACAAAGTCAAAGCAAGAAGAAGGGGGTCAGGGAGCCAGGAGTCCCCCAGAGCATGGGGGATGACTACGTTGGCAACGAAGGGGAGGGAGGCTGAGGGCCACTCCTATTCATCCATCCTGTCTTCCTCCAGCCCTCGAGCTGTCCTGGATTAGGAAGGAGTGAGGGCCTATTCTGGAGAACAGTGGTCACAGATTTGGTAGAAAATTGGGAGCGGGAAGCTGGTCTAGTGGCAAGGTTCAGACAGCCCAGGTTCAAATCCCAGCTCTTCATGCCCTTGCTGTGTCACCTTAGACTTGTTACTTAAGGTCCTGGAGCTTCCATTTGGGTGGAAAATGGAGACACAGAGCCCCGCGCCTGGCCCAGAGGAGGAGCCCAACAAAACAAGTTGTTTTCTGGTTCCCTTTTTTTTTTTTTTTTTTTATAAGAGGGATTTTCTGGCACTGTAATAGGTCACGTGTCTTGAGTTATTTCCTTAGGAGAGGAGATGGGTGTGTTTTTCCAGGGCTGGGCACCACCTAGGAGTTTAATAAATATTTCCTGAAGGATGGAGTCACACTCTACTCCCTAGTCTCCATCCGCAAGACAGCTGGCTAGGGGGAAGGGCACAACTGTGCCAGCCAATGTCACTTGGCATCTGGAAAACGGGCAGGAAAATCCGATTATCCAAATTTTTATTCAAATTAATGCAGGAAACTGACCAAATTGTATGCTTTCTCCCTAGCTCACCTCCCTGGGACACATAGAGGAGGGTATCATAGCAGGAAAAACCAGGTCACAGAGGGGACCCATATGGGAGGAGGGGTGGGGTGAGCTGGGCTGTGGTGTCATGACACTGTTATACCAACACATCCACAGGGACAGTGAAGCGGTTCTGCACCTCATCATACTCAAAATTGGTCACACAGATCACAGAGTCCCTAACCCCACAGACTACTGAGCACCCTGGGGTGGCTGAGTAAGTGGGGGGGCGGGGAACACCCAGTGGTGTAACAGAGCCAAACACTAGAAGCTGTGGGCCACGTTCCTGGTAGGGCTTCACATCAGGCCACGTCAACCCATCTCCCTAGTCTCTACGGCCAAGGAGCTTCCTGCCCCCCGCCTCAGGGGAACCCAGGACCTTGAACGTGGAAGGTGGGGAATCTCATCGGCTCTATGCCGCTCTGTGAACACGACAGCACAGCGTGTCGCCATCCTGGACAGCCCCTCTCCGAGAGGGCCGCCGGCCTCTCTGCTGTACCCTTTCTACTTCATCTTCTCAAGAGGTCCACCCTGGCCAGTCGCCACTGGCCACATTTTAAACTGTGGTAAAATGTGCGTAATGTAAAACTCACCTTTCCACCCATTTTTAGCTGAACAGTCCAGGACCATCCAGAACATTCACATTATTGTGCGACTGCTACACCATCCGCCAGAACTCTTCCATCTTCCCAAACTGAAACTGTGTGCCCGTTAATGAACAATCCCTCATCCCCCCACCTCCAGCCCCTGGCAACCATCATTCTACTTTCTATGAATCTGACTATTCTAGGGACCCCGTGTAAGTGGAATCCTATAATGTTTGCCCTTTCGTGTCTAGCTTATTATTTAGCCTCACGTCCTCGAGGTTCTTCCATGTTGTAGCGTGTGGGGAATTTCCATCCCCCCCCCCCCCCCCGCCCTTTAAAGTAGGCTTCACGCCCAGCATGGAGCCCAACGCGGTACTGAAACTCATGACCCTGAGATAAGGACCCGAGCTGAGATCAAGAGTCAGATGCTCAACCGACAGAGCCACCCAGGCACCCCATCCATTTCTTTTTAAGACTGGATAATATGAATAATAATCGGAAAGTACAACATATCGTTTATCCATTCATCCAACAGTAGACGCTTGGGTTGCTTCCACCTTTAGGCTGATGTGAGTAATGCCACAAGGAACACTGACGTGCGAGGTCTGCTTGAATCCCTGCTTCCAATTCTTTAGGGGATATACCCAGAAGTAGAACTGGTAGGTCATTAATTTGTGGAGCTCCCACCAAGCTGTCTTCCAGAGTGGCTGCATGATTGTACGTTCCCCCCAGCAGTGCGCAAGGTTCGAATCCCTCTATCTCCTCACCAACACTTATTACTTTCTGCTTTTTAAATATCAGCCATCCTGACTAGCGTGTGATGTGGGGACTGGTCTACTTTTAACCCTGTAGCCTCCCTCCCCACCCTGCACCCAACACTCCTGATCCCTCTGCCCTGTTCTACTCTCTTCCCCATTCAGAATCTGACATCCTATATGATTTGCTTATTGATCAGTTTGATCATTTTTATTGTCTGTTCCCTCTCTCCTCTTCCTGCCCCTGCTAGAACATAAACTCAAGGTAGAGGTATTTGGCTTTTTGTTCAGTGCTATTTGCCAAGGACCTAAAACAGTGCCTGGCACATAGTAAATACTCAATGACCACTGAATGAATGAATGAATGAATGAGTGAACGAATGAATGAACAGCAAGTAGAGCTGTTAGAAGTTTTCGAGGCAGACACACCTGGCTCCATCAATTACCACCTGGTGTCTCTGGGCAAGTGACTTCCTTTCCCTAAGCCTCAGTTTCCCCATCTGTCACATAAGGGCAAAAATGAGTACTGCACTGGGCTCCTGAGAGGATGATGATTAATATTCCCTGTCTGGTCCACAGTGGGTGCTCGGTTAACATCCACTGCTCAACGCCAGGCTGGACTCCTGTGGAGTGCATGGGCAGGACCACTGGCCCAGTGGACTGGAGTGCAGTGGTGAGGAAGTCCTCTCGGACTGGGCAGCGTCTCGGAGAGGAAAGTTCTTTCTCCGGTGCGCAGATACAGGCGCAGATAGGCACCCCAAATAAGTGGCAGAAAAGTGAGCGGGAGACTACTCTGCCAGCCCCCACAGGAGGAAGGCGTGCTGGAGGGCCCCACGATCCCACTCCCCCTGCCACTTCCACATGCGTGGGAGGCCAGGAGCCTACGCTGATGGTCCGCTTGGCAGAGCCACGGAGTGTGGGAGGTGACCTACACACTGAGGAAGTAGGACCACCCGGGTCCCCCAGGGACGCTGTGACAGCAGCCCAGAGCCAGACACAGATGATGGGGCGCTCAGGCAGCTGCCCGCCCGCCTGCTCCGGTGCCAGCCACCCACTCCTGAGTGCACTCATGGGCCTCCAGAAGGGCCCTCTGGCAAAGCTGTTTGCAGCAAAAATCAAAACTGTAAGTAACAGCAGGAGCAGGAGAGGACCAGCGTGGGGAGGCAGATGGCAGCCTGCAGTGAGCACAGGCTGCCCGCCTGGAAGGCAGGTGCCACGAGGCCTCCGGGCTAGGCTGGCGAGGCTGCTTCCTGTTGGTGCTGGCTTGCAGCGAAGGGGCCCCTGCTTCTCCTGGCCTCCTGTAGGTCTGTGCCAAGGTGGACCCTTCCCAGGGGCCCCACTGGGTCATACTGGTCACCCTCCGGGTTAGGCAATTTGGAGATGAGTTAAAGACCATCATGTGAAGCTACTTTCCTACTTCAAAAATTGCTCTTTTCGGGGCGCCTGGGTGGCGCAGTCGGTTAAGCGTCCGACTTCAGCCAGGTCACGATCTTGCGGTCCGTGAGTTCGAGCCCCGCGTCAGGCTCTGGGCTGATGGCTCGGAGCCTGGAGCCTGTTTCTGATTCTGTGTCTCCCTCTCTCTCTGCCCCTCCCCCGTTCATGCTCTGTCTCTCTCTGTCCCAAAAATAAATAAAAAACGTTGAAAAAAAAAATTAAAAAAAAAAAATTGCTCTTTTCAGTCAATCATCAAATGGGAGGGAGGGGCCAAGAGATGAGAATACAGACCCAGCATCGATGGGCATCAATGTGGGACCCCAGCCAGGGCCAGCTGTGAGGAGACTTCAGGGAAATCAAAAGCCCCCTGCTGGGGAAAGGGTCTAAAGTGGTCTGAACAAGGAACCGGCTTTCCTTTTTTTGCAAATGTCTCTTTCAATCAGCAAACGTTTCCTGAGCACCTTTTATATGCAAAGCACTGCAGGAAACACAGTAAGTGTTGGTGCAGCCCCGGACTCCGCTGAGTTATAATCAGGATGCGGCATGAAACTGGGAAGGCAAAGTGAACGCTCTAATTGTATTAATCAGCTTTCAATTGCTTACAAATTGGTCTTCTCCCCTTTCTAGCTCAGCCCCCTCAGAGAACGCCTGCGTCCTCAAAGAAGCCTTCTTATTCCAAAGGTACAGCCTCTACAAAGAGGCTCGAGGAATGGTTTCTGGAATCCTGGGGAATTTAGATTCTAATTAACTTTTCTACAGATTACAGTAGAACTTTGAGTGAGTCACTCTTTCTTTAAATGAATTGGGATTAAAGGCTAAACAAGCAGTGAAATAGTTTCCGGCTTGCAACATCATGTGCTGAGAAGCCCCCATGCAGCCCCTCCTGACCTTGCACTAACACAGTCATGAAAGCACATGAAGAAAGGGCACAAGGACACCAGCACAGGAGGGATCTGACAGTCAGCCTACAGGTGGTTGGTCTCCCCTCCGACAACAGAGTGGGCCAGATAGAAAGTGTGCGTCCCTGGGCCACCAGGGCCTTTCCTGCCTGGTAGGGATCAGGGGGCAGGGTGCAAAGCCCCCTGGGCAGCCTTCCTGGTGTGGCATGTCTGTGGGTTTCTAGCGCTGCACAGGAGCACATCACTCCCCCAGCCCTGCCTTTATACATGGGAGACAGGCTCCCAGAAGAGAACCAGGTGTGAGTGGGAAGGAGCTGCCATGGTGAATTGCATCTGGAAAGGTGCGTTTCCCTGAGGGAGGCTCAGCAGTGGGAGCAGGGACAGGCAGAAAGAACCAAACCAGGCCTGTAGATGTCTCCACCCTTCCTGGTCCCGATGGCCGCAAGGCTGGGTCCCAGGAGCGCCATGGTGCGTCCTCCGTGGAGCAAGATCTCAGACCCAGGAAAGGGGTTATGAGCAGCGTGCATGCTGCCTGGGGTAAATCCTAGTCTGCAGAGCTCACAGCACCTGAAGGTGGATGTTGCACATTTGTACGCACAAAGACAAACACAGGAAACCACCAGAGTCATACAAATAACAACAACAATAAAAAACCCCAAAAAACCAGGATCGGTGATGTGGAAGGAAAGCTTTAAGATTCTTCAGAATGGAGGAGTTGGAAATGATTTGGTAGAAGATCATGAATACAGAAGACAGGATGGAAATGCACCCTTCAAATCAGAAGTGCCCCCAAGAAGAAACCAGAAGAGCTGGGAACAAAGCAATCAGCAAACACATAACTGAAACCCTTTTTGGAACGGAAGACCCAAATATGCCTCTTCTAGAAAAATAATCAATGAAAATGACCTAAGCATATCCAGACAAAAATGTTAATTTCCAAATACATACATATACACACCACCGGGTTATTTAAAGAAGAATAAAATGAGCCAAGTCTGGCTTCAGACTTCTCCCCCATGTCTCTGAGCTTGCCTTGAAAACTGTCTGTTGTGCATTGGATCCTGTCATCCCGCCTTCTCTTTTTCTCAGTTTTGTCTTCACGGGCTCCTCGGGCTTGTAGCCTAAGCTGTCTCCCCAAGTCCCCGAAACTGTCTTCTGGCTCACGATGTCCTTCCTGGAGTTCTGTGGTGGTGCCTGATGTGCTATTTCACCAGTCCACCCGGCTCTTTCATCCCCCTTTCTTTATATCTTGAACACATGTCAGAGGCTATTAATTTGCCCACAAGGAAATCGGGAAAGTGACTGCAGACGGTGGCTGCTCACAGAGGGAATGGGAACGGTGTGGGGCGGGGAGTCCGGGGAGCAAATGCTTCCATGGCAGCAAGTTGAAAAAAGGCTAATTGGGTAAGGGCTGTAGTTTTGTGTGGTCACAAAAACATCATATTCACGACAGCTGGCACAGTAGAAATAGGGACTCAGTGCTCCAGGCTGTTGGGAGTTTTAACCAGGGATCAAAAATTTAAAAACAATCAATAAGAACCAAAAAATAAGGAAACATACGTGGCTGTTAATGGGAATGACAAGGTTCATTGTTCTAAAAAATTACTGAAGTAGAGCACAATTGAGTTTTAAAATTTATTAATAACATTTTTCATTTTTAGAAATGAAAATGGTTCCGTGGTTCTTTTTCAAATTTGCTGATTCTTTCTTCAAAGGTCCTATTTGTTCAATTTGGTTTCTGATCTTTCTCTTATCTCTTTTACTTAACTAATGAAAAAAAACCCCATATTTATATCTCTTTTAGCTTCTCTATTATCTCTAGTTCCCTGGACACCAACCCTAGTTGTCACCTTTGCTGACCCTCCCTCATGGTGATTCTTTTCATATGCGGTTGGCAGACAACAGGGCAAACTCACAGAACTGTGAATGGGAAAGAGTATGATCAGTCCTATTACCAGTGAAGTTGTCTCTATGGTATAAAGGCAAGAGCTAGTATTGGATAACAAAAGATTCCGAAAGCATACCATCCACGGGCCCATATTTAAGATGACCTAAAATTACACACAAGCTAATTATGATATAAATCAAAAGTAGTAACTCAAAAGTGTATAAGAGGGAATATAAATGCTGGTGTTTATTCTTCTCTTCCAAGAATCCATTCTGAGAATATAATTAAAAAAAAAAACTTTTTAACATTTATTTATTTTTTGAGAGACAGAGACAGAGTGTGAGTAGGGGAGGGACAGAGACAGAGGGGAGTCACAGGATCTGCAGCAGGCCAGGCTCTAAGCTGTCACCACAGATCTCGACGTGAGGCTCGAACTCACAAACTGCGAGATCATGACCTGAGTTGAAGTCGGATGCTTAACCAACTAAGCCACCCAGGTGTCCCACCTGAGGATATAATTTTAAATGTAGGCAAAGAGTTATGCACAGATATTCTGTGGTTAGTAAGAAGGAAAAAAAGGAAATAACTTAGACATCCTAAATTAGAAGTAGCCATATGACAGAATGTTTATAAGGAGTTACCGATTATGCTGAAAACAACTTACTATACGTTAATTTTGAAATGTAGGTTAGTAATATAAAGAAAAAAGATCAGAAGAAAACATGTCAAAATGTTAGCAGTGATTGTTTCTGGATGACAAGATTATGGATTTGCGGGTGTATGTATTTCTTTGTGCTTTTTGATAACACTGTAAATGTCAATGATCCATATTGATTTCATAATCAGAAAAGAGTAAAATGTATGTAGCATTTAAAAAAAAAATGAAAACTTGGGGCGCCTGGGTGGCTCAGTCGGTTAAGTGTCCGACTTCGGCTCAGGTCATGATCTCACGGTCTGTGAGTTCGAGCCCCGCGTCAGGCTCTGGGCTGACAGCTCAGAGCCTGGAGCCTGTTTCAGATTCTGTGTCTCCCTCTCTCTGACCCTCCCCCATTCATGCTCTGTCTCTCTCTGTCTCAAAAATAAATAAACGTTAAAAAAAAAAAAAATTAAAAAAAAAAAAAGAAAACTTCGGGGCACCTGGGTGGTTCATTTGGTTAAGCATCTGACTCTTGCTTTCGGCTCAGGTCATGAGCTTGCAGTTTGTGGGTTCGAGCCCCGCGTTGGGCTCTGTGCTGACGGCGCGCAGCCTCCTTGGGATTCTCTCTCTCTGCCCCTCCCATGCTCCTGCTCACTCCTGTTCCCTCTCAAAATAAATAAATAAACCTTAAAAAAAATAAAAAAATGAAAACTTCTAAGAGTAACAACAGTTAAGGACTTAAATATCTGGGTAACGTTAAATGCGAGAGCTGAAATGCCATCACCCTGACGCGGACATTATAGTGCACCATTCTCAAAACAACAGCCGGAGCATCCTTTAAAAAGAGGGAGAGGATTCAGGTCCTGTCTCTCCGCTACTCAAGACCCCCCAGGGGCTCTGCATTTCACTCAGGGTAAAAGCCGAAGTCCTTACAAGAGTCCACAAGGGCCAACACGGTGTAACCCTCTGCCATGTCTCTGAGCTCCTCTTCCGACTCTGGCTAAAGCCAGTCACACTGGTCTCCTTGCTGTTCCTCAAGACTTTGCAGTCACTGTACCCTCCTCGTGGAGTGCTTTCCAATCACATATCCATATAGCGTGCGTCAGACCTCTGCTCAAGCATCATTTCATCAGTGAGCCCTTCCCTGACCCCCATACAAAATGGCAGCTGCCCCCAATGTTTGCAGCCCCCTCCCCTTCAGCCTGAGCACGTTTTCACCATCTGTGACACGGCAGAATTCACTTTGCTGTGTTTGTGGTCTCCCTGTCCCACGAGAAGATGCTCAATAGATGTGTGTTGAATGCTCGGATGAATAAATGCGTTAGACTAAGGGCTGAAGCTCACACTGCCGTACCGCTGAAGCGCACAGACCAGGCAGTGACACCAGCCCGAGAGCCCCAGGGACACAGAACCAGCGTTCCGCTCACTCCAGAGAAAATACTTACAATTACAGCCAGAGAGGACAGAAGGGAAGTGTCAAAAGGAAAGAAAGATGGGAGTGTTAGGGCACAGCGGTATGAAAGTTTCCGTCAGAGAATTCAAGTGCTTCCATCAGGATGTGGCTTCGCCGCAGGACAGAGCTCCCGATTTTTGTCACAGACTCCGAACCAGCTCTCTGTGTCACTTAAAATGACATTTTAAATGCTCTTTCTATTTAACTATCTCTTTGTTGTGATTAGATAATTTTTCTAAGACAAAAAGGTACGAGGAAACCAATTACCCTGTCACTCTCGCACCCCCAAAACAGGCAGGAAAATGTAGCACCTGGGTATGGTACACACTGGCACCCTGATGCACCCACATGTGCGCTTTCACGGCCGGTCCGCACCTCCTAAATGTCCACAGTAGGCCTAGAGGGAATGTGGACTTTTTTTTTTTTTTTTAATATTTCTTATTCATTTTTGAGAGAGAGACAGAGAGACTGAGCGTGAGCAGGGGAGGGGCAGAGAGAGAGAGGGAGACAGAATCTGAAGCAGGCTCCAGGCTCTGAGCCGTCAACACAGAGCCCAGCACAGGGCTCGAACCCACGAACCACGAGATCATGACTTGAGCCGAAGTCGGATGCTCAACCGACTGAGCCACCCAGGCGCCCCGGGGAATGCGGCCTCCTCTCGCTAAGTTTTACTGGCCTCTAGAAATTCAAGGACAAACTGATAGCATAATGCACAGCCTCATATTCTTTGCCTTAGAAGAGATAAGAAAATTCATCCTAAGCTATTTCAGACTTTTCTGGGCACCAGAGCGCTCTGGAGATTAGGACGGGCCGGTGGAGGGCCCCGCACGTGGCAGCTCAGGATGGTTAGGGAGTGTGAGGGTGACCTGCGGGGGGCTGGGCAGGGGCAGCTGCCTCCGGAGCGCCCAGCTAAATCATTACGTTTGCTAAATTCGTCTTCCACCTCCTTTTCCCTGACAGCTCCTTCCTCTCTGTCCTCTCATAGCTGACCACCATTTCATCCTGCTAAGAATCTGCCACCAGACACTTAGCAGGAATTTCCTCTCTCTCTCTCTCTCTCTCTCTCTCTCTCTCTCTCTCAGCAGTGGATTTCTGCATCTTAAAAGGGAACCCTGAAGACACCTGAAGGACTTCGGGTTCAAAGTGAGAATTTCTGGCTGGGTGAGAGAGAGGCCTCTGATATGATGAAGTACCTATTCTAAGCCAGACGTCTTGTGCACTTTGCATACTTTAATGACCTTGCTGAATTCCCACAGCACCTCTAGGCAACAGGTGGTATCATCTCCATTTCAGGGTGAGAAATCAGGGACCTCCAGACAAGACAGAATGTTAGCTCATACTTTGAGTATCTTCCCTGTTCTTTTTTTTTTTTTAATTTTTTTTTTAACATTTATTTATTTTTGAGACAGAGAGAGACAGAGCATGAATGGGGGAGGGGCAGAGAGAGGGAGACACAGAATCCGAAACAGGCTCTAGGCTCTGAGCTGTCAGCACGGAGCCTGACACGGGGCTCAAACTTATGGACCATGAGATCGTGACCTGAGCCGAAGTCGGCCACTCAACCGACTGAGCCACCCAGGCGCCCCTATCTTCCCTGTTCTAAAACACAGCAGTGACCGATGAAAATATTCTAAAAACAAAACGTAAACTTATCCATATTTAAAAATAAAATATATATGGGGGCGCCTGGGTGGCTCAGTCGGTTAAGCATCCAACCTCAGCTCAGGCCATGCTCTCAAGGCTTCTGAGTTCAAGACCCACATCAGGTTCACATCTGTCAACACAGAGCCTGCTTCAGATCCTCTGTCCCTCTCTCTTTCTGCCCCTCCCCCACTCATGCTATCTCTCTCTCTCTCTCTCTCTCTTTCTCTCTCAAAAATAAATATTACAGGGGCGCCTGGGTGGCTTGGTCGGTTAAGCGTCTGACTTCAGCTCAGGTCATGATCTCACGGTCCGTGAGTTCGAGCCCCGCGTCGGGCTCTGTGCTGACAGCTCAGAGCCTGGAGCCTGTTTCAGATTCTGTGTCTCCCTCTCTCTCTGCTCCTTCCCTGTTCATGCTCTGTCTCTCTCTGTCTCAAAAATAAATAAACGTTAAAAAAAATTAAAAAAAAATAAAATAAAATAAATATTACAAAATGTTTAGGGGTGCCTGGGTGGCTCAGTCAGTTAAGCGTCTGACTTCAGCTCAGGTCATGAACTTGCAGTCCCCACATCAGGCCCCACGTCAGGCTCTGTGCTGACAGCTTGGAGCCTGGAGCCTGCTTTGGATTCTGTGTCTCCCTCTCTCTCTGTTCCTCCCCTGCTCGTACTCTGTCTCTCTCTCTCTCTCTCTCAAAAATAAATATTAAAACAATTTTTAAATGTTTATAAAACATTATGTATACATATGTATATGTATACATTATATACAAAACATGTATATATATATTTGGAGTTTCTGATATATATATATATATATAATATATATATATATCAGATATGTATATCTCAATGGATCAGCAACTCCAAATAGTTACTATTTTTAGGGGTTGAAGGCGCAGCCTGCTGAGCTCTGGGTCCAGAAGCAGGTGGAGGCAGCTGGGAGCTTAGCCTTCCAGGGTACAGGAAGAGGTGGGGCACTAGAGTCAGAGTCACTGAAGATGGGGGTTGGTGAAGGGACTTCCCGCCTGGGAAAGGAGGCTGAAAAAAGTGGAGACTGTCCCCTTGTCCAAGACTAAGAATGTGAACACTGAGGGAAGCTGGAAGTAGCACACACACAGCCAGGGCCTGGCCACGCTGCCCATGGCAGTAATGATCAGCTCTGGACATAATCCCATCATCATTGGGGTCACATATCCCATCGCTAACCCAGGACATCTGGCTCTGCACTGGGGTGGGGGGGGACCCAGGACCTGTGGAGGAAACAGAATCTCAGCTGGGTGGAGGTGGGGGCAGGGGGAGAAATGGACTCCCACTCAAGACGAGCGTACAAACCCAAATGCCAAAATGCCTGAGGAAAGTGGACATTAGGGAAGACAACTAACAAAACCAACAGTTGGGAGACAGTCTCAAAGATTTAGTGAAATGGAAGGCAGTAAAGACTCTACCCAGAAAGTATGCCTGAAAGATAAAGAAAAAAAACAGGAAAGAGCAGTTGGGAGCTATGGGAGGATGACTGAAGCTCTATAATGTGTCCCACAGGACCTCCAGAAGAGAAGACACGGACTAGCAGGATAGCAACGTTCAAGGACAGCATGGCTGAAAATTCCCCGTAACTGAAGATGTTTTATGGATCCATAGATTGAAAGTGTGTATCATTATCGAACTCAACACCCAAGAAACAAATAATCCAGTGAAGAAATGGGCAAAAGACATGAATAGACACATCTCCAAAGAAGACATCCAGATGGCCAACTGACACATGAAAACATGCTCCACATCACTCATCATCAGGGAAGTACAAGTCAAAACCACAATGAGATACCACCTCACACCTGTCAGAATGGCTCACATTAACAACTCAGACAACAACAGATGTTGGCCAGGATGCGGAGAGAGAGGCTCTCTTTTGCACTGCTGGTGGGAATGCAAGCTGGTGCAGCCACTCTGGAAAACAGAACGGAGGGTGCCTCAAAAAATTAAAACTAGAACTACCCTACGACCCAGCAACTGCACTACTTAGGTATTTATCCAAGGGATACAGGTGTGCTGTTTCAAAGGGGCACGTGCCCCCCAATGTTTACAGCAGCACCATCAACAACAGCCAAAGTATGGAAAGAGCCCAAATGTCCATCGACGGATGAATGGATAAAGGAGATGTGGTATACACACACACACACACACACACACACACACACACACACACACCCCAGAGTATTACTAGTCAATCAAAAAGAACAACATCTTGCCATTTGCAACTACGTGGATGGAACTGGAGGGTGTTATGCTAAGTGAAATTAGTCAGAGAAAGACAAATTTCATATGACTTCACTCCTATGAGGACTTTAAGAGACAAAACAGATGAACATAAGGGAAGGGAAACAAAAATAATATAAAAACAGGGAGGGGGATGAAATAGAAGAGACTCTTAAATATGGAAAACAAACAGAGGCTTACTGGAGGGGGTGTGGGAGGGGAGATGGGCTAAATGGGTAAGGGGCACTAAGGAATCTACTCCTGAAATCATTGTTGCACTAAATGCTAACTAACCTGGATATAAATTAATAAATAAATAATTTTTTTTTAAAACTGTGTATCAGTTGCAAAGTGAAATAAGTGAAAAAATAAATCCACATCTGGAAAACCAGGGGTGTGCTCCCTTGTGCCTGGCTCATTCGGTTACCACGATCCCCGTCCCGTGACCCTCCACAGAGAGGAGCTGCCTGCCGATGTCCTCCTGCCTTGACCCTGATCCTGGTACCGTGAAGAAAGTCCTGGGTTTGGGGTTAGGAGATATGGTTTGAGCCCCCTCAGAAAGTTCACTGAGCCTCGATTTCTTCTCCTAAAACGGGGTCAGCACCAGAATTATAGAAACTTAGCACCGGAAGGGACTTTGGGGTGGCTCATCACAGCAGACCATGGCTGTGTTCGATTTCCAGCTCTCCCACTAACTGGCAGCTGTGCCCATAAATTACTTAATCTCTAGTGTCTCCATTTCCCCATCGGCAAAAGGGGATAATAAGAGCACCCGCCTATGGGGTTGTGTAAGGACGAAACGAACTTGTATCTATAAAGAACTTAGCGCAGTGTCAGGTGCACAGTAAACATTCAACCTAGGACGGCCATTGCTATCACTGTAATACAAGCCTCACAAAAATGCTATGCGTACCTACACTCCGTGAGGGACTTCCCACTGAAACCACAGATCCCAGGCAAGGCATGCCACCACTGCACTGTGGAACAGGCGAGCTTTCCACCCTTCTCCCTGGCCGCCCGTGGTAGGTCCTCCTTGGCCTCTAGGGAAGCCCCTCCCGGCGACCAACCATGAATTTCCCCAAATGCAAGTGTGCTCAGACCCGCCCCAGCCCACCCCCACCTGCTGCCCTGGGCATCCTACCTCTCTCTGCTCACTGCAGATCTTACACAGCCACAGAGGCCGCTTCTGGCCAGGGGAGGCCTCGATCCCACATTTGGTGCACACTTTCTACAAGAGAGAGGACACGAGAATGTAAATACTTCAGCCACTTCCTCCTCAGCTGAGGGGCTGTGAAAACAAACCAAGGAACGCTTTGGCACCTTCCAAGGGGATGGTGTTTGCTTCAGACCGTCAGGGTACATGACTCAAAGGGCACAGATCATCTGAAACCCATAGCGGGCTCTGGGGCACAATGGACGTACCCAGCCACGGATCGCCATGGTATAAATTCACCCCGCCCCTCATTACATTCTGTTAGGATCACATAAAAAAACTAAGCTTGCTGGTATTCACAGCTGCATCATTTTCCACCGCAAAAAACTGGAAACAACCCAAACGCCCGATGCCAGCAGAAGATCCAGGCAAACGTAACAGAGTACGTTGTGGCCTTAACTCATCAGCAGATTGTGTCGATACCTGGTAATGTGGGCAGGAAGTGATGTTAGTCAACAGAGAAAACACGCATTTGTATACAACCTCACAAAAAACTCACCTGTGTGCCTGACAAGGTGAGAAGATGGTCTGGTGAGAAAGACCAGTGACGGCTTTATGCCATGTTGCTCACGGAATGACTCCAGGAACCCCATTATGGAAGTATTAGGCCCATTTCACCGGTGAGCAACCTGGGGTTCAGAGCAGTTTGAAAATCTGCCCAAGTTCATGCAGCAGGTAAGTAACGGACTCAGGTCTGACTCTAGAGCTATTACATAATTTTCCCCAGACGCGGAAGTGGCCAGAAGCTAGTTTCTGTGTGCTTTTCCTTCTATAGTGTTGCTTAAGAGTATAACTTCTGTTAAGTTTCTCAAAAGCCACATATGAATGAAAACATATGGTATCTGTCTTTCTCTGCCTGGCTTATTTCACTTAGCATAATACCCTCCAGTTCCATCCGCATTGCTGCAGATGGCCAGATTTCATTCTTTCTCATTGCCAAGTAGTATTCCATTGTGTATATAAACGACATCTTCTTTATTCATTCACCAGTTGATAGGCATTTAGGCTCTTCCCATAATTTGGCTATTGTTGAAAGCACTGCTATAAACATTGGGGTACAAGTGTCCCTATGTATCAGCACCTCATGTCCCTTGGGTAGATTCTAGCAGTGCTATTGCTGGGTCATAGGGTAGGTCTATTTTTAATTTTTTGAGGAGCCTCCACACTGTTTTCCAGAGAGGCTGCACCAGTTTGCATTCCCACCAGCAGTGCAAGAGGGTTCCCGTTTCTCCACATCCTCACCAGCACCTGTAGCCTCCTGGTTTGCCCATTTTAGCCACTCTGACCATGGGGGAGGGGAAGGGGGAAAAAAAGTTACAGAGAGGGAGGAAGGCAAACCATAAGAGACTCTTAAGGACTGAGAACAAACTGAGGGTAGATGGAGGGTGGGGGAGAGGGGAAAGTGGGTGATGGGCAGGGAGGAGGGCCCTTGTTGGGATGAGCACTGGCTGTTGTATGGAAACCAATTTGACAATAAATTATATTTAAAAAAAAGAGTATAACTTCTACACATATATTTGGCTTCTCTGAAACACACAGCAACAGGCCGGGGCGGGCAACGCCAGAAGAAATTCCCGGGGAGGCACGGGGGACTTCGTGGGGCTGAGACGGGTCTCCAGCTAACCCAGGCAGAGTATGATTCAGCGACAGCACAGCGGATCCTCCTCCAGAGGAGTGTCCCACCGGCTAATCAATCTTTCTGCCAGGAGGAAGCTACTTGGTCCTTGCTGGGCCGGGGGCTCTCTCCTGCCTCCCGCCGCTGAGGGAAGGCTGGATCTGTAGCTTGGCCTTTTCCGCAGGCTGCCAACTGAGCAAGGAACACACTCTCCTCAGAGAGGAAAATGTCACCGACTTGGCTTCCCAGAGCATGTCGTCACCACCCGGTCAGGTGGCTGAGCCCAGCACCGCGGGGAGGAGGGAGCCAGCTCTCAGCAAAGGGAAAGCTGTGATACATTGGTGGGGGGTATACATTTGCTACCATTCAATGCTCAGGGACGAGAAACGTCATTTTTATTTATTATAAAATGTAATCTGCTTCAAGCTCTTGTCTGTCTGGGCTGGCAGAAAGTCCATCCCAGCCACAACTGGGGCTCCTCCCTGGCTCTTATGAAGGTCCTAAGCTTGGGGTCTTTGGTGGTGCAGTCCAGCTGGGAAGGGGTCAGTGAGTGCCATCTGGGGTGCTCACTGCTGTGCTGCTCTCCCTCTGGGTGCCCACGATCCCTTGGAGGGTTGGAGGGGTAAGGGGTCTAGCTACTTCTGTACCAGGTCTGGGTTTGGGATCTGTAACAGGCTGGGGCTTAGTGTCACCAGGGGCCAGCAGCCTGTCTCCCAGGAGCCCTGAGCTGCCATCCCTGACCTGGTCTGGAGATTCCCCTCCCCGTCCCAGTACTCACCCTCAACCCTTCTATCCCTAGGACAGGGGGCCCCATAAGTCCAGACGGTGGGCCTCAAAACAACAACATGGGCCTCTCTTGCTGAGGGTAAAGAGACAGAAAGGAAGCACTGAAGCCAGCTGGCTGCTTCCCTTGCTAATTCCCACCATCCTGTATAAATGGCACATGTGTGGCCCTCTCAGAGAGGTGAGATTTTCCTAATGCTTATAGTGCTGGATGACAACTCACCTCAAAGCACCCTCTGCCCTCCCAACGAGATGAAGGTGCTAGGCATAAGGAGAGAATAGAAGACCAGTTGCTACCATTTCCTGAGCAATTGCATGTGCCAGGCACTGGGACCCTGGTGACAAAGTATGAAGGAGGCAGGTGTTATGATCTCCATTATAAGGATAAGGAAACTGAGGCTCAGAGGCGTTCAAGACTGCTCAAGGCCCCGCAGCCAGCTAGGGACTATCAGGATCTGTGAGCATCCCTTCTCCCAGACCTCAGGAGAGCTGGATAACGCCCTCCCTTGCCTGCGTGCCAAGCTGGTATCCTGCTCTCCAGGGAGCTGGTTCATATCCCTGGGAGTGTGGCTGATACCTCTCAAATAGACAAAAAAGGCAACAAGGGTGACCCTGGGACGAGGCTTTGCTGGGATTGGGGTGCAGCCACACTGCTTACCAGCTGCATGACACTGGTTCTAGGAGCAAACACTTGGACTTGAAGTGAGCCTTGAAGGATGGGCACGCACATGCCCTTGAGACCTATCGTCCGGTTGAATGAACATCCGTGCCATCGGGGGATAGGCATAACAGCTGTGTTGTCTTCTACCCGCGGACCTCGGGACACAGAAGCACCCAGCCTGGGGACAGGAGCAGCATGGGCCCGTTGCCCTCCAGAGGCTGGGCCAAAGGCTGTTCATCAATTACCAGTCTGGAGGGCAGGAAGAGGGATGGGTTGCACGTCCCAAATGTCCCCTTTGCTTCTTGTCCTGTGGAATGCTGTGTGTGTGTGTCGGGAGGGCGGGGCGGCGATCAGGAGTGGCACGACAGGACACACAAGCCTGTTTTCAGGCTACCACAGGCCATCACTGGTGGAGCCCACAGTCCGTTCTTGCCATCTCTCGGTCACCTTCCTGCGCCTGCAGTGTCTCTGGCTGGGGAATCCGGGCCAGCAAAAGGATAACGTGCTTCAGTTCAAATCATACATAATTGCTGCTCCATTAAATCTCGGATCAGTAAGAAAATAATGCACCTTTTCTCCTTATGGGCTTGGTCTTTGTTCTGGGGTTCCAATAAGGGAAATTAGGCAGGTGGTGTTTGAAAAAGCCAGTGACAGAGAGGGTGAGCCAGCCATGACATCAACCCAATGCAAAAGGCATAGGGCACCCTTATGTCAGGGACAGTCTCGGGGCCTGGAGATGGGCTTCCACTGAGTGGAATTGCCCCGGGGGTGCGACCACCAGCTTCCTGGGCTCGGCTGTCCCTTGCTTCCTGCAGCTTGGACCTCAGAGCATTAAACAAAACACGCCTAGCTCCTGGGCCTGCCTCAGAGCAGAAGCAACAAAGCTCCAGGCCTTCAGCCGCACCTGCTCTCTCTCCTTTCCCTCCATGCCTGCCTTTTGCAAATATGTATTCCAGCCCAGACGGGGTGGCTCAGGGCACAGTCCACAGGCTGTGGGGGCAAGAAGGCACAGCCTGCCATTAAGACACAACCTTGGACTTGTTTCTAAGTTTCTCTGAGCCTCGTTTCTTCGCCCGTAAAATGGTGGTACCGGGCGGATTCCTGCCACAGTTGGGAGATGGAGGGAGATGATTCATGAAAGTGCTTAGAACACCACGTGGTCAAGAGCAGCAACACCGCAGTTCTTTCCTGTACACCTGCCTCAGTGAAGGGTGCCAGCACCCATCAGTCACACAAGCCCAAATGCAAATCATCCTCGATCCTCACTCTCCCTCATTCCCACCAAACAATCCACCTCCAAGAACGCTACATCTCACTGGACGCCGTTGCCTCGCCTCCACCGCCCGCCACCCCCCCGACCCCGCCATGATCCACACCGTGGCTGTCTTCACTGCCCGGACTGCACCGTGGCCTCCCAGCAGATCTCCTCACCCCCACTTTGGCCAGCCTCCAGTTGGTTCCTGGCACAGCAGCAGGAGTGATCTTTTCAAGATGCAAATCTAATCATGTCATTTCTCCTGTCCCTGCCAGCTTAAAAGCCTCTGAAGACTTCCTGTTGTTCTCTGGATGAAGACCGCCTGCCTTCACGTGGTATGCGGTGCCTGTTGAGGCTGGACTCTCCTTGTCTGCCTCAGTTCACTCTCCCCGGCTTTACTACCTCACTCTCCATGCTCTGAGACCCAAAGGACCTGCCTTTAATCCCTGGTCCTCACTTGCTTCTTCTGCCACAGGACCTTTGCATATGCTGCCCCCTCTGTCTGGGATGCACTTGGCCACACTCTCTCATTGTTAACTTATGCATTCTTCAGACCTCAGCAAAAGTACCACTTCTTCAAGGAAGCCTTCCCTGCCTTCTCACCTCATTGGAGCTTCCATAACAGGCTCTTGCCTCTGTTTCTTCCACTGTCAGAGTCAAGATTTTTACCCTCAGTTATGTGGTGACTGTCACTTCCTCTACTAAGCTGTCAGATCCCTAAGTGCAGAGGCCATGTCTACGTCTGTTCACCTTCCTGTTTTCAGTGACTGGCACAATGAATATTTGTGGAATGAATGAATGAATGAACAAATACATAGGTATAACTTTTAGTATTATAATTGGGAAGAAAAAACATAGTCCTTTCTAGAATGTGCCAATCTGCTGGGGACACAAGACACACACAGACAGGAAACAGCAGCACAAGCCAGGGTGTGCTCTCATCCACACCAAGTGATGCTAACCAGCAGGGCAATGGGAGAGCCCATACATGGGGTAGAGTGCCTGGGGTAGGACTGCTGGATGGGTGGGCCTCACTCTCAGGGTATGGGGCACGAATCCAGGCCTCCCTGGCCACAGAGAAAATGACGCAGAGGGTCCTTTGTTAAGGATGGGGGGAAGGGATGTGTACCCTGCCCTCCACGTGACCGCTTCCGCCTGCTTTCCCAAGGGTACATCCTGCCGGCCACCTGTGTTTGCAGACCCATTCCAAGGTCTGATCGGGTGCCCTCTTTGACATCCTCACAATCCAGGCCACTTTGGTTACCCCTTCTACTCCCTGGAGCCCCCACACTGCAATCCAAACCTTTACCTTCCCACACCACAGTCAAGAAACAGAAAGTACAAGAAAGTCTGTGAGGCCACGTGCGCCAGAGCTCAAGCACTTTACTCCCAGGTCAGGCCTTCTCATCCTCACTGTGAACCCCCGACCCCTTTCAGGCAGAATCCGTGCTTCTCGGGGGTCCCCAAGCTGCTGCCAATTAGAAGACGGGAGGGACACAGTGCCAGCGCAGGGCGGGAACGACACTGTTGGGCACGCTCTCCAACCCTTCCCAGGAACAGAGGTCTGGGGGCGTCCGCCAAGCAGGAAACAGCCACACTCCCCAAGACGGGTCCTGAGGGCTTTGTGGTATGATCAGATGTCACACAGAAAGCCACTTTTGTGATGCTCAGTCAAGGAAAAAAAAGACGGAAAGGGACCCAAATGTTCCATGCAAGGAGCCAGAGAATGCACACTGTGCTGCGGAAATGAATATCGAAGACAGTTCACTTTAAAATATTTGGTGCTTCAATTCAACAAACGTTCGATACTGGGTATAAGGCTCTGTTCCAGGGAGGAAGAGGATGAACACGGCAGGACCCTTTGTCCTCAATGACTCAGTGAGTGTCCCCCTGAACCGAGGAGTTTACGAACTGGTAAAACTCATCTGGAAAAGGACCTTCTGGACAGTTCCAATCATCACCTGAAGGTGGTTTGGAGGTGAAGCCGCCCCCATCAGGACCCACACGGCCGTGATGCTCACGGAGCGGCCGAGCTAACCCCGGGGAGCAGGGGCAGGAGTGGTTCCGCACGAATGACTGTAGCACCTGCACGAAGCAACGTAAAGAGGAAAGCCCGCAAGTGTGCCCCTCACCACACAACGTGCTCCCGGGGCTAGAGCCCCAGTCTGCAACAAGGAGCGATCTGCTTGTGTTCTGCGGAAAGCTATAGCGATAGAAATGCTGACAATGCAAACCAGAAGAAGTAAAGACAATCACAGCGAAGCTGTTATTTGTACTGAAATGGAACAACATTCACAAGAAGTTAAATTTAAAAAGCATGTTATAAACAGCATGCATAGTGTGATGCTCTACCATATAAATATGTATAAGTGCCTACGTGTGTTTAGAAGCCAATATATGCACAGAAAAATATATGGAACGATAGCGCCCAAAATGTAAATCAAATTGTGCTAAGTCAAAATCTATTTTAAATGGATAAGCAGAGCTCCTATTTAAAGGAAGCCTGTGCTAAATGCTTAGGGAAATCACTAGCTCCAAGTTCGTTTTTTGACCAGATCTCTATTTTGTGGGTCAGGATGGATTCAAGAAGCCAAAAGCACATGTACAAATAGGCAGGAGACAGGGCTTTTTGGTTGACTACGGCTCAACTGGAGATGGTCAGCCTTGTCCCCCAGCCTCTCCCAGATGGTGTCACTCAGTCACTGAGTGACTGATCATAGGCTCAGCCGGGCTAAACCCCAGAGACATCATCGGCCAGGTTTGGAGGTGCATCAGCAGCCCCCATGGGCCAGGAGTACAGGGGCTAGAAACGGCCTTGTTGCCATGGATTCAGTATCTGGAACCCAGGTCCTGCTGCCAGATGACTTTAAATAGCTTAGATACTGATGTACATATTATAAATACTTACACGCTTTACTGAGCACTCATGCCACACCAGACACCAAGCTAGATGTCTTACATGGAATCTTATTAATTTGCGTAATAGCCTAGGAGGTGGATGTTATTGTCCCTGTTCCATACACAAGAGATCTGAGGCTTGAGGTTAAGTAACTTGATCGCAAGGAGCTGGGATGTGAACCCCATGCTATATGAGCCCTAAGTGGCTGCCCAGACAGACACTTATCCCCTACCTTACCCCCAACCCCCAGTGACGGCAGAGCTGGTCCCTCCTCCAGAGTTACAGACTAGGTCAAACCTCAAGTAGGAGAGGACATTGCCGGGCGCCACCTCCTTCCTGCTCACCAGGACACGGCCTGGGAGCCAGTGGGTCCGAGGGCACACTGACCTTAGCCCTGACTGCCTGCAAATCCCGAGTCACTGGGCCCAAAGACGTGCAGCCTTAAGAATGCCAGCCATCTGCTGCTCTGTCTGACACAGAAGCCAGGAAGCGACTGGAGAAAAATTTCAGAAGGAAGGCAGCTTTCTCTGTGCTTCCCACCCTAATGCCGGGCCAGGGAAACACCAGCAGTCTCCAGCCCGGCTGTGGGTAGCAGGCTCATGACCACGCGGGGCCGGGTCTCTGCTCTTCACACAGGCTTCCGGAAGGCTGCACGGCCGGCTTTGGGCAGGCCCATCCCCACCAAATGAGCCACTGACCCCTGGCCCCCAGCTAAAAGGAAGCACCGCAAATTTCAGGACTAGCTTCCAAAACACCTCACTCCAGCCAGACAGCATGGAGCGCTGAGTGGACAGCGGGGGTTGAAGAAAACACCAGAGAAAGCTATGGATTATTAACACTCACAAGCACATGATAAGACATCATGCTCGGATGTGGCTTGGGATCATCTCTGTGCCTGTGCCCCACAGAGCGCGTCTGATGGGGGAATGGGCTACTTCCGGCAAGATAAAGCTGCCAGGCTGGCTGCGAGGGCCCAGATGCTGCCCCACCTGCCCCTCATCCCCGCTGACTCTTCCTGGTCCTGCTTATCCTCAGCATCACCTCTCAGGCCCCAGATGGAGTGCCCAATTTGTATCTCTTTTCCAGACAAACGTGGGAAGCAGCGTGCGTAAGACCTCCACTCCTCTGAGAGCGGTTTTGTCAGGGTCCTTGAACACAACCCTCCGAAAATCCCCAGGGCCTGGTGTGCACCTCAGAGCTCCCTCGGCACTGAGCCAACCTCCTGAGGGAAAAGGAGGACACGTATGGTCGATGGAGTTCTACCATCAAGCTTTTCGTAAGCTCTGAACACAGCCTGCTCCCCGCTGCCTGGCTCTGACAAGTCCTGCAACTTCAATCCCTGAGCCCTCATTCGCTCCTTCCAGCCTAGGGGAAGACCTCCTTGCTTCTGTGCCCTGCTTGCCAGCCTGGGTTCCCGGAACTGACAGTGCCTGAGCCGTGCCTGAGCGTATCTTGTCCCCCAGGCTCCGAGCCACGGGTCCACTGTGCTCCACCTGAATCCCCGGGAGGGAAGGGGCTCTGGCCAAGGGTCTCTCAGGACTGCCATGTCACACGGTGGCCTGCAGCCTCCAGCTCCCCTCTGTCAGGAGGGAGTCAGGGCAGGGAAAGGCCCAGGTGGTAGAGGGAGCCGACTTACATCCAACTTGCTCCCTGCTGTGTGGTTACTTAGAATTACGACTCATAATAATGATAATAGCCACCATTTATTGGGCACTTTATTCCATGCCTGGCTCCACGCTCAGTGCTCAACACGCATTATCGTTATCATATTCAATCTCGTTTACGTTCAACACAGTCCTGTGAGGGTGTTTTTATGATCTGAATGTCATGGATGAGGAATCGAGAGCCCAGAGACGTTGGGTAGCTCGGCCAGGTTGATGCTACAAGGAAGTGGCAAAGCCAGGGTACGGACCCAGGTCCGTCATAATAAAAGCAAGAGCTTATATAATACGCACTGCATGCTGGGCACGGCATGAGTGCTTTACCTGGATTATTCATTTAACGACGACGGGAGTGCGGCGGACGGCTTAGGTAACTGGTCTGGGGTCACACACTTGTCTCAGTCTGGACTGGGGTCCTGCTCCCAGCCCCACCGCTCGCCCGTGCCCTCTGCAACCCCCTACTTATAGGGCCCAGGAAACAGACGTCACTGGGAAAGAGCAAGTGGACAGAGTGGTCCTATGAACAACGGTGGCCTGAAAACAAACGGCAGCTCACTTTCTGAGATACACAGCATCCATGCCAGGAACAAACACAAGGAACTGGAAGTCCCAAAGCCAGTCCTGGTCTCCCTCGGCCCAGCCATGGCTGCAGAATCCACCTCTGCTGCCCAGAAGCCCTGGGCCCAGGCCTCTCACAGACAGTTTCTGACTGGGGGGCATGCCTGCCACCTGGTAGAAATTTGGCTCGGGTTCTGTTAAAGGAACGTGGCTGAGGAAGAGACTGGACCTTTTTTTTTCCCTTTTTGTCCTCACCTCCAGCACCTTGAAAATGCCCTGCGCCTCTCAGCAGCCCCTGAACTAATGGCTGCAAATAGGCTTGGCTCCTTGGGGGCTGCCACAAAGCCACACCTTACAGGAGGGTACCCGCAGTGATCAGCACTGGCCACGCTAGGAGCCCTTGGCCAGGTCTGCCCCACAGATCCTAGCTCGGAAACTCTGTGGTCCCAGGGCACGTGACCAGTGTGGGCCTGACCCCAAAGATGCTGAAGTCACAGCCCCGCTTGCGGAAGGCTTGAAATCTCTGTGGGAAGGCGAGGCAAGAGGCTCCTGCTAAGCCTCCACCAGCCCTTTCCCTAGAATCTGGTGGGCAGCAACGTTAGCTACAGGCCAGGAGCATTCAGCAAGCACTTCCCAAGGCCCCGCTACCACCAGGTCCCGGACCAGGCTGCCTGCACAGTGAGGCTTCCAGGTGAGGGGCGGAAAGAAAGGAAAACACCCGCACATACACCTGACAACCCCGCTCCTTGGCCCCCACCTAACCCTCCAGCTCCTCCAAGCCCACCCCCATGCCTCAGTGTCTGCTCCTAACACCCTGGATACTTCCACGCCTCCATGCTTTTTCCCAGCTCCCTTTGTACCTAGAGAACTTCTGTGTATCCTTCAGGCACAATGCAAACGTCTCCTCCCTCAAGGCTCCTTCCTGGATTTACCCCCGAGGGGAGCACTAGTTACTCCCTCCTGTGCACAATGAGCTGACATTTCTAGACTGATGACTGCATCATACTGAGATTGTCTCTCCCGCGATTGTGCCCCCCTCCTCCGACCATGAGTCCTTGGAGAAAAAGGACCTCGTTCCCATTCAGATGCCCAACTTTAGCAGGTAGCTGGCATGAATGAAGTTGGCCGGGAAAGGAGGGAGGGCCTGAATGACAAGCACAGTGTGCCCCAAGGCTGGGATGCCACTGCTTTCAAAGAGGGGACAGATCAGATCTGGGTTTCAGAAAAAGTACCTCTACCGAATGGTTCAGTCACCTTCCTGGTCCATCTGTCCTCTGAAGTCTCAGCAAAGGTTCTTTTTCCAGACCATTCCCGGATGACTAATGGAATTCCGGCTCCTAGCTGGATAAGGGAGGTGAGGCAAGGAAGGACTCCAGGGTCATTCTGAGGCTGCTGGTGGGCAGTGGTGACGTTAACGGGGCATGGTGAGGGGCGGGGCGGGGGGGGGGTAACTGGCTTTGGACACGCTGATCTTTGCAGTGTGAGCGGACTCCCTTGGAAGAGCTGCCCAGAGGTACTTGATACACAGGACCAAGGCTGGGGAGGAAGGCCAGGCAACCTACAGAAGAGGGAGGGCTGGAGCTTAGGAACTCAAGGGGAGTGGAGAGGTCTCACAGACCAGCGAACTTTCCATATTGATCTGTGTGCTGTCTACTGTCGATTTCACCACCCCTGGAAGGTGCTTCAGGAGGGCCGAGGCTTTGCCTGCCTCGTTCCCTGTGGGAGCTCCAGAACCCGGACTGTGCCCTACGTGCTCAATAAATGTTTGTTCAATCTGAAGGGGACTTGAACACCTGGATTCTCAGTGATGGAGCTGGTGGAAAGGGAGAGCAGGGTAGGGGAAAAGGCTGCCACTGAGGCCAGTACCTGGGGAAGGCACAAGATGACCCGGAGCACTGCCATGGGGCCCGAAGCTGGATGCAACCGCCAGCCGTCCCACAAACTCGTTGCTCGGCCAAAGAGACCAGGGTAGGAAGCAGGGAAGGCTGGGGGAGGTTGGGGAAGGCTGGTGGGGGTCCGCCAGAAGCCAAGTCAGCACCAACTGCCTCCTGGTTAAAGTCGGGAGACCCCACCCATCCCCCAGCCCTGCCCCCACTAACTCAGCATGGCACATTTCAGCCCCTCAGGAGCCCCACCTGTCCCTGGGGTCTGCACTGCCTTCTCTGACTTTACGGGATTATCTTAAAGGTCAGTTTGTGTGAAAATACCCTCTCCCTCCAGTGCCTGGGACACAGCAAATATCTTTGAAGCCAAAAAATACCTGTTATTGGGACTGATTTTTTTTTTTTTCCTTGAAAAATACAGCAGACTAGACAAACATCCTAGGGCTTCAAGAAACAGCAGCAGTAATGATCAAGGAGGGGCCCTGGCGATGCGCAGGAACAGAGCGCCAAGGAGAGTGGTCACCGGTCTGGGCCAGGTGGAGTCAGGCCCAATCCCTGGGTATTTCACTTATGCTGCTAAAGGCAGCAGCTTGTGCCCAGGGAATGGACTGAGAGCCCTGGACATCATGTGGGGGCGGTGAGACTTCATTCCACAGGCAGTAGGGAGCCACGGAAGGCACAGGGAGGAAGGAGCACACCGATCACACTTGAGCAAAACGAACGAGCAGAGAAGCAGAGCATGATCTGGAAAGCAAATGAGATGCTAGGGCAGGCCGTCAGGAGCTGGGTGGGGAGGCTCCGTAGTCCCAGGCGCTCAGGCCTCTCTCCCTGGCAGGCCCCATCCACATTCCTGTCTGCACCTGGAAACTCAGCAAGGCAGATGTGGTTCCTGCACCTTGAAGGAAGGGGTCTCTGGAAGGCCTCCCAGGCTCAGTTTGCCCATCTGTAACCTGGGAGACCATCCCTCCCACAGAAGGTGGGATGACAGGGTGAGGGAAGGGTTTGGAAGGGAAGTCACAGAGCCTCCCAGCCCCCCTGTGACAAAGGCCCGATTCTTGGTTCAGAAGCCCAGCCTAATGGGAACCACAGGAGGAGAGTCAGCTCCCCACTCTCTCCTCAGCTGCTCCCATCAGCACGAGAGGCGCCCTGGGCTCCCCCCGTGGGGGAACAGAGGACTGGCTAAATCCACCTCGAGTTAAGGTCAGTGAATACCAAATAGCCGTGAGGGAAATGTCGCAGGAGGAAAACAGAGGCCATTTGAGAGCGATGAAGAATCACAGGCCGTCTTAAGTGTGGCAGCTTGCAGGGTGCAGCCGGAGAGGTGAGGGCCACACCACTGCCTGGAAATGTCATTATCTGTTATTTACCACAACAGAGGACAAGAGGCTGCACAAAATTACTGTTCCTGGTAACAGCCGCCGAACAGATTTGCCAACACGGCTTCCTGCTGCCAGCGTTCTCTCAAAGCTAGGCTGACCAGACCCGGGCCAAAGAGCCACTGAGCTCGGATGGCAAGGGGCCCACGGGGTTGCTGGACGTGTGTCCTTGGGGAAGAGGCCTGGCCAGGGGGTCCCCAACACCCCAACCCAAACCTGCAGAAGCTTTCACCCACTCGATGAGGAGCTGACCTCACAGTGACTCTGGTCCATACCCCCGGCAGACCCCCTACATACGTCCTGCCACCCAGATACCTCAGAGGTGTGACAAAGCAGGTTGAGGCCTCAGGCTCACTCTGCGATGGGTATGCTTCGGGGGGGGGGGGGCGGGTCTGGGGATGGGTGCTACACCCTACTATGGATGGCCCACTCTAAGGGCTACACACTTAGTCAATACCCTTGGTACCCCATTGGCAAGCTGGCACCAGGCAGCACCTTCCTTTGGGGGTCTCCTACATGTCTTTAGCTCTCTCTACTTCCCACAGGATATGTGGGCAAAGTTCTGAACCAAGCAGTGAGAGCAGCTCTCTCTTGGCCTATTTCTCTATCTGGAAAATGGGTATAATCACTGTCTTTTGTGTACCTACTTCTGGCGGGGGTGGGGGGCTTGCCGTGAGGGGCATATGGCGTCAGAGAAACATCAGAGGCAGAGGGGCTCTCAGAAGCACATGCCAACCCCCACACTGGCTTCCCCCTGCTAAGAGGACACGGATGCAATCATAGTCTGAGCCAAAGCAGACCGGGAAAGAAACTGATGACGGCTTTAAAGCAACAAGCCGAACTGCATTCGGGAGGCTTGAGAAATGAGGTTTAGCTCTCGGCTGCCGCTCCCTGATCTGTGAGGCCAGCGCAGCCCCTGGGGACCAGGTTCTGGGGTGGCAACACGACAAGGGCTGACTAAGCCTGGGCTTCACAGGAGGAAACTGCTGGAAGGGCCCGAGAGACTCTTTCATCCAACGGTTTCCTTTCACAAGGGAGGACAGAGGCCCAGAGGGGGAAGGGAATTTTACCCGGGATCCCAGCAGGGATCAGAACAGAGCTGTGGCTGTGGCTGGGTCTCCGATGCGGGGTCCACTCGCTGCAGGTGAGCGAACAGTAGGCGGGTAGCGCCAAATGTACTTCACCTACAGATTTAGGCCCCACGGCCCCACCCCAGCCCACGAGCCGTGTCCATCCTCTGATTCCCTTCTGGGAAAGAACCTGACCTAAGGCCTTGACTGGATTTCAGGCACAGGGGAGGGGGGGGAGCCTGAGCAGAGGAAAGCCAAAGGAGCTAACCGGCAAAGCCGCAAAGCAAGCGGCACGTGGCCCTGGGAGAGGTGGGATGGACAGAAGAGGCCAGAACTAACGGGGAGCTGGGGGAGAGATGTCCGGAGTGAGGGGTGGGCCCAGCGTCCTGCCCCGGTCATGATCCCCAGTGGGTGTGTGAGCAGCCCCAGAGGGGCCACAGGGAAGTGTGAAAAATTCCCTTAAATCATACAGCTCCTAAAGATGGAATTAGATTGCCAGGTATAGACCTGAAGCGGGTGGAGGGGGTGGGGGGGGTAATCTTTGATGTTATTAAGTGGAAAAAAAAAAGGGAAAATTACAGAGTAAAGAGCCTATTACGGTCCCATTTAAAGTTACGTACGTAGGGGTGCCTGGGTGGCTCGGTCGGTTAAGTGTCCGACTTCAAGTCAGGTCATGAGCTCACAGATCGTGAGTTTGAACCCCCCACATTGGGCTCGCTGCTGTCAGCGCAGAGCCTGGAGCCTGCTTCGGATCCTCTGTCCCCCTCTCTCTCTGCCCCTCCCCTGCTCACGCTCGCGTGCTCTCTCTCTCTCTCAAAAACAAAGAAGCATTAAAAAAATAAAGTTATGTGCCTACGTACACCTGTGTGTGCTTGCATGCATGGGGACACAGAAGGGTCCAGAACACAAACACCCAGCTGCTTAAGGATGGGGCTGGGCAGAGGTGAATTTTGCAGGCTCTATACCGTCTGAGTTTTAGAACACGGCCAGGCATTGCTTCTTCTTTTTTTTTTTTTTTAAATTTTTTTTTTTTTAACATTTATTTATTTTTGAGACAGAGAGAGACAGAGCATGAACAGGGGAGGGTCAGAGAGAGGGAGACACAGAATTGGAAGCAGGCTCCAGGCTCTGAGCTGTCAGCACAGAGCCCGACGCGGGGCTCGAACCCACGGACCGTGAGATCATGACCTGAGCCGAAGTCGGCCGCTCAACCGACTGAGCCACCCAGGCGCCCCAGCCAGGCATTGCTTCTAAGAGCTAACCATATACTTCACTCATTCCAACCCTCTCACCACCTCGTGAGGCAGGGGCCCTTGTTATTCTCAATTTCCAGGGGAGGAAACGGAGGCAGAGAGGAAACTTGCCCAAGCCAGGCAGCCCAAAGTCAGGGCCCTTAACCTCTATGCCACGAAAGTAGGACCAATGCAAGTCAGGGGATACCATCTTACTGAATATTCTTTAGGGCTCTGGAGCCCCAGCAACAACTCTGGCCCCCACCAACACGTAACAGGGAGGGGAAGGAAATCACACCCCTTCTCACGCCAGTGGCCTGGTGCCCTGGGTCGGGGCTAACGGGTTAGGACAAGGGTTGGCATACATTTTCGGTAAAAGGTGAGAAAGCAAAGATTTTACGCTCTCTGTCACAACCACTCAACCGTGCCACGGTCAAGCCAAAGTAGCCGTATGTAAATGAGTGGGCGTGGCTTGTCCAACAGACTTCATGGACACCGAAACTGAAATTTCGCATGATTTTCACGCGTCACGAGATATTCTTCTTCTGATTGTTTCCCAACCATTTGCAAATGTGAAAACCATTTTAGCTCAAAGATTATACAAAAAAATAGGTCATCAAGTGCCACCCAGCGCTCGGGGCCCTGGTGCAGGAGAGGAACAGGGCAAAGGCAGGGGCCCCAGGATGTTTGGAGTAGGGCTCCAAGATGCACAGCCCGGGACAGGACAGGAGTCGTGAATTCTGGAAACACAGTCGGGGTAAAGCCGGAGGTGCCGGTACTGGCAGTCAGGGCTCAGGGTAAAGCCCGAGTTGAGGCACCAAATTTCAGCTCTCAGATGGAGCACTCAGATGAAAAGCCCTAAGCTCTTGTGGCCCTTCGAAGGCGGCCCCACAAGGGCCAGTAAGGAGGATGGGGTGGTGCCTCCCTCACAGCTTAAGGGGCTGGGCAGGGGAGAACCACCCCTCCTGGAGGCCCAGCTCTCTCCAACCTTCTAGGCCCCCAACACCCTACTGGGCAGCTTCCCTGCCATTTATATGGATCAATCCTTCTCAGTGTAAGTCCGCTCACTCCTGGGTGACCTGACTGTATGTAGCAGGTGCCCAGTGACCCTGGTTCACTTGCTGTATAGACAGGCCCTGACATTTCACAAGCATGACACCCACGTAGGAACAAGAAGTTGCAGAAATGTCTCCAGAAGGTCATTTAGGCAGGTTCAGGGGGAGAATACAGCCGCCCCCCCTACCCTCCCGCCGCGCACGTCTTCTCAACCCAGGCCTTCACTTTCTCCCATACCAATTTGGTTGCCCCCCACTTCCCACCCCCGACATCCACCTCTGGACTGCCCATCTCCCTCCAGGGACCCTCTTCAGATCCACGGCCCGGGATCCTGCCCACAGACCACGAGGTCCCCATGGCTTCCCCAAGTGACCTCAGTCCCCTCTGCATCAACAAGCCCCCCGGCCCGTCCCCATGCCTGCTGCCGCCCCAGCCACACCCTGCACGGCAGGCCCTGAGCACAGGCACAGCACATGGGGCAAGGCCATCAGACCCTGCCACTGACCCTCATGTGGCCAGGCAAGGGACTAACCTCCACACACTTGTTTCCTCACCTGCAGGGTGGGGATCATGACCTCCCAGGGTGGCTGGTAATTAAGCCAGCTCTCAATCACTGGCAGCTTTTGTTATTTGTAATTCATTAACTGTCTTTCAAGTCTCCATCCTGGTTGTCCCTCTCTGAATTCAGGCCCTTGCTATTGCTACTTGAGTAATGCAGCATCCAGCAGGCTCTCCAACCCACTACATCTTCCCTCCTCCAAATCTGCCCCTGGATGTCATCCCCAAAGACCTGCCTGGGTGTCATCCCCTGCTGTGCACACTTTGATGGCTTTGCTGCCTACAAGATCCTCAGCAGCCTGGCCCCGTTCTTTCCCTCCCCCCTCTTCCTCCTTCCTCCACCACCCTCCCCTGACCCACCGCCCCCCACCAGCTACAGCCACCAGCCCCAGCTCTTCCTCTCACCCTGCCCCTGCAGAGCTCCCTGGCTCCTCAGTGCCCACCCTCCCAGGTCTAGGCCTGGCTGAGAACCCACTGCACTTGGCAGCCTCTCCCGGGGCCCTGTGCTCCTGATCACCCCACACCTCTGCCTACACGCTTCTCTGGGTGCTGCACTATCTGTCGCCGGCGGTGAGCGGGGCTCGGCAGGAAGGTGGACTAAGTGGGAGAGTCTCCGGAGGGCTGCAGGAAGGCACCCAATGGCCATAACCCCGGTGTCTCTCTGGGAAGCTCTGGGCTTTGACGTTAGGAGGCTGCGTGGTTCCCAGGGGCCACCCTCGCTCGCTCTCTCGCTCTGCAGCTCTTCTGCTGCCTTTGTCCTGACGACCCTGAAGGTCAGTGGCAAGACAGGGTGAACAGGATGGGCTCTGAACTGCACAAAACGGCAAGGAAGGAGCTAGGCTCGGGGAAGAAAAGTCGTGGCGCAGCCTCCAGGACGGCCAGAGAGAAGTGTGCCTTAATGGAGATATTCTGTTCCTTAGATTGCGGAGCAAGGCAGATGTTCCAAGATGCTGCGTGGTGTCTGGTCCAATCCTCCGATCTTGGCAACGGCAGCCAAGTCGATTCCTGCCAAGCAGCCTGGGTGACGCATCGGCAGCCAGAGCAGGCCCGCGGGGCGGACGAATGAAGTGACTTTCCCCGGGAATTTAGGAAACATGAGTAGTTGAATGAAAAAATCCATCTTTGTAATGAGGCACACAAACGCACGTCTTCCACATCTGAACTGGGTCGAGGAGGAGAGAGGACACGGGGAGGCCAGTCTGGAGGCAGCTTGGATGGAATGAAACGGTTGCTGCTTTTGTGGCCGCACCGCGGGACAGAGCCGCTGGGGGCTGGGTTTGGAAAGGGAGTCGGGGACGGGGACACGTGGACGTGGACGACCTTCACTGGGAGTCCACACGGGAGGCAGGCTCTGCGAAAAACCGCCCCCTCCTAAACCTCACGCACCTCTGGTGGGATTTGCGAAAGTGGTGCAGCCACCATGGAGAACGGTTTGCCAGCTCCTCAGGAAATCGAACATAGAACTATCACATGATCCAGCAATTCCACTTCTGGAAAGAACTGAAAGCAAAGCCTCGAAGAGAGAGTCGCACACCCATATTCATAGCAGCACTATTAACAACAGCCACAATGCGGAAGCAACCCACGTGTCCGTCGACCTAACGGATCAACAAAATGGGTTACGTGCACATGGCAGAATATTATTTGATCTTAAAATGGCAGGAAATTCTTTTTTTTGGCGGGGGGGGAGGGAGAGAGCATGTGCATGTACATGAATGCAAGTGGGGGAGGGTCAGAGAGGGAGAGAGAGAGAGAGAAAGAAAGAGAGAGAGAGAGAGAGAGAATCTTAAACAGGTTCCATGATCAGCATGGAGTCCAACATGGGGCTCCATCGCACAAACCATGAGATCATGACCTGAGCTGAAATCAACAGTCAGACATTTAACCAATTGAGCCCCCAAGGCACCCCAGAAAGGCAGGAAATTCTTACACATGCTACCACATGCATGGACTTTGAAGACAGTATGCTCAGCGAAAGAAGCCAGTCAGAAAAAGACACGCACTGTACGATTCCGCTTATACGAGGTACCTAGAGTAGCCAAACTCATAGAGACAGAAAGGAGGTTGGTGGATGCCAGGGACAGGGCAGAGGGGTGGGGGGGGGGCATAGGAGTTAGTGATTAATGGTACAGACTTTCAGTTTTTCAAGATGAGAAAGTTCTGGAGATAGTGGTGGTGATGGTAGGACAACTTAACGCCCCTGAACCATACACTTAAAAAGGGTTAGGGGCCCCTGGGTGGCTCAGTCGGTTAAACACCTGACTCTTGATATCAGCTCAGGTCCTGATCTCGTGGTCATCTGATTAAGCCTCAGGTCAAGCTCTGTGTTGCCCGTGGAGCCTGTTTGGAATTCTCTCCCTCCCTCCCTTCCTCCCTCCCTCTCTCTCTCTCTGCCCCTTCCCTGCTCATGCACTCTCTCTCAAAATAAATAAACATTTTTAAAAAACGATTAAAATTAGGGTGCTTGGGTAGCTCAGCTGGGTAAGCATCCGACTCTTGATTTCATCTCAGGTCATGATCTCATGGTTTGTGAGTTCGAGCTCCACATTGGGCTCTGTGAGCTGACAGCAAGGAGCCTGCCTGGGATTCTCTCTCTCCCCGCCTCTCTCTGCCCCTCCCCCACTGGCACGTGTGCTCTCTCTCTCTCTTTCTAAATAAACATTTTTTAAAAACCTGTTAAAATCATCAATTTTATGTTACGTACATTCTACCACAAATTAAAAAACATGGTTTTTAATTGCCCCCTATTTTGAGGGACTCAAGTTAATTCAAGGACGGGAGTGGGGGCAGCCCCCCACTATGTGGGCCCAACGAGGGCCAGACTAGAGATTTGAAGGGTCATTTGCGAGGCCCTCTGCCTCCCCAGATCCCTGGCCTTTTTCCTTCCGTTTCTCACTTGTGCCCTGCACTTCCTCCCACAGCACCTCATCCCCGCACCCTCTTGGCCTGGGACACTTTCTTTAGATCCGACTTCAATTTCTCGTCATGGTCCCAGTGCAAATGTCATCTCATAGAGGCCCACACTGTGCATCCAAAACAAAGTCGCTCCTTCTTACTCCCTCCCTCCGCGCTCCCCGTTTCTGCCTGCAGCTTTCTGAAATTATTGTATTTAGTCGTTCCCATCCATCTCACCTGTCCAGGTCATACACTCCACGGAGGGGATGTAGGACCGCAGTTCACAGCCAGGATGCTCAGAACCAGCCTGCTTGGTTTCAAACCCTGTCTCCGCATCTAACTAGCTGAGTGACCCTGGGCAGGGTTTAACCGCTCAGTGCCTCAGTTTCCCCACCTGTAAAAGGGTGACGATAACAGTGCTGCCCCACAGGGTTGTTAGGAGGACTGAATAAGCTAATGCGTGAAAAGCCCTCAGAACCGTGTCCGGCACGGGAAAGTGAGGCAAGTACTGATGCTCAGTGTTACCAGCAGGGCTCACAAGGGGCGGGCTGCCTCCTGCCTCGTTCATCACAGGTACCGCCAACCCAAGACACGCGGCAGGATGAATGAGGGACAGAGTTCTGCAGAGAGGCAGCGTTTCATGCAAGTCCATTTTCATTCGCAAGGACAGGCCTAGGGCGCTGAGCTGGCTCCAAAAGAGGGGAGGGTCCCCGAGAGGGCCGCTCTTCTCTTGCTCGCATGGGCCCTTGGCCGAGGTGGGCCCAGCTCAGCGGCAGGTATTTAGCTTTTGCCCTGGGAACATCCTGAGAGCATTCAGGCTGCCCCTGAAGCTCCTGGGAAAGTGGCTCAAAAAGGTGTTTCCCCCAGTGGTGGTCGGGGCAGCCAGCCAGCCACACTGCTGGCACCGGGCAGAGTCCAGGTGGGAGGGCGGCCCCCAGACAGGGCCATCCGGGTGTACGCAGGGTCCCCACAGGCATCTTCCATGCTAACACAGGCACCCCCTCTTTGACTTTAAGCGACTTCCCCTGTATCCTTTTTTGCCTATCTTTCCTCCAAAGCGTTTATTTTTAATATTTTTATTTTATTTTTGAGAGAGAGAGAGAAAGCAGGGGAGGGGCAGAGAGAGAGCGGGACAGGGGAGCCAAAGCAGGATCGCTCTCAGCACAGAGCCCGACGTGGGGCTCGAACTCACAAACCGTGAGATCACGACCTAAGCCGAAGTCCGACACTGAAGTGACTGAGCCACCCGGGCGCCCCTCCTCCCAAGTATTTGTAATTTTACCCTTTACATTTAAATCTATATTCAATCTAGAATTGACTTTTGTGCCTACTATGAGGTAAAAGTCAAGATACATTTTTTTCCATATGCATATCCAAATAGCTTTGCATCATTCATTCAAAAGACCATTCTTTTCCCTCTTGCATCTCAGCGTCTATTGTCATAAATTGGACTTTTTATTTTCTCTCATTTTTGCCTCAGATGTATGGAAATACTGATTTTTTTACATGTATATTAAACTTGTATGCAATAGCCTTGCTAATAAATTCACCTACTAATTGTAATCATTTGTATTTATTTACTTTTTAAAATTTCATTTATTTTTGAGAGGGAGAGAGAGAGAGAGAGAGACAGAGCATGAGCAGGGGAGGGGCAGAGAGAGAGGGAGACAGAATCCGAAGCAGGCTCCAGGCCCTGAACTGTCAGCACAGAGCCTGACGCGGGACTCGAACCCGTGAACCATGAGATCATGACCTGAGCTGAAGTTGGACGCTTAACCAACTGAGCCACCCAGGCGCCCCGTAACCATTTGTATTTAGATTCTTTCAGATTTTTCTAGTTGCATAATCATGTTATTCAGAGATAATGACGGTTTTAGCTATTCTTTTCCAGTCCTTGTACCATACGTTTCTTCCCTTGCCTGATTGCACTGGCCAGGCTTCTAGCACAGTGTTGGATAAAGATACACAGCACTTGTCTTATTCCTGATTTCAGAGAAAGTTTCTGATATTTAACCACTGAGTATGTTTCTTCTTCTGTGTTCGCTACAAAGATAGCCCTGCTTCTCCAAGGAAGGGAGACGATGTGGCTGCTTTGGTCTGAAGAAATGAAGGAGCGGCAAAGCACGGTGCAGCGAACACCCCCGGGGAACCCAGCTCCCCACTGCCTGGCTGGGTCACCCAACTGGGCCGCATGACCTCAGACGAAGCCCCCTGCTCTCCTTACGGCTTTGTCCTGAGGCTCAAAAAGGTTTGCAAAACAGCTTTATAAACCCTAAAGGACGTCACAAAGTGAGAAAGACACGGCCTCGGGGCCCACGGTTTTCGAGAGCGAGGATGGCCTGAGGGAGGGTGCGGGAGACCCTGAGCTGGGGCGTGTGGTGTGTGGTGTGGGGGTGAGGAGGTATGGGGGGGGAGGTGTGGGGGGATGTGGAGACTGGGAGGTGTGGAGGAGGGCAAGGAGAGGGAGACAGGCAGAGGTCCTGGGCCGGGCCTGGGGCTGGGACCTTAGAGCAGAGGTTTTCAAACCCAAAGAGAATGAGCATCCCCTGGAGCCCTTGTTACACACAGGTCAGTGCCCCCACCCCCCAGGGTTTCTGTTCAGCAGGTACCAGGGGCTGAATGTGCCCCCTCAAAATTCATGCGTCACTGTCCTAACCCCCACGGTGATGGTGTCTGGAGGGGGCCCTTTGGGAGGTGATCAGGGTTGGATGAGGTCATGGGGACTAGTGCAGGGGGTGGGGGTCACTGCCAGCTCCCCCGAAGGACACACCTCCTCAGGGCCCTGAGCAGGGGCGCGGGGGGGGGGCAGGAATCGGGTTCGGGGCGTGGCCCCTTCCTGCCGGGCTTCCCTATCCTGTGCAGGATGCCTGACCCCCAAGAAGCTGGACTGTCCCTAAGGGCTTGAAGCAAAGTAGAAAGAGTCCCTCTTTCACATGGACTCAGCGAACACATTACAGAGACCTCTGTTTCATGCGCAAGCCCCTCTGGGTCCGCATTTTGGCCGAGACCAGACAAACCGTGACTGCTTCCCCTGCACAGTGACAACGCCGTCCTGGGCTCAGGTGGGTTCTCCCGCAGCCCTGTCTGCCCCCGCTCCGCCATGGTTGGTGAAGACTCTCCATCAAACCGAAAGCGGGCTGACTCAGCGCCTAAGCAATCAGAAGCACCAGGGCTCTCTAATTAACCAGCCAGCCCCTTTCCCTTCCCACCACAGCCCTCTGGTAATGAGGGCTGGCAGCCTGGGCGTGCAGACCCAATTACGGAGGGGACATTGCACCAAGGACCGGCATGGGTTCTACCAGCACACTCATTAGCTTGTGACTGCTGAATGCGTCAGGGCTCTTGCTGGGGACAGCTCCGTGTGGCCAGGAGCGCCTGCGCATGTGCCCCCCAGGCTTGGATCTGAACACTTCCCGTGTCGGAGGTCTCCCCAGCATCCCCTCTCTGCAGCCTGCCCACGCCCGCACACCTCCCAGCACCCAGGGCTGCAGGCAAAAGGCGAGAGGGTGGCCAGTGGATGTGGAAATAAACAGGGGAAGCTCCCTAGAAATTGGTGAGCCCAGAAGGGAGGGCTCCTGATGCCCCTCATTAGGTCCAGTGCCCTGTTAGAGCTCTCTCAGTCCCCCAGGGCCGCCTCAGTAACCCCAACCACAACTGTAATTAATTATCCATAATCCTTTAACACCCCCTCCAGAGGGTAGGGTCTATGTGTCTTTACACTGTATCCCCAGTGCCTGTACGCACAGACCTACGATAAATATTTGATGGATAAGTGAAAGGAGGACACCGTCCCTCCCCTCCCAGACACTGTAGAGCCCCTGCAAAGCTTTAACTAAACCTTTAACTAGAACAGGGGCTCTAAGGTTAAGTCTGAACCTCCCTCCTGATTCTCTTGGGACTTGGCTGTAAGTGACCACCACCTGGCAGAGTGGCCCCACCCTGGCAGGGGGTCTGCACCTCTGTGGCCATTTCCCGGGGGACCCAGGGCCATATAGACCTGCCTACTCTGCTCAAATACAGCTTGGCCCTCAAGACACCTCTTCCTTCTAATGAGCCCCATCTCCTTCCAAAGATCTCGGCCCTGCCCCCACGTCTTCGAGTCCCCAGGATCTTGTCTTGTCCCTCCCCCAAGGCTCCCGTTCCCCAGTCAAATCTGATGCCTTCTCCTACGTCCTTCCTTCTTTCAGCCCACTTCTCCTCGTCCTCGGGGCTTGCACCCTTATCGTCAAGTCCTTGCTCAGCCTGTTTCCAGCTATGTGCCTCTGCTGTGCTGTTCTCCCCTCCTCGAAATGCCCTTCACTCTGCTCTCAGCCTCTCAGAAGCCCAGTCAGCTTCCAGGAACCAGCTCCTACAGGCAGACCTCCCCACTGCTCTCCTCCTGGAACCCTGGTCCAGCCGTGTTGAGCATCACTCTAGACAATACAGTCTGCCCACCTTGACTGTCAGGACCTGAGGGAAGTCACTGTTCTAGACACCTCTCCTTTTGGATTCCTCTAACCCCAAATTAGCCCACACCAGTTGTGTAAGTGATTGAGTGTTAACATTTATATGAAGTACTTGACAGAAACCAAGGCATCTCCCTGCTGGCTCAGGACATCCAACGCTGAAGAGCTACAAAGACATCTGGAAACTTTTATATGAATTATCAAAACTATACGACTAATTGTGGGAGCTCCAATTTTAAGTACAAGAAAACATGAGTTCTAATAAGGAAAATGTGGGGTACTATGGACTGAATTGTATCCCCTAAAAATTCAAATACTGATGGAGAGTATCATCAGTTAGCTCTCCTAACCCCCAATATGACTGTCCTGGAGACAAGGGGTCTTTAGGAGGTAATTAGGGTTAAATGAGGTCATAAGGGTGGGGTCCTGATCCAGTAGGATTGGTGTCCTTATGAGAAAAGAGAGGCCAGAGCTCGCTCTCTGCCAGGTAGGACCCAGTGAGAAGCCAGGAGTGTTCGAGCCAGGAAGAGAGTCTGTACTAGAAAGTGAATCAGCCGGCACCTTGATCTTGGACTTCCAGCCTCCAGAACTGTGAGAAACAAATTTCTCTTAGGGCAGCTGCGTAGTCTGTGGCATTTGGTTTTGGCAGCCTGAGCTGAGACATAGGGTGTCACTAAATCTATCTGAGATATGTGGAAGGTCAGCTCCATCCTGGGTCTGAACAGTCAGGACCCCGAAGTGGATGAATAACAGCAACAGGTATCCTTTACTGGGTCTTTGAAATGGATCCTGCACTCTGCTAAGGGCTTCCGCCGCCTTAGCTCACCTCCTCCTCACACCCACCCGATGATGACGTAAGAAGCTTTATTACCCCATTTACAGGTGAAGAAACAGAAGCCCAGAGGTTAAGTTCTAGAGACCTTGTACAAGGTCCCGGTGCTGTGGTCGGGCTGGGACGGCAACCCACGCCCATGTGCACAGGAACGGCACTCACTGGCAAGCCCAGGAGGACCACTGCCCCTTTATCACACAGGGCAGACGGAGTGGCCTCTTGCTCCGGCCCATCTGCAGCCTAGGACTTGCTTTCCCTCCCGGGACCCTAGATCACCCTCTGTAACCCGTCCCCACCTGCTTAGATACAGTGAAAATATGTGACCCCCAGGCTGCGTTGCCTCATCTCCAACCCCACTGTCTCATCCCTAA
Source organism: Panthera pardus (assembly GCF_024362965.1). Lineage (NCBI taxonomy): Eukaryota > Metazoa > Chordata > Mammalia > Carnivora > Felidae > Panthera > Panthera pardus. The sequence goes on from NW_026526876.1 coordinate 55,739,596, forward strand.
TGACAGGCAGTGCCTAACAGGTCTCCCACTGTCACTTTATCTCCCCCTGCAACCCACTCGCCAGACAGATTAGGATGAGCCGCCAGCAGCTGGGCTCATCACGTACAAAGACAAATCAGATCACATCACACCCTTGCTTAAAACACTCCACTGGCATCCTATTAAACTTAGAACCAAATCTCAACTCCTGACCTTGACTTTCGAAGCTCTTGTGGGATCGGCACGCCCGCCTCTGCCCCAGGTGCCTTCGTCAGTTCCTTGAACATGCCCCAGCTGGTTTCCACCTCAGGAACTTCATGCTTGCTGCTCCCTCTGCCTGGAACACTTTTCCACCCGGATCTTCCCAGGGCTGGCTCCTTCAGCTCTGAGCTCAGAGAGGCCTTCATGGTCATACTCCACCACACTGCCCTGCTCTAATTCACGGTGTGTTTGTCTGTTGTCTCTCTTCTCCCACCCCTGGAAAAAATCTCCACGGGGGCAAGGGGTTTGTTTGCCTTTCTCGTTCATGGTATTGTCAGCACCTAGGACGTAGCACGTAGGAGGCCCGCTACTGTTTGCAGAATGAATGGATGGATGAATGAGCGAATGACACAATCTTCTCAAGGATGGATGAAGAAAACCTCCAAATGCCCATCGTTCGTCTGTGGCCCCAACTAGCACCCTCTCCTCCACTTCTACCCAGGAGCAACTCCCCTCAGAAACTCAAAGGCCTCCCACCTCACCACCCAAGCCAAAACCAGGTCATCAGCCTGCTGCAAAATAAGAACAATTTCAAATGGAAATGTCTCTGGACCAGCCCAGTGCTCCAGGATACCATGGGGCGGGGCATCTAGAAGAATATTTTGTACCCTGTCCACCCCCATGCAGCTGAGGTCATTCCCCGGGAACACCACTGTTGCCTAGGAAATGGCTCTCCAAGGACTCTTCAGCAGTCAGGGCAGGAGCCGGCCTCTATAGCAGAGGTCCCAGACTTTTCCAGGGGAAGAGACAAGGCTCTGCCCCCTCGTCAGGGCCCCACAAACCTGGACATTTATAGCAGTTGTGGGGGTAGAGGGGCAGAAAGAGGAAATAGGCTGCTGGGCCCCGTTGTCCCAGGCAGAAGTCACAGAATATAACCGAACCTGCCCAAGGGCTGGGAACAAGGCGTTCTGAGTCCCTCTGCCTACTACCTATGTTGGTATCTGGTCCAAGGCCACGAAGGGCTTAAGGGGGAGCTGACACACAAGTGCACCCCACCCCCTGCCCTGCCGCATCTCCACTGTTCTTGGGACCCTTCACCAGCGAATCCACACTCCTTAGCCCAGTTCACCACATGTCACAGACAGGGGAAAAGTGACCTTATCTGAAATCCTGGCTTTCCCACTTATTAGTTTGGTATATTGACCTTTTTGCATCTTGGTTCTCTCGTCCAGCTTTTGAATGCGACTCAAAATGATCTTATCAAGGCTGCCGATGGCCTCCATGTGGCCAAGTCCATGTTGACTTCTTTGACTTCTCTATATTCTACAGTCCTCTTGTTCTAACCACCCCACCCCACCCCATCCCCGATCTTCTATCCCGTTACAATACATTCCCAGAATGTATTATGTCCTGAAATATTCTTATTTGATCATTACTTGCTTTCGGTTCCCTTACCCAGTGTAATCTCAAGAGAGAAGTTTCTATCTTTGTCTTGTTGACCAAAATAACTCTAGGCTTAAAACACATGGAAGATGGGTGCCAGTAAAACTAGAGTGAAAAAAACAAAAGAAAGAGGAAGATATAGTAACTTGGGAAAAGTGTCTCTAACCTAGGAAGGCAGTCAAGGGAAGTCCCGTGATGACAGCTATGCAGCAACTAGTCTGGCCTGGAGTTAAGACTAAGTGTCTCAAAGGAAAAAAATGTAGGCTCCATGCCATAGAGAGTAAAATTGAGATGCTAAATAATCCTGAGGATTGGAAGGCACATTATTCTTGGGTCAATAAGAAAAGAAAGGTAATTAGAAACTCCAGGAAAAACAGTTACTTTAAGAAGTTCTAGGGGCGCCTGGGTGGCGCAGTCGGTTAAGCGTCCGACTTCGGCCAGGTCACGATCTCGCGGTCCGTGAGTTCGAGCCCCGCGTCAGGCTCTGGGCTGATGGCTCAGAGCCTGGAGCCTGTTTCCGATTCTGTGTCTCCCTCTCTCTCTGCCCCTCCCCCGTTCATGCTCTGTCTCTCTCTGTCCCAAAAATAAATAAAAAACGTTGAAAAAAAAAATTTAAAAAAAAAGAAGTTCTGGACTTAAGGCGCCTGGGTGATTCAGTCGGTTAAGCGTCCGACTTCGGCTCAGGTCATGATCTCGCAGTTCATGAGTTCGAGACCCTCATCTGGCTCTGTGCTGACAACTCAGAGCCTGGAGCCTGCTTTGGATTCTGTGTCTCCCTCTCTCTGCCCCTCCCCAACTCACACTCTGTGTGTGTGTGTGTGTGTGTGTGTGTGTGTGTGTGTGTGTGTGTGTGTCTCTCTCTCTCTCAAAACTAAACATTAAAAAAAATTAAAAAACAAAAAAAGAAGTCCTGGACTCAATAGGAACCAATTTAATATGTGGCACAATTTAGAGTAATCTGTGGAGTATAAGATAAGGGAAAAATCCATTTGACTTTGCAGCAAAAATCATTCTCATTTGAGGGGCCAGGGATTGAGAGCAGATCAACAGAATAAGAAGTATTATCCTAGCACACTGGCCCTGAGGTGGATTTTATTTATTTAAAATGACTAATAAAATTTATTGAGTACTTATGTGCCAAATAAGGTTTTAAAGAGCTTTGCATGTAATAAATAATCCTCACAACTTTCTAGGGTACATATTATCGTTATCCCTATTTTACAGATGAGGAAGACGAGACTCAACATATTAAACAAGTTTTCTGGGGTCATCCAGCTGGTGGAAGAACTGAATTCATACCCAGGCCTGAGAAATCCAGAGGTCCACTCCCCACAGGTGGCCCTAGAAGACAGGCCATTTGACCTAAGGCCTCAGTTCTTCTTGCCAACCAGCACAGGATACTGTGTGCACGCAAAGACACACACAGACACACGCAGTAGACACTCCCGCAGAGCAGGGCCAGACTGGGTAGGCAGAGCAGGGCCTTACCTTCCTGCAGTCTTTGCAGAACACCGAGGAGCTGCCCAGGAAGCCCAGCATCTCCCCACACAGCAGACACTGGGAGAGGCCATTCCCCATCACGTTCCGCCTCATGGTCTCCAGCCGCTCCACCAGCCGCCTGCAGCACAGGACAGAGTCAGATGGAATGTGACCAGAGTCAGATGGGATGTTTCCTGTGCCCAACCTGACCACTGCCCGGGTGTGGCTGCCACGGGGCCCCAGCGCTATATCCTGCCCCTTGTGCTACTCCCTCACCTGGGGTACTGTTCCCTGCCCCACCCCTTTCCCAGGCCAGCTCCTAGTCATTCATTTGCTCGCCAACTATTGAGTACCTACGATGTGCCAGGGACTGGGAATATTGAAGCAAACAAGCCAGAGACAGACACGGTCCCTGCTCTCACAGAACTTATGTTCGGTAAAGCGAGGAAGTCCATGAGGAAGTCAACGTGCAAACTGATTTCAGACAGAGGGCGTGCTATAAAATCAACTAAGTGTGTGGGGAGAAGTCTAAGGGGGACTGTATGCCCAGGCATGTCCAATGGTGATCAGTGACGGCCTCTCCGAGAACGAGAACGTGTGAACTGACAAGGCCAAACCACGTGAAGAGCGGGGGAGGGGCACTCCAGGAGGAGGGCAAAGGCAAAGGCCTTGGCACCTTAGAACAGCAGGGTGGCTGGTAGGACCACCTCCCTGTGAACCAGCAGGAGCCTGGGATAAAGGGGGCTGGAGGGGCGAGGAGGGGACAGATGACAAGGGTTTTGTAGGTCACAAAATAGAGTTTGGATTATATTCTAAGATCAATATGAAGCCTCTGAAGAGTTTTAAGGAGAGGGGCGATTTGATCCAAGTGACATTTTTAAAAGCTCACTCCAGCTGTGGGTGGAGAGCCAGGACTGGGGTTGGCAGGTGGGGGGGGGGGGAGGGGGGAGGGTAGTGCAGGTGAGGAAGCCAGCAGGAGGCAGTGGGAGGTCCAGTGAGGGGGGACCAAGACTGGCATTACTGGAAATGGGGCGTGAGGGTGGGGGGTAAGAGGGGGATCCGGGATGATGTAGAGGTTTTGGTTTGAGCAAGTGGGTGCATGAAGAAACTGGAGGAAGAAAGAAAAAGTGATCTTCTCTGAACCTCTGATGCCGAGTGTCTGGGAGCCTCCCCTGAGCCCTGCTAGGATAGGTCACTCTCCTCAGGGCCCCAGGCCCCTCAGCCCACTGTGACTCCCTCCCTTCATGGCAACCCTACAACCCCCACGAGGCTGGTGGCCACTTCGGTCTTATCGGCCACTGTATCTCCAGTACCCAGGGGACACTCAGTGGAAACTCCTGAACGAACAAATGGAGGACAGATTGCAGATACATTGTCTCAGCCCCCTCCCCCAGTGAGGAGGATGCTATTTTCCCTCACTTTAAAGAGGAGAAGATTGGGGTGCCTGGGTGGCTTAGTCAGTTAAACATTGGACTTCAGCTCAGGTCATGATCTCACGGCTCCATGAGTTCGAGCCCCGGGTCAGGCTCTGTGCTGACAGCTCAGAGCCTGGAGCCTGCTTCGGACTCTGTGTCTCCCTCTCTCTGCCTCTCCCCCACTCATGCTCTGTCTCTCTGTGTCTCTCAAAAGTACATAAACGTTAAAAAAAATTTTTTTAATAAAGAGGAAAAGATTGAGGCTCAGAAATATAAAGTCACTTTCCACGAGAGTTATACAGTTCCTAACAGGTGGAGCCCAGAACCAAACACCTAGGCCTCTCTCTCATGGCAACCCTACATTCTCCCCTGAGGTGATCAGGCTCTGCCTGGGACCAAGGGGGAGCAGACTGCACAGAAGCTGCCTCTACCTACGCGCCCTCCAGAGAGCACTTCTGCTCACATGTGCCTGGGCTCACGTGTCCAGAGAGCACTTCTTACAGAGGGGCCTTCTGAGGCTTTGCTGGGCTGGGTTATGCATCTATACCCCGGGGGCACTGGGGCAGAGCAGACTCACTCTGCATGGTGACAGCCAGCACGAGGACCCAGAGTGTTGATCTGACACTGAATGCCTCTGCTTCCCTCTCCTGGATCCCGTCCCAGCTCAGAAGCGGCCCTTACCCAATTCTCTGCTGCTCCAGGACGTCCAGCCGCTCTGCTCTCTGGATCACCTGCAGGATGGCCTCCACCTCGGCGGGGCTGAGGCACTGGTTCTTCCTCTGCTTCTCCGTCTGATAGGTGTGCACAGACCAGCCCGTCTGCAGCCTGGAGAGAGAACACAGCCGGCCTTGAGGCCACCACAGTGCAACCCCCAGGCAGCCCTGCCAGGTCACGAAGCCCCCCTGGAAACAGTCTGGGGACGGCCCAGGAGCCGTGTGTCAGGAGGAAGGATTCAGGGAACAGGGCAGACGCTTTGAAAGCTGGCTCTGACACCTGCCAGCCACTGGGTCCCGCACAGACGGCAGTGCTGGCTTAGCACCGTGGGAGGCAGGAGCACGGAGTGTGGCCTCCGGACGGATGGAGAAAGGCCACGGCCACGGCATGTGAGGCTTCCGAGGGAGGAACACGGAAGATCATCGAGACTGAGATCTGAGGCGTATAAGTGAAACGGAACTTGACCACGGGATAGGAAAGAGTGGCAATTGGGTTAAAAACAAACCCTGAAGAGAAAAGGAGATGCACACAGCAGTTTGAAAACTAGAGGGTTCGAGGGCAGGAGGGTAACACACCAGTGTACCAGGAGAGGCGGCGAGGGCAGGCCGGGTGGTGGGGCAGAGCTGGGGCACAGCCGGGGGACCCTAGAGTCTCCACGGCCATGGGCTGCGAGAGCGCCGCCTCCTGAAGCTGTGACCAGGGGCTGAGGGCAAGAATTCACACCCGTCCCATCTTTCTGGATGGAAAGGGAGTGGCGGCAGCAGACCGAGCCCCAAGTCTCTGCCCAGGGTCCCAGCGTCTCTGAGACATTCTGAGCCAAGTGCTGGGGACACAGAGACAGGCAAGATGGCAAGTGGCCACCTCGAAGAACTGTAACGTGCTTGGGGACACCGATGCCCAGTCAGTTACACCAGTATTTACTTAATGAAAACCAAGAAGAGCTATGCAGTCAGCACATATTTGTTGGGTGTCCACTGGGGCTCGTTAGGTGTTAGGGATGTGCTGCTGGGTGGGACATGCAGGCGGGCATTAGGAGGACGTATAAATAAGAGAACTAACCTAGTTGGGCTATGTTCTGGAAGGGCTTCCCTAAAGAAGTGACAGCAGGGGTGCCTGGGTGGCTCAGTCGGTTAAGCATTCGACTCTCGGTTTCAGCTCAGGTCACGATCTCACAATTCATGGGTTCGAGCCCCGCACAGGGCTCGGCAATGGCAGCGCGGAGCCTGCTTGCAATTCTCTCTCCCTCCTCTCTCTCTCTCTCTGCCCTTCCCCCACTCTGCCCCCCACCCCCCGTCTCTCCCTCTCTCCCTCTTCCTCCCCCCACACTCACTCTCAAAACAAACACACTTAAAAAAAAAAGAAGTGACAGCAGGCAAGAGTCTTAGATGCAGGACACAGAGAAGGAGGGTGAGGATGTAGACGCCTTCCGGGTGGTTCCCTGACACAAGGTGGACACCGGTGGTCTCATATCACTGCCCCACCCAGGCTGCTACAACCAACAGTTCTTGCACGGTGGGCACAGTGAGTGTCAGGAGGGCGAAAGAGCGCGTCCTCCCTCTGCAAGTAGAGCAGGCTGGTTAAGGTGAAGGACTCAGACTGGAGTCTGCTGGTTTTTACCTTCTGGCTCCCTCCCTTCCCAGCGGTGAGAATGCAGGCAGCTGTTCACAGCCGGATCTCCCGATCTGCCTCTATAAAGGGCGCCATGCAGATTAAACGAGGCAGGGTAGACAGGGCGCTCTGCATACAGCAGATGCCCAATTGCTTAATCAGTGGTGGTTACTGATGATTACTATAATCACCACGGGTAGGACCATCAGGAATGGCTTGACCAAAGAGGCAGGGCTTGTGCAGGATGAACGGGCGCTTCCCCAAACGGAAAGAGGGGGACGGCGTTCAGGCAGAGGACCCATGCGTGCAAAGGCTCAAAGACATAAAATAAAACAATATGCTGTACTGAGGGTCTCCAGACTTCTAGACTGCTTATGTCTCCAATTCAAAAAGAAGCACAGCCCTAGACCAACACTTTCTCAAGCTGTCCTCACGGGGCTGGGGGAAGCGAACAATAGGAAAGGGGCAGGACTGGGGGGCAGAGGAAGGGAGTCCAGTCCTTGGAGTGGGCAAGGGCACGCACCCGCCTTTCCTCTGTGCACTGGGCAGACTCAGGCCCTGAAAGGCAACACTCTCTCACCCCAACCTGCAGGCTTTCTCCACCTGAGCATTTCAAGGACTCAAGTGACTGGCCAGGACACCCTCTGTGTGTGACTCACTGGGCCCAGGGAGGAGACCTGGAAAACAGGGTCCCCAAGCTCAGGCCTCCCACCGCATGGGAAAAAGAAAAGCCAAGCAACACAGAAGCGGGAGGGCACAGCACCAGCAACTGCCATCCATCCTGGCGGGTGCAAATCCTACCCAGCTAGCTCTGGGCCTGGCTCCGCCCAGGGCACGGCAGACCTCTTCGCGCCGGACCCTCCTGCCATTCTATAAGGCAGTCTCCCCATTTCTCAGTGGAGTAAAGAGACCGAGTGTAGTTAGATAGCTTTCTAAAGGCAAGTCAGAGGTGCCCGAGTGGCTCAGTCGGTTAAGCCTCCGACTCTTGATTTCAGCTCAGGTCATGATCTCACAGTTTGTGAGTTTGAGCCCCGCATCAGGCTCTGCGCTGACAGCCTGCAGCCTGCTTGGGATTCTCTCTTTCTCCCTCTCTCTGCCCCTCCCCTACTTGTGCACGCACACACACGTGCACGCACACACACGTGCACGCACACACACGTGCATGCACACACACACACACACTCTCTCTCTCTCTCAAAATAAATACATAAACATTAAAATAATAATAATAAAATACACCATAAAGGTGATCAGAGGTTGGTTGGCCTCCAGATCCAAGGAGCCCATGGCCAGCCGCTGCTGACAGCCCCCTGCCAGGCTTCCCTAGGGCATCCTTCAGGCCTCCATTTCTGCCTCCATCTGGTCACCTACCAAGCCCTGACAAGCTGTTCTCTCAATCAACCTCCTCCCTGGGCCCCTGCCTCTGTCCAGTCAGGCTGCAGCTCGTGCCTATGGCCCTGGCTGCCTCTGAGTATCTTGTTCCCCGGAATGGCCCTCCACACCACCAAAGGTGGCCAACTCGTGGCTGCCAGATAATAGGCATGGTTGTAAGCCCCGAGGAAGACTCTTCAGTGGCGACCAGCGCCCATCTGTACATCCCCCCCATACGGTGGCCTCAGCTCTCGGCTGGCCTGGCCTCACACGGTGCACAACAACTGTTCCTAGTTCCTTGCGTTCTAGGCTGCACGCTGTGTCCAGGCCTTTGCTCACACTGTGCCCTCCACCTGCAGCGCCTGCCCCTCTCCCTAAACCCCCTTTTCCACTGGGTCGCTCCTATTCTTTTTAAAGTCTTCTTTTATTTTTTATTTTTTAATGTTTATTTAATTTTGAGAAAGACGGCGGGGGAGGGGCAGAGAGGGAGGGAGACAGCGGATCCAAAGTAGGCTCCATGCTAATAGCAGAGAGCCCGACGTGGGGCTCAAACTCACAACCTGTGAGATCATGACCTGAACCAAAGTCGGATGCTTAACCAACTGAACCACCCAGGTGCCTCAAGACTTCTTTTAGATGCATGGTGAAGATTCGCTCCAAGGTGGGTCAAGAGTCCATTCTCAGAGTTCCCAGAAGGCCCAGGCATAGCTCCATCACAGGGCTTAAACATTACCTCAAGGCCGGGTGGGAGACCCTCTGTCTCCCCGTCCAGAATGTGAGTCTAGGGGACCAGCCCTGCCCTATCTGGCCCCTGAACACTTCCCCAACTTCCTTTCCCCCCTTTTAGCACCTCACTCTGCATTCAAGCCACAGTGGCCTCCTATCAGGCCCTCTATATGGCATGTTCCTTCTACCTCAGGGCCTTTGCTCATGCTATTCCTTCTGCCTAGAAGCTCCTTCCCCCTATTTCCATCTAACATGTACCCCTCCTCCAGGACTCAAATTAAACATCACCATTCTCAGGGAAGCCTCTCCAAATCTCTGGATTAAGTTAGCACCTGCCTTCTTCACCCCACTGCCTGCTTCCACTGTCAAAGTAGCTACACATGGGTAATTTCATGTATAATGTTCACCTCTCCCTATCAGTGCCTTAAGACCAAGCACCATATTGGTCTTGTTCACTGCTGTGCAACCAGTGCCTGGCACCTGGTAGGGGGTTAGAAAATGTCTGATGTCTCAGGACAGACCTGAGCTGATGCCTGGGTGGTAACTTCCCCGGGCCTCCCAGAGGAACCGTCAGGGCACAGCGCCCAGTTGCAGGATTTGTGGTATTCTTCTTTACGGAGCCTGGCATTACAAGGAGCCTGGTATTACAAGGCAGCACACCCTGGGGAGGAGATAAAAGCATTTGCTCTTCTAAAAGACGCTACAACAGCTTCTGGCTGCTGCTGAGCACAAGACAAGGTCAGGGAAAACTCAAAGAAATGCCACAGGGGTCATCAGGGGTCACACCAGGCCCTGGTACAAGAGCACAGCTCTCTTCATATGCTGCCAGGGAGGACACATCGTCTTGCCTGGCATCGAAGCAGAGAGGGACAGGGGCTGGCTTCATCCCTGGTCTCTCCCTTGTGGGGGGCGCTGTGCAGGGGCTGAAAGGAGCTGAGCCACCCCAGTGAGAGGGACAAATTAACTACTGCACGGAGATTCCTGCAAATCATGCAGGGCTCCACTCTTCTCGGGCGTTTCGGATTAATTTTTCTATCCCTCTTTGATGTTTCAGCTCTGTCCCCCTGCAGGCCTGTAACATCTAATTGCAAATTTCTTGAATTTGGTCCCATTGGGGAAATGCCGGCTCCCATAACTGACACTGTTTGACAGATCGAAGGGGCATTCTTGGGCTTATCAGGCACTGGGGACCACCAAATCCTCAGATGGATAGGGAAGACTGGAAGGCAGGACAGGCATCCGGGAGCCTCTGGTCTCCAGCCACAAGGGGACATTGAGGAGAGATGGCCCAATCTAACTGGATCTGAGGGATCACCAGGCTGAGGGTAACAGGAAAACTGGGGCTCTCAGGGGACAAACCAGCATCAGAGAGGCCCTGTTAAGGGCAGGGAGGAGACTGGGGATGCCTTGAGGCTGGCTGTGTGTTTCAGCCTGGGCAGGGAGGTGACGGGGGCAGGGGCTCAGGGACTGAAGGCTCAGTGACAGGGGGATTTATATTCTTAACCGAGAAGGCAGAGGAAGCAGTTTGACACCCGCACCCCCAGCCTGCTGTGATAGAAAGAACACAGGCATGGGAGTCAGGGGAGCCTGGGTGCGGGTCCCAGGCCTGCCACTCACAAGGTGAGTGCCTTGGGCAAGGAGCCCAGCCTCGTTTTCCTCATCCAAGAAATGAGGGTAAGTCCGACGTGGCAGTTAAATGAGTGAATGGCTGTTAAGTGCCCAGCTCAGGCCTGGTGTGCCTCAGTCATGCACTTGTCTCCAAACTTCTCTTTCCGGGTCCCCGATAACGCATCTTGTCCAAAAATGGAGGGAAGCAGGGATGGAGGAGGAAGGGAAGGCCTGGCGGGGCCTTGGGGGACTCACTTGGCTCGCAGGGCAAGCTGCCGATCATTGGGGCAAACCCACTGGTCGTTCCCGCTGCCGAAGATGGTGTCGGCCATGGCCTGGAGTGCCCAGCCGGGGCAGGGAGTCACATCTGAGGTGAGAAGAGGGAAAGACAAGGAGCGTGTCATCAGCTGGGGGGGAGATGGCGCACCAAGCGCTGGCACTTCCGGTGCGTCCCCGTGCCAGGCCACCTGCGGACGCATCGCCCACAGAATCCCTTCTCCAGCTAAATACCGTTCCCTCAAAGCTCCTCTTTCTCCTAATTCTGGGAGGGATAACTACGTGGCTCATGGAGCTAAGTGATAAGATTGGACATGACTGGCCGGACATCCGACATCCGGGGTTAGAAGCAGAAAAGGGAGGAGAGGCACATCTCAGTAATCTTCAACTTGGCCGGCAGGCCCTGAGGGCATTTGACTCCCGCCCCTCCCAAGTACAGCCCCTACTGGACTGAGCACAGTGCCTAGCAGGAGGGGCTGGGGCCAGGGGGGCACACAGCCAGATAGCCCGGGCAAGCCTTACACCACCCCCCAACCTGGGGGTCCCATCGCAGCAGCCCAAGGCCCATGGGTGCAGTGAAAGTTGGCCACCCTCACGGGCTCTGCTCCCCACCACGTTCTGCTGACCATCACAGTGCTCCCCAGAGCAGGAAGGAGGGCAGAGAGCAGCGGCTGCAGCCGGACTGCCATCCTGCACAACTGTAGGGGGCACGGTCCACCAGGACTACAATGACAACGGCACCCTCGGGCATCCTGCAGGGAGGCACCCCGGCTCCAGAACTTCCTGGTGGTTTAACTGGTGCAGCCCAACTTAGCTACCTTTCTCCTTGCCACCAAGGATAGACCGGCTCCTTGATTATCTAGCATGAGGATTATCTAGCTCATATATTCTGAAGGGTGTGTGTGTGTGTGTGTGTGTGTGTGTGTGTGTGTGTGTGTGTGTGTGTTGAGGGGAGGGAATGGAAAAGAGAGTAACTCAATCCCAGAGCAAAGATGAGGGATTGCACTGAGTTATCCACACCCCCCTGAGCCAATCCCATCTAGACCAGTAGATCTCAAACATAGGAATCTTTCATACTCTTAAAAATTACTGAGGTTGGGGGCGCCTGGGTGGCTCAGTCGGTTGGGTGTCTGACTCTTGATCTCGGCTCAGGTCACGATCTCACGGTTCATGAGATGGAGCCCCACACGGGGCTCTGTGCTAACAGCAAGGAGCCTGCTTGGGATTCTGTCTCCCTCGCTCTCTGCCCCTCCCCCACTCATGCTCATTCTCTCCCTCTCTCTCAAAATTAATAAGCATTTTTTAAAAAAAGTTACTGAGGTTGGAAATTAGTCTAGCAGTGCTTTCAATGTTAAACAGAGTTACCATGTGACCCAGAAACTCCTTTGAGGTATATACCCAAGAGAACTGAACATATATGTCCACACAAAACCTTTTATATGGGTGTTCGTAGCAGCATTATTCACAACAGCCAAAAAGAGGGAACAATTTAAATGTCCACCAACTGATAAATGGATAAAATATGCCATATCAATGCACACTGGAATATTATTTGGCCATAAAAGAATAAAGTACTGACACAGGCTATAACACGGCTGAACCCTGGAAGCATTATGCTAAGTTTCAAGAGTCAGTCACAAAAGACCACATATTGTACGATTCCATTTACAAGAAATGTCCAGAACAGGCAAATCCAGAGAGGCAAAAAGTAGATTCATGGCTGTCAGGGTCTGGAGTGCGGGTGGCCAGAGGAGAATGAGGAGTTTCTACTACTCAGTTCAGGGTTTCTTTTGGGGGGTCATGAAAATGTTCTGGAATTAGGTCACGATGATGGTTGCACAATTTTGAGAGTAAACTAAAACCAATGAATTGTAACCTTCAAGAGTGTGAGTTTTATGGTATAGGAACTATACCTCATTAAACTGTTATAAAAAATTCTTTCCAATGGCAAATGATGTGAGCTTTATCTATTCATATTTACCACATTAGAAATTAAAACTAAAAAAATTTTTCATTGTAATTCATCAAAAAACAATAAACCCATTAGATGTTCACATATTTTATGTATGTATGTATGTATGTGTGTGTGTGTGTGTTTATATTTAGGGGCGCCTGGATGGCTCAGTGAGTTAAGCATCTGACATCAGCTCAGGTCATGATCTCACGGTCCATGAGTTCAAGCCCCGCCTCAGGCTCTGTGCTGACAGCTCGAAGCCTGGAGCCTGCTTCGGATTCTGTGTCTCCCTCTCTGCCCCTCCCGTTTGTGCTCTGTCGCTCGCTCTCTCTTTCTCTTGCTCTCAAACATGTTACATTTCTTTTTGAGAGAGAGAGCACAAGAGGGGGAATTGTAGAGGGAGGGGGACAAGGGATCCAAAGCAGGCACTGCACTGACAGCAGAGAGCCCACTGTGGGGCTCTAATTCACAAACTATGAGATCATGACCTGAGCCAAAGTCAGCCACTCAACCAACTGAGCCACCCAGGCTCCTTCTCTATATTTTATTTAAAAATATTTTTTTTCAGAACAATTAGTGAGAATGGTATTGCTTTACATTTTAAAAAATCTGCAGGTGTGCCTGGGTGGCTTGGTCGGTTAAGCGTCCAGCTTCGGCACAGGTCACGGTCTTGTGGTCTCATGGTTTGTGGGTTCAAGCCCCACGTCGGGCTCTGTGCTGACAGCTCGGAGGCTGAAGCCTGCTTCGGATTCTGTGTCTCCCTCCCTCTCTCTGTCCCTCCCCCGCTCGTGATGTGTCTCTCTCTCTCAAAAATAAATGTGAAAAAAATTTTTAAATAAAAATAAAAATCTGTGTAATATTTGGTTTAACAAAAGTCAGCTGGGTGTTCATATCCGATTTTTTTGTTCAATCTTTTGTAATTATGTGGTTTTGTTAAACTGTAGGAAGGATATCCAGATCCTCACAGATATGTACTACATGTGGAAAAGGGAGGAATATCTTAATCTATGTACCTACCTACCTATCTGTTTAGTAGGCTTCATGTCCAGCACAAAGCCCAAGGTAGGGCTTGAACTCACGACCCTGAGATCAAGACCTGAACCGAGATCAAGAGTCGGATGCTCAACCTACTGAGGCACCCAGGCGTCCCAAGGGAGGAGTACTTCAATAGTCTTCCTAGATAATTGTGGATACTCTTTCATACTGTACCAGAACTCAACAGATGGTAGTTTCCTAAAGATTAGTTTCAATTGTGGCTTCTGGAACCGCATTAATGAACTTTTCATTTTCAGTACATTTGTGAGAGAACAGGATGCAGTATCTTATTACTATCAGGAAAACAGTTTTGACCTTGTGAATTTCCTGAAAGGTACGGGGATCCCCAGGGATCCTTGGATCATGGTTTGAGAACTACTGTTCCAGACCAATGTCACCGATTTCTATGATGACCAGCAGGGGGCAGCGGGTGGACTGTAGCTAACTGACCCACATAGAGACCAGGCCCATGACCTAGAATGCAGTGGTCTCCCTATCCCGCGCAGCACATCCAAGTACCTGTGTTCCACTGTGGGCCACCTGGGGAGAGAGACCTGAGCACCTCCAGACCCTAACGGGACCCCATGGCCAGGCCCAGCACTGGGAGGCCACCATCACCAAAGTCCTCCTCAAATCGAAAGCCTTGATCTTCTCCCAAATGAGGCGAACATATGATCCAGGAAAACACAGACAGGGTCAAGATGACACTCATCAAATAAGTATAAACCAGTGTCCCACCTCCGGCCTTCAGTGCTCTATGGTTTGTTGTTTTTTTGAAATTTCTGTTATCTTGTGATTAGCACAATCACACTGCCACGTGGGTGTGAAAAGCATTACCCTGTTCCAAGTAAACATTTAGAACATACTACAATTCATTAGCCTGCTCATTATTTTTTTTAAAAAATACTTTGAGGGGACGCCTGGGTGGCTCAGTCGGTTAAGCGTTCCACTTCAGCTCAGGTCATGATCTCACGGTTTGGGAGTTTGAGCCCCACACTGGGCTCCTTGTTGGAGGTACAGAGCTTGCTTGGGATTCTCTCTCTCTTCCTCTCTCTCTGCTCCTCCCCTGCTCGCTCGAGCTCGTTCTCTCTCTCTCTGTCTCTCTCAAAATAAATAAATACGAACTTTAAAAAAAAAATACTTTGGGAGCTGCAAGAAATGGAAACGATGGGGGTCTCCCTGACACAGAGGGACTGGACTGTGTCTGGGCAAACAGGGTGTCGAGGAGCCACCGCTCCTGCCACAGCCTGCAGGGGGCACCACGTCCCCGGCCACTGCTCCCAGGGCTGGAGGGTCCTGAGCCTCTCCTTCCGCTCTACCACAGACACCCCCACAGAAGCGGGGGCACACGAGGGGTGACCCCCAGAGGGGGTGGAGCCAGCCAGGGAACCTCAGGGTGGCTATTCCATCTTCTGGACCAAAACTGTGTGGAGCTGGGCAGGGGGAGGTGAGGAGAAGGAAGGGGTCCCAGGCTCTCACGCGCCCACCTTCACCTCCTTTAGTGGTGGGGACAGGTGGGGACAACCCAGGAGAAGATCGCAGAGGTCAAGATTTCAACAACAGTTCCTCACAGGCTGAAATCAGCCTTTCTGGGATGAAGCCCTTTTGTCTCCTGTGGGTCACTCCCTAGGGGTGCCAGAGTTTGGGGATCACTTGCAAGAGAGCCCCCAAGCTAACATTTCTCTCTCCTCTGTCCCGTCTGAGTTCTGTTCCTCTTTTTTTTTTTCCTGTTTTTTGGTTTTTTACTCTTCTCTTCTTTTCAAAACTTTGGCAGAAATAACTCTGCCGTCGCCACAGGTACTGTTCTGTTCTCCCTAAATCTAATCAGGACAGAAAAGAAACAAGAGAGGTTAAGAGAAAAGGTCACACAGCTAACTGCGCTGGTCTACTAACCCTTACTTCAATGTTAATTTCTCTGCACTGGGTCACCTTCTGCCGTAGGGCGGAGGGAAGCGTTTTGGGTGGTGAGGAAGGGGGAAAGAAGACTCAGCTGGACAGAAACGCCCGGTCAAAGTCTGGCTTTTATGCACATGTCCTGAAAGCCCGGGAACAAGTCAGCTGTCTTCTTTGGGCCCGTTTTCTCAGAGGGACCCAAAGGGGCGGAGACAGGCTGGAGGGACTGCCCTGGGCAATTCCGACACCTGAGTCCACCCTGCCGAGTTGCGAGTTGCAGGAGGGAGGCACAGGTGGCAGATGGGGGACTGGAGAAGGGTCCTGGGGCAGGAGGCGGGTGGCTGCTCCAACCTGGGAGGTGGGAACTGAGCCCCACCCCAGCCTAGTCCCTGAGGGGGTGGGGCGGGAGAAGGAAGGCATCCCCCTGTCCCCCACCCCTGTCACTGTGCTCAGGAAGCTTCAGGGAAGATGAGCCGATGGCACCTTCGAGGCCCTGGGGTTGTGAACGCTGGCCGGCAGGGTCTTAGACGGTGCCAAGTTCGCGGCCGGGCTTGTCCACAGGGGTGTCTCCGAGGGAGAACTGGGGCTTCTGCCCAGGCTGCAGCCCACATCTCGCAAGGCACAGCTGTCCCTCGTCTACAAAGAGCAACCTTGGGACAGGCGCTGAGAGAGGAAGGGCAGCTCGAGGAGCCATATTTTAGGAAACTGCCAACAGAGCCAGCTCAGGCTTTCCAAATCTCCTCAGTCTGAGCCAGCTGCCGGCTCCCTCGCATCACCAGCCAACCCCTGTCCCCGGCTTCCCGAACGCTCTTCATCCAGGGGGCTCCTCTGCCAAGCTGTGTGCTCACCACCAGCCAGCACGCACCGCCTGGGTTCTGCTCCCCTCCAGCGGGGGCTCCAGGAGGAGGCCCCTCCCAAAGCCCATGCCCTCTTAAGAGCTGGGTCCTTAAGGCTTCCGAGGAGCACTACCATGTGAGTTGAACGTATTAACAAGTGCCAATCTGTCCCGGCCAAAAATCAACTGATGGAACAGAACAGGGCCTTACAGAAGGCCAGTGAAAAGGCAGGAAATGCAAACCACACATACTGGAGGGAAAAGCGAGACTCCGGCCTAGAGGGAAGCAAGGCGGCAGGGTCCGCGGAGAGAGGGCTGCATGGACCCCTGGCCTGCTCTTGAACAAGCAGAGAATAGGTGGCCGGGGCCAGGCCTCCCTCTGAAGTCCTTCCAGCCGTGAGGGGGAAGAGCCTGAAGGAGAGGCGTATGTGGTGTGCGCGTGTGCGTGTGTGTGTGTGTGTGCACGAGCGTGTGTGTCCTGCTGAGAAGGGAGACTGGTCCTGGGGGAGGTGGGCGTCAGGTCTGGGAACCCAGGCTCCCATTTTACTGACAACACGCTCCCCCCTCCTTCCCCACAGGCCTGTGCCCTCGTCCCCTCTCTGTCCCCGGGGCCCAGCACAGGGCCTGCCACAAAGCCGGCGCTCAACTGATTTCCTCAGAGAGACGGCCGTTCCCAGACAAGGAGAGATTCAGACAACAAGGCAGAGTAGCTCAGGGCAGCCCGTGCTCTGCGACTTGTTCACTCACAAAACAGTTTGTTCCTCGGGACTCCCCGCTGGGTAGTCAGCACCCAGTGGCTCCGACGGCTGAGCCACCTCCCCACTTAACCCAGAGGCCAGTGTGCCACAGGGCCCCCGCTGGGACACTGGGCCTCCAGGTGCTGCCTCCATCCTGGACTCAGGGGACCCTTCGGGGGACAGGGAACAGGGAACAGGAAATGCATTTCCTCAGAAAATTCCACAGGGTGGGGGGCGCCTCGGTGGCTCAGCAGGTTGAGCATCCGACAACTTCAGCTCAGGTCATGATCTCACAGCTCGTGGGTTCGAGCCCCACATCAGGCTCTGTGCCAACAGCCCAGAGCCTGGAGCCTGCTTCGGATTCCGTCTGTCTGTCTGTCTTTCTCTCTCTCTCTCTGCCCCTCCCCCGCTCACACTCTCTCAAAAATAAATGAACATTAAAAAAATGATCTTCCTTTCTTTAAAAAAAGAAGAAAGAAAGAAAGAAAAGTCCATGGGGAAGGAGGTTCATAAGCCCCAGGCAACTTTCTGAGGCAGATCTGTGAAAACAAACTCGTTTTTACAGAGAGTTCCAATTGTCTCTCCCTAAAGTCCAAAGCTTGTCACTCTGGGTGTTAGTCACTGTTGACTGTCTCCACTGGACAAGCCACAATGCAACCGCAGTCGCCTTCTGGACACTGCAGAATACAGGACAGAAACCAGCCTGCACTCACTCATCACCCACCCCAGATGAATACTCTTGACATCTCAGTGTAAGGCCTCCCGATTTTGTTCCGGATATTTCTGTAGAAATTCCAAATAAAATTGGGTTCTTGCTACACATCCTGTTTGCTGTTTTCTTATCACATGGTACTTTCTCACATTATTAAAATGCCTCAAAAAACCATGATTTTTAATTGTAACTTAGCATTCTGGATATATTTTGTCATTTTCCTCTTTGGGAGCACACAGATGACTTGCAGTTTTGTTCTATTATATTTATATTCAACACCAAAATGCGTATCTGTGAGATAAACCTCCGTGCCTGTCTCTGATTATTTCATTAGGATCAATTCCTTTTGTTCTCTCACAGTGGCTGTTTGGAAGCAGCGTCCTGCTCTTGCTGGTGACTTGTGTTTGCCTTTGCACGTGGTGTGCAAAGGGGAAAGTATACTTTTGGCTAATATATTCTTGAGACAACTTTTACTGTTCACAGCCGCTCAAAGCTGTCAGTTGCAGGCCTCAGCCTGCTCTCTCCGAGGTGCTTCTAGAATGGTTCACCACTTTTCGTAGTGACAGAGTTGCATCTCTTTCCCATCGGTCTCATGTGGATTTTGGATTTTCGGTCCCAGAAGGCAGATGAAAGAACCTGTCTGGAAATCTCCAATAAGCTGGTTTTATAATGCACACAGCCAGGGGTGCCTGGGTGGCTCAGTCGGTTAAGCGTCCGACTTCGGCTCAGGTCATGGTCTCACGGCTCATGAGTTGGAGCCCCACATCAGGCTCTGTGCTCGGAGCCTAGAGCCTAGAGCCTACTTGAGATTCTGTGTCTCCCTCTCTCTCTGCCCCTCCCCTGCTTGTTCTCTCCCTTTCTCTCTCAAAAATAAACATTAACAACAAAAAATGTATAACACGTACAGCCCTCTAATCACTAAAAAAGGCCTCTGCTCCACAAACATTCGCATCCACTTGAAAGAAGCCTTAAAGGGCTTCGTGTGCTCAGAATCCAGTGAACACAGAGCCCTGAGTGACCCGGGTAGTCATGTAACACCGCCCCCCCTCCAGCCAATGTTCTCCTCCGAAAAGGGGCGGGGGGCTCCAACTCCACCACAGCCTCCTGGTGAGGAGGAAATGAAAGGGCACTGCCGTGAACTCCACACAGCAGCACGAATCGTCACTAATCCAAGAAAACACTGCTGTCAGACCCCCGTCCCTCCAAACTCACACGTGCTTTAACACAGTACTGGGAAACGCTGCGGCTGCAGCTGTCTCCGAGAGGGCGGGGGGCGGGGAGGTACAAAGCAACCTGCCCTTTGAGAAGGATTACACACACCCACGGGGTCCTCTGCTCTGCCTGCCAGGGCCAGGGTGGGGACAGAGGCACCTGCCCTATTACCAAAGCTAATCACCTTTCCCTGGGGTGGTTATGTCTCCCACCTTTAGACCCTGGCATTTTCCACCTCCTTGATTTTGTTTCAGGGAGCATCCACTGATACAGCTGGGACGATGACCATCCCCCCCGCCCCCCCCCCCCCCCAGTGCCCCCGGGTGTGCTGTGGATAGACAGCCTCGTGGGAGAGAAGAAATGATACCGAGAGAACAGTGGGAACGGAGCTGGCAGAATGGAAGGGCTGAAAGAAACCACAGGGTCTAGGAGGGGACACCTCGTGCAAAGGCAAGCACAAGTCGCCAGCAAGAGCAGGACGCTGCTTCCAAACAGCCACCAAGAGAGAACAAAAGAACGTGTGCGCGAGGCGTAGGAGGTTTTCTCTGAGTTGCTGAACCAGGATGAATGAAATGCAAGGTCTAGCCAAGAGCCCTGGCTGACCCATGGACTCAGGAACAATAAATAAATGTAAACCACCAAGTTTGGAGGTGCTTGTTACGCAGCATTATCGTGACAAATATATAACTGATACAAATGCTATCTGGTAAATAAAATCCCAACCCTGACCTCAGTATCCAGCCCAACCCCCTCCCAGAGCTGTTTAGAGTTTGGTTTTCAAACTTGTGAGCAGTGGAAAGGCTAAAAGACCAGATGAGGAAGGCAAACTGGAGCCACAAGAGGCAAACAAGACCGCTCTGCTCCCCACCCACATGTCAGAGTAAGGAGAGGGGACTGGGGAGGGGCCTAGAGCCTTGGCAGGCAGCCTGTGCAGGGCTGGAAAAGAGGCTTCATCCCGGTGCCAAATCTGAGCCGACACGGAGAGTGCTGAACTGGGCAGGATTCAGGGCCTGCATTCAGCCTCTGGAGGACAGACGGCTGTGATCCTTTCCTCATGCCTGGCCTGGGCGGGCGGGAAGAGTGCCTGTACACCCTCTACTGCCCAGTCTGCCACCCCAAGACAGCTAGCTGTGATGGGCCAGGGTGGCAGGTGAGTAGATGAGGGTCTAAAGGAGGAAGGAAAAGCAGGGATAAATAGCAAAAAATACTTGCCACCAAGCTGGCGCCTCCCGAGGTCTCCAAGGCACCGTATAAGAGCCCTCAGTTCTACACCCAGGTATTAATATTCCAGGGAACCCTTAGCAACAGGCCCTGACATCTGTTCTGTTACCATGATACAGGAAACATGCTAATAGCAAGATAAGGTGAGCTGAGACATCCGCATTTCCTCCACCTGTCACGCCACACCGGAGGATGAAAGATCCAGACAGGAAGCCTCGAAGGCCTGTCTGAAACCAGAAGGAACCTCTCTATGGTGTCTTGGGCTAATTATGCATGAGGCAGGGCTCGAGGGTTTGGGAGATGAGACAGGACCCCTGAGGAAGCTACTGCCTGACAAACGTCCCTAGAACTCACCCTGTCAGCAGGCATCCTGCCAGATCTGCTTCCTTGAGGGACTCTTCCCTCCCCTGCCTATTCAGTCCTCTTCCTCTCTTGCTCAGGCTGTGGCAAAACCTTCCCAGTTGGCCTTGGGACCTCCTGGGGCCCACTTCACACCCTTCACTTGCAGCCAGAGAGGTCGTCCTTAAAGCTTAGGTCAGGCCCTGTGATTCCCTTGCTCAAAAACCTTCAATGGCCCCCCACTGCCAAAGGAAAAGACCAAGGCCACACTCGAGGTCATCCATGATCTGACCCTAACTACCCTACCAGCCTCACCTGCCACCACAACCCTCCACAAAACTCATGCTCTAGTCACTGGGCACCTGGACACATTCTGGCTGCTCACCTCTGTCTCCAGAACTTCTCACATGAAACATCGTTCCTGCACGTTGCCTGCCTGCAGAGGCCCAGTAACCACCTCCTCTGGGAATTCTCTAACTCCTCCCCACCTAGCTCCTGTTCAGAATCCACCCCTCCCTCCCTCCCCACAGCATTTCATTCCCCTTTGTATCCTGGGAGGGGGAGGGTCTTTACCTCTGTTACCCGTATGAAGGCCACAGCCCCCAGGATGTGCCTCCGTGTCCCTGGGCTAGCATGGTGCTCTGAGCATGGCGGGTGTCATTGCACCTTTATGGACCTAATACTAACCTTCAAGAGTTTACCACGGCCCATGGAATAATGCCCAGCCTCCCTGGCCTGGAACTGAAGGCCCCACATTGCGACCTCGGGCTTCCTTAACCACACGCAGGCCCACCCACCGCACAGGCCTCACCTGCCCTGCCTCTGGCCCACTCTGCAAAGTGGTTTCCACCAACTAGAATGGTAGGAAACCTAGAAAGGACCCCAACTCTTGAGGAGTGGTCAACTCAACAAGAGCACACCCAGGCACAACGTCACAGTCAACATCACAAATGACAAATGACCGGGGCGCCTGGGGGGGTGCAGTCAGTTAAGTGTTTGACTCTTGGTTTTGGACCAGGTCATGATCTAACAGTCATGGAATCGAGTCCCACATCAGGTTCTGTGCTGACAGCGCAGAGGCTGCTTGGGATTCCCTCTCTCCCTCCTCTGTCTCTGCCCCTACCCCGCTCGCATGAACGCTCTCCCTCTCGAAATAAACAAATAAGCATTTTTTTTTTAAAAAGCAATGAAAATAAATGACAAAAGACCTAGAAAAGGGTTTATAGCCAGATCAGGAATAAGAAGTAGGGTAAGTGGTAGACACGACGACAGCACAACATACCGATCGTGGGAGGTGCAGAGCTCACGCGTCAGAGGAGAACGATTTGACATCGTGGGTGAATGGATTTCTGTAATCCTCTTCTCGGGTAAGTGAGGCACCCTACCTGTCCTTGCGGCTCCCGCTCGGATTCCTCCTCCTGGGAGGGGCTCGCTAAGACCCCGCGGCCCCTGCTCCCATTCCTGCAGCCTCTCTCGTCGGTGGCCTTCCGGGACAGCCAACCCTGGGCCCCCTGTGGCCCATTCGGGAGCACATCCCCATGGACTCACAGACCTAGGAGCGTGCTGGGGTCCTCAGAAAGGCAAGCAGCGGCTACTTTTGGCTTCGCTGCCTTCACTCGTTCGCCAAGCAAGCATTGAGCATTGACCGTGCATCGGACTTTGCTGCAGGGGGAGCTGGGGGCTGTTCTTTGTGCCCCCAGAAGGCCTCGTGTGGTAGGAGGCCTCCGCAAGGAAGGAAATCCTCACCCAAGATGCCCACTCTGTGGGGCCCAACCCCCTGCCTGTCTCTTTGTCTCACCGAAGCCACTCTCTCTTTCCCAGGCTGAAGTGCTATGGAAGGCCTCCAACCGAAATAAGATGCGGAGCAACCCACTTCTTCCCCCCTCTCACTCCGAGTGCCAGCCCTCCAATTTTAACAGCCACAAGCTCTGCCGACACCTCCCCAGAGGCACAGCTCGCTTTTGTCATTTCCGAAAGGCCTAAAACCAGGCAGGTACAGGTCCCAGATCAAGGCGGTCAAAGTGGGCGGAGACCCGCTCCAGGGTAACCAGATACTCTCGGGCCGGATCCTCAACCCGCAAACACACAGGAAGCCTCCCAGGTTGGCTGCCAGGCACCCAGCAGCGGCCCATTCCCCATCAGACCACAGGCTATAGTCTCCTAGTGCTGCTGTAACCATTTACCACAAACTGGGAGGCTTGAGCAGTTCTAGAGCCCAGAAGTCCAAAACCAAGATGGTGACAGAGCCAGTTTTCTCTGAAGGACTCGGTGAGGAATCTGTCCAATGCCTCTCTCTTGGCTTTGGGTGTTTGCCCAGCAATCCTTGGCGCTCTTTGTCTTGAAGTTGGATCACTGCAATCTGCCTTCATTTCCACATGGCCTTCCTCCCAGGTATCTTTGTATGGTTGTCTCCCTGGGCCTCTCACCACACTGGAGTGAGACCAAGGACATTCACGTATGACCTCACCTTAACCAATGACAACGGCAATGCCCCTATGTCTAAGTAAGACCACAGTCTAAGGTTCTGAGGGTTGGGACTTCAACATACCCCTCTGGGGGACACAATTCACCAGGTAACACAGGGGGAAAGTGGAAACCGGGGCCCTCCCCTGGGGGACCGGGACAGCAGACTCGGGGGCCCTTCAGTGTGTACGCACAGAAGCTTAAGTTGGTCTAAAATGCACCCTGGAGTTCCTAGGTGCTGAGAACTAGGAGACGAGTCTAAATCTAAGAGAGCTGTCATGGTTGGTGCAAAAAGCGGATTCAAGAAAACATCTCCTTTGGGCACTGCTTCTCTTGGGAGTTCTATCAGGGGAGTTGTGACCTTGGGTGGGAATAAATTATACCTTTATTTCCATTAACCTGCAACTGAAATTGTCTATTTTCTTTCACTACGAATGTAGGCAACACATCAGAGTCAAATTATTAGTACCTGTGGCTTGGTCATTAATAGATCAACGGTATTTACATATCACAGAGTTACAGATATCTCAAAATATTATTTATGTTCATCACTACATAAGTTATATTTAAAATTAAAATAGTTATTAGACCTACTGTAAGGTGGTTTACCTAATGACTCAAAAATGAAGCACACGGATTACTATGTCAAAACTTGTTTTTTAAAAAATACTCTGAGAACTATAAGTCAGTATAAGTGGCTCCTATGTAATCCTGTTTGTACATTAAAAATCATTATCTTGAGAAAGGTTCCACAGGATTCACCAGACTATCAAAAAAAAAAGGGTCGATGGCACAAAAAAAGAACAGGAAACAGAATTGGAGCTCGATTAAGGTTACCAGAAGAAAACAAGTTTTCAGGTAATCGGATGTCTGTGGCCCCCAGGGACTGTGCTCAGAAAATGCCCAAACCCCCCCCAGGGGCTGCTGGCTTGGGGTGCACGGTGAGGGGTGTTAGTGCTGCTTATCTTTCAGTGCAGGAATACAAGCCTGCTTCCAAGTGTGCAGTGTGTGTGTGTGTGCGTGTGTGTGTGTGTGTGTGTGAAAAGTCCTAGGCAAACAATTTTTGCAAAGGAAATCTGATTTTAGTTCGAACCTAGGAGTAGCTTGCTGGAGGAACCCAGTAGAAACTTCTCCATGCAGCAGAGAAGCCTCTGGAAAAAAGGCAGGTCCAGCCCTTCTCACCTGCTTGGTCAAGTCCCAATGTTCAGGTGTGCTGACAGGGGCAGTCCGCCGGGTCCCCGGGGCTTCCACACTGCTGCCACCCCTAGGGGCCTCCGCAAGGCCCCATCAGGACACCAGCTCCCTGGCGGTTCTTCTCAGGCTCTGCCAGGCACTTCTCCATGCTTCTCCCGCCCACTTCACCAGAGCCTGGGCGGGGACCTTGGCTCCGGCTATTTGCTTGAAGCCAGCAGCCAAAGCAACCCCCAGCTGACCTAGCCTGCTATCTGCCAGCCAGCTGTCCCCTCTCGTTCATGGAAACACAAACAGACGTTTCTCTGTTCCAACTCCAAGGTTAAGTACTGCACTGCCAAGCACCAGCTGTCAACTTCTCTGTGCACTCCCCATTCCCCTGGCTGAGGCTAAGACCCCAGACAAGTGGGGGCGCCTGTCATGAATGCCCATGGTAAAGACTGCCAAGGACTTGGGCAATCGGGGGGGAGGGACATCAGGCAGTGAGAGAGGGGACCAACCCCAGAATGCGGTACGGTACAGAGGAGATGAGCTGGGGAAAGGTCAAACAGAACCACCGGCATCTTGCCATAGTTTTTGAGGCTTTTAGAAGCAGTCTGCAAATTAAAATATACCTGCAAACACTCAGCCTGGCCCTGAGCTATCGGATGGGGAAGGGAAAGCAGCTGGCTTCATGGGGCACAACCTACCTGCGGGTACTTGCCACAGGCTGACCAACTGAAATTCATCCCAGTCCCAAGGGGATGGCTTGATCATCATCCCTTTCCAGAGAGGAAATTTGAGACTGACGCTTGAGGGGTGCAGCCTCAGGGCCACGCAGCTGGCCCCTGGCACTTTCTGTCACCTCTGTTCCCCAAGGAGCCCGGGCTATGGCGTATGGCGTCTAATGAAAGCAATAGACCAGGGAGTGTCTCCAACCATCTCCCCTGCTCCCAGCACTATGGTGTGTGCCAGGAATTCTCGGAAACTCAGACACGCAGAAATTGGCCAAACAGGAGTTCTGAGAAGGCTCAGGATTACGTGGGCCACAGCAGCCCGCAGGTGCTGCTATGGCTCACCCTACGGCCCGAGGAGTAGTGAGGCACAGAGGCACCATCTCTGATGGCCCCTGCTCCCCACCATTCCCACTGCCTGACCCAGGTACTCACCCAAACCCCAGTCACCCTATGATTCTAAGTCGTTCCCTGTCTCCAAGCTCCTCCACACAGACGAGCCCTGCAATGGCCCAGCTCTACTCAGACACTTCCAAATCGAGCCCAACATCCTCACCTGCAAGTTCACAGCCATCCACAGGCTCTGCCCCACCTTGCCAAATTTGTCTGCAGACACACAGAAACAATTGGCATCATCCCCCATGTCTAAGCCCACACTCCCTCCAGGCAGCCCTCTTCCTGCACCCGCCCCCCCCATTCCACACCCACTGCCCCAGCCTGAAGCAACTGCTCCCTCTCCGGCATCTTCACAAACACCTACATTTTACCCCTTCCCAACACTTGCCAATTTCCGGTGGTTATGAATGTGTCTGACCTTTCCTATCGGACCAGATGCTCCCTGAGAGCAGGACAAGCCTCGTGCCTGGGCGATGCTCAAAACATGTGCACGGGAGTAGATCTGAGAGTCCTGGGATAAACCCATACATCTAGGATCAACTGATCTGAGACAAGGGTGTCAAGGATGTCCCCATTCAGTGGGGAAAGGAGACTCTTTCAAAAAATGCTGCTCTGACAACTGGGTAGCCATAGGCAAAAGTATGAGGTTGGACCCTTACCTCACACCACTTAAAAATTTTACCTTTAGGGGCACCTGGGTGGCTCAGCTGGTTAAGCGCCAGACTCTCAATTTCAGCTCAGGTCATGATCTCGTGGTTCATGAGTTCAAGCCCTGTGTTGGGCTCCATGCTGACGGTGCAGAGCCTGCTTGGGATTCTCTCTCTCTCCCTCTCTCTCTGCCTCTCCCCACTCGCTCCCTCTGTCTCTCAAAATAAATAAACCTCAAAAAAAAATTACCAAAATTAACTCTAAATGGATCAAAGAGCTAAAACTATAAAACTCTTAGAAGGAAATGTAGGGGTACGTCTTCACAGCCTCACACTTGGTGCTGGTCTCCTAGAGGTGACACCAAGAGCATGAGCAACAACAACAACAACAACAACAACAACAACAACAGACCACATAAACTGGACTCCATCAACATGAAGACCTTTAGTGCACCAAAGGACATCTCAAGAAGGTGAACAGATAGAGAATGGGAGAAAATATTTGCAAATCGTGTATCTGATACGGGTCTGGTATTTAGAATAAATCATGAACTCTTACAGCTCAACAATAAGAGACAACTTACCTAAAAAATGGGTAAAGGATTTAGACATTTCTCCAAGGCAGACAGACCCAAGCCCAAAAGCACATGAAGAGATGTCTGACATCATCAGCCATCAGGGAAACACAAACCAAAAGCACAAGGAAATGCCACTTCATACCTACTTGGATGGCTAAAACTTTGTAAATGGGAAATAACAAGTGTTAGTGAGGATATGGAGAAATTGAAACCCTCTTACGTCGCTGGTGGGAATGTAAAATATTGCAGCCACTCTGGAAACCAGTTGGGCACTTCCTCAAAGAGTTAAATATAGAGGGGCGCCTGGCTGGCTCAGTCAGTGGAGCGTGTGGGCTCTTGATCCCAGGTTTGTGACTTCGAGCCCCATTTTGGGAGTAAGATTACTTCAAAATAAAATTAGGGGTGCCTGGGTGGCTCAGTCGGTTAAGCATCTGACTCTTGATCTCAGCTCAGGTCTTGATCTCAGGGTCATGAGTTCAAGCCCCATGGTGGGCTCCGTGCTGGGTCTAAAGCCTACTTTAAAAAAAAGTCAGGGGGGCGCCTGGGTGGCTTGGTCGGTTAAGCGTTCGACTTCGGCTCAGGTCATGATCTCACGGTCCGTGAGTTCGAGCCCCGCGTCGGGCTCCGTGCTGACAGCTCAGAGCCTGGAGCCTGTTTCAGATTCTGTGTCTCCCTCTCTCTCTGCTCCTCACCTGTTCATGCTCTGTCTCTCTCTGTCTCAAAAATAAATAAACGTTAAAAAAAATTAAAAAAAAAAAAAAGTTAGGGGCACCTGGGTGGCTCAGCCAGTTAAGAGTCCGACTTCATCTCAGGTCATGATCTTGCAGTTCACAAGTTCGAGCCCCATGTTGGGCTCTGTGCTGACAGCTCAGAGCCTGGAGCCTGCTTCGGATTCTGTGTCTCCCTCTCTCTGCCCCTTCCCACTCACACACACACACACACACACACACACACACACACACACTCTCTCTCTCTCTTTCTCTGTTTCTCCCTCTCTCAAAAATAAAATAAGCATTAAAATTTTTTTAAAAAAGTTAAATATAGAATTACCACACAACTCAACAGTTCCACTGCTAGGTATATTCCCAAAAGAAGTGAAAACAGGTGTCCCCAAAAAACTTGTACACAGATGTTTGTAACAGCACTATCCACAATAGCCAAAAGGTAGAAACAACCCAATGTCCATCAACTAGTGAACGATGGTAAAACCATACAGCAGAATGTTATTTGGCTATGAGAAGAAACAAAGTACTGATTCATACAACATGGATGAACCTTGAAAACATAGTGCTAAAAGAAGCTGGCCACAAAAGACTGCATAGATTATTCCATTTACGTGAAACGTCCAGAACAGGCAAATTTATAGACAGAAAGTAGACTAGTGGTTGCCTGGACTTATGGGGAAGAAGGCAGGTAACAGGATATGGGGTTCACCTTTGCAGTGATGCAAATGCTCTAAAACTGGCTGTGATGACAGCTGCCCCATCTGTGAATATACTAAAACCCACTGAATTGTACATTTTTTACAGTTGGCTCCATGCCCAGCGTGGAGCCCAATGTGGGACTGGAACTCACAACCCTGAGATCAAGACCTGAGCTGAGATCGAGAGTCGGACGCATAACCAGCTGAGCCAACCAGGCAACCCTGAATTGTACATTTTAAGTGGGCGACCCATATGGCATGTAAATTACATCTCAAAAAGCTGTTTAAAAAATCATGGGGCACAGTGAAGAATGAACCTGGGGTCTGAACAAGACAGCCAGGTACACAGTCTCCAGGGGGCAAAGAGCTGGCCACTGACACTTTACCATCAACCCTGATGGTGTAGGGCCAGATTAACTGTAAATTAGCCTCAAAACACGCGCGCACGCGTGCACACACACACACACACACAACAGATGGTGCATTTGTGATAACACCGCAGGAGAGGGGCAGGGGAGAGAGAGAGAGAGAGAGAGAAAGCAAATATGGTCAAATGCTAAGAATTACTAGATGTCAAGTGGAGGGAAGACAGGTTTTCTTTGTATTATTTTGTCCAGCTTCTCTGCAGTGGTTGAAAACCTTCACAGCAAAAACTTTCATAATGAACTCTCAATGGTTAAAGCTGGAATGATTTGGGCAACAAAATGACAATAGCATTGGATTATAACCCATAAAATAAAATAAATAGCTATGAGTCCTTACATAGATAATTGATTAAATAAATAGGGAGAGAGGACAGCTCTTTCTCGCAGAAGAGCTCTAATTAATAAATGCAGAAGGATGGACTCCAGAAGAATCACCATTAAAACATCTCAGTAATAACTGTTACAGGGAAGATCTGTGGATGGATTCCAAAATTAGGAGGCCAAAGCTTGAGGACAAACAGGATATTTGCATCATCCCAAAGTATCTCCCCCAGAGTCTTAGTTGATCACGAAGGAAAAAACCAGTAACTTTACAGGGGAGAAACCAGCAGATACTACCTTAACCAAATGGCCAAGACTAATATCACCAGCGATAACACAAAGGGACATCGTGTACCTCCTGATACGATGCACTGAGAAAGACATATCACTTCTGTGAGATTCTTACCAGAATGTATCACCCCAAATGAATCATAAGAAAATACCAGACAAACCCAAACTGAGAGACATTCTCTAAAATAATTGACAGTGATCTTCAGAAACGTGAAGGTCATGAGAGATCAGGAAAAAATTAATGAGAAGTGGTCATACTGTTATATAAGCAGGGTAAAAGGGGTACAGGAACTCTCTGACCCATTTTTGCAAATTGCACATGAGTTTAAATGATCTCAAAATAAGAAGCTTTTAGATTTTGCATAATTAAAACACAACTTTGGGGGCGCCTGGCTGGCTCAGTCAGAAGAGCATGTGATTCTTGATCTCGGGATTATGAGTTGAAGCCCCATGTGGGGTGTAGAGATTACTTAAATAACAAACAACTTTGTATTAAGGTGTCTACTGTTTAGAATCACTTATACCAAGGGATATGCAGGGTGATGTGGCTTCATAGGACAGTGACTTCTGGAGGAACATCCCCTCCCTGCCTGAAGCAGTAGCTGAGGCCCACTCAGGAAAGGGAGGGGCTCAAGATGTGACAGTGGGTCCCCCTGCCCCAGGGAATCTGGGCTGAAGGGAGCAGGAGTTAACCAAAGGGTCTGTCTGTCAGGGTCTGTGCTTATTTCTGAGACAGAGGAGGGCTCCCCCAAAGGAAGACAACAATAGTTAAGAATTTCACAAACGGGGCCTTTTTGATGTCAAGCAGTTTATATGACTTTTATTGTTTGAAACTATTACTCTTGTATTATCACTATTTTTGTAAGTTTACTTGTTTTGAGAGAGAGGAAGGGGAGAGAGAGCGCACAAGCAGGGAAAGGGCAGAGAACGAAGGGTTCGAACCCATGTACCGTGAGATCATGACCTGAGTCAAAATCAAGAGTCGAATGCCTAATGGACTGAGCCACCCAGGCTCCCCACACTTGTATTATTTCCATACTTTAAGATGACATAGATTCAATGCTGGGTGGCATTTTTATTTTTTTTATTATTTTTTTTAATGCTTATTTATTTTTGAGAGACACAGAGAGAGACAATACAAGCAGAGAAGAGGCAGAGAGAGAGGGAGACACAGAATCCAAAGCAGACTCCAGGCTCTGAGTTGTCAGCACAGAGCCTGACACAGGGCCTGAACCCACGAACTGCAAGATCATGACCTGAGCTGAAGTTGGCACTTAACCAACTGAGCCACCCAGGCGCCCTCCCGAGGATGGCGTTTTTTATTTTATTTTATTTTATTTTAATATGAAATTTATTGTCAAATTGGTTTCCATACAACACCCAGTGCTCATCCCAAGAGGTGCCCTCCTCAATACCCATCACCCACCCTCCCCTCCCTCCCACCCCCCATCAACCCTCAGTTTGTTCTCAGTTTTTAAGAGTCTCTTATGCTTTGG
Organism: Panthera pardus; assembly: GCF_024362965.1. Lineage (NCBI taxonomy): Eukaryota > Metazoa > Chordata > Mammalia > Carnivora > Felidae > Panthera > Panthera pardus. The sequence continues at coordinate 55,770,298 of NW_026526876.1, forward strand.
CTCCCTCCCTCTCTAACCTCTTTTTTTTTCCTTCCCCTCCCCCATGGGTTTCTGTTCAGTTTCTCAGGATCCACATAAGAGTGAAAACATATGGTATCTGTCTTTCTCTGTATGACTTATTTCACTTAGCATCACACTCTCCAGTTCCATCCACGTTGCTACAAAAGGCCATATTTCATTCTTTCTCATTGCCACGTAGTATTCCATTGTGTATATAAACCACAATTTCTTTCTCCATTCATCAGTTGATGGACATTTAGGCTCTTTCCATAATTTGGCTATTGTTGAAAGTGCTGCTATAAACACTGGGGTACAAGTGCCCCTGTGCATCAGCACTCCTGTATCCCTTGGGTAAATTCCTAGCAGTGCTACTGCTGGGTCATAGGGTAGGTCTATTTTTAATTTTTTGAGGAACCTCCATACTGTTTTGCAGAGCGGCTGCACCAGTTTGCATTCCCACCAACAGTGCAAGAGGGTTCCCGTTTCTCCACATCCTCGCCAGCATCTGTATTTACCAACAGGCACATGAAAAGATGCTCAATGTCGCTCCTCATCAGGGAAATACAAATCAAAACCACACTCAGATACCACCTCACAACAGTCAGAGCGGCTAAAGGATGGTGTTTTTAAATAACATTCTGATCTATTTAGTAACTTGTTTTAACTAGTTTTGCTTCAGTGAGTAGGGTCATCCATGGCCCTGAACCTCCCCCATCAACCTGGTTAATGTAGATCATCTTTTTCTCATGACCACTGTCTATGCTATTAATGTATTCTCCTCATGGAAAATTCATAGCGTGCTCACTGACCCACCGGGCAGAGACGATGCTGACCTGAGTTCCAGAAAAGGGAAACAGAAGTGCAGTGAAATATCAATAATAGAATCTAAGTGGTGGGCATGTAAGTATTCGCCATAAAACTCTTTCACCTTTGCTTTACGCTTTTGATTTTTTCAAAATAAATTATTTTTTTTAAAAAAAGGAAAAATTACAAATGAATATTTTAGGCATTCAAACCGTAAACCCAGATTCACAGCCTTGGTGGGAGAAAGCAGACGATGAGCCTTGGAGGCCCCCCATTTGCAGAAAACTCAGCCCAAGCTCTTTCCTTCTCCCCACAGGTGTCTGCAGGGGACAGGGCTGCCTGGAGGAGGGAGAAGCGGCGGAACTTCCTGTCACCGGCAAAGACCCGGGGCCTGTGGAGACAGTCTCCCTGGAAATACATCCAGCTCTCCGGGTTCAAACCAAGTCAGAAAACGGAGCAGCCGCCTCCCTGTTTTTATCAGCTCCAAATGAATTTGGCAATGGATGCCCGGGCTGACCACGCAGGCCCTAACCTGGTCACGTACCCCAGGTGGTTCTGCCGAGGGGCGGCTGAACTCGCCTTTTCTGCCAGGTAATAAAGGGCAGCGGTTACAAGTCTGTTCTTTGGATCAGGTGTCTGGGGTTTGCATTCTGCCCTGTGAATTATTAGCTGGGCGTCCTTGGACAGCTTCCTTTATTTCTCCCAGCCTTAGCTGCCTCATCTGTAAAATGAGGAGCTGCCTCCTGGGGCTGTTGAGAAGAATAAATTAGATCAGTGGTTGTGAATCAGGGTGATTTTGTCTCCCAAGGGACATCTGGCGCATTCTGGAGGCATGGGGGGGGAGGGGGCGGTTGCCACTGGCCACACCAGGATGCTGCTAAATGTCCTGCAGCACGCAGAGAAGCTCCCACCCCCCACATAAAATCACCCAGCTGAAAACATCAAAGCGCCCAAGTTTGAGAAAGCCTATTTCAATGGTGCGGGTCACACATCCAGCACAGGACCTGTAACTCTGTGCACTCTCAGTGCGTGATGGTGGCCATCATCACCGTCACTGTACCACCATGACCGCCACCACCATCACCTTCATCATCACGGTCATGGTCAGTATTAGCAGCCCTCCGATTCGAGGTACCCAGGAGCGGGCAGGTAGGGGGCATCAATGAGTGCCACGGTACCAAACTGAACAGGTCGTCCCTTTGGGTTAAGGATCGCCCGCTTCCAGAATGCACCTTCACGCGCCTAAGCTCCCTGAGAGACCTGCAGCAGTCTGAGGCAGGGAGGGGGAGATGGGAAAGGGGGGACAGACGGGGAAAAGGGGAGAGATGGGGAAAAGGGGAGAGATGGGGAAAAGGGGAGAGATGGGGAAAGGGAGAGGGAGACGGGAAAGGAGTGGGAGAAGGGAAAGGGGGGAGACTGGAAAGGATGGGAGACAGGAAAGGGGGGAGGCAGGGGAAAGGGGGGAGGCAGGGGAAAGGGGGGGAGACAGGAAAGGGGGGGATACAGGGGAAAGGGGGGGAGATGGGAAAGGAGAGGGAGACGGGAAAGGGCGGGAGACGGGAAAGGGGGGAGACGGGGGAAAGGGGGGGATGGGGAAAGGGAGGGGGAGATGGGAAAGGAGGGAGAGATGGGGGAAAGGAGGGGGAGATGGGAAAGGAGGGGGAGATGGGGGAAAGGGAGGGGAATGGGAAAGGGGGGCGGGGGGTGCTCCGGGGAAAGGGTCCAAACCAACGATGAGGATACCGCTGACATCCTCATTTAGCACCGACCTTGTGTGAGTTCTATTCATTTCACACGTATTAATCCAACTCTTTCAATGACGGAAGGAGGTCAGTTCATAACAGAATAATATTATCTCCCCTCCCCACCATGATGGTAACTACTGAACTGTGCTTCCCTGGCGGGAAGGAGCAGTGTTTCACAGAATTTGCCCTCTGCCTGTGGCCAGTCCTGCCACTTGTCTGACCTCTGTACAAAGAACCTCAGAATGTCAATCGTTTCCGAGCTTTCCATGCTGTTTTGTGGGAAATGCCCCAAAAGCATCATTTCTGGGCAGGGCAGAAGTCTGGGGAGAAGAAAGTCTATCTCCTGGGGAAAGAAACCAGCAGGAGGGGAAAGGCCATACTGCTTTCCTGACAGGGCTGTAGGGGCCCATCGGTTGACGCCCTATGACGAGCCAACTCCAATGCCCATGTCTAAAGGAGCCAGGAGCCAGGCAGTCGGGAGCCACTGCCGGGAGGCCTCTGCCAGCCTGGGCACTTTCCCACCTCTCTTGACTTTTCCTTACTGCCATAGCAGGAACTCGCTCAAACAAGATGGAGCTGGGGTTCATCCCCAGAGAAGTCAGAATGAGGAGCAGCGAGGATGTCAACACTTGTAGCCAGGCTTAGAGCAGCAGCTCAGAGGACACGGCCCATAGAAGGAATCTCCAAGAGAAGGTGAGTGGAACAAGTCTGGGGCTTATAACAAGGCAAGTGAGGGGAGGCCAGGGAAGGGCTGAGATCTGGGAAGTGGGTGTCTGCCAGGGCATGACGTGCCTCCCATATGCTCACACTTCCTAACTCTGCGCTGTAAAGGTAAGTGGGATTCTAGCGGGCTCTGGGGTCTCAAAGACCGGGACACAAGGGAAACATAAAATGTCACACGGGAGAAATGAAAGGTATGCATGTTAATTATCTAGTAGAAGAACCACCGTTTATCGAGGGTCTACTGTTTGTCAAGCTTGGTACCAAGTACTTTAAAGAATCACCTCCTTTATTTTTCACAGCAGGTTTTAACACGCCCATTTTACAGGGGAGAAAACTGAGGTTCATAAAAGCAAATGATTTACCCAAAGTCACACAGTCAGTAAGTGGCAAAGCCCAGGATTTGGACTCTAAGCAAAAGCTCTTCATTTCAAGGGTATCCCAACTGCTTAACACTAGACAGAAGTGTATGTGTTTTGGGGTCAATCACCCCACTCATACACACAATCTTTCTTCTTGATCCTTTCAGGTGAGTCAGAGATGATGAGTGAGATTCCAAATGGGGATCCCTATTTTTTCCAAAATAAGAAAACAACCCAGTTAAAAAATGGGCAAAATACCTGAACAGACGCCTCACCAAAGATACACAAATGGCAAATATTAGCTTAAGAAAAGATGCTCAACATCATGTCCTTAAGGAATCCCAGATTAAGATAACAATGAGATACCTACATACCTATTGCAATGGCCACAGTCCAGAATACTGACGACACCAAATGCTGACAAGCATGTAGCGTGACAGGAACTCTTATTTACTGCAAAACTGTCCCAATTGCTTTGGAAGGCTGTATTTTACAAAACTAGATAGGCTCTTGCCATATGATCCAGCAATTATACTCCCTGGTATTTGCCCAAAGAAATGAGAACTTATATCCACACAAAAAAGAGCACACTAATGTTTATACCTGTTTTATTCATTACTGCCCAAACTTGGAAGCAACCAAGATGTCCTTCAAGAGGTGAATGGATAAACTGTTGGATGTCCATACAGTGGAATAAAATTCAGTAGTAAAAATGAGCTTAAACCATGAAAAGACATGGGGGAAACTTAAATGTGTACTGCTAAGTGACAGAAGCCAATCTGAAAGGCTACATGTGCTATATGATTCCAATCACATGACATTCTGGAAGAGGCAAAACTATGGAGTCCGTAAAAAGATCAGAGGTCTGGGGGGAGAGAGGAAACGATGAACAGGTAGAACACAGGGAATTTTTAGGGCAGTGAAACTATTATTCTATAGGATACTGTCATGGTGGATATACTCAAATTTGTCATTTACATTTGTTAAAACCTAAGGTCCAACACCGAGAGTGATCCCTAATGTAAACTATGACTTCAGTTAATAGTAAATTCTCCTTTTCCAAAGAAGATATCCAGATGGCCAACAGACACATGAAAAAAATGCTCCACATCACTCATCATCAGGGAAATGCGAACCAAAAACCACAATGAGATACCACCTCACACCTGTCAGGATGGCTAACACTAACAGTTCAGACAACAACAGATGTTGGCAAGGATGCGGAGAAAGAGGATCTCTTTTGCACTGCCGGTGGGAATGCAAACTGGGGCAGCCACTCTGGAAAACAGTATGGAGGTGCCTCAAAAAACTAAAAATCGAACTACCCTATGACCCAGCAATTGCACTACTAGGCATGTATCCAAGGGATATAGGTGTGCTGTCTCAAAGGGGCACATGCACCCCAGTGTTTACAGCAGTGCTATCGACAATAGCCAAAGTATGGAAAGAGCCCAAATGTCCATCGATGGATGAATGGATGAAAAAAATGTGGTATATATATATATACAATGGAGTATTACTTGGCAATCAAAAAGAAGGAAATCTTGCCATTTGCAAAACATGGATGGAACTGGAGTGTATTAGGCTAAGCGAAATTAGTCAGGGAAAGACAAAAATCCTATGACTTCACTCATATGAGGACTTTAAGATACAAAACAGATGAACGTAGGGGAAGGGAAGCAAAAATAATATAAGAACAAGAAGGGGGACAAAACAAGAGATTCTTAAATATAGAGAACAAACTGAGGGTTGCTGGATGGGTTGTGGCAGGGGCGGGGGAGGAGGGGTTAAATGTGTGATGTGCATTAAGGAAGAAACTTGCTGGGATGAGCCACGGCATGTTACGTGTAAGGAATGAATCACTGACATCTACTCCTGAAATCATTATTGCATTTATGCTAACTAGGATGTAATTTAAAAATAATAATAATAATGCTATAACTTGTATAATAAACATTGACAATCATTTGTTTTTTAAAAAAGTAATGTCTCAATACCAGCTCATCAATTGTCACAAATGTCATCAATGCAAGACCTTAATAATGGGAACCCGGGGGCAGTAAGGGGATATGTGTGAACCCTCCATGCGGTTTGCTCAATTTTTTTTCAGTAAACTTAAAACTGTGTTTACAAAAAGTCAGGGGCCCCTGAGTGACTCAGTCGGTTGGGCATCTGACTCTTGATTTCGGCTCAGGTCAGGATCCCAGGGTTGTAGGATCAAGTTCTGTGTTGAGCTCTACCCTGAGCATGGAGCCTGCTTACGATTCTCCCTCTCCCCCCACTGCCCCTCTCCCCTGCTCTCTTTTTCACTAAAATAAAAATTAAAAACAAATATTTTTTAAAAAGAACCCAATAAATACCATCCTGTTTTTTTTTTAAAAAATCAAATGCTATTAATGCAATGGAAAAAAATTTTTTTAATTTTCTTCTACAGAGAGAGGAAAAAAAAAAACTATACCCTAATCTTCGTCAATGGGAAAGAATCTTTCGATACTGCCCCCATGATTAAAATTAAATCTGTAAAACATATCTGACCCTTCAAATGTTTTGGGGCCAATTAACGATTTGATGTCATCCCCGACTACAACCAAGGAAAGCGCGTGCTGCTCGCGCCTTTATTCCATGAACGTCTTCTCCGTCCCCACAACATGGCCCACATGGGGACACAGCCTATTGCAGAAGGCTGCAAGGTCAACAACACTAGCTCCCGATTCTCCTTCTTCATCGCATGTATCACAATTTGAGTGTGTGCATCTATTTCTTTGTTAATCTCCGCAGGGTCCTCGGGGAGAGGGGCCCCCTCTGTTTGGCTCGCTGTGAATACCCCGTGCAGACTGCACGTGAGCAGGATGAATCCTGAGTGAATCAGACAATGACTCTAATAAATGCTGGAACCGTACAAAGAACAGTGAGAGCAAAGAGCAGGCGCAGTTAGGATTTCTCTCTGCGGCAATCCCGGAGGGCCTCAAAGAGAAGAGTCTGGTGGAGAGTGGAAAAGAAAAAGTCGGCGGATATCAGGCAGGCATTCCAGGAAGGGAGTCATCCTGGTAGAACGGCCAGAAAGGAAGAGGCCTCTCTGAACTTGAGAGCTGGGAAGTAATTCAGAGGATAGCAAGTTAAGATCACATTCATTCAGGACCCACAGCTCCCAGGCACCAACTCAGGACGGGTGAGATCCTGGGACCTCCTAGGAGCCCACGAAAACAGCAGAGTGCGCCTTGATTCTCAGGCCTTCACCTAAGTGAGGCTAATGACAGAAGAAAGTGAATACAGATCCCCCACCCCCAACCCCCTGGCATCCAGGGACCGGGAGTGTGGCCAGAAGCAACCAGCCCAAAGGTGAAATACCTCTGATGTCAAATTCCCATGCTAGGCCATATTATTAATTATTTTAAAATTAAAACAGTGTTTCTCCCTCACCTTAAGTGATACTGTCCCCAAAATGTCTTCCAGTAAAATTGATGTTCGGGATTGCATAAACCCTGGGTTTATGTAATAATGGTAGCAGCAGCTGATATCTATTATCAGAACGCACATAACCCTCACCGCCACGCTGTTTTGGGAGCTGTCCGTGCCCACATTTTACAGATGCACCCCAGCACACCACAGGGGGCTGCCCCACACACAGGCAGAGGAGCACAGACAGGGACGTCCTTCTCCCAAGTGACAGATCTCGTCCACAGTCTCATTCCCAGACAACACCAGCATGTGTATGGAATCAGGCTCTGCAGTTAACTGGCTACAGAACTGGGGATGAGCTGTATTTCCCCACACTCTGTTCCCTCCTTCATACAAAGCAGGGAATAATACTTTCCCCAACAGGTCTTGTCCAGGTTGAACTCTGGTAACAGGGTCAAATTCCAAACACAGTCCCTGGTACATCATAGGTCCTCGAGGGGGAAAACAAAAACTCTTGTTCTTTAAACCAAGCTTGTCTCTGAACTCCTGGTGAACTCCCCTGCACTAGAAGGGAGAAATGGGAGAGTTAAACAAGACAGCGGACCCAGAAGACCGGCCGCTGACGAACGAAACCCTCGCCTGGGGCTGTCAGCCAGGCTGCCCAGGGCCAAGCTGTAGGGCAGGAAAATGCCTGCTTCCTTCTCCCGCAGGAACTGGGAACTCTGGCCTGGAGAGGAGCTTCCTTCAGCCGTCCCCACCCATTTCCTCCAGAACATTCCAAGCTCAGCCAGAAAACACCAAGAAGAGGCCACTGGGACCAACTGGGAGAGGTGGGCAGAACCCCCCTTCCGGGCCTCTGCGCGTGACCTCTGACCTGCACCTTTGTCTGGCCCCCACTGCCTCCCCACACAGAGACCAAGAGTTGATTCGTCTACCCCAGGCCCACCACTCTCCAGCTTCTCCAGGCTGCTGGCCAGAGCTGGCAGAAGACAGCCTGGGAAGCTAGACTGCTTGTCCTCAGCCATGGCCCTAGTTTGGCCTCTCACACTCTCTTTCCTTAGGTCCCTGACTGGTCGTCAGGGTGCCCTGACCGGTACCTCTAGTCCTGGTACCCACTACAAGTGAGTCTCTTCAACGGCAGTCACGAACCTCTCCCCTCCTCAAGCACCTTCAATGTCTCCCACTCTCCACTGAATAAGTTCAGAGACTCCACCCTGGGATTCACTGTCTTCTCCGATATAATCCAAACCCACCCTCCAGTCCCCACAGGACTGATACTGAAATAAATCATACCAGGATTTGCACACGCATGTCTGGATCTGTGATATGGATTCACCCTATCTGGATCCCAGCTGGAGCCTATTCCTCCCCCTCCCCCCACCTGACTCTCTCATGAGCCCTTTCCCTTCCTGGTCTCTGAATCCGTCTAGCACGCTGCTCCCAAACCACAGGCATCCCGTGACACCTGCCATCTCCACATGGTCCCCGCACTATTCTTTACTTAATATTTTCCTTAAAATCAGCTCACTCTTTCACTTAAATTTATTTTCAAAGGAAACTCTGTATCTCCACCATAAACAGAAACACATATCATTTGCCATAAACAGAAGGCAACTGAAGGAAACAGTTATATTCTAACCGACATGAAAATAATAAGCATTAAGTGTTTTAAATGCTCATCTGTATAACATACTTTTTGCATTTTTTTAAATTTTAGAGACAGAGTGAGCGAGAGCAAGTGGAGGGGGGGCAGTGGGAGAGAGAGAATTTTCCGTTTATTTTTGAGAGAGAGAGAGAGAGAGAGAGAGAGAAAGCAGGGGGAGGGGCAGAGAGGGAGACACAAAATCTGAAGCAGACTCCAGCCTCTGAGCTGTCAGCACAGAGCCTAATGCGGGGCTCGAACTCACAAACCATAAGATCATGACCTGAGCTGAAGTTGGATGCTCAGCCCAACCGACTGAGCCACCCAGGCACCCCAGAGAAAGAGAAAATCTTAAGCAGGCTCTGCAATGAGTGTGGCTCAGCCCCCCAGTGCGGGGCTCGATCGACTCTGGGATCATAACCTGAGCCAAAATCAGTAGTTGGACGCTCAACCGAGCCACCAGGCGCTCCCCTATCTATATAACAAACTTGATATTACTGTTGAATATACTTAAAGTCCTCTCACACCCTAAGAAACACTGCCTTGGCAGTTTATTTTTGCCTCTCGTGGCCCTTGGTTTTTCTGACCCTATCACACAGTTATCTGGGGGCTTGTTTTAGGCTTGTCCTGGTTGACCCCAAATGTGAGTACTTCGGGGACACAGATCCTGCCACCTCTCTCCTGGTGGCTACATACAGCGTAATGTGCCATAAAAATATTTATCAAACCAAATGTTCCAATTAGTCGGTTGTATTAGCGTGGCCCCATTCTCCACCTGGTCCTTAGCCGCTGCTGCTCAGCTTTCCACCAAAACACACATCCTTTTCGTCTACCGCCCCCAAATCGATCTCTGTACACTGGGTCTCTTGGACGATGGCACAGACAGTGACTGTCGAGGCAGCACTGGACGGGGACCCCTGGAGCAGCAGGACCTGGGCAACCCAAACCCGGAAAAGCAAGTCTCCGGTTAACCATTAAGCCATACTCTCCCGGCCCAGACACACACCCTGCCCTGGGAGTCAGCAAGCTTCTGGGAAAACCCCTGCATGAGCTGAGCCCCTGGCTCCAGGAAATACAAGTCATCTTCCTGTCCCCTCGGAGCCAGAGACCCCAAAACACCTACCAGGAATGGAGGGGGGCTTCGCCGGGCCTGGCCCTGCTGGCGCCCCAGACAGGAGGAGGTCACTCTCCCTCCCACCACGTGTTGTCAGGGGCGACCCCGAGGAAGATCTGAATCACTCAGACTTAAGTCAATAAGTGGCAGCTGCCGGGGAGGCCCCAGCTGCAGCCAAACCAAGGCCTGGATTCTCCCGAGCAGACGGAAGCCTGGACGAAGCCAGCCCACGGCCAGTTTGCTGGTGACCAACTTCCTGGACCACACAGTCTTTTCTAAAATTGAACAGACTCAGGCCACTTCCTGTCAGAGGGAGGCCTCCTTTGGGAATGTTTATGATCTTTTTGGTACTACTTTTGCAGTCTGGTCACTTTTATGAATTTCAAGGATTTTTTGTCGTTGTTAAAAAAGGGTACATTTCATGGAAAGGTATCCAAAATGTTCATTCTAGACAGTGGTCATGCATGAGACATTAGCACCTCATAACTTTGGGTGTGGTTCCCCAGGAAGAAGGCAAAGTGAGGAACAGAGAACTTAACCAACACTGTAAATGGAATGGCCTCCCAAATGGAGCTTGAGGAGGACAAGGATAACGGTGAGAGCCCCTGCGTATCCGGGGACTGTTACGCACCGACGCCTGGCCAGAGTGAGAGAAGGAAGATGGCGAGGATCTCCTTTTTGACCTTTTCATGGTGCAAACAAGTTAATGACAGGAAAAAGTGTGGTGGTGGGAAGAAAAACACCACAGCTAGCAGCCTATCGCTCATGGGGAGCAAAGGCAGATGCCACTAAAAGGGATGGATGGCCACAATCATGAGGAGGTTCTCAAACAGGGTTCCAAGGAGCCCTGGGGTGTCACATACCCCTTCGGGGCCGGGGATGTAGGATGGGGGGGAATATAGAGTGTGCGTTCCAACCCAACCCAGAGCAACATGGCTCTTGGCCCGCTTCATAGATTGATTGGACTTTCGGGGAGGGTTTCATTTCAAGAAAAGAACAGCTGGGGCGCCTGGGTGGCTCGGCTGGTTGAGCGTCTGACTTGGGCTCAGGTCATGATCTCGCGTTTGTGGGTTCGAGCCCTGCGTCGGGCTCTGTGCTAATGGCTCAGAGCCTGGAGCCTGCTTCGGATTCTGTGTTTCCCTCTCTCTCTCTCTGCCCCTCCCCTGCTCGTGCTCTGTCTCTCTCTCTCTCTCTCAAAATAAAATAAAGCGTTAAAAAAAAAAAAGAAAAAAAAGAACAGAACAGCTGACAATGTTGAAAAAGGCTGATGTGTGACACTGGTGGTATCAAACAGGAGAAGGTGACATAAGTTGTCTCTGAGTTTGTGGGAAGCAGCTGCCACATAGCCAGGTGTGCCGGGAACCAGCTGGTCCCACACCCGGAGTGTGGGCTCGGAGCTCAGGAAAAACGAAGGACAGGAGCCTTCTTTGCAGGTCCAGCCTGGCCACTTTGCCCCTCCCCTGGCCGAACCACAGGCTGGAAAGTGTAGGTGACACCAAGATCAAGCCATGCCCAGAGGGGAGTCAAGATGCAGAAAGGAGATTCGAACCTCAACAGGCACAGGGTCAAACGTGGAGCCAGATTTGTGAGTCCTGCGACCAGAATTCCAGGACCGGAGGCCAAAGAGCCACGAGGAGTGGTGTCCGTTACTGTAGCCGATCTTGGGCAAAGACCTGGGACAATGCAGTGGCCAGAGGCTGGTTTCCGCACGCTCCTAGCAGCTTGCTGCAGGCACAAGGCTGGCTTGGATGAACCAGACCCGAGGATGCGAAGAGGCCTGAGTGGGCATATTCCCCCCAAAGACAACAGGCACGTTATCGCGGTGCTACGCAGATGCGCCCTTGACTCCAGACAGCCGCGTGCCCGTGTGCAAAGGCAGAGGCTGGCCTGAGCAGACGTGTTGTTTGCCCAGCATTCCTGTCTTTGAGAATGAGTCCTCCTCCAGGCCAAGGAAACCATGCCCAGTCCTTCTCATGATGGTGATGGCGGGGGACGTAACAGGGGATAGGACACAGCCCCTCCTTCCCCTTCCTCAGGGCGAATGTGACTGGGGCCGACCAATTAGAATACCCCCTCCTCCCCCCTGGGCACAGTGACTGGCTCAGGACTGAGCGTATGACCCAGCCCCAGCCATTCCGGGTCCTCCGCCAGGGTTCTCACTAGAGTTACTAAGAAACATACTCTTGCCCTGTGCGAGGAAGCTGTGAGGACAGTGTTGGCTTGGGATGGCGGGTGGCCATCTCACCACCACTTGGAAACAGCCTGAGAATGAAACCAAGCCGAGCTGAGAAATGGACACAGATAACCTAAACGGCATCATCAGTCACTGGATCCAGCCATACCTGAGTCACTATTTTGATTCCCAGGCTGCCAGGTCCACAGAGTCTCCTCTTTGCTTCAGGTAGTTTAAGCTGGGTCTTTGTTGGCTGTAATGAAGAGCCCTGAGTAAGGCACCTCTCCAGGAATGGGAAGGAATGGAAACACATACGCTAACTTGAGTGAACTTGGCATGTTAGCTGAAACGCCCTGGAAATGAACTTCCTGCTCCAGGGCTCAACTGCCCCCGTGGAGGTCCGTGCCAGCAGCAGAGACGCCAGGGCGGTGGCTGCTCCCCTTTGAAGTGCCCCGTGATCATTCCCAGGTCTGCTTGGGTTCCTCTGCAGCGTCCCCATGCCCAGAGGGAGCCCCTCCACGGTGGGCTTCTTCCACGGCCCCTGAATGGTATGGCAGCCTCCCTGGTGTCACCACGAGTGACCTTTTCCCCCGGCATCCACACAGACCGCTAAGGGAGGCTCACTGCCGTTCGCGCCCCGGGATACGTGAAGCTGGCCCAGGTCATCCCAGGCCCCGGTTCATCTGCCAGGCTCCACGTCTGGGCTCAGGCTCCGCCGCTAACCACCCCAGGTCTGCCGGTCTTCGGGACCAGTACCACCAGAAGGAACATGGCAAGGAAGCCTTGCATGCCAACTCAAGAACCTTCCACACGAACACGTGGGGAGTGTGAGCAGCCTCCGGCATCTCTGAATCCAGCATCATCCTGTGACGTGGGAATCACAAGCAGAAAGGCCCATTGGCTGCATCCTCTCACGCTCCAGTCCCAACCTCACCGGACGTTTAGATGTGAAAGTAGGTACCAAATTGTTCAGTGAGTCCGTATATGAGATTTGCAAGACGGAGGCCAAAAGGGATAAACTGAATGACTCATACATGAAAGACAGTAATTTGATAGATGATATACACAGGAAATAAAAGTTCCCTATGTAAGTGACTAAAAAAAAACACCTAAAAAAGCTGAAGAGGGGGGAAATTAGGAAAATAAATCTGTTTCTGGAAAGTAAGAGCAATTAAAAAAAAGCCGTGTTCAAGAAAACGTGCTACAAATACGATCAATACATATTCTATTTTAAACTGGAAAAGCGTCGTGCAGTGACCCAGCTGGACAAAGCCCATCTGGAGAGCCAGGCCAGGCCAGCAGGGGGTGGCAGGCATGGCCGGGGCTCAGAGGAGGTCCTGGGCCCCCCAACGTGCCAGAGGGTGGCCCCCCAGGGTTGACAGGCACAGGGAGGCAGGATGTAAACCGAGACTGAAGAGTGAAGGCTGTTAGGTCCCCCCAGGGACTGCCTTCACCACTCCTGGGGCCGACTTGGCTAATTTCCCCAGCTTTCCTCCCACCTGCCCTGCCTGCCTCAGGTCCCTCCCACCCCATCCCTGCTCCAGCCACAAATCTGCCGCCACCCCCTCAGGAAGCCCATGGGCACAGCCCCAGCAGCTGGCTCCCCATCTCCCCGCCACTGCCCTAACAGCACTGCCCCAAAGTAATTCTGGCCCCTTCTCGCCTCCAGCTCTGCCTCTCTGCCTTGGCTCCAGCTGCCCCCAGGGCCCCAGATGTCCCTCCCTGCATCCCTGCAGACACAGCGAATGGTGCGACATGACACCGAGCCTTCCTTGATCTCCCTGTCCCTCTGGAAGCAGACTCTCCTCCCCTGAGGTCCCTTAGCTCCTCACCGTCCCCTCCCTTCAGAGCTGAGGACCTGCCCCCTGACGTTGGTATTCGTCCACGTCTTTACTTCCACCAGACAGTCCGCATCCGCTTCGTCTTGTGCCCTCTTTGTTCTTTCTTCCAGTCATTCCACAATTATGGACCGAGCGCCTTCTACGTGCCACACCTGTGCTGGCACTGGGGCCGAACAAGACAGACACCGGAACTCAAGGGCAACAAGGCCATCGAACAAATCAACACAAACGAATGGATCAGTCCAAGCTGTGATGGGGCCATGAGAGAAAGGTGCAGAGTGGGACAGTGTGTGAGCTCTGGACTAGAGGAGAAGTCAAGGAAGGCGTCTCTGAGGAAGTGACCGGCACCGGAGGGGAGAGGACAGTAGGTCAGGCACGCTTTCTAGGCAGATAATAACAGGCATTTGCCAAATGTCTGAGGAACACATGAGTGACCGTAGTGAGTCACTCACTGTAGTGAGTCAGAAATTCCTAGTGTGCCCCTGTGTCCTTCCAGACACGTTTGTCCCCTCTTATCACCCTGACGGGTCACTCCAGCTGGCACCGAGCAACTCTATCTCCGACGACGGACACACAGGACAGGTCCGCCTGTGTCACACCTGCAGAAGTGCTTGTCAAGACAACGTGGCTCTCTACTCAGAGTCCCCTCCTGACTCCCGACACTGCCATCACCCCCGGTGTGGTCATGGCAAGTGGGTTTCATCTGGCACGTCGACTCCAGATCACTGGTGATGGCTGCCCGGAGCACATGCTAGAAGGATGGAAAAGGGCCATGACTGCTGATTAGTGACGTCTGCCACGGGAGCAGGAGCAGACAGCGACGGCAATGGCACCCGCGTCCCGTATTTTCTTTGCCACCCGGGGTCCCGAAGATGACCACCCAGGCAAGAAATTTCCTTCAGATCTAATTGCCTGGAAAAGCACTTGGCATCTGGTATCCTTTTCCTTATAGATCACATGAACCATGCAAATAATATTATTTTCCTGCTTTGACTGCTCATTAGTTCAGAGAGAAATTTGTGGTTCGATGTAGCAAACTGTGTAGAGGTCTATGGCCTGAGTATGTAGTCCGACTCTCTTCCTGGTTTTGACCTTCTAGTGAATCTGCATTTTTCCTGATCTTATTTTTATGGGTTTGTATTTAATTACAGACACATATACACAGATGTGTGTGTATAAATAAAACATCCACATATAGGTCGGGCATATGGTATCTACTTTATGCTTTTATTATAAATACCTACCTCTGTATTTCTTTTATATTCAAGATGTATAGAGAAAGCTCTAGTCTTGTGGGCATCTTGATTCCTTTATGGAACAAGATGGAGGCATAAGTGAAGAGATGGGTAGACGGCACACAGGAAAAACCAGGAAGGATGAAATAGAGTCTTTGCCTAAAAGGACTCAGGACACCGCCGTGCCCCGCCGTGAACACGGGCCGGGATCAGAGATGAGAAGCCCGGCTCTGTGTCCGAGCTCTGACCAGCAGTGACTGTACAGGAGAAGAACTACTCACACCCCCGCCGCCACCCCGGGCAACCAGAGGTTTTACCAACTACTAAATGCACATAAAACAATCTGCCCCACTTGCTTCGCTTGGTTGTAACAGAAAGTAGATGGAAGGTTCGTGACTGCTAATCAGCGGTAAGCCCCCAGCTTATGCCGCCGACATCATTATCAGCACTGAAAACAACATTCTGGGCAACCAGCACCCAGCCGTAAGTAAGAAAACGCCACGCCGCATGGCTTCCTCTAAATGCCGCAGGAATTCAAAGAGAAAGGAGCCTCAGAGCCTCCATCTGCATGCAGTGTCCTTCCTCGTCCCCCCCCCCCCCCCAGATGTCTGAGAGCAGTGCCTGCCTGAAGGACTTCAATTCCCTGCTTCTCACAGCAAGAGAAAAAGTGCCATCCAGATCGGTCACACTCCTTGGGGCTGGAAATGGCGGCGGCCGCCTCCCCCTGGCTGGAAGGGCCAGGGGCTCCAGGCCGCCACGCATCAGGGAAAGAGCAGGGGCAGAGGCTGGAAACCGTGGGTGGGTCGGAGCCAGGTCGACAGCGACCAACCCTCACACACGTCTCTGCCGACTGCACAGGCGTTTCCTGTCCCTTCCCGTCCCCAATCAGAGGCCCATTTATGCCACAATCACCAGGGTTTCAGGACACCTGAATCAGGGCCACTCATTTCAAACAGCAGGTGAAAGTGAGACAATGAAAATAACTCCGGTCCTTTTCAACCAGTTTGTCAGCAGGGCATGGGTTAGGACTTTCTTTTCTGGGGGAACTGACAGAATTCTCAAAGGTGGTAAGACTAATTCCAAATTCTAGAATGTTCTTTTCTGGGGGAACTGACAGAATTCTCAAAGGTGGTAAGACTAATTCCAAATTCTAGAATGTTCTTTTCTGGAGGAACTGACAGAATTCTCAAAGGTGGTAAGACTAATTCCAAATTCTAGAATGTTCTTTTCTGGGGGAACTGACAGAATTCTCAAAGGTGGTAAGACTAATTCCAAATTCTAGAATGTTCTTTTCTGGGGGAACTGACAGAATTCTCAAAGGTGGTAAGACTAATTCCAAATTCTAGAATGTTCCCTGCCCAGTCAAGAGCTGAAAGTGAAGGCCAAAAGAGGAGAGGAGGCAGGCAGTCAGGGGGCTGTGTCTGCAAACCAGTTCAAGTGACAAAAGGTCTCATGTAGTTTTATCCCTGGAGGGGCAGACCAGTCCTAGGCAGTGAATCATCCAAGGCGGGGGTGGGGACATCCTGTCATAAGATAACCTGGCATCCCATCCAATGTCCCTTCTCTTCCCTGGCCTTCCTATAGCTGCCCAGATGCCTTTAGAGGGACTGCAGAAGCCCAGTGTTTACACTGTGACCAGTCCCCTGGACCCAGCTGACCCCCCAGGGGTGCACCCAGCCCAAGCTGGCATGTTGAGGTCCTTCCTCTTGACAATCTGAGAAATGGGCTAAGAGACTCAAGTCTCAACTTAGCTGTTCTCTGGAACAATAAGATGTAAACCTAGGAGCTAATGGAGGGGCCATTTTCCACTTGTAGAGACACCCAGGAAAGAGAAGGGTGGTGTGCAGTGAGGGAAGCGAAAGATGACCTAGCGGCTAGTGCAAACACGCGTCAGAGAAGGGGCTCTTGCATTTGTCTCTGGTCCATGTGCTTGATTCAGACCTTCCAGGGGCCTGTGCTTCAGTGAGACACTCCAGTGCCCTGGCAAAAATTCCCGTTTTTGTTCAATGTCTACTGTTTGCCAGCAGCTAGCCCTAGTCAGCCTGATTAATATGAGGCCCATTCCCTACCACGCTCCCATTACGCAAGGAGATCTCAGCCGCTCTCTGGGTTGATTAAGAATACCCGGGGCAGGGGCGCCTGGGTGGCGCAGTCGGTTAAGCGTCCGACTTCAGCCAGGTCACGATCTCGCGGTCCGTGAGTTTGAGCCCCGCGTCAGGCTCTGGGCTGATGGCTCGGAGCCTGGAGCCTGTTTCCGATTCTGTGTCTCCCTCTCTCTCTGCCCCTCCCCCGTTCATGCTCTGTCTCTCTCTGTCCCAAAAATAAATAAAAAACGTTGAAAAAAAAAAAAATTAAAAAAAAAAAAAAGAATACCCGGGGCAGGGCACCTGGGTGGCTCAGTCGGTTAGGCATCCAACTCTTGATTTCGGCTCAGGTCATGATCTCACAGTTCAAATAAGATAGAGCGTGGAGCCTGCCTGGGATTCTCTCTCCTCTCTCTCTGCCCCTCCCTCTGTCTCTCACTCTCTCTCTCTCTTAAAAATAAATAAACATTTAAAAAAAAAAACATTGGGGCGCCTGTGTGGCTCAGTCGGTTAAGCATTGGACTTCGGCTCAGGTCATGATCTCATGGTTGGTGGGTTTAAGCCCCATGTCGGGCTCTATGCTGACAGCTCAGAGCCTGGAGCTTGCTTCAGATTCTATATCTCCCTCTCTCTCTGCCCCTCCTCTGCTCTCTCTCAAAAATAAATATACATTAAAAAATTAAAAAAAAAAAAACATCCAGGGGGATTCAAATCAGTGACCAGTGGAGAGGTTTCTGTGCCAGAAGGACCCAGGTCTGGCTCCATCTAGCCAGGGGACCCTGAACAATAACCTCCCTGAAATGCAGGTTCCTCCCAACTGGGCTACTGCAGATGCCTCCCCAGACCTACTGCTGACCCTCTCCAATCTGTTGTCACTGTGCAGCCCTGAAATGGAACTCTCTGTGCAAATCTGCCAGTGGCTTCCTACTGCTCTGATGATAAAACCCAAATCTTCCTCACTAACCCACCCCAGATCAGCAAGCACTCCCCATTCCCCCCTCCCCCCAGCCCCCAGGGACCACTAATTCCCTTCTTTCTCTGTGGCTCTGCATACTCTAAACATTTCATATAAATGGCACCACATAATAGGTGGCCTTTTCTATTCTTTCATTTTTCTGTGCTCTAATCTTTATGATTTCTTTCCTTCTGCTTGCTTTGGATTGAGTTTCCTCTTCTTTTTCTAGTTTCTTAAGGTAGAAGGTTATTAATTTGAGGTCTTTCTTCTTTATTAATACAGGCATTTGTAACTACTAATTTCCTCCTAAGCACTGCTTCAGCTGCATCCTGTTAAGTTTGGGTATGTTGCATTTTCCTTTTCATACATCTCGAAGTATTTTCAAAATTCTCCTGTGACTTCCTCTTTGACGCATCGGTTATTTAGGAGTGTTTGCTTTCCACATATTTGTGAATTTCCCCAATTCCCTTTTGTTACTGATTTCTAATTTCATTCCACTGCAGTCAGAGAACATACTTTGTAGGATTTCGATCCCTTGAAATTTAATGAGGCTTGTTTCATGACCCAGCATATGGTCTCTCCTGGAGCACACTTTACCCGCACCTGAGAAGAATGTGTATTCTGCTGTTGATGGGTGCAGCACCGTACGGACGTCTGTGAGGTCTGCCTGGTTTCCAGTGTTGTTGAAGTCTCGTGTTTCCTTGCTGATTCTGCCTGCCCCGTCCATCTATCACTGAAAGTGGAACCTTGGAGTCTCCAGTGATTACTGTCGAATTGTCTAGCTCTCCTCTCATTTCGGTTAGTTTCTGCTTCATGGATTTTGGGGGGTCTGTTGTTAGGTGCATACATGTTTATGATTATTATGTTTTCCTGATTGATCAACCCCTTATTCACTACAAAATGTCCTTGTTTGCCTCTAGTAACTTTTTTTGTCTGAACTATTTTGCCTGCTGTCAGCAGAGCCACTTCAGCTCTTAGTTACTGCTTGCGTGGCATATCTTTTTCTACTCCTCTACTTTCCACTTATGTGTATCTTTGAATCTAAAGTGTGTCTCTTGTACACAGCATAGAGCTGGGTTTTTTTTTTTTCATTCTAGTAATCTCTTTTTATTGGAGTATTTACTCCACCTGCATTTAACATATTTACTGATAAGATTTATGCCGTTTTGCTATTTGTTTTCCTTTTTTTTTTTTTTAATGTTTATTTATTTTTGAGAGACACATAGAGACAGAGTACGAGCTGGGGAGGAGCAGAGAGAGAGGGAGATACAGAATCTGAAGCAGGCTCCAGGCTCTGAGCTGTCAGCACAGAGCCCGACACGGGGCTTGAACCCATGAGCCGAGAGATCATGACCTGAGCTGAAGTCAGACGCCTAACTGACTGAGCCACCCAGGTGCCCTACTATTTGTTTTCTATATGTCATAGTCTTTTTACTCCTACATTCTTGCATTAATGCCTTATAGGGACGTTCCAGCATGGCATTTTAATTCTCTTTTATTACATATTTTTTAGTTATTTTCTTAGCGATTGTCCTGGAGATTACAATTGACATTTTAACTTAAAATGGCCCAGTTCTAATTAATGCCAAATTAATTTCAACATACACAAAAACTTCATTATAATATAGCTGTTTCCTCTCCTTTGTGCTGTTATTGTCATACAAGTTACATCTTTGTATGTTATTACCCTGCCAACACCGTTTTGTAACCATTGCTTTATGCAGATGGAAGGAAGGAGTTACAAACAAAATCTATTTATAGCTTTAAAGGTGCTCCTGATCTCTTCCTGTGGACTTCAGTTCCTGTCTAGGGGCCTTTCATTTCAGCCTGAAGAACTCCCTCTAGCATTTCTTGTAGGGCAGGGCTGATAGCAACAAATTCAGTTTCCGTTTATCTGGGATGTCTTAATTTCTCTTTCATCTCTGAAGGATAGATCTTTTCCTGGATATAGAATTCTTAGTTGATGGTCTTTTCTTTCCGCACTTTGACCATCATCCCACTGCCTCCTGGTTTCCATGGCTTCTGATGAGAAGTCAGCAGTTAATCTTATTAAGGCTCCTCTGGCTAATTAAGTTTTCCCCTTCATTTCTGAGTCAACCATCTCTCCCTCTCTGGATGAGGTCAGGCCCTTTTATACCTACCCTCCTGTGCTCTTTACTTCTCCTTTGTAGTGATGATTACAGCTGTAATTAAATAATCCAGGACAGAAGTAGCTCTTTTGTGTCTGTTTCCACCACTAGAATATAATTCCACAAGACAAGAACCAGGCCTGCTTTGTTCACCACTCTATTCCCAGGGGCAGCACAGTGAGTGGCACACTATAGTCTTTCAAAAAAAAAAAAATTTCCTGAGCGAATGAGTGAAATTCATCCCCAAGTAGGCTGAATTATTGGTGTCAATTCTTCACTCCTGGCGATAGGATGAGATAGCCACACTCCGCCACGGCCTGATGGCGGGCAGCGTACTTCCCCGCCCCTTGGCTGGGGATTGACCACATGGCTTGGGATTGGCCAACGGGATGTCAGCGGATATGATGTGAGCAAAGGCTTGAAATGCGCTAGTGCAACTGAGCCTGCTCTCTTGCCTTCCTGCCTATCACCGGGACACGAACGTGCCCTTGGTGGCCACTGGTCCAAGTGGGGTGAGAGACACACGGAACACGCCTAAACCCAACTCACAGCCTGAAGCCAGTAAGTCCCACTGAGAGCAGCTTAGGTCAGCCAAACCTCACCCAACCCGCAGATAGGTGAGGAGGAATTAACACTTACTGCCATATGCTGGTAGGTTTTGGGGTGGTTTGTTATGCAGCAACATTGTGGCAATAGATGACTGAGACATATGTCTTGGCAAGTCTGAAGAGCACAAGGAAGTCCTGGGGAAGCTCTTCCATCCGGTCCTTCATATGGCCCACCATCGGGTCTAAGCTGATTCTATGGCAGATCCACAGCCCTCCTCCAGACTTACAGAATGAACTGCCCAGAATTCTACCATCCCACAACTGGGATAATCACCTCTCGGAGCAGCCTCCCAGGGCAGGCCGGAGTGGCTGAGGCGCCTGGAGCAGTGCCGGGCACACAGCAATGCTTGATGAGAGTTAGTCTTTTCCTCCTCCACCCACTGTCCCACCAACCCCCAAGAGGCCTGACGGTGCCTCTCCACAGCCAGAAGAATCTGGTTTTTCTCTCTGCAGTGGGGCTACGGAGGGGGGTGCACCCTAACCTGTCCCAGGGACTGGCCCTTCTTGCTGCCTCAACCAATCCCCCGACTCAGGTACAGAGGAGAGGGCGGGGCACAGGCAGGCGGAGCACACCTCCTTACACTGTGACTCTGATTCCACGTATGATCTCAAATTATATTTATGTACTCAAGATGCATAACTGCCTCTTGCAAGGAGGGCTTGAGGCAGCTTGAGGGCTAAATGCAATAACAAATAAACAAGTCAGGGATCAAAGAGAACAGAAGCCAGGCAGAGAGCAGAAAGAGGAGATAGATGCCACCTGAAATCTGATGATTAACCTGAGCCACACATCTGACTCAGCCTTGCAGCCGCAGAAACAGGGCGAGCATATGGGTCACGGATTCAAGATAAAATCAAAGCAGCAGCTCTCGTGTCTGAGCGTGAACCTCCCCCTGCAGGCAGCCCCGAGGCCTAGACACACCCGCGAGGCCAAATCGGGGAGGCGATCAATACTACCGATCGTGACAAGCACTGTCCACGTGCCAACCACTGTCCTACGTGCTCGCGCAACACTTCTCATTTAGTCCTCGTCGCAAGGCGGAGACTCTCGTTACTCCCATTTTACAGGTGAGGAAACTGAGGTCCACAGAGGCAAAGCAACGTTTCAAGGCGTTGAGACGTTCGAGGCGAGAGAGCATTGGAGGCAGGATGAAACCTGCAAGCCTCAACCCAGAGCCCAAGCCCCTCACCAGGAAGCGATCCCCTTCTGCTCTGCTCAGGTTGGCCCCACCCACATCCTCCAGACGCTGAGCACTTCTGGCTCTGGGCCAGCTTCAGGCGCCCCTCTTCTCTACTGAGGCCTCATCCCCTACACTTCGCCGGCCCAGCCTGTGTGTCAGGACCCCACGAGCGCCTGGTGAGCCTCCTGCAGAGAACCTGCCTGGATTCCCACCTGCCACCTTACCTTCTTATCCCCACGAAACCTGCATTCCCAGCACTCACGCCCCCTTGCCACCTAGCCCTCCTTCGAGTGCAGCTCCTTCCGGGCTGCCTCAACGTGCTGTCCATCCCACGCGCCTCCCCCCCTTCCAACCGTAATGCTCTGAATCCACGTTCTCCATCTGTCAGCAGGGCTCGCCATCGACAGTGAAGCACGGTGAACCTGCTCTAGGGCAATGGGCTCTGGAGTGCAAACCTGCAGCCCCTGACTGGCTGCTTGGCCCATGCTCTGGACAGGTCTGCACAAAATGAGGTTCGGGCCCAGCTGAGGTCCAGCTGGTCCCTTGGCCTGTCCTGTCTGCTCTGACCTCAGAGGGTGACCTGGATGCAAAGTGTCAAATCAGCGAAGGCAATTTAGATTCCACACAGGGCCTTCTTACTCCTAAGTTCCCTCCTTTGCCAAGTTATCCCCCGTCGCCCTGTCGAGGGTGACCCCGTTCATCGTATGACCCAAACCTGAAGATGGGCTTGTGGAAAGTCTGAGGCCATCCCGGCCCGTGACGTGCTTGTGTGCCACGAGAGGAGGCTGCTTATCGGAGGTGCTCCTCTTCCACCTGTTTGAAAATCATCGCAGTAAACTGAGCACACGAACACAAGACACTTCACATCCATTTGTTAGAAACTCCTGTCATCAACCACGTACACCGAAGGCCTGCTCTGTGTGATGCCCTCATATGACGCTCGGCTTGCAAAAAGGTCTTTGGCAAACCCACCATGCCCACAACCACCTGCAGCTCTGGCCGAGCAAGATACTCAAAGTGGGGCGCCTGGGTGGCTCAGCCGGTTGAGCGTCCGACTTCGACTCAGTTGACAATCTTGCGGTTTGTAGGTTCGAGCCCTGCATCGGGCTCTGTGCTGACAGCTCAGAGCCTGGAGCCTACTTCGGATTCTGTGTCTCCCCCTCTCTCTGCCCCTCCCCCACTCACATTCTGTCTCTCTTCCTCTCTCTCTCTCTCTCAAAAATAAACATTAAAAAAAAAAAAAAAAAGATACTCAAAGCAATTTAGTCACCTGTTCAGCAGTACCCTCAAGACAGGGAAAGAACCATGTCCTGTTTCTGCTGAGCTCAAGTCACAGGTGTAAGGGCCTAACAAGCCCGGAGAGTGTGAGAAACTTCTTCGTGTGTAGGCCAGGGTCATCAGACCCCAAAGTGATGGCTTCTGCAAACAAGGAAAACCACCATCAGGGTTAGAACCTGTGGAAAGAGATCACGACGGGAACCGGCTGTCCAGCAGGGTGGTGGGATGGAAACTGGGAAGATGCGGGCCACTGGGGTGGCTGCTCCCAGACACAGCAGGCTGGGCTGGTTTTCATCATCTGGGGTTAGACAGAATTTCACATTCATCTCTGACCTTTTCTTCACGAACTTCACCCATGGCACTTTCCCCTTGATCAAATACTCTCCCAGACCCTGACATTAATGAGGACAAGCACTGTGACAACCTAGATGCCAGTGGAAATTGGGTCATTTCCTGTCAGTAATCCGTGGGATTCGATGACATTAAAAAAGAAACCAGAAGCGAATTCATTTCCTTTCTTACTTTTAAATGAGGCCCCACTTAGAGCAGAACGATTTGGATGTAGAGCCTTCTCAAGCAAACGGTCCCTGAGGGGTGGTGTGGAAGAACTCGGGGTCTGGCCCTCGTGTTGTGGTCACCGCCCTGAATGGCCTCACCTTGCCCCCCAGCGCTCTACATGGAGGAGCAAGAGAAATGAACCTGGTTTCCAAAAACGAAGTCCAGAAAATCATACACACTCCTACATTTCACCTGCTAAATTAAGCGTTCTCCATTAACGTTCCACTGGGGATGGAGAGAAAATTGTTGTAAAATTGCAAACTAAATTTAAAGTTAGAGGGGAAAAAAAACCCAACAATTCACTAAACTCAAACGTTTGGAGCAGCTTTGTAACCAACATTTAAATTAGAGATAAAGTGGGGCGCCTGGGTGGCTCAGTCGGTTGGGCGACCGACTTCGGCTCAGGTCACGATCTCGCGGTCCGTGAGTTCGAGCCCCGCGTCGGGCTCTGTGCTGATAGCTCAGAGCCTGGAGCCTGTTTCGGGTTCTGTGTCTCCCTCTCTCTCTGACTTTCCCTCATTCATGCTCTGTCTCTCTCTGTCTCTAAAATGAATAAACGTTAAAAAAAAAAGAAAAAAAAAAAAGAAAATAAATAAATTAGAGATAAAGTGACTACCTGTTGGAGAGCTCACCTTGTCAGCCCAGGAATCCAAGGGTTCAAAAGGGGTCGTGTAAAAACTCAGGGATTGGTTAAAGGCAGATTCTACTGCTAAGATGATGCTAACAATATGAGGGACACAATCCACTAAAAGGTGGGGGCTAGTGGTCTGGCATGCTGTATCCACCGGAAGTCTGTGGTTGTGAGCAACAGAAGCCAGGTCTGGCTGACGTGAAAGGATGTGTGTGCTTTTCTGAATGGACCTTATTCTTAAAAAAAAAAAAAAAAAAAAAAAAAAGTTAGGCCTAACCTATGACCCAGCAATTCCACTCTTAACAGAAGTAAGACATGTAAGAGAAAATATATATAAGGGCACCTGGGTGGCTCATTCGGTTAAGCGTCCAACTCTTGATTTCGGCTCAGGTCATGATTTCATGGTTCGTGAGATCGAGCCCCACATCGGGCTCTGCGCTAACAGGGTGAAGTCTGCTTGGGATTCTCTGTCTCCCTCTCTCTCTGCCCCTCTCCCACTTACACGCTGTCTCTCAAAAATAAACATTGAAAAAAAATTTTTAATAAATAAAAATTAAAAATAAATAAACTTTAATTGCTTCTCAGCCTTTTGGCTAAGATCAAGTGTAAAAATAAATAGACTTTAAATAAATCAATAAGTAAAAATAAAATTTGGAATCCAGTGTGATTCAATTGATAAAACTTTGAACGCATACAAAAGGCAAACAATGTATTGTTTAAGGACATAAACCCATATGGGAAAGCTATAAAGGACAGAAGGTTAATAACTGTAACAAAATCCAGGTTAGTGCATCCCCAGGCGGTAGGGAAAGAGGGAGATCCATTTAAGGAGAGGTGTAAAAGCAATTTCTAAAGGTGTTCTGTTTCTTAAGCTGGCTAGGCATATGTCTGCTTTATTATTCTTATTTAAACTGTAAAAAAAATGTTTTATGTGCTCTTTTATACGTCCATTTCACAATAATTAAAAAAATTTTTTCTCATGTTTACTTTTTGAGAGAAAGTGAGACAGAGAGCAAGCGGGAGAGGGGCAGAGAGAGAGGGAGACCCAGAATCCAAAGCAGGCTCCTGGCTGTGAGCTGTCCGCACAGAGCCCCACAACGGGGCTTGAACTCAAGAACCGTGAGATCATGACCTGAGCCAAAGTCGGATGCTTAACCGACTGAACCACCCACATGCCCCTCACAATAATTTTTTAATAACTTCTTATATTCCAACATATCCAGGTGAAAATAAAATGTTTATAAAAAAAAAGATCCTATTCCTGAGCAACAAAAAACATAAACCACCTAGGAACAAACTAAAGAAGAAATGTTTACAGTCTTCATAAAGAAATCTATGAAACTTTACTGCATGCTACAAAAGAAGAGATAACTGGAAAGAAAGCATAAATAAATACAGGACAGACCATATTTCTAGATAGGAAAACTCGATGCAGTTATTATTTTATACAATTTAATATAATTCCAAATTTGAGTCTCTTGATATTTGTAGAAAAACAATGAAATGATTATAAATTTCATACAGAATGAATAAACAGGCAAGCATAGCCAAGCAAATTTCAACAAAGAATCTGCACTACCGGATGTTAAAATTTATTTTTTAAAATAATTTAAAAAATTATTTTAATTTTTAAAATTAAATTAATTGGTGGCACCTCGGTGGCTCAATCCATTAAGTGTCTTCAGCTCGGGTCATGATCTCATGGTATGTGAGTTTGAGCCCCAAGTCTGGCTCTGTGCCTGGAGCCTCCTTCGGATTCTATGCCTCCCTCTCTCTGCCCCTCCCCTGCTTGCACTCTGTCTCTCTCTCTCTCAAAAATAAATAAACATTAAAAAAATTTTTTTAATAAATAAAAATAAAAAATGTAATCGTAGAGGAAAAAGAGACAGGTCATGGAAGAAACAGAAAGCCTGGAAGCTTATACGTTTGTACACTATAATAAAGCCCCCATCCGGAGGAGGGGGAAGGATACCTAGGGTCCAAAACCAAAATCTATAACCTAGTCACGCCTAGCTCCTAGTAACACCTTTCTGGAACCGGGAAGCTAAGGGATAAGAGAGGGAGAATCTCACTGTTTGTCTTTTGTATCTTTTGAATTTTGTAGGGTTTTTTTTAAGTTTTTATTTTCATTCCGGTTAGTTAACACATAGTATAATATTAGTTTCAGGTGTGCAATCATATCTGTTGAATTTTGAACAACAGGATCGTAACATATACTCAAAAAATCCACTTAAACTTAAAATATAGCCGGTGGGAAAAGAAATTAAATGGAAAGGACTGGTGACAGTTTGTAAAGAGATAAAATCAGGGTCTTATCTTACATGATAAACCAAAATAAGTTTCGATTGGATTAGAGTTGAACGTAAAAGAGAGCGGTGAATGGAAAAGCAGACACCAAATAAAGAACCAGAAGAAAATACAGGTGGATATTTATCTGACCTTGGGGTGGGGAAGTCCTTGCGAACCCTCAAGCAGAGGAAGAAATCATAAATGAAAGGACTTAGCCACAGTTATCAGTCAGCTAGGCTGCCTTAGAGACTGGGCAACCTACACAACAGATGTTGATTCTTTGCAGTTCTGAAGGCTGAAGTTTCAAGATCAAGGTGCTGCCTAACTTGGTTCCTGGTATGGGCTCTCTTCCAGGCTGGCAGACAGGGGCCTGACTGCTGTGTGCTCACTTGGCCTTTCCTCTGTGCAAGGAGAGCAGAGAGAGAGAGAGAGAGAGAGAGAGAGAGAGAGAGAGAGAATGACAGAGTGGGAGGGAGGGAGAGGGAGGAAGCTGGTCTCTTCTTATAAGGACACTAATCCCATCATGAGGGCCCCACCCTCATGGCCTCATCTAATCGGAACTACCTGCTTGAGCACACCATCTTCAAATACCATCCCATTGGAGGTTAGAGCATCAACATATGAACTTCTTAAATTTTATTTTATTTTTAGTAATCTCTGTACCTAACATGGGGCGCAAACTCACAACCCTGAGATTAAGAATTGCATGCTCTTCTGACTGGGCCAGCCAGGTGTCCCTCAACACATGAATTTGGGGAGAACAGAAACATTCAGCCCACAATACCACACAGAAACTTCTCTATGTTTAATAATAATGATAGGAAGAAGGAAGAGGAGGAGGAGGAGGACACTGAACAAAGAAAAATGTGTTACGTATATGTCAGTCACTATTGTTATGGATGAGTAAACAAAATGCAGGTTGTAAAATCACTAATATAGAATGATCTCAATTTTTAAACATTAAACAACAGTTATCTCTGGGGGTTCGGAATCACTGGCTTTTATTTTCTTGTGTTTTTGTGTATTTTCTAAATTTCCACGATCAACATGAATTATTTTTGTAGTTCAAAAGACCATTATGTTGAAGAAGTGTTACGTCGTGGTCAAGCAACATCAGGGGCAGAGGGCCGTGTTCTGCAAAACTTGAGAAGGTTGGCTGATGAACCAGGTGCCCAGCACACTTTAGGTTCTGGAATGCATGACCCGCATTAGCCCATAGTCTACAAAGGACGCCTTTAGGCAGAGAGTATTTGTGCCCAGAGGAGTCAGGCATGAGAGGGATCTTGCATCAGTGAAAACCCTGCCCCTTGTAGAAAGGAAGACTTGTTTGAAATGGCTCCAAAAGGACAGACTCAGAGGTAGAACAAGAAAGAGGCAGATCTCAGCTCAAAAAAGGGAAGAATTTCTACCTACACAAGCTGCCCTTAAATGCAAAACACTATGTGGAGAGCATGTCTCAGTTCAACCGAGCTCAGAGATGCACTGAGGAAAGTTTTCTTGTATCACACGGCCACCCTTCCTGGCTACGCATATCTGGTACCATGGGATTCCGTTTATATAAAGGTGTTGGAAGTCGGTGTAGGGGGTTCCTGGGCACGAGGAAGGTTTCTGGGAGGCTGGTAATGTTTGTTTTCTTTAGCTGGGTGTTGGTCACATAGGTGTGTTCGCATTGTCAAAATTCATCAATTTTAATATGTGTACTTCTGTGTGTGTGGATAAGATTTAGCAAAACCAGAAGAAAGGCAGCAGTGACCCTAACCCCAGGACATGAATACAGACCCACCATACTTTTGACTTCACTGTACCTGGAACCTTGGATTTCTAGTGACAACTGGGAGGTGACATGAGAGTGGGTGCCCAGGGTCGGCAGGAGGGAGGGGGCGGGAAGCTCTGGGGATGTGCAAGCAGGGCCACATCAGCTCTGGTTTCTTCCTATCCCCCGCCACTCTGACGGGTTTGGAGAGAGCTTGCTAAGCTAGGACGTGGCTTGTTGGGATCTGCCAAGTCAGTGAAGTGGCCCTTTTCTCACTGCCGTGATGCCTGGGGGCCAGCGAGGCGATGCGTATCACCTTCTGTTGGTTGTGGGGTGTCAAGTTGGCCTGGAGAAATGGCAGAAAACAGCTGGTGTTATAGCCCTCGGCACAGACATCCTCAACCCTCTGACAGCAATGAGCTGCCTGTAAAACATCGGCATTTCAAGGACCACGCCAGCCTGTAAAGTAAGTGGCATTCGCTGGGAGAGCATCTCCTTTCGTATGGCAGTTATATGCTGCTAAAAATACCAGAGCACCTTATGCAAGACCGCCGTTACAGAGCGAGCACCTTATGTAAAAGCACCTAGTATAGCATGAGCAGTTAATCGGTTGGGTGTTGCAGTAATGGCTGTTGGCATCATTACAAAGTTATGGTGTGTTTACCTGGTGAGGAGAGTGAATGATCATCAATATCCAGCCTTGGGGGGCGCCCGGGTGGCTCACTGGTGAAGCTTTCGACTCTTGATTCTGGCTCAGGTCATGATCTCACAGCCCATGAGATCGAGCCCCGCATCGGGCTCTGTGCTGACAGCACGGAGCCCGCTTGGGATTCTCTCTCCCTCTCTCTCTGCCCCTCCCTCCCTCTCTCTCTCTCTCACAAAATAAACTTAAAAATATATATATATCCAGCCCTGCCTGACTCACATAGCTGTGCTCATGACTACTTTATGTGTTAGGGCTTTTTCATCTTTGGATGTGATTGTCAAAGCAGCTGAGTTGATGCCGGAGTTTATAAAGTTCCCTCTTGCTTGGTCCCCACCCCCTTCTCATTCACTGATTATACATCCTACGACTCCCAGAAATGTGGCATCTTGGATTTACAAGGGCCTCCTTCCCAGCCAAGAGTCCCCTCACAGAGTAGCCAGGAGGGGGGGCCATCTGGCCTGTGCTTAGAGTGACCAGGGACGGGCCATCGCATTGTTGGGTGATGATCATGAAGGAAGAGCAATGGAACAAAACCAATGCCAGCGAGACCAAAATGCCTGCCTGAAACTGACAAGAGGAAATTTCACAGGGATCAGATTGATGAAGCCATGGGATCTGAGGCTTGGAAAGGAATGTCACAGTGGACATCAATTCGTTGAAATGACAAATGCACCTGCCCTATGGCACAGGGATTCTATTGCTCAGGATCTGCCCTAAAGAACCCCCGGCATGTGTGCACACGTGGAAAGTTCTGGGACAGTCTCTGTGGCAGTTTGCACCGGTGAAAAACTGTGCAGTCTGAACATTCGCTGCTTGTGGAAAAGCTAAGTAAACTCAATTACTTGGCTTATGTGACTCAGCCATGTTGCTTCATGTGGCTGCACATTGTTCATCCTCGCTTAGAATGTTCCGCTGTGTTGGGGCGCCTGGGTGGCTCAGTTGGTTAAGCGTCCGACTTCAGCTCAGGTCACGATCTCACGGTCCGTGAGTTCGAGCCCCGCGTTGGGCTCTGGGCTGATGGCTCAGAGCCTGGAGCCTGCTTGGGATTCTGTGTCTCCCTCTCTCTCTGCCCCTCCCCCGTTCATGCTGTGTCTCTCTCTGTCTCAAAAATAAATAAACGTTAAAAAAAAAAAATTAGAATGTTCCGCTGTGTGTACTCCCCCCCAGTTTATTTGTCCGTCCTACTGCCAGTTGGGCATTGGGTGCTCTCCAGTTCTTTGGCTGTTACAAATAGTGCTGCTATAAACATTCTAGTACATGCTTTTTTACCACCGTCTTTTGCCCATAAGACATAAAAAGTCGTAAACTGAAAAAAAAAAAAAAAGTTTGAAAACTGCTGCTTTAGGCCTCCAATCTTGAGAAAGACAACCTGTCCCACCTCTCCAATTCACCCTTTCGTTCTTTCAACATAGTCCTTCCAGCTTCTGCGTGGCACCAAATAAGGGTACTGGCCATAGGAGTCACACTTCCTGGGACTATTACTGTGTGTCCTTGGGCAAGCACTTAAGTTCTCTATACATCAATTTCCTTACATATAAAATGGGGATAATAATAGTTGTTGTTTTTTTTTTTTTTTTTTTAAGCAGGCTTCACATCCGGCGCACAGCCCAACACAGGGCTTGAACTCACGACCCTGGGATTAAGACCTGAGTTGAGATCAGGACACTTAACTGGTTGAGCCATCCAGGTGCCCCAGTAATAGCACTTTTAACTTCGCCTGGTTGAGGATTAAATAAGGGAACGGTGTCCGCGCACAGTAAATGCTCCATCAACGTCAGTTGCTATGATAACCGCCAAAGGCACCCTTTCTTCGCACCCCTGAGGCACCCCGCTTTGGGCGGCCCCTGCCAGGAGAGCTGAGCAAGACTCCAACACAGGACACAGCAGCTGAAGACAAACCATTTCACCACCTCCAAGTGGAGCAGACCTGCACCCAAAAGCCCTCCCTACCACACCACACCGCTCTCTCCCTCTGCCTCCCCAGGCCCCGAGGATGTGCCGCGGCCACAGCCACTGTTCAATGGATGCCACTCAAAATATGACCTAAACCAGGGGCACTGTTCTCGAGTTATTATCAACGGTATGTGCCGGCAGGCCAATGACAAGCTGCCAGAGCATCGACATGGCCCGGAAATCACTGCCTGAAAAAACAAAATGTTGTAACGTCCACGCAAAAGGATTGTGAAACGGAGTAGTGTGTGTTTTTAGGAGAAGAAGACGGAAGAAGCCCCTGGAAGCTTACAGTGCAGAGACCTAGGAGCAAGAGACACAGGGCCTCACACTAGTGGTTACCATGGCAACTGTATTTCACAGCAGGAACTCATTTTCATATGACAGTGACCGGCAGAGGGAAGGAAGGACTCGGAAACTTAGTTGAAGGCCTTACTGTTTGGGAGGGTGGGGTTGATTTTGTTTACCAAAAAAAAAAAAAGCACGTAAAATTGCCTTAAGGGACCGAAAAGACCCAAACTATCCACGGGCGCTGCAGGGTTCTCTGTACCACAACTTTTACTTAAGACACATGTACGCGCACACACACGGAGACAAACACATAGGCTGTTTCTAAGGCCTCGGGGCAGATGTCACAGCCTCACTGAGTCACTTATCCCACCATTAACCATCTGTTCTGTTACTAAGTCCTTTCCTGGAGTCCCCAAGCAACCAGTTGACCAGGCCACCAACACATCCCACACACCTGGGCCAGGTGCCAAGAGGACACAGAACACGCCCTGGACTGAAGCATACATACGCTTCCCCGAACTGCAAATCCTAGCACTGAAAAAGTCTTGGGAGTCAGACACCCGAGTCCCAACCTCCACCCTTGCCCACCTACAAGCTGTGTGATTTAGGTAGGTCCCTGAAGCTCTCTGGGTTTGAGCCCTCAGGGGCAGAATGAGACAATAATCGCAGTGCCCACCCCTCTGGGCACTGAGAGGATAACACACACAAGGGAACTGCCTGGAAAGATCAGCACACCGCCCCATTCCTAATGACCACTCAATAAACAGCTGCTATGATCAAGAGCCGGAAAAGCATCTCTCACGCCCATGATACAACTGGAGGCTAATGGCAGAGAACAAAGTATTAAATTGGGTGGCACAAACTGTAATGAATCCATCAATAACCCAGCAGGAGTGTGGATGGATGGGAATCCGGAACACTGGAACAGTCTAGGATGGAGGTGGACTTTCAGCCAGACCCTGAAGGACGACAGGGAGGTATTCACAGACGTCTGGGGGTGGGAATTCCTTTACTGAGTGTTTACGGGGTGCCAGGTCCTGGGGATCTTCAGGGACACGAAGGGTTGGAGACCAGCAGGCAGACAGCTGCATGAGGGCATGGTAGACAGGGAAGGCCAAGAAAGGGGCTCCCAGTGCAGCCAGCTTTCCCCAAAGCTTTCCCAGGGGAACAGTGACCGAGCCGGATCCCAAAGGGCAAAAGGGCTGACCACAGAGGGAGGGAAGAAGTTGCACGACTGGAAACTGGTTTGGGAGAGCGAGGACACACGACCGAGGGGCCTTCAAATCTGGGAAGAAGAGCTAGGCTTTGTGCGGGAGGAAACCCAGAGCCTCTGAAGATTTCTCAGCGGAGGAAGGTCAGAGACAGAGCAGTCAGGGACCGTCACTCTACAGGTGACTTGGCAGATGGACCGCAGAGGCTCAGACACACTTCGGGAGGGAACCCCACTGCTGAGGAGCAAATGAGAGCAGCTGCCTGGGAGGAGGCCAGACTCCAAGGTGCCGAGTTTGGGGTGTCCCGGGGCACCCAAGGAGCCAGGACTGGAGCCAGAACCCAGAGAGGGCAGCTCCCCTGAGGGCTCCCGGAGACAGCTCCTGCAGAGGCTAAGCACAGCACCTCAAAACACACCCCGCTAAAGAGGGAAGAGGGGTCCAAAGAGAAAGAACAATAGAGAAGGACAAAACCAGGAGAGTGGGGTACCCCAGAAATCACACCAAAGAAGCTGCAGAGAAGACACAAGCACACGGGGGTCTGCTCCCCAGGCAGAAGGACGAGGCCAGCAAAAGAGCAATGTTTGGAAACAAGATGACTTTCAGGAAAGCAGTTTCAGCAAAGTGGTGGGGCCAGGCTGCGCCAGGCTGCAGAGGATTAAGAGGGGAGGCGTGGAGCTGAGAGGCAGGCGGCAGGTGCAGAGCACTTGTCTGGAAAATGTGACAGTGAGAGAAAAGAGGAAATGAAGCTCAGGGCTCCGTTGCGTGTTTTTCCCCCCAAGAGATGGGAAGCCAAGTGGATGTCACAGGCAGGAGGATGAGGGGTGTGGAGACCCCGTAGGGGCACATTCTCTCAAGGAGGTGGGGAGGGACTGCAGCCCTAGCTCTGCAGGGTGCCACAGGGCCACCCCTGCCTCCTCCAACCCCCAGCTGCTAGGAAGATCAAAGGTTCCCATGGAGCAGCACAGATGGAACTTGATCTGTCACCACAATCTCCCTGGCCCTGATCTCACTGAGGATGGGTTTCCATCTTCTGCATCACACCTATCCTTAGAACAACCTGGGGTGTTGAGGTGCGGGGGGGGGGGGGGGGGTACACAGACCACCCAGACGGGAAAATCAGGTCCTCAGCCTTCCAGCCAGGCAAGGGACAAACGTCCCAGATCTCCCAACAGAGCCCTTGCTAGAGCCCAAGAAAGGAAGAAAGGGGGCTTCCGCCGCAATAGTGCTGTGTCATAGGCACCACTATGAGCCCAGAGCCTTCATCCCGAAAGCAGGGAGGCACCCTGGTTTCAACACTTCCTCCAAGTCTTCTGCCTGGGAAAAACAGGTGGCTGGAGTGGGTTTCCGGAGAGTTAGAAAGCAAACCCAGGGCAAGATTCTCAGGCCGTAAAAGGTGGGCAGAGTGACAGAAGAATCCCGTCTGGCCAGTGAGAAACACCTCCATCCCGCACTCACACGCTCCTGGGCACCAACGTGTCATGGGAATCCCACTCCCGACCACCTAACTACGGGCGAGGGCCCAAATGTCTAGGGCCGGGGCCCACCGCGGAGCCCCAAGCCTATCACCCGGAGAGCGGGATCCTCAACGAGGGCAAGGTCGAGCGCAGAGGGGCAGTGGCGCGGCGACACCGAGGCCCCTCCCGCCGCACGTGCGCGCCCCGGCGGGGCGACCGGCGGCGCAACCCGCGGCGGGTGCTCGGTAAACACGGCACTTGTTGACTCGCTCGCGGGGAACGCTCACCCCAGCGCCGCCTGGCGTCTGCGGCCGCACTCGCCCGCCCTCCCCCTCCCCGCCGCGGCCGCCCCCGCCTCGCCCCTCCCGCCCCCCAGCGCGGGGCGCACGACCCGCTCCGCGAAGGGTCCCGGGCCGGCAGCGGGCCAGACGCCGAGCGCACGCCGTCCCGGGGCCCGGGCCCGGGCGCTGCCCGCGGCCGCTCGGGTCCAGCCCGGGCTCCGGGAGAGACCGGCGGCGAGCGCGGCGGGGAGGGGAGCGCGGCGCCAGGGCCTGCCAGCGCCCCGCCGGCCCCCGGGGCTCTCGCCCCCGCCCCGAGAGCCAAGAGCTCCCAGGCCCCGCCCGCCGCTCCGCGGCCGCCCCGCCGGGAGCCAGACGCACCCCCCCCCCCCGCCCCCGGCCCTCCGAGACTGGGCCCCGGACGAGAAGGCGGCCCCACTTTGGCCACACTCACCTGGGGGGTGGGGGGCGGGGGTCGGCCCTGCCGCCGGGCGCGCTCCCTGGCTGCCCTCTGCCGGCGGCCGCAGGTACCCAGGCGCCCGCCCCGCCCCGCCCCGCCCCGCCCCTCTCCGCCCCGAGACCTGTTGCGGCGCGCGCGGGAGAACCGGGCCTGAGGTCACCTGGCGGGCGAGGGTCCCGCTGCACCGCGACGTTCGCCGCGGACGGGTCTCCAGGGCCCCTTCTTGTTGTTGGTTTGCAAGCATCACTCTTTTCCACAAGCAGCTTCAAGTCCCCAAAGCCAAAAACGAGCCGTTCTAACAACCCCGGGATGCCAAGGGAGGGCTGGTGGGAGGCCTGAAACGGTACCCGGCACCCGCCCGAGCTCCACGTCAGTTTGTTGAGTGGACGAATCCTCCATTGATGGAGGGGCAAACGGAGGCAACTTGCTCCAGTCCTTGAGGGAAACAGCGACGAAAAGCTAAAGCTTTCATCGGCCTGGGGTCTTGCCTCCACCAGTTCAAGAACCTGTGCGATCAATGTTCTCCATTTTCATTGCCTTTGAGCCTCAGGGTGGGGGTCAGGGAAGAATGGAGGGGCCACGCTGAAGCTCTTTGACCCTTCACTCTACCAGGAAAGCCATTAGACCAAAAAAAAAAAAAAATATATATATATATATATATATACACACACATATATATGTGTATATATATGTATATACATATATATGTGTATATATATATGTATGTATATATACATATATATGCATATATATATGAAATAATTTCCTGAGATAATCCCAGAAGTCAGTAGTCGAGTGATAACCAAACCTGAGAGTCCTGGTTTCCAGACACACAGCAGTCCCCACCAGTCCCTGGGGTTGACTTCCATTTCGGATCTGGATCTTCCCCGTGGGAGTCGTGATCTTGGCCATGTGAGCAAATCTCTCTAAGCTAGCACTGTCCCGCAGACTTCCTGCAATTAGAGACATGTTGTACTGCTATGCTGTCCACCAGCCACTAGTCACATGAGATGGATTCTTAAATTTCATTTAATTGTGCTTAATTTAAATTGAAATCACCAAGGTAGCTAGTGGCTAAGTCTCCGTTTCTTTATTCCAGAAAGAGACCTCATAATAGTCCTGCTGTAAGGATTGAATGACCAAAGCTGCAGGGATTCCACAAGTGCTACCCCACCTACCGGCCCCAAAACCGTCCCCCCCAGGAGTCGCCCACATGCTGCTTGCGTAGCCTGTGACAGTGCGCTTACCATCTGTGGGGGGACCTGACTTTTCTCTGGATCGCTGACCACCCAGAAAAGATTTATACCTGACACTTCTGTGTGCATAGATTTGGGTGGAGAACTCAAAGAAGTGTTGAGTTTCAAGGGCGCACAACAGCCAAGGACAGGGCGAGGCCCGAGGCAGAGAGCCTTGAAAGAGCAAGTGCCTCAAATTAGGGACGGAGCCTGCTTTCATTTCAAGGCTTGGGGGAGCCCCAGCTGACAACCTGGTTATTAAGAATTATTTCCCAGGGCGCCTGGGTGGCTCAGTCTGTTAAGTGTCCAACTTCGGCTCAGATCATGATCTCACAGTTCGTGGGTTTGAGCCCCACGTCAGACTCTGTGCTGACAGCTCGGAGCCTGGAGCCTGCTTCGGATTCTGTGTCTCCCTCTCTCTCTGCTCCTCCCCCACGCACACTGTCTCTCTCTCTCTCTCCCTCTCTCTCTCTCTCAAAAATAAATAAAAACATTTAAAAATTAAAAAGAGAGAGAATCAGCAATCTATTTGCATGCGTGTGAAGACGTCTCTTTTCTATTGAATCTGTGAGAGAAGGGTGAATAGATATTGGCTTATACAAATTCATTCCCACAGGGGGAAGACTTTATGAATATAATGCATCCTCATTATAGAGTTCCATATATTTCCAAGTGCCACTGACAGATGTAATAACCTGTGGCATAGATATTCAGGTCCTCAGGTTATAGATGCGCTCATGTGTATGCCCAGAGACACCCTGGCAGAAATTAGTGACTGAAGCTCAAACTCACTTCTCCTTACTTCAAGGCACTTGGAGACCTTGTGATCCAATAAACCACAGCTCCTTCTGTATGTTTCCTATGACACTTTCAGTAGATTGGAGATGGGGATCAGGCAGCATGGACAAGTTGGTCTAAACTTACAGAACAGGGGTGCCTGGGTGGCTCAGTCGGTTAAGCAACTGACTTTGGCTCAGGTCATGATCTCGCAGTGCATGAGTTCAAGCCCCGAGTCAGACTCTGCTGACAGCTCAGAGCCTGGAGCCTGCTTCAGATTCTGTGTCTCCCTCTCTCTTTGCCCCTCCCCTGTTCACGCTCTCTCTCTCTCTCTCAAAAATAAACATTTAAAAAATTTTTAATTAATAGACTATTTGTAGAAGAGCATTAGATTTACAGAAAAATTGAGCTTACACAGATTTCCTTAGTTTTTGTCTAATATCCTTTTTATGTCCCATCCAAGATACCATATTACACTTAATTGTCATGTCTCCTTAAGCTCCTCTTAGCTACGACAGTTCCTCAAACTTTCCTTGTTTCTGATGACCTTGACAGTTTTGAGAAGGACTTGCCAGGTATGTTATAGGACGCCCCACTGTTGGGATTTGTCTGATATCTCTTCGTGGCTACACTGGAGCTATGGGTTTGAGGAGGTGGACCATAGAAGCAAAGAGCCATTTTCCTCCCATCATATCAAGGGTTCATGACTGTTGCCATAATTTATCACTGTCGATTGTTGGCCTTGATCACCTGGCTGAGGTGTCCATCAGATTTCTCCTCTCCAAAGTTACTCTCTCCGTGGAGGTCACTATGCAGGGCCCACACTTAAGGAGTGGGATGTTCTGTTCCTCCTCCTTGAGAGTGGGGTAGCTACATAATTTATTTGGAATTCTTCTGTATGGAAGATTTGTGTCTTCCCCGCCATGATACTGTGATATAATAAGAAATATAGGGGCACCTGGGTAGCTCAGTCGGTTGAAGGTCCGACTCCTGATTTCGGCTCAGGTCACGATCTCACGGTTCGTCACATCGAACCTTGTGTCAGGCTCTGCGCTGACAGCGGGGAGTCTGCTTGAGATTCT
Source organism: Panthera pardus (assembly GCF_024362965.1). Taxonomy (NCBI): domain Eukaryota; kingdom Metazoa; phylum Chordata; class Mammalia; order Carnivora; family Felidae; genus Panthera; species Panthera pardus. Next base: position 55,808,243 of record NW_026526876.1, read on the forward strand.
CTCTCTCCCTCTCTCTCCACCCCTCCCCTGCTTGCATGCGCTTGTGCGCACACACTCTCTCAAAAATAAATATTTTCTAAAAAGAAGAAGAAATTCTTATGTTGGTTTTCTTCCTGACTCCTGACCAGAGCTCCTAAAACCCGTCTATGTTTCCTAAGTGATAAGAACTCTAGGGCCATCTTTTGTTATGATATTTAGGTTTTGTCCCAGGCTCCTGAAACAGCTCCAGAGGGATAGAAGCGAGAGAGCATCTTTTCTGGTCCATAACAAGCCCCTTTCAAGCACACCTGAGTTTACGTTAATGAGTGACTTTTGGAAAGCCCCTAAGGATGCCCTAAGGATGGATGAGCCCGTTGCCAGGGGAACCAACCACGTGATTAGAGGGTTGGCCCTTTTAGCCCCACCTCTGGGGAGCAGAGAGGGAAAGGGACTGGAGACTGACTTCATCATCAGTGGCCAATGATTTAGCCAATCGTGCTTACATCAGGAAGCCTCCACAAAAATCCTAACTGAAAGGGTTTGGAGAGTTTCCAGGTTGGTGAAAACATGGAGGCGCTGGGAAGGTGACGCCCCAAGAGGGCGTGAAGCTCGGCATCCCTCCCCACACCCCTTCCCTATGTATCTCTTCATCTAGCTGTTCGTTTGTATCCTCTATTTTATTTTTGGTTTTAGAGAGAGAGTGCACGAGCAGGGGAGGGGCAGAGACAGAGACAGAGAGAGAATCTCAAGCAGGCTCCACGCTCAGCACAGAGCCCAACGCAGGGTTTGATCCCACCACCCTGGGATCATGACCTGAGTCGAAATCAAGAGCCTGACGCTCAACCGACTGAGCCACCCACGCACCCTGCATTTGTATCCTTTAATATATCCACATATCCTTTGTAATAAATTGGTGACCCCCCCCCCCCCGCCAGTTTATAACTGATCAGTTTAAAGCATGGGAGGCCTGGATCTGTATTGGCGTCTGAATGGGCGTGGGGGGTAGAGAGGTCTTGTGGGATTGAGCCCTTAATTTGTGAGGTCTGTGCTACCTCTGGGCAATTAGTGTCAGAATTAAATTAAATTGTAAAACACTCAGCTGGCGTCTGCCGAGAATTGGAGACTTGGTTGGTGTGGAAAAACCCATATATCTGGTGCCAGAAGTGTTATGTGTTTTAAAAGGAAACGAAGCAAAATTTTCCTTCAGTTGATGTCAAAAACAAGTGGGATTTGCTAGAATGGCCCTGGCTCGTGGGTGTAATTTGGGAAGAGAAGGATAAAAGGCTGGGGGTGAGGAACTGTGGACTCCTAGGTGGTCCCCGATGGTCTGAATCAGTAGCTGTGCTCAGTTACTAGAGGTAAAAGTTACCAATGGAATTTAGAGAGAGCTCCAACTCCCAGGGAGATGGTTCACAGGATGTATAAGGAAATGCAAACTAGTAAGAAAAAGGCAAAATACTCAGTCCTTTGGTTACTATCTGTAATAGCTAAAATGAAATTCAGAGTTCTGGGATGGACCTTAATGCTAGGCTAAGCTCAGATTTGGGTCAGTTTAAATTTTGGCTACTAGCCTCGAAGCCCCCCACCAAAGGAAAAAGTATGCAGTGACAACAGAAAGGATTTCTAAGACTTCACTGGCTACCAGGAAGGTAGTCAATGTCGGGGGAGGGCAAAACCGAGACACTTCTGAAACCAGGGGTATAGTATGAAGGAGCTGTTAGATTTTATAGGTTGGTATCGTCAGCTTCCAGAGGAACTTGAAGCAAAATGGATTGTGGAAGTAACTGATCTGGGGGCTTTGTCTTTGGTTTTGAGTGCTGCAGAGTAGAAGAACATGCTGGGGTCGATGCAGGACCCACGGGTCCCTAGGGAACAGCACAGCCTACTTGATACATAACCCAGACACAAAACAGCTTACTCCCAAGGGAACAGCCAGCCTGGTGGACTGGATAAAAGCCACTGTAAGGTCTGTTTACCCTGAGAATGGGACAGGCTGTCCTCTGCTATGAATGCCAAGTAGAGCACCGCAGACGAAGCAGCAAGTCATGGGGGACAGCTTTACAATGCCCCGGATATTCACTGCCCATTACTCAGATCATGATAAATGCCAGGGTTAATGGAGTGACTGTTACATGGGCACCCCATAGAACCTCACTGCTATAAAACTGAGGGTAGGTTTGTAAGGGTTAAATTGTACTGTAGGGCTAAGGCTTAGCTTGAAAGACAACAACTTTGTTCTGACACTGAAGGTCAAAAGATAACAGCCTTGCTTTTACTCTTGTAAATCATACTTCATACTCATGTGAATCAGGCTTTACCAACGAAGGAAACAAAACCTCAAAAAAGAGCGTCAGAGACAAGGTCAAAGAGATCCACTGGTTGCAACTTAGCGGCAGAGAGTCTAAAATAATCACCTCATTCGATAACTGTTTCTGACTCATCTGGCAACTGTTTCTAACTCGTCTGGGAACTGTTTCTCTGTTCTGTTCCCAGATAATGATAAAACGATGTGATCGGCTTTAAAAACTCTGTACCCTGGCTGTTCAAGGCCACACTCTTGTCAAGAGTGTTGGTCCTGATTGGTCGGCCACACTCTTATCAAGAGTGTTGGTCCTGATCGGTCGGCCTTGCCTCTCATTGTAATAAACTTTGTTGCAACTGTCACTGGTGCCCGTAGCATTCTGTTTCAGGAGTCGCGTGGATGCAACAGGTTCTGGAAACCTTATCAAATTTGCCGCCGCCTCAGCTTCCCCTCATGGGTCTTACTGACACTAGTAAAAAATAGTAAAAACTAGTAAAAACATTAGGTTAATTAATGAGAGAATGGGGAAAGGCAGAGCCTAGGCACTGGTTCAAGTACGGTGGAAATTTTTAAATGGTTATTAAGAAATAAGACGAGTCAAGTAAATATTTATAGGAGCAAAACAAAGAGGAAACAGAAAGGAAAAGTCATGGAACCTACCCAGCAGAACGGAAACCTTTGGATGGTTATTAAGAAGCAGGATGAATGGGGATGCCTGGCTGGCACTTGGTAAGGCACGCGACTCTTAATCTCAGGGTTGTGAGTTCAAGCCCTACGTTGGGCATCGAGCCTACTTAAAAAAGAAGAAATGGGGCGCCTGGGTGGCTCAGTCGGTTAAGCGACCGACTTCAGCTCAGGTCATGATCTCAAAGCTCGTGGGTTTGAGCCCCGCATCGGGGCGAGTGACTGGTTCGTGGGTTCCAGCCCTGAGTCGGGATCTGCTGACAGCTCAGAGTCTGGAGCCTGCGTCAGATTCTGTGTCTCCCTCTCTCCCCGCCCCGCCCCCGCTCGCACTGTGTCTCGTTCAAAAATAAACAAACATTAATAATTTTTGGAAAAAAAATGAAATGTTTGAACAGGCTTTTTGTGAAGTGCTGAGGTCTCTTTCACCTGATTGTATTATGAGGATGTGTCAGAGGCTGCGGTTAGTTAGGCTTTTTAACCGGATGCCTGGAGGCCAACAAATGGGGAGTTGGAGGCCGAGGCTGCTATCAGGACAGTTAGCAACCTGCCCTCGCAGCATTCCACAGGCAGGGCCACAAGAAGCCAGATCAAACCAGACAGGCCCCAGACAAAGAAGGCCTTGAGACCCTGACCAAGTAAGGAAGAAGAATTGCAAGACTCTGCTCCCAAAGAAATCCCCTCCCCAAATAATAAATATTCCACTCTACCCATAGTTAACATTGTCAATGAAAGAGCCCCCAAACCCTGGGTGCAGCTGACTCTTGCGCTCTCCTGCTCTCACATCTCCAGAAGGTGCTCTCTTTTTAATAAACCCTTCCCTCGCACTGCTCAACCACTCTCTGGTCTGTCCTTGAATTCTTTTCTTGGGACAGGAGTAAGACCCTCAATGATGTCTGGTGGATGGGCTGAGCAGACGCCTCTGGGTCACCCAGCATCAGATGGACGTTGTGTCTGACTGGGGAACGTCTCCCCTGCCTGGGGTTGTCAAATAGAGGAGAGGTGAATCCACCCTGCAAGCAGTAGTAATTGGACATGCCAGGGCACCCGGCTGGCTCAACTGGAAGAACATGTGACTCTTGATCTCAGGGTCCTGAGTTCGAGCCCCATGTTGGGTGTAGAGATTACTTCAATAAAACTTTGATTAAACAATGTATAAAATAAAAAAAATTAATTAGACATGCAAAATGGGAACAAATAAGATTGCCTGCACCCACCCAGTGTAGAAGAAAATGTGGAGTGTTGGTGGGGACAAATGCTCTGTGTGGTAGCCCTGTGTAGGGCATAGACAGGGGCTTATGGCATAAGCTGGTGAGTGCCTCTCAGCAGTCTCCTGGGACTCGAGAATTTCCATCTGCAAGGCCTTTACCAGCTTGCTCTCTGACATTTATTGAAACTGCCCCTATGGCTAAAAGACAAAAAATAATCTTGAAGCCCGAAGTATGCAGGATGTCTTGGATGATGTCAGAGAAGCACTCGCTCCCATGAGATTGGCAGTGCTCAGAGAGTTCCAGAACAATATGGAAATGGCGTATGTAGGATCGTGCTGCCTGGGGAATGCATGATGCTGTTGGAGTTTCTTGGGCAAGAGGTCATTACTGTGGGTGTTTGCCTGAAGAAGGTTTCTGGTTGTCTGTGTATCTATTTGAGAGACTTTGTTTGTTTGTTTGTTTGTTTGTAAGAGAGAGAGAGAGAGAGAGAGAGAGAATCCCAAGAAGACTCCATGCCCAGCATGGAGCCCGACACAGGGCTCATGACTGTGAGATCATGACCTGAGCCGGAATCAAGAGCCTGATGTTTAACCAAGAGAGTCAGGGAGGCACCTGGAGAGGCTATGTTTATACTTCAAGCCAATTTCTCAAAAGTGGCCTCTTGTGTCAGAAGCACCTGAGGGCTTGTTAAATATGCAGATTCACAGGCCCTGTATTGAATCTGGAGGTGGAGCCCAGAATCACATTTTAACATACTCTCCCAAGGATTCCAATGCACACCAAGGTGAACCCTATCAGGAAGGGCTGGGAGTCCACTAGCAGGAGACCACTGAAGAGAGAATCTATGTTCTTCTACAGAGGCCAGCCTGATTCGTTGTTACCTTGGTTCTTCTTCCGCCACATGTAGAGCATTGGAACAGACACATCGCTCAGTTGCGAGCCTCTAGTAACCTCAGCAGGAACAGCCTCCTTGACTTCTACCTTCCTTTTGACAAAGACTCGCACCTTGACCAAATTTTATTAGGCTCCTCTGATCCTACTTCTGGACGAGGCCTCAACCTTGGCCTCTAAGAACTGCAATTTTCAGGGGCGCCTGGGTGGCGCAGTCGGTTAAGCGTCCGACTTCAGCCAGGCCACGATCTCGCGGTCTGTGAGTTCGAGCCCCGCGTCAGGCTCTGGGCTGATGGCTCGGAGCCTGGAGCCTGTTTCCGATTCTGTGTCTCCCTCTCTCTCTGCCCCTCCCCCGTTCATGCTCTGTCTCTCTCTGTCCCAAAAATAAAAATAAAAAACGTTGAAAAAAAAATTAAAAAAAAAAAAAAAGAACTGCAATTTTCAGTGTGAACAAGGACTGTCCACTCCCTCTACACGGAGACTTGAAAAAGTATCTGGTATGGCTTGTAGCAGCCCAAGGTCACCATGTCACCCGGATGACCAGCCCTCCTTGAGTTCCTTAAGTGCCTTTTTTTTTTTTTTTTTTTAAGTAGGCCTCAAAGCCCAGTGTGGGGCTTGAACTCACGACCCTGGGATCAAGCTCAAGAGTCACATGCTCTACTGACTGGGCCAGCCAGGTGCCCCTTGAGTTCCTGTCTGAAAAGCTCAAGGCTGCCAAAAGAATCTGCATTTGTCCGGGCGCCTGGGTGACTCAGTCAGTTGAGTGTCTGACTCTTGACTTCAGGTCTAGGCATGATCCCAGGGTTGTGGGGATCAGCTCTGCCTGTGTTGGCCTCCACAATCACGCTGGAGCCTGCTTGAGATTCTCTCTCTCTCTCTCTCTCTCTCTCTCTCTCTCTCTCTCTCTCGTCTCTCCTCTCTCCTCTCTCTCTCCCTCTGCCCCTTACCCCTGCCTCACACCCTGTGTCTGTCTCAAAACAAACAATCAAACAAACAAAAGAATCTACTATTAGTGCCACCTAACATTTGCCGTAGGCCCCCTGTCCTCCGTTTTCTTTAGAGCATTTATTTTAAAAACTTGGTATTGTATATTCTTTCTCTGTCCCTTTCAGATGTATGTGTACCTTCTAGAACCCAGACCGTCTTCCTCAAGGACCTGGGAGTCAATCCTTTGCAATATAACCATCAGGAAGGACACGGTCCCTGGGTCCAGTCTCTGTGGGGCAGTAGGAGCCTGACTGGGTAAGTGCCAAATTAAAGGCCTAATCACTTTGATATTGACCACTTTCTGGCCTTTGGTAATTTTTTTACTTTTCTGACTCTGCTCAAGCCTCCACTTGCTCCCCTGTCCCTACTCCCTCATTCTCCCCCCCCTTTTTTTAAATTTTTAATTTTCTATTTTAGAGAGAGAGAGAGAGAGCACAAGTGAGCAGGGGAAGGGACAGAGGGAGGGAAAGAGAGAGAGAGAGAGAGACAGGAGGGGGGGAGAATCTTAAGCAGGCTCCATGTTCAGGGGTAGAGCCCACGTGGGGCTCGATCCTACAACCCTGGAATCATGACCTGAGCTGAAATCAAGAATTGGACACTCAACCGACTAGCACGCAGACGACCCATTCTGTTTAAAAGACCATGTCACCTGTACACAGCTCAGAACCCAAACTCAGTTCTATATTAAAGCAGACTCTTTCCTCTATTGCTGTACTATTGAAAATCTGTCTTTACCACCATTAACTAATAACCAGCTTTATTTTTCTGTAACACTTCCCAGGAATGTTCTGGGTAAGATGGAGCCTTGGGGCTCCCTGCCACCTTAGAATGAACAGGCCTTGTGACTCAGCCATTAAGTATCAGTCCACAAAGGCAAGCCTGAGGGCAATAGGTCAGCTGTCAGCCAATAAGGCCTGGATCTCATACAAAAGGATCTCCCTTTGCCCAGTCAGGGAGGCCCTAGAGAGGCAACAAGCATCCTACAGAGATGGCAGCTGTCCTTAACAATAACTAATACAGAAAGAAACGTGGATCTTCTGAGTTCTGGAAACAGCGGGGGGGGGGGGGGGGGGGGGGGGGGGGGGAGGGGGAGGAGGGTGCAAAATGTGGATGTAATCGCTTAACATTCCAGAGGAAACTACAGTCACAGAAGGGTCCCAGCACACTTAATTACACAGAGTCTGGGGAAGGGGCCCTGCAAACAGACCCACAAGTGTGTGTGTGTGTGGGGGGGGGTCCCAACTTCCTGGGACTAGAGACCTGAAAAGACAGCAAAAATGGTCCAGGCGTGAATAAATAACAAATCATCCCATTCGTGGAGCACACAAATCCCGAGTAATTACATTCCGTGCGTTATCTCTGAGGTGCCATTATTGTCCCCATTTCACAGGTATGGGGACCAGGGCTTGGAACAGCTAAGCTCACTTACCCAACGTGAGAAGTAAGGGAGATGATTCATTTTCAGAAGTACCAAATAAAAGCGCTGCTGTCTAGCTAACAGTAGGTTCACAGCCTGCTTTAAATATGTATGAACTCCCCACAACGGAGTCCCAAACCCTTAGACACTTCACTTCCTGGTTCTTCTCCTCTCCATTTCGAGGACTTATTTTTATTGGTTTTGCAATGAGCGTGCGCCAAAGAACAAGAAGAAGACAGACTGAAAGTCTCTGTATCACCTCAGGGAACGTACCTTTGTTCCAATCGGACTACTTGTTGCCTTACATGGGCATAGGCGATATCCGGGTAAGGCTGTAACCTCTGTGGTACTCAGCCAATGAGGAATCAGGGGAGGGACTTGCAGGCTAGGAATAAATCGTCCGCTGAAACCGCCCCCCCCCCCCCCCCCAGTGTGTCTGTTCATTAGACACCTGCTCTAGCAAGGACATTGATTAAAAGCCTCACTTCACTGTGCTCAGAGCCTCCGCGTCCCTCCTTTGATTGAGTCGGTGGGCTTATTTCTCACACCCAAGGTCACAGAGCTAGTAAGTGCTTGGCCTAGGGTTCCAATGTGAGCCGTCTCTAGTGCTGGCTCTTCTCCATTCCAACACACTGTCTGCTTGGTGCCAGGGCAACACTGAAATGCATCAGCTCCCTCGCTTCTGCTGCTGGTCTAGGAGTGGAGAAGAGTCCATTCATCACAAACCTTCTTCAGACCCCTGATCCCACCTCCCTGCATTCCACCAGCAGAGCCCCCTCCTGGGTTTCCATGACACCCAGGCTGTGCAGGACCTGAAGGCCACGGTCATAGTCAGGGCTTTTTGCTCAGGGCTACCCGGTGAATGACAGGTGTCATTTCAAAGCTCCCTGTAGTTACAGGAAGGGAAATACTCCAGGAGTATCCAAGCACCCACCTCCGGGCCAGGCTGAAATCTTCATTGGGTGACTGTGATTGCAAGGCAGAATCCTGAGGAAAACACCCATAGTGCTAAGGCCTGGTGACAAGTGTCCCTCTCATTGGCTTCCACACATTGCACAAAATGTTCTGAAAATCGTGTTTTCCAGAAATAAATGTCATTTCTAGAATCAGCCAGGAGTTGAGAATGTCTTATCACTGATATTGCACCCAGGCCATTTTGTTTAGAGAAATAAATATTGATCTGAATGACATGGACATGGGGGGCGTGCAAGGGCACTTGGCTCTAGGGGTGTCAGGCAGACCAGGTTCAGCCCAGGCCGCTGATGACAGAGTGGTGGTAAAACAAGAAAGTTTCTCTCTCTCCCTCTCTCTGCCCCCACAAACAGATATAGATAGATATATAGATGATAGATAGATAGATAGATAGATAGATAGATAGATAAGAGATAAATTTTTTAAAAGGGGGCACGTGAGTGGTTCAGTCTGTTGAGCATCCAACTCTTGACTTCGGCTCACGTCAGGATCTCATGGTTTGTGAGATCGAGCCCTGAGTGGGGCTCTGTGCTGACAGGGTGGAGCCTGCTTGGGATTCTCCCTCCCTCTCTCTGCCCCTCCCCTGCTCCTGCACTCCTCTTTCTCTCTCTCAAAGTAAATAAATACATTTTAAAAAAGAAACAAGAAAGGAATTTATTTTCTGAGGTCAACACTGGGCAAACAGTGGACTAGGGTCTCAAATACTGTCGCCAAAGTGCCAGAAATACTTCCAGGTTTCTATCAGGAAAAGGTAGGGCAAAGTGGGTGGGTAGGAGCAGGTAGGTAGTCAAGGTCAAATATTCAGTCTTAGAGAGAACCACCAGCAGGGCCTTGCTGGCTCAGGGCAGTCCTTGCCTGAGGGGGTAGTTTCGGTTCCCATCAGGGGATGGTTTGCCTGCAGGGTCCTCCGCCTAAGCCAAGAGACAAGATGGCAAGACGATAAACTATAAAGTTTGAAGCCAAAATGGAAGCAGCTGAAGACCTCTTTCATGAAGTTTAAAGCAAAGCAGAACAAAACAAAACACGACACTATACATGTGATGTTGGCAGGCCAGCTCTGGGGACCCAGTGGGGGTCCCGCAGGACCAGCCCAGAGGGCCCTGGCCGAGCACAGGATGGAAATCAAATGCGAGCCAGCAGAAGGTGAAGGCAGAGTTCATTGTACAGAGAGAGGGCAGGTATGGAGTGGGACACTCAGAAAGGAAAGGACGGAGTCTTGCCTTTCTGTGTCGGGTCTGGGGGGTTTTACTGAGGACGGTGGTCTGGTGTGTCTGTCCTCTCAGGCATCCAGGAACTGGTTAGGACAAAGACGGGAGCCCAGGTGTTACTCCACGGAGCTGGGGGACTCGATGTGGAGACGTGCAGTGCTGGTGGTCTGCAAAACACATGTGATAGCTTCTTCCTGACACCCTCGCATGGTCCTTCCTTAGACATGTTCTATCCTAAAGAAATCATTAACTCCTAGTCCCTTATAAGGACGACATACACTATTTGCATTCTCAGGCGTGTATAAAAGTGGGGGTGCAGGTCCTGGCAAGAACAGAAGCAGGAAAAGGAGCAAAAAGCAGGTTTTTATGCAGTCTTTCCATTTCCCTATCTCACGTGCTGCACTAGGAACTATGTTAAAAGTTTTTCAAACTACTCATCTAATCCTCTCAACAACTCTAGGATGTGAGTACTCATAATCACAATTTAAAAGATAAGAAAATGGAGGCACAGAAAGGTCAAGTATTGCCCCAGGTCACACAGCAAGTAAGCAGCAGAACCAGGATTCAAATCCAAGCAATCTGGTCCCAGAGCCCATACAAGTAACCAGCACAGGACACAGCCAGCCAGGGTGGGACAGGTGGGTAGCTGGGGGCCTTCCCACATCCCCCAGGTCTTCAGTCAGCCCCAAGCTGGTCTCCAAGCTCCTGGCATGATCACTGCCAGTTTCTCCCCCTGGAACCCCAGCTCCTACCTGGTCTAGGTCCAGATCTGAAGATGGGTTTTTAAAATGCTAAAAACAGGAGATGGGAGGATGAGTCTTTCAGCCAACGCAGATCCCTGGGCCTTCCCACCCTTTTCTGTGCTGTATTTTGTCTGCTCTGGTGGCTAAACATAGCAGGAAGTCATGCAGTGAGCCTCATATAAGGTGGAAGATGGGAAGTGGAGAGGGAAAACTGTGGCCTGTGGAAAACCAGGGTCGGGGGTGGGGGGGGGAAGACAAAAATCCATATGAGTCTACTTAGCCTAACACAACAAAGAACCACAGACCGGGGGGCTAAAACAACAGCATTTTACTTCCCACGTTTATTGGGGGCAGAAGTCTGAGATCAAGGTGCTGACAGGGTGGCTTCTCCTGAGGCCTCTCTCCTTGGCCGGTAGACAGCCCTCTTGATGTGTCCTCACATGGTTGTCCCTCAGTGCATGCCTGTGTCCCAGTTTCTTATAATTATGCCAGTCACATTGAACTAGGGCCCACTCTAATATCCTCATTTTTATTTATCACTGTTTTAAAGATCCTATCTCTAGGGGCGCCTGGGTGGCTCAGTCGGTTAAACATCCGACTTCAGCTCAGGTCATGATCTCTTAGTTGGTGGGTTCGAGCCCCGCATTGGGCTCTGTGCTGACAGCTCAGAGCCTGGAGCCTGTTTCAGATTCTGTGTCTCCCTCCCTCTGCCCCTCCCGTTTGCACATGCTCTCTCTCTCTCAAAAATAAATAAACTTTAAAAAAATGAAAAAAAAAAGATCCTATCTCTAAATACACTCCCATTCTGCATTACTGGGGTTAGGACTTCAACATATAAATGGAGGCAACACAATTCAGCAGATACTAGGATCCTAAGTAAATGGATAGGCTGGAGCTGTGTGAGGTTTTGAATTGCTTAGAAAATATATATATATATTTTTAAGTAGGCTCCATGCCCAAAGTGGGGCTTGAACTCATGACCCTGAGATCAAGAGTTCCACACTCTACTGGCTGAGCCAGCCAGACAACCCTGCTTAGAAAATATTTTAGACAGGGGTGCCCGGCTAGCTCCATTGGAAGGGCATGTGAATCTTGATTTTGGGGTCATGAGTTCAAGCCCCACACTGGGTGTAGAGATTATTTAAGTAAATAAATAAAAGTAAAAACTTAAAAAATATTTTAGACATACTGAAAGGTATAAAGAATAATATAAACTATACGTATATGACGTACCCACTACTCACCTGAAGAAATGCTCCTGGCTGGCTCAGTCGGTAGAGTATGGGACTCTTTTTTTTTTTTTTTAATTTTTTTTTAACATTTATTTATTTTTGAGACAGAGAGAGACAGAGCATGAACAGGGGAGGGGCAGAGAGAGAGGGAGACACAGAATCTGAAACAGGCTCCAGGCTCTGAGCTGTCAGCACAGAGCCGGACGCGGGGCTCGAACTCACGGACCGCGAGATCGTGACCTGAGCCGAAGTCGGACACTCAACCGACCAAGCCACCCAGGCGCCCCGAGTATGGGACTCTTGATCATGGTCAAGATCTTCATCATGAGTTCAAGCCCCATGTGGGATGTATTTATTTATTTATTTTTAAACGTTTGAAAGAGAGCCCTCAAGCGGGGGAGGGGAGGGCAGAAAGAGAGAGAATCCCAAGCAGGCTCCGTGGCTCTATCCCACGACCCGTGAGATCATGACAAGAACTAAAATCAAGAGTCAGATGCTTAACAAACTGAGCCACCCAGGTGCACCAGGATGTAGAGATTACTTTAAAAAGAAAAAAAAAGAAAAAAAAAAAAGATGGGGCACTTGGATATGCTCTGCTCAGCATGGACCCTGCTTGGGATTCTCTCCCTGTTTCTCTCTGTCCCTCTCGTAGTCTCTTTCTCAAAATAAAGGAACTTTTTTAAAAAATTTTTGAAAAGAGAAATGAAATGTTTCCAATCCAGTGGAAGCTCTGCTTGTAACCTTCACAGTCATGATCATCTCCCAACCTCCAGAGGTAACCGTATCTAGAATTTAGTGTTTCCAGTTTCCCCGGTGTTCCTTTATACTTTTACTATATACCTGTGCATCCTAAAATGATATATAATATTGTCTTTTTATGCCTTCAACTTTATGTAAATTGTAACATTCTCTATGTTTTTTAATTGAGGTGAAATTCACATAACATACAGTTCCCAGTATTAAAATGTACAATGCAGTGGCATTTAGTGCATTCACAGTGTTGTGCAAACACCACTTCTCTCTAGTTCCAAAATTTTTCATCACACTAAAAGAAAACTCCACATCCATTAAGCAATTATTTTCTGTGTCCCCCTTCTTCCTCCCCACTGGCAACTACGGATCTGCTTTCTGTCTCTACAAAGTTGCTTCTCTGTGTTCTTTTGCAATGTTTTTGTTCAGCATTACAGACATCCATCCATGTGGTCACCTTTGACCATTGTTTGCTTGTTTTTCATTCCCGTAAAATAAAATCAGTCCCATCATGGGACTCAACCACATTTTTCAAGTTCTTAGTTCTTACTCCTATTGATGAATTTATGGAACTTTAAAAAAGTCACTTGAGGGGCACCTGGGTGGCTCAGTTGGTTGAGCATCGGACCCTTGATTTCGGCTCAGGTCATGATCCCAGGGTCATGAGATCAAGCCCAGAGTCCAGCTCCATGCTGAGTGTAGAGCCTGCTTAAGATTCTCTCTCTCTCTTTCTCTCTCCCCCTCTGCCCCTCTTCCCCCACCTCTCAAATTAAAAAAAATCATTTGAAAAATAAGTATTATATGCATGTGGCCACAAAGTCAAGCATCACAAAAGAAAATAAGGTGAAACTGTCTTTTCCCCCCTTTCGAAGAGACAACCACTTTACCTGTTTTTTTTTTTTAAGTTTATTTATTTATTTTGAGAGATAGAGAGTGTGCATGGACACCAGTAGGAGGAAAAGCAGAGAGGGAGAGGGAGAGAGAGAATCCCAAGCAGGCTCCATGCTGTCGGCACTGCGCCCGACCTGGGGCTCAATCTTGGAACTGTGAGATCGTGACCCGAGGCAAAATCAAGAGTTACACACTCAACCAACTGAGCCACCCAGGTGCCCCTATTTTTTTAAGTTATTTATTTTTACTGATCTCTACACCCAGTGTGGGGTTTGAACCCACAACCCCAAGATGGGAGTCGTACACTTCACCAACTGAGCCAGCCAAGGCCCCCTGATAAGTATTTACTGAGTGCTTGTTGTATGTAAAGCACTGTTTCAGGTTTTGGAGGTCCAGCAGTGAACAAAACAAAGCTCCCAGCTCATATTCTAGCAGAGACAGACACAGGAGGCACACATAAACAACTAGATGTATATGTCAAAGGGCAGTAAGTGCTCTGAAAGAAAATAAAGGACCCTCAGGGACAGCAGTCAGGAAAGGCTTTCCCGATAAGGCAATATTTGAATTGTAGAGGACGAAACATCTTTTTCTTTCTATCCTCCAAGATTTGGTAGCTAGGACCTGTGAATTAAAAACTGATAGAAGACAGGTTAACAAGAGAATAAAAGTTTTAATTAGGTGCACACCAGAGTTTACATAGAAAAAATGTGACTCAGGAGGGTCCAGGTGCTTGAGACTTATATACCATCTGAGGCTAAACAAAGGAAAGGGGATTTTGGGCTTCCGTGTGGGGGGGAGTATGGGAAGGTGACCAGCAGAAGTATGGTAAGCAAGGGTTGCCTAGTAAGGTCTGTTATGTCTATTTCAGCCAGTGACTTCTCTGAATTAAGAGTTCACTTCTGGAATGGGAGAGGGAGACCTCTCTACAAATGTAAATTTCTTTTATAAATGTCAATTTCCTTTACAAGAGCTTTTTAGGGCTTTTCCTGTGTCTGCTAGTTCTCAGTGGCCTTTAGCTCAAAATAAACCATATTCTAAAGAGATCTATTTGCGGGTGGCTTATTCTGGTACCCTTTGGAATAAAGGCAGGACATCTAGAGCAAGAATGTTCCGGGGGCAGCATGTGTAAAGACCTGAGCTGAGAGTCTCAGCATGTTGAAGAAGCAGCAAGGAGCTCAGTGGGGCTGAAGGGAAGTGAGGGCGGGGGTAACAGGTGTTAGCAAACCATTTATGCTGCTCTGCACTTCTCCATGAGCACTCTCTTGGCCTCTGTCCCGAATCAGCCTAAATCAAACTGCCTCATTCTGTTTCAGAAGCTCCCAGGGACTCCACCATATGGATACAGTGCAATTTATATAACTGGTTGTAGGGTTTTTCCTCTATTTTTTTTTTTTTTTAGATAACATGAGGTATGAAGCGTGTAAAAAAGAAAACCACAGGTCCAAAATGGTGTCACTTAGGCCAAGTCAGCTAACCAAGGCTTAATACCTAACCTAACTGCAGTTTCAACGCCCCAGGAATGTAGCTTTTAACCAGGCCATATGGAATTTCCTGGTCAATACTAGGAAATATACTGATAGACCCCTTCCTCCCGCCTTAGGAGGGCAATCTTGCCTAAACAATGCATTTCTTGCTAATAAATTTCTTCCTTCCTTCCTTCCCTCCCTCCCTCCCTCCTTCCTTCCCTTCTCTTCCTTTCTCTTTCTTTTTCCCTCCCTCTGTCTGCATTTAAAAACTTTTATTTTGTTTAGCTCAGCTCAGCAGACATCTCTCTACTTACTAAATGGGATGCTGTCCAATTCACAAATAGATTAATAAAACCAATTAGTTCTTCACATTTATTCAGTTGAATTTTTGTTATTTAACAACTGAATATCAGGAAGCGGTCAGAGTGGGTTATAAAAGGAGGAAAGAAAAGAGCAGACCTGCTCTTAACAGTTGTAAAGCCTGGGGCAAGAGTGGAAATGGAAGCCCACATACCATATGTCTAAATATTAAAAGTTATAAATTAAATGAACATACTGTTAAATAAAATATGCACTATTTCCTACCTTCATAACAATCTGGAAAGCTAGATTTAAATTTAAAATCTCAGGGCCTTTGGGGTTCTGCACCCAGCCCGTGGTCTGCCCACTCTTCTTACCATTCCCGGCTCCATCCTGCACTGACAAGGTCCTTGAATGCATAGGTCTGGACACCTCAGTCAGCTTAGGAGTTTCCATCTATGCTGCCCTTGGCCTAGAGCTACTTGGGAGGATAGGGCCAGGGAAGAGGCCCAGATAGCCCCTACACATGGGCTGGGGCCATTTAGGCAATAAAGTCCAAGGTGCCAG
This sequence comes from Panthera pardus, assembly GCF_024362965.1. Taxonomy (NCBI): domain Eukaryota; kingdom Metazoa; phylum Chordata; class Mammalia; order Carnivora; family Felidae; genus Panthera; species Panthera pardus. Next base: position 55,823,840 of record NW_026526876.1, read on the forward strand.
GGACTCAGATGATGGGCTAAAAGGGTGGGGGAGGGCACCTGGATGGCTTAGTTGGCTAAGCATCTGACTCTTGGTTTTGACTCAGGTCATGATCTCACGGTTCGTGGGTTGGAGCCCCGCATCAGGCTCTGTGTTGACAGTACAGAGCCTGCTTTGGATTCTCTCTCTCCCCCTCCCTTACATGCGTGCTGTCTCTCTTCCAAAATAAATAAACTAAAAAAAAAAAAAAAAGGACGGGGGAGAGGGGCGAGGTTAGCAGAACCACTTAATTCCACAGACTTCTTTAGGGAGACAGCTGGAGGAGAGTCAGAACAGGGTCCTGTGAAGTACAAGACCCAGGGCAGGGTCTCCACTTGCCCAAGTCTAAGGCCGGTACGGCTGAAGAGTAGAAACTGCCTAGTGGCCTTGGGGGAAAAAAACTAACAGCATGGAGAAAGTGGGCTGGGCAGGGCAGAGCAGAGAGTGGGAACCATCAGCCCAGCCAGCTGGAGGGACCCGGCTAAGCGGGTAGCAGGAAGGGATAAAGTCCCAAGCTCTCCAAGGCATGCCCACATCAGGGCTGGCCAAAGGGAAAACTTGACCCTTGTAAAGGAAGCTCAGCTCTTACCTGCTCAAAACAATACCAGCCACTGAGACCACAAGAAGAAAGTATAAACAAGGAAGCTGAAACAAGTAATGAAAATACTATCATCCTCTTCTGTTGGTCAGTGACCATCATTGTAAAATCAACTGATCTCCTGCAAGAGATATAGAACTAGGAATGTGGATTTTGTCACCAGCAAGACCCCAAGACCTGACCCTTGCATGTACCCACTCACCTTTGTCCCACATTTCCTTAAGTCTTCTTTCCAGCCTATTTTTCTTTAAGTAAACTCTAGCTCCAACATGGGGCTCAAACCCAAGACCCCAAGATCAAGAGTCACATGCTGTACTGATTGAACCAGGCACTCAATTTCCAGCTTGTCTTTTAACTCAGGCAAAAAATCCCACGGGCATAGCATCCCATGATAAAAACTGAAAGGACAGCCCTGACCACCCAGACTAGTCTGAGCTCAACCACACTGTGCAGATGGGCCCTGGAGTAACCAACGGTTGTCTCTACCTCATTGTAATTCTAAAATATCCACCCAAGAAGGAGCTGAACTTCATTAACATCACACACAATGCGTGCATAGGCACTTTTCCCTGACCTTATGCCCACCTCTACCTACAATGACACAACTCCTCTTTCTGAATATTCATCCTACCCTAAACAAAAGAAACCCACATACTCATGCTTGGGAAGTCACAGCTTCCCAAGTTACATTTTTGGAACTTACTCCCCTGATCTCCCGATTTGCTGCAAACAAAGTTTCCTTTCTCTGACACCTCGAGCTGGTGTAGTCTCTACCTGTAACTCACCAAGGAGGGAACTCACATTAGTTCAGTTACAATTTCAGGCCCAACACATAGCTAATTAACAGAGAGAGATGGAGCAAGTCACTTTGCATCTCTGATTCCTCATCAGTCAAATTGGGATATACTTCCTCAATCTCTACTTGCAAGAGCTTTTTATGATCATTCAACAGTATGTTCCTTTCCTGGATGTGAATTTTCTCTTTCAAAGCTGACTGGCTGGCTCAACATAACCTCTATGCAACCTTCACTAAAATCAGGAATCAAAATGGTCAAGCTGCCTCCTGCCAGATGAACATCCAGGCATGGAGGACCAGCTGAGAGGAAGACCTGCCAGCCTTTCTTGGAAAGGAAGAGAAGCCAGCCTTTCCAAGCACCTGGGGGAATAGGGCAGAGTACCTGGAAAGCCAACCCTGACGTCTCTATTGGCAGGTGATCATTTGCACAAAGGGTCTCTGTCATTTACATTTCACTTAACTCCTAGGGACAAAAGCATACAGGCAAAAGGCAGATTCCAAGCACTCGGTATGTAGAGTTGTGCCGGACACATTAGGGAGCTTGCCAGTGTCTGAGAGGACTAAGGACATAACTACAGAACAACAGAACAGTCCTTTACAGAGGAGTAATGTGTCCACACATGCCTGTGTGTGGATCAGTACTAATGACTGTCATTACTGAGTAAAAGAGTGCCGTGCCAAACCTGATAGATGTGATGCAATCCCCATCAAAATCCCAGCAGGCTGTTTTACGGAAATAGACAAGATGATTTAAAAATGTATATGGGAAAGCAAAAGCTCTGGAATAGTCAAAACAATCTTGAAAATGAACAGAGCTGGAAAACATACATGACCTGACATCGACATTTACTGTAAAGCGTACAATAACCAGGACAATGCGGTATCAGTGGGAGGAGAGACAAATAGATTGATGGAACAGAATAGAGTCCAGAAATGGATTCAGACATATACGTTAGTTGATATTTAAAAAAAAAAAAAAATGCCAAGTCAAGTCAATGGGGAGAGAAGTGTCTCTTCAATGAAAATTGCTGGGAAAAAAAAAAAGAAAAGAAAATTGCTGAAAATATTGGAAATCCATTTGGAAAAATAATGAACCAGGGAACCATAAAGCTTCTTGAAGAAAGCAGAAGACTATCTTTGTGATTAGGAGTAAGGAAAGAAAAAAACAGGAGTAAGAGTAAGGAAAGACTCCTTGGGGAGGATATTAAAAGAAAAAAAAAACTGATAAAATGGCTTCATCAGCATTTTAAATGTCTGCTTTTTTTTTTTTTTAACGTTTATTTATTTTTGAGAGAGAGAGAGAGCACACGCCAGGGAGGGCCAGAGAGAGGGGGACAGAGGATCCCAAGGAGGCGCCACACTGACAGCAGAAAGCCTGATGTGGTGCTCAAATTCACGAAGTGTGAGATCATGACCTGATCCAAAGTTGGACACTTAACCCATTGAGCCACGCAGGTGCCCCATAATGTCTGCTTATCAAAAGACACAAGAAAATAATTGACAAGCTGCAGACCTGGAAAAATGTCTTTGCAGCCATAAAACTGAGAAAGGATTTATAGCCAAGACATGTAAAGAACTCTTACAAATCGACACTAAACATATAAACATTCCAATTACAAAATGGGAAAAGACTTCAACAAACACTTTCACAAAGTAAGATACACAAATGGCCAATAAGCAGTTTAAAAAGTGCTCACTGGGGCTCCTGGGTGGCTCAGTCAGTTAAGCATCCGATTCTTGATTTCAGCTCAGGTCACGATCTCACAGTTTATGAGTTCCAGCCCCAAGTCGGGCTCTGTGTTGACAGCACGGAGCCCGCTTGAGACTCTCTGTCTCCCTCTCTCTCTCTCTGCCCCCCCCCCCCCCGCTCACGCTCTCTCTCCCCAAATAAAGAAAAACATTTAAAAAATAAAAAATTACTTCTGAGGGAAATGGCATTTACAACCACAGAGAAATACAACTTCATACACACTAGTGATGAGGGACCATAAGGCAAGCTGAGGGCAAAGCACAAGCTAGCACCTCCCTCCCCCCAGGTGGGAGGTGCGTGATATTCCTCAGGCACCCCGGCTGCCCAAGGACAAAGGAAAGGAAAGGAAAGAAAACAGATCACAGTCATGCAGGACATGAGTCTCCATCAGTTTACAAATATCGCAGTAAATTACAAGAAAAAGGCAATCTTATCAGTAGCCTCATCTCCAGAAACCTGTAGACTCAGATTCCTGGAGCCCCAACATCCCCCTTCCATAGTGATGTGGAGAACAAAGGCAAGAAGGAAATGGCAGGTAAAATTAAGTTTCCTTATAACCTGCCGCCCATTGACAAACACTTGAGGCAAATACAGAGTAGAACACTTCTCCAGGAACGCCCTGACCGTCCTAACGTTAATGTCTTACTAGAGGGAAAACAACCTTAGCTAGACAACAGCAAGGCCTCAGGCATCTTAGGTGTCCTCTTTAGTGTATCAAAGTCCCTCTAGAGGCCTCCCTTTTGTCTTTACCTCCCCCAATTCCATAGTATATAAGCTGTCACTCTACACGACATCAGCGCAGCTCTTTCTGCCCGCGGGTCCTGTCCCCGTGCTTTACTAAAATCACCTTTTTTCACCAAAGACGTCTTCAAGAATTCTTTCTGGGTCGTCAGCTCCGAACGCCACCACCCCCACCATCACCCCAAAACCTGATCACTAGAATGGCTAAAATAAAAAACTGATGTGCCGGTTACCTATTGGTGCATATCTTATTACCCCAAAACTTAGTTTTGTCGACAATTACAATCGTTTTGTCTCTTACAACTTCTTTGGGTCAGGATGTCAGGATGGGCTTGGCTTCTTGGGGCTGGCCTGGGCTGGGGGTTGGGAGGCGGTCTGCTGTTGCAGTGAGGCTACGGCTGGATGTGGAAAAGGGGGACTGGAGCAGCTGGGGCCTCTCTCTCTTCCTTCACATAGTTTTACCGTCTCTCCATGTGGTCTAGTTTGGGTTTCTTCCCAGCATGGTAGCCTCAAGGTATCAGACTTCCTTCCAGGGGGCTGAGGTCTCCAAGGCTAACATGGATGCTGCTGATTACTTTGCACTACCTGGCCAAGAAGCCACAGCCGCACTTTCCTCCCATTCCATGGGTTACAAGTGAGTCAACCAACCCACCCACATTGAAGGGGCATGGACTTAGACTCTGTCTCTTGATGTGGAAGTGGTAGGAGGCTAGAAGAGCACAGGAGGATGAGAGATACTCTCGCACTCATTTTTGGAAAATAATCTGTGGTGGATAAGTTCGGCAAGAAAAGCAGATCACACCAGGCCTCGTAAGCCACACTAAAGTTCAGTCTTTTTTTGACAGAGAGAGAGAGAGAGCGAGCGAGGGAGGAGCAGACATAGGCAGGGGACAGAGGATCCCTGTGCTGACAGCAGGGAGCCAAGAGAGCCTGATGCGGGGCTGGAACTCAGGAACTATGAGATCACGACCTGAGTCGAAGGCAGTCGCTCAACCGACCGAGCCACCCGGGGCACCCCTAAAGTTCAGTCTTGCTAGGTATTGTGATGGGGGGGCCCACTGGAGGGTTTTAAGCAAGAGAGTGAAATTTAGCCAATTGTTTTGAAGAGTTCATTATAGCAGGTTGCGGATAAAGAATTTGTGAGGAGGGTTTGGATGCAGAGAGACCATTTAGGTGGGAGGTCCAGAAGTTCAAGTGCCAAGCATGACCGTGAGTCCAGCCTAGGTAAGGGCACAGGGAGAATGTCGGGGAAGGTTTCTGCCCCTCCAGTTGCTCTGTTCCAGGAGAACCATGGGGAAACAGGTTTGTTTGAGACGCGTTGGGCTTGCAAGGCCCGGGGGGACGTACCGAGACTGGAAGCTGGGAGATAAAAATTTAGTAGACAACAACAGCATTTTAAAAGGCACAGAAGTGAACGTGTGCGTCAGCCCAAGCTTTAGAATCTCTCTCCTCCTCCCGGACTCACCGCGGACGGGGCCAAGGTCTCACACAGACTGAAAGGCGCATGCGCACGCCTACTCCCACGGGCGGCCCCTGGGCGGCAGCTTCCTGCTTGCGCACGCGCGATGTGCGGCGGTCGCCATGGAGACGCGTGGCCCTGGGCTGGCGCTTAGCTCCTGAGGCCGCGGGCTCGGCTGCCGCGGGTCTTGGGCTGCCCCAGGCGCAGGTGGCGGCCGGGAGGGCGGATGGACTGCCGCGGTGGGGCCGGGGCATCCGGGTACGGCGAAGAGGGCGAGGACGACGACGACGAGGAGGAGGAGGAGGAGGAGGAGGAGGAGGAGGAGGAGGAGGAGGAGGAGCGAGAGGGTGACACTGCGAGCTCGCAGAGGGCCAAACTGCCCCCCATAGCAGGCAACGCCTTCGAACTGAGCAAACAGAAGGTGAAGAAGAAAAGGAAGAAGAAGACGAAAGGGTCGGGCAAGGGGGACGGTAAGAGGCGCAGCTAGCGCGGCAGCCTCAGCTCCCGTGCCAGAGTTTCTTTCTTTTCTTTTTTTAAAATGTTTTAATTTACATGTATTTATTTTTGAAAGAATGAGACAGAGCATGAGCGGAGGAGGGGCAGAGAGAGGAGACACAGAATCTGAAGCAGGTTCCAGGCTCTGAGCTGACAGCACAGAGCCTGATGTGGGGCTCGAATCCACCAACCTCCAACCTCAGAGATCATGACCTGAACCGAAGTCAGACACTTCACCGACTGAGCCACCCAGGCGCCCCTCCCATGCCAGGGTTTCTTCTCCAAGGTCACCTCTCCCCACTCCTCCCAGAGATCCCTCATCTACTTGCAGGACCACTTCAGACCAGAAACAGAAACTCGCCAGTCCCAAACAGAGGTCCTCCCACTTAACGCAACACAGTGATGCCCCAGCCCCACCCATAAAAACCATAGGTGTCCACAGAGACCCCAAATCCTGCATGGAGAATTCTCTACAGCCTTGGAGACCCTCTACCCCACAGAGATCCCCCACATAGCAGCATTATTCCCACAGAGCGTCCCAGCTCCACAGCAACTCAGCTTTGCACGGACACCCTCTCAATTTCCTAATCCCTCAGCTGGAACTCAGAATCTTAAATATCCCCGCCTTGCCCACAGAAATTTCAAGCCCTCCTGCAGAGATCCCCTCATCTTCACACACACACACACACACACACACACACACACACACACACACACACACACTTTCCCCAATCCTAAAATACTAAGACACTAGTGACCAACATGCTCAGAAACGCAGGCTTTTGCCTTCTGTCTCGTGCTCGGGACACCTGCCCTAGATGTTAGACATCCTGTAAATGCATATAAAGTATCTTTACTGCACAGACTGTCTTCCGTCCCCCCCCCCCACCTTTGCCAGGGCCAGCCATCAGCCACACACACACCATCACACTAGTCACTGCTCACTGCTACATACTCTTATACTCCCCAACACCCTCAACAACAACCCCCTTATATCAGTATAACCACCAAATAAAACTCAAGTACAGATACCCCATCAGGCACAGCCTTTCCCAGTCTACACATACACATGGGTCCTCTGCTACACATACACATTCATAAACCCCACCCCACCCCAGACACTTCCTGCACGCATGTGACCCTACGCCCTCAGGTTCTCCAGCTTTATGGACACCTCACATACATACACACAGCAACACATGCCACAATCCCACGGGCTACCTGTATCTCACAAATTTCCTCTCCCAGAACCTCCCATCCCCCCCGATTTGTCAACAGAGGCACTGAGCACCCACTTTATGGAGAGTGCAACCGTGACATGGAATGCACCTGCCTTTGTCACTTGTGTGGTCCCCCTCTGGGGACCGTCCTTGATCCTGGCACAGCAGCCCTGACCTGCAGCATGGTTAGTCCCTGGTTCAAGTTCCTGGGCCCTGGCCCGTTGGCCTGCAGAGCTGGTACCCCCTGGCAAGCTGGGGGCAGAAGGAGTGGCAGCCTTCCCCATGTCGTCCTTGTATTTGGGGGAGGGAGCCACCGGAAGATTATAATGGCTCCTGCGGGTGGAATCTTCACAGAAAGGTAAGAAAGAAGTTCTGGAGTTTAGGTCCAAAAGCCCCATGTGTATCTCCAAAACCAAACTGGGAAACTTCTTGTCTTTTTGGCTTAGCTTCTGACTCGAGACGTTGTAATGGCACGTAACTCATACCGTCAGCAGGGGACACCGAGTTGTTTTTGAGGAGTAGGAAGATACAGAAATGCCCAGACGGGATTTTTTTTTTCTTATTTTCTCTTGTTTTGGGAGGGATTTCTGTCTCCCCAAAAGTAGAAGGATGAGCTGATGAAAGAGCCGTAACTTATAGTATTTTATATGAGTATTCTACAATTCAGAAATGCTATTAATATAAGAAATATCAGTACAAGCCACGAAGCAGAAGTCTTTCCCGGCTTGGCATAATATTGCTTTCCACAATCAGATGTAGGGAGCGTCTCTGTTGTTCTCCATTTCTCCCATCATGAAGAAGTCCGCACTAGGGGGAGAGACTCCTGGAAGCGGAAGGTACCTCGGTGTGCATGTGGAGCACGGTGGAAAGAACAGGGCACTGGGAGTCAGGCCTGTGTTCAAATCCTGGTGCTGCCACTCACTATGTGACGTTGCTTGAGTTAGACTTTTTTTTCTTAAGTATTTATTTATTTATTTATTTATTTAGAGAAAGAGCACGAGTAGGGGAGGGGCAGAGAGAGAGGGAGAGAGAGAATCCCGAGCAGGCTCCGTGCCGTCAGCACAGAGCTCAATACAGGGCTCGAACTCACAAACCATGAGATCATGACCAGAGCCAAATCAAGGGTCGGACGCTTAACGGACTGAGCCACCCGGGTGCCCCCGTTAAGACTTCTGGAGTCTCAGTTTCCTCAGCTGGAAAATAGGGCTGATAGACTTTATCCAGAGGACCTGGCCTACAGTATGTGCTCAATAAGTGGTTCCTCCTCCCCACAAAATGACCTGACGGAAAGCATAGAGCCAGTGCGTGTGTACAGGTTGGTGGGCTTGGCTAGCTGAGCTCTAGGTCCCCAGGGGCCTCCACCCCCTCACATCTTTGGTGACTCGGGCATCGCAACCGAGCAGGCGGAGGGCAGGCAGCAGGCTGACAATCGCTAACACCTTTCATCTGCTCAGCAGATAAACATCAGGGTCGAGGCCTGAAGAATCAGCAGCTGTCCTCATCCTTCCACGACATCTTAAGGCCCCGCAAAGATCCCGGCCCGAGGCCAGAGCGCAAGCAGGACAAAGCTGAAAGCAAGCCCACGCCCCCTTACTCCTCCACTCGAAGTCTCCGCTCTGTCGCTGAAATAGAAGAGCACCTCGCCAAGCAGGTCAACGAAAGCCTGCGTTGGGATGGAATTCTCGCCGACCCGGAGGCAGAGAAAGAAAGGATTCGCGTATATAAACTGAACCGGAGGAAGCGGTACCGGCTCTTGGCCCTGAAGGGCCTCCACCCTGACCCGTGCGCCGAGGAGGACCCGGAGAGCCGACCCTACCTCCCGGAGACAGACCGTGGCCCCGACGGCAGGAAAGCCCACCACCCCGATCCCTTCTTCCGAGGCACCGTCACACATTCTGACCTGGCTCTGCCAGAGTGACCATCCACCCCCGACACCGACCGGCTTGCGCGTTGTCCTCCCCACAGGTTTACCCGTTAGAAAAGAATAATAAAAAGAAATCGGACCTCCATCGGAAGGAAGCGGATGTCTGCTGTGTCGGGCGGGTGGGCCTCTCTCCTTCCACCCGGGCGTCCGAATCGCCCCGGCGGAACCGCAGTCCCTTAACCTCCGCAGTGTAATGGACAGAGCTGCTTCAGGATTTTTTGTTTCTTTCTCAGACAAGTTGGCATCTCTTTCTTACTTAATTTCTCGTCGCAGATGTCTGTCATCTTCCCCTCAGAAAGAGAAAGTGTGTAGATGATCTCAGTTCTAAATCTTAAGCTAATTTAACGGGTAAAACACAGCATGCTTCTCTGGGCCCGAGAAAAGTGCCTCAAATATCCTGGAGCCTTTTTTTTTTTTTTTTTTTTTTTAAATTACACACACTCCCTGCCCTGATGTGGTTGTCAAAATAACTGAGTTCCAGAACTCCAACCCTGGGAGATAATTATGAGAAGTCTCAGAAGGAATATTGCTTCTCTTCTAAATATGGTCCTCCCAGAGAGCAAATTGCTGGTTGCCAGAGGGGAAGGGGTGGGGGCACGGGGGAAATGGGTCAAGGGGCCCAACTGCTCAGTGATGGGTGGTAAGCACACTTGTGGTGGTGATCACTTTGTAGTGTGGGCAAATACTGAATTATAATGTACACCTGGAACGCCGTAATGTTATATACCAAGTTTACCTCGCTTAAAAAATATATATATATTGTCCTCTAATCCCTTAAAATGGGATTTTAAGCAAAGTTCTGGAGGATTAAAAAGACCTTACTATGCTACTCGTCCTAAATTAATATCCTTCCCTCGCACGAGTATTTATTGAGCGAGGGCCATGTGTTGGGTTAGTTTGGGTTTTCCAGAAGCAGACCCCGAGACAAAGACCCAAATGCAACTAGATTATTTGGGGGGTAAAGGAAAGGTCAGTAGAGAAGGCACAGGAGGGAAAGACCATCAGTCCAGGGACACTGTTAAACCAGTTTCCATACTGGGTAACGGGAGCTTATCCAGCCCGAGAGTGAGGGAGCTGGGCTGTTATACTGCCCACAGGCATTGGCTGAGGTGTGGTGCTGGGGGGGGGGGGGTGTTAATTTCCTGTCATTTCCAGCCTGCCAAACATGTGGGCCTTGAGGCCTACTTCCGTTGGGGGCACGGGGATCACCCTCAGGCACAAAGATGCAGCCCTCGCGAGGGGTCCAAGGGATAGGGTAGTTTCTATGCAGCATAGTGTAGGGCCCAAGAGGGTCAGAGCAGAGGTCTAAGATCAGATCCCTGTCTTCTGAGGAATTAAAGACCTACAGTGTACTCAGGAAAAGTTGAAAGCCAATACAAAACATCACAATGCCTTTTTGAAAGTTAAGCACAAGTGGTCATCTTGGTCCCTGTTAGCCCCAGCTGACCGAGCAGCCTTCTTCCTGCCTTAAACGGCTGCTTACAGAGTTTTCACGTTTGGAAGAGGCCTGTCCTCCCCTGGAGAGCCCCCCTGGCAGGGGCCCTCGAGCAGACAGCAATGGCCCTCTCTGCGTGGCCATCCAGGTTGAAGGGCAACCATGGAATCACGTGAAGGGAACGTGGGCTTTGGCGCGGCCCCAAGGGGAGGAGGACAGGGGACGTGTGTTAATGCTCAGCCACAGGACCTTGCCCGACACCCCAGTGCTCAAGGTGAAGACAGCAGAGGGTGGAAAGCTGGGCTGCACCTCCCGTGGTCTTCGGGTCAGCCACAGTGTGCCTGAGGGAGTGCGGCGCACGGAAGAGTCTGTGGCCTCAGGATGTCTTGGTCGCTTTGCATTAGAGCTTTCTTTCCGTGGGTGGTGAGAGTGGGGATGGCCTGTGGTCACCTTTCTGCTATGAGACAGTCTGGCATAGTGGTGGAAATGATGAGTTCTGACGTCAGAGCTGAATTTCTCTCTTTCCCACTATATGTGCGGGCTGTGTCACCTCGGGCACACGGAATGGCCTCTCCAAGCACGAGTCACCGTATCTGGAAAGAGGGACGCAGATACCTACCTCGGTGCCGTGAGAATCACATGCGATAATTACGTAGGGCATTTGGCATAGCACCTCGCCCCCTGGGAAGCACGCAATCCATAGAGTTCTGGCGATGATGTTTTGGGCCGGGGTAACTCCGCAGCTGTTGGAGAGACCGGCCTGGTGCTGGTGTAGAGCTCACCTCATCAAAGGGCGAGCTTCGCAAAGAAATGGGGATTCAGTGGCTGGCCAATTCAAAGAAGCCACAAAACAAATTCCTGGGGTGCAGCCAAGAGGGAATGTGGGAGGAGTGAAGCCAGGGTCTCAGAGTCTGGTGTTTGGGGGGCCTTGGGGCCGAACAAAAAAGTGCCTACTTGGAACTTGGGACCTTTTTATTACGAAGTGGTTTTCCATCTTGTGAATATACGCCACAGACATTTCAGTCACTGTGAAATGGACACATTGCAGTTACCTCATATGGCTCTTGTGAATAAAACTGTCATGAGTGTGCTCCTTTTTGGACACGTTTTCATTTCTCTTGGATAACTATCTCCTGGTATTTCGTTGTGGTTTTATTTGGCATTTCCCTGACATCTAATGATGTTGAACACCTTTTCGTGTGCTCATTTCGCATCCATGTATCTGCCTTTGTGAAGTGTCTGTTCAAGTCCCTTGCCCATTTAAAAAATATGTATGTACTTTTAATGTTTATTTTTGAGAGAGAGAGAGAGAGAGAGAGCGTGTGAGCAGAGGAAGGGCAGAGAGAGAAAGAGAGAGAATCCCAAGCAGGCTCTACACTGCCAGTGCAGAGCCCGACGTGGGGCTTGAACCCACAAACCGTGAGATCATGACCTGAGCTGAAATCAAGAGTTGGATGCTCAGCCGACTGAACCATCCAAGTGCCCCCATCGCCCATTTTTAACAGGGTTGTTCATCTTTCAATGTTGACTTGTAGGAGCTCTTTGTATATTCTGGATATAAGTCCTTTGTCAGATGTAAATCTTTTTTTGTCTGGATTACCTTTTATTTTCTTAAAGGAGTCTTTGAAGAACAGAAGTTTATATATAGAGAGTTTGATGTATCTTTTCTTCAGATTTTCTATTTCATTGTGTCAATTTGGTAAGATAAGTTTGTCAAAGGAATTTCCCCTTTTTAACTAAGTTGTCAAATTCATTGGCATAAAGTTGTTCCTAATATTACCTTAGTATACTTTCAGTGCCTGTGAGATCTGTATGCAAATCATGGCAATGGTAATTTGTGCTATTTCTCGATCGATCTACGAGTGGGAACTGCCCCACACAGTGACTGATAATTGGGGTTACTGCAGGGTCCCCTTTTTGTTCTTTTAGCCTGCTGACACCTGTGTGATCAATCCTCTGTATGAAATCCCCTCTGTTGGAAATATCTAGTATGATTTGGGCCTTGCTGACTGGACTCTGATTGTCATACATGGTTTATACCAGCATTTCTTAAAGTGCATTTCAAAAAACATTAGTGCTAGGTTTTTTAGTCCTTCATTGGTCCATGAAATGCTCCTGGGTCCTCTGGTCCAAGGAGTTTAGAATATTCTGCAAACTAGATTTTCCCTATTGAAGATTCTCCATCCACATTATCATATTAAAGGCTAGGGTAGTTTATTGCACAGCAAATATTTACTCCTCCCACATTCATGGGGGAAGTATGGTTCCCTGACCCACTGATGTTAGGTTTGACCATGCAACTTGCTTTGGCCAATAGAACATGCATGGAAGTGACTGGGTGGCAGTTCCTAGTGCAAACTTTAAGAGGTTTTGTATGTTTCTACTTGCTCCTCTGGGATCTTTTGACCTCTTGCATGAGAAGAATGTGCCCCAGATAATCTCTCTAGCCTGCTTCAGAGACAAGTGGAATGAACCTGAACTCAACACCTGACCTTGGGCAGAACTGCCCTATCAGGCCTATAAACTTTTACACAAGAAATTAATGCTGCTGTGTGCCACTGCGCTTTTGTGGCTGGTAAGCAGCAAAAGCTGACTAATGCAGGTGTTCTAAACACTCGCGGTTTTGTTTTGATATTTATTTATTTTTGAGACAGAGACAGAGTGCTAGTGGCGGAGGGGCGGAGAGAGAGGGAGACACAGAATCCAAAACAGGCTCCAGGCTCTGAGCTCTCAGCACAGAGCCTGATGAAGGGCTCAAACCCATGAACTGTGAAACCATGACCTGAGCCGAAGTCAGGTGCTTAACCAACTGAGCCACCCAGGTGCCCCACTAATGTGGGTGTTCTAAAGAGCCCTGCAATGAACATATTTTCCCAAACTTATTTTTTTTTTAATGTTTAATTCATTTATTTTGAGAGAGAGCAGTAGAGGGGCAGAGAGAGACAGAGAGAAAGAATCCTAAGCAGGCTCCATGCTGTCGGCATTGACAAGAGCCCAGTGTGGGACTCGATCTCGTGAACTGTGAGATGATGACCTGAGCTGAAGCCAAGAGTTGGACGCTTAACTGAGTGAGCCACCCAGCACGCCTTCCCAAACTTATTTGATCACAGAACCTCCTTTTGGTCCATAGAAAGAATTCTGGGAAGTAGTGTTATGCACAAAACACTTTGTAGTGATTATACTCTAAAACAAAATTATTAGAATTTAATTTTGAGGGTCACCTGGGTGGCTCAGTCAGTTAAGTGTCTAACTTCGGCTCAGGTCATGATCTCACGGTTCACGTGTATGAGCCCCGCGTCGGGCTCTGTGATGACAGCTCAGAGCCTGGAGCCTGCTTCAGATTCTGTGTCTTCCTCTCTCTCTGTCCCTCCCCTGCTTGCACTCTGTCTCTCTCTCTCTCTCTCTCTCTCTTTCTCTCAAAAATAAATAAAACATTAAAAATTTTTTGAAAAGAGGCGTTTTTTTTTGCAATATGATTTGTTACCTAATCAATAAGGTCATTCATTTTTCGCATTTCTGGGAAGTATACCAAAAAGCCTTCCTAAGATTTACCATATTATTAGGGGTGCCTGGGTGACTCAGTCGGTTAAGCATCTGACTCTTGGTTTTGGCTCAGGTCATGATCTCACAGTTTCGTGAGTTTGAGCCCCACATTGGGCTCTGTGCTCTCTCTCTCTCTCTGCCCCTCCCCTGCTCACGCTCTGTCTGTCTCAAAAATAACAAACTTAAAGTAAAAAAAAAAAAAAGATTTATCATATTGTTAATTACACCTACTACTTTTTCCCTTGAGATACCAGCTTAATCTGATATTCTCAGAAAGATACTTTTCGAGGGAAAAGTGAAATATTAATTTCAACATGTATTTGCTTCTCTCTACACACACACACACACACACACACACGTACACAATTATAGCTTTAATCTTACTTTAAATATTTTTCCAACAAAACCTTGAAACTGCTATTAGCTCATTCATTTTATGGGAAATTTACACTATATAACCTAAGTGGCAATATCAGTTCTTGTTGTCATCCCTACCAGCCAAATTAGACTTCATTTCTGTTAAAAAAGAGACTGGCTTTAAATATATATACATATGATAATATAGAAATGATAACATGCATTCCTGGGACATACTTGAGTTGTAACTCGAGGACTAACAGATAAGGCACAGAGCCTTGCCGTGAATTTGACACTTGAATGAAATAATACGCCTTCACATTTCTTATCAATTTTCTTCTTATCAACACTTTGCCCACAGGGACTTTCCTTCAGGGAAGGCAACAGTCTGAGATTGAAGAGACTGTGGGTATTAAATGAATAGTGTTATCACTTCAACTGCCTCACTTTATGAGACGTCGGAAGGAAGAACTTCCCAACACAGGCCAATCTTGCTTCTGGTACCATACTTCGTTCTTGACGAAATTATGTGTAGTACAATGACAGACATGAATCCCTCCAGTGGGGTTTTGGTGCCCCGATACCGAGGTTTCTGTCCCTTTGTCTAGTGCCTATGGGTTTTTCCAGCCCAGAGCAACATCCCACCATAAAATTAAGATGTGTTACACTAACACATGTATTTCTTCTGCAAAATGGGAGAGAGGCCATTTGAAAGGGGAGGTGGGGAGGAAGGACCGGCCCAGTCACAGCTGCAGGGCAGATGGGTTTCAGGAAAGAGTACACATTGAATCTGGGAACAAATTCTTTAAAACTGCGTGTGCCGAGGGGTCCCTGTGAAATCTTCTTGTACGCCTAGGGGAATGCATTCTCCCGACAGAAATGTGATATGATTAGAGCACAATCACGTCTTAAAATTTCTCAAGTTGAGGAGCTGTTCTTCTCACGTTTCTTCACCAAAACATTACAATTTTACTTTAAAAAAAGAGAGGCATCTCTAAGTTTTGTTTCTTTAAAGATAATTTATTGTTAAATGAAGAAGTCACAAAGCAAAATGGAATGGGACAGATGTCAAGATAAATTGAAAAAGTAGTTTTTGTCAAATGCTCTTCTGGATCTCCTAAGGTTAGAAACAGGAAAAGAGTTGAATGAAAAGGTAATCGTTCTTTTTAACAGGTCTGAATTTGAAAAGAAAACTTTTGTCCGAAAATACACATCCGCTTTATTACGTGAAAGCTATAAGTTAAGAGACTGAGAAAAAAGACATTTTTTTTTTTTTTTAAGTAGGCTCCATGCCCAACGTGGGGCTCAAATTCACGACCCTGAGATCAAGAGTCGCGTGCTCTTCCTACTGAGCCAGCCAGGTGCCCCAAAGACTTTTTACTTAAGAAGTAAACTGTATCTCTCAGATATGCTTAGGAATGTTTGGTGTTAATGAGCAAGTTTTAGAAATCATTGCTTCCACCTTGTAAACTAACACAGATCCACCAAAGATCAACGTCATTTATTCACCAAAGTGTCCCGTCACATCTTCATATGCTTCCTTTCTTGCAACTTGCAGAAAGCAGGTATGAAGAAAAAGAAAAGGTGAGACAGAACTACAGTTGGTTCCCTAGTGAATAACTTAAGACCTGCTTTTCCATTTGTATTACACATTCACAATCGATCCCTTCTACTTACTTTACTGATACATTTCAGATTCTCTCCACACCTGGAATGATTTTCCCGAACTTAACCCAACCCCCAAAACAAACAAATCTCGTATGGACATCTCAAAACGCGGCTGTGTTCAAAGGCTATGTTCTCCCACATGTCTCTCCTGCCATGCTGTCCACAGTACTGTTCTGAGTTCATTCAAGTGTCCCCACTGGGCCAGAGCAAAGCCTTGGGAATTCTCTTAACATAACTTAAAAATTACATTTACCACTTGTCTTCAATGATAAGATTATGAGATCAGAGAGGAAAATTCGTGTTTGTCAAGAAATGCCAGGTAATTTTCCAAAAGCAGACAGCACTTGTTACTCTGCATGACGGAGCGGGGTGTGGAATCCCAGGGGGCCCCTTTACGGGTTCCGGCTCAACTTCGCTACGGCACACTCAGGACCATGGACCCGACCACGGGTTCCACCGAGGGATGCGTCCCAACAGGGGCACGACAGACCAAACATTGTTAAAGCTGAAGAGGACACCGGACAGATTGGCTCGAGAGGCTTCCGATAACGTTAAAGGAGAGTGATTATCAGCACACCTGCTCTCCTCAGAACAAAGGTCCCTGCTGTGGCTCCAGGGTACTTACAGAGTTGTCAATTTCGCTCTCAGGACACACAGAAACCATCAACAGAAACCCAAAGATACAGCGGGAATCCGGATTTACGATACCCTATAAGCCTCGAGCACATGAGAGAATGTGGTTGTATTCAAAGGAAATATCCGTGGAATGTTCTTTCCAATAGTGGAAGATCAAAAGCCATCTGCCACCTTCTTCACTCAAAAACCTCAGGGAGAGGCAGGAAGAAGTACACGCTGGGGCAGGGAGGAGGCAGGGTGGGCAGGGAGCCGAAGCCAGAGACAGCCTGGCCCACCGCACCCTCCGGCCCATCGGCCATTTCTGCTTCTGAGGCCAGTTCAGCCGAATTCACGAAGTGTCTTCCGTCCGCACCTAATGCCCTGATTGTCACTTACGCTAAAATAAGCACTTTCGAGAAATATGTACCATCGCGACAGTGCCCGGGTTTTGGAGTTTGACTTGTGACATTAACCCCTATCCTGAAGTCACCCTTCCTTCACCCGGAGGGGGGATGGAGTGATTTTCTTGCTTTTGGGCTTAGACCTAAGGCACTGGTGGAATTCTCTGCAGTGTGGACGCCGTCAGTCAAAGTCTGAAAAGCAGTTGACCCAGGATCCCTGGAGAGAGGACAACCATCCTGATGAAACAGATTACCAGAAACATCTACCTCTGTCCCCTCCCAGACAGCGGCAAGTCCTAGGTGTGGCCGTCCATTCCCACCGTGAGCAAAACTCCCTCGTGGAATCCCCAAAAGTAGTTTCCCTAAGCATTCTTTAAAAATGCTGTTTCTCTCAAAAGGGCCCTCTGCTATGTTTTGCCTTATGAAAAAATAGGAAAGTATTTGGAAACCCCAAAATACATATCAGGAGAGTTACACAAGCCTGTGGACACATTACCAGATGCCAAGGGTTCAAGGCACTTTGCCAGAGCCCAAGCTTGGAACTAATGGGTGGAAGGAATAAGAACAAAGCCGTTGCTCTCAAATTGGCCAGTTTGACCTGACTCTCCTGAAGAGGTGAGAACAGGGTGAAACTTTTTCTCTTTCTTTTTCTTTCTTTCTTTCTTTCTTTCTTTCTTTCTTTCTTTCTTTCTTTCAAGGCAACTTATATTGTGGTTTGGGGTTTTTTGATATCATGAAAAAGATTTCGAGAATTCCGAGAGTTTTGGTGAACAGGAAATACAAATGGAAACGGAAAAAAAATATGGCATGAAGCTCGGCTCTCCACAGATTGAACCCATATGGATGTCACAGCTCACTGAATTAGCACCGCTTTCAGGGAAGACACCTCAGGCTGAAATGTCTCCAAACTCACTTTTTCCATCCCAGAGACTTTCTCCACGGTCTTCCTCAGGCCAGCTGACCAATAGAAGAAGAGCTCGCTCCTCCCTCCCTATTTCAAACTGGGGCCGTTTTCCTTTTGCTTCAGTTGGCTTCCTGTTTTCTCATCAGATTGAGACTTTGGGGAAACCGGGCAGCAGCAAACTAACAATATACTCCTTTTGAAAACAATTTGACCATTTGTAAAAACCAAATTCTCTCAATGGTTCTAATACGAGGCCGTGACATTTTTTTCCTTCCCCGGGCTGGGCTTAGAGGTATCTCTAGGTCAGACTCCTCTGGGGCACGAGCCACGAGCCACACTCGAGGGCAACGGAGGAGCTGGTCCAACCCCACCCAGGCTTGAGTCAGCACTCGTCCGAGAGGCAATCACTGCCCGGGAGCTCTGTGGCTTCGAGCTCCACGCTGGACAGGAATCTCCTCAGTGTCTTGCGGCAGTTGTAATCCAGAGTGGTGGTGTAGACGGTCTTGGGGTACTTGGGGTAGACGATGGTGGTGCTGAGGAAGCGGGTGGGCTTGTGGCGGGGTTCGAAGCGCACCTCGGCCTTATAGTTGCGCCACGTGCAGTTGGGGATGCAGGTGACTGTCTGGCTGCAGGAGGTCACTGCCAGGCCCAGGGGCAGGTGGACGTCGTCAATGAAGTGCCTCTCTGAGTCGTACTTGACCGAGGAAGTGTACCTGGGAGGGAGATATAAGGCAGCACGAAGCCGTTCCCCTTGAGCTTGGGGCTCAGGGGTCCCTACTGTGACCTTGATCCTCTCGTGTGGTGCAAACCTTGAGATGTGGCTACTCTGGTCAGAAGCAGCAAGGAGCTGAAGCACTTACTGTGTGGTACAGTTCTAAGCACTTCACTTCCAGGATCTAATTTAACTGAACCAACTACCCTGGGAGAGAAAACGGAGGTGCAGAGGTCAAGGTCACAGTGGGAGTGAGTAGTGAGTGGGGCTGGGGTTTACATGCAGGGGTGCAAGATCCCAAAGTTTACCCTGCACGCACTATTTCCCTTTGCGGGCCGCAGCCCCTGGAGTCCAAGAGTTTTGGTGAATTTAAGCTAGGAGAGCTTGGTCACCTTACTTCCCCAAGCCTTGGTTCCTCTTTCTGCAAAAGGTGCCCAATAAGAACGGAGCAGAGTATTAACACGCAGCAAGTGCTGTTGGTGGTATAACGAGGTGGATTCTACCTTTACTAGGGGTGAACGGTTTGTATTCTCTGTCCCCTGAAGTCACCATCAGCGTGCTTGCTTGCTTTATTCCTTCCTTCCTTTCTTTTTTTTTAATGTAAGCTTTATGCCCAACGTGGGGCTTGAACTCACAACCCTGAGATCAAGAGTCACACGCTCTACGCTCTACCGACTGAGCCAGCCAGGCACGCCCACCATCAGTTCTTTAATGAGAGGAGGACAGAACCCAGGAATCCTGAATGCTGGTTCTGAAAGTTCAGTGATACCAAGTACTAGTACTTGGTCCAAACTTGGCCTTCGGTTTGGAGACCCCCTCAAACCAGAGACTCCGATATCTGACCTTATCAATCAAAGCCAATTACAGTCTTGATTTCTATAAAATAAATTAACATCCATATTCTACTTTTTTTTTTATTTAAGTCCTTCTTTGCTAACTTGGAACCTACCTTTTTTTCTTTTCTTTTTTTTTTTTTTTCTTAAACGTAAGCAAAGCATTAGTTCATTTTACTGAGTAATTATGGCAGCTTCATAGATCTTGAAATAAGAATGAGCATCACACAGCATTACCCACACCAGTGCCCCCTACCCACCGGTCAGGGGGTAAGAATTAGCATTCTTTTCAATGGAGAGGATGAAAACACGTATTCTCCTTAGGCAAGTAGGTTCGAGGCTGGTGGAAGCTAATGTCATGAAGTCATGTCCTCATTTTGTTCAAAATACAAGCTCCCCAGGAATAAAGGACTGAACAGCTCACCTCCAAACTGGTGAGCCGCCTTTGTTCCCCATAAAAGGGCCCTTTGTATTAAGGGAACTGAGACTCCAGCAAAAAACCCACCAGCTACCAAAAGTAAAATTCCTTTCTCTGAAAAGACAGATCTTTAACAGAGGCTCTCAGTGAATCTCTGCCCCCAGGTAATCCTGGATGAGATAAATTCCCAAAGGAAGAATGGTACTTTCAGGTTGCAAGTGAAATTGTAATTGGAGACAAGGTTATTGCACCTTGAGGCAGGGGTGGGGAATGGGGGTGGGGGGAGCAGCTTCTGAAAGAAGAATTATTTTATTACAAAATTGTAAATATCTGATGGTCATGATACACAAAATGCAAAAAGCAAGGGGCGGACTTTATGTATAACACGATCTCGTTCTTATTTTAAGAGCTGTGTCTATGTATTTAATTGGTGAGAATACACAAAGAAATCCGAAATGGTACCCAATAAACTATGAAAAGTCTTTGGCACGCTTTTGTGGTTAACTCATTTTTTTAAAATAACAAGCATTACTTTCTGGACCAAAACATGAAAAGTGACAAAATCCAATCAGACCAGGGCCTGCTATATTTACCTTACTTCTGTCGGTGGTAAGGGGTCAAACTCCACTCCTTCGCCAAAGGACAGGGGGCAGAGCCTTGGCGAGCAGGCGAAGGCCAGGGGGCTGGGGAGAGATGCTGGATTCTGTGAGGATGGAGAAGGCAGTTAGACCACAGGCCGGTCTGACGCGTCCCCCACAGAGGTCCTGGCTCTGAGCTTCCTGCTGATGGACCCGACTGTGATCTGTGTCCTCCTCCTGGCAACGATGCCGGAGAAGGGCTGCCCCACAGCACGGGAAGAGCTCTGCATGGGGAGCCAGGAGATCTGGGTCACATCCCATGCCCTGTCACTTTATCTGCACACCAAGGGGATGCCCCTTTCCATCACTGAGGTTTTGTGAAAGGCTGAGGAGCTCAGTGTCACAACCTTGGTCAGACCCTGGGGCTGCTGCGTCATCGCACGGCAAGGCGATGAGAAAACCTCGATGAACGGGGGCCTCACTAACCAGAACCCTCAATTACGTGTCCCCCAACGCTGTCATTGTCTCAGCAATACTTCAGAAAAGGCCAAAACAAAACTAAACTAAACTCTACCAGGAATTTTTTCACACTGGAAGATTCCAACTTCCCCGCCGCCTTCTCTGCCTCTGGGACTGCTACATTTACACCCAACGAAGATGCAGAGATCCATAAACTCACAGGTAAGATGAACACCCCAAAGGTCTCGACCCCATCTTCCACCATTCAGAAACCAGAGCACGGCATTCCTGGAGGTTAACGGGCTTCTAGCCTGCACCAAGCCCCGAACTTTGATTCATCAAGTAGCCTGAGTAAGGGGGACAGTCCCATCCTAGACATGGGGGCTAGTTTTCACCCGATTTGACTGGAATTGGGCTTCTGTGTTAAGTGTTCACGGGAAGCAGCCTTTTGGAGTCCCGGGTTTACAAGCGATCTGTCATTTTCTCTGCCTAATTTGAGAGTAGGAGCCACACTCCGGCCAGGATGTGGAGGTGGCAGCCCGGCCCCCACATCTTCCAGGATAGAGAAGGAAGCAGACATTTTTAGAAGGTAGGCTCTAAGACTGTTATCATGTTACCCAGGCAGAGTGTCAAGTGAGGGTGTAGGGTAGAAACACCAAAGTCAAAGGGGACCATGGTAGGTGAGGGAGGGGCAAAGGGTCCAGCTCCTGAACTGGGGTGGAGAGCTTAAGAAGCCTTGGCTGGGGGAGGGGCTGTGGTTGGGAACTAAGGTCCGTGGGCGGGGGGAGGAGGGGCAGGGGAAGGTGTGGGCACTGGCTGCTGCAGAGCTGCGGAAACAGCCCCCAAGTGGTGGCAGGGAGGCCTACTCTGTCCACAGCTCTCCTCAACCCAGGGAGCGCCTTCAGGCAGTGCTGAGGGCCGCAGGACGCAGGATGACGGGGAGTGGAGGTGTTCAACTCTTAACACTCACACTGCAGCCAGGAATCCACACAAGCACTCAGTTCTCTTGCCCCTGCCTTGCCTTCTCAGCTGCCTCACCCTGCCCACTCAACAGACACTCCCTGAGCACACCCCTTGGCCCAGGTCCAGGCTGGGGATGGTGCACGCAGCAGGAGTTCCAACAGACGCTTGAACAAGGTGCCGCCAGGGAACGGGGACCACGCCACTGATTTGGCCTGGCTCAGGGAAGCATCCAGGAAGGCTTCCCAGAGGAGGTGACAAGTTGAGCTTGAAGGGCCAGCAGAGCTCTGATAGGTCAAAAAGGCAGCTGGGTGTTGGGGGAGGTTGGAGGGGATGGGCTCGAAGGAAAAAACATGCCAGGTAGAGGGAGCAGCATCGGAGGCACCAATGCGTGTATCTGGCTAAGGTCAGGGGTGTGCCAGACAGCAAGGGTTCTGAAGGCCAAGTTGAAGCAAGTGCTGCCTTCCAACGGAAATGAGAGAGTACACGGAGGTCTCTGAGACAGGGTCAGTGGGGCAAGAATTCCACGCCCATGAAAGTGCATAGGTCTTTAAGGAACAGCAGGAGCCACTGACAACTCCCCCCGCCCCCACCAGGGAGAGGCTGTAAATACCCGTCCCCAAGGGGAAGGGAGGGGGGCTGAGAGCCCCACTTTGGGCCTTGGCTCTAGGCAGGATGTGGCTTCCCATGAGCTCTAGGGAAAGGCAATAAACAGCACCTGAATGATTCCTGAGGCAAAAAAGTCTAGGTGTTTTTTCTTTAAATACAAATTTTGAAATAAAAGAAAAGAACTCCTTTTTGAAAGTTTCCTCCCACCCATCTAGAGTCAGACAGAGGTTAGGTGACAGGACAAGGTGGGGGAGGGGACACCAGGAGGCCAGAAGCTCATGGGGTAACTTTTCTCAAAGGCTGTCTTCCACGCCACTGACATGGTCCCCAAAGGCTGCCCGCCCCCTTGCTCCCTGAATCAGGGAGCTGAAGCACACCCTTCTCCCCCAAGACCAGCCAGGAGGAGCCAGGCCCTCGGGAGGCGCCCCCCCCCCCCACCCCCCGGTAGGGGCAAAGCCGGGTGGGGGCGGGGGGCGGAGGTGCCAGGCCCTTAGTACGGAGGAGGCTGGGGTTCCTTCTCCGTGTCCCGGGCCCCTCTCCGGCCGGACCCGGGCGGGAATGTGGCCGAGTTGTAGACTCGCAGTCCCGGGGGCCGCCACCCCGAAAAGAGGAGGCGGCGGCGCGCCTCTCCCGGGGCTCCCGCGCCTCCCAGGCGATGACAATTTTCCAGCCACCGGCTCCAGCTGGCCAGGCTCTCGCCGCGCTCCCGCCCCGAGCTCCCGGCGATGGCCACGCCGTCCCGACGGGCGGGTGGCGGCGCCGACAGCGCGCCCCGAGCGGGCCGGCGGGGCTGACCGATGGCCCCTCGGGAACCGGCTGCGGGTGGGATGGGGAGGGAAGGGGCCGGAGCGGAGCCACTCACCGGGGCTGCTGGGGTCGCCACCGCGTCGGGCTCCAGCGTCCCGGGTGCCGGCGCGCGCTCCCCGCCGCTGCCACCGCCCCCGGCCGCCGCGAGCCCCCAGTGGCTGGGGCTGGGGCTGGGGGGCAGCCCCGAGTCCGGACTGTCCAGGACGCCGTCGCCCTTCTTCTTCGTGTCCACGAGCTCGGGCACATCCTGCAGGCTCAGCCGGCCCACCATGGCTGTGAGCGCGCCGGGGCCGGGGGCCGGGGGCCGGGGGCCGGGGGCCGCGGGCGAGCGAGGGGCGCGAGGAGCTCACACGCGGGCCGGGGCCGCTGCCCGCCCGGCCGCCCTCCCTGCCGGCTGCCCGTGCGCCTTCCGGGTCTCGCCGGCAGCCGCGCTCCGGGCCCCGCCCTCCGCCCCGCCCCGCCCGGCGCGCGGGGCCCGACCCGCACTGGCCCAGCTGCGAGCCTCGGCGCCAGGGGCCGCTGCGCTCCCGCCTTGCGTCGCCCGCGCGGCGCTCCGCACCGCAGCCCGGCCCGCCCGCAGCTGCCGATCCGGGCGTGCCGGCAGCGCCGGGCGGGCCTCGCAGCGGGAGGAAAGGCGCCCCGGCCCCGACCGGCCCAGCGCCCCGCTACAGGTGCTGTAGCCTGCTCGCCCCAGGCTCCCGATGGCGTCTTGTTCCCTGGCCTTGGCCCCGCAGAGCCCGGCGGGCGCTAGTCCTGGCGGTCGGGGGAGCCAGAGTTGAGTCCCGGCCTGTAGAGAGGCCTGGGGAGCCGGCCGAACCCAGCGAGCAAACAACTGGAAATTATTAATAGTTAATGCTCTTCGTATGGCTCCAGCCGCCTCTTGGCTCAGCAGGGCGGGCTCTCAGTGTGTCTCTGGCTCTCATTTCTGCCCCGGAGGGAAAGAGGACCTACTCCGAGTATCCTCAGGAGATTCGGGGGTGGGGAGACACCACCCCCTGGCCTGGCTGCTCTGCTGAACAGGCTGTGACCACACCAGACAGGGAAATTCTGCAGTGGGCGCGAACCGGAACCTTGAAGGACTTGGACAAGCTCAGCAGGCTGCCCACGGGCTGTCCGGGGGGCCGGGGGCTCTCCGGTGGGGGCCACAGCTTCTCATTCAGGGAAGTTCCTTTCTAAAAACCAGATTGGGGGATTGCTCCCTCCTTTGGCTTGACAGAGAGGCCCTGAGTGGGAACTCGTTTCAATAGCTGTCAGCTGTAGCTATTCTCAAATCTAGTGCTTTTGCTCACAGAGACCTCCGTGATTATCAGTTACGTATTGGAAGCTCGCACCCCCACCAGCCCCCCTACCCTGGGAGTTTCTGA
Organism: Panthera pardus; assembly: GCF_024362965.1. Taxonomy (NCBI): domain Eukaryota; kingdom Metazoa; phylum Chordata; class Mammalia; order Carnivora; family Felidae; genus Panthera; species Panthera pardus. Next base: position 55,848,504 of record NW_026526876.1, read on the forward strand.
TGGGTGTTTAGCTCAGAGCCTCAAGCAGGAGGTGTGCCTAGACCTAGCTGGCAGGTGCCAGCTCTGGGCGGAGGTGTGTCCTGGCCGGAGGAGAGGCGAGCTCTGTGCATGCCCCACGATGGCAGCCAGTCTGCATCCTGGCAAAAACAAAGGATACTTGTCCTGCCTGGGACCTGTTAAAGTCAGAATCTAAAGTGAGTAGATGTTAGAGGTCTGCTGGCAAACTTCAGCCCTCCTACCCTCCTTACCTCATCATTTTCAGGTAACAGAAAAGGGGCTTGACTCGGTCCAAGTCACATAGCTGGTACAAGGCACCTTGTCTTGGATGGTCCCCAAGGTTTCATCACTGGAAAAGAAACCTGGCAGGTACCTCTGTACTGGGAGGTCATTCTTTCATTTAGGGCCCGTGGGAATAGATTACAAAGTCAACGGAGCACAGTGTTAGCTCAACGATGGACTGTTAGCAATGGGCCTTGTGAGATGGGCCAAGTAGGTGGCTATGTTGATCCCACCATGTGCACACCCCAGACTGCCCTGCCTCAAGTGGGGCATCCCAAAAGGGTTGGCAGTGCCTCTTGGGGTTGTGGCAAGCATGGGGTGTTGGCAGTAGGAGGACTCAGCGCCCTGGAGGGAACTCACCCCGCAGCATTCCCAGGTAGGTCCTAAGAACTCTTCCCTAATCCTGGTCAGGTTAGGAAAGGTGTCCAGGAAGATGGCAGTTGCTCCAAGGAGGTGATGCCCTTCAAGGTCATCGGCCAGGAAGAGGTGGAGTGTGAGACTGTGGAACGTTGGCATGTTAGGCCAGTGCCCCAGCTCTCTCCATCGAAGTGCGGTCTGTTGTGGGGAGCTTGGGAGGGGTCTCCACCTGCACCTGCTAAAACCCTGGAGCCCAGCACTGCCACCCTCTGAGGGAAATTCTGAAGCATTTAGATTATCCACATTCTGACAGAAGATCCACAGAGACATCAAAGTTGCCAAAGTGAGCCAGGGGATCCAAACCTCCTGGCTTTGTGGGAGCCAGGCAGATCAGAGTGACGCCTTTGAGGCACCCCTTCCTCCCTGGCTCCAGGGTCATCAAGCAGCTGGCCCAGGATTTCACATAGTCCTCTTGGCCATCAAAGTGGACCCGAGAAGCAACCACACACTGACCTCAATCCTGCCAAAGTTTTGTCTGATTCCCAAGAACAGCTCCTCAAATCTACAGTGGATATCAGGAACTCTTCAAGTAGAGCTCAGTCAGGGCTTTCTGAATCCAGAGGATATCCTTGGCCCTCACCCAGGACAACTACCAAGGAGTTCCCGAAGCATAAGCTGATGGCCCACCACGGCCTCCTTCCCCACAGAGAAACCCAGCATCGACACACACAAGAAACTGGAGGGGCTTGAAGAGGTATCCAGCTCCGGGTCTGGACACTGATGGAGGAGTAGAGTTGGAGACCAGGGTCCCAGACAGACTCCCGTGAAACAGGTGCACCCTCTCCCAATAAGCTGCACCAAACTCTGACCCTCCATTGGCTCCCAGCCAATCGAAAGACAAAGAGGAAGGACCCAAGGTTTGTACACTCTTGCTAGACTGTCCTTGAAGAGCTTCAAGGTAAGTCCGAGCTGACTGGAAGCCACATGGGGACCAAGGAGAGGGTGGGGAACATCCTGCCTGCACAGGCATCTCCATCGACTCATGGCATTCCTGATGGAGATGAGCAGAGGTTTTCTTACAACAGAAATTATCCAACTTCAACCTGACCACGTGTCCTTCTGGGTGGGAGAGCAGGGGGACTTCCTTTGTAACTCAAAGGGAGCCATGTAGCTCAGACTGGAAATCAGTTGTATTTCCTCAGCCCTGAGCAATGAGTTCATGCTGTAAATGTACTGTGGTCCTTTGGAAGATCCCCACTTCCCTGGGCTCATCATTGTCCTACATCTTATTCCAGATTGCTTTCCACGGGATGTTTCTTTAAAAAATCTCTAACCAAAACTTGGGAGGGATGATGGATTCCACCTTTGCCCCCTCCCGGTCCAGCTTTGAGGCCTTCTTCTGAGGCATAGCTGGGGCACACCTAGAAATCAGGGGGGAGTTACACGAAACAAAACAAGACCATGGAGCCTGCTTAAGAGTGGACTCTTCTCAAAGCTGTCTTTTCAGAGCGTGCCAGGGCCATCGTCCCCCTGCCTAGTTCACAGAGACCGGTGTCCTCAGAGGACTTGGCTTCTGGCCTGGGGCCTTTCTCAGCAGGGTCTGAGGAAAAAAAGATGCCTAACAATGATGCCAGTCCTGCATTTTCCCTTTTTCTGCACTAAATTAAGCTGATGGCTGAATAGAGTTGAATCAGACAAGAACAGGGCAGGACCCCCACAACTGCGGCTGTTTATTGTTTTGGAACAGCCTGTCTTCAGTAAACCCAGCCAGCCAGAGGATTAAAAACAGCGACGGCTCCAGCATGCTGGCCTGTGCCCCGTGCCCCGTGCCACCTTGCAGTCCCAGCGCATTGGGCCCTGGAGTTCTGGAATTCACAGAGCAGTGGATTTGCCTTGGTGTTGAATCAGGTCCCCCCCTTTCCTTCACATGCACCTGTATCAACCAAAATGCTTTTTTTTTTTTAAATTAAACTTTATTTCCATAAGTATTTTGGCATTAAGATTAGAGTTTTCAAAGAACATTGAAAGGGACCTGCCATATTCAATAAAAAAAAAAAAAGGAACTGAATAAAAAGAATACTCACAGGAGTGTGTGCACAGGCATTGGTGAGGATTGGTCAGGTGAGCCCTGACACTCACAAAGGTGGTGTGAGCCCCATAGAGCCAAGGGACACCCAAGTTCTGGCTTAGCAATTTCAGGTTGAAGTGGGCCTGAGGGAACAGGTCAGTTCCTCTTCTTGTTTTTTTTTTTTTTTTTTTCATGTTTTTTTAAATGTTTATTCTTGAGAGAGAGAGAGACAGAGACAGAGACAGAGCTTGAGCAGGAGAGGGGCAGAGAGAGACACACACACAGAATCTGAAGCAGAATCCAGGCTCTGAGCTGTCAGCACAGAGCCGGACATGGGCTCAAACTAACGGACTGTGAGATCATGACCCGAGCTGAAGTTGGATGCTTAACCACCTGAGCCACCCAGGCGCCCCCCCACCCCACCCCCCCGGCTCAGCTCCTTTTGTGACCTTTCAACTGGGAGACCACCTGGTCAGGTGGGAAGACACCTGGTCCAGCACAGCTGGCGACACTAACCTAGAAACTGCATGCAGCTTGGGATGGAGTCAGGCTGGTGTCCCCTGGGGGGAGAGCCCTGTGACCCCAAATACGACTCCGTCCTTGAGGGCTCCTGATTTGTAAGCTGAGAGCTGTGCTCCCAAATGCTCCCTAGTTACACAGAAAAGGGCCGTGGCCTCTGCAAAATAAAACCCAGATGGGATTTTGCAGAGAGCTGGGGCCCATGGCCTCCTTGGACCTGCGTCAATACACTTGCACTCTTGGCTCCGTTCTGCGTATTCACACTGGACAGGACTTGCAGCCCAGAAAAAGAGCCCTTAGTTGAGCAATTGAAGTTAAGCCCCTTGGCTCCTTGGCTGAAAGGCATGATAGAAGGGTGTGCTGTCACTGTCCCTGGGCAACAGATGGCCGGTCCGCGCTGCCACGCTCCAAAGGCAGCTTCGAGACGCCATGGTGTTTCAGGACCACCCGGGGACGCCGGCCTGCCCGGGCTGTGTGGGAAGAGATGGTGAGTGGGAGCCCGTGGAGGCGGCCAGTTGGCTCCACAGTGATGGTCTGACCCATGGTGTCCTTCCTGGGAGCCAGGGCCCCTAAGTGCTTTCCTCTCCTCCCCCAAATTCAAAGCAGGATACACGCAGGCAGGAGGCGGCTGTGGTTTGCAGCTATGTACAACTGGAATCTCTTGATACTTGCTGAAGACATTTACGTGCCTTTGAAGAAATGTTTTTCAGTTTTGAGTCTTTACTGAAAATTAGCCAGGGGTGGGGGAAGGACTTGATGAGGGAAGAGAGGTCGTGAAGAAAGTGTGTCTCCTGTTTTCCCAGGCAGTATCGCTGGGGGGTAACTGGAATTTGACCTTGCACTTTTGCAGGATGACCCCAAGCACGGACAAGCATTTCTGGAAACTTCTGAAGGTGTCTCTCATGTGCTCATAAATAAATCTGCTCATACACATGGGATGCCTGCTATTAATTTCCCTTTTCCTGCCCCTACCGCCCCTGCTTCTGGTTCTGCTAAGTCATGTGACAGTGTCCCACCACGGTCCCCCAGCAGGCTGCCCTTGTGGAGACCACCATCAGCCATGCCGCTGCCCCTTACCAGGCGCTACCCGGAGCCCTGAGGGCTGCTGCTGCTGCCAACATGGGCGGTGGGGGGAGGCTATATTTGTAGTGCGGTCCTGGAGCAGTGTGGCTTCCTTTATGCCTGCTTCCTGCCCTAGGACTCAAACTTGAACCCTGAAGGGCTAGGCCAAGAGGCAAATAGTAAAACAAACAAACAAAACCAAAACCCCCCTTTGAATTCCAAATCCCTCTCCCCTGAGTCAGGCCTGTCCTTCTGGCCCCTTCTCTTAGAGGCTCCGGGGTCCTGCATGGAAAGAGGTTGTCTGGACCTGGGGATGATGAAGATACTCAACTCTAGCCTCAGCTGGGGACCTCTCCTCCACCAGACAACCATCAAATATCACCCAAATCCCATCTCAACGTCTTGTTTTTGAAGACTGAAAATTGGACTCTGATATCCCAGGGAGATCAGCTACCTTCCTTTACATCAAGGCTGTCTGTCTGCCTGGCAGGCTTTTCAGGCCAGAGCCGCCAGGTAAAGTATCAGAGAAAGGGCCTTCTGGTGTTAGTGGGTGGTATTGGAAGCAGGAGTTTCTAGAATGCCAGACGCCATCACCTTCCACATCCCAAGACAGGCCTTCTGCATAGGACACAATGCCTGCCTGTCCTTCTATACGCTTGTAGTCAAAAGAGCAGTTAACACAAGCTCGGCCGGGCCTTCCATCTCACACGGACAGTAAAAAATCTGGGTTCAGGGGTGCCTGGGTGGCTCAGTCGGTTGGGCGTCCGACTTCAGCTCAGGTCATGATCTCATGGTTTGTGGGTTCGAGCCCCATGTCGGGCTCTGTGCTGACAGCTCAGAGCCTGGAGCCTGCTTCGGATTCTGTCTCCCTCTCTCTCTGCCCCTCCCCTGCTCATGCTCTGTCTCTGTCTCAAAAATAAAACATTAAAAAAAAAAATCTGGGTTCTGGGCCCCTCACTGAAATACTATTTACCAGCAATCTCCTGGCCTTGTTCCACCAGAATGCATTTCACTTCTACTCCCAAGGCTGGTAGCTCTTACCAAAATCCGCTTGGGATTCATTTGAGTAAGCCTGCTCTCCCACAAGACCCATTCATTCAACCAGCACCTATCAAGGGCTTAGTCTGTGAGAGGCAGGGTGTGGGAGCACAGAGGGGGCTCCACCCGGCCTGGGGAGGAAGGGAGGCGAAGCTTGGGCAAAGATTTCCGGAGGAAGTAGCATGTGTGCTGATCTTAGCACACCAAGTAAGAAACAGGCGGGCAAGGAAGGGGCGGGGAGAAGGCAGAAGGAACAACAGGTGAAGGCTGGGAGCTCTGATGGTCTTTGTTGATTACCGAGAAGTAGACCCTAACGCATCCTCTCTACCAAATGCTACCTGCTTCGTGGTCAACCTGGGGACCTTTCTGGTGGCCACACCCAGGATAAACTGCCTAAACTGGGGATAAAGGGCATGTTGGAATCCAGTCACGTTTCCTTGAGTTTGCCTAACAGTCTGGGACTAGATCTTGAGACCTCGTCGCAGAGCTTTGGCGGTCATCTTTCTCTTCTGCCTTAACTTCACTGGGTAGAGAGCACTGAGCGCTGCAGACCTGGCCAGGGCTCCAAGTTCAATCCCTACTGGAGTCAATTAGTTCCACTCCCGGACATACATCCTGCAAAGGTGATCGAGGGAAGCAAAGGTTAGGGTGGCTGGCTTAGTCTAGACATGCTCTCGGCTGGAAATGCCATGTCAAGTACGCGGCCACAAGCTGTTAGTTTTCTTCTTCACTTGTAATGGGGATTGTTTTGTGACTATATACACTGGCAGACGAAAGGTTAATACTCTTTTAATTTTTTTAACTGGACTCAGTTTAGCTCCTATGCCATTTTCTCTCAATGGAAAACTGTCTTGCTAACTCAGTATAGTTTCTTCTCTTCTGGAAATGACTAGTGGCTTTGGGTAATTAATATTCTTGTCTTTCTCTTTTGCCTGGGTGGCATCTGGAGGGGTTTATAGAACATCATGGCAGCAAGGATGGGGTGGCTGGGATGAGTGCCTGGTCCACGGTCATCTTCCTCTCTCTCTGGCCTCCACTAAAGTATAGCTTGTTTTGCTGGGCCCTGGAATGCTACCTTCTGCTTTCAATATCCATAGGCCACCTGTTCCGCAGCACAGTTGCCCTAGCCTAAGGTATCTTCCAATGAGCTGGCCCTTTCACTACTTCTGGGAACTCAGGGGGCTTGGGAGCTGTCACCTCCCCATGATGGGAGTGTGAGGGACTCTGTGAGGTGCACCTCTGTCAGGCCTGTCTGTCTACATAATACCCTCACACACAGTTTCTCTTCCTTCGGGTGCCTTGTTGAACGCAGGGCTTCTCTATGGGGTCTGTGGTCTCCTAGGTTGATCACTGGAAGCCGGGTAATGGCTTCTGGATCAGGACTTCCCTCAAACTTATGGGGGGTCTTTTCCACCCCCAGAGGGCTCAGCCCAGAGTGGTGAGGTTCTGGATTTCTTTTCAGTGACCTTCAGCCTCTCTGCCTAGTCATATTCCCTCTAGTTTTTCCTTTCCTGACCGTCAAAATCCTCCTTTAAAATGGAAAAAGATACTTATGTCAAAATCCACTGTCCTGTGATGATAGCGTGGATTGTAAGCAAAGTTCTCCAGAATTTTGGCTCTTAAAATTTATTTTTTTAATGTTTATTTATTTAGAGAAAGAGAGAGAGAGAGAGAAAGAGAGAGAGAGAGAGAGAGAGCAAGAGGGTGAGTGTGAGCAGGGGAGGGGCAGAGAGAGAGGAAGAGAGAGAAAATGCCAGGCAGGCTCCAAGCTGTCAGCACAGAGCCTGACCCAGGGCTTGGTCCCACGAACTGTGAGATCTTGACCTAAGTCAAAACCAAGAGTCAGATGCTTAACCAGCTAAGCCACACAGGCGCCCTGGCTCTTAAAATTTAATGGTAGGGGCACCTACCTGGCTGGCTCAGTTGGTAGAGCATGCAACTTTTGATCTCAGGGCAGCAAGTTCGAGCCCCACATTGGGCACAGAGATTACTTAAAAAAAAATTAAAGGTACATGTTCAGAATAAGAAACAAGGGGCACCTGAGTGGCTCAGTCGGTTAAGTGTCTGATTCCGGCTTAGGTCATTATCTCACATTCGTGGGTTTGAGCTCTGCATCGGGCTCTACACTGACAATATGGAGCCTACTTGGGATTCTCTCATTCTCTCTCTCTCTGTCCCTCCCTGACTTGCACTTTCTCTCTTAAAATAAATAAACTTAAAAAAATACTTTACAAAAGAGAATAAGAAACAAAAACAAAACAAAATGCTATCCCAACACTCTTGTGTTGCCAACCACGGCTTTAAAGACCACTCAAGACTTTCCTCTCTACTACAAAATCACAAAAGTCTATATAGGTCTGAAGCTAGGAATTTAAGCTATTCCATCTCTATCCTTTCCCCCATTCGCACCTGAGGACAATGCACACAGGACACCCTGCCTGCTCCCGGAGTGGTGGGGAAAGTGGAGAGGTACAGAGGAATAGGAAGGATGCCCAATTTAACATCAAACTATCACCTCTCTCATGCACAGAGGATAATCATTGCTGTCATGAGGGACCCAACAAAGCACGTCCTCCAGCAGCCCTGACCGTGAAGGAAGCCACAGGTCATTCGCTTAATGAGAAAGCTTTCTTGCAACATGATACGGCACCAGTTGGGTCACATTTGGTTTTATGCAACAAAACCCAAAGGGGAACTTCTGCTTCCTGGGTCTCCTTGGGCACAGCTGCAACCACATCCTCTAGATCAAGGAGCAGGAAAAAATATCCAGGGCAAGTGATGTGGAGAAGTGGGCACACACACACACCATCGAGGACAGTGTGCAACAAAACCATCTCTGTGGAGGATGTTTTGGTAAAGAGCTAGCAACCTTCTAAATGTGCACATCCTTTAAAGGGGAACAGGACAATTTTAGAAGAGTATCCTACAAAAAGACGAGAACAAGTAAGCAAAGATACTTACACAGAGCCTCACTGATGAGGTGTTTCTAACAGCCAAAGAATACAAACCACCTGTTTATAGATTGATGGGAGACTAGCTAAATCAACAATGATATATCTGAACTGCAAAATACCAGGCAGTCACTTAAATCAATAGATCTCTATATGCTGAAGAACAAGATGTCTTAAATTCTGTTGTTAAGCTGCTTACTATTGACTTTTTTTTTTTTTTTTTTTTGGCAAAAGCCCCTCTTCCCCCCACCTCCCACAGTATAGAGACAAAGTCTAGAAGAAGAGCAGGACTTTTGATATCTTGCCACATTGTTGTTGTTTTTAATTTTTTTATGTTTATTTTTGAGAGAGACAGAGAGCAAGCAGGGGAGAGGCAGAGAGAGAGAGGGAGACACAGAATCTGAAACAGGCGCCAGGCTCTGAGCCGTCAGCACAGAGCCCGACGCGGGCCTCGAACTCATGGACCGTGAGATCATGACTGGAGCCGAAGTTGGATGCTCAAATGATTGAGCCACCCAACCCTGCCTCCCCTGTATCTTGCCACACTGTTTTAACTTATTAACAGCAATACCGATATGATGCTTTAAAGAGGAGTATTACTGTTGCAACATTTTATAAGGTAAAGAAAATGGAAGCAGCAGCCCAGGAAACACTCAGAACCATCAGTGTTGCCAGTTAGGAGACAGGAGACTGGCTGGAGTGAGGTTCACACCAGCTCCTTCTGAGAAAGCCTCGGAACGAAGAGGAAGTCCCTGGGCCCAGTCGGGAGACCACGGAGAGGGGCTTCCCCATGCTGAAACCCCACCTCCCAGGCCTTCCGGGGGCCCACAGTCTTGACTTGTTGGGGCAAGTTGCATTTTCTCTTGATTAATAATTCAGAGATCAAGGATCAAGTAACCGTATTGGTTGACAGTGAGAGTTGTCAAGTGTGACTGAGTCTAAGGCTTGGTGATGCAGGAGCCAGGGAAGGGAGGTGGTGCCACAGAGACATGGGGGGGTTCTAGGAAGGCGGCTGAGCCTACCTGGGGGTTACACAGGAGCTAATGATGGGACGTGAAGGTGGGCTGAGGGGAAGGACACCAGCTAAAAATCTGAGAAACCTCGAAGGCACAGCAGGTGTTTGCACCTGTGATGAATACATTGCCTGAAGGAATCTGGAGTGAAGACCTTGGGGCCTGACCACAGTCAAGGCTCATTCAGGTCAAGAAGAGCCAGTGAAGGAGACCAAGAGGGACTGGAACAAGAAAGCAAGGCATCACGGGGGTTTCGGGAGAATTCCCGGGGAGGGGTGGGGAGGACTCATCAAATAAATGGAGAGTGCACAGAGAATGGAAGTTTAGCAAGATCATCAGCGACCTCCAAGAAACATTTCTGGAAAGTAGCTGACTGGATACCTTATAAGAGGAAACGCGTGTGGGGGATGCAGGCAGAGGCTGTCCCTCTCATCTGAAATGATAACAAAAACAACAGCAGGAGCATGGGGGCTGGGAGGGTGGTGGGATCATAATGGGGAGAAAGCAAGTGTTTGAAACGCTCAGAGCCTCAATTTCCCATCTGCAAAAGAGAATTTGACCGACGTTCCAAAAACAAGTAAACATGCTACCTAATGCTGATGCTCCGATTTGGAGCTTCCCGACCCCAGAGCCAAGCCACTGCTACAACTAATGCGCAGCAAATGACCACATCGATCCCCTCAGCAATGGGGCTGTGTGTGGGGGCACCCTGAAGCAGCCACAGTCCCTGCGCCCATCACCTCTGGCCTTAGCACTCCATTTGCCCAAGCGTGAGGTGACAGAAGCACAAATGTTACCATTTCTAGGTTTCAAGTCCCAGGGGGTTGGGGAAGCACCAATACACAGGTGTAACCCGTGGGGCTCGTGGGAGATTTGAAAGAAGGATGGGCTTCCCCTCAAATGGTGCCCAAGCCTCCGCCGTCCCTTCCAGTTGGCACGGTTTTGTTCTTAGAGCACAGCTGCCTTGCACGGGGGTTTCCTTGCCTTCTGATGTCCTTCTTCCTTCCTCCTCTGCTCCCTCCCTCCCTTTGTTTATTTTTGAAGGAGAGAGAGATAGAGTGTGAGCCAGGGAAGGGCAGAGAGAGAGGGAGACACAGAATCCAAAGCAGGCTCCAGGCTCCGAGCTGTCAGCACAGAGCCCGATGTGGGGCTCGAACTCACGAACTGAGATCATGACCTGAGCCGAAGTCGGACGCCCATTGGACTGAGCCACCCAGGGGCCCCTGATGTTCTTCCTAAAGGTGGCAGGGCCAACCCCAGGAGGTGGCCTCCAGGGTTCTCCACATGGGATTTGGGTGATGGGTCAGGTGTGTTGCTGACTGGGTAGTGAATTTCAAATGAAACGGTGCTCTCTCCTGTACAAAGGTGACGCTGCCCCCCAGCCCACCCCACTCCACCCTGAGGTCAGAAAAGTCATGCGTGGCAGCTATTAATGAGGGTAGCAGCTTCCAAACTGACTTCTGGGCGAATCTGGAGTTCTTCAGAGATGTTCTGGTGGGCAAAGGAGCTCCACAAAGGTTCAATATTAACTTCTGCCTAAGAGTGCATTTTAAAAAAAAATTGTTTTTTTAATGTTTGTTTATTTTTGAGAGAGACAGAGACAGAATGTGAGTAGGTTAGGGGCAGAGAGAGAGGGAGACACAGAATCCGAGGCAGGCTCCAGGCTCTGAGCTGTCAGCACAGAGCCCAATGTGGGGCTTGAACTCAGAGCTGTGAGATCATGACCTGAGCCGAAGTCAGACACTCAACTGACTGAGCCACCCAGGCGCCCCCCACTAAGAGTGCATTATTTAAAACCTATTCTAAAAACTAAACATTTGGGGCACCTGGGTGGCTCAGTCAAATTAAGTGTCTTGACTCTTGATTTCGGTTCATGGTTTGTGAGATCGAGCCCTGCGTCGGGCTCTGAGCTGACAGTGCGGAGCCTGCTTGGGATTCTCCCTGCCTCTCTCTCTCTGCCTCTCCTCTGCTCACCTGCTCTCTCTCTCGCTCTCAAAAATAAATAAATAAACATATTAAAAAATACCTAAATATTCAAGACTGTAACAGTACAACATGCATCCTCAAATGTGTCTCGGGTGCAAATGTACGATGATACAGACCCTTTGTGTGTTAACCTGTGCCGTTAGGGCTGCTCACGTACCCGTAGACCTCAGGATCAAGAGTCCTTGTCACGTCTGTGTAACTGAAGAGTGTCTGGGATTGCAAGGAGGGCTGTTAAAACAGAACTGTGTTAGCTGCAAATTCTAAACTGGATTAAATCAAGCTTTCTGTATTCTGTGCAACCAAAGCCAAGCACAGAAATAAGTTGGATGCCAGGATTGATAAAGTGTCATCCATCACCTGAGATTTAAAATGCTTTCTATTTACTGCAGTGGTTTCAATGCTCTCTGATTTGCTTTCAAAGTTACTTGAACTTGTAACACGTATTAATAAAATACTTGTTCTGTAGAGCGAGAGTCCCACGTAAAATGGTGTCTCGTGAATTTGAAAGCCACAGGTGTGGCACAAAGAGCATGGGTGGACCGAGACAGGAGTCAGACCCTGGCACCACCACCTGCTGGCCGTGGCAGTGGCATCTGCCTTCCAGGCCTCCAGGTCCACGTCGACACAATGGAGCTGGCCACACCTGCTTAGCGGCGATTTTGATCCCACGAGGTAGCACCCCGTATTCAGGATGCAGTAAATACTCAGCAGCTGGTTCCTGTCCAGATACAGAGAGCACAGAAGAGTGCAGACCCCTTGGTCCCCCTCACGATCAAAGAGATGATCTGCCTGCCCGACAGTATGGGTAGCCAAGGGCCCGGACGAACCCAGCTGGGACCTCACCTACAGTGGGCGCCCTCCTGTGACAGCACAGCCAGCCACCTGTAGTGCCAACGGCATGAATACTTTAAGAGCCGTGCCAGGGAGGCAACAGGCATGGGCACGAGGTCGTGGGGTGTCTCTGTGTGTGAATTCACGTTTTTCTTTCTACAACATTGGCTATTTTTCCGTCTGCCTGCTAATGCTCTTCAGGGTCTGCTCCAGGCAGCCCAGCCACAGTGCTTTAGTTTGGGAATAATTCTGGGGCACGCGGTCTCTCCAGCAGCTGGTCTGCTTCCCTTCTCCCCGAGAACCGCCTTTCTTTTCCATCAGCACAGAGCAAACATGCACAAGAAGATAGAGTTTCTCTCCATCACTTCACCTGGCTCTCCTGAAAGTGGCTGCCCGCTTTGCAAATAATTTCCTTGGCCTCAGAAGCAAAGGAAGGTTTGTGGAGAAGCTGTTCTTAATTTCTCACTTTTGAAAAATGACCCCAAATGGGAGGAGGCACGGCAATTGTACAAATTCCATTTGCTTACTGAGCAGAAGCTACCAGAGCCCTGAGATTAAGTGATAAACATCCCTAGGGGACAAAGCGCTGAACCCTGTTTAACTTTAATATCCCTCTATCACTTAGCATTCTCTGTATCAATATCCCCAAAGCGGATTGAAAACCCAGATTATAGGGATTCAGCTGGCCTTGGGAAAGGTCTAAACTTCTTTGAAAGGCAACTGTAAAGTAATGCAAATAGCTGGTGAACCTCTGCCTGTCCCAAGATATTCTTACGTAGTTTTTTGGGTATTGTAGGAAAGGGAAAAAAAAAAAAGGAGGGCAGGCAGGAATTCTGTCCCTGCCATGAATGGCCAGTTGAAGTCTCGTCTATGGACACCGGACACCGTATTTAAAGAATTTGTTTGGAAGGGAGCCTTTGGCAACCTTTCTAATTTGCCTTCAGAGGAAACGTGCCACATTTTCCACAACAGGCAGCCCAGCCAACACCACCAGGAGGAAGGAAGCTCTTTTCTGTCTGTAGGGTTATCCCTAAATACTGTGGAAATAGCAGCTGTTAGGACAAGGGGAATAGAGGGTTCGGAGAGTCTTAAAACGCTTGAATAAGTTGGATATCACAAGCATGACCTGAAAAGGCAAAGACTTGGGGCACCTTGGTGGCTCAGTCGGTCGAGCGTCTGACTTTGGCTCAGGTCACGATCTCGCGGTTCGTGAGTTTGAGCCCCGCTTCGGGCTCACTCTGCACTAACAGTGCGGAGCCTAGGAGCCCGTTTTGAATTCCGTGTCTCCTTCTCTCTCTGCCCCTCCCCTGCTCACGCTCTGTCTCTCTCTGTCTCTCAAAAATAAATAGACATTACAATTTTTTTTTTTTAAAAGGCAAAGACTAGCTATTCCGCTGCTCACCCCCGAGGCAGCCTGCACACAGCAGCATGGTTATGTTGTCACCTGGCCATTTTGTTCAAGTCAGTCCAGGGACAGAACAAGCCCTATGGCCACCCACCATCCAGCCAGGCCGGGCACTGGTGGTTCAGGCCTGGCGAGCGATAATGGACATTTACTTCGTTTTTCACGCTGCCTGATGGCTGAAGAGCACGCAACCTGGTCTCCTGTGACCTACACAGTCCTATTAATTATAATCCCCTTTTACAGATCCTGAAAACTAAGGTTCGGAGGACTAAGGACTCGTCCAACGCCAAGTCAAAGTGCCGTAACCGGACCTGGAGACCAGGTCCTTCTGTAGAAATTTCCAGTCTCAGGCTGCTTTTGTTTCAGATGGACACATTCTTCCTACCCTGCTGCTCTCCAGTGGCTGGTTATATTGGTGACAAGGACGAGAACGGGGCAGGCGAGCCACCTCGCACTGCTCTTCTGGAGGGTTCTAAGGAAAAGTCTCTTTTCTCATCAGATTGATCTCTGGGTACCCCAGTTTAGTGGGGAGAGGGTGGAAATAAAGAATGGAAACTAGGTAAGGCTCTTGAAGCCAGCCTAATGGAAGTGCTGCAACAGATTTTCCACCGCTGAAGGAAACGCCAGACTTCCCAAAAAGTTCACTGCAAAATGCCCACCCACTTATTACGGAAACAGGATTAACTTACTGTGTACAGGACAGAACTCATCTGCAGTCACATGGAAAAGCAGGCTGTGACCGGAACAGTAAGGTGGAGAAGGGAAAGTCAACAGGACAGAAATTCAGAGCACAAGAAGGGTTCCAGATCGGACGCAACACACTCTACGCGTATTTAGAGGTGTCCAGCAGACTGGACGTGCCAGGACCGTGCTGATGAACGAGTCTGTTTTCAGGCACTGCTTCCTTCGGCCGTCAGGGAAGGGGCACATCTTCACCGGGGAGAAGGGGAGACGCTGCGGAGGGCCCGAGGTTCACAGGCTTCCTGATTCTTTCCTATTGTCCGTTCTGTTTTCTGTCATCAGTAAGGAAATACACCCTAGCAAATGACATCCAGTAATGCTTTAATTAACTGTAGTACTTTATGCTCCAATATGCACCACGAAATCACTTCCAGATGGGGGAAATGAAAGATATTTACACAAAAAAGCAGTCCCTTTATTTTAAGGAAATTGATATCTCCCACAAGTATAGAACTTTGAGGGTCTGGGAGGCTATCTATTTTGATAAATACTAGGATCAGACTGGAAATTGAGATTTACGATATAAAACGGATGCCAACTTTTCATGTGTCCGTGTTTCCAAGGCTATTGTTTAAATGGCCCGATGCAGTTCTAATGATTTTATTTTTAGAAATCTGACTTGGAGTAGAGAAGTGTGAAACACTTGCTCTCACTGTCAGCCAGCTAGTTATTCTGGAGATTTCTCCTCCTAGGGAGAGGAATTACATTTCCAGCTGTGACCTTTTGGCATTTCCCCTAGCATTCCATAAACAGGGAGCTAGGTTTCCTTGTCCAACAGCAATTCAGGATGGGCTGGTGGAGCACCCCCACATCAGGCAGCAGCCGCAGACGTGCTTGCTCGCCCTGTCCGGTCCTAACTGTCACCCTGCTCCCTCGCAGTCTGCTCTCACTCTCGTTTGATCTGCACCCAAGAGCCATCCTCGGCTTGAGAAAGGAGGCACCTTTTTCTGGGGGGAAAGTCCTAGGTACTAGTTCTTGGGTCTTTAAGAGAGGGAGGAGTGGCGACAGTTTCACTTCCAGAACCGAACTTGGAGGTCCAAACACTCTGTCCACCCATTGTGGTTCCTATCACATGGTTATGATTCAGACAGAAGTTTCTCCGGCCTGGCCACCCCTAAGCCAGCTATCAGGAAGTCTGTCCATAAAAGTAGATCTTCATCAATTATAAATTACCAATATGTATTTTAACCACATAAAGTGGCTTCAAGGTTTTTTTTTTTTTTTTTTTTTTGCTTTTTTTTTTAGGAGTTAGAGAAAGTGGGGGGGAGGAATGGGCACAATATCTAATTTAGCTTAATAACAGAGTTCTTTGTTACTGTTTTTATCTCCTTTATGTATGTTATTTTGAAGTGACAATCATATATCAAATTTCTCTTTGGGGCCAGGTTGTCAAAACGGCAAGAATCTTAGTCTGTATGGGGACAGCACAATTCTGGCATGGTCCCTGTCATCAACACAAGCTTCAAATTAAAGCCCCTGGATGTTAGCAAAGAGTCTTTCCCATGTTGGTACCAGCTCAACGATACAGTAATTACACTTGCTTAGAGAGTTGGGAAAAATAAATCTTCACGAAAACGTGCTACGGGAACACTTTGATAAAGCAAATGTTGCTCTATTGCAATAGTTTCTAACAAGGGGGGGTAAATGTTCCAATCACCCACATGCCCAGACCCCACTCCAGACTTCCTGATTCAGAATCTCCAGGCAACTGTATTTGTAAAATGGGCCCCAGGTGATTCTGATGCATACCCCCAGTTGAGAAACATGCAGTCTTTAGAAGATGCATACGCGGAATTCAGACTCTATCAACGAGACATTTAGCATAACTCCTACTGACATCTGTGGGCTCCTTGGAGATTACTGACAATGTAATAAATCAAGAAAGCAACTTCCCTGGCTGTGACCACCAACGAGGGGGAAACAGCGGCTTGACATCTCAATGCGTTACGGAGCCGTACAGAAAACAACTTCTCAGAATGAACCAGAGAGAGAAGTGCGGGTCTATAAACACCGAGAGTGACAAGAACCAGGTGCAAGAGTCCACTGGCTCTCCCGGCTCCCCAGGTTGATGACAGATGGCTGAAGTGCCTGTGCTGTTTGGAGATGGGCCCATCAGCCCTTCTTTCAAGGGCAGGAAGAGAATGTTAACCTCCCTCAGTGCGCGCTGTGGGGCGTCACCGGGGCAGCAGGACGGCTGTCCCGGCAAAGTGAAGTCCGGGCAGTGTGCGGCCTGCGCTCGCCCCGTCCCCTCCCCGGCCTTTCTGCACTTTTCTCATTTAGCAATCTTTCCCTAAGAGAGCTCAGCCAAAGGTCACACCTCTTACTTTCTTCTCGGTGTTGTCCAGTTTGAGACGCTCAGCACATACGAGTCATACTGACTAGCAAGAAGAGACTGGAAGCCGGTGAAGAAGTGAGGCCTGGGATCAAAGCTGCGGCCGATGGGCTGAGTCTGGGACAAGGCTGATGGAGGGGAAGGGGCGCCGCACAGACTGGTTGCATTGGAAAACAAGAAAGGGAAAAATAATCAGTTCCTGGTCTGGTTTTCAAACCTTAAAGTTTCCTCCTTTATGGCTGTCACAAGTTTTATGGATTTTCAGGAAACTTCCTCTATCCTGAAAACTCATTTTTGAGCGCTATTTGATATCCCAATTTTATCCTGAGGGCCTGTTATGTGCATTTTCTGTAAAGAGCTCCTCCTTCCTCCTCAGCGCTCTCTCCCCACCTGGCCAACACATTGTTCAGAATTCCCAAACAATGCAGACACGAAAGGCGGCTGCCCTGAGGCTGTGGTCCCGGTTAACTGAGGCTCGGTTTCCACTGAACCAGGCAACTCAGGGCAGCTACCTGACATGCTGCCCGTTCTCATGCTGCAGGATGATGTGGGGACTGAGTGGCTCTAGGGGGCAGCTCTCTTCTGCAAAGCCATGCTGGCTGAGAGCCAGTGGACAGGCCGGGCAGGCCAGGGGTCAGGCTGTGTTCTGGGCTGGCGCAGGCTCTGAGCAGGTGTTTAAGGTCAACATTCTGTTCTGAAGGTATGTCGTTCTGGCACCTCACATCACCTCTGTCGTTTCAGATCATTCTGGAAAGTAATGTGGGTTTGAAAATACATGGCCAGGAAGGGGATTAGAGGGTCCAGGCCTCCTGTGCTGTCCCACAGCATCATCTGAGGAGAAAGCCTAGGACAAGGTTTCTAGGAAAACTTCCTAGTTTCTTTTCACAGAAGGCAATGCCTCCCCTAGAAGTCAGGGCCAGAGTGGGAATAAAGAAATGGAGAAAATAATCTGCTTACAGCATGCGGTGAGTATGCCGAGCAGAATCCTCTCTCCAAGGCAGATATGGGTGTACCCCCATACCCAGGCAAGGAGCCCCAGGGCACAGAGGGCACCTGCTTCTGAGGCCTAGCACATACAGTCTTCCTGGGTGAGACACACAGAGGGACTTTCTCCTGAGACACATACAGAGAGGGGACCGGAGATTACTGAGATAACCTGGCCTAGGCATGACAATACATACCAGGAGATGGATCTAGAAGGAAGAATGCACCTGCTTCCACTGCCTTCATCAGGCAAGACGAATGTCCTACAGCTGTAATGTGCCACTGCATTAGGTCAGGCCCCAGAGCCAAGCCCACAGAACAGGGAGCACAAATCTTAGGGTCTGGCTGCAGGGGTAACCTCCCACAGCAGCAAGTGGAGGAAGGGGTGAGATCCAGGGCTTCTGGCCAGGTGGGGCAGATAGGGCCACGTGCCAGAAGGCGTGACAGCAGAGGTGAGGCTGTAAAGCCAGTGACGAGCAGCTCACGAACACAAGTGAACCGCAGGGCCCTTTCACCCACCGCTGCCTCTGCTATAGAATCAAAGACCAACTCTGTAGCCTTTTTATCACCCTGCCCTTGCTTGGCTTTTGGATTAGGACAAGAATTAAGACAGGTCATGGAGAAGACACATGAACAACCCAAATGTCCCAGGAGGTTTCAGGATTGATGATCTGAGAGTCAGGGGGAATGCAGGATTGGTGGGGGGCTTCCAGGCAGCCGGGTGCTGAGGGGCACCAGCCAGGGAAAACAGTGCCCCATGCATGCTCCTACAGTCTCTTTTTAATCAGTTTCTCTAGTTTGCGGATGCGAGAGGATTCCTGTTCTGGTGTCGGAGCCAGTAGTGACAGTGAGCCGGAGCCTTCTGGCCCAGAAGGTGGGGTGGGGAGCCTCTGGCGCAGGAGCTCCAGCATGCTGCTCTGCTCGCTTCTCTTCAGCCCCTGAAGTTGAAAGAGAAAGGAGGGTAATCATGACATCTGGCCCCAGTAAGTCCCTAGGGGAGAGTGCAATATCTCGTGTGCTGTTAGCCACGGCTGTGCAAACAGCATAATTGCTCTAGGCTGAAGATGAACACTTCCTTCGGGGGCGTTGCCTGCTGTGGGTAGTAGCCTGAGAGAAGAGCGGAGGGAAGAAAAACGGGAAAAACGGGTGAAAGGAAAGGAGAGAAAGAAGGGGCGGAGAGAAGGGACAGTTCACTCCTTCCGCCCCCAGCCTCTGCTGAGCCTTTGGTTCCCCATGGGGCTCGGAGGTACCAGCAGAGTCAGGAAGTTATTTTGTCCGGGGTCCTTCTCCTCAGAAGACGTCTTAGAATCTGGTTTGTGGTCTGGGGCTAGGCAGATGCACTCTGAGAAAGCTCCCCAGGAGCCCGTATCCAACCCCCTGGTTAGGAACCACTGCGTGTGAGAAGGATGTGCAAGTGTGGACAAAACAAGACAGCGAGCTAACCTTCATGTCCAGTATCTTCTGGAAGGTTTCTGTGTTGCAGTCCGTAAGGAGTTTGATATAGTTGTCAACAAACACCACCAGCGGTTCGTGAGGGGCCATCACTACCTGCAGGGGAGGGAGACAAGAGTGGGCCTGCAGGAAAACTCATGACTGGAAAGCAGGGGATCATTTTTCCTTACTTGCAAGCTGACCACAAAATGGATTCTGCAAGATTTCCTTAAGCGGCAGCAACCCTAAACTCAGAAATGTCCCGACGGCCTATTTCATCTCAACGTTCAATTACAGCAATGTTTCTTAAATTTATTAAAGCATAAATATCACCTGGATTGCTTTTTAAGTGTAGATTTCTAGGTGCCTCCCCTGAAGATCTGAACTCAGAGACCTGGGGTGGGGTCCTCCCACGTGGTTTTTAAGTATCGGGACCATTTGTGAAACGCTGTGCCGGAGAGCCTCCTGTTCTGAGATGGGGGTTCATGATACCTGCTCCTACTGTCCCAATGCGTCTTTATCCCTGAGGAATGACTCACGAAACCCATAGATCTAAATGGATTTTCTCAAGGACAAAAATCCCAAAGTTGCCTTTCAAGACTTAAAATCTGAACTTCATTTAACTACATGCACTTAAACTGTCAATTAATCTACAAACAGAAGGAAACTGAGGGCATCACAATCTTCAGATCCATTCCGGTTTGGTTTTGGAATGCAGGAACTCCTGAGAATGGACCAGAGGGTGACAAGCAGTATTCACTCAGACACTCCCTGCAGATCGCTCCCCAACTGCACGCTCCCCTCTCCGGTGAGTGAGCCAGCTGGGGGAAGAAGCCGATTAGGCCGCTTCCAGTTTCCTCCGGCCTGGGCTCAAGGTCTGTGCAGGAACCTCACCTGGTCCCACTGATGGGACATAGCTACTCTTCACTCCCGCCATCATTCGAGCCATTCTGTTTGGGAGACAGGCCTGACGAGCTTGCAGGCCCTGTACTTTTAGGAACATTTCATGATGGTTCCATTTGTTCTCCAGCCTTCTCCCCTCCCCCAAACAGGCCCCCCTCTCTTCTCAACAAGTGCAGGTGAAAATCAGATGCAGGTGCTCAAGGCTTCAGACATTCTCCATATCATCACCCCACATATAATAGTTTGTTGAACGGGGCCTAAAGCCCCCGTTAAAGCCTATTTGCTGATCAGATTCAGTTACTGCAACATCTGCTTGGAGTTCCTGGAAAGTTGCAGGGTATAGAAAGCTAAAGAGGTTTATGTGGGAAAGTGAGTAACTGATAGCTGGGCTAAATTCCTGCTGAGAAGTAAAGAGATCCTTGACTCAGACACTGATTCACAGCGACAGCCCCACCTAATTTCCAATCTTGGCCAAATCCTACAAGAGAATCCCATTACAACGAAAAATTCATTTGTCACAAAGAATTACTGATCCCCTGAGTAACTGTCCACTGACTTTCAACAATCTCTGATGAGGCCCAAATCTGGTCCAGTCAAAGAATGTGGACAATCCTTTGGGGCTGATGAGGACAGCCCTCATCTGTACTTTCAAAACCAGTAGTCCTTCGAATAAACCACCAGATAACCAGCCCCTTTTAATAGAAACCCTGAGGAAGACACAAGACCCACCTTGAGTATCATTTCTGCCCGGGTCATGCCTTTCACAACAATTTTAGTGTAACTGGCAGGTGCTTTCCTCACCACCTGTGAGCCAATGGAAGGTAGATCAAGCAGGACCATCTTCAAGGAATGGGTGTCCAGCAGCAGCTGTGGGAATGAAGCAGATTACTAGCCACTTCATGGGGACACAGCACTTAGTATACCTATGCTGATGAATACCATTTTCCTGGAGCGCCTGGGTGGCTCAGTCAGTTAAGTGTCTGACTTTGGCTCAGGTCATGATCTTGTGGTTCACAAATTCGAGCCCTGCGTGGGGCTCTGTGCTGACAGCTCAAAGCTTGGAGCCTGCTTCGTATTCTGTGTCTCCCTCTCTCTCTGCCCCTCCCCACCCCATGCTCTGTCTCTCTCTCTCTCTCAAAAAAACCAAAAGCAAAAGCAAGCATTTTCTGATTTCTCCATTCTTGATGGAGAGAATTTGGAAAATCAACAGAAATATAAAAGGAAAAACATTTGTTACATACAATTCCCATTACCCAGGAAAAAACCAAGATGACACAGTTAAATGTTGGTAAGAGAGTAGATCTTAAATGTTCTCACCACAAAAAAGAAATGGTAATTATGTGACAGGATGGAGGTGTTAGTTAATGCTGTGGCGGGAATCATTTTACAAGATATTAACGTATCAAACTAACACACTGTGTATCCTTTGTACTCACACAATGTTATATGCCAATTATATCTCAATAAAGCTAGAAAAAATGTGGTCTAATTTCTGCCAGTTAAAAACTAAATCAGGAGCACCTGGGTAGCTCAGTTGGTTAAGCGTCTGACTTCGGCTCAGGTCATGATCTCGAGGTTCCTGAGTTTGAGCCCCGTGTCAGGCTCTGTGCTAACAGCTCAGAGTCTGGAGCCTGCTTCAGATTCTGTGTCTCCCTCTCTCTCTCTGCCCCTCCCCTGTTCCTGCTCTGTCTCTCAAAAATGAATAAACGTTAAAAAAATTAAAAAAAAAAAATCTACCGCTTAAAATAAAATGAGGCTATATCAAAGATACATAAGCAAAGGAAAAAGACAAACTAGAAAAGCGTATGTGCGGTACGGGCAAAGGAATACCATTCAGAACACATAAAGAATCCTATAAATCAACAAGAAAAAGATCAGCAACCCCAAAGCAATAATAACACCAACAGTGGAGCAAAGATTTGAACTGGCAACTCACAGAAGCAGAAACTGAAGTGCCTACAAGGCAAGTGAAATGATAGTTAACCTTATTAGTAATCTAGTAAATGCAAATTAAAACCACAATTGTATACCATTTCATAATCATGAGATAGGCACAAGTAAAAAGGTTGATGATATCAAGTGTTGGCATGGATACAGTGCAATGAAATTCACACTTGTGGTAAGAGTATAAATTAAAGCACTTTGGGGGGAATTCAGTAATATTTCCTGCTCGTGCATGTGTATAACCCATAACACAGCCCTCACACTTACATCCTTGAGAGAAATTCTTGCCCCCGTGAAAAATGTTCCCTGCATCTGCTGTCTATAAAAGCAGAAGACTGGGCGTGCCTTGGGTGGCTCAGTTAGGTAAGCGTCTGACTCTTGATATCAGCTCAGGTCATGATCTCATGGTTCATGAAATTAAGCCCCTCATTGGGCTCTGCACTGACAGCATGGAGCCTGCTTGGGATTCTCTCTCTCTCTCTCTCTCTCTCTCTCTCTCTCTCTCTCTGCTTCTCCCCCGCTTGCTCACACACATATGCCCTCTCTCTCAAAATAAATAAATAAACATTAAAAAAAAAAAAGTAAAACCAAAAGACTGGAAACAATCTAAATGTCCATCAACAGCAGAATGAACAAACAAATGGTGGCATATTCGTGCAATGGAACAAGATACTGAAGTTGAAATGAATGAACTCAAACAACATATATCAATGTGGTTAAATCTCAAAAAACATTGTTAGGCAAAAATAGCAAGTGGGGAAATGATACATTTAGTACCACTTGCATAAAGTTTTAAAATGCAAAACAAAATCACGTATCATTTGAGAATATATACACACGCAACATACCAAAATACACATGGGAATGATAAAAATCAAGATCAGAATAATGGTTACCTTTGGGCACGGAGGGAGGGGAATGGCAGGGTAGAGTCCACAGCGGGCTTCGGTAGTAATTGTAGGATTTCCTTTATAAGAAAAACTAAAGCAAACTAGAGCATGTTAAGATTTGACCCAGCTACGTGTTACACCAGTGTTCCCGACACTAGTTCCTATACTTTTGTTAACTGGGAATATTAATATTTTCTCTTTTTGTCACTCCTTCTCTGTTTTGTTTTTGTTTTATGGAATGCTATTTGACGCTTGGTGAGGATTCAACTTTACCTTCCATGTAGCAAATTTTCAGAGGCTTGTCAAAATCAAAGCCATGTCTTAGCATTATTTGTCGGTGGGAAAAACACGATTAGGTTTTAAAACACATGAGGATACTTCCTACTTTTTCTACACTTCCTACTTCCCAGAGATATATTATATGCATAAATAATTGTATAGTCTTAAGTGACAGGAAGAGTTTTGAACGAACTTGACATAATTCTCTGGGTCTCCCATATCTTGAGAGAGATGACATTTTCAGTCCCTGGCCAGTCACAATAAAATTCTGTTCTCACCAGACAGCTGAACAGATGGAGACCTTGGTCTCAGGTTTTACAAAAAGCAATGAAGTCAGAAAAGGCAAGAGTTAGTCTGACAGAGACTTTGCAGCT
Organism: Panthera pardus; assembly: GCF_024362965.1. Classification (NCBI taxonomy): domain Eukaryota; kingdom Metazoa; phylum Chordata; class Mammalia; order Carnivora; family Felidae; genus Panthera; species Panthera pardus. Next base: position 55,871,891 of record NW_026526876.1, read on the forward strand.
GTCTATAGGAAGTGCAGGTGAAAGGCCCCATTTATCATGAAAATCTGCTGGCTTTCCCCTTCGAAAATAGCTAGCAGTTCATCTTCTTAGGCATGAAGCACTGGAGAAAGAGATGGCCATCAGCCAAATTTGTTTGAGCCTCAGAGAAAATTTTTGGGGTGCTATAGCTCTTGTCGGTGTGCTCTTGGGGCATAAGGCTGGCCAGCACCCCATGCCCGTGAAAGGTCATCACCCAGCAGCAGAAAGTTTGGAGGGTTCACTTCTGAAGCCTCTTACAACTCTTGGGGGACATCGTGACTGGCACTAGTGATGAAGACCTTAAGAAGAGAAGATCAAGGCACACGCCTAGAAGGCATAGAAGCACGTGCACACTGCTAAGTTCTTCTTCAATGAGGTGGCACAGTTCAAGATACAAGGAACGAATGGACCAAGGTGAGGAGACATGCCATTTCTTTTCTTTTTTAAATTTACGTCCAAGTTAGTTAACATATGGTGCCCTTTTTCTTTTTCTTGAAAGATTTTACTTTTAAGTAATCTCTATGCCCAACACGGGGCTCGAACTCATAACCCTGAGATGAAGAGGTGCATGCTCCACTGACTGAGCCAGCCAGGCGCCCCTCCTTTCTTCCCCTTTTAAATTTAGATGAAAGCTTCATACAGTAAAGTATAGGAAAACCAAGTGTATAGCCTCATAAACTTTTACATACATAGACACTCTACTGTCTAATTAAAGATAGAGGACATTTGTGGTATTCCAGAAGGCTCCCTCGTGTTCTCTTCCAGTCAGTGCTCTCCCCACCTTCCCGACAAAGGTAACTACTCTTCTGCCCTCTGTGTTAGTTTACTGCTCATTACCCTGCCTATGAGCGTTCTTGTACATGTCTTTGATGCATACACCCTCATTTCTTCGGGGTGGAATCTGCCCAATGTAGAATTGCTGGGTCATGGGGTAGACAGATACATGTTTAACTTTAGTAGAGATCGCCTAACAGTTTTCCAATGTGGCCGTGCCAATCTCCATTCCTACCAGCGATGTATGAAAGTTTCAGATGCTTCGCATTCTCACCAACACTTGGTATTGTCAGTCTTTTTACGTTCTGGCCATTCTGATAGCAGTGTGGTTTTCATTTACATTTCCCTGGGTGATTAATAATACATTTATCGGCTTTCCAGGTATCTTCTTTTTGAACTGCCTATTTAAGTCTTTTGCCACTTTGCTACTGGTTGATCATCTTTTTCTAATTGATTTATTAGGTTTTTTTTTTAGTGGTTTTTTTTCAATTTTATTGAAGAATGACAAATACAATTACATATATTTAAAGTGTACAATGTGACGACCTGGTATGCATATATACTGTGGAGTGATACCAAGATCAAGGCAATTAATCGTTTTTGTGTGTGTGTGGTGCTAACGCTCACAACCTGTTCTTGGCACATGTCAAGTACATAAAATACCTATTATTAATTATAGTCATCATGCTGTATATTAGGTCCTCAGAACTTATTCATCTTGTAACTGAAAGTCTGTACCCTTTGACCCACATCTCCCAATATTCCCTCTTCCACCAGCCCCTGGCAACTCTCATTCTATTCTCCAAGTCTATGCTTTTTGTTTTTGTTTTTTTAGATTTCACATATAAGTGATATGTCAGAGGTTTTAAAAATATATTGAGAATGAGTACTTTGTTAGTTGTATGCATTGCAACTATCATCTGCTACTCTGTAGCTTGTTTTTTGATGAAAATAAGTTCTGAATTGTAATTATTCCAAATAATCTTTTCTTGGACGATTAGTACTTTCAATGTTTTGTTAAGGAATCTTTGCCTAACTCAAAGTCATAAAGATATTTTCTTATATCTTCCAGAAGCTTTATTGTCTTATCACTTTTAAAGCTTTAATCTACCTGGAATTGATTTTTTAAAAGCTGAGATACAATTCGTATATAGTAATATTCGCCTTTTAAAAGTACAATTCAGTGTTTTTAGTTAAGTATATTCACAAGGTTGTGCAACCGTCACCACTATGTAGTTCCAGAACATCTAACCCCCCCCCCCCGTGGTAAGAGGTAAAAAACCCCTTGCCCCTTTGCAGTCACACCCCTTTCTCTCCTCCCCACCTCTAGCCCTCACCAACCATGAATCTACTTTCTGTCTTTTAGATTTGCCCATTCTGGATATTTCATGTAAACGGAATCATACAGTACAAGGCCTTTTGTATCTGGCTTCTTTCACTTAGCATGTTTCCAAGGTTCATCCGTGTTACAGCAAGAGTGAGTACTTTATTCCTATTTATGGCTGCATAACATTCCCTTGTGAGATTATACCACATTTTGTTCATCCACTCATCAGCTGGCACACGTCTGAGTTGTTTCTACCTTTTGGCTACTATGAATAATGCTGCCATAAACATCTGTGCACAAGTTTTTGCGTGAACGTACTTTTTCTATTCTTTTGGTTTTATATCTAAGAGTGAAAATGCTGGGTCATATGGTGACTCTATGTTCAACTTTTTGAGAAACTGCCAAAGTTTCCCAACAATGGCTTCAGCATTTTATATTCTGACCAGCAGTGTAGGAGAGTTCCAATTCTCCATGTCCTTGCTGGAACGGATTTTTTTGTATATGGTGTGTGGTAAAGGTCAAGATTAATTTTCTTCCCCATATGGATATCCAATTACTCAGCACTGTTTATCAAGAAGACCATCCCTCCCCAGCTGAATTACAGTGCCACCTGGTCATAAATCAAGTGTCTCTATGTGTGTGTGTTTATTTCTGAACTAGATTCTGTTCTGCTGGCCTATCTGTCTCTGCTGCCTGTACCACACAGCCCTACTAAAAGAAGTCTTGATAGCCTGAGATTTAAGTCTTCCAACCCTGTTCTTTTTTAAAAATAGTATTTTAGGTATTCTTGGTCTTTTGCATTTCTACCTAACTTTAAAACTTTTTTAAATATTTATTTTTGAGAGAGAGAGAGAGGGACAGAGTGCAAGTGGGAGAGGGGCAGAGAGAGAGGGAGACACAGAATCCAAAGCAGGCTCAGGCTCTGAGCTGTCAGCACAGAGCCTGATGGGGGGCTCGAACCCATGAACCGTGAGATCATGACCTGTGCTGAAGCCGGATGCTTAACCAACTGAGCTACCCAGGTACCCCTCTATCTAACTTTTAGATCAACTTATCAATTTATACCCACACTCCCACCTACCCCCAACTCAACCCAACTCAACCCAACCCTTGCTGGGATTTACTGTATCTAAGGATTAGTCTTGGAAGAACTGACATTAAAAAAAAAATTTGTTTTTAATTAATCTATTTTGAGGGAGCACATGCACATGTAGGAGTAAGGGAAGGGCAGAGAGAGAGGGGGAGAGGGAATCCTAAGCTGGCTCCATGCTGACGTGTGGCTCGATACCACCGAACTGTGAGATTGTGACCTGAGCCGGAATTAAGAGTCAGATGCTCAACTGACTGAGCCACCCAGGGGCCCCTCCACTTGTTTTTCTGTTTTTTTTTTAAAAGAATGCTTACAAATGCCCTGCCACTTTTAGGAGATTAACTGAGAACTGTGCCCAAGAATAACCATCCTATTTTCTCATTTTTCCAACCGCCATTATGCTTACCTGATTCTCTTTTCCCCTTTCCTTGGTGTTTGGGCTTAAGAAAAAAATCTAAAACTCACTTTAAATATTTTTTCCAGATGGTTTTGAATTATGTGCATTTTTAAAAAGTTCAATATGGTCAAAGTACAGTGTATGTACATATGATGGAATATTATTCAGCCTTAAGGAAAGAAATTTTGAAACATGGCTAAACCCTGAAGGCACGCTAAGTGAAATAAGCCAGACACCCAAGGCCAGACTTGGTACGACTCCACTTCCAGGAGGTACCTAAAGCATCATATTCATAGAGACAGGAAGTAGAGCAGAGGGAATGAGAAGTTACTGTTCAACGGGAGTGGAGTCTCAGGTTAGGAAGATGAAAAGGTCTGGAGGTGGATGGTGGATGGCTGCACAGCAACATGAATGCACTTAATTCTATTGTACACTTAGAAATGCTTAAAACGGTACATTTTATGTTATGTATGTTTTACCACAATACAAACTAAGTCAATGTGGTATTATAAAGATAAAGAAAATAGCTTCACAGGCAATCTATTGCTCAAAATATTTCAGACTCCGTAATACGATAAATCTAGAAGGGCCATGTGAGGGTCTGATTCAGTGCTCGTATTTAAACATGAGGAAACTGAGCCCAGAGCAGGGAAGCAACCACTCGTGATCACAGGGGCCATTAAGAGCACAGGAAGGATTGGACCCCAAGTCTCAGGGTCCTTTTTACCACACCATATTGTGATGCTTCCTCTATGGTAATTTTGGGCAAATGGATTCCATTTCCATCTACCGTGCGCTCAGTCACAGCTACTATTGCTGCAGGACTCATTAATGACCCTGCAAATCCCATAAGATTCTCTGAAAAATCACAAACTAGCACGAAGCATTACAAATATCGGTATGGTTCAGTTCCATGTGCCCTTGCAATTGCTCAAGAGGGCTCTGGGGCCCAAAGATAAATAATTCACTTCGTGGAGTAATCAGGAAGAGAATAAAGAGCAGGAAAACGTCCGCTTTCCTACTTTCAGCACAAGTATTGAAGGCTATCTAAATTTAGGATCTAGTACCTTTGTGGCAAAGCAGAGGCAGCTGAGATTAGGCTGAATCTTAGCTTTCAATTCTACAGCTTTTGTTAAAGCTTGGATTACAGCCGATACAGGACCCGAGTCAGAATCTGTTTCAGTCTTTGTTAACTACCTGATTCCTATGGTTCTGCTGCCTGAGTAATCCCGCCTCCAGCTGCTTGGGTTTCTAAGCCCAGGTACTCAGGGCAAGCATGGACCCGGCCAAACCTGAATTTCATGTGGGACTCCATCAAGGCTCACACTGCCCTGCAGTTCCTACCCATGCCCTATCCCAGGCTGGGCTCTCTTAATCACCCACTCCTATTTGCCTTGTAAATAAAGGAAAATTCCAGCTTCACAGATGGTTTTCTCATCCACATCTCAAAGCAGAAGTTAATACTGGCCAAACTGATATTTTTCTGAAGATATGGGCTTTGAGTCTCAGCTGATTATTTTAACATTCGTTTAAAGAAGAGAAAATCTGAGGAACATAGATATGATATTGGACTTAGGTGACAGTATGAAAATATCATGGTTATTAGACACTAAGTCAGCTAGCACGGCCTGGGCAAAGCTGCAAACTCATGAAAACGTGTTTCTAACCAGTCAACTTTATGTCCCAGTGGCTTCTTCAAGTGTAGACAAAGATAGTACCTCAGAACTCTATTTAAAGCTTCTCTCAGACACACAGATCAGTGCTCCACAACCTCTCTGAATATACACAACAGTGAGGTGAACAGAATGAATCCCCAGTAAACACGTGCCAGTGACGCTGGAGATGTGCTGGGGCATTATTCCACTGTTTCCAATGGAGAGAATCAGTCCTACGCTTATGACATTCAGGAGTCAAGAATTTCAAAACACCAAAACTCTATCGTCAGATACAGTCCACCAGCCTCTGTCTGAATCCATGCAACCTCCCAGGAAGCTTTCTGAGACAATACTTTTGACTGACTTTTGAAGCTGGTCAGCCAGATAGCCTGCGGCAAGTATCAACTAGATGTCACTGCGAGGGGAGGTGGGCATTGAAAGCAGAAATGAGCCATGGCCTTGGTCTGAGAATGCTTAAATTAGTAAGAGCTGGCATCTGCTGAGGACTCACCATGGGCCACACGTTGCGCCAAACACTTTCTGTGCACTGTCTTGTTAATCGTCACAACTATCCTGTAAGGTGGTACCATGATTATCCCCATTTTATAGATGGAGAAACTAAAGTGCTGGGGGGGTTTGTCTAAGGACAAAGGGTTGCTATGTTGCAGAGATAGGATTCAGCTTCGGACCTCCATGATTTCGGAACCCAAGGTCTCAATGCTCACATCATAGTGCTTCTTTTCATAACCTAGGAAGGCCATCCACTTACAAAGAGTATAAACGTAACTGGGTGTTCTTTCAAATATAAAAAATAAGAGGGGAGCCCCTGGGTGGCTCAGTTGGTTAAGTGTTCGACTTCGGCTCACGTCATGATCTTGCGGCTTGTGAGTTCGAGCCCCGCATCAGGCTCTGTGCTGACAGCTCAGAGCCTGGAGCCTGCTTTGGATTCTGTGTCTCCTTCCCACTCTGCCCCTCCCCTGCTTGTGCTCAGTCTCTCCCTCTTTCTCAAAAATTAACATTAAAATAAATAAATAAAAAGTAACAAATTGGTTAAATGTTGCTACACGGAGGTCTAGAGAGGATTTACTTTAATGAATACATGAGAATTATTTATCAGTACATGAATAGTCTGTATCTAAATAGGTGTTTTTCAAGAACTGCGTGCTGAATATTACTGTGTGTGTGTTTTTTTTAATGTTTATTTTTGAGAGAGTGAGAGAGACAAAGCATGAGTGGGGTAGGGGAGAGAGAGAGGGAGACACAGAATCTGAAGCAGGTTCCAGGCTCTGAGCTGTCTGCACAGAGCCCAATATGGGGCTCAAACCTATGAACCTTGAGATCGTGACCTGAGCCGAAGTTGGACACTTAACCAACTGAGCCACCCAGGCGCCCCTTATTGTTTTTGTTTTTAAAGCAGCTTAAACTGTTCTCCAAATTCAAGCTGCTCAAATTTCTGACAGTCTGAATAGGTGCTAGCTGAAAAGAAGTGACTCTGCTGTAGCATATAAGTCAACTCATGAGTGCTGAGGTGACACAATCTGTGAAGAGATGTCTTGAAGCAAAGGACTGAAGTGAACATAGGGGGTGAATCAAGGAAGCCTTCCTGGGTGAGGTGAACAGTTTCTCAGCACCAAGAAGATAAGCCTTTCTTTTCTTTCTTTCTTTTTTTTTTTTTTAAACATTTATTCATTTTTGAGAGACAGCGCAAGTTGGGGAGGGGCAGGGAGAAGGGGACAGAGGATCTGAAGCAGGCTCCAGGCTCTGAGCTGACAGCAGCAAGCCCGAGGTGGGGTTCAAACCCACAAACCTTGAGATTGTGACCTGAGTTGAAGTCTGGTGCTCAACCGACTCAGCCACCCAGGCATCCCAAGATAAGCCTTTCTTTGCTTGCTACTCTTAAGTGGCTTCTGCCCAGTCACTGTGGGATCTAAAATAATCAGTCTCTCTGCTTCCTCTGCTTGGACCCTTTTCTCCTAGTCCTCTCAAGCCCCAGGTCTCAGAGAAGACTTCTCTGAGCATCCAGTCTGGAGCCATTACTCCCAGGATGCCTGCGTGGTTCAGGCATGTTAAGCGTCTGACTCTTTGATTTCGGTTCATGATCTCAGGGTTCATGAGTTTGAACCCCACGTCAGGCTCTGTGCTAATGGTGTGGAGCCTGCTTGGGATTCTCTGTCTCCCTCTCTCTCTGCCTCTCCCCTGCTCTCTCTCTCTCTCTCTCTCTCAAAATAAATAAATAAATAAACGTTAAAAGAAAAAAAAAAGTCATTAGTCCCTCATGCCCCTAAGAGAATTCCTTCACAGAACATAGTTTTATACCCTTTAGCTTACTTAAGTTAAAATTATCTTCTACTTTATTTGTTAACTCATATATTAATCTGTCTCTTCTTACTGGAATGTGAGCACCATGAAGGAGAGATCTTTTCTGTCTTATTCACTGTGGTATACCTACACCTAGCACAATGCCTGGTACTTAGTAGGTGCTCAACAAAAATGTCTTAAATGAGTGGATGCATTAAGCTGCCAGGTCTTCCTTTTGCCCCCAAACAGGGGAAATCAGCAATTTTATTTCTCCAGAATAAATCCCTACTAGAAAGATGTGTTTGATCTATGACAAAAGCCATAAGGAAAAGGCCCTATACCAATTCATCTCACCTGTTCTGCTCCCACCATGCTAATTGGCTTGCACTTGAAGAGATGAGTGATGAACTTGGGAATGAAGGAGCTGTGGATTAAAAAAGAAAAAAAAAGGGACAAATTAGGCTTCATTCTCTCTTTGGTAAAGGACTGTAGAAATTTGTTTTTGTTTTGTTTTTTTAAAGTATGCTCCATGGCCAGCATGGAGCCCAACTTGGGGCTTGAACTCACGAGCCCGGGATCAAGACCTGTGCTGAGGTCAAGAGTCGGACGCTTAACCGACTAAGTCACCCAGGTGCCCCAGAAACTTTTTTTTTTAAGGCCTCACTTCCTTCTATACAAAAACTGAGAAGTTGAAGTAGATGCTACTGTGGCCTCCCAGCATCCATTGTCTTCTTTTTCTTTCCAGCCAAAGTCCCGGTTTTACTCAGGTCTTGAGATGATGGGGAAAAGCTGATCGCTCCTAAACTGCAGAGGTGAGTTCTGATTAGCCTCAGCCAATCAGAGCATGGCATTCCCTTGCTGACTGCTGTTGGTCCTGAGATGGGGGACACACTCCAAGCTGGACAATCGGACTGGAGGAAAGGACTTCACTGCATGGCCCGGGCAAGAGTTTCTCTCCTTCTTCAGGGTATTCTTGTGTTTGAATAAAACATCTAGAGTTGCCATTTTACCACCATTCTAAGGATGAAGCCAGCCCCAAGGAGAGCAGGGGCATAAGGAACGTGGGTCCTTAATGACATTGCCGAACCACTGAAGCAACCATCTTTGGATGTGTCCTACCTCTGATCTCCTGGTTGCAAGAAATACAAAGTTCACCTTATGCTTAAGTGAGTTTAAGTCAGGCTTCTATTACTAGCAGCTGAAAATCACCCTAACAGACATGATAGTGACATGGTTATAGGGTGTTAAATGCAAAGACAGGAAGGAATTGCTAACGGAGTAACTGTCAGAACAAGGGAAAAAATACATGATCTCTGAAAAATTTACTGGGGACTGAAGGGCAACTGGTTTGGGGAAAGGGAGAAGTAATTTTTATAGATCATGAGGCCTTTTTTAGAATAAACTGCAGGGCCTGAGTAGGGAAAGCTGAGTTGTACTGGTGCGGAATGGAAGGTGTGGGAACTAGAAATGCCTATAATCAAGTGCAGATGCAGACTGGACTGACCAGCGGAACACAGGGCCCGCGAAGGAACGATAATAAAACAGGATGTGGAGGTCAAGAGAAAGGCTGGCTAGCACCCTCATCGCCTACTCTTCAAAAGCTGCTCTCAGGCCCATGACTCCACCCTCCTGGGTCTCTCTACGCCATCTCCTGTACCTTGGTGCCCACTCTAATGTCTAATACCCGACGAAGTACCGGCCGTCTCACTGGAACAGCACTGGCACCTCAATTCCAGCACGGCCAGGACTCAGCCCCACCCTGGAACCCAGGCTCAGTGGACCTGATCTCGTTACCCAGTCACCTGAGCCAGAAACCAGGAGTGACCCGAGCCGGCGCCCTCAGCCTTCCATCCCAATGTCCAATCAGTTCCCAGCCCTTCCCCGGCGCTCCCTCGCCCAGACTCCTGACACTACTGCTCTTCCTCTTCCCACCTGAGCTCTTTCAACTGTTTCCTAACCGGGCTCCCTGCCTTCGGTCTCATCTTTGGTAACCATCGGCTGTCAAAGGGATTTCTTTCAGATGCCATATGCTCAAGCCCCTTCCCTGATTCAAATTCTTGAAATGGCTGCAGACGACACCTTCCATGACTATCCTGATTCTCTGTCCTAGCCTCTCATGCTAAGCTGTGGCCCCCTAGGCTTGATCCTGCAGGCTACTTACTGCCTCTGTGACTGCTTACACGGCTCCCTGTGCCCAGAATGCCCTTCCCTACGGCCTTGTGGGTCAGTACCCACACAGCTCTTGCACCCTGCTCCAGGACCTCTCTCCTTATGAAGCCTCTCCTCAGTCACCTCCGCCATCTTCTACACAGAGTTCACAGACCTCTAGCCTAGCAGAAACTTCCTCACGATGCTATTTGCTCACATGTTTATTTCCCTCCACTAGACTGTACGGCAAATGAAAACAGGGACCACGTCTATTAAGCCAAAGCACTTAATTCTATGTCTGGGACAGAGCAGGTGCTCAAATGACTGCATGTTAAATAAATAATAAGTAATAACAAATTAAAATGGTAGCAGCTACCACTTTTTGAATGTCAGCTTGGTACCAGCACAGAAGTTTACATAAGACCTCTCATTTTATCCTCTCAACCACTATTAAGAGATTTGTTTTACGATCCCCATTATTGAATGGAAGAGAATCAGCTTAGTGGATGAGGGAAGTTGCTTGTGATTGTGATGTCAAAACAGGAAAGACTGCTGCTATTGCTTCAGAAACCAAATGGAGGCAAAAGGAAACACGTATGGCTTGCATCGATGCGATAAGAGAGGAAGTTAAAGGGAAAGAAACCTAAACTCTAGAGATCTGATCCAGGGGGAGGTCTCCTGACCAGGAGGGAGAACAGGGGCCACGCAGAAGGGATTCTTCAGTGCTCTACATCAGAGCCAGGCCAAACAAAAAACATGACATTGAATTCATGACTAATCACAATGGTACAGTTTATTACCTAAGTTACTTCTCTCCAGAGGGCTTCGGTTGTACGCTTGAATTGGCTCTGTGTGCTAGTCTACAAGGGTGGGGTGGGGAAAATTTAGGGACCAGAGACATGTCATAGTGGGGAGAGGTGCTGGCAATGTGATGGGTAACTGCCCAAGGCTGCTCCAGCCCCAAGGGGCAGTGGCGGCCATTGCTTTTGATGGGGAAGGATCTTCTCACAGCGCCATCTCTGAGGTTTCTAGTCTTTGGCTGGGATTTACAAGGATGAGAGGGTACCATGGATTAAATCAGAAGACCACTTTTCCTATCAGAGGTTAAACTTCCAGATATGAGAGATGGGCATCGTCTTCCTAGCTCATCCAATAGAAGCTTAGCAATAAAATCAAAGGGCTCTGACAGAACGTGAGGCTGATACCGGGACTAGCTAAGTAAATGACTCCTTGTTCTCTTTAACATTAGTTCAGACCCCTGTGCAACCATACTGGAGATTTTGGGCCACAGTGAAATTGTACAGAGACTGTTTCTACCAAGGGTACAGGGAGTGTCACAGCATGATTTATCAGCAATGTTTTTAACACACACCGATGAGCACTCAGAGGGTGTAGGGAATGTCAACTCCCGGTTCGTCCACCATATTGCAAACGTTAATGCCTCCCCGGGGAGTCCACCCGATCCTTTCTTGACAAACTGGAAACGAAGCTCATGCCACAAGCTCTCCATAACCGTTGTTCCTTCGGGTTTATTTGTGAGGGAGAGAGAGAAGGCCTTAATTGAATACAAGCCGGGAGAGATCTGGGGAGGACAGAAACTTGGAGCCCTAAACCCCCCTTTGGGACTTGGATGAGGACAACTTAAATACAGTAGCTGGGAACAGGTTGACCTTCTCGAAGCTCTTCCTGGCGGCGTGTGCCAAGACGCATGTTGGCTGGCTGGTCGGAGGAGGCACTGACCCTCTCCGTTGCCTCGTCTCGGGGGAAACAGTGCTACAGCCAGATGCTGACTGGCAAAGGCCCAAACCGTATCCCCACTTCCAAACGTCAAGCCAGAAATGGCCACACACAAGGACGTAGCAGAAAGACAAGCAGTGCAGTGTTCACTACATGTCCTTTGGCAGTGGGGCTCCCTGACTTGCTCTTCCCAATTTCTAGTACCTTCCCCGGACTCCAGGAGGTCCAGCAGCAGATCAATTCTGGCAGCCCCAGCAATAAGTACTATGGGGAAGGAGGAAGAGAAGGCTTCAAAGAAGTAGAACTGATGGTCCCTACCCTAAAAATAGTTTAGAATCTAGTTGGAGACAAAATATATAACTGAAATCAGTGAAAAATAATTTTAATTATCCGAACCTGTGGGGAGGCAGGGGCACTGTTACGTCCACCTAATTCAAAACAGTTTCCCCAGCTCATCTGAGTTTGTCTTCATGTGGTTGGTGACTGTCCTGCTGTTACTGTTGTCTATGACTTTGAGTAGTGGACTTCGTTTTATTATCCTTCTTTGGAGCACGAAAAAATGTTTGTTTACAGGCACCAGAATGAATTCCAGCTGGATGGCGGGACACCTGGGTGGTGAGCATGCTGGCGGTAAGTGTGGCACTCAGAATAACCCAGTGATGGGAATGTTCCAGGACTTACTTTGCAAATTTAATGCAGAACTGAGTGAAGTATTTCCGGGTGGAGGCCAGGTTGTCGCGGATGATAGGGACATTCTGCTTAATGTGAAGGATGACAGAGGTGACGTAAGGGCTCTGGTCACCAACGTGCTCCACATTCTGCCACTGCATCTGCAAACAGAGATAAGGGAGGACAAGTCTTTAGATCCTTCGCGGGAGGACAGTCTTCCGCGTCGCTGGGGAAGGGCAGGTGGAGTGACAGTGAGGCAAGAGCTTGCGACCACAGCTGCCATTTTATTTTGGGCAGTTTGTCTTACTTCGTCTGTAGTGGCTGATGGTGAATAAAAGCAAGCAGACCCACCTCATCCTTATCCGTGAGATGTGACTCAGGTACCCTTTTCTACACTGTCCCCCTCATGCTTCAAATAGCCTTCCCTGCCCCTCTAAGTGGCCAACTTGTAATGGAACCCTCGCCAGGCAGGTGAACCGGACTGCACCGCTGTCCGCTGTCGCACCGGGAAAGGACTGTGGGAGAACAGGGGAGGCACATCCATTTCTGAGCAGGTTGGTAGCTTGGGAGATCGGAGGGGTGGTTGGGCTAAGTGAAATGAAACGTGGACGAGAGTTACTTAGGCCTTTCTCTCAAGTCAACGGTAAGGAGGTGAGGATTTTGAAAAAAGGGAGCTAGAAATGCCGGGACGTGTGAGACGTGCTTCAAAATAATCTAAGATTAGGAGGAGCAGATGAAACATCGGTGAAGCTGGGTGATGGGTCCATGAGGTTTGTGGTACTGTTTTCTCTACTTTTGTACATAACTGAACTCTTCCATAGCAAAACATTCAAACCTTACTCCTAAAACCTTCGAGATTATGTTGGGGTTTCAGTCCAGGGAAAGGAAAGATGTCTGGCAAGTACGAGGGGGCAGATGAGAGGGTAGGACAGCGGCATGTGGAACAGGGCAGGAAGGAAGCACCCGGGGTAGTGTGAATGGCAGGCGGGGGGCACACCAGCATCACTGAGAGGACCTGAGTGGTCCCTGGGCAGGCCATGGACACAAATGAGGTACCTGACTGGCTCAAGCTGTAACCACCTGAGGAGAATCAGGAGACATGCTCCGGAAAGACAGGGCAAGAAGAGCGCCGTGGAGCCTCTCCCCGCTTGGATGCGTACAGGAGAAGAGAGGCAGTGTGGGCTCCCAGCCTGCCCCGAAGCTGGCAGCAAATGGGCACTTTAATCCTGAAAAGAGCAGGAATGTGCTGGAGGAGTTCTGCTGAGTCAGCCTCTCAGAATGGAGCTGGGCTATTAAAAAGATCCTAAGCCAAACACAAACCATATAATATGTTCATAGAAGGAGGGCGGTAGTTCTGAGGCCTTGATGTCTCTGGCAAGAGAACTAGTGTTTTTATAGAGCTCTTGGGGAAAGGAAAAATTCAATACTGAGGGAACTTGTTTAAAAGAATCATATTGTACATGGATGGCTCCCCAGCTCCTGGGAAGCTATAATGACTCCATGTTTTGTTCTAATGTTTCTTCAAATCAGCAGATATTTAATTAAAAAAGTTTTTTTTAATGTTTATTCATTTTGGAGAGACAGAGCGTTGAGTGGGGGAGGGGGGAGGGAGAGAGAGAGAGAAAGAGAGAGAGGGAGGGAGACACAGAATCCAAAGCAGGCTCCAGGCTCTGAGCTGCCAGCACAGAGCCCGATGCGGGGCTCGAACTCACGGACCGTGAGATCATGACCTGAGCCGAAGTCGGATGCTTAACCGACTGAGCCACCCAGGTGCCCCCAAATCAGCAGATATTTATATTTTAAAAGCTTTACGTATGTGTAAGCATATAAAAAAGCAGGAAGGAACTTCTGTCTTCATTTTACACCTAAGAAAACCAAGGCCCAGCAACATTAAGTCTTATGCAAGGTTTCACAACAAAGTGCCAGATAGAAAAAAGTCTCTAATTTTTTACTGGGGAAAATTAGAAACAAACCATGGAGGAACAGTAGAAGGTTCTAATATGAACCGACTTTATATTCTAATGCTTTGGCTATGTGTCATGTTTTCCTCCATTATCTTTTTATCTTATTCAAAAGGCTTCTTTTCCCACGTGATTTTAGAGATTTGACCCATCTGAACAAAAAGCATCTCAGGAGATCTTAAATGAGCTCATGGGGTGAGGCCAAAATTGACAGATGCTGTTAATGTCTGCACCTCACCTTCTTTTCCCCAGCTGGCAGCACCACGTGGAGCCCAAGGCCCTGTGTAAACACAGCAACCCGGGAAGAGGGCTCGATGCCCCTTCCTCCACCGGCCACCAAGCTCTTGCACTGTAATGACTACTGTTGTCCAGGTTGGCAACATTTTACATTTCAGCATCTCACAAAGTTGATAAGTAATTATCTACACATCACAGGTCTCCATTAACAGAAGACAACCATAAAGGGAGGTGGTGACGTGCCCTGTCATTGATTACAAAGCAGCTCTGAAGCAAGACAAAGCGTGGGACACTGGACTTCAAGTTCTCACTGGTGAGCTAAACCCTCTTACTGGCCATGTCAGTACACATCCACATTTGGAATATATGTGAAAAGATCAGGTTTGGTTTAATAGTCAGTTATGACTCCACTCGTCAAGTTAAAAGTATTAGCAAAAGTCAAGTAGATTTGGGATTTTAAATTTAAGTCAGCTTAATGACATAAGAAAACTATGTATGTATGTATGTATGTATGTATGTATGTATGTATTTATGAGAGAGAGAGAGAGAGAGAGAGAGAGAGAGAGAGAGAGAGAGAGAATCCCAAGCAGGCTCTGCACTGATTGAGTGGCTTGATCTCATGAACTGCAAGATCATGACCTGAGCTGATATCAAGAGTCAGTCGCTTAACTGACTGAGCCATCCAGGTGCCCCATGTCAGAAAACAATTTAAAGTACTGGAGAACAATGAAAGTTGACACTGGCTTTACTATTAAAAAAAATCTGCAAAATGTAATTAGCAGTGATTCTGTCCAGTCACTGCCTTAGATGGTTGATGCTTGCCCATCCCAGACAACTTAGGGTTTAAGTTGTAACCGGAATGACCCAAGACGCTGACATTAGGACCCATCGTATGCAGGTTGCTTTGCCTGGCACTTTGTATACATTATCTCATTTACTATTCACACATGAGCTCATCTGGTGATGAGGAAAGTCAAAAGCTCAACGAGGTTAGGTAACTTGCCCAAAGTCACACAGCTGGTAAATAACACAGTGGAGACAACCCAAGTCTGTCTAAAGCCCAAGCACTATGACACCAGGCTGTTTCCAAGATGATTGTTTAAAAAAAAAAAAAAAAAAAAAAAAAGTAACAAAAGCAATTCCTGGGCCTTAATGCAAGCCAAGCCCCGTTTCTCAGGGAGAAGCTAATGAAATATACAGTGATCAAGCAAAGTTCTCTGTCAAAAAAGGAAACAAAAATTAGCCTGCACTGGAAGAACAAACATCATGAAAAGCCATCAGTAGAAATAAGATTCCGACTTTTCCAGGTAAACTTTGCATTTGACATTTAAAATTTACCCCTTCAGGGGTGCCTGACTGCTTCAGTTGGAGGAGCATGTGACTCCTGATCCAATGGTTGTGAGTTCGAGCCCCGTGTTGGGTGTAGAGGTTACTTAAAAATAAAATCTTAAAAGAAAGAATTTACCCCTCCCTACTTAAAGTTTTCCTCTTGTGCTTTTAGTGTAGGTGGGGTTGCATAATACTGCTACTATATAAACAAGAAGAAAAACAGTTTGCAAAAGAAGCTGTAACTAAGATACAGGATTGACAGAAGCAGCACCCAAGGAAATGATCACACTTAGCTACAGAAGAGGCTACAGGGGCAGGGGCACAACCACGGTTTCTGCCACCCGAGGAAGGAGTGTGTGACTGATGCTAATGCTTCACAGGAAGGCTGGGGAGAATAACTGCTTCCTAGAGAAGGCCCACTGTAGCAGAGAATTCTGACCAATCCACCAGTCAGAGAGCAAAGCTCCATAAGTAGCTTACTTTGGAGCTTTTCTCTATTGCTATATGAAGCTTGGAAAGAGGCCTCCTGAGAAACTGATTTTCCTCAAGTTCAAATTCCCACCTATTCATTTTGATCATGGAACTAGAGAGATACAGAACATAGACTGAGGCATGCGGATTCTGGGGACATTTCAGGCAATCGGAGTGTAGCATTATGGTGTAGGCTGCTGGGCCACTGGCCCCAAGCACTGGCCTTTGCCCAGGTACACACACATACTCTAAAGCTTGTCTGGGCTACTTTTACTCCTACAACAAGCACCTGCGACACTTACAGGTAACTTGTGTGTGCATAACACTGGACCAGCACTGTGTGGGGAATAAAAAGGGAGAAGGAACATTTTTTGAGCACCTACTATGTACCGGGCATCATGTGATTGACATTTTCACATGAACTTCCTGCTTACAATAATACAGTAGGGGAGGTATTATTACTCCTGCTTTATAGATAAGACAGGCTTGAGGACAGGGATTTGCCTAATGAAGCTTGAGGACAGGGATTTGCCTAATGAAACATAACTGAGAAGTTAACAGAGCTGAGATCTAGAAATCGGTTTGTCTGACTCTGAAATCCATGTTCTTTCCATTTTACCATGCTGCTTTCCAAAAAAGTGTTACCACCCTAAACGAACTTGAAATTAGCGGAAGGAATTGGAGCGAGCAAAATCTCTGTATGAGGCTGCACGAATGCAGGTGATGTGGCAGAGGTGATGGCGGTACAGAGGAAGAGGACACATGCACCTTGACTCCGACAGGAAAACCAACAAGACCCAGAACAGAAAGTGGAGTAACAAAGGCTTTCGGAAGATAAATATATATTTTTCCTACTTACTGCTAGGCCAATGGGAAGGTGAATTTGTACAACCTTTTCTTAAATACAATTTGAAAGTATCTACCCAAAGTCTTAGCATTTTACATAGCTTTTGATCTCTGCAATTCCCTTTAAGGCAATTAATCTGAGGCTAATAATTACAAATGTTTAGAAGACACACACATGCACACACACGTGCATTTATGAGGTTGTCCGTCACCAGACTGTTTTTAAACGTGAATAATTGGAAAGAATGATCAAAATTGAGTTGATGACATACATTTTAAGGGCAGGACTCCACTGGAATACTTAAAGTGAGGAAATGTGGAGTCTGCCAGTCCTGTGCAAGCTGCTAAGTGTGTGACCTGGGTAAGTTACCTAACCTACCTAACCTCTCCGAACCTTGGTTTTCTTGGCTATACAAATTGGGGTGATAATATCTGTAATCCATACAGTTGTTGAAAGATAACACATTAAGTGCTCTTAACATAGTGCCTGTCAGGTATTAATTCCATGGTAAATGTTAACTGTTGCTACGGTTTTAACAATAAATACTCTGTCCTATGGAATACTATGCAATCACTAAAAATACAGTAGCTCTGGATCAAACAACACAGAAAACTATTAAAACCTGCTAAATGAGGGGCGCCTGGGTGGCGCAGTCGGTTAAGCGTCCGACTTCAGCCAGGTCACGATCTCGCGGTCCGTGAGTTCGAGCCCCGCGTCAGGCTCTGGGCTGATGGCTCGGAGCCTGGAGCCTGTTTCCGATTCTGTGTCTCCCTCTCTCTCTGCCCCTCCCCCGTTCATGCTCTGTCTCTCTCTGTCCCAAAAATAAATAAAAAACGTTGGGAAAAAAATTAAAAAAAAAAAAAAAAAAAACCTGCTAAATGAGAAAAAAAGTTATGAAGCTGTATATAAAGTATAAACTTCTATTTAAACACTATATGCATAAAAAGAAAGACTGACATAAATCTATTGGCTAGAATATGAGTGACTTGGGGGCGCCTGGGTGGCTCAGTCGGTTAAGCGTCCGACATCAGCTCAGGTCATGATCTCGTGGTTCGTGGGTTCGAGCCCCGCATCAGGCTCTGTGCTGACAGCTCAGAGCCTGGAGCCTGCTTCGGATTCTGTGTCTCCCTCTCTCTCTGCCCCTCCCCTGCTCATGCTCTGTCTCTGTCTCAAAAATAAATATAAACATTAAAAAAAAATTTTTAAAAGAATACGAGTGACTTAAATTTTCTTCTTTTTAAAAATCTGTATTTTTTATACAATTGTTTACAATAAAGGTGATTTGCTTTGGTCATAATGAAAAAAGAAATCTTTCTTTTTAAAAATTTTTTTAAACGTTTATTTATTTTTGAGACAGGGAGAGACAGAGCATGAACGGGGGAGGGTCAGAGAGAGAGGGAGACACAGAATCTGAAACAGGCTCCAGGCTCCGAGCTGTCAGCACAGACCCTGACGCGGGGCTCGAACTCACGGACTGCGAGATCATGACCTGAGCCGAAGTCGGATGCTTAACCGACTGAACCACCCAGGCGCCCCAAGAAATCTTTTATAAAAAAGAAAGATGTGCTTCAATTGTTAAGTGGAAGGTGAACTTCAGGATTTCTTATGATGGAGTTCTGCGGGCCTCCTGTAATAGATCTACATTTCAATGACAGGAAAATGAGAACAGATTTGAGGACTGTTCTAGCTATTTCAAAATGTCTTTGGGGGATAGTAATGCAGCCTCCTAGATTAGCACACGTTCAGTCTTGAAACCTAATAGAAATTACATGCCAGACTGTAAGGAAATTTAATTTGTTCAGTTTCTTCTTTCCGTTTTTTTCTAAAACTACTATTAATGGGCAAAAACTAAGTGTGCTTGGTTTTGGACCGAGAGTTAGATTCTTTCAACCAAGTGATGTGAGTAGCCCCAGGAAAAAGGACACCTTGAGGAGGGTACCATGGGACCAATGGTCTCTTTTTAAGGAAGCCATAGAATTTTTAAAGATCCTACTTGTAAAGCCTAATTACAATGGCTAATTGCTAAAGATTTATAGAATTCACATTCAAACAATGTATTTCTCCTAAAGCACTTCAAACAATTACCTTTTCAAAAACTGGGGAGACTTGGTTTTATTTCTGGCTTCACCGTTACAAGGCTACGTGGCTTTGGGCGTATTATGAAAAGGAAAACACACACACCAGAAAGACAATTCCTTCCTTTTCAGTGAGAAATATGCGAACCAGAGAACTCCTGGGTTGGCTGCTCAGCCCATTTTCGTCCCCAGGAGGAAAGTCACAGTGTCAGATTGAGAAAAGCTGAAGACAGACATCCAACAGGGTGCCTGTGAATGCCTGAAGACTCGCGGTCAGGTAGGCATGACGATTTTCGTGAGCCCAGCAGTCCCGGGCACACACTGACTTAGGGCCCTTCTAGTTTCAGGCAAGTTACTGAAGCTAATTTGGCTTCAGTTTCCACGTTTGCTCATTCTGTATGTATGGTGTAGTATAATCCAGCTGAGAGACAGACCTGAATTTGAATCCTGGCTCTCTTACATGCTAGCTAAGAGATCTGGGACAAGGGACTTAACTTCTTTGAGTTTCAGTTCCCTTATCTGTGAAAGAGAGGTACCTTATACATTTATTGTCAGAATTAAATGAGATACTGCATTTGGGTGCTGATTCCCGGTAAAGTGCTCCATGTAAATAACCACTTACTATTATCTCATAGAGCTCATCTAAGAAAATAATGCAACACAGGAGGGAAAAATGGTCTGAAATTTTTAAAAAAAAAATTTTTTTTTTTCAACGTTTTTTATTTATTTTTGGGACAGAGAGAGACAGAGCATGAACGGGGGAGGGGCAGAGAGAGAGGGAGACACAGAATCGGAAACAGGCTCCAGGCTCCGAGCCATCAGCCCAGAGCCTGACGCGGGGCTCGAACTCACGGACCGCGAGATCGTGACCTGGCTGAAGTCGGACGCTTAATCGACTGCGCCATCCAGGCGCCCCTGAAATTTTGATATAACTTATCCACATTACTGTAATCTCAAAATTATCGTTTCAGAGAGACCACTAAACTCTTACCATATTTTACTTCCTTCACACAGGCCTGGCCTGTTTTAGGCTGTTCCTGTGTATTTTCTACCAAACTTTGCCACTCTGTGTTTTCTTCTCCTTTTCTAGCAGCAGGGCTCTTGCCCACGCTTAGGGGGCGAACAGCTAGATGTGGGCATTTCCTATTTCCGACCTCCCTTCAACCAGCTCCAGGATGCTACTTGTTGGAAGTTAGGAGCCCTGCTATTGAGTACTATCAAGGAGCATCATACCTTCAACAGCACTTGCATGCGCCGAAAGGTTTCAGGGTCTCTGATCCTGCCATTTCCTAAAGAGACACTCTATGTCTACCAGCTCTGTCCAGCTAAATCCGTTCAGTAGGGTTATCTGTGACTCACTTTGTCACCATTCTTTGGTCAAATGGGTGTCCACAAACTTTAGTTCTTTCTTCTTCTTGCCCTCTTTACCGTCAAAGGCATTTAGGGAATACTACTGTTAAGCTATGCCATGGAGATCCAAAAGTGAGCAAGACACAGCTCTCAAGTTGTTCAAAGCTTAACAGGGGAGACAGATATAAAAAGAATTGTATAACAGAGTAGAGAGATGGTCTAGGTACTGTGGTGCTTCACAGAGAAGGACACTGCGGGGAAGACAAAAACGGTGACATTGCAAGAGATCAAAATAGTCAAAACAATCTCGAAAAGGAATAAACTTGGAGGATTCACACTTTCCGATTTTAAAGCTTGCTACAAAGCTGCAATGATTGGGGCACATGGGTGGCTTAGTTGGTTAAGCGTCCGACTTCGGCTCAGGTCATGATCTCACAGTTCATAAGTTCAAGCCCCACATCGGACTCTGTGCTGACAATGCGGAGCCTGCTTGGGATTTTGTCTCTCTCTCTCTCTCTCAAATAAGTAAACATTAAAAAAAACCCTAAAAAAACAAAAACAAGAACAAAGCTGCAATAATCAAAACAGTGTGGTACTGGCATAAAGACAGACATAATGGATCTATGGAATATAATTGAAAGTCCAGAAATAAACCTGTACATCTGTGGTCAACTGATTCTTAACAAGAGTGTCAAGACCATCCAATGGGTAACGAAAAGTCTTTTCAACAAATGGTACCGGGACAGCTATATATCTACATGCAAAGGAACAAAAGCTGAATCCTTACCTTACACCATATACAAAAATTAACTCAAAATGGATTGAGGGCCCAAATGGAAAGAGCTGAAGCTACAAAAAACTTGGAAGAAAATACAGGTGTAAATCTTTGTAATTCTGGATTAGGCAATGGTGTCTTGGCTAGAACACCAAAAGCACAAGTACCAAAGGAAAAAATATAAAAACTGGACTTCAACAAAATTAAAAATTTTAGTGTTTCAAAGTACATAATCAAGAAACTGAGGGGCTCCTGGGTGGCTTAGTCGGTTAAGCGTCTGACCTCAGTTCAGGTCATGGTCTCGCAGTCCGTGAGTTCGAGGCCTGTGTCAGGCTCTGTGCTGACAGCTTGGAGCCTGGAGCCTGCCTCGGATTCTGTGTCTCCCTCTCCCTCAGCCCCTCCCCTGCTCACACTCTGTCTCTGTCTTTCTCTTTCAAAAATAAATAAATGTTACAAATAAATAAATAAATAAATAAATACAATAAAGAAAGTGAAAAGACAACTCACAGAAAAGGAGAAAATATTTGCAAATCATGTATCTGATAAGGAGTATAGTTATCCAGACTATAAAAAGAAGTTTACAACTCAACAATAAAAAGACAACCCAGTTTAAAAATGGATGAAGGACTTGAACTGACATTTCTTCAAAAGAGATATACAGATGCTCAACATCTTAGTCATCGGAGAAATGCAGATACAAACTGAAACCACAATGAGATAGAATGGCTATGTTAAAAATAAAGCATTGGTAAAGATACAGACATTTTAGAACCCCTGACTGTTGCTGGTGGGAACGTAAAATGGTGCAGCTACTTGTGGAACACAGTTCGGCAGTTTCTCAAAATGTTAAGCACGGAGCTACCACATGATACAGCAGTTCCACTCCTAGGTATATATTCGAGAACTGAAAACATATCTATACAAAAGCTTGTATGTGAATATTCATAGTATTATTCATAGAAGTTACAAAGTGGACACAACCTGTGGTGCCTGGGCGGCTCAGTCGGTTGAGCGTCCAACTCTTGATTTTGGCTCAGGTCATGATCTTGTGGTTCGTGAGATTGAGCCCAAGTTGGGCTCGGTGCTAACGGCATGGAGACTGCTTGAGATTCTTTCTCTCTGCCCCTCCCCCATTCTTGTGCTCTCTCTCTCTCTCTCTCTCTCAAAATAAATAAATAAAACTTTAAAAAAAAAAGCGCAAACAACCCAAATGTCTATCAACTGATGAATGGATAAACAAAATGTGGTCTAACTGCACAATGGAATAGTATTCAGCCATAAAAAGGAAGCCTGATACATGCTACCACATAGAGTAACACTGAAAACATTAGGCTATGTGAAGAAAGCCAGTCACAAATGGCCACATGTTGTATGATTCCATTTATGTGAAATGTCCAGATCGGGCAAATACAAAGACAGAAAGTAGATTAGTGGCTGCCAGGGAAATAAGAAGTGACTGCTAATGAGTAGGAGGTTTCTTTTTTTGGCGTGATGAAGATATTCTGGAGTTAGTGGCGGTGGTTACACAGTCTTGGGAACATGCTAAGACCTACTGAATTATACATTTTTAAAATTTATTTTGTGATGTTTACTTATTTTTGAGAGAGAGACAGAGCACAAGTGGGAAAGGGGCAGAGAGAGAGAGAGAGAGAGGGAAACACAGAATCAGAAGCAAGCTCCAGGTTCTGAGCCGTCAGCACAGAGTCCAATGTGGGCTTGAACTCATGAACCGTGAGATCATGACCTGAGCCGAAGTTGGATGCTCAACTGACTGAGCCACCCAGGCGCCCCTGAATTATACATTTTAAAAGGGTGAATTCTGTGGTATGCGAATTATACCTTGATTTTTAAAAAGGGGACAGACATTGGAACTAGATCTTAAAGGGTGCGCTCGTTGGGCAGGCAATAATGGGAAGGGAATTCTAGGCAGAAAGAACAGAATGAGAAATGCATGGAAGCTGCCCCATCCCCAAAAAGTAATGCATCCAGGGGAGCAGGAGTGGCTGAGTGGCTGGGAGGCTGGAGTACAGGTATATGCACAGGGGTGGCAGAATGAACAAGGCAGCGAAGGGACAAATAATGGAAGCTCTACCTGCTACCCAGGGGTGCCTTCGACAAAAATGACGTGTCTTCCCAGCTGAATAACAGAATTAAATTGCTTGGCTCCACCCATTTTGTCAAGCCTTCTTTCACCAACGCAGAATCCTCTAACTCCACTCCACTTTGGCAAGCCCAACACTCGTTTTCTCACTATTTATAAAATCCATTTCTTTACAGCATCAATTCTTCGAACTTTTCTCCCCACCAGGATAGACACCCCTTGAGGGCAGCCAATTTCCTGTTTCCGATCTTGACTACGGAAGCATGAGTGCAGAGTGCTCTGTGAAACTCCAAAGATGGGTAACGAGATTGGCAGTTTTGACAAAGTTCAGAGCTTTTCCTAACTTTATAAATCTTTACTCATATTGTCACCCTGTTTGGAACGCCCTCTTCATCGCAAATTCGTTCCAAATTTCACCATCTCTTGTGGTCTGTTTCAAATGCCACTTCCTTAGGAAGGCTTTCTTTGTTTCCCCACCTGATGTGAACAGAGAGATGAACTCTCTCCTCTTTTAAAGAGGGCACATTTTGTACTTCTCTCACATACTGATTTCCTCATACCTTTTTTGCTGTTACCTGGGCATTCCTCTCATCTCATACATCCCTTATCCCGCACATTGTGGAATCTAAGCACCTTGGGATAAGGTCCATGTCTTTCCCGGCCTTGTAACTCCCAGCGCCGTGCTAGATAGAGTCTGAATTGAACTGTCCAACTAGCACCAAAAAAGGTGGAATCAGAGACAGAAATAAGCATGATCACAAAATAGAAGTTTGAAAAAAAATCCTGGAAGAAACTACACAAAACAGGATGGCAGGCACAAATAACAAAGAGTGTATGTTGAATCAATTTGTGACCACTCGGCTTGTTTGTATCTGGTCATTTTCATCACATGGATCTCATTTCCCTAGAACTCCAGAAGGCTCAGACAAAGACCAATGGCTTCCCAGCTGCTGCGCTCCCTAGTCTGTGGTTTTCCTATGATATAAACAAAAGATTCTGGAGGTATGGTCTCTGTTAATATTTGCTGGTGTGGGTCTGGAGAGAAATGGGTGGTGGTCCGAGGCGGTGGGTGGGGGGAAGTTTGAGGGAAATCCACTAATGAACTGACAGTTCATATAAGCAACACCTGGAGTGTGAAACCCCCCTACAACTGTTATTTTACTGAAAAAATCCCCTCTTCCTTTGTTAAATGTAAAAATTCTTCCCCCAGCTGCATTCCAATCTAAAGTGTGTGGCAGTTCAGGGGAGATGGCAGCTGGAACAGATCAGATGCAGGGTACGGTGCATGTTCACCAGCAACTAGGGGATAATCAGAGCCCAAAGATGAATCTTCAGAGCCATATTCCTTTAAGAAAATGGGTTAGCCTCAATTTGCCTGCTCATGTTCTGCTCATAAACACCGAGAATACTGGAAATATACACGCACATCTGACTGGTGGAAAGCATCAGCTTTTTGAATAGAAACTTTGTGACATCAGCTATTCAGGACTCCCCACTCAGCTTCCTAAAACCCTGCAGCTTAAGTTTTGGTTTTCGTCCTACTTTTGTTAAATATTTACAATCTACTACAAACCCAAATTCAGACCAAATGTGTGCTTACACAACCTTGTGACACGGCCACTCCTCCCGACAAGAGCACCAACATCTACGGGCGCCAGGCCAGTCATTCTCATGTTCCGTCCTGACAACCCTGGGAGGCACAGAGCCGCATTTCACATACTTGAGTTCATTTGGGCCCAGAGAGGTTAAGTCATTTGCTCAATGGCCCCAGAGAAAAAAATGAGAAGAGTTAGGTCCCTCTGACTCCAAGGCCAGTGTTTTTTCCACTGTATTCTACTACTGGCCAGAAGGCTCCAGAGAAGTTCTTTCTTCAGAGTTTAAGAATGCTACAAGAGTTTGATAACTCGAGAACAGGCATTGGCAAACATTTTCTGTAAAGGGCCAGACAGGAAGTATTTTAGGCTTTTTGAGCTGTATAGTCTCATTACTTATTTACTAATTCATTACTTGCTTCTGCCACTGTAACACAAAAGCACCCACAGATAATATATACGTGAATGGGCATGGCTGTGTTCCCATAAAACTTTATTTACAAAAACAGGCAATGGGTAAGATTTAGACTATAGGCTGTAGTTTGCTGACCCCTGCTCTAGAAATTCTAGAGTGGACGGCATCATGTTACTTGGGTTAAAAATCAACAAAGAACTGCCCGTTTACAACTTAACTAATCAACAAACAAGAGACTCTTCTAGATCCTATATGTCCAGGCACTTCAGGAATTTACATCCTTTTAGGAAGAAAAGACACAGACAAGTAAAAGGCAAATGGTAACATGAGGCAGCACGTGCTAAAGGAGGGAACTGAGGGCCCAGGGCTGACTGATGGGCCACCATGACATTAGAAAACCAATGTCCACAACCTGACCAAATAATCCTGTACGGATACCAGAGCTGAGAAAGAGCCAGAAGTTCCTGCCATAAGCGCTAACAAAACCACCCATTCTGCTGAGACCACATGAACGTTTTCAGCATGTATCAGATGCTAAACAAAGACATCTCCTTTGGACTTACCAAACACACCTGCTCCCTGTCTCGTTCTCAGAGAACAAGCAACTGACCTAAAGTACAAGATAAACTGATTTCCTAGAGGACTTCCATCCTCCTCCCTGCTGATACCTGAAGCAGTGAAGAACCTCAAGGAGCTACGGGCAAGGGCTGGCAGGAACCACTGGGGGTCCCTGTTGGAGGGCTAGAAGAGGCACTTCCCCAAACCTTACCTTGCTCATGGCAGTGAGGGCAGGGTCGCAGGCAGCATCGAGATCTTGAACCAACAACTGGATGCTGCTAGAGATGACACTGCAAGTCAAACACATCACTGTGGTCATGACTTCAAAAGACTAACTTTCTCAATTACCAACACGGCCCCTGCCAAATCTTTTAGGGACTTGTCTCAAAGTTAGATTCATCATTTCTTCAGAAGAACTCGAGCTTGATTTCAAAAGGGAACGGATGACAAGGAGGAGCCTTGCAGCCCTTCATTCTTGCTCCGTGTCCTGGCCTCTATTTGGGTGTGTGCCCACTGAGTCAGATCACAAAATTCCATGGCTAGTCCCCCTGATCACTCCATCCAGAATCCCTCTTCACTTCTTACTTCAAAAGCACCTATTTGCCCCAAATGTTTAAATCAGAACTTGAAAAAAAAAAAAAAAGTTGAGAAAAGGAGAGGAAATAACTTAGGAGGAGAATCTTGACTTTTCCTCGGTAAGTGCTTGATGTGCAGGCTGAAGCTTGGCCTGCCCTGGTCTTATTTACTGACCACAACAAATGAACTGCAGGCCGTACTGGCAAAAGGACTACTTTGAGAAGGCTTTCCAGTTTGAACCTCTTGGACAGACACCCTCCACCCCACCCCTACCCCCACCTAAGTCAAGATGCTCACATTTCCTGTTGGAAGACACTGCAGATAGGGCTGCCCTTTGTGGATTTGGGGTAGGCGGGGGGCAGACAGGAGGCCCTGGACTTGACCTTCCTACAAGGATGGCCAAGGGAGGACTTCTCTTTTTGTTATTGTCAGTAGTGCAACAGTAAAGGCCCCGTATGCTAAAAATGACTGCTCGTGAGAAGGCAGCGTGGGAGGCACCAACTTCTAATGCTTTTTCTTAGTGGCTACTGGAGAATCATCCTGATTCAACAGGAGGCCCGGGGGACCTCTGAAGTTCTGTAGTGACCTAAGGCCGACAGCCTGAGACATTCTGCTTTGTGAGGGGTAAAGGGCAGGCCTTAAGCAAATATGTGCAAGGTACGTACGTGCTGAACGTATCCATTTCTCCGGTCAGATTGATTCGTTCAGTCAGACTCACATCAACTTTTTCTTTGAGTTTTTCTTCTAGCTATTAACAGTAAGAGAGAAAAACATGCTTAACGATTATCCAAAGGAGTGCTATAAATAAGAATACTTAACATGTACCGAGTTTGATGATTCAGTACAATTCCAGGCACTTTTCATGTACTGACTCATTTAATCCTCACAACCCGAGGAGGAAGATTCTATTATTATCTCCATTTTACAGAAGAGAAAGTGGAGGTGTGACCTCCCCAAGACAGTACGTGGTAGGGCCACGAGTCAAACTTCGTCTAGAACCTGTGCCCTTTAGCACTGGGCTGCACTCGTTTCTTATGACACACTGACAATTCACTTCATTAATTTTAAAAAGACCCCCGTTTTTAGGCTCCTCCCTGCTCCATGAACTGCAGGCTTGCTCACCAGCACTGGAAGCCTCTGGTGGTTAAGTGGCAGTAAACTCAGTGAAAGTATTCACTGAGAGCACTGCTATGGGCCACCCACTATGCGAAGGTGCTGGGGATACGCAGGTAAACAACAAAAAAAGCACAGGCTGCCCCCATCAGCCTACAGCCAAACACTGGCCATGCTCCCAACCGCCTCAAAGAAGAAGACAACTGACCGGGAATTGTAAACATCTCCAAGCATCCTGGGAACTGACTCATCTAGCACTCCCAAAGCTATTGAGTATACAAACTCTAATAATGAATGTTTTGTCTTAAACTTAAAAATGCTCTTAGGGGTGTGTACATTAGTGTAACTTTCCGGAATGCAATTTATTTAAAAAGCAGAGATTTAAATACACACACTCTTTAAAACCGCAATTTCACACCTAGAGATATATTTCAATGAATAACGAGAACGATATACAGACATACGCGAGTATTCTTTCCAGCGTTCGTTAATTCAACCAAAATTTACAGAAAACCTGCTTTGTGCCAGGCTCTGTAACAGAGTGAGTTATTCAGTGAACAAAACAGGTAAGATCCTCTTTTCTTTTCTTTCCTTTTTTTTTTTTTTTTAAATGTTTACTTATATTAGAGAGAGACAGAGTGCGAGCAGGGGAAGGACAGAGAGGGAGGGAGGCACAGAATCTGAAGCGGGCTCCAGGCTCTGAGCTGTCAGCATAGAGCCTGACACAGGGCTCAAACTCACGAACCGGGAAATCATGACCTGAGCCGCTGGACACGTAACTGACTGAGCCACCCAGGCACCCCAAGATCCTCTTTTCTTAAAGCATACACTCTGGTGGTCTTGCTTATGTTAGTGACAAGCTGGAAACAGTTCACATGTTTATAAGGGGCCAGTGGAGCAAATGACAGCGCAGGCTTACGATGCTTAAACTCTTCAGCGGCCTTTTTCTGTTACGCTGAAAATACAATCTAAACTTTCTAACCGTGATTTGGGTCCTCTCTGGCTCTCCGGCCCACTTCTGGCTTTCCCCCTTGCCTGCCTGGCCTCACTTACTCTGAAGGCTTAAGGTTCTGGAATGCACCCAGTCTCTCCCCCTCAGGGCCTTTACACTTCACACTTTCCGCTTCCTCTCCCTGAAACAGCCTTGCTCACCCCTCCTAACCAGGCTCCTTGCTTCGCCACCCCCACCTCCCAACCCTTCCTCACTCCTCCCCTGGCAGTCCCCCTCCCAACCCTTGGTGTCGGCTTCAATACCAGCTCCCCTCAGAGAGGCCTTCCTTGAGCAGCTACTTGAGTAAGCAACCCCCTAACCAGCACTCACCACAAGACTGAAGTTACATCGTGGCTTATTATTATCATCTTGGTTTCTCCGTTAGTTCTAAGTCCGCTGACGGTAAGAAACCATCTACTTTGTTCACTTCTGTTAATTAACACCAAATACTATGCTTGGTACATAGTAAAGGCTTCATAAAGATCTCTTTGGATGAGTGAAAGCAACACCCTATGCAGGCGTTAAGTGTAAAAGGGTTACAATTAATGAGCCAATAGTGAGACATTATTGGCATTGTTTTCCAAGTTTTATTTTTGAATTCTTCACTACTTAGATCTTTTTTTTTTTTAAGTTTATCTATTTTGAGAGACTGGGGGGGGGGGAGAGAGAGAGAGAGAGAGAGGGAGGGAATGCATGTGAGGGAGGGAGGGCCAGAGAGAGAGGGAGAGAGAGAATCCCAAGCAGGCTCTGCACGGTCAGCGCAGAGCCTGATGCAGGGCTTGTACTAACAAACTGTGAGATCGTGACCTGAACTAAACTCGAGTCAGACACTTAACCAGGCGCCCTGCACCACTTGGATTCCTGTCTCTAAGGTATCTCCTTCCATTTCTTCTTGCCTTCTTCCTGCCATTTTTTTTCTAAGGAAACTGGATTGTCTGCTCTGTAGTTTTCCCACAGTTTGGATTTTGTTGATTGTAGCCACAGGGTATTAATTAACATGTTCCTTGTTCCTTGTATTTTCTTTGAATTGTAGTTTTGTGTAGAAGCTTGATCAGATTCAGGTTCTTTTTTTCCTTCTCTTCTTTTTTTAGAAAACTACTTCATGATGGTGTTGTGTATTTCTATCAGCGGATACACGATGTTCGCTTGTCTCTGTTTTTGTGATGTCAGCAGCCATTGACAGTCAATGCCTAGATCCATTATTTCATTAGGAGGTATAAAAGAATGACATTCTAATTCATTTCTTCTTCACTTATTAGCTAGACTTCTGCTATAAAGAGATACCTCCCATTGTCAATGATTTCATGATCCTGAAGTCTAAGTTAAATAGGAAAGACAGGATAAGAACTTTCTCTGTACCAGTTTTCAATTCACGCCAGTGGTTCCTTAGTGTGTTCGAAGGTGGTAAGTAAACTTAAAACAAAACAAAACAAAACAAATCATTGTAACCACATAGATTTAAACACATCTGATGTTTTCAATGCACTGCCGTCAACTTCTCACTGATGCTTCTACAACCCACCTTTGACCAGCAGAGTGTATTCAGGTAGGCTCCTGTATTAGTTCCTTAGGGCTGCTTGAACAAATTACTACAAACCTGGTGGCTCAGAACAGACATTTATTCTCTCAGTTCCAGAGGCCGCAAGTCCAAAGTCAAGGTGTTGGCAGAGCAGGTTCCTTCTGGAGGTTCTGAGGGAGAAACTATCCCATGCCTCTCTTCTATCTTCTGGTTGCTGGAAATCCTTGGTGTTCCTTGGCTTATAGATGTATCTCCCCAATCTCTGCCTCTGTCTTCATGTGGCTTTCTTGCCTGTGTCTGTTAGATCTTCCTCTCCTTTCTAAGGATGCCATCTCCTTTCTAAGGATGCCAGTCATTGGATTTAGGGTTCCTAAATGCAAAATAATCTCTTCTTCAGATCCTTACTTGATTATAGCTTCAAAGACCCTATTTCCAAATAGGGTCACATTCACAGGTACTGGTAGTTAGGACTTGCACACATCTTTCTGTACAATAAGCCCATTATGGCTCCTGAATCCTTTTGAAAGGACTCTCACAGTCTCTGATCTTTTTCTTGCTTTTTGTACAACATGATGCTCCAGGCTCATCTTGTACATTTTGTGTCCCAGACCTGGAATTACTCATTTCTGCAGGAATCTCTGGTTTCTTTTAGGGGAAAATAGTATTTAGAGATCACAGTATAGGTGCTAAGAATGTACTGACTTTTATAATCAATAAAAATAATTTTTTTATAACAAAAAAATTTGGCTACATCTATCATGAGTCATCAAAATGGTCTTTGGCCCACTAGTACTTCTAGAACCTTTAAGAATCTGGGTGTCTGGATGGCTCAAGTTGGTTAAGCATCTGACTTTTGATTTTTGCTTTGGTCATGATCCCTGGTTTGAGGGATCGAGCCCTGTGTTGGGCTCTGCCCTGACAGTGTGGAGCCTGCTTGGGATTCGCTGTCTCAGCAATCTCTCTGCCCCTCCCCCGTTTGTGTGTTCTCTCTCTCTCAAAATAAATAAATACACATTAAAAAAAAAAAAGAATCTGTTCTAGAAAAATAATGCAAAACATATTAGATATTCTTTGTAGAATTTACTTACAGAAGCAAAACCTGAAACAGCACAGATAATTATGCAAGATCCTGTTAAATCATTTATGGTATTGTCCCTTAATGAAATATTACAGAACTATAACATTGTTAGTAATGAAGATATCATAGCAACAGGAGAAATGCTAATGCTGTGATGTCAATAAAAACAGCAAAGGGGTAAGAGTGAAGTAAATTAAGATTATAGCATACAAAATTGTGGTGGTAAAGCATCTGACTCTTGATTTTGGCTCAGGTCATGATCTTAGGGTCCGTGTCCCTCTGCGCTGACAGTGTGGAGCCTGCTTGAGATTCTTTATCTCCTTCTCTTTCTCTCTTCCCCTGCCCCTCCCCCCCCCCCACACATTCTCTCTCTCTCAAAATAAGTGAACAAACTAACTAAATAAACTGCCTCTCAGAAAGAAAAAAAATGATTGTAGCATACAAAACTATGTTCATGAAAAAGGACTGAAAGAAAATACTCCCAATTGCTAATATGATTATTTGATGGTAATGAGATTAAGAGTTATTTTTTTTTAATATTTATTTATTGGGGCGCCTGGGTGGCTCAGCTGGTTGAGCTTCTGACTTCGGCTCAGGTCATGCTCTCACAGTTCGTGGGTTTGAGCCCTGCATCGGGCTCTGTGCTGACAGCTCAGAGCCTGGAGGCTGCTTTGGATTCTGTGTCCTCCTGTCTGTCCCTCCCTGCTCATGCCTTGTCTCTCTCAAGAGTGAATAAAGGCTAAAAAAATTTTTTTTAATTAATCTATTTTGAGAGACAGAAAGAGAGCTCGTGAGCAGAGGAGGGGCAGGGAGAGTGAGAAAGAGAGAATCCTAAGCAGACTCATGCTGTCAGCACAGAGCCCAATGTGGGGCTTGATCCCATGAACTGTGAAATCATGACCCAAGCCGAAATCAAGAGTCGGATGCTTTAACTGAATGAGCCACCCAGGCGCCCCAAGAATCATTAATTTTGTATTTTTCCCCCTTTGGTACCATGGTTATTTTACTTTTAAAATACTCTATTTTGGGGGCACCTGGGTGGCTCAGTCAGTTAAGCGTCTGACTTGATTTTGGCTCAGGTCATGATCTCACAGTTCGTGGATTCGAGCCTCATGTTGGGCTCTGCGCTCAAGGCACGCACACACTCTTTCTCTCTCTCAAAATAAATAAATAATCTTAAAAATTCTATTCACATGTGTGTATGCCTTCCTTTTCTGCACACATGCAAAACAGTTAAATGGTGTTTCTTCACCACACAACTCTGGGACCTCTCTGCCTTGGAGGTCTTCATCAATATTGCTGTCCTGCCCTAGGGGTTCTTGGGGGCTAAAGGGATTGCCGTCTCTGGCTCTGAGGCCAAACCTTTACAGTGAAGTTTTGGGGGGAACGCTTCTTATTCTGGCCTCCTGTAGTCTTGCTCTGGCTCACAGGCACTCCAAGCTGTACCGTCTGAACCATAATTTATGACTACCTTCCTATGATCCAGACATGTGTAAATAATAAGCCCAAAAGGGGGGGAAGAGCAGAACCTTCTCCAATTATTTTCCTTCTCTTGGCCTTAGGTGAATTCCAGACCAAATGTGAAAAGGAACTTCTAATCCCACGTCTAAGGCTGAATGGAAAATTCTTCTGGGTCTTCCTTCTGCTAATGGGGAGCTCCAGCAGAGGCATCACCCTTTCCTGCTTCATAGTTCCTGAACGTCAGCGTCCAAACAATGGCTGTTTGTTTAGGCAGGCTGAGAATGCTGTGTGCATTTCAGGAGACACATGAAAGCCCAAAGGATTTTGCTTAGCCCAGTAACACTTCTGAGCATGGGATCACTGGCTGTGACTCATCACCACCAAAGGCCGGGTCCTAGCACTGTTAAGTTTGTTGCTACTTTTCTCCTACGGGAGACAGTGCTACTGACCTACTTTCAAGAAGGCATGCCCTCTGAGGAACTTAAACCACTCTGGGGGAGACCAGTCATACTTTCTTGCCCAGTCTCCTTTTAACAAGGCTCTTCTGTAAGATGGCTGCCTGGGCCGTCTTTCGGCTGGACTGCAAATTTTCCTCTGTGACCCACCTTTATGTGGCTGACCAAGGTTGTACACGGCTTGTTAGGGCCCACAGTTTCAGCCACTGAATTAGGAGGCCCAAATGGGTCAGGAAAAGGAGGTGGTGGGCAGCTCACCTGCTGGGTGGTGGCCAGACAGTACTCTGCTGTGCTCAGGATGCTGCAGATGAGGCAGAGCTCCTCTAGAGTGAACTTGGCCACTTCTGAGCCTTCCTTTTCCTTGAGGAGGCTGCTGATGGTCAGCCCTCCACTGCTGCTTGTGGTTCTGAGGAAAAGGAACAGGAACCGGTCAGGCTGGGACTTATTTGCTTCCTGAACTGGTAGCTGCACATCTTAAGACAAAGAAAAGGGGGAAGGAAAGGCTGGACATGGCCCAAACAAACCTACGTACACTGAGTCCTTTTCCTACTGACCTTACCTTGACTATCATCTGTTTAAATTCTCTGACCATCAGAAGTAGGAAGAGACGATTCCAACAGCAAGCCAATAATCAGTCACATGAACGAAGATGACTCTCGTACTCACAGAGAAGGCGGCTGAGTGACTTCTCTGCTTAGCTTAGAATCTCCTGATCTGGAAAGTTCGAGAGTTCTGTAGCACAAAAGCTGGTTCTCCAATTGCCCCTCTCAGTTAGGAAACTTCTGCACAGGAATGTGTACGCTGTGCTTGTGGAGGGGTACCAAAGTGAATGTTAAAGCATGGCTGCTGCCCAAAGCCCGACTGTCTCACACCTTCCTACTGATATAATCATGTGTCCACAAAATATAAAAATACAGTTATAAAACCTCCTGCTATTTCAACTGTGAGATTCTAAATTTTTTAAAAGACAGAACTCAATGACATTTACCGTAAAAATAAAACGTTAAAAAAGGTAACCCTAAAACTGCCAAGTCTTACTGGGAATCAAAGATTTGAAAATATCTTAATTTCCAGCACTTACAAGGGTTGTGAGGACACTGACCCTCTCTTGCACTATGGGTCCAGAGTACTGAGTTGTAAAAACTTCGGGAGGCATATTTCAGGAGCTTAAAAAAAAGGTTCACACTGTTTGACCCGGTGGTTCCACTGCTGTTCAAGGATGCTTTTCTGAGTGTTACTTAAAATAACTAAAGTAGTGAAACCAACCTAAATGATCAATTAGAAGTTCGGAAGTGAGGTGAGGTTCTTCTGTATGCTGGATTATCATGACATCGTGAAGTGTTTCGATGACGATGTGCTAGTGTTGGACGGTGTCTGGTGGCCTCCCAGATCCATTCATTGCTATTCTCTTCCCTCCTCTATGGCTCAGGAGACTGACCTCTACAGACCTATCACCCAGGCTTGAGAGGTAGAGGGGAGAGAGAAGGCTGAGTACTAACAAGGCCTCCTGCTCCCTCTGCTTCAGTGTGGTGCTGGCCCCCACCGTGGCCCTCTTCTGTGGGGCAGCCTTTTGTCCACAGCCCTGGCTCTCAAGGGAGTTTTTTTATTTTTTTATTTTTTATTAAAAAAAAAATTTTTTTTTAATGTTTATTTATTTCTGAGACAGAGAGAGACAGAACATGAGTGGGGGAGGGGCAGAAGAGAGGGAGACACAGAATCCGAAGCAGGCTCCAGGCTCTGAGCTGTCAGCACAGAGCCCGACGCGGGGCTCGAACCCACAGACTGCGAGATCATGACCCGAGCCGAAGCCGGATGCTCAACCGACTGAGCCACCCAGGCGCTCAAGGGAGTTTTAAAGTAGTTAACAATTACCCCCCTGGTATTTGGATGCTTCAGAATCCTCTGCTGGTGCCTTTCACCGTGCCCCCATTTCTGTGAATAGATGCTTTGGTAACAACACCCTAGCTGAGTACACTGTTTCCTGCTGGGACACATGGGAAAATGCTCACAGGATGATGTTAGGTGAAAGCTGCAGGGTTTAAAACTACAGGCTGTATAGTCCCAGCACTGCGAATCGAGCAAGAGCACAAAATCACGCACGTTACATATGTAAGTAAACAACAGAAAAACATATACCAAAAATTTGAATTTGTCTTCTCTGGGTGGTGAGATGATAGCTGACTTTTATTTCTGTCTTTGTGCTTTTCTGTGTTTTCTAAACTATAATAAATTTATATTATTCTGACGATCAGAATAAAAGTTATTGAAAATTAAAAAAATGTTACCGTGGTCAAAGAAATTCTCGGTGAAATATATCTTTTACTTCCAATCTCTGGCTACAGCATAAGGATTTTATTTTCTTTCCTCCAAATAACATAAAACTCCCATATACAATACATTTTAGTGAAAACAACAGCAACTAATTCCAGAATTATTGAATTTGGCCATGGGGATGATTTATAAATACTAAGTTCCAAAGCATCACTTTAGATCGCATTATTATAATTGAAATTGCTATGGAACCAAAAATCTTTAAGCTCTAGTCAAACACCATTAATTTCCATTAGTAAGCAATATAACAATATTCTAATGTCCCAGAATAAATACAATGAAGTCACTATAATTAGGGGCTGTGCTACGCAACCCCCTTCCCCCAAATCCTACCAGATCTTTAAACACTAGACTCTGTCCAGTATAGCAAGACACAGATACCATAAGAGAGACTTTGGAATGCACTCAGCTCGAGGGAAAAGCAGATTACTGCCTCCCATGTGCTTATCACCCCAGGGTATGCAATCATTGAATGAAATTGCCCATGCTGTTTAAAAATTATTGCTACCAGCGCCCTACCTTTTTTTTTTTTTTTTTGCTAACAACCTATTGTTGAAACCATGTCAACTAAAGATATACATAATGGAACTGACTCCCTTGAGTCCACTGTGGGAAGATCTGACCTATGCTGGTGGCCACGGTGGGCATTTCCTCTAACAGTCTTGATCAGCTGTGGAATCCCATTAGATAGGAAATAGTCTCAGGCCCTTGGGAACTCAGGCCTAAGGGTATTTTCCTCATTGAGGCTCTTAGCAGTTCAGTAAACTATTTCGGAGATTTCCTCAGATTCCCATATTTAGGTATATTCAGAATCTTACTTCACCACTCGGACCAGGAAGAATAGCACTCACTTGGGCAGATTGCCAGAGAGGATTTTCCAGGCATATTCTCGGAGGTACTTCTGGAAAATGGTGGTCAGAGCGATCATCGGCTCCCCAGTACTGAGTTGAGAGCACTGCACCATGCACTTCTTGTAGTAGACAAAGAGGTCAGCACAGCTGGGGAGCACAGCACCCCCTTCATCAGTGTTGGGCTTAGGTGGCCCCTGGGCTTTGAAATCGGCCACGAACCGATCTATCAGCTCTCCAAGGTTTCTAGAAGGAAGAAAACCTGCCATGTTATTTCAAGAAAGATAAAGCAAATGTGCTTAACTGCCACGAGTAAATCATTCCTAATGCTTTTTACATTTAAAATTGGACCCAGGGGCGCCTGGTGGCTCAGTCGGTTAAGTGTCTGACTTTGGCCCAGGTCATGGTCTCACGGTTTGTGGATTCGAGCCCCACGTCAGGCTCTGTGCTGACAGTTGGGAGCCTGGAGCCTGCTTCGGATTCTGTGTCTCCCTCTCTGCCCCTCCCTAGCTCACGCTTGCACTCTCTCTCTCTGTCAAAAATAAACTTAAAAAAATAAATAAAATAAATAAAAGTGGACCCATTTTTATTGCACCAGCCCTCTTACAGTAATAGCAGCAAGAATAACTGGCATTTGTGTGCTGCTTTATACTTTTTTTTTTAAAATTAATGTTTATGATTTTTGAGAGAGACACAGAGAGCAAGCATGGGAGGGGCAGAGAGAGAGGGAGACACAGAATCTGAAGCAGGCTCCAGGCTCTGAGCTCTCCTCACAGAGCCTGATGTGGAGCTCGAATCCATAAACCATGAGATCATGACCTGAGCTGAAGTCGGACGCTCAACTGACTGAGCCACCCAGGAAGCCCCTGCTTTATACTTTTCAAGGCATTTCATGATCACATTTGACCCCAAGCCTCTGTGAGAGAGGTAAGGTATTACTGGACTCTCTAAGAGATGAAAAAAGTAAGGTCTATAAAGTTTGTCACATAATTTAGTGGCAGAGCTGAGCCTAGAATCTGCTACCATGTAAGTATCATTTCACCTTTCCCCAAATGAAAATAATGATAGAGACCATTGTCTGAACGCTTATGATGTATCAGGCACACACCATGTCGGCAGTTTATAAGTGTTATTTCATTGCATTTCACTTAATTTGCACAATAACCTTATGAAGTACGTATTATTAACTGTCCTCATTTTCAAAAAGCAAGGTGCAGAAAAGTTAAGGACCTTGTCCAAGGTCATACAGCAAGAGGGGTGGGGGGAGCCAGGATTCAAAACTAAACAGCCTGGCTCAAACCTCATGTTTTTAACCCCTCTACCTTACTGCCTCTGAAAACACAAAAAGGTTATGATGTCAGGAAACATTTGGTATCACTAACCTACCCACGAGGTAGATGCCAAAACAAAGAGAAACCGTAAAGAAATATTCTAAGGCTTTCTTGATGTTTTTAATGCAGTTTCTCCTTAAAACTTACAGAATCAAAGGTGTAAAAGCTCTTGGGAGAGGGGAGGGGAGGGCAGCCCCCGGCTTGTAGCAGGTCACGATGGTGAGCATGGCTGCAGCTGTCCCCCCACTCCCCATTCAAACATCACTGAGTTTGCTCCATCGTGTTGAGTCATCGTAACTACGATCCAGTGGGGCTCTACTCACTGCTTCCTGCACAGTCGTGCTGTATGAAAAATGGGAGGGGTCCCTCCACCCCTTGACATTTTACATCTTTCTAGGTTGCTGTCCAAGGCTACAAGAATCCAGCTGTGCTTTTCATTTTTTTTTTTTTAACATTTGAGAGAGACAGAGACAGAATGTGAGTGGGTTGGGGCAGAGAGAGAGGGAGGCACACAATCTGAAGCAGGCTCCAGGCTCTGAGCTGTCAGCACAGAGCCCGACACAGGGCTTGAACCCACAAACCATGAGATCATGACCTGAGCTGAAGTTGGGACGCTTAACCGACTGAGCCACCCAGGCTGTGCTTTCAAAATGTATTTACATAACAGGAAGAAAAAGATAAGAACCACACACAGCAGAGGAGAAAACTGACATTTTACTCAGGAGTTTTTGTTATTGAAAGTTTATTACATCCAGATGTAGCCACTCTGCCCTCAAAGAACTTCAGGCCTAGGCTGGGTCTTTGTGAGGATGGTTAGCAAGCAGGGGAGGACCTTGTTAGTTAACCTCGAAAGCTGCGGTGCCACCACCCCCATTCCTCACCACCTCTTCCTGCCCCACCTTTTCCATTGAATCTCTCACTTCTCTTCCTCAGTGACCCTCCACTCTAGCCAGACTCCCCTTTACTTCCCCCTGTTCCATCTCTATCCCTGACTCTGAACCTTTGCCTGGATGCCTCCCCTGGCCAAGATGCTCTCCTGCCACCTCTCTCAGGCTCAGCTCAGGGCTCACCCAGACAACCCCTACTCACACCATTCCTCTCTCTCAGTTTCAACTTCTGTCATCTGCAACACACTGACACTGTATTATCATTTTTTTTTTTTTAACACTTTACCATACAGTGTAAGGATGTCAAATGTTCAAGAAACATGACGACCTTCTCCCATCCTGGGCCCACAGCCGGCAATGCTCTCAAGAATGGCTCTTTTTCATTGGTCTTTGGTGTAATTTCAGAATCTGTCTTGAGAGAGCATTCTGGCCAGTCACTTCTAATAAGCTGAAGTTGGTACAAAAGGTGAAAGGTGCTTGCTACAGAGGAGAATCGTCTGCAATTCATATGTTATCATATCCTCCTTGAGAGGACGGATAATGTTTCCGGGATCTCTGCTCTCCCCAGGCCCACCCGTCACGTTTACGTGTGAGGTTAATCTTTCAGTTATGTTGGTGCCCAATATGTATGCAGCTGATCAGCCCCCATGCTTTGTTCCTGAAGGATGGGAATGGAAGGGTAGGAGAGTGGAGACGGGGCAGGGGCTGGTGCAGTAGAGGGGAGCATGTAATAGGAAAGCAAAGGGTTCCACTTGAGTCTTCTTAGGAGAGATTCTAACCTCCAAATCTCTACTGCTGACCAAAAGAGGGGCCAGAGCTCCAAAGTGCTTTTTACTTTAACCACTTATCTAATTCCGCTAGCAGCTGAAGTCAGAATACCTACTCAAATGCCTCATATTTCTGAGCCAACTCGATCAATAAGATTATAAACTAATTAAACTCATAGAGCATAAAGAAAATTTCCACTTAAAAAAAAAAAAACCCTCTAAAAGACCACCCATACTTTGCAGGCCATCTCCCAAGTCACTTCTGACACTGCTCTCTGTGTAGGTGAGACATAATCCGTTAGAATAAGCTTCCCTCCCTTCAACCTCCACTCTCTGCGCCTGCGTGCTTCTAAGCCACATGAGACACTGGAAAACAAGTAACTGACATGTCACAGCATAGATGGTTCAGTCCATTGATTTCCAGCTGAGCATTTAGTACGTGCAAGGCTCTGGGCTGTGTTTGCCATGCATATGAGACATAAGTGAGTTCAACTAAAGAAAAAAAAGCAAAGGTTGTCGTTTCTTCCAGGTGCCAAACACTAGCCTGAGTTTTGGTGAGACCTTCTGGCAGGACTACTAGAGAAAGGAATGTTGTAGCATACCGACCTGCTGATTGGAATCACAAGAAGGCGTCTTTTACACCATAAAGCAAGTACAATCAAGCAAGAGTTTATGAAGGGTCAAGCTCTGATTAAGGTGTTGCTGGGTGTGGGGGTTAAGACACGCATCTGCCTATTAGAAGCTTTGATCTTATTTGGGGGGATAGGACCCTCATGCTCATGATATTTAGATTTCAAGACAGCAACTACATGCTAATCTTGTAGTACAGACAAGAGGAACAATTTGTTTCAGACAAAGGAAACTAGAGGCAGCTAGAGAGAAAATTTTGCAGCAGACTCAGGTGAGAATAAAGGCACGGAGTCGGAAGTGAGCACAGATTATGATGTGTGGAAGGGAGGATGTAAGGAGGAGGGGACGTGCCTAAGGCGGAAGTCACAAATTGGAAAAGCCCGACCTACGGTTTGATTTACAAGCTCCTCTGCATTCCCACAGCAAAGCGCTGCCAGCTTCATGTCTTCACAGCGGGTACCACCGACTCCCAAGAGGCCATAAGCCTGTAAAGTAGGCATTGTGCTGGGTGCATCAGAAATTCAATCTCCTGTAATCCTCCCAACAGCCCTGAAGAGAAGGCGTTATTATCTCCACTTCATAAATGACAAAATTGAGGCTGAGAAAAAGACTGTAACTTGCCCTGGGTCACGGAATTTGTCGGAGCCAGACTCTGAACCTGGGGATGCCTGACTCCCAAGCCCAGTTCTATCTACTCTACTGTGCTCTGACTTTGCAACACTAAAGCGCTACACAGAGAGATGGAATTGTGCTTGCTGCTGACTCACTTGCTCTCCGGCTTAAAGGAACATGTCACAGATGTGGATGGTATCTTTTACCCCCTCCCCTGTAGCTTGAGCTTTCTGAGCAAGATGTACGAGATTGTCAGGGGCCCACACGAACTACTGCTGGGGGTTCTGCTGATCAATGAAATGACCCAGGAAGAAAAGACCAATGCAGAGCAGTATTAGTAAAGGACGAGCAGGGCAGTTCTTCCGGTGGATCTGCAGTCGGCATCCCTAGCAACAATATTCCAACTGGAAGGCAGAGTGGTGACGGCACGGGGAGAGGCAGTCAGTCAAAGCTGGCAAGGAGGTGAGCATGGGCAAAGCGGCTTCAGGTCCCCAGGAAGTTACAGGACTTGTTAAACCGAGGGTACCCAAACTGATCTGCACCCCCTCCCTCTCCTGCCCTTAGGATGGGGCCAAGGATTTGGCTCTGGTGTGGCCAGTGGGGTTGGGAAGCCCAGGTATGGCTTGAGCACAACTGGGAGATGGATTACACACAGGTAAATGGAGCAAATCAGTAAATACACGGAAGATCTGGCGGGGGGGGGGGGCGCACCAAGTTTCTCACTGCTGCAGAAAGTAGTTACAGACGAGGAAAGGGGGAGGCTAAGATAAATCCTGTGGTGTTAGAGCAGAATTAGAGTTACCAGCATAGATTCACAGGTTCTAATATAGGCTGGTATAAAAACAGATACCGATGCATGTGTTTAAACATGTATGTGTATACATACATCTATTTCTCAGCTGTCTCAGCTGCGAGGACCTAGAAGCATGACATCCGAGGAGTAATGAACATACTTGATGCCTGGAACTTAGTTTCTAAATATCATTCCCCACCAAAGAGACAAGGGATCCTGGAAAAACAGATGACTCCAGGGCTGGGGTAGGAAAGTACAAGATGGGCCTGGTATATTTTGTTGTGCCAGAAAGGAAGTGCCCCAGAAATGATAGGAATATGCAAAAAGCACAAAAAACCAGCTCGGAGGGGGGGTTCCAATGGCCAAATCAGGGACAATTTGAGCATTAAAATAACGATGGATCCTGCAAGAGAAAAAGGACATCAGTGGAAAAACTGGTGAAGCCCAAATAAAGTCTGAGTTTAGGAAAGAGTACTGTACCAGTGCTAACTTGCTGGTTTGGAGAACTGTTCTATGGTTACGTAAGATGTTAACATTAGGAGAACTTGGGGAGAAGGGAATACGGGAAATCTGCACTACTTTTGAAATTTTTATGTAGGTTTAAATTTATTCCAACATAAGCTTTAAAAAAAGGTAATAACGGCTATAACCCATTGAATAAAATAGGAATCGACGAGTAGGTGCTGATACAATAAATGGGGAAGAGAGAAAGCTTTTTCTTAAAATATAATGCCAACTCATAAATGTAGAAGAAATGGTAGTATTAGAAAAATCACCATTTGGCAACGATCTTAGTAATAAATGATTCAGACAAGTATCAGGGGGAGGTGAAAGATGAGAAAAAGACTATTTATATGGTTTCAACGTTTCTCCTGACACTTATTAATTATTAATGACTTATTAATAAATAGAGAAACCTGGCGGACTCCATCTAAAGTGATAAAAGTGAACACCACAAGCTGTGGGGCAAACTGACAGTGTGCCTCCCGACATGAATTACCGAGAAGAGCCCGGCACTACTTCTGCATAAATCATAAATCATGAGGAAACAGCCAAACGCAGACTGAGGGACATTCCACAAACTGGCCTGTGCTTCTTCAAAAATTTCAAGGTCATGAAAGATAAAGAAAGAATGAGTTATTTTTCTGGATGGAAGGGACCAAAGAGACGTGACAAATAAATGCATCCTGTGATCCTGGCACGGACTCTGGGTCCAGAAAAGACCTGATCGGGACAACTGGTAAAGAGGAATGGGGTCCGTGAGTTAAATGGTAATGGCGGATCAAGTTAACTTCCTGATGCTCGCAGGTATACGGTGGTTAGGTGGATGGTGCCCTTATTTACAGGAAACGCACACTGAGGTATGAAGGGGGAATGGGGCCCTCTCACCTATGATCTGGAGGAAGTGTTGACGTGGGGAAATCTCCAAGAGAAAATCACTACATCCCCAAGAGTAAAAGTTCTATTATTAACTTCTTTCTTGCACATAAACAAAACTTGAGAAAGCCACCTAATGCACA
This sequence comes from Panthera pardus, assembly GCF_024362965.1. Classification (NCBI taxonomy): domain Eukaryota; kingdom Metazoa; phylum Chordata; class Mammalia; order Carnivora; family Felidae; genus Panthera; species Panthera pardus. Next base: position 55,914,627 of record NW_026526876.1, read on the forward strand.
GAAGGACAGCTTCGCCCAGCCTGCTGAGGAGATGGCTCTGGGAATATCCTGCTTCCTGCCCCCTCACCAGGTGCCGGCTCTGCAGTCCTCCCACCGCTGTTTGGCTTTTGGTGGGGGCAGGTGCCACCAGAACTTTCCTCGGGCAGGTGGGAGGCTGGGGAGAGGAGACGGCAGACCCCATGCCAGGCCCAGTGAAAAGCTGGGAACACTGATCGGGCCACACAACCGCTTAAGAGTCCGGAACAAGACCACTGGCGGGGGACAGCAGGCACGGTTCCTGCCCACTTGTGCCAAATGCCAACACGTCACCTCGATTCACCCTCGCCACTAATCTTGTGAGGGGAACAGTACTAACTTCACTGTAGAGAGGACAAAACAAACTCAGACAGGTCAAGTACCACGCTTGAGGTCCCAGGCTAGTGAGTGCGGAGCTCTGACTCAAATCCAGGTCTGTCTGGCATCCAGGCCCACGCTCTTTCCACAATACCGTGCTGGGTCTCTGTCATCTGGGAGCTTGTGAATGGTCTAAGATTTTCCTCCCTTGCAGATTTCTGAGTCAGAGCTACAAGAATGTAACATGTACAAAATCAGTCCCCACCTGAGTCTCTTCCCCAGCCTTAAGACTCTCTGACAAAAGGGAGAAAGGGCTTTGCAGAACCCCTTGAAATTGTACTCAAAATAGTGGGGGGTTTATGTGATTTTTTTGTTTTTTGGGGTTTTTTTTGGCAAGAGAGTCTACAGTCTCATCGGACTCTCAAGGGGATCTATGACTCAAAAAAGGTTAATCACCACACAGCTTTAGGCATTATTTTGCCCGACTCTCTGCTTTAAAAGCTGAGGAAATGGATTTCTTGAACTCTATTTTCTACTTCAAGCCTTTGTTGCTTATTCTGGAGTGACAAGAGCACAACCTACGCAGTTCTCCTACGAGCAGCTCCCACTGCTTCCCCAGCACTGTGGAAACATCCCAGTGAGGCCAGACGGCAGGATGAGTGGCGAGCACTTCATTTTTCACAGAGAAATGGAGAGTCCCTATGGAAGGGAGGTCTGGCTCTCTGCCTGAAATAGCACGGACAATGAGTACACTTTATATGAATCAAGGCCATGTGAAAAGAGTAGATACCACAATTGTAATAATTCAGAAAAATGACTCTCCAGACCAGGTGGATTTGGGGAACGTATGTGGTTATCTCCGATATGCACTTTAAACCTGGGACCCGATGGCTTTGAAACCTTCTGAAAAATAAAGAGTTTGGGTTGATGAGAGAAGACGGGCTTTGTCCAAGAACAGTCATCCAAGTGGTCTGCTCTAAGACCTGTTAATCTAATAGGCAAATAACTGATCATTCCCCTGCCCCTCGAGGTGTCTTATTAACATCCTGAGAAAAAACTTTTAAACACAGAAAATGGCGTTTCGAAGAAGCAAATGGCAATAGTTAATAACTGCCTTTCTGTGTGCCTTCGGACATGAGCCCAATGGATAGAGAGGAGGAGGCAGACTGGCTCTACAAGGTGAAATGTGAAAGCAACTCTTTTTTTGGGGGGGGCGCGGGAGGGGCGGGAGGTTGTTTTTGTTAGCACAGAAGCTCTTCTACAAAGTTTATTTTCTAAGGCTTTAACATGAAACATTTTGTAATCTGGGAGGGGAAGAGTAGACACAATCTATAAAATCAAATAGGCAAATAATAATAATGTTCCGTGTAGTGACTCCACTTGAAATAGTCTCTTAATCTTACGGTTTACCTCCAAAACATATTCGGAAACAAGAATTTGCTAACCCACACAACAGGGGGGATTAAAAACAAAAACCAAAAAACTAAATCTCAGCACCTAAATGCTTTCCCAGAGAACTCCTCTTGAGAACTTTCTCACAGACGCTATTGCACTCCCTGCAATGAGCCACCGTCTGGTCCTCACAAGTGTGTTCTTTAGGCTACAAGGCCTCCTCTCAGAGCCAGGGCCAGCCTGTCTCCAGAAACCTGACCTTTCCAAACTCTTCCTTTCTGCGTGGAAGGGCCTTCAACAGTTCTTCTGGCTGGGGACAGAGATTCAGGGATGAGGAGGGCTCTTCCTCCTTTGCGTGAATTACGGACACTGGAGGTTGAACATACTTCCCTGGGGGTGAGGAAACTTGGCTGTGGTGGGCTGCTTTGTGGACATTTCTGAGAACCCCTGAGTTTGTAAAAAGTATATATATGAAATGGTTGATAACCCATGAAAGGAAGTTAAGAATCCATCCATACTGAATCCATACTGAAGCGCCTCCTTACAGAATAGCTCCAATTAATTAATTCGGGAGAAATGATGGAAACAGAAAATGAACATTTGGCAAATGCTACAGTAAATTATTGCTTCAGGCAGGAATCATCAGGGCATGTCAAAACGAGTGGGCAAAGTGTGAGGAGAAACAGGGTATTTACATAGTCCCGAAGTGTCCCACCGTGAGATACTAATCACAAAGAGAAAAATAGTAGCTGCACAGTAGAGAAAGCTAGTGAGCACCACCAGAGGCAAGTGATCAGAGTTGACATCACCATTGAGGGGACAGGTCCACATGGTGTGTCTCCCGCTATGACGTACCGAGAGGGACACAGCATCGCCTCTATGGTATACTTGCCTGCGATGCAATAATCCGGATTTAATCAAGAGCAAACATCAGACAAATACAGAAAGTAATCTGCCAGTACTCTGTAAAGCGTCAAGGTCATGAGAGACTAACGAGAGACTGAGGGAGTATATTCAAGGTTAAAGGAGACTAAAGAGACCTGACAACTAAATGCATGATGGGATCTCAGGCCAGAAAATGGACATTCATGCCACAGTGTTTCCGTCCTGATTTTGATAACCGCGGTAATGTAAAATGGTAGTATTCTCTGGGGGAAGGGCGTATGAGAATTTTGTATAGCTTTTCTGTAAGTCTAAATTATTTTGCAATGAAAACTTAAGCAAATGATACTTGAAAACATATACAGTAGAGATTAGGCTTTCTTTCTCTGGTTTCCAGTACCTGACATTGTCAAGGTTTGTGGGTTGACGTGTGCACACAGGGGAAGGGATTGTTGGGATACATTTGGGAGCTTACCTGAGTCAGATTCAGGCTTCTAAGATTTACGAACCCAATGAGTGATAACATTCATAACATATAAAAAATATCCTTAGCAGGTTTCCAGAGGGCGTCACAGGAGCCATGCCAAGTCCCTCCTTCAGCCTCTGAAAGGAGTCATGCCCTTGTGAGGCCCACCCGTGACCGGAGGAGGGAGAAATGCAGTAGAAAACAGCAAAGTATTCATCACTCACTTGTCCTGGGACTCAATATACACGTAGAGATGAGGCTCAAAACACTTGGAAACAATGCCATGAAACGGATTGTCTGGGGCTTTAGGCTTCTTTGGCTGTAAAGGAAGGAAAAAAAGAAGAAACCTATACTTGAGCCATCTTTGCAAGTTTTCAAGCAGTTTCAAAGAAAACATCCCTTCAAAGTTCACTCCTAACACAGATTAAAAGCACTCCATGTAACTAAACTGGGACTATGTCTTGCATTATGATTCATGCCAGTTTGTGAACAATGAGCCAGTTTTGTTAGCATCACTGACTTGCTTCGCATGTTGAAAGATTTACTGCTACTTTGATAACACACGTGCTTTTGATCTGGAAGCTATTCATCATCTTACTGATGTTTTAAAATTTTAAATCCTGGCGAATAACAGTACCTTATACTTGTACAGTGCTTTAAAATTTATAAAGTGCCTTCATGTGATCTATTTTTTTTAACTTTATTTTTTTGAGAGAGCGCGAGAGCGCACGCGCACAAGCACGCAGGAAGGGTAGAGAGAGGGAGAGAGAGAGAATCCCAAGCAGGCTCCATGTTGTCAGTGCAGAGCCTGATGCGGGGCTCCGCCTCACGAAACCGTGAGATCATGACCTGAGCCAAGACGAAGAGTCAGATGCTTACCTGACTGAGCCACCCAGGCGCGCCCATGTGATCTATTTTTGATAGCCTCCATTTACTGACGGTTATCATAGACCAAGCGCTTTGATATGAAGTAACATCTCATCTATTCCTCACAACAACCCTCAGAGTAGGAATTAATACTACTACTTTACGCCCAAAGAACGGAAGGCTCAGAGGGTTCTAGCGGCCTGCCCAAAGGCACACAGTGAAGCTTCCTATCTCCTAAACTAGAATTTTCTATTATAGCATTGCTTTCCTGCAATGGTTCCTAGATTGATGAATTTCACTGACAAGTAAATGTAAGAAAAAGAAGCATAAGGGACCAATATACCGTTGCTGACTTTTTATTTTGCTACTCTCCATTCTCGGTAGGTTCCTGAAAAAAAGAGTATTTTATACCCAAACATTTTATAGGGAGAACATACCAGCATGAGGGCAGTCCTTCCTTTTCAGACAGTTGGTGACCCTATACCAGCTTGCTAGCTGGGCAGGCAGCAGGCAGTTTTGTCTTTATTTATTGCCTTGGACCAGTGTAAAACAGGGCTAGCACTGGTCCCCAGTTGATACTTAAAAACCACTGACATACAGACCATGTAGGTAGGCAAGCATTAAAAAACTATATTTGCTCCCTAATTCCTTTTCTAAATCTCTAAAAAAATAAGCGAAGATCTTCCTACATATTTTGTTCTATTCCTAAAAAACGTCAATTCTATTTATTGTCAAACACCAACAAAAGGACCCTGACGCCTTGTTGGGGTTGATACTAAAGTACAAACTGGGCATAAATTGATACCCACAGCATACTTGCTGAATTGAGCTGTTCATATCTTTTAATAAATACAGGAAAAGCTGAGCCCCTAATGACAGACAGAAAGAATGATTCCCTTCTAGTAATTTTTAAAAATAAAACACTCTAATGGTTAAAAGCATCTGTAAAAACTGGAAATGAACACCAAAAATTAAATGTCAACCCTAGACATATCCCATTCAATTTCCTATTTAGCTCTCTTCCCTTTTCACCTTTTGAGAGTTCCAGGTCTTTACTTTTTTTGTTTTTGTTTTTTGTTGTTGTTGTTTCTTTGCAAGATTTTTAGAAACTCTGGTGCTTCCTAAAATCTGGGCTATTTTCCCTTATTGTCCCAAAGCCACTGCCAAAGTCAGGTCTCAGAGTGAGACTACAACAGGCTCCCAAGACTGGGTTCGTGGAGTTTGAACTCTGGATCCAAAGTTCCACCTTCATTTCACAGGTGCCCCAGGAGTTTTTCCCACATGTCCATCAGTTTAACATGGCGGATCCATGACATAGTATGATGGCTGCGTGGCGGTGGTCCTTACCTATTTGTTCTACATTTTCCATGTCAGTTACCTATTTTTTAGTATTTTATTCTTTTCAATAAGGTGATTTTTAAATGAAGAGGCAAGTCTGATTTGTCTAACTTTTTTAAGACTAGGTGTCCTGATTTTAGAATTAGGAAATATAGCCACAACACCCAAGTATCTTTTTATTAAAAAAATATAATCATTATAAGGATTATAATTATCCCCTTTATTTACATATTCTTCCCTTGACCAAAATATTCATACATCTGCAGGATACCTTCTGCTAATTATAAACTGGAATATAACTTATGTAATACAAATGTTGTCATATTTTTTAAATTCATTTTTTAAAAAGGTTATTTATTCTGAGAGAGAGAGAATGAGCAGCGGAGGGGCAGAGAGAGAGAAAATCTCAGGGAGGCTCCATGCTGCCAGCACAGAGTCTAACATGGGGCTCAATCCCAAAAACCACGATATCATGACCTGGGCCGAAATCAAGAGTCGGATGCTTAACCGACTGAGCCATCCAGGCACTCTAGATGTTGTCACGTTTTAAATCAACGTGTATATTTTGAATTTGGTTTTGTTCACTAATTTATGTGCAATTTTCCAATTACTGACAACAGTTTAAGTTATCACCTTAGAACGGCTACATTATGAGATTTCAGCTCTACAAATTAGGTAATAGTGCTGCACTGAAACACGTGTTCTGATTTCGATCTGTGGTGATTTAAGTGAATGACCTTCTTCTTAGGAAATGCACACAGGAATATTTAGAGGTAAAGGACATGATATCAGCTAACTTAAACTGTTCCAAAAGAGAGAGAGAGAGGAAGAAGTGGGGAGAGAGGGACAGAGGGGGACAGAAATGGGAAGAAAAAAAAGGAAATGATAAAGCAAATGTAGCAGAATGCTAACAATTAGTAAACCCAGGTGAAAGATACTTGAGAGTTCTTGCAATATTCTTAAGACTTTTCTCTAATTTTGGTATTTTCTTTTTAAAAAGCAAGAAATAACGGTAAAAAGCTTGAGAGATGGCTGTGGACGGCCTGGCAGGTAACCCCAGAGACGGTGGTGGAGCACTCAAGCAATGGCACATCACCCGTGCTCTGGACGGCCTGGACGACAACAGTGTGGGAAAATGCAGACCTCCAAGCCTGAGTACAACAGGGGTTAGAATCAATTTCACAGATTTAATAATGCAGTACAGTTATGGTAGCTGTCACTGCTGGGGGAAGCTAGGAGGAGACGGGTACACAGGACCTCTCTGCACTCTGCAACTACTTATGACTTTATAATTATTTAAAAATACAAAGCTTTTTTTTTTAAAAAAACATTTATTCTTCTTCGAGAGACAGAGTGCAAGCCAGGGTGGGGCAGACAGAGAGGGAGACACAGAATCAGAAGCAGGCACCAGGCTCTGAGCTGTCAGAGCCTGACGCGGGGCTCGAACTCACAAACCGTGAGATCATGACCTGAGCCAAAGTCAGACACTTAACTGACTAAGCCACCCAGGAGCCCCAGCATACAAAGATTTCTTAAAAAGTGGTACAGGAGACTTGGACTCTGACTGTGAAGTTGTCTTAGGAGTATCTTAACCTATTTATTTCACTCATTTTCCTTTTTATGTGTGTGCAAAAGCAATATATGATAAAAATCTTTGTCGAGGAGAGTCTGAGGAGCTCGCTCGGCATACGCATAAAAAAAAAAAGAGTCTAAGGGATAAAAGAAAACAGCTACGTGCTATTCCAGCAATCTCATCATGGTCAGTCTTCCACAGGCCATGTGCTCGATGAGGCCCCATGGAACAACACTCGGACCCCACAGAACATCGTCAGACCGCGCGGGCGTCCCAACCCTATGGCAGGTGACTGCCCACTAATGCCGCTCCTGGCAGGGAGCGGAGACCCAACACCTCGCCTCCTGGTCCCTTGCAGCGTTTTTAGTGTGAGTTGGAAGCAAAAGGGGAATAATGGGAGGGACTGCCCAAAGTTTCCTTTTTGATTTTTGTCCACAGGGCTGCCTCCGGCCTATAGCTGCTTTATGACTATGCTCCTATTTAGATAAGAGGTGCTGGAATTTCAGCTCAAACTGGCGTCTCCCTTCGCACCGGTCAGCTCCCCAAAGGGTTGATTCTCAGCTTAAAGTACATACTAAGTCATTTAGCAGTAGCATTCGGGCTGCATTTCTGAGTGTGTGAATTCTGTCCAAAAGCCACAGATGTTTAAGTTATTTCCTCCCGGAGTTAGATGGAATAATAGAAGGTTACTGTTGTCACAGTAAGGAGCTGTGCAGCTGGCCCCATTTCCTTTTATTACTATCCAGTGTAAAGAGATTAAATCTAACTGCTTGGATCACCAGAAGGGTATGTTTTTAAACCAGAAATTCCTCGCTTCTTCTCTGTCTCTGGGCACCTTCAGTCCCCTTTCGGATGCCGTTTTTTAACACTGGGAGTAGGATGGCAACTGACTGCTCAAACTAAATACCTCTTCTCGAGTTCACACCCCTTTCTCAACAGCATACACTCCAGGAGCGAGCAGGGAGAGGCCCTTAGACCTTGCGGGCCAACTGTCTGCTTATGCAGTGACGCAGTGAGTTGGGTAACCCCAGACAACCGCAGGCTCGGCTCACCTAACACCCTGTGGAGTTCCTCCCTGAGGCCCCATGGGGCTCCCGTGCTTCCTGCGCACCCAACTCCAGAAGCCAGTAAGTGGCTGGGAAGACGGAGATCCTGGAGCTCCCACTTAATGGACCACCAGCAAGACATGGGCAGGGGAGGCCGCAGGAGGCTGGGGACGGAATGTGAGGAGGCCTTAGTCACTGGTGCACACGTGTCCTCACTGACAAGCAATGGCCAAGGAAACTGCAGGTGGGTCATCTAGCCTAGGGGTTTTTGGTACTTTCTTTTTAAACAGATCTCAAACCCCTGGTTTGAAAGGATTCCATGACAGATGTGACTCAGAACAGAACTGCTCTGTTTTGGAGGGACTCAGAGCCCTGATCTCCTCCCAACTCCCCAGTGACATGGGATGGGGCACCAAGGAATATAGTTTGAAAACCACAGGCTCTCTCTAAAGACGAAAAAAACTAGGTAAGTCTAGAGACAGTAAAAACCTACCACGTGGTCAGTTAACAGCGGACCAGAGTCTGGCTCTGCCCTACCCCCTGGATCTGTGTCCTGTGTCCTTGGAATGAGCAGTCTTCGTCCTTACAACAATAACGTCTGGCTTCCAGGATGAGCAAACAGTTCCACGAGGGAGACAAATCATATTGTATCTACCAAACCGATTTCGTAGTAACGGGGGCTGCTGTCATAATCCAGTTTAACGACATCCAGAGATGACTGGCTAAAGGGATAACTTTTCATGGCAGCCACCAGCACTGGGAAGACACAGAACCCTGAAAACAGAACTACCACCCAAAGCTCAAACGGGTGCAGGCGACGGAGTGTGGGTAGAGGACACACCAGAAAAGTGAACTCTACGTCCAGACTCCTTCCTATCGGGGTCCTTCCTCTCCAAATGTGAGAGATGCATTTCTTTAGTTGGAAGAAATCTGTTTTCTCCCACAAGAGTTGATATGATGGCTTTAAATCAGTTATACCTAATCCCACAGATCTCTGGGATATAGCCCTGAGGTATCCTTCCAGTTTATGTATCCGCCTGTATTCATGGGGTTCATTTCTGTGTTCTCCACTTTTCACTGAGACACCCCGGTGTAGTGAAAGAGCTCCAGGAAAGGAATTCTAGTCTCTGACTTCTAGACCTTGCTTTCGGTCTTTGCTCTTCCACGCCCAAACGCTGTACCCCTGGGCAAATCACTTGACCTCTCTGAGCAGCACGCACTACAGCTCATATATAGAACCCTACAAAGAGAGAGGCAGGGGTTGGGAAGAGGAAATGGAACGGAGCATGTAGAAGAAACTGAGCCTATAAAGCCCATGAAAATGTGAAGTATCCACGTTATTACAATTATTTAATCAGTGGACCAGACACATTCCACCACATTGCTTCGGAATTGCTCCTGGAAATTCTGTTCTCTCGGCTCCTGCCACGATCGTCCACCTACCCTCACCGTGCTAGGAATGCAGGGTTAGCTGCAAAGTGCATGGCTACAGGTTTCCCAGGCTGGTCTTCCCAGCCAGCCCCCTTTCGGCGGTGTCTGGAGCAAAACAACACTATAAAATAATCCTCGAGCAGCCAAGTGTAGAAAATTAAAAAGGAGGGATCGCTAATCCAGACAGGAAGAGGTCTGATTTATTGCTCTAACCACTCTGCCATAAAATGGCAGTGAAACAGCAACACCATTCTATAGGATGGAGGGAGAGGAAATTTAGAGTTGGAAAGAAAATCCAAAGGAAATGAAAGTGTTAGTGTGCTCTGAAAAGTAACTCTCCAAATATGCCATTGGTCACCTGGATGTTTCCAGGCCGCCCCGATGGCTTCCAGACCTCAAGTGCTTGGCTTACACTGAGTGGAGGCCTCTCCTAGCTGATGGTGCTGCTAACTTCACGGGGGATTGCTGAGCTTCTGGTGTGGTCACCGGACAGACAAGGACACCATCGAGGGCTAGGCTGGCAGGCACAGGAGGTGATGGACAAGGCAGGGCGGAGTTCCCACCACTGCACTGCACGGGCCAATGAAGCTTGTGCGTGTCGGTCATTCCAGTGGGGAAGCTCTTGGGGAACAGAGGTGGGCAGGACGGGCTGTTCTTCCATTCAGTTTTCAGAGAAAGGCTTTCTCTAAGACCACCAAAGTTGTCATCTCTGCATGTGGTCAAGAGCCAAAGGACCATATTTAGAGCGAGCAGACCCATAATCGGAAGCAAACATTGGGTAGGTCACATGTGGAGATGCAAACTGGACTTACTTGATCTAAGTCTCCCTTCTCTATCGCCAGTTCCTCCATTTCTGGCGCTGGTTCATCTTCCAGGAAGGGATTGGTCGATTGGGGTGGAGACTCGAGTTTTTTCTGTCAAGAAGACATGAGAAAGAGACAGGTATTACCTGAGTATACCCTCAATACCTTTTGCCATCGATCTGCTTTTTTCCTAGTCTCTCCAACAGCTGAATCACGAAATCTGATGGAATGAGCAAGAATGGAGACGACATGGACCACATTCTCACCTCCTGGCCTTCAAACTGTCTTGCATCTTCCTGAAACCTTATTGCCCATCCCACCCCAAACCCAATCTGGCTAAAACTCTCATTCCTCCTTCAGCCTTCAAATCAGAAGTCCCTTCTTCTGGGAAGCCTTCCCCATCTGTCAAGTTTGGGTTAGATGCCCCTGCTACATGCTTCTATCCTACCCAGTATGTCCCCAGACCAAGGTATTTATTAAAATATTGCAAATACCCAGTTGTCTGTCTTATCCCCACTAGATTCTGTAATGGCAGGGATCATGTCTGTCTTCCTCACCCTCTGTCTGGTGCCTGGCATTGACTAGCTGCTCCCCGAATATGAATGAATCAAAATGCTGGATGGGTTAGAATTCAAGAACAAACTATAAAGCTAATCTTATGTGTTCTAGATTATAGACAGGAGTCCCTTCCCAAATAAGTCCCATTACCGGAAACACAACAAAATCTCCTAGGGAAAAATTACTTCCTAGGTCCTGATGATGAATACTCTGTTAAAATATGTCCCTGAGTGGGAACACAGGCTAGTGGGAAAGCTGGAGGCAGGAAGTATGGGCTTTAGCTCCAACTCTTCGGCGCTGGCCAATCCCCTAAATTCTCTCAGCCATAGCAGCCTGAGGTCACAGGTACAGGACTACCTGAAGGATCAGATGGGAGGAAGTGTGCAAAAGGGGAGAAAGGGCACACGGCACATACAAGGGACAATGGTGATGATAATTCCAGTGCAACAACAGAACTGAGGCAGCTCTTTGGAATTTTTTTTACAAATTTGACCTGAATATGTTGTTTATGTCAGGGAGCTGGGAGTCCTAGCAGAAAGAAAACTAAGTGGACAAGGAGGAGAAAAGGGATTGGCTGGTGCTGGGGGTCAGGGGAAGGGGCAAGGAACGGCTCTTTGGAGACAAGAAGCCAGGTGGAGAGGGTGTTTCTAAATGTGACATTTTCACATATATCAGCAGAGAAACTTGAACTAACCCTCTAAGCTAAGAGGGACAGCACATGGACTGTACAGAGTGAATGACTTTGTTAAGTGTTAGGATATCAGATGAAGATACAAGGAAAAAAAAACAACAACAACAACAAACAAAAACAATCCAGAAAAATATAAACAATTTGAACACAAAAAACACAAGCCACACCAGTGTCCAGTTTAGGCTTTAAGCCCATTCTGTTTACACTCATGTAAACTACTTAATTCTTGGCCCAAACACTTAGATGCTGTTATGTTGCTAGATAAAGACTCTGTATGAGAAAAACCTTGTGATCAATGCATTAGCTTTAAGGTAACCATTAGTAGGACAATGACTTCTACAGTATCCTGCTGAGAAACAATATGGTGTAACTACCAAGTAAACATTTAAAATGTATACACTCCAAACTTTGGCTGCTTTGCCTGCTAAGGGGAAAAAAGTCCCTATAAACTTAATCCGAAATAGTTTGTTTTTAGAACTGGGCTATTTTTAGAAAGCAATGTATCTTTCAAACAATATTTCCAAGTGCTTCTTTATACAGGTGATCAGACAAGGCCCCTTCAAGGAGGTGATATCTGAGCAGAGACCAGAATGAGAAGGAGCTAGTCAGGCAAAGATCTGGAAAGAGCACTCTTAGCACCTCGTGCAATGCCTAGAACAGGCTTGGTGAGTCCGAGGGACAGGGAGGAGGACAGGGGACATGAAGAAAGAGAGGCAGCAGGAGCCCAATCACAGACCTCCGTGGGCCGTGGTAAAGGTGAGATTTTCTTCGCAATGCAACTGGGCAGTCACTGGGGGGTTTTAAACAGGGAAGTGATGTGATCTAGTTTCAATTTTTAAAAGATCATTCCACTGCTGTGGAGAGGATGGACTGTAACGCACGAAGACCAGTTTAAGAGGCTGGTTCCAAGGGTTCCAAGCAAAGACTGACCCAGGACTGGACTAAGCCAGCGTTGTGGAGACTGACACAGGCAGCCGGATTTGGGACATACTTAGGAGATAAAGCCAAGAGGACTGGGGGACAGGTGAAGGAAAGAAAGGAATCAAGGGTCAGTCACTTTTTGGCCAGAGCAACCATATGGCTGGTGTCACCATTAAGGGAGTGACACACCTGGGTTTGTGTCCGTGCTCTATCGCTTGGATACGCTGCTCAGCTCCTCCAAGCCTCAGCTCTTCCTTTGTGAGGGGTATCGATGCCCACCACACAGAGCTGCGTGAGGATCAAATGAGACCGTGTTGGTGAAGTGCGTGAGGATCAAATGAGACCGTGTTGGTGAAGTTGGTGAAATGAGACACGTGTACCAAGCGGCTCAACACCACGGCTGGCACTAGGAACACTCAGTAGGTGGGGGCTCTCATTAGTGTTTAAAGGGGTCGAACTGTGGCTGTGCCCCTCTCAATGGAGCATCTCTGAGATGGGGAAGAAGTGGGAGCACAGGGCTCCGAAGTGTGGTAGAAAGGATTCCCTTTTAGGGGCATCCGGGTGGCTCAGTTAGGCTTGATTTCAGTTCAGGGCATGATCTCACAGTTCATGAGATCAAGCCCAGTGTTGGGCTCTGCGTTGACAAGGCAGAGGCTGCTTGGGATTCTCTCTCTCTCTCCCTTCCCCCCAATAAATAAACTTAAAAAAAAAAAATTCCTTTAATCACAAATAGGATTTTGTCCCTACTCTCTGCCTCTTTGGGCTATCTCCAGGAAATTAAAATAATGGGTCCATCAAATTACAAAGGCACAGGCAGGTGCTGAGCTGCTGCCTTCCTCTATGGTAAACAGAGGAGAAAGCCCTGAAGGGCGGATATAGACGCTTGCTGTTTGGAGGGCTAGTTCAGCGCTCAGATTCATCTGCAGTGATGAAAGCCTAAATCTTTGCAGCCAGCAATCACCAGCACAACTGAAGCCTTCTATGCAAGAGCCCTGTTGTCAGAGCCAACCACACCACGCCTCTCATTTCTGCTCTGCAGCTGTCATAGGCCATAAAGAATTACAGGTTTGGGTTTAGATTAGAAATAACTCAAATGACACAGTTCATGAGCTCTGGGGCTGCTAAATAAAACAAAAAAAAATTGCCAAGAAATGAACGACTTTCCAATGTTACAAGAATTCATTCTTTTTGCCATGAGGACAGTTGATTTCAAGTCCATACAGGAAAGAAAAATTCTTCGGATAGAAAGTTAATTCCTCCTAACTAAACCACATGGCGTTCCCAACACCTCCAAAACAATAAGGTGTACAGGCCGGCCAACCTGTCTAATTTACTACTGGAAGAGAGAACGCGGCTTTAGTCAGTAGTGTGTCTGCATCGGGGTCCAGCTGCACAAATGCTTTCCTGAGGCCCTAGCTGGACACTTCAAGTGATCAGAGAAGGCACTCTGAAATTTAAGACCAATCTGTTTCCTCTCCCTGGAGGAGAAAGCTTTCAGTTACAGGACGAAAATTCCACAATCTCTGTACTTATTCCATAAATGCTTTACTTCAGCCCCACTCCTGATTCGTCCTTAAAGAGATGACCTAAAGGCTCCAGTTGATAGGCCTGTAAACACAGGGCTCTGCACACCTGCTTTAGTATCACTGGGACCTCTCTTGGTACACCGTGCTCGTATCTTACACTGTGACTGTTACACATTGGCTCCTTTTTCCGCTAGACCGTAGGCACCTGTCTGATTCAATTTTTCATCTTTTCCTAAGGCTCTGCCCAAACAGCGGCCTTGAAAAACTTTGTGAATAAATCCTGGTCAGATGGGAAACACTCATTAAAATCTTCTTTGGACACACAGGCAACATTTTCTATTTTCTGTAAACAAAACAAAGAAACCTGTGCGTTTGTGCGTGTATGCTTGTTGGAGGGTCTCAAGCTATTAAACAGTGGACATCTCTGGGGAGAGGGATTTAGGGCAACTAAGAAGGAAGCGGTTGTCCTTTTAAAATATTTTATTCTGTTTGAGCTTTAATAAGCTATTTCTCTCTTCTCTTTTTTTGGTAGACAAGTTATCTGAAGAGTGAAGATGATTTATAACTAAACTCGGTATTTTCTAAAACGCTTAGTATTTTAAAACTGTGATACATGATTAACATAAAATTCACCACTTTTGATGACTTAAAATTTAGTGATTTTCAGTATATTCACAAAGCTGTGCCACCATCACCACTATCTATCTAGTCCCAGAACCGTTTTTACCCCAAAGGAGGCCCCATATCCACTAGCTGTCACTTCCAATCCTTCCCTTCCCCCAATCCCTGGTAACTCCTAATCTACTTACTATCTCTATGAATTTGCCCATCCCTGACATTTCATATAAATGGATTCATATAACATGTGGCCTTTTGTGTCTGGCATCTTTCACTTAGTACAGTGTTTTGGAGGTTAATCCTATAATATATATCAGTATTTCAGTTTGTTTGTTTTTTTTTTGCTGAATAATATTCCACTGTAAGGATATGCCATATTTTGCTTATCCATTTGTCCATTAATAGACATTTGGGTTGTTTCTACTTTTTGGCTATCGTGAATAGTGCTGCCATGAACATTCACGTACAAGTGTTTGTACAAACACAGGAGAATTTTCAATTCTCTTGAGTGTGTGCCTAGAAGGCGAAGCATGTATTACTCTAAAGAAACATTTTCGGATTGCTTTGCCTTTTTTTAATCTGGCAGTTACCCCTTTACATCAGGCATCAATACATGAGCACCATGAATTTCACGAAAAGCAGAGTAACTATTTCTTCTGAATTTTAACAAACTGTCACTAACATCAAGATTCAGTGCTGGGAGACTAGGCAGGTGCATTTATAAGAGACAAGAATACAGAAAGCAGTTTAAAACAGGGCTATCCTTGCTTGAGATTCTGTGCCTCCGTCTCTCTCTGTGTCCCTCCCCCACTTGTGCTTTCTCTCAAAAGTAAGTAAATAAACACTAAAAAATTTAAAAAAAAAACCAGAGGCTATCTTAAATATGAAAATACTCCTACTTTTTGGCCCTGTAATTCATTCAACTTGTATCATAAGAAAATAATCTCCAATGTGAACAAAACTGTGTTCACCATAACCTTATTTATAGTAGTGAAAAAATGACAAGTACTTAAGGGTCCAACAAGAAAAGGATAGTTAAGGAAATTCTGGACTATCTATATAATGAAGTATTATATACTGATCGAGAAACCACTTGAGCTTTGACATAACGAAGGAAAGTAAGCTTTAAAATTGTATTTAAACATCATGGGGTGCCTAGGTGGCTCAGGTGGTTAAACGTCCAACTCTTCATTTCTGCTCAGGTCACAATCTCACGGTTTGTGCGATTAAGCTCCACATCAGGCTCTGTGCTCTCAGCACAGCTGCTTGGGATTCTTTCTCTCTCTGTGTGGCCCTATCCCACTCACATACGCTCACGCATTCTCTCTCTCTCAAAACAAATAAACATTAAAAATTGTATTTATACATCATATATAAAAACAAACAATATGGATCAAAGATCTAAATATAAGAACAAAGACTATAAAACTCTTAGGATGAAGCATAGGTAAATGTTTGTGACCTTGAGGATGACACCAAAACTCAAAGAACAAAAGAAAAAAAAACCTAGAAAAGTGGGATCTCATCAAAATGGAAAACTTTTGTGTATCAAAGGACACTATCAAAAAAGTGAAAAGACAACCCACAGAATGGGAGAAAATATTTACAAACCATGCAGTTGATCTACGATAGACTATATCTAGAAAATATTGTTTTAGAAAACCCTCTCACAACTTAACAAGAAAAATACAAACGACCCAGTTAAAAAATGGGCAAAGGACTTGAATAGACATTTCTCAAAAGAAGAAGTCCAATAAACACACTGAAAAGATGTCCAGTGTTATCAGTCACTAGGAGAATGCACATCAAAACCACAATGAGATACTACTTTCTATCCATGAGGATGGCTGTAGTAATTAAAAAACAAAAAAACCCAGGAAGTAGTAACTACTGGCAAAAACGTGGAAAAATCAAAACCTCCCTACACATGTGGTGAGAATATAAAATGGCGTAGCTGCTGTGGAAAACAATGATGGTTCCTCAAGAAGTTAGACACAGAGTTACCATGTAACCCAGTGATTCCACTCTTGGGTACACTACCAAGAACACTGAAAACATATTTACACAAAAACTGGTCCATTAATGTTCACAGCATTGTAACAGCCAAAAAGTGGAAACAACTCAAATGTCTATTAACTGATAAATGGCTTAAAGCATCGACCCAAGCAATGGAATATGATTCAGCCATGAAAAGGACTGAAGGGCGCCTGGGTGGTTCAGTGGGTTAAGCAGCCAATTCTTGATCTCGGCTCAGATCATGATGTCGGGGTTCCTGGGATACAGCCCTGAGTTAGGCTCTGTGCTGAGTGTGGAGCCTGCTTGGGATTCTCTCTCTCTGTCCCTCCCCTGCTCTTGCTCTCTCTCTCAAAATAAACATATAACTGTGCTGACAGCTCAGAGCCTGGAGCCTGCTTCAGATTCTGTGTCCCACTCTCGCTCTGCCCCTGCCTGCTCATATTCTGTCTCTCTCAAAAATAAATAAATGTTAAAATTTTTTTTTAAATCATTAAAAAAAAAAAAAGAAGGACTGAAATACTGATACATGTTTCCTAATGGATGAACCTCTTAAAAACGCTATGCTGAGTGAAGAAATTCAGGCACAGAAGGCCACATATTACAAGATTCCATTTATATGAAATATCCAGAATAGGCAAACCCATAAAGACAGAAAATATGGGGCGCCTGGGTGGCGCAGTCGGTTAAGCGTCCGACTTCAGCCAGGTCACGATCTCGCGGTCCGTGAGTTCGAGCCCCGCGTCAGGCTCTGGGCTGATGGCTCGGAGCCTGGAGCCTGTTTCCGATTCTGTGTCTCCCTCTCTCTCTGCCCCTCCCCCGTTCATGCTCTGTCTCTCTCTGTCCCAAAAATAAAAATAAAAAACGTTGAAAAAAAAAAAATTAAAAAAAAAAAAAAAAAAGACAGAAAATAGATTAGTGCTTGCCTGGGGCTGGGGTTGCGGGGGGGGGAAGGAGGAAATTGGAAGTGGCTGCTACAGTGGGAGTGGGGCAGGGTTCTTTTGGGGACAATGGAAACGTCTTAGAATTGGATAGTTGGAATGCTGGCATAACCTTATGAATATACTAAAAACAACTGAACTGTATACTTTAAATGTATTATGTGAAATATTGTTATATGAATTACATTTCAATTTAAAAATATATTTAAAAATTTTTTTTAATCTTTGATTTTTGAGAGAGAGATAGAGTGCAAGCAGGGGAGAGGCAGAGAGAGAGGGAGACACAGAATCCAAAGCAGGCTGCAGGCTCTGAGCTGTCGGCACAGAGCCCAACGCGGTGTCGAACTCACAAACCATGAGATCATGACCTGAGCCAAAGTTGGACACTGAACCAACTGAGGCACTGAGGTGCCCCTAAAAATCTATTTTAAAAGTACAATTTCGCCTGTGGAAAATGAACCCCAAATCTTCACCTCTGACTGATGGGAAAATAAATGACGGTTTTTTTTCTTCTCCATTCTTGCTATAATTTCTACATTTTCTATCTTGACCGTGTATTGCTTTCTTATCAGAAACAAACAAGCAGACGATAATATCCTCTTAGGATGCTATTCAAATAAAGCA
This sequence comes from Panthera pardus, assembly GCF_024362965.1. Taxonomy (NCBI): domain Eukaryota; kingdom Metazoa; phylum Chordata; class Mammalia; order Carnivora; family Felidae; genus Panthera; species Panthera pardus. The sequence continues at coordinate 55,932,650 of NW_026526876.1, forward strand.
TTTATAAAACATTTTGAAACATCAAAGGAGAGCTCCTTCCGTGCTCAGGACCCAGGTCCTTGTACTGTGGCAGAACCACTAAGACCCTGCCCTCCTCCACTTGCGCAGTCTCCCTGACACAGGTGTTAAGTTGCTGGAAGACTGAGGTATAGGGCAAGCTGCTTTGTGTGGGCTCTCGTTATGTTTAAACCGTGTGATTAAAAATCACATCTACAGCTTGTATATTTACAATGTACTTTAAAAAACTGGGCCAGTATAAATGTATATTGAAATGACCCCTAGAGGCAAAGGATGATTCTATTTAGAAACGCAACTTATGCAATGGGGAATTTTTTAATTAAAAAAAAAAAATTTTTTTTTTTTTTTAACGTTTATTCATTTTTGAGACAGAGAGAGACAGAGCATGAACGGGGGAGGGTCAGAGAGAGGGAGACACAGAATCTGAAACAGGCTCCAGGCTCTGAGCTGTCAGCACAGAGCCCGATGCGGGGCTCGAACTCGCGGACAGCGAGATCGTGACCTGAGCCGAAGTCCGCCGCTCAACCGACGGAGCCACCCAGGCGCCCCGGGAATTTTTTAATTTTATTTAAAAATTTAATTTTATTAAAAATACTACAGCGAGCCAGTTATAAAAACTTAACCCAGTCTACTTTGCTTTTGTAGAGGCTAAATACAGTGTTTACCTTGAATCTAATCATTGAGTCACTAATAATGCATGTTGATATAGCTTTTTTTTTAAATCCCAGTTAATTAACATACAGTGTAATAATGGTTTCAGGAGAATTCAGTGATTCATCATTTACATATAACACCCACTGCTCATCCCAACAAGTGTCCTCCTTAATGCCCATTCCCCATTTAGCCCATCCCCCTACACAACACCCCCTCCAGCAACCCTATTTGTTCTCTGTATTTAACAGTCGCTTATGGTTTGCCTCCTTCTCTGTTTTTATCTTATTTTTTCTTCCCTTTCCCTATGTTCATCTCTTTTGTTGCTTAAATTCCATATATGAATGCAATCATACACAGTATTTGTCTTTCTCTGACTTATTTCACTTAGCATGATACATCCTAGTTCCATCCACGTTGTTGCAAATGGCAAGATTTCATTCTCTCTGATTGCCAAGTAATATTCCATTGTATATATACACCACATCGTCTTTATCCATTCATCAGTCAATGGACATTTGGGCTCTTCTCATAATTTGGCTATTGTTGATAGCACTTCTATACACATTGGGGTGCATGTGCCCCTTTGAATCAGCATTTTTGTATCCCTTGGATAAATACTTGGTAGTGCTATTGCTGGGTAGTTCTATTTTAAATTTTTTGAGGAACCTGCGTACTGTTTTCCAGAGTGGCTGCACCAGTTTGCATTCCCACCAGCAGTGCACAAGTGTTCCCCTTTCTCTGCATCCTCGCCAACATCTGTTGTTTCCTGAATTGTTAATTTTAGCAATTCTGACAGGTGTGAGGTGGTATCTCATTATGGTTCTGATTTGTATTCCCCTGATGATGAGTGATGTTGGGCATCTTTCCATGCATCTGTTAGCCATCTGGATGTCTTCTTGTCTGTTCATGTCTTTTACCCATTTCTTCACTGGATTGTTTTTTGGGTGCTGAGTTTGATTAAGTTCTTTATAGATTTTGGAGAATGTAGGTACAGTTAAGTCACATCCAGACATTTGCTTTTAATTTCAAGGCATTTTAATTTACAGAGTATTTTGAATCCCTCTTAAGGGCCAGGAGCTTAGGCAATTAGCAAAAAGCAATGGTAGCTCACCTCCTCCAGGAAATTACAGCAGAGGATGCCGTAACTGTTAGGGTTAGTACCTAAAACCAGACAAGCCCTGTCCTTAAAGTTCTTTCAGTGGACATCTCTAACAGATGTCAAAGTGGCATCTGTTAAAAAAGAGCCAAAGATGACCTATCACACTGATCAGTTAGAGGCACTGGACTGTGATAGGTCCTTCCAGGTGAGTTCATCGCTGCTATAGCTCACCCTAATTGTTAATCAGTCAGCAAGGGGCTTAACAGGGTCTGAATATCAGTGAGAGGGGTGGGTGGGCCTGGGAGGGTCTTTGGTCAACTGACTCCTTGGCTGACTTATCTGTCCCATAACTTTGCAAGGAATTCACTGACTTTCTATGAAATTTGGTATATGTTATAGGGTATCAAGATATACCTGGGTTTACTTTGTAGTTTATTCTGATGCCCTGAAGTAGTGGTAACCACAAAAATTTTCCAAAAAGCTAGACAGCTCAGGGAGGGTGTAAGGAGACAGGGAGCAGCAAGTCTTCAGGTGGGGTGCCTAGCAGCTAGACTGGGGAGTCAGGCCACTTGGACCCCCAGCCCAGCCTAGCCCAGGCCACCCCTTTCCAACACTGTCTGTTGGGAGCATGGTCAGTGGCCATAACTAATCTACCAGTGGCCCTGCCATTGAGACCTACGGGCTACAGGTGAAGGCCCCACTTGGGCCACAGCAAGGTGATGGCACCTCAGGCTCACTTCAGGGTGAACATCACCTACAGTGAGAAGCACAACATTTACATATTCCCAAGGCAGGGCTGCAATGAACCGATTCTCTAAGACCTGGCCTGCCTTGTTGAGGAGGCCACTGGAGTTGTTGCCTTTCCACTAACTAATCTTTAAGCGGAAATCCTTAAAGGTTATGGAGCAGCCGCTGTCAGGACTTGGAATGCAGAATGGTTGCTGGGTCATAACTGAAACAAAGAATGGTCCGGGGTATGAGTCTGATCCAAAGGAGTTGAATGGTTTGGAGAAGTCTGTGGAGAAAACTGCTGACCCCATTGAGAGGGATGAATAAAGAGCTTATAGCTCAGCAGGACTTTCTGGCCCAGGATTTGTAACCTGAAACTCTTTGCAAACTTGACAGGAGAAGAAGCAACAACTGAACAATTGGAGAAATTTATAAATCAATTATGCCAGAAAATTTTCAAAACAGAAGACAAAAAAGGGAAGAAATTGGTTTAAAAAAAAAAAAAAGGTTCGAGCATTCCCATCTGACCATGACCAACCCCACAGAGCGCAGCACCTGCCAGGAGACAGGGAGACAGAAGGCCGCAGCCCAGGAGCCTAGACAGTGGAGGGAGGCCATGTTGCCCCGAGAGACAAGCACCCCCAAGCCCTCTCCTCCCCTACAGAAAGAAGGTGCTTACAGTCGGGCAACTGCCACTTTGGCATTCCTGTACCTACTTTCTATAAAAAAGCGTGGTCTTCACACAGCCCCTCCCAGTTTCTCATGGTCTCTACAGGGTTATCCTGTTTGTTAGGCTCACCTTGTCCAAAGGGGGCCTTCCTGGCCCCCACATTACTCTGCCTCTTTGGACCTGTGGGGCATTTCCTAGCATGAATGAGAGGCGACACGTCCTGGGACAGCTCCAAGTTTACAGGCTCTCCTGGTCATCAGATACAACGGGGCCATCTGTTTCCCTGTAATCCCAGAGCCTCCTAAATGTAAAAGCAAAACCAGCAGGAAGTAGGGCCCAGTCAGAGAAGGAGAAGAATGGCGCAAAACAGGTGTTTGTGTGGCACTGGTGTCATTCAAGCAGCCTCCACGGGGTTCTATTTCCCGTAGTCAGCTGGACAAACCCGTCCTTTGGCTCCCCTGACCCTGCCTGGCTGGAAGCCATGGGTGCACAGTGGGGCACTCTCGGATGGGGTCTGTGTTCAATGCTTAAGCCTCCTGTGCGCAAGCAGACCTCTGTGGGGCTAAACCCAGAGCCAGATGAGTGTCCGTCTGAAACCAGGCCAGAAACGGCTTGGGGAGGGCAGAGAGAATATCAGGAGCTGCTGAGGTCAACCAAAGAGGTCTCAGGAGAGAAATGCATTCTTCTTTCAGTCACATTTCTATTACCTATTATTTCCTTTTGTGACCTGCAGTTTATTTAAGGGCATTTTCATTTGTTTCGTGGTTTATTTTTTTCGTTACTACTAAAAAGAAATCAATTTTGAACATGAAGTAACAAGCAGAGGAGTATACACATGTAGTTTTATTTTTTAAGTATGGAAAGAGTGCTCTGTGGTCCCTTGTATTTTATTTCCCTAAGTAGGTAGGGCCTTATGGTCTTGCCTTAAAATTGAGTGTTGCAGGGGCACCTGGCTCGCTCAGTTGGTAGAGCGTGCGACTCTTGATCTTGGGGTTGTAAGTTCAAGTCCCATGTTGGGACCTCTCCACCGTCTCCAACTTCCTTCCCCAGAGACAGCCACTGTTGTCACTTCTAGACCTTTTTCTTACACATATACATACATAAGCATGCTTTTTGTTTTTTACATCAAGAGGAATTACACCATATGTACTGGGCTACAGCTTACATTTTCCACTAGACAGTGTATGTGAGGGGTTTCTTTTCTTTCTTTTTTTTTTTTTTTTAAATTTTTTTTTTATTTATTTTTGGGACAGAGAGACAGAGCATGAACGGGGGAGGGACAGAGAAAGAGGGAGACACAGAATCGGAAACAGGCTCCAGGCTCTGAGCCATCAGCCCAGAGCCCGATGCGGGGCTCGAACTCACGGACCGTGAGATCGTGACCTGGCTGAAGTCGGACGCTCAACCGACTGCGCCACCCAGGCGCCCCGAGGGGTTTCTTTTCTATGACAGCACATCTAGATCGAGACCCCATTCTACCGCTGTTCCACAGTATGGCTATATTATATTTTATGTAATCATTTTTCAATGATAAACATAGAAACATAGAAACCTCCACTTTTTTCCCCCTTTTAAGGCTGCAGTTCACCTCTTTCTTGGTACATCTTCTGATACATGTACAGATTTTTTTATAGACCTCCTATCTAGATGTTAAGCTGTTGCCTCACAGGGCATGCGCACTTAAAGTTTTGATTACATAATGACGACTTGGTCTCCAGAAAGGCTGCAAGTATTTGCATACTGGCCACTGTATTGTTAGTCTTGTAACATTTCTGCCAAACTGATGTAAGAACATTTGTATCCTCTTCTATTTTTTTTCAAGTTTACTGGCCAACTATTTCTTCAGTGAATTTCTTGCTAGGCTCTGTACTCATTTTTCTAATTGGTTACTTGCCATTTTCTTACTGATTTTGAAGAATTCTTTTATGTTGGATATTAATCATTTGTCTTATAGCTTAAACTATTTTTATTTCCTACTTTCTTGTTTATCCATTAGTTACGTTAATGGTCTCTTTCATTCTTTTTATGTCGTGAAATCTTTTAGTACTTTTCTTTGTGGCTTCTGGGTTTGATGTCTTGTTTCCCCTAGCACAATGTTATTGAAGGATAGTTTCTGCTTTTCGTTTAACAGAGAAGGCAGTTCGATGAATTCTAGCAGAGTCTGGACTGGATCACAAGTATCTCTTGACTTGTTGGTCCAAGGGTTTTCCTACCAAGTCACATCAGTTCTCTGTTGTTACCAGTTTTAAAAGAATATAAGAAGCAGGACTCTTTCAACTTTGATTTCTTCCTCCCTCCCTCCTTTTGTCCTTCCCTCCTCACTCCTGCCTGCCTGCACAAGGTCTGTGTATTTTTTGCATGACAGGGAACAGAAATGAATCAACCATGGTTCCTGAATGCAAGAAGCTCAAAGTCTGTGTGTGTGTGTGCGTGTATGTGACGATGTGAACAGAAATTACATAAAACATAAAAATTTGGTTTCCTCATGGATAGGAAATCTGAAGAAAGCACACTGATGTGTTGGCAAGGAGGCTGGGTTTCCAAAAACAGTTTTTAGAGAGACGCTTTGGAGCTCGTGTCTGGTTACACAGACACTAAGCGATGTTAACTAACAACACTACATTCCGCCTTCCTAATGGAGGTGCACGGGCCTCACGCCTGTGTGCATACTTTTGTGTTTTTATCATTTAGTAGTTCCCTGACATGTGGGTTTGTACACTTGGCTTTGAGGTTTACAGGGACACACTGACCTGGTTTGCTCACCAGAGACATTAAGAAAACAAAGTCTACGGATGCCTGGGTGGCTCAGTCGGTTAAGCATCTGACTTTAGCTCAGGTCATGGTCTTGCAGTTCATGAGTTCAGGCCTCGCAAGGGGCTCTGTGCCAGCTCGGGGCCTGGAGCCTGCTTCAGATTCTGTGTCTCCCTCTCTCTCTGCCCCTCCCTGCTCACACTCTGTCTCTTTCTCTCTCAAAAGTAAATAAACATTTAAAAAAGAAAAAGAGAAAACGAACTCTAAAGTAAAAACATACCCTAATTGTAATAAAACTCAACAGCTGATAGAGTAATACGGTATTTGTGAGTGAATAAGTGAGGCCTCTATGACTCACAAAATTACTAGTCTGTAAAATGGAGCAAAACATCGTAAAATGATGACAGAACATTCTAAAGACGTGAAGTATCGCACAATAGGAAACGGTAAACCCACAGAGTACTCTGTGTCACCACTCACACGAGTTGAGCGAAATATCTGGACTGGGGGATTGAGCACTCGAGCCACCGGCTGGAACCACCGGATTAAAGACTGATGTGAAGCCCAAGCACGCACACCCTGACTTCACGTCCCAGCCTCCCTCAGGAAGGTCCTACCAGAGCTCCATCTGTCAGGGTGCACCCGGAGAAGCGTTTTGCAAGAAACCCCTCAAAGTTAGTTGTTCTCTGAATAGCAAAAAGAAGCAATTTCACTTCAATTTCCTTGGCTCTGGTACGCATAATCTTGGCGAGTTCTGTCCTTCAAAACAAAGAGATAAATGCTGTCAGAAGAACTGATCATTCAAGATAGGGTAAAGTAAATGGCTGTAGCTTATATTAAAAAAACAGAAAGCATGTGGTCATTTCAAATCCTGAGGTCTGTCACGAACTAAGTTTAATGCTTGGGGAGCAGAAATACATATTCTAAATAAGAATTTTAAGGGGAAATTATCCCCTACTCAAAAAATAAATCAAGGATTTAAGGAGATCGATTTGGTTATACGGTTACTCTGATTTTTCTATCTTTCCATAACTTGTTAATAATATCCACAAAGCACTTACTCAGTATTTTATAAAAACGCATGTATTTTACACAATGGCACAAGCCGTCAATTACTGAATCACAAAGCTCCCTCTTCCAAACAGCTCAATGACCATCTCTCCAACGAGACAGCAGGAACCCTGGAAACACACGTGAGAGACCAGAACCCCAGTGTGAATAGTGACGTGTCCACGCTTCGGTGGTTCCCACCTGCGAAGCTTCTGTACCACTCCAGTGCGGTTTCAGGATGGGAGCCGCAAGGGAGCAGTGACCTGAGAGCTCTTAGTAAGTACTGGGCTATGCTCATCTTCCCATACAAATAAATGGCAAGATGAAACAAAGGGCCTCTGAGATTACTTGAGAATTATGTGTCTGTAGGACGGTGGCCAAAATTCCAACAATGAAAGCCTGGCAGCAACAGCAGCAGCACTGGCATTAGCTGCTACAACGGATTTGTGGCGTTAGCTCACTCCCAGTTTCCTGCAGGCTTCACTTTTCAGAGTTAGTGTGCAAAAGTCACTGAACTGGGCGCTGCAGAGAATCAGTCACCAATTTCTCAAGGAATTCGCTTTCTTGGCTAACCAGGACGTAGAAAGTGACAACCACAAGTGTCCTTAAATCAACATTGAAAGGTTATCTAAACCTATGGCTGCAAATGTGCTTCTGAAAACAGCAGCCACATAGAACGTACAACACCTGGAGGGAACCCTAAGGTAAACTGTGGGCTCTGGGTGGTGAGGATGTGTCAATGCAGGTCCATCGATTCTAACAAATGCGCATTTTGGTGCGGGGTACAGGTAGCAGGGGGGCTATGCATGGGCAGGGGCAGGAGCATATCAGAAACCTCCATATCTTCCTCTCAATTTTGCTGTGATCCTAAAATTACTCTAAAAAAATAAAGTCTATTAAAAAAACTGAAATCAACAGGCAAAATCCCTTAAGAAATCCCCCCATTGTGTTTAAACACAACTTAATTAAGCATACAACTTAATTGTACTCTATGATTTTAAGAAAGATGCCTACCATGAATTATTCTAAAGGTCGAGTTATGCTTAGACATGAGACTTTTTTTTTTTAATTAGCCTGGAATTAATGTAATTGTGCACTGCGAGAAGGGCATAGATAACTAATAAAACCCAGTTACCGGGTGGTAACACTGTTGTGGTATAGCTGCAAATACAGAATAAAAAATTTTGACTACAGTTTTAGCATTCTCATGGACACACAGATCTAACCTTCTTGGGTTTTAATTCGTCAATATAAATGAGCTATCTGGCCCTGGGTGACATTCATAGAAACTGCAGACAGGATGAATGAGAGAAGGTCTTTAGAATGCTTAGAACATTCAGATGCGGATACTATTAACTATCCAAAACTATAAAAACACTGTTATGGGCAGGAAATTTGTTCAACAAATATTTCCTGAGTGTCTACTATGTCAATGAGGTAGACACTAGCCCTGACCCTACAGAGCTACCTATGTAGCAAGTCAGAAAAGCAAAATGATGACAGATATATACACTGTATGCTGATATATGTGATGGAGACACAGGAGAAAATGTGGGGTGATGAATAACACAGGGAAATCTGGTGGATGAGCCTATAGCAGGTTAACTAGAAAAGGCAGAGTGTTCGAGGCAAGGGTTAGGCCAAAGGAAAGCGCTAGAGCAAAGACAGGAGCAGATGCAGCTGCTGTGTTATACATATATTACTCGTGAGGGGAAAAACGAATGCTTTGGCTACAGGCTACTAGCCCAGGGCTCTCATGTACTCCTCTTCACTTTTTTTTCTAGAAGTTTTTCCCCTTCCTCCACACACATTCTCTCTCCTCTCGGATTGGAACTCTGAAGTTGAAGAAGTTGAAATACAGCCACAGCTGGAGTTTAGGGGTTGGTTTTGGGTATATAAAATCTGACTTTCAACAGGAAAAGGGTCTCCTAAAGGGAGAGAGTCCAGCACAGGAAAAGTTCTCATTAAAATGGTAGCTTTCAGTGGCGCGTGGGTGGCTCAGTCGGTTAAAGCGTCCGACGTTGGCTCAGGTCATGATCTCATGGTTTGTGAGTTCGAGCCCCGCATCGGGCTCTGTGCTGACAGCTCAGAGCCTGGAGCCTGCTTCGGATTCTCGGTCTCCTCCTCTCTCTGCCCCTCCCCCACTTGTGCTCTGTCTCTCTCTGTCTCTCAAAAATAAATAAATGTTTAAAAAAAAATGGTGACTTTCAAACGACAACAACAAAAGGTGGAAGTGGCACCCAATGCACGAGGCAACACGGAGCCCCTAGAGACCAGGGGATTGATTTCAATCGACCAATTTCAATTGATTTCAATGAACAGTAAAACCAGCCTAAAAAGAGAATCTACCTTGTGACGTGGCAAAATTCTACTGCGATCCTCTCGGTCATGTACCACTCACGTGGAAACATACGGCCATATTTCTCCTCATAGTCCACGAGCTGGCGTTTTATCCAGGCATAGCGTCTGTCGATTTTGTCCAGCCAGGCAACCTTATTAGGAAGGGAGGGAACAAAAGCCACCCAGTGCTTAGAAGCAGTGTTGACAGTTTAAGGAAACAAGCAGAAACACAGAACCAAGAAAACCAAAACCAGTCTCTTTATTTCTCACAGTTTTAAAGAATCTAGGCTACTTTTTCACTTGATCCAGAGGTACTTAACTTGGTCTACGATTAGACTTCAGGTGTCTGTAAACTTCCTGAAACTGCATGCACAGTTTTATGCATGGGTGCATTTTTCTGGTGAGAGGATCTGTAGCTCCCATTAATTTCTCCAAAGAGTCAGAGACGTCAAAACGGTTAAGAACTACTGAACTGTCCAGTCAGCCCCTCACAGTTCAACCATCAACGTTTTAAGGCAGTAATACTAACAACATATAAATCAGCAGAGCATTTAATTTTCAATAAAATTCAAATGTAACATCTGATTTCACTTGGTTAATACTTACATCTTGGTTTTCTTGAAAAAGTACTAGATATTCTGACAGATGCTGTTTAATAAACTTTTTGATGATTTCCTGTTTGATTCTAGGGTCCAAAATATTAGCAACCAGACACGCATCTCGTAGAACATTGCTGGGTCCTCCTGGCCTCTGGTAAAACAAACAACGCACACCAGTTCAAGGGCCAGAAACAACCTTTAAATCTCATGGCCTCTGACAGCTGCTACTTCTTAGTTCTCTCTTGAAGTTATTATTACTTCCACTCCCCTGACACTTAGTCTTCTGCTGTGGATGGATATTTTAGTTACTTGTTACTCGATGAAAGAATTGTTAAGCTAGTCTGCAGTAGCCCATATAAAAGCTACTCTGTGAATCAGCAAGGAAACATTTTGGAAACAGGGTCAGCAATGGTCGCAGGGAATTCGGCTTTCTGAACGCAAAAACTGAAATCACCTTGCTGAAGAGCTTTACATTTTTTTTTAAATGTTTTTTGAGAGAAAGAGAGAGACAGAGAACACAAGTGGGAGAGGGGCTGAGAGAGAGGGAGACACAGAATCTGAAGCAGGCTTCATCCAGGCTCTGAGCTGTCAGCACAGAGTCTGATATGGGGCTCGACCCCACGGACTGACAGATCATGCCTGAGCTGGAGTTGGACGCTTAACTGACTGAGCCACCCAGGCGCCGCACCTTGCTGAAAAGCTTTAAAATTCAGAATGACACCAGTCTCACTCCACATGTGCCACATCCCCTTGACTCCAACCTCAGATTCCTGTTCCCAGGTGCTTTATTTGTGCCAAACAGTGCAGTAGCATTTAAAATCTAAAACCAGGTTCCAAACCACCAGACTTGTTTTGCTGACAGTCAACTACTCAGACAGGTAACCAAAGGTAAATATTATGGTTTGGGCCTTTTGATCTGAAAAGCAAGAGAAGGGCTATCGAGGAGCCATACTCATACATCATGGTGGGAAGGCCTTTGTTCTTACTGAAAGCAATTTGACATGCTGAACTTTTCTTTATAGTAGCTCACTGAATGAACATGGTTGGCTGAGTGAACTATAGCAAAAAGAACACTTGGAATCTACTCTTGGCTTGGCTAAACAGCTGTGTAGCTTTCGCACAGTTACTGAAACTCATCTGAAAAATGAATGAAAAAAATGGACTTCAATTAGGCGATGGCTGACGTTCTTCCAAATCTTCATGATTTTTTTTGGGTAAACTCTGTCCAGTGTATCTATCTCAACTGAAGTTCAAGAGTTTTGTAAGTGTTGGGGCGCCTGGGTGGCTCAGTCCATTAAGCATCTGACTTGATTTCGGCTCAGGTCATGATCTCATGGTTCATGGGTTCGAGCCCCGTGTCAGGCTCTGTGCTGACAGGGAAGAGCCTGCTTGGATTCTCTCTCTGCCCCTTCCCGCCTGCATTCTCTCTCCCTCTCTACCCCCTGTCTCTCTGCCCCTCCCCCACTTGTATTTTCTCTCTCTCTCTCTCAAAATAAACAAACTTACATTTAAAAAAATCTCAATTTCTATTTGTGAAGTAGAAATAGCAACACAAGGCCTTTAAGAAAAGTCAACAGCCACTGGAAAGGAAAAAAGAAAACTTGGAAAAACTAAGTTACCCAGCTGCAGAAAAAGGAAGCAAGTTGTTAAAGAAAACCATTTGAACTTCATGTGGAGTTGAGAAAAAGACATAAAGTAGGTCATGATTAGTTTCTTCTAAATAATAAAGCTAGTCTTCATTCATATCTTTCTGAAACTTCTTGAAACTGGGCTAGATAGCAGAGCATATAGTAAAACAGACTTGGGACACTAAGAAGAGTCCGGTGCTTATAAGTTGTGAATATTTTACAATCCCTTTTTACAGGATTGCTTTCCAACATCCACATCCTACCGTTATATCAAGTGAAGAAAGAGAACAAAGTCCTGAAAGGAACATGTTCTACAAATAAAATATCTGATTACTAGAAGGCAGCCATAATATTTGCAGACATTAAAATCAAGAGCAGGTTTCCTATAGGAAGTCATCTACAAAGCTGGGGCAGCTACTCCCACCTACTTCCTAAGTTTCTTTTATGGAGCACAAAGAAAAATGATTAAGATATTTCCAGTTATTGAATTATAGAGCGGGTCCAGGAAACGTTCCTTGGCTCCGTAAATGAACATATATCCCCATCTCCACCCACCAAGTGCAGTGAGGAATGCTGCTTGCCTGTGTGTGCTTTGGTTCATTTGTGTTGAATAATTCCTTCTCCCGAAATAGCTCAAATAATAGAGAAAACAAGCTTCTGAAGGTTCTTGTCTCCCCAACACATGCAAAGCATTAAGATTACATCTGCTACAGTCTGAAAGATAGAGCTAAAAGCAGTTACCCAAGCACAATGACAGCCAAGTGAGGCAAGGCTTGTTATGGGAGAAGTGTAACCATAGCTCACAAGCGAAATACTGCGGGCTCCGCAGACACAACACAAACAGCCATGCCACCAGCGAGAGCTAAGGGATTAATCTGAAAGAACAGGATTCTGATCATTAAAAGTGAATCTCCTAACTGTGTCACTCAGAGTTACATAAGCCTGCGGATGCTCCTCCCAGCTGTCTTTTCACCAAACTGAAACCAGCAAGTTATGTAACGATCCTAAAAACACTGCGGCTTGAAGATTTTTTTTTTTTTTTTTAACACAGCCATGAGAAAAAAGGAATTTACTGGGCAGACGAGATATTGGGTTTGACACACATTAAATTAAACCAAAATAAATCCTCACTTTTTGATGCTGGAAGAACATAGATGAAGATCAACATTGCTTTGGGATAGTGAAAATCAGAGACGGTCTCACTGCCCTGAACCTTTAGCAAACAGACTCGTGGCAGCCAGCCAACACTTTTGGAATGGTAAAGGAAGAGTAACCGTAGTGAGTGTGAATCAGGCAAGAGTGGTGATAATGTCTGACTAGAGGGAAAATGCAAAACAATACCTTGGTGCCCTGGGAAGGAAATGCTTCTTCAAAATCGGCCAGGATTTGCTGTCCTAACTCAGTGCTGGGCGGCTTTCACTCTGGAGGGAAAAGAGACCATGTCATTGCCTGGTGTAATTATCATATATCCATAAGTAATTATGCAAAGATCGATAAGGGTCAGACTGTAGAAGTCTTTAGAGATCGTCAGGGAAGTGGGGAGGTGTGGCTACATAAGAGAGGTCACATACTAGTTAGTGGCAGGTTTATGACCAGGACTCAGTCATTGGATTTTATTCTCGTGATGGATTTTCTATATCCCAAAGTTCTTCAAGGTCACCCTGACCTGGTGTGGGGGTAGTATATGTTAATCTTTATAAAGCGTCATCAGGGGGGTAGTTATGCTGTGGGAAAATGCTCTGTTATAATGCCCAATCCAATAGAAATTCATGTTGGATTACCGCTACAATTTCTCTCGTGCTCCTTGTGGTACAGAATGCAGGAGGGCTCCATATTGCCTTAGAAATGTTTTTTTCAACCCTGAAACCAACACCAGGATCCTAAGTTTTAACAAAAAACCGAAAAGAATGTTTTCTAAAGGAAAAAGGAAAAAGATCCGAAAGATAAAATGAGCTACCACTTGGGAGTGAAGGCCAACGGAAGGAAGATGAAGTTCACTCAGAAGACTGATGGACAACAAAAACGAGTTCGAAAGAGGGATGTGGTCAGGACTTAACCTGGTGGTCTGCACGTATACCGGGAGCTCAAGAAATACTTGTCGGCTTCAATGAGAGGAGGACGGAGAAACGGCCAGGAGGAGAAAGGAATGGCGTGTCAGCACCTCCTGCAACGATCACATCCTGTCCCAGCCGCCAGGAGTTGGATGCCTCGCACCAGCCATTCCCCCAGAGCTGGACTGCCCTGAGCCCGAGGCAAGTATTTTACCTTTGCTAAAAGCACCATAAAATAGTGTTCTTCCTTTTTTGGTCTCCACCCTGTTGCTTTGGAATTAACTTTGTAAAGTTTCTAGAAATAGTGAACAGCTCAAAACCACAATTTCTTTGGCTATTCAGCTGTGGCTGGCAACCTACTGAGAATTTTTTTTTTTAAATGAGGGGACAGGCAGGACCCCAAACAATCTGTTTTTTTCTGTGGCAGAGTAAGTATGCTTTATTCCACATTCTTTCCAGGGCTTTTCCACTATCTTCAAGATTTTTAAAACCATTCCTGTAAGTGGGTTTGCAGCCTCTTTAGTTGCTCAGTGACAGAGATAAGGCTATTATTACTGGGACGGCCCCCAAATCACAATCAGGGCCCGCCGTCCAGAGTTGCCCAACGGACAATGGGAAACGTGCCTTGAGTATGAGGTCTGACAGGAGAGAAGAGAACCTGCTTTTGTAAAACTGTACCTCAAAGTCTTGTGACTCCACATAACGGGCCAGGCAGACAGCCTCCCCTGGCGCCAGGTCACAAGACAGAGGCAGCTTCCAGAGCCTCAGGCCCCGCTGTTCCTGCTTGCCTTTTGGCAGCACACAGACAGCCCCAGTTCCCTCCTGAGCCACGGGGACAATCCCTGGAGGGGAAGCTCCACCCCAAGTCAGGGACACTCCTGTCATATTCTCAGGGCTCCTGAGCATCTCAGTGACACAAAGGTCCCAGCTCTGCCTCTTTCACCCCTCCCACCCCATCATCCCCGAACTCCACATTCTTGCCGGGGTGCCTGAAAAGACCACCGGAGCCTATGATAAGGCCTGGTACTCCCAGAGCGCAGAAGAGAGGGGAAGAACCAGGGTGATTTGTAGACCCCCTGGCCATCTTTTCCAATCCAGTTTCAAAGTCACGTCTTAGGAGCGCAGACCTAGCTGTGCCACCAGTGAGCCACATGTAAATCAGTCATGTCCCCAACACGGGCCACAACTAGGGAGAGTTGTGAAGTAAGAGGGTGGGATGCAGGCCTGTACCGGATGCCTTCCGCTGTCCTCTCCAGGACTGACTGCTGCCCAGAGCCCACCTTTCCAGCGCCAGTGGGCTTGGCAGGCACCTTCACAGGGGGCTGCAAGTTGGATGTGGAATTAATGCTGGAGCACAAGAATAGGCTTCGGAGCATAAATGTTTCCAAGCAGTTTCTGAAGCGTCCCGCAGTGACTCAGATGAAAGAGCAACCATCTCCCTTACTGATATTAATGATGGTATCTATAATCCCAAACCACGATTCCATGCATTTTCAGGGTGAGATGTAATATAGTCTTTATGCTCAGTTGTCTAAACAGGATCCTAGAAAGCAGTCAACCCTAAGAGAATACATCCTGGGCCTAACTCGTTCCTCTTCTAATGATGAAAGTAAGTTCCGTAAAAAGAGAGACTGGCTGAGACTCTGTTGGCAGAAAAGAGTTGAACTACCATGATTTTCATAAAAGCGTCTAGGAAATTTACCTACAACTAACAGAGAACAGAAATTTACCTACAACTAACAGAGAATAGGGTAAATAAAAATTCCTCCTGGTATCCAAGTAAGCTCAGTCTGCTTCGGTGGTGACAACTCGGTGTTGATCACTTAGGCAACAGAGGAGTCGCCGTGCTGATCAGAAAGGAAGGTCAACCAACTGACTTCTAGTACCCTCCATACCATCTGATGAGAGGTTGCTCAAAGGTGACCTTTGCACACTGGGTGGTAGCAGAAGGATACAGGAAATTATAAAAATTATTTAGACATCTGTGGATAAAGTAACCCTGACGCTTCCATTACCTTGTCAACGGCTGTCCCAAAGAAAACACCCTGGGCACTTCACAATAAGCTGACCTCCCAAAGTCTGCACTGGACAGAACAGTTAATTAAGTTAGTCAGATGCTCTATTTCCAAACAGACAGGCTCTGTAAAGAATCCCACCCCAGAATCAGAGTGATTCAGTGGGACAATTTGAGATCGTCAAGCACAGCCCTTGTACCTTTGAAACTTCAGAAAGAACTTGTCAAAGTCACACAGTCAGACCTTTTCATTTTCCAATTTCTTTCATTGCTACACCATGCGACACCCCCCTCTCCCCAACCTGCCAGGTATCTCTCTCATATAAAAAGTGAGTTATAGTCCTCTACAATATTTTTTTTAGTTCAAGGGTTTTACAGGTTTCAGGAGAATGCAAGAATCTTCTACTCTTTCTCAAGAAATATCGACTGATTACTAGAAACAGTTGCTTTCGTGGATATTCTTGAACCAGGAGGCTTGAAATATAAAGACGATATTAAAAAAAAAAATCTTTCCTTCAATGCTACATTAATATTTAAGCATTTTCTAGAAGGGTGGCTGGAAGAAACAGGTATATTCAAATCAAGGTCCATGAACTTCATATTTCAAACATACAGGCAAAGGTCACAACCTTTCATGCGACTTCTGCGATTTACAGACAGCAAGCTATTAAACTGGAGAAACTAAAGCAACACATAGGGTGTAACTCTGCTGCTTTCCCCCCTCCCCACAAACAGCTACTTCTATCACTTCCAGATGGTTCCACCATCACTTATGTAAACATAAGGGAGGAGAATTCACCAGAAAAGATGCTAAAAATAAGAAATCTGGACTTTCCTCAAACTTTTAGTACCTCTTGAAAAACAATTG
This sequence comes from Panthera pardus, assembly GCF_024362965.1. Classification (NCBI taxonomy): domain Eukaryota; kingdom Metazoa; phylum Chordata; class Mammalia; order Carnivora; family Felidae; genus Panthera; species Panthera pardus. The sequence continues at coordinate 55,949,121 of NW_026526876.1, forward strand.
TAGTCAAGCACTGAAAACAAGAGATTTCTCCTCCTGGGTTGTTTTTGGTGTTACTTAATAGCACATATTCTGTATCACCAACACAAAAGTTTTGCAAACGGAAGCTGCAAAATGAACTGAAAGAAAAATAAATCCTCCTGTGTTTGCAGCAATCCTACGTGATAATGAATGGCAGAAGCCCTGAAATATACTACTAGAATGTTAGATTTTCTCTTTTTGAAGAGAATGTCTTACAACAGTGATCACAAAGTTCCTTCAAATGTATAAAACCACCTCTTTGAAAAACGTTAAAAAGAAGAGTCCTAAAAGAGTGCATCCTCTTGTATGTCTTGTTTGTCCCTACAGACAATTAGGAATAGAATTCAGTTCTGCCGTATTTCTGCCATCGACGATGCCCACCCAAGGGGCACCTTGGGTGGGCGTCTGACTCTTGATTTTGGCTCAGGTCGTGATTCCACGGTTTGGGATCAAGCCCTGTGTCGGGCTCTATGCTGAGTGTGGAGCCTGCTTAGGATTCTCTCTCTCTCTCTCTCTCTCTCTCTCTCTCTCTCTCTCTCTCTCTCTCTCTCTCCCCCTCTCCCCCTCTCCCCTGCCTGTACTCACTCTAGCTCTCTCTAAAAGAATTAAAGCAACAACAACAAACAATGCTTATCCAACACAACCAACTGGTAACCAATCCCTCCACACATCTCCTTGACCTCATGGCCACTGTCTTGGTAAGGTTCTTATCTTTTCTAGGCTAGAACATAGTCTCAATCTCCAGTCCTTTGTGCCTATAATCCATCAGACTTTTACAAAACACAAATGAGATCATGCCTCTCCCCACTTAAGATTTTTCACTGTCCACAAAATAAAGGGCTCTTTAGCATGGCATATAAAATCTGACCCTACCTACCTACGTAGCCTTTCACACTCCATTGTCTCCCAAAGTACCATGATGTTCTCTCTCTCTCTCCTATTGTTCCTCCTCTCTTCTTGTCTTGGTGGTAAGATCCTACCTATTCTTCAAGACCAGATGAAAACTGAACTCTTCTGTCACCACTGCCCTCAGCCCCCAAAGGCGGAGTCTTTCAATTCCTCTTCTGAGGTCCTGCTATTCCTTGTGCAGTACCTACCAGTTTTGTTATATGCACGCTACACTAAAATTTTCTACTAGTGTCTCTCTTTTCCGCACAACAATGGTGAACTCGTTGAGGGCAGAGCATATGTATTTCTTACTTTGTGCCTTCAGTACCCCAGCATGGGGCCTAGGATATAGAAAGTCCATAGTATACATCCTTTAGGTAAATGAAGGACAGAATAAAGTGAATTGGGAAAAAGATCAACTCTGGATTATCACGAGGGTGAAGGGAGGGGATAGTGCCTTCCCTTCTCCTCCTCCATCCCCTGAGCACAAGTCTGCCTTCTCCATCCAAGCTTCCTTCTTTCTGGCAGCTCCTAAGGACCGGTTTGTCTGCACCCTTGGCTACTTTGTGACCCCAGGGTGATATGGCGACCGGCCAGTTCTAAGTGTGGAGGAGTTAGGAAGGATGGGGGAAAGGGTGGTGATTTCCCTAGGATTCTGCCAAGTTTGGTTCTTCCATTCCCTAACGGTTCTGTGGCATTGCCACTAGAAGACGGCACACTGAGTACCTGCTGCAATCTCCCCTTGTGCCCCAAATCCTTAGACATAATGACAAGATTTTAATAAAAATCCAGAACCAGGCAAGAAAAGAACTGGCACACTAGAAACTCTTTGGACGGCCTGGGAGCACAGGACTGAAGAAGGAAATCACTGCTGAAAACTGCTTTTCGAACATGAAAGACATGAGGGTAGTGGAGACCAAGAGCAGGAAGTGAATGCCAGCGGGGTATGTCGGGCTCCTGCAGGAGGAGTCACCAAGCCAGTGTCCGGGTCTGCGTCCCCGCCTTGTGCGGCCAGGTCGGGAGTGGGTATGCGTCTGAGAACCCCAGCAGAGGCCAGAGGGCTGACAACACCCAGGCAGGGCAGGGAGCCCCGAGCCCAGAAGATCAGCCGCTGGCCTCTCCACCTGGCAGTTCCAGCCCCACCTCACCTCAGAAGAGCTACCTGCAGCACTTAGCTGAGCAGCACAGCCCCCTCTCCGTCACCGGCGGGTGGCAGTAAAAGAGCATCCCTGATCAGAACGACGGAATCTGAAAGCCAAAAGTGAGCTTTTGGCTAGAAATCACCCAACACCAGAGGAACGCTAATAGCAAGAAAGAGAGTCCCATGATCAGCAAACCGAAGACCTTCTATCAGAGGACAAAGAAACAGAACAGAAACAGAAACTCAGAGCTTCAAAATACACAGACTCTATACACCCTGAGAGATTTAAGAGGATATTGTGCCCATGAAAAAAGAATCAAGTAGAGATCCTAAAGATTAAAGTGGGACTGCTGAAATAGAAACTCAACAGCTGGGCCAGACAGCAGAATGGGCATGACTGAGGAATACGTTAAAACAGTAAGGCTCAGTTGAGGAACTCAGCCTTTTTAAAAGGGGGAAAAAAGAGATGCAAAGTAGGAAAGAAAAATTAAGAAATATGGCAGTAGATCTAGAAGTTCCAATATTCGTGCAATAGGAATTCTTTCCACTAAGAGAGAGAATAGAGAACAATGCATAGAAACTACTCAAAGAAAAAGAAGAAAACGATTTCTCCCAACTTAAGAAACTTATGAGTCTTTATTTATTTAAAAAATTTTTAAATTTTATTTAAATCCAAGTTAGTTAACACATAGTGTAATAATGATTTCAGGAGTAGAATTTGGTGACTTGTCACTTACCTATAACGCCCACTGCTCATCCCAACAAGTGTCCTCCTTAATGCCCATCCCCCATTTAGCCCATCCCCCTACACAACACCCCTCCAGCAACCCTATTTGTTCTCTGTATTTAACAGTCGCTTATGGTTTGCCTCCCTCTCTGTTTTTATCTTATTTTTCCTTCCCTTCCCCATGTTCATCTGATTTGTTTCTTAAATTCCACATATGAGTGCAATCATATATGTCTTTCTCTGACTAATTTCACTTAACATAATACACTCTAGTTCCATCCATGTTATTGCAAATGGCAAGATTTCGTTCTTTTTGATCACTGAGTAATACTCCATTGTATACATATACCACATCTTCTTTATCCATTTGTCAGTTGATGGATATTTGGGCTTCTTCCCATAATTTGGCTGTTATCGATAGCACTGCTATAAACACTGGGGTGCATGTGCCCCTTTCGAATCAGCGTTTTTGTATCCTTTGGATAAATATCTAGTAGTGCAATTACTGGGTCGTAGGGCAGTTCTATTTCTGAAACTCAAGTCTTTATATTGAAGATACAGTAAGTACAGAGTAACATGAAGGACAAGAGACCTATATCCAAGTAAAATTCCTGACACACACACCCCCAATCTCAAATGCTTCCAGAGCAAAATAAAAATCAAACAAAAACAGATGATCTTATAAAGGAGTAAGAATCAGATTGACCAGATTTTTGATAGGCAATAAGAAACGCCAGACAGTAGATTTGCCTAGTCTATCATGCAACAGCCAATGGGTAGAAGCAACCTGTGTGTCCATCAACAGATGAATGGATAAACAAACTGTATAATATATATTTACAATGAAATATTCAGCCTTAAAAAGAAATGAAATTCTGACACATTCTACAACATGGATGAACCATGAAACACTGTACTCAGTAAAATAAGCCAGGCACAAAAGAACAAATATTATATGATTCCATTTATATGAGGTACCTAGACTAGGCAAATCACAGAAACAGAAAGTAAAACAGAAGTTACCAGAGGTGGGGGAGAGGAGGTAATGGGAGTTACTATTTAATGGGTAAGAGTTTCTGTTTGGGGTAATGAAAAAGTTTTAGAAATAGAAGTGGTGATGGTTATATAATATTGTGAATATACTTAATGCCACTGAAGTGTGTACTTAAAAATGATTAAAATTTTATGTTATGTGTATATTAACATCATTTTTTAAAAAGTAGGAATCCAGAATAGACCAATTACCACGGAAGAAATCACAGTGAGAGTCAAAGATCTGCCTTGAAAACAGGTAACACATCCAGATGGTTTTACAGGCAAGATCTACCAGATCTGACAAAGCATTAATGTCCAGAATATATAGAGACTTTTACAAAACAATAAGAAAGAAAGAAAGAACTCAATATTCAAAGAGGCAATGGGCAAACAGGTATTTCAAAGGAAATGCAGATAGTCAATAATTAAATGAAAACTACTCTCAGTAGTTAGCAGAGAAATGAGAATGAAAGGAACTGGATGTTATTTTTCATCCATCAGTTAAATAAATCGGAAAACTGACCATTTAGCATTGTTGAAGGTATGGGGAAATGGGTACTGATACTGTCCAGATAGTGCTATAAATAAAAAAAGTCTCTTGGGAGGGCAAATGGGAAGTCATTATTAAAATTTTAAATGTACGCTATCCATGACCCAAAATCTCTCCTAGGGAAATATTTACAGATGTGTAAAAAGGGGTAGATTTAAAAAATCAGAAGCAAACAATCTAGTGATGTAAGAATGGTTAAATCATCTGCAGTGTATTGTACTTTGGAATTCCAGGTATCAATTAAAAAGCACGAGGCAGGTGTGTACATATTGATGCGGAAAAATCTCTAAAATACAACGAGAGGTTAAAACCAAAAGGTAAGTTTCAGAATGAAGCATATGGTGTGAAACCATTTATTTAAAATAAAACAAGGGGTGCCTGGGAGGCTCAGCCAGTTAAGCATCCGACTTTGGCTCAAGTCATGAGCTCACGGTTCGTGGGTTCCAGCCTCGCATCGGGCTCTGCACTGACAGTGCGGAGCCTGCTTGGGATTCTCTCTCTCTCTCCGTCTCTCAAGACAAATAAATTAATTTAAAAAATAAATAAAAGAAAACTGGGGTGCCTGGGTGGCTCAGTCAGTTAAGCATCTGGCTCTTGATTTCAGCTCAGGTCATGATATCGCGGTTGTGGAACTGAGTCCTGTGTTGGGTTCTGTGCAGACAGCACAGAACATGCTTGGGATTCTCTCTCTCTCTCTCTCTCTCTCTGCCCCTTTCCCATCCACGCTCTCTCTCTCTCAAATATATAAACTTAAAAAAAATAAATAATAAAAGAAAAGAAAACCACAAACTGAAACTACAGACTTATGTAAATGCACAGATAAAAGATCTAGAAGGATACACATTAAATTGATAACAGTCACTCCCTGTATAGGTAGAGGCACAGCTAAATGGCACTTTGGTTTCATCTGTATATTTTTGAGGACGGCAGGGGAGGGCAGAAAGAGAGACACACACAGAATTCAAAGCAGGCTCCAGGCTCTGAGTTGTCAGCACAGAGCCCGACGCAGGGCTCAAGCTCACAGACTGTGAGACCATGACCTGAACTGAAGTCAGATGCTTAACCAACTGAGTCACCCAGGCACGCCTGACTTTTGTTAAAATAAAGAAAACATATCCCTGGATCACTTATACAATTACTTATAGGATTACAAATACAGAAACGTGAGGAAAAAGAGGCCTGTAGCAATCAGGCCTCATTAAGAAGGCAGAAGTGAAGATGATGGCTGCTGCTAAGTTCCAGCCCCCTTGTCTCTTCTTTGTGGCAAGAAAGGTTAGGATTCGTCAATCATGATCATCTCTGCCTTCTCGGTATTCTCCTTGCCTTCTTTCTAACAGAAAAGACACTGAACTCACCCCCCTCCCACTGTCCTTTAGAATCTTCATCTTCCTTCTAAGCATCAGCCTTTCTTTCTACTGGTTCTGAATCTGGGATTGGAACTCAACAGAGGTAAGAATAAAGAAGAGGCTAAGTCATCATTTTGTCACCTCTGAAGTTCTAGTGGCAAACGAGATTTTCCAAAGACTTCCACGGCAATATTGCCCATTCCACGTGCCCTTTCTGTCAGTGGGACTCTGACATTCCCCCCACTGGGAGAGATGGCTTAGAAGAGACTATGTTCCTTCCTCCCTCATCCTGGCAGCCTTGTGACTAGGAATGATGCTATGGGACTTCCAAGGTCTGGTTCTCTTGGGACCTGGCCATGAGGAAGACCAAACAGCCCATGGAGGACAACTCAGGTGAACTCCCAGTGCACAATGAGCACTCACTTGCCAGCCATGAGAGTGAGTCACGGATCCTTCAGGCCCCTCCTGAGCCACCCCAGCTGATGCTGCGTGAAGCAGAGGCGAACTGTTCCGCTGAGGAAGGCCAAATTACAGGAGTAAAGTAACTGTTGTTTGTCAGCCACTAAGGATTGTGGTGATTTGTTACAAGGAAATAGACAACTGGAAGAGTTTTTCTCATAAATGTGGACAGCCAAGAGTTGTCTACACATACAACATTCCAGCTGCCCGTCCTGGGATGCTGGGCCCGCAACTATCTAATATAGATTGCTTTAGAAGATATGGTAAGGAGTCGGTAAGGGATAAGGTAGACAGGATATCTGTGTCACACAGAGACAGATCAGATGACATCTGAGGTTCTTTCTTACAAGATTCTGCAGTGAACATACTGAGCTAAGTGCTGAAGCACATCCTAGCACGGTCTTTTCTTAAAGCAGGTGATTGTTTTCTCCAAGGACACTTTACCTCTCAGAAAGCTGCCGGATCTGTGGAACTCCCATGTACTTGTGGAAGTGCTCCAGAACATTCATCACACCCTGAAGAAGATTAGCAACTTCTCCATACTGTCTTCGCCTGGTCATGGCTCTGCAAGGAAATAAGAAGTCGAGAACGCTAGAAAAACACTGAGGACACAAGACACAGATGCAGGACAATCTACTCTGAACTACAAAATAGAGATCAACTCGATCTGGTGACCATGTACTACTGAGCACTGAATACATAAGGTCCTGTGCCTTGCTGGTGAAAAAAATAAGACCTAGTCAAAATCCTCAAGGTGACATTGTTTAGTAAGACAGAGAGAGAGCCAAGTACACATCTAACTAAAACCAAGTAGGACAAACTGAGTCTACACAGAAGTACAAGTTATGCAATATAGGAGGTACAAAAGAACGTGGGAATGATGGAGGGGTGGGGGAGGGGAAATCTAGGAAGACTATGGATTTGGGTTGGATGTTATGGGATTAGCAGGCTTTTAACAGAGATGAGGGATAAGAATGTTACTATCTGAGGATTACAGCTTAGGGGCAAACAGAACACATCATCCCAGCCTACAACAAAGGGTGTTTATATGTATTTAACTCAAATCTGTAGGTTTTAAGCCAATGTTAAGCAACTCTTGTCTCAGATAGGTCTACTTTCACTACTACTAATGTTAATGAAGCTTAAATAAAAGAAGGCTAATAAAATCAACAGTTACACAAGGAAGGACAAACTGTTAGTTCTAAGTTTTTCACTAGGGTGGAGCTTTTAAAATAATGTATAATTTATGACTTCCCTTAGGCATTTAAAAAAAAAAAAAAAAAGAGGCTTTTAAAAAGACAGGACCAAGCTCAAGCAAACATGGTATGTTGCTACCACTGCCCGGTCTGATAGTCTGGTGGGAACCACAGCATCTGGGGCAACAGACAAGGAAACAGCTCCTCTAGTCTCTCACTGGCCGGCTCACCTCTCTGATCACTGCTTGCGGGAGGATGGGCCAGGGTTCGCTGGAGCTCACACAATGCCTAGAGAGACCAGGAAGGAGTCTGACCCCTTCATCCCCCCAGCTTTGGATGCTGCATCTAAATTTCTGTGCAGATGCTCTTTCTCTGTCTATACGTGAGACTACACTGACACTGGGGCAGGGGGAAATTCTCAGCCTGAGACAGACCACAGAAGTGAACCGGCATGTCAGAATTGTGCTAGTAAAACAGGTCTTTGGATTGCTTCTTGCGGTAAATAGCCAGCTCTTTGTTTTAATGGTGTTTCTAATGTCCTCACACATCATTCCCTATAGCTCCTCTAAAAACCACGCAGGATGCTACAGTCTTTGAAAAAGACCTTGAAAAAGTGGGTCGAGGGACATCTGGGTGGCTCAGTTGGGCGTCTGAGTCTTGATTTCAGCACACGTCATTATCTCATGGTTCATGAGTTCGAGCCCGGCATCAGGCTCTGGGCTGACAGTGCGGAGCCTGCTTGGGATTCTTTCTCTCTCCCTCTTTCTGCCCCTCCCCAACTTGTGCATGTGCTCTCTCCCTCTCAAAAATAAATAAACCTTAAAAAAAAGAAAAAGTGGGTTGGAGAAAAAAGGTGGGATGAATGATAAATCAAAGCTCTGTTTCTCTACTGAACATCCAACGGCAGTGAGACTCAGCCCAACACAAGTCGGAAAACTTGCCAAGCAGAGGCTGCAGGGAGCCGTTACAGTCCTGAATGACCTTGCTGGCCTTAATGGTAGAGATTTGCCACGTTTAAATGACTTGTATTCTTAGAGTCATGCTCCACGTGCTGTCTGGGTCCCTTTCATACTCCTTTGCACCTCACTTCAAAGCGTCAGGTGTTTGTTACATTTTGAACACCAAAGGGCACAAAGCTAAAATGGTTGGGGCGCCTGGGTGGCTCAGTCAGTTAAGCGGCCGACTTCGGCTCAGGTCATGATTTTGCGGTCGGTGAGCTCGAGCCCCGCGTCGGGCTCTGTGCTGACAGCTCAGAGCCTGGAGCCTGTTTCAGATTCTGTGTCTCCCTCTCTCTGACCCTCCCCCGTTCATGCTCTGTTTCTGTCTCAAAAATAAATAGACGTTAAAAAAAAAAAATTAAAAAAACAAAAACAAAAACAAACAAACAAAGCCAAAATGGTGATTAACATTTGAGACCAATCTGCAGGAAGTGGGGCAGGAGAAGTACTTGGCTGAGAAGTAAAAGGAAAAAAAAAACAAACCCTATGCTGCCATTTTCTTTACATGGCACATTCACTCGCGGTGGACCCCAAAGAGAAAGTTGACGCTGCTTACTCAAGGGAATCCACGCCACCTGCTAACATGTGCAGGTGGTTCAGCGTTGTGATGGAGGTGGTCAGGTGGCGTTTGGCATGATCTAGCTGCTTAATATCGCGGGTGATTTCTTTAACCTAAATATCGAAAAACCGCAGGAGAAAAAGGAAGAAGGTTAAGAAAGATGTTAAATTCATTTGCAAGAAGCCCTGTAAGGAAATAAGGCAAATGAAGCAAGGAAAAAAAACCTCCGGTTAGCCCTTGGAGAAAACACAGACATTCTCATAATGTATAATCAAAATAACCTCCAATCAGCCCATTTGAATTTCATCAGGCATTTCTTCAGAAGACTTTACCCAGGGGTACAAAATCCTCAATTGCGAGAACGACATGAACTTTCTTTTTCACCTCAAGTGGAGTGATCCAAATAGCAATTTAGTATGGAGCATGTGGTCCAGAAGCCAAGTTCAGCGCATCTCCTCTTGAACAAGGTTTTTTTTTTTTAGAAAAGTATGTCTTCTGACAGGGCTATCAGGTTCAATACAATGGACAGTATTAGTTGGCTCTTCTACTGAGATGGTCTTTATTCATGGAAATAGACTTTACTGTCTGATCCCCAGCAAGGAAAGACTTGCTCTCAAATCTCAAGAAGACTAAAATGTAATACACTTAATATGTACTATTCTAGATGAGATGTAAGGTCTTCGGGAACCGAGAAGGTAATTGGGGCCGGGGCGGGGGGGGGGGTAGAATTCGGACAGTGTTGACCCAGAAGAACCAAGAGAAAGAAACTCTGTACCTGGGAATACAAGTGTATTTTAGTCACCAGAAAAGCACATTCAGCAGTGAGGTGGGAACAATTCTCCAGCTTTGCTAATAACGAGGCAGAATGTTCCACTAAACTACTGTATATAGTTAAAAACGATTAGGATGAGGGGGGCCTGGGTGGCTCAGTTGGTTAAGCGTCCAACTTGATCTCGGCTCAGGTCATGATCTCGTGATTCCGGAGGTCGAGCCCTGAGTCAGGCTCTATATGGAGCCTGCTTGGGATTCTCTCTCTCCCTCTCTCTGCCCCTCCCCAGCTCACGTGCATGTGTGCGCTGACTCTCAAATAAACAAATAAACTTTAAAAAAAAAAGTTAAAAACTTGGTAGTGAGTTATGTTCACGTGATCTGATTTTTCAGAGTTCGATCATCCGGGGTGAACGCATAGAGTGAAGATCATAACCCTCCCAGTTTAGTTCAACACCCACAAACCTGTTGCGCTGACCTGGATCTTAGCAGTAAAAGTCCTTTCACAGGGACTTCCTCATCATGCCTGCTCTCTCTTGTCACTCTCAGGCTATCAGTATCTCTACTTCTATTGCCCAGGGCGGGAAACAGATTAAGAACCTGTTATTCTTCACAGAATAACTGAGTTTGGGGAAAAAGAAGATCAGGAGTGGTATAGTGAACTAGATACGGGAGTTTGGCCCCAGAATCTGACAACCCACTTTCAACACTGAAATCATTACCCTCTTTCCTACAGAAAAATCCCGGCACCTCTTTTGAGGTTCCTTAGCTCTGTTGGGTCTGTTAGCTCAGGGGTCTTTAACTACTGTATTAGAAGTCACAGTCATCTATGACTCTTCTCATTCCTGCATCATTAGTCACTAAATCCTGAGTACTCGTCCAGTGCCTCATCACAAAATCTGACCCTTTCTACTTCTTCAGACACCCCTTGCTCTGCACCAGAGGTGACTAGTCTCTCTGTTCCCAGTACCTCCCGTCTCTCCCCATCACATATCCTGTGCTTCTCTAGACACCACCCTTAAAGGCAGCTCAAGCAAGGGATGCTCAGGACAAAGTCACAGAGATCGCGACACAAACAGAACACCCTTAGTTAACGTACTTAACTGTTACCCAGGGGCAGCCAAAAAAGGACAGAACATGACGTGATAGGTTTTGGAGTCAGGCAACTCCAGGGTTGAATCTCAGCACGTCCAGTGTCCTACAGAAGCTGCCTGGCCTCACTGAGTCTCAGTTTCATTGATAAGATGGGTAATCATACAAATAATAATAAAACCTAGTTCGTAAATTTGCTGTGAGGGCTAAATGAGATCACTTGTCCCACTATAAAGGGACATCCATGGCACGGTATTTGGCACACTGTTGGAGGGCAACAAATATCCGTTCTCTCTTCGGTCCTACCTCTTCTTCCCTTTAGCAAAGCGCCATCCAGGAAAGCAAACTGCTTTAAAATAAAACATCTACTAACTTCCATGCTTCAACGGCCCGCGGATGGTGCTGGGGGCAGTGCATCCTGGGGGAAAGAACCACAAATCCGAGTCCCTCCTTGATGACACACAGCCTCTATCAAAGACTATTTAATTCTCTGACAAAGTACAAATATTATCATTATTTATTTTCCCCTCTGAAAAGAGATCTCCTCCTTCGACTCTTGGTTTGGTAGTTAAAGTCTGTAACACTACCTGCCTGGGAGAATGAACAGGAAGAGCTGACGGTGAGGGACGGCAACAACTGATGCTCACTCTGGGCCTATGTGTGACACGTCATCTCAATTAGTCCCCACAATTCTATGATGTACCCAGGACGGTCATCTCCGTTTTACAGTGAGGAAACTGAGGCACAGAGGGGCTGAATAACACGGTTAGTAAGTAGAGGGGTTGGACCCCACCCAGGCAGTCTGACTTCAGACTTCACTTCTCTTCACTGCTCTATCAAACTGCCCGCCCCCCTCCCACTCCATGTCCTTCCCTATCTTGCCACACGGCCACCGAAGAGAGCTGAAGGATACACATGAGGTCTGTTCCTGGAGTAAACTGTAACAGGATGTGGGGAGGAAAGACTGTATGGATTTGGGAGTTTTTATAACCAAAAGAAGTAGGGGGGCAATGACATCAGTAACGGCTCCTATCACAAGCCTCGTACTATGCCCAGTGCTCTTCATATGTTTAATTCCACAACAAGCTTTTGAGGCAGGTGTTACTGTTCTTACCTTACAGCTGAGGAAACTGGAGATCAGAGACAACTGAGAGACATTACATTATGTGGCCAGAATGTGTGCGCGGGAGCTGACATGTTACAGTGCCTGCCGTGGAGGAGGAGTGGGTGAGGCTGGGTTCTCCGTCAGTGGGCGGGCCTCCTGAGCACATCACCGGAGGACACAGATTTGTCAAAGGACAACTTCACCAAAACCGTAAGCATGCACTGTGGCAGGATCCGTCCCACCTCCCAATTCCAGTACCAGTTTTCATGACATATCGTGGATCTTAACTGAGAGATACGTGATATAAACAAATGCTCGAGAAAAGAATCCAAAATGACTAGAACACTATTTTGGGGAAAGAAGAAAACTTTTCCTATTTAAAAAAGGGCTGTGAATGCAGGGCAGCAGGGATGGTGAGTCACTGCACGTCTAGCCGCTCCTCTGGAACTGATCTGGAATGTACGCACAGGGCTTGCTTTCGAGACGTGGGTGCTGTGGCTGCCAGCAAGTGGGAGAAAAAGCCCATTCATGAGTGTGACTGGACAAGAACCGAACTTCCTCTTCTACTGCAAGAAAGTCAGGAAGAAACCTAAACTCACCATTTGCTCTGATTTTTCTGCTTTGTCTTTGATATCTTTGATTTTGCCAAAGAGCTGCTGGATAGCTTTCTGGGCCTCTTCAAGTGCCTAGAATAAAAGAAATAAATGACAAACAAGAAGCAACACAAGACGGCACCCAGTCACTGCACTATAATCGAGTCTAGCTTCAGAAGAAACCTACCAGAACGCACGCTCTTGACTCATTGTTCTTACGCAGTTTTACTGGACCCAAATAGTAGACGGACTCACTCTAGCATTTGGATACAGGCAAATACACAAGGTTCTTGCCAACCTGAATCATAAAGTTTTTTCAACGTTTTTTTTTTTTATTTTTTTATTTATTTTTGGGACAGAGAGAGACAGAGCATGAACGGGGGAGGGGCAGTGAGAGAGGGAGACACAGAATCGGAAACAGGCTCCAGGCTCCGAGCCATCAGCCCAGAGCCTGACGCGGGGCTCGAACTCACGGACCGCGAGATCGTGACCTGGCTGAAGTCGGACGCTTAACCGACTGCGCCACCCAGGCGCCCCCTGAATCATAAAGTTTTAATTTAAAAACTATCTCCCTCCATCTTAGTGATGACTCCATGTTACTGATGACAACACAGGAATAAAACATGCACATCTGTACATGTTGGCACATGTGTGTGCATACATGTGTGCATAATAACCTTAAAGCTTGGAGAGAGACAGAGGTGGTTCTAATGTGGGAGAAACTCTGAACTTTGAAAGTTCCAGGAGACTGTGCCTTCAACAAAATCAACTGTGCATGGGGACTCCAGAACTGCGGTAAACCTTTAAGTTATTTATTTATTCTGAGAGAGAGAGAGAGAGAGAGAGACAGAGAGACAGAGAGACAGAGAGAGAAAGGGTGTGCACGAGCATAAATGGGGTAGGGGCAGAGAGAGAGAGAGAGAGAGAGAGAGAGAATTCCAAGCAAGTTCTGCAACTTGACACAGCGCAGAGCCTGATGCAGGGCTTGAACCCACAAACCATGATATCATGACCTGAGCCGAAATCAAGAGCTGGACGCTTAACCGACTGAGCCACCCAGGCACCCCGTGCGCCAAATGTTTCTACTGAAAAACCTTTAAGATGGATGCCACACATTTAAAGTATGATAAACCAGAGTTGCTCCCGCGAGGAGGGGGAAGCAACATTCAGGAGTTGTCAGGGCACTAAAAGCACACATGTGGAGAACATATGTACTTAGAAAAGATGTAGCAGCCAGCAGAAGAACTCATACTTCATTACATCAAACACACTTTATTTATTTTGGATTTAAGAGTGGTCTGTCCTAACCAGGCCTCACAAGCCCTTTATGAATGTAATGATAAGACCAATGTCACCCTAGAGCTGTGTTCCCTCTCAGTCCGCATAGGGAAAGAGGAGCCTTCCTGAGAGGGCCTTCCAGAGGCAGGAAGAAAGCAGAGCCGAGAGAAAGGGAGAATGACAAAAGCCCTGACAGAATTAACTGGACTTCTGCATTCAGCTGTACCCAATGAGAAAGCCACCTCGAGACCATGAATGAATACGTTTTCTTTTGTACTTAGAAAACATCCCCCAAAAGAAACTTGAGCTGGCTTCCTCTGCTGGAAATTCCTTCCTTGGTAGAGGCAGGGATCGTATCTTTCTTTCCTCTGTAGGCTTCCCAGGCTGTCCCCTTCTTCTGATATTGGGAACCCTTTCTTCTTCTGGAGCTCCTTGCCCTTGTGTATGGCATAGTTCCAAACAGGAGTTTCACACGTGGGGACAAGTACGCAGAGCCCTCACATGTGACTGTGTTACAGCTCCCAAAATGCATGTCCAGAGGGTACTCTGAGAAGCTGTGTCTTTAGCCCTATTGCAAGTCTGAGGGGACACCGTTCAGGCAGCCACTCGCACCTCCTGGGGCGTGCCGGGTCAGCGTGTGTTTGCTCTGTGGGATCACTTCACTTGTATCTACAGGGGTTTGTGGGCAAAGAAGCTTTTGTACTTGTAGCTTCTGCCACCTGGACACAGGATTTGAATCGTCACAAAGTCTGGGCTTAAGACAACAGTCGGCATTGCTATCAGGGCCCAAAATTCCTAACCTGGGAAACGTTACCTAAAATGCAGGAAACAATCAAAAGAGGGGATGGAATGCAAGTGGGTCATGCTGAGCAGCTCCTCTCAATCCCGTTCTGCCCCAAAAGGATGCCCCCTCTCACTCAGCAGTGTTTCCACTCAGTTTCCTGCCATCCTAGGATCCAGCACCCCTGAGACAGCTGTGGCGGTGTGAGAAAACCCTAACCCTGTATTTTCCGACCGGCAGGCAGCACTTTGAGGCCCGCCTGTGCTGTCACACTGTGTGTGCAACCTCTCTGGGCATCTGTTTCCTCGTCTGCAGAGTAGTGATGACGATACCTACTTCGACGGTCGTTGGGAAGATTCAATGACATAACAGATGTAAAAACTGCACAAATATTAGGTTTATTTCCGGGGCTCGGGACCACCTAAGCAAATGCATGCATGCATATATGTACAGATATACAGGGACATACGTGCATACGTTCCCTTCTGGCCACGCCTTTCCCTCTCAGCACAACCACCAGGCCTGCCCACTATCTGATGCTTCCTAGCCTAAGCCGCTCCCTGAGTGAATCCACATCCGCTCATTCCACCCCTCCAGCCCCCAAGAATTTTCTTCCTCACTTCAAATATTCACCTCCTCAAAACCAGGATATGAACAAGATTCTTTTGAGCACTGCCTACTACCATACTGCCCAACTTCAGATTTCATAAGATTGTGAGAAACCAAAATCAAGTTCTAACAAAATTAAAATGATAAAAAGGAATAAAGTATCAAATGCCCATTCACAACCAAAGGAGTAAAGTTTCAAAATAAAATGTTCAATACAGCTACTGAGAACGTGCAAATCTTTGTTATCTCCCATGACTTAGTTCAAATGCCACTTTTTCCCCACCCTTTCCCCACTTCCCCTTCCCTTCCAACACCCTCTCTATATGTAAACAAACACATATGCAGCAGAGGGTACAATCAATTCATTCATCAGCTGGGTGCCTGTGATCCTTCATGTAAACTTAACATTCATAACAAGTTTTTTGTGAGTGTGTCTTTTGGTTGGACCATGACATCCTAGAAGGCATGGACCATATCTCATCCATTGTCACTTATGAACACCCGGGGCAGTGCCCAGAATGATACAGTAGGTACTCAATACATGTTTATTAACTTGAATTTTAAAATCAATTATGGTATATGCACGCACACGCATATACACACACACGTGCGCACATATACACACACACACACACACACACACGCTCCACCTTTGCTCTCAGGGTAGTCAGGCAACACATTTATGTAGTTTATGGCTGTGCCAACATTTCAACTGCAGACCTTCTTTTAAGCAACAATAAATTAGGTTTGCAATCCTCACATACTGAAAAAAAAATACTGGGTCAAATCCATACTCTATCATAAATAAATTCTCATTTTCCAGCAATGCAGACCTTCACGGTCTTGTAACTGAAGACTAGCTGTATCTGAACCGTGACACTGAATTCCTGTGGCAATTATGGTCCCAACTACATCTGTCAGCGTTTCATTAATTCACTTCTTCTACCATTCAACAGATATTTGTGGAATAGCTTCCATGTACCAGGTACTCCTCTAAGCACCAGGAACCACTGGGAGATGAGACACACATGGTCCCTTTCCCTGTCCTCAAGGAACTTACTTCGAGAAGCGACAGGTTGGAGGAGATACTGGAAAAACAACTGAATAAAGAAACAAAGAAGAAAATTTCAGAGAGGGACAGGTGTGATGAAGGAATTGATAAGCAGGGTGGTCACAGAAGGTTTCCTGAGAAATAGTGTATGAACTGGGACGTGCAGGATGAGGCAGAGTCAACATTTTTAGATCTGGAGTAAGAGAACTCCAAGTAGAGAGAACAGCAAATAAAAGATCCTGATGCAGAAAAAGACCTTGGCGTTTTGAAGACCACAAAGGAAGGCAGTGGATGGCACGGTAGAATCGGAGTGGGAAGTGCTGATAATTTGGAGAAGCAGGTAGGCACCAGAGCCTGGAGGGCCCCAAAGGCCTGGTAAAACCACGGGATTTTGTTCAAAGTGCAATGAGAAGCCACTGACGGGCTTTAAACAAGGGACTGGCAAATGGCTTACATATGTAAAATACGGCCCTGGCTGCTACATGGCAGGGGTGGCAGGGGCCATCCAGAGGCAGGAATGAAAGAAAAGACCGCTGGGAAGGGCTGCCGTGCTCTAGGTGGAAAACGGTGCCGGTCTAGAGCAGGTGGCCAACGGTGAGGGGAAGAGGTGCGAGTGACTGGGATTTGTAGGAAGATATGACCCACGGGACTCACTGATGGACTGGATGTGGATAATGAGAGAAAGGAAAGAATCAAGGATTACTCTTTGGTCTTGGCTCAAAAAGCCAGTGAATGTGTCCCTTAACTAAGGAGGGAAGACAGGAGAAGGAACAGGTTTGATAGGCAGGTGTGTATGGTGGTGGTGGGATCAGAAATCAAGAGTTCCATTTCAGTATGCTAGGGGTGCACAGCCCACTGGATGTCCAGTGGGGACACCAAGACATCTCAAGCTGGACATCTGTGTCTGGAGCTTGAAAGACAGGAGCAGACTGGAGATTCAAATTTAGAAGTTATCGGCTTATAGGCGATGGTTAAGTCTATAGAAATAGAACTCACCCAGGAAGAGAGAAAAGACAGCAAAGAGAAGAGAAAATGGCCCAGGCTGAGTCCTTGGGCACTCCAATGGTCAGCAGTCTAGAAGAAAAGAAAAAGGGAGGAAAAGATGCGGATTCTCTGTTTTACCAGTGACATGAGAGAAAATGAGGGATGGTGGTGTCACAGAAGCCAAACGAGTGTTGGAAGGAGGAGGAAAAGAGAGATTGTGTCTTATTTTGTTGAAATTGTATGTAAGTTAGGATGGAGAATTGCCACTGAATTTGACAATAAGGAAGTCGCTGATGGCCTCTCCCAGAACAGTTTCAGTGGAGTCGCGGGGATGGAAGTGGAGAGTGACGACGTGAGGAAGTGTGCCACCTGTTTTTATAAATAATGTTTGGAACACACCAATCCCATTCGTTTAGGTATCATGTATGGCTACCCTCACCACACAACAGCGGAGACGAGGAGTTGTAAGAGACCACATGGCTGGTAAAGTCTAAAATATTTACTATCTGGTCCTTAGCAGGAAACAAGTCTGTTGACCCCTGGTGTAGAGTGTTTTTCAAAAAGTGTTTGCTATGAGAAGACAAGAAAAATGGGTCAACCGATGGAGTGAAGGGAGGAAGATCTGAAGATGAGAGGTGCTTGCACAGGTCTAGTGTGGGAACGACTCAACAGAAAAGGAGAAACTGATTTGGGAGGCTGGGGGGCAGTAATGGGACAATTACAGAAGAGAAGGACCTTTTTATGTTGTTCTTGGATTGTTTCGTGTACGAGTTCTAAACAAGACTAGAAGCGTCCTCCAGAGTACAGACCGATGACACACATGGCATTCTTATATCCCCTATAGTTCCGGCAATCACCCATTCTGGTTGCCAGAGGGGCAGGCCCAGTTTATGGCGACTGTATCGGTATAATTATTAGGAGCTCAGGCTGCAAAGTGACTCTGGTGACTGATCATATGGTCACATCACCTGGAGCATCCAACCAGAGCTGGAGCACAGGTGGAACTTGACAGATACTTGCCAACCGATCCCAACTGTTGTGGGGCACTCGTCGGAAGGGTAGCAGTGCCGAGACCACCACTCTGAGTGGGGTGTGCTGACCAACACCCTCGCCTTTCCCCAACCTCGGGCACATCTACCGACAGTGGTTCAAGAACACACCGTCACACTTTCTGTAAATGTTATCTATTTGGCTCATAAGGAGTCTCATGGCCAGGATACTGCAAGGGGTCAGTAAATTCTAAACCCTCTGCAGCCTTCGAAAAAATGTCAGCTCATGGTGTAAAAAAGCACTGCCTGAAAGGCAACTGGCCACCAGAAAGGACTGACAGTTGAGGGCACAGCCCGCACAGAATTCTGTGATATTGTTGGTCATGCCACACCTAGTGATGCTCTAACGGGATGAGAAGCACCATCTTCCAGCCAAATATGCTAAGACAGAGACTTTCAGGTAAAAAGGCAAAACGGACCGGGTTCTATACTTAAAGTAGGGTCTGAAGAAGCGTGCACGATCCCTTCTCAGAGGAGTCTCTATCCACAGTTCTCTTTTATTCTTAATCTGGCATCCTACCAGAACGGTCTCTGCTGAAGGTACCACGTTTTTCTTCCAGCAAACAAGTAAGACTCACACAATCTTATATTTCAGAGTCTGAAAGAAAGATAAACTGTTTGCCAGATTTTTTTTTCCCCAGGCTGGAATACTTCTGCTCGTTATAACAATGTACTGAAGTCGAGGAAATTTAATACAATTCATTTTCCAGAGTGAACAGGGTTCTTCTGAAGCCTCTTCCATTAAGCAAGTCCACTCTCAACACACACCCTACTGTTTGATATCTAATCTCTAGTAATCAATTACACAGGAAGAGCATTTTGTAATTTGGAAGAATCATCAGGATTTTATTTTTAAGTAACACTAAAATATTTTTACTACCTGGCTGATCAGAAAATGTGCAGAGAGATAGATTCTGGCACTGTCCCTAGACTCTCTTTAAAATAAAATGTGGCTACTTTCCCATTCCAAGCTGTATGTAGATTAAAAACAGAACTAATCACCCAAACATGTCTGCTTTCAATCTACCCTTACCGGAATTTCATTTCATTTTTTCTTTTCTTTTCTTTTCCTTTTTCTCCTTTTTTTTTCTTTCTTTCTTTCTTTCTTTCTTTCTTTCTTTCTTTCTTTCTTTCTTTCTCTCTTTCTTTTTGCATTTATTTATTGTTGAGAGACACAGAAAGACAGAGCGCGAGCAAGGGAGGGGCAGAGAGAGGGAGACACAGAAACTGAAAGACTCCAGGCTCTGAGCTGTCAGCACAGAGCCTGATGCGGGGTTCGAACCCACAAACCACGAGATCATGGCCTGAGATGAAGTCGGACGCTTAATTGGCTGAGCCACCCAGGCGCCCCTACCCTTACCGGAATTTCTAAACTGAGATCAAAAGCGTGGCTACAGCCTGCATTCGAGGGTATTACTAAGCAGCAGTTACTACAGCGGTCCTCTTTGGAAACCCTAATTCTACAGCTGGGAGATGCAAAGCAACCCACCGGGCTAGCTCTGAAGACTGAGCAGAACCAATCAGGCTATCTCTGTGCACCATTCCCTGTACCCATTATTCTTAATTTTCCTTGCCTCCTAAAGTAGACTCTGAACAGGCTACCAAAGCCACGCTGGGTCATGTGCACAGAAGATAAGCAGCATGGGACCTGGCACCACAGACTCCACTGCTTTTTTCTTTCATCTTTTTAATTTTTTGTCCAGAACCGTCACGCGCTACCTGTATAGACAGAGGAGATTTGATCCAATGGAAATGCCTTGAGAAATTAATATCCCGTTTGGCGCGTGGATGCATGTGATTTTGGAGTTTGCTCTGTTATAAGAGAATTATATTGCCTTTATCCTGTGGGTTCACAGGCAGCCTTTAAGAGATTTGGAACGAAGATCCCATTTGTCACCACTGCCGGAAGGAAGAAAACGTTGCTCGTTTTCAGAAGAACTAGTAGGGCTTTATGTTCCTTGAAAAACTAAGGTGCTAATATTCAAGGCTCCTGGGAAGAAGATTGTATTTTCCCACCACTCTGCTATCATTTCTGTTGTCCAATTCCACACTTGTCTGCCGTTTCCTTTCCTTCTGTTCGGAAAAGCAACGCACTGTATTAGTAAAAGGCAAGGGTTTTCGAACAAGCAAACTGGGACTTGAGTGTTGCCCTTGCAGCTTACTGTGTGATCTCTAACAAGCCACTTTACCTCCAGGAGGCACAGGCTCATCATTTCTAGAACAGGAGCTCCTACCTCAAAGCCTTTCTGCTAGGAAGGAATGCAGGGCTTATAATGAACACCTTTGAAACTGTTTACCCAGTTCGTTCCTCCTGGGAATCTTCCTCTCATTGTGTTCTTTTAGAGTCGGCTGTCTCAGAAGCAGGCCTGGTCCAAGCTGAGCCAGATAGTTTTCTTGTGACTTTCCAGAACAAACTGGCAAAGAGAGTTCATCTCTGCCTGGCGGGAGCCCCAAATGAGAAGCTGAGTTAGAGAGCAGTGAGGTTCCCCAGAAGGGGGAAGAGGCTGGTCTCCAGGTAGTGATGATAAAGTAAACACAGGCAGAGAGACAGATACAGAAAAATTGGGTGCATTATTCCGATCCGGGCTTCAACTGTTTGGTCTGACAAGGTGAGCTGCGACACTCCTATTCCATGGTCTGACTTCAACTTCTTCAAAACAAGACACAAGCGCCTTTCAAATAATCCTCCTGTTGGCCTATGCCAGCTTGAACTGGGATTTTGTCTTCTGCACCAGAGAGAACCCTGACGGGGGACTCAGCTCAAAAAAGGGGCTCATTAAAAGGCCACTATTAATATCATTCCCAGATCCCCCAGATGAAGAGTACAATATTTCAAATGTGACTATCACTTCAATAGCCAAAGGTTGTTAACCCATCCTTTAGAGTTTGCAAGTAAGCTGGTTAAGTTCAACATCTGCAGGCATATGCAGAATCAGGGAAACTGTTCCTCTGAACCATGTTGAAAATGAAACATTCTCAGGAAAAAAAGTTTCAATCTTTTATTCACTCCTTCAATAAAAAGTAAGATTATATGTACTATGATAGATGCTGAGAATCAAAGATCACTAAATGGGGACATGTCTTTAAAGAACTTGTAAGGTGGGAATGCAAGCTGGTGCAGCCACTCTGGAAAACAGTATGGAGGTTCCTCAAAAAACTAAAAATAGAACTACCCTACGACCCAGCAATTGTACTATAAGGTATTTATCCAAGGGATATAGGTGTGCTGTTTCGAAGGGACACAGGCACCCCAATGTTTATAGCAGCACCATCAACAATAGCCAAAGTATGGAAAGAGCCCAAATGTCCATCGATGGATAAATGGATAAAGGAGATGTGGTATATATACACAGTGGAGTATTGCTTGGCAATCAGAAAGAATGAAATCTTGCCATTTCCAACTACATGGATGGAACTGGAGGGTATTATGCTAAGTGAAATTAGTCAGCCAGAGAACGACAAATATCATATGACTTCACTCATATGAGGACTTTAAGAGACAAAACAGATGAACATAACGGAAGGGAAACAAAAATAATATAAAAACAGGGAGGGGGACAAAGCATAAGAGACTCATAAATATGGAGAACAGAGGGTTACTGGAGGGAGTGCGGGAGGGGGGATGGGCTAAATGGGGAAGGGGCATTAAGGAATCTACTCCTGAAATCATTGTTGCACTGTATGCTAACTAATTTGGATATAAATTTTTAAAAATAAAAATAAATAAATAAATAAAAAAATAAAGAGCTTGTAAGGAATACATGTAAGAAATAGAAAAATCTGTAAGGTGAGAATGATACAAAGAGGTATGAGTAAAGAATGCCAGAATCATTTGGAAAGCAAGGGGCATCTACTGAAGGTAGATAAGTAGCCTTTATTTATGGCATGTCCCTAGTTTTGATACTGCTGGCCACCCTGGCATCATGAAGAGCTGTTGCTATGGAAACAGGGCATCCTCAGCTGGAGGAGAGGTGCTTTAAGAAGCCTCAGCAATAATAACAATGCAGCCCATTCCCAATAATGGTGCCAAACAGCAGCAGAGGCTACGGGAATCTCATGGCTATGGATGGGCGCACGTGTACAGCTTCCCTGTACCCTGGAACACACCACATATCTTCTAGGTCTGGCAGTCATGGTCAAAGGCTGGATGGGCACCCATCAGATGAGAATCACTGGCGTTAACACCAATTCCTTCACTGCTCATTCAGAAATCTTGAGTATAAAGGGGTTTTATTTAAAGCACAGATTTCTTTCCAAGTTTGTGAACCAAAAGAATGTAAAGGGCAAAAGGAGTAATTCGCACCTTATTTGTTAAAATGCTCCGTTCCACCTAAGTCACTTTTATTTATGATTTCTGCAAACCACAGCCACTGAAAACATGAACCAAAGAGATCTTTTTTATTGTTTTTAGGAGACAAGCCAGAAGTTAAAATCACAAGGCAAGACTAGGACACAAATCCAGCAGTGCCCAAACAAGACTAAACATTTACTTTTGAAAGTTCTGCTTGTATCTGTTATCACCCATAACTTAAAATATGTTAGCCCCGAAATAGCTGGGAGTGGTGAATGCATTCGAGCTCAGCTCCCTTTGAGGAAACATAATCCTGGGGGACAAGCACATTGAGAGCAAAAACTCCAAATGGCAACGCCAAGGAAGTGTTTAAACAAATGTCTCAGCTGAATAAAAGGTAGAGAAATTCAATATTTTAGGAAATGGGGCACACTTAAAGGAACAATTTGTCCCAGCTTAACAAAGGACTGTTTCCCACAAACAGCTGGGACTTCCCAGTTGCCATGTTAAGTTCTAATCCCCCATATTTTACTATTACTTGTTAGTCACTTAGAAAGTCCCATCTATATCACGAATCTTCATTCAGAAGAAAACGACCTTTTGTGCTGACAACTGGATGTTCCTTCAGCTGACTTTTGGAGGTACCTTCTGTACCAAAAGCCCTTTAGGCCATGGACCCCCTTGGGGTTCCATCTGAATGATCTCCTCCCATCTCTCTTGCCTCTCTCCAGTACTACCGGTGTGCACAGATCACTCAGCTCTCTCCTTTCAGCCTTGAGCACTTCTCTCTGCCTAGCCTCCTCATCATCCTGTGAAGGACCTAGCTGGTTAAGAAGGCCATGGTCACTGTCATTGCGAGGGACCTAGCTGGTTAACAAGGCCATGGGTCACTGTCATTGCTAGGATTCCCTTGGGAACCACTTAACTTTTCAGGTTCTGAACAGTGATTATCAAATCCGCTTTTAAAGTTTGTCATTGTTGGGCACCTGGGTGGCTTAGCCATTAAGTATCTGACTTTGGCTCAGGTCATGATCTCACAGTTCATGAGTTTGAGTCCCACACTGGGTGAGCTCATGCCCTGTTGTGGGTGAACAGGAGTCCCACTTTGGGTGAGACCCGCTTCTCTCTCTCTCTCCCTCCCTCCTCGGATGCTCTCTCTCTCTCTCTCTCTCCCTCGGATGCTCTCTCTCTCTCTCTCTCTGCCCCTGGTTCACTTGCACCCTCTCTTTCTCTCAAAAAGAAAAAAAAACCTGTCACTATTTCAAAAGAGAATTTGGGATGGACAAGTACACAGCATACTGGGAAGCAGAAAATCTGGACCTGGGATTCACTGACTGTGATTTGGGGCAAGTCACAGAACCTATCATCTGAGCCTGCCTCTTCACCTGTAAAATGGAGAGAATTATACCCATTTTATATTACATCAAGTAATTTGGAAATATTGCAGCAAATATTTTGTAGAATGTAAGACAAACATGCTTATATTGTAATAAAACATCAACATTATAGATCAAGACAAATGACTCAAAATGTACCTTCTGTCAAAGCAACTCTAACATGTCTCTGCTTATAGTGAATCAATCAAGAAAGACACATTTCTCCTACAACAATACACTCTTAATTCTAGAGGTCTGGGTAACTCCAGAGCTGACAGATGTATTGGAACCTGGCCACAAGATGCTCATCCAGTCACCAGAAATCTCCAAAGATCAGAATCTCCAAGTATTCAACGAAAAAAAAGAGTGTAGCACTTGGCCTACATAAATGATATTACCATATGAGTAGGCGTTGGCTACCCGTCCCTACTGTTCTTATGTGACCGAGAACAAGAAAAGTTCAGAGGTATGACAAGGGGACAAAGGTGAGTAATTCGGTCTGAGATGGGATAAAGACCCCTCAGTGCACCTCTTTTCTTTATGGAAGACAGTATTTGGGTCATCAAATTTACCTGTCAGTAAGTACATCTCCCAAGAAATGTCCCCCTTATACTTGGAGGCCATTATGAAAGTAGCACTAATATATTTTGCCTAACATCCATACTCCAGGTATCACGTGCAACACTTAGAGACCAACACAGCATCTGTTCAGAGTTTACAATATAAACATGGAAACAAAAATCAAAGATCCTGGCATGTGACCCAATACTGTATGGAGGATGATAGTTTCTTACGTTTCAGAGCTTTAATCTAGAAGACTATAGAACACCAAACCAAAACAGACTAAGAAAAGCATTATCTTTAATTTTACAAAATTAATCTTCTTCTAGAGAAGACCTCAGAGCCCAAACTACAGCACAAGACATTTTATAGCTATATTACAGACTCACTGGGATTTATAAATGGAAATGATGACAGAACAACCACAGCACTGAACTCCCGCTGTTCTAAATCCTGTATTTCCATGGGTGAAAAAAGGAAGAGCAAAAAGGAGGTCAAGTTCTTACATGAAGACAGAGTTTCAAATTTCCATCCATTGTTTAAACATATTTGAATGACTTATTGTGTCAAGGATCTGAAACCCAGAAAGCTTTGCCCTGTCAGCAATTTTTCTAACGTGCAGCCTCAAACTAAGGATGGAATTTTCCTTCCCAAGTCACTAACTACTAGCAGTCAAAAGCAAGAGTAACCTGGGTAATAGCCAGAGCAGTTACAGTAGTGATGAATGGCATTTTCCTCTTTAGATGTAGAGACTCTAGTTTAAACTTGTGACTGCCTTTAACATGGAAACAAGCAGATGGCAAAAGTTATGCTTGACCTTTTTTCTTGGCTCCTGAGGAGTGCCAATTTATATGGGGATGGCTCAGAAGAATAATAAACTTCAGTGTTCCTTCTTGGCACACTATTTTCCTAAAACCATTTTCAATAGTCATGCTGCACACAAGTGGGACTTGATGTGTTTCTAAGGTCAGGGAGGAAAGAGTCCAACTGCTGGACTTCTTAGCTAAAGGAAATAATCGTGGTAGTTTTCTTTTTTGGAGGGGACAGCATCACCATTATTAGGTCCTGAACACAAAAGCTTATGACTCTACAGCTAATCTGAAACACAGTCTGTATGGATAAAATGAAGATAAAATATGAATGTACGCTTGTCTAGTGGAAAAATAAATCTATTAAAGTTCAGAACAATGTGGAAAAAAAATGTTTCCAAAGAGATTAAATACACTGAAATGATTAAAAACTACCATATGATCCAGCAATGCAATGCCTAAGTATATACTAAAAGGAATTGAGAGGAGGGACTCAAACAGATATTTGTGTGTCAGTACTCATTACAGCATTGTTCACAACACCCAAAAGGTGGAGACAACCCAAGTGTCCAGGAACAGAGGAACAGATACACAAAAATGTGGTACATGCATACAGTGGAATATTATTCAGTCATCAAGAGGACTGAAGTTTTTGAACATGAATGAAAATCCCAGATGCAAATGCCAGAATTTAACAACACATTAAAAGGACAATAACACAATGACTCAGCAGGTAGGATTAAATGTTAAAAAAATAAAACCCCAAACTAAGCTAATCAATTAGATGGAAAAGCCATGTGATTATATCAGTAGATGCTGAAAAGGCATTTAATAAAATTCAGTTTCAATTTTCTGGCAAACATGCTTAGTGAGCCAAGGTCACAAGAATAACTCCTTAACAGTCACAGATTCTGGAAGTGAAAAAATGTCATACTTAGGGTCTCTCTGCATTGTTCATTGCATTATCCTCAATGCCTAGAATAGTGTCCAGCATAAAGAAGGCACTCAATATTTACTGAGTGAGCCTCCATGCTGTCAGCTCAGAGCCCAATGCGAGGCTCCAACTCACAAACTGTGAGATCATGACCTGAGCAGAAATCAACAGTCACTCAACTGACTGAGCCACCCAGGTGCCCAACATTAAAAAAAAAAAATTCTTAAAAAAAAAAATAACAATAAGCTCATTATATGTTAACATAAGTAACATGTCTTTATGAAAAATAACTGTATTCCCCCTAAACAAAACAAATTTCACAAAAATGGCACCATTTCTTTTTTTTTCTTTTTTAAAAAAAAATTTTTTTTTTTTTAACGTTTATTTTTCTTTGAGACAGAGCATGAACAGGGAAGGGGCAGAGGGAGAGGGAGACACAGAATCCGAAACAGGCTCCAGGCTCTGAGCTGTCAGCCCAGAGCCCGACGCGGGGCTCGAACTCACAGACTGTGAGATCATGATCTGAGCCGAAGTTGGCCGCCCAACCGACCAAGCCACCCAGGCGCCCCAAAATGGCACCATTTCTATGCCTTTGTGAATATCTTCAGCATCTACTTTAAGAGAGACCAGCTGGACTCTCATTGTAGGCCTCTGTATTGACTCTGCTGTGATATGTTGTGTGGTTGAAAAATATGATGAAAATGCGGCTTCACACAGATAAGTAGTTAGAGAAGACAGAAATATTTTGGGGCACCTGGGTGGCTCAGTTTGTTAAGCGTCAGGTCATGATCTTGCAGTTCGTGGGTTCGAGCCCCGAGTTGGGCTCTGCTCAGAGCTTGGAATTTTTTTTGGATTCTGTGTCTCCCTTTCTCTCTGCCCCTTGCCCGCTCACACTCTGTCTCCCTCAACAATAAATAACATTAAAAAATTTGTTTAAAAAGAAAAGTGGGGCGCCTGGGTGGCTCAGTTGGTTAAGCGTCCGACTTTGGCTCAGGTCATGATCTTGCGGCTTGCGAGCTCCAGCCCCATGTCGGGTTCTGTGCTGACAGCTCGGAGCCTGGAGCCTGCTTCAGATTCTGTGTCTCCCTCTCTCTGCCCCTTCCCCAGCTCACACACTCTCTCTCAAAAATAAATAAACAATAAAAAAATTTTAAAAATGGGAATGCAAGCTGGTGCAGCCACTCTGGAAAACAGTATGGAGGTTCCTCAAAAAACTAAAAATAGAACTACCCTATGACCCAGCCATTGCACTACTAGGCATTTATCCAAGGGATAGAGGTGTGCTGTTTCGAAGGGACACATGCCCCCCCCCCATGTTTATAGCAGCGCTATCAACAATAGGCAAAGTACGGAAAGAGCCCAAATGTCCGTCGATGGATGGATGGATAAAGAAAAAGTGGTATATATATACAATGGAGTTGTTACTCGACAATCAAAAAGAATGAAATCTTGCCATTTGCAACTATGTGGATGGAATTGGAGGGTATTATGCTAAGTGAAATTAGTCAGAGAAAGATAAAAATCCTATGACTTCACTCATATGAGGACTCTAAGAGACAAAACAGATGAACATAAGGGAAGGGAAACAAAAATAATATAGAAATAGGGAGGGGGACAAAGCATAAGAGACTCTTAAATATGGAGAACAAACTGAGGGTTGCTGGAGGGGTTGTGGGAGGGGGGATGGGCTAAATGGGGAAGGGGCATTAAGGAATCTACTGAAATCATTGCTTCACTATATACTAACTAATTTGGATGTAAATTTAAAAAAATAAAAAATAAATAAAATCTGAATAGAAGGCAAAAAAAAAAAACTGAAAAGAAAAGAAAGAAATATTTTAACACCTTTTCCCTGGGCTTGTTGATAATCCTCCTTGAAAGTACATCAAAACTCAAAAAGCGGTAGATTCTTAAAGATTAGTTGCAATGTAGAATCTAAAACCTTATTAATGAACTTATCATACCAAGCCACCTTGAAAGCCATTGGTCAGCTAGGCTCTCGCCTGGGATGCAGAAAGCCAGAGAGAGCATTGCTCTTATATTAACGGTGAGAAAAAAATACACAAACCAAAAAAATCACAACTTTCCTTGAATCCATCAGAGAGCTCAGGACAAGCAAGGACCATCTCACATGTGGCCGAGCTGTTCAAGCAGACAGGAAGGAATACGCTAAAATTTCTAACAAATGACTGACGGCCAAGTGCAGGGCTAGCACGACAGTACAGAACCTCTGGGAGCTGCCTGCACAGAACGGTTCGCACCCACTCTGTGGCTCTTTCTGGAGATCTTGGCCGCATGCTCGTGAGAAAAGCTGCAGAGTGGGAAACCGGAGAGAGCCTCCTCCTGGAGCAGAGTCGGTGGACTCTGAGCAGGCACCGCAGGAAGGGCGTGAGGCCCTGAGAACCACTGCTGGAACACACCTCTCAAGAGCCTGAAACCCCTGGGGGAGGGGCAGCCCTGGCAAAAGTCTGATGCGGATCGTAAGGCCAGGACAAGAGAACAGAGCCTTTCACCACCCCCGATGGAACAGCAGGTATTCTAGGCCACAGGTAAGCTGTGCTGCAATTTTCATTCACAGACAACGGCTCACCGAGGGACAGTAGGGAGGCTTGCAGAGCCTTTGAAGTGGCTCTGAAGCAGGGCTTTAGGAATGAAAAGGAGTGGAGGTGATGGAAAAGTCACAGGAAATTGACAAGTGCCTGGATGCACGGAATTGGGATATTCCGGGGGTTACGTCATAGCAGCAGCAGCAGCACCATCTCGGCCATTTGCTGAGCACCACAGAGCCCCGCCACCCTGAAGCAGTTATCACTGTCTCTATACCACAGACAAGAACCCTCCGCTCAGAGAAGTTAAGAAACTTGTCCAAGGTCACACCCAGGGGCAGAGCCAAAATTTAAATTCAAAGCTCAGGTGTTTTCATTTGACCAGGATGCCATCCAATGTTATATCAGTGACAATGTCCAATTACCCCAATCCTTAGTGAATTCAAATAAAATGCGCCCTTTTTTAGTTCTTCGCTCTCCACAGAGGAGAGCGAGGACAGCTATTTGACTTCCTTACAGCTTGTCTTAAAATCAGGGATCATAGAAGGCAAGTGGCCAGGGTTCCAATATGCAGCAAACAAATCACTCTGCCGAGAAGTGCTGGTAAGGCTCACGTGCCATAAAAGGGTTGAGGCATGGTGATCAGACTGAACCGTCACTACAAGTCCTTGCCTCAACTACAGTCAGCAGTGCTTGACAAGTAGGCAAAACTGAACACTTATTCAGATTCGACTTGTCAAATAAAGGCAAGCCAACCTTTGCACCAGATGTAAGAAATGCTGCCTGGAGAACGGTGGAGAGCCTCGATCAAAACCAGAGGCACCACTCGCCAACGGAAGGCTGCTGGAGAGGCGCAAAGCCCCGAGAACCCTCACAACCTGACTCCACTGCCCCAGTGGGTGGTCACAGGGCTTCCGGCACTCCCAGGTCCTTCTCAGGTCTCAGCAATTTCTGAAGTTTAGTGTTGTCTGTAGACATTTTGAAAATGTCATTCCAAAAAAAACTAAAAAAAAAAAAAAAAAACAAAAAATGCCTAACCATTCTCGGTCACTAATGGACAAATTTGAGCATATGCTTTAAAAGCTCAATTGCTCGGGCACCTGGGTGGCTCAGTCAGTTGAGTGTTCAACTTCGGCTTAGGTCATGATCTAGGGTTTGTGGTTTCAAGCCTCGCGTCCGACTCTGTGCTGACAGCTCAGAGCCTGGAGCCTGCTTCTGATTCTGGGTCTCCCTCTCTCTCTGTCCCTCCCCTGCTCATGCTCTGTCTCTCTCCAAAAATAAATAAACATTAAAAATTTTAAAAAAGAAAAAAAAGCTCAATTGCTTTAGATTTAGTATGCTTCAGCAGGAGGAAGCAAGTGACAGTGCCCCCCTCCCCTTTCTTTTCAAACTATTTATAGCCCCTTTAATACTAATGCCATTTATTTTTTTCCATCAATGGGCTTCATTTTCCTCTCAGAGAGGATAAGAGAGGATAAATTTGAAGTGATTGAGGGGACAAATTCAAACCATCTCCCTAGAGAGCTGACAAATACAAATTCATAATCCCACAAAATGAAGATCAATGTTATGCTATGAACTCCCGCCATCTACCTAGTTCAGGGTCTTGGGGAGCACAGCTATTTTTGTTCTAACGCCTGAATTAGACGATAGCCTAATTTTGAGGATGAAAAGCAAAGAACAGTTCCTCCTTGGAAGGCAACATGCTTTACTGATTTAGTTAATAAATCTATACGATGTCTCCATGAAAAGAGAGAAGGCAAGTATGATTAGCCCCCCATTATCTGAGGAAAATGGAGACATGGAAAATTTAAGAAACATGGCCCTGGACAGATACCAAGGACAGGAAGAAATTCTTTGTTTTCTGGGCCTGGCACTTTGTACCAAAATGAGGATAAGGAAGAGAAGAGAAAGTGTCTAATAGCGTGCCACGTGGCTATGAACCCATCCTGTTCAACCTTTTCGTCTACAACGTGAGCCAAGACATAGAATTTGTCTGGCAAATGTGCTAATGATAAAAAGGGGAAGTCATCAAGATTCCAAAAGGTCTCAACTGGCTGGGGTAATCAAGCAAAACTAGCAAGATGAAATGGGGGGGACAACATAAAGTTCAGCACTTGATTTCAAAAGAATTTCTTAAACAAACAGAGGAAAGTTGAAAAGTAGTTCATATGAAAAAAGCCCTGGGGCAGATGTTGCGAACTGTTGGCACAGATGTGTTTTGTTTGGCCTTTGCAGTATTTGTGAAAAACACTAAGCCAACACTGAAAAATGTGGAGAGTCGCACAAAAATCCGGATTTCCGGCTTCTCTTGAAAACCTGATAGGTCTGGCATCTCCAGGTGTGCATTCAGACATGACAACAATTGGTTAGAACGGAGATGTGGCTGTCCCCTTTAGATAGGGCATTTACTCGCCCGGTGGATACACATGGACGCACAGTGGCCTGCTGAAGCCATTTAGGTTACTTTTCTAGCGCTGTGAGCATCTGTCTGAAACTCCTGACCTGGGGATTTCAGACAACCGCCAACTCCGTAGAAGCCAACAACATGACATGGCCCAAAATTTCACCCCAAAATCCAAGGTAATGAATGAATGGGAGAACAGGGTCTAAACCAGTGGTCCTTAACTTTTGAAGAGTCACAGACTCCTTAAGAGAATTTTGAAAAATCAATGAATCTGTTCTTCAGAAGTAAGTCTATCCATACAAAAATGAATAGTTAATTTCAGGAAGTTGACAGTCCCTGAGCCCCCAGTTCCCCTGTTAACAACCCCAGTTTAGACCAAGGAGGTAAACTGTCCCACTGTGTGCCCACACAGTATGTGTCCTCTTGGCCAGGAACCATGTTTTAAGAATGATGCTGACAGGGGTGCCTGGGTGGCTCAGTTGGTTAAGCGTCTGACTTCAGCTCAGGTCGTGATCTCACAGCTTGTGAGTTCGAGTCTCATGTGGGGCTCCGTGCTGACAGGATTCATTCTCTCTCATTCTCTCTCTCTCTCTCAAAAAAAAAAAATGATGCTGACAAACTGTAAGATAACCAGGATGATAAAGGATCAGATCGTAAAAGGATCAGATCGTAAAGCTGAAGAAACTAAGAATGGTTAGCCTAGAAAAAGGAACAGTAAGAAAGGAACATAATATCCATTTAAAATTTCAGAAACTATAATAAGGAAAAGGGATTACACACCGGTCCAGCTGGCAGAACTCAGCAATGAGAAGTTACAATGAGGTCTATTTTACTATTTCAGTTCAGTCTAAGAAGGAAAGAAGTTTCTTACAATTAAAGCTGTTGGATACTGGAAAAGACCGAACCTCTCCTGTGGAACAACAAAGGAGCAAGTTGTCCATCATCGTGAGTGTCCAAGCAGAGGCAGAAGGACACTGAAATGTCAGAGACGCCATAGAAAGGATTCCTGAACTGGGAGGAAGGTTGTACTGCAGATACTTGAAGCTTCTTAAAAACCGAATGTTGGTGAGCTGAGCTGGAGATGGCAATAACAATTTCTTCCCCTCCCGAACCTTAGTCTTGCTCTGATGCAACAGTAACACTGTAGCCAAGCTCCACTCAAGAAGACAGAAGCCCAGTGGCTAACCCTCCCGGTGCTTCTCAGTGAACTTACTGGGAACTGGTCAAAGTTTGGCCACTCTCGAAATGTCACATGCCAGCTTTCTCTTTTTCTAACCCACTCCTCTATTCACCTCTTTCCCCCCCTCAGCCAAGCTGTCTGTTTTAATTCTTGGGAAGCTGCACAACGCTCGTAGCATATCAGATCCTGTATTAGTGGAATTGACTCATCTTATCCACAAAGTTTGAAACATGTGGGCATTTAATTAAAGCTTTGGCCTGATGATTTCAGCAGAAGAAAATGGGGAGAATTCTGTGCTGTATTAACTCTGTATGAGCATCACAGTCTGGTTAGAAGAGGTCACAGACTAAACCAGTTCGTCTGCCACGTAGGAGGTGGTCAACGATCCAAAGTTCTCCAAAATGTGTGGCAGAATGCTAACCGGGCAGCTGGTTCCGAATTCTCAAAAAACTACAGGAAGTGCCTTCCTGTGTCTTCAATTTCTAAATCACTGCCTCCCCAAAAATAATTTTATAGTTAGAAACACTGCTTTTCAAAAATGTTTGCTAAAAACAAATCTTTCAAGACACCACGAATGGGAAATAAACATTCCCTCTCATTTACAGATTAAAAAGCACCCTGGTTCTGGTTGGACACAATCAAGGTGAAAGTTATAAAATGAAAATTTCCTTCTGCCCGTAATATTGCTCTCCTCCCAAGTGTTCCTCAGAAGCTTAGGAAACAAGTTCTGAAAGCAAACTTTTACTCTGTTCCAGGGAAGAGGGGAATCTTGGGCCTCTCGACCTATAAAACTCAGTATTTTGGAACATCCATAATTCTCCCAAGTCTGTGCCAGGCAAATGGAGTCTCTCTTCAGCAAACCACCAGCCAGCCAGGGCTGGATAGCAAGGCTTTACCCATAGGGGCTGACAAGAATGGGACTCAAAAGCTCCCTGGAAAAAAAAAGTCTCTATTCGAGCTTGCATTACAAACTGTTGGAAAAGATAGATGGAGGGGATGACAGGAAAAGCAATTATTTCTTCTGGGCTTCCTCTCTGTCTGGATTCTAAGGAGACGAACACAAAATTCCACCACAGATTGAAATGCTATCTAAACATTCTTGAAAATGTGGTCTTGCTCTCTGAAACCGGACCTGGCCCTGCTGCATCAACCTGTCACCTATGAACACGTGAAGGTGGTGAAGGCCGACATTCCCGCGGGCGGTCTAATTTGGGGCCCGACCTATCACTACTGCTAGTTTGTGACCGCAGGTCAGATCATAAATAACTAACTGCAAGATACACCTCTACATGGCATGACCCAACAAAAAGTCTCGATGCGTCCTTCACGTTAGGTTCACGTTCTTGGAATTTTAAACACCTGACGCTCTCGTTAAGTATTTCAGTGAGCTGTTCGAAGTGCAGGTTGAAATCACACTAGAAAGGTGTGTCATTATTTCAAAGAGTAGTCATTCGAGACTGGGCACACACAAATCAAGCTGTAAACAACTTTATAGGGACACACGCTGATCAAAATGTTTCATGGTAAAGGGCTTTTGTTTATTTACAATAAATAAATAGTCTCACATAGACCAAATGTTCAATACCGTTGAATAAAATGTTACTGCACGTGAACTATGTGTTGAGAGAAATACAAGGATGGGGAGGATTTAGTTCTTGCCTCAAGGAGCTTATAAACTAGTCGAGGGGGCAAGATTTGTTCGCTAGTAAGTCAAAGGAGAGTACACGCACAGGCCTGGGAGTCTGTGGGCAGAAAGGATATACGTGTAGCTAAGGGGTATCGAGATGAATCTGCTCATGAGAAGTGTGGACCAGATGAGTTCCAAGTCCCTTCTAGGTCTAAAATTCTAATTCCTGTATATCCAGATGAGCTAAACAGAAAATTTCATGGAGGAAGCAGCGTTTGAGCTGGGTCTTAGGTAGATTTTGAAATGAAGTTACTGGAAGAAAAAGAGGAGAGGGAGCATTTCAGACAAAACAAAGTAAAACGCACGGGTTCAGAAAGCACGGTGCCTGCGGAGCACTAAGCCTTCTAAGGATCTCGGCAGGACACAAAACTGGAAAGGCAGATTGAGGCCTTGAATGCCAAATAGAGGAACTTGGATTCAATCTGGTAGACAGAGGCCAATGAGGTTTCTGAAGAGATAGATGACAAGGCCAGACATATAGAAGGAAAGATAAAGGGCAGAAAGAGGCTGGAGTATTCGCAGGCTACACTGTTACTCTCTATTACCTCTAAGGGCCCCATGTACACAGGCCTCACCTGCCAAAGAAGCCATGCTTCATAGGAGAAACCTAAATAGACAAAAACAAAGCAATAAGGGCTAAGAACGATGCAGGGACTAGGAAATCGGATCAGTCTTAGGAAACAGGTCTATATACAAATACTGCTGCTGATGACAACAAGGAAGGAAGGAGACACTTACAAATGGGCCAACGGAAGATGGTTACTAGGAAGCAAAGTTAGTCATAAAACGTAGGGGAAATCGAGACATGGATAAAACTAAAAACGTAAAAGAGACACATAATACCTATAAGCTACTAGCAGAGGAAGCAGGAATAAGAGAGAGCAGGACATTTATACGTAGGATGACACCTCCCATCCGCCCAAAATTCGGGTAGCATAATGTATATTTTAAGAAAATAGCTGCACTAAAAAATGTCAAAGAGGACAAATAACAGAACTGAAACTATCACAGAGGCACACACTGACCTAAGGAGTTAGTATTGAAAAGGGAACAGCAGGGGCGCCTGGGTGGCTCACTCGGTTAAGCGTCCGACTTTGGCTCAGGTCACGATCTCGCAGTCCGTGAGTTCGAGCCCTGCATCGGGCTCTGGGCTGACAGCTCAGAGCCTGGAGCCTGCTTCGGATTCTGTGTCTCCCTCTCTCTCTGGCCCTCCCCTGCTCACACTCTGTCTCACTCTCTCTCTTAAAAATAAATAAACATAAAAAAAAAAAAAAAAAAAAAGAAAAAAAAGAAAAGGGAACAGCAGAAACTGCACATAAGACCAGAAAAGGCATGCTCAGCATCTCTGTTATGACAGCAATTTCTGAAATAAGATGCCTAAACAGAAGAGAATCCAAATGAAAAGGAAAATGGTTAATAGCTAACAGCTGGCCCCTCAGTCGTGGAAGCTTGCCTCCTCCCCACACACCCCTTTCCCCCTTCATTCCCTTCCAACAGCCCTCCTTAGCTAGATCCAAAAAGAACTATACAACTATGACATGAATCCATGTCTGACACTGTGGAGAGAGACCAGGAGACTTCAGTTTTCTCACTTAAGCCTACATGGCACTGGCCCGGGTGAGCTGTGCTCCCATATGCTCCTGGTTCAAGGGACGCGGACTGAGAGCTCACTGCTGGTTTAGGCAGCCCACCTCTGACAGTAGTGACACAAGTCATGCACACTTCCTGCCGCATGGGGGACAGATCAGAAAGAAAGTGCTCTCCACAAGCATTCTGGTCACTTGGTCATTGGGTGGTGAAGAAATCAGGAGAATATGATTAATATGGAGGAATAAGTTACTTACTTGCCTGCCATCCTGCCCCACGTTCGTCTGACCTCTTACAACAGTTCGAATATTGTCATCCAGTCTCCTAGTGAAAAAGTTCAGGGATACAAATCATTAAAACAATCTCTACTCTAGGGTGACCAAAAGAAAAACAGCTGGTAACTTATCCATCAACTCCCACAGGGGGCACCTCCTTATCCAGAGAACCACACAAATTTGAATGATGGAAGACTGAGGCCTCGGACCCCCAGCTAAGGCAGCAATGGCAGTGTAAGAAGCCGAGCCCAGCATAGGCTGATGAGTAGTCTCTGCCTTTTAAGAAGCCTATTCTTATTATTCAGAGCTGTCCGAAAGCACCAACATAACTTAGTATTTTTCAATGGAGAAAACCAGGAATGGCGATGTTGCCGAAACTCTATGGGAACAAGTCAGAGAATTCAAACTGCCCCCCACAGAATCCCCAGGCACATCCTTAGAAACCTTAAAGGGCTAAGGAGCCGGGGTGCTATATGGGATCGGTGCTTCATCCTCTGGGCCCTGACTGCGATCTGTGTAGGAGGTGGATCTGTGGACTCCAGTTCCAACACGGGCCATTTGGAGGCACCTCAACCAGAGACATTCATACCTGTTTAATTCCACTTTCAGTTCAGAGAATGTTTCAAAGGTATGTTGTTGTGCAGTGATTTCTGGACCATTTTTCCTGTGCAAATCCTGGCCAACTCAGTAGTCTCTGCTAGAACTGTTAGAGCCCAAGCCCACTAAAGCCGAAGCAAGAGGCGTCTTTGCACGTCCTAAGGCACCCGACTGAACAACACACTCATGGCAAAGGTCTTCACTGAAAGGCCCAAAGGTCGTAAGGGAAAAAGGAAATCATCTCCTGGATTCAAAGTGAGGCTTCTCTTCATCAAAAGTCAAACAAAACGGGGCGCCTGGGTGGCTCAGTCGGTTAAGCATCTGACTTCAACTCAGGTCATGATCTCACAGTCCGTGAGTTCGAGCCCCGCGTCGGGCTCTGTGCTGACAGCTCGGAGCCTGGAGCCTGTTTCGGATTCTGTGTCTCCCTCTCTCTCTGGCCCTCCCCCGTTCATGCTCTGTCTCTCTCTGTCTCAAAAATAAATAAACGTTTAAAAAAAAAAGTCAAACAAAACAAATGCAAAAAACGATATTTGAAGTACTGACATCAACCACGTGTCATGTGCCATGTGTCACAGCTGGAAATCCAGACATGGATAAACCAGAACCAGGCTACTGGACAGGAAGGACTCCTGACGTCTAACTCTGGCAAGCACATCCCAGATTAATCCTAATATTTAACCTTCGGTCACCACAAACGCCAATGAGCACATCTGACCATATTGATAGCTGGTATATGGCCCAAGGATTCATATATAAACCCATCCTCATATCTAAGACTTGGAGGTACAAAAAAAGGTCAATCTGCTAAGGAAATAAAACCAATAAAAATAGAGAAAAAATGCTTTTACCCCCTTTTGTAACCAACCATTTTGAATAGCCTGTTAAAGCTTCCTTCCCTTTTTAGAAATAATTTGAAGACTGACCAAAAAAATCCGATTCTTTGCCACAAGGTTCATATGGAAATCCAGTTAAGGAATTATTTTTTTTTAAAGTTGTCATAAACAGCAAACTTGAGATTTCAGGGTTCTAACAGATAAGTGTGATCTAGAATATGATTAAAATCAACAGCATACTTTTCATCAACTATTAATAATCATATGGTGTCACTTACCTTATTTTCAGTCTAATTTTGTTCACGACTTCATCAATGTTTGCCAGAGACTACAAAAAGAAGGAAAAGTGCCAGCTATTACTTCACTTTCTAGAATTTCTCCTTTACAGGGAAATAATGAGCTATCGAGGCTATTTATGACAGCTCAAAAAAATTAATCATAGTGTGATACAATTTTAACTTTAAAAAAAAAAAAAGAGTGGGTGGTTCACTGGGATGGAGCATCCAACTCTTGATTTCGGCTCAGGTCATGATCTTGCCATTTGTGGGATCGAGTCTCGTGTCCCCTGCTTGTGATTCTCTCTCTCCCTCTCTCTCTGCCTCTCCCCCACTTGCACTCTCTTGCAAAATAAATAAATAAAGTTAAAAAAAAAAAAGTATAGCAGTTGTTGGCAACTACTACAAATTCCAGCCTGGTATCTATTTTTAGTAAATAAAGTTTTATTGGAACACAGTCATGCCCATTCATTTACATATTATCCACAGCTGCTTCTGAGCCACAAACGCAGAGGTGAATAGTTGCAACAGAGACAGAATGGTCCACAATGCCTAAAATATTTCCTATCCAGCCTTTTACAGAACGTTTGCTGACCCCTGGCATATAGGATTGTGACAAGTTCATATAACAAAATACACCAACTAAAATGAAAGATTACAACCCACAACAAGAGGAATAAATCTTACTAACATAATGTTGCACCAAAAAAGCCAGACACAAGGACGTATGTCGTATGACTCCTTTTATATAGTCCAAAAATGAGTGAGGCTATTCTTTCATGTCAGGAGCCAGGATGGCGGCTATCTTTGGAGAAGGTAGTTACTGTGAGAAGGCAAGAGGGGTCCATCTAAAGACGCTGCACGAATGTCTTATTCTCTAAATGGCGGTTACCTGGCTGTATTCATTTTGTGAAAATTCATCAAATTGTACACTTAAGACTTGAGTACTCCTCTACATCATGTTATACGCTGATAAATAAATAAATCTATTTTTTCGAAGTTTGTAGATCCATTAGAAAAAAACATCTGGAAGGAAAAACACTGGTAGCTTTGGAATCTATACTGGTAGCTGTAATCTATGAAATCAGTAGCAGTAATTTCAATCTGAGAGGGGATTCTAATTTTTTCTTCTTTTTACCTGTAAGTATTTTCTAACTGCTCTATATTGGCTACCCGTTGCTATTGTAATTATAATACAGTTATTTCGAGTTTTAGGACAATGACACACAAGTGGACTATTTCCAACCTTAGCCAGCAGAAAATGCAAGGAAATGGTGCCCCCTAGTGGAATAGAGATTGCACAATTTTATAACACCATTTTAACTCAAGTTTTCAAAAAACAACTTTTTAAGTCCTCTTTCCTTTCCCCTCAACAGCTATTTTACCTCAGAAGGAAGCAAGGGTGATGCAGGAACTGTGCTTATTAATTATTACCAGCAGCCTCTGGTGGCAGGAGAAGGCCAGGAGCCTGCCAAGAGCAGGCCTGGTAAAAGAACCAGCTCACAAGTGAGATGTCAGACCAGGCCATTTACATCTTTGTTTACTGTTCTGACAAAGCCACTGGTTACTGAGAATTTTCAGAAATCCAGACTAAGGTGAAAATGAATGTCAGAAAACAGAAGTTATTTTAGTAACTATTTTAATTAAGGAAGCTGTCAAGTTACCCCAAAACCGGACTGGGTATAAACCACCAGTGTAATCACAGAAGCTGAGTTTGTTGGAGGACCTACATTGGGCACAGTGCTGCCACTACGAACATGCTCTGTGTACAGAGGGCAATCTGTTTAGCCTGAGTGTATACTTCTTCATGTGTAAACTGGGCATAACCTCTTCCTTAAAAAAAAAAAAAAAAAAAAAATTGGGGTGGGGGGAGTATTGTAAAAAAACTATTTAAAAAATGTTAACATCTAGGGTGCCTGGGTGGCTCAGTCGGTTGAGCATCTGACTTCGGCTCAGGTCATGATCTCACAGCTTGTGGGTTCGAGCCCTGTGTTGGGCTCTGTGCTGACAGCTCAGAGCCTGGGGCGTGCTTTGGATTCTGTGTGTCTCTCTCTCTTCTCCTCCCCTGCTCATACTCTGTCTGTCTCTCTCTCTCTCAAAAATAAATAATACAACATTTTTAAAAATTTAATTAAAAAAAAAGTTAACATCTGAAGAATCTGGGTGAAAGGTAGCCATAAATTCATTGTACCAATGGATAACTATACCAAATTTTAAAAATTATAGTTTATTTGAAATCGGTAAAACAAAAACAAACAAAAAAGAAATTGGTAAAACATGTACGTAACCAAAAAGCCAAACAGTACAAGAGGATAAATTAGTGAAAAGCTAGGCTTCTTCTCTCCCTGCCCTGCCCGTCCGCCCCAGTTCTCCTCCTGAGAGGCAATGGCTCCGAGCTGGCTTCTTCTGTACTGTCCTAGAAACAGTCTATGTATTTAAATTTAAAGCATGTCCATAACTTACGTCCCTTTCTTTATACAATGCACATTGTCCCGCATCGTACTTTTTTCACTTAACAATATGACTTGGAGGTTATTCCACAACAGTAAATATTGATCTGGGGTGCTACATACACTAACCAATGCTTAAATTTAACTCCTTAAACATGAAGGTCTTGCTTAAGCCATCACAATTTTTCTAGGAAGAGTAATTCAAAATATTTATGCCTTCGGATGTTCAACTGCATTTAAAAGAGCAATAACATGGGAATGGCCTAAATGGCCACAGTAGAAAAGTTAAAATAAATCAAGCCAAATTGATGCGGTGGACTTTTACACTACTGGAGATGCTGGGCAGGAAGGCTCCAAAACAACAAAGATCGTTTACGATAACATGCTAGTAAGAGGAAAACACTAAAATGCAACTATTAAAAGACCGGAAAGAAATGTTCTAAAATTATCATGCTTGAAAAGATGCTCAACATCACTCATCATCAGGGAAAAAAAATCAAAACCACACTGAGATACCACCTCACACCGGTCAGAGCGGCTAGAATTAACAACTCAGAAAACTACAGATGCTGGCGAAAATGTGGAGAAACGGGAACCCTCTTACACTGCTGGTGGGAATGCAAACTGGTGCAGCCGCTCTGGAAAACAGTATGGAGGTTCCTCAAAAAATTAAAAATAGAACTACCCTAAGACGCAGCAATAGCACTACTAGGAATTTATCCAAGGGATACAACAGTGCTGATTCATAGGGGCACATGTATCCCAATGTTTATAGCAGCACTTTCAACAACAGCCAAATTATGGAAAGAGCCTAAATGTCCATCAACTGATGAATGGATAAAGATGTGGTTTATATATACAATGGAATAATACTTGGCAATGAGAAAGAATGAAATCTGGCCATCTGCAGCAACGTGGATGGAACTGGAGGGTACTATGCTCAGTGAAAAGACAGATATCATGTTTTCACTCGTATCTTGAGAAACTTAACAGAAGTCCATGGGGGAGGGGATTGTTACAGAGAGGGAGGGAGGCAAACCACAAGAGACTCTTAAAAACAGAGAACAAACTGAGGGTTGATGGGGGGTAGTGGGGGGAAGAAGGGAAAATGGGTGACGGGCACTGAGAAGGGCACTTGTTGGGATGAGCACTGGGTGTTGTATGTAAGCAATGAACCACGGCAATCTACCCCAAGAACAAGAGCACACTTTACACACTGTGTTACCCAATTTGACAATAAGTTACATTGAAAAAAAATTTTTAATGTTTAAAAATATAAAATGATGTTTGACCACATGCTACCTAGACCGATTGGTGACCACGTTCCCTTCATCTTCCAGATTTTCTGCTGGTTTCCCAGCAGGGAAAGGGTGCTAACGTTTAATGTGGATTCATTACACAATACTCTTCTAGATGTTCTACAGAAATGATTTCCCTTAATCTTCTCAACCACACTAGGCATGCTATTTTCTATTCAGTGGGGGGGGGGTGGGGGGGGGTGGGGGGGGGCGGGAGATTAGGCTCTGAAAGGATGGATGTTTTGTCCAAGGCTGTGTATATAACATTCAGCACGGCTGGACTTGGTTGGGGTCAATCTTGACTCTTGGGTTTCTGCTCTTTCTTACTCTACCATGCTTTTTTTTTTCTTTTTTTAATGTTTATTTATTTTTGAGAAAGTGAGAGAATGAGAGAGAGAGAGAGAGAGAGAGAGAGAGAGGAAGAGAGACAACCCTAGGCAAACACTGCCCTATCAGCGCAGAGCCTGATGCAGGGCTCGAACCCACAAACCATGAGATCATGACCTGAGCCGAAATCAAGAGTCGGCCACTTAACCAGTTGAGACACCCAGGCACCCCTAACCATGCTACCTCTAAAGTTAGATCCTCAACCTAACTTTTAGGCATCCCACATATCCAAGGGATGTGGCACACTCCTTGCT
Source organism: Panthera pardus (assembly GCF_024362965.1). Taxonomy (NCBI): domain Eukaryota; kingdom Metazoa; phylum Chordata; class Mammalia; order Carnivora; family Felidae; genus Panthera; species Panthera pardus. The sequence continues at coordinate 55,991,098 of NW_026526876.1, forward strand.
AGGTTAGTAATCCTCACGGGGTGGAGGGACTCCCCTGGTGTTGGGGAAATGCCCCAAAGGAATCCAGATTGGTGACCCTGGGTGGAGGTGATACATCTGCTCTTTGAGAATCACCCATCTAGTTTAGTTATAAGGTGGTTGTACAGTTTTATGACTTAAAAATGTTTTAATGATGGAAAAGTATTTCCTGATTCTAATAGCAATTCTTGCTAATTACAGAAAATACAGAACTTCCCACTGCACCTCCATCAGAAAATAATCACCATTAGCGTTTTGGTATATTTTTCTACTGTTCTTTCTAAGCAAATATGTGGCTTAAGAAAATTAAACTGGCATGAGAAACAATTTGGCATCTTACTGTTTTCACTAAACAACACAGATCCAGAGCATTGGGGGGGGGGGGGGTCATTCAAAATTCTTTAGAAAAAAATCTTTAGAAACAGCTCCACGTGACTCTTCTGTCAAAGTTATTAATTGTATCAGTTTTATATTTATTTTTATAGATTTTACCTAGATTCCCCTAATCAAACCTTTAATGAAAACATGGCAAATGATTATCTTCAGTTTTCTACTAGGAGACTAGAAAAGTTTTCCAGATCTTTGTTACCAAACCTGGCTACTCTTCAGAACTACCCCTAAGAGCCCTATAAATACAGCAAGCTGAGCTCCTGCCACATGGACCTAGTGAGTTAGAACTACCTGGGGATGTCCTGCCTCCAGGCACATATCTCCAGGCAACCACTGACACGCAAGCCGCTCCTACTCAACAGACACCGCATACACATCCTCCTCCTTAGAGTGACCCTAAACTCATTCTTGATACACTGACATCTACTTCAAATTTTTTAAAGTTTTTTTTTCATGTTTATTTGAGAGAGAGAGAGAGAGAGAGAGAGAGAGAGAGAGAGACAGAGCACGAATGGAGGAGGGACAGAGAGAGAGGGAGACACAGAATTCAAAGCAGGCTCCAGGCTCCAAGAGGTCAGCACAGAGCCTGACATGGGGCTTGAACTCACCAACCGTGAGATCAGGACCTGAGCTGAAAATGGACGCTTAACTGACTGAGCCACCCAGGCGCCCCTAAATATTCTAAACTCGACTCAGAAGTATTTGCTGCAGGTCCATGAGGTGTAGAGATGGGTTTTGCCCAAGATTTAGCAACAGGCGAAAGACATGATTCATGCCACTATTTTCTATTACGTTGTCATTACAGACCATGGGAATCTGGGCTGGAAAATGAACTGCTAAGTGTAAATCTGGGGTCGGGGAAATAAAAGCAACCTTGTGTCATAAATTTTTTTACATTGCTAAGAAACTTCACTACACGTTATCGTGTACATGGAGGTATGATTAGACAAGACATATAACTACATCTGCGGAATGACAAATGTCTAGTTGCTACCTTCAGTAGTTTAAAATCAAATACATATAAAAACATATCAGGAAGAAGTGAGAACCTGGTGGTTTCCTATGTAATTTCCAAATCTAACAGTTATTTTTGCTTTGATGAGTCAGCATTCTTGATACAGTGGGGCAAATGGTATTTTCACAGCTAAAACTGCTGTCTTTATACAAGTTGTTCCCAAATTTCTACCTTCAACTAATTCCTAGAATTCCTCTTTCACACTAAACAATGAGCTCTAAAAGCTATCTGTGAAATCTCAAAAAAGACAATCACACAGAATCACACCATTTTCTCCAACTTTATTTAAAAAAATGAGTATGTCCATTAGAAATTTTTTTTAATGTTTATTTATTTTTAGAGAGACAGAAGGCAAGTGGGGGAGGAGCAGAGAGAGAGGGAGACACAATCTGAAGCAGGCTCCAGGCTCCCAGGTGTCAGCACAGAGCCCGACATAGGACTCGAACTCACGGACCATGAGATCATGACCTGAGCCGAAGTCAGATGCTTAACTGACTGAGCCACCCAGGCGCCCCAAATATGTTCATTAGAAAAAGCTTAGAAGGGGGAGTCTGGATGGCTCAGTCGGCTAAGCACCCGACTCTTGATTTCAGATCAGGTCATGATCCCAGGGTCACAGGATTGAGCACCCCATTGGACTCTGCACGGAGTGTGGAGCCTGGTTAAGATTCTCTCTCCCTCTCTCTCTCTCTCTCTCTCTCTCTCTCTCTCTCCCTTCCTCCCTCTGTCTCTCCCCCCTCCCTCTCTCCCTCTGCCCCCTCCCCCACTTGTGCCCATGTTCTGTCTCTCAAAAAATAAAAATTAAAAAAAAATTTTTAATTAAAAAAATAAAAGAAAAAGTTTGGAAGGATATATGCCAAAAATATTAACAATTATGAGAATTATGAGCTCCAGACTCAAATATCCAAATCCACACTTCCACCGGAATGGCCCCCAAATGTTCAAAACTTAGCTTGCCCTTACACCCCACTCCTACTCTATTTACCACTAAAGCCTGCTCTTCCTCCTTATCCCCAAATTAGCTTAAAGGTATCTGGTGTTGACCCACTCCTTCTGCCAGGCTAGAGAGCAAAGTTCAAAATCCTTCATTTGGGTGCGCCTGGGTGGCTCAGTCGGTTAAGCGTCCAAATTTGGCTCAGGTCATGGTCTCGTGGTTCATGGATTCAAGCCCCATGTTGGGCTCTGGGCTGACAGCCTGTCTCAGGCTCCTGCTCCTGCTGTCTCTCCCTTTCAGAAATAAATAAAACATGGAAAAAAAATTTTTTTAATTAAAAAAAAAAATCCTTCATTTGGCGTATAACGTGCAGCTGAAATGCCATTTCTTCAGGGAAGTCTTTTTGGGTCCCTGAGACTAAGTAAGGCGGCGTGTGCTCTGCTCCCACAGTACTTGGTGCGCTTCCTTCATGGCAAGGCTGAGCACTCTTTCTCCCTCTGTGGCTCCTTATTCTCATAACACCACTATTAAATGTTTAGAACGGTGTCTGTGTGTTCAATAAACGTTAACTATTATCACAGTTGTAGCAGAACTTAGGGGTCTTTAGAGAGCAAGCAGCAAATCATAATTATACCAACAGGCTACTGTAGAGCCATAAAAATTCGCTTATAATCTGTTAATGGTGTATTTATTACCTGTTAAGGTAGACCAGAAGCTCTGGGTTGGTAAGGACCCCATCTGTCTTGTTCACCCGCTAGGCCCAGATTTCTTAGAAAACTGGGCAGAGGAAGTGTGTTTTGGTGGGTAAAGGAAGGAATTTTAGATTCCACATCCTTTCAACCAGTCTGTGACTTCGGTCTCCTAGATGGCTCTGTGGACTTGCTCTCTGAATCCCAATCTTCACTCGGGCTCTTATCGTCCCCTGTAGGTGATCTGCCAACTGGTCTTCCTGCCTCCAGTTCTGCCTCCCCTGGCTCACCCTCTGCTCTGCTGCCAGATGGGATATTTTAAATGTGAATCTGATCCAGTCATTACCCTGTCAAGAGTCCTTTTTTTTTTTTTTTTTTTTTGAGAAAGAGAAGGTATGTGCAGGGGAGGGGCAGAGAGAGAGACAGAAAGAAAGAGAGAGAAAGAAAGAGAGAGAGAGAGAGAGAGAGAGAGAGAGAATGAGAATCCCAAGCAGGCTCCACATTGTCAGCACAGAGCCCGACACGGGGCTCAATCTCACAAACCATGAGACCATGACCTGAGCTGAAATCAAGACTCGATGCTTAAATGACTGAGCCCCCCAGGCTATCTAAAGTCCGTAAGTGAACAGCCACTGCCTAGAGTCACTGTCTCCAGCGCAGGGCGTGGACATCCCAAAGGGGTTTGCAATAATGCCCATTAGAGTGTGAAAAGAAAACATTAAAATCTCTATTTTGGGGGGGCTGGATATAGTATATTTATTGACAGTACATGACAAAAACCTCTGTTTTTATTATTTATGTAACAAACACTACTAAAACCTAATTTATTTAAGACTGCTACTAGAGTATGTACCTAATATTTTGAGGGTGTGTACAAACCTAAAACTGGGCCCTGTGACAATGAGCTGTGTGGAAAATATTTCACTGAGAGGCATGGGGAGCCTGCAAGCCTAGAGAACACGGTCCCTTCAGGACCCTTGCTCTGCCAACCCCGTCAGCCTTATCTCCCAGGAGGCTCTGTTCCCTGTGCACACTCTGTGTTTCTCATCTCTGAGCCTTTGTCCCGTGCTTAGAATGAACTTCTCTCCCTGTCATCCTAGACTTGCCCATCAGTTGACTCTGCCTAGGGTAGTGTTCCGCCAGACGGCCACAGGCCTGGCTCCTTCATAGGTATCAAGTCTTAGTTTAAAGGGAAGTACCTCACACAGACCTTCCCCGGCCACTTATCTGAAGGAGTCCCCCACCCCCGCTGCACCTGCTGTTTACCATACTATCCACGACACTTGATAATTTCTTGTATATTTATTTGATGGTTTGTTTATTGTCTTCTTCCTCACGCTAGACTCCACAAGACTAGGAACTTGCCTGCCACACCATTTCCCTCCAGTTTCTAAACAGTGCCTGGCATTTAGTAGACATTTCATAAATGTGTGTGACTAAATGAAGGAATGACTCCTTTAAGATTTGGCAGAAGGCCTGCCTCCTCTCTGAGGTTTTGATTTTCTTAGGAAGAACGTTCCTTTGTTCCTCACTAAACCATTCAATACCTCCCCCACAGCATTCATCAGTGTCTCTCCCCCAGCCCCCCGCCCTTGATCATGTACACTTCAAGGGCACGGACTGGGTGTTATTCTTCTTTGTGCCCCCAGCGCCTAGCTTGGTGACCGGTACCTGTCAGGTGCCCACGGAACGTTTGCTGAATTCATAAATGAATTACCAAAAAGAACTCTAGCTGACTTTCTCCCGACTCTGATGCTTCTAATTCTCTACTTCTCACCTAAACACCCAAAAAACAACTGTGTAAGAAAAACCCATCTGTATAGGCAAGCCACCCAACACAACAAAATAAAAAACAAAGTCTGAAAATTCGCATCTCAAAATAGGAGTGAGAGTAGCTTTATGACCCCAGGGTTATCCTCCCCACCTCACTCCCACTCTTCCCAATTAGTTTTAAAAATCCTTTCTACCTCCCAATTTACCACAGAAAATGTAGGGGACTCTTACAGACTAAAGATAGCATTTCTTTCTTCTTCTTCTTCTTTTTTTTGTTTTTAAGTAGGCTTCATGCCCAGCACAGAGCCCAATACAGGGCTTGAACTCATGACCCTGAGATCAAGACCTGAGTTGAGATCAAGAGTCAGACACTTAAGTGACTGAACCACCCAGGCGCCCCATTACAATTTCTAATAATATGCTCACAATACGAAGAATTCCACTCTCACACAACAGTATTTGGTATAAGCTAACCCCCCACCAAACCCCAATCGGTTACAATGATTTGAATTTAACTCTCATTTGTTTATCAAGTCTCCTTAGATCATGCAGTATAACACAGCAATCACAACACTGGGGATGAGCCAGAGGCCACTGAAATGAAGGAAACCCTATACTCACTTGCTCTGTTGGGAACAGGGTATTGATATACTCCACGGCATTGAAATCTGCTCGATCTAGAGGATCCTGGCTTGGAAACACCTGTATAAAGACAGGGGATTAAAAAATAACTGTCATCTTTCTGTCTTGTTTAATGTATTCTTTCTTTCCTTCCTACTGGATGGTAAATTCTTTGAAAGCAAGAAACACCTTTTTTCATTTTAAAGGCTTAACACCCAACGACTGCTTGGGAAAATACCTGTTAAAGTAAATCTCTGATTTTCACTAACATCTGTAATTTTAACATCTTGGTGCAACTAACAGAATGCACAACAGTGGCAAGTTCCACAGATATCAACAAAATTCCACAGACAAGGGAAAATAAATGGGCTTTGTACACTATCAGATTAAACCAGCTGATGACATGACTGTATTAAGGAAGGCTTGGTAAAAGACTTATGCATATGTCTGTGATGGCTTAGTACTGGAATTCACTTTGCACTGAAGCAATTTTTATGCTTCAGACAGTGTCAGGAAATGGAGCTTGCATTCAGGAACTGTCCATCTCTTTAGCAGAAGAAAGAACACTGCCTCTGAAAAATAACACCCTTCAAAAGCTACAACTTGAATAACATGTAACAAGGTAGATTATGAAAGCAGTGGAGTGATGCCCTGGGTACCGGATTTCACCAGCTCAAGACAGTCATTCTGGGAAGCCAATTCTTTTCTGATGTCTGCTCATTAGATAAACCTATGCTAGAACTCAGTCTTCTTAAGAAACAGCAAAAATACACTCTTCTAAAATCCTTGCCAAACCGTAACTGACTGCGTTGTTTGTTTCTTCTATTAGGGCCCATTAGGTCCAAAGAGAAAATGAAATGTACGTCTTTTTCTGTCAGGTGGAGGCTGGTGGGGAGCTGTGGCCTGAACAACAAAACCTTTGCCCAGTGGTCTGGCATCCTTAGGATGTGCCAAGTGTCCTTTGTATGGGGTAATCCAACCACTGGTAGAAAAACACACGTCCAAAAATCTATAAATGGGACAATACAAATAAGTGGCAGACCTATAATCAGTATTAATGCTCAAAAAAATATTAACTATTAGCAATGGTAGTAGTAATGGTTTATTTCAAAAAACTTCCCAGTGGTCATTAAATATGGCACAACCCTCCTTTTCTTAAATCTCATCCCCTACACCAATTCCTTTAACGGAGATCCTCTCCCTTTATCAGAAGCAAAATCCTGCACAGAAGTCTAAGTCACAATTTCCAATACAATTACTCTTAAAAACCCAGTAAACTTGAAAGGAGAATTTAGTCAACCAAAGAGTTCCGGAAGGGAAGGAAGGCCTCCTGGGAATATTCTTCAACCTAATCCAAATTAATCAACAGCAGAAATTCTCAACCATTTAAGTACGGTAAAGGGTCCTTTTTCAACCTTGTCCCCTCTGCTCTGTGACCCGCTGCAGGTGTTAAAGTTGTTCCCCTTCTCAATTCCTAGTCCCTCACAAGAGGCTAGACGGAGAAGCGGGAGCAGCGGCACACCAGCCTGGTAAATAATCCCCCACATCTGACGCTGGTATCCACGAACTCCCTTCTTCCAGGTTCATGCTTTCAGGAGGCGCGGTTCCTTTGCCCAAACTCACCAGGACGCCTCATCCTCTAAAGACAATCAAGGCCTAGAAAGGGTCCTCTCCCTCCCCTGGATTCAGCAACCCCTTCCCATCACCACCTCCCCCCAAACCTGTCCTTTCCCTTCGGCGCCTAGCTCCCACCTCTCCGTCTAAAGACTGCTTCCTCCCCATCCCACATCGGGTCCCACCCCCAGACTTCCCCACCCTCCGCTCTCCCGCCCGGTCAGGGCACGGAACGCTCACCTGCTCGATGGCGAGCTGCACATCAGGCGTGAGCTGCAGCACGGCTTCCAGCTCCTCCACGAACTCCAGTTCCTCTTCCTCCATCATCCCTCCGCCCAGCTCCCTCCCGACGCTCACCTCAACCCCGAGTAGCACCTCCAGCCGCCCCCCGCCCCCGCGCTCCAGAACCACAGCCCTCTCTTTGCAGCGCTCAGGCAAACCTCCTTTCCTTCAGCCTGCCGGGCACTTCCGGAAAGCAGGGCACTTCCGGGATCCGGGGCACTCTGGGATAGTGGAGGACTGACCTCTGCGACCGCGGAGGAGGCATTCCTGTCACGTCCCCGGAGTCTCCCCGGGCAGTCCAGTGGTCCCGCAACCCCTGCCTGTCCTCAGCTCTCCTTAAGATGGTGTGGGGGCACGCTTCACCTCGCCGAGGGCGCCCCCCCCGACGGAGGCCCCGGTGTTGGGGAGGTCCTGGCCGCCTCCCCACCCCCGGCAGGACCCCCCAGTGAGGGTGAGCCCCGACAGCGTCGCGACCGACCGACAGCAACCCTCGCAGGCCGCGAAGCCGGCGATCCTACCGCTCCCAGGGCCCCCTTGGTCAGTGGCAGTAGGTGTCCCCCTGCCACCGGGGGAGAAATGACCCCAGCTGGTAAGTGGCGATGTTGCCAAGGACAATTTGTCGGAGGGACAGCGTCCACTTGACAGAGTTAAGTTCCCCGTGTGCCAAGCCTCTAGGCAGAGTTTTCTGGGGGTGTCTGCAGCCTCTCCCTAGTGGAGGAAGGGGGAAGAGCCAAATTAGCGCTCCGCCGCTGGGGAAATGTTTACTTTCCGAGGCTCCGAATATCTGGAGTCTAAGTCCCATTCCACGACTGATAAGCTGTGGGTTCTTGGGCAAATTACTGCACTGCCCCTTCCCCTGCAAGGATGTGGTGAGCGTTAAATATAAAAAGCGCTATGCAAATTTAAGCTAGTAATACAGGTAATATTAGGGTGTCTAGTCCTCATGCACCACGATGGGAAGAGAGGCCAGATCTTCCTGTGGAACTGCTTTTCCTCCAGACGCTTAAAACAATGAGACAATTGTAGCCAACCAGAGGAGTTGTTTTACCAGTTAAACATTGTGCATTTACAAAATGGAAGAGTCCTTGGGCCCGCTGAACTTTTTTTTTTTAATTTTATCAAAATTGTAGTAAACGTGAAAGCAATTTCTAACAATAAGAGAAGTCTTAAAAATATAAATCGGCTATACGATAGAATAGTACTGACTCATAAAACTATGGTTTTGAAAGTTACTTAATGTCATGGAAAAACGTGCTTAATATGTTTCAGGAAGTAAAACGTACATTTGAGAGAGCAAAAATGTACAGTATAGCCCCCATGTATGTGTATTTTGCACATATAAAAATGACATCAAAGAAATATTACTGTTCTGCAGGTGATGGAAAGTACACTCTATATTTTTCCAGAATGTCTACCAATAGCCTGTAGTACTTTTATAATACTTTTTTTGAAAGGAAAAATTTGATCCACCTGATTGGAATTTTTTGCCATCTTTCGTATTAAGGCATAATTTACATCCAGTAGAATTCACCTTTCAGTTTATAACGCCATGAGTTTTGTTAAAGGCGTATAGTCATGTAACTACCATCCCAATCAAGACCTAAGACAGTTCTATTATTTCTCCAAATTCCCTCATGCTCCACCCCATTGCCTGGCAACCACTGACCTGATCTCGGTCCCTACGGTGTGGCTTTTTCAGAATGTCATATAAATGTAAACATACCACATGTCACCTTCGGAGTCTGGCTTCTTTCACCCAGCGTGAAGCTGTTGCATTTCATCCATGCTGTTGCATGTATCCGTAGTTCATTTCTCCTTGCTGAGTGCTATTCTGCTGTGCGGCTATACCACAATTTGTTTTTCCATTCTTTGGTCGAAGGACATTTGAGTTGTTTCCAGTTGTTGGCAATGGTGAATAAAGCTGCTGTGAACAGTCATGTGCAAGTTTTGTGTGAACAAAAGTTTTCATTTTACTGGGGTAAATGCTTAGAAGTGGGATTGCCGGGTTGTATGGAAAGTCTGTGTTAAGCTTTGTAAGAAACTAGTAAACCGTGTTTCCAACATAGCTGTATAATTTTTGCATTCCTACCAGTGATATACAAGAGTTCTGGTTGCTCATAGAGCTTTTTAATCATGATAAGAGCTAACATTTCCTAGCCCTTACCATATGCCAGGCACCATGCTAGGCATGCATTATCTCTTTTAACCCACATGGCATTCTGAGGTTGGAAGTTAGTATCATTGCCCCATTTAGCAGATGAGAAAATGGAGACGTAGTTAAAATCAATAACTTGTGGGGTACCTAGGTGGCTCAGTCACTTAAGCATCCCACTTCAGCTCAGGTCATGATCTCACGGTCCTTGAGTTCAAGCCCCGCATTGGGCTCTGTGCTAACAGCTCAGAGCCTGGAGCCTGCTTCGAATTCTCTGTCTCCCTCTGTCTCTCTCTGCCCTCTCCCGCTCAGGCTCTGTCTTTCTCTCTGTCTCTCAAAAATAAATAAGCATTAAAAAAAATTAAATAACTTGTCCAAGATCCCATAGCTAACTCTTCCAAACATTCACTCACTCATTCAATAAACTCAATATATGTATTGAATGAATGAATGCATGTTCCTGCTGTTCTTGCTGGTGATAGGCACTAGGCTAGGTGCTGGGAATTTAGCAGTCAACAAAATAGATCAAGTGCCTGCCTCCACAGAGCTATTTCCATGTCTGAAAAGAGTATTCATACAAATAAACATAATGAAAGACAAAGCATACGTTGAAAGACTATTTTGAAAGAGTATTCTGATTGGATTTGGGGGTCAGGAAAGGCATCTCTGAGGAAATGAATTTTAAGCTGAAGCAAAGGGTGGGTGGTGAGAGGAATCGCAGGTGACACATGAAAGGAATGGTGTGTGCAGAAGCCTTGAGGATGGAAGAAATTGGCCCGGGGGATGGGACTTTGAAAGCCAAGGGGAGAATGGTAAAGAAGAGGCTAGAGAAACAGGTGGTACCAGATGATGGAGGCTCCTGAAGGTCATGTTAAGGAATGAGAAGCCTTGGAAGGATTGTGAGCAGAGAAATGACATGACCAAGTTTAGCATGCCTGTTATCAGCCCTAGTCCCCTCATTTTCGTTTCCTCTGCTTCTGAGAAGTGGGCATAATTGTGGCAGGTCATGAAACAAGGATGACGGTTTCCAGTCCAAATTCATGGTATCCAGTTTCCACTGCTTGTCCTTTATGCATTGTCAACTCAATTGCATTCCCCCTGCTTCCCTACTCTGAAGCTCCCAACTCAATTATTTCCCTTCTCCCTCTTTGCAGATAAGATACTAGTAATGAATATAAGCTTGGGTTTAAGAAAGCTGTCCAGTACAAAAAGTGTAGGAAGACAAAAGAGCAGAGATACAGGTGGACCCTACATTTAAAAAAAGGGCGTTAAGTAATGACAGGCTAGACTTATTTATGATAAGCGAAAGAGGGAAATGGAAGGAGGCAGTCTGGAGAGACAGATTATATGGTTTTAAGATAAAATATGGATATTTACATATATGAGAAATTTGGATATGAAAATAAGGAGGATGTGATATTCTCACAATTTTTTTCCTGTGATGCAGTGGGATGGGGTATAGCTGATGACAGAGTATTACAGAAAACATTTTCTCACTTGAAATTTCACCTGATGCATAAATTCAGTCTCTAATACTTAAAACCTACTCACATACCTTGGAAGCCCTACCCTGTAATAGGCAGTGGAAAGGGGGGGGGCGGTTGTTAAAGGAGGAGCACAGTAGGCCACAGGGGATTTATGGGGTGCATCTCTCAGGACAGCATCAAAATAAAGTGAGAAAATCCAGTAACCCCCAAATGAATTTTCATAATGTTTCTCACTAGGATGGAAGTATTAAGTAGTTTTAAAATAGCCTTTGTTAATGACATCCAGTGAGGTCTTTCAAATTCATGTGCCTGTCAATTTTGCGTTTCTTTCTACCTCTGTTAAAGGGAATCTCCAAAACCCTGGTATATTTACAACTGGTTTGATTGTTTTTGAAGTAGCTGTACTACATTAAGTAGACATCGTGCAGAGTATGTTATTTTATAAGATCAAGACAGTATCTTTCTTCCAATTAAGCTTCCCCTTCATAATGACCCTCCCCTAAACAACTGAGCTTTTTGTGAGATTTCTTGTAAAAAAAAAAAATTGCAAGATGTCTGAATACCTGATCCTTAGCCACTAAAGGCCAGTAGCATAGCCCCATTCCAACACTGTATTAACCAAAAATATTCCCTACAAATTTCTAAAATGCCTCCTAGGACTCTCAAACACAATTATCCTATTATTACTATGATCCTATTATCACTATGGGTGGCAAAGTTCCCACGCCAACTTGTAATTGGAGGAATATAATTTGATTTCTACAAGAAAGCTTGTTTAAAAAAATGTTTGCTTGGCACTCCTTTATGGACTGTTTTTAGTACGTGGCTTTTCATGATGATACTGTCTTTTGCTGTCCTTCATTCCTCAATTTTTTGAATATCCTGAACCACCAGCATTTGGTTTTGATCGGCAGTCAGATGTTCTGCTCGTCCCCATAGCCTGGACACCCAGTTTTGTTTTGATTGGCACGCTCGTTCTCTGTGCATGCCCGTTCTTGCTAAACAGATCCTAATTGCCAGCTAGCTTCAGCAGCTCCCCTGTTCCCACGATCATAGCTCAGGCATTCAGTCATGCACACATGCTGGCTCCCAGATGCCTTTAGAACTTCCGCAGTGGCTACATAGGATTCGCATTCAGTAATTCCTTCACCTACTTGACAAGGTGATAACTATATAGGCCAAAATGACAGACCTTTTGTGTACGTCTTACACTTTACAACAAAAACAAAAACATTTGGTTTTATACAATTAACATTAACTAACCAGTACAATCATTATAATGTAGCTGCCATTAATTTATTGTATCTAACATCCTTAAGTGTCTTACAATGCCATTGCCACTTCCAGCCCTGTTTTCTTGTTTCTTTGTCTCTACTCCTTCTGTTGTATTTCCTGAGCTGGATCTTCAACCACTTCTCTTCTCCTGGTCTACACCAGTAGTTCTTAATCTTTTTGAGTCTGAGTCCCTTGGAGGACATGAAGAACACTATATAGATCCTTTCCCCCAGAAAAATACACATTTGCACCTTTTGCATGCAGTTTGAAGGGAAAGGGGGATTCCACTGAATATATCTTAAACTTTTTTTAACCTCTTTTTTTAAGCCCCTGCCTCCTTCTGCTAAACATAAAAATTTTGTGAACAGCCTTCCCACACATAATATTCTTCAATTTCACAATCACTGATTCACAGGTGATATCCCTTCTCCACCAGCCAAGAATTATTTTTAAAATATAGATTTTCATTTTAAATCTATACTTTAGATCTACATCAGAAAACCAGTGAAAAGTTTTATTTCCTAAATATAATATTTTTCAAAGTTCTGATGGCTTCCTCTACCTCAGTCCCCCATTGAGAGTCACTGCTATGAGAGACCGTTCCCACAGCCATCATTAGTCTCTAAATCTTTTTTTTAAATGTTTTTATTTATTTTTGAGAGAGAGAGAGACAGAGAGAGAGCATGAATGGGGATGGGCAGAGAGAGAGGGAGACAGTGTGAATTATAAGAATATTTTTCAAACTTTTCTTCTAGTATATCTATAGTGTTGCTTTCCATGTTTAATCTTTTGTATATCTGGAATTTATGTTGGTGTTTGGTGTGTGGCATTGTATTCATTTTCTAGGACTGCCGTAACAAATTACCAAAGGTTGAGTGCATTATGACAACAGAAATTAATTTTCTCACAGTTCTGGAGGGCGGAAGTCTGAAATCAAGGTGTTGGTAGGGTTGATTACTTGTTGGGGGCTCTGAGGGAGAAACTAACCCAAGCCCCTCCCCTTGCTTCGGGTAGCTGCCCACAGTCCTTGGCTTGTAGACCCATCGTTCCAAACTCTCACTCCATCTTCACATCACCTTCCTTTCTGTGTCCTTTTCTGTCTCTTATAAGGATACTCTCATTGGATTTAGGGCCTACCATGATCTAGTGCGGTCTCACCTCAGTCCTTACCATAATTAAATCAGCAAAGACGCCATTTCCAAATAAGGTCATATTCTGAGGTTCTGGGAGGACATGTATTGTGGAGGGGCAGTATTCAACTAATTTTATTTTTTCCAAAGGATGGCTAACGGATTCTGTGGTTTTCTTAGTTCTTCATTTCCTCACAAGTATGATGTGTTTGCTACAGACTAAATTTAGTGGGTCTGGTTCAGAACTGTGTTTTATTCCATTGATCTATTTGTTTCTTCTACACTGTTTCAGTTAGGATAATTTGAGGTATTTTGATATATTGTAACTTCCTCCCTTCCCCCAGTGTTCTTTATTCAAATATTTCTTTGCCACTCTTGCACATTTTCTTTAATTCACATAAGCTTTAGAAAGAGCTTACTGAATCTATTAAAAACATATTAGGATTTCACTTGGAATTGTATTGAATTTATAGATCAACTTGAGGAAAATATACATGCTTACAATATTGAATCTTCCCTTTAGGACCATGCTGTCTATTTTTTAAGGCTTTTATGTCTTACAGGAAGGGTTCATAGCTCTCTTCATACAGGTCTGGCATATTTCTTGTTAGGTCTAAAACTTGTAACAGATTTTATAAATTATAAAATTATAAAATAAAAAAATATATTAAAAATATATTACACCTGAAACTAATATAATACTGTATGTTAACTATACTGGAATTAAAATAAACATTGTAAATGATCCTCCTTTTCTATTACATTTTCTAATTGATATTTATTTGCTGGCTTATAGAAAAGCCATTTAATTTGGGTATTGGTCTTGTATCCAGCCACCTTACCTCAATTATTTTATTCTATATTTTAGTTGATTTTATTATTTTTTCTTTTTTTTTTTTTGCTTTCCTGTTTTTATTTTTTATATTAAATATAATTTATTGTCAAATTTGTTTCCATAGTTTTTCTTGATAAATGATTATAGTCTTCCTTTTTAATGTTAAAATCTTTTTTCAAGGCTTATATGTGCACTGTTATATTGGCTAGGACCTCAACAGTAGGGTGTTGAACAGCAGCAGATTGAGTGAACATGGTATTTAAAATTGAAATAGAAGAGAATATATAGAGATAAACCCATCAAGCTACAGATGTGGCATACGGAAACAACGGACTTACAACACATAAAAGAAGGAAAGTGGCAGAATCTTGACTACCAAGGGCTTCCTGTCCTTCATATTGCAGTAGTATTCAAAATCTTCCAAATCCTCTAAGACCCCTGCCGGGCAGCTCCATCATGTTAGCTGACAACATGGGAATTTGCTCTGCCTGAAGGGCAGACGTATTTCAGTCTGGCTCATAACTCAACAGTTTATTCGGCCTTCAGACTCACAATTACTAATTTGTGAGGTCGGTCCCAGACAAGCGGTGACACTCAGCTGCCGCATAAGCATGCACCAGTATGCTCGGGGCTGAGGTGCTTGTTGCTATACATAATGAAGTTTCCTTCCCAAATAAGGCTCTTAAGTCCTTGTAACTAATTAGCTTTCTCTGCATTGTTTTTATTTTTGGCCATTTAGATTTTCATCCACAATCTTCTTGAGATGTAATTAACTCTTGGGGTGGAAATTGCCTGTGTATGCTAAAAGACATTACAAACTCAGCTCCACAAAGAATGGCTCTTCCTTCACTGCCTAAACAAGCACCAAGGCCCTATGTAATTACAGTTCACAAAATAGGTTAATAGAGCTCAGCCTATAAAAAGAAAAAATGATACTTAAATAGCAGCTTTAGTTTCTCATGATGCCCACTTTAAAGACAGAAACTGAATGCTAATAAGGATAGGACTCTTACTTTTTTTCTTTTTTTTGAGAGAGAGAGAGAGAGAGAGAGAGAGAACACACATGCTCAGGGGAGGAGCAGAGAGAGAGGGGGAGACAGGATCTGAAGCGACCGGTACTGAAAGCACAGAGCCCGATGCGGGGCTCGAACTCACAAACCGTGAGATCATGACCTGAGCCAAAGTCAGACGCTCAACTGACTGAGCCACCCAGGAACCCTGGACTCTTACTATTTTTAAAGTTAAAGCTACCAGAACACATGAAGACCTTGTCTGTCTTTGTGCCAAAGTGTGTGCCTATGGACAAACCCACTCTCCTCCAGTTAAGAATTCCTTTCAAAACAAATGATAACCCACTTTAAAAGATCATCTATAATAATCAAATATCAAATTACTTCTGACTTATGAAAAATGAGGTTTGTAAAGATTTAATAACACTGAAAATACTTCTAAGTGAAATATTAATATTCAAGATTAATTTAAAGCATGATCTCAATCAAATATGTAATAAATGCATATAAAGAGGTGCCATTTGCAACTACCTGGATGGGACTAGAGGGTATGAGGCTAAGCGAAATTAGAGAATGACAAATATTTTATGACTTTGCTCATATGAGAACTTTAAGATACAGAACAGATGAATACAAGGGAAGGGAAGCAAAAATAATATAAAAACAGGGAGGGGGACAAAACCTAAGAGACTTAAATATGGAGAACAGAGGGTTACTGGAGGGGTTCTGGGAGGGGGGCTGGGCTAAATGGGTAAGGGGCATTAAGGAATCTACTCCTGAAATCATTGTTGCAACTATATGCTAACTAACTTAAATGTAAATTTAAAAAATAAATTAAATATTAAAAAAAGAGAACTGGGATGAATTCTACCAAGATGTTAATATCTGAGAGTGACATCTCTCAGTGATGGCATTAGTGTGATTATTTTCCATAATGGGCATGTTTTACTTTTTTATTTATTTTTTTAATGTTTATTCATTTTTGAGAGATGGAGAGAGACAGAGCACGAGTTGGGGAGGGGCAGAGAGCAACAGAGACACAGAATCCAAAGTAGGCTCCAGGCTCTGAGCTGTCAGCACAGAGCCCGACCCGGGACTCGAACTCATGAACTGTGAGATCATAACCTGAGCTGAAGTCGGACGCTTAACCGACTGAGCCACCCAGGTGCCCTGGCATATTTTACTTTCTAACATATTTTTTTACCAGAAAGCTAAAAATACCAGCAGAGTTTAGTTAAGTAGAGTAAGCAAAATAAACCTGTCATGGAATTAATTATGAGACACAAAGACACTAAAATTATGGCTCTGATAATTTAGGAAGGCAGCTGAATTTGTTCACAGCAATTTGCTGGTTCTAACTCATTTCAAAGGTAATTTCGTTAATGGTTCAATGCCCTTCAATTTTTTTTTTTTTTAACTAGAGCTTAGAATTCACACTACTTTTAGTTATGTGTGCTGATCTGCAAACAAGCAAAATTTTGCATTTATAGCAAAAGAAAGATGTGAAAGTGCCTTAAAAATATAAAGCTGCACACAAAGGCAAGTACTACATAATCAGTTCTTTGTGTAAATTATGGTTTTTGTTGAGCGAGATCATTATCGCTGTGTACAGGAGCAAAGACTTCCCTGTGGTATGCAGCCGTGGTCACTGTTTGTAGAAGCCATGTGCTTGGGGTGGGACTGTGCCTCGTAGACTCACAGTTTGCTTTTGCAAACAGTGCAGGATAAAACTGAGGAAGCTGCCAGGGCGCCTAGGTGGCTCAGTCAGATGACTTCGCCTCAGGTCATGATCTCGCAGTCCATGAGTTTGAGCCCAGTGTTGGGCTCTGTGCCGACAGCTCAGAGCCTGCAGCCTGCTTCGGATCCTGTGTCCCCCTCTCTCTGACCCTCCTCTGTTCATGCTCTGTCTCTCTCTGTCTCAAAAATAAATAAATATTAAAAACAACAACAACAACAACAACAACAACTGAGGAAGCTGCCGCCTGGAAGCTGGCTAAGGCCAGGCCTAAATCTTCTTCAACCCCATAGATGCTCACTGAGAAGTTTAACATCAGGAAACTGTGCTAGGGGGATACCAAAATAAAGAATAATAGTCCCTTGGGGCGCCTGGATGGCTCAGTCGGTTGAGCATCCAACTCATGGTTTCAGCTCAGGTCGTGACCTCACAGCTTTGTAGGTTTGAACCCCACATCAGGCTCTGTGCTGACAGCCTGCTTGGAATTCTCTCTCTCTCTCTCTCTCTCTCTCTCTCTCTCTCTCTCTCTCTCTCCCTCTCTCCCTTCTGCCCCCACCCCCAACTTGCATTGTCTCTGTCTCCCTCAAAATAAATAAATAAATAAATAAGAATAATAGTCCCTTGCCTGGGCCCAGCATGTAGCTTACTTGTATTTTTGAAATCTCTCATCTAATTCTCACAACCATCCTGGAGGTAGGTAAAGGAACCCACATTTTACAGACAGGTTAAGTAGTTTTCACCACGTCACACAGCTTATGTGTAGCAGAGCCAGTACTGGAACTCAGGTCCTCTAATCCTTACCCCTGTGCTATCTGTCCTGGCTGCCTTCGGGACTGACAGGCCCTGCCTGCCCACCAGAGGCACGCCGTTTAAAGGGGAAACACATCTAAAAGTATCAGTGCAAAGCCATATTGATCAGGTATTCTTATGGAATGCCAACAAGCGCAGGAAAAAGAAGAGGCAGGCAGTTAATTTCCTCTTGGCCACGTTCTGTCCTAAGAACAGGGTGCCTCCTTATCTGTGCCATATATCTTCAGTGCAGTGTGGCTTTTGATGGTGCCAGTGTAAAAGGAAATGATGTTCCATAAAGGGCTATCACTTTCTCTTTGTACACCTCCTGTTACCTGTCTCTGTGTCGTACAGCCTCTTCCTTTTGTTTACTTGTGAATTCCAATCTCTGGATCTGTATCTCTGTTTTCCTGAGTCAAAGGGGATGTATCTTGGCCTCTTTATTCCCTGTAGCTGTACCGATCTCAGTCTTCCGATAGATTTTCTTCCTGTGCTGTATCTTTCTCTCCACGTCTCTTCCCATCATTTTATTTCTCCTTTTGTCCTTCTTAGTCTCTGCTTCCAATGCCACTATTACAGAAAAGAAGTGCAGGTCTAAGCAAAATGGCTTTTTTCAGAATAGAGTTTCATTTATGTTATTATTATTATTATTATTATTATTATTATTATTTTGGTAATAGATGGGTGGATAGAGACCTCCAAAGATCTCTTTCAGTTCAGTTCTGGAGCTTGAAATAAAGACGTTTCATGTGTGAATCTCAATTGCTTTTCCTTAGGTCCATTTTTCTGGATAGGAAGAAAATGTCCTTGATCGAGGGTAGCAGCCTGCACATCGCGTATCTTAAAGACACTCACCTGAGTATTCTCAGGCTCTTACAAGTAAATATGGTATTTTCAATTTAAGGCTAGAGGAACCAGGGAGCAGAATGGGAGAGAGTTCTGCTATCCTGCCCCCTAATGGTATCCAGATTGGGGTTTAAAGGAATGGGAGAGAGAGGTTAGAAACCAGAGAAATCCCATCATAGCCCTCCCGAACTGGGAGCTTTATAAATTCTTACTCAAAGTGTGGCATTCTGGTTTGGTAAATGAGTCTTGTCTCGGCTTCTAGTAACCCAAACTTCACTCTCCAAACCCACCTAAGAAGCATAATCAAAAGCTCCTTAAATCCCAACTCTACAGCATGAAATCACCCTGAACATGAATCAGGACCCTGCGTTCCACTGTGAGCCTTGCTACTTCATAGGGTGGAGTGTCAGCTTCCCGTTCTGCACTTAAGTTTCTTCATCTATAAAATGAAATACTATGTTCACCTGTTTTCACTGGGTTGTTTCGAGAACCAAGTGAGATATGTGAAAGTGATTTGAAAAATTGTAAAGGTATAAATATAAAATGATGTTAATAACAGCAGCATCAGAGCCCATAAACTACACTCCACACGTTTTAATTCATGAACAAACAATTAGAAACAGTGGTTATTAGTCAGAAACTATATTGTGAAAGACAACTACTCTTTTCTTGTTTATCAGGTTTGAGGGCAGTGTAGTCATTAAGCACACTGACCTTGAAGGCAGAAGGTGATGAGTTCAAACTCCAACTCTGCCACCAGCAATGTGAACTTGGGCAGTTTTTTCATTGCTCTGGGTCTTACTTTGCCCATGTCTGCGTGCACACGTGCACACACACACACACACACACACACACACACACACATGATAATAGATTCTTTGTGAGGATCCAGTGAGATAATGCTTGTAAAATGTTTGATAGAGTGCCTGGCACATAGTAAGTATTCAATAAATATTAGCTTTAAAAGGTATCAAGTATTTCTTGGGCACTGGCAATGTGCCAGGCCTAACTTAGGAAACAAAATGGAAAGATAACGGTTCTATTTCTAAGAGCTAACAAGTTTGGTGGGGAAACATCCATACAAATGAAAAAACAACATGCTCACTATTCAAATGCAAAAGTGGTCTAGGAAAGGAAATTTATATTGGAGGCACCCAGATGACTCAGTCGGTTAAGTGTCCGACTTCGGCTGAGGTCATGATCTTGCGATCTGTAGGTTCGATCTGTAGGTTCGAGCCCCAGGTTGGGCTCTGTGCTGACAACTCAGAGCCTGGAGCCTGCTTCGGATTCCGTGTCTCCCTCTCTCTCTGCCCCTCCCCCACTCACACTCTGCCTCTCTTTCTCTCAAAAGTAAATACAACATTAAAAACTTTTTTTAGAAGAAAGAAAATGTATAAATAGGCCTGGAAGAAACAGGTAGATAGAAATTTTCCTAGTGAAGGAAACACGACTCAAAACTTTTGAAGAGTGAGTAGAAGTTTGTATTAAAAAGGCTTGGTGCTTTTTATTTGGCTTTATCATTTGCCATACGGCTTGAAAAGCCAAGTCTCATGTTTATGCTCGTTGGCTTTCTGGTGATTCAAGCTTAAAATTCTGGTGACTTGATGAGCATGGTGTTGGAAACTGATTTTACTTGCTATTTTCTGTATGTGAAACATCTGTTGTTTTGTTTTCATTTCACAGACCCCGTAAGAGCTGTACAAACAGCTTCTTGCATAGGGAATAGATTGGTTGCCACCACTTAAAAGTGTTAGCATCCTTGGAGCATGTCGTTGGTCCCTTTAAGGAGAGAAAGCAGGGAGAAATGGTAACCACTTGTCCCTCTCTGGAAAAGTTGGAGCTGGAGGTGACTGGGACAAATAGGTAGGAAACAGAAAATGGGATGCACAAGCATTTGTCCTGGAGACAATGAAAAGTTTACAGAGAGCTGTCCTTTGTCCACATGCAAATGTGAAAATACAGAAAGCTTTGTATTTGCCAGATACCTTGCTACCAAATTGGAGTGTCTTTTTCAGTTCACCACGTATGTCAGCAGTGAATCTGGGAGTTAGAGATGTAGCCCTAAGTGGAAGAAATTTCAGACTTTCCTTTGAGTATTCTGTTTCCTTAATGTTGGTTAAATCCTTCAACAATGCACAAGAAGATGAAAAAGCTGTGTTAACTCTATTATCTGCTTCTGTACCAGTAACTGCCATGTTAGAGAAATTTAATTGGCATCTAACAGAAATCATCTGTTACCTTATAAAAGTCATAGAATCTTAAGAATTTAGAACTGGAAGAGCCTTAAAGAGCTTGTAGGTCAGCCTCTTCATTTCACAAATGAGCAAACGGTGGCCCAGAGAGGCTGAGCCTCCCTCACCTCCGTTTCGGAATCCTCTCCAGGGCTTCTGTAAGCATTTTGCATGCTGATGAAGGGAAGGGAGCCACAAAGCCTTTGCATTGCAATAGGCACAAGTGAATTGTCTTCCCCCCACATTTGTCAGCTGAGGAAGAGGGAGATCAAAGCAAAGTAAAACTTTGGTAAGTCCCAAGAGGGACAGAAGCCCGGTGATGTTGAAGTTACTGTATTGGTCCACGTGACTGGTGCTGAGTGGAAGTGAGTCGTTTCCAACCCATTCAAGTTTAGGGCACCTGGATGGAGAACTTTAAAATAAGAAAACATTGTCAACAACAACAACAAAACAGTCACCGAAACTGGAGAGTATCTTGACCCACAGGCAAGAGGCAGCACCGCAGAACCACAGAAGGTGTGCAGACGTGGTATTCCGCCTCACTAAGATTGAGAGAGGATCTGCTGGCTGTAGGGGGATTTAATGCTTTTAGGAGCGACCCCCCCCCCCCCTCCCGCCCCGGAGGAAATGCAGCAGCGGCAGGACGTGGAAAAGCCATGTTTGGCCTGCAGAGAGATCTTTTCCTTAAGACTCCTATTTGGACGCGAAAGTGCCTGGTAGATAAGCCGGGCAGGCAGATGGCCACAAGCTCACTGGTCCTCTCCTTCCTTCCGCCAAAGAGAGATGCCCCGGCCCGGAGGGCTCCCCAACCCTGGGGGTGGGGGTGGGGTCTCGACCGAAGGCACCTTCGTACCTGGATTTCTCGCGGCCTCCCCCAGCCCGCACCCTCTGCCTGGGGCCGGGGAGCAGAGGAGGACTGAGGGCAGGTGCGAGGCGTTCCGTCGGTCGCGCCGGTCTGGGAGGGAGGGGGACGCGTCCGCGGTGACGGAACAGAAGCCCCGAGAGCCTCGGCCCTTCCCACCACTGCCTGGGCCCCGCGGCCGCTCCGGAGGCGGCGGCGAACGCTCCACACCGCCGGTTCGGGGCGCAGCGTCGGCAACCTCGGAGCTCACCGGGCCGCAGCTCGCCCTCCAGCCGGGGGAACCCGGGGGAAGCCTCCGGGCCCAGGGGCGGCGGCGGGGAGACCCCGCCCCGGCCGGCCGGCTCGCGCCTATCGCGGCCGCCGGCCTGGTCACGCGGGGAGTGGCGCCGCGGGCTCGGGGCCAGCGCCCCGCGGCTGCCGGAGTCGCGGCGGGCCGGGGCCGGGGCCGGGCCGGGGGCGGGGGCGGCGGCGGCGGCGGAGGGCGGAGGGTGGAGGGTGGGAACAGGGGCGGGCGGGCCGCGCCAGTCGGGAGCCGCGCCGAGCCGACCTGAGCCACGCCGAGGCGCCGAGCGCGGCGACCGACCCCCGAGCACCCATGCTGCTGACGCTGGCCTGCGGCTCGCTCTTCTTCCCGGGGCTCTTCGCACTGTGCACCTGGGGGCTGCGCCGCGCGCGGCCCGCCTGGACCGACAGCGACTGCGTGATGATCAGCACCAGGTACGGGCGAGGCCGGGCGCCGTCCGCCCCACCCCGGCCGCGCGCGGGCTGTGCCCGGCGCCCCGACCCGCCGGCGCCCGCCCCCTGCGCCGCGCCGAGGGCGGAAAAGGGGGGCGACAGGAAGCGAGGGGGCTGCCTCCCCGGTGCCTTGCCCCTCCGGGGCGCTGGCCGGAGCTCTCGGAAGACCGCGGGCGTCCCCCCGGGAGGGAGAGGGAGCCGGCTGGAGGGCGCCCACGCGGGGCGGGACGGGGCGGGAAGCTGCTGCTCGCGAGTCGGGGAGCGCGGCGGCGGCAGTACCCTCTCCCTCACCTCCTTGGCTCCCGGGCCGCCTGCGCGAGAGGCAGGTTGAAGCCTTGGGCTTTATGCTATCTCCTGGACCGGACTTTTTCTTTTCTTTTCTTTTCTGCCGCACGTTAGACTGGTTTCTTCAGTGCAGGCTGTGTTGGCCACCGGGTCGGGGATCGTCATCATCCGCTCCTGTAACGACGTGATCACGGACAGGTAACATCCAGCGCCAGGTGAAAGCAGCACCAGTGACAGCGCCGAACTTTGTGGAAGTTTCCTTATTCGAGTGGCTCTCAGGCGCTAGTTCTTTATCAGCACGTGCTGTTGGGGAGCTGATTGATGGGAAAGCTGGGGCACCATAATTAGTGCCTCTTCCTCCGTACGTCTTTCGGCCTCGCCCACTTGGGAGAAAGTAAGCCGAAGATACGCTAGTGAATGTCGGGTCTAGGTCTGAAGGTGGGCCACTGACCCAAGTACTTTGTGAGATACGTAAGTGCGAGAATTACTCGGAAGCGGAACTCTAGCTTTTGGTTCTTTTCAGTGATTTCACTAGGGTCCTACTCTGGAGCTTCATTGGCCAACGTATGTTCAGTGTGGGTAGCAGAGAGCCCCTCGGTGGAAAGGAGTGAATCCACCAACCCTGTCTTTACAAGGGCGGCTCTGTGGTTCCTCTGGATTTGCTGAAGGCAATGAAGAGGCTTCTAGTGTTTTCAGAAAACTGACTTGTACGCCAGTCAGAACTTGGTCCAGAGACAGGTCAGGAAAGGTGCCTCTAGTGAAGAAAATCATAAAGACCAGAGTGGTCTACTTTGTACAGTGTTTAGATCTCAGCAATTGTGCCTCCCTCCCCCATTTTTCTAAAAAACCATTTTTTTCATCTGAGTTCCCAGAACCCCTCTTACTTTCTCCTAAAGAGTGATACTGAAACACGCTGGGAAAATCTCAGAGCCTCTTCTAGTCCCTTTCTCATGTTGACTCTGCAAAGTGCCCTGCTTTTCACCTGTCGAGACTGAACTTGATGGGAGCCGGAGTGCGGCGTCCACCTCACTGTGGCCTGCAGACTTAGCGTCCGGATCTTCCTTGGATTAGTGCTGCCCTGTAGCTTTTGCGCTTTTCTTCCTGTGCCTCTTTTGCAGACGAAACCAGCTATCTGCAAGGAATTATGGGCTATGCAGACAGAAGATAGGTCAAGTGGCCTTGACTGCATATACCACAGGCTGACAGCATTAGCTTGGCCGGGTTCCGTTTTTATTCTCTTTGGCCAATTTTGAGGTGTCGGGGGCTAACCTGAGGGTGTGGGTCCCTGTGGTGGAAGCTGAACCACCCTGGAGTGTGGGGACACAAAGGAATCTGGATCCAAGTCGCTTCTTTCCCGCTTTGGGGCTCAATGCCCTGCCTGTCTCATAGTTCAATGGGTGAAATAGTTTCTTATTGAGTTGCAGGAAGAGGAAAGAGTTCAGAAGAGCAAAGAATAAGAATGGGTCAGCTAGATAGAAGATGAAACTCATCCAATCTGTGTTGGATCTCATCCAATCAGTCACCAGAACTTTCAACTGACCACAGCATGTTAGCCAGATCAACTCTTTGGCCATTTTCTGATCATGCAACAAGTTCCCTCACTGCCCCCAGTTTGTCACACCCAACTTGAAACCAGCCTCCTTTGCAAAGATTAAACTGACAGACGTGACTCCACAGCATTATCCTGAGCTGATATGAGGGCAAGCATCGAGTAGCCACTAAGCATTTCAGAAGATACTGGTACGCCATTAATTGTCCGTTCTGTAGCGTGGTGTCTCCCCCTCAGAAGCTCCACGTGTTTAGTGGCTTGATCCTGGTCGCACACCTGAGTTTGGTTTTCAGTTTCCTCCTTTTGTGTCTCTTTATGCCTTAGGTTCTCTGATCACACAGTAGAGATAGACACATTTCTGTGCCCTCCACCTTTACATGTATGTGTGAAGATTTTTTTAAAGGTTATTATTATTATTTTGAGGGAGAGACAGAGAAAGCATGCAAGTCGGGGGGGTGGGTGGGTGGGTAGGGACAGAGAGAGAGAGGAAGAGAGAGAATCCCAGGCAGGCTCTGCACTGTCAGCAGAGCCCAAGGTGGGGCTCTATCTCAAGAACCATGAGATCATGACCTGAGCTAAAATCAAGAGTCAGGTGCTTAACCAGCTGAACCACTCAGGAACTCCTGCCTAAGGATGTTCTAGAGGTACCTAGATCATCTTAAAAACAGTCCTCAGCAAGCACTGCAGGTGATTCTGAATTTGGGTTGAGAACCAGAAAACTAAATTACTTCTACCTGACAGGTGCACAGTAAAAATCTGCTGAGTGAAGCTGTTCCTTCTCAGCATAGCATATGATTTCTATGTTGATTTTTTTTTCACATTACCTATAGAATGATTATTTATCATTTGGGAACAAAAGTGTAGAACTTAGAGACTTCTAATCTGCTCTGGGGCAGTGATACACAGTCATTTAGATTCTGCAAATGTTGATTCAGCCCCTTTGGACAAGTAAATGGGAACACTGTCTTTTGTCCCAGCTTCTCTTCTGGTGTCTGACTGCTGTAAGGTAAGTCCTTGGGCTCTGGGCTCATTTCCAGATGTATTTTTCTTAATGAGTGCAATTGGGATTAGCCATAGAATTCTAAAGAAAATGGTCAGGGTAGCTCCCAGAAACTCCCTACAGTGGGGTTGCAAGCAGATGCAAGAGGAAACTCCCAGCTATTGAGCAACTAAGTGAAGTCAAACGGGAAATATTTGATTTGGCATTTGGGACACCTACCTTCAAACCAGTTTCTTGGTGAGGCTATTGAATCATTTGTAGAGATATCGATATCAAAGTTAACTTATATCAAAAAGCGCCAGAAAGCCCATTAGAAATGAGTAGCTAAGTCAAAGAAATAGTGACAGCTGGCTCCGTGGTCCTGAGTGGATCCTGGTTTTCTGCCTTTGACAATTAGGAATTTGCCCTGTCACTCAGAGAAAATTTTTCACTCACCTTATCACTGTCAGTGTCTCCATTGTAAAGTATTTGGAGTAAGAAACAATCAGGTATGAAGCTGAAGGGGATGTGTTTGAGAAGAGGTCGGCTTTGAGCTTTCATAATTGAGATCCATAGTTACTTCAAGGACCGTTCATATGCTTTCTTTTAGGCACTGGCTTGCCCGGGAGTACGTCTGGTTCTTGATTCCATACATGATCTATGACTCCTACGCCATGTACCTCTGTGAATGGTACCGAATTGGAGACCAGAGCCGCAGACAGTCCCTCACCACTTTTCAGAGCTTCCTAAGTAAAAACCGTCTCATGATCACGCACCATGCGGTCATTCTGTTTGTCCTTGTGCCAGTGGCACAGGTATGGCCTTCCAGCACAGCCACCAGCAGACTCGGTCACTCATCTTCTCCTGTTAAACTGGCTATCTTGACTGTTGCCTCTGAGTAATGTCTTGCCTTCCCCTTCCCTGCTGCACCCGCTCTCCTGGGCCAGCTACTTAAGCAGTAAAACGTCCCAGGCAGATCCTGCAGGAAAAAAAAAAAAAGGATCTGAAATGTCTGTGATCCTCCTTACAGACATTACTCTTTATGCAAGCCCCCAGCCCTCTGTGACTCCCAGGCTCTGTCAAAGGTTCTGTCTTTAGCTTATACAATATAATAACAATTGAAGACACAATGCAGGGCAACATAAAAATTGTTTTAAAGAAACGAGAGCAGCTCAGTCAACTGGCCATTTGCTCTAACAGTGCCGGAGAGTACTGTATGCACTATTTTGAGATCACAAAAGCACACTCTCAAAGCAGAGAGCCTCATAATTTCTCCTTGGATCCATTTCCCCACAAAAACCCACCCAATGAGGAAGAGAATGGGAATGCCGGAAGGAAATTAGTAATTTTGAGTGCCTACCAGGTGACAGGTGCTTACAAGCACAGCTTTCTATCTGTGATCAGAAGTTATTACAGAATAATTAGATATTATTAGCCCTGTACCATAGATAAAGAAACCAGGGCCTTAAGAGTTTACTTACTGTACCCAGTGGTACGAGGTGACAGAGCTGCTATCCTACGCTATCCTGGTTTTTCTTAAGAAGATAAAAGGAGTGGTAGAGTATGTTACATTCTTCAAGAAGCTTCACCTGATTGCTCTGGGGCCCTAACATCCAGCACAGGGTCTGGCACATATTTTGTTGACTCAAACTGGCTAAATGCCCTTGGCGTGACAAAATTAGATACCCAAAAGTAGGCTACACGGTTCCTTCCGGCTGACATTGAAATTCAGAAAAAGCTTGGTGTGTGATGCAATCAGCTGATCTGAAGCTGCCTCTGGATCCTAGGGATTTGGCCATCAAAGTGTCACTGCTGTGGAAGCAGCAGCACATTCACTGGGCCTGTACTTGCTCATTTAGCCTTTCCCTTTCCCTTCGTGCTCTCTCATGGTCACCCTTCTCAATAGCCCTAGTTGGAATTTTCCTTCTGGTGATTCCTTAACCTCCATGTCTTATTTCCCCTTTTTTCCTTCCGCAGAAGCTTAGGGGAGACCTTGGTGACTTCTTTGTTGGCTGTATCTTCACGGCAGAACTGAGCACTCCATTTGTGTCACTGGGCAGAGTTCTGATTCAGGCACGTATGAGTGAGACGGCAGTAGCTGTGCGGAGGAAGCCGACTCTGCTCTTCCCGAGTAGATTGTGGGGTTTAGAGAAATCCCTTTGTGCTAGGAATAGTGGGGATAGGAAACCACTGAACAGACCTAAAGGTCAGTTGGTGTTCTGAGCCGATGGGGTTGAAATTGTACTTCTGATTCCAATTTGATACAGGTTTGTTTTTTTTTTTAAATTCAGTTTCCGTATGCCTGTCGGCTGGGCGGCTTATGCCAAATTCAGTATCAGTATTGGAAAAACCACGAGCCTGTATGCACACATAAATACAGTGGCATTCAGTCCTCTTTTCTACAAGTGTCAGAAGACTAGATGCTTGGCCCTTACTGCGGTGGGGCTTGGGCTAGTTGTTCCCTGAAGGCACAGCCTTTTGGTGACTCTGCATTCTCCTTCCCTCTTCTCTTGCAGTTAAAGCAGCAGCATACCCTTCTGTACAAAGTGAACGGAATCCTCACACTGACCACCTTCCTCTGCTGTCGGATCCTTCTTTTCCCTTTCATGTACTGGTCCTATGGCCAACAGCAGGGACTAAGCCTACTCCAAGTACCATTCAATATCCCTTTCTACTGCAACGTGGCCAATGGCTTCCTCATCGCTCCCCAGATCTACTGGTTCTCTCTGCTGTGCAAAAAGGCAACACGGCTCTTTGATGCTCCCCCAGCCCGAAAGGATGGGTAATTGCTCTCCGGAGTCGGGCAGTGAGGGTGCCTCCTCACACCAGCTGCCTCCTCCACTCAATCAATATTCTATGGACCAAATTGTGCCCTGGGTGGCCTCAGCCCTTGGGGTATTGATAAGCAGAGGGATTTGAGTTTTTCTAAAGAATATTCATATTACCTCCCTCTTCTAACCTACCCCTTTTGCAAAAGCACTTTTTTGTTAGTAACAACTATCGGCTTCTGTCAGATTTCCATTGGTAGCAAGGTGGTTTCAATGCAAGCCCAAGGATCCTTCCTTGGGTCTTAGCTCAAAGGTTCTGGGAGGTAGAAGCATGGGGTATGGAGACAGGTAGACTAGGGTGGTAAGTGTTTGGGCACCCGCCTGGCCCTAATATTGGTGGCTACCCACCTTTCCAACCACTCAGGGCAGTATCCACACATACCGGGCCAGCAGAAGCAAGACTTGGTTCTTCACGTCAGTTCTTGTGATGTCAGCCTGGGAAAATCACTGTGTGTAGGTAGTTTTTTATCACTAGATAACCCATTGGTCCCATGCCTCATCCTGTCATCCACGTGCCAACACTGAATTCCTGTGTCCACTGACTTCCATTCAGAAGTCTTGCTGGCAGCAGGGTAGAGGTGGGGAAGGGAACCTACAGCACTTGAGTAGGCAGAGAGGCCGATAGATCAGCGCCTTCGTAGGCTGCCTTGGGAAGACCAGTGTCAAACGTGAGCTTGTTGTAAAGTCACAGATGCTGTTCCTGTTTTAGCACGTTCCCTCAAGCCCAGCTTTCCCCGTATCCACACGCACAGGATGCCGTTGTTACGATAGGGGTAAAGCGAACGGTGCCTATCAAGCTCTTTACTGGGTAACCCTGCTTTGACACTGCCCTTTCCATATGACATGGAAACAGGCTTCTGTATTCCAAACCGTGAGATGTCTCATCCAGGCTGCCAGATAAACCAGAGCCTGTGTCCCAAAGCCTGTTCCTACATGAGCATATGGCCACTT
This sequence comes from Panthera pardus, assembly GCF_024362965.1. Taxonomy (NCBI): domain Eukaryota; kingdom Metazoa; phylum Chordata; class Mammalia; order Carnivora; family Felidae; genus Panthera; species Panthera pardus. Next base: position 56,020,113 of record NW_026526876.1, read on the forward strand.
TGCCACAGAAGGCTGGAGAGCAAGAGCGCAACACAGCGCTGGCCAAAATACATCCTGTGGACTGACTCCTTCACCCGCCACTTGCAAATAGGATCCTCTGGTGCCAGTACTAATCGTTCCTTATCAACTAGGATGGTTTTTAGAAACTGCTACCATGAAGTGTTTTTGCAAGTGGTAGTAAAAATCTAGATGTTTTTAAAGTGCCTTTTAATTCATTGTTGTCCATGAACTTTTAAAGTACTGGGTATGTAACGGTGTCTCAAATTTTGACTGTTTCAGTCTTTAATGGGTGCCATTGAAAAAACCTAAAATGCTGTAATTTTTTTTTTTTTTTTTTTTTTACCATTTTTATTATCGGTGTATCTTTATAAATCACCCCTGTGGTGATTAAATTGCACTAATATTTCCCAGCTTCTTCTCATTTGTGAAATACATCAATACTGACTTCTTTCCAGACCCATCCTGTGACCTGACTGGACTCACTGTTGTGTGCTATGGTTTCTGGCCCATCCATGCACCTGGAAGAAGTGGGGGTGTTGGGGGTGTGGTCATGCTGTCAGTGTCTAGGAGGGCCTAGTTCATACCTTACTCTAACATTTCTGGGGTTCCAAGAATACATTGTAGGGTCCTAGAGTTCAAGCATATTGATCAGGTAACTTTTGGCGCTTTCTTCCCTTCCTATGTAAGTACCAATTAGAGGAATTGGAGGGTTGAAAACCAAATGTAGGCCACTAAGCCGACCCACTTAAGGCGGGGGCGGGAACCAGAATAATGCCCCATTTTGAGTGAAGGTATGCACAGGAAGGTGACGGGGCATATCCTTTTCCTTTCCCTACCTCCCAAATTAAACGTCTCACCAACCAGTTCTCATAGTTCTGGGATATACCCAGACATGTTAAATTTGCATCTTTATGCTTCTGCATACACCACTGCCCGCTCCCACTCTTCAAAACCATGACAACTTACCCTAGGCAGAAGATAATTGTACCCATCCTTTATACCCATCTCTGCTGTGTTTACCAGACCTGGTTTCACATAGCCCCTCCTGGGTCCACTGAATGGAGTTAAGACCGTACGCCAATTCTGAAGTCACCCATTTTAAGGTTAGTAGTCTACCCCCTGACATTTAATTTTCTTGGTCCAACGTTCTTTTACAGTGGTGCAGGCTGTTTGGGCACACAAATCACACAGCCACTTGCTGGCAGAAGGGAGTGCTTTTCCTTGTTGCCCTTTCCAAGGTAGCACGAAATGACTCTGGAAAGGGGTTTCAGTGCAAAAGAACATACCTGGTAATTTTTCCACTTGGGTGATTTCACCTTTGGACTCATTTGCCAAATTCTAGGGTGGATAGGTCCAGTTATGAGCAAGTTCCTCCCAGCTTGCCTTGATCTTTAAGACTCCAGCTGAGCCCAATGTCAGAGAATCTCTAAGCCTAGACTATTGACGAGAAAGACTCAAGAGACAGGATAAAACTCAGAAGAGAATTTTATAATTTGTACGTTATAAACATCTAAGAAACTATTTTCTTTATAGTTACTGCCATATACCTTCTTAGCTTGTATACAATTTCACATAACTGAAAAGTTTATGTTTCTCAGCTCGACCCCTAGAGACCCCACCCATGTTGAGGGCCCAGCTGTTTTCTGATCTACAAAGGTCAGAAGTTGCTGATCTTCTGCAGCAGGGTTTGGCGCCGCTCCTCAGGGCTAATGTTCTCGGCGATGGACTTTAAGAAACGCTGCTCATTTACCTTCTGGAGCAAGGAACTAACAGAAGGGTTGGCCTTGCTCAGGGTTTCGTAGCAGGTGAGGATTTCCAAGGCCAAGACGTAGAGAGGTTCACACACCTCTTGGTGGACCATGGCCATGATGTGCAGAACATGACAGAATACCTGGGTATAAAAAAACAGGGTTTCCTGGGTCAGGTCCTGTTCTTGTCCTTGAGCCCAAGGGCCAACTGACTGTATCAACCTAACGGAGTCCAGGAGGTTGGTCAGACTGTTACAGAGAAGTCTGACCACATGGCTCCAGCCTTCCATAGGAAGCCAATTACGACAACTCTGGCTGCAGAGAAACTGGAAGGCTCTCAGAAAGAGTACAGAGAGTTGGAGCTCCTGGGCAAAGGGCTTCAGGTTGAGCAGAGGAACAAACTGAATATATTCCAGGCTATAAGGGACATGTAGGAGCTGTTTCTCCAATAGTCTCCTGGTCAACTGGTAAAGGTACTGCCACTCCTGGGGGCTGCACCAAGGCATGACTTGTACCAGGGCCACCAGAAAACCCTTGCTGAACAATCTGACCTCCTCAGGGTTGCCCACATCTACCACCAAGAGGGAAAGCATCTGCTCAGAGATGCTGCTGGAGAGGTAGCAGCACTCCATCCAGGCAAGAAGCCCTGTGCCTGGCCCGTACCCAGGGTGGGCCTGGGAGGTCCACTCGTCCTCAGAAAGCTTACAGATCTCAAAAAGTGTGGCCGGCACCTCACACTTGAAGTGGCCCTCAAAGAGGTTCTTCATTCTCAAGCGCACTGTCCAATCGAGCTGTTCCAGCTTCCGGTGGAGCCAAGACTGGGACTTGATCCATGTGTCCGGGGAGAAGGTCTCAGCATTAGCCAATACAATCTCACAGAGGATCTCCAGAATATGGATCACCAAATCCTTCCCATCCAAAGAGAGGCACCGCTTCTCTTTGGGGAGCTGCCAGTATTTGCTGAAGCAATCCAGCAGCTGGCACAAGCTGAAGATGAGAGGGAACGGAGAACAGGTCTGCAGCCAGTATCCCTCTAAAGATGCATTTGCTTGGAGAGTCTGGATGAAGATCTTCAAACTGAGGTCCACCTCTTTGACATCTAGCATCAAGAAGGGCAGGACGAACTCTTTTAGCACTTCATCTGGCTCAAGAAGAGCAGCAACTGAGATACCCTGGGGCTTCACAGGGGTCATGAGACAGCTCAGGAGCTCCAAAAATTGCTTTTCTTCCTTGGGTGTAGAGAACTTTCTCCAGACGGTTTCTTTGAGGCATGACACCACAAAATTGGTGGGTGGATTTGGACTCTGCTCTTCCATGAACCTAAGGGCAGGGAAGGCAGTGAGAATCTGAGCCAGGAACTTGTGAGTGCCAAGATTGACCACAGCCATGCTGCACATTTTCTTCACTGTGATCTCTGGGTACAGAATTACCAGGCGAGCCACAGAAGCTACAGCTTTAGCTAAGCCCTGTTCAGAGGCACTCTGTGCGAGCTGGTTAAAAGTTGTATTGAGGTCTTCCTGAAACCCGTCCAAGCCAGCCATCTTCTCAGACAGACCCTTTCGCCCCCAGGAGCGCAGGGTGCCTGATAGGACTTTATTCTTGTCTGGCAGTGAGAGGTCTGCATAACATTCCAGGATCAGGCTGATCACTTGTTTGATCTGAGATTCAGGGATGGCTCTGTCTGTCACGGTGACTTCCATCACCGTTTGCAACAGCTTTAACAACAAGTCCGGCTCTTGGAAGAGAGCCTGGTTATTTACCAGGCAGGCTAGCCACTCATCTGAGAAAGCCCACTTCTTCTCAGAAGCAAAAATGTAGCACATTTCCATATGCCGGTCCATCTTCTGGTCGATGATGGCCATGGCAATCGAGGCAGTGATGTCCTTCTCGAAGCCCTTGTTCTTCAGCACCCTGTTTGTTTTCTTTAGGAAGTCCCCTACACACTCTGCCAGCTCAGAGACCACCTGCCCCTCCTCCTTAGACAAGTTGGTGGAATCCAGGTAGAGCTTCAAGTTCTGGCTGAAGGAAGTCAGACTATCACACAGCCGGTAGCTGTCATAACTTGTCCCCTGGCTGCTGTTGAGCACGGTCTGCAGCTCCTCCCCCCACTCTCGCAGCAGGCTGCACATGAACTCCAATCCGATGAAAACTGTGTCGCTTGGGAGCCTGGCCAGGGAAGTCAGGCTGATGTCCCGTTCTGCTTCCTTTACCTTCTCTGCCAGTGCCTGTTGGTGATACGGGTTCTGGGTGTCCAAATTCCACACGGAGATCACTGCGGCCAGTTTGTCCAGATACACAGTTGCAGACACTTCCTGGGGGTCGTTCTCCATTAGTGCAAACACTGTCAGCATGTCAGCCAAGTTGGCTAGCGCATAACACTTCATCCCGGGGCACAGGATTCGATTTTGGATTTGTTTCAACCCAGTGAGCAGCATGGCCAATAGGGGCATAGTAGGACACACATCTGGGTCTGACTTAAACCTCTTTGGAGGATGGGAGAACTCATCTGAAGAGGACAAGTACTTATGGGCCATTGTTCTAAACTGGGAGAGCAGGGGGTCCTGCTGATTGCCTTTGTGCTTTATCATTTCCCACCAGACACTGAGGAAAAAGGCCACATCCTTTGAAGAAGTGTCAACAGACATGTGCTCCAAAAAGTGCTCTAGTTCTGCACGGCAGATAGTGGTGGGCAGGGCCATCAGGAGCTGGATAAAGAGTCCAGAAGCTTCCAGAGACTTGAGCAGCTCAAAAAGCACTGTGTGATTGATGGTAGGGATCATGTTGACTACTGAGAAGAACACATCTTCCTGCCACCGAGTGTCAGTGTCAGAAGGGGTGACAGGGTAGGGCTGAAGAACCTTGGCCCAGATGATGATCAGAGCTTTCTTCTTCCAGGCAAAGGGCTGGGAATGTGCTGTGGTGGAGGAGATCTCCCTTAGGGCCTCCACAATGGGCCGCCCAACATGCTCCCAGTCAGACTTTGTCAATTCTGCCAGTGCCTTGGGGTGGAACAGCTGCTCAGCGAGCAAGAAGCCTCCATGAAGAATAGTCATTTCTTCGCAGATATTCAAGGGTCCTGCACAGAGAGAAACCGAACAAGACAGAATGTGGTGAAAAATCTTTAAAATAATTAGAAGGAGTTAGAGGCAGACAGACATCAGTTAGTACAGGCTGGCTGTCATTATCAGAGTTTGACATGAGAAGGGTTCAGTGAGACTGGGAAGAATGGATAGTTCCAAGAGCTGCTGCAGAGCTGGAGTCAAAAGGACTTGCCTGAGGAATAAAAAAGGACTCCCACACTCTCTAGCCTGGATTGGGAAGACAATGGGCATCACTGGAGGAACAAAGAAGAATCAGAAGTTTTGGAGGAACCCACTGTTCAGTTTGGGTTATTTGGAGTTTGAGGTAGAACATTAAGGTAGAAACATCCTCCAGCAATGGAAAGGTGGGGTTGACACCCAGGAGGGGAGTCCATCCTGAAATGTAGCTCAGGGAGATATCCACCCCGAGGGGATAATGGAATGAACAAAGTAAATGAGATCCTGCAGGAAAAGCATGTGAAAAGGGAAGGGCTAGGCCCTCCGGCACAGGATGGGCCAGCAGAGGATGTGGGGAGGAAGGCTGAGAGAGAGAGATATCACAGCAGTACCAAACTGCAGGGGCCACCAAGTGAGTAGTGTGGAATGTGACAATTGAGCCTCTAAGTAATGATATAGCCTAAGAGGGGCACAGGCCAGGGCTGTGGGCATAGAAGCAATCAGACAAGCCTTGCCATCCTTCCTTTCCTTTACAGCCTTGTCTTGCAAACAGATTTCAAATGTTCTGCCTTTCAGGGAAACAGTTTACTCCATAGCTCTTTCTGTCAAACCAGAACAAGCTACTGAAGGCTCTGGTTCTCTGGTAGAAACCGAGAGGTCGACACAAAAAAATACTAGATTAAGAAAGAAAAGTTCTTCCTCCAGTGAGCCACGAATCAACAGACTTCTCAAGGAAGGCATTTTGGGATGTTAAATTAGACACAGCTTTAAATCCTAGCTCAACCATTTAAAAGCAGTGCAATCTTAGATTTCTTCTCTGAGCTTCCCTTCTGTGTATGTGGGGAAAATAGAGACTTCCTATTAGGACTGTGAGGAACAAGTGATAATATTAGCTAAGCCCTTGGCAGAGGTGGTGGCTGTTAGCTCCCGATTCCATCTCCCAGAGCTGCTGAGCGTTAAATAAGATATAGCTACAGTAAGCATCTGGCTACAAAGAGCCTGGTAAGTGCTCAATAAACGTTGATTCCCCCCAAATCTTTCCATTGTTGGCAGGACCAGAACCTTGTCACTATTCTTTGCCTTCCCCAGCTCAATAATAGGAAAGGACATAGGTCTTCCTCAAGTAAGCTTCTTCCGGCCCGGAAACAAAATAGAGTACAAACACTACTCACTATTGAGTATTCCTGACTTCTCTCCCCTTTCCCAGGGCATGGAGATGCCACCCCTTCCTCATTCCCTCATGCCTCCAAGAACCCATCTTTCCCATTTATATAGGCCAGAAGCCAGCAAGTGAGAGCCTTGATTCAGATTTAAAAAGGTCCTGCCCTTTGACTTTAAGGGAGCAGCTAAAGGCAAAGGATTATCCAACCAACTGGTGAAGGCAATTCACCTGGACCCCCAGTGGCCAAGGCAGACTCCCAGGAAAGATCAGGTTGCCTGAGGGGTCTCACTGGGGATTCTGCCCCTTCCCCCCCCTTTTTTGGTTCAAGTTGGTCTCCTAGGACCCCAAAATATGCCCCCCATGAATCTGTACATTTAATTTTATTGCACAATCAGTTCAGCCAAAATGTTTGGCCCCCGATACCCACTTTCCAGAGATGGTATGTTCACTGTGCTACCTGAAGGAGTTAAGTCCCAGGAGCTATCGGTTAACAGCTGGGCAAATCCTAAGTATTTTTATTACTCCTGGTTAACTGGTGCTTGTAACTCCCTCCCTATGTTTATTAAGTGTTTACTCCGTGTCAGGCACTGTGCGAGATCTTTTTGAATCTTCAAATCAACCTGTTGACCATTTCTGCTGTAGCGATGGGAACACTGAGATTCAGGAAGAGTTTGCTCAGAATGTCTCTACTACAGCGTAATGGGGCCGGGACAGAAATCACCACAGCTGCAGGGCTCCAAACTCTCTCCTGTTCCACCACTGAAGAGCTAACTGGGGATAGGACTACATTTCTACTGGCACATCTCGGGGTGCCTCACCCCAGCTCTCTCAGAACAGCCTCCTGGTCTTATCTCCGTAAGAGCATGGCTAGCAGGGTGGGAGGCTGGACAAGGAGCCACCGACTTATACTAGCTCTCGCCTCCCTTCCCGCAGACCCTGCCTGTGAGGATTCTGAATCAAAGGCACATAAGTTCAAAAGTGCCCCTCGGCTGCTGCGGCCCTCCCCACAGCTGCTGGTTGCAGGAACGTTAGCTGTGCACAAGGCACCGTACCAGACACTGTATCCACGTGCTCTCAATCCAAAGGCCCCCAAACTGTGTGGTGGATACATTATTATCGTCCCCGTTATATCTATGAGGACCTCAAGAGCGTAAGACGCTTGCTCAACAACTCGGTAGCCATTCAATAAATGAGACTGTCGGGGTATCCGGGATTCCCCCGGGCGTCTTCTGAGCCGGGCATTTTCCAAAGCACGTGCACAAACCCTGCCTGTCCACCTTCAGGAAAATCTAACTTCACAGCCGCTTCGCCCTTCACGTGGAAAGGCGTCCGGAGGGAGCAAGATGCCGGCCAAGGAGCTGCCGGGCCGGGGTTAGATCCCGGCCTCCCGACCCCCGGCCTCCAAGGATAACCCAGCCCTCCAAAACCCTCCCCAGCCCGGAGGTCTCCCTTAGCCCGGACCCGCTCAGCACCGCCCTCGTCCCCCGTCTCAGGACGCGGACCAGGAGGGCCGAGGACCGGCACCAGAGACACCCACCTAGGTCCATGGCGGCGACGCCAGCGGCCGTGAGGCCGCCCCTCCCCCGCGAGGCCGCGAGCGCAGCGCAGGCGCCACGGCACAATGGGCAGTTCCGGGGGGCGGGACAATGGGCCGCGCGCCTCAGCCCCCGCCCACAATCTCAGCCCCGGCTCCGCGCGGTCGGTCGTGAGCCTCCCGCCGCTCCGCGCGCACGCGCGGTCCTCACCGACAGGTCAGCGGCGCCCAGGCAGGCCGGCCCACATCGCCCCCTACCGGCCCGAGGCTTCCAACCAGCCGACAGGCAAGAACTCGCACTTCGTTTCCGCCCTGCGTGCCCCGCCCCGCCCCCAAACGTCCGTCCGGTCACTGGCCCCTGGGCTCTACAGCTCCCTTTGCCCGCGCGCTCAACACCGCTTGTGTTCAGCCCCTGCACAGCCCAGCCTTTTGAGTCCCAGTGGCTCCTACCCACTAGCTCCATCCCAGGTTCCGCTTTCGCTCCCATACAGTAACCCCCCGGGATTACCCGCACTGAACGCCCTCCCCCTGGCTGCCCATTAACCAGCACAGATGTGCCACTCAGAGGCGTCTTCGCCTCTAGCGGGTCTGCCTGGTCTCACTCAAGACCATCTGCCCCCCCAGACGCACAACCCGCCCTCCCCCCACTCCCCAGAGTGCCTTCTTCTCATAGCAGCAGCACAGCATCCTAAATTTTCTGGCATCATAATAGATGCCTGTGAGATGTTACTGGTTACCCTCCCCAGAAAATGCATTTTGCCAGCCAGAGCAATAGGAGGGGAGATCCAATCCAATGAGCCTCAGTTTGCAATCTGAACTTTATAAAAACACACTGGACTTCTCACTGGGAAGACACACATGGACCTCCCGTGTTCTCAAACATTACCGTCTCCTTTGCTCCCTTTCACTCTTCCGAGACCTAATTACTAGCCTCCAGTGTTTCTAACTCTCCATCCTCCATCCTCCAGTGCCAACTGTCACCTAGAAAAGACACAGGGGCCCGGCCTCAGTTCCCCCAATGTGCCAAGTAGAGTTTGAGATGGCCTGCGCTGCTGTCAAGCAGTTGAAGGGACCTGTGAGTGATCAGGAGAAACTGTTGGTGTACAGCTTCTACAAACAGGCCACCCAGGGCGACTGCAACATCCCTGCCCCACCTGCCACAGATGTGAAAGCCAAGGCCAAGTGGGAGGCATGGAACGAGAACAAAGGGATGTCCAAGATGGATGCCATGAGGATCTATGTTGCCAAAGTGGAAGAACTGAAGAAAAATGACAGTGGATAAGGAGGAGTGCCAAACAGAATGAAGTGGCATGGCTCCTCTGATAGGGAAAAGGGCTTCTTAAAAGTCTGATGGCTGAAATGTCATGAAGCCATAACAACTGTAGCTGAGAGACCTCAATAAATCACTTCAATTGCATTAGAGTGACTGTTTGCTGACAGGTGATTACACTCAAAGTGACTGGGAGAATCCTGGGGAGGTGTCCAAAATATATGAAAACAGCCTCTCCACTAGGGAAAGTTCCATCAAAACTGGCTTCATGTAGGATTCTAAGAGCTCCCAGCCTTCCTATTCCCAGAGTATAGATAGATATTTGGCAGGAGTAGAGGGGTTGGGGGAAGAATCATGCTATGGAAATTGCCCAAGATTTGAGGTCAGTCACAAAGACCATTCTCCAGAGGCTAGGCCTCTCAGGGGAAAGGAGAAGGAAGGAGGAGGCTGAGGCTCCTCTCTCTTCAGGGGTTGTCTGTTCACTACTAACCCAACATTACCGAGGGGAAAGGGTCTTTGTCTTCCAAAAAGCTCAAGTCAAGTCCTACTTCCCAAAGCCCCACTGGAACATAGGCCTGATGAAGTTAATAATTTGAGGGACGTCAAACATTTAGTGACGTAACTGATGCATGACAACATAGCAGATGAGAAACAGAAGCAGATGGTTTCAAAATCCCAGCCTCTGAATGCAACCAAAATTTCCTTGGGATTAGTCTGTAGTTAACCCTGCTTTCTGCTTGCATGTCGGTAGGACAAGATGTGTACATGTAAGTGAGTTTATTTATTTGTTTGTTTGTTTATTTTTGGTAGTGAGCAAGTGCAAGCACAAGCAGGGGAGGGGCAGAGGGTGGGGGACAGAGGATCCCAAGCGGGCTCTGGGTTGACAGCCTGACGCAGGGCTCAAATTCAAGAACCGTGAGACAATGACCTGAGCCAAAGTTGGACACTCAACTGACTAAGCCACCCAGGCGCCCCCGAATTTGTTTCAGAAAGACAACCCACCCCTTGACCCATGCAAAGGCCAAAGTGCCTGAACTCAGCTTCCACTCCTTAGTGTTGATTATCACGGAGGCATCGATGGACAAAAAGTGCACTGGGATATGGAGTGCTAAATGGTATTACTAAAGACATTTCAGAGAAAAAGCTCTACTGTGGCATGGAATTTCCCAATACTTTTCCTCAAAAACTATTGTCACAGATCATGACATCAGGTCAGTTCCAGTTCATGAAGGACCCTTAAACAATAGAAGCAACAACCATAAAGACTTCGGAGGACAAAGGAAACCAAAGATCTTTACGATCTTCTGTTCATGTATATACAGGAAGTGGCTATAGACTAAGTACATATATTACTTGAGAATAAAGTGTCCCCAGGACAGCAGTGTTGTCTGTGACTAAAGAACTATTGTAACTATAAACTGGGCAAATAGTTTATAGTTGTACAATAGTTGTGCTGTCCTCTCTTCTTTGGAGGATATTATAAGCACATTTTGATGCTTTTAGGACCCTGATTCACATTAAATGTGAATTACTTAAAAATAATAATGGAGGGGCATCTGGGTGGCTCAGTGGGTTAAGCTTCCAACTCTTGATTTCAGCTCAGGTCATGATCTCACATGTGAGTTTGAACCCCACATCGGGCTCTGGGCTGACAGTGCAGAGCCTGCTTGGGATTCTCTCTCTCTCCCTCTCTCTCTCTGAACCTCCCCCGCTCTCTCTCTCTCTCTCTCTCAAAACTAAACAAACTTAAAAAAAAAAAAAAAAAAGAGTATCTTGCTCCAAAATATGGTATAAACTCAGGAGTTATAGGTATAGCCATACCATTCTGTAAATCATTATATAAAACCTGATAAAGTAAAAATACACCATAGTTGGGACTGTAGAAAAAAACCATAAGATGCATTATTAAAAAAAAAAAAAAAAGTGGGGCATCTGGGTGGCTCAGTCAGTTAAATGTCCAACTCTTGAATTTTGCTCAGGCCATGACTGTAGTGTTGTGAGATCATCCCTGTGTCAGGCTCTGCACTGAGCTAGGAGCCTGCTTAAGATCCTCTCTCTCTCTCTCTCTCTCTCTCTCTCTCTCTCTTTCTCCCCCACCCTCTGCCCCTCTCCCCACTTGCCTGCACTCTCTCTCTCCCTAAAATAAAATTAAAAAAAAAAGAGAGAGAATCTCTCTCTCTGCCCCTCCCCTGCTGGTGCACGCACGCATGTACTTTCTCAAAACAAAACAAAAAAAAGTATGTACATAGTGTGCTAAAATTTTTGGAGGAATGGGAGAACATAAGTATATTTGTATGCTTAATAAGTAGGAGGCAGGGAGAATGGGATTGATGGGGACAGGTAGGAGCAAGACTTTTCAAAGTATACCTTTTTATATTGTTTTGATTTCTGAATCATTGACTCTATTGTCTTATAGAGGCCTGAGGCAAAAAGTATTTCTTTGTTGATCATTAAGGCCGGAGTAAATTTCCTATGAACTTCCCAAAGGAAAGGTAGTAAATCTTAGACCAAACTGCAAGTTCCCATTAACTCTCACCATAAATTTCAGTGCACAAATTGGAGCCCCTCCTAAAAACTCTGCTAAGCCACAATGGCAACATGTGACAGGTGAGATGGGCAGAAAGTCACATAAAAGAGCAGTGAATATCCACAGCTTTGCTAATTCCACCAAGATGTCAAACAAATATGGACTTCATACTAACTCTCTGGCCTAAGCTAGGGGAACTCTTGCAACATAGCCATTCTAAATCTCTCTGGATTTAACCCAAGGGAAATTTGAATTTAAACTTAATATGCTAGGGGCACCTGGTTGAGCATCCATTCTACTTAGGCTCAGGTCACGATCTCACAGCTCGTGGGTTCGAGCTCCTCGTCAGGCTCTGTGTTGACAGCTCACAGCCTGAAGCCTGCTTCGGATTCTGTGTCTTCCTCTCTGCTCTTCTCTCTCTCTCTCTCAAAAATAAACATTAAATTTTTTTTTAATATGCTAGAAGTCCACAACCCCTCAAGGCCAAAAAACAAAATGACTGCTCTAAAAACACAACCCTGAAGAAGCTCAAGAACTTTCCAGCTTCATCTGTCTTAAAACACCAGCTTGGGTAAAACTATCTATCTATCTATCTATCTATCTATCTATCTATCTATCTATCTTTCTTAGAAAAAAATTTTAGGTTTTATTTACTTTGAGAGAGATGGCACAAGCAGGGGAGGGGCAGAGATAGAGGGAGAGAGAGAATGCCAAGCAGGCTCTGCACTGCCACCACAGAGCCAGACACGAGGCTTGAACCCACAAACTGTGAGATCATGACCTGAGCCAAAACCAATAGTCGGACGCTCAACCGACTGAGCCACCCTGGTGCTCCCAAAGCCATCTTTCTTATAACTTCGTTTTCTCATGGAGCATACCAGAGGTGGGAAAGCAATCATACCTGGGGTTTAAAATCACTAGCTACACTGGGCAGAGGCAAACTTTTGGATTCCTTGATAAAAGGCCAAAGTTGTACACTAAATGGTTTTAGGATGAACACAATACTAAAGATTGCAGCTAAAGAAAAATGACTGGCTTGAGATAAAAAGGGGGCTTATTTCGTAAAGTCAAAATGTCCCAGGTGAATAAACAGCATTAACTTTTCTCATGCATAGCTGTAATTTAAGAGAGGAAAATTCTGGTATATTAAAATTGAAGTGAATAAAAAGAAATCCAGTATGTGTTTAGTCATTCAGTACTTACATAAACCACTTAATTTATAATAACAAACTGAGACGGCCTATGTCAGCAGCCTAATACACTGGGAAAAGCATAGTTTCTTTGTACAAGAACAGTATTACCAGAGATAAACATCAAGAATTACTCATTAAGCTAAAGGGAAATCTGAGAATTAACAAATCTTAGTCTAAAGAGACACAGAGAAGTTTGGTTGTTCAAAATTTACACAATAATTTCCCCATGTACGTGAAAATAGGTGAACCAACTGTTTAGGGAAGGAACATCTAAACTTGGTTTGCTTTGAACCTCGTGATTGCTTCCCTAAGACAGGGAATTTAAGTTGAATGAAAAGTCCTTTGGAGCTGGAAAAGGACTGTTTTCTGTCAGTGAAGGTAAGACCACCCTATAAGATGAACTGAAACCCTGAAATTTCCTGCCAGCAAGGGAGAATAACTGAGGTAATTTCATACATATTATTCTGGAACTGGGAACCTCTGAGCCAGCCCTTTTCAATCTCCTCAGTTTCTTCTCTATAATTAGAACCTGGCCACAACCATTTCAAATAATGAATCTTATGGCTGGTATAAAAACTTGATTTCAGGAGTATACTTTCAAAAACCATTTAAGAATAAATATGGCCAATATAATTCTGTTTCCAATCATTAAAATTTGTTCTGCAGAACCAAACAGAAAACTGTAAGAAAATGTTAAAATAAAATTTTTCACGCTAAAGAAATAATCTAATCCATAGTTAAGAAATCTAATCCATGTTTAAGAAATTGAAATTCTTGTGAGGATTTAGAAAAATTATATAAAGAAAGTGGCCTGAAGCCAGGCATGTAGCAGCACAACACATTAGATCCTTCCATCTGTTTTCTCTGGATACTCAAAAATTTAAAGCAAGGAATGTGTGGGTGTTAGTCAAATCTTTTGATTCAATGAACAAAATGTCTTTAAAATGTTTCACTGTCAAGGCCTGCCAGAGGAAGGCATTAGAAGAGCATACTCTCATGGTATTGGAAGTATTCCTGCCATAAGCTTATCAAAATTCCCTCCATCTCCAACCAAAGGTCATGTCCCACATAGTTGCCCAGGCTGAAAATAATTCTAATCCACTAGAGTTACACATAGAATGTGCCATTCCAGTGACAGCGCAGCTTACAGCAAGAGTTCTCCTCTAATGGGACTGACAATAGTAAGATTTTATTTCTAAATGTGTCTTGGAGCTTTCAAAGATTAAAACACACAGATCTTCACCACCCCAGCCTCCTTGCCTGTACAGGAAACAACCAAGTTGTGAGAGCGTTTATCAGGCATGGACAGACACATCAGGCCTTGCAGGTGCTAGACAGGAATCACAAATGCTTGTTCCATGAGATGTCTTCTGTTAACCCGAAGCCTTTGGTTTATTTTGTTTAGCAAACCACTCATCACTTTTATCTGCCGCCATTGCCTATAGAAAGAGAATTGGAATATATATTTAAGTCTATAAAACAAAACATACAGTCCACTTGGTACCTCTCATTGCAAGTGCATTGTCCACAGTCATTAACAATTACAATATACTGAATGCATTCATTCGATATAGAGTATTATGTTGTTGTTTTTTTTTTAATTTTTTTTTAACATTTATTTATTTTTGAGACAGAGAGAGACAGAGCATGAGTGGGGGAGGGGCAGAGAAAGAGGGAGACACAGAATGTGAAGCAGGCTCCAGGCTCCGAGCTGTCAGCACAGAGCCCGACGCAGGGCTCAAACTCACGGACCGTGAGATCATGACCTGAGCTGAAGTCGGACGCTTAACCGACCAAGCCACCCAGGCGCCCCTAGAGTATTACGTTTAATTTCACTGGATGCTGATGAGTTTCAAGCAACTGTTTGCAGATTCTCACATGGCAGAGCGAAGGGTAAAGCGTGCAGCCAGGGGGTGTGGCTGGACAGGTGACTGATCAGAGAGCAAGGAGCAAGACCCCTAGTCTGCGGGGTCCTTGGTAGAACAGAAGGCTTGTCACTCTTCGCGTCTGGGTAGGCTCTCAAGAACTTTCAGTGCTAATGAGACGCAGTGTTACGAGACCAGATATAAAAAGCTATTTTCATGTTTTAGCCATTAAGCCTGGAATGATTTGCTTTTACAATGACTCCTCTGATACCATTCTACTGATGCTGGTACTGTTTGGTTAGTTTGGGGCCTCTTAATTAAAAAGGAAGCCTTGTGAATATGTTTTGGTTCCACTAGAGTGTTTTTATTTTATTATTCCATGAGGCTGAGACCATGGAGAAGGGCTTATAGAGTGATCTAGGCTTAGAACCTAAGTCTTTTAAAACTTCCTGTCCAGGGGCACCTGGGTGCTCAATCTGTTAAGCGTCCAACTTCGGCTCAGGTCATGGTCTCACAGTTCGTGAGTTTGAGCCCCACATTGGGCTCTGTGCTGACAGCTCAGAGCCTGGATCCTCCTTCGAATTCTGTCTCTCTCTCTCTCTCTCTCTGCCTCTCCTCTGCTCGCTCTCTGTCTCTCTCTCTCTCTCTCTCAAAAAGATAAAAACATTAAAAGAAACCCAACTTCCTGTAATACAAACATGCATATGCTAAAAGGGTATTTGGTAAGGATATACATTAACCTATTCAGTCAAAAATCAAGTACAGAAATACCTTTAAAAATGTCAGTTTTCATTATGAGCCAGGTATTATGCTAGGTTCGGGTGTGGTGGCAGAGACCTAGTCTGAGGCTTTGAGGAGCACACAGAATAGCTGAGGACTCAGATGGAGACAACTATTTTGCATGAGGGAGCATGCATGTGTGTGTCTCATAGGGCATTTGCTATAAGAGAAGCACGAACAAGGTGATATCAGACCAAAAGAAAACAACTAAGAGGTTGGAGAAATGGTATAAAAAGACTCATATACCTCAGCAGGAAGTGCAAAGATGGTGTCTGCCACTGAAAATGAAGAAACAGAAGTATACGTATTTTTAATTTAGAAACTGTGAAGGTGAAAGTGGCTGTCTTGGGCGGTGGGATTCAGAGATGGGACTAGACACCGTCGCACCGACCTATATAAAATCTTAGTGTTATGTAACTTTCTTTTGATGAACATAAAAAGGTTTTTGAAAATCAAGGTATGCAAAATAAGAGAAAACCGACAAAGGTGCAGGAGTTTCTGTCACTTAGGAGCCATAAAAAAGGAGGGAAACAACAAACGCTGGTGTGGAGGATCCAAGAAAGCTTCTGAGTTTCGAAGGATGAGCTGACTAAGAAGGAAGGAAACAAACCTTCGGGTGGAGGCAAGAAGATACATCTTGGTGAATATACACGGCTCAGTGGGACTAGAACAGGAGGAAGGGTGGGAGAGGGGCAGCACGGATCAGATAGCAGGGAAGGGCCAGACACGCTCCATGCTCTGTCAGAGTTTGGAATGTATCCTGGAGGCAGCAGGAGCTATGAGAAGACTAAATGGTTTTTGAAATTACTGGATTTATGTGTTAGAAAGCTGGTGTTGGCAGCAGGGATGGCTGGAAGGTGAGAGGAGGCTTTTGCACTATTATAGGTGATGATGAGGGCCCTTTCCAAAGGGAAGTGGATAGACGAGAGATTTCAGAGTGGAACTCACACCTCTTGGTGACTAAATAGCTAACAGAACTTAGGGGTGAGGAGAAACAATGTTCAAAAATTGCTTTTTAATTCCAAAACAATTCTAAGAGAAAAAAGCCTATTAAATGTGAAAGTAAAAGCAGTTCCACTGCTAGGTATTTACCCAAGAGAAATGAAACATGTCTACAAGACTTATACAAGGATGTTCATAACAGTCTTCCTTCTAATAGATAAAAATGTTAAATTGCTCCACCTTTTTTTAAACATTTTTTCATGTTTATTTTTTGAGAGAGAGAGACAGAGCATGAGCAGGGCACTGGCAAAGAGACAGGGAGACACAGAATCCAAAGCAGGCTCCAAGGGCTGAGAGGTCAGCACAGAGCCTGATACGGGGCTTGAACTCATGAACTGTGAGATCATGACCTAAGCTGAAGTCAGACACTTAACCAACTGAGCCACCCAGGAGCCCCTAAATTGCTCTGCTTAAAAAAAAAAAAAAAAAAAAAAAAGTTTTATTTATTTTTTAGTAATCTCTACACCCAATGTGGGGCTTGAACTCACAACTCTGAGATCAAAGAGTTGCATGCTCTTCCAAGTGAGTCAGCCAGGTGCCCCTAAATTGTTCTACTTTTTGAAATGCCCATGGATATCTGGGTGAAGAGGTTTCGCTGGCTGTTAACACTAGTCTGGACAGAGACAGCACTAAACATAAAAAAAAGCTGATAAAACTGGACTTAAAATTTTTTCTGCTCTTCCCCACTTACAGCAATGGACAGATCATCTAAACAGAAAATCAACAAGGAAACAATGGCTTTGAATGACACACTGGACCGGATGGACTTAATGGATACATTCAGAACATTTCATCCTAAAGCGGTGGAATACACATTCTTCTCAAGTGCACATGGAACATTCGCCAGAAAAGATCACATACTGGGACACAAATCAGCCCTCAACAAGTACAAAAAGACTGAGATCATACCGTGCATATTTTCAGACCACAACACTATGAAACTCGCAATCAACCACGAGAAAAAATGTGGAAAGATAACAAATAGTTGGAGACTAAAATTTTTTCTGTTCTTATAAGACTGTGTTAAAATAAATCAGCAAGCCACAGACTGGGAATAGTACTTGCATTTGTAGAGATTTAACAAATGACTTGCTTCCAGAACTCCAATAAATCAATGAGATTTTTTTAAAAAAACAGATTTGAGCAGGCCTTGAAAAATAAGCAAAAACTCAAATGACAGAAGGGCCATTCCAGGAGAATAAAGTCATGTGAACAGACACACAGTATGGAAATACATTCATATTTAGAGATTATAGACTAGAATAGCTAGGATGTAAAAGAGATCAGAGGTATGTCTTCTAATCTGTTTGTCATGAAACTCAGTGGATCATATACATTGTTCTGTATTGATATAGTCCAATTATATTAAAGCTAATTAAAAAATACATAGGGAGGGGTGCCTGGGTGGCTCAGTCGGTTGAGCATCTGACTCTTGATTTTGGCTCAGTCATGATCCCAGGGTTGTGGGATGGAGCCCTGCATTGGATGCTCAGGGAAATTTTAACAAAAACTGGGTCTCAACTGACATTAAGGATACAGCATTGATTTTTTTGGGTGTAATATCAATATGGTATATAAGAATTTCTTGATTTTTATTTTTTTAAATTTTTACTTCTTTTAAGTTATCTTAAAATGTATAAAATACTTAAGTATTTAGGACTGAAATACAGCATCTAAGATTTGCCTTAAAATTCCTGAGGGGGGAAAAAAAAAAGTGGGGTGGAGGGAATGATGAAAGATTATGGCAGAGTTGAATGGTGACAATCACATAGGGATTTGCTGTATTCTCCTATGTGTTTCTGGAATTTTTAATCATCAAGTATTAAAAATAAAATCTACTAAGGAAAGAAATGGATGAAAGATTTGAACATAAAATTCATGAAGGAAGATATGCAAATAGGCAATAAGCAAATGCAAAGGTGCTCAACATCAACAATTATCAGGGAAATGCACATTAAGCCACACTGAGAAACCTCTGTACATGTTCTAGGAGAGCTAAAACAAAAACCCAGAAGAGCACAAATGCTGATGAGGATGTGGAAAAGTCGGAACTCTCAGATACGTACATGGCTGGTAGGAGCGTAAAATGGTTCAACCGCTTTGTACAGCGGTGGCAGTTTCTTACAAAGTAAAAACAGTTCCACTCTTAGGTATTTACCCAAGAAAAATGATTCATGTCTATAAGATTCACACAAGAGTGTTCACAGTAGGGGCGCCTGGATGGCTCAGCTGGTTGAGTATCTGGCTCTTGACTTCAGTTCAGGTCATGATTTCACAGTTTGTGGGATCAAGCACCGTGTTAGCCTCTGTGCTAATGTCAAGGAGCCAGCTTGGGATTCTCCTCCTCTCTCCCTCTCTCTCTGCCCCTCCCCAACTCGTGCTCTCTGTCTCTCAAAATAAAGAAACTTAAAAAAAAAAAAAAAAAAAAAAAGAACGTTCATAGTAGTCTTCCTTATAAATAGATAAAACTCTGGAAACAACTCAAATATCCACCATTGGAAGAATGGGTAAGCAAATCATCATATTCGTAAAACTGAATACCGTTCAGCAATTAAAAAAAGAACATGGGCACCTGGGTGGCTCAGTCAGTTAAGCGTCCGACTTTGGCTCACATCATGATCTCATCACGGTTTGTGAGTTTGAGCCCCGAATTGGGCTGCTTTGGATTCTCTCTCTCTCTCTCTCTCTCTCTCTCTCTCTCTCTTTCTGTCCCTCCCTGTTCATGTTCTTTCTCTCTCTAAGAAATAAATAAACATAAAAAAAAAAGAACTCTGATATGTACAATTACATGGAGGAATCTCAAAAATGTTCTGTTGGGTGACAGAATCCAGGCACAAAAGAATATCTACTGAATGATTCCATTTTTAAGTCCAAGGACAAACACAAATAATGTAACAGAAATCAGTACAGTACTTGGCTACTGTAGTAGTTGGTGGGAACTAGCTGGAAATGGGCACGAGAGAACTTTCTACAATGATGAAAGTGCTCTATATTTTGATCAGCAGTTGTATGAGAAGAGTTAGCTGTCAAAACTTATCAAATTGAACACTAAATTTCTGTTTATTTAAATTCTAGGCAGGGGCTCGTGGGTAGCCCAGATTCTCTCTCTCCCTCTGCCCCTCTATCCTGCTCAAGCTCTCTTAAAAAAAAAAAAAAAAAAAAAATCTCATGTATATTTTACCTCAGTAACAACAACAAAAAATACTTGTTTGGAGCTTAGGGAGGAGTAGGGACTAGAAATTAGAAGTCAGAGAATGGGGGTACCTGGGTGGCTCAGGCAGTTAAGTGTTCAACTCTTGTTTTCAGCTCAGGTCATGATCTCATGGTTCATGGGTTCAGCCCCATATTGGGCTCTGCGCTGACAGTGCAGGGCCTGATTAGGACTCTCTATCCTCTCTCTGCCCCTCCCCTGCTCTCGCTGCCTCTCAAAATAAATAAATTAAAAAAAAAAAAAAAAAAAAGAGGGTCGGAGAATGATGGTTGCAGCTCAGCGCAGAGGTAACGAGAGGTCTCAGAGAAGAAGAACGGTACATGAGAATAAAAGAGCCAAAGTGGGACCGCACATAAATCATTTTGGAATGAGACAGAAAGCCATGCCTGTGTCTGCGAAGCTGTCAAATATGAAGATGGCAGGATCTGTAAGACCAAAGCAGAAGTGAGCTCGAAAGAGGACAAAGTTGGTCAGTGATATGAAAAAGTAAGAAGGAAAAGAGTCTAACGAATGTGCCACCTGAGAGGTTGCCTGACATTCTCCTTTCCTTCATGATAAAATTTATAAATGCTACATTTTCTGTCTCTTGCTTTCGCTAACATTAACTGAATGTCTGTTATTATGTCAGCAGTTTGCCACGTTCTAGAAGCCACACGACAATCCTAGGAGGTGGCTAATATGATTTTCTCAAATTTTTAGGTAAGAAAACTAAAGTTTAGGGGCGCCTGAGCATGCAACTCTTGATCTTGGGGGTTGTGGGTTCGAGCCCCACATTGGACACAGAGATTTCTTAAAGGAAAACAACACTGAAGTTCAGAGAATTTAAGCAAATCACTTAAGGTCAGTCACACAGATATCAAGTGACAGAACCAGGACAGATTGATTCATTCCTTTAATCATCAACAGAGCACTCGCAGAGTTCCTAT
Source organism: Panthera pardus (assembly GCF_024362965.1). NCBI lineage: Eukaryota > Metazoa > Chordata > Mammalia > Carnivora > Felidae > Panthera > Panthera pardus. The sequence continues at coordinate 56,040,588 of NW_026526876.1, forward strand.
CACACACCAGGTGTGTGCCAGGAGCTGGAGTACAACAACTGCTTTGGATGCTGCTGAAGACTGAGTTTGAGGAAGATAGAAAAGTAGCTGTGGGACTAAGCGAGACGGAGGTCATGGGTGACATCTACATGAGCGTTTCACAGAGTCACAGGAGCCAGTGCACAACAGGCTGAAGCGTGAAAGGGGTAAGAAGTAGAAACGGTATGTGGACAGATTTTTTAAAAGAAATATGGAGAAGGGGTTTGGGGGTAAAAGATTTTTAAAAGACGGGAGACTTGAAAGCTTGTTTGTGTGTGGAGGAGAACCATTCACTGGAAAGGACAGGAGTGGCAGTGTAGATTGGAGATGAGGGGACCAAAAGAGCTAAGAAGTGAGGGGGTGCATCCGGGCATTTCCCTTACCAAGCGGAGTCATGATGCATACAGCAGAGCAGCAGTGGTTGCCCAGGCAGCCTGGGCACATGCGAAGGGACAAATGCTGCACCCAGTTAAGGGTCACGAGGGGGCCGGGGGGGGGGGGGGGGGCGTTGCTGGCTGTCTCAGTTGGTAGAGCGTGCGACTCTTGATCTTGGGGCTGTGGGTTCAAGCCCTACGTTAGGTGTAGATTACTTTAAAAACATAAAATATTTTAGGGGTGCCTGGCTGGCTCAATTGGTAGAGCATGAGACTCTTGATTTCAAAGGTTGTGGGTTTGAGCCCCATGTTGGGTGTAGAGATTACTTAAAAATAAAATCTTCAAACAAAACAAGAGTCATATGGGTGGCAATGAAAACACATAGTCCTGGCTCAAAAGTCACCCCAACAGCAAAAGGACACAGCTGTGGAGCCTGTTGCTTTGGCCCTTCCCCCACACACTTAAGACCATCCCTGGTGGGCCTGTGGGCATATAAAGTCAGAAATGAGACTCACATCATCCAACAATTTGCTTCCTTCTGGATCCATCTCAGAAAGTTCCCGAAATGCTTCATCCCCCACAAAGCAAATTTCATGTCCATCCTACCGCAATAAAGAGAAAAGAAATTTGGCGGAAAGACACCTTGCAGACACCCCTGGTGCAGCCCATCCCTTCCCTGAGTAATACTTACAGGGTCAGCCAGAATGACCACTTGCACTGTTGCTTTCCCTGGGGTATCCAGACTCACCAGGGGAGTCAGAATCTTCTGGTTCTCCCTTTTCATTAAGTCTTCTAAGTCTGATAACTTGAGGAAGACAAAGAGGCAAAGTGAGCAAGGGGTCATGTACCACTCACCCCGTGGTCCTCAGCGGCCCTGGGGGAGGATGAGATCAACCAGAGAGAACTCGGGCACCATGTGTTTGATTTTATTATCTCAGCTGCTCTTGAGACAACTGTTGAACTTGATACCAAAGCCACAATCAGAATGAACCGAAAGAAGGGGGGGGGGGTGGCCGACATTCTTAGCAGGTTCAACCAGCTAGTCACAGAGCTTAAACCAAAGATCTAGGACCAAACATTACCTCTTTTTGGGGGCAAGAAAAGGCAATTCTTCCAAAAGCTGCTGCATGATCAACTGTACCTTTGATACCCTGTAGTTCGAGCTTACACTGAAAAGAAATAAGAAAGGTTTATTTTTTGGAACACGTTATATGTATGGTTAAAAAAAAAAAATTCAAACAGTACTAAAGGAATAAAGTTAAAACTAACGCTCCCTTCTACTCTCCCCAGTGGCAACTAGTCAACAGTTTCCTGGAAGACACATGGCATGCACAGATCTTTTTTTTTTTTTCACACAAACGGTGGCATAATTTACACATTATTCTGTCCCTTGTTTCTACCCAATGTTACTATGTCAGCACGTAAGGATTCACCCCATTCTTTCTGCCAGCTGCACAGTAATCCATTCTATGGATGAACCATAAATTACTGAACTACTCCTCTAATGCACAGAACACTGAGGTTATTTCTTATCTTCTGCTATTACAAACAGTGCTGCAACAGACAACTTTGTACACATTTCTTTGTGCACGTGTATGGTGAGTAGGTCTGTAAAATAAATTCCTGGGAGTAGACCTACTGAGTCAGAGTGCACGGACTAAATCATGTTCAAATGCTAGGTTATTTAAGGGGGAAAAAAAAGATGAAAATCAATGATCACTTCTGACTCCGCAATTCCACTTCTGAAAGGTTATAGCCCTAAAAATAAACAAAGGTAATATATGGGTGATGGTTATCAGCAATTTTTATTTTCTTCTTTCTGCTTACCTATGTAAATATTGAGTCACTGTGAAAAGACTCTGAGAATAACCTTCATGTGATCCTCATTTGTAAGCCAAACTCAAAGTAACAGATTACTTCTCTCCAAGATCACTCACCTGGTTATCAGCATAGCCCAGCAAAGCCCTTTGCTTCTCTTCATCTTTTTCATAAATTTTCATTCCCAGTAGATTAGACCAGTAGTTCAAGGATTTCTGAAGATCAGACACTGCTAGAGTTACTTTTAATATAGGATCTGGAGAGTAATAAAACAGTAGGAATGGATAGGTCAGCACAGTGGAATAGAACAGGAAGACTAAATCAGGCTCGTGTATATATGAGTTCAGTTTACGATAAGAAAGGGATAAGTCAGTATGAAAGTGCACATTATTCAAAAAATGGCATGAAGAAAGCTGGCTTGTCATTTGGTTAGAAAAACTACACCTTTAAACGAAATGGCAAAATACATTCCTAATGGGTTAAAGGATTTAGTTTAAAGAATGAAATCATGGGGTGCCTGGGTGGCTCAGTGGGTTAAGCATCCGCCTTCGGCTCAGGTCATGATCTCACGGTTTCTGAGTTCGAGCCCCGTTGGGCTCTGTGCTGACAGCTCAGAGCCTGGAGCCTGCTTCGGATTCTGTGTCTCCCTCTCTCTCTGCCCCTTCCCTGCTTGTGCTGTCTCTCAAAAATGAATAAATGTTAAAAAAAAAAAAAAATGAAATCATGAAAATACTAAAAACAATTATTATTATTGCTACAATTTTGGGGTGTAGAAAGATTTTTTTTTAAACCTGACACCAAAGGTAGAAAAACCAGGAAAGAAAAAATGTATTAGGTTAATCACATGAAATGGAAAATTCCTAGACAACAACCACCCCCCTCCAAGAAAAGAAAAAAAAAAATGATAATCAAAGAGTAAATGACAAAGTGAGAAACATTTTTGTAACATATATGACAAAAAGTCCTGAATACTTTTTTCCTCTTTTAGTTTATTTATTTATTCTTGAGAGAAAGGGGGGGGCGGAGAGAGAGAGAGAGAGAGAGAGAGAGAGAGAGAGAGAGAGAGAGAGAACGAGCAAGGAAGGGGCAGAAAGAGAGGAAGAGAGGATCCCAAGCAGGTTCCACACTGTCAGCACAGAGCCTGACTCAGGGCTCAAACCCTTGAACTGTCAGATCATGACCTGAGCTGAAATCAAGACTCAGAGGCTCGACTGACTGAGCCACTCAGGCGCCCAGTCCTTAATATTTAAATCACCTTTAAACATTAGTAGGAAAAAGACGAACATCCTAAAAAAATAGGTAAAAAGCACAAAGCGGTAACCCACAAAAGAAGGACTTGGAATGGTCAATGAACACATGAAAAAACATTCAACCTCACAAATAATCAAAGAATTTAGAATTAAAACACAACATTTTGCCATCTCACTGGCAAATAATTTTAAAAGTTCACAGTGTTAGCTGTGATAGGGCAGGGGGGAGAATCATAATCATATAGTACTGGCAGAGTGTAAATTAGTTCATTTCTGGGCAGCAATTTGACAGAATGTACCCAAAGCCTAAAAAAAGGTAAACTGCTTTTGAAAGAGCTATCCTATTATCACCAATTAAAGAAGTAATTGTAGATATATGAAGGGCTTTCTGAACAAAGACATTCTTTACACTGCTGCTTGTAACAACGAAACACTAAGGACAACATAAACATCCAACAATAGGCAACTGTTTGATTCCTGGATGTAATACATAGGAATCGCTATAATGGAACATAAGATATACATATATACATACATATACACACACACACATATATATGTGTACATACGTATATATACATACATATATACATACATATGTACATATATATACACACACATACATACATACATACATATATGTATACACACACATATACATAGATATACGTTCCTTTTGATAAATGATTGGAAAGATACACTCTAAAATGTTAACAGTGATTATCTCTGGCTTTGTGGGTACTGTTTTCGTCTTTCTTCTTTGCTTATCTGTGTAGGAAAAAAAATCTATTTTTTCCAAAAAGAATAAAAGTTATATTAAAACATTTAACATTATTGGAAATTTTTATATTGTAAAGTGACCCCTGAAGAGCTGTTCTGACTATGGTAAATTCAGTACATTTGTCTTCAGTTTTCACCGCCTCGGCCCGTCTCTCTGCCTCTCCCTTCTGCATGTGTGCACTCTCTCTCTCCCCGCGAGGGAAGCGGCTCTAGGACAGGTGGACCCCTGTGGGCAAGAGAATGGAGAGAAGAGCTGGATTCTTGATGCCATTGCTGAGCTGCTGAGTCCACTAACACTGAGCTGTTCCTACCTATAGGATACCCGCTCCGTGAGCTAGAACGTTTTCTTCATGTGCCGGCTAGTCTGAGATCGATTTTGATACAGCTGAAAATATCCTAGTAGATATTACCAGTAGAATAGAGCCCAAACCAGTGTAGATTCCCTAGAATTATGCACTGAAGTTCTAATATGAAAATATGATTTCTCAAAGAACAAAACGCTGGCTTGGGAAAGACATGTCATGGCAACACAGAAAGACTTCACGGGAGAAAGAAATCTGGCTCCTCTCTCCTTTCATCAAAGATGTCGTTAGACAGAGGGCTTTTACTAGTCCCGCTATAATTACCTGACTGAGGTGGACTTCGATTCTGCAAATAGAACTTATATCCTCCTGGGGCTTCAGTTTCAAAAACACCTTCCGTAACTTCGCTGAGTGGCCACTCCAGCCTTCTGGCATTGCTGACGGCCTGGTTAGAAGCGAGTGTGATACCCTATGACAAACAACAGTACCATCAACTGTATAACCATGGATCTTTTCTAGAACAAGATAATGAGCCAAAACCCCGCTGCCTTTACATGATGCCACCGAAGATTTAATTGGCATTCAAAATTTTCGCCTAGGACATATTTCTCCTCCAAAGATTCCAAACGTTGTGAATTGTAGGACAGAAATTCAAAGGCTAGAGAAGTTTGATCCATTTAACACCAAAGATAATCTTTCATTTTTGTTTTTTGTTTAAAATTTTTATTTAACAAAGATAATCTCTTCTAATTTTAAAGATCTAGTCAGAGAAATCTTGATCTTACTTTAGTTTGCCAGCTACCTATTTAAGATGTTTTTTATTTTTGCTTTCTAAACAAAATAATTTAAGCCAATTATCAAGGTATCATTTAAATTTAATCAAAATACCTAAAAATGTACACTGTCTTCTGATAAGACCAGCTGTACTTTTTTTTAAATTTTTTAAACAATGTTTATTTATTTGTGAGAGAGAGACAGAGTGTGAGTGGGGGAGGGGCAGAAAGAGAGGGAGACACAGAATTCAAAGCAGGCTCCAGGCTCTGAGCTGTCAGCACAGAGCCCGAGGCGGGCCTCGAACTCACAAACCGTGAGATCATGACCTGAGCCGAAGTCGGAGGCTCAACCAATTGAGCCACCCAGGCACCCCAGACCAGCTGCACTTCTAACTTGGATTATCATAACAGCTTCTCTTGGGGCGCCTGGATGACTCAGTCAGTTATGTGTCTGATTCTTGATTTCGGCTCCAGTCATGATCTCGCAGTTCATGAGATCAAGACCTGCGTCAGCCTCTGCACTGATAACGTGGAGCCTGCTTGGGATTCTCACTCTTTCCTCTCTCTGTCCCGCACATGTGCTCTCTTAAAATAAATAAACATTAAAAAAAAAAAAAAAAAAACAAAGCCAGCCTCTCTTTTCCGGAGTCTTGTCAATCCATCCTCCATTCTGCAGCCAGAGTAAAATTTCTGAAACACACCCTACTCTCAAGACAGCGACCTTATGTTGTTTTTCCCCTGCTTAAAACCCTTGATAGCTCCTCATGTCACTCAGGGATGGCTTCTAATGGCCTGAAAGGCCCAAAACAATCTGAGCCCAGGTCATTTCGGACCCATCTCCTCCCACTTTCCTCTTGCTCTGTCTATTCCAGCCACACTGGCCTCCGTGCATTTTCTCAAATGTGCCAGCTGCTGTTTGAGGGCTTCTGCACAGGCTGTTCTCTATCTGGATTGCTCTTCCCCAGGATACCACATGCCTAACTCTTCTCTCCTGAGAGAATTTCCTCTAATGTCACCTCCTCATTGATCCCTACCCTTGAAACCTTCGTTAAAACTAAAACCAGTCACTTGTCCCATAATCCCCACCACCCCTTATTCTGCTATGACTTTATTCCCCTGCCAGGCATAAATTTTTGTCTGTTTAATTCACTGGTTATCCAAAGTTCCTAGAACTGTACCTGGCACATAGAAGCACTCAATACATGTTTGTGGCATGAATAAACACCACAATGTGTAATTTAGTACATAGTTCATTAAACGTATTTGTTAACATACATGTAAACTAAGTTCCTAAGTGTGAAACTGCAAGGCCAAAGGATAGATGCATTAATTATTTTGATAGTGACAAAGTGAGGTTGTAGCCATGTACACCCTTACTGGTAACGTGTGAGAGTGGCACTTTTTTAACACCCTTTCTAACACGGTGCGTTATCACACTTTTTGAGTTTTGCCAATCGGGGACAAATGGCAGCTTGGCAGTTGAACATTTTTTTTTCAATGTTTAAGAGACATTTCTCATTTACTTTCTGTGGCTGTCTATTCAGTTTTTGTCCTTTTTTCAAAAAATTAAGTTGTTGATCCTCTTATTTTTTTTTAATTTTGCAATGGTTATTTATTTTTGAGAGAGAGAGAGAGAGAGAGAGAGAGAGAGAGAGAGAGAGAGAGACTGTGAGCGGGGGAGGGGCAGAGAGAGAGGGAGACACAGAATCCGAAGCAGGCTCCAGGCCCCGTGCTCTCCGCACAGAGCCTGACGCGGGGCCCAAACCTATGAACCGCGAGATCATGACCTGAGCCGAAGTCAGGCGCCCAACCGACTGAGCCACCCAGGCTCCCCATCCTCCTCTTTTTCATGTACAGGGATTCTTTACAGAAATGGGAGGTCTATGTAACCTGTTTTTCTTTTTGTTCCACAAACTGAGGAGCACAGAAGGTCCCTTTCCTCAGGGATACTTTCCTGCCGGAGTCTCTCAGGAAGACCCAGGGCGGAACAGCCGAGCTGCTCTCCTCCACCTACATGCTCTCTGGCCCCTGCGGCTCCGTCAATCAACATCTGACTGGAGTCGGTGCAATGTTCATGGTGCCAAATGGTTTTGCTCTTTCTTCTCTCCCTGATTTAAATTTGGGAGAGCGAAGAAAAGGAGAAACACAAAGAAATTTTCACATACACTCAATCACCAAATCCTCTTAACTCTACCTCCTAAACAGCTCTCAAGTCCACCCACTTCTCTCCATCTCCCACAACTACCAGGTTAGGTAAGGAGCGGCCAGTTGCCTCCCATACCACCCTTTGAGCCAGTTGCCTCACTTCCAGCTTGGCTCCCTTCCAACCTGATCTCCGTGCTGCAGCCAGGCGGATTCTTGCACACCACACTGTGTCATCCCCGCCGCTTAAAAATGGCTTCACTCTATTTCTAGAATGTAGTCTGAACACCCTCACGTGATGCGGTCCCAGCTTACTTCTCCAGCCTCACATCTGCCCCTTCGTCTTCACGCACCTCACTCGACACAAACCGTGCTACTCACTGTCCCCTGACCGCCATGCTGCCTCTCACCTCCAGGCCTGCGCGCATGCCGAGACACAAGTCTCACTCTCCCACCCCGACCCCACTCACCGGCTCGGCTGTCACTTCTGGAGAGATTTCCCTGCACTCTCACCTCTCTGGGAATAAGCTGGGAGTTCTTCCCAGGCGTTCCCACATCTGCCTGTCCTCATCCCATCCCAATCCTGGCACTTATCACACTGCATTCTTTTGTCTCTTTACTTGTTTCCCCACAAGACAGGAAGCTCCTTAGGCCGGGGAACATGCTTCCTTCTACTGTACCCCCAGGACCTAACCAGGTACATGGCATACAGTAAGTCACAGTAAATATCTATTAAATGAATAAATTAGTGAGAGACATACAGAGTGAGAAAGAGAAAAACAAAGATACTAGTATGTTACATCTGAACAGTCCTTTTCATTTACAAACCACTTTTATAGATAATTTGATCCTCCTAAAAATTCCACCTTGATATCATTATTATTTTAACAGGAGTTAACAGGAGTAGCAAGAGCAAATGACCAAAATAAACATCTAGCATGAGGCAGGTTTGCTTAGCAGAGAGTAGAAACTAGTGCCTCCTATCTCGCTGTGTATTTGGGCCCAGAGACATTATATCTACCATGAGTAACTGCTCAGTAAGAGAAAGATACTATAACTATTAGATGCACGGTAACTTGAATTCTTGCATGAAAGAATGTAGCGCATGCAATGCCTTCTTCTCTTTCTCCTTAAAGCTTCTCATGTTTTTCTCTGACTAGCACTGGCTGTAATAGTGCAGCCCAATCTTAACAGTTCGCAAGAGAGATAATTCTCTGGTTGGTGATCAGGACCTGACCAGACCCATGACGCTGACCCTTCTACCTCTCAAGGTTCAGTCATTCCCCCAGAGTCGTCTTGTCTCTGTCAAAGCTGTTTCTAAGTCTTAACTTTTTTTTTTTTTTTTTAGGTTTTTTGTTTTTAATGTTTATTTATTTTTTGAACGAGAGAGAGACAGAGCATGAGCAGGGGAGGGGCAGAGACAGACAGGGAGACACAGAATCCGAAGCAGGCTGCAGGCTCCAAGCTGTCAGCACAGAACCTGACGCAGGGCTCGAACTCACAAATGGCGAGATCATGACCTGAGCCAAAGTCGGACACTCAACCGACTGAGCCACCCACGTGCCGCTTAATTTTTTTTTTTTAATGTTTATTTTTTTGAGAGGGAGAGAGAGAGAGAGAGAGAGAGAACACTAACACACGGGGGAGGAGTAAAGAGAGGGAGATGCAGAATCTGAAGCAGGTTCCAGGCTCTGAGCTGTCAGCACAGAGCCCAGTGCAGGGCTTGAACCCATAACCCCAGGATCATGACCTGAGCTGAAATCAAGAGTTGGATGCTCAACCAACTCTTGATTTTGTTTGGCTCAGGTCACGGTCTCACCTTTTGTGGGATCAAGCCCCACATCAGGCTCTGTGCTGTTAGGGATTCTTGGGATTCTTTCTCCCCACTCCCTGCCCCTCCCCTGTTTGCACGCTCACTCTCAAAAAAACAAAATAAAACAAAACCCCATAAAACTAATCGCTAACCTGCACCCAAAGGCCGTCAATTCAGCAGTCATCATACCTAACATCGTATCAGGGATCTCAATAAAAGGCACAGCCAAAAACCTACTAGAATGAAATGACATTTACCATGAAGTCATTGCCAAGCTTGTAGTGTCCGATGCCATAATTGTAAGTCAGTTCTGCGACAAAATGATCATCCTCAGGTCCAAATCCCACCATTGTCTTACTCCATTTCCCATCATAAGGCCTAGAAAAACGAAAGTAAGTGAACCCAGTGACACAGACAAAATCTGCCTCAGGCCTCCCCTAAGGACTTCTTGGGACAGAGCAGTGGGCAGTCACCTCTGGTCCTCTAAGTACCCATAAAGATGAGATGACCTGTCAGCTGGTGTTAAAAGCAGCAATGGACAGTATGTGTGGGTCCCACCACAGAGGCTCCAAAGACCATCTGTCTGGCACTTATTCGAGGGAAAGATTTGTTTACCTTTCTTTAAAGTAGAGGACAGACTCCTATAAAGACGCTTCTCCAACCTGACCTTTATTTTCATACATATCCATCAACAAACATGCAATTCTCGTGAGGCTTGGAATTTTCCAGCTTGCTATGGCTACTAAGCTTAAGAGACCCTTGATAAAGCGTTGCTTCATTTAGAACACACACTTACTTGTGTTCTTGAAGTTGCCACCTTAATTTATTGTCTCCTGAATTTATTCCACTGCCTTATACTCACTTTGAGAAACTGTCTTCTCTTCTCCAGGAGTATTTAGAGCCTAAATGAGATTTTAAGAAACAAGGGGTCGGGCACCTGCGTGGCTCAGTCAGTTAAGTGTCAGACTTCGGCTCAAGTCATAATCTCACGGTTCGTGAGTTCGAGCCCTGCATCAGGCTCTGTGCTGACAGCTCAGAGCCTGGAGTCAGCTTTGGATTCTGTGTGTCCCTCTCTCTCTGCCCCTTGCCTGCTTGCACTCTGTCTCTTTCAAAAATAAAAAAATAAAATATATAAATAAATAAAACATAAATAAATAACATTAGAAACAAGGTGTCATACCCATTACAGGCAGCTTTGCAGCCCTCTTCAAATTCCTCATGCCGCAGAATCTAGTAAGGAAATTACAATAAATTGTCAAGTGTTACCAGTATACTGTATACAGCATATTTAGCACAACTTAAAATGTTAAAACACAAACACTTATAACTTATATATAATAACATATAAGCTTTACTTGTAAGACAAAGATAATGAGCTTTGTATCTTGCCCAGACTAGAAGTAGGAGAGGTAAGGAAGAACAGTTTGACACCAAGGGTGAGACAACCAAAGCTGTGAAATCTACTTACACTGGGAAGCAGTGCTGTGTAGTTAAAACAACAACAACAACAATAACATCCCCCAAAAACCAAAGTTTGGCCTTCAGCATTAGAGAATTCTGATTTGGAATTCTGGATGTCACTCAATAGTTGTGTAACTGTGAGAATGTTGCTTAGGGTCTGAGTCTCCCAATGTGTTGTGAAAATAATTTATTAGACCATTTGACACAGAACCCCACACACAGTAGGCTCTCAATGTCTTAGTTTCTACTCTCCTTTTTGATTCCCACTGCTACTGCTCCAGTTCAAGTTCCCATCAGTTCTCTCCTAGACTATTAAAAATCATCTTCATTGATCTTTTTCCTTAATACCACCACAAAATTATGTGCCTAATGCACACAGCTCTGATCACATCATTACCCTATTCTAAAATGTAAGACAGATCCCAAATTACTGTGCCATAAAATCCAAATTTCTTAGTATTCAAGATACTATCAGAAGTGTCCTGATATCCCATCTCAACCTCATCTAAGTAATCTAAGCTAAAGACACAGAAAACTAGCGGTGTTTCCCAAACATAACTTATCTTTGCATTGGCTCTTCAACTTTTCTAGTATACTCCTCCCTCTAATCTTGGTTTGTGGAAATCTTAGCTATCTTTAGAGATCAACTCAAACACAAGGTCTCCATGAATTATTTCCTGATGACCCAGCCCAAAGTTAAATCTCTTCTGTCGTATTTTTGTAATAGTGGAAGCAAACACTTATATAGCACATACGATGTATCAAATACTACACATATAACAGTATTTAATTTTCATAACAACCTTTAATCAATGAGGAAACATGTTAAGGGAGAGTTTTGTGGTTTTCCATCACTTATCAAGTTTTGACTTCCATTACTGTACTATGTACAATGTACTACGTACAAATCCAATTCTCAACTCCACCCCCAACCTAGGCCAGGAGCTTTAGTTGAAGACAGATACTAGGGTCATTTTCATTTTTGTCACCAAAGTTCAACACACGACCATGAAACACGGAGGATGTATTTTAAATGACTGATGGATTCAGGTAACGCCCTTGCACTCCACGACTTCTGCACTGTCTCTGCATTAAATTGCACTCTTGCACCTCTAAAGCCCTTGCTTACACTCCCCAATAGCTTCCACCAACATTTGCCACCCAGGTGATCCCTGTAGATGGCAGCTGCTCAGGGCTGGAGAGGGCGCTTCCGCGTGTTGGAAAGAATGGGTTCTGACTTAGGGCAGGCGCTTTTGAATACACAAAAGGGACTATTCAAAGCAGCCCTAAGAGAAGCAAAGCTCTAAATAGGCAATCTAAACCTTAAGGCTCCAAACCGGAAGAGGCTGAGTTGTTTACTGGAAAAGTATTATATTACTTTTTGTTTACTGTCTTTCCCCCAGGCTGGAAGCCCCAGGAGGGCTGAGGCTCAATACCTGCAAATGAACTAGGAAAGAAACGTGTGTGGGCACACAGTCGAGGACTAATAAAGGCCCCTTTCAAAGTCATCTAACCCAACCAGTGACATGCAACACTTCCCGAAGCTGAAAACTCGACAAGGCTAAAAAGAGTCCAGGGCTAAGGTCGGACACCCATTTGTCCCCACCATCGTGTGCCAGCCCCTCCGGGCCCTGTCCGCACCTTCATTCCAAGGACATCGCGAAAGAAATGCGTCGTCTGGAAGCGGTTTCCCACTTTGAATACGAAGTGCAAAGCTCGACGAGAAGCCATACCCACCGGCGCCACTCCCATCAGGCGTACAGTGCTGCCCGCCGGCAGCTGCGCAGACGGGTCGGTGACGTCACTGGCAGCCGCCGGCGCGCTTCCATGACGCAACCCACGGGGCGAAGGAAGATGGCAGCGCGGTTGAGGGGTTTAGTTTGGGCCAGCCGGCCGCTGCTGCCGGTGGTCCAAACTTGGGACCTCCACGCGCGGCGCTGGGTCCGGGCGCTACGGCGGAGCCCCGTGAGAGTGGTCTCTCCATCCGGACAGGTGGTGGAACGGAAGCCCGGTCCTGGGAAGCAGCCCCCTAGAGCGGCGGCTGAGACCGGTCCCCACGAGCCGCAACGGAAGCCGTCGCTTCAGGTGCCTCCATCCCAGAAGCCCTGCACCTGGGAAGATTCGGGGCTTCGCTATGATAAGGCTTTACCCGGAGACAGAAGGCTGAGGTGACTTGTTCCTGAGACTTGTCGTGTATTCCCGTTTCTCTTTCCATTTCTTTTCCCGCCTGCCAACCTCTTTCCTCCTTTTGGAGGACTTCTTCCACCAGAATCCATTGGTTTTTATAATGCATGGAGGGCAGAATAAGTGTTTTCCTTGGAATTCATTTGTTAATGTCTATGAAGTTCTTTCTGTTTGTTAAAACTAGGTGTGTCTCGGTAACAAGGATGTTGGTAATTAGCCCGTCTTTTTGTTTCCACCCACAGCAGTGTAATGACAATTGTTAAGTCCAGGCCATTTCGGGAAAAGCACGGGAAGATCCTGCTGGAAGGTCGCAGGCTGATTGCAGATGCTCTCAGGGCTGGTGCTGTACCGAAAGTTTTCTTCTTTAGCCGTCTGGAATACCTAAAGGAGCTGCCCATTGATAAGCTGAAAGGTGTCAGCCTCATTAAGGTGAAATTTGAAGATATCAAGGATTGGTCCGACCTAGTAACACCACAAGGAATAATGGGTCAGTGGTTACAGTGTGTCACCAGAAGTAGAGACCTAGGATCATTTGTTCATAATTATCTTAAGGCAGCAAATTTTACTTAAATTCAAAATGTTATTACCTAACCTTTTCTTGAGACACCCAGAAAAATACAGTTCTCAAATCTGTGCATCTTGTAGTATTTTCAGTGGAAGCTGAAGCCAGTTTTTTTGGTCATCGTTTGAATTATAGTTCTTGAATATTATATATTCTCCTTGAATATTATATATTTTTAGGTCACTTCTTCAACCAATAATGTCCAACTACAATTTAAGAAAATGGTTACTAAAAGATTTAGGCCTCTATTTGCACAAGACCACTGCCAGTGTGGTGATAACCTTTCTGTTGTTGACCCCCTTATTCTAGAAGCAGGTGTAAGCAGTAAGCTGCAAGCTGTTACCCTGTTTAGCCCATTGAACAGGAAACTGTGTCTTCCTTTGGTTGACTCTAACTTAAGATTCTTTTTTTCAAGTTTTTTTTTTTAATGTTTGTTTATTTTCTAGAGAGAGAGAGAGACTAGGGGAGGGGCAAAGGGAAAGGGAGACACAGAATCCAAAGCAGAGTCCAGGCTCTGAGCTGTCAGCACAGATCCTGATATGGGGCTCAAACCCACGAACTGTGAGATCGTGACCTGAGCTGGAGTTGGACACTTTAACCGACTGAGCCACCCAGGCTCCTCTAACTTAAGATTCTAATAGATGGTGGTGTCTATTAGCACTTAGAAAGTCTTTTTTCTAAAAATTAAAAAAAAAAAAAAGGAAAAAGAAAGCCTTTTTTCTAAATATGGGAAGTCTAAATATATCTTTTTGACATTGGAATTATATTTTTGATCTGAGAATCGAATGGCAGTAAATGTAGAGGTTTCTCTTGGATAGTAAGGGACAGTTGGGGTAGGAGAAGTTATCTTCCAAGATTCTAATGTTTAGGCCAGGGTCTCTCATACCAGTTGTGCATGTGTTTTCCTGTAGTGGGTAAAGTGCAGCTATTAGTTGGGAGAGCAAGTTTGGGGACTGTCTCTTACTCTGTAACCCATCAAGTCCTAGGGACCTGTGACCCTACATGCAGAACTCTCCCCTAGGGTGGGGATTTGGACTGCTAAAGTCCTCCACCCTAAGTATCCGTGCTCTTGTTAGCTATACTTCTAATTCCCTTCTCTATGCTACAGCACAAGTATCATTCATTTTTATCCTGCTGGCCACTTTGGGCACATGTGTTGATAGCGGCTAGCCCATCCTGGACTTCTGTAGCCCTTCTCGTCGTTATGACTGCCTTTCATCGTTTTGTGTCTTTTAAAAATATATATTATTTAGCTTACCCTTTTATTTCATATTTGAGAGGTGGAGTAAAGGGAGAACGAGATAAGACTGTCAGGCTTCTGGCACATCTCTGAATCCAGTAACCTAAGTAGGGCCTCTAGCAGAGTGTTCTCGTCACTGCAGCTGTCCAGGTAGAAATTAAAGGACTTCAAGGGGTGCCTGGGTGGCTCGGTCTGTTAAGCGTCTGACTTTGGCTCAGGTCATGATCTTGTGGTTCATGGGTTCCAGTTCCATGTCAGGCTCTGTGCTGAAAGCCTGGAGCCTGCTTCCGATTCTGTGCATCCCTCTCTCTCTCTGCTCCTCCCCTGCTTGTACTCTGTCTCTTTCTTCCAAAAAAAAAAAAAAAAAAAAAATTAACAAGAAAAGAAGTTAAAGGACTCTAAGTTCCCCTGCTGTTGTGACTCTTAGGTGCAGGATCTTTTTACCACATACAGATACCTAATAGGGAAACCATTCCCTTCCCTTCATTGATGGGTTAGGTATAGGTCTGTATTCTTGGTGTGAATAAATTGGAATAGCCTTTGGGGAGGACAGTTTAGGAGTATCTATTAAGAGTGCTTGAGTCACCTAGCTGGCTCACTCGGGAGAACATGTGACTCGATCTCGGGCCATGAGTTTGAGCCCCATGTGGGGGTAGAGATAAATATTAAAAAAAAAAAAAATGCACACACACCATATATTAATTTTACTTGCAAGTGTTTTTCATAGAGAAAAGTTTGGACATATGCATAGAGAGGTATACAGGGATGTTCACTGCAGGGTTGTTTATAATAGGGAAAGTGGAAAATAATCAAATTGTCAGTTGGGGAAGAACTAAATAAAGGTGGTATGTTCATGTTACAAGATAACATGCAACAGTTAAAATCAGGTAACTCCAAATGTATTGACATGGCAAGTTCTCTAAGACATCTCCTGCTATAGAATTGAATAAGTAGTTTACGGGATAACACATAGAGTATGAATTTTGTATGTGAAAGAAAAAAAGCACCTGTATATGGGTAGACATTTATATATGTACGTAGATGCATGGAACAGGTTCTGAAGGGATCTGTACACTCCCAAGATTGAAAACAGTTACGGGGAGGAGGTGTCACGGGCAGGACTTTTTGTATCGATTTTTTTCAATCAGAATGTATTCATGTAGTACTTACATGACTAAGAACACAGATTGATAAATATCTGAAAAGCCAAATTATCTCCCAGGTTCAAATCAGACAAGTGAACCGCCTGTTTTGTTTCCTCAGGGATCTTTGCCAAACCTGACCATGTTAAGATGACATACCCAGAGACTCAACTTCGCCATTTGCTGCCCTTATTGTTGATTTGTGACAATCTCCGTGACCCTGGGAACCTGGGGACGATTCTGAGATCTGCTGCTGGCGCAGGCTGCAGCAAAGTATTACTCACCAAAGGTCAGAGCACTTGTTCCTGGGTGGATTGGTCGGCCATTTGTAAGTGAGCTGGCTCTGTGGGCAGACATACATGGATTTGAATTTTGGGTCTGCCTCTTATTAGCCATTTGTCTGTGAGCAGTATTCTGAGTGTCATTTCCCTCATCTGTAAAGTGGGCATAACAGAATCTACCTGGTAGGGTTGTTCTGAGAAGTGAGATGGTGCACATGAAGTACTTAGCACTCTGCTTGGCACACGTTAGGTACTTCAGGAAATGTCAGTTATCTTTTAAGATTACTTTGGCACCGGCTAGGTTATTAAAGAACTTAAAATCAGGGAAAGAAATACATGCCAGTTTTAACACTTCGAGTCCTTTATTTAATGATCTTGAGTTCCCAAATTGGGGGGCATATGAAGCCTTCCTAAGTGAAGACATTCTGAATCCTGTAAAAGGAGTGTGAATATGAAATTGGGATGCATTTGCCTTAGCCTTAAGATGGGTCAGACATACCCACACAAGTTAGCCTCTGACATTTCTCTCTCCTGTCCTCAGAAATTGGGATGAGTAGGCTTGGTTCTAAACAGACTTGCCTAACAGCTGGGACACACCTAAAACACCTATTACAGCTTGCAGGGATGGTGAGAGGGAGAGTTCATCGAAAACACTCCAGCTATCATTCACTGTAAACTAATGACACCTGCTGCTGAGACTTGCCTCAGTTGCTCCTTTCACCCCTTCATCCCAGTCACATGTTGTTGGAATAGATGGGAGTAGATATAGAGATGGCAGCAGGAGAGCTGGGTACTGGGGTTCCATCATCAGTACCCCGCCTACCCACCCCATTGTTGAGATCTCTGAGAGCTGGTGTGGTTTTGGAGATGTACCTATACAATCCAAGTGGTGTGTTTGCCACATTCATGGTGGTGGCTGGTGTATAGGACAAGGGGAAGGAGTAGGGAGCACTTGGCGTGGTGCCCAGTATGGAGGATGTGAGGATGAGGGGGGAAATCCCACTTTGTTCCTTACTCCCCACCAGGGAGAGGGGTCAGACTGGATGGCTCCCCTCATGAGTCTCGGCCCTCTTTTGTCCTCCCCGTTTTGCCTGCAGCCTCTTGACACACAGCCCAACTCTTCTCTCCAGTTCCCTGCAGTGATTGGGAAAGTCTGTGGTTGGCAGTAGGCGTGGGCAGTGTTACATTCTCTGTGTCTTATCTTCCTTTTAAAATTTGGCTTGCCCACTTACTCTGTTCTGAAGTTGGGTTACTTTTTACAATAATTTCTAATGCAGAGAGTTGTGTTAACAAGTTAGGGGATGGTGGCAGACATGTGATGCCCTGGCCCTGCTGTCTCTCCCAGCCTGTGGTCCTGAGAAAGACCACGCAGAAGTGGCTGGGCTTAGCATGGGTCTGAATATAAAAAATAGTCCTTTTAGCCTTTTTTCTGTGGTGTGAGAGAGAGAGGGAGAGAGAAAGAGAAAGCTGTTGCCTTGGCTTTCCATGGATCACTGTAATTGCCTCCCATTTAATTTCCCCTCTCTAGGGTCTTCCCTGCTCTGGTGCAGATTTAACACTGAAGCCAAATGGGTCTTTCTAAAGCATAAACCAGATTCTGTCACTACTTTACTTAAAATCCTTTGATAGCATTACATTGTTGAATGGACAAAGTCCCAAACTCCTCAGCCTGGCATACCCACCCTCCTTTAAGTTGGTCCTTGCCTGCCTCCCTTTCATCTCCCGCTACATCCCCACCCGCTATTGGCCTGATCGCTTTACTTACAGTTTTTGGACTGTGGCGCTCTTCCCCCTTCTATAATTTTGTCCTCTGCCTCAGCCTTTCTTTGACAGCTTCCTCCTATCCTTCAAGATCCAGCTCACTGTCATGTTCTCTGGGACATTCTTCCTGATAGCTCTGCTTCGTACAAGGGATTTTTGCTACCCTAGTAATACTTCTTTTACCTCAATTACTGATATCGTAGTCACGTGTTCAGATATTGTCCGAACACCATCGCCCGTGATACCATGAGCTCCTGGAGGTTGGAGACATTAATGCTCTTTGCCTCTCCTGTACAAGGTCTGGCCCGGGTGTATGGTAAATGTTGAAGGGATGAAGAAAGTCTTGTTTAGCACTAGCAGGAATTCATCCCTATAGTCCCTTTGCTGGATGCTGCCATAACGGGAGGCAGAGGTCCCAGCCATCCCGAAACTACAGGACATTTTTTGCTTTCTCTCCTCATCCAGAATTAATTTGATTTACTGCAAAGACCCCTTGTCTGGGATGGTTTATAATCTTAATTGGATCCTGTCTCTATTTTCTAGGCTGTGTGGATGCCTGGGAACCCAAAGTGCTACGGGCAGCGATGGGTGCGCATTTCCAGGTGCCCATCGTCAATAATCTGGACTGGGAAACGTTGCCCGACTACCTGCCCACCGACACCCGGGTCTACGTGGCTGACAACTGTGGCCTTTATGCCCAGGCGCACATGTCTAATAAAGCCAGTGATCACGGCTGGGTATGTGACCAACAACTCTCGAAGTTACACAAGTATGAGGAGGAGGAGGAGGATCTAGAACCTGGAGCCAGTAAAGCCTGGCTCCCTGAAGTTGAGGTCCAGAGTTATGACTTGGACTGGACAGAGGCACCAGCAGCTGTGGTAATAGGCGGGGAGACCCACGGTGTGAGCCTGGAGTCCCTGCAGTTGGCCGAGAGCACTGGGGGCAAGAGGCTGCTGATTCCCGTTGTGCCTGGTGTGGACAGCCTAAACTCGGCTATGGCTGCAAGCATCCTGCTTTTTGAAGGGAAAAGACAACTGCGGGTCAGGGCGGAACACGTGAGCAGGGACAGGAGTTCCCACTGAGAGGGATCTTGGAAGTCAGTCCTTGATTTGAGGTGGTTACCAGCTCCTCCTGCGTTGTTAGGAGATAGGCAGAATATGGTAATCAGGCCATATTCAGGAGGCAAGAGGTGGGCAAGATGCCATTATATGATTACTGGAAAAATAAGAATTTCCATGAATTTATGCTTATCTTCAAAAGTAACAAGGGTGAGAATTCTTCCTGAGATCTCCCCCAGCTCCCGAGCCGAACTTCCTCTCGAGAGAGCCCAGAGAGCAAGCATGACTCGTGCCCCAAGTGGTGGCAGAGTGGGATTGCTTTATGTTTAAGGGGAGGGGTTTTTGCAGGAACAATCTCTGGTTGGCTGTGCTGTCCCAGGCTGGTGCCCCACTTTGGTCTGGGCCTGGCCAGGGTCGCACACAAATGTCTGATGCAAGTGGCCCACAGATTGTGCTTGAGACCCTCAATGCCCCGTCAGCTTTTAGAAGGTAGAAGAGCCCACAGCCTTCATACAGGGCTGAACCCATAAAGGCTCGTCCTCCAGCTTCACAGAGGCCATGATGCCTGTCACACCAGCAGGCTAGATCTGGGAGGCAGCTCAGTACTCCTGGAGTCTGTTGGCATTTGTTCTGTCAACACCTTGGAAAAGTGCTAGGAAAACGAGGTCACTAAAGGATGAAGCCAGTGTCCTGCAGCTTTGTCCCTGGATTATTGTTCCTGCTGATTTTTGTTGCAAAATAAAGATCAATGACCGAACAACAAACCCTATGCCTTGTTACTGTTAAGAAAAACAAAACAATGCAAAACAGTATACCTGGCACATAATTCTAAGTCTACTTTATCACACTGGGTGAAAGAAGGAAAAGAAATTTACGTCCCATCCACTTCATAGTCAATGGCTTATAACGCCATGCCTTGTGAGTTCTTTTTGCACATTTGTGGATATAATTTAGCAAAGAGGGCAAATTTTCCTTTCTTTACAATGACTACAGGGGAAGCAACCAGTGATGAGGCTCTGGTTTGTTGAACGATCATGGAAAGTCACTTTCTCAAATTCTTTGCAATTTTAAGGCCAACATTCGTTTTTTTGCCATTTCCCCGGAAAATAAGAATTAAAGAAGGAGCAGTATAGGACAGTACACTACACTGGCTGGAAGAGAAGCTGTCAGATGGTTGGCAGAGCGGCCCCTTGACTTTGTGTTGAGTGGAGCGCCATTGACGGTTTCTGCCACAAGGTGGCAGCCGCACTTCAAAACCACTCCCAACCCTGAAGGGAGGGATTTAAGTTATTGAGAAAGGATGGAGTGAGTCTCTGCACAGAGGGCATTTTGCAGGACATTTGTGCTCAGAGGTGCTGAAGTTGGAGACCCATCCAGATTCTCATTCTCAGTAGAATCTGAAGCATAGATGGACACTGGGCCAAAAAACTAAGGGGGAGGTGGACAGAAGTGGGAAGCGGTTGCAGAGGGAAAAACCAGCATAACTTTTTCCTTTGAATGAAACCTCTGGGGAAGTAGCTCTGGACAAATGTTGATGTCCCCATACGCCTGGAACTCACACTGGGAAGCCTCACCCTGGTTTGCAGCTTCAGGGCAGGGAGAGCTGCAGAGTCCTCTTCCCTTCCCCCAGCTCGAGGTGAAGATCCTGTCATTAAGGCTCAGGATGAGCAGACCTCTGGGGACTGGTTTCCACCAGTTTCACCTGTGACCTCTTACTACTTGCCCCGTGGATTGCTTTTATTTATTTAACGTTTTTGTTTTTGAGAGAGACAGTGTGATGGTGAAGCAGGGGTGGGCAGAGACAGAGACAGACACAGAATTGGAAGCAGGGTCCACGCTCCGAGCTGTCAGCACAGAGCCCAATTGGGGCTCGAACCCAAGAACCTTGAGATCATGACCTGAGCCCAGGTTGGAGGCTTAACCGACCGAGCCACCCAGGTGCCCCAAGCTGAGCTGCTTTTACCTCCACTTTTGCCATTTTGCCACATGAACACCCCAGAAACAGCATCACACCAAGGGTTCTGTGGCTAGTGCTGAAAACCAGCTGTGCTGCAGGGCCTGGGTGTTCCCTGGGCCAAGCCCTCCCTGCCCCCACTCACTTAAAAAAAAATTCTTTTTTCGCTAACACTCACATAGACATCTTTAAACTCCAATGACTTTCTTCAGTGAATGCACAAAAGTAACAAGCTGGAAGTCAAATGAATGGATGAGCTGTTTATTGCTGTGGGCGACCTTAAAGTCTGAACTAGCTTGCCACGTATGTCTGCAGCTGAGACAGCCTGCAAGCCGGGCCCTCCAGAGCCGCGGCCAACACCCAGAGGCCAAGTATGACTGAAAGTCTGAATACGCTACAGAAGGCATCGGTTCTCTTAACTACGTTTGTTTTCTAGGGGAGCCACCTTCTTCAGCTAAGGCATCATAGTCGGAGGGCCATCCGCAAAGCTGCTGCCACTGCACAATGCAAGAAGGGAACAAAGGTTGGGGACGAGATGTGGCCGTGACAGGGTCTGGCCTCCCAGCCTCCCTCTTACCTCTGTGATGGGAAGGGGTGGTGCAACTGACTGCAGACCGGCAGAGGGACTTACTTCCACGTCCTGTGATGTCCAAAGATTTCTTTTTTAGCCCTGGGTCCTAAGATCATGCCACCTCTTGTATCTTTGTGCTTACCTGTGTTGGGTGACTGACCTGTGTGAAGCATGAACACCCAGGAACCTAGACTTGAGGCTGCCTGCCTCCTTTGGGCTGCACAGTCACCTACAGGCTTGGGGAGAGACCTTCATGAGTTAGCACGTTATTTAATAGAAACCCAGCAGTCCTTCAGAACAAGTCCTACCCAAATCCAGTTACACATCTCCTAGCCTGGGAAGTATTGCAAGAGTCCAGGGGGCTGTGGAGACACAGTACGCCTTAAATGAAGCAGATTTTCTTCATGCTTTCACATTTGAGACACGCCTAGGACATCCTAACGTTGTATTTCCCCCATTGGAAGGAGAAATCGCAGCCATAAAGTGGACCCAATGTAACATTTTCCTACAAACAGCCTTGGTTCCTGGAAACCACGTCCCTTGCATTATTTCCTAACACTGGATAATCAGGAACGAAGCTAACAGATGACAGCCATTTGTCAACAGAGGATTTTCCTTTGAGCAGCCTGCTTGGAAGAAGGCCATGGCGACTCTTGCCCGCTGGGTGTTCGCAAAGAGGGATACAGGTTCAGTGCTCGCTTCTTCAACACCGCCGCTTCAGGGAACTTGACAGACCCTGAGCTCTGGGCCTCTGGGTCAGTCCTCTGTTCACATGGCACCACCCAAAGAGGCCACAGAGGGCACTGCTGAAGCTCCCTACCGGCCACACGCAGCTGTGCCCAGTCCCATCGGGCGAGTGTGGGCTTGCTCCTCCTGGCCCAGGGAAATGACTTATGAACAGGATGTCCCCATGCCTGAGCCTGTGTGACTGAAGGGGGCTGGGCCAGTTGCCTGCTCACATCCCTCCTGGAGCTACGATTCTAAGTCTACATGCGTGCGCACACGTGTGGTGTTCTCCCTGAGCGGACACTGTGACACCTTATTAGGTTCTGCTGATCTATTCTTGGACCGTGTTCTATGTCTAGATCATTGCAGAACTCCGTTTGCTACCCTGGAACAAGGCAGCAGGCGGAGAGAACAGCTTTTTAGTGTCTTTAATTAGGCAAGAGGCAAAAACAAAGTCTGGCTGAAAATTACCACTTGAAGTTTGGCTGATGCCAAAACAGTTCTGGCTCCCTGTGCTTGGATAAGTGAGAGCCATTGAATTTGAGGACATACTTGGAGATGGGGGGAATCTTCTGGAAAGGAACTTCAGTTGCCCTCTGGCATTTACCGCTGCCCACCGTACATCCCGATTCCAAACACATACCCTTTTTCTTAACCA
Source organism: Panthera pardus (assembly GCF_024362965.1). NCBI lineage: Eukaryota > Metazoa > Chordata > Mammalia > Carnivora > Felidae > Panthera > Panthera pardus. The sequence goes on from NW_026526876.1 coordinate 56,063,457, forward strand.
GATCTTTATTGTTGGGGACAGGTAAAAAATCTCATCTGTTGTGAACACGAGTAGAGTCCGATCTGGAAGTCATTGTGGTGAGCACAGAATCTGGAACCCCAGGGTGGCATTTTTACAGCCACGTTCCTGCCTCAACCTACTGGGGCCTGGTTTCCCTTGCTGCTGATGGAAGCCGTTGAATATATCACAGCTGGGGTTTTAACCTGCTTCCAATTAGTGACAAGAATTAAGGTATTTTGGAGCTGCTTAAGAAGCCACCCACTTTGCATCAAGAACCTTTAAGATCTCATGCTACTGAAACGGGTTTTTACTGGCACTGGGAAGTGGTCCTCCATCACCATTTCTCCTCAAAGCTGCCACTATATAAACCTAAAGCTTTTTTTAGTAAACCTTCCCAGTGACCTTAACCTACACACCCACTCTAAAGGGGAATTCTGGTGCCAAGGATCCAATTGACCTTAGTGGCAAGTAGTTCTGTCAGCCCCGTACAGGTCACAGAAGAATCACAGATGACCTGATTTTTCTGCCGCGTGACTTACAGGGACTCCTACCTGGACTTTGTTCCTTCTGCGCCAGAAGATAAGTAGTTGCTAAGAGAGACCACTTTTCCTCCAAGGCTATCATGATATAGGACACAGGCAGAAGTCCAAAGAAATCCATCTTCCAAGTAAGGTTGACCTCACCTTGTCCCCACACCCACCACACTCCCAAGAGCTGGCAGGCCTGGCAGTGGGGTGTGTGTGGCGACAACCTCAAGTACAGCACCAAGTTCCTGAGCAACTTCCTGGGGCCCAAGAGAGAAAGCAAAAACCTGAGGGCACAGGCAGATGCTCATGACACCCACGTGGGCATCAAGGTGAGCACTGCCGGGAGGCCTGAAGCCCTGCCCCAGTCAGGGTGCAGGACCAAGGAGCAAGGTCTGTAGGAGTCCAGCATCTGCCGTGCCCCTCAGCACACACACACAGCTATCCCATGAGAAACCTCATGCCTTCAACCAGCACACCAGTACCAAGTACCAGGAAGTACGAAGGGTCCTGGGCAGCATGGCAGGCTAGGCAGCAGGTAGGAGCCAGGCTTGGGATGCAGCCATGATGGGGGAGAAACATGTTTGGAGAGGGATCTCCATTCCAGGGACTGTCCTTCCTGGACATCCTAGAAGACAACGTAGTTTGAGAACTTTGATATGGTGCAACACCTTGTCCCCACACCCACCACACTCCCAGAGGAGACACTGGCAACGTTCCCAGAGAAGCCCCTCCACCCAGCATAGAGCTAGGGTTGAGGGTCTCCAACTGTTGCCCGTTCTTCACTGGGAGACCTGTGTGGGATTCCTTGTTTCTGCAACCGGCCTCCTCAGGCTTCAGAGCACTTGCTCCCCTATGGGGAGGGGATGAGCACCAGTGTCCACAAGAATGCCTGTGAGTGGAGAATCCGCCCTCCACGAGGGCAAGTGGAACCAGGAGAGATGCCAGCCAGAGCTCCAGCAGGGATGTCTGATGCACTAACCCAAAGGAGCTCCCTGGCCTCAGAAGGATCCGGCAGATGACCACGTTAGTTAGTTTCTGCTCTGAAAAATTCTGAAACATAGCTACTAGGAATCCAATGAAAGTCAAGAAGATCTTGTGTGTCTCCCCCCCAACCCCCGACCCCCCAGGGCCCAGCACCACAAGCAAAAAGATTTTTGTTATTAACCACAGGAAAGGCCAAGTCGATAATGTCCAGAGATGCCTGCTTTATTTCTTACTAGGCGATTGCATTTCAGGCTGTGACATCAAGTAACTGTCTAATTACCAGCTAACCTTGTACCTCTGAACTACAAATCAACAGTCCAATTCAGCAAGGGGCAATGGTGTCAACAGCTGACTGGGGGCTGGGTTTTCTAAATCAGTGGTCTTGGCTGACACAATGCTGTCAGCAGAGACAAGGGTGAAGCCTGCCGTCACGTGGAAGACCCTAACACCTGGTTGAGATAAGCCCAAATCCTGTGACTCCCTAGGTAAAGCCCCCACCCCAAGTCCCAAGGACACAGCAGTTGTTACTTCTGTTTTCTGGGATCCAAGCTACCTGAGCTTGCTCAGCAAAGTGTATCCAAAGCATACTTTTAGTTGACATGCCCTCTGCTCGCACTGCCACCCTAGGATACAGCTCTTTCTTCAGGTCCTTAGGGAGAAAGCTAGGCTTCTGGTAATTTCTTGTCTCTTTTTAGTTCTGCTTTGAAAAGAAAGGAGGGATGACAGAGGTAACCAAAGGTGGTCACAGGCACCGCGGCAGAGTGGGCCAAGTGTCAGAGGTCTGTGCTGGGTGAGGTGGGGCACCTCCAAGAACACAGGGCTGGGTGCCTCTTCTCGGGAAGATGTCCAAGGGGAAGAATTAACAAAATTCCAAGACAGTAGAGGCTGTTTGTACAAGAAGGCAGAAACTTGGAGAAGGTAAGATGAAGGAAAAAAGATGTAAGGAAAAAAATCACATGGTAGGAGCTCAGAGTAAGCAATTACTACATGAATCATTACCATAGCTACTCTTTCTCACCAGAAAAGAACACAAGCTTCCTTTGAGATCGTGAAATCCCCGGCCCAAGAACCGACTGCCAAGCTGGTGTTTTTCCCTCGCACCAAGAGGGAGAGTCACTAGACGAAGTCACTTAGGAAGGGATGTTCTCACCAGCAGCTCTAACCTGAGGCGAGCAAGGCTGCGGCCCTTTCCCTGCTCCACCTGCATGTACGTGTGTCACTGAGCTGTCCTGGGCCCTGCGTGTGCATGCTGACACCAGAGGCCGAGCCAGAGCACCAGCGCACTGTCCCTTCACGCTCGCTCGGCAGAAGAATGCCTGGCAAACACTGCTCCCAGAGCTAGTGACTGAGAGTGTGATGCAGTCCTGGCTCTGGCCGGGTTATGCCAGCCCCGTGAATCCCAGGCTGAGTCTCCAAGCATGGTGGGTTCTTCTGCTGCTGAGAGGATGTGCACCTTAGGGTGCTAGCTGAGGAGTTAATGCAGAAAACAAGGCACCACAGAGAGGTTGGACACTTGGGTTGTGTGATTCAGGACACGCCGGAAAAGTCCAAGGGTGGAGGGAAGAAAGGGGAGGAGGAAGAGGAGAAGATCGAGTTTTAAATAACGTCTCCTGAGGCCGGAGCCCCACTAGATGGGCTCTGGTTTGAGCTTTTCTGCTAGGAAGTCATTCACAAAGGCCTCCACAATGGCAGGGGTGATCTCCTCCACGTCCATCACGTACTTGGCCCGGGCTGACATGTCCAGAATGGTGAGCAAAGGGGCCGCCTCGGGCAGGTTGGTGTAGTCTCGCAGGGAGTCAGTCATGTCATCCTGGAAGTCACCAGAGGGAGAGAAAACAGTACGTTTTCAAGAAGGAGGCTAGAGAGTCCCCAGAACGCAGCCACTCCATTGTCCTGAGGAGCGGGCGGCCATCCGGAAACGATGGGCTCTCAGAACAGGGAGCAGTGGACTCTGTCCTGCCTGGGGGAGGGGAGGGTGCTTTGTAAAGTCCTCTCTGCATCTCCCCCAACCACCAGAGAAGTCCTCTTTCTTCATTAGCACAAAAGCAACTTTAACATGCCCTCTGCTTTGTAAAAATGTGATGTCTTCTGATCACTTACTTTTGCAACTGCCTCTCAATTATTGGCAGCCCCACTATGGATATCTGAGGCCAACCTGGCCAACCTTCAACTCCGGAACGTCTTTAACGGAAACAGATCACTGTCCCCACCCCACCCCTGAGGTTTTGGGGGTGAAACTGCACAGCCAGTAGAAAAGACAGGGCTACTGCAGTACTTCCTGAGGCTTACACGGGTGGCTGCATTTATCATACATTCCCAGTGATTGTCCAGATGAATTTGCCTTATTAAGTAGAACGGCAAACCCAGAAACCCAAAGATAGGAGACAGACCTGTAAGGGAGCAACCATTTGAGATTACCTTTCGTGCACCCGACCCCCATTTGGTAGAGAACAGGAAATGGACTCTACACAGCCACCCCGACCCAAGTCACCCTGCAGAGGAAGGGCCTGGGGTATTCCTGACCTTAAACGCTGGCGAATAGGAGGTATGAGATTTACTGCTCACTGGTTTCTGAGACAAAAAAAAAAAAACAACAAAAAAAAAACAAAAACCCATTCCATTCTCAAAGGGCAAATCTTTAGGAAGATGATTAGTGATCATCTTTTCTCCCTACCCCAGAAATGGCATGCACTTCCAGCAATGGCGATGAGGGATTCAGCACCTCTGGCACTGTTCACCCCGCTCAGGCCCTCCATGTGGGTTAATAAACAACCTTCATGATAGACAGAGGGGAGACACCTGGACAAATACTGTGTATCGAATTCCCATTAGGAGGCCTTGGCCAGCTGAGCACAATGCTGCGTCCCCTCCCCTCTCCCTCTGTGCAAACCACAGGGAGATGAATTCAATGTCTACTAAGGCTTCAGAAGGGATGACCTCCACTTGGCAGAGTGGAGGGGATCAAGATAAACACCCTTAGCCCCAGGAGGAGCGGGAGAGGGCTGGAGTCCTGGCTCAGAGGTGCTTGGTCAGTGCTTGATGTTCCCACACCCCAGGACCATCCCCTTCCACACAGCCTTGCTTCTGAGCATGAGGACGAGAACTGGACTAAGACAGCTGCCAAGGTCAGGATCCCAGGTGAAAGGCACAGGAAGGACGAGGTGGCCAGGTGGCAAGATGGAGCAGTGGATGACCCTGTCAGACCCTCCTCTGTCCTAGACCCTTCCCTCCAGGCCTGGGCCTGGCCACCTGCCAGACCACGTGGGCAGCAGGAGGGACATCACTGCCTCTGGAGTCACACTGACCTCACATTCAGTCCTCTGTGCCACCTACTTAATGTGCGACTTTGAGAAGTCATTTTTGTGAGCCCAGGTCTTGTCCCCTGCAAAACGGGTCTAAGAGCAGCTCGCACAGGGACGAGGCGTGAGCGGTCTGTGCTCTCGAAGCCTCACTCATCTGTGAGATGGTAATGACCCCATCCCCAGTCAGAGAGGTGAGGAGCAGGTGGGATGGTGCCGGTGGTGCTTGTCTTGGTGCCTGCTACACAGAAAACCCGCAAATGCGCCTTTTCAGCCACATTTCTAAAGCAGTTACTGGAGCTCCCCAGCCCCAGCCCTGCCCCTGGCTCGGCCCCTGCTGTCCTGCACCCATCTTTTCTGTCTCAGCCATCTGAAAGGGGTTAGAGTTCAATAAATTCAGAGCAGCTTCCATTTGTGCTTTGTATAGAGCGGGCTCGTGTAGCCCCAAGGCAGGACCCTGTGAACCTGTTTTGTTCCCTCTGCCCCACGGCAGAGCGGGGTGACTTGAGCTGCCTGTGAGGGACCCAGTGGGGCTTAGGAGGGGTGGCTGTTGAGGAGGTGATGAATGGGTGGTGGTTGGGGGTCTGGCCTCATTGCCTCTCCTGGGATCCAGACAACACAGCATGAAACGAGCGCTGGGCTCTGACCAACTGGGGATGCAGATGGGTGGCAGGAGGGCAGGGGGCTTCAAAAAGTGTGTCTGTCAATAGCTTCCAGCCGGCGCCTGGGGTTGGGGGGGGGGGGGAGGGGGGGAGGGGGAGGTGGCGGAGCATGCGAGGACTGGCTTCCTGGGGGCGGGGACTACGGCCATCTTGCAGGGATTTCCCCCATCTGCAGGATGGAGGCTCAAGCACCAGGGTGGGACAGGCACCCGGCTGAGGCCTTCTCACCCTGTGTAAAGTCCTCCGCTCAGCCCATCCCAGCTGGAGGCCTTCAAGGGACAGGTCTTGGGCGAAAAGAGCCTGGGACAGCAGCAGTTTCCCACCTGAGCACCCTCCCCGGGCTGGCTAGGGAACAGATCCGAGTCGAGGCCCCCAGTCAGGATGCCTGCAATGGGGGAGAGCCCACTTTGCAGGTCAGGGCGGAGGGACTAAGTACTGATCACAATCTTTGTGGCTGCCACTCGTGCTAGCGGCCTGGGTAGTAGACTGCCAGAGGCAGCGCTGTCCTGGGAGGGCCTCCTGCTGCTCTGAGGCTGCCGAGCAACAACGAAAGGGAGGAAGGTGCAGCAGGGACCATGCTGGATGACACCTTTTCATGCCACGGTTGTCTGTGGGCTCCTCACCCCAGATCCTGGGGCCCCTTCGAACATCCCCTAGGGTCGCATCGCTCATGTTCTAAGAGTTGGCCAGCCGAGCAGCCCGCGGCCCAGCCCGCGGCCCAGGCCCCAGTGCACTCACCTCCCCCGCGACAAAGAACAGAAGTGGCGCCTCCTCCTCTTTGGCTTTGTACTTGGCAATGATCTTCTCGGCTATTGGCTGGATCAGTTGCTTGGCTGCCTCGGACTCCCCATCATCCTCAGAATCTGTAATGGGGAAAGAGAGACACGAGAAGCACTAGTTTGTGGAACAGATGGAGTGGTGTCCCCTGAGGGAGCTGGGTCCTGGGCCCGAAATGCCCATCCGGGGAAGCCCCTGAATGGAAACAAAACGTCCCCTGGGACACAGACCTCCCCTCCTGGGTGCACGAGGGTGTGTTTGCAGCACATTCGCACCACTGCGCACTGAACTTCCCCTGAGCCAGGATATGAGGTCCTTGTAGCTCTTCTCTCAATCACAGAATCACAGCATGACCTCAGATCTGACCTCCTATCAAAAATGGCAGGACTGATGGAGGCAGTGGGGTGCCCCTGAGGCCCTGGAATGCCAGCTTCAGGGCTAGCCGGACTCTTCTGGGAGAGGATGGACTGCCTGTGTGGGAGGGGGCCTGCCCAGGTGTCCGGAGCCCCCTTTAGTCACCTCTTGCCTCCAGGGAAAGAGCAGCTTGGGAGCAGCCACACACAGGGGCCCTGGGGCTCACTTCAGATGGAGCCTGTAGCCCAGAGCAAGAGCAAGAACAACAGCCCTAGGGGCAAAGCGGGAAGGAGAGACAGGTAGCAGGATTTGCACCTAGAAATGCCACATTGCGCAAGGGGCCCTTAGCCTGAAGACTTGGCAGGACTTATTCTAGATCTACATCTCATCAGCTCTGTGACGCTGGGAACTCTCTTTATCTCTCTGGGACCTTCTCATATCTTCTCAGATGGCCAGTGAGCCGCAACTGTCCCTAAATTCAGAACTGTGTCCCAGAGGCCCCAGGATGTGGGTGTGGGAGCAGGCAGTAGGCGGCAAAGCCCCAAGGACAGTGATTCCCCAGGAGGCCTCTGTTCTTCAAGCACAGGGGCCAGCTTACAAGTCAGTTTGTTTAAGAATCCCCTTGAGTCTGCTGATTGGCTCCCATACCAGACTTCCAGAGCACAGGGTAGGATATGCCCCCCCCAGTGGCATCTCAGCCATGACCCTCATACCCCAGATTATTTGGGGAGTTGGAGCTGAGCAACACAGCCCAAGGCAGAGGGTGAGGTGGCCCTTGGCCAGCAGTTGCTCTGTTTGCAAAAGGAACCAGGGTCATCCCACAGGGCTGCAGGGAGCCTGGAGTGGATGTTCTGGTGTCCCCCTGGCCCCCAGAGCAGTCACCCACTGAGCAGAGAAGACACCGAGGCGGGTACGCAGAGACAAGGCCCTGAGGCTGGGGTGGGGGGCCTCGGCCCAAGGGGGCCCAGCCCCTGCAGCTGCTGTGCACGCAGCCCTGCCTCCTCCCAACAATGGGTCTGTTGGAGGGGGGCCGGGCTCCAGCCTGACCTATTCTTCCCAGCTGGCAGTCGAGGAAGGAAAGCACAGCGGCAGCTCTCAAAGCCCCTCCTGCAGGGGCAGAGCCATGAATAAATCATTGGGGTCAAAAGCAAGGCTGCCGGGAGAGACAAAGGCCCAGGCTCGGCATTGTTGGCATTGTTCAGGATGGAAAGAAGCTGCAGGATGGACACCCCCCACGTGAGGTCTGTCTTGTCCAGCCCACCCTGGGGCTCCTGCTGGGGCTTCATACCTACAAAAAGGACGAGGCAGGGGCCCTCGTTGAGCTGCACGGCATTGGAGTCGGAGAGCTCCAGCACAGGTTTGGGGTGCCACGGGAACTCCCTGCAGTCCTCATCGTTCAGCACCTCCACGCGCCCCTGCCGCGTGATCACTTCCCCCTGTGGGTCCAGCACAATGAGGGTGGGGATGCCTGTGAGGGAGAGAGCTCACTTCAGAGTCCAGAAGTGCTGGGACAGAATCCAGGCTCAGCCACTGACCAGCCATGGGACTCCTTCGGGTCTGCCCGCAACTTGTCCAAGAAACCGGGCAACTCACTTCACCCCCTGGCTTCAGTGTCCTCCACTGCAATGTGGTAAATGGACCGCGGCACCCTCCTTCCCATCTTTGTAAAGATCAGCGAGGTCATGCACTTAAGGAACTCAGCACAGGGTCTTGGCACTTAGAAGCACTCAACTAAATCCTAAAGAGATCCCAGAGAAGCAGGAGACGCCCCTGCCACCTGCAGGGTGTGAAAACACACCCCCACACAGCGTACTTGCTGCCCACATAGGCCAGCACAAATCAACCCAGGCAAGGGGAGTCCACACACAGGCTGGCAGTCCCACCAGTGTGAGCACAGAGGCTGGAGGAGGGGAGGAGCCTGGGGCAGGGGCCACAGCAGAACAGGGGACAGCCGGCTGCTAGTGAGCCAGGGGCCCCACCTCCATCTCCAGCCCTGCTGCCTGGGGAGGTTCTGAGGGGGACAGTCCCTAGAGGGAGCATGCTGACGGCAATGCTGCCACCCCCACTTTAGAGTCCTGGCTGGAGTAAGAAATGCAACACAGAACTCTCCACCACAAACAGCACGCCCCACCCCCCTGCCCATAAAGCCTCAAGTGAAAAACCAGGAAAAAAACCCATCCTGGGTTATACTCGCATTTGGGATTTCCACCTCCTTGCTCTGCGTACCCTGTTCCCTGCTGCCTCTCCTCCAGCCAGGGTACCCCCTACCAACCGCAGCCCATAGCCCTTTTGGAGACACTTGTCTCTCCACTACTGGCAGCCGCTCCCCTCACCCCCTCCTAACCAGCCACCTCTCCTCTGGAGCTGACCAGAGCTTTTTAATTTTCTATGGGCCAGCGAAAGCTGTAGCAATTTAATATTTATAGATTCCAAAGCATTCAGTGAGTAATTTGCTCCACTGACATTTTGCTTCTCTGTGGGGGAGGGTGGGGACAGCAAGGGACCCGGAATGTGGTCCTAGTGTTTTGTTACCCGGCGCGGCTGCTGGCGCAGCAGGCATGCAGTGGTGGGCCTGTCTTCAAAAGGACTTAAGTGAGTCCATGATGTTCACACCTATTAGAAGTAGCCTGGCATGCTGGAGAACAAGTCCAGAGAGAAATGGGCTCCGGAGAACTGCCGTTCCCACCGCACCACACACAAATGCATGCAGCCAGGGCTCCTGGGGGCTTTCAGGACACTATCAGCTGTCCAGGCCTCCTGAGTTGGGAGTCACGCAGAGCCTACGGGCGTTTCCAGCCTCATCCTCACACCTGCATGTTAGCCTCCAGGGGCCTGGGTTCCCCAGCCCCGAGGATGGGGCTGGGCCTGAGTCAGCAGCCTGAAGGGGCTGGGGGCCACGATGGGGGCCTCCCATCGCCACGCCCCATCTCAAATATGCTTTGGCTAAGTTCTTCAATCAGAGTCGGTGTGGTTCTGACATTGGGCAATTAGGAGTGTTGGGTTAAACCAGGGCCTGCCCACTGCTAATATTAGACACAGCAGCCAGCCTGTTTGTAGCCCAGACGTAGGATGCTAAGTTGGTCTGTGGAAGACGGACAGCCACAGAGGACAGAGAAGGGAAGAAAAGTAAAATCTGAAGGCAAAGAAACCCAGTTCCTGGTTTGGTGCCTCAGTTTCTCCAAGGGACTACTCTAAGGGGCCTTCTGTGTTACCACGGCTGTAGCCTCTCTGAAGTCCTCGCTGGTGGGGACCAGCAGGGTAAGGACATGGAGCCCCTGTCTGGCTGCTCAGGGGTCCTCAGCTGATTCCACCAAGGAACAGCACCCCTGGGCCTTGGCTCTCCCCACCCCTTGCCTACAGCTACACAAAAGCAAAGTCCCCACTCGTATTTGTGCTTTGACACCAAAGCCCACATCTAAGAGCCTAAGGTAACCAGGTGTGTGTGACTGTCGTACATCAACAGAAAGCAGCTTGGTAAAATGCCCACAGCCAGACTGCAAACCCAGAGAAGCCCTTTCTGGCACATGCACTGGGCCAGGCCCCTCTGCCATCATGCCCGGCCCTAGAGCCTTAAGTGTGTGTGCTCCCCTCCAGGGGTGACCCGCAGGAAGAATGGGAGAGCTGTCTTAGCACATCTGCTCAGCACTAGCATGGCCCATGCTACTCCACTTCCTCCCCATAATAGACGGCTGCGGGAGGCACGATTAATCCTCTTTTCACGGACAGCCAAGTTACCTACCTAAGGTCATCCGGCCACAAGTGGCCAAACTGGGACAGGACCTCCAGTCTGCCTATTGCAAAAGCTGCTGCTTTTTCTACCTGGCCACTGCCAGCAGGGGCTCTCGCGGGTAGGCAAGGGAAGGCCCCCCAGCATCCAGTTTTCTGCACCAGCAGCCGCCCTCCTCTTCCTCCTCAAGGCCACAGGGAAGGAGGCTGAGACCGCAAATCACCTCTTCCCTTTCCTCCCCCACAGCATGCATTCCAGGCTCCCCTGAAGCGGGTTCCCGGAAGCAGAGACTTAGAAGGAGAAAATAGGGCAAAGCCCCTAATGGGAAACTGAAAGGGAATGGAACATTTCTAATCGATGCCTTTGTGCGAAATAACTTTGGCGGCACCAGTGAGGGGCTTCTCCGAAGGAAATGCAAAGGGAGCACGCGTCATCTCTGCCTGAGCTTCTGGTTCCCCAGCTGGGGGCGCTGGAGTGGCTGGGGGAAAGTACGGTGAGAATTCCAAGGCAGATCCAGGCCACCCACTTCACTTCTTGGAGCCTCATTTCCATGGCCGCCACAGGGGGTAGAGACAGGCTCCTATCTCAGTGGGTGTTGGGAACAACAAACAAGATGACAAGCATAAAATGCTGAAAGCGTTTTACAATGAGTACTCCAGAAGTATTAGCCCCTCTTATAAATAAGTTCATTATTTTTTAAGTAATTTTTTAAGTTTAGTTTTTAATTTATTTTGCGAGAGAGACATAGAGAGCAAGAGGGAGAGAGACAGAGACAGAAAGAGGGAGAGAATCCCAAGCAGGCTCCGCACTGCCAGCACAGAGCCCAATGTGGGGCTCCAACTCATCTACCGTGAGATCGTGACCCGAGCCGAAGTCAAGAGTCGGACACTTAACTGACTGAGCCACCCAGGCGCCCCTCGTTATTATTATTTGTGGTCATCCTAGGTTGATTATGTGGCTCATGAGAAGGCACAGGTACAGAAAAGACTGGTGCCTTGCTCTCATGAGATACACAGAAACCTTGTGCTGGCCGGAGGAGGCTAACTAAAGAAACAGAAAACAGAGACAATGTCCACGCTGCAGCGAGCATCCTAGGAACCATGTGACGTCTACCACATCACAAGTGCAAGCGAGCATCCTAGGAACCATGCGACGTCTACCACATCACAAGTTTGTTTACTTGCACCAGGCCAAGCGTAACCTTTGGGTGAGGAACAAACACCAGTGCTCTTAGAGAGAGCTTCTGCCTCAAGCCCCCTGCCCTGGGGAACTGGGCTGGACCACGAACAGTGCCCCAGAACCCCCTGCACAGTCTCTCTCAAAACCTACAGAACAAAGACCAAGGCCGGAAGGCCTGCTCCAAACAGTTTCCTCCTGGGAGGAGCCTTTCTGTGAATATTTAAAACAATCTCAAAGACATGTGTACTGAGCCTGTCCCACATTTAGTTTGGCTGCTTTTCTGCCAAGCAAAAAGGGGGTTTTGAAGGAGGCGGCAGAGGGGGCCCGGGGCAGTGGGAGAGAAGCTAGGCAGGGCTGTAACCCCAATGACCTTCTGTCTCTGCTTCTAGATGGCAACATGACCCGAGGGGGCTGGCAGTCATCATGCAAAGATTGCTGGGAGCTGGAAGAGAAATGGAAGGAAAAGCAGAGCCTTAGGCAGGAGGAACAGGTGAGGGTACAGGGCAGGGCAAAATAGGTGATCACGATAGTGGTCATCATGGGGACTAGAGCAGGATGGAAACTGTAACATGTCATTAAATAGAAAGTAGAGAATACCCAGTCCCGTGTGTATGATTACAGCTACATATAAGTATGTGTGCGTGTGGACAGAGACCAAAAGGGAGTCGGAACAGTAAAAACAATTGTGTAGTAAGGCAGGAATGCGGGTGAGAGCAATATAGACTCGAGTTTTCTTAGATGGTGTTATGATAAATGTGTATTAGCTTAAAATAAAAACCAAAGAAAAACCGGAGGGCAGTCGGGCAGGGCAACAAACTCAGGCTAACGCCTTGGCCTTATCAATTACGGGTTTCCTTCAACAGCTCCCTCTGCACTCCCTGCTGGCTCCCCCAAAACCGCCCTTGCCTGGAGAGCTATGGAAGGGAGAAGGCAGCTGGTCTGGGTGGTAAAACTCAGAGAATCCCAGGGCACCTGGGCGGCTTAGTTGGTCAAACGGCCAACCCTTGGTTTTGGCTCAGGTCATGATCTCAGAGTTTGTGGGTTTGAGCCCCATCTTGGGCTCTGCACTGATGGTGTGGAGCCTGCTTGGGATCCTCTCTCTCTCTCTCTCTCTCTCTGCCTTCTCCTCATTCTCTCTCTCTCAAAAATAAATAAACATTAAAGAAAAAAAAAAAAAACCTTAGAATCCCAAGGGAGGGTGTGAGGACAGGTCTAGCCTACTTGCACTTGGCCAGCAAGCCCAAAAGCCACTTGGGCACGTGTCTGTGTCAGAGGCACAGAGACGTTTGTGGCAGCATTCCTACAATACACAGAAACCAGACACAAGCAAGCGTCCATCAAACAGGGTAACAGCTACATAAACCGTGGTCCAGTTGTACAGTGAAACCCTTTTCAGCACCGAAGAGAAGTGAATCAGATAGAAATATCAACAAGGACAAATCTTGAAAGCATAATGTTTAGTGAGAAAAGCAAGTTACAGAACGATATTACAGCATGTCAGCACTTAAACATGCTTCTAAAAAACACACCCAGCATGACCATATATTATTCATGGATTCATACATATGCTGTAAGAATATGAAAACCAATTATGAAGATACACATGAAGTGCATGGTAGCATTTCCCCCAGGGGAAAAGGAAAGAGAACCGCGCTGCACAGGAGTGAGGGGGAGTCTCCCCTTGGTCTGTATTAATGCTCCCATTGATCTCTATTTTAAATACCTGAAGCAAAAATCTCAGTTCTGGGTGGTGGCCACACTGGGTGCTTGTTACTATTTTTTTTTCCTGTCTGCTTTTTCTTTTTGTATGTTCTCCAAATTAAACAAGACAAACAGAATGGAGCTGCTCAGGAGGTCCCACGGCAGTGCGTGGCCTGACCTCCCCAGGCCCGCAGGGCCAGCCCTTTCATTCCTGAGATCTATTAAAAACACCAGCATTGGCCCCTCACACTCTAATGACTGAAAAACACAATCTCCAAATGCTTTGTTTCTACATAATAACAATTTAAAAAAATATTTTTATTATTATTTATTTTTGAGAGAGAGAGAGAGAGAGAGAGAGAGAGAGAGAGAGAGACAGCATGTGAGCCAGGGAGGGGCAGAGAGAGAGGGAGACACAGAATCCGAAGCGGGCTTCAGGTTCTGAGCTGTCAGCACAGAACTGACACGGGGCTCGAACCCACGAACCGTGAGTGCATGACCTAAGCCAAAGTTGGACGCTTAACCAACTGAGCCACCCTAGGAGCCCCCCGTTTCTATACAATAAATAGGTTCTGCCTCAAATTCATGTTTTGAAAGGGGCGGGGAAGAGGGCAAAGTTAGGGAAAGAGAGAAGAGAATGGCAGGAAATGGAACAGGAAGGAGGGAAAGGGGAAGAGAAGCAGAAAGATGAGCAGGGAAAGAGGGCGACAGAAAAGCCACATAAGCGACATATCCTGCAGCAAATAGCCCTCACGCTGCTGCCGCCCCCTCCCCCCCTCTGCCCCCCCAGCAGCTGGACTGAAGGCACCATCCACCTCGGGGGCTGTTTTCCCAGAGGCAGGGCCTACATCTGTCCGTCTGTCCACTCGGCCCTACACAGACCTTAGGCTGTCTGCCCTCCCCAGAGGTTGGGGCCAGGGGAGGAGAGGAGGAACAAAACACTAGGGCCCCCCAACCCAGGAGAGAAGGGGCGCTAAGCCTCCCTGCAAAGAACACGGTGTTCCCTGACAGCCCGGATTAGTTAGACAATTGCTAATGGGATTTGCCTTTTGCCAAGTATGTCTAAACCCTTTCCTTAGAAAGGCATTTAAAACCACTTATAGGGCTCCAAATTCCCCAGTCTGCATAAAGCAGTTGGGGTAGGGAGGCCTAGGGCTCGGCGTAACCTGGCTACTCCCCTGAGACAAAGGAAACAGATGAGGCCAAGTGCCAGGGCCTCGGTGAGCCCGGGTGGCCTGGTGAAGCCTGCTGGTCAACACAGCCTGGGCTCAGTCCAGAGCCTAGAGGGAGCCAGTGACCAGCTGCCTGCAGCGGCGCGACTTTCGGCCTGGCCAGGCTCATCAAGGCCTGCGGCAGGCTCTGCGACGACCTCAAGATCCAGACTCTCGCATGGCCGCCTAGACGGGCGGGCACCTCAACAAGGCCTCCTTCAGTGTACTACTGGGTGGGGCTCGCAATCCACAGATGCTGTAAGTCCAGCTTGCGGGATGCCCAGAGGACCCCGGGTTCTTTCCGCATTACCCACTTTCATCCGAGTCTGTCAGGATAACACAGGGGAGCTCTGTCCTCACGTGCCTCAATACACAAAGTGACTGTCAAGATCAAGTTACTCGCTTGCTGTAAGGCACAGACCAGGCCAGGTGGAGGTGGCTCACCTTGGGGGTGGGCAGGGGAATGTACCTGGCACTGCTCTGTGAAAGCGCCTTCAGAATGCTTCCGGGGGAGACACCCAGCCCAGGGCACACAGAGAGTCAGGCGGGGAGCATGAACTCTCCCACACACAGCCTTGCAGGATTCATTGAAGACTGGATACTCAAAACAGCAGGACCTCTCTACCGCCCCTGTGTATGTCTGGAG
The DNA here is from genome assembly GCF_024362965.1 of Panthera pardus. Classification (NCBI taxonomy): domain Eukaryota; kingdom Metazoa; phylum Chordata; class Mammalia; order Carnivora; family Felidae; genus Panthera; species Panthera pardus. Next base: position 56,078,524 of record NW_026526876.1, read on the forward strand.
TGTGTGCACACGATGATACTGTAATATAAGAAATACACATGTGGTCTTCATCCCCAGTTCCTGACACCAAGCTCCTAAAACCCTTGTAATTTCCTCAGTGGCAGGGGTGAGAGGGACATTCTTTGTTGCGATATTTGGTCTTACAACATTTGGTCTCAGAGCCTGCGACAGGAGCTTCTGAGGCCCTTGAAATCTGGGAGTGACAAGTGTGTTGTGTGTAAGGAGTTGACCAATGGTGGGGGAGCCCTTAAATAACTTCAGAAGGTGGGGGCTGGTTGCCAGAAAGGCCTGATGAGAAGGTTGCAACTTTCAGATGGACCCCCTGACCTCTGGGGAAGGAAGGTTGGAGGTTGAGCTAATCAACAATGGTCAATGGGGATGCCTGGATGGCTCAGTCAGTTAAGCGTCCGGGACTCTTGGTTTGAGCTTAGGTCATGATCTCACAGTTCATGAGTTTGAGTCCCATATCGGGCTCTGCACTGACAGTGCAGAGCCTGCTTGGTATTCTCTCTCTCCCTCTTTCTCTGCCCCTCCCTGACTCATGCATGCATGTGTGCTCTCTCAAAATAAATAAACATAAAAAAAAACAATGGTCAATGATTTAATTGATTGTATCTGTGTAATGAAATCTCCATAAAGACCACTAATTGGTGGGGTCAGAGAGAGCTGAGCGGGGAGGGCTGAATCCATGGGGGTGCTGGGAGGGTGGTGTGCATTGAGGACATGGGGGCTCTGTGCCCCTTCCCATATACCTATGCATCAGTCCCATCCGGCTCTTCCAATAGACTGATAGTAAATCAACTGTTTTCCTGAGTTCTGTAGGACATTCTAGCAAAGGACTAAACCCAAGGAGGGGGTCATGGGAACCCCTGATTATGGCCAATTGGTCAGAAGTATAGGACGCCTGGACTTAACGATATTAATGTCTGAAGTGTGGGGATTCTGGTGGGACTGAGCCCTTGACCCGTGGGATCTGCCACTAACTCCAGGTCAACGGTGTCAGAATTCAGTCGACTTGCAGGACACCCAGAGAACCCAGGAGGTTGGTGTTGGGGAGAGGGAACCACTCACACATATTTGGTATCAGAAGTGTTGTGAGTAGGGGCGCCTGGTTGCCTCAATCAGTGGAGTATGCAACTCTTGACCTCAGGGTTGTGAGTTTGAGCCCCATGTTGGATGGAGAGATTACTTAAAAGTAAAATCTTTTTTTTTTTTAAATGAGTGTTGTGAGTAAAAACAGCTCAGAAAATACAGACATACATATAAATACACCTGTTGAATGACTTTGGAAGTTGTAACCACAGAGTCACACAAGACTCAGAAATAGAGTTCAATCAAAAATAATTTTCAGAGTTCTGTGATGCTACGGTGAGTATAAAAGAATAGACAATTCCTTCAAGTTCAAAGGTAGCAGAGCTAGACCGGTGGCATTTAAATATCCTCAGATGCAAGCAAAAGCGAAATCCAGCCAGGGGATGGTACAGCCTGGCAAGGAGCTACCCCCTTCCAAGACTCGAGAGAGGCCATCAGCAGTGATACCAAACCAGGGGCGGGAACCACAAGGGCTCCAAAGGTGGAGACTATCCCCGATGTATTGAGGTGCGTGGGGACAGAGCACCCCTGTAAGGAACATGGTGTTCCCTGTGTCTCCAGCCCAGCTGGAGGGCAGGTACCAGTCACCTTTGCCTCAGGATCTGGCTCAAAGCCACAGCAGGTGTCCAAGAAATGATTGCTGAAGAAAAGCCTGAATGAACCAGAAAGGAAAGAAAGGAGGGAAGAGGGAGGAGGGAGGAAGGTAGGGAAGAAAGGAAAAGAACTCCAGGTTTGGAACCTACATGTCCCCACTCCTTGTCCTAAAGGAGCAGCTGATCCCCGAGAAGAGAGTCCACCTGTGGAACTACACATGGGAACGTGACACATGACAAGAGATCACACAAGCACAGGAGTTCAGAAGAGGGAGGTTTGCTCCATGAGGGAAGGCACTGGGGAGGCAGCATTTGAGCTGGGAGGATGGGGAGGATGTGGAGAATGGTGATGGAGGGCTGGGGAGGGAGGCCATGAGAGATGGCAGGGATGGGGAGAGGACGGTGTGGATAGGGGAGCAGGAAGAAGTAGGGCTGGAAAGGTGGTTGAGACCAGACTGTGGAGAACCACAGCCATGAGGGCTTCTTGGCGGGGGATGAACATTACTATGAGAGTAGATCTTCTGGAAGGTTCACTTGGAGCTGCTCTGCCATGTTGATGCATACAGCACACTGGGGCAGAGGAGGACGAGGTGGAGCAGAGGAAAGGAGGCGTGCTAGGTATAAAGGAACCCTGAGAACACAGGGAGAAGAGCCCTAGACAGGACCCCTCAGAGGACATGGCGGAGGAGAAATCCAAGAGACAGCGGGGCAGGAAACAGCCAGGAGTGGGGGTGATGTGAAAGGAAGAAGAAAGGATTTTAGGGGTAGCCCAAAGTGTCTGAAAACAAAAGCAAATGAAGCAAGAGGAGAATGGGGAGGTCAATAGTGTGGCCTCATCCGATTTTAGGCTTGCAATGTAACCACAGATCAAGTGGAAAAGGCCACATTTAGGGGCATCTGGGTGGCTCAGTAGGTTAATTGTCTGACTTCAACTCAGGTCATGATTTCACGGTTCATGAGTTTGAGCCCCGTGTGAGACTCTGTGCTGACAGCTCAGAGCCTGGAGCCTGCTTTGGATTCTGTGTCTCCCTCTCTCTGCTGCTCCCCTGGTTGCACTCTGTCTCTGTCTCTCTCTCTCTCAAAAATAAATAAACATTAGGAAAAAAAAGAAACAAAAAAGAAAATGCCACATTTATATCTCAAGGCACACCTCCCTCCCAATTCCAGACTGCTGCATCTACACCACCACTCGGTCAAATTCAACATGGTCAGAATTAAACTATTGTTCAACTGAATTCCATATCGCTGCTGTCCACATGCCCTGCATCCAACACACAAGGCTTTCCCAGCTCTGCTGACGGGGACGCCTTCCCTCAGCTGCTTGGGCAGGAAGCCGTGGTGCTGTCTTGACTCTTCCTTTACTCTCACCCTCCACATCGAGTCTGTCAGCAAATTCTAAGACTCTACCATCAACCTCTGCACAGAACCAGCCACGTCTTGCCACTCCTGTTGCTACTATCCCTCCCGGAGCACCACCATTTTGTCCCTGGATGACTACAACAACGTCCCAATGGCTCTCCCTGCTTCTCGGCACAACAACCAGAGGGACCCTACCATTAGATTATGGGACTCCTCTGCCCAACACCCCCCACCCTTGCTGGCCCACTTCACTCAGTGTGAAAGCCAAAGTCCTATTAACAAAGGTCCTTATGGGACCCTCTCTAGTCTAAGCACCCCCAAATTCCCCTTGCTCATCCTGTTCCAGCTACACTGGCCTCACTGTTCCATAAACACGTCAGGCATACTTCTGCCCCAGAGCCTTCGCACTGGCTGTTCCCTCTGCCTGGGATAGTTTTCTCTCTCAGAGAACCACAAGGTTAATTTTCTCATCACCTTCTCCATGGAGTTGATCCTGACCACCGTATTTGAAATTGTGACCCACCCTTGTCCTCCCGATCCCTTTACCTTGCTCTAGTTTTAATCCATAGTTCTCATAACTCAATACACCACACACACTATTATTTTTTTTTTTGAGAGCATGCATGCGTGCACGCCAGTGGGAGTGGAGCAGAGGGAGAGACAGAATCTTAAGCAGGCTCCACACCCAGCACAGAGACCAACACGGGACTGGATCTCACAACTGTGGGATCATGACCTGAGCCAAAATCAAGAGTCAGATGCTTCACTGACTGACCCACCCAGGCGCCCCCACTTTGCTTTTAAAAATTATGTTTACTGCCTATCTCTTTCTGCCAGAATGTAAGCTCCATGAGGTCAGAGACATTTTTTTTTTTTTTAGTTCATCAGCAGACAAACACCTGGCATATGACATGCACATGACTATTATTTATTAAATAAAACATGACCAGGAGGTGCCGGTGACCTGAGAGGCCAGTGGCAGCTCAGTAATGGGCCAAAAGAACAAGAGGTGAAGCAGATTCTCTGAGCTCCACGAGGACAGGGGCCACGACCTTACCATGCTGGTGGCCCTTGTAGCACGAGGCAGGTCACGTGGTAGAAGCCAAGGAAATGGCTTGAGAATTTTTTTAACTCATCTTATTTTACGTTTTTTTCTTGAGAATTTTGATGTTCGACAAAAAGAGAGAGGAATGGTAGCTGTTTGGGACTGAATGTGTTACCCCCAAATTCATATTTGAAGCCCTAACCTGGGGATGGGGCCTGTGAGGAGGTGATAAAGGTTAAATGAGGTCTTAAGGATGGGGCCCTGATTGGATAGGGCTAGTGTCCTTATAAAAGAGAAGAGACACCAGAGCTTTCTCTCCATCATGTGAGGACCCAGCAAGAGGGTGGCCATCTACAAGCCAGAAATCAAGCTGTCACTTGGAATCGAATCTCCAGCACTGTGAGAAACCAATGTCGGCTAGTTAAGCCATGGTGGGCATTATGGCAGCCCGAGCAGCCCGAGCCAGCAGCATTTACAGCTAAGAGAGACCCGAGCATTCCGTGAAGTGGATGGCAAGGAGCTAATAGAGAAAGAGAGACAAGGAGGTAAGAAAGAGAAGGAAAACTGCAAGAGGCAAGAGCAAGACTCTAGAAGAACAAAGGCAGAATCTCAGAAAGCCCAGCTGGTATTTCTTCTAACAAGAAAGAAGAAAGGCGATGGGGGAGATGCCCAGACATTCTAAGTGATGCACCTGCCGACATAAAAGAGGTATTTCATGGCAGAGAGGAAGGAACAGGGACCTCAGGAGAGACTGCACCGTGGGACACCAACAGGGAGGAAGGGGACGGCGCCAGAGCTCAGCTCGTGGTCACCAGGGGAGTCCAGGGCCAGCCCCTGCTCCACACCCTCATCACTCTGCTCTGTTCCAGCCTGTGCAACGCTGTTCCCTGCAACCCCCACCCCCCACCCCCAGAACAGGCCATGTGCTTTTCTACCTTCTGGTTGGGTAGTCAGAGGCAGTTTGATACGAAAACTCATCTGCACAGGCACACCTCGTTTTATTTCACGTCACTTTACCGCACCTCAGAGATAGTGTGTGTGTGTGTGTGTGTGTGTGTGTGTGTGTGTGTGTGTGTTTATAAACTGAAGGTTTGTGGCAATTCTGTTCAAGCAAGGCCATTGGTGCGCCATTAAAAAAAACCTTTTTTTAATGTTTACTATTTATTTTTTTGCGAGAGAGAGAGACAGAGCATGAGCAGGGGAGGGGCAAAGGGAGAGGGAGACACTGAATCCGAAGCGGCTCCAGGCTCTGAGCTGTCAGCACAGAACCTGATGTGGGGCTCAAGCTCATAAACTGTGAGATCACGACCTAAGCTAAAGTCAGATGCTTAACCGAATGAGCCACCCAGGCACCCTCACTGGCACCATTTTTCCAACAACATTTGCTCATTTCATGTCTCTCGGTCAACATTTCAGGAATTCTTGCAATATTTTAAGCTTTTTCATCATTATTACACTTGTTATGGTGATCTGTGATCAGTGATTACAACTCGTTGAAAGCTCAGATGATGGCTGGCATTTTCTGGCAACAAATTATTTTTTGATTAAGGTATGTATGTCATTTTTTAGACATAATGCTATTGCACACTTTACAGACTAATAATTATATCACATGGTGTTGATCACATGGTGAGGATTAACTGACTTAATACATATGAAAATGGAACCATATTGAGCACATAATAAACACTCAATAAAAAGACTACACTGTAGGGAGGCCTGGGTGGCTCAGTCGATTGAGTGTCCAACTTTGGCTCAGGTCACGATCTCATGGTTCGTGAGTTTGAGTCCTGTATCAGGCTCTGTCCTGTCAGCACGGAGCCTGCTTCAGATCCTCTGTCCCCCTCTCTCTCTGTCCCTCTTCTGTTCGTGCTCTCTCTCTCTCAAAAATAAATATTTAAAAGACTACAATGTAGTGTAAACATAACTTTTATAGGCAATGAAAAACCAAAAAATTAATTTGGCTTTACTGAGACTATGCTTTATTATGGTGGTCTAGTACTGAACCCACGATACCTCTTGAGGTATATGTGTACTTGTAAGCACAGTATCGCTGACTGGTAAGATCGTTACGAAACGCTGCACAAGAACTTACTAACAACGTGTGCCTCTAACAGAAACCAGGCCTTCTAATGCACATGGAACCCCCATAATGCCACAAAGCAGAAGACACTAAGTGACCCTGTGAGGCTAGAGGGAGGCAGAGGCAGGGAGATGGGCACTGGGCTGCAGAAGCCACCTGGGCCACCTGTCCCAGAGCCTGAGGGAGCAGCCTCCCTCTCGCCATAGGTAGGCCTGAAGCCCAGTGTGAGGCTGGTCACGGTGGACACTCAATGTGTCCATCAGAAATATCAGCAGACAATCTGCCTCTGGGATTTCTCTTCTGGTCTAGATTAAGTATCACTATCTCATTGATCACAAGTTCAAGGACCTCGGCATGGTGCTCAAGGCCCTCTAAGATGTGGCACCGTTGACCTTATTGCACACTCTGCCCTACAATACACTACAGTATCCCACTCTGGCCTTTGCCCCAGACACTCCCTATCTAAATCCCATCCTCCAGAGCCATCTCTTCAGTGAAGCCCTCCTGGTTCAACAGCTCCAAGCCAGAGTCTCACCTGGACTCAGATTAGTCCATTGCATGGCTCTTCATGAGATGCTACTTTGAGAAGGATCCTGTGCTTTAGTGCATGTCTGGCTTGACAGGGCTGGAGGCAGACAGATCAAGGTCAGCAGGCAATGCCTGCCAGGATGCCGGCAGGAGTGAGTCCTAAGTGGTCAAGGAAGCAGTCAGCACAAACCCTGTGCCAGGGAGACTATAAACCTGACAGTGAGGAAGCAGGAGGTGGGAGCTGGGAGAGCAGGCAGGTCCTCCCTGAAGAGAGACTAGCACAGATGGCAGGGACCGTATGCCATGGAGCCAGCAGATGGGGAGCAGTGGGGCTGGCCCAATGCAGAGGACGCTGGCTGGCTGGCACTGGGTTCGGCCTGAATCTCACATTCTTTCACTGTGGCTGGATGGCCTCTGCTTGCTTGGCCACAGGGCCTCTCCAGGTCAGCTTTGTGGTCCTCAACTGAGGGCTCCTGGAAGTCGCGACCACATGTGTACTTCTCGTCCCCACACCGCCTGGGCCTTAAGAGATGAAACCAAACCAGTGCGTCTCTGAGAACTCCCCCTTCTCTTCTTCCTCAGTCATGGTCAGCCACTTTCTGGCTGTCTAAGCCACGCCTAACAACTGCGGCTCTTACGTCTGTAATATTTATTTATAGGTTTATTTATAGGTGTAAATATGTAATATTTATAGGCTGACAGCTGGGGAATCCAAGAGTTCCCTTCTTGGCTATCTGAAGGCAGACAGAAAATGATCGATTTAATTTTTCTGTGCCCTACCCAACATTTTACAGGGCACCCCCCAGCCCTAGGAGTGTGTCCAAAACTTGTGTTGAATCTTGCAGAGCTTGTGATCTTTCCTTATGAGGTCTCTGTTCTGTGCCAAGTACCTCACAGAGCAGAGACACGGGGCACAGACGGCCACCTCAAACTACCTATGCATGATATAGACCATCTTTTGGTAATTATTAGCTTCAAGTGACCCTACAGCCTTAGCACTGACCATCAGGAATACCTACATCACGCTGGCCCCCACATCCAGGAAAGGGCAGCTCCCTACCTCGGAGAGAAAAGATTCTGCTTATTGATGGCACACGCTTGGGAAGAAAGGTGCCTCTGTGTGAAGTGGCCTCGTGGTGGAGCAGAGCAGCCAAGTGAGGCCCAGCACCTGCTCTGCCCTCTGGGACAAGTGTCAGTCTTCTATGGAGACTTCTATGAACAAAATGGCACCGACTGGACCAACACTTTGTAGTTCCTCAAGACATTGTCATACTCTGCTCTCTAGGTATTTCCTAATGTAAATCTCCTCCTGTCCACTCAAGGGCAGCACTGGGCTACTCTTCTGGTTTCTTATTTCCCACCTGAGTTCAGTCCACAGGCTTGGTTGCTAGCAGGAGCTCAAGAAACAGATTCCTATGCATTTAAATCTACTCTCCCTTTCTTCCAAAAAGGATCAGAGGCTGCTTAAAAAGTACATGATATAATAAAACAAAAACAGAGGAAAATACCTTCTGGAAGTGAAAACAGGGAAGGAAGAGCAAACGAACCCAAGGTCAAGGGCATGCAACAAAAGAGGTGAGCTTTGCAAAGTTGCTAAAGGTGGTTACAAATTCAGCTCTGGGTTTTCCAGAGGCTAAAGCAAAAAAAAAAAAAAAAAAAAAAAAAATGCTGGCGGGGTGGTGGGGGGTGGGTGTCCACAATGAAATTCAACATGTATAAAAGGTGAAAGAAAAAAACAAAAACAAAAATCCACCACTTGCTCAGGAGAAGCTCAGCTTCTGCTGGGTACTATAGGATAATTTCCTAAGCAGAAATTCCACAAGTGGGATTTCTAAATTAAAGGTTTAGTAGATTTTTAAAGGCCTTTGATGTATATTGCCAATTGCTCTCCTGAAAGGTTGTCCTGATTTACATTTCTACTAGCAGTCTGATCTCTTCCCTACACTGGGGGTTATCTTTTGGTGGAGATGGTGGGGGTGGTGGGACTTCTTTGCAAATGAGATAGATACAAATTCAGTGTTTTCATTTGTAAATCATGGAAGTATGCTGAATATTTTCCATGTCATGAAAATGATATGATTATATCATATCAATGTACTAGATGAATTGCCTACCTCATATCTTATACATTTTTTTGGCTAAATTCTCTTTTTTTACTAGTGTCTAAGGAGAGATCTTTTCCTATGAAAGATCTTTTCCTATGGTTATTTGCCATACATGTTATTAATATTGTTGGTTGCCTTTATTTAAGCTTTTTGACATCCAAAAGTTACCTTTTTTATTGTAAAATGAAATTTCCTCCTTTTCCCCCCAAGTTAATCAGTTAAATGCTTATTAAATGCCTATTCTGTACCCAACACTGAAGCCTCCCAATTTTACTGAGAAAAGAGAGGATAAGTGGGGTGCCCGGGTGGCTCAGCTGGTTAAGCATCCGACTCTTGCTCTCAGTCCAGGTCATGATCTCACAGTTCATGAGTTTAAGCCCCATGTCATGCTCTGTGCTGACAGTGCAGCCTGCTTGGGATCCTCTCTCCCCCTCTCTTTCTGCCCCTCCACTGCTCATGCTCTCTCTCTCTCCAAAATAAATGAACTTAAAAAAAAAGGAGAGAGACAGGTTAAGTAACTAGCTCAAGGTCACTCAGCAGTAGGAAGTAGGGACAGGACTGGGTTGTTGGTGGCCTAGACTAGAGTGGTGGTATCAGTGAGGGTAGAATAAGACAAGAAACAGGAAACAATGTCCCAAAGATCCAAGAGGCCCCATGCCTAGTGCAGGTAGGACAGCCGACATTCTTTTTGGTATGTACATGTAAGATGCCTCCCAGTCATCAGTGACAGTATGTTCCAAGGCCCAACCATGTGACACAGAGTCACATCTTATGTGACTCATTTGTGCGTGAATACATACATGCACACAGACATGTACAGAAGCTGGGAGAGAGGGACAGGAGAAGCCAGAACATGACTGGAGGAGATAGAAGAAGACAGACATCAAAGACACCTGCCGGTGTGTAAGGGGAATAGGGAAGAGAGAAAACTCAGGAATGTCCCAGTATTGCTGCAAGGACCAAGATGAGAAATCTGTGGTCCTCGGAAGGAGTGGGGCACGGCTGCATGTAGACATGGGCACTGAAGTGCAGCAAAGTCTAGGTAATGATAAGGAAAGACCTGGAACTAGTCAGCCTACCAATGGGGCTCACCTGGAGTCCCTCCAAGACCTTCTAGTCACAGCCCCAGAACTGAGGCTGAGGAACACTCGCACTGGCTGGTTGCACCCATTTCCCACTGTACAATGACAATAAGATGGTCACATCTCCTTTAAGTAATACACAGAGTTACCTTTGGAGTAAAGATTTGAATCCTAAAAGCAAGAAGGTATATTTATTTATTTATTCATTCATTCATTTTTAAGTGTTTATTTTTAAGAGAGAGAGACAGACAGTGAGCAGGAGAGGGGCAGAGAGAGAGGGAGACACAGAATCCGAAGCAGGTTCCAGGCTCTGAGCTGTCAACAGAGCCCAACGTGGGGCTTGAACCCATGAACCACGAGAACATGATCCGAGCTACAGTCGGACGCTTAACCAACTGAGCTGCCCAGGCGCCGCAGGACTGGGTCCATTTTTACTCAAGATTGTATCCCCCATGTCTGGAAGAACACAACGTCTGGAAGAATACAGCCCTCAGTAAACAGTGGTTGAAGGAACGAATAAATGAATTGAGAGATCTGAAGTTTTACTTATCCTCACAAAGTGGCAATTTAATGCTCTGCTCAGTACCACTGGCCAAAGGTCATTCCTGATGCTCATCTCAACAGATACTGCTCCTACGTCTAGGCACTCATGTTGTAAGACTCTGTGCAAACACAGTGCTGGAAGGAAAAAGCTGTGGCATCTTCTTTTAAGTTATTCAACTTGGTCCCTTCACTTCTGGACTAGTAAACAATGTTATTACCACTCAGCTTTTGTTTGGAAAGGGAGCTCCTTTCATCTTTTCTTATTAATAGGAGACATGAGCCTCCATGGGATGCCTGGCTGGCTCGGTTGAGCGTCCAACTTTTTTTTTTTTGAGCATCCAACTTTTGATTTCAGCTCAGATTATGATTACATGGTCATGGGATGGAGCCCCATGTTGGGCTCCACACTGATAGCTTGGAGCCTGCTTGGGATTCTCTCTCCTTCTCTCTCTGCCTCTCCCCTGCTTGTTAATGTGTTCTCTCTCTCTAAAAATAAAAATAAATACCCAAAGTGTGGTCCCTGGGCCACCAGCATCAGTGTCACTTGGGGGCTTGCTAGAAATGCAGACTATCAGCCCCACCCCACCCAGACCCAGGAAATCTGAGTCTGTATTTTTACAAGGTCCCTAGAGGACTCTTAGGCACATATGAAATGCAGAAGCACTGATTTAAAATTAAATATTAATTATTTGGAAACTTTAGCTCCCAACAGAGCCATATGCTCACTCTAAATGGTGAAGAAAAAGCTTAAAAAGAACCTGATGAGTTCTCCTTAGCTGTGGAATTTGTGGCTAAATTTTGTCTTTTTTTTCTTTCTTCACTCCCTATAACACAAGCAGCACTGAGATCTCAGATATTAGCTGTGTCTGTCTAGGGCTAACCAGGATCTGGTAGTACTGCTACAAAGGAAATGAGTTTAATTCTTCTTTTAAAATTGAGATGTAATTGACATATAAGAATGTATTTAATTCTTAACAGGCCAACTAAGTGCTTTACCAAGAGAAAACCGGGCTGGATGAAGGCTGGGAAGGAGGTTTCACATAACAGAGAATAAAAACACAATTCGTCTCACTTAATAATCATTATTTCTGAAAAATGCCATGATTAGTACTTCAAGTCCCAGTTTTCAACACTCTCAGGACATTGGTTTTCTCACCAAGAAGGCACCAGCCACTCAGCCCTCACTCTTGTGCTTCAGTAACCATGAAGTGCTTTACATACGTTATCCTTTTAATGCTCCCAGCAATTCTTTGTGGCAGGGATTTATCATGCCCATTTTGCAGATGAGGAAACTGAGGCTTAGAGAGTCTGACTGATGGAACCAAAGGTCACTCTTAGGTCTGTTTGACAGAACCCTCAGGATTCTGGCCATGTCATTTGGGAGTGTGTGCTCCATAGCCCAAGGGCATGAGAACCCACCAGGTCAGGTGGTGAGAAGTAGCTGTTTCACCTGGGCTGGTCCTTTTTTTTTTTTAATGCCTTTAATGAGGTGTAATTTACATACTGCAGAATTCACAGCATGTCATTTTTGAGACGGTAAGGAACATGAACATGTAATGGAAATAAAGATGTCCTTTTCCCTCTAAAAGAAAAGCCAAAGAGGTGGTGAGCCCAGATGAGCAGGTCTCCAGGGATCCCCAGGGAGTCGGGAACGCCTACCTTGGATTCCATACAGCCGGTTGAGGCGTGACCGCCGGGCCTCATCGGTGTAGGGGACAGCGAGCCAGGGCATCTCACTGAAGTACTGTTTGAATGAGTCCTCTGACCTACAGAGACACACATAGAAACAAGGCTCTGTTACCCCTGAAAGTGCCACCGCAGGGTCCTCCCCACCTTCCACCAAGTTACACCCAGGGCTCTGCAGATGCCAGCGCCTCTGAACATCACGCTCCTCAGACACCAGGCTACAGGGGGGCATTTTTCTACCCCTTCTGGTTACCGTGCAGCAACAGCCTCCACACGACAGGCGGATGGGAACTGAACCACTAGGCCATTTCAAGTAGCCTGTTCCTGTGGATCCTACCAGTTAAACTCATGCCCAAGTTTCTGTTTCCAACACGGGCAGGTGGTAGTTTTATAAGAAGCCTAGATGTACAGGGACATTGCGGTCCCCGTGATACTTCTAAATTGTGCATATAACAGTCTTGTGTACAGGAGCACACTTTTAACTGAGCATAAACCTATGATTCCATGTATAAACAACTCTAGGAATGACAGATCTATCCAAAGTGATAAAAAGCAGATCAAGGGCTCCCTGGGGCTCGAGTTTGGGGGTGAGAACTGACCAAGAAGGGGCACAAGGGCACCTTGTGAATGACAGAAATGTTCTATACTTCACTGTGACAATTACAGGGGTATATACATGGGTCAATATTCACTGAATTGTATGTCCAAAATGTATGCATTTTATTGTATGTAAATTACACTTCAATAAAGTTGATATTTTTTAAAGCTTTAAAAAAAAATGATGACTGTGGCACCTGGGTGGCCCAGTGGGTTAAGTGCCTGACTTCGGCTCAGATCATGATCTCATGACTAGTGAGTTTGAGCCCCATATCAGGCTCTGTGCTGACAGCTCAGAGGCTGGAGCCTGCTTTGGATTCTGCATCTTCCTCTCTCTGCCCTTCCTGTGCTCTCTCTCAAAAATAAATAAACATTAAAAAATTAAAAAAAAATAAAAATAAAAGAGTGATGATTGCTTATCCCCAGTTACATGCAGAGATGGGGAGCTGGGAGTACCAGGGCTGGACCATGGGCCAATACACCAAGCATGGCACAGTGCAGATATCAAAGATACAAAATGCTGGGGCGCCTGGGTGGCTCAGATGGTTAAGCGTCTGACTCTTGATTTAGGCTCAGGTCATGATCTCTCAGTTCATGGGATCGAGTCCCGCATTTGGCTCTGCACTGGCAGTACGGAGTGGGCTTGGGATTCTCTCTCTCTCTCTCTCTCTCTCTGCCCCTCCTGTGAGCTCTGTCTCTCTCAAAATAAATAAATAAACTAAAAAAATTTTTTTAGAAGATACAAAATGCCCTCAGTGTGTTGGCATCTCAGAGATCCTTCTGTGAACAGGAACTTGAGAAGCAGAAGCACCTGGTGGCTCGGTCTGAACCAGAGTTGGAGTTTTGTGATGAAGGAAGGTCACTGATGAATAAAACCAGCAAGGGGGCCTGCAGCAGAGGAAGCTGAGGCTAAAAGGACCAGACGTACTCCAGGACGAATGTCTGCCCTTCTGGTTTTTAGGACAGCCCCCAGGCAAAGCACGAGGCCTGAGCGGAAAAAAATTATAGCACAGCCATCCCAGATAGGTGTCACATTCCATTAGCCTCCAGTTCTTTTCTTTCCATCCCTCCCCCACCACACCCTTTCATCACAATCCATAAAGCTGAACGAATCAGAAAATTGCATCCTAACCTCAAATGACCTAGGCCGGAAGTGGGACGTGCCCCAATATTTACAGCAAGAACAGGTTTTTCTCAGCTCCCCTTCAAACAATTGCATGAGAAAATCTAAAAGGCATCTGTCTGCCAATCATCCCAGATACGCCTTCCCCAATTCCCATCTCCACACTCTACACTTAGCAGGCGAGAAGCGTAAGGCAAAAGAAATGCATGTTAACCACCTTTGGGGAAGGGAACCACACGGCCACTTTCCCCAGCACGCGTTACCTGTCCGCACTAACAAAGATGATCTCAAATTTCTGGCCTGCCTCCTTGATCTTCCGGTAGGATTCCACCAGGACCCGGGTGAGGCTTCGGCAGGGTGGACACTGAAAGAGGAGAGTGAGATCCTACGGTTTGACCCTGTACCTTCGTCTTCTCCTGCCTGCAGAGGCCAGGTAAGCAAGACCCAAGTAGGACCGGGATAGCAAGACCCAGCTTATTAAAGAGGCAGAAACAAACGTGCCCCTTGTAATGGTGAGCATTCAGGATAGGCTCTTCTCACCTCCACGGTGTGCCAGCAGGCAGCAGTTTAAATGAACCCCCTTGGAGACCAGTAGAAGCCTCATCAGAATGGGTGAGAAAGACTACCCTTTCAGACCAGTCAAAAGAAGAATTTTCTTGCTGCTATTATCATTCAAAATAATAAGCGCTCGTGGCATGCAAGCCATGCATCAGGTGCAGGAGGAAGTAAGAACACCAGGAAGTGATACCCGAGCAGTAACACCCCTAGAAGCCAACCCCAACTGGTCTTAGTGGCAACATTGCTGCTTCCTTCCGTCTGGACTAAGGAGGGCCTGAACACTCACCCAGTGTGCGGAGAAATAGACTCCCACGTGAGACCCCTCCAGGCTGCTGCTTTCCAGGGACTGTCCGTTATTTCTAAGCAAGGGCCCCGCAATGACTTCCCTGAAGGGCTTAGGTCCCCAAGGGAATTCCAAACCTGAAACAGGCAACAGGTGGTAAGAACGTTAAGATTCTTTCTTGAGACTTCGGACCCAAGAGTCCTCACAGCGGCAGGGCATGACAGCTTTATCATCAAATAGTATTTGTTAACACACGCATAGGATCTGGAGCTAAAACCCAGGAATGAAGGCAGAACCTTATCCACGGCACAGCCCCACCTACCTTCAAGACAATGGTTCCCGAACCTGGGTGATCATAGGACCCAGCTCCTGGGGGGCTTTTGAAAAGTACAGAAGCCCAGGTCATGCTCTGAGTCTTGGGATCCGGGGCCAAGGCTGAAGATCTATGTCCAAAATAAAGCAAAACCAACTCCCAGGGAAGTCTGATGATGGGCCAGGATGGGGAATCACTGCCTCGTGTATTAACCATGAGTTTCTTCAAGTCCAACCCCGGAATCTCAGTGGCTCTCCATTCTGACGGCATTTCAGAATCAGCTGGGGCATTTTAAAATATCATGCTCCTGGGACCCACCCCCAGAGATTCTGATTCAGTCAGTCTGGGTTGGGGCCCAGGGAACCAAGTGAGAATTAAATCCAGTAAAAGGAAAGAGTAACACTCACTCAACCCAGATGTTCTCCATTCTGATGACACTTAAGCCCCAGGCAGGAAGAGCAACAGAACAGCGTTTTCTCACAGGGTGGTCTGTGGACCACCGCCTCAAAAATCGCCTGGGTTGGGGGAGGGGGGAATGGGAGACACGCAGACTGACTAAACGTGCAGATGGGCCAAGCCCGCCCTGAAACAAATGGTCCCAAATATCTCTGGGGATGGAGCTGGGAAATCTGCATTTTTAACAAGATCAGAGTAGAGAAAGAGTGTGAGTGTGAGTGTGAGTGTGTGTGTGTGTGTGTGTGTGTGTGTGTGTGTGTGTGTGTGTGTGTGAGATCTGCGAAGGTGAAAACTTGGTTCTACCATGCCTTGGGTTTTACTGAGGGCAATTCTTTGAAGCAGGTGAAATTTTTATTTGGAAAACCTGTGACCAGGGTTGAATTTCCCTAACTAATAGTAAGTGAGGAAGGGAAGACCTTAGGATGCTTTTAAGACTCCAGTGCCAGTGGGACAGAAACAGACCTTGGACAGCCAGTGAGCAGGGTGATTAGGGCAGCCTACACCGGGTACATCACCAAGGCCAAGGCTGCAGGACTTGGGCAGCACCAAGAAATGAAGTCAGTCACCCCTGAGGCCAGGAGAGCAACACCAAGACTATGACTCTGCTAGGGTAATATTTTAAAGAGGAAAAAAATCTCACAACCACTTAGTTTGCCTCTAATTGTTAAAGGGACGGCTGCCGTGGAAACAGCACCAGAAGTCCATCTCCAGGCTCTTGTTGCTTCTCAACGACCTCCTCAGCCCTCAGAACTGAACTTCCTTTTTCAGATTCCATCTCCTTTGGCCCATGAATGAAAGCCTCCAAGAGGGACATTCTGATCTCTTTAAAAACATTAATCATGACTTAGAGAATACTATAATTTCATCAATTTCATCACGACAATATCCTCTAGCTAAACAAACGCCCTCAGATATATTTCATTTGTATGTTCTCTACCAGTAGGGATGGTCAGGGTAGGGGGACAGAACGGGGAGTACGGGATAGACACGCCAAGGTCCTACCTTCTGGGTCATCACGGATCACCAGCAGCCCATTCCTGCACACGACCTTCCCAGTGGTGGCGTCTAGGAATATTAGTGATGGAATGTTGGAAATTCGGTATTTGTTCCAAAGTTTAAGCTGTAAGAAGCAAAGTGAAAAAGGTGGTTAAGTCCAAACCAGATCGATCGAAGCATCCTTTTGAGCCCCATCAGGCCTGAGGGGTGAAAGAACTGGAAAACACTGCTGTACAGGGAAATGAATAAGTGAAGCTACAATCATTGGCCTCTGTGGTCTGTGACAGGGGAGGGGAGTCTGAGTCCCATCCAGGCTCAAGCTGTGACAGAGGCCAACAGAAGACCACACCTGTTCTAAGACAGCTCTTCTCCCCCACCTCTCCCACGGGCACTTCCTCTAAAAGGCATAAAGATGAAGGGTGCCTAGCTGGGCTCACTTGATTAAGTGTCCGACTCTTGATTTCGGCTCAGGTCATGATCTCATGGTTCGTGAGTTCGAGCCCTGCATTGGGCTCTGGGCTGACAGTGCGGAGCCTGCTTGGCATTCTCTCTCTCCCCCTGTCTCTCTGCCCCTCCCCTGCTCTCTCTCTCAAAATAAATAAACTTTTAAAAAAAGCATAAAGACGAAGATGAATTAGGAAATGAACTACATGTGCACCCCCAATACCAGGTGGTTAAGGCAGGAAGGGAGGCTTTTTGTTGGTGTCTCTGAACCCCATCAGCAGGCAGGTGCTCCCCTGCTTCCCGGCTCTGCTGTGGCACCTGAGCTCCAAGGGAGAGGGGACAAGAGTATCCCAACAGAAGACCAAGTAGCCAGAATCCGGCGCTCTCCCCACCACATCGGTTCCTGCACTTGGGAGTATCGGCAGTTGCTGTGTGTGTCATTCACCCACAAACACTAGGGAAGCAACATCCTGAGCCGGCTCCAATTCTTAGTTCTCAGTGCCACTCAAAACAACGTACAATCTACTGGCAGGTTCGATGTTGCCTCAGCCAACTGTCAGAGGACCAGGGTCTAGGAGAGGTGAGGCTGAGAAAGCATGAATGCAACAGCCCGGGACAGGAAGCTGAGGATGTGCAGACTCCTTTATCGGCTCCCGGCCATCAGAGTGACCGCCATTCAGGGGGTCCACTGGGTGCTCTGGAACTTAACTGCCAAGCCCAGAAAGCAACATAATTAAACAAAATGTCCAGCTACCAACGGGAAATGGCAGAATGGCCCAAATGTCTAACTACCAACGGGAAATGGAAGAATGGCCCACTGCTGATTCAGCTGCAGCCTCCCTTCCGGGGGCCTGGGGCCCACACAGGAGGGCTGGCCGCCTGGGCATTGGCAGAATGGGGCGCGGATGTGTCAAGGGGAAGCAGGCACCAGAAGTCCAGCTGCACAGAGCAGATTATTATTGTTTTTAATTCAATCTCAAGCTGCGAAGGAGTCGGGTGGGGTATCTGCTACAAAATGTTAGGCTTCCCCTGTCTGTGGAGACCTGGGTCTTGGCAGGAAAGGTCGTGGGACCCCACCTCGAACTGGGTGAGCCCTGCCTTTCCAGTGGGCTCCCAAACCAGCCCTTCTAACAGGAGCGACTCTGCACATACAGTCGGCAGTGACCAGTACTACATCATTCCAGAGAAACCTGATACGGGCTTCAGATCAAACATTTTTAGGAGGAAAGGCTCAATAGCAGAACAAGACCATCCTGCTGCTGGGATTAGCTTCCTAAGTCTGCAAGTACAAGGATCCAGCCAGGTTAATAATTTTAAAGGGGGGCAGGAAGGAAGATGAAGGGATTTATCTGATTTAAAAAGTAATTATGGGGGGGTAGTAATTATTGGAAAAAATGAGAAACACAGCAAACCGTAAAAACGGAGATAAAAATCACCCATGACTCACCACTTAAAAAGCTTGGGCAACTTTATATTTCTACCAGTGGCAAAAGAGAGCCCATTCCTCAGTATTCTTACCAATATTACTTAAAAAAATTTTTTTTTCCCTCAATGTTTATTTTTGAGAGACAGAGACACACAGAATCTGGAACAGGCTCCAGGCTCTTATCAGCACAGAGCCCGACGTGGGGCTCGAACCCACGAACTGTGAGATCATGACCCAGGTCAAAGTGGGACGCTTAACCAACTGAGCCACGCAGGCACCCTCCTGGGGTACACATTTTGGCAAGTAATCAGGGAAGGCATCTTTGAAGAAATGGCATTTGAGCACAGATCCCGGATATGAGATGGGGCGAGTCACATGCTCATGGGGGAAGGCCACCTGAGGCCCAGGGCACCTGTTAGAGGCTGGGAGGCAGATCAGAAAGAAGGCTGGGGTAGACGCAGTCAGATAGAGTCGGGGAGAGGGGCCACAATGAGGTCAGAAGGGCGCTCTTGGCAGATCTTTAAGGCCCTGTAGACTAGTAAAAATGATGGAATTTTATTCTAAGTGTAACAGGAAACTACAGAGCATTAGCAGGGGAGTGGTATGATTTGATTTACAGTTTAAAAGGTCACTTTGGCAGCCCTGAGGGAACAGACTGTAGGGGAAGACAAGGAGAAGGCAGGATCCGGAGAGGCCAGTGCAAACAGCCCAGGCAGAAGTTGAGAGCAGTGGGGAGGACCTGGGTTATAGCAGCAGAGAGTGAGGACATGATGTATTCTTAAGACAGTCAATAGAGTAGGTTGACAGACTGAATATGTGGAAGGGATAAGGGAAAGAAAAGATGAAGGATGTACTATGGTTTTGGAGTTTGAGCAAAAGTGTGTCAAGGGGTCCTATGAACCAAGATGAGGAAAAATGGAGGCAAAAGTTTGGGAGGGAAAGATGGAGATAAGAGAGGTCAATCTGAGATGCCCATTAGATGTGCAAGGGGAGATTTCAAGGAGGCACCTGGACTTACAAGTCTAGGCTCTGGGGAGCTGGGGGGCATGAGCTATAAATCAGGGATTGTCGCTGCCTGGATGCTGTGAGGGGTCATGAGCCTCTATGAGGTTATCCAAGGAGAGGACAGGCTACAGAGGAAAAGGCACCCCAGAGCAGAGCCAGGGACCACCCACAAAAGACCGAGAAGGAGTGACACATGACATAGAAGGAAAACGGGGAGACTCCGGTGTCCCAAAAGGCAGGTGGCAAAAGTGTTTTAGGGAGAGAGTACACTATTGTGTCAAATGCTGCCGACACGTTGAGTAAGATGAGGGCAGAGAACTGACCAGCCGATGTGGCAGCTAAGTTTATTCACGACCTTGACAGGTCAAGGAGGAGTCAGTAAAGTGAGGACAAAAGAGTGAGTGGAAGAGGGAGGCAACGGGGTGCAGCTCTGTCCGGCACACACACCTAGAGGGGGCCTGGGACCAGACAAACTCAAGTCGGCTTCCCACACGAAACACCAAGCGGGAACAATAAAAACAGTAAAGGCTATCAAGAGAAAAAGAAAATGGCAGATAACGGGCTAAGGTAGTGACTACAGATAACTTTAAGAGTTTTGCTGGAAAGGGAGCAGAGAATAGGATTGTAGCTGGAGAAATACATGATGAGGTCAGAGAGAGGATATTTTAAAGATGAAGTCAGGGGGCGGTATTTTAAAGATGGGAGATGCTTTAGTATATGCTGCTGGGGATAATCCAGAAGAGGAAAATACTGATGAGAAGGAAAAATGCAAGAACAGAGTCTTTGAATAGGCCAGAGGGTGGGATCGAGGTCACAGACAGAAAGATGGAGTTGTAAAACTTGACTAATTTTTAAATGTATACTCTTACTTCAAAGCATGTTTTTAGCCTGAATAGAGAGCCATGCTATTTGCAAATAAACATAACTTCACCTTCTTTTTCAACAATTACATCATTTATTTCCTTTTCTTAAAGAACTATATTGGCTGGATTTTTCCAGGACAATAGTAAGTAGCAATCATCTTTAACTTCCACCTGATCATAATGGGTATACCTTTTACTATTATATATAAGACTAGCCATTGGTATGAGATGGATACTCTTTTTTTTTTTTTTTTTTTTTTTACATTTATTTATTTTTGGAAGACAGAGCATAAGCAGGGGAGGAGCAGAGAGAGAGGGAAACACAGAATCAGAAGCAGGCTCCAGGCTCCGAGCTGTCAGCACAGAGCCTGATGCGGGGCTCAAACCCACAAACTGTGAGATCATGACCCGAGCCAAAGTTGGACGCTTAACCCACTGAGCCACCCAGGTGCCCCGTGAGACGGATACTCTTGAACATGTTAAACAAAATAGTCTTGAATGTTATTCAGCCTTAAAAGGAAGGAAATTCTGGGGCACCTGGGTGGCTCAGTTGGTTAAGCATCCACCTCTTGATTTCTGCTCAGGTAACGGTGTCTCAGTTTGGGAGTCTGAGCCCCTTGTCAGGTTCTGTGCCGACAGTGGGGAACCTGCTTAGGATTCTCTCTCTCTTCCCACCCTTCTCTGCCCTCCCACGTGTTCGCTCTCTCCCTCTCTCAAAATAAATCAATAAACCTAAAAACAATCTTTTTTTAAAAAACTTTTTTAATGTTTTATTCAGTTTTGACTGAGAGAGAGAGACAGAGCATGAGCAGGGGAGGGGCAGAGAGAGAGGGAGACATAGAATCCGAAGCAGGCTCCAGGCTCTGAGCTGTCAGCACAGAGCCTGATGCGGGGCTCAAACTCACAGACCGCAAGATCGTGACTGAGCCGAAGTCGGACACTCAACCAACTGAGCCACCCAGACGCCCCAAACCTAAAAACAATCTTAAAAAAATAAATAAAAGTGGAATTAAAGAAAAAACGGAAGGAAATTCTGACACATGCTACTACATGTATGAACCTTGGGGACACCGTGCTAACTGAAAGAAGCCAGTCACAAAAATACAAATACCGTGTGTTTCCATTCCTATGAGGTACCTAGAGTAGTCAAAGTCATAAAGACAGAAATTGTAATGGTGGTTGCTACCACCATTGGGGTTGGGTGGACGGTGGAGATGGAAGAAAGCTGGTATTACTGTTTAACGGGTATAGAGGCTCAGTTTTACAAGATCAAAAGAGTTACAGGGATGGGTGGCCATGAAGGGCTGCATGTCAGGGAGAATGAATTAAAAATGGTTAAGACGGTGAATTTTACGTTATCTGTATTTTACCACAATTAAAAAAATATAGGCTTGTGTGAACTTTTTGACCTAAAAGTTTTTTCAGGAATGGATGGTTACTTTATGGGTTGTTTTTTTTTTTTTAATTTTTAAGTTTATTTTTTATTTGGAGAGAGAGAGAGAGCACAAGCAGGGTAGAGGCAGAGACAGAATCCCAAGCAATCCCTGTGCTGTCACTACAGAGCCCGATATGGGGCTTGAACGCACAAACCATTATTAGATCGTGATCTGAGCCGAAACCAAGAGCCAGACGGTTAACCAACTGAGCCACCCAGGCGCCTCTATGGTTACTCTTTTGATCTGTTGCAGTATATTTCATTAGTAGCCTTTAACTCCAAGGTTAAGCCATCCTTGCCTTCCTAGGAGAAATCTTCCCTGGTCACATGTATTGTTAAGGGATCACTACTATCATATCTACTCTGGGGCTTGGGGCTCCCACAGACAAATGGCATCTGACAACAAGACTTTATTTATGGGTCACTAGACTTGTCCCTAAAGTAGCTTGCAATCTGTGGGCCTTAAACATAAAAATGGAGGGTTCAACGTGATTATAATAGAGTGGTTTGCATGTGGGCACCTCCATGTACTTGAAATGTAAGCACGTGATTGACTTTTGGCTATATATTTTTAAGGAAGGGTGGGTTTGGGTACCTGGGTCACCTAGCATCTAAATGCTTAGCCACCCAGTGTGAGTCAGGACCATGCTCCCCAGCTGACATGATGACAGGGTGACCTATGGGCTGGCCGGCCTACTGGGGTTACCCCGAGAGCATTAGTAAATTACTTTTTTTTTTTTTAAAAGAAGATACTGGCATTCTCAAGTTCATTTAGAGAGTGCGAGTGTGTCCAGGTGGGGGAGGGGCATAGACTGCAGAAGGGAGAGAGACAAAGAGAGAGGAAGAGAGAGAGAGAGAGAGAGAGAGAGAGAGAGAGAGAGAATATGAATCTCAAGCAGGCTCCACACCACCAGCACAGAGCCAGACGTGGGTCTTGAACCCACAAACTGTGAGATCATGACCTGAACTGAAATCAAGAGTCAGACACTTGGGGTGCCTGGGTGGATCAGTTGGTTAAGCAGCTGACTTTGGCTCAGGTCATGATCTCGTGGTTCACAAGTTCAAGCCCCACATTGGGCTCTGTGCTGACAGCTCAGAGCCTGGAGTCTGCTTTAGATTCTATATCGCCCTCTCTCTGCCTCTCTCTTGCTTGCACTGTCTCTTTCTCTCAAAAAAATAAACGTTAAAAAAAATTAAAAAAACAAAAGTCAGACACTTAATCGACTGAGCCACCCAGGCGCCCCTCAGTACAGTACTTAAGACTCTAAAAATAGGGATGCTGTCTCCTCAACCCCCACAGATAAAAAACAATTTGGTCTGGTTCCCTCATGAAGCAGAACTATGATGCCCTCTGGCTGTCCCACCCCTAATCATCAGAGACATTTCTTTTTTCTCAGTATCCTTCTTGGAGAGGTAAGAAACTGTAACCCCCATAATCCTTCCCATCCCTCCCTCCCTAGGGATCCACCCCCCCTTTTTTTCACACGGGATCTCAAGGAAGATCCTGGCTTGTGTTTTATCCATAGTTGTGGGATCTTTTATTTCCAAAAAAAGGCCCACTGGTTCAGTGGAAAATAATTATGCTTTTAGACTCACATCTGACACTGAAAAGTCAGTCCTTCTGTAGACTAACACATCATGGTATAATTTTACATGACAGAGATTTTTTGAATTTTTTTTTTACATTTATTTATTTTTGAGAAACAGAGTGAGACAAAGCGTGAACAGGGGAGGGGCAGAGAGAGTAGGAGACACAGAATCTGAAGCAGGCTCCAGGCTCTGAGCAAGCGGTCAGCACAGAGCCTGATGCGGGGCATGAACCCACGAACTGTGAGATCATGACCTGAGCTGAAGTCGGACACTCAACCGACTGAGCCACCCAGGCGCCCCATATGATAGAGATTTTTTTAGGAACTTATGTCATTCATCAGTGATGTGCAGGCTGCATGGGACTGTCTTTCTCAGGCTGCAGCATCACAGTTGCTCTGCTCTGAGCCAGTACAGTGGGCACGGGAGTGATCATTCTAACCATGTCAAGTTTGGTACTTGAATCAGAAAGTGAACTTTCCACTAGAAAAGTCACAGAGTGGACGTCCACTTTGATGAGTCTCTTATGCTGACTGGAAAAGAGAAAAGCTTGAGCTTAAAGAAATGACCCCAAGACTCACCCCCTGTGCCTTTTCAAGTGTGCATGACATCTCCAGTCCACCAAAGATTTTCAAAAAGGCCACTTTAAAACAGTGGCTTCATAACCATTTTGGGGTCACAGACACTTTTGAGGATAAAAGCTACAGATCCTTTCCCCAGAGAAAAATGCACATACACAAAAGTCTGTGTGTAATTTCATAGAATTCGTGAACTCCTTGAAGACTGTCAGTGAACCTGTCTGATCCCAAGTGGTCTATGGACCTCAGATAATGACTCCCCTTGTCTTACGAGTTCATTTTAGGGCATGGCTTGACCTTGATCAACCGAGAGAGCTAGGATATTGCCCCATCCATAAAACTCCCTCTAATAAAAATCAGCATTTGCCTAAACTCCACGATGATGTAATACTGAAGAGTGGAAAGTCACTCTCTCACTGCGTGTTGCAGCTACACTCCTAAACTCTTCCAGAACTGACTACCGCCTGCAGCCTCCCGTTCATCCTCGGCCTTCAGGATGCTGAAGATCAGAGGCACACTAACTGCACTTATTTGTAAGGATCCCCAAGAAAGGAGCTCGTATTCCTCCTTGGTGTGATCATCAGAGTCAGGAGCCATCACTGAATCAGCACTGCCTCACTCTCTTAAAGATCCTTCTTGGGAGGCAATCTGGTAGTGCCGAAAAAGGGGCTTTAAGGGGCTCAGTTTATATCCAGGCCCTGATCTCTCAGTGGACATCAGTAGGCGACACTGTTCCCTGGCTCCAGGTCACGGCTCTTGGCTTGCACGGTAACGCCCACATCTCAGGACGAAGTGAAATGAGGCGCCGTGCGTGGAGATACTCTGAAAACCAAAGCGCTGCACACATGGGGCACGTCGCTAACATCGGCATCAAATTTACGCTTAGTTCCCCCTTGTCTTGTCAGCGTCCTCTTCAAAAAAACATTTTCCTGTCAACTCTATTGTAAAGTTAATCAATCAACTGTATAGTTAGTAGCCTGTGTTGTAAGACGCCTCAGAAAACTGGGATTTCTTTCTGTGGCGAGTGGTAGTTTCGCCATAAGCACCTTCTGCAAAACATACACACGGTCTGGAGCCAGCTTTACGCAGTCTGTTTGCTCCCCCCTCCCCACCCCTTCCTTTCTGCCTTCCACTTCCCACACTGGACTGCCAGGTTTTAAAGGGGCATATGGAAATTGTTTTGAACGGACTCTGTGGATTCTGCTCTTCTCTCTGCTTAGAACTCCGACACCACGTGTGATTCTGATAGGACCCTCCGCTTGGTCTCCCCACCTTCTGGAGAGGGTGACTGTGGGCCTGGCGCAGAGATGCCAAGGCCCACGGTGCCCATCCCAGCAGCCTTTGAACCAGACACTGGATGTAGAGCAGGGGATCGCATTCCACTGGCCATCGGAGAAAAAAGGCTCCGGCAACCTCCAAGTTTTTAAAAAAGTTTATTTATTTTTTTTTTTGAGAGAAAGGGGGTAGGGGGGAAGGGGCAGAGAGACGGAAAGAGAGAATCCCAAGCAGGCTCAGCACTGTCAGCGCAGAGCCTGATGTGGGGCTTGAACCCACGAACTGGGAGATCATGACCTGAGCCAAAACCGAGAGTCACTTAACAGACGGACCCACCCAGGCACTCCAACTTCAGCACTTTAAAAGGACCTCCCTGGCTGGCACTGCTGCAGCTGGGGACAACCAAGTGACTTTGACTTCCAGTGCCTGCTCCCTCTCCAGTGACCATCCGGCCAAACGTCCACTCAGAGTTCACATTGACAACAGTCAGACTGGCTGTGCCACCTCCCTTCAGAGCTGCCCAAAGGCCAGGTAACAGGCAGAATAGGTCACAGCAAACCCTCTAAGCTTAGAAATCTAAGTGCTTATAATTAGCATGCCAGATTCAGAAGCAAGGCAGCAAAGACGAAATGGAAAAAAAGGAAGAGGAGACAATATTAGCTCAACTTGGCAAAAATCAAAAAGGATGACAGAGCAGGCTATTGAGTTACTTGAGAGTTCCCATTCCTCGGCCTGGCGGCTGGTTCTGGTTAGCGACTCTGAAGGCTGTGGTTGGAGCGATCATCCTAGGAATGCCGGCCAGAAACACTTCTCTAGTGATCCACGGAACAATGAAGCAAATATCAAAAGGGACAGGACTGGGAGCTGGTAAACTGTAAAAATGCACACTACAAAGCCGAGCTAATCTGAAACACCGCGGGGACTCGTCAGCACCCACAGATGCCACAGGGAAATGCAACCTGGTGATTTCCGAGAAGCCCCGACTCCGGAGGGTGACTCAGAATCTGCCTCTCATTCCGAGGACTGGGTACCGTACTTGACTGGGGGTCCAAGTTTTTATTTCTCAACAGCTGCTGCAAATCTATGGGATCAAGCCAAAGCTAACACAGATGTAAGATTCATCAGCAAGCTCGTCAGCAAGGTCAGCGCAGTCTTCTCAGGCAAGACTTACCCCTGCCCTTCCACCGAATGCTGACCACAGTCAACATCATCATCATAAACAGAGTCTTTGTTTTTAAGTTTATTTTATTTTCAGGGGGTGGGGGGGGGGAAGAGAGAGAGAGAGACCGTGCGCACGTGTGTGTGCGAGTAGGAGAGGGGCAGAGAATCTCAAGCAGGTTCTGCGCTGTCAGCCCATGGTCCAATGAGGGGCTCAATCCCTGCGAACTGTGAGATCACGATCTGAGCCAAAATCAAGAGTCAGACTCCCGGATTGAGACACCCTGAAAACATAACGCCGGAGGTTACTTAGCATAGGCTCTGGAGCCAGGCTGGCCCAGATCTAATTCTGCTTTGGTCACCTGCTAGTTGGTGTCCTCAGAAAGCTACCTAACTTCTCTCTTGCTTTTCTCATCTGTAAAATGGGATTAACAGTACATACACTTCATTGGATGTTGTAAAGATTTAGATATGTGCTTAGAATAGAGCCTGGCATAGACTAGGTACTACATTATTATAGTCAGCTACCTGCTACGATTAATATCTATTATTATTGTTGTTATCATTGCTACTGCTAGCTCAGAATCACTCTAAGTGCCCCAACAGGACCTTGTCCCAGAGTTAAGACCAAATCTTGCTTCTGAGGCATGATTCTAGTGTGATCTGTCCTGTGGCTGAAATTTTAGCCTGGTACAGCTAGCTGTTGGTTTGCCAAGTACAGTGCTTGGCACATGTTATGTGTTCAGTGAATGATGGGTGGACAAATGGAAGAATGAATGAATGGAAGGAAGGGAGAGAGGAAAAACTGTCGAGGGGACAGCCAGAATGGATGGCTAGCTAAGCAATCAAACTCAGCCATTCAAAGGGCTTCCTTATTGCCAAGACTCTTCCCCGTTCCTTGGGATAGCTGGGGGCCCAGAAGGCTCTTTGAATTGGAGCATCAATTGCTCAAAACAAGTACTGGTGGAATTCGAGCTCTTCTCCCTTTCTCGGACAGGACCTTCGATTCCCCCATCCACTTCACCTTCCCATCTCTCCTTTGCCTGAAGCCAACACAGGGAACCAACCAGCAGACAAGACCAAGGAAGAGGTGAAAGTGAGCAGGGCCAGGCTGATCATGAGAAACCAAAGCCCTCCTTATGGATTTGCACTTAACAAAGCCGGAATGACCATCAATTCTCCCTTCACTGTAGTTGCTTCAGAAAGAGGGCCTGTGCCCCAAGGGTGAGGTTTGGAAAAGAACACGTACACTCTGCTTCCTGCAGGCAAAGGAGCCACACATTACATACACCACACACCATCCATCCGAGTTCATCTCTGCCACTCCAGGCTACACTAAACGAAAAAGAAGGGGTGCCTGGGTGGCTCAGTTGGTTAAGCATCTGACTCTTGATTCTGGCTCAGGTCATGATCTCACAGTTCGTGGGGTGGAGCCCCACGTGGGGCTCTACTCTGACAGTGCAGAGCCTGCTTGGGATTCTCTCTGTCCCTCCCCTGCTCGTGCTCTCTCTCTCAAAATAAATAAATAAACTTAAAAAAAATAACAAAAGAGACTGGGTAGAAGGGACATTAAAAATTTATTCTTCATTTCTTTAAATGTCAGGACAGTAAGTTTTCCAGCGGATGGATAGCTGACCCAGCCAGGCTATACGATCTGATGTTAGGTGTCATTTTCTTACAACATTACTCAAAGTGCCGCAGGAAGATATGAAGGGGGCGAAATACCATGCCTGCCTTCAGGAATCTTACAGTTTACAAGAGAAAAATGGTTAAAATGACAAACGTTATGCTTTATCTATCTTACTGCAATTAATAAAAAAAAAAAGTTGGAACCATGACTACTTATGTACAGGGATGGGACAGATCATGGCAACTGCCAGGATAAAGGATCAAAAAAGAAGAAAGGAGACTGGCTCCATCTAGTTTAGGGAATGTGCCGGGGCTGGTTCTGTATGTTGAACACACCCACCCCTTCATTCCAAATCGGGGTGGCCACAAGAACCAACAGCTGGTGGCTGAGTTTGACCTTATTGGTCAGTCAAATCTTCAGTCAATGCTTTTGGTGGAAGGCAGTGTATGGTATAGGTAAAATGGTTAAGAACATGGTTCTGGAGCCAGGCTGCCTGGGTTCAAGTCCCAACCCTGCTATGTATCAGCTGGGGGGGCCTGGGGCAAGTTAGTTCACTTCTCAAGAGCCTCAACTGTCTCATGAATAAAATAAGGATAATACCTGCCATCATACTGTTGCTGTGAGAACTCCCTGAATTACTATATTAATATATTAATCAATATATATTAATAAATTCTTGGGGCGCCTGGGTGGCTCATTCAGTTGAGCATGTGACTTCAGCTCAGGTCGTGATCTCGCAGTCTGTGGGTTGGAGCCCGGCGTCGGGCTCTGTGCTGATAGCTCAGAGCCTAGATCCTGCTTCGCATTCTGTGTCTCCCTCTCTCTCTGCTCCTCCCCTGCTTGCATGCTCTCTCTCTCAAAAATAAACATTTAAAACAACTAAAAAACAATATGTACGGTTCTCAGAATGCTGCCTAGTAAGTGTTCAATAGATGTTAGAATACTCCCATTTCTCTGATGCTAAGTAGAAGAATGTGGTGACCCTCTAACTCCTGTTTAGCACCCACATCAGCTGCACGTTCCCATTCTGGTGGAGGAAATGACTTCTTGGGCCTTGTATCATTTGGGATGCCCACAGATAGAGGAACGGGGGCCAGGAGACAACCCGACGAGCCAGTGTCTCACTGCTGGTGTGCGGACATCTTGAGTTCTGAAGAGCCTCACTTTGCTTTGTGAGATATTCTTTTCCAATGGAAATCACTGTGCACCTGGAAGGAGAGGTGTCGGGTCTGGTATCTGCTGCTTCCTTCTATCTCTTTAGCCAAGAGATGTCCATCTCCATCAGCAGCCAGCCCTGTGCCACACACCTCACCAGTCAAACAGCATGCTATGCTTCCGTCTTACCCTGTGACTGTAGAGTGCTGTCCGACACACTGCCGATTCCCGGGACAAAGGGCTGCACGCTCTCTTCTACCAGGTGGGGCACAAAACCACCACTACCCTTTAATCCTTTCTCCAAGGGGCTGGCTGCATTCTGGCAGTGTCACATCCTCACTGCATCAGGGCAGGAAGCAGTGCAGCGGGCAAGAGCAAAGGCTCTGGGGGCAGACAGTGTGGGTCCGAACCCTGGCCCTGCCACCTCGGGCAAATGACTTTGCCTCTCCAAGCCTCAATCTCTTCAATCGCAAAATGGTTCCATGGTGCCTACCTCCTAGGGCTGGTGGGAGGATAGCACCCGTGCTCAGAACTGCCCCCGGCACACGGCAAGCGCTCACAGGAGAACACTTCTAACGTGTGCCCTTCCGGTTTTACAGCAGACAGCCCATCAGGGGGGCAATGGGCCCGGCACATGGTCAGACTGTAGGAGCGCGTCCCCAGCAGTAACTGACTGTGGTGATCAGGACACGATAGCGCCACTGGTCCCTACCAGGGCTGGGACCCAGGATGACCCACACAAATCAGTATGAGTAAGTACAGAATATTCCACAAGAGAACTCCTGCCAGAAGGTAGGTAAGCAGATCAAGCCCGACAAAGGAAGGGATGAGCAGAGGAGTCTCTACCTCCCCAACAACAACTCTAGGGGTGGGGGTGGGGGCAACAGCTCCCCTTCTTCATGGAAATGAAGACATTTTCCAAACTAGCATCCAGTCTGTGGAGTGAGAGAAATCAACTAAGAAATGCACACAACAGAGGGGCACCTGGGTGGCTTAGTCGGTTAAGCGTCCAACTCCTGACTTCAGTTCAGGTCATGATCTCCCTGTTTATGAGTTCGAGTCCCACACCAGGGCTGTCAGCGCAGAGCCTGCTTGGGATTCTCTTTCTCTCTCTCTCTCTGCCCCTCCCTTCTTCCCTCCCTCCCTCTCTCTCAAAATAAATAAACATTTTTAAAAAAAGAAAAGAAATGCACACAGCCACCAGAGACACGAGACACAAGACACAAGGCAGAGACACAAGAGGCCAGAGACACATGGTGGCCATGCTGGTGGGCATGAGAAACTAAAAAATAAAAACGTGGCATTCCCTGTGGCTTGGAGACCTGGGTCTAGCGGCAGTGGGCTGCAGTCTTGGGATTCTGGTGACAGAGTAGTGGGTTGCTGGCAAGGATGAAAAGTGAGCATAGGAAAGAAGCCACGTGCTCTGTGCAACCAGCAATGGAAGAAGCCGGCAGGGAACTAAAGCACATTCCAAAACCCCGGTGGCTGCCTCTTCCTCCTCCTTCCTTCTCAGGGGTCACTCACCAAAAGACTCTGCCACTAAACTTCCTTTCAGAAAGTTGCACCTTCAGGGGGCACCTGGGTGGCTCAGTCGGTTAAGTGTCCGACTTCTGCTTAGGTCATGATCTCGCAGTTTGTGACTTCAAGCCCCACATCGGGCTCTGTGCTGACAGCTCAGAGCCTGGAGCCTGCTTCGGGTTCTGTGTCTCCCTCTCTCTGCCCCTCCCCCACTCATGCTCGCGCGCTCTCTCTCTCTCTCTCTCTCTCAAAAATAAACAAACATTAAAAAACAGAAAAAAGGAAAAAAGAAAAAGAAAGCTGCACCTTCGGATCAGCTTCAGTCAATGACAACAACAACAAATTATTAAGGTTTGCAACGATGCCCACAAACACAAAGGCAAAAATGTAAATATTTTCTTCTCAGCCTTTTGAAACTGCTGAAATGCAAAATATTTCTCTTTTCCCCAAAGTATCTCCCAATCACTCTAGCTCCCTGTGGCCTGAGAGAATCCCGTTCCTGAACACTTGGAACCTGGTACCATGTGTAACGCTAATTAAAGAGGTTCGTTGACTATGCTGTACAACTTCCTGCCCTAATGACTCAACAAGCCAGGAGATGAGCAGTTTGTTGGGAGTACAAAGCGACATATGGCTGCCAAGTTCTTTCTGGCCGACACCACAGACGGAGGGAAAGGCTGTTCTGTTTCCCCGTGCCTCAGCTCTCACAAGCTGACAGAGGGATTTCCTAAAGCCCCATCTGGTATAAAAACCTCTATTGGGCACAGTGGTTTGGAATTGTAAGAGGGTGGCTAGTAATAACAGACCAGGGCCAAATGCTGTAGAGAGAGAAGGATTAAAGTGGCTGGGAGTTTGCCCATGACACAGGACAAGGAGCCAGAGTCAGTCTGGAATCTGAGAGACCATGTTCCAGCTCCAAAGGCAATCACTCAGGGAGCCTGGGGGGTGAGGGTGGGGGAGCAGAGATAGGGTTTCTGTGGCGTGTGTCATTGTGGATCCATCCCTCTGCTGATATAATCAGGAAAGAGCTCAAGTTTGCCCACATTCACTCTGAGCAGTGTGTTTTTACTTGAACGCTGGGATCCCTGATCTGCCACCTCCTTTGAGAGATGTGTCGCCATCCAAGCTCAACCCAGAATGTTAAGTTCATACCACAGAAAAATCTATTGAGTGTCTGCACGCCAGATTGTTAGAGGACCCATAAGGTTGAAAGAAAACCAAAAGGAAAGAAAGGAACTCTGGAAGAAAGGGTACCGCTCCTTGTAGATGTGGGGTTCTGCTGCAGGAAGTCCCCTGTCAAGGTGGGAATCTCTCTCTTCCCTCCCTGCCCTTAGTTGGAAGGTGGCAGAGACCATCAATTCGCCCTAACCAATCCATCCAAAGGACTTTACAGAAAATACGCCAGCAAGGTTTTCATTTTGTTTAAAAAAAAATCCATGCTAAGAAGGCTTTTTCATCTGAAAACAGAACCCCTTCCCCCACAACTGAGATGGGGTTAGCACAGGGTGGGTCCTGAGGACAGCCTCCTCCATTCTGGGGGTGCTGACAAGCTATGACCTTGGAGCTCCAGGCTCTGATTTTCTATTAACTCTCAAACTCAGCACTAGACAGAGCTCCTGGACCAGGTACCACGGTGGAAAACTCCAGTGAGAAGGGGCAGGTTTCATGACCTGTGGCAACAAGGGAGTTTTGAGATGTGAAGGGAGATGCCATCCTACCACCGTCATTTTCATGGGGCTCAAAACCAAAAGACCAGCTCATATGCCCTTCACCAGATGCATTCCTCCAGGGGAATAAATCTCGTGCTGCTTTTGCATCCTCAGGGCCTCGCATGCAGTGGGCACTCAATCAGTGATGATGACCATGACGATGTTCAGGCCAAGAAAGAGGGCACTTAACTGGCTCCTCGCGTTCGACTCTACAGACGCGGCACGAAAAACGAGCAAGCTGGCATTTTATTTTCACACATTCATCGTGGTCCCTAAACAGCTACTAAATAAGTTGCCTTCCAAAAAGAAATCAGGCAAACAGGCTCAAAGCTTCCCGCAGTTTCCAGGAGATGAGGACTGTGATGGTGTAACACCTCCTAACCCCTTGCTGAAACTTACAGGCCAGCAGGGTGAGCTGAGCGTTTCCACGTCCACTCTTGAAATGAAAACAGGGGCAGAAAGTGTGGTTTGTGAGAATTACAGAGATGTTTATCATTTTAGTGCCATCCAGACCTGTTCCACAGTGGAGCTATTAGCACTCAGCAGAGTGCTCCCTTCAAATTTCCTACCTGATTGTTATTACATTGGGTGTTTTTGCTGTGTTCTCCCCTCCCCCCCCCCACCCCCGCCACCCTCCGCTGGCTGCACGAAAGCTCCGTTTCTTGGCAGAACCTTCCAAGTGCCCGGTTAAACCCCTTGTTACCATTTTCCTGCCTCAGGAAGGCCCACTGAGCCCCGGCCAAATGACAAGGGGAGGAAAGGAAACATTTACAATGATGTGAGAAATTCCCAGTCTGGAAAAAAAGATCAAAGAGGACGGTCATAAGGCACCATTCTGCACAGAGCCTGGCACATGAAGGTCCTCCGTAAATTGGACCGGATTGGTCCATGACGAGAACGACATTACCTCACTGGGAACCCGGCACGCTCCTCCGCGGCTCTGAAACCAGCCTCGGCCACACTGCTTTGGACCAGCTGTGTCCCGAGTGAGGGGAGTCATGTCCTATACTAAGAAGCTGTGATCACCATGCTCCTAAAGGCCTTTATATAGAAATGGACTGTGGCTTGCACTGGTCCCCTCTGCCAACTCTTGAAATGAAAGGGTCCATGGTGAAATAAATAACAGCAGGGAGAGAGAAAGAGGGAGGTAAATTGTTTGGAAAGTAGAAGACAGGGTGGAAAAGATGAAATTCAAGACAGATGTAGGAGAGCCGCAAACAAATGTCCTTGAATTTATGCATCCAAGTGATTCATGTAGAATAAGGAGAAAAGGAGCTACGTACCCTATATAGAAATAAATATGGGAGTAAACACAGAACAAAGTATCATATTCCCGGACTCTTACAAAGAAACGTCGATTCACATCTCTCTGCTAAATAAAGCTGTTATAAAACAGGGTGAGGGAAGGGTCTAAGATGAAACTATTAATTAAGCAGAGGTTCTCTGCTGTCTTGTCACACACAATAGGACGTCAACCACCAACGGTTCATGTCCAATTACTGAGCGCTGATTTCTGATCTCCAAAAGGTAACTTCTGCCACTTGCTTCACACCAGCAGAATTAAAAAAAAAAAAAAAAAAAAAAAGGGGGTAGTAGTATTTGCCAGGTTAATGCCTGGCTGCGAAGAAAAAAAAATCAAGCAGGAAATTTAGATGGGCGTTTCCACAGACACACAAAAGTCCAAGATATTGGCCGGAAATGCATTTTTACAATGAAGTATTAGTGTGTGTTGTTTTACTTCTAAACAGCTAACTCAAAGGGGCCACCGCACAATTGGTTCCAAATGCTTCATACTGAGAAGAAACACAGGCGGCCTGCCTCGCTGGTTAACTACTCTCAGTTTGAGACTTCAGATGGTAACAAGAAAGCAGAAAACGGCATGAATGTCCCCGGTTGCTATAAGTGCTAGAGAAATGGGGTGAAGCAGCGTCCAAGTATAGGACACGGAGGGTGGGGGAGATGACAGTGTTTCCTAGATAGATCAGGTGCTTAGCGCAACTTCAGACCTACACCATGCATATGGCTAGCCAGTTACTCATCAAGAGACATTTACTGAGCATTAAAACCTAGCAAGTATTTGTGCCAGATGGTGTGGGGGTATAGAGATTAAGGACAAAGGTCCTTGCCTTCGAGGGAGGAAAGCAGCCTGTTAAGTATCTGAACCTGCTTGCTATTTGGACACTCCACTGGGATGCTGGTCCTTGCCCCACATCCCCAACCCCCACAGTGGGACATGTTTGTTTCATGGGCACCAAACTCGGGCCACAGGTGACTGCAGCAGGTATGAGCATCTGATCTGAGGCCAATCATACGCTCTCCTGGGAATCTAGAAATTGGCTACAAAGACAGATTCAGTAAGGTCAGAGCTTCCCAACCAATGTGCAACAAACAGGTTAGAGGCAGGCGCCTTATTGATCCTCTCAGCCCTTGGGACACCTGGAGTCCCCACACCCTCCATTACTCCTTGGCCTCTGGGGGCAAGCTGCCTGTGCCTTCATCCCAGGGGACAAACAATGAGCGTTTTCTAAGTGTGGCAGGGATGCGGAAAAGGTGGAGAAGCACCAAGGAGACGGCGGTGGAGGCGAAGCGGAGGCAGGAGTAGGCTTGCGGGACCAGCGACAAGCAGAGAGAAACAAAGCTGACAGAGACGGGGCGGTCAGGAAGACAGATGGCAGAGAACAGAGACACAAATGAGAAACTGCAGCCCCCGAGGAGGAGGGCGAGAGGGCTGGATTCTGAATCCTGCTCTGGTCCTCTGTGTCCCAGCTGAACTCGATTTCCTGAATCTGGATGCCCGTGTGATTAACAACTGTATTCTGAGAGCCTAACCCAATCTGCTCATGCCAGCTTGAGTGCATTTCTGGTCCTCGTAAACAACCTCTAACTGGGCCAGATGTGTGGATATGTGTGCATAGAAGGCCCGCGTGCACCATGAAATCCTCACTGCTTCGAAAGCAAAACTGCATTATGCCCTGAAGCCTTCCAAATCCCTTTCTCATATATCCTTCTTCTGTCCCCACGGGAACCTGGGACCCTGAGGAGGAAATTCAGGGCGACGGATGCAGAGACTGGAGCAAGAGGACTCCCCTCAGGTGACAGAGCAAATTGGCCAGGCTGTCCAAGTCGCTTCACTTGTGTGAGAAAGTTGTCTCCGTTGTAAAGGTGTCTCTTTGCTCTCTGCCAGCCAGCAGCCCTGACAATAAGCCCTCACTTCTCCAACGTGAGCCTAAAATACTCTATGTGGACGTGAGAAAAAGCAGCCTGCCTCTCCAACTTGTGGGTCAAACTTGCCCCCTCGCCACCCCGCATTGAGTTCCCCGGTAAAGGGGTGGCTCTCCCTCCAGAAAGGTTTTACATTCTCTTTGGCTCCAGAAGACGCTGCCCTGAGCTGAGTCGAGGAGAAGAAAGTCTGAGGTTTCTACAGACAAGACGAATGGCCACTTTTATGAAACCCAATGTCCTTTACAGCACATTCCCAAGGTCTAACAGCATTCATGGCATTCAGAAGCAGACATGGCCAGTCGCCACCAACTTTTTGTTTCCAAGACCACTCGGTGAGGTGCTGCCCTCGGAAGACGCTCCCAGCCTAGGTGCACCAGCATCTTTCCTTCAGGCTGATCCTAGAAGCCACTGGTGCCACAGAACCCAAAAGGGCAGAAAGTGTAAAGTTTCTGAGGTTGCAACCAGACTGGCTTTCTCCTCCAGAACAGAAATGTCCCAGTGAATCAGACCTTGAATATGCCACTAATCACTTGCTTAGGAAACTTAAGCTGCTGAGGTCTTCTGAATAGAAACCACACACAAAGTGATTCTCCAGAAGAAGCACGGACTTTCTGGGACACACTGACCGTTTTCAAGAGCTCAGTAATCTTCTGTCAACCTCTTCCAGAACCGAACTGTTAGATGTCAACAAGCTTCAAACTGGGCTCCAGACCACCCATAGAATCATGTGTGTCCAAAAGCAAACAAGTGGATTCCAGTGCCCCTGAGCTCTGTCCTTGGTGACACAACAATGAAGACCCCAAGTTCTGCAGGCTGAAATGACAGAGGCCAGGACAAAGGGTAGGGGGAAGCCCTGCCTGCCCCTCTGAGAGCAGCTCCGGGCCACAGACAGAAAGGGAAAATGCTCAGAAAGCACGAGGCAGAGCAAGCAGGAAAGGTGAGGGGTCACCGAAGTGACCCAGGGGTCACCGTGTCCCCCAGTTACAGTGGAGAGCAGGCTGAGAGAGCAGAGCGGTGAAATGGGCCAGGCTGTCCAAATCGCTTCACTTGTGTGAGAAAGGTGTCTCCGCTGTAAACTAGGGGAAATGACCATTCTTGTCTCACAGAGTTGCTATGAAGATTGACTGACCTAGAAAATCCAGATGGCTCCTTCCAGTGTGCAGATTTCCCCAACCCAGTTGTTCACATATATCACTGACAATGTGTGCCCCTAACTCTTATTTGTTTTAAATAGACTCTTTAAAAAAGATTTTATTTTTTTTAAGTTTGTTTATTTTGAGAGAGAGAGAGAGATTGAGTGGGTGAGGGGCAGAGAGAGAGGGAGAGAGAGGGAATCCCAAGCAGTCTCTGTACTATCAACTCAGAGCCCCACACCGGGCTCGAACTCACAAACTGCGTACGAGATCATGACCTGAGCTGAAATCAAGAGTCGGATGCTTAACCGACTGAGCCACCCAGGCGCCCCTAAATAGACTTTAAAAAACAAACAAAACACAAATTTATCTTGAGAGGAAGTTTTATATTGCTATTATAAGTAGAAAACCAGTATCACCAAATAGAAGGTATGTGTCAAAATAAAAAGAACAAAACCCAAACAATTATTAAACTTGATCCAGCCCCTGGTGCCTGCAGAGGGCTCTGAGGTCTGCTTTCTCTATTGGAAAGGAGGTTAGCAAGGGTTCCAGAGGGTTAAAGAGGGAGTGTGCATCCAGATTGTCTCCTGATAGAACCAGCAATTTAAAATAGAGGATGGAAAAAGCATGATGTAGTTTGATCAATGGCTCCGATCCCAGTAACAGTCCTGCCACCTTAAACTCCTTTAGGTCCTGTGCCAGTGGAAGCAGTGGTGAGAAAAGGGGGTGAGAACCTAGGGGGGCCCAGCTCACCTCTACATGCTGGCTGTGGCCCCACTGCCTCCAGAAAGCTCTTCACCAAGGAGGAAACCCTGCTGGCTCAGTCTCACTGGTCACTGAGGCATCGCGATGACTTCCTCCCCACAAGCCCCATCAGGGAAAACCCACTTCAGCCACAGAAGTGGTGTCTCCATCAAGGAAACTTATAACACTCACCATGATCAGGAAGTTGGCAAGGTCTCCTGAGCAGTTGAGTTACATTTATGCCAAACCTAACTGTCTCCACCTTTACAAAGGAGGCCTGGAGTTGTGTCACATAAAAATTGCAAATTGAAGAGTTTCACCAACCATGTTTAAGGCAGCATTTCCCCAGAAAGACCTGCATCAGAATCCCCTGGGGTGATAAGAGATTTCTGGGCCCCACTGTTGACCCACTGACTCTAACCCTCTGAGGGTGAGATGCAAAAACATAAATTTTAAGAAAGTTGCCAGACAATTTTTACACCCACTGAAGTTTGAGTCCTGTCTGCTCTTTCCTACATATCTCTCTGCCCCAACTGTTTTCCCCTTCCCCTGGAGATATACATATACATACACACACACACACACACACACACACACACACACACACACACAAACACACACACATATATGTATATATATATACGTATATATATGTATGTATATATATACGTATGTGTATATATATATATACGTATATATGTATATATATATATATATACACGTGTATATATATATATATATATACATATCTTTCTTTCTTTCTTTCTTTTCTTTCTTTCCTTCCTCCTTCCTTCCTTCCTCCTTTCCTTCTTTCGTTTCTCCTCTCCTTCCTAAGTTTATTTATTTTTTTGAGAGACAGAGGGAAACAGAGAGAATCCTAAGCAGGCTCTGCGCTATCAGCTCAGAGCCTGATGTGGGGCTCAAACTCACGAATTGTGAGATCATGACCTGAGCCGAAGTCAGATACTTAACCCAGGCGCTCCCCCCACCCCCACCTGCCGGTATTTCTTACTCATCCTGGAGATCTCGGATCAAATGTCTTCTTCAGGAGAGCCATCTCTGCCTACTCCCCTCCTCACCACCCCCCCCCATCTAGACCAGGTCCCCCATTATACATCCAAGTCCTAATGTTCTTCCTTCACAGCACTGATAACAACTTTCATTATATGTGACTTGTCAAAATAATGTCTGTCGTCCTCAACGGCCTGCACAGGACAGGGCTGATACTGTGCCCAGTGGCCGGCACAGTGCCAGGCACAAAGTTGGCACACAACAAAAATATTTGCTGATGAAATGAATCAGCCAGGAATCAGCACCTGAATTGTTGTTGTATTTTTTAGTTGA
The DNA here is from genome assembly GCF_024362965.1 of Panthera pardus. Taxonomy (NCBI): domain Eukaryota; kingdom Metazoa; phylum Chordata; class Mammalia; order Carnivora; family Felidae; genus Panthera; species Panthera pardus. The sequence goes on from NW_026526876.1 coordinate 56,117,192, forward strand.
ATGGGTTTTTAACTGATTCCATGTGCTCACCTGAGTGGAGTGTTAAAATGTTAGAACTGTACATATACTCACATAGGAGAGGTTAAAAGCCTTCACAGACCCCCTCCCTTGTCCCCCTCCCCGGCTCGTTTCAGCCCTTGAATCTCCTGGGTCCCACTGTGCCCTAAGGAGATCCAGGAGAGCTATGCCCAGGGTTGCATGCCAGCTGAGGGAAGGGATCACTTTCTACCCAGAGTCCAAAATAGCATTTTTAAGGCTAGTAAGAACTTGACTTGCTACCCTAAGATCAATTTATCCCACAAGTTCTATTCATGAGTGAGTCTGTTGAAAAGTTTTGTTTGAATTAGTCCAATGCTCTCTGAAAATATGTCCCAGAAGGAAGCAATCCTCCCATCCTTCAACGAGTATAGACACGGCCCCATCTGATCTCCCACCAGTTCTGGCAGCCAAACACCCACAAATGTTTAGCTCTGCCATGGGATATGTAGAATAAATTAAGTTTAGGGGGAAAAAATCATAAAACAAGCCTCTAAGTCTAAAGACTCTGTGTACCTTGGCTGGGGAAATGTATGTGCTACAACAAATCAAATCCAGTGTGCCAGAGAACTCAATCGAAACCAGCAGAAAATGATTCCTGTCATCTGAGACAGGCAGCCCCACAGCAGTCCCTGAGGGCAGATGGAGATAAGGGGGTCTAATCTAGCCCCGCATCTGCCAAAATTCTTTGCAATAACGGCTGAAGAAAGAAATGGCCTAAAACCCGAAGTAAGAGGAGATGGACATTCTAAAGTCAAGGCTTTGGCGAGCACAAAACAAACATTAAACCCCCTCAGGTTGGCTTTCTCACTAAAGTCCTTGCTTCCAGAATTCTGACCGGAAGCACTGCGTGGAAGGGAATCTTAAGTCATTGTGGGGCGGGCGTGCTCTAGGTTGGGAACCCACCAGGTCTTAAAATACGGCTCCATTAGTCTTGCTAAGTACTTGCCTCTGACTAGAAGCTCCACAATTTCCAGGGCTGTCCCTGCCCTGCAGCTGGATGGCTAAGTTCACTCCAGCTAATCAGCCTGCAAGGCCCAGCCACATCATCCACAGTAAAATGGGACTTACTGGTGAGACACACCCATCCTTGGGAAAAGAGGTGACAGAGAGTACAGCTTAGCTATTTGCTTAGTAAGTCGGGATTTCTCAAGCCAGTGTTTGATATGAGGGGCAGGTCACCTCACACCCCTGTTATACATTTCTCCACTCGGTAGAGAAATCCATCAAAAGCATCAGAATATCTGTGGCTCTGATGGACCTCTGCTTCTTCAGATAGGAGCGGGTCATGAACTCAACCCTGGGCTACTGAGGCTCATTCAGAGTCTGCACCGTTACCATTCATGAGTCATAATCAGAAATGTTCTCCTGAGGGAGTGGTTTCAAACAGATCAGAACAGATTTCCATTCTAGCCTCTCTTCTTTGTAACTTGTTTCTTTTTTATTACGTTTATTTATTTTTGAGAGACAGAGAGAGTGTGAGCAGGGGAGGGGCAGAAAGAGAGGGAGACACAGAATCCAAAGCAGTCTCCAGGCTCTGAACTGTCAGCACAGAGCCCGACGCGGGGCTTGAACTCATGAACTGTGAGATCATGACCTGAGCTGAAGCTGTAACTGACTGAGCCACCCAGGCACCCCTGTTTCTAATGATCTAATAACTGATGCTACTTTTCAATGAGCTGGGCACATGCCCCTCTAGAACAAAAAGTACAGACAGGCCTTCTTTCCCAACCTACGGTGCAAGCTGGCCGCCTCAAACAGACAACTGATTTCGCTAATTGTTGCCAAAAGGGCTCAACACCACCAAAAGCCAAAGTTATTGTTTTTGGTAGACACTTTCCAACTTTTTGTTGATTGGTAAATGAAGCACCAATCCCCAGTGACAAGTTGCTTCCTTCGGTTACCATCACACCGAGTTCACCAGGAACCAGGATCAAAGCTAGGTAGTCTGTGAGGGATTTGTCGAGGGCTTTCTTTACCAAAGTGACACTAGCCATTAGGATATGTAAACCTTTACGTTCCCATGGAGCAGGCTGTACACATCACCATGACGCATATTCTTGGTCTCACTGTAAATTCTACTTTGTCCTCTCCTTATTTTTATTTTCTATTTTATGTATCTTATTCCTTGAATCTTATTTTATCTTGCCACATTTTATGCTTCCTTTTCTGAACATGGACTGGAATATGTATGCCTATATTCTGTTTCTAAAGGAAACACTAGTGCCTTGATTTGAAATAAGGGTTGTTGTTTTTTTTTTAAGTTTATTTATTTGAGGGGAAGAGAGAGAGGGAGAGAGAGAGAATCCCAAGCAGGCTCTGTGCTGTCAGCGTGGATTTGTGTCAATCCCACAAATCAAGAGATCATGACCTGAACCGAGATTAAGAGTTGGATGCTTAACCGACCGAGCCACCCAGGTGCCCCTGATATAAGGGGTTTTTTAGATCTATGCCAACTACTACGAAACCCCTACTTTTCAAGGACATTCTAAAAACTTGAACATAAAAGCTATCTGTATTAGTGGTTCTCACCATCCCAAACACCACCAGGGCAGTCAAAATCTGTCACCGGGCAATGTTTCCCTAAGTGGAATCCCTTATCCATACCTGAGGGAGGTCACTCTTCAGGTGGCAGAAATATTCCCCACTAAATAATACTGAATCAAATAGCAATCAAACATTATTCCTTTTTCAATTTTCTTCCGGTCCTCCCAATTACTTTAGGGGAAAAGTCTTAGTTTGATGTTAATAAGTGACTACCATTTCTCTAGCACCTGCTCATCTCCTTTTTTAACAGCGGTATAAGTCAAAAGTTTAAAAGTGAGCTTATTTAAAGGAAAATATTAAATGAATGGTAATACAGCTGGTATTCTGATGTGGCTAAACCACAAAGGGGGTACTGGAATGACCGAGACATGGAAAATATGAGTGAAAACCTCACATTTCTCTTTTTAACCTGTATCTAGCTGAGAGCAGGCAGTGGTCAATTTTCAGAGTTTATTTGTTCTGAGCACCCTGACATAATCAAATCAGGCTTCATCCTCCAAGGAAGAACTAACAACATTATTTAATATTGGCAGGATCCGGTTCAAAGGCCATCCCATCCTCACGGTCTGGGAGAGTTTCGTTACCAAGAACATTCATCATTCAAGAAAAAGACCAAACCATTCCAGGAAATACTTTCAGAACCAACTTCCTGTTCAGCTATAGTTTTATGATTAACCCTTCTCAGTCTGACCCCCACAACCATGTTTAATGGAATCTATTAGACGGGTTTATCCACATTTACCAACAGTAGAAAGTTGTCGCATAGAAGTGAGATAAAGAGTCACTCCCTCAACTCACCAAAGGAGTTAAGACCAGAAATACTGCAAGAGATTCCTACTGAGGTCATTTGGAGTTTAGGGGAATTTTTGGTTTGGGTTTTCTCTTAGTTTTAATTGCTTATAAAAAGCTCCTTAACGTCAAGTGAAGAACAACAACAAATGTGAAAAGTTAACTTCCCCAAGATGTTTATTCTACAGAAAAAATGTGTTCCCTGCAACTCTGATGCAGGAGGGGATTAAAACTAGATACTATGGCCTGAAAAGGAAAGGGAAACCCGAATGACTCCAGTACAAAACAACAGCTGTGCTCAAAGGTCCGCCAGAGAAGCAACTTATCTGCTTAGTGAAAATCTGTTTCACAGATCCCAGATCTGCTCTGGGGGTACCAGCGTCAGACCCACTTCTGTCAAAGGCCGGTAAACAGACTGTCAAAAGCAAGCTCAGACATCTTCATTCGATCTAAAAGGCCTGTACCTCAGGTCCTCCCCGTCACCCGTTAATTATCTTCCCACAGAGAGCTGTGCCCTTTCGCACCAATTACCAAAGCAATAGACAAAACTAAGCAAATGAGCAGAGCGGGGGGAGATGAGGACCACCACCCTTCACTGTCCCGAATCGGTCTCCTCTGGTTACAGCCGACCCTGAGAACCAGCACCCTCCTCCCCCACTCCTGGGGGGTGCGTGAAGAAGAGCTACAGGTACAGTTTTGCAATCAGGAGGACAGAAAGAATAAATCAGAAGGTAACGTTTGGACCACGTAAATATTTTATGTGCCAGAAGAATACAATCAAAGAAAAAGCATGAGAGAGGGGCGCCTGGGTGGCTCAGCTGGTTAAGCGTTCAACTTCAGCTCACGTCATGATCTCGCAGTTTGTGAGTTCGAGCCCCGCGTCGGGCTCTGTGCTGACAGCTCAGAGCCTGGAACTTGCTTTAGTTTCTGTGTCTCCCTCTCGCTCTCTGCCCCTCCCCTGCTCACATTCTGTCTCTCTCTCTCAAAAATGAATAAACTTGGGGCGCCTGGGTGGCTCAGTTGGTTAAGTGTCCAACTTCGGCTCAGGTCATGATCTCACGGTCCATGAGTTCGAGCCCCGTGTCGGGCTCTGTACTGACAGCTCAGAGCCTGGAGCCTGCTTCAGATTCTGTGTCTCTCTCTCTGACCCTCCCCCGTTCATGCTCTGTCTCTCTCTGTCTCAAAAAAATAAACATTAAAAAAAATTTTTTTTTAAAAATGAATAAACTTAAAAAAAAAAAAAAGCATGAGAAGAAAAAGCAAATCCTAAAGTTGAATATGAACAGACACATATGAACCTAACTGTATATGATGATTATTACATCATCTGTGGTAAAAAAAAAAAAAAAGCGAAGTCATTCCAAGTGACTTCTGGATACAGTTCTCTGTTCACTTACCTGGATGTAGTCAAAAAAAAAAAAAAAAAAAAAAAAGAAGAAGAAGAAGAAGAAGAAGAAGAAGAAGAAGAAGAAGAAGAAGAAGAGAAACCTTGAATTTTACTTAGTAGGTTTATTGTTGGTCCTATCAGTGTTATAAAGTTGCAGACAAGGTTCTCACTGTGGGACAAGAGGGATGCAAATATGCAATGAGAAAGTCAGGGAGTACCCTGTGATGCTGGTTCTGAATCGAACATATCACTACAAGCTCAAGATTTTAAGTGAATTTCTTAGTTGTATCTACTTGAAGTGTCTGGAAGAAGGGACTCACCTAGCAGTGGGCATACGTGATGCCCACACCTTGGTTTCTTTTTTTTTTTTTTTTTCTCTTTTTAATGTTTATCTCTTTTTGAGAGAGACAGAGCATGAGTGGGGGAGGGGCAAAGAGATACAGAGACACAGAATCCAAAGCAGTCTCCAGGCTCTGGGCTGTCAACACAGAGCCAGACATGGGGCTCAAACTCATGAACTGCGAGATCATGACCTGAGCTGAAGTTGTGGACGCTTAACTGACTGAGCCACCCAGGCACCCCACGCACCTTGGTTTCTAAATACCATTTCTCTAGCAACAGGGAGCAGGGTTTCTTAGAGAAACAGCTGATTACAAGACTGGGGCAAGAAAAGCCCATGTCGAGCCTGAGTGCCTTTCTGTATGCCAGCACAGCAAGGAAACACTTAAAGAATGTTGGGGACACGTTAAAAGGATCCGAGAGACATCTTGAAAAGGTTCCCATTTATCATGTTTTGGATGATTAGAGCATGAAAAAGAATAACAAAGTTAATAGACTAATTGAACTCTTTAAAAATCCATGAGTCTGAAGTGATCCTAAAAGGGGAGGGGGTGCGGCGCAAAGGTCTCTTCTTTATAAAAGACTGCAAGCTAATAAACGTGGGCATGTCAGAATGCAAAGATCATTCTGCAATGACCAACATAAAATGTAGGCAAGGACCATCAATGTATCAACAGATGCTAAAGCCACTGGGTGACAAGTTAGTGGGGACAGAATATTCCTATGGTCCTAAAGTATCATAGCATTTATTGCTAATTATGAGTGAGAAAATGCCTTTACCAGACAGAGAGATCTGGCAGGACTTACTTTAACCAAGTGTTTAAACTCAGCATCACCAGTGGCTACAGACTGTTTCTAGCTCTCCAAATTCATAGATGTTGAAATCTTAACCTCCAACATGATCATACTAGGAGGTGGGGGCCTTTGTGGGGTGATTCGGTCACAAAGGTGGAGACTTCATGAAGGGGATCAATGCCCTTATAAAAGGGGCTCCAGAGAGTTCACTTGCTTCTTCTGGCCACGTGAGGACGAAGCGAGAGCAAGGCCATCTATGAGCCAGGACATGAGTCTCACCAGATACAGGACCCGCCAGCGCTTTGATCTGGGACTTCTCGGCCTCCAGAACTGTGAGAAATAAAGCTTTGTTGTTTAAGCCGTCCAGTCTATGGTATTTTTGTTATAGGCTCCCAAATGGACTAATGTACTAACAACAGGACAAAACCATGACACGTCTCCTGGTGAAATACAATAGGAAGTATCCATCACCTCTGAACTGTTGACAAAAATGCTTGAGAGGCATCTAGGTGGCTCAGTCAGTTAAGCATCCAACTCTTGGTTTGAGCTCAGGTCATGATCTTGCAGTTGGTGAGTTCAAGTCTCGTATTGGGCTCCATGCTAACATTGTGGAGCCTGCTTGGGATATTCATTCTCTCTCTCTCTCTCTCAAAATAAATAAATAAACTTAAAAAAAAATGTCTGACTTGAATCTAATCATGAGGTAACAATTACACAAATTCAGACTGAAAAATTCTAGAAGACACTTGATCTATCATGTATCATATACCCCTGTTAAATTTTTTTGGATATGATAATGAGACTGTTGTTATGAAGAGAATATCCTTGTTCTTAGGAGATACATAACTGAAATGTTTGGAGTATCATGATGTACACAATCTACTTTCAAATAGTTTGGGGGAAAAAATACCCACCACTCATATATCTGTACAGATTTATATCACAGGTTCATAAGTAAGCTCTACATCCATGTGGGGCTTGAACTCATGACCCTGAAATCCAGAGTCGGATACTCTACTGACTGAGCCAGCCAAATGCCCCAAAGGTTTTTTTTTTTTTTTTTTTTTAGGTTTGTTTATTTGAGAGAGAGCGAGGGAGAGAGCAAGAGCAGGGGAAGGGGCAGAGAGAGAGAGGGAGAGAGAATCCCAAGCAGGCCCCAAGCTGTCAGCGAGGAGCCCAATGCAGGGCTCGAACTCACGAACCATGAGATCGTGACCTGAGCTGAAACCAGGAGTTGGACACTTGACCGACTGAACCAGCCAGGTGCCCCACAGGTTTATGTCACAGGTTCTTAAAACCAAGATCCGCAGACCCGCGGCAGCACCAGCAGCAGCAAAATGCTTACCACAGGTAAATTTAGGTGTGGGGCGTACAACGGACTTTCATGATCTTATTCTTTAGCTTTTCTGTAGGTCTGACATTTCCCAAAGTGAAAGGCTGGGAGTACAGAGAGAAAATGTTAATCAATTTCCTTCTCAGGGAATCTAAAGATGGTTCTTCCTCAAGCTGTTGGTTCTTGAATGTGCAAAAGTGCTAAGTCAGACTGTTCCATGTTCTCTGCTCCATGTATAAAGTGTGACTAAGGCACCAGCCTCAAAGGGGGTCGGGGGTGGGGTCGACTCCACGAAGGGAATACAACAGAGGAACAAATGGAGCTCTGCCATATAAATGGCTGCCTCCGGTGTTCGGGCTGTTTTTCTCTAATAAACATCGGTTACACCAAGAGGAATGTGAAGCTTTGGAAGAACTCATCTTGCATTTCTTACCTCTCTAGATAATTCTCGGGTCCAGCATCTCAGAATTTTTTTTTTCCCTTTTTTACCAGACTTCTACCGGGAGAGAATTTCCAAGCTAATTGCAACGGAAACCATAATTACCTCAGCCCTCACTCTGAGGTTCTTCTAATTAAAGGGCCTCCTTAAGGAATGTATTTGGCATTAAAGGAGCAGAGAGGATGATGCACAGTTAAGCAAACTGTTATGAAATCTGCTGAAGACGTAGATGACCCAGGAGCTGCTCAGCCTGTCTGCCGCCCAGGGAAGGGCCAGATTCCCTGAAGCCTTCCCGCTCTGTTAATTGTGAGAGGTGAAGAAGGTAAAGGAGCTAGAAATTGAAGGGCCGATTCTGGCATTTTATCTCCTGCTTAAGCCCTTCCCAGAGGCCCGGCTTCCACGGCTCAGAACTAGAACCATCCCCGGGTTTATATAAAACCATGGCATGGGACTAAACAGATCATCTTGCCCACACGGAGCGGACAAGAAAACCGAGGTCCCCACAGGTCATCTGTCTTGCTAAATGTCATTCACACTCCTCGCAGGTGCTGCCTTACAGTTTGTAAATGCGTTTGCCTCCAGCCTCTGTATTAAGGAGCAGCAACATTTTCTGGGAAGAGGAAACTGCCAGCATTTTAGGCCGGCTGTAAGCAGCTAAAGTTAGACCTTTTCTATCAGGCAGCCCCAGCTCTGTCCCCTACACGAAGGGCTTTGGCAATGTCATCGAAGTTAACAACGTACGTATCTTTTGTCCTAGCAATTCCTGTTCTAGAAATTTATTCTATAGATATGCATGCATGAGTGTGCAAGAATGTTAATCACAGCCATTATTTGAAATAGCAAAAGACAAAGGGAGAGGTATAATGTTCATTTATAGGGGTCTGGGTATGTAAATTATGCTATACGCATTCAATGGGATATAATGCTGGTATTTCAAAGACTGAGGCAGTTCAGCAAGTGCTGATAGGGAAAGACTGTCAAGTTTCATAATTAATTTTTTAATTCAAGGTTCTTCTGTAAATGAGACAGACATTATCCATCCATATATGCATGTTTATAAATACACAGAGAAAGGTACGTGGATCTACTCCTATTCCCACTCCTATTCGAGGAGGACATGTGATTACTGAGTTACACCTGTGTTTTACCCTCTAGTACAGCTTACATTCTTTAACCGTGTACAGGTAGCTCTGCTTTTATAATTAGAGAAAAAAGGGGAGAGGTCCTCTTCTTTTAGGAAAAGTTCTGGCAGCCTTGGAGGCTCTCAGTCTCAGCCCAGACCCTATCAAATGAAGACTTTTTAACCGAATTAGCAATTAAACTTCTGGATGTGAGCTAATCTAGTTTGCTATCTCAAAATATATACTCTTAGTGAAACAAATGATTTGAACATGGGTCAGGGCAAGGCCAGCACTCAAATACTGCTGTGCTGCAAACCCTCAGCCAGTGCCAGCCTCAGGCTGGAGTCGGAACATTTGAGTGGAAACATTTTACAGGAAAGAAAACTGATGCCAGCTTGGTCAGCAAGTTCTCTGGCTTCTCCAGGGAATTCTTTCCAGTCCTTCAAGTTATATTCAGGGTAGGGCTTGCACGGCTACAAAAGTATAGTCTCGCTTTGTTGAAGGAAAAGTCCAGTGAAACTGTGTAGCTACAAGACACCAAAGACTTTTTCTCAAAGGCTGGGAGAAGAGCAATTTGGCCTTCTGGATAATCTCAAACTTGTGATTAATAAGAGAAGGATTTAAAAAAAAAAGAGAGAGAGAGAGAAAGAGAGACAGCCTCATTTGGGAGATTCAAATGTTTAAACAACTATATGAGCAATCAATTAACTTACAAAGGATATGCAGAATATGTCAAAATGTAAGTGAAGGTCCTGGATGAGGACTCTCTGTCTTGTCATTAGAGACCCTCAGAGTTACAGGAACTTGACCTATTTTGAGGGACACAGGGGCAGGGGGATGTGACTTAGGTTATGGGCAAGGCTTGTGGGGCTTCCTGTGTATCATCTCCTAGATGGACCCCTGGCAAAATCTCCAGTGGACTCGCTGCCTTCATTCTTGAGACCACTTACCTCCATCTCCTACCCACTGGCCACCTACAGGCTTATCATAAAACACCTGTTTAAAACCATTTCATGTTTCTTGCAAGACCTATATGAGTAAAACTTTTTGAAAACTACAGAAAGGGGCTCTTGGGTGGCTCAGTCAGTTAAGTATCTGACTTCAGCTCAGGTCATGATCTCACGATCTGCGAATTTGAGCCCTGCATCGGGCTCTCTGCTGTCAGCACAGAGCCTACTTCAGATCCTCTGTCCCCCCTCTCTCTGTCCTCCTCCCTGCTTGCACATGCCCGCTCTCTCTAAAATAAATAAACATTTTAAAAAACTACAGAAAAACACAAAAATGACCTTGTAAAATGCAAAGAAATACTGTTAGTCCATCAGAACATGGAACATCACAGAGAGACATGTTCTTTCTAGGTTAATAGTGTAGATCAGTTACAGTGATCCCAAAAGAATAACATCAGGTTTGCTTTAAAGTTCACAGAAAAAAGCAGCCAAGAATAGCCAGTAAAGCCCTGAAAAATAGAATAAAAATGCAGGATTTGTACTGCTGGCTATTCAAAATTATCATAAAGTCTCTATACAGTGGGTTTTGGTACATCACAGGAAACTCATAGAACAGAATAGAAAATCTGCAAATACATCCAAGTGAATATTAAAAAACAAAACAAAACACCACATATTTCATGTTAAAAACGTTTCTGACACCTTCAAGATGAAGTTTCAGCACTTTCCCACGTAAGATTTTTTGCTCCTATCACTCTTTCCAACTGCTGACCTTATACTTCAACATTCACAACTATATGTACCTTGGAGTCCCCTCCCTCTGTCCTCTGCATATGCTATTCCCTCTATCTCAATTACCCTTCCCTGTCCCGTTTATCTGAGTCTTACTCTTTCTTCAAGACTTGGTGAGATCTCTGGTAAACCTCCCTGATCTCATCTCTCTCAACTCTCATCCGGCCAGCAGAGTGAAGAGCCCCTCAATGGTGTACCCAACGCCATCCCAACACACAGATACCTGTCTCCTGCTCGCACTGGCACCAAGAGCAGAAACCACAGCCCCCACAGTAGCCCTAGCGCCATCCAGTACACGGTTGTAGGAGTAAATGAGTAGAGCTGGGAAAAGTCCATAAAGGACAAAGAGGAAAAGAGACTTTCCTTTCATCTCAGAAATCACTGCACAAGTGACACACTCAGAGTGCACAGAAGCCCACATGCAGAAGCCCAGGCAATGGCCATGCGCACAGTGCTCTCTCTCAAGGCTGGCCCTCTCACAGATAAACCTGGAGGCCTGGGCGAGGCCCATCCACCAAGCAGTTCCACTTCTTGCATCTTTTTCTATTTTGTTATCTGTTAACTTCCCAACACAAATCTGTTTCTCTTTAAAGGGCAGGCAATCATTACTCATACCAGGTTACATCAAAGGCCAAAATGCCTCGAGGAGGCCATTCGGAACAGACCCCGGCAGCTGCTCCTGCAAGCGTCCCAGCTTCTGACTCACCAGGCACCGCTCGTGCTCTCTGATCAGGAAGCCCTGGGCAGGCAACTTCAGGTTCCAGGGGGCTGCCTGCCACATCTCTGCTCTGATCCAACAAGGGCTTCGAACCTACCCAGATTACAAAGTGAAGAGGAGTTCTCTAAAGTACCCAAAACGGCTTTGAGCTGCAAATGGGACCATCTTCTTGAGGCATTTTGGCAGAAGTTTCTGTCCCTGTTCACTTTCACACATTTAATACTGAGCACTGTTTCTGCCACATCTAAACTTAATACCATGGAACGATGATGTAAGAATAATCAGTAGATGTAGATTTCAGTGGAAACCATTAATTCCCTAGCTCTACCCACTAAGAAAAGACTCCTCATTTCAAATACTCAGCTCTGTAAATTACCTGGAGAAATGAGTCCAAAGGAAAGGAGAAAGTGCTACATAGGTATATCATGACATTGTTTTTTATTTCTTCTACTCTTTTCCTATCATCATTCCTTCTAAGCAAATACTCTGGAAACACCCACACTTTTACAACTTTGATATATATTTTGAATTGAAACACAGTGATCTTCACTGCCATAATTCTGAAGGCATATTTACAACCACCATTAACCAAAGAGTATACAACCCTCAGGCATCCAGGAGCTCTAATATTAGAGACTAGTCTAATAGAGTCAACTCGATAAGTCATCTATTATTAATTTCACTTAAAGGGACGTTTGTAAAACATTTCTTTTTCAAATATAAATCATAGCACAAGCATTTGTTTTTGATAAGCTTCCCCGAGTGGAAAAAGTTGAAGTATACTAGCTGACCAGCAATTACGTGTTTTACCCATTCCCAATCTAGCTACCCTGCATTACTGATGAACACCCAAGAGTTTCTCTCAAGCTTATAAAATGCTTAATTCACAAGTCATAAAGCATCTATGGTGCTATTTGCTTTATTTCCTGGGAAACTAGGCGACGGGATATGGGGAAGGAACTGCCAAAATCTGGACAGGACTACAGAAGTGGGTTATATATGGAATTTCATATACCATGTGTGCTATAGCAAAAAAAAAAAAAAAAAAAAAAAAAAAAAAAAATCAGAAAAAAGAAGATGAAAAAAGTTGAGGGTTATGGTTCTAATACAGAACAAAGAAGGCCTGAAGTAATACCAGCTGTGTATGGAAGAACTGGGGACAAAATGGTGAGCTCCAGGATCAAGTCCTGGTCTTTCAGCTAAGCTGCCATACACCCGTAGGCCTGGACACTGAGCTACAACATTAAAAGACAGACAGACAGATAGACAGAGTATGCAAGCACCTGTGATAATTTTATGTGTCAATCTGAATGGGCCACAGTGTGCCCAGATATTGGTTAAACATTATTCTGGGTGTTATCTGTGAGGGTGGTTTAGGATTAAGATTTGCATGTAAATCGCTAGACAGAGTAAAGCAGAGTATCCTCCCCAGTGGAAGCCTTATCCAAATCGGGTTGAAAACCTGAAAAGAACAAAAGACCTAGTAAGGAAGAATCTGCCCTCTTCCAGTCTTTGAGCTGGGACACTGGTCTTCTGCTTTTGGTATTAGACTGGAACTTATACAGCTCTTCTGGGCCTCCAGGCTGCCAACTGCAGACCTTGGAACTCCTCAGCCTCTAAAGCTCTGTGAGCCCATTCTTTGTAATAAATCTCTTCATTTATAAACACACACACAACCTACTGGTTCTGTTTCTCTGGAGAACCCAGACTAACACAGAGCCCAAATCAATGACTTCTACAGGTCACAGAGAGAGCGTATCACCTTTGAAATTATGCACTGGGCAACATCAGGCTCTTGCTGGAAACTTTCAGCTTCTGCTTACCTGAGACCTCCATAGCCCCTATGGTAGAAGGGCTGGGGGAAGCAAAGTTCTAGAAACTTTGTTCATATCAATAATGATGACAATACCCAAAGAGTTTGTATGAAATTGTCTCCTTTCACAAACAAAACAGCTCTTCTCACCGCTGATGAAGGAAAAATGTTTAAGCCTTCACTTAAACCATTTCCCCAGGGAAAACGGGTGAGCCCATTTATTACATAGGACTGAAAAGGGAAGGTGGGAAAAAGAAACAGACTGGAGTCTAGTGAGGATGAACACTTCCCAGCTTCTTTCAAATCTCCAACACTCACTCCTAAAACAGAATTCTATTCTTCTCCTGCCTGAGTTCTACACTCAAACACAATCCTTTTGTCACACACGAAGGCAGCTGCCGCCACTGCGGGGTCCTGTATGAGAGAATCAGAATCTGCTCTAGATACGTAAATAAATCAGCTGGGACAAAAGACAGAAATGGCAAGGGAAAAAGAATAATTTTGAAGAAACACATCAACACTACAATGAACATCATCAACTTATTATGAGAAATCCAAATAACAGTAGCAATCGTTGGTTGAGTGCTTTCTTCGTGTCATCACAGGCTTAGAACAGTGTTTGGAGCCTGCCAGTGCCACATAAAGTATCAGCTGTTTTTATTATTTAATCATGTTGCAAGTTAGAGCAAGTGAAGGAGGAAGAAGAGACATCTGAACTGCTCCTTGAAGAATGAAGTGGATTTTAGCAGGCAGGTCATGGGAAGGATGGGATAAGGCATCCAAGACAGAGCCAGAGGCAGAGTAAAGCCCATATACACTTGGGGAACCACAAGTTTTCCCGTCCTGTGGAATATAAAGCCTTGGAGTTTGTTTTGGAGGTTGGGGGAGCAGCGGGAGACAGTGAGGCTGGTGCCACATGGGCTGACAAGTATGACTCCCATTCATGTCATCATGGAAATATACTACTGGAAATGAGGCCAGAACAGAAAGCCCAGGCTGCACACTGGGGACACAGTCTGGAGGGGGAAACAGACGAGTAAAGAACTAACTATAAGGCAGGTGGTAGACGCCATGATGGAGATGTACAGAGCCACGTGATAACCTCAGAGCGGAGGACGGGTTTTTTAGGAGAATGGGACCCCTGAAGGGGCATGTATACAGCTTACTTTTGAGCACCGCATCTTGCCACATAAAGAAGGGAAGAGCAGCTCTGGTGGAGGAATCAGCATGCACAAAGGCTCAGGGTGTGACAGTGGCTGGAAGTCTGAGGATCTCTGGGGCAGGTCAACGTGGCAGAGCATAGAGCCACGGTGAATGTGCAGATGACCAGGAAGCTAGGTGGGGCTTGGTGGTGAGAGGCCTTGACGTCCATGACATGGAGTTGTGGATTCAATCCATCTGTGATGAAGGCTTGTATGTATGAATGACTGGGGTTGTAGAAAGTTCTGCTGGGAGCCATGCAGAGGGAATGAGGCTGGAGGTCGGTGGACTAGTGAAGGCACTACTGGAGCGATCGTGCAGGACCTAATTAGATTCTGAGAGTGGGGGAGGTGAGTTGAGAAGGTTTGTAGCTTGGGTCAATGAATCAGTATGACGCCGTGACTGGAGTTAACCAGAACCTTACAAAGCAGATAGAACCTGTTAAAAGGTCAAACATTTGTTGAATGAATTAATTAGTGAAAGAATGGCAGGACAGAGAGGGATGGAGACACAGGACACAGAGTGGAAGCAAAACTGGTGGAAGTCAGGAAATGGGTTTGGTTTTGGATCTGTGGAAATTGAGATCCTTCCAGCAACCAGGTGAGGACACCACCAGTTGACTGATGAGTAGGAGATGTCTGCCATGAAAACCGCACGTGAACCCACTGGAGTTCATTACACTCTGCCTGTCCCTACCCAGGAGGTTACATCTTCCACCAAGGGGAGGTGCTTCCTGCAACTGCCTCTTTGTGGCCTCCAGCAGGGGGCAGCACAAAGGATGGGTCAGAAGAAAAGAACTCCGCTTAAGTATGTGCGGTTTAAGCCATAGGTCTCTAGAAGCTTCTCTCACAGGTATGGAATTCAACCACAATGCCCACTGTGGTAAAGCACTGTTTCGATCCAAGAAGAGAGTGACGAACAGAATGACACTGAGACCAATTCATCTTTCAAGTAGAATCTCTGAGCTGTATTTTGTTTGGTTAAGAATGGAAATTCCACTTTTATTCCAAGCCAATCTTCTGATGCACCAAATTCAAGGATAAACGTTCATTCAAGAACTTAAAAAAAAAAAAAAAAAAAAAAGTGAGATCACAATGATTAAAAAACAAAACAAAACATTGTTTTGCAAGGGAGGGGTGAACCGGTCTTATCCTCAGTTGGGGCAGAATTCCTAATCCTAGTCTCTAGAAACAACAACACATGGCCTTGGGCAAAAAAAAAAAAAAAATTTTTTTTTGGTTGGGGGTGTTCATTTCCTCCTATGTAAAATGAAAGAATTTAATTAAATAACTTTGGATTAACTACCAGGGCTGAGGTTTATGATAAGATTGTGATTAGGGGCACAGAGAAGAAGAAAATGTCTTAATAAGCGCTTCTTTGTTGCCTGTTTGAGCCTTTCTTAGTAAACTAATACATTAACACTATTCCTGGAGAGAAGAATCTTGGAAATGACCCATTTCACCAACAGGAGAGCATTTCCAGTAATTCACATGTGGTAGAGTTAAAAAAGAACCTAGCTCAGATAGGTCAGGGAGAAAATTCAAAATAAGTGTTTACTTTTCTGATCAAATCTAAACAATCGGTCTCAAAATAGAACAGCCCCAGAAAAGCCACAGACTCTTCCAAGTGGAAGTCCTCTACTCATAGGAGGGTGACGCAGAGAAAAGAGGAAAAGGTATTTCCCTCCCATACCAAGGGAGTAGAGCTAACAATGTGTTTGTCAAACTCTTTACACATATTTAGGAGCAGAGCATCCTTTAGGCCAAAAGAATAAGCTGATTGTGAAGCACAGATACTTCCAACCAGAAGCCAAGTAGGGCATTTGGTCGGACAACAGGATACGGCTAAGCAAAATGAGGTCCTCCTCCACAAATCCTACAGTCTGGGTCAGAGCTTCTAGAGGTTGATCAATCCAGGGTCCGGTGGCTCAAATGTCTGAAATTGTCGCCCGTGCTTGCTGCTCCCTCTTCGCCAGGTAGCATGAACCCTGGCTTCTGCTCAGTGAGTGCACACTCTCAACAAGCAGGAAGCTTCTGTATGGGAGTGAGAAGCTAGGACAAAAAACAATCGGCTAGAGTCTGGATGGTTGTGGAATGTTTTGCTGGGCAGAGTGAGATTGAAAATTGGTTGGAAAGGGGAAAAGGAGTCCTAAACACAAAGGACAGAACAATAAAGCTTACAAAAAAAGATAGAAGGTTAAAGAAAAAAACTTAGCATGCCCCAAGGTGGTGAAAGATTTCTTCTTATGACACAAGAGTGGCCATCTTAAATGAGAAGTCTGACCTGACTTCATTTTAAGATTAATTAATGATTCTATTTATGTAAAGCTCCAAACAGGCAAAACTAAACCACAGTGTTTAGGGAAGCACACTTAGGTTGAAAATTCTGGAGAGAGGCAAGTAAGTGATTGCCATAAAAGTCAGGGTAATGGTTTCTTTGGAAGGTAAGAAGGGGGCTACGCCAGGGAACACTTTTGGAGTCTGATGAAGGCCTATTGCTTGATTTAGATGTAGTTCTATGGAAGCTCAGTTTATAATAATGCATTAACTTGTACATTTATGTCTTGTGTACTTTTCTGTGTGTATATGATACTGGACATAAAGGTTTTAAGAAAAAAAAAAAGTGAAGAGGAAGCAGAGAGCTAGACTGAGAATGTGAGAATGTGCCCTAAGAACACGACCCCAGAGAGCTTATAGACAAGTTTAAGAAGAGCCAAGAAGGATGAAAAGAGAATAAGCTTGTCTTCTGTCAGTGATGATCAAAATTCAGACAAAGGTCATTCAACTTAAAAACACAAATATTATTAAGAAATTATTAATTTTTAAGGTGTAATAATCTGTGTGTGTGTATTTACAGACTCCTTATCTTTTATCTTTTTATTTAAAAAAATTTCCTTAATGTTTATTTTTGAGAGAGAGAAAGAGCAAGGAAGGAAAGGGCAGAGAGAGAGAGAGGGAGACACAGAATCCGAAGCAGGCTCCAGGCTCTGAGCTGTCCGCACAGAGCCCAACGTGGGGATCAAACCCACGAACCATGAGATCATGACCTGAGCTGAAGTTGGGACGCTCAACCAACTGAGCCACCTACGTGCCCCATTAGAAATACATTCCAACACATTTATGACAGAAATGATATGACACCTGTGATTTGCTTCAAAAGAAACTCGGGCAAGAGGGGGACAGATAGTATATGGAGATCAGATGAAACGCCACTGGCTGTGAACCACTGTGGCTGGGCAGTAGATACGTGAGGGTTCATTCGATATTTTCTCTACTGTGAAATTAAGTTTGGAAGTTACCGTTATTTACCATTGTTTAAAAAAATAACAAAAGAATACATTCTTTTTTTTAAATTTTTTTCTAATGTTTTCTTTATTTTTGAAAGAGAGCACACAAGTGGGGGAGGGACAGAGAGAGAGGGGAACAGAAGATCTGAAGCAGGCTCTGTGTTGCCAGCAGCAAGCTGATAGCGGGGCTCAAACGCACAAACTGTGAGATCATGACCTGAGCTGGTGTCAGACGCTCAACCAACTGAGCCACCCAGGTGCTCCAGGAATACATTCTTGGAAAGGCTCTAATGCTGGTTGTTCAACAGCCGGAAAGGACTCTCTCTCTGGCACTACACATGAACATATTTCTTGACATCCAGGGCCTCTCATAGGCCTACACAGGCCCTGCTCAGCACCCAATCCCTCACCTAAACCAAGAGCCAGCAACAGTGCCCCCACACCCTCTTTCAACAACCAAAATAAATGATTATAATAACTAAAGCCTCTTTCATCTTATAATTTCTTGGCAAGAATCTGGAAATGCCTCAAATACTTTTAGATGGGTGGGACCAAGTGGTATTAAATCCAAAAGCTCGTGCAAATATATATTGGACAAAGGGTTTGTACCCCAACTTTAAAAAGAACTCATGAATCAACAGTAAGGTGAATGATCCAATAAAAAACAGGCAAAAAATGTGAAGACACCTCAAAGAAGTAAATAGGTGGAGAGCCAATAAGCAAATGGAAAGCGTTCAACATCATTAATCGTTAAGGAAATGTAAATTAAACCACTTCATACACACTAAAGAGCAGAAATAAAGAGCACGCACCACGCTAAATGCTGGTGAGGAGTTGGAAGAACCAGAATCCTCATACACTGCTGGTGGGCCTATAAAATGGTGCAACCACTTTGAAGAATTGTTATGGAGGTAAATGTATAACCCTACAATTCTTCCCCAAGGGAAATTTTAAAATATGTTCAGGGGCAACCATCTATCAGTTGGTTGAGCACCCGACCCTTGATTTCAGCTCAGGTCATGATCTTGTGGTTCATGAGATCGAGCCCCGCGTTGGACTCTTCTGTGCTAACAGCACAGAGCCTGCTTGGGATTCCCTCTCTCCCTCTCTCTCTCTGCCCCTTCCCTCCTCTCTCTCTCTCTCTCAAAATAAAATAAACTTAAAATAAGTAAGTAAATAAATAAAATATGTTCATAATAAGAACTGTCCAAGCTTATAGCCGCTTGTCCCACTCCAAGCTGGAAACACCTCCAACAACTGGAAAACAGAGAAATTGTGACATGTTCATCCAATGGAGTACTTCCCAGCAATATCAAAGGACAAACTATGGATACATGCAACAGTATGGATGAACCCACATATGTTAAAGGCACAGGTATGATTCCATTTATATGACATTCTAGAATGTGCAAAAATGGCAGTGACAGAAGACCGAAGGTGACTGGGGGGGGGGGGGAGGGGGGAGGGGTGGCAGTTGACTAGAAAAGAGCATGAGGAAACTTTCTATGGAGATAGAAATGTTCTACATCTTGCTTTGAGTGATATTTACATAACAGTTGTCCAAACACATTGAACTGGACACTTAAGATCTGTGCTTTTTTTTTTTGAATCGAAAAAATTTTTGTTCTTTCCATCTAGGGGTAGGTGATCGAGAACTCCAGAGTGAACACATGGTACCTGCCTACTGGGCACATTCACCTTTCCACGAGTGATCACCACCCCCCTTCCTTCTCTTCTATTACCCGCTGTCCTGGTGAACAGCAAAAACCACCCTGCACCCATTTTCCCAAGACTGAAAATTGGGAGTCGTCCGTGATCTTCCTTCTTCCTTCCTCCTACTCAGTCACTTCCTGGATAGCTCCTGAGCCCACTCCACTGCCTCTTCTCCATCCCAACTGCCTTGGCTGGAGTTTAGATCCAGGTTGCTACACCTGCCTCCTGACCATTTCCAGTCTGGCTCCCTGGTCTATCCTCATCCAAACACAAGCCTCTGCTTAACTTCCTCTTTTGCTCTCAATCACTCTGAGCATAAAGACCAAAGTCCTTAGCAAGAAAAGCAAAAGCAGTGAGTTCCTTTTGTGCATGGAGCAACTCTTTGCTTTAGCTGTTACAGCTGCCTCGAGCACCCTCCCACCATCCTACCCTTCATACTTCCTTCCCATCCCTATCTTCATAGCTGTCTACTTGATAAGTCTCCATTCTTCCTTAAGGCTTACATCAAGCATCACCTAGTCGTCGTCTTTTTTTTTAACATTTATTTATTTTAGACAGAGAGAGACAGAGAGACAGAGAGGCAAGTGGAGGAGGGGCAGAGAGAGGGAGACACAGAATCCAAAGCAGGCTCTAGGCTCTGAGCTGTCAGCACAGAGCCCGATGCGGGGCTCGAACTCACAAACTGCAAGATCATGACCTGAGCAGAAGTCAGATGCTTAACTGACTGAGCCACCCAGGTGCCGCCCCTAGCATCACCTATTTTTACAAGCCTAGGTATCCCTCCTCTGCACTCTGCCTCCAGACATCCCCTTACACTGTGTGGGGCTTACTTACACACTTATGAGATGGTTCCGATTGCATGAAAGCACTTTACGTATGTTAGTTCATTTAATAGCAGTTGTCACTCTGCATGATGATTGGTCTTCTCTTTGTCTAAATGGTAAATAGGGACTATTTTGTTGCAATTTTTCCCTCATACCTTTTCAGGTACTAGGAAAGTATAGGTATGAGCTTAACGATTTGTTGAATTAATGAATGTCAATACAAGTGAAGGCACGGACTGGTTGCTACATCATTTTACTCCAACAAGCAAAGTGAGCATCTAGGGCAGACTAGCTACTGAGCTTTCTACCTGGCGTGCTATCACAAAGCCCAGCCATATCTGGAGAAGTCCGCAGGGTAAGTCACATGCCATGCCCAATCCTCAGGTGTCTCAACTGCCTTACTCTCTTCTTTCACTACAAGCAGCTCCTTACAACCACCTCAAAGTAACTACTGTGTACCTTGCATCATTCTGGCCTCCCACACACATGGTCTCATTTAATCCCCACAACAGCCCTGAAGATGGGCATCGTCATCATCCCTGAGTTTACATATGAGAAAACTGAGGTTCAGAGAGGGTGCAGAAACTTTGTTTAAAGAACCAGACTTGTGGGACGCTACTTGTTTAAGGTGAGATTGACTCTATCAACAGCTGGGGATTTCAGGAGGTGATTGACTTGCAACCTCCCAAGAAGTGATAAAAAGCAGAGAACCAGGTGCTCAGTCGGTTAAGCATCTGACTTCGGCTCAGTTCACGATCTCACAGTTCATGAGTTAGAGCCCCGCGTGGGGCTCTGTGCTGACAGCTCAGAACCTGGAACCTGCTTCGGATTCTGTGTCTTCCTCCTCTCTCTCTGCACCCCCCCCGCCCCCGCTTCCTCTCTTTCTCTCTCTCAAAAATAAAGAAACATTAAAAAAAAAAAAAAAAAAAGCAGAGAACCTGGTGGCTCAGTTGGTTGAGCATCTGACTCTTGATGTTGCTCAGGTTGTGATCTCTCAGGCGTGGGATTGAGTTCCTTGTCAGGCTCTGTGCTGGGCACAGAGTCTGCCTGGGATCCTCTCTCTCTCTCTCTCTCTCTCTCTCTCTCCCTCTGCCCTTCCCCTGTGTGCACACATTCACTCTCTCTCTCTCTCTCTCTGTCTCAAAATAAATAAACATTAAAAACAAAAAGGCAGAGAACTATCCTGATAGAACTGTAATCCCATGGAGTACAGAGCCTGCAGAATGCTAGGAAAGCGAGCTGGACTCTACTTGGCCACGTGGAACCAGGTGACAGAAGCCAAGGCCAGGCCAAGGAGAAGGAGCAGAAATTGGGCAGGTGGGTGGTCCCATCTTTCCTGAGGAAGGGTAGGGTGAGGGAAAGATCTGTAGGCAACTGACCCAACTTCTCCCCCACGTGTCTGAGACCTCAGTTCACAGGATCTAAAACTCCTCATTTTTTTTTAACTTTATTTTTTAAAATTTACATCCAAATTAGTTAGCATATATAGTGCAACGATGATTTCAGGAGTTGATTCCTTAGTGCCCCTTACCCATTTAGCCCATCCCCCCCCCACATCCCCTCCAGTAACCCTTAGTTTGTTCTCCACATTTATGAGTCTCTTTTGTTTTGTCCCCCTCCCTGTTTTTATATTATTTTTGTTTCCCTTCCCTTATGTTCATCTGTTTTGTCTCTTAAAGTCCTCATATGTAAAACTCCTCATTTTTAAGTGGAAAAGTAAAGACTAGTTTTCTATCTTTTCCTACCATTTTTTCTTCCCACCAACCCGTGGAAGACGTGTGCCCATTGGGCCGGAGGGTAGCAGCTGGAGGAAGAAGAGAACTGATTTGGATGAGGGACCTGGCTCGCTCTCACTAAATCCCAATTTCCCAGACAGGGAAGCACCCTGTCCACAGCCCAGGCCTCTCTTCTTCTCTCCCCCGGCTCGCAGGCAGGGGCTGCTTGCTGGCTATTGTAAAAGTAGTCTTTGTTCTTGGAGTTCAACCAGCACAGGCCTCAAATTTCCGAGACACCCACAGCTGGCAGTCCCTCCCACACCACCTTCGTGACCTGAGGCTAAAGAAGGAAAAAGCTGGCCATAAACGTCCTGGGCTAAGAAACTAAAGCCTCCTCCCAAGAGAGATCACCCATGAGAAGACCCTCTGGATTCCTCCCCGGAAAGCAGGCACGACACCGGAAACAGAAGTTCTCATAAAGACAAGCACGAGGAAAGCTCACTTCACGAGGATTGTAGGGATAAGTGACCCATACAGTGCACGGTACAGAGATAGGGCAGCAAGATCACAAGACATGGGCCTAGTCAGGGGGATGAGCACATCTAAAGAAAGACTGGGTGGGGAGTGCTTTGGTGTGATGTGGGGTGTGGTCAGCAAAGAGCAGAGAAAATCAGAGGGCACAAAAGCAGGTTCTGAAGTGTGCCCAGCACTGCGGTGGGGGGGGGGGAGGGGGGGGGGCGACATTCAGTGGTCGCAGGAGAAGGGTTAAGCTGGAACTAGGGGGAAGGAAGTATCCCTCCATCTGGCCATCCATCTACCTTGTTAACACATCTTCTGGTCCCTGATCTGGTTTTCTAGCCACCAGAGAACAGGGAAATGCAGTGTCCAGGATAGAATACAAACATTCAGAGGCCAGGACAGGGATGCATGGCCCTTGTGCATTAATCAGCTAGCCTGAGCTGATGTCTGACCCCAAGGGTCTCACCACCTATGGATGTCCTAGGAAAACGTGTCTCTAGAATGTGAACGAACGGATCTTTAGCAGCTACATCCCAATAACTGGTCTAGAACCCAGGGAACCAGAGGCCAAAAATATGGTTTCCATACACTCACATATGATTAATCAACCCCACAAAATTACTTGGTAAACTGAAGTACCTGCTGGAGAGCTGGCCGGCCTCACCTTAGTGACAGCCATACGCTGCTGGCCAGGGCGGCCCACCTACCTGCACTTGTAATTTCTAGAGACTATAAAAACCAAGTATTAGAATTTGTTATTTATGGGGCGCCTGGGTGGCGCAGTCGGTTAAGCGTCCGACTTCAGCCAGGTCACGATCTCGCAGTCCGTGAGTTCGAGCCCCGCGTCAGGCTCTGGGCTGATGGCTCGGAGCCTGGAGCCTGTTTCCGATTCTGTGTCTCCCTCTCTCTCTGCCCCTCCCCCGTTCATGCTCTGTCTCTCTCTGTCCCAAAAATAAAATAAAAAATGTTAAAAAAAAAAAAAAAAAAAAGAATTTGTTATTTATTATTATTATCATTAACTTGTGGGTTTTTCTCCAGATATATAGCTGAGGACAAGGAAGAGCGACTGAGGTATGCATGAAAAAAGAGACTGGGGGCAGCTGGTGGCCAAGTCGTTTAAGCATCCGATGCTTGATTTCGGCTCAGGTCATGATCCCAGGGTCGTGGGATGGAGCCTTGTGTCGGGCTCTGCACTGAGTGTGGAGCCTGCTTAAGATTCTCTCTCTCTGCTCTCCCCTGCTCTCTCTCTAAAATAAAAATTAGGGGCACCTGGGTGGCTCAGTCGGTTAAGCGGCCGACTTCAGCTCAGGTCATGATCTCGCGGTCCATGAGTTCGAGCCCCGCGTCGGGCTCTGTGCTAACAGCTCAGAGCCTGGAGCCTGTTTCGGATTCGGTGTCTCCCTCTCTCTGACCCTCCCGTGTTCATGCTCTGTCTCTCCCTGTCTCAAAAATAAATAAAACGTGGGGCGCCTGGGTGGCGCAGTCGGTTAAGTGTCCGACTTCAGCCAGGTCATGATCTCGCAGTCCGTGAGTTCGAGCCCCGCGTCAGGCTCTGGGCTGATGGCTCGGAGCCTGGAGCCTGTTTCCGATTCTGTGTGTCCCTCTCTCTCTGCCCCTCCCCCGTTCATGCTCTGTCTCTCTCTGTCCCAAAAATAAATAAAAAACGTTGAAAAAAAAAATTTAAAAAAAAAATAAATAAAACGTTAAAAAATAATAATAATAAAATTAAGTTAAAATTAAAAATAAGGCTCTTAAAAAAAAAAAAAAAGAGGAGTCTGGGGGCACCCGGGTGGCTCAGTTCGTTGAGCTTCTGACTTCAGCTCAGGTCACGATCTCGCGGTTGATGGGTTCAAGCTCCATGTCAGGCTTTGTGCTGATGGCTCAGAGCCTGGAGCCTGCTTCAGATTCTGTGTCTCCCTCTCCCTCTGCCTCTCTCCTGCTCATGCTCTGTCTCTCTCCCAAAAATAAACATTAAAAAGAAAACTTAAAAAAAAAAAAAAAAAAAAAAAGAGGAGTCTGGCTGAGCATATCGTCTGGCAAGAGCCATCTTAGGGGAAAGAGGGACATCCAAGACAGAGCAGTCCCGAGCCAGGTCTCCCAGGTGGGATAGACTGGCACAGGGGAGACAGATCCAAGAAAATGGCCTTGGCAGGATGACAGGTCCCATAATGATCAGGCAAGCCTTGGATGGCAAACGTATTAACAGATGTGCAGGTCTGAGCAGGAGGCTGGCCGTCAAAAGGGTTAAGGATTCTGTAGTGAATCTCCTACTTCGTCCTTTCATTTCTCCTGTTCAGTTTTTCAGCCAGGAATGGTCTCTGGAATTAAATGGCCTTTCCCTCCTTTTTTTGCACATGCCCCATTCTGAAAACAGGCTCCGTGCCCCCCTGGGGACTGCAATGCTTGCTTTTGATGTCTCTTGGGAAATTTTGAACAAAGGCTCTAAATACAGCTCAAAACCCTTGCACAGAACCACACAAAAGGCAGAAGGAGGCTTGTATGACGTGGAACCCATCAGAAGTAAAAGGCTCTGTGTCCAGGGCCCGTGACACTCAGATCGGGATACAGGATTTCTCTAACCAAAGCTCCTGGTCCCAAGTGTAAGGCAGACTGGATTCCTTTCAGGAAACCATGCATGGGTATGCTCTTGTACAGAATCTCTCCAACGTTATTCTTGGCTCTGCTAACATTGCTTTGGCTTTAAAAAATCAATAAATAAAGCAAGCAGAAGGTCCCTTCACATCCGGGCCGGACTAAAAGGGCTTTGCCCTTACCAAGCCAAAGGAATATTCGGTTCAAGCAGATATATTATGCTGGATACTTTCACTTGATTTTTCCTTGGGAGGGCCAGCAGTGCACAGAAGGCTTTGCTACGTATGACAATCAGTGTTGCTAAGCTACCAAAAGTCACTGTAGTGAGAGAAGAGCCAGAGATTGGGGGGCTGGTTGGTAGGACATCAGCAGGAGAAAGGGAAGAAGGGACAGGAAATCAAGTCCCAATCACACAATGATTTTTAAGTCTCTGAAGGGACATTGCCGAATCCTGAAAGTTTCAGTTCTAGAAAGTGGATCAAAATCCTTTCCAGTGATCCTGACATGACATGACATGACATGACATAAAGAAGGTATAGAAAGAACAGCTCTTACTCCTCTGGGCACTTTGATCCTGATCTAAATCAAAAGGAAGAATGCCTTGATCTCATTCTATTATTTATTCTAACATGTTTGCCTGACAACCCGGGTACAACAAACTTTTATCTAGCAGGAGCTCAATAAACACTTGGTGGTGGACTGGCCAGTGCTCTCCCGGGGAGGAGATGACCAGTGCTCTCCCTGGGAAGAGACCACAGGGATGGAGGGTCAGCGGGGGAGGGGAGAAGAGTGTGTGTGCAAAGCTGTGCAGTAACAGTCTGCCTGTGATTCAGAGGGTGTGATGCAGGAAGCTGTCACTCATAGGCTTTTGTCACCAAAGTCAACAAGCATACTTTTTTTGCACCACATAGTGGAGTTTTTCCAGTTTTCCACCTTCCGTTAAAATCCCACAGCTTACTTCTCCCAAGCAAAGAGGCCAAGAAAAGAATCCATATTGTCAGAACTAGCCACAAGGTAAACAAAGACAAAGAAAGAGTGTGCTAGCCAATTAAACAGAAACGCAGGCTCCTGGCAGCGACATGACCCAGTTTTTCCATTCACTTGATGTAAGTAAACCCCCTTTACTGAGATGGCCCCTTTGGCTTCAGGGGGGAAAAACAAGAAAGGTTTTCCATGTGTTTCTACAAGACTTCTCTACCTCCTAAGAAACAGCAAAATTCCATTAGACCCAATTCCCATTCAATGGAAAGGAAGCAGGCAGGGCTTTGGCAGCACACAGGCCTGGGTTCGAATCCTTGTTCTGTTTCATCCAAACCAGTAGCCCTGAGGTCCAGAGCAAGTTGGCTGAGCCTGTCCAAGCCTCAGTTCCCTCGCTTACAGAACAGAGACGTCAGTAACCATCACACAGGTTGCTGACACAACTAGAAAAGACAATCCATGTTCAGAAAACTAAGTGTTCCTTTCCCTGCAACTTGGAATCACACCACACCTAAGGGATGTAGTGCAGGTACCATGGAAAGCACAGAAAAGGACAGAAGACTGGGCTTAAGGAGCTTTTTATTTTGTTTTTTAAAAAAAAATTTTTTTTAATGTTTATTTTTTTGAGAGAGAGAGACAGTTGTGTGAGCAGGGGAGGGGCAGAGAGAGAGACACACAGAATCCTAAGGAGGCTCCAGGCTCTGAGCTGTCAGCACAGAGCCCGATGCAGGGCTCGAACTCACCAGCTGTGAGATCATGACCTGAGCTGAAGTCAGACGCTCAACTGACTGGGCCACCCAGGCGCCCCTATTTTGTTTTTTTAATGTTTATTTATTTTTGAGACAGGGAGAAACAGAGCATGAGTGGGGGAGGGGCAGAGAGAGAGGGAGACCCAGAATCTGAAGCAGGCTCCCAGAATCTGAGCTGTCAGCACAGAGCCCAACACAAGGCTCGAACCCACGAACCGTGAGATCATGACCTGAGCCAACGTTGGACACTTAACTGACTGAGCCACCCAGGCGTCCCTTAAGGAGCTTTTAATGGGGGAAAAAAAAAATAAGGAGGGGGACTACTCCACATCTCAGAACAGGGGAAGGTTTGGCAAGATTTTTAAGGCTTTAAAAAACCAGGGTATGTTAAGGTCTTCAAACTACAGCTGGGATGTCAGAGGACTTTCTAGATACATTGGAACTTACACAAACACTAACTGGTCCACTCAAAATGCCAGACTCAAAAAACAAGATCCAGAAAGCTAGGAGTTTTTCTAATTCTTAGAGCACAAGGAGAAAGCACCATACCCTTGTGGTTAAGGGCTTATGCCCGTCAGTAAACAGGTTCAGATCTCAGCCCCGCCACCCACCAGCAATGCGACCCATGCCTGCTTGGAGGAGTTGGTGAGAAAGGCAGACCACTACGCCCAGTCCCCGAGCATGTAAAATGCTTACTAAGGGGTGAAGTTCCTGTTGTTGCAAAACACTGAAAAGCTCTGAGCCCTGATACACGGAGTGATTTTGCAATTCGGTGTGTCGAAAAGAAGATGGTGGGAAGGCAGAGATAAATGAGAAATGCAGACAGATTCATCCTGGGGGGTTGTGCAGGATGCAAAATGAGAGCGGTGCCTGGGGTTTCAAGTTTAAGGCCACGAATACTTCAGAGCCCACGGATACTCCTTGTACTTCAGAGGGAGGAACAAAGCGCCGGAATGCTTTGTCTTTGCTCCCCCTGGACTTGCCACACAAAATGTACCCCTCACTCACAAAGAGCATGCGGGAGCACAGCCAGTTCATAATCCCTACCATTCATTAGTCTACAGCAAAACGCCCCAAACCTAAGGTCCAAACTTACCAAGACATCAAATTCAAAACAACAAAAGTCGACACCTCATATGTAAAGGATCTTAATTAAACAGTGTCAAAAATGCAAATGTGTATGCAGTGTCTGGACCTACTGATTATGAAATAAACTTGATTAAGAACAAATCCCTTTTAAGAAGAGGAAAAGAACCCGGCAACTCATGAACATCAAATGCTGTTCTCAATTAGCCCTTTTCCTCCAAACTTCACAAAGTACCAGCAGGTGGGAGATAATTAACGTTTTAATAAAACTTGTTTTACATGCCTCAGTTGGAACCTTTTTGTTCTGCAAAGCTTTTCCCTGTCCAGCCCCAAGATGCACCCACAAAGTAAGATTTTTTTTCACAACATTATTTTTCTGGTTACATTTTGGGGGTTTTATAACTTCAGGAAGATGAAGGTAGAGGAGGTAATTTATGAAAAGGAGTATTTCTCTTTATCCATATTTACATTCTGCAGGGGAGGGAGTTGGGTTTTTCGGTTCTCCTCCCATGCCTGTCAGGGGAATAAAGTCCTTGCTCCCACTTGACAAGATTTACAGAGCAATGAGAGGTCTGCAGACTGATACAAACTGTACAGCCCACTTCATGGGTGCACCCCCTCCCCCCATTTGCAAGAATTGCTGACTTTGACAGCTTGGATTTTTCCCTTTAAAGACAAATCTCTGGGGCGCCTGGGTGGCGCAGTCGGTTAAGCGTCCGACTTCAGCCAGGTCACGATCTCGCGGTCCGTGAGTTCGAGCCCCGCGTCAGGCTCTGGGCTGATGGCTCAGAGCCTGGAGCCTGTTTCCGATTCTGTGTCTCCCTCTCTCTGCCCCTCCCCCATTCATGCTCTGTCTCTCTCTGTCCCAAAAATAAATAAAAAACGTTGAAAAAAAAAAAAAAATTTTAAAGACAAATCTCTTGTCTTTAAATGCAGTCTTCTTGTAGCTTCTCACCCTCACCTGCAAACCTCAACATCCACGTGAGCCTGTTTCAGTATAAAAATGCTGGGGCGCCTGGGTGGCTCAGTCGGTTAAGCGGCCGACTTCACCTCAGGTCACGATCTCGCGGTTCATGAGTTGAAGCCCCGAGTCGGGCTCCGTGCTGACAGCTCAGAGCCTGGAGCCTCCTTCGGATTCTGTGGCTCCCTCTCTCTCTCTCTCTGCCCCTCCCCTGCTCACACTCTCACTCGCCCGTGCGCGCTCTCTCTCTCTCTCTCTCAAAAATAAACAGTAAAAAAAATGCTAATGCTTGAACATTTTTCACTGAGTAGGTCTTCAACACTTACGTCCTGCTGCCCATAACACAATGTTGGCAGCACACAAGCGAACAGTATAGGCTGCAGAGACCAACTCATAAAGCCATTCTAAGCTGAGACATGGAGGAGCACTGTCTTCCTTTTCAGAAAAGGAAACCGAAACACTTGAGAAAAAGAACTGTGTTGCTTGCACACAGGGGATCAGAACCCAAGACCTGGGCTTTTACTTCTGGATGGATCAGAGACTACATCCCATCTGAGAGTAACCTAAGCTAACCCCACCATGCACAACCCAATAATTATAATTTCTGGCATTTTAATTGGACTCAGACCTCAGGGTTTGAATTTAAGAGGGTGAGAGCTACAGGAATCTGTGTAGGGATTATGGCTGGAAGGTTGCCTGCAAGTTACAGTTTATTTTCTCCTCAGGCCTTTCCAAACCCCCACCCCCCACCCCCACCCTCCCTTCGGCTGCCTCTGCTCTGCCACTGCTCTGCCACGGCAGGGCCAGGACGTGTTCCTTTCCAGCGCTGGAGCCTCTCAAGCCCGTTCCCACACAACCACGCCTGTACAAGGGTCTGTACAGCAGGGCTTTCCCATCTGGGCACTACTGGCATTTTGTTGGGGTGCTGCCTTGTGGGTTAGAGCATATTGACAGCACCCCTGCTCTCTATGCGTTAGATACCAGTAACACACACCCAGTTGTGACCAGCAAAAAATGTCTCCAGAAGGCACAGGAGAGTTTTAGGGCAGAGAACCTATTCTGTGTGATACTGTAATGGGGGACACGTGTCATTATGCATTTGTCAAAACCCACAGAATATACAACAGAGAGAATGAACCCTAATGTAAACGATGGACTTTAGTTAAAAATAATGTATGAATATTGGCTCATCCTTGTAACAAATGCACCACATTAATGTAAACTGTTAGTAATAGGGGAAACGGTGCGGGGGGGGGGGGCGGGTAGGAAGAAAGGGGGTATATGGGGATTCTTTGTACTTTCTGTTCAATGTTTCTGTAAGCTGAACTGCTCTAAAAAATAAAGTGTGTTAATAAACCTACAAGTACACAGAACAATTGATGGTTTCCAGAAGGGGGGATGGGTGGAAGGATGGGCAAAATGGGTTCTGTTCCTTTTTTTAACGTTTATTCATTTTTGACAGAGAGTGAGCAGGGGAGGGGCAGAGAGGGAGACACAGAGTACAAAGCAGGCTCCACACTCTGACCTGTCAGCACAGAGCCTGATGTGGGGCTGGAACCCATGAACCATGAGGTCATGACCTGAGTCGAAGTCAGACACTTAACAAACCCAGGCGCCCCCAAAATGGGCTTTTAAAAAAAGAATGAATCATAAAAAAACTGTAATTAAAAAATTAAGTTTATTAATTAAAAAATTAAGTTTATTAATTAAAAAAAAAAAAAAAGAAAGTCCCTAGACACTGCCATATGTCCTTATAGGGCAAAACTGTTCCCAGTTTTACAGTCTGTATACTGCTGTATGGGGCAGGCTAAGTCCCTGGAGTGAGCTGACCAGTCCAGCTGTATCCAGTCACACTTCAGGATGGAAAAGGGGAGTTTTCTGGGTGTCCGGGGATCACAGACACTCTTCTAGAGGATAATCTTATTAGGAGAGAAAGTACCTCTCTTAGGAAAGCCCAAGCAAAGTCCACACAGAGGGACCCAATCCTCCTGTCCTGGCCTCAAAGATAGCACCTCGGACACTACATGCCGTCCTAGGCAAGAACGCCCTCTTTAGTGTCCCCTTTGTCAAGACTGATCTCTAGGCCCATAAGGAATGGAGAGCCCTGGGCTCCCAAGAGGCCAAAGCAGTATCTAAATCGCACCCGAGATGCTTCCAGTGGCAGCTGCCACGGCTCACCTCGGTGTTTCTGTCCGAAGGCTCTGGCAGGGTTACACTGGGGACAGCGACCCGTGTGCACTACCCTCTGCTTTGTACGCCCCCCCAGAATGCATGATGAGATGTGACAACATCAAGTGTGCATCCACTAGGCAGACAGCAGTGCACGCGCACACCTGGAACATGAACAACACGGGTGTTGTTACCAGTAATAGAGTCGATGCCCCCCCCCCCACACCCCCTTGACTCCTGACTCCTCCTTTCACCTGTGGTCCCATTTCCTTCCTCTTTCCTCTTATCCTGTCACCCCTTCCTTTGACAGTGCAGCTTCTCTCAAAGAAAGAGGACAAAACGAGGCTCCCCAGAGAGGCAGGAAAACAAGGGATGACAATACACACATTGGGAGGAACACTCGGGGCACGCCTCCGCAAAAAAAGTCAGGCAGGCGGGCAAACCGCACAAATGAGCATTCCCAAGCAGCTGCAGTGATACTGCCCGGCTTAGAAAGACCAGAGCTCTCCCAACACCGTTAATTTTTGTCTCCACTCTCAAGTTCTTCCAAGGTTGGACCTTTTGGTAACATGGGCCTTACAAATTGCTCCTCCACCTTCCCAGGCTGCCGGGAGGATTAAACAGGATCATGTGCATCTAGCACTTAACCTGGTGCCCGGCACACAAACTGGCCCTCGAACAACACGGGTCTGAACTGCGCGGGTCCACTTAGACGCGGATTCGTACGGTTCTGAAAAGACAGTTTCTTTTCCTTCCGATTTCCTTAATAACGTTTTCTTCTCTCTAGCTGACTTTACTGTAAGAACACAGGATATAATACATATAACATGCAAAATATGTGCCAATCGACTATTTATGTTACTGGTAAGGCTTCCAGTCAATAGTAGCCTATTGGTAGTGAAGTTTGTGGGGAGTCAGAAGTTATACATGGAATTTTAACAGCGCAGGAGGAGGGTGCCCCTAGCTCCGTGTTGTTTAAGGGTCAATTGTACATGTTTACTAGATGGTTTCAGCTATCATCTAAATTTGTACGTCGGGGTACCTGGGTGGCTCAGTCAGTTAAGCGTCCAGCATCTGACTTCGGCTCAGGTCATGATCTCACGGTCTGTGAGTTGCAGCCCCTCCTCAGGCTCTGTGCTGACAGCTCAGAGCCTGGAGTCTGCTTCAGATTCCGTGCCTCCCTCTCTCTCTAGCCCTCCCAGCTCCTGCTCTCTCTCTGTCATGCAAAAATAAACATTAAGAAAATTAAAAACAAATAAATAAATTAATTTGTATGTCGACTTCTAGCTAACTCTAAACACTTATTAAGCCATCCATTTCCCCCCACTTATCTTTATCAATCCTAGCCCAGGGAAGTGTCTGTGGAATTGACATTCATTTTTATGGACAGAGCTGTTCCTGGCAACAGGAGCTTCTCATCAGGTTCAGAACTCCCTTAAACCCAAGGGCGCCTGGGTGACGCAGTTGGTTAAACTCTGACTCTTGTTTCTGGCTCAGGTCACAGTCACGTGGTTTCCTGAGTTGCGCCCCATGTTGGGCTCTGTGTTGCCAGCGCAGAGCCTGCTTGGGATTCTCTCTCTACCCCCCCCCCGCCCCTCCCCCGCTCATGCTGTCTCTGCCTCTCAAAACAAATAATAAACTTGAAAAAAAACCAAAAAACAAAAAACCTCCCTTAAACCCATCCCAACAGACACTTCAGCCTCTCCAGATCTCCGAGACTTTAAATAAAAAGGACCAAGCGGCACAGATTACCAAAACTGACTGAGGGCTCTACCATAGTGTGTGCCCATTCGACAGCTCATCCCATTTCTCAGTTGCCTCACATCACAGAGAATATTCTCTTTCTCTCTCTTCCCCGCTCCCCCCAAACCAGTGGTGCCTTCATATCCCTCACTTGTTTAGATTATGCCTCTCAGAAAAATCCCTGCGGGAGATAAACACAGGATCTGTAATGGGAACTCCAGCACACCCAACAATAGTGCCACTGTCACACATGTGAGAGCTTTCGTGAAAGCAAGGGATTGGCAACACGAGGCTGCCATGCCCAGGAAAATTATTTCCTGTGGGAAAAAGAAAACAACCTTCAGCTCCTGGCAGGTTCCGGGCAAGCCCAAGCCAGGCTCACCGGAGAACTTGAACGCTCCGTCTTTGGAAACGGAGGCAGACGTGAGGGCTGTTCCCGCCCGCCCTCGAGTGCCCACTTGGGGGAAAATCAATGCCGCAGCATCAGGGACCTGTTTTTTTCCCAGCACAGCATAAACAAAACCACCACTGCTGGGGGACAATCAATTAGCAAGATGAGTCATGTGGTCAAGAGAAAAAACAACAACAAAAAGAAACTCCATTTCTTTTTGAAAGCACGTTCCGGGGTCGGATGCATTTTTATCCCATCAGTCAGATGTAGAAAGGTGATCGCTTAAATTTAATAAGAGAAAGAAAAGGCTGGGCAGCCTCAGTGACATCCTGTATGTTCTGCTATTATTGAAAGGAAATAGAGCAATTACAGACAGCACAATCTATTAGCTTCAGCGTGCCCCAGTATCACGGTGATCAGCAAAGACTTCTTCGATGCTGTGTGCTCTTCAACTCAGAGTTAAATGAATTCTTGGTTCAGGATTATTTAAGGATGACCTGACGTAACGCACTTAGAAGTTTCCACGGATGGAGCCGGCTGAACAACACTGAATTCTCAAGTAACTACCTACCCACTGCCACTCCTTTCTTTCCTCCTATTCATCTTTGTTCCTACCTCAGCCCTCCCCCAAACCCCTCCAGGCAGTTTTTCCCCAGCTCAGGGTTTCCTGACCTCAGCTCTTTGTGGCAGGGGGCTGTCCTGTGCACAGCAGGACGTTTAACTGCACTCCCCGCTCCGCCCTCTGCCCTCCGCCCCCCGCCCCAGTCATGACAAATAATCCCCACAGGTGCAAAACCCCCCTGGTTTGAGAACCCCTTCCCCAGTCTACTGTACTGTGCTCATTGGGGAGCAAATTCCCTTTTACCTCCCATTGCCTGGGCTACTTTTTGGTCCCAATTTTATCTCCTAAACTTCTATTTTGCTTCTGGGAATCAGTTTGGGTGTCACCTCCTCTGAAAAACTATGACACTCGGCCTTGCCACTCCCCCCTCCGCCACCAAAAAAAAAGGGGGGGTGGGGAAGGGGCTGGGATTCCTCCTCTGTATGCCCACCCTGTCTCATGCATGCTTTTCTGGTAGCACCTACATTACAGTATCATAATGGTCTCCTTACTTCATTATTTAATAATTCATCTATATGGGGTGCCTGGGTGGCTCAGTCGGTTAAGTGTCCAACTTCGGCTCAGGTCACGATCTCACTGTTTTTGAGTTTGAGCCCCATGATGGGCTCTATACCGACAGCTCAGAGCCTGGAGCCTGCTTCAGAGTCTGTCTCTGTCTCTCTGCCCCTCCCCCACTAAAGCTCTGTCTCTCTTTCTCTCTCAAATATAAACATTTAAAATTTTTTTAAAATTCATCCATCCATTCATTAATGCAACCAATTTTAAAGTGCTGTATAGGAAATATGGCCATGAATGAGACACTTGGATTCCTGCTCCTGTAGGCTCATATTCTAGTGATGGAAGACAGGCAATAAATAATTACAAATAAAATGGCAGGGGCTCCTGGATGGCTCAGTTGGATAAGCATCTGACTTCAGCTCAGGTCATGATCCTGTGGACAGTCTGGTCCGTGGGTTCAAGCCCCGTGTCAGGCTCTGTGCTGACAGCTCAGAGACTGGAGCCTGCTTTGGATTCTGTGTCTCCCTCTCTTTCTGCCCCTCCCCACTCACACTGTCATTCTCTCTCTCTCTCTCTCTCTCTGTCTCTCAAATAAACATTAAAAAAAAATGGCAGACATTAATATAAGCTATAAAGTAAATATAGCAGATCTCTCCCCACAAGGAGACTTAGCTCCTTAAGAGCAAAGACTGCTTTATTCGTTATTGTATCTATAGGAATTAGCACTGAGCCTTAAAAACACGAAAACAAAAAACCAGCATTTTCCGCTTTGTCTCTAGGCATATGTCATTTTTTGCTCTCTGTCATGGAGATTTAGGTACAGGGACTCTCTCCTGGGATACAGTAAGCTTCTTGAAGGAAGGATCCTGCCCAATTTGTATATAAATTTTATACAGAAAAATCAGAGGGTTTTGTTAAATGATTTTCCTCAAGCTATGGTTTTTAACACTGAAATTTTTTCTAAAGATAAAGCAGAAATGCTTATATGAAGAGAAAAGCATTTTGTAGATGGAGAAACTGAGGCTCAGAAACGGTGACTTACCCAAGGTCAGAAAAGCCAGTCAACTGGACTGAATGTCTGGCACTAAAACCCAAGCTTCCCTCCCACATACCACTGCCGCTTACAGAAGCCAGACAGATGCAAATCGCGTAGAAATGTCAGGAGAAAACCTCTCTCCTCACAGAAGACTGTTGGCAAACTGTGGCTAGCATGTAGGTGGTGAGTTTATTTACAGGCAAAAGGGATCTGCTGGTCAAAGAGGAAGAAAAATGAATGACATTAATTTTTCATTCTTACCACTGGGACTGGGCCTAAACTTTAGCACTTTATAAGAAGGCCAAAAACCACTCAAAAGCCAACGCCTACAAAGAAGAGGGCCAAAAATTTCTGCCTTTTTCTTTTCAAGAAAGAAAGGTTTGCAATATTTAAAAGCTCGGGGTTGTTCTTGTACAGATGTTAAAAAATGACCCAATCTGTGGGGCTAGAAGCACATTCTAAGAGGCAGAGGTTCCGAGGAACAAGCATGGACTTTAGGAAGTCCGACATGCATTCATGGGGCGTCTGCGTGGCTCAGTTGGTTAAGTGTCCCACTCTTGGTTTCAGCTCAGGTCATGACCTTACAATTACTGAGTTCGAGCCCTGAATCAGCCTCTGCCCTGACAGTGCAGAGCCTGCTTGGGATTCTCTTTCTCCCTCTCTTTGCCCCTCCCCTGCTTGCTTTCTCTTTGCCCCTCCCCTGCCTGCTCTCTCCATCTCTGTCTCAAAATAAACAAACTTAAAAAGGTGGGGGAGGGGGGGCACCTGAGTGATTCAGTCGGTTGAGAGTCTGACTTTGGCTCCCGTCATGATCTCATGGTTGCTGAGTTTGAGCCCCACAGAAGGCTCGCTGCTGTCAGCCTGTCAGCGCAGAGCCCACTTTGGATCTTCTGTCTCCCTCTCTCTGCCTCTCCCCCACTTGCACTCTCCCCAAAATAAATGAAATTAAAAAAAAAAAAAAAAAGGAAGGCTGACTGCATTCAAATTTGTACCCACTTAGCCTCTCCAAATTCAGGAATCTGGAAGGAGAGGGTATGATATCTAAGTGGAGTGGATAACAGTACCCACTGTTACAAGCCAACGTTATCTTCTTCCTTTTCTGCAGTTCATGCCAGGGAAGGACCTTGACCTGGGAAATAGGCCAGCTGGTTTCACCTGCGAGCTCTGCCCCGACTCAGAGTGACTCAAGTACTGCAGCCGCCATGACCTCTCGCTTCCTCACTGGAACCTACCTCAGACAACATAGGACTAAAGGACGCTTTGTCAGTTAAAACCAGCAAGGTGCCAGAGGGCAAGCTGTAGGGACTCAATAAATGTTAGCTAAATCTGAATCAACTGGATTTTGTCCTGTAAACACTCATCAGGAAAGTTCCCCCCTCAACTTGGGAGTTTAAACACGGCCTGATGCAGTGCCATCTGTCAGCTGGACAGTGATGCTGGCAGGAGGTTCCAGCCGTTCCATGGTCATGGGCCCAAAAATACCCCCGGGTGTTTACTCCAGCTGATGAGT
Organism: Panthera pardus; assembly: GCF_024362965.1. Lineage (NCBI taxonomy): Eukaryota > Metazoa > Chordata > Mammalia > Carnivora > Felidae > Panthera > Panthera pardus. The sequence goes on from NW_026526876.1 coordinate 56,153,840, forward strand.
CAAGACTGAACCTGAAACTAAGGGAAAGTATTACTACTCACCACCTACCTCTCACCAATCTTACCACTGTTCACACACACAAAGAACAAATATCTGTGATCCTACCCAGACATAAACCAACGTGAGCTCTATCATTCTTAAAAAAAACTATAGCGTTAGGGGCGCCAGGGTGGCGCCAGGGTCGTTTGAGCATCTGGCTCTTCATTTCGGCTCAGGTCATGATCTCAGGGTTCATGAGATCAAGCCCTGCGGAGGGATCTGTGCAGACAGCATGAAACCTGCTTGGGATTCTCTCTCCCCTTCTCTCTCTGTTCCTCCCCTGCTCTCTCTCCCTCTTTCTCTCTCAAAATAAATAAACATTAAAAAAAATTTTTTTTAACTATAGCAGTAACAGGAAAACAAAATTTCTTAAACTTCCAATATCAACTTCTGATATCTACAACCTTCAAGCAGAAGGTATCAGAATGTCTTTGTGAAGCCCAAAACTCACGGTGAAGGTCCTAAGCATAGCTATATGGAGGCAGGCACAGACCATTAGGGAGACAATAGGTATGAAAAAGATGCCACTGGGGGAACCTGGGTGGCTCAGTCAGTTAAGCATCTGGTTCAGGTCACGATTTCACAGTTGGTGACTTCGGGCTCTGTGCTGACCAGGCGAAGCCTGCTTGGGATTCTGTCTCTGTCCCTCCCCGGCTTGCACACTGGCACTCTCTCGGTCTCAAAACAAATCAAAAAACTTCAAAAAAAAAAGAAAAAAGAAAAAGAAAACGATGCCACCAGAAAGCTTACTGCCTCAAGGGGCTGTCTTACTCTGCCCTGTCCCCCCTCCAAAGTCAACTGTGTTGTTCAGTAACACTGAACTCTTGGAGGTATCATTATCCCCATCCTCCAGATGGAACATTAAGATTCAGAAAGGCCGTGGAACCTGCCCAAGGTCATGCAATCCCTAAGTGGCTTAGCAGGACTCAAACCCAAGATGTCTAACTCCACAGCCGGAGGGCCTGACAGCTGCCTTAATTTACAGCTCAGAGTAACTCCCTCCTGGCGTGACCCCTCGGAGGCACCCCCCACCCCACCCCACCCCAACAAACACAGGTTCTTAATAAAATTCATGTCCCTTTGTGGGGAAAAGGCACTAGTCTGTGGACAAGGAGGAGTTGAGGCCACATTTCCAGACTTCGTTTTCTCAGTTTTGTGGGCTGAAGTCAGACTTGTAGCATTAACTTTAATGCAAATTTTTTTTGGAGGTGATTCACACAGAATTCCTGCCAAGAATTTTAATAATTAGGCTGAATGAGACCAAACTCTGTCAGTACATGCCTAACGACATCTGCTGATGTAACAGTTATCCTGGAAGCCCCACGAAGCCTGGGGAAGGGTGGGGGCACAGGCCATGTGCAGGGAACAGGCTGGGCAGTGGAGAAAGACACCTGTAGGCTGCCCACGATTTCCGCCTTCCATCCAATTAACAACCGGCTCCACTTTTATAATGTCTCGTAGCCAACAGGGACGAAAGGAAGGGACACAAATCAGAAGAGGCTCATAAAAGAAAAATGTTTCCCAGTGGTCTCTTTTCTACCGCGAGTCAAGGGCTATAAAGCGTTTCTCTCTAATGTGATTTTCAGCCTTTTCCCCTGCCCTAACTCAGTGCATTCCCAACAGTAACAGGGACTCACCCACAGGGCTGGATTTCTTTAAGGGGAGAGGGAGAGAGAGGGAGAATCCAAATCTTTACTCCCCACCCTTCAAGAATCAGATTCTTAAGGGTGGGGACCCGCAGTGTTTGGCAAAGGCCCCTAGAGAATCTGTTTCCCATCTTCCTCTCCACTTCTCTCCCAGTCACACACAAGCACAAGCATACACACTTGTGTGTTCACACACAAACTCATACTCTCACACTCGGAGCACCACGGACCCCAAACATGTCCAGTGCCACTGGATCAAATCTTTCCTGGAAGGTGGGATCATTAAAAACACAGAAATTATAGTCAAATTATAAAATAACATAAGCTTCTTAAAGTAGTCTTCAAAACAGAGACGTTTGGGTCAACCTGGCCCTTCCGAAAAAAGTGAGGGGCACTGTCACATGCCAGAATGTTAGCGAAATACAAAGGCATATTATTTGTGTAAGACACAAATTATGCTTTTGCAAACCACGGGAAATGGTGCTGGCCATTGCTGTCCACTAGAAGTGTTATGTGAGCCATCTATATAATTTTAAATTTCCTACCAGTCCCATTAAAAAGGTAAAAAAGAGACAGATGAAATTAATCTTAATATATATTTTTTAATTTTTTTTAATGTTTATTTTTGAGAGAGAGAGACAGAGTGTGAGCGGGGGAGGGGCAGAGAGAGAGGGAGACCCAGAATCCGAATCAGGCTCCAGGCTCTGAGCTATCAGCACAGAGCCCGACACGGGGCTCGAACTCATAAGCTGCGAGATCATGACCTGAGCCAAAGTTGGATGCTTAACTGACGGAGCCACCCAGGCACCCCTAATCTTAATATATTTTAACTCAGTATACTCGCAACATTATCCTTCCAACATATAATCAATGCAAACAAGTATTAGTGGGATATTTTACATTCTTTTTTTCCATACTTAGTCATTGAAACCCAGAATGCATTTAAAACAGCACATCTCAATTCTGGGTGCTCAACAGTAACATATGAGGCCGGTGGCTACTATATGGACTATGTGGCTCTAGGAATTCCCCAGAGTTCCAGCTTACTTCTCAGTTGTATATTTCTGAATGACTGGCCTGTAAATAATAAATACATACTATGTTTTTTAAATATTTTTAAAACAGAAAAAGCCACTTTTCAAATGGTTCTGGGCAAGTAATCTTAACCTTCTTGAGCTTCAGCTTCATCAAACGTAAATGGAGATGAAAATATGCCCACACAGCTTCCCTTACGGGGCTGTTGTACGCATCCTATGCTATAATGTTTATTTATGACAGTGCTTTGTACGGTGCCCATGCAAATGTTAATTATTGTTGTCAGAGCTCCTGGAAGAAAATAGATCATCCTTGCAGATCAATAGCATTCTTCTCTACAGCCTATAAACATTTTGCACAGCTGGCCTTCCTTCCTGAAGGCATATATAAACAGTAAGAAATACACATCAATAATCCCCTAGCACTGGTACCATACAAGAAGCCATAAACCTACTTTACGGGAAAAATCCCATCATAATTTCCAAGGCATATTTAAATAGATATTTTGTTAAAATGAAGACCTTGCTTTAAAAACACGAAGACATCACTGGTCAGCAAATTCTAGAGGGAACAACTGATGTGGAAAATGTTGGGATTTGGAGCCAGTGGCCAAGAAAGAATTCTTGTGCCATTTTTGGTGCAAAACAATGGTTTTATTAAAGCACAGGGACAGGAACCGTAGGCAGAAAGAACTGCACTGGGGTTGTGACGGATGGCTGATTATATACCTTCAAATTAGGAGGGGGTTAGGGATACTGTAAGTCTCTAAGGAATTTTGGAAGCAGGGTTTCCAGGACCTTGAGATGGCTAGCTGTTGTTAGGAAAAGATCATTTGGTACTAACAAAACCTTAGTCATGAGACCCTTCAGATTTATATCAGTGGGCCATATGCTTGGAGGATTATTGCTAACATATATTGGGCGGCGGGGGGGGGGGGGGGCGGGTAGACAGAGATAACAGAAGTTTCCGAAGGAGTTTTATATGTTAAAGTAGATTTATAGGATCGGGGCGGTGGGGAGTTGTTGGGCTAAGACTGCCTTTTGCTCTTAGCATGGAGGCAGCTGAGCTCCTAGAGGAATGTCACCCTGCCTGTTTCAATGACTTGTCAATGGCCTGTAAGCTGTAAGAAAATTTAATTTTTTCTTTTGCCTTTGTTTCCCACACCAGGAATGAGCCTTGCCTCCCAGAGAATTAGACAATTCAGAAAACACGTTCTGAACTAGTGAACGAAGTTGGAGAATACCTACCCTCCACACCATGCACGTATTTACCCTGCCTTGTTCCCTTTCCTCCAGCCTCCTGATTCTTTTAAGAGATTTTACAAATTATCTGTGAATTTGGGTGGTTAGAAATAATCGATACTTGGGGCACTGGGGTGGCTCAGTCAGTTAAGCATACTTGATTTCAGCTCAGGTCATAACTCCTGGTTCACGAGTTCGAGCCCCACATGCTTGGGATTCTGTTGCTCCCTCCCTCCCTGCCCTTCCCCACACCCTCAAAAATAAATAAATAAACGTTAAAAAAAAAAAAAAAAAGAGGAGTGCCTGGGTGGTTCAGTCAGTTAAACATCCAACTTCTGCTCAGACCATGATGTCACGATTTGTGAGTTTGGGCCCCTCACTGGGCTCTCTGCTGTCAGCACAGAGCCTTCTTTGGATCTTCTGTCCCCTTCCCTCTCTGCCCCTCTCTTGCTCATGCTCTCTTCTCTCTCAAAAATAAAATAAACATTTAAAAAAATAAAATAAAAAAGAAATAATCAATATTTTAAGATTCAGAAGAAAGCTGTGGTCTAAATATTTTTTTAAGTCTTATTTATTTATTTTGAGAGAGAACACGAGTGGCAGAGGGGCAGAGAGAGAGGGAGAAAGAACCCCAAGAGCCCGATGCAGAATCAACACAGAGCCTGATGCAGGGCTCAATCCCACAGCCATGAGATCACGACCCGAGCTGAAATCAAGAGTTGGATGCTTAACCAACTGAGCCACCCAGGCACCACTAAATATTTCTTGACAGTTGAACAAAGATTTGCTAGATGCCCCTCTACATCCCACTTGTTACGATAATGGAGACAATAATGCAACCCTTGAGTAGTGATTAAGTGAATAAGTGAGTGGTTATTATTTTATGAAGAATGATTTATATAAAGAGAAACCAGAAAGTTTGTTCTCTTTTGAAAATTCATTGTAGGCAGAGAACAAATCCTACTTTGTCAAGGCCATTGGAGGTACTTGGCATTAGCACCCTTCCCTGAGACACAGAATGCCAATCCGGGCAGTGGTCGTGAATGGCATCCCTGAGGGCATCCCCACTTTATAGCTAAGTCATAAATGCACCAGGTTTCTGGAGTCCAGATTGTATCTAAGATCAGCCTTTCCCAAAGTGTTCTACATGATGCTTCTAGTCATTTCATTAAGAACAATGGCAGGGCGGGGGGTGCACCTGGGGGGCTCAGCCGGTTAAAAGTCTGACTTCAGCTCAGGTCATGGTCTCGTGATTCATGGGTTCAAGACCGGCATCAGGCTCTGTGCTGACAGCTCAGAGCCTGGAGCCTGCTTCCGATTCTGTGTTTCCCTGTCTCTCTCTCTCAAAAATAAACAAACATTAAAAGAAGAAGAAACAAGAAAGAAGAAAAAAGAAAGAAGGAGGAGGATGAGGAGGGGGGGGAACAGGCAGAGGTTGCATGGCTAAGTGAGTTTTGGGAAATCCTGGGTCCACACAAAGTTCGACAGGTTCTTCTGCTCATAGCAGTGTTCTGGGGTGGGGGAGTGGGGGGAGGGATTTTTCAAGTATCACATCTGGAGCATTCTCGAGTTGACATGAGCATGTCTTCAGACACTTCCACAGACACTTCTACTTTGATAAATAACACAAAATATACCAGGGGACAGAAAAAAAAAAACAATAACAAAGGTAGGTGCTCAGCCAAGAGTACTAGAATACCTGTTGTGTGGTTTTCATACTTGTTGAACTACACATCAAAGCAGACCCTCAACAGTGCTAAACTCGGTGCCGACCGACGGGACTGGCTCAGTGGTAGCTTTGTCCATCTACCCGTGACTTCTCTGTTCTACCAGCCAGGCCACCCCGATAGATACCTGTGGCTCCTGATCAAAGGCATTCCTGCTTTTGTACCTAAAGGTACTAGCAGAAACAGTGTTAACATTGTGAAACAAAATGAATTGTAGTAACTTTTGTTGTCTTCATGAGGTTCCGCAGAGCTTGCTCATAGTAGGAATGCACTACAAAGGAAGAACAATTTCATTTCTGACCCCTGATTTTTCTCCTCTAGAGCCCAATTTGGCTGTTTCAAAAAACCCATGTTCTAATAAATCTCTGGACTGAAGTCATTATGGCTAAATCTGAACAGGGCATGGCGGTGGGGCCCAAACGTGGGCCTCAGGGTCATTATGAAGGTCCTTCCATCCACATGAGCATCCAACATTTTCTGCAGACCCGAAACTCAACGGTACAACTGCTATTATATGAGGGAATCCATGTAACCTTTTATGTTTAAAAAAACAAAACCAAAAACCAAAAAACTAAAAAAACCTCCTCATGTTTTAAGAAAACTGGAGACCAAAATTAGGGCTTTTAATAAATATATGCCCTGCCAGTAATCTGTCCTCTTAGCAAGAGAAGAACACATTTTGACATCTTCTTTTAAGTTAAGATTAATTAAATGATAAAGAAACACTCTGCTCTTGTTTCTTAGTTTTTATCTCATAAAACGTGGCAAAATTTGACCTCACAAATGCTCATAAACCCAAACATTACACAAGTATCCACCCTGAAATTCTACGATTTTCTACTCTTTGGCAAGGAACAGATTAGCAGATATTGTATTTGTTTTTCAGTGATACCAAACAGAGGTAGGTATTGATGTGCCTTTAGAAAAAGTCTCAGTAGAACATTTTGACTGACCTGCACTGATCAGAAAAACAATAAAGCCACCCAAACCATGACGACCTTTGACTATTCACAAAAGACAGCATTTCTTCTGCTGGGGTTTCACAAGGGATGAAAAATGATGGCTTCATAAACTTGAGTTCTAAAGGAAACGAATCTAACTGCTGTAAGTGATGCTTATAAACCAGCTAATGGTTAATGGCATGCAATAGATAACATTATCTAAAGAAATGTTAGCAAGTGAGATCTCCTTTAATATCTATTTCTATCCCCTATAGCTATTATAGAAGAATCATCATGAAATACTCCAAACATAAAGGCAATTTATTTGTCAGGAGAGAAAAATCTTAAAAGTCATTTCACCCATTCACTATGAAGATTCCATGAAGACCTAGAAAAGGGATTGTTTTTTCTAAAAAAATTTTATCCTTCGGACACCTGGTGGCTCAGTAGGTTAAACGTCTGACTTCGGCTCAGGTAATGATCTTACGGTTCTGGTTTGTGAGTTCGAGCCCTGTGTCGGGCTCTGTGCCGACAATGTGGAGCCTGGAGCCTGCTTTGGATTCTGTGTCTCCCTCTCTCTGCTCCTCCCCTGCTTGCGCTCTCTCTCTCTCTCTCAAATTTAAATAAATATTAAAAAAAATTTTTTTTAAGTTCTATCCAGTTCCAGGTTGGAGCAACATGTCATACCTTCTAAATCGAACAATCTAGGACTTAGCTTCTAATCTTTGTAACCGGCATAGAGATGATAAAATGTTTTCCAAATGCTGTGGGAATTTTTTTTAAAGCTCCCAATGCTTAATACTCTGGTTTTGCTTTTTTTTTTTTTTTTTAAAGAATTTCTCATCAGTTCCAAGTTAGAGTTCAATTGCAACAAATACTCAGAACTGATGACTTTTCTTCTTAAACAACATACTTTCTTATACACAGCATTATTGCTTCGATGAATTAATGCCAACAAATGTGGTCAGTATTGTTTCCAGATTCTTCAAGCAATTGTACTCCTTGTACGGTCAACCCAATCCCGTCTGTCCTTGATTTACTTCATTTTCAGTCTTTTGCAAACTCAAAAGTGAAAATGTAGAGGCATCTGGGCCACTTTATTCAGCGACAGAACAAAGAATTTGGGCAGTTCATAGAGTTTCTCACGACAGAACAAAGAATTTGGGCAGTTCATAGACTTTTTCACATAGGTCTTCTAAATACAAAATACACTGTGGAAGGAGTTCCCTCCCTAGATGTAGAGGACTTTGAGAGAGAGGGAGTTTCCATCTTGGGGGGTGGGGGGAGAATACAGACTTTAGGGAAGAGTCCTTCTTGTTATAGCTTATCTTTTATAAGTTTTTTTTTTTTAACTATCCTTTACTGATTAACTCCATTCTGTCTATTCTCTCAAAGGACTCCAAGTTCCCACAATACATATGTATTCAATTTTATTGCTTTGCACTTGATATACTGCTCTGTAACTGTTCAAGGCATTTTCTGTGAACATTATGTTTCTGTCTCCCAAACCATACTCTAAGCTTCTTAACGATAAAAACCATGCCCTGACTCCACCTTGGGACTGCATTAAGTCTATAAATTAATTTTGATTAAATGACATCTTTACAATATTTCACATTTCCAGCTAGGAACAGTCTGTTCTTCCATTGATGCAAGTCTGGTTTTTTTCCTTTAACGTCTAACCAAAGTTCTGTGGTTTTCTCTAACTATGAAATCAAACGTGCACATGGTAAGAAACTTCAAATAAGTCTATCTCCCCAGGTTTCAGTCTTACCCTTAGAGGTAATCCCTCTCAATGTCTACTTCTGTAGCTCCCAGAACATGTTCATGCAGGTGCATATTTATACAAGCATAAATATCATCTCTCCCCATCCCCTTGCTTTAAAAAAGCTGGGCCAGTTATCAATTTATTACCTCTCAGCTGGTGAAGGAGAAATATTTAAAGGGAACAGATCCACCCTCATAGATCAGGCAATGAAGGACAAGTCTGGAGTTAAGAAACGGTAACCTGATACTGGGCACAGAGACTAAATATAAGCATACTATACACAGCACAAATTACCAATCTTTTCATAATTTACTGAACCAGTCTTCTATTCAGAATCACTTATATTGCTTCACATCTTAACTACAAATATTGCTATCATGAATATATTTGTACAGACATCTCTGTTTATATTTGTAAATTCTTTTGGACAAATTCCCAGAAATTGAATTGGTAGGTCAAAGGTTATATACATTTTAATTCTGAGTGACACTGCCAAGAAAATTACATCAGCTTATACTCCCTCTAACCACACGAGTACCTGCTTCTCTACATGCTTGCCCACGCTGTGTATTACCAACTTTTTTTTGTCAGCCTAAATAGTGACATATATTTTACCAGTTGCACTTCTTTCCGTATAAGTGGAATCACGTACCTTTTTATACTCATAAACATGTTTATGTTTCTCTCTCTGTTTAAATTCTTTACTCAAATTTAAGAGCTGCTTATGCATTACCAAAAAAATGGACCTTTTCTCCGTTGTATGCGTTGGAAATCTCTTTCCCCAGTCTGTGGTTTGTCATTTGATTGGCGAAAGCCAATTGTGAATCACACAGAAGTTTTACATTAGAGTCATTTCTTTTATATTCACTGACAAAATCTAGTTTAATTTTCTGAATATGGATATATGTTAACTTCCTTTCAAGAGAGGTGAAGTCAGACAGTAAAATTAACGAGTCACCAAAAATCCTTCCCCTAAATTTATGAGAACTTGGAAGAACAAATAGCTGTTAACCAAACCACTGCCAGCACTCAATGATGTAATTCATCAAAATGGCACATGCCCTGGAAAGGCACATTTTCTCCTTTTGTTTGAAAAGTCTGTTATGCTTGTCAATTTCCCAGAGTCCTCGCAACCCTCTCTGCCTCTAGTAAAAGATGCCTTGGCTTAGCCATTTCAAGAAAGGAGTGATTACAGATGAAGATTTTGGCCCCTGCCCTGCCACAGCACAGACTCTTCAACACAACACCCGATTCAACAGGCAAAGAAAGATTTGGTCAATTTCCCAGAGAAACTATGGCTCAACACAAGACCAAAAGAAAAAATGATAACGAGGCAGGTTCTCCAGCTACCCACCAGGTCCCCAGGCAATGAACGGATGACAGATGTTCTCAGATAACTATTTCTCTTCTGGCACCTTCTTCTTCTTATCCTTACCAGTAAGTAAAAGAACAGAGAAAAATGAAATAGAAAAAAAAAATTTTTTTTTAAATTTCTCTTTTTACCTCCACTGGCATAAAGTCACTCATGTTATAGCAAGGACATTAACTCTAATTAGAATGGTTTGCCCTCCCAAATTCAGAGAAGATTTTAACTGCATTCTAATTTGTTCTTGGTAGTTGAACATGATGGTACCAAATTAATGTCTGTGTAAATAATAATAATAAATTGTGCCACCACTATGATAAACAAAGATTCATTGTAGAGGGGTTATTTAACAAGTCTCCTACGAATGTTGGTTTACTTAACACACATCTCTAGAATAAATGCCACACGTCTGGATCTGTGGATGTGGAGTCTGTGTGTTTCACAGGGATACTGTCTAATGAGAGACTGAAACACACATGACAATGACTGCAGTAACCTGGAAGTCTTTTAGCAAAAGAATGCATCAAAGTGCTAAGAAAAGCTATAGGGGGAACATACAATCAGTCTGGACGTCAGAGGGGGGAAAGCCTTGGATATGGTGAGTGTGTATTACTCCGAAGAGAAGCCTGGAAATAAAAAGGACAGTGATGGAATGAATAAGAGCTTAATTAAGTGTTCATTAAGGAAGAAGGAAGATTTTTTTAAGGAGGAGGAAGTATACAAAGAGAGCGTAGAGGAAAGACTAAAAACAAATACAGTGTTTACAACTGATAGAGCAAGATGAGACAAGAATATACACAACTCAACAAGTATTTATTGAATGCCACCTTGTGCCAGCATTGGACTAGATGGAGACAAAGATGATTAACAAAGACTTGCTTCTAAGCTTCCAGAAGCTCACAGTCCAGTGAGTGAGGTAATTAATGAAAAATGCAATTTGATAGACAGTATTAAGATATGGGAAGTATAAGGTACTGTTAGGTACATGCAAGGCATATCTAAGCCCTATTTGGGGAACTGGGGCTTCCTGGAAGAAGTGATCTGTTCATGGAATCAAGAGCAGAAGTAGAAGAAAGAAACAGATGAATAAAAATATGAAAGGTGGGGGATGGTAGAAAGGAAGTTGTATTAGAAAAATAGGATTTTATAGTTGACAACAAGTGGGATTATGATTAGGACCTCTGAAGTATTAAACAGTAAAATTCTGGATGACCTCTAGGAATTGTTTCTACAAAAGGACTAAAAGTGAGAATTAATTAGGACACAGCATAACACTCACCAGCTTTGGTGCAGCACAAAGATAGGATATAACAAAGAGAGGGCGCCTGGGTGGCTCAGTCTGTTAATGATGTGACTCTTGATTTCGGCTCAGGTCATGATCTCACAGTCATGGCATCGAGTCTCGTGTCAGGCTCTGAGCTGGTAAACTCGGAACTTGCTTGGGACTCTCTCTCTCTCTCTCCCTCCCTCTCTGCCCCTCCCTCGCTTGCACTCTCTAAATAAGAAAAAAAAAAAAAAAAAAGAATATAACCAGGAAAGACTGGAGCTAGAAATGCAGCAGGGCAGTAGACCCAACAAAGAAACCAGAGGGCACAACACTAAAATGGGTGACCACATATGGGGACAGAGCTGGAATGTCCAGGGTTTCCCCTTGCCAGGTATTCTCCCCTTTTCCCTAGAGTTTTGGTCTCTAAGCAATCACGTCTGTGTTTTTATCTCTATACTCACTTGTAAGCCACAGTCTGAAAAGGCACTTCTTGAAAGGCAAAGATTGGGAGAAAAAATACTGAGGCTCCTAAGAGCTCCTGTCTAGCTGCCAAAGCACTGTTTTAGTCAAATGTCAAATGAAAAAGGAGAAACAGAATGATGATTTTTTTTGAATTGCTTCCAAGGAAAAGTAACCTCTAGTGAAACACTGGGCCCACTTTGCTGGAAATCCTGGCATGTCGACAACAGAAATGGAAGCAGAAAATTGCATCTTCCAGAAAGCATGGTTATCAAATAGGAAAAACCGCAAGAAGTGATGTGCTTTCAGGTTCCTGTGGCTCAGGAGCCATTTCATTCTTTTCTACTTCTTCCTGCTGAAAATGAAATTATTTTAAACATAATTTCCCCTTACAGGGGGCTTTTGGAAGTGAGTAAAGGCCCAATCCCTTGTTTTTGAGTAAAATTAATTTATTAGATTCCAAATTTACTGAAGTAAAAAAGGAGGCAATGAAAATGAATAAAAATATATTGCAAAACTCTAAAATGAAAGAGATTTCAGGATGTAGTTAAGTGATGGTTCCTCCTGGTAAAACACAAAATTGCACCCCAGCCAGATTAGCTACTGTAAATATTCAAGGATTCAAAGTTCTAAGTGTTCAGTGATTCTAGGGATCCCTGTGGCCCAGAGGTAAATGTTAGAGGCAAATAGGGGAAGGGAGAAAAGACAAGATGGAGTTGGGAAGCTCTCCCAAAGTGTGAAGAGCCTTACCATTCTACTCAAAAGTTACAGCAGCCAACAGGCCTTCCTGTGGCTTAATCACCATCATAACCTCTTCCTTAGAAACTTTCTTCTTTTCTTTCTGATGTTCGGCTATTTATTCTTTCTTTTTCCCCAACTTATTGAGCTATAACTGACAAATCTTACATCTATTTCAGGTATACAATATGGTGATTTGATACATGCATATATTATTAAATGATTAGCACAATCAGGACAATTAACACGTCCATCACCTCACATAGTAACCATGTTTTACGTGAGAACACTTAAGATCTAACCTCTTAGTGGATCTCAAGCACACAGGACAGTATTATTAACTATAATCCCCATGCTGTACATTAGATCGCTTCCTTAGAAATTTTCTAACCAAGGGGCACCTGGGTGGCTCAATCAGTTGAGCGTCTGACTCTTGATTTCGGCTCAGCTCATGATTCCAGGGTCGTGGGATCCAGCCCTGCATCGGGCTCTGCACTGAGCATAGAGCCTGCTTAAGATTCTCTCTCTCTCTCTCTCTCTCTCTCTCTCTCTCTCTCTCTCTCTCTCTCTCTCTCTCTCTCCCCCCCCCCCCCACTGACCCTCTTCCCCACTCACTCCCTGTCTAAAAAATAATAATGATAATAAAAATAAAATAGAATTTCTAACTAAGCTGAAGGCAGATTTTCAGTAAGTCTTTACCTTCATTCACCAATCACATTTGTTAGACATTATTTCTCCTGTTTCCTTATGCATGTTGGAGTTACAAGTCAAACAGACTTTGCTTCCGGTGAGACTGCTTATTCTTCTGTGAACAAAGGGATGGAGCCTTCGTCTGTGACTCTTAACACTCATGAACCGAAAGCCAAGTCCAAGTGATACCTTGTCACCACCTCTTTGTGACAGATCCTTTTTGTTTTCTCACCCTGCTCCCGCTCGCTGATCATGCTGCTGTCTCCTTCCTGACCCATCTTCTCGTCCTGTCCTTTTTTTTTTTTTTTTTTTTTCCCACACCTACTCTTAGAACTTAGCCCTGGTACCTACAGCACCTTGGCTAGGCGTCAGGCACACTGTCAAAGACGTGGCTCAGACCCACTTAACTGTTCCACCGAACTCGGACCCCTCACCCTAGGTGGACGCTCTGACCAAACAGAACCACGTGGAGGTAACCCCCAGCTTCCCCAGCTCTACAAGAGGCACGCACAACACACGTCACCACGGGGCTCGCATGTCAGTGAAGAAAACGAATGTGTTTTGGAGCCTGTTTTGTGGACCAGAATCCCTCATGGATACTAATAAAATGCTGACTGAGCTCTGGGTACATGATCTAGTATAGGGCTAGGCACATAACAGAAACTCGTTAAGTATTTGTGGAATAGACAGAATATCGGTTTCATTTAAAAAGTAAAGTTGTAGGTCTATATCAGGAAATAACCTGTAATGTTATCTTACTAGAAGTACCAAAACCAAAACAAACGCAAAAATCCCAGAAAATTTGACATCGTCTTTCCCAAGACAACAATGCTTTTCCTTCCCGTAGTCACAGAATGACAGACAAGGCTGTGCGAGGCTGGGCACCTTTGTGCCAGAAACAGAGCCACGGAACCCTGATGAAGGTTATTTCCTTTGTAATGTTCAGATTGGTGGGAGAAGGGAGGAGCGTCGAAAAGGAAACTGGAGGGGCCCAGATGCACCAGTGAGCCTCATCACGGCAGTTTCCTTTGTGAACTGGACTAGGGGGCCCCTAATTCCCATCTCCACTCGGCTCCTGAGTCAACAATTCAGTTCTAACGAGCTTCTGTCTTCCCGACTTAAAAAGGGTTTGGCTGAAACCTTGGTGACTTTAAGGACTCAGATAACAAAGTAGGCTAAATCAAGTTTGCACAGCCTCTTTCCTTATTAAAAAAATGGTTCTGGGATGGTTTTTCCAATTAAACATACTTTGTTACGGGGCTCTGTCAATGTCGTGCGATAATGCCTTAATTCTGAAATGCTATTAAATGTGAGTGACCACGAGGAAAAGGCTCTATAATCTAAGCATGATTGAAAGCTACATTAATGCAGCCAATTCTGTGAAGACTCGGGTCAAATCTCTTTCTATATACCTTTTATTGCGGGTTACAGAATCATTGTCTCCCCCACACACACACCCCCGCCCCCGCCGCCGCTGCCCAGGATTCACTCACTGAAATCCCTGCACATTCATCTCACCTGGCCCTCAGAGGGAAGACAGAATGCCATCAATCAATATTCATCAGGTAGGGCACAGCTCTGGAGGCAAACAACAACTGGGAAAATGATGTTGGCAAAGGATCCAGAAGATGCCGCTAGATGCCAAGCAGTCCTGGTAGAAAACACCTGGGAGTACCCTGGTTCAATCTTGGTAGACCCAATGTTGCGTGAGCTCATCTGACTCTGCCTCCCGCTGCTCCCTCTACAAACTGACATTCACGAACCTCCAGGCCACAGAACAAAATGTATCTTCCGTCTCTCTCTGCCTCAACTCCTGCCAGCCCCCTAGAGGTGTTCACCGCTTGGCTAGATTGCCCACCTGGTTCCAGAATGCCCTCCTTACTGCGGACCTTTACCTCCAGTTCACCTTAGCATGGCAGCCTCCTGAATGTTTAATGCCCAAGTACCCCCAAATCCCGAATTGCAAACTTAGAAATCTTGCTTCCTACCCTTTCACTTCACCCAGCCACCTCTTTGACCCTGGGGAATCTGACAGCCTCTTACAATTGTTTACATTCAGCCTGTCGAGCCAACATGCCCACATGGCTATCCTCTCAGCAAGGTGCATCTGGGGACACCTAGGCCCCACTGGAATGTGACTTCACAACCTAGCAATGCCTGCACAAACCCCCTGGCCTTAGTGCGCTGGTAGCCTGCCTGGGCTTGGCATCGTCTCTTAGCTCAGTTCCTCCCATGTTCTCAGTCCCAGCATCCAGCTCCCTTCCCTCCAGATGTGCAGTGCTCTCCCAGGCTCTCCGCCTTTGTCCATTTCACTCACTGTCTAGCCTACACTGCACAGTCAGTCTCATCAGTTATAATCTCACTGCAGCAATGACTACATTCTCAGCTCGCTCTTGATTTATGCTGCCCCCCCTAACCCAGTCTCCAGTCCTCTGCCCACCCAGGCATCTGAGGATTCTGCTGCCTGGAAGTCTTTTCAGTGACCCTCTTTCAGCTCCCTTACTGGTGCCCACAGCAGTGTTTTCCCAAGTTTGCCAGCTTTTCTACACCCAGAGCCATTCGTTCTCAACAGCCTTGTCTATCTCCACCACAAGATGAGGGCATCCGGTAAGGACTCTTCCGGTCACTCGTCCCTTGGTTTTCCTCATCTCCTCCCCGCCAAGGCTCAGAAGTTGGCACCCCAACTCCCACAACCAACTCCTCCACTTGTGCTCTCGCACCCCAAACCTGCCATGTAAGTGCTGTGTGGCCTTTAGGAGCTGCTTAACCTCTCTGTGACTCAGTTTCCTCATCTGTGTAATATAGAGCAGAGCGTCCCCCTCACAGATCCATGATGAAGTCTGGCAGGACCACAGATGAAGCACTTACAACAGTGACAACCTACACGGGAGTGTCTTCCTTTACTGTCCCTCTTCCTTCTCCTCAATGTACAGAGTCAGCCCTGTAACCTCAAGCAATTGCTTTCTTTCCTCAGCACCAAGCTTGCTGACTCACCACCACCTCTTCCTTGCCTCTGCTCACTCGCTGGCTCCCTGCTGTCTGGCTTGGGCTTGGCAACTCTAGAGAATCCATTCTCAGCGAGGTCACTGCTGATTTTTTTTTTTTATTATAATTTTTTTTAACATTTATTTATTGTTGAGAGACAGAGAGACACTGAGCATGAGCAGGGAAGAGGCAGAGAGAAGCGGGGGACACAGAATCCAAAGCAGGCTCCAGGCTCTGAGCCATCAGCACAGAGCCTGATGCGGGGCTCCAACTCACAAACTGTGAGATCATGACCTGAGCTGAAGTAGGACGCTTAACCGACTGAGCCACCCAGGTGCCCCATCACTGCTGATTTCTAATGGCAAATCCACTGCCCAGTTTTCAGTCCCCTCTGCCTTCTACCTTGTGACACCATCTCTTCCCCAGAACTCTTCCCTTGCCTCTGCCGGCTCTTCAGCTTCCATGACTAGTCCCTGCTGGTCTCTGACCCGGGGCCCCTCTGCCTGTCCCCTAAATTTGAGGGCTGGCTCCGCCCTTGGCTTTCTCGTCCTCCCTCAAGGATGAGCTCATCTGCTCCCACAACTTAGACAATGTCTGATATACAATGGTTCCTCATTCATTCCTCACCCGCCCTCTTTTCTGGGCTCCATCGGCCTGCTGTCTCCACCTGTTTATCCCAAGGGAATCTCAAACATGTCCAAACTGAGGTTGCTGCTATCCTCAAACCTGCTTCTTCCCCTAAATTTAAATTTTTTTTAATGTTTATTTATTTTTGAGACAGACAGAGGCAGAGACAGAGAGACAGAGCACGAGCAAGAAGGGGCTGAGAGAGAGGGAGACACAGAATCCAAAGCAGGCTCCAGGCTCTGAGCTGTCGGCACAGAGCCCACTGCAGGGCCCGAACCCACAAATTGTGAGACCATGACCTGAGCCGAAGTCAGACGCTTAACTGACTTGAGCCACCCAGGTGCCCCTCTCCTGGATTTCTTATATCGGCGGCTAATGACATCATTATCAAGCCAGCTCCCCACTTTAAAGCTTTGGCAGTGTGCTGGGCAAAGGGCACAGTTCTGGTAAACCCTTTTGAGTGGGTGCCTGGGACCATACCGGTAAAGAGAAATGGGCTAACTCCGTATTCATGGGCATGGGTTCCAAGTGTAAGGATCATTAGTCAGAAATGGGATAGGGCCCCAAATAAAACCTAAGGGGTATATGTCAAAGCAAAAGCTTAACAAAGACCTAGTTAGCTCAAGGTATTGGTTTGGGGGGAGGGTCAAGTTTGGAGCCAGGAGCCAGAGAGATGAGACAAAAGAAGGAAGGGCCCAGATGGAGCCCATCCCAATTCTTATAAAGTGCCGTGTGACCCCCAGTGGCCTGAGGTCACTCATCTCCTCTCTACTTCTCACTTCCGCTCTACTAACCACTCAGTTCCCAAACTCCTCTGGGCTCCCCTGGTCTGCTTTCCCAGCCCAGGACTTCTCTGTTTCTCATCTCAGCAACCACAACCATCCACAAGCTGTTCCTGCCCTTGGGTCTCCTCCCTCTCATTGTCCCATCTCTTAAACCATGATTGTGATCATACTATTAGCCTTAAAACCCTCAATGGCTCCCAACTGCTATTAGGTACAGCACAAACTTTTTCGGCCTTCACAATCTAGCCCCGACCTGCCTTTCCAGCTTCCAGCTGGCATCGCTACATCTATGACAAATGACAGGTACTCTATGTTGCCCTGGAACACGCCACATTCTGATCCCTTCACCCACCACACAGGTTTATATCTTCTGTCTGGGACACCCTCTTCTGGCCAACTCCAACACTTCTCTTTAATGTGTACCTGCAACTGTCTCATGGGCGTGAGACTTTCTCCTCAGGCAGAGAGCTAATCCTCTCTCCATCCATGAGTTTTTAATATTTGTTTATGCACACATGGGCCCTACACACAATGGGCCCCTCAAGGGCCGGGCCCTTGTCTTCTCCATCCAGGGGGTGCTATTAGGGTGTTTAGCAGAGAAGAATAATGAAAATAGTCATTTAGTGAGCGCTAAACCTTTTACACGCACCATCTCATTACTCCTCACAAGAACATTCTGAAACACTCTGGCAACTCCTTCCAAGAGATTCTCAGATTCCTGTATGGAGTGTGCTTAATACAGCTCCGCCCTCTGCTGCCCCTCTCCCAGAAACCAGGTTTCTTCATCATCTGAAGCCTCTGATTTTCCTGGCGACTGCAAGCTAGTTACTCCTTCACAGACTGGTTAAGGGTGCAAACTTTGCTCACAAAGTAGCTCCTCAGAATTCCACCAATGAAAAGCTTACTAGTTTGAAACAGATACTCTCAGAGGAAAATACAAAAGATCAAAACTAATTAAGAAGTAAAAAAAAAAACCCCAGGGGGGTTGTCTGGGTGGCTCAGTCGGTTAAGCACCTGACTTCGGCTCAGGTCATGATCTCGGGGTTCACGAGTTTGAGCCCTGCATTGGGCTCTCTGGTGTCAGCACACAGCCTGTTTTGGATCCTCTATCTCCCTCTCTCTGCCCCTTACACACTCGTTCTCTCAAAAATAAATAAATATTAAAAATAAATAAATACACTTAAAAAAGAAGTAAAAAACTTGAATCTAACAATAATCACATAATATCTACACATTGTTATTGTCAAATCACCACTTGCCCAAAAAGGCACTGGGCTCAGGCAGGTTCATAGGCGACTTCTTTCAAAGTTCTAAGGAACAGATATTATCATCTATTTAAACTATTCCAGACCCCGGAAAAAGGATTGTGAGTGATCTTTCTTCTTTCTTCTTTTTTATGTTTTCAGAAACCCCACATAGAGCATGTGTTATTTTAATAATTATAAAGAAACACTAAACACATTGGATTAAAGACATTTTTAATAAGGAAATTATTATGAATTTGTACAAAGTTTTATCTATACACAAATGAGATTTTTTTAAAATGAGCTTTTATATATACTTTACGAGCAAAAATCAGAAAAGGGAATGTGTAACCGTGTATTCGCCTAATCACTTTTTGTTTGCATACCTACAGCACGCCAGGAAGGCACTGGGGATACCATGGTAAGGTAAACCCACACCAGAACCCATCCTCATGGAGTTTACACTCTTGTGAGGAGACAAATATCAAATACTGCCAAAACATACATATCATAAACTCTGAGAAATGGTATGAAATAAATATAGAGGTCATAAGGAAAGTACATACAATGGATACTGGGAAAGGGGCCTTATCTGGGGGTCAGGAATGATGGAGCATCAAGTAACTGTTTAATGATGTCTTGGGGCGACTGGGTGGCTCAGTCAGTTAAGCGTCCGACTTCGGTTCAGGACATGATCTTACAGCTCGTGAGTATGAGCCCCGCGTCAGGCTCTGTGCTGACAGCTCGGAGCCTGGAGCCTGCTTCAGATTTTGTGTCTCCCTCTCTCTCTCTGCCCCTCCCCCACTCATGCTCTCTCTGTCTCTCTCAAAAACAAACATTAAAAAAATTTTTTTAATTAAAAAAAAAAACGCAAAAAACTGATGTCTTGATGAATAGTAAATGCCATAGGAGAATACTCATGAGACAGTGTGTGACAACTATAAAACAGTATGCGTAGTTTACTCCCACTTACATATAAAAAAATAAATATACACAGAAGAAAGGGCTGGAAGGCTATACAAATACGGTGAATTGTAAAATGTTAGCAGTGGGGAGAGTTGTGATTCCTGTTTTCTTGTACTTCTGTATTTCCCAAATTTTCTACAAGATCTTGTATTGATTGTGCCATATTCTTCATGAAAGCTTCATTTGACTTCATTCTTTTTTTAGTCGTGGTAAAATACACACACCATAAAATTTCAACCTGCTTTAAGAGTACAGTTCTGTGCCATTAAGTACGCTCACATTATTCTGCAATCGTCACCCCCATCTATCTCCAGAACTTTGTCACATTCCCAAAATGAATGAAACTCGGTACCTATTAAACATTAACACACCAATCCCTTTCCCCCAGCCTCTGGCAACCACCAAGCCTCATTTGATTTTAAAACACCAACACTCAAAACACCAACCCTCGTTCACCCCTGAAGTGTATGTAAATTACTGTCATCTGCCAAACTGCCTGCACTAGAAAACACTGCCCTAGTAAGGCAGGCGAGCAGTAGAGTTTTACAGCGCTGGGAGACGGGTCTAGGGGGCAATTGTGGATAACCAGAGGATGGCATGTGGGGGTGTAACAGGGAGAGGAGATTCAAAAACAGAAATGGGAAGGCAAAGTAACTGCTTGCTTTGAAGTTTGGCCCGGGACCCCAGCAGCAGCCAGTATTTTCAGGTGCGAGGAACAGCGGACCATAAACCTCTGCTTCTTTCAGTTCAATGTCACTGCCTCTGGCTAAGAGGCACATGTACACACAAAAGAAGGCAGCAGGAAGGAAGGGTGGTAAGGAAGAGATAGACACTTAAACATCAACGAATCAGGTCACCCAGAAACCAAATGCAGGAATTTCTTTCACAATACTCTTGACAGCTGCCCATGCAGCACCTGCCTGAACACATCCAATGACAGGGGTACATCGGAGCCCTGACATTCCGGAGAGGAACATCCAGACAGCTCCATAAATCCCCCAACCCATAAATACAGAAAGGGTTATAGAGGCTTCTGGCTTTTTCCTTTTTTTTTTTTTTTTTAAATGTCTCACCTCCCACTGCAAGTTAACCCCCTTTTCAACCTTCTCCAAAACTCTATCTCACTGGAAAAAAATGCTGTCCTGGCTCAAGCAACCACTAAAACTTTCATGAACTTCCTTGTTTCCCTATGAAGTATCCGGTGGACTTATTCCCAGCACAGCAAAATTCATCATTCTAGTCTTTAATTTATCCAAAACTCCTTTTTTTCTGGCTAAGACCTATCCTTTCTTTGGACATCTTTGCTTTTTCGTCCCTAATGTCATTAATGCTAGCAAGCTGATTTTCTTTTCAGAAGAGCCATTTTCCTCACGAAGCAAGTTTTAATTAGTTAAGATTTACAACCAAGCTACAATTCAAATCCAGGTCTTAGTAAAATTACAAAATTACTGGGGTGCCTGGGTGGCTCAGTCAGTTAAGTGTACGACTCTTGATCTTGGCTCAGGGCATGATCTCGCAGTTCCTGGGTTCGTGCCCCAAGTCAGGCTCCTTGCTGATGGCATGGAGCCTGCTTGGGACTCTGTCTCTCCCTCTCTCTTCCTCTCCCCTACTCTCTCTCTCTCCCTCTCATTCTCAAGATAAATAAGCTTAAAAAAAATTACAAATTACTATCTGTCAGAAACCTTTAGGATGGTCTGAAGTGCTCAAAAAATCGGGACTGTGTTAAATCTGGAAATTCTAGAGTCGCTGGGGTGGCTCAGTTGGTTGAGCGTCTGACTTCGGCTCACGTCGTGATCTTGAAGTTCATGCGTTTGAGCCCCACGTCAGGCTCTGACAGCTCAGAGCCTAGAGCCTGCTTTGGATTCTGTGTCTCCCTCTCTCTCTGCCCCTCCCCAACTCACACACTGTCTCTCTCTCTCTCTCTCAAAAATAAACATTAAAAAAAAAAGATTTTCTTAATCTGGAAATTCTAAGTATTTACTGTTTATGTGGCTTCCCCCCACCTCCTTTGTTTTTTTAATAGCAGCACCCCCATGTTCTTGGGAACATGGTTCTAGGTAATGAGAAGTTCTGTTCTTAAATGTGATTGCCCATCTTCCCACCGGAGGCAGCCAGAAAACTGTTCACCTGGAAGGGGAATGAGTGATCTGATGGAGGGCTAGGAAGAATACTGGAATAGGAGATAAAAACAAGCAAAAGATGGTGGGGGGGGGGGTGGATGGGGGGGCTGATCTGGCTGAAGGACAGGGGTACTTCCATCAGAAGACACTGGGCTCTTGGGGGCAGAGAACAGAGAGAAAAGGGACACGGGCTACATGGAAAACAGGTGAAGCAAATTTCAAAATAGCGCCTGGAGATCGGCCTGGCCAACCCTCACCAGCTGTCCTTCAGTCACTCAAGTCTGCATGTGATGTTCCTTCAGTGACCTAGAATCTTAGCAGCCAGAGAAGCTTGTACCAACAAAGCCATCTCCTCTGAGAAGCTGGGCTGCTGGTAATTAAAAAAGAGAGGCAAGATGGGGCGCCCGGGTGGCTCGGTCGCTTAAGCGTCCGACTTCGGCTCAGGTTATGATCTCACAGTTTGTGATTCGAGCCCCGCATCAGGCTCTGTGTCATCAGTGCAGAGCCTGCTTCAGATCCTGTGTCCCACTCTCTCTCTGCCCCTCCCTCCTCTCAAAAATAAATGAAAACATTTAAAAAAAAATAACTTAAAAAAAATTAAAAAGAGAGGCAAGGATAAATATCATAGATAAAGGAAAACCACAGTTGTAAGCTTGAAGCAGACCTCAGCCAAAACTGGAGGAATTATGTCACAGGACTGGCATAAGGAAGTCAGGAGGGTGGAGATGAAGGTGTTGCAAATAAAGTGCTGTGGAAATGTGCTGTCAACCTGTTGACGAGCACGGACGTTCAGGAAGTGGGATTATAAAGGCTCAGCACCACTTCTTTAAAAAGTGACATCTAACTTCGTATTTTACTTCAAAATAATGGCAGTTTGGGGAACGGTGGTACACCTGGCATGTCTGACTTCATGAGAAAAGCATTCGATGAGCTTTTTTTCCGTGGCATCCTGGCGGACACGATGGGAACCTGAAGGTCAGATAAGGCAAACTGGTAAGTGGCCAAACCAGCATCCCCTCAGAGTGCAGATTATTGGATGAACATTAACCTAGAGGGAAGTTTCTCACTGTGTCCTAAAGGACTCCATTCTGGCTGTGTTCAGCTCAACGTTATTCGGGGTTTTTTTTTCTGAGGTGGGAAATGCAAGTGGGGGAGGGACAGAGAGAAGGGGACAGAGGATCCAAAGCGGAATCTGCGCTGACAGGCTGACAGCAGTGAGCCCGACATGGGGCTCGAACTCATGAGCCAAGAGATCATGGCCTGAGCCAACCCAACTGAGCCACCCAGGTGCCCCAGCTCAACATTATTCGTAATGCCCTTGAAAAAAAAGTATCAGGGAATATCATGAACGCATACAGATATCACAAAACCAGAAGACAATAAATAGTATTGTCAGCTGTGTAAATGTGATACTCAGAATCATTTTTAAGAACTGCTTCCAATTTACATTTAATCCCCATACAGTAAAACAGAGGCCTTAAATTGGTGAATTGCATACGTGCTTTATTTGGCTCGCTCAGTGTTTTGTTTTTAACTTTATTTATTTTGAGAGCCTGAGCACGTGGGCCTGTGCAGGTAGGGGAGGGGTAGAGAGAGAGAATCCCAGGCAGGCTCCGCACTATCAGCTCAGAGCCCAAAGCAGGGCTCGATCTCACGAACTGTGAGACCTGAGCTGAAATTAAGAGCCAGATTTAACCAACTGAGCCACCCGGGCCCCCTGGCTTGTTCTACGTTAAGAAAAAATTTAAACTAATAGCATGTAACAATTAGCTGGTTTCACTTTAAAATCCATATTTTAAGCTTGGAGAAACAGAACACCTCATTCCTGCAAAGGCAACATCAGCTGGAGGTGAGTGTGGCCTTGACCCCTGCATGGGCTTCCATTTGGGGCACTTGGCCCCCCCCAGCATTTGAGTTAGTGACTCCTGCAGTAAAATGCTGGTTTAGATTATTAAATGTGATCGTACACACAGTTTTTGATTATGCATTAAATTCTGATCTCCTCTCACTTTCAGCCTTTGTCGATTTTGCTCCTGCAGCAAGATCCAACATCCGATCACAACTTCATAATGAGAACCTGTATATACAGAATATGCCAATTTTTCAATGTGTCTTCTTTTCCTTTGGTTTATTAAATCTTCCCAATATTCCAGGAAGTCTGGCTTTATTGTTTGTATTATAAGGGAGTTTAGCTAGCTAATAGGGGCCAAAGGCAAGATTTCAACTCAGGGTTTAGGTTAAATCTTAATTTACCACTTCCCACCATACCACACACCCCTCAACCCCTAGAGACAGCCTTGATTCTGACCCAACCAGAGGAGACTTAAGTCCAGATTGCAAAGCCCCTGGGCTGTTCTGGAAAAAGGACAGCATTTGGAATCCTTGCTTTATTTCCGTGTTTAATCTTCTAAAAAAAAGTTTATAGTAGTGCTTAATCCAAAGACAGCTGACTTTCATTTACACTTAACCTGTGTTGAACTCATACATTAAATTTTGAATCTCTGCTCTCGAAAATGTATTTTGCTCTTTAAGATCTCCTTGGTAACACTAGTAATTGGTATCTGGCCTACAAAAAGACCCCCAAAAAACAAAACAAAAAAAGCAAACAAAAAGACTTTGGACCCTATTAGAATAATAGAATTTGAATTAGACAGACTACTTCCAGTCTAATTCTAATTCTAATTCTAACTAGAATTAGAATAAAATCCCATTGGAAATCCAACTCAGGAAAGTTCCAGGATGAGAGAGCTGTGTAGCAGCTCAGAGAACAACCTGTCCAGAATGGAGGAAGACTGGAAAACCCCAGAAAAGGGGGATTCTCCAAGGTAAAGGGGGGTACTCAATAGAATGCCTGACTGAATCGAGTTTTGGGGGAAAAATTGAGGACATAAGTCAAATAATACAAGGGGGGTGGAAAGCCCATTAGGAACTTCAGGAAAAATACGGGGCGCCTGGGTGGCTCAGTCAGTTAAGTGTTTGACTTCCGCTCAGGTCATGATCACACCACTTGTGAGTTCGAGCCCCGCATCGGGCTCTGTGCTGACAGCTCGGAGCCTGGAGCCTGCTTCAGATTCTGTGTCTCCCTCTCTCTCTGCCCCTCCCCCACTGGTGCTCTGTCTGTCTCTCAGAAATAAATAAACGTTAAAAAATTTTTTTAAAAATTAAAAAAAAGAAACTTCAGTAAAAATTTTAAAAAGCTGTACAAGAAATACACCGCTTGAATTTGCCCTGAACAATATTTACAGATGTTCAATTACACACAATGTAGGAATCACAAGTATATAACAGAACGTAAGTGTCAACAACTTTGACAGAGCAAAAATTAAAGTACAGAAAATAGGACAGGGAGGGGAAAAGAACTGAAGGGCAAAGTAGAAAGATACCAACATTCTCAAATCATGAAGTCTTTATTGAAGGACGAGGATTAAAGGCATAACTGCGTTATTTAAAGCTAAAAATGGAATCAAGAGAACCAGGAAGGTAAGGTTTAGTTTAAGTGAGTTAAATAGTCATCCATCCTAACAGAAAAGTAACAGATAATGTGGGATTTGTTGGACTGACAGAGAAATAGCAGGAACATACATTATTTAGAGATACACACATAATCACCAGAGTTTTTTTTAAAAAAAGCCATTATAGTTAAAAGTGGTACCTTTTGGGGCACCTGGGTGGCTCAGTTGGTTGAGCATCCGACTTCAGCTCGGGTCATGATCTCACAGTCTGTGAGTTCGAGCCCCGCATGGGGCTCTGTGCTGACAGCTCAGAGCCCGGGGCCTGTTTCGGATTCTGTGTCTCCTTCTGTCTCTGACCCTCCCCCGTTCATGCTCTGTCTCTGTCTCAAAAATAAATAAACGTTAAAAAAAAAATTTTTTTTTAAAAAGTGGTAGCTTTTGGGAACAGAAAGAAATAGAGGAAGATCACTTTTTATTATAAGCCTATGTGTACTATTTATGTTTAGCCATAGGCATGCATATATATATATATATATATATACATGTATTTTTTTTTTTCACATATTGGGAGACTGCAGTGGTAACTATACATGTAAAGTATGTAATAGGACAGCAGTGCCATTATGACTGCAATCAGTGTGACCCCCCTGGGAGCCAGAAGAGACCTGTGTGAGGCTTTCTTCTCTGACCCACACATTTGCACAAGGAACACCTGCTCTGGTCTCGCAATGACACGTCACACCCGTCTGACAGGAGTTCACCCACTCTCAACCCTGCATCCTCCCGACCGAACTGAGTGATTTAGATCCAGTCCTCTCTGAAAGCCTTTATCTATGTGTCATTCATGAACTGAGCCTTGAATGCAGCATGTTGTCTCCCAGCTATTCCACAGATGAGTTGAGTGAATTAAATAATAAGGAATCAACTACCTGAACGTGGGCAGTCGGGGAGCATCAGAGGTTGGAAGGTCCAATTACCAGGACACACGCGGACTCTCTGGTGAGGACTGGGAAACACGGGGTGATCTGCTCTGGCACAGCAGAGGGGAGATGGCCCCCAACATCCAGATCCAGGTGAGTTTGTTACTCACCAGGTGTTCTCTGGGCCCTTAATCTGAACAGACAGATGTGAAGGGTCCACCCTGGCTTCAGGAGGTATGTAGACCTGGATGGAGGCTGGCAGACATCATTGCTCACAAAGAAGGAAATATAACAGGTGTGCATATGTTTATGTGGGTGCAGGCGGGTTGCCAGGGGATGCTCATCCCCAGGAAAGAAAGAAATAGGCATGTGGAGCTACAAGGAATCTGTGACATTGTAGACATGATCAACGACAATGGTGGCTGGGCACCGGGTCATCTTACAAGGCTAACAGGAAAACCCAACAGAAAAACAATTATACATAAATACAAAAAGAAAGGGCAAACAGTTAACTGAGATGCTACCAGGAATGAACACGCCAAGAGGAATCAACAGTCATGACCAAAGGAAGAGTTAAAGGCACAGGTGGGTTTCACGTTGGGGAGATGGGGAAGTTCCCTCGGATGGTTTATTTTCCTCCGTACAGAGCTCAGAGGATAAACTAAGAAGAGAGTGTGAACTCAAAGCCAAGGAGGCCCCATGTTTGAGGACAATGGAGCATCTGTATTATCATACATTATTTAACTTTTAAAATAATTTTAATCCATTTGGAAACCTAAGGGAAAAAACTAAGATGAAAGAAAGATCATTTGAAAAGTCTGTCTCCCTACCTGGCTACCAACCAATGTTGCATGGTTTTGTCTTGAGTAGTGGTTCTTCAAGTGGGATCCCTGGACCAGCAGCCACAGCATCAGTGGTATCACCTGAGAACTAATTAGAAATGGGAATTTGGGGGTTCCACCCCAGACCTACCTAGTCAGAAACTCTGGAGTAGGGCCCAGCAGTCTGTAGTTCAGCAAGCCCTCCAGGTGATTCTGATGCAGATGCAGGTTTGAAAACCACAGGTTTTGGGCAAAACAAAATCCAATGGCAGTGTTTGGTGCTATCATCATCTCCTCAGCTAAACTGTTTACGATCCGCTTAGGCCAGGTGAAAGCCAGAGCCCTTCTAAGAAAACAAGCATTTTAAAGCAATCTCTAGAGCTAGTTTCCCGAGTTAGGGCCAGAGAGAGGTGACCTTGCCCTGACTTCTCGTGGAAGCCAGCAGCAAGGACTTGTCTTGGGAAGAAGTTTCTGAGAGGTACCCATCTGCCACAGTTATCAATGGGCAGGCAGTGGACTGGGTGGCCCCTTGGCTGAGCAGCTGAGTGCACTGGGAGTGCCATGTGGCTGGCTTTGCATAAGTCATCTGCTATTATAAGGATGCAAGAGGCACTTCACTTCTGTTCTGGCTCCTGGCATTCTCAACAGAGCTCTCAGATATCCTTTGGCTATTTCTGACTTAAAATAGACCAAAGTGGGCGTGGGGAAGCAATATCTTGCATCCTATATACACTGTGATGATGGGCTCCAGGGTGTATGCTTTGCCAGCTTCTCACTTCTGCTTCTGTTAGGAGGGAGTCAGAGTTCCAGGAAGGTAGAGAACATTTCATGCCTGCCTCCATTTCCCTTTACAGAGCTCCTGACAGACACAGCAATCAGACAAAGCCTCAGAATCCTTAACATTCGCCTCACAAAGCTACTACCGATCAATCTGTATTGACGGGCAAGATAAAATTTATCATACCAGTTCAGGACACCGGAGTATTTTATCATCACAAAGCCCCAAACACAAGTCCCAAAGGATGGCACAGTTGCCCTAGGGGGGGGGGGGGGGGTCTCTCGGTAGGAACAGGTGACCGTCATTAATGACTTAATTTTCTGCACATTTTCCTTTTTAGGGTAATGAATTTCATACATTGATTACCATTTATTGCCAGCAACATGAAACAGAACTCATTTTCATTTCTCCTAAACAGTCTTGCTAGAATTTATGTCCAGAGGTTGGTGGGCTGATCTGCATGCAGACTTAACCATCCCTCTTTAAGGGAAATTAAAGAGGTGCCTGGGTGGCTCAGTTGGTTAAGCGGCTGACATCGGCTCAGGCCAAGATCTCATGGTTCGTGAGTTCGAGCCCCACATTGAGCTCTGTACTGACAGTGCTTGGGATTCTCTCCCTCTCTCTCTCTCTCAATCTCTCTCTCTCTCTTTCCCTCCCTTCCTCCCTCTCTCCCTCTCTCTCTCTCTCTGTCCCTCCCCTACTTGTCACTCTCTCTCTCAAAATAAATAAATAAACTTTAAAAAAAAAAACACCTTAAAATATAAGGGAAATAAACTTGAAAAGTTCCAAAAGCCAATTCAGAATGGGTCTAAGTCCCATCTGAACATAAACAGAGTGATCTAAATGTTCAGTTCTGTTCCCTTCCTTCAAAGTGCTTATATACAATTTGGAAAGCAAAATGAAAAATACAAATCAAGGTAAGTAAGTGCCAAGTTGCTGATGGAAAAGAAAACAACACCAGAGGTTCCCAAAAGGAACTCAGAGAGTTGGGAGGTTCCCAGAAAGTTGGAGAAGGCTTTCTGGAGGCCATAGTTGGATCTGGGCAGGCAGAGAGCAGAAGGGCAGACATTCCAGGCGGAGGGACAACCATCGCAGAGAGGAAAATGGGACAGAGCCTATGGCTCACCCCCAGGGAGCAGACAGGCCAGCCTGCCAGAGAGAGGCCTTGGGGCCAGAGAGCAGTGAACAAGGCTCTGGGGACAGAGCAGGTGGAACAGGTGAGAAGACAGTCCTAATGAGTGGTTGAATGAGAATGGTGTTTAAGACAGATTAGTCCTGGGGACACCTGGGTGGCTCAGTGGGTTGTGCGTCCAACTTCAGCTCAGGTCATGATCTCACAGTTTGTGAGTTTGAGCCCCGAATCAGGCTTGCTGCTGTCACCACAGAGCCCACTTCAGATCCTCTGTCTCCTCTCTCTCTGCCCACCCCCCCCCCCACAGGCACGCTCTCTCAAAAATAAACATTAAAAAAAAAAAAAAAAGATTATGGGTGGGGGAGGATGGGCTAAATGGGCAAGGGGCATTAAGGAGGACACTTGTTGGGGTGAGCACTGGGTGTTACATGTAGGGGATGAATCACTGAATTCTACTCCTGAAATCATTATTGCACTATATGCTAACTAACTTGGATGTAAATTAAAAAAAAAAAAAAAAAAAAAAAGATTAGTGCCACTGAACTGAAACTGAAACTTGGGGAGGTACAAGGGAAGATCTATGGGTCTATGTCCTTTCTTAGTTCTCTTCTGTGAACAAGGACACTGAGTGGTCTATTGCCTCTCCCAGCCTGCCATCTGCAAGATAAGGAATTCAGACCAGCCTCCCTCGCTTCCTCCGACTGCTTCTCCCCCCCACTCCCACCTCATCAATCCTAACAAACCCTGTCTTGCCACTGCATCCAGCACCATTAAATACCCTGAAACTCTTCTAGGTTACCTGAGGGCTGGGAAATCATGGAGGGGATCTAATATGACACATTCGTAATTAGTTAATTACAGAGGCAGTTGGGTATAATGGTGAAGGGCTTGGGCTTGGAGTCATCCCGCCTGGATCTGAATCCAGATTTTTCACTTACCAATCTATGATTCTACGAAAGTTACCTAACCTCCTTATGCCTCAGTTTCTGCATCTATAAAATGGGGCTAATGACAACACTTACCCCATAGGGTTGTTATGGAGACTAAACTGACACACGTAAAAAATAAACAATGTCTGGGATGCCTGGGTGGCTCAGTCAGTTGAACGTCGGACTCTTGATTTCAGCTCAAGTCATGATCTCACTGTTTGTGAGATCGAGCCCCTTGTTGGGCTCTGTGCTGACAGCACGGAACCTGCTTAGGATTCTCTCTCTTTGCCCCACCTCTGCTCACGCACATGCGCGCGCACTCTCTCTCTCTCAAAATAAATAAACTTAAAAAAAAAAAGCAATGTCTTACAAGTAGTAAGTGTTCATTAAAGATAGCCATTAACAGTAGTACTATTATCCCATGTGTTAACTATACTAGGTCCGGGCACCTGGGTGTGGCTCAGTCGGTAAAGTGTATGATGTCAGCTCAGGTCATGATCTCCCGGTTTGTGAGTTCAAGCCCCACATCCGGCTGTCTGCTCTCAGCGCAGAGCCTGCTTCGGCTCCTCTGCCATCCCCTCTCTCTCTTTCAAAAATAAATAAACATTCAAAAAAATTTACTAGCTCCAAGATTATTTTCACGGGTTATTTCAAGCCAACCCATTCACAGAATTTTCTTACAAAGTCTAAACGTCCCTCAACTGCATCTGAATCCATGCAACCACCTGATGTTCACATAAAACTTTGGAGCTGGAGAGAATTTAGGAATTATCCAGCCCAAATAACTCTTTTAAATTTTTTTAATGTTTATTTTTTAGAGGGGGAGGGAGAGGCAGAGAGAGAGGGAGACACAGAATCCAAAGCAGGCTCTAAGCTGTCAGCCAAGAGCCTGATGTGGGGCTCGAACTCACGAACCGTGAGATCATGAGCTGAGCCAAAATCGAGAGTCAGATGCTTAACCAACGGAGCCACCCAGGTGCCCTGAAATAACTCTTTTAAAGATAAGTAAACAGACTCAGAAAGGCTCTTTGTCAGTACTCAGTAAAAATTTTCTTTCAACTGATCTGAATTGTCCAAATCACAAAGGAAATCGGAGATGGGCATTCAAGCCCCCCTCTGTAACCTGCTCCTTTTCAATCTTCATGACCATGTGGAATAGTCCATTCCCACCAACTTTAATATCTGCAGCCTGCATCTGCCAAAAGGACTAAAAATTCACCCGTTTCCAAATCCTCGAAAGTTCCAAAATGGAAGATAATTTAGCGTCTCATTCCTGGAGCCACTGGGACCAAGACACAGTGGAACCAATCACATAGAAGGTACTTCGGTCTTTCGGAGAAAATGTTCTACTTCAGGATGCAGTCACCATTGCCAGAAGCCAACATCTGCATCTAAAACACGGAACCATTTGAACTGGTGAGCGTGCATTGTAAAGACCGAGGCGAGGCCTTTGGGAGGAGAGCTTGGCCAAGGGAGAAAATCTGATTAATAAGAAGATAAGCAGCCAAGAAATAAATTAAAAGACTGCTCACAGAGAGAGCACAGGGGGAAGGAGGGGGAGGTGAGGCTTGGTACACACATCGTGAGAGGGACGGAGAGCTTTAAGGATAAGGAAGGGGGGAGGGTAAGAACTGATTTTCTAATATTAGACTCACCACATGCTCAATTCCCAAATCCCAGCCAAAATGAGGGCCCTGTCCTGCGGTGAGTCCCAGGCAGCATTCTGCTTCGGGACACTTTTCTCGCATCAGGACTATGCATGAATGCCAAAGCAAATCCCATCCATCTCAACTCCTCACTGCAACACAAAATTACTCACAGGGCTTATCTTGAAATGTCCTTTCATCTTGGCCTCCCACTAACTTAAAACAATGCGTTTAAAAAATATTCAAGACCCCCACAGTAAATCCATATCCCCATTATTCACAAAGCACTTATTAGAAAGCTGTTTATCCTGAACAATACGTGGTCAGTTTGAGAAATATGCCTTCCGTTAAGCTGCTTTTGATAAAATATATAAATCAAAGCCTTCGTGAATACCAGAACACTATCAATTTGGACCAAATTCCTGGATTCTAATGCAAGCAGCTAAAGTCCTCAAGCCTTGAGCACAAACATCTCTTGCCCTTTATTAATTGAAAAATAAGCAGATGAGGAAAGACACGGGTGCATGGCTCGCTATGCAACTTAACAAATGACGTGATGTTCTCAAACTTTGATTTAGTTTTAAGTAGGCATTTTCTTTTCAACTTTATGATAAAAGTGATAAATGCTGACTATGGGAAATTTAGGAAGTACAGAAAAGAAAACCAAGGGGTCGCTTCTGAAAACGTTCTTAAATTGATGACTGATGGTTGATAAGATCCCAAGCCTGGCCATATTCCAACCCAAGTAAGAACATTCTCCTAACCTATTTCCAAGCAGACTTTCTAGTTGGACAGAGCATTTATTCGCTGCCACTCACCATTGCATCATTTTGCTGTGCTCTTCAAAACAGCTGCGGGACGCCACCCCAATTCCTAGGTTTCTGGGGGTTCTCTGGCAAGGAGTCACCACCTCTCTTATGTCATGTGGTCTACATGACAGCCAAAAATCCCCTGGGCTTAACAACACTGGGATGCGGGGGTTGGGGGGGGAGTGTTACACTGGATGGCTGTGCGGACAGGGCAGGGACAAACCAGGGGCTATTTTGCGGCTGGCCAACCAGGCAATGAAGTTTGGGAAAGGGTAACTCTCCAAAACCGAGAGCTATGAAATCGGGTCAGGGTGCAGCCAGAGGAAAGCTCAGAAGGCCCTCAAATCTTCTGGCCAGGTCAGAATCTGGAGGCACCTAGAAAATGAGAGGTTGATAACAGAGAAGACCTGGTAAGGCCTTGTAAAAATGAGAAGACACCAGCTTTGGAACTTGTTGAGGGCTACAGTCAACAAGCATTCTGGTCAATGAGCTATGTGCTTGTTCACTCAATGCCTATATATTGAGCGCCTACTGTGTATAAGACCCAGACTCATACAGAACAGGACCGTGAGTAACAGAAGGAGCTTACTCTGATAGAGCTCCAGGAAAAAATGCTATTAATGTGGGTACTGACTGTTGGGAGTCCTTCAGAGAACAAAGCCACCTTTCATACCAGGCTGCCCGCATGAGAGTCTGCTTACCATCCTTCCAACATAGCCCACATAAGACCTGCAGCCTGGATGCTGTGAGGCTACACCATCTCTGTCCCCCTCCTGCTTACATCCTTTGTCCCCCAAAGGATGGTGGGGTCGCTCCGTATCAGTAGTGTGCCATTCATTCAACCTACGGAGTAAAGCCACGCCATCAGGCCTCAACCCAGTGTAAACACTATTCACGAGAACACCTGACTACAGCTATTTTTCTCATTAGATGACAAAGGCTTCAGTTTTACCTTTTTCTCCCGAGTAGAAGAGCTGCCCTTTGAGCACCACCGCTGTGCATGTCGTGGTGAGTGGCTGCCTGGCAGGTGCAGCCCTTACACACTGCTTGTGCAAGCCCGGGCTCAGCACTCACCCCAGCTAAAGCCCTTCTGTGAATGGACGTGCTACGTGGCTCAGCCACTGAGGCTTTCCTTCTACACCTTCCCGTCCCCAAACGTGATCTAAGGACTGGATGCTGCTGTGAAAACTGGAGCCAGGTGAACACCACTAAGCTAGAGAGAAGCAGGGAGAGAACAGCAAGGTGTGCCGGCTGGCCTCCTTTCTGTGATGCCAAACTCTGACCACACAAACAGTGAGGAAAGAAGGCTATTAGGACACCCAGGCTTAGCAGGCATGTGGAATATCAGTCAGGCGTCCCCGGTCAGCTGAACCTGTTTTCAGGATATATGGCCTTACAAGACAATTTTGCCCAAGTTGCAAATACATATGAAATACTTCACGAAGGCACTACAGTTTACATTCATACACATCAACTCACCTTTGCTGAAAAAGTTAAACTGATATAAAACTAGGAGTGTCCCAGAAAATGCAGGACATGTGTTCACCATCACAATACCTACTGATACAAAAGAGACAGAAAATAATCCTTTCCCTGTAGTAAGTGTAAGCTAATCTTCAGGGCTCTTATGAGAACAAAGAGCCGATACGTACACATAAGCACCTAGATCGACAACGTTAGGTACAAAGGGAGTGCTATGCAAGTCTGTTCAACAAGGAAAAGGGAATAACATTTTAAAATGCTATAGTTTGGAACAACATATTTAACAAAAATTTGCTGTGAACCCAGAGACTCAGTTTATGAGGAAACTGTCCACAGTCTCCAGGGGCTCCAAGCCCAAGGAGGAGAAGGAGCCTAGGGCTCCAGCTATGGGGGGCTGTCTGGATAGAAGGTCTACAGCGTGGGACCAGACACCTTCAGGGTGGGAGCCTGGCCAAGCATCCTGGATGGGCTGCCTTTCCCTGAATAACCCCTGCTAGCCTAGGGGGGGAGGCGGGGGGGGGGGGGGGGGGGGGGGGAGGGGGGAGGCATTTAATTAGAGCTCTCTAGGCCTTGGCTGGGTAAACACTTCAATGAAAGAAAGCTTGAGATCAACCAAGATAGAGATGTAACTTGAAAAGCTGACTCTTAAATACATACATAAAATGAAATCTGGAATATCTGAACACTGATTGGATATTTGATGTCATGAGGTAATCATCCATTTTGCGGGTACGATAAGTTGTTTTTCAGATCCTAACCTTTTCTAGATCATATTCAAATACTTACGGCTAAAATGATACGATGCCTGAGATTTGCTTCCAAACCACAGAGGGGGTAGTAGGCTGGCAAAGGGGAGAGAAGAAACAAAGACTGGCTATGAACTGATTATTGCTGCAGCTGGATGATGGGTGTGTGGGGGTTCACGGTATTGTTTTGCCGACTGCTATACACATTTGACACGGTCATAAGAACAAAATTTTTGTTATGCTTTTTTTTTTAAAGGAAAAAAAGGAGGGGGGCGATGGCATGGTTAAAAGAAGAATCCAGGCATTCCAGAGAAGGAAATGGCCAGAGGAGAGAGCCTGCCTTGAAGAATTTGGGAAACAAGTAAACCACCAGGCGATGATCATTCACACAATGAATCCTGAAGTCGCAGTTTAAGCGGGGAACTTGGGGGCGGAGCGGGGTGAAAAGGAAAGAAAAACTGAAATATTCACCATAATCAAGAAGAACATATGTTCGTCCGGGATTATTGCCAGTGAAACCTCATTTCCTTCCGAACACGTACACAAAGTTACTGGGGTCTCTCCCTACCTACTTCCCCCCCCCCCACCCCAACACACTCACACCAGACAATTTCACTCTCCTCTGCACAGATTCCGGGGAGGTATCCTGGAGACAGACATCAAAGGAATTAGAGCTGGCAGCCCAGAACAGGTCATGCTGTCAGAGGGAGGCTAGGAACCACATGAAAAGCAGGGAATTCACAGGGCGTTTATTATTATTATTATTTTTTTTTAAAGAGCTCAGAAATGTCTCTCGTTTTAGTTTTAGTTTAAGGACAGCTACCTCTGGGGAAAAGGCTTTGAAGTCATCTCGCCCAGAGCAGCAAGCAGCAGAGGGAGGAAAATGCTGCGCCCAGCGGAAAAAAACAGAGGGATCCACGTCGGCTTACAGGTTTGGCCTCTCTTCACTAAATGATAACCCAGAAGATTTATGCTTGATATAAGGACATGAAGGAAAAGGAAAAGGAAAAGCCGCCAGATATAAATAGGGTAGCCAGGACCGGATCTGAAAAGGCTACAAGGCTACAATTGCAACTGCCTTCCTGAGCAGCCGCAGTTTATAGAGATTAAGTTAAAGAGACCCTGGTAGGACCCCACTGATGACCTCTTATTTGGAGGCTCAAGTGCTGGAAGACAAGAGTGGCCTGACAGGCAGACGAAGCATGCCACTCGGACTGTGTGCTGCTCGAGACAGCGCTACCTGAGATGCCCAGGATGGGAGGTCCCAGGGCAGAGGTGTGGTATCTACAGCAGAGATGTGACAAACAGGCGGGGCCGCCAGTCACGGCTGACAGCCAGCAGGAAGGAAACAAGAAAAAAGTCCGAGCATAAAGTTGACCCCAACTCAGCAGCACCAGCCAACACAGAAGAAAGAGAACAGAGACGGTCCCTGCTAGAACTGCCCATGTGTCCAGCATCTTCCCGGCTCCTGTGGGGATATTAAGGAGCTGAAGTAGCACATAACTTCGCATCGACAATCCCAAGATCTGAAAGGAGACTCTATTGGCATCAAGGCAGAGGGGACAGAGGGCCACCAAGTGGAAATTACAAGCCCCACCTGTGCACAAACACGGGACCTGACAAAACTTTATTCAAGGGCAAATGAGCCATACAAACCATGAAGCTCCAGAAATATTCCACAACACCAAAAGCAAGATGTTGCATTTAAGATACAAAGAACAGACCACCGAAAACAGGAAAAATACGGAAAATGCATGCATGCTTGTTTTTAGGCCAAAGTGTTAGAAAGAAAGAAAGAAAGAAAGAAAGAAAGAAAGAAAGAAAGAAAGAAAGAAAGAAAGAAAGAAACTGAATAAAATGAAGAAACGTAAAAAAAAAAACAAACTAAAAATGCAATTGCATTTTTACAAGATCCATTTAAAGGCCATAAAAAACAACAGTGCCAATACTATAGAATTGAAAGGAACAATAAAAAGAGAACAGAGAAAGTCAAAAGAAATTAAAATGATGAAATGACAGAACAAATGAAAGGGGGAGAATACATAAAGATACGACGAAACCTCTGACCCAGTAGTCCTTCTAATTGTTTTAATGTTTATTTTTACTTTTAGGAGAAAGAAAGAGGGAGAGCAGGGGAGGGGCAGAGCGAGAGGGAGACAGAGGATCTGAAGCAGGCTCTGTGCTGACCAGCAGAGCCCAATGTGGGGCTCAAACTCAAAAACCGCAAGATCATGACCTGAGCTGAAGTGTGTTGTTCAACTGACTGAGCCACCTAGGAGCCCGAAGAATGCCATTTTTACATAGTGAAATACCATGTAGCTCTCAGAGATCATCTTTTAGAAGAATACAGTCTTACGTGGAAATAGGAGTACACAAGAAAGAGGCCTACAGGTGGTTTTCTCCCCTGTACCCTTTTTTAATATTTTCCAATTTTCTACAATGATCCTGTATTACTTTTGAAAGAGAAAAATATCCCGATAGGTGTTTTTGGTAAAATGAAGAACAAAAGAGCCCCAGGCAACCTTAAAATACGACAGTAGGGCTGCCAAAAATTGATTCTGCTGAGGTCAAAGGCAACTCCCCTTCATGAAGCTATTGCTCAGACAAGTCTCCTCACTATTCAGGATTGGCACCTTACAGTTTGCCTTATTTTACAACAACCCAGCAGGCTTTCCAGAACCCTTAAGAATAGGATGCCACTGCACAGCCATCAATTCACAGCATGGGTTTGCCTCCTCGGGTTTTCTATAGGGTAGACAGGCTGGAGACTCTCCCCTCCCTTTTCTGTGCCAACATACTTCACTACTTTTAAATAACCTGTCACTTTCTAAAGGTAAATATTAGGGGTAGCTCCTTCTCAGGCATCATAATTCTCTCTCAACTAAAATGTTTGTGAATTTTCAATCTCTCCACTGAGGTCCGTGTCCTCCATGAAGCTACCCTGTGGACAGCTGACTCCTGGTTCTATTTTAAATATCCCAGTTTATGGACCTCTAGAGAAAAGTCACAGGCAGGGACATGGAGGCTCCAAGGAGATCTACTGACCAGAGAGGGTTCTGCGATCACAATGCAAAACCGGAAAGGATTCCCTGACAAGGCCCTGAACACACACCCTTAGGCGTGTCTGCTCTCTACAACTTACACACTTCTTCTAAGTTACTTCTTCCAGCCTTCAGACATTGAAAATAAGTAACATCTTGGCATTACATCACATATCTTTCTTCAAAAGAACATCACTAAACAGCGAAAATTGTAAGTTATTATGTCTATTCTACTACAATAAAAAAAAATGTAACTTTTTAAAAAAGCTTTTTTTAATGTTTATTTATTTTTGAGAGAGAGTGAGCGAGTCAGGGAGGGGCAGAGGGAGGGAGACAGAAGGGCAGAAGAGGGCTCCACGCTGGCAGCAGAAAGCCTGACATGGGGCTCGAACTCACTAACCATGAGATCATGAACTGAGCTGAAGTCAGATGCTTAACCAACTGAGCCACTCAGATCCCCCTAAAGATTTTATATTTAAGTAATCTCTTCACCCAATGTGGGGCTCGGATTTACAACCCCAAGATCAAGAGTCACATGCTCTACTGACTGAGCCAACCAGGCACCCCAAAAATATAACTTAAAAAAAAAAGTCACTCAACTCTTCCACTTAAAAAATAAATATCACCTGCTATATAACTTGCTCAAACTTTAAGGAGAGTTTGGAATGTAGGTGACTCATGTTCCAATCTTGTCTGTATTAGCCCCAAACTCCAAGAAGATTAAATATACTTCTGACTTTATTATTTTTTCTAATGTTTATTTTGAGAGAGAACGCAAGCAGGGAAAGGGCAGAGAAGGAGGGAGCCAGAGAATCCCAAGCAGGCTCCGCACTGTCAGAGCAGAGTCTGATGCGGGTCTCGAACTCACGAACCGCGAGATCATGACTTAAGCCGAAGTCGGATGCGTAACCCACTGAGCCACCCAGGCGCCCCTTTCCTTCTGACTTTAAGGCTGAAAGTTTATACGGACCCTTCCCCGGATGAGGACTGCCTCCAAAAGTAGTAATCTTCCCGTCAGCTAGAGGCCCTGCCTTGTGCTCATGTCAACACGGTGGCTCCTCTCATCTGTTCACTCTACTTCAGCCAGTGGTTCCGCTTTGAGCCCTTTCAGTTGAATGGATGGCAAAGGCCCGAAAGTATGATAGGTTATTGTTGTTTATTTGTTTCAAATAACTAAAAGTGACCAGATCCAGGGCGCCTGGCTGGTTCAGACAGTAGAGCATGTGAATCTTGATTTTGGGGTCGTGAGTTCAAGCCCCACACTGGGCGTAGAGTTACAATTAATCAATCAATAAAATAAGATAAAATAAAAGTCATCAGATCCTCTTCCTTTCATCTCTGGCAAATTATCTGGTGCTGGAAAAGTCCCTCTGCAAGCAAGCCAGTCAACAGGGTGCAGGTGGGGAGAGAGGGAGGAAGGGAAGGAAGCCCTTTTCCCTCATTCTCACCTCAAAAACACCAAGCTTTGTTCAGGGATTCCCAGCAAGTCCATATTCCTCACTCTTAGAAACTGAATAGAAAAATGCAGCAATGCTTGGGCAGAGGTCAACATTTTTAAAATTGCGTCCAGCAGGGTCGGTATTTTCTTTCAGGCAAGGGCCACACTCGGGGAAACTTTAAAACCAATAATAACAAACCACCTGCCAACTGTGAAATACATGGAGAAGAGAAAATTGGGTGCAAAATGGAAATGGATTTTTCTAAAATGGAGTCAGATGCCCAAAGGGCTCACCAGAGAACTCTAGGAATGGTGGCCTCAGTAATCAACAACATACCAATGATTTGCAACAGCGAGCATTTCTCTTTAAAGCATTTGTGGAAGCACCAAAAGGGGCTGAAAACTGTTTTCTCAAGCCTTCAGTCCTGTTCCCGAGACAAGCCATGCCCTCTGTCACCACCCTGGCCCGCGCCCTCTCATTAGCCTCTCAGGCTGCCCTTCCCCGCTCTAGTTCTCCAACAAAATCGTACCAGAATAATTTTCCTTAAATACCACAATCATCATCTCATGCCTCTGCTCAAACTCCTTTAATGGCTGCTTAAATCATCATACATTTGGTGTAAACTTTCTAGCCTGCTTCTCCAGCCCCACCCTCAGCACAGACTTCTATTCCTCTCCTCCCAGAACGGGCCTCCATCCTAGGCCCCCTCAGGACCTGGGTTTGAGTCCCTGGTCTGACTTTCACAGCTGCATGGACCAGAACGCTTTTTGTGACAGAAGGAGGCTGGATTTTGGACAGGCCTGAGCCTGAATCCCATCACTGTCACTTGATAATTTGCATGGCTTGGGCAAATCACTTTGCTTCTCTGAGCCTCAATTTCCTCACTTGAAAAAAAGTGGATTAACACCACTTAATCACAGGGTTGTTTCATGGGTAACATGGAAAAGAGCTTGTAAAGCACTGGCACGGTGCTCAGTCCCCGGCTGGCACATTTTCCCCTTGTGCAGGTAAATGTGAGTGCCCTCCTCTCGCAGCCCTCTCGCAGGGCTCCTCTCGCAGTAGTCAGGAATTCACACTGCTGAAGGCAGACAGTCAAGTGCTATGCAGGGAGTATGTGTTGTGACCATTTTTGAGCTCACCCTGGGAACTCTGCCTGAAACGTTTCTTCTCCCCTCCCCTTCCAGGCCACAGCAAACCCCAGCTTCCCTGACCACTCCAAGGGGTCCCAGGCTTGCCTTCCGACTCACACGGCTGAATGCCATCTTCTGTTTTTCATCGCTTCTCTGACAGGGGTAGGGCCTTTCCTCTGCTAGAAGACCATAAACTCCCTGGACACCGCGTGCTTCGTGCTCCTGAATGCCCCCCAGGAACTCCCTGTGCAAAACTCCACACCCACTGATGCTCCACAGGCTGCCAGGTACAGACAGAGCACAGAGAGCACAGTGTTCGGAGCTGCTGTACCCCTGGCGGCCCGTAAGGCCAAAATCGCCAGGAGGCCACCCAAGGACAAAACCAGGCCCTTAGATGTCTCTCTTGACACACACATTTTAAGTTTTAACTAGCTAACACCACTTAGAAAGCGGAAGAGTCCACGTTTTGTAAACATTTTGGAAGATTCGACCACCCAGGTCTGCATTCCCACGTGGCTACTCCTCTGAGATGAAGGGTGCTCTCCCCAGTTCGCCCCAGGCCCACCACTTCCTATCACCTCTGCACCGCACAGAACGCAGGCAAAACAGAATTGCTTTTTACTCCTAAATCTCTATTAAAGTTTAGGAAATAGAAGTTCCACGAGAAAGGACGTAGGATTCTAGAAAAATGGGCAAGGAGTATGTTTCTCTGTGGAAGAGAAGATTATTCCTCTGTGTTTCGTAAACACACAAAGAAGGTCCATGTGGAAATCGTCCACGTGGTTCATGCCATTAGGTGACAGGAGGTGTTTGTGCATGCTGCCCAACAGCAATCCTAAGTGGGTTTTAGAGGAACCCTGGGGGATAGAAGTTAAACAGTGAAAAGTCAGTGGGTACTAAGGGTATGGGTGTCCTCCCCTGATATAACGGATAGAGGGGTCCAGTAGGGCAGACCATAGGGTCACAGTGCACACACCCGTCCCAACACCTCTGCCCACCCTCAGGTATGAGGGGCAGCCAGCCGTCTCCTATTTGCTCCCATGGCTTATCTCTTTTTTTTTTCTCTCTCTCTCTCTCTCTAGGCTCTTGTCAATTCTACCCTTTCACAGAAATGCTAATCTTCCAGAGATGATCAGCCAATCAGGAGCCACTTTGGGCTGGGTCAGCAAACCACAGGCTGGAAATGTCCCTGGGGTCCTGGGACCTTGGCTGTTTTCACCCTTTTGGCTGCTCAAAGGGCTCTTTCTTTGCTGCCATAGACATTCTTTCCTGGGGTAGTGAGAGACTGTGTGTGTGTGTGTGTGTGTGTGTGTGTGTGTGTGTGTGTGTGTGTGTGTGTTAGGGGAGTTGGGTTAACTAAAAGAAGATGAGGGGTTGATGGATTCTATGTGCTTGAAAATTCAGAAGCCCATCTTCTGAGAACTGGAGGTTTCAACCACTCTCTTGAATCCTCCCTTTTCTAAGAGTCTGTGTTTGGTGTGCCTGCCTTATCTCCAGTAATATCCGAGCTGAGAAATTCCTGCTAAAGACCAAGGCCATATCTGCTTCCCAAATGTGCCTTAAAAATGTAACTAACTGGGTGGCTCAGTTGGTTAAGCATCCGACTTTTGATTTCGGCTCAGGTCATGATCTCAGGGTTTGTGGGTGCAAGCCTGACATCAGGTTCTGTGCTGACAGTGCAGCATCTGCTTGGGATTCTCTCTCTCTCTGCCCACCCCCCCACCCCGCCTCCACTTGCTCATGCTCACTCCTGCTCTCTCTCTCAAAATAAATAAACTTCAAAAAATATTAAAAGAAAATGAGGTGATTCTGCCACTTACTAGCCCTGTGGGCTCATCTTTTAATCTCTCTGCTTCAGTTTCCTTATCTGTGAAATGGGGGTAACAGTACCTACCTCATAGGTTCTTGTGAAAGTAACATGAGGCAGCACATGTAAGTACTTCCCATCATGGTGCCTGGCACATGCAAGACATCTCCTTAAATGACAGCCTTCCTCAGTTACTAGGCAGCTCAGCACAGCCCCAGGGGCAGGTTCTGGAGTCAGAGGGCCAAGCTCAAATACTGATCCAACAGTATCTCACTTACCAGCATGACCGGCAGAACTACTCAGTCCAATAGTGCCTCCCTCAACGGCCATGTTGAGACAGGGAAAGGAAGGGACCCCATGAAAGAAAAAGCTGGTTTTCTCCTTTGCGTCTTGTCCTGCTTCTATTCTTGCTAGGACTTGCACCCTTACCTGACACATGCCTTAATGGATGTCCACCTTGTGAAGGTCAAGGAGTTAATGATTTCTTTGGAGGCTCCCAGCACAACAGATAACATCTAAGGAGCGTCTGGTGAGGTCCCCATGAACGTTTTCCAAGACCACAGACTCCAAACACCTTGAAGCAAGACCCCTGGCTCCAGGGCATAAATGACTTCTGGAGGACACTGAGCACAGTTCCTGGATGCCTGAGAGGACACGTACACCACACCACTGTCCTCGATACAAACTCCAGACCCCAACCAAAGACAAGACTCATGCTCCTTTTCCTTTCCAAGTCTTCCAGATGCTCTGGCTGTATCTGCTCTCCCTAGATCTTCAACAAACCCTGCTCTTACTTCCTCTCGGCTAATGTTTGATTTCCATCTTGTGCGAAGCCAAGGACCCTCTTGGCTGGTCCTGTGGGACACCCTCTGGGTCCTCAGACCCAGCCTGCCCACGTCGATGTGAGAACTTAAATAAACACGTACAAAGCACTTGTCCGGGGCCTGGCAAAGTGCACACCCAATAAATGAAAGCTGTAACTCTGACTCTTATTATGATTATTTATTCTCAGCATCCCTTCATTCATGTGTCTCATTCTACATCACAAAGCACTAGATACTGGAGTACAGTGGCGACCTAAAAGCACATTAACACTAATAATCATCAGGGCCTGCCTGAGATGGACCAGAGCTGCAGGACTAATGGGTCTCATACAGGAAGGAAGGATACATCTCACAGCTACTGTGGACTCTGTATGAATGACTGACTACAAGATTGTATCCACTCACTTTCTTAGACATTATAGGCAGGCAGAACAGGGTTTCCCTGTATTTAACTAATTTCATATAATGTATGTCCTACGTACCAGGCACTGTGATATATGCTGGGAACAAAACAGTGACAAGCACTGGGAATATGGCTTTTGTTTTTTTGTTTTGAGAGAGAGCAAGCAGGGGTGGGGTGAGGGAGGGGAGAGAGGGGGAGGGGAGAGAGGGGGAGGGGGGAGACAGGGGGAGGGGGGAGAGAGAGAGGCAGAGAGAAAGGGGCAGAGAGAGAGAGAGAGAGAGGGAGAGAGAATGAATATCTCAAGCTGGCTCCATGCTCAACGCAGAGCTTGACACAGGGCGCCATCCCACTACCCTGGGATCATGACCTGTGCTGAAACCAAGAGTCAGACACTCAGCTGACTGAGCCACCCAGGTGCCCCGGGGATATGTATTTTCAAAGAGCTCCCCAGTTGACTCTGAGCATCAGCCAGGGTTGAAAAATCACAACTTGAGGTTTCACTTGGGATAAGCTCTTGAGGCAAACCTAACAGAACTGGGTCCCATCACCATTCCCTGCCTCTCCCCACTGCGCTCTGAGGTGGAGAAGTATATTCCCCATAAGACAATGGGATCCACACTTAAGAACAGGAGGAACAGAGACTAAGTCTCCGCTCCACTGGCCTCCTTTGCTAGCACTATCTGCTTCCTCTATCTGGAAAAGGGCAGCAAAGGGAGGGCCCTCCCACCACCACTTCTCCCACCCGACCCCCACCTCCACCCCAGGGGGCTGGGGGGACTCAGCCTGAGCTCCAGCCTGGGAGCAGCAGCTGAGGGGTAGTGATGCAGGCAGACATTACCCATCCTTAGGCCCCAGCGTGCAGGCCCAACACCTTGTGATAACAGCCATTTGGCCAGCAGCTTCTGAGAGGATAATGCTGAAACCAAACAGCTCAACAGCCAGAAGTAATTTGCCCCAAGTATTGGTCCTGCTTGGAGGCAAAACAATTAGTAGGTTGATGACAGCCTGATGCTTGAGAAATCATTTTTTAAAAAAGAAGGGAAAGAAGGGTTGTTTAAAAGAAGCCCTTTAACTCAGAAGGCAGTCCCATCCACCTTACGAATTCAATGCCCTCTGACTACACATCCATCTGTCACAGCAGGGAATCTTTTAACTAGCAAAAG
Source organism: Panthera pardus (assembly GCF_024362965.1). NCBI lineage: Eukaryota > Metazoa > Chordata > Mammalia > Carnivora > Felidae > Panthera > Panthera pardus. Next base: position 56,198,006 of record NW_026526876.1, read on the forward strand.
AGCAAGAGAAGGAATTCAGATCAACATCACGGGCTCCAGCAATAAAGCTGGTGCCAATTCACCCCTTTCCCTCGAGGCAGGAAAGAATCAAGGAAGAATTTCAAAATCTTTTTACACAATTAAAGAAAGGGATCCGGTGGGGGAAGGGAGCAAGGATGGAGATCAAGAAGCTTAACGTTTGCTATTCTAAGCTCAAAAATAAATCACGGTAAGAAAGGACTAGAAGGTGTGATTTTTTAAAGATCTAATCTAAGGCAGGTACAGTACTGAGTGTTTGGGGAGAGGGTGGGCTGAGCAAACTGTCCGGCCAGTACCAATCTTCTCACCCCTCTTCCAGGCCCCCAAAACAAAACCAGAGTTTGTCACATGCTTCTAGAATTTTACAGTCTTGAATTACAGCTTTCAAATAATTCAGATTCCACTCTTAACAAAGTTCAGAAATGTGAGGCAGATTACAAAAAAAAAAAAATCCAGCAAAACGTATCCAAAGAATTGTATGCAACCAAAATGGTAGCAGAGAAAAGGAGGAGACGATATGGTAACTTTGGCCCAAGAGGACCAGCAAATTACACACCAAACCAGTAAAGAGGGCTCCACAAGAAATACACACTCAGGATTTCCCAAAATGACTTTAGCATCCACTGTTGTCAATGATCGCTTTCTAGAAGTCTCTTACATGCTCCAACCATTGACCTTTTATAAAGCAAAAGCGAAGTAAAATGGGTAGAACCCTGGTGCTGTGCACTATAAAAAGCATTTCCTTGGCAGAACCAATTAAGTTCTTTGCAAGTACACGTCAGTGGGCTACTGGGCAGTGTCAAGGTCTACACGTATTAGGACTGGCAGCCCGGGGTTGGGTTGTTTTTGGCACTTCACTCCAGTAGAGCACTACAACATTCTGGTTTGTCCTCCTCAGATGCTCTTTTCTTAAGTCAGTGACAAAAATGTATGTATGCTAATGTATGTTAATACACACACGTTTATAAAATAGATCTCCTCCCCACAAAAAGCTCTTTTACTAATTTCAAGATTTACTAGCTCATCCCTTACGCAATTAGAACTTTCTTAACAATCACGGAGTTGAAGGTTAAGTGTTGTAACCACAGCACTCAGGACCCAGAGTGCAGTTTCTCCTGCCTATTCTCTCTGGGGAGATGGCCAAGCTCTCTTTCTGCAGACATGTGTGGTTAGATCCAGAGTCTTTTTCAATAAATACATTTTAAAAATGTGAGCCAGGGGGTGTCTGTCAGCTGTGGGGAAACAAACCTCCTGCTACAGGCCCTCTCGCGGGGGAGGTTGGCAACCTCGCTTCCATGTATGGAAGTGAACGAAAGCAGTAAAACCTCAGGCATGAGTCTGGGCAGGGCTGGGGGTGGGGGCAGCATTCCTCACGGTAAAGCAAGCCCTGGTCCACAGGAATGGGCTACACCGGCCCTTCCACCCTGCCCTTGGCCTGGGGTCCTGCGGATTCATTAGTGGGATGGCCGTGAGGGCAGAAATGATGGGAAGCACCGAAACAACGGGCACCCAGGAAGTGGAGGTTCATCCACTCACAATGCACGGACGGGAGGAGCCAGGCTGTCCCAGGAGCACAGGCTGAGCCCTGAAAACCAGCGCTATTCGGCTCCCGCATACACTGACCTCAGCGCACTGGAATGCAGAATTCTCCACAATTTGCCATCCATCACCATTGCTCCCACAGGCTAGCACTAAAGGGAGGGTAGATTTTTGTGTGTGGTCTAAGAGACTCATGACTAAGGCAGAAAGGACAGTAGCTCACTTTCCAGGGCAAGTGTGGAAGTTGCAAAAAAGTTTAGGATACACTGGGTGGGGGCTGAAGCCCTGCAGGTGTCATTCACTACATGACTCTGGGTAAGTTACTTCACGGCTCTGTGCCTCAGGAGCCTCATCTGTACAGTGGGGACAAGAACAGTAGGTGCCCCCTTGGGGCCGTTGTATGAAGCCTGTAGTGCTGTGCCTGGTACAGAGGAAGTGGTGTAGAACGTTGACTACTGTTACAGTAATAAAGTGTAGAAATTGCTCGCTGAAGATTTAGAGCACCCTTCCTAAATTTATAAGTCCAAGTGGTACCTTTCAAACTTTTCTGACATTTCATGTTCAACTAGTTGCTCACCTCCTCTGTGACAGATCTTCCCTTGGCTCTGATATCCCCACTCCTGGGCCTTTCTCTGTTCCTTTACCACCCTGTCCCCAGATCCCTGCTGGTGCTCCACAGGACCTGCCCTCAGGCCACCTTCTCTTTCCACCACTCTCTGGAAATCTCAGTCCCTCTCCTGGCTCTATTTGCTGGTGACTCACAGACCTACCTCCCTGCAGACAACTGAACATCTCTGCCTGCTTTTACTCTCCCTAGCCTCCCCACAAAATCAACACCCTTCCTTCCATTTCCCCTATCTCAGCTGGTGACATACCTTGATGTCATTAACTCCTTCCTGTCTCATCCATCCTGTCTTAGCTCAGGCTGCCATTAACAAAATACCAGACAGAGACTGGATAACTTTAACAGCAGACAGATTTCTCACAGTTCTGGAGGAGGGAAAGTACAAAATCAAAGTGCTGGAAGATCCGGTGTCTGGTGAGAGCTCTCTTCCTGGTCTACAGACCACTGTCTCACACGGGGGTGTGGGGAGAGCAAGCTCTGATCTCCTCATAAGGGCACTGATTCCATGATGAGGGTACCATCTCATGACCTCATCGAAACCTAATTACCTCCTAAAGCTCCCATCCCCTAATGCCATCACCTTGGTGGCTAAGGCTTCAACACATACATTTAGGAGGGACATAAACACAGACACACCTCATTTTTATTGCAATTTGCTTTACTGCATTTTGCAGACATTGCATTAAAAACTTTTTTTAAAATTTTTGTTTATTTTTGAGAGACAGAGCACGAGTGGGGAAGGGGCAGAGAGAGAGGGAGACACAGAATCCAAAGCAGGCACCAGGCTCTGAGCCGTCAGCACAGAGCCCGACATGGCGCTTGACTCCACAAACTGTGAGATCGTGACCTGAGCTGAAGTTGGACGCTTAACCGACTGATCCACGCAGGCGCCCCCAGACACTACATTTTTTAATAACTAAAGGGTCTGTGGCAAGCCTGTGTTGAACGAGTCTACCTGCGCCATTTTTCCAACAGCATTTCCTTACTTTGTGTCTCTGTGTCACATTTTGGCAATTCCTGCAATATTTCAAGCTTTCCCATTATTACTATGTTTGAATTGCTGCAATCTCATGACAAAACTTTAACAGATGAAGAGCTGCTTCTTGAGGATGAGCAAAGAAAGTGGTTTCTTGAGGGGTACCTGGGTGGCTCAGCCAGTTAAGCCTCCAACTTTGGCTCAGGTCATGATCTCACCGTTTGTGAGTTCGAGCCCTGAGTTGGATCTGTGTTGACAGCTTGGAGCCTGGAGCCTGCAGCCTGCTTTGGATTCTGTCTCCCTCTCTCTCTGCCCACCCCCTCTCTCATTCTGTCCTCTCTCTCTCTCAAGAATAAACACTAAAAAAACTGTTTAGAAAGTGGTTTCTTGAGATGGAATCTACTCCTAGTAAAGATGCCGTGAAGATTGTTGAAACGACAACAAAAGGGTTTTGAATATCACATAAACTTGGCTGATAAAGCAGTGGCAGTGTTTGAGAAGATGAACAGCATCACATGCTACAGAGAAATTGTTCATGAAAGGAGGAGTCCATTGGTGCAGCAAACTTCACTGTTGTCTTATTTTAAGAAATTGCCACAGTCACCCCAGCTTTCAGCACCCAGCACCCTGCTCAGTCAGCAGCTGTCACCATAGAGGCAAGACCCTCCACCAGCAAAACGATTATGACTCACTGAAAGCTCAGATGGGGTCAGCATTTTAGCAATAAGGTATTTTTAACTAAGGTATGTACATTTTTTAGACGTAATGCTAACTGCGCTCTTAACAGTTCATAATATAGTATAAACATAACTTTTGCATGCACTGGGAAATGAAAAAATTCATTTGACCCGCTTTATGGTGGTAGTCTGGAACAGAACCTGCAGTGCCTCCACGGGATGTTTGTCTCCGGTCCACAGCAGCCTCCAAAGCCAGGACAACAGCCATGGATCATATCTCCAAATGCTGCTCAGATCCATTCCCTCTGTCCTGCCCCATCCCATCCCCACTACCCTGTGTACTTCACTCCCTCAGCACCTGCCTCCTCGGCGGTGCTGTCCAATAGAAAGACAGGTGGTTCCCGACTTAACAATGGCTTGATTTTTTGACTTTCTGATGGTGCGAAAGTGATATGCATTCAGTGTAAATCTATTTCAGATTTTCAATCTGGTTCTTTTCCTGTTCTGGCGATGTGTGGTATCTCTCCTGAGGCACAACAAGCCACAGCAACCCATCAGCCACGTGATCACAAGGGTGAATAAACCAATATACCCACGACCATTCTGCACTCATCCAACCATCTTTTTTGTTTTGTTTTGTTTTTTACTTTCAGTATTTAATCAATTACATGAGACAGTCAACACTTCATTATAAAATGGACTTTGCCCAACCGTAGACTAACGCAAGTGTTCTGAGCATGTGTAAGGTAGGCTAGGCTCAGCCATGATGTTTGGCAGGGTCAGTGTATCCAATGCATTTTCGACTAATGATATTTTCAACTTATGATGGGGTTTATCTATCGGGACAATCTACATACAATTTGAAATTTTTTAGTAGCCACGTAAAAAAGTAGAAAGAATCAGGGACACCTGGGTGGCTTAGTTAAGCATTCAACTCTTGGTTTCAGCTCAGGTCATGATCTCGTGGTTTCGTGAGTTCAAGTCCCACATCGGGCTCTGTGCTGACAGCACAGAGCCTGCTTGGGATTCTCTCTCTCTCATTCTCTCTCTCTCTCTGTCCCTTGCACATGAACATGTGCACTCTCTCTGTCTCTCAAAATAAATAAATATTTTTTAAAAGAGTAGAAAAAATCAGGTGAAATTAATTTTAATCTATCTTATTTAACCCAATATATCCAAAAGATCATTCCAACATGCAATTGATATTTAAAAAAGTATTAAGGAGATAGTTTACATTCTTTTTTTGGTACCAGGTCTCTGACATCCAGTATATATTTAACATGGCACATCTCCTTAGGACCAGCCACATTTCAAGGTACTTGCTGTCACACATGGCTAGAAGTTATTGGACAGTGTGGCTCTGGTCTCCCCTCGAGTTCATTGTCCACACAGCTACCATGGTTATGTAATCTGATTATGGAAGGTCCCTTCTTAGAACATATCAGTGGCCCCCATCAGGACACAGTCCTGCCCCCTGACGTCCCTTCATTTTCTGCCCCCTACTTGCCCATCCAGACTCATTCCTCACCATTCACTCCCTCCTCTCATGTTAGGCTGCAGCAATGGGGAACTGCAAAATGCAGACTGTATAACAATAAGTATGGTATGACGCTAATTTTGTTTTAAGCACATTTATGCATATATATCTATAAAACATGTGACACTACAGACGGCAGTACGTACATCTGCATAGAAAAAACTCCAGAACGACAGGCACCAAAATGCAAACAATAATGATCTCCGGTTGGTGGAATCTGGACGATCTCAAGCACTGTTCCTTTTGCAAATTTGTATTTTTTAATTTTTTATAACCACACAATTAAAAAGACAGTGGGAATACAGGAACTTGCTGAAGGTGTGGGCATTAAAGCCAAGCAGTATTATAAAGGTTGCCCTACATGTTCAGCATGATGTATTGGAAAAATGGGTACAATCATTATTCACAAATTCTGCGTTTATAAATTGGCCTACTCGTTCAAATTTATTTGTAACCCCCAAATCAATCCAGCGACGCCTTTGAGGTCATTCACAGACATGCACTGGTGAGGAATCTGAGTCACCTGCCACACGTGTCCCAGCTGAGGTCAAACTAGACAACACTCTGCCTTCTTGTTTCAGCTCATACTATAAACAAGTGTCCTTTTCATGGTCTGTTTAGTGCCACATTTTTCGAATTTTTGTGCCTTCTGTTGGTGATTTCACTGCTTAAAATGGCCCCCCAAGCATAATGCTGAAGTGCTGTCTCGTGTTCTGAGTGTAAGAAGGCTGTGCTGTGCCTTAATGAGAAAATCTATGTGACATAAGCTTTGTTCAGACATGGGTTACACTGCTGTGACCGTTAAGTTCAATATTCCTGAATTGACCATATGTGCTGAATAAGGCATCTTTAAGCAGAAACATGGAAGAAACATGTTCTGTGCATGGTCACCATGGGGGGAGGTGACCACACATGCAGTCACCAGAGCTCCACGCCACAAATCCTTTCTGGATAGCAAACTACAAAGCCCAGCTTCAATAAGACTGTGTTGAGTTTCTGAAAGTATTTTAAAGCACACCAACATAATTCCTTTTTTTTTTTTAAAGTTTATTAATTTATTTTGAGAGAGAGCGAGTAGAAGAGAGAGAGAGAGAGAGAGAGAATCTCAAGCAGGCTCTGCACTGTCAGCACGGAGCCCGATGTGGGGCTTGAATTCACCAACCGTGAGATCATGACCTGAGCCATAGTCAGATGCTTAACCGACTGAGCCACCCAGATAATTCATTAATAAGAACTGGCTTGAGGAATGATTCCCACTCCTAAGTTTCAGCACATCTAAATTCTCCCTCTAGTAGAACAGCTGGTCTGGCCCAGCAGCCCCCTTTCCAAACTGGAGGCTGAAACCAAGTATGCATCCAGGCTGCCCTACTCTGGCTTCTATCTTCCTGCTCAGGTTGGAATGACCTCCAGGAAGCATGGGGCAAATTCGCGTGACCCCTGGACATGTGGCGAGGTACCCAGGGTTCAGGTCCCAGCTAAACCTCAACACGGGAAGGGCGCTAACTGCCTGGAGATAACACGCCTCCTCCTCTCCCTTCCCCGCTGGCCCAACAGGAAAAAATACTGTGACCACCAGTCATCTAAATGGAATTTCTCTTTCACACTTAGGAGCCTCATCAGCCTGGACTCACAAATTCAAACACCTGGCTCCTTTTAAATTCCTTTCTTTCTGTCTCACATATTTCAGCCCTGGTAATCCCCTTCTTAAGTGCTCGGTGCTGTTGTTCAGTGAAGTAACGTGTTTGTTTTTTCAGCGATGAGTTACAGCCACTTGAGGCTTTCCACCCAGGAGGTCTGACCCTGACCGGCACCCCGGGCCCTGACCCCAGCCCTTCCACAGGAAAGTGGCTCTGTTCTCAGGAACAGGCTCCTGAGACCAGGAAAATCGCAGTCCTGCTGTCTCCAGGCCAAGATACACAAAATCACTCAGGAAAAATGGGACTTGTGGCATTTCCCTCTTTTCAGGACGCTTATCTCTCTGTGCTACGACCAAACTTTGGCCAAGTCACACGGACACACCGGTAGGCCATTTTTAAAAGCACTACCAGGAAGAGAGGGGCGCCTGGGTGGCTCAGTCAGTTAAGCGTCCGACTTCAGCTCAGGTCATACTCTCACCCCTTGTGGGTTCGAGCCCCACATCAGGCTCTGTGCCGACAGCTTGGAGCCTGGAGCCTGCTTCAGATTCTGTATCTCCCTCTCTCTGCCCCTCCCCACTCGTGCCCTCTCAAAAATAAATAAACCTTTAAAAAAAATTTTTTTTTTAATTTTAAAGCTCTACTGGGAAGAGTATCAAGGAATGTCACTGACCTGGCAACAGGGAACCTGGGGCTGAGAGGCTGGCCGGCAATGTGGCTGCCTCCTCTCTGGGCCTTAGTTTCCTCATCTATAAAGGAAGGGATTTGCTGCATGATCCCCAACATCCTTCCCAGTTTAACATTCAAAGACCCCATTGCCCAGTGTTCTACAACAAGAGCCTTTGCTTCAGTGATGATGAAAGCACAAATACACAGAAAAATGTAGATCTCTGTTTAACTTTGAGACTCGCTTTTATGCTTGGAATTCTATTTCTCTTTCTACCGGACTCTAGCTGACTCTTTAATTCTAGATCCCAACCTATTCATTCAGTCTTTCAATAAATATTTGTGCCCAGTATTCGTTAATAAGTTTACCAAATGCATTAAGGATGAATAACATAATGATGAGCACGGAGTCCCCGTCCTCAGAAACATTCTGGTCTGGTGGAATGACAGTCACCACCTCCTGACCAGCTCCCACATGCCACCCAGTAGGCTAAGGGCTTTTTAAATTCCTTGTCATCTCGAACCTCCACAGCCATCCTACTATCATTCCCATTTTACAGATGGGGAAACAGGCTTGCAAAGGTTAAAGTAACTCGCCCCAAATCTCAAAGCTAGAGAACAGGAGAGAGAAGTGTGAGCCAGGTCATCCACGACGGGCGGTCTAGCCTCTCTGGCTGCTGTCTGACGAAGTGTCATGGGACTCTCTGTTCTTGAAGCTTCTGTTGGCAACCCCATCCCTATTACAATCAACTCACTAAACATCATCGTATAGAGACTCTAAGTTTACATATGTATATCATGCCTTATCTCCCCAGGTAAATTAAAAATGCCTTTGACAACAGGGACTTTGTCACTAATTTCTCTGCATCCTTGACACTGCCCAAGGCAAATGAGATACTCAGTAAACATGTGACTGACCGAAGCTGGGCAGTGTCAATACAAAGCATTGAAAAGCACAGGCTTGACTTTGTAATATGAGCACTTATCAAGTGAGAAATCCAGATCGAGGGCTTCTTAGTCCCAGTCACTGCTCCCCCCTCTCCCCAACACTATACAGTAGGGGAAAGTTCCGCGAGGAATTTCTTTTCCTTTACTTCACAAACAGAAGCCATTAACCCAGGGTTCCTCTTTATGATCTAATGAAGCCTACAGAAAATGTATTTCTGCAGCCTGGCCCACGACGAGGTTCTCGAGTTTGAGTCTAGCCTCTGGTACAAAGGCATCTGTTTCTTACTTACTACCTGGCGTGTCTTTCTCATTCCAAGCCCAAACCCTGAGAGAGGCCACTAATCCCATGTGTCCAGGTCCACTTCCCAGAGTCTTCAGGCCTGATGAAATCCCGCCTCCAAATCAGAATCACCGGAAATGTGTTCTCCCCACCACCTGCCAAAGGAACTTTTGTTTTTCCTTATAAAAGGTAACAATGTTCCCCTGAGCATGGGGAGTCTCTGCCACTCATCAGTTTCCAAACAGGCACTGTCTCTTCTCCACCCCACTCTCTTCTCCCTGCTGGATCCAATGAACTTTCTCCTTCTCAACTTTCCCCTTCATTCCCACGTGGTTATTTATATCTGGAATATCTTTCTTTATTAATCCACTGGACTACCCTCCCCCTCATTTGAAAAGGTCACTTTCAAGTTATTCTTTCCAGAAAGCCTTTCTGGAAGCAGGTTGGCGCTTCAGTAAGGCAGCGACTGTGAGCAAGGTTACTTCCTCATCTTCTAAAAATGCCACTCAACTGCTGACCAGATCGAAAGGGGGCAAGAGAATCCACATGAAAACAAAGCGTTCACAAACTATACGCACACCCATTCCAGGCAAGAGCACCATTATCTCCTCCCATATGTTTTCATTACACAAGCGATCACATTTCGGAACATTTGTAAATCAGAGACTCACCACCGTAGACACCACTACCCCAACATAACGATAAGCAATTTGGGGCATTTACTGCAATCTTCCTTATGCATCTGTTTAAACAGTGTTGTACTGTAATTATGGTATCTGTGTAATTTGGGATCTCGCTTTTTTGAATATAATATCTGAAGTATAGTTCTACGTTCCAGCAAAGGTCATTAACTCCATTTTTAATAGCTGTTCAACATGATTCTGAGTACTATAATTTACTTAACCATTCCATGATGAACATTTAGAGTGTTCATTATTACACAGCTTTAAAGGATACCTTCACGAAGGTAAGGCAAGGCAAGAAGCATTATACTTTTGTCCTGGTCTATAGGATGTACATTTATTCAGCATTTATGACTAATTGTTCAGAAGATATTCTTCCTTCTAAACTAACACTCATTCCCCTTCCATTCTTAAGTCAAGTCCTCTTTTATTTATTTTTTTTAGAGAGAGAAGATGAGCAGGGGAGGGGCGGAGGAAGGGGGGCAGAGAGAATCTTAAGCAGGCTCCATGCCCAGCGCAAAGGCTGATGCAGGGCTCAGTGTCACGACCGTGAGATCCTGATCTGAGCTACTTAACTGACAGCCACCCAGGCGTCCCAAGTCCCCTTTATTTATTTATTTGTTTATTTATTTATTTATTTATTTTTTAGCGTTTATTTATTTTTGAGACAGAGAGAGACAGAGCATGAACGCGGGAGGGTCAGAGAGAGAGGGAGACACAGAATCTGAAACAGGCTCCAGGCTCCAAGCTGTCAGCACAGAGCCTGACACGGGGCTTGAACTCACGGACAGCGAGATCATGACCTGAGCCGAAGTCGGCCGCTTAACCGGCTGAGCCACCCAGGGGCCCCCCAAGTCCCCTTTTAAAGTTCACTGGATCTTTGCAAAGCGTGCCTTTCATAAGCTCTATAATCTATTTAATAAACCTATTTAATTCCCCTAGCAACCTTTTGATTTTTCATAAGCAACTTGCATCCATGAGTTATAAGTTTTCTCAGCTGCCTCATATAGAAATGAATAAGGAATGTTCAGAGGAAAGTGGAAAAGCTGTGTGTGATGTTTAGTAAGAGGACTTTTGATGTAATATTTGTACATTTTTCTCGAAACAACTGATGCATTCCAAAGATGTTGTCAAGGAGTTTTCTAAGTGGAAGAAATCACATTTTGAATCTCTTTAGGAGCTCACAACCTAAAACAATTTGGCCTAATAAAATAATCCTTCCATAATGAAAATAACAGATATAATCCCTTATTTGATCTATTTCATAACCTTGGATTCTGGTGGTGATGGATTTTCTAAGAGTGCAGCACACTCAGTAAATAAAAACTTATATTAAATACAGGTTGCCTAATACCAGTCACCACAAAAGACACAGCATAATACAAGTGCCCGGCTTGGGGAAGTCTTTTGTCCCTGTATAAATCCGAATACTCTTAGAAGGGAAGAATGACAGCTCAGAGAATGAACCTCTTAATTTATCCAAACGGCAGGGCACAGCAGTGGAAATTCCACAGACACTGTCTTCTTGAGTGCTTTATGTCAGTTCTAGAGGGGGCCCCTCTCCAAGGACGGGAAAGCTGCTTTCAAAGGTTTCCTTAGCCCACCATACTCAGCAAACATGTCAGGCGAAGCCATTTCCCCTCTAGGGATAGTGGTGTTTGTGGGGGAGGAATTCTGTTCCTTGTCTCTGTGTTGGGTTCATTACCACAGCAGGCACAGTACAGAGTCACCATAGGGCTATGCAATGGCACTTCTAGTCTTTACCCACCTGAGAAAAAAAGCAGCACCTGTCAGGGACAGCCAAAAATATGAGCAAGATCTGTTCAAAAGGCTTGGTTTAAAAAAAAAAAAAAAAAGTATGCGTGTATCAGGGACATGCTTGAATAAGGACAAAATACCTCTGAAGGGACATAACAAGAACCTGATCATGGTGGCTGCTACAGGGGAGGCAAGCTGTAGTCAGCAGTGGGAGTGAGACTTACTTATCCCTGCATGCCTCTCATTTTATTTGAAATTTTATTTAACATGTGAAGACACTGTCCTTTCAGAAAACAAAAATTAATTTCAAATGCTAAAAATCTACTTGTGGGGCACGTGGGCGGCTCAGTCAGCTGAGCGTCCAACTCTTGATTTCGCTCAGGTCATGATCTCACAGTCATGAGATCGAGCTCCACGTCAGGCTCCACTCGGGGCACGGAGTCTGCTTTAGAGTCTCTTTCCCTCTCCCTCTGCCCCTGCTCCGCTTGTGTGTGCACACGCGCTCTCTCTCTCGCTCTCTCACTCAAAAAAAAAAAAAAAATCTACTTGTATAAAAGATATTGAAGCATATACATTCATACCTGCGGTATACACCTATTCTTTTACCGGAAGAATAATATACGACACCATTACTGATTATCTCTACAAAGAGGATTATTTTCTAACTTAAAAAATGAAATCCTGGCTTTCTCTTGCAAATGGGAAAAAGTTAACAAGTGGAAAAATGTGTTTAAGTATATGCTGAGTAAAGGAATATAAATGGCTTTTTAACGTGAGCAGCAGAGACATAATTTTTGCTGAGGATGCGTACAAACCAACAGCCTCCTCGTGAAGGCACACCAGGTTCGGTTCCCAGGATCTGCACTCGCCTGGTCACTACTGTCTCTGTGGCTGTTGTATCCACCAAAAAGCAGGCCCAGATGACCTCAGAAAAAGTCATTAACTGAACCTTTGCAGGAAAGCAGCGCTTCAAAAAGCGCTTCAAAACTGGAGTGTTTCCACCACAGCCGCTGCAAATTAATACTTTCCACGACTCCAAATGAAAGAGAAGACGTTCAAGTGGTACGAGGTAGTGTTTTACTCTTAAGCACATTTGTAAAAGTAAAAACAGTGCATCCAAGGTCTGAAGCCCGCGCCCTTCTGCAAATTTAGGAAAGTGATTTCCCCCAGGAAATTGTTTGAAGGCATTTAATGCCAATTCATCCTCATGCCTAACATTTGAAATGTCAGCGTTCTTAGGGACCAAACTGCAAAGGATAGAACAGATTTACGTGTAATCTTAAACAGGCAAACACCCTCGGGTAAGAAAACAAGTCCCTTGTAAAAGAAGGTAAAATTTTCAAAATAAATGGAGTGATTCATTCTAAAAAGTCAAGTGTTACGAAAAATCTATCTGCAAGGACACTAAGGTTGCTTTGCAGCGAGGTTTCCTGTCTCTTGCTAATTTTGAAACAAAATGCCACACTTAATTAGCCAGCCAGATTCTCATCCTGCCCTAGCCCGATGGGGAGAAATGGCATTAAGGAAAAGACTCCCTCAGGCTCTATTAGTGCCCTAATGAGAGAGTGGGAGGAGGGAGGTGTTGGGATGGGGACAAGGCAGCCACTACTGCCACACAGACTTCAGAAAGCGCAGGATCTGACCATCCTGGTCAAATGGGGTGCTCCCAATTACACTCTGACAGGGGTCTCTGGCCACAGCTATCCCTACAGGGTTCTATGCAGGAAACAAATGTACCAACCAACACTCCACACAGGCCCACCTGATCTCACAACCCTCTTCCTGTAAGGTATGAATTACATCCAAGAGGGAGAAAATATGCCCACAAGATCACCTAACACCTGTCAGTGATTTCATCACCAGCAACCAACAGATGGAAGGCAGTACTGATTTTCATTCAAATGGGCAAAACGGGGGAGATTCTGCAAGCTACAGATCGGTGAAGCCGACATCAACCCTTCAACAGATCCTACAGCTTATTACAGTTATTAAACACACACTTAGGAGAAGAAGTGATCAGTTTAGAAGTAAGCATGGGATCACTAAACAGAAATCATTTCACACTATCTTTCCTTGAAAGGGAAATGGCAAATCTCTAAGTTAGAGCCAGCAATCTGTTAAGGTCTCCTATGATAAAGGTTAACTGGATGGAGAGATGTGGGCTGAATAGTAATATAATTAGGCAAATTTAGAACTGGCTGGATTCTAAGGTGTTTCAACAACTAACAGACCAATATTAGTCTGGAGGAGGCTTTAGTGGTGTGACCTGGGACTCCATCCCCAGATTTAGTGAAGGTCTGCAAGGGATCACATAATTCATAGCTCAGAAGTGGCTATGATTATTGTGGGTGACCACATACGCATGCAAAAAAGATTCTGACAGATTGCAGAAAATAATCAAATCTAAGTAAACATATTCTTAAGGATCACAGATATAAGATTTGGGACTCTGTTCTCATTTGTTCAGGTATAAAACTGATGAACAAGCCTTTGGAGTTTTGGTTGACAAAAAGGTCAGTGAGTCAACACAGTGTAATGTGATTGTCAGAAAAGCTAATACAATCTCAAGCTGTAATTATGTAAGTTCAGATAATATCTAGATAAGCTGACCCTTTGTGCTTCGGGCAGACCCCCCTGGAGTCCGTGTTCAGGTTTGTGGGGTGGGCTCAGATACGAACAGCCCACCTATACGTATAGCCCTGTCCTATACGAACAGGATAGTGATGAAACTTGAACCCTTATCATGTAAGAAATGGCCAAATGACCATGGGAATCTTTCAGAGAGAGAACTTCTGCAGGTCTCTGAAGGCTGGCCAGTCCCCTAGGCAAGGATGGCTGATGTCAGAATGGCCTCCTAAGAAGATGGCACTTTGTGGTCACTAGAAATGCTCTGGCAAGGGCTGGGTGACCACTTGCTGCACATGCTGCCATGGGGTTAGGCATAGATGACTCTAGGGGGCATCTGTAGTCCTTCCACATCCCCTCCCTCAAGTAACACACTCTCATTTTCCTTGGTAAGCACTCCCCTTTCCTGACATTCAGTCTACTTGGTTTGTGACCCCACCCTCTGGCTATGCACGTGTGCATATGACTCGGGTGTGGCCAATCAGAATATCAGACATGTCTGGGGATGGGAGGGTGACCAAAGCTGGCCTCCTTCTCCTGGGGTTCTGAGAGGACAGAAAGCAAACCCAGAGCTGCGGGTGGCCCTCCTGTCACAGGTCACTATGAGAGCAGCCGGCCAGAGGTCAGGGCCCCCACAGAGAGAAGCAGAGTGGAGATGGAGAAGGGCAGCCCCCCTGAAGAACTGCATCTGAGCCACCAGGGACTAGGAGGCGGCCAACACCTGGTCTTCTCAACGACAAGGGCCTAGGACACTTTTGAACCCAAGAGTCAATATTCTGTAGACCTTTACAATATGGATAAGAAAGGGTTGGGAATGTGGCAAGGGGGCAGACCCAGAGAAAGTTCAAGTGGAAGGAGAAACTTTAGGTTTAAAAGACTTTAGGGACATAGCTACCAGTTGCAATGTGGTTTCAAACAAATCAAAAAAAATTATTTTTATAAAAAAAAATTAGGAGACAATCAGAGAAATCTGAATACTGAGTGGATATTTGCCGATATTTAGGAATTATCTGATTTTTTGAGGTTATGATATATTATGATTTTTTTTAAGAGTTACTTAGTGAAGGGTTCCTGGGTAGATCAGTGGGTTAAGCTATCTGACTCCTGATTTTGGCTCAGGTCATGATCTCACAGTTCATGGGTTCCAGCCCCCCCTCAGGCTCTGCGTGGACAGCACGGAGCCTACTTGGGATTCTGTCTCCCTCTCTCTCGGCCCCTCACCCCCCCAAATTAACAAATAAACATTAAAATAAATAAAATAAATAAAAAATTTTTAAAAACGAGTTACTTAGTGAAATGTTTACGAAGGAAATGATACGATGCTTGGGCGCTGCTTCAAAGTAAATCCACTGAAGGGGAGGGGGAGAGGGCATGATGAATTGGTGATCCTTGTATCTGAGCGCTGGGTGCAAGGGGGTTCACTGTGCTATTTTCCCTACTGGTGTGATGTCTGAAGTTTTCAGTAATAAAAAGTCAAAAAAATAAATAAATAAATGGCAAGAGAAATATATACAGCCCAGACTCCGCTACCCACTCCCAGCTCAAAGGTGAATCCATTAGAATCCGTTCAGGAAAACTGAGCAACCAGTTGGTCAAAGAGCTGGTCTAGAATTCTAACCAGAGTCAAAGGCATGGTGTGTCATCAAATCAACAAGTGACCAGTAACTACCCCTGTCCTAGTGAGAAACTGGGGAGAAACAAGATTACATTTTGGGCCACTAGATGCAGAGTCTAGGTGCTGAGGACAGGCATGATACAAAGAAAGAAAAGCTGAGAATTTTTCTCTCCTGTCATCTGAACAGCCAAAACACAGGAACTGAAATATTGAAGTGCCTAGGGTAAACATTTAAAGGGCACTTACCATGCACCAGGCACTGTCCTAAACTCTTTTCGAATAGTAACTCATTTAACCCTTTAACAACAACCCTACAAGGTAGATACTGTTATCCCCATTTTAATGACCAGGACCTGGAGACACACAAGTTGGGTAACCCGCACCAAAATCGCATTGCTAGAAATCCACCAAGGTGTGATTCAAACCCAAAAGACCCAGACCCAGAACCCATACTCTTAGCCACTGTGTGACAGATTTCAAACGTTCACTTCTAATAGAGGAGAATTTGTGAAGGTCCGTGGATATAAATGCTTTTTTAAGCTGCAGTCACTCAAGCACGTGCCCAGAGCTGAGCAAACGCTATCCTCACACCTACATTCACTGCCATCCAGAGAGAGGTCAGAGGTAACACTGTGATTTTTCCCTATAGCTGGTTGTTCTGCCCAATCTGTATATTTCACATCAAACCCTGAAAAATGACTAACAGATGAGGCAGCTGTGCTGTGAGGCACCACGATCAAAAGAAAACTGTCTTAACCCAAAGAAAACTGTCTTGACCTGATCACGTTTAAAGGGGGAAAAGGCAACATCTTCGGATTCCATTCAGATTTTTGTCCCTAGCATACTGATGAAAAAAGACAAGTAAAACTCTATAAAACCGATTCATCTGGATAAAATTCCCCTAGGAAAACAAAGAGGGAAACCCTATCCCTAGAACAGCAAAACTCACCACACCCTCTTTACGAGTATTCAACAATGACCTGAGATGAAAGCATTCTTCACCGTAGAAATATTACTTGAATTTACCTGTAATTGGTGTCTACCTTGAAATAAGACAATGGGGAGTGGGGGAGTGATAAGATGTAACTGAAAGGAATGCTGAACTGTAAGCTTAAATGGTTTCTTGAAAAGGATTTTAAGTGTAGTTCATACAAAAATACACTGTATATCTGGTCCAAGAGTTACGACCAGCAAGCAGCAGAAAATTTATGTTTGCTTTTAATCATGGATGCCACAGAACAAAAGTTTCCATTACAGGGTTTCGCTCGAGAATAACAGCACTCAAGCAACTTTCAATTACTATACTTCTTACTTGTCATAAAGCAGAAAGCACATGTTTGAGATTTCACTGGAAGTTAGAACAGCAGTTTCTGAAAACCTCATAAAAGGGAGGACTGATTTAGTCCTAGGATCTCGGCAGGACACCTGAAGTTCAATTTTGTCTCAGAACAAAAAGCACTAAAGCAGCCCGCAGGCTTTGCATAGGATGAAGGGGAGTTGGGGCCACTTCACTGGCTGATCTAAAAAAAGCCAAATCATTAAAGGGCCCTTAGAAACCACCACCACCACCACCACCACCTCAGAAAGGCAGCAGCAGCAAAGAAGTTCTGGCTCTCCTGTCTTCCAGGCAACAGCAAATGCTTTCAGCAGTTAAACTACTTCTATCTTATTTCAGGGTCTTCTATGCATATCTAGGGTGAATCCACACCAAAAACCATTTGTTGAAAAGAGAACTTTCAGCTCCCTCCTCTTCCACAGAGAATGTTTGATGTGAACATTTTGTAAGATACGATTTCACAAACAGAAAGGACCGAGTTGAATTTAAGGGACTTCAGCTGAGCTCTTTCATCCAACACTGTGACCCTAATCTAATAATTGGTTCTCTTGCTTCAATTCTCCAACTCGAATATACTTTGAAAAGTTAAAACGTTTAGTATCTACTGATTGCTAGTTGCTCGAAGATGTAATAGGCATGCATTTTGAGTTCCTTGGAAGAAAGATTCCTGAGAAACACAAACTATGAAACATAAAAGCACGGAATGATAGGTCTACAGATAGGAGACTATTTTAATGGCCTAAGATTTTTGACATTTCAAAGTCTTTTCCTGTTTTTGAGCACAGAATTATAGGGCAATGGAGTTACACATCCATTTGCTTGTTTAAGTGCCTTTTACAGCACTCGTTAAGAAACAAAAACAAAAACACCCACATACTGTGGACATATACAATTATACAATTCAATTAAGGCCTAACTCTAATAGTAAATATTAAAATCAAGCTACACAATAGTGAAAGCACACATTTCAACTTACACGATGTGGAAACTACCATGTGTTCAAGTTCCCAATCTAAAAGTCCCATGCCTGCTTTTCTGTGATCACAGAGTCTCAGCACCTAAGGAACTGATCATCTCCCCCCCCTTTGGTTGGTTTCTGTCCTCAAAGAGCTTACAGTCTAATAACGAAACAAACACAGCCTAAGTGCTAGGGCATTTGCGCAGAAGATCTATGGAAGCCCACAGAATCATCCCACCTAGAGGACAAAGAGACAAGAAAACTTCTTAGGGAAACAGGGGAGCCAGGACTGAAGTTTAGAAGTGCCAAACTCAGCCAGCTGGGAGGGAAAAGAACACGGTGCAGGTGAGACAGGAGACAGGAGACAGGAGAATAGTCAGGGACCATGCTCTAAAATTTGGACTTGACCCCAAAAGCTATGAAGAACAACTACAGAATTCTTAGGTAGGAGAATGATATGATCAAAGTTGTGATTTTGGACTTGACCATTCCAGAAACAGTCTAGAGCAGCGCTGCTCAAGGCTCAAGGTAGGTTTGCAACCCAGTGCTTTCCCATAAGTTGCTACTGGCCCCAAACAAGGTAAGTACAGAAATTGAGAATGAGTACTCAGCAGTTTGACATTGCAGCAACAACCAAGCCTGTGATCAACAGGCTCCTCTTGTTGAAAAGGACAGAGACCAGCCTGTGTGAGGTCAACTTAGTGGGGAGTTGCATGTGATTCAACCTCAACAGGAGTCATGCTTAGTAAGCCCACTTGGATTGGTGTGTGACGGATTGGAAATTAACAAAATAAAATAAAACTGATCATTGATTACAGGCAGCTTGAGAAGATGGTCTGAGAACCATTCCAGGCATCAAGATTGGAAGCAAGGAGCCCCAGGAGAAGCTGCTGGTGGTACACAGTCATCCAGATGAAACCTCAACTCAAGCCGTGATGATAGGGATGGCAAGAATTGTTCAGAGTTGAGATGTATTAAGGGAATCGCATCAGCAAGACTCTGTGGATGTGAGGGGTGCCAGAGAAGCAAGGATGACTCTTGAGACTTCAGAACTCTTACTTCTCTTTTTTAATTTTTTTTTATTTTATCAGTTTTTAAAAAAATTTTTTTAAGTTTATTTCAAGAGAGAGAGAGAGAAACAGAGCACATGAGCAAGGGAGGGGAAGAGAGAGGCAGAGAGAATCCCAAGCAAACTCCATGCTGTCAGCACAGAGCCCGATGTGGGGCTTGAACTCGAATTGTGAGATCATGACCTGAGCCGAAGTCAGGAACTCAACGCTTAACCAGCTGAGCCACCCGGCACCCCACCCCCTTTTTTTTTTAATTTGAGAGAGAGAGCAAGTGGGGGTAGAGGCAGAGAGAAAGGGAGAGAATCCTAAGCAGGCTCTGCACCATCAGCTTTAATTTTTTTTTTTTTTTGGAATGTTTATTTATTTTTGAGAGAGAGAGAGAGAGTCAGAGTGCGAGCCGGGGAGGGGCAGAGAGAGAGGCAGACACAGAATCTGAAGCAGGCTCCAGGCTCTGAACTGTCAACACAGAGCCCAACGTGGGGCTCGAACCCTCAAACCACAAGATCATGATTTGAGCTAAAGTCGAACGCTTAACCGACCAAACCACCCAGGCGCCCCAACTCTTACTTCTTTTTAAAATAACAGTCAGATATAAAGCAAAAGTACGCAAGAACCTCATGAGAGCCAGGATCAGCAAAAAGATCCCAAATTCATAGCCATTTTCTTCAAGTGCCTTTGAATAAGTAGCATGGTAAATTAATAAAATACAGAAAAGTAAGCACTCTGGTGGTTAACACTGAGTACCGCTGGGAATTGAGAACGCAAAGAGAAGAAAACATCCTATGCCAAGACTATGCTCTCCCGCTTGAAAGGAAATCATCCCTCGAGGAGCCTGGTCTACTCAGACTGGGGCTAGCTAGAGTCCTAGAGGCCCAAGCCTTATCAAAAATAAAAATAAAAAAGACCCCCTCCACCTCCCATACACAGAGCAACTTATTCAGTCCCCACCCCAGCTGTGTATCACACAAAGCCTCCTTTTTCAAATTTGTGCAGATACTAAAACAAGGCCTCAAAACCAAAAGGAAGAGTGATAAAAAGAGGGTGGGGGAGGGGGAGAAAAGAGGATAAATGAAATCAATGACCCTAACCTCAAAACCCACAGCTTTCCTCTGTGCTCTGGTGCACATCCCAACCTCTATCAATCAGCAAGAGCTGTGAACAGCTAGCCAGTCAGGCCTGAGTCCCTAACTGGAGGCCTGAATCGTAAGGCGCAGTGGCTACAAGTCTGGGCAAACCTATCCTACAGCATTCCAGAGCTAGGAAGGGAGGTGGCCGTGTTAGAGGGTGTGTTAGAGTCTCCACTGCTCCAGAGAGCAGGCACCATCCCTTTCCCAAGCTGAAAGAGCAGCAGCCCTACAACCTTCACGCTGCCCGGATTTAAGAGGGCAGGATCAGCGACAGACGCGCCTAATAGCTCTGGCAAACCGCAGAACCAGCACCAAGTGCGTAATTAATCTCTCTCAAGAAGGGTGCCTCATCATCTTAAAGTTGTTACCCTTTATCCCGTCTGGGCCTCATTGACCTGATGTCTCAAGTTTCACTGGCAAATGTGAGTATGGAGCTCAGTAAATCTCAGGACTACCAGTTCTTTAAGGAACAGTTTTGTTTTGTTTTTAAGTTTATTTATTTATTTTGAAAGAGAGAGCAGGGGAGGAGCAGAGAGAGAGAGAGAGAGAGAGAGAGAGAGAGAGAGAGAGAGAGAGAGAAAATCCCAAGCAGGATCCACACTATCAGCACAGAGACAGATACAGGGTTCAACCCCATGAACTGTGAGATCATGACCTGAGCCGAAATCAAGAGTTGGACACTTAATAAGCCACCCAGGAACCCCAAGAATAGTATTTTCTAAATATTCATTTGCTTTCATTGCTTCATTCTTCCAGGTCTTTCTCCTCAATTATAATCTCTTCTAGGGCAATTCTTTCAACTCCTTCACCATACCCCCCTGTACACTTAGAAGTCATTTGTTTGAAAAGTTAAAAAATATACCTTGTAACCGCAATTCTGTAATGTGATATATTCCAAAGTCTCAGGAGATGAAAGAATTACTAGATTTCATGAGAATTTTTTAACGATAGCTAGCACTTAGTGAGCACATACTATCTGCCAGGCAGATGCTATTATCATCTCATTTTACAGATAAGGAAACCTGTGGCACAGACACGTAGGGTAACTTTCACAAGGTCACACAGCTATCAAATGACAGAGCCAGGATCTGAACTCAGGCAGGTGGACATCAGTCCCTATTTTTACCTACTATATACTAGACGTCTTCATTATGCAGAGAAAAATGAAAGATTAAAAAGCACATTACAAATAATGGAGCAAGGAAAAAGCCTCTCAAGGAAAATTGCTTTTATTACTTTAATTGGACTGTTGTCTTTTATTAGACAGATCCAAGTCCTGGAAACAAAGTGAACAGAGGGAGCCTGTCCTGGCTGATCCAGGCTCCTTTTGCACAAGGCAGAAAACCCCATCTTCAAAGCTGTGCTTTTTCCGCTTTTAGCACCATGAAAGTGGTCTGTCAGTGTCCTAGAAGTTATTCTCTTAGTGGTCAGGGTATCGACATTTGAGGGAAGATGAGCTGGGAGAGACGGAGCTATAAAACTGCTTGGGTTGGAGGGCGGGGGGGAAGCGCCTGGGTGGCTCAGTCAGTTTAGGCATCCAATTCGGCGCAGATCATGATCTCACAGCTTGTGAGCTCAGGCCCCGTGTCGGGCTCTGTGCTGACAGCTCAGAGCCTGGAGCCTGCTTCAGATTCTGTGCCCCCCTCTCTCTCTGCCCCTCCCTGGCTCACACTCTGTCTCTTTGTCTCTCTCTCAAAGATAAAAAAGATTGCCTGGGTTGGTACCAAACCTTGCCCCATTCCAAAGAGCCAAAGGGATTCCAGTGAATTCTAGCCCACACCTCTGATTTAGTCTGAACCAAAAGAACCACCCAGAGCAAACAACCCAGACAGGGAAACAGGAAGATTCCCCTTCCCCTGACTGGAGCAGGCAGACCGGAGCAGGTAGACTGGACCAGAGCCTCCTGACTGCCACTCATCGGCCCCCAACTTTCTCTTTTCCTTTCTGTCTGGCAGGAAGGTCTAGGGCCAAGCCAGACCCCAGCAAACCTGTCTAAGACCAGTGGTCCTGCACCATTTGATGTCAGTGCACCCACACTGACCAAATGTATTCCATCAGGTATCCAGCCCAGGCAAAATGAAGTCCAGTGGCTTTAAAACCAAACTCCGTGCTGCCCTCTCTGATGCCGAAGCAGAAGATCCTGGGGATCCACTCTCCTGTTCGGCCAGCAAAGTAACTTATCCCCACCTGAAGAACACATCAAATTCCCAAAGTCCGAATCATCACCACTTTCCAACTATTCATTTCATTCTCTCTCTCCGGAAATCTGAAAAATGTCTCCCAACAAAAGGAAAAGCAAACCTACTTATTAAAACAAGTCCAACTGCCTTGACTTCAAGATTATAGGTTTCCTGACAAAACTGCTCTTATAAAGGCAGTCAAAGTTCTATTATCATTTAATTACAATTTCTATACAGCTATTTATATGTGTGTGCTTGGAAGCCAAAAAAATGAAGCTTCAGTTATTTTTGCACCTACCACAAAAGCAAGCAGAAACAGGACAACCTTCCATAAAGCTTTTTTTTTTTTTTTGTTTAAAGATGCTAGAGTCCTTTTATTTGCTGTTTTCTCACAGCTTCAGTCAAGGTGAGCAGACCCAGGCAAAATGCAAGCCTAACATATATGGTCATCCCCAGACTTACTTTCTTACTACATAAAGGGGAAATTAATAAAAGAAGAAAAAAATACCACACAGCATTTTCTTTCCCCACCATAATCTTTCAATTTTCTTTAGAGAAATGCCAGCCAATAACTAATTAGAACCATATCCTTTGTTATCCCAGTGGGAAGAAGTATATGAATGGTTTGAAGGAACAAATGTTAACGAGAACTTTAAAAAACTTAGTAATCTGGAACTCTGGTTTGCCCTTCGGTGTAAAACAAAATTCTATTCTTTGAAACTATTATAGTTGGCGAAACAACATGGACAGGGGCCATCAGCAAAAAGGTAAGCGTTCACCGCTCAGCACCCTGAACCGGGGATGCCCTAGGCTTTTCCCTGTTTTTATCACGAAACTGCCATTACAAGCTCACAGACTTCTAAGCATCTCAGTTTCAAACAGAGAGGCAAAAACTCAACCTTACAAAAAAGGGAATTGTTTACTTTCTTTGGTTTCAAGGGAGAAAATAATTCCTTTCAGAGGGAGTACATAGCTGTTGTCATTTCTGAAAATATGTTTTCCATAAAAAACACAGCTGGAGTCTTTTTACCTGGCATATCACTACGGATGGTTTCCGGGATCAGACAGACCTTGAGTTGCCTATTCATGAACATCCAGGAGTAGAAACTACCTCTTCAAAAACTGGATTTGTTTTACACAACAAAGTGAACCAGAGGATGCGAGACAGAAAAACTCCGAGCGAAAAATAAATGTTTAAGATGCTATGCACCATGGTTTGGGCATGTTCAGCATTCTGAACTGTATTTTCAAAAGGGGGTCTGCCCTGTGTCATCCAGACTCTCATCCTGGTGGAATCGGCAGGTCCAGACTAGGGCCACTTTTTGTGTGTGTGCAGGGGACTAGCCCCGGCAGAGAGAACCAGGCATGGCATATAGCATATGAAATAGTCTCCTTTTTCAAGAAAAAGCTTTAAGTATTTGGAAAACATCACAGTCTGCTCCATGTTTTTACCATCCAGCAAATTTACTTCCTCCACTGTGAAAAAAAACAACAGGCCTCAGGTCTGTAAGTTTCCCATCATGTTCGCATGAGCTAGAAATCATGTGTATTGCCCAATAAGGACGTTATTTTACACATACTGGTATATACAATAGAAACTTGCCATAACAATAAAAATATTTTTTGGTAAATCACCTTCTGAATAATATTTCTCCCCAAAAGGATCATAAAAACAACCACCAAGGAAAACAAAGAATTCCCATATTTTTAAAGCAAAAAAGGATTGGCCATTCATATTCACGCACTATCAAATATATAACCCAACTATGAGCAAGATCACCTAAAAAGTGGTTAAAATGCCAAGTTTTGCCTCTGTGTGGTTAGTGAGCTCATGTTTTTCCAATGTGAAGTTTACAAACTGTATTTGTTAAACTGTATTTCATGCTTTAAATCCTAAATCCGCACCTTACACTATTTGGAGATGATTTACTCGAGACATTTGGGGTCACAATATAGAGCCTTTTGGTCTTACTAAATCTAAATCATGCTTCTCAACAAGACTCTGTAGACATAAAAGAAACACATGGCATGCCGTTACCATCCTCCCCAGAGGCACGTCCACACCCCCAGAACAGCCCTTCTTCTCCTGTCCACTCCATAAACTAAGATTCTCCTCAGAAAGGGAAGGTGCAGGATTCACACGTTGCATCACGCATACAAATTAAGCAAGAACGCTCCAAAACTTTTCCTGCTTCGATTTATGACAAGATTTCCTGAATCCCTTTTATTAAAACAGACAGCTTCATCCAACAGATGCACTCAAAAACCCAAACTAATTTCAGCAGCAAAATGCTGGGAATGAGTAGTTGACAGCGAAGTATAAATTTCCCCAAAGCCTCGTTTTTCCAGTTAACCTAAGGGATCAGTTCAGCATTTAATTTCGAAGTGTGCCAAGACGACAGTGGCCCACCGACCAAGCAACTAAGACCTGCAAAGACGGGTCTGTTCCTGCGCCTGAGAGGCATCTGGGGAGGACTGCTGGACAGGCAGACAATGAAAAGCTCCCCGGTGGCCACTAGTCGAGCCCGCGGGGGCGGGGGGCGGAGGGCGGAGGGAGGAGGGAGGAGGGAGAAGGGGAGAGGAGAGAGCGCCCTTCTCACCCAAAGCCATGGTCAGCGGCTGCCTCTCCCGGGCACGGGGCGGCTTGGCCTCGGAGTCCCGGGTCACGGGGGAAGGGGTCCCCTGAAAAGAAGATTCCTCTCAGAGAGAGGAAACTTCCTGGTTTGGGCATTATGGGTAGGGGGCGAGCGCCAACCCCCCACCACTACAGGTATCCGCCGGGAGTCTGGAGGCTGAGGGAAGGAAACAGCCCCTCCCCGCGCCCACGGCGGAGGTTGGGGGTCACGGGGTCGGGACCCCCGGCGCAGCTGCCCACTAAGCAAGGCTCCCGACGCGTGGGGATCTGGCTCTTGGCTCCT
Source organism: Panthera pardus (assembly GCF_024362965.1). Lineage (NCBI taxonomy): Eukaryota > Metazoa > Chordata > Mammalia > Carnivora > Felidae > Panthera > Panthera pardus. The sequence continues at coordinate 56,223,176 of NW_026526876.1, forward strand.
CGGGACAGAAGCCGGGATCGGGGGCCTGGGGGTGTCAAACTTCCCCCACGGGCGCGGCCTGGCACCCGCACCGAGGAGTTGCCGCGGGAGCCCCAACCCGGCGGGATCCTCGGACGGAGGCGGGCATAGACAGAGGAAGGCGACACTAAGGGACACGAGGGGAAGCGTGTGCAAAGATACAGGAGCGGGGCCGAGGGGCCGCGTGTTGCGGGTGGGGCCGGCGAACACCCCGCTTCCCCGAACGCGCGGGCTGCGCACCGAGGCCAGGGGCGCCAACGAGGCCCGCGCAGCTCACCTTCCTGTGCTTCTCCTTGTAGGGCAGCGCCAGCCACGGCATGTCCCGCACGAAGTCCTGCCACTGCCGCTGGTCCTGGTCCGAGGACACGAAGACGATCTCCAGGCGGCGCAGCGGCTCGGGATCCGCGGCCGCCCCGGCCCCCGGCCCCGGCCCGGCCCCGGCCCCCGGCCCGGCCGCGGCGTCCCCCCTCAGGCGGCCGTAGAAGGCGGCCAGACTGCCGCTGAGCTGCGCGCAGGGGGCGCTCAGGCTGCAGCCGAAGTAGAGCCCGAGCAGCGAGATGCCGCGGGAGCCCAGCGAGTGCACGTCCACCTCCTCGCCGCCGCCCGTCACCAGCTTCTCGCCGAGCAGCTCCTCCAGGAAGCCCGACATCCTGGCCCACCGCAGCCCGGGCACGCGGGCGGGCAGGCGGCTGCAACCCCGCTCCCTCGGTCCTCGCGGCGGGCGGAGGCAGCGGCGGCGGCAGCGGCGGCGGCGGCGGCTGAGGCGGGCGGCGGGCGAGGGGCAGAAGAGAGCCCCGCCCACCAGGGCCCGCCCCTTGCCCGCCCCTCCGACCCGCCCCCGGCCCGCCCCCTCCGTGGCTGTCCCGGGCCGCGCTCTGGGCCCTAATCTGCTGCAGCTGGCGATCCCGCGCAGGCTTCCACCGCGTGGCCGAATTGCTCGGGAAAGAGCCCTAGCGAGAAGGCTGGCCGGAAACGCCCCACTCTGAGGGCATGCCCGAGGCTAAGTGCAGAAAGGAGAGGGGTCACCGAGCCGGCCTCTCTGAGGCTGCAGTCGGTGCGGAGCTGGACTGGTCCCCCACCCTCCGAGCTCTCAGTTCTCTCTGGACTTCTCCAAACATTCCCATAGTCCCCCTACCCGAGTGCTCTCTCTCTCTCTCTCTCTTTCCCTGCGCAAGGCCTAACCGGCCATTTCGTACCCCATCTCGGAATGCTTACAAGTACTTAGCATCTATACACAATCACCATTTCATCAGGCTGGGGCTTGCTAGCACTTATTTCTCTATCGTGTGTTTTGTGTATGTTTCGTCTACCTTAAGAGGACTGGAGGACGCCACCTCTTGCATTTCTCGGGTAGCTAGGCACACATGAGGGAGTCCTTGAGACTGGCGAGTGGCTCGTGGGTCGCGCTGTGGGAGTTCAGTCCACAGGTCGCAGTGAGTGGCTCTCTTCCATCTCCGCAAGTGTATGAAACAGATGCCGCAGCAGCTTTAAATCCATGCTGGCTGCACTCCTGAATCGGTTCTATACTTTCTATCAAGTCTGTTGATAGTTAAGACAAATTCTAGGAATTATTTATTTATTTATTTATTGCCAGCTGGCAAGATGCTACCCTATGCTTGGATTGAACAGGTGGTCTGTGGCAAGCCTTCCCGCCCCCCCCCCATACACACGAAAAAATAAAATGCATACCGTGCCAACCTGCAATAGAAGAGGACCTTCAGTTGTGTGTGTGCTCAGCTACCAGCAACCCAGTGAAAGGAAAAGACGCCCCTCTCACCGCCCTCCACCCTGCCTTTGGAAGTTATTTCTTGGGCATCTAGCGCCATCTAATGGAAAGAGTGAAAAAATGAGCTATGCCAGAGCCCAGTATGTGAAGAGATACTGGCAGGCAAGCAAAGTATTTCTACTTTATAGCGGCTTTCCACCCACACAAACATACAGACACACACACACATCATAGCACACTTTACAAGAGTTAATTTAAACCTCAATATCATCGCAAGATTTTGGCACAAATTTTCATGCCTAAGGTTCTCAATTTGTCTAGGCTAGAACAAGGAATTGTCGTTTTTCAGCTCAGTGAAATGTTAACCACACAAACTGATGAAAGAGGTGGAGGTGGGAGCCTAGAGTGGATTGGCAATCCTGAAACTTACACCTGCTTTCTTAGTATCCACCTAATATATCTGCTCACTTCATAAGAATGATCTGTGGATTGAAGACTGCCTTTAAACAAGCAAGATTCCTATCACAAAAAGGAAATTCTGAGTTAAGTCTTAAAGTGTCATGCCAAAATTCTGTGCCACTGCAGGGGCAGACTTACAATAAAACACAAAGGAAACATCACTTTTTACTGAAAATATATTAAAGCTATGAACATAACAGACATTAAGTTATTAGATATCTTTAAAAATCCTGGGGGTGCCTGGGTGGCTCAGTCAGTTGGGCGTCCAACTTCAGCTCAGGTCATGATCTTGCAGTCTGTGAGTTCGAGCCCCACATTGGGCTCTGCACTGACAGCTCAGAGTCTGGAGCCTGCTTCAGATTCTGTCTCCATCTTTCTCTGCCCCTCCCCTGATCTCACTGTGTGTGTGTGTCTCTCTCTCTCTCAAAAATAAAATAAAAACATTAAAAAAAATTTTTTTTAATCCTGAAAGGAGGGACACCTGGGTGGCTCAGTTGGTTAAGCGTCCAACTTCGGCTCAGGTCAGGATCTCATGGCTTGTGAGTTCAAGCCCTGCATCGGGCTCTGTGCTGACAGCTCAGAGCCTGGAACCTGCTTCAGATTCTGTGTCTCCTGTTCTCTCTGCCCTTCCCCTGCTCACACTCTGTTTGTCTGTCTCTCTCTCAAAAATAAACATTAAAAAATTTATTTTAATCCTGAAAGCAGGGGTGACTAGAAGGCTCAGTTGAGAGAACCTGAGACTTTTGATGTCAGTCAAGTTCCACGTTGGACATAGAGATTACTTTTTAAAAAGGGAAAAATCCTGAAAGTCATATTTGAAATACCCATCAGTGGATCAAATTAGGCACCACTGAAATCACGTGAGACAGATAGATCCTATGTTCTGACATTTTCAAATGAACACTGAAGAGATGTAAAAGGACTACAAATAAGCATTTATATCCTATGGAAGCAAAGGTGTGGAGGTAGGTGAAGTGGGAATTCGGGGGATCACAAAGTTGGGAAAAGAGTGAAGTCATTATTAGCATACTTAACTTAGGTCCACTAGGTGCAAGTCTGATATAAAGAGGCAGCTTGTTCAGCCTTTTACTTTTATTATTTCATAGCACTTTCCACTGGAGTATATCCAAACCAGCATCTGGCACCTGGGAAAGTGAGAGTTTGAGCATACTGCACATGAAATATAAATAAAATTTAGAGAATTGTTGGTGCAGCAGGCCTTGGTTAGAAGCCAAATATCACAGCTGCCTTTTAAAGGGGTGTGGAAAGAGGGGATTTGCAATGGAAATGATTCCAAAATCATAATTCTAGTGGGTGTTTGTTACAAGAAGAAGCCCAAGGAGACTCATTTGGCTTCCTGTAAAGAATAGCCAACATCCTTTGACTTGTGAAAAGCACTCTCTCTGCTTATGCAGTTCAAGAGACCCACTTAAAGATAATGCCCCTACTGGTACTTAGCTAGTAATATTATATGAGTTGACTGGCTATTCTGAAAATTATTATTGTATTAAAATATGTATTAGGGAACCACAATGTGCCTGCCTAACATTGTATGGAACATACACATTTACAGAATTTCCCTTTTGAGAAATTGCATTCTAAGGCACATGATGCCATACAAAACATGTACTGACATATATGTGTTATACACACACACACATCTATGTACACACATACATGTCACCTTTAAGATTCATCAAGACCACGTTCCTTGACCTTCGGGTCTAGTAGCATATGTGCACAAAGATGTATGTGGACAGATATTTACTGATCCACTGGTGAAATCAGAAAAAAAAAACTGGAAAACTGGAAAGAGCTTAACTGTGCAGCAACAAAAATGATTAAATCATAGCACATTCATTATTTGAACTACAATCTGGTCATTGAAAAGGATTAAGGAAAACTCAATGTATGCTGTATTAGTCCATATTATCCAGAGAAATAGAACCAATATATACAGTGATTTATTATAAGGAATTGGTTCACATGATTAGGGAGGCTGAGAAGTCCATATCTGCACTCCGCAAGCTGGACCCAGGAGAGTTGATAGCAGAGTTCCAGTTTGACTCCAGAGGCCTGAGAACTAGGAGAGCTGAGGGTGTGAGTTCTAGTCTGAGCCCAAAGGTGAAGACTTGTGTGCCAGCGTGAAGACAGGCAGAGAGAACAAATTCTCCCTTACCTCACTTTTTATTCTGTTCAGGCCTTCATCCAATTAAACAAGACACACATGGGGGAGGACAATCTCCTGATTCGCATGTAAATCTCGTCCAGACACACCCTCACAGACACATCCATAATGGTGTTTAACCAAATATCTGGGTACCCGCATCCCAGTCAAGTTGATACATAAAATCAAACATCACAAGTCAACCCTTTGTCAACCTGGCACCCATAAGCGTCTCCTTAAACCATGCTTACTCTTCAAAGAAGACAATGACAAGATCATAATTCCACCTAACATGATACAAATATCCTGTGTATAAATAAAAACACACTAACCTCTTCCCCATAAGAGGTAAAGTTCTTGAGTGACGGACATTTACTCCTCTCCTTATCTAGTAACTTGAATACAATAATTTTAAATTAACAATACTTAAATATCTTTTTTTTAATGCTTATTTATTTTTGAAAGAGAGAAAGAGAGAGGGCATGAGTGGGGGAGGGGCAGAGAGAGGAGACACAGAACCTGAAGCAGGATCCAGGCCGTGAGCTGTCACCACAGAGCCTGACGCGGGGCTCAAACTCATGAACCATGAGATCATGACCTGAGCCGAAGTCGGACGCTCAACCGACTGAGCCACCCAGGCGCCCTAATACTTAAACACAGCTTATGTTACATAATAAGTGAATAAGAGAGGTAATAAATAAAGATGTTTGCCAAACATATATGTATCCACACATATTTATAATAATATAAGACAATGACAATCAAGTGGACACATAAAATTAACCATCACATACACTAACATGAAATATCTCTAAAATGTAGCATGAGAGAAAGTAAGGTGCACACTAGGTAGGAAATATGAAGCTACCACCTACAGATTTTTAAGTGGAGAAAAATACACATATGCACACACAAATATGCTTATATGTGGATGAAATACATCTGGAAAGACATTTAAGAAATAGTAACAGGTTGCTTGGGGAAGGAAATTGAAGGACTGGAAATAGGTGTGAGAAAAATCCAGAGGGTTATTATTTTAAGCCCAAGAAAAAAAACTTTTTAAATTTTCAAATAAGGACTTATTCAAAAGATAAGATACTAGGGCCACCTGGGTGGTTCAGTTGGTTAAGCATTCGACTTCAGCTCAGGTCATGATCTCACGGTTTGTGAGTTGAAGCCCTGCCTGGTGCTCTCTGCTGTCAGTGTAGAGAGCCTGCTTAGGATCTTCTGTCTCCCTCTCTCTGCTCCTCTCCCGGTCTCTCTCTCTCTCTTTCTCAAAAATAAAGAAAAAATTTTTTAAAAAAAGGTAAGATACTATAAGTGGAGAAAAAAATATGAAAGTACATCAGGACAGGGGCGCCTGGGTGGCTTAGTTGGTTGGGTAGCCGACTCGACTTTGGCTCTGGTCAGGATCTCACAGTTCATGGGTTTGAGCCCCGCATCGGGCTCTGCACTGACAGCAAGGAGCCTGCATGGGATTTTCTCTCTCCCTTTCTCTCTGCTCCTACCCTGCTCGTTCTCTCTCTTTCTCTCAAAATAAATAAATAAACTTAAATACACACACACACACACACACAAATAAAGCACATCAGGACATCTCAGAATGAAAGAGAAAAAAGGTCTTATACCAAAAAAAGGTATAAGCGGGGGAGGGGCAGAGAGAGAGGGAGACAAAGAATCCGAAGCAGGCTCCAGGCTCTAAGCTGTCAGGACAGAGCCCGATGTAGGGCTTGAACCCACAAACTGTGATATCATGACCTGAGCCGAAGTCAGACACTTAACCACTGAGCCACCCAGGCGCCCCTAAATTGTGAGTTTCCTTTAAAAGATTTCACCTGTAGATGAATGCTGTATCACAGCTTTTACATGTTTTATCTGTCCCTTTTTAAAAAGGCTGGTCTTTTGGGAGCCTGGGTGGCTCAGATGGGTAAGCATCTGACTTTGGCTCAGGTCATGATCTCGCACCAACTTCGTAGGTAACTTCGGGAAGTCACCATTATTGTTCTTTTCACCGTTCATTTCATCTCCCAGCAAAGCAGGAGGAGGCCTCTAGTTCCTGAAGCCTCCTAACGCTTTCCTGAGTTGGAAGCGTAAGGTGCTAGAAAAACATTATGCACATTTCCATCGTTTCCAATACTTTTCAGATCGAGCCAGGATCACAACTTGGCATCACTGTGACCCTAGCGCAGACACCGCAAAGTGGATGGTTCATTAACCGAGTCTGAAGTGGGTCCTAGCAATCCACCAGACTGCCAGATTGTTTGCCAGATCTCCAATAGCTTTGTGTAAGCAAAGCCAAAGCAACAGCACAAGAGATGGTAAGCAAATCTGGATTGCTGGGTATGAGCAAGTAAAACCTCCAAACAATTACGCTGTGGGAGAAATTTGTTCCAGAGCATTAAGACCACCCACCAGAATCAGGCTACGGTCTAAGGATCTCTCACTGGAAACAGCACAGGATGCCTTTGCTCTTACCATAGCTATCGTAGGTCATAGGGAAAAGGCAAAAAGAATTAAGAAATAATAATAACAAATATTTTCTAACAGTTGTCCTTGACTGAGTAGAGGGCACAAGTCAAAGAAATGACACACAGTCAAAAAGTCCGAACTCATCTCTCAAACACTACAGATCACAAATTATTAAGAATGATTCTGAGCCATCACTTCTAGATCCAAAAGAGGTATGGAAAGCAGACAATTGGGAATGGAAATGTTCCAATGAGAGCAAACGTGGACTGAAGCCTATTTGTCTTCTTGGGCACAAGCTATAAAAGCAACATTTTGAGTTTAGATTTTATCCTGGCATGGAGAATTCTGAGCAGGGAATTAATCACGGTTCTGTGCTGAGAGATCACTCTGGATGCTTTGGAGGACAGCAAGGTAGTAGGTATGAAGAACAACTAAAATTCTATTAAACGAAACCGACTAGAGCCCAAAATATGGCCGTGGCAATGGATATAAAAAAAAGGGGGTGCTTGGGGCGCCTGGGTGGCTTGGTTGGTTCAGCATCTGACTTTGGCTCAGGTCATGTTCTCACAGTTCATGGGTTTGAGCCCTGCATCATGACAGCTCAAAGCCTGGAGCCTGCTTTGGATTTCGTGTCTCCCTCTCTTTGCCCCTACCCCACTCATGTTCTCTCTCTCTCTCTCTCTCAAAAATAAATAAGCATTTAAAAAAATTTTTTTTTAAAGAAGGGATGGATTTGAAAAACAGTCAGATGGTATCCAGGGGATGCAGCATGCAAAGAGTTTAATCCTAATTAAATTCATGGAATCGCCATTTCACCTAGATGGGAAACTCAGTAAGACCACATTTGGGGAGGAAAATAAATTCTAATTTAGATCCACCTGAACCCAGTAGTCCCATAGAAGCTTCCACCTGTGGATGCCCAATAAAAGCCACACACACAGTTAGGTGAGCTCTCTGGTCTGTCTCTCAGATCTGCTCCCCTGGCATCAGAGACCCTGATTTGGGATCCAACTCCACCCCCCCCCCCCAACTGCTCCCCTGATAGGTTCAGGCTCTTCTGTGCTTTCTGAGGCCTCCTACTTGGCTTCTGCTCCCAGTTCATGGGCAAGAGTGTTTCCTGCCAACCCCCACACTGGTGCTGCCTCCTGAGACCTCAGAGAGCCCCCCACCCCCGGGCCAAAGCCCCTTCCCCTGGGTAGGGGTGGAGGGATGGAAGTTCTTCTCTAAAGCCCAGGTTGGCCTCCGCATCCTGAATCCCAGACCTGCTTCCAATCCTACAAACTCTTCTTGACCTACACCTGAACAATCCATTTATTTATTTAATTTTTTTAAGAAGTTTATTTATTTTGAGAGAGACAGCACAATGGGGGAGGGGCAGAGAGAGAGGGGAGAGAGAGAATCCCAAGCAGGCTCTGCACTGTCAAAGCAGAGTCGTACACAGGGCTCAAACTCACGAAACAGTGAGATCATGACCCGAGCCAAAACTAGGAGTCAGACACTTAACTGAATGAGCCACCCAGGTGCCCCCTGAGCAAGCCCATCTTATTCTTTAGTCTGATTGGAGGCCTGCCTGCCAGTGTTCCTTATAGATCAACAGTACTCTCGAGTGGCAGGTGATCGATCAGCTGTCCAGGGGTTATAACGAATAATACAGAAGCGCGCTTGCCTTGTGCCCTGGCGCCAGCAAAGCCGCACCCTGTGCTCCTCCCAGAAAAGCTCATTCTCAACCCAGAGGACCTCCAGCCTTTCTCCTTTGGCCATGAAAGTAGTATCAGGACATGGGGCTGTGCACTGCCCCAGCCCTTCTTGCAACCCTTGATGAAAAATCATGTTGTGCAGCCTTCTGAACTGAATAGCCACTGCGTACTTAGAGGGGCCTTTTTTGACCCTCATCCTCTGAGAAGGTGCAGGTAGTCCCTGGTGCTACAGTACTGCCTTTGGACCAAAAGCAAGAAGTGTACTTAAAAGCCCCAGAGGAGGGGCGCCTGGGTGGCTTGGTCGGTTAAGCGTCCGACTTCGGCTCAGGTCATGATCTCACGGTCCATGGGTTCGAGCCCCGCGTCGGGCTCTGTGCTGACAGCTCGGAGCCTGGAGCCTGTTTCAGATTCTGTGTCTCCCTCTCTCTCTGCTCCTCCCCTGTTCATGCTCTGTCTCTCTCTGTCTCAAAAATAAATAAACGTTAAAAAAAAATTAAAAAAAAAAAAAAAAAGCCCCAGAGGAGCTCCTGGGCCACATCTTGTCCACACAAGGGGTCCAAAATGATACCAAACATGGTGTTACATTCATGGAAGTAAGAAGCCCTCTCTCTCTTTTATTATTATTAGTAATCTCTACATCCAACATGGGGTTCAAACTCACCACCCGGAAATCAAGAGCCACATACTCTACTGACTGAGCCAGCCAGGCGTCCCAGAGGCCCTCTCTTTCTAATCATCAGTCAGGATTTCCTGGAAATTTCCTACACATTACCAGCACTTCATGTCTTACTTTTCTGCCTTATTTTCCCTCATTTACCGGTTTCCTCAGAAATAGGAAGGTGTTCTCGGTTCCCAAAGCTTGCTTGTAGTGAGTGGTATGCTGGCAGATGTTGAACAATAATCACAGAAAAGCTTTGACTTACAACATTTTCTGATTTCTATGGTGTAAATATTTCCATCATGGCCAACTTCAAGCCACCAACATGATGTCACTGATCACAAAGCTGAGAAGAAATGCCAGCAGGACACCCATTAAGGAGCATTTCTATTACACGGGTACAATCAGCATTAATAGCCTCAAGGGCACAGACGATAAGGCTGGTTCACAGGCTCCTCCAAGGCTTCCCAGGTGTGATCTGAAACCGGCCCCCACACAGGGAGCAGGGAGAGACCGAAGCAAGAGGCAGGCCACCAGGCTGCTGGGTGGAAAGTTTAATAAGCAAGGGAACGAGGCTAGTCATGGGAAGCCACGAGGTGCAGGTCTCCACGCCCACTCGCCACACTCACAAGTTGAGACAGAGGCCTCACCTGGGTTCAGTCATGTATGCCGTCCAGTTGCTCTGAACACCACCGAACTACCTCAAGGCTGTGTCCTTGGAGCAGCCTCTGGGAGTGAGGGCGTCCAGCAGAACCCACATTCCAAAACCAGAGGAGGGGCTGAGGAGCCTCCGAGGGCCTGGATCCAGTTCACTGGTCATCAGCAGTCACGTTTTCTCCATGACCTCCCCCAACAACAAATAAGAAAGTGGAGTAAAATATTCAGGAAGTGAGGAGTTCTGAGTATATATTGCCTTTATTTTTAGTAGGATTTAATGGTAAGTGTATATAATTTAAAATAATGGCCATGCTTAGTGGTCCTGAGTGGCTCGGCCAGTTAAGTGTCTGACTCTTTGATTTCGGCTCAGGTCATGATCTCATGGTTTGTGAGCTTGAGCCCCTGCATCGGGCTCTGCGCTAACAGCGCAGAGGCTGCTGGGGATTCTCTCTCTCTCCCTCTCTCTCTGCTCCTCCCCTGCTCGTTCTCTCTCTCTCTCTCTCTCAAAATAAATAAATAAATAAATAAATAAATAAATAAATAAATAAGAACTATGGCCATGCTTAATAACCAGTTAAAAGAAATCCCAAAAATTCAATAATCAGTTCTTATGAATAAGCTGGAGCTGGCCCCGGCACCCCACTGCTGGTAACAGACTCTTCCGGAAACCCATGGCTGGGGCAAGGGTGAAGAGTAAGACCAAACTTTAAGAGGATGTCAAAAAAACTCAATAATCAAGAGAAATACTATTTTATTTTATTTATTAAACAAATAAATTTGTTTATTTATTTTTTACTTATTCATTTATTTAAGCAATCTGTATCCCTAACATGGGGCTCGAATTTACCACCTCGAGATCAAGCATCACATGCTCTACCAACTGAGCCAGCCAGGTGCCCCAAGATAAATAATATTTTAATGCAATGTTTTAAAAACCAAAATTATGAAGAAAACAATCCATGATGAGCAATTTACCAAATTTTAAATAGAGGATCAGTGGGAACTTTGAGGGTGTGAGCCTGGAACCGGGGTGGTGGGGGGCATTGTCCACCAAGTGAAGTCACCTATCTAATGCAGAAAAGAGAGTTCAACCTGGAAAGAGAGTCTTATTTTTTTTAATGTTTATTTATTTATTTTGAGAGAGAGAGCGAGCAGCGGAGGGGCAGAGAGAGACAGAGAATTCCAAGCAGGCTTTGCACTGTCAGGGCAAAGCCCGGCTCGGAACTCAATCCCAGGAACTGTGAGATCATGACCTGAGTGGAAATCAAAAGTCAGGTGTTTAACTGACTGAGCCACCCAGGTGCCCCTGTTATCTCAAAGTTTTAGAACCTCAAGAGATAAGGATCACCAAAGAAAGTTTTTCAGAAGTCTAAATTTTATGCCATTAGTAATAAAGCAGTGATTATTATTCACAATCAAATTAGCTACACTGATTTTTCAGCCCTCCTCTAGAAATGTTTATGTTATTCTTTTTGCTTCAAAAGTCCAAACGGTAGAGAATTTATCCTGCCTCTCTTAGAGGAGTGGACAGAGGGAGGTTCCTCACAGGACATGGCTTGACCACTGCTTCCAAGAAGTGGGGTGATTTGATAATGTGCTTTTGAAAACCCACATGATTAGATAGAAACCATTTTTAATATAAATGATTTTCAATCACAACTTTATTTGAGATATTGAAAGGTATTACTATATATGTTAAATATCAAGTAACAAGGTAGCAAAATATCTTAGGATTTGGAGAAAAGTGTATGAACTTTACAAGAAAAAAACACCTTATGCTTTCAGGTGCTTTGGTGGCTTAGTTGGTTAAGCATTTGACCTCGGGTCAGGTCATGATTTCCTGGTTCATGAGTTCAAGTCCCACATCGGGCTCTGTGCTGACAGCTTGGAGCCTGCTTCAGATTCTGTGTCTCCCTCTCTCTCTGCTCCTCCCCTGCTCACGTTCTGCCTGTCTCTCTCTCTCAAAAATAAACATTAAAAAAAAAACCACTTTGTCCTTTTGATCCTTTGCTTTCTTGTAACTTGAATGGATTCTCTTTAATTTTTTTTAGGTTTTAAAATTTTTTATTTTTTTAAAGTTAACATGCATAAAAGGAAACTGAATAACACAAGAAGCAAAGAACAAAGTCATCCATAATCACAAGCAGTTTACCAGCAGACTTCTAGGTCTTTAAATTTTTTTAATTTTTATTTATTTTTGATAGAGAGAGACAGAGTGTGATCAGGAGAAGGGCAGAGAGAGACAGAGACACAGAATCCAAAGCAGGCTCCAGGCTCTGAGCTGTCAGCACAGGGCCCAATGTGGGGCTTGAACTCATGAACCGTGAGATCATGACCTGAGCAGAAATCAAGAGTCGGATGCTTAACCGAATGAGCCACTCAGGCAACCCAGTCACTTCTTATTAATATCTTCTTCTTCCATGAGTTTCTCAGACACCATATTTCCATCCTCAGCTCCTAGAGATCCTTTGGCTTTGGAGGTCATGGGCCAAGGCCCTTTAAAAAGAAAGACACTTGTCTAGTACCCACTATCTACAGTGAATCAGTTGGCTATTCAGAATATCTATGTGGCCATACCTCCTGCCAGCAACAGGACTATTCAGATTACTCACCGTTACCAAATTCATGTACAGTTCAAATCCACATAGGACACAACGCACTTTCCACTAGGACCTCCTTATTCTATCCCACTTGTGCTATTTCTTTGACTCTTGGGCTCCTGCGGCACGCTGAGAGAACTACAGGCGAGCTGGGGTCTCCTGGCCACCTGGGGTATGATATGACCAGACCCTCCTCCCATTCATCCAGAGTCCTTTCAAGTGATGAGTCAGATACTCAGACACTCAGAGTGTTCTGACTCTCCCTACAACACTTCCCATGAAGGGTTCATTTTTAACTGCCTCCTGTTCTCTCTGACCCACTGAGATGCTCCCCCTATCCTTGTGGCCAGAACAGACATCTTGGAGTGGGGAACCAACCTGTCATATGAGGCTGCTGGACTCCCCATGATGCCAGGGCCAGATAAAGTCCCTAGACTACCGGCAAAGGTTCAGCCCAGGGAAACAGACATGGGAAACCACTTCTCACTTTCAGAATATACTTGAAGAGGTTCAAGTTTTCCATCAGGTGAAACCCATTCCACCTATGGAAGGAGATGGGTGGGTAGAGAGAGATACCAGATCAGTGTCTGTAACTGTTCTCTCCCCATCTATGATCCAGGCCAAGGATGTTCTGTAAAAGGCTCCCTCCTTCATGTGCCTTGGCCACATGAAATTTCTCCACGTGCTGACCTGGATCTCACCGGAACTCTAATGCATACCTTCATCTGGGGATTGATTATTGCTCTCTAATTAGCCCCATGGGTTAATTATTTAAACCATCCCTTGCTTTCCAAGGCTGCCTTGCCTGGGACTTGCCTGTGGCTGGGGTGGGGGTGGGGCTGTCCCAACTTCTCTCAAATCCATCTGTGGCTCTTACAACCTCAGCATGAATCAGAGCCCTGGGCCCCTCACTCATCTGGAAGGAAAGGGTGGCTAGCAGGGTGTGTTGAGTTAGAGGTGCCTATGGGAAACGTCTGGTTCTTGTGCTTGTAAGAAAGGTCTAAGTTGGAGATGAAGATTTGGGAGCCATTAATGCATTAGAGATGGCACTAGAAGCCACAAGGATGAGTTGCTCCGGTGGAGTGAGTTGCATGAGAAGAGAATAAAGGATGAAGCCCTGGAGGACCAACAAGAAAAGGTCAGGCAGAGGTGCCTGCAAAGAAGACTGAGCAACTGGAGAGGCTGCAGCAAAACTAGGAGAGAGAGGTGCTCACCAAAAATACGGAGAAATCTCCGAAAAGGAGGGAGGAGGGGCGCCTGGGTGGCCCAGTCAGTTAAGCCTCGGACTTTGGCTTAGGTCACGATCGGTTCATGGGTTCGAGCCCCACATCTGGCTCTGTGCTGACAGAGCCCACTTCAGATCCTCTGTCCCCTCCTCTCTCTCCTCCTCCCCCGTTCATGCTCTCTCTCTCCCTCTCTCAAAAATAAATAAACATTAACAAAAACTTTTTTTAAAAAAAGGGGGTGCCTGGGTGGCTCAGTTGGTTAAGCATCTGACTCTTGATTTCAGCTCAGGTCATGATCTCACAGTTTGTGAGTTCAAGGCCCTAGTCAGGCTCCACACTGACAGTGCACAGAGCCTGTCTGCTTGGGATTCTCTCTCTCTTCCTCTCTCTCTGCCCCTCCCCTGCTCATGTTCTGTCTCTCTCTCAAAATAAGTAAATAATTTTAAAAAAAATTTTTTTAAAAGGAGGGGAGGGCACCTGGGTGGCTCAGTTGGTTAAGCCTCTGACTCTTGATTTTGGCTCAGGTCATGATCTCACTGTTCGTGAGTTCGAGCCCCACATAGATTCTGTCTCCCTCTTTCTCTGTCCCTCCCCTGCTTGCTCTCTATCTCTCTCAAAATAAATAAAAATAAACTGTAAAAAAAAAAAAAAAATGAGGGAGGAGTCAACAGTGTCAAATGTTGAGAAGTCTAGTAAAATGAGGTCTGAATTAGATTCAACAACTGGGAATCCACGCGGGACCTTCAGAGCAGCTCATTTAGTGGCCTGGTGGGGACAGAAGCAGGGCAAATCATACGCTGTGCTTGGCTGCACAGAGCACTCTGGGTACCAAAGAAGCATCTCTGCCCATGTTGCCTGGCAACGCTCACCACCTCTGTTTGCATTTATGTTTCTCTTAGCTATTACACTCAAATAATACACTGCTGGATCAGTGCGACAGTATGGGATCTATTTTAGTACCATAAAAGCTACTGTAAAAGTTTTTCTGGGTTCATATATAGTACTATTTCACAGTTTACCTTTAGATTCTGAGTTTGCAAGCTGGTAAACACTTTAATTGGTTTAACATAATATAAATCAGGCTTCCCATGGCAATGCTAGCCCTACGTCCCCAATTCCACCGACAACAACTGGCTGGAGGGAGTAGCAGCCTCAGCCTTGAGCTCTCCATCTGGCCATTCGCCTCCACCTCCTACCATCCTTCCGATTTTTCTTATACTTGGCTAGCTTAGCTCATTTGTTCACTCATTTGTTGGGCCCTTTCTCTCTCCTCAAAGGTTTAACTGTCAAACAAAACATATATTGCATACATTTGTACCACGCTTTCACACTTATTTACAAAACACCTTCCATCATTTACCTCTCACAACCCCCTTCTTCAAGGAATGATTAGGCTCGAAAAGCAGTGGCGAGGCGCGTGCGTCCCCTGCCGTCACTCCGGCGCTCTGCAGCCTCTCGGGCGTGCTACCGCTCCCCACCCGGTCAAGAGTTCCAGAGGAGGCCGCCAGGCGCGTGCCCGCGCAAAGCTTCCTGGGAAATGCCTGGCCTACAAATCCCGGTACCCCCCGCGCAGTAGGCCCGAAGCAGAGGGTGCTTTCTGTGAACTCTAAATCTTGTTTGTCAGTGCCACTGCATACTGCACGAGACCGATTCAGTATTCCCAAGAGGCTTTGGGGGAACATGATATCTCTTCCGCCCGGTGCGCACGAACAGACTTTACTTCCTCAGCTTCTTGGTCTTGCTGGTCGTGGCGAATCTGCCGTTGCGTCACGGTGGCTAGGCGCGCAGGCCCTCAACGGGAAGCTTGCGGAATCTGCTGCGGGAAGAACGCCCGGGTTTCTTGAGCATCTGCAGTCATGGCGGCGACTGCCCCCAGTGCGGGGGGCTCCGCGACTGAGGCGGCGGGTTCCGACGAAGCCCCGCTACAGTACAGCCTTCTTCTGCAATACCTGGTGGGCGACAAGCGTCAGCCCCGGCTTCTGGAGCCTAGTAGTCTGGGTGGGATCCCGAGCCCCACCAAGAGTGAGGAACAGAAGATGATCGAGAAGGCAATGGAAAGCTGCGCCTTCAAGGCAGCGCTGGCCTGCGTGGGAGGTGAGGCAAGATTGGGGGGCGGGGGGAGCATTGGGAGGCTGAGGGCTTGGACGGCAGAGGGGTCCTCTGCCAAGAAGACCACGCGCCTGGGAGGCGAGGAGCCTGTGGACATCGACCTTGACTACACCCCTGTCTCGATCCATGAACTCGAGTAAACCCACTCTAAGCCCTGAGGTTAGTTTTCGCCTCTGGAAATTGGATCAGAGAATCGGTATTGTTCGGGCCGGGGCCTGGAGGTTGGTTATAAAATGGTTGGCTTCGTTCATTCATTCGTTGATTCGCTTTTAAATAAGGATTCTTTCAACAAATTGTCATAAGCAACTATCACATGCTTGGTAGTGGAGGGACAGGGGGAGACAAGACAAGAGCCTGGTTCTCATGAAGCTAACATTTTAATATATAGAGAAACAAGAATGTTGAGAACGACCTGGCAAAAGAGTGCTGCAGACAAACGGGAACAGCAAATGCAAAGGGTCTGGTAGGAACCAGTCTGAAGTCTGAAAAACGGAAAGGCCATTGACGCCAATGTGATTAGATGGCGGTGAACAAGGGGGAAAGACGTCTGGCGTTGGCCCTTTTCTTTTTTCCTGTTTTTTTTTGTTTTTTGTTTTTTTCTTTTTTAAACCTTTTGAGGATTTGAGAATGTATGGTGTGCCTCTTGTAAAAAGGTTGGCCACATCTGCAGAGGAGTTGAAATCTCATTGAGAATGAAAGACAATCCAGAAACAAATATGGCGAGAGTTGCAGATGTAAAGTATAGTTGAAAGCAAAGAGAGGGGTTTTGTTTTGTTTTGTTTTGTTTTTGGTTTGGGGAAGGCTACAAGAGGAGGTGAGATTGCAGCTGTTATCTTAAAGGATTGAGAGGATGGGAGTAGACTAAGAGGAAGAGAAATGTCCTTTCAAGTTGCAAGTGGGGTTGAGTATTTGGGCGTTTTGCCTATAGGCATTAGGGCGGTAATTGATGAACTTTTGCCTATAGGCATTAGGGCGGTAATTGATGAACTTGATGACCCAGCACTGAATGTAGTGAAGCAAAGTCTGGTGCTTCGGGAGACCATATAGGGAATTGGCTAAAGTGAAGCTCTGTGAGGCCTGGCCTCGGTCTTTGTTCATCATTGTGCCTGACTCTAATACATCACTTGCATATTTGTTGAAATGATGAATAAGTCTTTGTAGTGCCCCAGGGTGGAAGTGATAAAGGCCCTAGACTAGGATGGTAATTGTGAACGTAGGGTTGTAGAGGAAAGCAAAGAGGCAGTCAGAAATGCCCTTGAGGGGGAGCCTGGGTGGCTCAGTAGGTTAAGCAGCTGGCTCTTGGTTTGGGCTTGGGTCATGATCTCACGGTTTGTGGAATCGAGCCCCAAGTGGGGCTCTGTGCTCACAGCACAGGGCCAGCTTGGGATTCTCTCTCTCCCACTCTGTCTGCCCCTCCCCTGCTCTTGCACACTTACGTGCACTCTCTCTCTCAAATAAATAAACTTAAAAAAAAAAAAGAAAAGAAATACCCTTGAGGTTTGAAGTGAGAGTGACTGGAAAGAAGGAGCCATAAGTAAGAAAGTCTGGACGGGAGATGCCCATGATTTCATTAAACATTGACCTTGATGTGATGAGAGGACATGTATATGGAAATGCCCAGCAGGCTCAGGAAGGCTCAGGGAGATGGGGACAGCACTGTAGGATTTGCCACTTGGCAGCTTTGTGACCTTAGGGAAGTTATTCCCTGAGCCTCAGTTGCTTCAGCTACAGAATGGAGAGGATAATAGTATGTACCTCATGGGACTATTGTGGAGAATAAATGAAGCTGTGACTATAAAGTGTCAGAGTACTTGGCACATGGTACTCAGTGACAGTTATGAATGTCACCATTGTCACGGGAGTGGTATGCAAAGTTAACAGCTGAACGTCTGAGTATAGACAGAATGAAAGGTTAAAGATTGAATCTTGAGGAATGTTAGACAATGAAAGGAGGAAGAGATCCAAAGGGAGGCCAAGAAGAAGCTGTCAGCAAGGTAGTTCTTAGCTTGTGTGATGTGGAAACCAGGTAAGTGGAGAGCTTGAGTGGCAAGGTGGGGTGAGGGGGTAGCAGGGAGCGTCCTCTTCGCTGGTGGCCATCCAAAATGTGCTATTCGAGTAGGACCTCATTACGGTAACCCAGAAAACATGCCAAAGAAATCTTCATCTCTGTTTGTTTTTAGGATTTGTCTTGGGAGGTGCATTTGGGGTATTCACTGCCGGCATTGATACCAATGTGGGCTTTGACCCTAAGGATCCTTATCGTACGCCGACAGCGAAAGAAGTTCTTAAAGACATGGGGCAGAGAGGGATGTCCTACGCCAAAAATTTTGCCATTGTGGGCGCCATGTTTTCTTGCACTGAGTGCTTGGTAGAATCTGTAAGTGTCTCTGCCTTCTGAGAAAGCCTTGCCTGTGCCATGTTATGACTTCTAAAGAGAAATGCTCTGAATGTTAATTAGAAAGCAGATCAGAAATGTCTGGTACTCGCTAAATTGAATTTCCATTAGTCCATAATGTAAACTTCTCGTGCATTTATGATTTGGGCTTGCGTTATTTTTTACTTCTTTTTGTAAGCTAGAAGTTAATGATTTTATTTTTTTAAGTTTTTAAAATTCTAGTTAGTTAACATACAACGTAATATTAGTTTCAGGTGTACAATGTAGTGATTCAACAATTCCATACAACATGGGGCTCAAAATCACGACCCTGAGGTCAATATTCACACTGAGCCAGCCAGGCACCCTAACAGTTCTATTTTTAACTTTCTGAGGAAACTCCATACCCTTTTCCAGAGTGTCTGCACCAGTTTGCATTCCCACCAACAGTGCAAGGGGGTTCCCCTTTCTCCATGTCCTCACTAGTACCTGTGGTTTCTTGTGTTGTAGATTTTAGCCATTCTGACGGGTGAGAGGTGATACCTTGTTTAGTTTTGATTTGCATTTCCCTGATGATGAATGATGTTGAACATCTTTTCATGTCTCTGTTAGAAGTTGGTTAGGGGGGCCTGGGTGGCTCAGTTGGTTACGTTTCCGACTTGGCTTCCACTGAGGTCATGATCTCACAGTTCATGGGATCGAGCTCTGCACTGGGCTCTGTGCTGGTAGTGCGGAGCCTGCTTGGGATTCTCTGTCTCCCTCTCTGCCCCTCCCCCACTTGCACTGTCTCTCTTTCCAAATAAATTAATAAAAAAAAAAAAAGTTAATGATTTTATTTAAAAAAAAATTTTTTTTTTAATTTATTTTTGAGACAGAGAGAAAGCACAAGCTGGGGAGGAGCAGAGAGAGAGGGAGACAGGAACTGAAACAGGCTCCATGCTGATAGCACAGAGCCCGATGTGGGGCTCAAACCCACGAGCTGTGAGATCATGGCCCAAGCAAAAATCAGAAGCTTAGCCGACTGAGCCACCCAGGTGCCCCTAATGATTTTATTTTTTAAATTAAAAAAAATTTTTTTTATAATGTTTTTATTTATTTTTGACAGAGAGAATGAGAGACAGAGCATGAGCCAGGGAGGAGCAGAGAGAGGAGACACAGAATCTGAAGCAGGCTTCAGCCTCCAGGCTCAGATGTCAGCACAGAGTCTGATGCGGGGCTCAAACTCATGAACTGTGAGATCATGACCTGAGCTGAAGTCAGACACTTAACTGAGCCACTCAGGCACCCCTAAGTTGTTTTTTTAATTAATTTATTTTTGAGAGAGAGAGAGTGTGAGAGAGGGAGGCATAGAGAGAGAGAATCCCAAGATTGAGATGCTGGGCTCAGTCTCACGAACTGTGAGATGATGACCTGACCCCAAATCAAGAGTCCAGTGCTTAACCAATTGAGCCACCCAGGCACCCCAGAGGTTGGCTAATGATTTTAACCATGGGACTTATTGGAGAACCAAAGAGATTTTGATTACTTGTCAAATTGTACGCTTGGTTTCTGCACTCTGATACCACCTTCAGGAAGCATCCAAGAACACATTCAAATTAGGAACTATACTTTTGAAAGCAAAGAAGATTAGGTTTCCTTTGGGGAGGGACTAATTTGGCCAGCTAGAAACGCTGTGTTTTTTCCCCCTTAATCATCTTGTCTGGCTTGTTTCTTTGGCTCTAAACTGCACTTCTCCACCCACAGTACCGGGGAAAATCAGATTGGAAGAACAGTGTCATTAGTGGCTGCATCACTGGAGGAGCCATTGGTTTCAGAGGTTAGTAAACAACTCTCACATGGTTTTCTTTGTGGCTTCGGACAACATGCTGTAGTTAACATTTCCAAATGTATGAGTGTTTCAGGGACAGCCCAAGGCATATGTGGACACTTGATATTCTTCCCTCTGAGAAGTAAATCACATTTACTTTTGTATTAACTTCATTTTGGAAACTTCTAGTGTCTAGGTCACGATTTTTCATCTTTGGCACTATTGACATCTTGGACATGTAAATCTTTGCTGGAGGGAGAGTAGGGCTGTCCTTTGCATTGTAGGATGTTTAGCAGTAACCCTGGTCTCTACCCACTAGATGCTAGTAGAATCCCTTGGTTGACCACTGAAAGTGTCTCTAGACATTGCCAGATTTCCCCCAGGGGACAAAATCACCCATGGCTGAGAATCACAGAAGGATCTAGATCTTGGAACTGGGCTCACATTGAAAAGACGGGAAGAACTTCCTCCCAGTAATTCCTGGAATGTGTTGCTCTGCAGGATAAGTACGGAAGCATGGCTAGGTCTCACTCAGCTCCCGAGAGCCCACTTATTCCAAACGGCAGGCCGTGCTGAACTCGCAGCTCTGTGCATTTCAAGTAGCTAAGACATTTTTGTTAATACTGTACAATTGTCAGTTTTAATATTGTATGTAAGTTATACAGTCATGTCTTTTCATGTTGAAGATTCTTAGACTCCTACCCGTGGAAAGCCAGATGTCAGGTTGTCAGCCGTAAACAACAAAGAAACCAGTCCCCTGCACTTCTCCCTGTTGGCGTGCCCGTCAAGAGTGTGATATGGGGTGTCAGTGTCTGGACTCTGCACAGTGTCCGTTGCTGGGCCGCTCTCCCCTCTGCCGTGCCCTGATTTACCCAAATAGCCTGCTTTCTCATTCTCTGAGAGGCAGGATGATTTGCTGTCCTTAAAAGCTGCTTTTGCTCCTCTGACAGCCATTTGTGATTTATAGAGTAGCTTTTCCTCTGGTCTTCCCATCGCTCCGCTTTGTCAGGGACTCTGAGAAGCCTGGCTCCCTCTGGGACTGCTTTGATCACCTTCCCAAGAATTTATTTCATAAACAAATCAGGGTAACAGGCTGTGTGCTTTCACTTGCTTCCAAGGGCTGGTTCTCTTAACCAGTTTCCTGCCTGTGAGGGGCTATTTCATGAAGCTGCAAATAGTAATTCTTTGGAGTGAGAAAAGCCAAATGCACACTTATATAAAGCACACTAGAGTAGATTGTATACACAGCTCGTTGAAGTCTTGTGGATCTGATGGGTTTGTTGAATGACTTCGAATGCTTCCACAGTTTCTTGCATTCATGGGGCAGGCACACTCCTGAATGCGGCCTGTGTTCGTCACTACATGTAACGCCATTTCTGTTTGCTTTACAGCGGGCTTAAAGGCCGGGGTCATTGGTTGTGGAGGTTTTGCTGCTTTCTCTGCTGCGATTGATTATTACCTACGGTGAGAGTTATTGCCTCCAGGGAAGGACAGTGCCAGCCCAAGATTAGAGCTGTTCCGTGGAGGGCAGTTTCTGTACCACTCCGAGGCACTTGCTTCCGAGACCGAAGACCTTTGTTTTCCCTCGTGTAGTTGGTGTGGTGAGGGAGCCACCTGGCTGCTTTCTGCCCCCAGCCTCTGAGTGGCCATACTGTCTGCTCCTGGGTTCTAGCCACGCCTAGTGGGGGATGTGCCATGGCAGCCTCTCTCTCTCTCGGGCAGATCAGGAGTCAGTGTGATGACTTGTAGGAATTAAGCTCCCCAAAGCTCAGTCCTGACCACAGCTGGCCCTCTGGTTGTTTGGTGCTGGGAACAGAGGCGACTGGACGTACACCAGGAAGTTCGGAGCTCCAGGCAGTCATCCATCTCACACGAGGGCAGGGCACGGCGAATTTACACCTTCTCTCCCATTTTGTCATTATGTTTAGTGTTGTCTTTGTTTAAAAAAATTATATTACGGTTTAAAAGGTTGGTTAGTTTTGGGGTGGCGGAGGGGGGGATAATGACAGAGTGAGTCTTTGGTTCTGCCCCTGGAGCCAGAGTTGTCTTGTCCCCTCCTCTTCCACTTCCCATTATAAATAATAAAGGCCGTTCATACCATAAAATGAATGAATAAATAAAAGGTGGTTTATTTTTATTTTCAAATTTCACAATTCCCAAAAATGGTGCCAGGTAGCCCAGAGGTTAAGAAAGCACCTGAGCGTCTGGGTACATTTGATTCTCAGGGCTTGCAGAGGAGTGTTTTCTGAGTTTGTTACTTCAGCCAGGGCCTGCCCTCCAGGAAGCCCAGCCTAGATGTGGCCCAGGATGCATCGGAATTCCACGCATAAGCCCTGGCCTCTTCTAAAAACCCCACGGGCCGCCTGGTGGGAAGGCCAGCAGTCTGAGCCATGTTGGTTTTAGGCTCTGACCGCTGGACCAGGCCCAGCTCAAGGACACAACGTGCGCAGGGTCCCGCTGTGGTCCTGCTAAGTCACAGCAGCTGCTGGTGAAGATCGGCTGTTCACCACCACGCTCATTCTCTGGTATCAGGTTATGTATTTTTGTAAAATACATACTACAGATGTATTTTAACATCTTAGTGTTTTTTATTTGATCTAGTGGCCTTTTTCTGAAAACAGAAGCTCATCCTAATTGTGTGCCCTGGGGCAAAAGAAAATAGGCTTTTGGATCTGCCCTGAGACCTTCTTTACTCCGGTGCTTCAGTGATGACATGAAGGTGATGAGCTCAGGCTCTGCCACTTGGGGGCAGGCAGGTAGGCTTTGTGGGGCTGTATAATTCCAGCCGCCTTCGGCCAGCAGTAACGCCTCCTGTTTTCTACTGCACGCTAACTTCTTCATCTTTTCTTTTTTCTTTGCTTTCTTTCCCCCCTTCTGCTGTCTTCTAGCTCACCCACCCTTAACCAGAATTCACTCAGCTGACGTGTCCAGATGCCCTAAGTGTGAGTGTGTACATGAGTGATAATGTCCAACTCAGTTGGCAACACCTTCCTCTGGCTATGCATGCTGTTTCCTTTGCAATGAGTGTGAGCCAACGCATTCCTGTCCTTATGTGGTGAATTCTATATAATATCCCGTCCAGTCTCACAGGTGTGAGACTTCATTGCCCCTAGGCCAGCTGGAGTATCCTCAGAGGTCTGGGAACAAAAGAGTGTTTCCTATACAGTCCCTAAATATGTCACCTATAAGCACTTTGAGAGCAAGAACAGACACTCCTACCTGGCAGCTGTGATACCTGGCATCTTCTACCAGCCGGTCCAGAAAGTAGGGTCAGATACGCCAAATGAGGACAAGAAATGCTGCTTTCATGACCGCCTTGGACAGATGAGCCCTAGGCTGTCAGTAGCCATCACTTCAATAAGCCAAGCATTGTCCACATTGACTATTCAATCAAGAAAGGAGATGAATAGTTTCCTGTTTTAGATGGCTAAGGAGTCAGTATGAGCTCATAAACCAAACACCAATTTTCAGAGACATCTGTTGCTGATCTCCAGAATAAACAGTGTCCAATGGCTTAGGCTGGTAGGAACGTATATTAACCCTACTGGCTCTCCTAAAGGGAGGCAGGGCCCCCTAGAGGATCCAGCCTCTCCAACAATCAGACTAGGCCAAAAGGCTGCCCCAAAGACGCCCACTTCCAAGGAAAATGCAGAGAAGAGTTTACATAAAATAAGAAAACTCCCCTGGGATGGACAACTTTCTGCCATCTATTGGAGGCACACTGATGTCCAGGTTGTTGGGGCCTTTGTCCTTCATGAAAGGAATTGGTTAGTGACTGACCTGAGACCTCTGTGAAGCACACAGAGGGGGCTGGGCTCACCTCCCCCCAAGGTGCCACAGTCCCTGTAGGCTGAAGGGAAGCTCAAGGGAAGTTGACTAGGTGCACAGATTCCTGGGAGCTCCCATCTGGATGCAGCTGGAGGAGTTAAAATGTTTAGATTGGTGGTCTTCCCTGGACTACTGAGTATACAAATGTCCACACCACAGGGCTGGGTTGTGTGCAAATGTTGGGGCTTTGCATTTTTTTTATTAACATTTTCCTCTCACGTGGTTTACATCAATTTATAATAATCTACATAAGTTGAAACAGAACATAGACCAAAAAAAATATATCCTTACCAACTTAATTAAAGTGAAATATTAATGAAGGTTCCCATCCTACCTGTATCAGCAAAAACTGGCCGCCCACAGCCATTGCCAGCAGGGATGGGCATACTGGGATTCCTGCAGCCTGTCAGCTGGGCTCCTGTTGGCACAGCCTGCCCGGCTGGGCACAGTGGCTGGGGATTCTGGGCTGCACGGTCCCTGACTCTCAGGAGAACCCATGGGCTACTTCCTTGATGCAACTTAGTCCATGTCTGGTACCTGCCCCTCCCTACCCTGGGGGTGGAATTTATAAATATTCTGAGCCTTTTGCATTCCTCAGCCCCTGCAGCCTTCCTCCGGTTCTCAAGTTGCTTAAGCAAGTTTGGGGGGTGTGGTGGCTACCTGATGCTGAGAAGCAAATGTCTCTTGTTTCAGGGAAGTAGGAGGCACCCATTTTTTTGGCTGTAACTAGCTCTAACTGGTCCTCCAGTTCATTACCATTAATTAATGGCTTTTGGAAGCAGAAGCCTTCCATGCCCTACACCAACTCCTGAGTGCAGAGACTCCTGGGATGGTCACAAGCTGGGATCTTTAGACTCAAATGGTGTTCTTTCTCCATCTCCTGTCCCAAGGAGCAGGGATCCTCGCTGAACCGCTAACAGGCAGCTATGTATTTCCCTCCTGTTAGGCATTTCTTTCCTCTGATGTGCACAGAATGTGTACCGTTCTGCCCAAGATTGGGCAACAGGTGTAAACAAGATCAGAAAGGGCCCTCCCTGCCTCTCACTGAGCAAACGTTCTACCTTTAGGTCCAGCGAACCCTTCTTTAAAACTCCGCCCTGAGCACAATCTAAGGGAACCGTTCTCTACTTCTCTGCCACATGGAGCCAGAGAGCCGTGTACTACAGCTCAAGCCTAGGAGTGTTCTCTGAAGCCACCTGCCACATGCTGGCAGCTACTGCTCAGGTGGGAGGAGATACCTCTCAGTCCTTTCAGTGTGGAGAAAGGGGTCTCCGAGCTGGGAACAGAACCTGCTGATCCTCTGCTCTGGGGAAGATAGTCAACAATGAAAGTCCCCAGCAAATCCCAGTCCCAAAAGAGGCAGCTGCCCATGACTCCTCATTCCTCCCCACTTCTGGAGTTGCCTAGAGTTCACCCAAAAGGCTGCATCTAGAAGCTGTGGGTGGGTGGGGAGGCAGCACCAGGATGACTGGCTACTACTGGACCTGGACCCTGCCTGTGTTTCCTAGGCCCTGGGGGACACACGGCCTCGGGGGCTGCCCTGTGGCAGTGCTTGGCTGTGGAGGATGTGTAACATCTAAGGCAAAGGTACCGCAAGGTACGAGAGGCGCCAGGAAGGACTGCCTCCTGGATGGAGCCTGCGTGTTTCTAGATACCTGCTTCAGCCATATTAGTTGCCCCCCCTAGAGACCTGGCTCCACTACAAAAGCCACTATAATTCCTTGTTGCTGAGAGCCACTTCCCCCCAACTCGGGGCACCTGGTGCTACATGGCACCCCTCCGAATGTTCAACCTGTCTTGTTTCCTCAGTGGCCCGCCTCCCACCTCCCCTGATTCCTGACCCTCTGGCTCTCTTAATATTGGGTCACTTCTGAGTCTCTACGCTCAAAGGAAATAGAACACCAGGGGAAAAGGAACTGAAAAGCAGAAGAAACAGTGAAAGATGCCTCAGTGAAAGTAGGCAGGAGACAGAACAGATAAACCCCAGAAATGGAGATTGTCAGGTGGAAAATTCCAGAAATCTGCTCTCCAGCTCTGTGCTAAGCTGAGGATTAGTGTGAGTCTGTCCCCTTGTCCAACATTTGCACAGGCAGCAAGGCAAAGCAGGTGCTTCCACAGGTAGAGGACAAGGAAAGGGCTGGGGGCGGGGGGCAGCAAGCGGCAGCCTTTGACAAGCCACCATCGCCACCGCCACCCGGGGTCTCCTCAACTTTCAAAGTGATGGAGCAAAAACCAAGGCTGCACATGCATGTGGGCAGGCTGGGAGGAAGTAGAGGGTGGAGGAAACCCGAGGAGAGGCTGCCAGGAGACTGCAATCTGGGAGCAGGGCCAAGAGAGGATAAGCTGGCAGTGGTTACAGAGCGCAAAATAAAAGCCCTTGGACTGGACTCAGGAGGAAAGAAAGTGTTGGAGGAAATGAAAGAACAAAGCAGGCTGTCTGTATGCCCATACTGGGTCGGTCACTACCATTTCTGCATGACAAATAGACATAAAACAATTCCTGAACAGCACGGGGCATTAGACACAACTAGAGGTACAGAGGGCGGGGCCCGGGGCATGGTGGTGAGGCTGGGGGCTGGGTCAGCTGGCTTTGTACAAGGTGGCACGAAAGATGCACATATTCCAGTTCTTGGAAATCTGTGTCCCTTGGAGTCTGGAGTGCTGGGTTTGGGAGTTTTCTATTGTAGTCTTTCAAGTCTGTGTTGGGTCCCCCGGCTGGAGGGGCTGGCTCGGGCCGCCCCCACAGCTGATCCCACCTTGGGCTACACATCGGTAGAGAAGTACAGTGTGTTCCGCTTCAGTTCTGCGAAGGAAATGGGGGGGTGCTGCAGGTAGTAGAGGAGGACCTGGACCTGTGGGGGGACAGGGAAGACTCAGGCTGGGTCCCCGTCCTCCCAGCCTTCTGATCTGTTGGGAAGAAACGGTCCCTGCGCTGGGGTCACCTCTGTGCCGCTCCCCTCCCTGCCCTCAGGCCGCTTCGCCTCACTGGAAGCCCAGCTGTGCCTGCCTTTTGGCGGCAGCAGAGGGCACTGCAGGGCAGAGGGTCAGGGAGCCTGGGGCCACTTCCCCAACCTCAGTCAGAAGCTTCCAACCTGCTCCAGAGGTTGGCTTTGGCTGGGCAGCCCTGTCTCCAGACTGGACTCTGCCCTGAATCTTGTAGGGATTCCAGGGAAGCTTCCGACCCTAGAAGCAATCCTAGAGCTTCTACACATGAGGACAAGACCCCGGATGTTTCCTGTGCCCCTGAGCCTGTCTGGGCCCCTGGTCTAGGCTCAGCCTTTTTTTTTTTGTCATGCTGGTCCCGAGCCCTGCCTCCCTGGTGACATTCCGCAGACCACCTACCCCGCTGCTAAGGAGGGAAGGGGTGTGGGAGTCTGAGCTGTTCTCCCCGCCCCCCAGGGGAAGCTTGTCGCCCGCCTCTACCAGCCCCAGTTCCGGGCGGTGCTGGCGGTACCTGTGCCATGACGTCATGGGACCAGATGTCTGCAGCCGACGTGAGGTGTGCTTTGCTCTCCACTTCTGAGGGTCTCAGTAACGTGGGGCCAAACACAGTAGCCAGGTTGTGAAGGGACATTTTGTTGATGGGTTCCTTCTCAGCAACCCTGAAAGGGTTGGGGCAGGGGAGAAAAAAGAAGTCATTTCTCAGCAGCTGCTCAGAGCTCCAGACCGTTGGCCCGAGCTAGAAGAACTGGAAGGATTCCCAGAAGGTGGGTACTAGCCTCCCTCTCCTAGGGGTGGGGACCTCTTGGGATGGAGGGACTAAGCCAATGGACCAAGTCTCCAGCTATGTCCCTGCACATTCCTGTATTAGATTCTAGCTCGTGGGCCACCCCTTGATGGTAAACTGCCAGAGCCAGAGGGCCTGCCCCAACTCCCTTGATGATATTACAGATTCAAGAACTTTATAGTAACTCATACTCCTCACGGTCCTTTGGGCAGGAACTATCATCATCTCCAGCATACAGATGAAGAAACCAAAGGGCAGAGGGGTTAAGTGACTTGCCTGAGGTCACACAGCTAGCAAGTGGTAGAGCTGGGATGTGACCCCGCGCAGTCTGCCTCCAGAGCCAGTGCTCCTCGCCACTCTGTGCTCTACCCGTGATCGGTGAAGCTGGAGTGCATGGCCCAGAGGAAGAGCCACAGTGTGTGGGGCAGTGGCAGGGGCCAGAGGTAGGGAGCCAGTGCTCCGGCAGCAGTCACTCACTAGACCTGAGGTTCTTTGGCTGTGCTGTGGCAAGAACCACCCTAATCCCAGACGGACCCCAGGGGCTCTCCTCCCATGCCTTTCCAGAAGGGTCTTCCTCATGGGACCCCGGAGTTGCCTCCCTTTGGATCGTTCTCTGCCTCTCTTGCATAAGAGGCCTCATGCTCTGTGGAAACTTCCCCTGAGTGGCAGCAGGGGCTGCCACCCATGGTACTGGCAGACCCAGTACCACCCAACGCATCAAAGAGGCGCTGGGCCTCCCTCCCTGAGCAGTGCCTCCTCCCAGCTCCCAACTATACCATCATTCCCAGCCTCTGGGCAAGAGCCACAATGCGCATGCTGACTGCTTTGGAAACGGGCAGACAAACACTGCCATGCCAGGAGGCAGCTGTGCGGCTGGCCCAGCCCCCTCAACACACACACACACACACACACACACACACACACACACACACACACACCAGCCAGGGGCCCAGATGTGGGAACAGACTGTGCCCAGTTCCCAGGGTGGAAAACCTAATGAATTTTCCCTTCCCACTCCTTCTCTGTGTGTCCTCCCCACAGTGCTCGCCAAACTATGGGAACTGGTTGGGGCTTCGGTCCTGGCCAAACCAGAGGGAAAATGTCTCATAATGGGAAAAACAAGACAGCAGCCCCAGGCGTTTCCAGGTCTCTGCTGGCCCTCTAGAGCTGGCCTGGCTGAGCTGCAGCCCGGAGCCTGGGCCTGAGGGCTAGAGCTGAGTTCAGGGAGGAGCCGGCCCTCGGCATGGCCCCAACTCAGGAGCTCCCTGGTCCTGGGTGACAAACAGATTTAAGGGACACCAGGACACTTTTTGTCCCCACTTACACCTGGACCAGTGCTGGGCTCAGAGGCAAATGGCGGGGACACCGTGAGGGCTGGTTTCAGTTCGGAACTTTGCAAGCATCAACTTCAGCAGCTCCCGGTTAGAGCTGACTACAGAAAGGGCGGGGGAGACGGTGGGGGTGGTGTGGGGGTGGAACTTAGTTTAGGACTGGGGACGTGCATTCTAAGGACAGAGTTTTTGCTAACCCCAAGCAAATCCCTGTGGACTGGGGCTCGGTTTCCCTGTTAGGTGAGGTGAGGGTCAAGACCAGTGCATTTCAAACTTTTTTGACTGTGACCCACAACAAACACACTTTACATCCGAACCCAGAACACGTGACCGCATGTAATCGAACAGAACCACAACATGCACGCTTACTGCCCACAGCATGCCCTATGCCGTCTGTTCCGTTCCATTTAAAAAATGTTATGGTGATTGAATGACCACTAACTGCAAAATCCATCTACAGTCCCTGGCTCTGACCCTGCCTTTCTAAGCAGTCTATGGCCCATACCTGAGGTCACTATTAGGACCCAAGTATTTCTCAAAACAGAAGAATTTGAGGGCAAGAGTTTGAAAAGCAAACCCTCACCCTGTTAGGGATGGCCCAGCAGAGGCCAGCGCCCATGAGGAAGAGCTGAGAAAGGGGTTCTCCCCCAGTAGATGTGTCCTCCCCAGCAGGGGCCTGCCCTGGGCTCCCTGCTCCCTCCCCCAATTGGGCCCCTGCTCATTACCTTTTCAAGTGTTCCAGCAGGAAGAGGAAGGTGATGAGGTTGGGGTCGGGCAGGGTGCGGAGCAGGTGCATCATGCAGTTTTCCTTGGCAGCAGGGTCTGACAGGGCTGGGGAGAAAGCAGGGAGAGGCTGGAGCTCAGCTCCCAGGTGGGCAGGCCCGAGCCAGCGCCCCCGTGGTCAGGAGGCTATGGGACCCTGAGGGAGAGCCTGGGCTGCCGTGCTCCCCTGAGGGGAGCAGACCCTGTAGGAAGGGCCTGGTATCTTCCCAAGGGTGGGCTATTAACAGCTAGTTCCTACAGAAGCCCCCACCCATGACCTGTAACTCAGTCAGGAGGTAGGCTGGTGGGGAGCAGGCACCCTTCCTCCCCTTACCACGTGGGCCTCTACAGCTCTTGCCATTCCCCATGCCTGGTCTAGAAGGCTAAGTTTAAAGAATGATGATACTGGCACGAATGTTTCCTCTCTTTCAACTGCCTCTGATGCTAGAGCACGGCAGTGAACAGCTTTCCCTTCCGTGGGGCTCTTCACTTCCTGCCGTGGCTGAAGCCCTGATCTGCTCCTGAAGGATGCAGAAGGGAGGAGGCAGGAGGGTGGAGGGAAGAGTGAGGAGGTAGGAGGGAGGAGGGAAGTGGTAGGAGAGAGGAGGGAGGAATCAGGAGGCAGGAGGGAAGAGTGAGGGAGAAGGCAGGAGGGATGCTCCCAGGCCTGGATTCGCCTGGGTGGGTGGAGGCTGGAGCCCTGCTGGCCGAGGCCCTCAGCCTCCACCCACCCATGGCATCAGTGAGAGCGAGGGAGTGCTCCTCTGGAAGGCTGGGTTCCAGCCATCTCAAGTGCACTCCAGCCAGGCTTGTCCTTGGCTCTGGGATGTTGGCCCTGACCACCCACCTCAGGGCACATTTCCCCGGATGCCTGGCTTTCCAGCAAGGAGGTCAGTATTCAAGGAGGAAGCACAGAGGGCAGCCCACAGGGGCAAGAGGGGAGAGGGGCAAGTGAGCGAGGGTCCACCTCTGGATCAGGCCCCAGCAGGTCACACCTCACCCTTTGGGCCACTCGGTCACGCAGCCCCGGAGCACTGGGCAGACCAACAAGCAAGGGAAGCCACGGATCTCTTGGTCCTCACTTTGCGGTCAGGGAAGTCTGGCTCAGCCCAGCCCTCGGGTCCCCCAGAACCTCACCGATGCCCTCCATGAAGGCTGGGTAAAGTCGGTCTGTGAGGAGGGGCTCGGGCAGCTCCCGGAAGTAGAGCTTGAGGGTGCCGGCGATGGCATTGATGTCCATGTCGCTCAGCATCAGCAGGATGTCCTTGTTATCTGCAGAGGAAGTGCGCAGTCAGGTCTGTGGCGGCCTGAGCCCCTCTCTTCCACATAGTCCTCATCTGGGCGGGTGGGCCTGTTCTGTCCCACACAACACGGCCAGGGGAGCCCCCCACCCACTCTGTGTCTGCTCTGGTCTCCCCAGGAAGGGCAGGAATGTAGGTAGTGCCCACAGGTGGTCTGTGACTCAGCCCCGGGGTGGGGGTAGGAGGGGAGCACAGTTCACCATCCAGAGTTTTGGAGCCACATTCACACCACATGTCAGACACCCTCTTTGGAATCTCCCCACTGCTAAGCCTCTCTCTGGAAGGCAGTGCACATTTTTTACACCTAAAATCATGTTCTGACGAAGCCTCAGCTTCCAGGTTGCACAGGGGAGCCATGCCAGCACATCCCCAGCCCCTCACCCCAGGCTTCCTGAACACAGGCCCCACCTCAGCTCTCATGGAATCAGCACTGCCTGGCCAGTTCAGGTTTCCTGACTATTGCAGTGTGAACCAACAAGATGAAGGAAAGAAGAATCAGAAAGGTCAGGACCCACCACTGAGGAGTTTACAGGGCTAGGGGAGCAATGCCCCTCCCAAAGGGTGCTCAGGGCTCTGGAGATAGCAAAGGGGAGCCCGGGCCAGCCAGTTCAGGCTTAAAGCCCTTTAGATTCCTTACAGCCCACCAGGCACCAGGGAGCTGGCAAGAAAGCCAGGAACACTGGAGTAAGAAAGATCTGAGTTTCAGTCAGGCTCAAACCTACAAGCTGGGCGATCCCGAGCAAGCGACTTGGCCTCTCTGAGCCTCAGTTCCTCACCTATGGCAATGGATAACAGATTGGAGGGGAGGAGGATCACAAGAAAATACAGGTGGAGTCCTTGCTTTAGAGACTCAGAGATGACCCACCACGTGCCACATTGGACTGTGATTCACAGACCAAGGCTCCTCTGCCATCAGCTACTTAGGGCCTCTCTGTGGAGAAGGCTTCCAGTTCTTCCAGGCTCCCCTAGCAGGTGGCTGAGCCTCTCAGAGTGCCCTCTGCCCACCACTGCCCAGGTGGGGCCTACCAGACTCACTGGCATCAAAGACGGCCTTCAGCGCCTGGATGTCGGTGGCCACCCCTGATATCCGGTAGATGCCGACCTCCTCGATGCCCCTCTTCTCCACCTCCTCCACACACTGCCGCACGATGTAGGGCACCTTGGAGCGCTCCCGCCTGGTGGGGAGGGGAGGGGAGGGGAGGGGGTGGTAGAGGGCCTCCCCGCGATGGCTACGGGTAGCCCCAACTCTGCGCACCTTGGCCTTGGAGGGCACTAGCCTCTGGCGTCAGGGGGTAGGGCCCAAGAAAGGGCTAAGAGGCTGTGCCACACACACCCCACCCAGCCAGCCCAAGGCCTGCCTGCTGAGGGACAGCAAGGGACAAAGGCAGGAGGAAGGCTTGGGAGAGAAGCCCAAAGACTCTGAGAAAAGAATGTTCCTTAGAGCACAGATCTCAGGTTCAAATGCTTACGGGGGACCAACAGGGAGTCCACTGAGGACTCAGGTCCTCAGGTCCTGGGAAGGGGAGACAGGAGGTGGCGGGCAGATGGGCGCGTCCCCCTTCCCGAGGGGCAGCAACCCCTTGGAGTCCAGCCCGCTGCTGCCAAGCCTCAGTGGTCACAGCCTCTCGTTCATTACAAGAAGCTGACAGCCTGGGAGTCTCACAATCTCCCAGTGCTCAAATGCTGGCTTGTTGATCTCTAAAGCACTGGGGAAGACAGAGACAGACCTCTGCGGGCCACTTTCGGCCTCCAAACTGGCCATCCACTGAGCTGGAGGGTGACTGACTAGGGGCTGACGGGGGCTGGCAGGGGGCCCGGGCACTCATGCCAGCACTCAATATGCCGGAGGCGGCACCTACTTAGTCACCACGCTGATCTTCACGCCGAAGACTCCAGTCTGCTTTTTGGACGGGGTCCTCTTTAGGCTCATATCTCGGCTGGTGAACTTCATGGAGAATTCCACTTTGATCTGGTTGGGGGTACGGCAGGCACAAGTCCCCCGGGGCATGAGTGCCTCCAGAATGCAGGGGTCCCCTCCCCGTAGGGCCACGTCCACCACCCAGGGCTCCCCGCAACACCTGCAGGGTGGGAGTGGGCAGGGTGCCGGCAGTGTAGGGGGGAATGGGCCGGGCTGAGGGGACAGGGGTAAGACGGCACCCTGGGGACAGCAGCCAGAGGCCCACCCATTGTGCAGACATTTCCTGTGTCTCTGGGCTCACCCCGTTCATCTCAATCACATCCGTGTGCCAGTTCTTGGTTTCTACAGTTTGTGGATCCAACTGCAGAGAAAGGAAGAAAGAGAACAGGAGTGAGAGGGATGCAGATGGCAGCTCAGGGGCGAGCCAGAGCTCTCTGCTGGCCAGCAGCTGCTCATACGCGGGCGACATGGTCAGGAAGGCAGAACTGGGGCCTGAGGCTTCTCTTGAAATCAACCCTTCAGGGAGGCTCCAGCCCCCGGCCCTCCTGTCTGTCCTGGCTAGTAAAGGACTCCCCTACTCCGTGAAGGAGCCAGGACAGACTGGTAGGCACTCTGGCCCATCACATCTCATTCGTTAGTCACTACCACCCTCTGAGATGGGTATTAACACCCCACCTCACAGACCAGAAACCGAGGCTCACAAACAATAGGCAACTTATTCAACTACCAGGACTGGGGTGGACAGGAGGGTCTGTAGCCTGTGCACATGGAGGTGCTGAGTGGGAGGCGGGAGAGGTTAGGGGGTCCGTCTCAGGGGTCAGGCTGCCTGGGTCTGAATCCTGGCTCTGCTGCTTCCAGGTGTGTGACCCTGGGAAGTTTCAACCTCGGCTAAGCCACCAGTTCCCTGCAGCAGCCAGTAGCAGAACCTGTCTTGCCAGATTGTTGGGAAGACTGAGTGAGATAACAGTGGGTGGGCAGCTGGCCCCCAAGGAAGAAAACACTCCTGTAGGGGAACCCCCCCAGATTGGACTGGAGCCCCAGGAAGTGGGGTAACCGGGGAGTCTCAGGGGCACCTAGGTGGCTCAGTCGGTTAAGCGTCCAACTCTTGGTTCTGGCTCAGGTCATGATCTCACAGTTTTGTGAGTTTGAGCCCCGAGTCGGGCTCTGTGTTGGCAAAGCCTGCTTGGGATTCTCTGTCTCCCTCTCTCTCTCTGCCCCTCCCCTACTCCCCCTGTCTCAGTGTCTCTCTTGGAATAAATGTTAAACTTAAAAAAAAAAAAAATTAAAACAGGGGCGCCCGAGTGGCTGAGTCGGTTAAGCGTCTGACTTTGGCTCAGGTCATATTCTTGTGGTTCCTGAGTTCGAGCCCCGCGTCAGAAGTCAGGCTCTGTGCTGACAGCTCGCAGCCTCTCTCTCTGCCCCTCCCCAACCCATGCTCTGTCTCTGTCTCTCTCTCTCAAAAATAAACATAAAAAAATTAAAACAAACAAACAAAAAAGCAGGGGAGGCTCAGAGATATTCCTCACAGGGGATCGGACAGGACTCCGTTTCTCTCAGTGGCCTTCAAACTGTTTTTCCTTGTGCACCCACACAATCATCTTGAAAAAACTATGCACTCCCTGGCCCATTTTCAACTCAACATCTGAGTATTTCCAAAGCAAGTTTCAATAGTTGCAAAGGATAGAACTTCCAGGATAATGTAAATATTTACATCTTAAAACACAAACTGCTACATGATTCTCTTCAATGTATTCAGTGGAATCCAGTTACCACAGTGATTTGATGCACCGTCATCTATTTAAAAAATACAAGCTCTTCTTTCCCTCGTACTAACCCTGTGTCATTTCTTTTTCTCCCTGGATTTGTTGTTATTCTACTTCTCCTAAAGAATTTTCTCCTAGTTTGTACTTTTCTGTCTTAAAGGCTTTCATTCTTCACTCTATTACATGTTGCTTCAACAAAAATATCTGTACAAATGGCAAGGAAATACTTCCTGGGGCCACAAGGCTCCAAATATTCAAAACATGTCCTAGATTAGTTATTACAATGACTAGCAGCACACAATAAAAAAACTAACCAACACATTACGAATAGTTATTAATAAATATTCAGTAGCAAAGTACTATTTTGACAGGACTGCATCTCTTCATGAGACAGGTAGAACATTTTTCTGTGTGTGTGTGTGTGTGTGTGTGTGTGTGAATGTTATGTTTTGCTAGGGTGGAACTGGGTACAGCCTCAAATACCGCTTCTGTGTGTGCATGTGTGTGTGTAAGTGTCTTGTTTTTTTTGTAAGCTCTACACCCAACATGGGGCTTCAATTCATGACCCTGAGATCAAGAGTCGCACGCTCTTCCGACGGAGGCAGCCAGGCGCCCCTGGTTTTGTTTTTAAAGATGTAAAGGATGGAACATCTTGTTCATATAAATAACTAGATGGGGCTGAAAATAGTTTTATTACAGCAACATTATATGATTCTTTATGCTATTTCCTCCTCTTTTGCCTTAAATTGCATATATACCTATCACCAAAAATTTTGTTTTTGTTTTTATTTTTATTTTTGAGAGAGAAGCTGCAAACGAGGGAGCGAGGTCACGTGGGGGAGGGGCAGGAAGAGAATCCTAGGCAGGCTCCGCGCTGTCAGTGCAGATCCCGACGTTGGGGCTCGATCTCAGGAACATCAGATGTTGACCTGAGCTGAAATCAAGAGTCGGATGCTTAACCGACTGAGCCACCCTGGCGCCCCCCAAAATTTATTTTAAATGACGTCTCAGCTGACAATTTCCATCAGTTTTGTGGAAAGCAAAGAAGTGGAAAGCACCCGACTTGTAACTGGGCCTTTAGTGTCTTTTACTTCCTCAACACCTACACCTACATTTCAAGAGGCCCCATGCTGTTGGCCACCCAGGGGGCCTTGGTGCCCTGGGCTATGCTCTGCAGTGAGTCCTGGGCTCCCCAGCAGAGGAAGGGAGGCGAAGGTGAAAGGCTTTTCTCAGGCAGATTGCTTTGTGGTAATAGCACCTGTGGGAGTTGAGAGTCTGCAGACTGATGCTCTGAAAACTCTCCCTGCCCACACACCCCCTGGAAAAGCTCTCTGCACCCTCAGGAGTGTGTGTGCAGCAGTGTGAACACCACTGTTCTAGCAGGCCCACACCACAGAGGAAAACGATCAGGTCAGCCCGGAGTGGGCTGGGCCCTGGAGCTTCCTATAGCTCCAAGTAAGTCCTTCCAGCACCTTCTATCATCCACACCAGCTGCGGGCAGGTGGCAGTGGGGGGGGGGGGGGGGGAGAGGGTCTGCATGTGGGCCAGCTTTGGTCCAGGCCCAGCCTCTAGCAATTGGTTCCCTGCCCAGAGGAGAGATGGAATTGAGAAGGGGACAGAGGAAGAGCAGTGTGGATAGGACCGAGCAACCCCCATGCTCCCCAACTCTGCCCCAGCACCTCCTCAAACACACAAGGGAAGCCTGGCTGTTGTCCAGGCTCGTTACTTCAGAAGATTTGGAGCCAAGCATCCTACTGGGTCCCAAAGGAAGCCCCGGAACCTCCCTCTCCCTAAACCTTTTTTATCTCAAACCCTCACCAGGCCTGTAGCACAGGCTGACCCTTATCGTTCCCTCCTGCCATCCAGAATGCTGGCTCTTGGACATAGGGCCTGGGTCTGTCCCCAGCCCTATCCTCTAGCAGTGGCCACCTGGAGTAGAGAGCTCAACGGTGCTTTGTCAACTGCGGCTACCACCCTTGGGTCACACAATCTGGACGGACCAGGCCCTTTTAACTCTGGTTTTTCCAGCCATCGGCATACGCCTCAGGCCGATTCCATGGTTCCGGCACCTAACGCCCCTCCTGTGCTCTAACCACCCATGATCTGGCACCTCCTGGCAGTTGCCATGGACTAGGGAGCCAGTGGTCCCTCCCTGGGTCCTGGAGTGGCATCTGGACACAGCCAAGTGGGGATGCACAGGGATTGAGAGTCAGGCCTATCTGGGTCCAAATGACTGCTCTTCTTCCACTCACCTGTGTGAATCTGGGCAAGTCACTTAAACCTCCTTGAACCTCAACTTCCTCATAGGGCATCCATAGCACCTCAGAGGACTGTTACGGAAAATACTAACAGAACTAATGCATTCTGATCATTTTATAGGAGTCTGGCATGATGGATGACAAACCCTTCACACACAGCATCTCAGTTAATCATCATAACAAGCCTGTGGGGTTTAAGCCTTTTTTAGCCGCCCCCATTTTACAGATGAGGACACTGAGGCTTAAAGGGAGCAAGGAACTTTCCCAGCGCCACACACCTAGGAACTGAGAGCTGAGGCACAAAATCAAGTCTCCCCGACTTACCTACTCTGCCAACCCTGCAAAATAAGGTGTAAAGGACCTAGCTGGTGTCTGTGCCTCGCGGCAACAAGACATGAGCTGTTTCCATGATTTGCTTAGAAAGGAGACATTAGGCCTCCCGGTGCCTGGTCTGACACCACAGGCAGGCCTGGGTGCTGGAGGGCTGCCTCCAGTACAATTCAGCCATTCTCTCCCTCCCCATCGTTTCCATTCTAGCTGCTAAGCGGCAACCTTACATTTTCCTGGGAGCATGTGAGACACAGGAAAGGCCACTCCTGATGTTAAGGCCAAGTTCTAGCCCTGCTTCTTCCAGAAAGCCTTCCTTGGATACCCCCAGGCCTTCAGTTCCCTTCTGCATTCCTGCTGGCACTGAGACCCTGTCCCTCTGCAGCCTGCTGGCACCATTTGCTGTTATTTCACACACTCCAGCCTGTCTGAGGCCAAGTCTGAGGACGGTGGCACTTCTGTGTCTTCCTGGGAGTCCCCACCGCTGCCATATTCTGGATCCCCTTTGCAGGTGTGGCCCTGGTATGCTCCAGGGAGGCCCGCCTAGCCCCTTGGTGTCTTGACAATGAAGTTCTGTCTCCCAGCAGGCCAGCAGCCTCCAGAAACCAAGACTATTTTCAGGACATCACTTAAATACAGAGAAGGGAGGGTGAGGAGTGGAGAGGAACGTGGCACATTTTCCAGAGAAATGATGCTGCCTGAACTACTGTGGCTATTTATAACCCCTGGGAAATGTGGACTCTGCTATTTCCTGATTAGATTAGTGCCGGGGGCGGAAGAGCCAGCCCCCAGGATGTGAGCGGACAGGAACACCTGACCACTTACCCGCCAGTCCCAGCAGATAGATGCCCCCCCGCCACTGGCCCTGGGGAGCGGGTACCTAGGGGCTGCCAGATCACCTGAGAGGGGGGAGACAGATGGGGCTGTGAAGAGCCAGGCTGGGGGAGACCCCCCAGAGGACTCCTCCTTCACCCTACAGGTAATACACATGCCGCTGGGGCTCCCCCACGGTGGGGCCCAGGCAGGAGACAGAAATGAGCCACAGGACATCCGGGAGAAAGTCATGAACAAGCGGGCCACACACAGCCACCGGGAGCACCTCAATTATGTTGTTTGCCTTTGCATTTAGGCAAAGGTCGGGTCATGGCTGCACATTCAGACCTCTGCCAAGGAGACAGCTGACCTTGGGGATGGATGTCCACAAGAGAACTAACTACCAGGTCACCTGCACTGAAATCCTTCCTGCGCTTGGAATCCTGCATTCCTGCTCAGGAGACGGAGACGCACATTCTCAGAGTGAATGCGGCAGGTAGTTGGGTAGCTGCTTCCCCGCCTCACATCTCGGCCAGGAAACCCCAGCGGCCTCACAGGGGCACTGACGGGATCGGAGGACAGGACGGCAGGGGAGGATGCTCTGAGCTCACCTAGGCGACCTGTGGATGGCGGCTGTGACTCGTTCTGCAGGAACATCCTCAAGGGTCCCCTCTGAGAAGCCTAACCCCTTCCTCCCAACCCGTTTCTCGCCAGCCTGGGGCAGGTGACCCCAGTGGATCTCCTTCCCTCTGTTCATGGCCACCTCTCAGTGCTGGGGCTTTCAGAGGCACCAGTGAGTCTGGAGTCCCCACTGCTGCTCCCCTGGGTGGGTGACACAGCCCACGTTCAAACCCAAGTCCTTCTGATGGTGGCCCACAGCCTTCCCACAGTGCCACACTCCCATAGCCAGGCAGCTCGCCCAAAAGCCTTCTGGTGATTTCTGCCACTGCCCCTTCCCACACGCCCTCACAGGGGGCCTGTGGTGGTACCGCACTGTCTACGGGCAGTGGGGATAGCCAGATGGAACTGACAGCTACAGTCCCAGTGGGAGGGGACAAAGGGGCACAGAGCAGCCATCGGTGTGTTACTTTGGGATGTAACACAAGGGCTCACTGGGTGACGAGGACCCATGAAGACAGTATTCACCAGGGACCCCAGGGGCTCCGAGGCCCACCCCCACCCCCTCCCCACAGCCCCTTGGCTCTGAGTCCCTTTCCTCAGAACCTCACCCTGTCATTTCCACAGCACAGCCCCGAGGCCCTGCGGAGCCTGCCCGATCCCTGACCTCTTGTCCCTGGGGGCCTCACTTCTGCTTTCACTCCAGCGCTGCTCTACCCTTGGCTTTCTGAGTCCGGAGCCTGGCATCCCGGGCCTGTCCTGGGAGGTGGCATGGACTTCTCTCGAAGCCAGACTCGTTTGTAGGGCTAATAAAAACTAAGTGCTTCTTAACAAGAAGGACAGCAAATCCAGGATACTGGAGTCGTCACCCTCAGAGGTGAACGGGGTGCTGAATGGAAGGTAGACATGGCTGGCAGTGCTTCTGGGGATGCCTGCCAGAGGCCGAGTGCTGGGCTGTGGAGACCAGGCCCTGAGCCAGGCGTCCTGTCTGACGGCAGTACATTTCCTGTGTCTCCCAGGCCGGTGGCCACGGTGGCGGTACCGGGCTGGCCTTCTCCTGCCCTCCCCCAAGTGTGTCCACATGCTCTGGGCTGGGTCCCCTTGGCACACCCAGGCCAGCCTGTCATTGGGACAGACCACAGGCGTGAGAGGCATGGTAAGGCTGGCAACAGGGGAACCGGGGAGCTGCCAAAGCCTGCCTCTCCTCCTTCTCGGGAAGGGTACTGGAGGATTCCGTCAACGTGGCTGCTCATGAGAGAAGCTCGCAGAGAGGCAGGGAGGGGTGGCAGGAGGACGCCAGGGCCTATATCCTGGCTTCCAGCTCAGCAGCTGGGCCTGGGGAAACCATGGTCAGGCTCAGAAACACCCCGTTTTCCCAGGGGTTGACTCCCCCACAGTTAGGCCAAACAGATTGCTGGAGTGCCCCTCCAGCACTCACCCTGCAGGGTCAAGGTACCCTCTCCCAGGCCCGCTGCATGATAGGCTTGTGCAGACTCTGTACTGCAAGGCACCAGGATCTCGCCTCCCTTTCCCCCGCCCCCCTGGACTTTGAAGTTCTCAGAGGCCCACATATGGAAAGGGTTTAGCAGCTCTGAATGAGGCTTTTATTGAAGCCAGGTTAGCCTCATAGCACCCACTGTGACCTGCCTTCCCCAGCGGTCTGCATTCCAGTGGCTCAGCCTGCCCTCAACCCTAGGCTGCCTCGGGAGACCCCCAAGGCTGGGGGCATCTCTCCCAGAGCCCTGGGACCCTGCCTTCCTCAGGGCTGGCCCGTACACACTGCCTTCCCTGCTCCAGACAGCCTGGACATTTCACCCCAGAACCGGGCCCCAGGCTAACAGCCAGGAAGTTGCCTTGCCTCGGCTCAGGGCCATACTGGGGGCACCAGGGTAATGAAGGCAGGGTTGCTCTTGGGAAAAGGAACTGGCTGCGGCCAAAACAACACAGAGGCAGCCCAGAGCAGCCTCATCTCCAGAGTCAGGAGTGGGAGGCTGAGGTCCTGAGCAGGAAGTTTCATGCTAATTGCCATGGGAAGGCCAAGGGCCTGCCGGACCACCACGGGCTCGGTGGCCTCCCTCTGGACTCAGAGTGCTTCGGTGAGCATTGTGAAAGTCCTACTCTGAAGCTGACCTCATCCTGCCTGACCAGGCCAGGAACGCAGTCTGGGCACAGAGCCTGTTCGTGAGAATGAGTAGCCCTGGCGATTCTGCTGCCTGTGCCCGCGCCGAAGGGCCTCTCAGTGCACTCTTGCCCTGGTCCCACAGGCCGCGAGTCCCCAAGCAGCAAGGCACCCTATCCAGGGCACCCGGCCCCGACCCCTTGAGTTCTATGACCACCCAGACAACCGGGCAACTGAGGATCAGTCATAGGCCCCCACGGGGCTCTGGACCTCCACCTTGCAGGGCGGCATGCTGGCTGAGAGCAGAGTTTAAGTGCTGGCTCCTGGACTAAGCCACTCAGGTCACGCTGGGTCAGTCCCTGAGCCCGTTTCCTCATGTAAAACAGACTAGATAATATTAGCACCTCTTAGGTTATCACCTCTCACATTGCGGCTAGGAATGACCTGGTACTCAGCAAGTGCTCAAAGTGTGTCTGCATCACTAAAACCAGGCTTAAGCTCCCCAGGGGCTTCCCACTGTACTGAGATTAAAAGCTGAACTCCTTATCACGGCCTGCCAGGTCCTACCCAATTTGGCCACTGCCTGCTCCATCCAGGGTGATCTCCTATACTCTCCCGTGGCCTCTGTCTGCTTCTAAATACGCTATGGCCACCCCGGCCACAGGGTTTTCACTTTGCCTGTTCCTCTGCCTGGAATGCACTATCCTGGATCTTTCCAGAATCCTTTTGTCATTTAGATCTTAGTTCAAGGAGCACCTGGGTGGTTCAGTTGGTTAAGCATCTGACTCTTGATTTTGGCTCAGGTCATGATCAGGCGGTGAGATTGAGCCCTAAGTCAGGATCTGCACTGAATCACACTGCTTGGGATTCTCTCTCTCTGCCCCTCCCCTGCTTGTGCTGTCTCTCAAAATAAACAAACGCTAAAAAAAAATTTAAAAAATAATAAAAAAAATCTTAGTTCAAAATTACCTCTTCAGGCAAGGCCTCTCCCTTCTCATTACTCTCTAATCTACTACCCAATTTTATTTTCTTCCCAGCACTTGTCCAGCCTGAAATGATCTCATTTATTGCCTGACTCCCTCTGTAGACAGAAAGTTCCATGAGATTAAGGGTTCTCTGCCTTCTCTGAGCACCTAGTACATGGAAGGCACCCATCAATATTCAGAGACCAAATGAATCAAGTGGGATGTGGGGGGTGGAGAGAAAGCAATGCCTTTCCACCAAGGCTCCTTTAGGACAGGGGTCAAGAAGTCTCATGTTTCCTGCTCACCTCTCAGCTCCTTTGTTCAGTGAATGGCTGGCCTTGGCCCAGGGGCAGCCCTGTGACCTCTCCCACCCAGACTTTCTCAGCGTGTTGAGAGTTTAAGACTTAGGAACAGGAATCTTGAGACATGGCCAAAATCATCACATGAGCTGGATCTAGGAGATCATCCTGTTCAGCTCCTTCATGATACTGATGCCAGAGAATCAAAAAGGTGAAGAGATTTGGCCAAGGTCACACAGCCAGTAAAGACAGCAGGCTCAGAGTTAGAAAAATAAGGCCTCTTGACTCCCACCAGCCTGGTGCCCTCTCTGGCATCCTGTGCCGCATGAGCCCGAAGGGCGGGGTGCTCCAAGGAGGAGGCCAGAACACAAACAAGGCTTCAAGCATGTGATGGGAAGCAGAGCTGTGGCTGTCACTGCTCTGGCTGTGCCCATCTGAGGCACCAACCTTGGCTGGGATCACTGTCCAGGACAGAGAAGGTTCTAGCTCCTGGCTGAGGAAATCACTGTGAAATGACAGGGCCCTCCCAGCCTCTCTGCAGAAGAATCCTAACGGCAAGTTCCCAAGGTGGCTTACCACCTCTCTAGGCTCACCCTGGGGACAAAAGACAATGCAGCAGGGGTGGCCTTAATCTAAAGCTCAGTGGGATCCTGGACTGATTCTGGTTTCTCCCAGGGACTGGGCAGGCAGGTTCCAGACATGGGGGAATGGGTGTTCCTCTAGGATGCTAGGGAGCAGTCAGAACACAAATATCTTTCCTGTCCCCAGCATGAGCTGATAGGGAGAAAGGAAGCCAAGACAGTACTTGCTGACCAGCTCCCGACAATTTGGGAAGCTGGCAGGCAAGGCCACTCAGCAGAGGGCTTTCCAAACTTGTGCTCCCTGACCAGTGCCTGGCAACTCCCCTAAACTAGCTCCTGCAGAAGTTTCTGGGTTCTTTCCAAAATGTCTGCCCTCCTGTGGCCTCGCTGCCTCTGGATACTCCTGCAACACTGGGCTCTGACAGCTCTGGCCTTTCAGGAACCACCTGGGTTGGCAGGCTTAGCTCCCCCTGGTCCGGGGCCATCTAAAAGCTGGGGCACCAAGCCCAGCATGGCTGCCTGGCCAAGCCACCTGTGGACCACAGAGATGCTGGAGACAGCCAGTGCCCTTTCTAACCTCCCCAGGTGCAAAGAAACAGCACTTGCCAAGTGCACTTAGAGTAGGGGTTCCTACCTTGGGATCTGTAACCGTATCTAAAAAAGCATCCAGGGGCGCCTGGGTGGCGCAGTCGGTTAAGCGTCCGACTTCAGCCGGGTCACGATCTCGCGGTCCGTGAGTTCGAGCCCCGCGTCAGGCGCTGGGCTGATGGCTCGGAGCCTGGAGCCTGTTTCCGATTCTGTGTCTCCCTCTCTCTCTGCCCCTCCCCCGTTCATGCTCTGTCTCTCTCTGTCCCAAAAATAAATAAAAAATGTTGAAAAAAAAAATTAAAAAAAAAAATAAAAAAAATAAAAATAAAACAGCATCCAATTTGTGCATATGGGTGGCTCTGTGTCTGGATGGGGGCTCCATAACCTTCATCAGATTCTTAGAGTTGAGGACCCCTGCTCTGTGGAATCAAATAGCCCTCTTGGGAGCCAGCTCAGTGGAGAAGTAGGGGCACTGGAGGTCAGGAGATCACCCATATGGCCCCAGTGAGCAAGTGCTGTAAGAAGCTTCATGGCTGTGAGAATGTGGGGATGTTACTCCATTCCCCTTTGCTAACTCTCCAGCCAGCCTGATCACAATCCTGGCTCTCACA
The DNA here is from genome assembly GCF_024362965.1 of Panthera pardus. Lineage (NCBI taxonomy): Eukaryota > Metazoa > Chordata > Mammalia > Carnivora > Felidae > Panthera > Panthera pardus. Next base: position 56,266,952 of record NW_026526876.1, read on the forward strand.
GAAGCCCAGGAGGTAAATGGGCTGGCCACAGGGGTCTCCAGCCTGAGGGAGAGGCACTATTGTCCCTTTCCTACAGCTGAGGGATCACTATAGGGGTGCAAGTGGGCACGTGAATGATTAAGACATAGACACGGGTCTCTTCCCTCTAGCAGATATGGCAGAGGAGGCGGGGCAGGGGGCGAGGGGCAGGGCAGTGTGTGGGCAGCCAGGGCAGGATAGATGTCTACTGCATAAGGTTTCAAGATCTTTCTTGGCATCCAGAGCCAGATTATGAAATACAGTTAATCAGCCCAAGATGTACCTGTATCTGATAGCCTAGCACCCTTATACCCTCCACACCTAGAACAGCCAGGGGATGGCTGTGTGAGCCTCGGGGATATACGCATGGTTTGAGTATCCGGTGATACCTGTTAGGAAGAACTGTCAAGTTCAATGACAGACTCTGGGAGGGGCTAGGAGCTGTCCTGTGGTCACAGTCAAGATGGCAAAGAGAAGGACCTGAGCCCTAAGGTTCCCCAGACAAGTGACCCAAAGGGGGCTCCCATCCTGTCCTTCCTCAGGCAACACCTCTGACCCTCCCCAGAAATAGAGGGAAGCAAACCCTATCACAGACACTCTGGGGTTCAGCAGGAAACACTTCCATTTACCTTGCTGGCCTCTGGCTTCTTGGCAGAAGTTCTTTTGAGGCAGGGGATTCCCAACACCCTGTGGCAACCCCTGAAGCAGAGCCAAAGTCATCAAGAACTGTCCTCAACCCCCCCCTCCCCGGCATCCTCTGGGCCCTGCCAGTTCAGCCTCAGTCCCCACCTCCAGGCAACCCCCCCACCCCGCCCCTTGCCCAATGCTTCTGGCTTGGCCTCTGCCTCATGGGGGGCCTGCTAGCTTCTCTATGGCTCCCACAAGTGACCCCATTAAAACCTTTGGATACTTCAGGGGGTGGGGGATGGGCCTCCTCCTTCAGCCTCTCTCCCTGCAAAGTGCAAACCAGGGCCCCAGGAGCAGGTGCGATGGGAGGAAGAGCAGGCGCTGAGCCTCATCTCTGGTAGTGTGATTAAAGCGCAAAATTAAAAAACAAGAAATTAAAAAGGAAAGGAAAAGGAAAGCAGAAACGCGAAGCGGTGTCGAGAGCCCTGGTGGAGCCCGCAAACCCAAATGCCACGTGTCTCCTCTGCTAAACGCTTTGCACCACACGCCAACTGCCAAGTCAGAGGCCAGAATGAGGCTTCAGACCCAGAACTCCCCTTGGGGATACGAACAACCCCAAACACAGCCCCCTGGGACCCAGAGGGAAGCCCCTTCCAGCAGCTGCAGAGGCCCCACAGGTTAATACTAACTAGGACTGTCCCATCTGAACACATTCTTTAGCCCCAGCAAGGGGTCCCCAGATAAGTCACATACACCCCCTCCAACCTTTAACAAATCTTTAGTGAAAAGGGAGCAGGAGGGCCACAGGTATCTTGGCATCCACAGCATCAAATCCTCAGGGCAAAGTTGATGAGGAGTTAATGGGCGACCCCGCCTGCCAGGCTGGGTGGTACCTGGCGCCCTTCCCCCATGCCACCTAAGCTGCTGCCTGATCCTAGTCCCCTCCCTGGCTGACAGTGAGCCGCCTGCCCTGCAAAAAATAGGTTAATGCAGCTGGGGAAAGAAGGGGAGTGGGCAGAGGGCCTGGCCCCCCAGGCCCGCCTGTTCACCCACCAGCCTGGGTACAGTTAGGCAGGCTCAGCAAGGTGAATGAATGTCCCGCCATGCAGACCCTCGTGTCTGTGACACTGACATACTTTGTCACACAGCGGGAACTAAAGGACCAAATCCCTGGCCACACAGGGTACCCTAGTGCCAGAGCCACCCTGCGGTTGCACGGATAACAATCGCCTCAGCTGCTCAGCACCTGGCTGGCCTGCCACCCTTGCCCAGAGGGTACCACCAGACGTGGAGATACAAGAGGCCCCCAGAGGCAAAGCTGCCTAAAGAATTCCTGAGGCGGATTCTTGATTTTGCCAGTCACACACGCACGGCGAAAGAACAGAAAGTCTGGGATTTGAGGGGTTGAAAAATTGCCCCCTACCTGCCAGGCACCTCCCCAAAGGCACAGGTAAACCAGAAAGGCTCTGTTTGGCTGGCACCAGGCCAGGAACCTGCTGGGGCAGTTTCTTGCCAACCTGGAGGTTTGGGAATGGACAATGAGCTTTGGGCTGGTGTCTGCTGGCCTCAGCAGGGGCCGGGGAGGGGGGTGCAGGGAAGGGACGGCTCCGGGCTGCCGGGCACAGAGAGCTGCCTCAGCACAGAGGGGCGACGGGAGCAGCTGAGGCCAGCAGGGCTCTGCTAGCCTGGTCCCTGGAGATGCTGAAGGTGACACAGGGGCCAACGCAGGACAGCTCAAGTTGCTGCCTGTCCAGCACTTTCCAAGACTGATGTCACCTCTGGGAGGTCAAGTATGTCCCACTGGCAAGGGGTGAAACTAGACAAGGAGCCAACAGGCCCAAGATCCCTTCCTCTTGGCAGGTGCTGGCTGGAGGTAAAGACCTACACAGAGGGTCTCCCTTCCCCTCCTCCCCAAGCTGCAGGATGGCTTGGAAATCTCCATCAGCCACAGCCACAGCCTCCCTTGAAGGATGGGCATGGCCCTTGCCAGCGAGGACAGGCACCCTGCGACATCTTGCTTAGGCAGTGAATTCAGGGCACAGTTATCAAGTGCTTACTGTGTACTAGGTGCTGGGTCTGGTTCCTCCTCAGATGCCTGATGCCAGGGCCCAAAGCCAGCCCCTAGGCAGCCTGCCCAGCTGTAGGACAGTCGGCTTCTATCTCAGATTTTAATCCCCACCAAGGTCTGGGGCTGCAGGCAGGACAGGCAGTCCGCCCTGGCACAGCTTGGTCTAGGCTGCCTGCTGGGTCAGGAAACCCCTGGCACGCTGACTGGGTTGCCTGATGCCCAGCTGGAACTGGGCCAGCAGTCATCTGGGTGGTCCCTGACAAGGCAGGCCCCTGGAGGCTGTAGCCCCCAGACTCAGCACCACCACCACCTCCACACCATGCTCCCGTCCTCCCTGGTGGGGCATGATGCCCACAGCCCCGTACAAAGAAGTCTTACATGGCCAGTGGTGTTGAGTGCTTCTGCCAGTGCCCCTCAGCAATGTCCACGGGATTCCGGAAGGGGGTCCCACAGGGGGTGGGCACCCTGAGTAGGGGGAACTGAGACCCAGGAGCCCCTTGCTTAACCGTTCACATTCCTGCCTGTATAGACTCAGAAAGGAGCCAGGCTGTCCTCTCCCACAGGAGACAACAACCCCCCTTTTCCTGAGACAGGGACAGATGCAAAGAAAACAGCCAGGGTCAGGGGTGGGGGTGGCAACAGCATTAATCATCAAATTAAGGCCACTTACAACAGACCCACATGCCTACCCCAGCCTCTGTCCTAGGACTCGGTAATCAGGCAGGAGCTGTAGCGGATCTCCAAGGGGGGCTGGGGGGGGGGGGGACAGAGCGGCCCCAGCAGTCCCCGGCCCTCCCACCCACGCAGGTCCCCCTTCCCCCCCTCCTAGCACCTTTTGGCGGAGCAGCTTGCTGCGCACCCGGCCCCAGAGCCGGGCGCCCGTGTTGGGGGGCCGCTTGCTCCCTGGCTCCTCCAGCCGATCCAGGCAGCAGCGCTCCAGGGGCTCACAGACCGCCTTCAGGCTGCAGTCGGGCTGAGGCAGAATGTCGGTCATGCCGGCGGCAGCAGGACCCGGCCCGGACTACAACCGGGCCTGCGGTGCCAGCTCCGGGGACACGGGAGAGGCAGAGGCGCGGGCAGCCTGGCCGCCGGGGCTCAGCTGCAGCGGCGAAGATAGAGGGAGCGTGCGGAGCGCTCAGCCCCCGGGCTGGCCTGGACTGTTACTCCAGCCGGACAGGGAAGCGCATGGTGTGCGGCTCCGCTTTCTCCTCCCCTCCCCGGAGACTGCCTCCCAGAGGAGCGCACCGGTGGCGGCAGGCCCTCTTCTCCGCCTGCTGGTCCGCGCCAGGCTCGCAGGGACGCCCCAGTGCGTGCGCCACGGACCTCCCGAGACCGCGCGGGGACCCGCCCCCACCGAAGGAAGTGACTCAAAGGAGGCGCTGGCGGCTGCCCCTCCAAAAAACCCAACCTCCGGGTTTTAACTCTTGGCAGCCTGGGGCTCCAGCTCACCGACCCTCAGCCCAAGTACTGAATAAAGTTTGACAAGCAGCTAAACACAATCCAGTCCATTCCCCTCTCCATCCGCGGCTAACCCCTTCACCACCAGGCTGCTCCCTGGGGGCCTGGGGGATGTGAGGGGGGCTTGGGAGGAAGCCAGAGGGGGGTCTGCAGGGGGCAGGAGCTGCGTTCTGGCCATGGACAACTGCCCTTGTCCCAGGCAAAGGTCCTGCACTGCCCTGGAGTTCTGCTTCCCCTACTCTCAACTCCTGCCCCCAGGCACCTCCCCGGATGCCAATTTGGTGACAGGACCAGACATGTGTGGACTGGCACTCACAAACCACCTCTTCGGAATGTAAAGAATAACGAAGTTCTCCAGTGGGGCAGCCTCCTGGGCTCTAGGGGTCTGGAAGGAACTGGTCACCATGGGCCATTCTCCAAGGACATGAGCAAAAGCCAAGAATGACACTGGTTACAAATGCCCAACAAGAGGTGCCCCTCACACAGCCACTTTTAACAGTGGCCGCATGCACTTCACCAGAAAAACCCCAAACAGTTTTGTGCTGCCGCGGGCAGAGCCACTTTGGCAAAGGGCAATCAGCCACTTTGTCTGGGCTGGGTGGCTCGGAAGACAGAGAAGAACGAACTTGTTCTTTACCCTCAAGTTGGTAAACATTCTAACCAGAGTGAGAAATGAATCACCAAGTTAGAGCCTGGTGTTGGGGTGGGGGTGGGGGGAAGGCCCCCAGATGGTTAGGGTACACAAAACCCAGAGACATCACATTATGCAGAGCTGGGCTCACAGCAGGAAGGAAACCAACGTTTTCAGGATGCCAACCACGAGCCAGGTCTCATGCAAAGGGCTTTCAGATATCCAACTGCATTTAGGCCTTACAACTTTTGTGATGCCTGTGTTACTGTCTCCATTTTCTGAGTTTTGAGGACTGGGGCTCAGGGAGGGAAAATTCTTGCCTGAGGTCACACAACTGTAGCTGGGGAGTGACAGGTCTCTTTCAAAGCTTCTGGTGCTCACAACCGCTGGGCCTCACTGAAGTGTGGCTGGTTCTTTTTTTTCCTTTTTAAAAAATTATTATTTATTTATTTATTTGAGAGAGAGAGAGAGAGAGAGAGAGAGAGAAAGAGAGTGAGCGAGTGCGTGCAAGCATGAGCAGGGGAGGGGCAGGGGGAGAGAAAGAGAGAGAATCCCAAGCAGGCTCCATGTTCAGCATGGAGCCCGACGCAGGGATTCACTGCAAAGAAAGCCAAGACCTGGTCATAATAAAAGCCACCCTTTACCGAGCATTTACGGTGTGATGGGCACCGTGCTAAGCCACATGGATTAACTCACTTCGTGATTCCTCAACCTTACGAAGTCAGTACCAGCACCCCCATTTTCCATTTGAGGAAATGAAGGAGACCGGAAGTTGAGCACCCTACCCAAGGCCATGCTGGGTCCAGCCAGAACAGGCCCGGCGGATAGCACCACTGTCGTATCCTGCATTGCAGGATCTGGTTCTGCACTCCCTCTGCCTGGCGGGTAGAAGTGGGGTCCTGGAGCTCTGCTGGGCTCTGGGTGTCCCTGCAGGGTGGCCGGGCCAGCTCCATCTGTTCTAGGGCTCCACACTCCACACCTGCTTCTACACAGCGCAGACAGGGCTAAGCTGCCAAGGCTGCACGGAGTCTCCTCACATCTGAGCCAAAGTTGCCCAAAGTCGCAGCAGCTAAACACGGCCGGCCCATGACACCTTGCCCGGTACTCCCTGAGGGGGAGAAAAAGAGACCCACAGAGGCAGGGACATATCTGTGTCCCCTGCCCAGCTGAGGCCTGAGGCCCCCTATCCCTCCTGACCGGTCCATCCCTAATCTGCCTCTCCCAGGGCACCAGATGCTCCCTCTGAAGAGAGTCTTCCTCCAGTCCCACAAGGGGCCAGGCAGGTTCCCCACCCTGGCTGTCACAAAACCCATTCCTCCAGGAAGGCATCGCTCACTGCTGCAGTCTTCACTTCTCCAACTCATTCATTTCATTCAAGAGGCGCTGACTGAGGGCCTGGCTATGTGTTTGACCCTGGGTGTGGGGCTGAGGAATCATCACAGACATGAATCGAAAGTCTGTGCTTGACAAGGCTGAGAGCCCAAGAGAAGAGCAAGACATGGGCTTAAATACCTTTAACAGGCAGCAGAAAAGCACTCCCTCACTTGACACATATCAAGTGTGTGCCTACCATGTGCCTGCCATACCCAGATGGCCAAAGCATCACCTTAGCTCTCATGAAACCCAGTCTTAGGCCTTAAGAAGAGCACAGATAAAGTGCAATGACAGTTGAAGGAAAGGAGAGCAAATTTCTAGTCAGAGGAACCGCAGAAGGCTTCTTGGAGGAGGAGGGGTTGGCATGAGCCTTGAGAGCTGTGGAAAAAGGCCATCCGCTTGGCTTTCCTCTGCAACCCTTCAGCTGACGTGCAACCGCTGGTTGTGTAACTGGCTGGGAAGGTGCCATTAACATCTCTGACCATGTCGGTACGCTTGGTACCATCAGCTGGTTAACTTCAAAACTGGCCCCTTGCTGGCTTTCTAAGGTTCTCTTCCTTCTATCTGGGTCATATGCCACAGGGTACAGTTTACTCCCCCAGACTGCACCCTGTGGGACAAGGTGTGCCTCCCCCACCACTGGATGTGTGGGAGAAGGGAGGCAGTCTAGATCCTGTTCCCAAAGCCCTATGCTTGCCTGTCATAGGAACCCCAGGCTCAATACTTGTCTGGGTAAAGCAAACTCTGATTGGGTGAAAGCTGGCCAACTGGTCTCCATGGCGACATAAGCGCCTTAGCAGATGGGTAGCTGAGTTGGGAGGCTCTTCCCTTGAGATGTTCATCTTTCCCTTCCTCCCTGTGGGCTGGGGGCTCTCTCTGGGACAGCACAGATTTGCCTTCTCTTCCCTAAGCCTGACTCACTCCTTCCTGGAATCAATGGTCTAGGAGCAGGCTGCAGGGGGGTTTGTGCAAGACAAATGTTCCCAGTCACTTCCTCAAAAGCGACCGTCTGAATTCCAGTCCCTCCAGCCCACCACAGACCCTTCCTCATCTTTGCTGGATGGGCTAGGCTTAGGCTGTCCTGACCACCCAGGAAAGGACTGCATCCCCTTCCCCCTTCTGTCCATCCCTTCCGTCCAGCCACACCTGGCAGAACCCGCCGCTGAGGACATGCAAGGGCCCCCTGTCTGGATAAACAGAGCCTGGGCGGGAAGGCCCACACGAACAGATGTCGCTGTCTTTGGAATTAAAAACATTCCTAGTAGACTGTCCTGTCTTCCCTCATCCCTTCTCTGCACCCCCCACTTCCAGGCTCTCTGCAGAAGGAACAAGAAGGGCCGCCCTTAGGGAGGTGCAGGGCCCTGGGTTCCACCTAAGGAGGGGTGTATATCTGGGGCGGTTGGGGCCAGGCACCCAGCACAAGCCTGCATGAGGCAAAATCGTGTTAAAGTGATCAGTAGCGGCATCACTGAAGAAAAAAAGGTCAACAGGGAATAGATGCAGCCTGAGATGTGTGGGCGGGAGAGGCAGGGACTGCCACCAGTGCTGCCTTGGTGACAGCTGGGGGTGGGGACGGCTTCCAGGCAAATCCTCCAGCCTGTGAATGTTAGGAAGAAGGTTCTTTCTCAGGACTTTGGGATGCTGCTGCCACTTCTCTGGAGTGACCCCCTTTTCCGCAGAAGACTTCCCTCTTCTCCCCCAGCCCAGACTAGAACCCTGATCCTCTATCCCTGGGATTGCACTGAGGATGGGGAGCAGAGCTGGGGAGCAAGGTGGTGGTGGACAGCATGATGGAGTCTGAAGCTGGAGGGCTGCAGAAAGGAAGCCCATGGCAGTCCCCGCCCAAAGACAGGCACAGGAGTCCAGCCTGAGAGAACCAGCAGGGCCAGCAGCCGGAGCCCAGACAGACCGGGGCCCTCGTGCAGGGTGTGCAAACTGGCGGGGCATGTGGTACATCCCAGAGCAGCTGTGAGAAAGCACGAGGACACTCCCCTTAAGATTCCTGGCTCTGTATCCCTGCATCCTTAATGTGTGTTCTCACCTCCTTCTGTACTTATCCTATAGAACTATACCAAATGGCACATCCCTGGCAACCCCTAGTGATTCTCATGGCATATTTGGTCATGGAAATGGCTGGAAAACCCACTGGAGCCTTTGGGAACATCTCGCTTATCTAAAACAAACCCCACCCAGGGACAGAGCGGGAAGAACACACCTACCGTGTCCTTCTATTTGTTCCCCATACAACTCATGGCCAGACCAGCACCCAGACCCCTTTGACTTCTTGCCTGCTCCTTCTCACCAGAAGGAGGTATGTGGCCAGGGTCTCCCAGCACAGTGTTGGGGGAGAGGCAGCCCCCCCCCCCCCCCCCCCCCGCCCCAGGCCTCATGCTGAAGACACAACAGCCTCAAACAGGAAGGTTTGAAAGTAAGTCAGGATCCAGTGAGGCCCTATGCCTTTTTTTCTCCTGCTCTATGATTAACCAACTCTTTTCCACTCAACTCTCAGCTCCAAATGAACAGAAGAAAGCTCCTGGGAGCCAGGTAACCTGGGCAAGAGTCCTGCCTGGTCACTGGAGACTCAGGAGCCACTTTCTCTCTCTGAGCTCAGTTTCCACACCTGTTAAAACAGGGGCTTGGACCAGACAAATGGTCATCAATGAATTTCTTTTTTTTTTTTTTTTTTTTTTTGCAGAGGACACTCTCTGCCTTTCTTTCCAAATGAAATCTTATACCAAAGTCTCCCTGCCCCCCAGTCAGATAAAAACAGAAGAAAGAAGAGGCCCCTGGCTAAAGCCCAGGATGGATGGGGTGCTCCAGGTCCCTCCCAGCAACCCCTAAGCTCAGTAGGCAGAACCTGGAGCCCCTTAGCCTCCTTCCAGGGGATGGTTCTCATGAGAACTGCTGTTTCTCTTAACCACAGCCATTGGCCCCTGCTTGCCCTCAGGGCGGGGAGATGTGGAGGCTGGGGAGATGAGGGGCTTTTTAAGGAGACTTCCGGGTCAGAGTCCTGGCTCTGAACTCGTGTCTTATCTCTACTTTTCTCTCTGCTTTGGGAAAGCTGTGGGCCTCTGCTTTGCTGGTGTGGGTTCCCTTCGGAGGCCTTCCAAATGGATAACACTCACCGAGTCATTCAGGCTGGTGCTTTCTGGGTCACCTTGGTCCTGAAGCCAGTACAGCCCAGCTCTTGCCTCTAAGGGTATGAGCAGGCTAGGCTGTGCCCAGCCTCTCCTGTCCCAGCTCACGGGAAGTGGGCTGCGCCTGGGGGTCAGACCCTTGCGGAGTGCCACCACTGCTCACACCCTTCAATGCCGTGGCAAAGGCTGGGCTGCAGTGAGGGGCCATGGCTGGGTCTGCAGCACCCACAGTGAGGGAGGCTGGCAGACCCCATGTGAGGTGCCCCATGTGAGCATTCATATCCACCTCAGCCCTCACTCAGGGATGTCCCTGGCAATTCCTCTACTAAGTCCTTTTCTCAGAGATCTTTTCAAAGAAATCAAAAGCAAGACCACCCAGAGACCAGTTTTTTTGATTTCTAGGAAGATAAAGTTGCAGCCTCTGCCTGCAGGGAGCTCAGCGGTTACTGAAATGTACAGTCACCTCTGTAATCTCATTTAATATTCACACGGGTTCCAGAGGAAGCACTCAAGAGGTCACCTGAGGCCACCTTGCTATTAGGTGGTGGAGCTGGGATCAAACCCAGCTCTTCCGCCTGAGTCTGGGAGCCCCCAGAGCTGGGAAGACAGCACCCCTCTTGTGGTTTGTTGAGAAGCTGGATACTCTCAGGCCCTGAATGAGTCAGTTCCCAAGGTCCTCTCTGAATTAGCTTCTCTGCTTGCCACCCACCCGAGAGGTGGGCCTAGGGAGTGGGCACCAGGCCTGCCCTCAAGGTGGCATTCCCAAGAGGGGCAGGAGGGCAAGAGGGAGATTCCAGCCTCCAGCTGTTTCCTATTGAATGCTTCCCATCTCCAGAATCCACTGGGGCAGAGTCCGCCTCCCCACATCAGGAACACCTGGGAGGCGGAGGCGGCTGAGCAGGGGTGGAACGAGAGAGGTTGGAGAAGTGTGGGGAAGTCTCTGGGTAGCGGGGCACTGGCCCTCCCAAGGTATCCCGCCCCTGGATTTCCCCCATCCTGCTGCCTGCTCTCCAAGTGTAACTGAGGCATCTGGACCAGTCTTGAGAAGTGACAGCAGGTGGGAATGAACAGCTCTGAGACGGGCAGGGGATGGGGTGGGGCAGGACAATGGCTCCAGTCCCAAGACCTCTGGGAGGAGGCAGTGTCTGAAGCAGGGAGAGGAACAGTGCTGGCACCAAACCTCCCCTGTCCCCATGTGCCTCTGGGCTGGCCTGGTGGTGGTGGCAGCAGCAAAGAGAAGAGCCCTGCGTGGGCCAGCTCTGAGAACAGCAGGCAGCAGGGATACGAAACGCAAACTCTAGAGGCAGACGCTTCCCCTGCTTGTGCACATCAGGACTGAGGCTGGGTACAGGGGAGGACTCCACCTTCTGGGGGGAAAGGCCGAAACACCATTCCCAGCATGGCCACTGCAGCATCCCAGGGGAGGGAACTGCCTAGCATTGTGGATGCCAGGCCAGGGGTTGAGGGCTGGGGTGGTGGAATGAAAGGGAAAAGCCAGCCCCAAGGCTTTCTCATAGCTGCCCCCACACCCTTAGGTAAAACCAGGCCATTCCCAGGATCCAGGGGCCCAGCAGTGGTCAGCGCAGCCCGAAAGACGATTGGGAGAAGGTGTCAAGGACCCACATGAATGTCCCTCTGTTGATCCCACCCAGGGAGGGACCCTGGCACCTCCTGGCACCAGCCATGAAGAACCAGAGTGGGCAAGAGCTAAAAATGTCTGGGTCAACCAGGCCTCTGCCCCAGAGCCCAGGCTCCCAGAGCAATAAAACTGACATGCCTGGCCCTCCAGCAGTCAAACAGGGACAATAGACCCCTCAAGGGCCAAAGACAGGGATGTGGGGTGGGGGAGAGCCCTTGACTCCTGCCCTAGCAGGCTCCTGACCCACGCTTACTCTGAATTTCCTCATGCTCTGCAGAGTAATTGAAACCAGAAACAACTCTGGGCCAACAATGGCCCCTTGTTCCCGGCTCCTCACTCACTTTGTGCTCTAGGCCTGACCGCACCATGCCAAGCTGAGAGCTGCACCAAGGGAAGAGCCCAGGGCTGCTCAGTCCAGGGTCCAGGCAGGGAAATCTTGGCTGCCGGGTGGTAGGGGGCCTAACCTTGACCTCCAGCCTACTCTGAGGTCAGTTCATCAAAGCTGGGTCTGACCTTCATCAGCATAACAAAATAGATATGGCCTCAGCCAACCTAAGGTCTATACAGAGGGGGCCACTTGCAGGTGACAGCCTTTGGGAGGGGGTGCTGCTTGACGAGCTATACCTGGAGTCCCTGTAGGAAGGTGGAGGACAGTGTATCTGGACCTGCCAGTTTGGGCAAAGGGCTGTCATTATTAGATGAGCACGGACTCTGTGCCAGCCCTGTGCCAAGGGCTTCATGGACTTCCACATTCAATTCTCATTAGGACCCATTTTACGGATGAGAAAACAGAAAATAAAGTTAACTTACTCTGTTCTCCCAACTAATGAAAGAAGAAAGCTGAACTCTGAACCCCAGATCTGTTGGGCCTCAAAGGCCCAACGACACTGACATATCAAAATTCTCCTCTTTTCTTTACTACATGCTGAGGTCCTGTTCACTCTTCATATCCACAGCACAGTGCCTGACAATTAGAGGGTGCTCAGTATGCAGAAAGGCATGAAGAAGGTAGTGAAAGCATGGCTCTTTCAGGGAGGCTCCTCTGAGCCTTACAACAAGCTGGTGATGAAGGCAGAGTGGGAACAGTTATCCCCATTTAACAGATGAAGAAACTGCAGCCCCCAGATAGCAGTCTTCTGACCCTCAGTGTCAGGGTCACTCCCTCCACACTCAGTACATATAAACCATGACCTAGGGAAGGGCAGAGGAGATCCGAGGAAATAAGGGTCAAGGAGACAGGGATGCCTAAATTGGGGGAAAGAAAGCCAAGAGGCAACTGTTTTAACCAGAAAAGGCTAATAGTGACCAGTTGGTCCTCCACTTGTGGGGCCCTGCTTTCTGGTAATAGCTGGAGACCAATGAGCAGTTGGCTGGGGGTGGGGAATCTTGGGTCTGGAGAGGAGGAGGCTATGAAATCTCCACCCTCAAAGACCAGGCTTTTTCTCACTTAAAAGGAAGAAAGTCTAGGGGCGCCTGGTTGGCTCAGTCGGTAGAGCATGCCACTCCTGATCTCAGGGTCGTGAATTCAAGCCCTACATTGGGTGTGGAACCTACTTAAAATAAAATTTTTTTTTAATTAAAAAAAAAAAAAAAAAGGAAGAAAGTCAAAAATAACCAAAATGTCCATTGGTGGATGAGTGGATAAACAAATTGTGGTCTATGCATTCAATGTTATTCAGCATTAAAGAAGGACATTCTGGGAGGGGTACCCAGGTGATTCAGTCAGTCAAGTGTCCAACTTTGGCTCAAGTGTCCAACTTTGGTTTGTGGGTTCGAGCCCCATGTCAGGCTCTGCAGTGACAGTGTAGACCCTGCTTGGGATTCCCTCTGTCTCTGTCCTTCTCTGACCTGTGCTTTCTCTCTCTCTTTCTCTCAAAATAAATAAACTTTAAAAAAAAAAAAAAAGAAAAGGAAATTCTGCGGGCCCCTGGGTGGCTCAGAGCCGCCCGCATCGGGCTCTGTGCTGACAGCTCAGAGCCTGGAGACTGCTTCGGATTCTGTGTCTCCCTCGCTCTCTGTCCCTCCCCGCTCATGCTCTCTCTCTCTCTCTCAAAAATGAATGAACATTAAAAAAGTTAGTTTAAGAAGGAAACTCTGACACATGCTACTGCATGGATAAACCTCAAAGACATTATGATTCCACTTCCATGAGGTCCCTGGAATGGTCAAAATCACAGACAAAAAAAGTAGAATGTGGTGGTTGCCAGAGGGGTTACCTTTTTTGTTTTGTTTTGTTTTTTAAAGTAAGTTCCATGCTCAACATGGAGTTTGAACTCATGACCCCAAAATCAAGAGTTGCATGCTCTACCAACTGAGCCAGCCGGGCATCCCCTGGAAAGTTACTGTTTAATGGGTATGGTAAGTTGGGATGATGAGAAAGTTCTGGAAAAAAAAAAAAAGTTCTGGAGATGGCTGGTGGCGATGGTTGCGCAACAACGTGAATGTATCTAATGCCTCCGGGTGACACTAAAAATTATTAAAATAAATTTTATGGTATGTATATTTTACCACAGTTGAACAAAAAAGAAGGTCTAGATATTGTCAGATGTGCCCAGCAGGGCTTTGTGTCCTAGTACTGAAGGCAGGGGACTGGCCTTCGTGACCTCCTCTTGAGTGTCATTTATAATAGCTCTGAACCCTCACAAGCTTCCAAGAGGCCAGGTCAAGAATGTTATAGAAACTATCCCCTTTCCCCTTCTGACATGGGCTCTGCACTTTGGAAGGGAAGAGGACAGAGGCAAGGCATCCTATCAGGCCTGAACTTTGCAACTGGGGGTGAAGGGCACCAGGATAGCTGGAGCCTCCTTCCTGGCCTGGGACCCTGCCCCTTCCCACCCCAGGGTCCTCAGTACTCCCAGGTGAAGCCACCTCCTACCCTGGGGTGTGTGTGTGTGTGGGGGGGCAGAGCCAAGGGTGGGGGCTGTCGCCACGCCACGTCTGGCTGAGCTGAGGAATGGGGGTGGAGCAGGGGCATGGAGGGGCTCCTCTGGCTTAGGTAGCTTCTAGGTCTCAGACTCCTCTTTAGTCTGGAGTCAGTGGCAGGAACCGAGCTATGGGGTCCTCAGGGACAGCTCTCCCCTCAGGCCATGCCAGTCAACAAGGGCTGGGCCCTGGGAATATGCTAATCAGCCAGCGGGTAGGTCCCAGTTGGGGACAGCACATCTGGAGCCTGGAGTAGCATAGTTGGAAATAGACTGAGATAAACATATGGGAGTCCCCTGGGGCCAGGGAGCCAAGGCAGACAAAGGGGGGCCTCCTGGCTGAGAGGTTCCTCGGTTAGGCGGGGGTGGGTCCGCAAGGAGGAGGCAGGCAGTGGGGGTGGCCTGGACAGAGAATCTGGACATACTGGCCTCTTGGGTCTGGGGAACAAAGGGAGGGCTCCTGACCGTGGAAGAGGAGAAATGCACTAAGCTGGGGGTGGGGGAGGCTCCAGGAAATTTGTAGTGACAAAGGGCAGATCCCTGAGGGTCACAGACTGACACCCACCCCATCTAAGAGCATTTTCTTTCATTCATTTGCCCAGCAGCTGACCAAGCATGACCAACGGACTGGGTCCCTGAATTTGGAGCCCCTGCTCAACCACTGTGGCTCTGTCACTCACCCTTTCTGGTCTCAGTTTCCTTCTCGGCCCAAAACAGGATTGGATTAAATGCCCCCTAGGAGTCCTCTGGCCTAAAACCCTTCTGATCTCTTCTTTCATTCATTCCTTCAATCTCCCTCTGACTTGTGTTACTCACAATCCCTCCTGCTCGGGGCAGGCAGGTTCTTTAATTTCCTGGGACACTCCCTGCACATCCCTGCCTCCCAGCATGGCCACAAAGGCCCTTTCCCCCAGAATGCCCACCCGCTCCTTTCTGCTGATCCAGAGCCTGCCCACCTTGCTAGAATAACACAGAACCTTAAAATGGCAATTCATGTGCTGGCCATTATGTAAAATGATTTTTATGAAGTATAAGATCTACTCTGGGTAATGTAATAAAAAAGGTAATTATAAAGACTACATACAGCCCCAGAAAAAAGGGAGGTAATGATATTACATGAAAATAGAAAAAATACAAAATACACACTGTGATTAAAGCTATATAAAAATTTCTATGCCTGCGGAAGGGAAAAGGCACAAAGTCGAATGGCTGTTTCAGAGGAGTGGGAGGAGGGACGGCTCGTGATTCTGTTTCAAGTCCCTTTACTATTACTGCAATTTTCCTTCTAATATAAACACTGCATTTGGAATTTTAAAAAATCCAGGGCTCTCAAATCCCCCTCACTCCACCTCCTCCTGGGAGCCTCCCCGATTCCGGCCCACGGTGGTCTTTCCTTCTTTGAATTCCTGCTGCACGCTTTTCCATCTTATTCCACAGGGAACAGCGGCAGGCAGGAGAACGTCTGCAGAGGACAGGGCTCTAGCCTGCCTCCAGTTCTGGTTCTGGTCCTGTCTCCCTCCCCAAGGGCAGCCTGGCGTTGGACAGGTCACCTACCCCTTTGGTGCCTCAGTCTTCTCATCTTTCCAACTGCGATCGCTTTCCTCTCCCACAGGGTACGTGAAGACCCCTGAGAAAACAGCTGCAAGTGCTGGGTGCTAGCTCTGGGGTGCTATCACCATCATTACTGGCATCTTGTTGTGCTCTCTTGTGGCTTGGCTCTCCGATCTTGAGGCCAGGCCCCTATGGATCTTGGAGCAGCCAGCCCATGGTGGGTACACTGCAGATAGATGGTAAGTCCCCCACCCCTGGCTCTTTTCTCTGCAGGCATGCTCATTCTGCTTCTTGCCAGGTGCACCAGGCGGTAAGCATCCCCTGCCAATGTAAAAGGACTCCAGGCTAAAGAAGGACTAGGCTCACTTTATACCATAAAGTGGGGTGCTGGGGCAGAATATCACCCTGGCTCCTTCTCTGGGCCACTAGCCATGCCAGTGCCCTGTACCCAGCCTGGGAGATTCCTTGATGGAGGCCTGGGGGATAAGGACACAGCACAGAGAGGGCATGGTTGCCCTGCACACGGTCAGCAGAGGCGACGGGCCTCAGTGTCCTCACGGGGAGGATGTAATTGTCATTTTCCTCGCAGAGCTGTTGCGAGGATCAGAGGAGATCATGTTTGGGAATGTGCCTCCAAGAGCCCAAGGGCTGGACACACGTGTTGCTGATCAGTGCTGCCATTTGTCTGCCACTAAATGCTGTCCCGCACCCCCAGCCTGCTGCTCCAGATCCCCTGCCCCCACTGCCACAGCAGGCAAACTCAGAGAGAGACTCGTTTCTGAGCAAACACCTGGAGCTCAGGAAACGGAATCCCTCGCTGTTCTTTGGATGGGCTGAGTAGGAAGGGGCTTAGAAAGAAGGTGGCAGACAGGCATGGGCCTTCTCTCCCCTGCCTCTCCTTCAGGTCACCCGAACATTACCAAAGATGGCCCCTATGGCAAGGCCACCTTTAGCTCCTTCCTCAGTGCCCGCCAAAGGGGAGCAGAGCCCTGTGCCAGAGGCTGGTGCCAATTCCTTTCCTTGGACACGTGGCATAAAGGGAGGTGGGAGCAAGATGTGGGAACAGGCTGTTCTGTGGCTCCGCGGGGCCTGGCCACATGGGACTGGCTCAGCGCAGGCTTTCCACCCAGCCTGGTGATCCACAGGGGCTCCGTGGGGCATCACGGGGGAGCAGGCTTTATGAGGCATGGCGCACACTGGGCAGGACACCCCCACCCCTCCCTGACCCACGGGCAGGAGGGCAAGGCAGCTCCATAGCTGAGGGCCAAGGGCTGCGCCCTGGGGAGGAGAAGGCTGGGAGACTCCGAAGTCCTCCAGAGAATGCTGGCTCTCAGCTGGCCGCTCATAGGCCCAGGTCAGCTGGCAGCAGGAAGGTTTGTATTTCTTTTAATATCAACTCCCAGGCATTTAACATTCCTCGAAGCTTAAACACAGAAACATTTTCCTTACCAGACTGTGCTTTCTTCTCTGCCAAACATAACCTGGCTTCCTCCCCTTCCCCCAAAGCCTCCATCTGCTCCTGTCTCCAAGACGTAATGATTTATGGTGTGTTTCCCCTGGGGCTTGTGAGGCTGACAGAAATGAGGAGGAGGAGGGAAGCAATGGAGCTGGAAGTTCAGGTGGGGACGGTGCCATGGGGCCCTGGAATCTGGATTCTGGGGAGGGGGGGTCAGGACCCACAATGCTCACTTGAGGAGGCTGCCCTGGATACCCTTTTTAACTCTCCCATGCCACGGCCACCAATGGCCCAGGAAGCGTGGCAGTCACTTTCTTGGCTGGGTATCTCCTGGGGCTGAGCGGGCCAGCCCCAAACCCCTTCCCCGCCTGTCCCTCCGGCCAGCCCAGGGATATGGAGATGGGGCCCCCACCCCTTATGCCTGCAGGAAGTGGGTTCTGAATTTACAGCCCTCTCTCTCATCTAAATTAATGAAGGACTGGCTTGTGGTTGCCTGGCAGCCCGGTTTCCCTGGTGACAGTGCTGAAAAGCAGGTCCCACAGCATCAGGAACGGACACGCACAGGAACACGGGCGACAGGAGGCGGATGGCCGGGCCCCCACCGAATAATGCCATTCCCCTGTTCTAACACTGAGGTGCAATAGGTGGGAGAAGGAAGAGGCCCATATGGGTCCCCAAAGGGCACTACCGCCAAGAACTTTACCCAGCCAAAGCCAGATACCAATCTCTGCAGCCTCAACAGGGCAACAGAGAACAAACACTTCCTTTGAAAAAGCATCATTCAGCCCCCCCTCCCCCATCACACCTGGGGCAATTAAGCTCAGAGCACCTAATGCCCATGGGCTCTGTCCCAGTGCTAGTTACTGCTTCCCTTGATTTCGTGGTCACAGAATCCACCCCCAACAAGGCCACTTGTGTCCTAAACAGAAGGTGCCAGATGGAGTATGGATGGCTCCATGCTGAATGTCATCCCTCCAAACCTGCATCCTCTTAATAGGTGAATGAATAGCAGCCATCTTCAAAACTGGCAGAATGTTCCAGAGACACAGGCTGCAAATAAACAAGGCTTTCAAGAAACACAGCTGAGGCACATATACTCTTACCCTGACTCAGGACCTGGCTCTACCAATACCCACAGAACCTACCCGAAGCCAATGAACTCCTGGCATGAGTAAGGCCCAGCAGCCCTAGCAACAAGTCGGAGACCAGCCCCCAGCAAGCCAGCTGGGTCCTAAGCCCTTCCAGCTTAGTGGCAAATGCTCAGGGTCTCACTCCTCCTATGCCAGACATTGCTAATCAAACACAGCATTCATGGATGCAATATAGCCTCAGAATCCTTCTCAGCACAATGTTCCTGGGAAAAGCCACCAGCAGATCAGAGTGGAGATGTGACAACCAAGGTAGGAGTCATCTCTCCAGCCCACCATGCAGGAGTGTGTGTGATGTGCCTGAGCCAGCCGTGAAGCCCAAGGAAGCAGGCACACGTGGGCTTCTGGAGCCATCTCCAGCAGGGGAGAACAACCACCTTGGGGAACTTTTCCCAAACCAGCTTTAGACCCAAGTCACAAAGGGCCAAGCACTTTAGCCAAGAGGGCAGGTAGGAAGGACTCCTTCCCAGTGGCACTGCCTCTTGGCAGTTTCCAGAGCCCTGCCTCGGTGCCCTGGCCGCGCCCGGACCCTCACCTGGATCTGTCCTTTGCCCATGATCTTGTCCACGATCTCGTTGTTGTCCTTGTTGACCTTGGTCTTGTCATAGCACTTTTCGTAGCACAGGATCCTCAGGGACTGGGAGCCCTCCAGCTCAATCTCAAACTCCTGGGGAAAGATGGTACCACGATCCTGAACTTCCAAAGCTGAGACACAAAGCTTCCTGGCAGGTGGGGGCCCCAAACTTGCAAGGTGAGAAAGGGGTGAGGGGGGCCCATGAGGAGCACATTGCAAGGCATGGAGGAACTTCCTCTCTTTCTGGAGCTCCAGAGGCCTCCAAATTCACTGATGAGGTGGAGTTTGGGCCTGAGCTAAAAACCCCATGTCTAGACGTAAACACAGTATCAGACACCAAATGAGCACGGAGTGGAGAGCAGAGGGGTTGGAGAGAGAGAATTCGCCAAACCAACAGGCTCGGCCACCCCCAGCCAACAGGAGGTGAGCACGGGGAGTGGGGTGGGCACAGCTGGTGATAAGCTCAGGGGTCCCTGTGGGGACACCAGCCCCCTCCACTCACCTCATCCCATTTGGGCTCTGTCGTGTCCCGGAACACCCTGGTTTTGGCTTTGCTGACAAAATAGCCAAAGGAATCCACCTCCAGGGTGCAGTACAGGTCTGCAGTGGGGACAGGCAGAGACACATCAAAGTGAGGTCTGAGACTCAGGACCTCGGGAGGGAAAGGGGGATAAATGCCTCTGTCCCTCCCAGCGTTCCTGCAGGGCAGCCCTCAGTGTTCCCCTTTCCACTTCTCTGCCCTCTTCTTAGCTGGCTCTGCCCCTCCCGCCTCATTCACCACCCTCCAGCTACACTGGCCTCCTCCCTCCAACGTGCCCAGCTGCTCTCACCTGAGGGCCCTTGCACTTGCAGTCCTTCATCCCTGATCCTGGCTTGGCTGCCTCATCCCCACGAAACCCATGGCCGAGGTCTTCACTGACCACGCAAACTGAAGAAGCTCCCCTCTCCCGTCCCTCTCCCCGCTGATCCCACGTTCGTCAACAGGGCATCTGGCATTGGAGGTGGGAGGCTCTGGAGGGCATTTGGCCCCTGGGCGCTATAAATCTGGAGCAACCCCCACTCGCTGTGACAAACCCAAAACGCGCCCCCCCCCGCCTTCCAAAAGCTCGGTTTGTTTTCTTCATAGCACTCGACTTTAACTCAAGTTATCTTTCTGCCCGTCTGTCTCCCCTCACTACATCGACACCACACAGGCAGAAGCCTGGTCCTCCTAGCCACCAGTGTACCCTCGGCACCAAGGACAGGGCCTGCACAGAGTAGGCACACTGTGAGTATTTGCGGGATGAATGAATGAATGAAGCTCTTACCACCACCCCAAGTGCTTCAGGTGACAAAGTGGTGGAGGGCTGGGGTGGGAGGAAGGGGAGTTTTCCCTAGTGTTTCCACCTTGAACCGTGGCCTTTAAGGCTGAAAATCTTCTCCCCTCCACTCCGAGATCCAGCTGATGCGGCCACAACACTGGGTAGCCACCCCAGGCACTCTGCAAATCCACAGACTCCCTCTGGGGCTCAGACCCTGGCACCCCTCCCCCTCCATGGGACCTGTCAAGGTTGTTTCCCAGGGTAAATGGTGCTTTGGAGGTGCTTTGGGGGTATTAGAGCCAATCCTCTGACTTGTGAATCAAGGGGCAGAGGTCAGAGGGGGGACATACATGCCCCTCCCAGGCCCCCGTTAAAGGGCTTTCCTCAGAAAGGAGAGAGGATGGGGCTGCCCCCGAGTTGTCTCTGGCCGGGTGTGATGCAGACCAGATATAGCTGGGTATCAGAGCACACTGGAATGTGGGCACGGATTAAAGCAGGAATCACGATGGTGTCTACATCCCAGGCCTGACAGGGCAGATGTAATGAACTTATTAGGACAAAGAGCCATGGTTGAAGATTCATGGGGCCTAACCCTGCGGACTTAGAGTGAACACGTGAGTGGCTCAGGAGGCCGGTAGAGGGAGGAGGTGGGGACAATCTGGAGGTCAGGAGAGGTTTTGTAGCAGCTCACCTCGTGTCTAACCGCCCTGACCCAGTTTGGGAGGCAGAACATCTATCTGCCCTTGGAGAGCGGGCCACTCTCCCCCAGTAAGCTGGCTCCCCGGGGCCCACGCTAGCAAACAGGGAGCAGAGAGACAGGGTGAGGCACCTGGGCAGTGTGGGTCACAGACTCAGGTGTATGTAACAGTCCTAAGGAGCTTACTCACCGGGAATATTCCCGGGCAGCTTCCCGGACCCTCCCCAGAACCCTGGGGAGTCTGTGTGTCTGGGGAGGGTCCAGGAAGCTGCCATGTGTACAAGCACAGCTTGAGTGATAAGTGACGTGGTCCTGGCCATACTGAGAGAAACCCTTCTCTAAAGCAAAAAATAGGCGTGTTGCTAAATGGGAATGATATCAGTGACCTCCGAGGGACGTCGAGGATCACAGCAGAAAATCCACTTGAAAGGACTCTGAACATGCCAAGGCATGTCCACACGCTGGCCACATTGGAGTTTTCTCCAGCATCTAGCAAGGTGCCCAGGCGCGGTAGTAAGCTACCCCATGAACTTCACAGTAAATGTTTATCAAATGGCTGGCTGTGAGCCAACGCCACATTTTCTGTGTGATGTGCCACAGGGAGAGAGGCACAGGACACACCTCCCCACTGCCACAGAGAAAGAGAAGGGGGGGGGGCGGGAAGGGGTGGGTGAAGAGGAGAGGAGTCAGGAGCCTTGGGGTTCTGACCCTCTGTGATGTTAAGTCCCTTTAATCTCTCTGTGACTCAGTTTTCTCATCTGGCAAATGGGGAGAAACAATCAGGTGTCTAACTGGCTCACAAATTCCTACGGGGAAAAGTTAGATAAAAAAGTGTAATTGTATTTTGTCAAACACTAAGATCTGCACAGATTTAGTAGATGGTGATAAAGAAGGCAGAAAAGGGATGGGTGTGCCAGTGCATGCACTGTCATATTTAAGCCTGCTCTTAGGTCAGTATTAATGAGGATGTTTGCCTTTTATGGAGAAAGAAGTTGGGGCTCTGAGAGGTTAAAAGACTTGCCCAAGGTCACATAGCTTATAACTGGCAGAGATGGGGTTAGAGCCCAGGATTTCAGGCACCTAGGGGCTGGGGAGGGCTTAAGAAAGAGCAGATCTTGGAGACACAGGGCAGCCAAGAGGAGCTGGTTCCTGACCATCAGGGGAATGAATGGCCACCCACCCACATGTCAAGGCAGCTGGCAGGCCCCCAGCGTGGGGCAGGCCAGAGCAGGGTAAGTGGGCAGCGGAAGGCCCCATGCAATGGGTCCACAGGGACTTCTCATGAATGGATGAGCAATGGCTCTCTGCTCTCCCTAGGGCTGGGGTTCAGGGGCACTTACTGGCTGACTGCTTAAACCCCTTGGCGGAGTGGACGATGACATGGAGGAAGCCATAGAGTCCTGGAGACTCATCGTCTGTAAGAGAGGAAAGCCCGCAGGGTAGGGGGTGGTGAGAGGCCTGCTTCAGCCCCTTCTCACCCCAGGCTGGCAGGAAGGCACAGAGGGTGGGAGACAGTTGAAGCCTTGGTCTTGCAGCACCACCTGGTGGCTGGATGAAGGTTTCCAGAGCCCACAGCTTCCTGGAATGTGAGCTGGTAGCGCTTCTCTCTCTACAGAGCCCAGAAGGCCAATCCACATCTTCCCTACTGGGCCAGGGATTTCATACTATTCCCCAGGGGCACTTTTCCTCCGGCTCTGAATCCTGCCTATCCCATGGCTGTCCTCCGCAGTGTCGCCTTTCAAAGTGAAAATTAACCACTATAAGTCAGCCTCCTCTTGGGACAGGAGGCAGATGACCCCCATATGGGGAGGACAGTCTGACTTCAAAACCCCTTCCACAAGGTGCACCCCCTCCCAGCACCCACAAACAACCAGATACCACCCATTCTGGGCCAGCCCGGATCACAGCTCTCTCCTGCTCCAAAACCTCCTGCAGGCTCCACGGCTTGAACAAACGTCTTTGCTTGGCATTCAAGGCCTTCCGAGATCTGGTCCCTGGAAGCTTCTGACATTATTTCTCATACACTAATCCATCTACGCTTTCCCCCTCCACTGCCATCACATGTCATGCTTCAGTCTTTTGCTTCCATTTTCTGACTACCTCATGAACATATTAACAACATGATTCCAGTATATGATGGTGCCAGATCCTTCTCTCAAGCCAGAGGGGGCCAGTGATGAATTGAGACCATCTGGGAACTCAGTAGAGAA
The DNA here is from genome assembly GCF_024362965.1 of Panthera pardus. Taxonomy (NCBI): domain Eukaryota; kingdom Metazoa; phylum Chordata; class Mammalia; order Carnivora; family Felidae; genus Panthera; species Panthera pardus. The sequence goes on from NW_026526876.1 coordinate 56,289,762, forward strand.
CAACCCCTATTCAAGCTCTCTGTGTACCTGGCAACTGAGTCGTTACAGCCACGTGTCTGGCTAGGTCCTTACGGAAGTTTCCAGCAATGCCCCGGGGGCTAGGACCTGCTGATAAGGCAGGAACCTTGGGTTCCAGATCTTACCGTCTTTATTGCTGGTGACAGGAATGTTGTGTACAGTCCTAAGTTTGAAACAGGATCCCGTGAGCACCTGGAGCTCCACTGAGCTCAGGACAAAGGCCTGGAGATCTGTAGGAGGAGCCAAGAGGAAAATGTCGTCACAGATCCACCAGGACCTGCTGCTCTTCTCTAGGGGCTACTGAAGGAAAAAAGCTTAGCTCTAGGGGCAGAGTGGGTCATTGGAAGGGAGGGAAAGACTTGCAGACACTCACATGGGAGCAGTCATAGGTGCTGCCAGCGGGTAGGGATGAGAGAGTCTAACTGAAAAAGCTCAAGAATGTGTGTATGAGATAGCGAGAGCAAGAGAAAGAGAGATAGACAAGCCTGGGCCCCGAGTCCAGTCCTGTTGCTAATTCACTGTGTGCTTTAAATAAATCACTTAAGTCCTTTGGGCCTCAAGTGGTCAGTAGCATCAATTAAGTGCCACCTGCCCTGGCACCTTGCAGAGTGACTGTGAGGGCCAAGGAGGAAACCCTGGACATGAAAGTGCATGGAAATGCAAAAGGCCACTGTTGCCATGGATACCATCAGAGCAGTGTAGAGTGGGGCGGGACTTTACCCTTCTTCTGTAGCTTCTGAATTGCTTCTCTCCACTCTGACCTCTCATAGTCCGAGGACAGTAGAAACAGGTAGCTCTGAAGAGAGGAGACGAGAAGTCAATGGGGTGACCATGTGGCCAAGCACATTCCTGGTTCCTTCTTACCCAGGCACCCCTAGGTTTGGAGAAGGTGGCAGCTGGGAGGAGAGTCTCCTTTCCTGGAAGCCCAGTGACAGGAGTGGCAGTGCCAGTGATGGCCAGCAGGGGGCACTGGCTCCATACCAGCTGGGAGTTGTTGCACCTTCCTTGGGAATCCCGCCTAAGTGCCTGACTCCCACCACAGGTCATGGACAGGAGCCCTAGAGAATGGCAGCCCTGGACCAAGGAAGGGGGTTGCTTCTGTCCCATCCCCACCCCTCCCTGACCTTTCCATTCCGATTGTGGATCCGAAATGGGATCGTGGGGGAGTTGAGCAGCAGCAAGAACTCGTTCTCAAACATCTTCTTTTTCAGGCGCTCGATGGCCCGGCTCTGTCCTTTGTTGGCTTTCTGTGGGGGGATGGAGGGCACGGATGGTTTCCCTCACACACTCCACTCTGCACTCAGCATCTCTAAGCACAACACTCCCTTGTACATTAGTCGTGTCTTTTTCTTTTTTATATTTTATGACGCTTTGACATCTTGGGAGGCCTAGCTGGCCAGGAAGAAAACTACCCCTCCCTTAGAAATCAGGCCAGCTGATCCCTAAGATAGTAAATGACTCCTCTGTGTGCAGACCTTCCATATACAAACCAACCAGCCCTGAGTTCATACCCCCAACACCTCCTTTATCTAACTCTCACCATGCCAATATTCCTCTGCCTTAAATAACCCAGGGCCAGATAGCACACAACTAGAGACCACCCTATAGCCCAGATCCTGCTGACGTTTTTCCAACTCTCAGTCCTAAGGAGATGCCCCTGCCTTGCTTTCTTTCCCTGTGGGAAACACGATACAGGCCCTGAGCCATGCTTTCCCCAGAGGTCTTCAGCATCCTGACCAAACCTGGTGCTTCCCCTGTGGCCTGCGTGGTATGACATGCCCCCTCCTCTTGGAAGCTCTAGGTCTTAAGAATCTTCTTTTAGTGCCATTAGCCCATCCATGTCATCACTCAGTCATCTCTAGAAATCAGATCCTGGGCACCATCAAGATACTCTGCTTAAGGGGCATCTGGGTGGCTCAGTCGGTTGGGCGTCCAACTTCGGCTCAGGTCATGATCTCATGGCTCGTGGGTTCAAGCCCTGCTTTGGGCTTTGTGCTGACAGCTCAGAGCCTGGAGCCTGCTTCGCATTCTGTGTCTCCCTTTCTCTCTGCCCCTCCCCTGCTCATGCTCTGTCTCTCAAAAATAAACCTTAAAAAAAAAAAAGATACCCTCCTTAAAAACTTCAGACACCTTTCAGCAAAAAGCCCCAACTGCTGGACTGGCACTCGGGGCCTCCCAGGGCTGGGCTCTGGCCTCCATGCGCAGCTGAATATCCCACCACACCCCACCTTGCACCCCCCACCTCAGCTGCACGGTATTATTATTCCCTATTCTTTAACAAGCCATTATGTCTCAGCCCATGCTGTCTCCTCCAGCTTTTCAAGTTTGTATTTCATGAAGGATCCCTTCCGTCTTATTAACTGTGGTTATGCTCCACATTTCCGTTCTGGCACTGCCCTCAAGCTCCTCAGTTAGAATTCATCTCTATGGCATTTTCTTACCCACTAGACTAGCAAAAATGGCAACAACTGCTCATAGCCAGTGTTATGACAGTGTGGGGAGACAGTGACTCTCACACATTGCAGGGAAGGGGGGGGGGGTTGGTACATAATCAGATGCAACCTTTTCAGAGGTAAATGTGGCAATTAGTGCAAGCCCTCTGTCCCACCCATCCCACTTGTAAGGAATCTACCAGAGAGAAATAGGAGTGCAGTCAGGTTTACTGCAGTCTTGCCAGTTGAGAGTAAAATATCACATGCGTCCTCGTGCAGTCAAGCAACAGAATACAATAGGATTGCAGCTGGGGCACCTGGGTCACTCAATGGGTTAAGCGTCCAACTCTTGATTTCTGCTCACGTCATGATCTCACGGTTCATGAGTTCGAGCCCCGAGTCGGGCCCTGTGCTGACGGCTGACAGTATGGAGCCTGTTTAGGATTCTCTCTCTCCCTCCCCTACACTCTTGCTCTCTCTCAAAAATAAATAAACATCTGGGGCGCCTGGGTGGCGCAGTCGGTTAAGCGTCCGACTTCAGCCAGGTCACGATCTCGCGGTCCATGAGTTCGAGCCCCGCGTCGGGCTCTGGGCTGATGGCTCGGAGCCTGGAGCCTGTTTCTGATTCTGTGTCTCCCTCTCTCTCTGCCCCTCCCCCATTCATGCTCTGTCTCTCTCTGTCCCAAAAATAAATAAAAAAAAGTTGAAAAAAAAATTTAAAAAAATAAATAAATAAATAAATAAACATTAAAAGAATAGGATACAGCTGTTAAAAAGAATCTGCTAGGTCCAAAAAGCTCTAAGACACACCATTAAGTGAAAAGCTTAAGTTGCAAAATGGCACATTGTAGTCTGGTCTCATTACAAAAAACATACTACACACCCGTAAAAGCAGAGAAGAGTCTAGAAGAACACACCTTAAACTGCTGACAATGGGGGGTGGGTGCTAATCTGTTACACTTTGTACACTTCAGTATTGTATTTCTTGTTACAATAAGCCAGTGTTACATTGGTGATTAGAACAAAAACAAGTTTTTTAAAAAGTATTATTAAAAGAATAAATCATTGCTTCTGTGACTCAGAGAACAACAATGTGCTTCCCCAGGGACTCTCCTCATATCGTGTCACATGCTGACGTCAGTAATGGGTAAGACAAGGAACTCTGTGAGAGGTATCTGGCACACCCCTGCAGCCAGCGGCCAGTGGAGCTCAGCAAGTGTACCTTCAACTGAGTAGAAGGCCACATCTGTGCACCTGGTGCAGGAGGGAGAGGACAAAGTCCACCATCAACCAGGACCAGGATGCCCCGGGGTGGGGCTTGGCCATTCAGGAGGAGGACACCTGTGCCCCTTCTGAGGAGACGTGCCTGCATCACACCCCCAGTCCTAGGTCATCTCTCTGACCCAGGCACCCCTGGGGTCATTACTGTGGTCTTCCTCTCATTCAAAGAGGGATGTCTAAGCTGAAAGTATTCTTAGAAGCCATCTGGTCATGGATTCCTCAATAACTGGTTATGAAGCATCTATTATGTGCTAAGTCCTAGGGACCTAGAACTGAAGAAAACAGTGCCCTGGCTAGAGTTCAAATTCAAGTGGGGAAAAGAGAAGGCAGCCAGTGAAATTATGATTCAGGACCAATAAAGCAAAACAAAGGGGCAAACACCAGGAGCTGGAAAGCAAGGCACCCAACCTAGACTGCAATGGGTACATATCAGGGAAGACTCTTCGGGAGGTGAGGCCTAAGCCAAGTCACTGGGCGAGGAGAGGAAACCAGGCCAACCAACCAAGCCTTTCCATGCCTTTCGTGACATTCACCGGGAAGGCTCCTTCTAGGGGGGCTTTCCTCCAGCCATTGTTTTCAAATATATGAATTGAAGGCTATACATTTGCCTCTAAAGAGTGCTTTGGCCACATCCATGGGGTTTGATATGAGTGCTTTCATTTTCATGCAGTTCTAAACATTTTGTAGTGTCGATTTGACTTCCTTTTCACCTTGAAAGTTTTAATTTTCTAGGCATTTACTTAACTGTATTCTACTTGTTGATTTCTAATTTTGCTTCACTGTGGTCTGTGAACACGACCAGTAGGCCATCAATTTTTTTAGGGATACCTGGCTGGCTCAGTTGGTGGAGCATGTGACTCTTGATCTTGGGATTGGGAGTTCAAGCCCCATGTTGGGCGTAGAGCTTACTTAAAAAAATTTTTTTTTAATTTGAGATTTCCTTTGAGACTTAACACGTGATAAATGTGTGCAAATGTTCGACATGAGTTTGATAAGAATTTCAGTTCTAGGCTACAGCACAAGCTTCTGTGCATTTTTAGTTTTTCATTTAAATTTTTTAAAAGTTTATTTTATTTATTTATTTAGTTAGTTATTTTTTCTTAATGTTTTTATTTATTTTTGAGACAGAGAGAGACAGAGCATGAGCAGGGAAGGGACAGAGAGAGAGGGAGACACAGAATCGGAAGCAGGCTCCAGGCTCTCAGCCATCAGCACAGAGCCTGATGCGGGGCTCGAACTCACAGACTGTGAGATCATGACCTGAGCCGAAGTCGGACGCTCAACCGACTGAGCCACCCAGGCGCCCCTGAAGTTTATTTATTTTTATTAAAATTTTTTTTCCAATGTTTATTTTTGAGAGACAGAGACAGCGTGAGCGAGGGAGTAGCAGAGAGAGTGGGAGACATAGAATCTGAAACAGGATCCAGGCTCTGAGCTGTCAGTACAGAGCCCAATGTGGGGCTTGTACTTGTACTCACGAACCCTGAGATCATGACCTCAGCCGAAGTCGGACACTTAACTGACTGAGCCACCCAGGTGCCCCTTATTTATTTATTTTGAGAGAGAGAGAGAGAGAGAGAGAGAGAGAGAGAGAGAGAGAGAATGAATCCCAAGCAGGCTCCACACAGTGAGCATGGTATTCAATGTGGGGCTCGATCCCATGAACCGTGAGATCATGACCTGAGCTGAAGTCAAGAGTCAGACACTTAACCCACTGAACCACCCAGGCTCCCCAGTCTGAGAGGCCTCTCAGGCCCCTTCTTGCATGCATCCTGCTTTTCCTTAAGAAGGCCTTCTTCTCTCACTTCCCTTTTCTACAGTGCTTGACATACACCAGGAAACTTCCTATGACTAACTTCAGTCAATTCTGAGCACTGACTTCTTGGCCTTCCCTCCATCCGCTCAGTGCTAATCTGCCACAGCCAGAGTCTCTTCCTGAGCATGTACTTGAGGCCTCCTATCCTTGCATCCCGCCTCCCTTATCAGATTCTCAAAACTCACAACTTCCCCTCCTTCTGCCACCTTGGCACACCTGGTTCAAAGGGCCCAAGGAAAAGGGCCACCCTTCCTACCTCGGCTCAGATGCCAGGCTCTACTCACCTCCTTCTGGATTTCACTCTTGAGGGCAGAAATCTTCATTTTCATGTCTTCCAGCTCATGGTCTGGGAAGGGATGCACCTGGGGGCTGGCCTCAGACTCCTCAGGGGATGGAAACACTAGGTCGGCCAGGGGGATGTACCACTTGCAGTCATATTGCTGGTGCTTCCTGCAAACGAGCCAGAGAAAGACATGAGCCAGAGGGAAGGAACTTGGCTCTTCAAGCCTGAACTGCTAGAATCCAAAGAAACCTGAAAGGGATTTGCTGTGAACTTGTCACAGGCAAGAATGATCCATGTCCTTGAGGAGTCTGATCAGAAAACCCACGTGTGGAGAAATGACAGTCAAGTTCTAGGGTCAGGCGGCGGTGAGGGCTGTGGACCTTGGCCTTGCCAATCTTCAGGCCCAGTACGACTGATGTTTTTAAATATCTCAACCCTCTAACACTTTCCTATTCCCCATTGCACACTCTTCCCTCCCCCAAGCCTATCTCTCTTTAGCTCATATTCGTTATCCTTTGGGCTAGAGGTGTATTCACACATGTTATCTTTAATGCCAACTCTGATCAATAGAGGCCATGTGGGGTACTGGGTAGAAGATTATAAAGCCACACCCAAGCCTAGTGGGAAACAGTGCCGTGGTTCATTAGTAATGTCCGTCACGGGCAAAGGACTAAAGGCATAGGTGTCTTTGCTTATGACTGCCATCTCTGCTTTTGAATGATCTCATCTGTGATCCCGTTCCAGGGAACTAAAGCACATAATAACCTCTCCTTCTCTCACTTCCCTCAGGCCTTGGGTTTGCACCTCTCGTTGTGGCCCCTTAGTGCTGCAGTCTCCCCTGGACTCTGAGGCACACAGTAGGGGATCAAGAAGTGGGGGAGGAAAAATGAGGGAATGAGTACCACATAACCTCTCCTGCTCACGGCACAGTGTGGACTCATGTCACTGCATGTGGAGATGGAGGTGGAAAGCAGCTTTCAGGTCTGATTAAGGTTCAAATCCTACCTTCTCTAGCTCTAGTGCGACCTTGGGCAACTGATTTTTTTTCTTCTTCTTCTTTTTTTATTTTAGAGAGAGAGCACGCACATGTGAGTAGGGGAGAGGGGCAGAGGGAAACAGAATCCAAAGTAGGCTCCACACTCAGCACAGAGCCTGAGGTGGGGCTTGATCCCATAACCCTGGGATCATGACCTGAGCCAAAATCAAGAGTTGGACACTCAACTGACTGAGCCACCCAGACGCCCCTGATTTAACTTTTCTAAGTCTCTTCTCTTGTCTGTGAGATGAGGATAATAATACCCACTTTGTGGAGTTTGGGGGAAGATTGGAAATAATAGAGTCAAAGCATTTGTCATGGCACCTGGCATGGCATAAGCACTCAATAATGACAGCAGATTTAATGAATATTCACCAAATTGCAGTTAGCAAAAATTTAGAGCTGTCTAATAAAAGGAGAATGCTTAAGTAAATTATGGCATATCCACTTGTAACATCATGCAGGAAAGTAAAAGGATGATTATGAAGATTAGGCAGCAACGGGGAAAATGCTTATGACGTGAAATGGAAAAAGCAGCAACCAAAATTGGGCATTCACTCTGATTACAAGTACATGAAAAAACATGAGAAGGTTTAAAAAAACTGGAAGGAAATATAGCAGCAGGAGACTGATGCTTATGTTCGGGTGGGTGATGGGTTTTTCCCCCTGTAATTTGGTTGTATTATCTTTATAATTAAAAACAGGATTTATCTTTAGAAAAAGGATATGTAGTAAAACAAAATGAATTAATGTGTTTTTTAAAAGGAAAAATAAATGCGGACTGCCCCAGGTGCGGGGGAGGGGGCTCCTCAGGGGTCAGAGTCTAGCTCCCTCCCACCTTGCCCCCTGGACTCACCCTGCGGATGTCTTCTTGAGTTTGGCGCACAGTAGGACATCTGTAAAGAGGAAGACGTGCCGCAGCTTCCGGGAGCTCTCCGACACTTCCACCAGGAAGCCGTCCTTCACCAGCTGCCGTGTCTGAGGGAGATAGCACACCCACCCCCACCTGCTCAGGGGGAGTCAACCTAGGGCCCGGCCTGCTCTGGGGGCACCATCCAGCTGGGAGGTACCACAGGGACACAGGTAAGGTCCCACAGACACCGGCTTTCTGGCTGTGATCTTGGGCAAGTTCCCTGACCTCTGAGTCTCAGTCTTAACATCTGTAAGATGGGGACAATGATGTCTGCCCTGTAAAGTAGGATTCACCAAGCAAGACGGTATATGTAAAACGGCCTAATGCCTGGCACATAATATGTGATCGATAAATGGTAGCTTTGTATTTCCCCCCAGCTGCCAACAGCTCTCACCTGGATAGACAATAGTCCAGAATGACTTGGTTTCTCCACACTGGGGCGTGAACACCACCCACTCCCAGCCCCAGAACCACCCCAACCTTGCCTAAGAAGATGATCTTGTTTCAGTTCAACCTTGACCCACAGACCCACTGGGGTCTGTTTATGCCACCTCTGAGTGGATTCTATAGGCGCCCTCAGGTGGACAGGAGATACTGGTCTCCCTTGGGTGGGGCTGTACCAGTTCCTGGGGGAAACTGCAGCCATCTCTAACCTGGGTTCTGGATGGTTAAGAGCATTTTGCTCCACGCAGAACTTCCAGACTTTCCTCCCTGACACCCTCAGAGCCAGCAGGCTTCTCTGGGGCTGTCACAAACTGTCCCAGCCTTCCCTGTGTTATATACCACGTGACCTACATATTCTGTGATATGTAGGTGGGCATGGTGAAAGTATACAGTTAAAAAGACCTGAAACCGACAGTGCTCTAAACCTTCTGGAGAGCTTTCAGCTATCTTTGAGTCAAACAAGCCAGTGACATTCCAGGATTTGCAAACCAGAGCTGGGAGTTGCGCACAGGGACAGCTCTCTGTGCCCCATTAGTCACACTCCAGACCCTGTCCCTCATTACTTCCCTCCCCAGGAGATATTGGGGGCTTGTAGATGTAACAAAGGAACATAAACTCAGCCAGCCTCCACTCCTAAATGCCAATTAATTACCTCCCCCGGACAGGGAGCACTGTATAAGGGCCACGCTGCTGACCCACGTGGGTTAACTGTCCCTTCGATTCTTTAAACCGCTTCCCCTCTCTGGGATACCCCCACCCTTCCACCAAGAAGGGGCCCCAAGGAACTGGAGCTGCTGTACCACATCTAGGTGCCCACCTGGGACATTCCAGCAACCTTAGCCACCTCTCATTCCAGAATTTCTTGCTGTTGGGCTCGCTCCTAGCTCCTGCCCTCCTATTCGTGCAGGCTGATAACAGGCAGCTCAGAGGTCGACTCCCCGGGCTCCCTCAGGCTGTGCCATTATCTTCCAGGGGACCCTGAGGGCATCACACTGCCCACGGTGGGTGTGTGCATTCAGCACTGTGAGAGCCAGAGCCCCTGGTTTCCCTGGTATGGGGGCAGTGCGTGAGGCTTGCAGAGAGATAACCCCAGCTAAAAAAATCCAGTTCCAACACTTATGGCCAAGAGACCTTGTGTCAGATCTTCAGAGACTCTCCAGGCCTCAGTGGATTATTATAAAGATTAATGAGACACCGAACTTAAAGCTCCCAGGGCCTGAAGACCTTTTCTTGGCTGGGCATGGGAGAGGAGGGTTGGAGAGGCAGAATGCCTGCTCCCCTGTGCAAGAGGGCAGGGATAGGTGATGTGGTCCACTGCACCCTTCTCAGCCTGGGTGAGTGGCTGGGCTGGGTCCTGAGCTCACCTCTCCCTTGGGGGTTGTGACGGCAGTCCGGCGGGGGTCGATGTCCTCATTGATGCTGGACAGGAAGTTCTGGGAGATGCGGAGGGCATCCTGGAGCAGCGGGTAGTCTGGGTGGTCCACAGGTGTGTGCTTCAGCAGGTCCTGGGAAGGGGTGGGGTGAGTCAGGGGCGGCAGTTCTGGGGCTCAACGAGAAGACAGTGGGGACTCAATCTTCACCAAAGGAATTCCAAGGGGGGGCGCTAAGGGACCCATGCTCTAATCTGGTCATGCCTGCAAAATCAGGGTCAGAGAGGCAGCGTCAGGGCAGTGGCGCCCCTTTGTTACTAGTGCAGTCATCACTCTTCCCCCTGGCGGAGTGAGCCAGGTGGAGTCTCATCTCACCGAGCAGCTGCGAGAGACACCCCTCTACCTACCCCACAGCTGCTCCAAGGATCCTGGAGACCATTAGGCCAGGGATGGGGAGGCAGGAAGTACCTGCCTCCCCGGGAGCATTTGGTCAAATGTCAAACTTAGTAGCCAGGCTATATTTAGGCCCTGGGTCCATTGGCATAGCTACCACAGACCAGGCAGGTACAGTCGGGACCCAGGGACACTCTGCCCGGCTCCCCAAGTGGGTTGTTCTCAGTGACTCCAGCACTCACCACCCTGGGCTCAGCCTCCCACTCGACTCCTAACACCTCCCTGGCCATCCAGGGGGCTGACACTCACATGTAGGACCAGGGTGCTCCTGGTGACACGGTCAATGGGCTTGTAGAGCAGAGCTGTTGGCAAAGGCAGGGAGAAGGAGACAGGACAGATGACATACAGGGAGTAGCTCGACACCTTAGAGATGAGCCTTATCCCCACCCTCTCCGCCCCCCTGCCGCTGCCCTACATGGACACCCATGTGCAGGAAGCCACAGCTCCATTCTGTCCCAGGGCAGGCCAGATGACACCAACAGGCAGACATGCAGCCCTGGCAGCCCAGGCCCCCTCCTACCTGCCTCGTCTCATCAGTCACCAGAGGTGACTTCTTTAAGGGCCATCCCACAGGCCTGTCCTTGTCTGACCAGGCTCAGAGCAGATGAAGACGCTCCTCTGCACCCTTAACCCTGCATCATACAGCTATACCTAGCCTTACCCCATAGAGCTCTAGCACCCCCAGAATGTGGGAAAGAGACGTGCTGTTTTTCCAGGGAAGGTAGTTCCTCCACACCCAATCATTCTTATACTCCTCCGGTCCAAGGTCTGGCATTGCCAGCTGGGAACGGCAGGCTTTGTTCCGACCCACACGGTTGGCCTCATCCCCATGAGAAGACCACCTCTCCCCCCCCCCGCCACCCTCCACGCCCTCAAACTCTCCAACCAAACAGGACAGGCTGAGGGCCAGGGAGGCAGGCCAGCTCTCCACATAAAGGCTCTGCTCTCAACCAAGTGGCAGCTGAGGGGGCAAAGATTTCCCACAGGAATTCAGGTGGGGCCTCTGGGAGCCCCGAAGAGGCTGGGGAAATGCTAGCTCAGCAGGGCCCCCATTCACCACACCCTGTGGCTGACCAGGACAAATGAGGATTGCTGGGATTCAGCAGGGACAGGTGGAGGCAGCAGCTGGCTGACCATACTTCCAAACAAAGCTTTCTACAAACAGCTGTGCCTCACCCCTCCCAACATAGGTGGTTCAGCCTCCGTCCACCTGGATGCCTCTGTCCATAGGCTCGTGACCTCTGTCCTCCTGCCCTGGGGCAGGAAGAGGCAGGAGGCTGGTTGTGACAGTCCCAGAGCCGACACTCATGCCCTAGCTAGCCCCCGAACCAAAGAGTCCCCTGTAGATATAAATACCCCATGCACTGCTAAGCAGACACTTTGGGGAACGATCTGCTGGCTATGGAGAAGATACAGTCTCAGGGGTGCGCCATGAGCCTTATCTGCAGTCTTTGCTTGGCTGCCCTTTAGAATCACTGGGGGAGCTCTTAAAAGAAACAGCTGCCTGCTCCACTCTCCCCACCTCATCAGCGAAATCCCAATCTCTGCTGGGTGGAACCTGGGTATTAGCATTTTTAAAAAGTTCCTTTGCTGATTCCGATATGTACCAATGGTTGAAAACTACTGCTTTAGGCAAACACACTTTCCGTGCCTTATTTTAGGCCTTTCTTAACTTAGCAATTGCTAGAGACCCTCCCCATGGTATATGGGAACCAAAATGAACAGGACCAGGCTGGGGTTATCCGGGGATAGGGAGGATACAGCCCAGTTACCAGCCTAGGGCAGGAGGACCCGTATTGACACTATTTAGAGTATCCACCTGTGGCTTAGCTCATCTGCAGGGGGGAAATCACACCCAAGAACCCGAAAGACCCAAGAGAAAGTGCAAGTTCAGCAGACACCTGCCAGTGTGGGCTCTGGAGTCCTAGCCCGGGGAAAGCTGGTACTGCAGTGCCAGCTCCCTCTGCCCCTCTCCCAGGTCCCGGCAGGAAGCGGCTGACTAAGCTCAGAGGTCTGCGCAAATGGTGGGTTGGGTTTCAGAGGGGCTATTAATACGTCTGAGGTCACCTCGAGGTTACCTGATTGGGGCTGTGGAATGAGTGCCTGGGTTGGGGGAGAGGGGAGGAATGGTGGGGACAGGGGAGTGCAGGAAGAGGGCCCTGGGGCCACAGTCAGATATGGAGGGAAGAAGAGGGGGGAAGAACAACCCCGATGTTCTGCTCATCGTGTACCCCACGGGCCGTGTACCCCATGGCCCCTGTACACCAGTCTCCCCTGACAATGCAGGGTAAAGAGCCCACCCTTCCCCCCTTACCTGTTCCATGGCCCTTCCTGCCCCTGCTTCCCCTACTCTCCCTTCTCCTCACCATGCCATTCCAGTTCCTGGGATAGACACCATTCACCAAGTTACAATGCCTGTCTCCCCACCTCTTCCAGGAAGGCTTCCCTGATGAGGATTTTTGCAAACGACACTCACAGTGCCTAAAAGTCAGACCACTGACATAAGCAAGCTGGCCTCTCTGTAGTCTGCTGGGCACTTAATCTGCATCCAGTGGCACTCTCTTATACGTGCTATTTCCTTTGATTAGAAAGACAAGCAATTAATTATCACTAGCCCCATTTTACAGATGAGGAAACTTCTCTAAGGCGCGGAGAAGTTACATAACTTGCTTATAATAACAAAGCTGCAAATGGTAGCTGGGTTTTGAATGTAGGTCTACCCATGCTCCTGGCTTTGAGCTATCATCTTCGGTACAGGAGGGCAGTGTCTGAGAAAGCTCAGTGACCCTCGGGAGAATTCTTGGCAAGATTCACCAGGAAGGAGTAGGTAAGCTGGCCTCTTTTTTGTTACCAAGATGAGCCCCCTCCTTGGGGGCCTGGATCACACACAACTTCCTTTTGCATCCCCCACAGCAACTGGCACAGAGACATGCAGCAAATAAACCAGTAAGCCAGAGTGAGCCCCAAGTGCAGAATCTCCCCCCGGGAACTTCCAGAACCAGTGTCTCTTGGAGGGGCTGAGAAGATTCTAAACAGTGTGGTTGGTAAAAGCTCATTCTCTCCTCCCTCCCCACTTTGAAGCTGACTTCAAAGACAGCATTGCAGTCACAAAAAAAAAACACCCTGAACTCCAGTCCCAGGTCTGTTTCACTAAGACTCAACTCCCTTTTGGGGAGGGAAGAGGAAGCAAAGGGCTGACCGGTTTCCTTTTTAAGGAGGCAGAGTGGAGACCTGACCCACTCCTAGGCCAAACCAAAAAGAGCACTTCTCCTCTGATCTTCAAACAAGGCAATTTCAAGTCCATCCCTCCTCTTGACCCCAGCCTGTTGGAATCTGAGCCAACGGGTGGGGGGCCCAGGACAGCTCCTGCCCGGTGACTGGGGTTCCCACAGCCGTCCTCCTGGGGCAGCTGGAGAGGGGCTACCTCAGGGGTTCCTCCATCAAGAACGAGCCTCGACACAGCATGGCCTGAGAAGGAGAGCAGACAACAGCCCCTCCAGCACAGTGGCCTCTGAGAAAGAGCCCAGGAAACCTCATCATTTCTCCTTCAGCAAACAGCCACCCTCCTCCGTTCAGCCTTCCACAAGGAGCTCCAGGTTACCACGGAGATGTGAAGGCAAAGTGACTGAGAGGATGCAGAGACAAAACGCCTCAGGGAAGGAGGTCCTAAAACCAGCCGCCTGCCGCTCCAACACACAGGGGCCCAGGGCAGCTGGCGTGGAGGTCACACCTGACCCTCCCTCCGCACCGCGTCCCTGCCAAAGGCAGCTCGGGTCATCCCTAAGGCACTTCTTGCCTCAGAGAGCAGTGGCCGCTGCTTCCGGACACCCCCTTTCCTGGGCCTGCTCCTACCTGCTCTGAGCAAGAGCCTGGCTGACAGCACGCGCCTGTCCCAGGACCTCCTTGCTGAGGGAGCTGCAAAGAGGATGCTCTGGGTCCCTTCCATTGACCAGTGGGTGTGTGACCTTCACAAGGCGGCAGCCTGCCACGCCCCCCTCTCCTACTGGCTTGCACCAAGTGCCGAGACCTCAGCTTGCGGGTCTCCAGAGGCTAGAAACGCCCCCCCATCCCGGGAGCAACCCAATTCCTTCCTGCTCTCCCAACTGCATCCGCGTTCTCCCACTGCCGCTGTTCTGAGGAGAGAATGTCGCGAAGGCAGCATGTGCGCTCTGAGCACACAATACCCTGGCGGCTCAACCGCCTCTCCTCTCTCCGGAAACAAAGAAACTCCCAACCTGTCCCTCCAGCGGGGTCCCCCTGGCCGGAGGCACTGCTGTCCAGACCACGTGCCACTCTTTGACGGTCCCCTGCCGGGCCCCTTTAGCCCCAGGGTTGCCACACCTGCAGGCACAGCCTGGTCACTTTCTCTTCTTAAACAGCATCTCCAGGAAGTTGCCCACAGCCTCTCAAGCTAAGCCCCCAATTCCCCACCGGTCCTCGGGACGGGGGTACCTGGATGCTTCTAGCCTGGTCGTTCCATTTCCGAGCCACCCTGCCCCGCGTGGCCCCAGACTTCAAGTCCAAGCTGGAAGCTGGCCAGAACGGGGGTAAACACAGATCTAGCCATTTGCACCCACCCCCTTCCCTGCTGCCCCCAAACCTTGCCAGCCACACATAAGCCCACTCTGGCCGGCCCCCAGAGGTGGGAAGCCACACCGCCTCCCGTGAGAGGGGGGCCTAGGTTACCATAGGTGCAGTTACAGCAGAAGCGAATGATGAGGAGAATTTCCATGGCAGCCTCTGTCCCAGCGGCAGGAGCTTGCGGCCATCGCTCGGTGGCTCCCATCAGCAGCCTGGCCACTCAGCCACCTTGCCGGCTGCTGCTGCACAGCCTGAATCAAGCAGCCGCTTCAGAGTGCTCCTCTAGCAAGGGGGAGGGGCGGGGAGGGAGGCGCGCGTGGAGAGGCAGGAGGGGGAAGGGGGAGGAGGAGGGGAGCGAGCTGCCTGCTGGCATCCTAAGGAGGAGCACGTTTGTAGCTGGCCGGCTGCCTAGGGACAGAGGCTGGATTCTTCCCATTTGTGCACCACACACACTCACACACTCGCACGCACATGCTCACACAAGCAGGGCACCGTAGTCCACAAAGGCAGACAAAGGAAGGTGACTGTTACCCAGCTCGTTCCCCAGAGTACCTTCCATAGTGACTGATGTGTGGCTGTCCTTGGAGTCCTTGGGACCTTTCACTTTGAGTTCCTGCCAAACAGAGGGGAGGAATCACTACATGGCCTCCCCATCCCCCACTGGAGGCATAGCAAGTAGGGCTCTGAAACCCAGGGTGTGAAGAGGAGGGCAAAGACCAAAGCATGGGTCCCCCCACTGCCTGCCTCACTGACTCCCGACTCCCTGTGCCACAACCATGATCTCCTGGAGCCTGTGGAGTCCCAAGACTGGGTGTAGGTGAGGAGGAGGGGTTCTGGGTACCAGAGAGGTCTGTGACAATAGTGCTCCTCAGACACACCCCCTAAAGCCCCTCCCTGGTGACTCGGAGGGCATTCCAATGAATGGGTGGTGACAAGAACAGGACCTCCCCCTGCCCCCCACCGCCACCCCCACCCCCGGTCAGGGTTCCCTCCACAGCAGCCACACACAGGGTTGTACACATCAGCCCAGGGTATGTGGGATTTGAGAGGACAAGCAAAAGGAGTACCAGCACCTTGGGGCACAAGCAGACCTGGAGACAAGGAGGGATGGAGATAAGGGGATAAGGTCTTGCACAGGGGGAGGCAGGGAGGCAGCACCCCTGGGGCAGAGACCCAGCTCCTCAGGGTGGTCTGACCTATATCCTACCCAGATTGAGAGGGACTCAACCCAGCCCACAACCACACCTGCCACTCCCCACCCACCGGTGCCTGTGCTGGCAGTAGAGAGAAAACTGCAAGCGAGGAAGGAAGAGCCAACACCCCTCCTGGACCCCAGGCAAAGTGATCCAGAAGTGAGGGCTGGAAACAGACTCCAGGGATGGCTTATCCATTCGATCCTCTTTTATCTGCCTTTACAGAGAGAGCTTCCTGCTCTAGCCCTTTGGCAACAGACCAGTATGGCCTGTAATTGGAGCTGTAATGCAACCCCCACTTGCGGGGCTGAGTGCACGGAGGGGGCCTCCGAGTGGGGTGTCAGCAGAGAGGCCAGGGCGAGGTGAGGCCAAGGTCAGAAACTCAGGTGATGTTGTCTGCTCTGCCTGGAAGTGGGGAAATGTCCAGGCAGCGACGGGAGCTCCCCATTTCCTACTCCTGCCTCAGGCTGTTTCTAGACAGAGAAAACCCTTGGGGACTGAGCATGGGGGTGGGGAGAAGGGGGTTACTCAGCTCCTCAAGACTGTGTCTCTGGCTGGTGACTGGATTCCCAGCTTCAGGAAATTTTTCTCTATGCTCCTCTCCAGTGTGGCCTGGAGGTATGAAATCGCTCCTGCTGCAGAGAAGGGCCTGACTGCAGTGATTAAGTGGAAGCGCCAGTAGGAAGCTAGGAAGCGACGGCATCAGTGCATGAATCAGGGTGAGAAGCCACCTGGCAGCAGGCCAAGGGGCTGGCTCCGCCTTTGGGGCCAGCAGCCTTCGCCAGGGACTAGGGGAGGGATGCAGGGGCCGGCGCCGACCAAAGAGAATGGGCAGTCAGCCCAAGCTAAGGGGAGACTCACCACTCTCTGGACCGTACATGACCCCGGGCAGCCTTGAACACAGATCAGAGGGCTCCAGTTTGTTCCCAGGGAGCGCTGGGAGTGATAAGGGGAAGCGCCATTTCTCCAGCCTTGTGACTCCATGTAGAGGGACTTCCCCACCCAACTCTGTCCTCCCAGGCAGAGGGTGACTCACCTGACGGCTGACTCTGGGAGAAGAAACTGAGCTTAGCTCCCTGCTTCCGTCCCCAGTAGATGTATTTGATGGTGGAGGGGAAGTATTAGCAAGCCCAATGTGGCCGCAGACCCAAGTCTACATTTTCCAATCTGGCTTTTACTAGTAATTAAGCTGACGTTTTCATCTCCATCTGCCCAACCCTTGTGCTGCCTCTCCGCTAGTTCCAAACTGGAGGAGAACCCATAACCCCAGGAGTCTCACAAACACTATCCTACGTCTCACCAACTTTTCTAGCACCAGCGCTGAGAGCGGAAAGCAAAGAGTCCAGAGAGGCCCGTAAGGCAGGATTTCCAAAACTGCAGAAGGAGCCCCCTGTCCCTGGAACCAGAGGTTTTCTTGTCCCAGGCTTGGAGCTGGTGCCGTGACTGCAAGGCCAGCAGCTTGGGGGTCTCACTGAGATCCTTCTGACCAAAGGGGTAAGCTGGGCTCTGCTCCCGGAGGATATGCGAGCTCCTCCCTGACACTTCCTGGAGGGAAGCATCAATGGCAGACATTGCCACATCTTTGCCCTCCAGAGAATGGGAAGAAGGCTTAGCTGCAACAGGGGGACAGGTCTATTACCAGCTGGAAGGTATATGGCTGTGTCTCCACATAAATGGGCCTGGCCCTCTCTCTGTTGTGGGATTGCAAGGATCTTAAAACACCACCTTGGGGCTCCTGGGTGGCTCAGTCGGCTAAACATCCAACTTCGGCTCAGGTCATGATCTCACCGTTTGGGGTGAGCTTAACATCTGTTAATTCTGGGAGCCTGAGTCTGGATCCTGCTTTGGATTCTGTAGCTCCCTCTCTCTCTGCCCTTCCCCACTCTGTCTCTCAAAAATAAATAAATAAACACTAAAAAAAAAAAACAAAACCCACACACACCACCTAGTTTAGACCTCTTCAAATCTTCCTGCTCATAAAATCACCTGGGAAGCTTGTTAAAAATATAGACTCCTGGGTCCCACCCAAACCCTCTGAATTGAAGCACCAGGGAAGGTGTCTGAAGATCTGCATTTTAAACAGTGCTCCTGGTGGTTCTTATCAAGCAAGTCTGGGTTGAGCTGAAACATCCAGATACCTCACTGGACAGAAGAGGAAATAAGGCCAAGAGAAGGGAAGTGACTTGCTCAAGGTCACTACCATATTGGGAAAATACTGCCTTTTTTCTTTTTTGCCTCCTCTGTTCTAATATAGAATAACCTAAACAGAATAACAAAATCAAACGAATCGTTATTCTTATATTAAGGGGGAAAATATCAAGTGTGAGAAAGCAAATGTCAGTCTAAGTGTTACCCTCAGGGGAACCATTTCCCTAACTGGCAATAGGCCAGAAGGCTGGAAGGCTCCAGGTTGTAGCGGGGGCTGTGCAGGGAGCTGCCCACCTCCGAGATCTTCTGGAATTGATTGTTGGACTGGCTGCACTTCTCAGCGGTCTCCAGAGCGACTTTATAGTTATCCACAAACGCTTTGTACACGCCAAGCTGGCTGGCCTGCAGGGAGAAGGGAGAAGAGAGAGAGAGGAGGGCAGGGGTGGGATGGGAGAGAGGATTAATGAATGGATGAAAGCCTAAGCAGGGCACCTGGAGCTCCCTTAGCACTCAGAACTTCTGACTTAGCTCCAAAGGGCTATGTGGGAACAGAGAGGGAAAGGTAGGATGAACATACTACGGTACCCCTTTGAACTTGACTGTTTCCGTGGAAACCAGCTCAGCCAATAAGGTTAACAAGAGGGTACTGGGGGCTGGGGGGAGCAGGGCAGGGCCTTTGTTGGCATGCTAGAAACTCAAGAGCATTTGGCTTTATTTAGCATCATCAAGGTCTCTCAGGGTTTGAAGCCCCTGAATGCCTCACACGTCTTTCATAGTCTGGAATTAGCTGGAGCAGGGAGGGCACGTGTAGCCTGTTCAGTACCCCACTCCCCATGCTGAGTATAAGGCACAGCACTTAAAGGTACAGTGCCTGATCGCCTGGCTGGCTCAGTTGTGGAGCGTGCAACTCTTGATCTCGGGGTTGTGGGTTTGAGCCCCACGTTAGGTGTAGAGATTACTTAAAATCTTTAAAAAAAATTTTTTTTTAATGTTTCTTTATTTTTGAGAGAGAGAGAGAGTGAGAGTGCATGAATGGGGAGGGGCAGAGAGAGGGAGACACAGAATCTGAATCAGGCTCCAGGCTCCGAGCTGTCAGCACAGAGTCCCATGCAGGGCTTGAACTCATGAACCATGAGATCATGACCTGAGCCGAAGTTGGACGCTTAACCGACTGAGCCACCCAGGCATCCCTCTGTGTTTTTCCTTTTAAGAATAGGGCTACTAGAAAATTTAAATTACATATATGGCTCGCACTATATTTGTACTGGAAGCACTGCTCTAGAGAAACTTGCATATGTGTGTTCCCAAGGAAATGTGGGCAAGTGTATTCACTGCTTTGCTCTTCCTCCTGTGAAAAGACTGATAACAAATGGTCACAAAAAAGGGGAATCCACACACACAGTACAGTTCAAATGAATGAACTAGATCTCTGTGTAGTAACACTGACAAGTTCCAAAACAAATGTTGACTGAATTGCAAAATATATACATGTAAAAAGTACATGTAAGGCCATAAAAAGATACAGACCCATAATAAAAAACACAAACTACAGCCCAGAAGGCGACACACCAAATTCATTCCAGTAGCTGCTTCTAGGTTGAGCAGAAGGGCAAGGGAAAGAGAGAGAGAGAGAGACTTCATCTGTAAGGCTTTGTTTTCTTGATTAAAAAGCCTTTCTGTATATCTTCAGAGCTTAACATCTGTTAATTCTGGGAGATGAGTGCACAGTTGTTTGCTACATTATTCTCTAGAATTTCTGCTTTAAAATCTTTTTCAATGAAGTAGCAAGGAGGTTCAGCTGCTACGGGGCTCCCTCGGGGGATCCTGCCAAGGTGCTGGGGAAAGTGGGCTGCCCTTGAACCCCATTCTGCACTGCTCTGCTTTCTGCAGAATCCTTGTGCTCCTTAAGATCCCAAAGAGGTGGGGCAGGTGGAAGCTGGCAGGTGTGGGCCAGGAAAGCCAGAGGGGAAGATGAGCACTGGGATGCTTGCAGAGAAGCCAAGGCCAGAGCTGTGCAGGTCTCAGCCCCAGACAGGCCAGACTTTGCAAAAAAAAGAAAAATCTTGGGAGAAGGGCAGGAAGGGATGGAGCTCAGTTCCTTCTCCAAGGGGAGTATTGGCCCA
This sequence comes from Panthera pardus, assembly GCF_024362965.1. NCBI lineage: Eukaryota > Metazoa > Chordata > Mammalia > Carnivora > Felidae > Panthera > Panthera pardus. Next base: position 56,309,853 of record NW_026526876.1, read on the forward strand.
CTGGTGTCCCAAGCTACGGGGAAGGTTCTAGACAGCTGCTTCCTAAACCAAAGTAAAAATCATTGCTATTCTTCTTCCAGGTATGTGCTCTCCTTGTCCCCCTTTCCCACAAGAACGATAAAGGCTGGCTGCCCAGGTTGGAACCCTACCTTTCCATCCTACTGCCTCAGGGAGTAGCAGGACAGGAGTGAGAGCAGGAACTACGTGAGCAGAAGACCTGTGTGTAGGGGGTCACTGACCACCCCAGGCACTGCCATCTCCATGGCATATCCTTGTCTGTAGAACCCAAGGCCGGGCCCACCAGGGCCATTAACTGGGAAGTGGAGGTTGCTTGGAAACAACAGCTTGGCACTGGGGTGATCTCATAAAACAAATAGCAGAGATGCTAATTCCCTTCTCTCAGTAATGGAGACCAGCTGAAAATAAACTGCCTCCAGATGCCTGGACTGCCCCAGCTCCACCCCAGCCCTCCCAAGCCTGCAGCTCCAGGGGCTTCAGATAGCAGTTCCTGATGTTGGAGGAGGGAAGGTGGGGAAGCAAATTCACAACCCAGGCCTGTGGGGCTGAGACCAGAATGCGGGGACCCTCATGACAGCAGGGTCCAAGTGACAAAGATAAACTGGGACAGTCTTTCCACTATGCTCTGGCCTACACCCCCTACCCCAGCTCTGGTCAGCTCTCTTATGCCCTCCCAAGCTGATCAGCTCAGGCTCCTGGGACCAGGCCAGGAGTGGTGACTGGGTATTCACCATCCCTGACCTGGCGCAAGCACACTGGGGCTGCTAGAACCAGGAGCGTGGGGTTCCCTTGCATACTACCTTCTGGGGTGCCTCTAGCTAAGTATAACAACAATGACGACGATGACAGTGGTAATGGCAATAACAGTAACGTTACTGGCTAACTATGGAGTATTTACTAATGTATTATGTTCCAGGCCCCGTTCCAAGCACTTTTCAGGTAATAACTCATGTAGTCCTCACAACAATTCAATGGGGTAAATACTGTTATTATCCTCTTTTTTACAGATGAGGAAGCTGAGTCACAAAGAGGTTGTACACGAAGTCACAGGTTCAATCTGTGGCAGAGCCAGGATTCAAAGTCAGCTGTGCCTCTAGAAGCTATGTCCCTATAACACTGCTGGCCTCTCAGGACACAGACCTCAGGTCCTGTGATGTCTCCCTCAATGCTCTTCCAAGTTCTCCCTAGTCCCAGTGGTCAAGGTCATGGTGCACTCATTCATTCATTCATTCATTCATTCATTCATGTATTGGGCACTGGGATGGTTCTGGGATCTAATGATGAAGCAAACACAGTCTGTTCTCTCAGAGCTTATGGTTTTGGGGAGTCAGGCAGGTACAGTGTTCACTGAGGGGATAAGCATAGGGGCTTTGTTCGAAGGTCTGGGTAAAGCTTCTCGAAGGAGGCTGTTCTAAGCTGGGAACAGATGGGGAAGGACATTTCAGGCAGCTAGAGCTGCCAGAACAGAGAGGTCAAGAGTGTCTGCTGCATGAACTAAGAATAGAAAGTTCGGTGTCAGGGGGCACAAGGATGGGGGAGGCAGCAGCCAGAGGCCGGGGGGTGGACAGAGGCCAGCATGCAAAGGGTCTCAGGTTCCTCAGAGCCTGGTATTTACTTATCCAATGGGCAAGGGGGAGAGATTTAAGCAGGGGAGAAGCAAGGTCTGGTCAGGAGTTCAGATAACTCTCTCCTGCCAGTAGCTAAGGGTTGGGAGGCTGCTGGGGAGGCGGGCCCAGAAGCAGGAGTCACTAATGAGATGAGGGTGGGGACAAGCAGGCAGCTGTAAGCTTTAAAGTGGACTCCTTGGGATGCGGGGAGGGCTTCAGGACGGGGAAGGTGGTGGGGCAGAGGAGGTGCCAAGGACTAGTCCAAGGGAGGCATGGATGGATGGTGGCTGGGATGGTGGCAGCACCCATTGAGACAGAGGCAGGAAGAAAAGCAAAGAACTTCAGACACAGTAAGTTCAGTTCTGATCGTGCTGAGCATGAGGTCGCAGGAGTATCCAAGCAAGAGTTTTCCCCAGTGTAAGCAAAATACAGGTCTGTCCATTCAACCAGTCCCACCACTGCAGGGGAGGTAAAGGAAAGGCACTGCTCCTTACCCCTACCATTCACACCCAGAGAACAAAGACTCCTGACTGGCTGTCTCTTCCTGCCCTCTGGGCAGGCAGAAGTTATAGGCAGAGAAAGACCAGGGAAGAGTGGGGTTGGGGGCTCTGTGGGTCTGACCTGGGGACCCTCCAGGGGACACAGCCAGAGACAGTGTCAGAGCCAGGGGAGGGTGTCACAGAAGGCTCAGGAACTGGAAGATCTCTGCAAGCCTTTCCCAACAGTATGTCTGCACAGTAATTCTACCTCCTCATACCTTTCCCTCCCTTGCAATCCCTCAGGAGAGCTGACCCGTGTCCCATCTGACTGTTCACTTCAGAGGCAGCACTGAGGTGTGGCAAATGCCCAAGGCGTCCCAAGTGAGCAGTCCCTGCCCGCCCATCTGGCACATGCTCCTCTATCAGCTGAGAACAGGGGACCTGAAGCCCAGCAAGTGAGCATTTGTTCCAGCCCTTGAACTCCCTTGGGGAGAGAGAAACCTATGCATATAGCCTCTCACATCCCTGGAAGCACTTAGGGCTTCACCATGGGAGACCAGGAGTTGAGGCACTAGGCCGAGGTCCCCATACAACAGAGGCCCAGGCTTTCCTCCAGGACTCAGAAATGACCCAGGCCTTCAAGGAGGCCAAAAAGGGCTAGGGATGACTGGTCCTCTCCCAACACCAGCAGCTCCACCGAGACACTGGATAAGGACTCTCCATCAACAGAAAACTCACCAGCTTCTGGAAGAGGTGGCCCATGGTGACCTGGCTGTCCCACTGCTGCACCTTGGGGCAGAGGTTGTCATAGAACTCCTTGTGGATTTCGTAGATGTCCTGGATCTTGTAGAAGATTGTCTCAATCTGTTGGATGGTGAGCACGGGCTGGGAGGTGGTAGCTGTGGCCTTCAGGGGTTTCATGGGCTGGAAGTGAGGAGGAAGGCAGAGAGGAGGTGAGAGGCACATAAACCGGAGGGTCAGAAGGCCCAGGGCACTGATGAGCCTTTCCTGCAGCTGGAGTGGTACCTAGACAAGGCCACTGAGGGCAGGGCACCTGAAGTGTGGTTTGTATCAAGTAGCTGCTGTCATAGGCTCCGACAAGCCATGCCCAACCGCGAGGGGACCTGGCAGCCAGGGCCTGGTCCAGCAGCCCTCCCAGGCCCCAGGCTTAATTACCACCAGGACATATTTCCCCCACGCCCTCATCCCCCAAGGGGCCCCTGCCCCTAGCCTGTATGGACTTTGGTTATTGGTTTAAAAGGACATGTCCTTCTTCCACAATGGCCTTGTGCTCTGAGTCATAAGCTCCCTTGTCACACTTCAGTGGAAGGGAGGGTTGACTGGGAACTCAACCCCTTAGCTACTTCCAAGAAACACAACATGATTCTAGGATTTTGGGGTAGTGTCTCACAGAGACCCAAGACCAACATCAGCTGCACTGACATTTCAAGTTCCCATCACTTAGTATATAGAGAGCGAGCAAGGTGGCACGCATGCCCCTGTCCTACCTCCTATACCTGTGGCAGACATCTCTAATCAATCACAATGCTCTTTCTAAATGAGCTTGGTTGTGGTCTCAGACTCTTTCGCAGTGCTGAGGTTGACATGTAAGATGAAACTTATCTGTAACCTCTGCTTGTCTGCACCAAAACTCTCCAGGGCCTACAGGTGGAGCAGATGAGGTGACAGACAATAACACAGGACCACTCCCTAACACTGGCTGGAAGCTGGAACTATCACCTTAATGCCCCAAAGTAGGACTTGTAGGAAAATGGGACTTGGGTGCATTTTCTTCAGGGTGATTGCCTGTGAGTAATGAGTAAATATTCCAGGAAAAAAAAAAAGCTATCAAAATTTATAGTTGAGGGGCGCCTGGGTGGCTCAGTCGGTTAAGTGTCCGACTTCAGCTCAGGTCACGATCTCGCGGTCCGTGAGTTCGAGCCCCGCGTCGGGCTCTGGGCTGATGGCTCAGAGCCTGGAGCCTGTTTCCGATTCTGTGTCTCCCTCTCTCTCTGCCCCTCCCCTGTTCATGCTCTGTCTCTCTCTGTCCCAAAAATAAATAAACGTTAACATAAAATAAAATAAAATAAATAAAATAAAATAAAATAAAATAAAATAAAATAAAATAAAATAAAATTTATAGTTGAAACAAACAAACAAACAAAAACCCCCTGATACTGAAAGATAAAGAGCTCTTCCTAAGTTGGCCTTCCTCAGCCCTAAGCCTCCAAAAGGTGCCTCGACTGCACTCCAGAGGCCCTCCAGGAGACAGGGTCTGGAAACCTGCCACATAGAGAAAGTATAGGAGAAGCAGGCACATTCACCAGGAAGACAGAAGCCTGAGTCAGACATGGTTAATATTCTTCATCTAGCTGAAGGGCTCTGTGTGGAAAGAGGCCTTTGACTTACCCTGAGTCACTCTGGAGACCCAGGAACAACCAGAAGTTATGGGGACAGGTGTGGCCTCACTAGAGCTGTCCCCCATTGTCTTATAGGATTGGGTAGTGAGCTTTCCAACCAGAGAAGCATTCAAGCAGATAATGGGCGACTCAGTGCTGGACTGGATGGAACACCGACACTGAGGGAGACCGAAGTTATCACTGGCTCACTCTGAGAGATGACTATCAGCTCGAGCTCCCACAGCAGCCAAACTCCAGGCAAGCTTCCCGCGCTCCTCCCATCCGGCTCTCTGGTGGTGGCAGGGTCATGTCTATCCATAAGAGGAAGTCCCATCTACTCAAATACCCAGATGATGCTCTGAATGCCAGCTCCCTCATCTTCCCAGCTCTAAAAAAAAGTCCAGAAATGATAAAGGCAGGGAAAAGCAGAGCCTTCCTTCTGACTCTTTTAGCTAACCCTAATGTCCAGGCTTTGCTAGGGAGGTAGGATGGGGTTTAACCTGGGGCAGGCCAGGGGGTGTGGGCTTGAGTCTCCGCTCTGCCACTTAATAGCTGTGGGCACATCACTTAGCATCTGGGCCTCAGCAGCCTCATTTGTAAAACTGAGATAATATTACCTTCTTGAGAACACTGATGGGCAGATCAAAAGCCGTAATTTATATAAAATACCAAGTATGTGCCTGGCATACAGACGGCAGTCAATAGTGTTAGCTGCTACTATTATTATTACTCACCCCACAAATAATGTACCAAGTGCCTCATGTGAGGCCAGACCAGGGTATTCAGTGATTCACAACACACCCAATCCCTGAGCCAGTGGAGCCTCCCATCCAGTAGGGGAGACAGACACATAATTTACATAGAAGTGCAGTGAAAGAAATAAGAAGGGGACCTCCTGAGACAGGGTGGGGAAGGACAGCTTCTCCCAGAAAGGAACATTTACCCTGAAACGGAAGCATGGGGGTGCAGAGGACAGTATTTGAGGCAGGCTTCCTCAACGCTGGTCCCGAGGTAGGTACGGTCTTGGCGAGAGACAGGAGCCGGAAGAAGGCAGTGAGCCTGTGTGCCTGGGCAAGGGGGAGGAGCGGGGCTGGAGGACCGAGCAGAGGCCAGATGGGGCAGGGAAGACAGGCAGCTTGTAAGCCCTTGCAATGAGGGTGAGGCAGGGGAGTGATGGGGGTCCAGTTTTCTTTACAGGAGATTTCTTTTTCTGACTCATGATCCTTGCTCTGGAGAACGTTATAATCTATTTGGGTAACATGGACCAACACAAATGAAACAATCTAGTGGGCAAAGCGAGATAGGATATCACCCATCTTGGGCTGTCAGTACCAACCAAGTGGTCCCAAGGTTGGTTGTGCCGGCACAGCTCCGAGGGCTTCACAGAGGAGGTGACAGGAACAGAACCTTGAGGTTTGGGAAGATCTGAGCAGGTGGAGGGTGGGTGGGGCATGGGTGAGCATGCCAGGGAGGGAAACAGAAGGAACCAGGGGCCAGGAGAAAGGGAATATTGTTCTCCCAACCCCAGGTGGGTGGCCCCGCTCGGCTTTAGGGCTTCCGGGATTCCCTGAAGGACACAGAGATGGTCCTCAAGATCACTGTCCTACTTAATCCTTTTTTCCTCTACCAGGAATCCAGTGGACAGACAAGTCACCACAGACTCCCAGAACCTTTACTCCTTGCTCCTGCCTGAGTGCAGTCCCCACTAGGGAGGGAATAGTCCTGGGAAGACAAAGGGTCAGGATTTCTCAGGAGCTGCTGGGGATGCACTCCTCCGCCACCTATGCAAAGATAAGATCTGACCACTCTGCTTCCTCCTGAACCTCCCACTCTGTCTACAAAGAAGGAAGAAATGGGTGCTCACCAGCAGTAGGTCACATGGACAGGGGCTGCACTCCGGCCATCACAGGGTTCTCAGGACAGGGTTGGGGACCTTTGGTCTCAGCTCTGATTTCACTCGGGGGAGAGGGGAGTGATGGGTGTGTGTGAGCCCCGGCTGGCCAGAAACCCTTGAAGGCAGTTCACTTTAATCTGGTGAAGCCCTGAATCCAGGCCTCGGGTCCAGATGGCTGCAAGGCCAAGGCAACCCCACACTGAACTTTGATCCAGCACTGTTCTTCTGCCCAAGTGTTAGCACTCCCAGAATCCTGCTGCAGGGAGCAAGGGTGGTCCCTGGCTCTCCATTTTATCAGAGGAGAAAAAGATTCTTGAGAGGATCACGGAGGGACCTCAGAGTCAAGCCTGGCGCTCGAGTTCCCATGAAGTGCTTCTCAGGAAGATGGGCCAGGTGGGTTCTGACTCATAGTGGGACTTCACACAGCGATCTGTCAGCTCTGTCCCCCAGCAACTTGGCTTTTGAAACAGGGGGAAGAAATCTGCCCAACTCCTCCACTTCCTATCCCAGAAGGCCTGGGTTTACTCCTCCTCCCGGAACCCAGAGAGGGAGGCATAGTTAACCTGTTTTACAGATAAAGAACCTGAGAACCCCAAAGTTAACTGCCTAAATGAGAGGCTGAGAGAGGAGGGCCAGAGGTGGGAAGAGCTTTAGGTGAGGGCCAGGTGGCAGCACCTGAGCTCACTTCACACATTCCTCACACATTCCCCATGGTGGGGAAGATGCAGAATTTCCTGCATTTGATTTGTCTCCCTTCCTCCACCCGCCCCCCCCCCCCCCCTTCAGTCCAGGCTCCCAGACCTACTTTGCTTGTAATCTGAGCCAACCAGGAACCTGGAGGTTTCCAGATTACCAAACCCTACCCTAGCCAACCACCCAGGGGGCAGGAACAGAGGCTCCTGTGTAGGTCCTGGCTGCGTGTGTGTGTGTGTGTGTGTGTGTGTGTGTGTGTGTGCGCGCGCGCGTGCGCATTTGGTGTTGAGTACACACACCACACACACCCAGCCATCTGCATATCAGGAAGTGTGAAGCTGAGAACAGTCGAACACAAACACAGTATGAGCAGAGCCATGGGACGAGGGTCGAGAGTCTGGTGATGAGTAGGAGATCTGGGCGCGGACCATGGAGAGGACAGGTTTTCTTCTCCAGGCCCCTTGGTCAGGTCATCCCCTGCCCCCCCAAAGAGCAAAGGGCTTTAGCAACCACGCAGCCACGAGGGGAGGGTTCTATAGCTCAAGGAGGGGGCAGGGAGGTTTGATTCCTTATCTCTGAGGCTTATTATCTGAGGCTGTGGCTGTGGAGGGTCCTGCCCCCTCTTCCTGGGGCCCTCCAGCACAGGCCAGCCCTCCTAGATAGTCTCTCCCCTCCCTCCTGCCACTGCTCAAGAAAGAACCAATCAGGGGCCTGGGATGAACAAACTCTGGGGGTGGAGGGAAGGAGCGATGCGCCCTGGGTCACCTCTGGACTGGGGCTCCAGCCTCACAGGTTTTGCCTCTGAGGCATGAAGCTGTTAGAAAGGCGAAGCAGGGAGGGAGTGTCTTGGCCCCTAAACCTGTTGCTATCTTTGCTGGGACAAACGGAAATTCACATGGGGCCCAATGACTGACAAGAATGCAAGTTGGCATCTACGAGTGGCTCGCCTCTGATGAGGATGGGCCTCCCCTTCCTTCGGGGAAAGGGTGTGTTGACAGAAACAAGCCCTAACCTGAGTCTCTCTCAGCCCCAGAGAAAATAACAGCAGCAGCTAACACTTAGGCTCTACGAGCTGCACATACATGCTCATCTCGTCCCCACAACAACCCCATGAGCAGAGTGCCTACTAGTATCAGTGCAAGCAGTTTGCAGATGGAGAAAATGGGCCACAAAGGCTCATCAATGTGCTGAAGGGCTAGAGTTAGAAAGCGGTCAAGCAGGGATTCTGGCGAGCAGTCTGGTTCCTTTGTCTGAACTCCTTTCAAACGGGCATCCTTTTCGTAATGACAACTACGCCCCCTCATTTTGGTGTGGCAATTCAGTGTGTGAGAGGTATTTCACATGTGTCTGACTGGCCCTCTGCTTGTCTTCCTTCCTTCAGCTAGGTCCCCCCAAGGATCACCTGACCTTCTCAACCCCATGAAGGAGAGAAAGAGGGTAGTGGGATTATTCTCAGCTTCAGATGAGGAAAACGAGGTTCCAGGATATTATGCGTGGCTTGCCCAAAGCCAGTGGTTTTCAAAACCACAACATGTGTGAGAAATAACGTGGCCCAGGACACACATACATATACGCATCCATACAACAAACCCAAAGTTTCACAAAATAGTACCTATTCTTACTACGTGCAATGCACGCTGACATTTTCCTTCTCTTTTAAAAAAACACACTGGTTCAACCTACTATGTTGACTTCACAAACTCACTAATGGGTTCAGATGCACAGTATGAAAAACAGTGCAATGAGTCTGTGATTAACAGCACAGTCAAGTCTTGCCCTAGTTCTGGCCTCAGACCACAGTCCTATCTGCCATACTGTCCACCACTTGAAAAACACTTGCTGTGCCTACCAATAAACTCCCGGGGAGAGCTGTCCCAAACTGAGCCCAGGGTGTCGCAAAGTACCTGCACATTTCGATAGTTATTCCTTGGGTAATAAATACCAAGTCCCACCCGAGACTCCGGGTGACGACATCTCACATCACAGCAAGTACAGAAATGTGCATCTTACGGTTCTCGTAAGAATGAGTTTCTACTCATCTATGTTTCTTATGCCCCCTGTGACTGATACCATCCTACGTCTCAGAAGGCAAAACACGCAGGGGAAAGAACTTGACCTGCCAAAGTTACTCTGCAAACTACCCAGCTGCATCTAATGAGCATTTTCTTCAAAGGCAAAAACATCTTACATCTGTGTACTACTTTTACCTAATATTAATAGTATTTTGGGGCGTCTTGGCGGCTCAGTCGGTTAAGCTGTCTGACTTCGGCTCAGGTTACAATCTCACTGTTCATGAGGTCGAGCCCCGTGTGGGGCTCTGTGCTGACAGCTCATAAATAAACATTAAAAAAAATAAATAAATAGTGTTTCCCTCCCAGGCTGAGTCTCGCCATGCCTCCATCTTGGGAGGAAACTGAGGCACCTTCATAGAGGGTTGGGGTTGGTCTAATGCATCAGAGCTATGGTGATTCTCAAGAGACACAGACACCCTTCCACCTCACCTTTCCTGCCACAGGGCCTCGGGATGGGGTGAACGGCTCACTACTCCAGGGAGGAGGAAGGACTGGCACCAGGAACGACTAAGAGGGCTCAGTTTGATTGACTGGTAGAGACTACCCTGAGCAGTGTGGAGGCATAGGCTGGGACCCCACCCCCTGACCTGGACAGAGTGCTGTGATTGATTAGTAATGCCTGTGTGCTTTCCCAGATCAGGTAATGGAGAGTCAGGGCTGAAAGGCACAGGCCCTTTCTGGCAATGACCCCCGGCCACCCATTGCCAAGCTGTCAGCAGAGCAACACCAAAGACTCTGCCCACAGAGAAAGACTGATCCAGGTCTCCCTTCTTCTTCAACCCCCAAAGCAGTTTTTGAGCCTGACACTGAGGTCAGAGCATATACTCACCAGCAACAAGGCTTCCAGCTGGTTAATGTAGATCTCTTCGCTGGCCAGGAACCCCGAGAGAACCAGCTTCCTCATCTCCAGGCCTTTCCCTGCTTCCACCTGTATGAGAGCAAACCGAGAGCCAACAGGTCAGGAGAAAGGAGGCTAACATCCCAAGGGACCTGTTTTCTTGCCTTTTTCCTCCTCTTTAACACTTTTATAGAGAATAAAAGCCAAGTAGATTTACTACAGAAAATTTGGAAAATAGAGAATAAAAAAGGAAAAACAATCACCCATTTTCCTGCTGCTAACATCTTCCTTTCTCTCCCACATTTCCTTATCTGACATCCACCCATCCACCTATCCAGTCTTAGAGTAGTGAGCAAAAGAACAAAGGAGGTGGCCTCGTGTGTAAGGGGCAGTTTAATAGGGGAATACAGACAGGTGACAAGGGAAACCAGAGCCATGACTGAGGCAGCGCATGATCACATGGGAGGACCTAACAGGGGCCAGAGGAGGCTCCTGGAAGAGTATAAACTGAGAAGAGGGGTAGAGAGAATGAGACGGAAGTGGCCATGGGAGCCCCATGCTGTGGTCTTCTAGCTACACCTCTGACTATATCTTCCTGTCCCCAAGGGCTCAACCCCACAATAGAAGGTGCTGCACCCCCCAGCATTTCCTGACCACCTCATAGTGCAAGGCACATATCCTAACTAGCCTCCTCCCCACTCCAGAACTCCTCCTCCATAGTGATCGTGCCCCATTTAGCCTTGAACATCCGTCTTGCTAATCTCTTACAAGGACTCTGTTCCACCCCTCCCTTTCTGCTGCGGGCTTTGGCTCTGCCACCCGGATTCTTCTAACTGACCTCTGCCTCTCTCTCCTCCCTTCACACCACACACCAGAGCCAGGTTAACCTTCATGAGAACACTGCCTTACCCCTGATGCTTGTCAAGGGCTTAATATCAATACTGTAAAACCTTGCTAGTTGCAACAACATGTATGGATCTAGAGAGTACAATGCAAAGTGAAATGTGTCAGAGAAAGAAATACCGTATGATTTCACTCATACGTGGGATTTAAGAAACAAATGAACAAAGAAAAAAACAAGACAAACAAAAAAACCAAAATCTCAACCACAGAGAAATGGTGGTTGCCAGAGGGGAGGTGGGTGGAGAGATGGGTGAAATGGATGAAGGGGATCAAGAGTACCCTTTTTCTGAGAAGCACTGAGCAATGTATAGAATTGTTGAATCACTATAGTGTACACGTGAAACTAATGTAACACTGTATGTTAACCATACTGGAATTAAAAATAAATAAATAGGGACACCTGGGTGGCTCAGAAGGTTAAGCGTTTGACTTCAGCTCAGGCCATGATCTCACAGTTTGTGAGTTTGAGCCCCACGTGGGGCTCTGTGCTGACAACTCAGAGCCTGGAGCCTGCTTCGGATTCTGTGTCTCCCCCTCTCTCTGCCCCTCCCCTGCTCATGCTCTGTCTCTCTCGATAACAAGTAAACGTTAAAATTTTTAAAAATAATAATAAATAACATTAAAAAATATCAACATCGCAAAATGCGATTATTTGGGGATTCAATTAGGTCATTTGTTCATTTATTTATTCGTCCAGCAAATATTTACTGAACACCCACCAGACTCTGAAGATCCAACGGGAAGCAAACATACAATAATCCCTGCTCTTATGTGGTTTATACTCTAGAGGAGAGAAAGACATTAAAACGAACAAACAAGTAAATATAAATCTATAACTATACACTGTGATATGGGGTCCGGCTTGTTCTTCACTTAAACACCTTTCCTGGCTCCTAGCGCCTCTCCTTACCCTGCGAACCTGCCCCACAGCTGTCAGATCTCTTTGTCTGCCCAACATGCCTGGAGTGTTCTGGCCTCTGAACTTTGGTTCCTGCTGCCCAGGATGCCTTCTTCCACTCTGGCTCTGCTCTTGTCCCAATCCCAACTCTCTTTGGAGTCACAGCTGAAGTCTCTGGGCTGCAGCATCAGCTCTCACATCAGTGTCTGGGGGACCGACCCTCCCACCTGACGTGTGAGCTCTCGTTAACTGCCCAGTGACTCTGTAGGGCCTTGGAAACACTGTCATCACACTCTTCTTGCACATCCCTGAAGCCCAGCACCACAACGATACCCCTAACACGTGGGCATCCGACATTTATTAAACCTTGTAAGTTCCTTCTGCTTGCATTTAGCCCTCAAATACCTCACTGAGGTCGGTACTATATTTTTCCATTATGCAACCATCTGCATAGCAGGCAGGACTTGTAAGAGGAAAGGGACTAGCCCAGGGTCACACAGCCAGGGAGTGGCAGAGCTGGGATTCCCTCCCAGTCCTTGAGTACCAAATTCCAGGCTCCTCCACTGCTTTAATGATTTCCTCACTCTCCTTTTCTTTTTCAAGCATCAGATGCTTCCCTGGAATCTCAGACAGAACCCTCTCTGGGCATCAAATGCACACTCCTAGTACAGGCTGGGAGAGTATATGAAGCTACCAGAAATTTTGAAGTCTGGAGAAGAGTGGCCTTCTCCCAGTTGCACAACCTGTCCCCAGCATGTTCCCACAGCCTACCCCAGGTGAGGGCCTGAATCCTTGGCCTTCTGTCAGCAACCCAGTTATCAGATCTGGGCCAGAGGCTGCTGCCCCCAGAGTCTCTGACCCTGTGATAGAAAAACAATGTCCTGCCAAAGATGTCCACATCCCACCCCCCAAACCTATAAATACGTCATCTTATATGGAAAAAGGGATTTTGCAGGTATGATTAAGCTAAGGATTTTTAGGCGAGATGACAACACTGGATTATCCCAGTAATCACAAAGGTCTATGAGGGGGAGGCAAGAGAATCAGCGTCAGAAAAGGCAATGTGAGCAGAGAAGGGGAGCAGGAAGAGGGAAAGAAAATGTCTACAAGACTGGAGGATGCTACACTGTCAGGATGTGGCCACGAGCTAAGGAATACAGGGGGCCTCTCTAGAAGCTGGAAAAGGCATGGGAATGGATTCTCGCCCCTAGAAGCTTCCAGAAGGAATGCAGCCCTGCTGACCCTTTTAGACTTGTGTGTGAGAGAATACATTTGTGTTGGGCTAAACCACTAACGGTGTGGTAATTTGTTTCGGCAGCATTAGGAAACCAGCATGGACGTCAAGCTTTCGGGAAGGACAATAGTTATTTATTGATGGCTTCACAAGTACCAGGCACAGTTCTAAGAACTTTCCAGGGATTAACTCACTACAATCCCACGATCTGGAAGGGGTTGTCATTACCCCCACACCCAAAGGCACCGGGTGGAAACTGCCAGCTGCTTGGAACTCTTGGCATTTCAGGCAGGCAGCACACCCTTCAAGGAGCAAGGTCTGAACCTAGAGCAAGGCCACGACCCCGGCCCCTCATGGTCAGATTGGGGGGAGCCTCCCTGCACATCGCACAAACCCTGCTGCTCCCCAAGCCTGACAAATGGGAGCTCGCCTTCCCTCCTGCTCCCTGCCAACCATAGATTCACCCGAGGGCCCTGCAAACATCTAAAGGAAGTCACTCGGGGCGCATTTGGAGCTTAACGGCAGAGCTGGTTGGACTAGGACCGGGTGAAGACCTGGTGACGGCAGCTGCTGCCATGTTTTCATCCGCCTTGGCGTGAGTACAGAACCCTGGGCCAGTCCCTGTGACAGCCCCTCTCAGCAAGACCCTCTTCTCAAGAGACTTCCGCCTCAGAGCCCAATCTTGAAAGAGCTCCCCCAAAAGTCAGTAGTCAGCCCCAAGAGTTGCATTCTGGGCCACACTGACCTGACGTTTTGGCTGCCATAGGGGTAAAGGTGGCCGAGAGCTGAAGGATGTGAAATTAGGTTGTGCACATGTTACCAACAAGAGGCCTGTTCTCAGTTACCACCAAAAACCTCTTCCTTTTTTTTTTTTTTTTTTTTTTTTTTTCCTGCTTTCCTCAGACCCCCGTGTTCCTGGCTTAGAATCACTGGAAACTCACAATTGTTTCTTCGATCCTTGCGGGGCTAGTCTCGTCTCACAAATCACCAGGGCTGGACATTCATTCATTCTGCACTATGTGCCAGCCGCTGGGAATACAAATTCAAAGGTGAGAGAGACGGTCTCTGCCCCCAAAGAGCCCTCCAGGGGTGGTGCCCACATGCCCAGAATCCCCAGGGCCAGTTCTCTGAAGAGCTCAGGGTCCCCACAGCATGGGCCATTCTGCTTGCCAGTTGTCCAGTACAGGGAAGCTGCCTTCTGAGTGATGATGTCTCCACTTCCTCCCCAAGCAGAGCTTCAGAAACGTAGCCACCGCGGGCTGGTTCATTCCCAGCAGTTTACACAGTTTGGGGGCTTGAGGCCCCCAAACGCAAGAGGTCAAGTCCCTCCGGTAAGGACAGTACCTACAAGGTAGGTTTAGCCAGCTCTGGCCCGGTCTTCTAAAGCGTTTAGAGGCTAAATAAAGGTTTGGGTCTGGGCCAAACCAAGATACCATCTGTCCAGGAACTTTGACCTCCTCCAAGAAAATAGTGAGGACTGAACAGGCAGAGCCACCTGCCATCCAGAGCCCTAGGCCAAATGGCTCTGCACACAGCAATATTCAGTTCATGGGCCACCTCACCTTCTGAGGAGCACCCAGCAGGATCTGCTCAGAGTAGATGCCACTGGGTCTAGAGGCTGTGCCCATGCCAAGCAGCAGCCTTAGGACAGCTGGCCCCTCTCTGAGTTGAGACAGCTGCAGGGATGCCCAGCCATTCTCTCTTCTTCCTAGAGCTAGGCACTGGGGAGGTCCCCTTCAGCCATTTCCTTAGCGGAATTTAGAGACAGGGGACAAAGCCCACTCCCCTGGAAGGTGGATCCCTGTATCCCAGGTTCTCTGCTGTCTGAGGCTTTAGGCAGGCCCAGCAGTGTTTCTGAAGGCCAGGTGTTCATAGCCCACCTTTGCACTTTGGTCATACATACCACCTGCACTCCTGTTTACTTAATATTATTCTTCACAACTGACTTCTTAAAAGTACAGCCTTATCTCAAGCATTATCTTTGAAATCCTAAGATGTCAAGTCATATTTCCCCTAAGATACATTAAAATATAAACCTAACCACTAACATGCAAAAAATACATCTAGGTGCCATCTAAAATCACATCTCAAATCATCCGAAGTGTAGCCCACACTTCGAGAAACACCCCAGCGGGGGGCACAGGCATGGCCATTGCTGCCTGTAGGGGCCCAAGAGACTGGGGCAGGTGAAATCAATGTGACTATCCATTAAAAACTGACTATCCATTAAAAACTGGCACGGAACAACACCTGATAGGTTAATCTGCATTACAAAAACATTTTTATTCCTGACAAATGAGTTCCTTTAAATAGCAGCTTTTAGATAGCAAGGCACTATCAGCCCTACGTACCTTTAAATAGAACCGTACGAAAGATTTTTGGAAAGCACACAACACTCTACGGCCAGGAGGTGATGCTGCTATCAGTATTAACATTATTATTAGTTTATAGGGAATTAACTCCTCAAAGGGAAGTCCGGGTTGAAAAACACAGCAAGCTCCAGCCCCAGCTCTGGAGGAAACCACTGCCCTAATCACCTCTGTCCCCCAGGAAGATGAAGCAGCTCGGAAATTACACTGAAAACACGATTGATTTATAGGACTGGCATTTGGACACATGCTCAGGAACACAACCACTCTTTAAGGGGAAGTACTCCTGGAGTAAAGTAATAGCAAAGAGCGAACTGCCTTGGATTCCCACCTGCTCCTGAGAAGGGTCTATTGTGCCAGAGTGCCAAGACCGTCCACAGCCCAGGCCAGGAGCACAACCTCCAGAAACGCCCCTTGACCACACATGTACACACACACACAGGCTCACACGCATGTGCACACACATGCACGAAGTCCAGCTCTGACCCCGACAGAAGTGGTGTCTCCTCCTCTGAATTTCGTACCCTTTTATTGGAACCCTGAGTACTTTCTCATTCTATCCCTATTATCTGTGTGCTTGCCCCCTTGCCCTGAACTGTGAACTCTTTGTGAGAAAGGATCATGCCATGTTAATCTTGTCTCCTCCCCAATGCCAGGCAGGATGCTTTGACTAGAACACAACCTGACATCGTTTGCTGAATGACTCAAAGAGGTTTCTCCCCACCTCTCTGCAGCCACCCTGCCTGTCTTCTCCCTCTATAGCTGACCAACCCTGATAGAGAATGACGGTATCCTAGAGGTGTTCAGGATGAGACAGGGGGCCTGGAATTCCCCAACACTCAGGAAAGCCCTCTTCCCCCCTTGCTGAGACAAGTCCAGGAAAACTGAGGCAGCAAAGAAGAGGGGAAGACCACATCTAGGTGCTCACAGGGATCTGGAAAGACCGGGCTTTTTAGGTGTGATGTGTGCCTGGGCCCCCTTAGCATCTGTGTGCAGCCTCCTGGGAACACCTCTGAGTAGAACAAGGCCAGGAACATGGTACACCCTTTGCAGGCCCCATGGAGCCTCGCTGTCTCCACAAAGTCACTGAGCACCAGTCATGTCCCCAGCTTTGTGCAGTGTTCAGCAGTGAATACAACATGGCCCTTGCCCTTGAGGAAAATAGGGTAGAATCAAGGAGGCAGATGCCTAGAGTGCTGAGCAGAATAAAATATGGTCTAAGACTGAGGTAAAAGCCAGAGCCTAGAGTGAGGGTGGATCCATAAGGCAGCATATGAACAGGACACCATCTGTGCTGGGGAGGGGTTCTCAGAGAAGGCCCATTAGGGACCCCCCATATCTCCCAATCCACACACTACTTAGCTCCCGGCCGGTGCTCTTGGTTCATTACCAGACTTTTCCCCATCCTGTTCCTGGTGGGGAGGTTGCTCAGACCCTAAGTGCAAAGGCCTCTGCGGGCCTAGTGAGAGATGTGACTTAACCCCCAGTGCTCTGAGCTAGCACCAGATGAGGGAACCAGGGGTGGAATGCTAGCCGCTGCCTGCCTCCCATTACTGCTCCTCTCTGCTCTGCACCCAGGCCAACGGCTACAGCTCCACGCAGACGCCACGCATCAGCCATCTCCTGTGGGTCTGTAGTCTGTTTTTACCTCCATTAGCTCCTCCTTAGAACCACACTGTAGTGCGGGCGTGGCAGGGCTGTGATCCCCATCTTACAGGAGGGACAAAGAGGCCCAGAGAGGCTCAGGGGCAGCCTCCTGCCCACAGCAATGCTCCGTGCACCACACCCTCCGGGGTGCAGACAGGCCCGGCGGGGAGTGGGACATGGATGGTCGGTCACTCTGTTAGGCAGCCTGGCTTGCAGCCTGCAAACTCCCTGCCGTACGTTCCCACTGGCCCTCTCTCCCAGCCACAGAACACAGAGGAGGCGAGCAAAAGGCTGAGGTCAGGGCTCTTCGAAGTGGGCCTAGGTGAAAGAAAGGAAGAATGAACGGTGCAGTGTAGATGCCTCACCATGCCTCAGGCAGCACCGGTGTGGCTGTGAGGGGCACCCCTGGCTCTGGGGAGGAGGCGAAGAAAGGAAATGGGATTGATGCACAGCCCCCTCCTGCTCTACCTTCAAGGCAACTCCTACGACAGGACAGGCGCATTGCTGGGGAGAACATTCACAGCCCCAGAGTGAGTGGGCTGGGGCCCAGCAGATGCTTCTTGACTACGCCCACCTTGGGAAAAGTGCCTACCCACCTGGCTCCTGCCTCAGAGCCAGCTGTTATCACCCCCTTTTCAGCTGATCCAATTCTTTCCCTTCAAGGAAGCTCAGTGACCTCTGGCTCTCCCTCTCTCCCAATGCTCTCTTGCTTGCCCTAGCCCAGACTCACAAAGTCTCCTTGCTAGGAGGCCAGTGGCCCCTGTGGCCCGAACTTCCTAAGTGCACGTATCCTACTGTTGCCATGGAAACAATGAATTACGACCTCCTGGTTTCAACTCAGCCAGCTCCTCTGGGGCAGCAGGCTCACACCATTGCCGTGCCCACCAGGTGACTCATGTCACTGCCAGAGAAAGCCCCCAGCACAGCTGGCCTGCTGGGGAAAGCCAGCAGCCACTGCCACTTTGGACAACTGGTCCAGGGGGAGGAGGCAGGCACTGCACCTCTCCCCCAGGAACAGCTGCCAGAGAGCTCAGCCCCTCACAACCCCTCGCAGGCATGCGCCAGCCCCTCTCAGCCGGAGTGCGGTGCTTCCACCCGGCCATGAGGCTGGTGCACAAACCAGCCATTTCTGCCCGCACACAGCTTCGGCAGTCGAGAGCTGCCAGCCCTGCCCCTCCCCCGACAAGCATCCAGGGCGTGTCACATTCCCACCTTCACGGCCACCAAGAAGGGGGACCCTGAGCCGGGGCTGGTCGGGGTTCCCAGCTCGCACTCCTCCAGGAGAAACACATCTTCATCCTCCAGAACCTTGTCCAAAAAGCCTATAGCCTCCTCTTCCTCTTCCATGGCAGCCGGAGGCGCGGAGGGCAAACAGGAAGCGGGGTCCACGCAGCAGCAGCAGCCGTTGCCGCCGCCGCCCCGGAGGGAGGCAGGCGGGCAGGGAGGGGAAGAGCGTGCAGGGCAGGCCTAAACCAGCATGCTGGCCTCCCCGGAGTCAGTCCTGGCACCCGGCCACCGGCTCCCGATGAAAGGCTCCATTATGAACCTTTTCCTGCTGCCGCTTCCCGGCCCTCCCGCGCGCCGGGGCTGCGGGCCGCCTCGCGCGCGTCCCCAGGCCGGGAGAGGGGAAGCGGCGCTCCGGCAGCCCCGCCGCCGCCGCCGCCGCCGCCGCCGCCGCGAGCGCAGGGCTGTCACTGGAGAGAGACCGCGCGGCGCGCCGGCGGAGCAGGAGGAGGCGCCCCCGCCGGCCGCCTTGGCCCTTCCTGCTGTGCGCGCCGGCCCGGGCGCAGGCGGGGGCCCGCGCTCCCCGGCCGCCGCTCCCGAGCTCCGGCCGGCCGCCCCGCCACCGCCGCCGCCGCCGCCGCCGGTCCCACAGATCCCGCCCTTTCTGGACTCGGAGGCTCGCGTTTGCTATTAATACACAGGAAATGCACGACTTGACTTGTGAGGTGGAGCCGTTCCCTCTCTGCGGTCACCGGCCAGAGGCTGGCGGAGGCTTCTGGAGCGCGGAGGAGGGGCGAGGAGGCCGCAGACGGGCCGGGCGCAGGGGGAGGTCTGCTTCCCAGAGACAGGCTTTATTTACAGCCCCTCACCAGAGCCGGAGCAGGCAGGGGGAGGAGCGGAGGAGCAGCTGCCCGCACAGCCTCCGGGAAGACCCGGGCGAGCCTCGCTGTCACCCTGGGACGGCCACAAGCTGAGCCCCCTTCTCATCTCTGCCTCGGGTTCTGACACCTTTGCGGAGGGGAGGCCAAGGCCTGGTGAGAAAACAGTTTCTATCACCACTGTGGCTGGGAGAACAAGATTTTGTGCAGAGGAGGCCCCATCCGCGTCACCACAACAGAAGCAAAAGTGCCAGCCAGGTTCTGCAGAAGGGCCCCCTTGGACGGCCGGAGATGCCACATCTCCTACTCACAGATGCTGCTGAGATGAGCAATCCCACCTCCGTGGGGCTCTTTTCGCTCAAGAGGGGCCTCCACCCAGGAGAACCAGCCCCACAGCAGAGAGTACAAGGAACCCAGGGAGATAACACCAGCAGCCCTTCCCACTCCCAGCAGGCTTCCCCTGGGCTTCCTCGGGGGTTACAAAGCTCAATCCATCCAGACAGCAAAGAGCACAATCTGGTGGTCTAGGCCTCAGCCGGAGAGGAGCAGACACTTACTCTCTTGAGGGAAGAGTTTAGGGGCAGCACCTGGGGAAAGCTCTTTCACAGCACAACACCTAGGGCAAAGGTTGCAAACTCCAGCAGCCGTCAGAGTGCAGGTAAGAGCAGTGAAGTGCGCCAGGTAGGAGCTGGGTGAAAAAACCACCACTCAGCTCCAGTTCATGGCTGCTAGGGGCAACGCAGGCTTCAGGTCGCCCCATCTCAGATTGTTCTAGAGAACCTGGAAATTTGGAGTCCTAGGTGATATCTCTCAATTTTATTAAAAAAAAAATTTTTTTAACGTTTATTTTTTGAGAGAGCGACACACAGAGCATGAGCAGGGGAGCGGCAGAGAAAGAGAGGGAGACACAGAATCGGAAACAGGCCCCAGGCTCTGAGCTGTCAGCACAGAGCCTGTCGCGGGGCTTGAACTCACAAGCCATGAGATCATGACCTGAGCCGAAGTCAGACGTTTAACCGACCGAACCACGCAGGCGCCCTGATATCTCTCAATTTTAAAAGGATGGCAGATGAATTACATTAAAACAAAACATGGTGCGCTCTAAATGAAACACATCCGTGAACTGAATTAGGCCCAAGACAAGGTTGCTGCCTTCTCGCAGCTGGTTGTTTCTCTAAGGGAAGTTGAGAGCTCTGTAGGTGTAGGGGACAGGGTGGTGGTGTTCCCCGAATATCCCCTCTGCCCCGTTTCCTCATTGGATCTGGCATCTTGGAATCCAGTTCAGCTTCACATACTACCAACACACCACTTACCTTTGTAAACCTGCATCATAGGTGCCACCACCCAGGTAGATCAAGTGAAAATTCAGGACTCTGGGTGGTGAGCCCTGAAGCTTCATACCCACTCAAGCCAACCCCCTCAACCTCCCACCAGCCCCCCAACAGTGTCTCCAGCCAGGGATTCCCTTGGCTTTCTCCTCATACACATGCTCTCAATGATGCAGTGTTGGAGCTGTCCATCAGTACGCGTATCTACCACCAGCCTCCTTATGCACGTGTCATATCCCCTGTCAGGTGGTAATGGCCTTGGCGGGGAAGGGTCAAACTCTTGGGAAATGAGTTCCAAAGGAATGTCAACTGTGCATCATCTTGTCATTACCTCTCCTTTCCACTGGGCACCTCAGCTGAGAACAGGGCCCCCGGCTGAGCCTCCAAGCTGGATGGAGAGTTGAGGGGAGAGGAGGGAAAAGGAGAAGAATGGAAACAGTTTCTAATCCCAAATCCCCAAAGAAGTCTGTGGAAGCTCTGAGCTCAAGATGGGGCTTGTGCCATTTGCTAGAGCAGAGAAGCTGTCCTCACCACTGATAGGCTCCTCCCTGTCACCAAAGCTGAAATAGAGACTGAGGGATTTGGGGTAGGCTCTTTGGGGCCTCAGGACTGACAGGCACACCCCACCTTACAGCCCGCCCCCTCCCTCAGTCCCTGGTTTTTCCCTGTCCCTGCCCTGGCTGGGTTATAAATAGCCAGAACACATCTGAAGGGCCCTTTCAGCCACAATTCCTCATTTGGTTTGGGCGGGCGAGGCTGTTCCCAGTGCTTGGGAACAACTAGGCCTGGCATTCCCCAGAGCACAAGTGTGCCAGCCCGCGGCTCTATGCCACAGTTTCTGCCTTGCACCCCGCAAGCTTCAAGTGCATGGCAGGACCGACCCACTGGTCAGACATACAGGTGGAATGGAAGAAGGGCCTAAAAGCCCAAGGGCTCCTCTGGTGTCCCTTCCCCCACCCAATCGGGGAAGCACCTTCCGAAGTCTCCTGGAGTATTCCTGACTTCACTCCCCATGCCCCTAACCAGCAGAGCCAGATCAACACCCGCTTCTTCCCCAAACCCTGAAACCTCTCAGAAGCTGCTCCCTAAACATCCAAGGCATCTCTGCTCCACCCCACCCCAGCTGGCTGGAAATTCCCGTGAGTAACTAGAATGCCCTTCCATCTCCATCGGGCATACAGACACCACTCAGAGGCCCTCAGCCCTCCCCCTGGGGGGGAAGTGACTCACAAGTCCCAGCAATGCCCCCTCCCTTTCCCCTACAAATGCCCTGAGCCAGCCCTGGACCTGAGCTTCCTCCCAGCATCCTCCACACTCCGCTGCTTCAGCCTGGCTCCCGTTCCTCCTCTCCAGAGAAGCAGCCTGCTCCAAAGGTCCCTAAACTGCCGTATCCCAAAGTCGGAGGCCTCCCTCTCCCACTCCTTGGCCTCTGCAGTCTGGCCTTTCTCAAATCCCTCAGCTCCTGTAAGCATGCTGGTGCTGCTCTGACCGCTCTGCTTTAGGCTGGCTCTCCTTACTTCTGCCTCCTGTCAGCATGGAGTCACCCATTCAGGATCCCGGCCCCAGCCCACTGCTCTCCACCATTAAAGAAGTCTTCCCTTCTTACTTCCAGGCCAAAGGCAGCCCATCACCATTTGTAACCCAGCACCTTGCTCAGCTCCAAGCATGACATCTATGCTGGCAGCTGGGTCTCCTCACTGGGAAGTCCCACCAACAGCCCGTTAACTCCACATACCCAGACCAAACGACTCCCACCCCCATGCCAGCTTCCCCTTCTGGCTTCTCCACTTCTGTCGGCAGGGCCATCATCTTGCGACTCTTCCTTCCCTCAGGCCCCACATCCCTTTTACTGAGTCCCCTTCGTTCTTCCTTTTTTTTTTTTCCTTTTCTTAAAGCCACCACCCTACCAAAGTTTGCAGCATCTCACCCCTGCACAACCAGAATAATATTCCATTTTGAGTCCTGATCTTGCCTGTCCATCTATCTGCTCCCTTGTTTGTTCCTTCATACCCAGAGAAAGCTTGGCATTACAAACACAAATCTGGGAGACACAGCCTTTAGAGTGCTCTCAACCTATAGGAAGTGAAGGACATAGGAACAAAAGAGACAGTGTCTCAGTGATCAACACAGTGGGGACATAGGACAAAGGCAGATTCCTGCCTCAGAGGAAAAGCTTCACAGGAGAGTGGCTTCTAAGCAGCATCTGGAAAGAGTTGGGAAAGAGGTGGTGCCTGGGTGGCTCAGTTTGAGCGACCAACTTCAGCTCAGGTCTTGATCTCACAGCTTGTGGGTTCGAGCCCTGCGTCAGGCTCTGTGCTGACAGCTTAGGATTCCCTGCTTAGGATTCTGTGTCTCCCTCTCTCTCTACCCCTCCCCCATGCATGCTGTTTCTCTCTCTCTCTCTCTCAAAAATACATAAACATTAAAAAAATTTAAAAAAAGAAAAGGGGAAGAGTTTGCAGGCAAAGGGAGGAAGGCCAAAAAGGAGAACTTTTTGTAAGCAAACACAGATGGAGAAGAGAATAGAAAAGGGGCAGGAGGTGAACTTGGAGGTGTGGCTGGAACCACGCTGTGGAGGGCAAGGAGCACTGATTGAGATTTCTGACATTTGTCAAGCCCACGCTCTCAAAGCCACCGATAGGCTCCTCTCCCCAAACCCCATGGCCTTCCCTTACACTCATACTCCATCCCTCATTCTCATAGCCACTAAGTCAATAAGTATCTATCAACTGCCTGCTGTGCACTGGGCATTCATATCACACCCATGAACGGGACACTACGTCTACCGCCATGGAGCT
Organism: Panthera pardus; assembly: GCF_024362965.1. NCBI lineage: Eukaryota > Metazoa > Chordata > Mammalia > Carnivora > Felidae > Panthera > Panthera pardus. The sequence continues at coordinate 56,333,132 of NW_026526876.1, forward strand.
GACGGGCTCGGGGACAGATTGACCGCTGTGAGCCACAGCAGTGCCAGGAGCGGGGCACAATCTCAGAACTATGGGGCTGAGGTACAACTCTCCCAGGAAGGAGAACACGGAAATGTCTATTGTGATGTTAAACGTTCACACCCTCTGACGCAGCAACTCCACTTTAAGGGCTTTTTCTGCAAAAACATTTCTAAGAGGGCACGAAGATCCGTGTACAATGACATTCACTGCAGCCCAAGGCCAGAAACACCCAAATGTCCGGCAGAAGGGGACGGCTAAGTGTGTCAAGTGGACTGTGCATGCAGTCATGTCACATGGTAAAATAAGGAGAAGTACACAACCGACTTTTAACAGAAGTTTTGTCTGGAGGATGGCACTTGGAGGCTTTCACTTTCTACATTACATATTTCTGTAAAGTCTGGGTTTTCAGTGAGGTAATCAGGGAAAATAAAGAAGTTAAAAAAAGAAGTGTGGTAACTGCTCCGGCTGGGAAAGTAGAGTGAGTGGCAGCTCTCTCCACCTCACAGAGAGCACAAGACAGCTGATGCCACCAAGGGGGAGTCCTAGAAGGTTCTCTGCGGGAGGTCACCTTGAAACTCATACTCGAAAATGAACAGGGGCTAGCCATGCCAGTGGGGGTGTCGGGGGAGGGCAGACAGGACTGGAGGAGGCACAATGAAATGAATTCAGTTGGGTGGCGAGTGTTCATTCAATAAGCCAACTGATGTTTACTGAGCATCTATTATGTGCCAGGCACAGTTCTAGGCACTAGCGTTTTCAACGAGCAAGCATTTGGTTATGAAATGGGCAAACCTCCATCTTGGAGCTCACATTCTAGTTGGGGGGTTGGTCAAGAGGCTGCAGAAGTAGGCAGCAGTCAAGTGGTCAGATCAGGCAGGGTCTTGGCAGCATTGCTAAGGGTTGGATTTTACCAAAAGGAGAGAGGGAAGGGCATCGAAGAGTTTTAAGCAGGGAATGACAGGACCATTGTTCAATGGTCATCCCTCCCACTGACATCAGATTATTCTTTCTAAAACATTGCTCACTCCGTGCCCAGCAGGAAGCCACCAAATCAGCCCAAACAAGGGCAGTGGGGCCCTTGCTGGTGATTCAACCAATCCAAGTGTTGACAACACCCTCTGAAAGGCCAGGCACATTCCCACCTCCAGGCCTGTCCTGGGCTTGAAGCCCCTTCCTCCTCCTCTCTGACTATCCCAGGCTCAAGCCCCACCAGATTTGCTGGAGCTCAGTGGGGCCAATAAGAACTGACCCCAGGGGGCCAGTGCCAGGAGCAGACAGAGTCAGCTACAGCCATAGATGGAAGCAGATTCATCATCTTCCTGATAATTGTGCTCCCCATTCTGCCTTCCCTTCTCTGTTATAGAAGTCACTCCAATAATCATATATAGGGTTTTAATATAAAGCAAATGTTGGGTCTAAGCCCATACTGACACTATTTATACAGTAAAACAAAAACAAAACCAAAAAGAACTTCCCTAGATTCTGGATATGAATCCTCCCTCTGCTTCTTGACGTTGGTGTGACCCTGGGCAAGTCATTCAAACACCCTGGGCCTCAGTTTCCTCATCTGTAAAATGGGGATAATCATAGCACCAATTCTAGGGTTGCAGTGAGGACTAGTCCATGTAGGGCAATGCCTGGCAAGTGTCAGCCCTTATTAGCCACCAGCTATCCTTTTTTTTTGGCAGTGGTGGTGGGGTGTGGGGAGCACAGAAGTGGGGAGCCCTAGCTCACTCTCAGCCTCACTCCCCACCTCTTCCAATGAACCCGATGCCCAGCCACACCAGACCATTCTCCTTTTCTCAAATCTCCAGAGATTTTCCCACATTCCAGAACTTACACAGCCCTCTTTATCTAGAACGCCCTCCTGACCAATGCCCAGGCAGAACACTACCTATGAGGCTGCCTCCTACATGCTCCCCACCCTGATTGCCCCACCTGAGGTCACATGACTCCTCCCTTGGGACGCTGTACATCTTTCAAGGCTGTTGCACAGATAGCCTTGAAATAGAGTGTGTGTGTGTGTGTGTGTGTGTGTGTGTGTGTGTGTGTGTGTGTGTATGAGAGGGGTTAGGGGCAACCCCTGCTCATGCTAATTCCCCACAATATCTTGTAAAATGTGGGTGCTCAGAAAATACTTGGTGAGTAGAAATTGAAGCTTACAGGGCAAGGCAAAGGGTCTCCCGAAAAGATAAATCAAGGTGTTGAGGTTGGATGGATGGTTCCTATGGAAACTGGTCATATGATAAGAGGCTCATAGGGCCAAAGGGAACAGTCCTACCAAAGGAAACAGGTTGAAGGGGAGGAGGGGTAAGCACCCACTGGCGCCGAGTGGGCCAGGCGTGGCTTTATCTCAAGTTCCCAGCACTTCTCTCCTTCCTTAGCTCACAAACCCCTGGCAGGGGGCGGGGGGTGTCCCGGAAGGTGGGCTTAAGGGGAACACCCTTGCAGTGGGGGCCAGGGAGAAGGGAAGGCAGACTGTAGCCAAGTGAGAAATGGCCCAAGACAAGTCTAACCTCCTTCCCAGCACCTGGGCTCTCCTCTGTGTGCCTCTCTTCCCCCTGAATCCTCCACAGCGGTGCCCGCCACAAGGGCCCTCACCAGGCAAGAATGGCACTGGGGGCTGAGCCCCCTCTGCTAGGACTAGAGCAGGGACAGGAGGGTCTGAGGGCAGCCAGAGCCAGGGACTCATGGAGAACTGGGTTCGCATCCCAAGAGAGATTCAAATTCAACTATCACCTCCGGAACGGGTCCTCTGTGCAGCCCAGGCAGAACGAGGTGTTCTCACAGTTACTATGTCACTTGGTCCTCGCGGTAGCCCTTCCGGACAGGAGGTATTTATCCTCATTTTCAGCTGAGGGTACCAAGACTCTGCAAGTTGCCCAAAGCCACACAGCCAGAAAGAGGTAAAAGAAAGGCGCAGAGGGCAATGTTCTGGAGAGAAAGCAGAGAGCAGCTGTGACGAGTACCCTCCCACTCACCAGGTGTGGGACCTTAAGTGAGTTGTGTAACCTCTTTGCACCTGAGTTTCCACATCTGTGAAATAGGGCAATAATGGTGCCTTGCTCACGAGGTCGTGGAGAGGGCTAAATAAGTTAATGCTTAGAAAGTGCTGTAACAACCAGTGCCTGCATTTCGTAAGTGCTATGGAAGTGTTTCTTTTTTCTTTTCTTCTTCTTTTTTTTTTAATTTAGAGAGGGAGAGAGAGCATGGGGGGAGGGAGGGGCAGAGGGAGAAAGAGAGAGAGATACACAGAGAGAGAGAGAATCCCAAGCAGGCTCCACGCTCAGCACGAAGTCCAACCTGGGGCTCGATCCTACGACCCTGGGATCATGACCTGAGCCAATACCAAGAGTTGGATGCTTAACCGACCAAGCCACCCAGGAGCCCCTCTGGAAGTGTTTCTATGAGCTCTTTTCCTTTTGCCACATGGGCAGGATGGTGAGGGGTCTTGAGACCCTCCAGACAGAAGCACCCAGTTGGTAACCCTGAGGGTGGCATGCTCACCAGTGCATCATCCGTGTGAAAGAAAGCGCTGGCACCCACTAGTGGAGAAACTGGGTGACAGTGATGGAAAACAGTCCCTGGGGCAAGAGCCAGCCTGCTGGCCTGGAGGAGGTGCTCTGCCCTTCTGCACAAACCCCCTGCCTCTGGCCCCAGGGTGGCTCACTTTTGTGAGAGCACATTCTCAGGGGCGGGGCGTCTAGGGCGCTTAGTTCGCACGCAATTTCACCCCAGTTGGTGTGATTACATGTAGGTCAGTCTGCCTCCCTGCCCCACCCCTGGAGACTCCAGGGCCTCAAGTGCAGAGGATGGTCCTGGCTGAGCTCACCCTCACAGCCACAGTGCCCGGGACCTGCAGGAGATCAGCATCCCTTCACTGAATGTCCCTTTGGAAGAAGCGTTAGGGGTGGATGTGAAATCCATCACGGAACTCTGATCCCAGCAGGCTGGCAGGGAGGGGCAGATGCAGACAGGCTGTGAGAGCTACAGGGATGCTCCAGGTCAGCCAGGTGTGGTCAACCACAGAAGGCCAGATCCGAGCCAGGTGTGAAGAGGGCACGGGCCAGAGAGGACCTGCCGTGGAGGGGGCTGAGGTTGCAACCAGGGCGCTATGTCTCCCTACTTCCTGCTCACGTCCTTCTCAACCCAGACAAGCCAGGGAACCCCCCTGAACCTTAGCTTCTTCATCTACAAATGGGGTGGGAGCTCACCCAGTAATGGGAGGAGTTAGGAGGCAATGAAGCCCATGGGCTCCGAGCTCGCCACCTGGTAGCGGTGGGGCCCAAAGATCCAGAAATGGACAAGTAGGGGGCAAGGCTGCTGAGACAGGACGCTGGAAACTTGAGGAGAGTCTGTCTCTGATTCCACTGGCAGATGGAAACTCCTGAGAGGAGTAAAGACCACGGCAGCCGCTAGCCCACCCAACCCAAGCCTCTAACAATGTCCAGAGGGACCAGACTGGGACACAATCTCACATGCTCTGGCTCTCCACCTGGCTCCTCCATTCACCTGGAAGCAACCTCAACTCCCCAAACCCAACCTTCGGAAGGGACTGAAGAAGGAAAGAGGGAGCAGAGATCTCCCGAACTTCATGCCCTGAGACTGCATCTGAGTCCTTCCTCCTTGGCCACTTGGTACTACTCGGTTCAGTTCCACAAACAGCAGGTGCCAGGAGCTGCGGAGGGGGGCCATGGAAATGATCAGGGACCGGGGCTCCTGATCTCACGGGGCCGACCGGCCCCACAAGGAACGGTGCACTCTTCCCAAAGAGCAAAGGGCTCAGCGACGGGCTGTAAAACTTCACAAGGGAGGTGGTGTCCAAGAGACCTGAGTTTCAACAAATCTCTGGCCCCGCTGGCTAGTCTTGGGTGAATTATGTCACTTCTGCCAGCCTGTTTCCTCAACTGTAAGATGACGATTACCGCACCAACTTCACAGGCCCTGAATGAGACAACCTGCGTAAAAGGCTCAGCCAAGTCCAGGCAGCTGTGACGAGGAGAAGTGGGTGGGGGAGATGGAAGGACAACGGTGACCGTTTCAACGCCCCCCGCCCTTACTCTGGACTCTCCCGCTGGCTAAAGTCTGAACCCCTCCATCTGGCCTTTTATTAGATGCCTCTGACCTGCCTCTGGATACCCCCGGAACTACAGAACAAGTCTGACATTGAGCAGTCCCACCAACGTGGGTACAGACTCTACAATTTGCAAAGCGCCCTGCCTGACACTGTCTCACAGAAACCTCATGACGGGTGTGGGCGGTCAGGAGGGAGGAAATTCTCAGTATCTTCCCTTTACAGATGAGTAGATTGGAGCCAGACAGGGGGAGTGGCATCCCTCAGGTCACACAGCTAGGCAGCGGAAGCCCGGAGACAACACCCAGATCTTTTCTCTGCCTTGTTTCCACTTTCTACCATGTCTCCCAAGGGGGCAGAAGGAGGAGTCTCTGGCTTACAGGGAGCAAGCTTTTCTGTATGACCATGGTCCTGGCAGAGGAACGTGTACCCCAACTTGTCAGCTGAGATCAAGAGTCCCTGCCCTGCCTTCCCAAGGTGAAATCAGGCACTGTCGGTCGAATCGAGCCACCAGTGACGTGAGGCCCTGGCCCTACTAAGGGGCTCTGCTCAGCTTGGGCTTGAGGGAAGAGGAGGGTCTGCAGGGCAAGGCTTGAGGTTTCCCCCGAGGCCTAGTGGGCTGCACAGCTGGGGCACACCGAAGACAAGAGCAGCAGAGCCAGGCTGTAGGGGGCAGGTTGGGGAGCGAGGAGACTGGGACACCACAGAGATCTGGCTCCAATCTGGGCCACCATACCTGGCAGGAAAGGAGGTTGCAGAAGCAGATTCAGTTCTTGTCTAGCTAATATTCATTAGACCAGGTCCTTACAATGGTCTTGGCTCCAAAAACAGGCGAGAAAAGTCTTGTGGGTCCCAGTCGCCAAGGGCTGAGCACCCACGGTGAGCCAGACCCAGCGCTGCGGGCTTCACCTGAGCTATCCCAGTCTCTCCCCAACAATCCAGGCAGCTGGTCCTATTTCAAGATGAGGAAAGTGAGGCTCGGAGGGGTCATGGCACTTATCCAGGGCCTTACAGCTAGAGAGTAGCAGGTGTTCACCTATCTAAAGCTCGTGTTCCTTCCGTTTCTGGGCTGCTGCACGAGTGAGACTGTGAAGATTGTTACATTTATGTGTCACAACCTGCCTGGGCCCAGACATTTGGTCAAAGTTATTCTGAGTGTGTCATGAGGGCATTTCTGAGTGAGATTAACATTTGCATCAGGCAACTGAGTATAGCTGCTTCTCTCCCTGATGGGGGTGGTGGGCCTCATCTAATCAACTGAAGACCCAAGTAGAACAAAAAGGCCTAATAAAAGGGAACTCTTCCTGCCAGTCAAGCTGAGACACGAGTCTCTTCCAGGCTTTAGCCTCAGACTAAAACACTGGCCCTTCTTGGATCTCGAGCCTGCTGGCTTTCAGACTAGAACTCACACTACTTGGCTCTGCTGGTTCTTAGGCCTTCAGACTCAACCGGGAACTATTACATCATTCCTGGGTGTCCAGCTTGCTGACTGCAGATCTTGGTACTTCTTGGCCTCCATAATGAAGTGTGCCAATTCCATAATCAAGGGTGGCTGGGTGGCTCAGTCGGTTAAGCGTCCGACTTCGGCTCAGGTCATGATCTCACGGTTCGTGGGTGCGAGCCCCGCGTCGGGCTCTGGGCTGACAGCTCAGAGCCTGGAGCCCGCTTCGGATTCTGTGTCTCCCTGTCTCTGCTCCTCCCCCACTCATGCTCTGTCTCTCTCTCAAAAATAAACAAACATTAAAAAAATAAATAAATCTCCCTACAGATATAGATAGGCATCCCATTGGTTCTGTTCTCTGGAGGACCAAACCTTAGGCTTCCCAGCACAAGTTGGCTGCATACAGGGCTGTGAAATGCCCAGCTGCCAGAGGCCAGACATCTGAATACTTAGAACAATCGTCTGACTTGGTCCAAAAGTCCCCTTGGTTCCCAAGGCCCCAACAGGAAGCCTGGCAGGGAGGAGACCTGCCTGGCCAAATGAACAGAGCCAAGTAGCAAAAACCTTGGTTTTCTGTTTTGTTTTGTTTTTAAACCAAAATAGCGCCCGAGTACTCAGGAAGGGGTGTGTCAACTCTCTGTGGCACCCCGATGTAAACAGCAATACTTGCAGAGTCCACTAGATGGGGCCAGTGACCCAGAGGAAAGGGCAGAAATGCAACTAACTCCAGGAAGGAAGGTGGGCCGGAAGGAGGTTCATCGGACTGCAATCTTCACCCGTATCCCCAAGTTGGATAAATGCTCCCCACCCCTACCTTGCATGACTTCTAGCCAATGGTGTAAAAAAAATCAATTCCGGGGTTCCCAAGCACTTTAGTCAGTTCTCACTGTAGCATCTCTGGATTTCAAAGTCCTCAAAAAAAACCCAGTTACTCACTCGTGAGCCACCAAACAAAATGGGCAGCCACAAAGTGAGGAAAGTCACTGGCCCAAAACCTCAGAGCTCCAGGCGAGGGGGGGTCTCCCGCTGTGCCTGTGATCTGTTTCACTGGGAAAAGCACCCACCAGCACCTTTCACCAAGGAATCTAAAAATCGATGGGCAAGCATGCCGGCGAGGCGGTCACGTGATGAGGGAAGGACCCGAGGCAGGAAGCAAGGAGGAAGGCAGGGGGGCGGGGGGAGGCAGAGAAGGGGGATGAAAATGGCAGAGGCACTTCGCTTGTCAGCAAGCAGCTCTGTTTGGCCACACGTTCTCAACTCTCAGCCAGCATTCTTGGCTCTGGGTTGGGTCCTACAGTGAATCTTCCTGCACCTGCTCACAGTGGGGTAACAGCTGAGTCCTCCAAGGGGCCTCTGAGCTCTGTTTGGTCAGAGACCTGAAGGCAGAGACGGGAAGCAAGAGTTTTAGCCTTGTTTCCTCTGGTTGGCCTCAGTTCACGCCCCAGAATGCTCCCTCCATCACTAGCAAAAATCCTGCCCTGCATGTCCGAGATGGTGGACTCTCGCCTTCCTTAGGATGACAGGGCAACACTCCAGAATGCCAGCTGTGGGGGTCCTGAACCTCACCCGTCCCCTCCACCTCCCACCTGCCCCCACCATCCATTTCCAAACTTGCACTGCCTGGCAGCCACGAAGCTCTGCCTCAGCCTCTGTTGCCATGGCAACAATGTGGCTTCCCTCAAGTGGGAAGCCGGTTGCCAAGGCCCTTGTTGCCAAAGGCTATAACAGCCACCCCAGTGTGTGAAGAGGGGGTGAGAGCTCTGCGGAGGGGTGGAAGGTGGCCAAGGAGGCTGGGAGGGAAAGAAGCAGGGGGTTCTCCAGAAATGGTAGAGTCCAGGCAGCCCTCCTGTGGAGCGGGGATTGCTGGGCCCTTCGGGAGGGGAACAAGTATCTCACAGCATCTGAGTGACTGCTCCTCGGGGTTGCTGGAGGGAAGAAAGGGGTCCCCCACAGAACGCATCTGGACAAGCCCTTTACCAAGCAGGACCAGGCACTCCATGCCCCAGCCCCCCAAATAGAGGAAGGGCTTTGATTCTCCCCAACTCCAGAAAAACAGCCCCCAGGAGCCCCTCTGCCTCACTTGCTCATGTGTCTCAGGTGCACACATACAAGCTGGGCCCAGACACAGCCAGTCCCTGTGGCCAGGAATGGCATGAATCACAAGGATTGCAAACCTCCTGGCCCATCTCAAAGCACATACTTAATGTTCCTTCTAATATGCTTCTCTTTGGAGCAGAGCTCCTATCAGCCGACAAGAGGAGAGGGGGACACCATTAGGGCTGATTCCCTTCCAGAGTCAACAGAGGAGGGCAGCATGGGGGGCCCTTGATCTTCAGGGAATGCTACGGAAGCAGCTCACTCCACCCCACAGAGAGCACGGAGACCAGCCTCGCTTTGCTGAGCCGGCATCTGTGCATTTACAGCCCACAGGCCATGTGCGCTGCTCTGGCCCAGAGAGAAGGGCCTGTTCCCTCCCCCAGGCCCCATCCTGCTAGAGAGGGGCTGGAAGAGAAAGCTGAGAGAGGAAGTGAGGGTGTCCAGAAGGCAGGGGAAGCAGATGGCTGGTAGAGGAGGCAGAGATAGGTGCAGGGGCGGCAGAGAGAGCAGCAGGTGGTGGTGCGGAGCCTAGTCTGAGGGGCCCAGGACTGGAATGAGGTGACAAGGCCGCCAGGTCCACATTTCCCCAGCCCTGCTCTCCCAGTAGCGTCCCAGGCAGGGCCTAGCCCACAACACCCGTGCCTGCCTTCCCCCGTCCCCCAGAGCCCCCTCTTCCCCACCCCAGAAGGAAAAGCAGGTGCACCTACCCCAGGCGCCAGCCCCTCAGGTGGGGTGGGGGAGATGCTGTCCCCGCCGCCTTGGCCACGGGCACTGAGCTGGGGCGACATGGTGGGCGACTCATCGATGTACGGCATGGTCTCCGAGCCCTCCGGGGGCCCCTTCTGCTCCTCATTCCCTTCTCCGTCGTAGTCGTCTGCCCCGTAGCTGAAGTCTGAGACAAGGAACAAGAAAGGCCACTGAGAGTCCTCCACGAGGGCTGCCAGGGACTGATAGCGCAGTGGGCGCCTGCGGCGACCCCCGGCTGCCATGCCCCCCCGTGAGGCATGCACGGCCAGGCCCGGGCGGGGGCTGCGTGGGGGCCCCGGGCCTCGAGAGGGGCTGGGGAGCGCCAGCAGGTCCTGGGGCTGCAGTTCAGGGGCTGCTGGGAGTAGGGGAGGAGCGGCTCCACGGTTGCCACCCGCCAAACAGCATGTCAGTCGCAGATTTCGAGCTGCTGTTTCCTCTGCCTCCTGCCTAATTCCAAGTCTAAAAATTCACAGTGGGAGCAGGAGGCAGGACGCTTCCAACTCTCCTCTCTGAGTCACCATTTTGCTTTTTATAGGGAATAAGGAGGTGGGGCGGGCCAGGCGATGTCACTTCCTGAGCCCCTCCTCCTTGGGTACCATTTGTACACCGAGCCGATGCCTGGTGTGGGGGGTAGAGCAGGTTTCGGGGCGGAGGGCTGAGGCACTGCACCCGGGGAGTCCTCACCCCTCTGAACGAGGCCCCTGCACAAGATGGAGCCCAAGGCTGGCACAGTGTGGGCGAGAAGGTGGCTCTGGGGCCTGGCAGGGACATGGTTTCACAGCAGACTCAAAAGCCGGCACTTATTTCTAGAATTTCAATGGAGGCTCCCTTCGGAGAAGAGGGAAGAAAGGGCTGCAGGGAAGTGGAGCTGCCGTTAACCCCCTTGGTGCTGCCAGCACCAACCAGGCTGCAGAGCCCACGCACATACACCCCTCCCGGGAACAGCGGGCCGGGCCCATGGGGGCATAGGGCAGCACCTCAGAAAGGACCCCAAGCTCCACCGGCGGGGTCTCTCCTGCAGCAGCACAAGCGATCCTCTCACGGCTCCTCACCCCCTGGCTGGGCCTGGTCCCACCGTCCGCTCTGATTTCACTTCTTCCGGGATGTCCTCCCTGGCGTCCCAGCTCAGAACCACAGCACGTGGCCTTCTAGTGCCTCTGTTAACTTGCCCATTTGTCCCTGCACCTCTGGGGCAGGAACGGGGTGTCTCAGTCACTGCTGTGTGCCCAGAACCCACGGGCGGACACGCGGCAGGATCTAGGGAAATGTGCGTGGAGGGAATGAATGAGCAGAGGAATGCACTGTCCCTCTCAGGTCCCAGGCTTGAGCCAAATTCTCCACGGGGCCCTGGCTCCTCCTCTTCTGTCACAAAATACCAGCCCCAGGGCAGCCGGCAGCCTGAGAATGGTGTCAACAGGTCACCAGGGCGTCTGGCCACAGCTATACTCAGTCCAATCTGGCCCTTTGGCAGCCGAGAGCTTCCCCCAGCCTCGCTGCACCTGCTCCCTCTGACTTCCTCTCCAGTCCCTGTGCTGACGGCCCATTAAGCTGTCAGAGAACATAAACTATTTTTTTTTCCCCCAGAACAGGCATGCAAGTGAAGAGCCACTGTGATGTGTGTGTGCCATGCACGTGGAAATAGGGCTCACTGACCAGAGGACACAGGACCTATGCGTGAGGTTGGCGGGCGGTGAGCCGACTCTGCTATTTCCATGGGGCAGGAGGGAGAAAGAGAAGCCACAGCATCCATTCTGCCCAAGTCTGGCACTGTGAGGGGGCCCGGCTGTTTGGGGAGACCTACTCACTTTGGAGAAGCACGAGGAGGGAATGGAACATCACGTTAACCTGCCATGTCTCCTCCAGGAGGCTCCAGGCTCTCCTATTAGTGTCTGGAGTCATGGTCAGGGGTTCGAGCTATGGTGAACCCTGACCCGGCCAACAGTTCAGATTCCAGCAGGCTGTGCTGACTCTCCTATACACTTATCTGTGTTTCCAGGGGTCACAGGACCAGATCCGTTAGTCTCAATTTATTTCCAAGGGGCAGAAGGGACAACAGGGAGGGTGGTAAGGCTCGCCTCTACCACACGGTCTGGAGTTGCCTGGGTCACGGCAAGGCGGGAAGGTCTCTGGTGGCCTTCCCTCACGTGTGCACGATTCAGCCTTATCAAGTGGTGGCCACGGACCCGCGTCTCCTGCTCCTCTCAACCCAGCCGCGTCTATACAGCTGTTCTCACCATCCCTGTTTGCAGACGTCTCTGAGTTTCAGAGAGATTTGCGGCAAGGATCTGAACCCAAGTCTGTCTGTCTCCAAATGCCAGCCTTTCCCCTTTGAGCTTCACTGACCTTCCAGAGAAATCTACTTCCGCAGCTCTCCTTGTCAGGGGAGGCTGACCAAGGTGGGGAGGGAAGGTGCCAGCCATAGCAGTGGGGGAGGCCCAGAAGTGGAGAGAATGCATACAGGGCTCTCTGCAAATGTTCTTAGATGCTTTTCCTTTCGTTCCACCCTCTGTAAAATGCTAACAGCCCAGGAAGTCAGTCAGAGACCCAGGAGAGCCCCTACCAGGAAAAGGGATATAAAAGAAACCCACCCTCAGAGAAGGAAGGAGTCCTGGGGACTCAGGAGGATGGAAAACTACCAAGCACAGGCTTCAGTTTATGAGAGGCCATGGATAGAAAGGCTGAGTTGACCATGGCTTGGCCACTAGGTCTCAAAAGAGAAAAGTCAGAGGAGGCTGCTAACAGCCAATATCCATTTCCCCTCCTGGTAACAGAAATATCATTATATTTGGAGTGGCAGTGTGCCCAGTGGCTAGCTAAAATACTACTTTCTCTAGTGGTGTGGGCCATGTGAATAAGTTCCAACCAATGAGATGTTAAGTGGATATGTGTAAAACCTTGAGGAAGGCTGCTAAGAAAGATTGGTCTAGCTGTAAGGTATGCCATTCCCCCCTCCCCTCCATGTTTCCTCCTTCTATTGCCAGTTTGGAAAGCAGATGGGATGGCTGGAGCTCCAGCAGCCATATTAAACCATGAGGTGATATTGAGGCTAGAAGCCAGCACTGAAGGTAGCTGAGTGCGAAGCCAGGAACCTGGGCTGGTGATGGCACAATGAACTGCCATACCACTCCAGGACTGTCTATCTCCAGAGTTCTTTTAGAGGAGAGGAGAAAAAAATGCTTGTTATGTAAGCCACTATTATTTAGTTTTTATGTTATATGTAGTCAAACTTATTTATAACTGACCCAGATGATTTTCTTGACCTTCTGTCTGAGTGCTTTTCCTACTGCCTTCATTCACTATTCTTTCTAAGTCTCCTTGGTGGAATCCTCTTGCTCTGCCCACCCCTTAAAAATAGGTATTCCTTATATATCCTTACAATAAAGGACCAATCAAAAGGGACAAACTACTGATACATAGAACAACAGAAATAACTCTTACAAGCATTATGATAAGTGAAAGAATCCAGACACAAAGGAGCACATCTTGTATGTTTACACTTACATGATGTTCTAGAACAGACAAAAGTAATCTATGGTTGAAAACAAACAGAAAATAGCAGTTACCTCTGGGGTTGGGGTAGGGACAGCAGTTGATTGTAAGGGGCACAGGGAACTGTCTGGGGTGATACAAATGTTCTGTGTCTTGACAGGGATTTGGGGTACACAGGTTGACGCCTCCATCACCTTCATCAAATACATATACATATTTCACTAAATATTGAACACTAGTTAATGATATCCACGTTTAAGTGCTGCAGGGAAGATTACTGCTGTCTTCAACTTACTCTGAAACACAGGAAAAAACAAGATGGAGGGGGGCCTGGGTGGTTCAGTTGGTTAAGAGTCCGACTCTTGATCTCGGCTCAGGTCATGATCTCACCGTTCATGAGTTCAAGCCCCGCATTGGGCTCTGCCCTGACAGTGTGGAGTCTGCTTGGGATTCTCTCTCTCCTTCTCTCTCTCTCTCTCTGCCCCTCCCTGCATTCTCTCTCTCTCTCTCTCTCTCTCAAAATAAATACATAAACTTTAAAAAATAAAACATAAAATGTTAACCTCCCTGTAATCAAAGAAAATTGATTTTGTGTGTGTGTGTTGGGGGGGGAGGGTTGTGATTGTTGCTATTTTTTTATCAAATCAGCAAGGTTAAAAAAAATACCCAAAGTTTCCAGGGAACAGGTACCCTCAGAAACTTGTGGAGGGTATGGGGGTACATGGCTGGCTTGGGTGGTGGAGTGTGCAACTTTTGATCTCAGGGTTGTGAGTTTGAACCCCACGTTGTATGTAGAGATTACTTAAAAATAAAATCTTAGGGACGCCTGGGTGGCTGAGTCGGCTGGGTGTCCGACTTTGGCTCAGGTCATGATCTTGCAGTTCATGGGTTCAAGTCCCGGGTTGGGCTCTGTGCTGACAACTCAGAGCCTGAAGCCTGCTTTGGATTCTGTCTCCCTCTCTCTCTGTCCCTACCCTACTCGTGCTGTCTCACTCACTCTCTCTCAAAAATAAATAAAAACATTTTTAAAATTAAAAAATAAAATAAAATCTTAAAAAAAAGAGAAACTCTTGGAGGGTATGTACACCTGGGACAGCTTGTCTGAATTCAGTTTGGTAACTGGTTTTGAAAGCTCTATTTGTTGGCAGAGGTTTTAACCCAGCATAACCCAAGACTATGTCCTCAGAAATTAATTATAAGTGTATCTAAAAATAAGGTTACAGGTTATTAATCACAGGGTTCTTTATGATTGTGAAATATTAAAAACAACCCAAATGATTAATTATGGGGAGCCAGTTGAGTAAAGTATGGTATTTCTCTAAGACGGACTACTATGTAGCCATTAAAATTATATGGATGGTGATCAACAATATGGCAAAGTATGGAAAGAGCCCAAATGTCCACTGATGGATGAATGGATAAAGAAGATGTGGTATATATATACAATTATATATTACTCGACATTACTCGAGTATTACTCGGCAATCAGAAAGAATGAAATCTTGCCATTTGCAACTACGTGGATGGAACTGGAGGGTATTATGCTAAGTGAAATCAGTCAGAGAAAGACAAATATCATATGACTTCACTCACATGAGGACTTTAAGAGACAAAACAGATGAACATAAGGGAAGGGAAGCAAAAATAATATAAAAACAGGGAGGGGGACAAAGCATAAGAGACTTTCAAATATGGAGAACAAACAGAGGGTTACTGGAAGGGTTGTGGGAGGGGGGATGGGCCAAATAGGTAAGGGGCATTAAGGAATCTACCCCTGAAATCACTGTTGAACTATAATAACTAACTTGGATGTAAATTTAAAAAAATTATATGGATAGTAGGTATCATCTTATTAAGTGAAATGGGAAATAACAGCATGTACACTAGGATACTAGGTTTGAAAAAGTAAAAGGGTCTGTATTTGCACAGGATAAATGCAAGGCAATAGCACAAAACAATTATAAAGCCCTCAGATTCTAAGAATTCGGGAGAAATTAATACGTGATCTCTGCTCTCTAGCTCCTACCCAATATCCATCTTCCCTTCTCGCCTGCTTACCCTACCCTGGTTTTATATGAGATGGCAAAGGACCCAGTCCCAGGCAAGACACTCACTTTCTCTGCCTCTCTTACAACTAGAGTGGCCCTTTGACATCGTTCTGGTCAATGAGACCCAGTAAAGCATGATGGGGCCTCAGCAAGGCCTTTGCTTTGATCATTAAAAAGGGACTCCTTGCCTTGAACGCAAATATGACTGGAGTGACAGTGGCCATATTGCTGTCGTGAGGAAATGATCAAGAAAGAACACAGACATTCCCCTTGATGCTTCTGAGCTACTGAACCACATTAGAAACAGTCCATCTTGGGGCGCCTCGGTGGCTCAGTCGGTTAAGCGGCCGACTTCGGCTCAGGTCATGATCTTGCGGTCCGGGAGTTCGAGCCCCGCGTCAGGCTCTGTGCTGATGGCTCAGAGCCTGGAGCCTGTTTCAGATTCTGTGTCTCCCTCTCTCTCTGACCCTCCCCTGTTCATGCTCTGTCTCTCTCTGTCTCAAAAATAAATAAACGTTAAAAAAAATTAAAAAAAAGAAACAGTCCATCTTGTTTTTTATTTAAGTGAAAAATATAAGCCCCTATCTGTTGGATTTTCTGCCACTTAAAATAAACACATTCCTGAGTGATACCCTTCCAGCCCAGCAGAGGAAGGCTGTCCAATAAGCAATAAGACATCGCAGGTGCTATGACAGAAGTACTTCACAGGTGAGGCAGAGAGGAAGGAGGAGGCAACAGTGTGGGTGAGGGGGCACTGGAAGAGGTTAGGTGGTACTCAGAGGGAGGCGGTTTATTTATTTATTTTGAGAGGGCGTGTGTGCGCACAAGCAGGGGAGGGGCAGAGAGAGAGAGGGAGAGAGAATCCCGAGCAGGCTCAGCACTGTCAGCACAGACCCCAGTGCAGTGCTTGAACTCCCAAACTGTGAGATCACGACCTGAGCCGAAACCAAGAGTCAGACGCTTCACCGACTGAGCCACCCAGGTGCCCCAGAGGGAGGTGGTTTATCGCTGTGGCTAAGAGCGAGACCCTAGGGCCACACGGCTCAGGTTCCAGTCCAGGCTCCATCACTTCCTAACCTCTCTGTGCTCACAAGAGTGCCTGGCACAGGGCAGCCGCCTATAAATGGATATTGGTTAATCGAGTGAATGTGAAAGAGGATGATGAAGGGGCTAAGTGCCCGGGCCTGCTTTGAGGACTAACTGGAATAAGGCATGCAAAGCACTTAGCACATAGTAAGCACCCAGTAAATCTTAGTGGCTATTATTAACATTATTAATTGAATCTTGAAAGATGTGTGGGTGCTTGCCAGGCAGATGGGGACGGGAGCAGAGTTCTAGGCAATGAGAAGAGGCTTGGCAAAGGCACAAAGCGTAAAACAGCAGGGCCCCTCAAGGGGACTATAAATAGCCCAGCACGGCTGGGACACTGAATGAGCAGGAGGGTGAGGTGGCAGATAGCGCTGGAGAAGCGGGCACGGACCAGCACACCGAGGGCCTTGTGAACCAAGCTAAGAGTTAGGCAGGACCCAGTGGGGGCCGCTCATCTGGACCATCACCTGCTGTGGGGTCTTGCCAGCCACACCATCGCCAAATATCGCTAACTTCAGATAATGCCGCTCGATGCACCAGCTCCTCTCTCAAGTTACAAGGCAGGCAGAAGCCTGTGACCTCCAGATCTCTTAGGAGTCATCCAGACTGGGACCACACGTGAACGTAGGGTTACCTATTCCGAGTCTGTAATGGAGCCTGTGCCAGATGACAGAACATGAGCTGACCAGTGACAGACACGGAGACCTCAGACATGCTCCTTTCGGGCAAGGTGAAGAGCTGGCCTGTCTGGGGCAGGTTCAAACCCAAGCGACCAGCCCTCACTTCCACCATCCTAAGCTCTGGTAAGTGCGAGGGGAAGAAAGGATGCCCAAATGGCTAGAGGCGTACAGGTGTCAAGCTGTTTACAGCCTTCCCCTAAGACTGTCCGGCACCAATGATGGAAGGGCATAGCCAAGACTATGTCCTGGTACACCCAACCTCCAAAACGGATGCTAACGGCAGTTTGGGGGATCTTTCCAACCTCTTCTCAGACACTCTAAGAACCTGTGGGTGAGTGCAGGATAAAGTTAAGTTCTAGCTGTGGAACAGTCCTGTGCTCCCAGCAGGGGTGCTACGAAGGCTGATACTGGATGATAAGCTTACTCTCTGCCCTAGAACTGGCACAGGAGTGGGAAAGAGAAAGCTTGGGAGAACAGCTGGAGGGCAGCCCAGTCCTGACCATCATTCCCACCGAAGCAGCATCCAAGGTCTTCAGAGAACGTCCAAAGTCTCTGTCCACCACACGCTGCATCGGGTGGGAACAGAGCACAGGGGCATAGACTCCATTCCTGCCCTCTGGGATCTCCCAGTGTGGTCCTACACATGCCCACTGTCATCTGTGTCTGTGTTGGGCACAGCCTGATTTCATCTTCCAAGTAACCCCGTGACGGAAAAATCTTACAAACACGTTGAGCAAAAGAAAACCGACACGAAAGAACACATACACGGGATTCCACTTATATGAAGTTCAACAACAGGCAAAACAAATGGAGGGTGATAAAAATTCTCATTAGTGGCTCCCTGGGGAGTGGGCTGTGGGAGAGTGTGGGTGTTGACTGGGAAGGGGCATGAGGGAACTTTCTGGGGTGCCGGAAATCTAGGTTGTGGTTACACAAGTAGACATATGTAAAATTTATTTTTTTAAAAAATTTTTTTAACATTTATTTATTTTTGAGACAGAGAGAGACAGAGCATGAACGGGGGAGGGTCAGAGAGAGGGAGACACAGAATCTGAAACAGGCTCCAGGCTCGGAGCCGTCAGCACAGAGCCCGACGCGGGGCTCGAACTCACAGACCGCGAGATCGTGACCCGAGCCGAAGTCAGCCGCTCAACCGACTGAGCCACCCAGGCGCCCCGACATATGTAAAATTTAAAACCAAGAAAGTAGTACCATTATGATTCTCATTTACAATTGAGGAAGTGAGGGCACAGGGAGTGAGGTCCCTTGCCAGAGGGTTTAATGGCTGGTAAGTGGAAAACCATGTTGAATAGTAGTCTGACTCCAGGACAAGTGCTTTAACCACTGTCATGAGTGGGACCCGAACAGACAGAAAAAATCATGTGGGCAGGTTGCTGTCAGGGCCCACAAGAGGAAGAAACAACTGGTGTCAAACTCTGGTGGAGGAAGAGATCCATCTGGAGGCGGGTCTGAGCATCCCTTGATGGGATGTAAGCAACCTCGGGGACGCTTCCCCAGGAGGGGAAGGAAGCAGCTGTTCCAGTGAGAGGAGCAGAGCTGCAGAGAACCGGGTTACAACTGCACCCTTTTGTGTGGGGCACTACTGAACAGACTGGTGTAGCTGGAGCTGAGGTCCCGGTGCCCTTCTGCATGGATAGAGTCCTTCCAACTTGCCTTTCCTGTCACTAACTCGCAGAAAATGATTCTTCTCCCTGCTCAGACCTCCCGTGGATGCCAGGTGCTGGGCTGAGGCCTGCATCGATCCTGTTGTGAAACTGTGCACGAGTGGTTTTCCAGTGTCAGCACCCCCCCCCCCAGGAGAGGCACAGATCTGCTCATTTCCCACCCCCGCCAAGTCCCCTATCACCCTCAAATTCCTCCTCCAACTAAGCTGGGTCTTCCCTACCTTCTCAGCAGGCCAGGACACTGGCTAGACTCAACAGTTGGGGTCAGTTCTGAGGCTGACAAGCTATATAGTGACCCTCATCTCCCCCACACAGCTGAGGGGCACACAGGGCTATGAAACTTGGCCTCCCCGCAACGTGGTGGGAACTAAGACCCCAAGGCTGACTTATAGTCTAGGGTCATATTGACCATGCCAGAGCTGGGCTGCCACAGAACTGAAAGAACTGTGTTTAATCAGCTCTGAGGGGGTGCCAGGGTGGCTCAGTCGGTTGAGTGTCTGACTCTTGATTTCGGCTCAGGTGGTGATCCCAGAGCTGCGGGATTGAGCCTCGTGTCAGGCTCTGCGCAGAGTGTGAGGCCTGCTTAAGATTTTCTCTCTCTCTCTGTCTCTTTCTCCCCCCTGCCCCTGGCCCCATCTCTGGGCGCCTTGGTGGCTCAGTCAGTTGAGTGTCCAACTTCAGCTCAGATCATGATCTCACAGTTCTTGAGTTTGAGTCCCACATAGGGCTTGCTGCTATCAGGGCAGAGCCTGCTTGGGATTCTCTGTCCTCCCCTCTCTCTGTCCCTCCCCCACTCACATCCTCTCTCTCTCTCAAAAATAAATAAAACATTGGGAAAAAAAAAAAAAGATCCTCTCTTTCCCTCTGCCCCTCTCCCCGACACATGCTCTCTCTCTCAATCTCTCTCTCTCTTTAAAAAAAAAAAAATAGCTCTGAGGATTGTCAGCTGGCTGGCTCCAGGCCTCTCTGAGTTTCAGTTACTCATCTTTGAGACAGGGATAACAATGCCCATGTCACAGGCTGGCTGTAGGATGACATTAAATAACATAATTAGGTTAAGGAACTTGGACAGTGTCTGGGCAGACAGAACAGTCCTCAAGAGAGGTCAGCTGAAGGAACAGGAAAGCAGGCTGCACGCCTTCAGGGCCCTGTGACCCCAGATGACCCAGGAGATACCACTGGGAGCCCCTCAGTGGTAGCATGGCACTAAGGTGAGGCATCCCTGGACAAGCATCTTTCCTGTGGAACAAGCCACCTCCTTCTCAGTATCTCCTCGTCTACAACCTATAGAGGAGAGGGGCTGGGGAACCAGGATAGCATAGTGGTTAAGGACATACATAGGCTTTGAGGCAGATTCAGGTTATAATCCCAGTGTTACCACTTAATAGCCATGTGACCTTGGGCAAGCTACTTAAGCTTCCAGATCCTCAGTCTCCTCACCTATAAATGGGGAAAACACATAATCTCGTGAGTTTTCCGTGGGGTTCCAGTGAGAAAATATCTGTAGTGTGAGGCACCCGGCCTGGGGCAAATGCTAAATAAATAGTAATCGTCATTACTACCTTGTCCTCTTCCTAAGCATTAAGTGCCCTGGGGGATCTCCTAGTCCTTGAAAAAACAAACAAAAAACCAGGGGTCTGGAAACACACAACTGGGTTAGGCTCCCGCAGGCCGTCCTCCATCAGTTGACCCAACTGTGCAACCACCAGGCTAACCAATGTGAGCCTACAGAGGCTCACATTGAGGAAGACGCCACAGGCCATCAGAGTAGCTTAAATCTTAAACTTTCAGACAGTAGTTCCAAACTTTGCTGCACACTAGAATTCCCTGGAAAGTTTGGAAACTGCTGATAACTGGCTCCCGCTCCAGAGATCCATATAGAACTGGTGTGTTCCGGGGGTGGGGTGGGGTGGGGTGGGGAGGGCTGGGCCTCAGGGCTGTTAAAAGCTCCCCAGGTGATTCTAATGTATTGTAAGGCTGAGAACCACCAGATGGAGACAAGGACCCTGAGTCAATGAAACTGAACTCTGAAACAGCGCTGTGCGAGAAGCGCAGGAAAGACAGGTAACTTGCAAGAGGCAGATATGAATTCAGTTGTGAAGGACGAGGAGGTCTACCTGGGAAGAGGCGAAGGGGCGGGCGTAAAGGGCTTGGCTTAGATTGTACACGGTGGGCCGGCTGTCCCATTCGTGCAGGGCCTGCAGCAGCCCCCTGGCCCACAGGGTAGCCTCCTCAGGACCCAGAGGATCTCACGCAGGCTTGGAGCAGGGGCACTAACCCAGCAAAGGGGCAACTGGAAGACAGGGCATCAGCGACGGGGGCAGCCGGTTCCTGGAGACGCCACTGCATAGTTGGAGTTAGCTCGGTTCTGGCTCTGCCTGGCTGTTGAGACAGACTCAATGCTCCCACCCCGAGGGGGTGAGGCTCAGCTTCTGGTTGCCATGGAGATTCGATCAGATCCTCTACCTCTGGGCTCCCTTGAGGAGGGAGGCAGACCAGGGCCTCCTGGAGAAGCCAGGGCCCCAGAGCCTGAGACAAAGGAATCCTAGGTCTTGGGGTTCAGTGGCAGGGGCAGAAATGGCAGGGAAGGGGCCTGCCAACGGCCCTGGGCAGAGAAGGGAGAGGGGCTTCCCCAGTGTCCGGGCTCAGAGAGATTGAAGAGAAACACCATCATCTGCATCATGTTTCACAGCGTACAAAGCAAGACCCAAGTCAGGGTCTCACAACATGTGGAGGTTGTCAGAGTAGCTATTACTCCCCCATTTTACACAGGGGGAAACTGAGGCTCAAAGAGGTTCTAGGTCTTGTCCAGGGCCACCTGGTTAATAAGCAACTGACCGACAAATTAGAGTCTACTCTTTGGAGCAAGTCCATTGCTTTCTGACTTTGACATAATCTGCCACCCAGGCACAGGGGCCTAGGATTTCTAATTGCTCTGTCGAAAAAGCAGCTCTATGCCCGCTGAACATAGAGGAATTCTGGTGCAGAATGGTTAGATGACCTTGCCAGAAGGGAGGGAATCTTTATGTGTAAATAAACAATAGTCATTCAACAAGCATCTACGTTATTATGCGCCAGATGCACTGAGAGGAACAGACCCCACACAGGACTGGACTCTCCCACCACTACTGCCAGTAGCCTATCAGCCAGTCAGTGGGCTGCAATGAGTCAAGCCCGGGGCCAGAAGTCAAACAAAGCTGGGTTCTGGTCCCAGATTTTCTGGACCTCCTGCAAAGTGCTCATTTTTCGGGAGACTCCACTTTCTCACTGTGAAATGGGAAGACACAGCTGTCCTGCCCACTCCGCGGGGCTTCTCTGAAGAGCAGTGTAAGCTACCAAACAAGAAAAGCGTTTCACAAACAGCGCAGCATTCGATCAATCAGACAATAAACATTCCTCTACAAAGAAAGTCAAACTCACATGCATTAGGTCTTTGGTATATTCTGGTTTCCCCCACTAGGTGGCAGGAATCTGGAGGGCAAGGACAGCCCTCTTCTGGCACTCAGAACAATAGTCACACCTAGCGGACGCTTGGTAACTGCCAACTGTCGGATACAATTCCCTAAAACTCCTCCGAATCTCCTCCCCTAACAACCAATTCAATTATTTAGGGTCTTGGGCCAGGAGGTCACTCTGACACATCCTACAGGAGTTCTAACCCTTGTTACAGTTAACAGCTTTAACTTGTCTCCTGCTTCCTCCCTGAACTGCCGTGAACTGGTGAGAAGTAAGGATCCTGGACTGATTTGATTTAAGGCTCTGCTCTTCTGACCCTCTGCCTGCTGCTGGTGGGAGATGCCGCTTGGCCCCAAAGAGGCAGAAGATGGAGTGGACAGGAGGCAATGAAGAGGGAGAATCAAAGGGCCGTTATGACAATGACTTTCAAATCCAATCTCGCTTAGCACCCGCCTGGAATGGCCTCCTTAGAGCCCCTCTCCCATATATGGTTTCATGAGTCCCTAGAGTATTTATGAAAAATTAAATGACTCTCAATCTAGTGCTGAGAAGCAGAAACGGATAGTTCAGAAAACAGATAAGTAATGTAAGGTCCAGAGGGGTCAGTAAGACCCCTAAAGCAGCCTTGTACTTTGGTGGCAGCCAGGGTCAGAATCTACAACCTCTGCCCTCCACACTGGGGGTTCCTTTCAATCGTAGGGCCAAGTGGCCCCCGGTGGGAGCCTGGGAGCCAAGACATTTCCAGCCTGCACGTGCTTGCACACCCTCCCACATCCACCCACAGAAACACGCCGTATCTCTGTCCATTGCTGCCAGGAGGCCAGACTCGCTGGCATTCAGCTCACGCTGTTGACTCTCCACAAAGCTTCCCTAGACCTTAAAAATAATTCTATTGTTGAACAAGGCCATACAAGGGTACCTCAAAATTCATGCCCTTCTCTGTCCCCTCAGCTCCAGAGTGTCAGTGTTTCTGCCTATTCCAACTTCCTTTTGTCACCCACTGAGGGGAGATGAGAGGACCTCCCCAAATCAATGGCCTCTTCCTGAACCACCAAATCACCTTTCCTCAGGAGTTGTACAAAGCCAGGTGAGGGCTGTGCTGGGAAAGAGCAATGTGGTTTGCCCAGCCAGCTTCTTTCTGCTCTTGGCCCACATGCACAGATACATGCACACAGAGAGGCACACACAGGCACACACACATATACACACATGCACACCCATGCACATAGGCACACACAGGTACATACTCACATCCGCATCAAGGCCCTGACACCTTCTGACTCTCTCTGCTCTGGTCAGCCCTTGTGAAAGTTCTCCATTCTCCTTCCCCTGCTACAGTCACCTCGGGGGCCGTGGGTTCAGAAGGTGCAGCCTCCATCGGCTGGGACCTTGAGTGACCATGTGGAGCAGAGGCCCCTGCCTACCAGTGAGGGACCGGTGTGAGCAAGCAGTAAACCTTGCTGGTGTTAAGTCATGGGGATTCCAGAACTGATTGGTGCTGCAGCATATCCAGCCTACCCTAAAACATCTTCAACTGCTCCATTTAAGGTCAGCTGGCCAGCCCCAGGCTCAAAGGAGCTCCACATGCACTTCCCACTGCCCAACAGTCCTTTCTCCTAACACCACCCATGCCAGGCTCATAGTGGAAAACAGCCACCCTCCTCCTATACAGGAGAGAACCAAGAACCCAGCACCCTCTTCTGAGGGCAGAGGGGAAGGAAATCTGGGACGTCCTCAGGCAAGTAGATTGGTTCCAGAAGCACCCACAGCTTAGTGTCTGGGAGAGGACGGCACCAGAGGGCCAAGCCTTCCCCATCCACTTGGCTCCCCACCCACTCTCCCGGGACCAAGGCAGTGAGCCCATCCCTGACCAAGTCTCAGGGATGGCCTATTGCTCTTGTGTGAAGTAAGCCCAAAAGTCGACTGGGAAACACCCGTATTCATTGGAGCATTATCCGCAACAGCCAAAAGGTGGAAGAAACCCACGTCTCTACTGACAGATAAATGGACACACAAAATGTAAATGTGGTATATACATACTGTGGAATATTACCCAGCCTTCAAAAGGAAAAGAATTCTGAAACATGCTACGCTGCGGATGGATCTTGAGGACACTGTGCTGAGTGAAATCAGCAGTCACAAAAAGACAAATACTGTGTGATTCCATTCATGTGAGGCGCTTAGAGCAGTCAAATTCACAGACACAGGAAGTGGAGTGATGGTCGCCGGGGGCTTGGTCAGCAAGAAGCGGGAGTTAGTGTTTAATGGATGCAGAGTCTCAGTTTTGCAAGACGAAGAGTTCCGGAGATGGACGGCGGCAAAGGTTGTGCAACGCTGTGACTGTACTAACGCCACGGAACGGCACACTTGAAAAATGATGACGATGGTAAATTTTACGGTTTATGTATCTTATCACAATTTAAAAATAGAATAAAGCATAATTTTTTTTTAAAACAGAAAAGCAGACAGGAAGGACCAGAAGGAGCAAAATCAGAGACAGAAACCCTCTCATGGGGATTACCAAGGGGCTAGGGGACTAAACCAGGCCTGGAACCCACTTAATTTCCAAGAGGGCTTTGGAGTTGCTTTCTGAGTTACAAAGGTAGGGTCTACCTCCACAGTTCATTTCTGTTTTGCTGCCAACTTCCTGGCACAAGACAAGCCTGGCTCTGCCCTAGGCAGGGGCTAACAGGCATCTGTCAGCTCCAATGCCAATACTCCTTCTCCCATCAGACAGCACCTGGGCACCCACTACAGCCTTCAACCTGCCAATGCCAATGGCAATGTCTTGGAGAGCACGCAGAATGCCCCCAGGGGTCACGGCTGGACATGTAACTTCCCCCAGGTCACCACTTCCCCCGGCTGGACCCCTACCCCTCTGTCACTTCCCAAGTCCTCCATGCAGATCCACACAGCTCCACCCTCCCACCTGGCTGGGAGAGACACCAGCCTTACCTCCTGCAGGAAGGCAGCCTCCTCCAAGCATCAAGCTCAGGACCAGACCTGGCCCAGGGGCTGATGGGGATGGGGGAGGGAAAGGAAAAAGAGATTTGCCAACGTGGCTCTCGTAACAAGTGTGGCCGTGTCTAGACCACAGGTCAGAAAGGACAGGCCAAGAGAGACAGGTACCAGGGCTCACAGGTCCGGCAGGACCTTCCCTGCTTCAGGTAATTACACTGGACCATCTGAGTGCACACAGACTGGTGGGATGAGGCTGGAGTTGCAATGGCCAAGGTCAATCACGTCTGCTCCCAGAAGAGCTCCCGGAAATGTCCCTTCCACGCCTGGGCATGTGAGCGTGAGAGGAGAGAAGGTGCACAATACCCACAAAACCAGGGCATGGCTGATGTCAGAGGCCACACCTCATACATAGGACCTGCAGGCAGGCAGGTGGGCACATGGCAGTCTCCCAGGAAAATGAGAGCAAGATTCTGAACTGGGGACAAGAGAAGGGTTATAGGGCCTGAGGCTTCCTCTAGGAGCCATGAAGGGGCATAGTAGCGTGCGGTGCTTTGATAGCACCGGCTCTGGAGCCAGGCTATTTGAAATCAAATCTCAGTTTTAGCTGTGTGACCTGGGGCAACTTGCTTAACCTCTCTGTGCTTGAGTTTCCTCCTTTATAAAATGAAGACAAAAATAGTAACACTATCTCACAGACCTTTGCGATGGTTAAATGAGTTAGTTAGCTCAAGACCAGTAACGTTAGTGGCTGTTGTTGTTGATCTTCTTCTCATTATTATTATTTATCCCCCAAATCCTGGTCCTGGGAAGGACACTGAGAGGAAGCCCAGTTTGCCCGGTGTCTTCTCAGGGACTGGAAGGAGCTGCACATCGTGTGCACGCTCCATAGGTTACCCAAGCACCCAAAGACACACAAGAGAACAGCCCACACACGCGGCAGTCCTGCTTCCACTTTCCCTGCCTGCTTCTTCTGGGGCCACTGTCCACTCTCAGCTCCAGACCCATGCTCCCTCCTGGGAGCCTGGGGCCCTTCAACAGGGTTAGGCTAGCATCCAGGTGTGTGGTCTGCAGCAATTTGTGCTTCAGCTCTACACCAGAGGCGGCAGAGCCCGCAGCCCCCTGGGAACCACAAAGGCAGGAAGGGAAGAAGGGAGGGCCCTCGTGCACACAGGTACAGGTGTCTCTGGGCTCCCGGAAATGCACAGGCCACAGCCATTAACACACAGAAGCTCATAAGTGGGGTCCTGAGCCTTCCCTCCCATTGCCGGTATACTGACGTGCTCGCATGTACACACACACTCCTCAGACTGGGCCACACAAGCTAACTCCCTATCATCTTTCCAGAAGGTAAGAGCAGAGACAGTAGTCACGGAGCTTATGCTCTGGAGCCGGACTATCTGGGCTTGAATCCCAGCTCTGCCTCTTACCAGCTGTGTGATCTTGGGCAAGTCACTTAACATCTCTGTGCCTCTGTTTCATGTTCAAAATAGAACAGCACTCAAACTCTCAGGGTTTCTGTGAGGATGAAATGAGTAAATACATCTGAAGTGCACACAGAACAGTGCCAGCACCACCTAAGTATTATCTACTTATTGCTGTGTCTCATAAACTCAGCAAGTCAGGTCTTCTGATTGCTAGGCTGTTGCAGAGGCCCTGGTCCCCCTGGCTCTACATCTTACCCTGGACCAGTTCACCAAACCCCTCTCTGCTGACAATTCATCTGACATTTAGCCTTCACCCCTAGAGGGCCCCAGGCAGAATTCCCAAGCTCAGTCTATGAACCAAGCCTGGACTTTGTCAATGCCCTGCCCTGACATCACCAACTGCTTCCTGGGTTTTCCTCTGTCCACAGGCAACACCCACATCTCTCATGCTTCCCGTTCAGAAATTAGAAAGAGCTCCAGTCAACCATGCCCCACACAGAACATGTGGTTTTCTCTGGGAGAAAACCGGAAGATGTACAGTGTGTTTCTTTACTAGACATCCTAAGAGGTCCTGATTCTAGTGGGATCTGGAATGCAAAAGAACACTGGACATGAAGCCCAAAGATTTAGGTTTAATTCTTTGGGCAAGTCACTTTAAATTCTCTGGGTCCCTGAGTCTGCTCCTCTGCAAAATGGGGACGGTGTTACCTACTCCCCAATGTAGAGGTAAGGAGATGACAAAACGATGAACTAATATTTAGTGCAGTGCCCAGCACATAGCAGATGCTTGATGCAGCTGGAATGCGGACTTTATTTTTAATGTTTATTTATTTTTGAGAGAGGGCATCATGGCAGAGAGAAAGGGAGACAGAGGATCTGAAGCAGGCTCTGCACTGACAGCACAGAGCCCGATGCAGAGCTCGAACTCAGGAACTGTGAGATCGTGACCTGAGCTGAAGTTGGACGCTTAACCAACAGGGCCACCCAGACGCCCCTGGAATGTGGACTTTTTACCTCCTTTCCCATTAAAAGCAAAATGTGGGAGAAGAGAAATGAACCGAGGTACCAGGCTGGCTTGGTCAAGCAGTTTATTATCGTTAGCAAGATGAGCTCTGTTAGGCGCTTTAGAAAAAAAATCATGATGCAGCCTGGGCAGGTTTTATTGGCCCAGAGCTGCCCTCTGTACAGGGTGACAGGTTACATTCTGGATCCCTTCCTTCCCCCAGAATCTGGTTTACTTGGTCAAATCACCCACTATTTCCAGAATGAGGAAGAAGGGCTAAGGGAGCCACTTGTGTCTTCCAGGCACACACGCCCGACCTGGTCAATGCCCACACGGCTTTTGGAGCAGCTGCTCCATCATGCCTACCTAAGCAGATGACACATCTCTCCTTGGAAGGGGTAGAAACACAAGCCCACAGGCCCGTGTGCCTATCACATGGCCGTATCACAAGGCGAGAAAACCACACCCTGCAACTAACTCATCCTTCTCACTGGTTTGAAGCCTAGTGGTCACCATAGCAACAGGCTCCCGCTCCAGCCTGCCAGGCGGTGCTGACGCAATTCTCAGGCAGCGAGCAACTTGGACTCAGCTCACACAGCTCTGTTCCCACTTGGGGGTGGGTGAAAGGGGAGAACAAATGAAGAGGGAGGATGTGGGCACACACCCACAGAAATCTCTGCTCTCCCTCCAGTTCTGTCCAAGGACTGGAAATAAGGGATGTGGGCCCTGGAGCAAGCGATACATTGCCCTCTAGTGTGTCTAACAAATACAGGGTCACCGCAGTGGCTGCCACTTCTAGAAGATTCACCTCCAGGGTCTTAGGAGATCTGGAGGAGGGGGAGACAGACTGCACCACAGGCCTCTCCACCACCACGCGGCCCCTTCCCTGCCTTTGGAGCCAGCACCCCGCCAGCTAAGCACCTGTGCTTCCCTCAGCCCACAGGCAGCCCAGCAATGCAGAATTCAACAGGTGAAGCTTTACAGCTCTCTGCTCTGTCGTGTTCTCTGCCTGTGTTGCATGAAAGTAGCCGTAAGACTGGAACTCCCCTGCAAGCTAAAATGTCCCCATGATCCCCATCCTCCCAGCTCCCTATCCCACCCCACAAAAGTCTTATTCACTGGCTGGAGTCAACGTGAGACAACAGTCCCACGCGGAGGACATATTGGCCAAGAGCCACTCGACCTCTTAAAGCATCCAAGTCCCCCAACCTCATGGAACAAGAACTCAGAAAGGAGGGGGATCAGGGGTGCCTGGGTGGCTCCGTCGGTTAGACATCCGACTTGGGCTCAGGTCACGATCTCGCGGCTTGTGAGTTCGAGCCCCACATGGGGCTTTGTGCTGACAGCTCAGAGCCTGGGGCCTGCTTCAGATTCTGTGTCTCCCTCCCTCTCTGCTCCTCCCCTGCTCATGCTCTGTCTCTCTCTCTCTCAAAAATAAATAAACATTAAAAAAAAAAGAAAGTAACGAGGGGGGATCAGGTCACACACTGCCACCCACCCACCCCATACCCCACACTCGAGAAACAGGGAAGGAAGCCATGTTAGGACCAGAACTTGGCAACACTAATGGCCCTTTCCAGTCTCCCAGCGCCTACCCATGGATGCAGGGCTCTCCCTCCCAAGGCTGTTGTCCTGGTGAAGATGCCTCCAGTGCCAGGAATGCTTCCCTCCTGCAGGCCCCACTCCCTTCTCCATCCCAAGAGCCACTTCCCGCCCTGTGTCCCCTCCTACCTGGCCTGCATCAAGGGCATCCACCCAATCAGAAGCTGTGCTTTGGCACAAACAGGCCCTGCTCTGGGACCTTGCCCCCTGCACTGGGAGATGTGCTGGCGGGTGCAGGTAGAGGGAGGGAAAGCACGCCTCCACAGCACCCTCCCCGTGTGCCTTCAGGGGCCAGTCACACGGGGCCCTCCCAGTGGTCACCTGACAGATGCGGGAAGTGGTTAACCCCAGAGGCCACTTGGGAGCTGGTGTTCGGCTGTGGGATGTCCCAGTAACACATCCAGCAGGAGCCTCCAGGGCTGCTGACAACACATGGGCAGAGATGGTAAACGGTTAAAGCCAGAGGTGGCTTTCCACATAGATCGATCAAGGGAGTAGATGTGAGACACCAGAAATAAACACATCTCTGTATGGCCAACTGATTTTTAACTAGGGTGCCAGGACCTTCAATAATTTTTTTCAACAACTGGTGTTGACATGGCTGGATATCCGCCTCCAAGAGAATGAAGTTAGACCCTTATTTCATACTTTATTTCACATACAAAAATGAACTCAAAATGGATCGAAGACCTAAACATAAGAGCCAAAACTATGAAACTCTTAAAGGAAAACATAGGGGGAAAGCTCATGACCTTGGATTTGAAGAAGGACATCAAAAGCAACAAAAGAAAACACAGATAAACTGAATGTCATCAAAATCAAAAGCTTTTGTGCTTCAAAGGACACTATCAAGACAGTGAAAAGATAACCCACAGAGTGGGGGGAAAATATATGCAAATCATGTATCTGACAAGGGTCTTGTGGCTAGAATATGTAAAGAAACCTTACAACTCAACAATAAGAAGACACATAACCTGGGGCACCAGGGTGGCTCAGTTGGTTGAGCGTCCGACTCTCAGTTTCGGCTCAGGTCATGATCTCAGGGTCATGGGATCGAGCCCTGTGACTGGCTCCGCACTGAGAGTGGAGCTTGCTTAAGATGCTCTCTCTCTCTCTCTCTCTCTCTCTCTCCCTCCGCTCTTCTACCCCACTCATGCACGTGCTCTCTCTGTCTCAAATACGAAAGTTACAAGTCTATTTAAAAAAAAAGAAGAAGAAGACACGTGACCCAAGTAAAAAATAGGCAAAGGATCGAATAGACATTTCTCCAAGGAGGGTAAAGGCCGCTTCCCTCCATTCCACTGACAGATATCCGGTGTGTACCTACTATGTGCCAGGTGCTGGGCAGGCAATGGGGACACAACTCGGAAACAAAGCAGACTCAGCCTCTGCCTTCATGAGGTTTACAGCCAGTGGACAGAGAGTACACATCGACTATGTGTCTGGTGTATGTAGTAACTCCCTTAATTCTCACAATGAGGTAGATACTCTGACAGCTCCTGTTTTACAGATGAGGAAACTGAGGCACAGAGAGGTTAGGTAACTAGCTCAAGATCACACAGCTCATAAGTGGCGGGGCAGAGATTTACACCTACAACAGTCTTCCCTCCAGAGTCCATGTCCTGAACAATTGCATGATACTGAGCATTATCAGAAGTGATTCATTCTAGTGGGAGTCAGAGAGAGCCGTTTGAGGGACAGGATGGTGAACTGGCTTTGAATCTCTTCTTGAGGCCAGCAAACAGGGAAGGCAGAGACATGGAAGCAAGAATCAATTCTGAGGGAGTCGGAGGTACTTGAGCAGACAGGATAAAAGCAAGGTGAGGGGTGGGGGGAGTGCTGTGGCCAAAGAAGCCAGCAAGCCTTGCCACAGAGGTCGAGGTCGGGAAGGGGACTCCTCCTTCCCAAAGGCCAATGGGGAGCACAAAAAGGTTTTAAGCAGGAGGGAAACCTGATCCTACTTGAATTTTAAAATGGCTGGAGGTGGCCGGGAGGGGCTGTCAGGGGAGGACAGGGGTCTGGCTAACCAGCTGTGGAGGGCTGGGGAAAGATGATTCAAGTGCACGCGGTGGCCAACAGTGGGCTGGGGGGCAGCCCATACCATCCTTCTCCTCGTTGCTCCCGCGTCTATCACAAGAGTGGGGTGGGCAGGGTGGGCATCTGCTAGCCACCAAGGGACAGAAGGAAAGGTGCTCACCGCGGGGTGCGCCATGCCTCATGTCTGCACGGCCCCCACGTTTGACTCCAGCACGCTCCTCGTTAAGGACAATAAGAGCCGGGCGTGGGAGGGGGACCACATTAAGACCCACCCCCACCAGCCTACACCACTCAGTATTCTAAGGTGCATTTACGTCCCGAGAGAGAGCCCAGGACTCCAGCTGCAGGGCTCATGAGTGGAGCATTCCAAGAAATGAGCTTTTGCAGAGACGGACCTGGGGCCAGGTGGTTTTCCTTCACACAAGCAACAGTGTCCTGTGAGAAAATAAATCTCTTTTGTTTTTTTTTTTCTTTTTCTTTTCATTTTATTTTATTTCTTCATCATGACAGGTGCACTCCTTAATCCCTATCACCTGTTTCCCCCATCCCCCTACCCACCTTCCCTCTGGTAACCATCAGCTTATTCTCTATAGTTAAGAGTCTTTTTCCTGGCTTGTCCCTCTTTTTTTTTTTTTGCCTTTGCTCCTTGAATTCCACATATGAGTGAGGTCATATGGTATTTGTCTTTCTTTGACAGACTTATTTCATTTAGCTTTATACTCTGTAGCTTCAACCATGTTGTTGCAAATAGCAAGATTTCATTCCACTTTATGGCTGAGTAATATTCCTTTGTATATACATACATCTTCTTTATCCACTCATCTATCAGCGGACATTGGGCCGTTTCCATATATTTGCTGTTGTAAATAATGCTGCAGTAAACCACAGGGGCGCATCTATCCCTTTGAATTAGTGTTTTTGTGTTTGGGGGGTAAATACCCAGTAGTGTGATTCCTAAAAATAAATCTCTTTTCATGCCGTTGTTGTTATTTAAGAGCCATCTCCTGAATTTTGGGCTGGTAGAGGGCGAAGCCAGATCCTGTACGAAAAGCCTCGTGTGCATTATCTTATTCAATTCTCTTAACAACTATGTGGCAAGTTCTTTTATTGCCTCCGTTTTGTAGATGAGTAAGCAGAGGCCCAGGAAGGTCAAATAACTTGCTCATGGCTACACGGCTAGTTAATGGTGAAGCTGGGCTCTGAATACAGGCAGCCAGGGTCCAGAACCAGCTCTTCCATCCACCTCCAACTTCCTTTTAACTGAGTGTTTTGACCTCTTCCCAATGTAGCCATTGTGTTCAGACATATTAGCAAAGAATTAGACAGGTTTCAGGCCCTGACACACAGTTGGGTTCAGGAATAATAATAACAGCCTAGACTTACACAAAAAAATTAATTCATTTCATCCTCACACCACCCCATGAGGTAGGTACTACCAATATCCCCATTTTACAGATGAGGAAATTAAGGCACAGAGAGGTTACATGTCTTGCCCAGGTCACACAGCTGCTTAGTGGTCAAGCTGGGAACACGGGCAGTCTGGTTCCAGACACTATCCTCTCTCTTGCTACCTGACTGAATCAGTAATGCTACAGTGCACACACTTCTAACATGTCCAGAGATCTGGTCTCTCAGGCCACAGTTCATGAGATGGGCCACAAGGGCAAGGCCACAGGTAGAAAATGTCCAGTAGGAGTGGGGAGATGTCTACAGTAACGACAGATGGAAGGGTGGGAACCAGCAGGCACAGCGGTCTTGTGCCAACGGGTGTGTGAGCAGACAGTCCTGGTGAGACAGCAACAGGGCCATCCCTGTGCCTACCTGCTGGGCACAGAACCACAGGGCCATTGAGCCAGACACATGAGGGGGCACGCTCAGCCGCTGCAAATTGACCTATTAGTGCATCATGAATCTGTTTGGCAGGTCACCTCTTGGAATTGATGAAAAAGGAGCATCTCACGGACTAAGAGTAGGTATTGTTTTGTGAAGCCCATATATATAGTTTGTGTGTGTGCTGTGTTGCAGTGTAAAATGATTTTCCTACCATGGATTTTGTCCAAAGGTATAGAAATAGTATACTTTAGACCTATACTTTGGTAGTAGTACAGTATGACTACTAAATAAGTTGTGGTTTATTCCTAGGATGGAATTCTATGCAGCTTTGACAATGAATAATCTAAAGCCACAGGCAAGAACAAAGATGAACCTCAAAAACATAATTTTAAACAGAAAAAGGCAAGTCACAGAAAAATACTCGTACTATGATTCCCTTTCTATGGATTGTTGGCAAACCTGCACAGTTACATTGTTTAGGAATACACGCCTATGCAGTAACACTCTGAAGAAAAGGAGGGGATGCTTACCACAAAATTCAGGACGGTGGTTACCTCCGCTTGCAGTGGGGGAGGGGGGCCGTGAGGGTGAGTGCGACGTGATGAATTGTGTCCTCTAAAAAAGATATGTTAGAGTCTTAACCCCCAGTACCTCAGAATGTGACTCATTTGGAAACATGGTCTTTACAGAGCTAATCGAGTTAAAATGAGGTCATTAGGGTGGGCCCTAATCCAACATGACTATTTTCTTTATACAAAGGGGAAATTTGGATGCAGAGACACTGGGAGAACACCATGTAAAAATGGAAGGCAGAGGTCAATCCGGGTGATACATCTACAAGCCAAGGATTGCCAGCAAACCAGCAGAAGCTAGGAGAGAGGCACAGAACAGATTCTGCCTCACAGCCTCAGAAGGAATCAACCCTGCTGGCACCTTGATCTTGGACTTCTGGTCTTCAGAAGCGTGAGCCAACACATCTCTGTTGTTTAAGCAGCCCAGTCTGTGGCACTTTATATTAGCAAACTAACACAGTGAGGCACACAGCAGCTTCTCCTGCCTGGCAAATGTCTCTTTAAACTTAATGGAGGACAGGAGCCCCTGGGTGGCTCAGTCCGTTAAGCGTCTGACTTCGGCTCAGGTCATGATCTTGTGATTTTTGAGTTCGAGCCCCATGTTGAGCTCTGCGCTGACAGCCTGGAGCCTGCTTCAGATTCTGTGTCTCTCCCTCTCTCTGCCCCTGCCCCACTCACTCATGCTGTCTCTCAAAAATAAATAAACATTAAAAAAAAAAAAAAAAAGCTTAATGGAGGACAAATGGGTATTTGTATTGTCTTTTTTTTTTTTTAAGCTTATTTATTTGTCTTGAGAGAGTGCACGTGCATGTGGGGGAGGGGCACACATCCAACCAGGGGAAGGGCAGAGAGAGGGAGAGAGAGAATCCCAAGCAGGCTCCACACTGCCAGCATGGAGCCTGATATGTGGGGTTTGAACCCACAAACCGTGAGATCATGACTTGAGCCGAAACCAAGAGTGGGACGCTTAACCGACTGAGCCACCCAGGCGCCCCATACGTCTTTATTAAACCAAGCCTAGATATTTTATATACCCTTTAGTATATATGCTATATTTTCATATAGAAAATAGAAAGAAAAACCATATAGGGATAATCCAACCATTACATTTTACAGTTAAGGGCACCAAGGACCTGCCTAAGGTCACACAGCCAGAGAGCAGCCAAGCTCGGAGAAGAGCCCAGGTCTCCTGCCTCCCAGTTCAGTGAAGGCCATTGTCATAGCCACAGCCCAGAGTTACCCAGGGAAGGCTGAATTCTGTTCAGAGCACAAGGAACCCAGAACTGCTCTGGGACTGAGCAGGGACGCTTCACTCTTTTGTGCCACAGACCCATGGCAATCTGGTGAAGTGAATGGACCTTTTTCTGAAGAATGTTTTGAAATGCATAAAGTACGTAGGACCACAAGGGAAATCAGTTACTCTGAAATGCTATGCCAGCTATGGGGATCCTAGTGAATCCAAGAGAATTAACTGATTAGTGCCTGTGCACAGTAGGACTCAATATAGGTCAGCGATGGTTACTGTTAATATTAGGAGCTGCTTCCATGACCTTGGGCCTGGGTCAGTGATGCTGAGGACAGAGATCAGGGACCCACACCTTGGAGCCTGCAGACATTGTCGGGTCTGGATTCAGCTGAAGGGTGAAGGATGTTACCCCTGAACTTGAGGCCCCTGTGAGTGATGGCATCACCAGGGAGGGGTGCTATCTGGAAAGAATAGGTCTCTTAGGACAGAGAGGAGAGGGACCCATAGCAGGCCTTGCCTGGAGACAGGGAGGCGGGCCCTACAGGAAAGCACAAACACTGCCAGGAACAGAGCCCTGAGGGCCTGTGACCACAGTGCCTGTGGTCTCCTGTATTGCTAAAGGGCAGAAGGTGACATTTAATGGGTGCATCTATGGGCCTGGCATCTTCGCACATTATGTAACTGAATTTAAAAATATATTTTTTCTTTGAGAGAGAGAGAGAGGAGAGCACTCGTGCATGCACATGTGCAGGTGTGCAAGCAGGAGAGAGGCAGAGAGAGAGGGAAAGAGACTCTTACACAGAATTCTTCCAATCTTGAGATCAGGACCTGAGCTAAAATCAAGAGTCAGACGCTTAACCAACTGAGCCACCCAGGTGCCCCTGTGTAACTGTATTTAATCAAGCATCAGCTTTGCAACTACACCATTCCTATGAATCATACCCTGATTTCACAGATGAGGAAACCCAGGGTTACAAGATGTAATGACTTCATAGAATCAACATTCACATCTAAGGCTCTCTGGTTCTAAGGAGAACCTGTAATGCAGACTAACAATCAATCATTCATTCATTTGTTCATTCATTCATTTGTTCAGTCAACAAATCTTCGGTTATATGGAAGTCTCCCGAGGTGGGGCACTTATCCAGGGGAGACACTGTCACTTGATGGAGTTGTTGTCCTTGACCCCTTCAGCCTCTATGCAGTGCTGCTGACGAGTGCTCTGACTGAGAGAAGTGGGCAGGCAGCAGCCAGGCCTCACTGCCTTCTAGAGAACCATGCAGACCCCCAGCCTACCTACACCACCTCTGGGAGCCTCGGCACCCATCTTGGGCCTTTCAGAAAGCCCTACCCATCTGGAAGTTAAGTCTTTCCAATTGGGTCAAGGTTGCCTCCTAGATCCTCTAACCGACACCTCCCCCAACACAAGGCTGGCTAATAGTAATGACAGTACCCATGCTCCTGTGAATCCCAAACCGGCCCAATGAGGTACATTTCACTAAAGAGAGGCTCACTGACGACTTGCCCGATGTCACATGAACATTAAGCAGGGCTCCGGGATTCAGAGGAAGGCTTCTGCAATCTTGCAATTTCTGTTTCCTTTACCCACATGTCCTTGGGAGATTAGAGGATCCCAAGCAGAAATGAGAAAGTGGAAGCCTCATTCCGTGGGGGGTACCCAGTGAGTGTTTATCAATAATAACAATTATCCCTTACTCTGGCATAAAAGAGTATGAGGCACACATGCTGTCACCATTCATGGTCTCAGCTGATTTTTCCAGCAACCACACAACATACACGGGGTGGGTTTCATAACCCTCGCTTTGCAGATAGGGAAAACTTCAGAGAGTTTCTGGCGTGTGCCCCTCCAGGCCCATTTTTTCCTGCTTCTCTACCCTGTTTTCTGCCCCAGAGAAATCAGAGGAAGGGAGGATCTGAGGCTGGGGTACTTCTCCCCCCAGCCCCTCCCTGTGGGCCACCCAGGCTGTGTGATTTGATTGGAGGTTGCAGCTCCTGCCAAGTCTCACACTTGGCCTCTGTGCCTCCGGTGTGGGAACCAGACCCTCCCCTCATTCTGCCCACATTTTGGTCATGGTCCCATTTAAGCTCTCCCCAAACTTCCCAGCTGAATGTGCCACCTGTTTCCTGCTGGACCCTGATGGATATGGCAATAAGTAACCGGCTGGGGACTCTGGTCTCCAGATGGATAAATCACGGCCTCTTGGAACCTGCCAATAAGTACTTACTGAACAGTCCCTTGAGGACCTGGGGGGGAGGGGACATGGAGAAAAGGAAGATGGCAGAGAACCGAAGAAGCTAGTAACAGAGACAACAGACAAAGGTCTTGGTCTCAGATTTCTCTTTGAATTAACTGGAGTTAACCTTTGGAAAATGAGGAAAGACCACAACATGGAGAAACTGGGTCTAGGGGAGGCATGCAGTAGAAAAAGAGGTGGGGGAGACTTGGATCTAGGCTTCTAGCCAAACAGAGCCACTAATGCTACCTATATACGCATTCTGGACACTGGTCACAGCCACAAGCTGGGATAGGGCCGAGGCAGCTCCCTGTAGCAGCGGGCACCTCCACACTGTGGCCCCTGGGATGGGCTGGGGCGTGGACAGGTGGGCATGTGATGACCTTGAGAGAGTATCTGTGGGCACCTGATCCTCGCCATGTCTGAAAGAGCCAGCTGGAGAAGGGGAGATGCCACCTGTTGGTTTCCAGACCCTCTTTCACATTTATCCCCCTTGGCACAAGCGTCCAGGGTTGGTGCTGGGACATGGGGCTGTCAGGGGTTTCTGTCATGCCCTGGCCTCCAGCCTCACTCCTGCCAGGAGCACACAGTTGGGCTACATGCCCAGATCCTGGGTGACAAACAAGAGCAAAGAGGAAGGCTCTTCTCAGGGGGTGGGACAGTGGCACTTGGATTTTCTCCCTTCTATTTTTAGGCATTTTTCTAGTCTTCATTAACTACATGCATTCCTTTTACAAAGGGAAAAAAAATTCTATGCTGGAGAATCATGAAGATTCTCAAGGAGAAGGAAGACATCCCATTGTGACATAATTATTTGTGAATTGATAAATCTGGAAAGGACCTGGAATTAGGATTTACAGGCATGGGCCTCAGACAGGCCTGGAACCCGGGCCTCTTGGGGACATTCACTTTATACAACCTCTCAGCAAATACACAGAGATGTGTCAGGGTCTCTTTTCTTGGTGACAGGCTGGCATGTGGCCAGTGTCTCCACAACATTCAGGGGGTGGTGAGCAGGTGGGTAGAGACCCTGGTGTGAGGTCCTCATGCCTGGCCAAACCCTCTTTCCATCCAGGGATCTCAGGGGAAACAAGGAAGTCATTCTTCTCTCTGGGAGCAGGCTGTGTTATCACCTGCTTTGTGAAACCATCCCTGTAGGTTTCCATGTTCTTGACCTGAAAGTAACTTCACATTCTTAGTGTGGCTGTTGGTAGGCAAGATGCAGCCTTGTGTCCTATTAAAGAGCAAGACCACAGGAGTCAAATTGCTTGAGTTCATTTCCCAGCTCATCATTTACGAGCTAAGCTAAGCATCTTTGAGCAAATCACTTGCCTAATTTATGCATCTGTGGTCTCATTTGTAAAGTGGAGATAAGAGTCTTCTTCACAAGATTATTGTCAAGAATCAGGGAACTTACATGCATAAAATGCTTAGAACAATGTAGGACATATAGCAAGTGCTAGGTAAGTGAGAGCTATTATCACTGGCATTTCCCCCTTAATCACATCACTATTTTTTGTGTCAGTCTATAAAAACCATCTCACAGTACTTCTGTGTTAAACCCACAGAAACTTCTCATCAGCTTCACCTCTAGGGGTCAGGGAGTGGCACAGAGGAGAGAAGAAAGTCATGAAATGTTCTCTCAAAAGGGATGCCTGGGTGGAATGAGCAAGGAACATCTAGATGGGTCCCTTGCTAAGTGTTACATACATGCCATTCAACCTGGTGGCAGAGACACCAATAAAATACAAGACACCCGGTGAAATCTGAACTTCAGATAAGTAACAAGTACATGTTAGTATATCTCAAATATTGCGTGGGATATAATATACTTAAAAAATTTTTTTTATTGTTTATCTGAAATTCAAATTTAACTGGACAT
Source organism: Panthera pardus (assembly GCF_024362965.1). Taxonomy (NCBI): domain Eukaryota; kingdom Metazoa; phylum Chordata; class Mammalia; order Carnivora; family Felidae; genus Panthera; species Panthera pardus. The sequence continues at coordinate 56,371,774 of NW_026526876.1, forward strand.
CCTACATTTTTATTTGCTGAAAAATTTGGCAACCCTGTCAGTGGGGGTGGTAATGTTGTTCCCATTTTATAGGTGAGGAAGACAAGGCAACACATCGCTTCCCTCCAGCTGCTCCTCTCAGAAGAGGGAACAGACGTAGAGCCAGAGAAACTGAGACCTCAATTACCTGCCTACAATCAGTGTGCTCCTCAGCCTGGAAAGGGGGTGTGCATGCAGGAAGAACCATTTTTCCCAGAGAAGGGGGAGCAAGAGCAAAAGCAAACCAATGCAAACAGGGAGCCTCCCTGGGAGGGGGAGGGTGGGTGACCAGGGGGTAGGAGGTTCCAAGAAGGGCTGCGGTCAGCCGGGGCCACACCCACAGCCCTTCCAGAAGCAGCCCCTGCCTGGGGCTGGAACCTGAAGGCAAAAAGCCCAGGAGAAAACTCAGGAAGCACCAAAGGAAACCCCTCCGGAAGTCCTGAAATATTTCCACGGCCCAGAGAAAAACTTTAAAGTGAAAGCAGCCGTAAAAATACCTCCAGGGGGCACCTGGGTGGCTCAGTTGGTTCAAGCATCCAACTCTTGATTTAGGCTCAGGTCATGATCTCACGGTTAGTGGGTTGGAGGCCCGAATTGGGCTTAGTGCTGACAGTGTGTGGAGCCTGCCTGGGATTCTCTCTCTCTCCCTCTCTCTCTGCCCCTCCCCTGCTCAAACTCTCTCTCAAAAAAAAAAAAAAAAAAAAAAAAAAAAGACTACTGACAGGAGGGTCAGGCTGGCCTCTCAGAATCCAGGGCATGACCACAGTGCCCCGGCAGCCCCGGCCCAGGTCACAAGGCCAGCTCCCCAGAGCTTGCACAGATGGCCTAGGGCCTCCCCGTGTTCCAAAGAGTGCCCTCTCACCCTCCCAGGGAGGGGCCCCATGCCCCTGGGACTCCAAGGTGGGGTTTCACTTCAGTACTTCTCAGCTCTATTTTTACACAAAGGTGGCAAGAAATAATGAGTGTTCAATTAAGGATAATTAAGTCACCTTGATTCCATGCCTCTGCAAGGCCAGGGACCACAGATGACCTTTGCTGGGAGCTGGGACAGGGAAGGATTCTAGAAACCTTTGGGGTCTTCTCTCCAGAGCTAGGATCTTAGGTCTAGAGCCCACTCCCCAGTCTATGACTTCCCAAGGAGTGACATTCAACCTCGTCCTCACCTGGTTGAGAAAGGCCAACGAGTGTTCCTCTGGGCAAAGGAACAGCATGTGCAAAAAATACCAAATGATGACTGGGCATGGGGTGCCTGAGGAACTATGAAGACTTCAGGTTGGCTGGAGGGTCACGAGTGTGGTAGGGAGCACCAGGAGGTGAGGCTGGAGACAGTGTCTGAAAAGGCTCCCATGCCATGCTAAGTGGTTTAGGTTTTACCCTGCAGAAAGGAGAGAGGTGGGAAGGTGCTAGACTGGCAAGTGACTGAATCAGATCCTCCAAAAGGGCTTGGAGGAGTCCAGGTCCTTCCTACCCCAAATGGGCATCACCTGGGGGCTTGACTTGACATGCCAAATGGGGGCCCTAGCAGAGGCTTGCTGGGTCAGAATCTGCATTTTCACAAGATTCCCCAGCTGATTAACATGCCCTGATCTGAGTGAGGCCTGAGTTACAGTTGGGGTCCAGAGAGGGTCACGGGCTTGGTCTCTCCAATATGCTTTTCTTTTCTTTTTTTTTTTTTTAATATTTATTTTATTTATTTTGAGAGAGAGAGAGCACGTGCAAGTGGGGGAGGGGCAGAGAGAGAGGGAGGAGGAGGATCCCAAGCAGGCTCTGCACTCAGTGCAGAGTCCGACATGGGGCTCGATCTCAAGAAGAGTGAGATCATAACCTGAACTGAAATCAAGAGTCAGAGGCTTAACCAACTGAGCCACCCAGGCGCCCTTCTCCAACATCCTTTTCTGACTGCCCTTCTGCCCTCCTCAGACCCAGCTCTGCTGCCTCCTTGCATTTTCCTTGCTCCACGATTCTCTTGTATGATGGACCTGGGTCCCCCAGAACCCTCTATGTCTTCATACCCTCTCTACCAATCACGGAGCTTTTCCAAGCCCCCACATCTTCAGGGCACGGCTCGGTGTGTGGGAAAGGGAGAAGCGTGTGGTGGTTCAGAGCCAGTCCTCAAACTGGACAGAGCAGACAGAGGAGTGTTTCAAACATACAGTTCTCATTCTGAGAGCCCTGACTTTTGGGCACCCCCACTGACGAGCACAGGCTGGGGCATCCACACAGATCTGGGTTTAGAGCCCAGCTCGGCCCTTTATAGGAAAGCTGTTGGACGTGTCTAGAATCTTGAAAAGAAAGTTTCCTCATCTATAAAACTGGATAAAAATAGTTGGGACCTCCACAGGAGGTGGAAGATTAAATGGAACATTGCAAAGTACTTAAGGACAGTGTCAGGCACCCTATAAATGGCAGCCTTTGTTATTCTTCTTCATGCCTCTAAGGAGTTTAGAGTCTGGCAGAGAAGAAAAGACAACAGATGCAAAACACTATATAGGTAAACACTACAAAACAACAGGTAAGAAAGTGCTCCACGATGTGGCCCAGAGCAAGCAGGGTTCTGAGCTGGGGACCTCACTGGGGTGAGCACTATAATCAGGCTTGGGGTGGGGGGCTTCCTGGAGGTGGTGGGAGGCTGAGCAAGGCTTGAGGTTGGATGGGAGTTCACCAGAACATGGAGCGTGGCTGTGGGGTACTGAGAAATCTGAATGGATAGTGCGAGGATCCCCCTGCATGGGGGATCTTTTTTTTTTTTAATGTTTATTTATTTTTGAGAAAGAGAGCACGGGCAGGGGAGGGGCAGAGAGAGAGAGAGAGAGAGAGAGAGAGAGCGAGACACAGAATCCAAAGCAGTCTCCCTGCTGTCAATGCAAAACCCGACGTGGGGCTTGAACCCATGAACTTTGAGATCGTGACTTGAGCCAAAGTCAGACCTCGACCAACTGAGCCACCCAGCTGCCCCTGCATGGGGGATCTTGAAGGCAGTTTGGATCTAATGTGGAGAGAAAATGCCCCAGGGCAAAGGAGAGGAGATGGAAGTAGGTTTATCATAGCTATAGCCACATGGAAAGCCAGTGGCGCCTCAGGAGACATCAGAGAAGGGACTTGGGGGTGCTTAGGCATCCCCTGCAAGGGCCTGGCTATAATGGCATGGATCAGCCAAGACAGCGTTCCCAGGCCAGAAGGAGCATTTCAGACGTCAAATTTGTGTCTTGTCCTTCCCCTCCAGGGAGCAGGAGACAGAACCAGCTCCTGCTTTCAGTCTCTGAAGGTTGTACACACTAAGATGGCACACAGTGCCCACTGACACATCTAGGTGGGCACCATCCAGGCCCAAAGGGGGAACGTCAGTCAGGAGCTGCCATGGGGTCTGCAGAATGTTTGTCCACCTAAATCAAGGGGAAATGGTGCTTCCACACGGCTGAGTGGCACACCAGCTGGTCTCTCATTAACCCTCTCGATGATGCACTAGAAAATTAACAACCAAGGCATTCTGCTCCATTAACACTGAAGTCGGCCCTTCAGGGGGCAAGGGGGGTGGGGAGGACACAGATTTTGTCTAGACAGTGGCACTCAGAAAAGACCAGATGCCTGAGCTCCTGCCACACAGGGAGGGGGTGAACACAGGAGACCCCCATGACAAAAATCCCCAGCAGAAGCCAACCACAATGGCCGCACTCTCTTCTCATCCTTGGCGTGAGGGTAACAAACTTTCACAGGTTTACTGGGTGGATTAAATGAGATCATGAACATACGAACACTAGCTCAAGTCTGGTTGGTGCCCATTAGACTGTCCAATCAATTGCTTCATTCTTTTTGTTTTTATCGAGAAGGGGGCTCAAAAGAGACACGTCATGGGTTGCCTTTCATCTGGCTAGAATCCAGTTTCAGAAGGGACTGACTTGATTCACAGTGCAGTCAGTCTCCCAGGGATGGGAATCAAGGAGCCTGGAGCTCTGCTACCCAAACTGTGGTCCTTAGACCTTCAGCAGCATTGGCATCCCCTGGGAGCTTGCTAGAATGCAGAACCTCAGGCCTCAGATCTACTGAATGAAAACCTGCGTCTTAACAAAATCCCCAGACGATTCAAATGCACGACAGAATTTGAGACTCTGCTCTAGTATATTTGTTCCTGGGAGAAAATCATCTTTCTCTTCTCCTCTCCCACCACGGGAACGATGGAGCCCAGGGCTCTGGGTAGATAGAAGTAGAGAATGCCACCGCAGAGGGGCTCTTTGATTAGCACCTGCTTGCTAGCCGCCCTGCATTAAAGCACACTCAAGCACATGTTGAGAAAGTTATTCCCTTCTTGATTCCTTTCAATCTCCCTGTTACTGAAGAAGAAAGACTCTGTTTGATACTGGCATGTCTTTAACATCCCTCTATCTTCTGTTCCTTTTTCTTTAAACAACCGCTGGGGAGGCTCAGACCTAGATCCTTCCAAGGGCAACAGCGTATAATTAGGATTAGCAACATTGTTTAGTTTTTAGCGTGTTTATTGGTAAGGTAACTTTTGGTTTATTGCAAGCGGTACAGAATTTTCACTAGTTCTCTAAGTTATATTTCAAACAATAAATCAAATTGAAGAAGAACGCTAAGTCCATAAGAACAGAACTGTGTAAATCTGGCGAAAATCACAACAGCGGTATATACATGACTGCAGTCTGGTAAATTATTATTCCTTACGGTTCATAAAAGCCCTCTGAGATCATCGTGTCCACTGTTTTCATACTGCAGGTCCTGAAATCAATGTAGTAGGTCATGATCAGCACTTTCTTGGTTTGCTTTGAATGGAATAAAAGGGCATGAAAATCTAAGGGCATTGCAAATGTTGCAGAAAGGGTAAGTACTGCCCTGTGAAATTTTGTATTGCTCTGCACACGTGCTTATAACGTAAAGGTACTGCGTTCAGGTTGCAAGTTAGGAAGTCATTCACCTAGTCCAGTCTTCCCTTTGATGGGTGTCCCCACTGCTAACTTCATTCCAATGGTGAGGAGTCGACTCCTTTGGCCAGGTCACCCATGAGCACACTGCCCTTCATGCTACACCCTGGAGGTCCCCACCTTAGCTCTCTGGCTCCTGTCTCATGACACAGAGATGACAACAGTAGCTACCGCAGCAGGTTATTAAACGGGCACTCCTCAGCTCTGCTCAGGTGAGGAAGGAGTTGAGCAGCTTGCAGTAAGGCCACTGTTCCGACCTGCACAGAAGGACCTGTGGAGAAGCACTAGGGTGAAGCGCGTCCTCTTTGGAAGGACAGGATCGCCATCACCAGGCCCTCTCAATTCTTGGGCAGCCCATTTCATCAGTCTTCCCCGAGTGGTGTCTCTTCCCTTAAAAGACAGTGGAGGCTGGGGGGCGGGGGGGGGGGTGGTGGCGGGGAAGGGCAGGAAGCACAGGAAGACCAGGAGAAAGCTCGGGGGGTATGGGGGTACACCACAAGGTTGCACCTAGAAGATGGATCTTGTCCAGGCTGAGCCTCTGGTCTGGCTGCGTCCTGGAACCACAGGGAGGCAGAAGCAATGGAAACTTCTTACCAGAAACTCCTCTACAAACAGGAGCAAGGGAGGGGAAGGTTCATGGGTCCCCACACCCAACCAGAGAAGGACTCCTAAAAATGCCTACAGGCTTCGTGCAGGAAGTAAGCTGCCCATGAAATTGTGGGCAGGGAGGGGAAAGGAAGAGAATGGGGTCAGGGAGCTCCCCCCTTCTCCTCCCCACTGGCGCCTTCTGGCTTTGGTTCTCAGCTCAGGGCAGGGCGTTCCTCCGTTTTATCCCATCCAGAACACTCACCACACACAAACCCTCTTTGCAACCATGTGCTAGGGTGTAAGCCACCAGGCACAGGCTGCCCCTCAGCAGGGGACTCTGGGCTCTGGGGCCGTGGGGGTGTGGTGTGGGGAGAGGGGCTGAAGGGTCTGCACCAAACCAGCCCATCATTAGCATGCTGCGCGTGGGTGAGTTCAAACACAGAGGCTGGATCTGCAGCCCAACTGGCCCTGGGCCTCGGCAAAGGACCTTGGTGTGCAGTGGCCTGATTTAGGGCTGAGGGCCCTTTATTCTCCTTTGGAAACTGTGGAGGTGAATTTTAAAAGGCCTGAGAGTGAAGCCAGCGTGGCTCTGCCGAGTCCTCTCCTCCTCCAGCTCTCATCTCCTTGCCTCTGGCCCTGCTCTGCTCTAGAAACTGGGAACTAGCTGTACTCCATTTCTATCCCCAAAATCTATTTTCTCTCTTTCCCTTCAAACTTTATTTTATTTATTTAATTATTTAATTTGGTTAGCCATCAGTGTTTCTTGCCAATAATCCCAGGGATAAGGTAATGGTGGGATACGGGCTCCAAGTGCCCATGGGGAGATCTCCTTGGGATCATTCCTTAGGAAGAGGTAGTCCAGTGGATGGGCACATACAGGCCCCCTGAAGGCTGAGAGCTTTCTGAACCCCATGGGGGAGCCAAGCCTGTCTTTACAGTTGTCATTTTAGCTAGAGAGGTGAACAGATCAATCAACATCCACAAACTACCTGGCCAAGGGGGGGCCTCACTGGCAATGCTGTGAAAGGCAGGGAGTGTGGAAGAAAGCAAAGTTCAGAGTCCAGCCAACCTTGTGCTCAAAGCCTGGCTTGTCTTCTAGCTCTAGAAGCTAAAAGCTCTCATTCTCTTGAATGAATTACTTAACTTCCCTAAGCTCATTTCTTCTCTATAAAATACAGATAACAATTCCTGCCTCATAAAGTAGGGCCTGTTGAGGACTGGTGATAACAGTAAGGTTAATGCCTAGGACAGTGTCGACACATAGTAGGTACTCAACAGCATTGGCTATCATCATCATTGCTGCCAGAAGGCTACACATAGAATCAGAGCAATCCGAAATCCGATCCACTTCAAACTGGAGCCCTTTGGCAATAACCTCTCAGGGCCTCTGTTCCCTTGTCTATAAAACAGGAGGGATAATGACAGTTACTTTGTTGGGATGTTAGGGATAATTCAAGGAAAGTATGTAGCACAGCATCTGGCACGTAGTAGGGCTGGTTATATGTCACATCCGTTCTTCTTAGACCAAATGGAAAAACTAATCTTGACAAACCAAGCAAGACTGACGAGCTTCTTTTCATGGGCCCAGGGGTCGTGAGTGACCCAAGGGTGAGATTTCCACATACCTTTGTGGAACCCAGACACGTTTCCCAAAGAGGCCCCCATCATATAGAACACCCTGCCACTCTGACCCCAAAACTCTCAGAAGGGGTTTTTTCACCTAAAACTGCACCTTCAAGAGAGAAACTCATTCACAAAGATGGCCCACAGGCTGTTTAGGCCCAGGGTAACTTGCAGCTGAACAGGGTGACCACAAGTGAGGAAATCAATTGCTGCTGTGGATAGAGATGTCCCCCAGGTAGGGAAAGAACTGGGTTTAATTATACGACATCTTTGGTCTCCGTAATCTTGATCCATTAAACCCCTGCTGCTGGCCAGGAGGCAATGCCCAGGAGGAAGGGGTTAGCCCAACACGCTAATAGGATCAGCCCTTCAATCCCATGAAGGTAATTATGGCCACGTCCTCCCCCAACAGCCCTGAGTAAACCCACAGATCCTTAGTCAATACGGGGCTTTTCTACGCAGCACCAGCTCGGCCAACATACCAGAGAGGCCAGTGGCCATGGCATCCGGAGTGACAAAAACTCTGAGCTCCATCAGCACTGGTCCACCCAAGGCCTTCCATCCATCCACCCAACACTTTCTGGAGATCTTGCTCACCTTTAGGCAAAATGCCTGACCATATCATCTTCCATGTTTATCTGTGGTCTAGAGGGATATGTAGGCATCAGAAGTGAGGGTGGAGAAAAGAGAGAAATGGCATCTGATCAATTAGGTCACTGCAGAACCCACCTCATCTGCCCCATCTCCTGAAGACACTGGTCCTGTTAGTTTCCATATGGCTAGTAAACCCATATTCAGTTTTCATTCTGGTGTGTGGTAGGGAAGGAAGGGGAGAAAAGAAGATAGGAATGAAGCATAGGTACAGAGAAAACTGAGTGAGAGACCCCAAAAAGGTCTGAATCTGGGACAGAGAACATCTATTCTCCATCCAGTCAGTCATGGTACCAGTTGGTCCCACCTTTAAGGGCTCTTGGGCAGGGGGTTGGATTGAGCATCTAGCCCCAATCTCCATATGGGGCCATTTCTATAAGTCTGCCTACTGCCCTGATTTCTTTCTTCACATTTACAGGGTCTGGACAGGTTCTCCCCAAGATTCAGAAACAAGTAGAACACTCCCACTGCCAGTCAAGGGTATCCATGGCTCCCACTGACCCGATCTTGCCCAAAGAAATGCAAATGAAGCAGACCAAGGCCACGAATTAAAATCAATGTCTCCTATTCTGCTCTGGAGACAGCTAAGCTACAGGCCTCTCCTACTGGTGTTCAGTGGAAAGTTCTAAGAGCCTGTAGGTAGAATGTGATGGGTACTGGAGCCCCATGGATCACCTCCACCTACCACAGCCAGGGGCCCAGCAGAGGAAAACAGTGACGGATGTGGAGCTGACTGTGAAGCTGCCTAGTTCCTGGTTTGCCCCCAAAGGGCTCAAGCTGAGCCAAACAGCTGCAGCACCAGCCCTGGCAGTGAAGTCTTCCAATTGCACAATCACAAGCCCTAGCAACATGTGGGACTCCCTTGGGGGGTCTCCGACTCTACTACAAGCTACTACAATTACCAAATCCACACAGCTGGAAACTTGTGAATGGGCCAATGAATCGGTTTCTGGGGTTTCTGGTAGAGTAAGGAGTTAAGGAGCCAAGAACCCAAGAGTTTTCTTTTCCCTCTCATACTCACTCATGCAACCGAAAATTACAGAGGGCTCATTACGCATGAGGAGCTGGCCTAGGCACTACCTAAGAACTGGGTCTGGCACTCTGTTCCTGCCAGCCCCCTTCCCCCTTTCCCAGCCCCTTGCCACTCCTCAGCAAGCCTTTCACGGACCCCTGTTCGTGATGACGGCCGTGATTGGAGGGCAGTCCAACAGCACTCCTCACCTACAAAGCACCTTATAAACATTCGTCAACCCACATGGTGTCCACAAGAGACATTCGTGGCTTCATATTACAGAGAAGTGTGCACAGGGTACCAGAACTGCCCCCAGGGAGAGGACCACACCTCAGAAAACGGCCCCAAGTCTTCCATCGCACCTGCAAGAGTGAGGCAGAATGAGTTTTCTCACTACTCCCCCGTCTGCTACCCACTTAGCTAATTCTTCACAAATGTTCCTGTCATTTCTTCCGTTTTGCCAAAGAACAACAGCAACAATCACAATCACAAAAATTTTTCTCGGAGTAGATGACTTCATCCTTCTGCCAGCCCCACCTCCGAGACTCCAGCAGCCATGACAATAATGGGCTGGTGTTAACAAGAAGGACTAAGTGACTGGGGCCATTCAGAGGGTAAGAAAACACCCATCTGCAGGTGCTCACTAGCATATCCGAGGTGGTCTGAGGCGGCCTCTGTGAGACCACTGCTCTAATCAGACCCACACAGTCTGTGTCAGGCCAGCAGCCTGGTCCTTGGTGTGGCTAATATGGGAGTGAGATGAGAAACCTAGGCTGCCTCATGATGCTCTGGAGATGGGTTTGTATCCCCACAGCCCCAAATGCTTTCTTGGCTCTTGGATGGGGCACTGAGTCTATAAGGGATGCGAAAATATCACGAGTGACTGAAATATCCCTTGCAAATGTTGTTTGGGGTAGAAGACGAAAGACTTTCCACTTGAAGAGGTGCCAAATTATTGCCTGCCTGGGGCACATACATGCCTCAATTCAGATCTGTTTGGAGGGTGGTATCCACTTAGAGGGACAGGCTCAGAGCACCCTCCCCATTTTGTTATCCCGTTTTTAAATTTTTTTTAATGTTTGTTTACTTTTGAGAGAGAGCATGCGCACGTGTGCTAGCGTGAGCAGGGGAAGGGCAGAGAGAAGAGAGAGAATCCCAAACAGGCTCTGGAGCTGTCAGCTCAGAGCCCAACGCAGGGCCCGAACTCATGAACCGTGAGATCATGATGTGAGTTGAGATCAAGAGTTGGACACTTAACCTACTGAGCCACCCAGGCACCACTCACAGAGCTTAATTTAATACAGTCTAATTCCATGGTATAGAAAAAAACCAAGAGGAAGTGATGTGTTTAGTGGAAAAGGTGATGAGAGAAAGGCACAGAGAAGGTAAAATGAAGGACACAGCCCTACAGAAAGAATCACACCAGCTCCAGGGAGAGAATTTAGGCAAAGCATTGAGGAGCAAAGCTGACATTATTACAGTGACATAGGAAAATGACTGGGACAGAGACAAGAAGTGGGATGGCTGGAAGCCTTGTCTGCCACTCCAGCTTATCAGGAGCAAAGACCTTGCTCCCATCAGTCCCATATCACACTGGCCCCTGGGAGTCAACCCGTCTCCTTGAGTCAGACAAATCACCATCACCGTGACCCTTCAGGACTTCTACCGCAGGGGAGAGGGGCCTGCTGCCCACCGCTTCTCAAATGACTACCAACCTGCAATGAAAATGCACATACTTCTCCTGGGATAGATGCTGAAGCCACAAAGAATGAGCTGACAACTCCAAAGGCAAGAAGTAAGTCAGAGGAGGGGCCGGTTGGCAGCCTGGCATCTTAGGAGGAGAGAACCATCAACCTCAGTGAGTTCAGAGCCTCAACCACCCGCACCTTGGCTCCAGGACCAGCCCCCGGTTCCTACAAGAGGCACGTGGACTCTTGTTGGGCTCAGAGTCATTTGAGTCCACTTATCCTGCTGGAAGAATCCTGTGAACACAGAGGACCAAAGAGACAGATGTCCCCCATTCCATGACATTCCAAGGCCTTGAGCAACTTCTGACATATCTAGGTGACACTAAGAGTCTTCCTCACCAACCTAGGGTGTGATCTGAACTGCAGCTTTGTCACTTATCACTTACGTGACTTTGGATAATGATTTGAGCTCACCAAGCCCCTCTTTCTGCAAAATGGAGATAAGACTACCTGTCTCACACAGTTGTGTGGTCTGGAGAGGATGGATGGAGAGAGCCTAGCATAGTGCCTGGCACATAGTGGGTCCTCAGGATATGCTATTATCACTGTTACCAGGAGCAGCACTTGGGAAGGGCCTCTATCACTGGGTCATTCACATCTCTAAGAAATGCACAGGCCACCCTGTGCCCTGGGGACTTCCCCTTTACAATTCCTGACGGATTTAGGTTTTGTGGGGACTTGCCACCCCAGGATTGTGAGCCTTGTAAGCAAACAGCTTTCTGAGAGGCAGAGGAACTTCCTCCGGGAGCTACAAAACCTTGCTGCCAGGCAAATGACAGCCTGGGTATTTGTTTTAATTTAGGCTCTTGTCAAGAGGAAACTTCATGGCTAACAGCCCAAACATGACTGCACAGCACCTCCCCAGGAAGCCTCATTCTATGGCTCTCAAATAAGCCATTTTGAGGAGGGAGGCAGGGACTCCTCACATTGCTGCCAAGTCAGTGCCTTCCCCCCTCCAGGCTGCCCCCAGGAGCCCAGGGGCTGGGGCAGCAGCATAGCAGACAGCTCAGATGCCTGTCTGCCTGAGTCAGGGCTGGTTAACAGGCACCCCTAAAGAAGGCCTCAGTCGAATTCCCTTTTCAGGTCCCATCTTCCTCTGGTCAGAAATTTTCAAGGAGACCTCAGACAATTTTGCTTCCCTGCTCTAAGTGGCAGGGGGAGGGGTGGTAGGAAAACTTGGAAATAATTAGGTTAGGGAGTCTTTGTCAGGGCAATAGAGAGGAAGTGAGACACAGATTTCCATAGGATTCTACGCTTTGAGAAATACAGAAACCACTACTGGGTTTCGCCAGAGAGCCAGAAATATTTGGGAACATAAGTAGCATGTGAATATGAGGCATTGTTATTACTGTTATTTGCAAGAGCACAGCTAAGAGGTCACTAATCCTTCCTTCAGGTCAGGAGCTGATCTGCAGCAAGGCTCTGAACAGATGTGTGCCCCCATTCACACAGACACACGTGCATCCACACGCCACACAGCCATGGGCCCTGACCTTCACCCAACGGATGCTGGCCTCTGCAGGGGAAGGAGCAGATGGAGTGGCTGGGCTTGGTGCAAGACTGACACCCAGGGGATCTGGCTTTGCCCCTTTGATGTTGAAAAGCCAAAGTGGAATGAACCATCACAAGGAGAGCTCCTATGGAGGGGGGGGGGGGGGCAGAGGAAGGAAAAGAGGATGGAGAAGGAGGAGGAGGGAGAAGAGGGAGGAGGAGGGAGAAGAGGGAGGAGAAGAAGGTGAGGGGAATGATGGGGACCCAAGGGGATACAGAGGTCAGAGGCTGGATACTGAGTACCAAGGGGCCTCCAGGGCAAAGCCTTGGGGTTCAAGGCACCATCCCTGTCTATTCCTCTCCTCACCCATATAACCGTCAACAAGGTATCCGAGCCAGGTTAACCCTTAAAAATGTCCTTGTCCCATGGCATCCAAAGTCCAGAAACTGAGCTTGCCCCTGCCCCCTGCCTCAGGACTCTGGGCTAGGAGACATAGCAAGAGAGTGGGAGGGTCCCACTGAAGTGCTCAGAGAGGGCAAAATCCACTCACTGGCTTCTTCAGGGGCCTGCAGGACCCTCTTCTTAAATCACTGAAAGCTTTGGGGAAGATGTCTCAAGGGAGGGTGGAGAGAAGCGCAGGGCTTTTAGTCACCTAAGCAAGGCAGGGTGTAAAGTGGGGGTGCTCACGGGGAGCCCCCAGAATGTACGAGTGATCAGTTACACATCCCCAGCGGCAGTGCAAGAGCAATCACATGATCGAAGCAGATTTGGGAATGAGGGGGTGGAAAAGCCGAGGTTGTTTTTTTTTTTTTCTTTTTTGGGGGGTGGTGAGGGTGGGGGTGGCGATGAAGCTGGCAGGAAAGACTGCTGAGCCCGAGGTTTTCAGCTCCTTCAATCCAAATGGCCCCCATGGAGATCTGCCCCTACAGACCCTCCCACCCGACCCCACCTCCACCCCAAAACACACAACACCCCAGGATGTCCCCGAGGTGACAAACTCAGGCGCCAAGGACTTTGCCAAAATGGCCTTTCTGCTTCAGCGTGGACAGAAGGAGCAGTCAGTCGGGAAGCGGAGGGAGCCCCCTACAAGGGCTCGCCTTCCTGGGGGCTGGGGAGTGCTCAGTTACACAACAGGTGGGAAATGGGTGACACAGCTCTCCAAGCCCCGTCGGTCCACTGGCCCCCCACCCGCTCCAAGTCCGCTCTGGGGACCTCATCTGCGGCCGATGGCGGGGGGACCCACGCCTCTTCCCCGCCTCCCGGCCCGCTGGCACCCGGCCGGCGGCGCCCGCAGCCCCCTGCCCGCGCCGGGCTCCCCAGACAAGCCCGGCGGTCGCGCCCCGGGGCCGTCGGGGCGCCGCGGCCCGTTCCCGCCCGGCCTCCCCGGCCCGAGCGCACACGTACTGCTGTAGAGGGTGTCGATCCAGGAGAGGCGCGGCAGGCCCCGGTGGCTGAGCGGCTCCATGCCCGCGGCTCGGCGCGGCGGCGGCGGCGGCTCCGTCAGATCGGAAACCCGACCCTCATCGCACAACAAAGGAGGGAGGGCGCGGGCGGCGGGCGGGCGGGCCGGCGGGGAGCCGGGAGGGGCGGCCAGCCCGGGAGGCCGAAGTTGCCGGGCGCGGGGTGGAGGCGGGGGCAGGCAGGGAAACAGGTAGCAGGGAGGAGCCGGAGCTGCCGGGAGAGGAGGGGAGGGCAGGCGAGGGCAGGCGAGCGCCCCCGGGAGCCCTTCCGGCCGCAGCGGCCTCGGCGAGCCCCGCTGCGGATCCCCGAGCGGCGGCCCCGCAGCGCGCCCGCAGACTAGCAACTTCCCGGGGGCTGCGCCGCGGCCAGGGGCGGGGGGCGGGGGCCGCGACCAATCGGCGCGAGGCTTCCGCGCCCCCTCCCCCGCCGCAGCACGCCTCCAGACCCGGTCGGGGGTGCGGGGAGCAGCCCCAGTCCCCACGGACGCCCAGACGCGAGGGGCTCCAGCCCGTGACGGAGGAGTGGTCCCGCGGGGGTCTCCGGGCTGCGGTGCAGGCCCAGGCTCCGCTTCTTCCCCTCAATGCGCTCAGCCGAATTATGGCAACCCGCAGACTAAGTGCCGCGGGGAGACCTATGGGCCCCGCAGGGGTGACATCACCTGACACCCCAGGATCTCCAAGCGCAGTTTTTGGGGCCAGTGCGGCCGTCAGGCCCCTCCCCTAGACAAGCCTGGGGGACGGCGCTGACGGGGTTAATGTCCTGCCCGCCCGCGGAAAGCCTCGGCCGCGCGGGAACTCTTTGCTTCCAAACCTTAACAACCTCATCTATTTAAACACCCGTGACCTAAAAGCCGGGCAGTTCTGCCCTACACACCAGAGGGCGGCGGCTGGAGAAAGGCGGGAGGCTGGGGGTTGAGTAGGGGCAGTGGAGGACCAACTGGGGGCAGGAGAGCCTCCAGGGTCTTCCCTGGGTTCCCCGGGAGACTTCTTTGGGGATCCACAGCCGCAGCCCAGGAGGCATACCTTGTATATATAATCACATGCAAGCTGAGGGAAGTCTGGGGTCAAGATGCCTCTGAGAACAAAACCTGAGGAAGTGAAATTCCTTCTAAGACCTCGCAAGAGCAGTGGAGAGGTTGGGGGAGGGGGTGGTGGCGGAGGGCTTTAGGCCTCCTAGGTGCCGATTCTATGGGACCCAAGGCAACTTTGCTGCAGATATGGTCCTGTGGGACCCTGGAGGAGGGACCAGGCTAGGGTGGGCAAGGGCAGGGGGCGCTGAAGCTCCTCTCCAGAACCCAAGAGAAGCGAAGCAGTGGGCCCACCAAGGGAACCCTGCGCTGGGCCATTTATGCTAGTTTTACCTCAAATAGTGAGGTCTCTGATAGTGGAGCACACCCTCCCCACCCCTCAGCTCCCATCATCAAGCAGCTGACAGGCAAAGCCTTCATGGGACCCAGCTCTACTGGGACCCATCCACATGGGGCAGGGCTCCTTCCTCATCATTCCAAACAAGCACAGATCTAGTTCTTTTGAGGAGAGAAGCAGACCCTCACCCGTAATGCTGAAAGGAAGCCTGCAGCCAGTTCCGGCAGCTGCTTGGGTAGATGCCTCCAACTCACAGCAGGTCAGGTGAACCCCTGGGAAGGTGCAGGGGAAGGGTGTGAAAAGCCTCCACAGGTGGCTGCAGTGGGTGTTTTTCAACTCTGAGGTAATGCTGGCCCCTCCCTGCATCCACTCAGCCTTCCCCCTTCCCAACCCTCCTGGCTCAGACTCTGCCTCCGTCTCCTGCGGCCCCTCCCTGCTCAGCTGTCACCCTCCCACCATCCCTGACTTGCACACAAGACTGGGAGGGCCAAGCAGGCACCTGGAGCTTGGCAGAGAGGGGGCTGTGCATCTCCAATGAGATGCTCCAGAAATAGAGCCA
Organism: Panthera pardus; assembly: GCF_024362965.1. Taxonomy (NCBI): domain Eukaryota; kingdom Metazoa; phylum Chordata; class Mammalia; order Carnivora; family Felidae; genus Panthera; species Panthera pardus. The sequence goes on from NW_026526876.1 coordinate 56,387,227, forward strand.
GGATGGGAGAGGAAGCAAATTGAGCTCTCAGAGGAACCGGAGGGAGGATGGTGAGGGTGGAGGAGCAGAGAGGGGCCCAGAGCCTCTCTTCTTCCCACGTGGAAGTCTCAGAAGGCACAGAACCCAGAAGAAAGCTAGAAACAGGAGCTCAGCCCATGGAAGCAGCAGCACTGCCCTCTCCCCAATAACCACTACCACCATCAAGGCAGCCTGGGCCCTCTCTGTATCAGCAGGGGTTTTCCTGATGGCCACATCCGGAAACTGACTGCGAGGAGGCCATAGATGTATGTTTCTGCGTGAGACACATACATTTGCATACATTTTACATTTTTATCTACAAAGGCTTGAACACGCTATTTTCAGCATTTTCAAGCTAAAATGTTACAGTTGCTCTCCTTAGCGTTGCCATAGTTTGCTTTTCTCCTACATTCTGTCCAATCCTGTCCTGGACCTCCCGCTCCAGAACACAATATAGGGTACAGGGAGAGAGGAATCTTGGAGGAACACTTCTAATAATTAACAGAGAATGTCTGCGGTACACCTGGCTTGGATCTTAGTGCTTTGCTTACAAGATTATCTCACTGCGAACCTCAATGTCATCTCTGTTCCCTCCATTTTCTAGATGAGAAGCCTGAGGCACTGAGCAGCTAAGTAAACCCTTCCAGCCCTCCTCCATCTCCACACACAGTTTCATACACGTGTCCTGGGAAAGGGTAGTTACCTCAAGATGCCCTTGATGCCTTTTCTGGTGGCTTCCAGTAGGTGGTTAACACCACACAGCCCGACTCTTGGCTTGGAGACAGGTGTGTGGGTCTTTGAGCACCAGGGTGTTTTGAGACCGGAACAGAAGTCTCCAGATTCCTGGCACTAAGGATGGGGAGGAATGTGGAGAGACCCAATCCAACTTCCTAGTAAGGAAGGAGTTAAATAATCATTCTCATCTGCATTGTGCCAAAGGTTAAGTGCTCTGCCAACAACCCCAATCTCTCAGAGTGGCGGAGGGGCTTTCCTGTGCGCAGACTGCCCTGATTCAGCGAAGTGCAGACCTGCCTGAGTACCCCAAGGCACTGAATCAGCACTCAACGCACCTCATCTCGCAGCCCACACTAACCATTCTCTGTCTAGGCTTTTGAGTGAACACTCCCCACCTTTGCAGGTAGGCTGTCCTCAATTCCCCACCTCCCTTGGTGACCACCTGCTCCTGCCTCACCACCCGTTGATTTAAGGGGGACTTAAGGCTCGGTTGCCTTGCCCATAGTGCTGGGCTGATGATGAGAGGCTGAGTGGGAAGGAGATATATCCCATTCTGAAGGTCAGCGGCCTTGCCCTTAATTCCCAGGTGTGCCACTCACTGCCTTCACAACAACCAACACTTGATTCTACCAGCCACTCAGCCAGGATGGAAAAAGGGTGACTGTGCTTACAGCCAAAACTGGGTATCTCCACTTTTCTTGCCTCCTCACTGTTAGCAAATCCTGCTCCACTGTGCACAACAGGAAGGCTCCAGGAGTCCCTGCTTCCTTGATCACCTGGAGGTCACTGCTGGTGAAAAGGATGTCCATTCACCTCTTCCCATGCTGGAGCTGGCAGGGGGTACCAGTGTGCAGAGGTTGGATGTACAGGTGGGGATGGAGGGCCTATGCTTTCAAATTAAAAAAACAAAAACGCTTGGGTGGCTCAGTTGGGTGAGCAGCTGACTTCAGTTCAGGTCATGATCTCAAGTGTTGTGAGTTCGAGCCCAGCAGCTCGCTGCTGTCAATGCACAGCCTGCTTCAGATCCTCTGTCCCCCCACCACCGCCCCTCCCCTACTCACACTCTCTCAAAAATAAATAAACATTAAAGTAAAAACAAAAACAAAAGTCAGACTATGATAGCCAAAAAAACCCCAAGACTTTGTATCCTTCCTGCCAGCTCAGCTCTTTCAAAGCTGGAACTGCATCTTTTTTCACTGGGGTATCCACAGCACTCTGCCCAGTGGATGACTGACTCGGGTAAACTGTAAAGCAGCCATAATCATATTGTGCCCCAAGATCAGACTTCCTGCCCAAAGCCCAACAGAATGGCATTCAATAATACGGGTTGAATAAATCAAACGAATGACAGCTAACATTTACTGAGTGCGTCTTAAGTGTGGGGCCCTGCTCTATGTGCTTCATGTAGGTTATCTCACTTAATCCTCATAATAAGCCAATGAGATAGGCACTGCTCTATGCTCCCTACCCCAGAAGTAGACAGGCTAAGTCACTGGCCAGCTAGTAGCTGGTAATACTTGGAAATGAACTGAGATGCTGAATCCAGAGTCCAGGTGTGTAATCTCTGTATTGGGCTGCCATAAGAGTGAACTAATGAATGAACAGAATGAAGCTAAACTCAGAGAGAGGAAGAAACTGGAGCCATAGGGGGAATGCAAAGCAGTGTCATTCCAGAACGCGCCCCCCCCCCGCCCCCCCCCCCTCCCCCGCCTCCCCTCCAGGGCCACCAATGATTAAGCAAAAACAGAGCTGGTTTTCAAAGAAAGCCCCATCTACTACAACAGGGCAGATGACTCTGGAGATAAACTAGATGCAATCAATCCAGTGACAGTTTCCTGAACTCCAGTCCCCACTGAACCCCACTGCTTCTATGCCTTGGGCCAATCTTGAACCTTTCCCATCTCATCTTTTGAGTCTGTAGGTGGGTACCCAGGTAGATCAGGCAGATGACTTCCAGACTATAAACTCTGCTTCCTAGCCGACCTTGGGTGGGAGGGCTGTTTCTGGGTCCTTGCTTCATTTTCTTTACCTTGGTACAGTAAAGCAGCATTTACTGTTCTGAAATTCACCCTCACCCCTAGGGCCTGGAAAGCAGAAAATTCTCCAGGCCTCTATTGGGTCACCTCTTAGGGAGAAGGCTTGGCCTTTGTCCTCTTCTGACCTGTCTCTTCCCAGCCTCCTTGCTTTGCCAATGACAGTGAGATCTACAGATAGCACAGATTAACTCAAAGCCCTCCCCAATTATTTCTTTCTCCCAAAGTTTTGTGTCAGCTTGAGTCGTAAGAAATATCTGCAGCCCTGGCAAGACGTAAACCAGAGAACTGCATTCACCCCTTTGCTGCCTCCCTCAGCAGCATGGCCAGGAGAAGGCACAGTGACATCCAACTCCCTGTAGCCATGGAGCTCCCCACACATACCCACATGCCCAGCTCCCATGGCCAGTGGCCACAGCGAGCCCAGCTTCTTGGACACAATAGCTGCCTTAGATTACGCTAAGTATATACTATACTATATGCAATTTCGGGAGGGTCTCATGCCAACCCCCGGCTAAAGTGGCCCTCCTCACCCGACTTGGCTCAAATCGCACCCCCCAGGGGTCAACGTGAGAGGTTTCCTAAAGAGTCGATCAGAGGGCTCAACAGTAGAGTGTGGAGACCCCTTCCTAATTTACTCACCACAGCATCCCCATCAGCATTTGGAAAGAAGCCAGCAGAAGAGACTGAAGGATTCTTTAAGTCCCCAAAGTCCAGAGAGAAAGTTCAGCGGTTCCAACCTTATCAGCTCTGAGTAAAGCAGAGGCATGTCCACCTGGGGTCAGAACTCACAGGCTGGCTCTCTGCCCTCCTGTGGCCACCATTCCGCTGAAGCTGGCTGTGCTTCTGGTTCTCTCAGCCAGAGTTCTGCAGATGCATCCCAGCCCCGTGCTGCTCTGCCAGGAGCTATGACGCCACCAGCCAGGCTGGCCCTGTCCCTGTCAGGCCCAGGAGTGGCCGCAGGGGCTGAGGACAGGCTGTCAAGGAGATTGGCTCCAAGAGGTGGTGGCTCGACATTCAGGAAGGCGACAACAAAGGAGCATCAGAGCCTAGTCAGTGGTGCCTGTCATCAGGGGAGTCTTGTGTTGGGGTTACCGTGCAAGTTTGCGGTTGTGTGGCCCTGTCTCTTTAAGGACCAGGCCTCCTTAAGGCAAGTTCCCTCTGCAGTCACTCCTGCCACCAGCAGTCCTGCGGCAGACGGCGGGGGGCTCCCGAGTGCCATCTGGTGGCCCAACAGAGCAGCACCTCAGCCGCCAGACACGGTCCTGCCAACCCTGGCCACAGTCCAGACAAGAGGCCTGGAAATGCCTGTACTCAAATCTCAACCTTGCCTGAGCTCCAGGCTACCATTGTGAGTAATGAGGCTAGGGAAGGCAGGAGGAACTCCATTTGGGGTCAGGAGACATCAGGAACCTCCATGAGTAGCCCAGGAAGAATAACCACCCCACTTGACAAAAGCTTCTCTAGGATATTCTCAAATGGGGTGTGGGGGGGTGATTTTTCCAGTTTCCCGGCTTGCTAGCTGCGGGACCTGGAGCACAGCTATGTGTATGTATCCTGTGCCTGTAAACACTGCAACAGTGGCTCTCAATCAGGGGAGGGATAGTTGGTACTGCCCCACAGAAGTATTTGCAAATGTGTAGGGGTATTTTATTATTTTTTTTTGTAGGACCATTTTAAAGCAAGAGATGTTAAAGTATCCTGCAAAATGCAGAACTCCCCCAAACAATGTCTGTCCCCAACAGTGCTGAGAACACTATGTCAAAGTGCTGAGAACACTATTTGGTTAGGGGGAAAACGAAGATGGTCTCTTGGCAAGCTCATACCCCTCTTCTTTTCCCCATAATTCTTCCATTGATGTCCTCTTTAAATTTCACCTTTATAAGCTTAAAAGGAGAGAGGAAGTGGGCCACTTTCACAAGGGATGCCCCTTCCCAGAAGCTGGGTATACACCTGTACTCAGCTTGTGTTGGGCAGTCATGACCCTTGAAGGGAGAGGCGGATGGGTAGGCGGCCTAACTCAGACAGTTAGGAACAGCAGACAGTGTCCAAGAAGAATCACAGAAGACCAGTCACCCCTTTCCCCCAAGGGACCACCCCGCCATCCTTCCCACATGGATGATTCAACCTAGCGCTGGCTTTCTCTCCCTGAACTGACCCAGAACACCCATCTTTTACATAAGGCACTTTGAGGTTCTAGTCATAAAACCTTGTAACTCCTAATTTCTCCTTCCCCAAGTTCATTGCACTCTGTCCTGGGCTAGTCTGCTTAGTCTCATGAACACAGTCTGGTGCCAGCAGCTGACATAAGAAACCAACACATGTGACATGTATTCTAACAAAGGGAGAGTGGAAAAGAACAAAAGTCTGGCTGCAGTAGCCAAAACAAGCCACACAGTGGTCACATTTGACTTGAGTCTGTCAGTTTACACAGTCCCAAGCTCATGAGGCTGACGTCAACACAGAATGGTCAGTTGGAGGGAAAACTTGCCCAGCAACCCACAGCAACTAGAGCACTTCCCACTGCTGGCAGAATAAAGACCCACATCCTTTTGGTGGCACACAAGTCCCTGTGGCCTGGCCCCTTACTTCCTTCCAGCTTCATCTTTCAGTCCCCTGGTCTCTCTTGCTTTTTCAGAACTTTTGCACAGGATGGTATTTCCAGCTAAAATGCCTGGACATTTCTTCATTTTCCCTCCGATCTTAACTTGAATATCACTTCTGCTAGGAAGCTTTCCCTAACCACCAGACTAGGGAGGCCTGCATTTCAGGTTACTTGGTGCTTTTGTAAACCACTCAGTGTCTGTCTCTCCTGCTAGACTGAGCCCTCCAAGAGGATTCCGAACACCTCTCTCTTGTTCACCACTGTAACCCCAGCACCCTGAAATAGTGGTTTCAGTGAATGAATGAGTACATGAATGAATGGATGGCCAAATATGTTCCTGGTCACAAAGACTCTGGAATGAGGGAGTATAGACTCCTCAGCCAGCTCAGCTCCACCAGCTGGAGAAAAAAAAACAAAAAACAAAACTGTCTGGGCCGGTTGGGATGTCATGAGAAGGGTCACGCTCTCTGGAAAGACTCAGAAAAAAAACAACAGGATCCTAGAATCAGATTTGGGGCAAGAGAATTGCTGCTCTAATTAGTTCCTAACTGTTCACATGAAATCCCAACTAAAAACTCCCCAATGTACAGGGCTCCCTTATGAAGCAGCCAGCATTTAATGCTGCACTCTTTTCTACCCAATCAGACTCCAACATGGAAATGGAATAGAAACCAAGAAATGGTTCAGCCCACTAAGGGAACTTTGGTCTCAATTCTCAGAGTCCTTCTCGTGGGCCCGTCCCAAATTTGCAATTACATTTGTTTTTAGAGGAGGGAGGCAAATTGCAGCTCTTCTCTGGGAAAAGAAAAGCAGTCCCTGGGTGTGCACCTGTCCAGTCTCCCCTCCCATTGTGTGGCAGGGGACAGAAGTTGGGAATCAGAGAAACAAGATGCCACTTGCCTGCAGCAATGCTGAACTCCCCTGTTCCGGGGGCCTGTCGGCGGGCGCTGGCACTCACTGGGTTCCGGTGATTACTTTGGTGTCCCTCCAATCAGAGATGAGAAATCTTGCTTTCAGCTCAGTGATGGGAGAAGGACGTGGAAACTGACTCTGGACTGTCTTCCCAAGGACCTAGCTTGAGAGTGTCTGAAGGCTGCCTGACAGAGGGCCAGACAGACAGACAGCAGGCTCTGTGGCTGCTGCTTGCACTGAGCCATGGAGGCCCCTGGGCCCAGGGAGCCCTGGAGGCACTGTGCCAGAGTCGCCCAGTCTGCTTGGCACATGCAGAAAAGGAAGAAGATTCCTTTTCATTTTCCCTTCACTGAAAGAAAGAGACAAAACACCCAATTTTTACTCAAGGTTTCATTTGTTGGGCCTTGGCTCTATCATGGTCTAGAAAAATCACCCTAGGCCCCTAGGGTCAGTAACCCAGATGGCTAGTCCTCTAAAGCTACCCGCCAGCTTCTTAGCTGCTGCCTAGGAAGGATGTACTGGCATAGGTAATATTCCCAGGGCTCCTCCCTGCCCTGAAATGATGGGACCGGTGGGAGGAGGTCATAGTTGTCAATGATGGGCAGAGGAATAATAATAATAAGGGTGATAGCAGCAAACACACGGTGCTTATTGTGGCAGAGCTAATCTAAGGACTCTGTGTATTAAATCATTTACTAATCAGGGCATCTGGGTGGCTCAGTCAGTTAAGCGTCCGACTTCGGCTCAGGTCATGATCTCAGGGTTCGTGGGTTCGAGCCGTGCATCGGGCTCACTGCTGAGAGCTCAGAGCCTGAAGCCTGCTTCGGATTCTGTGTCTCCCTCTCTCTCTGCCCCAAACCCACTCACATTCTGTCTTCCTCTGTCTTTCAAAAATAAATAAATGTTAAAAAAAATTTTAAATCATTGAATTATCAAAGTAATCCTGACTACCCCAGAATATGTCTTTGCCCCTCAATACTCCACTACTCCCTCCACAGAAGGGAAAGAGCACTAAACTGAGTATACCCTGAGTCCAGGCCCTGGCTCTGCCACTAATCTGCTGTGTGAGCTTGAGAAACCCCCTTTCACTCTCTGGACCTTGGTTTCCTTACCTTGACATGCAGGGATGAAAGCTGTCCTATGATTCCTTGAGAGGCAGATGACCAGTAAATGGCTGCTAAGAGAGGGGAAAAACTTTCTTCTTTCCCACCCCTCAGTTCCCCAATATTTCTGGAAGTCCCATGGGTTTTGAGGGCTGGAAAAGTTGTTCATCAGCCCATTGAATATTCCCCGAGCTTTATATAAGACTCAGTGCCTTTGCCCAGGATACTTGTGATTGTGGATTTGAGACATGCCCAGAAGTCTCCAAGAGGCAAGGCAGTGCTTGGTGGGTCCAGAGAGTGGTGTGGACAGTACGCCATGGAGGGGGTGAGGGACAACCACTTGGAACTGAGTTAATGACTAAATGCTTCTTAGAGGAAGTGTCATTTGAACCAGGGCCCGGAAGGACACCTCATATTTCACAGGCAAAATTGGTGGGTGGGGAGGCAGTGCATTCTGGTGGGGGGGAGAGAAAAGCATAAGCAATTATCCAGAAATGTAATCGGGCAGAAATGGGGGTGAAGAGGGCAATTAGAATGGATGCCTGGAAGAGAAGGTTCTGGGGGGACTTGGGGAGAATATAGGCAGTTGCTAATATAATATGTGGCCTCAGCATGAATTCAGGGACACAACAGCATTTGCAGCTTTTCTTAGGCCTGTCTTTATAAAAAAGGGACACCTTTCCCTGCAACACCAACAATAAAAGTTTCGGGCTCCCCTCCCCTCCCCTCCCTGTGAATTTGTGGGCAGAGGCATCCAGTTACTGAAAGCCTCAGTCAGTGTGTCCCTGGCTTCACCAATATGTATGTTCTAGGCACTGTGTCAAGCACATTACTTTCACTTTTTTTTCTTTCCAGGTTTATTAGAGTATAATTGACAAATAACATGGTGTAAGTTTAAGGTGTACAGGAGCACCGGGTGGCTCAGTCAGCTGAGCGACCTTGGTTTCTGCTGAGGTCATGATCTCACAGGTTTGTGGGTTTGAGCCCCACAGCGGGCTCTGTGGTGGCAGTGCGGAGCCTTCTTGGGATTCTCTCTCTCCCGCTCTCTCTCTCTGCCCCTCCCCAGCTCACAGTGCGCACAATCTCTCTCTCTTGAGATAAATAAATGTAAAAAAAAAAAAAAAGATTGAAGTTTAAGCTGTACAATGTGATGACTTATATGCATTGTAAAATGATTACTACAACAAGGTAGAGAAAACTGAGGTATCATTTCTACATCCTGCCTCACCTAAATTTTCACATCTCCACTGCCCTGGCCCTAAAGAAGAGGACCGGTAGTACACTCAGAACTTTCTCAAAAATTCTTTGTGCTCTGAACAAAGCTAGAGGCCCTGGGGGAAGATAGCACCACATGGTGAGGTATAAGACATTCACTTTCCTAAGGAAGGACGCTGCACTGCTGAGAAACCTTTTCACAGAAACTCAAAGGGTAAAAGTTCTGTGGAACGTTGGTTCTCCTGCAGTGCCATCTGGGGGGAGCACTTTCCAATGCTGCAGGCGGTATCTAATCTCTGAGGCATCCCTCCCACCAAGGCAGCCCCCTAGCCCTGCCTGGGCCAGGCACAGCTGAGTATTTATAAGGAGCACTTAAGAGAATCATTCCTATTCCAGAGCCACCAGGAAAGAGGGCCTGAGCTCATGGTCTGGGGTGGAGAGGGGGATGGTTGAGGACTTGGACCTGCAGCAGCCTCATGCTAAATGATTTCAGATGTCTGCCCCTGGCCGACCCTTCCAAGGTCAGCCCCATGCTCAGCTTCTAGGCTGGCAGGTTGCAGACAGGAAGACACTGTCCTTCTGCCTCCCAACCCCTCTGAATACTCAGGCTTTAGAGACCTCCTTAGATCTTGGCCATGACCGAGACGAAACCTGGTTCCTCACCCTGACACCCCTCCCATGGCCCAGTCTTCCAGACAACTCATTGCCCAATCCCTTACATGCCCACTGAGTTATTTTCCAGGTTCCTATTTCTATCTGATTATGCAAGTTTCTTTCCTCCACAAAGCCACGTGCTCATCACATGAGGGTAGCCACAAGTCACCAGCAAATGGGAGAAGGGTGCTGGGAAGAGCCCCTTTCCTGGACCCCAGAGCTGTGGGTTGCGTTTCTCCACTCTCTGCAGGAGACCGGGACCACCGGAGGGAGACCAGTACAGCCCCAGATGAGATCAGGACTTGGTTCTCAGTTTCACCAGAGGGCAGTCCCCAGAGGTGGCCCCTGCACGTGGGCTCTGTGCCAAGCAGCCCGAACAGAAGACAACCGCTCCATACAGGCCAGGAAGGACACATGAGGTGCCTCCCCTTAACACCAGCTGGACCCGGCTCCAGCCCTACTCTGCCTCGCAGATCCCTGGCTCTGGGGGCAAATGTACAGTACTGCCCGTTGGAGCAGAGCCACGCTAGGGGCTGCTGAAACAGGAACTTTTGCTGCTCCTGCAGGCCAGAGCCTCCACTCTGGGGCTTAGTTTTGGGGACGTGAGGCCCTTAGGGAAGCTGAGTTGTTTTTTGTTTTGTTGTTTTTTGCTGTTGTTGGGGTAGGTTTTGTTTTTGTTTTTTTCTAGAGGTAAAAGGCTGCTTTTGTAAAAGAAATCCAATTTGCCTCCCACCACGACTAACCACAGATGAGGAAGCAGCCAGAGAGAAGCTCTGGCCCCCGGAGCCCCTGGCTTCCTGCTGTTCTCTCTCAGAGACCACACATGGAGCTGCACACAAAGCAGGCCACATTTCCTTCCAGTCCTACAAGGAACCTTGACTTCCTACAAAGACTACTAATGCCAACGTCAGTACACATGGGCACATCTACCCGTGGCAGCACTTCTGCTAATTTCTAACGTGGCTTTCAGGATCCAAAAGGAAGAGTTCTGTCTTGCCAAGGAGAACATAGCCTGAGACACCATCAGCAGCTGACTTCCCACCTGGCCTGCCTGACCCTGCAAGCAAAGATGCCTGATTCCAGGGTCAGTGCACTCTCTCCCATGAAGACCCTCGTTCTCAGGGAGTTGGTGGAGGTGTAGAAGCTTTGCTCAGGAGTAGTCAGGGTCACAGACACTTTGGCAAACAAGTTCTTTCTAAGTCTGCGAGAGGCAGGGAAGAATGGGGGAACCTGAACTGTGGCAACGTCCTGCTGTGAAGAACACCCAAGCTGCTAGCTCAGAAGCCACACTGCAATTAGCACCCTATCATTTGCTCACTTGTATGCATCTCACATGCCATCGAAAGACCATGTGGGGGTGCCTGGGTGACTAGCTGAGCATCTGACTTTGGCTCAGGTCATAATCTCATGGTCTGTAAGTTCGAGCCCTGCATCAGGCTCTGTGCTGACAGCTTGGACCCTGCTTCAGATTCTGTGTTTCCCTCTCTCTCTGACCCTCCCCCACTCACACTCTGTCTCTCTCTCTCAAAAATAAATAAACACTAAAAACAAAAAGACCACATAGAAGGGGTGAGGCATATAGACTATCTGGTTTTTTTTTTAACTAGTAGTTTATTCAGGCTTTTTCCCCCCTGTTCTACAAGTAATGAAGCCACAATACCCATTTTTTAGACAATAAAAGAGTAAAATGTACATTAGCATTTTCCAGCCTTTTGGGACATGCATACAGTGGGGGTCTTTGCGGAGTTATAATCAAAGCAGCTCTCCAGAATGTGCTCACAAATTTCTCAGCCACCGATCCCTGGCCAGTCCAGCTTTCATTCTCTCCTGCATTCAGCAAGACAAGTTCTGTCTAGATGAACTATAACCTCACCTTGCTCAAGACCACCTTGGCCCTAAACACAAAGATGAGCCGCTGGGAGGAAACTCTAGTTCATCATCCAACTTTGCTCACAGTGCAAGCGAGATGTCTCTGGTTCCTTGGGGGAGGGAGGAACATCACCCACTTGTCAGCACTGCCCAAGGATACTAGAAACATAGTCTCATCTGTAGTGTCCTCAGTAGGAATCTGAGAACTGCTCCTGATAGCACCTGGGGACTCTTTCTTCCATGGAGCTGGGCCACAGCTTTGAGATTAGAAGGAAGTTTTAGGATTGGCCAGGGTGGAAACTGAGGAGGAGGAGGGGAGGGAGGGAGGTGCAGGAACATAGGTTCCTGTAAAGAAAAAGAGAGGTTTGAATTCACCACCCAAACCCCAACCTGTGACAGGGACAAAGTAAATGGAGGTTGGTTTGCTATTCCAATCTCAGGAGAACAGGGGAGAGACGTGCTTTATCAAATTTTTTCACATCATGCCGCAGGCAAGAGATGCCGTGTCTGCACAGCATGCTGGGGCAAGCAGAGATGGAAACAATCAGTATCTCCTCACACCTTCAACACATTCTAGGCACTCTGACTGGGAAGCTCGGGGAAGGAACAGGGAGAGATGGCCGTCCTATTTTCAACAAACCTCCCAGTGGCCACAGTCTTCATAAGCATTTCTGACTTTAGAAGCCCCCACAACCGCCAAGATGAAATCAGTGAAACTCCAAGGCAGCAGTCCTGGTCCCCACAGCTGATGACATGGGACAATGCCCAGGTGAATTCCCCTGTATACTCAATGGGGCTGAGGCACGCTTCCCAGGAGGACACCCTATCTGTGGGGCATGGTACTGAAGAGTTGATAGCCTAGAGGAGAATGCCATGGCTTGGGCCAGACATTAGTTTAGCCAATCTTGTCAAAAGGTTCCTGTTTCCTGGCTCAGGAGTTCAAAGGCCTGCCGGCCAAGAGAGAAGCTGACAATTACTTTACAAAAGTAGAACTGCCCACACAAGAGTGGCTCTTCTTGGGCTGGGTTAGCCCACCTTCCCATTCTTTCCATTCCAGGTGCAGGAGGAGGGTGGGGACACCTGCTAATTCCCCCAGGGCACTGCTGCTAAAAGCACCCAGCATGTTGCAGGACCATCCAAAGCCAATCACATCAGCAATAGCGTCACGGGGCCAGTTTCTGGGCTGCTGCTATTCCGGATGCAGAGTTTAATGGTCAGGATGTGGGTTCCAGAGACAGAACAGACCTGGGTTTAAGACCTGGTGCCCATAATTCAATCTCTCTGGACCTTGGTTTCTTTCATTGTGAAATGAGGATAGTAATGGTAACTGCCTCATTTGAGACGGTTGAAATGGGATAACAGATGTAAGACACCCCATGCTGCCTGCTCCATGCCTGCTACACACTCAGCAACGTTAACTATCATCATTATGCTGCTTGAGCTTTGTGGGCGCACACACACCACTCTCTGGAGGGCCAAGACAAGGCAAAAAGTGAAACAGCTCCCAACCCCCGCAAAGGTTACAGCAAACCCAGTGAAGAGATACTGTGAGATGTGCTGAGGTTACCAAAGCCAAACCACACCCTTTGTTTTCTGTAGGTGTCTCATCTTTATTGCAGAGTTAACTCATTAGCATTTTTAAAACAGTCAAAGCAACCCTAATCCCTATTAGAAGTGTGTATCCTCCATACTTTGCTATTCAATAGCTGCTAGAGCAAGAAAAAGAAGATCCATCTAGAAAAATATAATCCCTTCACCTTAAAGTCAGGGCTGTCAGGCCTAAGAGAGCCTGGGAGCTTTCTAGACTGGTAAAGGTCTTTGAAAGGCTTCCAGGATAATGGAAACTGAAAAAGTCAGTTCAGTATAGACTTTCTTGAGGAACAGAATTTTCTCCAAGACGCCAAGTATAAAGCACCCACCTTGGGAAAAGGGAAATGGGTCTGAAGTGTCTAAGTGTGCTCAAAGAAAAAAAAGATATATGGGTAATTTTATGTTAAAATGTTAAAATTGTAAACCTTGCATTATCCAGAGTAAACACTAAATCAGAATGGTGGACTAAGAAAAAAATTTTCTTAGAAATTAGTATATATGAATCCCTCCCTCCCCCCCCCCCCCCCACACACACACATAAATGATGAGACCACATTTAAGGGCATTTCCCCTGTGGACGAAGAACCCAACTTCCCAACCCTCTTCCGAAGGACCTCGGGCTATGGTGTGCCCACCAGAGTGTATAACACCCTTTTCATGTTTTCATATATTAGCTCTTGGTTAATGTTGCATGAAATTTGATGATCCTGCTAGGAAAGGGCAGATGATTCATAATCATCTATTCCTAATCCACAGACCCTTGATGAAAGCCTGCTAGGTTTAGGGTTTGAAACACTGGGGCTGGAAACACTGGTTTGAAGACAAATGGCCCTCTTATTTACACGAGGAGGCCCCAGACGCCTGCAGAAATAGTAAATTCAGCTCTCCCTACTAAGTCCTCTACTAGTTCCAGCATGAGCCTGTGTGAGAAGCAGGTCCTCTGACCCCAGCTGGGCTCCCGGACAGCTCCTAGGGGGCGGGGCCAGATGGGGGCGGGGCCGCGGGCTCCTGGTCACGTGACAGGACGCAGCAGCATTTAAATTTGAAACGGAGCACCGCGGCTAAGCCTTGTTGCCAACCAGAGTTGCCTCCACCTGCACGCGTGATTAATCCGACATCAAATCAGAAGTCGGGTGGCTGCCCGACGCTCGAGGACCCCGGCAGGGGAGGCGGCCTCGGTTTCTGCGGTTTACGCAGTTATTGTGATGCAAATGTATTCAGGGATGGGGCCTTGTTTCTCTGACTCACGCTCCGAGGCAGATGCCGAAACCCTCGGGGGATCTGCCTACATACTCTCAGCACCTTGCGGGGTGAAAGGAGGCCCAGGATCTCCCTGCTGTGGTGGGAAGGGACCGGCCAGGGGGTGTGGCATGTGTGTTGGTCTGGCCACGCTGCAGCCAAACAACTAGACGTAAGCGGTGGACGTTCCAGGAGGCACTGGCTAAAGCGGGAGGAACCAGCTCCAACCTTTTATTCAGGCTTTAAACAGATCAAAGAGTTTCCGTTTCCTGGCCTCGGTGTCAGATCCACTGGGGAAATCCCAGGAGAAGAAGGGGAAAGAGCGAGAAAGCAAAGGCGCACCTGTCCTAGGCGCCAGGCCAGCCTACTTCCTCTTGGTGTCTCCCCCAGCTCTTACTGGCAGGAGCCACGGTCAGGGTCTCCAGGATTTCCCCCAGGGGCACTTGGGGGAACTATTTACAGTCCCTAGCATCTGAAGACATTCCTTGGAAGCGCTTCAACGATGTCTTTTCACAGGGTTTAAAACGTCCTAGCAAAAATGGAAGATCTGAAATCCAGATGAGGGTTACCTGAAATTCAAATTATCAGGCAAGGGTTTGCTTACTCAGGTCTCCAAAAGTACAACTGCTAAAGGAGAATGTAGCCAAGTGGAAGACCCTAGTGTCCCTTAGACTCCTTCAGACCATTTTGGGTTTGTAAGAAATACACCAGTGGGCAAAGCTCATTCATTTATTTTTCTTAAGACTGGTGCCTCCATCTCTCTCTCTCTCTCTCTCTGAGTTTATTTATTTTGAGAGAGTAATTAAGCAGGGGAGGGGCCGAGAGGGGGGGGGCGGGAATCCCAAGCAGGCTCCACACTGTCAGCACAGAGCCTGCATTGGGGCTCAAACTCACCAAAGGTGAGATCATAACCTGAGCCGAAATCAAGAATCAGACATCAGATGCTTTACCGACTAAGCTACCCAGGCGCTCCTCTGTCTCCTGAAAAAGAGGCACTGGCCCTTTTCAAAATAAGAAACATGGCTTCAAACTAATTAGCTGTGGATCCCTTGGCACATTACCCAACTTTCTTAGGCCTTGGTTATGTCATCCATAAAATGGATTAATAATACTAACCTCTTATGGCTGTGAGAACAAATGAAACAATGCACAAATTAGATATGAATACTTGTGTGTGTGCCATAAAAGGACTAGAAATACAACAAACTGTTAACTGCAGGATCTTTCTGGAGAGAGGAGTGCAAGTAGTGGGAATAGGTGACTAGAACTGATATGTTTTATTACAAAGACTTCAGTACTATTTTCATGTTTATATTAAAAATGTTTATTCATAACACAAGGACTGATTCATGGTGTGTACTCATGTTAATTTTTAAAACTGAGATCTAGGGGTGCCTGGGTGGCTCAGTCCATTAATCGTCTGACTAATCGTCTGACTTTGGCTCAGGTCTCCCTCTCTCTCTGTCCCACCCCTGCTTGTGCTCTGTCTCTCTCAAAAATTAATAAACTTTAAAAAAAGAATTAAAAAAAATAAAACTGAGATCTTAATTCTAACTTAATTTTCCTTTGGGGCTTCTGTTTCAAGGTGGAAGACTGAACACGTAGAGGGTTTTTTTTGTTTGTTTTACACCATTTTAATAAACTTGTCATAGGCCTCTCCCTCTTAACCCAAATCTCTAGACATGATCTAAATCATGTATTAACACAAAACCTGTAACAGGATACCCTAACACAGGGTACTCTCAAGACCATGAATTCTAGGTAATCCCTGAAAGAGGGGATAGGGGTATCAGGTTGAAAGAAGAGACCACAGGCAACAACATACCCAGGAGAGGACTGCTCCCAAAACAGTGGGTAGGGTGGGGTGCAGGAAAGAAGTAGATCCTGGAGGAGGAGGGCACTCAGGGGCAGACAGCTCTCTGGGACTCGAGCAGAGAGGAAGTAGGAGGAGTGCCCAGGTGGTTTAGCACCCAGAAGCCTCTTCTGTCCCATCCTCTCTTCCCCAAAACCCAGAGCCCAGCTGCCTTTTTCACACAGTGGCTTTTATTCCATTTCTGGTTCATAGAGATGTAGATCTTATTTTTGAGCACAGCTATAGCTTTTTAATTGGAGAAAAAGTTTTATCTATCATGGCTTTGTTTAGAGCAGGGGGAAAAGCTTAAAGCATGAATTCACAGCATGAACTTGATCTGAAGTTTGAAATGATTGATTTTCCAGGAAGAATAAGTCCAAATATTGGTTTGAGAGGAAAACGGAACAAATTATTAACCTTTAAGAAAATGGACAAGTAGGCAAAGATCTGGATATGAGATTCTGTTGGCTATAAAGGTAAGGTCATCTAAATCTTTACAAACAGAAAATGCCCATGTTATATGAACTGTTCCATGTCACTGAAACAGATGGGAAGCTACCCAACTAATTTCATGATACTACCATAACTCTGACACTAAAACTGGATAAGGACAGCAAAAGAGAGAAAACTATAGATCAATATTTCCTATGCCATAAATGCAAATGATCTTAATTTTCAAATAGCATATTGAATCTAGCAATGATTTTATTATTTTTTTTAAGTTTATTTATTTATTTTGAGAGAGAGACAGCACCTTTGCCCTCATGAGCAGGACAGTGGCAAAGAGAGGGAGAGAGAGAATCTCAGGCAAGCTCCATCCTGTCAGTACAGAGACCCTCTCGGGGCTTAAACTCACAAACCTGGTGAGATCATGAACTGAGCCAAAATCAAGAGTTGGACACTTAACTGACTGAGCCACCCAGGTGCCCCTAACAATGTTTTTTAAAAAACAAGTATGTCTCAGAGGCACTATGCTTGGTTGTGCAGGTTGTGCACTGCACGACTTGCTGTTGTGTGAATAAGTTGTTTAGTGCACCACTGAACCTGTATATCAGATTCTGTATATCAAACCAAATAGGATTTCATCCCAGGAATATATACCTAGTTCAACATTAGGAAATCTATTTGTGTAATTTACCATATTAATAGATTAAGGAAGAAAAAGTGTATGATCATCTTAACATATTTGAGAAAACCATTTGCCAAATGTTAACACTCATTTCTGCTCAGAAAAACAAAAACAAACAAACAAACAAACAGAAAAAATACTCCCAGAAACTAGAAATAAAAAGAACAGCAGGGGCTCTGAGAGTCCTAAAATTCTCACTGGGTTGGTGAAGTATCCACATACAAATTCTTTGAGGTTACCCTCATTGATCCATTCCATAAAGCTATTGAAAGAAATCCTGACACCCAGTGGGTCACCAAACTAGTTCACCAGCACAGGGAGATGCGAGGGCTGACATCTGCAGGCTGCAAGAGCCATGGCCTTGGAAAGGGTCCCAAGTTCTACCACGATACTGGTGGTTCTTGCCATGCAGTTTGCAGAAGACACAATACTCTCCAGCTTCAACATCACCCACCACTAATATAAGTAATGTTTGTAAAATTCTTACCTGATAAACAATTCAGAGTAGTCAAAGAAAAGAAAAGAAAAGAAAAGAAAAGAAAAGAACAGCAAATTTCCTTAACTTAAAAGTAAATCTATAATTAGCATACTACTAAAATATATAATTAGCATACTACTTAAAAGTAAATCTATAATTAGCATACTACTCAGTGGTAAATGGTTAAATGTATTCACATTAAATCTTAAAAATTGGGCAAAGAATATCACACAGAAGAGGAAATAGGAGTCACCAAAGAATATAAGAAAAGATACTGTATCCTTATTAGTAATTGGGATCATATGTACATTGAGATATGTTTTTATCCATTAGGTTGACTGGCACAAATGAAAAATAGTAACAAATGTTGGCGAGAGAGTGAACAGGTTGTCTCAAAAAGTGTGGGGAGAGTATAAACTGGAACATTTTTGGAGGACAATTTGATATTAATATTTAAAATGCACATGGTTTTCAACTTTGCCAGTCCATGTCTAGGTCTTCTCTAGAGAAATACTCACACCTATGCACACATGGGTTATGTACATGGTTTTTCATTGTGTACATGGATTTAATCGTAGTGTTGTGTGGAATAGCAAGAAGTTGGGACATCCTTCCAGGGATGAGATTAGATTTGTCCCCTTTCTCTTTTCTCTAGAAAGGAGAAATGCCCTCCCCCAAATGCTCTTGGAATCACAGACCTTATAACCTTATAATCCTTCGGGCATTCTGTCTTAAGTCAACCACTTTGGAACCACTGACATCAGAGGCGGCCTCCTTGCTGCAGTCTAGGAAAGATGGTGTAAGAAGACCCACTGAGTTCTGAGGGTTTAAAAAGAGAAGTTTTCCAAGGGCACCTGGGTGGCTCAGTCGGTTGAGCGTCTGACTTCGGCTCAGGTCATGATCTTGCGGTCTGTGAGTTTGAGCCCCACGTCAGGCTCTGTGCTGACTGCTGGAGCCTGGAGCCTGCTTCAGATCCTGTGTCTCCCTCTCTCTCTGCCCCTCCCCTGCTCATGCTCTGTCTCTCTCTCTCTGTCAAAAATAAATAAACATTAAAAAAAATTTTTTTTTTAAAAGAGAAGTTTCCCAGACCCTCCCTCCACCCCCCGCGATGGGTCCCCCAGGGAAAGGAAATAGTGGTGATCCTAGATCCTGTCCTTTCGGCCTTCCTGGACAAAGGCACACATGGGAAGCAGCTCTGTCTGTGACCTAAAGGAACTGGGTATCAGGAGCAGGTGCCCTTGGCCAATCTTAGCGTTTTCCTGTCTCCAGACCAACAGCAAGCTGCACTGGGTCTCGATCAATGCGTTCCCACATGACTTGCATGTTTTCTGTTGGCCTGCGCAGTTGAGCAGTCTTTACTCCTAATGAGGCTTGAGTACTTTGCCACGTTGGGTGTAGTGGCACTGATGACCACTGCTCCCTCTTTGACTCGAAGGGACAGGGACAAGGGGGAGCTGCCTGCGATTTCTGCTGGTAGGCTTGTGGGCACTGGAGAAACAAAGAAAAATGTCAAAGGATGTGTCCTCAAGATTGTGAAGCAGTTGCTATGGCTTTTGTAACCATTGGTCAGCCTGCAAAGATGTGGTAGTTGAACACAGTGGTTACCAACAGTTTTATACAGACCTTCTTTGTGCCTTGGGAGGCAGTTAAAGGTGGCAAGCCCTTGGCATGGCTCTATTATATTCACATTCATGCAGTGAAAACCTGTTTGCTAGCCTGGTCCCACAGTGACACCAAATTCTCTTAAAGCAGAGGTTTGAACCCTTTCCTGTGACGTACTGTTTGGCACAATTCAGGTGTCAATGAAGTTGTTTTAATGGTGACTGCATCCCTTTCTCCTGGAGGGGAGTTTATGGTAGCCCAGAATTGATCTCCCATGGTCATAAAATCAGACATACATGCTTTTACTCTCTGCAACATGCTTTGAAGTGAATGATGTTTTATTGTCCAAATCCTTCTCTTTTAACCCTCCAATACTTGGTAATTTAGATACTCCATAAACATTGAGAATTATTGTAAAGATATTTGTTGACCTTTCTCATTGATGAGTTTGGAGGTTATAAGTACTCCATGCCATCCAGTGACTTTTTAAAATACCAGAAAAAGTTCCATTTATTAAAGTCCAGCGGGTTTGCCAAACTATTTACAAACTCAGCAAATTTATAAAATTGCAGTGAAGTGCTTGTCTTAATCTCTGCTCCCAAAGAAAATACACACACAGGTGTTTCACACCACCTACCTCTAAGTTAGCGAAGGCTGACCCCTTTGAGAGAGGGAGAGAGTAGAGGCAGAAAGTAATGAAACTCAGAGAGGCAGTGGCTCAGCCTGTGCTGGGACTCTGGGGCTGTCACTAGTGCCCTGGGTGGAAAGATGTGACCCCACCCCACTGCCCTCCTTCCCCAAAGCTCAGCAGGGGGAATGAATGCAGGAGAGAACCCGACACCTTCAAAAACCACGATCGCTGTCTGGGGGCAGCCAGAGGGTGACCTACATGATTCAAACCACAACCAGCCAAGTGTTTTGAAACAGCAGATCACAATGGACTTCTCTGTACCATGGTCCAAGTGTCACTCAGCTTGCTGATGCTGTGTTTACTCTCAGGCCAAAGGTCACCCTGGGCGGCTTCCTCCCTCTGACTGTTTGCTGGCTCCTAACACAAATGGATTACTTTATCAACTGTCTGGCAACTCCTTATCTACTCACACACAGACTCAAAAGGGCTTTTCCCTTCACATTTTCCTTGGAAGCACCTAAAGTTCTTAAGCAAACTGGGAACTTTTTTATGGCTTCCTTTTAACATCAAGGTTTGGGGTTGTATGGGCGGAAAGGGCCTCCCCAGACATGTTCCAGCAATGCCCCTGCTGGGCATTTACCCAAAAGAGTTGAAAGCAGGGTCTGAAAAAGATATTTGTACGCCAAGTTTGCACCAGCATTATTCACAATAGCTAAAATGTGGAATCAACCCAAGTGTCCATCGATAGATGAATGGATCAGCAAAATGTGGTATAGACATACCATGGAATATTATTCGGCCTGTAAAATGAAGGAAATTTTGACACATGCTACCGCATGGATGAAACTTGAGGACATTATGCTAAGTGAAAGACGCCAGTTGCAAAAAGACAAACGCTGCCCAATTCCAGTTACGCGAGGTACTTACAGAGTAATCAAATTCATAGAGACCGAAAGGAGGATGGTGGAGACTATGGGGCAGTGGGGGAGGGGAACTATTGTTTCATGGGTAGAGAGTTTCAGTTTTGCAAGATGAAAAGAATTCTGGGGATGATGGTGGTGACGGCTGGTACCATATTATAAATGTATTTCATACCCTTGAAGTGGACACACTTAAAAATGGTTAAGATGATAAACTTTATGTTATGTATATTTTACCACAAAAAGTTTTGGAAAGAAAAAAAAATGGGATGTGATGTACATAGCCTGATCCTGTTTTCCGTATTTTATGGCAATTGCAATAAAATTTCCTTTTTGATAACAAACTATAAAAGTGCCTGGTTGGGGCACCTGGGTGGCTCAGTCAGTTGAGCGTCCGACTTCAGCTCAGGTCATGATCTCACAGTCTGTGAGTTCGAGCCCTGCATCGGGCTCTGTGCTGACAGCTCAGAGCCCGGAGCCTGTTTCAGATTCTGTGTCTCCCTCTCTCTCTGACCCTCCCCCGTTCATGCTCTGTCTCTCTCTGTCTCAAAAATAAATAAACGTTAAAAAAAAATTTAAAAAAAAAAAAGTGCCTGGCTGAGGGGTGCCTGGCTGACTCAGTTGGTGGTGGAGTGTGTTCAACTCTTGATCTTGGGGTTGTGGGTTCCAGCCCCACACTGGGTATAGAACTTACTTAAAAATAAAATCTCTACAGGGGCTCAAGTCAACTCTTGATTTGGGCTCAGGTCATGATCTCATGGCTCGTGAGATCAACCCGCATTGGGCTCTGCACTGACAGTGTGGAGCCTTCCTGGGAATTTCTCTCTCCTTCTCTGTCTGCCCCTGGTGTGCTCTCTCTCTTTCTCTCTTTCTCAAAATAAATAAATAAACTTGAAAAAAAAAAAAAAAGAATTCCCACAACACGTTAAAAATATAGACTCCAGGTTGTGCCCAGATCCACTGGGATGCCACTTCAGTGGGTCTAGGCACCAGGAGTCTGTCTTTTTTTTTTTTTTTTTTTTTAATGTTTATTTATTTATTTTGAGAGAGAGAGACAGAGACAGAGAGCATGAGCAGAAGAGGAACAGAGAGAGAGAGAGAGGAGAGAGAATCCCAAGCAGCCTCTTGGCTATTAGCACAGAGTCCAGTGGGGGGCTCAATCCCACAACCTTGAGGTCATGACCTGAGCCGAAATCAAGAGGTAGATGCTCAACCGACTGAGCCACCCAGGCGCCCCAGGAATTTGTCATTTTTTCAATGCTCCTGCAGAAGATTCTGACTTGCAATCAGTTCCTTATTTAGATTACTCTAAAAGTAGAAGAATAATAGTTTAGTAATTTTCTCAATCATTCTTTTGGGTTAGTGGATAAACATCTGTCAAGCAGGTAGGACACATAAGGCTCTATGGCAGATGGTGGGAAAACAGAGGGTAAATAATGAGTTATTATTTACTGAGTGCTCACTATACATCAGGCTGAGTACTTACCATGGATTACTTCATTCAATTCTTACAACACTCCAGGAGGTATATGCTATTGACACATCCATTTTACAGATGAGAAAACTGAGGCACAGAGAGGTGAAATAACTTTTTAAAGTCCTCACAACCAGTAAATGTGGCTCAAGGGTCTGCACCCTTGATCACCATAAGTCAGTCCCTGCCTTCGGCAAGCCCTGTGAAGTGGGGGTAACACTGAAATTACCATAATAAGAGGCAGAATGAAACGAGTGTTAAATTCAGACACAAAGACAAGGGCAGGGGGAGGAGCCATGGCTGGGATGACAGATTTGGATTCTAGAGTATTTTTCACCCTTTTGCTAATCAGCTAAAGGAGTGTGACATTTCCCAGCAAATCCTTGAATGGAGCCGTAAAGAATCCGTAAGAGCCAGCTCATCTGACCACAAGGGGAGATCCAGCGTTTGTTCTAACACAGATCTATCTTTGAGGTATGACATTAAACAAACTCTCACCCAGGGACCAAGAAAGAGTTGGCTAGTTCCACCTTTCAGCTTCTAAAACGTCTCACTTTTGCAGTGTGCTCCGGTGGGAGCCAGGTCAGCCTGGGAAGTGGTCAGACAAGAAACTGCAGATTCTGTGTTTTCTTTCCATCCTCTGCCTGCGATTGATTCACAGAAAGACTGATGTGCAGGGACAGAAGAAAGCTGTCAGGCAATTTGGAAGCCAAGAACAAACTAAATAAGTCTGAATTATGGGCACTGAAGTCATTGTCCTAAATCATAAAAGTTCTGTGCGGGCTTTTCAGAAATGGTGTACAAACTGTAGCAAAGACAGTGTCTTAACTCCACGGTGATCTCACTTCTTCAAGGATGACAAGCTCTGTGGTTCCAAAGAAACGAACTGGTTAAAAAAAAGCAGCGTGACACACTTTCTATTTTGAAAAGATGTGAAATGCTGTATACGACTTCTTTTCGTTTCTTCTTTTCTTAATCCTAAAGATTAGCCTGTATAGGGTCCCTCCTAAAAATGTATTTTGGCTTTCATCAATTTTTAAAATTTATGATACATACATTTGATTGTATTATAAATATACATATATCTTCTCCATGAGTAACTGACTTAACAAGTTTAAATTACCTACTTTGGTCCAATATAAAGGAAGAAGAGGGGTGCTTGGGTGGCTCAGTTGGTTAAGCATCCGACTTCAGCTCAGGTCATGATCTCACGGTTTGCGGGTTCGAGCCCTGCGTGGGGCTCTGTGCTGCTGACAGCTCAGAGCCTGGAGCCTGCTTCTGATTCTGTGTCTCCCTCTCCCTCTGCCCCTCCCTCATGTTCTGTCTCTGTCTCTCAAAAATAAATAAACGTTGAAAAAAAAAAAGGAAGAAGAAAGGAGAGACCTAAGGTTTGCATATAAAAATTCTGATTGCAAATCAGAATTTTTCTTCTGATATTTCTTCTTTCTTCTAAGTTGGCAGCTATCTCAATGTATATATAAGCACAATAACTGAGTTGTATTTCTCTCCAAATAAGTAACTCAGATGGAATACTATTGCCCAAATCTAATTTTGATATCCTAAATCAATGCTTTTATGGTCTGTACGAACCTGAAGAATGAAATTAAAAATAAAAAGGTTGTTTCCCTCCTTCTCCCCCCAGTAAACCGGACAAAAACCAAAGACAAGGGGATCACCCTTGGGAATGTTTCACAAGCTAAAAGTAGCAACCGGAAAATAAACCCAGGGAGATGTTGATTTGGAGGCTTCTTTAATATGACTGTGGTGGCAAGGACAGCTGAGGGTCCCCCAAAGATTTCTGCCCCAGCCCCTTCCCCAGAGCATGGCTGTTACTGGGAAGAAGCTGCCAGGTGGGGGGTTCACTCGCCAGGACCCCTACATCTAAGAGGGGACACGGGCCTGGTCTTTGCCAATGCAATGTGAGCAAAAGAAATGGGTATCACTTCTGGGCTAAGAGGAATTAAGAAGTACACGTGTCTTCACTCTCTTGTTTGCCCAGTGCCCTCTGGAAGCAGAGAACTACAGGACCTGGAGGAGGGCCGACGCACCAGGGCACTGGAGCCTGGGTTCTGAGTGACCGCAGGAAGCAAATCTGCCCATCGGGAACACCTACATCCACTGTCATGGGAACCAGAAGAAACTTCACCCGTTAAACCACTGACATGTTGGAGTTGGTTTGTTACAGAGGGTAGCACTACTCTGATGGTTATATTTCAAGGTGCTCGGATGAGGGGATGGAGGAGGGAGTAAAGGCTTATTACGGAGTGAGGATGCACACTAGGAAAGAAATACCTTTTTTTCTTCTATGGAAAAACTCTTTTACACACGGATTGTAAACTCAAATGCCTAAGACACCAGGCAAGGAGTGTAATACTAGTGTAATTAACACCTAAGCAGCACTTGGAATGCGACAGGCAGCTCTAAGCACTTATACAAACTCACTTCTCACAAATTTGTTAGGCACGCTATTAATATAACCCCCATTCTGCAGAGGAGGAAACTGGGGCCCACAAGAGTTAAGTAATTTGCTTAAGGTTATGCAGCTAGTAAATAGCAGAGGCAGGCTGCAAGGCCGGGCAGCCCAGCTCCAGAGTCGTGCTTGTTCACCACACTACACATACACCCTGCATGACGTGAACAGAAAACGGGGCCAGCCCAGGGCTGAAGCAGTTAGTGAAACCATGCCCCGTCTGAATGGGTCAGCTCTTCGCCTGATGATTTCCACATGTACCGCAGATCTTCCCATCTCTCAGGAAAAGCCAGAAATCCAGATTTTTATGTACCATTTCCAGATTTTAAATTGTTTCCATTTTGTTTTAACCCTCTGCGGCCCAAACAAAGTGCAGCAGCAGACTGCGTGTAGCCCAGGGCCGGCTACCTGCCTCCCCTGCTTTTCGGGCAGCTGTCTCCTAGGACCCTGCAGTCTTCTGCTTGCACAAAGGCCCTGGGGGATTCTGGGTCTGGTAGCCAGAAGGAGAGTCAACTCTGCAAACAAGAGCTCCTTCAGGCCCACTGATATGAATAATTAATTTCTGTTTTCTCACTGCCAGCCTACAAAGGTTACCACCAAGCCTAGCATTCAGGAAGCAACTCTGTCCCCTTCTGAGACAATGAGGACAAGCATGGGGGATCCTGGGGATGTTCAGGGAGCCCCATAATGAAGTCTAGAGTGGTGGCCTGCACTCAAAGGGGGCCAGTGGATACTGGGGAGGGCCTGTGTGTGTGCTCCCTGCCTGACAGCCTAGGTACAGCCATCAGAGCGTCCGAAGAGGCTCATTAGAGACTGACACTCTTGTGGCTTTCACTGCTATCAGCGGGAGAGGGCTCTGAATTCCTCAAGATGCTTTATAATAAAACAAAAAGGCACAATTATGCAGCCAAACAGAAGGCAAGGCAGCTGCATACAAAGCAGGGCTGTCTCCATAATAGGACCACAACCTCAGCTAGCCAGCCCTGAGGCCTCACCTTCCTCCCCAGGCTGCAGCTGTGAGACTCCGTAATTGGAGGCTCCACTGCTCCAGCTCTTGGATTATTCAAACTGCAGGATTTCCAGAAGCCTCGGGTTTCAGTTAAGGATATGCCCAGGCAACAAGATGAGCCACAGACCATTTGCCACCCTTGCTGTATATTTCAGCAATGCATATGGCCAACACACGTTACAGTTAACACACACTGCATACCGTGTGTCAGGTGCTTTTCCAGGAGCTTCACATATTAAGTTATTTAATGTTTACACCAGCTTACTTTGGTGTCGTTATCATACCATTATCACCTTCCGTCTACAGATATGGAAACTGAGGCAGAAAAATTTAAGTTAGCTCAAGGCTGCACAACAGTAAGTGGCAGAGCGAGGCTTTGAACGCAGGCAGTGCGGTCCTAGACGGTATGCTCTTCACCACCACACCAGTGGCTGCTGTCATTTCCACAGAGCTTACTGTATGCCCGGCCTTGTGCCACATATTTTCTGTATATTATTTCATCTAATCTCTACAACACCAGGTGAGATATACTCATCTACATTATAGAGAAAAGAAAATAGGTTTATGGAAAGGTGAAGTAACT
This sequence comes from Panthera pardus, assembly GCF_024362965.1. Taxonomy (NCBI): domain Eukaryota; kingdom Metazoa; phylum Chordata; class Mammalia; order Carnivora; family Felidae; genus Panthera; species Panthera pardus. Next base: position 56,413,348 of record NW_026526876.1, read on the forward strand.
TGGTCAAGGGCACAAAATAACAAGTGGCCTATGGACCGGATCCAAACCCAGGCTTCTCTGATTCAAAGCCAGGCTCTTAACCATTACTTGGTACAGAGTAGCAGTTCATCTAACTGGTGTCCATAAAGTTTCGGCCTGGAAGACCATCTAGTCTAATCCCCTTATTTTCCAGGTGAGAGATATGGCCTAGAGAGATTAAGAGTTAGTGGGGGGGGGCGCCTGGGTGGCTCAGTCGGTTGAGCGTCCGACTTCAGCTCAGGTCATGATCTCGCGGTCCGCGAGTTCAAGCCCCGCGTCGGGCTCTGTGCTGACAGCTCAGAGCCTGGAGCCTGTTTCAGATTCTGTGTCTCCCTCTCTCTGACCCTCCCCCGTTCATGCTCTGTCTCTCTCTGTCTCAAAAATAAATAAATGTTAAAAAAAAAATTAAAAAAAAAAAAAGAGTTAGTGGGCCGTGGGGAGTGCCTGGCTGGCTCCGTTCGTATAGTATGCGACTATTGATCTTAGGGTTATGAATTCAAACCTCAAGTTGGGTATAGAGTTTACTAAAAAAAAAAGAAAAAAAAATAGAGTTAGTAGTGGGTTGTACTAGAGTAACTTCGGCCCCAGAAAGAGCTGGGGTTCCAATCCTAGCTTTGTCCTATTAGCTGTGTGACTTGGGCAAGTGACTCAATATTTCTAGACTTATTAGTATGGAATGGGAATAATAATAGTCTCACGGACTATAAATTATGTGTGTAATATATACTTCTAATAAACACTCAGCCTGGCAAAACCATTCCATTATAGTCAGGTGGTCCTGACTATACAGATTGATAATGTTAAACTTTTGCTTACAAATCTGTTCTTTATGGCTTGAAATCATATGTATGTGGTGAGGAGGTTGCCAGTATGGCTCCCAAAGTCTAATTAACAAACAAAGATCTTGGAAAATTGCATTGCATTTCTGAAACTTTTCTGAGTGTTACCCTCACTGTGCAAATTCCCCAAGGAAATTACATTAATCAGAGATCTGAGCAATCAGACAAACGTTTAGGCCTTCTATCCTCCAAATAAAGTTACTATACTACCAGATCAGTGACATCGTGGACAAGATAGGTTTCCATGGTCTTTAATTCTAGTATCCCTTCCACTATGGCAGTGATTTAATGATTTTGCACCTGGAACAATGGATCATGCTGTGATGGCTTGTTTGGCCCTTTTGCACAAACACCAGGATTGCCGATATGCATTTGGTTTCGTTTTGGGGGTTCTTATTTTTGGCTGCCAGGGTTGGTTGTTTATCAGGGTATGCCTGTGTGACCAGCACCTCATAATAGTCTCTAACCTCAGACCCAAACAGACTTCCCTGGGAATAGATAGCCCATGTATGTCTTTGTAGTCTGCTTTGAGAGAGAGAGAACTGCTAAATGGACTCAGACAAGGAAAGACATCAAAGCCTTATGCTGGACCTCTGTGGAGTCTGTCGATACATATATTTTTCTTGCCGCTTTTGCTCTGTATCGTCTGTAAAAAATCTTAGCCATGAGTATAATCTGCTATTGAGTTCTACAAAATCCTTCTAGGAAATCACTGAATAAAACAAGGCGAAACAATTTAGCCATTTCTAACACCATTTTTCACATTTTTGAGCCCCACCCTCTGATATATACCTACAGTAGCTATAGTTACCACTTGGCCTCAGTGAGAAGGGAACTTAGAGGGGCTTTTTGTGTGTGTTAGCTTTGGTTTTTTAGAGCTTCCTTTTGCATGTTTATTTAGTTTTGAGAGAGAGAAAGAGAGTGTGCAGGCCTGTGATTGGAGAAGGGGCAGAGAGAGAAAGACAGAGGTTCCAAAGCTGACTTCACGCTGATAGCAGAAAGAGAGATTAATGTGGGGCTTGAACTCAGGAACCATGAGACCATAACCTGAGCCAAAGTCAGATGCTTAACTGAGCCACCCAGGCGCTCCTGTTTTGTTTTTTTAAAGATGTCTCATCTCTTTTTGTTTCTTTTTTTAAGTTTTTCTTTATTTATGTTTGAGAGAGAGACAGAGAGAGAGAGGGAGGGATTGAGCACAAGCAGGGGACAGGCAGAGAGAGGGAGAGAGAGAGAATCCTAAGCAGGCTCCACACTGTCAGTGCAGAGCCTGATGGGGGGGGCTCAAACTCACAAACTGTGAGATCATGACCTGAGCCAAAATCGAGTCCGATGTTTAATCGACTAAGCCACCCTGGAGCCCCTGTTTTGTTTTTTTTTTTAAATACAGGTCTAGGGTTAGGCCTGACATCCTACATTTCTGTCTTTTCTTTTCTTTTCCTTTCCTTTCTTCCTCTTTCTTTCTTTCTTTCTTTCTTTCTTTCTTTCTTTCTTTCTTTCTTTCTTTCTTTCTTTCTTTCTCTAAGTAGGCTCCATGCCCAAGATGGGTCTTGGACTCATGATCCTGAGATCAAGAATCACACACTCCACTGACTGAGCCAGCCAGTGCCCTGGGAACTTAAAGGTTTTGAGGAAATTACATTGATTTCTTTTATTTTTTTTAATTTTTTTAAATGTTTATTTATTTTAGAGACAGACAGAGCACAAGCTGGGGAGGGGCAGAGACAGCAGGAGACAGACTCTGAAGCAGGCTGCGGGCTCTGAGCTGTCAGCACAGAGCCTGACACGGGGCTTGAACCCATGAACCATGAAATGAGCCAAAGTAGGACACTTAACCGACTGAGCCACCCACAGGCACCCCAGAAAATTACATTGATTTCTGAAGCTCCAAAGAGTCATTCTTCTTTATGAATATAAGCCAGGTGTTTGATCAGTCAGGATAAACTGATCCTGCAGTAACAACGAGCACCAAACATTGTAATGGCTTAAAATAACAATGGTTTCTATTTCACTCTAGTACACATCCATTAATGATTGACTGGGAGCTCTGTTCTGTATTGCCCTCCCCCTAGGACTCAGGCTGACTGAACAGTCACCAGCTTAATCATTGTACATTGCAATACCAAAGAAGGAAAAAGGTCTCATACCAGCATTAAATGCTCTGGTCCAGAAGTTGCACGCATCACTTCCATTCAAACTCACTGGTTAGAACTAGGCAAAGGTTCCTACCCAATTGCAAGGGAACCAGGGATGTAATCCTACCTACCGTGTTCCTGGAAAGCAAGAGGGAACCAAAATATTTAGTTTACCGTCCTAATGACTAGCATGGGTCTCCATCAGTTGGGGAGGACCTAGCTGGCCAGGTTTGAAGTATCATCCTTTTTCTTCATTGTCCACCTTCAGGAAACAACATACTCCCATCAGTAAGAGGCGCACAAAATGCCAGATTCTGAACTGGTGGGCAGGCAGACATGGTAGTAAGCTGAAGGGCACACTCCTCAGGGGCATTTGAAGTTTGAAAATGGCTTCAGGAGGAAAAACCCACCACAGCCCTTGAGAATAATGGCTCTAGAATATGTCTTATTAATTGGTCCTACTGATCCCCCCCAAAAAAGGGGGGGGGGGGGGAGGAAGAGATGAATATAAAAGCAAAGCGGAAGAGAAGAGAAAAAAGTGAAAGGTCTTTAAGTGCTTAGAGATCCCAATAGTGTGCCCAGGTAGTCCAAATCCCACAAAATTCTTACTTGAAAAGGCACATTCCTCTTCTTCTTTTTTCTTTAATAAATACAATAATACACCAGCACTGTGCTAGGGGCAGGGAGACTAGAATTTTTAAAAGTGGTCCATTTCTAACACACATACACTTTAAGAGGCTAGAATCCAGTTGGGGAGACAGAGAGGCAAACCTATTTAAACCATATTATATTTGCTCAAATGAGTGTATGTGCAAAGTGCAGGGAAGAACTGTGTGGCTAACACTGGGCTGGTTTTCCAAAGAGCCAATCACAGTCTCCTCTCTTTAACACTCTTTACAACCGAGGCTCAAGGGCTGAAATCCTTGATCTCCCCTCCAGCCCTCCTTGCAGCTAATGACGGCCACATTATGTTGGCCAATAGCATGAAAGCAGCAGTTGCTAGGTAGGGTTTGGTGGGGGGAGCTTTTTAAAGGGACAGCCAGTGTGATCACTACAGTCCTTTGCACCCTTCTCCCTCTCTGAAACATGAGCACACATCTAGTGATGCAGCAGATTTTTTTTTTTTTAACTATGAGGCAACAAGCAAGAGGACAAATACCTTTCTGCTAAATAACAGGGAGAGTCTGGGCCCCTGAGAGTGCTGCTGAGCCATCCCAGAAAGCCTGCCTCTGGAGTTCTTGGGATCGGAGGAAAACAAAGCCCTATCTGGCCAGGTCATTGTATTAGTTTCTGTTGCTGTTAACAAATGATTACAAATTTCATGGCTTAAAATGACACCAGTTTACCATCTATAGGTGAGAAGTCTGACACGGCCTGTCACTGGGCTAAAGTCAAGGTGTTGGCAGGGGCTGGGTTCCTTTCTGGAGGCTCTAGAAGATAATTCATTTCCTTGCCTTTTCCAGCTTCTGGAGGCTGCTCATCCTGCTTGGCTCAAGGTCCCCTTCCCTCCTCTTCAAAGTCAGCAACAGTGGATTGAGTCCTTATCATCTTGTATCACTCCGACCTCTTCTACCTCCTTCTTCCACTTTGAAGACCTCTGTTACTACATTGGGCCCACCTGGATAATCCACGACTCTCTCTCCACGTCAAGGTCCTTAATTTGACCACATTTGCAAGGTTCCTTTTGCCATATAATAGAACATACTCCTAGGTTCCAGGGACTGGGACATGGACATCCTTGGGGGACATTATTCTGCGTATCACAGTGTCATTGTGGCACAGTTTTGTCTTACCTGCAGACAAACGCACTCCTGACACCCAGTTCTTGGGTCTACCTAGGAAAGCAGGAGAGGCTTTACAGAGGAAGTACCTCCTAGCTGAGACCTGAGGGATGAAGAGTAATTTGTCATGTGGACAAATATGGAAAGGGCATTCCAGGGAAGGGGAGCCACACATGCAGAGGAATAAGGATGCAGGGTATGTTTGGAAACTACAAGCAACTCAGGATTGCTAGAGCATGAAGTATATGCGTGTGTGGGTGGGGGAGGGCAGAGCTGAGGGTGGATCGGATCACAAATGGCTGGGCACATTTGCGTCTAAGAAGCTCAGATTTACTTTGAGGGTGGCAGAGAGTCACTGAAGAATGCAAGCAGGGGGTGCATAATTAGATTTAGGGCGATCCCTTTGGCTTTAATGTGGAAGATAGCTGGGGGCTGAAGCAGAAAGAGTGAGGCCAGAGGCAGAACAATTGGTTAGTGCACTGGTTTAGATCAGGGGCATTGAAATGAAGGTCTGGACCTTCATGAATTGTGTGAGCGGCTCCTATATGCCAGGGCACTGTGACACTCTGGGGCTATCAAGGCAAATAAGACACAGGTCAGAACAAGGATGCCTCTCACCACACCAACCACAACCCCGAAGCAGGAAGGAGGGGTGCTCATGGAACTCAAGTTTGGGATGTTCTGCCCCCTTGCCCCAAGTCTGGGAAGCACTGATGGGGTGAGGTGTGGCCCAGGGGGAATTCAAAAGGGCACCAGGACCATCTCAATGATGGGGAAGCAAATGAAGAAGCAGATGGTCCTTTCCTGTGCACATTTCCCCCAAGCCTGCCCTAGTTGTTTTAATATATACAGATTTTTAATGTTTGTTTGTTTGTTTGTTTGTTTTGAGAGCTTTATTTATTTATTTATTTATTTATTTATTTATTTAGAGAGACAGCACAAGCAGGGGAGGGGGAGAGAGAGAGGGAGAGAGAGAATCCCAAGCAGGCTCTACACTATCAGTGCAGAGTCCAATGTGGGCCTTGAACCCATGAACCTCAAGATCATGACCTGAGCTGAAATCAAGAATTAGACACTTAACCAACAGAGCCATCCAGGCGTGCCTGACCTAGTAATTTTATTTTATAATTTTTTTAAGTTTATTTATTTATTTTGAAAGAGACAGAGAGTGCAAGCAGGGGAGGGGCAGAGAGAGCAGGGCAGAGAGGATCCAAAGCAGGCTCCCGTGCTGACAGCAGAGAGCGCGACGCAGGGCTGGAATCCACAAACCATGAGATGACGAACTGAGCCGAAGTCAGACACTTAACTGTATGAGCCACCCAGGTGCCCCTGGCAACAATTTTAAATTGTTGCATGTGGTGAGTTAGAAAAGGAAATGGTGTGGTCAGAGGAGGAGCCTGGACCCAAACACAGTCCCCCCGCCCCGATGGAAATGGTCTGGAATTAGAGATGAGGGATGGTTGCACAACTTTGCAAATATACTAAAAACCAACCCGTGACTCCATACTTCAAAGGGGTGAGTTTTATATTGTGTGAATTATCTCTCCATAAAAGTCATTAATTTTTTCAATAGGAGAAGAAAATAACCCCAGCACTTGGCCCTAAGGGAACCTGGGCTTGTTAGCTAACTGGTCAGAGCCTCGGCTTTCCTCATCTGCAAAATGAGAAGAGTGGTACTTACAGAAGGTAAAGAACAGGAGACTGTGCTGAATATTAATGTGACCGTGTAGGTTAAACACTTAACATAGTGCCTTGCAGGTAGTAGTTGCTAAGTATAACCTAGTTCTTTTACTAAGTGCCAATAACATTTTTAAAACAATCATTTTCTCGGCAGCCACAAGATATGACATAAGCTCTAGGCAAGCTCCCTCACACAGTCTTGTCTCAGGCAGACTAGAGCCAGGATCAAACGGGAAGACAGCAACACGAACCGAAGCCCACGCTCCTGCGGAAAGACTGCAGATTTACTCTGGAGCTATGCAGTGCAGAAACCGCGAGAGAGATTTGCGTGGCATAAATACAGCTACACGCAGCAGTGGTAAAGGAAGGTGGGCACAGAGATTTCTGTTTATAATTCTGGTTTGGTATACAAACTAGTCCGGTTTCCAAAACAGTCAAGTCTGCCCCAATACCCGGACCAGTCCATTGTGGCTACAACGCAGCCCTGAGGTTTAGTCATACCCCATGCCCCAATCTCCTCGCTCTGGCTCCTCAAAACCACAATGAGCCAAAAACAAACCTTATATAACCGTAATTTTCTAGCACAGTACCAAAGCAGGGGATTTATTTTTTCACTGAACATCTCGCTTGTGATATTCCAAAGTCAACCAAGTACTCATCAAGAGCCTGCCATGTGCCCAGCCCTGTGAAGGATATTGTGAAGGAGAAAAAGAAGCATAAGCTATGATCCCTGCTCTCAAGGAGCCAGCTAACCTCTGAGTTTGAAAGCTACACTTCACAGTAAACATAGAAAAGGCATTGTGCCTTGCACAGAGCAGTGGTTCAGTCATTATTTGTTCGTTGGGTCAATGAATTAATAGAGGGCACAATAATAAGACAACTGTGTGAGTGTGGGGCTCACTCTAAGAACCACAAGATGGGTTGGAGTAGTTGGAAAAGGCTTGTGCCAGAGGCTGCTAGCTGCCTACTCAATATCAATTCTTCCATTTTTTCTTATAACAGAGACCCTATTTTATTTGAGGTGGCCATATGCCCAGATAAAATACTACATCTCCCAGCCTTCCTTGTAGCTAGAGGTGGCTAATGAGATCTAAACAGAATTTGTTAGGAGAGGCTACCAGGAAAGTGCCTTAAAAGGCAGACCAACAGCTGCCACTTAGTCCTTCCTCCCTTTCTTCTAATTCTCATCTGAAATGTGAATGTGATGGCTGGATTTTCAGCAGCTATTTTGGACCATGAGGCAACCTTGAGACAGAAAAGCACAAATAGAAACAAGCCCAAATTCCTGATGATCATGGTAGTCACCATACTCTCCCTGGACTGCTTACTTCTGGCATTCTCTTACTTGAAAGAGAAATACACCTCTATCTTGCTTAAGCTACTTTTTGGGGTTTTGTCATATGCAGCAAACCCCTATCTTAACTAACACAAGGTATCATGGAAAAGCCAGGCTTTGAAGGAAGGGTTGGCTTTGTGACTGGGTTTAAGTGGGGGTGAAGGGCATCTCAAAAGCCAGACAGAGCCCACAAAGACACTGGAAGGAATGTGCATTAGCTGAAAGCAAGTGAGTAGAGAGTAAGAAATAAAGAGAAGACAGATGACAGTTTTATAGATGCCAGGGACAACAGGGATTAACTGGGGAAGGACCAGCGACCACAAAGGAACAAGAAAGCTTATCTGCCTCCAAAGGAGCAAAACACCTGTGACCTGGAGGGAGTAAGAAAGGAGAGACAGGAGGCTTGGGGAACTTCATTACACAAAGAGATAGGAATGTGAGCTGTGGCCTGGACTTAGAACAATGACAACACCACCATCTAAGCTTCATTAAATGCTTATGTGCCCGGCCCTGTGCTAGGTACTCTTCACACACTTACCCCCTTTACACTTCACAAGTCGATGACACAGTCCAATCACCATCACCCACTTTTGGCAGACAAGGAATCCAAGGCTGAGACAGAGTCAGTAACTCATCCAATGTAAGTCTTACAACCCTGCAAGCTGGCTCACATCAAACCCATTTTTCAGATGGGGAACGTGTTTGTACCATTGTTTCAAAGCCGGGGAAATATGTCAAGATCCTGATTTTCAAACATAAAGATCCAGGGCCAAGTATAGAGCCAACTGCTTTGTGAATAGTCTCTTAACCAGAAGAAAAACAAGTAGAGGAAAAGAAAAGTTTTGAGTCTTGGTTGTATTTACTATGTATGTGTAGAGGAGGAAGGGCTCGTTTAAACAAACGCACCCACACCCTCTGGCTGGCTGGTAGAGTGCTCCTGAGGTGTAGATAGTGCTAACATGGTGGGGGGTGGGGTGACGGTGGAGAGAAGCAAGCTTTGAGAAGCCCAGTGGCGCCATGTCAACTCCACTTACAAATGAATCACAGCCAACGACCAGCTCATGTGTCTCAGATAGTGTTTTAATATCTCTCTGCAACAGGGAATGGGAAAAAAAAAAATTACTCTATCACAGCTAAGGCTGAAAATTCAACACTTTGAATTAAGTTATTCAGACACATCACTGAACACAAGGAATTCTTCCCGGAGCAAAAATCTCATTAGTCACTCACGGGAAGGGGAAAAAACCCATCAAGTTACAACGATCTAGGTAACATGAGTACCGAATAGGAAGTGTATTTCCCATGCAGATTAAAAATAAAAAGTCTCCTTTGGCAGCATGGCAGAATCTGATGGCAGGGCCTCCCAAGTACAGAACGCTAGAATTCTACAGCTGGCCCAGGACAGCACTAAGTGCTGGAAGTTAAAGAGTGCTGTTTTTGTTAAGACTGAGTTCAAGGCGGATTCCATCACAAAATGTTTGACTCTGGGTAAATCTCTTTACCTCTCCGAGCCTCAGCACTTTACCTATAAAATGGCAGCAGTAATTTTCATCTGCTGAGATGGATGTGAGGCTAAATGTGATGGTCTACTGCTCCTGTTACCGTGACTTTGACAGAACTTATGTCTTTAGAGTTCTCTGCTTAAAATTCTAGGAAAGAAAAGGCCATAGGACAATGGAAAGAGCCTTGTCCTGGCTCATAGGTCCAGCCTTGAGGGTCATGAGTGTGTGACCTTGAGGATACTTTTAGGTCTCCAGGACTCTGTCTGGAGGGGGCAGGAATAGACCTACTGTAAGATCTCTTCCTGTTCTAGACTCTTGAATGTCACTAAGATTCAGATGAACAGTCCTTAGTCATTCATTTCAGGATTTACAAAGTTGTTTTTTTTTTAATGTTTATTTATTTTTGAGAGAGAGAGGGAGGCTGAGTGTGAGTGAGGGAGGGAGAGAGAGAGAGAGAGACAGAATCCAAAGCAGACTCCAGGCTATGAGCTGTCAGCACAGAGCCCAACGCGGGGCTGGAACTTACGAACTGTGAGATCACGACCTGAGCCAAAGTCAGACGCTTAATGGACTGAGCCACCCAGGTGCCTCAGGATTTACCAAGTTCTGCTGGAAAGCTGTTTCTTTATCTAAAAATGTATGGTTTCTACCCTTGGAGCCAAAGAGTCAGTGAGAACCTTAAAAGCAGGTCACCGACTTTTGCAGTCTTGACCCTTAACACAGACTTGGCATGAAGTAAGACCTTGATAAACTCTCATTGGGTTGGAAGAGATTAATGAACAAATGAATGAATTTCAAGGGCCTGCCAAATAGAGACTGCCTGCCCTCCACCGGGCAAAGTTTAGTGCAAGGAGAAAATGCTGCCAATTTAAAATATTAATGATATTTACTTTGTCATCTGAACTACAACCAGAATATCGGGTGAATAGTTTCTGCCAGTCAAAAGGATGACTGACTCCGAAAAGCCACCTTTGGGCTTTGCTAGAAGAGTATGCTTTGGTCCACAAAGAGTGCGCGTGTGGTACAGGGGATGCCACAGGCTATGGAAGGGATGCATAAGCCCCGAGAAGGAAATGTCACCCAACCTCTGTGGCAGGAATGGCACAGAAGCAAGGCAACCCAAAAGGGAAAATACCAGGGCTCTGCATGTGGGCACGCAGTTGCGTCCACCCAAGAGTGCCCAGCTGAAGAGAGAAGATCTAAATCCAGCAGGGGGTCTGCTCACCTGTGAGGCCGAGTCCACTCAGGAGCCCCAAGGGTGGGCAGCAGCCCTGATGGTCGACCCCAGCAGTAGATGGACCCCCCCCCATGGGGTCTGCTGGGGATTTTCATGATACAGGAAATGGCAATAATGTACACGGACATGTGTATGCACTTAATGGTCACTGTGTGCCAGGTGCTTTGCTCAAGTCTTCAAATATCTTATTGTATTTAATTTTCATAACTACCCTGAGAGGTAGGTGCTATTATTGAGGCAGTATAGCTTGGTGTTTGTTTGAAAGCAAGGACTCAGGACTCAGACTGCTTAGATTCAAATCCCAAGTGTCACTTACAAGCTGAGTGACCTTAGTCAGGGCTATTGAAGCTCTCTGGGCCTTATGATTTTCATATGTAAAATGGAAATAATAATCCTGCCTGTCTTATGAAGCTGTTGCGAGGCACAGATGAGTAAGTACATTTAAAATGCTTACAATAGGCACTGGCACAAAGTAAGCCCTCAGTAAGTGTTAGCTATCCTTGTCATTGCTAATAGAGACTAAGGTGGCTTCTCCATGGCCTCACAACTGCTGAGGGGCAGAGTCAGGGCACACAGGTCTGTCTTCAGAGCACACTGGACCCAACACGAGTAATTCTAGTTCTGCAGCCCTCACCCCATCCATACCACCACCCTGATGCATGTCACCATGGCCTGGTCTTCCTCAGCACCAACCCAGGCTACAAGGTGCTAAAAGGAATATACTCAAAGAACTGGCATTCTAACTTAAACTCTGGTTTGGCTACTATGTGTAGAAATGGACCCATATGTGTCTTTGCATGGGAATCTGCCTCTCATTTAAGAGAAAATGGTCCTTTTCCAAGGAGAGGGGCATCTCTGCCTCTCTGACTCTCATGTGGCACTGTCTCCTTAAGACCTCCAGACTGAATGGCTTGATAAAACCCGAACTTCAATTAAGGATCTCAGAATACAAATAATGGGCATAATTGCTGGTGGAGAAGGAGAAACATGAGGGCCAGTCCAGCAAGAGAGCTTCATGAGCAAGACACTGCCCTGGGTCCTGCCCTGCTCCTGGAAGGTTCTAGAAAGAGCCAGAGCCTTGCTAGGAAAAGTACATGCATCACAGAAAACCAAACCATCTGTGATTCCTATCTGGGAATGAGAGAATCTTTGAAGCATCTCAAAGAAAATGACCTGTAGTCATGGTTAGCCAACACTGTGAGTGCCTACCATGTGTCAAGACATGTTCAAAGCCCTTTAGAAACAAAATCCCATTTATTCCTCATATCAACAGTATGATATAAGCAGTGTTTATCAGTCCCATTTCACAGATGTGGAAACTGAGACAGAAAATTCAAATAACTTCACACAAGTTCACACAAGTAGTCTAGCTTCAAAGCCCATAGTCTTTATCAGTATTTTCAAACCTTTTTGTCCAATTCATGGCAAGAAATACCTTCTACATCAGGACCCAATATACACTCACACATTTATACACAACTGAAACAAAGTTTTAAAACAGAATAATGCTCTCCATTACCATGTGCAATGCACTCCCATGTTTCCTCTTCTATTCAATCCCATTAAAAAATTATATCATTCAACAAATATTTATGGAACACCTAGTATGTGTGAGACACTGTTCTAGGCTTTGGGACTTGACGTCAGTGGATGAAAGAGATAAAAATCCTTGCCCTCAAGGATGCAGAGAAAGAGGGACACTTTTGTCCTGCTGGTAGGAATGCAAACTGGTGCGGCCACTCTGGAAAACAGTATGGAGGTTCCTCAAAAACTTAATAATAGATCTACCCTACAACCCAGCAATTGCACTACTAGGAATTTATCCATAGGATACAAAAATGCTGATTCAAAGGAGTACATCCACCCCTTTGTTTATAGCAGCACTATCAACAATAGCCAAAGTATGGAAAGAGCCCAAATGTCCATTGACTGACAAATGCATAAAGAAGATGTGGTACATCTATACAATGGAATGTTAGTCGGCAATGAAAAAGAATGAAATCTTACCATTCGCAACAACGTGGATAGAACTAGAGAGTATTATGCTAAGTGAAATAAGTCAGAGGAAGGTAAAATATATGATTTCACTCATACGTGAAATTTAAGATACAAAATAGATGAATATAGGGGAAGGGAAACAAAAATAAGATAAAAACAGAGAGAGAGAGAGAGAGAGAGAGACAAACCATAAGAGACTCTTAAATACAGAGAACAAACTGAGGGCTGCTGGAGGGGTGTTGGGTGGGGGATGTCCTAAATGGGGGATGGGCATTAAGGAGGGCACTTGTTGGGATGAGCACTGAGTATTGTATGTAAGTGATGAATCACTAAATTCTACTCCTGAAACCATTATTACACTATATGTTAACTAACTTGGATTTAAATTAAAAAAAAAATCCTCCTCCTCTTGGACCTTGCCTTTTACTGGAGAGAGAGTGAGAAAGGTCAACATGCAAAATCGTAGCGTCTGAAGTGGTAATTTGGTGAGTGCTACGGGGAAAACTAAAGCCAGGACAGCCAAGGGTGGACAAGGAAGGCCTCTCGATGCTCTCATTCCCCACGACACTGATTTCAGTGGGCTGTCACCCACCGCATGAAAACCCCTGCCCTTAATCCCTCCACTCTAGGGCCTCTCTGTTTGTCTGAAGGCTCTTTCTCCTGCACACGCTTGTGACTGTGCACACGTGCGCATACGTGTACAGGCATGCGTGTACGTGTCCAGCCCCAGGCACTTCCTCAACTGGGGAAGTTTGGGAGGAGGGGCCCCCATACACAGCTGTCCAGGGGTTCCGTCCACAAGCTTGCCCTGCAGAGGGGTCCTGGAACGGGGCCTGAAACACCAGCCAGGCACCAGAGGAAAGAGAATCTTTTAGTCACGGGTCCACCCAGAGGGGGCACCTTTTGTAATTCATTAGGCCAGAAGGAATGCTAATTCCTAATCTGTATCAAGATGCTCTGTGTGCTAGAATGCCCTTAAGGAGAGAGGAGACAGCACACAGAAATAAAAATAACTCCTGGAGAAAATCCAGTGCATTGGGCACACCTGAAGGGGTGATTGATGTGGGTTTCAGGGAAGATGGGACTGGAGCCAGCTCTGAAGCAGCTCTGGGCACTTGGGTAGCCTCTACTGAGTATTTGGAACTTGGCACTAGAGTAAAATCTTCAGACTCTTCCCTTAAGTTAAAGGGGCACATAAAAATGTTACTAGCATGGGCAGCAAAAGCATTACCTATGGGAGAAGCAGCCAATCTCTGCTAATGAATAAGTGTAATTGATCACAACTGATGATTTGATGGACCTTCCAAATGTGCTTTTAGCAAAGTGGACAGTTTTTCATTCAAATGCAAACTCACCCAGATAAGATCTAATAATGGAGATTTTGGAACAATCCCAGCACCAGTGATTTCTTTCTCTCCTTCACTGAGCAGGAAGGCATCTTAAGTTCCTGGTTACAGCTCAACCCAACTAGACATCAATTTATCCTTTCCCTGTGGCTGAGGAGACCCTGACAGCTCCAGGGGCAGCAAAGGGGCAGTCACAGTCCACCTCACATCCCTATCCGTCCTTTCCTCCTTAGCCCCATTACCACTCCCTGACCTATGAGGAGCTGGGTGGCTGAGAGACCCAGACTCAATACATAAATAAGAAATATTTATTGAGTGCTTACTATGTGCAAGGCGCCCTATTGACTGCCACAAGGGCATTCAAAGATTGGCTAGGACAGGGGCGCCTGGGTGGCTCAGTCAGTTGGGCGACCGACTTCGGCTCAGGTCATGATCTCACTGCTGGTGAGTTTGAGCCCCGAGTTGGGCTCTGTGCTGACAGCTTGGAGCCTGGAGCCTGCTTTGGATTCTGTGTCTCCCTCTCTCTCTGCCCCTAACCTACTCACATTCTGTCTCTGTCTCTCTCAAAAATAAATAAACATTAAAAAAAAATTTTTTTAAACAAAATCAAAGATTGGCTAGGACTAGGTGCTGTCCTCCAAATAGAAGGCAACAGCAACTGACAGCCCAAGTGGAGGTCTCGGCTCACTTCAACAAACACTTAATCTTTCCAAGCTTCCGTTTTCTCCTTTGTCAAACGAAGACATTGCATTAGACATGATCTCTGGGCACTAGGCCAGCTCGAAAACTATGATTCTATGCCCTCTCCTTCCCAATCAGGCTCCTAGGAAGCTGACAGATCTAGGAAGGGGGCAGCCAGCAAAGGGAGGGGGAGAGGGGGCAGTGAGGATTATGTACCTTTCCCTGGGTAAGAGGATGTCTCAGTTTGGCCAGAACACACGATACAGGCTGGAGAAGGTGACAGATAATTCAGAAAATTAAATGAGAAATTTAGACTTTCACATCAAGGAATGTGGGGGAAATGGGGAGCCTCTGGAGTTTGTGCAGAGAAAGGTACTATCATGTGGTGGATAGGAATCTGACCAACCCGTGGAGGATGAGTTCGAGGGAGGGAGGGCCGTGATGTTACAGTATCAGAGCATAAAGGTTGAGGCCTGAAGTGAAAGATTCCTCCCATGGTCTAGCCAATCCACGCATCTATCACCATTCCATCACCCCCTGCCATCGCCATCCTGCTTATTTTCATAAACTCGCCCAAGGCGAAATGATGTTGCACAATCTTTTTTTTTTTTTTTTTTTTTCAGTTCCACAAGTGGTTTCAGGGTAAACAGATAAATTTTATCTCTTTTTCCCAAGTGCCTAAGGTTAAACAGAACCAACGAGGTTTGCCGGAAAGGGGTGCAGGAAGGGGCCAGGAGCCCCCGGGATGCGCGAGGGGTGCGCCTACCTGCAGAGAAGCCGTCCTCGTGGTCCGAGCTGTTGTGGCTGCAGTCACTGCCCCTCTCGGGCGAGCTGTGGCTGGGCGAGTCCCGCTCCGGCACCCGCAGAAACCTCTTGCGCCGCCACGGGGGGAGGTGCTCGCGAGCCCCGCGCGCGGGGTGCTCCTCCGCAGCCAGGGGCGAGCTCCGCCCGTCCTTGGCCTCCGCCTCCAGCTGCTCCAGGTCGCGGCTCCGGCGCTGCTGCCGCCGGCCCCCGGGGATCAGGTGCATCCAGCGATGAGGGCTGCCCGCCCGCGCCGGCTTTTCGGCCTCGTCGCGGGTCCCGAGCCGGCAGGGGGGCACGAGCAAGTGCCCGAGGACGAATTTCTCGTTCAAATCCACCATCTCGAAGTCGTGGTCACTGCTGTTGCCCCCATCATCTGCGACCGAGGCGTCCGGCTCGCCCTCCTCGGAGCCCCGCCCCGCGCGGGTCCGGGAGGACAGCTCCTCTCCCTGGGCGCTGGGGACCGTGTCATCGGGGCCGGGTGGCGCGCGGTCCTCCCGGAGTCTGAAGAGGAGGCGAGGCTGCAGCAGCTGCTGGTGGATGGCGGCGGTCAAGCTGCGCACGGCGCCCCCTGCCCCCGCCGCCCCGGGCCAAGTGGGAAGGTCGGGGCACGCGTGACGAGTCCCGGCCTTGGCGGCCACCTCGGGGTCGGGGCGCCAGGAGCCTGGAGGGTCTCCGCCGCCGCCCGCGGCGCCCTCCTCCTCCCGCGGTGGCGGCGCCCGCTCCGGCCCGGCCGGCGCCGGCTCCTCTGCCCAAGCTCCCCCGCTGTCGCCGTCTCCGCCCTCCAGGCGCCCGCAGCCGAGGTCCCGCTTCTCCCCGGCCAGGGCCGTCTGCAGGTAGGAGACTTTGAATTTCTCCTCAGCCAACACCTGTTGCAGCCGCTTCAGGTTGAGTTTGCAGCGCTCCAGCTCCCGCTCCATGTCCAGCACCGAGTCCAGCCGCATGACCGGTGCCTCCTCCCCGGGGAACTCGGCCTGCCAGTGGCGCTCAAAGTCCTGAGGGTCCCACATGGCGGCCGCCCCTTCGGGCCTCCCGGGCCCAGCTCCGCCGCGCGCCGCGGGCTGGGGTCGCGCCGGGCTTTTCCGGGAAGCCCGCGCTGGCGCAGTCGCCTGCCCTTCACTTCAGCCCCAGAAGAAAATAAGAGCAAAAAAGAATAATAAAAAAAGTTTTTCCCCTTCCGCCCTCGTGCCTTTTTTTTTTTTTTTTTTTTTTCCTTCTTCTGGGTTTCGCCTCCCTGACGTAAGCGGCCACCCACCAAGGAGGCGGGCGTCTGGGGGCCCTGGGCCCGCCCCGGGCAGGACGCGCAGAGCCTGCCGTCTGCAGCCCCCGCCGCCCCGCGGGCGCCCGGCGGGCTCGGGTGGCGGGCTCGGGCGGACGGGGAGGAGCCTCGGTGGCGTCCGGCCGGGTCCCGCTGGCGCGCCTCGGAGCTGAGCGGGCGACCCTCCGAGCCGGCCACACGGTAGGCCCGGCTCCCACCTTCCCCGCCGCCGCCGCGCCGCTCCCGCCGCCGCGCGCTGTCCGCGCGGGCTCCGTGCACCCGAGCGCGGGGCCGCGGGGCCGCGCGGCCGCGGGGGGCGGGAGCCGCGGTGAGGGAGCGCGCGGGGGCGCCCTGGGCTCCCAGCCAACCTCCCGCCGCCAGGCTCTCCGCAGCCTCGCCTGGCCAGAGTCAGCGCCGCGCCTTGGACCGGGAAGGGAAAGGTGGGGGGAAGGCGATGTGGCGCGGTGACGAGGGCAGGTGTCAAAGGAGCGGTCTGCCGACCGGGGGAGTTATCCTTACCTGGGAGTTACTGAGCGCCCTGCACTGACGTGTCCAAGATCACAGCGCTGTTTAATCCAAAACTGGGGAGTGAACTTTGTTCTTTTGCGAGTCCCTTTAAAGCGTTCTCTCCACTGCTCACTAGAGCTTTTCCCGGGGAGGAATAGGCAAGGGTGACAGCTCCAAGTGGCTCTGCTAGAGGCCCCTGTGACTTCAAAGCTGAGAGTACTCCCGGCTGACTGAATCAAGCCATGGCAGCTGGAGCCTTAGACACTTGGGCATCTAAGAGGGCCCCCCATTCCATGGCTTCTTTTCTTTTTGAGAGAGAGAGAGAGGGCGAAAGAGAGCGGGGGAGGGGCAGAGAGAGAGGGGGACAGAATCCCAAGCAGGCTCCGAGTTGCCAGCACTGAACACGATTTGAGGCTGGAACTCAAAAACCATGAGATCATGACCTGAGTCTAAACCAGGAGTCAGTTGCTTAACTGAGGAAGCCACCCAGGCGCCCCTCCACTTCTTCTCTCTGGCCTCACGCAATTCCCCTAGAGAAGGAAAGGGGGACCTGGGGACAGTTGCCTAGGCTGGCACTCACCGCGGGGTGGATTGGGGCTCCCAGCTCCGCCTCCCCCCCCCTTCCTCTTTTCTAGGTCTTGGGTGAGGACCCACTTTGTGCAAAGAGAGGTCCTGATAAACTGTCTCGTGCTTGCTGCAATAGAGGACCTTATTGGTGATTCACATTTCCTTCATTTTAAGGATGAGGAAATTGATGTTCTAAGAGACTTGACATCTGGAAATTCTTCCTGCCCACAGAACCCTTTGGGGACTAGAGCTAAACTCAGCAACCCCTTCTCTGTAGCCACCTGCCACTTTCCTCTCACCTGAACCGTCTGAACAGGCTATCCTACTCCCACTTTTCAGTCCCTTTCAACTCATCCCTCAAGGCTGGCTATTGGGAAGACACCAGGAAGATAGTTCTTAGCCACAAATGAGATAGTGCGATGCTTTTGCTCAAAACCCTTCAGTGGCCCCTCATTACCTACAGGATGGCCTCTAGACTCTGCATGACACAGGAGGTCCTCCCATAAATGGTCCTTGCCTCCCTCCTATGCGTTAGACTTACCAACTCCATGCTAACTTCAAAGATGTGTCTCCCTTATTATGGGTGACTTTTCCTCCAACTTGGCACAACTCTCTGCTGCCTGGGAGATTCCAATGGCCTTTAAGACCCAGCTAAGGGATCTCCACCTCTGAGAAGACTTTTCTGGCCCCTCTCCCTCCTCTTTGTGTCACCAGTCCATCTAGTACATGTCTTTATCTTTGCCCTTGTTCCACTTTATGATAACTGTTAGTGACATCTTTTGCTTCTCCTACTTTTAGAGCCTTCAAGGGCAGGGTTTGTGCCTTTTCCACTTTTGTATTGTTGCTGCTTCTTGCAGGATGTAGTAGAAAGATAACTGATAATCATTGAATGAAAGAAATGAATAAACAAATGAACAGACAGACAGATGAATGAGTCTCCACCTTGTGGTTCCTACTCAGCTTCTCCAGTTGTGAATCACTCCAGATTAGGAGCAAATGTGCTTCCCACAGAGGCTTCTCAACTCCGGGATTTCCTTCCTTGACAAACTCCGTGTTTACTCATTTTCCCAATAGCCTTTATTCCTTCTTTCTCTCTCTCTCTCTCTTTCTTTAAAAAAATTTTTGTTTAACATTTATTTATTTTTGAGAGAGAGAGAGAGAGACTGAGTGCGAGTGGGGAAGGAGCAGAGAGGGAGACAGAATCTGAAGCAAGCTCCAGACTTTGAGCTGTCAGCACAGAGCCCCACATGGGGCTTGAACTCATAGACCTGAGCCGAAGCTGGACGCTTAACAAACTGAGCCACCCAGGTGCCCCCCCCCCCTTTTAAAAAAAATTTGGTGTGCCAGTGGCATGACTCATCATAGTGTTTGTCTGGTGCCAGACTGAAGGAATAGATATGTTTTAGAATATGTTAATTGAGTATTCCCCAGTTTGTGTGATTTCTCAGTCCTTCACCTAGTTCCTCAAGCTGCTTTCTCTCCCATCTTTGCTTCATATTCTCCCCTGACCTCCTCAGAGGCTGCCACAATCTCTTTTGTCCACTGGGAAAGACTGAGGAGCTCCCAATGCCTACAGACAGCCAGTGCAGGGGTATTCCATAAAACGGAGTCCTCAAGCATCTTGGCCTCTGTTAAAATTTCAGGATGGCAGAGAAATGCAGCCCAGCAAGGATGGATGAGTCCAGTCAACAGCATATTGATTGGAAGATGTTTTGATATACACATTTAAATGTGCAAAGAAAAAAAATCCTGTAAGTTACTACAAGCATCAATTTCTGAGTTTGTAAATTCCCTACGAGGATAGTTTCAACTCTGTCCTTTAATTAAAATAGCAATATGGTTCCCTTTTGGTCAAAGGAAGTTGTTACTAATACCACTAATTTTTTCCACGAGGACCAATATAGCTGGAAATGCCAGCATATATCTTCTGTAAACAGATCCCAGGAGAAACCTTCATTGTCTCTAGCTGGTGGATAGTTCAGTTTATTACTTAGCTTGGGGTCATCATGGGGGCAGGGGTAGAGTGGCTGACATTTATTAAGTCCATACTTCTAGTTGCCATACATCTTTGATCTCATCTAATTCCTCACAACAACCCTGTAAAGAAAGTATTATTGTTGCTACTTCAGAGAGAGAGAGAGAGAGAGAGAGAGAAATAGAAGATCAAAGAGGTTAGAAGTCACATGGCTAAGGCACCTGTATGGCTCAGTCTGTTAAGCATCTGACTTCAGCTCAGGTCATGATCTCATGCTTCATGAGTTTAAGCCCTGAGTTGGGCTCTGTGCTGACAGTGCTGAGCCTGCCAGGGATTCCCTCTCTCTCTCTCTCTCCCTCTGTCTCTGCCTCTCCCCCACTTGCATGCCCTCTCTCTTTCTCTAAAAATAAATAAACTTTAAAAATTAAAAAAAAAAAAAAAAGTCACACTAGTCTGCTGGATTCTAAAGCTTGGTCCGGGTGCATCTGTCATTAACGTTCATTTATTCGATAAATATCTATAGAGCACCTATTAGGTGCCAGTGTTTGGCAAATCAAGTGTAAACTTTGTAATGTGGCACAGAAGACTCTTCACAATGGATCCGCTCTGACCCCACCCTACTTTTCCCATTTCCTGAATTTTTTCTCCCACTTGCTGCACCCATTCAGTCCCTTAATCTGAGTCACCCTATGAGCAGATGCCTTTTGTGTCCCATGCCACCTCCCTTTGGCCCATCTCAGATTGCAGTGGGCCCTTCCCAAGGGCTGCCATGGTCTCACCTCAAGCCACCCACTGCTACCACTCTCCCACTTTTCTGCCCCAGGGCTTTTGTTTTCAAAGTCACAAAGGCATCCAGGAAGGAAGCTTCTAAGGGGAAAGTTAATATCCGCAAGGGTATCCCACAGTGCAGTGCGGAAATGTGAGCTGCTTAATGAAGTCCCAGGTCCCATCTTTGGAGGACATTTCTGAGGTGTATTCAGCGGGCCAACAGGAAGGAGCCCCAGTTGTTCACCGCGGTAACCAATCCATAAGGAGCTCTCTATTAGCTTTCCCTTTTTGTCTGTCTCCCTCACTTCCACTTTCTGGGATAATCTGACTAGAATACTTGTACCAGGTCCCTGTGTCATTCCCCGTGTCCCCCTCTGTTCCCCACGCTAAGACATACTCCAGCCTCCCATGCCCTCTCTGATACAGCTGCACAAGATGCTTCACCGTTCCCCCAGCTCCTCCTTGGTCTCTTGTCCTTCTTTCTCTGTGCTGCTTCCTCCTCTACCTGGTGAGATCCTTTTTCACCTATGCAAGCCCAGCTCACCTGTGACTTTCTCTCCAAAGCCTTCCCTTCCCTGGGCATGCTTATCTGCAGAGGGATTTACTTTGGTTTCAGCATCGGTCACACCACACTCTAATAAATTCCACAGCTCCTTGAGGAAATCCTGGCTCTGGCCAGCTGGCACCTCTTATTCCTCCAACTGCCACAGCACCTAATGTGGTGCCAAACAGCCAATACCCAGTACACATCTGCGGAGTGAATAGATAAATGATGATTGAGTGAATGATTAGTGCTCCACCTGGATCCTTGAACCTCTACCCTATGCCATCCTTTTTTTTTTTTCCTTAAGATTTTTATTTTTAAGTAATCTCTGTACCCAACATGGGATTCGAACTCACGACCCTGAGATCAAGAGTTGCACATTTTACCGACTGAACCAGCGAGGTGCCCCTATCCTATGATATCTTAAAGCAGGACCACCCTGACCCGAAGGATGAGTGGGAACTTAATTCTGAGTTCATGATGTTAGAAGCTCTGCTTTTTTTTTTTTTTTTTTTTACAAGAATTATGTATTTATTTTGAGAGAGAATGCGAGCGACGGAAGGGTAGAGAGGCGGGGAGACAGAGAGAATCCCTGGCAGGCTCCCCACTGTCAGCACAGAGCCCAATAGGGGGCTCGATGTCACGAACCTTGAGATGATGACCTGAGCCAAAATCAAGACTTGGATGCTTAACTGCTTAACCAACTGAGTCACCCAGGTGCCCTGGAGCTCTGCTTTTTAAAATATTCCTTTAGGGGCACCTGAGTGGCTCAGTTTAGCATCCAACTTCGGCTCATGTCACAACCTCACAGTTTGTGGGTTCAAGCCCCATGTCAGGCTCTGTGCTGACAGCTCAGAGCCTAGAACCTGCCTTGGATTCTGTGCCTCCCTCTCTCTCTGCCCCTCTTCCCCTCAAAAATAAATAAACATTTAAAAAATTAAAGAAAAATAACTTATAAAAAATAAAATATTCCTTTAGATTAAGAAGCAGCCTCTATGGAAATATAAGATTTGACTATTAGTCATTCACACTTCAGTGTGAAGTACCTCCCCTTGCTTTCTTCAGGATTATCTGAGGTTAGTATGAAACGGCTGGGAACTTGGACTAGGGAGGAGAATTGGAGCAGCGTGCAACTAGAAGCAGAGGGATGACCTGGGGAGGAGTTGGGCTGGGGAGTGACCTGAATCTTGAATGCTAAAGGTGTGAACACAGGAGAAAGTGCCTGGGGGCCTTTGAGCAGTTTCTCCACTGGGCTTGCTTCCTCTAATGAAAGAATTCTCCCTTAGAATAACCGGAGAGCTATGCAGACGATCCAGTCTTGGACTCCTTCTGATAGCAATTCATTCAGAATTCAGGAATAGAACCCACACCAGTATTTTATTTATTGTTTATCTTTGTATTTATACAATATAATCATTTGTTTTGTGTATGCAGCTTGCTGAATTTTGGTAATTGCAAAGAATCCTGTAATCTCCACAATAAACAAGATATAGAGCAGCTACTGGACACCAAAATGGTCTTTTTTTTTTTTTTTTTTAGTAATCTCTGCACCCAACATGGGGCTCAAACTCACAATGCCAAGATCAAGAGTCACACGCTCTACTGACTGAGCCACCCAGGAGCCCCTAAATGTCCCCTCTTGCTCTTTTGCAGTCTATCCCTCTTCCTGACTACCAGTCGCAAACAACTAGTTTTCTGTAATTTTTATCACTGTAATTTTCCTTTTCTGTAATTTTATATGAATGAATGCAGTTTTTGGAGGTTGAGTGCTGAAACGTAGCATAGTGTTTTTGAGCTTCATCTATGTTGAGTGTATTTATATTTCATTCCTCTCTCCACCCCCTCTCCCTCCCATTGAGAATAGGCACTTTAATGTACTTTATCCATTTCAACCCTCATAGCGCCCTCATAGGCGCTGTGACAAAAGTATTCTCATCATTTTGCAGATAAATGGATTATCGTTTGATGAGATTAAGAGAGTTGGTAAAGTTTAGATCATTCCTTCCTTTTTATTGCCGAGTCAGATTCCATACTATGAATACACCCCTATTTGTTCATCCATTCTCCAGTTGATGGACACGTGGGTTGTTTTTGTGTGGCCATACAGGAGTGGGACTGTTGGGGTGTATGACAACTGTATGTTTAACTTGTTAAGATTCTGCCCTACAATGACGTCGAAAAGTGGTCATATCGTTTTCCACTACAACCAGCAAGGTATGAGGGTCTCATTGCTGTACATCCTCTCCAACACTTGGTACAATCTTTTCATTTTACATTTAGAGGGTGTGTAATGTTATCTCATCGTGGTTTTTGTTTATATTGCTTTGATGACAGTGATGTATAGCATCTTTTCATGTGCTTGTTGGCCATTTGTATATATTCTTTGTGAAGTGTCTGTACATAACTTTTTGTTCGTTTTATATCGGATCCTTGCCTTTTTTTTTTAAGGATATTTCCTTTTTTTAAATTTTTATTTATTTTTTTATTTTAGAGGGAGAGAGAGCAAGTGGGGGAGGGGGGCAGAGGGAGAGAGAAATAGAATCTCAAGCAGGCTCCACATTCAGTGTGGAGCTGGAAGCAGAGCTCAATCCCATGACTCTGGGATCATGACCTGAGCTGAAATCAAGACTAGGACTCTCAACTGATTGAGCCACCCAGGTGGCCCCTGGATGTTTGTCTTCTCATAATTGAGTTGTAATAGTTCTTTATATTCTTTCTTCCAGCCTTTTGTCAGATGTGTGTCACAAATAATTGTCTCCTAGTCTGTGGCTTGCCTTTTCATTTTCTTATCTGTGACTTGTAGACATCACTACATTTATTTTGATGAAGTACATACAGGTCATTAATTTTTTTACAGTTTATATTATATAGTATATATTTATATATATATATATATATATATATATATATATATATTAGATTTACAGTTGATAAATTTTTTTGCACTTTTTGTGACCTATTTAAGAAATCTTTGCCCAACCCAACATCACAAAGATTTCTCCTATGTTTTCTTCTAGAAGTTTAATAGTGTTAGGACTGGTGTTTCAGCCTCTAATCCACTTTTAGTTAATTTAGGGGTGTGATACAGGGTCAGGGGAGGGGTTATTTCTTTCCATGTGAGTATCCAATTGTTGAAGCTCCATTTAGTAAGAAGACTCTTTTTTACACCTAATTACTTTGGCAGCTTTGTAAAAAGTCAATTGACCATATAAGTGTGGAACTATTGGTAGATACCATTCTGTTCTATTGATGTATATGTCTATTTTCACAGCAATATCATGCTGTTTTCTTACCACAACTTTATAATAGGTCTTGAATCAGGTAGTGAAAGCTTCCTAATAGTCCTTTTAAAATTTTGTCTCAGGGGTGCCTGGGTGGCTCAGTCAGGTAAGCGTCCCACTTTGGGTCAGGTCATGATCTTGCAGTTTGTGGGTTTGAGCCCTGCATTGGGCTCTGTGCTGATGGCTCAGAGCCTGGAGCCTGCTTTGGATTCTGTGTCTCCCTCTCTCTCTGCCCCTCCCCAGCTCTCACTCAGTCTCTCTCAAAAGTAAATAAACATTAAAAAAAAATTGTCTTGGTTATTTCTAGGTCCTGCTTGCCTTTTGGTATAAATCTTAAAATCAGTTTGTCAGTTTTTCAGAAAAGTCTGTTTGGATTTTGACTGGGATTTCATTGAATGTGCAGATACATTTGGGGAGAACTGTCATCTTAACAACACTAAGTCTTCCAAACTAGGAACTCCGTGTTATCTCCCCATTCGTTAAGGTCTTCAATTGCTTTTAGCAATGTTTCACATTTTCAGTGTATAGGTGGTACAACTTTTGCTTAATTTCTAAGTACTTTATTTTTCTTGATGCTATTGCAAATGGGATTGCCTATTATTTCATGTTCTAATTGTTCGTTGCTGGTATGTAACCTTATAATTGTTTTTTGTATATTGACTCTGTATCTTGGGAACTTGCTAAACTTACACATTGGTTCTAGTAATTTTATTGTAAACTCATTATGGGCTTTTATGTTTTTGTTTTGATTTTTTTTTACTGAGATCCCATTCATATGCTATAAATCTTGCCATTTTAAAGTATACAGTGCAGTGATTTTTAGTATATTTTCTCAGTCGTATAACCTTCCTATTATTTATTTCCAGAATACCTTCAACACTCTAAAAAAAGAAATCTCTGAGCACCTGGGTGGGTGCGTTGGTTAAGCATCTGACTCTTGATTTCGGCTCAGGTCATGATCTCACGGTTCATGAGTTTGAGCCCTACATGGGGCTCTGCCCTGGCAGTGCAAAGCCTGCTTGGGATTCTCTCTCTCCTGTCTCTGTCTCTGCCCCTACCCCACTTGCTCTCTTTCAAATTAAATAAATAAACTTAAAAATAAATAAATAGAAATCTCATGCACGTTACCAGTCATTCCCTATATTCTCCCAACCCACTAGCCCCTAGCCCTAGGCAACCGCTAATCTACTTTCTGTTTCTAGGGATTTGCCTCTTCTGGACCTTTCTGACTGCCTTCACTTAACATAACATTTTCTAGGTTCATCCATGTTGTAGCATGTATTAGTAACGAACATGGGAGAGCAAATATCTCTTCTAGATGACTATTTCATTTCCTTTAGATATATACCCAGAAGTGGAATTGCTGGATCATGTGGTAGTTCTATTGTTAATTTTTTGAGGACCACCCCTAATATTTGCCATAGTGGCTGTACCAATTTACATTCCTAACAACAATGGTTGGGGTTTCCTTTTCTCCATAGCTTACTTACATCTGTTATCTCTTATCTTTTTGAGAACAGACATCCTAACAGGTGCCAAGTGATGTCTCATTGTGGTTTTGATTTGCATTTCCCTAACGCTTAGTGATGCTAAGCACCTATTCATATGGATGGTCATTTGAATAGCTTCTTTGGAAAAATGTCCTCGTGTCTGGTCACGTTTCTTCTTGTGATGTTAGCAACCATTGACGATTATTGCAAATGGTATTATACCATCACTTCTTCATTTAGAAGCTGGAAAATGTCTATAAAGAGAAACGTTCCTTCATCACCCATTTGGTTAGCCAGTGGTACAGTTCATACAGGAAACATGATAGACGCTTGAATCTTTACCTTTATTTCCAATATTTTAAAAATAATGAGTTGACTTGATCTTGGCTCAGGTCGTGATCTCAGGGTCGTGAGTTCGGGCCCTGTGTTGGGCTGCATGCTGGGCGTATAACCTACTTTAAAAAAATACAATACTATAAAATAATGAGTTGGTTTAGGGGCACCTGGCTGGCACAGTCAGTGGAGCGTGCGACTCTTGATCTTGGATGTGAGTTCAAGCCCCATGTTGGGTGTAGAGACTACTTAAAAATAAAATCTTAAAAATGAGTAAATAAAATGAATTGGTTTACTAGTGTCCTTGATTGGCCGTGATGAGGTTTTATTTTGTTTTGTTTTTTAGTATAATAATGAATTCGGGGATTTAAATACACTTATGCATTTTGTTCCACTGTAATTATCTTTACTGATATTCGAATTGTCCCATCTTTGGCCAAGAGAAGCCTCTTCAAGCATGGGTTTCTAGGCTTTCCGACATCAGTCTAAAGGTCTTTGATAGCTTTGTTGGTTTCTTGGTTGAAAAGATGTTCCAGGCTTATCTTGTCTGTTGTATTTCCCATCCCAGGCATAAAATCAGCCATTTTTCCAAAAAAGCCCCAGTTCCTTTTAGTGGGAAATAGCATTTGGAGATGCCAGTTAAGGTGTTAGAGGTGTTTATTTATATTGCGTTAGTCATCATTTATAGGTCTTTTCCGTGGAAAAAGTTAGGAAATATTTATTTATTTACTTACTTGCTTATTTAATGTTTATTTTATTTTTTTCAGGGGGCCTGGGTGGCTCAGTTGGTTAAGCATCTGACTTCCGCTCAGGTCATGCTCTCGCAGTTTGTGGGTGCGGGCCCCACAATGGGCTCCGTGAGCACAGCTCAGAGCCTGGAGCCTGCTTCAGATTGTTTCTCCTTCTCTCTCTGTCCCCACCCCCACTCACGCTCTGTCTGTCTCTCTCTCTCAAAAATAAACATTAAAATAAATAAATAAATAAATAAATAAATAAATAAATAAATAAAATAATGTTTATTTTATTTTTGAAGGAGAGAGAGTGCGGGCAGGAGAACAGCAGAGAGAGGGAGACTGAGGATCAGAAGTGGGCTCTGTGCTGACAGCAGAGAGACGGATGTGGGGCTCCAACTCATGAACCATGGGATCATGACCTCACCCAAAATCAAGAGTCAGACGCTTAACTGACTGAGCCATCCAGGTGCCCCAGGAAATATATATTAAAACTACATCATGAGCGTAGAGGCTGCTTTTAGGCAACCAACATGAGCAACGGAGGCCTGAGTAAGGGTAAAGGGTGCACGGTGAGCCTGAGTACAGACAGGCCTATTAGGTGACCCACCTCAAAATAGCCATAAGCCCCAGCTGACAAATGGGCTACTTATTCCCAGGCGCAGGTGCCAAAAAACGAAAATTCCATAAGTTCCCATACCTCCTCACTTTCCCCCTTAACTACAGCCACCCTTCCCCCTGCTTTCTGGCAGTCTCTCCCTCCCTGTCCTGCCTGCTGCTCCCTCATCGTGTATTCAATAAACTTCTGGCTCCTTGTTCTGCCTCCGGTGAATCCTTCCACCGCGCACCACGCCGGCCTCCGCCCGATCGGTTGTCCCACAATGACTTTATGGTGATTTTTCCAGCTAATATTCAGGATGACAGAATTTCTACTTATTCTCCTTCGCCTTTTTCCTTCCAAAAAAGAGCTCGTGTTCTCAATAACACCAGCCTGATTACTCACACAACAGCCTCACGGGAGTTACCATTAATCTGCATATCACCTGTACCCAGGGACTGTCCCAATCCTCTCTGTAGCATTCTAAATTTAGTGTGTGTGCTGCTGGGGTGAGAACAACTATATAGTCTTTACCAGTCTGAAAGGTGAAAAATTGTATGTTGTTCTAAATTTAGCTACATTTCGGTAATTAGTGAGGCTGAGGGTGTGTCTTTTCATTATAGGCAGGTCCCTGGTTTAAGCCTCTTCCCTCAGATTGCTGGTATTCTCCACAACAGCCTTTCCCAAACTTCCCAATTAACAAATCCCCCATGCTCTGATTTACTGACTGTATTTTTAGTTACTGAGCCCCACATTTTCTCTTTAAGTTTTTATTTAAGTAATCTCTACACCCAA
Source organism: Panthera pardus (assembly GCF_024362965.1). Taxonomy (NCBI): domain Eukaryota; kingdom Metazoa; phylum Chordata; class Mammalia; order Carnivora; family Felidae; genus Panthera; species Panthera pardus. The sequence goes on from NW_026526876.1 coordinate 56,441,546, forward strand.
CGTGGGGCTCATACTCACAACCCTGAGATCAAGAGTTGCACGCTCTTCTGACTGAGCCAGCCAGGTGCCCCATCAAGCCCTCTCTTCTGCAGTCATATAGGGCATAATAAACATGAATATTTTTGGTGTCTAGTTATATCTTATACACCTCCCTAGTGCACATTAACATAAGTACATTACTCTTTTTTTTTAATGTTTATTTTTGAGAAAGAGAGAGAGCGCGAGCGGGGGAGGAGAAGAGAGACAGGGAGACACAGAATCCAAAGCAGGCTCCAGGCTCTGAGCTGTCCGCACAGAGCCCATTGCGGGGCTCGAACTCAAGAACTGCGAGATCATGACCTGAGCCGAAGTCAGACGCTCAACTGACTGAGCCACCCAGGTGCCCCTGTACATTACTCTTAAAATAATAAAGCAGGTATCACCTGAAATTATCTCATGTACCACTCAGCACCCTATAGGCCTCTGCATTCTGAGACAGAATGAGAGGGTGACAGTCATTGCCCCGTGTCAACATTTCTTCCGCAAGAAAGACTGTGTTCTGAGGAAAGCCAGACCAAATGCCTGCCCTCACTTGGTGCCAGCATGGCCCACTAATGATGATGTGCTTCACCACTGAAGGTGGAGAAGAAGACCCGGGGCTGGACTTGCAGTGCTGGGGTCGGCCACCTGGTGTCTTGGGAAACCACATCTAGCCCTCAGTTTCCTCATCTGTAAAATGGAGAAATTGGAGCAAATGATTTGAAATTCCTACCATGCTTAAGGCAAGGTTTGTAACCCCTTCCACGTTTGTGCACTGAGACCTCCAAGTTTAGAAGTAGCCATCCATTTCCTCTCATCTGGGTTCCCAGGTCAGGACTGGTGGTGGATGGTCCCAGTCTACACCAGCAAGCTTCTCTCTGGTGTCACTGGCAGAGGACTCACACCCAAGGAGCTTAGAACCTCCTATGCTCAGGGAGCACCCAAGGGTACTGAAGAGTTACAGCTGCCCAGCCCAGATCTGGAGGAGCTGGGGTTAGGTCAGTGCAGGCTGTGTGAACATCTTAAGAGGGTGAGACCTGCCATCAGGTAACGCAGGCGGCCCTGGGCGGAGCAGAGCCTGGCAGGAAAGGGTGTCATGATGTCCGAGAGAGGCAATGCACACGACGCAGAAGCCCAGCTCATATTCTGCTTCCAGCAGCTCGGTCCAGAGCAGTGAGGATCAGGAGAGTGTGTGTGTGTGTATGTGTGTGTGTGTGTGCATGCATGTGTGGCATGTGGAGTCTGGAGCAGCAGAAAAGCACCAGACCGCCTGGGCTTGACTATCACCCCTGCCCTTTACTAGCTGTGTGGCCTTGGACTAGTCGCTTGTGCCTCGGTTTCCTCATCTGTAAAATAAGGATCATAGTACTACCAACTTCGTAAGAAAGTGACAAGGCTTGAAAGGGTTAACACGTGAAAAAAAAAATGGTGTGGCCATGAGCAAGTTTATGTGTCCCAGAGAGAGGCAAACAGGAAGAGGGTGAAGGACAAAGGGCAAGTTAATCAAAGCTACTTCTCCAGTGAGGTGGGGGTAATGAGGGTAGGGGAATGATCTCCAGCCCTGAGATCTGGGAAGAAAATGGGATACACAGAGGTGAGCTTCTCTCACAGAGCAAAGGCAAAAACCAAACAAACCAAAAACCAAAAAACCAAACAAACGAAACAAACAAAAAAAACTGCCCAGAGGTATTTTGTTACTCAGATGGGGCCCTGAGGCCCCTGACCTCACCCAACCAGGTGCCTCTCCCTAAGAAAAACAACACAATGTTCAGCGGCACGTATACCTCATGTTTGCTGTTTGGGGAAGAAGGGAAGTTGCCAGGTGACACGCAGCTCAGAGGAGTGCATGTGGCACTTAACCTTAAGGACAGTCATGGGGTCTTAACCCCGGGAAAAGCAACAGATAGATCTGTGGAACGTGACTTTTGCTCAGTTACATGTGCACAGAAAACTGTAAATTGCTCTGGACGGTGGGTCAGGTATAACCTGCTTGCGACATTAGCTCAATTCCAAATGTCCAGAGCTGGGGCCACCCAAGCATCCCGAGATCAACTGATAACTTGCGACCCTGGTGTTGGGAATCCTCTCCAGATACCATGCCCACTGAAAATGCCACGCCCACAGGAAGTGGTTTCTTCTCCACACCAGAGCAGAACTGAGATCTATTGCAACATTTACTTTTTTTTGGTACTTAAAAGGGGTGTCTGTGTGGCTCAGTCAGTTAAGTATCTGACTTTGGTTCAGGTCATGATCTCAGTTCCTGAGTTCCAGCCCCACATTGGGCTCTGTGCTGACAGTGCAAAGCCTGCTTAGGATTCTCTCTCTCCCTCTCTCTCTGCCTCTCTCTCTCTCAAAATAAATAAACTAAGAAAAGAAAAGAAAAGAGAAGAAAAGCAACAAAACAACACTTTGGTAATTTCTTTGAGCAGTGTGTGTGCGCACGTGCGTGTATGTGTATGTGATGTCTAAAGAGACAACCTCCCTTTTGGCCCCTTTCCTCAGATGCCTGGGAAGGTTTCAGTCTGACCCAATCTTCAACTATTCCATTGGGACTTCTTTTTCCTGCCCTGTAGCATTCTCCTCAGAGACTGGCCACTACCCTCAGCAGGAAAGTTCACCTGCCTACAGAGTCAGCATGGGAGGCCCAGTAGCATGGAGGCATTCCTTCATACCTTCTCGATATTTCCCCTACCTGCAGACTGATGACTGCAATTCCTTCTTCTAGTTCAGGCCTTAGATTCCACATCAAGAGACAGCAAGCTATTCTGTAAAGGTCCAGAAGTAAATATTTTGGGCCTTACAGTCTCTGTCCCAGCTACTCAAATCATAGCTAGAAAGCAGCCATAGATAATACACAATGAAACAGCATATCTGTATTCCAATAAAGCTTTATTTACAAAAGCAAGAGCTAGACTTGGTCTGCTGGCTGGGAATTGCTGACCATGCGGAGCTCGAACCCACAATCTGTGAGATCATGACCTCAGCTGAAGTCGGATGCCCAACCGACCGAGCTACCCAGGCGCCCCTCCCTCTCTTTTCTTCTTGGAGATAAGGGTGAGCCTCATCTGCCATCTGCCTGGCACACAAGCCATGTGAGAATGGCATCCAGGGTGAATACGGGGCAGCTGTGCTTCTCATGGGCACTTCCTGGCAGCCAAGTGTGCGTCTGAACAGGGGGGTGCTCCAGTGACCCACTGGAGAAGGGTTTTGAAACATTTTAGACAGAGGAAGCAGCTTTGAAAATAGCCATTCACCCACCGTCCAGGGTGAGTAAAAACTGATGCCAGAGAAGTGAGCAGGGCCGAGTGCTTATTTCATGAATTCAGTGAAGGCTTGGCACAGTTTCAATGCTATTTAGGGGGCCCCTGCCCAGAGGCCCTCTCAGAGGTGGTCAGAAGGCAGGCAGCAAATTACTAAGCTTGCAGCCTTTTCCAAAGTTCTCATTAGCAAGTGATACATTAGTGTCACCACAGGCCATCTTCGATGACTGCCAAAAATACTGTGACAGGTACAGGCACAGCCCTGGTTCCAATTTACCATGACCAGGTACAAGCTGTAGACCCATCTGTCCTTCCTAAGGAGGGGTGCGGAAGTCGTTTGGAATCCTTATGGTCCTGGATGAAGACCATGAGATACCAACACAGCTGTGGATCATCTGTGGAAACAGAGGGGAGGCATTAAAGCGTGTGGCCATTTAGTGGACTTCCTTGCACCATTTGGTTATGATGTATTTATGTACAGAGGGTGCTTGGCTGGTTGTCTTACACTGTTCAACTGTTTGTATTCTAACTTTCATCCAGGTTTTTCTCACCGTCCGTGTTCTTAACATCTAGTCCTTCATCTTAACTAGAGGAGTGTTGCTCTGGTAAGCTTACTTGGTTAAAAGCCATAATTAGGGGCGCCTGGGTGGCTCAGTTGGTTAAGTGCCAACTTCGGCTCAGGTCATGATCTCACGGTTCGTGAGCCTGCTTTGGATTCTGTGTCTCCCTCTCTCTCAGCCCCTCCCCTGCTCACGCTCTGTCTTTCTCTGTCTCTCAAAAATAAATAAACATGTTAAAAATTAAGAAAAAAAAACAACAAAATTAGGGCAATTCCACTCCCAGATGTATATTCCCAGAAGAATGGAAAGCAGGGACTCAAACAGGTACTTGGACACCAATGTTCATCATAGCATTATTCACAATAGCCAAAAAGTGGCAACCACCAAATATCCACCAACAGATGAATGAATAAGTAAAATGTGGTCTATCTGTGCAATGGAATGTTATTCAGTCATAAAAAATAATGAAATTCTGGCACATGCCGCAATATGGTTGAACCTTGAAATTTTTAGGCTAAATGAAATAAGCCAGACTCAAAAGGACAAATATTGTAAGGTTCCACTTATATGGGTTATCTAAATAGGCAAATTTATAGAGACAGAAAGTGGAAAAGAGGTTCCCAGGGACTGGGGAAAGGGAGAAATGGGGAATTATTATTTAATGGGGGCAAAGTTTCTGTTTGGGAAGATGCAAAATTCTGGAGATGGATGGTGGTGATGGTTTGCCACTGAAAGTACTTAATGCCACTGAATTGTACACTTACAGTGGCTAAAATGATCAATTTTATATTATGTATGTTTTACTACAATTCAAAAATATTTGGGGGGGGGGCGTGTGCCTGGCTCAATTGCAAGAGCATGCGACTCTTGATCTCAGGTTATGAGTTTGAGCCCAACGTTGCGTGTAGAGAGTACTAAACACACACACACACACACACACACACACACACACACACACGCACACACACACACGCGCACACACACACACACACACACACACAACTTTTTAAAAAAAAATTTTTTTTTTAACGTTTATTTATTTTTGAGACAGAGAGAGACAGAGCATGAACGGGGGAGGGTCAGAGAGAGGGAGACACAGAATCTGAAACAGGCTCCAGGCTCTGAGCTGTCAGCACAGAGCCCGACGCGGGGCTCGAACTCACAGACCGCGAGATCATGACCCGAGCTGAAGTCGGTCGCTTAACTGACTGAGCCACCCAGGCGCCCCCACACACAACTTTTAAAAGCATTGAAAAGAAATTAGAAAAAATTAAAAAAAAAATTTTAGGTCAAAGTTAGGGGCAAAATTTAAGTAGAGGCCTGTTCGTTCCATCCTATCTCAAACCACCTCAGCCCCATCCCAGGAATAACTGGTATTTAGAAATCAGTACCTCTGATCAGTAGAAAGTTTGGCTCTTCCAGTTGATAAGAAATATGATCCAACTGCTGCTTTAATAGTGGGTTAGGAAAGTTGACCATGACACTGAACGTTACACCTAGAAGAATAAATAAATAAGACATCCACATTGTTCAAACATTAAAAATAAAAGGCATATAGTAAAAAGTCTTCCTTACACTTTCCCCATCCACTCAGTTCCCATGTCCTCCAACAGGTGAGTCTGTTGTTTAGTTTCTTGTTTATCCTTCTAGAAAAATGTTATATATATATATATATACAAGCTATTATGGATATATGTTATTTCCCCCCCCTCTGTTTTTTTTAAATTTAAATTCTAGTATAGTTAACATACAGTGTTCATTTCAGATGTACAATATAGTGATTCAAAAATTCTATACATTACTCAGTGCTCATCAAGATAAGTGCACATCTTAACCCCCTTCATCTGTTTCACTCATCCCCCCACTACCTTCCCTCTGATAACCAGTTTGTTCTCTATAGTTAGAGTCTGTTTCTTGGTTTGTCTCTCTCTCTCTCTCTCTCTCTCTTTTTTCCCTTTTGCTCATTTGTTTTGTTTCCCAAATTCCATATATGAGTAAAGTCATATGGTATTTGTCTTTCTCTGACTGCCTTATTTCACTTGGCATCATACTCTTTAACTCCATCCATGTTGTCGCAAATGGCAAGATTTTGTGGCCATATTATATGTATAAATATATACATCTTCTTTGTCCATTCATTATTGATGGGCATTAGGGATGCTTTCATAATTTGGCTGTTGTAAATAATGCTGCAATAAACATAGGAGTGCACATATCCTTTTGAATTAGTGTTTTCATATTCTTTGGATAAATACCCAGTAGTGCAATTACTGGATCATACGGTAGTTCTATTTTTAACTTTTTGAGGAACAGAGCTCCATACTTGTTTTCTAGAGTGGCTGCACCAGTTTGCATTCCTACCAACAGTGCACAAGGGTTTCTTTTTCTCCTCATCCTTGCTAGCACTTGTTTCTTGTGTTGTTAATTTTAGCCATTCTGACAGGTGTAATGTGATCTCTCATTGTAGTTTTGATTTGCATTTCCCTGATGATGAATGATGTTGAGCATTTTTTCATGTGTCTGTTGGCCATCTGTCTTCTTTGGAGAAATGTCTGTTCATGTCTTCTGCCCATTTTTAATTGGATTATTTGTTTCTTGCGTGTTGAATTGCAGAAGTTCTTTTTATAATTTGGATACTAAGCCTTTATCAAATATGTTATTTGCAAATATCTTCTTCCATTCAGTAGGTTGCCTTTTAGTTTTGTGGATTGTTTCCTTTGCTGTGCAGAAGATTTTTATTTTCATGTAGTCCCAGTAGTTTATTTTTGCTTTTATTTCTCTTGCCTCAGGAGATATAGCTAGAAAAATGTTGCTATGACTGATGTCAGAGAATTACCACCTGTGCTCTCTTTCAGGATTTTTATGATTTCAGCTCTCACATTTATTCTTTAATCATTTGAGTTTATTTTTGTGTATAGTATAAGAAAGGGAGGAGTGCCTGAGTGGTTCAGTCAGTTGAGCATCCAGCTTCAGCTCAGGTCATGATCTCTCAATTCACGAGTTCGAGCCCTGCATCAGGCTTTGTGCTGACAGCTTAGAACCTGGAGCCTGCTTCAGATCATACCTGTCTCTCTCTCTCTCTCTGCCCCTCCCCTGTTTATGCTCTGTCTCTCTCTCTCTTTCTTAAAAATAAGTAAACATTTAAAAAAGTTTAAAAAAGAAAGTGATCCAATTTCATTCTTTTGCATGTGGCTGTCCAGTTTTCCCAACACCATTTGTTGAAGAGACTGTCTTTTTCTCATTGCACATTCTTTCCTCCTTTGTTGAAGATTAATTGATCACATAATTGTGGGTTTATTTCTGGGTTTTCTATTCTGTTCCATTGGTCTATGTATCTATTTTTGTGCCAGTACCATACTGTTTTCATTACCACAGCTTTGTGGGTTTTTTAAAAAATGTTTATTTATTTATTAAAAAAATATTTTTTTTTAACGTTTATTTATTTTTGAGACAGAGAGAGACAGAGCATGAACAGGGGAGGGTCAGAGAGAGGGAGACACAGAATCTGAAACAGGCTCCAGGCTCTGAGCTGTCAGCACAGAGCCCGACGCGGGGCTCGAACTCACGGACCGCGAGATCATGACCTGAGCTGAAGTCGGCCGCTTTACCGACTGAGCCACCCAGGCGCCCCAAAATGTTTATTTATTTTTGAGAGGTGGGGAGGGGCAGAGAGAGAGAGGGAGACAGAGGATCCCGAAATGGGCTCTGCACAGAGAGCAGAGAGCCCAATGCAGGGCTTGAACTCACTCACAAACCATGAGATCATAACCTGAGCTAAAGTTAGATGCTTAACCAACTGAGACACCCAGGCGCCCCATGATTACTAAAGCTTTGTGATAAACTTGAAATCTGGAATTGTGATATCTCCAGTTTTTTCTCCCTCAAGATTGCTTTGGCTATTTGGGGTCTTTTGTTGTTCCATACAAATTTTAGGATTGTCTGTTCTAGTTCTGTGAAAAATGCTGTTGGTATTTTGATAGAGATCGTATTGAATGTGGCAATAGCTTTGGATAGTATGGACATTTTTTTTAATTTGTTTTATTTTTTTATGTTTTATTTTTATTATTTTTATTTTTAAAATATAATTTATTGTCAAATTGGCTAACATACAGTGTGTACAGTGTGCTCTTGATTTTGGGGGTAGATTCCTGTGGTTCATCGCTTACGTACAACACCCAGTGCTCATCCCAACAAGTGCCCTCCTCAAAGCCCATCACCCATTTTCCTCTCTCCACCCCCCCACCACCATCAACCCTCAGTTTGTTCTCTGTATTTAAGAGTCTCTTATGGTTTTCTGGATAGTACAGACATTTTAATAATATTTGTTCTTCCATTCCACAAGCAAGCATGGAATGTCTTTCCACTTCTTTGTATCATCTTTAATTTCTTTCATCAGTGTTTTATAGTTTTCAGAGTACAGAACTTTCATCTCTTTGGTTAAGTTTATTCTTAGGTATTTTAGTATTTTTGGTGCAATTGTAAATGGGATTTTTAAAAAAAAAATTTTAACGTTTATTCATTTTTGAGAGACAGAGAGCGACACAGTGCAAGTAGGGGAGGGGCAGAGAGAGAGGAAGACACAGAATCTAAAGCAGGTTCCAGGCTCCAAGCTGTCAGCACAGAGCCCGATGAACCGTGAGATCATGACCTGAACTGAAGTCAGACACCCAATCGACTGAGCCACCAGGCACCCAGGATTGTTTCCTTAATTTCTCTTTCTGCCGCTTCACTATTAGTGTGTAGAAATGCAACAGATTTCCGTACAATGATTTTTATCCTGTAGCTTTACTGAATTCATTTATCTATTCTAGCAGGTTTTTTTAAAAGGAGTCTTTAGGATTTCCCTCTTTTTTAACATAAATGGTAGCTCCCTTTTATGAAGCTTGCCTTTTTTTGTTAGAATATATCTTGTTGAATTTCTGTAAAATACATAAGGAGATTCCTTAGTCTCTTTTTACAGCTGTATAATATTCCAACATATGAAGGTACCATAATTTATTTAACCAAGAAGATTTCTAATCTTCTGCCATTACAATTATAATGAATAACCTAATACGAATGTCTTTTTTTTTTTTAATTTTTTTTCAATGTTTTTTATTTATTTTTGGGACAGAGAGAGACAGAGCATGAACGGGGGAGGGGCAGAGAGAAAGGGAGACACAGAATCGGAAACAGGCTCCAGGCTCCGAGCCATCAGCCCAGAGCCTGACGCGGGGCTCGAACTCACGGACCGTGAGATCGTGACCTGGCTGAAGTCGGACGCTTAACCGACTGCGCCACCCAGGCGCCCCAGGAATGTCATTTTTTACATGTGTAAGGATATCTGTAGAAATAAATTCTGGAAGTGGGTACTGGATCAGAGGGTATTTATAATTTATTATAAATTATATTATATTATTTATAATTTTGATAACTACTTACAAATTGCCCTTGATACAGGGTGTCAATTTACTTTCCTACCAGCAATGTATGAGAATGTTTGTTTCCTAGCCCACACAGTGATACCAAATTTTTGGATTTTTAAAAAAAGTTTATTTACTTATTTTGAGAGAGAGAGAGAAAGAGAGAGAGAGCACAGGAGGGGCAGAGAGAGGGGGAGAGAGAGAGAATCCCAAGCAGGTTCCACACGATCAGTGCAGAGTCTGACTTGGGGCTCAAACTCACAAACTGTGAGATCATGACCTAAGCCAAAACCAAGAGTCAGACACTTAACCGACTGAGCTATCCAGGTGCCCCAGGGATTTTTACTAGTGTAAAGAGTGAAAGGTAATATCTCAGTGTGGTTTTAATTTGCATTTATCATAACTGGGGCTGAGCATCTTTTCATAATGAGAGCCATGTTTCTTTTCTGTGGGCCATCTGTTTATATCTTTTGCCCATTTTTCTCTTGGGTTATTAATCTTTTCTCATTAATTTTTAGTAGCTCTTTAAATATTAGGGAAATTAACCCTTTGCCTGTAACAGAAGTTGAAACTATTTTTCCAAGTTTGTCATTTGTCTTATGACTTTATGGTGTTTGCCTTGTAGAATTGTTTATGTAGCCAAATATGTTTTTAGTAGCTTTTGGATTTTGTGCTACAATGAGAAAATCCTTACTGCCTTCAGAATTATAAGAGAATCCTCTTGTATTTTCTTCTGTTACTTCCATGGTTGCATTTTTCTTCCCATTTTAAACTTTGATCCATTTGGGAATTTATCCCCATACGAAGCATAAAGTATGGATCCAACTTTATTTTTCCAGAGGCTACCCAGTTGTTCCAATACTGCATATTGAGAAATGAACCTACTCCCCCATGGGTGTTATATCCTATCTGAATCAAGTATTATGGGATGGAGTGGTTTACCAGGAACCTCCCTAGTGGGCCCCTCTTTTGTCCTCCATCCCTTTGAGGACCTGCCCAAAGTACATCTTAGACTCTCAGCAGATGTTTCTACTCGACAGTCTGCAGTCCCACCTTCTCCTAGATCTCATCCAGTAATTGATCCCTATCTTGTTAACTCTTTGGTGTTTTTTTTGTTTTTGTTTTTGTTTTTGTTTTTTTCCCGAGAGAGAGAGAGAGAGAGAGAGAGAAAGAATCCTAAGCAGGCTCCATGTTCAGTGCAAAGCCTGACTTGAGGCTCGATCCCACAACCCTGGGCGGAAACCAAGAGCTGGACGTTCAACCAACTGAGCCACCCAGGCACTCCCCTCTTTGATACTTTAAAAAAAAAAAAAAGAAAAGAAAGATTGTTTTACTTTGTCCAGCTTAAAAATTTTACTTTGTGGAGAGGGTTGTTCTAATTACCCAGTCTACTACTACCAGAAGAGGAAGTTCTGGGTTTTGGTAGTAGAGTTCTGTATGGCTGAACCATCCTCAAATTCCTGGAATAAACCCCATACGGTCATGATATATTAATTTATTATGTTTATATTTTATTTACTAATATTGCATTTGGACTTTTTGCACTAACATAAGTGAGATATATTTATACATTCGGTGAAGTCTTTTATGGGTTTGGTATCAGTCTTATCATGTTTTTAAAAGATTTCGGAAAATGCTCTTCTTTTTCTATAGTATGTAACAGTTTAAGCAGCTCTACAGTTATCTTCTCTTTAAAGGTTTGGTAGAATTCCCCTAGGAAACCATGTAGTGCACTGATTTTAATTGTAGTCATTGGGACCCTTGCTGAGGGGCTATGGAGGGGACGAGTGTAATTTAAATGACAGACAGTATTTGATTCACACCAGTGCACACAGCTGGAGCTGGAGCAAGTGCATGATTTAAAATTTTTTAATTCTAGTAAAATATTAACACCATGAAATTACAAAGATTAAACTTTTGGTGTTGGTTGTTTCAAGAGTCAAAAGCTTTAAAGTTTTTTCTTTCACTCATTTCATGCTCTAGCCTTTTTCAGAGATCAAAACGTGTTGAACCACTTTCCAAACATTTATTCTGCCTTTGTTGGTTATCAGAGCTTTAGAGAGGAGTCTGGTTGCTCCGGGCCATAACGATAACCCTCCCCCCAATCCCCAAAGTTAATCTCCTATAAAATTTGACATTTGCTTATCAAAAACAATTCCTATTTCTGGGCTGCTTATCTGTGCTGTTCTCCCCCAAAGGGAGAGGGGTTCATCTCTTTGATTAATCCTATAAGTGGAGTAAATGTGATCATTTAGAATAAAGATGAAAGCAAGATGGGGAGGCGGAGCGTCAAATCTACATTCTAAAGCAAAATCCAAATAAACAAACAAAATCCCAATAATGCCAAAAGCCCTAACTCCTTTAGAAAACAATGCGCAATTTGTTAATAGGCTTTTTTTCTCATTTCCCCTTCTGAGGGAAAAATCATGCAGAGAGACCCTGATGTACAGCCAAAGAGCCTCGGGTCAAAAGTGACCTTTCTGAGGTAGCCTCGTTTCATAGGAAGTATGGGATGTAGAGGCCAATTTAGGCTTCAAAGTAATAGGAGACTGAGGGCATCTGAACTGGAACTCTGCCCTGCCCCCACAACCCTGGAAAAGAAGGTGGGAGTCAAGTTCACTGTCAAGATTAGAAGTGCTTGAATTTCAGGATATTGTCCTGTTCAGCCAGTATGTACCTCTACTATGGGACTGATGTGATTTTGCTGGCTAAATGGAGTTAGTTAGCCACTAATTAGGGGAAGCTAGAAATTCTACTTGCCCAGGTTCATGTCTCTCTTGTGTTCAGATTGTAATCTAATTGAGGATGGGAGTTATTTTTTTTTTTAAATTTTTTTTTTTCAACGTTTTTTTATTTTATTTTTGGGACAGAGAGAGACAGAGCATGAACGGGGGAGGGGCAGAGAGAGAGGGAGACACAGAATCGGAAGCAGGCTCCAGGCTCCGAGCCATCAGCCCAGAGCCTGACGCGGGGCTCGAACTCACGGATCGTGAGATCGTGACCTGGCTGAAGTCGGACGCTTAACCGACTGCGCCACCCAGGCGCCCCGGGAGTTATTTTTTTAATCTCCGATTTACCAGTGCCTGGCACAGAATACATGCTCAGTACATGAAAGAAAGAATAATAAAATTAAAATAACGGTATTCATTCATTCATTCATTCATTCATTCATTCATTCTTTATTGTGTAACTGGGTTAGGCCCTATGCTGGATGCTGGTAATAGATGAGAGGACAACCCTGGTCTCCGCCCTAATGGGGTTTGTGGTCCAATGGCACAAAATGTCCAAGCGCCAGAGATGGTCAGAGCATGGACGGCGGATGTGACCTTAACCCTCCCTCTAGAAAGGCTTCCCACTCCCTGTCAGTGGGACCTGCAGAGTACCGAGCAAAGGAGTCTTGGGACTCTAGAGTCTAGATCACTCTATTCTGGGGAGCCTCTTGCTGCTTCTGCCCCAGTTCAGTGAGTAGCGAACTCTTCTTGAGTAAGAAGAAAGCCGGGGCGCCCACCTCGACTGCAGCTCACAGCCCGAGGCTCTACGCGCAGAGATTGTATTCTGCATCGCGGCTGTTCTGGAAAGGGTCGACCAACGCCGGACTGGAAGAAAAGCTCCAGATTTGCGCAGATGGTGGGGGTGTGGCTTCCCGAGGCAAGCGCTCCAATTCAGGCGACGGCGCGCCCCCTGCTGGATCTAAGGCTGTTCTGCAACTAGCGCATCGCATCTTCAGTCAAACCATGTGGGAGGAAGGCAGCTCAAACTCAAAGTCGGAACAAGGAAAGTTCAAGAACTTTCTTTGTTTCTTCCAAAGGCAGAAGACAAATCCCCAAGGGGAGAAAAATCTACCAAGACTGATCCAGGGGCCCCCATCTCCCCTACCTTCTGGGGAAATCAGGAAGGAATCAAGAAGGGATACGTGGTAAACAAATCTCCATCTGTAGCCTTGGCTACCCACTCTGCTGACCAACTCACTACCCCCTTGGTGCTTCACTTCCCATTTTGGGCTCACCCCGAAAAAAGTTACATGCATTGTTGTAAAACATCTGTCCCCCTCTTTTTCTGCAAATACAGGGACGCTGGGTGTGGGGAATAATACAGATAGCGTCACTTGCCCGTGTCTGGCTCACTGGCATCTCCCTTCTCCCTCTCCCACAACAGCATATAATTTGAGGATTTTCTTAAAAGAAAGACTTTAACGCCCCCAACTAATCTTTCCCAAACAGCGATGATTATAAATTCCAAACAAAACTTCGAGGCATGTGAGCCTCTCTCAAGCTTTTCATTTCAATAGATCTGCTAATTAAAAGCTATAATTTAACAAATAATGACCTAACCATCTCACTTTGAAACCAAACAAAAACCTACCACTAAAACGTTGGACTAGATAAAGATAATGAATCCTGGCGCAATTCAGACTCCTACTGGGCCCATGCTGGCCCCCTTCCAGCAACAGGCCTGACGCCTTTGATTAGAAGCAATAGTTTTCCAAACCATTTGGAGCAAACTCACTACAGGGAGGATAAGTGAGCAATTTGTGAGGCTAAGTGTTTTTTTGGACCCACTCCCACTGCTGATGGAGCAGGATGGAATATTTATCCCTTCCTTGCCCTCATTCATTGTCACTTGGTCAATTTCATTTTCTTCCCGACCCTTCTTTGGCCCTTGGGGGAGAATGTTGTTTCTGACGTAACAAGCAGGAAGGAATCGTGAAAAGGAAAACTAGCGATGAAACCGGGTGATGCTCCCTGCATACAAGCACCCTCAGTGGTTAATAAAATAATAAACGATGAAAGCAAGAGTGCTTCCCACCTACCACATCCCCTCCCTCAGCTGGGAATGGGCATCTGCGCCAGCCCCAAAATAGCCTAGTGTTCTGGAACCTCCCCCGCAGCTCAAGCTCGCACCAGCCGCCAGTGTGTGCCACCCGTCTGCTCTCTGGGCGTGCTGGGTCTCCATGGCAGAAGGGCCGCAAAGACTGGCCCCTTCCTGGAGCCCTGGCAAGGGGGGAGTGGCAAAGGGCTCCCCATGGAGCTGAAGACCGGAAGAGTCGACACTGGGTGAGACCCCAGGAGAATACAAAGCTTGGACACTCTGAATCTCTGTAGATGCAGGAAGGAAGAAGCTGCCAGGTGTATCCACATCAGGCTCTCACCTTCAGGACCTCATCTAGGGCTGTGATAGCCCTAGGAATTGTTCCTGTTTTGAAACATTAAACCCTAATGTCCTTCACTCTTGAGCACCACTCCTGTCCATTATCTCCCTCTATCATTCTACCTGTACCTGTTCGTCAGCCTCAAATAGACCTGACAACAGTTGTCACCCTCGTCTGCCTCTTCTTTCTCCTCCTCCTCATCGCTACCATATATTGAATGCTTACAATGTGCCTAGGACTTAGGCTAAGTAATATATGTGGACTGATTCAATTAATTCTAACAACCCTAAAGCAATAGGAACAGATTTTTTTCAGCCCTTGTTCACTCATTTTCTTCCTGTATTCTCTTCCTGTCCAAACCAACTTCACTGCACGGATCAAAATAGTTCTGCGTGTCTGCCACCCACAGAGTCCTTCTCTGAGAAAAGTGGTTACATTCTGGCTGTTTCTTGCCATGTGCCATGTAACTGAACTATTCTGGTTCTAATAGGTTGGTTCCGGGAATGGGGCCCAAGCCCAAAGTGGCTTTGGATAGGTTGGGCATAGAATAACCAACCACTCACGTGTGAGTCTGTGAGAGTCTGTCCAATAGGGTCGCTCCATACTGTATAGTGACAACATCAGCCAATCAGATTTTCTCTGGAGGTACACTTCGAGGTGCACGCTGGGAAAAGGGGAGGCTACTTCCATAGATATGGCAGACAAAGCTGTTTGTACGCTGTTGTGTGTTTCCCAAGTGCCAAGGGCTCTGCTGAGCACTTCTCAAGTTTTACCTGGTTTGCTCTTTCAGCAGTTTCACAATATATGTACCATTAGCAACCTCAATTTTAGAATGAGAAAACAGAGGCTTGAACAAATTAATCAACTTGCCATGGGTCATCCAGCCATGGTAGGGAGGAGATTCAAACCCAGGCAGTCTGACTTAAGAAACTGTATTCCATTTTAAAAATAATTTAAAATTTTAATTAAAAAGAAGATAACAGATGGTTGTCAGGGGTTGGGGGCAGGGGATGAATAGTCGGAGCACAGAGCATTTGTAGGGCAAGAGACTGCTCTGTATGACATATAATGGTAGATACATGTAATTGTACACTTGTACAAACCCACAGAATATAGAACACCAAGAATTAACACTAATGTAAACTGTGCACCTTGGGTGATTATGATGTGTCAGCATCGGTGCATTGATTGCAACAAATGTATCACTCTGATGGAGGATGGTGATAATGGGGAGGCAAGGCATGTATGGGGGCAGGGAAAATCTCTATACTTTCTGCTCAATTTTGCTGTGAATGTAAAACTGCTCCAAAAAATAAAATCTGTTTTAAAAAAGGGGATGCCTGGGTGGCTCAGTCAGTTAAGCGTTGAATTCTTGACTTTGGCTCAGGTCATGATCTCACACAATTCATGAGTTCAAGCCCTGCATGGGGCTTTCTGCTGTTAGTGCAGAGCCCGCTTTGGATCCTCTCTCTCTCTCAAAAATAAATATCTTTTTTTAAAAAGGATAATAGAGTCACATGGCCCATAAAAGCATAAAAAGCTTTTTAAAAAGCATAAAAAACTATTCAGTAAAAAGTTTGCCTCCTACCTCTGTTCTCCATCCTTCCAGCCCTATCCCATCTCTGCCTCTGAAACTACTCATATTAATTTCTCATGTGTCTTTTGAGAACTTCTTTATGCAAATTCAAGTATGTACAAATATATATTCTTATTTTCCACGCTTTTATTTTTTAATAATTTTTAAAAAGTTTATTTTGAAAGAGAAACAGCATGTGAGCGGGGGAGGGGGCCGAGAGAGAGGGAGACAAAGAGAATCCCAAGCAGGTTCTGCACTGCCAGCACAGAGCCCGATGAGGGGCTCGAACCCATGAACTGTGAGATCATGACCTGAGCCAAAGTCAAGAGTCAGACGCTTAACTGACTGAACACCCAAAGTGCCCCTCCACCCTTTTACACAAAAGGTACATACTCCACACCCTGTTTTGTGCCTTTCTGTTTTCACTAACAAGGTTCTTAGAGAAACTTCCATGTTGGTTCCATCCTTTTCTTTGCTACAGCTGCATATTATTCCACTGTATGAGTGTGCTGACATTTATTTAAATAGTCCCTTACTGATGGATATTTAGATGGCTTCCAATCTTTTGCTTTTCAAAATAATGCTTTCAGAGGTGCCTGGGTGGCTCAGTCGGTTAAGTGTCCGACTCTTGATTTCAGCTCAGGTCATGATCTCATGGTTCGTGGGTTCGAGCCCTGTGTTGGGCTCTAGGCTGGTGGTACGGAGCCTGCTTTGGAATCTCTCTCTCTCCCTCTCTCTGCCCCTCCCCTGCTCTCTCTCTCTCTCTCTCTGTGTGTGTGTGTGTGTCAAAATAAATAATAATTTTTTAAAAATACTTAAAAAAGAAAGAAAAAATAAAAATAATGCTTTCATGAATAACAATGGCAGATGTCATTTCATGGGTGCAAGCATAGCTGTAGACTAAGTTCCATAAAGCATGATTGCTGGGTTGAAGGGAATATACCTGCGTTATTTTGATAGCTATTACCAAATTTCCCTTCATGAGAATGATGCCAGTTTCCCTCCCAGCAGCATGTGTGAGAGGGCCTGTCCCCCTGTGGGGGTGGGCGGGGGGGGGGGGGCTGTTGTCTAAACCGTTTGCTAGATTGCTTTAACTATTGGAGCTTCTTCTACGTCTGGAATGCCAATGAGCCACTGTTGTAGTTCTCCCTAGGTCACCATGTGGCTGCCAAAAAGGTGTCCTTGCCACCTCACTTCCCTGAGGATGGTAATACCAAAGTCGGTGTTTCTTCCAGTGTGGCCCTGGGACAGCAGCCTCAGCATCACCTGGGAACTTGCTAGAAGTACACATTCTCAGGCCCTGCCCCAGACTCACTGAACCAGAAACTCTGGCAACCATTCCCAGAACTGTGTTTTAAACAAGCTCTCTGGGTGATTGTGACGCACGCTCAGGTTTGAGGGGCACTGTCCTAAGGTAAACTGAGAAGTCCCTTCCTTGTATCCTGAAAGAACCTCATAATTCAGCCAGTACCATAATCCAACCAGCAAGAGGGCTGATCATCTTACTTGACTTCTTCAGGGTCTTTGGCTCATGACCGTGGTCACCTCCTCGAAATGTTCTGTGAGTCTTTCTTGTGGTTTCCCTCCCACACCTCTGGCCTCCTTCTTTAGCTTCCTTTGAGGGCTTCTCTTTACCACCCACCACTACTTCACTGCTCTTAATGATCTGTCTGACACCCACTGCTCTTCTCATCCGTCATGTTTCCCACAGCAATTTCATCCACTCCTCTGGCCTTAGCAGCTACCCAATGTGTACCTCCATGCTAACCTCTCCTCGAGTCATGCTGTATAAATGTTTGCCTGTTATCTCCACTGGAATGTCCCACAATCACCCCAAACTCAACTTTTTTTAAAAAAATTTTTATTTCTTAAAGATTTTATTTTTAAGTAATCTCTACACCCAATGTGGGACTTGAACTCATGACACCGAGATCAAGAGTCACATGCTCCTCTGACTGAGCCAGCCAGGCACCACCCCCCCACCAACCCAACTTTTAAAAAACTCAGCTCTGGGGTGTCTGGGTGGCTCGGTCAGTTAAGCATCTGACTCTTGACTTTGACTCAGGTCATGATCTCACAGTTTGTGAGCTTGAGCGCCGCATCAGGCTCTGTTCTGACAGCATGCAGCCTGATTGGGATTGTCTCTCCCTTTCCTCTGCCCCGCACCACCCTGCCACGCATGCTCTCTCTCTCTCAAAATACATAATAAATTTAAATAAATAAAACCTTAAAAAAACATCTTACAAGATTTTTTTAAAGAATTATTTGAAAGAATTATTTCAAAATAATTTAAAGAATTATTGAAAGAATTATTTGAAACAGCAAAGCGTGTTTTCAGTGAATGGAACACAGTAGTGCTTATATTGATGTAAGAACACTTCTTACAAGGTGTTTCTAAGACATGAGTTGAAAGATGCATTCAGCACATCTGAATGTTGTTTCAGTGAATGGAACATAATATGGCCATTCTCTAATGCTTATACAGATCTGTTTAAAAAGACTTCTTACAAGGTTTTCTAAGAATTCTTTAAAAGATGATTTCAGGACACCTGGCTGGCTTAGTCACTACAGCATGAGACTCTTGTTCTCACAGTGTGAGTTCAAGCCCCACATTGGGATTAGAGATTACTTAAAAATAAAATCTTTTAAAAAAGATGATTTTAACACAGTGTGTGCTCAGTGAGTGGGCTATATAGTCACTGGGTAATGCTTACATTTAATAAATTTAAGAGAACTTCTTAGATGTTTCTTAAAAAAAAAATGTTTATGTATTTAAACATAAAGGAACAGAGAGGGAGCAGGGGAGGGGCAGAGAGAAAGGGAGAGAGAGAATCCCAAGCAGGCTCCATGCAGACTGGGGGCTGGATCCCACGACTCTGAGATCATGACCCAAGCTGAAATCAGGAGTCGGATGCTTAACCAACTGAGCCACCCAGGAGCTCTTTTAGAAGATGTTTCTAAGATGCTATTTGAAAGGAAACTGGGTGAAGAACATATGGGAACTCTGTGATACCCTCTCAATTTTTATGTAAATCTAAATTCATTTAAAAAAAATCGTCTATTTTCAAAAAGAAAAAAAAAGTCTAGTTTTTGTAAGAGATGGGAGGGAAGGGGCTCCTCAGCTCAGCAGCAGGGGTTAGCACCCGCCAGCAAGAAGAAAGAAGACTCATGGGTGCAGACAGATATTTTTGTGAGCGCTAACAGGAAGTTGAGGGTTCACATATGAAGGTCTCAATTTCTCCCCCTTGACGGGAGGTGAGGGTGGGTTCCTTGCCGAGAGACCTACGGAAAAACTGTGGGTTGCAAGTGGTGAAATCTGGAGAGGCCTGAGGGGAGCAGAGGAGGAAGTTGACCAGGAGTCAGAAAAGCGCAATTTCCTGTTACAAATTTGTGCTGCAGGCAGCTCCCAGGAGCAGAGAGCCAAGGGGCTTCAGCCTAGAGGCCTAGATGGACGGTCTCCTTGGAATTTCACATCTTGACCAGCAGAGGGCGCAGAGACACCACACCTTTCCCCACCCCCTTTCGCTTTCCCACACCCCTGGTCTAGATTTCCCAATTTTCTCTTTCCAAAGTTCTAAAGCCTTTGATTTGGGAAGTAAAAAGTTCTTTTCGGAGTTAGCCGTGTTTGAAGGATGAGAAACTCTTTGAAACAGCCCAAAGGAACACCTTTGAGAAGAAAGAATTTGTTTAGGCTTCTGGAAGCTTATTTCTGTTACTTGCCTCCTTCAGGGAAGAGCTGGCAGGGTAAAGGCCCACCATTACTGGGTACCTGGTGAGTGTCAGGTGTTCTAAGTGCTGTCTCATTTAATTCTCACAACCACCTCTGAGTGGTGACTCTCACCCCCATTTTACAGCCGAATAAAGGGAGTCACAGGGAGGTTAAGGGGGTTACCCAGAGATCAATCCTACTGCACTAAGCTGCATGCCTATCTGGTTTTAACCACTTAACAATTCTTCAACAGATGTGTGTGCTGGAAAGCCCGTCCTGGTAGATGCTCTGTGAGGAAAGAATTCTTTGTCAATAAATTTGTTTCTGTGTGTTTCAGCACAGTGGAGAATCCTAGGAGTCAGGAAGCAAAGAAACCTGCTTGGTTTTGTTCAAACCCATCATTTTCCAAATGTATTTGTCCAGAGAACTTTTGTTGTTGTTGTTGTTGTTAACACCTGTTAATATCTACAGAACAAACTTTGTGAAATGCTGTGGTCAGCACCACCACGGTGGCAGGGAGGGGAGTGACCAGACTTGTTTGGGAATGGTGTTTGGGTAGCCAGGTGGAGGGAGAGATGAAGCATAGATAGACTGAGGCATAAAAGATCAGTAAGAGCAGTTTGGGGACTCTTCTACCAGGAGACGATGGCTGTGAGGATGAAGAGGAAGGGACAGACTAGAGAGCAAATCATGAGGTAAAAGCAACAAGTTTGGTGGACCATCACATTGTGCGTATATGGAAGGGTAGTGGACGGCAAGGGTGGGAAGTATGTGGGATGGCTCCTGGGTTCCCGGCTGGCACAGCCAGCTAAACGATGATTTTGTTCATTCGCTAAGAAGGGAAGCCAGGGAGAAGCGAGGTGTATGTGGGTGGAGATGTCTGCAGAACGGTATTCCAGAAGTGAGGAACACGGATCTGCACGTCAGGAGAGAGCTTGTGGATGGAAATAAAGATGTGGAAGACCTGGAAATAAAGGGGTTGACGGAAGAAGAGGACCTAACCAAAAAGACAGAAAGAGAGTGGGAAGAGACCCAGAAGAGAGGTGCATACCAGGAAGCAGGGAGCACTGTTTCTGGAAGGTGGGAGTTGTTGGCTGCTTCAGAGCTCACTGGCAGGGCAAGCCGGGTGAGAAATGAAGATGGCCGTCATGTCAGCCATGTAGAAAGTCACTGATGAATGCAGTTTCAG
This sequence comes from Panthera pardus, assembly GCF_024362965.1. Classification (NCBI taxonomy): domain Eukaryota; kingdom Metazoa; phylum Chordata; class Mammalia; order Carnivora; family Felidae; genus Panthera; species Panthera pardus. The sequence continues at coordinate 56,462,409 of NW_026526876.1, forward strand.
CAGAGTAGACAGAGGCTAATCCAGATTATTATGGGATGCTAAATGAGGCAGGGTGGGGGGTGGGTAGTGAGTCAGTGAGAGATTTCTAGGGAAAAGCAAGATCAAGGGAAGGCTTTGTTATATTCAGGACTAGATACTTGATCACTCCTGGTCGATAGTCTCCCAATACTGCTGCCAATAATTCCTCTAATCCATGGACACACGTCATTCAATCAGCCAAGAGTTGGAATCTATTTTCCCTCCCTCTGTGCTGGCTTTGAGACTTGCTCTGACCAAGAGAGTTGGCAGCAGTGGTGTTTCGGGTCTTCCCACCAAGTTCAGTCCTTAAGAGAAGCAGCAGTTTCCCCTTTTCCCCTCTTGGAACCCAGCAGCCATGCTGTAAGGAAGTCCAAGCTATCTTGCTGGAGAGATGACCCTTGTAGAGAGGCCCTGGAGAAGGCGGGAGGGGCCGTCTTGGGCATTCCAGCACCAGAGAAGATCCCAGATGAATGAATCATCAATGACCCTAGCTGACATCACACGAGGAGAGGAACTGCCAAATCAACCGACAGAATCATGAGAAATAACAGATTGGTGTTTTAAGCCACTTTGGGGTAGTTTGTCACGCAGCAATTGATTGATTGAAATAGCACCGTATCTATGGACTGAAGGGAAGGAGCCAGGGGAGAGACGCTGACTCATAACAGAAGGAGAGTAACTGATGGAGTCTGTTCTGGAGGCTGAAGGGATGGCCCTGGGTGGAGTGGGGGCTGCTTCTTCCCCTGACACAAAAGCAAAGGAGACTGTGGACACGGAGTGTTACAAGGTGGGAAGCTAGGGATTTGCCTGCCCACCACCCCCCCGCATCGCCCAGCCCCCGCTCGGAGCCCTCGGGAGACCTGGCGAGGGAGATGCCCGGACCCACGGGGTGGCAGGACGTGCACCGCCAGCCCACAGGACTTATGCGGGTGACCACCGGCCTCCCTTGCCTCTGGGAAACCCACTCTCCGCGCCTGCCGACAAGGTCCCCGCTCCAGGTCTGAGCTCGTAAATCTCCTTCACACAAAGGGCAATAAATCAGGGGGCTTTGCGAGACCCCCCAGCTCCCTGCGCTCTCCCTCCCCCTTCTGGAGACGATCGGGGCGCAGGAAGCCCCAGGGACAGGGTGGGCGGGGCCGCCCCGGACCCGCCCCCTGCGGCATGTTAATTACAGGCCCCGGAGACCTCTGGGCTTGATTTATGGCGGGGCGGGCCGCGTCCTGGGGCGGGCGCTGGGCACGTCTGGGAGCCTTGGAGGGGCAGGGGCAGGAGCCCCCAGAGGCTCCCAGATTCTGAGGGACTTGTGGAAATGACAATGTTGATAACATCAAATTGTAACTTATTTATATAAATAAAGTATAAACAGAAGAGCAATCGCTCACATTGATTGAGAGACTGCGCCAAACCGGGCTAAACACTTTATTAATTCATTCATCAAATATTTATTGAATGCCTTATTCGGTGCCAGGAATTTTGCATATACTAGCTCATGAACTTCCCCAAACAGCCCGCAAGTTAGGCCTTATGGTTCCCGTTTTGCAAGTCGCAAAATCCCAACAAGAAGCGATTAAGTGACTTCTCCAAGGTCACTAGGCTAGCGAGCAGTGGGTCCAGGACTCATACCCCTGGCTATCTGTCCTTGGAGCTTAACCTTGTTTGAGCAGATAATACTGTCTCTTTGCTATCACTTGCCTCACTGTCTTCTTGCTCTACCAGGAGCTGTGTGACCTTGGGAAAATGCCTTTGCCTTGCTGAGTCCAGTTTGTCCTTGTTGGCAAAAGACGCACTCTTCCCTACCTACATCACAAGAAGTTAGGAGGATGAAACTAAACAGAAGTTTATGGAAATGTTTTTAAAAACTATCTGTAGAATAAAGCAGAAGTGAGGAGAATAGATCTATCTATGAGAAAGTCTGTCCTATCTGTGATTGGAGAACCATTCAAAGAGAAAAACAAAAAGCAACAGAGGCAATATTTGAAAAGATAAAGGAGAGGAATTTCACCAGTCTAGAAGAGATAACAAACCACAAATTCAAGAAGCCCAACAGATCCTAGAAACTAAAATTTTTAAAAAACTCACATGCTTAAATGTGTTATAGTGAACTATCAAAACCCACAAACACCGAAAAGCTTTGAAAACCAATCTGGAAAAAAAAATTACCTTCAAGAGAGTGACAGTTACTCCGAAGCTGTTACTTCCATAGCAGTGGAAGTAAAAAGACAACATCGTATCTTCAAAGTGATTTTTTTTCAATGTAATCATCAACCAAGACTTGCATGGGAGAAATAAAGGTGAGAGTCATCACCAGGAGGCTTTCAGTAGAGGGAAGTCTAAAGACTGTAATTGAGGCAGAAATAAACGCCCCCTGATGGAATGCCTGAGACACAGGAGGTAACGTAGAGCAAAGAAATTCATAAATCTATGAGCAAATTTAAGTGAACATTGATTGTATTTTTAAAAATCTGTAAGACTCTGTATGAAAACTGTATTAGTTAAGGTGATGGTAGATGCAGCCCTTCTCCAGGCTTCTTCTCCCTTTAGACTCCCGCTCCCAGCTCCCACAGATGCCCTAGGTCTTCAAGCCAGGAGGAAGGGGACGGAGCGTGGAGGCTGCATTATTATCCACAGAACTGCAAGTGACTGTACATCACTTCTGCAGATATTCACAGGAGAACTCAGCCAACTGCAGGAAAGGCTGGGAAGTGGCATAGTGCTGTATTAATTATCTGTTGCTATACATAACAAATTATCTCAAGACTTATTGGCTTAAAACAACAATGGACACTATTAATTATTCTGGTCGCTATGGGTCAGGATTTGAGGAGCTGCCTACTTGGTGGTTTTCTTCCCCTTTTGTGCATGACGGAGGATGCATGTAACTCCTAGAACTCCTGCAGCTATTTTGCCACCATGAGGGAAGCCACCTTGAGAAAGAAACATATATAGAAGAGATAGAAAAGAGTCAAAGAAGAATAAACATGGAGATGATTAAACTAGACAGAAGGATCCTAAAATCCCCATGGAAGCGTAAAGGGCCAAGAACATCCAAAACAATTCTGAAAATGACCGAGGAGACCAAGGCATTGCCAGATCACACGAGGATTAAACAGAAATGGTTGGAGGTGGCATTATAGACATGTGGCATTACACATCACTGGAGACAGAATAAGGTATTTATCAAATGGAGTTGGAAAATTTGGCACCTGGGTTCCAATAATAATAAAAATAGGAATCTGATAATAATGAAAAAGCAATAACAGTAAAAGTGGCTACCATCTACTAACACCTACAAAGTCATAGAAATATACATTCAATTTATCTCATTCTATCCTCACACCAACCCTACAGGGTAGGGGATATTACTTACGGTTCCCACTTGACAGATGAGAAAATTGAACTTCAGGAAGGCAGAGGTGGTTCCTTGAGACCACACCTGGCTGTCAGCCTCCTGGGCACTGGGGGAGAGCCCTGTTTCTCCTCCCCCACGGCAGGGCCCTGTCCTAAGAATTCCAGGCAGGGGCAGTGGCTGCCTCTCCGGGAGACAGGGAGGCAGTGTCCTCAGTCTACACCAAGCCTGGCCCCAGGACCCAGAATTCCTACCTCATCCCCGACTGACTCTGGGGCAGATCTGTGGCTGATTAGAACCACGCTAAAATCACAGAGGCCCTTTGTCATTGCTTTAATGAGAAGCCAATCACCAGGTCATTAGTGGGTGGAGGTGATAAGGAGTTTGGTACTGGGATGGGAGGAAGGAGGATGCTCTTACTTCCTGGATGATTTACAGCTGCAGTGGCCAGACTGGCTGAGGAAGGGAGGAGGGTGGCAGCAGGAGGAGAAAGTTAGCATTCCTTGGACACTTAGAGGACCCAGGCCCTGTGCCGAGAGCATACCATGCTGTTTCATTTGATCTTCACAACAAATCTGATGAAGCAGTACTATAATATGGCCCCATTTTATGGACAAGGAAGCTGAGGCTCAGAGAGGTTAACTGAGCATTTTGCCCAAGGATATACAGCTAATAAATGATGCTCCTATTCCAGAGCCCAAACAACTCATTCTGCTGTTAAGTGTTATAGGCACAGCAGAGGTGAGTGTAGGTGAAGGGCCAAGAAATATTCTAGCTTTAGACTAAGAAGGAATAAGCTGTCAGGGGTGCTTGACTGAGGGAAGTGAGTCTGTGGGCTGGGAGTTGGAGCAGGGGGAGAGAGCCATATGCCTGCATGAGAGTGGAAGAAAGAACCCCTGGGGTGGTAAGTCTGCCAGAGAGAGGATAGCAATCATAATAACAAAATAGTAATAAGTACGTATGTGCCAGGCACTGCACCAAGGGTTCTCTGCATGGTGCCATTTACTTATCCCAATCTGGTTGGGAGGCAGTTACCAATCCATTTTATAGAATGAGGACACTGAGGGTCAAAGAGACTAAAGTACCTGCCCCAGGTCTCAAAGCCGGTACGTGGCAGGTACAGGCTGGGGAGTAATAGAGGGGAAACAGGATGGTTGCTTACTCTCTGCTTTGTGTTGTCAGGATTCTTGGTTGTAAACAACCAAACCCAATCTGGTTCACTTAAGCAGAAGAAGAACTTATTGGGTAGCTCTGAGGCAGCTCACAAGATCAATGGAAAGAAAGGCTGGCGTTCAAGTTTGGGAAACTCATAGGAATTACAGGAAAGGGGGTGGCTGGACCCACACCTAAGCAATAACCTCCTGTGGATGCCCCACAGGACACTCGCGGCTACTGGCCCAGGTGCTGGCAGAGCAATTTCTCTTCTCTTGCCCGTTTCTTTAGGACACCTGCTCCACACTCAAGTCAAGGAGTCAAGTACCTAGACTCCTGTCTGTCCCAGCTGCGAGGAATCCCTCCCACCTAGAGCCCCACCATGGAGGTGCCCCTCCCCCCAGGTAAGAATACTATTAGATAAAAAGCTTCTGCACAGTGAAGGAAACAATCAACGAAACTAAAAGGCAGACTGTGGAATGGCAGAAGATATTTGCAAATGACATATCTGATAAAGGGTTAGTATCCAGAATCTATAAAGAACTTATCAAACTCAACATCCAAAAAACAAACAACCCAGTAAAGAAATGGGCAGAAGACATGAGTAGACACTTTCCAAAGAAGACATCCAGATGGCTAACAGACACAAGAAAAGATGCTCAACATCACTCATCATCAGGGAAATACAAATCAAAACCATGATGAGATACCACCTGACACCTGTGAGAATGGCTAAAACTAACAACACAAGAAACAACAGATGTTGGCAAGGATGTGGGGAAAGGGGAACCCTCTTGCACTGCTGGTGGGAATGTAAACTGGTGCAGCCACTCTGAAGAACAGTATGAAGGCTCCTAAAAAAAAAAAAAAAAAACTAAACTAAAAATAGAACTGTTCTATGATCCAGCAATTGCACTATTAGGTATTACCCAAAGAATACAAAAATACATATTCGAAGGGGTACATGCATCCCCGTTTATAGCAGCATTATCAACAATAGCCAAACTATGGAGGAAGCCCAAATGTCCATCCACTGATGAATGGATAAAGAAGATGCGGTATAGGGGCACCTGGGTGGCTCAGTCAGTTAAGTGTCTAACTCTTGATTTGGGCTCATGTCATGATCTCATGGTTCATGGGTTCAAGCCCCACTTCGGACTCTGTGCTGAAGGTGTGGAGTCTGCTTGGCATTCTCTCTTTCCCTCTCTCTGCCCCTCCTCCCTTGTGCTTACTCTCTCTCTCTCTCTCAAAATAAACAAAATAAACATTAAAGGGGCCCTTGGGTGGCTGAGTTGGTTAAGCGTCCAACTTCGGCTCAGGTCACAATCTCACAGTTCATGGGTTCGAGCCCTGCATCAGGCTCTGTGCTGACAGCTCAGATCCTGGAGCCTGCTTTGGATTCTGTGTCTCCCTCTCTCTCTGCCCCTCCCCTGCTCACACTCTTTCTCTCACTTGCTCAAAAAATAAACATCAAAAAATTTTAAATAGACATTAAAAAGATATGTATACACACACACACACACACACTGGAATATTACTCAGCCATCAGAAAATGAAATCTTGCCATTTGCAATGACGTGGATGAAGCTAGAATGTATTATGCTAAGCGAAGTAAGTCAATCAGAGAAAGACAAATACCATACGATTTCCCTCATATGCGGAATTTAAGAAATAAAACAGATGAACATATGGGAAGGGTGAGATAAGAGAAAAGAGGGAAACAAACCAAAAGAGAACTCTTAACAATAGGGAACAAACTGAGGGTGGATGGAGGGAGGTGGGTGGGAGGTGGACTAGATGGGCGATGGGTACTAAGGAGGGCACTTGTTGCGATGAGCACTGGGTGTTGTGTGTAAGTGATGAATCACTGAATTCTACTCCCGAAATCAATAATGCACTGTATGTTAACTAACTAAAATTAAAAAAAAAAAAAGACTATTCACATGGTACCAGCAAACAATGACAACAACAACAACAACAACAACAACAACAACAACAACAAACCATTCAGGAATGCTCCAGTGCTCCAGGTCTCCCCACCCCCAGCCCCAGAGGTGACCATAACACCATCAGCTCTCTGCCTTTCCTGAGTATTCTCCAAGTCCACACCTGAACCCTAGTTCAGAGAGCCCATCACCAGGAGCTGATCCGAAATCCCAGACTTCCAGTTTTTGAAGGGGGACAGGGAAATAGCACTTTCTTTTCATCATCTGCTACATCCAGTTGGTTGCCTCCATGTACCAATTCTACTTTCCAAACAGATGTTGACTCCAGCACCCCCCCCACACACACACACCTGCATACCTCAGGCCCCTCCCCTGCCACCTGAACCCCTGCAGTAGCTTCTTAACCAATTTGCCTTAGATCTATTCTCCATACTGCTCAGAGGAGCTACAATCCATGTACAACTGTGTCACTCCTCAACTTAATATCCTTTTGTGGTACCTGGTGACCTACAGTGACCACAAGCTTTCTGGCATAATGCCTCGTAATCCCCAGCTTCATCTCCCACTCCCTGGTCTCCCATATCATGGTTTGGCAAAGCCAATTGACTGCATTGTTCCCATCTGATGGCTTATACGTCCAGGCTTTGGCATATGTTGCTCCCTAGATTGTCAATGCTTTCCACCCCTTGTCTGCTTGGCACACTCCTATACTCCTATTCATCCTTTGAAATCGAGTTCAGGCATCATCTCCCCTGTAAAACCCTTCCTGTCCCCTCTTAGAAACTCATCCTCCAATCTCTGCACCACTTCTAAACCTTGCGTTCTCTTGTTTCATGCTATGGAAAACAATTGTTTACGAGATACTATTCTGCACTGGATGGTGAGCTCCGTGAGGGCAGGAACCACATCCATTTTGTTCATCATTGTATCTTCAGTGCCTAATCCGAGACCTGGCAAAGAGGTGCTCAATAAATGTGTAACTTAACTGACCAGGAAAGGCTTGCTGGGATCACAGGGGATGAATGAAAGAGAAGAGGGTTTTAGGAGACTGGCGATTGGGGGTGACAAGAGCCAGACCTCGTTTATAGGGGTGAGAACTGATGCTGGGCGAGGCAAGGAAGATGTTCATTGTAGGTTGTCAGAAAGACTAAGTCAGAGAAAGCAGCCCAAGCACATTTGTATTTCCAAGGAAGGAGCCAGTGGAGAGGGAAAGCTGTGAAACCAAGGGAGAGGCAACCGATGAGACAAGGTCCCCAGAAGAGGTGGAGTGGAGGCAGGGAGGAGAGAAGAAGCCTTTCTTCCCAGAGCACTGGCAGGGGGAGGAAGGACACTAAGAGATGGGTGCTGCCCAGAGGGGAGGGGAGAGTCCTCATCCAGCAGTTGGAGAAACAGAAAGCTAATAGTTTTTCTTTCTTCTTCTTTTTTAAAAGTTTATTTATTTATTTTGAGATAGGGAGGGAGAGAGAGAGAGAGAGCACAGGAGGAGCGGAGGGCGGCGGAGAGAATCCCAAGCAGGCTCCCCACTAAGTGCAGAGTCTGACTTGGGGCTCGAACTCATAAACTGTGAGATCACGACCTGAGCCGAAACCAAGAGTCAGACGCTTAACTGACTGAATCACCCAGGTGCCCCTCTTTTTTTCTTTTAATTAAAAAAAAAAAACATTTTTATTTTATTTAATTTTTTAAAGTAGGCTTCATGCCCAGGGTAGAGCCCAAAGCAGCTTAAACTCATGATACTGAGATCAAGACTTGAGCTGAGATCAAGAGTTGGACACTTAACCAACTGAGCCACTCAGGTGTCCCCAAATTTTTATTTTTAAAAGATTTTATTTTTAAGTAATCTCTGTACCCAGTGTGGGGCTTGAACTTACAATCCTGAGACCAAGGGTCCTTCCGACTGAGCCAGTCAGGCGCCCCGGTTTTGTTTTTAAAGATCCATGAAGTGAAGGGGAGGAAATAAATGTTTAATGACTTCCCATATCTTGTCAAGTAAAATGGGAAGATATTGCCATAGCCTACATGGCCAAGTGACCCAAGCTCACTTGTTGCTCTGTCCCACCCTCACTGGCCACCTTGCTTGTGGATGCTGTCCTGAAACTCAGACATACTCTCCTGCCTTAAGACCTGTGCACATGCTGTTCCCTCTGCCTGGAAGCTCTTCCTCAAGATAGCCACAATGCCTTGTCTCATTCAAATCCTTACTCAGATGTCACTTTCTCAGGTGGGCTTCCTCTTACCCCACATCCCCCAACCCCTGAACCTATACATACACTCTTCATTTTCTGTTTTCTGGTGTTATTTTTACCTTCTAATATACTTTTCCTTTAAAATTTTTAATGTTTTTTAAAATTTATTTTTGTGAGAGAGACAGAGTATGAGCAGGGGAGGGGCAGAGAGAGAGGGAGACACAGAATCCCAAGCAGGCTCCAGGCTCTGAGCTGTCAGCAGAGTCTGATAAGCGGCTGGAGCCCACAGACAGCGAGATCATGACCTGAGCTGAAGTCGGACACTTAACCGACTGAGCCACCCAGGCGCTCCTATACTTGTGGGTTTTTTTTTTTTTAAGTTTATTTATTTACGGGGGGGGGGGGGACAGACAGAGAGGGAGAGAGAGAATCCCTAGCAGGTTCCATGCTGTCAGCGTGGAGCTGGGTGTGGGGCTTGAACCCACAAACAGTGAGATCACAACCCTGAGCCAAACCAAGAGAGTCAGTTGCTCAAACCACTGAGCCACTCAGGTGCCCCCTGATATACTTATAATGGTACTTATTTACTATACAAATTACTTATTTTTCTCGTTATTTGCTCTCCGCACTAGAATGTGACTTCCATGAGGACAGGTTTTTGTTCTATTATTACTCTACACCAGTAACTAGCACAGTAGGCAGTCAATACATTTTTGTTGAATGAATGAATGAATGAATGAGCAGAGCCTGAAACTGAACCCGAACCTGCCGGATCCCAAATTACCGCTACTCTGAGCCCATCTCTGAATTGAACTGCTAAGGGTCTCAGCCTGAAAACGAAGGAAGACTGCAGGCCTTTCTGGGGGTCGGCTCTCCCGCCCCGCTCGAGTTCTCAGGACCCCGTGGGCTCGATTCCCCCGGAACGCCCGTCCCTCGGTCTGGGCTTTCCCTCCGAGGTGGGACTTCTGCCCTCCCCCCGGGGGAGCGACGCCGGAACTTCCAGAGGAAGAGCAGGAATTTCTGAATTCCAGGCCCAGTCGAGCGGTAATAGGCACCTTCGCGGCCGCCAGCGGAACCGCCTGGCCCTAAATCACGGCCGCGGCCCCTCCTCCCTCCGCCCGCCCCGGCCGGGTGAAGCTGTGCTCCTGGGCGGGGGCGGGGTCCAGCCGCGCCGCGGGAGGGACCCGCCGCCGCTGCAGGTGCCGCGGAAATGCTTGCCCCGCTGCCCGCCTTTGAAGTCCGGCCGCACTGCCCGCGCTCGCCGCGCCCGAGCCCCACCGCGGAGCCCCACACCCCGGGGACTGCAGCCGGGATCCGACGGAGTCCTCCCCCGGATTCCTGGGATTCGTGGGCGGCGGGCCGAGGGCGGCGGGGGCGCTTCACTCCGGGAACCCCGGCCATTTGTCAAGAGAGTGTGGCTCAGAATTATTAATTTGGAGCCGTGGGCCATTTCCTGACTTGTTCGGGGAAGGGTGGGGGAGCAGGCCTGGAAACGTACGACACACGGGAAGGAAAAGCCAGAACTGTTTGGGGGGAAGGGATTGGGAGGGTAGGCTCCTTTCCAGGCCTGGGAAATTGTGCTGTTGGGACATTTTCTTTGTTTTTCCCCAATCTCGTTTTAAGGGTTCATGTTAGGGGGCCAGAAGAGAAGTCAGTGGTTCAATCTCATGTTTTTGTTTTTGTTTTTGTTTTTCCCTTATTGATTTTCTATGGCTATTTTGTTCCTTTTGAGACCCATAGTTGTCTCTTGCCATAAATTTTCCCTGCATCCACCGCATGGATAGGGATGCTCTAAAGTTAATGTGCAAGAAACAAATTGTGTGTAGTCACAATTACTCTTGAATAAACATTAAATTGTGGCATGCAAGGCATAATGTATATAACCCTCAACAGGCATTCTTATGCAAGCTGATATTTAATAGCCACTGAGCTAGACTCTGGAAGAACAAATCTATCTTTCTGAGCATTCCAATCACTTTTGCTGTTAGAAAATTTTTTTAATGTTTTACTTTTTTTTTTGAGAGAGAGAGAGAGGGCGTGGGGGCGGCAGAGAGAGAAGGAGGCACAGAATCCGAAGCAGGCTCCAGGCTCTGAGCTGTCAGTACAGAGCAGGATGCGGGGCTTGAACTCATGAACTGTGAGATCATGACCTGAGCTGAAGTTAGAGGCTTAACCCACTGAACCACCCAGGAGCCCCTGCCCCTTTGCTGTTAAGACAGAATTTTGAATTCAGTAGACGTGGGGTGGGGTCTGAGAAGTTTTCTGTCCATGCTGCTGCCACCACAACACACTTTGAGAACCACAGCTTATTTGTTTTGAGATTTTATGTTTAACCTCTACAGCCAACGTGGGGCTCAAACTTACAACCTCCAAGATCGAGAGTTACATGCTCCACTGACTGGGCCAGCCAGGTGCCCTGAGAACCACAGCTTTGACAGCTGTCAAATTCCCTCCAGGGAATAGGGTGGGTGGGGAATTTTAAAGCACTTTTATTTGGCTGCAAGGTTTATTTCCTTCTATTATAATATTGGGCTTCTATAGACTTAAGTTAATACACATACTTGTGGCTGTCAACACATGTTAAAGCTTATAGCACTGGGCCCGGTATTTGTAGATGGTCAATAAATATTTACTGGATTTGAATATACAGCCCGTTTGATCAGAGCAGTGTGGAATTTCCAGAGTTTCATGAATTTCTTAATATCAAGGATTGCACCATTTGGTCAACGTTCAGAAAATATTTCCTTGCACCTCCTATGTACCAGGCACTGTGGTAGGCCTGGGAGTACAGAGGCGGTCCCAGATGTGGACACAACATGAACATAACAGTATATAATATGATCTGCTACATTCTGAGATGGAGTTAAGAAAGGGAGCCCTGCAGGGAAGGGCTCAGGGCTGGCTTCACCGAGGAGGAAAGCTGCGGAAGCTGGTGACCCGCTGCAGGCCGCCAAGATCCATCCAGAACTCTACAGACAAAGAGGCCTAAAGCCTTCCCAACGTGCCCATGTAGGAAGCTGCAGGCTGATCTTGAATCCCCTCCAGCTACTCCTGGCTTACTGGGCCCTTGCTCACCTGCCGTAGGGTAAGCATGTGAGCCCTGGTTTGTCACTTCTGCTCTCCGGTGCTCTCCTTCGGGTCCCAGCGGCCATCAGTCCAGCTGGGGTCAGAAAGAGGATTAGCCAAGGAAACACCAGGCAGCAAATCTTAGCCCAGGAGGCAGGCAGTTGGGCTGCTCAGGACTTTTCCTGGCTTCCAGTCTATATTCTCTCTTCTTTCCTGCTTGTCTCTCTTCATTTGGCGGGCCCTCCCTCCCTACTCCAACCCTTCTCTGTACCAGACAAGTTCTTTTTATTTTTTACACTTGGTTGAAACTGTTTGAATCTCTTAATGGCTTTTGTTTCCAAGGGCAGGAGCCAGGCCTCTAATACCTGCAGGTGGTCAGTGGGGGTTGCTGGTGCTGGGGGTGTGGGACTCCCTGAGTTGAGAATGCAGGTCCAGCCCAGAGGGGTTAAGACTGTGGTCTGTAAATAGGAGTCACACAGCTCAGCCCTCTGACTTGCGGCACGTTACTTACTTTTCTCTAGGTTGCAGTTTCCAGCCTGTAAAATGGGTATTATAATAACAGGGCCTTCCGTATAGGATTGTTGTGTGGCCAAGATATGTTTCAGAAGCACTTAGTAAAATAAATAAATAAATAAATAAATACAAAGCACTTAGTGCTATGCCTGGCCTATAATAAGCATTCAATAGAAATCAGTATCAATATTACTAAGATAATGAGGAGCACCTGAGTGGCTCAGTCGGTTGAGCATCCGACTTTGGCTCAGGTCATGATCTCACAGCTCGTAAGTTCGAGCCCCACATTGGGCTCTGTGCTGACAGCTCAGAGCCTGGAGCCTGCTTCAGATTCCGTGTCTTCCTCTTTATCTGCTCCTCCCCTGCTCCAACTCCCTCTCTCCCTCTCTCTCAAAACTAAATAAACATTAAAAAAAAAAAAAAAAAGAGGATGATTGCTATTACTAGTAATGATTGCTAAGCAGCATCCTGCTCATGGTGGATTGTGAGTTCTCACTAGTGGAGGGAAAGGTGATGCAAACAGTTTAAGCTTGTTTATTACTTGACTGGCACCCTCCCTCAGCTCACACACTGCCCCAGGCAGACTCTCCCCTCTGGGAGGCTCCCCTGAGGATCTGTGGGAAGGACTCCTCAGATAGGTCATCTCCATCCTTCTGTGGAGGTGAGGGGTGCTTGGGGCTTGCCCGTCTATTTCCTCCTGATCATGGGTAATGGGCTCCCTGGAGACACCATGAGGGAGGGGAGGCCTTGTTGGTGGTAATACTCAGGCTGAGGTTACCCTTGAGAAAACCAGGTGCAGTATTTCTTGAGGCCTCCTCTTTACTGGAGTCTATTTCACTGAGTCCTCTGAGACTGGTATCCTATTTTGCAGGTGGAGGACTCAAATATCAGATGAGTTTTGATCCAAAACTTGTGCTCATTACCTCTACACTACTATGTCCTACACTCAGGGCCAGATTCATTGGCATGGGACGTGGGCACCCCATGCTTAAAAGGGCCCCCAGCTCAGCTGAATGTTCTCCTGTCACCGTCTCGAAATTTGCAATGATTTTGAACAAGGAGCCCAGTTTTCATTTTGTACAGGGCGCTGCAAATTATGTAGCTGGTCCTGTCCACCTTCTTTTGTAGAAAGGATGTCTTCCTTGCAAAGAAAAGGAAATTGAAGTATATAGAAAACAGGAGTGGCACAAAGTCATGTAGCAAGTTGGTAGCAGAACCAGAACCAGGTCTCCTGACTCCCTGTCCAGTGGAATTCTCTGGAAGCACTCATATGTCTAACCGTGCCCTGGATGGGGGCAATTTCAGAAGAAGACACTGGCTGGGGGGTGGCGGGGGGAGGGCTCCCATTCACCATATCACCTCTCCCACCTGGCCCTTCTGGGAATGAAATGTCCATCTGCTGCCTCCTGACCTGCCTACCTTGGACCCTAGGGGCCAGGCTTTTCTGAAGGGCTGGGCAAGGCCATGAGCAGGGCAGTGACTCATTTCTCTCTAGAGTGGTTAAAGGACATGGATAGGGGTAGCAGCAGAGGTGGCCATAGAATGTGATACTCAGGAACCAAATTCTCTGGGTGTTGACCTGATGACCTCTTGACCTGAGATGACCCATTGAGACTGACATCCTGTTAGTTAAGCTGGATTCTACTGGCCACAGTTGGACATCTGTGGCCTATGCTCTGTATAGAATCCTGCTAGAGGCATGCATTTCTGTGTGATTTGGTGTGTGTTTGTGTGTGTGTGTTGTGGGGATGAAAACATCCAGTTCTGTCTGCTTTCATTCACTTTGTAATTTCACAGATATTGCAGATTTGGGGAATAGAGCCCCAGAAATACAAATGTCCTTAGGATGCTTATAGTCTAGTGAGCAAGACAGATAATAAAATAAATAATCACAGATAAATACACAATTTGTTTCCTAGTGCCGTGTTCTTTTTCTCCACGGAGCAATTAATAGTTTGAAACAATGGGATTATTGGTATGCTCTTTGGTGAGAAGGATGTGAACCCTATACTCATCCCAGCTGGATGCCAGAGCAAACCTTCACATTTTGGAGGCTTTTGAATTGTGGCTGGGAATGACATTGACTTTGCTGCTTCAAATAACTCACTTGTGGATGCCTGAAATTCCACTGAGGGTCCTTCTCTAGGATTAAACATTATTCTTTTTCTGAGACTCTATTTAAAATTCAAATCCCTGCGAGGTGTGTGTGGGGGAGTGATGCCTGGGTGGCTCAGTCCGTTAAGCATCCGACTTCTGCTCAGGTCATGATCTCACAGTTCATGGGTTCAAGCCTGCCTTGGGCTGTGCTGACAGCTCAGAGCCTGGACCCTACTTCGGATTCTGTGTCTTTCTCTCTGCCCTCCCCCACTCACTCTCTGTCTCTCAAAAATAAACCTTGAAAAAAAATTTACATTCAAATCCTTGGAAATGGGGAGGGGTGGTGGGTGGGTGGGTTCACTGAGTTCATAACATGGCAGTGCTGTGTCATGAGACAGAGCAGCCCAAGGACCCTGAACACCAAAAGATGCCCCTGATGGGTACCACAAGGGGAGCCAGGGTTTCACAAGACAATCTCCATCACCCTCTGCTGCTGGCTCAGTCCAGTTCTGCCTTCTGAAGGGGGGGGGGGGGGCAAAGGGAGATAGAGGGAGAGTAAGGTCCAAACAAAACCCAAACCCAGAATCCCAGGCAAGCTCACTCTGGTAGCTAGAAAAGCCAGAAGCTTCAGGTCTCTCTTACCTGCAGGCCCCTGCTGTATCAAATCTGTCCCTCCCTTATTGGCCCCACGGGGACAGTAATGCTTTGCTCAAGCACAGCTTTATGGTTGTACAAGCCTTGACGAGAACTTTCAAGGTTCTTGAAACACACTCAACTACCACGGCGACCCTCTGTGTACCTATCGGCACTCCTGCCCAGGGGCCAAATTTGGCACTGTATTTGGGGTCTGCAGGTGGAACGTGTGTTCAACCTGGTCACCCGAGAGAGGACCTGGAGTGAGGCAGGGCAAGTTCTCCCTGGCGGCTGGAGCACTGCCCCAGGCATGGCCGGGCTGCCGGGTCTGGTCCCCTCTTGCAAGAATCTGCATGCTTCCTCCCTTCCTTGCTTCCTTCCTCCCGGTTCCTCCCTCGCCAACCTACCTGGAGGCAGGTAATAAAGCAGGAGGAGGGAGATGAATGGATGAGGAGGGTGGAGAGCCACGTGGTGCCATAAAGCCCAGCTAGAGAAGGCCTGTCCGGGAGTGTCCAGCCTGCAGGAGTCAACGCTCAGTAGGTGAGGACTGTCAGCCCCGCGAGCCGGAGCCGGGGCTGCAAGGCCCGGGGAAGGCCATGCACCGAGGCGGGCCGGGACCAGGCCTCAGAGGCCTGAAGGGGGCCGAGGGCCCCGCCGAGGACTTGGGGGGCTCTTGCCTGGAGGCCGGCAGGGATTTTGGGGTGCTGAAGGAGAACGGCGAGGCCGAGGAGACGGCGAGCGGCAGGAAACGCGCCCGGCCGGCGCGCTCCAAGGCGCGGCGCATGGCGGCCAACGTGCGGGAGCGCAAGCGCATCCTGGACTACAACGAGGCCTTCAACGCGCTGCGCAGGGCGCTGCGGCACGACCTGGGCGGCAAGAGGCTCTCCAAGATCGCCACGCTGCGCAGGGCCATCCACCGCATCGCGGCGCTCTCCCTAGTCCTGCGCGCCAGCCCCGCGCCCCGCTGGCACTGCGGGCACCTGGAGTGCCACGGCCAGGCCGCGCGTGCCGGGGGCGGCGGGGACGCGGGCTCCAGCCCGCCGCCGCCCGCCCCGCCGCCCGCCGGCCCCTTCGCGCCGCGCTGCGCCTCGTGTTCCCCGCACACGCACCCGGGACGGCCCAGGGCGGTGGCCGAAGCTCAGGGCGCGGCCCAGGCGTCCGCGGGAAGCTGGCGCCGCGGTCCTGGGGCTCCCTTGGCCTGGCCGCGGGGCCACCCGCGAGCGGGCCCCGGGTTGGGCTTCCAGCACTCCTGACTGGCTCCAGAGAGACCCGGTGGGCCTGGAGGGAGGCCGGCCAGGGAGGAGCCAACGGCAGGATGACTACTAAAGGGAAGACTGCAAAAAACCGTCCTGGACCAAGAAAAACTGAATGGCTGAGGCCAGAGAGAGAGAGAGGAGGCAGCCTTGCCAGTAGGAAGGAACTGAGCCCAAGGCTGCGCTCCCCAGCACCTTCCTCCTCAGCCTGAAGCCCAACCAGGGATGGCAACTCCAGGAAAGGAGCAGGATCCTGCTGGGTTCTTTTTTATGTTTGGACTTGATGAACTCTTCTCAGAAAGTGATCTTTGCGTTCCTGTGCCTCTGAGTCCTATCTCTTGCTGCTTTTTAGGAGAAAGAGGGCTTTTGGACGGGGGGGAGGGAGGGGCTTGTAGGTGGGAGTGTGGGTGACACCTGGTGTGGTCTGATGACAGTGTGGGGTCCATGTCCCCAGCCTGTGCTGATACCCCAAGTCTGTGATCTAAGAGAGGCAACAGAAGGAGCCAAATAAAAAGGAAAAGCTATCATCTCCGTCTGCTATCAGATGTCCACTGGGCCCAGTGGCCCAGGGTGGCAGAAAGGCCTGAGGTGTGGGGGCTCACTGTGGAATGTCGGTCTCCCACGGCCTGATTCCCACAGGTAGGTACCTGATTCATGGCAGGGCCCTAGGTGTGGCTGAGCAGTGTGAGGAGCACTGTGGGAAATGACATTATTTGGAGAGGGGGAGCGGCACCAGGAGACTCAGGATGCAGTCAGCCTCATCTCTGGGACCCGTCACCCTGCAGAGCTGCTGTCTGCAGTGAGCCACTGTGAGGGCTGCAATGGTAGAAGAGTCCGGACCAGTCTCAGGAAAGGAAGCCTAGGGCCGACCAGGGACTGGGGGTGGGTGAGTCCTGCTTGTACCCTGAGTGTGGGTGAATGGAGCTCCCAGGGAAAATTGGTCCAGTGCATAGAGCCAGGGCCTCTATGATGAGAGGCAGACATAGAATCAGGAAAGATTATGAGGAGGAGGTCAAGGGAATTAGGGCCAAATCTGCTGAGAAAGTGGGAGGCACAACCAGCCCTCCCAGAGAAGTCTGGAGAGCTTTTGCATCTAAGATGAGCACTCCCAAGCTAGTGTCTGGCTTCACTCCTGCTGACCGGGCTGATGTTGCAGCTGCTGCTGGCTGGGGTGAGAACCCAGATGTGCCAGAGGAGGGCTGGGGGTTCTCTGGTCTCCTTGGAGAGCTGGACACTTGCCAGCTTGGAGAAGAAGAGTTACACGGCTCGGAATGGGGGCTATGACGGAAGCTGGAGAGACAGCCATAGACCCCAGGATAAGTGAAGGGTCCCCAAAACAGTCAAGATGAGGCTCAGTGCCTTAATTAAAGATATACTTGCTTTCTGCAAGTGAGACACTGGCTGGCCCACTTGGCATCCTGCCCTCGGCCCATAGGTATCAGGGTTCCCAATTTCACAGGGCAGGTAGCTGCCGCACAGATCACAGGAAAGCTTTGACTCTGGGCAGAGGAGTCCTAGGGTCCAACCAGGAACAAAATGTGGGAATCTGGCCCCAGACCTGCCCACTGAGCCTTCCATCTCATGGAGAGGCAGTGCCACCGTCTGATAGTGTAAAGGAAAGAGCCAGACAGGCCTGGGATCCAGTCTCCGCTCTGCCACTTACTACATGTGTGACCCATGGCATCACTTGACCTCTCTAAGCCTCTAGTTCCTCACCTCTGACACAGATGATTCTACCTCAGGGTGGCTGTGAGGGTTAACATTTGTTCATAATGTAATTTCTGGCAATTAGAAGGCTTTCATAAATTGTTACTGTTTGTATATTATTATAATCTCAGACCAGTTTGGACAATGCTTCTGCCTAGCTTCAGACCCAGATTTTTATGTCCTGGAAACATGATAAAATGACCAGCAAGTCCTGTTTTCTTAAGTTGCAGGATAGAGAGAGCTCAGAGTTCTGGCCCAGTTTTACGGTCAGTGCAGGAATGGCGAGAGCGCCCCCTGCAGGTGGAGGCGTGAATGTGCAGCAGATGTTTGAAGTCAGAGGGAGGGATGTGAAAGTAGTTCTCAGTCTCTTCACCTTCCAGCTGAGTGACCTTGGGCAAAATGCTCAAGGGACTTGAGCCTTGGGGTTCCCCTCTGTATAACAGGCTAAAATAAGTACTTACATCGTAGGCTGTTGTGCAGACTAAATGAGATAATGCATTTCAAGCACTTAGCATAGTGCCTGTAAGCACTCACTGAGTGGAAGCTATTACGACATATTCTGTTCAGTAGGTTGTTATAAAGACAGAATGCATGGGAGGGTGTTTTATAAACTAAAGTCCACACACATTAGCTATTGTTTTATCAGGGCCATGTGTTTTGTATATTTTCACGCTGATAGGTGTTTGCCTAGCATTCAATTTTTTTTTTTTAATGCCATAAAAGTTTTCTGATGTGTACACATCACAGGAGTGCTTATCTAGACGTGTGGACATCTAAATATTTGTGTGTGCATACATGTCTGTATTGATCTAACAGGTACTCCCTGCCTCTCCCTGATGCATTAGAGTCTCCTGGACCAGAATGCCCTTCATTATGGGCCATCTGGGTTTTCTGAAACCCTTGCTTGATTTTTTTAAATGTTTATTTATTTTTGAGAGAGAAAGAGAGACAGGGTGAGCAGGGGAGGGGCAGAGAGAGAGCGAGACACAGAATCCCAAGCAGGCTCCAGGCTCTGAGCTGTCAGCACAGAGCCTGATGTGGGGCTTTAACCCACAAACTGCAAGATCATGATGTGAGCCAAAGTCGGCTGCTTAACTGACTGAGCCACCCAGGCGCCCCTTGCTTGATTTATTTTTTAAGTTTTATTTATTTACTTTGAGAGAAAGAGAAAGCATTATGTGGGGAGGGGCAGAGAGAGAGGGAGACAGAGAATCCAAAGCAGGCTCCCTGCTGTCAGCACAGAGTCCGACGTGGAGCTTGAACTCATGAACCGTGAGATCATGACCTGAGCCAAAGCTGGACGCTTAACTGACTGAGCCACCCAGGTGCCCCTGATTTTTAAAAATCTGCTTCCCAAGCCTGTATCCATTCTCCAAGATGACTGACTTACTGTGGAGAGGAGCAGCTAAATCTGTGATTATGAAAGGAATGGGCGTTGTCAACCGAGACCAGCTAGGCTTGTCCAAATATAGAGAAAAATAGTACAATGATAACTATTAAGTGAATATAGAAAGAAAAGCACTAGAGAGAGAAACCACATATGTAAGACAGAGCTGCTAAAAGTCATGGCTAAAAGATACAAAGGACCAGTATACCTCAAGACAGAAATTATATAAGATTGCTACCAACCATCCACTCAAATAGTGCTCGAAGGAGAGGGAGTCAGAGAAGAATAACAAGTAGACGCTTACAGTAGTCCACGGCTCATAAAGGGCTCCCATACACGCAGTCTCTTGGCTTCTCTTAGGAAGTCTGGGCCTTCCAACTCCTTTCCTTATACTCGTTGCCTCCATCACAGGAAGCAGCACCTTGTCTGTCTAGCAAGGAATGAGACATACCAGCAAAAATAAACAACAGTTAAGACTGATGTTGTCAGGGATGTGGAGAAGAGGTCGTGGGAACAGATTTCTAGTTGTTCTGTGGATCTGTTCCTTTTTTTGGGGGAGAACAAACTGGCAAAGTCACAATAAAAACACTCCAAGGAGGGCGCTTGGGTGGCTCAGTCAATTAAGCATCTGACTCCAGCTCAGGTCATTATCTCACTGTCGGTTAGTTTGAGCCCCACATTCAGGCTCTCTGCTGTCAGCTGTGGAGCCCGCTTCCGATCCTCTGTCCTGCTCTCTCTCTCTGCCCATCCGCTGCTCACTGTCTCTCTCCAAAACAAAAATTAAAGAAAAAAACACTCCAAGGGAGTAATTTAAAAAGAAAAACAGATTTTCCAAAAGGCAGTCCCAGAGTCCCACAGTGAAAGATTTGAAACAATAAAAATGCCCAACCATAGGGGCGCGGCTAAGAAAATCTGGTGTTCTAACAGTAAAAATAATCGTGAGTTAGAAGCGCAGGTCACAAAATGGTCCGTGCCCACTGATTATAACTGTAGACAGACATGTAGGTACATGAACACACCCTGCAAGAATTTGGAAGGATGCAAACAGAGTTAGTATCTATTAGGTTCTTCAGAATTGTTTTTTAAAGGTGAAAGATTTGTCTCCTTAGAGGGCCTTCCAAAGAGGGGTAGGTAGAGAAATGTTTTGAGCCAGGACAGTAAGGACAAAGTGTCCTGAGTGGATTCCTTTGGAGGGATCTCACCTCACTGGATGTGAAACCCAGGTGCTTGCTGATGAGAACAGGACTACATCATGTTTTTCTTACAGCGTGTGTGTGTGTGTGTGTGTGTGTGTGTGTGTGTGTGTGTGTGCGCACGCGCACATGCTCACACAGATACCAGAAGGCTGCAGCTGTCCCTGGTGCAGGGTGCAGGGTGCAGGGCGAGCTGAGCTCAGGAAGCCCTCAGTGACAAGAGGGAGTTGCTTAATTATTCCTGTCCTGACAGCCCCATAGGGTTTCCTGACACCCAGTCATAGACCAAGGGTGGAAAGGGCCATGGGGCACAGATCTGAGAGGGCTGTTACCTCTACCTTGGATTAAGGTCCGACTTACCCATCCTTCTGAAGTTGGCTTCCTTCCCCCACCCCAGCTTACAGGTCCACTTTCCCTTCCACTGCTGACCTCAGCATCTTCCTTGCTTAGGGTGCACTAAGGCTGGGGGCAGGCAGAGGTAGGAACTAGTGTCCATGCAGGCACACCCTGGGCACTTGGTTGGTGCTTTCATCTTCCTCTGCTTCATCCAGCCAGTCTTAACTGGGCCAGGCCCTGGGCAAGGGGGCCAGGGCACACCTGCCCACTCCAGGACCTCACAGCCCAGCGGGGAAGCTGGGGAGAGAAGAGAGGATGACTTTTTTCAGTTCCCTATGAAAGCAGCCCGGCCAGACAGCCGTGGAACAGAAAGGCCAGTCCCTCTGTCTAGCTGCAGGCTCACGGCTGAAATCCCCTGAGACAGGCAGGCCTCATGAAGGCAGAGCTGGAGGAGCTCCTTCTAAAGGCTGCAGCTGGCCCAGTGGCTTGCTGTTCTGCAGAAAACGGGCCCAGAGTTCCCACATCTTCATGCCAGAAGTCTGAAGCTCTGTGCAAGCCAAACCCATTTTGTATGATGAATATGGCCTGCAGTCCTCCGTTTGAGACCTCATTTGGGGGTGGGGGGAGCGGGGGTGGCAATGGCAGGCTTGAGCAGGGGCAGCTGGCTGGGCTGGGCTTACCAGCCTTGGAGCCCCAACCTGATGCTCTTTCTTCCGGTCTCTCCCCTTCTCCCGACTCCCACCCTGTGATCATTCCCATCATCACTATCAGGCCACTAGATGGCACCATGAGCCCAGCATCACCCAGTGGCCAAGCACACCTGGGTCCCCAAGTCCCTGAAAGCCAGCCACTGGTCCTGCCACCCCACTGCCATGAGCCACCCTGGGGACTTCTTGCCTTTTTTCTTTTCGGTTTAAGTTTTTTATTAAGTCAGAAAGGCCCCCCTTTTATGTCGGGTTCATTCTATTCTAGACCAGCAGTGCCCAAGAGAAACGTAATACAAACCATGTTTTTAGTTTTTAATTTTCTGGTAGGTATCTTTTTAAAAAGTGAAGAGATGGAGGAGGTGACAGTAATTTTAATCATGTTTTATTCTGCCCAATATATCAACATTATTATCACTTCAATATGTACCCAATGTACACAGTATTAATGAGATCTTTTACATTGCTTTTTGTACTAAGTATTCGAAGTCCAGTGTGATTTATACTTCCAGCACATTTAAACTAGCTACATTTCAGGGGCGCCTGGGTAGCTCATTGGGTTGAGTGTCTGACTTCGGCTCAGGTCATGACCTCATGGTTCGTGGGTTCAAGCCCCGCATCGGGCTCTGTGCTGACAGCTCAGAGCCTGCAGCCTGCTTTGGATTCTGGGTCTCCCTCTCTCTCTGCCCCTCCCCTACTCTCTCTCTCTCTCTCTCTCTCAAAAATAAATAAAACATTGAAAAAAAAAATGAAATGCTTTAAGTAGCTCAGTAGTCACATTTGGCTAGAGGCTATGGAATCTTTGGGCTGGGCAGTTGTCGGCCCCATGGAGGGCCTGAGTCCCTTGCTCCCAGGGTTAGCTTCCAGGCCGTAACATGGAATTCTGTCCAGGGTGGACACTGACTTAGAGTCTAGGGGTCTCGGGCACCCGACTTACCACCCTTTGCAGGAGGTCTCATATTTAAAAAGACACTAGCACATTCCCAGAGATTCCTGGACCAGGGAACCAAGCTCACTCTCCCTACCCCACTAAGATGAGGAGGAAGCCCCCTGCCACCTTCACCCCTGGCAAGAGAGCAACAATGTCACTGCCTTGGAGTGCCCTGCATTTTGCAAACAACGATAGGTTTCCTTTATGGAGCAATAATTCTTTTTTTTTTTTTTTTAATTTTTTTTAACGTTTATTTATTTATTTATTTATTTATTTATTTATTTTTCAACATTTATTTATTTTTGGGACAGAGAGAGACAGAGCATGAACGGGGGAGGGGCAGAGAGGGAGACACAGAATCGGAAACAGGCTCCAGGCTCTGAGCCATCAGCCCAGAGCCTGACGCGGGGCTCGAACTCACGGACCGCGAGATCGTGACCTGGCTGAAGTTGGACGCCCAACCGACTGCGCCACCCAGGCGCCCCTAACGTTTATTTATTTTTGAGACAGAGGGAGACAGAGCATGAATGGGGGAGGGTCAGAGAGAGGGAGACACAGAATCTGAAACAGGCTCCAGGCTCTGAGCTGTCAGCACAGAGCCCGACGCGGGGCTCGAACTCATGAACTGTGAGATCATGACCTGAGCCGAAGTCGGCCGCTTAACCGACTGAGCCACCCAGGCGCCCCTGGAGCAATAATTCTTAATTTAATATAGTCAAATTTATCAAACTCGAAAATTTGCCCCAAAGCCACACACTATTTTCAAAGCTCATTGGCCCTCCGGGTGCCTTTGCAGCTCCCCAGCCTCCCCCTCAGTCCCTAGCACGTGGCTCTTCCTCCTGTCTGTGGCCTACTCCTCCCTCTCTCTGCCAGTCGCACACCCTCTTCCACCTTGTCCCAGCCCTTTCTGGAAGCAGCATTTCTGAAGCCGGCCTGATACACAAACCCAAGCTCTTTCTTTCCGCTCAAATGACTCATCTTGCTCCAAACCAGCCCCTGGATCTGGGGATCTGGATAAGAGATTGGTGTCTGGTTGAGATACAGTTTGGGATGAGTGTCTCTCCATCTCTGGCCTCAGTTTTCTAATCTGTGATGTCAAAGGATCTGAACTTTACAACCTCTGAGCCCCCGGCCCTCCTCTACCTTTCCACCCCCATCCTGGATGACCGTAGGGTCTTAGGTTTTTTTCCCGCACCCTCTTCTACCACCCGCCCCAACACACACACATGTACACACATGTACGGTGGTTCCAGGTCGTCCTTATGAAACTATGTAAGGAGAGAGATCAGGGACATAGAAAGAGATGTGGAGAATAGAGAAGGAGGCTGAAACAGAGGGAGAAGACACGAGAGGAAATGAAGAAAGACAAGAGACAGTAGGAATCAGAGAGGACAGTCTACCAGAACTTTGGAGCTGCGATCTGCCCCAGGCAGCTCTTGAACAGAAATATCTTTGCTGCTCTTTAAAAGCACCCCAGAGGGTGCCTGGGTGGCTCAGTGGGTTGAGTGTCTGACTCCTGATTTCAGCTCAGGTCATGATCTCACAGTTTGTGGGTTCGAGCCCCGCGTCGGGCTTTATGCTGACAGTATGGAGCCTGCTAGGGATTCTCTCTCTCTCCCTCTCTCTGCCCCTACCCCGCTCGTTCACACACACACTCTCTCTAAATAAATGAATAAACTTAAAAATGAATAAATCAAAGCACCCTTGGAAAGCTCTGATGGGCATGAGATGGAACCCACACTTCCTCCCTTGACACCCCTCCGCCCCACCCCTTGGTGAGGTGCTCAAAACCAATTCGGGCAGGATCCTCCCGTGGTGCTCAGGCTTCCCTCTCCTCCTGGAGCCAGGAGCCAGGCTGTGACCTGAGCACCTCTGGGGGTTGAAGGTCAGGGTCGAGGTAGGATGCCAGAGGTCCAGGGCCCAGCGTTTCCCAGCAGATAAGAGGAAGTGCACAGACGGGAGGAAGTGGATGGAGTCTGCTCCAGCAGAAGAGAAGCAGAGGCTCAGTTTCCCAGGACGGTTGAAGACATACCCTTTTGTGAGCCACTTTGTCTTTTTCCCCTTCCAGAGCCCCCAGCCCAGAGAAGCAGGTTCTGTGGCTGCAGCAGAAACCAGAGGCCCACTCAAGTCCCTCTGGGCTGGGCTGGGCTGGGCTAGGGCAGTACGCTGCTGGGTGGCTCTCAGGGGAGAGGGGAATTGAAAAGGAAAAGCATCTCTGAGGAGGGTGGGGAGAGAGGGAGGCTGTGTGGTGTACTCTCTCTCTCTCTCTCTCCTGGACTTAGCCTAAGCCTCACCCGGTAGAGGAGTGTCTTCTGTCTGTTCTTGGAGCTGCTTTCTGTCACTTCCCCGCCCATCTGTGCTGTCAGCAGCACCGGCAAAGTTGGCCTCAAACTTGAACGGAGCTGAAGGCTCCAGCTTTCCGAAGCTCCGCGGGGGGCATCAGGCAGGCCTCAGCCTCTGAACTCTGGCTGGCGCAGAGAAGTCGACCCCCGCCCCCCGCCAGGCTCCCGCTGGCCCTTGTTCCCGTGGGCGACCTTTCTGCCCCTGACCCGTGGGCCCCCAGTCTGGGCTGAGGAATGGTGTGCTGAGGTCCCCCTGGAACTGATCGTCTCAGTCTGGAGCTGGAGCAACCCAAGGCCCGAGCCGACATGGCCAATCCTGCGCAGCCTCAGTTTCCCCCAGCCCGGGAGCCAGGCACTGCCTCGCCCACAGACCTGCCGGAGATGGAGAAACTCCTCACTAAGGTGGAAGGCAAGCACGACAAGCCACTGAAGCTGTCCAAGTCCCTCTCGGGGGCCTTGGACCTGGAGCAGAATGGCCATGGCCTGCCCTTCAAGGTGGTGTCCGAGGGGCACCAGGAAGCCGCACTCCCCTGGTCACCCTCTCGAGCCAGCTCTAGGCGGGCATCCTCCGTTGTCACCGCCTCCTCTGCCCAGGACCAAGAAGTCCCCAGAGATTACCTCATCCTTGCCATCACCTCCTGCTTCTGCCCCGTCTGGCCCCTCAACCTCATCCCCCTCATCTTTTCTATCATGGTAAGTGCTGCTGGGTTTCAGGGCAGGGGCAAGGCGAGGGCTCAGCAGGCATGGTCCTCTGGGAGGCACCAGACACTCTGTCTGGGTGCAAAGTAGGGGGGATGGGGGCTCGGGAGAAGACTCCCCTTCTCACCTGGCCTGCTACCCCCCCGTTAGAGAGGGGGCCGGGGACAGGAGACCTTCTGTTTGCTGTCCTCCCTCATCTCTGCTGTTCCTGTTCGGCATCACAGATCCACCTTGCACGCAACCCTGCTGGGGAGGGGACCCCAGGGAGCCGCCTGGAGCTAAACTCTACACAGCAGAAAGATGGCCAAGTTGGGGTGGGGGCGGCTTGCCTTTTGCAGGGGGTGTCCCGAGGAGTCATCCTGAGTGAGGCTGCATATCAGCAGAGGTTGTGGCCAGCGTGGGGTCTCGGGACCCCCAGTTCTCAGAAGGGGAGCCAGCTGCCCCCACCCCCCATCCCAGGTCACCTGGGTATTCTAACAGCCTTTGCCAGCTCTGGTTTCCAAGAGCTGTGGCTTCCCTGCCATGCACTGAGGGCCCTGGGGCCTGGATCCCCCGAGGCTGCTCCTCTGGGCAGTGGTGTTTTTGCTGGGGGCCCTCTGGGCTTCGTGGCTACACAGATTTCAGCATCTGTCTTCAGGGTAGGGGAAAATGTGTGAAAAATGTGAGCGTCAGAGGGCATGGCTGGCCTTGCCAAGGAGGAGCGTGTGGGCTAGTCATTGCTTCTCACATACTTGTCCCATAAGGTTTTGAGTAAATTGTCATAGGTTGTCCCCAAACCAAGCCACTTGGCTAGGACAACTGACAGAAGATCCATAGAAAATGTTAGTACATGTTGGCAAGTGACTTTTGAGGCCCTGGAAGAGGAAAGAGGGAGGGACGGGACGGAGAGAAGGGGGTGAGAGAGAGACTTTCGGAATGAAAAAAAAATAAATAAAAGAATGAAAGTGGGGAGGGTAAAGTACCAGCTCCAGGCTGGTCAGGGCTGGAGACTCTGGGTGGAGACACTGTCTGCTTCCCTCTGGAGCACCTCCACTGCTGAGTCACCTATCACTGAGTCCCCTCAGGAGTTGTGGTCACTCCTGCCGCCCCCGGGCTGTCTCCTGAGAAGGCCCCTATTCTCCAAACACCTCCTGTGACTTCACTAAGGCCCAGTGTCCAGTCGGGGATGCCTTCCCTGATCCTCTGTCAAATCTGGCACCACTCGCCAGTACGTCAGGGGACACTGGTAGCATTCCTGAGTCCGAGACTTGGCATGGGCACAAGAGCAGGGCTGAGCAGGGCCCAGGGTGGGGCCTCTGAGGAGCTTCCTGTCCTGCCTGCTGCATTTGGGGGCAGCTGGGAGGCAGAACCAGGCCTCAGGGGTGCAGCTGGGGGCTCTGGGCAGGGCCAACCTCTTGGTTACAGGGAGAAGCCCCGGGAGGGGAGACAGGCTTCTGGGAGGGAAACCACACAAGGGCCCAAGAGAAAACAGTTGCTAGAATCCATCTCCTTGTGGGGGTGGCAGGGTGCAGGCTGGGTAGACGCTGCCTTTGTCAGAGGAAACCTGGGTCCAAGACAGTGAGACCACTGCACCCACCCCCAATACATTTCTACGTCCTTCTCAGGTTCCTGAGCCAGTTCTGAAGGTCACTGGGCCAGGGGCAGGGAATACCAGACACAATCACCAATTCCCAGGAGCCTCCCGTCTGGTGGGGAGAAACTTGTAAACAGTTCCTATCACACATTGCAAGAAGTACTCGTGCTAGACAAAACAGCAAGAGTCTGTGTGGCCTCGGGCAAGTCCCTCGAATCTCTCTTCTCGGTGTTCCCATCTGCAAAATGGGTGCTGCGTAACACCTACATTAGAAAGCTGTGTGAGGGTGACGTGAGATCAGCCACACAATGTGCTTAAGAACCACAGTAAGTGCTATGACGCCGTAGCAGTGATTAAGTGGCAGCTGAGGGTCTCCCTGGCCAGGGATGGGAAGCCATCACGGGATATTTGTTTTTTTTTTTTAATTTTTTTTAAAGCTTTAACATATAATACACATATCATGCAATTCACCTGTTCAATGTGTACAATTCAAAGATCTTTAGTGTATTCACAGACGAGTGCAGCCGTATCTACTGCACATTTTCCTCACCTCCAACCCCCCAAGCCTGTTTTATCACTCCATCTCTCCCATGCTCCCTCCCCCAGATCTAATGAACCACTAGCCTTTCAACCTCTATGGATCTGCCACTTCTGGACATTTCCTATCAAAGGAATCACACAGCATGGGGTCATTTGGGACTGGCTTTGAGCTTCCTCCACACTGCTGCATATATATCATAGGATTTGGAGCCAGAGTGGGGTGTGGTTGGATTTCCAGTTTGGTGCAGGATGAGAGGAGGGACCAGAGGGGCCCCTCTGAGCCGAGCGGTTGGGAGAGGGAAGCTTTGCAGAGGCACAGGTGAGCGGAGAAGAGGCCTGGACCAGGGCCATGGCAAGGGGCAGAGAGGGTTTCTGGAAACCTTCTAAGAATTGTTAACACGGACAATGTATTCATTCATTCAGTCAACCATACGCTTGACCGGCAAGTTGCTTGTTTGGAGGGAACTAAGTGGTACAGAATGACTGGGTCCCCCATGAATGAATATATCTCTTCTACGAATGAGGTGCATGCTAGGCATTTGGGAAGATGGATAACCTGGTCTATTTGGCATGTGGCTCAAGGATGCAAGAGTATGGTGATGGAGGGAGGGGGGCAGGGACCCTGCTCTAGGAAATTAAGTTTATCCTAGTGGTTCTGAGGAGCCCCTGAAAAATTTTAAGCAGAGGCATGATGTGGTCTATTCATATTTTACCTTTTTTTTTTTTTTAACAGAGAGAAAGAACGAGCATGGGGGGGGGGGGCAAAGGGAGAGAGAGAGAGAATCTTAAGAGACTCCATGCCCAGCACAAAGCCCAACTCGGGGCTCAATCTCACCACAATGAGATCATGACCTGAGCCGAAATCAAGAATTGGAAGCTTAACTGACAGAGTCATCCAGGTGCCGTGGTCTGTTCACATTTTAAAACAAACATCCAAGTGCACTGTGGGAAATGACCTAGAGCAGGCAAGGCTGGGAGACAGGAGACTCCATAGGAGTCTCTCGAGATAGTCTAGGCAGTGATGTGATGAAGGCACAGGCCAAGCAGTGGCTTAGAAAGGAACGCACCGATGAGAGGATTGTTGAGGAGAGATCAGCTGCACTCACCTCCCAGTCCTGGGTCTCCACTCAAAAATAGGGCAGCTGTCTTGGAGAGAGCTCTGGGGACTGCAGCATTTAAGGGGTGGGTGGAGGGAGTAGACAGGAAAGAGTTTTGGAAAGAAGACTTCAGGAGGTGGAAGGCAAGCTAGAAGAGAGGGACAGATGCCCTGGGAGGAGTGAGTTTGAAGGAGGAGGGATGGTCAAACTCAGTAGGGAGATCAGGTCAAATTAGGATGGGGATGTCCACTGGTTTGGCCATATATAGACCCCTGGTGACCCTGGTGATGGAGAGGCTGGGCAGAAAAGAGAGAGGTGACTGATGAGGTCCTTGAAGAGTGCAGATTGGGATCCAGAAGGACCCTGTCCCCGGGAGCCTGCAGGAAAGGCCATGGGGGCAGAAGCAGATAGAAATCCTCAAAGGAAAAGGAGCTGGCTCATGCTACATGGGCTCCTTGCCACCAGGGATGTGGAGGGCAAGGCCATTTGCTGAGAAAGAAGGGCCTGATGGCAGGGGAGGGGAGAGGTGACAAGGGACAGAGAGGTCAATGGCCTGAGGGCTCTGCTGAGGCTGGAGACCACGGGTCTGAACTGTCATCAGCTTGTGTGGTGGTGTGTCTTTTCTCCGGCTATAGGTACAGAGTCATAGATGGGACACCGGGCCCACCCAGGGCTGGGGATGGCAAAGCTGCCATGAGGGCAAGACCAGGGGGCACAGAAGACGCCGGGAAGTGTGGCGGAGGTGGTACACTGAAGGATCAGGCTGGATTGGGAGGCAGTGAGGCTGGAAAGATGGTGGTGACCACGGAGGAGAGGGAGGGGTCACAGGCTGAGGCTCAAAGAAGTTAAGGGCAGGTGCTGTGAGAGAGAGATAGCAGGGGCTGAGATTGCAGAGGAGGGGCGTGTGGGGGGTGGCCAGATGGGGTGTATAGCTGTGGAAATGAATTTCCAAAGAGAACTGTGAGAAGCCAGCAGGAAGGAGCCCGAGGGAGCCCAGTGTTAGGGGATAATATCACTTATTAAAGGTTAGACACAGGTTCAAATTCTTCACATATATTATCTCATTGAACCTGGCCTCTATAACCCATTGGTATTGGTATTATGCTCCTTTTACAGTGGAGAAAACTGAAGCGCAGGTGTGAAAGAACCTGCTGGTCACTGGGGAACCTAGGACCAGAGGGATGCCCGGAGCCAGAGCTGGGGTTCTAGCCACTACACTAACCTGCTTGGCGGGGGGGAGTTATCAGGGGGTGCCCACAGTTGTCTCCCCTCTCTGGGAGCCAGTCTGGGTCACCGGAGGGAGTGCTGAGACTCGGCCCCACCCAAGCAGCAGGGGTGAAGGAGGGACAGAGGGTGTGGGCAGCTAGTACATCTCCTGTGCTGACGTCTCTAGGTCCTGGAGACAGACATCAGAACTCTGGCTACCAAGTAAAGCCCTTGACCCCAGGGCAGAGCCCCACAGCCCTGACAGCCTCTCTACAGCCTACTGTCTGCAGAGCACGCCCTACTGTGAGGCTCACCGAGTCACGTTAATTGTTCTCACTTAACACACAAGGCAAACAGAGACACTTGAACAGAGCCTTGCTCACGGTGGCACAACTGGGTGCTGAATCTAGTGTTCTCGCCACGACCCCACCCTGCCTGCAGCTACCTTTGGGGACAAGGATGGTGTGTCCCTCCCAGGAACGCCACATGTTTGAGACATTTGTGCAGGGAGGGAAGAATCCACTTCCTTCCCTCTGTCTCTCCACCCTCTTCCCCCTACCCCCACCCCCGTCCTTCTGCACCCCTACTGACTCCATCAGTGGAAGACTCATGGACCAGCAGTGTCCTTCCCACTGTGGCTTTGACAGGGGCTCGCTGTGACAAGGGCTCAACCTGAGGGGCTGGGATCACAGGTATGCAGACCCAGCCCTGGTCAGCACTGCAGGCTCCCGTGAGCCTCCTGAGGTGGCCGGGGCAGGGCTAGCTTCATCCGTTTGACTTCTGAGTCAGGCTGAGAAATGGCCATGTTCTTCATCAGTGCCAGCAAGGTCTCCTGTCAGCAAGGGGTGCCGGACCCCAGGCGGCGGTCCTTCAGTTGACAATGGTGCTTAAACCAGCATCAGATAGGCCCGGGTGTACATGCCTCATTTACCAACCAGCTCCATGCCTCCTAAGCCACGTGATCATGTCCGAATCACTCAACTGCCTCAGTTCCCTCATCTATAAAATAGGCGTGATGAAACTGTCTACCCCGTAAAGCTGCCGGAAGGATTAACTGGGTTAATATGTGTGAAAACACCTAGCCCAGAGCCTGGCACGTAGTAAATGCTCCATAAATGGCAGCGGTTGCTGTTTTTATGAATACTAAGTGAAACTTGGTAATGTCAGAGGAAAGGGCAAATCCCCAGTGGACAGGCAATTCCGACTTTAACCAGTTTGGGGGATAATGGGGTCTCAGCTGTCCTGACACCAGCTGGGGAGGGGCAGCCTTGTCTGTGGTTGTCGTGGAGACCTCTGAGCAGCCCCTTCTCGGTGGATTCCCTTAGGACATGCGGGAGCGCTAAAGAGGTCCAGAGTGGCTCCAGGCTTCCTTTCTCAGGCATTTTGGATGACCTGATTGTTTAACTGATGTGTTGCAGGCTCCCTTTCATTCATGTACGCATTCATCCATTCACTCGGCAAGAGTGCTGAGCCCCAACCAGCTCTGAAGATCAGCCAGCACTCAGACATATGGCTTAAAATATTGACGTACTCCTTATTTATTTAAATCCAAGTTAGTTAACATACAGCATACTATGGGTTCTCCGGTTCTCCGGGACCCCCATCCCCCACCCACCTTGACAGCTGCTGTGTGCCTGACTCCTCCCCCAGAACCCTCCCCCACCGATGCTTCCCCACTCTCCCTCCAGCAACTGAAGTTAACCCTGTAGTTAGGGTGTTCCAGAAACAATTGCTCTGTTGCAGAGAGAGGGGTGTGAAGGGGGCATGAAGCACATCCCGTGGCTTTGACCCGCCTGCATTTGTTTGATCTCCTTGGAAGGACCAATAGCTGATCAGTGCTCAGCTGATCACAATTTGTCAAGTCCCCTCAGATCTTCCGGGGGCTTGGCCTGAGCCTCACCAGTGGAGGAAACTCTTTCCTGATAATTTTTGTTGCCGCCTGCTTCTGGCTGGTTTCCTCTGCTGGCAGCTCTCCCCAGCACTCTCCCTGTCCTATCTTCTTCCCTCCCCACCCCCTACCAGCTCTCTCCAACTTTTTTCAATGTATTTCCTCACCGATCTATTAACCTGAGTTCATCTTTTCCCTCACCATTCCCACTGCCATTGCAATCACAAATGATCTATTAATTTGCAGTCATTACAACCATTACTGCAGTTATGGCTCTGTTCCGTCAACCTGAGCCATTTTGTATAAGGCGAAGATAATGCACTAAGTGGGGTGTGGTATATGCAGCTGGTAATTCACTCGTGGAAAGTAAGAAAGGGTCTTCTTCCATCTCTGGAGTCAAGGGATGGATTAAAAAAATTTTTTTAATGTGTATTTACTTTTGAAGGAAAGAGAGACAGAACATGAGCGGAGGAGGAGCAGAGAGAGAGAGAGGGAGACACAGAATCTGAAGCAGGCTCCAGGCTCTGAGCTGTCGGCACAGAGCCTGACGTAGGGCTCGAACCCATGAACCATGAGATCATGACCTGAGCCAAAATCGGACGCTCAACCGACTGAGCCACCCAGGTGCCTCCAGGGATGGATTTTTTATTTGGGAGCTAATGTTGGGTGGGGGGGTACTTCAGAAATGAGTGCCAGCTAGCAGTGGGGACCTTCTGTTTTTCAAAGTAGGGCTCTACCCTTCAAGGCAGCTATTCCCTCCATTTTACGGATCAGAAAATGAAGATTTACAGAATACTTTTGAGGTTTACACTGGACAATGTATGACACATAAAGTGTCTGACACAACATAGCAGGTGAAGTCGGGTCTGCCCCACTCCATCTGGCCATTCCCAGTGATCTCCCTCAACGCTGTCTCTCGGGCTAAAAGGAACACGCATGACTGGGATGCACGGGCTGATGGTGCTGCGGATAAAGAAGAGGGACTGGGTTTAGAGTGACTGAAAAATTCATCTCTCCTCTCGCTTCCCCTCCCTGCCTCTCAAACCCAAGCAACCACACGTGCACCTCTCTCCACAGTCCTGGATCATTATTGAACACACAAAGATTTCTCTGGCAAGTGAGGAGCAGGACTCCTCTGAAACCCTGGGCCCCTCCCCAGTACATGCCATGCTTACGGCCGAGAATGAGTCCCTTGGTAATGATTCCAGGTAGCCCCAGAATTTCTACAGCTCAACTTCCTGGAAATCCCTAAAGCCTTTCTGTATGTTTCCCCTTCTTCCTCCCAATGTTGCCTTGGTGTTGAAGTCCTTAGTTCAGTACCCTGGGCCGGCCTTGCAGAGAGCTGGAGGTGGCCTGGGTTAGTGGGTGGGGCCCAAACCCAGATAACAGATCTCTCTCCTGTGGGACCTATTGCCTATATTTCATTCATGAATCTTCTATTATAACTTGAGCATTCCACTGACTAAGTCCACTGGTTAGAAAACACCTCTCATTCTTTCTCTCTCTTCTGTTATTCTTCACTTCCTCAAACATTTACTGAATACCTACTAGGGCCAGTCCCTAGGTTACATAAAAGGGGCACAAAGATTTAGCCTTTGTGGTCCCTGCCTTCAAGGAGCTTACAGTCTAGGGAAAGAGACTGACACAAGAACTAATGACACAAGATGGGAAGAGAGGCAAAGAACATGGTGTGAGATGCTATGGGAGCTCCAAGGAGAAGGTGATTAATTGCTTGTGGATCCCAGGGAAAGTTTTATTGGAGGTGACTCTTGAAGGGTTGGAAGGAGCTGAAGTGGCAATGTGGTAATGAGGACAGCTATTCCAGCAGAGACAACAGTACAGGCCAAGGCACCAAGGCATAAAAATGTGTCCCTTTTGGGGCATCTGGCTGGCTTAGTCAGTAAAGCAGGTGACTCTTAACCTCAGAGCTGTGAGTTCAAGCTCCATGTTGGATGTGGAGCCTACTTTAAAAAATGTTTTTAAATGAAAAACATTTTTAAAAGAAACAGAAAAATTTCATTAAAAAAAAAAAAAGAGTGTCCCTTTTACGGAGAGCCATGTGACCAGGCTTGTGGTTTAAAGACCTCACCTTGGCTCTAAAGAGGTTGGCTGGAGGGGCCCCACGGTGGCTCAGTCACTTGAGCATCTGACTCTTGATTTTGGCTCAGGTCGTGATCTCAGGGTCATGGGATCAAGTCCCGTGTCAGGCTCTGCGGTGAGTGGGGAGCCTGCTTGAGATTCTCTCTCTCTCCCTCTCCCCCTCTCCCCTTTTCTCGCTCTCTCTCTAAAATAAATGAAATAAAATAAAAAAGGAAGAAGAGGTTGGCGGGGGGCAAGGCTGGAGCAGAGAGACCAGTGAGAAGGAAGGAGGCTGTGCAGTCTCCAGATGAAACAAACTGTGAGAGTGGGCTAGGGCCGTGGACTCAGGGCTGGAGAGGTAGGGACAGACTTGAGGAACATTAGAGAGGTCAGGAATTCATATGTGACTGTATTTGAGGACGGGGAGAGATAGAGAAGAAGCCACGCTGCGGGGACAGCTGTGGAGGATGGGGGCAGGCATCCAGGAGGTCTGGTTCCAAGGCCTGTGCTCCTATCCGGGCTGGCTGCCTTTGCAAGGAGCTGGGAGGCTGTACCTGCTCCCTCAAGTCCTCGCCACGTCCAAGTGAGCCTCAGGATGGGCTGTTACCCGAGCCCCCGCCCATGCCCCCTCCTGTTCAAGCCAGACCCATCTGTTCTTTCATGTCTCACAGGATCACACTCGTTTATTGTCACCGAGCGCCCTGGTGTCCGGAGACTGAACCCTCACGACTCTGCCCCGACCCGCCTGCAGACTGGTCAAAGCGTGCGGCCGCCCGCACCCACGTGTATCTAGTCTCCAGGGACAGCAGTGCTCTCCTCTGCTGGCTGTAGGGCATCCCTTTGCTCAAGTCCAGACCTCTCCCTGCCGCCCTGGGACATGGGGGCACCTGTCACTCCTTGGTCTTTTCAGCCTCTCCCTCTGACTGGATCTTTTCCCTCTCCTGTCTTGATGAAACCCTCTATTTGTCTCTCCCTGCTGCAGGCTCCCCAGGGCTTACAAGACAAAATCCAGATTCCATCCTGTGGTAGTTCGGGCCCTTCCTGATCTGGCCTTTCTCCCCTTCTCTCACACCTGCATGGTGCTCTGGGCTCTAGCCCCTCCTTTGTAAAATGGTCTAATAACCCTCCCTAACACACTCAAAGGAGTGTGAGGATGCTCTAATGCTCTGCCTGATGGCAAGCACTTAACATAGTTCCAGGTCCAAGGTAGATGGTCAAATCATGTTAGGGATCATTATCAGTCCAGTCTCAGCAAGCTTCACGGAGGAGGAGGTGGCATCCGAGGCAGCCCTCGACGGGTGGAGAGGATGTGGACATGTGGTGTTTGAGCAGGAGCGGGAACAAAAGCAGGGAGAGGTCAGTGCCGGCAAAGGCATCCGTCGTGGCAGGGAAGAGTAGAAGATAAAATCAGGAAGGTGCAGAGCTGACCTGGGTTTGGACTTTGTTCTATGAACAGTGGTGGGGGGCCATGGAAGATGCTGGGCAGGGCCACTGCCTAAGCCACCATCATCTCTTTGAACTCATGCGTCAGCTCCTGTCTCTCCGCCTCCTCTCTGATCCCACCCTAGGACCGCATGCTGGGGACCTCGCACAGGGCCTGGCATAAACATGCGTGGAGTGGGATGGTGGCGTGGGGGTGACACGGAGAGGAGGAGAGCTCAGAGCTGGGGCTGGGGGTGGGAGGCTCTTCAGGAGGCTGTTGTGTTGGCTGGGGTGAGAAGTGGCACCTGGAACCAGGGCAGGTGCAAGGGGGCCAGGGAGGACTGTGGGGGAACTGGCCAGGAGAGGAAACTGATGAGTAGGGTGGCAGCAGACAGGTGTTGTGACCGAGTGGGAGGACTCTGGGCTGTGGCCAATAATCGGGCAAGTGGACAGAGGAGCACAAGGCCAGGAGCAGATCCAGGGCAAAGAGAGTCTGAGGTCAAACACTGCACCAGGCAGGTGGCACTGTCCTGGAAGGAGCTTGGACAGGGAGCCGTGAGGTGGGGAGGAGGGTTGGTTAGGTTTCTGCGAGGAGAAACAGCACCTGGGGAAGGGGGGCACCCTCTTCCCTGAACTGCAGCTTCTTTACAAGTTTTTTTTTTTTTTATGTTTATATGTTTATTTATTTATCTTGAGAGAGAGAGAGAGAGAGAGAGCATGAGTGGGGCAGGGGCACAGAGAGAGAGAATCTCAAGCAAAGCTCCAAGTTGTGAGCACATAGCCGGACCCAGGGCTTGATCTCACAAACCATGAGATCATGACCTGAGTGGAAATCAAGAGTCAGACGTTTAACCAGCTGAGCCACCCAGGCGCCCCCTGAACTCCAGGTCCTTTAAAAGTGGCCAACACTGCCAGCCTCATGGGATGGTTCTGAGCCTAAGGAAGGTCTTCCAGGTACAGTCCTTAGCAAGTCCCAGCACAAAGTAAGGGCTCAAGACACCATCATCATCACCACCGCCATCATCAAGGGACTTGACTACATTTCTGCGCTGAACTCAGGAGCCTCAAATAATCCGAAAATAAAATAACCAAATAAGTGGCCTAAGACCTTGAAAGCAGTCACACCTTTAGCGGACTCCTGCCTGTGCCTGTTCTGGAAGCCTAAGGAGCATCAGGGAGCTCTAGAGCTGGAGGAATCTGGAGGTCACAGGTCAGCCCTGGCCAGCAGGTTGACACCTGAAGCATTATGGGTGAGGGTGAGGGTGAGGGGTGGGGGTGGGGGAGGGTGGGACACACCTCCTCCTGAGCCACTCCCAGGAGCTCCCAGGATCCTTTCTGGCCATCCCCACACTCACCCACCTGGTTTCACCGAATTAAATAAGGCTGAGAAAAACCGAGCTCACTGAGAAAGAAGTATCAAATGGGCCTGGTGAAGCCAGGCGTGGCTCTCGCCAAGCCCCAGCCTTTCAGTTCAAACCCAAGATACCTGCCTTTCTGGTGTGATTTGGCAAGTCAGCTTGGTTGAACTAAGATGTGGTTCCTGGGTGAAAATAGGAGGAGGAAGGATCGAAGATAACTTTTTCCTGCTGTGGAAGAAGGGGTCACAGAGGAGAGGAGTCAGGCACCTCGGGCCACAGAAAAAGCCACAGGAGGGGCGCTGGGTGGCTCAGTCGGTTAAGCGTCCAACTTTGGCTCAGGTCATGATCTCACAGTTCATGGTTTCAAGCCCCACACCCGGCTCCATGCTGACAGCTCAGAGCCTGGAACCTGCTTCATATTTTGTGTCTCCCTCTCTCCGCCCCTCCCCCCCAACTCTCTCTCTCTCTCTGTCTCTCTCTCAAAAATAAATAAACATTAAAAAACATTTTTATAAAAAGCCACTGGCGCTTAGTGTGGTCATAGCAGTGAGCCTTGGGCAGGGGTCCAGAGGGGCCTGGTGTGTCTGCTCCTGCCAGCCCAGCATGGCCTGGACCTGGTCCACCCTCCCAGGCCCTCCGTCTTCACCAGAACACCTGCCATGGCCACCCTGCCCCATCACTGTCCTGAGAGGAAGTGCCCCGTATTGCTTGGTTCTGTGCCCAGCGAGGGGCAAGCTCGGTTGGGGGTTCCCACAAGAGAGCTGAGCCACTTGGGTCCAGGCCAGTTCTACGGGAGAAGCCTGCTTCCTGTCCCCGAGGTAGGTGCTGGAGTGTGGGCTGAGGTGGGGGCTGGGTAGGCTCTGGAGGCCCAGGCAAGGGGCCCCCCCAACAGGGCTGCTGGGAAGAGCCTTCCTGAGGTCTCTGCCACCCTCTCTCTGCAGTCTCGAAGTAGTGTGCAACAGGGGGACCTGGACGGGGCCCGGAGGCTGGGCCGCCTGGCCCGGCTGCTCAGCATCACCTTCATCATCATGGGAATCATCATCATCATTGTGGCCGTGACCGTCAATTTCGCAGGTGAGGCTCAGCCACGTGGAGCTGAGGGAGCCAGCTTGCTCGGGGTGCGGACCACGGAAGGGCGCAGCCCAGCTCCCAGGGGAGGGGGCGGTGGGAATGGAGTAAGAGCATATAAGGGCCACAGGCCAATCCTCTCAGAGAAGCGACTCCGTCCCTGGGAGTGCCCAGCAGAGTGGGACTGGCTTCCGACCTCCCTTATGCCTGGATCATTAGGAAAGGGGGTGGAAAGAGCACAGGTCTGGGAACCAGAGGTGGGGGGCTCCAGTCTCGGTTCTGAGGGTCCCGGGTCCTGGGCCAGTGTGGTGTCTGGTTGAGCCTGTGAGCGTCACCCAAGATCATGGATGCGATGCTGCTTGGCGAATGCTGGGCCTGCCCTGCGAGCATTCCTGCTGGGGCGGCCAGCACATACGAGAAGTAAACTACGCATGTGGTGGAAGTCTGGCAGTAACACTTTTGTGAGCCCCCAGAGGTGGCCCAGGGAGCTTATGCAAGCAGGGGCACCATTTTCAAAGGTGACTCTCAGCTGCTCAAAAGGCCGGTGCAGCTTTGAGTTTCTGGGCCACGTTGGTCAGTGCAGTCCACTCGCCTCCCTTCACACGCTGGCCTCGGGAAGCCCCCAAGCATCTCTGTCATTTGCAGTGGTCAGTCTAAACTTTCCCCCTAAACATCTTGCTACTCTAGATGCGCTGTGTGGACAGCGGCACTGGCTGCTGACACTGGGAATGTGTCAGAAATGCAGAGTCTCAGGCCCCATCCCAGACCCACTGAATCAGAACCTGCATTTCAATAAGATTTCCAGCCCCGTCATTAAAGGAGGCACTGGTCCAGAACATGAGTATTTAACTTGGGGCAGAAAGCCTGGGATACAGCGGTGGGGTCATGGGCAACCTTGGCCACTCCTTTGGAGAGGGAAGAGTTCAGGTTGGTAATCAGCCTGCCTGGGTTCAAAGCCCACATCCTCCACTGACTAAGTATCTGAGATGAAGCACATTCCGCTGTCTCTCTGGGGCTGATGCACATGCAGGTATATGGAAGACAGGGATCTCCGGCCAGGGCATTAGCCTCCGTATCACCCTGTGTGCCTCACTCTCCTCTGTCCTGCTCGTCATGTTAGCCGTGACTTTTTTTTTTAAGTATTTTTAATCTTTATTTATTTTTGAGAGAGAGAGACAGCTCAAGCAGGGGAGGGACAGAGAGAGAGATGGAGACACAGGATCTGAAGCAGGCTCCAGGCTCTGAGCTGTAAGCACAGAGCCTGATGCGGCGCTCGAACTCACGAACCGTGAGATCATACTTGAGCTGAAGTTGGACACTTAACCCACTGAGCCGCCCAGGTGCACCATAGCCATGACTTTTTTGATGGCAAATGAGAACTACTGAACTCAAGTTGGCAAAGGGAATTGTTTAAAAACTTCAGGCACAGATGGTTCTATGTTTGGGGGTCCACTGTGAACCAGATGACCCTATTACCATCTCCCACTAGGAAACAAACACCCCAAACCTCAAAACGAGGACTTGAAGACTTGTTCTGAGCTCTGTTTTGCCTCAACTGTTCTCCCCTTTACAGTTCAGAAGAAATAGAACTAAACAGGGCACTGTGCTAGCAGGGACGGCCCCCGCCGGCTAGAGGCCTCCGCACACCCCCACCACCGCAGGAGAGCAGGACCACGGCTGCCAAGCGCCCACTCTTCCCTGAGCTCCCGAAGCACGGACTTGGAGTCAAGCCCCTAAGTCTCCCCACTGTCAGCCCACATCAGATGTGAAAAGCAAGAAGAAGAAAGGAAATTAAATTTCCTGTGAAACTGACGAATAATGAGGTTTAGTCTCATGGACACAGCCTGGTATTTGCCCTCAGTGTTCTGGCTTGTTTCTCGGCCCCACCATTTCCTGGGATCTAGCAAGCAGCATATTCTGCATGTTGGAGGAGGAGCCAGTCCCACAAATGAGATGGACTGTGGTTGGGAGAGAAGCAGCGCATTCCCTGCACGTCTGATGACCGAGAGCCAAGACGTGGGACTTTCTCTTTTGTATTTTTTTTGAGGGGGGGTGTAAAAAAGACCACTTGCATGCCTGTGCCACATGCTTGCTGTGATCCTAGCCAGTGCCCTGAGCCCAGGGGCCCAGCTGCCGCTCAGCATAGGCCTTGGGACCGGTTGGGCACACAAGATGTGCAGCTGCCTGGAGAGAGGTGACCGCCACATCCATAATAGGGTGGATGTTGGTGAAGACAGGAGCAGGAACCGCATGACCCACAGACCTCTTCTCTAACTTTTCAGCCTCAGGAGCATCTCTGCTAAGAACTCTGGTCCCAACACGCCTCCCAGGATGACCCAGTCTGCCTCTTGCTTCCTCCCTCCCTGTGCTGTCGCCTGGGGCACCAACCAAGTGGCCTGGGGCCTGACCCCAGCCCAGCTCAGCCAGTGGGGAGAAGCCTGGACTGGAGCTTGCCTCCTGCCTGCCATGCCCTCCCTGATGGTCTAGGGTACAAACTTGGGGCCCCAGGTGGGGCCTGGGCTCTGGCTCCCAGCCCGGCAGCACCGGCTGCTTTGTGCCTTCTCCTGTGCTCCTGGCCATCCACAAAACAGCAAAGGCTTTCCCTGGAGATTTTGGGGCCACCTCTGTGCTGAGGGCTTCCCACAGGCTCCCAGGCTGTTAGCAGTGTTAGTCCTGTTTGCAGGGGAATGGGCCAGAGGGTTTTTAATGAAGGTTTATTGTTGATTGGGTCTAGAGAGTTCTAGGACAGAGAGAAGAGCTGGGCGAAGAGGCCAGTCTTTGGGAGAGAGGGAGGCCCTGGGCTTGGGAACACACTCACATGCCTCGAGGCAGAGGTGACGCCATGGGCTCTGTCTCAGGACCTAATGAGACACCTGAAAGGACTGAGCAGGGTCCCTTGAACTCCTACCTGATTTCTGGCCTGGGATTCTCCCCAGACCTCTGCCTGGCACGGGCTCTACCCACAGGGGCCTCTCCTGTGCCCACCTCCCTGGCTCGCTTCTCTTCCCAGACCCTCAGAGAGGGATGTTCCAGGATTTCCTACCCTGGGATGCCCTGTCTAGCAGCTATGGCTACTGCCTTTGATAAGAGGGCATGGTCCCAGCCACAGCCAGACTAGCCCCAGGCTGGCAAAGAATGATTCCCCTGCACCCATTCAGGGCCCTCATGCCTCCTCTCAGGGCCCTTTCCTGTCTCTCTGACGCTTCTCAGACTCCTAGGAAGGAGCCTGTTAGCTCTGTCTACTAGAAGGGTCCCCAGTGCAGCTCTGAGCCTTCTAGGAGGGGCTTTGTGGCAGGGGAGGGGTGTAGGGCCCAGGGGCACTGGGTGGATCCCTCTGGGGCCCCCGTTTCTGCATTAGTTCCCCACCTGGGGAGCAAACTCCAACCTCTCCAGATCCTAAAGGAGGGGTTGGGTTTGCTTTATAGGACCTTTGAGGCCAAAATAGAGATGCCTCTGTGTTTTGGGGGAGGGAGGGAGGGAGCCCAGAGCATTCATGTCACTTGTGAAGTCAGGTCAGGCCAGGGGGTGAATCACAAAGTCTATGGAACTTGTGGTTCATGAGGCCATGGTCTCCTGGCAGGCCCCAGGGGTCCCAGCTTCAGCACCCCAGGGGGAAAGAGAATAACCAGTCAGCCGGTTTAGGCATGGTCTTGTGGGGGAGAAGGATGGCCGAAGTGGGGGTCTATCTTGCACACTGTGACACACCCAGACCTGCCCTGGCCCCCGCAGTCACACCCACACAGACACACACTTGTTCACACTCAAAGCCCAGAACAGTTGAGAAAGAGAGGAGACAGCAGCAGACAGCCACAGGACAGCTGGGAATTCCTTCCATTCAGGCAAGGACAACGTGGGAATACTCTAGTTGTACAAGGACGTAGCTCAGAGGCCTCTGAGGGTTGCAGAAGGAGCACAGGCCTCAGGAGACTGACTCCTGGGGCAGAGAGGAGCACAAGGCCTGCACCCTGCGGAGATTGGACTGGAGGGAGGGTCCCCCGACTCCCCTGTCGCCTCCACCCACAGGCAGCCTGGCCCCCCCCCCCCCCCCAGGCCTAACCCCCTGCTGCCCCAGCTCCATCGTGAGTCCAGCTGCTGGCTGCATGAACACAGCGGTCCCCCAGCTCTGGATGCAGACATAGCCCCTCCCCCTGTCCCAGCAAGAACTGCACCCCCCCGCCCCCCCCCCCCCCCCGCCCCACACTCTCTAGTTGGCACCTCTGTATTGCTCAGCATGGAAGCAAATAAAGCTGAAAGCGCATGTGCTCCACGGCCCTTTGCTGGGGTCAAAGGATTCTGAACAACAGGGTTGGGGGAAAATCCACTCAGTCTGTTGGTGCCAGTTCCGGGGTCAGGGCCCGGAGCCAGGCAATGGGAAGGCTGGGCACACTCGGGGCATTCCGCTGGGTAAGTTTGTCCTCCCTGGGCCTCAGTTTCTCCAGTGAGGAATGCAGGTCCCGCCTTCCCTCAGTTGTCCTTTCTGCACCTGAACAAAGACCTCAGGCACGGAAAGAAGAGCCCAGGAAACCGACACTTAACTGACAGCCTGGCTCATGCTGGGTGTTTCACATGCACGGGGAAATCCTAGGGGGTTACTAGTGTTATCTCCAGGTTCAGATTGGTAAACTGAGGCTCAGAGACATTCAGGGACTTGTCCCAGGTCACACCATGCCCAGCACACAGAAGGTACTGAATAAATGTTGGTGAACCGACCCTGTCCCTAGGGCTGACCCCAAAGTTGGCTTCTTGCAACCACGCTTTGCTACTCAGAGAGGAAAGCCCTATAGAAGGAAGGCAAGTTAGTTGGCGGGGGTGGGGAGTGGTGGTGGGGGATAAGGTAGGAGGAGGGATCCATTTCCCAGACTGCTGGAGGGCAGCCCAAGCAGGGTGTGGGTGTGGGCACAGTGACACCTACCTCCCCTTTCTCTCTCTCCCTCTCCCCCTCTGGGAGTCTCTTTTATAGGGGCACTAATCCCAGAACCCTTTTGACCTAAGCACCTCCCACAGGCCCCACCTCCTCACACCATCACCTTGATAGGTAAGATTTCAACATACAAATTTGGGAAGGACACAGCAGTCAGACCACAGCAGTGTGGAGGTGTTTCAGTGGGTGCTCACAGGGAGAGCCGTGGAGGGAGCAGCAACCTCTGCCCCAGAGTGGGAGGGAGGCTCCCCAAATGACCCTGGGCTGGGACCCCTCCCTCTCTTCTTCCACAAACTTGTAGTAAGTGTGGGGTGCTCCGATCGGATAGGGGAGCCACCAAAGGTGGGGTGTCCCAATCGGATGGGGGCTGGTGGCCAGGGCGGTGAAAGAATTCACCCAAGGCAGAACAATGGAGATAGAAGTTTATCAAATAAACTGTGAGAGAGCATGGGGCAGGATAGCAAAATAGAGCCGGTCAGTGCCGAGGTGGTGGGGAGGGGCCACAGTTACAGGATGGAGCGAGAGAGTATGGGAACATATGGAATTTTCCTTTCTTTGGTGATCTTAGGAACTGGTTATTTTGAGGTGGGTCCCTTAATGAGCCCATTTGCATTGCCCGTACCTTACTCAGTTTTCCGTTGCTCAAGCTTGTTGCCTAAAAGCTGCCTCTACATTGAACACTTACTACATACCAGGCCTTATACTGGACCCTGAGGACACATAGATGAAAAGGACAGGCTTTCTGGACCATAGGACCTGTGGCCTAAAGGGAAAGTTCTGG
The DNA here is from genome assembly GCF_024362965.1 of Panthera pardus. Classification (NCBI taxonomy): domain Eukaryota; kingdom Metazoa; phylum Chordata; class Mammalia; order Carnivora; family Felidae; genus Panthera; species Panthera pardus. Next base: position 56,505,851 of record NW_026526876.1, read on the forward strand.
AAGGAAGGAGTTAGTTGCTGGGGCAGGGTAAGTGAATGTGCCAGCTGGGTAGATGAGGGCTGCTGGGAGGGGAACACGGGACAGAGGGCTGTCCTAGGAAGTCAGGGAAGCCAAGAGCAGGAAGGTGGCCTTCACCGGGAGACTCATGATCTTTCCAAGGATACTTAAAGCACCACCCGGGGATCCAGATGAAGATGAAATGCCGCCAGTGTAATGCTGCCAATTTAATAACACTCAGGTGAGTGGACACCTCCAGTCCACGGGCACTGCCAGTAACAATCACATCACTGTAGTGCCTGGCTTGGTGGTGAAGGTTTCTTCGACATCGTCAGACACAACCCAATTTTAGAAACTTTAAAACGGGAAGGGGGCACCTGTGTCTTACAATCAGTGAGGGAAATATTGGAGTTTTCACAATGCAGGAGGCCTCATGACAGATGGCTGTGCCCTGGGACAAGGGGTCTGGCCTCTCTGAACCTCATCTCCCCATCTGTAAATGGGGTGATAATCTGCTCTGGACACGCCCAGGGCTGTTGGGAGCCTGACGCAATCCTGGGGAACCGCGAGGGCTCGATACATGTGGGGGGCACAGCCTGGCCCCCAGCCTGGAGAGCATCCCAGAATCTGGGTAGTTCTGGGCACCCCGGCCTGCCCCTTGAGTCCCTGCCAGCCTCCTCCCCATCCCCCGACCCATGATAGGAGACAACCCCGTGGGCCCTGGAAAGCTCTCTGGCCCGGGCCCCAAATTTTTCCCTCATTGTCTGTGTCATCGTGGGCAGCCCCTGGCCTCTCTCTCGGCCTCAGTCTCCTCAAGTAAAGGAGTGAGCTGAGCTGGTCTAGAATCACCTGGGGGCTTGAGGACATGCTGAAGCCTGGCTGCCACTCCTAGAGAATCTGGTTTAAGTGGTCTGGGGTGTGGCTGGAGCACCTGCATTTTTTCTTTTTTTAGATTTTTTTTTTTTTAAAGTAATCTCTACACCCAACATGGAGCTCAAACTCACAACCACAAGATCCAGAGTTGCATGCTCCACCAAGTGAGCCAGCCAGCCTCCCCTGGCGCATCCGGGTTTTAACAAATTTTTCCAGTGGTCACCCCAATGGTCTTTTGAGGTTGGAAGCCACTGGGATGGACTCTAGAGCCTTGCTACTCAAATTGTGCTCCCTGGACCATTAGCTTGGACATGACCAGGGCTGGCAAAAATGCAGAAACTCAGATGATGCCCTTTAAGGAGAATATCCACCTTTAACAAGATCCCCAGGCTGTTCCTTTGCATGTTAAGTTTGGGGAAGCTCTGGGCTGGAAGCCTGAAGGAGAGCTGGCTAGTCTCACCTTAGGTGGTTCTTTTCTTCTCTAGTGGTTCTTTTCTCTTCCCTGAAAAAGTAATAGTCATTTGGGTTTCTTTCTTACTACAAGGATCTATTGTAACAAACTGAGAAAATCTAGGCAGTACTGAGAAACAAAGAGAAGGACAAAGAGAGGAACCCCGGGTAAGTATGGCATTTCCTAGCAGATGATGTCTACACCCCTCTTCCCAGTTGTTTGCCAGTGAGGCTGCAGCCCTTGGCGGAGGAGGCGCGTGTGAGTAGGAGGTGTGTGTGTGGGAGGCAGTCAGAAGGTCACAGTGGGTGTGCCCCCAAAGCACCATTCCCAAGGAAGCACGGAACTTCCCCAGCCTCTGGCCCCCCACCATGGGTCTGCTGGAGTCTGCTGGAATCTGCTGGAACCTGCTAGGGACCAGAGAAAGTCAAACAGGTGTCTTGAAGCTGCTGCTTGGATGGAAGTTTCTACTTGCAACCAGAATGAACTCTCTGGCTCTCCTGGGTCTCTACCTGCCAGACTCTGGGCCCTGGAGGAAGAGTGGGGGATGTCTCTTGCACCCTCATCCTGTGATAGGAATTCCTACTCCCAGGGCTGGACCAGTCCACATGGTTCCTTTGTGTTGAGGGACACACGGGACCCTCCAGGCAGACGAGGTATGGAAATTGTAAAAAAAGAAAAAAGAAAAAAGAAAAAAAGGCCTCCTTCCTGGGTATGTTTGCAGCCCAGCTCCCAGCCTGGAGCCCTGGGGACAGCTGGATTTCCATGAAGGATTTCAGCGACCCAAGCACAGAGGCCCACACCACCCCATCGAGGGAGGGCTGTGGAGAGTTCCTCCCTGGATCCTGGGGCAGAGCCGGTCAGCTGGAAGATGGGCCCTGCCAGGGCTTCTGCCTCCTGCATTATTGATCTGCTGCCTGGCCATGGACATGAATAATTCATCAGGGGAAGGAAGCACTGAGAAGTGCAAATTGGAGGCATCCCGGCTCCTCTCACCTCCATGCTGAGGTGGGGGGGGGGGTACTCCTCTTTGCTTAATGGGCTTCCTGGGAGGCCCTGCTGAATCTCAAGTTTCTCCTCCTGCCCATGGGTAGGCCCAGAAAAAGCCCTACACATTTGGGGTGGCCCTGAATCTGGCCTAACTGGGTACAGAGCTGCCCACAGCCCCAAGGGCCAGATGACCCATCCTGGCCATGCTTCTGCTCACCTGGGACTCCACTGGGCCTGAGTTTACACACTGAGCCCTTTATCCTCTCTGATTAGCTGGATCACCATGCCATTGTTATGCCTGAGAAGGTCCTGGATGTAATCTTGCTCAGGGAACAGTAGCCCTTATTGTTGTTGATGCTATATTTACAATAAAAGGTGGCTCCTTTCATTGCTGTCAAGGTCTTGGGGAAGGGCTGAGGGTACCAGCTGGGAAGGGGTGAGTCAGGATGATGGAGAAGCCTGCTTGGGGTGGGGTGCAGTCTGAGCCTCAGGGGGGTGGGGCAGGCAGCGGAAGGCAGGAGGTAAATGTGTAGAGGAGAGCATCGAAAGAATTATTCAGGATCCTTCTAGGGATTTATCCTCTCTGACCAGACTTCTCCACACTATGGTCTCAGGGGCTGCAGGGATTGGAGTCCATCGACCAGCTCATCCCTGATGCTGCAGATCTCGGGCTCAGTTCTGTTCACTGGTTCCATTTAACACATATTTATTTATTTTTATTAATTTTTAAATGTTTATTTTGAGAGAGATGGAGATAGAGGTGGGGGGGAGACGGAGGGGCTGAGAGAGGGAGAGAGAATCCCAGGCAGGCTCTGTGCTGCCAGCACAGAGCCTGGTGCGGGGCTCGATCTCACAAACCGTGAGATCGTGGGCGCCCCCAACACAAACTATGAAGGGTAATGTACGGCCTATAATCTCGGGCCAAACTCAGGTGTGCAAGAAACATAATTTCTCTTTTGCCCCATTTGGCCTGGTGGCAGAAACTTAAGCTTGGTCAATTCAGATGTCTCTCCCCTTTCCCTGGGGATGACAGCAGGCCAAGGCGTTGGGGACAGGGGTGGCAACAATCTAGTCCTCATTCCGCTGTCCTTAGTCCCTGCAGATGGCTGTTCAGCCTCAGTGCTTGCTCCTCTGTTCCTCTGCCCTCTCACATGTCTAGAGATGGTTCCATTGTCTCCTCACTGAACCCATTTACAAGTGCTTTTGGTTGAGGGGCGCCTGGCTGGCACAGTCGGTTAAGCGTCTGACTCTTGGTTTTGGCTCAGGTCATGATCTCATGGTTTGTGGGTTAGAGCCCCAAGTCGGGCTCTGTGCTGACAATGCAGAGTCTGCTTGGGATTCTCTCTCTTTCTCTCTCTCTCTCCCTCTGCCTGTCTCCCCTGCTTGTGCTCTCTCTCTCAAAATAAATAAACTTAGATAGGGTTCTTTTTTTCTCATTTAACAAGAAGTCCAGGGGTAGGCAACCCCAGGGAGGGGCAGTGCCCCCACGGTGTCATCACCCAGGTGCCTTCAGTCTTCTTGCTTCAGCATCTTAATCTCAAGCCTTTGTCCTCATGCCTTCCACCTAATACTGTTCACAGAATGGCTGCCACCGCTCCAGCCATTCTGGCTAGCAAGGAGGAAAGGGGGCTGCGGAAGTTCTGTCAGGCTGCCCACGGGCTGCCTGCCCAGATCCCCTGGGCAAGTGTTTGTCTTCTCTGGCGTCCTGTTCTCCTTCCATCTGCCCAATCGGAGAAAGCTGCTCAGAGCCCCTCTGTTCTTGGATCTTATACACCCACCTGAGAATTGCATTGTGTGTCCCTGTCACTGCCACTACGTCCATGGACACTCAACCTGGGAGAAACTGGCAAACAGGGCCCCAATCTGCCTTTCTCACTTCCCTTCAGACCAGAGATTCTTGGGGTAGGAGCCCTGCTCTGACTCATCTTACATTTATTCTTCCAAATCTATTTCTTAAGCCTCTCGTTCTTTCAAAAGACCAGGCTTTTGAAACACAAAAGCCAAGAACTGGCTCCTTTTCCTTCCTGCTTTTTCCTGGGTATTTCCTACCGTGAGATGAAAAATAGGAGTGGATGGAGGAAATGAGGATTCAAAGAAACCTAAGAAAAGGGGGGAAATATGGTTAATATGTCAAAGTAATACAACTACACTGCGCTGTTTTTCCTAGTTACACGAGCACACGTACAGGAGCAAACCGTGTGTGGTCTTTGCTCACAAGCTGCTTGCGGCCTAGGAAGGTAGAGAGACCTGCAGGGTAGACAGAATCTGAGTTGTGCGAAGATGGCAGGAAGCAAAGGGAACCGCTGAGGGCAGCACTGAGGAGGGTCAGAGGGCTCCCCGCGGAGCTGAGCTCTGGGCTGAGCTGAGTGCTGGCATGGGAAGAAGGGAGGGTGGGGAAGGGTGTCCCAGGAGGGGAACAGCCTGAGCAAAGACCCAGAGGTCTGGGGTGGTCACAGAGGACATCATGCTGTTGAACAGCCTGGGAGGGGTGGAAGCAGACAGGTGGGGGAGGACCAGATTGATCACAGGAGATCTAGGAGATCTGGGAGCTCTGGGAGCTACTGCGTGTGTCCAGGACTCCATCCGTTTTTATTTTTTATTTTTTGAAGTCTATTTATTTATTTTGAGAGAGAAAGAATGAGTTGGGGAGGGGCAGAGAGAGAGGGAGCCAGAGAATCCCACAGCACAGAGCCCAGTGCGGGGCTCAAACTCATGAACCGTGAAATCTTGACCTGAACCCCAGGACTTCATCCTTGAAGAAGTTTGTTGTTTCTCGCTTCTGTCTTAAATGGGGCCTGGCCCTAACTCCGTCGCCTCCCCCGAAGCAGGGCCTTCCTTCTCACTGGGCTATAGCTACTCTTCAAGATGCTGCATCAGAAGCAGATGCTTACTTCTTATTGCTCAACTGCTTTTCACAAAGCAAAGAGCTGAGATGAACGACATGAAAACCAGCCTTATTATTATTATTATTATTATTATTATTATTATTATTATTATCACTACTACTCTGTGCAGTTAGTAATTACCGAGGAGTGCAAGTTGCCTTTTTCTTGCTTTGAAACACTATTTCCAATATTCCGTCAGACTTGACACTTTTCCTTTCCTTATTACCCAAGGCAAATCATAAATAAAACTTGAGAGATCCTCTAAACTGGGGATTGGCAAACTTTTTCTGTAAGGGGCCAGATAGTAGCCCTAAAGGAGCCATAGATAATACGGAAATAAATAAAACTTTATTTATAAAAAACATGTAGTGGACTGGAACTGCCCCATGGGCCGGTCTGCCCACCCTTGCTCTAAACCCACTCGATATATGACTTTCCATGGCACAGAATAGCTTTTTTTTTTTTTTTTTTTTGGCATGGGCCAAGATCCAGGTGAGAAAGTGCTGGGCTCACCACACTGCAATGTCAGGAGGCCGGTTAGTGCACCTGGCTCCTTCCTGGTAGGTGATTACTCCCCTATTATAGGTAAATTAGTGACAGTGGAGCAGATGATTGGTTGCTCATCCTATGATGATAAAACCCATCATAAGAAGGAGGGAAAAGTCAGATCATCAGTATCTACATTGGAAATGAACATGGACTCTAATTCCAAAAGGTGTTACCACAAACTGCCGGGTGCCAGGCCGTGGGGTGGGAACTGGGGGTGAGAAGGGGAGGGAGGAAACGCAACCTCTACATCAAAGAGCTCTTGGGGCCTCCAGGGAGGGGTGGGGAGCCAACGCTCTGCTAGAGACACAGTCACCACCAGTAGGGAGACAATGAGGCAACCAGGGTGACAGGCCTCCGCCCTGTGGCTGGGAAAGGGGGTCTACAGAAGAGGGCTCTATTATCAAGTAAATGAGGAAAACACTGAATTAAATAAGGCTAAATACAGGTGCTCGACTAGAAGATTTCTCAGAGCCTTGAATATGCCGACATGCAACCTGAATCTCCAAGAGAGGACTGAGATGTGGTATTTCCTAAAATTAATGCACTGCCAAGCCCTTTCTTTGAGGAGCATTTTCTTGCAAACCTACTTTAGATTTGCAGAGCCGAGCAATTCCCTACGTTATTGAAGACTCTGTGAACATCCTTTTTAGTGGCTATATAATATGTATAAACCATCACTTATTATTTATTTGCTTATCTTTTCTCCCATTGCTGGGCACTTAGGGGCCTGGTTTTTCTCTCCTCTTTCTTTTCCTGCCTATAATTTAACAAGAGGGCTTAAGCATTAGGGGAGCAAAGTCCAAAAAGTGCTCCAGGAGCAGCTGTTGCTACTGAGCCTCCTGGATTTCACTGCTCCGTGGAGCCTGGGGGAAGAGCCCCGCCTCCCCACTGGGGCAGGTGGCTGGTCATCATGGCAACCAGAAGGGCTGGGAAGAGGCAAGATGCTGACAGGTGGGGCTACACGAAGAAGCCCCCAAGGCCAGGCGGCTGGGAGCCTGCAGTGCTGAGGCTGACCAGACCTGACTGTTGCGGGACCCCTGGCAATGATGGATGGGCCTCTAAGCTGCTTTGACTTTCTTCATGGCTCCCGGCACCACCAGGCTACCAGGACCCTCAGCCAGAAGCCTCTTTCTCCCATTGGGACAAAATGGGAGACAGGAAGTAGTGAGGAGCTGGAAAGGTGGGTGGCTGGAGGGTCGATCGGCCCACATTCTCGCCTCAGTGTCCTGCCATGTCTCCAGAGTTTCCCCACTTGTTTTCATTGGATGGAGAATTTTCTTCTATGTGTTTCTTAATGTGCTTTGAATTGTAGGCTCCTCAAGGATGTTTTAACAAGGATCCCCTTTTGCACAGTTGCCTGTAAGAGGATGAGGTTTCTGGGTGAGAGGAGATCCGGTCTTCTTGGGACCCTCCCAGGGGCGCAATGTGCAGGAGGGCCGTGCGTGTCGCAAGGACCAGTGTCCCAAGGGCCTCTCAGGCTCCATGAATGCTGTAAGCAACACTTCTCCACAAGAACTTGGTGCTTCCCGGCCTGTGCGATCTTCATTCTTTAACATTTTTTTTTAACATTAAAGCAATACAAGTTATGTTCACCAAACTGAAGTCAGCAGTCACCCTTGGGGTGGGGGTGGGGGTGACCCTGGGGAGGGGACAAAGGAAGCCTCTCAGTTTTTATGCCATATACCTTGTACCCTCAACATCTTACAATAAGCACTTATTTCTGTATTACTTTTACAATTTATAGTTTAATTTTTAAAAAACAGGAATGTGGGAGGGAGGAAAAATCTGCACCATAATCCATTAGCTGAAGCAATCAATGTGAATACCTGAGCGTTTTTCTTCCAGGCTTCCAAGAAGGAATTTGTTCTGAATACACAGTGAGCTGCTTTATAGTAGCAGAGCTCGGCTAAGGTCTCTCTGTGCTGTAGCCGGACCTGGCAGAGATTTAAGCAGCAGCCACTTTCAATTTCCCTCAAAACTGCCTCCTCACACATGCCAGCCTCTCCTGACTGGAAGGACACACAAAACTGGCACAACATGGGTGGGATGGAGTGGGTGTTTTCAGAGGGGCTGGAAGCCCCTAGAAGCTCTCTCTCTCCTTGGCCTGACTGGGCGGATCTCCAGAAAACCTCGCTCTCTTGGCATCGGCATCGCCTCCAGGGACCTCCCCAGCGTTCACTTCTTCCGACCTTTGCTTTGGATTCAATTCTTGTTCTTGGCCGTCGCCCTAGAACTGGATGCTTCGGTCTGACTCTTGTCTCAGATCTTCTCTCAGCCCCTGCCCCAGTTTCCCTTTGCTGGGACCCTGCCCTCCCATTACTCCAGCTGGAGGCAGATACCTCTGGTGCGTCCTCCTTCCCCTACTGAGCTCAGAGTCCCTTCCTGTATCTGCTAAACTTTCTAAGGGCCTGTGGCTGTAGCAAGATGTCCACATAAGGGACATATTGGATGCTGGAAAGTCCATGTAATGGGATTCAACTTGGATGGACCTGTGTGGTTTTCTCATGCCCCTCAAACCACCTCACAGCTCTCCCCAAACCCATTCAATTTGTTGGGGGCTTTGGGAAGCTGAGGGAAGTCCCAGGCCAGGCTCCCTCTAGGGTCTCAGGACATTCCCCCAAGAGGGAGACACCCGGTTCCAGGTTGAGCCAGCTCACCCTCCCAGAGGAACCAAGCGCAATGAACTCATGTTTTGATCATGGCCCTTGGGAGCTGCTCTTGAGCTGGTTAAACAGGCAGGAGGTAAACACGCACTGAGGAGACCGACTTGGGCTCCCTGTGCAGCAGGTTTAGTTATAATGATGACAGAATAACAGGGGAGGGACACAGGGAAAAAGCCCTCTTACCAGCACCCCCCTTCCACTGCTGGGTGTGTACGGGCCCCCTTGTGCTCCCTCTGGGTGACTTCCCACAGTGTGGAGTGGTTTCTTCCCTCCTTCATTTTGTTCTGATTACAAAATTAATATTTCATTGTGGCAAACTTGGAAAATGCAAAAAGTGTAATGAACAAGACAAAAATGTCCCTGAATTGCTCTATTCACTCTCTTTCACATTCAGCAGCCTTATTTTCAGTACAGCACTTATCAGCCTCTGAATTCATCTTGTTCATTTATTTGTTCGCTTGTTTACTGTCTACTTCTCCCCCACCACAATCTTAAATGTCTCTCTTTGATTTTGAAAGAGGAAGAGGGCAAGTGGGGGAGGGACAGAGGGAGAGAAAGAATCCTAAGCAGGCTCCACACCCAGTGCAGAGCCTGACGTAGGGCTCGATCCCACGAATTGTGAGATCATGCATGATCTGAGCCGAAATCAAGGGTTAGATGCTTAACTGACTGAGCCACCCAGGTGCCCCAATGTCTGTCTTTCTTTCTTTCTTTCTTTCTTTCTTTCTTTCTTTCTTTCTTTCTCTTTCTTTCTAAGCATTTGCCATTGGGCTTTTGTTTGGTTGGTTGTGTGGACACAATGTATACAAGTTGAGTTGCACAAAAGTCCAAGGAAGAGTCTGTCTTAAGTCTATCTTGTAAACAGCTAATGCCCAGGGCCCAGGAAAAGGCTGGGCACGTGGGAGGTGCTTCATTGCATATCTGATGAATGAATGAGTTCAGGGCAATGTGTAGATTTTCACTCAGTTGTGATCACCCAGTTCGTGTTATTTTGTATGCCAATTTCTTTATGTGTTTCATGCAGTTGTGGTGGATGGCAGGAGAGAGGGTGGCTTTGGACAGGGAAAAGAACAGATCATCTAATGACTGTGATGTCAGAGTCACACATCTGCCCCATGCAGGGACATCTCCTAACTCTTTGGGGTTGTTTGTACAGAAATCTGAGGCTAATTGAACTTGCTCAAGGTCTTGCAGCTGGACAGCAGTGGAGTCAGGTCTAGAACCATAATAAAAGCTTCATCTTTTAGAAAAAAACATATCAAATCAGAGATATGAGTTACATTTTTAAGGCAGCTTTTAACTTAAAAGCTCTGAAGCACATCTCGGGGACCTCAATGTCCTTTTCATTCAAATACTGTTCCATCAAAAGACTTAGTCTGTGCTGATAATAAGATGGGTTTCACAAGATTGGATCCGACAAAGAGGTGTGGTTAGGTGATTAATTAACTGAAGCAGAGATTTGGGAATTTAAAATTTGGCGACCTTTGTTCTCCCTCAATGCAAGAAAAGATTTCTCTTGCCATCAGGCTGGTTTAATGTATGGTTGCCTTTATCCATCTGAAATGGAAAGCTATAGGTTTGTAAAACACATTTTAGAGAACTGTGAGAAATTTTGGTTAAGGAAGGAGATGATTAATACTTCAGCGTCTGTATATACTCACCACTTCAAAATAAATCTATCAGTTGTACTTGTTAATTAAAATAAATTTTGAACACCTGGGTGGCTCAGTCGGTTGAGCGTCCGACTCGGTTTCAGCTCGGGTCATGGTCTCACGGTTCATGGGTTCGGGCCTCACATCAGGCTCAGGATTCTCTCTCTCCTCTCTCTCTCAAAATAAATAAATAAACTTCCAAAAAAAAAAAAATTTCCACACCTCTCTGGGTCTTTGCTTTCCACACCAAGAAATATCTCAGAGTGGCTTTTGAGATGACTTTTGCACCTGCTGTCTCCCACCAGCGACAGTTCACAACTGTGATCCAACAGAACAGCTTCTGACAGTTTGTAGTTTAAAATCCCACATAGGTCTTTCTGTTCTCCAAATCCGCGCTCTTTCCAGCTGCCTCCTCTGATGCCGTCAGCATTCTTGCTGGTCACCTACAGCCATCAGCATTTACAAAGCCAGAATACTAGATCTGGTCTGGATTTTACTTCACAGACCAAGTCGTCATTTTAATGAGAGGCCTTAGCGTTTTGTCTCTGCATTGCTGCTTGTGTTTCTGGGGTTTCTGGGGAGTTTCCTCCAGCCCTGTTCTGGCACCAGGGGTAGCTTGACTGGTCCACCCACATCAAGGGCGAAGTCTTGCCCGCCCAAGGAGCCTCCTTGAGAAACCCATGCCCCCCCACGCCCACCCCGTGGGCTGTAGTTCTCAGAGAGTCCCTTGCCCCAGGATGCTTTCCTTGCTCAGAGGCATTTCCCTAGGGCACATCAGGGGCTTGGGGAGGTGGGGGGGGTGTGTGTGGCTGGGGGAAGCTGAGCCCTGGAGACTCATTCTCAGGATACTTGGTTCTGCAGGGAAGGAAAACCACCTCCCTGGAGCCTCCTCCCTCCTCAAAGGAGGAATTCAGTGAGGCAGAAATTAAGAAAACCCTCCATCTGGGGACACGGGCATGTGACTGGAGAGAACAGACATGAAGAAGTCACCCTCTTTACAGATGGCTAACAGAGGGTAGAGTTACCCTGAGTTAAATAGTGAACTGCAGATTTTCATTTTCACCAAAAACTTCCATCTCATTTTTTAAAAATGTTTATCCATTTTTGAGAGAAAGCAGGGGGAGGGGCAGAGAGAGAGAGGGAGGCAGAGGATGTGAAGTGGGCTCTGTGCTGATAGCAGAGAGCCCGATGCAGAGCTCAAACTCACAAACTGTAAGATCATGACTTGAGCTGGAGTCAGAGCTTAACTTCTACTGGGCCACCCAGGAGCCCCCCAGTCTCATTAAAACAAAAAATTTTTTTAAATGTTTATTTACTTTTGAGAGAAGGTGGGGAGGGGCAGAGAGTGAGGAAGACAATCTGAGGCAGGCTCCAGGCTCTGAGCTGTGTGCACAGAGCCTGACTCAGGGCTTGAACTCACAAACTGCAAGGTCATGACCTGAGCCTAAGTCGGATGCTTAACTGACTGAGCCACCCAGGTGCCCCTCCCTCAGTCTCATTCTTAATGCCAATTACCTGGGGAAAAATCATGAGATCCTCTATTCCACTCCCAAAAGCTCTGTTTTACAAGAACAAATCAGTCAATTGACATTTACTGAACATCTACTAGGTACCACTTACTTTTTCGCATATACGATCTCATTTGTTCCCAGTGACAATTTATTTTAAGTAGGAATTTTCCCATTTTACAGATGAGAAAACAAAGTTTTGCAAGTGTTAAAATTAAATTATTGTTATTATACACAGCCATGAACACGAGGGAATAAAAATGACATCTTTGGCTTCTACCCTGACAGCAGAGAATCTCTCCTCAATCAGTTTGGTTTTTTTTCAATATTTATTTATTTTTGAGACGGAGAGAGACAGAGCATGAACGGGGAAGGGTCAGAGACAGAGGGAGACACAGAATCTGAAACAGGCTCCAGGCTCTGAGCTGTCAGCACAGAGCCCGACACGGGGCTCGAACTCACAGACCGTGAGATCATGACCTGAACCGAAGTCGGATGCTCAACCGACTGAGCCACCCAGGCGCCCCTTTCAGTTTTAAGTTCACAGTGTTTATTCTTCATTTTTAATTGTAGTAAAATACACATAACATAAAACTTACTATTCATTTTTTTAAAAGTTTATTTATTTTGAGAGAGCATGAGTGGGGGAGGGGCAGAGAGAGGGAAAGAAAGAATCCCAAGCAGGCTCCACACTGTCAGTGCAGAGCCTGATGCAGGGCTCGAGCTCATGAACTGTGAGATCATGACCTGAGCTGATATCAAGAGTTGGATGCTTAACCAGCTTAGCTATCCAGGCACCCCTCTTACTCATTTAAAGAAAAAATGGAAACAAAAAAAGAATTTGCATGTTATTCTTGCACAGGGGCCATGCTAATCTTCTCTTAATTCCAATTTTAGTCCCTGCACTGCTAAAGTAAGCACCATCTTACTCATTTTTTATTTATTTTTCCAGAGAGAGAGAGAGAGAGAGAGAGAGAGAGAGAGAGAGAGAGAGAGAATCTTAAGCAGACTCCACACTCAGTAGAGAGCCTGATGTGGGGCGCGAGCCCACATCCCTGGGATCATGATCTGAGCTGAGATCAAGAGTCGGACGCTCCACCGACTGAGCCACCCAGGTGTCGTCCACCTTATGCATTTTTAAGGGTACAGTTCAGTAAGAACATTCATACTTTTGTGCAACCATCACCACCGTCCATCTCCAGAACTCCTTTCATCTTGCCAAGCTAAAACTCTGTATCCATTGAACACTAGCTCCATATTGCCCCCTCCTCCTGGTCCATGGCAATCACCTATTTTCTATTCTGTTTTTTGTCTCTAAGAATTTGACGGTTCTAGGTACCTCATATAAGTGGAATCATACAGTGTTTGTTTTTGTCACTGGCTTCTCTCACTTGGCATAATGTCTTCAAGTTTCATCCATGTTGTAGCACGTGTTAGGATTTGCTTCCTTTTTAGGGCTGAGTAGTATTGCACCGTACATGCAAACTGCATTTTGCTGATCCATTCATCCATCAATAGATACTTGGGTTGCTTCTACACTTTTGATTATTGTGAATAATGCTATGGACATCAGTGTACACATAATTCTTAGAGACCCTGATTTCAAGTCTTTTGGGCATATACCCAGAAACAGAATTGCTGGATCGTATGCAAATTCAGACTGACAACCAAGTGGCAGTGAGGATGTGGAAGAAATGGAATATTCATACACTGTTGGTGGGAATGGAAACTGCTACAATCACTTTGGAAAACTGTGACAATATATCCTAAAGCTAAATATAGGTATAACCTATAATCTAACCTTCCTACTCCCAGATTTAAATAACCGACAGAAAAGTGTATGTATGTGTCCCAAAACCCGTGTTCAAGAATGTTCAGGGCGGCACACTTTGTAATAGTTCCAAGGTAAAAAAATTATGCATCTACAGTAGAATGGCTACATACAGTGTGATTATTCATACAAAGAAATACTCCAGAGTGATGGTTCTCAGACGTCTGTGTGCATCAGAATCACCCAGAGAGCTTGTTATACTGATTGCTGGGCTCCATCTGCCTGTCCCCTGCCACCTCACAGAATGTATCTCACATTTCTCCTCCTTAGCTGCTCTTATCATTGCTGAAGATGGCTGTCAGCCGCTCCTTGAGTATTCTCTCCTCCCCCACATCAGCAAGAGTGGGGACTAAAGAAGCATAAGAAGACTGATTTCTGACCATTAGCACAAACACAAAAATCTCTCTTCTGCCAGGTCAGTCCTGCACTCCTGAATTTGCTGACATACTTATAAACTTAACTTCCCATAACTCTGACAACATAATTAGAGCATAATTATGACAGAATTATGGTGCCCAGCTTTATCCATGTTTTATAAAGAAGGAATTGACCATTAGCTTTATTAACTGCAAGGTCTTCCTGCTAGGCAAAAGTAGAGAAGAGATTCAAACCTGTATCTTCTGACTCTGGGTTTAATGATCCCTCCTCCACAGCTGGCTGTGTCCCCAGAATGCCAGCCATGCTTCTCCCTCTTCTCTATCTATCCAGGTGCTACCAAGTTCCAGGTCTAAGTCAAGGCCCCCTTTCTCCAAAAAATAAATACTGCAACCCAAAGCAAGATGGTTCTGCCTGATGTGAATATAGTATTGTTTAGCTACCTAATGTGCTTCTGGGCATTAAAAGCTCAGCCCCGAAAGAGCTCCTTCAGGCAGTGTCTGCTGTTTCTGTGGCTAATTGGCTATCCAGGGAGGTGGATGCAGCTGCAGTGAAATGCTGATCTTTTCACCCCGATCACTAGGAGTGAGCTGGGATACGTTTCCTCTATGCATCAGCATTTCTGAAACAGCTGCTTATGACTTCGGCAGAGCCCAGGGGGAAGTGGGGACTCCCTGAGAGCAGCCTGTGGCTTAAAGAGGTTCAGTACCAAGGGCAGTGACTCAAGCCCCACTGGAGAATAAAGAGCCATAAAAGCAGAGGTTCTCAGTCCTGGGCTCCACCCCAAGTCCAACTGGATCAAAACTGGGGGTAGATCTGGCATATCATCTATCTATCTATCTATCTATCTATCCATCCATCCATCCATCCATCCATCCATCCATCCATCCATCTATCCATGCATCTATATAGCGATATATACCACAATTTCATATCTATCCATATCTATCTATCTACATATACATATATACATATATATGTTTAAACCCCTCTTTCCCAAGTGATTCTAGTACACAACAAGGATTGAGAATGGCTGTAGTAATGAACCAATAAATAGGAGGAGGAGTGTTCCAAAGAATAGGCGGTGTCCATGAGACTTAAGAGTTTTAAAAGGAAACTTCCAGGGGAGGCCACTTGGCTCTCTGCAGCCCTGCTTCCGCGAAAATATTCCTGGCCCACTGTAAACGGGTGAGTGCTACTCTTTCTACTCAGGCATAGCCTACTTGGGATCTCTTTTTCTTATACCCACGAGAAACAGCCTGGACATTCTTCGGGGCAAACTGAAGAGCTCAACTACATCCACTTCAAAAAACAAATACACACACCCAGAAAGAAGCCAAGAGGCAGCAGATGTCTTGGGTGTTGGCAGAATGTTTCAAGATTTTTAAAAAGAAAAACCAAGTGTTGCTTAGTTATTCATAATGGGGTAAACCTGGAAACTACTTTAGAGTTAAAAAATAGGGTGTTGGGGGGGCGCCTGGTTGGCTCAGTTGGTTAGGTGTCCTACTCTTGATCGCAGCTAGGGTCTCGATCTCAGCGTCGTGAGTTCAGGTCCTGCATTGGGCTCCACACTGGGCGTGGGGCCTACTTAAAAAAAAAAAAAAAAGAGAAATATAAAAAATAATTGTTGGTTATATTTATGTAATTAAGCAAGCAGGAATTAGGTGTCTGCATAATGAAATTCGGTGTGGCCACTGCAAAGTATGCCATGTATGAAAATGTAATGACATGGAAGCTGTGTATGTTCTAGTACATGAAAAAATCTGGTCACAAGAAAGAATGTACCACATGATCCCAACTTTAAAAAAATATATGCATGTAAGTGTTTAGGTATTTCAAAAATGAAAAAAAAAAATTCAAGTGTTAGCCATTATCATAGAATGTTAGTGAAACAGGTAATATCTATTTTCCTTTAATTTTTCTATTTGATCCTTATTTCCATAACAAACACACATTTCTTCTGTCAGGAAAAAAGAAGTACAAAACCCCCCAGATGCTGAACCAGTGAATTGATCCATAAGAGTTTCCCGTTTTCAATAGAGGAATACAGGGAGTGTTAGGCTGAAATACAATTTCATAGTACAATCAATGGCATTCAAATAATGAAAGCAATATAGATCCTTCCCTAGAATAAATAACTTCTCTAAGGCAAATGTCCATGCCTCCTTGGAGTTAAATATTAATCTCACCAAACCCAGCCCAGCCTACGAGATGAGTTTTAGTTTATGTGAAATTTTTATGAACTAATTAGTGGGTTGGACCAAAGAGTAGGACCAGAATAGAGTCACAAAGAGGTCTTAGAAGATAAGGCATTTATTAATTCACCATTGTTTTCTTAAAAGGACATGAACTTGGACAAGGAAGTTACCTACTGAGGATCAGAACACCTACAAATCTAAGTCATGTCCCAGGTGGGAAGCAGGGCTGGAAGCAGGGAAAAGGGAGGAAATTAAAAAGCTGGAACAATATTCACTTAAACATAAATGCCAAACCCTGCTTGATGGGGTCTTAGAGGAGCCATGGCCCAGATGGCATCATTGCCATGTGTATGCCACCATAAATGATTAAATAGGATACAATGTAAAAATCTCACGGTTCCATTAATACTTCAGTGCTCCAATTTTCTACCAGTGTGGAGTTTCTGAAGTGCTCTTGGTTAAACAGAACAATCTCTATTCATAAATTAAAAAACATGTTTGCAATACTGCCATTTTTCTATGCAGCCTATTTCCCCTTTACAAAATATAAACAATTATAGAATGCAGTATATACAGGGAGAGAAAATAAGGGTTCTTTTCATCTATGGCCTCCAGTTTGCTCATTCTGTTTCCCAGAGGTGGCTGCTCCTACCATCTCCAGTATCTTTCCCAATATTCTACACACAAAATAACCCATAAAAGTGAGCAAAATGGCACAACAGACACTCAGATCAATGGAACAGAATAAAGAACCCAGAAATGGACCCACAAACGTATGGCCAACTGATCTTTGACAAAGCAGGAAAGAATATCCAATGGAATAAAGACAGTTTCTTCAGCAAGTGGCGCTGGGAAAACTGGAAAGCAACGTGCAGAAAAATGAACCTGGACCACTTTCTTACACCATACACAAAAATAAACTCAAAATGGAAAGACCTAAATGTAAAATAGGAAGATAGGAAGATAGGAAGCCATCAGAATCCTTGAGGAGAAAGCAGGCAAAAACCTCTTTGATCTTGGTCGCAGCAACTTCTTACTCAACACATCTCTGGAGGCATGGGAAACAAAAGCAAAAATGAACTACTGGGACCTCATCAGAATAAAAACTTCTGCACAGCGAAGGAAACAATCAGCAAAACTAAAAGGCAACCGACAGAATGGGAGAAGATATTTGCAAATGACATATCAGTTAAAGGGTTATTATCCAAAATCTATAAAGAACTTCTCAAACTCAACACCCAAAAAGCAAATAATCCAGTGAAGAAATGGGCAAAAGACATGAATAGACACTTCTCCAGAGAAGACATTTAGATGGCCAACTGACACATGAAAACATGCTCAACATCACTCATCATCAGGGAAATCCAAATCAAAACCACAATGATACCACCTTATACCTGTCAGAATGGCTCACATTAACAACTCAGACAACAACAGATGTTGGCAAGGATGCAGAGAAAGAGGATTTCATTTGCATTGCTGATGGGAATGCAAGCTGGTGCAGCCACTCTGGAAAACAGTATGGAGGTGCCTCAAAAAAACTAAAAATAGAACTACCCTATGACCCAGCAATTGTGCCACTAGGTATTTATCCAAGGGATACAGCTATGCTGTTTCGAAGGGACACACACACCCCAATGTTTATAGCAGCACTATCAACAATAGCCAAAGTATGGAAAGAGCCCAAATGTCCATTGATAGATTAATGGATAAAGAAGATGTGGTGTACATATACAATGGAGTATTACTCGGCAATCAAAAAGAATGAAATCTTGGGGCACCTGGGTGGCTCAGTCGGTTGAGCGGCCGACTTCGGCTCAGGTCATGATCTCGCGGTCCGTGAGTTCGAGCCCCACGTCGGGCTCTGTGCTGACAGCTCAGAGCCTGGAGCCTGTTTCAGATTCTGTGTCTCCCTCTCTCTGACCCTCCCCCGTTCATGCTCTGTCTCTCTCTGTCTCAAAAATAAATAAACGTTAAAAAAAAAAAAAATTTCAAAAAGAATGAAATCTTGCCATTTGGAACTACGTGGATGGAACTAGAGGGTATTTGCTAAGGGAAATTAGAGAAAGACAAATATCATATGACTTCACTCATGAGGACTTTTAGACACAGAACAGATGAACATAAGGGAAGGGACACAAAAATAATATAAAAATAGGGTATAAAAATAGGGAGGGGGACAAAACAGAAGAGACTCTTAAATATGGAGAACAAACAGAGGGTTACTGGAGGGGTTGTGGGGGGGGGGATGGGCTAATTGGGTAAGGGGCATGAAGGAATCTATTCCTGAAATCATTGTTGCACTATATGCTAACTAATTTGGATGTAAATTAAAAAAATAAAAATAAAATATTTCATCAAAGAAAGAAAGCAAGGAAGGAAGAGAGGAAGGAAAGAATGGAGGGAGAGAGGGAAAGAAGGAGGGAGTGGAAGAACTGGAGGATAGATAAATGAAAAAAATACATGGAACAATATTAGCAAAATATTGATAATTGTATGATGTGTACAGGTATGTTTAATATACTATTTCCCAAATTCAAAAAAAAAAGTGAGCAAAAGATTTTAAACAGACATTTCACCAAAATATATATATATATATATATGGGTGACAAACACATGACACCATCAGATGTTAAGAAAATGTATGCTAAAACCACAATGAAGACATCACTACAAACCTATGAGAATGGCTAATGTTTAACAGACTTACACCAAATGTTGGTGAGGATGTGGATGAACTGGAATTCTCACAGACTGGATTATAAAATAGTACCCTTTGGAAAACAACTTGGCAATTTCTTAAAAAGTTAAACACACACTAGCCAATTGGTCTAGTCATTCCACTCCTAGGTATTTACCTAAGAGAAAGGGAAATACATGTCCATACATAGACAT
Source organism: Panthera pardus (assembly GCF_024362965.1). Classification (NCBI taxonomy): domain Eukaryota; kingdom Metazoa; phylum Chordata; class Mammalia; order Carnivora; family Felidae; genus Panthera; species Panthera pardus. The sequence continues at coordinate 56,524,715 of NW_026526876.1, forward strand.
GGACATGAATGTTCACAGTAGGTTTATTTGTAATTGTCCCAAACTGGGAACAACCCAAATGTCCAACAACAGAGAAGTGGATGAGCAAATTGTGGTACATTCATGCAATGGAATACTATTCAGCAAGAAAAAAGAATGGTCTATCGGTACACACAATAACATGGATAAATCTCAAAATAATTATGCTAAGAGAAAGAAGGCAGACCCACTCCAAAAGAATACATATTGTATGATGCCATTTCTATAAACCTTTAGAAGATGTAAACTAATCTGTAGCGAGAGAGCAGAGCAGTGGCTGCTTGGGGATGAGAGGATGAGGAGGGGTTAGAGGGAGGGATTTACAAAGGGGCATGAGGAAACTTTGGGGGATGATGGATATGTCCACTGTCTTGATTATGGTGATCAAATTGTTCAATTTAAATACATGGAGTTTATTGTATGCCAATTATAACTCAATAAAGCTGTTTTTATTTATTTTTACTGTTTTTTTTTTTTTTTAAGGTTCTTTCAGTAATCTCTACCTCCATCCAACATGGGGCTCAAACTCATGACCTCGAGATCAAGGGTCTCATGCTCTTCTGACTGAGCCAGTCAGGCTTCCCAATAAAACTTTTTTTTTTTTTAATTTTTTTAACGTTTATTTATTTTTGAGACAGAGAGAGACAGAGCATGAACGGGGGAGGGTCAGAGAGAGGGAGACACAGAATCCGAAACAGGCTCCAGGCTCTGAGCTGTCAGCACAGAGCCCAACGCGGGGCTCGAACTCACCGACCGCGAGATCATGACCTGAGCTGAAGTCGGCCGCTTAACCGACTGAGCCCCCCAGGCGCCCCTTCCCAATAAAACTTTTTAAAAAACATATTATGGGGGCACCTGGGGGGCTCAGTCAGTTAAGGGTCTGACTTCAGCTCAGATCATGATCTCACGGTTCGTGGGTTCCAGTCTCGCATCAGGCTCTGTGCTAGTGGCACAAAGCCTGCTTGGGATTCTCTCTCTCTCTCTCTCTCTCTCTCTCTCTCTCTCTCTCTCTGCCCGTTCCCCAGTTGCATGCTCTCTCTCTCAAAATAAACTTTAAACTAAAACAAACAAACAAACATATTACGTGTATATGACACATGCATATCATTTTTTCCCACTTAACATATCTTGGAGATCATTCTGTATCAGGACATAGTAAATGAGCATTCTTTTTCAACAGCTGAATAGTATTCCATGATATAGATTTATATGATTTAGCCATCTTCCCTCTGATGCACATTAGGTTACTTATAGTCTTTCTTTTAGAGTCAATGCTGCTATTGTACTTATAAGGTTGTACTTATAAGGTTGATTCTTTTTGTACTTATAAGGTTGATTCTTAGAAATGGAATTGCTTAGTCAAAGGTTACATTAACTTATGATTTTGATAGCTACTATGAAACTGCCCCATTTTTCTCACGGGCTCAAGTCCTGCCTGCTCTGGAATGGCAGGGATGGTCCCCCCAAGGATTAAAAGGACTGACTGAAAAGCAGCTTTCTGAATTCCACAAAGTGGAATTCTCTTGATGGTCACGCTCCAGTGAGCTGGTAGTGTAGTCCTGGTTTGTAATCACTCTTTGGTTCCAAGCTTTCTTTGACAATGGATTGTCTTGAAATAGTTGTGGGAAAAGAGGCACCCCATACTGTGGCGCCTACTCTCCCTGACTGGTCACAGGGAAAGGAAAGGGAAGGGCTGAGCAGCTGTAAAACAGCGAGGCCGCAGTTAACGAAGAGGCCATGGCACTTGAGGACATTCATGTCCCAGCGTTACGGCCAATATAATGCAGGGCAACTGGGTCCTTCCACTCACCTCTCCCTCTTTCTCTTCCTCAATAATGATGGAGCATCTACTAGGTTTGCTGACTGAGGTTGTGGGAGCACTAAGGAAGATAAGAGACACAAAGGAGGGGCAGGTCAGGAAGTCTTCCCAGAGGAGAGGCCATTTAAGTAGTGTTTTGTTTTTTAAATGGAGTGAAATGTACATAACAAAAGTCTTTTAAAATGTACAGCTCAACAGCATTTAGCACATTCACAACACTGCGCTACCACTATCTCTATGTAGATCTCTATGTAGTGCACTGCATCACCCCCAAAAGAAACCCCATAGCAGTTACTTCCCACAGTAGGGTTTTAAAACAAGGAGAAGTGCTTCCCAGGCAGGCTTGGAAGGGAGGCCATTCCAAAAGAGGAACTTTACAAAGTCTTTGGAACCTCAAGCCACTTGGGATGGGCTGAAGAAGTGACTGGGTGAAAGCAGGAAGGAAAGGCAGGGTGAGGGGCAGTGAAGATCACGTGCGCCAGCTTTGTCCTAGAAGCAGTTGGAGCCAGTCAAGGGTGGTAAGGAGTAGTCAGTGGTTATGGAACCTATTTGAGTAATTTTCATCCCTGAGGAACATGACCAACTTTAACATGAATTCAACTTGAGCCAGGGTTTCTCAACACTGGCACTACAGGCATTTGGGGCTGGAGGATTCTTTGCCAGGGTGGCGGCGGCCATCCTGCGCACTGTAGGGTAGTCAGTAGCACCTCTGGCCTCTAACCCGAACTGCCAGCGGCATCCTCCCCACATTACCACTGTTGTGACACTGCCAACCGTCCCCTCCGAGGGAGGGGCAAAATCGCCCCAGTGAGAGCCCTGGAAGGACTGGGACTCTGTACTCCACAGTCCTGAGACGCAGGCAAATCACAGTGTTCTGGGAGGCACTCCCTCTGAGCTGTGTGGAGACGAGAGGGCACGGAGCAGGACCACCTCTGAGCGCTGGGATGTGAGTCCTGAGCTTCCAAACACAGCAAATTAGTGTTAAAACTTTGCAGTGTTTTTTTTTTTTTTTTCTCTTTTTAAATTCCTTCCACCATTTTTAGTCGACAAGCATTTCACGCCTACCACCTGCCAAGTACTGAGGTGAGCACCAGGAGAATGAGCTCCTCAGGGGATTAGAGTCTCATTCTTCCACCTCACCATCCCCACAGAGGAGACCTCAACGGGGTGTGCGTCTTAAGGGAGTAGTGTCTCGCCCTGGAAGGAATGGGGAGAGAGGAAGGTGGGAAGACCAAGGGCAAGACCAAGGGACGGGCAGCGGGGGGAGATGTGCACTGGCAGACTGGGAGGTGTGTGGGGGTCACTGGTATCCGCTGTGCCTCACCCTCTGTTAGTGTCCCAGTCCCTCACAGTCCTCCTCAGAGTGGCAGCACCTCAGGGGAATGGCTGTGGGTTGGGGTGCACCAGGGAGGACGAACCCAAGGCTCAGGAGCTCCTTGGTAAAGATCCCTGTGCCCAAGGGTGACATACGTGGGCTCAGAAAGTGAACATACTGGGTTTAGTGTGGGGTTAAGTGTGGATTAGAGTGCCTGCCTCAAATGTTCTGGATGTTGAAAGACTCTTGATAGCTTTGTACAAGCCAAGACGCAAAGGGAAGGAGATTCAATTATGACCGAGATTCTTTTTTTTTTTTTTTTTGCTAGGCCCAGTAGGACAGGGCTCTGAGTCAGAGTTAATTGAACTTAGAAGAGTTATGTGACAGTTTCTGCATAAAGTTCATACACATGACATGAAGGAAAAGAACACTGCCCTAGCTCTCCAGGGACTCACAGTCTAGTGGAACCCTCCCTCTGCCCCCACACTGTTTCTTGAGGACATTCTGAGGAATTTTGTGCCACTATTATCTTTTACTTGATTCAATCTCTACAACTGCATAAAGCCACTAGAGACCACTCTGCAGAAAAGACTGAACTTAAGAGTGGTTTAGTGACTTTGCCCATAGCCTAAATGTATCTGTTCCAGTGCCAGAACACAGGACGTCTGACTCCAAGATTTGTTCTTCCTACTCCATCAGGTAGCCCTGCTGATTGCAGCTCACAAGGGAGGAGGATGCTGTGGTTAGGCAAAGAGCAGCTGATAGCTACCAGGAGCACTCTGATCTCTTGGGCTTGTTTTTGTGTAAACGAATACTACCTCACTAAGTGAACAGGATGTTGTGTGATGTGTGTATGAACGTGGCAAAGCTCCAGGTGTGTATTCCAGGTGTTAACTCACTATAACACACTGGCATACATAACAGGGAACTGGTAGATATTCCTGAACAGAGTGACGAGAGGTTGGAAGTTGTTCGGGAGGATAAACTAGGCAGCTGTGTGCAGAACACGCTGAGAAGGGGTTACGTGAGAGGTAGGGCACCCAGCTCAGAGGGACATGCAGAGGGGGACAGGAGAGGACAAGGAGGCGACTGAGGACTTATTCCAGAGTGAAAAACACAGAATTCCATATTCTTAGCACATTACCCACAAGAGGGAGAATTTTATGAATTATGTGCCACACTCACTTAGAGATAACTTGTCGCTTTGGGGGAAATGATTCTGTCTGAACCATACTTTTTCAGCATTGAATCAAAAATAGTTACTATTTGTATTTGCCTGTTCTCCCTCAAGCTGTAAGCAATTTCATCAGTAAAAGGATGAACTAATGATGCTTGAGAATATCTAAAAAATAATAAAATAAAATAAAATAAAAGTAGTAATTAAGAGAAAGCGACTGCTTCCTAAGAGCTTTGTATCCCAAAGGACGGAAACTGAATACCGCAGATCAGGACAACAAATTAGATGATGATTTGACGAGGGCAAGAAAATCGTCAAGTGATATCTGGGATTCCTTTAAGCATTTACAGATTTTCAGCACCCAATCTTCTTAGTTTTTTAAGTATTTTCAGAGAGGGAGTAACAAAGAGCTGTGCAAGCTGAGGAGCTCTGCCAAAGTGGGAAATCTCAGCTGGGTGGAGTGGAAGGCAGCAGACAAAACAGCATCCCTCTTTGTTCCAACTCAGCCAGCAAATCTGTACCTTCAGGAGGAGGAACAGACTTTTCTCCACGCTTTTGCTTTAGAGAAACAAGAGAAAACATCCTGATGGCAAACATCTTCAGGGAGAGTCTCCACCCACTTTTTTTTTTTTTTTTTTTTTTTTTTAAATTCTGGGCCTCTCTGCCATCAGACATGGCATGTTGGGGCAGGGCCTCAGATCCTTTCCCCAAGAAAGGGCAGAATAGGAGTGGCCGCCCATCAAACCCATCGCACCTAGAAAGGAAAATGCACCACTGCCTCAGTGTGGGTGGAACTGGCTTCAGGATCTGCTCTGAGGTGCTCTGTCCGGCTTGGCCTCGGCCATCTCTAGGAAGACCTCTGAAACTAGAAGGTTCGAAACTAGAAGGTACAAAAAGAGATGAGCAGGAAGTTTGGCCTGAATTAAAGTCACTAAAAATTTTTTTTACAACTTCAATATATTCGTTCTCATAAAGGAAGTGATTTACAAATGAGTCCTCTTTACTAAGCAGTCAGCCAATAGTTAGTATTCCTTGAAAATAATCAAGCCACAGGACTTTAAATAAGATTTACACGTATCACTATTAAAACCAGGCAAAATTGGTGCTTCTTTCCTAGCTTCTCCTGTGATCATGCAGCACAAGTTATACTTTCTGGAGCCAGCACAATACCTGGCATCAAAAAGCCCTCAAGATTCAAATCCTTGCTTTACTGTTCACTCTGATTTTCAGCAAATTACTTAATCCTTCTGGGCTTGTCTTCTTATCTGTGAAAGGGATGGCTAACCTCACTACGAGTGGTGTTGGGCTCTATGTACGTCTATGTGGGGGTGTGCACGTACAGAGCTGGGCACATGTTAGTAGCCAAAGAAAGGTCAGGATCTCAAGAAAGGTGGGGTACTTCAGAAGCCATGTGAATGGATGAGAGGGAAAAACTGGGGTGGCCAAATCAGTAAGAACAGTCTGGTCAGATAAAAAGGACAGAGAGTGGGGTGGGGAGTTACTGCTAATGGGAACAGTGCTGCTTTCTGGGGTGATGAAAGTGTTTTGTTTTGTTTTTAATTTTTTTTTTAACGTTTATTTATTTTTGAGACAGAGAGAGACAGAGCATGAACAGGGGAGGAGCAGAGAGAGAGAGAGAGAGACACAGAATCTGAAACAGGCTCCAGGCTCTGAGCTGTCAGCACAGAGCCTGACGCGGGGCTCGAACTCACGGACCGTGAGATCATGACCTGAGCCGAAGTCAGACGCTTAACCGACCAAGCCACCCAGGAGCCCCGTGAAAATGTTTTGAAGTTAGTGGTGCTGGTCGTACAGCTAACATACTAAAACCCATCAGTACACCCTAAGAGGGTGGATTTTATGGTATGTGAATTTTATCTCAATTATACCGTTACTTAAAAAAAAAAGATGAAGAAAACATGAATAAAAACACGTGGAGAGGTAATGGAAGATGAGGGATTTTCAAATTCTCTGGTGGGGTAGAGAATCAAGTTCTGGTCTACAGGATAAAAAGCCATTATTTAGGGAGGGTAAGAACCTGTTTATCTTGCTAAATTCTACAATTTTACACTCCCAATCATACCTTCTGAAGTTTTATTTTGGTAAGAGGTTCTCCTGCATCCCTTGGGCTAAATTATCAGTGGAATAGTCATATGATGTTTCTGAACAACAGGTGATAGGCAGCTTCTCAGCACTTCTTCACCCGGGGTTTTAGGACATGATGAGAAATACTTATCGACAGCAAAGATTCCATAATCACTACCGCAAACTGCCTCGATGGTGCGGCTTCAATACAAACAACCACAGGCACAACCATTTAGATTTCTAATTTATTATTAAATTACATAACAAAGCTTCTTCTATACAGTCAGAAAATGCATTTAGATGAGAACAAAAATTAAGTACAAATACAATAAATCTGGTTCCAAGAAGCCATTTTAAAAGCAAAAAAAAATTAGAAAGTGCATTTGGAATAGATTTTTAAAAATCTGTATTGGCATTTCTCATGAGGAAACATTTTTTATCATGGCAAAGTGTGACTGGAATGGATGTCCCTCCCTCTCTAAGAGCTAACAGGATATGGACAGATAAAAATACTCTGGTACTGAAGTGAGACACTAAGGACAGAGAAAATGAGAATGATCCCTCAAGACACGGCTCAGCTTTGTCTCAGTTTTTTATCCAATAAACATCCTTAAGAGTCACTTAGTCCTTCCTTATTTTCTTTCCCCATATATGCTTAAGAATATGCACGTCTATAAAAAAAAATAACAAGATTAGTTTAGAAAGACCATGATGAAAAGCGCTGTGTCTTTGTAGAAACCAGGCTAAATAACCTCTAACCCAAAAGGAGAATGGAACATAATCATTTTAATTTTCTGGGTAGAATCCATTTGTTCTCGAAGTATTACATTTGCTACCAACTTCAGCACTAATCCTAGACATGGCCATTTACCCTCAACGGCAAGTTAGAAAACTTGGTCAATTTCCAAAAATATCGTATCTGGCTAATGACCAAACATGAGGTATTAGAAGACCAAAAAGGTTAGTCCAGTTCTTTAAAGTCCTTTTCATCAGGTTGAGATTATTAACAGTGAAGAAAACATTAATGGTGGGAATGCAAGTCCAAGGTGCCTCAATTCCATAGAGGCCAAAAGTCATTATTACATCAAAAGGCTCAATAAGTACATTTTCCTATTCAGATGTACTCAGCATCCAATAGGAAAGAACTAAAGTAAATATTTGGTTTCAGGTACAAAAAAGTGCCCGCGTGATGTTTCCTCTCTTCACTTGTCCAATTCTTAGGATTTTACTTCCACACCTGATCTGAGTACTGGGTAGTAGGGAAAAAAAGAGGCATTCTCTGTACAAGTGAATTTTGGTACAAAGGAGAGAGGAATAGTGGAGAAGGAAAGCCCTTTTCTAACATTAGAAAAATAAAGGGTGAGCAATACAGGTTACAGGGAATCCTTCAGCATCACTGAAAACACTAAGAAGATTGTAGAGATAGCCAGGACAGATCACCTGAAGCACTGGGATATCAGGGTTTGAACTTAGTAATAAATTAAACATTTCTAACTAAAGTCATCAGCTCACATTAAGACAAAATCTTAGAAGTATACCTTTGGGAAGTCTGTCCTTTTTGTTGCTGTGGTTTTTCATACTTCTTAGTGAAATGGAAAGTTTTGAATTATTACTAAGATAATCCCAAAGGAAAAGGTCCCCTTTTTGACAATGGCCAAGGAAGAATAACTTCCCTTAAGAGGAAACTTCCTTCCTGAACTCCCAGCTCTGACAGGCAACTTACTGTTGGCCCCTGAGCCTGGCAACAGGTCCGTAAGGACAAAAGAAAAGGTGGAAAACCAATCTGGTTAAAAAAAAACAAAAACAAAAAAAAGTTAAATGGCACCAAACTGAAAGAGTTCAAATCAGCTACCACAGGATCCAAATCCTCTTTTTGTAAATGACACACTTCTATTTCCTTACTCCAGGGTTTCTTTCTGCAAATGAAAGAACCATAAGAGGAAAGGACAAGCCCTGTCCTGGCTAGCTACATTTGGCCCTGGGTCACCTCACTATGGGCTATATAGCACTGGGAGGTTAGTCAGACCTACCAGACACCAACATCTTATACCAAGCCTTATCAACTTCCTTGGAAGAACTAGTTTATTTTCATAAAGAAAATAACCAACATAATTCTATTACTTCATTTAAGCATTACCCTAAAGGAAAGGCTCATCAGCCATCAAAAGTATTTGCTCAGTGCAGCAAGCAGCTCAGCCCCTAGTTTTACTCTCACACAATCAGCTTTAATGAATATACCAAATAATCAGACCAGTAAAAAAGACTGGTAGTATAATTAAATAAATAACTTTATTTATGATACTTCAGATTTTATAAATGCCAACCATATAGCAATGAAAGTCCCATAAATTCTAGCTGAGGCACAACCACCAATCAAGGCCCTTTGAAAAATCAAAGATAATAAAGTGTCAGGGGAGAACAGTCTTGTTCTCCCAACAGAGAATTTAGTAAATGAACTTCTCTGATCCTTTAAGATTTACATTGGGAAAACTTAGACTTTCTTTTCAGGGCATCCCCAATCAAGTTTTCTGATCAATCAACCCATATTTAGAAAAATAAACCCCATAGTTTAAAAAAATGTATCCAATGGCTTTCATACCCAGAACATAATAAAACTTTGACAACAGAATGAAAAAGCTCTCAGTTTCTGTACCAGACCAGGGGTTAGTATAGCCATCAGCTCTTGTATCAAGTTCACCTGAATGTCATCACCGATGCACTGTGATATCGTTAAGAACCACATGCTCATATCCTTTTATTCCCTGTGGCACAGTCTGAGGTCAATACTATAAATACCAGAGTCCATTCCAATGGTGAAGAGCAACCTTCTTTCTTGGTGAGGAGTGTAGATGTTGATGTCTTCAAACTATTTGTGGTAGTTCAGGTGAATAAGTTGTAAGTTTACAGAAATGGAGAAATGGTTAAACCTGAAAAGAATTCTGGTGGGTGGTTTAAAATTCTGTTACCGTCCAGGGATGGTAGTAGAAGACAGGTGCAGATACAGATAGATTCTGTCACATGCACCTTCAACAGTAAAACCATTCTCTGGATGTTTGGAAAGCTTAACAGATTTGGAATGAGTAGGTTTTCATAAAACACAGACTTCCTGGTACATTAGGCAGTATTTCTTGAACTTTTGCTCATAAATCATGGAGCATTTACAAATGGAATAATCTGGATGGTGACCCCTCAATCAATGTCTTTTTACATGTGGCTTGCTGAACAGATCTCACTGAAAATTGAGCAGTCCCCTCACTCAGGGTTAATCCTGACATGATGAGGAATAGTTGGGGGCACTGACAGACACTGGCTGTTAGTTACTTTTACCATGGTAGAACTGAGATTGCATTTTCTCATAGTAGCAAGTATTAATCCAATGAAAGAAATAAACAAAACATGAAAACAAGGACGGACAAAAAAGCCTGTTATTCTCAATGCTTCTCCAGCAATATAGTTAATCCCAGTGTGCATACAATTTAAAAAAAGAGGAAGAAAAAAGCTTTTCTTGCAGTGTTTGTCTTCTGTTTCAGACAACCTCAACTGTGTTGAAGTTGACCTGTTAGCATCTCAAAGAACCTGTGAAAAATGTAATTTTTCTAGAATACCAAAACAGGGGCACAGAGTAGAAATTTATAGCACAGCTTATCAAGAAATGACTTGTGATTTCTCTTCACGACTGTAAAATAAAAGGACAAGAACTATTTTTATTCACAACCCAATCTGGTGGCTGAAAGGAAAACAGTCTTTGGATATAGAGAAACCTGGTTTTCTGGAGTCCAGCTATAAGACCTGGCTTGTTATCAGCCTTCAACACTATTACTGAAGCATAGAAACTCTGTTTCTGATTGGTTTACTTACCTTCTGGGAAGACAAAAGCAACTGAAAACTTTTTTTTTTTTTTTTAAACTAAAAACAGAAGGAAATGTGTGTTAGAAAAGATAGCACAGGAAAACTGTGGCTTCAGCTCAACCTGACCGTATCAGAGTCCATCACCATCAGTCTTGAATTAATCCTGTTGGTCAGGCTAATCATCAGGACAATCAACTTCTCCTTCCTATTTTTCCTTATTCCGGATCAGGGTGTGAAAGTGGTGGTTGTCAAGAGTCCCTGGAGATGTTCCATCAGTGGAAAGCATACAGCAGCAATAGGATGGTACAGACACCAATAACACCGCCCAGGATGAGGGAGTCTCGCCGTTTCCTAAGATTGATTCGTTGGATCAGGCTGTTCACAGCAGGAAAACGATCTTTGGGAAATCTTTATTAAGGTCATATTTGAAGAAGCCTCTTTAGTGAAAAGTCACAGGGGTCACAAAAATAGAGATCAGTGGAGTCCAGAAACAATAAATAATGAGAAGAAATACAGAGGAAGAAAATTACACTGAGGGAGTCTTTAAAAAAACACATACCCAAACTGGGAACATCCTACTGCTCAAGGTCCCAAACCAACCGAGGAATTACAACCAGGCTTGGGGTCAGGGTGGGAGGTAGTGAGCTTAGGAACAGAGGGACTCTGCAGGGCAGGGAGGTGTAAGTACAGCCAATACCACTGCTAACAACACCCTATTCTGTTCTCTTTTCCTTTCTCTCTCTTTTTCTCTCTCTAAACCCCTTCTCTCAGGAAAGTGAGAAGTTTGGCCAGAAGAGTTCTGAAGTTCTTGATCCTCTCCTCAAAGGGTGATAACCCCCTTGGAATCAGGCAATAGGTGGTGGCAACCAACTCTAGGGTCTGAATAAATCAGTCACTGGTGAATTATTTAAATTTTTTAGTTTACTTTGCAGCAGTAGATAGGATATGGTAGGTAAGGGGGCTGCACCGTTCTAGCTGTCCTACTTAGGAAACATAAAAAAAGATAGGAAATTTCCAATTTTAGAGGTTTAAAAAAGCAGTCACAGCTATATTTTACTTAGTATTTCAAAATATCTTCATACTCTTATTTGTATGTTGTAGACCAAAGCACATGCCTGTGCATCCTAACTTGTTTTGCATTTTTTAAAGTTTATTTACTTTGAGAGAGAGCGAGAGAAAGGGGTGGGGGGGAGAGGCAAAGAGAGAATCTCAAGCAGGCTCTGCACCAGCAGTGTGGAGCCTGACATGCAGCTCGAACTTATGAACCATGAGATCATGACCTGAGCCGAAACCAAGAGTCAGACCAACTGAGCCACCCAGGTGCCCCTGTTTTGCATTTCTGACAATATACCTTCGGGTGCCTCCTCTTTGTTAATATAGGTATTTTATCAAAGTCAGGAAAATCACGGACAAAAACCACCTACAATACTAGAGAGCTAGAATAATACCTCCACTCTGTGAATCCTTATTGCATTTTCCTGTAATTAAACCACCCAGCAGGGACTATATTTATTTGTACACTTATATATTCTACATATTATATGATTAGGACCATGTTATCTTCTAATCTTGAATTTCCCTATCCAGAACAGAGCTTTACATATTGTAGGCATTAATGTGTTTTTTGAATTAATGAGAAAAATTTGCAGAAATAATTTTTAAAAATACTGAAGCAGCAGCAGCATGAAATAATAGGCAAAAATTTTTACAAGGTACAAATCTCATATAGAACAAATGCTTAATCTTTTCTTGCTTCGTAAAGAATCAATAATCCCCTTAGAATACTTTTGGCATTAGGGAATTCTGTCTATAATGGGCATATTACCTTTAGAGAAGCCCCCCTCTCTCTCCTTCTATAATAATCTAGTTCAGTCCATGTAATAGTGTAGGCTGACCTTGTCCTCTGCCATCAGGTATATTTATAAACTCGGATTGGCCAGAAAGAATATTCCCTTCTAGTGACTCAAGCTGGGGCAACTACAGTCCTCTTGGGACTTTTATTACAGCTGGTAGAAAAGACCCCCTTTCCATGGGGATTTTTAACTGGCAGAAGGTGATTCTTCTAGCCATCTCTATCACTATGTGGAGAAAACCTCTTTGAGAATGAGGCCAATCACAGGAAAGCAAAAATAAGAGATGGAGTAGGTAGGGGGAAAAGAGAGAGGAAAAGCAGATTCTTGACAATAAAATCTGAGCTCCTGAATTGAGCCATGCCTTAGGTTAAATTCTACCTCTGAATTTTAGATAAATATGAACAAATTAATTCCCTCCTTTCCCCCCTTAAGTCAGTCTAAATGAGGTTTCTGTTACTTTCTCTCTATGGAGTCTCAACTAACACACACATTTTATTTGTTTTTGAACACACATTTTTCCAGAATTATTATAATTTGTGGTAATGGCAAGATGATACAATGTATATAACAGTACTCTGTAAACTGTACAGCCCTATATAAAATATAAACAATTATGGATATGTTGTTTTGCACTTAGGGTGACAAAACAGGAACAAAATTCACAAAAAGTTGGAAAATACAAAATACACTTCAGGATATTCCTTAGGGAAGTAAGTATCAAACTAAAAGTGACCTTAAATTATCTAGGACCAGGGTGCCTGGGTGGCTCAGTCAGTTCAGTGGCTGACTCTTGGTTTTGGCTCAGGTCATGATCTCACTGTTCATGAATTCGAGCCCTGTGTCAGGCTCTGTGCTGACAGTGTGCAGCCTGTTTGGGATTCTCTCTCTCCCTCTCTCTCTCTGCTCCTTCCCTGTTCATGTTCTCTCTTTCTCCCAAAATAAATAAACTTAAAAAAAAATTATCTAGGACCAGAAGGTACTCAACTTTTTAGGCCCTTCCCCTTACTAATTGGGGAAGGAAACTTTTTCTCTAAAAGTCTTGACTTCTCAGAGAGTAAACAAAATGTTTCAGAGTAGCAGGCTTCCCAGTTTCCCCATTGGGTTTCATGTTAGCATTAGTAATCCTAATTCAAATCAGGAAACTCAAGAATTAAAAATGTAGAGGTCACAATTAACAAGCAGAGAATCTATTCTAATGTTCAGCTTGTGCATAACGAATCACAATGAAAATACTCTAACAGCAGTTACAACTCATCTACATGTATGGCTGTCTCCTTCCTTCTCTTTCTAAGCATCTGACACTGACTTATTCTTCAAACTGGAGAAAGAATAAAAAAGCATATAATTTATGATGTTGAGGTAAGAATAATATATACTGTGGAGTTTTACTGGGGTGCCTGGGTGGCTCAGTTGGTTGAGCATCCAACTTTGGCTCAGGTCATGATCTCATGGTTCGTGGATTTGAGCCCCGCGTCAGACTCTGTGCTGACAGTTCAGAGCCTGGAGCCTGCTTTAGATTCTGTGTCTCCCTCTCTCTCTGCCCCTTCTCTGCTCATGCTCTGTCTCTCTATAATAAAACATTTATAAAAAACTAAAAAAAATAAAAAAACATTTATTTATTTTGGGAGAGAGGGAGGGAGGGAGAAAGAAGCGTGAGTGGGGGAGGGGCAGAGAGCGAGGGAGAGAGAAAATCCCAAGTAAGGCTCCATGCTGTCAGTGTGGAGTCCGACCCCAGGTTTGATCTCACAACAGTGACATCATGACTTGAGATGAAATAAATCAAGAATCAGGTGCTTAACCAACTGAGCAACCTAGGCACCCCAGGAGTTTTTAAAATGTAAAATAATTTGAAAATTCATATTTATAATTTTCTAAATCTACTAATGTCAGACTTCTGGTGTAGAATCTTTTACAAATAGTACTAAACAGTATCAACTTCTATAAAGTAGGAATGCAAGGCATATTCATATGTAACTATTGATGCTCTCAACCACTACTGATGATGGCAACCTGACCAAAACCAAAACCAAAACCAAAACCAAAAAAGCACACACATAGACCCCCACCCCCACCCCCACCTCAAAAACCTAGAGATTTCAAACTTTCAGAAAGGATACTGGCCAAAGTATTCATTTTGCTCTGAATTGACTTCAACATTCCTCTCTGTGAAGTCATATTTTCTTTTGTTGCCATAGCAATGCTGAAGGGGGAAAAGAGAAGATAATTACGTCGGCATTTAAGATTATCCTGCGCAGATCCATCATATTCTTAAAAGTGACGAGAAAACTAAGATGGGCAACATCATCTTGAAAAGCACAGGCAGGAAAAAAAAATCATTTCCCAAGTCACCTTCCCACTGTCTTTTCCTGAATGTCCACTCCATCCCTACTGCTATCTTCTGACGTCTTTCTGGACAGTAGGCCATTTCCTGTGATTTTTCCCAAAGTAACAAATGAAATAACAGAGAAATCCCTATTACAAAAGCTTCTTAAAATGGTTTTGAAAGGGGCCAGCTACTAAAAATATCTTTAATCAGGAAAACTGTTGAGAGAGAAGTAGGAAATTATAATCATAGAAAAAGAACCAAAAGCGTTAACACATTACAAAATACCCATATATAACCAGCTCTTAATTTATGAAAAGATTATGTTCCAGAATTCTACTTGAGAACCATCTAGGCAGATTTTAGGAGACACATGCAACATTATGCTGGGTTTCCAAGCCAGGTGACAAAGGTTATGCATTCATTAAATGACTCAAAGAGATGGGGGAACGTCCCTTCTCTTACAGACTATACTATAGTCTCTTCCATGTGACTATTCTGATGTCCTGTTTAAAAGAATCTCACTTAATATCTTTTTGCTTTCATGCCAGGATTAACTTCAACAGTCTTATCTCCCTGGGCATTAGAATCCTAGAGGACAGGTCAGTACCCATTTTTATATATAACACACAGGAGAAAGCTATAGATACTGATAACATAAAAAACAATAGGAAACAGAATGTCCTTGAATAATTCTGAAAATATATCAAACGTTGAAAAAAAAAAAAAAAAAGCAACAGAGATGAAGAGATTCTGGGAAGATGATGATCAGAGCACAAATTCCTGACCATATCGCTGGTCCAACTTCCTCCATGGAGGAACACATGAACAAAGGCAGATATGATGGGGAGGGGTCCATCTGAGATCTCTCATTCTTTTGAAATATCCAAGGAAGAAAGCCAGGTAGGCTATACTCTCTCAAGCAAGGGAAGAACCAAGGAACTGATGGCAGGGAAGACGAGATTTTTCTTCAAGCCTGGGGCAAAGCCCTAGGTTTCAATTCACCCTAAGGAACCCAACAATGGAAGATATGGACGTGCGTGTACAGGAGCTACAGTGATGCACTGAACTGTAGCTGGTAAAGGGTGGTGCACACAACCACAGAAACCTATGAGCCAGGAGCTGACAGTCCATCAGATGGTGTGATGCCCAGCCCTGAAGAAGAAAAAACTGCTGGGGCACCCACTACCACCTAGTATGCCACTGCTTAGGGGTCTAATAGCCTGACCTATCTGGGAGCTGACTGAATGCACTCTTGAACAGCCAAGACCAGGTATCCTATTGGAGGAAAATGCTAGGAGTACTCTAAGCAAATGACATATCAAAACTGAAATTTCAAGATTTGAGAAGGCAAAGAAGAAACAAAAGTGTGTGGGGAGACAGATCAAAGGATATATATTACAGCGCTGTTTGGAATAATAAGAGACAAGCAAACAAAAACACCCCCCAATGGAAACAACATTGGAATGGTTTAACAGATTATGATAAAACGAAACTATGAAATAATATTTGGTTATTAAAAAGAATAAGTTGGCATTATTTCTATTAAACTGGAGGAATGTTTATGATACACTGAATAATTAACGCAAGCCACAGAATGTGTAAAGTATGAATCCTTTTTTATTTTAAGCAATAAAACATCATTGTATATGTTTGTATGACAATGAGAACGTATTTAGAAAGATACACAACTGTCAGTGAATACAAGTTACTTAGGGGATAGGAATGGAGGGACACTACCAGATGAACTTTTTTTTACATTTTAGAATGATTTAAATTGTTAAAATAAGAACACTGTACTTTTCTAAACTATACATATCTCACAAAGAAAATTACAGGAATTCCACCTGAGTGATGAAGAAACGTGAATAACATTATCAGCGCCAAATCTACTGTAGTTATTTGCCTCAGTACCGCTAGGAGTTAAGCATGATTTATAAAAGTTTTTCCCAGATCCTAGAAAAGATCAAGATTTAAAGGGATCAGGTATCTCTGAAGGCAAAACTGTGAAATAGGGCTAAAAATGGAAATTTGTGCAAGGAATTGCCAGACCCCTAAATTATCTTCCCTGAACAACACAGTCAGGTGACTGCCCCCAGTTCAGTAGAAGATCTAACCTAGAAAAAGAGACCTTAAAGATCCTGACATTTTGAAGTTCCCCACAAAACAACCAGGTCCCTTTCTGATCATCCATTGTGAGGCCTACTACTTGGCAAGTCCCACCACCCATGTACAGAGAACTAGCTTCCAATCACTGGATTTTCTGGAGCCTCACCCTTAAATATGAACAAAGAATCAAGAATCACTACAAGTTTGAGAAGAGCCTCTAACAGAGATCCAAATAAAAACTAGCAAACAGAAAAGTGAGTCTGAGGAAACAGAGGCAATAACAGAAGTTCAAGAAACTCTAAAACTGATATTTAATGTCTTCAGAGAGAGAAAGAAGGTATCACACCCATGAAAGACATAAATGTATATGTGTGTGTGTGTGTGTGTGTGTGTGTGTGTGTGTGTGTGTGTGTGTGTACGTGTGTGTAAGAGTGTACCCACCACTGAGAAAAGAGCCGGTATAAATTTAAAAAAAGAATGGAAATAAAAGTGTAACAGAAATCTCAAAAGGACAAACTGAGTAAACCCCTCAGAAAGTAGAAAAAAAGATAAGTGGAAAATGGAGAAAGGGTAAAAAAAGGAACAGAAAGCCCAACATGTTACCTTTTAAAATTAAAACCAAAAAAACAGAAAACAAAAACAGTGAAAAAGGAGGTGGGAAAATGACAGTTTAAGAAAATGTCTCAGAACTGAAGAGGAGTTTCCAGACTGTAGGAACTCATCCAATGGCCAGTACAACGAACTGGAAAAGATGCATGATAAGGTTAAAAAACACCAAAAGCATAGGGAAAAAGGGATAATCCTAAAAGCTTCCAGAGGAAAAAGGCTCATCACATACAAAGGAACAGAAATCTTAACTGGCACTGAACTTAAAAACAATACTGCAAACAATGTCATCCAAAATTTCAAAATTATTCCTAACTTAGCTAAACAATGAATCAAGAATAGATGTGAAAAGTCCAAAAGTTGTACCTCCTGTTCTTTCTCAGGAAACCACTGAAGAACGTGGTCCAGCATAATGAGGGAATAAACTAAGAGTTTATGGAAGACACCAAATCCAAGAAATAAGTGATCCAATAAAGGAGGTCACTGAGGTGCCTGGGTGGCTCAGTCCGTTAAGCATCTGACTCTTGATTTTGGCTCAGGTCATGATCTCATGGTTGGTGGGTTTAAGCCACCAAGTCGGGCTCTGCACTGACACTGTGGAGCCTGCTTGGGATTCTCTCTCTTTCCTGCTCTCTCTCATAAATAAGTAAATATTAAAGAAAAAATGGAGGTCATTTTAAGGTAATGGGAATAGAGCATCCCAGGACCAGTGCAGGATGGCAGGTCTAGAGAACAACCAGTCAAGATTAAAATAGAAGGAAACAGACAATGTTAACTTTACACTGAATTTTAGATCCAAAGAACGAAAAGAACACAAGAAGAGTCCAAAATAACAACGTCCTTTTGCATCATTAGCTTCTTTTTCTAAGTTTACTTATTTGTTTTGAGAGGAAAAGAAAGCACTAGTCAGGGAGGGGCAAAGAGAGGGAGAGAGAGAGAATCCTAAGCAGGTATGTGCTGTCAGTGCAGAGCCTGATGTGGTGCTTGAGCCCATGGACCATGAGATAATGACTTTAGCCCAAGGCAGATGCTTAACTAACTGAGCCATCCATGTGCCCCTGCATCATTAGTTCTTATTTATAATTTTTCCCTTAAATGTATGTCTATGATAAAATATAAGGTATTTAAAATGAGGCTTTAAAAATTATTTATTTATTTTAATGTTTATTTATTTTCAGAGGAGGAGGGAGGGGCAAAGAGAGAGGGGGAGAGAGAATCCCAAGGAGGCTCCGTGCTGTTAGTATAGAGCTGGATACAGGGCTCAATTTCATGAACCATGAACCTGAGCCAAAATCAAGAGTCAGACACTTAACCAACTGAGCCACCCAGGTGCCCCTGTTTTATTTTTTCTCTATTTTGTTTTAGAGAGAGAGAGGGAGAGCATGCATGCCAGCGAGGGAGAGGGGCAGAGGGAGAGAGAGGCAGAATCTTAAGCAGGCTCCACACTCAGCACAGAACCCAGCATGGGGCTTGATCCCATGACCCTGGGATCAGGACCTGAGTCAAAATCAAGGGTCGGATGCTCAACCAACTGAGCCACCCAGGTGCCCCTAAAATGTGATTGTTTTAATATAAATTTATAAAGTACTTTAAAACAGGTATTATGGTCTTATATAAAGTAACACAATTTCATTTAAAGCTAGGCTGAGCATCTGAAAGCAATCTTTGAATCATATATGCCTGTTTTTTTACACTGGGACTATCACTATCTCCCATGCACTCTGACTCAGAAGTAGATAAGGAAGATTAAAAAATAATTTCCACAAAGCACTTTGTATTCCTTGGAGAATGGATATTATCATCATACATTATGTTATTATCTTGGTGAATATGCATGATTGCCAGTACCACACAAAGTATATCTAGACATACTTTCCCATCTCACTGCATCATCTGGAGTCAAGCTGAGTGAAATCTAGACTGTTGTTATTTCAAGGGTCAAATACTCAGAGGCAAAACATAAGCTCCAAATAATATATAATGCTTTTAAAATGATAAATCATTGATGTGCTTACTGGAACTGTCTTACCTGTTGTGTGAACTAAACTCAGACACTTATTTTTTCAACAACAGACAATATCAGTTATACATTTAAAGCTTAAGAATAAGTTAATATTAAAAATATCAGTTCTTTTCAATTAAGTGATGCCAGAGTCTATATTCAGTTGTGTACATATTCTTAAAATCTATTTTTATCTCCAAGAGTAAAAAGTAAATTGTTACATATAGAATATGCAAAAACAATTATCTGACACTTAAATTTTATATTATCTATAAGTAATCATAACTAGCTTTAGAATCAATAAAATTTTACTTGCGATATCTACCAGATTTTGAAATAAAGGGAAATAGTGAAATAAAAGACCTTATAATTATATTATTTTGCTTTTACCTAGCAAAATAATAGTAGCAGTGATTCAATGGTTCTCAAATGTTCCTATACTAGGAAGTACTCCAAATTTTTTATACTCATATTACCAGCCCTTAAATAGGCCAGCTTTGAATTGAAAAGCTTAATTAAGGCAGCCTGGCCCAAAGAAGATCAGGCAGAAAGAGGAGGGGAAAAAAGGAAGAAAAAAGGAAAAGGATTGTAGAGAAAGTTTAAGTAAAAAGTCCTTAGCAAATGCTATCTTACTTTATGTGCTGTTGAAAGGGAAGGAATCACAAGGAAAATATTTCAGTTGACAATTAGGCAATTTTGCAAAACCTTTGCCCAGATGGACAACCCAATGCATGCAATTTAAACAAAATCCCCAGATATGATAACTACACATTACTGTAAGAGATTATAATTTATTAAATAATGATAGAAACATTATAATCTACTAAATAAAATAAGAATCCATGAGCCTGTATCAATACAAATGCATACTTAAAATGTGAACAATGAAATATTTAGTGGTAGAGAGGCATCATGTCTGCAATTTATTTTCAGGTAGTTCAAAAAACAAAAAGTGAAAAAGCAAATGCGGCAAACTGTTAACGTGTGGGGAATCCAGGTGAAGCGTATATGGGAATTCTCTGTACTACTGGAATTTTCCTGAAATCTGAAATATCAGAAGGTACTGGGATCATGACCTGAGCCAAAATCAAGGGTCGGATGCTCAACCAACTGAGCCACCCAGGCGTCCCTGACAAAGCTACCACTTACAGATTACCTAGTATCATTCACGCATTGTATTAGGCATTTTACTCATTGTCTTTCATCTTCACAACGATTTTTTAGGGAGGTATGATCATCAATCCCGGTTTTTGAACACATAAGAAAATGAAGACTCCAAGAAACTTAACCAAGAACAGATATCTAATAAGTAGCACAAACCAAATCACACTCCGAAGCTTGTACACTTTCTACAAGGTGGGAAATACAGTAGTAGCTTAGATAGAGCTCTGGTCCTAGAATTACAGAGATTCAGGTTTGAGCATTTGAATCCTGAACACAATTTATCAATCATGTCACCACAAGCAAATTACTTACCTTAATTTCTTTTTTGTTTTGGACAGTGTTTATTTCATGGGTCATTAAAGAAATTAAATAAAATAAAGCATGTAAAGCATTTGAGACAATACCAAGGCCTACAGTAAGAGTACATGTTTGTTGTTGTTTCCATGTACTTCATTACACCTTTCCCGAAAAATGCTTTAGACATTGCTGAATTCTAACTGTAGAGATCATATCTAGTTCATTTACTTTTTTACCATCACAAGATAGTATCTAAAAATTCACCAAACCTAGAGAATTAAGTAGTTCAAACCAACATAATTGTCCCTTACCTTAAGCAATAAACTACTTCAGTGTTATTATAGATAATACTAAATATTACTGCAGCACATTTTCCGCAGCTGCTGTGACTGAAACCCAATCTACATAAATGGTATATACACCAAATCACATGTCTAAGATGGTTTTCCTTTGAAAAAAAAAAAAAAAAAGAATAAAAAGACTGAAGCTGAAAGTACTGAGTATGAATTAATCAGAAAAATTAACCTTGGTAAGTCAGCTTAATTCTACTAATTCTGGAAACAAATATTTTGTGCTTCAAATGTCTCTTATAAGTGAAAGACACAGTAAAAATTCATCACAATCTAGTGAAATTCCCATCTCTAAGGATGATAAATGAACTGTAACCCTAGTTACAGGGTTAACCTGATCTGTTCACTTATGTTGCAAACAAACAAAAAACAATAGAGTAAAACAGATTTTTTTTCCTACCTTATTGTCTCTTCTATCAGACGATCTGAGCTGCAAATAAAATGGAAATTAAAATTCTGGAATTATTAAAGCATTTTAAAACTTGTACTTAATTTTTCTACATTTTAGAGAATAATTTTTCAGACATTTATACAAACAGAATACCCAGACTTTTGAAAGCATCTGGAGTATATTCTGGTCCCCGAAATAAATTTTATTTATCCACATATATAATTTTCAACTTACTTTTGTTAGCTTGTATCTATTTCTTTCACAGAGATACTTGATGACTAAAGACAGAACAGGGTTTTTAAAAAATGTTTATTTATTTTTGAGAGAGAGAGAGACAGACAGAGTGCAAGCGGGGCAGGGACTGAGAGAGGGAGACAGAATCCAAAGCAGGCTCCAGGCTCTGACCTGTCAGCACAGAGCCCAATGCGGGGCTCAAACCCACAAACCGTAAGATCATGACCTGAGCCGGTCAGATGCTTAACTGACTGAACTGCCCAGGCACCTAAGACAGAACAGTTTTAATGACTGCATAAAGACATGAAACTTCTTTAATCTAGATAGCTCAAACTTGTCACCACCATCTATTCAAAACTTCAGAATTACAACCAACTTGTTGAGGCAGGATAAGGAAATATAGTTCTGATGCCTATAAGAAGTAATTATTTATACCTTAAAGTTCCTTCCATTTTGGGGAAATAGTTTTTTGTTTTGGAAACGAAACCAAGTTTCAGCTTACAAAATTTACAATTCAAGAATCTGAATAAAGATACTAAATGCACCTTTGATCTGTACAATGTTTGCCTTTATGCATCAGAGCTTGGAAACAAACAACTCTATTTTAGGGAGGAATTCATAGGTATTTAAACTGGTATAAAGGTGCTGCTTTACAGCAGAAAGTGGGAAAACTAACTCCTAAACATCTGCATCTGCGCAGCACATGCAAGGTGCACAGCAGGTTCTCAACTCAATATTTGCATATTTTCTTCCAACTGCTTCTATCCAAAAGAATTTCTAGGTTCACTGTATAAAATAACTTGAGGTTTCATAATAGGAAACCTAAGTTACTGCATGAACTAGGTGACAAAGATGAGCTTTAAAAATACCATAAAAGGGGCACCTGGGTGGCTCAGTTAAGCATCCAACTCTTGGTTTTGGCTCAGGTCATGATCTCACAGTTCGCGAGACTAAGCACTGTGTCGGGCTCTGTGCTCACAATATGGAGCCTGTTTGGTATTCTCTCTTTCTCTCTTTCCCTGTCCCTTCCCTGTTCACACTCTCTCCCTCAAAATAAGTAAATAAACTTTAAAATAATAATAGTAATAATAATAATAATAATAATAATAATAATAAAAGGATCATACATGATGATTAAGTGGGATTTATTCCAGGGATGTAAAGATGGTTCAACATTTACAATCAGTCAATGGAATACACCACCCTAACAAAATGAAGGATGAAAATCACATAATCATCGCAACAGATGCAGAAAAAGCATCTGACAAAAGTCAACATCCATTTATGATAAAAACTCTCAACGAAGCATGTACAGAGGAAATGTACCACAACATAATAAATGTTATGTACATGGCAAGCCCACAACTAGTATCATTTATGATGAAAAGCTAAAAGCTTTTCCTCTAAGATCAGAAACAAGGATGCCGACTCTTGCCACTTTTATTCAATAGTTTTAGAAGTTCTAACCAGAGCAATTGGGCAAGAAAAAGAAATAAAAGGTATCCAAATTTGAATATTATACATAGAAATATATATATCTATAATTATATCTATATTACATATAGAAAACCCTAAAGACTCCATCAAAAAACTTTAGAATGAATTCAGAAAGCTGCAGAATATAAAACTCATAACTCAAAAATCGGTTGTTTCTATACACTAATAATGAACTATCAGAGAAATTAAGAAAACAATCCCATTTATAATTGCATAGAAAAGAATAAAGTACCTAGGAATATATTTTACCAAGGAGGTGACTTATATATTGAAAATGACAAGACATTAATAAAAAACACTGAAGAAGACACAAATAAATGGAAAGATATTCCATACTCATGGATTGGAAGAATTAATACTATTACAATGTCCATATTGTCCAAAGCAATATGTAGATTCAATGTAATTCCTATCAAAATTCCAGTGGCATTTTTTTTTTTTTACAGAAATGAAACAAACAATCCTAAGATGTATAAGGAGTCATAAAGGACTCTGAATAACCAAAACAATCTTAAGAAGAACTAAGTTGGAAGTACCATGCTCCCTGATTCCAAACTATATTGCAAAGCTATAGAAATTAAAATAGTATGGTACTACCATAAAAACAGACATAGATCAATAGAAAATAAAGCCCAGAAATAAACCCATGCATAGATAGTTAATTTATGACAAAGGAGCCAAGAATATACAATAGGGAAAGGGCAGTTTCTTTAATAATATATATACATTATTATATATATATTATATATACATACACACACACACTCACAATGGAATACTACTCATCTGTAAAAAAAAGAATGAAATCCTGCCATTTGCAACAACACTGATGGAGCTAGACAGAGTATTATGTTAAGTGAAATAAGTCAGTTAGAGAAAGACAAATACCAAATGACTTCACTTATATGTGGAATTTATGAAACAAATGAGTAAAGGGGAAAAAAAGAGAGAGGCAAACCAAGAAACAGACTCTTAACTATAGAAAACAGACTGATGGTTACCAGAAGAAGATGGGTAGGAGGTCAGGTTAAATAGGCGATGGGGATTAAGGAGTGCATTTGTGATGAGCATTGGGTGTTGTATGTAAGTGCTGGATCACTACATTGTATACTTGAAACTAATATTACACTGTATGTTAACTAACTGGAATTTAAACAAAAACTTTAAAAAATTATTCAAAAATCGATTTAACTCACCATATATGAACAGGCTAAAAAGCATCTGACAAAATATAACACCTATTCATGAGGAAAATTCTCAGAAAAATAAGAATAGAGGGATATTTCCTCAACTTGATAGAGTATCTACAAAAACTTATAGCTAGCATTATACTTAACAGTGAAAGACTGAACATTTTTCCCTAAGACCTGGGACAGGGCAAGGAAGCCCATTCTCACCACTCTTATTCAAAAATAGTGCTGGAAGTTCTAGGCATGCAATAAAGCAAGAAAAGGAAATAAAAGACATATAATTGGAAAGGAAGAAATAAAATTATCTTTATTTGCAGATGACAAGACTGCCTACACAGAAAATCCCAAATAAACTATAGAAAAACTCCTAGGGGCGTCTGGGTGGCTCAGTCGGTTAAGTGTCCAACTTCGGCTCAAGTCACGATCTCGCAGTTCACGAGTGCAAGCCTCGCGTTGAGCTCTGTGCTGACAGCTCAGAGCCTGGAGTCTGCTTCGGATTTTGTGTCTCCCTTTTTCTGCCCCTCTCCCACCCACACTCTGTCTCTCTCTCTCTCTCTCTCAAAAATAAACATTAAAAATTTTTTAAATAAAAAAATAAAAACTAGAGTAAGTCAGTTCAACAAAGTTGCATTACAAACATGCAAAAATCAACTGTATTTCTATGTACTAGGAAAAAACATGTGGACACCAAACCTAAAAAGACAATGCCATTTATAACTGTTCAAAGAAGAAAAACATAGATGTAAATCTAACAAAACCTGTAGAGGACTTGTATAGGACAATTACAAAATGCTGATGAAAGTAATCAAAGAAGATCTAAATAAATGGAGAGACACATCACATTCAGGGATTGGAAGACTCAACAAAGTAAAGATGCCAATTCTCCTCAAACTGATTTACAAATTTAACACAATTCCTAGATATAGATAAGATCACTGCAAAATATATAAGAAAGCCAAAAGAATTAGAATAACTAAAGCGATTCTGAAAAAAGAATAAATGAAAGTCAGTTTACCCAATTTCAAGACTTATTACATATCTACAGTAATCAAGACTGGGTGGAAAAAAGACTGTGTTACTGGTCGAGGGACAGACACAGAGATCAGTGGAACAGAAAACTGCCCAGAAATAGTCCCACACAGATATGTCCAACTGATTGTTTTTTCTCATTTAGATCTCATAAGTAGCACTTGAGGTGGATATCTAAGAGCTGATTTTTTAAAATACTGAAGTGAAATCATGTAACATAAAATTAACCATTATAAAGTGTACAATTTAGTGGCATTTAGTACATTCACACTGTTGTGCAAATAACTGACACCACCAAATACAGGTGAGGATACGGAGAAACTAGATCATTCACACATTAGCAGGAATGTAAAATGGTAGCCACTCTAGAAAATAATTTTAAAACTAGTTAAAAAGTAAACACACAACTACCATACGACCCAGCAATTGCACTCCTGGGCATTTATCCCAGAGGAAAAAAAAACATGTTCACACAAAAACTTGTACGTGAATGTTCACAGAAACTTTTGTGTGTTAACAGCCAAAAGCTGGAAACAACCCAGAAATCTTTCAATGGGTGAATGGTTAAACAAATTGTGGTACATCCATAGTATGGAATACTACTCAGCAATAAAACAAAACAAAACAAAAAACCAAACCAAACAACAACAAAAAAGGTGCTAGTGATACATGCAACAAGCTGCTTGAAACTCCAGAGAATCATCCTGAGTGAAAAAGTCAATCTGAAATGGTCATTCTTGAAATGACAAAATTACAGAAATGGAAAACAGATGAATGGTTGTTGCCAAGGGTTAATGGGGAAGGGAGAGGCAGGAGGGAAATAGCTTTTAAAAGGGAGAATAGGGGGGCACCTGGAAGACTCAGTCGGTTAAACGTCTGACTCTTGATTTTGGTTCAGGTCATGATCTCACAGGTTTGTGAGTTGGAGCCCAGCATCAGGCTCTGTGCTGACAGTGTGAAGCCTGCTTAGGATTCTCTCTCCCTTTCTCTCTCTCTGCCCCTCCCCGGCTCTCTTTCTCTCTCTCTCTCTCTCTCAAAAAACAAATAAACTTAAAAAAATAATAGTAAAAAAATAAAAGGGCGATGGAGAAACCTGGTGGTGATGGATAAGCTCTGACAAGTTTATCACTATCTTGGTTGTGATATATAGTGTTATAATTTCACAAGATGCTACCTCTGGGTGAAATGCACATGAATCTACAATTAACTCAAAATAAAAAGTGAAAAATTTAAAAACTGAAGTGTTGACCAATGTACCAATTCTAAGTTAGATTAAATATAATGGTACATACCTTAAATAGTATACAGTGGTGAAGCAATGTTAAAAAAACAACAGAGAAACTACTGTGTAGAAAATACATTTCTAACTAAACTCAACTGAATCTGCCTAGACAGTAATGCAAAAATACAAAGCTAAGCATTTCACACAAATCATGAGAAAATCAGCCAGATATACTTCAATGTTAGTTATCTGATTTCTACAAGATTTGAAAATACACTAGCATTTCTTTTCTATCTGTTCTCAACCATAGATGTCAGGGCTAAATTTCAGTAAACTAGCTAATAAATTAGTCTAAGTATTAGACTTTGGTTGGAAAACAAAGTCATTATGTTTTCTATTCAAAGACAATGTCCTTGCAGAAGTTGAAATGCCCACTAAGGAACAACTTTCTATACCATGACATAGCAAGAAAATTCTTTGATGTTGTTTGTAGCACACAGATATAAGCCTTGGTTTATGTAATAAGTATGTTCCTTAAAAGATCTCCTTTCTAAAAGTAACATTTTGGCCAACTGAAATCGTATTTTAAATGTAGTAAGGGGGCGCCTGGGTGGCTCAGTCGGTTAAGCGTCCGACTTCGGCTCAGGTCATGATCTCGCAGTTTGTGAGTTCGAGCCCCACGTCGGGCTCTGTGCTGACGGCTCAGAGCCTGGAGCCTGCTTCGGATTCTGTGTCTCCCTCTCTCTCTGCCCCTCCCCCACTCACACTCTGTCTCTCTCACACAAATAAATAAACATTAAAAAAAAAATTAAAAAAAAATAAATGTAGTAAGGCCATTCTACTTACATAAATCAAATTAAAAATTTTACAAGGCAAATACATGCCTCCATTCTTTGTTCTTCATATTTTTTTTGGTATAAAAATAGATCTTCAATAATAGGTTTTCTTAAACTATTTTCATTGAGATAGGTCATTTTATATTTCTTTTTTTTTTAATTTTTTTAACGTTTATTTATTTTTGAGACAGAGAGACACAGAGCATGAACAGGGAGAGCCAGACAGAGAGAGAGAGGGAGACACAGAATCTGAAACAGGCTCCAGGCTCCGAGCCGTCAGCACAGAGCCCGACGCGGGGCTCGAACTCACGGACCGCGAGATCATGACCTGAGCCAAAATTGGCCGCTTAACCGACTGAGCCACCCAGGTGCCCCATGTCATTATATATTTCTGAGATTCACAACTTATCTTCATATAATGGTAATTTTACAGCATCACCTGAACTGCAGTCAAATAAAACAGTTTTCTGGCTTTCCCTAAAAAGGAAACCAACCTAATAATAGGTTTTACTTATAAAGAACACTAAAATTATAATCCCAAATATCCTATTCTATGGAGGAAGGAGGTCCTCCCTCCCCATGGTATCCTTCACTTATACAGTGGCACATACAGAGGAAGCCCAGTGATTTTTAAATTTCTTCTCAGACTGCCCAAAGTCTCAAAGTCCTTAATTAGCTAAGCCCTCCACTGACTAAACATCATTCACTAAGAGCATCCCGGATAGTGTGGATACCCATTTAACAACAGAATGGCTCCATAAAGATGGCATAATCTAGTAAAAGTCAAATTTAAAACTGCTTTCCTTTGGGGCATAACATATACAATCAAGTGGAATTATCCTTCTTAAACAAGCACTTCATAACAGCCCACAGGCATTCATCTGAGTCTGTAATTAAGCAACAAGTTTCTGTTTCTTTCAAGACCAATTTGAACTAGCTGAAAACAATGAGCCAAATTTCATCACTAATTATTGTATGGAGGAATTACTAAAGCCACATTTAAATAATTCTCTTTTTTAAAATAATTCATTTCCTCCAATATACATATTGCAAATGGTACCAATTTCAGGAATGAAAATGGGATTTCAAGCACATTATTTGAAAGCAATTTAAACCAACAAAAATAAGAATGTGGCAAGATCACTCAGATAACACCTAATTAGAACCCTCTTTTATTCTATTAAATAAGTAAACAAGTAAATAAGTAAAATAAGCAAGTACATAATAAATACAATTTTAAAACTGAACCCTTTATAAACTGCAATCGATGAGGCTGTCACCCACTAATCCTACCATTTACAACAAACACTGTAGTAATGTAGTCTTTCACTTATAGTTAACCAGAGAGGCCTTCAAGATCTGGGTCTTATTTCTGTATAAATATCTCTTAAAACATGTTAAGTGAATATAATGAAGCTACAGTAGGATACAAAAACCTGTTTCAGGGGCGCCTGGGTGGTTCAGTCGGTTAAGCATCCGACTTCAGCTCAGGTCATGATCTCACAGTTCATGGGTTCGAGTCCTGGGTTGGGCTCTGTGCTGATAGCCTGGAGCCTGGAGCCTACTTCTGATTCTGTGTCTCCCTCTCTCTCTGCCCCTCCCCTGTTTGCAGTCTGCCTCTCTCTCTCTCTCAAAAATAAGTAAACATTAAAAAAATTTATATTAAAAAAAACTGTTTTAGAGCCAACAGATGTTTATTTTACAGATAATATCTGGAAGATACAGAAAAACAAAGATGGAAATAGAAATTATTTGTAATCCCTCTTCCATGAATACTGTGGTTTATTTCTTTCCAATCTGGGTTGACCAAGAATATCTTCACTTGCTTTTGTGTGTGTGTGTGTGTGTGTGTGTGTGTGTGTGTGGCTTATTTGGCACAGTAATTTTTAAAATATTTACATGAAGTTACCTAAGGACAAAAAGTAAGGCATCTGATAGACTCTGAATTCTAATTTAGGGAGAGAAAAAAGAGAAAAGTAAAAGCTAAATTATTAGCAGTGAGTTCCCGGAAAGTCACTTCTTCCATTTTTTAAAATTAGTAGACTTATTTTTTAGAAGAGTTTTAGTATTCAGTAGAAAGTACAGAGTTCCCATATACCCATTTTCCCCCACCTATTATTATTATTTTTTTAATATATGAAATTTATTGTCAGATTGGTTTCCATACAACACCCAGTGCTCATCCCAAAAGATGCCCTCTTCAATACCCATCACCTACCCTCCCCTCCCTCCCACCCCCCATCAACCCTCAGTTTGTTCTCAGTTTTTAAGAGTCTCTTATGCTTTGGCTCTCTCCCACTCTAACCTCTTTATTTTTTTTTCTTCCCCTCCCCCATGGGTTCCTGTTAAGTTTCTCAGGATCCACAGAAGAGTGAAAACATGGTATCTGTCTTTCTCTGTATGGCTTATTTCACTTAGCATAACACTCTCCAGTTCCATCCACGTTGCTACAAAGGGCCATATTTCATTCTTTCTCATTGCCACGTAGTACTCCATTGTGTATATAAACCACAATTTCTTTATCCATTCATCAACTGATGGACATTTAGGCTCTTTCCACAATTTGGCTATTGTTGAGAGTGCTGCTATAAACACTGGAGTACAAGTGCCTCTATGCATCATCCCCCACCTATTATTAACATCTTTTAGTGTGGTATCTTTATTACAATTGATGAGACAATACTGATAGTTAAATAAAACCCATAGTTTATATTAGGGTTCACTCTTTGTGCTGTATAGTACTACAGGTTTTAACAAATGCATAATGTCATGTATCCATCTTACAGTGTTATGTAGAGCAGTTTCACTGTCCTCCCGTGTGCTCCACCTACTCTATCTTCTCACTCTGAACCCCTGGTAATAGCTGAACTTTCTGCTGTCTACAATTCTCTTTTAATGCTTATTTATTTTGTGGGGGGGGGGGGGGAAGGGGAAGAAAAAGAGGAAGAGAGGGAGTATCCCAAAAAAGCTCTGTGCTGTCAGTACAGAGTCCAACACAGGGCTGGATCCCATGAACCATGAAATCATGCATGACCTGAGCCGAAATCAAGAGTTGGATGCTTAACCAACTGAGCCATCCAGGGGCCCCTCTACCATCTACAGTTTTGCTTTTTGTCACATAGTTGGAATTATACAGTGTGTAGCCTTTTCAGACTGGCTTCTTTCGTGCATTTAAGGCTCCTCCATGTCTTCAGGGACTTGCAAGTTTACTTTCTGTATCACTGAATAATATTCCATTGTACAGATACACTACAGTTTATCTGTTCATTTACTGAAGGTCATCTTGGTTGCATCCAAGTTCTGGTGTGTGCAGGTTTTTGTTTGAACATAAGTTTTCAATTCATTTAGGTAAAATACCTAGGAGCATGATTTCTGGATCATATGCTAAGACTCTATTTAGTGTTTTAAGGAAGCTGCCAAAGTGGCTATACTGTATTCCCACCAGCAATGAGAGTTCCCTCTGTTCCACATTCTTGCCAACATTTGGTGCTGTCAGTGTTTTGGATTTTAGCCATTTTCATAGGTGTATGGGGGTATCTTGTTGTTGTAATTTGCTATTCCCTAATGACATCATGTTGAACATTTTTTCATATGCTTATCTGGCATCTGCTTATCTTCTCAGATGAAGTGTCTGTTAGATCTTTTGCTTACTTTTTAATTGTTGAGTTTTAAGAGTCCTTTGAATATTTTAGGTAACAGTTGTTCATCAAATATGTGTTGTGCAAATATTTTTTTTTCAGTCTGTGTCTTGTCTTTTCATTTTCTTGACAGTATCTTTGGCAGGGCAAAGCAGAAGTGTTTAATTTCAATGAAATCCATCTTATCAGTTTTTTCTTTCATAGATGACATTTTTATTTTTAGTGTTATTTTTAATGTTTTTTTTTTTTTTTATTTTTGAGAGAGAGCATGCGCACACAGGGGAGGGGCAGAGACAGAGGGTGACAGAATCTGCAGCAGGCTCTTAGCTGACAGCAGAGTCCTATGTGGGGCTCCAACTCATGAATGGTGAGATCATGACCTGAGCCAAAGTTGGCTGTTCAACCAACTGAGCCACCCAGGTGCCCCCATATATGGTGTTTTAGTGTTGCATCTAAAAACTCACTGCCAAACCCAATTATCATCTAGATTTTTTCTACGTTATAAAACTTCTAGAAGTTTTATAGTTCTGTATTTTACGTTTAGGACTATGATCTGTTTTGAATTATTTCTGGGAAAAAGACAGTGTTTATATTCGTGTGTGTGTGTGTGTGTGTGTGTGTGTGTGTGTGTTTGCATGTAGGATATCCAATTGCTCTACCACGTTTTGTTGAAAAACTCTTTTGTCCGCTGAATTATTTTTGTTCCTCTATCAAAAATCAGTTGATTATATTTGTGTGCATCAATTTTTGAACTCTCTATTCTATTCCATTGGTGTATTTATTCTTTCACTAATACCACACTGTCTTCATTACATCCAACATACAATATATATACAACAGAAAATCAAATATAAATGGAGAAGAAGTTTTTGTTTCTTTTTCCCTTCTCAAAGTATTTTAATCAAACATTTTGGTGCAAAAAATACTTTTTTTAATGTCAACAAATGTGTTCAACCATAGCAGAAACAGAAAGCTTAAGAAAGAATGTGGGGATGGTAGTTTCCATAGTCTGTTCTTTAGATAAATGGTTTAAGAAGACTGAAAATCCCAAAAAAACTACCCAAATCACAAATCTATGAATTAAAGAAACATTTTCCAAAAAAAAATAAATAAAATAAAATAAAGCATTTCCCAATGTTTCTGAAGCCTCTAAAAAAACCCTCCATTTATCAATATAAGCTAATCTGCTTACATAAGAATGGAACTATACTTTTCATTTTATGTATGTTTCTCTCACATACTTATAACTCAGAAAACAGTTCCATAAATGTAACCACAGAAATTCAATAATACTAGCAATCATGACACTTATGAAACTACACAGAAGAAAATGGCTAGGGGCACCTGGGTGGCTCACTCGGTTAAACATTCGACTTCAGCTCAGATCACGATCTCTTGGCTCCTGAGTTAGAGCCCTGCACTGGGCTCTCTGCTGTAAAGCCTGCTTTGGATCCTGTCTCTGCCCTCCCTCTCTCTGCCATCCCTCCACCCCCTCTCTCAAAAATAAAAATAAACATTAAAAAAAAGAAGAAGAAAATGGCTAATTGCTCTCTCTTACACCCTAGGCCCTGGGTTCTAGTCAAGGCTTTAAGCACCTTGGCTCTATGAATTCACTACACAAAGTTGTCATAAGGCTCAAAGGATAATGTAAATATAAGTATCTTGTAAACTATATAAGCCTATAGATACGTGGTTGATACAGATCAAGGCACTTTCATGTCTCATAGTGTCTCTCTTGGCCTGGAATCCCTTTACCGGATTCTCAACATAAATTGCTTATGTTTTAAAGTCCAGCTCAAAAGCCTAATCGTCTGTGAAGCCTTTCCCATTTCATCTATATATCCAGGCAGAACTAATTCTTCTTTATACCATAATATTATGCTTTCATAGTTCTTCTTATCAATTCATTCAAGAATATACAAGCATTTAAGACATACCAGACATTGTACTATGCACTGGAGGAAAAATATCTCAAATTTGTAAAGCTTCCAGTTTTTTTCAAATATGTCATCTCAATTAATACTTTTAATTTTTTTTTAACGTTTACTTATTTTTGAGACAGAGAGAGACAGAGCATGAACAGAGGAGGGGCAGAGAGAGAGGGAGACACAGAATCCGAAACAGGCTCCAGGCTCTGAGCTGTCAGCACAGAGCCCGACACGGGGCTCGAACTCACGGACCGTGAGATCATGACCTGAGCTGAAGTTGGACGCTTAACAGAGCCACCCAGGCGCCCCTCATTTAATACTTTAAAAATGTTAACATTTCACAAGATAGCACAATTATGTTTATTATTTCTCCAACCAGAATGAATTCCCAAGGAGTAGAGACTGAGTCTGATTCATCTTTGGTTCCCTAGAGTCTAGTATAGGACCTTGCACACAGGAGACACTCATTAAATGCTTGATAAATGAATAACAGAAACTTGTTACATTAATAAAGTATCAATCAGTTAACAGTTAATCCTTGTAAATTCCACGGTGGGGGGTGAGCGGGCCAAGGATGTGTCACATTATGCAAACATGTATTTGGGGAGAGAAAATTCCTCACTATAGCAGAGCATCTCCAACTCAAATTTTACTGTTTAACAAAGCAATGTACCAAATGAAGATGGATTTTTATTTTTAATATTTATTTTTGTGAGAGAGAGAGAGAGAGAGCGAGTGAGCATGCACAAGCAGGGGAGGGGCAGAGAGAGAGGAAGACACAGAACCTGAAGCAGGCTCCAGGCTCTGAGCTGTCAGTAGAGTCTGACACGGGACTCAAACTCACGAACTGTGAGTCTGACCTGGGCCAAAGTCAGATGCTCAACTGACTGAGCCACCCAGGCACCCCTGGATTTGATTTCAATACAGCTCCAAGTAAAGAAAAATGAGTTCTCTATAAAAGCTCCTAACTAGGTCATTTTGCTTTGTAAAATTGTACATTACCACATGAATATAAAAATAAGAAAAGTATTATTCAGGGGTTCTATTAATTTGTTTTGTCACCTATTTCAACATGGCAGACAATTGCACCACCTGAGACAAATGGAGCTTTGTTGGCATGTAATTTAAAAATACCCCACAAATAAAATGATAGATACATAGTGAAATAATCCAATGCTAGCAGTCCTCATACATTAAAAATTCAACTCACTATTATACAAAATACCCCTAGTATAGGTAAGGGATATATCTCAAGATCTTTGCATATTCCCATATTTATGGCTACTATTATTCCATAAGCTTCCCATTTTTCTACTTATGAGCACCACTTTTGTAGCATCACTTCACTAGCATTACCTTTATAAAGGCATTTTCTCCTTGGAGTGATGTTTCACAAAGAAACAAAAGTATATGCATGTATATGTATAAATCATTTCATAGTAGTTACCAAGTAAATAACAATAAGCAGAAATATGAACACAGAAGTGAGACTGAAGTGTAAATGTAGGTTATACATACTTGTTAGCCAAGTGACTTCCTCAACACCTGCTCATTAGCTCATAACATTCAAGTTTGTATCTCAACAAAACTATACATCATGAACCTTTAGGTTTCATATATAGTTGAGAAAGCTAATGTCAAATCCTGAATGCCAGGAGTCTATTATACTATCCCATTCACAGGTGTTATAATCGGACCATTATTTAATTGGAGTCTTACGCTTTTTATTAAATAATAAATGTACATACGATTACACCAAAAACTTTTGAGAGAAAGCCACTCCTTGTGAAGGTCACTAAATTATGGTGATCGTATGTCCCATACTTTTCAAATATGGTCACGGTCCATTAATACAATTAGGATTTAATTTCACAAAGATTATCCTAGCATCACAAGCATTTCAAATTATATTTAAAACCTGAAAACTGTCAGTGCATATAAAAGGTTTTCTCTTTTAGTATTTGCTTTTCTTACTCCTAAAACCCTCATTATGTTCTTTTTTTCTTTTTTCTTTTCATTTGAGAGACAGCGCGTGCAAGTGGAGGAGAGGGGCAGAAGGCGAAAGACAGAGACTCTCAAGCAGGCTCCACGCTCAGCATGGATTGAGTACCGTGGGGGTCAATCCCGTGACCCTGGGATCATGACCTGAGCCATAACCAAGGGTCGGATGCTCAAGTGACTGAGCCAGGTGCTTTAACTCTCATTATTTTCTGCTTTATATAGAAAAGCCTCACAGTTTGCAAAGCCTTTTTACGTGAGTTATCTTAGCAACTCTGTGATACAGATACCATAAGAATCAGTTTAGAAGCAGTGCGATATTGTAGAAGCAACACAATCAGAATACCTGGGTTTGAATCTCAGCTTTTACTACTAGCTGTGGGACCTCAGAGAAATCTGCTGAAAATCATGAAACAAACAAAAAGTGAAACTGTTTTCATTGTTTTTAAGATGCTTATGGAAAATATTTTCATCACCACAACTTTGGATCACCTGAATGACAAGACTGGTGAGTTTAAAAGATTCAAAATATCAATAGTCTAAACATAGGCTAAGAAAGGTCATAAGAAAAATTGTTAGCAGAGAATTGTAAGCCTCTGAGAATACAATAATTCTTTACTCATTCATGGATATATTTATACCTAAGTATACAAATATGTATGCCATCTCAGTAACAATCATGTCAATGGAATGAAAACAAAACAACAAATTCAAAATACTATAACTGATCCTGTTTATTTAAGTGTAACTTGCTTTAAACAAGTCCTATATTTGAAAAGTTATGTGAAACAAATTCTTTAGATTTTTTAAGGTATTTTATAATGCCTTAACTCTTAAGCTATTCTTCCTGAAAATTACATAACATAAAGGGACAGCTACAATCCCATTACAAAAAACTAAAAACCCAAAAAGCAAACAAACAAACAAAAACAGATACAGAGAGACCAGGTCACTTGCTTTCCAGAGAAGTGAAAAGCAACTGATCTTTCAACTCTTAATAGCATTATGCATGCTGGCACCCTAATACAAGAAAAATAAAATTTTAAAGAAGAAAGTCACAGGGAAAGCAATATGATGTGGGACAAATATGGAAATAGTTTGGGAAATGTGGGTTTAGTATATTATTAAATAGTTATGAAACCCTATGTCCTTTCTGAATCTTGTTTCTTATCTGTAAATAAGAGAGATGTTGCCAAAGACTGTTAATATATACCATATAAGAATTTGATTTTTAATAATTCTCACATTAATAATAGCCCCTTTAGTTCTCAAATTCAGATTCTATATGTACATGTAGCATCTAGACCAGTATCTTATACACAGTATGTATTCAATAAATATTTGGGGAGTAAGTAAATGAATGAAACACGTTTCCTATATTGGGAAACAGGTGTCCTACATATACATGTATATGAAACCAAAATTAATACCTTCTGTTTACATCCATTTATTTATATAAGAAATAAATATTAAGTGTCTATGATATAACAAACTAGGGGCACAACACTGCCAAGAACTAGACTAACCAAGTCCTTACTCTTATGAAGCTTACATTCAAGGAGAGTCTCATCATCATCATCATCATCATAATACCAAAAACCAAACAGATAATTACATATTTTCATAAATGCTATGAAAGAAACAACAAAAAAAGTTCTTGGTTCAGTTGGTTAAGTGTCTGACTCTTGATTGTGGCTCAGGTCATGATCTCATGGCTCGTGAGTTCAAGTTCCATGTCAGGCTCTGTGCTGACAGCTCAGAGCCTGGAACCTGCTTCAGATTCTGTGGCTCCCTCTCTCTCTGCCCCTCCTCTGCTCATGCTCTGTTTCTCTCTCTCACAAAAGTAAATAAACATTAAAAAATATACATAAAATAAATATGGAGAGAGATAGGTCATAAAGGTAAAACTCCTTTAAGGGAAAAAAAGAACTTTAAAATACAAAACTAATTCAGATATTTTTTCAAAAAGGAAAATATAAGAGAGAAATGAAAAAGAACAGATTAAAGGAAGAGAAATTAATCTAAATAGCAAGTAAAGAACTCACAGGAATGCATCTACATTATAGCCCAGGGAAAAACAAATAGCTATAAGCTTGACACTAATGCAAAATCAGCATTTTATTCTGACTGATACACTGAAACAGACTCAGATTTCAAAGACAAGTAAGAAATGAAAGCTACCTTATCCACAGGAAGAGAAATTATTATCTTTCATGAGATAAACTGTTACAAGCTAACAACATTTATGTTTAGACAAAAAGTGTTAATGGGAACTGGTAAAAATAATTACAAAGTTAGGATTTTTTAAAGTTTGCATTCATTTATAAAAATCTTTTTCAAGGGAAAAATACATATTTTTGAAATAAGCTGCAGAAATTTACATTAACATAAAAATGTTATGAAGAATCAAATAAAAATCTACATATGTTTTTAGCCATAAAAAGTCCAATGCTACTGCACAAAATCAAACTAGTTACCTGAGTTACTGGGTATTAAATGCCTTTATTCATGAAAGATCAACATAAAAATTACCCTACCAGTAAATCTGGCCTATTAATTACAAATGGTACTGATGAACTATATAATCTATAACCACTATAGGTTTCTATAATCACTTAAAATTTTTTTAATGTTTATTTTTGAAAGAGAGAGAGAGAGAAAGAGAGAGAAAATATGAGTGGGGGGAGGGGCAGAAAGAGAGGGGGACAGATGATCCCAAGCTGGCTCTGCGCTGACAGCAGCAAGCCCGATGCAGGGCTCAAACTCAGGAACTGCGAGATCATGACCTGAGCTGAAGTTGGAAGCTCAACAGATTGAGCCACCCAGATGCCCCTATAATCACTTTTAGGTTAATTTAACTACTACTTCTTTATGCTTCTTTTGCTTGGCCATTTAACTTGTTTTCTCTAATGAAAATGTATTCCTCATATTAAAAAAAAAAAATCTATTACCTGAAAATTTTTGCCTATCTTGCCATAAATTAAAAAAAAAAAATCAAAATTTCAGTGTTACTGAGCACACTGGGGAATGTTTACATATATACTACTAATAGCTCTCTAAACCAGAAAACCTTCAGAGGAAAATTTGACAGTAATATGCCAAAAGCTTTACAAATGAATATATTCCAGTTCTAGGAATTTATCATAAGGAAGTAATTATGGGTATTTGTAAAGACTTCAATATGTGCAATAATAAAAACTGGAAATAATCCAAAAGGCCAACTTTAAGGAAATGGTTAAATTTTGGTTTATCTGTATTACAAAATATATGCAAAAACAATAAAAAATGATCAAATAACATGCAAAAAGGCTCACAATATACTGATGAGTAAAAAATGATTAGAGAATCTGTACTAACGAGTGATTTGAATGGTTTTTTTGGTGTTATTCATAGTTTCTACATCAAGGACTTTATTACAAAGAGCACTTATAGCTTTTGCATGGAAAAAAAGTTCTGAAAAGATCTTGCCAATTGTGACTCAAACCACTTAGCCAATGAAATAGAGAGGACATTGAAAAAATAGAGTTTTCTGTATTATTTGTACATGTATCATCCATGATTTTACGTTATTTTATTACCTAACAAATATTCATAATTTACACACAAAAGATTGATTTTTCCAAAATGTATTTGGAAGCTCTGTGATCCAACATTGAGAGCAATGACTGAGCTCTTGTTTTCAGTCTCAACAACTTCCCTGATTCATCAGAAGCTCATATTCCATTTAATTCATCCTGCCTCAGTTTCTCTCTATATAGAATGAACACACACAAACTTTTTCACAAGAATATTGAAAGGAATATATATATGTATAAAGTATAGCATATATAAAACTGAGAAAAATGGAAAACACATTTTGATTTTCAGTCTTTTCATCACTTTTATAACCATAAACAAATTAGTTATGTGCCCCTGAACTGTTGTATTTTTTCTGTAAAATGGACAATACAAAACTCCTGAAAGGCTTTCTTTGATTATTAACACAAATGCAAAACTGCAAATTTTCATATAAAATTTATAATAAACAGTGTGTCTTGAAAGTATGAAACAAAGGATATTAATTTATGTAATTACTCTGGTATACTCTTTAGCAACAAACATATCATTCCTAAAGTAATTCAACTATTGCATTTCTAACTTAAACATCTTTTTGAGACAATACAGAAACATTGATGCAATCTAACCTTTATTTTGTATAAGATACTTAAGTATTAAGTATCTTATCCCTTAAATTTACTCTATAACTAAAGAATATGTTAACATCGCTTTGGATGTAATTCAAAGTTCTTTATTCTGGTGGCTTTTATCAAATACAAAAAGAATAACCAAAGCTACAAGTAACTATAAACTAAACATACTCTAGGAAAGACTGCCCTCTTGTGCCAATCAATAATATTCAACAGACTAAGAAGGAACACTAATAACTATATCCAACACTAGAAGAACTCAGGCTTCTAAAAAGGTCTTGATTTTTCTAAGTTCTGATTTCAACAGCTTATATTTAGTGGTGATCTTCAAAGAGAAATAAATTGAATAGTACATTAAGCTCATATAGACATGACTAGCTTATGATATTCAGCAGCAAATATCAACATAATTTGTAATGTTTAACTATCATAGATACTAGCTGCTCAAGTGCTTTGAGGCTGACCTCACAGAGATAAGTAACTTTCTGATCCTTAAGTTTTACAACAAAATACAGAGAAAATATTAAAGAAACCAGTAGCTTGCAGAGAAAAACATAGATGAAAAAGGGATAGAATATGGTGACTTGTGTTAAAATATATATACAGTTCATTCAAGTTTCTAGGCATTTTCTTCTGAATTCTTAGATAATATGATATTCTCTTTTTGATGGATTTTTAAAGATTTGGTGTATGGCCTATTACTCTTTATTTTTAATTTTTTTTCATGTTTATTTTTGAGAGAGACCGAGCGTGAGCAGGAGAAGGTCAGAGAGAGAGGGAGACACAGATCTGAAGCAGGCTCCAGGTTCTGATCTGTCAGCACAGAGCCTGATGTGGGGCTCGAATTCATGAACCGAGAGATCATGACCTGAGCCGAAGTCAGACACTTAGCCAACTGAGCCAACCAGGCACCCTGGCCTATTACTCTTTATAAAGCTTCTTGGCATAAATAAGTGGTAACAGACCACTCAAACATAAGTCATTTTTAGCATCATTATTATTACTAATAATGTATAGTACTGTACAAATGTATTAGAGGAATAGACTTGCTAAAGAAACATTAAGGGGACAAAAGATGTATTACAAATAATAAGTGATGTAAATGCAGATTTTTGATATTCAGTAGCATAATATCTTTCCTAATTATACCTGGAACAGTTACAATTCCATTTCTACCAAAGAGGGTTGTTAGGAGAATTAAATGAATTAGCACTGATAAAGCGCTTGCTATAAAAAACACTACAAAATGTTTGTTATGTCAATAAAGGAATTAGTAAGTATAGGAAACTACATGATATGTATGTGTACAATAATACCTACTTTCGAAGGTGGTCATGTTCTTTCAAAAACAGTTCAGTTCTTCTGTTGTTTACTCCAGACCCACTTTTATATGACCTAGAACAAAATAGAGAAATGGCATTTATGATAAATAAATATTATTGCCTCTTTAATTTAGGGATGCTTATTATTTTCACCAAAATCATCCAACATTCTTTTTTTTTAACATTTATTTATTTTTGAGAGACAGAGAGAGATAGAGCACAAGCAGGGGAGGAGCAGAGAGAGAGAGGGAGACACAGAATCTGAAGCAGGTTCCAGGCTCCAAGCTGTCAGCACAGAGCCTGACGCAGGGCTCAAACCCACGGACTGTGAGATCGTGACCTGAGCCAAAGTTGGATGCTCAACCGACTGAGCCACCCAGGCGCCCCAAAATCATCCAACGTTCTTAAACAAAAATATTATTTTCCTTTGCCTATTATTATTATTGTCTATTATGGTATCTTTATTGTCTCCAAGTGGAAGTAAAAGTTTAAAACTGATCACTGCACAGCACATGGGGTGGGAAGCTACTGCCATGCAATGTTTTCCTTCACAGTGGTACATGCAGTCTATCAACTGGAGCCTATGGAGCTAAAATGCAACTGAAGGTCTGCCCATTTTGGCATACTTAAGGATTTCTATCTTGGTCTTAAGTGCATTAAAATTTATTTTTTATTTTTTTATTTAAAAAAAAAAAATTTTTTTTAACGTTTATTTATTTTTGAGACAGAGAGAGACAGAGCATGAACGGGGGAGGGGCAGAGACAGAGGGAGACACAGAATCGGAAGCAGGCTCCAGGCTCTGAGCCATCAGCCCAGAGCCCGACGCGGGGCTCGAACTCACAGACCATGAGATCGTGACCCGGGCCAAAGTTGGACGCTTAACCGACTGAGCCACCCAGGCGCCCCAAGTGCATTAAAATTTATAAGAAAATGCTTTTTATCATTACTATCAACACTTTCATGTTTTTGGTCTTTACTCACAATAAAGTATTAAGAACAAAATAAAAAATTCAAGTAACTGCACATATACTGCAGTAAGACAAGAGGGCCATACTGATAAAACTGAACTGCTGGCTAAGGGGAAGTGTTAATTTGCAAAGTATAGTGGAAAAGAAAACCTCAGAAAAAGCAGCATGAAATAACCTAGAGCGCACTGGAGTTGGAAGACAGATAATTTAGATTTAAATCTATCTCCCATCACTTACTAGCTAGTCAACCTTAGATAAGTCTCTAAATACCTAGTTTTACAAAACGGGACTAATGATTTCTACCTATACCAAAAGAATGAAGTCAAAAAAGCGGTAATATATGGAATAGTGTACAACTACAAAAAAACTTTTAAATGTCAGTTATTACTGGGACACCTGGGTGGCTCAGTGGGGTAAGCGTCTGACCCTTGGTTTTGGCTTAGGTCATGATCTCGTGTTTCGTGAGTTTGAGCC
This sequence comes from Panthera pardus, assembly GCF_024362965.1. NCBI lineage: Eukaryota > Metazoa > Chordata > Mammalia > Carnivora > Felidae > Panthera > Panthera pardus. Next base: position 56,566,597 of record NW_026526876.1, read on the forward strand.
CCACATGGGGCTCTGCGTGGACAGTATGAAGCCTGCTTGGGATCTCTTTCTCCCTCTCTCTGTGCCCCTCCCCTGTTTGCTCTCTCTTGAAATAAATAAACTAAAAAAAATTTTTTAAATTTAATGTCAGTTATTGCTACTGTATCTCATCTCATTAATCATATTCTGCTTTGTATTATATTAATTTGAGTATGTGTCTTACTCCCTCTAGCTCCTATATTATAAAATCCTAGAGGGCTAAGTTGGTCTTTTCATTTCTACCATCTTCTGTGACTTATCTAGTGTCTTACTCATGGCTGGTAATCAGGAAATAGTTTAATGAATGGATGAACATGTTTCTTTTATGATTATCTTTCAGAAAGCAAGTTATTACAGTGGGCTATATTCTAACAATTCCCACCAATTGTGGGGAAACAAAATGCCTAAACATTAAAGGCTGTCCCCTACACCAGGGGGCACTAAAATGCATATGTAAATAGTCTGTACAGATATTAAACAAAAGACTTACATGTTCCTGAGAACTAAAAATATTACGAAATTCCTAACTATGGCAAAAATGTTTAGATTTTTTACTCCCATGTGTTTTACAAAGTACACAAGACTAAGCATTTAAAAAAGAGATAAAACAGAGACAAACAATAAAAATTAATTTTCCAAGATAATTCTGGGGGACAGAAACATAACTATTAAAGTTATGTTTAATCCTCAATTAGATAATCCTCAATTAGAGTTCTGAGCAAAAAATTTTGAATCCAGTGAATATGAAATTACTTCTGCTGCTGAACTGTCTTACTGGTGTAATAAAATAAAGGAGATCTAGGAAAACATTTTTCAGAATATACATGATACATATCAGTTTATCATATGGTAATGAATATCTTAGACATGTTTATGAAATACAAGGTCACACTTACTTATGAAAAGTGTCATAAATTTCTCACAAGTGAGACAATGATAGGCATCAATAGATAGTCCGAAAGTGGAAAGTCTTCAGTTTTAATTGGAGGCCCAATGGATTTACCTTGTCAGAGGCGAAAAATATTTTAAATGTGTATATGAAATGCTAGAATATATTATTGAAGGTGAGGTAAAGGGATGGAAGAACAAATATTTAAAATTATGGATTGAGATCAGCATAAAAACATTGGGAGTTCTTAAATAATTTGACATAAGGCTATGAAGTTTGAATAAAACATAGAAAACACAGATATTTCAGATTCTAGAGAAATAAAGGTTACTTTATATATATATTATGTAAAATATATATAAAGTTACAGATGTGTCTTTGCGTGTGTGTGTGTGCGCGCGCGCGCGCGCGCGCGCACACACACACACATAATTGTTAGGGCAAAAGAGAGGGTAGAGAGGTAGGTGGTAATCAGAAAGGGAAACATGGACAGCTTCAGCTAATGGAAATTCTTAAGGTGAGTGTTAAGAGATCAGAGAAAAACTTCAGAAGATATCATCTAAGCTAGACTCCAAATTAAAAGAGTAAAGTCAAGATTGGCAGGAGCCAATGATAAAAACTAGGGGAAACTAGAGATAAGTCCAGCAAAGTGGATTAGATCCATATTATAGCAGCAATGTTTAAAGAACAGTGAAATAGGAATTAGAAACCTTGAACTCTAAATCATGGTTCTGCTACTCAGTTTGCTGTTAATCACAGATATGCTCTAAACCTAAATGTGAATAAACACCCTACAGAATAATATAAAAGGTAACTTACTCAATATCCTTTCGTACTGATCCCATGAGATTCTCCCTTTCCCGTATTGCCATGAAGTTTGCTTTGGTTTTATGGAATTCATGTGTATAATCCTGCAATAAATCAACATCCAGTCTCAACACAAGCTAATTATATATTTTCATTTTATTGAGCCCATTATGTATTGTCATTGTACAATTCTGTACAAGAATTTCTGTCAAAGAAATTCTGTACAAATTTCTGTCAAGAAGACTGCTATTTAAGAATCAAATAGTCAGGGCCCCTGGTCGGCTCGGTTGGTTAAACGTCCAACTTTGAATCAGGTCATGATCTCATGGTTCGTGAGTTCGAGCCCCGCATCAGGCTTTCTGCTGTCAGCACAGAGCCCGCTCTGGATCCTCTGTCTCCCTCTCTCTCTCTCTGCCCCTCCCCAGCTTGTATGTGCGCTCTCTCTCTCTCTCTCTCTCTCTTTCAAAAATAAACATTAATAAATAAATAAACCTCTAAAAAAAAAAAAGAAAGAATCAAACAGTCAAGAAGTACAGATAACATTATAATCCTTTTCCTGAAGAGTGACCAACTTCTTTCAAATGAAAACAATTCAGTGGTAGGGTAATAGTGGCACTAGATCACTATCCTTGTATCTTCTAGTACCTTATGAGATAGAATTATGAAGAAGAAAATAATTTTAAGATAAAATGATTCCAAATAGCCTAGAATAAAATCTGAGGGACTCTTTAGTGTACACCAAATGGGGCTTATTTTCAAATTTCATCTTTTTGGAACTCCCACAGAAATTTGATTCCTAAACCAGTCAAAGGAAGAACAGAACCAAAAGAATTGTAATGAATAATCTTTAATATTTTCCTTTTTCTTTTTCTACTACCATACTTTTAAGTTATTAAGGAATATTCATTACTTTTTAAAATTCAGAGATGTATATGAAGAAAATGAAAATCATAATCCAATCTCCCAGAAAGCCCCTACTGCCCTTTAAAAACAAAAATATATATGAACATGGGAGAATACTAAAAGAGCACCAAAAGTAATAAAAATAAAAACCATCCTGCTCTACAGCTCGTAACTATTATCACTTTCTTGTATTTTCTTTCAGGAACTACGTTTTTGTATATACAAGCTTACCTATTATTTCTTTCACTTATGCTAAAGAAATCATACCACAATTGATTCTTGAACAACACAGATTTGAAATGCAAAGGTCCACTTACATGTGAGTTTTTTATAGTATAGTTCTGTAAATGTATTTTATCATTTTTTAAATAACATTTTCTTTTTTCTAAATTACTTTATCGTAAAAATACAGTGAATAATATGTGTAACATACAACGTATGTGTTAATTGTTTATGTTAGGCTTCAAGTCAATACTAGGCTATTAGTACTTAAGTTTTTACGCAGTCAAAAATTATACACAAATTTCTGACTGCACAGGAGTGGAGAGGTGGGGTGTTGGCACCTCTAGTCCCCACACTGTTCAAGGGTCAGCTGTATTCTGCTATATACCTTCTTTTCAGTAGTTCATAAAACATCAAGTAACCTTTCCATATTAACAAATAGAAATCTACATTCTTTTTAATAGGTATATAGAATTCTATCTTATGACTGTCATTTAGTAAATTCCCTACTGGCAAACATTTTAGTTGTTTTTTTGCTGGTTTAAAAAATGCTGTTTGAAAAATAAACATTCTTAGATACATATTTTATTGAAATTTCTTTCTCTTTTTTAAGTGTATTTAAAGAGTAAATGCCTAACAGAATAACTGAATCAAAGAATCTTACATTTAAATTTTGATAGTGCTAAACTGCCTTCTAGAATGACCACTAATTTATGTTCCCAGGAACAGTGATGGGGACTCATTTTTCTGTATTATTATAATGTGCTACATATGTTTCAACATTTGCTCATCTGACAAGTGAAAAATCATATCTCATATTGATGGGTATATTTTCCTTTCAGCATGTGGTTTAACGTCTTTTTTATGGTTTTGGACATTTTCTGTAAACAGCCAGTTAGTATCCTTTGCCCATTTTCCTATTAGGTTATCTTTTTTTTTTTTTTTTTTTTTAAGTTTATTTATTTAAAGAGAGAATGAATGAGAATGCATGGGAGGGACAGAGAGAAAATCCCAAGCAGGCTCCGCACTAACAGAGATTTGAACTCACAACTATGAGATCATGACCTGAGCTGCAATCAAGAGTTGGAAGCTTAACTGATTGAGCCACCAGGCACCCCTAGGTTATCTCTTTATTTCTATTATTTCTCTGTACATTAAGTAAATTAGACATTTGTTATAGTTTACATTATTAGGTCTTGTTTAGAAAGTTCTTTATTACCCAAAATGTATAATTTTCCATGCTTTACTCTGAACATTTAGAATTTCTTTTTCTACATATAAATCTTTGATCCATTTGGACTTTATTCTGGATGTGAGAGGACGGAGATAGAAATTCAAGTTTGTTTTCTCCCCCCAAATAATTAGCCAATTATTACAGGTCTATTTATTTTATGATCCCTCTTTTTCCCACTGATTTAAAATACCACCTTTATCAGAAACTAAATTTCCATGTGAACTCTATTCAGTTCTATTGGTATATTTTTTCCTCCAGAATCAAACTGTCTTAATTATTCTAGCTTCTTAACAGGTTTTAATATCTGGTAGAACTAGTCATCCTTTACTACTTATCTCCATTTTCACATTTTTTTTTTCTTGGTTATACTTGTATCTCTGTGAATCCAAATGAACTTTGGTGTCATTTTGCTAATTAAAAAAAAAAAAAAAGAAGAAGAAAAAGAAAAAAAAAGCCCCTTTTCATTGGGAAGGCACTCAATTTATAGGCTGATTTAGAGAGAAATATTCTTTCCAAAGGCAAAATAATTTTTTCTCTTATTTAAATTAAATCCTTTTGGGGGGCACCTGGGTGGCTCAGTCGTTTAGGCATCTGACTTCCGCCTTCCGCTCAGGTCATGATCTCACAGCTTGTGGGTTCGAGCTGTGCTGACAGCTCAGAGCCTGGAGCCTGCTTCGGATTCTGTGTCTCCCTCTCTCTCTGCCCCTCCCCTGCTCATGCTCTGCCTCTCTCTCTCCCTCAAAAATAAATAAAGATTAAAAAAAATTTTTTAATTAAATTTTTTTTTATGTTCCTCAGTAAAGTTTTATACATGCAAGGCTTAGTCATTCTTATTAAATTTTTACACAAGGATTGTATAGTTTCTTCTATTATATTTTCTAACAGGTTATTGTTTATATGTAGGAAAACTACTTGCTTTGATATGTTAATTTGTAATCCACCATCCTACTTAATTTGTTTCTAATTTTCTCACTGCTACATAATGCAAATTTTGCCTCTTCCTTTCCATTATTTAGATCTTGTTTATTTATATCTCTAATTGTACCACCAAGAACTTCCAAAACAATATTCAACATCTGTGGTGACTGTGGATATCTTTATCTTGCTTCTTTCTTCAAAGGGAATGCTTTCAGTACTTTATCATTAAATGTGATGCTAGCTTTTAATATGACATGCACATTTTTGCATTAGGTAAATAAAGTGTCCTATTCCTATATTTTAAAATTAGAAAATGTTGCTGAATTTTTTCAACATTAAAAACATTTGCCTTCCTATTTTTACTAGATGTTTTTAACATCTCTGAATGTAAATATTTAAGAATTTATTTCATTTTATTGGTACACTTCTAATATTTTCTCAAACAATACACTAAACATAGTATATTACCTCCCTTCCACATTATCTTCAAGGCCTGATGAAAGTATACTCCAAACCACCATATTAGGGCCTCTGCATGACAGCTGGCTATTTCACTATTATTGCTAGTGAAATTGCAAGGTCTTCCACAATAGAAGTTTATTTACCTAGTGATGAATATTACTCATTTTTACCAGGCAAAAGCAAGAGCTATCATTTTCAGAATTTTATTCTACCAAGGGAAAAAAGGTAAAACAAGACAAATTTCTGCAGCATAATATTTATCATTTCAGAAGATTCTTCCCTTTAATCTCTTAAATACATGTATACATTCTATTCAGGGATTTAAAAAAAACCTACTACAATCACTTAAAAATCTCCAGTGCAATATACTACCTGCAATATATCTCTATGTCGCTGTAATGTATGCATCAGTGCTGCATTCAAAGACGGGACACCTGCACTGTTGGTATATTCTGCCATTTTATCATTTACTCCTGTAAGCTAAAAAGAAGAGGAAGGAAGTAAGGAGGGAGAAGAAAACCAATAAAATATTTTAAAAAGCAATATAAAGAGATACAAGTCAAATATTTGCCTGTATGCGCTTCTGGCTAACAGCAAGCAAATAAAAAACCACCCCCAAACCAAAAACAAAACGACAGGCAAGGATTCAGTATTTCCCCTCAATAATCTATAAAGCTAAAAATAACACCCAAAAGACTTGAGAATGGCTGTAATGAAAATTCAAGTGTCCTGGGGAGGCACATATCTTGGATGAAAAGGTGATTTCAATAAATATGTCTGCATTAATATAATCTAGTACCATAGCTAACAAGTGACTAACATAGTAACTAGCAAAACAGTCATTTCACAGAAAGTACTTACCCTTGCCAAAAGCTGTTCAATCTCAATGGCCATTGTTTCAAACATTCTGTCTTGGCTTGATCCATTTAAAAGGGGTGTTGTGTCAGAGCTAAAGAGAGGAACCAGTAAAGAGAATCCATTACTTAAACCGAATCCTTTAAAACATACTTAAAATAATAAGGTGATTCTTAAAGAGGTCAAGTGGAATCCCAGAGACTTATTTTTTAAGAAGCTACAATTTTCATATAAGTTTTCCTATAAAGATCACACATGTCCCAAATATTAAATTCAGTATAAAATATAATTATATATATGATTTTTCTGAGCTTTAATACATCTACTCTTAATAATGTAAAGAAGTTCCAAATGCTTATTTATAATTTCCCAAATGAAAGTAACTTAAGCTATGGCAGCGCCCACTGAATGCTGAATCTAAAAGAACAAATTATGTGAAACAGAACTGTAGAACTAAGTAGTACTACATATAAAAGGAGGTGTAAGAGGTATTATGGATTATTTTATGGGATCTTTGGGAATAGTTTTTTAAATTTTTACCCCTAAGCAATTATGGCTCCTCAAATTAAGTTCTCTCTTCTTGGCTGGACTCTTACCGAAAAGAAATACAATTAAGATTTACATGATCCGTGGAAAACTAGTTATTAAGTAATCAGTACTGGCTTTAAGTCTAATATAGATAGCCATGTCCAGCAAGGAAGTTTCAGTACCAACTCTCTACATTTCTACTTATATTACAAAACTGTTTCAGTTTTGTTTTACAAAAAATGCGAGCTCTTCTAAAATCTGAATAACCAGTCAAAAAAACTAACTTTTTATAAGTGAAACTTATGTTTGACAGATTCAAATTCTAAAACCAGATGTCCAGAAAATTTGTTTTGCCTCTTCAGAAAAACCACTAGCCTTCATTAGATCCACAAATGGTATGCATTATCCTATGAGCATCTCAAAAGAGATCTCAGTTATACTGAAAACAGATAAGTACTCAGGCAATGACTATGCTCTTTAATCTTACTGAAGACTTTGGCTTGTCCTGTGACAGTGCTTGGGTGTGGTGAATGAAAACAGATTAAGTCATCAGTTTAACATCAAAAAAGTACCTTAGCTATTTCCCTTTTCTACATACAATTTCACAGCAAAAGTAATAAGCAATCAAATAACCAAAAAGTAGCTAATAAAAAGGACTTCTACTTTAAGATGTTTAACTAGGTCCAAATTTTTATTTCTTAAAACATTTCAATTTGTGGGGCACCTGGGTGGCTCAGTCAGTTCAGTGTCTGACTACAGCTCAGGTCATGATCTCGTGGTTCGTGGTTTGAGCCCTGTATGGGCCTCTGCACTGTCAACAGGGAGCCTGCTTTGGATCCCCTCCCTCCCTCCCTCCCTCCTTCCCTCCTTCCCTCCTTCCCTCTCTCTCTCTCTCTCTCTCTCAAAATAAATAAACTTAAAAAAAATCTCTATTTGCTACTTGCCTTAAAATATATCAAAATATCTAGTTCTTTATTATACGTTAGGGCCAACCCAAAGTTCTGTGGTTATCTCTCAGAATGTGCTCAGGCAAAAATGCTGAACCTCCTCTACCAGATATATGAAAAAGAACAATGGGTCAATGAAGGTAAGCCTCATGAAGAGGGAAACTGCTTGTCTTATTCACAGATATATGCCAAGCACCTAGAATAGTGCCTGGCACATGGTAGATAACTCATTAAATACTTGAATGAATGAGAAGACAATCTCTATATTCACCATTCAGTTAAATTTAATTCAGGTTCAGTTAAATTTAATTCATTTTATAGATGTGTGATGATTCACTGACCATAAAGTTCTCAAAATAGAGAAAGTAAAAAAAAAAAAAAAAATTACTCCTAGACGAAGAATTCTGATCACCACTGAGTTTATGCATTATGACATGCTTTCAATCTGGGCAATAATAAAACACTTTAGAATGTATATCGCATCTTGATCCTCCCTGGCCTTACGTTTCTTATTGAAAGGAGAGTTAGGCTATAAGAACCTACAAAGTCAGTCCCAATTTGTTGTAGAATTTCTGAGGAAATGTTTTCAAGATAGTTTTCCCTTTAAAGGAGTTGTAAAAGTATTAAGTTCATGAAGCACAGAAAATATAGAAAAATCATTATGTAACTGTATCTCTTAACAATTCATAGTTTTAAAACTGTATACTCACTGGCATAGTATATATGGGAGACTTAAATTCAGGAAAAATGCTGTGGTAAAATAAGTTTAAGTTTACTCATACAAAAGAACATCACTCGTTTTCTTTACTTACTAAGTCAAGTCCAAAGCAATGGAATGCAATCAAAGCTATGTGATATACCAACAGCTTACTTTTAGGTCCCAGAATCAATATGTTGGCCTTGCTATCTTTAATTCTTTAATAATGTGCCCTTATTAAAAAGAAGCAATACTTTGGCTGTAGTGTTGAAATGAGTCTTTTGTTGGAATGTGCATAGAAAGGTTTAAGGCATAGGCTCTGAAGATACAAAGATCTGGGCTCAAATCCAGATACTTTTTGTTTTATTTATTTATTTATTTATTTACTTATTTATTTATTTATTGTTTTATTTATTGTTTTATTCTTAGTAGCTGAGGATAATCCCACCCCACTGTCAATCCTCAGAAAAGTATGGGAAATAAAGAGCGGATAACAACTAACAGCTCTACTACTAGCAATTCCACTGCTAGATATACAGAAACATTTTTATAGGTAAAGATGTTCTACCAGCCTTCATATAAAGCTCTTAAAACAGTACCTGATACATGATGAACACTGTCAGCCCTTAAAATTATTAATTAGCAAAAATTAGAAACAATGTCCATCTACAGATTATAATACACAATTACACTATCACAATATGATACTACATGTAGCAAATAAATATACCACAGTTAAATGCATCCATAGCTTAAACACAAAGATAATGTTAAACAAAAACACGAGCTGCAAAATAACTAGTAAGATACTATAAATTTTTTAGGAACACAAACATAATGTGTAGATTACGGAGAAGTAGAAAATGGGATGATAACAGGGACTTCAACTGAATTGGTAATGATTATTTCTTCAAGTGGGAAACAGGCACATGAGGATCCATTATTCTTCATACCTTCCTAAGTGTTGTGAATATTTCCTAACAGTTTTTTAAACAAGGGGATGGCCTAAGTGAGCATAAGATTCAAAGATAAAAATACATCTTCCATATGTTCAATACAGTAGTATGCAAGCTTCTCAAAAAAAACCCCCAAATTTAAAATAGCTTGGATGATTAATAGTGAGGATACACAATGCATTAGATTCATTCTAAAACACCAGAATAGCAGTATGTACACTTTACATTTGGGTAGTTTCTCAGATCCATTTAGCAATCAGAAGATATAAGAAATACAATGTGGGCAGAGGCTTCTGGGTGGCTCAGTTGGTTAAGCATCCAACTCTTGATTTTGGCACAGCTGAAACCATGATCTCATGGTTTCATGAGTTAAAGCCCTGCGTCGGGCCCTGTGCTGACCACGCAGAGCCTGCTTGAGATTCTCTCTCACTCCCTGTCTCTCTGCACCTCCCCCACTTGTGCTGTCTCTCTCTCAAAATAAATAAGTAAGCTTAAAAAAAAAGGGGGGGGGGGCACCTGGGTGGCTCAGTTGTTTGAGCATCCAACTTTGGCTCAGGTCATGATCTTGCGGTCCGTGAGTTCAAGACCCACGTCGGGCTCTGTGCTGACAGCTCAGAGCCTGGAGCCTGCTTCAGATTCTGTGTCTCCCTCTCTTTCTGCCCCTCCCCTGCTCATGCTCTGTCTCTCTCTCTCAAAAATAAATGAAAGAAAGACAGACAGACAGACAACATGGGAAAATCAACCACATTTCCTTACACTGGCTGAACTAGAAACTTATCTCTGATGCAAACTCATTCTTAAGCCTTAGCATTTTCCTCCTGACATCCTTATGACCTTTACTTAAGGATCCCAAATGAATGCTAGTCTCAAGGGTTAAGAATTTTTATAAACCACTAGAATATAAACAATAACAAAAAAATATCAAAAACTCACTAATAGACCAAGTTACAGAATTACATATTTTAGTTTATTTTTTAATGCTTTTAAGAAATTATATGGTTTAAGGCATAAGAGACAGAATCTGGTAGTACCTATACCTGTCGCGTCTTCCATCTCGAGTACTGCTGTGACTGTAACTTGTACATAGTTTACTGAAGGAAACTAGCTTCAGGTCGAGTTCATTTTCCAGCTGTCGAGCCTGTTTCCTGAGATCTTTAACAAAATCATGAAAGCAAATAATTAAACACAGAGTCCATCAGCAGACATAAAAATCACACAGCTATTCTGAAGAAACAAACTATGAAAATAATCATAAATTGAGGTAGTTTCTCCCATAAAGAATGTTAAAAAAGAAAACCAAAGATTTACCCAGAAAAGCAAATTGTCTCTCATTTAAACTTCAGATGGGTCAAGAAGGGGAGAAACAGGGAGAGGTGAAAAATTTCACCGGTATTCCAAAGACAGCTAGACAACAAATGTTCTAACATCCCTGGATTATTTCTGTAACAATGACTAAAATTTTGTAATTTGGCGGGAAACAGAAGAGAACACAAATCATAAAGAAACCGAGTATGGTTTATGACCAACATTACACCAACTTACCAACTAACTTTATAAAAGAGAAAAACCATCACTGTTTTGACAGAGATTTTCCTATCTCTTTATATTCCAAAGCTTATGAAATTCTTAGAATGACTTAGTAACTGAGGCTTAAGAAAAAATAATCATTAACAAAGGATTAAAAAAATGGTCTTTCAATAAGTTTACTGAAAGAAACTTAGAGGGGCTTAAATTAACAACAAACAATATGCGATCGACAAGGTCAAATATAAGGATGACAAAATAAGAGCCTAAGTTTTAAAAGAACAGAAGCAAACAGAAACACTGGTATAGTAGTTTGGCCTAGTGGTTAAGGAAGAGAAGCCACAGTCTGGAAAGCTACTTCTAGATGTGAGTACTCTCATTCATCGTAAAGTGGAGGTCAAAATAAAAGGGCTGAAATGTAGAAAGGAACATCGTAAGGATTCATCTTTCATGAATAAGGAATACAAAATATTATTTCAATATGTTTATCAGCAACCAGAAGTAGGAAGCAGTATAATACAGTCTTAGAATCTTAGCTAAGCCTAATGTTCCGAGATTCTGAGAACTGGCTCTGAGATTCAGTGAAAATCTGCTTAACCTATGAACCTCAGCTTTTTGTTTTTTAAACTCCTTACCTTCAGGGTTTTTCTATGCATTAGTAATCATGTGCTTAAAGCACCGGGCACAGAGTAGGTTGTCAATAATAAGCTGCTATAATTATTATAGAATGGAGCTTCAAAAAACTATAGCCTGGGGCGCCTGGGTGGCTCAGTCGGTAAGCGTCTGACTTGGCTCAAGTCATGATCTCGTAGTTCGTGGGTTCGAGCCCCGCGTTGGAATCTGTGCTAATAGTTCAGAGCCTGGAGCCTGCTTGGGATTCTGTGTCTCCCTCTCCCTCTCCCTCTGCCCCTCCCCCACTCATGCTCTGTCTCTCTGTCTCTCAAAAATAAGTAAAAATGTTTAAAAAAAACCCACTATAGCCTAATGACTAGTATTAAAGATAACAATAGCCACTTGTACATAATTTAAAAGTATTTTCTACCTAGTACACACATTTCAAATAGGCATTTAAATACACGTTTTAAACCACGCTTCTCTGTAACTAGTAACTGTCTTCCCTAGTAGAAAACATCAAATAAAAGTATTTTGAAAATATAACAGGCAAGGGGTGCCTGGGTGGCTCAGCTGGTTAAGCCTCTGACTTTGGCTCAGGTCATGATCTTGCGGTTCATGAGTTCCAGCCCCGCATCAGGCTCTGTGCTGACAGTTGAGAGCCTGGAGCCTGCTTGGGATTCTGTGTCTCCCTCTCCCTCTGCCCCTCCCCTGCTCGTGCTCTGTCTCTCTCTTTCTCTCTAAAACAAATAAACATTAACAAAATTAAAAAGAAAGAAAAGAAAATATGACAGGCAACTATGGATGAACTTAGAATTAAGCTCTTAGACCGAGTGGCTGATAGTGACAATACTGTTACTTGTAGTTTCCAAGAGACTTCAGAGGGTAGCAACAGGAAATAGGTTAAAAGAGAAAAAGGATTCAGTGAGTAGTTTCTGTTGTAATAAAGCAAAGAGGCAACTGAAAGAAAAAGATGAGCCTTCACTCATCCTTGGTCGCCGTGGTCCGGGAGTGAGTTTTACATGAGCCCGCTTTATCAGAACATATTTTCAGTAAATAAAGGTACTTGTCAAATCTCAAGACGGTTTTTTGGCAGAAATATAGCAAATGCAATCTTTGCAATTCACAGGGGTTCTCTCAACTTTCTCTTTATAACAAACTCATCTCTACAGCAGAGGGTAAAGTTATTTCCTCTGCCTTCAAACGCGACTCGACACCCAATCCTCGAAGTCGCAGCCTGAAGCTGCCAAGGGGACCCAGTAGGAGACACTTCGTTCATACAACTTCCCCCGATGGACCGGACTGACAAGTTCCTTCTTTCCCTTATCCTACTCAATTGTCCAACAGTGACCTCAACTCTTAAAACGCTGACTCTTCCTGCCTCCTGGGCTTGGGATATTCTCGCTCAAAACTCGTCTCCTCTCAGAGTTCGTGCCCCAAGCCCCTTCGCCCAAGTTCGCTTAGCCTCTCAACCCAGTTCTCCTCCAGCGGCTCAGGACCCTCTGCTTCTGAATCCGCGCTCAGCTCTCTCCGCCCAGCCCCTGCTCCAGGTCCCGAAGCCTCTCAGGTAACTCCTTGCCCCAGACCGTTCGGTCTCCTCAGCCCCCAGGCCCGGGGCTCCCACTAGACAAGCCTCACCCGTTGGCTCGGCCACTCCGGAGGTCAGGCTCTTTTCTCTGCCACCTCCCCCAAGACCCGTCCTCACCCAGCCCTTCTGCCTCTCGGCGAGACCCACACAGTAACGCTCGCCCTTACCTTCCCAATAATTGCTGGTTCCTGCAGCCATCTTTGTTATCCAACGTCAGTCGGGATAGGAGAGTAGAGGCGATGCGAATCAGAGAATTAGCTCCACACCTTCTTCCGCCCCGGCGCCAGGGCCGATGGGATACGTGAGCTTCCACAGACACCGCCACCTGGCGGTCAATTATCATTTCACAGCTTTTGAGCAGTGGGACTGAAAACGAGTTTTACTCCCTGACACTGCCTGAATGTCTGTCCTGGAGCTCATACCCTCGGGCGGAACACCTAACCTGTATCATCGCCTTCGATTCGGCTTATCCTCTCTCTCAGCAGGGGCCTGCTTGACTGAGAAGAAAGTCATCATTAGACATAATTCCCTGTTTTCCTCACCTTTTCTCAATAGGTGTCTTCGACCAACCTCTTCCCTTCTCAGAGCCAGAGGCTCTTTTCTTCCCAAGGCCAACCCTTCCATCCTCTCTCTGCCTAGTTATTCCACTCTGACATAAGTGCTCTTCTCCACTGGCCGCCTGTTCTCCTGTCTACAGCAGTTCAAGTCCCAGCCTTCTTCTTTTTCAGCTGCCAAATCTAGAAAGTGTATGCTGCTTTTATGTACCTTATCCTTCACCCTCAACCTGTCAAAATCAGCCTTCCAAAGCCACCCTTTCTAGATACGTAAATTATCACAGTCGACCTGTGTCCACATTTTACCAGTTCTAGTGAAATGTACAAGTTACCTCCAGTAAAGGTGTTTAAATGATACCTGTCTGTTTACCCATTCCCAGTTATGACTGTTTTTAAGACTTCCTCTACATTCATCGAGAACCACACCAGATGTTATCATTTTTGCTTTGACTGTCAAACATAATTTATAGAATACAAAAGGAGAAGGAAAGATGACTGTACTTACACTTACTTTACTCTTTCCATTTTTCTTTCTTCATTCCTGATGTTCCAAGTTTCCTTCTTTTATCATTTTTATCATTTCATTTCTGTTTCAAGAATTTCATTTAGTCGTTTTTTTGAGTAAGTGTGCTGTATGTATGTATGTATGTATTTTCTCAAGTTAGTTAACATACAGTGTAATCTTGGCTTCAGGAGTAGATTCCTGTGATTCATCACTTACATACAACACCCAGTGCTCATCCCAACAAGTGCCCTCCTCAAAGCCCATCACCCATTTCCCTCCACTCCCACCCCATCAACCCTCAGTTTGTTCTCTGTATTTAAGAGTCTCTTATGGTTTGCCTCCCTCTCTGTTTTTATCTTATTTTTCATTCCCTTCCCCTATGGTCATCTGTTAAGTTTCTCAAATTCCACATATGATTGAAATCATATATCTTTCTCTGACTGACTTATTTTGTTTAGCATAATGCCCTCTAGTTCCATCCACGTTGTTGCAAATGGCAAGATTTCATTCTTTTTCATTGCCGAGTAGTATTCCATTGTGTATATATATACCACATCTTCTTTATCCACTCATCAGTTAATAGACATTTAGGCTCTTTCCATAATTTGGCTATTGTTGATAGCACTGCTATAAACATCAGGGTGCCTGTGCCCCTTCTAATCAGCATTCCTGTATCCTTTGGATAAATTCCTAGTAGTGCAATTGCTGGGTTGTAGGGTAATTCCATTTTTAATTGTTTGAGGAACCTCCACACTGTTTTCCAGAGTGGCAGCATAAGTTTGCATTTCCACCAACAGTGCAGGAGGGTTCACCTTTCTCCACATCCTCACCAACATCTGTTGTTTCCTGAGTTGTTCATTTTAGCCACTCTGACTAGTGTGAGGTAGTATCTCAATGTGTTTTTGATTTGCATTTATTTCCCTGATGATGAGTGATGTTGAGCATCTTTTCATGTGTTGGTTGGCCATCTGGATGTCCTATTTGAAAAAGTGTCTATTCATGTCTTTTGCCCATTTCTTCATTGGATTATTTGTTTTTCAGGTGTTGAGTTTGGTAAGTTCTTTATAGATTTTGGATTAACCCTTTATCCAATATGTCATTTGCAAATATCTTCTCCCATTCTGTCAGTTGCCTTTTTTTTATTAAATTTTTTTTAATTTATTTTAAAAATAAAATTTATTGTCAAATTGGCTAACATAACAGTGTATAAAGTGTGTTCTTGGTTTTTGGGGTAGATCCCCATGGTTCATCGCTTACGTGTAACACCCAATGCTCATCCCAACAAGTGCCCTTCTCAATGACCAGCACCCATTTTCCCTCTCCCCCACCTCCCCATCTACCCTCAGTTTGTTCTCTGTATTTAAGAGTCTCTTATGGTTTGCCCTCCTCCCTTTCTGTTTGTAACTATTTTTTCCCTTCCATTCCCCCATGGTCTGCTGTTGAGTTTCTCAAGATCCACATAAAAATATGGAAGCTTCATGAATTTGTGTGTCATCCTTGCACAGGGGCTGTGCTAATCTTCTCTGTATCCTTCCAATTTTAGTATATGTGCTGCCAGAGCAAGCCCTGTCAGTTGCCTTTTAGTTTTGTTGATTGTTTCCTTTGCAGTGCAGAAACTTTTATCTTGATGAGGTCCCAATAGCTCATTTTTGCTTTTATTTCCCTTGCCTTTGGAGACATGTCAAGTAAGAAGTTGCTGTGGCTGAGATAAAAGAGGTTGCTGCCTGTTTCTCCTGTAGGATTTTGATGGTTTCCTGTCTCACATTTAGGTCTTTCAGCCATTTTGAATTTATTTTTGTGTATGGTGTAAGAAAGGGGTCCAGTTTCATTCTTCTGCGTGTTGCTGTTCAGTCTTCCCAGCACCATTTGCTAAAGAGACTGTCTTTTTTTCCAGTGGATATTCTTTCCTGCTTTGTCAAAGATTAGTTGGCCATATATTTGTGGGTCCATTTCTGGGTTCTCTATTGTATTCCATTGGTGTATGGTCTGTTTTTGTGTCAATATCATACTGTCTTGATGATTACGGCTTTGTAAAATGGCATTTAGCCATTTTTTTAAAGAGTAGGTCAGCTGGAGACAAATTCTACTTGTTTTTCTTCATCTGATAACATCTTGATTTCCCCTTCATTCCTGAAAGATATTGTTGCCAGATATAGAAGCTAAGGTTCATATTTTTTTTTTTCCTTTGGCACTTGAAAAATGTACCAATTTCTTCTGGCTTCCACGTTTCTGATGAGAAACTGGCTGTTCTTTGAATGGTTTTTCCTCTATAGCTAAGGTGTCTTTTCTCTATCACTGCTTTCAAAATTTTTCTTTTGGTTTCAGAAAGGTAATTACAATGCATCTTAAGGTGGTTTTCTTTGGTTTTATCCTCTTTAGCTTCTTGAATCCTAGGTTCATGCCAGTTGGCAAAGTTGGGAAATTTTCAGCCATTGTTTCTTCTACTACTTTTTCTTCCCCATACTGTTTCTCCTCTTCCTCTGGGACTCTGATGAGATGAATGCTAGATCTTTTGTTAGTGTCCTACATATACCTGAGGCTCTACTAATTTCTTTCTGTTTTCTGTTTTTTATATTGGGTAATTTCCATGTTCTATCTTCAAGTTCACTGACAAGCATATCTTTCCTCTCTTCCCTCCATTCTGATAGCGAGCCCATTCACTGAGTTTTTCATTTCATTTTTTGTATTTTTCAGAACTAAAATTTCCATTTGGTTCCTCATATATTCTATTTCCTTTTTTTCTTAAAAAAAAAAACTTTAGAGAGAACATGCAAGTTAGGTAGAAGAGCAGAAAGAGAGGGAGAGAGATAGAAGCTTAAGCAGGCTCCACGCTCAGCATGGAGCTTGACGTATGGGTCAATTTCATGACCCTGGGATCATGACCTGGGCTGAAATCAAGAGTCAGATGCTTAACCAACTGAGGCACCTAGACAAACCTTCTATTTCTTTGCTGAGACTCTTTTTATCATTTGTTCTAAGTTTATTTATAATTGCTCATTACAATATATTTATTATGTCCTTATCAGATAATTCCAACATCTGTGTCATCTTGATATTCACATCTGTTGATTATCTTTTTTTTCATTCAAGTTGAAATTCTTTGGGTTCTGGGTATAATTAATGATTTTTAAGTTGTAATCCTTGATATTTTAAGACCCTGAATCTTATTTAAAGCTTCTGTTTAAGCAGAACTCCTCTGACATTGTGCTGGTGGGGGTGGTGGGGAACTGCCTTGTTACTACCAGGTTGAAGTAAAGAAATTCAGACTCTCCCCTGGCCTCTGTTGATAGCCCAGGTGGTGGGTGGGGGTGCCTTGTTACTCTTCCACAGATGGCCCTCAGTGACACCATGACGGGGGCCTCATTACCACTGTGCTGTGTGGAGGTCCTGGCTCTCCCCCTGGGCCTTCTTTGACACTACCCACCCATCCTGGCTTTATTACAGCCAGGTGAGGGTGGAGTCTAGGCTTCCTGCTCAGCCATTGCTGTAAGGGGTAGAAATGGGCCTTGTTTTTTGTTTGTTTGTTTGTTTGTTTGTTTGTTTGTTTGTTTTTGGTAGCATTTGGCTGGAGCGGTGCAATTATTGTCTAAAATTATTGCACCTTCGTAGGCTGCCCCTTCCGGTGTCCTTTGGCTACAGAAGCATTTTCTTTTGGGGTTTTTCTGTCTGCACCCTTTGGCATCTCTGGATTGCCAGCTTCTCCATTATGGGATATATAATGCAACACCCACTATGGGATATATGAGGCAGAAAGAAAACCCAAGGAATTCACCACATGTCGTTTCTTGGGTACAGAGGTCCCTAACTGGTTTGCCTCCGTCTCTCCACCCTTTCTGTGCTTAGTGGGAGGAATTGAAGAGAAATACATCTACTCCATTTTGTCCAGAATCGAAAAACTTCCATTTAATTTTTAATACATATTAATTGTTTGCTAAAATTCATCTTTTCTTTCTGCATTTATTCATTACCATTATTTTTAAGTTTCTGATAAATGAAAAATCTGTAACTCCTATGGAACTGTTTCTATTTTTTTCTCTTGATCTTTCATCTTTTGATAGTGTCTTTTGACAATAAAAATAACTTTCAATTGGATGCTATATATTCTAAATTAAAATTTGTAGTAATCATTTGAGGCCCCAGATGATATCTTCTTCCAGAGACAGTTTACTGCACTTCACACAGGCAGTTCAGGTAGTGGCACACCAGCTTACTCAAGTATGGGCTGGGACTTTTACCAAGTAGGATTCTGGGTTTGTAAAAATTGGTCCGTTTCTAATTTGCCCTTACTTCTAATGTGCCACCCAAGTGTCCTAACTGAAAGCCTGTTGACCAGTGCCCCCTTTCTTGATAAGTGCTGAATTCATATTTTCCCCCGACCCAGTGATACTGGCTACAGCTTCTTTTTGGGTTCTCTGCCTCTTGCCTGCCCTCTCTGCTACTACGTACCTGTAACTCTCAGTTAGTTATGACTCTCAGATTCAGTTATGAATCAACAAATCCCTCAAGGTGAAACTTGACTGTCATGTTCACCTCTAAATTCCCTTTGCTCGGGGCGCCTGGGTGGCGCAGTCGGTTAAGCGTCCGACTTCAGCCAGGTCACGATCTCGCGGTCCGTGAGTTCGAGCCCCGCGTCAGGCTCTGGGCTGATGGCTCGGAGCCTGGAGCCTGTTTCCGATTCTGTGTCTCCCTCTCTCTCTGCCCCTCCCCCGTTCATGCTCTGTCTCTCTCTGTCCCAAAAATAAATAAAAAATGTTGAAAAAAAAAATTAAAAAAAAAAAATAAATTCCCTTTGCTCTAGGATCTTGACCCCATAAGTCCTTGTTACCTTAGTAGTTCTTCACTCTTTCAAACAAGTGTTTTGTTTTGTTTTTAAATCCAGATTTTCTAATTGTTCCTGAAGGGAGGGTCTTTTTGTTTCAAGCCAATTCATCTACAGCTGGAAGTAGAACTAAATTATCTTATTATTTCTAATTTACTTGTAGATTATTTTGTATTTTTCACATGCATAATCAAATCTGCGAGTGGTGACAAGTTTGTTTTTTCTTTGTCAATATCCAGATCTGTCATTCGTATTTTCATGCTTCATGGCTGAGGTCTCTTCCATCAATCTAGCAAAATCCAGGTACTTTAGATTTTTTTATGGATTTATTTTGGTGATAGGGAGAGGTTGTAAGTTGCAGGACTCTTAAACATTCCTCTTTGCTTCTTTTCTTTCTCATCACTTGTTAAATTTTCCTTCACCAGAAGCTCTGTGTTTCAAAGCTGTCCCTTTAAATCATGCCTGCCCCCTTTGAATTGTGCTCACTTTGAAGCCTCTTCTCTATAGTTTGTACTCTGATCTACTTGGACATGTTTTTAGACCATTCAGACTGAAGGTGGACTTGGTCTTTCTGGCAGTAGTTTGAGACTAACATTAGGCCCTTCTTTTCTTTCTTGCTGTTCATCTCCATCTGCTTTCTCTCCACAAAGCCTTGCACAGGTGTGGTGTTGGGGCAGGCATATGGAAGTACGTGCCGAGATTTGATGATTTTTCTCATTTTATTCAGGTAGTTTGGCATTTCGAAATTCTCTGACTTCAGGTTATGCTGAGAGTGTGGCTCTTGTGTAGGTTTAATTTTTCCTTCCTGTTTTTTTGCATTACTTTGCAATGAAATATTGGAAGACAGGTAGCTTGGGCTTCACCAATGTCTTCAGCTACCTGGTTGTTCACCTTTATTCTTGAATGACTTGCTCAATATAGAATTCTATGTTGGAAGCTATTTAGTGTTTTACCCAGCACCTTCAAAGTATAATTTTACTGTACTCTGGTTTCCACTGTTGGGAGTGAGTCTCTAATCTTTTAGTCTAACTGCTTATTTTTTGAAGTTAACTTTTCTCTCTGACCACTTCTCTTTGTCTTTGGTGCTTAGCGGCTTCACTGAGGTGCCTAGTTGTTGGCGCTTACCTTTTTTGCTTAGATTGAGTGCCTTAAATCTACAGATGTCATTTATCAATTTTGGAAAATTCTGCATCATTGTACCAAAATAGTTTATGTTCTATTCTTTCTCCCCTTTTCTTCTAGAACGCTGATGATCAAACATGTATTAGTCTTATGTTCAGTCCACACTTTGACCCTGTCTTTCATATTTTCTACCTTTTTGTCTCTGTGCTGCATAAAAGAGAGTTTCTATGGATCTATTTTCAAGTTCATTGCTTCTCTGTGTCCAATCTGCCATTATAACTGTGCATTTTAACTTCCGTACTTTCACTTCTGGAAGTTTTATTATTTTATAGTTTCCTGTTATAGTCTCAGGCTTATTTTTTATTCTTTGAAAATAGTAAGTATATTTGTTTTACAGTGTTTTCAGATGTCAGCATCTGAAACCAGCATAGAACTTTTTCTGCTTTCTTACTGGAGGTGTCTTATTTCCCTACGTGCTTGGTTATCTTTGCCCGTGTTTGGTCATTGCCCTTGAAAAATCAAGAGGTCTCCTCCAAATCTAGGATGGAAATGCCTTCCTCTAGAGAAGAACTGAGTTTAACTCAGTTACCTAGAGGTAGTACCACATGGCGTGACGCCAGGACCACACAGGCTGTGCCTGCCTGGCTAGATTCTAGACACCTTATTTGCTGTGATCAGTCCCTTTGTTCCATTCAAGTTCTGCTGAATACAAGACTATATATACAACCCTTCCCCTGTTGCCCTCTGGACATCCACATCTTCCAAGTAAAAACCCAGTAGTCAATTCTACATTATCTTTGCAACTCTTCTGTAAACCTAAAACTATTCTAAAATTATTTTCTAAAAAATCCACGACTTGTCCAATTCACCCATTACCATAATCAGCCCACTCTCCACCTATCCCATTCTCTATCTTTAGGATCAATTATTATGGGCACCTCACATCTTTCAAACTCTTGGAAAAAAAAGCCTGTTTGATCTTAAACAACCCTACTGGAATAATACCTAATAGACAATAATAATTATATACATTGGAATAACTTCAAAAACTCAAAAATAGTAGTGGTTCAGATCTAGCAATCTAGATCTTTCCCCATGACCCCTTTGCTTTTGGTCAATCTCGATGACAGTCACAGAATATAACCCATGTTATAACAATTTCTACTTCAGCTGCAATCTCTTTCTACATATTCCATCTTAAATTTCTCCATCGGCTACTATTTTCCACCTACATTTTGATTGCAACACAACCTTTTCCTATTGCTTCTAACTGAATCCATAAATTGTCTTTGCTGACATGGAGGTAATCATCTCGATATACTCCCAATTCCAATTACCACACTTTCAATCTTCTCACCCTTCTGTATTCAGTCTTGTCCAGCCTGGCCTCTAAACTTGAACAACTTTCTGCTCCTTGCTTGCCTTGTGTACATTTGTCTATGCAGTTAATAGGGAATAGGATTCCATCTGACTCCAGACAAAGTGCAAAAGAAATAACATGCTTGTTTTTAACATTCTACTGATGAATGTAGGTGGAAACTGTAATATTGAAGTTAAAATTGGGCTTTGTATGCTGATTTCATTGCTTTTAAGTGTGGGTAATAATTAATGATGCATGTATCTGAGGTTTGCAATAAACAGCATACAATCAGTTGGTGTTCTAGCTGCAAGTGAGAATTAGAGGTGAAGGCCTAACACAATGGCATTTATTCATAACTGAGTGCTCATTTAGCACTGAGCATCATGCTTAATTGCTGAGGACAATTAGCTTCTAGAAACCTGAAAAATGAAACATCACTGATAGATTACCATTTATGGTAGAAACCAAAAGGTTCTTGATCAGTTATGAGAAAACTCCTGACAAAAAATTCAGGAAAACATTTCAAACACTGAGGGGAAAAGAACCATTATCACTATTCGGATTTCCTGTAGCAGATTAAGTAAGGCTCTTTTCACTGAATAGGCATAAATACAATCTAATTTCATTTAAAAACAAATCTGAAGCATTTGGCATAATTTTCAAAACTTTACTGCCATGCTATAGACAATCTATGGAACTACATAATGGAAAATTTCATAGCTCTTTTTTTTTGTTTTGTTTTTTAGTATTCATGTGTAGGGATTTCTTCTAAGTTAAAATGACCACCTGTAAACAGATCTCTGTTCATATATTTGATAAAACACCTTTCTTTCAAAAGATCAGACAAATGAAGAAAAATGATGCTGGTTACCATGGGCATTCAGTTCTGAGTTAAATACTACGTCAATACAATCCTATCAGGTATTACTCCTTAACAGGCAGAGATATTAAGACTTAGAGAATGTGGAGAAACTTGTACAATGCAAGGTCACGTAGGGAGCAAGTGGTAGAGCAAAGAATCAATCACAGATCGGTCCGGTTCCAAAGTCCACGTTCGAATCTCCATGTTATACTTCCCCTGCCACAGAGATTTTCTTTTTTAGAGGAACCAATCACTGTGGAAGTAAAGCATATTTTCATTTCTATTTCTCTGGTCTGGACTAGGAGTTCCTTGTCAGTAGAACCCATATTTTTATATAACTTTGCTTTCCCTATTCCTATTAGACCAGCAGTATCAACGAATCATTGCTAAATTTAAAGGGGACAGTGAATTCATCACCACTGTGCCTAAGGTGGCAGGACACATTATAGAATGTGGCTTATTTGGAAAAAGGATAAACTTTTTAACAAACAAGTTTGAAATGCATACATAAACTTTTCAGTGGCCAGCTTTGTGGTGTTTGTTGTGAAATGATTGGACATATAGCAATCTAGCTGAGCCACAAACAGAAAGGAGAACTGTGGCTACTACTGTAAGATGGGATTATTTCGGAAACAGCTTTCTTTCAAGTCAATTTGTGAAGACAAAAACATTCTACAGGTAACACTCTGTATTCCTAGCCTGGTACTATTTTTTCCCCTTAGCACAGGTAGAAAAACTAAATACATAGCTTTCAAATTGGGACAATAATTTTTTTTGGTCTGTTGCCTTTGAAAAAAGATTATGAGACAAAACACAAAGAAAGACAAACATCATAAAATAACCTTTATACAGGATTAGTAGATCTGTTTACATATAAAAAACAGAAAGGACCTCATTACAATTAGATTTCACATAAATTACACAGATTGACTTTTTTAAAACTACTATTCAACTTCATTTAAAGTCCCTTTTAAAAATTTCATTTTGAAGGCACAGTGCATGAGATAAACCAAGACTGAAGCACTTGAGATGAATGAGTGTTGGGCACCTCACATGAATAGCTATAGAATTGTTCTGGAGCCTGGGAATGTCACTCTGGAAAAACAAAGAGGCGAAAAGTTGATTTTTACTCTGAGCATAAAAAAAATACCATTATGTCCTACCTCCGGAAAATCTGCAGCATGGCCAGCATAGAGCGTAGCCAGTACACTCATGTTACGCCATTTATAAAAGTCATAATCATACATATTTGCATAATTTATATCCAATTGCCTTAAGATGGTAGCCTAGTTTCAATTTCATAATATGTTCTGTCTAATCAAAATCAACTAGGACAATATTCTGAAAATCAAATGGAATATTAATTAATCAGTGCTAAAAATTGGAGAAATGGGTGTTGGGAGATATTTCTTCATGAACGGTAAATCCAAGTTTAGTTGACATTAATCAAGGGCCCTAACCACCCCCAAAGAGTCTGCTTTAGTTAAAACAAATCAGAAACTCAAAGAGCTACCAAAAAGTTTCTAGATAGAAAATCACTGAACATCAACCACGGTCGAATTTTTTGTAGTAACAATAAAGTTGCTATTGTTGAAAACAATTCTATCAGAGAACCATAAGGCAGGGCACCATTACAGCATTCATAGCCAAGAAGCTTTTAATACAGCAGGGACAAAACCTAGCACAAGTGCATTTCTGGCAACAAGACGAGAAAACTATTTACTATTGAGAATAAATGGATATAGGGGAGCAAGTCATGGTTACTGAGTAACCTGGTATTAGCTCAGAAACACAATAAGCTGAGGCATACGACTACCTTTTATTTATTTGTCAACTCATAATTAGTTTTAAGTTCAATATTCATTAATTCAGCAAATGCCGTCCAGGTGAAAGTTACCAAAGATTAACCAATCAATCATACTGGGCCGAATATACATTATGTTTGCTTTCTGGAGGATGACAAAGTCCCAAAGCAAATTCCCTCCAATGAAAATTGCAAGCATTCCTCAACTGGATGGAATCCCAAACACTATGCAAGTGTTCAGTGAAATACAGCAAAACCAAAAGGTCTCTCCTTCTGAAATTATCTTGAGTTCATCTTATGGAACTGCATTAACCGTACATTAACAAGTACATTTACACAGGCAGACACTTTGAACATTACCTACTCAATCACTTTGCCTTTATTAAGGAGCTGGGAGGGAAGAAGGCTTACAAACTGATCACCAGGACAAAAAACATGCCTTGTGAGGAAAGAAAGGCACAACTCAGATTTGGGCAAATTCCTTAATACTGTGATACTTACTTGCCTCCATGACTCCAGGGAAATGGAAAGTCTCTAGGAGAAACACTGAAGAAATGCATTCCCTATCCCCTATGGCTTCAATGCCTTAAGCAGTTAATGTGGTCTAAGATTAGATCCACAAATAAAAAACAAAGCAGGGCCGAGAACACAATCTTAGTAGTCATGATCCTATACATTCATGTTCATAGGTAACACAGGCTGAGAAGGTCTTATTTTACAGAGCAATGCATTATTTAGAAATTCATTAAAGATTCAAGATTTATAGCAGAATTTGGTTTTACTTTCAGGAAAAATTACTAAAAGAACTATTTGTATGTTCATTTCTAAAAAAAATTTTATAGATGCTTAAAAGGCATGGACTCCAGCCACTGTGATGTACAGTTAAAGATATGTTTAACTCAAAAGAGAAATGAATTTAAAAGGCACCCTCTACTGAAGACCAATGCTAAAAAAGTAAAGGCTGTCATATCAACTTCGTTTCATTTCCACCTGCTATGTCCCAACCAGGGCCAGCCACTCTGGCCTTGTTGGTTTTCTGACTTTGCGCTCTTAAGAGTAAAGCTCAAAACAGCAATGCCACCACATCATCCCCTTAAAGAAAATGTAAAGTATTATTAGAAGAAGTTAAACCACATATATTTCATGAAGCATTAGCTGTTCTGCGTATGTGGTCAGGTGAGAATGGGGTGGCAAGGGCTCAAAATTTAGAGTTGTTAATGATAGGATTAATACCAGAATGGCTTAACCTTGAACCACCCAAATTTATCGCAGATACTAACAAATATCGTGACCTCATTATTCCTGCTTAGCCAAATCTCTTTTTATAAAGCCACTTCGGGTGCATTCCTCACAAAACGTGGAATGACCTACATGGGTGGTAAACCACTCCAGAGGAAGGCTTTGGGATGACTGATACATTAATGGATATAGAATACAATTTGAAAAGATGAGAGCAAGTTTTTTGATCCCCTGATTCAGTACAAACTCAGCAGCAAGTTGGCCACTAAAAACATTCAAAGGTATTAAACCATTAGATCATTGGTAAGACTCATACTTAAAAAAAGCATCAATTCCATTGAATAGCATGATATGACAGACACAATAAAATGCAAATCTTTCAGGTCTTTGCAATAACCTGACTGGCAGTGAAGATGATACTTTCTCACCACAGTGTTAGAGCACACGGCAATCCACAGTTTACATTTTCTTTTAATGGAGGGAGCCATATTTAAATGCTTTCAATTGAACTTTTAACAAAATTGGTTGATCAAAAAGAGACTGCCAAATGAAACATTAGGACAAAGAACCCAATCACTTGCAGAGACCTATATGAATAAGACTGGCCAAGCTATTTCAGTAACAGTAGGATATCCGTAGGCTTGAACTGGAGCATGAACTGTAGTTATTTTGTGTTCAAATGTAGGTTAAGGACGTGCAAGTAGGTCTCTTCCACACTTCCAGATATTTTCAGTAGAATTCAGATCTTGTACATTGCCGGGTCATCTGAAAGCCATAAGTGTACAACACAGAAAAAGTTTCAAATTTAGGAAATATTAAAGAATTAGGCATTCCTAGAATAAACTAGTGCTTCACAGATAAAAAGCAGCAGCACCTGTGGGATTTTACCAAGTTAAAAGATATGCCGCACGAGTTTTAGCTTTTGGTAGATCTCCCTCTCAGTTCTATTCAAATGGACATTTAGATCTTTTACAACAGAGTCAACAAGTTCTCCCGTAAAATGGGGGTATTAGAACTTTGCCAAACCTTGTAAGAGAGGTAGTGAAGTCCCGCTTAGAGCACTGCCCACCAGTTCTGATCTAACCTTGGAACAAGTAGAAAGCCAAATGCGGAAGCCCATGTATTCATTTCCTAATGTTATATATTTAAAAATCAATTCAGCCTCCATTAAACCTGAATAATAAGAGAAACTCCAGCTGCTTAATAACTAGAGAAAAGTACTTCTCAGTAGGTTGAGAAACCTTGAGTTTTTAAAGCTTTATGTCAGATTCTGACTGCTGTCCCTGCCTAAATGTTTCTGGATTCTTTTGGCCATTTAAAATAAAAAAGCTAAAGCCACTAGTAAACACCTGATGTGCAAAATATAAGATCCAAGTGGCTTTATGCAGTTATAACATAAGCTCCAAACAGCTCATCTTAAATTAAAAAGAAAAACAAAGTGGCTGTCCCATCTCTGCTGCATAAATAGAAAGCAGATTTTTTTTTTTTTAAGGTAACAGTACTTAAAGGAGGGGAAGTTCAAAACCGCCAGCCAAATTCACAGAGGATACAAATTTAGCAAGTTAACTTCCCAAAGCTCTTTGAAGAAGCAAGAGAGTCTTTCTTCTGAATGCAGTGTCTCCCAAAAGGAACTGTAATTTTGCTGGGTACTTATGCTGGGAGATGTGCGAGGTCTGTTTCAATGTTTGCTAGAATATAAGGTTTCCTCTTCAGTGTCTGTTTCATCCTGGAACTCGTGGCTTAAGAGGGACTTCTTGGAGCCTGTTGACATCATGCGAATTTCATCTTCATACTCATCATGATGCTGCCTAAGCCGATGAAAGCCATCCTTATGTCTGTTAGACTTGATTGAGCAGATGCACCAAATAATGCAAGCTGTTAGGATCAACGCTGACATGGTGGCACCTATCAAACAAAATTGCCACTTGAGTGGTGTTCCACTTTAAGGATATGAATAAGCTGCTTACAGTGATGCTTTTCATAATATGCCCTTTACTTCTTTTATTTTTATTTCACGCACTCAAAAACAACCGTTTATTATTACACAGACAGTACGTGTAGAAAAATACAGATAAACGGGGCGCCTGGGTGGCTCAGTCAGTTAAGCGTCCGACTTCGGCTCAGGTCATGATCTCACAGTTTGTGGGTTTGAGCCCTGCATCGGGCTCTGAGCTGTCAGCACAGAGCCCGGAGTCTCCTTTGGATTCTGTGACTCCCTCTCTCTCTCTGCCCCTCCCCCACTCACGCTCTGTCTCTCTCTGTCTCTCAAAAAGCAAAAACATTACAAAAATTTTTAAAAAAAGAAAAAAGAGAAAAAATACAGGTAAGGAAAAATACCAAAACCCCAAGTCAAAACTCCACATCACATCTCCATTAACCAGAGATGATTTTTAATACGCTCATGAATATTTTTCCACAGCTTTCCATGTGCATGTAGGTATGTGTGTGTGTGTATGTATATGTATATGTATATATATATATATATATATATAAACCACAATGAAGCCAAACTATTGCTCTACAACTGGCTCTATATCAATCAGTGACTTCTGTTCCTTTCCAACAAATTTTATCTCATCCCAAACCCCCATTTATTTAAAATATTTGTACATAAGTTATCAAAATAAGAGTCTTAGTAACAGAAATAATAACAAAATCATAAAAAAAAATTAAGTTCATGACAGTAAATGGGTGGCAAAGCCAGATTTAAACCATTGCTGACTCAGAGCTCCCATGTCTGTCTAACCACTAAGTTATTCACACTTTATCTGGTTCAAGCTAATAGCTGTTTACTTTAAATATTCCACACTAGTATCTATGATTTGACCATATTTCCAATATACCATTCTCTATTAACTAAGACTCTTTCTGCCACACACCCTGTAATAAAACTTGGTTATTTTGTGTCAAGTCCAAATTGCACTTAGAAATGAGCCAAGGTTCTCTGTATCAAAAGGATACAATACAGAGTATTTATTATTGTACTATACTTTTTTTTTTTAACTTTTTAACCTTTCAGTAATTCAAGCTATGGCACATATTAATCTTGGAGAAAACAGGATCCACGATGTACTGTATTGTATTTTAGAGAGAGAGCACGAGTTGGGGAGAGGGGCAAAGGGAGAGACGGAGAGAATTTTAAGCAGGCTCCATACTCAGCACAGACCCTGATGCAGGGCTCGATCCCATGACCCCGGGATCATGATCTGAGCTGAAATCAAGAGTCGGATGCTCAACCAACTGAGCCACTCAGGTGCTCCTCTTCCTTCTATGATCTTGAAAAAAATAGAATACAAGTCAAAGTCCAAGGGACTTATGATCTTAATATAAAGCAAATCATTCATTCAGTCAATAACTCTTCATTAAGACCCACTATGTGCCAGCCATGGTTCTAGGAGCAGGAGATGTAGATAAACTCCCTCTTCTCTCTGAGGCTTTTATGTTTTAGTGGGAAAGATCGAATATAGACAAGTAAATGACTAAATATATAATATAATGTCAAATGGTGATAAGTCCTATAATAAAAAAAGTGGGGTAGAGAGAGTGACAGGGGTGCTGTCTTAGCTAGGGTGATCAGGGAAGGTGTCTCTCTGGAGGTGACATTTGCGTATAGACCTGAACACGTGAAAGAGCAAGCCATAAGAACATATGGGAGAACAGTGTTCCAGAAAAATCCAAAAAAATGTTTAGATAAGGAGGTATTAGAAGAAAAGTGATTAGCTTCAGGTGATTGGGAGGCAATCCACTCTCAAGTTGAAATGTCAGAACCGGTTTTAACTTCAACTACTAAAAATTTAAATTTCTTTACCTGATACAGTTACCACAAGCTCCCTTGGCAAACCAAATATCCGGTTATCTGTGTCAAAGACTATTACCACAGAGCTAGCTGCATCATGATGCACAAAGACCTAGAGGGACAAAGTGCAAGAATTACAAAAAAAGTTCCCTTAAGGTATACTGTATCCTGGGAATATTCCTAAGGCCTTTATACCAAACCAAGGAGATGAGTCATTGTCATCACAAGTATACAAAATGCTATAAAAATTTCCCTTGTGTTGCCAAAGCCTAGAAAGATAACAAGATATCATAAGCAAGCGTTGGTTATACGTTGTGTTTCTTTATTCCTCACAAGAGTTGCAAAGAAAAATAGAAGTACTATTAAGAATAAGAATTTACATGATACTACTTAGTTTGAGTTTCTCACCTGTGAATGTTGTTGCTGATACCCATCAGCGATGGCGTTGATATTATGGACGCCTGGGGCTAACAGTACATGGAAATAGCCCCCTTCTTTTGTGTGTACCTTTATTCCTTCATTGAGTACAATGACTGCTTTAGAAATTGGTTTTCCAGTCTTATCTTTAACAAAACCATGAACTCCCTTGTGGACCTGAAAAAATATTCAACATAGAAATTTGTGTTTCCAGATATTTCCAGAGGCAACAGCCTGAGGCATGATAAAAAACAATAAACAAATGAACAAAGCAACAGCAAAAAACCCCCATAAACCTGGCTTGTTGGTCCTTCCCCAACTGCTTCTGACCTCATTTGCTACTCATAAACTGCTTCAGAACATAAAGATGAAATATGTGAAAAAAGAACTCTGATAACAGTCAAAGCTTAAAGTGTCGGAACACAAATCTTCTGATATCTTGAATGATTTACTTTCCAGCACAGTATACTTGCTCAAAGTAACTAATGCATGAGATTCAAATGAAAAAAATGTGCAACATCACACAGGGTTAAATTATCTAAATTACAGCAGATTCCAGATATGTGAAGTCACGGCACTGACCTAGGTGATATAAATTCAACAAAACTCTTTCCATACATATTTTTAAAATAAATAATAAAATTTTTAGTAAAAAATTAAGAACATGTTTTGATGAAGATTTTCATTGAACATATTCCTGGGAGCTTGCTTCTAGTTAAAAAGGGAAAGGCTCACCTCCACCAACATGCTAAGAAGAGATTTTTTATTTTCTGCCCACAAGGAAGGGAGTTGTGCTGCACTGGGAAAGTAGCAGCAGCTCGTGTACACTGTGATTTCCGGACAGTGGCCATAGGTGACACTATAATCCTGGAATATAAAATTCAAAAACGAATGTAGAAAAATGAACACATGAAAGTAGGAGTGAGGCTTTGTAATGCAACAATGAATAGAAAGAAAACCTGGGTGATGTAAGCAAAGAATCTGTAAAGCATTTTCTAGCAAATAAACTGCTCGGTATTATAATCAGTCACAAACATGGCTGTTGCTAAGAGAGTCCTTGAGACTAGGGACTAGGTCTAATTCACTTTTGTATCTCCAGTGCTTGCCATGGTGCCTGGCAGGTAGAGGAGGTTGACTAGGGTTTGCTGAATACAACCCTATAAATAATTGCATGCAGATGGCCAGCTTTCCTCTCAACTCTGGAACGTCAGCCGTTCTCAGAGCTCTGGAGGTAGAAGTACAAGCACTCACCCTCTGGTACCTTCCACTGCTGGTGACGGCAGCCACTGTTTACAGAATAGCAATTATCCAGGCACAGGAACTGCTGCTGTGGACAGGTTCCCAAACCTGTTTTTTTTCCTTATTCAGTTAATGGTATGAACTCATGTCCTCATGCAGACATGAAATCTCTTGTCTTTGACTTCGGTTTCTTGCCATCATCCATAATTTGCCAAATCCTGTCAATTCCACCTCTGCAATATCTCTGAGACTTCATCCTGTGGCTCCATTCCCATCGTCACCACCCTAACCCAGACCCTCATTTTTGTTTGTCTAGGAAATTCTACACTAGTCTCCCCACGCCATTCTCTCCTTCCTCCAAACTATCTCAACCCACTACAGAGAGACTAATTGTTCCATAGCACAGTTCCAATCATGTTACTATATACCTGCTCAAAACCTTCAGTGGCTTCCCATTCCTTACTAAAACAAAGTGTTCAAAGCCCCAAACTCTCTTTCCATTCTTGTCTTCTGCTGCTCTCTGTTACGGCTCTTGTTCTAACTAAACTAGACTGTTTATTGACCTCTGCCCATATTGCTTTCTCTTTCTAGAATGTTCTGCTGCACCATCTCTGCATCCCAAATGCCATTTTCTCTAAGAGAAGACTACATCTCTGATTAGGTGTAATCTTTTCTGTCTTTAATTTCTTATGGCACATTGAGAGTTGCTCTCTTCTAGATCAAATCAATTAATTATGTAAAATAGTTATTTGTACAATGGGACAGGAAATATATTTCATTTATCACTAGTATAGCAAAGTACCTCATACATAGTAAGTTCTTAGTAAATAAAGGAGGGAAGGCAGGCAGAGATGAGAATGAAGTCAAATTTCTAGTTGCACATGTTAATGAAATGATGAGCTAATCACCCATCTAACAACTCCTTACTAATCTGAAGTGGATGGACAACCAATTAAAATGCTATCAAAAAGAAATTAAAGAAGACCTAAGTAAATGGAAAGACATAACTGCATTCACGAATAGAAAGACAATACTACTGAGATGTTAATATAACCCAAAGTGATCTACAGATTCAACACAACCCTTAACAAAATTCCAACAGCATTTTTTGATAAGAAAGAAGGAAAGAAGGAAAGAAGGAAGGAAGGAAGGAAGGAAGGAAGGAAAGAAAAAGAAAGAAAGAAAGAAAGAAAGAAAGAAAGAAAGAAAGAAAGAAAGAAACGAAAAGCAAAGCCAATCTTCAATTCAATTCAAATATAATTGCAAGGCACCTTGAATAGCCAAAAACAATCTTGAAAAAGGAAAAAGTTGGAGTACACACACTTCTTAATTTCTTTTTTTTTTTTTTAATTTTTTTTTTTTGTTAACGTTTATTCTATTTTTGAGACAGAGAGAGACAGAGCATGAACAGGGGAGGGCTGGAGAGAGAGGGAGACACAGAATCTGAAACAGGCTCCAGGCTCTGAGCTGTCAGCACAGAGCCCGACGCGGGGCTCGAACTCACGGACCACGAGATCATGACCTGAGCTGAAGTCGGATGCTTAACCGACTGAGCCACCCAGGCGCCCCTCTTAATTTCAAAACTTACTACAAAGCTACAGCACTCAAAACAGTGATACTGGGGGAATAGACATAAAGACCAGTGAAACAGAATTCAGAGTCCAGAAATAAACACATACATCTATGGTCAACTGATTTTTGACAAGGGTGCCAAGACCATTCAAAGGGAAAGAACAATCTCTAAAACAAATGGTGCTTGGACAATTAGATTTCCACATGCAAAAAAATGAAGTTGAAATCCTACTTCCTATCATATACAAAAATCAACTTAAGATGTATCAATGACCTGGGGCACCTGGGGGGCTCAGTCAGTTAAGTTGGAGCCTGCTTTGGATTCTGTGTTTCCCTCTCTCTCTGCCCCTCCCCAACTCGCACTCTGTTCTCTCTCTCTCTGAAAAATAAACATTAAAAAATGTAAAAAAAAATATATATACATATATATACACACACACATACACACACACACATATATATATACATACACACACACACACACACACACACACACACACACACACACACACACACACACACATATATATATCAATGACCTAAATACAAGAGCTAAATCCATAAAACTCATAGAAGAAAACATGGAGGTAAATCATGACCTTGGATTTGGCTATGAATTCTTAGATATGACAAGAGCAACAAAAAGACAGATAAGTTTGACTTCATCAAAATTAAAAAATTTTGTGCATCAAAAGGCATTATCAAGAAAATGAAATGACAACCAACATAATAGAAGAAACTACTCAAAATCAAACATATGATAAGGGTTTAGCATCCAAAATATATAAAGAATTCTTATAACCTAACAACAAAAAGACAACCTAATTTTAAAATAGGCAATGGAATTTTAAAAATAACAAAATAAGGGGTGCCTGGGTGGCTCAGTTGGTTAAGCATTCGACTTTGGCTCTGGTCATGATCTTGCAGTTTGTGGGTTCGAGCCCCAACGTGGGCTCTGTGCAGACAGCTCAGAGCCTAGAGCCTGCTTTGGAGCCTCTCTCTCTGCCCCTCCCCCACTCATGCTCTGTCTGTCTCTCAAAGGTAAATAGATATTAAAAATTTTTAAATAATAAATAAAAACAAAACAAAATAAAATTGGCAATAGAAAAACAGACATTTCTCCAAAGAAGATGTACAAATGGTCAATAAGCACATGAAAAGATGCTCAACATCATTAGTGTTTGAAGAAATGCAAATCAAAACTACAATGAAGTTCCATTTCATACCTGCTAGGATGGCTATAATTAAAAAAAAAAAAAAGAAAAATAATAAGTTTTGATAAGAATGTAGAGAAATTGGAACTCCTATACATTGTTGGTGGGAATGTACCAAATAGTTCAGTGGTCCCTTAAAACGTTAAACATAGAATTAGAACATGGGTAGCAATTCCACATCTAGATATATACCCCAAAGAATTGAAAATGAGGGCTCAAACTTACAGTTGTATGCTGTACAACTTGTTCATTATTCTATAGCCAAAAGGTAGAAACAACTCAAGTGTTAAACTGATAAACAAAATGTGGTATATACACACAATAGAACATTATTCTGCCATAAAAAGCAATAGAGGACTGATACAGGCTAAGAAAATGGTTGAACCCTGAAACCATTACGCTAAGTGAAAGAAGACAGGCACAAAGGACAAATATTGTATGATTGCACTTATAAGAAATATTTAGAATAGGCAAAAACATAGAGACAGAAAGTAGAGAGGCTACCAGGAGTTGGGGGGTTACCAGCGGAATCAGGAGTTATTGCTTAGCAGATGCAGAGTTTCTTTCTGGGGTGATAAAAAAGCTTTGGAAACAGATGGTTTAGAATGGTGATTAGTTTAATTATATTAAATGTAATTAATGTCACTGAACTGTACAATTAAAAATGATTCAAATGGTGAAAAAAAATGCTGCCAGAGGTTAAGTTGAGGGCTGTCTTATCAAGAAAGCCATGAAGCAGCTGCCATTCACTTTGCTTATATCAGAAAAGTCACCTATTCTGTCATTCAATGGCCAACAATTATACGCTACTTTGACTGCATTCTATAAAGCATACCTTCATGCTGCCCAGGTGACTGTGCCATTCTGCTCCACGCATTACGCCTCCTGGGATGTTCTCATCTATAAAAGCATTGAGAGACAGAGGCTCAACAAGACCTTAAGGTAAGACACCCTCAGTCCCTGAAAGCACCAACAAGAACAAAGGGTATGGAAAATACTTACCTGATTTATTTGGGCAACTGGGCTGACCCATGTGCATGGATGGATGATTATTTGCATAAAGAGATGCCAAATGCTTCAGAGTCTCTTTGTTTTCCACTATAAAAAGAAAAATTCAGAAGTTGGAGAAATCCAAAAAATCTTACTCCAAGTTCAACTTCATGGATATAAAAGTCCTCTTTCTCTCCTTCTAGTTAATCTTAAACCCCACTGAAGTGCATTAAGGAATTATTAAAATTAATCACATAGTTCTGTTGAGCCCAGGACAATCAGACTAAGAAGATACACATCTTTCTTGTATTAGAAGGTACTAATGGTTAGTTTACACAACAGGACACCACACTAAAATACAAACTTGCTTGGTATGTTTTCTTACATTTAGGGCAATGAAGGCCTAATAACAATATTCCTTATAAGCTGCATTTAAACAACACAAACTGCCTCCATATACGATGGCCCCAGAGAGATTCAAGAAGCAATTGTTAAACTCATCTAAGTGCAACCAAGTCACGGGGTGCCTGCATGGCTCAGTAGGTTAAGCATCTGACTTCAGCTCAGGTCATGATCTCACGGTTTGTAAGTTTGAGCCCCGTGTCAGGTTCTGTGCTGACAGCTCAGAGCCTGGAGCCTGCTTTGGATTCTGTCTCTCTCTCTCTCTCTCTCTCTGCCCCTCCCCCACCCACGCTCTGTCTCTCTCTCAAGAATAAATAAACATTAAAAAAATTTTTTGTTTTAAATGCAAGCAAGTCAGTCAAGGTTTAAAGCAGGGAAGGGCGATTCTGTATTGCTAAATTTTTTTATTAATTTGTTTTATTTTTTATTTTTTTAAATTTACATCCAAATTAGTTAGCATATAATGCAACAATGATTTCAGGAGTAGATTCCTTAGTGCCCCTTACCCATTTAGCCCATCCCCCCTCCCACACTCCCTCCAGTAACCCTCTGTTTGTTCTCCATATTGAAGAGTCTCTTACGCTTTGTCCCCCTCCCCATTTTTATATTATTTTTGTTTCCCTTCCCTTATGTTCATCTGTTTTGTCTCTTAAAGTCCTCATATGAATGAAGTCATATGATTTTTGTCTTTCTCTGACTAATTTCACTTAGCATAATACCCTCCAGTTCCATCCACATAGTTGCAAATGGCAAGATTTCATTCTTTTTGATTGCCAAGTAATACTCCATTGTATATATATATATATATACCACATCTTCTTTATCCATTCATCCATCGATGGACATTTGGGCTCTTTCCATACTTTGGCTATTGTTGATAGTGCTGCTATAAACATGGGGGTGCACGTGTCCCTTCGAAACAGCACACCTATATCCCGTGGATAAATGCCTACTAGTGCAATTGCTGGGTCATAGGGTAGTTCTATTTTTATTTTTTTGAGGAACCTCCATACTGTTTTCCAGAGTGGCTGCACCAGCTTGCATTCCCATGTATTGCTAATATTTGCTTAAACACAGTATGAGTTTCTTGAGGCAGACATTGTGTTTTATTCACTTTTGTATTCCCAATATCCACAGACATAATAATTATTCAATAAATGTTTGTGAACTAGATTGAACAAATGTGACAAGATGGCTGCACTGGATAAAGCTGGCCCATCATTAAATCTGACCTCTCTCCTCCAAGTAACTGAGCTGTTGATATAAGCACAATCTTCCCAAGTTGGTTGTTGCTCATGGAGTATGCTCAAATGCTCACAATTTTAAAAAAAAATTTAGAAGGGACATTACCTAATTGGAATTTCCTATCTAAGCTTAGAAAATATATACATAAATTGATATTCTACGTACCTGTTTGTACTGGTTTGTCATACGGGTATGTGACCAGCACTGAACCACCATCTAATGCAACAGAAAGACTGAAGTCCTGTTTTTGAATCAAATTTTCAATGATTGCTTTAGTCTCAGGCTGGGAAGCATTATCTAAAAAAAATGCAAAAGTCAAATATGAAGTACCATTTCAAAATTTTAGTATGAATAGCTAAGAAAATATTCTCTAATGAGCACAATCAGAGGCTAACTTTAAAAATCTGTATATTGGGGCGCCTGGG
Source organism: Panthera pardus (assembly GCF_024362965.1). Taxonomy (NCBI): domain Eukaryota; kingdom Metazoa; phylum Chordata; class Mammalia; order Carnivora; family Felidae; genus Panthera; species Panthera pardus. Next base: position 56,603,322 of record NW_026526876.1, read on the forward strand.
TGGCGCAGTCGGTTAAGCGTCCGACTTCAGCCAGGTCACGATCTCGTGGTCCGTGAGTTCGAGCCCCGCGTCAGGCTCTGGGCTGATGGCTCGGAGCCTGGAGCCTGTTTCCGATTCTGTGTCTCCCTCTCTCTCTGCCCCTCCCCTGTTCATGCTCTGTCTCTCTCTGTCCCAAAAATAAATAAAAAACGTTGAAAAAAAAATTAAAAAAAAAAAAATCTGTATATAAACACTGTATGACTCAATACTATCTCAATAGTGTGAAAGATATACTCTAGAAGGTAGATTACTTTGAGTTTTATATAATTCAGGATAGTGTGTAAAGGTTAATGACTCTAAGCAAGATTAAGAAAATTCTTACTGGAAACAAAAAGGGATGAACATATCCTCTATTTTTTTTAAGTTTATTTATTTATTTTTGAGAGAGAGAGAGAGAGAGAGGTGCAGAGAGAGGGGGGAGAGAGAATTCCAAGCAGGCTTTGCACTATCAGTGTGGAGCCTGACATGGGGCTTGATCTCACAAACTGTGAGATCATGAACTGAGCTGAGATCAAGAACCAACTAAACCACCCAGGCGCCCCGAACGTGTCCTCTTAAAAAAAAATAATATTGAGGGGCTCCTAGGTGGCTCAGTTGGTTAAGCATCCGACTCTTGATCTCGGCTCAGGTCATGATCTCACAGTTCATGAATTCGAGCCCCACATGGGGCTCTGAGCCGATGGTACGGTGCCTACTTGGGATTCTGTCTCTCCTTCTCTCTGTCCTTCACTGATTGTGCTCTCTCGCTCTCAAAATAAATAACTTAAACTTAAAAAAAATAATTTTGAGAACATATAACCTATCCTTGAAAGAAAATAAGATTTTCAGAAATCAGGATGTTTTCTGTAGCACTGTTTGCAAGAGCAAAAAATTAGAAAGAAAGCAAATGTCCATTAGTAAGAAAATTGTTCAACAAACTAGAGTATTGGCATACAGTAACAGTGTACTAAGATGTCATTAATAAGAATGTTAGAGATCTGTAAGTACTGAAGTGGAAAGATACCAGTGATATACTCAATGAAAAAAGTTGAAGAACATATGTATAGTTACGATTCTGTTTAAGTAAATAAGAAAGAGGCTCCTTTACATCAACATACACATTAATTGTGTGTGCATGTGCACACACACGCATGTGTGTATGTGTATACGCACATACATGGGGGGATAGAGAGAGAAAAAATATATATCTGTATGACTAGTAATGGAACCCTTCCAATATTATTGATTGAATTTATAAGAAAACACTTGAATTCATTTGCAAATAATAAAGGAGAAAAATTTGACAAGTTTCTAGTTTGTCATTTATACCTTACCTGTACAACCTGGAAGGAAGTTCCCCATTATTCATCTACACAATCTACCAGTTTCCTGGCTAAGAGAAATCAAACTATGTGCAAAGCAGTTTAATGGCTCCAAAATTAGTCTTACTTGTGAAGTCTGTATCCAAGTCTTTGCCATGAGCATTTGTCTGTCCTCTTTTTGAAGTACAGTCTTTCTCTTGTGCCCTCTCTCGCCCATCTGGATTTAGAGATGGGACAATCACAATTCTAGTCCTGTCAACCAGCTAAAAGAGAAACAGAAACCAGTGAAGTTTATTAGCAATATGTGGAATCATAACTTCCCATGCCTCAGAGTCTTTATTGTTTTATTTTATTTTTTATTATTATTATTTTTATTTTAGAGAGAGAGTGCAAGCAGGGGAAAGGGGCAGACAGAGAGAGAGGCAGCAGAGAGAGAGAGAGAGAGACAGAAAGAGAGAGAGAGAGAGAGAGAGAGAGAGAGAATGAATCTCAAGAAAGCTCCAGGCTCAGTGCAGAGCCCAACGTGGGGCTCGATCCCAAGATCCTGGGATCATGACTTGAGCTGAAATCAAGAGTCAGATGCTCAACCGACTGAACCACCGAGGTGCCCCAAGTCTTTACTGTTTTACATAGACTTAAAAGGCAGGACTAATATAAATAAAAATAAAATTCTCTCTTGCTTCAAATAAATTTAAAAAGAAATGAAAAACTACTGCACTATTTCCAGACTTCCTAATGACTTACAAAGGGGTCAGAAACCACTGCCTGCAGGCTAAATCCAGCCCGCTGCTTGCTATTGTAAATAAAGTTTTATTGGCACACAGCCATGCCCATTCATATGACTGTTTTTGTGCTGTAATTCAGAGTTGAATAGTTCCAACACAGAACAGCTGTCTCACCAAGCCTGAAATATATACTATATGTCCCTTTATAGAAAATGTTTGCCAAACACTGGCTAAAACCAATAATAATGCTTAAGACTGTATTTTCCAGGTTAAAAACTGGAATGCATATTGTAACAAATATCAGTGTATGTCTGGAAACAATGAGACAGAAGAGTTGAAATCAGCATGACAAAAAAAATGAAGTAAAATATTTGCCTTACCCATAATAATTTCTCCTCCAAATGATCCATATGCATCAATACCTACATATGTGGCATGAACTAATTTCTGATATACTTCATCTTATCTTATATATTTCTGATAGTAATTCAGAATAAATAATCCCTGGTTTATTTATTCTGCTAAAACAGTCCAAAGATTGAAAATATTGGAGACCCTAAATTCATTAGTTCTTAACTTTCTCCACTGGGAGAGAGTTTTTTCTAAAGTGTACATGCTTGAGCTTTGCTACAGGTCTCGGGGTATGTGTATATTTTCTTGACCTTGCCAGATAATTCTGGCCCTTATCTCAAAACAAATGGCAATCTAAAGTAACATTACGAGGGGCACCTGGGTGGCTCAGTTGGTTAAGTATCTGACTCTTGATTTCAGATCAGATCATGATCTTGAGGTTCATGAGATCAAGTCCTGCATTGGGCTCGGGGTTGGCAGCGTGGAGCCTGCTTGGGATTCCCTCTTCCCCCCCCCCCCCCTCTCTGCTGCTCCCCTGCTGGCACGCTCTCTCTCAAAATAAATTAAAAAAATATTTAAAGTACAATTATTGGGGTGCCTGGGTGGCTCAGTCGGTTAAGCATCATGATCAGGTCATGATCTTGCGGTTCACAAGTCCGAGCCCCACGTGGGGCTCTGTGCTGATAGCTCAGAACCTGGAGCCTGCTTTGGATTCTGTGTTTCCCTCTCTCTCTGCCCCTTCCCTGCTCACACTCTGTCTCTCTCTCTCTCTCTCTCTCTCTCTCTCAAGAATAAATAAACGTTAAAAAAATAATAAAGTATGATTACTAGTTCTAGTCTAATTGGGCCAGTGAGGCAAATTCTCACAAGCTAGAAGTTTTGAAATTGCTGGTAGGTATTTTACGTAGGTCATACAGTCTCTTATAACCATAATATCAGTAGGCAGCCATCTGGCCAAACATTGGAATAACCTAAAAGGCTTTTAAAGGAATACTAATATTTTTAGGGATGGGGCCCAGGCACCGGTATTTTTAAAAACTTCCCAGATGTTTCTAATGTGTAGCCAGGCTTGAGAAACACTAACCTAGACACTCTCCCATTTTTTAAGAACAGAACAAAACATGTCCTTGGAGTACTCTTTACAACTCACATTAAGAAATCAATACAATTTGCTTCACTGAAAATGGTAAAATAATTTCTGGTCAAGTCTGATTTAAGTTCATCTCACTTAATCCCGTAGGTACTTTCTGGTCCTAATCATGATCTCAATTCTCCCCAAATTTCTTTTAGGGGAGGCAGTATCATGTAACAAAACAGCACAGACTTGAGAGTGAGACACGCTTGGGTTTAAACCCCAGTGTTACCACATACTAGCTGTGTGACCTCCTGTAAGTTATCAAATATCTCTGCCTCGATTTTCATATCTATACAATGGAGATAACAAATTGAGAATTAAATTATGATGTATGCAAAGTACTCGGTGTAAGTACCTGACACATAGGGGAGGGCAGAGAGAGAAAGGGAGACACAGAATCCGAAGCAGGCTCCATTTCTCTGAGCTGTCAGCACAGAGCCCGACGTGGGGCTCGAAGTCACGAACCATGAGATCATGACCTGAGCTGAAGTCAGACGCTTAACCGTCTGAGCCACCCAAATGCCCCACCTCATTTTCAATATAGTGTCCCAATTATAAGTCACTAGCAATGGAAGTCCCTCAAGTTAGAACGTACAGAATGGTAAGTAAAGATTGGAAGGGTAATTCGACTAGTAAATAAAGGAGTAAAAGATTGAATGCAAATCTTTAGTATTTTCTTTCTCTATGCCTCTAATTATATACAAAGAAATACAGCAGAACGACACTGTTAACGGCGAGTATATACAAAGGTGGTCCATTTTCAAAGGGTAAAGTTTACAGTAATGCACTAAAAGTGCCTCTGTGTCAAATTTAACAGGAAATTTGAAAAATTTTTAATGGTGCCTTGATATCAAGGTATGATTGAGTTTTTTCCTTCTAATGCATGTCAAAACAGGCTATTCTCTTACTTGAGTAACAGCTGGGTTCTTTTTGTAGTTTAGGCAAAGAAATTCCGCCAGGGCCAAAAGCAGTTCAGTTCCGACTGGAGCATTTCCATGGATACCAGCAACAAAACGGATCTTTGGTTCTTCGGGTTCAGATATGTTGGGCTTATTGGAGATCTCAAGGGACCAGATGTGACGATATTCGGAACTCTGTCCCAAACTTTCAAAAATCAAAAACATCAACTCAGCAAGTAATCAAGCATTATGTTAAAGCCAACATACAGATTTTTTTAAAAATATGTTTCAGACATGAACACAAACATGAAAAGCCTTTCAAAACAGAAAGAATGCATCATTGTGTCAGAAAATCTGAAGAAAATCGCTTTTCCTTGACCAAAGAAAATCAAATACAAGTGAGATATTATCAGATTTAGGGAAGAGTATGGTTTGGTTCAGCATTCCTCCATATTCAGTCATTTTCATACCATCTTCACAATATTTGCCCTTTCTTCTATAACCTATACTATTTACTTAATGTGTGGCTTTTAAATTAACTCGCTTGAAATTTTAATTGTGGAAAAATTTAAATACACATAAATGTACAGAACCTTACTTTTTAAATGTAAATTAATTTATACAGATAAGATACTTTATACTTTACTATAAATGCAATACCAGTATCGCAGCAAACATCCTAAAGCGCTCTGCTCTTGCCCATGAGCTCTGAGCTTAAGGCCTGGTTTCTTTTACACAAAGGGAGATTTACAAGAGTTACATAGAAAAAAAAATTAGCATTAAATTGAGAAGGATTAATAGAATAGAAATTATTGGTTTCCCATGTTTCTAATCAGTGATACTTAGTACCTGTTGGTGGACCACCTAAAACTGTCTTGTGTCCCATCACTGGCAGGTGTTGCATATTTGGGGGAAAATATTTAACTAAAAAGTGCATCTTGATTTGTAAGGTTGAAAAAGCTTAAATAGATGAAGTAATGGATAGCAAAAATAATGTCCAATTTTGTCTTATAAATAAGAAGGTCTATAAGCTCTATACAGCACTAAGATGGACAATATTAAAACCTGAACTGGACAGAAATATTCAAGAACCAGTTGAAGAAGAGAAGAAAGTGGTATTGCCAAAGTACTGGCAAAAACAAAGTAAAAATACAGAAGGCTAGATAATGTTCATAAGGCATGTAGTAGAGGGCCATCAGCTCGGGGCAACTTGTAGAATAAAACCCTCAATAAGCAGACAACAGGAATCAACAAATGAAGAAAATAATTTTCAAGTAACTGTAACAATTTTTTTCTCATCTTATTTTTATTCTATTTTCTTTTTCTTTTTCCTTTTTTTTTTTTAATTCTCAAGTTAGTTAACATACAGTGTAGTCTTGGCATCTGGAGTAGAACCCAGTGATTCATCTCTTACATATGACACCCAGTGCTCGTCCCGAAAAGTGCCCTCCTTAAGTGACTGTAGCAAGATTTAAAGAAGGTTTGTAATGAAACAGTGAAAGTGAGGCAGAGAAGCCCCAGAAAATGAACATAAAGGCTGACTCAGCATCGGTTTTACTTAAGCCAGTACTGGATATTTTCCCAGGACCCTTGATCACAGATGTCCTTAAGGCTTCAGGGAAAAGCAACTGTGAATAGAGACTAGAGTCCGGGGAATGGCAGCAACCAGGCTTCATTTTCGATTTGAAAAGAAAGAATGATCTCTGACAGGTGAACTCACAGTTCCAAATTTGTCCCTTGCCCCCAGAAAAATAAAACAAACTAAAAAACAGACAGGATGTGAATCTGCAGCTGAGAAAGTGGAAAAAGCGTTTTTAATTCAAAGTTATCACTAGGAAGAGTAATTTTATGTTTTCCAGGAGGCACAGACCATCCATTGCTAATCTAACAAGTAATTCTCCTCCAATGTTCCTCATAAAAGTTTTCAGATTCATTGTTAGAAAGAACTGTTTCAAAAGAAGTAAATCCAATTCTCCCCATATGCAGTTCCAAATAAATTACAAGAACCATTCAACATGGCTTATGTTGAATGTAACTTCTTTAAAAAAAGAAAAGGAAAGAAACAAAGAGAAAGAAAAGAAAAAAGAACGAACGAACGAATGAAAAAAGCAGTAAGAGGGTGACACTTACTTGGTGAGATTTGTGATGTGTGGGTAGTTCATCACAAGTCCTCTCAGAAACTCTGATAAGTCTTTGTACGAGTGGTATCGGTAAAGAGCCAGATTTGAGGAGGACCGTAACATGAGGCTTTCCAAACCATTCTCGGCTGAAAGGTCTTTAATTAAAGTTTCAAACTCTTTAGTGGTTGGATCACTGGCATCATCGGTGTTGGCGCTGTCCCCCTTTCCCTTCTTTGATTCATTGTTTGAATCTGCTGACGATCGAACAAGTGTGAAGTTGACCTGAATAGCACCTTCACTCTTTACAGTCACATTCTTGGTAACTGGATTATACCTGTAATAAAGGGGAGATTAGAGCCATGCTTCCACAGGTGGAGTACCTATGCTTTGCAGAAACAGAAGGCTGCAGAGGATATGTGAATCCTTGAGATAAATCCTATGAGAGTCAAATTTTTAACTTTGTGATAATTTATTATTTGTTTTAAACATAAATTAACAAAGAACAGACATGGGTAAACTGTAAAATATGAGTGGGTTTTTAAGATAAAATATATGACCTCAAAAGAAAGTTAGTATTTGCAGTAAACTCCACGTCTCCTGGAATCTGAGTTCAGTTGTCTGTCATCAGGGTATACGGTTGGAAAAATTTGAGAGGTACTAACTTAGGACATTAACTACCAAACACATCATTCTTGCCCTATTTTTCAGATATTTTGCTGCTTTCGTTTTTCTAATACTATGACAAAATGGAAGAAAAACAGAAAAGACCTCATTTCTCATTAGTGTGAAGTTCTAATCCATACATTTTATGGACCAATAGATATTTGAAATCTTTTTTAAAAAAGGTAGCAGTAACTAGAAATATTTTCATGTTCTTACCCTTACTTCAATATAATGTCCAAGCTAACTCTTCAGAAATAAGATAACTAGTAAGGGAGGGGAATAATATCCATTTGTAACATCTACACTTGTTAAAACACAAAAAAGAAAACTACAACATGGTAAAAATGATGCATTTTGGATTAAACAGGTGGTTCTGATTCTAAGCTGTTTGTAAAGGGTAGAGAAGATAAAGAAAATTAAGTTTTATCCAAGGAAAAAAGTCCTAAGTTCATTGTCTCTTTTATTTTTTTTTAATGTTTATTTATTTTTGAAGGAGAGAGAGAGACAGAGTGTGAGTGGGGGAGGGGCAGAGAGAGAGGGAGACACAGAATCGGAAGCAGGCTCCGGGCTCTGAGCTGTCAGCACAGAGCCCGATGTGGTGCTCGAACCCACCAACTGTGAGATCATGACCTGAGCTGAAGTCAGACGCTCAACCAACTGAGCTACCCAGGCGCCCCGTCTCTTTTTTTTTTTTAAAGTAAATATATCTTTGTAGAAGTAAAACCTGTAAAAAAATATGAAAATGTCCTTTCTTAGAGAATTAGAAATAAGAAAGAAAATTTCACCAAAGCAATACCTCAACATAATAAAGGCCATATATGAAAAACCCACAGCTAACATCATACTCAATGGTGAAAACCTGAGAACTCTTCCTCTAAGATCAGGAACAAGACAAAGATGTCCACTCTTGCCACTTTTACTTAACAGAATACTGGAAGTCGTAGCCATAGCAACCCCGCCCCCCCCCCCCCAAAAAAAAGAGAAAAGAAAAGAAAGAAAAGAAATAAGATGCATCCATATTGGTAAAGAGGTTAAACTGTCACTATTTGCAGGTGACATGATATCATACACAGTAAATCCTGAAGGCTACCCAAAAATCTACTAGTAGTAATCAATGAATTCAGTAAAGTTGCAGGATACAAAGTACCCAGAAAGTTGCAGGATACAAATACTACCCAGTAGCATTTCTACACATTAATAACAAAGTAGCAGAAAGAGAAATTAAGAAAACAATCTATTTACAATTGCATCAAAAAGAATAAAATACCTAGGAATAAAACTAAACAAAGAGGTGAAAACCTGTACTCTGAAAACTATAAAACACTGAAAAAAGATATTGAAGATGACACAAACAAATGGAAAGATATTCCATGTTCGTGGATTGGAAGAATCGATATTTTTAAGATGTCCATACTACCTAAAGCAATTACAGATTCAATGCAATCCCTATCAAAATATCAATAGCATTTATTTTTACTTTTTTTTTTATTTTGAGAGAGAGAGAGCATGTGAGCAGGGGAGAGGCAGAGAGACAGGGAGATAGGGAGAGAGAGAGAATCCCAAGCAGCTTCATACTGTCAATGCAGAGCCCAACATGGTACTTGATCTCACAAACCATTAGATCATGACCTGAACTGAGATCAAGAATTGGATGTTTAACCTACTGAGCCATGCAGGTGCCCCCCCAACAGCATTTTTCATAAAACTAGAACAAATAATATTAAAATTTGTATGGAAACACAAAAGACCCCAAATAGCCAAAGCAATCTTGAGAAAGAAAAACAAAGCTGGAGGTATCACAATTCCAGATTTCAAGATATACTGCAAAGTTGTAGTAATCAAAACAGCATGGTATTGGCACAAAAATAGACAAATATAGATCACTGGAATAGAATAGAGAGCCCAAAAATAAACCCACACATACATGGTCAATTAATCTATGATAAAAAAAAAAAGGCAAGAGGGGCGCCTGGGTGGCGCAGTCGGTTAAGCGTCCGACTTCAGCCAGGTCACGATCTCGCGGTCCGTGAGTTCGAGCCCCGCGTCAGGCTCTGGGCTGATGGCTCGGAGCCTGGAGCCTGTTTCCGATTCTGTGTCTCCCTCTCTCTCTGCCCCTCCCCCCTTCATGCTCTGTCTCTCTCTGTCCCAAAAATAAATAAAAAATGTTGAAAAAAATAAAAAAAAAATAAAAAAAATAAAAAAGGCAAGAATATACAATAGGGATAAGGTAGTCTCTTCAATAAATGGTGCTGGGAAAACTGGACAGCCACATGTAAAAGAATGAAACTGGACCACTTTCTAACACCATACACATAAATAAATTCAAAATGGATTAAAGACCTAAATGTGAGACCTGAAACCATAAAAAATCCTAGAAGAGAACAGAGGTAGTAATTTTTCTAATCTTGGCCAAAGAAACATTTTTCTAGATATGTCTCCTAAGGCAAGGGAAACAAAAACAAAAATGAACTATTGGGACTACACCAAAATAAAATGTTTTTGCACAGTGAAGGAAATCATCAACAAAACAAAAAGGCAACCTACTGAACAAGAGAAGACATTTGCAAATGATATATTCAGTAAGGGATTAATATACCAAATATATAAAGAACTTATACAACTCAGCAGCCAAAAAACCCCCAAATAATCCTATTAAAAATTGGGCATAGGACCTGAATAGACATTTTTCCAGAGAAGATATATAAATGGTCAATAGGCACATGAAAAGATGCTCAACATTACTAACCATCAGGGAAATGCAAATCAAAACCACAACAAGATATTACCTTACACCTGTCAGAATGGCTAAAATAAAAAAGATAAGAAATAACAAGTGTTGGTAAGGACGAGGAGAAAAAGAACACTTTTACACTACTGGTGGGAATGTAAACTGGTATAGCCACTGTGGAAAACACTATAGAGGTTTCTCAAAAAATTAAAAATAGAAATACCATATAAGCCAATAATGCCACTATTGACTATTTGCCCAAGGAAAACAAAAACAGTAAATTGAAAAGATGCATGCAACCCTATGTTTATCGCAGCATTATTTATAATAGCCAAGAGATGGAAACAACCTAAGTGTCCATCAATAAACCAATGAATAAGGAAGATGTGGTGTATATACACAGTGGAATATAATGTAGCCATTAAAAAAAGATGAGATCGTGCCATTTGCAACAGCATGGATGGACCTATAGGGTATTATGCTGAGTGAAATCAGTCAGACTGAGAAAGCAAATACTGTATGATTTCACTCAGATATGGAATCTCATAAAGCAAACTAATAAACAAACAAAAAGCAGAAACAGATGCATAAATACAGAGAAAAATCTGATAGTTGTGGGGGGCAGGTAAGCAAAATGGGGGAAGAGGAGTAGGAGTTATGGAATGAATAAGTCATAGAAATAACTTATTTCTATGTTATGGACTTCCAGTTATGGAATGAATAAGTCATAGAAATAAATGGTACAGTACAGGAAATACAGTCAATGGTATTGTAATAGCATTGTATAATGACCAACAGTAGCTACACTTACAGTGAGCATAGCATTATGTAAAGACTTGTTGAATCACTGTTGTATACCTGAAACTAATGTAACATTGTGTGTGAACTATACTCAAATTAAAAATACTTTTTTTAAATAGAAAAAAAAAGAGAATGGTTTAAGTGTGGATAGAAAAAAGTGTGAAAGAGCTTTAAAAGGGAACAAATGTACGGGTGGCTCACTAGGTTGAGTGTCCGACTCTTGGTTTTGGCTCAGGTGATGATTCCAGGGCTGTGGGATTGAGCTCTGCATTGGGCTCTGTGCTGACTGTGGAGGCTGCTTGAGATATTCTCTCCCTCCCTCTGCCCCTCTCCCCTAATCTCTCTCTCTCTCTCTCTCTCTCTCTCTCTCAATAAATAAATGAAAATAAAAGGCAACAAATGTAACTTCTAGTCATTGGACATGACTAGAAGTATACAGGAGAGCAGGCGTCCTTTTTTCCCAACTAACAGGTGCTTCCCAGAATTGTTACCGATAGTGAAGGAAATTGCTCACATCTAGACAGGGAGCAGTGGACCTGAGAGGAGGAGGATAAAAGAGGCCACTGTCCAAAGTGCATAATTTCACAGATTTCTTAAATGTGATAATTCATGTACTCACTTTATCACTAGAGGAGATTCAAATGGGTAACCAGCTCTAAACTTCCCAGCATGAAACTCAGGGTTGCTTGGCTTCTCTGGGGCTTTCTGGCAATAATCTTCTAGGATACAACCATGTTTGTCTTTCCTTAAGCACTCAATTTCTTTTCTTTTTTTTTTTTATTATATGAAATTTATTGTCAAATTAGTTTCCATACAACACCCAGTGCTCATCCCAAAAGATGCCCTCTTCAATGCCCATCACTTACCCTCCTCTCCCTCCCACCCCCCATCAACCCTCAGTTTGTTCTCAGTTTTTAAGAGTCTCTTAAAGCACTCAATTTCAAAGTATTCATTCACTCACCCTCGAGCAGATGCTGTGATCTTATAAGTTCCTGGAACCAAGAGACGCCAGTAATCTCCAGTTTTGTAAGTAGTCACTGGGTGATTAATTTCAGCAACACTAATGGTGGCATTTAATATACCCCGGCCGTCCGTGGCATCTAGGACAAATCCTTTGACACCTTGATGAACCTGGATAAAGTACAAGGACACCCATATGTCAATGGTAAAGATCATCATCTAATTATTTTGGGAGCTTACATCCCAAATAACAGATTGGTAATAAAATAAACATGTGGAGCAAAGAGGAATTTAGGAGTTAACAGTAAAGGTAAACACCCATTAAACAAAGTATTTTAGTTGCTGAAAGGCTAATTTTTCATAGGTTATGTTTGTCTTTATCATGAAGAATACAAATAAGATGGTTTAAACTTTAGCACTTCTGACAATTTCAGTATATAGGGCATTCTACAAGAAAACTGTCCTGGCCTCTTTAAAAGGGAAATGTCATTTTTAAAAAATGGAAGGACTATTATAGATTAAAGTGAATAAAGAGATGTAATAATCAAATGCAATGCATAAACCTTGACTAGATCCTGGTTCTGAAATATAGCTATGAAAAGACATTTTGGGGGAAAAGAAGGAAATCTGAATGTGGGCTAGGTATTAGGTAATATTAGAGAATTACTGTTAATTTTCTTCAGTGAGATAATGGCACTTGAAGATGTCATATAGAAGAATATCCTTATTCTAAAAGATGCATTCTGAAATATTTAGGGGTGAAATGCCATAATAGCTGCAGTTTATATTGAAATAGTTCAGGAATATGTGTGTATGTGGGTAAGTTTATATAAATAAAACAAATTCAGCAAAATGTTAAAAACTATTAAATCTAGGTATTTATTAGTAACGACTTTTCTATGTGTTTAAAATTTTTCATAATAAAGTGTTTTAAAAAATTAGTACGCAAACTCACAGCCTTTATGCCAGTCAATGCAGCAAAAAGAATAAAGCAGAAAAGTACCGGCACAAAGTATGAGATTACCCTACTAATTAACTAATATTAGCATATTTCTTACAGTCTTTACCTATTGGTCACCAAGCATATTCAAACAAAAGGAAATTAACCATTTCAACAGTGAACCACTGGCAAAAAGAAAAAGAATAAAAACACTTACCCCCTAGCCCATCTTTCTATCACTTGACAAATGCTTAGGGGTGTATCCAATTTATGTCAGTCTTTTATAAAGACAGAATAAAAAGTCATTATCCATTAAAAGCAAAACATCACTACCCTGTTTAATCATTTTCAACTCTTGCCTGCATGAGCTCTTCAACTCATTTTCATCCGTGAATTTTCCAGATAAAAATACTTAAAACATGAATAGTCCAAACTGGAATTCAGAAGAGCATATTTGAAAATCACCGTGTGAAAACTACATGTACACACAATACACACATGTATTTTTGCTCTTGGGAGAAATTTCATACTTCACTCCTTAATAGTTACCTGTTTCATAAACTGGATTAGAGATCTTCGATTCTGTTCCCAAAATTTCGGCAGATCTTTCTCGAATGGGTATTTCACACAACCTAGCTCAATAGTCACTTCAAAGCAATTTGTTTGTAAATAGTTCCAGTCCTGCATACCACCTGGAGGATAAAAAATTAAAATCAGTCACTCTGAAGAAGTAGAACTAGATCCCATCCCAAAAGGTAAACAACATTCCTAGTAAAAAGCTAAATCCATCTTTTCTTAGCATTGGTTGAAAAACAATAATATGTTCATTTGAGAGCTCTTTGATGCTTGTAGTACAGGTAAGACACCTGTACCTTCATGTTCAAGAAAAATTCAAGTGTAGGGGCGCCTGGTGGCTCAGTCGGTTAAGCATCTGACTTCAGCTCAGGTCACGATCTCAGGGGTTGTGAGTTCAAGTTCCACATGAGGCTCTGTGCTGACAGAGCCTGGAGCATGCTTCAGTTTCTATGTTTCCCTCTCTCTCTGCCCCTTCCCTGCTTGTGCTCTGTCTCTCTCTCTCTCAAAAATAAATAAACATTAAAAAAATTAAAAAAAAAAAAAGAATTCAAATGTGGCTTACACTCTTCATATCAGCACATCTAAGGTTTTTTGTCATAGCCAGAGATAAAATATAACACTTTCATGAAGTTTTAGTACACTATCTTTACTCAAAATTTTTAAAAAATGTTTTTATTTTATTTTTGAGAGAGAGAGAGACAGAGTGCAAGCAGGGGAAGAGCAGAGAGACAGGGAGACACAGAATTGGAAGCAGGCTCCAGGCTCTGAGCTGTCAGCACAGAGCCCTATGTGGGGCTTGAACCCATGAACTATGAGATCATGACCTGAGCCAAAGTCGGACACTTAACCAATTGAGCCACTCAGGTACCCCAACATGTTTCAAATTTAAAAACAGTTGAAAAGGTTATTTGAATGTTTTAAATTACTTAAACAATATTTTTAAAGGAATGATATTTTCTTAAAATTAAAAAATCAGTAAGAAGTAGCACCATCCAGGGTGACAGAAAATCCAAGTTATATGGCCTTGGTATTAAAGAATGTTTACCTGGGACATTATACCAACTAGCTCCATTTGTTATCCCATGAGGAAAGTATTCATTAGGGTACATATTCTTGCAGGGTCTACCTTGAAACATCTGGGCATTTTCCTGAAAAAAAAAAAAATTAAGAATCTTTACTTATACTTGTTTCCATCTACATCAAAAACTACAGGAAGGATAAGGAAAAACAATAAAAGTGGTTACCAATAGGGTGTATGTGGGGGTGGGAATGGGGTGGATGGAAGCATGGGAAGCAGTCAGACTTTTCAATGTATATCTTTCTATGCCATATATAAACAACGCACCTGGATTAAAATACACACACACATACAAATATATATATACACATGTGTATATATATATACACATGTGTATATATATATACATACATTTGTATGTATATACATTTGTATGTATATATATACATTTGTATGTACATACATTTGTATGTGTGTATATATATATATACATTTGTATATATATATATTTGTGTGTGTGTGTGTATATATATGTGTATATATATATATATATGAACAATCCCCCCTTTCATAAATTTAACATACCAATTATAAGCTTATGATTCCATTGCTTTCTTTTTTTAATCCCATTGCTTTTTTAAAAAATGTTTATTTATTTTGAGAGAGAGAGAGAGAGATAGGCAGAGAGAATCCCAAGCAGACTTCGTGCTGTTAGCACAGATCCCAACACAGGGCTCAATCTCACAAACTGTGAGATCTTGACCTGAGCCAAAATCAAGAGTCAGACACTTACCCAAATGAGCCACTGAGATGTCCCCCACTGCTTTCTTATTGAATAAAAATTATTATTTTAGATTACCTTAATAATTGTGCCATGCTCTTTTGCTTTCTGGTTTTTCCACTAAAGGCTTACATACATCTATGTCTTTATCTCCATTTCCATCAATATCTATCCATTTAATTATAAATTATATAGATATACTACTATATTAATATAACATATATAATATAAACCTACATAAAAAAACATTTAAAGGATAAATTTAAAACTACAAATAGGATTTTTAATATATTTTTCCTACATCTTAGTGGATCATCTAGTATAAATCTGACTCTAGACAACATAGTTCTAGGAAGTAGCTATTAACATTTTGACTTTATTCTCAGAGTAATAAAGAGCCACTAAAAATCTCTGAAGAAAGGATGATATGTGAAGTATTCATGGCTCTAGGAAATTTATCCTAATAATAATGTAAAAAACAAACCAAAGCCAGGGAGATCCATCAGAGTACTACTGAAACAATCCAAGTGTGAGATCATGAGCCCCTGGATTTGATTTTACCAGTGCATTTTACCATCTCCTTTAATTCTCGTTACTCTGATAATTGTTTTTAAACCTAAATTAATTTTTTTCAAGCAAACAGTTTGACAAGTTAAAGAAGACTGGGGGTGAGGATCTAACTGTCCAGTCTCAGACCACACAGTCTAAAAGTAATATACCAAGATACTAAATGATGGATAGTCTTTAGGTTTCTCTTCTTCTTGTTGCTTGCCTGTATCTTCTAATCTTTTTACAATAACTTCCATTCTATGAAACAGTTTTTCAAAGAGGCATTTACAGAGTGGTGACAGGTAAAGCAATTGGATAAAATTGCCAAGACCGTAAAACGGCTGAGGACAGAAGATGGAGGGGGAAAAAAAAGGAAAAGAGACAATGTCCAGCCAACAAAAGAGAAAAAACAACTTTCTATTATACAATGGGACAGAGATCAAGGGAAGAAGACAATAGTGTCAGACTTCAGAGGTCAAGAAAGGAAAGAAAGAAAGAAAGAGAAAGAAAGAAAGAAAGAAAGAAAGAAAGAAAGAAAGAAAGAAAGAAAGAAAGAAAGAACAGATTTCTGGTAAGCCTCGATGGGGCACCTCCAGGTAAAACAATGTAGGCAGAAGACAGATGACAAGAAACTGAGAGGAGAGAACAATAAGGGAGTGGAGATAAGAGACTACTTCCTTTTCTTCTTTTCTTTTGATTTCTCTTGAACTAATTTTAGACTTGCAGAAAAGTTACAAAAATAGTAGAGTTTTATATACCCTTGATACAGCTTTTCCTAATGTTAGTATCTTGTATATCCATAGTACAGTTACCAAGATAAGGAAATTAATACTGGAATACTACTATTAACTAAAGTAAACTAATTTTTATTAAAAATCAGTAGTTTTTTCCACTAATGCCTCCTTGAAATTTTCTTGTCACTTGATATCTGTCACACTGTACAATAGAAAGCTCTGTTTCTTTCACTTAATTGAATTCATTGAATTTCACTGTACTTAAAATATAATAAAAGTTATTGTAGAAAGATTAGAAAATTTAGGAGCACAAAAGGAGAAAAATATAAGCCTAGAGATCATCAATCAGTTAATATTTTGGTATATAACTTTTAGACTTTTTTTTGGCTTACATATAAACTGGGATGGTTGGGAATGGATGCCCCATCCCTTAGTCTTACGGTTCTCAAAATCTGCTTTATTCAAATATAATTCACGTACAACTCAACTCACCCACTTAAAGTGTGCAACTCAATGGTTTTTGGTATATTCACTGAATTGTGTGACAATCTCCATGGTAAATTTTAGGACATTTTTATCACCCCAAAGAAATCCATACTCATCAGCACTCCTCATTTTCCTCCAACCTCTTCCCTGCCCCTCCCTGCCTCCCAAGCCCTAGGCAACCACCAATCTATTTTCTGTCTCTATGGATTTGCCTGTTCCAGAAATTTCATATAAATGAATCATACAATATGTAGTCTCTTGTGACTTATTCTTTCACTTAGCATAATGTTTTCAAGAGTCATTCAAGTTGTAATTCATATCAGTACTCAATTCCCTGAGTACTCTTCCACTGCATGAATATACCATATTTTGTTTATCCATTTATCAGTTGATGGACATTTGGGTTGTTTCCATTTTTGCCTATTATGGAATGCTGCTACGACGTTCATGTATAGTTGACCCTTGAATAACATGAGGGTTAGCGGTGCCAATGCCCCCACACAAAAATCCAGGTATAATTTCTGACTCCCCCAAAACTTAACTAGTAAAAGCCAGAAGTCTTACTGATAACGTAACCAGTGAATTAACATATATTTTATATGTTATATGTATTATATACTATATTCTTACAATAAAGTTAGAGAAAATGTTATTAAGAAAATCATAAAAAAGAGAAAATACATTTGCAGTACTGTGCTGTATTTACAGAAGAAAGTCCACATACAAGTGGACCCATGCAGTTAAAACCCCTATTGTTCAAGGGTCAACTGTACAAGTTTTTGTGTGGACATATGTTTTCACTTCTCTTGGGCATATACCTAGAAGTGGAACTGTCAGGTCATGTGATAATTCTATATTCAACACTCTTAAGAACTGCAATACTGTTTTCTAAAGCAGTTGTGTGCCATTTCACATTTCCACCAGCAATATACAAGGGTTCTAATTTCTCCACATTTTTACCAATACTTGTTATTTTCCATTTTTTAAATTATAAGCAATCCTAGTGGGTACAAAATAGTATCTTATTGTGGTTTTGATTTGCATTTCCTTGACAGCTAACGATATTGAGTATCTTTTTGTGTGCTTCTTGATAATTTGTATATCTTCTTTAGAGAAATGTATATTCAAATCCTTTGCCCATTTTTCAATTAAGTTGTCAATCAGTTCAATTAGTTATAAGAGTTCTTCACATTCTAGATATGATTCTTATCAGATACATAATTTTCTCCTATTTTGTTGGTTGTTTTTATAGTTCCTTGATATTCTGTTATGTGTTGAATTCTGGCCCCCTAAAAAAGATATGTTGGAAGTCCTAACCCCAAAGACTTCAGAATGTGACTATATTTGATTACAGAGGTATTCAGGTTAAAATGAGGTAATTAGAATGGGCTCTAATCCAATATGACAGATATCTTTATAAAAAGAGAAAACTTGGACACAGACACAGGGAGAATGCCATGTGAAGACAGAGGAGTGGAGTAATCCATCTAGAAGCCAATGAATGCCAAAGATTGCAAGCAAAACAACAGAAGATATGAAAAGACAAGGAAGAATTCCCCTACAGGTTTCAGAGACAGCTTGACTTTGCCAACACCTTCATTTTGGACTTCTAGACTCTAGGACTAAAAGACAATAAATATCTGTTGTTTTAGGGCACCCGGTTGGTAGACCTTTGTCACAGCACCCTTAGGAAACTAGTACAGTATTGTAGCAAAAATGTTTTTAACTTTTGATGATATTCAATGTATATATATTTTTGGTCACTTGTGCTTTTGATGTCATATTGAGGAAACCATTGTCTAACCCAATGTCACAAAGATTTATTACTATATTTCTTCCAAAAGTTTTTTAAAAAGTTTTAATTAATTAATTAATTTATCTATCTACCTATCTATCTATCTATCTAGAAAGAGAGAGAGAGAATACAAGCAGGGAAGGGGCAGAGAGAGAGAATTCCCAGGAGGCTCTGTGCTGTCAGCACGGAGCCCAATGTGGGCCCGATATCATGAACCATGAGATCATGACCTGAGCCAAAATCAAGAGTCAGGTGCTCAAGCTACTGAGCCACCCAGGCACCTTCTAAAAGTTTTTTTTTTTTTTAAGTTTATTTATTTATTTTGAGAGAAAGTGCGAGCATGAGCGAGGGAGTAGCAAAGAGATGCGAGAGAGAGAATCTCAAGTAGGCTCCATGTCAGCCAGTGTGGAGCCTGATCTGGGGCTCAATCCCATGAACTGTGAGATCGTGACCTGAGCCTAAACCAAGAGTCAGATGCTTAACTGACTGAGCCACTCAGGCACCCCTATTTTTTCTATAACTTTTATGGTTTTAGCTCCTATATTTAGGAATATAATACATTTTGAGTTAATTTTTGGGTGTGGTGTGAGGAAGGGGCCCAAATTCATGCTTTTGCCTGTTCATATCCAGTTTTCCCATCACTATTTGGTGGAAAGATTATTATTTCTCCATTGAATTGTCTTGGTGCTCTTGTCAAAAAATCCATTGACCATACATGTAAGAGTTTATATCTGGACTCAATTCTATTTCATTGATTCCTGTGTCCATCCTTATGTCAGTATCTCAGTACTTAATTACTATAGTTTTATAATAAGTTTCAAATTGGGAAGTATGAGGCCTTTAACTCTTGTTATTTTTAATTTAATTTTATTTTTTTAATGTTTTATTTTTTTATTTTAGAGAGGGGGGGCGGGGCAGAGAGAGAGGGGGACAGAGGACCCAAAGCAGGCTCTGTGCTGACGGCAGAGAGCCTGATGCAGGCTTGAACTCACAAACCATGAGATCGTGACCTTGAGCCAAAGTCAGATGCTTTGACCAAGAGAGCCACCCAGGTGCCCCTATTTTTCATTTTAGAGATAATTTTGTCTTTTTCTTCTATTTCCTTCCTGAGTTTTATCAACTGTTCTTCATTTGTTCCTATCTTTTTTTTTTTTTCCATTTCTGTTTTCATCTCTTAAATATCTGAGTCTACATGGTTTTTCATATTCTCAATGGGTGTTTGGGTATATTTCATCTGTTTGGAGTGCTGACTTACAGTTTTCTTCTGCTTCTTGATTGTTTTTTGGTCCTAGTAAGGTTTCCTCAGGCAATATGTGTGAAATTTCATTTCCTGATTTTCTGAAATGCTTCTCCATGGATTTTACTTACCTCTTGTTCATTTTTATGATACTGGGCTGTTATACATGATTCTTAGTTAATGGTGCCTTTTTCTGTCAGTCTAGCAGTCAAGGCACTTTAGTGTATTTCTGTTTTTTTGTTTATTTGTCTTGATGTAGGATGGAACTGTAGGTCCTCTGATTTTATGGTTCTCTTCTATCTTGGACAACCCTGTATTTCCCCTTTTTCCTTCTTTTACTCTTCACATTCCAATGGTCAAAGAGCACTTCTTCATTTCTTTTCACCTTTTTTCTGCTCCAGAAGTTAAGAGTTTGGAAGATTTCCCTTTGAACCTATTCTTTTAAATTGTGCCTGTCCCTTTAAATTGCATCAGACCATGTAAGTTGTATGTTCTTTGAAATCTCTTCCCAATATTCCCATGTTCTCATCTGCCCAGTTACTATTTTATTTAGGTTTCAGATTTCGGGGGTACTTAAAGTTTGGTGGTCATTTCATCACCTTCAGGGTTGCCCTTCACTAGTCCCCCTCTTCTATCTTCACAGAGTGTCTCAGTCTGCTTTTCCTCATCATGAAGCTATGGCAGGGCACAGGGGGGGTTGGGTGCATCCCAACATGGGATCATGTGATCATGTGATCATGACACATCACAGCTAAGAGAAAGGAAGCTGTGAGTAAAGACTGAGGATTTTAATTATCACCTTTCCCATTTACAACAGAAAAAACAAAGGCACAAGATTCCAGAGGAGGCAGGATGTGGTAGGATCAAGAAATGGAGGAGAATATGGGAAAGACATCAATCGATAATACCTGAGAAGACAGAATCTGAATGAACTCACATCAGATTATTCAGAGTTCTATCTATTTAGTTCAAGGTACAGTGATCTACTGAGAATAAGGGGAGTAAAGCTGGGTTTAGGAGGCTCAGGTAGAGGATAAAGGCTGAGAATCGCCAAAGTGTCTAGCAGCAAAACATGAAATACTGTCAAGTAGAACTGAGGGTCCAGCTGAGGCTAGAAAGCATACATATGTATGCAGTGTTGTCAATTTCCATGACTGTGTGACTTTTCTGGGATGTAGAAGAGAGACAGTGGCAATTACTGAGGACCGGACATTGGCAAGGCAGGTATGTCAAAGGGTATTCCAAAGTGTAAGTGAGGGCATCACTAAAGTGGATGTCCATGGGTTTAGCTGGGTAGAGAGTAAAATCAAAACAATTCAAGGTCAAAGAAAACAAAAAGAGGCTAAGGAACTAGAGATCACAATAAGGATAAAAAGCAGAACTATAAGATTGGGCACCAAATGTGCAAAATCTGACCACTTAGATTTTATTTTGCTATTTAGAGGGTATCCCACTCTTCTCTTATGCCATGAACATCCCTCTAAAAGTGGTGTGCCCAAACAGAAGACAACTATTCCTTAAAGTGTAATAATAGACATATTCCCCTGTTAGAAACTCTCAACAAGGTCCACTTGTGCAGAATGAAGGTGTGGAAAATGTAAAACAACAGAAAGCTGTGATTAGAGACCACAGAGTTACAGTATTAATATCCTTTACCTTATAACCAATGGAGTCACAGACTGAGTCTGTAATAAGACCAAAAATTGAAACTAACAAGTCTAGTTTCCAAGCCCCAACTTTTAACACAGTATCTAAGAACAAGTTTTAAATTAAAATTTCACACAAACACACAAATATGACATTTCTGATTGTAAAAGTAGTGTATGTTTATTACAGAAAGTTTAGAAAATATGGTAATTTCTACCTGCTTTCCCTTTCTACGTTAGTATAGTCTTTTCAATAGCTTAGACTAGTGGTTGGCAGTTTTTTTCTGTAAAGGGCCAGAGAGTAAAAATTCTAGGCTTTACAGGCTTGAAAGTGTCTGTTTCAACTACTCAACTCTACCCTCTGCACCTATCGAGATGAATGCTGTGTTTTTATTCTTTAGTCTACTAATATGGTTCATTACACTGACTTATTTTCAAATGTGAAAGAGGAAGAAGCCACAGACAGTACGTAAAAAATAAAATATGGATGTGGCTGCATGTCAATAAAATTTTATTTACAAAACCATTAGTGGGCTGGATTTGGCCCTAGAGCTGTAGCTTGTCAACCCCTACCTTAGACACTTTACTAGATTTATAACTTAAGTACCAGTCAAATGAAATAAACTAGCATGCTAATTTATAATTTTTAGTTTATGAGGATTCAGGTACTATGCTAAAAACTGTAGATGAAAAGACATTACTTGAACTTAAAGGTTAATGGGGAAACACATAGTACATTCACAGTGAGGTGGAAAACAGGAGAAAAAGTGGTAATACTGCCTGAAAGGAATCATGGAAAGACTTAACCGAGGAGAAAGCACTTGGCCTGTGTCTTACAGGACTTTGTTTTAATGCATTTTTTTAATTAAAAAAATTTATAGCATTTTATGTTTAAATATGACCCTACCTTTGAATAAGAAAGTGCTATTTGTTGAAACACAGCATCATCTGGTGATTTACTGTATGTGGCAAGCCCTTGTTCATCATCATCAAAAGGGTAGTTCACTACCAAAGAACCTGCAAGGGAACAAAGGAAAATGTTCTATGATATCTCCTTCAAGATGGATCTTCAACATAAATAAAGTACACTTTCACAATACTGCCAGAGACAGGAAACCAATACACTTTTCCAAGGCTAATTTCCTCATTAGAAATAAAAAAGCTGCTAATTTCCTCAACAGAAAATCAACTGGATAAGTAAAATACTAAACAGCTATGCATGACACTTAGAATTTACCTGAACTTCTAGGTATAATTTACATGTCAGAGCTGAACCAAAAGTATACAGGGTGAATTTAAACAATTTTACTCTTATAATAATTAGGATCAGAAAAGATGAGCAAAATTTGATACTTTTTCAGTAAAATTCAGATATTTATAATGGCATGGAATTTTAAGATAAAAAATGATCCTTGAAGTCCAATTAATCCATCCTCTTCATTTTGCAGATGTGGAGTCTAAAACAGAGAGGTTAAATGACTTATGTATGGACAGCAGAGCCATCCCTGATCTACACTCAGAAAAAACTGCTAAAAATTTCCCATATGCTCACATTAGAAATTAGTCCATTAGAGTTATAGCATATGATATTTCATGACTTAAGGTAAAGAAAGTGATGCTTTAAGAAAGCAAGCAAGCAAGCAAGCAAGCTTTAAAACATATGTAAAGGGTGCCTGGCTGGCTCAGGTGGAAGAGCATGTGACTCTTGATCTCAGGGTCATGAGTTCAAGCCCCACATTGGGTTTAGGGATTACTTAAAAGTAAATAAATAAATAAGTTTTTAAAAAATAGATAAAAAAATAAAACATACATAAAGAATATAAAGCCCCTTCATGCTCCCCATAAAGCATAAACAAGTTAGGGTGCTTCTCAGATGAGAGCCCTGATGGAATCTCTTATTTTCCTATTAGTCACACTGTTTTCCTTTATTCATCTGTCCATTTATCCTTCCTTTACTAAAGCCACTCATCTTTGCCTTTGTTATCACACCACTTCGTGGAATGGAAATGAAAGAACATATTCAACTTGAATTCAGATGAAGTAATCCTGTGGTAACAAATACCAGCAAACATTTATATAGAGAAAAAATTATTTAAGAAGCAAGTATGAAGAACTATGCTCACTCTATTCCCCAAAATAGTTCTAACGAGAACAAGTGTACTTCAATACCTCTTCTACAAATTTAATGTACCCCCCAAATTTAATTTCATCCCAGAACTATGACCCATATCTAAAAATTTGAACAGAGAAAAGTCAACATCAACTTCTACTCAATTCTTTCAAATGGCTAATTTTCTAAGGACAGAAAAAAAAAGTCATAAAACATCTATTTCTATGAAACAGTCTACTTTTAGAAAATAATTAGTATCAACTCAAAAAGCAGGGACAACAACAACAAAAGATAAATCTGTCTTCATCAAAATTAAAAACTTCTGTGTGTCAAATGACATTATTAAGAAAGTTAAAATACAACGTATATAGAATGGCAGAAAATATTTCCAAATCAGCAATCTGATAAAGAACTCTTAGAGCTATATAAAGAACCCTTAGAGCTCAACAAAAAGACAAAAAATAAATAAATAAATTGGCAAAAGACTTGAACAGATATTTCTCCAAAGCAGATATACAAATGGCCAACAAGTACACGAAAAGATGCTTATTATTAGTCATCAGCAAAATGCAAATCAAAACTACAAAATGGGGGTGCCTGGATGGCTCAGTTGGTTAAATGACTGACTCTGGATTTCAGCTTAGGTCATGATCTCACAGTTCATGGGATTGAGCCCCGCGCACAGATGCTGATAGCAAGGAACCTACCTGCTTGGGATTTTCTCTCTCCCTCTTTCTCTGCCCCTCCCCTGCTTGCACACTCTCTTTCTCTCTCTATCTCTCTCTCCCTCTCTCTCAAAATAAATAAATAAACTTAAAAAATAAAACTACAATGAAAAACCACCTTTTACTCACCAAAATGGCTAGAACATAAAAAACAGAAAATAACAAGTGTTGATGAGGATGTAGAAAAACTGGAACCCCCGTACATTGCTAGTAATGTAAAATGGTTCGGCTACTGTGGAAAATGGTTTGGCAGTTCCTTAAAAAGCTAAACATGTAATTATCATATGGTATTTCCATCAAAAAGCTAAACATGGCTAAATGAAATCAGTCAGAGAAAGACAAATACCATATTATTTCACTCTTATGTGGAATTGAAGAAACAAAACAAAGAAAAAAAGAGACAAGTCAAAAAGCAGACACTTAACTACAGAGAACAAACTGATGATTCTTGGGGTGGGAGGGGAGAGGGGATGAAATGGATAAAAGGGATTAAGAGCACACTTATGATAAGCACTGAGTAATGTATAGATTGACGAATCACTACATTGTACATCTGAAACTATAATAACACTGTATTTTAGCTACACTGCAATTAAAATTTAAAAGAAAAAGCACTAAATATGGAATTACCCAAATTAATTGAAAACAGGGATTCAGCTATCACATGCCATTGCTCAAAGCAATATTATTCACGATACTGAACAAGTGGAAACAACCCAAATGTCCTTCAGTGGAAAAATGGATAAACAAATTGTAGTATATACATACAATAAAATATTATTTATCCATAAAAGGGGATGAAGTACTAATAAATGCTACAATATTAATGAACTGAAAAACAGTATGCTAGGTGAAAGAAGACAGACACCAAAGATCACATATTGTATGATTCCATTTCTATGAAATATCCAAAATAGGCAAATCCACAGAGACAGAACATAGACTAGTTGTTCCCAGGGCTTGAGGGTAGGGGAAAATAGGGAGCAACTCCTTAGTTTCCTTTTGGTGAGATGAAAATGTTTTAGAGCTAAAGATGATAGTTGCACAACATTGTGAATGCACTAATGTTACTGAATTGTTCACTTAAAAATTTTTTTAATGTTTATTTTTATTTTTGAAAGAGAGAGAGTGTGTGAGCACGGGATAGGCAGAGAGAGGGGGGACACAGAATCCGAAGCAGGCTCCAGGCTCCAAGCTGTCAGCATAGAGCCTGACATGGGGCTCGAACTCACAAACTGGAGATCATGACCTGAGCCAAGCTGGATGCTCAACTGACTTAACCACACAGGCGCCCCTGAATTGTTTGCCATAACATGATTAATTTTGTTATGTGAATTTCACCTCAATAAAAAAATAAGTATCAAAATTTACAAAAAGGAATCTTACTTTTCTCTATATTCTCTCAAAATCCTTCTAAATTGTTGACAGTAAAGAAATCCTCTTTGAAATTTCTTTGCTAAGATTTCAAAACCCATTTAAGATTTTATGATGAGTAAACAAAATATGTCATGGACAAAGAGGGGAAGATGGTGGCAGAGTAAGAGACCCTAGGCTTGCCTTGTCCCACAAATACAGCTAGAAAACTATCAAATCATCCTAAACACCCCAGAAATTGATCTGAAGATTGGAGGAACAAATTCCACAACTAAAGGTAGAGAAAAGCCACATCAGAGAAGACATAAAGTGCAGAGATATGGTTTAGGAGAGAAATGGATCATGTCTACTGTGGTGGGGAGGGAGCCACAGTTTGGAGAAGGGTGAAAGACAGACCAACACACAGGGGATGTACAGGGAAAATGAATCCCCATAGCAATTGGCTTGGAAAGCAAGAAGGCCTGAATTTCATGAGTTCTTGCAAACAGTGGGGTGTAAAGCCTAAAGTTGTAAAGGTCAGCATGTTTGGTTCTGGGGGAGCTCAGCGAACACTGGGGTTGTTCTTAGAGAGAAGGCAGGGTAAACAGCCTGTGAACATAGTGTGGAAACAGTGATCTGAAGAGCACCTGGGCACACAGTAGGGAGGTTATTTGTTCATCTTGGAGTGTGTCCCAGAGAAGCAGCATTCATGTCTCCATGAAGTCTCTCAACTTCTCTAGAAACAAAGAAACTGGCCAGACCCATCTCCCTCCCCTGTCCTTCAGCATAAACACAGAATCATCTTCAGGAACCAGTGCAGCACTAACACATGCTACCTTACACCAAGCCCCACTCTCTACTCCCTGCCCTCCAACCCCCACCCTTCACCTCCTCTCCTCACCCCACCCCCGTGTTCTGGAAGAACCATCCTTCCCAGTCTTACTTGCTTGAGTCCCACTATGGTGGGCCCCCACCCCCAGATGACCAGCTCAAGCCCCTGCCCATATGACAGCTCTCAAACCTTGAGTTTTGTGGGGTCTTTGTTCTGGTGGTGGCAGCAACAGGTCTCACTTCACAGGCAAACCAGAGCACACCTAGTTAAAACTCACCACATTCAAGGCAAGTACAAAACACTGGCCACAACTGGCAAAGATAGTCTCTGCAGACAACTGGCCTGAAGGATAAAGCAGACAGGACAAAACAGCAGAGCACACACAGCACACACTGAAGACACTCCCGGAAGTGCCAAGCCCTGCATAACAGGAAACACTACACTACATGGCAGGGCACTACGGGACCTCTTCATGACGCCATTACCCTCAAGAACAGGAGACGTAGCTAACTCCCCTAACGCGGAGAAACGGCACAGAGACTTAGACAAAATGAGAAGACAGAAATTTGTCCCAAATGAAAGAACAGGACAAGGTTGGCTGAGGAACTAAGTGAAACAGATATAAGTAACATACCTGAGAGAATTGAAAGCAATGATCATAAGGATAGATATGGAATAACATAGAGACAAAGGGCTTAATAAATGAAATAAGAAGCATACTTGATGGAATAAACAGGACAGAAGAAGCATAGGAATGAATTAAGGACTCTGAAGACAGAGTAATGGAAAGTAATCAACCTGAACAAAAGAGAGAAAAAAGAATTATGCAAAATAAGAATAGACTTAGGGAACTCAGTGACTCCATCAAATGGAACAACATTTGTATTATAGGAGTACCAGAAGAAGAAGAATGAGGAAAGCAGACAGAGAATTTATTTGACGAAATGATAGCTGAAAACTTCCCTGATCTGGGGAAGGAAACAGATACCCAGATCCAGGAGGCAGAGAACCCCCAACAAAATTAACAAAAGCAGATCCACACCAAGATATATTGCAATTAAAATGGAAAAATACACTGATAAAGAAAAATATTAAAAGCAGCAAGACAAAAGAAGACAGTTGCATACAAAGGAAACCTCATAAGGCTATCAGCAGATTTTTTAGCAGAAACTTTCCAAGACAGAAACGAGTGGCATGATATAGTCAAAGCGCTAAATGGGAAAAACCTGTAGCCAAGAATATTCCATTCAGCAAGGCTATTATTCAGAATAAAAGAAGAGATAGAATTTCTCAGACAAACAAAAACTAAAGGAGCTCATGACCAGTAAAGCAGCCCTACAAAAAACATTAAAGAGGACTCTTTGAGTTAAAAGGAAAGACTAAAAGTGACAGTATAAAGGTAGGAAACATAAAAGCAGTAAAAATGAATATTCCTGTAAAAAATCAGTCAAGGAACTTATAAAATAAAAGGATGTAAAATATGACACTATAAACCTAAAACATAGGGAGGAGAGGAGTAAAGAATGGGTTCAAACTTAAACAACCATCAACTTAATATAGACTGTTATATGTAGAAGATGTTATATACAAACCTAATGATAATCACAAATCAAAAAGCACTAATAAATATGTAAAGAATAAAGAGAAAGAAATCCAAATATATCACTAAAGATATATGGAAACCATGGAAGAGAGAAAGACAAGAAAGGATCAGAGAAAATCGTCAGAAACAATCATAAAACAAGTAATAAAATGGCAATAAATACATAGCTATCAATAATTTGAATGTAAATGGACTAAACGGTCCAATCAGAAGACACAGAGTGACAGAATGGATTAAAAACAAGATCCATCTACATGCTGCCTACAAGAGACTCATTTTAGACCTAAAGATAGCTGCAGATTGAAATTGAGGGAATAGAGAAACATCTATCATGTGATGGATGTCAAAGGAAATATGGAGTAGCAATACTTATATCACACAGAATAGACTTTAAAACAAAGACTAAAACAAGAGACAAATGACACTATATAATAATAAAGGGGACACTCTAACAAGAATGTATCACAACTGTAAATACTCATGCACCCAACTTGGAAGCACCCAAGTACACAAAAAGGTTAATAACAAACATAAAGGAACTAATTGATAATAATACAATAATAGTAGGGGACTTTAATACCCCACCTACATCAATGGACAGATCATCTAAATAGAAAATCATCAAGGAAACAATGGCTTTGAATAACACACTGGACCAGATGGATTTAAAAGATATATTCATCCTAAAACAGCAGAATACACATTCTTTTCAAGTCTGCATGAACTATTCCCCAGAACAGGTCACATATTAGGCCACAAAATAAACCTCAACAAATTTTAAAAGATTGAAGTCATACTATGCACCTTTTCTGACCACAGTGTTATGAAACTAGAAGTCAGCTGCAAGAAAAAAATCTAGAAAGACTGCAAATACACGGAGGTTAAATAACATGCTACTACATAATGAATGGGTCAACCAAGAGATAAAATAAGAAATTAAAAAGTACATGGAAACAAATTAAAATGAAAACACAACAGTTCAAACCTTCAGGATGCAGCAAAAATGGTTCTAAGAGGCAAGTTTATAGCAAGATATATAATGGAAAGAAACACGTCCACATGATTGAAGATGTATTTCCCCCCACGCCGATGACAAGATCTTGATACCACATGTTGAAATCTCTAAATTATTTTCACTGGAATGTAACTAGTATTAAGTTTTCAGATTTAGCCAACATGATATGTGACATATACTGAGAATATTCTTTGAAACTCAAATAAAAAATATTTTCTGTCAAATATGGTACGAAATATATTAAAAAATTATTTGCCAACCAGGCTATAACTTCATAATTCCTATTTGGGTATTTGAGAATTGTTCATGATTACCAATTGTAAAGATATTTTTTCCTATTACTGGGAAGCTTTCAAAGCAGTTTTTGGAGAATTTCAATTTACTTCTTAAATACAAATATCATAACTGTGTACTGTCATTCTAAAATGTCAGGTTAAAAAATAAATAGAATAAAAAATAAAATAAAATGGCAGGTTAATCTATATGCCATCAAATTTCAACTGTAATACTTCATTGGATATTCCAACATATGTTGACACTAAATTGCTTCCCCATTACCCCTGGTGCTAATACCTTCACTCTTTTTTTTTTTTTTTTTAACAGCTTTATTGAGATGAACAGTTGACCTGTGAACAATAGAGGTTCGAATTACACAAATCCATTTACATGGGGATTTTTATTGATAAAGACAGTACAGTACTACAAATGTATTTCTCTTCTTTACTATTTTCCTAATAACATAACGTTTTCTTTTCTCAAGCTTACTTTATTGTAAGAATACGGTATACAATACATACAACATACAAAATATGTGTTAACCAACTATTATTGTTATCGGTAAGGTTTCTGGCCAACAGTAGGCTGCTATTTAAGTTTTAGGGGAGTCAAAAGTTAAAACGTGAATTTTCAACTGCACAGGGGGCCTATTCCCCTCATGTTGTTCGGAGGTCAACTGTGATTCACATAACATACAATCCATCCACTTAAAGTATATAATTCAATGTTGTTTACTATATTCACAGGGTTGTACAACCATCATTACTTTCTAATTACAGATAATTTCATCATGCCAAAAAAACCCCTGTACCCATTAGCAGTCACTCCCATTTCCTCCCACCACTATCCACTATAGCCTGAGGCAACCATTAATCTATGACCTATCTCCATGGATTTACCTGTTCTGAACATTTCATAAAATGTAGTCATATACCATATGGTTTCTAGTGACTGGCTTTTATCACTTAGCATATTTTCAAGGTTCATTTAAGTTATAAAATGCACCAGGACTTCCTTGCTTTTCATGGTCAAATAATATTCAATTGTATGGGTATACTACATTTTATCTATCCAATCATCAGTCCATGGATATCTGAGTTGTTTATACTTTTGGGTTAAAATGAATAATGCTACTATGAATATTCATGTACAAGTTTACATGTAGACATATGTTTTCTGTTCACTTTGGCATTGACACTTTCATTCTTACTTACAAGCCCTAGTTGGACATTGTGATGATTTTTAATCTTGACCTCTCATTCTATTCATCTAATCAATCTTTGCTGAATTATATGAAGGTGTGTAAGCCCAAACACTACATGAGAATAAGGCCAATGTGTTGTAGTTAAATACATAGCAAGGAAAAAATAAAAGCATGTCTTATAAACCTACATAAAAGGGTTTATTAAATTTTAGGGAAAAAAGCACTAAAGATTTCCAATTTGTTAGTGTTTAATTTTTCTGAATCACAAAGAGTATGCTACTAAATTCCCAGTGAGAGAGACAAATATAAAACACATGTGAGGGATAAATATAAAACATTTGAAGAACAAAGCAAGGGCAGGGAGAGAGGCAGGGAAGAGAGGAGGGTGAGAAGGACAAGGGGAGAGAGAGATAGGGAGGAGGATAGGAGGGAGAAGAAAATAGGGAAGGAGTATGTGGGAGGGGAAGGGAGAAAACAGCCAGAAAACTAGCTTAAAAAGCAATGAGAAAAGATCTTTATTACTGTCTGCTGCAAAAGCAGTAACAGGATACCAGTTTTGAGACAGCCTAAGACTATAAACAGATAAAATTCCACCAGGATTTTCAAATGCTCTCAACAAGAATTAATTACTGGAATATCAAGTTGCTATTACCTCCATGCAGGTTTGCTGACAGTACAAATGGATAGGACTTCATCCAGCTCATTACAGCAATAGTTTCTGGTTGGGTAGGATCTGTGATCTGAAAGAACTGGTCTGGGAAATTTCGGTTCAGGTCAAAGTTGTTGCTGTTGTTTCTGCCAATTACACTCACGGAATCTCCTGTATGATAAAGAGCTCAAATTTAAGCCATGTTTCACTTACATTTTAATCCAACACATACTACTTCAGCTAATCTTAACTCAAAGGTAAATGTGAACACATCAGGCTTCACTCCGAATAAGCACACTATGATTAAAAGACACATCTTTTTTGTATTGTACATTAATAAGGTGTTATCTCTTCCAGATCTTTTGAACAGAGAAGTAAAACCATTATCCTTTCATTTCTGCCCTCTGTTCATACTTTGAGAGGAAAAAAATCCAACTATATAAACTATATTGTTAGTACTACTCAACTGTCAATAATCCATATACAATGACATAATCACAATGTTGAGTGGACACGACTGATCAGAAGGAAGTTCTATTTTACCAGTACAGAGGTCACTAAAACATTGTAAAGAAACAGACCAAATGGAAGTAGAAAATTGTGGTATGCTTACACTAACATATCATGAAAAGCTAATCAAGAACATAGTTGGAAGTTTAACCAGATGGAGAAAAAAGGGTTGAACTTAAGTTTATGTCCCTTTAAAAAGGAGTGGAACCCTATTATTATCATTATGATGAGAAAAATCTGAAAGTGAGTGAAAAAAACATACATTATTTTTTAGTAAATAAGAGCCATTACCAAAGTGGAAAACTCCATTAAATATAAACTTGATAGGGGCACCTGGGTGACTCAGTCGGTTTAGCGTCCAACTTCAGCTCAGGTCATGATCTTGTGGTTCATGAGTTCAAGCCCACATCTGGCTCACTGCTGTCAACTTATCAGCACAGAGCCCACTTAGGATCCTCTGTCCCCCTCTCTCTGCCCCTTCCCTGCTTGCGCTCTCCCAAAAATAAATAAATTTTTAAATTATATATATTTATACATATTTATGTATATATATTTACATATATATGTATAAACTTGATATCATAATTGTTGACTGAACTAGCCTATCTTTTAAGAATACAAAAGCTGCAACAATTATATATTATAAGAACAAAATAAGAAGAAATTCTGAGGAAACAACCAATTCAAATTCTCTTCTACTTCCAAATAATCATAACATATGATGATCGAAAAGGTCTGCATTAATAGACGCCTCTTCTTTACCTTCCTGGGCCTTTTCATACCCATCAGGATTCATGGATGGCATAAGGTGAATTCGAGTGCTGAGAACTAGATCCGTCACTTCAGGGTCTGTTCCAAAGTTCTTACAAAGGTATTCAATGAGGTTCAACAGCAGTTCTCGTCCAACCACTTCATTTCCATGCATATTTCCAATGTACTTAAATTCCGGTTCACCTGAAAACAAAAAGATTACATGGAAAAGTCTTTTTACCTTTTTATTTGTCATGGACTCTATTTTTTCCCCAACACATACAAAGACCCTGAACTAAAAATTTTTTAAAAGATATATTTTGGCAAAAGAAGCAGTGAAAAGTATGTTATAAAGCAGCTTCCTTACTAACATATATGTCTAAGCAGGCTCAAAGCATACACAAACAGACACAGACACACACACACCCATATAATATGAAAATAAAAATACCATTAGGAAAAGACATGAATAGACACTTTTCCAAAGAAGACATCCAGATGCCTAACAGACACATGAAAAGATGTTCAACTCATCATCAGGGAAATACAAATCAAAACCACAATGAGATACCACCTCACACCTGTCAGAATGGCTAAAATTAACAATTCAGGCAATAACAGATGTTGGCAAGGATGTGGAGAAAGGGGAACACTTTTGCCCTGCTGGTGGGAATGCAAACTGGTGCAGCCACTCTGGAAAACAGTGTGGAGGTTCCTCAAAAAATTAAAAATACAACTACCATATGACCTAGCAATTGCACTACTAGGAATTTATCCAAAAGATACAATTTACACAAAAGATGCACAAATGCTGATTCAAAGGGGCACATACACCCCAATGTTTTTAGCAGTACTATCAACAAGAGCCAAATTATGTAAAGAGCCCAAATGTCCATTGACTGACAAATGCATAAAGAAGATGTGGTATGTATACACACACACACACACACACACACACACACACACACACACACACACTGGAATGTTACTCTGCAATCAAAAAGAATGAAATCTTGCCATTTGTGACAACGTGGATGGAACTGCAGTGTATTATGCTAAGTGAAATAAGTCAGTCAGAGAAAGTTAAATAGTATATGATTTCACTCATATGTGGAAATTAAGAAAGAGAAGAGATGAACATAGGGGAAGGGAAGCAAAAAGAAGATAAAAACAGAGAGGGAGGCAAACCATAAAAGACTCCTAAATACAGAGAACAAACTGAGTGTTGTTGGAGGGGTGTTGGGTAGGGGGATGGACTAAATGAGTGAGGGCATTACGGAGGGCACTTGTTGGAATGAACATGGGTGTTGTGTGTAAGTGATGAACCACTAAATTCTACTCCTGAAACCATTATTACACTATATGTTAACTAACTTGGATTTAAACAAAATTTAAAAAATTTAAAAAGTACTATTAGCAGAAAAAATCTAATCTATACAGTTTATTAAATACATGGATTTTCTTCTTTTCTCGCCAAAGATTGGTTATTTTCTTTATTCCACTCATACATTCTAAAGGTGACATTTCTAGATGAAACATAGAAATATGGTACATAGTTCTGAAAGGCACTACTGAGATTATGTATAAGACCACACAAATTACCTGGTTCATGGACACCTGGGTTATCAGATATCTCCATTACATAAAGTTCTCTTGACTCTACTGATTTTCCCAAAGAATAAAGCCGGGTGATGTTAGGATATTCATTGGCAAACCTTCTCAGGAAGATTTCCATATCAGGGAAATGGTGGTGATGAAAGTCCTTTGGCTGAATTGGCTGGTGTAAGGATTGGGTTCCAGGAAGATTATTAAGCAGAGCAACTGTGCTAGCGGTTACTACCATCTCAGTTGTGTCAGGGATTATTGAAGCCACAGTTGGCCGAAGGGAAAAATTCACCTTTGTGGCTGGTCCTTCTTTCACTATTATGTTATTAATAGTCAGTGGCATATACCTGCAAAAAAATTTTTTTTAAAAAGTGGGTGGCTTGCAGTTAAATTCAAACACACGATGCTTTTACATTGTAAAAGCACAATAGCCCTTTCAGACTTTTACACTTAGTGATCTATCAAAATTCGAACGAAATACAGATAAGTGGGTAAATTCAAGACTTTTAGGATACGATCTCAGAGAATCCCTGATGACATCTTTAAAGAGCTATTTCTCTTACCATCTTCTCAGTACCACACATTAGAATGCTTACCAAAAATTGCCTGCCAAGGAGAAAATAATATGAAACACAGAGGTCATTCACCCACTGCATCTCATTCCTTGCTGTGCCTTGTCAAACTGACTTTCCAACTACCTTTCTAAATAGGGGAATTCAGAATTAAATGAAAGGTTTTCAATTAAATCCTTAGCAAGCCAAGCTTGCAGAAAGGTGCTCAGGGGAGGTCAGAAACCACTCATTTCATATATTAGAAAGCAGATGATAAGACAGCTCTTTAAAATGTCTTTTTCAGAGCTCTGAGTTTGTTCTACTCTGTTATTCATTAGCTTTGAGGCAACGTTTTACACAGCTGACCATCTTTTGAATCAACCTTTTAAACTGGTCCTTCCTCACAATTTTACAACCATACTTCATATCCAGTTGTACTGTTAGACTATGTGACAAAAGCCTCCACAATACTATATTCTCATTATACAAGGAAAAACAAAGGCCAGATAGAGCAAACATTTCCTAGACTATATTTCTGTCTTAGCTATAAACAGAGGCTTGATATTTTTAGAGTCTAGTTTAAAATGTTTTCTTAATGTTTTTATTTATTTTTGAGACAGAGCATGAGCAGAGGAGGGGCAGAGAAAGAGGGAGACACAGAATCCGAAGCAGGCTCCAGGCTCTGAGCTGTCAGCACAGAGCCTGACACGGGGCTCGAACTCATGGACTGTGAGATCATGACCTGAGCCGAAGTCAGACGCTCAACCAACTGAGCCACCGAGGCACCCCTAGAGTCTAGTTTAAATTCTTACCCAGTTAAAACTGCTGTAATGTTGTAAGTTCCAGGAACAAGTAATCTGTGGAAATCACCAAATCTGCCTGTTGTGATATTATGATTAATACCAGCCACTGAGATGGTTGCGTTCTCTAAGCCAGATCCCGTTACTGAATCTTTAACAAATCCTTTAACTCCAATGTGGACCTAAAAAAACAAGAATCAAAGTAGACTGCTCAAAAATAATTCAGAAGGCAAGAGAGCATAACCCCTCTGCATTGATGATAGAATTTCTTTTTTTTTAAGTTTATTTATTTTATTTTGAGAGAAAGAGAGCGTGCATGAGTGGGGGAGGGGCAAAAAGAGAGAGGGAGAGAGAAAATCCGAAGCAGTCTCTGTGTTGTCAGAACAGAGGCTGATCCCACAAACCATGAGATCATGACCTAAACCAAAGCCAAGAGTTGGACGCTTAACTGACTGAGTAACCCAGGTGCCTCTGATGCTAGAATTCCTAAAAAAGTATGTTACTACTATTTCCCTGAAATATTTTTCAATGCCTCCAAGTTAAAATAAAATATAAACAAAAATATTAAATCCTTAAACTTAAGTCATATGTGTCTGACATCTAGACTAGTAATAGACTTTTGAAATTCCCTTTCCTCTAAACCAGACTTCTAATTTTCTCGACAAGCGATAATTTCTCATTAAGTAATAATTGCTGGTATATCCAATAGTATATTATCCTGCCTGATGTTTAAATTAAACTTGCGTCCATTGTTCATACAGCGGTAAAGCCTCTCTAGCTCATATGATCACATGACATTGTAAGAACCTGACAGTACAAACCTGATTATTTCAGTTTATAAAAGTGTTCTAGGACAATCAGAGAAAGCCCTCTGGAGGAAATGAATGGTTAAAGATTGCTACTTATATGCAATTGAATTTCTCCCTTATATCATCCATTATTTCTGTATCCCACCCTTCCAGTCAGCTACTTTTACCTTTTCAATCAATGTGATCAAAGACTCACGATTGTTCTCCCATTCTTGTCGAAGCTGTGAAGCAGGGGGGTACTTGCAACAAGACAGTTCTAATGTGATCTCAAAACAGTTGGCCCATACATAATTGTAATCTTGCATGCCACCTGTAAC
The DNA here is from genome assembly GCF_024362965.1 of Panthera pardus. Taxonomy (NCBI): domain Eukaryota; kingdom Metazoa; phylum Chordata; class Mammalia; order Carnivora; family Felidae; genus Panthera; species Panthera pardus. Next base: position 56,639,915 of record NW_026526876.1, read on the forward strand.
ATAAAGGAAAAAAAGTAAGTTTACTCTTGGAATTTTACTCTCAGAAAGACCAAAGAAATTAAATCAGTCATCTCTGCATGTATAAATTTTCTTTTCATAAAATTGTTTGAAATTGCAGAAAGTTCTTGGATTATAGAGGAGACTAAGAAGGAAGGATAAAGGAATATACACCAAAAAGGAATATGCATACGTAAAGCAAATGTATTTGACTGGTGGGATGAACAGTTAGGAAGAGCATAAACATATGGGTTAATAACAATAGCAATAATGCTAACAGCTCTACAATTTGAGTGTTTACTACATGCCAGACCTATTCTATGAGCTCTATGAGTATTAACATTTAATCTTTACAACAAGTGTATGAAGCAGGTGTTACTATCTCACCCATTTTACAAATGTAAGAAGTAGGATACAAAGAGAGAGGTTAAGATTTTTGATAGCATGAGCATGAAAGATACACATGATCTTAAAGTTGTGAAGGATGTTCATGCCAAGCATTAAGTGCCTACTATTCTAACTGTACTCCCTTTTATGAAGAAGGTGGCAAGAGAAAAAAAGAAAGGCCAAATCCAGGGTGGTGCAGTGACACAAATCGGGGGCGTGGGGGAGAAGACACAACAAACCCTTTCAAAATGTGTTCAATGGGAGAGGGAAGTAAAAAGGGGAAGAGGCATCCATAGCCAACTACTTTCACCACTTCTACACCCATATAAGCCCACTCACTCATTCCGTAGAAAGCTTATTACCTTATCATTCCTGTCACTCGATTTTTAAAAATAGACTTTATTTTTTAGGGCAATTTTAGGTTTACAACAAAACTGAGCAGAAGGTACAGGGATCTGCCATATACCCCCTGCCCATTCACAAGAATGGAGTCTCTCCTTATCAACATCTGCACCAGAGTGGTACATTTGTTACAACTGATAAACCTACATTGTTGACACTTCCTTACCACTCAAAGTCCATAAATTACATTAGGGTTCACTCTTGGTATTGTATATTCTAAGGGTTTTGACAAATGTATAATGACATGTTTCCATCATTCCAGTATCATATAGTGTAGTTTCACTGCCCTAAAAATTCACTGTGCTCCGGGGCACCTGGGTGGCTTAGTCGGTTGAGCGTCTGACTTTGGCTCAGGTCATGATCTCATGTTTTGTGAGTTTGAGCCCCATGTTGGGCTCTGTGCTGACAGCTCAGAGCCTGGAGCCTGCTTCGGATTCTGTGTCTCCCTCTCTCTCTCTGCCCCTTCCTCACTCATGCTCTCTCAAAATAAACAAACATTAAAAAAAAAAAATTCATTGTGCTCCATGTATTTATCCCTTCCTCTTCCTTAACCTCTGGCAACTACTAATCTTTTTACTATTTCTGTATGGTTTTGCCTATTCCAGAATGTCATATAGTTGGAGTCATACAGTATGTAGCCTTTTCAGATTGGTTCCTTCCATTTAGCAGTAGGTATTTAAGGCCTCTTCATGTCTTTTCATGACTTGATAGTTTTCTTTTTAGTACTGAATAATATGCCATTGTATGAACGTACCACAGTTTATTTTACCTGATCACCTACTGAAGCGTGTGTTGGTCGCTTCCAACATTTTTGGAAACTTTTTTAGATGTTTATTTTGAGAGAGGGAGATGGAGAGATGGAGAGAGAGAGAGAGAGAGAGAGAGAGAGAGAGAGTAAGTGCAAGCGGAGGAGGGACAGAGAGAGAGAGAAGAAGAGAGAGAATCCCAAGCAGGTTCCATGCCCAGCATAGAGCCTGGCGCGGGCTCAACCTCACAACCATGAGATAGTGACCTGAGCCGAAATCAAGAGTTGGATGCTCAATCGACTGAGCCACCCAGCTGCCCCATTGCTTCCAAGTTCTGGCAATTATGACTAAAGCTACTGTAAACATCTGTGTGCAGACTTTTGTGTGGACGTAAGTTTTCAACTCCTTTGGGTAAATACCAAGGAGCATGGTTGCTGGATCATATAGTAAGTATGTTTTGTTTTTCAGAAACAACCACACTATCTTCCGAAGTGGTTGTACCATTTTGCATCCCCCTACCAACAATGAAAGAGAATTCCTGTTGCTCTACATCTTCGTCAGCATTAGCTGTTGTCAGTGTTCTGGATTTTGGCCATTCTGCTAGGTGCGTAGTGGTAACCTATTGCTTTCATTTGCATTTCCCTGATGACATACAATATGGAGCATCTTTGCATGTTTGCCACCCGTTTAACTTCTTTGTTGAGGTATCTGTTAAGGTCTTTGGCCCATTTTTCAATCAGGTTGTTATTTTCTTATTGTGGAGTTTTAAGATTTCTTCATATATTTTGGGTAACAGTCCTTTATCAGATGTGGTTTCTTCCTGTTTTGGGGCAGAATAATATTCCATTGTATGTGTATACCACATTTTCTGTATCCATTCAACTGTCAGTGGACATTTAGGTTGTCTCTTGGCAACTGTAAACAATGTTGCAGTGAACATGGGTGTGTAATTATCTTTTCAAGATCCTGCTTTCAATTCTTTTGTATATATACTTAGAAGTAGGATTGCTGAATCATATGGTAATTCTATTTCTAACTTTTTGAGGAAGCTCCATACCATTTCCTATAGCAGCTGCACTATTTTTATATTCCAACCATGCAGGGTTCCAACTCTCCACATCCTCTCCAACATTTGCTATTTTGTCTTTTTTCAATAGTGACCAACCCAAAGAAGTGTAAGGTGATAAGTCATTGTGGTTATGATTTGCTTTTCCTGATGATTAGTGATATTGAGCATCTCTTCATATACTTATTGGCCATTTGTATATTTTCTTTGAAGAACTGTCTATTCAAGTCCTTTGCCCATTTACTAATCTGTAGGTTGCCTCTGTTGATTGCTACCCTTGCTGAAAAGGACATTGAAGGGTTTTGGGCAGAGGTATGATATGATCTGACTTGCCTTTTTAAAAGACCATTTTGACTGCTGGTTGGAAAATGACTAGGGGCAGGGGGACAAAGGGGAAGCAGAGAGATGAATTAAAAGAAAACGATGGCTTGGACTAGGTTGGTAGTGGAGATGAAGTGGACAGATTTGGATGTCCATAGGACTTGTTTATATGAATCAAGGATGACCTCTAGATTTCTGGCTTGAGAAACTAGCAAATAGTATTGCCATTAACTGAAAAGATGAAGAACAAAGGAAACAGACAAGACATGCCTAAGCTCTATCTTTGGTCCTCTTCTCTTATTCCTTTGATGTCTCATGCAGCTCCATGCTTTAAATATTATCTACACGCTGACAATTCTCAAATTTCTAGCTCTAGCCTAGACCTCTTTCCCAGACTCCAGACTCAAACATCTAATTGCCTATTCAACATCTCTACTTGGATAGCACAAACTTAACGTATCTTCATCTTCTCCAAACCTGCTCCACTAGCAGCTCTCTTATCAAGGCTAATGGCACATCTATCCTTCCAGTTGTTCAGGCCAAAAGCCTTTGGAGTCACATTCCAATCTAAAGTATCATAAAATCATGCCAACTCTAACTTCAAAATGCAGAATCCAAAGATTTCTCCTCGCCTCCATGGCTGCTGCCCTGGTACAAGCCACCATCCTTTATCTGCCTGGATTTCTTCAATCACTCTTAACAGGTCTTCCTGTACCTGCCCTTGCCCTTCTATATATATTTTTCCTCATCAGAGATGCCAGATTCATTCTGTTAAAATGTAAGTCAGGTGTTATTCTTTTGTACAATGACTCCCCTTTTCACTCAGACTAAAAGCCAAAGTCTTTACAGCAGCCTAAGGCCCTACATGATTTGTCTTCCACCATTTCCCTTCCCCCTTTAACCTCCTTTCATACTCTCTCCATCACTCTGCATCCACCACAGTGGCCTCCCTGCTGTTCAGTGGACACACTAGGTACCTCCTGAATTTGGGTCTCTGCTCTAACTCTTCCCTTTGCCTGGTATGTTCTCTCCCAGATAGCCGTGCTTGACTAACGCCCTTACCTCCAGCTCTTTGCTCCAATTTCAACTTGACAGTGAGGCTCGCCCTGACTTCCCCATTTAAAGTTGCTACTTACTTTTTCCCCACCACTATCCCCAAGCCCATCCCACCAATGCTTGCAATTCCCCTCACCCTTTTGTACTTTTTTCTTTTTTTTCTACAGTACTTAACAATTTACCTATTAAGTTTATTATTTACTGCCTTTTTCTCCCTGCTAGATTATAAGCAATGTAAGAGCAGAGATAGCTGCTACACTCACTGATGGACAGTCCAAATACTAGAAGAGTATCTGGCAAACAGTAGTCTTTCAGTAAACATGTGTTGAAGGAATGAAACTAAGTAGCTAATTAAGATTACTGTTTTGGGGCGCCTGGGTGGCTTGGTCGGTTAAGCGTCTGACTTCGGCTCAGGTCATGATCTCACGGTCCGTGAGTTCGAGCCCCGCGTCGGGCTCTGTGCTGACAGCTCAGAGCCTGGAGCCTGTTTCGGATTCTGTGTCTCCCTCTCCTTCTCTCTCTGCCCCTCCCCTGTTCATGCTCTGTCTCTCTCTGTCTCAAAAATAAATAAACGTTAAAAAAAAAAATTAAAAAAAAAAAAAAAAAGATTACTGTTTTGAATGTATTAAAATTGAATGCCCATTGAATATCTATGTAGAGATATCAAACAGACTTGTCTTCCTAGAATATAGGCAAGTTCATAACCACCACAAGCCCAGTAACTTGGTCTTTACCTTTTTCTTAGAAGGCAACATATCCATCTTTTGGCTTCTGCTTATTGTCCAACATCTTGGTACTCACTTTGGGTCTGGCATCTATGATTATCTTTGGTTAACTCTCATTTGTATGTACACATGTGGACATACATGTACCATTCATCATACATAATATTTATTAATCTTTTCCAATTCTTTAAAAAAAATTTTTTTAATGTTTATTTATTTTTGAGAGAGAGGAAGAGAGACAGAACACGAGTGGGGGAGGGGCAGAGAGAGAGAGGGAGACACAGAATTCAAAGCAGGCTCCAGGCTCTGAGCTGTCAGCATGGAACCCCATGCAGGGCTCAAACCCATGAACCACGAGATCATGACCTGACCTGAAGTTGGATGCTTAACCGACTGAGCCACCTAGGGGCCCAAATCTTTTCCAATTCTTACTACCATATTGGTCATAGTACAATGGTCATTGTGTGTAAGACATTATACTAAGATTATATGGATTTATAAATAAGAGACATACCTTTTTTCTTAATGTTTATTATTTATTTTTTTATGATTTTTAATGTTTGTTTTTGAGAGAGAGAGTATGAGTGGGGGAAGTACAGAGAGAAGGGGGCACAGAGGATCCGAAGCAGGATCTGTGCTGACATCAGCGAGCCCAATTTGGGGCTGGAATTCACAAACCGAACTCATACACCGTGAGATCATGATCCCATGCGAAGTCTGATGCTCAACCAACTAAGCAACCCAGGCATCCTAAGAGACATACCTTCATTCAGAGTTTAAAGTCTTGGTGAGGAAGCAGAACACAGAACACATAAAAATAACAATTTCAGAAGAATGCAAGTACGACTAATACAAGTTTTTTTTGCATATGTAAAACTTACTGTGTTAAATTGCAAACATGGCCAACTCACACTTGAATTATGCCAGAAGGCAGTGAAGTAGACTGCTTACAACACTATAATCACCAGGCTTGAGTTCTGGCATTCTTTTGTCTGTCCCTTAATTGTCTTACTTCAGTAGCAATTTAAGAAATACTAGCTAAGAGCAACAACAAGACCATGTTTACAGCAATATTTTGGAGTATTATCTAATCAGCTTTTTACACTTAACTTTAATAGTACTGTAATTAGCCAGTGCCAATCAATGACACATATAAATATATTCCTGGAGTGGGGGGTGGAGGGTAAGGACAGAAGTCTTTAAGAAATAAGACTTCGGAGCACCCGAGTGGCTCAGTCGTTGAGTGTCCAACATTGGCTCAGGTCATGATCTCGTGGCTCATGAGTTTAAGCCCCATATTGGGCTTGCTGCTATCAGCAGAGAGTCAGCTTCACATCCTCTGTCCCCCTCTCTCTCTGCCCCTCCCCTGCTTACATACATGCGTGCGCTTTCTCTCTCTCTCTCTCTCTCTCTAATGTTTAATAAACATTTAAAAAGTTTATTTTTTTATTTTTATTTTTTTTATTTTTTTTAATGTTTATTTATTTTTGAAAAAGAGACAGAGTGAGAGGCGGAGGGGCAGAGAGAGAAGGAGTCACAGAATCCGAAGCAGGCTCCAGGCTCCGAGCTGTCAGCACAGAGCCCAACACGGGGCTTGAACTCACGGAGTGTAAGATCATGACCTGAGCTGAAGTCAGACGCCCAACCGACTGAGCCACCCAGGTGCTCCAAAAAAGTTTATTTTTTGAGACAGAGAGAGACAGAGCATGAGCAGGGGAGGGGCAGAGAAAGAGAGGGAGACATAGAATCTGAAGCAGGCTCCAGGCTTCGAGCTGTCAGCACAGAGCCCAATGCAGGGCTTGAACCCACGTACCGTGAGATCATGACCTGAGCTGAAGTTGGATGCTTAACCGACTGAGCCACCCAGGTGCCCCCCAAAATAAAATTTTTTAAAAAGTAAATAAAAATTAAAATAAGACTTCAAGAAACTATATCCAGCAGCGTCCAATCCCACAAAGCACACACTATAGCCATTTTTAAAAATCATATAACCCTAAAAACAATCCAAAACTAAAGGTCAGATTCGCGGAGACAAAATTCTTTTTGTAGGTCCCATAGATTTGAGAAAATATTACAGTGAATGTACCTAACTGTAACACATCTTTGTCAAGTTAATGTTAGTTTCACAGCATAGAATCTAGTGGAAACACAAAATATGAATTAAATCTTGGCATACATTCCCCAAATGTTCCTTTGATAAGACACTAACAGAAAGCCATGTAAAATAGTATTGGAAATAAAAGGATGACTATACTACATTAAAAAAATTCAAAAATCAATTCCTTTCCCATATTTTAGCAATAATCAGAAAATATAATGGAAAAAAAGATTTCAGCAACAAAACCCATAATACATATAGGATTAAATGTAATAAAATACATAATCAATAAGTTAATGTAAAATTTTACTGAGGGATGTAGATTTCACACTTCTAGATAGGAGGCTTATACAGATATCAATTTCCCTGAAATTAATTTACAAATATTACTCAGAAAAGTAGATTCTTATTGGGACTGAACAAAATGATTTAGAATCTGGAAAAATAAATGGATGACAACATCCAAAAACCTTAAAAAATAAGAATGATAATAGGGACTTGTATTGCCACATATTAAGATATCATAAAACTATACTTACTAAAGCAGTGCATTAAAATCAAAATAAATGGACCAATAGAACAAATTAGAAAGCCCAGTAACATAAACAAAAGCATTTGCAATGTGATTAAAGACACATTTAAAACCAGTGGGGAATGAATTAGTTGGCAACTGTTACATGAACAACTGATCAACTATGTGACAAAAAATATAGGTGAGTTTACCTCATATCATACCAAATAAACTCTTAAACTCATATGGAATTTGATGTAAAAGTGAAACCACAGACAAAACTAGAAGTTAACATAAATATTTTTATACTTTCAGGATGAGGAAAGTCTTTCTAAGTATGACAGCAAAGTAGTAGGAAAGCATAAAAGGAAAAAAATGATAGATTTAACTAGCTAACAATTGTAAAATATTTGTTGATTCAAAAACTACCTTTAAAACCATTTAAAAAAGAAACTAAGAAAAAAAATCCATAAAAATAAAGGGAGTATAGAACATTCCTGGGTAACAAATGAATAATTATGTGTATAGAATCTTCAAAATAGGCACAACCTTAACACAGAAATGTCTTTTCCAGGAATTTATTCCAAGATAATTGCTATGGGGAATGAGGACTGTAGTGTTTAAACTGAAGGAGAGGGGCATCCGGGTGGCTCCGTCAGTTAAGCATCCAACTCTTGATTTTGGCTCAGGTCACAATCTCACACTTTGTGAGTTCAAGCCCTGTGTTGGGCTCTGTGCTGACAGAGCAGAGCTTGCTTGAGATTCTCTCCTTCTCTCTCTCTGCCCCTCCCCTGCTTATGCTCTATTTCTCTGTCTCAAAATAAATAAACTGAAAAAAAAATAAAAATAAATTGAAGGAGAATAACACTGGAAACAATGTGAATACTCAAAAGTGGTGGATCAGTTTATAAATTATCATATAAAATGGGCTACTATGCTACTAGTTAAGGTGTGGCAGACACACATTTATGGGAATGGTATTTACCATGTAATAACAAAAAAAAGGCTATAAAACAGCATATGGAGACAAATCTTTTTGCATGATACTTTAAATTCTACTCTTTGAAACATACAGAGTTTCTCAGTTCCTCTATACTCAAGTACAAGTCAACTGATTCAAAACAATTTTGACGGTCTCTCTAATCAACAAGCTCCTTTACAGTTTTTTTTTTTTTAAGTTAGGTTTATTGAGGTATGGTTTATATACTGGAAAATTCATCCCTTTTAAGTATACAGTTATATGAATGAATTCATATACTTAATGAATGTACACATTCATTAAGTATTTTAAAGTAATTCATTAAGTAAAGTAAGTAATTACTTAATTCATAAAGTAATTCATTAAGTATTTTTTAAAATACTAATGAATGTACATTCATTAAGTATATGAATGTACACATTCATGTAACTATATACTCCACCACAATTAAGATACAGAACATTTGTATCATCCCAGAAAGTTCCCTTCTCTCAGCACCAATCTAATTTCTTTGCCTATATTTTTGTCTTCTCCAGAATGTCATATAAATGAAATCATATAGTGTAAAGCCTTTTGTATCAGACTTCTTTCACTCAGCACAATGCCTTTGAGAATCATTTATATTGTTGCATATGTAAATTCTCCTTTTTATTATACTATGTATTCCACTGCAAGGATGTAGTACAATTTGTTTATCCATTCACATGATGGGTATTTGAGTTGTTTTCAGTTTTTGCTTATTATGAAGAGTTGTGTATAGACCTTACTGTGGGCATATAATTGCATGTTTTTTGGATAAATATCTAGGAGTGGCATCGCTGAGTCATACAGCAAATATAAGTTTAACTTTATGAGAAACTATCAAACTGTTTTCCAAAGTGGCTCACCATTTCACATTCCTACCAGCAATGCGTAAATGTTCCAGTTGTTCTTCATTCTCACCTAACAAACTGCTCAAGCAACTGGTCAGACTTTTCACTTTAAGTATTCTAGTAGGTGTGCTGTGGGATCTCATTGTGGTTTTAATTTGTAATTTCCCTGGCAATGAATGATACTGCATATCCTTTCATGTCTTTATTTATCATCTATACTGGGAGACCTTAGAAACTAGGGGCTGTTGGTAGTACTGTATAGAGGAGGGACCTTAAGAAAGGGATCCCATAAAGTTGTCTATGAATCCCTGGGCTCAATCCTGAACAGCACATGAGTGGGCATGCCCCTAAAAAGCATACCAAAGGCACTGAGAACTGAATTACAAAACAGACCACTTCCCTGGTCCCACACTGGTCCATGGGAGGTAAGTACACAGAATAGATCTGAACAGAACCACAAAGGCTTTGAAAATTGACATTCAATCACAGCCCACAGGAGGCAAGTCAAAACTTACAACTGAATGCAACTGGGTCACTCACTGCTAAAACAAACAAAGAAATCATCATTTTTTAAAATAAAATTTAAACAAGGTTCAGATTTCATAATGTAAGATCCAAAACGTCGAGCCTACACCCCAACATTATTTGACATTCAGAGAACCAGGAAAATGCATGGGGGGGCCTGGGTGGTTCAGTCGGTTAAGCCTCCGACCTTGGCTCAGGTCATGATCTCACAGTTTGTGACTTCAAGCCGGGCATCGGGTTCTGTGCCAACAGCTCAGAGCCTGGAGCCTGCTTCGGATTCTGTGTCTCCCTCTCTCTCTGCCCCTCCCTGTTCACACTCTGTATCTTTCTCTCTCTCTCTCTCAAAAATAAATAAACATTTAAATAAAAGAAAAAAGAAAAAAAGAAACGTTAAAGGAAGTTCTTCAGGCTAAAAAGAAATGATACCAGAGAGAAACTTGGGATTTCCAGAATGAAAGAACAACACAAATGGTAAATATCTGGGTAAATATAATAAACTATTTTTTTCTCTTAAGTTCTTTATGTACAACAGTTGAAAGAAAAAATCATAACATTGTCTGGTGGCGTTTTCAATGTATATACACATAATACATATGACAACTACAATATAAAGTGGGGGAGGGTAAAGGTGTGGTGGTAAGATCTATGCATTCCTCCTGAAGTGGCAAAATACCAATTCTAGGTAGAACTGTGAAAAGTTAAGCTGTAAATTGTAATCCTAGAGCAACTACCAAAACAAACAATACAAAGGAGCTATAGTAAAAAAACAAAACAAAAACCACACAATAGATAAAATACTAAACACTCAAAGAATCCCACAGAAGGCAGGAAAGAGGAAGCAGTAGAATTAAAAAATAAAAAAGGGATAAACAGAAAAATAATTTTAAAACTAGGCTTAAATCCAAACATATCAACAATTATATCCAATGTAAATGGTATAAACACACTAGCTTAAAAGACAAATTGTCAAATGATTAAACAAGAGCCAATTAACATGCTGTCCATAAGAAACTCACTTTAAATATAATAGTATAAGCAAGTTAAAAGTAAAAGAATGGAAAAAGATATACTACGCAAACACAAATCAGATGGGAAAATGGAAGGGCTTTATTAATATCAGATAAAGTAGACTTTAGAACAAGAAAAAGTGCCAGGGATAAAGAGGGATATCACATAATGATAAAAGGGTCACTTGACCAAGACAACATTACAATTCAACTCCATCACCAACAAAATCTAAATGATATTTATAGCATATCCCACCCAACAACAGCAGCATAAACACTCTTTTCAAGTAGAAATGGAACATTCATCAAGACAGACAATATCCTGGGTTGTAAAACAAACTTAACAAATGTAAAAGAACTGAAATCATACCAGGTGTATTCTTTGACATGATGGAATTACATAGAAATCAGTAATAGAAAGCTATATACAGAGTATCCTTTTCTTGACGAAATCTTATAAAAGCACATTTTCTTTGAGTCTATAATAAACTATTCTCAGAAAACAACTTATGAGTTGTGATATCTACTGAATCTACCTATTTCTAAACTCATAGGAGCCCTCCAATGTGAATAGTAGCAAAGTAACTTTTACTTGCAAGACAAAAAAAAGATAAATCTCTCCCATCTTTAGAATATCAGAAAGTTTTTATTCACCAATTTCAAATTTCAGTTTAGAAATTATTTCTTTAAGGGTGACCGGGTGGCTCAGTCGACTAAGTGTCCAACTTTGGCTCAGGGCATGATCTCACGGCTAGTGAGTTTCAGTCCCATGCTGGGCTCTGTGCTGACAGCTCAGAACCTGGAGCCTACTTCAGATTCTGTCTCTGGCTCTCTCTGCTCCTCCCCCACTTGCGCTCACGTTCTCTCTCTCTCTCTCAAATATAAATAAACATTAAAAAAATTTTTTTAATCATCAAAAAACTGGAAGCAAATTAAGATATCAACTGAATTATGAATTAAGAATTTTTTTGCAAGATGCCACAAATAAGCATTATTTGTTATCTGTGTTAAACTTAACATTTATTTTTCCAACACTAAATGTCAAAGACTCTCTATAATGAGTAATCTTTACTGAGTAGCTGGTTCAGATCCTGTCATCTTGATCTTTTCCTCAACAAAAACCTACCTATACAAAGCTAGAGTTCCCTGTAATAGAGAACAGCCATTCATCTGGAGATAAGCCTGATGTTACTGACAGCTGCAGCTACTTCCAGATTCAGTAATACATGTGCTTTTTTTTTTTTTTAAGTGGATGTCATGTGGCTCAACATAGACTAAAGGATTAAATATCAGACTTCAGAACAACATCTTTATCCAGTCAAAAAAAATTTTAATTTGGGGAGTAGAACATTCATTATTGGCATGCCTCAAAGCAATAAAGCACCATACTAATAGTATAAAGGATCTGTTATTTGTCCAACTTATTAACAATCATAAATAAGCAAGCCTCTATTATCCATTCGTCTCTCAGGGGGCTATCTAAACCCTTCAAACTTGTTTATTCAAAACAAAATAATTTGGAAAAATCATGCAACACTTCACATATTTTTAAAACATTTTTTAAAGTTTATTTTTAATTTCGAGAGAGAGAGAGAAAGCGCAAGTGGGGGGAGGGCACAGAGAGGACACTGTCAGCGCAGAGCCTGATGCAGGGCTTGAACCCATGAACCGTGAGATCATGACCTGTGCCAAAGTCACCTGTTCAACCATTTGAGTCACCCAGGTACCCCACACTTCACATATTTTTAAGTTGATATCTAAAAGTTTTCATCTTGGGGCGCACTGGGTGGCTCAATTGGTTAAGCATCCAACTTCAGTTCAGGTCATGATCTCACAGTTCATGAGTTCCAGCTCTGCATGGGGCTCTGTGCTGACAGCTCAGAGCCTGGAGCCTGCTTTGGAGTCTGTGTCTCCCTCTCTCTGCCCCTCCTCCACCTCTTAAGAATAAACATTTAAAAAAATTTTTAAAAAAATAAAAGTTTTCATCATAAGTTCAAATAGTTGCAAACAATGTAATTTCAGGGATAGCATAAATTTTTATATTTTTTAAAGTATTTTTTAATGCTTATTTATTTTTGAGAGAAACAGAGAGAGAGAGAGAGAGAGAGAGAGAGACAGAGAGACAGAGAGAGAGAGAGAGAGAGAGAGTATGAGCACGGGAGGGGTAGAGAGAGCGGGAGACACAGAATCCAAAGCAGGTTCCAGGCTCTGTGCTGACAGCACAGAGCCCGATGTGGGGCTCAAACTCACAAACTGCGAGATCGTGACCTGAGCTGAAGTCAGATACTTAATCGACTGAGCTACCCAGGTGCCCCTAAATTTTTATATTTTTAAATAAAACTTTTACACTGTATCCAAATAAATAAAAATATAGATTTAATTCCTGGAATCACCTTTTAAAAAATTGTGTGAACATTTCTTTAACATTGGGAATTTTACATCTTCCCTTTTTCTATTTGAGCTTTTATTTCCATTCCATTTCATCCATAGATTATTTGAGCGTGATATACTTGCATGGTTCAAAGTCTTTCACTGATCATCCTATAACACTTCAGTCTATAAATATGTATGTATGTGTATTAAAATTTTCCTTAACATTTTTTTAATGTTTATTTATTTTTGAGAGAGAGACAGACAGAGCTGGAGCAGGTTAGGGGCAAAGAGAGAGGAAGACACAGAATCTGAAGCAGGCTCCAGGCTCTGAGCTGTCAGCACAGAGCCCGACATGGGGCTCGAACCCAAGAGCCGCATAATCGTGACCTGAGCCGAAGTTGGATGCTCAACCAACTGAGCTACCCAGGCTCCCCTCCTTAATTTTCAATGACTTAAATGTCCTAAGTATTAATTTTTGTCTTCTAGATTCAATTATTACAATAACTACTGGCATAAAACTCATCAGAAAGGCAAAATTATAAATTTTGATAAACAATAAATGGAACAGGTAATAATTACTAAAAATATCTTTCAAAAAATTTCTTATTAAAAATAAGATTTTTTAATGTTTATTTATTTTTGAGAGAGAGAGAGATAGAGTGTGAGCAGGGGTGGGTCAGAGAGAGAGGGAGACACAGAATCTGAAGCAGGCTCCAGGCTCTGAACTGTCAGCACAGAACTGGATGCAGGGCTCAGACTCACAAACCGTGAGATCATGACTTGAGCAGAAGTCAGACACTTAACCGACTAAGCCACCCAGGTGCCCCTTAAAATACCTTTTAATAAGAAGTTTGGAGTGATGCTTTATGTATGTATGTATGTATGTATGTATGTATGTACGTACGTACGTACGTACGTATGTATATTTTTGAGAGAAAGAGAGAGAGCGTGAGCAGGGGTGGGGGAGAGAGACAGGGAGACACAGAACCCAAAGCAGGCTCCAGACTCCAAGTTGTTAGCACAGAGCCCCACAGGGGCTCAAACCACGAGCAGCATGATCATGACCTGAGCTGAAGTTGGACGCTCAACCGACTGAGCCACCCAGGCATCCCTGGATTGATGCTTTTATAATACCACTAAAGTAAGCACCAAAAGTCACTTTTGTTTTGGTGCCCTAGAAGTTTGTAAAACTGAGTCAACATACCGTAGTGTGGGGTGCCTGGGTGGCTCAGTTGGTGGAGTGACAGACTTCGGCTCAGGTCATGATCTCACAGCTAATGAGTTTGAGCCCTGCCTTAGGCTCTGTGCTGACAGCTCAGAGCCTGGAACCTGCTTTGGATTCTGTCTCTGTCTCTCTTTGCCCCATCCCAGCTCAGGCACTATCTCTTTCTCAGGTATAGATAAACATTAAAAAACAAAACAAAACAAAACCCAAAACATACCACAGTGTGCTTCACATGGGTAGAAAAGTATGCCTATGTTCAATCAAGAGGAAGAAGAGGATATGTGATTGAACCCCCACAGCAAGCATCTCTTTCAATTTTTCTAGGAAAGAGTAGGTATGGAAGGCCTGGAAAATTTATTTCCTTTAAAGTTATCAAAACAAACAGGTCTCTTCCTTCTCCCCACACATACCTCAGTTTGAAAACCACTGATTTAGATTACTTCCTCTACTCATAAGGAGAAATGGCAAAGAAAGAAAAAAGGTATAAAGTTTGCTTTTAAACCTACCTACCCAGGCATCTGGCTGGCTTAGTCAGAAGAGTGTGTACCTCTTGATCTTGGAGTCATGAGTTCAAGACCAGTGTTGGGTACAGAGATTAAATAAAGTTTTGAAAACTTAAAAAAAAAAAATCCTTACTTACTAATCCAGAGCTTTCTATGCTCAGAAAAAACTGAATGCAATGAACCATAAACCCTATAATGCTCTCATTCCTTTACTTGTATCAAAAAATAAGCCTAAAAGTGTAACCATTAGGAATATGTCCAGTAATACAAATTGTGATCACTACTTATTGTTAACAGGTAGCTAAGTGTTCTGATAGAACGATCAACTCATACCCATTAACCTCCTTCATTTGTCTAACAACAAACTTTCATATGCTTTAAGACCCTCGATTCATCTTTACCAAGGAACCAGTCCCTAT
Source organism: Panthera pardus (assembly GCF_024362965.1). Classification (NCBI taxonomy): domain Eukaryota; kingdom Metazoa; phylum Chordata; class Mammalia; order Carnivora; family Felidae; genus Panthera; species Panthera pardus. Next base: position 56,655,127 of record NW_026526876.1, read on the forward strand.
TACTGTTCTCACTACAGAGAGATCTAGTTCTGTTGGGGGAGGAGAGGTACTTAAAGACATTCAACTCTTCATTCAAAAATGGGACACTCATGAATGACTCACTCTTACGTCATAAGCAGAAAGTCAATAGAAAAAATACAATCAATGCTTCAGTGTTAAGACTTAAACATACCAAGATTTTTTTTTTAACTTGCCTTAGTAGGCCAAACTACAAACTATCAAACTGTATCATACAAGAACCCTATTAATCATTCACAGAAAACAACTGCAATGTATTTTTTTATTAGGACGAGCATTTTAGAGTGTAGGAATAGAGATAGGCAATTTCTACTCTATTTTTAAATTTGGAGCTTACTGTTATTTCTTTAATAAAACTACTTCAAAGGATAGTGAGAAGTTCTCACAACTTCGACATCTGTGAATAATTTCTTTATAGATAGTGACTTAGTAAGTGATAATCTTGCACTCCCTGAGATATTTTTAAAAGCTAATGAGCACAGGGCTCCTAAAAAATTTTAAGTGGAACATCTGAGTCAAATGAGAGGAAAAAACAGAGGTTGCTCTTGAAAACAATTTCCCTCACTTTGACCAAATCTTAACTGAACTTAGTCTTTGTATTCTCAGCAACTTTATCTTATGAAAATCTATTTCCTTCACCACTCCCACTGAATATATATTTGCTAATGATATGGTTCTACAAAGTTAAACTAAATTACACAGTCCTGCATCTGTTTTCAGTTTTGTTTAAGTTGGTCAACAGGATCTCCCACACAACTTTTGAACTGCATTTTCCTTCTTTTTTAAAGGTATTTTCCCATCCTCTACCACCTGATTTAATTAGAAAAAAGAAGAAAAAGCACATCTAATTTCTAAACATCAGACCTGAAGATTTAGGGACCAAATCCTGAAGTAGTGATTAATGTTTGATTCTCAACCTTCACATAAGTCTATTGCCACATTACAAAATACACAACTGCACAGCTCCTAAAGGTCAGATTTTATATCAGGCTATATTTCAATTTACTAAAGCAAACCCCTGACTCAGGTAGAAGCAAATATTCTGTTGGAGAACAGTTTTACCTTTTGCTTTCCTTTTAAATCAGGCAGCACTCAATGAGAATGAGAAAAAAAGGAAGAGGTCCAATCAACTCCTTAGTGTACAAGATCAGGTAAGATCAAAAGCACATTTACTAATGCACATATGACAATCAATAGTATTCTTAAAGCATGAACGATGGACTGAGAATTAATATCTGAACTTCCAGCATTACTTAAAGAAAATATCTCAGTACAAAACCAGAAGTACATTCACTTTGGAGGTAAAAACAAAAACAAAACAAAACAAAACAAGAAAACAAAAACCCACCCATCTGCTCATTTATATATGCATTCTATTCTATATATATATATGTATATATATATATATGTATATGTATATATATGTATATATGTATATATATATGTATATGTATATATATATATTCTAGTTGAATTTCTGGCTCCAGCTCTAAGCAATTAAATTATGCCAGGAAACAATATCAATTCAATTTTCAAAAATCATATATACCACATATGCTTTCAACATCTCAAAGGTCCTAAATCTCTTTATCATCTTGATTTCTCTCCCAAGCTCCAGAGCCTATTTCCCAACTGCCCATTGGGTACTTGTAACATCAAGTACCATCCCCAATCTACACTCCTCTCCCTACCTAGAGAGAACACACACACACACACACACACACACACACACACACACACACTCCACTCCTCCAATTAGTTTTCCCATTTTCATTATCATTCTTATTTTTCCAGGCTCAAAACCTCCAAGTTATATCTTTGAGTCCTTCTTCTGGACACTCTGTTCTACTGTCTAACTGATGGTCAATCCTGTAATTTTTTTTGTAGTTTCTTATATTCATCCTCCCTTTTCACTCCCACAGAATCCCTCTAGCTAGAGCCCTTATCTCCCAGAAAGACCTTGCTCCAAATAACTGTAAAAACCTCCCTAGTCTCTCTTCCTCTAGCACTGTTTCTGTGCCAATACATTTTGTATAAAGATAACTCCAAATAAATGGTACCACACTGTCCTTATTATCAAATAATTCACACTCTAGCAGAAGACACAAAAACCTATTAACAACATAAATGGATAAACATTATATTGATGGTATTAACAAAAAACCCTGGGAAGGCAAGAGTGACGGTTACTACACTGGAGGTTTCAGGGAACTTACAGGGGAACTGGAGAAAAGCAATCCAGAAAATAGCCAAAAGTTCATATTTTAGGGAAAGGACAAGGAGTACAGGTGTGAAGTAGGAGAGAAGACCAGAAATGTAGGCTTGGGTCAGACTCTGGGACTTGTAGTGTCATAACAGTAAGTTTAGACTTGATGTTAAAATGCGAAATAAGCAAAGGTATAAGAACGCTTTAGGTTTTTGTAGGTTTGCTACTTTGCTTGTAATACATAATTTTAAAAACAAAGTAATACGAGCGCTAATAGAACCAGACACATCTTCCATAAGTGTAACTAGTGGTAAATTACCTATCCTCTACACTTCAGATTAGTAAAGACTCTGCATGAAAATTAGATGTGAGGACAGTATTCTGTACATGTTCATTAGGTCAGGTTGATTTATTTATGTTATTTAAATCCACTGTGTCCTTACTGATATTTTTGTCTCTGTGACCCAACAAATACGGAGAGAAACATGTTTAAAATCTACTATATTTACAAATTTGTCTATTCTTAATATCAGATATTGCATTTTTTTTAGTTTTACACTCTCTATTTGATTCTTTTTTGTTTCAAACAGATTCTGATTTTCTGGTGTCATATGATTAACCCATAATGCCCTGGGTTTTCATTTTTGTTTTGCTTTTTGTGTATTTATTTGAGTATAGTTGACACGAAATGTTACATTAGTTTCAGGTGTACAACACAGTGATTTGGCAAGTTTATACATTATGCTGTGCTCACCACAAGTGCAGCTACCATCTATCCCGATACATCTCCATCATGACATCATTGACCGTATTCCTTATGCTGTGTGTTTTATTCCTATGACTTTTTCATTCTATAACTGGAAGCCTGTATTGCCCATTCACTTCACCCACTTTGCTCAAGTCTCACCCTCCTCCCCTCTGATAACCATCAGTTTGTTCTCTGTATTTATAGATTTGATTCAGCTATTTGTTTAGTTATTCATTCGTTTGTTTAGATTCTACTTATGAGTGAAATCACATGGTATTTGTCTTTCTCAGTCTGCCTTATTTCCCTGAGCGTAATACCCTCTAGGTCCACCCATGTTGTCTCAAATGGCACAAATGCATCCTTTTCTAATGGCTGTGTAATATTCCATTGTGTATATACATACACATACATATATGTATACACATACACACACACACACATCTTTCTTATCCATTTGTCTATTGATGGACACTTAGGTTGCTTCCATCTCTTGGCTATTGTAAATACCACTGCAATAAACATAGGGATGTGTGTATCTTTCCAAACTAGTGTTTTTATTTTCTTTGGGTAAATACCCAATAATGGAATTATTGGATTATATGGTATTTCTATTTTTAACTTTTTGAAGAACCTCCATACTGTTTTCTACAGTGGCTGTACCAATTTACATTCCCACCAACGGTGCACCAGGGTTCCCTTCTCTCCACATTTTTACCATAATGCCCTGTTTAATGACACAGAAAATGCTCCTCAAGAATAAGCTTTTCAGTTCATTTTTGGAGCAAATATAACTTTCATGCTGTTCAAAACAATTTGGTAATTGTTTTTCCCATGTTTTTCCCTTTCCACCAGCAATCTACTTCAAGCCAAATATACCTCAATATTTAGAGTACATCAGTGCTGCTCAGTCTGACCTCCCCTTTATGCAAAGAATACTTGTCCACATGATCAAAGATGTTTATACTCACAAAAAAACTGAATTTCTTACGTTATATGCTATCTGGTCACATTTCATAACTCTCTGCCCATAAAAGGAGAAGGGGAAAAAAGTCTGAAATAAAGTATAAAAGGAGAAAGAAAAAAGTTTGATAAATCCACACAACATTTTCTTCTTCCAGAGCAGAAAAAAATTCATAATTACCAGTTTGAAAAGACTCAGTCCCAAGTTAATAGTGGTTCAAAAAGACGTAAGTATAAAGCCTCTGGCAGCTGGCTTAATTAATCATAGAATGCATAGACTCACATGAACACACGCAGGCCTGACAATATTTCTGACCAATTTCCTATCTCAGCACTCATTCAAATAACACAGAAAACAATCTAAAAGTAAGTCATTTTAGATAAACATGTATGGCTTAGTCCTCACTGGAAATGGCTGACATATAAACAAGACAGGGCAAAATAAAAAGCCTAAATAGTAAGTTACCACATACAATTTATAAGGTGTTTTGTTCCTACTTAGAATTTGAAAATAAATCAACTTTACCATAGAGTGACCAAAAACAATGCATTTTTAAACTATAGGCCATGACCCATTTGTGGATTGTGAAATATAGAAGTAGGTTCAGATAAGCATTTTTTGTTTAATGAGCTGGTAGAGACTGGAAAACAACAATACCAGAATATGCCACAAAGTTAACTATTGTTTCATGAAATGTTTCAATTTTATACATATATGGAATGTATTTAAATGACTGAAAGGTATTTTACATTGTAGGTCACAATAAAAAAAAAAAAAAAAGTCTGAAAAATACACATCTCGGATCTACCAGTAAGACAAGCTTATTTTCTCAGAGTGGGAACGAAACTAGGAGGAACAGTTTTACAAATTTTTGTAAGATTATCTCATCTAAAGATCATCTAAGATTTTAAATAACTGTGTACTCATTTTTCAGGTGCTGAGAATTCACTTATTCAAAATTCAAAAAAGGCTTATTTTTTCCCTTCTATAGACCAGGCATAGTTCTATGAGCTAGAAATAGAAAACTGAAAAAATCAAGTCCTGCCCTCATGAAGTTTAAATTCTACCAGAGAGAAGTTAGCCATTGTGCCAGCTGCTAGGCTCAGTGCTTTACATACATTCTCACTTGGGCCTCATAATACATGAGGTAGATAGTATTTATCCTCATTTTATATATGCGGGAAATGAGGCTTGGAGAAATTACTTAACTTGTCCAAGATCTCTCTTCTTCTCTCTCTCTCTCTCTCTCTCTCTCTCTCTCTCTCTCTCACACACACACACACACACACACACACACGTATGTGGCTAGTCAATAGTAGAGCTGGAATTCAAACTCAAGGCATCAGGATTCCAAAGCTCTACCCTTAGCCACTATACTACTCTGCCTTCTAGAGTTCTTCTATTGGCAAGAAAATGAAATGTAACAGCATTCTGCCCAAGTAAATTTCTAAAAGCTACATCAAAGGGTGGCTTTTGATCATATAATTTCAATTATAGGTGGTCTGGGGTTACATGCCCTCTTAAAAATTTTATAAGTTGAAAGAAGTCAAGTCTTAGAAGTTGACCTAGAACTACAATTCAGTTTCATCAGTTTGCTTTGGAATAAACACATTAAACCATCAGATGATTTGTATGTCTTCTTAACTGTTTAGAAAGAAAATAAGAATGGTAGACAAAAGGCATACAAATCAGCACACTGTGGTTAAAAAAAAAAAAGTAAGCCTGTTCCATGAATTAAGTTCAGCTTAGGCTCTCACAATAACAAGGCTTTAGCAGCAGAGCATGACTATTCATTCAGAGGCCTTATTAGGACAGTCATCCCCTAGAGGGATCCTGCAGGTTTAAGAGACGTGTTGAGAGAAGCAAGGCCCACCCCCTTAGTCAGCTAGACCTGCTGAGTCAAGCCCCGCAACCCAGGTGAAGGTGAAGGTGGTGGGGCCAGATGACCCCATACCTCATACTTCTAATACACTGCCTGATCTTGAGAGCAGAAATTGTTCCTGTTTTGCTCCCATCACCTAATACAGTATATGGGATGTGGCAGAGACTCAGTAAATATTTGCTAAAAGAATAAATGATATCGTACAAGTTATTTCCTCTCTGGGGTCTTGATTTCCTATAAAGCAAAAGGATTGGAATAAATCAATATATTCACTTTTAGCCGTAAAAGCGTATACCTCCTTGGGCTAGAATTTCTAAACACATCATAACGCATCGGTAAAATTACTCCAGGACATCCGGGTCTGAATATATGCCTAGTCACAAGGTTTCACAACATCTTACTCACTGCAGTCCTGTGGAAGATAAACAAAATCTGCCCTGTTGAAACTCCCAAAACTGCTCAGTATTACTGGAGTAGGAAGAAAGATATGCTAGTTGTTGTAGAAATAATAGATAATATGTCTGACCATCCAGCTAGAGAAGGAGGAAAGTTGATATTCATAAAAACAATAATAATGGCAGCAGCAAAGTTTAGCTTCTTCAGATGTTTGAAGAATCAGGAAAATCTCATATCTGGTTTCTCCAAATAATCTTACTTACTGTGAAGGCAGCACCCTTGTTTTTTTAATAGTATAACACAGATTTACCATCCTCAATCATCAACTAGAAATTATTTTCTAATCATTTATGATTTTCTCCAAAAAAGAAAAGTACATTATTTTTAGCACATTATTTTAAATAATATCTCAAATTAATGAAGCAACTGGACTACATCTTAATACCCCCAGTTCCTGAACAGGCTTTATTAAATATGTTTGCTGAAGATTGAAATGGGATTAAACATCAAACTATGTCCCTTATCTATAAAAAAATTTAAATGGTTTTCAAATCACCTGTAGTTGTAATGGGCAGAAATGGCTTCTAATTATTTTAAACCTCTTTATGGATGTTTGTTACACACAAGAAACATTGGTAGAAACTGTAGGGGAATCAAAACACTCTAGAAAGTATCAAGTCCTCAAACTTAGGACCCAATTTGGGTAAACAGTGCTTGACATAAAAAGTCAAAGAATAACACAAAGTTTTAAATAAAGGCACATTAAAAGAAATATCATAAGACACTTTATAATGTGACTAATGGCCAATAAAAAAGTAAGGAAGAGCTAACAAGGCATTTTACCATGTGCAGATTCTAAGAGAAGAAAATGTTTTTACCCATGACATTTCCATGAGTTAACTTCTTCCTTCTGTTTAGTCTTAATTAATCTAAGAGTTTATAAAAACAAAAAAAGTTATTATTCAAAGGACACAAAAAGTTTAAAAAGCACAATAGCTGTTTACATAACATTTAAAAGGAAGGTAAACAAGCTTACTTTAACAACTCTTTTAAAAATAATATTCCATGGAAAATAAGAACCCTTGTACATTACTGGTGGGAATGTAAAATGGTACAGCCACTGTGGTAAACAATTTGGTGGTTCCTTAAAGCTAAACAGAAAATTACTATATGACCCAACAATTCCATTCTTGAGTACACATCCAAAAGATTTGAAAACAAGGACTTAAACAGATACTTGTACACCAGCATCCACAGCAGCATTATTCACAATAGCTAAAAGGTGAAAACAATCCAGTGTCCATCAATAGATGAATGGAGGGGCACCTGGGTGGCTCAGTTGGTTAGGGGTCCAACTCTTGGTTTTGGCTCAGGTCATGATCTTACTGTTCATGAGATTGAGCCCCACATCAGGCTCCACGCTGACAGCACAAAGTCTGCTTGGGATTCTCTCTCTGCCCCTGCCCTGCTCACGCTCTCTCCCTCTCTCTCAAAATAAACAAACTTGAAAAAATAGATGAATAGATAAATGAAATGGGGTATATACATACAATGGAATATTTCTCCGTCATAAAAAAAGAATGAAGTTTTGATACATGCTACAAAATGGATGAACCTTGAAATCATCGTATTAAATGAAATAAGCCAGATGCAGGACAACATTATATGATTCCAGTTATATGAAATACCTAGAATAGGCAAATTCACAGAGATAGGAGATTAGAAGGCAATGGAGAATTATGACTTAATAGTTACCAAGTTTGTTTGGGGTGATGAAAAAGTTTTGTAAGTAGGCAGTGGGGACATGGTTGTGCAACACTGTGAATGTAATTAATGCCACTTAATTCTATACTTAAATATGGTTCAACTAACAAATTTTATGTTATATATATGTGTGTGTGTGTTCAACCACAATTAAAAAAACATTCTACGATTGGGGCGCCTAGGTGGCTCAGTCAGTTAGATGTCTGACTTCATCTGAGGTCACGATCTTGTGGTTTGTGACTTTGAGCCCTGCATCAGGCTCTGTGCTGACAGCTCAGAGGCTGGAGCCTGCTTCGGATTCTGTCTCTCTCTCTCTCTCTCTCAAAAATAAACATTAAAAAATTTTTTTGTAAAAAGTTCACGGTCACCTCACAGATTAAAATATAAAAGGAAAATGTGCCCTTATCTAAAAATGGAGAGAACTAAGAACATCCATTAACTAAGATGTCCACTGGCCACATGGCACACACACACTTTATGTGCATCCTGATGTGATATGATCTATATAATAGTCTTGCTGGAAAATTTGACCAGATCTACAATATGGGATGTTCTATAGTACAAGAACCTGAAAAGCCTGAACTCTTCAAAGGATTCACCATCATTAAGAAAAGAGAGTATTGATATAACAGTTCTAAATTGGGGAAACTATAAAAACACAAGAGCCAAATCCAATGCTTGAAACTTGACTGGATCTGATCTGATCTGGAAGCAAAGGAGCTATATAGGATATGTGGGGAATAATAAAGGAAATTTGACTTATGGACAGAATATAGGATGGTAGTACTGAATTACTGTCTTTAAAAAAAAAAAAGTTTTTAATGTTTATTTATTTTTGAGAGAGTATGAGTGGGGGAAGGGCAAAGAGCGAGAGAAACAGAATCTGACGCAGGCTCCAGGCTCTGAGTTGTCAGCGCAGAGCCTGATGTGGGGCTCAAACCCACAAACCATGAGATCATGACCTGAGCCAAAGTCGGACACTCAACCAACTGAGCTACCCAGGCGCCCCCTGAATTACTATTGATCTCTCAGTTACAGTAATGATAATATGGTTGTACACAATACTGTGTCTGTGCTTGGAAAATACATGCTGAGGTACTTACAGGTGAAGTATTAAGGAATCTGCCACCTATTTTTGGATGGTTTGGCAAAAGAGAATGTGTGGGAGGAAAGGACGGGAGAGGTGGAGCATTTAGGGTAAGATAACAGATGGGGAATTTAAATGAAGGATATACAGGCTTTCATTGCAGTGTTTCAACGTTACTGGGGGATTAAAAATTTCAAAATAGAAAAAGGAGATTTTTAAAAATTAGAATTCTTCAAATTTTCCTCTTTTCCACTCAGAGTATACATAAGAAAGCTAAATGAGGGGTACCTGGCTGGCTCAGTTGGTACAGCATGCCACTCTTGATCTCAAGGGGTCATGAGTTCAAGCCCCATGTTGGGCGTAGAGCTTACTTAATTTAAAAACAAAAGAAAAGAAAGAGGAAGGAAGAAAGCTAAATGAACAAGGGGGAAAAGATAGCAAATTCAGGCCTTTCCATACCTTCCACGTCATACCAGTGTGCGCCGTTTGTGATCCCATCTTTGAAAGTTTCGTCTTCATCTCCTGGACAATGAGGTGCACCAGTTTTCATTATGGGATGGTTTGATGCATAGGCTTTTGCCAAGTATTTAAAGACTTCATCATCTGAGGTTTTGCTATAGATTCCAGTGGCCTTATGTTCTGGAGAATCATCAAAAGGATAGCTTGCTACCACAGAGCCACCATGCAGATTTCCAGAAAGCACAAACCTTTGAAAACAACCAAATCATGTATCACCAAAAAAAAAAAAAGGCACAGAAAATGCCATGTATTTAAAAATTCTACATCTTTCATAAATGAACTCAGGTATCTCTCTTAGAGACCCAGAAGACAACTCTATCAGCTATTACAAGCAGAACAACCAAAAAAGAAAATGAAAGAAAGCATCATCAATTTAACAAATTTCAGTCCAATGGTTTTTGTAATTCAACTTAACCTCAATCAACTTTAAAGAATTTTCCCACCATTAAAAAATTAGCTGAATCACAGTATAAATTAACGTTTCAGAAGACATCTTATTCAGGGAATTCAAATTTGGCGTTAGGTTGAACAATATGAACTTCCAAGTATTCAGTCACTTTTTGAGCTACAAAAGTGGCAATTTCATGTAGTTCAACCTAAGACTTGTATTTTGTAACATGTTAACATTGTAGAAAACATGACTTGTATAAATAAATACTTGTTGAATACATGAGTTACGTTAGTGACTTTCATGATTTTTTATATTTACTATCCAAAAATGTTTCAGGTAGGAAGTCTAATTTAAAACAGGATGTGTTTTGCCTCACTCCAGTTTCACAATATACTGAATACTAAATTCACATTTTCAAAAGAGAAGCCACAGTTGAGAAGACTGGGGGTGGGGAGAACCTGATACAGTGAGCTGCTTTCAGAGAAAAACAATATAGCACATAAAAGATTAGTCCTCCATTGCGTCACCATAGAAGCAGCTCTAAGCCCAATGTTTCTGATTGGCCCATTAAAAAATAAACTGACATACAGACAGGGCTGCTCCCATAAAAGAAACATTTTTTTTTATGTTTCTACTTCTAAGCGAACCAATTTATAATTTGGTGAAATTTATAGATACTGAAATACTGAAGAACTCCTTTTATGGTGAAAGCTAGAGGCAAAAACATGCTCAAGTCCTATTTATACATCCATCTCTCATGTAACAGTTTAAACTATTACTGTGAGTACAGATTAAACACTCTCCTCTTGGCCCTCTAAACTGGATTTTCTTGCTTCTGCCTTTTTGTGGCTGAAATGAACTGACCTACAGAAGTTCTATATATAACATTTCATTGCTTCAAAGAAAATCAGATCTATCATATGTCTAATTTGAAAGGTTATTTTAAGTATCATCAATACCATCCCAGAGAATATCAAAAAGTGAAAATTATTGGTAACACAGAATCTGGTCATCAGAAGACAGAACTTAGCCAATGAAAACAGTGATTAAATACTAGAATAGACTATGAAAAGAGACTAGTTAAAAACTAATATAATTATTATTAGCAATCTTCCAGACACCAGAGGATGCCATTTGGAGTAGCAGCAATAGCACAAGGTCTGGAGCCAGGCAAATATGGGGGAGAACATTCAGTCTCCCAGACTTGTCACTAACCAGCAACAAAATACGATCAGAAGTTACTGCCTCTAAACCATTGAACCCCAGTTTCTCTCTCATCTGTAAAATGGGGATTAATGCTACCTGCTTCCCAGGATTGTTACAAGAATTAACACACATACAACACCTTCCAGCACAACAGCTTTATATCCTCTGCTCAACAAATGTTCATTCCTTTGGAGCTATCTAACATCCTAGTGACTAGGGAATCACTGCCTTCAGGCTTTCATTTTATTCCCCACTACCAATGCTAGCCCTTGGGTGACAGAATGATACAGAAACAAAACCTAAGTATATATTCTAACATTCTAATTCCATTCTACCCATCTGGCACCCACTGCTAAGGTATTATCAGTTTACTTTCTGATACGTATGCCTTAAATAATTTAAGTGCTTTTCTCTCCCCCTGTGATTTTGGGAGAGCTACAAGAAGCCTAGCCTAGTTCAGGCATCCATTCAGCAACAAATTTTAAGTGTCAACTATGTGCCAAATGTTCTAGGCCCTAGGGAATACATCAGTGAACAAACATAAAAATGCCCTCATGGCATTCATATTCTAGTAAACTAAAATGGATAACTGCATATTCGAAATAAGTGAAGCATGTTGTTTTAATTGTATATTTTTCAATTAAAACTTTAAAGTCCAAGATTCTTGGGGCACCTGGGTGGTTCAGTCAGTTCGGTGTCCAACTTCGGCTCAGGTCATGATCTCACAGTTTGTGAGTTCAAGCCCTGCGTCGGGCTCTGTGCTGACAGCTCAGAGCCTGGAGCCTGCTTCAGATTCTGTGTCTCCCTCTCTCTCTGTCCCTCCCCTGCTTGTGCTCTGACTCTCTCTCTCTCTCTCTCTCTCTCAAAAATAAATAAACATTAAAAAAAATTTAAAGTCCAAGATTCTCTATTAAATGCAGTTTTCACTGTTTGGCATTTTTTTTTGCAATGCTTTTCAGAAATATTAAAATGGCCTAACCACGGGGCGCCTGGGTGACTCAGTCGGTTAAGCGGCCGACTTTGGCTCAGGTCATGGTCTCATGGTCCGTGAGTTCGAGCCCTGCGTCGGGCTCTGTGCTGACAGCTCAGAGCCTGGAGCCTGTTTCAGATTCTGTGTCTCCCTCTCTCTCTGACCCTCCCCCGTTCATGCTCTGTCTCTCTCTGTCTCTCTCTGTCTCAAAAATAAATAAACGTTAAAAAAAAAAAAAGGCCTAACCAAATACTTGTAGAACAAAATATTTGCAATCTACTTGAGCGATAAAATTCACTTATTAGAGCTTCCTTATTTTACTTATGTAGTCTTAAAAGTATGAATGCTACTCTTATAAGGATTTCAAGACAAAGTGATACCTATTACAGTAGCTAGAAATTTACCGCTTTTAGTCTTTATCAAACCAACTTTGCATGTCAATCCAATTTATTTGAAAGGTATTTTATGGCTCCATTCAAATCATTTAAGTGTTTTTCATACTTGACTTTAGTATCATATATTATTTCTTGCATAAGATTTAAAGTAGCTGCTAAATATAAATATTATAAACAAGAATCTATAGATATTTAAAAGTTAATCTCTAAGTTAACTGTGTTATGCTTTCCGGATAACCCTATAACTTTTAAAAATTAAGAGGACTTGAGTATGATAAACTAAATTCTCAAGATTCAGGAAACTGTACATATAATACAAGCTCCTCAAAAGTAAATTGTACCCACCCCCAGCAATAAGATAATGCTTTTCACAAACATACCAAATAATCATTTATATGCTAATCTCCTATATAAGTCTAAGCAGGTATATTTAATTAAAGAAGCCTAGTGTGCTTTCAAAAATGGGGGTGAAGAAAACTATTAAATCTTTATTTTAATAATGGGGTTAAAACCTTGTATATTTTCCTAAGTATATGTGTCAATTACCAATAATACAAAAATACCTATTGGATGAAGTATAAAGTGAAACAAAGAAAATTCACTTTCTTAAGCAGACGGAAATAAGTGTTAAATTCTTACATATCCAAAATAGCAACAAAAATCTATTTCTAATATAGCTAGGTGAGTAGCATATCAAGAAGTTACTCGGGGCGCCTGTGTGGCTCAGTCGGGTGAGCATCTGACTCTTGATTTCAGCTCAGGTCATGATCGCACAGTTCCTGGGATGGAGCCCTGCATCAGGCTCTGCTCTGTGCTGACAGCACAGAACCAGCTTGGGATTCTCTTTCCCTTTCTCTCTGCCCCTCCCGCTGTGCTAGCACTCTCTCTCTCTCTCTCTCAAAATAAATAAACTTTAAAAAAATTACTCAAATGATTTCAGAAAATACACTGAAAAAGGTAATTTTCCCATACAGACTAATGTATTCAGTTCTTAATTTTCCAATTCATAAAGCTAACTCTAAGCATCATCTCAAATTGTGTGTATGCTTGTGTTTTTCATTTTATTCACATATCTGTCCTTTATTATTAATTTACCATTAAAGAGTATGCATTTTGAGTTGATATTTGACAGCTGAAGATGGATGGATGTACTTTTCATGTACACCCTATGTAGGTAGTCACCTACTTTCCCTTCTGATGAGAGTTATGTGTTTGAAACCTGGTTGGGTACGATCAGGATAGTCCATAGCCACAGAACAAAATGACTTTCTGCATAATACCAACAAACACAGATGAACTCAAAATTGTCACAAGCTCCAATCATTGAACTAACTGGCCCAAACCACAACTTATAATTGTTAAATACTGTAATATGAAAAAGTTAACCAGGGAGCAAATTTTTGGCTCCACATTTTAAAGTTTAAAGCTTTTGGTATAGCCTCAAGGTGACTTGCACCAAGGCAAAGCTCATTTTCATTTCTGGTCACCCACCGCAGAACTAACACTGAAGAGAAAAATCTCATCATGGAATTCATATCATATCTGCAAGGGTCATGACGGGGCGTTTTCATTTAAGCAATGCAAACAACGCATTTGATATATCATCTCAGAAAAGCCTCAGCCACCCCAGCTTCTGACAACAAGATATATATATTAAAGTCATGTTTCTTAGGTAAATGTTCAGAGATCATGACATGGCTATCTTTAAAAGAAAAAAAAAATCTTCCCAGAATATATGTGAAGTTAAATATCTACAAGGGAGCTCAAAAGGAGGAGTAAAGTCAAAGGTGGAAGATTAAAAAAAAAAAAAGTAGGATTGTCATAATGCCTATGAATTTTCTAGGTCTGCTATACGTATTGAAATCTTATAGAAGCGAGGATTCCCACAGAGAAACTTCTCTGTTCATTATTACCTTTATTGTATCTGTCACTTAGAAATCTTCAAATCAAGACGGCAAGTAACTGTTTATTCACAAGCCTTATGAAAGACACAAAAATGGGGATGTGCTGGCAAAGCTGATGCTTGAAAAGGGAAGAAGTACATGCTCACTCCAGACATTATTCCATCTGGAGTAAGTTCTCTCTCCTTTTATTCCTCCCCTCCTCCTTTTTGCTGAAAATCCTACTCATCTCTCAAGACGCAGTTCAAGTTCTACCTCTTCCACAGAGGATCCTTATTATTGCAGCCCACACACATTTTGCCAGTAGGAACAATTCCTGTAAAGTTTAACTGGGTATATAAACACACCTCATATGTATTTATAATATTCTCTTGTTACACACTATTTTCTTGAGGTCCTCATGCTTTTAATTTTTTACATCCCACATAGTGCTTAATAACACTTATGGTATGTATTAAATGTGACAATTAGCCATTCAGCCCTGGCCCACTAATAGTGTGCGAAGAGCATCAGAAACCTTCCAGAGAGTCTAAAATGAAGCAGCTCACAGATGAAGATACCAGCTCTGTGCAAGTTCTCCAGCCATAGCCATATGCTCCCTAGCTGAGTCAGAGGTAAAGACTGGAAGAGGACCAGTTTCTGTCAAATAACCAAGAAGACCCAGGGAGTGTCATTTATCATTATTGGGCTACAGTCTCCCTCTATAGCTGTTAAAAGCACTGACAAAGAGTCAAAGAATCTAAGTCCCAGCTACACTTCCCACCATAGAAATTACTTAACCAATCTGACCCTCAATTTCCTCTATATGCAAAACAGGGATTTTAATGATGTCTATTGCATGAGGTTGTGGCCAACATAAAGTGAGATCATGCAGCCCAGGGAAAGAGCTTACTTAGCAGGGTACCCACAGCAGTAACAGCAATAGCGACAGCTTATCTATAAAATGAGTGAGCTGACCTAAGTTATCCTTAAGTTCTCTTCTATTGCTCATATTCTATGGTCTTGTGACAACACGGACCAGAATGTCAGAAAGGAGTCTCTCTTCCAGCCAAAGAGCTCTTTGCGTTGAACAAATGACAGCCTCTAGACAGCGCTTCTTGGACTATTAGCGAGATAAGAGGCTAAGCGGCCTGGGCCCTGTCCAGGTTACGGCGTGTCGCTCTCCACCTTCACTACCCCGGTCCCTTAGGCCTGCAAGCACTGTTTGAGTGTCTACTGAGTGCCCGCCCCAGCCCCTGCCCGTGGAGGCCCACGTGGATGGGGGTGGGAGGAGAAGGTTCACGACACTCACTTGTTCCTGCGGATCCAGTCCATGAGGGCGCGCACCTCTGGCACTTCATCCAGGGCAGGGGGCTCGCCGGTGCTGAACTGGTCGGGAAAGCTGCGGTTGAGGTCACGACCGCGACTGTTGTCGCGACCGCTGGCCCCGGGGGGGCCACTGTCGCTGAGACCGCAGTCGCCCTCGTGGGCGCGCTCAAAGCCGTCGGGGTTGAGGCTGGGCAGCACGTACACGTCGGTGGTGTTGAGCAGGCGGACGATGCGCGGGTCTCCGCGGCGGTACCCAGCCGCCAGCTCGCGGGCTAGGTAGATCAGCACCTGGCGCGACACGGTCTCGTCGCCGTGCATATTGCCCACCAGCTTCACCTGCGGCCGGCCCGGCAGGAGCGGCCCCGCCGCGTCGGGCCCTGCTTCGCCGTCAGGAGGCGGCGGCCCCAGGCCGGCGGTGAGGCGCAGCACCCACAGAGGCCGGCCCTCCACCGAGTTGCCGATGCTGAAGAGGCGCGCCAGGCCCGGGGGCCCCGCGGCCGCCGCCTCCCTCAGCGCCGAGCCCAGCTCCTCTTCGTGGTAGTAGCGGTCGAACTGGCCCTCGTCCGCCTCGGCGCCAGCGCTGGTCGTCGTTGTCGTCGCCTCCGCCTTCTTGATGTGCGCTGCCCGGGCCGGGTTCCGCAGCAGCAGCAGGAGCAGGCACAGCAGAAGCGGGAGGCGCCCCGGCCGCCAGGGCGGCCGCGCGTCCCAGCCGCTCGCCATCTTCCAGCAGCGCCGCTAACCCCGGCTCCGCTCCCGCAGCTCCGGGCTCCGGGAGGCGGGGGCCCGCCGGATCCCCTCCGCGCCTAGCAACCCCCTCCCGCCCTCCGGCCGCAGCCAATCGTGGACGGGCCTTCTGCGGCGTCACGCAGCGGGCGGGGTTTTCCTTAAAGCCCCAGATCCCCCTCTGGGCGTGCCTTCCTCTCGTCCCGGACGAGTTTGGTCGCTCTCTTCCTTCCCTAAGATTCCTCTCGCTCGCTTTCCCTCCTCCGCGTTTCCTCTTCTGCGTTTACTCCGCTTTTCCTCTATTCGTCCGATCTCTCCTTTATGGCTTACCCCTTAAATTCTCACCCGCTTTTCTCTGAGTACTCTTATTAGTTCCTTTCCCATCTTTGTTGCAGCTATCTCCCGCTGCGCTTTAACGCTTAGAACCGAGAATCGAAAGAATCAAAAGGTTCCAAAGAATCAAAGGACTCAAAAAAAAAAAAAAAAAAAATCAAAAGGTTCGAAAGAATCAACCTTTTAAGAGCCGAAGGACGCCTTAGCTCTTTCCACCCTGCACGCTTTCCAACGGAGCCGCCCTGCCTTGGCTTGAGCCCGGTGCCCTGTAAGCTGTTGAAGACAGTGGGACACTTGAAGCTCACCTCACAAAGCAGTCCGTTCCAGTTTTTAGTTTCTGTGTTGACAGGAGGTGTCTCCTTTATGTTTAATGGAAATCTGCTAGGTAGTAGGCTCTCTTTGTGTTAATGTGTAATAATGCATAATGTATATTTTGTCTTTTGGTGTCACTCCAGGCTATTTCGCTGCCACTAATTCTTGTGTGTGTTGGTGTCAGCCCTCAGTACGCAGATTTCATTTCATAGTTCACTTTCTCACCTCTCACACTTATTCCTGAACAAGTTATTTGTTTAACCGTGGCCTTAGAATGACATTTTCAAAGCAGCAGGTATGACATTTCTGGAAACGCTTGGTGAGTATAATTCCTGAACTCCTTAAGGTTTTGTCAAAGCTGGCAAATAATACGGTTTTTATCGTTTAGAGAAAGGGCCTTTTAAACTGGTCTTTAAAATAAGCTTCAGGGGCGCCTGGGTGGCTCAGTCGGTTGAGCGTCTGACTTCAGCTCAGGTCACGATCTCACGTTCGTGAGTTCGAGCCTCGCGTCAGGCTCTGGGCTGATGGCTCAGAGCCTGGAGCCTGCTTCCGATTCTGTATCTCCCTCTCTCTCTGCCCCTCCCCCATTCATGCTCTGTCTCTCTCTGTCTCAAAAATAAATAAACATTTAAAAAAAACATTTTTTTTAAATAAGCTTCAGTCACTTTAGCTTGAAGAAACATAAAACCTCACAATTCTTTTATCAAGTGTGAAATTCTACTCATCTAACAACATAATTGCAATAAGTGTTGTATTTCTTGAACTCTGATTGAACACTAATATGACCAGTGAAGAATTAGTTCATTCCTTTGTCAAATATTTATTGAGTAACTACTGTATGGCAGAGCTAGGTCCTGGTAAGATAGAGATCGGATACAGTTTGTGATAGTGCTACAATAGAGATATTCAGGTGAGGGAAATCTCATTCAACCTGAGGAGGAGAAAAGGAGAAGAGAAGCTGGAAGGGAGAGGAGGAATTCTGGACAGCAGGAGGAGCAAGCCCAGAAAGCTGCAAGGCTTGAGAGCAAATACTGCATGTTCTGAGGACTGCATGCAGATCAAGATTACTGATCTGAAGGCACTCACAGGTGTGGAGGTGACCTGACAGGATGTAGGCCAGAGAAGCAGGACCAGAACCCGAATAGCCTCACAAGCTAGGCTCTGGGGAGCATTTAATCCAGAAGACCATGGTGAGCCACTGATGGATTTTAAACTAGATGGATTTTAATTTGGAAAAATCGCCTTCACAGTAACACAGAGAATGGAGTGGGAGGCCTAAGACTCTGAGACCGAGAAACCTGTAAGAAAGATATAATCCAAGAAGATGTGATGAAGCTCTTAACCTTTCAAGGGCAGTGCCAGTGGAGGTGGAGAGAAGGAAATGGATTCGAAAGACCTTCAGGAGAGAAAGTATACAGGATCTGGGGACAGAGAGAGAGGATTGTAGGCTGACTTCAAGTTACAGCCTAAGCAACCTGGCAGGTGTTCGCCGAGATACAGGACAGGAGAAAGTGCAGGCTTAGGTGAAGATGATGAGTTTAGCACAGTCGCTGTGACCAGTCCTGTGAATGCCTCTTTCTCCTCCACGCCCCATTTGGTTTAGTCCACATCACGCACAGCAGCTGCGACTCATCAGGAACATAAGCCCCAACTGTGTACAAAGACCACTTCCCCCTGGGGAGTGCTTAATCATTACACTATGCACTTTTACAATAATCCAAATCAAAGAAGCCCCAGGGGACATGTTAACCTCTAATCAAATATTTCCTTTTCTACTATTTTCACTCTCCTTTGAAACCTCTTCCTGCCACCTCACTCTGGTAGCCTCACCTAGTGTGGCAGACTTGAAATGTAAATAAACAAGCCTGAGTGCAAGACAATGTGATGTAACTTGAGTCAGCGCCCTTCCAGGAATCCCCAGGCCTCTTTCAGGTCTGGGGGCTCCATTCTAATCAGGTACCCTATGCCAGAAGTTAGAAGTGAAACTCAAAGCTCCTAACCCTGGTCACTGCTCACTGGAGAGGAAACCTCCAGCTAGATACCTCCAGCTGTCCCAGAGAAGTCTTGAACCTTGTGACAGGTATCCCTTTCCTCCTCCCCGACAAGGAGAGTCTTGGCCTCACAAATGAGGAAACTGAGGAAAAGCTTGAAGGTGAAAAGGCTTCCTGTTCACAGAAGCAGAGCAGTAATGACCTGGATTTTTAAAAACAAGGCAGAGCCATTGGATAGCCTTGTTGACTTTGGTAACTACTTTCTTGAAAAGACTTAAAAGTAACTGAAGCACAGCATAGACCATGAATTTGTAAATGTCACATTATTTGGCACAAACATCCATATACGTACAAATTCAGCTTGATAAATATTTATGGAACACCCATTCTAGTGAAAGGTCTGCTTTGCTGGGTGCAGGAGGACTGGAAGCTGAATAAGAGATTCTCCTCCCCCTGGAGGTCAGAGTCTAGTGAGGGAGATAGAGCATAGCCAGGACAGGATATGTCCACAGGGCCAGAGCTAAAGGCACTGTGCTTAGCCCTTTTCATTTGTTGACACATTTAATCCTCACAGCCATCCTGAGGTAGGTGCTATCATCATTCCCATTTCAAAGATAAAAAGACTGAGGCACAAGGTCTTACAGCTGGCAAGTCACAGATCCAGGACTCGAACCCAGGGAGTCTGGCCTCAGAGTCTCTCTGTTTAATCTCTATAATAAAACTGCTTTTATGTAGTGAACTAAAAAAACAAAACAAAACAAAACAAACAAACAAACAACAAAAAAAAAACCCTGCTATTGGAACACAGGAAAAGACAACTAATTGTGATGAATCAGAGAAATTTTTACCGATACCACCAGATCATGAGCTTTGGCATCAGAACCGAGTTCAAATCCTAAGTCAACCATTTTCTAGCTGTTTTAACTTAAGGAAATTTATTTCATTTTTCTAATAATTAAATGAGATAATACATGTATAATATTTATGTCATATTTGCATATTACAAGCTTTCAGAAATCATTATTTTTGTTTATTTTTTTAATAATAAGAAGAATTCTTGGGGCGCCTGGGTGTCTCAGTCGGTTAAGCGTCCGACTTCAGCTCAGGTCACGATCTCGCAGTCCGCGAGTTCGAGCCCCACGTCGGGCTCTGGGCTGATGGCTCAGAGCCTGGAGCCTGCTTCCGATTCTGTGTCTCCCTCTCTCTCTGCCCCTCCCCCGTTCATGCTCTGTCTCTCTCTGTCTCAAAAATAAATAAACGTTAAAAAAAAATTTTTTTTAAAATAATAAGAAGAATTCTCAAATAGGAAAAAAAAAGTGGAGAAAAGGTCACTCCAGGCAAAATGACCAGCAAGGGTAGAGGGATAGAGGCAGGTGGTGAATGGTGGGAGGAGGACTACGATG
The DNA here is from genome assembly GCF_024362965.1 of Panthera pardus. Taxonomy (NCBI): domain Eukaryota; kingdom Metazoa; phylum Chordata; class Mammalia; order Carnivora; family Felidae; genus Panthera; species Panthera pardus. Next base: position 56,675,641 of record NW_026526876.1, read on the forward strand.
ACAACAATTTCACAAGCTAGTGAGAGTGACCAGGTAGATGGCCTTGCTATTATCTAAGACAAGAAAGGCAGAAGAAAATCTCCTTGAGATGAGGACTAAATTGGATTGACCATTGTTTAGCAATGCACAGGTTCCTCGTGATGTTTATAAGAGCAGTCATGGCGCAATGGTTCAGGAAAAACCAGAATGGAGTGGCATCAAGAAAGACTAGAAGATGATGAGGTAGAGCTGGTGAAGTAATTCTTTTGAGGAGTCCTGTTATAAAAGAAAGTAGAAAATTGGGACTAAGCTGGAAGGGGGCACAAGGCCAACAGAGTTTTTTGGGTTTGGGTTTGTTTTTTTGTTTTTAAGATGGGAGAAATCATAGTTTGTTTGTGTACTGATGGGAATGATCTCGTAAAGAGGGAAGATTTGATGATGCGTTAGAGAAGGTGGAGAATTGCTGGAGCCATGGGATCTAATCCACCAGTGGAAGGGCTGGCCTTAAGTAGGAGCACAGACACTTCATCCGTAGACACGAATGGAAAGGCAGAATATATGGGCATAGGTACAATTAAGTGGGTAGGCGAGGTGTTGGGAGCTGGTGGATGTTCTCTGATTGCTTCTATTTTCTAATGAAATGGGAAATAAGACCATTAGCCAAGAGTAAGGATGTTATAGTAGGTGTCAGAAGTTTGAGAAAAGAGAGAAAGGTATGAAATAATCCTCTCAAAGAGTGGGAGAGAGAAATGGAGAGTAATAATAGTTTTCAGTCATTGACACTTAATAGGAACTGACTGTTTTTAAACACATCCTCTTGACCTGAAAGCTAATGGGACATGGAACAGAAGGGTTTGTTCGTTTGTTTGTTTGTTTGGTTGGTTGGTTGGTTGGTTTTTTGATAAGGAGATTGTCTGGGAGCCTGAAAGGTATAATTAGAGCCCAAAGAATTGGGTTCTGAAAAGCCAGCTTGAGGGGATGTGAGATTCCTGAGAAGATAAACAGAGATGAGGGCAAGACTGGATCACAGTTAAATTCTCCATTTCATTTGAATTTTGCTCCATGCCCAGGTCCCCCCTAGTGTTAACTTACCCAGACAAGTGACCACTTGCTCTTCGTCATCTCTGCAAAAGAAAGTCAAATCCAAGAAACTTGCAGTCCAAGAACCACTAGTAAGAGATCAAGTCATCTCATTCTGACCAAAAGCAACCATCTGAAAGCAAATTGGGGATTTGAAAGATACGGTGTCAGTCACAGTTTGCATAATAATACCTCCTTACATGTGATTTCTCACGTACATATGTTATCTTGCTCACAACTCTTGAGGGGTACCAAGGTTGCCTACAAAGATTCTAGCTTTAAGCTGTCACTAACCAGCTCAGACAAGTCACACAGCTAGACACAGGGCAGAGCTGGGAACTCCAGCCCTACCTGCAAAATCTTTCCAGAGCTCCTGCCGTCACACCCCGGGACTCATTGCACTTAACTCACTCTGAGCTGTATGTGTATGCTGTGTGCACATCTAACTTATAATGAGAAAGACTGAAAGAAATAAGCAACCAAGCCTAAAACAGAAGTAGAAATGTACGTTGGTGAAAACTCTTTAAAGAATGTGGAAATAATCTTAAGGTGTTAGTGATCAATAACAAAGAAATGAATGCTTTATTCAGGTGACCAGACACATGGTTAGTGCCTATGGGAGAAGAAACTGAAGAATTAACTGAGGCCCACAGAGACAACATTCATTTAGAGAAGAATTAGAGAAACCGACAAAAAGTTGTCTATAGGTGACAGGGATGATAAAGACATGAAGCAATATCCAATTAGAATTTTCACAAATTTGCTGACATGTTCTAAGTAGCAAAACACAAGAATGGCTTAATTTCTGAAGAGCAATTTTTAAAAATGGAATGAAGTCTCAAGGTGGGTGAATCAAAGGAATTTTCAAGGGATTTGACCACATCAGTTCTTGCAGGTGCTGTTGGTTCCCTGCCCAGATTCTCTGTACCAAGCCAGCATACCCCTTCCCTAGCTGCTGTTACACCTGCACCCTTTTCTGGAAGATTTCCCTTAGCTGACAGGAGATGCTTTGCCCAGAAATCCCTGCCAAGTTACACACACTGCCTGTATGCACGCCCCCTCCTCGCTCCGCTCTCCCACTAGACTCGTCCTACTGTTTCACAGATGCAGGGTGCCTTGTCTCTGGATGGGAGAAACTTTGGAGCAATTTATGCTCCAGAGCTCTCTGTGGAATCAGGCTGAGGTAAGAGTTCTTTCATCTCTACTTAGCTTCTTCCCCTATCATGCTTCCTTTAATCCCTTGTAGGTTTCTCCTGAGGGCACTTCCTCAATAAATCATTCATCCAAGAACCCTGTCTCAGACTGTGCTTCTAGAAAACCTGCCTTAAGCCAGTCGGATCGGATGTAACTCCACAGTATGTCTCTCTATGGATTAGATAGAACACATTTTGCTTTATGTTTTTGTTGTTGTTTGCTGTTTGTTTTTGTTTTCATAAAGTTTGCTGTTGCTTTCTTGGGGTCTGTATCTTTCCAGGCCAAAGAGAAATGAAAGATGTTTATTGAAATCTCTTCTAAAATTTGCCCTTGGCTAGGTAAGCCTCTTCTTAAAATTTTAGTTAGGCCTGTTTCTAGGGCAGAGATAAGCTGTTGTTCAATCACGAGGCTATGACAGTGATTTTGATCTGTATTGCCAAAAAATTCACTACCAGCCAGCACCAAATGGACAGCAGTTCTAGTCTCATGAGGCAGAGAGGGAGGGAAGCAAGTATCAAACACTTTCAGTTATACATATCAGAAAACCTGACTCATTCTAACTTGAATAATAAATGGAATTTATTGGCTCGGATAACTGAGAAGTCCAAAGGAGAAGTTTGGAGTCAGTCATTGCTTTTAACCCTGTGACTAAACAGTCGCCACGCACCTGCCTTCTACAGTGTTCACTTTAGTCTAAGTTTGACTCCACTTGTGGTCCCAAGAGAGCTCCCTGAAGCTCCCCAAAGCACACGCTTTCTCATTCATACTCAGCAAGAAACAGAGGATTCCCTTGTCCTATTAATATTGCTGAGTTTCACTTGGATTGGCTCAGCTTAGGTCACATGCCTACCCGTGAACCAATCACTACAGGGAAGATGGCGTATAATGATTGGCTTAGTTTAGGATACGAACGCCAGGGATGGAATCTGATCCCCAAGAATTGCATGGATCTTCACTGGGAAATCAGGGCCTATGGCAAAAGGTAAGTGGAGAATGGGAGCTGGGAAGACAACCAATCTATACCCACCTGCTTCACCAGACTAGCAGCAGAATATTTTATTCACTCTACATTTATGACATGTATCTGTGTGCCCTGTTCTGGCACGAGGGGTGGGGTGTGGGGCCATGTTACTGTGCATGAGAGGAAAGGAAGAAGGAAGAGAAAGTGCTGCAATGAAGTGAAATAAGCAACATGGTGAAATAAGTAAGAAATAGTGAATAAGTAACTATGTATGCACACGGTGATGATAACTAATACCTACCTGGGCCTTAGAGCTTCCAGTATGCTTATCATACAGTTTGTTTGCTATTCCTCACAATTTGAAGAGGGACATTTGTCCTTATTTCTGGCTGCCCTGTATCTGAACCTCCTCCCTTATTTTAGGGAATACTCCACCTTATGAGTCTTAGTGGGAGGCAGGACCTTCTCTCACTACACAGGGTGAAAATGCCAGGATGTGGGCACACACCCTAGGTTTGGCCAAACAGGTGAACCCATGACCAGCTTTGAATTGTGACACAAGGAGGCGGAGACTATGGGAAACTCATTTTGGTTGTACTGGAGCAAGGGTGGCAGCAACCTGTAGTTTCTATGCAACAGAGCAAACAGGTCCCTCCCCCACCCCGCCACTCTGAGCGCCAGCAGTAGTGGCCACGGTGACAATGGTATGGGTGATGGTAGCAGCAATCCCCTAAATTTGACTGTTTGCTTTGGGGTATTGTTCCCTGCTGGGTCTAATCTCTGGTTTTCCAACCCTCCTAGCAATTCCATGGACCAACCAATATCCTTTAAATAAATTCACCTTCAACCAGAATCAGTTTTGTGGCTGCAGCTTATTGAAATACAACCTTTTGGGGTCAGGTTTTTTTTTTTTTATTTAAAAAAAAATTTTTAATGCTTTTTTATTTTTGAGAGAGACAGAGACAGAATGCGAGTGGGTTAGGGGCAGAGAGAGAGGGAGACACAGAATCCGAAGCAGGCTCCAGGCTCCGAGCTGTCAGCATAGAGCCGGTGCGGGGCTTGAACTCACAAACTGTGAGATCATGACCTGAGCAGAATTCGGACGCTCAACCGACTGAGCCACCCAGGCACCCCTGGGGTCAGTTTTATCATCCTCATTTTTCAGGTGAGAATATACAGGCTCTGAAAAAGTAAGTAACCAGTGCTGAGGATCACACTATCTTCCAGCTTGTTTTTTCGGTACATGCCTCATTCGTAGGTAATGGAGAAACTGGGAAAGGCCCCTTCAGTTCCCAAACAGTCCTACCCTCTCCCCGTATGTCTAGGGCCTAAAATGTACCATTAGAGATGGGTTCCTCGAAATCTGAAAGGCTTTTCACAGGCATGCATGGCAGGGATCTTGTGATCTTAGCTGAGACCAGGGATGGGGCAGGAAAGGTGGGGATTCTTACCTTAGAGAGGATTGTCTAACAGCTGCTTGAGAGTGGGGCCCATGAGAATGGATATGGGTGGGTGGCACAGGAGAAGGAGAGAAATACTAAAAGAAGAATAAGGTTGCCATGTGACTGGAGCCAAAAACAGAATTTGCCCCCACATTTCTTTATATATATATATATATATATATATATATATATATATATATTTATTTATTTATTTATTTCTGAGAGAGAGAGAGAGTCACAGAGGGGGTGACAGAGGATCCAAACTCTGTGCTGACAGCAGAGAGCCCCATGTGGAGCTTGATCTCACAAACCATAAGATCATGACCCGAGCCAAAGTTGGATGCTTAACTGACTGAGCCACCCAGGCATCCCTGCCCCTGCATTTCTATGGAGGATCTTTGGCTTGTCTGCTTAGTCTGCCTGGGTAAAGCCTGGAGGTGTCTTGGGGCGCCTGGGTGGCTCAGTCAGTTAAGCGTCCAACTTCGGCTCAGGTCATGATCTCACGGTCTGTGAGTTCAAGCCCTGCGTTGGGCTCTGTGCTGACAGCTCAGAGCCTGGAGCCTGCTTTGGATTCTGTCTCCCTCTCTCTCTGCGCCTCTCCCGTTCGTGCTCTGTCTCTCTCTGTCTCAAAAATAAATAAACATTAAAAAAAAAAAAAAAAAGAGTGGCGATGTCAGCAGGGGAAGCCCCAGGGAAGACAGGATTATTTGCTACTGATGGCTCTCAACCCTGAACACCTTTTAAAATCACCCAGGGAGGGGTGCCTGGGCGACTCAGTGGGTTGAGCGTCCGACTTCAGCTCAGGTCATGATCTCACAGCTCGTGAGTTGGAGCCCCGCGTCAGGCTCTGTGCTGACAGCTCAGAGCCTGGAGCCTGCTTTGGAGTCTGTGTCTCCCTGTCTCTCTGCCCTTTTCCCGCTCATGCTCTGTCTCTTTCCCTGTCAAAAATAAACATTTAAAAAAAAAAAGAAATCTTTTAAAATACTACCACCCTGCATCCCCTGAGAGGGGGGAGGGTAATAAAGGGTGGGTATGAGGGTGGAGGAGTCTCAGAGAGAAAAGGAAGATTGGAGGAAGCTCTTAAGAAGTGAGACTTTTAGGGGCAACTGGGTGGTGCAGTTGGTTAAGCATCTGACTCTTGATCTTGGCTCAGGTCATGATCTCATGGTTCATCTCATGTGCTGACATCATGGAGCCTCCTTGAGATTCTCTCTCTTCCTCTCTCTCTGCCCCACTCACATGCTCATGGGTGCACATGCTCTGTCTCTCTCTCTCTCAAAATAAATAAGTTAACTTAAAAAAAATGAAGAAGTGGACTTGAAGAGAGAGAATGTGCTTTGTAATAGTAAGGTAAGTTAACCATACTTTACTTTTCAAGGCTTTTATGGGAGTTGGATTTGGATTTCTTTTGGATGTGATTCTGTGCTGAGACAGGGCTAAATACAGCCTAGTTTTATTTGGGTTATACCCTATACCTATTTTACAAGTTTGCCCAAGGCTGGCCCTTGATTCTAGCCACACATTCAAATGGGACTAAGTGCTCCCTTGCCCAGATGTGGTAAGGTATGCCTGAATCCAAAGATACCCTCCAAAAAAAGAGCAAGTAACTGAGACTGTGCACTCTTGCATAAAGCCTCAGAGCACAACTCACACCCCCTTACCAGAAAAGTATTCAGTTACCAGGGATGCTCTGGCAGCCAGCAACTTCAGCCTCTAATTTTGATGAAAATACTTACCGAGACTGAATTGGCACAAACAACGTGCATTCACACCCAGCCAGCTGGACTCCATCTCAAGAGTACACGATAAAGCTCCAGAAGGTGAAGAGATTGATGCTATTTATGGAACAATCTGCAGTCATCTTTCTGTTATAGGTCTGGGTGGAAATGGTGCAAGAGAATATACAAGCTATAAGAAGAAAGCAGCTACTGAAATGGTAAAAGCCCACCCAGGAGCCAAAGCTCCCAGGAGACCCTGAGCGCCAAGGACACAGAACAAGGCAGTGGGTTTGCAAAAGGACCCTTGTGAGAAGCAATTGCTAGCTCATATGCTCACTAGAGAAAGGAAACACTTTTTGCAACACCCAAAGAAAGGAAAGAACAGACAATGAAGCCAGATAAAATAGGGTGAACCGATGCAATTAAAGATACGACGGAATGAGTGGAAATTATAGCAAATCTCTAGGGGCACCAGAGCAGATGTTCCCACCAGGTTCTTGAATGCTGCTTCCCAGCACCACCCCACTCCTCGCTCTAATCTTTGTCTCCTTCCCAGCACTTTATTCTGTTCTGCAGACATTCCATCCATTTGTTAGTTCATCCAACAGACCTTGACTAAACACGGCCTCTATGCCAGACCGAGTACAGGCTCTGGACACAAAGAAGTGAAGAAAACACAGTTAAGATCAGATTAAGAAGACCCTCGGGCCTTAAGCACTGAATAGATTATGGTGTCCCCTTCCTGAAAGAAAATTTAAAAAAAATTTTTTTTTCAAAATGCCACAAACCTTACATATATGCTAAAATTAAAATAGCTTCTTTCTAGATTCAAGGATTACAAAATTCTGGTTCCATTAGTTAAAGGTGAACATTTCTCTTGCTTCCACTTTGGTGTTCTTGCTTTGCTGGTGTCTTAAGGGGTGGCCCAGTTATGGATATTTTTTTCCCTGCCCTTCAAAAGCCCATGGGAGGATGACCCTTGCTTTTCTGGCTACCATGACTGCTCTTCTCTTTCCCAATTTCTGGTAGTCATTCATGGTTGTTAATGAGTGAAAGGAAGATGGGGCGGCAGCAAGGGAAGAATTAGCATTCTGGAAAAAGGACCAGCCTGCTTGCTGACAAAATCCCACAAAAAGCATTGGTCTCTTGTATGAAGGTACTGAAAGAGCTTTTGGTAGTCGTGCTTCAAGGTGTGGAGAAGGTTTGGAGCACACTAAGTATAGTTTCCATCTTAGAGTGCACTAAGTCATGTTGTACTTTTACCACTAGCTAGAAATACAGAAATTGGGGGGTTATATGACCCCAGGCATAAAGATATGGCTTCAACAAATGTGCCTTCTTTACCATAGCCTTGAGCACTAGAATTATGGTCACTTCTCGAAGCTGAACTCAGGTACCAGTGGAGCCCAGAGACTAAAGCTTGGGGATAATGTTAAACCAGGCAGAACTTGGTGGATAGCAGGTCCAGAGAAAAGCAGTATAGGAATGGGTCAAGGCCATTAAAAAAATAAAGGCAAGATGAAGTAGCCAAAGGAGAATATAGGAAGAGGGAATGTGAACATGCTAGCAAGGGAGGGTAGGCTGTTAGGAGGCCTGGATGGGATTTTGGCTACTTGGCCCAACAGAATGTTGTTTAAGTGGAACCCCCACCTCCCAGTTTTTAAGTTAGCCTGAGAGATCATACAGGAACGTGCCCATGTATGCTTAGATAAACTCATAGCTGAGAGATGTACAAGTTAAGTGAGATTAGAAATGTCTGGGCTATATCTCTGATTTGTGGTTGTCAGTGAAGTGAAGAACAAGGACTCTGAAAGACTTTTGGATATCATGAGAATACAAACATTCTTAAAAATCAAGATGAATATACAGATGTGTATTGTTTTACCTGCCTCAAAGAGTATTCTGCTTCTTTGGAAACTGCCCCTTCCCTATTCCAGACATAGTTATGGTGGGGTAGTCCAATCATAGTTTCCCCATTCTCCTGCTACAAGGCTGGCACACAACCCAGGTCAGTCTCCACCATAAATATGGTGATTGGTTCAGGGACAGTGTGTACTCCAAGCTAGAATAATCAGGGTTTTTTTTTTTTTTTTTTTTTAATGTTTACTTTTGAGAGACAGAAAGACAGAGCACGAGCGAGGGAGGGGCAGAGAGAGAGAGGGAGTCACAGAATCTGAAGCAAGCTCCAGGCTCTGAGCTGTCAGCACAGACCCTGATGCGGGGCTTGAACTCATGAACTGTGAGATGATGAGCCAAAGTCTGATGCTTAACCAACTGAGCCACCCAGGCACCCCAGGAGGGATCTTTTTGAAATGAAGAAATGTAAGAAGGGCATAGCCTCAGGATAAAAAACAGTTATTTCCCCAAAATGACATTTGGATATGTTCTGCCACATTATTCTTACTCTTTTTATTTCATTGCTGATTAATTTTTTAAAAATCTTCCCAGATCACCGATTTGGAGACCCGAGTTTGGAACTAGTAGATACTACAAAGTAGGAATTGATGGCACCACCAGTGATAGAAATCCTGAGCTCACCAAACCATTATTCTCATCCAATATGACATTTCTAGTGTCCTGAGAGCATGCTTTCTTTCATATGGAAGAATCTTTTTTTTAATGTTTGAGTTTATTTTTGAGAGCACGCAGGCAGGGGAGGGGCAGAGAGAGAGGGACAGAGAATCTGCTGTGCTGACAGCAGCGAGCCTGATATGGGGCTTCAGATCATGACCTGAGCCAAAGTCTGGACGCTCAACTGACTGAGCTACCCAGGTGCCCCTCACATGGAAGAATTTAATTAAAAAATGGCCCAGAGACAGCTACTGAAAGACTGAGACCAGAGAGGCCTCTTCACGAGAGGATGACAGTGAAGGCTGGGCAAACAGTATTTTCCTAACCCTGATACCATTAGATAGCACATTCGTGGTTCTCCTGCACCTATGCTCTAATTTGCGTGCTTTTAATGGGTCACCTGCTTAGCCAGCAAAAGCTTCTGCAGCTGCGGCTTCCCAGAAGCCAGGAAGTGAAACAACCCAAAGTTGACGTAGTCAGAGAGGCTGAGTCTGCGTTGGTGGTGGCAAGGTGAGAAGAAAATATAGCAAGTGTGAAACCACAAGGAAATTCATAGTTGGTTCCAAGGTTCAGCCTTTGCAGCGGAGTCCCAGAAAATCCTGAGAGCCTGAACGCTGACTAAGCTTCATGCACCTGCCTAGGAAAGAGGTGAATGGACATGGCAAAGTGAGGTGGTCCAGGAATTCTCAATGTCTGCAGTCTACCCCCTTCATATTTTATTAAATTAGCATAATTAATGACATTTATGCTGATTTAATAAAATAGCATCACAAAATTCCTTAATGGTATAGCCAAAAGTATTTACATATTAAAAAAGACACAGTTGAAAGGAATCTGTGTCATGTGATTAATATGATACTCCCAGCATTTGTATACATATATATAAAACAAGACTTTATTTTTTAATGTTGATTTATTTATTTTGAGAGTGAAAGTGGGGGAAGGGCAGAGAGAGAGGAAGAGAGAGAGAATCCCAAGTAGGCTCTGCACTGACAGTGCAGAGCCCAACACGGGGTTCTAATTCACAAACCATGAGATCATGACCTGAGCCGAAGCTGGACGCTTAACCAACTGAGCCATCTAGGCATCTCTCAAATAAATAAGACTTAAAATATATTTTCTATGTTTTTTCCTTCTAGGTAAGTAGCTTGCAGCAGAAAAAGGTCTATGCTAAAACACATATAGAAAAATAGTCACATGGGGCTCCTGGGTAGTTCAGTCAGTTAAGCATCTGACTCTTGATCTAAGCTCAGGTCTTGATCTCGGGGTCATGAAATAAAGCCCAGTGTTGGGCTTCACGCTGGGCATGAAGCCTACTTTAAAAAAAAATCACTTGGGGCGCCTGGGTGGCCTAGTCGATTAAGCCTCTGACTTCGACTCAGGTCATGATCTTGTGGTTCACAAGTTTGAGCCCCATGTCAGGGTCTGTATTGACAGCTCAGAGCCTGTAGCCTGCTTCAGATTCTGTGTCTCTTCCTCTCTCTGCCCCTCTCCCACTCACGCTCTCTTTCTCTCTCAAAAATAAATGAACATTAAAATAAAACTTTTTTTAAAATCACGTACTGTCAGAAGAATCACAAATAAGGACTCATTTTTATGCGCTCCATTGGGGATTCCCTCTCACCATGCTCAAGCTCTCATACTCTATGCCAGTCTCTGCTCCTATGGAGAAGCCCTCCTCATCCTACTTGGGCTCTGACACCCTCATCAGATCACCTCCATGCGTGGACACCTTCCCCATCTGGCTCAGACTCTGACACCCTACCCTCAGCCACCACCACCACCACACCACATGGACACCCTTCTCACCCTGCACAGGCTCCAACTCCTTGAACTCAAGCAGCCCTCCAACTCCAGTACCCTGCACAGATTCTGAAACCCACCCTGTGTGGGCCTGCTCCCCTGCATGGATGCCCTCCTTGCTCCACTCAGGCTCTGACACCCTGTGACGGGACACACCACCACATGGATGTCCTCCTCACTTTCCATGCCAACTCTTCTTTGTTCAAACATGAAGGACCTATTTTGTAATTATCTGTATTGTTTTGCTTTATTTATAGATTTACATAGATTTGACTTCATTAGTCCTGTATAATATTTTCCCCATTCCCTAGTTTTTTATTCTGAAATGTCTTAATTGGCTGGATTTCATCATCAGGTAGCTTTTTCAAAAAGTGGTCTCAAAAGAAGTTTGAGTGGGAGAGAGCCAAAGCATAAGAGACTCTTAAAAACTGAGAACAAACTGAGGGTTGATGGGGGGTGGGAAGGAGGGGAGGGTAGGTGATGGGCATTGAAGAGGGCATCTTTTGGGATGAGCACTGGGTGTTGTATGGAAACCAATTTGACAATAAATTTCACATATTAAAAAAAAAAAACCCAAAAAACAAAAAAAACAAAAAGTGGTCCCATATGCCGTACCTTCGTTGAGCTTAAGCACATGTGAGACTATTTGTGGATTGCCTTCATACACAGGTAGAAATTTGGCTGGGTATAAAATTCTTGGGTCACACTCATTTTTTTTAAAACTCTGTAAACATTGCTCTATCATTTTCTGACATGGGCCATTACTATAAATGAGTTTGAATCCAGCTTTACCTCTTCCTATTACAATTGACTTGTGTTTTTTGCCTAGATATGTGTAGGGTTATTCACTTGTTTATCAAGTTTAGTCATTTCATGTGACTATCATGTTTTTATGCCTCTGGCATTAATTTTTCTTATGACACAATGTATAATTTAAATTTGTAGATTCTGTTCTTCATTTCAGGAAATTATTTCTCTCTTTGAATATTTTTTATTCTGCATTTGCTCAGCTCTATACTTCAGGTATACCAAGTATATATGTATATGGTAGACTTCTGTTGTCTTTTTTCAATGTGTATCATTTCTATGACTGCAAAATTCTATATAGACATAAAATGTCTTAGTTTGAGCTGTTGTAGCAAAAATACAACATAGTCTGGGTGGCTTACAAACAGAAAATTATTTCTCTTAGTTCTGAAAGCTAGGAAGTCCAAGATCAAGGTGCCAGTAGATTCAGTGCTTGGTGAAAGTCCACTTCCTGGTTCATAGATGGCTGTCTTCTCACTGTGTCCTCACATGACAGAAGGGGCAAGAGAACTCTGTAGGGTTTCTTTTATAAAGACACTAATCCCATTCATGAGGGCTCCATCCTCATGACCTTATTACCTTCCAAAGGCCCCATCTCCTAATGCCATCACCTTGGAGGTTAGGATTTCAACATATGAATTTTGGGGAGACACAGACATCCAGTTTATAACATAAGCGTAATTATTATTATAGGTATGATCCAAATATGGGAATGTTAATGTTATTTTTCAGTTCAGGTCTTAGATACTAAAAACTTTGTGGATAGTCTTTAGTGTGTATGTATGTGCTTGTGTGCATGCATGGGAATGTGAGTACATTGTTTTCATATGAAACATTAAAAAGAACCAAATGTGTGCTACATGCCTGCTACTGTTTATAGTAATATTGAAGGGGAGAAAACAACACTTATTTTGGGACAGATATAACACAAGGTCCAAGTTTTATAAGTATGTGAATGTGTAGTCTCTGATATAGTAGGCTGAGGTAAAAGATATCACAGCAGCTAATTTGTTTTCCAAGAACTACAGAGACCAGACAATAATTAGAACCAATTTTTATTTAATGTTTAAATGATGCTTAAAAATTGTACAAGGCAAGGACATAAGTACTTTATGCATTTTATTTGATTTTCATTTGCACAGTAACTATGTAAAATTATTATTATTAAGCCATCATTTAATAATCCCCCATTTAATAATGGGGGGACTATCTTAGAAGGGTTAAATAAGTCTTCAGAGTTGCCTTACTAGTAAGTGGTAGAGTGGGTTTGGAAGCTGAGTTTCCCAGAGCGGTGTCTCCACATTAATCTGGATTCTGGATTCACTCCCTTTCTGCTACCGTAGAAAGTCCTGAAGGAGGAAGAGAGATGCATGTGCCTCTAAAGGGTACTCATATTTTAAGAAGTCAAATCTGTTGGTTCCCATGAATACATATTATCTTTACAGAAATATGTTGGAACTGTAAAACATATGGACTGGAAAGACATTTTTAGTTGCTGTCACCCACTCACTTTTTTTCAACTGCTCCTTTGATCCTCTCTCTTAAGGTCCCAAAAGGCACTCAAGTTCAACATGTTTAAAATTAAATTCATTGTTTTATGCTCCAATAACTTTTTCTTCCTCAGTTCAATCATTGACACCTTCCTCTCTTTGCTTTCTACATGCCATCAGTCACCAAAGCTTATTGCTCTGTCTTCTCATCACTTCGTTTTCTTGAATCTGTCCCTTTCCATTCAAAATGTCACCACTCTTATTCAACCTTTTTTATTACCGCTGACATGGAATGTTGCACACCAGAGGTGCCTGACAGGTCTCCTGGCCTACCATCTTATTGCCTCTCTCTTCCTTTATCTCTTACGTAGGTTCAGACTTCTCTTTCTAAGCAGTGGTTTTCAAATTCTTTTGAAAGCACACTGTCCCAATAAAAATGCTTGAGCATGAATTTCTAGTATATTTCTTTATTTCTAAGCAATGTATACATATGACTAAACATATATGAACACTGCAAAATGGGCATAAGAATATAAATTAAAGGGCCGCTTAGGTGGCTCAGTCAGTTAAGTGTTCGACTTGATCTCAGCTCAGGTCATGATCTCATGGATCGAGCCCCAAGTCTGCATCCCAAGTCTATATTGTCAGTGCAGAGCCTGCTTGGGATTCTCTCTCCCTTTCTCTCTGCCCTTCCCCCCCCAACTCGTACACACACACACACACACACACACTCTCTCTCTATCTCTCTCTCAAAATAAATAAGCTTAAAAAAAAAAGAATGTAAATTAAAAGGGAATAGAGAGGAAATGAATATTTTTACCTAAATTTGTATTTGATTTTTCAGAGTTCAAAAACATTTTTGTTCTCTATATACCTGAATAAATTTCACTGTTTTTTAAAACTTTATTTATTTATTTTTGTGAGAGAGTGCAGGAGGGGCAGAGAGAGAGAGAGAATCCCAAGCAGGCTCCACACTATTGGTATAGAGCCTAATGTGGGGCTCAAACTCACAAACAGTGAGACCATGACCTGAGCCGAACCCAAGAGTCAGATGATTAACCGACTGAGCCACCCAGGCGCCCAGATTTCACTGTTTTTGTTTTAATGTTGGTTTAATAATTTGTGACTCAGAGATTCACAAATATATTTCTAAGTTCAGTTTATTTTGGAAATAGGTTTTATTAATTGTCATAGCTGAAAATGATACAAAGTAATATAGTATTAAAATGCACTAAAACTACATTACTAAATCCTAATATTCATTTCCATCCACCAATTATGTGAAGTTTTATTGAAATTCAGCCAATACATTTACTGATGTCAAAGAGTTATTCTTGCAAGCCAATTAAAAGGTATTGTAAACCTATGTCTGGAATATTAATAGATTCGAGGGCTGTGTTTCCAATTTTTTTTAAGCACGAAGATACAAATGTTTCTTAGGTAATGTTACAGCTTTGTCAATTTCAGGAATAAAATAACAACGGATTTCCAAGCATCCATTTTCAAAATGGTCTCAGTAAAAAGAGTTTCTTTGCAAAAGCATTTATTTTCACCTTCACTATTAAACACCTTTTTTTTTTTAAAGATACTGTTTAAATGTATTTATAATTTTAATATCTACTGTGTAGCACAGTATTGAAGGTCACTTGGCATAAGAGAAAAGGTCAGAAATTTTGGAATCCTAGTCTTTTTGTAAGAGAGAAAAATGTGTAATTCATCTCTAAGTTGGCAATTCTTTTAAGGTCTCTACTCCCAGAATGACCTATGAACCTGTCTGATACAATTGATTTTTATGGTCTCTCCCTATTTCATTACACAATATTATAAAGATTCTACTACTTAGGGCCACAGTATGTAGAGCATGCAACTCTTGATCTCCGAGTCATGAGTTTGAGCCCTGCCTTGGGCATAGAACTTACTAAAAACAAAAACAAATAAACAAAAATCAAACAAAACAAAACAAAAACACCCCCCCACATACACAAGATTCTACTACTTAAAAGTCTTGGGGGTGTTTGGGTTTTGTTTTTATAAAAATGGCCCTAACAATGATACCCTACAGCACACAAATTCGTCTCAGGAGACTTCACTTAAACCATTTAAGACACTTAACTCACATACAGACAAGTGTGCCTGCCACTATCAATCCACATATTAGATATCAGGAAGGCTTCATTTTTTTAAAGAAATATAAATAGAAGTTATATATTTTTTTCTGTACTCCAGGGCATCCCCAGGGATGAGCACACATACCACCCTCTGATCCTTCACTTTCCTGCCAAGAAACCAACATCACCAACTCACTGTTTGTCCTGAGCCAGTTTTTCTGCTGGGCACAGTCTGACTTCAGCATCTTAGTTACCAGGTACAATTTTCCTGCCTTGTGTCCTCATTCCTTTGTGCTTAGGTTTGAATCCCAGACTTAAAAAATTTAATAAAATAAAATAAAAGCAAGTGCTACAGAGTTTATTCCTGGCCTAGTATTGTTCTGATAAACATATTTATTTAGTCATCACAACTCTATGAAATAACATTACTATCCCTGTTTTACAGAATATGAAACTTAGGGATTACATAACTTCTCCAGAGTTAATACTTACCTAGTGATGGAGGTGAGTGGGTTTGAGTCTAGGCAGTTGAACTCCAGAGGCTATGCATGTGACACCTGATTCTTCTGCCCTCTTTCATGCCATGGCCATGTGCCATGTGTCATGGCTAACTGTGGAAGGGGCAGAGAGACATTTCTAAGCCAGACAGCTTTCAACCCATAGCATGGCCAAGACTAGAAGTCCAATACCAAATTCAATAGGAGGCCATGCTGCTTCTGAGTAGATCAGATACTCTAGTTCAACAACATTGGCACTGGCTGGGAGCTGAAATACAAAAGACTAGAAGCCAGAGATGTTTCAAAAGCTAGAGTGAAAAACGGGCTGTTGCTGACTCCAAGGAAAAGAGCCTGGTAGCCAAGAAATGGACTGACACAGGAATATGAACAATAGCAACCAGTTATTAAGACACTGTCTTAACCACTTTATGTTCCTTGTCCATCTAACTCCCACAATGACCCTGTAAAAGAGATACTATTATGCCTTCATTTCCTAGACAAAGAAAATGAGACTCGAAAAACTCAAGTAATTTTCCTAAGCTGCATAACTAAATTAAGTGGCTCAGCCAGGATTTAAACCTGGCTATGTCTGAATTACATATGCCAAAGAGTGACTTATTGTGGAGGAGTTTGCCACCACCAGCCTCTCCATAATCTCCGTTATATGCCCAAAGCCACCCCAAGTAAATATACATCTAAGGAAAACCAATTGTTAACGCTGTAAATGCAGTTTCAACACAAGACCTCCTTCCAACCAGATTGCTGCACCTTGAACTTCCCCAGTCTTATTCCAAAGGTGAGCTGTGAACAGGGGAGCTCTATACCCACTCACCACTGGGAAACATCTACAGGTAAGAGAGACAAGAGGAGAAGTGAACTTGTACCCTCCTTTCTCCAACTTTGGATTGAGAGCAAGTGACACAAAGAATCGGGAACCGGTTGTGGTGCCTGGTGCCTGACGGTAGTGGTGGCAGAAACATCCATTTGCAGGGGCTACACTTTTAGCAGTGGGGCAATGTCCAGGGCCTCTGGGGAACATTGTCCAATCTCTGTCATTCGATGGCTCAGCAGTCATAGTCATAATATCTTCCTGGACTGATTTATGGTAATATTTAGGCTGTGGTTCTGGTTACTGCTGGGACACCCCTTGTTTTGACTATTTTCAGAGCCTGCTTCTCCATCATTCCCAGCAATATCGCCTTAGTAAATTTTCTTTTGTGCTTAATCACTTAGAGTTAATTTCTGTTGCTTGCAACCAAGAACACTGACTGAACAATGATTAAATTTTCATTTTCATTGCCACTATCACATTGCACCTTATTTCCAAAAGTTTTAAAAAAAGAACTAGTGGCTCAAAAGTAGTTCATTAAAATATTAATACAGTCCACACATAATGGTAAGAGACTGAAAACTTTCCTTAAAAACAGGAATAAACCAAGGAGGTCTGCTTTTACTACTTCTGTTCAACATTGTACAGATGTTCCATTTGGGACAATCAGACAGGAAAAAATAAATGAAAGGCATTCACATAGGAAAGGAAAAAGTAAAACTATATTTTCAGGTGATGGAATCTGATCTTTTATACAGAAAATCCCAAGGACTCCACTAATAACTATTAGAACTAATAAACAAGTTCAGCAAGGTTGGAGGACACATGATCAGCATGCAGAAATCACCTGTCTTTTGGCACCCCTGGATGGCTCAGTCCATTAAGTGTCCAACTCTTGATTCCAGCTCAGGTCATGATCCCTGGGTTGAACATAGAGCCTACTCAAGATTCTCTCTCTCCCCCTCTGCCCCTCTCTCCTGCCTGCGTGCACACTCAAAATAAATAAAATAAAAAACAATTAACTGTATTTCTATAAAGTAGCAATGAACAATCTGAAAGTGAAATTAGGAAAACAACTCCATTTACAATGGCATCAAAAAAATTAAAACTCTTAGGAATCAATTTAACAAAGGAAGTGTAAGTCTTGTACTCCAAAAACTACAAGACATCTTTGAAAGAAATGAAAGAATATCTAAAAAACTGGAATTTTTCACATGCTCATGAGTTAAAATTGTTAAGATGACAATACTCCAAATTGCTACACAGATTCAGTGAAATTCCTATCAAAATACCAGTGTTCTCTCCTGCAGAAATTGATAAGTTGATCTTAATGTTTCATGGAAATTCAAGGGACTTGGAATAGCCAAAAAAATAATCTTGAAAAAGAAGAACAAAGTTGGAGGACTCATACTTCCTAATTTCAAAACCTAGTAAAAAGCTATCATCATCAAAACAGTGTGGTAATTGCATAAGAATGGACATATATAAATCAATGGAATGGAATTGAATGGCCAGAAATAAATCTTCCCGTTTTTGGTCAGTTGGTTTCTGGCAAGGGTGCCAACACCATTCGGGGAAGAAAAAATAGTTTTTTCAACAAATGCTGCCCACACAACAAGATGTCCATATACAAATGAATGAATTTAAATTCCTATCTCACACTGTATGTAAAAAGTTAACTCAAAATGGATCATAAACCTAAATATAGGAGCTAAAACTGTAAAATTCTTGGAAGAAAACATAGCAGTACATCTTTGTAATTTTGGATTGGGCAATGTGGTCTTACATATGACACCAGAAGCTTATACTTGACATGACAGAGAAAAAAGGAGGTAAATTACACTTCTTCAAAATTAAAACTTTTGGGGGGGCCTAGCAGCCTCAGTTGTTGGAGCATGTGACTCTTGATCTCTTAAGTTCGAGCCCTACATTGGGTGTAGAGATTACTTAAAAATAAAATCTTTTTAAAAAAATTTAAAACTTTTGTGCTTCAAAGGACACTACCAGGGAAATAGAAGGACAGCCCACAGAATGGGAGAAACTATGTGCAAATCATGTATCTGATAAGGAATTTGTATTTAGAACATATAAAGAATCTTAGAACTCAACAATAAAAAGAAAAACAACTCAGTTGAAAATGGGCAAGATTTAAGCAGATATTTTTCCAAAGACAATGTACCAAAAGCACATGAAAAGATGTCCAACATTGTTCAGTAGGGAAATGCAAATAAAGACCACGATGAGATTGCTAAAGGGAACGGAGTTTCTTTTGAGGATGATGAAAGTGTTCTAAAACTGATTGGGTGATGTTTGCACAATTGCGAATGTATCAAAATCACTTTATTGTAAACTTTTAAAAATAGATTTGATTTTGGGGGCACCTGGATGGCTCAGTCAGGTAAGCATCCAACTCTTGATTTCAGCTCAAGTCATGATCTCACGGTTCATGAGGTCCAGTCCCGTATCAGGCTCTGTGCTGACAGTGCGGAGCCTGCTTGGGATTCTCTCTCTCCCTCTTTCCCTGCCCCACCCTCTGCCTCTCTCTCTCTCTCTCAAAATAAATAAACATTAAAAAAATAATAAATGGGTGAATTGTATGGAGGTAGATTATATCTCAATAAAGCTGTTAACCAAATATCCACAATGAGATGCCACTTTATGCCCACTAGGATGGCTAAAATAGAAATGACAGACAATAACAAATGATGATGAATACACAGAAAAATTACAATCCTTGTACACTGCTGATCGTAAAATGGCACAGCGACTTTAGAAGCTTTTCAGATCGTTAAACATAAAATTACTATAAGACCCAGCAATTTGTCTCATAGGTATATACCGAAGAGAAATAAAAACACATGTCCACACAAAAACTTTTACATGAATGTCCATAGCAGTATTATTCGTGATAGCTAAAAAAAGTAGAAACAATCTAATTGTCCACAAACTGATGAAGGGATAAGCAAAATGTGTCATATCCATATAATGGAATAATATTTGGCCATAGAAGGGGATGGAGAAAAATGATACATGTTACAGCATGGATGCATCTTGAAAACATCATGCCAAGTGAAAGAAGTCACACAAAAGACCACATATTGTGTGATTACGTTTATTGCAAATGTCCAGAATAAGCAAATCCATAGAGACAGAAAGTAGATCAATGGTTTTCAGGGGCTGGAGGGAAAGGGGAAATAGGGAGTGATTAATAATGGGTAGAGGGTTTCCTTTTGGGGTGACAAAAATGTCCTAAAATTTGATAATAGTGATGGTCGCACAACTCCATGAATATTCTGAAAACCACTGAGTTACACACTTTCAAAGGGCAAATTTTATGTGAATTATATCTTAACCTGTTACTAAAGTTTGGGTTTTTTAATTGTTTTTTTTTATTTTTTTTAATGTTTATTTATTTTTGAAGGAGAGAGAGACAGAGTGTGAATGGGGGAGGGGCAGAGAGAGAGGGAGACACAGAACCCAAAGCAGGCTCCAGGCTCTGAGCTGTCAGCACAGAGCCCGACACGGGGCTCAAACCCACAAACCATGAGATCACGACCTGAGCCAAAGTCGGACGCTTAACCACTGAGCCACCCAGGTGCCCCTGTTATTAAAGTTTTTTTAAAAACCACAAATATAGTAATGTGACTACCACAAGTAAAAATAGCATTATAAATAGTGAACAGGACTCTAGTGAAAATATAAAGTATGATTCTGTATGTTATAGGATAAACACCTGAAAATGTGATTATTTTGCACAAGTGTGCAAAAAAATAGCAGCCAAATTCTAAGAGGGATAGTGAGTACCTGAAAATTGGATATTACTGGGCTAGCAATTTATTCATCTCTATTCCTCAATGTATTATTATGAACTTGTTCATATATAAGCATAAAGCCACCCGTGACTTTTTACTGGCTTTTTTGAACAAAATACGGTGACCCCTCAGTAAAGAAATAATATTTTTTCTAGAATAAGAGCAAAATAATGCTTTCCAAATTGATGAATTTTGTTTCTAAAGGCAGACAGAAAATATCATAACTATAGCAACATGATTGAAATCTACATTTCTGCAGCAAAACAAGGCTATAAATCATTCTATTGCCAAAAAGGTATAAATCCAATTACGGAGCTAATGACACATTTTATGCTTGAAGAGAAAGCAAACAGAAGTCCTTTATCTAGTGATGCTCTAGGCCGTTGCAAAAATTCAACAGCGTACCATGTAAAAGGGCAATTACTATTATGTGTGCATCCTGGAAGATACTTCCCTAGACATAGGAAGGAAACAGCTGATGTTCTATGTACAAAACAGCCTTTGGCATACATGTGCTACATATAGTAATGGGAAGATGCTCCATGACACTTTATTCTATTCATCACTGCAGATCCATGCTGTGGGAGAAGAGAGTTTTCATCTGTAATAATTATTACATGAGAAAATACATGTTGGGGTCAGTACTGATGGAAACCTGGCCATATGCTTAGCAAAGAAGAGCGTTATTCTAGGAATAAAAGGTTGCACCTGAATGCCAATCCACGCACTGCTTCACTCACAGAGAACAAAGCAAACAACAGATGCCCGACCTTGAATCAGGGACGAAAGAAGGAGAGGAGATTGCAAATATGCAATACAACCAATGAGGAAATGTCTTTTCAGCATGTTTGAGAAGGAACAAGATTCTGCTTTTATAAGTGGAGGCATGTCATCTGTTGAGGAAAGGCGTTCCCACACATTTTTTTAAGATAAAGAAAGTGATTTATAGTATTTCTTTGTGACACTCATCCTGCCTGTAGAGGTACTTCTCTAATGTCAGCTCTGTGTTCACATTCTTGCATGGCCTGAACTTGGCCCTTCAAGACTGATATAGCAACAAGTTTTAAAAGTTGAGCATGGGATTAAACTAGCAGAATTGCTTAAGACAGAATTTCTTAAGAAGATGTAAACAACCTATATTGGTTATTTATTGCTGTGTAGAAAATCACCCCAAGACTTAGCAGTTGATAGCAATAAACATTTATGATCTCACAGTTTCTGTGGGGCAAGAATCTGGGAGCAGCTTAGCTGGGTAACTCTGGTTCAGGATTCTTCACAAAATTGTGGTCAAGCTATTGGTGGGGGCTGCAGTCATCTCAAGGCTTGACTGGAGAAGGATCCATTTCCAAGTTCACTCAGGTGGCTGTTGGCAGACCTCCATCATCTCTGGCTGTTGGCTGGAGACAGCAGTTTATTGCCATATGCGTCTCCCCATGGCAGCTGGATTTCCTGAGTAAGTGGGCAAGATGGCAACAGAGGGAGAGCAAGACAGAAGCCACTGTCTTTTTGTAACCTAATCTCAGCAGTGACATCCTATAGCTTTTGAATATTCTATTTGTTGGAAATGAGGCAGTGAGTCCTGCCCACACGCAAGGAGAAGTGATTACACACAGGTATGGATACCAAGAGGGAGGGATCATTGAGGCCTTCTCTAAGATTTCCTGTCACACTATCCATATACTTCTATATGTGTGACTTTACCTGGACCAACAGTGCCCCATGATTCACAAGGTTTTGTTCAGTAAAGCTCTCTACTCCTCCATCTGTCATGGCCTGAATTCTCAGTGCTCTGTGATCCAGAGGCATACCTTGACCAACCATGTTAATCACTGAAGGTAGATGCAAGGTCCAATGCCCTTGGGTACACATCTATTATAGAGCTGGTGGGTTTCCCGCTGCCTCCTTCATTGGCATGGCTATTTGGTAGAACAGGTCTAAGTCTATTCTTCTTCGCCATGGCAGGGACAAAGGTTATCTTTAGATAGTAGGCCCTCTTAGCCAGGATACATTGAGAAACTAATTATCCCTATCTTTCAAATGGAGTCGGTCTGACCTGACCTGAGAGGTCAGTGGGTTCAACCTGAGAGGATGCTCTATCTTTATGGCTTGGAAGTTGGCTCTCAAATAAGAGTGGCCTGAATTGAGGCAATGAGTCTCTTATTGATCTGCTTCATCAGGGAGTAGAGACAGCTGGTTGTCCTTCAATTTCCATTTTCCTTGGACTTAGTAATAAAATCTCTGATTATTACCTGGGCACATGGCTGCCTGGAATAAAAACAACAAGGATCAGTCTTCTTGCAGTTAGATGCAGTCTTCATGCGTAACCATGTTCTGGCCAATGAGATATAAGCAGTAGTTGGTATGAGCAATATGAGCAGTTTCTAGGAAACAGCCTTATAAGAAAGTAGTATGCCCTGCTTTGCCCTTCTTCCTTTGTGTTGGCTATAGTAGGGATACGATGACTGGAAGTCTAGCAGCCATGTTGAGATAACCTTGGGAACCATAACCATGCAGGATAAAGCAATATGCAAGAAGGACACTATGGCATATCTTACCAATCCTGAGATGACTATCTCTGGACTTCTTAAATATGAGAGAGAAATAGATTTGTATATTTAAGTTATTTCCAGATTTTTCTGTTACTTCTAACTGATTCTAATCCTAACTAATGATGTGGCTTTATTCAAGAACAGACAATCTTGCCATGACCTTAGCTCCCCCACTATTTCCTACAATATTCTTCTAGTAGGCAGGCATTGTCTCTAAATATAAGGCAAAGAATTAAAGCAAACATTGTTAGGTTTCCACTGGCAATTCTGCAATCTGCAGAAAGCTGGATGCTCCTGCTGAACTGTAGGGATGGGGCTAGTCCTTGGGGTTCTCGTTAGATAAAAGGACCAACAGGTGCCTGTGGGGCTCCAAACTGAGCCCTCCTGCCATCTGTCCTGGGTGTTGCCTAAGTCCAAAGGCCTGACAGGTTCAAGATGTGTAGGTCAAGTCCTTGTCTAACTCAGATATGCAGAGCCAGCAAGTACCTTTAAGAATAAGGAGTGGGAGTTGCCAGGGATGAGGAAGTACAGATAAAAGACAAGTGAAGCTGTCTTCTGGAAGACGGTGGGGACTGGACAAAAACAAAAAGCCCGTATCAAGCACCAACGTGGACAGTGTTTGTGTTGTGTATGCAATGCCAGCCAGAGGGCCTTGGGAAACAAAGACCATGTCTGTTTTCCTTTCATGGCCTCTGCTCCACGGTGTCAATTACTTTCTCTAATGAAACCCACACCAGGCTTATGCCAGGGCTATGCTCAGCTCCCACTCTCCTTTTTACTGCATGCCAAGGAAATAACTTGGCTCTAAGCATACCTAGGAGGCATTTCTGAGGTATTTTGTGCTGATAGAGAACCCAGAGTACCTACCAGTTTCTTCTTCTTCTTTTTTTTTTTTATGTTTTTATTTATTTTTGAGACAGAGAGAGAGAGAGACAGAGCACAAGTGGGGGAGGGGCAGAGAGAGAGGGAGACACAGAAACCAAAGCAGGCTCCAGGCTCTGAGCTGTTAGCCAGAGCTGGATGCAAGGCTCAAACCCAAGAACCGTGAGATCATGACTTGAGCTGAAGTCAGGCATTTAACTGACTGAGCCACCCAGCCGCCCCTACCTACCAGTTTCTTAAGCCCATAGCACTCCTAATGTAGAATGCAAGTCCTGCCTTGTAGAGAGGGCAGGAAATCACCTTAGGCATTAGGAGAATTTCAGTAATTATAACCTGCTATCAGAATTCTGGACTGTGCACATTTTTTAATGCTTCTGCACTACACTTAACTTTAGTTTGATAAACTCACTCCAATATCTTGAGACTGTTCTCTGTTGGTATAGGCTGGTCCAAGAATGCCTCTAGTTCAAAATCCATTACCCAGTGCCTACTATTTTTAAATATAGTTCCAAAAATTAGGCAGAGGGACACTCCCTGACCCAGAAGTGGTCTGTGTGAGAGCCTTAGTGGAAACGGTATGGATTCTCAAGTCAGGCAGACCTGCAGTGAAACCAAGACTCTCACAATGGAGTTCAAAGATATTATCTGTAGTTGTGGAAGAGAAATAAAGGAGTATGTGCATTACTTAAGAGTTACAAAGGTGGCCAGCTGAGGAACTAAAAATATCAATAAAGCCTTAATGGGAAGCAGTTGGGGAGGTGAAAGGGAAATGTTAGTACACTAGATCCTTATCTTACATAGCAGAAAGCCAACTGATAAATCAAGAAATGGTGGTATTTTTTTCAACAAATATTTACACTGTGCTAAGGCAATGAGGATACAGACATAAAACAAACTAAACAAAGTCACTACACTCATTATTCTACTAATAAGCCCATTGGGTGCCTACCAGAAGAAATAGTAAAAGTCTAAAAAGAGTTGCCTTGGGGGCGGGTGGAGGGGGTGGGTGGAGAGAAATAGGACAGGGGTTGTTTTTCCTGCAAGCTCTGTTATACTATGCATATATTAAATCTGTTAAGTTACCAACAAATATTCTATTATCTATTAGCTACATATCCTTGAAAGGATTGCTTAAATTCCCTGGGCCTCCATTCTTTTGTCTGGAAATTAGGGATAATAACGGCTTCCTCCAACTGTTTGTTACAGGAGTATCTGCATAAAGTAGGCATGAAAATGTCAGTCCCCTCCCCATGTCTCCCATGTAATATTTTGCAGCTCCAGACTTACAGGCTGAGAAGTGACATATGTTCCTGGGTCTGGCCTGAGCAAGCCACATGACTTTTCTCTGACTGATTCTGTTCATCTGACACAAAGATGCTCATCTAAAATTTCTTCAAGTGCTGGAGGAACAGGATGCACGCTGGTGAAAACCGTGCATCTGGAAAAAACACTGGCCAAATATTAACACAATTTCCATTTGGACAATATTGTGCAATATTGGACAATATTGTTGGTATGGTCTTTACTGCTTACTTATGGGCAGTTAAAGTAATTTGCTGTCCTGTTTTAGTGCCTCAGAATCTCTCACAATTGGCTACTTAGTCCCTGAGGTGCTGAAGATCTCATGATGTAAGAGACAGAACAATTGTGAATTCAAGAGAGAGAGAGACAGAGAGAGAGAGAGAGAGAGAGAGAGAGAGAGAGAGAGAGAGAGAGAAAGGGAGGGAGGGAGAGATATCACTGCCTGGGATCAAGATTCAATTAGTAGAAAAACACTGAAAAATATCATGACAGAGCAAGGAGTATTGTGGACATCCAAACTGGTTATGAACGAGAAAGTGGATAAATGTGATCCTTTGTGTGTTTACCCATACACAGATACACGGGGGGCATGCTTGCAGGTTCTGTGATTTGTCAGTGTGGTGTGTTGTGGGGGGTGGTTGCAGGGAGGGGAGGCTTTAGGGGTGAAGCACAGGCAGTGATGTGCTGGTAAAGGTCTAAGAGCCAGTCCTGGCAGTTGCCAATTTCAATGGTGTAAATACTCCCAATGTGGCTGATTTCACACTACTAACTTGCAGTAACTGAATGCAGAATTGAAAGAAATGTGCAGAATCAGCTCTTGCAGCCAGTACCAGTTAGTTCCAACACACTGCTGGCTACAGGTTTCCAGCACTATTCTCTTTCAAAACAGAAAAAAATTCCCAGCTCCTTACACTCATTTGCTTCTAAAGTTGTGGATATGGATTTAGTTTTTATTCCAGAATCCATCTATACCTCCCAAACAGCACTGTTCGTTCAACCCTGATTGATTATTCACTCTTTTGTAAAGTTCATGTCTCATCACAGTTCATAGGAATTCTGGGACTGGAGTATTCCACACCCACCCACACACACACACATACACACACACCCCGACTAAATCTACACAATGGTTGGCAAGACCATTTGTTTATTCAGAAAGCAGCCAACAGGATGCTACAGGCCGGACAGTGAACCACCCTGCCTTTCAAGATTTGGCAAACTCCTGCTGGCCAAGGAAAGCTCCAAGCAGGCAAGAGGGAGCTCCCTCACTTCTTGTGCCCCCACCATTACAGCTCTTTGGAAATTAAGTGCTTGCCTGGTTGTTTGGCACATGTATGACTCTCTTCCTCATCCCACAGGAAACTCTCCCTCATTAGTCTTCAGGGCGGTTTCCCTTTGAAACTCCCCCCACTCCTTTCCTCTCTGAAATCCTGTATCCTGGAGCCAGAGGAGCTATGTCTAGGCCTGACATTTATATACTTGGGGTGGGGGGAGGCTTCTTTAAAGAAAAGAATACACCATTATAAATATAAAGCTACTAGGGTCAGGGCCTTTAGAATGGGTCTGGGCCAATGAGGGTCTCCAGAGGAAGCTTCATTAGCTTCCAGTAGATATGCCTCTGTAGCCAGACTATGCTCCAGAGAAAACTGGATGTTTGCCTAGTGATGGGGAGTGGTGGAATGTCCTGTGTTTTTTTTCCTTTTAGAGGAGGAGGAAGCCCCAAATGCTGTTCTGCTTCAAAACTCTGCCTTCGAGCCTGATACTGGAAGACATTATCCAACTTCTGAGGAAGCCATTTTATTCTGTATCACTCCTACTGTATCACATGGCTACTCCCCCAGCGCTTGGCACAGAATACAACAGAATGCCTGTAACAGGCAGAGACCTTCCCCATTGGTCCAAGGAAGTATCTTCTCTAATCCTTTAGCTGGCTAACTTCAGAATCACTGCAGATGAGAAGGGACCTCTAGTGGTCAGTCTCAAAGGTCACATCATCACAACCTTCTCCCTAGTCTCTCAAAGGTGTTCTGGTCTGTCAACTCTGGGTTGTCCATCCCAAGAGGTAGAAGAAGGAAAATACAGAATAGGTCAGAGGAATTTTTGGGTTTTGATATAGGTAGGTTAATGAGGGGTAGGATGACCTCTGCTAAATGGTGTGTAGAGGATGTGGTAGATGTGTTTTTATATGCTTGCTGACAAAATCTACCCAGCTCCTAGTGAGACGGGGCCCAGCATCATGCCAGGGAGTGAAGGGTTATAGGGAAGCAGAAATGTGACTCCAACCCAAAGTAATAGATGTTCTTCATTTTGAAGGCAGAGCATAATATTGTGAAAGAGTGGATTTTAATCCCTTTTTAAAATCATGACTTCTTTGGGGTGCCTTGGAGCCTCAGTTGGTTAAGCCTCCAGCTCTTCGTTTCGGCTCAGGGCATGATCTCATGATCTCATGAGTTCGAGCCCTGCATTGGGCTCTGTACTAATGGCATGGAGCCTGCTTGAGACGTCTCTCTCCTTCTCTCTCTGTCCCTCCCTGGCTTGCCCCCCCCCCTCAAAAAATAAATAAGCAAAAATAATAAAATCATGACTCCTTTGGGAAGCTAATTAAAAATCAGAAGCCATCTCCTCAGAAAAATAACGATGTACACTTGCACACTCAGGCACACATCCACACACCCATTTTTGCCTGAAATTCAGAAATTTCATTGATACTCTAAGGCACATCCACAGTGGTTCCAGAAGCCAAGTTAAACTCTGAAATAAGGCATTTGGATAAGAATGCATTGTGGAACCCAGGAATCTTGAATGGACTCTAACCCCTTCACTTTGGACAAGTCCCTTGACCTCTCTGAACTTCATTTCCTCATCTATTAGAAAAAGGAAGGGTGTGGGGCACCTGGGTGCCTGAGTCAGTTGATCATCTGACTTCAGCTCAGGTCATGATCTTGTGGCTCGTGAGTTTGAGCCCCAAGTCGGGCTCTGTGCTGACAGCTCAGAGCCTGGAGACTGCTTCAGCTTCTGTGCTTCCCTCTCTCCCTGCCCGTCCCCCGCTTGTGTTCTGTCTCTCTCTCTCTTTCAAAAATAAATAAACATTGGGGCGCCTGGGTGGCTCAGTCGGTTGAGCGTCCGACTTCAGCTCAGGTCACGATCTCACGGTTCGTGAGTTCGAGCCCCGCATCAGGCTCTGGGCTGATGGCTCAGAGCCTGGAGCCTGCTTCCGATTCTGTATCTCCCTCTCTCTCTGCCCCTCCCCCGTTCATGCTCTGTCTCTCTCTGTCTCAAAAATAAATAAACATTAAAAAAAAATTAAAAATAAATAAATAAATAAACATTAAGAAAATTTTTTAAAAGGAAGGGTAGACAAATGTAGGATTTCTAGATAAAAGACAATACTTGGTTAAATCTGAATTTCAAATAAACACAGATTTTTTTTTTTTAAAGTACAACTATATCCCAAATATTGACTTTGTCCTGAATGAACAGATAGCGGTTGCACAGGACATACTAAGAAGTATTCATTGTTTACCTGGAATTCAAATTTCACGGGGTGTCCTGTATTTTTATTTGCTAAACTGGGCAAGCCTAGACAGGTGGCCTGTTGGGTCTTGATTTAAGGTCTAAAATTTTTGGTGATGAAGGAATCCTAATGGAGATTGGGAAGTTGGAGTATCATTAATCACTGTTTAAGCTGGAAATGCTGAAGTCCTGCGGCTGAGTTTAAGCAGCTTATTTTTAAAGTTTTTTTTTTTTTTTGGTTGTTTTTGTTTGTTCATTTAGTAATCTCTACACCCAATATGGGGCTTGAACTCACAACCCTGAGATCAAGAGTCGCATGTTCTTCTGACTGAGCCAGCCAGGCCCCCTGAGTTAAAGCAGTTTAACGGACACTGTTGGATTCTGGATGGAATAGTCACCACGCTGGCTCCCTGAATTGCTCAAAGAACACTCTATTGTTGCTTAGCTGTGACGGCCAGATTTCTAGGTTTTCTGTCACTTTAAAACCCTCAGTAAATTCCAAGTGACCCAGCTAGATGATCTGTCTGGCCTGCAACCCTCCAGCCATTTGCTGAGCTGCTGCCTCTGTCCCATAAAGCTTGGGGACAGCGGCTGTGAAGACTGTGGCTTAAAGACCTTTGGGAATGGCACTGGTTAAAGTGGCTTAGAAACTGTGCCCCTCAGACTCTTCCCACATTCTGGTTGCTTGTTTCCCTCTCCTGTTGTTCGTTCCCATACAACAAGAGGTACTCTGAGTTCTGTGCACCTGCAGAGTCAGTCTCCCTCCAGCCCTCCCCAACTCCCTCCTTTCCTTCTTCCCTTCCCTCCTGTTAATGTTTCTTGAGTACCTGCCATGCAGTAGGGTCTGTGCTGGGCCCCTCCCCCTTGGCTGAAGCTCTTCCACAGCCATCACTCTCATCGACACTTGGTCCGTAGTCTGTGGTTCTCAAAATGAGAATCCTGAACATGGTGTTGGTCACCTGGGAGGCTGTTAAAGATGACAGTCCTGAGTCTCATCAGAACTGCTGAAGGAGGGGCACCTGAGTGGCTCAGTCAGTTAAACAGCTGACTCTTGGTTTCGGCTCAGGTCATGATCTCACCTGTTTGGTGAGTTCGAGACTCCCCCACTTCCCCGCTGTTCCCCTGCCCCCCCTCCCCCCCCCCTCCCCGTGCTGACTGTGAAGCCTGCTTGGAATTTTCTGTCTCCCTCTCTCTCTGCCCCTCCCCCCTCTCACTGTCTCTGTATCTCTCAAAACAAATACACTTAAAAAAAAAAAAAGAACTGCTGAAGGAAAGGTGCCTGGAGACTGTTTCTTAGAAATGCTGTTTCTTAGGCTCACCTAAATCAGAAGGCTGTGTGGGTCACCTGGGTGGCTCAGTCAGTTAAGCCTCCAACTTTGACTGAGGCCCCATGATTTCATGGTTCTTGGGTTCAAGCCCCGTGTCTGGGCTGACGTCTTAGAGCCCGGAGTCTGCTTTGGATTTTCTCTCTCTTTCTCTCTCTCTGCCCCTCCCCCATTTGTGCAGTCTCTCTCTCTCTCTCTCTCTCTCAAAAATAAATAAATAAACATTAAAAAAAAAAAAAAAGGCTGTGGCTGCTAGTTCTTGGACCCCCTTCTCTGTCCAGAAGTGCACAGGCCTAATGTGGAGCCAATTGGTTTCTACTCCCAGGAATTTCCAGATGCGAGGCTGCCTCTCTCCTCTCCCTCTGGGCCTGAGCTACTTATAGAAGATGTGAAGTACTAGACTCTATTAATACTGCAACCAGCCAAACTACTTAGGCTTAATGGTTAACTACTAGGCTTAATTATTTATGGCAAAAATAGTTTCCCCATTCTGTCAGTTTTAGGAAAGAGGAATGTTCCAGGAATGACAGTGGACAAATCTTGTCACTTCTCTGACTCTCCAGCAGGGGCACCACGATATCATTTTTAAAATCTGGAACCCCGCCCCAGCACTGAGTGCACTCTACCTGGCTCCTAACCATCATTAACTTTCCCTTCTAGAAGATAAGACCTTTCAAGTTGAGGAACTTTGTTTTGCTCATCTTTGTATCTCTCAGGGTATCCACTTAATGTAGTGAAATTCAGGGAGCACCATTTATCTTGTAGACATCACAGTTTTCCACAGATGGCAGTTGAGTGACTTGAGAAGCCAAGTCTTTTATTTATTCATGATAAAGACACCATATTGGCTTGGATGGCACTGGCACTTCCAATGTTTAGAATACTCAGTACATGGAGGATACTCAATAAATAACTGCTAAATACTTTCCCCCAACATGAACATGCCAAATATACAGAAAAAATGAAACTGGATATCTATTTAACCCTATATAGATTCTAGATTCAGCACGTGTGAATTTTTGCTATACTTACTGTGTGTGTGTGTGTGTGTGTGTGTGTGTGTGTATGTGTGTTTTTGCTGAATCATTTGAAATTTAATTGCAATCATCGCGACACTTAACCCATAAATATTTCAGCAGGTATCTCCTAAGAATTAGGACATTCTCCTAAACAACTGCAATTCTACTATTACTCCTAAGAATAATTAACCATTACTTCCTAATATCATTTAATATCCAACTGTAGAAGCTGGTGTCGGTGCCCCGCCCACATCCCCTTGGTCTGCTTGCAAACAGTTCCCATATAGCAAAAAGGTGACTTCCTGAATGTCTCTCCCTGAACATTCATGGCTAGACCAAAAGAGTGCACTCTACCCTCATAGGATGGGCTGGAGATGCTGGGGAGTCAATACCCCAAGAGTATTCCTTAATCAATGATGGAGAGAAGTTAGTGGATAAATACCCAAGCCTCCTTCCCCTCATGAGTCGATTCTGAGGTATGTTCCCCAGAGTTTGTCAAAGGGTCCACGGTGACAGTGTCCATAGTTATAACCTATCCATTAACACATACCCTTTCTTAGTTGTCCTTCCTTCCCTGTCTCACTTCCTTACTGTGCTCCTTGAGATCACCTTTAAATAAACTACTTGCAGCCAAAGCTTTTGTCTTAGAGTCTGCTCTGGAGGGACCCAGAACCAAGACATCAATTCATTGCTAAATTCACTTACAAATGATGATAGTAAAACACACTCTTCTTAGATCCACCAAGAAGCAAACTCAAAACTTCCTTAGATGGCGCTTGCAACTCAGCAACAGAAACTGCTCTTAGTTATGATTCTTACTGGAACAATGGTATATACAAAGGCTGTGTTTATTTATTATGCCCTGCCCAGCCTGTATTAATGATAATGATAATAATAATAATAATAGCTACTGTAAATTAGCAGCTTACTGTGTGGCTGCTTCACATACTTTATTTCACCTAATCCTCACAGTGCCTTTGTAGGGAGGGCACTATTACTGTTTCTGTTGTATTGACAAAGAACTTGAGGCTCATAGAAGCTACACAGCTTTTTTGAAATCACATAACTAGTAAGAAGCAGATCTCTTCTGGTATGCTTACCCATTGTGTTAAAATGTGCAGAGAACCATAAATATTCTTTATCCTATTCTTGCATAAATGGGAACAATAGTAGTACCCAGATAACACTGTACAACACAGTGTAATAACACCACAAACATACATTTTTTTAACCAACCAAAAAAAATGTTATCTTCAATTGCTAATTCTTGAAAGTATAATGCAAGGATTCCCCAATCATGTGAAAGTCTCAAAGGATAAAACTTCTCCCAGTTGTGCTTGGCTTAGTACATCTTATGCACTGGGCTGGGGTTACCAGCATTGCTTAAGTTGTGGAATCTTCCGATATTTTGGCTGCCATGTTCGCGTTAGATAACTTTGGTAATTTGACAGCCTGAGAATGGTAATGGGGCAAGTTTGAGAAGAGGGTTGGTTTTCACAGCAGCCAGAATATTAGAAGATTCCACAACTTAAATAATGCTGGAAAAATATCACTTCCCACTGATAACCCAAGCCCGGTGCATTATCTAACTTGAACATGGAAATGTTTGGTGAAATGTGCTACAAATTTTTGCACAAGGTCAGGTTTTCTTGGAATAATTACATCACTGTTAGTAATATCTGGCCCCACCTAGTTATTTAGAGACACATGAAAACTTAGGTCTGAAGAAGATGTCTTTCCCAGTTAGTGTCTTCTCTAAGAATCCATAAAAAGAAAGAGACTTTGAACCCAATTTATTTTGTGTACTTGACCCTACTGTCATAAAGTGTTCAAATTCAAGTATTATAAAGATGGTAACAGGGAAAGGATTCAGGGTTCCCAGATGAAGAAACAAGTGGCCAACGAAGTCACCTTTTCAGAGCTTAGCAGGTAAGTGGTAAAACTTTGTCTTCTATATAGAGAGTCGTAAAAATTAAAAACAAGTCAAGTAAGGGAAATTCATTTTGAAAAGATGCTGTCTAATGTGGTAGAAGGGAAGGGGTGACATCCATCCTCCTCTTTAATTAATAGGGTAGGGTATGGTCTGCTAAGAAGCTCACACTCAGCACTTATTAGGCACCTACAGTGGACAGTGCTTGAGAAAACTCTATTAATGACCAGATTCTGAAATCATCACTATTACGGTGGTAGGATAGAAATCTTTTTTTGGCATAGTTTTAAAATTACAGAAGAATCAATGTTAGTACTAATTGCATCTTATTGAAATATTGATGCAGGTTTGCCAGCCAGAAAGGGTGAGTCTGGTGGGAATGAAGCTTGCTCTTGTCAGGACAGGCCTGGGGTGGGGAGAAGCAAAGCCCATCCACACAGTCGTAGGAATGTTACAGCTCTTGAAGGTTAATACTTGTAATACAGGGATGAAACTCCAAGTCACTGAGCTCTATGGAACGGCCAGGGCTCAGAAGGGATTAACAGCAGCTTCTTAAAGGAGGAGAATATCAGTCTAGGCAGTACAGTGATTAAGAGTCTGGCCCTGGGAGTCCTGGGTTCGAATCCTGGCTCTGACATTTACTGTCTTTGGGATCTTGGGCAAATGATATAATCTCTCTAAACCTTTAGAAATGATGTCAAGAGGGTTGTTAGGGACTTCACTGAGATTGGAATAATGTATGTGAAGTGTTTAGTACAGTGCCTGTTGCATAGAAAGCATTCAGTATGTGTTTCTACCATATTCATAGTGGTACTCTTGAAAGGAAGTAATTAAATATATATTTTTCCTAGATGAAGTAGAGAATGTCTAGGGAGATGGATGGCAGCAGCAAAAGCATAGAAGGAAAAAAGAAGGACTTTGTTATCTTTTATTCTTAGTCTATCCTGGGTTGAAGAGAATAGGTATTCTGAGGGAGAGTATGGGGGAGGGGTGGAAGGAAGCAAAGAGATTAACATGGTTTAAGACTAGAGACTAAGGGCACCTGGGTGGTGGCCCAGTTGGTTGAGCGTCCAACTCTTGATTTCCGCTCAGGTCATGATCTCATGGTTCATGACTTTGAGCCCTGAGTCGTTGGGTTCTGCATGTGCAGAGCCTGCTTGGGATTGTCTCTCTTCCTCTCTCGCTGCCCCTCCCCCACTCACTCACCCTGTCTCTCTCAAAATAAATAAATAAACAAAAAAAGTAGGGGGGGGGCGCCTGGATGGCTCAGTCGGTTAAGCGTCTGACTCTTGATTTCGGCTCAGGTCATGATCTCACGGTTCCTGAGATGGAGACCCACGTCAGGCTATTTTTTATTGACAGCAAGGAGTCTGCCTGGGATTCTCTCTCACTTCTCTCTCTGCCCCTCTGCCTCCCCAAATAAATTAAACTTAAAAAAAGAAAGAAAGAAAAAGGACTAGAGTCTATGCTGCAATTGAGTCTTCTCTAAGGTATTAACTTTTTGAGTCTATGGGATTTGGAACAATCTCAACAACTCTCTTTAGCAGAAAGCAACTTTTACAAAAATGACCCGACAGGCTTTCAAGATCAGAATTACTACAGTTCAGTAGAGACTGTCTGTGAATGAAGGAAGTTTCTTTCTCTTTCTGTTAAAATGACATTCAATCAATTTCTCCAGGGAAGACTGGTTCTACCTTCCCCGGGGCTGCCCTATAGCTGCCCTATATCTTAAAGCCTATTTCCTTGTGGTTTTCTTTTTCTTGCCTTAAAAAAATATCCTGAATACTAAAAGTACTTTGGACTCAGTAATCAGAACAAGATTGTTTAATTAAAAACTAGAAATAGTACTGTTACAGCTGGGATGACTCATCTGGGATTTTATTTTAAATGCATAATAGGCAAGAGGAAGTTTCATAAACTCAGCATAGACCAAAGTACAGAACCAACTACTCCCTTTTTCCCCCCAGCAGACCAGACGTAAATTTGTTAAAGATGGCCTGGAAGATCAGTTGCCTAATGAGAATGTGCAGATTTCTTCTCTTAGTGATTTTGTTTCTGCCCTGTGAGGTGACAAGTAAGTTCATATTCTTTTGGTCTCTTTTTAAATAAAGAAAAATTTCAGATTAAAAAATTATCAGTGGGCATTGGGAAAATCCAAAATCCAAATCACCAAATACACAGTTGATATGGCTCAGAGTACAGGAGTCAGACAACATGACATAACAGTCAATGGAAAAATATTTTTATGGTTCTGGTAATTATGAGACAGAGTAAATGTTCTATTCTCTCCAGAGCCACAGCCAGAATTTTCCTACATTTTAATGCATTCCATTACTAATCACATCCCAAACAGGCTATGCTAGTTATTTGAACATACCACTTACAGGAAAATCCTTCCTGTACTTGTTCTCTACCCCAGTCTGGAAGTGGATCTCACCGAACCCTTCGCCCCCACCACCCCATGCACATCCGTTTTAAAAGGAATACATATTGGGGCACCTGGATGGTTTAGTCGGTTGAGCATCTGACTTCAGCTCAGGTCATGACCTCACAGTTTCTGAGTTCAAGCCCTGTATTGGACTCTGGGCTGACAGCTCAGAGCCTGGAGCCTGGAGCCTGCGTCAGATTCTGGGTCTTCCTCTCTCTCTGCCCCTCCCCCGCTAGCACTCTCTCTTAAAAATAAATAAACATTAAAAAAATTTTTTTAAGTAATACCTAGTCAGTAAAAAAAAATTCAGGAAATATATGAAAGAATAAAGAAAATTAAAAGTCCCCCAAATCCCATCATCCAGAGATGCACTCAACAATATTTTGGTATATATTCCTCTAGATTTTTAAAAAATCCTAGGCTGCAAAGTGACATTATTTTCATCAGTAGTTTATGCATTCTAAAGGAAAAGTTCATATGTTTACAGATTATATTAACAAATGTTATGTAGGGGGCAAGTCTGTGACAGCTAAAGTCATTCTTAGTTTTTGTTAACTTGCTTCTGAACTAGGAAAGTAAAAATTGAAATTCAGGTATGTTACAGTGAATGTATTTCTGAAAATCAGAGATTAAAAACAACTGTTATATATCCTGATCATCCACTCTATAACCTGTCTACCCTACAAACCAGTTGTTTAACCAACAATTATTTTACCACACTGCCAAAACAATATTAAAACATCAGAAATGCAAGACCCATTTTTCCACAATCCCATCAACAAATCAGAAATCTTTCCAAATCAACTTTTGCCCATATTCAATTGCATATTCAATTTTTTATGTATTTATAGGAATTATTACAGATGTAACTTACATTCTGCCTATTCACCTAAAGTTGTGTCTTATGTATTTTTCAATTTTGTTTTCATTTGTCCTTTCCCACTCCCACCCCCTTGTTTTGCTACTTCCAACCCCTTGAATTAAACAATTTAAGTCTGGAAAGCATTTCTCTACTTTTATTAATTCTATTCAGTATACACAGGGAGATTTTTCCCCCAAATTTTCCTCATAAATGTGTGTGTGTATGTGTGTGTAAATGAGGGTAATTCTGTACATACCCTTTTCTAACCCAGTAGTTCTCAAACTTCACTGTACATTAGAATTGTCTGAAGGTTTTTTACAAACGCAATGCCCAGACTGCACTCATATCAATTAACCAGAATGTCTGGGTGAGGAAGCCAAGCATCAATATGTTTTTAAAGATCCCTAGGTGATTCTGACGTGCAGCAAGATTTTGTAACCATCATTTTAACATTTTCATTTTTTTAGTTAATAATACATTATTTTTATCTGTATTAATCTTTTTCCTTGTAAAATCATATAGATCAATATGACTATTTTTAATTATTGCAGAGTATTTCATTGTACTGATGTAACATGATTTATTTAACCAATCCCCTATTTCTGCTATTTAGAATGTTCAGTCTATGTTAAAAGTTTCTTCCTGCCCTTTCAGGTTCTGTCTTAACTGTGAATGATAAAACTGAGAACTATATTCTGGACACTTGGCTTGGCTCCCAAGAATCTCTGAAATGTGCTGTTAAAAACCACACCAGGGAGGAAGAACTACTCTGGTACCGAGGAGAGGGGACAGTGGATTTGAAATCTGGAAACAAAATCAACTCCAGTTCTGTCTGTGTCTCTTCCATCAGTGAAAATGACCACGGAATCACCTTTACTTGCAAGCTACGGAGGGATCAGTCGGTGTCCATCTCAGTGGTGCTGAATGTCTTTTGTGAGTGAGGGGGAAGAAGTTGCAAGTCAATCTGTGTTATCTGCACTATATTAAGTGGTACTTGAAATCTGGGTCTAAAGAGTTACATGCATTTTAACATTTGCTTGGTATTGCCAAATTGCCCAATTTATGCTCCCACAGCGGTGCAGGTGGGGGCCTACTCCCCCACACCCTTGTGAGCATCGAGTATCCTCAACTCAAAGAATTCGCCAGCCTGGTTTGAAATTTTATTTTCACTTTCTAAATTACAAATAAGGGTGTCCACCTTTTTATAAATGTGTTGGCTGTTCATGTTTCTTTTCTGTGAAATGCCTGTTCATGTTCTTTACCCATTCTTCTATTGAGTTATTTGTCTTTTTAAAATTGGTTTGGATAAGGGCTATATATTAAGGAAATTAACCTTTTGTCATTTGAGATTATTGTATTTCTTGTATTTATTTTTGATCTTCTTATAGTTCTTTTTTTGGCCATATTGAAATTTTAAATGTTTATGTATTTAAAAACCTTGATCTTTTCCTTTGTTGTTTCTAGCTTTGTGTTCTACTTAGACATTCATTGGAAATCTTTTTTTTAAACTTTATTTATTTATTTTTATCTTGGGGGGGGCATAGGAAGAGAGTGAAAGAGAATCTTTAAAATTTTTTTTTTAGTTTTTTAACATGTATTTATTTTTGAGAGACAGAGCATGAGCTGGGGAGGGGCAGAGAGAGAGAGAGAGTGAGAGAGAGAGAGAGAGAGAGAGAGAGAGAGAGAATCTGAAGCAGGCTCACTCCAGGCTCTGAGCTGTTAGCACTGAGCCCAACACGGGGCTCGAACCCACAAACCGTGAGATCATGATCTTAGCTGAAGTCGGCCATTTAACTGACTGAGCCACCCAAACACCCCTAAGTTTTTTTTTTTAAATAAAAACGTATTAAAAGTTTTATTAAAAGCTTTATTAAAAATTACTTTGAGAGAGAGAGAGAGAGAGAGAAAGCACGAGTGGGGGAGGGGCAGAGAGAGAAAGGGAGACACAGAATTCAAAGCAGGTTCCAGGCTCTGAGCTGTCAGCACAGAGCCCGACATGGGGCTCAGACCCATGAACTGTGAGATCATGACCTGAACTGAAGTTGGACGCTCAACCGATTGAGCCACCCAGGTGCCCCCAGTGAGAGAGAATCTTAAGATCCATGCTCAGCATAGGGCCTCACGTGGGGCTCAGTCCCATGACCCTGGGATCATGACCCAAGCTGAAATCAGGAGTCAGACACTTAACTGACTGAGCCACCCAGGCACCCTGGGAATCTCTTAACATCACCTTAACACCCAAAATGAGGAAACTCTTTGATGGTTGGATTCAGGTATTGGTAACCCATTGGTAGACTACATGGGGGCAAGGGAGTCCTACAAGTAATTCCATATAGGTGATCACATAGGTGTTTTGGGTGGAAAGTGGTGCTATGTGAGGGAGGTATGGATAATACAGAGAGGGGTGATGTAGGATAAGGTGACAATGTGGTATGATTTGGTGGAAGAAGTAGCTCTGGACTCAGAACCTAATAATAAAGTCAAAGGCATTTGACTCCATGAGCTCAGCAAACTTTTCTGTGAAAAATGGATGTCATTGCTCTTGAAATAAAAAGGTGGAAAAGAGGCTGAAGAATCCAACTCTGGAAAATACTGGCATCTTACAGTTTGGGTTTCTAGGGTGAAACATTTGCATGTTCCTGGGCAAAGGAGTTTTTTGGTTTTTTTGGTTTTTTTTTCTATGAATCAGTAAAATGTGGTTTTTAGCAAGCTACCTCTTGGCTACTTTGATAGTACTCAAGGCTATCAGGGGATCTTGGAGGTCTTATAATCCTTATAAAATTATAGATGAGGAAACGGAGGCCCAGACTGAGGGCCCAAATTATCACAGCTGGAGCTGAGAACAGAACACCATTCCCCAGGCTCCTCAGTGCCCTTCCATTGTCTTCCTAAGGGAGACATGGCAGATAGCGTGCGGTGGCTTAAAGAAATGATTTTCAGTTTTCCAACCTGAATGCATGTTTCAGACCATCTTTACAACAATCTCCTAAATGTGGCTGTTGCTAAGCACATATAAAAAAGCCAATTGGTCAGTGATTCGTAATGACAACAATTGGCACAAACTCATAATCAATAAATCAAAATAAGCTCATAAAAGTGATAAGAATATAATGTACAATTCTGGGGAAGTATTATTATTGTTATAAATAGCAGATTGAGAACTACATGGAAGCTTGATAATACACAATTTGGGGGAGGGTGTGCAGAAACAAGTTTTTCTCACAGAACCTGACCCTTCTTTCACAGTTGCTGCTGAAAGTATAAATTCAGACCACCTCTTGTACAATTTTTATCAAAATTTAAAGGATGCCTACCCTGTGATCTGGTGTTTCTCCTTCTAGATGGGATAAGCTTGGAGAAACGCGTGCAAAATGTACTTAAAGAAACATATACAAAGATATTTATTAAAGCATTAACATTTTAAAAATGAAAATAATGCCCACCAATCAAAATGATTCAAGAGTCTTATATTGTAGCACTCTAAAAGCAATGAGCTAGATCTCTGTGGTTCAAAGTGGATATATCTCAAAAACATGCAATCTTTTGAGAGAGTAAAGTCTTTATATAAGCTTCCTAAAAACAATACAGTGTATTTCCTATTGATAAATTATATGTATAAAAAACTTTGTTCAGGGTCCCCGGGTGGCTCAGTCTGTTGAACATTGGACCTTTGATTTGTGCTCAGGTCATGACCTTGTGGTTTGTGGATGCAAGCCGTTCGTCGGGCCCTGCACTGACAGTGCAGAGCCTGCCTGGGATTCTCTGCCTCCCTCTCTCTCTGCCCTCCCCCTGCTCATGCTCTCTCTCTCTCTCTCTCTCAAAAATAAATAAACATTTCTTAAAAACCTGTTTTTTCAAAAAAGATCTGCAAGGATTTATGTCAAACTCATAGCAGTGGGTATCTTTGGGGAGGAAGCAAACAATATGGAATCAAGGAGGACCTTAACTTTACCTGAAATGTACTATTTTTACAAAAGGGAATACTCACATATAGCTGATATGATTTAAAATTGACCTTCAATGGTTAAATCAAACGGAACAACTAATAGGACATGTCCATAGGTCCTATGGTATATTTGATAATTACATTCTCTATTGTAGCAGCTTCCAACATATCCGAATACCATATAACATCCTTGTTGGATACGGATACAGAATTCAAGCTCATTCCAAAGAGCAGCAAAATGTCATTCTTCTGAAAGAGTTATTAATAGCACAGCCTACTCAGGGTCTAATTATTCAGTGTGCAGATTACACAAGCTCTTTCTTTCCTCCTTCCCTGACTCTAACTCCTTCCTACTGCCCGCTTTTCAAGCATTTCATTATTCTTCTACACCTTAACCAGAAAATGCAAGGGGCATGGAGAAGAGAAAGAGTCAGCTCAGCCTTTTCTCCCCTTTGGTGGGTGTTGGAAAACCCTGGTTGGAAAGCCCTGGTGCAGGTGAGGGTTGGAATTATTTGGTGAAGATAAATGTGTTCAAGTATCTATGTCTCTAGGACTGCCCTTATCATGGAGGGAGTACGGACTGGCTCACCCAGAGGGACGAGAGGGACCCAGAATGTCACATTCACCTTCCATAGATGTCAGAGTTGCCACAATCGGAGCACCTTCTGGGAGGGGGACATTATTTCTAGAGAATCATTGAGGAAATGCAAATATGCATTGGGAAATGTGGCCAGGGCAAATGCGGTTAGATAAAATGCAAAAATTGAGGATGTGAGGAGACCTCAAAACCACCGTGGCAGCCGCCGCTTCCGCTGCCGCCGCCACCACCATAAAAATAGTAACTAGCACTGTGGTAAATTCTTTACAGGTGTTATCTCATTTCATCTGTACAGTACCTTGTGAGATAGGTATTGTCCCACTTTTTAGATGAAGAAAGTGAGCAGTTGCTTAGCAATTAAGTAACTTTCTCAAGGTCACAGAAAGTGGTGTAAAATGGAATTAGGGACAAGTGCAATCCCTGCTTTCTTTATATTATACTGTTTTCTCCAACATATTAGTACAGATTGGTTTCAGAGAGCAAAGACTCAAGGCTTATCCTCTTAGGTAGTGCTATAAATGGTCTACTTGGTACAGATTCATCATTATATACATTTGTTTCATGGTTTATCTTCTCTACCACATGGAAGATCTGTAAGGTTTGGAATTGGATGTATGTTATTTACCATTGTATCCCTGGTTCCTAGTCCAGTGCTTGGCGTAAAGTAGGTACTTGATAAATTTTTGTCCAATGAATGAATGACTGCGTGAGACAGACTGAAGGAAGATCTTGAACACTGTTGGTAAACTACTGCTTATCCACTAATTAAGCCTAAATGCTTGAGTCTTGTAGTTCCTCCTCTTCTGAGTGGAGACGACTTGCAAACCGTTGAGGAAGGCAGTGATGTGAAGTTGGTTTGCAATGTGAAATCCAACCCCCAGGCTCGAATGATGTGGTACAAAAACAGTAACATCCTGAATTTAGAGCAAAATCACCAAGTCCAACAGACAAGTGAGTCTCTTCAACTGTCAATCACCAAAGTCAAGAAATCTGACAATGGAACCTATAGCTGCATTGCAAATTCATCTCTGCAAATGGAGACCAAGGACTTTCACCTCATTGTCAAAGGTAACTCTCTTTTTAAGTAATATCCAGAACAGTGCAAAAGTCAGAATAGGTTCTCAGTAAACATTTTGTGTGGCAACAAATGATGATGCTAATTATGGTTAATAGCCAATGATTTTCTTTGGAGAATCACCCCTATCCAAGAAATTTCCACTAAGAATTCTAATTCATGGGGCACCTGGGTGATTCAGTTGGTTAAGCATCCACCTTCAGCTCAGGTCATGATCTCATGGTTCATGAGTTTGAGCCCCACATCAGGCACTGCACTGACCTGATCATGAAAAGCCTGCTTGGGATTTTCTCTCTCTTCCTCTCTCTGTGCCCCTCCCCCACTTGCACACTCTGTCTCTCAAAATGAATAAATAAACCTAAAAAAAAAAAAAGAATTCTAATTCTTCCATTTAGGGGATCATGCCCATTCCATATGAAACACTGCTTTTTGAGCAAAGGTCCTTTCTAGAACCAAGTGGTAG
The DNA here is from genome assembly GCF_024362965.1 of Panthera pardus. Classification (NCBI taxonomy): domain Eukaryota; kingdom Metazoa; phylum Chordata; class Mammalia; order Carnivora; family Felidae; genus Panthera; species Panthera pardus. The sequence continues at coordinate 56,717,824 of NW_026526876.1, forward strand.
GAGATAATTCTGGTTGGCTTTTAGGGAGGAGTACTTCTGTAAATTCTCCTGGGCCACTAGGTTTGTAGGAACTGGACTTTTGAGTTTACAGCCTAATGATAAACAGAAAGAGAAGTCAGAAACACATAAAGAAGGGAAGACAGATAAGAAAATGAATCTCTGAAATCACTCCTGACTTGGGGCGCCTCGGTGGTTCAGTTGGTTAAGCATCTGACTTTGGCTCAGGTCGTGATCTCACAGCTCATGACTTCAAGCCCTGTGTCAGGCTTTGTGCTGACAGTTCAGAGCCTGGAGCCTGCTTCAAATTCTGTGTCTCCCTTTCTCTCTCTGCTCCTCCCCTATTCATGCTCTGTCTTTCTCTCTCCGTCTCTCTCTCTCTCAAGAATAAACATTTAAAACATTTTAATAAAAAAATTAAAAAAGTAACACAATCACTCTTGACCCTGAAATTGTAATCTATAGGCTAATCAGTAGTGAGGGAGGGGGAAGATGGTGGAAAAATGTCTTTCTCTTGGGCTTCATGCTTCATCCACGCAGACTTTTTACCTCTTCAATAACAGAGAACAAATGAAATTTCAAATGTTCTTCCCTCCTCATATTTCTCATTCATACAAAAAGAGAAAGGGGACCTGAGCAGAGAAAGCAAGGAAGACAGTAGAAAGAAATGAGGTCAGAGAGCAAATGGAATATAGAACGGTGTTCCCACATTTCCACTTACCACTGGCAATTGTGGCAAAATTTGACCTTGAGGTGAGCTGCACAAAAAGAAACTTTCAAGAACGCAGCTGTGATGCCTGAGTAGGAATAGCCATCTTGATACCAGGGTAAAGAAAGCTGCAGTCTTAGCACAGCAGAAAAGACCTGTAGAGGACGTTGGGTCTTGGGGACTTCTTTAGACAATGCCCCAGCCAGGGGAAAAAGCAGGACGGTGTGAGACAGAATTGGCAACAATCAAGCCTGTCAATCATTCTTTGCTGCTGTTCACTGAATAAAAGTTCAAAGATAACTTCCTTTTTGATACAGATCCTGAAAGTTTGGTTAAAATATTTAAGTTTTCTTAGATAACATCTCTTTTAATTTGAAACAAACATTTAGTAAGACCTTTACGTGTTAATTTGCAGGGTGCCTCGTTGGCTCAGTCAGTTAAGAGTCTGACTTGATTTCAGCTCAGGTCATGATCTCACGTCGGGCTCTGCACTGGGCACAGAGCTTGCTTAGGATTCTCTCTTTCTCCTTCTACTTCTGTCCCTCCCCCACTCATGAGCGCTCTCTCTCTCTCTCTCTCTCTCTCATGCTGTCAGAAAAAATGTTAATTTTGATTGCTGAATATATAGGCAAAAACATACCGAAAAAATCTTTAAGTTTGTTTTCATGTTAAAACTGCAATTATGAAGCTGAGAGGCATACCCAATTATGTCATCTGCAGACTTGGGCAAGCTAAGTTAATTTTCCAGTTAGAAAGCCTTAGTTTGGGGACATTTATGAACTCCCTTCTTACTCTAATTGGATAATGTTGATCAGTTGAAATAAAATTTTATTTTTCTGAAAAACAAACAAACAATACCAAAAAAAAGCCCAAAAAACAAAAAAGAGAAAGGCAAGATACCTGGTGTAGCAGATGCAGAAAATGCTCACACATTTTCTGGTCTGAGGCCAGTACGCCAAGAACAGCCAAACAAGCTGAGGCTCCTATTTCTTGTTAGAACATTATTCACTCTGCCGTTTGCTTCCCTGTGCCCACTCATTGCCTTTCTTGCTAGTTCCTAGGAAGCCAACTGAATCCCTGCCAGAAGGGTTGGACGATGTGACCAGAGGGCTTATTTCCTGCCCCTCAGGGGGGTCTGGGACACCAACAGAGAGGCTGGTGGGGAGAAAGAGGTGCTGCCAGTTGAATGCCCATTACCGTGATTACTGGCATGCTCAGTAATTTGTCCTGCAGGGCAGTGAGAGTACCCCCAGGGTCTGTCCGCTTTAAAAAACCAAACCCACAAATAACCCAAGTACTCATGGGGTAGAAGCAGTGGAAGAGGCAGTTTACTGAAGCTTGTGGCTATTCGCCTCCCTGCAAAAGCTCGGTAGGTGGGGCCTCCAGCCATGCCATTCTAACTGGGTGTAAAAAGCTACCCGCAGAGATCAGGGAATTATATCATCCCTCTTGGTTAAGAAGGAATCTTAAGTGCTCCTCGAGATAAAAAACATACAACTTGTGTGGCAAGCAGGATGTCAGCTTGACAAATTGGCTTTCAGGTGGGCAGGATCCTGTTTTGGATGGAACCCTTCCAAGCCAACTTGTTTTTCTTATTTCTTCCTGCTCTATTATTTCCCAGGCTGTCAGCTGCTTTCACAGCAATAAGTGCTCTGCTGCCTGTGCTCAGGCTGAATGTGTTTGCCACGAGCCTCTCCTGGCTTCAGGGCTCCGTAGGGTAGTTTCTAAATGGGGCCATGCAAAGCTAGAAGTGTAATTACAGATCTTGAGCACGAGAGTTTACCCTGTGTGTTGGGATTTTCTTGCATAATAAATATGGAGGGGGAAAAATTACCAAATCTGGTTACAAATAAGAGAATAAAACAGGGGGCGCCTGGGAGGCTCAGTCGGTTGGGCAATTGACTTTGGCTCAGGTCGTGATCTCACAGCTCCATGAGTTCGAGCCCTGCATCGGGCTCTGTGCTAAGCTGTCAGCACAGAGCCTGGAGCCTGCTTTGGATTCTGTGTCTTCTCTCTCTCTGTCCCTCCCCTGCTCGCGCACTCTCTCGAAAATAAACATTACAAAATTAAAAAAAAAAGAGAGAGAGAGAGAGAGTAAAACAGGACAACAGGAGAGATGCAGTTATACTGACCAAAGTCACTTTCATTGAAATCCAAAGGGAGCCTTAGTGGATCAGGCAGTTTATATCAGCTTGTTTAAGGACTGAAAGCTGTCACATGGGGCTTCATTTAATTCAGCTTGGTAAAAATATCCAGATCTTTGACCAAATTCTAATTTCTTTTCCTAATTGTCCCTCCTTTGCCTCCCCTTCATTTTGACATCTTTCCTTGGCACTGAAAGTAGAAAGGGCCCCTACTAAGGTTAAGGCTCTTCGGTGTCCCCCAGGGCTGGCTCTCACAGGGCCGGTGCTTATAAGAAGGCCCACGGAGCAGAATTTCTCCAGAATATTGGTGCAGCTCACACTCTCATGAAAAAAATTTTTAGTAACAGCTAAAAGAGAGCCAGAGTAAAGGATGCTTAATCTACTTACTCCCCAAAATTATCCTGCACAGTAACTAGACATACAGGAAAGAAGAAAACAAGTAAAAGGTAAGTGGTTTAAGTGTGTCATACATTTACGGAGGGATAAATGCTATTTTATAATCTTGAGGGAAATAGGGCTTGGGCTTTGAAATGAGATTTATCTAAAGTCTTCTCTTCCCCTCCTTTCCACCTTTTGCCCCTCATATACTATTTCACGACCCTTTGTCCTTTATAACACTGATCTCAGTCTGTGGTTTTTGTTTGTTTAATGTCTGTCTTCACTACTAGAATGTGAGCCCCATGAGGCCTTCCATGTCTGACCTATTTTTTGCAGGGCTGAGCACCATACCTACCTCACAGTAGTCATTTAGTAAAAACTTTTTGACCACACTCAATCTACAAACTCAAGGGCACAATAAATAGCACACTTTTTATTTCCTATAAGTTCCTAAAATATTATCTTAGCAAAGATTGGAGCCCCGCTCCCTGCCCCTGGTCCCGGGGTGGCATCAGAATCCAGGGGCTTAGGTGAGGTCATTTAAACATCTTTGTTGATCTTACTTTTAAAAGTTTCATCCCATGTCATATCAAACTTATTAAAATGAATCACACAGAGTATACTTTTTTGCTGTAAAAATTTTGAAAGGATGTTTGTAACTTGCATACATTTTGAGTTTTATTATATATAAGTTATTAATGTGGTTCTTAAGGTTTAAATTTGGCTGTTGGGTTACAGTTGACATAAAGCTACGTTTTATAGATATTTAAACATTTATTAATTTTGACCAACCTGCCACTTTATGTTCATACTTTGGAACCAATATGTATTTTCCAGGTCTCAAATATTTTCATAGGCTTTTGGGAAGCTTGCAAGTGCAGGCACTGTGCCTGCAGTGCCTGATGAACAAAATAGCTCTGAGTTTACCTGGTATTCAGAAAACGATGGGCTGGGTTTTCATTTCCAGGCTGTTATGATTGCTGCCGATCTCTTTCTAACCCAGGTTAGAAGCACACTCTCTGGGACCCCTGGGTGGCTCAGTCAGTTGAGCGACCGACTCTTGATTTCCATTCAGTCACGGGATCGAGCCCCATAGAGTGTGTGACGGCACAGAGCCTGCTTGGGATTCTTTCTCTCTTTCTGTCTCTCTCTCTGCCCCTCCCCCACTCACAGCCCCCCCCCCTTCCAAAATAAATAAATAAACATTAAAGAAAAAAAAAAAAGAAGTAGACTCTCTGTTCTTCCACGTCGTTTAGAAAGGTATGAAAATCTTTGCCAAGGTTAGGAAGGCTGGTGCTCAGAGTCCCATTTCCCTAGGGGCACCGTGCAGTCACCTTATATAATGTCCTCTCCCTGCTTAAGGCACTATCACAGTACAGCTACAAGGGTCCCCACCTCTCCCGGGGCCCACAGGCCTCTCTCCCCTTAGTCCAGCAGGCTCCTCAACTTTTCTTGCTCTTAAAGCCTTCCTCCCTCCTTTTCTCAGAGATCCCTCCCAGTATCTTTTGGGCTTTCTTTTTTTTTTTTTTTAATTTTTTTTTTTTTAACGTTTATTTATTTTTGAGACAGAGAGAGACAGAGCGTGAACGGGGGAGAGTCAGAGAGAGAGGGAGACACAGAATCTGAAACAGGCTCCAGGCTCTGAGCTGTCAGCACAGAGCCCGACGCGGTGCTCGAACCCACATACCGCGAGATGGTGACCTGAGCCGAAGTCGGACGCTTAACCGACTGAGCCACCCAGGCGCCCCTCTTTTGGGCTTTCAAAGGGCAGGAAAAACCATTGATTTCAGCCTATTTCTACCTTCTGAGTGGAAAAATTTTGGATGAAGAAAGCACAAAATGGTCTGACTACCCGTTTGGGGGGAGTGATTCATATTATAATAAATTATCCTTTCGCAAAGGGATGGATTCAAAACCCATCTCTGCTAATTCCTAGCTCTGTGACTCTGGACAAGAGGTTCCTCACCTGCAAAATGAGGTTACTAACACCTACCTTTCTGGGTTGTTTGGAGGATGACACATGTTGAGTGCAAGGCTCCATGGCTGGGACTTAGTAGAAGCATATAAATGAGAAACATATAGCAGTGCCTGGGTGGCTCAGTCGGTTAAGCATCCGAATTTGGCTCAGGTCACAGTCTCATGGTTCATGAGTTGGAGCCCCACGTCGGGCTCTGTGCTGACAGCTCACAGCCAGGGGCCTGCTTCGGATTTTCTGTCTCCCTCTCTGTCTCTTAAAAAATAAATAAATATTTTTAAAAACTTTTTAAAAAGCATATACATGTTAGTTCTTATCTCCTGTGTTTGCATTTCCAACAGATAAAGGTGTGGCTATACCCATAGAACCCATTATTGCTGCATGTGTTGTGGTCTTTCTGACATTGTGCTTTGGACTCATCGCTAGAAGAAAAAGTATAATGAAGGTATTAAAGTATTCTAAGATATTTAGGTAAAAAATCATCTAAATACAGGCAGACAACTGGCTATATAAGTGACTCTAGAATTGGGAACCATACTTGGACAATATGGTCTCTCTAAAGACCTAAAGTGGAAGTTGCTCAAAGGCATAAAAATTGTATGTATGTTATAAGGATGGCTTTAACAAAAGAGTGGAAGTGCATCTGGACAAAACCTGAATGAAGATAGCTGTGGTGTTAGGAGTAGGGGATTTGGGGCTGATTTTTTCTTCCTTTTAAATTTCCCTTTATTGTTGCTATGGTACCTCTGGTACAATAAATAAATATACAGGGAAACATCTGCTGTGGATTCAGAGACCTGCACGAAAAAGGTGGCACTTTTTGCTCACCTCCTGAGGACAGCCACAAGGGCAGCTGCAGCAGCGGGGTTGGGACCGGGGGCTGGGGCGGGGGGGTGGGGGGGGGGGTGGCGACTGGAGTCTGAATTGTTGAATGGTGAATCTTCTTGGTTAGCTTGATGCAGAGTATGTGTGTGTATTGGTGAATGCCTTGCATTTGGCTCCACCAGTTAATTCAATGCCAAAGGGAGGCAAAAGTGGCAGAGAGCCTCGAAGGAAAAGCCAGTGTGGTCTAGGCTCAGTTAATTACACAGCACTATCTCTTTGAAATATATGGTAACTGCATGTAATTCAGGGCAACAATGTCTGTCAAGAAGAAATTCACCCAACCCCCAGTTCTAATCCAAAGCAAATTTTTCCTATAAAAGGAAAGAAGGAAGAAAGAAAGAAAGAAAGAAAGAAAGAAAGAAAGAAAGAGAGAATCAACTACCTAAGAATCCTAGAAGCATTCTGATTCAAGGATTATATCTCTGTAGGTTCAATACAGAAATGATTAACATGGCCAAAACACAAGATCTGGACTAGTGCAGCGGTGTCTGTATTTCCAGGCATCTCTGTATTGATGCGTATTTTTCTAGGTAGGAGATTAACAGACATTTGGGTTTCCTATCCCCTGAACCACCTTGATGCATTCAAAATGTTTATCTGCCTTAGAAAAGCATGCAAACTCATTGCCCTTGTGTTTGCTTTTAGCTCTGCATAAAGGATGAAGATCCTCAAAGAGAAACAGCTTTGTAAGTACTCTGGGCTGGGGCCAATGATTTCCCATAAGCAGATGGGTAACAGTGGTGTGCAACATAAAGGCCATCCTAGGCAAACTCCTCCTGAGATGGGAGGTGCTGGAAGGTGAAGAGAAGAAGGTTCTGACAAGAATGGAGGGTGGAGGAGAATCTGCCTCCACTTCACAGGAAGACAGGCGAGGCTAGGTTGGAAGGTTGTCTAGAACAGGAGAGTACCATTGGTCTTAAGCCTGCTCTCCATTTAGGAAGTTTTGGGCTAATGCTTAAGCCGCACCTTCATTGTACTGCCACGTGATGTAAATGACTGAGAGGGCCTAGCCTGGGGGAAGCCATGCTACATTCTCCCTCACAACAAGGTCAGAAGCCATAGTCCTCATTCTAAATAACGCCTAGTCTGTTGGCTCCAGCATTGGAGAAGTAAGCAGTGGGTTAAAAGAACAAAGGCATTCCTTCCAAGGGCATGACTCTTGTTTTGAATTTTTTTCATATTGCTATGATCATTGTTATAATTGATTTCTTGGTTCATTTCAGATGAGAAAGCTGAGATGCCATCTAACACAGCAAGAGTTTTGCATCAGGACTTCCTTGATTTATGTAGTCCCATCTGTATTTATTGCTATTATTAAATTCACTCCTGTCAAATTGTCAGAGGTTATGAAGAAGTGTTTCATTAAGCACTGAACAGTAGTTGTTATGACTAACTTGATATACTTGCAGAACATTTTTATGAAGAACGCTATTAAGAATGAAAAGTAAGGTTCTGTTAAGGCTTCTTCTTGAAAGGTATGTTAATTGAGATTTGTTCCAGAGAGATTGGTAAACATTTAGCATATATTTTCTAGGTAGGAGATTAATGGACATTTGGGTTTCACAAATAAGGTGCAAAACCAAAATCAAAAGGAGAGCTGAATATAGAGTGATCGGTATTTTAAGTTCGCCAAGAAAGCACATAAATAATATCAATTATCATCTACTTTAGCTGCTGTTTCATAAAAGAAACGTTTTAGGACTCAAAAAAGGAAGGATGCAATCTCAGAATATAAGGCACTCCTTTAAATGGAATAAATTTAGCGTTATGAAAAAGTCAGCATATGTCCTTATTTTTCTCAGTGCATCGTGGTTTGGTGACACAGTTGCAGACCTGGTGAGCTTTACATGGTGACGGAGACAAAACCTGCAGGGCGCGGGGGCTAGCCAGCGGTCTGTTCACAAGCAGCCTCTGCCCTTGTGGAGCAGTTACTTGCCTACATCCAGGGACATTAATTATGAATCAGCCTGTACTCCTTCTCATACACCTGTTTTAAATTGCAGGTCTTCTAATTTGTCTTCGACTTTGCCCATTTCCATTCTTTCTTCATTCTTTTCCCTTAAGAGTCTCTGGTTCGCTTTCCCACACAGGTGGGATGTGTTAGGGAGAGAGACCATCCTGGCCAGAACCACCTTTTTTTTTTTTTTTTTAAAGTTTATTTATTTGTTTTGAGAGAGAGAGTGTGCATGCGGGAAGGGGAGAGGCAGAGAGAGAAGAGAGAGAGAATCCCCAACAGGCTCTGCACTGTCAGCTCTGCACTGTCAGCACGGAGCCCAATGTGGGGCTCAAACCCACAAACCACAAGATCATGACCTAAGCCGAAATCAAGGGTCAGATGCGCAACGAGCGGAGTCACCCGGGCGCCCCCGGAACCAACTTTGATGTCCCTGCTGTGCTCACCCTCTCATTTAGAAAAAAAACAATTTTTTTTTTCTAATATGGCAGTGGCTAAATGTGCTACAGCAAGAGAGAGAGAGAGATCTGCTATCGGACAGGTGGTTAAAAGCTGGTGGTTAAAAGCTTCTTATTGACATGGAAGCAAAGAGAAGAAATGGACAGAATGTATGAAATCTCAATTGTCTTGTTTGGAAGAGAGACCCCCTTCCCCCCAATCCTCCTGTTAGGCTTCTCGCTGCTTCCTTGGAAAACTTCTGCATGGAATGGAGAGAGAGACTGTTAAAGACTATGATTTACAGATTTCTCTATCTTGTTGGAGGCCCCAGCAGGCTTTTGTGGGATTTCAAATTATGTTCCTCATTCAGGATTTCTCAAAGTAGAATTTGGAAGCCCTGCTAAAAATGGCATAAGAACAAAGTAGGAGGAGTGTGAAAATCCAAAAGTTTAGACAATTAAGGAGAAGCCTGGAGACCAAATGGAAAAAACAGATCTCAGGCACTGGTGGGTTGGGATAGTTTAAAGTGGAAGAGGAAACAGGAAAAACTTACTGGACTCTATCTAACTGGACTTCGGATACAAGAGACCTGAATTGCCATCTTGACTGTTTTACTTTGGGCATAGTCCTTTTCTCTCTCTTGGGCTTTTGGAAAATTAGAAGAAGGATTGGGATTTATTTTCATGTTAAATTTCATGTTAATTCATGTGATTCTAGAAAGATTCCCAAATAGTTTAGTTAAATGCTGGAAGAAGTTGGCAAGAAAAGCTGAAAATGTAATACCTTTGCCCTACCTGGTAGAAGTATGAATCAGCTTTGTTGTAGGACATATAGCAATTCTTGAGTATTACAAGTCATCAGTAGAGAATTTCGTCACCCTTATAAACTACAGTGACCTTGTACATTAGCATAGGTGAGGAACATTAACTAGTTTTAACAGAGCGTAGCAATATTATAAATGGTCACTGCATTTCATTTTGCCTTGCAGTTTTGAAAAAAAAAACAGCCTTTATTAAAAACTGTGTCTATTATTTATTTATTTATTTTGAGAGAGAGACAGAGTGTGAGCAGAGTAAGGGCAGAGAGGAAGAATCCCAAGCAGGCTCTGTGCTAACAGCACAGAGCCCAATGCGGGGGCTTAGTCTCACAGACCGAGAGATCATGACCTGAGCTGAAATCCAGAGTCGGATGCTTCACCAACTGAGACACTGAGGGTGCCCCCCAAAACTGTGTCTATTATTTAAAATTAGAAGTTCAGCCTAGGGCACCTAGATGGCTCAGCCAGTGAAGAGTCCCACTTTGGTTTAGGTCATGATCTTGTGGTTCATGAGTTCAAGCTCCACATTGGGCTCTGTGCTGATAGCTCAGAGCCTGGAGCCTGCTTTGGATTCTGTGTCTCCCTCTGTCTGCCCACCCCCTCTCGGCCCCCCTCCCCCCTCCCCCGTTCATGCTCTGTCTGTCTCAAAAAATGAATAAACATTAAAAAAAATGTTTTTAATAAGTTCAGCCTAGAACCTGACTTAGAAGGACATGAAATTCCAGAACTTAAAAGAAGTCCCCAAAGCCTTTCCCTAAATGTGTTCTATATCTACTATGAAATACTTGAAGCTTTGCGCAGTGGCAGTATCGTAGCCAATGAGGTTTATCCGAGGCGCGATTATTGCTAATTGAAATACTTGAAATGCCAACATTCATTATTAGTCTGTTTTTGACACTTTGGACTACAAATACCAGTGGAGAAGTGACAGACAAAGCTACCAATAGGGACACCTTTCATGATTATCATTTCTCTCCTTCTTGGGCCCCATTTTTTGAAAAAAACTGGTCTACCAAGCAGCTTGTGTTTATTAAATAATAGCAATCTGCTTGCCCAATTTTTAAAACATCAGTGGTATCTACTCACCGTCTGAACATCTTTTATGACAACACAATTACCCAGTTGATGTAATTTCACTTAAAAGCAAAGAAATCTGGTACTTTATTTAACCTGGGCAATCTTTCATGGGTTAACAATATAATCACTGCCATTAGGTTTTTGAGTCATTGAAAATAGTTTACAAACTCCTTTGCTCACCAACCTTACCCCTGTTATCGCTACGATCACCACCTTCTCGAACCTACTGGCCAGGAGTCATAAATTCTGACCGGGTCAAGCAGATCTGTTTTACAGGACAGATCTGTAAAACAATAGGGAGTGGTGGAAACTGTGGCAAACGGAGAGCACATCTTTGTCTGAACAAGGGCTAATAGCTACCATTCGGCATAGATCTTTTGATTCTTTGAGAGAAGTCAGAATTCTGAATTTGTATGTATAATTCTTCTAATTAAAAAAAAAAGGTTGTTGTTTTTTTTTAATCCTGGATGTCTAGGAGTAGAAGAATCCTCTCACCCCAATATATGCTAATCTCTGTTAGTTAAGTTACAAACCAGTGTTGCCTTGGGCTTTCATTGTCCTGTGGAGATTTTTGTGAAACAGCTCTTATAATTTTCACAGCTATCCTTTTCTCCTCCAAAGCTCAGGCACGATCTTTAAGAACTAAGTCAGAGGACAGTTACTGATACCATACCGAGGACTTTACCTACATTATTCGATTCTGTAAAAAAAAACCTTTAGGAAGTACTCATGGCTGTTCCAACTTCGATGATGAGGACACCTGGGCTCAGAATGCTTAACTGACTTATAGAGAGTGACTAAGCTACAATTCATATTGGACTGATCCAAAGCCTGGGGCCTGGAATGGGGGAGAGGATATCACAAAAGGAGCAAAGGTTGAATAATAAAGACAAAGTTCACGTCCAATCCTACTCCTAGTGACCTATATACAGATCATGTATTTTAGTAAGTGAAGGGAATTTAAAACCATCTTGGTTGGCGAGTATTTTGCAGATGTTACAACACTCCTTGAGATAATTTGAGATGTCCTACAGTGTTGTAGTGTTGGAGCTGAGAACTGCTGCCCTAAATATTTGCTTGTCCTTCTGATGATAATAATCACCAAGTATTACTCTTTGCCAAAGGGTTTGCCTAAGGTAGGTGTTGGAATCCTCATTTTACAGATGAGGAAATTGAGGATCAGAGAAACAAAATAACTTGCTCAGACTTGCACAATTAGCATGGGGTGGAGCTGGGATTCAAACCCAGGGCACAAGGGCCTCACAGTTCATGCTCCTTCTCTACACTGCACCGTCCTGGGGTGAGGGACCAGGGATAAAGGTACTGGAATATGATTGAGAGCATCTTACTGACTGGGAGCTTGGGAGTTGTGGCAGAGATCTGTCATTAACTGAATATCCTCATGCACATCACACTTCCCTGCCCCCTTTGCCATTAGCTAGTCCATGAGACTAGTCGTAGTCAAAGCACTGTGGATAGAATTAACCGTGTCACTTCTGGGCAAAGCAAAACAGAATGGGCACATGTTCTTTAGGTTCTTGGTTCCCCTGACATGGCAACTGTGGAGACACAGTAGAGCATCTGTCAGCCTGGGATTCTGAGTCACTATGTGGACCAGAGCTACCTACTCACATATAAGCGAGAAATAGACCCTTGTGTCAAACCACTAGATTTTAGGATGAATTTGCTACTGCGGCATAACTTAGCTTATCCTAATTGTATTTCATTACAGTAAGAAATCAGGAGGACATTTAATCTACTTTAATGAAATGATGCTTAATTTCAGGCATAAGTTCATAATAATCCCCAACCCCTCCCACCAGGGACCCTGAGTCATTTAAAATGCTGAAAAACCTGCAATAAAATCCCATTTTCCCCAGTGAATTAATTCTCATCTATTGAGAACACATCTTTAAGGAAATAGGGCAGCAGTAGAGCAAGCCAGAAAAAAATTAACCTGTCTCATTAAAAAACCCAGGGACACCTGGGTGGCTCAGTTGGTTAAGCTTCCAACTCTTGATTTTGGCTCAGGTTGTGATTTCATGGTTTGTGAGATGGGGCGCTGTGCTGGGCATAGAGCCCACTTAAGATTCTTTCTCTCCCTCTTCCTCTGTCCCTCCCCTGCTCGCACACACACTCTCTTTCAAAAACATTAAAATGAAAAAAATTCAAAATCCAAATAACATTTAATCTCATGCCAGCAACTATAGAAAACAAAACTTTTACATGAATAACAAATTGTTTAACATGCAGGACTTTTCTCAAGAGTCTATTTCTGCAACACCAAGGTTATCATTTACCAAACAACTTCGAACATAGGTAGTTTTCACTTACAGAATACTGGAAAACGTGGAAGACATCACTGTGCATTCCCAAAAACCTGAATTCTCAGAGAATTGTGTACATGGTAAGGGAAAATTGGAGATCTGGAATCACTGCCAACAGATTCCTACAGTAAAGCTTTGCTGTGGCAGCACACGAAATATGTCTTTATTTCTTCAGACACTCTTGACAGCAATAATAATAGCTTTGGCCTTCTTTTAGATTATGGGTGTTAACAACATTCTCTTACACTTTCAAGCTACCTTGTAGTTTACGAAACATTTTTACGTGTATCTTATTTTGATCCTCACAGACACAGCCACTCTTTGACATAGGTAGCGCTGTCTCTCTTTATGATTTGCAACTGGAGAGACTAAAGTTCAGGGGGTTTAAGTGATCTGTCCAAGGTCACATAGCTAGTAAGAGGAGTCATCCGTCCCATGACCCTGCCTATGGGCTCTACGTAAGTGCTACAATTGCTTTCAGTTTTACATAAGACACTTTTGCCTTATACGTGACCACTGTATGCCAAGAAGGGAGACAGAAGATGAGAAATTACACTAACACATGCAATTAATAGACACTGTCAAAACCGAGTTCTCTGAGTAACCTAAAGTGACATCACATAACAACAGTTACACTCCTACACTTACTGTGCTCCGCCCTAATCACTTTAAATATATTATAACTCCCTTAATCCTCCTAACATTCACACAACAAGGGTCCTGTTTTTATCATACCCATTTTATAGGAGAGGAAACTGAGGCACAGAGACGTTAAGTCATGTGTGTCCTTGGTCATGCAGCTTTTATTAGTGGCTGGACCAGAGTTAGACCCAGGCAGTATGGTTGCTGAGTTTTTAACCCAAGGAAAAATTACCTTTACATTAAGAACTGACTTATACAGTACTCTCTATATGGCAGGAACAAACACATATAGACTGATTTAATCCCTGTGAGTGACACATTTAACATTTGAATTCAAGCAGAAAGTGGATGCAGAGAGACAGGGAGGGAGGGGAGAATGGGTAAAAAAGGGCTGGGGTGAGGAAGGAGAGACAGGTAGCTTCTGAGAAGCCTGCCTTTCAACTCAGAGAACACGTGCCCTGATGTGAGCATCAGATGTGGAGGAGAATCAGCTCTCCTGGCCAGTTCTAGTTCCCTCATAGTTCTGAAAGTGTGAGCATCTCATGTGCTGAGGACGAGTCTAGTGATGATGTGCATTTTTCTTATAACATGGCCCCTAAATGCAGGCCAACTACTCAATTTGATTCTCCACCTAAGAAACAGCAATCTCTTCCCATACTGGAATGAAAACCTGTTCTGCTGTGCACAAGAAGAGGAGCTGTTTGGGTCTCTGAAGTGACACTTTCTCAAAGGATTTCCAAGGATATTGATTATAACCAATTTTTGCCCGACTTTGGAACTTAATCCTTGAGTAAGCCACAACCCACTTGGTATCAGTGAACCTGATTGGTGCCAAAGGGAGTGATTGCATTCCTGTAGTGTGTAATGCAACTTTGCTGTGTATATTCAACATTGCTCACAGAAAAGTTTTAGTTACCAGATGTACATGAAGCTACCAGATGTATGAACAGTTGCTTCGAAAAACAGGCCTCCCTTCTTGGCTCGGCCACTAATGAGCTGCTCAGCTCAAGGATGTCCCATAATCTTCCAGAGATTCCAAATTGAGGTTCTAGACAAAAGATAATCTCTAAGATCCTGTGAGTCCTCATATTAAATGATTGACATTTAAAAAAATATCGATGATAATGAAGTACCTCTTAGAAGCCCTCACTACTTCTTTGTATGGCATTTTGCAAATTGTATGCTTCTTTTGCAACAGATTCTTAGCCCAAAACAGGTCATTTTTCACTCCTGCTGTCATGTCATTTGTAGGCTTTATAGGCAGTTCAAGGACATAATTTAAAACATTCCACCAAAGAGGATATAAACTTTGCTGCTGCTAAAGAATCATAGCCTTGAATTCCTGTACTTTATAGTTATGGTACTCATAAAAGTGTTTAATAACAAACTTGGCTCACTTGGAAATCACCGGTGTAAAGGACTTTGCCCCAATTTGAGATGTGGATCATATTTGTTTTTAAGAAAATATTTAATGATTTATTAACAAGTTCGTATTTCTGCTAAAGATTTCTGTACACTCTCTTTTGATCACTCTAAATGCAGGCATAATGCGCTTTATGATTCCATAACACTATTAGTCATCTAACTAAGGCTTCTGTCATTGATCCTTTTTTGTCTTGTTTGGTCTTCATGATTTTTTTTTTAGTGTTTATTTGCTTATTTTTGAGAGACAGAGAGAGAGAGAGAGAGCGCACAAGCATGGGAGGGGCAGACACACACACACACACACACACACACACACACACACACACACACACACACACACAGAATCCAAAGCAGGCTCTAGGCTCTGAGTTATAAGTGCAGAGCTCTATGCAGGGCCTGAACCCACGACCCTGTGAGATCATGACTTGAGCCAAAATAGGACGCTCAACCTACAGAGCCACCCAGGTGCCCTGGTCTTCGTGATTTTCTACCTGTATCAGACAAATTAAAATGGGCCAGTGTGAAAACATAACAGCTGCATATGTAAGCACCCAAGACAAACTTCCTGATTTTATCCCATTTGTCAAAGCCTAGAATAAAGGAACCCATAAACCTAAACCACCCACAAATGGAATATCCACAATGGTTGCCATGTTGCAAATTGAAAAATGACATATAACGTATGTAACAGCAATTTATAAATCTGTAGGCTTATTGTTTAGGCTGACATGTCTAAAGTACTTGAGTTTCAAAATGCTTTCACTTACATTCTGTCTTTTGTGCTTATACTCTTAGTCCCTGGAATCAAACTACCTGGGTGCATATCCTAACTCTACTCTTTCACTAGCTGAGTGAGGATATGCACGTGACCTAACCTCTCAGCTCATTTAATCCTTATCATGACCCTGTGTTAGGAAGTAGCTTCTATTACTATCCCCATTTTATAAATGAGGGGATGCAGGAACAAAGACTTGAACATGGCTTGGCGGGGAGCAGGGGGGGTCTGGGTGGCTCTGTGGGTTGAGCATCTGACTCTTGATTTCGGTTCATGAATTGAGTCCTGTATCAGACTCCCTGCTGTCAGAGCAGAGCCTACTTGAGATCTGTCCCCCATCTCTCTCTGCCCCTCCCTGACTCATGCTCTCTGAAAGAAATAAACACTAAAAAAATAAAGACTTGTACATGATAAGACCTGTAGTACAGCAAGCACTCACTAAATTTTAGTTATTACAGCTGGTACCCTACTTTTTGGAAGAGGAGGCTGACACTTAGTTTAAATGATTGCAGAGGCCCGTGGGTGGCTGAGTCGGCTGAGAATCTGACTTCGGCTCCAGTCAGGATCTCACAGTTCTTGAGTTCAAGCCCTGCGCTGACAGCTCAGCGCCTGGAGCCTGCTTCAGATTCTGTGTCTCCCTCTCTCTCTCTGTCCCTCCCCCACTCTGTCTCTCTCTGTCTCTCGAAACAAAAATGAATAAACGTTAAAAAAAAATGAAAAGATTGTTTATGCCTATAAATAGTAGTAGTTGGGACCAGATTTAATGGACTTCAAACCTTGCCCTCTTAACTCCATGCTGCCTTTCTTATTTAACATAAAAAATTGGGATTTCTATTTGACGGCTTTTAAGAAAATACATTCATATATATATATATATATATATATATATATATATATATATACTTCATCTACTTTCAGGGTACGATGTATGTTGTCTTTTTTTTAGTTTTCCATTTGTCCTGTGAATGTGTTCAGTTTTACTTTTATCTGACAAATTATTTTTCTTGGAATAAGCAAGAAAGAAAATTAAATGAAAGAAAAATAAGATGAGATGTAAAATGAAAGTCTAATGAGAAAATAGTAGAAAGGATACAAATTGGAGAAGGTGCTTTCGAGTCACCAACTCCTATGTATTAAACTTTATTTGTGACATGTTTATGCTTTTCATTTGATGCCTTTTATGCATCTCAAGAAACCTCTTTTTTAAAAAAGGCCAAAAATGTCATAATTAATATACTTCAATATTTGCTTTAGATAGTGATGAATGCAATTCACGAACAAAAGAATTACAGAAAGCTCTGGTTTTGTTCATTGCAGGTTAAGGAAAACTGGTCTAACAGCATTCCTAAAAGGAAACCAGGATCTATGGTCTCCAGTGGTATCTAGTTATTATGTTCTCCCAGGTCCAATTTCTTCTTTCTCATCTCTATTATTTTCTCTTTGGTTTGCTTATTTTTTTCTTTTGTTCTCATTTCAACCTTTATGTAATTCCACAAAATTTAGGTTTTGGTGATCTTAAGTGATCCGTTTATGAAACTGATCAATGTAAAGAGAAGCATTTTCAGAGTAGCCCTATTAGGGCCTCCCTGGGGCTAGATTCTCTCGCATTATCTCAGTGCCTTATTTTGTTGTTCATAGGGATCTTCGTTTCTCCCTGGCAAAGGGAAAGGAAAATGGAGGCAGTTTTCCTGCATTTCCAGAATAAGGCCTCAACTCCTTAGTGCACACAGTTGGCCTTCCATGCTTGACTCCTGCCTTCTCAGTTCTAGCCATGCTCAGTGTCTTCAGTTCCCAAAGAGCAACTTGTTGCCTTAAGATCTTTGTATAGGCCATTACTTGCAACTGGAATGCCTTTCCTTAGTCATCATTTAAGGAACCCCTAATTGCCCCAAACTCAGATGATCTGTCATCTCTTCCAAGAAGTTTTCCCTAAAGCTCCCAGTCTGACTTAGATATTCCTCTTCCATGCTCTACATTACATGACACAAACCTCTACCAGAGCATAATGGTAGATGATCAGGATTAGGGTTAGGGTGATTTGCCTCTAAAATATTTCCCATACGTATCCATTTCTTTTCTTATCAGTGCTGCTTTCTGGATCCAGGTCACCATTCACCTTTTGCCTGAGCAAATTCTTGTCTCCTAACAGGTCTCCTGCTTATGTTCATGTCTCTCTTCAGTCCATAATTTACACTACAGCCAGAATAATCTTTTTAAGAAGAAATATTTCATATATACAAAAATACACAAAATTAGGTATAACCATAAAGTGAACAACCACCAGTTTAAAAAATAAAACACTGCCCATACCTTTGAAGTTGATTGTGTCTCTTTCCCAAAGGTAAACACCATCCTGAATGTGTTTAATTTTCCTTTTTTTTTTTTAAGATTTTATTTTAAGTAATCTCTGCATCCAATGTGGGGCTTCAACTCACAACCGTGAGATCAAGAGTCACATGCTCTATTGACTGAGCCAGCCAGGCGCCCATTCCCTTGTTTTTTTGTTTTTGTTTTTGTTTTTTAATTCTTGGAGCATCTGGCTGGCTCAGTCAGCAAAGCTTATGACTTTTGATCTCAGGGTGGTGAGTGCAAGCCCCACATTGGGCATGGAGCCTCCCTTAAAAAAGGGTTGGGGGGGCACCTGGTGGCTTAGTCAGAAGAGCATGTCACTCTTAGTCTTAGGATCTTGAGAGTTCAAGCCTCATGTTGGCTCTAGAGATTACATAAATAAATAAAATTTAAAAAAAATTTATTTTACCATGTAGGCATCTCTAAACAATACATTATTCAAATTTTCTTGTTTTTGAAATTTTAAAAAATAGTTGAATGCCATTTGCTTTGCAACTTGCTTTTTGCATTCAACAATCTGTTTCTGAAATTCATCCATGTTGATTTTCACTTCTGTGTAATATTCCATTGTATGACTATGTCACAATTCATTTAAATTCTTGTTGATTCACTATTGGAATTCTTCCAGGTGCTATGCAATCACAAAAAATGTTCGGATAAACAGTTTTGACTATGACTTCCAGTGCACGTATGCAAGAATTTCTCCAGGGCAGGGCTGGCTGTCCAATACTACTTACCATGATGATGAAAATGTTCGATATCTATGCCACCCAATCTGGTTGCATGTGTAGCTACTGAGCACTTGGAATGTAACTACTACAATTGAGAAAGTGGATTTTTAATTTTTTTAAATTAATTTAAAATTAAATAGCCACAAATGGCTGGTGGCTACCATACTGAACAGAGTAGCTTTAGAATATATACCCAAAGGCACGCCTGGGTGGTTCAGTCAGTTAAGTGTCTAACTTCGGCTCAGGTCATAATCACAGCTTGTGAGTTTGAGCCCCGCATCAGGCTCTGTGCTGACAGCTCGGAGCCTGGAGCCTGCTTCGGATTCTGTGTCTCCCTCTCTCTCTCTGCTCCTCCCCTGCTCACACTCTGTTTCTCTCTCTCTCTCTCTCAAAAAATAAATAAACATTTTTAAAAATTGGAATATACACCCAAGAATAAAGTTGCTGAATTATAGGGGCACCTGGATGGCTCGGTTGGTTGAATGTCCTATTCTTAATGTACACTCAGGTCATGATCTTGCCCCATGCTGGACTCTGGACTGACAGCTCAGACCCTGCTTGGGATTTTCTCTCACCCTTTTTCTCTGACCCACCCCCAACTTGCGCTCTCTCTCCCTCTCAAAAAAAAAAATAATAATAATAATAATAACCATTAAAAAACAGTCGCTGGGTTACAGGGTATGTGGGACTTCAATTTTACAAATATTAACAAATGTTTTCCAAAGTGGCAATATTAATTTATACTTCTACAAGCAGTATTTAAAGAATTATCAACAGTACTTTTTAATGTCTGCCTTTAAAATTTTTACCTGTCTGTGGCGCATGGGTGGCTTAGTCGGTTGAGCGTCCGACTCCAGCTCAGGTCATGATCTCCCTCCCGTTCTTGGCTTTGAGCCCTGTGTCAGGCTCTGTGCTGACAGCTCAGAGCCTGGAGCCTGCTTCGGATTCTGTGTCTCCCTCTCTCTGCCCCTCTCACTCATGTTCTGTCTCTCAAAAATAAGTAAATATTAAAAAAAAATTTTAAGTAAAATTTTTACCTGTGTAGATATTAAATGGCATCTTATCCCAATTTTCTTTTGCATTTCCATCATGACTGTTTGCTAGTCATGCTTCTTTTTTTGTGAAGTGCCTGGTGAAATGCCACTATCCTTTGTAAAAAGCCTGTTTTGTCCATTGTTCTACTGAGTTGTCTGTCTTTTTACTATTTATGTTTAGGAATTCTTTGTATATATTTAATTTTATTATTTTTTATTTTTTAAAGATTTTTTTAAAGTAATCTGTATGCTCAACTTGGGGCTTACAACCTTGAGATCAAGAGGCACATGACCCACTGACTGAGCCAACCATGTGCCCTTCTTTGTATATACACATATATTTTTTGTTTTGTTTGTTTTGTTTATTTATTTTGAGAGAGAGAGAGAGAGAGCATCAGCAGGGGATGTGGGGCTCAATCCCATGAACCGTGAAATCATGACCTGAGCTGAAATCAAGAGTTGGATGCTTAACCAACTTAGCCATCCAGGCGCCCCTGTGTATATTTTTAATACTATTTTTCCTAATAAAATATGTTACAAATATCTTCAGTGTATCCTTAACATAAACCAGGGGGCGCCTGGGTGGCTCAGTCGGTTCAGCGACCGACTTCGGCCTCAGGTCATGATCTCACAGTTGGTGAGTTTGAGCCCCCGCATCCATCTCTGCGTTGACAGCTCAAAACCTGGAGCCTGCTTCAGATTCTGTGTCTCCCTCTCTCTCTCTCTCTCTCTCTCTCTCTGTGTCCCTCCCCCACTTGTGCTCAGTCTCTCTCTCTCTCAAAAACAAACATTTAAAAAAAACCACAGGGGTGCCTGGGTGGCTCAGTCAGTTGAGCGTCTGACTTCGGCTCAGGTCATGATCTCGCGGTTTGTGAGTTCGAGCCCCGCATCTGGCTCTGTGCTGACGGCTCGGAACCTGGAGCCTGCTTCGGATTCTGTGTCTCCCTCTCTCTCTGCTCCTCCCCTGCTCGTGCTCTGTCTCTGTCTGTCTCTCAAAAATAAATAAAGATTAAAAAAAAAACACATAAACAAGAACATGTCCCCTCACTCCTTTCCATCACACTTAGAATAAAATCTAAACATCTTACTATGATGTAGTGAACATTGTGTTTGATGCCCAACAGCCATCCCACCCATCCTGCACTCAGGAGAAGCAATGATGTTTGGGGAATTAACTATGGCATGAGGATAGGCCTGACTGATGTAGGGGTAATCCCATTCCCCTAGCCAATGACTGTTTTGGGAACAGACATGTGACCTCATTGTGGACAATACAATTCAGGATGAAATCTGCTGGAAGCTTCTGGTGGTCTTAACTCTTAGAAGGAAGTGAATGAAGTTCCTAGAAGGAAGTGAAAAAAAGCCAGATTTTTTTCCGCCCACTAGACTTGAAGAAGGAACACAAGGGGAACAAGCCCAAGAATGGTAGTAACACTGTGGATGGTGTTTCCTGGTGCCGGAAAGAAGCTGGGTTCTTTATGACCTTGCTGGCCACTGCTTGTTTCCCTCCCAAGGCCCTTGCCCTTGCTTTCCCCTTTTCTTGCTATTTTTCCCCAGAGATCCTCCCGTGGCCAGATCTTTACGGCCATTCAGTATTAGTCACTTCCTCGGAGGGGCTTTTTATGCTACCACCATCTCTGACCAGTCACTATCAAGTCATGCTGTCTTATTTTCTTTATATCACTGTTGGAATCATCTGCATTTGTTTATTCTGTCTCGCCCACTAGAATGTAAGCACCAGGAGGGCAGGAACTTTGTCTGTCTGGCTTTCCTGCGTATTTCTGTATCTAATACAGTGCCTGACACGTAGTTTTTTGTTTTGTTTTGTTTTTTGTTTCTTATGTTTATTTATTTTGAGAGAGAGAGACAGAGAATGCACAAGCAGGAGAGGGGCAGAGAGAGAGAGAGAGAGAGAGAGAGAGAATCCCAAGCAAGCTCTACACTCTGTCAATTAGGGGCTCAATCTCAGGATCACAAGATCATGACCTGAGTGGAAATCAAGAGTTGAACGCTTAACTGACTGAGCCACCCAGGTGCCCCACCTGACACATAGTATGTACTCAATGCATATTTTTTGCATTAATCAAAAAATAATGATTACTTTCATTTTTTATTTTCTCTACTAGATTAAAGCTCCTTGAGGTCAGGGACCAAGGTGTTGTCATTTTTGTATTTCAAGTGCCTGGTACAGTTGCTGACAAACAGCAGATGTTCAACAAGCCGTTGACTAAAAGAAAGAAAAAAGGAAAGGAAGAAAGGGAGGGGGAAATGAAATACTTGGGAGAAATAAAACACTAACCTATTGCCTTTATGGGCAATATCACTTGAAGATGATTTTCTCTCCTTACCACCTATGGGGGAATTTTGTGGATATAGTAATATCCCCATGAATAAAAGACACATGATCTTCCAAATGCTTCACAATATGAATATAAAGTCTTTTAAACCTTATTTCTTACCACCTATATATCTTCTCCCCCCACCCCCATAGTTTAGTCTTGCCACACCACATTCCAGTGCAGCTGAATTTTAGAGAAGGGATACATTCCTGAAAACTTTACAGAAAATTTAAAACATCTATAATTCAAGACTATTTAGCAAGATTATTTAGTGATAAATGTAAATTTATTGAAGGGAAGATACTATTTTACTAGCTAAAATGGCTCCGCCATGTGGCAATAGCATAAGTAGTTTCTGATTCACTGAGCCACCACCAGCTTTGAAAATATGCCATTTCTGACAAATGTTAAACATGTGAAGGCTTCACATTGCTTCAAATTTTGTGCGTACACGAAGGTGTTATTAATAGTTTATAATGGTGCCTGGGTGGCTCAGCAAGTTAAGCATCTGACTTTGGCTCAGGTCATCTTACGGTTCATGACTTCAAGTCCCACATCAGGAGAGCTTATGCCCCGCATTGGGTGAGCATGAGCCCTGCTTCAGGTGGGCTCAAGCCCCCTTTGGTGAGCCCTGCTTCTTTCTCTCTCTCCCTCCTCTCCCCACCCTCGCTCACTCGTGACCTCTCTCACTCTCTCTCTCTCAAAAAAAAAAAAAAGGTTTATAATTGGGGTGCCTGGGAGGCTCAGTTGGTTAAGTGCCCAACTCTTGATTTCAGCTCAGGTCACGATCTCATGGTTCATGAGTTCAAGCTCTACATGGGGCTCTGCACTGACACTGGGGAGCCTGCTTGGAATTTTCTCTCTTTCCCACCCTCTCTGCCCCTCCCCACCTGCTCTTTATCTCCCTTTCTCAAAATAAATAAAATAAACTTTAAAAAATAGTTTATGAACTACTTCAAATTTGTATAATTAAAATATTCGTAAAACTCCAGACTTTCTTACTTTTCCTGAATCACACTTAAGCTCATTTGTGCCTCTTTGCGTTTGCATATGCTGGTTCCTCTACCTGTATATTCTGTGAATTGCTAGCACCCAGAACAGTGAGTGAATTGCAGAAATGTCATATCCAGAAGTAGGAATAATATTGCTGATATATCGATGTCATTCTAGAACATTGGACAATGTTTCAAAAAAAAAAAAAAGACATGATTTACAATTGATGTCAAATATGTAAAATCCTTAAAATCTGAATCTGAAGGAGGGGTAACAGAGTTGGATTAAGCCTACATGGGGTTTAGGAATAGTAGGGAAGATAGAAGTCCCGAAGTTGCCAGTTACCTGCACTCAGATGGGTACATCTGGAGGAAAAGTGTAGTGAAGGGATATGGGCTTCTTTGGGCCCCCAAAAGTCCCAAGATCCAGTATCTGATCTTATCCAAAGCCTTATCCAAGTCAGCTCATGCAGACTTTGCACATCTCAGGGAGGAAGGAATTTGGAGGTTATGGGTAGGGATGAGTATAGAAGAGAAGTAGTCTTCCCAAACTCCACCTAGGCCACCCAAAATCAGGGCATGAAAAACTCAAATATAAATAAATGTAATAAATGGAAATGAGTGAAACAAGAAAGCTCGATATAAAGAAAATTATATGCGGGGTGCCTGGGTGGCTCAGTCGGTTGAGCATCCAACTTCAGCTCGGGTCATGATCTCATAGTCCATGAGTTTGAGCCCCGCATCGGGCTCTGTGCTGACAGCTCAGGGCCTGGAGCCTGCTTCAGATTCTGTGTCTCCCTCTCTCTCTGCCCCTCCCCTGCTCATGCTCTGTCTCTCTCTCTGTCTCAAAAATAAATTTAAAAAAAATTTAAAAAAGAAAATTATGTGGGCCCCCTTAACGTGTTTTTTGTTTTTTTCACTTTTGATGGAGAAATGACTATTGTGGGGGAAGAGAATTTTTTTTGAAACAATATTTTCAAGAGAAGCCAGAACCCAGATTTGTATACAAAATGTCCCAATCCTAAATATTGGCTCAACAATTTTAAAACACCATGTAGGCCAAACGATACATCTAGGAGCTGAATTTGGCCCAGCAGGACACCAATATGTGATGTCTGAAGTTTACTGTCAGGTGTAATGAAATACCAGGAGGCTTTCTCCTTTTTTCTTAAAATTTTTAAATGTTTATTTAATTTTGAGAGAGAGAGAGAGACACTGAGCAGGACTGGGGAAGGGGCAGAGAGAGATGGAGACACAGACTCCAAAGCAGGCTCCAGGCTCTGAACTGCCAGCACAGAGCCCAATGTGGGGCTCGAACTCACGAACTGCGAGATCATGACCTGAGCTGAAGTTGGCTGCCCAACCAACTGAGCCACTCAGGCACCCCAATACCAGGAGGCTTTCTGACCAAAGCAAACCTCAGTGTTAAGGCAACATTCATATGTGTTCATATTTGTGTTAGATAATAATCCAGACTTCCATCCAACATAAAAACCTGGTCTTTTCCGCCAAAGTAGAAGCAGGTAACCGACACTTGTCAAAGACTGGTGGACAGTGCAGAAGGGGAACCTGGATGCAGAATTTGCTCAGAGACTTGTCCTGTTGGCTTTAACTGGGTACAGCCCATGGAAGCAACAGGCAGTAGGCACACCCGCAACAGCAGGTGATGCCACTTCACAGGGTTTATAAAGATTTCCTTTTCTAATATTGTGGACTTCATACTGGAATTGTTTCTAGTTGCTTCGTTCCATGAGGTGTCACTGGGCCCAACAACATCTCTTCTGGATGGAGCTAGAGGGGTAGATCCTAAGAATTGTATTTTTGGGGACATGTATGTCTTCCTGGCTAGGTCATTTGGGGTGAGCCCACTGGGAAGCCAGTTTTCTTCCACACCTCTTGTCTGTGCTCATATGGGGGCTGACTGTATGGGTGTGAGTTGCTGGGTGGAAAGCTGGCACTTAAGGGTGTCACCCTGACAATGTGGGCAGAGTAGGAGACCTGGCAAAGTGACTATAGGAATCCCTGAGCATGGGGTGGGGAAATGTAATTATTGGTATGAAAAGGGTGGCAGTAGCTGTAAAACTGGTCCCCTCCACCTACCCTGTTGATTCCATCGCTCCTCTTTTTCTAGGCTCTTATCTTAGCAACTATACCCCTCTGATATCTGGTTCCTGCCTTTCATCCTCCTGGTAGACATAAGTTTTCCTTTCCTCCCGAAGGAGCTTCCTTAACATTTCTTCCCTCTCAACTTACTGTAACATGGCTTCTGCCTGCTGCACCCTTCCACTAAGCTGCCCTCTCTAGGCTGCCCCTGATCCAATTGCCAAACTCTTCTGTAGCTTTCAGTCCTTTCACCGTCTTCTCCTTGCCTTCCTGGGATTCCAAGACATAACACTCCAAGTCTCTTACCTCTCTGTCTGCTCTTTTCTGTCCTTTCCTGCTGGCTCCCCGGTCTTCAATCATTCCTTAAATGTTGCTGTTACTGGAGTTAATGGCACTTCCATATGGATTCCTTGTAATGACCTGTAAAAGATGCAGCATGCTCTGATTGAAGACAGCCATGGGCCAGAGCGCGTGGCTTGGCAAGCAGAGCTTGGAAAACACCCTATAAAACCGCATGCTGCCGCCCAGGGTACTATCCTCAGTCCTCATCCCTTTTTTGCTTTACTCTCTTTTCCTCTGCAACCTTGTTGACTTTCATGGTTCCAAGACTTGCATGTCTTACTTAATCTCTAGACATCCTATCATCTGCTTCCTGTATTTCTCTTCTTGGGGGTCCTGTGGGTGCCCCAAACTTGCCAAGGCCCAAACTGAATTCATTACCTGCTTACTTGCATACTCCCAAATACCATTTTTCTGTACTCCCTCTCTTGGTTAATGACACCACGATCCAGTTTCTCACTCAGTTGAAAACTTCCAGATTATCTGTGTCTCTTCCCTTTCCTCAATTTAAGGATCATTTTCTAAAGACACTACTGGAACAGTCTTCTAACTAGTTTCTCTATCTCTAGAATCTCTCCCCTCTAAGTCGCCCTCCTCAGTGCCGTTGGGTTTCTTTCTTTACACAGAATTGAGCACATCATTCTTTTGTTTAAAAATCAATTTTGGCATCTAATTACTCATAGGTTAAACTACAGATGCTGGGGCATGGCATATAAGTCCTTCATATCCTGACCAAAGCTACCTTTCCAGTTCTATACCTTGCCCCTGATCTCAGACCCTTCCTTGCTCTTAACCACATCAGACTCTGATGCACAGTTTCTTCAACATGATTTTGCTGTGTGCCTTAATGCTCTGTGCCTTCGCTGCTGCCTTGCGTGCCCTTCCTCTTTTTTGCCTTATAAAATCCCATCCATTCTAAGATTATGCTCACCTGTCACCTCTTTTTTCAGGAGCTTCTGGCCCTAATTAACAGCTCTCTGATCACTGTTTCTGCAGTACTATTGGTATGCTGCTATCGATTGTCTAAAAGTTATTTTGCATCTTCCCCACTACACTGTGAGTTTCTTAAGGGGAAGTTGAAGCTTTATTGGTCTCCGTATCATCAGCAACTTGCTTCGTGCCTGGTACCTTGTAGATAATGAATAAAATTTTGAGTTGAATTGGGCAAGATGCTTGGGCATCATTTTGTGAAAGTACTTCTTTCAGCATAATTTCCACCTGTTCCCTTTCTTCAGCCATCAGAAGAATCTCAAAACAGGATAGTCCATGGGCTCTTTTGGAGATAGTTAATATCATATCCCCAAAATGTTAGCTAGGTCTCCGTAGGGACATAAGAGACTGTGCTTTCTCAAATGACTAGTATCTGAGTGTGGATTTTTCCAGATAATAGAATTCTGTAGAACCAGTGATGATTTTCAATATAGCTCCTAGAGTCCAGGTTCCACAATAGACTCCCAGTGTTCTGAGTAGCAGAGTCGGGATTTTCAGCGATAAGGCAGATATATTTGTATTTGCTTTATCATCTGTGGGTCGCATCCCAATGGGTTGAGATTTCATAGCGCGAAAAACAATATTAAAGGGCATCACAATCTCAAAACCATGGAAAATCGCTGAGTTACCTTGAGAGCCTGCAGAGAGGAGGGGGGCAGCTCATTTGCAGTTTTGTAGAGGGCCTGGCAAAACAGTGTTGGTGCATAAGACTGACCTCTGTCATCCCCCTTAGTTAAGCCCACAGTACATGCTGGGCTAAGCAGGAAACACTCACTGACTCCATGAAGCCCAGAATGGATAGTTTTCTTTGAACGAGCAGATGTCTTATTTGTAGAACCGTGATAGTAGCTTCTGAGTGGGTGGGAAAGAGCGTGGTTCCAAATTCCCCTCAAATACAAGAACTTGGTCCTGACTAGAATCCAAGCAACAAGTTGCCATCGAAAACGCAGTGAATGGTCAGCTAAGGATGCCTCCGGGTAGAGCCTTTGGGAACATTTTGTGTGTGTGTCTGCACGAGCCCACCCACCCTAAGCCCTGGGCTTAATGATGCGGCCCCTCAGCTCCGCCTTACTGCCTTGAGCGCCCTTTAGGCTTCCGGGAAGGCTTAATGGGTCCATTCCCCAAGGCCAGAGTATTCGGGCTCCGGGTCCAGCACGGAACGGCTGGGGCGCCCCGAGGGCTAGGAAGCGGGAGCCTGACGCGCAAGGGCGCTGGCGCCACGTGGGCCGACCCCGGGTCGCGCGGAGGTGGGGCGGGGGCGCGAGTGGGATGGAGCTCGTCGGGAGCCCGCCCGGTCGTCCCTCCCCCGGGCGGGGCCTGCCCAGACGGCGCTGACTCAGCAACGCGAGGGGGAGTTTTGTCCCTCCGCGGACCCCGTTTCTCTGGGCTTCAGCTCTCCTCCGCCACCGGGCCGGTTCCCTCTTTCTGGCGTTCGGTGTGTGAGTGGCAGGTCCGGCAGCTGAGGCAGCGAGCCACAGTGTAACCCCGGCGTTCCCCTGAGAACCCCCAAACTACCGTTCCCCTGCCGGGCGGTGTGGCCACCATGAACAACGCGGGTGAGGCGCCGCTCTTTCCCGCCGAGGCCCTGCCGGGGTCCTCTCGGGGGGGGCTCAGCTGGGCCCCAGAGGCCCGGCGGCGGAGAGAACCGGGCCTGGGACCGGGGGCGATGGCGGGAATGGAGCGTTCTAGGCGGGCCGGAGCGGCCTTGGTGGGAGACAGCACTTGGGGGAGGTCGCCGGTAAGGGGCCTGTCCGCCGCAAGGGTCACCTCCGGCTGGTCTTCCGAAGTTAGGGCCAAGCTGTGGGAGCCCCGGATCAGCCCTCTTGAGCCCCCTTTTGATACTATCAATACCATTTGGTTTTCCAACAGGACTGAATTCGGAGAAGGTAGCTGCTCTGATTCAGAAACTGAACTCCGACCCTCAGTTCGTACTTGCCCAGAATGTTGGGACCACCCACGACCTGCTGGACATCTGTCTGAAGAGGGCCACGGTACAGGGTGCTCAGCATGTGTTCCAGCACGCTGTGACTCAGGAAGGCAAGCCAGTCACCAACCAAAAGAGCTCAGGTGAGGTCTCAAAACTCCTTGCACACTTTACTTAACCTTCCTGACAGTGCCCCATTTTGAGGTCTTAAGAATGGTGCTGAGTAGAAGAAGTTTGCATTGAAAGAACTTGTAAATTTCCAGGGAACAGGCACAGGGAAAGGCAGGTCCAAGAACATTACCTTGTGACTTACTTTGGTCCTCTGTGGCTTGATGGTGTACTTGGCGTTGAGCATTAAAGTGACAAGTCATGTGTTTGAATGTAATTCACTGTATTCTGTCCTGAAGTTATGTGATTGTGGCCCGGTGTCTTGGAGATACATGTTTTTAGTATGAAACAGACCATGCAAAAATGTTCATGCTCTAGAAAACTCCAAAATGTTCTTGCCCTGAAGGCCATATACAAATGTATGGAGTGGAAAAGACACAACGTAATTGTATCAAAACATCATCAAGTGTTTAAATAGGCCAATAGTTACAGTTTGAGTAAATGTGCTAATGGGCTCAATTTCCACCAATAGACCAGTTTGTAATACAGAAAAATACTCAGTTCTCCTGCCTTACTGGTCAAGAGCTCTTGTTTTGCTGTCTAGCATGATTGTTTGAAAAGCAGCAATGTGAAAGATTGGTTAACCAAGAATCTAAATAAGGAGGACATTCTTATGGCAGAACTGTACTAAAAGGACTTTTAAAAGTCTATCCATTTAAAAACTAGTCCCAGTCGGGCGTCTGGGGCTCAGTGAGTTAAGCGTCTGACTTCGACTCAGGTCATGATCTCACGGTTCACAAGTTTGAGCCCCGTGTCAGACTGTGCTGATAGCTCAGAGCCTGGAGCCTGCTTTGGATTCTGTGTCTCCCTCTCTCTCTGCCCCCTTGCACTCTGTCTCCCTCTCTCTCAAAAATAAACAAACACTTAAAAAATAAATAAAAAATAAAAACTACTTCCAGTGTATTTTGACAGAAAGCAGATCAGTGCTTGGTGAGAGCCAGTTAGAACTCAAAGTGTTATGTTTAACATGGATATATTTTCTTGTATGGAAATCATAACTCCGTGATTTTTAGATGTTAAGGCCATGACCTTGCCATAATTAATGTTTTGCCATAGTAAGAAGTGCTTGGGATGCAAGTGATCCAGTTAGTAATGTCACAGTGGTCCTACACAGTTTAGATTGCAGTGACCTCTTAGGGAAAAGCCTGGAAATGTGCCTCTGGAATAGATCAAGTCTTATATTTTGTAGTATCACTTTTATTTACAAGAGTTACAAATAGGTTATGAGCTATGTAGTTTTCACATTAACAGTACATACAGGTTTTTTTTTTACTGGGAAATAATACAGTATATATGAGAGGGGTGACATACAGACAGACCCAAGGTAAAAATGAGCTAAGTAATTAGTGGTTTTTGAAAAATACTATAGTTGCTTTTTTTTTTTCTTTTTTTAAAAAAATGTTTATTAGCGAGAGCATGAGTGAGCAGGGGAGGGACAGAGAGAGAATCCCAGGCAGGCTCTGTGCTGTCAGCACAAACTCAGACTCAGGGCTCAATCTCACAAACTGTGAGATCATGACCTGAGCTAAAATCAAGAGTCAGACGCCCAACCAACTGAGCCACCCAGGTGCCCCATCGTCATTTATTTTTAATTGTTTTTTCTTGTTACAAATTATTCTTCAATGTAGAATATTTGCAAAATACCAACAGGTACATATTTTTAAAGTCAGGTCTTTATTCTGTGTGTGTGTATATGTGTGTGTGTGTGTGTGTTTAATATAGGTGGATACCTTACATATTGTTAGGTAAACTATCTATCTACCTTTTTCGTTTACCAATATAGCGGGAACATGCATTTATAGCAGTAAAAAGATTACGCCCAGGAGTGCCTGGGTGGTTCAGTCAGTTAACCGTCCATCTCTTTTTTTTTCTTTAATTTTTTTTAATGTTTATTTATTTATGAGAGAGAGAGAGAGAGAAAATGAGTGAGTGGGGGAGGAGCAGAGAGCGAGAAAGACAATCTGAATCTGAAGCAGGCTCCAGCCTCTGAGCTGTCAGCGCAGAGCCCAGTGTGGGGCTTGAACTCATTAACCGTGAGATCATGACCTAAGCTGAAGTCAGATGCTTAACTGAGCCACCCAGGCACTGCGAGTATCCGTCCAACTCTTGATTTCAGCTCAGGTCATGATGCCAGGGTTGTGGGATTGAGCCCTGCATCTGGCTCCACCCTGCTTATGGAGCCTTCTTAACATTCTGTCTCTCTCCCTCTGCCCCCTCCCCCTCTCACTTGTGTGCACTCGCTCGCAAGCGCTCTCTCTCTCTCTTAAAAAAAAAAAAAGTTATGCCAAATAAAGGTCAGGGGTTTTCCCCCCTGAATTTTCCTTTAGTAAAGAGAGTTACCTTATATTTGAGGCCTTACAGAGATCCTCATAATGAACACTTGTGGTTAATTTATTTTGAAGTAAAATACAATTTGGTAAGCACTTAACTCTGAAATGGCCTCAATCTGTGTTAGTTTGGGATGCGTGTAGAGATCATTTGATTGAATCAGTTTTTTAAAAATGCAAAAAATTTGGGGCACCTGGGTGGCTCAGTCGGTTAAGCGTCCGACTTCAGCTCAGGTCATGATCTCGTGGTCCATGAGTTCAAGCCCCGCGTCGGGCTCTGTGCTGACAGCTCAGAGCCTGGAGCCTGTTTCAGATTCTGTGTCTCCCTCTCTCTGACCCTCCCCTGTTCATGCTCTGTCTCTCCCTGTGTCAAAAATAAATAAAACGTTAAAAAAAAAAATTTTTTTTTTTAAAAATGCGAAAAATTTGAACATAATATATTCCTAGGATGTGACCTCACATGGAAATGTTGGATATCATTGTAAATAGACCTTTTAAAGATCACTTAAATCATTAAGGAAATGGTGACATTGTAAAGTTTGTGATTATCTACTTACTGAACAAATGAGAAATGTGATTGTATAATTGATGCTAGCATACGGTTTTCAGGGATAGCATGAAGGATAGATTTAAAACATTGCTGTGACTCAAACATACTAGATGGAAGAAAGATGAAGTGTTCCATTGAAAGAGTACATCTAATGATGGCAAAAGCACTGATGCCAAAATGCAAGTGATGAATCAATGTGAAAATGACATATGTGAAAGTGGAAGAAGCAGTGTTTCTACGTCAATTTATTGTTAACATGATTTTAAATATCTGTATATATTTAAATTACTAAATTAAATATTATAGGTGGACAGTTACTATTTCGTCTATATTTTCCAGTGTCTGTATGATCCAGTTAGCCAAACAACTTTTTCTTTTTTTCCTGAAGATTTTAAGTAATCTCTATACCCGACATGGGGCTTAAACTCACAACTCTGAGATCAAGAGTTGCACGCTCTACCAACTGAGCCAGTCAGGTGTCCCAACAACCTTTTTTTAATTTGGGAGAATGGGGATTGACTTATGTTAGGGTCACCTTATATTGAAGCATACACTACGTGTTCCAGATTAAAGGGTAGGGACTTTTTGCGGCACCCAGGTGGGTCAGTTGGTTGAGCATCTGACTTCGGCCCAGGTCATATCTCATGGTTTGAGCTCCACACTGACAGTGTGTAGCCTGGTAGAGCCTGCTTTGGATTCTCTGTCTCATTCTCTCTCTGCCCCCTGCTCACTCGTGTCCACGCACACGCCCTCTCTCGCACTTGCTCTCTCTTTCTCTCTCACAAAAATAAATAAAACATTAAAAAAAAGGTAGGGAGGGGCGCCTGGGTGGCTCAGTCAGTTGGGCGTCCGACTTCAGCTCAGGTCACAATCTCGCGATCTCCCGGTCCATGAGTTCGAGCCCCGCGTCGGGCTCTGGGCTGATGGCTCAGAGCCTGGAGCCTGCTTCTGATTCTGTGACTCCCTCTCTCTCTGCTCCTCCCCCGTTCATGCTCTGTCTCTCTCCCTGTCTCAAAAATAAATAAACATTAAAAAAAAAAATTAAAAAAAAAAAAAGGTAGGGACTTTTTAAAATTTTTGCCATATATTGCCAATTTGCTTTCAGATATTTTGTACCTGTTTGGGTCTATATCCAGAGTGTACAATAATGCTGTTTCCCAAATCCTTCTCAATATTGGGCATTATTAATTAAAAAATAATGTATCCCAACTTAACAGGTATCTTATGATAAACTTCAAAAAATGTTTCTTTGCCATTTATATCTTTTTCGGCCATTAAGTTATCTATCTATTCATGATCTCTGCTCACATCTCTCTGGCAGTATTTTCTTTTTCTAATGTGATTTTCTTAGGCGATTTGTATTGGGTTCTTTAAATGATATGTAAAGAGTTTTTTTCATATGTTAAGGACTTTAAGCCTTTGCGTATATATTTCAAATACTAATTCTGACCTTTCTTGTGTTTTTTTTTTAAGTTTATTTATTTAAGTAAACTCTACACCCAGTGTGGGGTTTGAACTCACAACCCTAAGATCAAGAGTCACATACTCTTCCAACCGAGCCAGCCAGGCGCCCCTTGTTTTAATCTTTCTGTTCTTTCTGATTTAGTTTTAAATTGTCGAAGATCTTGTCATGCATTCAGTTTTAGGAAACAGGGATAGAACAATGTAATCTATGTGAACACTCATTCTAATTTCTTGGTTTGCTTTCTTGTTACAGGGCGATGCTGGATCTTTTCTTGTCTGAATGTTATGAGACTTCCATTCATGAAAAAATTAAATATTGAAGAATTTGAGTTTAGTCAATCTTATCTCTTTTTCTGGGACAAGGTATGGGATTGATCTTGCAAGGCTTTTTTTTTCAGTATCAGCATTGGTAGGGACTATCTCTTCATTTCTTGCTTTTCCAGTTATAGTCTGCCTTCCATTATAGATGGGACACCACTTATTCTGATTTCCAAAGTATCAAAGGTTGACTCTCTTCAAACACAGAACTGCTTTTGGTTGGTAGGTGGCTACTCTTTGCAATGAAATAATAAGTCTACTGACTCACCCTGATGCTTCCTTGTTTCTTTCTTAGCTTATTTAAAATTTTTTATTTTGTTTTTAATAATTTCCCCTTTGAGCATCTTTATTTAGGTTCTTTGGTCTTTCTATGGCCTAATTTCCCATCCAGGTAATACTTGTTAGAAAAACAGTAAATAAAAATTTCATTTCATTTTTTAATTTTTAAAGTGTGTGTTATATAAGCATCCATTAGATGTTTATTGACTTAAGACTTTGTTTCAGATTTTGTATCTAAATAAAATAGTGCATTATTTTGGATAAACTATTGAACGTATCTACAGAAATATACGAAGAAACTTTAAATATGAAGCCAGATACTGATACTTAATTACCAACTTTAGTTTAAAAATACCTATTATGGTGTTAGGTCCAAAAATCCTGTTGTGTTGATAATGTCAATAAAAGTATTAGCTCTCTTTTCCTTTAATTTTATTTAACTTCTTTTACTCCAGGTTGAACGTTGTTATTTCTTCTTAAATGCTTTTGTGGACACAGCCCAGAAAAAAGAGCCCGAGGATGGTAGGCTGGTGCAGTATTTGCTTATGAATCCCGCAAATGATGGTGGACAGTGGGATATGCTTGTCAATATTGTTGGTAAGAGCATTTCTCTAATGGAACTGAAAGTCCGTATGATCAAACAAGGTTCTGTAGTTGGGCGTGGGCCATTTCTTTGGTGGTTATGTACAGAGTAGAATTAGTCTCCCAGAAGGGTATACAGTTAGCTTAAGAACCTTTATCTTACACTCTCGCCTATTAAGTATTTTTCTTAAATGAGAGGTAAGGAGGTAGATACTGTGAAGAGCTGGTTGGAGATGGAATGGTTGTATTAAGTAGAACTGACTTTCTATGAAAAAGTTTATCTCTTGTCCATTGATGTGATCATAAAACTTTGAAACTGCAACTGTTTGAAAGTATTCTCATTCGGGGCACCTGGGTGGCTCAGTCGGTTAAGCGTCCGACTTCAGCTCAGGTCATGATCTCGCGGTCCGTGAGTTCGAGCCCCACGTCGGGCTCTGTGCTGACCACTTGGAGCCTGGAGCCTGGTTCGGATTCTGTGTCTCCCTCTCTCTCTGACCCTCCCCCGTTCATGCTCTCTCTCTCTCTGTCTCAAAAATAAATAAACGTTAAAAAAAATTTAGAAAGTATTCTCGTTCAAAAAGTTGTCTTTTGGGAAAACCTCATCATGCTGAGTGTTTTACAAAGTATAGATAAAAAGAACAGAATTCAGTCTCAGATATATGGATAAATATGCAGATTTAATGTCCTGTTTATTAATATGAAGTATAAAATTGTTAAGTTTTCTGATTTAGAATGGCAAAATATGGCCTATTCTTTAAAGCAGTGGTTATTTTTCCAAGGTTTCTAATGCTGGAGTATGCTTTTACCTTACTGAACACCAAAATTTGTTTTCTTTTAGAAAAATATGGTGTCGTCCCTAAGAAGTGCTTCCCTGAATCTTATACAACAGAGGCAACCAGAAGGATGAATGACATTCTGAATCACAAGGTGCAACATATGGAGCAGGGTGGGATTGAATTTAGTGCACATACCTTAAAGCTCTTAACTAATTTTCCAGGGCGATTCCTGGGCATTTCAGTGTACACAGTTTGTGTACAAGGAGCTACTCTGTGTCTGTCAAAGGCAACGTAGCTACATGTTAACTTAAAAATAATTGAGTTTAGAATGTTTTGTTTTATTTATTTTTTTCTTTTTAAAAACCTTCTACTTTTATTTCCATTGATTTAAATATTTTCTCATGGGTACTGAGGAAAGAAAATCTATGCTTAATATGGGCTATAAGTCCACTGGGTTCTATTGGAGGTGGGCTGGGACAAAAAAGAAGTATTTGTGAGACTTTTCTTAAAGAGTATGTGGAGTTCTGAGGCATCCCCAAACCACATCAGTGTATTTACTCACTAAAGATTTTATGTAGTCATTGAACTGCTTTTTATTGCATGAGTTATCTTAATGAATCATTTTCTTCTCTACGTAACCCATTTTCCCAAGGTGGGTTATATATATACATATATACCTACACATACATATACGTTTGAGTAAACTCACAACCCTGAGATCAAGAGTCGCATGCTCTGCTGACCAAGCCAGCGAGGCGTCCCCCCCCCCCCCCCCAAGGATGGTTATAAATCTTACAGGGACGCTACTCTACCAGACATCGTTTTTTGACAACTGGGAGTCACAAGAATCTGTTCTCTTGATCTAGGAGGCCGAAATTGGATTTGTCACCCCTGGGAGAAAGATGACGTTTTAAAATATAGATGTGTTTCCCCAATATTAGAAGTAGGTTATTTTCCACCCAGGAAACTGAGGATTCTTATCCACAGGCTAAAAGATCCTTAATAGTATATCATTGAATTTCATTTTAGGGGAGAGCAAGATCCTCTTTAGCACTGTGATTAGATTTAAGACTCACCTCTATCTTAGGTACTTTCAAAATTGAAAACAACAAAAATGAAAACTATCGGGTGGTTGGCATAGCCATTGTTATAACCGTTTGGCAGAGAAAGAGAAGTGAATAATCTGTAAAATTCTAAATAAAAATCTACTGAAGTGACTGAGTAGCATAATCGTCTTAAGTCTCCTGCTTTTCCTAAGGGTGATAGGTGCTATGGAATCAGATGTGTTCCTCATCCAGGCACATACTGTCACAGAGGGTACCATCAGTTGCATAGCAGGAACAGTTGCATCTAGAATTCTTTGGGAATAATCAATGTTTTTTTACCCTTTAGGGATAGTGTTTTTGTCTATGTCTTTAAGTGGACCGGTTGGGGAAAAAATCTATGTGTTTATGAACTTTGCTCTGGGGCTTGACCTATTTACACTTTAAAAGAACTAGCAGTGATCTGCTAGGCTCATTCACAGTTGAAGTTGGGTAACGATTTGGAGTACTGAATAAGTTTCTGTCATAGATGAGAGAATTCTGTATACGACTACGGAACCTGGTACACAGTGGAGCAACCAAAGGAGAAATCTCAGCCACACAGGATGTCATGATGGAGGAGGTAAAAACAATTATTTGGATTTTTTGTACCATTCTAAAGAGCTCTCAGAATATTTCCATCTGTTAAACTGATGAGGAAGCATAACTGTTGCAGTAAATGTAGAATTGAATAGAAAATTGCTTATTTTACGGCTGAAAAAACTGAGGTGTAAACTTTGCATTTTAGTATGAGACTTTCACTTGTATCTTCTAATTCTCAATTTAATATTCTTTATAATTCATTCTTCTACTCATTTCATAAGGCACTAGGGATACAAAAATAGAGAAGACATAGTCTGTACAAAAAGCTCAATCTGTTAGAAAAAGAAACACATGAATAGTTATGGTAAATCTTATGCTAGAGGTGTGTAAAAAAGGATTTGGTGGTCCTAAATGAGGGAGTGACTAAATCAGTGAGCAGAAGGTTTCATGGGGAAAATACTTGAACCAGCTCTTGAAAGAGCTGTAGGAATTTACTGGATGGATAATTGGGAAGACCATTCCAAAGAGAATTGCATGTACGGTGGCATGAACAGAAGTAGAATCTTCAAAGAGTAGCATAGCTGAAACATAACCTTTTGTGAGTGTGATTGGTAGTAAATTAAGCTAGAAAGGCAGAGCTATGAGGGATCTTAGGTAGATGCCAGGCTTTTGGCTTTACTTTGTAAGAGTAAAGATGGGAAACTCTTGATGCTTATATCAGTTAAAATAATGTATGTGTAAACGTTTTAGTAAACTTAAAAAGCATGAAACGAATATTAGGTGGTAATACTGTCAAGAGAGCTAATCTTTACTACTTAATGTTAATCTTTAATTACATAATGCAGCTGAATATGTGTAAAAGTATGAATTACTTTGAGAAAAGAACAAACATTACTAGGAATCACTCAACCAATAGTCTCTTCAAAATTTTATGTAGAATTAAAATGGCCTTATTTTTTCACTGCCATGGATAAAACTAATACTTCACTTGTGGTTTTTTTTGAATTTTATTTGTTTGTTTATTTTTTAATTTTATGTTAGAGAGTGAGAGCACGAGCTGGGGAGAAGGGCAGAGGGAGAGAGAGACATTCCCAAGCAGTCTCCACACTTGATGTGGAGCCTGACGGGGGGGCTCCATCCCACAACCCTGGGATCGCAACCCAAGCCAAAATCAAGACATTCAACTGACGTAGCCACCCAGGCACCCCTCCTTTGAATTTTAGAGAGGTGGAAAAGTGTAGTTGAGAGCATGGTCTCTGGAGTCAGATTGTCTGAGTTCTAATCTTTTCATTATTTAACAGATGTGTGACCTGGAACAGGTTCCTTTAGCTCTCAAATCTGTTCAGGTGTAAAATGTTTAACCCAGTGCTTAACACAGTAACCTGTCTTAGGTTCAGTTTGGGATTCAAAATGTATTCCTCATTGGATTTTTGTGGGGATCAAATAAGGAATTAAATACAAGAATGCAAGATATAGTGCCTGGCACACAGCGGTTGTCCAGTAAGTGTTAGTTCTCTTCCCTTCCAGCTTAGAATGATCTCTCTTGTTGAGGCCATATTTCCTGCATAATTTGCTTTCCATTTATGATTATAGTAAAATGGTGGGGTATAGTAAGAATGAAAATTCTGTAAATAGTTATGGAAAAGAGCCCAGATAATATTTCTTATAGATCATAAGCAACCTATTGGCTTTTTTTGTTTGTACTAATGATCTTCTAAATAATGTATCTAAGATTCATGTCATGACCCTGAGATTGGCTGATAAGAATTAGGGCAGATATATTTCACATATCTTTCTTTCCCTGCTCCTACCTCAGAAAATGAGTAAAATACCACCTTACTGAGTCCTGAGTGTGGATGTTTTATAAGATTATTTACCTCATGATTCTACGTAAACTGTTGACTACAGAATTCTCTGTAGTAGGTCTTTAGATTTTTACAATCCCCCAACCCCCTTTTTATTGATCCTGACTCTTTGGTAATGAAGAGTCTAGCTATGATTTTAAAACCACAAATTAGTACCTGTGATTTGCCTAGCCTTGTAGGCACATCAAAATAATGACTTAATCAACAACCATGAAGCTCAGATAGCTTTGAATGAAATGTTTTTATGCTAAATGCATTATTTAGAGAAGTGCAGGTTGCTTGTTGTGATGACAGACACGGCAGACCCATTTTGGAAATGTAGTCACCTTCATTGCAATGTTTTCTTGGTGTGTCTACTCATTCTTTTAGCCTCCAGATATCCTAAGGATTATTAATGTACTTTTCACCAAAATTCTGTTTAAAATAAAACATAAAACAAAGACTAGAAACAGTATTTATCAATGCCATGAAAAGAGACAGGAAGCCATTATGATTCACCTAAGAAATTCTATAGCAGTGGCTCTCAGCTCTTAAAAACAGAATATAGGTTGGGGTGCCTGGGTGGCTAAGTTGTTTGAGTGTCCGACTTTGGCTCAAGTCTTGATCTCATGGTCTGTGAGTTCGAGCCCCGCATCGGGCTCTGTGCTGACAGCTCGGAGCCTGGAGCCTGCTTCGGATTCTGTGCCTCTCTCTCTCTCTCTCTCTCTCTCTCTCTCTCTCTCTCTGCCCCTCCCACACTCATGCTCTGTCTCTATCTCAGAAATAAACATTAAAAAAAATTTTTTTTTGAAGAAAAAAAGTAGAATATAGGCCTGGGCTTGCTCCAGATGTTTAAGAGATCAGTTTCCCTGAGGCTGGAGCCTAATTATCTACATTTTTATTTTTTTATTTTAAAGACTACTTTGAATAAAAACGTTTTTTATTAGTCTTTTACTATTTTATTATTATTTTTAGAGAGAGAGAGAGTGTTAGTGGAGGAGAGGGAAGAGAGAGAGGTGGGGGTAGAGAGAATCTTAAGCAGGCTCCATGTTCAGTGTGGAGCCCAACACGGGGCTCTATCCCACAACCCTGGGATCATGACCTGAGCCAAAATCAAGAGTCAGAATTTCAACTCACAGAGCCACCCAGGTGCCCCAAAAAGTATTTTTTTTAATCAGAAATATAAAAAGGTGTACAGTGAAAAGTCTTCTTCCCATTCTGTTCTCCGTCCTTTTAGTTCCCACACACCTCCCAACCAGTTTTATTAGTTTCTGTTATTATATTAGCTGTCAGTTATCCTTCCTGACTGAGATCTTTTTTTTTTTTTTTTTACAATCCATGAATTTATATTATTTTCCTCCTCCTTGTAGAGATGTTAGTATATTACTCATATTGTTCTACACAGTTTTTTTTTGTTTTTTGTTTTTTGTTTTTAAGAATACGTCTTGGTAATCTTTCTATATTGATACATAAAGAGTTTCTGTATTTTAAAAAGTATTTGCATAGAATTCTATTGAATAGATGTACCATAATTAATTTATTTGGTCCTTAGTAACGGACGCTCTGATTTTTCAAGCTTCCATTAAAAGTACAGTAAATGATCTTGTGCTTACATAATTTTGCCTATATGCATGTATACTTGTAGATTATATTTCTAGAAGTAGAATTTTTTTGTTTTGTTTTTAAAGTTTATTTATCTGAGAAAGAAAGAGAAAGAGAGCAAGTGCAGGAGAGGCAGAGAGAGAGGGAGAGAGAGAGAATCCCAAGCAGGCTCCGCACTTCAGTGGAGCCCGATGTGGGGCTTGAAGCCATGAACTGAGATCCATGACCTGAGCCGAAGTCAGATGCTTAACAAACTGAGTCACCCAGGTGCCCCTAGAATTTTTTTAAAGATAACTTTACACCCAGTGTGTGCTTGAACTCATGACCCTGAGATCAAAAGTTGTATGCTCTACCAGCTGAGCCAGCCAGGTGCCCCAAGAATAATTTTTGGGTCAGAAAAAAGACACATTTGTTTGTAATTTGAATATGCCAAATTATCCTCTTTGGGGATTATACCAGTTTATACTCTCATCAGCAATATCTGATAGAACTTATTTCCCTTTAGTTAGATCAAGGCAATATATCGATCAATTGAATACTTACCACTCTGATAGGTAAATAGTTGATAGGTAAACATCTGATAGGTAAAAGGAGTTTTAATTTATATTTATCTCATTGGTTTTAATTTATATTTTCTTACTCTGAATGGAACTAAGCATCATTTCTGTGAACTGTCACTTCATATCTTTAACTTGTTTTCTTCTCTGTCTTTTGTCAATTTCTAGATACTCCTTACATGTTATAGAAATTAGCCCTTTTTTATATGAATTGTAATTTTTTTCCTAGTTGTTTATGTATGATATGCTTTTTTGTTATGCAGAATTTTTTACTTGTATGTAATCAAATTTGAAAGCTTTTACATTTTTAATTAGAAAAGCTTTTCTTGGGGTGCCTGGGTGGCTCAGTCGGTTAAGTGTCCAATTTCAGCTCAGGTCATGATCTCATGATTCACAGGTTTGGGCTCCTTGTCAGGCTCTGTGCTGACATCTCAGAGCCTGGAGCCTGCTTCATGGATTCTGTCTCCCTCTCTCTCTGCCCCTCCCCTGCTTGTACTCTGTCTCCCTTTCTCTCAAAAATAAATAAAACATTTAAAAAAAAGGCTTTTCTCACTCTAATTATAAAAGAATTCTTCCATTTTTCTTCTAATACTTATGGGGTTTTGATTTTTGTATTTGAATCTCTAATCCATTTAGAACTTATCCTGGTGTGGGGTATGAGGTATGGATCTAACTTTTTTTCCCCACGTTTTTCCTGAAATACTCCGTCTCTTTATACCCCTTAATTTGAGATGCTTTATCGTTCTAAAGCCTCTGGACTTTAAGTTCTCTTCTATTAGTCTGTTTATTCATTTGCTAATAACTCTGTGTTTTAGTTACTGAAGCTTCTTAATAGTGTTGTAATATTTGTGAAGCTAGTTCCACCTCATTCTTATTGTTCTCTGGCTAATTTTGATTTGGCATCTAATTAAGGCATCTGTACTTTAAATTTTTTTTTTAATGTTTATATTTGACAGGGAGAGCATGAGCGGGGGGAGGGGCATAGAGAGAGGGAGAGACAGAATCAGAAGCAGGCTCCAGGCTCTGAGCTGTCAGCACACAGCCTGATGTGGGGCTCAAACTCACAGACTGCGAGACCATGACCTGAGCTGAAGTCAGACACTCAACTAACTGAGCCACCCAGGTGCCCCTAGGCATCTGTACTTTTAAAAGCTTCTGGTTAAGATCCACTGCTGCAAAGAAATAACATTTTCTAGTATGGCCTTCTCTTCTGGGTTCTGGAAGAGAAAAGGGAATTATTATTTTGATGGCCTTGGAGGACATCTCTGACACTGAGTAAGGGACTAACCTCACATTAGTTCTTAAAGGAAACAGATAATGTTCACATACTATGTGTCCCTTTTTACTAAATAGACATAATCAGGAAAACCAATAAGTACTTAAACCAAAGACTCTGGGGCACCTGGGTGGCTCAGTCAGTTAAGTGTCCAACTTGGGCTCAGGTCATGATCTTACAGTTTGTGAGTTCAAGCCCCATGTCAGGATGTGCACTGACAGCATTATGCCTACTTTGGATTCTGTTTCCCTCTGTCTCTGCCCCTTCTCCGCTCACAGTCTCTCTCTCCCTCTCTCTCTCAAAAATAAATAAACATTAAAAAAAATAAAAATAAAGACTCTCTTTAATAGTTAAAATTCTCAAGTAATAGTAACTAAATATGTAAATTCAGGCAGTCTCTTTTAAGTATTCTGAGCTGAAAGTCAGTTGACTATATTTCTTTAGAGGTGATAATTTCACATCTCCAAACAATATAAAATCCTTAGTTAAAATGGAGATAAACTGTGTATCATGTTTGCTTACAACCCTAAATACATTTTTACAACGTTATCTATCATGAAAATCAAATATAGTGACTTATTCCTTAGCTTTGTGAACTGTCATCATTTAAATATCTTTATTGGATCTCAAGTCACATTTCTCTTTTTAGCCCAATGAGGATCAGAATTATTTTGAAAATAAACCTACATTTCTTCTATCTTAGTTAGTGGATATTATAAAAAGAAGGACAAAAGCCCGGGAACATGCTTTCTTCTTTTTAAAGTAGATCAACAACTTTTAGTCCTCCTCTTCACTTGAAAGAATGTTCAAAATTGCTTGCTAAGTCAGACTTCGATCCATCTGGTTCAAGGTTCTATTTTTCTTTCTTTCTTTCTTCCTTCCTTCCTTCCTTATTAATTAATTAATTTAGAGAGAGACAAAGGCAGCATGAATGGGAGAGGGGCAGAGAGAGAGAGACAGGGAGAATCCCAAGCAGGCTCCACACTCTCAGCACAGAGCCTGACATGGGTCTCATACTCAGGGAACCATGAGATCATGATGTGAGCTGAAACCAAGAGTCGGATGCTTAACCAACTGAGCCACCCAGACGCCCCAAGGTTCTCTTTGTGATAGTAGCACCCAGGAGGCATATTGTGTGAAGCATTCTGGAGCTACACAGCATTCAGTCAAATATTTCTCAGTGCCTGGTATGTGGAAGGAGTTACAGATAATACATGTTAAGTGGCTTACGTTTAGTAGGGGAATAAAATAAATTACAAAGCAAAGCAAACTAAATGTCTTAAGAGATGTGCAAACATATCTAACTCCAAAGATAGAATTGCTGTGTCTTATTTGGGAGATCAAGAAAGGTTTCCTGGAGAAAGTTCCATTTGAGATGTGGTTTGAATGAAGTGAGTTTGGAGTGAAAAGCATTCTAGACATGCTCAAGGCAGATTTGTTGGGTGATGGGTGGGGTAGTACCTAGAGTCTTAGGGAGGAGCTAGAATGGTATGTCTCAAAAACTAGTCTGAAGTCTATCTGCGTTAGAAGCATCAGCAGCTTAGGGGCCTCTGGGTGACTCGGTTGAGCTTCTGACCCTTGATTTCAGCTCATGGTTTGTGATGTCCAGCCTCCTGTTGGGCTCCCCACTGACAACACGGAGCCTGCTTCGGATTCTCTCCCTTTCTCTCTGCCTCTCCCCTGCTTGTGTGTGTGCATACACTCACTCTCAAATATAAATAAATAAACTTGCAATGTATAAAAATTTTTTTAAAAAAGACAAGAAAGACTCATCAAAAGCTTGTCAAAAAATACAAATTTCTGGGTCCCACTGCAAATATACTGAATCTGAATCTCTAGGGCTGGCCCCTATAATCTGCATTAAATTAATGATATGAGGTATATTGAAGTTTGAAGCTAGAATAAGTGGAAAGTTAGAATTAGACCTAACATTGTAAGAGTTTTGAATATTAGGATGAGAGTTCATTTTAATTTAGCAGGAAATGAGAAGTTAGGAAGATTTTTGAGATGTAATTAAAATACAACTGCACTTTAGGAGATTAATTTAGTTAGGTGAAGCTGGAGGGAGGAGAGTTAGGAAGATCAATTATGAAGCTGTAGCAGTTCAGGGTGTAGTAACTTGGTCTGAACAAGAATAGTGACAATAGAAATGGAAAAGAGGAGAGAAATTGAGAGAGATCTTAGAGGAAAAATCTGTATGACTTGGCAGCTTATCTGCCAACTATCCATTGTAAAAATTATGTTAAGGAAATGAATAAAGATAAGCAGAATCAGGTCTATAAATACAGACAACAAACTGATGATTGCCAGAGGGAGGGGGTTGGTGGGACAGGCAAATTGGGTGAAGGGGAGTGGGAGGTACAGGCGTCCAGTTATGGAATGTATAAGTCATGGGAATAAAAAGTACAGTGTAGGGAGTGTAGTCAGTGATACTGTAATAGTGTTGTGTGGTGACAGAGGGTAGCTACACTTGCAGTGAGCATAGCATAACATACAGAGGTATTAGATCACTGTGTTGTACACATGAAACTAATGTAACACTGTGTTATAGTTACAGTTATATTCAAATAAAATTTTTAAAAAAATGATAAGATTAGGGGCGCCTGGGTGGCTCAGTTGGTTAAGCATCTGACTTTGGCTCAGGTCATGACCTTGTGGTTCATGAGTTCCAGCCCCGCATCAGGCTCTGTGCTGACAACTCCAAGCCTGGACCCTACTTCAGATTCTGTCTCCATCTCTCTTTGCCCCTCCCCCACTTGCACTCTGTCTCTGTCTCTCAAGAATAAATAAACATTAAAAAAAATAATAAAAATAAAAAAGTAATAAGGTTTTAAGCCTGGTAGCTGGGCGAATGCTGCTGTGGTTCATATAAGTGAGAGAAATTATTTTCAGAGACCAC
Source organism: Panthera pardus (assembly GCF_024362965.1). Classification (NCBI taxonomy): domain Eukaryota; kingdom Metazoa; phylum Chordata; class Mammalia; order Carnivora; family Felidae; genus Panthera; species Panthera pardus. The sequence goes on from NW_026526876.1 coordinate 56,762,435, forward strand.
TGTGAGGAGGAGAAACATTGGCTTTAAAGTGCCTAGTCTCAAGGCGCTGTCCAGTTGGAAATGGGTTTCAAGCACATGGGAGCAATTCTGGAACTCAAGAAGGAGAATAATCTAGAAAAGTGATAGTGATGATAGTACAAATGGCTGAAGCCTTGGGGATGATTGAAATCCTTGAAGGAGAATAGAAGGTGTGAGCGCGCTACAAAGACACGCACAAGTTGTGTCTACAATATCAAGCTTTATGCAATCATAAATCAACGTTAAAATAACTGTAAAGCAGGTTCAGGATTCCAAATTCAGTGACATTTCTCCGCACTTTTAACTTGGCTTCATACGTGACACAGAAAACAAAGCAGAATACAAAGTCATACATTAAACAAGATACAACAAGGTAAGAAGTTAACAAATGCAAAGCCAGTCCATGGGCGCATAGTTGAGATGAAGCTCTGAGCATGTGCTGCTTGTTATGTTCAAGCAGTGGAGAATCTGTTATGTTCAGAGATCAGTCAGGCAGAGCCTTCAGTGGCACTGCCTTTTTGATGTGGGGAGATGTGAAAAGGTCAGCATCTGGAGGGTCTGACAGTTTGCTGCAGAAATCTTCCTTTTTAGAGTTTAATCAGCCGTGGGCCTTTGCAGGCTTCCTCTGATTCTGCTGCCTATCAGTTCTGGGTGTCATCAGAAACCAGTGCTGGTTTTGGCAATATCTGGTCTTAGCTGCAACCCCCTTGACTCCTTATGACACTGCTTGACATAAGTCCCTGCTTGACATGAGTGACTCAATCTAGCTATCTACATGGGGATAGAATAGATCTGAATAGAGAATTCTGGAAGATACCTATTTCTATAAAAGTGAATGCCAGAACTATGTTGTGATGTAGGCACCAATCATCAGGGTCAGATGTTGTAGACAGGTCAGAGAATATGAGGACTGAGAAAAGGCTGCTGATTTCCTGAACAAGTGTATAGAATAGTGTTAGTAGAAAGGAGAAGGGAAGGAGCTAGATGGAGAGGAGTCAGACCATGGCAAGAAAAGGAAGGTAGTTTCAAGAAGCTGGACAATGAAGAGAAGGAGAAAAATTGATACTCATTAATTCCACAAGTATTTATGGAGTACCTACAAATATTAAGCATTTCTAGGCACTAGGAGTACAGTGACGACCAAGACAGATAGGGTCCCTGCTCTCATGGACTTTACATACTAGTGGAGGAAGACAGACAATACACAAATAAATGAACAAGAAACTATCTAATGTGATATGTACTTGGAAGAACATATAATATGGTGATTAATGAGGTGGTCAGGGAAAGCCTTTCTGAGGTCAAATTTGAGCTGAGCCAGGAGTAACAGGAAGACCAACCATGCAGAGAAGTGGACACAGAGCATACCAGGCAGAGAAGACAGTACGTGCAAAAGCCCTAAGATGGGAGAAAGCTTGGTACTTTTGAGGAACAAAGGAAAGCAATGCGGCTTGAGCTGGGCAAAGGTGGGAATGGTTGTGGAATGGGTCTTGTAGAGATGAATTGAGAACTGGCTTATATATGGCCATGGTGGTAATTTTGCATTTTATTGTGAGGTAACATTTCAATTAAAAAAAAAAAATCCCTCTGTTGGAGCGCCTGGGTGACTCAGTCGCTTGAGCGTCCGACTTCGGCTCAGGTCATGATCTCACAGCTCATGAGTTCAAGCCCTGTGTCGGGCTCTGTGCTGACAGCTTGGAGGCTGGAGCCTGCTTCAGATTCTGTGTCTCCCTCTCTCTCTGCCCCTCCCCTGCTCATGCTCTGTCTCTCACTCTCTCAAAAATAAATAAACATTCAAAAAAAAAAAAAAATCCCTCTGAGTGCTTTGAGAATGGATTGTAAAACCATTAGGAGGCTATTGTGGTCATGTAAATGAGAGGTTATAGTGATTTGGATCAGGTTGGTGACACTGAAGCTGAAGAGAAATAAATACATTTTGGAATATATTTCAGAAGTGAAGCTGTCAGGACTTGCTCATGTGGAGGACAATGAAAAAGGAAGAATCAGGTGATGTCACGGTACCTTGAAGGAGAGGGCTTGCAGATTTGAGCAACGGTCTTTTGGCAGTTAGGGCAGTGTGAGGGAACCAGCATGTCAAAAAGGATAGCAAATGCAAATGAGAAAAATAATAAATAATAATTGAATAAGGATTTGAAGGAGGGAAAGAGTAAATGTGCTTTCAAACTTCAATGTACTTATGAATCCACTGGAGATCTTATTAAAATGCAGATTGATTCAGGTCTGGATGCAGCTGGAAAGTCTGCATTTCTAACTATTTCTTTGATTCAAACACTGCTCTAGAAGTAACCTCAAAATCATCATTTGACTATTAGTTATCAGCTCTCTGTATGAGCTCATTTCCTTTAACATCACAGAAAAGGCACCTACCTTTTAAGGGTACTTTTTTTTTTTTTAATGTTTATTATTTTTGAGAGAGACTGACAGAGAGCAAGCATGGGGAGGGGTAGAGAGCGAGAGGGAGACACAAAATCTGAACCAGGCTCCAGGCTCTGAGCTGTCAGCACAGAGCCCAACTTGGGGCTCAGACTCACGAACCGTGAGATCATGACCTGAACCGAAGTTGGACGCTTAACCAACTGAGCCACCCAGGCGCCCCTCAGGGTACTTTTTAATGTCTTTCTCTGCCTGAAAACATATTCAGTGCCTCCAGAAAGTATCTCCCCTGTCTGCTCTTGCAGGCACAGGTGAGTTTTTGATTTTCTTTTTAACAGATTGTTGCCCTTCTTTCATTCCCCACTAGAAAGCAGTAGAGAGCTGTCTTCTTGGCATTATCAGCAGTCCCCAAGGCCCTGCTCCTTCTCTCTTGTAAATAGCTTATTTACCCTCTACACTGAACTTTCTTCAAAGTTCAGCTATTTTCAATGACCCCTTTTGTGTCCTTGTGGCCATTCTACTCTGTGATCAATAGGTCATTTTACCTTTGAGCCTAATTCCTCAATCAGTAAGTTGGAGTAGATCATCTCTTAAGGGCACTGTAGCTTTGCATTTTTTATAGCAGTAAGCAACTAATATTTCTATAGTTCATTAGACTTTATTGTCCACTCTCCCAGCAACCCAGTGTTGTAAAAACAAATGAAGATTCTGTCACTTCTATAGTGGTTCTAGACACCAAAATCTTTTAGCTTTACCAGTTTTCTCCATTTAGTGTAGTTAGGTTGATATCTTTGAACTACCTTGCATTCTAACCCTTCGAATTACCATGGTTTCCTCCATCCTGTGTCTGCCTGTAGCCGGCTTTAAACTCTTGCCCTGGTAAGTGTTCATAGCTGATTGTCAACTATTACATCCTCCCTTCCTCCTCTCACTTGATGTCTGTCTCCCATTGAGCCAGGGCTGTGGGAATTGATTCAGTCCCACATCATTTGTCTTTAAAGTGAGATCCACACATTCCCTGTTCCATGTTGCATGCCTCATGCTTTCTTTGTCCTTTTTTCTTTTTTCCATTCCCTTTATTGATTTTATCATTCGCCGTGTAGACTTCAGCAGATCATTGAAAATGAACAGATCTCTCTGGAGAAATTTTTCTAGAGACCCATTATAATGGATCTTTTTTTTATAAAATTAGACTTAAGAGGCAAAACCCTTTATAATTTACATTCTTCCTACTTGTAGACAATATAATAAGAAACATAGGCAATAGTACAAAATGGATATAAACTGGAAATAGGACGTGGGCCATTCTGACACCAGTCGAAGCTTTTCTGATGGATTATAGGTTGGTACACATATCCGCATTTTGGGGTTAGTTTAAATTTTTTTTTATGTTTATTTCTGAGACAGAGAGAGAGTATGAGTGGGGGAGGGGCAGAGAGAGAGGGAGACACAGAATCTGAAGCAGGCTCCAGGCTCTGAGCTGTCAGCACAGAGCCCGATGCGGGGCTCGAACTCACAAACCGTGAGATCATGACCTGAGCTGAAGTTGGTCGCTCAACCGACTGAGCTACCCAGGCACCCCTTGAGGTTAGTTTAAACTCCCTATTTATTTATTTATTGGCCTCTGTGCTCACTGTGGGGCTTGAACTCGCGAGGTCAAGTGTTGCATGCTCTGCCGACTGAGCCAGCCAGGCACTCCATGAACTCCCAATAATTTTAATTAGCCAAGGATATAAAATCATAGAAGCCAGCTGGCCACAAGAGGCAGGTATAGATGCAGCATGTCTCAGCATAGCTTCCCTTTGCTCCCCAAAGTATGCAAGGGAAGGATCTCGGTGAATCCTTCACTGAGATAAATTTTTGGCATACCATTGCCCTCCTATATTTGGCTCATGTCACAATTTTAAGACAACATTCTCTGGTGATCTCTAAGGAATAATTACAAACATTGGATTCCTCTGGGGTTTGTTGTTGTTTAGTTTTTAAACTATATTCAGAGTCAACAGGGTCACCTTGTTATTAGTTTGGGAAGTTAGAGAAAAAGCACTTTCAGTTCCCATGTGTCATTGAGACCCATATTTCTCTGCCTTCAGTATTTTAGTGTTTTAGAGAGCCCATATTCCCTGAATCCACTCCCTTGGCTCTCTTTAACACCTTTTTATCGGGTTGGTTCTTATACTAAGTTTAGTCTAAAATCACATTTACAAATTATTTATTCAGTAGGTATTTCTTTAACACATATCCCTGGTACTGTCTAGGCATTGGGATGTAACAGTGAACAACACAGACAGGAATCCTTGCCTTCATATAGTTTACTTTCTTTTTAAAAAATTTTTTTTTCATGTTTATTTATTCTTGAGAGAGAGACAGAATGTGAGCGGGGGAGAGGCAGAGAGACAGGGAGGGAGACACAGAATCTGAAGCAGGCTCTAGGCTCCAAGCTGTCAGCACAGAGCTCGAAATGGGGCTAGAACTCCCGAATCCCGAGATCGTGACCTGAGCCGAAGTCGGACGCTTAACCAACTGAGCCTCCCAGGCGCCCCTAGTTTACTTTCTAATAGAGATGAATAAAATATGTAAAAAGTGTAATATGTCAGAAGGTTAGTGCTATGGAGGAAAATAAAGGAAAGATAGCAAGTGCTGGGATGGGGAGTGGATAATTTCAATTGAAGTCACAAATATATTTTCCTAAATGGATAATTATGGTTTTTCATATGTACTTATAATCTGAGGTATATGGTTATAGTCTTACTTTATTCAATTGTGTATAATGACTTGTGTTCGATGACTAGTATTTTTCTTTTGTCCTGAATGCCAAGTGCGTCTTGTGAGAAGCAGGTGACATTCCCAGGTTGACCACCAGAGAGCAGACTTGGCTATCTAAAGCTCTCTGTCAGTGGTACCTTTGAGAACAGGGAATGTTATTTCAGAACAGCAGAGCCTCTTATCAAGAAGATACAGTGTCACAGACTCTGGAGATTATACTTTGGAAATATTTTTTTTAAGTTAGAGCTTATGTAACTATTGTTAGTTTGCTTGGAGCCAACTGTTCTTTCCAAAGTATTACAAACTGACTTGGAAGTGTTACAAACTGGCTTGGATAATTTATAATCACGGTAAACAAATAATATAAAACAAAGCAACATGTCTCAAATTGTAAGAGAGTAGATAAACTATAATATGTTTACACAGTGGACTACTATACAGCAATAAAGAACAAATTAGTAATACCCACAGCACAGCCAGTGAATCTCACAGGCATTATGTCAACAAAAGAATCAGACGCAAAAGAAAATATGCTGTATGATTCCATTTATTTATTTATTTATTTTTAATTTTTTTTAAATTTTTATTTATTTTATTTTTGAGACAGAGAGAGAGCATGAACAGGGGAGGGGCAGAGAGAGAGGGAGACACAGAATCTGAAACAGGCTCCAGGCTCTGAGCTGTCAGCACAGAGCCCGACGCGGGGCTCGAACTCACGGACCGTGAGATCATGACCTGAGCCGAAGTCAGACGCTCAACCAACCAAGCCACCCAGGCGCCCCTGATTCCATTTATATGAAGTTAAAGAACAGGCAAAATTAATCAATGGTTATATAAGTCAAAATGGTACTTACCGTGGGGGAGGTATGGGTTATTGATTGCCAAGGGACCGGGGAACTTCTGGAGCCCCGGAAATGTTCTGTATATTGATATAAATGGTAGTTACATTGGTATGTGTGTATGTAAAAAGTTGAATAGAGCTGTATATTTCAGATTAGTGTACTTTATATACTTACTGAATATATGTTATGTCTCAGTAAAAAAAGTGAGAATAGTAAATAAGGTCATGGAATTTAGATTTGTTGTGGGAGGTAATAGGGAAGCATTATGAAATCTTCAACAGGGAAATGACTTGAAGAAACTAATATTTCTAAAATTACTCATCCTCTAATGATGTGGAGAATAGAACAGTGTTCAGATCAGCTATTATATCTAGATCAGATATAGTGCTACATGCTATGCTGTAGGAGAGACCAAATATCCATGACCTGGTCCTTATCCTTAAGAAGTTTATGGTCTTTTGAGGAGACAAAGTCTATGAAACCGAGAAAGTTACAGTGTCAAATGCTTGATTCGTGGTGGTTTGGAAACAGCACTGAAATCAGATCTGAATTCAAATCCTAATTCTGCCATTTATTAGATTTCTGTTAGTTTTCCCTTGAAGTTTTCCCTTATTAGTTTTCCCTTGAGTATTGGTTTCTCTATTTGTAAAATGGAAATAACATACTACTTTTGTTTAGAAGATTTAGAGATGTGATATTCAAAGACTATAGTACAGCACGACATTCAGTAAATGTTCCCTTTTCTTAAACCCTGTACCCATAGAGCTTTTAAAACAAAACAAAACAAAAAAAACAACGTATGACCTTAATTCAGACCATGGTTCTGGCATTTATTGGCTATGTGACCTTAAGTAGATCTTAATTTCTTCGAGTCTCAATCTCTTGGGGGAAAAAAAAGAGAGGGGAAATTATACCTTGAGAGAGTGTTATGAGAATTAACAAAGCCTAGCAGATACCTAGTATCTAACATAAAATAGGCACACTCAATAAATATTCATTTCTCTGGAATGTAATGGAGTATACAAATGTGTAGTACAAATAATGCAGATAATAAGTGATGAAATTGGATCAGGGTGGTAACTGTGGGGTAGAGATTATGTTATATTTTTAAAAAGATATAGCAAATTTGATAGAGCAGACCTTATACAAGATATTTCTTTATGCTTCTATTTTTGTCTTTTTATAAGATGAAAATAATGCAAAATATATCCTTGGATTATAATGATAACTTGAAAGGTGTGACATCATTAGAAAATATGTTAGGGTCTCGTGACCCCAAAAATGGTACCTTCCACTAGAAGTTATTTTTGTTCTAATAATACTTTTAATAGGCATTATCCAAGCTCCAACTGAAAAGTTAATGCCTTTTCTGTTAGTGGAGATCCCTGTCATAATCAATGGAAAACCTAGATGCCTAAAGGGAAGGAAATCCATTTATAAAATACATCATTATTTGTCACTTAAAATATAATCACCAGAGTAGCAACCCAGATCTTATTGGGTATCAGTGGTGAGCGGTTTCTTGGCTAAAGAAGTATAATTTGCAGGGAAAATCCTAAGCACTAACTATTAACATTTCAGAATTGTATTGTTTAGAGTGTTTATGAACTCACAAGTTGAATGATCTCAAGTCCTAGACATCAGCCTTCAAATTTTTGGAAGTATTAGATTTCCTGTGAAACTTCTGGCTTGAATAAGCTGCTGATTTCTTGTGTTTCCCAAGCTTGAAGAAAATGACGAGGTAACACTTTTCCCTAGCCATTGCTCATTTGTCCTCCTTTCTTCCAGATATTCCGAGTGGTGTGCATTTGTTTGGGTAATCCACCAGAGACATTTACCTGGGAGTATCGAGACAAAGATAAAAATTATCAGAAGATTGGCCCCATAACACCGTTGGAGTTTTACAGGGAACATGTCAAGCCACTCTTCAATATGGAAAATAAGGTTGGAGACAGGCACTGGCAGCCACTGGCTATTTACTTTCAGATACCAGTTGACTACAGGGAAGGGCATAAGATTCTTGGGTTAACATGCAATCATCAAACAAGACACTAAACACACTTTTTTCCCCCTTCCTCTGACATATTTTATGTACTTACTTATAAAGTTGATCGTCTCAGGATCTGTCACCTTTCCTCAGAGCTCCTCTTCAGAGACTTTTCTAACTTTAGGCCAGCAGTCAGTTTAACTCGCACATGCTTCCATGATTTGGGCCCAGAATCAATCTCAAGTGCAAGACCATAAAAGGAGATTAGGTGTTTCTCACTGTGGGTTCAGAGCACCTCTGTACTGTGGGCTCATTAGGAACCCTCTCGTGGAAGGGAGCACTGTCCTCTCCTAGTTTTTTCTGCTCTCTTCATGTCTTCTCCACCAATTTAGCACGATGACCAGAGCCTCTTACTTTGTTGGTGTCTTGACCCTCTTATAAGCAAATGACGTTATCAGTGGAATCCCAGCTTGGTTGCTGTATTGCCAGGAGTTGAGCTTGTCTTGTACCTTGAGAGCAAGGATCTTCTAGAGATGTCATCTCTATCTTGCCTTAATACTCCTTGCATACAGTTCTTCAGAATTAGTTTTGGGGCAATTCTTGCCAGTAGGAAAAACAAGTAGATGTAGCTCCCAAAGGGTGTCCCCAACTGGATTCTGCAAGAATCTCTCTCACATGACTCACTTTTTGTTTCTTTGTTATTTAACACAAGGTATTTGTAATGTTTTTTTCTTGTAGGCAGAGGTGATGAGTTTGATGCCCACATATGAACTTAGAGGAGAGGTGTGTGTGTCTTGTTTCACATTCCTGGTTTTCTAATCAACGTGGTATTGATCTCAATAGATTTGTTTAGTGAATGACCCTCGGCCCCAGCACAAGTACAACAGAGTTTACACAGTGGACTACTTAAGCAATATGGTTGGCGGGAGAAAAACTCTATATAACAACCAGCCCATTGACTTCTTGAAGAAGATGGTTGCAGCCTCCATCAAAGATGGAGAGGTTGGTGTTGTTTCTGTGTCTTCCACATTGGGGTTAAAACCTCCACTTGTTTGGTGTATTAGGAAAATAGGATTTATGTTGACTTTCTTTTTTTCCTCTTTCCTCCATTTCTAGGCTGTGTGGTTTGGCTGCGATGTTGGAAAACACTTCAGTGGCAAGCTGGGCCTCAGTGACATGAATGTGTGAGTACAAGAAATTTAAAATAAAAAATCCTTTGTGGGTTGTTACTATTGGAGTGTACTCTTGGTATGAAATGACTCAGCTGAGGTTCACCCAAAGATTAAGGGTCAAGGGTGGATCTCTCTCTTTCCATCTTGTAGAGTTTGAGGACTCATAGCAGAACCTCCACGTACATACATGCTGTAACCTGGGAAGTCAAGATCATACTTCATACTAAGTTGAAATTATTGCATGTTCCTGAAAAGCCATCCTATATGAGAAAAGCATTTTTAAAAATACTTGCTCTTTAAGTCTGCTCAGTGCATTTAAGATGTAATGAAAGGTTTTTTTTAGATTTCTTATTCGCTATTTCATCCTTAACTACTTCTCTTTGATGCCTTATGTATTTTGTCTTTATGACAAGTAGGACTAATTTCCATGTATGCTTTAAAGCATTTTCCTGGTTGTTTATGACAGTGAAGATTCATTTGCTAACTAAATCATACAAAATTCCTTGACTATTATAAAATACACCCCTTTATGCTTTCTTATTGTTACTTATAAAAAGTTGAGAAATTAGCTGACAGTTAACAACAGAGGAAAGAAATCTGCTAAAAGAGAGAATTCATGTTTTTTTTTAACTTTGACAATATTCTTGAATATTTTTGACATTGTTTATTTAAATTTCACCATCAACAGTGATCTAAATGAATTCAGCTCAGAAGAGATCTTTTTTATTTTTTTAAGTTACTTCAAAAGTTTGTTTTTTTGTTTCTTCTTGGTGGGGCGGGGCTCCTGGGTGGCTCAATTGGTTGAGCATCTGACTTATGCTCAGGTTCATGATCTCCTGGTTTGTGGGTTTGAGTCCCGCATCTGGCTCTCTGCTGTCAGCGCTGAGCCCACTTCGGATCCTCTGACTCCCTCTCTCTCTGCCCCTCCCCTGCTCGCACTCTCTCAAATATAAACAAACACTTAAAAAAAAAAAAGGCTTTTTTACAGTTTTTCTTGCCAAAATGACCATTACAAACTCATCTTGTCAGCTTTTTGATATGGGGAATGTTTATATCAACATATTGAAGTAATATGTTTAATTACTTCATATTTTAATATCACCATATTGAAGTAATATGTTTACTTCATATTTTTCTCAGTACTCTTGTGACACATAGAGAATGGAATCCCATCGAGAGACTAAATTCTGCATGTGTATTCTCTGAAATGCTACAGCCCATATTTATTTGGAACTGTTGAGCCCCTTCAGTTTCTTCTGTATTCCTTTAAATCCCAAAGCCGGTTTTCCCCCTTGATTGTACTGTCTTTATTCTGTACTACCATTCTTTTTACAGCTATGATCATGAGTTAGTGTTTGGTGTCTCCTTGAAGAACATGAATAAAGCTGAGAGGTTGACTTTTGGTGAGTCACTTATGACCCACGCCATGACCTTCACTGCTGTCTCAGAGAAGGTATGACCCTCAGCATGCCTACTGCAGTGTTTGCACAGATGGACCTACATTCTCCTGTAGACTGTTATCCAAGAGAGCTTCATTCATGTGATTTCTGTTAAAAGTTAACTTCCAAGTAAAACATTGTACTCGCGTCACTTGGGGTTTGGCTGCCTGCTCAGAGGTAATAAAAATAGGAACTTTCCATGAGGAGCAGAATTTGGGTCAAAGAGAGTAGGGAAGGAACAGCTTTTTTGTGACTTTGGAAGTTCTTGGTGTGAAGAGAAATCAGCAAGAGAACCTGGGGGAGAAGATAACTTCTATTTATAAGGAATTAACTTATAAATAAAATAACTTCTATTTATAAGGAATTAAATTATGTTCATATCTTGATGACTTATGTTTTTAGACTTACCTTCTTTTCATTTGTCATTCAGATTCTTCTGCAGTAAAATTTCAGGAACAGTAATTTGAGGATTTTGTGCCCATTATTGGATTTATGCACAGCTATTCAGGAAAATGTAAATATAAAGTATTTAGAATTTCCTATGAAATACTGTGAAAAGTAGTGTCACTATTTCTAGGACACAGTGTTGGAAACAGTAACTGAAATTTTATCTTTCACAAATAAGCTCACCCATTTCTAGGCTGTAAAGTGTATATTTTACTCCTGTGCTAGTGATCAAAGGAAAAAAAGGCTTCAAACTACTTTAATTCTTTACCATCATAGCAGAAATGTTCTTTTTGTAGCCAAATCACTGGAAAGTCACAGAATAACTACCTTGACATTAGAAGCAAAACATTAGAAGGAACTTTTCATAAAATACTATAAAAAATAGAATGAAATACAAAATTAAATAAAATACTAAAATACTTAGAATAAAATATTGAGTTCATATTTGTATGTTTGGACTGCTATATTGTAAAATTTAGTGGATTTATAAATAAAGGTGGATTTCGTGAAGCTCCTTAAATTAAATTTTTAAATTTTTTAGAGGATTATTAAAGGACAAAAATAAATGAAAAGCCTGTAATTTCCAGGAGAGGTTCAGCTTTTTATCAGTTTCCATCTGTGTGATATTCCTGTTTTTCAGAACTAAGAATCATACATACTTACTCAGAAATAAAAATCATACATACTATGTCATTTTCTGTGGAACTTCCATTCTTTGATTGGTATGGTTTATTAAGATGTCATTTTTTCCTCAGGGAAATGGAGCCACTTTATGTGCTAATAGTATAAAGCAGAATTTATATTATCATAACTGGAATTTTATATTGAGATTTCTCTCTTCCTTCCAATTTGGGGTTTGACTGCCAAAACTAGTTTGCACTGCATTTGAACGGTTATACAAAAATAAGCGCTAGTAGCTACACTCTGGGATATCTTTCTTGTTGCTGATTTCTTGGAATCCCTATGAGGGAGGTCCAGGTATTATTCTATATTTGTAGATGACATAGAGAACAGCTGTATGTAGGCCATGCAGGAATTCATTGGCAAAGGAAAGGAGAGGAGACATTTGCAGACTCATTGTAATAAATGACCCTAGGTAATACAGATTCTAACAGATCTAATACAGATATTTAAAAGGAAAATAAATATATTCTACAGTGAGGGGGGTAGAAAACCAGAACACACATCTAATAGGCGAGCCCCAGAATGTAGAGTTTAATTATGTGGTTTTGAAGGTACCTAGGGCTGCGATGCAGGGGTAGTACAGATAAGGGTGTTTGAAACTTGTTGATTTGATTTTTGGCTATTTCTGAGACTGAAAATTACTGAGATCTAAGAAAACTGCCAAGAGTAGAGTCAAATCCCATGTAGCTGAGACTCATGCAGTTATATGCAAGTGGGAGTTGACAGATGAAATCATTAGGAGATAATGCAGTAGCCAACTCTTCTTCTCATGCTACAAAGATTTAAGTTGTTTTGACATCAGCAAATGCCCTGGGTAAACATAAAAGAATAAAGTCTTTTCCCAAATGGAGCCTTCCTCTTGTCCCTTTCTGTGTCACTATAGTAAAGGTTATAAATGAAGGTTATCATGGTAAGTGTCATTGTTCCTTTAAGAAGATTATAATTGAGTTTATTTTATTAATGAAGATAGAGGAGGGAGAACGGTAGAACCATCTGGATTTTGTTTTATGAAAATAGTCCTTTTGCTTTGCCATTCAATCTGTATTGTATTAAATTCAGTACTTGTGTAACTGAATCAGTAAAAGTGCACATTTGGAGAGTATCATTACTTGGTTCCCCTAAGGAGAAAATTAGGCTGTATGATGAAAATATATTTGTTTTCTTTTTAAAACTCTGACTAGGTCTTAGAATCATTTCTATAATCAATATAGTGGGAAGCCTTTACAAAGAATGCTAATTGATTAAAAGCAAGGGTCCCCGTCTTCAGATGGTATTCACCACTTTTAGTAATTTAATATTTTGTATTTTCAGCCAAGGAGCATTTTATTATGCTTATTTTTAGTATAGACTACAGTGTAATGGAGAAAATAGTATTTATTAGATTTCTTGCATTTTTACCTCGAGAGTTAAACCCCATTTCTATTAGAGTATCCCTTTAGTTATAGTAGAGAATATTTGGCCCTGGTCATGTAGATCATGGCTGTATAGAGAAGGCTGTTTCTTCTAAGTGGCTGAAGAAGAGCTAAAATTATGTGACACCTCAGCAGGAGGGATCTAGTTTCAGACCATACACTGTTATCCACTTTTTTGCAGGATGATCAGGATGGTACATTTGTGAAATGGAGAGTGGAGAATTCATGGGGTGAAGATCATGGCCACAAAGGTGAGCTTAATCTGATAATACTAACTCGGGGTTGACTGGAGTCGGTGCTACTCTGCCTCCTAAGACATATGAGTAAAAAGCTGCACTAGTGTGGAGTATTTTTCAGTAATTAGTCTATTAGCTAGATTATTCTATGGAAAATCTAAGGATCTGGTGTGCCCCCACGATCCCTGTGACCAGCATGGTGTGCCAGAACCACACTTTATCTCTGACACCAATATGTGCTAGCATTCATTCTAAACCATGCTGACCCTTCTAGATCTTGTACCAGAATCACTTGACCAATGACCAAATGCTATTTGGTGTATTTTCACCTACTGCGCTCTCTAGAAAGTTAAAGCCTTCTGAGTGGGAGAATAGGATTGGCAAGAAACTTTAGGCATTTATTGGAGAGTCCTTAGAAGTCCAAAGAGCAGAGGAGCTCTCTGGTTACCGTTTAGAACTGCTCTATTCTGACAAATCAAAACCCAGGCAGAAGTCATAAGGACATTATAGTAATTAGGCTAAAAGCTAACAGGTAATAGGTAATATGAGTTGGAGAAAAATAAATAGATATATAAGCAAAATGAAGAAAATAAAAATTTCTAATAGTGATATCAGCCAGAGATCACCATTGACTAACAGTTTAGGGTATATCCTTGCAAATTTTTGAGACCATATATTTCAAGACAGTTTTTCATAGTAAATCAAAGCCTTCTAAGGTGTTTTTATGCTTTAATATTTAGGGTTTCAAACCCAAAGTGGCAACCACCATAAAGTATTGTACGTGTGTGCTGGTGGCATTTTGTAGCCACTCTTTCCCACAGCCCATATTCTTTTTAAAAAAAAAATTTTTTTTTAACGTTTATTTATTTTTGAGACAGAGAGAGACAGAGCATGAACAGGGGAGGGGCAGAGAGAGAGGGAGACACAGAATCAGAAGCAGGCTCCAGGCTCTGAGCCGTCAGCCCAGAGCCCGACGCGGGGCTCAAACTCACAGACCGCAAGATCGTGACCTGGGCTGAAGTCGGATGTCTAACCGACTGAGCCACCCAGGCGCCCCCCCCACAGCCCATATTCTTAACATTAGTCAGTGGATTCTGGTTAGGAAAAACATCATAACCACAGCTTACTAGACCAGTTAGGAGACTGAGAAGAAGTAGGTAGGAAATCCAGTAGATACCCAAACACTTAGAATCAAACTTCAGCATACATCCCACCAATCAGGAATCAGCCAGAAACATCCTTATTGAAAAAGAAAATAGAGATCTCAGCAGCTCTTTGCCTGTTGCCTCCCTGTATGTTTAGATAGTGATTTCCCAGCTATGTTTTTCAGAGCCGTAGGATTTCCAAAGGTAAAAGATGGAGAAGAAAGGGTGTGGAGGTTTGGAAGTGAGCAGATGGGGCGTCAGTCATTTATATTTTCAAACTACTGTCTTAGAAGAGTCTGTTAACCTGAGTTTTAAACTTGAGTGTGCTGTGATTCAGCAGCATGGGCCCATACATGACAGCCAAAACCTGGAAGCCATTTAATTTGTCTTTCCAAGTCTTTTCATCTCCCCGTGATAGGATCATTGGTAGATTTTGACTAACCATCCCCAGGATCTGCTGTGAAACTCAGCAGCTCGGTGTTTATATGTAAACAAATACCAGGGCTGTTAGTGCAGTTCATCATCAGATAGTTGCATATCTCCCTGCTGTTATTCTGTGATTGTGGGCACTTATTAATTAAATTAACTGGTGTGAATTAAAGTATAATATATTTCAGTGTTTATTTTTGAGAGAGAGAGAGAGCATGCATATTAGAGGAGGGGCAGAGAGAGAGGGAGACAGAATCCCAAGCAGTCTCCATACCATCAGCGTGAGCGCAGAGCCCAATGCGGAGCTCAAACCCATGAACCGCAAGATCATGACCTGAGCCAAAATCAAAAATTAGACGCTTAACCGACTGAGCCACCTGGGTACCCCCCCAAGTGCAGCATATTTTAAAATTGGTGATTCCTTATATGATGAATTTTGTTTTAAGACAAACACACATAGGGATCAGATGGAGAGGAGTAGAAACCTGAACAAACCTAGCAGAAAGTAACGGACACTCATAATTCAGTTACATCTGCAAATTGGTAGTAGTTAAGAAATGGATGCAGAGGAATAGCTTGTCTTAATTTGGAAGGATTTGATATTTGTAACATTTTACAACATAAGATACTGCTCCAGATGGACCTCTGTAGCTTCTGTTTCATTTTTGGTCTAATTTGGTCCCTTGTAATTGGGCTTGTGTCCATAATGGTTAGTGTCTAGGAAGTGGACTCAAGTTACAGTTTGTTTAGATGAGCCTGGACCTGTTGGCTTGCTTCTGTGATATTTTTCCATCTGTCACAGTCACTCAATTTATTGATAGTAGTGTTTTTTGTTGGTCTCAGCCTGTCCATAGCCGGTGTCGTGGCTTGACCGCCCTTGTGGTTTTTACTATGATTACAGGATACCCTTAAGTGGTAACCATCAGGAAACTTTGAAAAAGTAAAAGTTTATTGCTTACAGAACCTGGAAATTACACAGTTCACGTGGGGCCAGACATTGAGGTCACAGGTAGACAGAGAGCATGCACATGCCTGAGGTTCTGCTTTAAATAGAATTGAGGATGGGAAACTAGGGTTTTGCAGGCTCACTGTTTATTGGTGAATTTAAAACATAAGAGCAGGAACTTAAAGCGTGGGAAGAGAAGAAGCAAGTGGCCTAAATGGTCAGTTATTGAAATCAACTAGGATTTCTAAAACAAAGGAGCCTCAGTTGGGGGAGGTGGCCTGGCTCTTTCTCTAGTCACGTGGCTGACAATGTGTTTATTTGAGATAAACATCTTGGCAGTGGATGCCATTGCAATCAAAGCCTAAGTCAGGCACTTGCATTACAAAACAACAACAACAACAACAACAACAACAACAACAAACCTCTCAGGGTTTACACTACATGGTAGTATCCATTTAAGAGAGAATAAACACATAAAGTCAGACAAGTGCTTTCTTCTGTGTAGTGTGAGTTATTGCCTTTATTACTTTGGACCTAAATACTCTTAACGAGGATTCTGGGCCACTATTATTTTTTTTCCCATTCAACTATACCTCTTTACTTACTCAAAAGTTTTATTTTTGCTAACTTATTCCATTATGTTGAGAGAACTGAGGTCTTGATCCTTGTGATCTGCCTGTAATCCTTGGTGAAATCTTCAGCTATCTAGTTAAGATTAAACTAACTTTTTTGTTGTTGTTCTTGAATAACTAAAATGCCTGAGATTATGCAGAGCAAAGCATTTCAGTGGAGAACTAAAAGCTAAGAAATTGAGGAGTGGGGAATAAGGAATAGTTCATTCAAAGCCAAAATAAATAAATTATTTTCATGTGTTTCTTAGTGATGTTCTTTTTTACTTAACAGGAAGGAAGGAAAGAAAACATAAATCTAACTTCATTAGCATACTTGGCCTGACCTTAGGAGAGTGTGTATAGTATGTTGTTATGCTGGCAATATGTGTTTACCCCAGTGAGGCCCTCCTATCTGGCATCCTGGTGGGCATTGGCTGGCATGTGTGAAGCAGAAGCTCTGTTTGTGCTCCCTCTGGAGACATGACAGCCTTAAACAGCAATGCTGGGATTTTGTTTCTGTAGATAACATTGTTAACAGTTTGTTACTATTCTCTTTGGGATTTCTGCCTGTTAAGACTGATGGTTTCTGAAAAAGCAGTGTTGATAATACAAGCCAGATGTAAACAGAGCAGAGATACTTAGGCATGCTGCCCTTGCCCTCTCCTCAGTCCTGGCTTTGGTCTTCCCCATCGGTCCTGTTTCCCCAAGTGAACAAAAGTACTTTCTGACCACAAGAGATATAAAAAGAGAA
Source organism: Panthera pardus (assembly GCF_024362965.1). Lineage (NCBI taxonomy): Eukaryota > Metazoa > Chordata > Mammalia > Carnivora > Felidae > Panthera > Panthera pardus. Next base: position 56,779,714 of record NW_026526876.1, read on the forward strand.
ATTCATTCTTGTCTTACTGGGCCCATTGGGTTACTTCATGTTGGTGAATTCCAGTATTCTTAGTCAGCTGGACTGAAAATTGGATGCATATCTAACATGTTGTATTACCAACAAGGCTTTCTTTTTGCACCTGCTTCTTAAAATACTTAGCTGTGTGTTTTGTACGTTTATGGATCGTATCAGAAAAGGCGGGGGCGTGCCTAGCTGGCTCAGTCGGTAGGACATGTGACTCTTGATCTTAAGGTTGTGAGTTCAAGCCCCACGTTGAGTGTAGCGTTTACTTAAAAAAATTAAAATCTTAAAAAAAAGAAAAAGAAATGAATTTCACAACTGGATAAGGGAACAGACCTTGGGACTTGTTACACTGCCTACCATTTGGAGAAGTTGGTAGACTTATTAGAGTAAAATGGTTTGTAAAGTATTTAAGAATTTAAAATAGAGGAAATAACCTTTGGTGTTTCTCTTAGTCAGAAAATCACTTGAAAAGAGGACACTCTTCAAGCCAAAATAAGCTGCAGGTCATCTAGATAATAAGTGATAGAACCAGAATTATACCCAGAAAGTCTGACACTAGAGCCAGTTTTCTTAACCACTGAACTCTACTTCCTCTCAGTTTCTCTGTTCTTGTAGCTTCTATTCCACTCATGGAATAACAGAACAACAGAACAATTCATGATCTTTGGTGATTGGAAACTAGTGGTTGAGGGAACATATAAAACCATAAAGGATTGGAGACATCGTGTAAATGGCTGATGTCAGGAAACTGGGCTCCTAGAGCACCATTTATGGCTGGGAATGTGAATAATAAGGGAGCAGGGTGGGGTATCTTGTGAAGTTTTATGTTCAAATTTAGCACGTTGTGAGTTGAGCAAGTAAAAAACTATGTAAATATCCCAAATTTCCCAGAATTATTTTGTCCATGCTGCTTTATAATGTGTGTGTTTGTTTCTTTTTCTTATTTTTTTATCATGGATACTTTTAAGCACATATAAAGTAAACAGAATAGTACTAAGGAACTTCCACGTGCCCATCACCCAGCTTCAATAATTATTGGCATTCTGTCATGCATATAACAAGGTGTTTCTGATCATCAATAAATTGAATTCTTGGATGTTCCTCCTAATGAGCCAGTCTTATTATGGAACTTTACTTCTCCAATGCGTTCACTTAGTCATGAAATGGTATTCTAGTTTTAAAATCTGATACAGCAGAGCTCTGAACATGGAGTTGTCATAACATGGTTCTTATTTAGTTTCTCAATATACTAAATAACACAGTCTTTAAGTGAGGGTAGGGAGAATATTATTTTCATCCTGCAGTGGTCACTGAAAGAAAATATTTCTTTTAAAAATTTTGTCTCTCCTCAGGCGCCTGGGTGGCTCAGTCGGTTAAGCGTCTGACTTTGGCTCAGGTCATAATATCAGTTTGTGGGCTTGAGCCCCTCATTGGGCTCTGTGGTGACAGCTCGGAGCCTGGAGCCTGCTTTGGATTCTGGTTCTCCCCCTCTCTCTGCCCCTCCCATGGTCATGCTCTGTCTCTCTTTGTCTCTCAATAATAAATAAACGTTAAAAAAAATTTTTTTTTTTAATTTTGTCTCTCCTAGTTTTCATTTTGAACCAAGATTAGTTTTTCTTTTTTTTTAATATATGAAATTTATTGTCAGATTGGTTTCCATACAACACCCAGTGCTCATCCCAAAAGGTGCCCTCCTCAATACCCATCACCCACCCTCCCCTCCCTCCCACCCCCCATCAACCCTCAGTTTGTTCTCAGTTTTTAACAGTCTCTTATGCTTTGGCTCTCTCCCACTCTAACCTCTTTTTTTTTTTTTTTTTTTTTTTTTTTTAGTTTTTCATTTTTCAAATTCCTGTTGTGCCTTTCAGATACATGAACATTTGAATTTGTTTTTAACCTATATTCTTCATCTTTTCTTACAAGTAGCCTCTCTGTTCCTGATTTCATTTTAATGGAATTTTCAGACTTTCTCCTAAAAAAGAGTCTCTTGGTGATTTCAATTAAAGAGACTTCGGCATATTAGAGATTACTCTAGAAAGAAATTTATGTGGCTGATTCAGATTATATCTGGACTTCTCCTACTTCTGGAAAACCAGCCTCACCAGCCAAACTATCCCATATGATTTTGGAGACAGTATGTCCAAAGCTAGGCAAAAAAAAGTCCTCATATCCTTCATCTAATATCATATTGTGGAACCAGGAGAGACAGTGACTACTTTCTTGATTGTAGATCCTGGAAAGTAATTTAAGTCCTTACGGTTTCACATTCCTCTATCAGTAACATGTAATTTCTATTTCCTTATGATGTCCTACAGTTTGTATATACCCATCAAATGAAATAATGTATGAAAGCATTTTTCAAACTGTATGCTATTACATAACTCTGAAGAGTTTAATGGGTATTCTGTACTTCTGTCAGAGGTACTCAGTATATATAGCTCATAGCATCTTGCTTCATAAGAATTCAAAATTTGCTGATGCGTTTGTATTTATTTTTCCTCCTGGTATCAAGGTAGAGTAACTCAGGATAGGAGTATGGGTGATTATGCCCATGTTTTATGTGAAAAAACTGAAACTTGTTGAGAGGTTTTGATTTACTTGGATTGCACTGTGTCAGAGATAGAATTCGGACTCAGATTTCTTAGTTTGACAGAGGCAGCTTCCTAAAAATGTTTATTACCTATAAAAGATAACCTGTTATTTGCAGACCTATTTGAAATTCAGTTTTGTATTTCTGGCACAAGTAATGTAAATTATAGATAATATTGAGCTGAATATACTGAAACGAGAAAATTATATGAGCTAAAAACAGAGGCTTCTGACTTTCTGGAAGGGGGCAAGATACAAATTTGTTATTGCACTGCAATGTTTTCATGTCTCTTCTAGCTTGGGAAAAGTGCTGCTGTTACCAAGTATCAGAGTTCTTTCAAAGGGACTTCTCATCCTCTATCTTTATTAACCAAAGAGGCTGCATGACTTGGGCTAAAAAATAGTACATGTGAGTGAGTGAAACAAAGGAAGCTTGTGATCTCGGATCGACCGCTGCTTCCTTATCAAAGTGTATGACTAAGAAGGGCTACCATTTGTGAGAGGGGACAAACTATGGGACAGTTTGGGCTCCTCTTGACCTGTAACCAGGCATAAGTTTCAGGGACAAATATCCTCATATTCATCGTAGAGTTTTGTGCCATGTGTTTGCTTTCTACTGTTTTCACCTGATCGTCTCCAAGGTGTATTTGCATTAGTTTCAGAACGATAAAGGTGAAGCACAGAACCCAGAGCCAGACCGCCCAGGTCCTGGCAGTCCCACCTATTGGCGGTATAACCTTGGTCATGGTATTTATCCTACCTAAGCCTTATGCTTCTCATCTATAAAGTAGGGGTAATAACCATACCTGCCTCGGGTTGTCGCGACAACTGTACCAGGCATATAAGAAGTGTTCGGAATATTAGCTGTCATTGTGACTGTCGCTACTATTACCTATGGACAAATGAAGGCAGAACAAGAAGAAGGCCCCTTAAACTTTCTCTTCTAGAGGAGAGCTGTTTAACCTGCCCTCGCTTCCAGTTTCAGACCTCTTAAGAATTCAGGACTGTAGTGCAACCATCGTGCTACATCACCAGTTTACCAGATGAGTAACTCATTTTGTGGGCTTAGTTTCGTGAGAGAAAGCAGTGGAGGTGAATAAACCTAGTGCTGTGGAAAAAAACCATTAGCAGGAGCATCACCTCACATTTATTGATGGGGTGCAGGGAACCGTGCTCAGACCACGGTGGAGTGAATGTCTGGCCCACCAAGGAATTTATACTTCTTCATCAGGGATGCAGGAAGGGGATTTGAAGAGGGCCATGATGTGACAGAAGCGGCACTCATGGTGTGCTCCTCAGACTGTAAGATATAGGATAAGTAGACCCAGAAAAGGAAAAGGAGATGATTTCTCCAAGAGGGGCAGATGACGGAGAAATGGGAACTGGGGAGGGCCCCCACAAAGGGGAGACAGGAGGAAGACACTGAAGCTGAGGTGGGTGAGGGGTTAGCAAGGAGTCAAGGGACTAGATGGCATCCGGGAGAACGTGGTGGTAAATCGTGCTGCGGCAGAGCAGTCAGAAGATGCGTCCAGGGAAAAGGCCTTTAGGCAGGTTTTGGAAACTCTACGAGGGATGGGGATGCTGTTCTGCCACATCAGCAGCAGGACTAATCCCTTCAAATGCTAGGTGCAGTGAGAGGGCAGGAGGATTGAAGCTGGGACGATTGAGGTTGTAAATCTTGCCGCACATGTAGTTTTTAATTATAGGGATGAAGTGCAGCATACTCTAGGGGTAAACTGTAAGGTGGCTGGTGAGTGACTGAGCTGTGAAGGCTCCTTAGTGAGTCTTCAAGGGTGAGTGGAGTCTGAAGAAAGGTGTTAGGGTTGCGACTTTTTTTGGGAAGGAAGTGGGAGGCCAGCCAGAGAAAGGATAGCTGAGGAGGGGTCTTGGCATGTGGAGCGTGCTTCAGCACATCTGAGGAATGAGGCCAAGAAATAGTGTGAGCTTTCGAGATTGAAAAGCAAGCTTTGCCTGAAACAGGAGTCATGATAGTTTTGGGGTCAGAGAGAAGTCATTGAGTTTCAGTGAGAAAATAGACCCTTGGATGATACCTAAATCTGTACTTGCCTCTCCTGTCCATCGTTCAAGATCTGGCAGAATTGTGTGTGTTCTCAGGCTCGCCTGGGTCGTGCTCACGGGTCCAGGAAAAGGAGAAATCAGACTGGTTGGTACGTTGCCATTTCTCCTCAGCCCTGAGGTAGACAGGCTTCTTCTGGACTCCTTAGCAGAGGACACTTCTTTAGTAGCCTGTGCTTCTGCTATAACTAAATTTGGTTGTGATTTGATGGTTTAAAGAAACACAACCCACAAGCCAAAACAGCCCTCTTTCCCTACCATATTTTTCACTCTGTAAGCTCTCTAGCTTTTGTTTCTGGAAAGGAAAAAAAAAAAAAAAGCCACAGGTAATACCAAGCTATAAGAGTATCCTTTCTCTTATCAGTGAAAGGTTCAGGAAATTGAATAGCCAAACTCACCGTATAGCCAAACCTTTGTGTTAACTCTGGAGGGAAAAGAAGCCTCTTCTCATATCAGTGTCCAATGTTTGTCTCATAAATGGCACTTGCGGTTCCCTTTCTTTCTCTCTCTCTCTCTCTTTTGTTTTTGAAACATCCACCCCAACCTGTTCTCTGTCTTCTCAATGCATGCCCTGGGAACACATGGCATCTCTGATTTAAAGATACAAAATACCTTATAAGCAAACCTCACAAAAACTGGGCACATGACTGCTGATGTGGAATGTGTGAGCAGGTGAAGTTCAGTTGCCTGAACTAGATTACGTGCTGTTATTTATTGCCTAAGCCATAACTACCTGGCCTCTGAGCACTCTCTAGAAGGAAGCTGAACCTCATGGAAAAGACTGAATTTGAAGACGGAGGTTTGAATGCGGGCTTTACTTACTGGCTACAGGACTTTAGACAATTCATACCAACCCTTCCTGCCTTGTAGCATTGTTTTAGGATTAAAATCAAAACAAGGGCAGTGGATGTGAAACTGCATTGTGAAGTGAAGCTTCCTACAGATTTATGCATATGCCTTTGTTTCGTTTTGCTTTTGAAAGTGTAATTCTTTTGACAAATGATAAAATCACATTGTTCCAAAATCAAATTACCAGAAAGCATATAAAGAGAAGGCTTTTTTTCCATTTCTGTCACTCTCCACTCCCTTCCCCTTCCCTTCTTTCAGGTTACCATTTCTGTTAGTTTCGTTGTATGTTTGCAGTGTGGTTTAGTGCAGCAGAGGTAACACGCCGTATTACCCTGCTCTGCCTCTTGCTCTCACTCCTCTAAACAGCATGTCTTGGAGGCATTTCATATCAGTATGTTTCCATATCGAGACAGCTTCATTATTTTCCATTGTCTGAATGTACCATAGTTTATTCAATCAGTTCCCTTACTAGTGGAACTTGGGGTACTTCCAGTTTTTTTGCTATTACAAACAGTATTGCAGTGAGTTAGTATATGCACAATGCTTAGAGCAGTGCTTGGCATATAGTAAGTGCTAAAAAAGTATTAGTTATCGTGCATAAATACATACTATGTTCATGCAAGTATTGTGTGTCTGTGGGATAAAGTCCCAGAAATGGCATTAGTGAAGGCGGTGAATGCATTTGAAATTTGTCTAGATATTGCCAAATTCCATTTCAAGGGATTGTGTCATTTTGCACATTTGCAACACACTCAATAGAAATGTAAGGTATTACGACGGCTTTATGCAGTGGGTACCCAACAAAAGTGGTTGACAGATTATCACCATGTAATTATCTGTTGAAATTGTATATGTTCCTAATTGGAGACTAGACTGTGCCAAGGCCTTAAGCGAGTGGTGGGTTTTCATTTAGACTATGCTTATAATGTTTTCTTACCATTCATCGTTCTTTTTTTCTCTTATTTTTTATTATAATAGTAGAAAAATGTTTATTAAGCATAGCACCAAAGTTAGAAATCATAAAGGAAAAGATTAATAAATTTGATTTCATGAAAATAAAGTTTTAGTTGACTAGAAAGCATCCTAGACTAAATTAGAGTGAAAATTATATGATAGGAAAAAATGTATGCCACCATTATAATATATAAATATATAGTGTGCTATTACTGATCACTACGAAAAAGGCAAACACACCAGGTGAAATAGGCAGAGGTGCCAGACAGGCACTTTACAAAAGAAAACTGTAAATAGCAAGCAAACACACATAAGAAAATTAAATAATTAAGGATGCGTACAAAGATTTAGTTGCAAAAATATTTATAGCAATGTTGTTTCTAAGCATGAAAACACAATCCAGACTTCAACAGTAGGGGATTGATCATAATTGGTTTACTCATACAAATTCAGCGCTTAAAAACTATGGTGTAGATAGATGTATTTTTTATTAATCAATATGGAAAGAGATGCATTGGAAAACAGCTTGTGTGGTACTTTGTAATAAAAGAGTGTGTATGATGTCTCATTTTATTAAATGTATAGAGTCTACCCGCAGTAACTATCAAAGGCTATATGTGAAATGTGGACAGGGCTTATCCCAAGGTGGTGGGATTGTAGGCTGTTTTTAAATTTATTCTCTTCTTCTCCTCATCCACCTCTTCCTCTTCCTCCTTGTGTTGTTCCTCCTCCTCCCATGCTTCCAAAATCTGTTCTAATATGCGTTAATTATTTGGGTAATCTTTAGTATTTGAAGTCAAAAACCAATATAATAATTCAGAAATTTTGATAGGAAAATCACCTACCCTGTTGTATAAAATTATTTTGTTATTTTTTGTAAGTTTTTTTCACCTGTGTATCTGGATTTGTAACATGGTTGTAATTATATAGGGTATATCATTTTTAATATACTTTACTTTTATCACTTAAATATTTCCCATGTTGCTACATAGCCTTTGCAACTTCATTTTAAATGACTGGCTATGTTCCATGAAGCTGTTTCTCACTATTTATTAGGAAGTTGGAAATAGAACAATGCCAGTGAGGTTTTGCTTTCCTTTCTCGGAGGCTTTCTTCAACCTTGCATTATCACCATCAGGTGAAAGATTGGCAGTGATTTAATGAGGCCTTGACAGTCCAGCCTCCTTAGGTCCATGCTGCCAGACACATCCATCAGAGCAGAACAGAAACTTGATTTTGTCACATTCTTTTCAAAAATAGCCCTAAAAAACCCACCCCATGTTAACCACAAATCATTTGTTAGTGAGGTGAAGTACCTCGTAGACCAAAGACAGCACAAGATAGAAAATTGACCTAATCATGAATGATGGTGTATTTATCCCCTTAAGTCTGAGAGGTTAAATGTTAGATTTCTGGTAGAATTTCAGAAAACTGTTTTCTCAGGTAAAGATCTTCTTTCCCTTAAACTAACCTATTCACACCTTTTCTGTTTCTGAGTGAATCTGGCCTAATCCGTCTAGAGCTGTATCAACAGACACGGTTTTTCTCTTTACAGACCAACACTACCCTTTTTCTTAACAAATACAGAAACATTGCCAGTTTTTTTGAGGGACTAACTTATTTCTTTCTCAGTGCATATAAACAACCACTTTAAAGTTTAAGCAAAATTTAATTTCACCTTCGTTCCTAAAGCTGACTTTATCTATTTACCTGTTTCCCAAAATATAACCTTGGGATCCTTGTTGCAGATTTTTCTGTTCCGTTTTCCCTGGGGAACGCCTGTTCTAGTTACCGAAGTGCTTAAGGGCTAGAAGCTGCAACTTTGTTCAAGTCAAAATGGCCACTTTAAACCTGCCTGAATGGGTACTTTGTTGCTTCCTTACACAGCACTCACTTGGGTTTCAGACATACTGATCCTAATCTCAAACTCCCAAGACACACAGTATACAACAGTTAGAGCAGCCCCAAGTTCATTATCTACTCAGGGTGCAATTACTTGGAGGCCACCTAGACTGTGAGGTTTTTGTAGGCCCCCAGAGAACTCATATCCTGAAGAGAGAGACTAATCAGGCAGGTCCTAAGGGTGGATTGCAATTGATAGGAGTTTTAATTTGTGAGGACTTAATCTGATCTGCTTTTGGAACAAGATAGTGTAGATGTACTTATTGTCCATTTTCTCTGTGCATTCTTTGAAGACTCATTTGATTGTGTGATGATAGTATTGTCATAAGGACACAGAACTTTATTACATGAATCTGCCCCTGTCCTTCACCTGCCTCACTGTCCAGAGCTATGCTAGGGATTGATTTAGCCTGCATTATGTGGGGGCAGGAGGATGACTGGTGTCTCAAATGGTGTGGTATTCAGTAGTCTGGTCTCCATGCCCACTGAAAATTCCTTTTGGAGAGGGCAGATAATGAATTTCTCAGGAAGCAGTTACTTAGTATGCAGCAAGTACTGGCCCTTCAGCTGACCAAGTTGAGAGTTGATGTCAGTTGATAGAACTATCTGTCCGAAAGGCCATATTTCATTTTTTCTCATTGCCACGTAGTATTCCATTGTGTATATAAACCACAATTTCTTTATCCATTCATCAGTTGATGGACATTTAGGCTCTTTCCATAATTTGGCTATTGTTGAGAGTGCCGCTATAAACATTGGGGTACAGGTGCCCCTATGCATCAGTACTGGAGAGTGTGATGCTAAGTGAAATAAGCCATACAGAGAAAGACAGATACCATATGGTTTCACTCTTATGTGGATCCTGAGAAACATAACAGAAACCCATGGGGGAGGGGAAGGAAAAAAAAAAAAAAAAAGAGGTTAGAGTGGGAGAGAGCCAAAGCATAAGAGACTGTTAAAAACTGAGAACAAACTGAGGGTTGATGGGGGGTGGGAGGGAGGGCAGGGTGGGTGATGGGTATTGAGGAGAGCACCTTTTGGGATGAGCACTGGGTGTTGTATGGAAACCAATTTGACAGTAAATTTCATATATTAAAAAATAAAAAAATAAAAAAATAAAAAAAAAATAAAAAAAAGAACTATCTGTCCGTTGATAGAACTTACTGGCAGTGGTGCAGGTGACAGTAAGGGCCAGGTCCTTGACTGGCTGACGCAAGCAAAGCAGGGCCTTTGGAGAATATAATTAAGACAGAAACCAGAAACAGCACAGGCTACAGCGTTTGTCTGTGTTCCCCTCTCCTGTCTCCCCTGCCGAGAAGAAGAGAGCCGGATCAGGAGGCTTGCATCCGCGGACAAAGATGTGTTCCCTCACGTGACTTGGAAGGAGCCCTTGGGCACTTCTCTGGGGTGTTTTCTTACGAGATCAGATACCCTGTGCCACATCAGAGCGAGCTGTCTTTGGCTTCTGTCAGAGGTGAAGAGGAGAATTGGGCACAGGGTGACCTCACCAAAATAGTTGTGGTTTTATGTCAGATAATGTCCTCTGTTGCACCATTTAGCTTACCTTCATGTTGCATTTTAATTACTTAAATCAGTCTGGCATTTAGAGCAGCAGTTGTCAAAGTTGTCAACCTCCCTTTGAGGGAGGTTGCAGGGTCTTCCCTTCTCCAGCAGCCTATCTGTATAAGGCCAGATTTTACTTCCTCTACTTCAGCCAGAACAACAGATTGCAGACAGAAGCAGATACAAGAATTCGTCTGTCTTCCATGAAGCCAGACATTAAATTGTAAAACAAAACCACTTTTCTAACTGAAGTTTAGTTTGTTTTGGAGAATATAATTATTTTTTCCTAAAAATATGTTATTTACATTCATGTTTTTTGATTCTTATGAATTAGTATTTTTAACTTAAGGTTTTAATTTCAAATACGGTAGGTATCAGTAAGTATTACCCACATAAACAACTTTTCACGATCCTCAGTAATTTTAAGAGAATACATACAGTTTGGGTCCAGGGCTGAGAAGTTTGATAACTGCCACACCAGAGGACCGCCTTGAGAGAAATACCTACATCTGCTTTCCTTCTCTTGGTTCTTTGTAGTGAGAAAGGATACAGCATATAGATTTGCACAAACACTTTGAGAAAAAAATGGCTCAAGTGTCTGGTATAGAACAGGTGCCGTGGGAAGATGGGCGATGGTGACGATAGTGATGATGACGAAGATGATCGCTAGTTCCTGTGAGTCCTTGCATGGGAGGAGCAGGACCCCTGTGTATATTCACAGTTCTGTGCTCTCTGCTCTCTCCTTGGCCAATTCTTGTTTCAAATACACACACTGTAGTCTCTCGCTTTAATTTTGCTCTTTATATTATCAGTGACTCAAGTGAAGCAGTTTTCCTGCTGTTTAAGTTTGTTGGAATACGTTCCTGAAGGGGAATTTGTTTCATTCTAGTGGAGCCCAAGATATGGGTTAATCTTCCCAATGGGAAAGGGCAGATTTCTAAGATGGCTGGATAGCTGATAACGCCATGTTTTCTCTCAGCTGAGCTCCCAGCCTGGGTGCCGGTACAGCTGTGCCGGTCTCCAGTCCGCCCACTGGAGGTCCAGAAACGCTTGGGCCTTCCTGAGGAAGAGAGGTCAGGATGCTGTCTCAGTCTTCCAGTTCTACCTGATCTCACATCAGATTTCCCAGGAGGCCAACAAAGACTGTTATCATTTGACCTATACAGTATCATCTGCTAAAAGGGGCTCCTGGGAATGACGACATGGCCCCCTTGGGTCTCCTCTCAGCTCTCCAGCTTAGCTAGTTGTAGGAATTTACAGTAGCGAGAAAGGTAGGAGAACAGCCAGTGATGGTGAGAAGGTAGGTAAGAATGGACCCTGTGTGCTTGCCCTTCTGACCCTAGATGGAGATTAATCCCCATGGTGTGGCTGTATGAACAAGAAGCATTTCCACCTATCTTTCAGGGTCATGCTCTCTTTAGCCCTGGCAGCCTGGGCAATGGAACAGCATGGGATCTGGTAACAGTCTTAGGTTTAAGGCCCAGGTCTGAACCTCACCTGTGTGACTGGGACATGTCACTTAGTTACTCTGAGCCCCAGTTTTCTAACTGATAAAACTAAAGCCTTGCCTGGCCTGTCTGCTTCACAGAATAGTTAATAAGACTTAGATTAAGTGAGGTTATAGATGAGAAAGCTGAAAAACATGTGCAAATATTAGTTTTGTAGCAAACTTCTTTATAGTGCCTGTGGGGCTTCTGCTCTCTTCCCCTTGCCCTCTGGATTCATGAGGCTTTTGTTCTTTTCTCCAGGTTACCTGTGCATGACAGATGAATGGTTCTCTGAATATGTCTACGAAGTGGTTGTGGACAGGAAGCATGTCCCTGAAGAGGTGCTAGCTGTGTTAGAGCAGGAACCCATTGTCCTGCCAGCGTGGGACCCCATGGGGGCTTTGGCCAAGTGATGCTGCCTGCAGCTCTTTTCTCCTCCCATGGGACCTGAAGCGGCTACAAAGGACAGACCCAGGGACTGAAGCCAAAGTTACACGGGTTCCCACAGGACACAGTCAGATACTTGGATTGCTCTTCCAGGAACCTCTTGGAGAAGTGTGCTTTATGATGAAACAAAATATTCTTAAAGGGAAAGATCAGGTCACACTATGTACTCTCCTCACCTCCAACAGCTCAGGATCTCTTAGCATTTTAATCAGATGTAATTGTGTGTCTTAAGTCTGTCAAAAAGGTTTGGTTTAGTGTCTGTTTTAATAAGACAGGAGAGGATGAGCAATTGTAGAATATGGAGAGAAAATGGACCTGATGCTCCGTGTTTCTAGAGTAGAGTTGGGGGAGGGTTGTCCTAAGATTTGAGCTTTCAAACTGCATGCTGCCTGACAGTATCACTGTCCCTCCTAGATGGCAGTCACTGAATTCAGGTTTTTTCAAGGTAATTTTATATGCCTCTAATAGCCCAGGAATGGGAGGTTGATCAGATCTGACATGATTCCTTCCTGTTGTTTGGAACTGTGGGGGGGGGCACAGCTCTACTCAAGTCAGGGTTAAGTAGAGGCTTAGAGAAAAAGAGGAGTGTGAAAACAGCCAAAACTATATCATGATCTGAGTTCTAATCATTAAGGGGAGCTTGGCCAAATGGCTTACCTTCTGCCTCTGGAATTGGGAGTTGGGTGGGCAGGAAAAAGTGATACCATTCTTTCTGACAACTAGATGGTGCTGAGAAGCTTTTGAATAAAACACTTTGCTAAATGAGAGTAAGTGGCTTATTTGATCTAAGAGTTTCTTTAGCAACAAAGGAAAGCAGCCAGGTGACTCATGTTCTTCAAAATAGAAAACAGCAAGATAGTTCAGGGCTTCCCTGCTTCAGCTTCTGTATGGGATAGATGATCCTTCCCAGTCTACGCTGATCCTCACTGGCTTCTGCTAGGTCCAGCCTCGGAATTGGCTGAAGACTATGTATTTCACTGAGACTGGACATCCCTTTCACTGAAAGCAAAAAGTGTAGCATCCTAATCAACATTTCCATCAGTGCCTGAGCCCCCTACCTTTCTGACTTTCTAAGAATCTTCTCGGTCCTAGCAGGGGATATTGTCTGTCACAGTACTTTCCAAGATAACATTAGATAAAGGCTCAAGTTTTAATCAAAGTGTTTATAATATTCTAGTATTCCTGTTCCAAGCAAGATAAATAAATCCATTTCTAGACACATCATGGCAAAACCCTAGAACAGATCTTAAAAGCATCCAGGAACACCGATTACCTCCCTCCAAAGAAAAGACAATTAGATTGACAACTAACTTCTCATCAGCAACTATATAAGCAAGAAGAAAGAGAAATATTTCTTCAAGGTGCTATGAGAAGTTAACTGTGAGCCTAGAATTCTATACTCCATGAAACTGTCTTCCAAAGATGAAATAAAATACATTTTCAGTCAAAAACTTGCCCAAGGAGAAGGAAAGTGTTCCAGTATGAAAGATCTGAAATATGATAAATATGTGGATCATCTAAACAAAAAGTATGTGTAGGTAAGTCTAATAGGGTTCAGAGAAAGACAAAACTAAAATACATGAAAGCAGATAATTGTAATTAGGGAGGTGATTGGACTAAACATACTCTTTATATCATTCAAGTAGAAGTATATTGATTAACTTTAGACTTTGATATGTTAATAACATCCTAGATTTCTAGATTTGTATATCTATTTTTAGTTATATAAAACATATAAAAATATTTGTATCTAGATGTATAAAATGTTTATCTAAATTTATATATCTTTTTAATGTTTATATTTATTTTTGAGACAGACAAAGCATGAGCGGGGGAGGGGCAGAGAGAGAGGGAGACACAGAATCCGAAGCAGGCTCCAGGCTCCGAGCTGTCAGAGCCTGACGCGGGGCTCGAACTCATCAACCACAAGATCATGACCAGAGCCGAAGTCGGACGCTTAACCGACTGAGCCACCCAGGTGCCCCTCTAAATTTATATATCTTATATACCTATTTAATATATCTATATTTCTACATTACTACTAAAAAATAAGCAGGATATAGTTTCTAAGCAAGAATATAATCAATCCATAAAGAGACAACATGGTGAGAGAAAAAAAATGCAGGACAAAGTGTCCAAAATAAGATAGAGATAAATCTAAATGTGTCAATAATTATATATAAATGTGTTAAATGTCCCAGAAAAAAGACACTGTCAAACTGGAGTTTTAAAAAAAAAATTCAGCCATAAGCTGATTATAAGAGACCTCAGCAACCCTGGGATGTAAGAAAGGATAGGAAAGATATATCAGGCAGATACTAACCAGAATAAATCTGGTGTGGCTATACTAATAATTACCAAATTAGGGCTACTCTGAGTAACCAGACTGATTCCAGAGTATGTTATTCACAGCCTCCCTGGAGTTGTACAACACAATGGCCCTGGAAGTAGGCTTTAAAACAAAAAGCATTACTAGAGATAGAGTCACTACATAATTATATGTTTACTTGATTCTCTGGAAAAATATGAAGATTCTAAATTATAAATTAGTATGTACCTAATCTCAAAAAATATAAAGCAAAAACATACCTATATGGAAAAATAAGCCAGTATTATAATGGAAGATTTTAATTGTTGATAGGTCAAGTAACCAAAAACTCAAGTGAAAGGTTTAAGCATTTAGTAAGGTTGGTGTAATGGACATCTATTTAGAACACTGCATCGAATAACTGTCCATTCTTTTTGAGCACACATGGAACTTTTTCAAAAATTAACTATACGCTGGAAAGTAGAGTCAACCTCACCAAATTTCCAAGCAGTTAAGTTAGAAACTAAAGAGATAACTAGAAGGTTCCTATATGTTTAGAAATTAGCTCCTAGGTCCAATAAGAAATCATAAAGGAAATTTAACCTAAACAATGATAAATACTGCATATCAAAATGACAGATACAGCTAAAATAGTACTTAAATTTTATAGTATTAAAATTTTATTAGAATGGAAGAAAGACTGAGAATTGAGCTAAGCATCTATGTCAAGAAATTAGAACTGCAAAATCTAAAAATAGAAGGAAATAAAATGTGTGTGCAGAAATTGGGGAACCTGGGTTGCTCAGTCGCTTGAGCGTCCGACTTCAGCTCAGGTCATCTCACGGTTTGTGGGTTTGAGCCCCACTTCGGGCTTGCTGCTGTCATTACAGAGCCCACTTCAGGTCCTCTGTCCCCCCTCTCTGTATCCCTCCCCAACTTGTGCTGTCTCAAAAAGTAAACATTAAAAAAATGTGCAGAAATTAAAGATAGGATCAACAAAGCTGTAAGTTAAGTCTTAACAAAAAAAAAAAAAAAACAAATTAACAGATCTTGGCAAGACTAATTAAAACACATACACAAGAAATCAAAAGGAAGATACCATGATAGATACTGCAGATATTTAAAAACTAGAAGATACACTTAACTTTGTTAAATGTGACAGTAGAGGGATTTGTTTAGAAGACCTAAATCCACAACTTGGGAGCAACAGAAGAGGAGAAACAATAAGCTGGAAAGCCCACAGAGGCACTGAACAATTTAGCAGAGCTGAAAAAGTTGAATCCTGAGCCAATGGTGGAGACAGCCAGTGCTAAGCAAACCAATTTACATTGTGTAATTCCCCAATATGGTAGTTCCAGATGACCATTAAGGGAATTGGGAGTGAAAGAAGGGTTACTGAAGGTTGGGTGTGTCTGTTAGATCCCCTCCCTACTTTGGGCAGCTGGTGACTGTCCCTCCCTTGCTCTCTCGGACCATTCAAGATTTATTCTCAAGAGAGAAAAACGGTTTATGGTCTGGAAGTCAGAAACATAACTGAGGATGAAAGTACCATAAGGGGATTAAGTGAGTAGTTACATTCTGAATGTTCTCTGTCATCTTGGACTCCTAGAACTCTAGTGCCCAGGAGATTGGAAATCTTCTCTGGGGAATCTTGATTAGCCCAAAAGGAAAGACGTAAAGAAGTATTTTATGGCATAAAGCATCATTTTATGAGATTGGCATAACTCTGTCAAGGATAGTAAGAGAAAAAATTACATGTGAATCACACCCATAAGCATAGATGCAAAAGTCCTAAACAAATTATAAACCAAATCTGCAATATATAAAAGAATAATCTTCATAACAACATATTTAATAAAAGCGATTTCCCAAATAAAATCAGGATCAAGTGGGGTGGAACAAACAGCATTGCATATGTCTTCTCTGCTGGAGATAAAGGGAAATGAGCCAAAGGTTTAACCAGAGACCTGAATTGGAGGAACTTGCTAATGTTTGGGTGACCACTGAGCACAGAAATAGGAAGGTGTGACTGGGAACTCTTTAACTGATACTCTGACCTCTGGAAAGTCTTTGCCAGCCAGGATGACTCTGGAGACATGTAGAGTCATGCTGACCCTACACTTCCAAGAAGCCAAGACCTGATAATGAGACATGCCTTCAGGATGTGGTTGAGGACCCATCTGCTTGATCCAGCTTGTCCTTAAAGAGCAGCTTAATTTTAATTTGCTGCTGGCAGAGCCAGGGCCCTTGTGCTCTAATTCCTTCAGTCACATGGTGTGTGTGAGCATTGCTGCTGACTCCAGCCGTAGGCCTCGGTCAAGTGGGACTTCTCTAAGTAATTCCAGATGAGCATTCCCATGTTTAGGACAACTTGTCTGAACCATTGTTGCTGCTCTTGACGCTGACTCTTCCTCCCTGTGGCCTGTGATACAATTTGATTGAAAACTAGGAATAAACCAGCCAGAGTTGTTTTTGTTTCCCTTTTCAAACTCCTAGCCTTCTCCGCATTACCACAAAGGGAAAAGAAGAAAGGGAGGGAGCAAATGTTCAATTCCTACCAGCTGCAGTTATTTGGGAACAGGACTGTGGAGGTGGTGAGCCCATCTGTGCTCCTCTCTCTCAGTGCAGTTTGAATACTAACTGCTCTTTTTCACTTTGCTTACTCCTCTAGAACAACTCTAGTTCCAAGAAAAAAGAAAAAGAAAACCTCTAGTTCCATAACTCCTCTTGATGTGACGGAGCACTCTCTGGAACCATTTCTCAGGCTGCCCCATGACGGTATTTTTGTTTTTTCAAAGTTATTTTTTTGTTTGTTTGTTTGTTTGTTTGTTTGTTTGTTTTGAGAGACAGAGAGAGAAACAATGTGAGCAGGGGCAGGGCAGAGAGAGAATCTCAAACACGTTCTGCACTGTCAACGCAGAGCCCAACACGGGCTCAGTCTCACAAAGTGCAAGATCATGACCTGAACCGAAATCAAGAGTCAGATGCTTAACCAATTGAGCCACCCATGTGCTCCATTTTTATTTTATTTTTTAAAATCAGCTGCAGTTCAGCAGAACAGGGAGCTGAGGCAGGGTAGGCATATGGTGGGAACTACCAGCATGTGTTTGACTTACAGCTTAGCCTCCCTGCATCTCACCTGGCCGGGGACCATAAACGTTAACTCATCCAAACTTGTCCAAAACAGTTAAGAAATCCTTGGAGTTTTACTTGGAATGTTCAGTGACAGGAGTCTTATGGCCTATGCCTACCTCCGCAGTCTCAACTTCCTCCCTTTCCTTCTTGTTTGCTCTGCTCCTGCTAACTGCTCTCTTCTTCCTTTGTCCCTCCAACACACCAAGTTCACTCCCGCCTCTTTGCTGTTCCCTCTTCCTAAAGCTCTTCCCGCAGGTCTTTGCATGGCTGGCTTCTCATGACTCAGGTCATGGCTGAGCACCTCACTTAGGTAGCCAGCTTCCCCCCACCCCACCCCCTGACTGCCTCTACCTTTTCCACACCCATCCCTCTCTACTGTGACTGGGGTCTATTTTCCTCACCGCACTTACCACTTTCTGAAATTATCCTATTTATTTATATGTATTTGTCTGTTTTCCCCAAAGTCAATACTCACTGTCAGCTCCCCAAGGGCAGGGGCTTTGTCTTGCTCACCGCAGTGTTCACAAGCCTGGCTCACGGTAAATACTGATTGGCTGGCTGATTGAAAGTGCCCTACATTCAGACAGCAATGCTCAATTAAAAGTTTATACATAGATCTGAAGTCTCCTTTCCTGTAACTTGCTCAATAGGGACGAGTAGCAGGAGAACAAAGCCTCTGTGACCCTCATTTTAGTGCTTAACAGAAAGGTCCAGACTTCATGAAGGTGACTTACTTAAGGGGAGTCGAAAAAAGAAGGAAAACCCACACAGTTTAGTTTGCTTTTCTCACTGCTTGTACCTTCCTCATTTCAAACCAGCCCAGCACAGTGGGATGTGCAGGGCTTTTGGACTCAGACAGGCAGGCTGGTTTTGCTGCTTGGAGTCTGTATAACCATGGACAAGTTACTGAGCCTCTTTGAGCCTCAGTATCCATAGCACTTTTATTGAAAAATCATTTTTAAATGTATTAAATATGAAGGGCACCTGGGCAGCTCAGTCAGTTAAGTGTCCGACTCTTGGTTTCAACTCAGGTCATGATCTCACAGTTCGTGGGTTTGAGCCCTGCATAGGGCTCTGTGCTGACAGTGCAGAGGCTGCTTGGGATTCTCTCTCTCCCTCTCTCTCTACCCCTCCCCCTCCTCTGTCACTCTCTCAAAATAAATACACTTTAAAAATTTTAATTAAAAAGTTTTTAAAATGTATTAAATATGCAGACTCACAACTTGAAAAGGAGAGAGTCTGTCATTTATTTTTAAAACCATTTATAGCAAAATGCAGCCAAAGAGTTTTGCTGTGTATTACCTACAGTAGGAGAAGGACAAAAGACAATGTGTAGAATGACTCTGGTAGATGATAGATGTTCCATAAATGGTAGCTTTTATTAATAACTACTTCTGACAGAGCCTCTCCATGTCCAGTATTGTGCCTGGCCGTCTGGGGTCCAAACAGTTCCCTCCCCTCTAGGAGTGTATCATTTTGC
This sequence comes from Panthera pardus, assembly GCF_024362965.1. Classification (NCBI taxonomy): domain Eukaryota; kingdom Metazoa; phylum Chordata; class Mammalia; order Carnivora; family Felidae; genus Panthera; species Panthera pardus. The sequence goes on from NW_026526876.1 coordinate 56,798,519, forward strand.
TGGGACAGTAAGATGGATATACATGAGCCAGTGGAAAAAGAAGGTGACTTTCTATGAATGAGGTCTTTCTTCTAGTAAGTGCCAGAACAGTTATAAAAGGGCTTGAAGTTGGAGAAAGAAAGGAAATACTGACTGGTTTTAAATTAAAACCACAGTGACCACAGACCTCAAGGATGAGGGTGATGAGCACACCAAGAGGAGACTGAGGGGAAACCTCCCACTACAAAGAGGCACACATTATCTTGAAGCTCCTGGAAGGGAAGAAAAGCCAAAGGAAGGGTGAGTGTTTCATAATCGTGAGCTGGCAAAGGGGCACTGACAGTAGGACTCCAGGCAAGAGGACTGACCTCATGGGGTTGATGCACAGGACAGGAGTTCTAAAAACAATTCTGTCCCTCTTCATCTAATCCTGAGAGAAGCCCTAAACTTCACTTCTTGGCTCACCGCATCCTTGCTAGTAAATTAGTGCAAATAGATGCCCCCTTCCTGAGGGAACAGACTAAAGTACAATGGCGCTGAGTAACTTGGCCTGGAAGTTACCGTCTATACCCGGTGAGGTGCAGCCGCGCCCCTGAGAAAGCCTTCAGGTTCTGCCCTGCTCTGTGATAAGGCTTGGGGCTTCTAGAATGTCTTCCTGTGTTCTTTCTGTCTGTCTTTTTTCTTCCTTCCTTCTCTCTTTTCTCCCCCTCCTCCTGTTCTTCTTTTTCACTGGTATATACTCAGATTTCAATGTACCTCATCAGCTTCCCCCTGCTCGGCAAACTGAGTAACACCTGTTTGGTGGTTTGCTTTTTTTCTCGTTGAACAATAAATCTTGTGAACCTCCCCAAACAGCCCAGACAAATCTGCCTCACCCTTTCCACCAGCTGGGGGGCACTCTGTTGTTGGGTGTGTCAGGATTTCCTTGCCAGCTGCCAGGGCCCTGGTTTTAATGGCACTTCCGAGTCTGTCAAGAGTAAAAAGCATTTCCTTGTCATTCACTGGCAGTACCTGTGCTCGCGGGTCCTCCTGTGTGCTGAGACATGGAGAGAGGTAGAAAGGCCCTTCCCTTGGGAACTCAGAGCCTCAGAGGTGGGCATGTCGGAGAGGTCAAAGGGCTATATCCCAGGTGCACACAGGGCTGTGGGGGCCCTCCCTTGGGACTCCACCCTTCTCCCGACTGACACTTCTCTGCCAAGGTAGAAGGCGAAAAAACAGCTGTCCTCCAGAATGTGGCCCCGGCTAAGGGTGTCCCCAGTCAGAGGAGGAAATTCTGTAGGAAGGAAGTAAACATCAAAACCCTGCTTCAAAGATATTACAGATAGAGCATGGGGTAGTCACCATCACTGTAAACTGTGGGGGAAGAGGGTGGTTTAGCAAAGGCAGGAGGCTCAAAAGGAATGAAAGAGAATGGGGCCAGGAAAGGTGACCAAAGCATCTTTATCAGGACTGAGCCTGACACAGCCTTCCACTCCTGCCCGAGCCCTGGCGAGGTCACCCTCCTGGCACTCCGGATGGGGCTGCCCCTCCCATCCTCTTTCCTTGTTTCATCTGGATCCAGGAGGCCCTGGTGCAGGGGAATGCCTGCCCAGCCCTCTGGGGGTTCACAGTAGCAGCAAATCCTGCCCTGCAGGTGCTGTCTTCTGCACATGCTTGAACATGAACAGAGTCTCCAAAACTGTGTCACCTCCCTGAAAAATCAAGGGGTGGGGTGCTTTGGAAGGGATGGAGCAGACAGACACCATAAAGGCTAGAAAGGCTGGGGAAAGGCCCACAAGAAGGGGTGGGCCTCATCTTCCGTTACTGTGTTAACCAGAACAGAGCAAGGCACACAGAGGGCACTTGGCGTTCTGGAGGGAGAGGATTGGACTTACAGGGTTTCTTCTGGTCTGGCTCCACAGGAGAACGGTTTGCTGAGCCTTGAGACACCCAGAAAGTGGGTCTTCTTGGTAGCAGTGTTTATGTGTGGGGAGGGAGAGAGGGCTGTGTTTATTCTGTGGAGCCCCCGCTATCTCTAGGCTAGTGCTAGCGGAAGTAAGAGAAATTCTTGCTGAACCACAATTGCCTGGCAGGGCTCCTCACCCAGCCACCCAAGTTCACCCAGGTTCACGGAGTCTTTGACAGCCCCATCGCTTTGGCAACAGGGTAACCAGTGGCTGGGCTTCACAGGTTCTCCTGATTTCTCACTTCCACCTCCTCCCTGTCTGTACTAGTGCCTCCCGGCCTCACTCCTTACTTGCTAAGGAACCTGTCTGCCTCCAGCACCCCCATTGCCCCGCTGGTCCTCTAGCCCAGGTTGGAGGAGCCATGGGATCCTTCCCTGAAACACCGCTTTCCTCATGCCTCTCCCATTCCAGTCTCCCTGCTGCCTCCTGTGTTCAGCACAGACCTCCTGCCTGACTCCGAAGGGCACAGCTCCTGTCTTCCTCTGCCTGGCATGGAGCAGGTGCCCAGGTCAGGAAGGTGCTGTGTGATGGAGATGGACGATGGGGAAGGGTACAGGCTGCCCTGGCTTGGCAATAGACCATGACATCTGTCCACTCGCCCTGATGTGGAAGGAGGATGGGCAGTGGAGTGGAGCTTCACAGGCAGAGGGAATAGGGTGCCAGAACTGGGGGATCTTCACAGGGGAGAGTCAGCTTCTGGGGATGACTGGGCAGTTGTGGCAGTGAGGGTGAGAGGCAGGACAGGGAAGAGTTCGCTTTAGGGAAGAGAGAGGGGCTGGATTCAGATCCGTTGAGGTGAAGGTGGGGCAGCTGAGGCTAAGTGATGTTTCATTGGTGGCACCCACAGAGACAAGAGGAAGAGAAAGCACGTGTTTAGAGAGAAGATGGACCATCTGGGACATTTTGTATGGACTCTGCCAGGGAGGCAGTGAAGGAACGAGGAAAGGGTGCAGTCTGTATAAGTCTAATAGCTTTTTCTGGTAGCACCCTCAGGCAGGGAGCAAGAGGAGAGACGTTAGGCCTGGGTGGTCCAAGGTGGTCCAAGGCCAGAGAGGAGATGGGGGAAGTCTCCCTGGGGAGGAGAAGTGCACAGTGGGAGGGATCCTTCCCCCCTTCACACCCCCCAGTGGGCGGTGCCCACCACTCACAGAATCCCTATTTTACAGACCAGGGACTCAAAGGCCAGAAGGTTGAGGTAAAGGAACTTACCCTGCATGGGAACAAACCCACACAGGCAGTAGAGGGTCAGAGCCGAGATTTAACCCAGATCCATGGGATTCCCACTCTCTAGGCCAGTATAGCACCAAAGAAGGCAGTACCAAGAGGGCCCTGGAGTGGCTGAGCAGAAATGGGTATTAGGATCTAGAAAAAAGGCCAGGAGTGGTGGGGTCAACAGGATCGCGAGACTATCAAGTGGTCTTAAAAAGCCACGTTGGAACCAAGGTGGAGGACAGATCGGGTAGAGCCTTAGCCAAAGGCTGAAGTCACCCCCACTGCTTCCTACAGCCTGTGGTCCCACTCTTGGTCTCCTCCTTCCTTAGCTCTGCCCCTCCCCCTCTTCAGACGGGCGCCCTACTTTTGTGTAGCCCCTTGTTCATACTGTGCTTACACATGAGTTTAAGAAGGCCAAGCAGAGCCCTGGGTGCATCAACTTGTTCATCTGAAAGGGGGAGGTGCTCACATGGGCCCCTGCCTCCTGGGGATTTGGCCTGAGGTGAAATTCCCAATCTTGCGCAGGAATCACCAGCCTGGCTCTGCCGCCCTGGATGCCAGCTGGCTCACCAGAGCAGCCCCGGCCCCTTGCAATCGCCACCCTGACGTCTAGGTGGCACCAAAGCCTCACACTGATTCCTCCCAGGTTGGGGACCCCGCCTGCTCCCGCTGACACTGGCTCCACTCAGCTCAGTGCGCGCTCTGCTTTGTGGGTTCAGTCCCTCCATGCACATAGGGGCTGCAAGCTTGTAATTCCTTTCTTCCTTCTACTCTGCCCCATCCCTGGCCCCCTTTGGGAGGAGGGAGGTGGTTTCCCCTCCCCTCTCATCTCTTCCTCAGGGACATCCCAAAGCAAGTACTCCGTCTATTCTTTTCAAATGTAAAATATAATTTTGCTGAAAAGACAATACAGCCAATAACATGAAATTCATTTAAAAAAATTTTTTTTGTTTTATTTATTTTTGAGAGGGGGATGAGGAGCAGAGGGAGAGGGAGACACAGAAACTGAAGCAGGCTCTAGTCTCTGGCTGAGCTGTTAGCACAGAGCCTGATGTAGGGCTCAAACCCACAAAGCAAGATCATGACCAGAGCTGAAGTTGGAGGCTTAACCAACTGAGCCACCCATCACCCCTGAAATTCATTTTTAAACTTAAAAAAAAAAAAAAAAAGTTATCAAAGGAGTATATTAATATGATTCAAAACAATAAGCTCCTGTTGAACCTCTTGAGATAATTAAGATATTGTAGTAATTTATCCACCCCAGCAACACCACAGGCATATCCACTTCTGCAGATCACCACCCATACTATCTGTTCTGAGACAGCTCTGATGTGTGGCGGGTTAGCAAAACGAGAAAGAATTCATTCATTCTGTCTGCCAGGATTTAGTGTGAGCCACCAGGCTGGGCACTGCTGGGGTTCTTGGAGATAGCCAGAAATTAGACAAGGGCCTTTCTGGCCAAGCGCACATCCCACAGTGGAGCCAGATAAACTCGGGAATGCCAGGTGCAAGTCCTAGGAAAGAAAAACAGAGCAGGATTCGGGACGTGGGTGATGGGGAGGTGTCCGTGGTCTAGAAAGATTGCTCTGAATAAGTGACTTTGAACAGAAACCTAAACCCAGTTCGGGGAGAAGTTGGTGGGGAAGGAAATACACCTGTCGGTTGTGGAGCAGCCCCCTCCCCCGAAAGGTTAGAGCCAGCAAGTTGGGAATCTCTGCTCTGCTCGGCCTTCTGCCAGCCCCCCACCACCCCAGGGTTTCCCCGCCTCCTAGAGCACCGTCCCCCTAGGAAGCGTGTTCCCCTCACGTCCCCCGGGGCCCCGCCCCCTGCTGCCCCTCCCCCGTACGGCGCAGCCCCCCACCCTCGGCGAGCCCCCGGGCGGCCACCCCTACCCCAGGTGGGAGGCCGAGGCACGACCGGGGACACCCGTAAAGTTTCTGCGGCTCAAAGTGACGCAAAAATTCTTAAAGAGCTCTTTGGCGGCGGATATCTAGAGATCAGACCATGTGAGAGAACGAGAGTACAAATACGGCCGCTTGGGCGCCAGCTCCAGTACAGGCAGCGGCGCCCCTGGTGCCTCGAGGGCGCGAGGGTTGCCCCGCCTCAGAGAGCCCCGGACCAGCCTCCCCACGGTCTCCCGGCAGGTGGGTTCGCCTTTCCTCTCTGCGAACTCGCAAGTCAGCCCGCGGTGCCTCCCGGGGCGAGGGCGAGGGCGTGCGCCGCGCGGTGGGCTCCTTGCCCTGCCGCTGCCCTTGCGGGGAGGACGGGTGGGAATAGCCGGAGCGCCCGGGACTAGCGAGCGCCGAGCGGACGAGGGGACCTGGAGGGCTCCTTTGTCTACGGACGCAGGCGGCTTTTTTGATGTCCTGAGCACCAGAGCAAGACCCTGTAAAGACCATATTAAGCTAAGTGCTGTCCTGCGCGTTGGGAAAAGTTGCTTTAGTTTGAACCCACGGCTTCTGTTTGATCCTTACTTACCGCTGTGGTGTGCAGGTGGCTTTGTGCAAAGGCATTTCGGCAGGGTGAGTTCTGGTTGACATAAATGCCCAAACATCTAGAGAAATCTCTGAATGACTCTTAAGTGGGATGAGTCTCCCTGCGCTTGGGTTGTTTAACTGGCAGAGCTGATGCACGCTCAGACAGCTCACAGGCCATTCAGAATTTATGGGAAACTCAACCGCCAACGAGCTGTTTTACATGGTTGAAAGCTGTAACCATCAATTGCTTAAAAAAAAAAAAATAACTGTACATTTAACTAAGTGAAAACACTCTCTGGAGCTAAAGAACCCCGAGGAGCAGTTTCCTTTTTGGGTCTTTTGCATAAAGAATTTCTTTTTCCACTGGGGTTCTGAAGAACTTGAGAGGGGTAGAATTTCTAAGAGTCAGACTTTGCAAACGCTTGTGTGTATGTATTTTTGTGATCATTTTTGCTCAGAAAAATGAACCAGGTCAATGGATTATTTATGAGCCTGCTAGCTCTCATCATGGTAAGACTAGATCAAATATTTAATGTGTTTTGCCTTCAGTTACATAGGAAAAATGTCTAAGAAAGCAACGTTGGGATTTGTGTTTAATTAAACGGAGGGGCACTATGGCAGCATTAGTGTTAGGGTTTTTAGGAGTGGAGGGAAACACACAGCTTTGACTCTGTCGCATTCCTTGCTTTTGTGTGGCCACTGATGCCCAAAGGTGGTTTTCCTACCTGGGGTGGGGGTGGCTGCTTCCGGGCGCCTATGAGAGTCTGGTTCTTAAGGGGCTTTTGCAAATTAAGCAAGCCTTTTCGTGCATGGTTTTTTTGTTTTGTTTTGTTTTGTTTTTTCACGAAAGCTGAATAAGAGCGGATTGAGACTGCTTCGCAATTAATCAAAAGTCCCCTCAGCACTTTGGTGATCCATGTGGGACATTTCAGGAATGTAACAGCAGCACAGATACTCAAACCTGTTTCTTTCAGCCTCTTAAGAAACATACACTGAGGGTGGGCAGAGGGGTGAGGATGAAGACAGAATAATGTTGCAGTTTTAACGGACTTAGCAAAACCTCAGAAATTCCTCTTTGGGGGCTTTTTAGAGTCGTCTGAGCATTTTGATGAAACCTGGAGAGGCATGTCAAAGAGTTCACTAATGGGCGATGTGGCCTCGGAAGAGGGGTGCTTGGCTGGAGGCGGTTGTCTCCAATGGCAGGCTTGCAGAAACATCCCTGATGTTCCCTTCCAAAGAGAAACACAGGTAATTCCAGAAATTCAGTCACTAAGTGGCCGGTCCTTCTCCTTCATAGTCATCAAATGGTTTTATTTGAAAGAACAAAGGCAGGGCTGCCTGAAGACGTTTAATTTTCATTTGGCTTTAATGAATCAGTGGGATATGGTCATGATTTGACTTTTTAAAGAAAGATGTCTGTGTAGCCAAAGGGAAAATTATGCGGTAATTTTTCTGTCCAAGGAGGTACCTCAGACTTTGTGCTTCCTGACGAAGATCAACCCTTCTGGGTGTCACAGTCCTCGGCTCTAAGTGAGGGGCTGGAGGGGGCGCCCTGCCTAACATGAGGTCTGAGTCCCCTCCAACTCATTCTGTGACTGTGACCCTAATCTCTCTGCTTTAGGCAAACAGGACTTGAAACGATAGTGGGAAATGCCCGGAGTGCTGGGACTCTACCCAGATGTTGCAGTCAAATCGGGGCCCACTGGGGACACCTCAGGTTTCACTCTAAGGCACATGCTGCCGTGCACCAGCCAAGTCCCAGACCTCAATGACAAACAAGCCACAGTTTCCCAGCTCCCCACCTCCCTTTTGCAATACGCCCAGGGCGCGGTGTGTTGGAGACAGCTTCTCGGCAGTACAGATTTGGGCTGTGCCGATTTTCTTTCCAGTCACAGAGCTGTGGACAGTCGGCTGTACGCCTCTGAGGTTTGCGGTATCCCATGTAACAGTAACAGGCTTGGGTGTGGAGTCAAAGATACAATAAGTCACCCATGTCTCCATTCCTGGGGCAAGTGAAACTGACTCACCCCACGCCTGTGGTGAATCCGTTTCTGGGCTTAACCTTAACGGGCACGCTAAGGAAAGAAAATTCATCCTAGGAGGGACCCAGCTGGAAAATAGATGAAACCAGCCTTGAGAAGAAACCTAGGCAGAGGGTGAACTGCTTTTCTGGGGTGGGCACAAGACCCACCACAGGCTGACACGGCCCTCTTATTTCTAGGCAGAGCTCATGGTACTGACTTGGGCCCGCTTGCAGAAATCATCTCTGAGGAATGTCTCTGTGCAGGGACATTCCCTCAAGCTTGACCTCCGTTGGCTGTTGGTGAATGGGAGGATGAATGCTCATTTACTGATGTCAATAACATGTTTTTAAGGCAAGCGAGTGATTCCTCAGCCCTGTATCTATGTGGTGACAGAATGAGTAGAGAGAAGGCCAGTGTGGGGCAGTCTGCCTCATTTTCTCCTTCCTGTTGGCTCCCCTGGCACCTGGCAGCAGCTTCCTTGCTGCCACCCCAACCTTGGGCCTAGGGTACTTGTTAGTGGGTATTTAATCATAGGCTTTTTTAAAAATTAATTTATTTGATTTTTATCTTTAAGATCTTATTTATTTTTTAAATGTTTATTTTTGAGAGAGTGCAAGCGGGGGAGGGGCAGAGAGAGGGGGACAGAGGATCTGAGGCTGGCTGTGGGCTGACAGGATGACCATAGCAGCAAGCCTGATGTGGGGCTCAAACTCACAAACCGAGAAATCATGACCTGAGCTAAAGTCGGATGCTCAACCAACTGAGCCACCCAGGCGCCCCTAAGAGCGAATGTTTAAATAATCCCTACGCCCATTGCGGGGCTCACAACCCCAAGATCAAGAGTCACACACCCCACCAACTGAGCCAGCCAGGTGCCCCTAAGCCATAGGCATTTTAAAAGCTAGGAGTGGATATCCTTTCATTAACCCCGGAGCCCCCTAGCCTGCAGAACAGAGATGAACCCCAGCAATGTGTAGACAAGGAGGCAATGTCCCAGAGCCAGCCCAGTGGCCTGGGCCCCAGGCACTGCCAGGTGGTTGATGGCATGGGGGAGGTCTCCCGGGATCCTGAGGTCCAGTTCTTTATGTCCTTTTTTGAGATAGGGAGGGAAGAGGTGAGGTGGGTGCCTGGGGGAGGTTGTGACAAGGCCAAGTGGCAAATCTGGAAAAGTCAGTTGTGTGCTGTGCCAGAGGGGAGTGGGGGGTGGGGTGGCTGGTAGGTGGGCTGGATAGGAGGGAGCAAGTCAGCAGACCTTTGCCTTCTTGCAGTTTTGTGTGATTTTTCTGGGCCTATTCAAAGAAAAAGAACATTTTTTTTCCGTTACTACTAAGCTGCTGAATGAAAATAAACTAAACAGACTTTTTCCCTCTAACTAAGGGACTCCCTCGAATTTAGGGAGGGGCAGAGCTGGAGGTGCTCCAGGTCCCCCGTGGCTTATTCAAGCCCATCCAGAAACTTGAGTCTCCTGTACTTCTGTTCTCTCCTTTCCCCCTGGGTGTGTTGTTTTTAAACACTAATCAAGTTAGCTGGCTCTTTTCCTCGCTTCAGAGGAAAGGAGCTGGGCCGGAGGAAAGGGGCGGGTAGGCACTGCCGGGAGAGTGGAGATAAGCTATTCTGGGTGCTCCAGCCCGGCCCGCAGGGAGGTTTGACTGACCAGAGGTTCCCCAGCCCTCCCAGGGCTAGAACTTCTTTCCTCCCGCCAGTTGAAAAACTTCAACTGAAAAGTCAGGGAAATGGTCCAGTGAAACTTCACCCAGAGTCACCAGCTATTAACATATTGTCACATTTGTGCATGCACGCTCTCTAATTTTTGCATGTGTAATATAGTTCAATACACTTTCTGTAATATGTGATATAATTCATGTAATAATTATACGATCTGTATATTATATAATTTTTTGGTTGAATCTCTGAGAATTTGCAGACATCTAAATATGTCCTCTCTTGTCTGCTAAGGACAAGGAGATTCTTCTACATAAGCAGAGCCCCATTATTATCACATTTGGGAAACAACGTTGATAATATATTTTTATCAAATATATAGTCTTTATTTATTTATTTTAATTTCAGTTTATTTTTTTCCTCTTTTTTTTTCAAGTTTTTACTTAAATTCTAGGTAGTTAACATATAGAGTAATATTGGTTTCAGGTGTAGGATTTAGTGATTCATCACTTACATACAACATCCAGTGCTCCTCACAAGTGCCCTCCTTAATGCCCATCCCCCATTTAGTCCATCCCCTACTCAACACCCCTCCAGCAACCCTCAGTTTGTTCTCTGTATTTGGGTCTCTTCTGTTTTGCTTCCCTCTCTTCTCTTTCCCCGCCTTTGCATATGTTCATCTGTTGTGTTTCTTCAATTTCACAGAGGAGTGAAATCATATTGCTTATCAAATACACTCTAGCTCCATAGATGTCATTGCAAATTATACAGCCCATATTTAAGTTTCCCTTACTATCTCAGTAGTAAGGGAAGTGCAGAGGGTCACGTCTTGAAACCACGAACTCCTAGGGTTTGGAACCTCTTGCCCTCATCTCAGTGCATCTGAGGACTGGATCAGTGCTGTGTAATGCTGAACGGATTTTCATGAATCCAAACTGTGTGTGACACATTGTAAAGCGCATTTCAGAACTTCTTGACCTAAGAGTAAAGGCCCCTTCAAGCAGCGTTACCTGAGTCACAAACATCTTGTGGCCTCTACGGCCCCCTCTGCTCTGCTGCTTGACCCCATGTCTCTCCCCTGTGTGTCCCCCCCACCGCCGCTCCCTGCCCCACCCAAAGAAATGGGCCCAGCTCTTCCTTCCCTCTTGCCTCCATCACTCACACTGTACTTAATTCCACTTCAGATCCCTTTCTCCTGCCTTCTCTCTCCACTTCGTTCAGCTGCCACAGGTAAATCCACCCTCCTTTCATAATACCCCCTCCCTGGGGCTGGTTTTGTCTCTTTCCCGCCAGTCTCTCTCTTGGCTCTCTTTGTGGGTCTAATCATGTCTGTTTTACATGAAAGTAGTTTTAACGCAAGACTTCATATCAAGGAAGAGAAAACCTGTGTTTGGAAATGTTTTTTAAATCTTGATTTCTACTTATTGCATAAATGGCATTATGACAACAATAAAGGTGTCAGCAACACTCCTAACCCCTCCTAACCACATCACCTGTTTGAGTTTCCCAACTCCTTTCCCAGCCTAGGTCACACTGCAACACAGTGGCAGCAATTTTGTTTTCCACAAGAAGTTGTAAATTGTGAAGTTAAATGTAATAACAAAATTGTGTCATCACCTTCTACAGCTCTAATAAAGGAGCCTGAAAGACACCGCCACAGAATCTGCATGGGAGTCTCTGTACTTCCTTGTCCTGTCCTTACATTTAGAGTTTCTTAAGAATCAGAAAGAATGTTAAGAAAGATGATCGGGGCGCCTGGGTGGTTCAGTCGACTGAGCATCTGACTTGATTTCGGCTCAGGTCGTGATCCCAGAGTTCTGGGATCAAGCCCCGCATCAGGCTCTGCAGTGAGTGTGGATTCTCTCTCCCTGTCCCCTGTCCCTTTCCATGGCTCTCTCTCTCTCTCTCAAAATTAAAAAAAAAAAAAAAAAAAAAGTTAAGCATCTGACTTCAGCTCAGGTCATGATCTTGAGGTTTGTGGGTTCAAGCCCCACATTGGGCTCTGTGCTGACAGCTCAGAGCCTGGAGCCTACTTCAGATTCTGTCTGCTGTCTGTCTGTCTCTCTCTCTCTCTCTCTCTGCCCCTTCCTCACTCATGCCCTGTCTCTCTCTCCCTCAAAAATAAATAAACATTAAAAAATTGTTTTAATTAAATTTTTAAAAAGATAGATAGGTGATAGATGACCAGTAATTCGTAATCACTTTCACTGTCCCCCCACCCCATTCTGTAAGACTTGGCAGGGCTGTGTTCCATAGCTTACATTTTAGGTGTTTCAGTATTTGACAGTTAAACTAGGATTTTGTAAGCTAGTTCAGGAGGCTAACCACCACTTAACAAGATTTATTTCTGTAGGTAGAAAATACATTGCAAGTTCCAAACAAGCAAGGCACAAGTGAGTGTTTGGAACACAGACCGTTGACGGGCGTGCCTGCTGGTACTTGTTTCAAAGTCTAAAAGCACAACCCAGGCTCTTCTTTAATCCCAGACATGTCAGTCTTTTCTGGTCCATAGTCCATTAAAACGATTGTTGTGACAGTCTTCCTTCTGCCCCCAAGATGCACAGCATATCTTCCTGATGGGTGAGGAGGGGCAAGGCCCCTGAGAATGGGCCCCAGAGGGGCAAGAAAGAGGAGTGTCTCTCCTGAGGCTCAAAACTGCCGGCATGGAGGCTGTGGCTCCCTAGGGCCTGCGCCCAGGAAACCCGAAATAGCGCCTCCTCGCTGGGAGCTGCACAGTGCGCACACCAGTCAGCGAGTATTTGAGCACAGAGATGTGTAAGCCATGGCCCCTGGTTCCAGGGCATACAAAGTAAATAGACATAGAAGGATAACTAATGGTCCATAACAACCATTGATAAACGACACATTGGTAATTGTGCAGTAATTGGGCTGGGGTGGTAAGCAATGCTTCATGGAGGGTGTAGATAGAAACTTAAGCCAGGCCTCAAGGGATGCAGCATAATTGGGGGGGAGCAAGGGTGCAGGGTAGGGATGCACTGGGCATGCTCGGTGGCCCACCTGCCCCTGATAACCTGGGTGCTTGTAAAGCATGCAGCACCCACATGGATCTCTTGAATTATAATCTCTGGGACAGCAGCCTAAGAATCTGCTGTTTGCCAGTTTCCCAGAGACCCCAAGGAGAGTAACTGATGGAGAGGAGCAAGCACAAACCAGGCAGGCGTGGAAGGGGCCGGAAGCCTTTCCTTCCATTGTGCTGTGGGCTAGGAGTCACTTAGCCTTTGGGCCTCAGTTCCCTTGACTGGGGTGTGAAGCTGAAAAGTAAAATGGGTTGCATATATGTGGTGGCATTGTGACCATCAATTCACTCTCATTTATTGATGCTTTCCATGCACTGGACACTAAGTTAAACATTTGTCGTACCTCATTTCCCACAACAGCCTTTAGGAAGTGAGAATTTTAATGGCCTGCTTTTACACATAAGGAAATGAAAGCTCAGAGAGGTTAAGTGACCTGCCCCAAGTCACATTGCCAGTAAGTGGTGGATCTGGGATTCCACTGCGGATTCCACAGGAGAGCCATGAGGTGTGGACACAAGAAATGTTATGTGATGCCTCATGACGGTGGTTAGTCTAGGCTCAGCCACTCATGTTCACTAAAGGAGGGCTATTTATGCCTACCTATGCCAAATCCATTTCTTTTATTAAAGAGAAGTTCACAGCTACTCTGTCCCAGGCAGGGAAAGTTCTGGACAGAGACCCTTGTCCTTTCTCATGGTAACTGGCTCAAACAGCCCTAAGGATTTTAGACTATTTATTAAATGTTTATTTTTGAGAGAGAGAGAGAGAGAGAGAGAGTGCCAGCAGGGTAGGGGCAGAGAGAGACACACACACACACACAGAATCTGAAGCAGGCTCCAGGCTCTGCTCTGAGAGCAGACGGCCTGATGTGGGGCTTGAACTCATGAACCGCAAGATCATGACCTGAGCCAAAGTCGGAGGCTTAACCAACTGAGCCACCCAGGCACCCTGGTTTTAGACTATTTAATTCCTCTCCAGAAAATTAAACTGTCCGACTGTCTCACATAAGGAATTCTTTGGTTGGGATAGTGGAGTTCATGTCTACCCCCTTTGTCCAGAAACAAGCAGGTTTTCCCTGCTGTCTCCATTCACATCCTGAAGTCTGTTTTGTTTGTAAGGTGAGCCAGGAGTCCCTGCAGATACAAATACAAACCACCGTCTTACAGTGTGGAGACTGTGAGCCAGAACTGACTGCAGTCTGGGGTTCTGGGACAGAAGCTGCACAAAGGAACAAAAGAAGGGCTTTGAAAATCTGAGGGCACCTTGGAGCTGGCAGTGTGAGGCATCTCAACATGCTGCATCAGGTCGGCAGAAACCTCTGTTTACAGAAGGGTGCACAGCAGCACTGTGGAGCAGCGCCCGCCTCTCCCTCCTTAGACAGAAGTACCGTTTCTCCCACAGTCAGATTTTGGCCTTGTGCCGTGAGCTCCGTGAAGGCAGGACAGTGGCTGCCTTGCCTCGAAGAGCCTAGCTTGTACTAGGCACACGGTGTGTCTTTGTAGAATTAGTGTTGCTGTGTGGCAGAGGGCCCGGCTCCATGCCGGCCCAGAGCTTTCCTGTCACCCTCGTATAAATAGACACCAGAGCTTTCCTGTCACCCTCGGGAGGTGTCTTGGGAACTTCAGACTCTCTCTCTGAATAGTGAATGCAAATTGCCACTTGGCTATATGACCTATAATTAATCTTATCTCAGTGGTAAACCCATAATTCACATTGGGTTTTGTTTTGTTTTGTTTTGTTTTTGGAAATGAAAACTGAGCGTCCTGAGAAATGAACTCACTGTGATCTCCACAAGTGAAGTCAAAGTACAACATTTCTATAGTGTTTCTGCTTAGAATGTGCTGATGTATGTCAAACAGACAAGTAGGGTCATGGACATTTCCAAAGGTCTGGGTGGTTTCATGACTAATCACTATAATTACACACTTGTTCACATACTGGTTCCCCTGGCTACAGAGACAGAGTTTGTGAAAAGAGGAATAGAGATTTGATCAGAAGAAGTTTAAATGGAAACAATCCCTTTTATACTGGGGTAGAGTTGGGGAGGTGGAGTGAATTAGCCCCCCCTCTAGGCTGGGAGGAAGCAGGGTGTGAGCAGAAAGTTGACTGCCAGCCTGTCAATGACACCGTTGTGCTGCCCGTGTGCAGAGATGGGGATGAGAGTCCTGCATGTGAGGTTGTCATCCCACTGAGGACTGGGGTTATGTGGCACCACCCACAGCCTGTCACCTGCTCAGCCTGGCACAAGGGCACACATTCGAGGTGCAGAGGAAGGGCTTCTGGGGCTTTTTCTGGCCACGGAGAAACTCAAAGGCTACTGAGTGGAGGTCACAGCTGTCATATTGACCTCGTTTGCAATCTCTACCCAGCAGGATAAAAATATCTTGTAAAAAGAAAGCTTTTAAGGGAACATTCTTAGAAACCAATATTCTTAACTCTTACTTCTGTGTTCCCGGGTGGCTTGCTCTCAACTGTTACCTGCTGATCTCAGTAGAAAAGGGTGGCCAGTGCTCTGTCGAATCAGAAAAGTAGGAAGGGAGAGTGGGACCCACAAGTAGGAGCATCCTGCAGGCAGAAGGGGGTCCAGGCCAGGCCATCTTCTCCTGGCCAACTGGGTGAGTAACTGGGAGGAGCTTCTTCCAATTGGGAGAGGCAGAGGAATGAATTGAAGAAAAGGAGATGTGCATCTCCCACCTGTCTGGTGGCTTTGGGTGGCTGTAACTTATGTTTGCACATAAGCGATTGGGGGTGCAAGCACAATAGAAGAACCCTAGAAAGCAGAGCTGGGTGGACAGAGAGACCACCTGAAGTCATGGATCGCTCTTAACAGGCTTTCTTACAACTTGAACCATTTCAGGCTGTTGATGCAATTAAAAAAAAGTGCGGGGGGATATTTCAGGAAACAAGATCTTTGTAATGCTCAGAACAAAAATAGAGAGCACGTTATTTGTCTAGAAGCTGCTCATGACAGATGCCAAGAAATCAAGATTGGTTGCCTTAGGGGAAGGTACTGAAGAACATACATTGTCCAAAAAAGTTCACTAACACACACACATCTTCCAGCTCCCCTGCAGAATGCCCCAAGGGAGAGATTACATGAAATCTAGAACAAATCACTTGACTCTCACATCAGAAAGGCGACAGAGTTGCTAGGATGGCAAAGTGTGTATTCCCTCTGCCACTGTATTCTTCGGAGATGGGTGATGTTTCCGTCCCATAGACCGTGGTGGATGCGCCAGAGGAAGATCTTTGAGCTGCAGTTTTTTGTTTTGTTTTGTTTTGTTTTAAGTAACCTCTACACCCAACGGTAGGGCTCAAACTCATGACCCCAAGATCAAGAGTCACACACTCCACCGACTGAGCCGGCCAGGTGCCATGAGTGGCAGTTTAAACTAGAGGAGCATTGAAACTAGAGGAGTATTAAAGATAGGAAGAAGTTCCTGCAGAAAATTTGGGGTACAATTTTGAAGTTGGGGGAAAAAGGAATCTCAGTGATGGGCTGGCTTTGTTTGTTGAGTATCATCTGGCTGCACATGGTAAAGTTCTTTATCTCTGTCATCTGATCTTCAAGTTCTTCAGTATTTAATGTGGAGAACACAGCATTGATATAGGCCAAAGGGAAGTACAGAGACCTTCTTCAAACAACACAGCCAGGGACCACAAAGTTCAGGTTTAATTTAGCTGTGTGTTTAAATACACTGACACCTCATCATCTTTCTCTTGAAAAAAAAAGAACTTTATTTTATTTTTCTATTAAAAAAAATTTTTTTTAATGTTTATTTATTTTTGAGACAGAGACAGAGCATGAGTGGGGGAAGAGCAGAGAGAGAGGGAGACACAGCATCCAAAGCAGTCTCCAGGCTCTGAGCTGTCAGCACAGAGCCCAACGCGGGCTCGAACCCACGGACCGTGAGATCATGACGTGAGCCAAAGTTAGACACTTAACCGACTGAGCCACCCAGGTGCCCCAAGAACTTTATTTTTTTAAATAAGTTTATTTACTTATTTATTTTTGAGAGAGAGAGGGGTGGGGGGACGGAAGTGGGGAAGGGCAGAAAGAGAGGTAGAGGGAAAATCTCAAGCAGGCTCCACACTGTCAGTGCAGAGCCTGATGTGGGGCTTGATCCGATGAACTGTAAGATCATGACCTGAGCCAAAACCAAGAGCTGGACGCTTAAATAACTGAGCCAACCAGGGGACCTGGGGAAAAAAATGAACCTTCAAAAAAATCCCTCAGCCTGGTACATGGTTACTTATGGTGGATGAGAGAATGTGTGGTTAATTTTAAAAGTCCAGAGAAGCGGACAGGGAGAGGCTGGAGAACAGCGTCAAGATGAGCCAAATGGGGTTTTACCTAGAACACTCTTGGTCAGAAATTCATGTTCTTCGGTGAGTGGTGTTTGCATCCGTGAGCCCCGGATAGGGTCAGGGGGTAGGGACCGAGTAGCTGGATAGGGGAGAACCCAAGACACCCACCCCCATCCACACACACACACACACACACACACACACACACACACACCCTAGATCTATGGAGCTGGTTTCTCTCTTGTTGCTGTAATATTTTTGGCAACAATCAATCCCTTTAAAATTTTCTACTTTACAGAAAAAAGAACCCAATGAACACAAAACGCTAATTACTTGCATCCTCTCGTGTTCATTTCTAATCCTTGCCAGTATTTAGGTATGTCGTCATCGGTGTGAATCTACTGCTTTGTGTTCTAATTTTTCACTACATTTTCGTCTTCACGTTCCCACATGTGGATAGTTAAGTTCTAGTCCCTGAAAGCCCCAAGTAGGTAGGAGACATACTCAGCCATTTTTATTAGTTACCAATTTCTAGCCATCCTCCAACTGTTGGCTCTGAAGGGGTAATATCAGATCTTTTCAGTTGTGAATAGTGATACCAGGCATCTAGAAAGGTAGAAAGTGACCTGAGCTAAGCAGAAATGTGTTTCAAGTCCCAGACCATTTCAAGAACTTGAAAAGTTCAGGCCCAGATGAAATGAAGTTAGATGGAAGGTCTTGGCTCCGTACTACTTTATAACAGGTCATAGGTTTAAAGTCCAAAAGGGCTCAGATTTCTACCCCATGTTTGACGTGTGAGGCCTCGATCTGGATTGCCGAGCTGACTTCTCTACACCTCGGCCCCCGGCAGGGATATGGTGGTGCCGAGTTCCCGGCCAGCCCTCTCCACCGAGGCGCTTGGGGACAGAGACACCAGTCATGCTGGCATCTCTACCCTGCATGCTGTTCTCCCTGGCTCTTCCGGCCTAGGGGAGAAGTGATCCCACCTGCCCACGGCTGCGAAGTAACAGGTGGACTCACCTTAGGAGAGGCAGGCAGAATAAATGGTGAGCAGTGGCGCCGCTTCAAGCCTGTCGGACTTGTAGAGGCACAACGTGAACAGCGGAGCGCTGATGGCCTGGACACAGCCAGAAGCAGCTGGCATCTCTAAGAGCTGGGCTGCAGGAAGAGTGAACAAGCCCAGAGCTAAGGAGCTAGTGGTGCCTCCCACAGGGTGGCCTTTTCACCTCGTGCCTTTGCTCTTTTCCTTTCAAAGTCATACTTACAATTTATATAAAACATATGGCATGTTCAGCTTAAAAGACGGAGAGGATTGTCCTAACCTATTTGCAGGCAAAAACCGCTTCTTTCTTTGTTATTCTTTTCCCAGCACCGCGTCCAGGACAAGGTAAGTGCTCTGCGAAGCTTTGTTGAAGCAAGCCCTCTTCTCACACTCTTCCGAGTTACTGGTAAACCCCAGGATGCAATTCCAGCCCCTCAGAGTGATGTCAGTACTTTGTTCTTAAATAGAGCCTGTGCAAGACCTTGGTGACTTGCTGTCTATTTTGTTTGTTTTGTTGTTTTGGTTTTTCCTTCCCAAATTACTTGATTGTGCTTTGATACCTCATGTAGGTTGAAAACTGTAGTTGATTTTATTGACTATCCTACAGCAGACAGAACGTTTCATGCTTGACAGAGGCATTTGTAATCCCATTGGTTAATGCAGTTTAAGATGTTTGTTGATGTTAATACCAAAGATGAGTAAAATGCATAATTCCGTGCTGTCTGTGCCTTTCCAACAGAGCTCTCAATCCCATTGGTATAAAGCTCTGAGGAGACCCACGCATCTGAGCACTGAGGATTCGGTTCGGGTCCTCGGCAGATGGGTGTCAGTATCATCTCCTAGCCAGCAGGATGGATACCACGCCCTTAAATTCCCAGAAGGAGCTGTCAGCCTGTAAGGATAAAGACGATTGTCAGGAAAATGGAGTTCTACAGAAGGGTGTGCCTGTCCCCGAGGATAAGGTGGAGTCTGGCCAAATCTCCAATGGGTACTCAGCAGTTCCAAGCCCTGGTGCAGAAGATGACACTCAGCACTCCATTCCGGCTGCCACCACCTCCCTAGTGGCTGAGGCTCATCGAGGGGAACGGGAGACCTGGGGCAAGAAGATGGATTTCCTCCTCTCGGTCATTGGCTATGCCGTGGACCTGGGCAACGTCTGGCGCTTTCCTTACATATGTTACCAGAATGGAGGGGGTCAGTATCATGGGCTACGAGCAGAGGCTGTGTCCGAGGGATGGTCTGTAAATCCTCTTGGGAGGCCAGAACAGAAATCATGTCTTTTCTGTCTTAACTGAGGAATCTGGGAACATGATTGCTCAGACTTTCAAGCTAGTCCAAAAGACAAGTCCCCAGGAAGCCAAAATGCTAAGTCAGCATGTCTGGGGCTCTCTGGGTTATGAAGTTGGGTAAAAGCTCTCCCAAACCCAACCTCGCCAGGCTTTCAGCCTCCTTAGTGCGTCGTTTGTGGCAGAGCCCCCTTCTCATCCCTGCATCATCCAAGCTGCACTCTTGCAGCGAGTCCAGAGAGGTTACGTCTGTGTAAGGAAACGTTGGGAAGTGGCTCCAGGGTCCCAGGCCCTCCCGGGTCAGAGAAGGGTGTCAGCCCAGGTCCAGAGTCTGGAGTTAGAATCTGAGCATGATCTAGAGCTGAACCCAGCCACAGCATGGCATTGCTGCTAACCTAAATCATACATGGATATATCTACATTTTTGTGCTGCATTTTTGAGGCTAGAGACTACTTCTTATTCCTCCTTCTACCTTCAGAGCAGTTAACTTGTAGATTATCAAAACCAGTAGCTGACTGGAGGCATGGATATGGGAGCCCCAAAGAGGAGAGTGGAGAAGAGTGAGTAGGTATGGGGCCTCTGTGTTGACAATGGACTTGCTATCAAAGTGGGAAAAGGACGAGAAATGGAGGTCAAATCAGTCAATCTTTATTTTGACAGAAGCTCTGGACTCTGATTTGGTAGGGCAGCTAAAACAAGGTTTGGGGGAGAATTCATTAGTGTCCTTCCTCATGTCCGATGGCCTGATGCAGAGTGGCCAGGATTTGCCACATTTTTTAAGGACCTTGGTCCTTGCAGCTGCAAAGGCAGTTCAGGGGTGAGGGGTGGGGTGGGGGCTGGGGAAGGCCAGCACCCCCTGCCTGGGAGGAGCAGAAGTTGGAGTCACCTTATCTCCAGCCTGCAAGGGCTCACCTTTAGCCTGAGCTTTATATAAGGGGTTGGGTCACTGGTGACGTTTCTTCTACATCAATTCCCCACTATAAAGCTGGACAGATGCCATCCTGAGAACACAACGTGGTTCTTATTCTCAAGCCAGATTTACCCAGCATGATTCTAAGTCAGGTGGGACCTTTCTGAGTTGCACTGACTTCAGGTTTCTGAGTTCAGAGCACTTTACGGGAGAGAACATTATCAGGGAAAATCACCGCTGACCCACCCTGTGGGCTAAAACTCAGGCTGCAGGTGAGCAGTCGCCACCTAGGTTTTCCACATTCTGCGTCAGCCATGAGAACCAAGATACACCAGCATCTCCAGTGACACAACCACCCCACACTTCCTCATTCTGTGACGAACTACCCTTTTCAGCCACATCTGCAAAGGTGGCCCGGAGGGGAGCATTCCGGCACAGCAGAATTATGGAATTACAACCAAATATCAATAGCAAGTATCTGGAGCCAGGGATAGTACGTACGGATGAACAAAAATACTAATTTGGTGATTGTTGCCACTGTTGTACGGGTTGTCATGGGTGTTCTGTCCCAAGGGTCTCGAACTCCGCTCTGTGTACCAGCTGCATCAGAATCACTTGAGCAGCTTAAGAGTTTTTGTCTTACACCATATCTGGAATTTCTGCTTCAGGGGGATGGTGGGTGTGTGTTCTTAAGCTCACCGGTGATTATTACGTGTGGCTGGATTGGGGAAGCTCAGCCCACCTGAACCCTGTCATTTAAAAAAAATTTTTTTTAATGTTTTTATTTACTTTTGAGAAAGAGAGACACACACAGAGAGAGTGTGAATGGAGGTGGGGCAGAGAGAGGGAGACACAGAATCTGAAGCAGGCTCCAGGCTCTGAGCTGTCAGCACAGAGTCCGATACGGGGCTCAAACTCACAAACCGTGACATCATGACCTGAGCCGAAATCGGACTCTCAACTGACTGAGCCACCCAGGCACCCCTCGACTCTGTCATTTTTATAGGGGAGGGAAAATAAAGGTTCAGAGGGGAGAGGTGGCTCAGGGTCCTCCCGGTGGTTAGAAGTGGGACTAATTCTGGGACCTGGTCTGTTGAGTCCCAAGTCCAGCTTCCTTTCCAAGCACTCTCTGCCTCCTTCGTGCACTCCCTGAAACCCCCATTCACTGTGGCGCTCTGGTAGAGCACTAAGAGCGGGGGGGGGGGGGGGGGGGGGCACAATGTGAGGTCCCTCGGCACACCGTGGCTTCATGACACTCGAGCCTCAGGTGGCCCTGTGAATCTTGGTGTGAGCCCAGTCAGTAGGGCTGTCCTGGGAGGGACGTGGGCAGGGAATAAAATTGTCTTTCATCTGTCGCAGGAGCGTTCCTCCTACCCTACACCATCATGGCTGTTTTTGGGGGGATCCCGCTCTTCTACATGGAGCTCGCACTAGGCCAATACCACCGAAACGGATGCATTTCGATATGGAGGAAAATCTGCCCAATTTTCAAAGGTAACTGGAAGGCTTAAGTGGGTGGGTGTATGAGTGGGTCCTGCAGGGCAGAGGTGATTTCTGTCCACATATGGAAGCTAGGGACCCTCTTCTGGAATCAATTAGGCCTTCAGGTATCTCTGGGAGATAAGTTGAGTAATGAAGTTTTTGACTATTTAAGTGGTATGAGATTGTTAAAGGGAAACAATAAATGGCAATTAAAAGTATGCCTGGAGGGGTCACCTGGGTGACTCAGTCAGTTAAGTGACTCTTGGTTTCGGCTCAGGTTGTGATCTCATGGTTCGTGAGTTTGAGCCCCACATGGGGCTCTCTATGTGGAACCTGCTTGGGATTCTCTCTCTCACCCTCTCTCTCTGCCCCTCCCCTGCTCACGTGCGCGCGCTCTCTCTCAAAATAAATAAATAAACTTTCAAAAATGTTATATAAAAAAAGTAAACCTGGGTGTCTGGTGGAGCATGTGACACTTGATCTCGGGGTCATGAGTTCCAGCCCCACATTGGATGTAGAGATTACTAAAAAAAATAAACTTAAAAAAATAAAGTAAAGTAAACATTTTACTTATCAATAAATAAAAGTAAACTTATAAATAAACAAAAGTAAACCTAACAGACCTGTAAGTAAAGAGAATAAACTGATGGTTGCCAGAAGGAAAGGGGGTGGGGGGATGGGCCAAATGGGTGAAGGGGAGTGGGAGATACAGGCTTCCAGTTACGGAAAGAGTAAGTCACAGGGATAAAAGGCACAGCATAGGGAGTACAGGCAACGGTGCTGTAATCGCGTCGTGTGGTGACAGGCGGCAGCTACACTTGTGCTGGGCACAGTATAACATACAGACTTGTCCAGTCATTCTGTTGTACATCTGAAACTAATGTAACATTGTGTGTCAACTACACTGAAATAAAAATATTTTTTCAGGCAAACGAAATAGAAAAAAACGTTTAAAGCATTAACAGCACACGCACCTAGTTTCTAAAATGTGTAATCTTGCAAAAAACATCTAAGGAATTTACCACATTGCCACCTTTCTGCGGCCTCCCAGAGTCTTGGGGAATGAAGTGAATGGCAGCCCCACCTTTCTCCCTCACCTGAGCCGCAGGGCCCTCCGGTGACCCGGGGCCATCTTTCACCGTTGGGCTGTCCTTGAGATTTGGCCTCCCTTCCCGTCTCTCCCAGGGATCGGGTATGCCATCTGCATCATTGCCTTCTACATCGCTTCCTACTACAACACCATCATGGCCTGGGCGCTCTACTACCTCATCTCCTCCTTCACGGACCAGCTGCCCTGGACCAGCTGCAAGAACTCCTGGAACACTGGCAACTGCACCAACTACTTCTCCGAGGACAACGTCACCTGGACGCTCCACTCAACGTCCCCTGCAGAAGAATTTTACACGTAAGTGCATGTAAGTGAGGGGGTGGTCTGTTAGAAGCAGGCCACACCCCTGGGGGTTGGCGTCTTAGGAGGGAGGCAGGGGCCAGGGGCGCTTCACCTCTTTCCTGACAGATTTCTGAGGGATGAAGCTCTTAGGGCGGGGTGAGTAAATGTAAGTGAGGGAGTGGCAGGGCGCCCCTGGCAGGTTTGGAGCTGGGAGACTCTGCTTTGAGTGCTCCCTAATCTGGCCCTTTGTGATATCCCCCTTTCTTTTTTTTTGCTTTTTTTAAACGCTTTTTTAAATGTTTGTTGATTTTTAAATGTTTATTTTGAAAGAGAGAGGGGGAGAGAGAGAGCAGGGGAGGGGCAGATAGAGAGGGAGACAGAGAATCCCAAGCAGGCTCCACGCTGTCAGCACAGAGTCTGACTTGGGGCTTGAACCAATGAGCCATGAGATCATGACCTGAGAGGAAACCAAGAGTCGGACACAAAATAGACTGAGCTACCCAGGCACCCCTATTTATTTATTTTGAGAGAGAGAGAGAGAGAGAGAGAGAGAGAGAGAGAGAAAGTGAGCACAGGGGAGGGGCAGAGGGAGAGTGAGAGAGACAGAATGCACACTCAGCACAGAGCCCGATGTGGGCTCCACTGTGAGATCATGACCTGAGCCGAAACCAAGAGTCGGACATATAACAGACCCAAGCAACCCTGCCCCCTCCTTCCTGATGTGCCAGGCCAGGCGGTCCCAATGTGCCCAGGGTGATTCCTTCATTCACATTACAAACTTACTCGCCTGTGTCAAAACCGCCCTTCCTCCTGGGCCCTGCTCTCATTCTGTTGTCATGGAATCAGAGCCTCCCGTTGCTTCAATAGTTTAAAACCATCCAGGGTTTCTGGTTTCATGTGTTCACTTCACAAGTGGAATCTATCCTTTGGAAGAAGATGCCTGGGGTGGGTAGTATTCTTTAATGCTGGAATTTCAGGCAGCTGTGGCCCAGGAGAGAGTAATTTTGGGGTGGAGAAGATGCTACCCACACATACAGATGCTGCCCCAGCCTGGAAGTCCACCTTGGGAGCTGCGTGCTCTTCTAGGGTCTGTGGGCTGAATGTACTGCCCTGTCCATCAGGACCCACAGACCCAGTGCTTCCTGAGGCCTAGCGACTGCTTGGTCCTTGCAGCGTGGTGTCTGTTTCTTCTTTGGACCCCCCTGGAGGTGTTGCAGGTGGTATCCTCAGCTTACTGCTCAGGCCGTTTCATGGGCCTTTCTTTCTCGCTGTCTCCAGGCGCCACATCCTGCAGATCCATCGGTCTAAGGGACTTCAGGACCTGGGGGGCATCAGCTGGCAGCTCGCTCTCTGCATCATGCTGATCTTCACTGTGATCTACTTCAGCATCTGGAAAGGTGTCAAAACGTCTGGCAAGGTGAGGAGGACTCTGGCTGCTGACCCAGGCCTGCCAAGGGGCTCCAGAGGATTCAAACTCAGAACTCAGTAGCCTGGACCGCTATAGACAGAGGGACAATGTTTCCTTCAACACCAAACACAATTTATGATGCTCAGTTTCTCTTTACCGGATATGTGTTAAAAAAATTTCCAGAAACGGGCCAATCCCAGGAACCATTATGTGATTTTTAAAAAATTCTTTTAACCCACTGGTAGTGTCACAATTATTAATAGTGACAATAATTTATTGAAAACCCATGATGAGCCATGATCAGTGCTTTATGTACACTGGCTACTTTATCATCTTTTGCTAGGTGTTTTCCCATATGACGGCTGGGAAGTGGGTTTGTGGTAGTATTGGCAAGCTGTGAATCAGATCACTGACTGATTCTAAAGCTGCTGATATTTCTGCAACGCCACCCTGCCTTCTATAGTTACAGAAAAGAAGAGGTACATCTCCTTCCTTGGAGATTTTCGAGAATAAAAGATACAGACAACCACATGCTGACAACCTGTGTTTCTACCCCTTTCTTTACAGGTGGTGTGGGTGACAGCCACCTTCCCTTACATCATCCTTTCAGTCCTGCTGGTAAGAGGCGCCACCCTCCCCGGAGCCTGGAGGGGTATTCTCTTCTACTTGAAACCCAACTGGCAGAAACTCCTGGAGACAGGGGTAAGATCATGAGGAAAACGATGTGCCCCTGTCTGTCATTTTACTAACTGAAGCTAGTCCCCCCGAGTAGGGACAACTATTGAAATTTGGGTTCAATGGCAAGTCTGCAGTCGTGCTTTAAGTCAGAAATAGAAGCATGAAAAATAGAGTTGAGACCAGTAGATTGGTTTGTGCTTCAATGTTAGGAGGAGAAACCACATTTGTTGGCACTTGGTATGTGGTCATCCCTGGCATGAGCTTTGAGAGCTGGGTTTTCACTTTGCACGTAGCCAGCTGGAAGCCAGAGTACAGGCCTGGGGCCCAGCCCTCACCCCCACCTCTGCTGCCTTCCAGGTGTGGGTGGATGCTGCCGCACAGATCTTCTTCT
The DNA here is from genome assembly GCF_024362965.1 of Panthera pardus. Taxonomy (NCBI): domain Eukaryota; kingdom Metazoa; phylum Chordata; class Mammalia; order Carnivora; family Felidae; genus Panthera; species Panthera pardus. The sequence goes on from NW_026526876.1 coordinate 56,823,753, forward strand.
CTCTTGGTCCTGGCTTTGGGGTCTTACTGGCTTTCGCTAGCTACAACAAATTCAACAACAACTGTTATCAGTGAGTATCTGCCCCCCACCCCAAGTAAAGCCTGAAAGTGGGGTGAGCATAAGTCAGCTGGCCAGGAGGAAGGGGATCGAACTAATGGCTTCAAGCCTGGCTGGGCTCAGGTGTGTCACAGATCCCTGACCAGTTCCCTTGTGGCCAGAGCACCCCCTGGGGTCGAAGCCTCACCCAGACCATTCAGAGATTGAGAGGAGCCCCAGGCCACTTCCGTTTTTTAAGTCTCTGTATATCAAAAAAAAATAAAGAAATGCCAAAGCAGGTTTACAAAAATTGCAACATATATTAAATATTTAGATTTCACTTATTAATGTGTTGAACAACAGTTGTAATGTGATAATTTCCTTATGTACATATGCACAAAAGTATGATGATTGGACTATTTTGACCAATACAAAATGCCATAATTTTGGGGGCAAAATCAGAAATTTGGACTAAACAGTGAGTGTTGTACCAATTATGATTTCAGTATCACTCATCATCTTTATTTATTTATTTTTTAATGTTTATTTACTTTTTTTGAGAGAGAGAGAGATGAGCAGGGGAGTAGAGTGAGAGGGAGAGAGAATCCCAAGCAGGCTCCATGCTGTCAGTGCAGAGCCTGACACAGGGCTCCATCCCACAAACTGTGAGATCATGACCTGAGCCAAAACCAAGAGTCAGATGCTCAACTGACTGAGCCACCCAGGCGCCCCCACTCATCATCTTTAGAGTTAACTTTTTTTTTAATGTTCCACCACAGATGGCAGTGTCCAGCACTCTAATTGTGCTTGTTCATAAGATAATTAATGAATTCTTTTATTCTTAAAAAGGAATTCACAAGTACCCTAAGCAATGTGGCATTGCATTGGGACCCCTGCCTGAAGTTGTATGATGAGGTGTTCTTTTAAAAGTGTCAAGATATTGGGGCACCTCAGTGGCATCTGACTTTGGCTCATGGTTTGTGAGTTTGAGCCCCAAGTCGGGCCCCAGCTCAGAGCCTGGAGCCTGCTTCGGATTCTGTGTCTCCGTCTCTCTCTGCCCCTCCCCCACTGGGGCTCTATGTCTCTCAAAAGTAAGTAAGTGTTAAAAATTTTTTTTTAATTTAAAAGTGTCAGGATATCTCTGTGACACTCTTGTAACCTCATTTGCACATAATTTCAAAAGTCTGAATCTGAGGGCTTCACAAATGTGAGGCCAAGGCCCCCTCCTGGCTCCCACTCCAATCCAGGCCCTGTTTCCGAGCAATTCTTGTTTGAAATAAAAAGGTCTGTGTTATTCCCGTTCACAACAGCACCATCTCTTCAAACCAGTCCTGACCTGCTGCTCTGCCATGCTGTGCATGGTGGTAACGGCAGCTTGTGCTTCGAGCCACCTTCCCGTCTGAGAGGCTGGGCCTGGGAGGGGCGGAGGGGACACCAGGATTGGCCTGAGGTCCCTGTGAACTCAGCCTGCTCGTCCTTGCCTTGGCTGGTGACAGATGCTCTTTAGACCCTCTGCTTGGTGAACTGAGGTTCATTTGGGTTTTCTGCTCCAGAGATGCCCTGGTGACCAGTGGGGTGAACTGCATGACGAGCTTCGTTTCCGGATTTGTCATCTTCACGGTGCTCGGGTATATGGCAGAGATGAGGAACGAAGAGGTGTCTGAGGTGGCTAAAGATGCAGGTGGGAATGTGGGTTCCATTTACGTCCCTTACTCTTCACTGAACTGCTTGGCTGCTCCATGGATCTTTACAAATATCTAACTTTTAAATTATTTCTAAGTGTTCCTTTAAAATTTTTCCAAAGTTTTAGGGAAACTTATTGCCTCCCATGTACTCCACCCTGGTGGGGATGGGGTAGCTCCCCTGGCACCCGGTTCTGGGGCCTTCAACACACATAGGCTTGAAATATGACTTAGCTGAGGGCTTTTTAAACCAGTAGGTTTGGGTCCAGTGATGGGTACAAGTCTAGTAAGCAAATGATCCTTAGAATTTCCCCTTGGAGAAAAATAAAATGTAGATGACACAGTCACTCTATTGTATTATGAGGCTTTCATGGAAAAGGAGTGACAGATATTGAAAAAGTGGCAGTGGGATCTCCTGGATGGAATCCCAACATGCTTGCCAACATGCTTCTGTCTCTGGCCTGATGCATAGTTCTGATCATGCCTGTACCCCAAACTAAGGCACCCCTATCTAGCTCGTGAGAGGTTGAGGACAAGTCCCTCACACTATCAAAAGGGACTTTAAAATAGCGGGAGGCCTTTATTCCAAAGCTTCTATGACTCTTCTGAAATCAGTTTCACGTCTCCGACTGTTTTGGAGCTAAAGCGATCAGAGAGAGCTAAATGTTGTGAAATGTTAGAGATATCAGTCCTGGCCCTGAAAAAAGCTCTGAGTTGTTATATGGTGGAAACTTATTCTTGTGTGCAGTTTTGCTAGTCTTAGGGTCTTGGGTTTGTTTCCATTCCCCACATTAGTTGAGAGTTCACACTTTCCAAGATGGATACTATTCCCTGCCTGCCTCCCAGGATGTCAGCATGGGTTGGTGAGCTGGTGTGGAGTGTGAGGAAGTATTTGGTAGGTGTCCAAGCCTAATTCACATGTAAGGTCTTGTGACAAGAATTGTAATTGTTGGGGCGCCTGTGTGGCTCAGTCCGTTAAGCGTCCGCCTCTTGATCTTGGGTCATGATCTCGCAGTTTTGAGTTCAAGCCCCACATCAGGCTCTGCACTGGTGGTTCAGAGCCTTCTTGAGATTCTTTCTCTCCTTCTCTCTGCTCCTTCCCCTCTCTCTCTTGAAATAAACAAACATAAAAAATAAAAAAAGAATTATAATTGCTGGTATGGCTGAGTTTTCCCCTGAGACATCTTTGCAGAGCAGGTCCCAGGGACTACCTCCTCCTCTCTCCCTCTCTATCTCAGGCCCCAGCCTCCTCTTCATCACATATGCAGAAGCCATAGCCAACATGCCAGCGTCCACATTCTTTGCCATCATCTTCTTCCTGATGCTAATCACACTGGGCCTGGACAGCACCGTGAGTGGATGGAGAGGGAAACCTGGCTCTAAGGAGGAGGAAGAGGAACAGGAGGAGGGGAATGGGGAGCGGGAGGAAGGGGAGGGGGGAAGGGGAGCAGGAGGGAGGGGGAGCTGCACCTATCCCCCACCCCTCACATCCTGGCCACCCCAGGCGGTCTTGGCTGCTCCCTCCCGGTGCTTTCTCAGCCCCTGTTCAGTCCTCACTGCTGGTGCTCACGGCCCTCTAGTGTGTTAGAGGGTCATAATGGACTAATGAGGGTAAGGTGTCTGCACAGGCCAGGGCTCAGCATATGTGACCTGTTATTACTGGGCACCGTCCCTTAACCAGATGGCAGTATTTAAGGTGAGAGCAAGGTCACTCTTTTGTCTCAGTACCCTGCTGCCCCACATTCGGCTCAGCACCTTGTACTCATTAGGGTGGAATGAGTCTCAGCTTTGAGTTGGCCTTTCTGGTGCAACCAGCGTCTACCCCAAGAGACGTCACATAAAGAAGTCCTGTCCAGGCCCTATATTTTCTTTCCTTGATGTCATTAGGGTTGGGTTCTAAATGAGATTGTGAAACAGGGTAATATATTTCCAGTGAGGTCTGGTGTATGGTGGGGAACTGGTCATGACCAGCTTGACGGTCACTCCCTCCTGTTCACTGTCCTCAAAGGTGACAGACTTGTCCTGAGCTTCCCCTGTGACTGCTTGTGTGTCCCTTTCAGTTTGCAGGCTTGGAGGGGGTGATCACAGCTGTGATAGATGAGTTTCCACACATCTGGTCCGAGCGCCGAGAGTGGTTTGTGCTTGGCGTGGTCATTACCTGCTTCTTCGGATCCCTCGTCACCCTGACTTTTGTGAGTACCACGGCCCTCAGCTGTGAGCCAGCCTACCCCGGGGCAGTGGAACAGCACAAGAAGCTATTCCTTTCCTTCCACCCCACATGGTGCCCTGGCTTTGGCCTAAAGTAAGAGGGGTTGTCACTGCTGTTAAAATGTCACCAAGGATAAGAAGAAAAGTTGTTTCTGGCAGCATCTGTTTGTAGAATCTGTGCATGGTATCTGGAGGTCTTAGCATTTTACATTAGACCCAATTTAGATTTCAGGCTTGGCAGGGTATCTGGAGAAAAACTAAGATTTGTTCTTCCAGTCTTTAGGGCTGCTTTCATGGGATTATTGCCGTGATGTCCTCATATGCAGAATATCTGAAGGCTGGCATCTCATGTTTGTCATGTCACCCTGTCTCCTCCAGGGAATTTGCAGTGGTGAGGAAGTCAGACCCTCTCTCCTATGATTTTTTTTTTTCTTTTTTGTAGCTGAAGCACATATTGTAAAATGTAATCAGGGCCCACAGGCATCCTAGGCTTGTGTCCTCCCGACATAAGGCAGATTTTGAAGATCTGAATCTTCAAGCTATGACCCCAGTGGCTCTGGTAGCTTTGTCAGGGTGGTGGGGCCCTGAGGAGGATCCAAAGGATTTGTGAGTTAAGATAGAAGGCAAACCCATGGCCACTGTGTTCAGTGGGTCTGGTATTACAAACTCTCCCAGGTTCAGTCTTCAGGAACCAAGATTCTTTTTTTTTTAGATTTTTTAAAAATTTATTTTACTTAGAGAGAGTCCATGGGAGGGGCAGAGAGAGAGAGAAAGAGAGGGAGAATTCCAAGTAGGCTCTGCACTGTCAGTGGCAGTGACCTCAGACTCAAATTCATGAACCGTGAGACCATGACCTGAGCCAAAATCAAGAGTTGGTCACTTGCCACCCAGGCGCCCTGAGGGACGAGGATTCTTTAGGGTAGAGTACACAGTAGGTATTCAGTAAATTGAAGAAAGTTGAAAAAAAGATCCAGGGGCTCTCTTGAGTTTGTCTCTTAAAACTTAGTGGGATAAAAAACAAGGAGAGAGTGCTCCATAGGACAGGAAGAGGCGTCTGATGGGATGAAATCTGGCCCATACAGTGAGGGTCAGTCCAAGAGGCAGGCTCTGGGATATTTATATTAGGTCCAAGGTGGGACTTTTCTAGAATTATCCTAAGTTAAGAAGCTGCTTTTGGCTTTAATCGTAAAGAGAAGGTAGTGCCTCAGAGGGCCCGCACTCAGGATCATGATGTCGTTTCCAGGGAGGGGCGTACGTGGTAAAGCTGCTGGAGGAATATGCCACAGGCCCTGCAGTGCTCACCGTTGTACTTATAGAAGCAGTTGCTGTCTATTGGTTTTACGGTAAGATGCTTCCTTCCACACTCATGATCTACACCAGCCTGCAGCCACCAGAGTAGAGAAGGGATGATTTCATTGAAGAAAGTCAGGGCAGGGTACGTCACCTCCCAGTGGGTCTGTAAAATAACCTCAGTGGAGTGCCTTCTTCAGAAACAGGTCACCATTTCCTCCACACTGATTCCCCTTACTCTTGGGAGGATTTTTTTTTTTTTCCCTTCTGAGTTTAAATGTTCACCCAGTGGAGACAGGCTGAAGCAGTTCCATATAGCTCATCCATAGTGGAGGCTTCAAATACTGATTGTGTCTAAGAATTGAACAATGGACTAGTGCATAGTGAGTGCATTTGTAGAGTATACAATATCCCACTGTTTTATAGAGTAGCCCCAAGTTTAAATTTTGCAAGCAAGAGCTCCCTGCAAAGCCCTGAGATAGAGTTCAAGAGATTATTTTCCAGAGAAGAGGCAAGAATGTTCCTGTTTGTATTATCTGCCTTGGTGAAATCCCCACTTCACCCCCTCTGATCCTGGGATGGATTCTGATAAGGGTGAAACTAGCAGAAGCACAGAGAGTGGGCTAACATGGGTTCTAAGAATTCATGGGTGGGGGTGGGGGTAACCTAGGAGTTGACATGAAGGAAACCAGGTTCAGAGATACCACTCTTCATCTTTATAAAATTAAGAAATGATTATTTTATTCTGAAAATGTATTGACTTTTCCCTCTAATTTCTATGGTAACAAAACAGCTTTGGCATGTTTGTTGTTACACATAATATGAAGAAGGGGAGGCCCCAAATTTCCAGCCCAGTTTTTAAACATGAGGCCAGTTTTTAAAACAGAAGCCCTCCCTACCTCCTCAGTGATTCAGAGTATGTGAATTGCAGTAGACCTGCCCCAGGTATTGCTGGGTCTCTCAGGGAAGCAACTGCCTTGCCCCTCTCGATGTCTTACCAATACTCACTTTCACATACTTTTTATGGAAGAACCTTGATCTTGATCTGGCATAGGAGATGGGCAATACGTGGTTAAAATTTTCTCTTGGAAGTTTCCAACAAAGGGTTGAAGTCAGCCTCTGTCAAATGGGTTCACAATTCCTAGAATTTTTTTTTTTTTTTTTTTTTTTTACCATTTATTCATTTTTTGAGAGACAGAGACAGAGCATGAGTGGGGGAGGGGCAGAGAGAGAGGGAGACACAAAAACTGAAGCAGACCCCAGGCTCTGAACTGAGACCACAGAGCCCGATGAGGGGCGGCTCAAACTCACAAACCGTGAGATCACGACCTGAGCCAAGGTGGGACATTTAACCAACTGAGCCACCCAGGCGCCCCTCCTAGAAAATTCTTTTCTACAGTAAAATCAAATATATGCTGAGATCTTAGAAAAGCAGTGTGGGTACCAAGTGGGGAGGCACCAGTGGGGGGGTTTTTAGGTCCCCCCCAAATGTCCACCTATCCTCCCACTCCCACTCTGTGTAGAAAGAAAGTTGCTTGCTATCAAATGCAGTTTTATGACAAGTCCTCTGTCCCACTTTCAGACTAGATGGGTGCCCCTGAGCTCCTGCTGTGGAGAAATTCCAGAGCTGCTACTGTCTCTGAGAATCAAGGGACAGAACAGCCTATGTCCTCCCTCAGTCAATCTCTTTTTCTTTTGGGTGATTTTAGGCATCACTCAGTTCTGCAGTGATGTGAAAGAAATGCTTGGCTTCAGCCCTGGATGGTTTTGGAAGATCTGCTGGGTAGCCATCAGCCCTCTGTTTCTCCTGGTGAGTTGTCATTTCCCTCTCCTTCTGGCCCTGAAGAATGGCCCACTCAAACACTTATAAAAAGTAAATTTTATTGAAGTGTAACAGATACATGGAAAAGTGTGCCAATCTTAAATGTACATCTCATTGAAATTTTATAATGGAGCACACTTTTGTAGCCAAAACTGTGCTAACAAAAACACAACCAGCACTCTAGAAGCCCCTCTGATGCCCCCTCCCAGTCACTGTGCTCCCCACACTTCCCCGCCTCCTTTTCTGACTTCTAACATTGTAGAGGAGTCTGGGCTTCGGTCCCTGATGCATGTATTATATCATTCCCCAACTCAGTGATAATGATAAATAACATTTATTGAACATTAAGTGCCAGGCCAGACTTTGTGCTAAACTTACACCCATTGCTCTATTAATCCTTACAGCAATTCTATGAAGTAGTAATAGTTCTAATGCCCCATTTTACATTTAAGGAAATTGAAGCCTTAAAGGGTCCCAGGTCACATGACAAGTAAGACCTGTTCAAGACCTGGGAAAGATTTACTGAGCTGCTCTTGAAGGTCCTGGGAGGGGTCCTTGTAATTTTGTATTCATTTTTTTTTCAATGTTTATGTATTTTTGAGAGAGAGAGAGAGAGACTGAGACTGAATGCGAGTGGGGGAGGGACACAGAGAGAGGGAGACACAGAACCTGAAGCAGGCTCCAGGCCCTGAGCCATCAGCACAGAGCCTGATGTGGGGCTCAAACCCACGAACCTGTGAGATCAGGACCTGAGCCAAAGTCAGACGCTTAACCCATTGAGCCACCCAGGTGGCTCATTTTCTTAAAAATACCCCTGCAAGTCCTCAAGCATGGACCTGAGTCAGAAGTAGAATACATTTATTGCTAAAGGACCTGGGTGAGAACATTCAGTTCCAAGGGTTACCTACTTGCCAGGATGCATTCAGCACTCACTCTTTCCTTATAGCACGTGCCTCTGCTTTTCCTCCTGGCATCCCTCTGAAGGAGGTAACTTGCTCAAAGGAGGATAAGTGCCCTGCTGACATCCCCAGTGTGCTCTGAGGTTGTGTGGGGTAAAGTGACTCTGTGCACATCAGCACAAATTACTCTCCAGTTCTTTCATTTATCTGTAACTTTATTTTGGAGGAAATTTTAAAATCTTTTAGAGCCAAGAAAGTTTGTTGGACTGGTCCTTCCATCCAGCTCCAGCTTGTTAGGAGTGTCTGGGACATCTCTGCCTTTGGCATATAGCTGTTACTTCCTGTCTTTAAAAACAAAAACAAAACAAAAAACCATTTTGTATTCTCTTTTGACTTTCTCTGGGCAGTCCTTTGTTTGGCATTTTATACCCATACATCTGGACAGTAACATAGAAGATGAATGTTCATTCTTGCCTCTGCGATGCTGCCTGTGTCTCTCTCTACCCCAGAATCCCTTCTTGACTTCCATTCCCCTGGACCCTGAAGTTTTCTAAAAACCAAAGCCAACTATTGTCCCAGGCAGCAGATAATTCTCAGGGCCCAGCGGCTCTGGTATGTTCCCCTAGATCTTGGCCTGGTAGTTCCTTATTACCTTATCAGCTCACTGGTGCTTTTTGGTAGATTAAAAACATATATATATATATATATATATATATATATATATATATATATATATATATATATATATTTCTTTTTTTTTAAGTCAGAAGTTTCAGTTGTTTTCAGTGAGGGTGTTGGCATGAACCACCTAGCCTGCCATTACTAGAAGCATAAACTCTGACATAAGTGGATTAATTTATATTATTACCAATGCTTTTAGATAATCTACTTAAATCCTTTCATTTGTTTTTCAAAGCAATTGGAGACATTGCATTATTTCCTTGAGGGAAGAAGCCATGTCTGTTTGTTTACTTTAGTATTTCCTACACAGTGAGGAGATGATGTCCAGAGCTGAGATTTGGGAGAGGCAAGTGAGGCACTCACCACAGGCATAAAATTCAGCGGGGGAGGTGCCGAAAAACTCAGTAATCAAGATAAAGACCATTTTAATGTAATATTTTCTAAAAAACCAAAATTAATGCAAAAAAAGTCTCCATTTGGGGTACCTGGATGGCTCAGTCGGTTAAGCATCTGACTTCAGCTCAGGTCATTATCTCACAGTTTGTGAGTTTGAGCCCCGCGTTGGGGCTCTGTGTTGACAGCTCAGAGTCTGGAACCTGCTTCAGATTCTGTGTCTCCCTCTCTCTGCCCCTCCCCGGCTCATGCTCTGTCTCTCTCCCTCTCATGAATAAACATTAAAAAAAAAAAAGTCCCTAATCAACAGATTTCATTTTAAATAAACACAAGATCTGACCCTGTGCTTGCATGTCTCACTTCACCCACCCTACCCTAATCTGGCCCTGTCAGATCTTGTCTATTTAAACTATTGCACCATAGTATTATTTCTTGATTGCTAAAATTTACTTACATGTTGTGCCCAAGGTGAGTGCCTCACGTGTTCTACCCTAGTCCTGGCTCTGGGTTCTTAGTACTTTTAATTTCTCTGAACCTCTGGTCGTCTAACAGACTGGGTGAATACTTGGTGTACAGTCAGTGAGTTTCTGTGCCCAGCAGAACCCCTGCACAGATCTGTGTTCAGGCACATCACTCATAATTCCTGTGATGTTTGCTTTACTCACTTCCTCTAAAGGCAAGTGCTCCAGTGCCCAATTAAGAGGAGGCAAGTCTGTCTTCCACTTCTGGGTTTACTTAACAGAGCCCTTGCCCTGGGCTTTTTAAGGCTGCTTTCAGTAAACAATGAGTAGCTTACTAAAAATACTCTTTTTCACTGAGGCCAAGTTACAAAAAGAGAAAATATTATATATGAGCAAGGAGAGAGGGCCCTGCAAAGGTGTGTCTGGAGCAACACTTACTGGCTCTGCCCCAAGAGCTTGAGGCCCCTCTGAACTGTGCTGGATTTCACACACCTGACATCAAGATGAGATCAGGGCTCCTAACTGCATCCAATCCATCTTTCCATGTTCCAAAACTGGCTTCCTTAGTAGCTGGGTCTGGGGTGAGGAGAGTAAGTCCAGAGAAAGGTTTGTAATTGGCCAGGCTCCTGTTTTGAAAGCTTCCTCCTGGACTTAGGACAACTAAAGATGGATATGTGTTTAACAGCTTCCCATTTTATTACCTGCAGACAAAGAAAAAAAGATACAAATAGATGTTTAACCACACAAATAATTTACATTACTGTCTTCTTTATGACTATGAAGTAATAAAATAAAATTAAACCAAGAGCAATAACGATTTCGGCCCAGTGGTTACTGGGCAAAAACTGATATTTACGCTCTCTCTGGAAACCAAACTGAAATAAGAAAACTTATAAACGGAGTGTTGGGAACACACTGTAGAACTTTTCTTGGGAGAAATTTTCACTGAGTTTTCAAGTAAAAAGTATATTAAGCTACTTTTTCCTTCCATTATTCCTTTCGCGATGAGGGCCTGGGGCAGGTGGGCACCCACTGTTCAGATGCCTCAAGCCATCCTTGTTGAAACCCCAGGCTGAGGTGCTCAATGCTGAAAGCAGAGAGCTCAAGAAAAGGGAAAAGTAGGAACGTGTACCCAGGAGCCCAAGTCCTCTACAGGACTTGAGAACCTTAGTATCTCTCCTGGACAAAGCTAACTTCCATCTGACCAAAAATAATCACAGCTGAGAAATGAAGGAGGAAAAGAGAATAAAGCAGAGAAGTATGAAGCCTTAGGACTGGCAGGAGCCGTGGAGAGGTCATCCAGTTTAGTCTTCACTGTCTGGGAGGACAGGCCCCAAACCACTCTTAGTAGATGCTGGTCTCTTCCCCTTTGCCCTGAAGGGGTTGCTGTAATTCCCCCAGAAACAACTTTCTGAGGCTTGGTGTCCCTGCTCTAAGGGTTAAGGTGGGGGGTGGAAAGGAAAATCAATAGAAGCACCTGTTTTATTGTTGCTGCTTAGGCACAGAAATTTGTGGATCCCATGTGTCAGAGCTCAGTGCAGGATAGATCACATCTGGGGAATTTCCCAAGAGGATCTCAGCCTTAGCATTTGGTGTTCATGGTATCAGAACTGTCCCTGTCTGCACGGATATTGTTAAGATTTTGAATGTTTTTGGTATTTCTGTTTTAGTTCATCATTTGCAGTTTTTTGATGAGCCCACCACAGCTACGACTTTTCCAATATAATTATCCTCAGTGGAGTATCGTCCTGGGTTACTGCATAGGAACCTCGTCTTTTATCTGCATCCCCACATATATAACGTATCGGCTGATCATCACTCCAGGGACATTTAAAGAGGTAGGTGCTAGTGTGTGTGTTCAGAGTAGTTAAATCGTTTTGGGAGAAAAGGGTCTTCTTGTTATGCTCTGTTCGAAAGAGATGAGTCCACCACATGAAGCTCACCTACACCATGGTGTAGACCTGTGACGGCTGCCTCTGTCACCTTAAAAGGCATCTCCATAAGCCTCAGATACAGTGGCAAAAGAGTGAGCTGGTTATTTGCATGCGCCACAGCACACAGCTTGAGGTGTGTATAGCATTCTGTACTCATCAGATGACTCCTCTGCCTTCTGCTTGCCATTGGGCATGGACATCAGATCTGTCATGTCTGAAGCAGTATGTGAATTTTAAGTAGAGATGATGGTGGAAAATGTCCATGGCCATTTTTCTAACAGCAGTATGACGAGTGCTATTTTGAAAATCATCACTAAATAAGGATGTAGTAGTTTTAGCTTAAGGAATTAGAGTAAAAACAACTTACCATTATAGTAATATTAATACAGTAATGAATAATGTGCTCTAAAATTTTAGGGACACCTGGGAGGCTCAGTTGGTAGAGCATCTGACTCTTGATCTCAGGGTTGTGACTTGATCTCAGGGTTGTGAGTTCAAGCCCCACGTAGGGGTGGAGCCTACTTAAAAAAAATGATAAAATTAATTTTAATCATAGAACCTTACAGTTTATATAAGATTGTATATTTTTCAAAGCGTCTTCATGTATATTATCTCATTATGCTACCAAAATACCTTGGTCCATAACATTCTACCTATAAGGGAGGCCTCATATGCAATTTTGGTATAGTTAAGAAAAAAAAAAAAAGACTAAGAGAAAGGTAAATTTCTTAACTCTTTAGGACCCTAGGCAGATCAAAAGTTGGACTTTTATGTGGAAAGTCTACCACTGTTCACCTGGAATTTGGAGGACAGCATATGCACCTGCATCCTGGAAGTCTCAAGTTTGGAGTCATTCAACTAGATTAGGTCATTGTTGTAAAAACCTCCAGTAAACTACACAAAGATCCTGGGAAGATGTCCCCTAATAAGTAAGCATTCATGAAGACGTCAATAGTGATCCGTTTTCTTAGATTATCATCTTGTAAAAGGCCAGGGCCTGGCAAGTTTTGAGAGCAATGGTAGTCCAGCAACTAGAATGCTGCCAAATTATGGCAAAAAGCGGACCTGGCATTTTGGGATATCAGCAACCAGAAGGGCAGCAGAATGGGTGGCTAGGGACTAGAATACAAAAGCCAAAATTCTACTTTACAATGCTGTTCATTCCACCATTCTACCAAACACCTTAGTATACACCATACACCTTCTCTCCCTGCACAACATAGCTCCACTTAAGGGTAGTTAGAATTATTGGGGCACCTGGATGGCTCAGTTCGTTAAACAACAGACTTCAATCTCAGCTCAGGTCATGATCTCACTGTTTGTGAGTTCGAGCCCCGTGTTGGGTTCTGTGCTGACAGTGCAGAGCCTGCTTGGGATTCTTTCCCTCCCTCTCTCTATACCCGACTTGCACTCTCTCTCTCACAATAATTAAAAAAAATTTTTAAAGAGTAGTTAGAATTATCTGTGTCCAGTTCCAAATTACCAAGACATAATTCTGTTTAATCAGTTATGATTTACATACTCGTCTGTGGGGAAGGATGGTTTGTGAAACTTCACTTTCTATGGCTTGACATGTCCTGGTAGCTGATGAGGACTGGAGCAACTCCTTTTTAAGGGGATTTCTAGTGCGAGATTTCAGTGCTTGAATGGTAAGGTCATTAGAAACACAAAATACATAATTTTATTAATTTCATTAATGGTGCGGCTAGAACTGTTTGGATTCTATAGGCCCTGCTCCTTAAAGAACTCCCAGAACCAGGAAATAAAAAGATTGAATCGGGGGGTGCCTGGTTGGCTCAGTCAGTTAGGTGCCCCACTCTTGATTTGGGCTCAGGTCATGATCCCATGGTCCTGAGATGGAGCCCCTTGCTCCCCACCCCCGTCGGGCTCCATGTGGAGCCTTCTTGAGATTCTTTCTCTCTCCCGCTGCCCCTCACCTGCTTGTGTGCATTCTCTCTCTCTCTCTCTCTCTCTCTCTCTCTCAATAAATAAATAAGAATAAAAAAGATTGAAGGACTGAAACTAATGTAACATTGTGTATCAACTATACTCAAAAAAGAAAAAAAGATCAGAGGGGACTACATACTTTTTCAACCCAAAATCTAAAGGACGAGAAGCAGAGCTTCACCTAAAATCCGTAAATCAAAAACTACTTTCAGATCCAATTTTGCCCACTTCCTATACATACAGACTTTTGGCCATCAAAAATTTTACTAAGCCACTCAGTAAAGATTTTTCTAAGCCTCTGAAGTGGTGCTGTTTTTCCTTCTTCACAACCCTGAGCTGCTTCATGTCACCTTGATGCTAAGTTTTAAAAGGTGGGCTGTATATTTCATACCCAAGCCCAAACATATTTTAGATCTGTCTTAAAGCTTCTGTGTACTTCAGCTGTTTCTAAGCTAAAGACTCTCAACCTTTTCCCTATAGTGAGTTCTATGTCAACATGAGTTTGCTTTAGGAGTAATGACTTAAATGGTCACATCTTTTTCAACTTAGTTATGATAATCTGTACCCTTGTATGAATTAACCAGTACTCCTTCACAGGTAGATTCATTAAATCAGTAACAGCCCAGCCATTACAGTGACTGCTGGCACTGTGCCCCATGCCTGGGGTGTATATGCCGGGCACAAGGAGGCTGGCTGAGGGGTGAGGGAGCTGGGGGACAGAGGCCAGCACTCACTCTGCTCCCCAGGCCCTGTGTGGCCACAGCAGGCCTCCTATGTCCAGAGAAAAAGATGCCCTTACCCAGGTCATCAAAAGCATGTTATAGGCCAGTGGAGGGTTCTATTGAAAGTTCATTATTTTCTCCCATTAGTGTTACAGTGATATTCTTAGTTTACAGACGGTTATAGTTCCTGAATATGTCATTTTTTAAAGTTTTATGTATGTATGTATGTATGTATGTGATCTCTATACCCAACATGGGTCTCAAACTTCAGATTCCAAGACCAAGAGTTGCATGCTTTCCGACTGAGTCAGCCAGTTGCTCCCTGAATGTATCATTTTTATCTATATTTGAGAGCAAATTGGGAATTCCTTTGTTTAAAAAAAAATTTAATGTTTATTTATTTTGAAGAGAGAGAGAAAGTGGGAGAGGGGCAGAAAGGGTGAGACAGAATCTCAAGTAGGCTCCACACTGTCAGGCGCAGAGCCTGACATGGGACTCAACTCATGAACCATGAGATCATGACCTGAGCTGATATCAAGAGTTAGACACTTAACCAACTGAGCCACCTGGGAATTTCTTTCTTAAGGAAAGTCAATGAGACTATTCCAACTTACTATTAAATGCCATTAACATGCTATTTAAATGTTTCAATACTAAGGTTGAAATATTTTTGCAATACTGTTAAATTATGTTTATAACATCATATTTTCTTCTCAACAGCGTATCATTAAAGGTATCACTCCCGAAACACCAACAGAAATTCCCTATGGGGACGTCCACTTGAACGCCATATAAAACACTTCAATGAGAGGAAAATGGCTTCCCAACAACCTCTCCTCTGGTTCTGACTAGTCATGCCTCGCCTTCTCCCCTCTGAGTCAGAGTTTCCAGCTAAGCCTGACAATGGAAGGGCCTTCTTCATGGAGAGACAGTCCCAAAGACTATGGTGCCCAGACTGTAATGGCCTCCAACTACTTCTTTCTGTGAAATCTCCCCGACATATTACGTTAGCTCTGTGACACAGCTGAACTGGACTATTTTGGATGTGCGAGGGTGTGTATGGAGGTGATGAAAACCACCATCTAGTCAGTTAGGATTAGGTTTAGAATCAAGTTTGTAAAAGTCTCATGTATCATTTCTTGTTATTATCATTGTGACATCCATTTGCTTCTAAAGGTTTCACTGTCATGAATGCATAAACCACGTAGGAGAAAACAGGGATGCTGTTTTGCTAGCCATATATTTTCTGAATAGCATAGAATTCTGTAGCTGGAATCTACTAGAACCCTTTAACCTGTGTGCTGCTGTGGAGTCAGGAGAGGAAGATGTAGAAACTAAACTGAAAAATAATGTATACATGTGAGCATGTGTGTCTGTGTATACTGTTGTTTCAGTGTATCCTTATCTCTATTCCAATACTTTGGGCCCATTCCAAACTATATGAATTTCCTTTAATTTTTCTTACATTAACAAATTCCACCTACTCAAATGTGTATGTATGTTATTATAAGGGTATAACTGCTACACATGTTCTGTCACCTTCTCCTTTTCCTGTGACACTACTGTAGCCACACACCTTCCTTTATGGGTCAGTGTTCAGCGTCTGCTGCACTTCATTGCCATCTTCCTGTCTCTGCCAGCTAAACATTCAGGATAACATTCCACAGGCAAATCTGGCCTATTTCATCAGTCACTGTGGCTTGGCCGTGAACTGCTTTGAAGATGGATACTGACAAATGCATCTTCAGTGCTCAGTTAACTATCTGGTTTAAGCTCTGTTTCAAATGACTGGGTTACTTTGCTCTGTGAAGAGGATAAGTCCAATTCTTGCTTATAGGATATATAGGTCTGGCACCCTGACTATAACCAAGGTCATCCTTAGTCCAGAAGTAATTGGAGACTTTGGGTTAGCCTTAAATGGAACTCCCCCAACCCTTCCTGGTGACAATCAGGACTGTGAGTCCTCCAGATAATTTCCCAAGATTGAGTCTAAACTAAGTAAGGCTGATTGGAAAAGGGTCAGTTAAATGAGTAGCTTTTCATTTCACATAAAGCCTTTAATACATATCAAGTAAACTTGACCTTTTGTGGCTTGTGACTCTCAGATGTGTAAGTAAAGAAGCAAATTCACCTCGTATAAGATTTCCTCATCAAAATCTTAAAGGGAATAAAGCCTAGTCAATGATAAAAGGACTCACTCATCTAGCCCCATATTACTTCACTCCTCTATATAAATCAAATTTGATTCTAACCTTATAGAAAGAAGACCCATATAGCAGAGGCCTGGTTTTATCCAATTATAGATCTTCCTCTCTTGGCTTCCTTTCCCCAACAATCTCTGCCCCAGCCATCTTCCTGTGTTCCCCCTACATCCTTCTATTTCTGATTCTTTGCCTTTCTCGGCGGGATATTTTCCTTATAGATGTGAGCTGCTGAGAAGTTTCCCGAAATATTAGAGGAAAAGAGAAGAGGGATTAAAAAATGTCCCTCACTGACCTACCTTCATTATCTTCACTCTTTCCTTCCTTCATGCTACCGTATTTCCATTTTCTTTGCTTTCTTTCAAGCTGAAAGGAGAGGGATTGTATAAGTGGCAGCGTACTCAGTGGTAAATAGCTTTGCAAATTTTAAGAACTACTTTATAAAGATATTCAGATATGGATTCTTTCCATCCCAGACACACTTATACATGCTTCAAAGATATTATTTTTTAAAAAGCACTTTTTCAAACAGAATTAGAGTTGGCCAAGCCAGGTATTGAGGGAATTATATAGGCATTTTGAAATGTTGTCAGACTTCACTGGACTTAAAAAAAAAAAAAAAAAAATCTGTTCTGCATAGTTTGCATTTCCTTGATCCCTATTTATCAGTACTACTATGGATTTTTTTTTAAAGGAAAACGTAGAAGTAGGGAGATGGACTTTAAAACAATCTTTTAAAGATCTTTTACATTTAATGTAGTATTTACATAAAAGTAAAAATAAAAATGGAATTGAATTGTAAAGTTAAGTACTGACGTTAATTTTTTTTTTTTTTTTTTTTTTTGCTGTGATTTTATTAGTAAGAAATACCCAAGAAATAGGCAAGACACAAGACAAAGGCATGGAGGCAATTCAACTAATTAAAGTTGTTTCCTATATTGATAAGTAATGAAGCCAAAGAATTCATCACTCTTCCAGAAAACTTAACCCATTTAAAATTCGTTCCATTTGTTGTGCAGACTGCATATGACTTGTAACCTAAATTCATTGCCCTGGCTGCCCCATCTGGAGATGGATGCAAGAACCTGACAAGCACAAAGTCTATATAATAGCTCCAAAATCAAATCGTGAAAATCGAATCAAATAATGAAATCTCAAAATAAGGCAAAAAAAGTTCGTTGGTGAGATGAATCACTCCTCACCATCCTTTTTACTAGGCTTGTTAATTTGATGACACTAATCTCAAAATTTAAGCTTAAATATGAATTTCCATTTAACTTATCCACCCCACCCCCCAAGCCTTAAAAGGGAGATTATTCTTCTAGAATTAGGATCATATTCTCCCTGGTAAGTAGGAAAGAGTGACCTGATATGTTCTACTTGTATAATTGATTTGGGGTTCACTGTCAAAGCAAAGCTTAAAACTATGGAATGCAATGGCTTCACTGTGGTGTTCTTACACATATCTTAGTGCTTAGCTACAAAATCATACAACTGAAGCCTGGTTCCTTACTTAGCAAGTCTCTTTACTCATAAATCAACAACTAATGCTTAAGACACCAGAATTGTTCAGAATGGTTGTCTTCATTAAATAGCAGTAACCAGAGGACATTTTCCACCATCCCTTTTTTCTTTTTTCTTTTTTTTTTTTTTTTGGTTAGGGAAGGGTGGGGAAGAGAAGCGGTAGTTTCCTCAGAGAGACTATGTTGCAACCTATTATCCCATAAGTAATGCAATAAAAGCAAAATAGTCTTATGCTAAGTGGGAAGAGATACATAGTTTAAAGTCATCATGGAACTCACACAAGGTGAGGAGCACCTGAGTGGCTCAGTCAGCTAAACATCTGACTTCAGCTCAGGTCATGATCTCATGGTTCATGAGTTCAAGCCCTGCATGGGGCTCTCTGCTGTCAGCGCAGAGCTCCCTTCAGATCCTTGGTCTCCCTCTCTCTCTGCCTCTCTCCTGTGCATGTGCACAATCTCTTCAATAATAAAAATTAAAAAAAAATAATAAAACACAAGGTGAGTTACACAAAAGGCTCTTAACTAAAAAGTTGAGCTTAGGGGCGCCCGGGTGGCTCAGTCGGTTGGACGTCCGACTTCGGCTCAGGTCATGATCTCGCGGTCTGTGAGTTCGAGCCCCGCGTAGGGCTCTGTGCTGACAGCTCAGAGCCTGGAGCCTGTTTCGGATTCTGTGTCTCCCTCTCTCTCTGACCTTCCCCCGTTCATGCTCTGTCTCTCTCTGTCTCAAAAATGAATAAATGTTAAAAAAAATTAAAAAAAAAAAAAGTTGAGCTTATAAAGTGCTTATTTGAGAAGGATGCTAGTAAATCCAAGTGTGGGAAAAAGAAACATTACAACAGAGAATATCCCTAAACTGTAGAAAGCTGTTCTGGTTCACATGAAATATTTTAGTTTTTGACTTTTTTTTTCCAGTATCAGAGATAAGTAAATGATCTTTATTAAAATTTGTCATGATTAGTTCCATGGATGGAGTATTTCAAATCTCTTAACTTTTTCTTTTCTTACTTTCCCTTCATTGCTTACCTTTCTCTAAATTTTAATGACAACAATATTTTAAGGTTTAGGTAACCACAGTACAGGCAGAGCAAACCTGGTGATCTACCTAATTTCTCTGCTCTTTTTGGGCTCTGAAAATTTCTTTTTTTATTAAATTTTTAAAAACGTTTTATTTATTCTTGAGAGACAGATTATGAGCAGGGGAGAGGCAGAGAGAGAGGGAGACAGAATCCAAAGCAGCCTCCAGGCTCCGAGCCATCAGCACAGAGCCCCGATGCGGGCATCAAACTCACAAACCGTGAGATCATGACCTGAGCCAAAGTTGGACACTTAACCGATTGAGCCACCCAGGTGCCCCAGGTTCTGGAAGTTTCTAAATGAAGGTGAGGTTATTTCCTCTGCTAGAATGAAACAATACTCCTCTCAGTTGTTTTAGTGGGCATTTACCACAATGGAAAAGATAAACGTTTTAGGATGGAATCTTAAATATTGTCTCTCCTTTGGATTCATATAACTGGGATCTACTTAGTATTTCTAAATTAGGTGTTTCAAAACAACTCACCTTTTCAAGATAAGACTTTAAAAAAAATAATTCACAATATATTTCAGTTGGAATTTCAGATGGTGTTTCTCTTACCTACACATCACAATATCCATGCCAAATTGCTCTAACCAGTGCAAGTTCGTCTTTAGTGTTTTGTTTTGTTTTGTTTCAAGCCATCACAATAGGTTGTCTTCACTGGCCAACTCCAATTTGGAAACTCTGTATTTGTTTGAATACCTCATCAGAAAAAAGTTTTAATGTCTGCTAAATCTTATCATTTATGGGAAAGAATAGATTATAGCAGTCCTTCAATTCTAAAATTGAAGACTCCAATTATAGTAATTTATTTCTAAGAGTTAGTAACCAGTGACAGCCCAAACAACAAATATTTGGGGAGGAAAAGTTATCTCACCTTTATGCTAAAATACCTAAAATACTATAAGCAAATAACAGCATTTCTGGTTTTTTTTTTTTTTCTTTTGTAAAAAAATGTCATTTTGGGAGTGCCTATCTGGGTCAGTCAGTAGAGCATGAGACTCTTGATCTCAGGGTTGTGAGTTTGAGTCCCACGGTATGTGTAGAGATTACTTAAAAATAAAATCTTTTTTTAATGTTTTTTTTTTTTTTTTTTTTTTTTTTTTGAGAGAGAGAGAGAGAAAGACAGAGACTGCACATGGGGGAGGGGCAGAAAGGAGGACAGAGAATCCAAAGAGGGCCCTGTGCTGCTGACAGCAGAGAGCCCGATGCAGTGGCTCAAACTCACGAACCATGAGATCATGACCTGAGCCAAAGCTGGACATCTAACTGACTGAGCCACCCAGATACCCCAAGAATAAAATCTTAAAAAGAAAAAAAAGGTATTTGAAAAAGAAACATGATTCTTATTCAAACTCTAATCTACAGGTACACCTTATTTTAAGAAAAGTTGATATATGGAAAATGCATATTTTAAAAGATAAAATTAGGGACTTAAGAATTTAGTTATTTCTCCAATGTTATTTAAAATATGATTTGATTATTGCTTCTCGGCCTTTGGCTAAGATCAAGTGTAAATATGATTTAACTCATGAACAAAATTTCAGGATACTTTGTGTGTTGGACATATCAGCGAGGTGTTTCAAATTCTAGATTATGGTTGAGTTATATACAAATGATATTTCTTCCCCCTCATCTTTATTTCACCTCCCACATTACCTACAGCAAAAATTAAGCATATTCTGGAATACCTGGGTGGCTCAGTCAGTTAAGTGTGTGATTCTTGATTTCAGCTCAGGTCATGATCTCATAGTTTGTGAGATCGAGCCCCACATTGGACTCCGCACGGACAGCACAGAGGTTGCTTGGGATCCTCTCTCTCTGCCCCTTCCCTGCTCACTCACTGCCTTTCTCTCTCTCAAAGATAAATAAATAAATATTACAATTAAGTAAATTTCTTCCTCACTTCTGTCAACAGTGGTAATAGGAAATTTCTCACTGTTCTTTTTTACATGAAACATAATTATTTTAAAACTTTAGTGGCAGAACTAATTTAAGTTTTATTTAAGTAATCTCTATACCCAGTGTAGGGCTCAAACTCACAACCCCGAGATCAAGTCACATGCTCTTCCAATTGAGCCAGCCAGGAACCCCAGAACTAAACTACATTTTATTTGTATAAAAGTAGTCTCCTCTTAAAGATTCATAGCATGCCCCTGTATTCATTTATGCAGTTTAGTTGTAAATGGTCCAAGTTAAATGTGAGATGTCAGCAAATGCATTATGTTGTGAACTGTCAACTGTAATAACTTTTCACATTACGATATATAGATTTGTTTTGTCTCACAATAGAAACAAAACTTACAAACTTTTAAGGTTAAGATAAAAATCTTAATCTTAGGGTCCCTGCATGACTCAGTTAAGCATCTGACTTTGGTTCAGGTCATGGTCTCGAGGCTTGTGAGTTTGAGCCCCATGTTGGGCTCTCTGCTATCAGCACAGAGTCTGATTTTGGATCTTCTGTCTCCCTCTCTCTCTGCCCCTCCCCGTGCTTTTGCTCTGTCTCTCAAAAATACACATTAAAAAAAAAAAAATCTTAATCTTGGGCATCTGGGTGGCTCAGCTGGTTGAGCATCTGACTTCAGCTCAGGTCTTGATCTTGTGGTTTGTGAGTTCGAGCCCACATTGGGCTCTGTGCTGACAGCTCAGAGCCTGGAGTCTGCTTCAGATTCTATGTCTCCCTCTCTCTCTCTGCCCCTCCCTTGCACACACACACACACACACACACACACACACACACACACAACACACACACTCTCTTTCTCTCTCCCAAAAATAAACATTAAAAAAAATTTTTTTTTAATCTCAGTCTTAACTGTACAAAACATTTATACAATTCCCAAACACTACTGCATGTCATTTGCAAATATTTAGTATCGAAACTACCTACAATTGGAAATACTAAATTTCGGTAAAGCTAAATTATGACAATTCTTTGTGTTTTGTGCAGAACTTTAGTTTATAATGTATTTTCACATCTATCATTTCACATGATCATGAGAGCTCTGGGTGGCAGCTGTTATTTCCCTAGTGTTGCAGATGAGGAGCCTGAGGCTCAAAGAAGTTAATTAATTTGCCCAAGTTCACAGCTGACAAGTTCCAGGACAGAATGTGCACCTAGGCTTTCTGATTCCAGGCCAAAGGTTATTCGCATGCTATCTTTAAAATCATCCATAGAAACCTACATACATAGATCTAAATTCAAAAATGAAAATCATGAGGGATGTATTTTCAATAAATAAGGACATCCTCCTACATAACCACATTACAACCATCAAAATCAGGGAAGTGACACTGATACATTAGTGCCATTTAGTCTCAGGCCTCATTTAATGACATCCTCTTAGCAAAAGGATCCAGTCCAGAATCACAGTTTTCATTTAGTTTCATGCCTCTTTTGTTTCCTTTAGGCTGGAAGTTTCCCAGTCTTCCCTTGACTTTCATAACCTCAATACTTCTGAAGATTATAAGTCAGATATTTGGCAGAATGTCCCTCAGTTTGATGTTTGATGATGATTGATTTCTCATGATTAGATTCAGGCTAAGTATTTTTGGCAAATATCACAGGAATGGTGCTCATGCTTCTCTATCTTCACCTGATGCTCCTCTATCGGGTGAAACACAATTTGATCTGTCCCATATTAGTGATGTTAACATCAGTTACCCAAATAAGGTGGTGTCTACCAGATTTTCCACTGTAAAGTTTATTTTCTTTTGTAATTAATATTTTGTAGGGAGTAAGTAACTCTGAGACTGTGCAAATATCCTCTTCCTCTTCTAACATTTATTCATTTATTTTTCATGGATTCTTATTTTGTTCAGTGGACTATAATCATTAATTTTGATGCTCAAATTATCCCACATTTAGCCAGTGAGAGTCCTGGCAAGCTGGCTCCTATCCTTATGACATGTGCCTATCATTTAGAACACTTCCTTACTTTCTGGAGTAAGATGTTCCAGGATCGTCTTGTACTTGCCCTGCCACAGCTTTTTCTCTAAGAAGCCCTGGTTCCTTTTAGTGAAGAATGTATTCAGAAACCAAGATTTAGGGGGTAGGCATGATCACTACTAATGGCTTGTCACTGATCCCAAGTCCTCTCATTGGACAGAATGAAAGTATGTATGTAAATGTGTGTGTATCTGTGCACACACATTTGCATCCATAATTATTTCTTGATCTGTACTGTGAAAACTATGAGTTCACACCCAGTATTTCCAACTCTAACCCAACACTGCAAAGTTCTCTCTAGTTTTCTCTGTATTTATAAGCCTTTCTAGGACAATGAGAAACAATGGCTCCCATTTTCCTGAATATATTTACTTATTTGATCAGTATCCCTGAACATGAGCAATATTCTACTGCTGCTGCTCTCCTTATCCCATTCAAGTTCTGACACCTCATGATGGGATGTCCTCTGGACTAATGTCTTTCTCACCTTGCTCAGGCTGACAATGTTTATTGGGCAGTCACCACTGCCACCCACTCAGTGGATGCCTTCCCCACCATACCTGGACTCAACCTCTTGCAGGGGTCTCCTCTCTGCACAGTTACCCCTCACCCTCATTTGGTCTGACACAAAGTGTAGGCCACTCCTACATAGTTCTTTTCTTCGCTGTGTTGGAGTGACCCCCAGCTCTGGGCCATGAGAGCTTTTACCTTTCAGAGTACCACTTAATGGATTGACTAGTTAGGGAAGGGATAATCAAAAGGGGAGAGTATCAATTTGCATTAATAGTTAAAATTATAGCCTAAGAAAGCCATCATATTTTCTTAAGTGACAAAGTGAGGAAAGGGATTAGCAGTATAATGGGATGGTCAGGGCTTGGAAAAAGAAAGCATCTTCCACGGGAGACACTTCAGTGATAAAGTGTATTTCTAAACTTTTTCCCAACCCACAACTTTTCCTGTTAATTATTCCTTATTTCTTCTTTTAGACTTTATCTTCTTAACACAATGAACAAGAATCTAGTACATCTGGCAAAAGGCCTCAATTTGCTAGATACATGAAAACATATCATATTTCATGTCATTCATCTGGCCTATTTTCCCTTCATCATAAGTATGATAGGTGTCATATATTTTGCCAAAAGCAAAAAACTTTCCTGCACTGGTGGAAAGAACCAGATAGGATTGAGGAGACAGGGCTCAAGTTCTTCTCAGCAACCACCAAACTAAGTAACCTTATATAAGTCACTCAACTTCACTGGCCCCAACTCCTCATGGGTTGTCATAACATAACTGATTATGAGTATTTACTGTGTGCTTACTAATATCAGGCACAGCATTATATGCACTGTTTCAAGTAATCTTTATATCAGTCTTAAGAAAGACACACTTTTATTATCCCCATTTTACAAATGAAGAGACTGAAGCTTAGAGAACTTAAACTTGTCGTCCAAGGTTATGCAGCTAATAAATAGTAGACCCTAGACCTCCAAGTCTCAGCTCTTAAACATGATGCCTTAAAGACATTAAAAAAAAAAGTTTTCTTAAGTTTATTTATTTTGAGAGAGAGAGTGCACACATGCTCCAGAAGGGCAGAGGGAGAGAGGGAGAGGGAATACCAAGCAGTGCCCTAAGTAGGGCTCGAACTCACAAACCGTGAGATCATGACCTAAGCTGAAATCAAGAGTCAGATGCTCAAATGACTGAGCCACTCAGGTGCCCTGTGCCTTACAGACATTTTAAATTGCAGGGGTTATGTTAGATGTTAGGTCATTCCAGTTTTAAAATTCTGATTTTAAGGAATGCTTAAGGTATATGAAACAAAAACTTTGCATTATAGTAGGCACTAGGCATATAAAGTTGAGTTTAGATCTTTGTCCTCAGACAACTAACATCCTATCATCATACTATAATGCACAGCACGTGAAGGAAACAGAGGTGTTGTTGAAGTGATGAGGGGTATTAAGAGAGGCTTTCTGGAGGCAATGCCACCTCAGGTTAGTTTTAAAAAGAAGTTATGGGGGCGCCTGGGTGGCTCGGTCGGTTAAGTGTTCGACTTCGGCTCAGGTCATGATCTCACGGTCCGTGAGTTCGAGCCCCGCATCGGACTCTGTGCTGACCGCTCAGAGCCTGGAGCCTGTTTCAGATTCTGTGTCTCCCTCTCTCTCTGCCCCTCCCCTGTTCATGGTCTGTCTCAAAAATAAATAAACGTTAAAAAAAAAATTTTTTTTTTAATAAAAAAAAAAAAAAAGTTGTTATGTAGTGGGGCTCCTGGGTGGCTCAGTCGGTTAAGCATCAGACTTCAGCTCAGGTCATGATCTCACAGTTCGTGGTTTCGAGCCCTGCATCAGGCTCTGTGGTCGGAGCCTGGAGCCTGCTTTGGATTCTGTATCTCCCTCTCTCTCTGCCCCTCCACTGCTTGTGCTCTGTCTCTCTCAAACATAAATAAATGTTAAAAAAAATTTTTTTAAAATAAATAAAAATATGTAGAAATATAGGTAGAGTTCTAGGCAAAGCAACAAGTCTGTGAGAAGGCACAGTTATCATGAAACAGTACTATGTATTTGGTATGATTGGAGTAAGAGTAAACAGGAGGAGGGAGAAGGAAAATGAAAACATCTTGAGTTATTTATGTATTGTTAAAAATTGAGAGAGGCGCCTGGGTGGCTCAGTCGGTTGAGCGTCCGACTTTCGGCTCAGGTCATGATCTCACAGTTCGTGGTTTCGAGCCCTGCATCAGGCTCTGTGGTCGGAGCCTGGAGCCTGCTTTGGATTCTGTATCTCCCTCTCTCTCTGCCCCTCCACTGCTTGTGCTCTGTCTCTCTCAAACATAAATAAATGTTAAAAAAAATTTTTTTAAATAAATAAAAATATGTAGAAATATAGGTAGAGTTCTAGGCAAAGCAACAAGTCTGTGAGAAGGCACAGTTATCATGAAACAGTACTATGTATTTGGTATGATTGGAGTAAGAGTAAACAGGAGGAGGGAGAAGGAAAATGAAAACATCTTGAGTTATTTATGTATTGTTAAAAATTGAGAGAGGCGCCTGGGTGGCTCAGTCGGTTGAGCGTCCGACTTTCGGCTCAGGTCATGATCTCACAGTTCGTGGGTTCGAGCCCCACATCAGGCTCTGTGCTGACCTCTTGCTCAGAGCCTGGAGCCTGCTTTAGATTCTGTGTCTCCCTCTCTCTCTGCCCCTCCCCTGCTCACGCTTTGTCTCACTCTGTTTCTCAAAAATAAATAAATGTAAAAACAAATTTCAAAAAAAAATTGAGAAAAAAAATTGAGTTTGAGGAACAGCTATTCATCAATTCACAAAATTTAAGTATACTGTTTTGGAACTTACATATTTAAAAGAACATATCTAGTAAAAAATTTAATGAATCTCTTATTCATACTAGCCCAAATAATACATTATCAAATACTGCGGCCCTGTGCATAAGCCATTCGATTAAGCAACATCTATATACTCTTCCTGTAAAAATGACTAAGATTAACCAGGATGGCCAATAGTTCCTCTGATTCATATATTAGAAATTTTTTACAAAAGTGTTTACTGTGAGATGTATTATGCATACAGAATATATAAAACATATTTACAATTGAAAGAATAGAGCAAACAGCCAAGTAACAACCATCCACATCAAGAAATGAAATATTGTCAATATCTAGAAGCCCCATGTGTACCCCTCCTGTATCACAAATCTTGACTTTAACCATCATTTCCTTGTTTTTTCTTAGTTTTATTACCTACCCAAGTATCTCTATACAGTATAATTTTGCTTGTTTTTTTTTTTAATTTTTTAAAGTTTATTTTTTTGACAGAAAGAGAGCAAGTGGGGGAGGGGCAGAGAGAAAGAGAGAGACAATCCTAAGCATACCCTGAGCTGTCAGTGCAGAACCTGATGCGGGTTCTGCAAGCTCACAAACTGTGAGATCGTGACCTGAGCTGAAACCAAGAGTTGGACACTAACTGACTGAGCCACCTTGGCACGCCTTGCTTGTTTTGTTTTTTAATTTTTTTAAACGTTTATTTTTGAAAGAGAGAGAGAAAGAACACGTGCATGCAAGCTGGGGAGGGACAGAGAGACAGAGGGACACAGAGGATCCGAAGCAGGCTCCGCACTGTCAGCAGAGCCTGAAATGGTGCTCAAACTCACAAACTGTGAGATTATGACCTGAGCTGAAATCTAAGACTTAACCAACTGAGCCACCCAGGAGCCGCTATTTTGCTTTTTTTTTTTTTTTAAACTATGATAATTACTTTTTGTTACTTACAATACTCTGAAATTCATCATAATTGTATATATTCACACTATATTCATCCTATAGCTCTAGTGTTTTCACTGTATTGTGTATATATACATACCAGATTCACTTACTACTGATAGACATTTGAGGCTGTTTCCAGCTTGATGAAAAACACTATTATGAAAATTCCTGGTTCATCTGTGGAAGAACACAAGTTATAGATAAGGTGCAGCATCAATATTCCTAGGTAAAACTAAATTGTTGTACCAGTCATCTGCCACTGGTAGTATATATGACTTACCTTGGCTCCACATCCTCACCAACACTCGGTAGTGTGTCTAAACATTTTTGCCATTCCTGGTGGATGTTCAATGGTATTCATTATGGTTTTACTTTGAACAAAGTTTTCATTCACTGATGAGTCCTATTTGATGCCCAGATGGGAAACAATAAATCTTCATCTCCATATTATACTACATATAAAAATTCATTCCAGATGCATGGTAAATCTAATTGTGAAAAGTAAACAATAATGCTTCTAGAAGAGTGTTGTCCAGAACTTTCTGCAACGGAAGTGTTCTATAAATCTGCACTTTCCTATATGGTAGCTGCTAGATACATGCGGCTGTTGAGCACTTCAAATGTCTAGTGCAAGTGAGGAAGTGAACTTTAAATTTTAACTTTTGATTGTTTAACTTTATAACAATGCAAGACCTCTGTTCATTAAAAGATACCATTATGAGTGAGAGGGAAAAGGCAAGCCATTGAGGAAGAGAGGTTGCTTACAAAGACAAAAGACAACTCCTACCCAGAATATATAAAGAATCATTTAGGTCATGAAAACAAGGCAGATAATATCCCCCACCCCCCATCCCCAGCCCCTCTAAGATAGGCAAAAGAAACATATTCTTCAAAAGGGAAATATTCTAATGCTAGTAACTATATGACAGCCTGTAGGGAACCACGAAACCATGAGAGATCATCATACCCAACAGAATGACTAAACTCAAAAGACGAAAGAGAAACAATTACCAAGCTTAAGCAAGAAGATGGAGCAACTGGAACCCTCACAAATTGCTAGAGTAGTTTTGGATAACTGATTGACAGTATCTATTAAAGCTGAACACATGTATAACCTATGGATCAGCAATTCCATCCCTAGGAATATCCCCCCCCTCCCCCGCCAAAACATATATGCACACACTGGAAGACAAGTACCAGAATGCTCATGGAAGTATTATTTGTAATAATCCCATTCAGGAAATAATGTCTATTCATTCAATAGAATGAATAAATACTATAAAATCTAGAAAATAAAAAACCCAATTTGTGGAGTTGAAAGTCAAAGGGGGAAGGGGTAGTAAGGAGGTCAGGAAGGGGTGTGAAGAGAACTTCTTGTGGGTCAGGTAATGTTTTCACACTGGATGTGTTCACTCTGGGTAAATCCACTAAACTACATACTCAAGATATATGCACTATTTAAAAATGCTTATTATGCTATAATTTTTTAAAGTTTATTAAAAATGTTCCAGTAACTTCTGGCATAGACATCATAGGTAGAACCTTCTATCAAATAGGGCTTTTCTGGCTATAGTGGCAGAAATCCAATTGAAACTGTCTTAAGTAAAAGACAGGAAAAGTAATGGTTTAAATATCTAAAAAATATATGGAGAGCCAGAGAGACAAAAGCAATCATCAGGTGTTTGTCCCTCTCTCCCCTCATTTCTGCTCTTTGTGTGAGCTTTATTCTGTCAGGCACTGAGGCAGTCATTTTCCCATGCAACTCTGGACTTACCTCATCTTCGAAGTCAGCAATGGTAGCGGAAAACTTTTATCTCTTTAAGTCTGACAGTGTCAGAATTGACCTAGGTTAAGTCGCAAACCTTTCCTGGAGCCTATTCAACCCCATTTGAACCAATGGACTAAGTAGTGAAGGGGTACTTTTCCTGAAAGAAAACCAAGGCACTGGTCCTAGAAAAGGGTAAAATGAATGCAAGAGAGGCAAAAGCATCTATATATTTGGAGGAGATAGAAAAGAAAAAAAAAACACCTTAATTTGTAGTTTGTTCCTGAGTTATGTCGAAACTTTGTTTTTCCTATCCAAAGCATCCAAGCTGCTTTGTGAAAATTTCTGAACTACTGGGGGAGGGAAATCAAATTTCTTATCAAATCTGACTCCAGTCTCTCCCTCCTTGACTGTATCTTGCATACTATGGTCAAATAAATCTTTCCACTATATGGCACTAGTAACTCCAGCAAAGAAACCACATTCCCAACTGAAGGGGAAGATCTACCACTCATGGTCTTCCATCATCTCACCTGAACTTTTTCAGTTACATTACACGACTCCCTCTGTGTA
This sequence comes from Panthera pardus, assembly GCF_024362965.1. Taxonomy (NCBI): domain Eukaryota; kingdom Metazoa; phylum Chordata; class Mammalia; order Carnivora; family Felidae; genus Panthera; species Panthera pardus. The sequence goes on from NW_026526876.1 coordinate 56,853,184, forward strand.
CATGTAGCCAGTACTCTTAAGTGTTTGTCACTGTCACTGATCTATGTTAAAGTATTAGGATGCAACTGACATTTAATGTGTCCATCAAGAGACAATGGCACTAGATTTCTTACTTTCCCTTTCTGGCTTTAAAGGTATAATAAAAATTACTTATGAATACTAAATTTGATCCTAAATATATAATGTCTTTTCTGAAAGTCAATATTATTAAGTTTATTTTTATTTAATTCGAGAGGGAGATAGAGAGCAAGCTGGGGAGAGGCAGAGAGAGAGGGAGACAGAATCTCAAGCAGGCTCCATGCTGCCAGCACAGAGCCTGATGCGGGCCTCAAACTCACGAACTGTGAGATCATGACCCAAGCCGAAGTTGAGTCAGACGCTTTTTTTAAAAATTTTTTTAAATGTTTATTTATTTTTGAGAGAGAGAGAGAGAGACAGAGAGACAGACAGACAGATCATGATCAGGGGAGGGGCAGAGAGAGAGAGGGAGATACAGAATCTGAAGCAGGCTCCAGGCTCTGAGCTGTCTGCACATGGCCTGACGCAAGGCTTGAACACACGAACTGTGATCATGACCTGAGCCGAAGTTAGATGCTTAACCAAATGAGCCACCCAGGCACCCCAGAGTTCCAGACGCTTAACTGGCTGAGCCACCCAGGCGCCCCTAAAAGTCAATATTATTAAACTAAGTTTATCCTTCTGAAAATAAGACAATGTAACTTCATGATGAAGATATAAACTACTTTCTGTTAGAACTACTTTCTCCATGTCATTCATTTTTTACCCATGAATGAATTATTTAATTTCAAATGCTGTTTCTTTATTGGAATATATAAAAGAAGTCAGGGTCATACATAGGCTACCTGGATCTTTAACCTCATTTAGGCTAAATGTCTCCATCTTTTCACCTCAGCTAAAACTGACTGAAATAACCAATTTACTACCTTGCTAAGGTTTCAGAATTAAAGTGATTTTTAAATAAGAAAACAAAGAGGTGGGGCACTTGGGTGGCTAAGTCAGTGAAGTGTACAACTTTGGCTCAGGTCATGGGTTTGTGGGTTTGAGTCCCATGTCTGGCTCTGTGCTGACCACTCAGAGCCTGGAGGCTGCTTCAGATTCTGTGTCTCCCTCTCTCTCTGCTCCTCCCCAGCTCGCACTCTGTCTCTGTCTCTCTCCAAAAAAATAAATAAACATTAAAAAAAAAAAATTTAAAAAAAAAAGGAATCGTGGCATAAATGACATTACTTTTAAAATATGAGACTGAATTAAATGTACAAACGTATCACTATTTTTATTTGCATTTAAGCCAAATATTCTGTGAGCTAGAAAGTCAGACAATGTATGATCTATATTTTATATATTAACATAAATATCAAAACAAAGTATAGCAATATTCTGTTACTCAAATCCACAAATCCACATATTTTTTATCTAGAATACACTATTTATAAAACTAACAGCTCCTGCAACAAAGCCAACATTATTAGGAGAGTTGTTTGAGGAGTTATTTTTTAATGGTTAGAGTGCAGACAATTTTCCTCATTAAGAACCTGTACAGGGATTTACCACCAACCAAGAATGTGGTAATGATAATAAAATACATATCAATTTAAACATTCAAGACAAAAGGACTTATTTTTACTTAAGCCAATAATGAATTTTGAAAATATATTAAAAAATACCCTCCCAACCACTGTTAACATACTCGTTTATGCTTTCACACAGCATATTTCAGGAGTTTTCATTTTCTGTGCCTCCACAGGTCTTTCTACTGGGGCAGTTATCAATCATCTTCTTTCTCAATATATGTCTTTGCATTAACCCGTGCCATCTGCCTGGCCAGGTACCTATCTCTAGCCGACATTACAGTTTCTTCATTATTTCGCTTTGCAAACTTGTTCCCCACCTCATGTGGCCCCTCTTGTTCTTTGCCCATCTCTTGGTATTCCTCTGTGAGTCTATGTTTTGCTCCTACTGATGTTTCAGAACTAGAGGGTTTCTCTGGGTTTCTTTCTTTGTCCATGTTTCTCATTTTATTGGATTTTTCCTGGTCAAGAAACCTATCCTTTCCCCTAGAATTTGGGCTGCTTTCTTTTTTCTCTCGGTTTCTTTCTGAAGACTGAATACTTATTTCTCGTTGTTCTCTATGTCTGTACTTATCACTGTTTTCATATCTTTCTTTCCTTGCTTTCACATGCTCTTCTTTGCTTTTCTCTTCCTTCTCTCCTCCTTTCTCACTGTATCGATCATGATTATTTCGTTGTCTCTCTCTTTCTTGTTCTCTTGGGGAATATTTCTCCCTGTCTTTCTCCCTTTTCCAATCTCTGTCATTTCTTTCTCTTTGGTCTCTTCCCCTCAGTTTATCTTCTTGTTCATGCCTCTTCCAGTGGGAATCTCTATGGCTGGCTTCTCGGTGCCTATGGGAATCCTTCTTTTCTTTTCGGTAATCACGGTCATTGTAATAGTTCTCATGATCCCTGGATTGTCTCTCTTGGTGCTGATCTTCCCTTTTCTCATGAACTCTTGACTTGGACCTTTTTGTGTGGCATTTGGTACCATGCTCTCTTTCTTCACTAGAAGACCGTGAGTGGATTTGATTCCTCTGATGTTTAGAGTCACTCTTGGAGGTCTCTGTGACCCTCTCCCTTCTTGCGTTTGCTTTTTTATTTTCTTCCATTTCATCATCCTCACTGCTATTAGCATCAAAGTCGCTATCTGCATCTGGGTTTTCCTCTACTTGCACAACAGTTTGGAGAATGCATTTCTCATGTGGTATTCTGTTCTCTGAACTTACTTCATCAGAATAACCCCTTGATTTCTCTTCCTTTATTCCAGACCTTAAAAAAAGTAACATTTAAAAAATGCCACATTATCAATTGTAGTAAGCACATGAAATGTTCATATAATTTTTCTCAATACTTAAATTTAACTACTAAATGTGAAAAAGTGCTATTTACCTTATGAATATTGTAAACTAGTATTTTCTAACCATTCAGGATATTTTCAGAAAAAGGTAGAAGTGAAATAGAGAAAATTAGATTGCTGTATTGGACCGTTAGAACCTTCAGACAGGAGTCTGTACAAGGTTTTTGTTTTTGTTAAGCATGCCAATAATTGGCAAAAGTAAGATATATTCTGTATCTAAGTACTATTTTCATAATATGAAGTTCAAGTTACAGCTCTTTGTTGGATTTTTCTCTTTTTAAAAAATTTAATAATAGTCCTGGGAATAGATGAAGATAATTTTTTTTATAGCAAAATGCTGGCAAAATCTAATTCTTAAGTATCACTAAATAATTTGTCTTATGATTAAAAAGGCATGAGCACCCCTCCCTTGGCACCTATCACAACAAAATGGGAATATATGAATCTGCTCGATTACAATCAATAACACTAAAAATTGTTCAGATCACCTACATTTTCCCAGCTGATAAATGTGGTTAATTTGTCTACATTACTCACACATTCATTCTTACTAATCACTTAATAATTATACTAATAAAACAACAGTGGTTCTTTGGGAACTGGCACAGAACTATCTTCTAAAGGATTAACAGTTAGGAATTCTATTATTAGACTCTGAGAAAAGTACAATATTAAATGACATTATGGAGTTTCATGGCTGGCCTCACAACTGTTCCAGATGAAACTCTAACAGAAATTCTAATTCTCCATTCAAAATCTCTCTTCAAATATACTTTCTTAGACTCATAATTTTCATCAATTTTGTAATCAAACCTAGCAGTTGGCAGCAAAGGAGGTAGGGGTGGAAGTATAAATCTAATTCCTTCTCTTCCCTTTACTTCCATTCTCCTGCCTCTCTCCTTTTCCCAGCAACACAGACACAGATCCTCTAATCTGAATGTCTCTGTTCCAAAAACCATTTACTCAGATACAAGCTTAGGACAAATTCTCCCTTTTACCTTCAGCTATATACTTATGAGAGTCGTTTAACCATTCCTACAATACTTTATAATTTTATTTTAAAAACCCTCCAATACTTTCTTTTTATACCGGTGCTAATGGAAATATGTACAGAAATAGTAATGTCCATATTTGTGCCATCTGTGGTAGCCACTAGCCATATGTGGCAACTGTATTTGAAATGTGACTATTATAACCAAAATTTTATTTTTTATTTATAATACATATATTTTTAATGTTTTATTTCTTTTTTTAAGAGTGAGAGTGCAAGCGGGGAAGGGCCAAAGAGGACAGAGGATCTGAAGCAGGCTCCACGCTGAAAGCTGATAGCAGTGAGACACATGTAAGGCTCAAACTCATGAACGCGAGCCAAGGTCAGACACTAACTGACTGAGCCACCAAAGCGCCCCTAGATTTTATTTAAATAGCCATATGTGACTACTAGCTACATATTAGAGAGTGCATTTCTAGCCCTAAATATGTGAATCTTACATTTTCTGGAGGCCATGTCCTATTTATGAAAATAAATTACTTCTTATGAACATACATGTAGGAATCCTGAAGAATAGAAATAATCTTGAACTAAATCTGTAAGTTTTTAATTAAGAAAGTGTAAATCCTTTGCAATTCAATCAGGTCAGGTTTGGCTGACAACACAACATGCAATGCTGTAATCTTCCATCTTTCAGAGGGTTAAAATAATCCTACAACCACAGATCATGAACAGAATTTTTCTTCTAAATATTCCATATGCCATGTCTCACCTGGCTTCACGAAAGCTGCATGTAGGTACTTCCTCTTCACCAACTGCTTGATTTAATAGGTGTCTATAAAATCCACTGAGATCTTTCTGCTTGGTTACATCCAAACGGGCTGAGAGGGAAAGCAAACATGAGAGGAATATATTCAACAAGGCACAACACAGTTCTGTTTTACAGGTGTAGAGTATGTAACATACAGTATATAAACTGTAGATCCAGAGTTGGCAAACTATAGCCTGTAGACCAAATGTGGCCTACTGTTTTCGTAAATATATTTTTATTGGAATGTAGCCTTGTTCATTTGTTTATTGTTTAAGGCTGCTTTTGCATTAAAAGGCAGAACTGAGGAGCTCCAACAGAGATCATATGGTAGACAAAACCTAAAATATTTACTTATCTGGTCCTTCACAGAAAATCTGCCAACTGATACTCTAGATGAACACTTAATACATCCTTAGAACATTAGACTTGATTTTCTTCTATTTAAAGTTGATGAGCATTTGTCAATTAAGCTATTTATATGTATACATTTTACTTAGACCTTGAGAAATGACCATGAGTAGAAAGTACTGAAGTAAAGCACTAAGACATTCTTTGGCTCCTGCACATCTTTTTCTTTTTTGAATTAATGTTATGCTTTTTCTAAATGCCCACACAGTTAATGTTCCTTGAGTGGTATTACTCTAGTTTTCTAAAGCCAGAAAATATAACTAGGATTTAAATCTCAGTTTATATTGCTTCTGACCAAGATTATGGTGTTATGATTTGTAATAAAAGTTCTTACATTTAGAATTTTTCTATGGCAATGACTCGTAATGGTCATAGTTTTAAACAACAAAATGAGATATATGAAAAGTCCAGTAGAATTAAGTTACTGAGAGTAAAACTGTGTTTTTACTCATAATCTCTTCAACGTTTTATAATACTACAAAACATCATATCTTATACCTTAAATCTATATACGTAAATTAGGACCACCACATTATAACCTAGAAGTTCACGGACAGAGCAAATGGCTAAACCAATTTGCTGCTTCGGTTTCCTTCTACCCTTTTCCCTCTTCTATTTCACCTTCAAGTGCAGCAGCCCTTTTTTCTCTTTCTTCCTCTTCAGCTCTCTCTTGCAGTTTTTTCTTATAAGCAGATGTCACAAATGCCTCCTTATCATCAAACTCTCCCTTCTCCATCTCTCGTTCTCTCTGTATTTTCTTTTCCATTCTCTTTTCCTGTTCCTTTTTTCTGATCTCAACTGCTTTTAGTAAGTTGTGAATATACTTGGGCTAGGAGGAAAAATAAGATTATTTAGGGAAGAATCAAAAATAAAAATTAAGAATATTGTTTTTATCATGAATTTATTAAGATAAAAATGGCTAGTCCAAATAGGCGGGACTGTCATCCTCTCAAAATTCAATATAAATTTACTAGCAAGAGTGAAACTAAAATTCTTTACAATAAAAATTTAAGTGTAAAACAAATTATTCAAACTGCTATTTTACTTTTTTTTTTATTTCAAATTAATTTTTCCACTGTGTTTTCACCCTTTTCACAGGTATTGTCTCAATACTTCAAGTAAGTGATTCAGAAGGTTCCTACTACTTTTTCCATTAGGTGAAATATGCTTATTTAAAAGAATAGCTTTAATTTTATACTACCACCCTACCTGCACATACTATAAGATGCAAAGATGTCTGTTTGTGCTTATGAAAGACAAAAAGTGATACAAAATGTGAATGTATTTCAAGCTCCCACTCTCAAGTATTTTTTTCAAACTAAAAATATGATCACATGTGCAGATGATTCTGTTACCAGCTAGAATGCAATAAAAAAATGAGTGAATTATAAAACACAAAAATATGAACAGGAACAGGAGTTACTAGTACAGAGACTTTCTAAGAAAAAAATTTCCAAAATGTGTGAAGGTTTTAAAGCAAAAAACACAACTTGTTGTTTTTATTGTTAGAGAATTTATTCACTCCTGTTAGGATACTTTTAGTAGGGTTTCCTGGGTTCTAAATCAAACCTATATTATCTGCAACTAGGGGCTCTTCTTCACATTTCAAATACCTAAAAGCTTTTTCTCAGATCATCCTCATGCTAAAATAAGATTAATATATATAATACAAGTCAAGGTCAAAGAAATTTATACTTTTCAGCTACAAACCTTTCGGTCTTTTCCCAAAAGCAATTTGGGATTATTTTCCTCCCTTTTTTTCTGCATTTCATCATAAATACTGTCATATTCATATACAGTGGAATCTTCTGCAAGGGCCTTCTGGATTTCTAGTTTGGTCTAAAACAAACAAACACATTTAAAAAATGAGCCAGTTAATACATACCAAAGAAAGTCTTAAGTAATTTTTCTCAGAGAGGATCATGAATCATATATAGATCATAAAAATTCTATCAATCACATTTTAGACTGAAAATATAAACATCAGTCTGAAGCCAGGCTGCTTGGGTTTGAATCCCAGCCTCTATACTTAGCTACTCTGGGAAAGGATGTGTAATCTTTTTGTGCCTCAGTTTTCATCAAAAAAATTGAGGATAATAATTGTATCTACCTTCCAAGTTGTTGTATTATCTATTTTATATAATTCATTCATATAGGACTTTTAAAAACAAACAACAAACAAACCTCAAACCAAGAGGTTTTGGCTTGACAACAGATACCTATCAAATATTGCATTTAATGATAACATTTAATAGCTTTTTCAATGAAATAGGGAGTAAAATAATGTTGCTATCATCAGTTCTGTGCACCTGAGGTTCAGATAAAAGAGCAGAAAGAAAAAGAAAAAAATGTTGTCGAGCTATTAAAAATATGCCATTTCTGGTGGCTCAGGTCACGATCTCACAGTTTGAGTTTAAGCCCCATGTCAGGCTCTGTAATGACAGTGCAGAGCCTAGTTGGGATTCTCTCTCTCTCTCAGTCCTTCCCCTGCTTGAGCACGTGCTCTCTCTCAAAATAAATAAACATTTAAAAATAAATAAATAAATAAAATATCCCATTTCTAAGAGCATTTTACCTTAGATTTAGTAAATATAATTAAGTTAGTATTCTTTACAATAAAAGTTTTGTATTAAAGCAGAACACAAGAGCTCTTTCTCACAAAGAGACATTAAAAAAATTAAAAAAAAAAAAGAAAAAAGTGGTTCTGGACAGCTAGGGTTAAAAATGAAAGTAGATTTAACATTTATGCTTTAAGTAAGAAAAGATAACACAAAAATGTCAAAAGAACACAAGGGGCACCGGACTCAGTTGGTTAAGCATCTGTCTTTTGATGTTGGCTCAGGTCATGATCTCACGGTTCATGGGATAGAGCCCTGCAATAGGCTCTGTGCCAACAGTGCTGAGCCTGCTTGGGATTCTCTTTCTCCCTCTCTCTCTGCCCCTACACTGCTTACACACTCTCTCTTTCAAAATAAATAAATGAACGTGAAAAAAAAATTTTTTTAATATTTTAATTTATTTTTGAAGGAGAGAGAGAGAGACAGACCATGAGCAGGGGAGGAGCAGAGAGAGAAGGAGACACAGAATCTGAAGCAGGCTCCAGGCTCTGAGCTGTCAGCACAGAGCCCGATGCGGGGCTCGAACCCATGAACCGTGAGATCATGACCTAAGCCAAAGTCGGATGCTTAACCGACTGAGCCACCCAGGTGCCCCCCTCAAAATTTTAAAGAACACCAGAACACTAGACGCCTACATTATGTTGGAGAAGTCATCACATTCTCTGGAACTAATTCTCTCATTGATATGGTGAAGAAGTTGAACTCTAAAATTCTAACTCAAAGCACCTCAGCATTTATGTTTAAAAAACAGTCTTTTATGTGTGCATTAAACCATCTTGAGGATGCTGAGTTACATTTCCACTATGAAACTAAGATATTACCTTAATATTACTAAATACATAATTCTGTGCCCATTCCCCAGGGTGGCAGTAAACATAGTGGCTAAAAGCATGGGCTCTGCAATTTCAATGCCTGGGTTTGAACTAACTATGAGACCTCATAAAAGTCACATATATCTTTTTGCCTTCATGTCCATCAACTACAAAATGGAGATTATAAGAGCATTTATCTCATAGGATTATTTTAAGAATTAAAGAGAATTCTCAAGAAGTGGTTGCCATAATGTCTGGCACATTAAAAAGTGCTTAACAAATTTATCGTTATGCAGAATTCCAGTTGGACAAGGAACAAACAGATGACAAACGTTAAAGGAAATGTGAAGGAGAAGAGACTTCTACTACTCCTACTACTAGAGACTTCTCTTCTACTAGGCTTGCCTCATCCCTGAACACAGCTAGATAAATATCAAATCATTTTGAACACCCAAGAGATGAATCTGAGGACTAAGAAAAAATGCACTAGACATGAAAAAATTGCCACAATGTTGAAGTTAGGAGCTGCGGAGAGTTGATTTGGGGGACAGAAGAGCTGTGGGTGCTGTGATGGGGAGGGAGTCCTGAATGCAGAGAGAGATCAAAACATATCTACGATCCAGCTTCTTTTTTTCTTTTTTTTGTCCTTGACAATATGACAACACAGAGGAATTCACCCCAAAAGAAGGAACAGGAAGAAATAACAGCCAGGGATTCAATCAATACAGATACAAGTAAGATGTCTGAACTAGAATTTAAAACAATAATTATAAGGATACTAGCTGGGCTTGAAAAAGCATAGAAGACACTAGAGAATCCCTTACTGCAGAGACAAAAGAACTAAAAACTGGTGAGGCTGAAATTAAAAATGCTATAACCAAGATGCAAACCTGAATGGATGCCATGACAATGAGGATGGATGAAGCAGAGGAACGAATCAGTGACATAAAAGATAAAATTATGGAATATAATGAAGCTGAAGAGGGAAAGAAAGGTATTGGATCACAAATGTTGACTTAGGGAACTCAAGGACTCCTTAAAGCTTAATAAGATTCCTATCATAGGAGTCCCAGAAGATAAAGAAAGAGAAAAAGGGGCAGGTTTATTTGAGCAAATTAGAGCTGAAAATTTCCCTAACCTGGCAAAGGAAACAGACATAGAAATTCAAAAAGCAAAAAGAACTCCCATTAAATTCAACAAAAGCCAACCATCACTAAGGCATATCATAGTCAAATTCACAAAATACACAGACAAGTGAAGAATCCTAAAAGCAACAAGGGCAAAAAAGTTCTTAACCTATGAGGGAAGACAGATAAGTTTCATAGCAGATCTGTCCACAGAAGCTCGGTAGGCCAGAAGGCAGTGGCATGATATATTTAATGTGCTGAATGGGAAAAATATGTAGCCAAGAATACTTTATCCAAGGAGGGTGCCATTCAGAATAGAATGAGACATAAACAGGTTCCCAGACAAACAAAAACTCATGGAGTCCATGACCACAAAAACAGCCCTGCAAGAAAATATTAAAGGTTGGGACTCCTTGAGGGGGGAAAAAGCAATAAAGACTAGAAAAGAACACAGAACATCACATACTGGGTCATGAATCAGGCCTAAACAAGCACAAAAAGATTGAGATCATACCATGTATATTTTCAGACCACAACACTATGAAACTTGAAGTCAACCACAAGAAAAATCTGGAAAAACCACAAATACATGAAGGTTAAAGAACATTCTACTAATGAATGAATGCGGGCGGGGGGGAGGAGGAGCAGATGGTGGGGGGTCTGGATGGCTCAGTCTGTTGAGTGTCTGACTTCAGCTCAGGTCATGATCTCATAGCTCATGAGTTCGAGCCCCATATCAGGCTCTGTGCAGATAGCTCAGAGCCTGGAGCCTGCTTCGGATTCTGTGTCTCCCTCTCTCTCTGCCCCTCCCCCACTCATGCTCTGTCTCTCTCTCTCTCAAAAATAAACAAACATTTAAAAAATTAAAAAAAAAAAAGAATGAATGGGTTAACCAGGAAATTAAAGAAGAAATTAAAAAGTACATGCAAGCAAATGAAAATGAAAACATGATAGTCCAAAACCTTTGGAATACAACAAAGGCAATCCTAAGAGGGAAGTATATTGCAACACAGGCCTATCTCAAGAAGCAAGAAAAGTCTTAAATACATAACCTAACTTCGCACCTAAAGGAACTAGAAAAGGAACAGCAAATAAAGCCTAAAGCCAGCAGAAGAAGGGAAATAATAAAGATTAGAGCAGAAATAAATGAAACAAAAATAAAACAGGAGAACAGATCAACAAAGCTAAGAACTGGTTCTTTGGAGAATAAAATTGATAAACCTCTAGCCAGACTTAATAAAAAGAAAAGAGAAAGGAACCATATAGATAAAATCACAAATGAAAGAGGGAGAGATCACAACCAACTCCACAGAAATACCATAGATTTTAAGAATATACCATGAAAAATATGTCAACAAACTGGGCAATCTGGAGAACTGGAGAAGCTCCTAGAAACATATAAACTACCAGAATTGAAACAAGAAATAGAAAATTTGAATAGACCCATAACTAGCAAAGAAGTGGAATCAGTAATCAGAAATCTCCCAACTAAAGTCCAGGGCCAGATGGCTTTCCAGGGGAATTCTAGCAAACATTTAAAGAGTTAATACCTATTCTTCTCAAACTGTTCCAAAAATGTAACAATGAAAAGAAACTTCCAAACTCATTCTACAAGGCCAGCATTACCTTGACTCCAAAATCAGACAAAGACCCCACTACAAAGACGAATTACAGGCCAATATTTCTGATGAACATGGATGTAAAAGTTCTTAATAAGATACTAGCAAATCGAATCCATCAGTATTTGCAAATCAATGTGATACATTAATAAAAGGATAGGAACTATATGATCCTGTCAATAGATGCAGAAAAAGCACTCATTCTTGATAAAAACCCTCAAGAAAGTAGGCATAGATGGAACATATGCAAACATCATAAAAGCCATATACAAAAGACCCACAGTTACCCCATCTTCAATGGGGAAAAACTGAGAGCTTTTCCCCTATGATCAGAACAAGACAGGGATGTCCACTCTCACCATTACTATTTAAGAGTACTGGAAGTCTTAGCCTTGGCAACCAGACAACAAAAAGAAATAAAAGGCATCCAAACAGGCAAGGAAGAAGTCAAAGTTTCACTATTCGCAGATGACATGATACTCTATGTAGAAAACCTGAAAGACTCCAACAAAAAAATTGCTAGAACTAATATGTGAATTCAGCAACGTTGCAGGATATAAAATCAATGAACAGAATTCAGTTGCATTTCTATATACCAATAATGAAGCAGCATAAAGAGATATCAAGGAATTGGTCCCTTCTATAATTGCACCAAAACCAATAAGGAATATTTTGGAATACACCTAACCAGAGAAGTAAAAGATCTCTACTCTGGAACCATAGAACACTTGTAAAAGAAATTGAAGATGACACAAAGAAATGGAAAAACATTCCATGCTCATGGACTGAAAAAACAAACACTGTTAAAATGTCTATACTACCCAATGCAATCTACACATTTAATACAATCCCTATCAAAATACTACCAGCGTTTTTCACAGAGCTAGAACAAACAAAACTAAAATTTGTATGGAACCACAAAAGACCCTGAATAGCCAAAGCAATCCTGAAAAAGAAAAGCAAAGCTGGAGGTATCGTAATTCTGGACTTCAAGCTACATTACAAAGCTATAGTCATCAAGGCAGTACACACAACACAAACACAAAAACAAACACATAGATCAATGAAAATAAGACCCAGAAATGGATCCACAACTATATGGTCAACTAATTTTTTCATAAAGCAGGGAAGACTATCCAATGGAAAAAGGTCTCCTCAATAAATGGTGTTGTGAAAACTGGATGGTGACTGGCAGAAGAATGAAACTGGACCACTTCTTACACCATACACAAAAATAAATTCAAATGGATGAAAGACCTAAATGTGAGACAGGAAACCATCAAAATCCTACAGGAGAACACAGGCAGCAACCTCTTTCACCTCAGCCAGAGCAACTTCTTACTAGAAGTTGCCAAAGGCAAGGGAAACAAAATCAAAAATGAACTACTGAGACTTCATCAAAATAAAAAGCTTCTGCACAGTGAAGGAAAACAATCAACAAAACTTAAAAGGCAACCTGAAGAATGGAAGACATATCTAATAAAAGGTTAGTATTCAAAGTCTATAAAGAACTTATCAAACTCAACACTTAAAAAACAAATAATCCATTTAAGAAATGGGCAGAAGACACGACATAGACATTTTTCCAAAGATATCCAAATGGCTGACACATGAAAAGATGCTCAACATCACTCATCATCAGAGAAATACAAATCAAAAACCACAATGAGATACCACCTCACACCTATGAGAATGGCTAAAATTAACAACACAGGAAACAATAAGAGTTGGTGAGGATGCAGAGTAAGGGTTCATCTTGCACTGCTGGTAGGAATGCAAACTGGTGCAGCCACTCTGGAACACAGTATGGAGGTTCCTTAAAAAGTTAAAAATAGAACTACTCTGTGACCCAGCAATTGTACTACTAGGTATTTACCCAAAGGATACAAAACTACAGATTTGAAGGGGTACGTGCACCCCAATGTCCATAGCATTATCAACAGCCAAATTATGGAAAGAGCCCAAATGTCTATCGACTGATGAATGGATAAACATGTGGTATATACATATACAATGGAGTATTACTCAGCCATCAAAAGGAATGAAATCTTGCCATTTGCAATGATGTGGATGGAACTAAAGTGTATTATCCTAAGCGAAATAAGTCACTTAGAGTACCATGATTTCACTCATATGTGGAATTTAAGAAAAAACAAAAACAAAAAACAGATGAACACATGGAAGGGGGAAAAACAAAAGAAAGGGAAACATATCATAACAGACTCTATGATACAGAACTGAGGGTTGATGGAGGATGATAGGTGGGGGAATGGGCTTGGGTGATGGGTATTAAGGAAAGAGCTAATCATTTTGAGCACTGGGTGTTATATGTAAGTGATGAGTCACTGAAGTCTACTCCTGAAAATAACTTTACACTATATTAACTGGAATTTAAATAAAAATTTAAGATAAATATATAAATTTTGTTGCAACAAGATATAGCTAAAGAACTGTCACAGAGGGGCACTTGGGTATCTTAGTTGGTTGAGCATCCAACTTTGGTTCAGTCATGATCTCACAGGTTGTGAGTTCAAGCCCCACGTCAGGCTCTGTGCTAACAGCTCAGAGCCTGTAGCCTGCTTCAGATTCTGTGTCCCCCCACCCACCCCCGTTCCTCTCCCACTCGCACTCTCTCTCTCAAAAATAAACACTAAAAAAACAAACAAAAAACCGTTACAGTTTCTCACCTATATAACCATATATAAATAGCTATTAATTCACTAAAAGATTTACTTACTAGTACTGAACTACTAAAAATTTTACAGGGATAATAAACAATGGTATAAAATGGTTGCTAATATTATACATACAAGAGCTGATATTTGATGTATGCAGGTTGAAACTGCTAAAATAACCAACAAATATTGACTAGAGGGTGTTATGTTTTCTCCTGTATTGATATGGAACAAATACATTAAAACAAAATTTTTTTAACATTTATTCATTTTTGAGAGACAGAGTACGGGGGCGGAGGGGCAGAGAGAGAGAGAGAGAGAGAGAGAGACAGAATCTGAAGCAGGCTCCAGGCTATGAGCTGTCAGCACAGAGCCTGTCACAGGGCTTGAACTCACAGACTGAGAGACCACGACCTGAGCTGAAGTAGGACGTTTAAATAACCGAGCCACCCAGGCACCCCTGGAACAAATACATTTAGATGAGTACTTGTCATTCAAGGAGATTTACTCAATTTTGATTCAAATGTTACTACTGACATTGCAAAATATGAGAAATTGTCAAGTGGATGGAGCAAACTGAACCCTATTCCTTACAATTTAACAGTTCCACATGTACGTTATAATGAATACTCCATGACTAAACTATAACAATGGATTAAAAAAAAATATATATATATAAATCAATAATATAACCCCCAATGTACTACACATGTAGAATAAAAATAATTTCTTTTTGAGAGAGAGCACAGGAATGGGGGAAAGAGGCAGAGGAAGAGAGAGAAAGGGAGAATATCTTAAGCAGCAGGCTCCATGCTCAGTGCAGAGCCGAATGAAGGGCTTGATCCCACAACCCTGGGATCATGACATGAGCTGAAATCAGTCAGACACTTAACTGACTGAACCACCTTGGCGCACCTGAAGTTTCAGATTTCTTAATCAGGACCACAGGCAAGTTTGCGAGAATTTTAAAAATATAATGTATGTATTAAAAAAAGTCCTTGTAAATACTATAGAATGCCATATAAATATAAGGCTCTAGGCAAGTCTATCGAAAATTACTAGATATTCCCCATTCTTAGAGAATTTCAGATTATAAACTCATGAAATTACTTCAGGGTGAAAAGACTTTTTTTAAGCAAGTAAGTTCATTAATAAGAATTATTAAACCACATAATCCACTATAAGACTACTGAGTCATCTGAAAGCAGAAATGGGTTTAATCTACAACACAGCAATGAAGAGCTAATTCTTCACTGTGCTTTGCCTTTAAAATTTATCACAAAAACCTGAAATCTATTATGAATCAAGAAACATCCTAAACATTTTCAGAAAACAAGGGTCAAGATAAAAATTTTTTTAAACATTTACTTATTTTTGAGAGAGAGAGAGAGAGAGAGAGAGAGAGAGAGAGAGACAGAGCACGACGAGCAGAGGAGGGGCAGAGAGAGGGAGACACAATCCGAAGCAGGCTCCAGGCTCTGAGCTGTCAGTGCAGAACCCTGACGTGGGGCTCAAACTCACGAATGTGAGACCATGACCTGAGCTGAAGTTGGATGCTTAACCGACTGAGCCACTCAGGTGCCCCTACATAAAATTATTTCTTTATATATATTCAGTCTCAAGACCTAGATAACCAGAACTTATACTTAAAAAAAAAACATGAGCTGAAATACTTCACCAAACACATTTAATTCACCCAGTCACCTTACCTGTTTCATTGCTTGCTTTTTAGCAGCTTCCCTCTGAAGGCTTTCACTCACGGAGGTCTATAAAACATAAAAAATACTGTCATTGTTTAAAACTAATTTAAAATTTCGTTTCTAGTATTCTGGTTGGCAGCCAGTTCCTTACCTATAGTTAAAAACAGAAAAAATTATGAAAAAATATTATGAACTAAATTAACATTTTCAAGGTCTTTTACCTAAACCTTAGGAAACAAATGAATTATAAATTATGAGAACAGGTTGTAACATGTAAGAGAAAATAGAGTGGTACAGGAAAAAATGAGGTAACATGGCTTTTTATTCCCAACTTCACCACTAAGGCATTCAATCTCTAACAGATTTCAATTTATTTTGCCTGTACATGTGAGTGTGTGTGTGAGTGTGCATGCATTGGGTAGGGGAACACTGGTCCCTTGCAACACGAAAGTGGTATGATTCCCAGCAACAAAAAGCACATTCTTTTAATATTCACCATTGAATAATAGTATCAAGTTCCTGGCATATGTTAAGGCTTAGGGGCTGCCAGAACTATCTGTGGCTATAATCATTCAATAAATATGTACTGAAAAGCCTACATATCAGACACTGTTCTAGCTTCTGCAGATAGCAAGGAAAACAAGAACAGTCTCTATCTCTGAGAGATAAATGGTTTGAAAGGGAAGAAAAAGTGACTAAAGAGATAATTAGAACATAGATGTGATAAGCTATAAAGTGACTTAAAAAAAAGCCTGTGGGAGCACAGAATCAAGAAAGCCTTCCTAAAAGAGATAGGACATTAAACCTGAACCAAAAAAGAATTTAAGAGAAGGCAAGAGGTATTTAGTAATCACATGGGCAAAAGCAAACATTTACAGCTAAAAAAGGAAATATAATTAAAATACTTAAAAAATGTTTTCTTAAAAGGATAAGTCTTTGTAAATATACTAACCAACTTTGAAATGTACACTTTAAAAGTGTGAGTTTTATGGTATGTGAATTTTATATTAAAATAAGGCTGGGTGGCTCAGTCAGTTAAGTGTCCAACTTCGGCTCAGGTCATGATCTCATGAGTTCGTGAGTTCGAGCCCCACATTGGGCTCTGTGCTGACAGCTTGGAGCCTGGAGCCTGTTTTGGATTCTGTGTCTCCTTCTCTCTATGCCCCTCCCCCACTCGTGCTCTGTCTCTCTCTCTCTCTCTCTAAAATAAATAAATGTAAAAAAAATAAAATAAAAAAAAAAATAAGGCTACTGATTGAGTTTATCTCTTAATGAAAAGTGTAACCCCCAGCCTCAGGACTATACTTCTCTAGCATATTGACATTTGCTGCTTTCAGCTGTGTAGTATCAGTTGGTGCCTCCTTTGTTTACCATGGCAACAAACAGAACAAAATAAATAAACCTAATTCTAGTTCCCTAGAGCCATGGAGATAAATAAAGTTAATACACAAATGCCATACAAGTAATAGAACACACACTTATTAAAAGAATTGTACAGGCAAAGAACTAAGGACATTTTAGGTGACAGTGAATTGACTACAACTAGAGAAAAAGATATCAATAACAAAAACAATAGTAGCTAACATTTACCGAGCCAGGTGCCATGCTAGGTGGATTACTTGTGTATTACATGTATTATTAATTTAATACAAATTTGTTATGTGATACAACACATTTTTACTCATTAGAATACCAATGTTAAATATTAAAATGTTAAATGTACTACTAATAAGCATAACTCATAAATTCTTTCCAATCTATTTTTAATGTCTCAGTCTTTCTAAGTGTAAATTAAATGTTTCTTGATCATTGACTTAGTAATGTCTTTAGGATTGACTAGAAGATTAAGTGTCCAAATGCAATCAACTTCTTTGATTGCTTTTATTATATTATTTTTTCTTATCTCTCCTCCAGCCGGTCACAACTCATCTGCTGTCGCTTTCAGTGTGGTTGCTTCAACCTAAACTACTTAAGTTAGAAAAGTAAAACACAGAGCCAGTACTTTTTAGACTCATGTAATATAGAACAAGGAGACTGGGAAGGGCCTTTCTAATGTAAAGTATATATACTCTGAGACATAACAAGAGGTTTTGTTCCCATGTTTCTAGCTGTTCTGAAGGATGATTTCTGTCTGACTTTTGAAAAACATCAGATGTTCTTACTTAAAGGGTGTTAACAGAATGGAAGGAGTACAGTATTTTACACATTCTATTCACAGACTTATAACCCTGGAATTCCAACAGCATCATCAGTGGAATAAAGAGGCAGCTCTGAACCTAAGCTGAGAAAGTCAGGGAAGAGTACCTCCTTTTGAAGCTCCTTCGATTTTCAGTTTAATTTTTTTTTTAAGTTTATTTATTTTGAGAGAGAGCAAACACACGTGCGCACACGAGGGGAAGGGCAGAGAGAGAGGCGGAGAAAGAATCCCAAGCAGGCTCTGCACTGCTGAACACAAACCACTCACAAACCATGAAATCATGACTTGAGCCAAAATCAAGAGTTGGAGGCTTAAGTGACTGAGCCACCCAGGAGCCCGATTCTCAGTTTTCTAACTAAACGAACTCTGACAGTGACTATTAAAGGTAATAACTAAAATGTTAACAACTGAGGGCCTCTGACTGGCTCAGTGAGTAAAGCACATGACTCTTGATCTTGGGGTCATGAGTTTGAGCCCCATGTTGGGGGTACAGTTTACTTAAAAAAAAAAAAGCCAATAATTTGTTTAAACACATACACACAAAAAGTTAAAAATAAAGAGTGCAGTAGAACTTTTAGTTGTTTCTATAATTGTGACCTCACATAAAAATCAGTGAATGTATTGAACAATTTTAAATCAATATATAAAAAATCAATAAATGTATTAATGATCATTTAAAATTTTCTGTATAACAAACATAAGAAATTCAAGTCTAGATCCATCCTGGAGATAAAAAACCAGCCAAATTAAAAGCAGGATCAATAACATTTTGTATTTTAAAGGTCAAGTTTTTCTAAGTCTTTAGAGATATCCTTGAATTAAAATATGAATGTTAAGACTCAACTTTTAATTCACGGCTCTTTCTCAACTTATGACAAGGTATGTCCTAATAATCCCATCATAAATTGAAAATATTTTAAGTTGAAATGCATTTAATACACATGACCTATCCAACATCATGGCTTAGGCCAGTCTACCTTAAACATGTTCAGAACACTCACATTAGCCTACAGTTGGGCAAAATGATCTAACACAAAGCCTACTTTATAAAAGTGCTGAATATCTCACATAATTTACTGAATACTGTACTGAAAGTCAGTAACAGAATGGTTGTTTGGGTACAGGATAATTTTAAGTGTATGGGTTGTTTACTCTTGTGATCACATGGCTGACTGTGAGCTGTGGTTCATGGCCAGAGCCCAGCATCATGACAAGAGTACTGCATATCATTAGCCCCGGATAAGATCAAAATTTGACATACAATTTCTATTGAATGCATATCACTTCTGTATCATTATAAAGCTGAAAAATCCTACATCAAACTATCCTAAGTCAGGGACTGTCTATGGTTTCTATAAAAAGAAAGGAGCAGCGCCTGGCTAGCTCAGTTGGTAAAGCACTCAACTCTTGAGCTTGGGATTGTGAGTTCAAGCCCCACTCTGGGCATATAGCTTATTTAATTAAAAAAAAGAAAAGAAAAGAAAAAGGAAGGATAAGTGAGAGAAGATTAAAAAGACAAAAACAAGTCCTCCTGCATAAATCAAGGAAGGCTTCATCTTAATGAACTCAGTAATAGATTTCATGTATATGCCTTATGAATTAAAAAAACTTAGATATATAATAATCACCAAAATATCAGCCTCTAACTTCAGAGTTCCTATATTGTATGGTATAAAAAGGAAGTACAGAATAATGGTTACAAGTGTAGGCTTGGGACTCTGACCGAGTTCAAACTGTTCTTTCCCTTACTAGCTGTGTTATTTCAGGTATGTTACTCATCTATATAATAGTACCTACCTCAAAGGTCCTTTAATCCTCACAAGAATTAAATGAAAATAAAATATAAAAAGTGCTTAGCAAGTTTCTGGCTCAAA
Organism: Panthera pardus; assembly: GCF_024362965.1. Lineage (NCBI taxonomy): Eukaryota > Metazoa > Chordata > Mammalia > Carnivora > Felidae > Panthera > Panthera pardus. The sequence continues at coordinate 56,872,941 of NW_026526876.1, forward strand.
GAAGTACTCAATAAGGGGTAGCCATCATTATTACCATTATTATTACTATGCTCATGTTTAAGAACATGAGACTGAAGAAATGTTTATATTTAAACAAATTAAGTTATGGGAAAGTTACAGTTAAACCAATGTGCTCACCAGAAAAGCATGTAAACTCTGTCTCATCTTATATTTATTGCTATGCTTAATAAAACACAAGATTGTTATTTAATTAGAACTCTAAATACATATAGTATGATTCAATTTACATCTACTAAAATAGAAAAATCTATTCTGTAGAATATTTAAAAGGCTGTACATGTGTTTTGTGTTAAGATGCCTTAAGGTTTTATATCCAGTATACCAATCAACAGGAAAATGGAGGATGTATACATTCAAGTCCATTGCTAGCCATGGGATCTATGGCATAGCTAAGGAATGGGTTTTTTTAGAACTGATAGTGGCTTTATTAGGAACTACTTATAAATGAAAATATACCTCTCCAAGCATGAGTAGATCAGAAAGAACCCTTCTTTGAGGGAGTCCTCTACTGTGCTGCTATAGTAATAACTGGATAGTGGGACTTGATCTGGGATATCTGCCTTTAATAATTGCTCTGGTTTAGGGTGGAGTTCTCGTTGAAGTATATTTTCTAAAACTTTGTTTTTCATTAATTGTAAATTCACAGGTAGCTGCAAAATGTACAGGAAGGTCGTTTGCCCAGCTTCCTCCAATAGTAACATCTTAAATAACTATAGTACAATATCAATACCAGGAAACAGACATTGGTACAAACCACAGAGCTTATTCATATTTTACCAGTTATACGTGTATATATTCGTGACAGTACGTGTATAGTTCTATGCTATTTTATGAAATGTATAGCTTCATGTGACTACCACCACAACCAAGATATTTAACTGTACCATCACCACAATATTCCTTTTGTGCTACCCCTATACAGCCATACTCACCTCTTTTCCCCACCCCTAATCCCTGGCACCACTAAGCTGTTCCCTATCCCTATATGTTACTTCATGAATGTTAAATAAATGGAATCATTTTGAACCTGGCTTTTTTCACTCAGCATTATTTTAAAGGAATATATATTGCTTAGTACAGATATCACAAAACACTTTAGTTCTTGCCTCAAAATATTCTAGCCTACAACTGGCCTAAGGAAAAATAGCTGTTAAATAAAATGATTAAAGCTGAATGTGACCAAACCACACAATACAATCACTGATTGATTAGTTTCAAAATTAGCAGGCAGGCAATTATTCTAATTTTATGTCTGAACACCAATTAGTTTATAAAATGAGAGTATTCCTTAATAGTGTCTCCTAATAAAACCACAATTACCATTAGTTTTAAATGTAGGAAGATAAAAATTACTGCCTGTAAGGGCTTTTATCTTAAAGAAAAAATAACTCAAGTTATAAATTGGCTCAAATGTAAACACTCCAACTGGTCCTAAAAGTGTAAAAACTGCCACTGTACCACAATCTTTCAAAATAGGATTTATACCAAAAATCTCAGAGAAATAACTTTTCAGAAAACCTGAAGTAATAGTTCCTTGCAAATGTTTCACTTAATTCGACAAACATGTTTTGAGAGCCTACTAGGTATATAGCACTGAAAGTGAGAGAGGAGCCATATTTGGTTAACACCTTAGTTTTATATGTCTAATCTAAGAGTTGGTAGGTTCCTATTAACTTTAATTCCAAGTAAGAAATTAAGAAATGAACATGAAGACAAATGAGATAAAATGCCAGGTCCATTTTATATATACTAGTAATATATAACAATATATTCTTTCCACACACACACACACACACACACACACACACACAAAGATGTGATTATCAAGTACAGGCACCATAAACTGAAGAATTAAGAAAAACACTGCAACTGGATATTCTTAGTCTTTAGTACTTCATTGTTCTGTGTAGATAATAAAAATTATTTAATCAATCTAATGTTTGTCTCAGTAAGCTGCAGACAGATATGATCTAATTAGAAGGGAGATGGGTTTTTGTTTTTTTTTTTAATGTTTATTTTTTAGTGAGAGAGAGAGTGTGTGTGTGATCAGGGAAGGGGCAGAGAGAGAGACACAGAATCTGAAACAGGCTCTAGGCTCCAAGCTGTCAGCACAGAGCCTGATGCGAGGCTCAAACTCACGGACTGTGAGATCATGACCTGAGCTGAAGTTGGATGCTTAACCAACTGAGCCACACAGGCACCCCATACAAAAGGGAGATGGTTTTAAACACCTTCACAATCAGTTCAGATAAATGCAAAAGAAACCGTATGTCTGTGCCTTTCTTAGATCACTACACATGTTTAGATGGTTTGTCTCCTGGGCTGTGAGAACTACCAGAAGAGAAATAGCTTTATACTATAGTTTAATGACACTGAGAAAGAAATAAGATACTGGACCCATTAATTTATATTACTGAATTACCTTTCTTCAGTCACAAAATTTTTAAAAATTAAAAATTCAGAAAAGTGTTCTGAATTTTTCTTCTTTGGGGGGAGAAATCAATCTATTTTTCCATAAGTAATAAATCACAATTTAAAAATCACATATGGACTTCTTTATGAAATAAGAGGTTTACCTATCCACTTATCCAAAATAGTTCTCAGCTAAAGAAAAAACAGTTCAAGAATCAATCCTTCTTTTTAAACACATTTTTTTTAAATCTTCATTTATTTTTGAGAGAGAGCGTGTGAGCAGGGAGGAGCAGAGAGAGAGGGAGACACAGAATGTGAAGCAGGCTCCAGGCTCTGAGCTGTCAGCACAGAGTGCGAAGTGGGGCTGGAACTCTCGAACTGCGCGATCGTGACCTGAGCCAAAGTCGGATGCCCAACTGACTGAGCCACCCAGGTGCCCCAAGAATCAATCCTTCTTCAAGTGGCTTATCGCTACAATTGAAAATTGTGCTCTGAAAACTTAGAAATGAAAACTTCCTGTTCTTCATTTTTTAAACTATGTTTTCTTTTTTTAACATTTATTTATTAGTGAGAGACAGAGACAGAGCATGAGTGGGGGAGAGGCAGAGATAGAGGGAGACACAGAATCTCAAGCAGGCTCCAGGCTCTGGGCTGTCAGCACAGAGCCCACTGTGGGGCTCGAACTCACAAATTGCAAGATCATGCCCTGAGCAGAAGTCAGATGCTTAACCAACTGAGCCACCCAGGTGCGCCATTTGTTTTTTAAACTTGAGATCATTTAATAAAGGGCCTACAACTCTGCAATCTCTATTATGAGCTTTATTTGTCCACATTCATATAACTCTTTTGTAAGTACAAAAGCCTATTTAAGAGATGTAAAAAATAGACAAAATTTTTATTACATAAGCTCTGACAGAAAACATGGATATGGCTATCAACAGAAAATTTATAAAAGAGAAAATATGAATGACCATTAGCTATATGAAAAAAGTTCAATCTTATCAATAACTAAGGAGATAAAAATGAAAACATTAACTTTTATCATCAAATTAATAAGAGATTTTAAACATTTTATCATCCAATGTTGGCAAAAGCAAATATATACTCCCACATTGTGAAAATGTGAAATAGTTCCCAATTTGGCAAAATCTATTAAAAGCCTGAAAAAATATCTATTTCTTTTGACCCAGTAATTCCATTTTCAGAAGTTCATTCTATGGATAAAAAGAAAAAAAACAAAAGATGTACAAAAAGATTTAGGTGCTAGGATATTCACTGTATTATATAATGGGGTATCTACTCACACTTGTGAAAACCTTGATGCAACCTAACTTTCAACATCAGAAGATCAGTTAAGTTGTATATCCTTCAACAGCTCTGCAGACACTTAAAGATTTGGTTTCAACAACATTTAATGGTATGCGCAAACTTTAATGCTTTACCCATATCAGTCCACGTTCACTACTCAAGAAGCTCTGCTCTAATAATCATCCCCTCTCATACTATGGCCACACTGTTTCTTGTGTCTTTTACCTTGATTAAAACCTTCTCATGAAGTCCAACAATCCCCACATCCTCATTCCCTTTGATGAACTTTAAATTCCTTGATTGAAACCAGCTTTTCCCTAATAATCCCCTTTCTTCTGAGGCTGTTCATGGCTCACATTCTTCAAATTAGGAAAACACTGTGTCATACGCTACGGGTAAAACCCCTACTCCTTTGAACTTCATGCCATATGACTGTTACCTTTATCCTTTTCTTCTCTCGATTTGTGAACTTTTATTACTTACTATCTCTGACATCTTGATTTCAGTTTTCCTCTCTACTCTACATCATGCCATCCTCCATACAACACCCTGACCTGACCTTGTTTTCCTCAGCTCCAGTAATGATGGTTTCGTTTCCTCTCTACTTAGTCACCCTATCATGGTCACTCTTGTCATTATCTGCGACTGCTGAAGCTCTGATTTGAAACTGTAAATCTGGAAAACCAACCCGACAACAACCACTATTCTTCGACCAAATTTCACTGAATATAAGATGTACATTATTTCACATTGTTACATCTCTGAAATTGGGATACACCTTGTAATCAGTGGCATCATCTAATTGCTACTGACCAAAAGGTATTCTTAATATACTTGGTATTGCCTACATATGTGTGAATATTAAAAGTGTCAGCATCAAAACCTTCAGAATGAGTACCATCAAGTGTTGGTGATGTAGCATTTCTTAAAATTATGCAATTAGGTAGAGATAATTTACTTTGGACTCCCACTTGGGATTATTATTTAACAGGCCTTCTTCACCATCTCCAAACACCCTCTTTATGACCACTAAGTCAGAAAGAGTGATAAATCTGGAAAAATAGTCATCAAGGAGTCTGAGTGAAAAAGTAAGTTCAAAAAAGACTGATGATGACTCACTCACATTCATTCCATGGAAAATCTGAACAAAATGACAATTCACTACCATTAAGAAAAAAACAAAAAACCCTAGATCTGAAGAAGTTTTAGAGATTCCTTAACCAATTATTTTAATTCACATTTTGCTTTTTATATAAGAGTAAGCGAAGATAAAGATTTACATCTGATTAAGACTAAAAGAACTCTTTCAATATTATATTGCATACTAAATATATAGTTAGAGCTCTAACTCATAAGGAAGACTATCATAGTTTAATTGGTAGTGTTTTCTTAATGATACATAAAAGTGCAACTTACAATGTTTCAGATTTCAATAAAATAGATAGCTCTCTTGCTCATTTATTTCCACTGTATCTTTTCTTTGATCTTATGGATGCCCTTAATTCCTTGATTTTTCTATTTTCTTTTTTTTTTTAAGTTTATTTATTTATTTTGAGAGAATGAGAGAGCCATGGAAGGGTCAGAGAGAGGGAGAGAGAATCCCAAGCAAAATCCACACTGTCAGCACAGAGCCTGATGCAGGGCTCAAACTCATGAACGATGAGATTATGACCTGAGCCGAAACCAAGAGTCAGATACTTAACCAACTGAGCCACCCAGATGCCCCTTCTTTGTTTTTGAAGTTTACTCTTGCCAATAATCTTAACTCCCTTGCAACACTGCCCATCTTCTGCACCTACTTGATAATCACAAATCTTGAATGCATGCAACCATCTGCTGTCTACAGTAAGGCAACCAAGCATTCCTAGAAAATATAATTTCTTAGCTTCCAATTATAACTGAGCCCTCATGCTATTTACCACTTCTCCTTTTTCACTTATCAAGTCTCTCTTCTTTCTCTACCAACTATATTCAGGTCTCTTCTCTTTTTAAACCTCCTATACTCTGTCAACTTTCCCTATACATGACAACACTACCTTTAAAAATTAAGAAAAATCATTATGTGCAAAAAATAACACATCTGTGAATTTATTACCCAGCCTAAGAAATGGAACATTATCAGTAAAGTCATTATATATCCTTTCCTAATCTCATTTCCCACCCTTTCCACCCTAAATTTTTATATCATCTCCTTGCTTTTTGTTAGTTTTGCTACATATGTATTTAAGGAGCTCAGGACAAGGCCACCCCAAAATATGCTGCTTTGGCATATTGATTATTTTGAGTTGAAGACACTTGAAAAACAGCCAATGCAAGGACACTATGACCTTCCTTTTTCTTCCTAAAAGCAGGAGATAAAATTCCCATGTGAAAGGTGCCTTCTCTGTACTAGGAAGAAGAAGCACACTTATCACCCAAGATGGGGAGTCAAGGTCAAGAGACATCTACATAAACATATCTTGTTAAAATAACTATCTTCCTTTAGTCTACCCACTTATTTTGGTTACTTTCCTACAACTTCTACTTTGTTCAACCTAGTATATAAGCACTTAGGCCTAATCACTTCTTTGGGTCTTCATTTTTCTTGTGAACTTTGCTTTTCTCTTGTTAATCTGTCTTGTGTCCAGAGACTCTATGATAGTAGAGTAATAGTTTACCTCCCTTTCAGCATATCTCTAAATGATGCTGATTTTGCATGATCGAACTTTTATACATTCTCCTGCTGATGAACATTTGGGTTATTTCCCACCCCCTTCAAAGAAAGCAGCTATGAACATTGTTGTCCATGTGTCCTGATACACATGTGTAACCATTTAGGAGAACTGCTACCATGTAGAGCATGTTGTAGGGCTTTTTATACATTCTCCTGCTGATGAACATTTGGGTTATTTCCCACCCCCTTCAAAGAAAGCAGCTATGAACATTGTTGTCCATGTGTCCTGATACACATGTGTAACCATTTAGGAGAACTGCTACCATGTAGAGCATGTTGTAGGGCATGGATCTTCAATTTCACTAAATGCTGACAAATTGTTCTCCAAAGTGGTCTAACCAATTCAAGCTTCCACTTACAGTGTGTAAATTCCCATTACTTTATTTTTGTGAACATTTTATACTGTCCATATTTTTATATATTTCTAAATGGTCTAAAGGAATATGTATTTTTTATGTAACCAGGAGTGACTATAATTATTATGAAACCAGAAGTTATTCTAATTTATTAAGTAACAAAAGCAACTTTAAGATCCTACTCAGAACTTAAAGTTAATTATGCTTAGTATCCACCAGTTGTGGAATATAAAGTGCCATCTGCCTTTGTGTGGTCAGTTTCTAATTCTACACCTTCAGTAAGTACTTAATGTTGCTAGGTCACTCTATGCCAAAGAGAGAATTGAGAGTACACTCTAGGCTTCAGAGAACTTCTTGTCTAGTTAAGGAGACAACTAAACAATACTTTTATGTAACTAAAGAACAATTAACACCAACCTAACAGCATTTATTCACTCACTGAAGTACTTTCTGAACACATACCACGTGCAAGGCACTATTCAAGGTACTGATGAAAAAACAATAAAATAAAGCCCCTGTCCTCAATGAACTTATAAGGAACAATAACAGACTAGTAAAATTTATGTCAGACATATTGCACTCTATGCAGAAAAACAATCAAAGAAAGGTACAGAGACTAAGGAGAGGACTGAATTTAAAATAGGACACTCAAGGAAGGTTTCAATGAGAAGGTGCCATTTGAATCAAGACCTGTAAAGTTAAGAAAACAAGTCATAATGAGATCTAGAGAACAGCTTTTCAGGCATTGAGAATAAGCAAAAGCATGGCTAACATGTCCAAAGAAGTGGGCATGGATGGAATACAGTGAATGGAAAAAATACTACCAGTATTAAGAATTCAGAGGAGGGGAAATCATGGTCTGAGAGAGTCAAAGAAGAATCTATGGAGGAGGAAAGCCTAAGACAAATTTAGAAAGATGGGTAACATAGAAAAAAAAGGTTGTATTATATAAAGGAAACCCTATAAAGATATATCATGACATAAACATAGCAAGAAAGAATGAAGAGATCAACATGATTATAGCAAATGACTTCTGCATGGGTGCTAAGGGCTAAAATTGGACTCAGACTATATCATAAAAACAAGAACCGTAAGAGCGATGCAAAGACAAAAAAGAATTTTTAAATTTTTTTAACTTAATGAAAAGTCATTTAGAAAAATTATCTGGAATCAATGTAATATGGATAATACGAAGTTAGACTAGGGGCAGAGAAGTTATAAGACTATGGCACATGGGAACAGATAAATGGGATAAGCTAGGTCCAAAATATAAACAACTTGGAAATAGATGGACAGAATGAATGCAGAAAACAGGGTCAAACTTGTATTAAAGTTTCTAAGCTAGGAAACTGCAGAAACAGTAATCAGAGATAAAATGACACATATGTTGTCATATGTCTGGATGATCATTTCATCCAGAGCAGTGTGTTTAGAATGGTTACAAAATGAAAAGTTAAACTCCTTATCCAAAAAAGATATGAATGTACATTTTTTTTTTTAAACTTACATAATAGTTCTCCATTGAGAACTCAATTATACCTCCTATACAGGACATGATCCTCAATTTTACCTCCTTAAAATGCTTTATCACATCATAAATGGAGAACTTATTTATTCTACGTTATTCTCTAGTATCTATACATTTAGATTTTAAAGAATAGGCAAAGAACCTAGAAATGTATTCATTTGAAACAATTCCTTAGGAAGGCAAGTTTTAAATCAGTGGAAATATGATACACATTATTTAATAAAATTATGTGGAGACAACTGTCCAGCCTTCTGAAGGAAAAATTAAAACTGTTTTCTTACCTCACCTCATTCTTTATAACAAACACCAAAATACATTCCAGGCCTTATTAAACATTTAAAGGTAAATACAAGTTGCAGAACATTAAGAGAAGAAAATGTTTTATTAAAAGGTAAAATGACAGTATGTCTATACAAATGACTTAGAGCAACTAAGACTCTCATATATCAATAGTTGAAATAAAAAATGGTGCACCAACTTTGGAGAAGAATTTAGCAGTTTCTTAAAGAGTTACACATACACCTAACATGCAACCCAGCTACTCCATGCCTAGGTATTCATCCAAGAGAAATAAAAGTATATATCCATACAAAGACTCATACACAAATGTTCACAGCCATTTTACTTTTAACAGCCAAAAATGGGAAACAATCCAAATGATCAACAGGTGAACAGATAAGCTGTCATGTATTTATAGAATAGAATATTACTCAGCAAGAAAAAAGAGTGGACTACTAAAACACACAGTGTGAATTAACCTCAAAGTAATTATGCTGAAAGAAGCCATCCACACCCCTCAACCACAGTACATAGTGCATGATTCCATTTAAATAAATTCCTCAAAATGAAAATTATAGTTACAGAAATCAGATCAGTAGTTGCCAGGGGCTGGAGAGGGGATGGGAAGGGGCAAGAAGGAGGAACTACAAAGGGACATGAGAAAATTCTGGGGTGTGATGGGTATGTTCATTACCTTTACTGCAGTGATAGTTTCATGATATTTACTTATACTTAGCAAACTGTACACTGTAAATAGGTGCATGTATATATCAATTTTACCTCAATAAAGCTTTTTAAAATGTTGATTTGTCGTAGAGAGAGAAAGAGAGAGAGTGCAAGCAGGGGAGGGGCAGAGAGAGAGGGAGACACAGAATCTGAAACAGGCTCCAAGCTTTGAGCTGTCAACAGAGCCTGACGCAGGGCTTGAACTCACTCACAAACTGCAATATCATGACCCAAGCCAAAGTTGGAAATTTAACCAACTGAGCCACCCAGGCACCCCTCAAAAAAGCTGTTTTTAAAAAGTAAAATAACATCAGGCCATACACAAAAAAACTATAGACTATTTTTACCTGTGGTGCGTAGTTTTATGTTTATTTATCTTTCATGGTGGGTAATTTTAAATAAAAAATTAAATAATAGTAACAATTTTAATAAAATGAGCTGTGGTATTACAATTCAAAAATTTGGAAGAAGAGAGGATTTGAACCAGTGACAGGACTGAACAGTGTTTTAGAAAAGAACACCTCAATGAATTACCTCAGGAAGAACAGAAGAACATATTTAAAAATAAAGCCAAGAGCCAAAATATGTCAAACCAAGTACATAAGAGGACAGGTACAGAGCAAATTCAAAGGCAGGAATCTAGTAGCAGAAGCAAATTATAATGCAACAGATGAACAGACTGACAGAGACAAGCTAAGGAACACGGTCCAAGTATACGAAGCAAATCATTCCTGGAATGCTTAAAAACACTAAGATATGAGACTGATTTTAAGAACAGAAAGCAGGGTGGCCCAAATCAGGTGGAGCTAGAGAGTGTGTAGCTAAAAATGGGTCATAGTCAAGTAGAGTGCAGAATGAACAAAAGCAGTGTAGCTGTGCACAAAAAATAGGAGCCCGCAAAAAAAAATTCTCCTCAAAGTAAGGATGGCTGCTCCATCTGGCTTTCACTCCTGGTTGCTCAAAGAGAAATGGCCCTAATCCCAACAAAACACCCTTAGTAGCTTCTGAAATTTTAACTTCTCTCAGAAGTGAAGATATTTTAGTTTTAACTTGAATTATATATAAATTCACTTTCATAAAGTATTAAAAAAAAAAAGCTCCTTGAAAGAAGAGATCTTATCTTATTCAAACTTTTATCAGTAACACCCAGTATTATGTCTTCTACACATCACATGCTTAAATGATACTTAAAAGTTTTGAACAAGAAAACCATCAAAAAAAAAATGTGCACTGAAATCTAGATTATCCACCTACTTTTTTCAATTAAAAAAATTTTTAATATATATTTTAAGTTTATTTTGAGAGAGAATGCCACAAGGGAGGAAGAGTCAGAGAGAGAGAGAATCCCAAGCAGGATCTGCACTGTCAGTGCAGAACCCACGAACCGTGAGCTCATGACTTGAACCAAAGTTGGACGCTTAGCCGACTGAGCCACCCAGGTGCCCCTACATTATCCACTTTCTGAATTATCACTTAATATTCCTAAACCAGTTTCCTTTCATTGCTCAGGACATCTCTTTTTTCCTTTCCCACTGTCAAGAAAATATGTGATCCCTAAATGGAAAACAACCAGTAAAAGCTTAAATAATTGGAAATGATAATTAGAAAAATTTGTGGCAAAAAAAAAAAAAAAAAAAACCTCATGTAATCAAAAGTCAAACATACATAATTTTTTAAATTAGTCATACTCAGCTTACAGTTCTTGGTAAGATACTAAGCCAAGCTCCCTCCTTTGAAGTTGTTCTACAAGTGAGAGACTGAAGATAAGAAAAAACCAAAAAAATAACAAAACAAACAAACAAAAAACTGAAAAATCCCTGGGAAACAAATGCTGGCTTATCGGGACAAAGGGAGGGAAAAGTAGCAACCCAGAGCTGAACAACTTTGGGGGATGGGGCTGGATGATGGGACAGCTTTTCAGAAATGTCTCTCTCCAGTCTCCTCAGGTAAAAAAAAGCAATTGCTCTGAGGTAATGTCAGGGTAGTACTCCAGTTTGCCTGGGGCAGCAGACCTGATCTCTGTTTGCTGAACAAACTTCCTTGGGAGCTTGGTTTTGATAAAGAGCAACTCTCTGATGGAGTTACTACCCTGAGGGATATAGTTACTAGGTAGATGATACAAATGGCAAGTCCAGACGAACACTGTAGGGCTCTCTGTCCTGAGGTTCTTCTTCCTTCCTCCTGACAACCTTACCACTCCTCTCAAACAATACCAGTTAACTTAATGTAGCTGAAAATCTCAATGGAAAATGTGTTCATGGAAAAGAAAAGAAAACAAAAAAATTCAAGCATTAAAGAAGTATAAGGACAATTAAAACCTTTTTAAAGATTAAAAACAAAATATAGGGGCACCTAGATGGCTCAGTCCATTAAGCAACTGACTTCAGCTCAGGTCATGATTTCTCAGCTTGTGGGTTAAAGCACGGCATCAGGCTCGCTGCTATCCCCCACTCATGCTCTCTCTTGCTCAAATTAAACATTAAAAAAGTACAAAAAATTGTACATACATTAAAAAAAAGTTAATGACCCAGACAGAATTTATTTTTTTAAATGTTTATTTATTTTTGAGGGGGGGGGGGGGGAGAGAGAGAGAGAGAGAATGAATATGCAAGCAGGGGAGGGGCAGACAGAGGGAGACAGAATCCATAGCAGGCTCCAGGCTGAGCTGTCAGCACATAGCCTGACACAGGGCTCAACCTCAAAAACTGTGATATCATGACCTGAGGTGAAGTCAGATGCTTAACTGATGAGCCACCCAGGCACCCCAGAATATATATATTTTTTTAATTTTAGAGAGCGCAGGGGATGAGAGGATCCCAAGCGGGCCCCATGCCCAGCGTGGAGCCTGACACAGGGCTTGATCCCATGACTATGGGATCATGACCTGAGCTAAAATCAAGAGTTGGATGCTTAACTGACTGAGTCACCCAGGTGGCCCCAGAATATAAATTTTAAATGACCCTAATACATAGCCTCAGAAATGAGAGGATATGGGTAACATGAAGTATAAATAGTTTTTTAAAAAAGAAACAAGGGATGCCTGGGTGGCTCAGCCGGTTAACCATCTGACTTCAGTTCAGGTCATGATCTCTCTCACAAAATAAACATTTAAAAAGGAAGATTCTCTCCCTCTACCCCTCCCCCTCTTGCTCTTGCTCAAAAAATAAAAATAGATTTTAAAAAAGATGTATAAATTAAACAGGAATACATGAATGACCAAGAATTTTCTAGAATTAAAAAATGTTAAACTGACATTTATGTATAAGTAAAACATACAGACATACATAAATAACACTTTGATACATACAATGAAATATTAACAGAATCAAAGACAAAAAGAAAATTCTAAAAGCGCTTCTAACAAGGTAGAGTTCACTTATAGAAGAATAAGATCAAAATGACATCAGATATCTCATCAGCAACACAAAGTTGCTGTGTGGAATAATTTTTAAATGTTGATAGACTTTTGAACCAAAAAGTTTATATACAGATAAACTATCATCAAAAGTAAAGACCTCAGGCACACGAAGTCTTAGAAGATTTCCTGTATTAAAGGCCCTCTTTGAAAATACTCATTAAAGGAACTATTTCCAACAAGAATGATGTTGTGACATACATGAAAGTCAACAAATAATTTGGTAAAACTTATTATTTTTTAAAAAAAGGAACAGAACAGGGGCACCTGCCCCTCCCCCATGCTTTCTCTCTCAAAAATAAACATTTAAAGAAAAAAAAAAAAAAAGTGAAATGTGTAACTTTCCAAACTATGAAAAGAAAATTCAATCTATTCAATGGGAAAAGGGGGAGGGGCAGAGACAGGGAGACACAGAATCTGAAACAAGTTCCAGGCTGTGAGCTGTCAGCACAGAGATGTGGGGCTCAAACTCATGAACTGTGAGATCATGACCTGAGCCAAAGTTGGCCCTTAACTGACTGAGCCACCCACGCGCCCAGCAGCATTATTCTTAATAACCAAAAAGTGGAAACAACGCAAATGCCCATCAACTGATGAATGGATAAACAAAATACAATAATATATATCCAACAACAAAATATTATTTGGCCACAGGAAGGAATGAAGTACTGACATGTGCTACAACACAGATAAACTCTGAAAGCATTATGTTATGTGAAAGAAGCCATGTTTTGTGACTATAAAAGGCCACATATTATATGACTCCACTTACTTGAAATGTTCAGAATAGGTAAACCCATTGAGTAGGAGACAGAAAGGCAATCAGTGATTTCCAGGATCTGGGGAAAGGGGCAACGGGGAGTGACTGCTAACAGACAAGTTTCTTTGGGGGTGACAAAAATATTCTAAAATTAGGTAATAATAATGACTGCACCCTGTGAATATATTAACAACCAGTGAACTTTATGGCATGTGAGTTTTATTGCAATAATGTTAGAAATACACATATATACACAAAGCAACAACTCTCACAAGTATAGGGACATCAACAATTTTAGATGGCAATTTTAACTTACTCTTCTCTGAAACTAATAGATCAATAGGAAAAGATTAATTACAGAAAATACAAGTAAGCTCAAACTAACAAATATATATAAAACCTACATACTGTGGAAAGTACACATGGTTTTCAAAGACACAAGAAGCATTTGCAAAAACCAACTATGTGCTGACCACAAAGTCAACAACTTCCCCTCCAAACAAACATTATATAATGTATGTTCTTTGGTCCTAACAAAAAAACTAAAAATCTGTATTAAAAACAAAACAAAACCCAGCAACAAACATTAAAAAACAAAACAAAACAAAACCTCCACCCATATGTCTAGAAACTCAAAAGCCATAGCTCTAAATCCTCAGGTTAACAAAGAAATTATAAAGGAAATTACAAAATAATTTTTTAAAAAGTACAAAAACACTAAATGACAGAATCTGTGAGACAGAATACTCAAAAAAATCAAATACATTTATATGCTTATATAAGAAAGATTAAAGTTCAATTTGAAAAAGATCACAGAAGAACTCAAGTTGAAAAAGATCATAGAAGAACTAAAAAAAAAAAACAACAAAAAAAAAACACCACAGGAAACAAAGATATGGGCAGGAATCAAATAGAGTATAAATCAACAAAATGCAAAAGATGAATAAAATCAGGGGCGCCTGGGTGGCTCAGTCAGTTAACCGTCTGACTTCAGCTCAGGTCATGATCTCGTGATTTGTGAGTTTGAGCTGTGTAAGGCTCTGTAATGACAGCTCAGAGCCTGGAGCCTACTTCAGATTCTGTGTCTCCCCCTCTCTCTGCCCCTCCCACGCTCATGCTCTGTCTGTCTCTCAATAATTAAACATTAAAAAAATTTTTTTAATTAAAAAAAATGAATAAAATCAAATGCCGGTTCTTTGAAAAGATTAATATGACAAACTTCTGGCAAGATTAATCAAGAAAAGTGAAAAGGGATGCAAGTGTGATAAATGAAAGATTTAAAAGTACTATTATGATATTACTATGTTTACACTGTTATATGAGATTATAATATTTATGTTAATAAATCTGAAAATCTAAGCAGAATGGATATACTTTCTTAAATGGTTAAAGAACCTGAATAGACCAATAACCACAAAGACATCCTCTCCCAAAGAGCTGTAATCCCTGACAGTTATACAAGCTGAATTCCCCCCAATTTTCAAGGAGCAAATAATCCCTATTTTCTACAATTTGTTACAGATAATAGAATACAAAGAGGGAAATATCTAACGTGTTTTATATGGCTAACATCATTCTGATTTCTAAACTAGATGGTAACAAGGAAAGAATAGATAGCTATTTTGTTTTCTTAGATTCTGTATTTGTCTATTTGGCATCCATCCACCACAAGGCCAATTACATTAACTATATTTTCTTATTTTCTGTATTCTTGATGCTCTGGCATTTGCAACCTGGCAGAGAAACTGTCTCTCCCAGGGCTGGCCATTTGTTGAGAGAGAGTGAAGGGTTCACCCAGGAATATATCTTTCACATGTAAATTAACCAACCTAGAACCCATACTCTGAATCATCTCCTTTATTTGGGTCTTATACTCCAGGAGGTACTATTTCTCAGTCCTAAGCACTAAGAGTCAGGTATCAGCAACCGGAGGTTCCTACCAGTCAATATTCTATGTTGTCATCAGTCAAAAAGAGTTGTGAAAAACTTTGTGAGATCTAGTTAAAACATATTTACTATAATTAATGACCGCTTCCAATTATTAACTTAATTTACCAATAAAAGGAAAACTACATTTTATTTCGTTTAGAAACACAAACTTATTGGTGTGCCTGGTTGGTTAAGCATCTGACTTCGGGTCAGGTCATAATCTCACAGTTCGTTAGAGCCCTGCATCGGGCTCTGTGTTGACAGCTGTTGCCTGGAGACAGCCTACTTTGGATTTTGCATCTCTCTCTCTCTGGCCCTCCCCCACTTGCACTCTGTCTCTCTCTCTCAAAAATAAAAACATTTTTAAAAACGAAAGAAAGAAAGAAAGAAAGAAAGAAAGAAAGAAAGAAAGAAAAGAGAAACTCAAGCTTATTTTCCAAAAGAACACCATTAACTATGTTGGAAATAACTAGCACACTTATAATCAACAAAGGTCTTGTAGTCCTCCCCACAGGGCAAATTTTAATGAAATACATTTGGCAATGTATTTTTTTTTTTTTTTTCAAAAGACAACCAACAGTTTGGCACCTAATATATAATCACAATGACCAAGTCAGGTGTGCAGCATCCCCAGTACAGACTTTATTAGAGTTCAGTTATACATACATAGTCTCTTGACACTGAAGATGTAGTTCTTACAGATAATGCCCAAAGGCAGGAAATGAATCTCCTCCCAAATGCTGCTTCTTATCTTTAAAGTAACCTCAAATTATTACTAAACTAATAAAGTAATTTTGTTCCAGAAAATGATCTGATCTATTTTATTTTCAGCTTTTGATAAATCCAAGAATGAGATGAGGGATTATTACTTTTTGTCTCACTATACACACTGAAACACAACAAGAAAATAAAGGAAAAAAAATTGTTAATAATTTTTTATAGTAAAGTTGGAATAGGCAGTATCAAAGGCTGTTAATAGATGAGGAAGATGTGTACAGTTTTGGAAAAATAAAAAGTTAATTTTGTTATTTAAAAGCAAATTTGGAAGTAAAGCTTTTACTGTCTTCTAATTAGAAACTGTCAGTTGTCGGTTTAAAAAAATGAGTGAAAAGAGTGCAGTAAGACTGTACACAATAAAAAAAAATAATTCAAAAATATAATTATGGTTATTATTGCCTTCTTTATGGAATTTTCCCAACATAATGGCCCTTAGCTAATGGCTACAACCCAACATGAAGATCAAGATTCTATTAAAAAGCCAAAAAAAAAAAAAAAAAAAAAAAAGCCAGGCTACCAAAATTATGACTGTCAAACACAAAGTAGGATGGAGACAGAACAAGAAAATTTCAGATGACTAATGATTAATGATGATATAGTTACTGCACACAGACAACGCATTAGATTTATTGTAGCAATGTGGGCACTATATATTGCACTTCTACTCTCTGCCATGCAATGTACTAGGCATTTAATATTATAGTGATAAAGGTACAATTACACATCTACTCTATACCATATACTGTACTAGGCATTTAAGATATACTCTAAGCCTTAAAATAAACTTTTAGTAGGCAGTATTATAAAACAGGTTTGTTTGTTTTTAATGTGGAACTGAATCTCAGAGAGATTAAACAATTTGCCCAAGATCTTAAAGCTAGGAAAACAATGCAAAACTTCTGGCGTAACATGGCAAATTAATACATGTTGCAGCCTCCTTTTCCTCCTAATCCAAACCTTCGAAATGACAGAAAAGAAATCCATAATCATGCTAGAAAACAAGAAGGGATACCTTCAACGGACTGGAAACTTGAAGAATATAAAAGGCAAGAAAGCAAACTGCTCAAAGAGACTGAATGCTAGAAAAGGTGGGAGTGGTTCCCAGGGTGCTACAAATTCTGAGATAAGGGATGCAAAGAGCAGGAAAAGACAGAAGACAGATTAACTCATTTTCTGGAAAAGGCAAATAACAGAGATTTCATTTCTGCCCTTAGTTGGAAAGTGAGAACACAGGAACTTGAGTTAGCCTGGTAAAATCTTAGAACACCAAGGATAAAGAGAAAAATCCTTAAAAACAACTGGTGAAGGAAGTTGGGAGTACAAATTACTTACAAAGAATTAGATTGATACCACACACCTCCATTTGGAAAGAGTGGATATAAAAGTAAAACAAAGTATATTTAAAAGTTCTGAAGGAAAGGGGGCACTGGGATGGCTCAGTCGGTTGAGCAGCCAGCTTGGTTTTGGCTTAGGTCATAACCTAACAGTTTGTGAATTTGAGCCCCATATTGGCTCCATGCTGATAGATAGTGTGGAGCCTGCTTGGGATTTTCTCTCTCTCCTTCTCTCTGCCCCTCCCCTTCTCTCTAAATAAATAAATAAATAACTAAATAAATGATTTTTAAAAAATAAAAAAGTAAAAGTTCTGAAGGAAAATAATTTTGAACTTGGAATTCTATACAAAACCAAACTCTTTCAAATATGCCTACCTGGCTCAATCCATAAAACGTATGACTCTTAATTCTCAGGGCTATAAATTTGAGCCCTATGTTGAGTGTAGAGATTACTTAAAAATAAAATCTTAAAAAAAAAGTTACAAGAAAATAACAAAGTAATAAAATATCATAAAATAGAAGACTAAAAAACTAAAAAATAGCAGATAATCAATAATCAAAAAAGCTGATTCTTGAAAAAGGTAGTAAATAATATAGGCAAACTTTTATGAGGTCTAAGAAAAAGGAGAGAAAGCAAACATCAGGAAAAAAAGCAGACAATTACAAATCCAGAAGAGATTTCAGAAGACATTTTAGCTACTACTGAAATTCTCTACAAATAGGATTTGAATCCTAAAAAAAAAAAAAAAAAGATTACTTAAGAAAATTTAAATGGCCAACATTAGCTGAAAAAGTAGAAATGTGAACAGATTTTAAAAAAGAAGAAATCAAAATAGTGAAGGACAAAATGCAAATAAATTACTTTGCATTTTAACATATTTTAAAGGAAAATACTTTCCTTTTTTACTATTCTAGGGCAGAGGTTGTTAAATATTTTGGTTTCAGGACCTTTTTTTTTTTCTTAAGTTTATTTACTTATTTTGAGAGAGACAGAGACAGCACAAGCGGGGGAGGGGCAGAGAAAAAGGGAGAGAAAAACCCAAGCAGGCTCCATGCTGTCAGCTCAGAGCCCGATGTGGGGCTCGAACTCATGAAACGTGAGATCATGACCTGAACTGAAACCGAGTCAGACGCTCAACTGACTGAGCCACCCAGGCACTCCTCAGGACCTTTTTTAATACTTCTTAAAATTACTGAGGACCCAGGGGCACGTGGGTGGCTCAGTTGGTTAAGTGTCTGACTTTGGCTCAGGTCATGATCTCACAGTTTGTGGGTTCCAGCCCTGTGTCGGGCTCTGAACTCTACACTGACAATGTGGAGTCTGCTTGGTATTCTCTCTTTCTCCCTCTCTCTCTGCCCCTCCCTGACTTGTGCTTTCTCTCTCAAAATAAACTTAAAAAATAAAATAAAATTACTGAGGACCCAAAGAACTTTTGCTTTCATGTGTTATCCTATCAATACTGACCGCGTTATCTCTGTAACAGAATTGCTAGATTCTCAAATTTGCTGTATTCAATTTGTTGCAATTCACATGTAATGCAGCCTCTGGAAAACCCCACTGTACACTTCTGAGAAAAACGGTAAAAAAGCCAATGTCAAGGGAAGAGCCAAGATGGTGGAACAGCATGGAAGTTTTTTGTGTGTCTGGTGTCCATGAAGTACAGCCAGACCAACACTAAACCACCCTACACACCTAGAAAACTGACTGGAGGATTAATACAACAATCATACAACCTGAACCACAGAATTCAGCAGGTCCGTGGTGCAGAGAAGTGAACTTGGGGAGTGAGAAGGTGCAGGAAGGGAGGTGCTTTTGCCAGCAGAGAGAGGACGGAGACGGGGGTAGGGGAGAATACAGGGAAAAGCACCCCTCCCCAAAAGCAGCTAGAGAGAAAGTGGAAAATTGGAAACAGCTGCAGGGACTAAACTAAAAAGGGAGAAAGGATAAAGGAGACGGTTTAAATTCCATTAAGACTGTTAACAAGGGGAGTGCAGAGTCTGCAACTCCGCAGCTCGATACCTGGCAGTGCTCTGGTGGGAAGGGCGAATCCCCAGGAACAGAGTGGGGTCCGGGAGGATCTTGGGCCACACGGGGAAAAGCGGTTCTACTGCTGGAAGGACATTTGGTAGAGACTGTTGAAGCCACCTGGTCCCAGCAGACCCCAGAAAACAGCCACATTCACTGGTGCTGGAACAAGGTCGTTAAGGGTGAAGCCTGGTGCCAGATGTGTGTTGTGATTTTCTATAATCCCTGAAAAGCTGCTGCCACGCTATCTCACCAACTTTTTCTGGGGCGGGCTGGCACCTGGCCATAGTCTCAGGGCACCGGCAGCAGCAGGGTCCAGCAAGCGTTCCTGTGTGCGCCGACATTCAGCCATTGCCAATTCAGCCATTGCTCAGTGAGACCCTCCCACAGAGGGGCAGAACAGGTCAAAGCTGCAGTCCTTCAGAAGTAAGGGGTTGGGGAAAACAGCCGCATCTGAGACAAAACTCGGGAGAGAGGTACTGCCTGGGGCCTGGTCACGGAGAGCGAAAAAGCAGGGAGTGGACGAAGGCTGAAGACAGAGGAGGGGTGCGCGACTGCTGATCCAGGAGAACAGACTGGGTAGCTGGGTGGCGCCATTTTCACTGCTCCCGCGCATGCGCATACACACCTACCACGAGCCCAACCCTTCACCCCACTAGGCTAGCAGTGCCATCTAGTGGACAGCAGAGCCATTATGCTGAGCCCCACCCAACTGGGCCAACTTCGCTCTTCAAGAACACAAGTCTCACTGCCAGCTTAGTTTATGGACTCTAAAGCGCTACATAGACTGACTTCTAAGGGAAAACGAAGTAATTTCAGTCCTACTTCAATCTGGTAGTAGGTTCATCTATTCAATTTTCTTTTTTTTTCTCTTTTACACTTCTTTTTCTTGAATACAAAAAGAGAAAAAATTCATTTTTATTTTCAATTTTTATTAAAAATATTTTTATTTAATTTTTATTAATTTTTTACTTTTGTGTAAATTTTTTCAAGTTTTATTTTACTTTCATCATTTTATTTTAGTCTCCTTCAGTGTATTCACCTTTTCAAATTTTCAAACAATCTTTTTCCTTTTTTTTCGTTTTTCTTTTTCTTGAATGCAGAAAGAGAAAAACTTCATTTTCATTTTTAATTTCTATTAAAAATACTTTGATTTTTTACTATATTTTTTGCTTTGATGTGAATTTTTTCAAATTCTATTTTACTTCCATCATTTTATTTTAGTCTACTACAGTGTATTCATTTTTTCAAATTCTCAAACGATTTCCTTTTTTTCCTTTTCCCCCTCCTTTTTTTTCTCTAATCTGTCAAACCACATTCAACACCCAGACCAAAACACACCTAGGATTTAGCATCATTTATTTGATTTTTGTGTGTGTGTTTTAAATTTTTTAATTTTAATATTTTTTTGATTTTAATTTTTTTAATTTTAATTTTTCTGCCTCATTAATTCCTTTTCTCCCTTCAAAATGACAAAACAAGGGGCGCCTGGGTGGCGCAGTCGGTTAATGTCCGACTTCAGCCAAGTCACGATCTCGCGGTCTGTGAGTTCGGGCCCCGCGTCGGGCTCTGGGCTGATGGCTCGGAGCCTGGAGCCTGTTTCCGATTCTGTGTCTCCCTCTCTCTCTGCCCCTCCCCCGTTCATGCTCTGTCTCTCTCTGTCCCAAAAAAAAAAAAAAAAGAGTTGAAAAAAAAATGACAGGGGTGCCTGGGTGGCTCAGTCGGTTAAGCGGCCGACTTCGGCTCAGGTCATGATCTCACAGTCCGTGAGTTCGAGCCCCACATTGGGCTCTGTGCTGACAGCTCAGAGCCTGGAGCCTGCTTCAGATTCTGTGTCTCCCTCTCTCTCTGACCCTCCCTCATTCATGCTCTGTCTCTCTCTGTCTCAAAAATAAATAAACATTAAAAAAATTAAAAAAAAAAAAAAAGAAAAAAAAATGACAAAACGAAGGAATTCACCCCAAAAGAAAGAGCACGATGAAATGACAGCCAGGGATTTAACCAACACAGATACAAGCAAGATGTCTGAACCAAAATTTAGAATCACGATATAGTAAGAATACTAGCTGGAGTCGAAAATAGATTAGAATCCCTTTCTGCAGAGATAAGAGAAGTAAAAAACAGCCAGAATGAAATTAAAAATGCTATAACTGAGCTGCAATCACGGATGGATGCAGCAGCGGCAAGGATGGATGAAGCAGAACAGAGAATCAGCAATATAGAGGACAAACAAACATAGAGAATAGTGAAGCAGAAAAAAAGAGGGAGATGAAGGCAAAAGAGCACGATTTAAGAATTAGAGAAATCAGTGACTCATCAAAAGGAACAACACCAGAATCATAGGGGTCCCAGAAGAGGGAGAAATAGGGGTAAGAAGGGTTATGTGAGCAAATCATAGCAGAAAGCTTTCCCAACCTGGGGAAAGACACAGACATCAAAATCCAGGAAGCACAGAGGACGCCCATTAGATTCAACAAAAACCAACCATCAACAAGGCATATATCATAGTCAAATTCACAAAATACTCAGGCAAGGAGAGAATCAGGAAAGCAGCATGGGGGGGGCGGGGGGGGGGGGGAAGTCCCTAACCTACAAGGAAGACAGATCAGGTTTGCAGCAGACCTATCCACAGAAACTTGGCAGGCCAGAAAGGAGTGGCAGGATATATTCAGTGTGCTGAATCAGAAAAATATGCAGCCAAGAATTCTTTATCCAGCAAAGCTGTCATTCCAAACAGAAGGAGAGATATAAAATATCCCAGACAAACAAAAATTAAAGGAGTTTGCGACCACTAAACCAGCCCTGGAAGAAATTTTAAGGGGGGGGGGGGGACTCTCTGAGGGGAGAAAAGATGGGGGGGGAAATACATATATATATAAATACCAAAAGCAACAAAGATTAGAAAGGACAAGAGAACACCACCAGAAACTCCAACTCTACAAGCATCATAATGGCAATAAATTTATATCTTTCAGTACTCACTCTAAACGTCAATGAACTCAATGCTCCAATCAAAAGATATAGGGTAACAGAATGGGTAAGAAAGCAAGATTCATTTATATGCTGTTTACAAGAGACCCACTTTAAAACAAAAAGAAATTTTTTTTACATTTTATTTATTTTTGAGAGAGAAAGAGAGAGACAGAGCACGAGCGGGGGAGGGGCAGAGAGAGGGAGACACAGAATCCGAAGTAGGCTCCAGGCTCAGAGCTATCAGCACAGAGCCCAATGCAGGGCTCGAACCCACAAACCATGAGATCATGATCTGAGATGAAGTCAGCTGCTTAACAGACTGAGCCACCCAGGCGCCCCACAAGAGACCCACTTTAAACCTAAAGACACCTTC
The DNA here is from genome assembly GCF_024362965.1 of Panthera pardus. NCBI lineage: Eukaryota > Metazoa > Chordata > Mammalia > Carnivora > Felidae > Panthera > Panthera pardus. The sequence goes on from NW_026526876.1 coordinate 56,895,871, forward strand.
AGATTGAAAATAAGGGGATGGAGAACCATCTATCATGCCAATGGTCAATAAAAGAAAGCCGGAGTAGCCATACTTATATCAGACAATCTAGACTTTAAAATAAAGACTGTATCAAGAGATGCAGAAGGGCATTATATCATAATCAAGGGGTCTATCCTCCAAGAAGACCTAACAATTGTAAACATTTATGCACCAAATGTGGAAGCACCCCAATATATAAATCAATTAATCACAAACATAAAGAAATTCTTCGATGGTAATACCATAATAGTAGGAGACTTCAACACCACACTCACAGCAATGGACAGATCATCTAATCAAAAAATCAACAATGAAACAATGGCTTTGAATGACACACTGGACCAGATGGGCTTAACAGATATATTCAGAACATTTCATCCTAAAGCAGCAGAATATACATTCTTCTCCAGTGCACATGGAACCTTCTCCAGAATAGACCATACACTGGGACACAAATCAGCCCTAAGTAAGTACAAAAAGATTGAGATCATACCATGCATACTTTCAGACCACAACGCTATGAAACTCGAAATCAACCACAAGAAAAAATTTGGAAAGGTAACAAATACTTGGAGACGGAAGAACATCCTACTAAAGAATGAATGGGCTAACCAAGAAGTTAAAGAAGAAATTAAAAAGTATATGGAAGTCAATGAAAATGGTAACACCACAACCCAAAACCTCTGGGATTCAGCAAAGGCCATCATAAGAGGAAAGTATATAGCAATCCAGGCCTTCCTAAAGGAGGAAGAAAGATCTGATACACAACCTAACCTTATGCCTTAAGGAGCTGGAAAAAGAACAGCAAATAAAACCAAAAACTAGCAGAGGACAGGAATTAACAAAGATTAGAGCAGAAATTAATGCTATTGAAACCAAAAAAAAAACAGAACAGATCAATGAAACCAGGAGCTGGTTCTTTGAAAGAATTAACAAAATTGATAAACCACTAGCCAGTTTGATCAAGAAGAAAAAGGAAAGGACCCAAATAAATAAAATCAAGAATGAAAGAGGAGAGATCACAACTGACACAGCAGAAATAAAAACAACAATAAAACAAGAGTACAGGGCCAGATGGCTTTCCAGGGGAATTCTACAAAACATTTAAGGAAGAGTTAACACTGACTCTCTTGAAGCTGTTCCAAAAAATAGAAAAGGAAAGAAAACTTCCAAACTCTTTCTATGAAGCCAGCATTACCTTGATTCCAAAACCAGACAAAGACCCCACTAAAAAGGAGAACTATAGACCAATTTCCCTGATGAACATGGATGCAAAAATCCTCAACAAGATATTAGCCAGCCAGATCCAACAATATATTAAAAAAATTATTCACCACAACCAAGTGGGATTTATACCTGGAATGCAGGGCTGGTTCAATATCCGTAAAACAATTAACGTGATTCATCACATCAATAAAAGAAAGGACAAGGACCATATGATCCTCTCAATAGATACAGAGAAAGCATTTGACAAAATACAGCATCCTTTCTTAATAAAAACCCTCAAGAAACTAGGGATAGAAGGGGCATATCTTGGGATTATAGAAGCCATATATGAACGACCAACACTAATATCATCCTCAATGGGGAAAAACTGAGAGCTTTCCCCCTAAGGTCAGGAACAAGATAGGGATGTCCACGGTCGCCACTGTTATTCAACATAGTATTGGAAGTCTTAGCCTCTGCAATCAGACAACACAAAGAAATAAAAGGCATCCAAATCGGCCAGGAGGAGGTCAAACTTTCACTCTTTGCAGATGACATGATATTCTATATGGAAAACCCAAAAGATCCCACCAAAAAACTGCTAGAATTGATTCATGAAATCAGCAAAGTTGCAAGATACAAAATCAATGCACAGAAATCAGTTGCATTCCTATATACCAACAATGAAGTGACAGAAAGAGAAATCAAGGAATCGATCTCATTTACAGTTGCACAAAAAATCATAAAATACTTAGGAATGTATCTAACCAAAGAGGTGAAAAATCTATACACTGAAAACTATAGAAAGCTTATGAAAGAAATTGAAGAAGACACAAAAAAATGGAAAAAGACTCCATGCTCCTGGATAGGAAGAACAGATATTGTTAAAATGCCGATACTACCCAAAGCAATCTACATATTCAATGCAATCCCTATCAAAATAACACCAGCATTCTTCACAGAGCTAGAACAAATAATCCTAAAATTTGTATGGAACAAGAAAAGACCCCGAATAGCCAAAGCAATCTTGAAAAAGAAAACCAAAGCAGGAGGCATCACAATCCCAGACTTCAAGCTATACTACAAAGCTGTAACCATCAAGACAGTATGGTACTGGCACAAGAACAGACACTCAGATCAATGGAACAGAACAGAGAACCCAGAAATAGACCCACAAACGTATGGCCAACTAATCTTTGACAAAGCAGGAAAGAATATCCAATGGAATAAAGACAGGCTCTTCAGCAAGTGGTGCTGGGACAACTGGACAGCGACATGCAGAAGAATGAACCTGGACCACTTTCTTAAACCATACACAAAAATAAACTCAAAATGGACGAAAGACCTAAATATAAGACAGGAAGCCATCAAAATTCTCGAGGAGAAAGCAGGCAAAAACCTCTTTGATTTTGGCCGCACCAACTTCTTACTCAACATGTCTCCAGAAGGGAGGGAAACAAAAGCAAAAATGAACTATTGGGACCTCATCAAAATAAAGAGCTTCTGCACAACAAAGGAAACAATCAGCAAAACTAAAAGGCAATCGACAGAATGGGAGAAGATATTTGCAAACAACGTATCAGATAAAGGGTTAGTATCCAGAATCTATAAAGAACTTACCAAACTCAACACCCAAAACACAAATAATCCAGTGAAGAAATGGGCAAAAGACATGAATAGACACTTCTCCAAAGAAGACATCCAGATGGCCAACCGACACATGAAAACATGCTCCACATCACTCATCATCAGGGAAATCCAAATCAAAACCACAATGAGATACCACCTTACACCTGTCAGAATGGCTCACATTAACAACTCAGGCAACAACAGATGTTGGCGAGGATGCGGAGAAAGAGGATCTCTTTTGCATTGTTGGTGGCAGTGCAAGCTGGTGCAGCCACTCTGGAAAACAGTATGGAGGTGCCTCAAAAAACTAAAAATAGAACTACCCTATGACCCAGCAATTGCACTACTAGGCATTTATCCATGGGATACAGGCGTGCTGTTTCGAAGGGACACATGCACCCTCATGTTTATAGCAGCACTATCAACAATAGCCAAAGTACGGAAAGAGCCCAAATGTCCATCAGTGGATGAATGGATAAAGAAGATGTGGTATATATTTACAATGGAGTATTACTCAGCAATCAAAAAGAATGAAATCTTGCCATTTGCAACTACGTGGATGGAACTGGAGGGTATTATGCTAAGTGAAATTAGTCAGTCAGAAAAGACAAAAATCATGACTTCACTCATATGAGGACTTTAAGAGACAAAACAGATGAACATAAGGGAAGGGACACAAAAATAATATAAAAATAGGGAGGGGGACAAAACAGAAGAGACTCATAAATATGGAGAACAAACTGAGGGTTACTGGAGGGGTTGTGGGAAGGGGGATGGGCTAAATGGGTAAGGGGCACTAAGGAATCTACTCCTGAAATCATTGTTGTACTATATGTTAACTAATGTGGATGTAAATTTTAAAAAATAAAATAAAATAAAAAAAAAACTAAAAAAAAAGAAGCCAAATGTCTAATGAAAATAGTCTTGAATTTACAGACCTCATGAAAGGATCTTGGGGGTCACTGGAACTTCCATATTACAACTTAAAAAGTTTTGGGGCATCAGGGTGCCTCAGTCAGTTAAGTGTCCAACTTCAGCTCAGGTCATGATCTCACGCTTCATGGGTTCAAGCCCCACATCACGCTCTGTGCTGACAGCTCAGAGCCTGGAGCCTGCTTCGGATTCTGTGTCTCCCTCATTCTCTGCCGTTCCCCCCCTCATGCTCTGTCTTTGTCTCTCTCAAAAATAAATAAACTTAGGGGTGCCTGGGTGGCTCAGACGGTTAAGCTTCCAACTTTGGCTCAGGTCATGATCTCACGGTTCATGAGGTTGAGCCCCATGTCGGGCTCTGTGCTGACAGCTCAGAGCCTGCTTCGGATTCTGGGTCTCTTTCTCTCTCTGCTCCTCCCCCACTAGCACCTTGTTTCTCTCAAAATAAACATTAAAAAAATAATAAATAAATAAACTTAAAAAATTAAAAAAGAAAGTTCTGGAGAGTGGTGATGATTGCACAATGTGAATGTACCTAATGTCACACCTAAAAATGGTTAAATGGTAAATTTTATGTTATGTATATTTTTCCACAATAAAAAAAATAGCAAATAAAATCCAGCTGCACATATAAAAGAATAGAAGACTAAGCAGGGTTTATTCTAGTATTTAAATAGTTTCACTTTTTAGAAAAATTATCAATATAATTCACCATAGTAACAGATGTCAAAAAAATGTGATAAAACTCAACCCAAATGCCTAATAAAATTTTTTAGCAATCTAGATTATTGGTCAACTTCCACTAATTTAGCCTGTGTTAACAAACAACATTAAAATCTCAAGCCTTACAACATAAACGTCTATCATTGCTCATGATGTGTGTCCACTGTAGATGGTTTGTAGGTCCATACTGTCTTCATTTCAGGCTGAAGGCAGTCCCTATCTACAACATGCTGTTCCTATGGCAGGGCAGGAAAGCAATGGCTCAATCACAAGATGGCTTTGAAAGCTTCTGCTCAGATATAGCTTATCAGTTTCACTCACATTCCAGTGGTTAAAGCAAGATTCATGGATAAGCTTAGTATCAAGGCAGAAAATATATACCAGGAGAAGCATCTGATAGGAGAACTCTCTAGAGATGGACCCAGTAGACAGGATTACCCAATAATTATAAATAAGAAGATTTGGGAATGAATAATCTATAACAGAGGGCAACTCCTCTAACTTGAAAAAGGGTATTTAACATAAACCTAGAGCAAAAACAACTATTGCTATATATCAGCAATAGATGCTTGGAAAATGTATCAATAAATTTAAAAAATCCCAATCAAGCATATGCGCTATGAAATCAAGTGACTACATGATCTTAGGCAAGTTAAACTCTCTTTGCCTGCTTCCTCAACTGTAAAATGAAGATGACAACACCCTATTTCAATGATTCTACAACATATTTTTTCATATTTTAATGTATCAGAAATTGATGATGTCTTAAAAATAACAGCTGTCACCCAGAAGGCAATAATGCTGTGCCAAATGAAAGCTTTCTACTGACACTTTCTGGTAACATCAAGAAAGCATTACTAACAAAGCATCTTAGATTTAACAAAATACGGTAATATTTAGTGTTATTGTGATGACTGTATGAATTTATTCATATAAAACAGAACAATGGCTAACAAATAGCAAGTGCTCAATAAATACTACTTTTCTTATTCTTTGTACTACTGTATATCAAACCAGATTATAATGCTGAAGTAACTGAAGTAAAACTGCATTACAGAACATCATTAGAGAAAGAAATTAATGGAAGAGAACAGTCTAGAGAACAGACCCACATATGTATGGGAATTTAATATATAATAAATGAGTCATTTTACATCATTGGGAAAGGCAAGAACAGTATTTCTAAGTCCTGTTATACTCAATACCCTTTTATAGGGCCCTTTATCTATACTGAAATGAAACACACATAACTCTCTACAGGTAATTTTTAAAAACTATATACATATTTCTTCTTTCTTGTGCAGTTTTGGATACACATATATACATCCATAAAGAACTATACAGAATAAAGGGAAGTAACTTATAATGGAAAAACATAAGCTATTTCAAAATGTAAATGCATAAGCACATCAGAAGACAGTAGTTATCAAAAGCTTCTACTATGTAGACTCACTGTAATCACTATTAATGCTACAGATACAAATGCTGACTGCAGAACTGGTGACTCAAATACCACAAGTGACACTGGTGACAAGTGACCTGATTTTCTTAAATGGGGAACTCTCTGTAAAGTTTTTTTTTGTAAAGTTTTAAACAAAATAAGATATAATCTTCCCTCAATCTACAAAATGGTCAAATTAGGGGAAATGTTAGCATACACTACACCGTGCAAAATCAATACTTTTTAAAAAGTATTTAAATTTTTATTTTATTAAAATTTATTTGATAAAAATAAAATGTACAAAACATATTTTGTGTTTATGTGTAAAAAGAACTTAGGTCTAGGCTCATAAAATTATAGTTTTTCATCTATATAAATGTTCAGAGGGATTTAACCTATATGGATGGGGGTCATGAAATGCAGAATATCTATCTTGCCTGGTCTACATCAAAAACAGATGGGTGGGGGGAGGAAAAATAAGATAAAAAGAGAGAGGGAGACAAACCATAAGAAACTCAAATACAGACAACAAACTGAGGGTTGCTGGAGGGCTGAGGGGTGATGGGCATTAAGGAAGGTACCTGTTGGGAGGAGCACTGGGTGTTACATGTAAGTGATGAATCACTGAATTCTACTCCTGAAATCATTATTACACTATTTGTTAACTAACTTGGATTAAAAAAAAAAATGGTGTAATACTTTCAATACTACAATAAGCAAAAGCCACTCCAAAAATTTCTTAATGCCCCTCTGGAAGTAGTAACACTTCCACTAAAACCCCTGGAATAGACTCGTCAAAAAAAAAAATTCTGGGGGCACCTGGCTGGCTCAGTCAGTTAAGCATCCAACTTCAGCTCAGGTCATGATCTCATGGCTGATGGGTTCGAGCCCCACGTTCAGGCTCTATACTGACAGCTCAGAGCCTGGAGTCTGCTTCGGATTCTGTCTCCTCTCTCTGCCCCTCCCCTGCTTGCACTCTGTCTCTCTCTCTCTCAAAAATAAACGTTAAAACAAATTTTTTTTTAAATATTCTGGACAACTGGATACCCACTTTGTTGAAAATTAATAGCCCCATCTCCTCAAAATATTCCTAAATCACCAGAAGGCAGAGTTGTGTAATCTCACATGGTAAAAACCATGTCTCAACATAACTTCTATTTGTGTTCCTTTTCCAATTAGTAAACAAGATGCACTCTTTGAAGTCTATCTGATCTCTGCCAGTCCCCTGACTAACCCTTTTTCTATTGCTTCTGAAATCCATTCTCTCAAAGTTTTAAAATTCCACTATAGGGGCGCCTGGGTGGCTCAGTCGGTTGAGCGTCCAACTTCGGCTCAGGTCATGATCTCAAGGTTTGTGGGTTTGATCCCCACATCGGGTTCTGTGCTGCCAGCTCAGAGCCTGGAGCCTATTTCGGATTATGTGTCTCCCCCTCTCTCTGCCCCTCCCTCACTCGCGCTCTGCCTCTCTCTGTCTCAAAAGTAAATAAACATTAAAAAAAATTTTTAATACCACTATAAACAAACTACTTCTCATAGGGAGTACATTACAATGTTAAAAGCATGGACTTTGGAATCAGGCAGATCTTCTGGATTCAAAATCTAACTATTACCAAAGGACTCTGTGTGTGATATATGCCAATTTACTTCCTTGACACCTTAACGTCCGTAGCTGTATAATCTTTTTCCTTCAGATTCTTCCCTTCCAGCCTAAACATCCATAATTCACCTCTATCCTAAGAAAACCACAAAAAGGAAAATTCCACCAACTCTATTATTCCTTCAAGTTATCATCTCCATTTCTTCTCTCTTCTCTGTAAAATTCTTTGAAAATAAGATCAAATTAAATCAAATGAGTTAATGGTCAGATAATAAAACAATAAAAGGGATAGAGAGGAGACTGCAGAGCTAACATATTGAGGACTGAAACACCACCATTAAAGCTAATAAATAAATTAAAAAGAGCAAAAAACATATAACTGAAAAAAAAGATATAACTGAAATACTGACAAAGGTTTAAGATAATAATGGTTAATGCAGAGAAAAAGACAAAAATCAAGTAATTTCCCCAAATATATATTTAACTCTCTCATCCTACCTAGCTTTACATTTTCTTAGTCCTTGACACCTTCTTTATTATTATTATTATTTTTTTTATTTTAGAGAGAGTGCACAAGTGAGGGAGGGGCAGGAGAAAGAGAAAGAAAGAGACAGAGAGAGACAAAAGAGAAAGAGAGAGAGAATCCCAAGCAGGCTCTATGCTCAGCATGGAGCCCAACACGGGGCTTGATCCCACGACCCTGGAATCATGACCTGAGTTGAAATCAAAAGTCAGAAGCTCAGTCTTTGACATCTTCTAAATTAACATGTAATTTACTTATCTGTTAGGTTAACTATTTATCACCTCTGTTCCTCCCACTAAAATGTAAGTTCCACAAGGGCCATGGCTTTGTTTCACTGGCACAGAACAGGAATCACTAAAGATTTATTGAGTGAAATAATGAATAAATACACAAAGATATGAAAGGCAAAGATAATCTTCCAAAAAGATAACCTAGCAAGTGAATCAGAAAAAATACTCTGATACAATGACAGTAAATTTCTGTGAAATGAAGAAAAAAATAGATATTTAGGTAAAAAACAACAATGCATTCATTCCAGGAAAAAATTCAAAATGATTTGCATGACAACACACTGAACTTAAAGAAATAAAGAAAATACTAATTGTCCAAGCCAATGAAAAAGTAAGTCATCTTGGAGATTTACAAAAAAAATAAAACACAGTATTGTACTTCCTCACAAGAACATTCAATACCAGGGAAAATAACTTAACATCTACAGGATTTTGAAATAATTTATTATTCGTTAGAAATACTACACACATTCAAGTAGATATTAGGTGACAAAAGCAATAAGCAATCATTCCTTAATAATTAAGAACTTAGGAAACAATGCCCTTATGAGCACATACCAAAAAAGTACTCAACAATGAAATTAAGTCAAAGACCTCAGAAATGGAAATCACTGGTAAAAAGATCAGTGCAGTGCCCCAAATCAAAGTAAATAATAAATCAAATATTCTAGGAATACAAGGATGGTTTAACTTCAAAAAATTAATATAAACTCATATTAATAGATGTTAAAAAGATTAAAACTTAATATTCATTTATGATAAAAATTCTTAGTAAACTAGAAACAGTACCAAAAGCCAACAGCCCAAACATCAGATTTAATTATAAAACTTTATAAGCAACTCTCATTAAAGAAACATTAAAGAATGTTTCTATCAGTTTCTGTTTATCACCATATATAGTTTCCAGAGAATGCAATAACACACACACACATGACACAGAGAAATAATAAATATCAGATAAAAGAACTAAAGACACAAAGAAACTCAAAAAAGATGGGTGTGACCTTAAGTGAGGAAATTTTCAAATTGTACTAAAGGATATATAAAATACCTGAACAAATAAATGAAAAGACTAAAATATTAAAATATCAATTCTCTTCTATAGTACCTATAAATCCAATACAAGTCCAATCAAAATTTCTAGTTTTTTCAATGTGTACCTTGAAAGTGACACTAAAATTCACTTAGATGACCTAAGGCAATTTTAAAGAATAAAATAGGGCAGGGCAGTGGAAAAGACCTAAAGAGAACAGCAAGAAAATGCATAGCTTTGCAGGTAAAAAATAAGATGCTGGTCTTAATTCTAAAAGCAAGGAGAAGTCAATATTGATTTTAAAACCAAGAAGATGACTTTGTCTGAAGTGTTCGAAAATGCATTGGAGAAGCTTAAAAGATAACCTGGAGAGTCACAGTCACTGAAAATGACAGAGTATGGACCAACAAAACTCTTTAACACTGGCAAAAATGTCAGAATCAGGTTTTTTTCCGAACTCTGGAAATTAACCAAAGGCTTACAGGAGCTCAGGGAGCATTTATTTAAGAATAGCTGAATTTCACTAAGAACTTTGTGGTGTTTTAACTTTCCCTATTTCCATCATCCCCTCCCTAGTGCCATGGTAGCCTAAAACAACAGCCCACAATCATGGCAGAAACCAGCAGTCTGGCAGCCACTAGAGGAGGCAGAATGGGGTTAGAGCTCCTTCAAAACCCCTATTCCAGAGAATTATTATTGGACCTGTCTGGTGGTTCCCTGAAGACACCACTCAGTAGGCAGTCTTTATTTGACGTGACAGAGTGCCAAAGTAAAACAGCCTCTTCCCTGGGGGTCTCTGTCAAAAACAATCAAAGACAACTGCTGAACTTCAGGGCTGCCTGCGGCAGTGCGCAGTGCGTTAACAGTTGGGGTAAATAACAGGCTAACCAAAAAGCTTAAAAAGAAACGTTGAGAAATAGGATGCTCAACAGGGGGATTTGAAAGTTCCAACATATTCCTGGGGATCATGAAGCCCACACACGCACAAAGACATTTGTGCCTGATCAGGAAAAACCTGAGAAGGTCCTAAACTCTCACAACTGACCCTGAGACTGCACAAGCAAGAAGTGAAGGCTAAGGCAAAGTTGTAAAATGCCTAGTGGTATACTATACACCTGCCCAGCATGCATATAGAGCCTCCTGGCAGACTAGAGACTTAGTTACAAGTATTTAAAGAAAGGTCAGGGGCACCAGGGTGGCTCAGTCCGACTGAGCATCCTATTTGGCTTAGGTCATGATCTTGTGGTTCGTGAGTTCGAGCCCCACGTCTCTGTGTTGAGAGCTCAGAGCCTGAAGCCTGCTTTGGAATCTGCGACTCCCTCTCTCTCTGCCCCTCTCCTGCTCAAGCTCTGTCTCTGTCTCTCAATAAATAAATAAATATTTTAAAAAATTAAAAAAAAAAAAAAGAAAGCTCTGTCAAATCATTAGCTAACCACCAAGCTAACCAAGCAGAGATTTCAGTGGCCACACACACACACACACACACACACACACAAATATAAACTTTAAAAATTAGTTCAGAAAAGTCTCTGTGTAAAAGACAAAAACAACAAAAAACAACAAAAAATCCTAATAAACCTTGGGAAGAAGAAAGGCTCTGGTTTCCAGAGTTGCCATATTATATTATCTTAAACTTTCAGTTCTGAACCAAAAATTGAGACATGCAAAGAAACGAGAAAAGTATGATCCATACACAGAATGATTTAAAATAAAGAAAACCATGTCTAAATAACTAAAGTATGAGAACAATGTGTCATCAAATAGAGAGTATCAATAAAGTGACAGAAATTATAAAAGAAACCAAAACTCTGGAGTTGAAAAATAAAATAATGCTTATACATTATATTTCAAACCAAAAAACATTTTTAAAAAATAAGTTCCCCATGTGCCAATGTAAGTAAATTTGGCTAAAAATGCACAGATTTAAACAGAGATTCACAAATCAACTTTACATATCTTCAAGGACTCATGATTATACATCATTTCCTTCCTAAGAAAACCCCAAAAACTCCTACTTTATCTCATCTTCATAATCTGGGTTCTCTCAGCTACTTCTCTAATATTTCCATCCTACTGGGAGATAAAATAAGAATAGAATTCTCAGGGCACCTGACTGGTTCAGTCCATAGAGCATGACTCTTGATCTCAGGGTCATGAGCTCAAGCCCCACACTGTGCACAGAGCTTACTTAAAAAATAAGAATAGAATTCTCTTGTCATCTCTCCCACTCCTAACAGAATTCTATCATTTCATTTAGTGCTGTCCTTTTCTCCCCTCTTACATTTTGTTTCTGTTTCACTCCTGGACAGCAAATCAGGGGATGCATTTTTAGCAAAACTGCACAATAACTTTAAATTCCTCACTGCCTATACTGCTGTTAGATACATTCAGTATCATAAATTTACCAGGAATTCATTTTAATAGCATGAGAAAAGTGTAAAAAATTCTTAGTTACCATTAAAATAACCTAAATTTCCTGCCATTTCCATACATCATACACTTTGTCATGTGTATATAAAACTGTCATTTTAACTGTACCAAACAATATCCAGAGGAATAGAAAATCATATAAGTGATTAAAAAAAAAAAACTGTAAATTTATTGGTTCAGATAGATTAGTATTTTAACTTTTTCTTACCATCAGCAAGCCAAACAGGCTTCCAACTAAGAACAGCTTTTCATTAGGAAAAACAGAACTATGAAGACTACTTTTCAAGACAATGTTTTTAAAAGATTAGAATTAGGGGCACCTGTGTGGCTCCGTTGGTTAAGCATCCAACTCTTGATTTGGCTCAGGTCATTATCTCATGGTTCCTGAGTTCGATCCCCGTGTCAGGCTCCACAATAACAGTGTGGAGACTGCTTGGGATTCTCTGTCTCTCTCTCAAAATAAATAAAATAATTAAAAAAAAAATAAATGCAGTTAAATTTAAATAAATAAATAAATGATCAGAATTAAAGTGGAGAAAGATCAAGCAATAATGAAAGTGTACTATGTAACCCCGTTACTTGCTAATGTTTCTAACTTCAAGAATATACAATTATTGTTATCTTTTTCTTAAGTACTCATTTCCTTCTATTCTTCAAAATTACAATAATAATTTTTTAAATAAAAAAACCAGGGGTGCCTGGGTGGCTTAGTTGGTTGAGCATCTGACTTCGGCTTAGGTCATGATCTTAGTCTGTGGGTTCGAGCTCCACATCAGGCTCTGTGCTGACCTCTTGCTCACAGCCTGGAGCCTGCTTCAGATTCGGCGTCTCCTTCTCTCTCTGCCCCTCCCCCGCTCACACTTTGTCCCACTGTTTCTCAAAAATAAACAAATATAAACAAAATTTTTTTAAATAAAAAAGCCAAATCCTGTCATCCAAAATAATAGTTTTCATTTTTCTATCTATACATGGACATATAGCTTTGTACAATCATACATATTCAATTTTGTATTCTGTTTATTTCACCTTACCTCATGCTTTACATTTATTTAAATTATTTATTTTAAAAAAATTTTTTAATGTTTTATTTATTTTTGAGACAGAGAGAGACAGAGCATGAGCAGGAGAGGGGCAGAGAGAGAGGGAGACACAGAATCCAAAGCAGGCTCCAGGCTTTGAGCTGTCAGCACAGAGCCTGACGTGGGGCTTGAACTCACAAACCACGAGATCATGACCTGAGCCAAAGTCGGACACTCAACCGACCAAGCCACCCAGGCACCCCTTAAATTATTTTTTTAATGTTTATTTATTTTTGAGAGAGACATACAATCCATATGACGAATTTCCATAAGCCATTTTAAAAATTCCGGTTTCAAGGAATATTAATGGCATGAGAACATGGCCACAGTAAGAGCTTTAATAAACTGTACAAATGCAATTTTTAAAATACATGTAACATTTATTATGTCCTAAATATTATATTAAGTACATTATATACATTATTTAACTTATCCTCTTAAAGGATAAAGATACAAAACTGCAACAACTTTCAGGTTGTATGGATACTTCTTCATGGCATTATGAATTACTGTGCAAAATAGATCTTGCAAGAATATTGTCTAGAAATAAGCATTTCAATTGCCAAGATTAAAAGGAAAAGTCACTATGCTATGCAAAATGAGCAAGCATCCATTACTGAGAAATATCTAAAAGGAAGTTCCTTGTTGAACCTGTCAGGCAACATCAATTTTGGTCAGAGACTATCTTATAAAATTTGTGAAATACTACTGGTTATCACAAGTACTCTTGAGAATAATTGTGTAGACCAGGGGTAAGTTACAACCAAATCCAGCCACCCCTCCTTTTGTAAATAAAGTTTTATTAGAATATATTTATTAGTCACGCTCATTCATTCATATATTGTCTAATGGCTGCTTTCACACTATGAAAGCAAAGTTCTGTAGTGGGCTTGCTCTACTACCTGTCTCTTTACAATATAGACAGCTAAAACATCTAAGTAAATAATTGTACTTGTAGTAAAAGTACCAGCATGGGGCACCTTGGTGGCTACTAGTTAAGCCCCTGACTCTTGATTTAGATTTCAACGCAGGTCATGATCTCACGGTTTGTGAGTTTGAGCCCCACAGTGGGCAGTGAGCTAAGAACATGGAGCTTGTCCTCTCTCTACTCCTCCCCTGCGCATGGGCATGTGCATGTGCTCGCACTCTCGCTCTCTCAAAATAAATAAATAAACATTTAAAAAAATGTATCAGCATAGATATCCAGATCCTAACTTATGGAGCTCATACTCCGAGATAGTGACATGATGTATGCAAATAACTTACAACACAAGGTATGAAAAGCTAAGTGCTAAGATAAGTAGAGTGACATAAAAAGGATGAGATTGCACCCACTGTATGAAATCTTGAAGGAAGCAGCTTTTGCAATGGGTTTTGAAGGATGGCTATAATATAGACATGTAGGATGGGGAGACTTCCAATGTGAAGAAAAGCAGAGCTGTGAAAAATTACAAACATGACAGTGTACTTTGCATAGAGGAGGACAGTTAGTAAAAAATGCTAATAAGCATTTTGAAGCCAAAGCATAGGGAAGACTTCCAAGGTCAGGATTAGCAGTTTAGATTTTAAATACAATCAAGTTCAAAAGCAAGGAATATAAGTGAATACAACTGTGCTTTAGAAAGATCAATCTGTCAACAGTATTTCAAACGAATTTAAGGAGACAGGTGATAAGGAAACTAATTACAAAGTATTAAAATAAGTAATGAAGGTGGTGGCAATGGCACTGGAAAAAAGGATACACTGGATAAAATGGAATAAACACATTACTATAATAGCAAAACCACTCAAATACTTATGAGCAGACAGTTGCATTTGGATACAATATAAACCTCTTACTCATAAGGGGCAAAAAACCCCATCTCCCCTACCTTTGAACAAAATATTATTTCTAATTAGTTCTGATAATTTAAAACTATTTAAACAGTAATTTAAAGTGCTGGGCTACCACTTTCCAGTTTTTAAACTTACTCTGGATATAAGCACATATTAATATTGAATTCATTTACTAGGGCCCCATTTGCTGGACCTGTGGAAGGAAAAGTCTGATCTTAAATTTGGGCTCATAAATGCTTCTGCTAAATTGCTATAAATAACAATAAAAGGATGTGCATTACAGCAGCTCTTCTCCTGGTATACCAAATGCCTTCTTTAGGAAAAGAACCATAAAATTTACCTTTATATTTTATAAAGCACGAAAAACTTTATTGTTGCTTAAACTGTTGATTTTTTAAATAAGAGATTTTGTATTCAAACCTCACAAATATTTAAAAATACTTAACTAAGAAATTTATTTCTCAGTATAAGAATAAGCTGGAATTCATTAGACTGATCTTATTGGTAAGGCATACTGAAGAAAAGTTTTATATCCTGTTCATTAAGAACTAAGCTGCAGCTTGTCAGTTGGCTTCTGGCTGAGCTCTACCAATGGAAGACAAAAATGATCTATTGGCTAGAAGAAAGGGAAAAAACAAGGAATTCCACCCTGCCTTTTTCTCTACCTAAAACTGAATCTCCCTAGTGGCTTCAGCTCCTTCGGGAAGAGTCCAGTTCCCACCAGATAACCCTAGCCCTTGGCCTCCAGGACCTGTATCCTACCTGTATCCCTCCATTTATCACCACTGGCTCATCTCTGGGTTGCCTCACCATCTATTCTCTTTTTGGCTTAAGTCTTCCATTACTTATGTAACCAGTTCTCTGCATTAAAGTCCCTTTATGTAAAAGAATGGGAGGAGGCAGGGAGGGACAGAATGAAGAAAGAGCAAAATGGCTTAGCCCTAGCTTTCTCTAGCTCTAGCCTCACTGTACACCAACCTCATTTCACAATGGAAAAGAAAGAGCAATAATATGACTATACTTTCTAGATCACTTGTGTACATCCATCCTTCTCAAATATTTTGCTTTGTATTATATGGTGTGCCAAGACGATTTATATGAAACATTAGAATAAGCATATCCATGGTAGGATGACTTAAAAAAATATTTGTGGGGCTGGGTGGCTCAGCTGGTTGAGCGACCAACTCTTGATTTTGGCTCAGGTCATGATCCAGGGTTGTGGGAGCAAGCCCCAAATCATGGAGATGGAGCCTGCTTAGGATTCTCTCTCTTCCTCTCTCTCATCCCTCCCTCCCCCCACCGCTATTTTTCAGGTTTTTTTTTCTTTCTTCTTTGAATTCTTTATTTTTTTAAGTTTATTTATTTTGGGGGGGGGGGGGGAGTGTGGAGGGAGGGGCAGAGATAGGGGAAGAGGAAGAACCCCAAGCAGGTTCCACACTGTCAGCACAGAGCCTGACAATGGCTCAAACTCAGGAACTTTGAGATCACGACCCAAGCCAAGATCAAGAGTCAGACACTTAACCAACTAAGCCACCCAGGTGCCTCCCATCCTCTAAAATTAAAACGAAAAGAAAAGAAAAGGTACATTAAAACAAACTACAAGGGTGCTATCAATTCAATGGAGGATAGCCTTCAACAAATGCTACTGGGACAATTGGATATCCATACGCAAATAATAGTATTATTACTATTAGGACCTAGGTCCTAATAGTAGGACCCCTACCTCATACCATATACAAAAATTAACTCAAAATGGATCACAGACCTAAATTTAAGAGGTAAAACTACAACACGAGTATAAATCTTCATCACAATGGATTAAGCGGTTTATTAGGTATGACACCAAAGCAATAGAAACCTATGAAAAAAATAAATTGGACTTTCTCAAAATTGAACTTTTGTGCTTCAAAGGATCCTATCAAGAAAGTGAAAAGACAAAAGAATGGGAAAAAATATTTAAATTATATCTAACAAGGGACTTGTTTATATCTAGAATATATAAAGAAATCTTGTAACTCATAAAAGGGCAATAATTCAATTTTAAAATACATAAATGATATGAATAGACATTTCTCCAAAGATGATACATGAATGGCCAACATCCCTGGCCATCAGAGAAATGCAAATCAAAATCACAATGAGATAGTTGCCTGGGGCAGAATGTAGGGAAGTAGACAGTGTCTGGAGCCAATTTCTTCAACAGAAAGAAAGCAAAAGCAAAGAAGTATCAAATATGTTCAATTACCTACCTATGTCATTATAAAATGAGTAAAAAGAGAAGCTATCTTTCTGCCAGACCAAAGGAACTATCAGACTAACTGATGCAAAGGTCTTTCAGAAATACAGAAAATGACTCAAGACATAAGCATACATTTGAGGCTGTTTCTGCTATAAGCTGTAGATTTCACAGGAAAACATAGTTTTGGCTGCTAAAATAGAAAATATTCATATTAGGTGTTATTATTGTAGAACAATCAATTGTAACTTCATGCACTACCATAATTACAAAACTGAACAACTACATTTAGCAGACAATTAATAATCACAAAAGTAGTCTTAAAAGAAACTACTTTGCTAATAAAAATTTCTAGGAAATTGGTGACATATTAATACCTCATTTTCAGGGATCTTTACACTAATAATTTTGTTACTTTAGTATTAGCTGTCTAAAACAGTTTTGTGTAACTACTTAGAAATAACTGAAAATCACAACTTCTGAAAAAAATCTTAGATTCCCATGTAACATTAGTGAAGGAAAAAAAAATCAGTGAAAAGTCTTTCTTTAAATATTCCTTTTGATGATTCTGTAAATGATAATATACTCCAGATACACTGTAATGACAAACAACTAAGGCAAGCAAAGACATCAAATTCACAAGTTCGATTTAAAAAATTCTATTTCTAATAATGCAATAGAAAAACATAGGTTCCCTTACCTCATCATCATCATCAGAATCATTCCCAAACACTGATGGTTTTTGCAAAACAGGGTGCAACTGCTGTGCTTTCTTTGGCAAAATAAGCCCATACCTGCATTTTGTTTTTGAAATAGAAATTACACCATTATATTTAAATGTTAAAAAATAATACATCCACTACTTCTTCCAGATGAAGCTACCAAGTCAAAACATATCACACAGCTTATGAACACAGAACAGGGTTTCCACTTTCCAATGATCTCAAAGTTCTAATGTGTGTTAAGATTTTATAATTACTCTTCTAAGTAATTATTTGCTGACACGGGTCAAATTCAAATAGCATTTTAATAAAAAAAGAGAAATAACTGAAGAGATCAGAAATGTTTTAGATGATGAAATAATGTTTTAGAAAGAACATGTTAGTGAAACGCTCGTTTCATGCCTACTAAAAATTTTAAAACACTCTAAATTATCCTTGTGGTCGAACAAGAAAATAGCTGTTTGTTTGTTTTTTTCCAACTGGGTACTTACATAGTTTAAAATAAGTTATTGGGTAATGTGACCCACGAAAAATTTTTAAAAGATTACAGTAACTGAGAAACTTAAGAAGTCACGGGACAAATGCCCATTATATTCTATTGCGCTCATTTGCTCTGTCTTGGAGCAGCTCAGAAAACCATCCCATCAGGTCCAACTCATTTAGTTTCTCACGCTTTGGCCTTTAAAATGCCGAGATGACGGGAAACTCCATCGAAAGTAAGAATTATACATCAAAGGTAAAACTTTCAAGAACATACAATATTTGTCTCTCTTGCGGCAACGTATACCCAGGTCCCTATTATGCCTACCCTTTTGTGACTTCTCAGCACATTCCTAAAACAAGGAGGGAGGGCGGGAATCAGGACTTGAGCAGCCAAGGAGAACAAGGCCCTCTAAGGAAGCCAGGAATTGTCTCTTCTCATTGCCCCTGAAAGCATCCAACCAGGGAGAAACTCAAGCGCGGGGTAGGAAGCAAGACTGAGGGGCCTCAGACCGAGCTTTTGGAAAATAGAAAAGTCTCGCTCTCTGCCCCTCAGCCTAACTTCCTTTATTTCCTCACAAGTTTCTCCCTCAAACTTCGGACTTCCATCCTGGAAAATGTGGGGGGAGGGGAATATGTTCCTCAGGATTTCTCGCTTTTCCCCGCCTCTATCCCTGACGACAAAGTCCCTTCACTTCCAGCGCACTTTTACTCGTCGGTCAAAGACTAAGTCGCCGTGATCTTTCATTCCCAGCCTAACCCTAACTCCCGGATCACTCACTGCCTGCCCGGAATCGCCATCTTGCTCCCGTCTCCGCTGAACGTGGCCGACGGCTACGTGACGCTCACGCAGACGTCAACGTCATCACGTACACTCTCGCGCGGATCTGGGCGGCCTGAAACACTTTTAGCGGATGAATCCCTCTCTTGCGCTGCTTCCGTCTTGCAAGGGCCCGAGTCCTACGGCCTTTGGCTTTGTTTGGAGACCAACTGGCTGCCTGGACGTTTTGGGAAGAAAGGAATTGACAAAATTCTAGGCCAGCAATTCCCAAAGTGTGGTCCCAGGAACATCACCAGGAATTTGTTAAAATGCAAATTCTCTGATGGTTTCCCAGACTTACTGCATTTGAAACTCCCGGATGGGGCCCAGCAATCTGAATTTTACAGAGCCCTGCAGGTAGCTTTGATAGTCAAGTTTGAAAAACACTGCCGTAAAGCTATCGACTTTTTTTTTTTTTTTTCCACCGAGGCTTCAGTGTGAGTATACCTGGCTCAGGGTAACTTGGCAACTGAAAATCTGTATGTTAATATAGGACCCATGCTCATAGACGAAATTATTAATAACAGCATCGTGGTAATACTGGATATAGGAATCAAAATTATATGTTTTATATATATATATATATATATATATATATATATACATATATATATATATATATTTTGTTTTGTTTTGGTTTTAAATTCTAGTCGCTTTTCATCTGTTCATCCACCAGCTCTTGACCTGTTCAAAGCTAGTTTTCTAGCAGCCAAAGAGATCTTTTCAGTTACTGACAAAAGGATGTTAAAATCTCCAAATGTAATTGTGGATTTGTTTATTTCTCCTTTTAATTCTGTCAGTTTTTGTTTCACCGATTTTGAAATCCTATTATTTAGGTATTTAAACATTTAGGATTGTTAGGTCCTCTTGCATTGACCATGATACCATTAAGAAATGACCCTGTCTTTTTTTCTCTTTATGTACTTTATCTGATTTTAATATAGACAGTTTTTATTGTTAGCATAGTTTATCTTTTTCCATCCTTCTAACCTATTTTAATCTACTTGTGTCTTTATGTTAAAAGTGGATCTCATGTTGATAGTATATACAATAAAACCTTTGTGAGTATAATTCATTCTGGAAACATGCTTTTAATCCAAAGCATATGTATATGAAAGTGAATTTCCCCATAAGAAATAATGGAAACTCAGACGATTTGTTCCATAACCCAAAATATTCATATAAAAATGATTATAATACTGTAATAAAATACAAAATAATATAAAATATAAAGAAAAATAACCCGCACTTAACCTTTGAAAACCTTTGTGGCTGGTGTGAGGGAGACAAGAGAGAGAGGAGGGTTATTGTGTAGGACAACTTTCACTACCACTAACGGGGTCACTGCTGTCTGTTGGCTCAATGGAATCTTCTGCATGGGGGCCATTGTATATGCTCACAGGGATGTTGACTACAGTACAATATTAATAAACTTGTCATATACTGTATTTTATTTGTATATTATTATTTTTAATTTGTATCCAAGTTAGCATATAGTACAATAATGATTTCAGGAGTAGATTTCAGTGATTCATCCCCTATCACACTCAGTGCTCATCCTATTAAGTGTCTTCCTTAATGCCCCTTACCCATTTTGCTCATCCTCCCACCCACAACCCCTCCAGCAACCCTCAGTTTGTTCTCTGTATTTAAGAGTCTCTTATGTTTCCCCCCCTCCCTGTTGTTATATTATTTTTGCTTCCATTTCCTTATGTTCATCTGTTTTGTATGTTAAATTCCTCATAAGAATGAAGTCATATATTTGTCTTTCTCTGACTAATTGCACTTAGCACAGTACCCTCTAGTTCCATCCACAGAGTTGCAAATGGCAAGATTTCATTCTTTTTTGATTGCTGAGTAATATTCCATTGTGTGTGTGTATATATATATATATACATATATATGTATATATATTCCATGTGTGTGTATATATATACACACACATATATACATATACACACATAGATTACATATACATGTATATATGTATGTATATGTATATATGTGTATGTACATATGTACATATGTATATATGTAATCTATATATGTATTATACACATCTTTATCCATTCATCTTTCGATGGACATTTGGGCTCTTTCCATAATTTGGCTATTGATAATACTGCTATGGATATTGGGGTACATGTTCCACTTCAAATCTGTATTTTTATATCCTTTGGGTATACCTAGTAGTACGATTGCTGGGTCATAGAGTAGTTCTATTTTTAACTTTTAAGGAATCGCCATACTACCATTTTTCAGTGGCTATACCAGTTTGCATTCCCATATACTGTTTTTAATGTAACTGGGCAATAAAGCAGCAGAGGAAAAGGTCTATATCTGTAGGCAGCCTGACCTAGAATGAATCAAAGCATTCCTAAGCTTACTCTTGTATGGAAAAGCAAAAGACTGTCCATAGGTGCTTTGAAGTGACAAAAAATACACTAGTGCCAGTTATGGGCACTTCCAAAGTTCAGAAAAATCACTGATTTCTGCCAAACACCATGGTCTGAGACTGAGCATCTGGGCATGGGAGGTGATCACCCACAATCCTGCAGAGAGAGAGAGAGAGAAGAACCATTGGCTCAGTTGTGGTGATTGTGTGACCTTTGGCATCACATACTACTCGTATTTGTAAGACATTGCTCATTTATCAAGTTAAAATTTATTAGAATTGTTTATTAGAGGGGCGCCTGGGTGGCTTGGTCGGTTAAGCGTCCGACTTCAGCTCAGGTCATGATCTCACGGTCCGTGAGTTCAAGCCCCGCATCAGGCTCTGTGCTGACAGCTCAGAGCCTGGAGCCTGTTTCAGTTTCTGTGTCTCCCTCTCTCTCTGACCTTCCCACATTCATGCTCTGTCTCTCTCTGTCTCAAAAATAAATAAATAAACGTTAAAAAAAATTTAGAATTGTTTATTAGAAATGTTTGCTTGTCTTGCAGAATACTCACAGAACAAATTACTTGCAATCCAAGATTTTACTGTATTTGGGTCTTGCTTTTTTTTTTAAATCTACTCTGATAATTTCTTTTATTAGCGTGTTTAGAACATTTTCTTTTGTTTTTTTTTTAAGTTTATTATTTATTCTGAGAGAGAGAGAGAAAGAGAGAGAGAATCCCAAGCAGGCTCCGCACTGGCAGTGCAGTGCTGGAACTCAGGAACTGCAAGATCATGACCTGAGTTGAAACCAAGAGTTGGACACTTAACCAACTGAGCCACCCAGGCACCCCTAGAACGTTTTCATTAAAGTGAGTATGAGTATGGCTGCAGTTTTTCTATTTTCCTATCTGTTCTTTGTTCTCTAACCCTCCCTGCTTTTTTTTTTTTTTTTTACCCTCTTTTGGATTAATCAAGACATTTTTATGTTTCAGCTTACAATTTTTATGATGCAACCTCTTTGTTGACTTATTAGCCATACTTCTTTGCTTATTGTTTTTTAAGGTATTGCTTTAGGGTTTCTTGTCTACATCTTTAATTTATCTCAGTCTGTCTTCAAGTAAAGAATATACCTCTTTATGTATAGTTAAAAAACCTTATGGAACACCTGGATGGCTCAGTCGGTTGGGCGTCTGGCTTCAGCTCAGGTCATGATCTCACAGTTCATGAGTTCAAGCCGCGTGTCCAGCTCTGTGCTGACAGCTCGGAACCTGGAGCCTGCTTTGGGTTTTGTGTCTCCCTCTCTCTCTTCCCCTCTTCTGTTTGCATTCTGTCTCTCTCTCTCTCTCAAAAATAAATAAATGTTAAAAAAAAAAAACCTTACAAAAGTATACTTCCATTTTCCCTCACTTAAGTTTTGTGCTATTATTTTCACACATTTTACTTCTACTTATGTTACAAGCACACAATAAATTGTTATTTTTGCTTCAAGCAATTATCTTTCAAAGCTATTTTTAAAATAAGAAAAATATTATGTTTATGCACACATTTACTATTTCTATGTAGATCAGATTTCTATCTAGTACAGACGTTTTTTTTTTTTATGCTTACTTGAGAGAGAGAGAAAGTGTAAGCAAGGGAGGAGCAGAGAGAGAGAGAGGGAGAGAGAGAATCCCAAGCAGGCCCCATGCTGTCAGCACAGAGCTCAATCCCACAACCCTGAGAACATGACCTGAACTGAAATCAGGAGTCAGATGCTCAACTGACTGACCCACCCAGGCGCCCCACAGCCATTCTTTTTTAAACAGTTTTATAGAGCTATAATTCACATACCATGTAATTCACCAATTTAAAGTGTATATAATTCAATGGTTTTTAATATATTCAAGGAGCTGTGCTACCATCACCATAATCAATTTTAGAATAATTTTAATGTCCAAAAAAGAAAGCATATATACATTAGTCACTCATTTCTGCACAAACCCTTTGACCCTAGGTAACTAGTTATCTACTTGTGTCTCCATGGATGCAGTTCTCTCAGTTTTTGCTTCATATGCTTTGAAACTCTGTTATTAGATGTATAAATATTTAAGATTGTTATGGTTTCTTAATTAATTGACCTATTTTTCATTATGAAATGACCTTCTTTATCATGGTAATATTCTTTGCTCTGAAATCTACTTCGTGTGTTATTATTATAGTCACTCCAGCCACTCTGGACATTGACTCCAAAAGAAACTTTAACTCCAAACATTAACTCCAGGGAAAGTGAAAAGATGTTCAGAAAAGGAAAATGATTGTAATTTACTACATGGCTAAGCCCTAAATAGCATACATAGTCATGATAATGCAAATGCTGAATATCAATCTATTCTAATTTAAATTCTAGTGCAATATATTGAAAAGGATAGAGGATTGGGAAATGTTTGTGTGTGTGTGGACGCACATACTGAGGAAGAAGCTGAATCTTTGTAATGCATACTGAGAGGTTAATAAATATTGCTTAAATCAGGGAAAAAAATGTAGCCACACCACATGTTATTTCACAATATGGAGGTACGTGTCAAAATCAAGGGGTTGGGAAACTATGCAAAGGGTCAGATAGTAAATATTTAGGGGTTGTGGGTCTTGGGGTCTTAGTAGCTATAGCAGCTACTCAACTATGCCCTTGCAGTATGAAAGCAGTCATAAACAATATGGGCATCCTTTTCTTTCTTTCTTTTTTTTTTTTAAAGTAAACTCTACATCACATGTGGGGCTTGAACTCATGACCCTGAGATCAAGAGTCACTTGCTCCATGGACTCAGCCAGCCAGGCACCCCTGGGCATGGCTTTTCTAATAAAACTTTATCGTAATAGGCCTGAGCTGTTTATTAATTCCTGACCTAAAGGAATTGAAAGTAGTTGACTCGGAGGTAAGAAAAACAGGGGTGAGGTGGGGCTGGGAAATGTTGTGGTCTTAAAAGACCTTGTATAACAAGATGACTCTTTAAATTATGAGTATGTGTTATTTTGCTTAAAATAAAAAGAATCAATAGAGGGTAAAAATAAAGCCCCCTGCCAAGACTGTCTGCCTCTTGCTTAAAGAGACTGAATGGAGAATTAGTTACACAAAATTACCCAGCTCAATATCCTATATATAATGTGAGCTTTTGAATTGGTGTATTGAATCCTGCATTCTCCCATTGCCTTTGGGATGTCGTAATGAAGCAGTTGTGAGATTTTCCTAAAGGTAGAAGGCTGATTTCTCTGATGCATTGTTTCAGAGAGTTCAACTTCTTCAATCACTTGGCAGAGTTTGCAGCAATGGTGGTACCTGCAGCAGTGAATCAGAGACACGGAAAAGACTCCTAACATTTTGAACCCAAGTTTGGGAACTTTAATTGAAGATGGTGTAAGAACAGAAGCAGAGTGAACCAATAAAAGATGGTATCATTACTACCATACTCCTATTACACAACAGAGAATTCCAACTGTCTTAGACTTCCCAATAAGACCTCAAACACAGAACAGTTGACTAGCATTGGATCCAAGGCAACTGTAGGGACCTCAGCACCCAAACTAATGGATCTTCCATTTAATCTTTTGACATTAATGTTACTGATGTCACTTCCCTACTCTTTCAGTTTCCGCTTCTTTTTGTGCCCTCTGCCTTTTTGTGCATTCTTGTCCCTAACCAACTACGCATTTTCTAAACTTTCTCGCTGCCAACTTGTAGTGTCTGGAAGGCAGTATCCTTTAATTTGTTTAAGGCCTGACGTGACACTTTTGGCCTCTCTAAACTCTTTACTGTCCTTCCAGACACTGCTCTTATTGCTGTTTCCTAGTTTGGCTTATCCATGGTTTGGTTACTTTGTATATTAGGCCTTTTCACAAATTGGTCTTCCTTTGGCAAGGGGTCAACCCCAGTTCAAAAAGCTGTGGCTACAGAGTCAGGGTCACATAGAACAGAATATGGCCACCAAGAGGTACCCTCCTAGTTGTGGTCTATGGAAGGGACAGTCAAAGAGAGGTAAAATAGAGCTAATGACTAAGAGATGGAACAGCTACTGAGGGTAATTACTATGCCTAAGGACAAAGAAATAGGCAATATTTAATTGATATCTATTGAGGGAGGTCTTTATAATAAAATCATTCAGGGGAGAGTAAGAACACAGAGCTTAAGAGAGTAAGAACACACCCTACAATGATGTAGGGTGGGGTTAGGTGGGAGTGGCATTGCATAAAACCTACATGAGAAGAATGAAAATTCCCTAAATTACCTGCAGAAGATCTTCTGAGTCTGGATTGGAGATGTCTGTGGAAGTTAAGGGTAGCTGGTTGCTTAAACATATTTAGATAAAGAGGGAATGGGAAGTGAGTCACAAGAGACCAACATATTGTACGATTCCA
This sequence comes from Panthera pardus, assembly GCF_024362965.1. Taxonomy (NCBI): domain Eukaryota; kingdom Metazoa; phylum Chordata; class Mammalia; order Carnivora; family Felidae; genus Panthera; species Panthera pardus. Next base: position 56,921,633 of record NW_026526876.1, read on the forward strand.
TTTATATGAAGTGTCTAGAATAGGCAAATCCATAGAAAAAGAAAGATGAATAATTGCCTAGGGCTTAGGTGGGGGAAAATGGACAATGACTACTAATGGGTATGGGGTTTCTCACGGGGGTGATGAAAATGTTCTAAAATTGATTGTTGTAATGGTTGCAAAACTCTCTGAATACAGTAAAAACCATTGCACTGTACCTGTTAAGTAGATGAATTATATATCATGTAAGTTATATTTCCATAAAGCTTGAAAAGAGGCAGTAGAAGCTTTCCTGAGATTCCAGTATCATTGTCTTAAAATCTTAAGTTGTTGCTGGACCATGGAAAGCCATAATTAAAAAGGAAAATGGTCTGGGCAGACAGTCTCTCCTTTGCTGTCCTGCCCACTGCTCCCTTGCAGTGTATTCAGTAAACTTCTATCTCCTTTGTTCTGCCCTGGGTGAATTCTTTCACTGCCCCTGCCACCATTCTCCACCCAATCTGGATGACCTGGCATTTTGTGGCCCATATGGGGAATCTCTGCTGGGCCCAGACTCTCCCTGGATTCTCCAGGAATTTCTCAGGACTTTTCCTCAGAGAACCATCTCTAGTAGTCATTGAGGAACTGATGACCTTGGCTGAGGTCACTCCTTGGTAAGGAGTCAAAGCCCCCAGAGGGAAATTGCCAGACTGCCCTTGCCTGAAAGGGTGAGGGGTTTCCCCTCTTGACCTTCAGAGGAATCCTTTCTTCCCTCACCTTTCTCTTTTCAGCCCTTTGGCAGTCTAACCCTAGTACTCCACCACAACTGAAGCTTTCTGGCCAGGGCAGCTATCCCCATGTGGTCTGAAGGTCCAAGGGCAAACAGGTTCGACACCTCATGCCTGTGAGGGCGAAGACTGCTTTCCTCTCCTCTCCCACTCCATCCCCCTGAGGTCTCTGTTACCAATTTGCAGCACATTTGGCAGCAGAAGCTCATCCAGGACAAATCTGCACCCATTACAGACTCGGTTGGGACTCTTTCTGATGCTGGCTGACGCTCAGCTGCCTTTCTTCCTCCTCCCCTGCACGCTTTTTTCCTTTGTTCCCTCAGATCCAACACCATCTTGATCTACAGGCAAAATACATTCCTACCTGTCTGAGTGAATCCAACAATTATGTATAGGAATGATTATTCAATAAGGATTCCAGGCCATGCCATCAGAGGGTCCCCTCTCCCTAAATCCCATGGACCTGGCTACCAGTGAATTTCACTCCAATCTCCTTTCAGCACATTAAATAATACCATGTTCTGGTCTATAACTGCACAGAACCCCTGATGGACCCACAAGTTGAGGTAGAGACGTGCACCCACCCTGTCTAGCAAGAAGCAGCTACTGAAGATGAGACCTCTACTCAAATACCAAAGATTTGTCATTGTTGATCTGTCAGGGTGGAATCCAGAGGCTGTTTTACGCAACAGGTTTGAGCAATGGAAACCTGAGTAAGGCAAAAGGGCCCAGAGTGATAACCAGGCTGCATGCAAACAGGCTCATTAAATGACCCACCTCAAAAAAGCCATAGGCCCCAGCTGACCAATGGGCTACTTACAACCAGGCAGTTACCAAAAAAGGAAAATTCCATAGGTTCCCATACCTCATTTCACCCCATAACTATAGGCCCCCACCACCGCCTCCTGGCAGACAGCCTATCCTTTGCTGTCCTGCATGCCACTGCTCCCTTACAGTGTTTTCAAAAAACATCTGTCTCCTTTAAAAAAGGGCGGGGGGGGGGGGGGAGGCGTGGCTCAGTTGGTTAAGTATCTGGCTCTTGATTTCAGCTCAGGTCACGATCTCATGGTTTGTGGATCGAGCCCTGTGTCAGTCTCTGCACTGACAGCGCAGAGCCTGCTTGAGATTCTCTTTTCTCCCTTTCTCTGCCCCTCCCCTGCTCATGTGCTCTCTCTCTCAAAATAAATAAACTTAAAAAAATAAAGGGAAAATGGTCTGGATGGTCAACACCATACCGTGTCCATGTTATGTATAAGCTACAGTAAAGAAAGCCAACAAAAAACTAATCAAGCTTCTGAAGTATATATAACTATAAGTAAAGCAATGTATTCAATAAACGGATTTAAATATAAATCTGTATGTAAATTTTGTCAAGTATAAATAACATCCTCGTCACTAAAAAAGTAAGCTCCTAGTGTTAAGGGATAGTATTTTACTTGAATGATCATTAAATAAATTCAATTAATCTTTCTTGTTGGTTGCTTAATTTTACTTATTTTTTAAATGTTTTATTTATTTTTGAGAGAGAGAATGTGTGTGTGAGCAGGGGAGGGGCAGAGAGAGAAGGGAACAGAGGCTCTGTGCTAACAGCGGCAAGCCCAATGTGTGGCTCAAACTCATGGAACGCAAGATCATGACCTGAGCCAAAGTAGGACACTCAACCACCAGCCACCCAGGCATCCCTGGTTGCTTAATTTTAAAGTAGTTTCTAAAAGACTGATAGCATAATCATTAGTCTGGTAAAGGTTGAAAAGTGTCAGTGAGATGTCTGAGTGCTGGCAAAAGGTAGGATAGATGGAAGCTAGGTCCCCTGGCTTCTTACCAGCTGTTGTGAAGTAGGTAACTCATGCATTGAGCCTATGTCCTCATTTATAAAGTGAGGATAATGCTATTAGACCGCCTACCTTACAGGTTATTGGGAGGTTATAAGCTTGTGTGTGAAAATACTTCAAACAAGTTAAACTCCATGCAAGTGTATGATACCTGTTCTCATTAAGCTAGATGTCATTTAGTTAACTTAATTCCCATGATAATGGTTAATAAGATAGCATTCTGCAGAAAAAGTCCTCTGCTCGCTGCCTAAAATGCCATTTGTATGCACAGTGAACTCTATAAGCTTGTTCTGCAGCCATCAGGATATGTGGCTATCAGTTTAATATCTTCAAGAACATTGTTCCTAGAAATGTTGTTGCAAATGCCCTGAAAAGCCCTCTTCCAAATATGAAATAGGCTTATAGGTTAAGACTGGGCATGCGATCATCCAAGAGATGAGAACTGGTAATAACTCTGCTGCCACTTTATCAGAGAAGGTTAAGAAGGGACCTCCAACCTCAAATTATAAGATGTTTGCAACACATCACATTTTGTCAACCAAATAAAGAAAATGAAGTTTAATTTCCCAAATTTTTATTAAAAATGGACTCTCATCAGATATGTTATTGCAAAGATGAAATCTCACAAAAGAGCAGTAAAGTTTGCTGTAATAATAAGCTTTAAATAAATATAAACTCTTTTTGCAGTTCTTTAACTTGAGAGGTTTTTGTTATTTAAAAAAGGTGTTTTCTTTTTTCCATGAGTCATGGACATTTTCCTACAAGAATTTCTATTTATTGAAGTAACTTAAGTTGTTAAAGTCAGTAGGGAGGAGTAGTGATCGTTGGGGAGGGGGAAAAGGTGATGCAAATTTAAGTCTCTGAAAAAATTAGAAAAACAATTCCCAGTTCATGTCTTAAAATCTTTATTATTTGGTACTCCTTTAATGTAAAAATAGCCATTTTTCCATAAATCCTCAGTCTTTACTTTGCACCTTTAAAGAGTTGAAATAATTCTACCCAATTAACCACAATAGTCCCACGGCAGATACAAAGCTAAAACTAAAAGGAAACTTTTCAATATATCTTATAACATGCATTTGGTTATGGCTACCTTAACTGGATATTTTTTAGATCAAATTTCTCCTTAGGTAGCATTTTCGTTTTGGAAAATGCTGAGGTCAATGTCTAGGAGCAAAATATGTCTATGTGACACTCCTTTCCAATTGAAGATATTTTATAGTTAACAAGCAAAACTGAACATGACAAAAATAGCCTGAATACAGTACCAATTCATTAGCATTTCCCTGGCAAGCTTCCCTTTGGCATTTTTGCATACACATAGGAGTCAGTTTTGGAGGGCAATGGGGGTGCAATGGCACTACTTGTTTTTTTGCTTAGCTCCATGAGAGTTAAACAGATGTGTGCCCAGTGGTATAGGTATTCGATGACACTATTACCAAACTTCCATACTTCGATTCGAGAATGATCTATACCAAGAAAAAAAAAAGTTAGTATGGATTGTTTTGTACCTTTATTATTAAAATATATAAGTTCCAGTATTATGATGAAAGTTCATCAGATATGCTTTGAATCAAAACCATGGCAGAATTTTGTTTAAATGTATAATTATAAGAAAATGGATAAATAAATTTTGATACATTCATATAATAGAATATTGCATAGCATTTAATGAATAAAGAACTAAAGCTACACATTCCATTGTGGATAAATCTCAGAATGTATTATCACAAAAAGCAAGTTGTAGAATAATACGTTCTTTTGGATACAATTAAAATATAATTTAAAACACTGCAAAATAATTTTGTATTGTTTATGGATTCATAAACATGTAAGTAAAAGTAAGGAATCATGCATAAAACTGATAAACATCAAATTCATAATAGTCTTAGCTCTAGAGAGGAAAAAAAGAGAATGGGAGGGATCAAGGAGAGGTAGAAAGTCTCAACTGTTTCTCTAATGTTTTATTTCTTTAAAAATGTCTGACTCAGGGCGCCTGGGTGGCTCAGTTGGTTAAGTATCTGACTTTGGCTCAGGTCACGATCTCATGGTTTGTGGGTTTGAGCCCTGCATGGGGCTCTGCATTAGCAGCTTAGAGCCTGGAGCCAGCTTCAGATTCTGTGTCTCTCTGCTCCCTCCTCCCCACCCTGCTTGTGCTCTGTCTCACTCTCAAAAAATAAACATTAAAATTAAAAAAAAAGTCTGACTCAAACATGTATAACATTCAGATTGGATACAGAATATGGCTCTGTAATGACTACACAGGTGTTAGTCTCTAACTTTGGTTTGTAAACTCTACACCCAACGTGGGGCTGGAGCTCAGGACCCAGAGATCAAGAGTCTCATGCTCTTCCAACTGAGCCAGCCAGGCACCCCTATAATTTCTATGTTTAAAATTTTTCCTAATTAAAATTTATTTTAAAATATGTAATAACTGCACACCATATGTTTCATTTGTTAAATTGTAAACTATTAAACTGCCATTCATAAAAGTTACTTTTTCCCAGGAGTCAGTGACTAATATCCAGATAGAATGGTCCAATGAAAAGAGAATATACTTTAAAATTGAACATATCTGGGTTTCAATCTTGGCACTATCCCAACTAGTTCTGTGACCTTCAGCAGGCCACTTAATTGGTGTTAGCCTGTTTCTTCTTCTACAAAACAGGGATAACACCTCAGAACTGTTATGAGGATTAATAAGAAAAGATATTTAAAAATCTGTCACAGAGTAGCTGCTAAAACAATATTTCTTTCAGGTGCCTCTCACCATTAGCTCAATGTTTTATTCATTTTTGTTACTTCTTATGTCTACCACAGTGACTAATCCAATAAATGTTTGCTAATTTGAGTTGAATAAACCATTAAGTGATACTTATAATTGAATAAGAGTTTTTAAATGTCATCTTCTATCTAATGGCTCATTAATGACAAGTATGTCCTTCATGGATCTGTATTAGAATGACAGAACGGGGTGCCTGGGTGCTCAGTTGGTTAAGTATCTGAATCTTGATTTCAGCTCAGGTCATGATCCAGGATCTTGGGATCAAGTCTTGTGTCTGGCTCTGTGCTGAGCATGGAGCCTGCTTAAATTCTCCCTCCCTCCCTCCCTCTCTCTCTCTCTTTCTCTCTCTCTCCATCTGCACCTTTCCCCCTGCTTGCACTCTCTCTCTCTCTAAAATAAAATTTTAAAAAAAGGATAACAGGGACACCTGAGTGGTTCAGTCGGTTAAGCATCCAACTCTTGATTTTGGCTCAGATCATGATCTCACAGTTCATGAGTTCGAGCCCTGTATCGGGCTCTGCGCTGGCAATGCAGAGACTGCTTGGGATTCTCTCTCTCCTCTCTCTGCCCCTCCCCTCCTCTCTCTCAAAATAAATAAATAAACTTAAAAAAAAGAATGACAGAACATTTTATTTCCCTATATTCTATCCCTTCTTTCTATGAAGGAACAAGATTCCCTGAATTAGATTTAGCCTTTCTATGATTTCAGTTTTGACTTCAACAATGAAGCTTTGACTTCAACAAAAGTACAATACAAGATATGAAAGGCACGTAAAAAGTAGGAAACATTCACAAGTCTCAATTTTTATTTGAGGCTGATTTAAAACATGGAGGTACAATTTTCTAAAACTTTTTCTTTCAACACACACAGAGGCACTGTCTTTTCTCTCAGTTGTAACTGTTCAATAAATGTTGAAACAACATTAAATTACAGAATGGTTAAATTAGGTCTTTCAAATATTAAAAGTCTTTTCAGATTATAGCTCAGTAACAAATGAATAAAACAAAAACAGATGGTGGTCATGAGAGCATAGTACAAATATCTGATTCATCTCAAGTTCTGGGCAATCCCAGACCAATCCACATACATACTTAAAATATTGAGGTGCACTAGTTGTAATTGATTCCTTTTTTTATTAATTCACTTCCTGGAAACTTTACAAAGTAATGCTATAGGCTGGAAAGATTGCTTTGATTATCTTAACGTTCCAGTGTTATGAATCTAAAGTTCATCCCAGAACACACCTAAAACCAAACCTAATTCATTTTCTGAGATATCGGCTCTGCTGCACCCCACAGTTTTTATTCTTTCTGCCCTTTCCAAATCCCCATTAAGAGCTCTGTTCCATTGATGCCTGCCTGCCACAGCGTTTTTTTTTTTTTTTTGTTTTGTTTTTTTTTTTTTAAATTTTTTTTTTTCAACGTTTATTTATTTTTGGGACAGAGAGAGACAGAGCATGAACGGGGGAGGGACAGAGAGAGAGGGAGACACAGAATCGGAAACAGGCTCCAGGCTCCGAGCCATCAGCCCAGAGCCTGACGCGGGGCTCGAACTCACGGACCGTGAGATTGCCACAGCGTTTTTATCTCAACATCCAAATGAAACAGACCCCTATCTGCAGCCATTATTAAGCTAGTCGGCCATCTCCACGGTGACTCAAGGACATGAGGATGGGGAGGGAGGCCTCTCCCTTTCACAAGCCCCTGTTGCTTATTTCCTGTCTTATTGTTACCCAGGACAGAAGCTCTGAACCTATCTGGGTTGTGATCCCTGTTTGCCTGCGTTTTCCAGTGAGAGAGTGATGTGTTAACAACAGCTGTAATGATTTCTCTAATGAAGCCTCCTTGGCTCTGTTGGGTTCCCATTAACAACGGTTGAGCGCTACTGCCCTCTTGTGGTGGATGGACGCCAGATTTTGCCGCTTGGCAGATGACAAGAGCCAGATTGCACAGGTTTGGTAATTCTTTCAAACAGACCAATTTGTTTCTTTTCTAACTGTTAGAAATTGTGTTTTGTTTTTTTTGTTTTTTTGGTTTTTTGTTTTATTTATTTATTTATTTATTTATTTATTTATTTATTTATTTGCTTTGCCTTGGTAAAGCTTATAGTAAATTATTGGAGGAAATCTGAGCTAAAAAAATTGCTGGGTCAAACCCTTGAATCTGTTTATAAACCTATTAACTCAGAAACATTTAATGGTATTTTTGTAGGTTTTAGTTTAATCAAACTTTTAATTACATAAGGAATTGATTTTGCTGAAAGCTGTGGGATAGTCCAGGGTATTTCTAATTCAAACTCCCTTTACAGATCTCTGTTTTAACACTAGATTAGTAAAATCCCCTTTTGGGAATTATAGGCAATTAGAAAGATGGGCAAAGCAAAAATAATGAAGTACTTAAGCATCAAGTTCAAAAGTCAAAGTATAACTGCTCCTTTCAACTAATAACCCAAGTATTTCTTGAATGCTTCTCTCCTTAGCCTTAGTTCTTAGTTTTAGTTCCTTTATTTCTATTGTTTTGTATACCTTGTGCCACCTTTTAACATTACTGCCACATGCAATGGGCTGAATGTCCTGCAACATCATATAGCTAAAAGATCATGTGTGTGCATATTTCAGTCAGTTCTTAAGTAGGTCAGAACACCCATATTTGCCATGGCTTTCAGGCACTTACTATGTTATCATTAACTTAAAGTGATCCAAAATGTACTGTAGAGTGCTGCTTCTAGGATCAGTGTTAAATGGGGAGGTAAAAACACATTTTTTCTCAAATTATCCAAAGTTGGGTAGAAGTTTGTTCCAGACTGAACATTGTGTTCTTGCAGGCATATTAGTTTCATTTCTGTTGGTATAATTTCCTTACAATATCACATTGTATTGGCGCTTTTTTTCATGATATATCTATAAATCAAATATGAGAGGGGCGCCTGGGTGGCTCAGTTGGTTGAACATCTGACTCTTGGTTTCTGCCCAGTCATGACCTCACCGTTCATGGGTATGAGCCCCACTTGGGATTCTCCCACTCTCTCTCTGCTCCTCCCGACCTCATTCTCTCCCTCTCTTTCTCTCCAAATAAATAAACTTTTTTTTTAATGTGAGAATTGAAATCAATGCAATTTGCTTTACAAAAATTCATAGTTTAATGCAGTAGACTCTGAACTCTGATTATGTACTTCCATCAGTAACAAATATTGAGCATGAGCCCCAATACATGTATATTTATTTATAAATCATTCATTTTAAAACAAAGTAGGCAGTGATGGGCAATAGGCAATAATTACAAACAAAAGTCCTATAGTATTTTTCTTACACCCCAAAAGTACAGGTATCAGCTGTTTGTCCTTTTGTTTCCTCCTTTTTGTTTGGAGCTTTGTCAAGGAAGCTTACAGAGGGCTCTATATTCAGTAAACACACTCATAATCTCCCAGTTTTCACTCTGGTCCTCTCCCTCTCAACTGTGTCTGATGTCCCCCAGTCCAGAGACTTTCTATGTTATCCCCTTTGAGAAATAAATTTCTAGTGTTGGGGAGAGGAAGTTGCCCAGTGGTGTGATGTAGAAATGAGATACAGACAAAAACACTAAAAACAGAAAGAAAGGAGAAACAACAGGGAAGAGAAAACTTCAAAAAATAATTATTGTTGGGGTGCCCAGGTGGCTCAATGAGTTAAGTGTCAGATTCAATTTCGGCTCAGGTCATGATCTCACGGTTTGTGGGTTCAGTCCCTGCATCCGGTTCTGTGCTGACAGCACGGAGCCCACTTAGGATTCTCTCTCTCTCCCTCTCTCTCTGCCTCCCCCACTCACACCCTCCCTTCCTCCCTGTCTCTCAAAATAAAGCATATGCTCACACAAAAACTTGTAAACAAATGTTCATAGCAGCATTATATACAATAGCCAAAAAGTAGGAACAACCCACATGTCTCCATCAACTGATAAATGGATAAATAAAATGTGCTATATCCATATAATAGAGTATTATTCAGCCATAATAAAAGAATGAAGTATTGATACATAGACCAAAGATGAACCTTGAAACATTATGCTAAGTGAAAGAATCCACCTTGTATGACTCCATTTATATGCAATGTCTAGAACAGGCAAATCCTAGAGACAGAAAGTAGATTAGTGATTGCCAGGGGTAGGGGTAGGGAGGGGCAAAGAATAGAACAGCTAATGGGTGCTGGGTTTCTTTTCCAAGTGATGAAAATATTCCAAAATTAGTGGTGATGTTTGCAAAACTTTATGAATATACTAAAAACTACTGAATGGTACAGGATAAATTGGTGAAATTTGTGGTATATGAATTATAATCTCAGTTTCTCAAAAAAGACAATGGGTCATTGTCTTCAAGATTATGTTCCCTGGGAAACTAAAAATCAAATATGAGGGTTGAATAAAAACATTTTCAGACATGAAAGTCTCAAAAAATTTACCATTCACACACTCTTTCTCAGAAAACTACGAGAGATACGCTACCTCAGAGCAAGGCAAAGTAAATTCTTATGATAGCAGCAAAATGGATTTCAGAAGGCAACTGAGTAGCAGATCTGGGTGGGGGAAGACCCCAGATAGAAGGAGAATCAAGATCTCTAGAGGGATGGCTTCAAGGCAAAAAAAAAATGGAACTAAAAAAAATTACCTGATAAACCTTCCCCCAAGGGAAATTATATGGAGACAAAATGGATGGGGTGGGAATTGTCAAGAAGTACAAAGAAAATTTAGGAATTTAAAAAATAAAACTAAGGGGCCCCTGGGGGCTCAGTTGGTTAAGCTTCCGACTTCGGCTCAGGTCCTGATCTCACAGTTTGTGGGTTCAAGCCCCGCATCGGACTCTGTGCTGACAGCTCAGAGCCTGGAGGCTGCTTCGGATTCTGTGTCTCCATCTCTCTCTGCCCCTCCCCCGGCTCACGCTCTGTCTCTGTCTCTCAAAAATGAATAGACATTTAAAAAACTTTTTAAATAAATAAAAAAAAAAAGTGAATTATTTACTTCAGGAAAGACAAAAAGTGAAAAAGGAGCAACCAAAATATGTTATATGTTCAGCTGTGGATCATATTTGCATAGGCAAAATCATGTAAACAATGCATTTTGATTTAACTCCAAATGATAATATAATTACATTGGGAGGACAGGATAAGAGAATGGTGGTACAACAGAACTCAACTTTCATCTATAATAAGAGGAAATCAGTTGACAAGGTTTAAAATTGAGGAATGAAAAGATAGCAATGCTCTACAGTATTAAAAAGACAGAAATGTGCACATGCCAGAAGAAATAGTCAAAAGAGTCAAAAAGAATGGCCTCTGGTGAGGGGACCTGGGGAGACTGAGAAGAGAGAAGAGGGATGGGCTAATGACTCTTTTGTTAGAAGGCTTTTAGTTCCAGTTGACCTTTTAAAATACTTTTAAAAAACATATAATTTTTATACTCCTTTGAGATAAAAGATTATTTAACATCCACTAAAATGAAAAAAAAAAAAACTGTGTCAAGGAAATCTGGAAAAATATCTTAGCCTTAAATAGAAAAATGTTCTCATTCAACTGATTTTTAACAGACCTTATTGGATATTAAAGCATCAGTGATGGTACCTAGATAAATAAAACCATGTTGTTTCTCTAATTTCAATAACAACTGTTGGAAAACTTCAAAATTTAAAACCAAAAGCAAAAAGAGAATTGATGATTTGATTTTTTTTCTTTCTTTTTTCCCCCAGGATGACTTGGACTAGAGATGGAAAGGGTCTGCATGTATGGGAAATGGGTCAAGCATCCAGGCCCCAGGTCTTTACTGAACCCTAAACTAGTTTCCCAGACAGTGTGTGAGTTGAGTGCTTCTCCAATATCTTTCATACAACACCCTTTAAGGGGTATTTGCCAGAACAAAAGGAATCTATTCTGAAACTAAATGGATGTTTCCTCCTCTAGAGCCTGAAATCTGGTGAGCATCTCATAAAAGGCACCCTCAAAGCTCCCTGTTTAACCCAGGTCTAACTGTGATTGCAGGTGGGAAAACAACAAATCTCAGAAGGAATCACCACCCAAGAAACCAAGTCTAAGAAGGCGGTAGAGAACTGTAACTAAATCCAAACCAATGAGGGTATATAGAGGGTCCAAATTAATAGGACAAAACAATATTCTTGGTATCTTGTTCATTTCACTTTGACTTGTTTAAAAGAACCAGGCATATGATCACAGTTGCATATTCAGTTCAGTGCTGTGTTCACATTTCTTATTTGTGGAAAGTTGGTAGTGTCTTATTAAAGGTTCCTATCTCATCTTCAGCTGTGCCATGAGGAATGAAGGAGAGGCTTGTCCCACTCTTGCAATGGAGGGAGATAGAGAATAGCAATTGCTAGAGCCACCACGATGGTGGCAATAGTGCTTAGGGAAAGATCGCCTGGGGAAGGTGAATCTTGAAGACAGTTAATCAGGGTTGTGAGTCCAGCAGTCCTTCCCCCATGATGGTGGGTCATCTCCCTCCATTGCCATCTCTGGTGGATCATGGTGGTGTTTTTTTTGAGGAAGCTGGTGAGTTTCTTTATAGATGGTAATAGCACATCTATCTGGCTGCTTTGGCAGAGGAGGAGCTCTAGGGCTCCTGCAGGGGAACTTCTGCAGAGACCAGCATCTATAGACTTAGAGACCCTTGGATTTAGGCATGGGGAGGAAGTATGGCCACTTGGCAGAAATACAGGCTCTAGAGAGCAAAGTGATTCTGGTCACACTTGAAATGAGAGATCATTCTTCTTGCTTCCAAGTCTGATAACATTTCCCGGTAGATAACATGTGTCTAACCCCCTGGGATGGGGACATGGGACAGGTATGGGACACCCTACAGAAAGAGCAGGCAAAGTTGGCAGCATAGGTCCAAAGTGGAGTGGGGAAAATAGATCCTTGAGAAGGTGGTCAGGTCATGGGTCTTCGGGAAGAAGAGGACAACTACTGGAAGTGCTTTAGGCAGAGTGACAGAGGTTGTTGATGCACTACTGCATGCACAGCTGTCTGGGTCCTGGTCCAGGGGTCACTGGAGGCACTGGGTTCCCTTACAGGAAAGTATGTCAGCAACATTCACATGCAATGAATGGCACAGCCTTAGGACACCAAGCTTGCCGAACAAAGCTGTCCAATGCTCCTTCATAGATGACAGCCTCAATCTTAAGGTGGGATTCAGCTGCCTGGAATTCCACCAGAATATAAAATACCCCTTTTGATGCAAATCAAAACCACAATGAGATATCATATCACACCCGTTAGAATGGCTGTTATCAAAAATTCAAGAAATGACAAATAATGATGAGGATGTGGAGAAAATAGAACCCTTGTACACTGTAGGGAAGGTAAATTGGTAGAGTCATTGTAAAAAACAATATGGACGTTCCTCAAAATACTAAAAATAGAACTACCATGTGATCCAGCAATTCCACTTTTGGTATATATCTGAAGGAAAAGAAATCACTGTCTCAAAGGGGTATCTGCACCCCATGTTTATTGCAGTATTATTTACAATAGCCAAGACATGAAAACATCCAAGACTTGGATGGATGAAGAAAATGTGGTATACATTTCGTATATACAACGAATATTATTCAGCCATAAAAATAAGGAAATCCTGTCATTTGCAACATGGATGGCCCTGAAGTCATTATGCTGAGTGAAAAAAAGTCAAAGTCAAGTACTGTACGATCTCACTTGCATGTGGGATCTAAAAAAACTGAACTCAGAAACAGAGCATGAATTGGTGGTTACCAGAGACAGGGGCTATGTGCAAAGGTGGTCAAAAGGTACAAACTGCCAGTTATGAGATAAATAAATTCTGGGAATGTAATGTACAGCCTTGTGATTATAGTGAACAATACTATACTGTATATATGAAAGTTTCTAAGAGAGTACATTTTAAAGGTTCTCATCACAAGAAAAAAATCTTTTAATTAAAAAATGTTTATTTACTTGGGGGGGGAAGGGAGAGAGAGAGAGAGAGAGAGAGAGAGAGAGAAGGAGCAGGGGAGAAGCAGAGGGAGAGGGAGAGAGAGAATATCAGCGGGGCTCAATCTCATGAACTGGGAGATCATGGCCTGAGCCAAAATCAAGAGGCAGACGCTTAACCAAATGAGCCACCCAGGTGCTGCCCCCTCAAATCTTTTAATTATGTGAGGTAATGGATGTTGACTAAACCTATTGGTGGTGACCATTTCTCAATATGTAGATATATCAAATCATTATGTTGCATACCTTAAACTAATACAATGTTATATGTCATTATATCTCAATAATAACTGGGAAAAATAAAAAAAAAGAATAAAAAATAAAGTGTACCTTTTCTAAGACATTAAAAAAATATATATTCCTTTCTAGAACTAGGATGAAGTAGGGTGAAAGTTGACAGCAGAAGTCCTAAGAAAGTGTAGACACATCACCAGCCCTGATTTTATCTTCTTGGAAAAATCATTAGTTTGAAAGGCTTGGTGGGTTAGGAGCTGTGTTAACAGTCCCTCCCCAACCTGGGCAGAAATGACCACTGTTGGTGGTATTTCATGCTAGGTAGTGTTGTTGACCGGGGCTTTAGTTAACACTGCTAGAAGGCTCAGATAAATTTTGAGCCACAAATTGCCCCGCCAGAGGCTCTTCTCTTTCAGGCACAAACAGAAAGGTGCCCCCATGAGTTCCCCTTCTTTCCCTAAATGGAGAGCTTACAATTTCCTAATACAATTGCGTCTGAAGGAGAGAGGGTTGGTGTCTGGGTGGCCTATGAACTTTCTTGATTGCAGCAGAGACTGCTATAATGCTAAAGGTTTGGCAGTGGTGGTGGAAGGGGGGCCTGAGGGCTATTAGGGTTCTGGCTGAATCCAGCTGTGTTAACTGCAGTTGGAATTCCTGCCACCTGAGGACACTGTTGGAAAAGAGAAAGTGGTGGAAGCTTTGGCAATCAAGGCTGCTCAGGAATTGGCTAGCACAGCTGAAAGGAGAGGAGAGGAGGCAGAAATTTGCATGTTTACCCAAACAAAGGAGCTGCATGTGACTATAGGAGTTAGTTCTGGTAGGCAAATCAGAGGTGGAACCTGAACTGAAAAGATTCCCATAAAGCATTGGGACAATGTTACAGAAGATGTCTTTGTCTGGAGATGAGCTAATTGAGGGTGAGAGCCAAATCCTGAACACACTTGCAAGATGGGGAGTTGTGGGGCTTGCTCCTCATCCCCAGCTCCCATCTGACAAAAGGACCAGATTTTTCAGTGGTGAGCGCCTGTGTCCTTGCCCGAGAAGGTGAAACAGCAGTCTGAGAGGACACCAGTGACCCTAGCAGCAGGGTCTGGCTCTAGGCCAAGGGGCTGGCATGTTGGGGCCTACCAAGTGGAGCAGGGACTCAGGTCACACGTGGAGGGGAAGGGCCTACTGGTGCTCATGGTGGGGACTAAATCTACCTTAAAGGGAGGAGCAGCAAGCAGGCACTGACACAGAGATGTTTCTTCTGGATTTTTAAGTCTTCAGTGAACAGTGAGTGAACAAGTATGGAACAAGTGTAGACAAGGATAGAGTTAAACAAGTTTTAATCTTTGGTTTTGCTCTTATTATAATTTCCCTTGAATAGCACCTTAAAAGAAGTGATACCTGTGACATCTATAAATTCAGAGGCTCCCATGAATCAGCCCAGAGTCATGAGGCTACAGGAGAAGCCATTCCAAATACACATTCTAATCTTTATTTTTTTAAGTTGATTTATTTATTCTGAGAGAGAGAGAGAGAGGAAGGGCAGAGAGAGAGGGAGAGAGAATCCCAAGCAGGCTCCACACCTTCAGCCCAGAGCTTGATGCAGGGCTCAGACTCACAAACCCATGAGATCATGACTTGAGCCCAGATCAAGAGTCAGATG
Organism: Panthera pardus; assembly: GCF_024362965.1. Taxonomy (NCBI): domain Eukaryota; kingdom Metazoa; phylum Chordata; class Mammalia; order Carnivora; family Felidae; genus Panthera; species Panthera pardus. The sequence goes on from NW_026526876.1 coordinate 56,936,863, forward strand.
CTTACAGATGCTTAACTGACTGAGCCACACAGGCACCCCAGAAATTCTAATCTTAACTTTTATTTGAATGTCATGTTCTCTCCTGTTCTCTAGCATTCCCAAACTTCTGAGAGTATCTTGCTTTCCTAGGCGATTCGATCTCTCCCCTTCATCTATCTGCCCTGGCTCACTGCTACATGCTTCCACTGCCAGAGACACCCTGAGGAGTGTGGTTGCCTTCCTCTTCTCAGACTTTCTCTGGTTCTCAGCCTCTTGGCATAATATGCACATCACAAAAGTCTAGAAACCCTTCTGACTTAGTCCAGAGTCTCTACAGAGAGTTGGAAAGGTGGAAGGGGAGGAAAGGGACAGGTTTAGTAAAAAACTTCTACAGAGCCATTTTCCCAACTGATGGTTAGTTTTTCATCAGTAACAAAATAGATACAAACTTTAAATTTCTTCCTAACTGGTACATTCGCACAAATGGCCTGAGGTCTCTGGTGGGATAACATACACCCATGGAAGAATGTATGCCTATATATGTATAGATATTTCTTTTTTAAAATTTTAATTCCAGTGTAGCTAACATATGGTGTTGTATTAGTTTCAAGTGCACCATATAGTGATTCCACAATTTTATACCCTCCTCAGCGCTCATCATAAGTGTACTCTTAACCCCTTCACCTAATGGGTATTAAGGAGGGCACTTGTGAGGAGCACTGGATGTGATAGGTAAGTGATGAATCACTAACTTCTACACCTGAAACCAATTTTACCAAATATGTGAACTAACTAGAATTTCAGTACAAATTTGAAATAAAGAAAATCCCTTCACCTATTTCACTCTGGATATTTACTCTTATATGTGGTCAGTTCTCTGTGGCCAAAGAGCTCATCACCTTTTCCAACCTGGGAGCTCCCCTACTCTGATTTCTGGTGACTCTCCTTCTCCAAAAAGTCTACATTACTGGCATATAAAGTCTCATGATCTATCATTTTCTTTGGTTCTTCATTGAAACCCGAAGGTAGTAATAGCCTTTTTCCTTAATGTACTTGTTTCTTTTCCTCACTGCAGCCCATATCCTCTATTGTTTTTTAGTAAATAATGCACATGTAGTCAATAAAGTGGGAGACGAACATGATTCTGAATTCTCAAACGTGTGGCATAGACAGTGACTTTGGGTAATGCACTCAATTATAGTGTTCCTCCCTGTAGAGGATTACTATCAGAACTATTTTTCCTAAAAATTGAACTTATGAGGCACTTGCTTTATTGTGATAAAAATATCTGAATATTTGAATTGTAACTATGTTTTATTACTGTTAGATTTCGAACACAATGAAGTGTAAATTTACCTCTGATATATTCACCAATGAGCCTTAAATTAACTTCCACATGCCTAGCAGTTGGATCAAAGGCACAAATGTTCGTGACAAAGTGTCTGTTAACATACTGTGAACAAAAGAATAAAAGTTATGGGAGCATCAGCAAGTGGGAGTATCCAATTCATGAGTTTACATAATTCCATTTCTGTAAATTAAAAAAAAATTTTTAATGTTTATTTTTGGGAGAGAGACACACCCAGAGTGTGAGCGGGGCAGGGGCAGAGAGAGAGACACAGAATCCAAAGCAGGCTCCAGGCTCTAAGCTGTCAGCACAGAGCCAGATGCAAGGCTCGAATCCACGAGCCGTGAGATCATGACCTGAGCTGAAGTCGTCAGATGCTCGACTGACTGAGCCACCCAGGAGCCCCCATTTATGTAAATTTTAAAACAGGCAAAACCAATCTACAGTGTTAGGAGTCAGGATTCTGGTCACTCTTGGGGTGAGGAGAGGGTACAAAGAAAGGCTTTGGGGCTGCCATTAATGTTTCTTGAGCTAGATGCTGGTTACAAATGTTTATTGTGTAAAAAATCTTGCATTTGTACACTTAGGATTTGTGCAATTATGATTTGTATACCTAAACTTGTGTGGGTTATTCTTCAACAAAAAGAACGTTTAAAAAAAAAAACTTACCATTTTACACTTGTCCCAATTTCCGAAGTCACTTGATAATTCCAGCTCTGGATGAATGAACAAGATAACCGCTAACAGGATGTCATGTACTAGTTTTGTGTTGGCCTCCACCTCCTGGGACTTGGTGTCTGGCAGGTATGTGGGCTCTACCGAAGGATGATAGTCATAGAGTAACAGTGATACAAAGTCTAAGGAGGTAAGCAGTTGGAGGCTTTCCTGCAGCTCTTGCAGCATGATTCGGAAAAAGAGAATTCCTGCCCGCTGGACTTCACCTACATTTTCAATCTCTGAAACAACAGAGCAACATCTCACACTGTTGTTCAGTACATATATTGGTTTTTCATAGCATTCTGAACATAATACAGTAAACTTTTTTTTTTCCAGGAAAAAGAGCCATATCCTATGCTTTTAAACAACCTTCGTTTCTCTAGTCATGAAATTAATATGCAGAAATGGAATTACACTGGTGAAGCTCACAGGAAGAGGCTTTGAGGAAAGGTAAAAACTCAGGTTTTGGAGTTGGACCTCAGGTTGAATACCCACTCTTAGGTTTGTCTCTCTGAACCTCCTTTTCCTTTCTGTGAGCATAGGCTGATCCCTACTTCCCTGGTGATCTGGGAATTGAATAAGATGATATAAGTAAAAGTGCTTAGTGGTAAGTACATAGTGGATGCTCAAAAAACATAAATTTTCTTCTTTTTTCTACTTACTCCACCCTACCTGGTGGCAAGAAACCTCTCAGATTAATCCCACGTAGTGTTACTCTATTTACTCCATTCTAGATAGCCAAAGGTCTCCATGTTTCCTTCTTCCTTCCCTTATGGCCAAACTGATTTTGTACTAAGAGCAGCCTATTGGATGTGGAATCACAGGCACTGGGGTCTAGTCTTGGGTTCTGCCACTAAGCTCCTATTGGACCTTAACTCTGATGGTTTTTAGCTTCTTTATCTGTAAAACAAGATAAGATTCACTTGTCCCAGCAAATGAATACTGTGTAATCTAGTGGAAAGAGCACCAGATTGGGGTGCAAATCCAGGTTTCATCACTTGCTAACTGTGTGATTTGGTGTGAGTTGTTTAGTTTCTCTGAGCTTCACTTTCCTCACCTGTGAAATGAGGTATCACCATTCACCTCACAGAGTTAGGGTAAGGACTAATTGAAATTACATATTTAAAGTGCTTGATACATGATGAGGCTTTTAATAAATGCTAGTTCTATATTGCCTTTATGAGCCCTTCCAGTTCTAAACCATATGATTCTAGCCAAGAAAATGAGACTTAATACCCTTTCCTCTAATTTATAGACCACACTCATCAGCCCAAGACTGCATGAGGGAATTGCTTTCATGCTGTATATTGCTGTATATTGTAACAACTCCTTTTAGAAAGTGCATCCTTCATTGCAATCTGTGATTCCCCCAAATTTATTAAACCCATGAATCCAGAACATTTACGTTCACAATACCTAGGATATAGTTTTTCTTTATTTCTCCAGATATTTCTCCCAATATTTCGTAGCAGGCAGCTTGGACCACCTTTATCATTTTCTGCAGATCTTTAAATTCTCGATACAGTAGCATCTTATTCCTGCCAATGTTAAAGTCAAGAACTCCTAAGGCCTTTCCCGTTCTCTCACGGAGTGGAATTACTATGTGGTTCTCTCCACAGACAGAGGCCAAAATGACTTCTGAAGTGTCTGTACACTTAAAGAGGAAGTCTCTGAAACCAAAACCAAATAAGCATAAGGATATAAGACATCAGCAGTCTCGTAACATTCCACCCAAACATACTGAATCGCTCTTTTGTGCCAGCGATGCTCCAGCCACACCAGCCCTTGTTTCATCTGCCTGGACCGCTCCCCCCTTTCTTTCACAGAGCTCTCTCTCTCAGCTCACTCATTGGAGAGAGAAGCCTTCTCTGACCAAGCAATCTAAATAAAGTAGCAGCGCCCGGGTCGCTGTCCATCTGCTACTCTGTTTTATTGTCTTTTGCTATACTTCTACTTGTCTGAAGGTATTTGGTTTTTGTTTACATATTGTCCAATAAGTACCAGTTGAATGCCTGAAGGAACTGATGAGTATGTTAGGTCAGGTTCCCTAGAAGCAGAGCCCGAGACATGAATGCTTCTGCAAAGGATTTATAGAGGGAATGCTTTCCACAGAAACCTGTAAGGGTCTGAGGAAAGCAGAAGAGGGAAGAAGCAGCTAATTAAGAATGTGAAGGCTAGGGCCGCTTGGGTGACTCAGTTGGTTAAGCATCCGACTTTGGGCGTCATTATCTTACTGCTTGTGGGTTCAATGTGAGTTCAAGCCCTGCATCGGGCTCGGAGCCTGGAGCCTCCTTCAGATTCTGTGTCTCCCTCTCTCTCTGCCCCTCCCCTGCTTGCTCTCTCTCTCTCTCTCTCTCTCTCTCAAAAATAAGTAAACTTATAAAAATTTTAAAAAGAATGTGAAGGCTAGCCTCAGCCTCATCCTAAGGGGAGCTCTGGAAGGCAAATGGTGCCAAGAATCTGCCCCACCTTGGAGAGGTCTTTTATCAGTCATTGGCTCCACCATGCATCTTTGAGTGTGTGTTGTAAGACAAGTGTTTACCTAACTGTGACGCACAGCCAGGTAAGGGGCTCCCATCACTCAAGGGCACTGCTCCAGAGGAAGCTACAGTGTGCAGCCCCTAGCAGAATGTATATTAAGGATCTGGGTAGGGCCTCAGCAGCACTGCTCCCTGGAGGGACCTGAGATTTTCATTGAAATGTAGTAGTGGTTTCTCTCTCTAGTGAGGTATAGACACATCTTTTTCCCCCTTTCCAGTCTATGTTGACATTCAGATGTCATTCTTTTGAGGTATTTGTAAAAATGTTGGTGCTTTGCCTAGCCTCAAAAAGCACATTTATGACTCATAATACCAATCCTATAATGCCAGGGAAGATTATGTCCTTTATGTCTTTTTTTTTTTTTTTTTTTTTTTTTTTTGCTGTTCCCACTCCTTCCTGCTGCTGAGCCACCACTTTGTGTCTTTATGATAACCACAGTCATGAAGCATCATGCCAAACTTTCCAGGCATAAAGATAAAGCTGATTGGTCAACAAAGTTCCTCAAGAGGCACCTGTTGTAAGTTACACACAGGAGTCCAAGATTGAGTCTGGGTGTGCAAGGACTCTCATAAAATTCAACCAGCACAAGGAATAACTGTGGAAAAGAGGTTGAAACTGAATGAACATTCAGATATGAGGCCAAACTAAAATTTAATTAACACATGTGCTTAAATGTCAAATTAGCCTACTGGACTGGGATAGATTACTGCCTACTCAACCACACTGACCTCTAACAAGCAGTCAGTCCCTTTTGTGATAGGTGCGTCCCTGGTTGAGATCAGTTTTGCATCTGTCCGGTTTGTGTTCCTGGCATCCCACAGATGAAAGGCATGCAAAGTAACCCAGAGCTGAGTACTTATTAAAGACAATGTTCTCTGCTTCCTCCCCACCTTTGCCTGGCCTGTTTTCTTCAAATAAAAAATACATGTCCACAGGCTAGCTAACATTAACATGATGAGCTCTGGTAAGTGACATGGATATATTTTTCACAATCATGGTGGATTTTTGTTGAATTCCATGTTTGAAAAAAAACATCACAGAAAAATAAAACACTATCATGCTTTAAAACATGCAATTTTAATATAAAATACCAATTAAATCTGTTTTAAAAAGTACTTGAAGGGGAAAGGAGTTAACATGTCCCACGCAAACAGGAATTTTTCTTTAAAACCTATCAGGGTAAGATTTAAGTATACTAATAATAGACAAAAGCTGTGTCTCTCAGATCTACTATCGCAGTAGGGGAATGTGTTTTGGCAGTCGAGCAAAACAAACATGAAAATGCTTCTCATACCTGAAGATGCATGTCTTCCTGAAGATGATAGGGGGATTCCTGTGGATTTTTGTTAGACCCAGGTGCCTTGTAACCATCATATTGCGTAAAACATAGTCTGAATCCTTGAAAACAGGAAGAGATTTCAACACAGAGAGAAATAATTAAACCTTACTTTCCCTTTAGAGAAGTTTGGGGAACAGAAAAATAGAGGAAAAAATTTAGGAAAGTTTAGATGATGTCTAGCTTGAAGTATCAGGACATTTTACTTAGTACTATTAAGAATGAGGTATTCACGGGGCACCTGGGTGGCTCAGTCGGTTAAGTGTCTGACTCTTGACATTGGCTCAGGTCATGATCTTGGGTTTGGGGGACTGAGTCCTGCATTGGCCTCTGAGCTGACAGTGTGGAGTCTGCTTGGGATTCTCTCTTCCTTTCTCTCTGCCCCTCCCCCACACCCCGATCCCCATTCTCACCCCCTGCTCATGGGTGTGTGTTCTCTCTTTCTCTGTCTCTCAAAAATAAACATTTTTATTTTTATTTATGTTTTTATTTAAAAAAATTTTTTTTAACGTTTATTCATTTTTGAGACAGAGAGAGACAGAGCGTGAATGTGGGAAGGTCAGAGAGAGAGGGAGACACAGAATCTGAAACAGGTTCCAGGCTCTGAGCCATCAGCACAGAGCCTGACGCAGGGCTCAAACTCACAGACGGTGAGATCATGACCTGAGCTGAAGTTGGACACCCAACCAACTGAGCCACCCAGGCGCCCCAAAAATAAACATTTTAAAAAGAGAATGAGGTGCTCACAAGAGAAAAATTTCAAATTACGACATTCTTTTTTTTTTTTTTCAACTTTTTTTTTTTAATTAATTTATTTATTTTTGGGACAGAGAGAGACAGAGCATGAACGGGGGAGGGGCAGAGAGAGAGGGAGACACAGAATTGGAAACAGGCTCCAGGCTCCGAGCCATCAGCCCAGAGCCTGACGCGGGGCTCGAACTCACGGACCGCGAGATCGTGACCTGGCTGAAGTCGGACGCTTAACCGACTGTGCCACCCAGGCGCCCCACGACATTCTTTTAAATAAACAAACTTATTTTTTATAATTGTGACAAAACTGTGTGTTTATATTATTATTATTATTATTTTTGATGTTCAAATTGCATTGTAGAACATTTGGAAAATACATAAAAGTCCAAAGAAAATAAGAACAATAAAAAATATTCTCCATTGAGGTCTTTGTCTTCACCAAAACTTCAACAAAAACTGTTCTGGTCAAGGTTACTAGTGGCTCTGTCATTGTATTATCCACTGATCTACCCCCAGTCATCATCTTTCTCTATAGCAGCACTTGACTCAGTGAACAACTCCCTTCTTTTTCTTTTTCTTTTTTAATTTTTAAATTTTATTTATTTTTTTTTTAAAAAATGGGCTGTATTTTTTAAATTTTTATTAATGTTTATTTTTTAGAAGTATTTTAGTTCCTTTATTTCTTTTTTTTTAAATGAAATTTATTGTCAAATTATTTTCCATAAAACATCCAGTGCTCATCCCAACAGGTGCCCTCCTCAATGCCCATCACCCACTTTCCCCTCCCTCCACCTTCCATCAACCCTCAGTTTATTCTCAGTTTTTAGGAATCTCTTATGGTTTAGCTCCCTCCCTCTATAACTTTTTTTTTCCTTCCCCTCCCCCATGGTCTTCTGTTAAGTTTCTCAGGATCGACATAAGAGTGAAAACATATGGTATCTGTCTTTCTCTGTATGACTTATTTCACTTAGCATAACACTCTCCAGTTCCATCCACATTGCTACAAAAGGCCATATTTCATTCTTTCTCATTGCCAAGTAACATAAAATACCTAGGAATAAACCTAACCAAAGATTTAAAAGATCTGTATACTGAAAACTATAGAAAGTTTATGGAAACTGTTTATAGAAAGTTATAGAAAACTATAGGAAGTTTATAGAAAATTAAGGAAATTGAAGAAGATATAAAGAAATGGAAAAACATTCCGTGCTCATGGGTTGGAAGAATAAATATTGTTAAAATGTCAATACTACCCAAAGCTATCTACACATTCAGTGCAATCTCAATCAAAATTGCACCAGCATTCTTCTTGAAGTTAGAACAAGGAATCCTAAAATTTGTATGGAACCACAAAAGGCCCTGAATAGCCAAAGTAATATTGAAGAAGAAGACCAAAGCAGTAGGCATCACAATCCCGGACTTTAGCCTCTACTACAAAGCTGTAATTATCAAGACAGCATGGTATCGGCACAAAAACAGACACACAGACCAATGGAATAGAATGGAGACTCCAGAATTGGACCCACAAAAGTATGGCCAACTAATCTTTGACAAAGCAGCAAAGAATATCCAATGGAAAAAAGACAGTCTCTTTAACAAATGGTGCTGGGAGACCTGGACAGCAACATGCAGAAGAATGAAACTAGACCACTTTCTTATACCACTCACAAAAATAAACTCAAAATAGATAAAGGACCTGAATGTGAGACAGAAAACCATCAAAACCCTAGAGGAGAAAGCAGGAAAAAACCTCTCTGACCTCAGCCGCAGCAATTTCTTACTTGACACATCTCCAAAGAAAAGGGAATTAAAAGCAAAAATGAACTATTGGGACCTCATGAAGATAAAGAGCTTCTGCACTGCAAAGGAAACAACCAACAAAACTAAAAGGCAACCAACGGAATGGGAAAAGATATTTGCAAATGACATATCAGACAAAAGGCTAGTATCCAAAATCTATAAAGAACTCACCAAACTCCACACCCAAAAACCAAATAATCCAGTGAAGAAATAGGCAGAAAACAAGAATAGACACTTCTCTAAAGAAGACATCCAGATGGCCAACAGGCACATGAAAAGACACTCAATGTTTGCTCCTCATCAGGGAAATACAAATCAAAACCACACTCAGATACCACCTCATGCCAGTCAGAGTGGCTAAAATGAACAAATCCGGAGACCATAGATGCTGGAGAGGATGCGGAGGAACAGGAACCCTCTTGCACTGTTGGTGGGAATGCAAACTGGTGCAGCCTCTCTGGAAAACAGTGTGGAGGTTGCTCAAAAAATTTAAAATAGATCTACCCTATGACCCAGCAATAGCACTGCTAGGAATTTACCCAAGGGATACAGGAGTGTTGATGCATAGGGGCACTTGTACCCCAATGTTTATAGCAGCACTTTCAACAATAGCCAAATTATGGAAAGAGCCTAAATGTCCATCAACTGATGAATGGTTAAAGAAATTGTGGTTTATATACACAATAGAATACTACTTGGCAATGAGAAAGAATGAACACTCCCTTCTTGACATACTTTTTTCACTTGGCTTTTGGGACACCACTCTCTCCAGTATTCCTACAAATCACTCATATTTCTTGCTGCTTCTTTGTCTTCCTCACCTCTAAGAGGTTTTCAAGCTGTAGGCCATAACCTACCTATGGGCTGTGAAAACATTTTAATGCCTTTATTTTATGTTATTATTTGAGAGAGAGAGAGAGAGGGAGGGAGGGAGAGAAAGAGAATCTTAAGCAGTTTCCATGCTTAGTGCAGAGCCTGGATGGGGCTCAATCCCACGAACCTAGGATCATGACCTGAGCTGAAATCAAGAGTCAGATGCTCAACTGACTGAGCCACCCAGGCACCCCTTAATGCCTTTTAAAACCAGTTTTATTGAGGTATCATTGATATACAAAAAACTGCACATATTTAATGTTTACAATTTGAAGAGTTTGGACTGAGTCTTGACCAACTTTTTATTTATTTATTTATTTATTTATTTATTTATTTATTTATTTATTGGTGGAGACTGATTTACTTATAAGAAAGTAATATTAACATATCTTGTAAAATATGCAGGATATATCTTATGACTGTATAATATATGACTGTAGAAAAGACTAATTCAATTGGAAGAAGTAAAAAGGGGTTTTTATGTCTGCCTTTAAAAAGTTCTTTGAGGGGTGCCTGGGTGGCTCAGTCAGTTAATACTCTGACTTCGGCTCAGGTCATGATCTCACGGCTTGTGAGTTCGAGCCCCACATCAGGCTCTGTGCTGACAGCTCAGAGACTGGAGCCTGCTTTGGATTCTGTGTCTTTCTCTCTCTCTCTGCCCCTCCCCCACTCACACTCTGTCTCTCTCTGTCTCTGAAAAATAAATAACCATTAAAAAAAAAGGTTCTTTGATTGGAGCACATGGGTAGCTCAGTTGGTTGAGCGACTTCCATTCAGGTAAGATCTCACCCATGAGTTCGAGCTCCACGTGGGGCTTTCTGCTGTCAGCGTGGAGCCTGCTTCAGATCCTCTGTCCCCCTTTCTCTCTGCACCTCCCCCACTCACACCCTCTCAAAGATAAATAAACATTTAAAAATAAAGAAAAAGTTCTTTGATTAAGAGGGAACCTTGACAATAGGATCAATAGGGGCAGCATGATGAATGGTGCCTGGGAGAAGAACAACTGTTTTGCGGTGTGGAACGTTTACTTGCCATGACCTCAAGTGTTCTCCCAAACCCTTTAGATGAAAAATGTTTTCAATAGAATGTTTACCAAACTGTAAAGATTCTCTGATGCTGGCAATGGAGCATCTAGCTTTTCCTAATATATTTCTTCCATGGTTTGAATCCATCTAATTCCATGGTTAGAATCTCACTGTGTCTGTGTTTCTAGGTTTAAATCTTTAGCCCAAACTAAACAATTCCTCTCCTGTTCCCACCTCTCCCCTCAAAATTGTGTCAATTTGGCCACTTTTGTTAAGATTGGAACCATACTGGGCCACCTGGGTGGCTCAGTCAAATGTCTGACTTCAGCTCAGGTCATGATCTCATAGTTCGTGGGTTTGAGTCCCACGTTGGGCTCTGTGCTATCAGTTGCTTCAGATTCTGTGTCTCCATCTCTCTCTGCCCTTCCCCCGCTTGTGCTCTGTCTCTGTCTCACAAAAATGAGTAAATGTTAAAAGAAATTTTAAAAAAAGATTGCACAAAAAACCATAAAATACCTAGGAATAAATCTAACCAAAGAGATGAAAAATCTATACGCTGAAAACTATAGAAAGTTTATGAAAGAAATTGAAGAAGACACAAAAAAAGGGAAAAAGATTCCATGCTCCTAGATAGGAAGAACAAATATTGTTAAAATGTCGACACTACCCAAAGCAATCTACATATTCAATGCAATCCCTATCAAAATAACACCAGCATTCTTCACAGAGATAGAACAAATAATCCTAAAATTTGTATGGAACAAGAAAAGACCCCGAATAACCAAAGCAATCTTGAAAAAGAAAACCAATGCAGGAGGCATCACAATCCCGGACTTCAAGCTGTATTACAAAGCTGTAATCATCAAGCAGTATGGTACTGGCACAAGAACAGACACTCAGATCAATGGAACAGAATAGAAAACCCAGAAATGGACCCACAAATGTATGGCCAACTAATCTTTGACAAAGCAGGAAAGAATATCCAATGGAATAAAGACAGGCTCTTCAGCAAGTGGTGCTGGGACAACTGGACAGCGACATGCAGAAGAATGAACCTGGACCACTTTCTTACACCATACACAAAAATAAACTCAAAATGAATGAAAGACCTAAATATAAGACAGGAAGCCATCAAAATTCTCGAGGAGAAAGCAGGCAAAAACCTCTTTGATTTTGGCCGCACCAACTTCTTACTCAACACGTCTCCAGAGGTGAGGGAAACAAAAGCAAAAATGAACTACTGGGACCTCATCAAAATAAGGAGCTTCTGCACAGCAAGGGAAACAATCAGCAAAACTAAAAGGCAATCGACAGAATGGGAGAAGATATTTGCAAACGACATATCAGATAAAGGGTTAGTATCCAGAATCTATAAAGAACTTATCAAACTCAACACCCAAAACACAAATAATCCAGTGAAGAAATGGGCAAAAGACATGAATAGACACTTCTCCAAAGAAGACATCCAGATGGCCAACCGACACATGAAAACATGCTCCACATCACTCATCATCAGGGAAATCCAAATCAAAACCACAATGAGATACCACCTTACACCTGTCAGAATGGCTCACGTTAACAACTCAGGCAACAACAGATGTTGGCGAGGATGCGGAGAAAGAGGATCTCTTTTGCATTGTTGGTGGCAGTGCAAGCTGGTGCAGCCACTCTGGAAAACGGTATGGAGGTGCCTCAAAAAACTAAAAATAGAACTACCTTACAACCCAGCAATGGCACTACTAAGCATTTATCCATGGGATATAGGTGTGCTGTTTCGAAGGGACACATGCACGCCCGTGTTTATAGCAGCACTATCAACAACAGCCACAGTATGGAAAGAACCCAAATGTCCATGGATGGATGAATGGATAAAGAAGATGTGGTGTATGTATACAATGGAGTATTACTCAGCAATCAAAAAGAATCAAAAGAAATCTTGCCATTTGCAACTACGTGGATGGAACTGGAGGGTGTTATGCTAAGTGACATTAGTCAGTCAGAAAGACAAAAATCATATGACTTCACTCATATGAGGACTTTAAGAGACAACACAGATAAACATAAGGGAAGGGACACAAAAATAATATAAAAATAGGGAAGGGGACAAAACAGAAGAGACTCATAGATATGGAGAACAAACAGAGGGTTGCTGGAGGGGTTGTGGGGGGGGATGAACTAAATGGGTAAGGGGCACTAAGGAATCTACTCCTGAAATCATTGTTGCACTATATGCTAACTAATTTGGATGTAAATTTTAAAAAATAAAAAATAAAATTAATTTAAAAAAAGATTTTATGGTAAAAAAAAGACTGGAAGCATACTATAGAAAATAAGGGGTTGGTAAAATAATATGCCTAAAAACAAGCTTTTCATTTAATTTTAGTTGGAGCAAGAAACTATAAATTCAGCAAGTGCCTCAGTAATTATTCAGTAGTGAGATAACTACCATAGTTAAAATTTTCTAGGAAACGGTTTAGAGAAAGAGCTGCAACGATATTTTCCCCCATTTTCTTTCTTCTGCTACTGGCTTGTTATTTCCCCCCTTACCTTTCCAATACAGCTTTGCACCACTATATGAAAGTAGAGCATTCCTATGAAACCTTTCATAAGCTGGACTGGCATAATGTGAAGAAGCAATTACTATTAAATCATACAGAAAAATTTTTGAGCATTCCCAGACCCCTGAAATAATGATTCTTAGGCTTTTCTGATACCTTAGAATGCACCTTGCTAATGGATGCACAAAATAAATTGAGATAAAGCACAGATGCTCACAGACACAATTCAAAGATGTGGTGGTTTTGCTGAGTGCAGCTGGGGGGAAGGAGGTCTTGGTGGGGACACTCTTGCTGCTCTGGGGGCTAACTGCCAAACAAACACCAAATGCTATTTTCACTTTTTACCTTTTTTCATAAAAGCAAAATCCTCTTCGGATTTCTTTCAGTTAGCAAAAACAGATACTACTGAGGGCCTTTGGAAAACAGAAGTGGGCTAACATGAACTTCTGGAAGGTGGGAATAATAGCATCGGTTCATTCTCACCTTATATATTACACATCATTTAGTATTTACCCTCCTCTGCTTTGTTTTTCTTGTGACAAACATTTTTTAAAGAAAGAATGAAATATATAGAAAATAGCAGAAAACATCACATAGTAAAAGTAGGTATTGTTTTGTGAAACTTCAGTCTTAACTGTGTGTGTATGTATGTGTGTCTGTAAGGGGTCAGGACATAAAATGGTTTTCATATGATAGGTCAAAGTCAATATAATTTTGAGCCACAATGATTCCAAACACTTGGGAGTACCTCAGGGCTTGGACCTCAGACTTTTTTTCTATCCTCACTCATTCTCTTGGTCACTCCCTCTAGTTTCATGGTTTTTGTTTTGTTTTAGGTTATTATGGTAAAATATACATAGCATAATATTATTACTTTAACCATTCAAAGGTGTACAATTTGGTAGCATGAAATACATTAATGATGTTGTATAACCCAGTCTCACAGTTTTCAGTACCATTTATTTGCTAGACTGGATTTTTTCCCCCAATACTAGCTCATATATTCAACTGTCTTTTTAATATCTCCACTTAGATGTCTAACAGGCATTTTAAGTTATAGTTAAAAAATATTTTTCAATTTATTAGGTAAAAAGTTAACTTTTATTTAACTGTATTTATTTCATTATAAGAACAATGGAACATTTTTTCCATATGTTTATTGAGCATGGTTTTTTTAAAATTTTTTTTAGTAGACTTGTCTTTTGCTTTTTTTCTTTTGGATTTTTTTAAAAATCTTATTGATTTGTGTAGAGCAGTGTTAACCCTTTGTTAAATATGTGGTAATTTCCCCCGATTCACCTAAAGCAACTTATTTTGTCTATAATTTTGGTGCAAGGAAGTTGCACATGATTATGCCATCAATGTATCAGCCTCACTTTAATTGTTTCAACTTTGGTGTAGGGTTAGCCATTCTTCCCCAAAGATGGTAAATTCCCTCTCATCCTGCATTTTCTTAGCAATGCTCATGCACTTATTTATTCTTTCTCCGAATGAAAATTAAAATCATTTGGTCAACTTAAAAAATTGGGGGATTTTTCTTAGAGTTTTTTGGAAGAAGTTATATATATTTTAGAAAGAGAGAGAGAGGGAGTGAGCGGGGAAGGGGCAGAGGGAGAGAGAGAGAGAATCCTAAGCAGGCTCCAAGCTCAGCTCAGAGCCCAACCCAGGGCTCCATCCCACGACCCTGAGATCATGACCTGAGCCAAAATCAAGAAATCAAGGACCAAATGCTCCACAGACTGAGCCACCCAGGAGCCCCAATCAGGGACTATTTGTAAAGGCCTGGGTAGTATATAGAATCCCAGGCCTAGTAACAATAGGGAGTTGTTACCACACTTAGCCTGAAGAGGCAAGGGAAGAAAGTGACTACTAGAACCTGGAGAGGACAGCTGTATGGAGAGAGTCACCTGACTGAAGGTGTAGTGGCCTTTAGTAGAAGAGTACAGCCAATCTACAGCAACCTGGCAGAGAGACTGCCAGAAGCAAATTACCCCAGCCTCACTCTCCGCGTGTCCTGCATCTCCTATTGGTATGTCTCATCGGACAAACCTAAACAGAAGCCAAGGAGCCTATTGATACTGTCTACTTTTTGAAGCAGAGCGGGTTGGAGAAGAGAGCAGAATAGACTGGAGAAGCTGCAGATGAGGAAGGAGGAGGTTTAGGAAGTTAGTAGAATTAAGTGCTTGGAAAAAGGTATCCCTACTGTCACCCACAGCCATTTTTAACACCAAAACCTCACCTATCTTCCACTTAGGACAAACCCCTGACTACACCCTTGGACAGGTGCACTGGTCTCTGCCCAGCTGTGACCTCACCCAGACCCTGGGCTGCAGAGTGGTCCTCCTCCTCATTCTGGGGATGATCTTTTTCCCTCCATAACATGACTTAGATGGACAGTGACCCTTGTGATCTTGTCCACAGCATTGCGATTGTGAAAACTACATGCCCCTGAAGGCACACTTTTTGTTGACTGCTGTGGGTGATTTTAACTTTCTTCACAGTGCCCCAGATATCATTTCCCTTAGGGCCCAAACAGGGGTCTTCTTAGGTGTGGACACTGGCCAAGTCAAATCCTCCCCAGATCCCACACTATGACAGTGGTCCATCAGACCTGGTGGTCTGTCCCCCACACCAAATGGTCCTCACCCACCTCACCCCCCACTGAGTTGTCCACCTCCCTTCTGAGGGTACTTGGAGGTTCCCATTCCTACCCCACCCCCAGGAGCAGCACCCAGGACTAGGGTTCTCCACCTCCTCAGTCTGTTCGCTCCATCAGAGAGCTCTGTGATTCCGCTCTTTGGCCAAGGCCTCATCAGCTTTGTCCAGCCACTGAGAGAAGAAAGAAGAAGCCCGGAGAGAAGGGGAGAGACACATGTGGAGGGCTAGCCGAGGGACTGAGAGACCACCAAGGTGATGCTATCACCTGATCAGGCACCACGCAGGATTGTTTAGCCTTTTTTTTGTTTGTTTGTTTATTGATTTATTTTGAGAGAGAGAGAGAGAGAGAGAGAGAGAGCAGGAGGGGCAGAGAATCCCAAGCAGGCTCCACACCCAGAGCAGAGCCCAATGCAGGGCTCTGAAAACTCATGAATTTTGAGATCATGACCCGAGCCAAAACCAAGAGCCAGATGCTTAACTGACCAAGCTACCCAAGCACCCTTCTTTTTTCTTTTTTAATGTTTATTTATTTATTGAGAAGGAGAGAGCAGGAGAGGGCCAGAGAGAGAGAGAGGGAATCCCAAGCAGGCTCCATGCTGTCAATGTAGAACCCGACATGGGGCTCGATCCCATGAACTGCAAGATTATGACCAAAACCAAGAGTCAGATGCTTAATCGACTGAGGTCTCCAGGCACCCCTTTCTTAAAAGGAAGACAGACACCTTTCCACCCATTCTCACTACATGCAAAATCTTAACATTAAAATTAAGTGTCAAAAAAAAAAAGGAGAGAGAGGCAAACCAAGAAACAGACTCTTAACTATAGAGAACAAACTGATGGTTACTGGAGAGGAGGTGGATGAAGGTGGGGGGGGATCGGTTACATAGGTGATGGAGATTAAGGAGGGCATTGGTTGTGATGAGCACCAGGTGCTGTATGTAAGTGATGAATCACCAAATTCTACACCTGAAACTAATATTTCACTGTACATTAACTAGCTGAAGTTTAAATAAAAACTTTGTGGGGGGGGGGAGTGTAAAGAAGCACAACAAACATTCAGCAAAAACTCATTACATTATAGATGTGCCTTTTTTCTTTAACTGGTGTGATGTAATCATGTCTTTCCAAAAGAGTAGTGCCTCATTCCTTCCTATTTCACCCATACGATTCTGGTGGGGGCTGCCAGTTACTGTAAACTCTGCCAGCCCCACCCCCAGATGGGGGCCATGTCTCAGGATAGACTAAAAATGCTCTCTTGGATTTTCCAAATTGAAACAAGAGGATTCTTTTTTAGTTACTAAGCATCTGGCTTGCCCTATGGAGAAAGCCTGTCTTAAACTGGAAGGACCAAGCTAAAGTGTAGAGGGAAGCACACATGAGACTTTCAGAGAGAACATGGGAGAGCGCTGACGATATCGAATTCCTGGTTCTTTCTGGTCATCCTGGAAGCCAGCCTGACTCCTGTCCATTCTTCATTTTGATCACACAAGTCAATCAATTCCCTTTTTTGCCTAAGGCAGTTTGAGATGGACTTTTGCCACTCACAACCAAGGATCTTGAGTTGGGATCATGGGAAGTACATCCCCAGTTGGCCTAATAGCTAACTAAATATGCTTTTAGCATATTAGCAAGACAATACTATCTAGAGACTCTGTTAGAGGTCTAACATTGCCCCACCTTGCCTACCTGCTTTGGGCCAGGCTCGATGAAGTATGTAGTGATGGTGGTGATGTCAGATGTGATCTCACAGAGCCAGGCGATGCCAGTGATCACAACATGCAGGATGTGCTCCCTGCTGTGGACGTAGTGATAGGCAGTGCTAAAGACATTGGCAACACCCTGTAGAGACAGAAAATTTTAATTGTCTTTTGAAAAAATTGTTTTTAATGTTTATTTTTGAGAGAGAAGAGAGAAAGAGTGTGAGCAGGGAAGAAGCAGAAACAGGGAGACACAGAATCCTAAGCAGCTCCAGACTCTGAGCTGTCAGCACAGAGCCCAACATGGGACTTGAACCCACAAGCTGTGAGATCATGACCTGAGCCAAAGTCGGACACTTAACTGACGGAGCCACCCTGGCACCCCAACTGTCTTTTCTTTTTAAAATAGCAGAATAATGCACCAATTGGCTTATCTTTTTTTTAATGTTTATTTTTCAGAGAAAGCACAAATGGGGAGGGGGCAGAGAGAGGGGGACAGAGGATCTGAAGCACGCTGTGTGCTGATAGCAGCGATCCCGATGTGGGGCTCAAACTCACGATCCCTGAGATCGTGACCTGAGCTGAAGTCTGATGCTCAACCACTGGGCCATTCAGGTGCCCCGGATTATCTTTTTAAATTAATGATGACCTACTTCAGACAAAGTATTCATCAGTTCTCAAAAGGCAGTGTTCCAGATTCTACTATGAAAAAAAAAGATCTCAAGAAATCAAAGATGTAAGGAGATATCTACTACAAGATCCGCATAACTTTATTATGTTTCCTGATAATCATCCAGTGAAATTTGTGATATGTGCTATCAGAGAATAGAGTCAGAAGAACAAGATAAAGTTTGAAATGAGAAAAAATATTTAAAAGCCAGGAGCTAATGACAGCCTTGGGCAGATGGGTAGGAGCTGCCCTGATATGATGCAATTTCAATTTCTGGATCTTTCTGTCCTTTTCGTCATCAGATCAGTACAGGTTGTACTCTGGTCCAAGGCCTGCAACATGCTAGATAACGCAGTCTTCTTATAGGCATTAAGAGAGGCTGTTACACAGAAAAGGGGGATGAAGTCCTTAGAACGCATCTGTTGTCTTGTTGTCAAGAGACTCTAGGAACCACAAATTCTTCAAGACTATATGAATTTTATAATACAACCTGAGGCATCTAAGGGTAACTCAGGACACTTTACCTCTAGGTCCTGGAGAATCTATTTAAAGTTCATATTGAGGGGCACCTGGGTGGTTAAGTGTCCAACTTCAGCTCAGGTCATGATCTCACGGTTCAAGGGTTTGAGCCCCACGTCAGGCTCTGTGCTGACAGCAGAGGGTCTGCTTGGGATTCTCTCTCTCTCTCTCTCTCTCTCTCTCTCTCTCTCTCTCTCTCTCTCTCTTTCTCTCTCTCTCTCTGCCCTTTCCCCACTTGAGCATGCTTTCTCTCTCTCTCAAAATAAATAAACTTAAAAAAATAAAAAATAAAGTTCATTTTGACATGGTCTCTAATAAGATTATATATAATTCACCTACTGTTAACTCCATACTCCTCCATTTTCTTCTTGATATCTTTATATCATTCTTATATCAGATAAGAGTGAATCACATTATTAAAAAGATGTCCAGGGGGGCGCCTGGGTGGCGCAGTCGGTTAAGCGTCCGACTTCAGCCAGGTCACGATCTCGCGGTCCGTGAGTTCGAGCCCCGCGTCAGGCTCTGGGCTGATGGCTCGGAGCCTGGAGCCTGTTTCCGATTCTGTGTCTCCCTCTCTCTCTGCCCCTCCCCCGTTCATGCTCTGTCTCTCTCTGTCCCAAAAATAAATAAAAAACGTTGAAAAAAAAAATTAAAAAAAAAAAAAAAAAAAAAAAAAAAGATGTCCAGGGGCACCTAGGTGACTCAGTCAGTTAAGGGTCCAGCTCTTGATTTCAGCTCAGGTCATGATCTCACAGTTCATGAATTTGAGCCCCACATTGGGCTCTCTCTCCCTCAAAATAACTAAATAAACATTTTTTTAAAATGTCCAGAGAAAAAGATTCCACCACTTTCCTCAGTTATACATCCAATAAATGGGAAGAGAAAAAATTTTTTTAAGTTTATTTATTTTGAGAGATAGAGAGAGTGGGAGAGGCAAAGAGAGAGGGAGAGAGATTCCCAAGCACAGTGCTCTGTGCTGACAGCACAGAGCCCAATGAGGGGCTTGAACTCACAAACTGTGAGATCATGACCTGAGCTGAAATCAAGAGTTTAATCTACCTGACTGAGTCACCCAGGTACCCTGAGAAGAGAAAATTTTAAATTGTGGTAGATAAACATAAAGAGCCAGACGCTTAGAGGGGAATACGTGGTAAAGGCATAGCAAGTTCCTGATTGTTGCTACATCCCAGTCCATCGCCTCCATAAAGGCTTTCAATCTTTCTTCATTGCAATTACTATTCATAAAATCAAATTAAAATGCTTGTAGAAATAAATGATCCAGTTATAGTCTTAAAAGTGCTTATCTTTTGGAGCACCTGGGTGGCTCAGTCGGTTAAGCATCCAACTTTAGCTCAGGTCATGATCTCCTGGTTCATAGATTCAAGCCCCATGTCAGGCTCTGTGCTGACAGCTCAGAGCCTGGAGCCTGCTTCGGATTCTGTGTCTCCCCCTCTCTCTGCCCCTTCCCTGCTCATACTCTCAAAAATAAAGAAACACTGAAAAAAATTTTAAGTGCCCATCTTTTTTGTGATCTAATTTGAAAACATGAATACTCAAGAAACATTTAGGTTTCTTCCTACATTCTTCATCCTTAAAAATCATGACACTGAAATCAAGAGTCATGGGAATGCATTTGTGGAAAGAGTAAAAGATTTCTAGATGCCCCCTACTAATAAAACATAAATATCTCCCTTCTAAAGATTCATTCCTACTTTGTGGGTCTTAGTAGTCTAATGGTTGGATTTCAGTGCTACAGCATAAAATGCTGTTCCTATAATTAATGCAATAGGACACATATTAACAATCTTCCCAGAAGCTAAAGCATAGATGAGGCTGAGAGTCCTGTGTGTAATGGAGAACCTCTCCAAAGACTGTTAGACATACACAGTAAACAGTAACAAGTATGATGACACTATCTATTTTCATCTGGTTTTAGGTTTTGCTTTTTAAAAAGTATAGAAGGAGAGGCCATCTTACCATTTCTCTTGAAGAATTTCTCCATGACTTACCTGATAGAATCTGATCTCATGAGGCACAAAGATGTTTATTTTTTGGGGATCTCTTAGGGTGTCAACAGCCATGACCCCAAAGACCCTCATATATGCATCCTGAAGAGGCAGAGCCAGGAATGAACCATTTTGATCACTCTTGTTGATGGAATTGTTCCAGAAGAAGACGTTCCCATGGTGCTGAACCTGGGGGACATGTATTGGCTTCCCTTCATCCACTACTGTAAAGCTGAGGAATAGGAATTAGAAGGTGGTAGAAAGGCACGGGAGAAGGCTTTAGATGAAACCGTGCAGGAAATTAGATCAATTCTCCATTCATAGTTATTGTCATTATATGTCAGAGAAGTGGACTCATGAAATTACTAGTTTGGAGAGTCTGACTTGAGAAAAAGATTAAAAAACAAGCTTAGCTCATACCAGAGAAAACATATATGAACAGGATGCTGGAGACGTAACTTATAAAGCAGGCAGAAGTAATTGAGCTGATGTTGTGAGGCAGAGTTCCAACATGGCAAATCACTGCCTAGGAGTCAGCTCTAGAATTGACCAGGTGAAATTATTTAAGACTGGAAACCCATCACCTCCCACTCCAGAAGCATTGGTGGCCTGAGGTCTTTCTCTCTTGGGAAGCTAACTGGGATTTCTATACTAGTTTATTTCAGAAAAGGAACTATTTTTTTTAGAAGTGTAAACCCAACCTCTTCAAGAAATTCTTACCTGATTCCCTTCATGTCCCTGTAGAGTACCCTGTTCAGTACAAATGGAGCATCATCTAAAGTAGAAGCTACGTTCCTCAATAGAACATTCCCTCTGTCAGGCAGTAGTCTGTTTTCTTCTAAGAGGGAAATGTGAGCACTGATCTTCTTGTTTCCATGGGATTCAGCATCCTATGTCAAAATGTTTCTGATGATGTATTTGGTGATTAAGAGTTATTCTCTTAATCATGTCTCCCATCATTAGCCAGTTTGTGCATCTGACCACAATAATTACCATTCATGGGCAGTGGGGAAAAGGCTGACACCACAGCTGTCTCCTAAACCTGAGTTTTTGGTTTTGTTTTTTATTTGAGAGAGACAGAAGAGAGAGAGAGAGAGAGAGAGAGAGAGAGAGAGAGAGAGAGAGAGAGAGAATCTCCGCAGTGAGTGTGGAGCCTGATGAGGGGCTAGATTCTACAACTGTGAGATCATGACCTGAGCTAAAATCAAAAGTTGGACGCCTAACCAACTGAGCCACCCAAATGCCCCCCAAATCTGAGTTTTAATGAATGGAATGGATTTACTTTATGTCAACTAGACTAAAAAAAAATCTCTCAAGTCTTCTCAAATTTAGAGGTTTAAAACTTGGATCCCTTTGAACTATAGTCATATTGTCTCGGCTTCAGTTAAAAGTATTTATCTTAGAGGGCCAGGGCAAGAATATGGCTTCATTTAACTCATATTTCTTGAGTACATTTTCACCATCTACTCTGAAGTGAATGTAGGAAAAAATGCTCTCAGGGAATTCTTAACATAGTTTGGCTATGATATTTGATTTATGCCAGGAAAAAATTTCTTGGGGTCTCAGATTGCAGAGTTTATGCAACTACTATTTCTAACTAAAATAACAGAAAATTCTCTGTACCTAAAATATTATTATGTTATTAACAATATTGTGTTGACACATTATTGAGCATGTCCATAATTTGGGGACATGAAAAATGCTTTCCTTGATTTTTGCCTTCCCTTTCTATATATTTGGGTTTGCTTTTTTTTTTTTTCTTTTCATTTTTGGAAAAATATTGAATGCTTCACAAATTAGCATGACATCCTTGAGCAGGGGCCATGCTAATCTTCTCTGTATTGTTCCAATTTTAGTGTATGTGCTGCTGAAGCAAGCACTGAGTTTACTTTTCATGTATTTTTTTTTCTTTTGCCTTTATTCTTTCTTTTCTACATAAAAGATCTATAGAGTAACTAGCAAATGTAGTAAGATTTCTCTTAGGGTACCACAGACCTCTGAAGCAAGTTGGAGTAATACTTCTTTTTCTAGATTGGTCTTCTGCTCCTGGTCACACCATTTCATCAAAGTACATTGGAAAATTCAGCCATTCAGTTGATGAATCCATTAATTAAGTGTTGCTATTTAATTGAGCTGAATGGCTCCAGGTTCCCTGGACTAGTGGAATCTGTGATATCTATCTATCTATCTATCTATATCTATATCTATATCTATATCTATATCTATATGTCTATATATCTATATCTCTATCTATCTATCTATCTATCTATCACAGCCATGCTGGCTGTTTCTGTCCGGGAGGGGCAGCAAGCTGGGAGTGCCTGAGGGGGTGGCAAAGCTGTGGGCAGTGGTCCATCAGAGTCATGTGTTTTAAGTGACATGATTCTATAATAGTATCAGGTTGTTTCTAGGCAGTGCAATGAAATATTGTGTGATATTGGATCCTACTTCCTAATGACCTTATGATTTAAATAGTTTCTTTTAAAAATTTTAATGTTTATTTTGAGAGAGAAAGAGAGTCAGCAAGTGGGGGGAGGGCAGAGAGAGAGGAGAGAGAGAATCCTAAGCAGGCTCCATGCTGTCATCACAGAGTCCAACACGGGGCTCGATTTGATGAACCATGAGATCATGACCTGAGTGGAAACCAAGAGTCAGACACTTAACTGACTGAGCCAACTAGGTGCCCCTTAAATTGTTCCTTTAAAATTTTTTTCATTTTAGAGAAAGAGAGAGACAGTGTGTGCAAGCAGGGGAGAGGGGCAGAGGGAGAGCGAGAAAGAGAGAGTCTTAACCAGGCTCCATACTCAGCGAGAACCCCACACAGGGTCTGATCCCATGACCTTGGGATCATGACCTAAGCCAAAATCAGGAGTTGGATGCTCAACTGACTGAGCCACCCAGATGACCCTAAATAGTTCCTTTTTAAACTGACTCCTAAAACATTTTTCAAGGGAAATGTAGCTTGAACTGCCTGTACCATCTCCTTACTGGTATTTTTCAATATTAGCCTATTGTCTTCTCTAAGCTTATTGACTCTCAGCACAAATGAAATTAGAAATCCCAAGACACAATTCTGTCTCTTATACCTTTCCTCTCTACTGCTACCTTCCCAACCTGCAATCATTCCAGTTGTGTCTTTCCTAGGCTTTGGGTCACTGTAATGTTTTGGAATGAACAAAACATCTATAGCAGTACTCAGTAATTTTTCAAGAGAATTTAGTGTGCTCCCCCTTTGCAACCATTGAACATCACATACTAGGAGGAAATTTTTCCTCTTATATTTCACTTTAGAAAAACATACCTGGGTGAGAGCCTTAAAGGTCTCGGTGTACACTGGCTCCAAAGATACCCCACTTGTCTCTGCAGCATGTTGGATTCGGTATAGCCACTTCCGCCTGGCACAATTCCTCAGGTTCTCAGTAGGGCTCCTTTCTAAAGAATTCATCAGGAACTCCACAACACTTTCCAGAACATGATCTTCATTGCCCCTGAGTTCAGATACAACCAACTGTATGTATTTCTGAAATTGTTTTGAAGACATCCTCACTTCTTGACCAGGGTGTGGCTTTGGAAATTGGATGTGTAGTTTAGCTAAAAGACATAAACACAAAATGAAGAACTAATCAAAAGTTCATTTATCTATGGGGGAAATTTTCATTCCCCTTTTATAGCAGACTGAAGCCCCTGACAACTGCTCCCCTTGGAAAACCAGGTATATCAAAGGCATCTCAAAGTCTAATGAAACATCTTACAGTGACTTCCTGTATTGAACTCACAATATCCTGTGTCATCTTCCCTGTTTCTGTTTTGTTTTTTTAACTCCACCGCTCAGCCAGATGAAACTCCAGGGTCAACTCTGACTCCTCCCTACTTTTTACCTTCCATATCCAATAGGCCACTTAATCCTATCCTGTTAGCCTTTGGCAATATATCTTGTTGCCACTCCTCTCCATTCCTAATTCCATAATCCCAAACCAGTCTTAGTCATTTTATACATAATTAGATTACCAATAGTAAGTCTCAATACATATTTATAAAATTAAATTAAAACAACTTACAACAAAAAGCAGAATCAGGCCTATAAATACAGAGAACAAACTGATGGTTGCCAGAGGGAAGGTGGGTGGGGAGATGGACAAAAAGGTTGAAGGGGAGTGGGAGATACAGGCTTCTTGTTATAGAATGAATAAGTCACAGGAATAAAAGACATAGCATAGGGGATATAGTCAATAATATTGTAATAGCTTTGTATGGTGACAGATGGTATCTACACTTGAGGGGAGCATAGCATAACAGATAGAAAAGTTGAATCACCATGTTGTACACCTAAATCTAATGTAACATTGTGTGTTGGTTATACTTAAGTAAAAAAATTAATAAATACATACATGCATACATACATACATACATATATACATATCACACAACTGGAATGAACCTCAAAGGCACTAAGACAAATTTATGGCTTTTATTAATCATGGTATTTAAACAATCATAAACACACTCCCCAATTATTCTAAAGAATAAAAATATATCAACATGCAAAAACAAAAACTAAAATGAAAAATAAACACAATTTGCAGTATGCAATTCCCTGGTTCAAACTCCTACCATATTCAGTGACAGATGACGATATACTTGAGGTAAGCATAGCACAATATATTGAGAAGTTGAATCACTATGTTGTACACCTGAACCTCATGTAACATAGTATGTTAACTATGCTGAAATTTAAAAATTAAAGATAAATAAAAATTAAGAGATAGGGGAAAAAGTCCTACCATATACAGATCCAGTTCATTTTCCAATAATATCTACCCATAACACCATATAGAAATTATTTGCTCTAGTATCTCCATTCTACTCATGGTCTTGACAATGCCTTACACACTTCTGCATCCATATCTCTTCTATTTTTTTAATTGTACAATTATGAATGTGCTACCAAACTTAAGCATTTGCAATAACACATCTTACTCCATGCTCCTACCCTGTTTCATCCCCTGCCCCCCCACAGCCCCACCAATAACCTGCGATTTTGCTTTTGCATTATCTTTCCCTTCCTTTTATTTTCCTAGTAGTGTTATTGTGTGTGTGTTTGTGTGTGCACTTCTAAACAACATGTAGTTTAGTTTGGCCTATTTGTAAATTTCAGGAAAAGGACATCGTACTATATATATATATATACACACACACACACACACATACATACATATACACACATACATATGTACATAGATGTGGATGAAGCTAGAATGTATTATGCTAAGTGAAATAACTCAATCAGAGAAAGACAAATACCATATGATTGCACTTATATGTGGAATTTAAGAAACAAAGCAGATGAACATATGGGAAGAGGAGGAAAAAAGAGAAGAGAGGGAAACAAAACCACAAGAGACTTTTTTTTTAAATACTATTTTATTTATTTATTTGTATTTATTTGATTTTATTTTTTATTTTTTAAAATTTACATCCAAATTAGTTAGCATATAGTGCAACAATGATTTCAGGAGTAGATTCCTTAGTGCCCCTTACCCATTTAGTTCATCCCCCCCCCCACAACCCCTCCAGCAACCCTCTGTTTGTTCTCCATATGTATGAGTCTCTTCTGTTTTGTCCCCCTCCCTATTTTTATATTATTTTTGCATCCCTTCCCTTATGTTTATCTGTGTTGTCTCTTAAAGTCCTCATATGAGTGAAGTCATATGATTTTTGTCTTTCTCTGACTGACTAATGTCACTTAGCATAATACCCTCCAGTTCCATCCACGTAGTTGCAAATGGCAAGATTTCTTTTGATTCTTTTTGATTGCTGAGTAATACTCCATTGTATACATACACCACATCTTCTTTATCCATTCATCCATCCATGGACATTTGGGTTCTTTCCATACTGTGGCTGTTGTTGATAGTGCTGCTATAAACACGGGCGTGCATGTGTCCCTTCGAAACAGCACACCTGTATCCCATGGATAAATGCTTAGTAGTGCCATTGCTGGGTCGTAAGGTAGTTCTATTTTTAGTTTTTTGAGGCACCTCCATACCGTTTTCCAGAGTGGCTGCACCAGCTTGCACTGCCACCAACAATGCAAAAGAGATCCTCTTTCTCCGCATCCTCGCCAACATCTGTTGTTGCCTGAGTTGTTAACGTGAGCCATTCTGACAGGTGAAGGTGGTATCTCATTGTGGTTTTGATTTGGATTTCCCTGATGATGAGTGATGTGGAGCATGTTTTCATGTGTCGGTTGGCCATCTGGATGTCTTCTTTGGAGAAGTGTCTATTCATGTCTTTTGCCCATTTCTTCACTGGATTATTTGTGTTTTGGGTGTTGAGTTTGATAAGTTCTTTATAGATTCTGGATACTAACCCTTTATCTGATATGTCGTTTGCAAATATCTTCTCCCATTCTGTCGATTGCCTTTTAGTTTTGCTGATTGTTTCCCTTGCTGTGCAGAAGCTCCTTATTTTGATGAGGTCCCAGTAGTTCATTTTTGAAAACCACAAGAGACTCTTAATGATAGAGAACAAACTGAAAGTTGATGGAGGGAAGTGGGTGGGAGATTGGCTCAATGGGTGATGGGCATTAAGGAGGGCACTTGTTTTGATGAGCACTGAGTGTTCATATATATATGTGTGCGTGCGTGTGTGTATGTATATATATATATAGTTTAATGGGACTTATTTTTTTTTAATGTTTTTATTTATTTTTGAGACAGAGAGAGACAGAGCATGAGCAGGGGAGGGGCAGAGAGAGAGGGAGACACAGAATCTGAAACAGGCTTCAGGCTCTGTGCTGTCAGCACAGAACCTGATGCGGGGCTCGAACTCATGAATCGCGAGATCATGACCTGAGCCAAAGTCAGACGCTTAACGACTGAGCCGCCCAGGTGCCCCGGGACTTACTTTTTTATTCCACATCATGCTACCATATCCATCCATGTTGTTCCTGTAGCTGTGATTCATTCATTTTCACCACTGTATACTATGTCATTCTGTGTGTATACCACCATTGATTTATCCTCCTGTCAGTGGGCATGTAGGTTGTCTCCAGTGTTTTGCTATACATGTCTTCCAGTATGCATGTGCAAGTTTCTTTGACATTCATTATAAATTAATAAGTCATAGGGTATGTACCCTTCTTGTTTACATTTCAAAATCTCTCCTTCCTGAAGAAGGCTCCCACCACGATATCTCCTTCCTTTGGAAGACAAGCATCTATTCTATACCATATGTTTGACAATTAACAAATACTGCCTATTATTTTTGGTCCTCCTACTGATGAAGGTTTCTCATTTTTGTGGTTGGACTTTTGTTGATTTTTTTCTGAGTTTATACTATTTATTTATTTATAAGTTTATTTAAATTTTAGTTAACATACAGTGCAATTTAGTTTCAGGAGTGGAATTCAGTAATTCATCACTTACATACAACACTCAGTGCTCTCATCAAAACAAGTTTCCTCCTTAATGCCCATCACCCATTGAGTCAATCTCCCACTCACTTCCCTCCATCAACTTTGTTTGTTCCCTATCATTAAGAGTCTCTTGTGGTTTTGTTTCCCCTCTCTTCTCTTTTTTTCCTCCTCTTTCCATATGTTCATCTGCTTTGTTTCTTAAATTCCACAAATGAGTGCAATCATATGGTATTTGTCTTTCTCTGATTGAGTTATTTCACTTAGCATAATACATTCTAGCTTCATCCACGTCTTTGCAAATGGCAAGATGTCATTCCTTCTGATGACTAATATTACATTGTATAGATATACATGTACATCTTCTTTTTCCATTCATCAGTCAGTGGACATTGGGCACTCTCCATAGTTTGGCTATTGTTGATAATGCTGCTATAAACATTGGTGTGTATGCACCCTTTCAAATCTGTATTTTTGTATCCTTTGGGTAAATACCTAATAATGTAATTTTGATAGGGATTGCATTACAAGTGTAGATTGCTTTGGGTAGTATAGACATTTTAACGATGTTCTTCCAATCCATGAGCATGGAATTCTTTTCCATTTCTTTGTGTCCCTTTCAATTTCTTTATACTTTTCAGAGTACAGATCTTTTACCTCTTTAGTTAGGTTTATTCCTAGGTAACATTGTTTTTGATGCAATTGCAAATGGAATAGATTCCTCTATTTCTTTTTCTGCTGCTTCATTATTGGCATATAGAAATGCAACAGATTTCTGCATGTTGATTTTATATCCTGCGACTTTGCTATATTCACGTATTAGTTCTAGCAATTTTTGGTGGAGTCTTTCAGGTTTTCTACACAGAGTATCATATTATCTGCAAATAGTGAATGTCTGACATCTTCCTTGCAATTTTTATGCTCTTTATTTCTTTTTGTTGTCTCATTGCTGAGGCTAAGACTCCCAGTACTATGTTAAATAGTAATGGTGAGAGTGGACATCCTTGTCTTGTTCCTGACCATAGGGGAAAGTTTTTCTCATTGAGGATTATATTAGCTGTGGGTCTTTCATACGTGGCTTTGATGATGTTGAGCCATGTTCCATCTATCCCTACTTTGTTGAGGGTTTTTATCAAGCATGGATAGCATATTTTGTCAAATGCTTTTCCTGCATCTGTTGACAGGATCATGTGGTTCTTATCCTTTCTTTTATTAGTGTGGTGTATCATGTTGATTGATTTGCAAATATTGAACCAGCCCTGCATCACAGAAATAAATCCCAGTTGATCATGGTGAATAAGTCTTTTAATGTATTGTTGGATCCAGTTTGCTAGTATCTTGTTGAGAATTTTTGCATTCATGTTCATCAGGAAAATTGGCCTGTAATTCTCCTTTTTAGTGGGTCTTTGTCTAGTTTTGGAATCAGGGTAATATTGGCCTCAGAGAATGAATTTGGAAAGTTTTTCTCCCATTTCTATTTTTTGGAACAGTTTGAGAAGAATAGGTATTAACTCTTCTTTAAATATCTGATAGGATTCCCCTGGGAAGGGATCTAGCCCAGGACTTGTTTGTTGGGACATTTTTGATTACTGGTTCAATTTCTTTGCTGGTTATGGGTCGGTTCAAATTTTGTATTTCTTTCTGTTTCAGTTCTGGTAGTTTGTGAATTTCTAGGAATTTTTCCATTTCTTCCATATTGTCCAGTTCGTTGGCATATAGTTTTTCATAGTGTTCTCTTATTCTCTTATAATTGTATTTCTGTGGTGTTGGTTGTGATCTCTCCTCTTTCATTTGTGATTTTATCTATTTGGGTCCTTTCTCTTTTCTTTTTGATAGGTCTGGCTAGGGGGTTATCAACTTTGTTTATTCTTTCAAAGAACCAGCTCTTAGTTTTGTTGATCTGTTCTACTTTCTTGTTTGTCTGTTTCTACATCATTTATTTCTGCTCTAATCTTTATTATTTCTCTTCTGCTGGCTTTAGACTTTATTTGCTCTTCCTTTTCTAGCAATTAGGTGCAAGGTTATATTGTTGATTTGGGACCTTTCTTGCATCTTGAGATAGGCCTGAATTGTAATATACTTTCTTCTTAGGACTGCCTTTGCTGCATCCCAAAGGGTTTGGACTGTCATATTTTCATTTTCATTGGCATCCATGTATTTCTTTATTTCTTCTTTAATTTCCTGGTTAACGCATTCATTCTTTAGTAGGATGTTCTTTAACCTCCATGTATTTGAGGGCTTTTCAAATTTTTTCTTGTGGTTGATTTCAAGTTTCATAGTGTTGTGATCTGAAAGTATGCACGGTATGATCTCAATCTTTTTGTACTTATTGAGGACTGGTTTGTGACCCAGTATGTGATTTATTCTGGAGAATGTCCCATGTGCACTAGAGAAGAATGTGTATTCTGCTGCTTTTGGATAAAATGATCTGAATATATCTGTTAAGTCCATCTGGTTCAGAATGTCATTCACAGCCATTGTTTCCTTGTTGATTTTCTGCTCAGATGATCTGCCCATTTCTGTAAGTGGAGTGTTAAAGTCTCTTAGTATTATTATCAATGAGTTTCTTTATGTTTTTAATTAATTAATTTATATATTTGGGTGTATCAAGTTGGAGGCATAAATATTTATAATTGTTAGTACTTTGTCTTTAAAAATTTTTTAAATGTTTATTTATTTATTTTGAGAGAAAGAGAGAGAGAAAGTGTGTGTGTGTGTGTGTGTGTGTGTGTGTGTGT
Organism: Panthera pardus; assembly: GCF_024362965.1. Taxonomy (NCBI): domain Eukaryota; kingdom Metazoa; phylum Chordata; class Mammalia; order Carnivora; family Felidae; genus Panthera; species Panthera pardus. Next base: position 56,967,492 of record NW_026526876.1, read on the forward strand.
GTGAGATTGGGGGAGGGGTAGAGAGAGAAGGAGACCAATAATCCCAAGCAGGTTCCACACTGTCAGCATAGAGCCTGATGCAGGGCTTGAACTCACAAAATGTGAGATCATGACCTGAGCCAAAATGAAGACTTGGACACTTAACTAACTGAGTCACCTAGACACCCCTATAATTGTTAGTACTTCTTGATCAATATACCCCTTAATTATGATATAATGTCCTTATTCATCTCTTGTTATTGTCTTTGTTTTAAAATTCAGTTTTTCTGATATAAGTATGGCTACTCTGGCTTTCTTTTGATGTCCATTAGCATGATAGATGGTTCTCCATCTCCTCACTTTCAATCTGAAGGTGTCTTTAGGTCTAAAATGAGGCTCTTGTAGGAAACATATAGATGAGTCTTGTTTTTATCAATGCTGATACCCTCTGTCTTTTGATTGGAGCATTTAGTCCATTTACATTCATAGTGATTTTTGAAAGACATGAATTTAGTGCCATTATTTTACCTGTAGAGTTGTGGAGTCCTCCTTAAAATTTCTTGCAGGGCTGGTTTAGTGGTCATGAACTCCTTTAGTTTTTGTTTGTCTGGGAAACTCTTTTTATTTCTCCTATTCTGAATGTCAGCCTTGCCGGATAAAGAATTCCTGGTTGCATATTTTTCCCATTCAGCACGTTGAATATTTCCTCCCACTCCCTTCTGGCATGCCAAGTTTCAGTGGACAGGTCTGCCTCTAACCTTATGTGTCTACCCTTGTAGGTTAAGGAACTTTTGTCCCTAGCTGCTTTCAGAATTCTCTCTTTATCTTTGTATTTTCAAATTTCACTATGATATGCCATGGTATTGTTCTATTTTTGTTGATTTTGAGTGGCATTCTCTGTGCTTCTTGGACTTGAATGCCTATCTCCTTCCCCAAATTAGGGAAGTTCTCAGCTAAAATTTGTTCAAATAAACCTTCTGCCTCTTTTTCCCACTCTTCTTCTTCTGGGACTCCTATGATATGGATATTGTTTTTGCTTTCTAGAATCACTGAGTTCCCTAAGTTTCCCTTGGTAATCTATTAGTTTTCTTTCCCTCTTCTTTTCAACTTAATTATTTTCCATAAATTTATCTTCTATATCACTTATTCTCTCCTCTGCTTCTTCAATCCTCATTGTGAATATATCCAGTTGGTTTTGCAACTCCGTTATAGCATTTTTAATTTCAGCCTGACTAGTTTTCAGATCTTTGAGCTCTGGAGGATGGGTTTCTCTGGTGTCTTTTATGCTTTTTTCAAGCCCAGCTAGTAGTCTTATGACTATTGTTCTAAATTCCTTTTCAGATATATTGCTTATATCTATTTTGAGCAAGTCCCTGGCTGTGATTTCTTCTTGACCATTCTTTTGAGGAGAATTCCTCCCACTTGTCATTTTGGCTAAGTTTCTGTCTTTTGCATGTTTTGAAAGCTTGCTATGTTTCCTTCACCTGAGAATAATACTGTATTAAAAAGGGGTCATACACTGTCAAGAGCCTGGCACTTTAGGAAGTTTTTTTGATGTATGCTGTTTACCCTCTGCTGTTGCATTTTGGCTGCTCTTTCCCACTTGTCAGTCCTCTACAGAGCTCCTCCTTGCTTACAGTTGGGAGTATTTGGATATTCAACTAGGCGTGCTTTGATTTGTCTGTTAAAATGAGCCTCGCACCTGCCGCACTATCTCCTTCCGACCAGGGAGATCCTTCTGCCAGTCCACAGATTGATTTCCTGGGTGCTCCAAGTGACCTGACCTCAATACAGCTGTGTTTGAGGAATGAAGAAGGCCCAAGGTCCCCCTACTTCTCCGTCATCTTAACTTCTCCCCTCTAGTGTGAACTTTTGTTAATTTTTGCTCTATCACATCCATTCGTCTTTCTATTACTAGTATCCCAAATTTTGTTTTGGGGAAACTACTCCATTCTCATCTCACTTCGTTTGTTTGAGTAGGATTCCAATCATGGTTCTAGAGATGTAGCATGCATCTCAGGCCTAAACCAGTCAGGACATTCTATTCCTTCAGGCAGAGTGGTTGGTTTAGTCCAGACTAATGCCAAACTCTTTGCTAGCAAGAGGATATTTTCCTTTTTATTCCCACTGGACTGGAGGATGTGAGATTGTACCTGGACTCAACAAGGGGGAAGGCTGTATGAAGATGAGTCAAAACATAGAAAAGAGCAAGATCAGACTGAAAAAGAAAAAGAAAGAAGCAGACACTTGTCCTCATGTCATTATTTGAACTCCCAAATCTGTGTTCTGAACTAGCCCTGGACTTTTCTATCATATGAACCAATAAAGTTTTTTTTTTGTTTGTTTAACCACTCTAGGCTGGGCTTCCTATTACTTGAACTCAAAGGGTCCTAACTGATATAGTCTTGAATTAAATTAACTTGTGGGTTCTTCCTCTTCCATTTCCTCCTCCTCCTCCTCCTCCTCCTCCTCCTCCTTCTCCTCCTCTTTTTATTCCTTTCCCTTCTTGAACAATTAGGTCCTAAAGCCATTGGTGAGGTAAGGCATGGTAAGCATTTGCTCCTGGTCAAAGTAAGCCCAGTGGCGCAGAACAGGGTAGCATAAATCCCGTGGGGTAAGGAGGGCATTGTTCAGGAAGTGATAGGCATGGGTTGTCAGAGCCTGAGCAGGTGAGGATGTTACCCAGGTGCAAGGGCAATCTCAGCCTATGTGAGTCAAGAGGGTGGCCCTGCAGAGGTGGTTTGGCTTGAGGTGTGAGAACCCAAGCAGGATGAAGAGGATACCCACATGGGGTAGATGCCCAACATGGGGTATTAGGCCTGAGAAGAGTGAGAAGGGTATCCAAATGGAAGGACAGTTTGATTTTGGAAGTCAGAACATAAACAGAGTGAGGAGGGTGTCTGTGTATAGGGGCAGCCCAACATGGGGAATCAGGACCCAAGCAAAATTAGGTCTTCCAGGTAGGACTTAGCTCAGCATGAGGAATCAGAAGTTTGATTAAGGAGAGCATCTACATGAAAAGGTCTCTTGTCACAGAATGCCAGAACTTAAGGGGATGTATGAGAGGCATCCTCGTGAGGTGTGTGTGTGGGGGGAATGTTGTGGGATGTTAGAGCCTGAGCAGAGTAAGGAGGGCAACTGGGGGAAGGGAGATTAATACAGGGTGTTGAGACTTAAGTGTAGTGAGAAGGAAAGAACATCAGTGTGGGGGAGAGGACAGTGTGATGGGAGATTAGTTCCATACAAGAGGACTGATTAGATAAATAAACAAATTTAGGATAATACAAGCAAGAGAGAAGAAGAGAGCTACAAAAAGGGAGAAAACTAGAATGAACTCTGTTACTATTTTGGACTTGGAGGTATGAGTGTGAACTTACAGTTATTTTTTTCTTTAAAGAGTTTACTTTTAAGTAATCTCTACACCCAATATGGGCCCCAAACCCACAGCCCTGAGATCAAGAGCCACATGCTCCACCAACTGAGCCAGGCAGGTGCCTTGAACTTACAGCTTTTAATATTAATAGATATTTACAGAGATATGTACAGATGTAAATTTTTGTGTACACAGACACACACACACACACTCCCTATGAGAAACTTGGGAGCAGGGACCTGGAAGCAATGAGCATGTATAGAACCAAGATCTTGGGATGTCTGGGTGGCTCAGTCAGTTAAGCATCCAATTTCGGCTCAGATCATGATCTTATGATTTGTGAGTTCAAGCCCCCACATTGGGTAAGCTGGAGCCCTGCTCTGGGCTCTGCACTCTCTCTCCCTTTCTCTGTGCACCTCATGGGATTCTCTTTCTCTCCCTCTCTCTGCCCCTCACTCACACTCTCTCTCTCAAAGATAAACAAATAAATACATAAATAAATTTTAAAAATCATTAAAATTGTACATTAAAAAAAAAAAAAAAAGAACCAAGATCTTGGCCTCTAAATACGATTCTCCACTAAAAGAAACCAAGGTTCCTTAGAGAAATGGGTGATTCCATGCTGGCAGTAGGAAAGTATAAGATGAATCTAGAACATCTCATTGTGCAAAGCAAGGAAGTACTCAAAGAATGATGGATACATGTTAAAAGGACACAGGAAATATTCTGTCAGTTTCTTAATATAACTAAAAATATATCTACCCTATAGCCCAGAAATCATACCGCTTGGTATTTATTATAAAAGAAATAAAAACATGTATCTGCACAAAAGATTTGTGCAAGATTGTTTATAGCATCTTTATTCATAATAGCCAAGAAATGAAATCAGTCTAAATGACTACCAGTTGAAGAATGGACTAACAACCTACAGTTTATTCATACAACAGAATACTACTCAACAAACAAACAAACAAAATGAGGAAATTGTTGGTACACAAAACAACATGTAAGAATCTCAAGAAAAAAAATATGCTGAGTGAAAGAAGCCTTACACAAAAGGGTACATACAAATGATTCCATATATATGAACTCAGAGAGATAAAACATATCTGTAGTGGAAAACAACCAGAAGGGTGGTTGTCTTGGGGATTGGGTGGTGGGGATTGAGTGAGAAAGAGGCATGAGGGAACTTAGTGTTCTATATCTTAATAGGGGTATTGGATACACAATCTATGTATTTGCCAAAACTCAGTGAATGTACACTTAAAATTTGTGTTTCATTTGTTTAATTTTACCTCAAAAGAAAAAAAGCTGTTAACATATATTGAATTCTAATTAAAGATACACATGCCAAAGTGTTTAGGGAGGAGTGTATTGGGGTCAGCAATTTATTTTGAAATGTATAAAAAAATAAGAGAAATGGAGGGATAAAGAGATGAATAAATAATTTTTAAAAGTGTAATAAAATGTTAATGATAGAATCTAGGTGATGGATATATAGGTGTTCACTATAAAATTCTCTCAGCTTTGCTGTATGTTTGAAATTTTTCATAATAGAATATTGGAGGGAAGGGGAAGACATAAAATTCAGACTGAAAGGACTCCCATTGGTCAAATCTGAGACAATAGGAACATTAAAATAAATAATGATAGTGTTGGATTACAACATGTTGAATAAAATAGGAAACCATGAATACATACTGTTATAACAAATAAATAAAAAGTTTGATAAGGAAGAGAATGTTTCTGGGGCACCTGGCTGGCTCAGTCAGTAGAGTGTGGGATTCTTAATCTCGGGGTTGTAAATTCAAACCCCACATTGGGTGTAGAGATTAATTACAAAGGGAGAAAGAGTAATTTTTAAATGGAAGGGACTGATAGATATCATCTTTAAAAATTTTTTTTAATTCCAGTGTAGTTAGCATACAGTGTTACATTGGTTTCAGGTGCAACATAGTGATTAAACAATTCCATATGTTACTCAGTGCTCATCAAGATAAGTTCGTCTTTAAGGCCCTTCAGCTACTATTTCACCTAGCCGCGCCACCGCCCCCCCTCCCCAACCATCTATTTGTTCTCTATAGTTAAGAATCTATTTTTCGGCTTGTCTCTCTCTCTTTTCTCCCCTTTGCTTGTTTGTTTTGTTTCTTAACAAATTATGGCTGAATTATTCAGCTATATAAAAGAATGAAATCTTACCATTTGCAACAACATGGATGGAGCTAGAAAGTATAATGCCAAGTGAAATAAGCCCGTCAAAGACAAATACCATAAGATTTCACTTGTTTATCCATTCATCTATCATGGACACTTGTGCTGCTTCCATAGTTTGGCTATTGTAATAATGCTGCAATAAACATAGGGGTGCATGTACCTTTTTGAAATAGTGTTTTTGTATTCTTTGGGTAAATACCCAGTAGTTTGATTACTGGATTATAGGGTAGTCCTATTTTTAATTTTTTGAAGAACCTCCACAGACATCATGTTATTATCATGGGACTTCTGCTAGGATTCAATGAGAAGAACATAGCATCACTTACGTGACATTCCTGGTAAAGATGAATAATCTGAATTTAATCATAAGGAAACATTAGACCAACCTAAAAGGAGGACATACTATAAACAAACAGCCTATAATCTTCAAATTGTCAAAGACACGACAATCAAGGAAAGACTGAAGAGTTTCTTAAAGATCCCTTGTTGCAGAGTAAAGAAACAGCAGTTGTTTTACACTAACTACTTGTCCGGTTTTCAGTTTCTTTAAAAAACACTATGTGGGATGCCTGGGTGGATCAGTTGGTTAAGCGTCCGACTCTCAATTTCAGCTCAGGTTATGATCTCACAGTTGGTGGGTTTGAGCCCCTCATTGGGCTCTGTGCTGACAGTGTGGAGCCTGCTTGGGATTCTCTTTCTCTCCCTCTGCCCCTCCCCTGCTTGCTCTTTCTCTCAAAAATAAATAAATATTAAAAAAAAAAAAACCACTATGTGAGTTTTTCAATGAGATTTTTCTGAATAAACATGGTTCATAAGTGTTCAAGATTTCTGGAATTTGGTTACAAAATGCATCACAAAAATTTCATAACATTTTATTTTATTTTATTATTATTTTTTTAAATATGAAATTTATTGTCAAATTGGTTTCCAAACAACACCCAGTGCTCATCCCAACAGGTGCCCTCCTCCATACCCATCACCCACCCTCCCCACCCTCCCACTCCCCATCAACTCTCAGTTTGTTCTCAGTTTTTAAGACTCTCTTATGTTTTGGCTCCCTCCCTCTCTAACCATTTTTTTTTCCTTTCCCTCCCCCATGGTCTTCTGTTAAGTTTCTCAGGATCCACTGACGAATGGACAAAATTTCATAACTTTAAGAGAGTTAAATGTCCTACTTATATAGAAATTTTTATATTAAAGTAAATTTTATCATTTAATAGGAAATTAGAGGGTATATATATCCAGAAATGTTAACAGCTATTCCATGGGAAGTAATGGGGAAAGAGTGATCTATTCCATTAAGTTCTACAGTGTAGACAGGTCACATGTTTTACAGATTTTATATGTAATATTTCTCCTCTAAAGATTGAGCTGTATTAGACAAGAATAAACAGGGAAATTACCAGCTAAAAGTTTCAAGTTGCCCCCTCTATATAGACAACTTCCATTTTGAGAATACCAGCAGAAACATTTATAGACACTTCTAATTCTGTGGCTTTATCCTATTTCTCCAATTTTTATCCAATTTTTAATCTTGGACACAGAAATAGATAAGAAGGGTAGAGCAAAACAAAACAAAATGAAACAAAGAGCTATTTGAAGATTTGCTGATCAGTTATTAGCTAATGTTTGAATTTGGAATTTTCTCCCTTTTTAAAAGAAGCTAAATCTGCCTTTCTTCTTCCATATGGCCATCAGCTCAGCAATCATCTCCTCAGGCCAGGTGGCTACCAACATGTGTTCAGAGAGAGTCATTTTGTATAAGCCTACCCTTGCAGGGAATAATTTGTTCTTCCTGCTTGCAGAAATTTATTTCTGGCAGCAGTTTCTGTCTCCTCATTACTTTCCTCATTCTCATTTGCTGGGCTTAACCCATTACATTTTATACTTTCTACCTATCCCTACTGCTGTACTTCACTCATATATATTGGAACTTCCTTATAATGTCATCCTCAGGTTTCTTAAATTCTAGAAATTATCACGTCTAACTCCTTCATTTTACAAATGAGGACCCCTGAATCTATTGAGGTTCAGTAACTTCTCTTTGGTCCTGTGACCATTAAGTGAAAGATCCAGTATTGGAACCCAGCTCTCCTGACCATTGTGTGGTGTTTTCCTCTATAGAACATGGTTTTATATTATAAAATTTTCCCACTTTATAAGTGGAAACCATCTCATTGTGCCCTTTGAAATTCCATTCTTTGGATGCAGTCTAAGACAAGTAGTGTAGTTTAATGTCAAGTTTGCAGAAGATGTAGTGAATGAAGAACACATGACAATTGATAAACTTAGGTACATTTGAAGATAAACGAATACAATAATTTTTTAAAAGGTTGAAGAACTTAACTAACCCCGATCATTCTTTCTTTCACTTACTATACACTTTAAGAATTGGAAATCTAATATGCAAGAGTCACCAGATAAATCCTTAAACCCAGTAAAAAGCAAAATCATTTATACTAGAATCTAATCAAATGAATGAGGAAACTTATTATACTAGAATAAGAATTTTAGTAACTTTTTATTGGGAAGTTTGATCAGAAGAGAAAAATGTAGTATAGGACAAGAAAAGTCATTAAGGAGAATTTAGTGGTTAAGTTAGTAAATTCAGGAGAAACTTGCAAGCCAGACCGACTTGAGAGATGAATCGGACCTTGTAGAGGCAGAAAGATACAACAAGAAGAGAAAATAGGCAGAATTGAGGAATGCTTTGGATTTTTTTAACCCCAAGAGTGAGGGTAGCTAGGCACATGGAAGGAATCTAACTAGATAAGAGTTAAGGTCTTGGACAAAGCACTCTACAACACAATACACTCCTGATAGCTCTGACATTTTCTACACTTCCCACCAACAATGTACGAGGGTTGCAACTTCTCTACATCCTTGTCAACACTTGCTATTTTTCTATTTTTAAAGTATACAACATAAGTAACAAAAGCAAAAGTAAATAAGTGAAGTACATTGAACGAAGAGGATTCTACACAGCAAAAGAAGCAATCAACAAAATGAAAAGGAAACCTACAGAATAGAAGATTTTTGCAAATCCTATATCTGATAAGGGGTTAAAATCCAAAATATATAAGGAACTCATGCACCTAAACAGAAAAAAAAATTTTTTTTTATTTTTTTTATTTTTTAATATATGAAATTTACTGTCAAATTGGTTTCCATACAACACCCAGTGCTCATCCCAAAAGGTTCCCTCCTCAATACCCATCACCCACCCTGCCCTCCCTCCCACCCCCCATCAACCCTCAGTTTGTTCTCAGTTTTTAACAGTCTCTTATGCTTTGGCTCTCTCCCACTCTAACCTCTTTTTTTTTTTTTTTTTTTCCCTCCCCCTCCCCCATGGATTTCTGTTATGTTTCTCAGGATCCACATAAGAGTGAAACCATATGGTATCTGTCTTTCTCTGTATGGCTTATTTCACTTAGCATCACACTCTCCAGTTCCATCCATGTTGCTACAAAAGGCCATATTTCATTTTTTCTCATTGCCACGTAGTATTCCATTGTGTATATAAACCACAATTTCTTTATCCATTCATCAGTTGATGGACATTTAGGCTCTTTCCATAATTTGGCTATTGTTGAGAGTGCCGCTATAAACATTGGGGTACAGGTGCCCCTATGCATCAGTACTCCTGTATCCCTTGGATAAATTCCTAGCAGTGCTATTGCTGGGTCATAGGGTAGGTCTATTTTTAATTTTCTGAGGAACCTCCACACTGCTCAGAAAAAAAAAATTTAAAAATGGGCAAAGAAACTGAATTTTCCAGAGACATGCAGATAACCAAAAAGTGCATGAAAAGATGCTCAACATCACTAACAATTAGAGAAATGCAAATCAAAGTCACAATGAGATGTCATATCACACCTGTCAGAGTTGTTGTTATCAAAAAGACAAGAGATAACAAGTGTTGGCAAAGATGTGGAGAAAAGGGACCCAGTGTGCACTGTCGGTGGGAATGTAAATTGGTACAACTACTATAAAAAACAGTATGGATGTTTCTCAAAACATTAAAAATAGAGGTGTCTGGGTGGCTCAAGTCAGTTGAGCATCTGACTCTTGATTTTGGCTCAGGTTGCAATTCCATGGCTGTGGGATCGAACCTACGTTGAGTTCCATGCTGAGTGCTGAGCATGGAGCCTGCTTAAGATTCTCTCTCTCTCCCTCTGCCCCTCTCCCTCACTTGTGCCCTCTCTCTTTCTCTCTCAAAACAAACAAATAAAAAACATTAACAAAATAGAGTTATCATATTGTCCAGCAATTCCACTTCTGAGTATCTAATGGAAAGAGATGAAATCACAATCTCGAAGAGATACCTGAATCACCATGTTCATTGCAAAATTATTCACAATAGCCAAGGTATGAAAAAAAACTAACCATCAGTGAATGAATGGATAAAGAAAGTGTGATTCACACACACACACACACACACACACACACACACACACACACACACACAGGAGTATTAGTCATCCATGAAAAAGATAGAGTGTTGCCATGGATGGATCTTGAAAGCATTATGCTGAGTGAAATCAGACAAAGAAGGACAAATACTGTGTGATATCACTTATATGTGGAATCTAAAAAAGCCAAACTGAGAATGTCAAATGGTGGTTCTTAGGGGATGGGGTTGGGGGAAATGGGGGATTGTTGGTCAAAGGGTATAAACTTGCTATAAGATGAATAAGTTCTGTGGATCTAATGTACAGCATGGTGATTATAGTTAACAATATTATATACTTAAATTTGCTAAGAGAATAGATCTCACATGGTCTCACCACAAAAAAGAAATGGTAATTATGTGAAGTGATAGAGGTGTTAACTAATGCTGCTGTGGTAATCATTTCAGAGTATATAAAGATATCAGACCAACACATGTACACTTGAAACTTACACAACATTATATGTTAGTTTTATCTCAATAAAACTGAAAAAATTATAGCCATTCTAATAGCCGTGAAGTGGTGTCTTGTGGCTTCAAAATGAGAGTTTTAACTATGTATGACATAGTACTAGAAAACTTGAAACCAAGTTGTTACCACAGTTTTAATGAGAAAATTCTCATCTTTTTACCTTTCTTCATAGATTCTTTTTCCATTCCCTCCTTGTATGTGTACAAGAGTTCATCAACTTCATTCAGATCCAGGAAGCCTGAGCCATCACTGTCCCACTTCTGAAACAGGGCTTCTAGGAGAAGTTCCCGTCGGACTCTGGAAGCATTATGTCTAATCTAGGATAGAAACCGGATAACAAAGCACAGAAGACACACTATTTATTGTGCTAGCTGCCATCCTAGGTTTATTCCCCCCAAAGTGAAGCACTATTTCTAAAAACAGCTTTATTGAAAAAACTTGGACTAAGCATGATATTAATGGTAAAATGAAGCATTTAATGTTAATACTCTAAATACTATTTCTCTGTTTCACCTCTAGACCAAAAACAAAAACAAAAACAGGCATTCTCTGCATTGGACTAAAACACATTAACTTAGAAAGGGGGCCACACTCCTTAAGAATCTTTGATTCATTCCTTTCCACTCCCTTGCTGTTTGCTCAGGAATGTGATAAACGTATGGTATGCTTGACCTGGGTTCTTGGGGGGTGGGGAGGGGGATATGCTATGTAGTTAAGGAGGATGACTGGCAGTGTTCAAAAAATGAAAAACAACCATGTTCAAAAATTACTTTTTATATTTAACATTGACCTAACTGGACGTTGGTTTTATTTACCTTTTAGATTTTTTACTAGATTAATTATAATATCAGTCAGATAGTAACTATTATCGGGGTGCCTGGGTGGCTCAGTCTGTTAAGCATCCAACTTCTGCTCACGTCATGATCTCTCATGGTTCATGAGTTTGAGCCTCTCGACCGTGCAGAGCCTGCTTGGGATTCTCTCTCTGTCCCTCTCTCTCTCTGCTCCTCCCCAACTTGTGTGCTCTCTCTCAACATAAATACATAAACTTAAAAAAAAATAGTAACTGTTATCTAGATTTAATCACTAAAAGAAAGTGAATATATAGAATTTGTTTAAAAGGGGGAACTGCAATTGAGGAGGCAAAAGGGATATCAACTCTAGAATTAGGTTGAGAAGACTCATGAGGCTGATGGATATGCCTGGAGAATGTAATTTACATATTTCACAAAAGAGCACATAAATTGTTTATATCAGCTAACATGTATGCATTTATCTATCACTCAAGTAAGTAGTAAGTTTTTAGGAAATATGTAATACCTGGATTCACATGAATAAAAATATATATTCAAATCATAATTGTACTTCTAGGTATGTGCACTTGTAAATGCATTCACAAAGCAGATAAACAGTGCACACACACACACACACACACATTTTTGCACATACACATATGTGGTCCTCAGAATCTGCTCTGCAAGCTTCAGAGGAGGAAAAACAAAGCTGTACAATAAACCATCTCTTGACACTAGCAATCATGTTATTATTAGGGGAATGAATTCTCTGGAGTGTGATCTTGGACCATTTGACAATAAAATAAAATATTTAATGACTATGCTCATTGAAATAAGATGATAAGTTTGATTGTAAATTTTTAAAAAGCCACATTAGGAGTAACTGAGGTTAGAGATTTACTAATAATAGTAACCTCACCTGTTTTATTTTACTTTTTAAGTTCATGTATATATTTTATTAAAGAATTAAAAATTTTTAATGGATACAGGTTAAAAATTTTAAGTTTATATATATATATATATATATATATATATATATTACTAAAGAATTAAAAATTTTTAAACAGATGCATCAGGTGTATTGATGCTTTAAAGTTGTATAAAAGCAATGGGAAGGGGGCCAACAGAAGAACTGCTTATTGGGGTAGAGGCAGCATCAAAGAACTCCTGAGCCCTGTGGAGACTGATGTAACGTCACTTTGCTGAGGATCCTGACTACAGACTGAACTGTAAAATGTAGACCAGCTCTCCAGGCTGAGGAGCAGGGGAGGCAGGGCCAGTGGCTCTTACCTCTTCGGTATAGATGTCTGAGGCAGACGCCAGGGCCTGGGCTGTGTGCTCTATCTAGTAAAAAAGCCTCCATGAGGATCCTAGAGCCCAAGGTTGTAAAAGGAAGTGAAGACCTTGCATTCATATGATCCTCTCTGCCATCTCCAATGCCAAAGGGACCCAAGGTAGCTGAACATATTTAAGACTTTGTCACCCAAGTTTAAACAGATGAATGTTAGTTATAAATGGTTCCTCTACTGTACTTCGCCATTTGGAAGGTCAATCCCTAGAACTGGAGATTCTTTCAGGTCACCAAGAAGGTGCTGGTATAAGCTAGTATACATTGTTTACTGGGAGGGCATCCACTCTTGAGGTCTCTGTCAGCCCTTGGGACATGACCTCGGTCCCCTGGCACCTCAGGGGTCTGATTCTTTCATCTGACTTGATAAACCAGCTGCTGTCTTAGAGGCTCCTTCTGCCCTGCTGACACTGTCCTCAGATGTCCCCAAGGACTAGCCAGGTACTCCAGCCCCTGTTCCAAAGCATTCCTTCTCAAAGCACTTCATAGCATGGCAAACCTCCTGCTGGCTCTTACACCTCTACAACTGGCTCTCAGGGGCTTTGTCTGACAGTCCTTTCCCTGCTTCCTAAGTATTAGTATTCCTGAGGCTCAGTTCTCTGCCCTCCTTTCATGCATGCTTCCTCGGAGACTTATAAATCAAGGCATTTAAAATGGGGACATTTTATTAACAACAGTTCCTTATGAGTCTACCAGGGATGCAACAAAGGCAATCTTTCCCAGGAGCTTGGGGAAGCTGCTAGAGCATCAGGTGTTCCTGCTAGAGACAGTTTTCAAGGTCGTGCCTCATGTATACACCTCCTCCACCTGCTCCCACACAGTTCTGAGGCATTAACTCTGGGACTGTCTCATGGGCCTGAGGGCTAACCCAATTTTGTCAGGCAAAAGGAGGGCTGGGAGCACCTGGGTGGCTCAGTCAGTTGGGTGTCTAACTTCAGCTCGGGCCATGATCTCATGGTTCATGAGTTCGAGCTCCGCATCAAGTTCACTGATGTCAGTGTAGAGCCCACTTTGGATCTTCTGTCCACCCCCCTCCCCCCAGCTCTGCCCCTTCCCTGCTTGTGCTCTCTCTCTCAAAAATAAATAAATCTTAAAAAAAAAATAGGGCTGAACAGAAAGGCCTGCAGCAGCTGGCCTTTTTTTTTTGTCCTCTGCTAGGTTTGGTGGTCCTTTACCAAGCAGTCACTGCTTGCAGCTGGGGTGATCATTGGTGCCAGTTGGCCCTTCTCACCTCTACTCCCAAGTAGGAAGGTAACTTCCTCTTTCCAGGCACCTTCCCGGGGACTGGGACTGGGAAAACTCCATCATTCAGTCTGGTAATGAAGCTCAGTTTTAAAAAGTTCTGAACCATAACAGGCAGGAATGAACCAGAGCACATAAAGCCACTTTACACAACTTCTGTATGCTACTGGAGGGGTGGTCAGAGGAGTGGCAGCAGGGGCCTCTGCCTCTCCTTACAAGGGCATCCCTGATCACCCTTACCACTCTCATGTCCTTCACCCAGCCCTGCCCTGCAAAGCATTCCAGACTTTTGGAGATCACTGCCAATGCTTGAAAAGCCCAGACAGAACTGAAGACAAGAGCCTGGGTATCTGAGGTCATCTAGTCACCTCTCATTGGTGGGGACCCTCACTGTCTTTGCTTCCAACAGCTCTGAATACACCAGAACTCATTCATTTAACAAGGGCTATGGGTCTGCACAGGCTTCATCGGTGACTCATGCATATCTGCCCCCACTGTCCCATGAGATGATGACATGGCATTTCTCTCTGTCTCAGCACCGTATGCCCTAGGAATGTGCTGTCTGTTAGGGAAGATGGGGCAGATAAAAATAAGTTAAAAGGCGCTCATTATCCAAAAAGAACTGAGACCTGAAAAGGCTTCTCTGAGTCAACCTACTTAAAATGGAGACCAGAGTGGCATACAATAAATGGTAGAAAAGGTTTGATTGGAACTTCTTGCAAAATAAAACTACTAAACCTAGTATCGCTTAACAAAATGTAATTGCAACTATGGGATAATTCGTAGAACAAAATTATTTTAAGTATATTTCCTACCTAAAATTATATGATTGCCCAATAGGACACCATTTCCATAGGGCAATCAGTCATTTTTGCAAAAGTTAGTCAAGGACTTCCTCAGTTTTCCTGAAGGCCTCTCTCTCTCTCTCTTTTTGTTATTTACATTTAAGTTAGTTAACATGAAGTGTAGTCTGGCTTCAGGAATAGAAAGAACCCAGTGATTCATCTCTTGCATATGACACCCAGTGCTCATCCCGAAAAGTGCCCTCCTTAACGCTTGTCACCCATTTAACCCACACCCCCGGCCCCCCACTCCAGCAACCCTCAGTTTGTTCTTTGTATTTAACAGTCTCTTATGGTTTCCTCCCTGTTTTTATCTTATTTTTCCTTCCCTTCCCCTATGTTCATCTGTTGAGTTTCTCAAATTCCACATGAGTGAAATCATGGTATCTTTCTCTGACTGACTTACTTTGCTTAGCATAATACCATCCAGTTCCATCCACACTGTTGCAAATGGCAAGATTTCTTTATTTTTTCATTGTCGAGTAGTATTCCACTGTGTATATATACCACATCTGAAGGCCTCTCTTTATCCATTATCTCATTGATACTCAAATCACCCCCATGAAGTACCTACTTGGTTCCATGAAGTTCTTCATTTGTTAATGGACCTGACTCTCAGATCCTCATTTGCCAATGACTGCAATCATTTTGAGCAGTTTTGCAATAACACTTTCATGGCTTTATGAAATTCTAGGTTTTAAAACTTAAATTTTACTTTGACACCATTTTGTTGCATTGTCAATGTCAGAAGTTTACAACATCCCACAGTCGTAAGTATGAAATGGGCTATGATGGATGGATGGTGTTAGGTAGGGAGATGTTAAAAAAGAGACCCTAGGCTTGTTCCACGCCCCATGTCAGTAAATCATGGCTTAATAATTAACCTAAGTGCACCTTCGGCTCCCCAGGCATAACCTTTAACCAGTCATCATGGAAATACCCAGTCAGCACTAGTGAGATAATCCACTTGATAGACCCCTTCTGTTCCTGTTAGAAAGGCGACCTTCCTGGAATAATGCATTCTTTAGTAATAATTTGCCTTCCCAGCCCCATTTCTGCCTTTTAAAAAACCTTGCAGCCCTTCAGAGCTCCTTTCTATTGCTGGATGAGATGTTGCTGAACTCATGAGTTGTTGAATCAAGCCAATTTGATCTTTAAAGTTACTCAGTTGAATTTTTGTTGTTTAATAATGTCTATGTGGAAAGTAATTTTTTAAATGGTCAGTTGTTTGGAGAATACTTTTCATGTCTGATGACGATGACTTTAGCTTTCCTCTACAACTTTATTATTTTTTAAAATAATTTTTTAAAGTTTATTTTATTTATTTTGAGAGAGAGAGAGAAGAGAGCACACAGCAGGGGAAGAGAGTGAAGGAGAGAGAGAGAATCCCAAGCAGGGTCTGCACTGTCAGTGCAGAGCCTGATGTGGGGCTCAAACTCATGAACTGTGAGATCACGACCTGACCCGAAATCAAGAGTCAGACCCTGAACTGACTGAGCCACCCTGGTGCCCCTCCTCTACAACTTTAGAGGAACTTGGATACTGAGATACTTAGAATGGCTCAAAGGAGCTCAAAGGCTCTCTCTGACCAGAGAGCCTGCCTTTGAGGGGCAGCAGTGACTTCAACTGATGGTAGTACTGGGTCAGCATGAGTCAAGTCAGGAGGGCAGGTTTGGGAAACTGAGCTGGAGTGCATGGGTTAAAAGAGGCCAAGAAAGTCTATTTCAGGTTAAACACTGTTCTCAATTCTATAACTATTTAGGGTTTCTGACAAGAGAATTGAAGAAGATGATAATAGTTAAGGTTTATTATGGGTCAGGCACTGTTTAAGTACTTGAATTAACACATCTAACTCTCCTATCAACCTGGTGAGGTCATTACGATTATATCTTCATTTGAAAATAAGGCAACTGAGCCAGCATTGCTGTCAAGGCTCCGGCACAAGGTCACACAGCAAATAAGCAGCAGAACCATGGTTTGAGTCTAGGTGCTCTGCCTCCAGAAGCCATACTCCCAACCACTGCCCTATCCAGTCTCTCCTTAGTCAAGGCCAGCTGGGAGTGAGTGCTAGGAGGATTAAGTGGGAAAAACAGTAAGAGGCCATGTGCAGGATAAAAGGCCTAAATCAGAGTAGAGAAGGCTGAGGAGCAATTCCAAAGGGACCCTTAATGTATTAGTGCTGTTACATTGGATTTACACAGGACTTTTTATTTCCAAAATCCAGAACCATATTACATTATGCATGAAGCAGTCCCTGTTGCAAGAAAGAATTCGCTCACTCAGTGAAATTTTCTGAATTTCTTAGGAGGAGCTCCCCCACTCAACTGCAAGACTTCCACCTCTAACACAGAGACAAATCTGCATTTAAGATCATTGGCAGCAGACACTGACTCCATCAGGGGTCAAGACAACTTCAGCCTGAAGAAGCTAGAGCCTGGGGTCTGTCTATGTGTGTGTAGCCCTAGGCTGCTCTGACCCAGGGATTGTGGGACCTGTGTTCGAGCCCCCTTAATTGCTTATTTAGGGTGTGACCTTGACCATTCTACTCTGCTTTAATTTCTCATCTGCAGGGATGTTTGTCCAGTCAACTCACAAGGCTGTTGTCGTTCTGACCTCACCTGTTTTATTGATAAATAATATTACTCACCTGTTCTAAGCCACTTATTTTCTCCTCTTTTGTTTCAACATAGCCCCTCTTAAAAAAGGATGTGAGGGTCTCACTGACACTCAGGGGGGCATCTTCACCAACAAATGTCTCCAGAAGTTGCACAAACTGGAGCAGATTGAAGGAAACTTCATTGAAAGCACTCCCACCTTTTACTTCCTTGTAAGACTGAATATTTCTGATAATTGCATGTAGGTCTATTAAGCAAGAAACATACAACAAACAGTAAAGTGAACAATTTCTTAAAGCTTAGAGAAAATATACGAGCACTTATTGTAATAAACACCTGCTACTTTTTTCCTGTTAGGAATCCATGCTCCCTTCATGAGGAAAACATCTCTTCCCCACTGTCAGTTTAGATTAATCAGGTGGCACTCAGCCTCCCCCACCCTCGTGACAAGAATGACTACGTGACATAGGTCTGGCCAATGATTTCTATATGACAGCAATGTAATCCACTACATATGCCAATGAGAATGAGCCCCAGAACTTTTTTTGGGAACTATTGGGGAAGAATCACTCTTTTTGTATTCTGATTCCTGAACTAGTAGGATATAGGCTTAGCAATACTCTTATAAATATATCTGCCACAACATGAAGAAAACTACCTAAAACTGAAAGTTACACAGAGAGGAACGGGGCTGAGAAGCAAAGATGGTGTCTCGCTGCTATTATTGAGCCCTTGGATTCATTTGTGCCTGAAGCCAGCTGTAGTCTGGACTTCACAGTTAAACAAATCTATAAATACCATTGCAATCTCTCCCCCAAAGAGTCTTGACTAATATATTTATCTTGAAGCTCAATGTTATGAAGCATATTTCATAAGATATCAGCCCAGTGACTTATGTTTGATTTATTCATCGATTCAATCATTCATGCCCTCATGCCTTCCATATGAGATTGACATGACTTGAAAATAATCACCAATGCAGTTTTTTAGGTCGTAAAGCAAAACTGAAATAAAGAAGTAAGACCAGAAGAATATGAACTAGTATAGGCCACAAGAGCTTGACCAATGCCATGCATTTTTACCAAAATATTTTGAGGATAGGAAGTTTGTTATTTGACCCAGGCTTAAATGAGAAAAAAATTTGCTGATAGGAAGAAAACAATCTTAATATGATTAGTAATCAAATATACTGCTTGTTGATGAAAGATAAAATGATAAAATAGCATTGTAGTAATATGAGTACTGGTTGGAATAATCATTGTTTAATACATGGTTTATTTGAGAACTAAAAGTTAGTCTTTGCTCTCTCTGCTGTTGAGTAGATCTTTCTTTATAAGTCTTCAAAAACATGACATATTCTCACCTGTCTGACATGTTGAGTTATGGGACTACAAGGGAGAGGAATAGCTGGAATGATTTCCACTGAGTTCTAATATCCAATATCTGATTCCTTTTGTACACCTGTATCATAGCTTCAAAGAAGTTGTAGGGCCATGTAATGGTCAAAACAAATTATATACTAATGCATATGACTTAAGGCAGAAAAGCATTCATCAATAGCACATGCCTACATGTACACTACCACCAAAAACATCCACCTTGTATATATTTAGATCCATCAATTCAGTGACAAAATAATGCAAGGATCATCCTGCCATTGTGTCTTGGCTAAGTTCATGGGGTACCACAGTAAATTAAATTCATCAACTGGACTGCCATCTATCCTTCCTAATTTGGTTGCTGACATGTACCTGTGAACCTGGAGCTACTGTAGAGTAAGTTTGCTTGTTCTTCTTCTTCGCATTTGATATAATCCATATTCCAGTTACATGTCAAAAGTTCACCTAAAAAATATACATTCCATAACATGGACAATTTAATTTCACTTTCATAATGTTTTTGTTCTAGAGTATAAATGAAAGGAGGATTAAATGAGGAGTCACCTGACCATGACTTTCCTTCTATTTTTTGGGACTTTTCACAAGATGGATCTTTCTGAACTTCCTTTTTTGTAGTTTCTAAAAGGTATAAGAGAAAGTACCACGATGAACTGGAATTTAAATAAAAACTTGAAAAAAAAATAAAAGGCCTTCGAATTGGACATTATATATTCTATGATAAATTCCTAAGTTAATAAATGAGAAAAATGCTTTGCATACAGAACACTAAAAACTTTCTATCAGATAATTTCCCACATATGTTATATCACACTGAACCATAATGATATCACTTAATAACTCTAGTTGTCGAGAGCAGCTCTATGACAAAAGCTATTCCTGGTACCCAAATCTGGCCACTCAATATGAGGGCTACATTTCCTAGTCTCTGTCACAGCTAGGTGTCATCAAATGCCTAAATTCTGACCAGTGTCATGTGTAAGCAAGTGATGTAATGCCTATCCCTTCTTCTTTCTCCTTACCTTCTGGTCAGAATGTGGATATGTTAGTGAGCCATCCTGGACTATGTGGTTAGGGGAGACACAAGATAGGACTTGAGCCATTGCTGATTTCATGAGACTGAGCTGTCACATGACTTTTATATCAGAAGGAAAGAAACTTCTATGTTGTTTATACATTGCTATTTTGTTTTATTTTTATGTTTTTTTTAGACACTGTCATTTTGAATCACTGCTACACATAGCCAAAATCAAGTCATCACCAATAACATCTAATTGAATAGTAACTTCACAATTTTTCTAGCTGCATCCCTCCTACACAAGGAGAGCCAGAAATTAGTGGCCCTTTTTGTGAAGAAATAAACATCATGCTGAAAAAATGAGAGATTTCAAATTAGTTAATGATAATGTAGAAACTACAACACAGGTTACTCATTTCTTAGGAGTTTTAAATAAGGATTTTCTTTGGGACCGTGGGACTTTAAAATTAAAGAGCAGAACTTTTAAAATATTCGTGCCTAACTGAGGTCTTAAGCGGTATTGAGTTTGGCTCTCTAAGTTAGATTTAAAAAAAAAAGGCATACATTGGAATAGGTAATTCAGAGGAAAAGTCTTTTGCAGAATAAATATTTGAAATGCAGGGTGCTTTCTGTCTTCAATGTAACCTTCAGAAATGTTTCTAGAACATATATTTTATATAACTGAAAAAAGCAAGACCCATTTTATAGTCGAAACAAAAAAAATTTTGGGGGTGTCTAGGTGGCTCAGTTGGTTGAGTGTCTGATTCTTCTCTTGATTTCTGCTCGGGTCATGATCCCAGGGTCATAGGATGGAGCCCTGTGTTGAGCTCTGCACTGAGCATGGAGCCTGCTTGGAATTCTCTCTCTCCTTCTTCCCCTCTCCCCTGCTCACACACACTTTCTCTCTAGGAAAAAATTTTAAAAAAGAAATAAAATACATTTTTAAAAGTGGCTTCTAATATTACACGCTACATTTAAAACTAAAGGGCTTCTACTGCCTTTTCAGGAGTCCAGTGAAGCTTTCTATATGTAACATCACCAGATTACTTCTTTATGAATGGGCTTCCTGTGCAAAAGGAATTCTAAGTAAATTGACAACAGAAACATTCTGGTTTGCATTTAATTGATTGTTCAAGGCCTAGATGCATATTCAGTAGCTAAATATGTCTAAGGTTTGATTGATCTGATATGCCAGAAAAAATGCTAATTGAAATGATTATTTTCTGAAAAGACTTTAACAATCATTCCACAAAACAGGGAGCCAATGTCATAGAAAAACTGCATTACTACCTGAAAGATGATATTTTCTTCTTGATATTGGAACCTCCTCTTGCAGTTCAGGACTCACAAATAGTTCCTCTTCATATATTTGCTCCTGAGTCCTCTTTTCCTGTGGGAGGATTTCAGTATGTTCAAAGGAAGCAGACTCCCTAGATTTTCTACTTTCTCTGAAGATACTACCTCTTCCTGACTGTAAAGTTGAATCTATGTCCTGTTGTTTTTCTGGAATTATCTCTCCAGATGGTTCTTGTTCCGCACGTGACCCTTTGTGTGGTTCTTGTTCTGTTACTGACTCTCTGTGTGATTCTTGTTCTGAGATTGACCCTCTGTGTGGTCCTTGTGCTGCTATTGATTCTCTGTGGCGTCCTTGTTCTGCAGTTGATTCCATGTGGACTCCTTGTTTTGAAGATGATACTCTTTGTGGTGGTCCTTGTTCTGTTACTGAATCACTATGTCCTTGTTCTGTTACTGAATCACTATGTCCTTGTTCTGTTACTGAATCACTATGTCGTCTTTGTTCTGTTATTAACTCTCTACTTGATCCTTGTTCTGGAGTTGACCCTGTGTGGGTTTGTTTTGTTACTATTTCTCTGTATAGTTCTTTTTTTCCAGTAGACTCTTTGTCTTGTTCTTGTTCTTTGGTTGAAATTCTGTTTGGTTCTTGTTCTGCTGTCGTCCCTCTCTGTTGTTCTGGTGGTGTTGATTCTGTATATTCATCATGTTTATGTTGATCTTCTGGAGTTTCTAACAATTTGCTTTGGGTTTTGCTAGCATGTTTTTCAGAAAGTAATGCATTTATCTCTAAGAGCACTTTGTCAAAGTCTTCATAAATATGTTTCTGATTATCCATGTCTCCCCAGAACTCAGGCAAGTCTATCTCTTCAAATTCAATGAATGGCCCTAATGCAGAAAACAAAATATTTACTTAAACAATTGATCTTATAATGCAGAATCAGAGCCAGTAAATTAATGCAAAACAGCACTGATCACAGTAATTATAACATAGGCTTATTGTTTTAAATAAATGACAGCTTTCCCTCCAACACAAGAGGCAAAAAGATATTCAAAGGAACATAAAAGATGCTCACTACTGTAAGTTAGAAATCATCTCTTCCTAAAAGGTGTGGCTTTGGAAATGAACATGATTCTTCTTTTTCTACTTGCAGAGTTGCTTAAAACTGCCAAAACAAATAGAATTTATCCAGATTTGAAGGGGTACACACACACCAATGTTTATAGCAGCATTATCAACAATAGCCAAACTATGAAAAGAGCCCAAATGTCCATTGACTGATGAATGGATAAAGAAGATGTGGTATATTTACAATGGAATATTACTCCGCCATCAAAAAGGACGAAATCTTGCTATTTGCAATGACATGGATGGAGCTAGAATGTATTATGCTAAGCAAAATAAGTCACCCAGATAAAGACAAATATTACATGATTTCATTCATATGGGGAATTTAAGAAACAAAACAGATGAACACATGGGAAGAGGGGGAAAGAAAAGAAAAGAGGGAAACAAATCACAGGAGACTCTTAACTATAGAGAACAAACTGAGGGTTTGTTGATGGAAGGCAGGGGATGGGCTAGATGGGTGATGGGTGTTAAGGAGTGCACGGTGTATGCAAGTGATGAAACCAATATTACACTGCTTGTTAACTAAATTTTAATAAAAATTAAAAAAGAATTTATCTACTCTTGGTCCTCCCACAATAAGCACAGCATAGGGATTAGGGGGAGGACACATGTCTTCCACCTCAAATACCTTTTCAATATCTGCAATATCAAAATAAGGCAAGTCTCTATCCATGACTATCATTCCCTGGACTATGTTTTCCCAATATTAATTTCCCCCCTTTCTTATTCTCCACCTTTCTTTCTTTTTCATTCCTTAATTCTTTTCCTCCTCAACTTATATGAACACCTGTTTCATAAATCTAGGGAAAGATTATATAGCATTCACCAGAACTCCACTTAAACACCACCACCACCACCACCACCACCACCACCAACAACAACAACAACAAAACAAACCTGGTGTCCAGGACCACTCTCTGTAGTGGGATTCATGACACAAAACTGTTCCTTTCTCACCCAAAACATTTAGTAGCCATGCTATAAAAGTGTGATTCCCACAGTTTTCAGGATTACTCTATATCACCCATAGATTTTTAAGTATCCAACTAGTTTTACATAGAACTAAAATATTGACATTCTTTGGAAAACCCATCAATTTAGAGACTTTTTTCTTTAAAAAATAAAAATAAAACCCATAATTCTATTTGTTTTGGTAGTAACATAAAAAACATTTTACTGTATTATTTCAATAAAGGCATACAAGTAAAAACGCTTGGGAGAAGAAAACCTAGAAATGTTAGAATTCTAAGTTAGATATTAAAACTAGAATTACCATTACCAACTTAATTTCCAAAATATTCAGATTATCACTCAAGCACCTCTTCATTTGAATGAACTTAAAATTGAGTTCTAACTTGACAACTTTAGTGTTGCACTATAGTGAAAAATACATCTAGTTGTGATGAGTGAATTGTGTGGGGAATGAACAGTTAGATATAGCTATCATGATCTAAGGGAGATGTCATGTGAAGGGATCCCATGGGAATAGAATGGCTTTTATTATGCCGGTGTATTACATCATTCCAGCTTGAGCACACTCCCTTTGAGTGGCACTTACATTGTCTTGGGTTTCGCAGCAAACTTCTGAACATTTTCGAACTTTGGTCATAGAATGTTTCCAGCAAGGCCAATGTCCTCTGCCGACCCAAAAACCCTACCTAAGCAGGAAGTTTGCAATTAGTTGTCACAGAAAATTTGAGATTTTTGTGTAAATGTAATATGGCATATTGAAGCTTTTATCATCACCACTACTACCATCATTACGTAAATAAAAGCTGAGGAGTCAAAGTCAGGAAAGTTATACCTTGTCTTCAGGCTTATATTCTACTTCCCCATCCTGTGACATGTCAAAATACCTTGCACTTAAATATATGCTTAACAAATAGTTACTGACTTAATTGTTAAATCCAATGTACAATGCTCAGTTCTTATCTAATTTGATCTGAGTATGACACTTGAAACAATTAACTGCTCCCTACTTGATCTATTTTTCGCATTGTTTTTATTTTGAGAAACATTTTAATTATAGAAAAATAGAGAAAATGATAAAACTAACACTTGTGTTCCCAACACCCAGAAATGTTTTATGTACTTTAAAATATATTGTTGACATCATAAAACGTGTACTTCTTAAAATTGCTTTTACTTACTCAACATTGAGATCAATTCATGTATGTAAAGAAATATACTTTATTCCTTTTAGCTGCTGTTTTCTATTCTATAATATGAAAACACTGTAATTTTTTTAAGTCCCTTTACTGATTGGCATTTCAATCATTTCCAGTGTTTTGATACTCAAATAATGCTGCAATGGATTTCCTTATACACATCTCCTTGAGTACACCTGTAAACATTTCCTTTAGGGAATAATTAAAAGTGTAATTAATGGATTGTATACTATGTGCATTTTCACTATTAGTAGTTATTGCTAAATGTTCAACAAAACACCTATACAATTTACTTCTCACCATTACTGAATAAGAATGTCATTTCTCCATATCCATGCCAATACTAGATATTGTTAAAGGTTACAATTTTTTTTCAATCTGATGGATAAAAAATGGTATCTAGTTATTTTAATTTGCATTTCCCTGATTCTTAGTGACAGTAAATATTTTCATTTGTTTACTATGTATTTGCATTCCCTCATCTATGAATGGCTTTTTTACGTCCTTTTCCTTTCTTCAGTTAGAGTTGCCTATTTCTTACTAATTTGTAAATTTTTGACAATGATCATTCTGTGATCTATATAGCAAATAGCCTTTCCCAGTTTATCTCTTATTTTTTAATTTAACTTTTGGTGAGTTTAGTCATATCATAGTTTTTAATTTTGAGGAAGTCAAATATATTGATTATTTCTTTTATGATTTGTGCTTACTAGAGGTATTCTTTAAGAATATTACCTACCTGAGGTTTAAAGGCATGCTCTATACTTTGTATGGGCTTCTAAAATGTTTATAATTTTGTTTTCCATATCTAGGTCTTTGATTAGATAGGACCTATTTTTCCTCATTATGGAGGCTCAAATCTAATTTTAACTTTTTTCCCAGTTATTCCAACTTAGTATTTGTTGATTAGGCTCTTCTTACTGATATCTATTGCTACCTATGTCATATGCTAAATTCTCACATACTCATAAATCTAATGTCAGGTCCAATATTCTGTAAATACAGCTTTATTTTGAAAAACCCGGGAAATCCTCCCCAGCTTGCTCTTCTTTTTATAATTGTTTTTGCTATATTTGGACCTTAATTTCTATATAGCTTTTAAAAAGTAAACCTTTTTTTATAGTACAACATACATACAGAAAAGTATACAAATAATAAGCATATGGTTTTATCACAGTATAATCACACCAGGAGCTGTTTCTCAAAGGAGAATAGTTAACATTAGTAAAGGGTATAATTTTGCTCCAAAACTCAAGTAATCTACACTGTAATTCTTCTATTGCAACTTGCCATAACATTCCAATTCGCCCCATACACTTCAAATACTGTAGGATAATCTAGGTGTTAAGGTATAAAGTAAAGAAGAGTTTTTGCACTGTAGAGTACAAAACCTACAAAGCCTTTTCTTTCTCTAGGACTTTAGTAGCTAACAGCTCATTTAATGTGTAACAACAGAATATAAGAGTAAAGGTTGTTCCTAAAATGTAAAAAGGTCCAATAAGCATTGTTCCTCTTTTTTAGTGGCAGGCGACATATTTGCTTCATATTTGAGATATCCTGTCATGTTTCAGGATATGCTCAAAATATTGCCATGGTAGTAAACCCTGAATTTGTATGGTTTTTATCTCTCACCCTCTGATACATATGGGTTGTACCAAAACATCTAAAGCATCATGCTCAGCAGATCCAATCACCATGATGGAAATCATCGTGGTTAGTAGATCTGACATTCTGTGAAATGTCTGCATAATAGATTTTAATAGAAAGAAAGAGGGCTGCTTATTGCTCTGGCAAGGCAGTAAAAGTATAGTGCTGACAGGTTAAATCAAACATCTGTTGGTCCTTGTAAACTGCTCTAGAGAGAATAGTATTTGACAAACCAATAGTTGTAAATGAGGAGGTTGTGTCAGTTTGGTTCAATAAAGATTCCACACAGTGGATAACAACTGCAAATGGAGTTGTAATAGTCTACAAACATTCTTTAAGATCTATCTTCTGCATAGGCAAAACAGGAGAATTAGACAAGAATGTGATAGGGTTACTTCTTCTGAACCTTCATTCGTGTGTTTTTATATCTAATTTCTGTGGAATGATTTTGTTTTTGTTATTTTTGTTTATTTTTACCATTCTGGCAGACTGAGAAAGTTCAGGAGTTTCTATGTGGTCCTTCCTACCATGACATCCTTTAGTCCCTAATTTGTGAGGATGCTGCTAGTCGCTGAGTATGTCTATTCTAATTATACATTCAGGAACCAGAAACAAACAGAGCTAAATCCAAAGATTAATTGGGGGACCAAAATAGCATTTATCACTTGACACCTATAAGCTCTAATTTTAACCAGTGGTCCACTGGGGGATTTTGAGATCTTAGGAATTAGTATTAACTTGCAGTCAGTGTCTGGTAATCTCTGAAAGTCTGGGATATTTTCCTTTTTCCAATGTATATCACCCTAGTAAATGGCTACAGGTATTTTGAGGAATGCTTGCAGTAAGATCTACAGTATATGTTTGAGGCAGTCTTGTAGGATTCTTTCTCAAGAGAGCCAGACTCCTGTTCAATCAAAGAATTCTGGGTGTATAAATTGGCTTAAGTCTGGAAAGTGGATGAGAAGCCAAGACTCTCCCTTGAGGTGTCTCAACTCATGTTTTTAGCCTCATAGTTAGAGCTTTTCTGTGAATAACTCTAGTAATAATTTAATAGACATCCTATCTATGTAACTCTAAGGAAACCGGTCAAACTTTTCAGATGGCTACTTTAATTCTTATTGTTCATTGTGGTAATTCCAAGTATACATTCAGTAAGTAGGTAAATAACCACAGTGTAAGTCCCAGACAAAATGAATTCATTATAATATGGACCTTGACATTGGGCATTGAGTTAAAATGCCATTTATCTATGATATCTATGAGCACTGACTTTGACCAGTAGATCTTGTCTCTGGCAGTTAAATACCATGTCTTCTATCATTCTGGAATCCCATAATTTCAATGGCACTATCTACTACCATCAACTTCAGCCTACAGAGGACAGCTACCAAAGAGATTTTTTTGGAGATACTAGTCTTCTCCTCATTAACGTACTTCTCAAGAAAGTGTCATCTGTGCCCTCTGGGGGGATATGGTAAAGGTGCATAATGGGCAGGCTACATAAGAGAAATCAACTTTAACAACCTTATAAGCTTTTGGATTTCTTCCTCTATAGTATTCCAAGAATACTATAGAGTATTCAATCTCATTGAACATAAGCCATATTTGAGTCAAGGTTTCAATTTACCTACCAAGAAAACTGTTAAAACCATTCACAGATACTCAAAATATTATTGCTAAGTAAATTTTCTAAGTATAACAATATTGACTAGTTCGAGCCAATCCAAACTTATATCTATCCTTCCTAGTCTAAAAGTTTTATAATCAGTCCCCACACATATTCTCTAGGTTTTTGCTGCTATGAATTAGTAAAAACTTACTATTCCCTTAGAGTACCAACAATCACCTCTCAGTACAGATTTGACTAGTCCTGTTGGGACATGCTGAGATCTGACTCCAACTTTGGGTCTAATGGCAATGAATGTTGGACAGGTGGGCCTTAAGGAAAATAGACATCCCCCTGCAAGCTAAGTGCCTTAAGTGAAGTTATTATGGGGGCTATAAGGAAAGAAAAGCTAATATTCTCAAACAGGAGAGAAGGGATTGCTTCTGCTGCCAAGGAAGGCTTAGAAAGATTTGTACTTCAAGTCTTAGCTTCCATCCAAACGTAAACATTCCAAGTCTCAAGGTCCCTCTATTTTCCAAGTAGCATGCTGACTTTCCTATAAGAGACTTGACAACTCTGTGAATTCACCTTGCATTTTAATCCTGTTACATTAAATTTAGAGGCTGATTTTTCATCCACATCTGCCTAAAAATAAAAGAAATAGAGATTCCTTCAGAGCCATTATGAAAATTTTATCGTTTTCTGACTGCAACTTGAGCTGAGAATTTAAAGCCCTGAGCTTGTCTTTTACTTTCTACAATATCTCCAATGTAATGAAATGAAGCCCATCCACTGACAGCCCTTGTAGTCAACACTTACTGTAATTATGGTTAAATGCAACAGCCACTTGGTCTCTTAAAGCCCTTCCTTCAAAAGACACTTCATCCCAAGCAACCACAGTGACAATTTAAAAATATTTTTTCATTGAGGAATAATAAATACGTAACAAGGTGTGCAAATACCAAATGTTTATTTCAGCGAATGTTTACCTATACTATACTGTATACTCTATATAAGTACCACTCAGATAAAGATATAGAACATTTTCATAATTGCCCGAAGGCTCCTTCATGGCATCTCTTAGTCAATAATTCCTTCAAAGGTAATTATTATTATTATTATGATGTTTTCACTATAGATTAGTTTGCTTATTTTTGTATTTCATATAAATGAAATTATATAGTATATACCCTTTTGTATCTTTTTTGTTCAATATTATATCCATAAATTTTATTCATGTTTAATTTTTCTGTAATTTTTTTCATTGCTACATAATAATCCACTAATATATAAAGATTTATTATTAAAATCTTTAATATATATAGATTTATTAATATATATTAATTAATATATAAAGATTTATTTAATCATACCATTATTGATAAACATTTGTACTATTTTTAGTTTTTTACTATTATAAATAATACTATGAGCATTCTTGTTTTTTTATCAACCTCAAAGAAGTATAATTTACATCCAATAAAATGAGCCAATTTTAAGCGTAGAGTTCAATGACTTGTGACAATGTATATACACCCACATGACTACCACCAAAATGAAGATATAGATTTTTTCATTAAATCAAAAAGTTCCCTTGTGCCCCTTTGTACTCATGGCCCCAGAAAACTATCATTCTGCTTTCTACTGCTATAGATTAGTTTTCCTTTTTCTAGATTTTCATATAAACGAAATCATGTAGTATGCATTCTTTTATGTCTTCTTTCTTTCACTTAGTATAATATTTTTGAAATTCATCAATGTTATTGTGTGTATCAGTACTTCATCTCCTTTTATCACAAAGTAGTATTCCATTGTAAGGATATAATACAATGTGTTTATCCACAAGTTGATGGACACTTGGGTTGTTTCCAGTTTGGAGGT
Source organism: Panthera pardus (assembly GCF_024362965.1). Classification (NCBI taxonomy): domain Eukaryota; kingdom Metazoa; phylum Chordata; class Mammalia; order Carnivora; family Felidae; genus Panthera; species Panthera pardus. The sequence continues at coordinate 56,996,963 of NW_026526876.1, forward strand.
GTGAATTACGCTGCTAAGAGCATTGGCAAACAAGTCTTTGAATATTCATATTTTTCATTTTTTCTAATTTTATTTCATTTCTTCTTGGTAAATAGCTAGGAGTGGAATTGCTGGTTGCTGGCTCATATGGTAAATATATGTTTACTTTTTCTCTATTAAAAATTTTTAAAGTTATTTATTTTGAGAGAGAGAGAGAGAGTTGCAGAGGGGCAGAGAGAGAGAGAGAGAGAGAGAGAGAGAGAGAATCCCAAGGAGGCTCTTCACTGTCTGCACAGAGCTGGACATGGGCTCAAACCCACGAACTATGAGATCATGACCTGAGTCAAAGTCCAAGCTGTAACAAACTGAGCCACCCAGGTGTCCTTATATGTTTAACTTTTTAAGAAACTGCCAAAATGTTTTCCAAAGTGTTTGTTCCATTCCTATCAGCAATATATGAGAATTCTAGTTGCTTCATATCTTTGCCAATATTTGGCATTGTCAGTCTTGTTTTTTTTTTTAATTCCAGTATAGTTAACATACAGTGTTATATTAATTTTGGGTATGCAATGGAGTGATGGAACAATTCTATACGTTACTCAGTACTCATCATAAGTGACTCTTAATTTCCTCCACCTATATCACTCATCTCCCCATCCACCTCTCCTCTGGTAACCATCACTTTGTTCTCTATAGCCAAGAGTCTATTTTCTGGTTTGTCTTTTTTTTTTCTTTGTTCATTTGTTTTGTTTCTTAAATTCCACAGATGAGTGAGACCATATGGTATTTGTCTTTCTCTGACTGACTTACTTCACTTAGCATTATACCCTCCTGATTGATCCATGTTGTTGCAAATGGTAAGATTTCATTCCTTTTTATGGGTGAGTAATATTCCATTGTATACATATACCACCTCTTCTTTATCCATTCATCTATCAATGGATACTTGGGCTGCTTCCATAATTTGGCTATTATAAATAATGCTACAGTAAACATAGGGGTACATATATCATTTTGAATTAGTGTTTTTGTGTTGTTTGTGTAAATACCCAGTAGTGGAATTACCGGATCATATGGTAATTCTATTTTTAATTTTCTGAGGAACCTCCATACTGTTTTCCACCAGTTTGCATTCCCACCAACAGTGTCTGAGCACTCCTTTTTCTCCACATCCTTGCTAACACTTGTTTCTTGTGTTTTTGATTTTAACCATTCTGACAGGTGTGAGGTGATATCTCATTTTAGTTTTGATTTGCAATTCCCTGATGATGAATGATGTTGAGCATTTTTCATTTGTATGTTGGTCATCTCGATGTCTTCTTTGGAGAAATGTCTGTTCATGTCTCCTGCCCATTTTTTAATTGGATTATTTGGTCTTGGGGGTGTTAAGTTTTAAAAGTTCTTAATACATTTTGGATACTAACCCTTTATTGGATATGTCATTTGCAAATATCTTCTCCCGTTCAAGTAGGTTGTCTTTTAGTTTTGTGAATTGTTTCCTTTGCTGTGCAGAAGATTTTATTTTGATGCAGTCCCAATAGTTTATTTTTGGTTTTGTTTCCCTTGCTTCAGAAGACATATCTAGAAAAATGTTGCTATGGCTGATGTCAGATAAATAACTGCCTGTGCTCTCTTACAGGATTTTTCTGGTTTTAGGTCTCACATTTAGGTGTTTAGGACATTCTGAGTTTATTTTTGTGCATGGTGTAAGAAAATGATCCAGTGTCATTCTTCTGATTATAGCTGTCCAGTTTTCCCAATACCATTTGTTGAAGAGACTATCTTTTCTCCAATACATATTCTTGCCTCCTTTGTTGAAAATTAATTTACCATACCAACAAGGGGCTATTTCTTGAGTCTCTATTCTATTCCATTAATCTCTGTGTCTATATTTGTGCCAGTATCATACTGTTTTGATTAGTATAGCTTTGTACTAATATCTTGACATTTGGGACTGTGATACCTCCAGTTTTATTCTTCTTTTTCAAGATTGCTTTGGCTTTAAGGTCTCTGTGGTCCCATGCAAATTTTAAGATTATTTGTGCTAGTTCTGTGAAAAATTCTGTTGGTTTTTGATAGTGATTACATTAAATCTGTAGATTGCTTTGGGTAGTATGCACATTTTAACAATATTGGTTCTTCCAGTCCATAAGCATGGGATATCTTTCCATTTGTTTCCGTCGTCTTCATTTTCCTTCATCAGTGTTTTACAGTTTTCACAGTATAGGTTATTTACTGACTTGGTTAAGTTTGTTCCTAGGTATTTTATTATTTTTGGTGCAATTATAAATGGGATTGTTTTCTTGATTTCTTCTTCTGCTACTTCATTATTAGTGTACAGAAATGCAATGGGTTTCTGCATATTGATTTTGTATGCTGCTACCTTACTGAATTCATTTATCAGTTCTAGTCATTTTTTGGTGGAGTTTTTAGGGTTTTCTATAGAGAGTATCATGTCACCTGCAAATAGTGAAAGTTTTACTTCTTCCTTACCAATTTGGATTCTTTTCATTTCTTTTTGTTGTCTGATTGCTATGGCTATGACTTTCAATACTATGTGGAATAAAAGTGGTGAGAGTGGACATCCTTGTTATGCTCCAAGTCTTAGAAGAAAATTCTTAGTTTTTCACCATTGAGTATGATATTAGTTGTGGGTTTTTCATATATGGCCTTTATTAAGTATGTTTCCTCTAAACCTTCCATGTTGAAGGTTTTTAATCATGAATAGATGCTGTACTGGCACTGGCAGTCTTTTTAACTCTAGCTATTCTAAGTGGGTGTAATTTTTAGCTCATGGTTTTAATTTGCATTTCTCTGATGACTGACACTGAAATATTTCCATGTATTGAGCATACATATATTTTCTCTTCTGACATGTCCATGGCATTTTTAACTGAATTATTTCATTAAGTTATAGGAGTTCTTTATGGGTTCTGGATTCAAATTTTTTGTCATTAAATGTATTGCAAATATTTTCTCCCAGTCTATAGCTTCCTTTTCATTTTCTTCATAGTGTCTTTCCAAAAATGGAATTTTAAAATTGCTTTTTATCAAATTTTCTTTTAAGGTTCATGTTTTCTTCTGGAAATTTGATTTTTACCTTAAACATTTAGGTCTAAAGTTTATTTCAAGCTTTTTTTTTTTTTTTTTTTTTTTTTTTTTGTATCGTGTGAGGTAAAGCTTGAGGTACTTTTATTTCCCCCTAGAGTTGGTAGCCAGTTTTTCCAGAACCTTTATTTCAAAAGATTATCCTAGGCACCACTTTTTGTTGAAAAGCAATTGCCTGTGCACATGTGGTTTTATGTCTGACTCTACCTGGTTCCATTAGTCTGTTTGTCTATCCTTACACCAATACTGTGTGTTCTTGACTTCTGTTGATATATAGTAAATCCTTAAATCAGGTAGTGCGACTCCTCCAACTTTGTTCTTTTTCAAAATTATTTTGGCTATTCTGCATCCTTTGAAATGCCATATAGATTTTAAAACCAGTCCTGTCAGGGTTTCCTGGTTGGCTCAGTCAGTTAAGTGTCCAACTTTGGCCCACCAACTTTGGCCCAGGTCATGATCTTATGGTCCGTGGGTTCGAGCCCCTCGTCAGGCTCTGTGCAGACAGCTCAGAGCCTGGAGCCTGCTTTGGATTCTGTGTCTCCCTCTCTCTACCCCACTCCACTCACACTCTGTCTATCACTCTCTCTCTCAACAATAAATAAACATTTAAAAAAATGTAAAATGTAAAACTAGTCCTGTTGATTTCTACAAATAAGTTCACTGAGATTTCGGTTGGAACTGTGTTAAATTTATAGGTCAGTTTGGGAACGAATAATATTTAGCCTTTTGATTTATGAATATAGTCTTTGAGACAAATGAGAAATGCTCTCTCTGTTTTTTAGGTTTTTAAAATTTCTCTCAACGGTGTTTTTTAGTTTTTAGTCTATAGGCATTGCAAGTACTTTGTTCAATGTATCTCTATTTCGTGTGTGTGATATTAATGCAAATGGCATTTTATTTTATCTATTTAAAAAAAATTTTAATGTTGTATTTATTTTTGAGAGAGAGAGTGAGTGAGCAGGGGAGGGGCAGGGAGAGGGGGAGACACAAAATCCAAAGCAGGCTCCAGGCTCTGAGCTGTCAGCACAGGGCCTGATGCGGGGCTCAAACCCATGACTCGTGAGATCATGACCTGAGTCAAAGTAAGATGCTTAACTGACTGAGCCACTCAGGCACCCCAGGCAAATGGAATTTTAAAATTTCATCTTCCAATTGTTCATTGCTAATATATAGAAATAAATTGATCTTTGTGTATTGACTGTATGTTCTGAAGCCTTACTAAATCATGTATATGTTCTGGTGGGTATTTCAAAGATTTTATTTCAAAGATTTTACTTCAAAGATAAAAATTTTTATTTCAAAGATTTCTTAGGATTTTATACATAGAAGATTATGTAATTCCTGAAGGAGTTTTCTTTTTCTTTTCATGCCTTATTTCACTGGCTATTACTTCCAGGACAATGTTAAATAAAAGTGGTGAAAGTGGACACCTGATATAAGGAGGAAATCATTAAAATTTTTACCATTAAGTATAACTGTAAGTTTTTGTATAGATGCTCTTTATCAGGTTGAAGAAATTCTATTTCTATTTGCCAAGAGATTTATTGTTTTTGTTTTTTAAATGATGAATAGATGTTGAATTTTGTCAGATGATCATACAGCTTTTCTTTTTTTAATTTCTTAATGTGGTGAGTTGACTTGATTGAATTTTACCATTAATCAACCTTGCATCCCTAGATTAAGCTCCATTTGATACTGATATATTACTTTTTTAATATATTACTGAACTAAATAAGTAAAACTAACTCAAAGATTTTTGTATCTTGTTCAGGGGAGATATTAGTGTACAGTTTTTTGTCTTGGAAGAGTTTTGTCTGGTTTTGATTTAAGAATAATGCTGGTCACATAAAACCAGTAGGATGTATTCCCTCTTCTATATTCTGAAAGACTGCATGGGTTTGGAATTAGTTCTTCCTTAAATGTTTGATAGAATTAATCAGTGAAGCCATCTGGGCCTGGAGTTTTGTTTGCGGAAATGTTTTTAATGGCATTAATTAATTTCTTTATACATATAAGAGTATCTAGGTTTTCTATTTCCTCTTGAGTCAGACTTGGTAATTTGTGTCTTCCAGGAAACTTGTCCATTTAATCTAATTTGCAAGTTTACTGACAAAAAGTTGTTCATAATGCTCTCTCATTGTTCTTTTAATGTTTTCAGGCTCTGTAGTGATGTCCCCTTTTTCTTTCTTGATATCAGTAATTTGTATCTTCCCTTTTTTTTCTTTGATTAGTCTACCTAGAGATTCATCAATTATATTAATCTTTTCAAAGAACCAGCTTTTGTTTTGATTGATTTTTACTACTGTATTTTTTCTATGTCATTAATTTCTGCCCATTTCTTTATCATGCCCTTCTTTCTACTTAGTTGTTATTTATTTGGTATTGCTTTACTTTTCTAGCTTTTTGAGATGGAAGCCTAGATCACTGATTTTGGACCTCTCTTATTTTCTTTATAAAAGCATTCTAAGCTATAAATTTCTAAGCACCACTGTATTGCTCCAATTATAATGCATTGTGTTTTAATTATCACTATTTAATTAGTTTAATTGTCATTAAATTATTAGTTTTAATTATCATTATTTAATTAGTTTAATATTTTAAACTATTTCCTAATTTCTCTGATGATATTTTTTTGTCCATTGGTTAGTTGGAAGTGTGTTTTTAATTTCTAAATATTTGGGCATTTTTCAAGTATCTTTCTGTTATTGGTTTCTAATTGATTCTGCTGTAGCCAAAGAACATACACAATATGATTTCAATTCTTTTAAGTTTATTGAGACCACTTTCATGGTATATCATTTGATCATTTTGGTGAATGTCTCAAAGTAAAATTGAAAATTTATCAATTTTATTGATTTTTTTTCAAAGAACCAGCTTCTGGTATTATTGATCGGCTTCATTGTGTTGTGTTTTGTTTTTTAGTTTTTTTTTTTTCAATATATGAAATTTATTGTCAAATTGGTTTCCATACAACACCCAGTGCTCATCCCAAAAGGTGCCCTCCTCAATACCCATCACCCACCCTCCCCTCCCTCCCACCCCCCATCAACCCTCAGTTTGTTCTCAGTTTTTAAGAGTCTCTTATGCTTTGGCTCTCTCCCACTCTAACCTCTTTTTTTTTTTTTTCCTTCCCCTCCCCCATGGGTTTCTGTTAAGTTTCTCAGGATCCACATAAGAGTGAAAACATATGGTATCTGTCTTTCTCTGTATGGCTTATTTCACTTAGCATCACACTCTCCAGTTCCATCCACGTTGCTACAAACGGCCATATTTCGTTCTTTCTCATTGCCATGTAGTACTCCATTGTGTATATAAACCACAATTTCTTTATCCATTCATCAGTTGATGGACATTTAGGCTCTTTCTATAATTTGGCTATTGTTGAGAGTGCTGCTATAAACATTGGGGTACAAGTGCCCCTATGCATCAGTACTCCTGTATCCCTTGGATAAATTCCTAGCAGTGCTATTGCTGGGTCATAGGGTAGGTCTATTTTTAATTTTCTGAGGAACCTCCACACTGCTTTCCAGAGCGGCTGCACCAATTTGCATTCCCACCAACAGTGCAAGAGGGTTCCCGTTTCTCCACATCCTCTCCAGCATCTATAGTCTCCTGATTTGTTCATTTTGGCCACTCTGACTGGCGTGAGGTGATATCTGAGTGTGGTTTTGATTTGTATTTCCCTGATAAGGAGCGACGTTGAACATCTTTTCATGTGCCTGTTGGCCATCCGGATGTCTTCTTTAGAGAAGTGTCTATTCATGTTTTCTGCCCATTTCTTCACTGGGTTATTTGTTTTTCGGGTGTGGAGTTTGGTGAGTTCTTTATAGAGTTTGGATACTAGCCCTTTGTCCGATATGTCATTTGCAAATATCTTTTCCCATTCCGTTGGTTGCCTTTTAGTTTTGTTGGTTGTTTCCTTTGCTGTGCAGAAGCTGTTTATCTTCATAAGGTCCCAGTAGTTCATTTTTGCTTTTAATTCCCTTGCCTTTGGGGATGTGTCAAGTAAGAGATTGCTACGGCTGAGATCAGAGAGGTCTTTTCCTGCTTTCTCCTCTAGGGTTTTGATGGTTTCCTGTCTCACATTCAGGTCCTTTATCCATTTTGAGTTTATTTTTGTGAATGGTGTGAGAAAGTGGTCTAGTTTCAACCTTCTGCATGTTGCTGTCCAGTTCTCCCAGCACCATTTGTTAAAGAGACTGTCTTTTTTCCATTGGATGTTCTTTCCTGCTTTGTCAAAGATTAGGTGGCCATACGTTTGTGGGTCTAGTTCTGGGGTTTCTATTCTATTCCATTGGTCTATGTGTCTGCTTTTGTGCCAATACCATGCTGTCTTGATGATTACAGCTTTGTAGTAGAGGCTAAAGTCTGGGATTGTGATGCCTCCTGCTTTGGTCTTCTTCTTCAAAATTACTTTCGGGGGCTTTTGTGGTTCCATATGAATTTTAGGATGGCTTGTTCTAGTTTTGAGAAGAATGCTGGTGCAATTTTGATTGGGATTGCATTGAATGTGTAGACAGCTTTGGGTAGTATTGACATTTTGACAATATTTATTCTTCCAATCCATGAGCAGGGAATGTCTTTCCATTTCTTTATATCTTCTTCAATTTCCTTCATAAGCTTTCTATAGTTTTCAGCATACAGATCTTTTACATCTTTGGTTAGATTTATTCCTAGGTATTTTATGCTTCTTGGTGCAATTGTGAATGGGATCAGTTTCTTTATTTGTCTTTCTGTTGCTTCATTGTTAGTGTATAAGAATGCAACTGATTTCTGCACATTGATTTTGTATCCTGCAACTTTGCTGAATTCATGTATCAGTTCTAGCAGACTTTTGGTGGAGTCTATCGGATTTTCCATGTATAATATCATGTCATCTGCAAAAAGCGAAAGCTTGACTTCATCTTTGCCAATTTGGATGCCTTTGATTTCCTTTTGTTGTCTGATTGCTGATGCTAGAACTTCCAGCACTATGTTAAACAACAGCGGTGAGAGTGGGCATCTCTGTCGTGTTCCTGATCTCAGGGAAAAAGCTCTCAGTTTTTCCCCACTGAGGATGATGTTAGCTGTGGGCTTTTCATAAATGGCTTTATGATGTTTAAGTATGTTCCTTCTATCCCGACTTTCTCAAGGGTTTTTATTAAGAAAGGGTGCTGGATTTTGTCAAAGGCCTTTTCTGCATCGATTGACAGGATCATATGGTTCTTATCTTTTCTTTTATTAATGTGATGTATCACGTTGATTGATTTGTGAATGTTGAACCAGCCCTGCATCCCAGGAATGAATCCCACTTGATCATGGTGAATAATTCTTTTTATATGCTGTTGAATTCGATTTGCTAGTATCTTATTGAGAATTTTTGCATCCATATTCATCAGGGATATTGGCCTGTAGTTCTCTTTTTTTACTGGGTCTCTGTTTGGTTTAGGAATCAAAGTAATACTGGCTTCATAGAATGAGTCTGGAAGTTTTCCTTCCCTTTCTATTTCTTGGAGTAGCTTGAGAAGGATAGGTATTATCTCTGCTTTAAACATCTGGTAGAACTCCCCTGGGAAGCCATCTGGTCCTGGACTCTTATTTGTTGGGAGATTTTTGATAACCGATTCAATTTCTTCACTGGTTATGGGTCTGTTCAAGCTTTCTATTTCCTCCTGATTGAGTTTTGGAAGAGTGTGGGTGTTTAGGAATTTGTCCATTTCTTCCAGGTTGTCCAATTTGTTGGCATATAATTTTTCATAGTATTCCCTGATAATTGTTTGTATCTCTGAGGGATTGGTTGTAATAATTCCATTTTCATTCATGATTTTATCTATTTGGGTCATCTCCCTTTTCTTTTTGAGAAGCCTGGCTAGAGGTTTGTCAATTTTGTTTATTTTTTCAAAAACCAACTCTTGGTTTCGTTGATCTGCTCTACAGTTTTTTTAGATTCTATATTGTTTATTTCTGCTCTGATCTTTATTATTTCTCTTCTTTTGCTGGGTTTAGGCTGCCTTTGCTGTTCTGCTTCTATTTCCTTTAGGTGTGCTGTTAGATTTTGTATTTGGGATTTTTCTTGTTTCTTGAGATAGGCCTGGATTGTGATGTATTTTCCTCTCAGGACTGCCTTCACTGCGTCCCAAAGCATTTGGATTGTTGTATTTTCATTTTCGTTTGTTTCCATATATTTTTTAATTTCTTCTCTAATTGCCTGGTTGACCCACTCATTCGTTAGTAGGGTGTTCTTTAACCTCCATGCTTTTGGAGGTTTTCCAGACTTTTTCCTGTGGTTGATTTCAAGCTTCATAGCATTGTGGTCTGAAAGTATGCATGGTATAATTTCAATTCTTGTATATTTATGAAGAGCTGTTTTGTGACCCAGTATATGATCTATCTTGGAGAATGTTCCATGTGCACTTGAGAAGAAAGTATATTCTGTTGCTTTGGGATGCAGAGTTCTAAATATATCTGTCAAGTCCATCTGATCCAATGTATCATTCAGGGCCCTTGTTTCTTTATTGACCGTGTGTCTAGATGATCTATCCATTTCTGTAAGTGGAGTGTTAAAGTCCCCTGCGATGACCACATTCTTATCAATAAGGTTGCTTATGTTTATGAGTAATTGTTTTATATATTTGGGGCTCCGGTATTCGGCGCATAGACATTTATAATTTTTAGCTCTTCCTGATGGATAGACCCTGTAATTATTATATAATGCCCTTCTTCATCTCTTGTTACAGCCTTTAATTTAAAGTCTAGTTTGTCTGATATAAGTATGGCTGCTCCAGCTTTCTTTTGGCTTCCAGTAGCATGATAAATAGTTCTCCATCCCCTCACTCTCAATCTAAAGGTGTCCTCAGGTCTAAAATGAGTCTCTTGTAGACAGCAAATAGATGGGTCTTGTTTTTTTATCCATTCTGATACCCTATGTCTTTTGGTTGGCACATTTAATCCATTTACATTCAGTGTTATTATAGAAAGATATGGGTTTAGAGTCATTGTGATGTCTGTATGTTTTATGCTTGTAGTGATGTCTCTGGTACTTTGTCTCACAAGATCCCCCTTAGGATCTCTTGTAGGGCTGGTTTAGTGGTGACAAATTCCTTCAGTTTTTGTTTGTTTGGGAAGACCTTTATCTCTCCTTCTATTCTAAATGACAGACTTGCTGGATAAAGGATTCTCGGCTGCATATTTCTTCTGTTCAACACATTGAAGATCTCGTGCCAATCCTTTCTGGCCTGCCAAGTTTCAAAAGAGAGATCAGTCACGAGTCTTATAGGTCTCCCTTTATATGTGAGGGCACGTTTATCCCTTGCTGCTTTCAGAATTTTCTCTTTATCCTTGTATTTTGCCAGTTTGACTATGATATGTCGTGCAAAAGATCGATTCAAGTTACGTCTGAAGGGAGTTCTCTGTGCCTCTTGGATTTCAATGCCTTTTTCCTTCCCCAGTTCAGGGAAGTTCTCAGCTATTATTTCTTCAAGTACCCCTTCAGCACCTTTCCCTCTCTCTTCCTCCTCTGGGATACCAATTATGCGTATATTATTTCTTTTTAGTGTATCGCTTAGTTCTCTAATTTTCCCCTCATACTCCTGGATTTTTTTATCTCTCTTTTTCTCAGCTTCCTCTTTTTCCATAATTTTATCTTCTAGTTCACCTATTCTCTCCTCTGCCTCTTCAATCCGAGCCGTGGTCGTTTCCATTTTACTTTGCATCTCGTTTAAAGCGTTTTTCAGTTCCTCCTGACTATTCCGTAGTCCCTTGATCTCTGTAGCAAGAGATTCTCTGCTGTTTTCTATACTGTTTTCAAGCCCAGCGATTAATTTTATGACTATTATTCTAAATTCACTTTCTGTTATATTATTTAAATCCTTTTTGATCAGTTCATTAGCTGTTGTTATTTCTGGAGATTCTTTTGAGGGGAATTCTTTCGTTTGGTCATTTTGGATAGTCCCTGGAGTGGTGCGGACCTGCTGGGCACTTCCCCTGTGCTGTGATGTATAACTGGAGTTGGTGGGCGGGGCCACAGTTAGACCTGATGTCTGCCCCCAGCCCACCGCTGGGGCCACAGTCAGACTGGTGTGTGCCTTCTCTTCCTCTCTCCTAGGGGGGGATTCACTGTGGGGTGGGGTGGCCCGTCTGGGCTACTTACACACTGCCAGGCTTGTGGTGCTGGGGATCTGACGTATTAGCTGGGGTGGGTAGGCAAGGTGCACGGGGGCAGGAGGGACAGGCTTAGCTCGCTTCTCCTTCGGTGATCCACTTCAGGAAGGGCCCTGTGGCAGCGGGAGGGAGTCAGACCCGCTGCCGGAGGGGTGGCTCCGCAGAAGCACAGTGTTGGGTGTTTGCCCGGAGCAAGCAAGTTCCCTGGCAGGAACTGGTTCCTTTTGGGATTTTGGCTGGGGGATGGGCGAGGGCAATGGCGCTGGCGAGCGCCTTTGTTCCCCGCCAAACTGAGCTCTGTTGTCCCGCGGCTCAGCAACTCTCCCTCCCTTTGTCCTCCAGCCTTCCCGCTTTCCGAGCAGAGCTGTTAGCTTATAACCTCCCAGATGTCAAGTCCCGCTTGCTGTCGGAACACACTCCATCCAGCCCCTCTGCTTTTGCAAGCCAGACTCCAGGGCTCTGCCCAGCCAGCGGGCCGCCCCTCCACCCTGGCTCTCTCCCGCCCGTCTGTGGAGCACGCACCGCCTCTCCGCCCTTCCTACCCTCTTCCGTGGGCCTCTCGTCTGCGCTTGGCTCCGGAGACTCCAATCTGCTAGTCTTCTGGCAGTTTTCTGGGTTATTTAGTCAGATGTAGGTGGAATCTAAGTGATCAGCATGACGCGCGGAGAGCCCAGCGTCCTCCTACGCCGCCATCTTCTGCCGGTCTCCCGAAATACTTTTTGATATAAACTTTTCTTATTTTAAGAAGCAGCATAATACAATGTGGTAAGCTTCCTATTCCCAACAATTTATTTTCTATAGGAAGCCAGCAGCAAAGAGAGTAAGCAAAAACAATCTTAAAAAAATACATTCTTAAGAATGGAAAGAGACAAGTTGTACATTGTAAAATGGCAGTGCCATTGAAGACATGGTCTATAGGCTGGTACCAGTCTGTGACAAGAAAGGTATAGAAATTGAGGATAGTATCTAAAAAATTGTATAGCAATTTGAGAAAGTAACAGATAAATCATATTTGAATCTAATAATAAAAAATGTGGATTGTCTTTTGTACGTGCATTTTCCCCCCCCAGCAATCCGTTTTCGTTGAGTGTTAGTCCACAACGGTTTAGCAATTAAAAACATCACCATCCACAACAACCTAAAATCCAGTCCTTCACAAAAAAATAGTTTGAGAAGTATTGCTTTAAGGTCTTATCCTACCTTCCCACGGTCACAACACAGGAAGAGTTCAGCAAACATCTGCCTCCGCATATCCGTTTTTATGATCTCCCGGAATTCATCTGCACAATGACAGAGGTGCTTAAGGAGTTTCTCAAACGTTTCACTTTTAAAGTCTGCAATGTATGAGGAGATGTACTGCAGAGAAAAAGAAGATAAATGATTGATTTAAAACAGGGCTCTTTACTTGGATTTTCCCTGGGATTCAGTTGATGCGTATGAAATTATTGGCTACAATTTTTTCCTTATCATTTGCTTGTCACGTGAATAAAGCATTTTCATGTTAGTACTATTCTTCAGCTGTGCTGCAGACAGAGGTAATTAATACAAAACCATACACCAAAACCATACACCAGTGAGACTAAATATTTTTGGAGCAACTCCCCTCTAGACCACAACAGCATTATACGGAGCACACTTTTTACCTCCCAGCATGAAATAGCAGCAGTTATAAAACATTGCCTGTAAGTTAATCATTCTAAAAATTGGATGCAGTTTTCTTTTGATGAATGGCATATAAAACCATGTGTTTTCCGAGACTGGCTACATTTAATTATTGGAGTATAAAGAACGGGGATTGTGCAAAGTTTCTGCATCTTCTGATATTATAATAAGGTATCCTTTGTCTATTTTTTTTTTTTGAAAGTATAGAGTCTGAAGACATCTACACTTATGGGCCATTTCTCTTGGTCCCTATTGAACAGATTCCCGGAAGTGGGATTGTTAGCTTAGAAGGTAAATGCATCTGTTTTTTGGGTAGGATTTTACATCAGGCTTGGGCTTTTTTGTTCTTCCAGTACTAATGAATGAGTGGCCATTCCTCCTCAGCCTCACCACCAGTGTGTATTGTCTTCTGGATTTTCCCTCATTTTATGGGTCAGGAACATAACATTCTTGATCTATACTTGACTATAAAGATCTTATGTTAAGGGACAAATGGATCTAGTGCTGGAAGAGTTTCTGAGGGAACCTTTCTTGAAGTGTTAGCCCAACTCATAAGTAAATGATTTCCTTGTCTGTCCCAGCACAGTGGTAGCCAAATTTGTACTGGGAGTCCAATTTGGATCAAATCGCCCTACTTCCATAGCCATAAATGATTGGAGCAGGGGATGATCCCTGATATAAACAAAGCCATTCAGATTCTCTCCACTAGAAATTGGGACTTAGGACTGGAAAATGGTTGGTTGTCCTCTGAGAGGGGCTGGACTTGTGAATGTAAACTTAAGAGTTTTGGGTGGCCAGATTCCTCCAGGTAAATGGAGGATGCAGGATAAGTCAGTATATAGAGACAGATGAAACAGAAAGCAGAAAGAAGAGTCTTGATTTTTCCAAGTCCCTGACTTCCAGAAGTCAGACCATATTCTTGCTCTTGGACTGCATACATTTCATTTTCATCTACATTAACTCAGGTTGGCTTCTGTTTCTTACCATTAAAGGAGACTAATATAGCTTGCTTAAAATGGAATATTTTATTGGCATATTTCATTGGCATAATTTTTGAAATGAAGAATGTAGTAAACATTTCACTTCCTCACTAATATCATCTAGGCAAATTTAGAATGTACTATGTAAGAGATACATTAGGCTTGAATCCATGCTAATGAATCGTAAACCATATTCAATTGACTTAGAAATCAAAAGAGGAAATTTAAAGCAGTGTAAGAGAGGTTTTCTAAATATTTAGTTTCATTGGCAGCCGAAACCTTCTAATTGTCATTATTTCTGATGGATCAATGAGTACAATTAAGTTCTTATGTGTTCCCTTGGGATGCAGAATAGTGTAATGGTTAAGAACTCACATTTTTCCTTTTCAAAATACCAATGGCATTTTTCACAGAAATGGAACAAAGAATCCCAAAATTTGTATGGGACCACAAAAGACTTCAAATAACACAAACAACCTTGAGAAAGTAGAATCAAGCTGGAGACATCACGCTTCCTGATTTCAAGCTATACTGCAAGACTAGAGTTAGCAAAACAGCATGGTACTGGCATAAACATAGACTCATAGATCCATGGAATAGAATAGAGACCCCAGAAATAAACCTATGCATGTATGGTCAACTAACCTATGACAAAGGAGGCAAGAACATACAATGAGGAAAAGACAGTTTCTTCAATAAACAGTGTTGGAAAAACAGGACAGTTACATGCAATTCTACTTCTGGATCTAGAGAAAATGAAAACACCAATTTGATACATGTACTCCTATGTTCATTGAAGCATTATTTACAATAGCCAAGATATGAAAACAATTTAAGTGTCATCGATAGAAGAATGGACAAAAAAGATGTGGTATATGTATACAGTGGAATGTTACTCCACCGTACAAAAGGAGATTGCCATTTGCGACAACATGGATGGACCCAGAAGGTACTATGATAAGTGAAATAAGCCAGACAGAGAAAGACAAATACTTATGATTTCACTTATATACAGAATCGATGAGGCTTTACCAGGCCTGTATTGCAGCTGACTTCTGCCTAATCCTGTTACGCTTCCCTCCCTTCACAACTATTGATCCCTAATAAATAACCTGTGTACCAGGATCCGTCTCAGCATCTGCCTCATGGGATAAGTGACATTTGAGTCAAGAAGGAGAAGAGGGAGTAAACCATGTGGAAATATGTGAGGAGCACTGTCCTAGAAAAGTGGTAAGGCCCTGAGGTGAGAACATACTTGGGGGTTTCTAGTAATGGCAAGGTAGCTAATGTGACTGAGGCAGAATGAGTGAGGAGTACAGAGAGAGAGGTGAAGACAGGGGTCATCAGACAGACCAGGTCAAGCCCTGGGGCTTGTTAGGGCTTTGGTTTTTACTTTAAGTAAGATGGGAAGCCCTTGGAGGGTTTTGAGCAGAAGACTGGCTTAATTTACCTATATTTCTTTTTTAAAAAGTTTATTTATTTTTCAGTAATCTCTGCATCAAATGTGGGGCTGGAACTCATGACCCAGAGATCAAGAGTTGCATCCTCTTCCAACTGAGAGAGCTAGGCACCCCTACCTTTCATTTTAAAAGGCAAGAGTGAAAAGCATAAGAGACTCTTAAAAACTGAGAACAAACTGAGGGTTGATGGGGGGGTGGGAGGGAGGGTAGGGTAGGTGATGGGCATTGAAGAGGGCATCTTTTGGGATGAGCACTGGGTGTTGTATGGAAACAAATTTGACAATAAATTTCATATATTAAAAAAAAGGCAAGAGTGAAAATAAGGGTGTCAGTCAGAAAGCTAATGAAATAAGGCAGTTGTGAGATGATGATGGCTTATAACAGAGTGCAGGTGGTGAGAAGACATCAGATTCTAAACATTTCCAGAAGGTGGAGACAAAAAAAAACCCCTCACATTTTGGAACCTATCTGAGTTCAAATCCCAATTCCCATATATACTGGCTGAGTAACCTTGGCTGAGTCACTGAACTTCCCAGTTTCTTAATTGATAAAATGCATACCACAGTAGCTTTCTCACTGAGTCATGAAGAGGATCTTGTGTATGTACAGAGTGTAAGTATTTCATGTAATAAGTTCTCTGTAGCCATTGCTCCTGCTTCTTTTTGAGGTAGGTAAAAAAATTGACCAAGAAAAAGAATAAAAGTCTTCTCAGTAGACATATCTATTTAGAAGGAAAAATCCAATGAGATCAGGGATTCTCAAAATGTTGCCCCTTGACTACAACTCCTGAGAGCTTGTTAGAACCTCTGAGGGCATCACCTGAGAGCTTGTTAGAAATGAAAAATTGGTATAAACTTAGGGGTGCATGTATCCCTTTGAATTAGTATTCTCGTATTCTTTGGGTAAATACCCAGTAGTGTGATTGCTGGATCATAAGGTAGTTCTATTTTTACCTTTTTGAGGAACCTCCATACTGTTTTCCACAGTGGCTGCACCAGTTTGCTCTCCCACCAACAGTGCATGAGTGTTTCTTTTACAGAAGCATTATTTATAATAGCTAAGATATGGAAGTAGCCTCAGTGTCCATCGATTGATGAATAGATAAAGAAGATGTGGGATACAAATTATGGAAAGAGCCTAAATGTCCATCAACTGATGAACGGATAAAGAAATTGTGGTTTATATACACAATGGAGTACTACGTGGCAAGGAGAAAGAATGAAATATGGCCCTTTGTAGCAATGTGGATGGAACTGGAGAGTGTTATGCTAAGTGAAATAAGCCATACAGAGAAAGACAGATACCATATGTTTTCACTCTTATGTGGATCCTGAGAAACTTAACAGAAACCCAAGGGGGAGGGAAAGGAAAAAAAAAAGAGGTTAGAGTGGGAGAGACCCAAAGCATAAGAGACTCTTAAAAACTGAGAACAAACTGAGGGTTGATGGGGGGTGGGGAGGAGAGGAGGGTGGGTGATGGGTATTGAAGAGGGCATCTTTTGGGATGAGCACTGGGTGTTGTATGGAAACCAATTTGACAATAAATTTCATATATTGGGGAAAAAAATAAGATGTGGGATATACAAAATAGAATATTACTCAGCCATAAAAAAAGAATGAAATCTTGCCATTTGCAACAACAGGGATGGAGCTAGGGAGTATAATGCTAAATGAAATAAGTCAGTAGGAGAAAGACATATATCATATGATTTCACTCATATGTGGAATTTAAGAAACAAAACAAAAAAGTAAAGGGGAAAAAATAAGACAAAGAGAGAGAAACAAATCAAGAAACAGACTCTTAACTATAGAGAACAAATTGATGGCTACCAGAGGGAAGAGGGGAGTAGGATGAGTTAAATAGGTGATGGGGATTAAAGAGAGCACTTGTGATGAGAACAGGGTGATGATATATGGAAGTGTTGTTACTATATTGTATACCTGAAACTAATATGATACTGTATGTTAACTGGAAATAAAAAGAAACTTAACTTTAAAAAAAAAAGAAAGAAACACAATCCTTTGGGTGGCTATTAAAGCAAAATGTGTTTAAAGAAACAAACACTTTTCTCCAAAAAAAAAAAAAAAAAAGGAAGAAGAAATGTAAATTTGGGGACCCTACTCTAGATCTACTGAATCAGAAACTCTGAGAGGGGAGTGGGATCCAGAATCTGTGTTTTTAAAAGCCCTCTGGGAGCAAAATACACTTCTAGCTCTTAAACAGGCTCCTTCCTGTCACAAGTGTGCAGAGTCAGAACAGAAATAATATGAGTTAATGTCACATGACCAGACTAGCTGCCCCCAGAGTTCTTGGAGAAGGGAAATCATCTTTCTTTCCCCCTCTTAAAATACGGACGGACCCAAACACTTTTCCGCTGTTATTCTTTCCTTGTATCTCAACACTCAGAAATCCTGTGACAATAGCCAGTGGGGGGCATGTGGTTGTGTAAACTATGTATAGAAATCTAAGTGGGCCCCAGTCAAGGAGACAGACTTGGGTCTTTTTCCTCCAACTTTACACATGGTAACTTGAAATAAAAAGTCCATGCTGGAGTGAAAAAATAAAATAAAATAAAATATAATATAAAAATAAACCCTCTGGGCTATTTTTATGTTTACTAAAGGCTGAGAACCATTGAAATATATGACATGCGGGCGACTGATCCTAATTATTCCAGAATCCTAATATATAAATTAACCTTTTGGGAATTGACCACAAAGACATTTGAGTTTTCTGGATGCGGTAATCCTATTAAACCACGGCTTAGTTTAACTGCCTCTCCAAGAGACACTTCAACATTCTGGATTTATAGAGTATGGGTTTTCTGAGTGAGTGTGTTCTGTAAGTGTGGGCTATATGACGTAAAGACTAGCAATTGCCAACTAACTACAAATTCCAAACAGAACAATTACAGAAGTTTGCCGGTATCTCTTCTAAAAACAGAGAAAGCAAAAACACATGACCTTTGTGTTTGCATAGCCTCCCAAGGAATAAAACAATGAATACCTGCCAGTCCTGAAATGATTGCCTAGTCTAATTTAAGAATATAATGAACTACTAATATCCTTCAGTTTAATAGCTCTGTGAGCTGATAAACACTTGAATTGTACTTAATCAAGTTATCTTCATGTTCTGGGTCCCAGTGTGATGAATTCTGGACTTTTTCTTTCTGACTTGAAAACCAAAATGTTGAGAATGTAGTGAAAGTCACAATTAACAGACTGATAGCTACTGTTAAATTCTACAACTCTGGGCCATTGGGATTCATATTTATTTAATTGTAGACATACTGGAGAGTTGATGAAGTGGGTAATATAAGAGTGATGGAAAGAAAACTATATTTGGAAGCTGTTTTAGGCATTAACTTCCAAACTATATATGTAAGTCCTGGTAGCATATAACATTTTCAGAAATGCCTGCAGATAAGGACTATAAAATATTGAAATACACAGATTATATTGGCTATCTATCATTGAAGAAGTGGTGTGTTCATATAGGATTTGGACAGAAAATTAGATTTCCAGTCTCAGAGAGGGAATTTTTAAAAACAATTAATGCTAATTAATATGCCCAACAAAACAGAAATATACTTTAACTTTTCCAATTTTTGAAAATCAGAATCATTTGTTTAACAAATGAATTTCAACAAAGGCCTTATTCAATTATCCAATAATACATAATATAGTACATATTATATATAATACATATTATATATAATTATCCAATAATAACAAAAGTAATAAAATAAATAAAATAAAAATAATAAAAGTAACAGACTGAAACACACGATTTTCCCCCTATTGGTAAAAGGCAGCTTAGGCAATGTTATGGGTTAGGTTGTGTCCCCCCAAAGTTCATACATTGAAGGCCTAACGCTTAGTACCCCAGATTGTGACTGTATTTTGAGATAGGCTCTTTAAAGAGGTAATTAAGGGGCGCCTGGGTGGCTCAGTCCGTTAAGCGTCCGACTTCAGCTCAGGTCACGATCTCACGGTCCGTGAGTTCGAGCCCCGCTCAGGCTCTGGGCTGATGGCTCAGAGCCTGGAGCCTGTTTCGGATTCTGTGTCTCCCTCTCTCTCTGCCCCTCCCCCATTCATGCTCTGTCTCCCTCTGTCTCAAAAATAAAAAAAAAAGTTAAAAAAAATAATAAAAAAAATAAAGAGGTAATTAAATTAAAATGAGGTCATGAGGGTGGGCCAAAAGCTAATATGACCAGTGTCCTAATAAGAAGAGGAAATTTGGACACAGACATGTGCAGAGGAAAGACCATGCAAAGGCACGGGGAGAAGATGACCATCTATCTATAAGCCAAGGAGAGAGACCCTCAAAAGAAATTAACCCTGCCAATACCTTGTCTTGGACTTCCAGCCTTCAGAACCATGAGAAATTAAATTTCTGATGTTTAAGTCACCCAGTACGTTGTTATGGTAGTCCTAGCAAACTGATACAAACAATAAGAAATTACTGATCAGCAAATTCCTTGATTTATGTATTTCTTACAGTTGAAGACCACGTAGGAAGACACACACCTGGGAGGACAGTTTACCATAGACCGTCCCATTTCCTGGGCTTAAAATTCCCTCATTTCTCCCTCATTTCCCTCATGCAGTTTTCACAAGATATTGCTACTCCTACCTCTACCTCCACCAAAGCCATCATTCCTTCAGTCAGAAAAAGACAAATATCATATGACTTCACTCATATGATACAAAGCAGATGAACAAAAGGGAAGGGAAGCAAAAATAGTATAAAAACAGGGAGGGACACAAAACATAAGAGACTTAAAATATGGAGAACAAAAAGGGGGTTACTGGAGGGGTTGTGGGAAGGGGGATGGGCTAAATGGGCAATGGGAATTAAGAAATATGCTCCTGAAATCATTGTTGCACTATATGCTAATTAACTTGGATGTAAATTTAAAAAATAAATTAAATTAAATGGTAAAAAAAAACACAAAAAAAGCCATCATTCTTCCTTCTTCTGTCCTTCCCTGCCATAACTCAAAGCATATGAAACACAAAATAAACAGAACAAAACAACACAAATTACAAAATGTAAAATTATAAATAACAGAATAGAGAGTCACTCAGATACATACCATTTTGGGGAAAATGCACAGCCTGGATTTAGTAGAATAGTTAAAGGAAAGATACAGTCTTTGAGTAATTTGATGAAACCGCTCTATTTTAAAATTTAAACTTTGAGTCACATCAGCTTGAAGGCTGACAAAACAACTGAGCCTAAGAAAGTGGCTATCTCAAAGCAGACCACTACGGAGCAAGAACAGACTAAGCCCCAGAGAAGAGAATTCAGGCAGAGATGTGGCCTTTATTTACTCCTCTTTAACTCCCTAGTTTCTTAGTGTCACAAAATCAGAAGTTAATATCTGAATCCCACTGTATAGTATTTGTAGTTTTTGCATAGAATTCTTCTCAAGCCTATTATATAATTCAGGTGCAGATCTCAGACTGTTTGAAGCCCAGGCCTACTGAAGGATGCTCCCAGGAAACTGACCCTCACTTTACCCAGTCCCACAGTAAACAAGATGCTAGATTGTTTTCACTTGCCTCTGGTGAGCAGATAGGTGCAGCCAGAGTTCCCACAATGACCAGGTAGGAGATAGGATCAAAGCAAAGCAAACTCAGAGTGGTTGACTGCCTCAGTTTGCCTGGGACTTCCCTAGTTTTAGCACTGAGAGTCCCATGTTCTAAGAAACCCCTCACTTCCAAGCAAATCAGAACGGTTTGAAACTCTAAACATTGATCCATGCCAATGGTCTAATTCCTGTGGGAAACTCTGGAGGAACCTCTGTTTGGAAGCATACTGTGTTGTATCCTGCTTTATAGAACAAACCATCTCTGTTAATACCTGAATCCTTTGCTATAAAAGAAATTTTACAGACTTTAACTGTGTGTTAAACATCTTTCCATTACCATCCCATTGGACAACCACACATAGGACAAGCTGTACAGAGAGTTCTTATTCTATGGTATGCATTCATCCATTCTCAAACCATTTGTTGTATTTATGTAATCACAAGATAAAGAATATGTATTTGTTATAGATAACCGGGAAGGATGATGAACACAAATGACAATTTGAGTCAGGAGTCTGGTGCCTAGAATGAGCAGAACTGATAAGCAGGTCACACTCTCCTAGAGAATAATGCTTTGAAAGACTTCACTCTTGTTTGAGAAGGCCATACTTTGTACTACTTTGAAGGCAAGAGTTCAGGGGACTAACTTTGAAATTATACTAGGGAAGGAATATAACCCAGGCCAGAGCCAGCTGATACAATCAGTAGAAACAGAAGTATGTCAATCTCTGGAGCCCCCAGAGGTAGGGAAGGAGGATCTGCAGTGATAAGAGGTCAACCTCCCTCAGTTCCTCACTCTGGGATCTTAGAAGATTCTCCTCTACCTGAGGCCATCCTTACCCCTCATTCCATGAACTCTTGTCATACTAAAAGTCTTGTATGTGGCCATCACTAATGGTTTAGAGATAACAAATTTCCTTTCCCTGGTAGTGCATGGTGATGCCTTCTTCAGGTAGCATTTTCCCCACAGAAATAGTCACTTTTATTAAGAACTCCATTTCAGGCACATTCAAACCACAGACTCCAGCCACTACACAAAATATTGCTTCTATTTAGGAAATGGGTTCGAAGTTCCAAACAACCTACGGAAACCTTTTTTTTTTTTTTGGAGGGAGGGCATACAGCCACTTGTGGGACTGTCATTTAAAAATTATGGGCACTTTAGGGGCACCTGGGTGGCTCAGTCTGTTAAGCGTCGGATTTCGGCTCAGGTCATGACCTCCTGGAATTCAACCCTGTGTCGGACTCTGTGCTAACAACTGACAGCCCGGAGCCTGCTTCAGATTTGTGTCTCCCTCTCTCTCTGCCCCTCCCCGCTCATGCTCTGTCTCTCTCTCTCAAAAATAAAAATTAAAACACTTAAAAAATAAAATTAAAAGTATGGGCACTTTAACAACTCACAGTAAATTTTGCTTTGAAATGTACCAAGAAAAATTTAAACATGTCCAACTCTCAGACTTCTCTGGAAGCAAATTAGTAAAAAATTCTTTATCAAAGCAAATGAAATTTGTAGAGCTCAAAGAGTCCAGGAAATGAAAAAAGAAACTTCCTACCTAAAAAAGTTAACTAAATTCTCTATAATCACATTCATGGTGATTTTCCTCTGCTGATAAACAAATTAATTAATCAGATGAAAGGTGAAATGAAAGGTTTGTCCTCTGAAGGATTGAAATCTGGAAATTTCAGGAAGGATACACCTATCAGGAACTGCTTACTTCTGGCCTGAACACAGTAATGCAGTTACTATGCTAATGGGGACACAGTGAAATCTAAGGGTTAAGACTTCCGTTCCTTTTTAAACTTATATTCAATATCGACTTGGACAACTGAACACCAGTGTTAAAATGATACAAATGCTAAGTTTTGTCTCCTGGAATGAGTTGTCTTTTGGAAACCAGAGTGTTCTGAGAATTCAAAACAAGCCTGACACTCTCCAAAAACATATTTCTTTTGTGTCTAAATATCCAACTTACAAAACAAAACAAGAATCCCAGATAAACCAGTACATTCTACATTTTAAATTGTTCTTGTCAATATATTAATGTTTAAAGCACTGTTATTAAGGTTCCTTTCAAAGTAAGGGGCTACAGGTATGGCAGGTGGAAAAAATTCAAACCTCATGACCACCAGATGAGTTTCCTACATGAAACCTGCCCCACTGAAGCCTCGTTTTTCTTTTACAATGGATCCTTTGGCAGTGATGAATATAGTAATCATAATGGTTTGAACCTGTTTGTTGCTTTGTAATTATCTTGTGGTGTGTGTCCTTAATGTGCTTATATTTTGATCCTTCTATTCCCTAGATCCTACTCCAGTTCCACCCAGCATGTGTAGGCATGCATGCCCATACATACACACACACATGCGCGCACACACACACACGCATATGACATATATACTCATAGGCACACTCCCACACAACAAGGCATTATTTGGTCCTTAAGGGTAAGAAATACAACTTCCTATTTTGACATCTCTCCTACCAGAGAGTAAATAAATATTTAGTATATACTTAATAACTAAGAGACTAGACATAAATATTCTTACATAATATATTATAAAGAATAGAAAATATTCTTCTAAAAACAGTTACTTTTGATCTTCATTTACTAGAGTAAAACAGATGGAAAGTGAGAGAGGTTACACTCAACAAAAATATTGTCACCTGTTCATTTATATATCAGAAAACAGAGGGGCGCCTGGGTGGCGCAGTCGGTTAAGCGTCCGACTTCATTCAGGTCACGATCTCGCGGTCCGTGAGTTCAAGCCCCGCGTCAGGCTCTGGGCTGATGGCTCGGAGCCTGGAGCCTGTTTCAGATTCTGTGTCTCCCTCTCTCTCTGCCCCTCCCCCGTTCATGCTCTGTCTCTCTCTGTCCCAAAAATAAATAAAAAACGTTGAAAAAAATTAAAAAAAAAAAAAAGAAAACAGAAACCTAGGAAAATGATATGTATATAGAAGTATCTGTGACCTTTCATTCTCTCCATTTGTCTTTTTCTCTATATTAATTATTACTCAATGATTCCACTTTCTCCAAACACGCTCCATCCTGAATGCTAATCACTCGGCTCATTACAAATGATCAGAGGGGTAATTTCATGGCATAGTATCTTCACTGGATGGCTGGTGTGTGTAATATCTTGCCTTTAAACCCAGCATTTACAATTTTATTGTCTTCCAGTGTCATTAAATGAGTGCTGACAAAATAGCCTGAAAGCAAATCTCTTTATCTTTTTTTAAAGCTTATTTTTTTGAGAGAGAGCGAGCATGAGCGAGTGCACAAGTGGGGGAGGGGCAGCGAAAGAGGGAGAGAGAGAATCCCAAGCAGGATCTGCACTGTCAGCGCGCCACTCAATGCAGTGCTCCACCCTGGGGCTCGGACTCACCAACCGTGAGATCACGACCTGAGCCGAAATCAGGTCGGGTGCTGGGTGCTTAACTGACTGAACCACCCAGGCACCCCAAAGCAAATCTCTTTAAAAGCAAGTGTCCACCCCCTCCACCAAAAAAAAGGCACTGTTCCAAACACTACTTCTATGTCATATGTTATACAGAATGGTTCAATGATTTATTGATCAGATAATTAAATATTTTCAATAAATATTTCTATACAAGAAATATTTTCTTGGTTTCTGTTGATGTAACAGCTCTTCTCTATAATGAAATACCTTAATATGGGCTGTTTATATTTCAGGAAGAGAAGTTGGAAATGTTGGGAAAACTAATATTAATGGCTCAAAACACCCATTAAAATTAGAAATAGAAAAATATCTATTCTATTCAGTGTTCTGCCCATTTTTAAATTGGATTGTTTTTTGGTATTAAGTTATATAAGTTCTTTATATGTTTTGGATATTAACTCCTTATTGGATATATCATTGGCAAATATCTTCTATTATTCAATAGGTTGCCTACTTGTTTTGTTGATGCCTTCCTTTGTTATGTAAAGCTAGAACAAATAGTCTAAAAATTTGTATGGAACCACAAAAGACCCCAAATAGCTAAAACAATTTTGAGAAAGAACTAAGCTGTAGATATCAAAATTCCAGGTTTCAAGATATACTCAAAGCTGTAGTAATCAAAACAATATGGTACTGGCACAAAAAGAGAGATCTAGATCAATGGAACAGAATAAAGAGTCCAGAAATAAACCCACAACTGTATGGTCAATTAATCTTCAACAAATGAGGCAAGAATATACAATGGGGAAAAGACAGTCTCTTCAACAAATGGTACTAGAATGGTACTTCAACAAACGGAAAACTAGACAGCTACACTTTCTTACACTATACACAGACATAAACTCTAAACGGATTAAAGACCTAAATGTGAGACCTGCAGAGTGGAAGAGAGCCAAAGCATAAGAGACTCTTAAAAACTGAGAACAAACTGAGGGTTGATGGGGGGTGGGAGGGAGGGGAGGGTGGGTGATGGGTATTGAGGAGGGCACATTTTGGGATGAGCACTGGGTGTTGTATGGAAACCAATTTGACAATAAACTTCATATATTGAAAAAAAAATAATAAATGTGAGACCTGAACCATAAAACGCATAGAAGAAAACATGCAGTGATGTCTCTGACATTGGCTGTCAAAACATTTTTCTAGATATGTCTCCTCAAGCAAAATTAAGCTATTGGGACTACACCACAATAAAAAGCACTTCCTGTTCTTTTACAATGGCTTCGCTATTCCTGAAACATTTATTTTGATTCATCAATTAATTCGCTGAATTTATTATAAAATAGTTTTCTTTTTTCAGGAAGGTCACATGGGTATTATATTTTCTGAGTTCTTTTGTGTTGAAAATGTCTGCATATTGCCTCTAAACTATACCATGGATGGATTATAGTGTAATTAGGTCACATTTTCTTTTCTTTTTACCTCAGAACAATATAGACATTGCTTGTTTTCTGGAATTGAATGTTGTGAAGTCTGATGTCAGTCTTACTGTTTTTCTCCCTTCATTTAATTAATTCAACAAATATATACATATACACACATACATGCATTCATACACACAAATCCTATACAAATACATATATATCCACATATAAAACACACATATGTGTGTGTGTATACATATCTACACATTTAAAATGAGGAAATGGGTATGGGTGATGTATACCCAATAATACTTGATACAAAATCATTAGCATTCTACATAATACCTTTGTGTGTGTGTGTGTACACGTATACAATTTTGTTTTAATGGGGGGTTTGAACTATTAATATTAGTTTTCCTGACTTTCCAACTTATCTCCTGATTTCAAGAAGGATTCCAGAATCCTTCACATAGAACCTTGAAATTGTATATAGTACATAGTCATCATCTACAATGGAGCAAGGGTGAGGCGGGAGAAGGAAAAAGTTACTTTGACTCTGGGACTCAGAGAAAAACAAGGGAAATTAGAGGAAAGACATGAACAAATAAAAAAGCAGCCTGTAAAAGACATGACTCTGATACTATTACATTGTTTCTTTTGCTTATCCCAATACAATATCAATACAAAAGTAATCCCATACTTTCACAGATGAAATATTATGTAGACTTTGAAACTAAACTGCCTAAGTACAAATTTCCCCAGCTTCACTAATTTTGAGACCTTGTGCAAATTACTTAACCTTTTTGCACCTTAAGTGTCTTCCTCTATAAAAGCAGGAATACAGATTGCGGAGAGGGTTGCCTGAGTTAATACATGGATAGCTTAGGACAATGCCTGGCCTATAAGAGATGTTTTTCCATTTTTAGATTTCATTATTATTTGTATAACTAGATTTCACTGAAAAAAAAAAAGAAGCTGGTTTTTCTTGATCCTAACTGAAGGTGTGAGTGGAAGTTTTTCACTTTCACATCATGAGTACCACTAACTGAAAGAAATTGTAAAATGCCTTTGATCATAAAATGTACCCTAACTTCAGAGGAGTTAAAATAATATTGCATCTTAGAATCAAAGTAAGTTAGTATGCTTTAATTTAATGTAATTATAAGTTAATGTATGTGTGACATCCCCCAGAAGTGAAACTGGCAAAAAAATTTGATTCAAATAACAAATAATATAACTTCTTACTTCTGTAAATTCCATTTTGTTCAGTCTTGGTCCCATTGAGTCAGCAATATCCAATTGTTTGCAACATGCTTCTAATTATGGAAAAAAATGTTATTTGCTAGTTAGTTTGGTTGTAATACAGTCAGATTTCATATTCATTTTATAGCTCTTTAAAAGAACATAAAAAAAAGAACATAAAATTATTCCTTAATTAATGTCCATCAGTTTTTACAAGTAAATGATTATATAGTTGAGTAACACTCCAATTCCTACAAAATGATTATTTTTCCTGGCTTTTATTTAACTGAGCAACTCAAACACTGAAATAAACGTGCCTACATTTTTAATGACCAGCCTGAGATAAAGTAAAAACAAATATGCATGTCAATAGCATAAAGATTACAAAAACAACTGTGTTGGCTTATGCTAGCATTTAAGGAAGCAGGTCCTAAAACACACTTCTATAAACTTTCTTTTCAAATATTATGTCTTTAATGTTTCTTAAATTAAATAAATATATGAATATGTGCTTTTAGTAAAAGATTCAAATAATACAAAAACATAAGCAGTAAAACATGAATATCTACCTTTTCCCTCTCCCCACTGCCAGCATTCTCACTCCTCTCTGCCCCAGAAGGAACCACTGTTTTTCAACTGTTGTTGCCACCTTTCAAGCAACTTCTCTAAGCATTTTTAAATATATTAGACACCTTTTATTTTCCTACACATAAATATGGTTACATTGATCTGCAACTTGCTTTTTTCACTTACTCATCTTGTAGATCTTTTCAAATAGGATCTGGAACTCAGGGAGAAGGTTTGGGATGGGAATGTAGATATACGGATGGGTCATTAGCTAAAGTCATGGGTTTAAATAAGAAAACCCAAGGAGGGTGTATAGTATGTAAAGTGATAATAGAGCCAAAAAGGAAACTCGGAAAGCCACATTTGAGGTACAAATAAAAGAAGAACCGAGAAACAAAAATGCTAAGAGGTGATCAATGATAGATGAAAAATCAAGATAGAATGATATCACAAAAGCCAAGAAAAAAAGAGTTTCATGAATAACAGAATGATCAATAACGGTAAATGTGGCAGTTAGTTCAAATAAAGATTTTTTTAAACCTCCTTTTGATATAAAATTATGAAACCTTTATTGACCTTACCAAAACACAAACACACAAACTGTTTAGAAGTTCATGATGAAAGCACTGGCTTCCTCTCCTACTTCTAGCAGCAACTTCTCCTGCCTATCATAGTCTGGTACATAAAAGATTCTTTAATACTCTTGATTTTTGTAACGATTTATTATATCAGTTATTGTCATAAGAAGATTGTATAAATGTTAGTATAAGCTTATGCATTAGATGCTGTTAGCCTCATCCTAAACTTCCTCCCAAGCTCTGGATGATTATGCAGTCCAGACTGGTTTCTAATGATAATAGCTGTTATTAAGTGTATGTGTCTGTCTCCTGGCTAGACTTTGAGAAACTTGAGAGGAAACATGCCTTAGTCCTGTCTGCCTCCTCTACCTCATCGCAGTATCTGGAACTAGCTGAGAGCTTAATAACTACTGAATGAATGAATGAATGAATAAATGGTACAGAAAATACTAGATAGTATAGGAGGTAAGAAGAGAAAACAATCACTGTCAATTAGAATGGTCTGGAATTTCTCTAATTTTATCACAATTTCAAATAGAGCTCTCTTCACTCATTCCTTCTGTATACTTATCAAAAACTAAATAAATAAAAATAAAAGAAGTTATTCACAGATTTTTCTGAAGGAGAAGTTGAGGTTGTTCTAACCATGGAAAATTCTATATTTTGGATAGGCTGTGAAAAGGTAGGAGAAAGAGTTGTCAGCAAGGCCCCAATCATGTTTGGGGACCAGTTATCAGGAAGATGGGAAGCATATTTTATTTTTTAAATGAAATATGAGAATAGATTTCAGACAATCTATTGTTATCAATATAATAGCAGTCAAAAATCAATTGAAAAAAAGCAACTTGATATAAATAATGTAAATCTCAGGACCCAAATTCTAGTGCTTTATTCTACAAGTCAGAATTATTTTTATTTATTTATTTATTTATTTTTTAGTAATCTCTACACCCAACATAGGGCTCAAACTCAAAACCCCAAGATTAAGAGTCACATGCTCTTCTGACTGAGCCAGCCAGGCGTGCCTACAAGTCAGAATATTTTGCTTAATCTCATATGAGGAAACAATTCTGAAAACAAAAGCATCAAAATCTATGTTTTTCTGTAGTTATAGTACTGTCTCTTTCTGCCTCTTGTGACCATGGCGGAAATCCGCAGTTTACGTTTTTGTTGCCACAATGATGACGAATTAGAGTCAGGTCAGAAATCCTGCAATTCCTGCACAATGAAGACTTTTTCCATTCAGCCAAATATTCAAGTAGGTAAAATACTTCCTTAGAATAAATTTGAGTCTAGAAACTATTTTTTTATTTTATTTCTTATTTTTCTAAATTTACATCCAAATTAGTCAGCATATGGTGCAGCAATGATTTCAGGAGTAGATTCTTTAGTGTCCCTTACCTATTTAGCCCATCCCCCCTCCCACAATCCCCTCCAGTAACCCTCAGTTTGTTCTCCATATTTATGAGTCTCTTCTGTTTTGTCCCCCTCCCTATTTTTATATTATTTTTGTGTCCCTTCCCTTAGGTTTATCTGTTTTGTCTCTTAAAGTCCTCATATGAGTGAAGTCATATGATTTCTGTCTTTCTCTGACTGACTAATTTCACTTAGCATAATACCCTCCAGTTCCATCCATGTAGTTGCAAATGGCAAGATTTCTTTTGATTCTTTTTGATTGCCAAGTAATACTCCATCGTATAAATACACCACAACTTCTTTATCCATTCATCCATCCATGGACATTTGGGTTCTTTCCATACTGTGGCTGTTGTTGATAGTGCTGCTATAAACATGGGGGTACATGTGTCCCTTCGAAACAGCACACCTGTATCCCATGGATAAATGTCTAGTAGTGCAATTGTTGGGTCGTAGGGTAGTTCTATTTTTAGTTTTTTGAGGCACCTCCATACTGTTTTCCAGAGTGGCTGCACCAGCTTGCATTGCCACCAACAATGCAAAAGAGATCCTCTTTCTCCGCATCCTCGCCAACGTCTGTTGTTGCCTGAGTTGTTAATGTTAGTCGTTCTGACAGGTGAAGGGGGTATCTCATTGTGGTTTTGATTTGGATTTCCCTGATGATGAGTGATGTGGAACATGTTTTCATGTGTCGGTTGGCCATATGGATGTCTTTTTTGGAGAAGTGTCTATTCATGTCTTTTGCCCATTTCTTCACTGGATTATTTGTGTTTTGGGTGTTGAGTTTGATAAGTTCTTTATAGATTCTGGATACTAACCCTTTATCTGATATGTCGTTTGCAAATATCTTCTCCCATTCTGTCGATTGCCTTTTAGTTTTGCTGATTGTTTCCTTCACTGTGCAGAAGCTCCTTATTTTGATGAGGTCCCAGTAGTTCATTTTTGCTTTTGTTTCCCTCTCCTCTGGAGACGTGTTGAGTAAGAAGTTGCTGCGGCCAAGATCAAAGAGGTTTTTGCCAGCTTTCTCCTTGAGGATTTTGATGGCTTCCTGTCTTACATTGAGGTCTTTCATCTATTTTGAGTTTATTTTTGTGTATGGTGTAAGAAAGTGGTCCAGGTTCATTCTTCTTCATGTCGCTGTCCAGTTTTCCCCGCACCACTTGCTGAAGAGCCTGTCTTTATTCCATTGGATATTCTTTCCTGCTTTGTCAAAGATCAGTTGGCCATACGTTTGTGGGTCCATTTCTGTGTTCTCTATTCTGTTCCATTGATCTGAGTACCTGTTTTTGTGCCAGTACCATATTGTCTTGATGATTACTGCTTTGTAATACAGCTTAAAGTCTGGAATTGTGATGCTTCCTGCCTTGGTTTTCTTTTTCAGGATTTCTTTGGCTATTCTGGGTCTTTTCTGGTTCCATACATATTTTAGGATTGTTTGTTCTAGCTCTGTGAAGAATGCTAGTGTTATTTTCATGGGGATTTCATTGAACATGTAGATTGCTTTGGGTAGTATCAACATTGTAACAATATTTATTCTTCCAATCCATGTGCATGGATTGTTTTTCCATTTCTTTCTGTCTTCTTCACTTTCTTTCCAAGCTTTCTATAGTCTTCAGCACACAGATCTTTTACCTATTTTGTTAGGTTTATTCCTAGGAATCTTACGTTTTTTGGTGCAATTGTAACTGGGATCAATTCCTTGATTTCTCTTTCCGCTGCTTCATTATTGGTGTATAGAAACACAACCAATTTCTGTACATTGATTTCATATCCTGCAACTTTGCTGAATTCATGTATCAGTTCTAGATTACCAGTGTAATCTTTCAGGTTTTCCACGTAGAATATCATGTCATCTGCAAATAGTGAAAGTTTGACTTCTTCCTTGCCTATTTGGATGCCTTTTGTTTCTTTTTGTTGTCTGATTATTGAGGCTAGGACCTCTAGTACTATGTTGAACAACAGTGGTGAGAGTAGACATGCCTGTTGTGTTCCTGATCTTAGGGGGAAAGCTCTCAGTTTTTCCCCATTGAGGATGGTATTAGCTGTGGGCCTTGAATATTTGGCTTTTATGATGTTGAGGTATGTTCCTTCTATCCCTACATTCTTGAGGGTTTTTATCCAGAAAGGATGCTGTGCTTTGTCAAATGCTTTTTCTGCATCTATTGAAAGTATCATATGGTTCTTATCCTTTCTTTTACTAATGTGGTGTATCATGTTGATTGATTTGTGAATATTGAACCAGCCCTACAGCCCAGGAATAAATCCCACTTGTTCATGGTGAATAATTCTTTTAATGCAATGCATATAATTTTCTTATGTCTTTCCTTGTATTTCTATTTTATATTATAGTTCAGACATTATAACTCTCTTTTAAAATACTGTGTATGTAAGTAATATTTTCTAGGAACTTGATAGGATGATAAAGAGATAATACAGAATATTTATAATAAAACAGCATTTCAAAAGAATTGAAAATTGCTGATTGCTTTTCTGTTTTTCTACATTCTCCATCTGGAAAGAGCAAAAGAACTTAAGTACATTTATAAGAGCTTTGAATAACATATTTCTCAATATTGACTTTTCATCGTAATCCAGCATCCCTCCCCTCACTGCTCCCCTGCAAAAGAGGGACAAGTAGAAATACCACAGGAATAGGCAGGCTTACCAAGCTGGAAATCTGGATTTTGAAAAAATTCATGAAGGACATTCTGAATCTGCAAATTAAAGAAAGTAGACCATATATTACTTCAGTTATCATACATCTAGTATTTTAGACTAAAATCCACGTAGGAACTTTCAATTTAAGTCTTGGGTAACCTTTCTAACTCAGGGACAGAAACAGTAATAATTAACATTTAGTTTATATACTACTTCAAGGTTTATCAAATGCTTTTTCATATATATCCTCAATGACTCCCATTGAGAACATTTTGTTGAGAACTAGGATGCCCAGAGTGATGCTATTTTGTCCCCTCCAAGGACATTTCTAGCAACCCTCAGACACTAGGCACCTTTGGCAACCAGTTTAGCAATCCAAAGAATCCTCTATAATTCATTCCTCAATTACTAAAAAACAAAATTTCAGAGTTCTTCTTGGTCCATTAAAAAAATTTTAATGTTTATTTTTGAAAGAGAGAGAGAGAGAGAGAGAGGCAGCATGATGGGGGGAAGGGCATAGAGAGAGGGAGATAAGGAATCCAAAGCAGGCTCCAGGGTCTGAACTGAGAGCACAGAGCCCCACGTGGGGTTCGAATTCACAAAACCGTGAGATCATGACCTGAGCCAAAGCTGGACGCTTAACCGACTGGGCCACCCAGGTGGCGTTGGTCCATTTTTTAAAAATAGACTTGAGAGCCTGTTTCCGATTCTGTGTCTCCCTCTCTCTGCCCCTCCCCCGTTCATGCTCTGTCTGTCTCTCTCTGTCCCAAAAATAAATAAAAAACGTTGAAAAAAAAATTTTAAAATAGACTTGAGGGGCCCCTGGCTGGCTCAGTCAGTATAACATGCAATTCTTAATCTCCAAGTCCTGAGTTCAAGTCCCACATTGGGAGTAGAGCTTACTTTAAAAAAAAAAAAAAAAGGAGACTTGATTTTTTTAGGTCAACTTTACATTCACAGAAAAATTGAGCAGAAAGTGCAGAGTTTTCCTTATACTCCCTGCCTCCTGCCACCACATACACAGCTTCCCCTGCAATCAACATTCCGCACCACAGTGGCACATTTGTTACAACTGATGAACCTACATGAAACATCACCACCCAAAGTCCATAGTTTACATTAAGAATCACTGTTTGATGTACATTTTATGAGTTTTGGCAAATGTGTCATGATGTGTATCCATCATTTCGGTATTATACAGAATTGTTTCATCACACTAAAAATCTTCTGTGCTCTGCTTATCCATCCCTCCATCTGTCTTCACTCCTGGAAACCACTGATCTTTTTACTCTCTCCATAGTTTTACCTTTCCCTGAGCATCATAAAATTGGAGTCATACAGTAGATATTCTTCCAGATTGGCCCCTTTCACTTAGTAATACACATTTAAAGCTCTTTCATGTCTTTTCATGGCTTGACAGCTCATTTCTTTTTAGTGCTGAGTAATATTACATTGTTTAGGTGTACCACAGTTTATTTATCCATTTAACCATGGAGGGAAATCTCGGCTGTTTCTAAGTTTTGGCAATTATGAATAAAGCTGCTGTAAACATCCACATGCAGATTTTTCTGGGAACATAAGTTTTCCGCTCCTTTTGGGTAAATACAATAAGCATTATGGCTGGATCATATGATAAGACTGTGTCTGGTTTTACAAGAAACTGCCAAAGTGGCTGTACCATTTTGCATTATCACCAACAATTCCCACCAACTGCTACACACTTTTGGCAGCATTTTATGTTGTCAAGGTTCCAGATTTTAACTATCCTGATAGGTGTGTAGTGGTATCTCATTGTTTTATTTTGCATTTCCTTGATGTCATGTGTGGAGCATATTTTCATATGCTTATTTGCCACCTACATGTCTTTGGTGAAATGTCTGTTTAGGTCTTTTGCCCATTTTTAAGTCAGTTGTTTGTTTTCTTATTGTAGAAGAGTTCTTTGTATATTTTGGATAATAGTCTGTTATCAGATGTCTCTTTTGAAATATTTTCTTCCAGTCTGTGGCCTACCTTCCTTGGTCTATTTTTAATAATCCATTTTGAATTAAAAATATGCTTGGCCATGTATCTAGCCAAGAAATGTTCTCACACTTATGTACACCTAAAAGAATATGTTTAACTGTTAGAGTACAGTTGTTTTCTAAAGGTAAAAGACACAGGCTCTTAGTCTACAGAAGTAATTAGTCACACACATACAATAAACAAAGAGAAAAATAAAAACTATGTCTGTCCTTTTTTTTTTTAGATTTAAATCCAAGCTAGTTAACATATAGTGTAGTAATGGTTTCAGGAGTAGAATTTAGTGATTCATCACTTACATTTAACACCCAGTGCTGAACCCAACAAGTGCCCTCCTTAATGCCCATTACCCACTTAGCCCATCCCTCTACACAACACCCCTCTAGAACCCCTCAGTTTGTTCTTTGTATTTAAGAGTCTCTTATAGTTTGTCCCCCTCCCTGTTTTTATATAGAGAGTCTCCCTCTCTGCTTATATCTTTCTTTTTTAAATTTACATCCAAGTTAGTTAGCATATGGTGCAAGAATATGAATCCAGTGATTCATCCCCTACATATAATACCCAGTGCTCATCCCAACAAATGTCTTCCTTAATGCCCCTTGCCCATTTAGACCATCCCCCCTGCCACAACTCCTCCAGCAATCCTCAGTTTGTTCTATATATTTAAGAGTCTCTTATGTTTTGCTCCCTCCCTGTTTTTAAATTATTTTTGCTTCCCTTCCCTTATGTTCATCTGTTTTGTATCTTAAATTCCACATTTGAGTGAAGTCATATGATATTTGTCTTTCTCTGACTAATTTCGCTTAGCATAATACACTCTAGTTCCATCCACATTGTTGCAAATGGCAAAATTTCATTGATTGATGAATAATATTTCGATGGACATTGGGCTTTTTATATACTTTGGCTATTGTTGATAGTGCTGCTATAAACATTGGGGTGCATGTGCCCCTTTGAAACAACACACCTGTATCCTTTGGATAAATACCGAGTAGTGCAATTGCTGGGTCATAGGCTAGTTCTATTTTTAATTTTTTGAGGAATCTCCATGCTGTTTTCCAGAGTGGCTACACAATTTGCATTCCCACCAACAGTGCAAAAATGTTTCCTTTCTCCTCATCCTAGCCAGCATTTTTTGTTTCCTGAGTTGTTAATTTTAGCCATTCTGACAGGTGTGAGGTGGTATCTCATTGTGGTTTTGATTTGTATTTCCCTGATGATGAGTGATGTTGAGCATTTTTTCATGCGTCTGTTAGCCATCTGGATGTCTTCTTTGGAAAATGTCTGCCCTTAATGAAGAGTTTGGGAACCTCAGCCAGAGTCAATATTTTAGAAATAGCTAGAATTTAGAAATAGCTAGCTAGAATTTTTTTTAAATGCTCAAGAGAAAATTGAAGAAATTAGCTCTCATGGACCAAACAGGTCAAGAATCAGCTTACCTCAGTAACACTGAAAATTTAGAGGTAGGTTTCTGGCACTCCACTCAATATTCCAACAATCATCCTCTTATCACCCACTCTGCCTCCCCTTCACAGATATCCTCCTTTCTTACCACTACCAGAGGAATCATTCCTTTGGGGTCTAGAATCCATTCACTGAACTGCTCCTGCAGAGCCTGCTTCCGTATATTGGCCACCTTGATTTTGACTTCATTTATGCATTCTCTTTCTTCTCGTTTCTGTTTAATACTCTCCTTCATCTTGGATACTCTGAAGGAGGTCAAAATAAAAGACAGGTTGAGTTAAGACTGTTGGGTTTGATTCAGATTGTTCAAATGGCAGAAAACAAGAATTCAGAGCCTCATTTAAAATTTGTTCCTGTCTTTACTCCATGAAATCTTCTTGATTTAGGCCTGAGGTGACCCCCTCTCCCCACCCCACACTTACTGAATTTGGCACTGATCACAGGCTGTCTTCTAGTATTATTTGAGTTTTTATAGAGGTGGGTCTTATTTTGCCCAAGAAAATATCATATTTAAGAAATACTAAAATAGCCCTAGAGGCTGCCACATATACCTAAAAGCAAAGCTGAATGCACTAAAGACTTACAGTGGTGGGACTCTCTCTTCTCTGGATACAGAAATCATCTGGAAAGATTCTGATTTCCGGTCTACAGTGGAAGTATAGAAGCTGCATTTATAATAAGCATCTTAGGTAGTTCTAATGTCTTGGACCAAACTTTTGATTTCTGTCTAGGAATATATATTGCCAATTTCCTTTAAACATCCAGAGTCAAATACTTTGACAGTCCCTGAGCATCATAGTTATCCTTATATTCAGAGAGAGTTACATTATCCATGTTGGGAATGGGAGAAGAATTGTGATTTTGATTGTTCCCATATTTGTCATCCCTATTAGGACTCTAAAACCCCAAACTGGTTTGGATTGAAACACCAAAATGTCTCAAAGTAATCAAAATATCTGCTGGTTTCGAATACAATTTGCTTGAGCCCGGTATTCTTGCTTTAAAAAAGAAAGACTAAGGTCTTCCAATCTGATCTGATAGATTTGGAAACGCAAAAGAATTTACAATTAGGACTGGTAAATTGGATACCTCTAATAATCCAAAAGAATCAATCGAAACCTAAGTCATTGCTTTATGCTCATATAAGGCCTTCAAAATTTTTGTGACCACTCAAATTCTATCCATTCACTCAAGTAGTGCAAGGAACATCTTCCTCTTACAGCATCATTTGCCTATATTAAAATTGAATGTTTTATTTCATCAAAACCAATTCTAATCAGCTTATATTGAGAACTGGCTATAAACTTCGAGTGGCCGCAGTGTACTAGACCATTGCTGGGCCTAACTGAAGACTCTGGACTGCTGAACAATGGGACTTGTTTTAATCAATCATGTACAAACCTATGGATTCCCTCTGTCCCATACAGTGTGATAGTTTTCAGTTGTTATAACTATAACCATTATAAACTTTTTGAAACTCTTATATTTTCCCCTTCTGTGAAGTAGTTAGTGAATTCCTCACTGCTGTATCTTCCTTTGCCTGGAAAGTTAATAAATTAAGTTTTTGCTTGTTTCTTTTTAAGCTATGGTGGTCTTAGTTTCACAAAGCTAAACTGGACTTCTTGGCATCCCTGGAGCATGTCCATATTATTTCTGTGATGAGTATTCATATAAAAATCCACATATGACATGTGTCTACTTAATTATTATACTTACTTAACTCTTATTTTTGTTTATTCACCCATATCTTATTATGAAAGGTATAATGACTGAAGCAAAGTCTAAGTTACTGGATAATCAAATATTTGAATAGATGAATAATTAGGCTTATCTAGAACTTTATAAAATGATTAAAAACAGTTATCATAGCTTCCTTATTAAATACTGAAAATTAATTCTGAGATTACAAAATTAAATAATTACCCCAAATTAAGACATATCTTGTAATAATCATATGTGCCTAAAAACAGGAACAAAAAGGCAAAAAAAAGCCCACAAAAAACCAAAACAAAACAAAAAAACCCCAAACAAACCCAAAACTCACACAAGAAAACTTTCATCATGAAAACAAAAGCAGGATTAGAATAAGTTAGTTAATTCATTTAACAAATACTTATTGAGCATTACTTATACAACACAGTGTTAGAGACTGGGGATGTGAAGATGAATACTACAGACAGTTCCTGCTTACATTATAGCAGGGGAAACAACCATTACAATTGTCATAAATGCAGTAAAAGAGAAACACAGGGTGCAATAAGAGATCATATAAGGGAAGAATTTCACAATGAAGTGGTATGTGAGCTAAACTCTAAAGGATTGGTAGGATAAGATAAAGAGGAAGGAGAAGAATGATACAGAGGGAATGGCAAACGACAAGACCCTGAGGTGAAAAGAAGCATAATATGTTTGAAGACCTGAAAGTAATCCTGTATGCCTGGAGTAAGTATAGAGTGTGAGAAGAAGAGAGGCAGCAGTGAAGGCTAGAAAGTAAGTCCTATGCTAGCTTGGTTGGATGGTGATGACGTTACCAGGATCCAGTTAACCCATTTGGATTATATTTGGAGTCTCGTGTTCAATGGCCTGGAAATACAGACTAGGTTTTGTTTCTTTATTAAAAAGAGGGATGAAATGATGTCTGAGCTGAGACCTAAAGTTTGTGGAGGATCTAGCCAAACAAAGAGAGGGACCAAGTGGGTCATACAAGGAAAGTCTTATAGGCCTACTTAGGGATTTTGGTCTTTATCTTAAGAGTAAGTGCAGACCATTGAAAGGTTCCATACTGGGGGAAAACGGAATAAGATTAACCTTTTTTAAAAAAATGACTTCTGTTACAAGTAAAGAATGGGTTGCAAGAGGGTAAGAGTGGATATAAATATACCAATCAGGAGCCTGCTGTAATAGTGCAGGTGAGAGCTGATGGTAGTTTAGACTAGGGTGGCAGCAGCAGGGAAGGTCAGAAACGAACAGATTTGAGAGAAGAAGGTAAAACCAATAGGACTTAATGATTGATGAAAAGCACACAGTCAGAAAGTAGAAGGTGTCAAGTTGCATCTCTTGGGTTTGGGCTTGAAAATCTTGATGCAAAACGAAATAAGAAAATGACTTGTGGAAGATGAAGTGCTTATGAAACATCCAAGTACAGATATTGAGTAGATACATATACTGGTCTGAAGCTCAAAAAAGATGTTTGGGCTAGAGATCTAAATCTAAGAGTCATGAAGGTACAGATGGTAACTGAAGTCATGTGTTGGAATGAGCGCACTCAGCAATGATTTTGGGTGACAGGACAACCACAACTTAAGGAACCTTAATATTTGAAGATCAGATGGCAGAGAATGAGCCAGCACAGGATACTGAGAAGAACTAAAATGAGGTAGAAGGAAAAAAAGTAAAGAATAATATCATAGAAGGGTAAGAAAAGAGTATCTCAAGGAGGAAATGGTCAACATTATTGAATATTGCTAAGAGGCCAAGTAAGATGAGGATTGCAAACTTTCCACTGGGCTTGGAAAAATGGAGAACATTGTGATCTCAGTAAGTGACATTTATGAAAGACAGCCTGGAATGAAAGCCAGATATAACAGGTTGAGAAATGTGTTGGGAGTGGGGAAAATGTATATGGACAACTGCTTTAATAAAGTTAGCTATGTTTTAGTTACATTTCTTCAACTTGAGGGTATAAATTCCTCACAACAAGAACCAAATTTTGAATTTTTTCCCTATAAGGTATGGCTCAACATTGAGTACTTGATAGTTATGCAATAAATACTGATTAACTAAGTGAGACTCCTCAATAAATCTTAATTTATAAGATTAATAATTAATAATTCATTATCTTAATACTGATTAACTGAGACTCCTTAATAAATTATTAATTTATCTAACACATATTTATTGAGCCCCAACTCATGTCAAGTACTGTGCTCAGTATTAAAAATACGGATATGATAGAAAATAGTCCTTGTCTTCAAAGAGATTATAGGGAGGTAAATCAACAATTACATTAAAAAATGTGCTAAATGCTGACATGAGCTTACAGGTGCTTCAGGAATATAAAGAAAGGGTACCTGACCCAGAGAAGGTGAGACAGAAGGTATCCAGAGGAAGTCATACTTGGGCTGATTCCTGAAGCACAAGGAAAAATTGTCCAGCAAGAGAAAGGAGGGTAAGGATATTCTAGATGGAGAAAGCTGGCACTCTGGATTAGAGGAAAGGACATCTGGCTAGTGGTTTTCTTTAGTTGATATGTAAGAGATAATAAAATTGATGTGCATAAAGAATGTAGCCTATCTAGCCCAGATGAGTGAAGTCAGGGCTTTATGATCTGAGTTCAATCTCACTACATGCTGGGTACCTCATATCTAGTGTCTGCAAGTTTTAAGCTGGACTTGATGGTGAAGATTTCTATTTCCCTCCCCCCCCACCTTTTTTTAGCAACAGTAATTGAAGAGTGGTCAAGATTTCTATTTCCAAATCAGGTGGTTGAACTCCAACTAAACCACCTTCTTGGAAGCATATGAGCAAGGCAGAGGACATTTCCCACTGGATATTTCCCATGGGAGTCCTGGAAAGCATCTATTTTGATGGTGTAGGACTGAGGTTGGGTAGAGGATATATAAACCAGTGTGGTAGCACATAAGGTCTTCCATCTGTTCTCTTCTATAAATAGAAAAAAAAAATCCTATTTTCTTCTGAGGATATCAGTTACTGGATAGTTTAAAATGAATCAATAGTTGGGGCACCTGGGTGGCTCAATGGGTTAAGCATCCGACTTTGGCTCAGGTCATGATCTCACCATTGGTGGGTTTGAGCCCCACATCGGGCTCTGTGCTGACAGCTCGGAACTTGAAGCCAGAGCCTGCTTCGGATTCTGTGTCTTCCTCTCTCTCTGACCTTCCCCCACTTGCACTCTGTCTCTCTTTCAAAAAAAAAAATAAACATTACAAAATTTTTTTAAATGAATCAATAGCTTTATCTGGCAAATCCTAGGAATTTCTGGATATCCTGGATAGTCTTATTCCAGGACCACCACACCTTGTCATGCATTGTGACAGATATCCAGCCCCAGCTGGAGTGAACTTGACTTAGGAACTTCAGTCTTTTTAACATTAGGAATGTCTATGCCACTGAAGTAGGACCACAGACTCATTCACCATCAAGTTTCAGGGTGTGTGTTTGAAGGATATTAGGATAACATTCAAGGAGACCATGATTTCTCAGTCTGTAAGAACTTGAATTTCTAAGTACTTAATAAGGGGATATATACATATGCAACAAAGTGTGACCTAGAGATGGATAGGAAACTAGTAATATATAAACATTATTATTATGCTTCGGGTTGAACAAAAGTAGAACCTACTTGATAAAGTCCTACCACACACCATTGGCTATAATAGTCATTCAAATGCTATAAAAACACATTTTCCCTATCTATCCACTCACTTTTGGCATAATCTGTTTTACTGGATTGATAAACTATGATATTCAGTATGAATTGACAAAATGATTGATATTAATAATATCACTTGTGGGAGAAGCGCCCATGGGATTTCCTAGCTTAATATAACCATAAGAGTTTGGCTGGGTAAAGAGGTGACAGCTGGTGTGGTGTATGAGCAGACAGACATCTGTCTAGGAAGTCACTGTCTCCTGGCAACCAAAGAAGATCCATATCATTCCTTTAGTCTTGCCAAGTCCTAGTGACTGGCAAGCATGAGTTAGACATTTGGGGTTTTTTTTTGAAACACAAAAAGTAAGTACTTTGAAGTAAATCATCAAACCTTTGCAGATACCAAATTCCAATAGAAACATACACAATGGGTGCTGTCATATGGTCTGCATAAGTTCTTTGAACACTATACAACGAGTTAATTCTCAGGGAATTACTGAGTAAAACATTTTTTAAAATATTAAGTAAAATAAAGAGTGCTGTCTCTTTTCCTTTTAGTTTTTACTTGGCTTATATGTATCCTTAATGCTTGAGCATTTATCCTGACTTATTTTTCTCCTTTTTGTAGCTGTGGTGGAGAAAGTAATTCTATGAAATAGTTTGTCGTGATTCTTCTCTTTGTGCGTTAAATGTTCCATTGTTACTTCATAAGGCTAATAAAGAGTTGTCAAAGGGAAAATGCACAAAAGGTATCTCAAGGTGCTGCACAGACCCCACACTGATTATGCAATAAGCAAAGGATGTAGGAATCTAAGATCGTTACCAAGCCAGAACCTGGTAGGCATCACTATAATTGCCACACAGGAAAAGATCCAACTTTTTGCCTTGCGTCTCTTATATCTACTTCCTAGTTCATTTGAATTCTCATCTACGCTCAGGACTATATATCAGGACTGGTAGAGAAAAGTGAGGACATTTACAGTATAATAGGCCCTGCTTCTCTGGAATAGTAAAATTCTAGCATTAATAGTCTCTTTGTAATTTTTAAAGTTTTTTTTTTAATTCCAGTTAGTTAATATACATCTCTGTAATATTCTTTACTGTTTAAATTTTTTTATTTTTAGAAATATGATATAGTAAAATTGACCTTTTTTGGTACATAGTTTTATAAATTTAAACACATACATAAATGTGTAACCATCACTATAATCAGGCTATTGGAAGTTCATAATCCTATTTTAAAAGCAAATGCTTTTCATTATCAGTTCACAATAAGGCAGTCGTGACTTATAAAATATGCATTCACAAGCACAGGAGGAATCAAGAGTCAGAGGGAAAAGATACTGAAAGAAAGATGTTAAAAGAAAAGAAAATCTGAAGGAAAGCAAAAGGACAGAAACCTAACATATCAATTTTGCAAAATTACACACAAGAATTAAAGTCCACTTCAATTCTTTATCTGTTGTTCAGAAACCCTGATGAAAAGCAATAAGGGTATATTGCATATGTAAAACTTACAAACAACAGTGATATTTTATTTTTTAGTTAAGTGGCTACCACTATAAAAATTGTTCCAAGTCAGTAAGGAGCATCTTCTCTATCTATTGTTCTTGGGCACCGAACAGAGACGAATCCCTTTTTACCCAGGGAAGTAGTGAGATGAAAAAATTTTGGATCTAGTTGAGGCAAATGAATGCTTTAACATCATCACCAGAAGATAAAGTCTTGACAAACCAAACAAAAATTTTATTTGTCTTTTTTCTTGAATATAAGTAAGAAAAACTCTCATTCCTAAAATAAATGGACTTCTCCAAAACTCTGTAAGATGACCCAAACAATGATATAGTTTAGAGAATTTAAAAGCAAGACTGTTTTAGCTAAGATTCCTGTGTTTCCAAGCTTTAATGAATAGATACTGTGCTGTTGTAAAAGTATGTCAAGGATTTCTGAATATTCTGCAGATGCCTGACACTGTCATATGTTGGCATATAGATCTTGAATTTTTGCAGAAAGAGATAAAGCCCTACTCCTGACAATCTAGGCAAACAAAGCATCTATGATTACTTTAACTCTTTCATGAAATTCCTACAGTATTGCTCCAATAGAAACTAGGGCTCTTATCAACCTTCAAATGACCCTAAATATTCAAACTCTCAATTCAAGAAGCATTACCGAAATAAACTCTGTTGTGTTGTGTCATTTGTTGGCAATGAGACCTAGGCCAGTGTCCAAGTGCGCCCATTACTATTCTTTTATAGATATTGATAAATGACTAGTTTTATGTACTGATTGAGATTTACATATCCCTAACAGGAGGAAGGATTTGTCAATGTATTGACTTACAGCCTTGACACCAGCTCTCAGATTTTAAGTATTTTTCATGGTAATTGATCTAAATACAAATCTAATTTATTGCTTTGCAAGAACAGATGGTGAACAGAAATGTTCTTTAAGCTATTTATTAAATTTAATGACACTGCCCCCTGCTGCTGTTGGAAGTTTTCACTAGTACTAAAATTCCCTTAACTTGGTTTCTCTACATAATTGGTTTTGAAACTTTTGTCAGTGTGCAGAATGACCTTCTGTGGAACTTGTTTTCAATGCATCCTTAAAGGTTCTGATTCAGAAGATCTGAGGAAGAAGCTAGGAATCTGCACTTTTTTACCATGCATCCAGGTAATCCTGATGTCATTCTTAGGCAACCACACTCTGAGA
Organism: Panthera pardus; assembly: GCF_024362965.1. Lineage (NCBI taxonomy): Eukaryota > Metazoa > Chordata > Mammalia > Carnivora > Felidae > Panthera > Panthera pardus. Next base: position 57,040,761 of record NW_026526876.1, read on the forward strand.
AAGACTGTTTGAACTGAAATTTAAAATGCCATGTCCACCTATAAAATAAAACAAAAGAAGAGTTCTGTACATATCTCTTACTTTATTCTAGAGGAATATATGTACCCAATTTCAAAAGAATTGTTATTCTAAAGCTTCTGATTAGTTCCTTACCCTGTAGGAAGAATACTAAAACAAATCACAAGCAATTTTAGATTCTTTTATAAATTTTAAGCAATCCCTATCAAAATAACACTAGCATTCTTCACAGAGCTAGAACAAACAATCCTAAAATTTGTATGGAACCAGAAAAGACCCAGAATAGCCAAAGCAATCTTGAAAAGAAAACCAAAGCTGGATACACCACAATCCCAGACTTCAAGCTGTATTATAAAGCTGTAATCATTAAGACAGCATGGTATCGGCACAAAAACAGACACACAGACCAATGTTATAGAATGGAGACTCCAGAATTGGACCCACAAAAGTATGGCCAACTAATCTTTGACAAAGCAGGAAAGAATATCCAATGGAAAAAAGACAGTCTCTTTAACAAATGGTGCTGGGAGACCTGGACAGCAACATGCAGAAGAATGAAACTAGACCACTTTCTTATACCACTCACAAAAATAAACTCAAAATAGATAAAGGACCTGAATGTGAGACAGAAAACCATCAAAACCCTAGAGGAGAAAGCAGGAAAAACCTCTCTGACCTCAGCTGCAGCAATTTCTTACTTGACACATCTCCAAAGAAAAGGGAATTAAAAGCAAAAATGAACTATTGGGACCTCATGAAGATAAAGAGCTTCTGCACTGCAAAGGAAACAATCAACAAAACTAAAAGGCAACCAACAGAATGGGAAAAGATATTTGCAAATGACATATCAGACAAAAGGCTAGTATCCAAAATCTATAAAGAACTCACCAAACTCCACACCCAAAAACCAAATAATCCAGTGAAGAAATAGGCAGAAAACAAGAATAGACACTTCTCTAAAGAAGACATCCAGATGGCCAACAGGCACATGAAAAGATGCTCAATGTCACTCCTCATCAGGGAAGTACAAATCAAAACCACACTCAGATACCACCTCATGCCAGTCAGAGTGGCTAAAATGAACAAATCCGGAGACCATAGATGCTGGAGAGGATGCGGAGGAACAGGAACCCTCTTGCACTGTTTGTGGGAATGCAAACTGGTGCAGCCTCTCTGGAAAACAGTGTGGAGGTTGCTCAAAAAATTAAAAATAGATCTACCCTACGACCCAGCAATAGCACTGCTAGGAATTTACCCAAGGGATACAGGAGTGTTGATGCATAGGGGCACTTGTACCCCAATGTTTATAGCAGCACTCTCAACAATAGCCAAATTATGGAAAGAGCCTAAATGTCCATCAACTGATGAATGGTTAAAGAAATTGTGGTTTATATACACAATGGAATACTACTTGGCAATGAGAAAGAATGAAATATGGCTTTTTGTAGCAATGTGGATGGAACTGGAGAGTGTTATGCTAAGTGAAATAAGTCATACAGAGAAAGACAGATACCATATGGTTTCACTCTTATGTGGATCCTGAGAAACTTAACAGAAAACCATGGGGGAGGGGAAGGAAAAAAAAAGTTAGAGAGGGAGGGAGCCAAACCATAAGAGACTCTTAAAAACTGAGAATAAACTGAGGGTTGATGGGGGGTGGGAGGGAGGGGAGAGTGGGTGATGGATATTGAGGAGGCACCTGTTAGGATGAGCACTGGGTGTTGCATGGAAACCAATTTGACAATAAATTTCATATACAAAAAAAAAAGCTTCTGTACAGCGAAGGAAACAATCAACAAACCTAAAAGGCAACCGACATAATGGGAGAAGATATTTGCAAATGACATATCACATAAACGTTAGTATCCAAAATCTGTAAAGAATTTATCAAACTCAACACCCAAAAAACAAATAATCCAGTGAAGAAATGGGCAAAAGACATGAATAGACACTTCAAAGTTTATTGAAGATAGATATCCAGATGGCCAAAGAAAATATCCAGATGGCCAACCGACACATGAAAAAATGCTCAACATCACTCATCATTAGGGAAATATAAATTAAAACCACAATGAGATACCACCTCACACCTGTCAGAATGGCTAGAATTAACAACTCAGGAAACAACAAATGTTGGCAAGGATGAGGAGAAAGGGGAACATTTTTGCACTGTTGGCGGGAGTGCAAACTGGTGCAGACATTCTGGAAACCAGTATGGAGGTTTCTCAAAAAATTAAAAATAGAACTATCCTACGACCCAGGAATTGCACTACTGGGTATCTATCAAAGGGATATAGGTGTGCTTTTTTGAAGGGGCACATGCCCCCCAGTGTTTACAGCAGTGCTATCGACAGTAGCCAAAGTATGGAAAGAGCCCAAATGTCCATGGTCGAATGAAGGCATAAAGAAGATGTGGTATCAGTGATCAAAAAGAATAAAATTTTGCCATTTGCAACAACATGGATGGAACTAGAACGTATTATGCTGAGCGAAATGAGTCAATCAGAGAAAGACAAATATCATATGACTTCACTCATATGAGGAATTTAAGATACAAAACAGATGAACATAAGGGAAGGGAAGCAAAAATAATATAAAAACAGGGAGGGGGACAACACATAAGAGACTCTTATACAGAGAACAAACAGAGGGTAACTGGAGGGGTTGTGGGAGGGCGATAGGCTAAATGGGTAAGGGGCATTTAGAAATCTACTCCTGAAATCATTGTTGCACTATATGCTAACTAACTTGGATGTAAATGTGAAAATAAATAAATTATTAAAATATAAATAAATATATATTTATTTTTATGTTTTTATATTATTTATTATTATATTATATATGTAATATATGTTGTTATATATTATATAATTATTATATATTATATATTATAATTATATTATATTAAATTATATTTAAATTACATTAAAATTAATTAAAATATATTAAATATATTATTATATTATTTTACATATATATGTATATTAAGTATATTATGTATATTTAAGTATAGGCATGCCAGAAGACATTCAAAGGAAAATATGAAGATTTAGGAAGAGAATCAGAAGTGTCTTATTTGTTTGTTGTTGTTCTTAGTTTGTTTTTTCAGATCTGGAAGAGAGCTAGATGTTTTCTAGACCAGGGGTCAGCAAACCAAGTCTAGTGCCCAAATCTGGTCTGCTGCCTGGTATTGTATCACTCAAAAGCTAAGATGGGCTGTTATATTTTAAAATAGTTTTTAAAAATCAAAATAAGAATAATGTGTTGTAGAATGGTAGAAAATCTACGAAATTCACATTTGGTATTCATAAATAAAGTTTTCTTGTAACATAGCCATGCTTACTCATTTACCTATTGTGTATAGCTACTTTTGTACTACAACAGCAAAATTGAGTAGTTGTGACTAAAGTTTCCAGGCAAAAAGCTTTTAATTTTTATGTAATCAAATTTATCAATAATTTCACAATTTTGGGGTGCCTGGGTGGCTCAGTCAGTTAAATGTCTGACTTCAGCTCAGGTCATGATCTCACAGCCCGTAGGTTCGAGCTCCGCATCAGGCTCTGTGCTGACAGCTTGAAGCCTGGAGCCTGCTTCGGCTTCTGTGTCTCCCTCTCTCTCTGCTCTTCCCCCACTTATGCTCTCTCTCTTTCTCTCAATAATAAATAAACATTAAAAAAATAATTTCACAATTTTGAGTCGTGGTGAAAAAGGTTTTTCTCTGGTAATAAAGGGATTTAACCCCTGGTTTCTTCTAGTTTTTGTATGGTTTCATTTTTCACATACATATACTTAGTAGGATATGTTCTATGGATAAAAAAGCTGCAAATAAATCTAAAACATCATTTAGTAGGGACGCCTGGCTGGTTCAGTCCGTTAAGTGTCCAACTTCAGCTCAGGTCATGATCTCGTGGATTGTGGGTTTGAGCCCCACGTCAGGCTCTGTGCTGACGGCTCAGAGCCTGGAGCCTGCGTCAGATTCTGTATTTCCCTCTCTCTGTGCCCTTACCCCACTCTCTGTCCTTACTCCACTCTCTCTCTCTCTCTCTCTCTCTCAAAAATAAATAATAATAAACATTAAAAAACATTTTTAAACATCATTTAGTAGCTCTATTATTAGTAGGATTATTACCATTGTTATTTTTAAGTTATTTTACGTAAATTGTAGGATAAGACAACTAATTCTGTCAATGTTGTTAGGAGCCAAGATTTTCAGTAAGAAAAAAAAAAGAGAGCTACAAATATAAACTCAAGGATAGGTTAAAAAAAAAACAACCCTGCAATATTATATTTGATATGAAATGATCAATATTTACTCATTATTTAAAAAAATTATACTTGTTAACCCTAAAAGAGCCTAAAGCAATATGATACAATATTTTTGAGCATTCCTAGTTCTCAGATGAGTGATCCCCATTAAAAGGAACTAAGAATCCTTTTAAAAAATGCATGAAGCTTCCAAAGACTAAAGGAGTAATGTTGGAAGAACACAGGGGCCAAAGTTGGGTCAAGCTGAGGATCAAGTCGGTAAAGTGTCTGACTTCAGCTCAAGTCATGATCTCATGGTCCATGAGTTCAAGCCCCATGTGGGGCTCTGTGCTGACAGCTCAGAGCCTGGAGCCTGCTTCAGCTTCTGTGTCTCCCTCTCTCTCTGCCATTCCTGCACTTGCTCTCTGTCTGTCTGTCTCTCTCTCCATCTCAAAAGTAAATAAACATTAAAACAAAATAAAAATTAACTATAATGGATTAAAATACATTGAATATATATTAAAATCAATGTGTCCATTATGATACTCAAAAGGAACCTTTCCCCCAAAAGGGAAAACAATCTTTCAAATTTGCCCCTCCAGGTGACTATTGATAGATAAATAGGTAGACACATAGATACACAGAGATACAATATACAATACTCTGAAAATCTGCAATTAAAAGGAAAGAATTAAACATTAATTTTGTCTTACTAGTAGGAAGCATATTTCAATGTAACCAAATACATAGCAATCAAATGTGATATATTGTAGGGATTCCAATGGCTCAAAATTAGGAAACCTATTGATAAAATTCATCATTAACAGGTCTAGGGTGAAAATCAAATGATTATCTTCACAGGTGTTGAAAAAGTGTTTGACAAAATTAACAGACTTGAGCTTTAAAAATCACTCTATAAAGGAGTTAGAAAGAGAAGAACAATCAAAACACAAACCCAGCAAAAGGAAGGAAATAATAAAGATTGGAGCAGAAATAAATAATATAGAAGCTAAAAAAAGAAAAAGAAAAGCTTTTCTTTTCTCTGCCATAATGGTGTGTGCAGTTCAGTGTTCTTTCCATGTCTTCTCACAAGACTTTCAGGATCAAGCAATTCTTGGCCAAGAAACAACTGAAGAAGATTCCATTCTTCAGTGGAATCAGATGAAAACTGGTAATAAAATCATGTACAACTTCAAGAGGAGGCATCGGAGAATAACCAAGCTGGGACTATAAGGGATCACACATGAGATGGCACACATATTTATGCTACATGAAGGGCATGTACTTGTATCTTGGGACTCTGTAAATATTGCTGCTACCTAAACAACAGACGTGTTTTATTCAGGGAAATGATTTTCTCTTACTATGCTTCAGTAGGTTGCTTCGGTAATAAATATGTGAGACCTCGGTTTGAAAAAATAAATGAATTTTTAAAATTTAAAAACAATAGAACAGATGAAACCAGGAGCTGGTTCTTTGAAAAGGTCAGCAAAATTGGGGGTGGGGGAGGAGTTAAGATGGTAGAGCAGTATGGAAACTCTGAGCTTGTCTCATCCCTGAAACGCAGCTAGTCAGCACAAAGCCATTTGAATACCTAGGATATTGACCTGAGGACTAACACAACAATCTGCATAACTTGAGCCACAGAACTTGGCAGGTACACGGTACAGAGAGGTAAATTGTGGGAGAGAAAAGCTGTGGAGTGTAGGGAGCCATTTTTGTGGAGAGAGGGCAGAGAGAGAAAGAGAATTGGGGAGAGTGCAGCACAACAGTGTCATGCAGGAAAAGCACTCTCCCCAAAAGTAGCTGGAGAGAAAGAGAGAGAAAGAGTGAAAACACTCACAGGGGACTGAACAAGAAATCTGTGCCCCAAAACCTTTGATGGGGAGAAAAGAGAGGGTTTCAATACTACCTGGATTCTATAAACAGTGGAGCACAGAGTCTGAAGGTTGGGAGCTCAGTGCCTGGTGGTGCTCTGGTGAGGAAGTAGGGTGAATCCCCAGGAGCAGGCAGTGTGGCCTGCGGGGGTCCATGTGCCACACGGGGAGGAGTGGTTCCCCTGCTTGCAGTGAATTTGGTAGAGAGGATACAGCCACCCTGTGGGCAAAGGTCCCAGCAGACAACAGAGAGCAGCCACATTTGCTGGTATTGGAACAAAGATGCCAGAGTGTGGTGAAACCTGGCACTGGCTGTGTGTTGTGATTTACCATACTCTCTGAAACTCTGCTGCTGTGTGATCACATGAACGTTTTCTGGGGCAAGCCAGCATCCAGCCATTGCTCAGTGAGACTCTCCCTCAAAGAGCTGGCTCATGTCCAGCCACAAGGGTTTCTGAAGTGTGGGGTTTTGAAACACTTCCCCATCTGAGATAAAACTCTGGAGGGAGGTGTCACCTGGCTGGTGACAGCTTAGACACAGATAGGGTAGAGGTGGGGAATGGATGGAGGCCTGAGACAAAGGAGGGGTGCTTGATCTTGGGTCAGTGAGAATGTCAAGTTCCTGCACCAGAGACTTTGGGGTTGGGTGAGGCCATTTCTACTTCTGCGCATGCACATGCCTACTGCACTGATCCACCCCACTAAGCTAAGCAGCGCCACCTAGTGGAGAACAGAGCCATTACACGAAGTACCACTCAACTGTGCCCTCCAAGCACATGCCCCACAAGACCAGCACAAGTTACTCCACCTGCTTAGTGTATGGACTATAGAGGGCTTTATATCAGTTCTAGAGGAAACTAGATATAACTTCATTTGGGTTTCATTCTGTTTCCTGGTTCAGTTATTTGTTCGTTTTCTTTGCTTCTGTTTTTGCTTAAATTGTTTTTTTTTTTCTTTATTTTCTTTCTCTTTCTTGGATTCAGAAAGAACATGTTATTTTTTATTCATTTTATTTTATTTTTTATTTTAAAAAATTTTTATTCTATTTTCTTTATTTCATTTTATTCTATATATTTTTTTAATTTTTAAAAATTTTCTTAACTTTTTTTCTTACCTTTCCCTTTTTTCTCTATTCTATCAAGCTTCTTTCAACAAGCAGATGGAAACACACCTAGGGTCTAGCTACCTTTATGTGATTTATTTGTTTTGTTTTTTAGTTTTAATTTTTTATTTTATTAATTCTTCTGCCCTCCAGAATGACAAGAAGAAGGAATTCACCCCAATAGAAAGAATAGGAAGAAATGATGGCAAAAAATTTAATGAACACAGATATAAGTAAGATGTCTAAACTAGAATTTAAAACCACAATTATAACAATACTAGCTAGGGTTGAAAAAAGAATAGAATATACCATATAATCCCTTTCTACAGAAATAAAATAACTAAAATCAAGGGAGGCCAAAGTTAAAAATGGAAACCAAGACCAATCTTGAATAGATGTTGTGTAAGCAAGGATGGATGAGGCAGAGCAGTGAATCAGTGATTTGGAGATAAAATTATGGAGAATAATGAGGCAGAAAAAAAGAGGGAAACAAAGGCAAAAGATTACAATACAAAACTTAGAGAACTCAGTACTTATTAAAAAGGAATAATACCCATGGGGTGCCTGGGTGGCTCAGTCAGTTAAGCGTCTGACTTCAGCTCAGGTCATGATCTCACGGCTTGTTAGTTTGAGCCCCGCATCCGAGCCTGGAGCCTGCTTCAGATTCTGTGTCCCTGTCTCGCTCTGCCCCTCCCCTATTCATGCTCTCTCATTCTCTCTCTGTCAAGAATAAACATTAAAAAAAAATTTTTTTTAAGGAATAACATCCGAATCATAGGAGTCCCAGAACATGAAGAGAGAGAGAAAAAGTGGCAGAAGGCTTATGTGAGCAAATTGTAGCAGAAAACTGTCCTAATCTGGGGGAGGACACAGACATCAAAATACAAGAAGCACAGAAAACTCTCATTAGGTTCAACAAAAACTGACCATCACCAAAGTGTATCATTGTCAATTCACAAAATACACAGGCAATGAAAGAATATGAAAGCAGCAAGGAGAAAAAAGTCCTTAACCTACAAGGGAAGACAGATCTTGTTCACAACAGATCTGTCCACAGAAACTTGTCAGGCCAGAAAGGAATGGCAGGATATATTCAACATGCTGAATCAGAAAAATATGCAGCCAAGAATTCTTTACCCAGCAAGATTGTCATTCAAAATAGAAGGAGAGATAAAGAGTTTCCTAGACAAGCAAAAACTAAAGGAGTTGTGACCACTAAACCAGCCCTGCAAGAAATTTTAAAGGGGAGACTTTGAGTGGAGAAAAGACAAAACAAAACAAAAGAGACCAAAAGCAACAAAGACTAGAAAGGACTGAGAACATCACCAGAAACAGCAACTCTACAGGTAACACAATTTCACTATATTCATATCTTTCAGTACTCACTCTAAATGCAATCAATCAAAAGACATATGATATTAGAAGGGATAAGAAAATAAGACCCATCTATATGCTGCTTACAAGAGACTCACTTTAGGGATGCCTGGGTGGCTCACTCGGTTAAGCATCTGACTTCGGCTCAGGTCATGATCTCATGGTTCATGAGTTTGTGCTCCACATCAGGCTCTGTGCTGACACCTCAGAGCCTGGAACCTGCTTTGGATTCTGTGTCTCCCTCTCCCTCTGCCCTCCCTTGCTCATGCTCTGTCTCTCCCTCTTTCAAAAATAAATAAAAAAATTTTTAAAGAGACTCATTTTACACCTAAAGACACCTATAGATTCAAAGTAAGGGGATAGAGAACCATCTATCATTCTAATGGACATCAAAAGAAAGCCAGAGTTGTCATACTTATATCAGACAGACTAGATTTTAAAATAAAGACTAACATGAGATGAAGAAGGGCATTATATCATAATTAAGGGGTCTATCCACCAAGAAGATCTAACAACTGTAAATACTTATGCCCCCAACTTGAGGTCCCCAAATATATAAATCAATTAATCACAAACACGAAGAAACTCTTCAATAATAATAATATCATAATAGTAGGGGATTTCAACACCCCACTTACAGCAATGGACAAATCGTTTAAACACAAAATCAACAAGGAAACAATGGCTTTGAATGACACACTGGACCAGATGGACTTAACAGATATATTCAGAACATTTCATCCTAAAGCAGCAGAATACACAGTCTTCCTGAGTGCATATTGAGCATTCTCCATCATAAATCACATACTGGATCACAAATCAGCCCTCAACAAGTACAAAAAGATTAAGATCATACCATTCATATTTTCCAAACACAACACTATGAAACTTGAAATCAACCACAAGAAAAAATTTGGATAGACCATGAATACCTGGAGATTATAGAACATCCTACTAAAGAATGAATGGGTTAACAAGAAATTAAAGAGGAAATTAAAAAGTACATGGAAGCCAATGAAAATTAAGACAGGACAGCCCAAAACCTCTGGGATGCAGCAAAGGCGGTCATAAGAGGGCAGTGTATAGCAATCTAGGCCTTCTTAAAGAAGGCCTACACAACCTAAAATTACACCTAAAAGAGGTGGGAAAAGAACAGAAAATAAAGCCCAAAACCAGCAGAAGGGAAATAATAAAGATCAGAGCAGAAATCAATCATATAAAACAAAACAAAATAGTAGAACAGATCAATGAAACCAGGAGCTGGTTCTTTGAAAGAATTAACAAAATTGATAATTCCCTAGCCAGATTAATCAAAAAGAAAAAGGAAAGAACCCAAATAAATAAAATCACAAATAAAAGAGGAGAGAGCACAACAGACACCACAGAAATACAAACAATAAAAAGAGAATATTATGCACAATTATAGGCCAACAAATTGGGAAATCTAGAAGAAATGGACATATTGCTAGAAACATATAAACTACCAAAACTGAAGCAGGAAGAAATAGACCATTTGAACAGACTCATAACCAGTAAAGAAATCGAATCAGTAATAAAAAATCTCCCAACAGACAAAAGTCGAGGGCCGGATGGCTTTCCATGGGAATTCTACCAAACATTTAAAGAAAAGTCAACACCTAATTCTTTTGAAACTGTTCCAAAAAGTAGAAATGGAAGGAAAACTTCCAAATTCATTCTATGAGGCCAGCAATACCTTGATTCCAAAACCAGACAAAGACCCCACTACAAAGGAGAATTACAGACCAATTTCCCTGATGAACATGGATGCAAAAATTCTCAACAAGATACTACAAACCAGATCCAGCAATACGTTAAAAGAATTACTCACCATAATCAACTGGGATTTTATTCCTGGGATGCAGGGCTGGTTCAATATCTGCAAATCAATGTGATACATCACATTAATAAAAAAAAAAAAGAAAAGGATAAGAATCACATGATCCTCTCAAGAGATGAAGGAAAAGCATTTAACAAAATACAGCATCCTTTCTTGAAAAAAACCCTCAAGAAAGTAGGGATAGAAGGATCGTACCTCAAGATCATAAAGGCCATATATGAAAGACCCGTCACTAATACCATCCTCAATGGAGAAAACCTGAGAGCTTTCCCCCTAAGGTCAGGAACATGACAAGGATGTCCACTCTCACCACTACTATTCAACATAGTGTTGGAAGTCCTAGCCTCAGCAATCAGACAATGCAAAGAAATAAAAGGCATCCATATCAGCAAGGAGGAAGTCAAACTTTTACTCTTTACAGATGACATGATACTGTATGTGGAAAACCCAAAATACTCCACCAAAAAACTGCAAAAACTGATCCATGAATTCAACAAATCACAGGATATAAAATCAACAAACAGAAATCAGTTGCATTTATATACACCAATAATGAAACAGCAGAAAGAGAAATCAAGGACTCCATCCCAGTTACAATTGCACCAAAAAACATTAGATACCTAGGAATAACCCTAACAAAAGAGGTAAAAGGTCTATACACTGAAAACTATAAAAAGCTTATGAAAGAAATTGAAGAAGACACAAAGAAATGGAACAACATTCCATGCTCATGGATTGGAAAAACAAATATTGTTAAAATATTGATACCACCTAAAGCTATCTACATGCAATTCAATGCAATCCCTATCAAAATAACACTAGCATTCTTCACAGAGCTAGAGCAAACAATCTTAAAATTTGTATGGAACCAGAAAAGACCCAGAAAAGCCAAAGCAATCCTGAAAAAGAAAACCAAAGCTGGAGGCATCACAATTCCAGACTTTAAGCTGTATTACAAAGCTGTAATCATCAATACAGTATGGTACTGGCACAAAATCAGACACATAAATCAATGGAACAGAATACAGAATCCAGAAATGGACCACAAATATATGGCCAACTAATCTTTGACAAAGTGGGAAAGAATATCCAATGGAAAAAAGACAGCCTCTTTAGCAAATGATGTTGGGAAAACTGGACAGCCACATGCAGAATGAACCCAGACCACTTTCTTACACCATACACGAAAATAACTCCAAATGGATGAAAGACCTAAATGTAAGACAGGAAACCATCAAAATCCTTGAGGAGAAAACAGGAAGCAATCTCTTTGATCTCAGCGACAGCAACTTCTTACTCAACATGTCTCCAGAGGCAAGGGAAATAAAAGCAAAAATGAACCATTGGGACCTCATCAAGATAAAAAGCTTCTGCACAGCGAAGGAAACAATCAGCAAAACTAAAAGGCAACCGACGGAATGAGAGAAGATATTTGCAAATGACATACCAGATAAAGGGTTAGTATCCAAAATCTATAAAGAACTTATCAAACTCAACACCCAAAAAAACAACCCAGTTAAGAAATAGGTGGAAGACATGAATAGACACTTTTCCAAAGAAGATATCCAGATGGCTAACAGACACATGAAAAGATGCTCAACATCACTCATCATCGGGGAAATACAAATCAGAACCACAATGAGATACCACCTCACACCTGTCAGAATGACTGAAATTAACAACTCGGAAACAACAAATGTTGGTGAGGATGCAGAAAAAGCAGAACCCTTTTTCACTGCTGGTGGGTATGCAAACTGGTACAGCCACTCTGGAAAACAGTATGTAGGTTCCTCAAAAAGTTGAAAATAGAACTAGCCTATGACCTATAGACCTATAGACCTATGACCTATAGAACTAGCCTATAACCCATCAATTACACTACTAGGTATTTACCCAAAGGATACAAGAATGCTGATTCAAAGGAGCACATGCACCCCAATGTTTATAGCAGCACTATCAACAATAGCCCAAGTATGGAGAGAGCCCAAATGTCCATTGAATGATGAGTGGATAAAGAAGATATGGTGTATGTGTGTGTGTGTGTGTATATATATATAATGAAATATTACTCAGTGATCAAAAAGAATGAAATCTTGCCATTTGCAACAACATGGGTGGAATTGGAGGGTATAATGCTAAGCAAAATAAGTCAGTCAGAGAGAGACAAATATCATATAATTTCACTCATATGTGTTATTTAAAAAACAAAATAGATGAACCTAGGGGAAAAGAAGCAAAACTAATATAATAACACAGAGAGAGAGAAACCATAAGAGACTCTCAAATACAGAGAACAAACTGAGTTGCTGGAGGCATATTGGGTGGGCGAGTAGGCTAAATGGGTGATGGGCATTAAGAGGGCCACTTGTTGGGGTAAGCATTAGGTGTTATATAAAGTGATGAATAACTAAATTCTATTCCTGAAATCAAAAAAATGTTTTTAATTTTAAAAATAACAATAAAATAGATAAACCCACAGAGATTTTCATAATAAAAAAAGATGTCAACAAAATTGATACTCCTCTCATTTTAAAAAGAGAGGACACAAATAAACAAAATTACTAATGAAAGAGGAGAAATAACAACCAACACCACAGAAATACAAACAATTCTAACAGAATATTATGAAAACCTATTTGTCAACAAATTAGACAACTTGGAAGAAATGTTTAAATTCCTAGAAACATAAAACTTACCAAAACCAAAGCAGGAAGAAATGGAAAAATTGAACAGACCAATCACCAGTAATGAAATTGAATCAGTAATCAAAAAACTCTCCCAAAACAAAAGTCCAGAACCAAATGGCGTCACAGGTTAATTCTACCAAACATTTAAAAAGGAGTTAAAGAATATCCAATGAGAACAAGACTGTCTTTTCAACAAATGGTGTTGGGAAAACTGGACAGCAACATGCAAAAGAATGAAACTGGACCGCTTTCTTACACCATGCACAAAAATAAATTCAAAATGGATTAAAACCCTAAATGTGAGACCTAGAAACCATAAAAATCCTAGAAGAGAACACAGGCCATAACTTCTTTGACATCAACTGTAGCAACTTCTTTCTAGATATGTCTCCTGAGGCATGGGAAACAACAACAACAAAAAATACACTAAAAAAGTTTCTACACAACAAAGGAAACAATCAACAAAACTAAAAGGCAACCTATGGAATGGGAGAAGATATTTGCAAGTGACATATCCAATAAAGAGTTAATATCCAAAATACATAAAGAACTTATAAAACTCAACACCTAAAAAATAAATAATACAATTAAAAAATGGGCAGAAGACGTGACCAGACATTTCTCCAAAGAAGATCTCTAGATGGCCAACAGACACATGAAAAGATGCTCACCATCACTCATCATCACGGAAATGCAAATTAAAACTACAATGAGGGGAAGATGGCGGCGTAGGAGGACGCGGGGCTCACAGCGCGTCCTGCCGATCACTTAGATTCCACCTACACCTGCCTAAAGAACCCAGAAAACCGCCAGAGGATTAGCAGAAGGGAGTCTCCGGAGTCAAGCGCAGACTAGAGGCCCACGGAAGAGGGTAGGAAGGGCGGCGAGGCGGTGCGCGCTCCACGGACTGGCGGGAGGGAGCCGGGGCGGAGGGGCGGCTCGCCGGCCAAGCAGAGCCCCCGAGTCTGGCTGGCAAAAGCGGAGGGGCCGGACAGACTGTGTTCCGACAGCAAGCGCGACTTAGCGTCTGGGAGGTCATAAGTTAACAGCTCTGCTCCGAAAGCGGGAAGGCTGGAGGACAAAGGGAGGGAGAGCTGCTGAGCCCCCGGACGGCAGAGCTCAGCTTGGCGGGGAACAAAGGCGCCAGCGCCATCTCCCCCGCCCATCCCCCAGCCAAAATCCCAAAGGGAACCAGTTCCTGCCAGAGAACTTGCTCGCTCCGCGCAAACACCCAACTCTGTGCTTCTGCGGAGCCAAACCTCCGGCAGCGGATCTGACTCCCTCCCGCTGCCACAGGGCTCCTCCTGAAGTGGATCACCTAAGGAGAAGCGAGCTAAGCCTGCCCCTCCAGCCCCCGTGCACCTTGCCTACCCACCCCAGCTAATACCCCAGATCCCCAGCACCACAAGCCTGGCAGTGTGCAAGTAGCCCAGATGGGCCACCCCACCCCACAGTGAATCCCGCCCCTAGGAGAGGGGAAGAGAAGGCACACACCAGTCTGACTGTGGCCCCAGCAGTGGGCTGGGGGCAGACATCGGGTCGGACTGCGGCCCAGCCCACTAACTCCAGTTATACACCACAGCACAGGGGAAGTGCACTGCAGGTCCTCACCACGCAAGGGACTCTCCAAAATGACCAAACGGAAGAATTCCCCTCAGAAGAATCTCCAGGAAATAACAACAGCTAATGAACTGATCAAAAAGGATTTAAATAATATAACAGAAAGTGAATTTAGAATAATAGTCATAAAATTAATCGCTGGGCTTGAAAACAGTATACAGGACAGCAGAGAATCTCTTGCCACAAAGATCGAGGGACTAAGGAACAGTCACGAGGAGTTGAAAAACGCTTTAAACGAATTGCAAAACAAAATGGAATCCACGATGGCTCGGCTTGAAGAGGCAGAGGAGAGAATAGGTGAACTAGAAGATAAAGTTATGGAGAAAGAGGAAGCTGAAAGAAAGAGAGATAAAAAAATCCAGGAGTATGAGGGGAAAATTAGAGAACTAAGTGATACACTAAAAAAAAATAATATACGCATAATTGGTATCCCAGAGGAGGAAGAGAGAGGGAAGAGTGCTGAAGGGGTACTTGAACAAATTATAGCTGAGAACTTCCCTGAACTGGGGAAGGAAAAAGGCATTGAAATCCAAGAGGCACAGAGAACTCCCTTCAGACGTAACTTGAATCGATCTTCTGCACGACATATCATAGTGAAACTGGCAAAATACAAGGATAAAGAGAAAATTCTGAAAGCAGCAAGGGATAAACGTGCCCTCACATATAAAGGGAGACCTATAAGACTCGTGACTGATCTCTCCTTTGAAACTTGGCAGGCCAGAAAGGCTTGGCACGATATCTACAGTGTGCTAAACAGAAAAAATATGCAGCCGAGAATCCTTTATCCAGCAAGTCTGTCATTTAGAATAGAAGGAGAGATAAAGGTCTTCCCAAACAAACAAAAACTGAAGGAATTTGTCACCACGAAACCAGCCCTACAAGAGATCCTAAGGGGGATCCTGTGAGACAAAGTACCAGAGACATCACTACAAGCATAAAACATACAGACATCACAATGACTCTAAACCCATATCTTTCTATAATAACACTGAATGTAAATGGATTAAATGCGCCAACTAAAAGACATAGGGTATCAGAATGGATAAAAAAACAAGACCCATCTATTTGCTGTCTACAAGAGACTCATTTTAGATCTGAGGACACCTTTAGATTGAGAGTGAGGGGATGGAGAACTATTTATCATGCTCCTGGAAGCCAAAAGAAAGCTGGAGTAGCCATACTTATATCAGACAAACTAGACTTTAAATTAAAGGCTGTAACAAGAGATGAAGAAGGGCATTATATAATAATCACAGGGTCTATCCACCAGGAAGAGCTAACTATTATAAATGTCTATGCGCCAAATACCCGAGCCCCCAGATATATAAAACAATTACTCATAAACATAAGCAACCTTATTGATAAGAATGTGGTCATTGCAGGGGACTTTAACACCCCACTTACAGAAATGGATAGATCATCTAGACACACAGTCAATAAAGAAACAAGGGCCCTGAATGATACATTGGATCAGATGGACTTGACAGATATATTTAGAACTCTGCATCCCAAAGCAACAGAATATACTTTCTTCTCGAGTGCACATGGAAAACTACAATGAGATATCACCTCACACCTGTCACAATGGCTAAAATTAACAACACCAGAAACAACAGGACATGGAAACAATGAGGATATGGAGAAAAGGGAACCTGTGTGCACTGTTGGTGGGAATGCAAACTGGTGCAGCCACTGTAGAAAACAGTATAGAGGTTCCTCAAAAAGTGAGAGATAGAACTACCCTACAACCCACAAATTACACTACTATTTACCCAAAGAATACAGAAACCCTAATTCAAAGGGATACATGCACCCCAATGTCTATTGCGGTATTATTTGCAATAGCCAAATTATGGAAGCAGCCCAAGCATCCATCAATTGATGAATGGATAAAGAAGATGTGTTATATATATAGAATGAAATATTCTTCAGCCATAAAAAAGAACGAAATCTTGCCATTTGCAATGATGTTGATAGAGCTAGAGAGTATAGTGCTAAGCAAAATAAGTCAGTGGGAGAAGGACATATTCCATATGATCTCACTCATATGTGGAATTTAAGAGAAAAATAATCAAAGAAAAAAGAGAGAGAGAGAGAGACAAACCAAGAAACAGACTCTTAACTATAGAGAACAAATTAATAGTTACCAGAGGGGAGGTAGATACACTTATAAATAATAAAATAAAAATAAAATAAAATAAAATAAAATAATCACTCTATAATGTAGGAATTAGGCACACTTTTCTAATGTAATAAAATATGTCTTTTTCGGATCCAAATGGAGTAGAGTTATGACATTAATATATAGTTTTAAAAAACTGTTCATGGTGAGGCAGTGATATAAAAATCATCCTTACCAAAGTCATAAACAAGACAAGGATGCCCATATCATCACAATTATTTAACATTGTATTGAAAATAACATAACAAGCTAAGAGGAAGATATTAAATGTATACAAGTATAAAAATTGGAAAAGAACGAAAACTCCTATTATTTGCAGATAATATGGTTGCCTCACTAGAAAACCCAAATAATCAACTAAAATTATTCTATAAACAGTTACACTCAGTAAGGTAGTAGCGTATAAAAATATACAGAATTTAATAGATATAAATAGAAACTACATATAAATAGAAAATGTAATAAAATAAAAAATTCCCATTTACAATGGAAATAAAAAATAATAAAATAACTAGTAATAAGTTTAACAAGAGATGTAAGCCTAATGAAAAAAAACAAAACTTTAAGACAACAATGATAGATACAAAATAAGATGAGCAAATGAAAAGACATGTGTTTTCAGAAACACATCATTATTAAAGATGCTGATTTGCCCTAAGTTAATAAATAAATTTAAACATTTCAATAAACATTCCTATAAGGTTTGTTTTTCTGTTCTTTTTTTTTTTTTCAAGTAGGTGAATGAACCCTAAAGTTCATATTGAAAAGTAAAAACACTAGAGGGGCGCTTGGGTGGCTCAGTCGGTTGAGCGTCTGACTTTGGCTCAGGTCATGATCTCACAGCTCGTGGGTTCAAGCCCCATGTCAGGCTCTGTGCTGACAGCTCAGAGCCTGCAGCCTGCTTTGGATTGTGTCTCCCTCTCTCTCTGCCCCTCCCCCGTTCATGCTCTGTCTCTCTCTGTCCCAAAAATAAATAAATGTTGAAAAAAAAAATTAAAAAAAAAAAAAAGAAATACAGATCTTCCTTGACTTATGATAAGGTTTTGTCACATAAACCCATCATAAGTTGAAAATATCCTAAGTTGAAAATGCATTTAATACACCTAAACTACCCACCATCACAGCTTAGCCTAAGCCCACCTTAAATGTGCTCAGAACACTTACATTAGTCTACACTTGGGCAAAATCATCTAACACAAAGCCTATCTCATAAAGTGTTGAATATCTTGGGGCACCTGGGTGACTCAGTCAGTTGGGTGTCTAACTCTTGTTTTTGGCTCAGGTCATGATCTTGCAGTTTGTGAGTTCGAGCCCCACACTGTCAGTGCAGAGCCTACTTAGGATTCTCTTTCTCTCTCTGTCTCTTTCTCTGCCCCTCCCCTGCTCATGCTCTCTCTCTCTCTCAAAATAAATAAACTTTAAAAACATATTCATTATCTCATGTAATTGATTGAATACTGTACTGAAAGCGAGTAACAGAATGGTTGTATGGGTACAGAATGGTTATAAGTGTATGTATGTAATGCATGTAATGTAATGTATGTAAGTGTATGGTATGTGTGTATGTAACGTATGTTAAGTCTATGATATATATGTATGTAATGTATGTAAGTGTATGATACCATGAAGGGTATCATGGTTACATGGCTGACTAGGAGTTGTGGCTCAGTGCTATTGCCCAGCATCATGAGAGAGCATCATACTGCATATTGCTAGCCCAGGAAAAGATCAAAATTCAAAATTCAAAGTACAGTTTCTACTGAACACATACCACTTACGCACCATTGTAAAGTCAAAAAATCCTAAGTGTAAATTGGGGGCTGTCTGTATACTTAAAAGTCTCAATGATTCAAGCAGTGTGGTGTGGTGCATGAACAGGGAGATAGTCAGAGGGATAGGATAGAAAAACCCAGAAATACACTCCAAAATATACAGGAATTTAGTAATAAAATTTCATCTCAAAACAGTGGGGCAAAATACACTATTCGACAGTTGTTGGGATCACTATGTAACCATTTGGAAAAGGAAAAAGTTGGATTCATATCTACATCTTATATTAGGATAAATTCCATATGGATCAATACTTAAAATGGAAATTAAAATATTAAAACTCCAGAAGAAAACATGGGAGGATTCTTTTAATATCTTGAAATGTAACAATGACTCTAAGTCATAAAATGAAAGTAAATAAATTCAACCACATAGAAATAATATCTTCCGCATGACAAAAGATAAATAAAAACAGAAGAAAATATTTGTAACTCAGATGCTCTTATATAAAGGAAGAAAATTTAGAATCCAAATTTGCATTTGCTTCTGTATGTATAAAGAAACTGGAAAAAAACCCACTGAAAATGAAGAACACTAGTTATTTATGGCAGAGGTGGAGTATTGGGTACAAGGAGGATAAGAATGGATGAGAAACTTTTCACTGTATAACTATTAATACATTTTGAATTTAAACCAGGTGAATATGCTGCCTATCTGAAAAGTTAAATTTTTAAGAAGTCCCTGCTCTCATGTAACTTACTTTCCAGTGCAGGGAGACAGATGGTAAACAAATAAATATATACTTTGGATCATAGTAAGATAACTAAATCCACAAATTCAAGGAATTTATTTAATATGCTTCATTAATCTTCATAGTGCCTCATAAATAGTGAAGCACATACTAGCAGCTCAATAAATACTTTTTGAATATTTAAGTCCTATTTGTATGATTATGTTATTATTCTACTTCCTTTCAACGAAAGGACCTAGATCATCAACTGAAAATATAACAAATTATGGGGAGCCTGGGTGGCTCAGTCAGTTAAGCAACTGACTTCAGCTCAGGTTATGATCTCATGGTTTGTAAGTTCAAACCCCACATTGGGCTTTCTGCTGTCAGCGCCTTTCTCTGCGCTTTCTCTGTCCCCTTCTCTCTCTCTCTGCCCCTCCCTTCTCATGCTTGCTCTATCTCTCTCTCAAAAAAAAAAATTACATATATCAAACTGTACCTGTTGCCAATAGTATTGGGAACATGTATCTTCAGTTCTTCCGTGACATCCCTCATCACCCTCTGATAACCAGACATTCCTGAGTCTTTGATATAATAAGGATTGTTTCTCATTAAATATTCCCCCAAATGATTAATTGGATCAAACTTGGTTGTAATATCAGCTTCTGCCCAAAGTTTCTTCTTTTCCACTTGCATTAACATTTTTTCCACTCCAGGAACTAAGGTGGGTAGAAGTTTGTCAAGCAAATATGCACGAGTTTTAAGTGTCATGTTTTCAGTATTAAACCACTCTTTGGCCAAATTATTCCTAGGGAATTTTTTTTCAGCCTTTTTTTCTAGTTCTTTCTTCAGATTATCCTTATTTATTATTTTCTGCTGCATTGCCTGGGCTCTTGCCTCCACTCTTTGGTAAAAATTTTTCTTCCATGGCTGTTCTAGCTTTGAATTCAGTACATCTGGATCTAAGTTGAAAATCACTTTGGCAGGTTTTCTAACCACAAAATTCTTTGAGACATTAGTGTCAGAGTCCTTTATTAAATCAGTTGAGGCTTTTGTTTGCTCTTCCAAGTGTATTTCTGAGGAGGAAAAAAAAAGTGAAATGTAAGAAATACTAGAAGTAGATTTTAATCTATGTTACTTTAGAATATTATTTTTAAAAAGTTTTTTTTACATCTATTTACATGGTGTATTCAAACACAACTGAACATAACAGAAAATCAGGTAACCGTGACTTTAAGCATAAGGACATTAATTGTTGACTTAATCAGATGTCATTCAGCAGCTCACTGTTTTTCATTAAGTACATAGTCTGCTTCAATTGTTCTTTATTAATTTTTTGTGCTTGTCCCTGAGGCTCACGAGATAGCTATTGTAGCTCCCAGCATCCTTTTAAAGGAAGAGATTTGAGAACAAAGGGGATTTTTCCTCTTATGGTTCTGTTTTATTATATAAGAATAGAATACCCCAGACTTGCTACTCTAAGATTTTCCTTTACATTTCATTGGCCTTATTCAGTTGCATGTCTACCCCTAGACCAGTAACTGGTAAAGGGAAAAAGAATTACTATGAATAATTTTGACTAATCATAAGTTATTCCTTCATGTTAGGGGTTAGAACAAGTTCTCTGGGGGCACCTGGGTGGTTCAGTTGGTTAAGCGCCTGACTCTTGGTTTCAGCTCAGGTCATGATCTTACTGTGTGCGTGAATTTGGGCTCTGCACTGTGCAGAGCCTGCTTGGGATTCTCTCTCTCTCTCTCTCTCTCTCTCTCTCTCTCTCTTTCTCTCTCTCTCTCTTCTCTCTCTTTCAAAATAAATTAATTAATTTAAAAAAAGAACAAGTTCTATGGTATCAAGTGATTTCCACCTGCTACAGAATTGAGGTTTAGTTGTCAGGCAAAAAGGTGAGTAAATTTCTGCTGAGTAGGCAGTGAAGAGAGTCTACTCTCTCTTGAAGAGAGTCTTGTTATTTCCAGCCTCTTCCAGATTTTCATTTTAAAAATGCAATATGGGTGCCTGGGTGGCTCAGTCAGTTAAGCGTCCGACTTTGGCCCAGGTCATGATCCCGCACTTCGAGGATTCAGGCCCAGCGTCAGGCTCTATGCTGACAACTTGGAGCCTGGAGCCTCCTTCAGATTCTGTGTTTCCCTCTCTCTCTGCCCCTCCCCTGCTTGCACTCTGTCTCTCTGTCTCCCAAAAATAAATAAATATTTAAAAAAAATTTTTAATGCAATATGGAGTGGGGCACCCGGGTGGCTTAGTTGGTTAAGTGTCCAACTTTGGCTCAGGTCATCATCGCACGGTTCGTGAGTTTGAGCCCTGCATCCGTCTCTGCACTGACAGCAGACAGCCTGCTTTGGATCTTCTGTCTCCCTCTCTCTCTGCTGCTCCCTCTCTCTCTGCTGCTGCTGCTGCTGCTGCTGCTCTCTCGCTCTCTCTCTCAAAAATAAATAAACATTTTTAAAAAATCTTTAAATGCAATATGGAGATATTAGACCAAGAGAGTAGAGTAAGAACAGGCACTTACATCCCCTATCTACTAAAATACCTAGAAATGACTAAAAAGTGTGTGTGTGTGTGTGTGTGTGTGTGTGTGTGTGTGTGTAATATAAACATGAGAAAACTGTCAATCATGGCAATTATGAAGGGGGTCTTCAGTAGTCAGAACTTTTGAACTTTTCTGAAAAATGTAAGATAGGGAGAATCAGATTGATTGATAAAACTATAGGATTAAAAAAAAAACAAGAGAAAATCACTGTGAAATTGGGGGGCAACTTTGAGGCACCCCAAGTTTAAAGGATGTGGATATGGGTAGCAGGGGAATCACTGACCATTTGTGTACCTTCATCCCCATGTGAGCTAACCATCAGGCATCAGAGGTGTTCACCCCTGTACTGGGACAAGCGGGTTTGGGCTAGAGAGGCAGGATAATGCCTCTACATAGAGACAAAATGAATTGCTGACAGACTTCACTATTTAAAAATAAACAATAATAGTTTATTTTAAAAAAGAAACTAGGGGTGTCTGGGTGGCTCAGTCCATTAAGCATCTGACTTAGGCTCAGGTCATGATCTTTAAAAAAGAAACTAAATGAACCAAAAAAAAAGAGAAATCACTTGGGAATGAAAAAGAATTACTGTTGCCAACAAAACCATCAATACATTGACTTGAAGATCAGAAAATACTGAACAACTAACCAGCAAACTGGAATGCTAAGCCAAAGCAGATAAAAAAGGCAAAGAGAAAGGAGGATAGATCCAGAACTTTTAATATTCATCTTATACAAGTGTTAAATGGAGTGAGTCAAGAGTATAGAGACAAGGGAATATTCAAAGAGATAATGCAAGAAAATCTTGTAACCCTGAAGAAAGAAATAAATCTTGCACTTTAAAAGGCTTACTAAATGGAATTTCTGTTTGGAATGATGAAAAATTGCTGGAACTAGATAGTGGTGATGATTGTACAACATGTGAATTTACTTAATGACACTGAACTGTACACCCCAACATAGTTTAAATGGTAAATTTTATATTATGTGCATTTTATCACAATTTTTTTAAAGCACCAAATAATCAATGCAAGATACATGATTAAAATACAAAAGTCTTTTGAGGAAGATGCAGTCGGCACTATAGTAAAGCTCTGGACATCTGGCTCCTGCTCCTGACTCACTGCTGTTGACTGTCTCAGAGGAACAAGTTGATCAGGAAATCCACTGCAGCCATGGCTTTTAAAGATGCTGGGAAGACACCCATGGAACCAGAGGTGGCAATTCACGAAATTAGAATACTCTAACCAACCACAATGTAAAATCTTTGGAGAAGGTATGTGCTGGCTTACTTGATCAGAAGAGCAAAAGTAAAGAATTGCAAAGTGAAAGGACCAGTTCAGATGCCTACCAAAACTTTGAGAATCACTGTAAGAAAAACTCTTTGTGACGAAGGTTCTAAGACTTGGGATCATTTTCAGATGAGGATCCATAAGCAACTCATTGATTTGCACAGGCCTTCTGATATCATTAAACAAATTAGTTCCATCAGTATTGAGCCAGTTGAGGTTGAAGTCACCTTTGCATATGCTTAAATCGACATTTTTAAGAAATTGTTTATCATTTGTTAGATAGATAGATAGATAGATAGATGATAGGGATAGAGATATCCTGGGTACTAGCAATAACTGATTAAAAATATAATTTTTCAAAATTTCTTCTTATAATAGCAACAAAACTTGAAAATATCTACAGATAAACCTAACAAAAAATGTGTTAAGACCAATATGAAGAAAACTATAAAAATTTTGGCACTGGAATAAGGATAGGCATAAGTAAATGTAATAGAATTAAAAGTCCAGGGGCGCCTGGGTGGCTCAGTCGGTTGAGTGTCCAACTTTGATTCAGGTCATGATCTCAGAGTTTGTGGGTTCGAGCCCCACATCGGCCTCTGTCCTGACAGCTCAGAGCCTGGAGTCTGCTTTGGATTCTGTGTCTCCCTGTCTCTCTGCCCCTCCCCCACTCATGCTCTGTCTCTCCCTCAAAAATAAAGATTAAAAAATTTTTTTTAAAAAAGAATTACAAGTCCAGAACTAAACCCATATGTCCATGACCAACTAATTTTCGACAGAGGTGCCAAGGTCATTCAAAACGGAAAATTTTTTCTCTTCAGCAAATGATGCCTATAACAACTGGCCATCCACATGGGGAAAAAATTAAGTTGGACCTCTACCTCATATCATATACAAAAATTAACTAGCTATCCCTAACAGACATATAGAGAACATTTTACCCAACAAAGCAGAATTCATATTCTCCTCAAATGCACATGGGATATCCTTCAGATAGACCATATGTTAGGCCATAAAGCAAATCTCAATAAACTTAAAAACACAGATATCACATAAAGCATCTTCTTTGACCAAAGCAGGATGAAGTTAGAAATCAATAGCAAAAGAAAACCTGGAAAAATCACAAATCTGTGGTAATTAAAACATACACTCTTAAACACAAATGAGCCAAAGAAGAAATCAGAAGGGAAATAGAGAATTCTTAGAGATGAATGAAAATGAAAACACAACATACCAAAACTTATAGGATGCAGTGAATGCAGTGCTCAAAGGGAAATTTATAGGTGTAAGTGACTACGTTAAAAAAAAAAAAAAAAACATCAAAATCAATAACCTAACTTTATATCTTATGGGACTAAAAAAAGAAGAGCAAAATAAACTCAGAACTGAAGCAGAAGGAAAGAAATAATAAAGATTAGAGTGGAGATAAACAAAATAGAGAATAGAGAAACAGTAGAGAAAATCAATAAAATCAAAAGTTAGTTCTTTGGAAAGATCAACATAATTGACAAACCTTTAGCTAGACTGGCAAAGAATAAAAGAGACACAAATAACTAAAACAAAAAATGAATTTGGTGCCTGGGTGGCTCAGTCAGGTGAGTGTCCAATTCTTGATTTGGGCTCAGGTCATGATCCCAGGATTGTAGGATCAAGCCCCGTGTCAGACTCTGTGCTGAGCTTGGAGCCTGCTTAAGATTCTCTCTCTCCGTCTCCCTCTGCCCCTCTGTCCCTCTCCCCAACTCATGGGTGCTCTCTCTTCAATAAAATAATTAATTAAGAAACGAAAATGGAAACATTATCACCAATCTCACAGAGATAAAAAGAATAACCTAGAATAAATGGACAAATTCCTTGAAACGCAAAAGTTATCTAGACTGACTCAAAAAGAAATAGAAAATCTCAACATACTTTAGCAAGTAAGGAGATTGAATTAGGAATCAAAACTCTGCCAACAAAGAAAAGGTCTGGACCACATTGCTTCCCCAGTGCAATCAAACATTTAAAGAATTAAAATCAATCCTTACCAAGATCTTCCCAAAGAATTGAAGGGGACAGAATAATTTCTAACTCATTCTATGAGGCCAGCATTATTCTGATACCAAAAGCAGATAAAGACATTACAAGAAAAGGAAATAGAATGAAGGGGGAAGAAAAAACACATAATCATCTCAATTGATGTAGAAAAGGTATTTGACAGAACCCAACACCATTTCATGATTTAAAAATAAGATAATAAAATAAAATAAACTTCTCAGAAAACTAGGAACAGATGGGAAATTCCTCAAAATAATAAATGATATTTATTTAAAAAACCCACAGTTAATATCATACTCAGTGGTGAAAGACTTAATTAAGATCAGGAAAAAGACAAGGATACCCACTTTCACGGCTGCTATTCAACATTGTCCTGGAAGTTCTAGCCAGAGATATTAGAGAGATATTAAAAGAAAAAGGAATTAAAAGGCATCCAAGTCAGAAAGAAAAAAAAACCCCTATATTTACAGATGAGATGACCCTATATATAGAATATCTTGAAAAAAAAGCTACTAGAGCTAATACATGAATTTGGCAAGTTTGCAAGATACAATACCAACACACAAAGTCAGTTGTGTTTCTGTGTTTCTGTGTTTAGGAAAGCAACTCCTTTTTCAGTAGCATCTAAAAGAATTATAGACTTAGGAATAAATCTAACCAAGAGATGGAAGACTTGAATGCTGAAAACTACAAACCATTGCTGAAAAAAATTACAGACATACAGAAATGAAAAGAATCCTGTGTTCATGGATAGGAAGACTTAACATGTAAAGATATAAATACTACTCAAAGGGATCTATAGATTCAATGCAATTTTATCAAAATTCCAATTGTCTCTTTCAAAGAAATGGATAAGTTGGTCCTTGTATTCATATGGAGTTGCAAATGACCCTGAATAGCCAAAAGAGTCTTTTTAAAAAGAATAAACTTGGAAGATTCACATTACTCAATTTTGAAACATACTACAAAGCTAAAGTAGTTAAAACAGTATGGTAGAGGGGCGCCTGGGTGTCTCAGTCGGTTAAGTGTCCAACTTCGGCTCAGGTCATGATCTCGCGGTTCGTGAGTTCAAGCCCCGTGTCAGGCTCTGTGCTGACAGCTCAGAGCCTGGAGCCTGTTTCAGATTCTGTGTCTCCCTCTCTCTCTCTGACCCTTCCCCGTTCATGCTCTGTCTCTCTCTGTCTCAAAAATAAATAAACGTTAAAAAAAATTTTTTTAATAAAAAATAAAAA
Organism: Panthera pardus; assembly: GCF_024362965.1. Classification (NCBI taxonomy): domain Eukaryota; kingdom Metazoa; phylum Chordata; class Mammalia; order Carnivora; family Felidae; genus Panthera; species Panthera pardus. Next base: position 57,067,327 of record NW_026526876.1, read on the forward strand.
ATAAAACAGTATGGTAGAGGCATAAGGACAGACCTAGACCGGCTGAATTGAATAGGCAGCCCAGAAATAAATCTACATATATATATTTATATATGTAAGTAAATATGTGTATGTATATATATTCAATAGGTTCCAAGCCCATTCAATGAGGGAAGAACAGTTTTTCAACAAATGATGCTAGGATAACTGGATATCCCATGCAAAGGAGGTGGAAAGCTGGACCTTTACACCATATACAAAAACGAACACAAATTTATTTAAAGATTTAAATTTAGGAGCTGAAACTATAAAACTGTCAGATGAAAACTTGCGGAAAATCTTTATTACACTGGATTTGACAATGACTTCATGGATAGGACATCAAAAGCATACTAAACAAAAGAAAAAATAGGTAAGCTGAACTTCATCAAAATTAGTAACTTTTACCCATCAAAAGATACAATAAGAAAGTTCCTCTTTCTCTGCATCTTTGCCAAAATCTGTTGTTGCCTAAGTTGTTAATGTTAGCCATTCTGACAGGTGTGAGGTGGTTATCTCATTGTGGTTTTCATTTGTATTACCCTGATGGTGAGTGATGTTGAGCATGTTTTCATGAGTCTGTTAGCCATCTGGATGTCTTCTTTGGAAAAGTGTCTATTCATGTCTTCCGCCCATTTCTTCACTAGATTATTTGCTTTTTGGGTGTTGAGTTTGATAAGTTCTTTATAGATTTTGGATACTAACCCTTTATCTGATATGTCATTTGCAAATATCTTCTCCCATTCCATCGGTTGCCTTTTAGTTTTGCTAATTGTTTCCGTCTCTGTGCAGAAGTTTTTTATCTTGATGAGGTCCCAATAGTTCATCTTTGCTTTTGTTTCTCTTGCCTCTGGAGACATGTCAAGTAAGCAGTTGCTGTGGCCCAGGTCAAAGAAGCTTTTGCCTGTTTTCTCCTCTAGGATTTTGACGGTTTCCTGTCTTATGTTTGGGTCTTTCATCCATTTTGAATTTATTTTTGTGTATGGTGTATGAAAGTGGTACAGATTCATTCTTCTGCATATCGCTGTCCAACACCATTTGCTGAAGAGACTGTCTTTTTTCCATTGGATATTCTTTCCTCCTTTGTCAAAGATTAGTTGGCCATAACATTTGTGGGTCCATTTCTGGGTCTCTATTCTGTTCCACTGATCTGAGTGTCTGATTTTGTGCCAGTACCATACTATCTTGATGATTATAGCTCTGTAGTACAGCTTGAAGTCAAGAATTGTGATGCCTCCAGCTTTGGTTTTCTTTTTCAGGATTGCTTTGGCTATTCTGGGTCTTTTCTGGTTCCATACAAATTTTAAGATTGTTTATCTTAAACATTCTTCAGCTCTGTGAAGAATGCTGGTGTTATTTTGATAGAAATTGTATTGAATATGTATATTGCTTTGGGTAGCATTGACATTTTAACAATATTTATTCTTCCAATCTGTAAGCATGGAATATTTTTCCATTTTTTGTGTGTCTTCTTCAATTTCTTTCATGAACTCTCTATAGTTTTCAGTGTATAGATTTTTCACTTCTTTGGCTAAGTATCTTCCTATGTATTTTATGGTTTTTGGTGAAATTATAAATGGGATCATTTACAAATCATTCCTTGATTTCTCTTTCTGCTGCTTCATTATTGGTATATAGAAATGCAAATGATTTCTGTACATTGACTTTATATCCCGTAAGTTTGCTGAGTTCATCTATCAGTTCTAGCAGTTTTTTTGGCAGAGTCTTTTGGGTTTTCCACGTACAGTTCATGTCATCTGCATAAAGTGAAAGTTTGACTTCCTCCTTGCTGATGTGGATACCTTTTATTTCTTTGAATGGTCTGATTGCTGAGGCTAAGGACTTCCAACACTATGTTGTAGAGCAGTGGTGAAAGTGGACATCCTTGTGTTTCTGACCTTAGGGGGAAAGCTCTCAGGTTTTCTCCATTGAGGGTGATATTAGCAGTGGGTCTTTCATATATGGCCTTTATGATCTTGAGGTATGGTCCTTCCATTCCTACTTTCTTAAGGGTTTTTATCAAGAAATGATATTGTATTTTGTCAAATGCTTTTTCTGCAGCTATTGAGAGGATCATGTGAGTCTTATCCTTTTTTGTGTGTGTGGTGAATAATTCTTTTAATGTATTGTTGGATCCAGTTTGCTAGTATCTTGTTGAGAATTTTTGCATCCATGTTAATCAGGGAAATTGATCCATAGTTCTCCTTTTTAGTGGTCCATAGTTCTCCGTTTTAGTCTTTGTCTGGTTTTGGAATCAAGGTAATGCGGACCTCATAGAATGAGTTTTGAATGGGAATGCAAGCTGGTGCAGTCAGTCTGGAAAACAGTATGGAGGTTCCTTAAAAAACTAAAAATAGAACTACCCTACAACCCAGCAATTGCACTACTAGGTATTTACCCAAGGGATACAGGTGTGCTGTTTCAAAGGGACACATGAACCCCCATGTTTATAGCAGCAGTATCAACAATAGCCAAAGTATGGAAAGAGCCCAAATGTCCATCGATGGATGAATGGATAAAGAAGATGTGGTGTATGTATACAATGGAGTATTACTCAACAATCAAAAAGAATGAAATCTTGCCATTTGCAACTACGTGGATGGAACTGGAGGGTATTATGCTAAGTGAAATTAGTCAGAGAAAGACAAAAAGCATATGACTTTATTCATATGAGGACTTTAAGAAACAAAACAGATGAACATAAGGGAAGGTACACAAAAAATAATATAAAAACAGGGAGGGGGGACAAAACAGAAGAGACTCATAAATATGGAGAACAAACAGAGGGTTACTGGAGGGGGTGTGGGAGGGGGTATGGGCTAAATGGGTAAGGGGCATTAAGGAATCTACTCCTGAAATCATTGTTGCACTATATGCTAATTTGGATATAAATTAAAAAAAATAAAATTAAAATTAAAAAAAAAGAACGAGTCTCAAAGTTTTCCTTCCATTTCTACTTTTTGGAACAGTTTCAAAAGAATAGGTGTCAACTCTTCTTTAAATGTTTGGTAGAATTCCCCTAGAAAGCCATCTGGCCCTGGACTCTTATGTTTTGGGAGATTTTTGATTACTGATTCATTTTCTTTACTGGTTATGGGTCTGTTCATATGTTCCATATCTTCTTGTTACAGTTTTGGTAGTTGATATGTTGCTAGGAATATGTCCATTTCTTCCAGATTGCCCAATTTGTTGGCATATAATTGGGCATAATATTCTCTTATTATTGTTTGTATTTCTGTAGTGTTGGTTGTGATCTCTCCTTTTTCATTTGTGATTTTATTTATTTGTGTCCTCTTGTTTTTCTTTTTGATCAATATGGCTAGGAGTTTATCAATTTTGTTAATTCTTTCAAAGAACCAGCTCTTGGTTTCACTGATCTGTTCTACTGTTGTTGTTGTTGTTGTTTTGTTGTTTTGTTGTTTTAATTTCCAAATCATTGACTTCTGCTCTAATTTTTATTATTTCCCTCCTTCTGCTGGTTTTGGGCTTTATTTTCTGTTCTTTTTCCATCTCCTTAAGGTGTAACATTAGGTTGAGTTTCTGAGACCTTTCTTCCTTCTTTAGGAAGGCCTAGATTGCTATACACTTCCCTCTTATGACCACCTTTGCTGCATCCCAGAGGTTTTGGGCTGTCCTATTTTCATTTTCTCTTTAATATTTTGGTTAACCCATTCATTCTTCAGTAGGATGTTCTGAAATCTCCAAGTATTCATGGTCTTTCCAGTTTTTTTCTTGTGGTTGATTTTGAATTTCATAGGGTTGTGGTCTGAAAATATGCATGGTATGATCTCAATCTTTTTGTACTTGTTGAGGCTGATTTGTGACCCAGTATGTGATCTTTTCTGGAGAATGTTACCTGTGCACTCAGGAAGAATGTGTATTCTTCTGCTTTAGGATGAAATGTTCTGAATATATCTGTTAAGTCCATCCAGTACAGTGTGTCATTCAAAGCCATTGTTTCCTTGCTGCTTTTGTGCTTAGATGACCTGTCCATTGATGTAAGTGGGGTGTTGAAGTCCCCTATTATTATGGTATTATTATTGATGAGTTTCTTCATATTTGTGATTAATTGATTTATATATTTGGGGACCTCAAGTTGGGGGCATAAATATTTATAGTTGTTAGATCTTCTTGGTGGATAGACCCCTTAATTATGATATAATGTCTTTTCATCTATGGTTAGTCTTTATTTTAATATCTAGTGTGTCTGATATAAGAATGGCTACTTTGGCTTTCTTTTGATGTCCTTTAGCATGATAGATGGTTCTCCATCCCCTTGCTTTCAATCTGAAGCCATCGTTAGGTGTAAAATGAGTCTCTTGTAAGCAGCATATAGATGGATCTTGTTTCCTTATCCATTCTGATACCCTATGTCTTTTGATTGGAGGGTTTAGTCCATTTAGAGTGAGTAGTGAAAGATATGAATTTAGTGCCATTTTGTTGCCTGTAGAGTTAGTGTTTCTGTTGATGTTCTCTGGTCCTTTCTAGTCTTTGTTGCTTTTGGTCTGTTTTGTTTTGTTTTGTCTTTTCTCCACTCAAAGAGTCCCCCTTAAAATTTCTTGCAGGGCTGGTTTAGTGGTCACGAACTCCTTTAGTTTTTGTCTAGGAAACTCTTTATCTCTCCTATTTTGAATGACAGTCTTGCTGGATAAAGAATTCTTGGCTGCATATTTTTCTGATTCAGCATGTCGAATATATTCTGTCACTCTTCTGGCCTGCCAAGTTTCTGTGGATAGATCTGCTGTGAACCTGATCTGTCTTCCTTTATAGGTTAAGGACTTTTTTCCCCTTGCTGCTTTCATAATTCTTTCCTTGTCTGTGTATTTTGTGAATTTGACTGTGATGTGCCTTGTGATGGTTGATTTTTGTTGAATCTAATGGGAGTTCTCTATGCTTCTTGGATTTTGATGTCTGTGTCCTTCCCCCAGATTAGGAAAGTTTTCTGCTATAATTTGCTCACATAAACCTTCTGCCCCTTTTTCTCTCTTTTCATGTTCTGGGACTCCTATGATTCAGATGTTATTCCTTTTTAATAAGTACTGAGTTCTCTAAGTTTTGTATAGTGATCTTTTGCCTTTGTTTCCTTCTTTTTTCTGCTTCATTATTCTTCATAATTTTATCTTCTATATCGCTGATTTGCTGCTCTGTTTCATCCTTGCTATCATGGCATCCATTTGAGATTGCATCCCAATTATGGCATTTTTAATTTCATTCTGACTATGGTTTATTTCTTTTATCTCCACAGAAAGGGATTCTATTCTTTTTTCAACCCCAGCTAGTGGTTCTCAATTCTAGTTTTCAACCCCAGCTAGTGGTTCTCAATTCTAGTTCAGACATCTTGCTTATATTTGTGTTGATTAAGCCCCTGGCTGTCATTTCTTCTTGTTCTGTCTGTGGGGTGATTTCCTTCATTTTGTCATTTTGGAGGAAGAAAAAAATTAAAATTAAAAATTAAAATTAAAAAATAAAAAACAAAACAAAAAATCAAATAAAGGAAGCTAGATCCTAGGTGTATTTTGGTCTGCTTGTTGAAAGATGCTTGATAGAATAGAGAAAAAAAGGAAGGAAAAGAAAAAATAAGATAAAAGTAAGAAAAAATTTACAAATTAAAAAAATTATATAATGAAATAAAGAAAATGAAATGGAATTTAAAAAATTTTTAAATAAAAATAAAGTAAAAAATAAAAATAAAATTTTCCCTTCATGTATATAAGAGAAAGAAAGAAAAAAAGAAAATAATTTAAGCAAAAACAGAAGCAAAGAAAACGAACAAATAACTGAACCAGCAAACTAATGAAACCCAAGTAAAGTTACACCCAGTTTTGCCTAGAACTGAAACTATGAAGCCCTCTATATTCCATACACTAAGCAGGTGAAGTGACTTGTGTTGGTCTTGTGCGGAGTGTGCTTAGAGGGCGCAGTTGAGAGGGGCTTGGTGTAATGGCTCCATTCTCCCCTAGGTGGCGCTGCTTAGCTTACCGGGGTGGATCAGTGTGGTGTGCATGAGTGTGCCTGCAGTAGAGGTGGAAATGGCTTCACCCTGCCCTCTAGTTTTGGAGCAGGAACTTCTCGCTCTCACCAACCGGTGCACCCCTCCTTCTCTCAGGCCTCCATCCATTCCCCACCTCTACTTTGTCCATGTCCAAGCTGTCCACCTTCCAGGCGACACCTCCCTCCGGAGTTTTATTTCAGATGGGAAAGTGTTTCAAAACCCCACACTTCAGAGACCCCTGTGGCTTGGACATGAGCCAACTCTTTGGGGGAGTGTATCACCGAGTAATGGCTGGGTTTGCCCCCAGAAAACTTTCATGTAATCACACAGTAGCAGAGTTTCAGAGATTATGGCAGATAACAGCACACAGCCAGTACCAGGCTTCACCACACTCTGCCGTCTTTGTCCCAATACCAGCAAATGTGGCTGTTCTCCAGGGTCTGCTGGACCTTTGCCTGTGGGGAGGCCGTGTGGCCTCTACCAAATGTACTCCAAGCAAGGGGACCACTTCTCTCCATGTGGCATGTGGACTCCTCAGACCACACTGGCTGCTCCTGGGGATTTGCCCTAGTTCCTCACCAGAGCACCACCAGACACTGAGCTCCGAACCTTCAGACTCTGTGCTCCACTGTTTATAGAATCCAGGTGGTATTGAAACCCTCTCCTTTCTTCCCAGCATTGGTTTTGCAGACAGATTTCCTGTTCAGTCCCCTGTGAGTGTTTTCACTCTTTCTCTGTCTTTCACTCCAGCTACTTTCAGGGAAGTGCTTTTCTTGTGCTATCCCTATGGGTGCACTCTCCCCTTTCTCTTTCTCTGTCCTCTCTCCGCAAAAACAGCTCCTTACCTTCCTCGGCCTTTGTCTCCCCCAGTTTACCTCTCCTCACCGCATACCTGCTGAGTTCTGTGGCTCAAGTTATGTATATTGTTGTGTTAATCCTCAGATCAATTTCCTAGGTGTTCAAAATGGTTTGGTGCTGATCTAGCTGCACTTCAGGGATAAGACAAGCTCAGGGTCTCCATGCTGCTCTGTCATCTTAACTCCTCTCCTTTGCCCAATAACCACTTTTAAAGTGCCCTTTAACCACTTTTATCCATATTGCATAGCAGTAGTTGTTATTCGTTGATGCATGTATTTTACTGTATGAATATACCATAATTTTTAAATTCATTCTACTAATGATGGACATTTTAATAGTTTCCATATTCGACTAGAACAAAAAGTTGCCATAATCATTCTCTACATGTCATTTAGTAGACATATAGATTCACTTCTCTAGGAGTATAAATGCTGATCATGGGGTACATTCAGCTTTATAAATAGTGCCAAACAATTTTCTGAAATTGTACCAGTTTAGATTCCCAACAGCAATGTACGAAAATTCCTGTATTCCATATCTTTGCCAACATTTGGCATTGTCTGTTTTTTAAGTTATTCTGCTGAACACATAATTTTATCTTGTGATTTTAATCTGCATTTTCCTGGTAAATCATAAACTGGAACACATTTTCCTCTATCTATAGGCTATTTGAATGTTCTCTTAAATGAAGTATCTGTTTATATCTATTGTCCACTTTTCTGTTGGGTTGTCTGTCTTATTGATTTGTAGGAGTTTTCTATATAGTCAGATGAAAACCTTTGATGAACAAAGGTATTGTAAATAACTTTTCTCATACCTTGCTTGCCTTTTCACTCTCTTAATGGTGTTTTACGATGAACAGGAGTTCTTAATTTTAATGTCTACTTCTGAATTTTTTTTATCATATCATTGGTATTTTTTGCATTTTGCTTAAGAAATCTTTGCCTACTCCCAAGTCATGAGAATATTCTCCAATGTATTTTTCTAAAATGATTTATTGTTTTATCACTCACATTTAGATATAAAATACATGTAGAATTTATTTTTGTGTGTCAGGTAAGGTAGGACTCAAAATACATGTTTTCCCTTTGGCATCGTTATTGAGAACACCTGTTTTCAATACAGGACTTTCAATTGGACTATTCTGTTCTACTGGCTTGTCCATCCTTGTGCCATTATCATGCCATCCTAATTTTTGTAATTGTCTTACAAATCTTGATATTTGCTGTTATAAATCCTTCCACTTTGTTCTTCAAGATTTCCTTGGCTTTTCTGGATCTTCTGCATTTCCACATACATTTTAGAATCAACTTGTCAATTTATACACATACAGACATATACAGAGAGCCCTGCAGAAATTTTGATTAGAATCACATTGAATTTAGAGGTCAATTGAGGGATAACTACTATCTTAACAATATGTATTAAAGCTTGTAATTCATGAGTAAGGTGTGTATATTCATTTATTTGAACATCGTTAATTTCTTTTGGCAAAGCTTAATAGTTTCAGTATAGAGGTTTTGCTCATTTTTGGTTAGATTTATTTCTAGATAGTTAATGTTTCTGATGCTATTAAAACGGTATTTAAAAGTTTTTATTTTCTAATTATTTGTTGCTAATATATATAGAAATATACCTTTTTTTTTTTGAGAGAGAGCAAGCATGTGCATGTGTGCAGGTGGGGGAGGGGCAGAGAGAGAGGGAGAGAGACAATCTTAAGCAGGCTCTATGCCCTGCATGAAGCCCGACACGGGGCTTGATCTCATGACTGTGAAATCATGACCTGAGCCAAAATCCAGAGTTGGACACTTAACCACCTGGGCCACCCAGGAACCCCTTTGTTTTCTTTCTTAAAGCCTTTACTTTGAGACATGATGGAAAAATCTCACAGGTACACATAGAAAAGTAAGACATGATCACAGTGAAAAGTGAAGACAATCTAACCAGAAACCTTTAATGCTTGTCAGTGAATGTTGAATCTAAAGTTCTGAGTGTGACATGTTATGGGACTGAAAGGAATGGTAATTAGCTTTCCTCTCCTTCTTCTTTACCTTCTCCTTCAAAAAAAATCCACACCAACCAGGGCACCTGGATGGTTCAGATTATTAAACATCTGACTCTTGATCTCAGCTCAAGTCTTGATCTCAAGGTCGTGAATTCAAGCCCCATATTGGGCTCTGTGCTAGGCATGAAGCTTACTTAGAAAAAAAAAAGAAGAATCCACACCAACTTTCTCATAATCTTTCTCAAGAGCACACCCATGTCTTCATGGGCCTCAGAAAACTCTCCTTCCTCCAAACCCTCACCCACATATCAGTAAACAAGGCATTCTTGACATTAGGTCAAACTTGTGGTTCAGGTGAGCCCAGGTTTTAGCAATGGCTGTGGTGTTCAGCATGCATAAAGGTCACTGTACTTTGGCCAGGTCTCCACCAGGTACCATAGTGGGAGGCTGGTAATGAATACCAACTTTGAAGCCAGTGGAGCACCAATCCATAAGCTGGATGCTACACTTAGTCTTGATGGTGGCAATGGCAGCATTGACATCTTGGGCAATCATAGGCAGCAAGCCATATATTTGCCATGGGGAGGGTCACATTTCACCATCTGGTTGGCTGGCTCAGAGCATGCCTTGGTGATCTCTGCTACAGAAAGCTGTTCATGGTAGGATATCTCAGCAGAGATGACAGGGGCATATGTGGCCAGAGGGAAGTGGGTACAGAGATAAGGCACCAGGTTGGTCTGGAATTCTGTTAGATTAGCATTCAGGGCTCCATCAAATCTGAGGGAAGCAGTGATGGAAGACCAATCTGGCTAATAAGGTGGTTAAGGTTAGTGTAGGTTGGGTGACAGATGTCATAGATGTCCTTGATGTCTACCATGAATGCACAGTCAGAATGCTCCAGGGTGGTACGGGTAGTAAGGATACAGTTGTAGGGCTCAATTGCATCTGTGGAAACCTCGGGGGACTGGGTAAATGGAGAACTCCAGCTTAGAATTCTTGTCATAATCGACAGAGAGACATTCCATCAGTATGGAGGTGAACCCAGACAAGTACCACCTCCAAAGCTGTGGAAAACCAAGAAGCCTTGAAGACCTGTGCACTGGCCAGCCAGTTTCTGAATTTGGTTCAAGGCAAGGCCAATGATCTGTTTGCCAGTGGTGTAGTGACCTCAGGCAGTTATTGGCAGCATCTTCCTTGCCTGTGATGAGTTGTTCAGGGTGGAAGAGCTGGCAGTAGGTGCCAGTGTGAACTTCATCAATGACTGTGGGTTCCAGTCTACATACATCATCCTGGGCACATGCTTGCCAGCACCTGTCTCACTGAAGAAGGTGATGAAGGAGTCATCTTCTCCCCCAATGGTCTTGTCACTTGGCATCTGGCCATCGGGCTGAATGCCATGTTTCAGGCGATAGAGCTCCCAGCAGGCATTGCCAATCTGGACACCAGTCTGGTCAATGTGGATGGAGATGCACTCATGCATGGTGGCTATCAGTAAAAGGTGCTGGCAACAGGAGCAGACAATGGGTCCCAGTTACCATCCCCAATAAGCTAAGAATCAAGATAAGTAAAACACTCATAATTGTTTTTTGTGTGTGTTGTGTATTGACTTTGTATGTAGAAACCTTGCTAAATTTATATCGATTGCCTTATTCAATTATGTCATCTGCAAAAAAAGAGATATTTCCACTTTATTCTTTACAATCTTTATAACTTTATTTGCCTTATTGCACTAGTTAAACCATGGATTTTTTTAGGAAAATAATCTGTTTCTAACACACGTTAGAAATTAAAACATATTAATGCAAGGACTCTGTGTTGGTTACTACTGATCTCCTAGTGGTTAGAACAGTGTCAGAAACATACTAAGAACTCAAATACTTGATAAATGAATAAATGTGTTTAAAAATATTATGGGCATTGGAATCAGAGATACCAGTTTCAAATTCTACCTCTAACATTTCCTAGCCCTGTGATTTAGAACAAATTACTCAATTTAGACTCAGTTTCTACTTCTGTGAAATGGAAACAATAATTATACTTTGCAGGATAGTCACAATGAGAAAATTATGTACATATATGAAATTATATATACTAAAAAATCTATACTTATTATTATTATTGGATGAGCTCACACAGAGAGAATGTCTAGAGTGAGAAGAGGACCAAGAAAGGAATCTTATGCAACATTTTTAAGGTGGAAAAGGAACACTTATACAGGAGTCTGAAAGTCTGAGAGTGGGAGAAAAATAGGATAGGTTAAAATTGCAGGAGCCATAAGAAGAGTTTCAAGAAGGATGTATTACTAAATATTGTTTTGTTTTGTTTTGTTTTTAATTTAAGTAGGCTTCATGCCCAGCATGGAGACCAATGTGGGGCTTGAACTAATGACGCTGAGATCAAGACCTGAGCTGAGATCAACAGGACACGCGGTGAGCCCAGCGTCCTCCTATGCTGCCATCCTCCCTCTATCCTAGACCTCAGCTGAGATCAAGAGTTGGACTCTTGGCTTCCGACTTCGGCTCAGGTCACGATCTCACGGTCCGTGAGTTCGAGCCCCGCGTCGGGCTCTGGGCTGATGGCTCAGAGCCTGGAGCCTGCTTCCGATTCTGTGTCTCCCTCTCTCTCTGCCCCTCCCCAGTTCATGCTGTGTCTCTCTCTGTCTCAAAAATAAATAAAACGTTAAGAGTTGGACTCTTAACTGATTGAGCCACCCAGGTGCCCCCAAAAGGATGTATTATTAAAGACCCTTTCAATTTCAAGCAATAGAAATCCATCTTACATAAATTAAAAATGGAATGTATTAGCTTCTATAGCTGGAAAATCCAGGAATATGACTATTCTCAGGCATAGCTGAAATCCACTTCTAATTTCTAATTTGCTCTACTGAATTAATTTTTAGGCAGGTTGTCCTCACATGTTGTTAAAAATGATCAACAGCAGCTTTAGATTTGCATAATCTTTATAATCATTGACTTAAAAAATCTGCCATTAAAATTCCAGTATTAAAAATCTGGGAAAAGTTTTACTTGGTATAAATTATATGCCTATTTCTGAACCATCCACAGCATTGAAGGGGTAGTAAGTATTCTGATTGATCAGGTTTGGATTACCACCTATCCCTGGAAATAAAGGGGTGGAGTCAGCCCCATCTAAGCCAAAGGGATTAAGAAGGACAGGATGATAGTTTCCCAAAGAGACATTGGACAGACAAAAAAAATTATCACTGTAGAGGAAGTGGTAAACAGTGTCAAATACTGCAGAAAAATCAAATGATATAAGAAGTAGAAAATATACTGGGGTGCCTGGGTGGCTCAGTTGGTTGAGCGACCAACTCTTGATTTAGGCTCAGGTCATGCTCTCGCAGTTGGTGAGTTCGAGCCCTCCGTCGGGCTCTGCACTGACATTGCAGAGCCTGCTTGGGATTCTCTCCCTCCTCTCTTTCTGCTGCTTCACCCCTGCTCTCTCTTTCTCTCTCTCTCAAGACAGATAAACATTTAAAGAAAAGAAGTAGAAAGTATACATTGGATTTAGCATCCAGTTGTTCTTCACTGACCTTAGGGCAATTTCTGTGATAAGAATGGAACCAGGACTTCAGTGGGTTGAGGAGGGACTTGGGGGTGAAGTGTAGACTAAACAAGTGGACAATTATTTCAAGGAATCGGACTGTGAAGAGAAGGATTTTCTTTAAAGGTGGGATAGTCTTGACTATATAGAGAGAGTGAAAGAAAGGAGCCAATGTAGAAAGGAAAACAGAAGCTACAGACGGGAGATTAGATAATGGTCCTTAGGGTCTGAGGAGATATGAGAGATTGAGATCAAGAATATATAGTAAATTTGGATGAGGTGTTTCCTACACTATATTGAGGACATTCCCTCTAATAGCCTCTATTTTTTTGTGGAATAAAATAAATATTGCTAAAACCAACAAATGGTGGGATCATAGGTTTGTGCATGATAAAAGTTTGAAATAATTTTTGTGGAAGTGGAAAGGAGCAGAAAACAAACACCTAAATGGATTTCCAAGTAATACAGAATGTCCATCTGAGATGGAAGACTATATCTTTATTGGTGTCAGGACATAGAATTGTATGACTTTTTCCTAGCATTAACTGGCTAGCTGGGCTCTGGGTTCCCAGGACCTAGCTAGCTCAGGCTCTGAACAATAAGCTATCAGATGGTTTGTTTGGTTTTTGTTTTGTTTTGTTTTGTTTATGGATGCCGAGGTGACTGGAATGAAAAAGTTAATGGGAATCTTAAGTTTTTTTCTGACATGGTCATGGAGATGAAGTTATTTCAGGCCTTTTCAAACATTATCCACTAGTCAGTTTGCTTCTGTGTGCTGGAAAAGAATATTAGTGCCCAGCTGAACCACAATAGGATCAGGGCCATTTATTGTTAAAGTCTTTTGTTTTTGATGCAGGAGAAAAGAAGAAATAAATATGAAAATTATTTTTATACTCATTATTTTTAAGATAATCAGAAAGTAGTTACTGATTCATGCCTCAACCATTAATAACTCTCAATAAATATTAGTAGTGCAATAAAAGGCAAGAGACCAGAACCTCCATAACATAGAGCAGTGTTTTTTTAATCTTAATATTAAATATTTAAGACCTATAAGTATAATGATATAATAAATAGCCATATATCTGCTCTTAGCTTAAGAAAAAAATTACCTAAAAAAAGAAAAAGAAAAAAATTACCTAAATATTAAAGCCTCCCATATCCCCCTACTTTGATAGAAACTCTATTCTGAATTTCATGTTTATCATTTCTCTGCAATTGTTTATATTGTATCTAAACAATATAATATTGTTCTTCTTGTTTTTAAACCTTATAAAAATTATTTCATACCGTGTGTTTTCTGCAACCTTTTAATACTTAATATTATGTTTGTAAATTCATCTGGAAATTCATCATTCAGTGCAGCTCTAGTTCATTGATTTTTTTAAAGTTTTTATTTTAATTCCAGTTAGTTAACATACAGTGTTACATTAGTTTTAGGTGTACAATATAGTGATTCAACTATTCCATACATCACCTGGTGCTCATCATGGCAAGTGCACTCCTTAATCTCCATCACCTGTTTAACCCCATCATCCCACCCTTTCCTCATCTGTTTTGTTTCTTAAATTCCTCATGAGTGAAATCATATGTATTTATCTTTCTCTGGCTTCTGTCACTAATAAGTGAAATACAGTATTCACTTATTATATCCCCTTATATTAATAAGTATTATAATAATACACTCTAGTTCCATCCATGTTGTTGCAAATGGAAAGATTTCATTATTTTTTACCACTGAAGAATATTTCGTTGTATACTGATAACACATCTTCTTTATCCATTCATCTGTCGACGGACACTTAGGCTGCTTCCATAGTTTGGGTGCTGTAAATAATGATGCACACATTCATGTATCCCTTTGAATCATTGTTTTTTTATTCAGGGTAAATACCCAGCACTGCTATTGCTAAATCATAGGGTAATTCTTCTTTAACTTTTTGAGGAACCTCCATGCTGCTTTCTACAGTGGTTGCACCAGTTTGCATTCCCACCAACAGTGCACACAGGTTCCCTTTTCTCCATATCCTCGCCAATACCTGTTGTTTTCTGTGTTGTTAATTTTAGCCATTCTGACAGGTGTGAGGTGGTATCTTATTGTAGTTTTAATTTGCATTTCCCTGATGATGAGTGATGTTGAGCATCTTTTCACGTGTCTGTTGGCCATCTGGATGTCTTCTTTGGAGAGATGTCTGTTCATGTCTTCTGACCATTTTTTAATTGGATTATTTAGTTTTGGGGTGTTGAGTTTTATAAGTTCTTCTTATATTTTGGATATGAACCCTTTATTGGGTATGTCATTTGCAAATATCTTCTCCCATTCCATAGGTTGCCTTTTAGTTTTATGGATAATTTCCTTCACAATGCAGAAGTTTTTTTTTGTTTTGTTTTGTTTTGTTTTGTTTTTATAGTCCTAATAGTTTATTTTTGCTTTTGTTTCCTTTGCCTCAGCGCATCTATCTAGAAAAAAGTCGCTATAGCCAATGTCAGAGAAAATACTGCCTGTGCTCTCTTCTAGGATTTCTATGGTTTCTGGTCCCACATTTAGGTCTTTAATCCATTTTGAGTTTATTTTTGTGTATGGTGTAAAAACATGGTCCAGCTTCATTCTTTTGCATATTGGTGTCCAGTTTTCCCAACACCATTTGCTGGAGACTTTTTCCCATTGGATATTCTTTCCTGCTTTATTGGAGATTAATTTACCATTTAATTGTTTATTTCTGGATATTCTATTCTGTTCCATTGATCTATGTATCCATTTTTGTTTTGATTGCTACAGTTTTGTAATATAACTTGAAGTCTAGAATTGTGATGCCTCTAGCTTTGCTTTTCTTTTTCAAGATTTCTTTGGCTATTTGGAGTCCTTTGTGGTTCCATACAAATTTTAGGATTGTTTGTTCCACTTCTGTGAAAAATGCTGTTGGTATTTTGGTAGTGATTGTATTGAATGTGTAGATTGCTTTGGGTAATATAGACATTTTAACAATATTTGTTCTTCCACTCCATGAGCATGGAATGTCTTTCTATTTCTTTGTATCATCTTCAATTTCTTTCATCAGCGTTTTAAAGTTTTCAGAGTACAGGTCTTACACCTCTTTGGTTAGGTTTATTCCTAGGTTTTTGTTGTTGTTGTTGTTTGTTTGTTTTTTGATACACTTGTAATGAACTTCATTCATTTTTCACTGCTTCATAGTATTTCATTATATGACTATTGCAATGTATTTATTCATTCTCATTTTCGGTGGGGAGCTATCCACAAATATTTCAAATTCGTTTAATTAATTTATTTAAAATTTCCTCTAGCTTAATTGAGAATACTCTGAAGAATACTTTTAAATCCTACCTAGCTAGATAGTATCCATCTTTCTTCCCAGGAAAAAAATAAGTAGTCTATAAAGAAACTCTTGAAAACCCAACATTTCATCTGAAGAATGTCTTATGTCCAATAGTAAATAGTATTTATGAACCTCCTCCCAATTTTTGATTTGCTCTTTGGCTAATTCTTTTATCCAATATGGGGGAAGTGAGGAGGGTAGTATAATGCTCTCCCTAATCTCTCAGTTGGATTTGCAAACAAATTAACCACTTTTTTGAGTGTGAAGGGATGTTTACACTCTGGTTGGGTACAATGCTTACTAAGTGTGAAAGAGAGCAATTCTTTAAAGTCTACAGGTTCTGGGGCACCTGGGTGGCTCAGTCAGTTAAGGGTCCGACTTTGGCTCAGGTCATGATCTCATCGTTTGTGGGTTCAAGCCCCATGTCAGGTTCTGTGCTGACAGCAAACAGCGTGGAGCCTGGTTCAGATTCTGTATCTCTCTCCCTCTCAGCCCCTCCCCTGCTCACACTCTGTCTCTGTCAAAAATAAATAAATATTTAAACAAATTTTTAGGGATGCCTGGGCTACTCAGTTAAGCATCCAATTCTTGGTTTTGGCTCAGGTCATGATCTCACGGTTCATGAGTTTGAGCCCCACATCAGGCTTCAAGCTGACAGTGCGGAGCCTGCTTGCGATTCTCTCTCTCCTTCTCTCTCTGCCCCTCCCTCTCTCATTCTCTCTGTCTCTCTCTCTCAAAATAAATAAATAAATAAATAAATAAATAAATAAATAAATAAATAAAATAATTGAAATAAAATTGAAGTAAATTGAAAAAATAATTTAAAAAAACTTTTAAAGCCTGCGGATTCTAATGTTACTCTCTTTGCTTTTTCTCTCTCGGACATAACCCAAAGAGGATCCTCTCCTGTTTTAAAGATACTGCTACAGATGTACAGCAACTTGATATCTACCCATCTGCCACGGCTCATTTGTACACTCACACATGAATTAGGACATTCTGCATCTTGCTGCAGACTGCTAGTGCTTCTCTAGTGTGTTTGGCTATTATAGGTTGCTAAGCAATAATCCTAGTGTTTGCACTGACATGTAGAATAGAAGATGTGTATTTGGTTACAACTCTAGTCAAACACTTCTCTCTTAGAGCCATAAAACCAAGAAAAGAGGAGGCACAGCAATAGCAGGGTTAATAAATCAGGATTCTAAGCAAGCCTAACTGCAGTTCCCTTTTGATTGAGCGACCTCTGAATTCAAGGTTCATAAATTACAGCCCCAGCTGCCCCAAGGGCAAATTAATTCTGAGGTTCAGTTGAATATAGTTTCAAACAGGTATAGGGTTTTTTAGCAGGTCTATGCGTGGACATTCCTAACCCTTTCACAGACTGACTGATTCGTTTATACATTCACTCTAATAAATATTTATAGATGTCTCACTTTGTGCCAGGAACTATGCTAAGCCCTGGAATTCTTTTTCAGGATTATCTTCCTAAACTCTTCATAGTATTAAGAGCCTTTCACATTCTTCCTCGACATGTATACCTTCAACCCTGTATTAATCTACCTTCTAACATGCAAAGACTTATTCAGGTACTTTGGGCATAAATGCTTTCAACTAAATAAGTAGGGACATAAAAGAATTCCTTGTTCATATTTTGAAAGGCCCAGCCTTCAAAGTGACTTTTACCATTTCCAGCACTTAGTTCATGGCCCCCTGCTGGGCATGGCCTCAGTACCACCCTATTTAAGGACATATATAGGAATGAATTATAATCCACATTATAAGCTTTAGCAGATTCTTTCTTCACAAGCGGGCTTATAACATTAGTAGGACTGTCAGCTGATTAAACTGGTGCAAATTGACCCAGCAGGGCTACTCAACTACATGTGTGATGTTCTCCTTAAATATAGGTCCTGTCTTAAACTCAGCTGGCTTGATTTTTTTTTCCACCTGGCTTGATTCTTAACATTTGTACATAAGGAAGAATGGTTATAAAGAAACAAGGAGGAAAAGAACCACTATCAAATACTTTTGGAATTAGGATTCAATAACTATAGGAAAATGTATTTTCCTACAAAATTGTTAATCTTAGGGCTGTGAAATAAGAACAGAGTTGAGAAAATATATTTTCTTTCTTTTCTTTTACTATTTTATTTTTAAGTAACCTCTACACCCGACATGGTGCTTAAACTCATAACTGCAAGATCAAGAGTCACATGTTCCACTGACTGAGCCAGCCAGGTGCCCCGAGCAAACACATTTTCAAAAAAAGATTTCTCAAAATGCAAGTTAAGTTCATACCCTGAAATGTATGATGACTAGGGTAAAGAAATGAGGAATTTTCATGGTACATTTAAACACAATATTTTCTTTGCAAAGATACATACTTGAGTGCGTTCTGAGAGCTGCCTGACAAGATAACATCATTTTAATTTTGAAAATATATAACAAGAATAAAGACACTTCCTTTGATATATTGAAATTGCATTAACAGTTCCTCTTCCCACTTCTCACACGCACGCACACACACACACACACACACACACACACACACATTTACAAAGGGAGATTTAGAATATTAGGCTTAATAGTGCCTGGTCACCAAATAAATAAGTACATTGCCTTGCAACTGATATTGTAATAAGCAACTGCAATGTTTTCAGTATATAACACATACTGGGATGCACAGATTTAAACAAAACACACTTCCCTATAGCACAAACTGAAAAGCTATAACAGAAATTGAAAATACAGGAACAAGAAATAACACAAACTCTTGATTGATACGTTTTCTAGAGAGGTAATAAATTACATGATGGAATGCATGCGTGAGTGTTGTATGTGCAAATTTGGCCACAAACTGATTAAAGTGAACATCTAATTAAATTTATAACAAATTACCAAGATCCCAATTCTGTTTGGCATATTTAAAATGAAAGAGTTCATTTAAAAACCTGGCTGAGGAGCACCTGGCTGGCTCAGTCAGAAGAGTATGTGACTCTTGATCATGGGGTTGTAAATTTGAGCCCCACCTTGAGTGTTAGAGATTACTAAAAATAAATAAATAAACTTTAAAAAAACATGGCTGAAATGATTAAGGTAAAGGCAAAGTATATGTATGCAGCAATGGTGATGGAGGGTGGGAGTGAGGAAGAAGTAAAATCAAGAAATTGGGGTGGGTGGAGAGGCAGGTGGAGAGGGACTTTCTGAGAAACTTTTTAAAAGTTAGTGAAGCTATGAAAATAGTACAAGTTTATAATAAAAACAGAGTAAGTGTTGGAAAATTTGGTTCTTAATGTGTATGTATTATAATGTGTGTTGATAAGAAGAAACAGTAAATAACTGCTTTTAATTGGTTTAAGAGACAGAAAACCCTTTGGAGAAAAGTAAGTACCTAAAAGCAGTAAGTAGCACCCATATAACAATTTATACTTTAGAAAATGCTTTAAATAATTATTATGGTAACTTGGCCTAGCATTGCCTAGCACATACTTAACACTTAATACTTGAAACTGAACAGAAGCACATTTCAATTAATTAAAATTGTTAAATTTCAAATATTGAAAAGAATTTTTTTGGTACAGGATTTCACTAAGTATCTAAAGTTTGAAGAACTGCAATGAAAGTGATGACTGTCTTTCCCACTTGTGTTTTGTCTTTGATCTGATACACTTCCAAGATGCATAATTACGTGGGATATGGGTTAAGGATGGGGCTAGAAATCAAACACAATAAATGTGTGGTCAAGTACAGAGGTAAAAAGGAGAAACAAACGAACAAACAAACAAACAAAAAACAATAAGCAGGCCAAATCATTTGCGTTCTTCATTTAATGTTTTCATTAATGGGTTGCCTGCTATGTATCAGTCAGATCTCAGCTAAATTTTCTCTTTAAGCACAGGATGAATAGTCATAAAGTTGCTTCAAAAATATTAATAGATGATGAAGGGAATACATTTTAAACTATTTCCCAAATTGTGTTTAAAATACCCCTGAGACTATATTTTTTAAGGCAAAATCTTAAGGAATGCATCCCCAGTGAAAACACAATTGTTTTAAATTCCATTGTGTAGGGGAAAGGCTAGTTCTATACCTTGGGATTTGATTTCATCTGTTGCTGTTTCTGGCACATTGCTGCTGTTGTCTAATGCAGAGCTGCTTGGTACGCTCTGTGAACTCTGAAAAGAGAAAAGAAATCCCAATTGTAAAATGAGTTACTTTTCTTCAAAGTTGCATCAACCCTCCCAATTAAAGAATGCAGATAAATGACTTACAGGAGTTACCAGACATATGTTTGATTTTTCTAGGATTTAATGCTGTGCATTAGAAGCAAAGACTGCTTACTGCATTGATAAGATAAAATACATTGGTTCAACATGTCATCCCATCTTTCTATGGCTAACAAAGTGATATGCAAAGAATATTATTTCAGATGTACATTAATCTTCAAATTATACAATACTTTCTAGAAACAATATTTGAGACCACTGCTGGTGATGAAAGTGGACTTTTGAAAATGCTACTGTTTTCTTCTACTATTAGAATCATCTTCTATGTTTGTGGTAGAAAGAAAAATATTTCATCTTAATTGAAATTAAAGGTTAGTTTCATGAATAAATGGTGGAAAAATCATTTTTTGTACTCATGTTGATGTAATGTTAAAAGAACGATAACAATGTTTTTAAGACTCATATTATTGAACTTAATGGTGAATCCATATAACTATTTTCTTTTTTTTTAAGATTTTTTAAAGTTTATTTATTTTTGAAAGAGAGAGAGAGAGAGAGAGAGAGAGAGAGAGATTGAGAGAGAGATTGGGGAAGGGGCAGAGAAGAGAGAGAGAATCCCAAGCAGAATCTGCAGTCAGCGCAGTCAGATGCAGGGCTCCAACTCATGAACCATGAAATCATGACCTGAGCCGAAATCAAGAGTCAGAGGCTTAACCAACTGAGTCAGCCAGGAGCCCCATATAACTGTTTTCAATCGCATCCCTTTTTCTATAGAATATTCTTCCTCATTGAAGTCTTGTATTCAAATAAACACAAAGTTACTTAAATTATTAATATGGAAATTATATTTTCAGAATGAATAATGAAGTTATCCTAAAAACTGGTGGGTTTTGTACTTGGGGTAATGGTTCTGACCTTAGAATGCAACCTTTATTTACCTATAACTTGTAATAGCTTTTCAAAAATAATTTATCTGTCCACAGACACTTTCTGCAACTGTCTCAGATGAGTCAGCTTAATGGTTAACATGAATTTGCTCATTTCCATTTGGCATTTTATTTATCCTTTTGGACATCCACATCTTTTCCTTCCTTTTGTAAAAAAAATTTTTTTTGAGAGAGCAAGAGGATGAGTGGGGGAGTGGCAGAGGAAGAGGGCAAGAGAATCTTAAGGAGGCTCCACGCACAGTGCGGAGCCCGATGCAGAGCTCAGTCTCTCAACATGAGATCATGACCTGAGGTGAAATAGAGTCTGATGCTTAACTGACTGAGGCACCCAGGCACCCCTCTTTTCCTTTTTCATAAGAAAATTAATTTGACCAGTGTATTCTCCAGCATTAACATCTGATTATTTATGAAAACTCTACCTCAGTAGGGACTTTCACTTCAGTTGCTTCCTGTTTCCTTTCTTTCTCTTCTTTTCCATTTTCCTGAAATGGAAACAGTATTAGTAAGTGGGATCCAAAAGAAGCTAAAGATAAAACTAACATCTTATACTCTAGTATAGCAAACTTTTTATGTAAAAAAAATTACATAATGGGCAAACATCATACCAAATAAAATCACACAAAGTAGCCATATTAAAAATTCAAACAAGGGGCGTCTGGGTGGCTCAGTCGGTTAAGCGGCCGACTTTGGCTCAGGTCACGATCTCGCGGTCCGTGAGTTCAAGCCCCGCGTTGGGCTCTGTGCTGACAGCTCAGAGCCTGGAGCCTGTTTCGGATTCTGTGTCTCCCTCTCTCTGACCCTCCCCTGTTCATGCTCTGTCTCTCCCTGTCTCAAAAATAAATAAAACGTTAAAAAATTAAAAAAAATTCAAACAATAACAGACATGTTATAAAATGCCAACCAACTAGAAGGTTACTGTAACCCAACTATTATTTGAACCCCTTTTTCCAGTACTTTTGTCATGACCTGAGGCAGAATACTTTGACTAAAAAGAGAAGTAAGTAAATGATAAAATATGATCTTGCATCTCAATTTTCTCAAGAATGTTAAATCTCAAATCCTCTTATAATTAAATGGCTAGAAATCTATGTAAGCCAAGTACCTGAACAGGTTTGGATCCCTCTTGAGATGCTGGCTCACTCATCTGGACCACTAAAAGGTATCATCAAATATTAGGGAACACTATTATCAGACCAATATTAATAACAGAAAGAAAATATTAAACAACAAAAAGTACTGTGGGAGACCAAAGTCACTCCCAACCCCCACTGCATCCCACCATTCTATTGAATGGTACTAAGTTCTCAACTGCTAAACTTTTCAAACTGTACTACTGTTACTGCTGTTGTTACTGACCAAACCTAGATTAATGCTAGGCTAGTGCCCAGGGAGACAGGAAAGCTCAACCATAACAATCACCACCATTATCATTTTAAGAAAGAAACACACACACACACACACACACACACACACACACCACACACACACACACACACCAGCAGCAGCAGCAGCAGCAGCAGCAGCAGCAGCAGCAGCAGCAGCAACAGTAATGCAAGTGAAGTTTTAAAAACATTATTATCATCATGGGGCACCTGGGTGGGTCAGTCGGTTAAGCGTCCCGACTTCGGCTCAGGTCACGATCTCACGGCTTGTGAGATCGAGCCCCATGTTCAGCTCTGTGCTGACATTCAGAGCCTGGAGGCTGTTTCAGATTCTGTATCTCCCTCTTTCTCTGTCCCTCACCTGCTCACATTCTGTCTTCCTCACTGTCAAAAAAAAAAAAATAAACACAAAAATTAAAAAAAAATTTTTAAATATATTATCATCCTTAATAATTTTTGAAATAACAAGATTAGGTGAAGTGAAACTCTGATGGCTACCCAATTCATCATGTATGAAAGGCATACAGATATTAGAATAATAATCTCACTACAAAGCATTTTTCTGAGTGGGGAGTTCTGAGAGAAATGTGATTTATCTTGCTTATTTATTCATATTAAGGAATTAAAGTGGATAATTATCTGATGCTTACTTCATTGCAAATGACTACAGTAATCAAAATTACTGCTGTGCCAAAAATCATTTAAGAATTTGTGTATATTTAGGCTAGGTGCTATGTAAAAAGTAAATTTTATATACACGGCCTTTGCCTCTAGGACAGTTACAATCCAGGGACTATTTAATTTAAAATGGTTTCTTTAAACTATGCTAGAGTATTTGCATGTCTTTTTATCAACACATGTTCCAGCAGAATAAACCAGAAGTACTGCCTTTGGAGACAACAGATTCCAGCACTTAAGAATAGCTGCCTCAAAGCCTTTTTGAAGCAGTTCATAAATAAGTAATATAAAATAGATTTCTTTGGTAGGTCCCAATTGTACATTCTCACAGCCTGCTTTCTTTGCTTATGGTGTCCATCTCCTGAAATTACTAGAAGCTCCCTTCCATTTCTTTTAAAATCAGGGTTTTTTTGATGCACCCAGATAAATTCAATGCAATAAACCTTTATTGGGTGACTTCTATATGCAAGCATTGGGGTTAAAAAAGATAAATGAGACCTGTGCTCAGGGAGACAGGAAAACTTCCTTTGAAGAGTTCCTAGTTTAGTGATGAAAAAAAGGATTTACAGGTGCAGTTCCATCTGCACAGTACAAAAGCAGAGGTGTTAAGGAACACACAGGAGTAAGCAATTAATTTTCCCAGGGAGTTCAGGGAAGTTTTCATAGAAAGATTTCTAAACTGGATTTTAAAGGACTAGTAAGAAATTTTTGTGTAAAGGAGTGGGGAAGGGTATTTGAGGCAGAAGGAACAATACACACTAGGGTATAAAAGTTCAGGAAGTGAAGCATTCATGTACAGAGCTTAGTTATATAAAAGAAAATAGCAGAAGATGAGGCTAAAGAGGTAACTTTTCAGGGCACCTGGATGGCTCAGTCGGTTAAGCATTTAACTTCAGCTCAGGTCAAGATCTCATGGTGCATGAGTTCGAGCCCTGCTTTGAGCTCTGTGCTGACAGCTCAGAGCCTGGAGCCTGCTTCAGATTCTGTGTCTCCCTCTTTCTCTGCCCCTCCTCCACTCACACTCTGTCTCTCAAAAATGAATAAATGTTTTTAAAAATTTGTTAAGGTAACTTTTCAGTCTATAATGTTTATTCATGTGAAATCAAGGAGGATGGACTTTACTCTGTGCTTTTTAAGCACAGGACAGATGTGATCAAATTGGTGTTTTTAAAAAGTTAACTCTGCCAGCAATGACTAGAATTATGAAGGATGGGAGGAGGGTGCGCAGAATAAAGGTAAATTTTGCACCCGTAAATGTTGCACGTTTCAATGCCCCTCACTCTAATCTACTTTCTGCTAGACATTGCCAATACCCTAACTACATCCCTTCAGCTTCACTTTTCAGTACATATGAATGGTCTCTGACTGCAAGCACCTGCAATTCTGAGGGCTTGTGCCAGTCCAAATGTGGGATGGCAAGAAGTGCCTGAGAGTTGATATCTTCTAGGAGAAGCCCTCAGCCAGTGATGAATAGGAAGCTGCATAGAGTCCCATGGGTGGAACATATCTGTCTCCCAGAGTTCCCCAATGGGATAGAGCCTTAGTTGCCTCAGTGAAACCTGCCTAATAGTACAGGCTTCCCTCACTTTCCTGTATTACTTCCCTACTCCCTTGCCATTGTTTCCTGGAACCACCTCCCAAATGAACTTACATTTAACTCCTTGGATCAAGGTCTGTTCTGAAGGAACCTAAACTAAAACAGATATGATCATCAGGATTGGGGGCAAAGTTGGATCTAAAGAGAAAAAGAGAAATAGTTAAGGTTCACTGAGTGTTTTTTCATATTTATAAGGCTGAATGGATCATGATGCCATTAAATGAAATATGGAAAGGAGAGGAAAACAGGTTAGAGGAATGATAAGAGTTTGAGTTTGTAGGTGTTAACACATTTAAGATACCTGCTCAATAGTCTGATAGAAGTTTGCAGGCAGTAAGAATCTTCATGCCACTGAAATATATTGTGACTGAAATATATTGTAGGACGTTATGCAGAATCAAGTCCATTGGATAATGATAGAAGCACTGTCCAGTCTGAAGTATTAATTTGCATTTTAGTTACCCACAGTGCACAGCATTATTCACACCTCACACACCCCACTCATGAGATTCCAGAGTCATCCTACTTAGATTGTCAGCTCTGAGGCTGGGTTTTTGTGAATCTGGTAAGGGCCTTTCACATGCACTCCCAATAGATTTATAAATTGGTGAATTGCAGCATTTGACATCTTGATTGGCAAGACTGTCAGTCATAGATGAAAGGGTAGCTAGTTATCCTTGAGGAAGAGGTTTCTCAGTATAAGAAAGTAATCATACACAATTCTGATTTGTCAGACTAATAGAAGATAAGCAGTATCATATAGCTGGATTTCATGAATCTTAAATCCCTGGGTACTGACAGAAAGACGCATTTGCAGGAAGATGCTAGTGGAGCTCACCCAATACGAGTATCTTCTAGGAGATGAAAAAAAAAAAAAAAAAGCTAAGGATAAACCCTTGCTGATGAACACTTAAAGGTAAGGCTAAGAAAGAAAAGCTAGTGTAAGACAGATAACTGCTGAGAATGGCAGGAGACTCCTGCAGCTATTGACCTGCATGCTGCTGGCTTGACTCTCATTACCAGCCTCTACTGCTGGGCATATGCCATGGCAAGCTCCTGCAGTCCCACAGGTATATGCCAACAGCCAACATCTGAATAGCTGTTGATGGGTCTGAACTGAACCCTAACCCCTGTCATTGGTCTGAACAGCCCCTCTCACTTGCAGTTAACCCTGTGGTTGTACATCTGCAAGACGCCAGCCTCAACTCCCATCACTGGCCTCCCCTGACAAATGCATGCCTACAGCTGGCCCCAATGGTTACACATGTACACACTGACAACCAGGGCCCCTGCAGGTGCCTATGTGCCTGCAGTTGGCCCCAGCCTCTGCTGAAGGACCTAGCCTTCACCACTGCACATCTGTCTGCAACTGGCCCCTGCAGCCACCCCCCTCAACTAGCCCCATAGCTAGGAGGGTGCACACCACTGGCTATGGTCACCATCACTGTCTGGCATGTCCCTAGCCACTAGACTGGAGATGCCATTAAAGAATCCAACAGTCCTTGCAGACATTGTGGACTGCCTGTAGCTCCCACAAAGGATCATGTAACTGACGTTATGGACCACAGCTTTTGGAGCCAATGAGACACCATGCCACCTCCACCCATACCCATCTACACATGCTACCTGCCCTCACACTTGGTATCCTGCAGTACTAGACCATGGGTCACAGCATGTGCCAAAATGCCCCCAACCATAGGTGAAAGTCTTTCCTCACCAAACTCATTCCATAAAATCTGGAAGAGATAACTGCTTCTTCAAATGCACAAACACCTATGAAGGTGGCAGGGATCACAAAGAATCAGGGAAACATGAGACCACTAAAGGAATGTAGTAAACTTCTAGTAATGGACCCCAAAGAAGTAAAGATTCATAAACTACCTAACAAAGAATTCAAAATAATTGTATTAAAGATGCTCAGAGTGCTAACAGAGAACACAGATAAACAATTTGATGAAGTAAGAAAAACAATAGAAGAATGAAATGATAAATTCCACAAAGAGAAAATATAAAAAAGAACACCAGAAATTTCAGAGCTGGAGAATACAAGGACTGAAATGAAGAATTCAAAAAAGAGCTTCAATAGCAGATGAGACCAAGCAGAAGAAAGTTAGTAAATCTGAATACAGATTATTTTATTGAAGTATAGTTGACACACAATGTGACATTAGTTTCAAGTGTACAACATAGTAATTTGACAAGTCTGTACATTATGCTATGTTCACCACAGGTATAGCTATCATCTGTAACCATAAAATGCTATCACAATACCACTGACTATATTCTCTATGTTGTACCTTTAATTCCTGTGACTTATTCATTCCATAGCCGGAAGCCTGTATTTCCCACTCCCTTCACCTATTTTGCCCATCCCTCAATATCCTCCCCCTGAAAACCATCTCTTTGTTCTCTATATTTATTAGTTGTTTCTGCTTCTTGTTTATTTGGGGTTTTTTGTTTGTTTGTTTGTTTTTTAGATTCCACGTATAAGTAAAATCATATGGTATCTGTCTTTCTCTGACTTCCTTCATTTAGTGTAATATCCTCCAGGTCCATCCATGTTGTCACATATGGCAAGACCTCATTCTTTTTTATGGCTGAATGATATTCGTGTGTGTGTGTGTGTGTGTGTGTGTGTGTGTGTGTATGACATCTTTGTCCATTCATCTGTCAATGGGTGCTTGGGTTGCTTTCACACCTTGGCTTTTGTATATAATGCTGCAATAAACATAGGGGTGCATACTTCTCCTTGAATTAGTGTTTTCATTTTCTTTGTGTAAATACTCATTAGGAACACAGATCATTTGAAATGATCCACTCAGAGAAAAGCAAAGGGGAAAAAAATGAAGGGGAATGAAGAAATCCTATGGGATTGATGGGACGCGATTAAGAGAAACAACGTATGTATTATGAGAATCTAAGGATAGAGAGAAAGGGGCAGAAAGCTTATTTTAAAAAAATATGCCTGAGAACTTCCCAAATCTGGGGGCATATTTGCACATTCAAGTTCATGAAGTTGCAAACAAATTCAACCCAAAGAGATCTTCCCCAGGACACATTATAATAAAACTTTCAAAAATCAAAGACAAAGATAAATCTTGAAAGCAGCAATAAAAAGAAGTGTGCTACTTATAAAGGAACTCCATAAGACTATCAGTGGATTTCTTAGCAGAAGCCTTAAAGGCCAGGAGAGAGTGGGGTGATATACTTTAAGTAACCAAGAATACTCTATCTGGTAAAGTTTTCAGAAATGAAGGAGAGACAAAGTCTTTCCCAGTCAAACAAAAGCTGAGGTTAGTTCACCACCACTAGAACTGCCTTATAAGAAATGATGAAAGGAGTTCTTCAAGCAGGCATGAAGAGACACTAATTAGTAACATGGAAACATGAAAATATAAAACATATTGATAAATTTAATTATATAGTCAAATTCAGAATATTCCAATACTGTAATCTGGTAGTGTGTTAATCAGTTAATTCTAGTATAAAGGTTAAAGGACACAAGTATTATAAATAACTATGGCTACAATATTTGCTAATGGATATATAATATAAAAAGATGTAAATTGTGGCCTCAAAAACAAAATGGGAGGGGTGCCTGGGTGGCTCAGTCAGTTAAATGTCAGACTCTTGATTTTGGCTCAGGTCATGATCTCATGGTTCATGAAATCAAGCCCCACATCGGGCTCTGTGCTGACAGTGTGGAGCCTGCTTGGGATTCTCTCTCTCTGTCTCTCTCTGCCCCCCTGCCCAAATAAATAAATTTTTTTTAAATGGGAGGGTAAAAGGGTAGACTCTTTGTCTGTAACTGAAATTAAATTGTTATCTGCTTAAAATACACTGTTGTATCTATAAGATGTTTTACGTAAGCCCTATGGTAACCACAAAGCAAAAATCCACAGCAGATGCACAAAAGATAAAAAGAACGCAATCAAAGCATACCACTATGGAAAATCATCAGCTCACAAAGGAAGGTGGTAAGAGAGGAAGAAGGCAACAAAGAACTATGAAAACAGCCAGAAAACAATTAACAAGATGACATGATTAAGTTCTTCCCTATCGATAATTACTCTAAATTCATATGGATTAAAATTTCCATCAAAATGCAGAGTGGCTGGATGGATGAAAAACAAGACCCAACTATGTGCTGCCTAAACAAGAGACTCACATCAGCTTTAAGGACACACATAGGCTCAAAGTGAAGGGATAGAAAAAGATATCACATGCAAGTGAAACCAAAATAGAGGAGAGGTAGCTATATTTACATCAGACAAAATAGACTTTAAGCCAGAAGCTGCAACAAGAAACAAAGAAAGTCATTATAGAATGATAAAGGGGTCAATTCATCAAGAATTATGGGTTTCAGTGTTAACTGAATTCACATCCCAGCCAAGTTACTCATGTGAAAATTGGGGCACTGATTGGGAAGAAGGACCTCATTACAAATTTCCAAGATTTAGTGGAACTAGGAGACTAATAATCTCAAACCCCTGAGTCACTCTAGCCTCTCTTGCAAATGGAGGCAGTTTGTCCTCCTGTATTTGTGGAGACTAGCCTTCACTAAATTGAAAACCTTGTAAAAATCTCATTTGAGGCAACTGCCTTGGTAGGGACTCCCATTTTCCTGAAGATTCACCACAACCACCTCTTACTTCTAGTAGACTCATAACTACAGTCAGATGTTCAAATGCCCCAGCAGGGCAAATACAAAGTCTGATCAGGAGGAAATAGCTTTTACAGCAAAAGACTCTCAGGATTTGCATATATAGTGACAAAAATCCAGGGAATATGTGAGAGTATACTATAAGGGAGTTAAAACAAGGAGCACAGAATATAATGTTGAGTTGGTTAGAATTTATTAATATGGGTACACTTATCAGACATTAAGGATTTAATATTCTAGCATCTACAGCTGTAAGTGATGCTAACCATTTATTTGGTAAACTCACTGAAACTTGGACTCCACAGTGGCCTGTGTTTTAGGTTGAGATACTGGAACATCCCTGGCATCGTGTAGGAAGAAATCCAAAGACTCAGGAAGACAGGAATGTTGGAGTATATTTATCACATTTTGGCTTGCACATCCACTCCCTCCAAGTATATCCTCTGAGAGGATTCTGGGAACATCCCCTTACCAACACACTGAAAATTATATTAGTGAGTAGGAGTATTTACATCCTTGAAAAGCTCTATAGTGGCTTTCTTCTGTAGGTTAGGCATGTGGGATGATCCATTTCCGAGTAGCAGAAGTTAAACATTAGTGTTTAATCACCAAAGACAAAGCAGGCACATTTACTATAAAGAGAAGTAGAAATATAGGGGCACCTGTGTGGCTCAGTCAGTTGGGCATCCGATTTCAGCTCAGGTCATGATCTGACAGTACATGAGTTCGAGTTCCGCATCGGGCTCTGTGTTAACAGCTCAGAGCCTGGAGCCTGCTTCAGATTCTGTGTCTCCCTCTCCCTGCCCCTCCCCTGCTCATGTTGTCTCTCTCTCTCTCTCTCTCTCTCTCTCTCTCTCTCTCTCTCTCAAAACTAAGTAAACATTTTTTAAAAGAGAGAAGTAGAAATATAGTGGTAATCAGATGCTTTTTTGACACTCACCGATCTTTGTGGCTAAATGATTATGATGGTTGTAGGAATAAAATAGATGACCAGCCTACTGAAATGTTGGTCACCAACATTTAGTATAAAAAATCCATATATGGTGGCCAAAAATATGACTTTAGTCACCACAGTAGAAAGTTCTGACCTCTTACCAGTTACCAGGCCCAAGCCCCATAACTGAAGGCAAGGTTGCATCCCCTTAAAGGAGGCTACTGTAGCACTGCCATTAGTATATACTGAAAATCTTCCTCCAAGTCTTCTTTACAAGGAGCTGTGGCCATCTCCTAAAATGACTGTGTGCCAGGGAAAAAGAAATATTCAGGTTTTTCAGGGATTTCTAAACATTGGCACTAAATTGATGTTAATTCCTGGGGACTCTAAATGCCACTGCAGCCCACCAGTTTAAGTGTGGGCTTTGTGGTGCACAGGTGAGAAACTGAGTCTCTCTCTCTCTTTATGGAACAGCTTAGGATCATTTAATTACAGTTCTCAGAACCCTTGTTTAGGGGCTTATGAGTATAGAGGTTGCTGCTAGTTCCTGGTTGCTAGAAATCTCCAGTCCTCTACAGTTAAGGGGACTTGTCCAAGTGGAGGTTAGTGCCTCATACTCCACAGCCAATGTTGTAGCTGACTCTGGGCTGGTGGGGGTTGTAGAGTCATGAAAGAGTGGGGAGGAATATGTGGAGGTCTAAGAACATGGCTGTGGTATTCCTAGAGTTGCTACATAAACAACTGTAATTGCCTGTATCTTGTTTAAGAAGGCATTGTATGCTAGAAGACAAAAAAAAAAAAAAAAGTTACGATAGCACCACAAAGAGGGTAAAGAGGATGGTCTGGTGAGAACTCAGAAACTTCTGGAGGACACCTGAATCTTCACACTGATCTTTCTCCATTCTGACATCTGCATGGACATGGAAGACTTTGCTTGCTGGGATGTCTAGCAAAGTAATACTGAACTGCACATGGCCCAACATGAGGGTCTCAGGAAGAAGTATTGCTGCAATGCCCATGACCTGACTTGGGGTCCTTTAAGATTAGCACCATTTCTCCCAGTGGTGATGAAGAGTTTGAACACAGTTGAATTGGGGTCAATTGGTGAGTTAGGTCTTGAGGTTGTAGCTGAGTATTAATCTTGATGATGCATTGACCACCACCTGGTTTCCCTAAGGGAAAGAAATCCAAAGGGATTTTTGCCTTTACAAAAAAAGGCAGAAAGTAAAAATAGCATTCAGCGTTTGTTTTGAGGCAAGTCATTATAGAGGCAGCATGCATCCTAAGCTCCTTCCCAGGAGCCACACTCAGCTCAGCATTCAGCAACCGTAGCTTTGAACTGTGTCTGAAGCATCTGTGCTTTATCTCGACATATATTGTGCATCCATTAACAAGATGTGTCCTGAGGAAACAGAAAAGCCTAAAAGAGTTGATTTTTTGGGGTCTAGGAATGTTCAAAAATTTTTGCCATATAAATAAATGGTAATTGCTTCTTTGCTTTATGTCATTCTGGCTTGCAGAAGGTTTCACAGGAATGTCATACTTTCAGACAGTGGGGAAAACCTGTACTTTCTTCACTTGGCTTCCAAGATAACAATACTTGAGTTTTTCTTTCACTTCCCTAGTCGTTTTTTATGTCTCTCCTGTTGGTTACTCTTCTTTTCTTAGAGTTCTAACATTGGAGTGCTCCCAGAGCTTAGTCCTTGCACCTTCCTTTTATTTTTTAAAAGTTTTTAATTCCAGTTAGTTCACAGTGTGATTTTAGTTTCAGGTGTACAATAAAATGAATCAACAATTCCATACATCACCCAGTACTCATCACGACAAGTGCATTCCTTAATCCCTATCACCTATTTAACCCATTCCCCACCCCACAATCCCCCCGAGAAATTGAGTCTTAACTCAAGTTTGAATCAGTGGATTAAGTAAATCCACAGAACCACTCTATAGTGATTTCATAAGTTCCTGTGTGTATAATTAGAATAGATACATGGTAACTGGCAGAATTTTCAGTTTAGAATTCCAGATCAGAATTTCTGATCGTGAAATAAGGAGGCTTATAGTATGAAGGGTCAAGTTGTAGCCCTTGGAAATTCCCCTCCCCCACATATACATATACCAGGAGAGTAAACAAAAAATATTGTTTTCCTGGGATGACAGAATGGGGATTTACAGAGATTAGTAACACCAATAAAGATTTGAAAGCAGCAGGGAGTGATGAAACCTATCTCATGCCAACTTAACTTGCCCGTTTGGTCTGTGAAGAAGGTGGATGGATTTTGGAGAATGTAGATTATTATAAATTTAATCAGGTGATGTCTGCCTGCAACTGCAGCTGCTTTCTGCATGTAGTATCTTTACTGGAGCAAATCAATGTACCCCCTGCTACCTGGTATGCAGCTATTGACCTAGCAAATGCTTATTTCTCCATACAAATTGGTAGAGAACACCAGAAGCTATTGGCTTTTACTAGGCAAAGCCAACAATGTAACTTCACTGTCTTGCCCCAGGGCTATGACAGTTCTCCTGCTCTCTACCATGATGTAGTCCACAGAGATTTTGAGCATCTTGACCTTCCAATCAGCATTGACTTGGTCCACTACATTGATGACATTATACTCATTGGATATGAGGCGCAGGAAGAAGCAAGGTCTTTAACTATCTTTATGAGATATATGCAAACCAGAGGATGTATGTATGTATGTATGTATGTATATATGTATGTAAACCCCATTTCTGGTACCAGTTTTCACATCAGTCAAATGCCAGTTACTACATCGTTATCTCAGCTCTCAACTCACCCTTTTGTATTATTCTTTGATGCTGGAGCTGGGACTCTGAAAACCACATTTCTTTGCCTTGCCAGGTGGTCCTGTTAAGCTCTGTTAACTGGTGGCACCAGAGGGAGAACCCGAGACTGTGGGAGGGCAAGAGAATTGTTCCTTCCTGTCTACCTCAAGACTGCCTCCTATAGCCTTTTGGTTTCTGTGTGCTTTATGCCAGCAATGGTTCTTCATCCTGGTAGCAGCAGGCCCTTTCTGCAGCAACAACTGAATCCAGTTTGTAGTTTTTCTACAGTTTTGTCATTTCATCGACTCAAAGACATCAACACCAGCCAGCCATTGTTCCTGCCTTAGAGGTCTGGGTCCCACAGAGTCCCTCCTTTAAGCTCAGGGACACCGACACCAACTGAGCAGCATCTTCTCATACATCTGAGTTTCAACTGAGGGGTCACTCCTCTGTAAGTTTCTTCCTTTGCTTCATTTTTTTTCCCCCAGCTCTAGATGTGGTAACATTTGCTCCCTCTATAATACCTTGGATTTCTCTTTTTAGCTTTGCAGTCACTTCCTTCACTTTATATCTGGGTAACAATTCTTGTTAAATTATGTATTCATGGCACAAAAACAGACACTCAGATCAATGGAACAGAATAGAGAACACAGAAATGGACCCACAAACCTATGGCCAACTAATCTGACAAAGTAGGAAAGAACATCCAATGGAATAAAGACAGTCTCTTCAGCAAGTGGTGCGGGGAAAACTGGACAGTGTCATGCAGAAGAATGAACTCAGATCACTTTCTTACACCATACACAAAAATAAACTCAAAATGGATGAAAGACCTAAATGTAAGACAGGAAGCCATCAAAATCTTCAAGGAGAATGCAGGCAAAAACCTCTTTGATCTTGGCCGCAGCAGCTTCTTACTCAACACGCCTCCAGAGGCGAGGGAAACAAAAGCAAAAAAGAACTACTGGGACCTCATCAAAACAAAAAGCTTCTGCACAGAGAAGAAACAATCAGCAGAACTAAAAGGCAACCAACAGAATGGGAGAAGATATTTGCAAATGACATATCAGATAAAGGGTTAGTATCCAGAATCTATAAAGAACTTATCAAACTCAACACCCAAAAAACAAATAATCCAGTGAAGAAATGGGCAAAAGACATGAATAGACACTTCTCCAAAGAAGACATCCAGATGGCCAACCAACACATGAAAACATGCTCAACATCACTCATCATCAGGGAAATCCAAATCAAAACCACAATGAGATACCCCCTTCAGAATGGCTAACATTAACAACTGTCAGAATGGCTAACATTAACAACTCAGGCAACAACAGATGTTGGCGAGGATGCGGAGAAAGAGGATCTCTTTTGCATTGTTGGTGGCAATGCAAGCTGGTGCAGGCACTCTGGAAAACAGTATGGAGGTGCCTCAAAAAACTAAAAACAGAACTACCCTATGACCCAGCAATTGCACTACTAGGCATTTATCCAAGGGATACAGGTGTGCTGTTCAAAGGGACACATGCACCCCCATGTTTATAGCAGCACAATAGCCAAAGTATGGAAACAGCCGAAATGTCCATCAGTGGATGAATGGATAAAGAAGATGTGGTATATATATATACAATAGAGTATTACTCAGCAATCAAAAAGAATGAAATCTTGCCATTTGCAACTATGTGGATGGAACTAGAGGGTATTATGATAAGTGAAATTAGTCAGAGAAAGACAATCATACGACTTCACTCATATGAGGACTTTAAGACACAGAACAGATGAACATAAGGGAAGGGAAGCAAAATAATATAAAAACAGGGAGGGGGACAAAACATAAGAGACTCTTAAATATGAGGAACAAACAGAGGGTTATTGGAGGGGTAGTAGGAGGGGGGATAGGCTAAATGGGTAAGAAGCATTAAGGAATCTACTCCTGAAATCATTGTTGCACTATATGCTAACTAATTTAGATGTAAATTAAAAAAATAAAATTAAAAAATTATCTATTCAAATAACTGGTATGATTTCCATTTCCTATATGGACACTATTGAAGTTAGTAACAAATTATTAAAGTTTAAGAAAAATTACAACCAGGTGAAGGCAATACATGACTCGTTCATACTCTAGCTATTATATATTCCACCTGTACTAATTAATTTATAGTCATGTTACTTTGTAATATAATCACTTCAAATGTAAGGAATTGAATTATTAAAAACAGAAAGTATGATTTCTTTTTCCCCGTTTTAACCAGCTTAGCTATATAAACCATAGTCTTTTAAGTGACACACTTCATTTAGTACATAATAAATGAGTTACAGGTGTACCACAAGATAGTTACCTATCCAGCCCTATGAGGGCCTGAAAGGACTGGAGTCATTGGTGCCTCTACATAATTCACCCCTGGCCAAAAGCAATTTGTTCGAAGGATTCTCAGAGAGTAGCCCAAAATAATCAGAGACTGATGATCCACTCTAGTGTCCCCCATGGTCCCATAGGAGGCAAGCATAATTAAGAATTTGCTTTATTAAAGCAAGTATCCTTTAATAAAAGAGCAAAGCCAAGGAGTATTCTACTACCAGGGCATCACCTTCCAAAGCCAGTTGCAGTGAGTATTGCTGCTTGTCATAAACACTGAGCCTTAGAGCTGCTGGAAGAGTGCATGTTCCAGGTACCCAAGGGGCAGGACTCACAGCCTAAGGTGTGGCCAGGAAACACAGGGAGGCCTGCCAGATACTCCTTATGGACTCAACCCCCAATATCTCTCTTCCTATATATTGAATTCTTCCTTTTCTTCATGGCTGATATGCCCTTTTAGTTACATACAAATTAGCTGCTGGATTTTCATTTTAATAACATAGTCATACTCTGCAAATTAGAGTTTGACCATTATTTTGTAATATATAATTGATATGAAAAAGTGGATTATGAAACCAGTCATGTTATCATAAGATATTGCCACGTTACATTTGCCAGTAGGAAAAAAGTAAGAGTGATTAGTCAAATATAATTTATACTTGTAACTTTTTAATTGTTGTGAAAATTATTTTAAATTTATCACTTAGTTGCATGAATTATATTCTCATCAATAATGACTACCAAGTGATCATTGTTGAATTGTCTTGTTCAGGAATTATGTGCAGTCATTTTAATCATAAGACTCTACATTTCTTGTGAGACTAGTTTAGTGGTGAGCAACTCCTTTAACTTTTATCTGGGAAAATCTTTATCTCTTCTTAAATTCTGAATGATGACCTGAAATGTTAAATGGAATTCCTCTTTCTATTTGTTTTTGGTTTTTGTTTACAGGGAATTTTTTAGTACTTCACTGTGGGTGCGATGGCCAAGGGGCTGTCTGGGGTCTACTTTTGGGAAGGTGCTGAGGTGGGACTGGCTGGGAAGATGCCAGTGATGGTTTTATGACAGAAAGTGCCTTAATTTCAGTAAGTTGCTGGATCAGTGTGGGAACCAGGAACTCAAGGCTCCTGGAGGAATTGCTACACCCCCAGTGTATGGTCAGCTGTTAGGCTCTATAATGACATGAATAATGGAAGATATCTTTGGAAAAGGATACTATAGAATCTGTAAATTCTGAACTTGGGGGAATTTGGTCAGTAGGACAAAGAGTCTGGAGAGAGATTTTCCTGGAATCTACATGACCTTCAACGCACACCAGTGGTCTGAGATGGTCTGGCCAATCATAGAAGCACTTAGAGATGCCACAAAGAGAAGAGCCTTCACCCTAGTCTCTCAAGCCTACACCTCCATAAAGAGCCAATGACTTTGCAGCCGTTGTCAGGCTCCTGTGGAAGAGCCTGTGAAAGGTACATTAGAACAAGGATGGCAAGCCCACTTCACCACAAGAATGTTTTGCCCAAAAAACCAGTTGCAGGGGCCCTGGATGTTTCCTTCAACTGGATCATTCCCTCATCAGAACCTGCCCCAATTCCACCAATCCCCAACAAGCAGCAGTTAGCCAGACCAATTATGTGGCTTTCATCAAAAGCTGATATATCATTCTGAATTCAAGATCCACCTTCAGAATCCTGTATACTGACAAATATAGAAATGTAAAATTTTTATTTTCAATTTATTGGATGGATTAGCACCCCAGCATTCCCTACTGAGTATGTGATAAAATACATATATAAAGTATATTATATGTATTTTGTCCTTAAACATTATGCTGAATAGTTGTTGAAACAATTTTTGTTTTGTAATATTTGACAATTTGGATGGAGCCCGTCAGTATTATGCAGTTTATATTTCCTAGTGACTATAAAACACAGATTTCCTGCTTCATGTGGGACAGTGGTTGTCAATTGTTTGTTCCTGCCACAGCACAGCACACCCCCTAGTCTGCACCGATGGTTAAGAGTTACAGTGATTCATGTGGGATTTGAGAAAGACTGTCCCCAGAGGCAGTATCTGAGCTGCTGAGGATTCCTATCCACCCTCTTCAGAGAATGTGCTCTCCTTTCTCCTCACCTCCTGAATATCACACACAGAATGCTGAAATGTAGATGAGGAACAAAAGACCATTTCCTCAGTAAAGCAGTGTGTTAACTTCACATCGTTTCCTGATAGTGTTAGTACATCCAGTGTACTGGCAGTGGAGGGTTTGTCATGAAAATGTGACTATTTAAGACCCTCAGGAGACATAGTAGATGTAATATTCCTTGTAGGAGCAGGGAAATGTAGGGTGGAAAGCATTATATTGGCAAAGTTATTAAGATAAGTGATACACTTTGCCCAACTGTCCTGCAGCCTACTGGTTGCTTATATTTATCCTTTGGTTCAAGTTCTGCCTTTTGGAAAAAGAGTGAACAAGTCTTTCAGTTTTTGTGTGATGCCCTCTGAATATCTGGAGATGTTCATTGTATCTTCAGGTTATCTCCCCACACCCCACTTAATTTATTCTGCATTTGTTCAATAAATATTTATGAAAAAATAAAATAAAGGTAATTATTTAAATGAAAAGAAAAGAACATAAATGGAAGAAAATTAAGAAAAAACTTCACTAGTAAAAGCAAACATATAATAAAGGTAACAGATTAATCACTTATAAAGTCAGTAAGGAGGCTAAAACACAAAAATAATAAAATCAATTATATCTACAAAAAAGTAGTCAAGGGATACACAAAATAAAGATGTAAGATATGATATCACATACATAAAACATGCAGGGGGAGTAAAAATTTAGTGCCTTTAGAATGTATTCTTCAGCATACATGTGAACTCAAGTGACCAACTTAATATAGACCGCTAATACACATGTTATATATGAACCCCATATGTAACCACAAATTAAAAACTTATTATACACAAAATAAAAAAATAAACCTGAGCATAACACGAAAGTAAGTCATGAAACCAGAAGGAAAAGTAAGGAGGACAAGAGGATAAGAAAGGAACAAAGAATTAAAAAACAACCAGAAAACAACAAATGGCAATAAGTACATACCTATCAATAATCACTTTAAATGTAAATGCTCCAATCAAAAGACATCAGGTCACTTAATGGATAAAAAACCAAAATGCACCTATACATTGTCTATGATACTTCAGACCAAAAGACACATACAAATTGAAAGTGAAGGGATAAAATAATGATATTCCATGCAATGAAAGTGGAAAAAAGGTAGCAATATTTACATCAGACAAAACAGACTTAAAAACAAAGACTGTAACGAGAGAAAAAGAAGGGCATTACATAATGATAAAAAGGAATCAATGTAAAAACAGGATTGACACTGTAAATATCTATGCACCCAACATGGAAGCACCTAAATACAAGCAAATATTAATAGATATAAAGGGAGAAATTGACAGTAACACAATAATAGTAGGGGACTTAAATACCCAACTTACACCAATGAATATATCATCTAGACAGAAAATCAATAAGGAAGGAGTGGCTTTGAATAACCCATTAGATCAGATGGATTAACAGATATGTACAGAGCATCTCATCCCCAAACAGTAAAACAGACATTCTTCTCATATGCACACGGAACAGTCTCCAGCATCACATATTAGTCCACAAAACAAGTCTCAATAAAAAGATTGAAATCCTATCAAGTATCTTTTCTGACCACAACAATATGAAACTAGAAACAAGGAAAGAAAACTGGAAAAAACACAAACACATTGAAGCTAAACTACATGCTACTAAACAACCAATGGTTAACAAAGAAATCAAAGAGGAAATCAAAAAATACATGGAGACAGACTTGTAGGTGCCACCATCCCAGAGTCGCCCATGCCACCCAGTCATGGTCAACCCCACTGTGTCCTTTGACATTGCTGTGGATGATGAGCCCTTGGGCCATGTTTCCTTTGAGTTGTTTGCAGACAAATTCCAAAAACAGCAGAAAACTTTCATGCTCTGAGCACTGGGGACAGAGGATTTGGTTATAAAGTTTCCTGCTTTGACAGGATTATTCCAAGATTTATGTGCCAGGGTGGTGACTTTACATGCCATAATGGCACTGGATCCAAGCCCATCTATGGGGAGAAATTTGATGAGAATTTCATTCTGACACACATAGGTCCTGGCATCTTATCCATGGCAAATGCTGGATGCAACACAAATGGTTCCCAGTTTTTCATCTCAGTGGTTCGATGGCAAGCATGTGGTCTTTGGCAAGGTGAAAGAGGGCATGAATACTGTGGAAGCCATGGAGCACCTTGGGTATAGGAATGGCAAGATCAGCAAGAAGATCACCAATGCTGACTGGACAAATCTAATAAATTTGACTTGTGTTTTATTTTAACTACCAAACCATTCCTTTTATAGCTCAAGAGTACATCCCTTCACCCCTATCTGCTTGAAATATCCTATAATCTGTGCTCTCACTGTAGTTCTATGGGTTCCATATTTTCCTCACTCCCCTCCAAGTCTAGCTGGATTGCAGAGTTAAGCTTATGATTATGAAATAAAAACTAAACAACAACAACAACTAAAGTACATGGAGGCAAATGAAAATGGAAACACAATGGTCCAAAATCTTTGGGACACAGCAAAAGCAGTTCTAAGAAGAAAGTTTATAGTCTACCTTGAGACACAAGAAAAAGCTCAAAACAATGATATAAACTTACAACTAACGGAACTAGGAAAAGAACAAGCAAAGCCTGAAGCTAGTAGAAGAAAGAAAATTATAAAGACTAGAGTGAAAATAAATGAAAGAGAAACGAAAAAAATCAATAGAAAAGATCAGTGAAACCAATGGCTGGTTCTTTGAAGAGATAAATAGAATTGGATAAACTTACACAAATCCATTAAGAAAGAAAAAAAGAGAGGATTCAAATAAATAAGATCAGAAATGAAAGAGGAGAAATAACAACCAACACTACAGAAATACAAAGGATTATAAAATAAAACTATGAAAAATAATATGCCAACAAATTGGACAACCTAGAAGAAATGGATAAATTCCTAGAAACATACAATCTTCCAAATGGAATCAGGAAGAAATAGAAAATTTGAACAGACCGATTTCTAGTAATGAAATTGAATAGGTCATCAAAAAACTCCCAACAAACACAAGTCCAGGACCTGATGGCTCCACAGCTGAATTCTACCAAACATTTAAAGAAGAGTTAATACTGGGGCCCTCAGGTGGCTCAGTTGTTAAGCGTCAGACTCTTGATTTAGGCTCAGACCATGATCTCACGGTTCTGACAGCGCACAGCTGGCTTGGGATTCTCTCTCTCCCTCTCTCTCTCTGTCCCTCCCCTGCTCACTCTTTCTCTCAAAATAGATAGGTAGTAAATATATATATCTTATATAATATATAAGATATTTAATGTTGTTATATTATATATTAAATACATTATATTTTATATATTTATTATATAATATATTATAAATAATATAATTTATAATTATTATACATAATATTAATATAATATTTAAAGAAGAGTTAATATCCATTCTACTAAAACTATTCCAAAAAATGAACAGGGAAGAAAACTTCCAAATACATTCTATGTGGACAGAAGTACCCTGATATCAAAACCACAAAAAGACACTGTGCCTGGGTGGCTCAGTTGGTTAAGTGTCTGACTTTTGCTCAGATCATGATCTCAGAGCTTGTGAGTTCAAGCCCCACATCAGGCTTTGTGCTGACACAGCACAGCCTTCTTCAGATCTTCTGTCTCTGTCTCTCTCTGCCCCTACCCTGATCACACTTGCACGTTCTCTCTCTCTCTCCCCAAAATAAATAAACATTGAAAAAAAATTTTTTTAAAGACACTGTAAAAAAAACTACAGGCAAATATCCCCAATGAACATAGATGCAAAAATCCTCAACAAAATACTAGCAAACCAAAACCAAATTCAACAATACATTGAAAGGATTATTCACCACAGTCAAGTTGGATTTATTGCAGGATGGTTCAATATTCACAAACCAATCAATGTGATATATCACATTAACAAGAGGGAGGATAAAAACCATGTGATCATTTCAATAGATGCAGAAAAGCGTTTGATAAAATACAATATCTGTTCATGATAAAAACTCTCAACAGAGTAGATTTAGAGAGAACACATCTCAACATAATAAAGGCCATAAATGAAAAACCCACAGCTGGCATTATATTTAATGATGAAACTGAAAGCTTTCCCTATAAGATCAGGAATAAGGATCTCCATTCTCACTACTTTTATTCAACATAATACTGGAAGTCCTAGCCACAACAATCAGACAAAAGAAATAAAACACATCCAAATTGGTAAGGAAGTAAAACTATCCCTATTTTCAGATGACATGATACTTTATATAGAAAACCCTAAAGACTCCACCAAAAAACCATTAGAAGTAATAAATGAATCCAGTAAAGTTGCAGGGTACATAATTAATATACAGAAACCTGTTGCATTTCTATAAACTAATAAGAAAGTAGCAGAAAGACAAATAAAAAAAATACTCCCATTCATAATTGCAGCAAAAAGAATAAAATACCTAAGAATAAATTTAACCAAGAAGGTGAAAGACCTATACTCTGAAAATATAAGACACTGTTGAAATAAACTGAAGATAACACAAACAAATGGAAAGATATACCATATTCATGGATTGGAAGAAGCAATCTACAAATTCAACATAATCCTTATCAAAATACCAATGGCATTTTTCACAGAATTTGAACAAATAATCCTAGAATTTGTATGGAACCACAAAAGACCCTGAAAAGCCAAAGCTATCCTGAGAAAGAAGAGCAAAGACTGCAGGTATCACAATCCCAGATTACAGGATATATTACAAAACTATAATAATCAAAACAGTATAGTAAAACCACAAAAACATACATAGAGATCAACAGAACAAAATAGAGAACCCAGAAACAGACCCACACTTATATGGTCAATTAATTTTTGACAAAGGTGGCAAGAATATGCAATGAAGACAGTCTCTTCGATGTATGGTGCTGGGGAAACTGGACAGCTACTTGCAAAAGAAAGAAACTGGATCACTTTTTTATCCCATTCACAAAAATAAACTCAAAATGGATTAAAGACCTAAATGTGAGACCTGACACCATAAATTCCTAAAAGAAAACATAAGTAATAGACTCTTAGACATTGACCTTAGCAACATATTTATGGATATGTCTCTTCAAACAAGGGAATCAAAAGCAGAAGTAAACTATCAGGTCTACAACAAAATAAAAACCTTTTGCACAGCAAAGGAAGCCATCAACAAACCAGAGAGGCAACCCACTGAATGGGAGAAGATATTTGCAAACAATATAACCAATAAAGAGTTAATATCTAAATTATACAAAGAACTTATATAAGCCAACGCTAACAAAATTATACTCTGATTAAAAAATAGGTAGGGGCACCTGGGTGACTCAGTCAGTTAAGTGTCCAACTTCAGCTCAGGTCATGATCTCATGGTTCTTGAGTTCAAGCCCCACATCAGGCTCTGTGCTGACAGCTCAGAGCCTGGAGCCTGCTTCAGATTCTGTGTCTCCCTCTCTCTCTGCCCCTCCCCCACTTGCACTCTCTCTCTCAAAATAAATAAACATTAAAAAATTAAAAAAAAAAAATAGGCAGAGGACCTGACTAGACATTTTTCCAAAGACATACAGATGGCCAACAGACACATGAAAAGATGCTCATCATCACTAATCATCAGGTGAAGACAAATCAAAACTACAGTGAGATATTGTCTCACACCAGTCTTAATGGATAGTATCAAAAGATAAGAAATAACAAGTGTTGGTGAGGACGTGGAGAAAAGGGAACCCTTGTGCACTGTTGGTGGGAACGTAAATTGGTGCAACCAGTATGGAAAATATTACAGAGATTCCTCAAAGAATTAAAAATAGAACTACCATATGATCCAGTAATTCTACTAGTGGGCATTTACCTAAAAAAAGTGAAGACACCAATTTGAAAAGATATAAGCACCTCTATGTTTATTGCAGTATTTACAATACCTAAGATATGGAAGCAGTCCAAGTATCCATCTACAGATAGATGAATAAAAAAGATGTGATATATATATATATATATATATACACATATACATATACATATTTATTATTCAGTCATAAAAAAAGAATGGAATCTTGCCA
Organism: Panthera pardus; assembly: GCF_024362965.1. Lineage (NCBI taxonomy): Eukaryota > Metazoa > Chordata > Mammalia > Carnivora > Felidae > Panthera > Panthera pardus. The sequence continues at coordinate 57,110,907 of NW_026526876.1, forward strand.
CTTGCAACAACATGGATGGACCTGAAGAGTATTATGTTAAGTGAAATAAGTCAGACGAAGACAAACACCACATGATTTCACTTATATGTGGAATCCAAAAAACAGAACAAATAAACAAAAAGCAGAAATAGATTCATAAATATGGAAAACAAAGTGATGGTTGCCAAAAGGGAGGGAAATAGGGGTTCAGGTGAAATAGGTGAAAGGGATTAAGAAACTTCCAGTTACAAAATAAATAAGTCATGGAGATGAAAAGTATAGCATAGAGAGTATAATCAATCATATTGTAATAATGTTTTTAAAAACCCTACGTAAAAAACATTATGCTTATAGAAGCAATCTCAAGTTTTTCATTAAATTTTTGAGAAACTTTATTTGGAAGTTTATACAAATTCAATATTTAATATCCTGAATGTTTTCTTTTCCTCATTATATTATATAAATACAAGTATTTTCACCATGCCCCATTATAGTTGCCTCCCAATCTCCTTTAAATTTATCCCAGTGTGCTATACAACTATTATTTCTATGGATGTCATGATATGAAAAAAGGTTCAGAAGCACTGCTTTAGCTTTATTTTTTATTTATTTTTTTTTTCAACATTTTTTTATTTTTGGGACAGAGAGAGACAGAGCATGAACGGGGGAGGGGCAGAGAGAGAGGGAGACACAGAATCGGAAACAGGCTCCAGGCTCTGAACCATCAGCCCAGAGCCTGACGCGGGGCTCAAACTCACGGACCGCGAGATCGTGACCTGGCTGAAGTTGGACGCCCAACCGACTGCGCCACCCAGGCGCCCCACTGCTTTAGCTTTAGATAGGACTCTTTACCTGGGGCCTCTCAATGGATTTCAGTGGGTGTGTGAAAAGCGCACATATATCTTTCTTGAGAGATAGTTAATACTTTTCATAAGTTCTCAAAGCTTAAGAACCAAGTGACTCAAGAATTTCAAAAGTTCCCCTATAATTTCATCCCCAAAGAAGTGATGTTACAAGTTAAGGGTTAAAGGAATTCCAATAGCACAACTAGGCCTCCATTATCACAGGTGGGAAGAATAAAGGTGCTATAAATAGAACTAGGAGGACTTCTGTCTCCTGCTCCCTCTTTTGGGACTCCTGCTCTTGGCCTCTCTCTTCTTAAATTCAACTAACATATTAAGAGGATTCTAGGGTCTTTTCTCTGTTAGAAGTAAATACTTCCTCAGATCACCAGAAAGTACAAACCAGGGTGGAATCCAGGGAAGACAGTATAGATTTCAAATGCTCACATTTGATCTAGCTCTGCAGCCAAAGCCTGAAAGGCAATGTTGTAAAATGTATATTTGCCCAGACCTCTTCCTCTGTGTTTCTAAAGCACTTTGCACATAACTAGACTTCTCCTATATATGTGTCTCCCTTGGGGGCCTAGCAGAGGTGACAAAATCCACAGTGCCACTCTGCCATACTGTCATTATTTGGTGTGTTTTTCCCTAAAAGGTTTTGAGCCCCTGAGAGATAGACTTTTATTTTGTTTTTAAAACAGTCTCTAGTATAAAATATACACTCAGTATTTTCTCAATTAATGACAAATAAATTAATGAACACGCACCATTAATTTCCAAATCTTAGTTTCCTAAAAAGGTTATATGCCAGGAAGAGATACTTCCTCTGTAAATTAATAAATTAATTTCCTGATACAAATAAACTTAATGTGAATCTGGGTACTTTATAATCCCAACTTTTTTATAATCCCAATTTTGACCAGGATTTTATCTTCTCAGATATGTTTAATAGAGATGTTCTATATCTTCCTACAGATGACACATCTCTTGACCACTGATCTACTTCTCTCACTGTTGAGAAAGGCATGAATCATACGTCTTTTTAGCCCTTTTTAGTCCCTTTTTGCTTGATGCTATTTTCTACACATAGGGTACACTCAGCAAAAGCTGACTGAACTTGGAACAAACTTCAAACAATAATAAAGTTATCTTAATTACATACAAGGCTTCACAGATTATATAGGAATTTACCATGCATTATCTCATTTGATCACAAGAATCCTGTGAGTTAGAGCTCCATTGTAGAAACCAATGCTCAAAACGTTTAAGCCATTTGCATAAGGTTTTACAAACTGGAACTAGAAGCCAGGTCTTCTGACTCTTACAGTAGTGATCTTTCCCACTGGGAGATTAATGGAATTCTCTCATCTGCCAAAAGAATTTCTTAATATTATGTTGACACAAAACTAGATAGGCAGTGTTGCTATCCTGAGTCAGTAAGAAAATCAACATACAAGTACATTAAGACCTATTGATCTGTATAATATTTTTTCTAGAACAATACTTTGGCTTATAAACCACGTGTTTCATTTGAGTTCATTCAGCTTTCAGCTATGTATATTTCTTACCTATGCATACAGCTTCCTGTGTGGTCTCCTAAGCATTGGTTCAAAGTTCTTACTTCTGAACTTTGTCTTGTCTTTTCCTGTTTACTTCGCAGCTCTGGGAAAAACACAGATTGTTTAATCTGTGAACCATACATCTTTGTTTAATTTTTGTCTCGCAGGCACTCTTGACCACCACCAGGGGGCAAAAGCCTACCAGCTGGCTTCTCAGCAATTCATTCTACACAGGACTGTACAGTACAGGGACCCTCAGTGTCTGATTCTTGATGGAACCTCCCTGCTAATTATTTCAACCGCAGGGCCCCAGGGAGAGAACAAAGGCTCAGCACAGAGGGCTCTAGTGGCACTTAACCATACAGCAGCCAGAAGGAGCACATGACAGTCCTGTCAGTTTAAAGGAAGCAATGAAATCCAAGAGAGTTTGAGTGACAAACAGGAGGAGGTGGCTTTAATAACTGCAAACTCCTTAATGTGTGTGTTTCCTCAGTTTTGATACATATGGTGGTATATTCCAGAGCGTCCACTCAAATTGAGAAATAGCTTTGTCAACTCTCTTTCTCTGTGTAAACAATCAATGATATTTGCATAGTGAGACTTCCCCCCTTTTTAAATCTTGATTTTTCATTACTTTCTTCGCTTATGGTCTGCTAATGGTTTATCTTTTTTTTTTTTTAATTTTTTAACGTTTATTCATTTTTGAGAGAGCAAGAGCAGGGGAGGGGCAGAGAGAAAGGGAGACACAGAATCCCAAGCAGGCTCCAGGCTCTGAGCTGTCAGCACAGAGCCCTATGTGGGGCTGAAACTCATGAACTGTGAGATCATGACCCAAGCCCAAGTCCGATACTTAACCGACTAAGCCACCCAAGCGCCCCATGCTGACGGTTTATCTTTTAGATTGTTCCTTTAAAATATTTAATAACCTACATTTCACATTTGTCTATGAAATAATGAAATCTAGAGCCGAAGGAGAAAAAAAAAAAATCTCAAAGAGCAAATGCTTTTTAAGAGAATTTCTTCCCAGCGGGAAGCAAGTGGGAGGTAAATAGCAGGTTGGACCCTTATAACTCTGTGAGCCCTGCTTTCTCGGCCTCCCGGGCTCATACAGTCTCTCTCACCTTAGGAATAATGAATGAGTGAGTCCTTAGGGGCCAGGGTAATAGAGGAAGTGTGAGGGTACCTACCATGAAGCTTCTCAGGGTATAATATGAAAAAGCTTTCTTTCTTTCATGAAGTCGCATCATAAAACATGGACTCTGAGATAGAGGGTGGTACAGCTTTGAAAAAGCCCCCGAGAGCCGGGTCAAAGGGGGATAAACTCGTCTCCTGGTCGCGCCACGAGGGTCTCCAGTCCAGTAAGTCTCACTCCCGCCTAGCGAAAGCCTTTGAAGCCCCGCGGAGCCCTTTCCCACCAGACAACGTGTCTGCCTCAGGATTTTCACCTCAGTTTCCTTTCTCTAAGATCGGTTAAGCTGCGCGCCCCCACCTCATAAAATGGTCGTCTCTCAGGAGTGGGGACTCCAAAGGCTCCCAGAACCGGGGCCCCTCCCCCCATCCCAGTTCACAGCCTCCGGGCGCGGGCAAACCGCGCGATTCCAGAGCAGAGGAGGAAACCCAGGAAGGGGCGGCGGTCAGAGGCGCAAACAACCGGCCGGCTTCCGGCAACTCAAGGGTTACGGCGAGGCGGCGGCGCGCGCCGAGGGGAGAGGCGGTTGCTGACAGGTGGCGCCTGCGCACTGGGAGCGCTCATTGTGCCCCGCTGCTGCCGAACAGCCCGCCCGCCCGCCCGCCCGCCGCCCGTTCGGCGCGTCAGTCGGCGAGAGTCCGGTGGTGGGTGCGGAGCCTGCGGCCGTTCCCTCGGCCTCTTCCTCCTCCCCGTTCCCCTCACCCCCCTCCCACACCCCTTTCCCCATCCCGGCTCCGTCACCCTCCCGCCCCCCATACTCAGGACAAGAATGCCCTGCCCGGAACAACCTAGCAGCGCCTAGATGGCTTTGGTCACGGTCCAGCGGTCGCCTACCCCCAGCACCACCTCCAGCCCCTGCGCCTCGGTGAGTCCCACCCGGCGGCCGCTCCGCTCGCTTCTGTCACTGCGGCTCCGCTTTGCCTCAGCGGGTCCCGCCGAGCGCCACTGCGCACGCGCCGCGCCGCTTCCCAGGCCTTGGCACTCGGCTGCCGCGAACCCCCCACACCCCCCATCTTTAAGACGAGCTACGGGACCTACGGGACGTTGGTTTTTGCCCCCATCACTCTGAACACCTGGCTCTCACAGTCCTCGCCCCGAACCCCCACCCCCGTGGCATGCTTTCCTACGGCTTGAACACTTCCTTTCGCGAATGAGTCATTCTTGCTTTTCACCCTCCCCCTTCCTTGTACCCTCTGTTGCTCTGCTGCAGGGAGAGGACCATGGGACTCCTGCGTTGCCCCTAACACACACCACATCCCTATACCCACACCCATTTCATGGACTCGTTCAGTATTCCCACCCTGCAACCCCTTCTTCAGGCTCTCCGGGGTATGTGCCTTTCCTCTAGTCACTTGCTGTCTTTCTTGGGCTCTGGTACTGTTTGGGCTTCATTGGATTGCTGAGCTGGTAGTTACTCCTTGGTTTCTTCCCTCCTCTCCAGCAGAGAGGTCTCTTTCTTGGACGTCTTACCTTTTCCCTAAGTAGTCCTGAAGCATCTGGCGCTGTTTGATAACCAGGGCCAATTCATTTACATCTTACAGGTATTAATGCCTTGCACTCATTGCTCATGATCGTTCTTGTTCTTGGGTCGTGTTTGTATGCTTCAGATGCGTATGCCAGTGAAGCATGCTTCCAGAAGGAAAATACCCAATAACCAGCCTTTTCCTGCTGGGCCCTTCTTTGACTTGGCTCCTAGCCCCACCTCCATCCCTTTACACCCCACTCTTTTAGGCTTTATTCTTGAAAATGCTTATTTAAAAAATAAAATATTGCATCAGTGGGGCGAAATGGGATCTTTAAAACATGCAAATGTTGTAGAAGGAAATAGAATGAAAATAATGAGCAACTGGAAAAGCCATCTTGAACTTCCTACAGAATTGTAATTTTTAAAACTGTGTTGGTGGATTTAGTAGTTTCAAGTTGCCAAAAGGTATTCACTAAACACTGTACCACCCTTCACTGTAAAACATCAGGTTATTCTTTATATTTATATGTTCACTGAGCTGTGGGCTTTGATATCTTGAAAATACAGTGACTTGTGATTTCAACATAGTTTCCTGAATTTCAAAATTTTGTTCTGTATAGTGGTGGTTTCTTTTTTTTTTCCCCTGAGCTTTCTTGTGAATTTTGTGTGACCAAATTGACAATTATATCCTAATTCTAGAAGTGATTATATTTCGGGGGTTAACTTGTATTGTTGCAGAGAGCAGAACTAGGATCCTTGGGTAGAAGTTCAGGGAGGCAGATTTTCAATGATTGTAAGGAAGAAGAATCTTGTAACAGTGGAGTGGACTGCCTTGCAAAAATAGTGAATGTCCGTTGCTTAAAGTATTAAAAGAAAAGATGGAGGACCTTTTGCCTGGAAGTTAGTATAAAGAATTCCTGCAGTGAGGGACTTCTAAGGCCTTTTCCAACTCTTAAGATTTTGTGATTTGAGAATAGTTGCACTTCAAAGGTGGTAAAACGTTTTTAAGGTCCTCTGGAGACAAGTATCATAGGATAGAAATTTAGTAAAATTTATTTATATGTAGTACTTTATGCTAGATTTTGGAAAGTTAACATTCCATCAGACCATTTTACTTCTCTTTACTAGTAAACCCTTTGAGAATAGTGGTCACTAGGTGTGATTTTGGCTGAGAAAGCAACTGAAAGTTAGTAGAGTCATGCAAATAAATACACTATAAACCAGTATTATAGTAACATCATTTCCCCTGGGCATTGTTTAAAACAGTTTATGCTATAATAATAACATACATACATGTATCGAGTTATCATACTAAATTCCTTGAGGTGAATGATTAGTATACAATAAGGCCATATCTACTTGATATGACTTAATTAGCCAAAACTTAGTTATTAGAATATTGAGGTATAGTAATAGTCACTTTTGAGATAGGTAATTAAATTGATCATGTGGTAAGCTCAGTTGTTGAGCTGATATTTCTATGTCTACTTACCATGGTAACTTGGTTATTTCAGTTGTGTATGCATGACCCTCGGAATCCTGGGATGTGTGTGTGTGTAACACTCAATAGTGTTTGTATGACTGATAAGCCAGTTACCTTTCCCTTTAAATTGTCTTCCTATTTCACTTCATCCAGCGCTGTGTTCAGCAGAGTTGTCTTGTGGTTCTTGTATTCCGATATTTGGCTGCTGTCTGACCTGCATATATTTGCTCTTGCATCTCTTGCTGCATGAATAGGTTAAGTTGTTTGTTTTAAAAGTAAAAGAGAGCAAAAAGAATCTAGAGAACCATGAAAGTAGAGATTTAATCTTGTGAGACTGGAGATTTAGATTTTTTAATTAATAATTTTAAGCATTTCATTTTACTTTTTCACTGTGGGAGGTGTAGGACATTTTAATACTGTCAGCTTTTCAATATTCATTTTGGGGATTAAAAAAATCTATTGATCATCTACTGGGTATGTGTGGCTGTTATAGATACTAACATGTATAAGACATTGACCCTGTCTATCAGGATCATGTAATCTTGGAGGGGGCAGAAAGAACAAATGTGAGATGAGAGGGTAGAAAAGGAGAGCGAGGGAAATGATACCGCATGTATATGAATAGCTGGTTTGTAATGGCCAGTATTGTCTGAATTCAGATTAAGATAAATTCACTACTGGCAATAGTAGAAGTAACAGTATCTCACATCTCTTGGGTTTTTGTCTGTGCCAGGCATCATGCCAAGTGCTTTACGTGGATTAACTCATTTACTCCTCACAATATGTCCAAAGGAAATTGCTATTATCCCTATCTTACAGATGAAGAAACTGAAGCAAAGAGCCATTAGGGAATGTGCCCAGTGTCACTTAGCTGTTGAAGATTTGTCTAACTTTAGAATTTTCCATCTGGTAATCAAAGAAAAGTACACATAGTAGGTGGATCTCAAACTAGGCCTTTAAGGATGGGTAGAATATTTATAGGCTGGGATAGAAGCTGGGAAGTAGAGAGTATTCCAGGTGGAGAGAAGCTATATTCCCAACACTTACAGGCAGAAAAGTACAAGGGATATCTGAAGGACTTAACTAGACCAGTTTGAAGAAGGATTTCTTTGGAAGAGTAGTAAGAGATAAAGGTGAAGAGGAAGCTGGGACTGCATAGAGACTCCTGAGCTTAGGAGGTTGAACATGATGGGGAAGGTAATGGAGAGTCTTCAGAGGTTTTGAGCAGATATAATCACAGTGGTGTTTTCAGAAAATTGATCTGGCAGCTGTTGCCAGAGAGATTTGAGAGAGGCAAAGGAAGGCCATGAGTGGAACCAGTTAGAGGCTATTGTGGTAGCTCAGGTGTAAGATAAAAAGGCCTAAACTGGGGATGTGAACTGGTAGTGGAAAGAAAGGGACAGATGTGAGGGATTATGGAGAAAACACAAAGGGCCTGGGAACTGACTGGATATAGGGGAGGAGGAATCAGAGATGCCAACTCTTGGAATGTATTGTTCTTCTAAGATAATAGATGTTTCCTAATTAATAGGAGGCAATTTAAGAATTATCTCTTTCCTTCTTTCTGGTATGAATTTTATGAGTGGATACCTATGTTGATCCAGGGTCATATAAACACAATGAAATACTATAAAAATATTTTACTTTTGTGTAGTGCTTTATACTTTTCAGAGTGTTTTTGTGTTTGTGATCTACTTTAAGTCTAGAGCAGCCTTATAAGTTATGCAGGACAGGTACCAAGGTTAAAAGACTTACTGAAGGTTACAAAACTGGTTGGTGTAAGAACCTGCACTAGAACTAAGTTCCTTGGCTCCTAGTCCACATTTCTTTCCATGGTGTGAAACAGCATATGAGTTTCTGATCCTGAGAACTTGACTGCCAGTATAGTAAAGAAATCAAGACTTAAGATACAATCAAGAACTCCTCTTTGCAGTTCATTTATATTGTAAGCTTAACTAGAACAGAATCATCTAGGTCTGTGCAAATCATTTTTAGGTGATACCCTTATTTGAAGCCTATTATCTCTTAGTTTATACATAATTCCTAAAACTTGGATATTTAGTTTTCTTATTCTTAGAAGATTATCAACAGCAAAAAAGGAATGGAAAGTGTGGCAAGTGCTGCTAAAGACAGGCTGCTAATAGTTCTGGGAAATGATAGCTGATGGTTTTATAGCAAGGGAGGAAGAAGATGATTTCTAAATAGCTGGCATAAGAAAAAATTTGGCAGTTATGAACTACTTAATGTGAGGACAAATCCCTCTCTAAGATGACCCTGAATAATCATAATAAAGCTTCATCTTATTTTCTCTTCATTTAAGCAGTCAGGATTGAGTGAATTGTACTTTTAGATAGACATCCATCCAATTCTCACTGAAGTTTTGATGTTTATAATGTACATTTTAATTAATCAGGAAATTTATTTACATATATGATACTTGATAAATAAGATACTATTAAATTACTTATTTATTATATATATTCAAATATGACTGCATCTTTCCCCAGAGAAAATAAAACCATAGCAAATATGAAATTGATTTATCTGAAGTATAAATACTTAAAAGTGATGCCTTTAAATTTTTAAAAGCTTTAGAAACTTTCTTACACTGTAGAAATAATACATGGGCAGTGTAGGAAATTTTAGAAAATATAGAAAAGCACAGAAAAGATAATAAAATATATGTGTTCTATCTATCTACCTATCTATTTATATATGTGTTATATCTGTATATATATAACATAGCTGAAATGCTGCTGTGTATGTAACTTCATATATATATATTTTTTTAAGTTTGAAATAAATCATAGATGTAGTACCATATCACTCAAATGGCTGCATTGAGCAGTTATATTATAACTCATTCTAACCATTCCGTTATTAGTAAACATCTGATTTTTTCCAAATTTTTTTTATTGCTATTTTAAATCACATTGCAGTGAACATCATTGGGCATAAATATTTGACAGCATTTTGGACCTTACTAAAATTTCAAGAAATAGAATTACTGGATCACAGACCAGCATAGTGTAAGAATACTCATTTATCCTAACCTTGTTAACACTGGATATTCTCATTTCACATTTAATCATTAGTAATTTTCAAAGATAATGAATAGTAGCTCGTTGGTTTTATGTATATCTTATTACTAGACAGGTTGAGTATTTTTCAAATCTTTATTAGGCGTTTCTGTTAACTTTTTTAAAAGATAGTTTTTTAAAAGATAGTTTTCGGGGCGCCTGGGTGGCTCAGTCGGTTGAGCGGCCGACTTCGGCTCAGGTCATGATCTCGCGGTCCGTGAGTGCGAGCCCCGCGTCGGGCTCTGTGCTGACAGCTCAGAGCCTGGAGCCTGTTTCAGATTCTGTGTCTCCCTCTCTCTGACCCTCCCCCATTCATGCTCTGTCTCTCTCTGTCTCAAAAATAAATAAACGTTAAAAAAAATAAAAAAAAAAAAGATAGTTTTATTGAGCTATCGTCTCCAAAGCCTAAAATAGACCCGTTTTAATAATTTTATAATTCAGTGATTTTTAGTAAAGTTACAGAGTTGTACAACCTTCACTATAATCCCTTATTTCCATTATATGAGCTATTTGGTCATTCTTTTCAGCCTGTGTACCCTCTTGATATATTATGAATATTAACTCTTCATTTATTAGCACTATGTGCTTGGAATTGTTTGTATTGCCCTTAGAATAAAGTCTACACTCCAGAGTTTTGCTAGCAAGACTTCTAATGAGCTAACCTTGCTTTACCTCTTCAGCCCTGTATCTTCCCAAGTTCCTGCCTTGCACACTGCTCAGTCAAGCTGACATGCCATGCTCCCTTTGATCTCTAGGCTTTTGCACATGCTGTTTCCTTTCCCTGGAACACTTTTTCTTCATCTCTTTACCTGACTAATTCCTACTCATCCTTCAGGTCCCAGCTTAAATGTCACTTCTTCTGGGAAGCTTCCCTGGCTCCACTCCCAGACTATGGTAGGTGCTCCTTCTATGCGCACCGTAGTACCTTATACTTACCCATCGTGGCTCTTGTCTCCTTAACATACTTGATTGTTTGACTACTTATCTCCCCAACTAACCTTTAAGCCAGGGACTAGGTCTGTTTTCATAATTTTGTATCATTAGGGTCAAAAATATTGGACATGTGGATCAGCAGATGGATGACTCGATGGATGTAGTATTATTCAGCAGTCTTTTCCATTTTAAGTTCTTCCATTGTTTTTAAGCATTTCTGTTTCCAGAAGCCTTTTAAGACTTTGGGTACATATTGCTAAATTGTCCTCTAGAAAGGCTGAATCAAACTTTGTAGACAAACTGTGAAATATGCCAGAGGTCAGGTGCATAAAATGTTGGCTCTGCTGTTCCCTCATTAGCCCTGAGTATCATCATCATCATCATCCATTTTCTTTATTATAATAAGTGCTGTTGTTTATTGAACACTTACTCTGTACCAGGCACTATGCTGAGTACTTTACATGCATTGTTACTTAATTTTTACATCACTCCTGTGGTTTAGATATTATTATCCCTATTTTACAAGGAAAATTGATGCTCAGAGAAGTAAAATGAGTTGCCCAAGTAAAATGAGTGATAGGCCTGATGTCTGACCCCAGACATTTTCCTCTTAACCTCTGCTGTTTTATTGCTTACATTTTTTTCAGAGGTTAAACATTTTTTTTTCAAATATTTGCTATTATATATTTTATATTCCCTGTTTGGTAAGTCACTCATGCGATTAGCCCAGCTTTCTCCATGGATAGTTATTTTTGCCATATTGATTTGTAAAGAATTTTAAAGTAATCTCTACACCCAATGTAGGGCTTGAACTCATGACACCAAGATCAAGAGTTGCATGCTGTACCGACTGAGCCAGCGGAGCTCTCCTGATTTGTAAATATTTTTTATACACTAAGAATATTAACCTTTTTCTGTTATGGTGGACATTTGCCTTGGTTTTTCATTTGCCACTTTGTTTTATTCATTTCGATGTGTAGACATTTAAAAAATTTTAATGCCATCAATCTAAAGTCTATGTGTATATGTTTTTCCATTGTTTTTCTGCTTAGTTCAATTTTCCATCATTAGAGAAATATTCACCTGTATTTCTTAAGTTTTTTAATAGTTTATTTTTATGTTTAACTTTTATCACCTGAAATTAATTTTACTACATGGTATGAGGTAAATATTAAACTTATTTTGTCCCAAATAGATAACAACTTGTCTCAGTGCATTTTATGAAACAATCACCTTTTTTTCTTTTCTTTTTTTTTTTTTAATGTTTATTTATTTTGAGAGAGAGCACGAGCAGGGCAGGGGGCAGAGAGCAAGGGAGAGAGAGAATCCCAAGTGTTGACAGCGCAGAGCCCCTCACGAACTGTGAGATCATGAACTGAGCCAAAATCAAGAGTCGGACACTTAACCAACTGAGCCACTCAGATGTTCCCCAATCACTTCTTTTTCTAATGGTGTATAATTCTACCTATGGGAAATACTAAATTGGAGTATAAGCTAGAATGTGTTCCATTGCTATTCCCACAGGAGTTTAGTTTAACACATACTACTTAGTATTCATTAAGAGTTGGATGGACAGACAATAAACTTAAACTAGCTTAGATTTAAAAATTTTGACTCAGGTGCCTTGCGAAGTCCAGAGCAAGAGCATGCCTTTGGTAATCGGAAGGCATCTTCAGGTTTCTTGTCCTTTCTATCTGGCTTTAAGTGAGAGGGAACAGATTCTAAATTATGTGCAGTCTGAAAAAGGTACCATGCAGAGCCCATACTGCTTCCTATATAGCACCATTAAATATCATTCCTAGTACCAGCAGCTTGGAAAAACAGCTTTACTGTTTTTCCATTAAATGCCTGCTGTTTTGCTGGCTACACATTGCCTGGCCCATCGTAAGCATTCACGTGTCCATTTTTTTTTCACCTATTTGCTCATTCATTCAAAAATCTTAGCTATAGTAAAGGAACTATTTCTAATAATAATAATAATAATAATAATAATAATAGTGTGATTATTGATAAGACCCTTTATCCAATCTGAAATATGCCAGAGCTCAAGTATACATGGGAGAGACCTAAGGAAGCTTGTTAATCAGCAAATATTTAATGAGTGCTGTTTTGCTCAAGTAACCCCATCCATTCTCTTCCTCTGGTTCTTAGCGCTGAGTCCTTTTCAGATTCTTTTACAAACTGCCCTCCATTTTCTTGTCCAGCTGAGCAGCACAGCTGCTGTTCACAGTGCCCTTCATTTTCCTGTTTGTCAAGAGAAAGTCCTGTGAGGTGATCTTGGCTCTGAAATGTAGTGAGAGGTCCCATGGTTCCCTAGATTTCCTGAAAGACGGGAAATATTTCACTTGCTGAATGAGAGAGGATATGCTTAGAAACAAATGGGGGAGAAGTAGCGTACTGTGTTCCAGCCTAGTTTTCATGAAGCTGTTTAATTTAATTTTTTTTTTAAAGGTAATTTAGTACCTTTTTGTACCCTGGGCTATACTCAGTTCCAGAGTTATCTATTTACTCATTCATGCCAGTGTCAAGGATCCAGCAACCTGTTAGTCCCTGGCTTCAGGAAGCCTTTAGAGTATAAGTAGAGAGATTGGTATTAAGTAAATAGTGTAGTAATCATAGATGATATAAGCCTTGAGGAGGAGAAAGAAGGCCACCAAGGGTTTCTTAGTTGAGGCTTCAATAGTGAGTGGGAGTTGGCTTAGCAGACAGAGGGTTAGGGGTGAGTAGCAGGAGGGAGGGAAGCATTCTCAAGCATGAACTTAAAACACAAGGGTAGAAATGGCAGATGTACGCTGGGAACCACAAGCAGTACAGTGCTGATGTCTTGCAAAGTGCAGAAAATAGGGCTGGAGAAGTAAACATAATTTCTTCTGAACTATAACATCTGTGCTGTTACTTTTACCTTTCATATAGTATGTCTGTTCTCTTGACTTTCCTGTAAAGCGAGTTTGTTAAAGTTTGTGATTAGGGGCAAGTATAACTGTCCTAATAGCTACCATGTTTCAAGTGTCTGCTGTGCTGTAGAAACTAGGTTCAGTGCTAAACAGGCATCACAACAACCATTCAAAGGAGTACCATTATCGTTTCTATTTTACAGATAAACTGATTTTCAGAGAGATGTCTAGATTCCCCCAGCATGGAGTGGCAGAGCTGGGATTTAAACTTTGCTTATCATACTCAGAAACAAACTACTAGACTAAATTATCTTCTGGATATTAGAGTTAGTCTCTCTTCCCAGGTGCTGTTTGATTTCTTCCCCCCTCCCTTTTTTTAAAGTCATTTTTTTCATGTTTGCCCTGTGTTAGTTTGGATCGCTGTGACTTGTGTCATTTTCCTGCTTATGCCTTTCTTGGTAGTTGATAAACTCATTTGAGAGCCTTCTCAGACACTGTGGAATGATATAAAGCATTATCTTTGTCTTAGAATTTTCAGGTCTAGTGGGGGAAGGCAGCATAACCAAAAAAAGTAGTATAGTGAGGGCAATGGGAGAGGCAAAACCAAGTGTGTACAAGGAAGAAGATACCACTTCCAAAAGGAATAATGGATAGGGAATGTGAAACAGTAATTGGAAAAGATGGAGGAACAAAAGATCTTTGCGACTAAGAAAATGAAAGATATGTTATTTACTTCTAAATATTAATCCCTTCCAGTTCCATTCATAATTAGAAGCAAGTTTTTTTGTTTTTGTTTTTTTATTTTCCTACAGGGTGGTTATTGTGAGATATTGCTGTCTAAGGCATGGTAGCCTGATAATCAAGCTTCTTTTATCTTTGGCAAATGTGTATTTCTGAGTGTTACCTTGCCTCTTACCTACTCTTCCTCTCCCAACTCCATACCTTCCCCTAGTGAAAGAAAAATATAACAACTTCTTTTTCACTGCTTCAGACAGATAGGGGGATATATGAAATTATATTTATTGAAGTTTAAGGAAAGATGTCTTTGTGCAACGTGCTCATTGGAGCAATGATTTTCCGATTATTACTTCAGACATTTTTATAGAAACAGCAACAACTTGGGAGAGCCCTTTTTTTTTCACAGTTATGATACTTAACATGTCTCAAGCAAAATTAAAGTAAACCACATGTTAGCATCTCATGACGCATCTTAATCTGTTAAGGAAGTTCATTGATTCTTTGGGGTTTGAGAAAGAGATTGTGGTTTAGAGTAAAAATAGTATCTATGATTCTAATATATACCATGTGATGGGGAAGCCCTAATAGTATTTTCATTTCTCTCTTCTTAAGCTTCAAAAATACCTATAGCAACATGAAGCAGTCCACTGTAGTGGTTAATAGTGTAGGGTCTGGAAAATATCTGCCTGAATCTGAATCCTGACTTTACAATTTACTAGACTTAATAAATAAGTCACTTCAGTGTTCTATGCTTCAGTTTGCCCATCTGTAAAATAGGAGTAATAATAGTACTTCTTTCAGAGAAATAAGCATTAAATGAGAGAATGCCTTAGTACTATGTCTGGCACCAAATAAGCATACATTCATGGAGTATTAGTTGTTTTTACGATGATGGTGATTTAGGATGGCTATTTGTTTATTAAGCAATCTTTCATTAGAGTACACATTTAGTGGAGAAGATACTTTCTTTATGACAATAGAATTCAAACAAATAGCCCGTTTCAGGGGTTAGTTTCTCTGTATCTTTTTTCTTTCTGTTTAATTATTTTTTACTTAGCAATAGCTTTATTTTTTAAATCAGGGAGTCTCTGCTCTAGTTGCCAGTCTCCCGGCAGAGTATGTTGTGTGTGATTTTGTAATGACCCTGGAGCACCATACAGAATCATTAATGCAACTGTAATCTTTAAAACTCTCCTTCCCTTGAGAGCTTATCAATTTACTAGGCCATGCTTAGCAGCATATGAATTTATTAGATGTTCTGCTATATGGTAGGATGGATCATTGGAAGTGGTCATCGTAGTTTGGATAGTCAAATAATAGGCTGTGTTGGTGTTTTTAATGATTGAGGCTATAAATCATGTGGCAAAGTAGAACAGAAATTTACAGATATTTTTTAAATATGCAGAATCTGAGGACACTGAATGTATTCATGGGTTTAAATATATCTTTGTACAAAGAAACAATAGGTGAGAAGAATGATCTGTCTAATTCAGCTATACCAAACAGTTGGGAGTTGAAATTGAATGCAGCTTTTAGAAGATGTATTTCTAAAGCAACTGAATGGTGATATAACAAGAGGTCTTTGGTTCAGGCTTTGGCTGCATTTTGATTATAGTTTTTATTATTGAACCCTGTTAGAAAATAAGACAACCTATTTCTTCTTTGAGAGAGTACTTTAAAAAATTGCACTAAGTTTTCTATGAGCACAGTATTTTGATTCTTCTTCTTGATCTATCTTATATAAGCTGCAACTTTTCAACTGTGAGCATTTTTTATGCTGATTCTGTGGTTTTCAATTAAACTTCAAAGGAAACTATACTGACTGTAAAGGAAGTCTGGTTAGACAAGATGTGGCCGAAAAATCCAGGAACTCCTCCACTTGCTTACAAAACATTTTTGCAGGGTATAGAATCTTGAAAATTAAATATAGGGCTTTTAGGAGAAAGAAGATATTCTTAGGAGATTTCCATTTAAGCACTGTTTTATGGAGCTTTAATCCAAAAGATTTTAAAAATTAAGAGAGTTTTATTAATTAAACCATAAAGTCTTATTTTGTTTCTGAAAAATGTCTTATAGAAGACTGTAGTTATGGCACAAAATGAAAATCATTAAAGGCACAAGGTTGATTTGAACCTCTGTACTGGGTGAGCTTGTTTAGAATGCCAGTCTGCCAAAAGTTAGAAATAGAGATATCGCTCACCAAATTAGTCTTTCCTTTGCTTCCAGCTGTCCTTTCAGGTGATTCAAGGCACTCAGAGGAAGACTGTGCTTTACAGGTCCCAGCCTTTTTCTTTCTTTTTCTCATAGATTTTTTTTTCACTTTATTGGATTGCACTCATTTGCAAAACATTTAAGTGTACTGTGCACAAGACTTTGTCATTTAAGCTACTAGTAGTCTACCCTTTTTAAAACAACTTGCCTTATCTTAAGTATGTGATCTAGAAAATTAGATGATTGAGATTCTGTGTTTTATTCTCTTCATCTGCTGATATACTGAAATGTCCCATTTCATTTTGTACTTTTTTATTCTGTATTTTATTTGTGGCTCACATTTCGGAAGTAACCATGATAGTGATTCTCTAATTAGAAATTCTCTAATTAGTGATTCTCTTTTCTGCAATAGTTGTGTGGACTCCAAAGTGAAATCTTATATAGAATTAGATCATATATGGTCCTGCATTCAAAGAGGAAGGAAAAATTATTGAAACGGACAGTTGCCTTTGGAAAATATTTGAACACACACAAATGTTCTTGGAAAATGTATGGGTCAATAGTAGAGAAAATGCCTTATGAGATAGTCATTTCTTAACCCCTCCCTAAAGTTAGAAAGTTCTCTTTCCTCATTTTGCTTTTTACCTACTGTACTTGATTTGTTACTGACTTTCTGAAATATAATTTTGGAAGTAGAGAGCAGAATTTTTTTTAAGATTATTAGGTAATGTGACAGTGATATTGAAATAATGAGGTTTTTTTTGTTTTGTTTTATTTTTTTAATGCTGCTAAACCTTTCTTGATTATATTCCTCTGAAGAAAAAGTATTTTATACACTGGCCCTCATTCAGTATACTTTTCTCCCTGCCACATCCGGATCCAAAAGGACAGTTTCCCTCTCTGGCTAATTTAATAATGATTTTATGTCTTAAGAACTTGTTCTCAAGGAAGTAGGCTGCATTATAGTATAGTGATTAGATTGGCTTTAGGTTCTGGACTCAGATTCTGAAGTTAAAATCCCAGCTCTCCCACTTACTAAGTACTGACTTTGGGCAAATCACCTTTCTAAGCTTCGCTTCCTTATCTTATAGAATTACTGTTGGCTTTCACGAAATAACTGAATGACTGCTTAGCACAGTGTTTAGCATTATAGCATAATGAGTGTTCAGTAACTGCTCGTGATTACTGTTGTTAAGTAGATTTAATTCTTTGCTTTTTGCACAGTATTACATACATACTTAATTTTAAGAGATTATGATAGCTTGGCTACCAAAGCATATTTATTTTAGGTGATATATTTGGGTCTTTACTGAATTGTGTCCAGTATGTTGTATTCTCAGATGTGTTACTTTATGAGAAGTTGTATACCCTGGATTAAAATGGACACAGCCATCTTTGTAATGGTAATGAAGTAATGTGTAATTGAAGTATATTTGAAGATGGTGAGAACTGTAGTTTGTGGTTACCTACAACTACCATTACAGCTATTAAAATTCTCTTCAGATAAAGATAGGGTGAACTTTTGCACTGAGTGTATGTCCAAATATAATGTTCAGTGGGCACAAATGGGTGATATTTAAGATAATTCAGCCCTTCGTTTATATTATTTTCCAAGGAATTCACGAGAAATAGTCTTCTGGTAGTTGAGATGTGTGTCATTTCTTGGAACTGCTTCTAGTGAAAGTCTACATTATTTAGCAATTCTAAATGACAGCCATCTTGAAAGAGCCCCCAACATCATCCCCCACCTGTGACTAATGAGATTTTTGTGAAATTCTGGCTTAATAGCTTTGGCTATCAGAACCCTAAACCTTTTACCAGTAATGTGCAGTAGTGGTGTAAGCTTACCTTGCTAAGACTACAAAATCACAACCCAAATTTCTTGTTTTGGGGATCTTGGATACAATAATTTTTATATTTCTTTGCTACTTCTATGGGGGAAATGCAGGAAGTTTCTTGAAACCTTTGATTACTGTCAAAATCTTAGTGTTTATTTATAAATATTGCCTCCTAGGGTTTCACAGAATTTCAGAACTGGAAAATTGACTACTCTGACTCTTTCACTGTTAGTTTCCAGAGTTTGGCCTCAGGAATAAAGTTTAGAATAACTCCTTTCTTGAGCAGTTTTAGGAGAGTTTTTGCTATACTAAAAACCCTACACTTTGTCTTAGGTAGGAATTGATTGGAGGTTTTCTAGAATGCTAGGCATTCAAGTGGCCACCTGGGTTCTAGGCTAGACATACATTGAAATGTAATATAGAAGGTCACATATTTAAATATGGCAGTGGGATTAGGCAGATGAACAAAATTAGTGAAACTGGCCAAATGGGGCCTGTGATAATTTGGAGACTAAGAGCTCTATTATCAGGGGCTGGCGGTTGTAACAAAGTGAGAGTGTAGATACAGTGTTTCCAGAAAAGTCTTCTAGTTCAAGAAATACTAGTAATGCAGATTGTTATGTGAAATCTCCTGATTTTTAAATGTTGGCAACTGAATTGGCTGGAAATGATTTTGGCTGCAAGTAACAAAAGACCAAGTTTAAATCATAAGAATATTTTTGGTTTATGTAACAGAAAGTCCAAGATAGATAGTCCAGGACTACTCAGTAGCTGAACAATGTCATAAGGATCCAAGTCCTTTATAACTTTATGTTCTGCCATTAATAGTATACTGATTCCCATCTTAATGCACATTAAAAAAGTATCTGTTGTAGCTCCAGGCAGCCCAGGCAGTACATCCATGTTTGATGCAAGAAGAGGTAAAACGGTACACTGCCAGCATTTCGCTGATTGATTGATTGATTGATTGATTAGGAAAGTACAAATTTTCTCTCAAACAAACCCCCCATTCCTAGCTGACTTCTCTTTTAGTCTCTGGCCAAAACTAGGTTACATGATTACCTAGGTGCAAGAGAGCCTGGGAAGGCAAGTATGTGACTTTCCAGCTTAATCATTGAGTGGCAGGAAGGGAGAAGGATATTTGCAACAGCTGTTTCAGACTTTGTCTATCATAACAACTAATGAAGTTTAATTTTTTTTTAATGATTATTTTTGAGACAGAGATAGATAGAGTGTAGGTGAGGGAGGGGCAGAGAGAGACAGTGAGACACAGAATTCAAAGCAAGCTCCAGGCTCTGAGCTGTCAGCACAGAGCCCAAAGTGGAGTTCAAACTCACGAACCGTGAGATCATGACCTGGGCCGAAGTCAGACGCTTTACTGACTGAGCCACCCAGGCGCCCCACAACTAATGAAGATTTAAAGGAATGTATCCTGAGGGCTAAAGAGAGCTTATCTGTGGCCCCAGATTTATCTTGTGGGCCACCAGTTTGTGAATACTTTATAACAGTATTTTTTTTCCCCCATTTACTACTCACTCCTGACTTACATCAGTTAGTTATTTTATTAGGTTTCTAGGATAACTTGGTGGAAAAGAAGCATCTTTTTGTAATGTGGAAAGAGTGTTGAACTTGAAATGAGAAAACTTGAGTTTAAGTACTGGTATAAAGACTTACTGGCAGAGCAATACTGGACAAGTTTGCTTAATCTTTCTGAACTTCTCATTTCCCATCTGGAAAATGGGCATATTGCAATAGAGCATAGTAGTTGAATGCAGAGGCTTTGGAATCAGAAAAACCCAAGTTGGAATCTTACCTCTGCCAAGCAAGTTGCATGATCTCTCTGCCTGTTAATTCTTTTGTAAAACAGGGTTAATCGTTGTACCTACCTCACAGAGTCTTTATGAAAACCCATGAGACACAGTGAAGTCCTATCACAGACACAGAGGAAGTCCTATCCTCCAGAGTTCTAAAGTTAGCATATAAGGCAAAAATCAAATTATAGTCAAAATTATCCCTGAAAAATATCTCTTAAACCACCCATAAAGAACAATATATATGGTTTTGGGCATAAAACTTTGTAACTGAGACTGTCTGAGGGGATGTGGTTTCTTTCATCTCATGCTCACTTTGTTACATGCACTTGTTGAATGTAATTGCAGGTAAAATCATGTGCACTGTAGGATAACTTATATTTTCATTCGTATTTACTCTCTTCCAAGCACATGTAATCAAATTAGCATAAATGAAATGCACAATTGTTGCAACTCCAGAGTTATTATGAGGTACTTGTCACAGAACCTGGGCCTTTTAAGTCTCCCATAATGGTAGCTGTTATTTTTACCATAGGTATAGCACATGATGTGTGAAGATGATGAAATTTAAGTTGTCTAGGGCTCATCTAGACTCCTGATGTGCAATATGGACCAAAGATGGGTTTTTTTCTGTCACACTAGCCAAAACTTAGACAAAGTGATAATGTCACTGTTGAGGGATTAGGACAAAGATTATCAATTGTATATCAAGGGAAAATTCTAACATAACTGCCTCCAAATATATTGGCCAAAGTTAATATGATCTGAAGAAAATATGCTAATTTTCTTTTATATGTATATTTTTTTAATTTATTTTTTTTTTAACGTTTATTTATTTTTGAGACAGAGACAGAGAGAGACAGAGCATGAACGGGGGAGGGTCAGAGAGAGGGAGACACAGAATCTGAAACAGGCTCCAGGCTCTGAGCTGTCAGCACAGAGCCCGACGCGGGGCTCGAACTCACAGACCGCGAGATCACAACCTGAGCCGAAGTCGGACGCTTAACCGACTGAGCCACCCAGGCGCCCCTTTATTTTTATTGTTTAAATTTTGAAGTGTATCATTTATACAGAGGAATATTTTTATTTTATTATTATTTTTTAACATTTTATTTATTATTGAGAGACAGAGAGAAACAGAGCATGAGCAGGGGAGGGGCAGAGAGAGGGGGAGACACGGAATCTGAAGCAGGCTCCAGGCTCTGAGCTGTCAGCACAGAGCCTGACACGGGGCTCAAACTCACAAACCAAGAGATCATGACCTGAGCCGAAGTCAGATGCTTGACCGACTGAGCCACCCAGGCACCCCTATACAGAAGAATATTTTTAAAGAATATTTTTATTTTAATGCAAATTTTTTTTTTTTTTTTTTTTTTTTGCTTCCTTTCAAATTTATGATGTAAAGGTTTTCAAAGGACAAAGTGATATTAAGTGGAGTGCAAGATGTTAGGGTTAGGAAACCCTAATGATAAAATTCATCTGGGACTCATTCATCAAGGATGTTAACCATTTTCAACTAAAGCTATACTGAGCCATAAATAGCTACTGGTGATCTGTTTTACAGTGTTGACACATATGTCCAACAAGATCTTGTACCACTGACAAAAAGTACTTTTTTGTACTTACATTTGTAGCTTAAAATACTTAGGACTTAAGTTGCTTGGGTCATATTGGAGTGCTCAAATATAATGAATCATATATAGGGTAAGGTATAAATATAGCTTAAGAAATTGCCATATAGGAAGACAAATAGGACACCCCCTTTTCTGAGAAGAATTTACTTTGCAGGTTACAATGGGCAGGGGTGCAGCCTCTGAATGTTTTTCTTGAAGATCCAAAATTTTAAAATAAGCTTAAGAGTGATAGACAGTAAAACTCTTAAGAGCAGTAGTGTGCTTTTTTTCAAGTGTTATCCAAGTGTTTTCTACTGAATGTAAAGTTGTCTAAACTTGTACCTTATCACTTGTTGCTTGGTATAGGGTTGTCTTGTTTTTAAACAAAGGAGGAAAATCTTGTTTTAAGGTGACTCATATAGTGATGTAGTACATTAGTAACAGGGTGGTGTTTCTTTGCTCAGTATGAGCATTAGTAATAACAGACACTGGCAACTTTCCCATATAATTTAATTCATATTTGGGAATTCTTAGGAATCTGAGTGTACAGGGACCTGGTTCCAGAAAGTCTTAATAGTAAGAATGGTTAAGTATGACTGCTATGTGACCATGGGAATTTAAGGTGTGACGTTTATAATATATGAGTTATAATTAGCTTATACTTCTAAAACTTTAAATATCTCTCAGTCTCTCTTATCTGTGATTATTTTTTTCCTGCTGTCCTTTGAGACTCATTCATTTATGATTGGCTGATTTATCCATTTACAGTTAATTAAATTCAGCTTCTGAGTCTTATTTTATGTTTTTTTTTTTTTTTTTTTTTTTTTTTTAATCTTACTGTGGTTATGGAACTAGGCCTAATGGAAACTTGATTTTGGTATCTTTATAGCTATACAGATATTGCCATGATACCTGGAAATACTGTTTGCTAGTAAAAAGAGGACAGGTATGGATAACTGGAGATATACATAGACATTTATTTTCCTAGTTACAGAGATTTAAGAGATTTTTATGATTTCCTGTAAGAGAAATTGTATTGAAACTTAAACTCAAGCCATTTTTACAGTAATGAAGAATATAGTTTTTAATAATCTTCTATAACTAAGAGAGGCTTAGAGAAACTCAATGAAAACCTTTGGAAAAGGATTGAAACATGATTAAGATTTTGGCAGGATTGATGCATTTTGACTCTTGATTGATTGGCGGTCTTGGAGATAATCAGAGAGTTTTTAAAAGTAACAAAGTGTTTAAGGCCAGATGTTGATGAAAAATAGCCAATTTGGGTTTTGGACCTTAGTGTTTTCTTTATTTCAATTAGTTAAGGAGTTCTAGGATATAGGATAGTAAGACTAGTTCTTTTGACAGACATAACAGAGCTTGTATATTTGAAACACTGTTGTCTAGTCCCTAAAGAAATTAGATAACATACTTGTGCAAAAGATGCAACATTTGCTTAGCATCTTTGGAGCTGCTGTTCTTGGCTTTGCCCTTAGCTCTTCTAAATATCTCCAAGGAAGCAAATCTTCCTTTGAAGGTAAATTTGATTATTGGCAATAGCCAGAAAAATTTGTATCCATGTCTGATGATTAGTAATTAACCAAACCAAAACTTCTTAATCGAGTGTCTTTTATATTTCAGGCCCTATGGGTACAAGAATGTCTGAAATAATTTGTCCCTGCTTTCAAAGCTGTGGGACTTTGGTGGATGTGGATGGTGCATAATCTTGGGGCAGAAACCACATCTAAAAACTTGTCTAAGGGTTTTGGCAGAGAGATAAGAACAGGGAAGGGGCCCTAAGTCACAGAACCTAATTCACAAAATTAATAATTTCAGTAAAAGAAGTAAAGGAAATGAAAATAGGGGCACCTGGATGGCTCAGTCAGTTAAGCGTCGGATTCTTGATCTCAGCTCAGGTCTTGATCTCAGGGTTGTGAATTTAGAGTTAAAAAAAAAAAAAAGCCTTGTGTACAAGATAAATTTCTGTGAATCCAGAACTGGCTTAAACACAGTTTCCAAGCAGATATTCCCAAAATGTTTCAAGTAGTGAGAAATCATAGAACCTCTCAAGATGACTATTTGAAGAGAATATTCATTTAAAAATATACATTCTGTTTTGTTGGTTAAAAAAAGAAACTTTCATTAGTTTATTATTTCATATATTTAAATTGAATATTTTTACCTTGAGAGACATTCTCAAAAAGTATCACCATGTATGGGGCGCCTGGGTGGCTTAGTAAGTTAAAAAAGTCCAACTCTTGATTTCCGTTCAGGTCAGGTCATGATCCCAGGGTTCTGGGATTGTGCCCTGAGTTGGGCTCTGCACTGACATGGAGCCTGCTTGGGATTCTCTCTCTCTGCCCCTCCTCTGCTCAAGCCTGCTGGTACACTGTCTCTCAAAATAAATAAATAAATAAATGTATATTTAAAAGTAATGTATAAATGTATTTTAAATGTATATTTAAAATAAATGTATATTAAATATATATATACATATATACTTTTTAAGTATTTGCCCTGTAAATTAACATAGATTTTGTCTATTGTTTCCTGGCTCTCCTAGATGCCTCTACCACTTACTTTTTTTTTTTTTTTTTCTAGGCTAAAAAAGACAGTCTTCTTTCCCAGCAAATATGAAGGGGAGGGAAGGAGAAAGAGGTAGTAAAACTGAAAAATATTTTGAGCTGATCCATCTCAGAGACAGAGTAGTTAAAATTAGATACTTTCCCCTCCTAAAGATGTTAAATGATAGATATAGCCTTCAGAGTGAAAAGAACAAATTATTGAAGTTGTTTTTAGGGGAACAGGAAGTGGATGATAAATAAGGTGAACTTACAATTTATTGTCCAAACTTATAATTTATTACCAAATAATGAGAATGAAAGGGATGCTAGTAATTATTTCACTGTGCAATAGCTGTTAATGAAGATATACAAATGGGGACACATGGTGACCCTAGTGATAAAGCTAGAATTTATCTTGGTATTTATTGGGTGAGTTTTCACAGAGGGGGAGAACATTTATTTGGAATATGTTCTTATTATATTATTTTGAAATCACAGCATTTCTTTGTTTTCTCTTAACAATTTTATACACATATACATCTTTATAGAATTATATTGGGGTTATTTGGTTAAGGGTCAGCCTCCCTCATTAGACTGAGGTCAAGAGATTTTCTTGTTCATTTTTGTGACCTCCTTAGTATCTGGAATATTAAAAATATGTAGTAAACATATGTCAGCAAAGGAATGTTAATCTTAATTATAGCCTTCCTAATTACTAAAATAAGATGGTTCTGGGGCTGATAATTTTACCTAACCAGGTTGAATGTACTGCTTGTATTTTATAGTATTAAATAGGTTGAGAATGAATATTTACATTTATAGGCTGTGTTTTACATTTGTTATAGAGAAAATTTAAAGGCTGGGAATGAAATAACATATAATTAAATTCATGAAAAAGACCATTTGGAATTAACCAGCAGTAAAGTGGGTAGGAGTGTGGTTGAATTGACTTTATGAACAGAAGAATATGATGTGCAAAGACAAGACAGTAATGACCATTTGTAGAAATACACGTGATTTGAGTTGACAGGAGTGGAGAGTATATGTTAGGATTGGACATAGAGGGAGATGAGACATAAGAGGCCAGATCATTAGGAGCCTTACATGATATGTTAGGAGGTTGAATTTTATCCTGAAAACCTTGAGGAAATATTGAGGAATTTTAAACAGAGGGGTGATGTGATCAGATTTTGCACTTTAGAAAGATAGCTATCTGAAAATGTATTGGAGGGAAGTCAGATATATTTAGTTACTAAATTGGTGGGCAGAGAGAATGTGTATGAATGTGAATGAGTATTGCTTCAGTGTTTCAGGTTTGGGCAGCTGGGTAGAGAGTAGTGCTATTCACCCAGCTGGAGAGTACAGGAGCCATTTAGATGATAAGATGAGAAGTGAGCATCTTGAATTGGAGGTATATATGAAACAACCAAGGGAAATTCCTAAGTTGGATAGATATATTTGCTGCTCATCAAGAAGATCTAGGCTGGGGACAGAGAAAATATTTGTGACCACTTATTAAACTTTTGCTTAAATGTGTATATATTTTGTAGATGTGTAAATATCTGTGGTAAATGCATTATATATATTATGTCATTTAATCCTTATGCATAGGCATCGTTATTCTCATTTTATAGATTAGGAAACCAAGATCCAAGGTTACACAGTTAGTAAGTGGCAGTCACTTATTGACTCTAAGGCAGGTTAAAAGCATGAGAATGTGACTGATTGATTAGGATGAATATATACGGTGGAGACAAGTGGACGACTGAGAGGTGACTAAGGTATGGAATGAGTGAAGCACTAAAAGTGGACTTTTGAGGACCTTGGACATTTGAGAGGCTAGTGGAGGAAGAAGATCTTACAGATAAGACTGAAAAGAACATCAATAAAAAGAACAATAATTTGAGCAATGTTACTCAAATTATGTTCCTCAATTAATTTGTCATATAAGATGGTTCTTTAAAAGGGAGAGAAGGGTTCTAGAGTCAAGTAAGTTTGGGAGACACTGCAAAACCCCATCTTGTACAGTCACAATGAACTCTGGTATTGATATGAGAAATCTGAGAAATCCTGTAGTAAGGAAACTTGTTTAACTTAGTACCACATTTCCCAAACCTGTTTCATCATGAGTCTCCTCCCCCCACCACCTTTTTTTTTGTGTGTGTACATTTCATTGACATCCCAGAACTGAAGAATTCAAGTGAGTATGGCTTCACAGACTCTAAGCAAAAAGGGAGTTTCAGGAAGGAAGTGGTCACTGTTGGATCATGTATCTTGGAGAGGTCAACAGAGTAGAAAGAGTAGGCAGTCAGTTACCCTGGTAGTTAGGGCGCTAGTGACCTATAAGAGAGCAGCTATGGTACAGTTGGTGGTCAGAAGACCATTCTGTTGCAGAAGGTTAAAAGATAAATGAATGGTGAGGAAGGGGAGGAAGCAAGCAGAGATTGCCCTTTCCAAAACGTTGTCTCTGAAGGAAAGGAGAAAAAAGTAACTAGAGGAGAGTTTCAGGTAAAAGAAGGGCTTTTGTGTGTGTGTTATTTGGGAGAGATTTGAGAATATTTCTCTGCTGAGAGGAAGGAGTCCTTAGGCAAGAAAAGGGGTCAAGATGTAGTAGGGAAGAACAGATGATTCATGGAATAACATCCCAGAGGAAATGGGAGGAGAGAGGTTCCAGAGGACAGATGGAGAGATTAGCTTTGGAGGGGTGGAAGTATTAAACTGAGCTCTAATACAGTAATGCCCTTAGGGGCATCTTTTCCAAGTAGGATTGTGCTCTTGGTGTTTGTGTTTGTGGCTACTTTTTATAGCTTTACTGAATCTTCTCCCTTACTGTCATAGTGTCAGCTGTTACTTCCTGCTGTCATTGTGTCTTTCTCTAGTAGCTCTTTACTTCTACTAATTTGCTGCTTTACAAAACAAAACAAAACAAAAAAAACATTTGTTGCTTTATGTCCGCTTCCAACTAGAAAACAAGGAAGCCAAGCTTCGCAGAGTTGAATAGGAAGTAAGAATAAATAAACTGAAGGTTTAAAAGGCATGCAACCCTAAAGCCCCAAGAGATGGAGTTTATAAGCTTTGGGATATGTCTTTTCTGTATTTAGAATCCCTTTTTTTTTAGGGGAGGTGTTAGATTGGAGTTGCTTTCAAATTTCTATGTTTTCCAGATAGAAATACCAGATAAGGAACTACTAGAAGTTTATATATACATATGTCTACTATCTCTTTATTTCTCTACTTTTTAAAATTCTAAAAGCCATTTTTCTCATTTTGAAAAGCTTCTTGATGGTAAATATCTTAAGCTATATGTTGTTCATATAAAATCTCTTCAGTTTAAGGATATTTTTAAACTAGAATCTAGAAAAGTAATGGGACAAACAGGACAAAAAGTATTGAATAATAACCATTAAAATATGCAAGAGTAGGAGCGCCCAGGTGGCTCAGTCGGTTAAGCCTCCAACTCTTGATCTCAGCTCAGGTCTTGATCTCAGGGTTGTGAGTTCCAGCCCTGCATTGGGCTCCACACTGGGTGTGAAGCCTTCTCTAAAAAAAACGTGCAAGAGTAAATATTTTTCAGTTAATACTACCAAGTATTTGTGGTGTGGTCTATACTGAGGACTTTTGATTTAAGTGGGTCACCATATAACAATGCAGTCCTGTTCTGTGCTTTTATAGCTATATATGGTTCTTTTGTCTGCAGCTGGACATCCCTTTCATTCAAATGAGAAGTCTGGAAAATCTGTAGTTAACCTTCGGACTGCTTTTCGCAAGTCATAAGTTTGGAGGCTATTTTTTTTTTTCTATGACTAGGGTACCTGTTTGACATTTTAGAATTTATTTAGAAATGTATTCAATCTGGTGGGTTTCATCCAGATAACATAGTGCAGGGAAGTGTTTGTAATTAAATGTAGTCACTAACCATCTGCATTAAACACATGGGAACGTAGCAACATAGATTCATAGGCTTCATCTCTGTCCCACCAAATCTCTTTTAATGAGGTTTAGGACTGTGAGTTGTTAAACTGCTCTTGGGTGATTCTGGTAGGCACTAAAGTATGAAAAACTGGTACCAGGGATCTAGCCTGTGATTAAGTCTGACCCAGACCGATTCTTCCATTGAATGTGACAAAAGTGTCCATGGTCAGGACCTAAATCAAATGAGTACATGACCAGGTGTTTTTCATAGGATGATCTTTTTAAATTTTGTTGAGACTTGTTATTTTTAAACAGCTTTACTGAAATACAATTCATACTCTATAGTTAACACATTGGAAGTATTCACTGTTTTTTGGTATATTTGTAGATAAGTGCACCTGTCACCACAGTCAATTTTTGAACAATTTCAACAGCTCAGAAAGAAACCTTCTCCCCTTTAATTATCACCACCCTCTCTTTCCCTTTCACCACCCAAGCAACCATTAATCTACTTTCTGTCTCTATAGATTTCCCTGTTATGGACTTTTATATGTATGTAATCATACACTATTTTGTTTTCTGTGGCTGGCTTCTTTCACTTAGCATAATAGTTTCAAGGTTTGTCCATATTGTATCATGTATCAGTACTTCATTCCTTTTTATAGAATAATATTTCATTATATGGATGTAGCACATTTTATTTATCCTTTCTTCCACTGATGGACATTTAGGTTGTTTCCATCTTTTGACTATTATGAATAAGGTTGCTATAATCATTTATGTTTTGGAGATATATTTTCATTTCTCTTAGGTATTTACATAAGGAGCAGAATTGCTAGGTAACTCTGTTTAATTGAGGAACTGCTGGACAAGTTTCCCAAAGCAGCTGCACCATCTTACGTTCCCTGTAAAGGAACTTAAGTGTAGAGGGTTCTGATTACTCCATATCCACGTTAACACTTGTTATCTGACTCTGAGTCTAGCAATCTTTTTAAGTATGAAGTGCTATCTCATGCTGGGTTTAGTTTGCATTTCTCTGATGGCTAATGATACTGAACATCTTTTCATGTGCTTCTTGGCCATTTTTATATCTTCTTTGGAGAAATGTCTATTCACTATTTTTGGGTTGTCTTTTCATTTTTGAGTTGTAAGAGTTCTTTATATATTGTAGATACAAATACCTTGTCAGATATATGATTTGCAGATATTTTCTCCCATTCTGTGGGTTGCCTTTTCACTTTCTTTAGGGTATCCTTTGAAACAAATATTTTTATTTTGATGGTGTGTAATTTCTCTATTTTTTCTTTCGTTGCTCAGCTTTTAATGTCACTTCTAAGAATCCTTTGCCAAACCCTATGTCATGAAGATTTACTCCTATGTTTTTTTCTAAGAGTTTTTCTTTTACTTTTAGTTCTTTGATCCATTTTGAGTTAATTTTTGTATATGGCGTGAGGTAAGGATCCAGCTTCCTTCATTTGCATGTAGCTATCCATTTGTCTCAGTACCATTTGTTCATTCTTTTTAAAAAACTAGGGGCGCCTGGGTGGCTCAGTCGGTTAAGCGTCTGACTTTGGCTCAGGTCATGATCTCACAGTTCATGAGTTCAAGCCCCGCGTCGGGCTCTGTGCTGACAGCTCAGAGCCTGGAGTCTGTTTCAGATTCTGTGTCTCCCTCTCTCTCTGCCCCTCCCCTGCTCATGCTCTGTCTCTCTCTGTCTCAAAAATAAATAAACATTAAAAAAAATTAAAAAAAAAAATAAATTAAAAAATAAAAAACTAGACTTGATTTTTATATAAAATGCTTTTCATTATTTTAAATTAGAAGGATAGAAGTTACCTATGAAAGAATATATATGAATTATATCAATTTTCTTTCTTTAGAGTGACTTTTTTTTTAATGCTTACTTGTTTTTGAAGGAGAGAGAGAGAGAGACAGTGTGAGTGGGGGAGGGGCAGAGAGAGAGGGAGACACAGAATCTGAAGCAGGCTACAGGTTCCCAGTTGTCAGCACAGATGCGGGGCTAGAACTCGCAAACCTCAAGATCATGACCTGAGCCAAAGTTGGATGCTTAACTGACTGAGCCACCCAGGCACCCCTCTTTATAGTGACTTTTTCTATTTATGTCGTTAAGGTTGCAGTTAAGACTATAGAAATGTAAACCATTAAAATATTTGGTTTGTAAAAATTACTCAATTTTTATTTTGCATTCGTATAGATCCCAACCCAGAGTGTTGCCTAATTTTCAATTTGTCTCTGCCATGGAACCAAATCTCATGTATAAAGTTCCAACTCTTGTTTTCTTGGATTTTGGAAGGAAAGGAATATGCTTAAAGTCTGATTCTCTTCAAAGGCCTTTCTAGTCATTCCATGGGACCATGAAGACTTCCCACTCTTGAGCTTCGTGGAAGTAGGCTTTTTCTTGCTGGTATATACCCATCTCTATGGTGGGATCAAGTGTAATCTCTAATCAGTTTCCTTTATTAACTTCACATATACTAGCCTATAAAGCTATTATACCTTTTGAAAGATCGTCCTAATTTTTATAAAAGATGAGGGAGGAAATGTTTTCTTCACATTAAATCACAAATTCTTTCTTTCTTTCCTAAAATTACTATTTAGTAATAGAATCCTATGGCCTCCAGTATAGATGACCATTTAAAAATAGGTCTTATTCCCTGTGTTATGATGACCATAAAGTTTCTTCTCTCCAAAGAGAAAGAAGTAAGAATGATGAACATTTACTGAGCACTTACTCTGTTCCAGGCACTGAGCTCTTTATAAGTGTGTTGTCCTCACAACAACCTTCTGAGGATAGGTACTGTTAATCACCCTATTTTACAAATGAGGAGATTGAGGCACCAATAAGGGATAGAACAGGGTCAGAATTCAGGCAGTCTGACTTCAGAACCTTAACAACTCATGCCAAGGATTGGCCTACCTTATCTTTCTTGTCTTAAACTCCAGTCTTGAATTTCATGTCATTTTTGATGGGTCTAGGAAAGAGGATCTAGGAAATACACCAGAAGTGCCTTTTGTTTGTTTTTCTACTAAAGCTGAAGCTTTTTCTCCATTAATCCTCATTAAACAAGTCTATGATGATGAACATCATAGTCTATGTATGAACATAGCTTTTGTAATATTAATTAATTACTTATAGCTTATAGTAATATAATTACTTACAGCCTATAGTAATATAATTAATTAATTAATTACTTATAGCTTTTGTAATATTAATTAATTACTGCTCCTGGGTATTATATTAAGTTGTTACTGAAATATCATCCATAGGGATGTTACCAAGTAAACAGGTAGCCTCAAAGTAACATAAACTGCACAATGTAAAAGAAATAACATTGGCCTGATAGGAGAGCCATTCATCTGGCTTTGCTGCCATTTAACTCTATGGCCCTGGCTAGTCTCTTCATCTGTCTGGCCATGGTTTTCTCATGTGAGAAATAAAAGTTGAATGAATCTCTAAGGTCCTGTTCAGTTTTAGCATTCAGAGATACTACATACTCTTGGTAAAGTGCCTTCAGGCCCATGGAAGAGAAGTTGAAAGAGTACCATAATTGGGTTTTATTCCTTGGATTTTAAGGTAATTATTGGTGGGCATGCAGAATAGACCGAGAGAGAATTCTCTTAGTTGACCTCTGGATCCATGGAGTAGAAACCCCTGTCCCTGCACAGGAAATGTGATTTATATACTATGTCTTAGAATTGTATTTTTAGATGTTCTTAGTGTTTTGAGAGAGAGTGTGAGTGGGGGAGGGGCAGCGAGAGAATACCAAGCAGGCTCTGCACTGACATTGCAGAGCCAGATATGGCATTCAAACCCCCAAACTGTGAGATCATGATCTGAGTCGAAATCCAGAGTCGGATGTTTAACCAACTGAGCCATCCAGGTGCCCCTAGATGCTCCTAGTGTTTTATTAAGGATCTGTCCAGGGACACCTGGGTGGCTCAGTTGGTTAAGCATCTGACTTCGGCTCAGGTAATGATGCCACAGTTTGTGAGCTTGAGCACCATATCAGGCTCTGTGCTGACAGCTCAGAGCCTGGAATCTGCTTCAGATTCTGTCTCCCTCTCTCTCTGCCCCTCCCATTCTCTCTCTCTCTCTCTCTCTCTCTCTCTCTCTCTCTCTCAAAAATAAACATTAGAAAAAAAAAAAAAAAGGATCTGCCCAAAGACTGTTAAAAGGCTCAAATATATTCTCTAATGAGTTAATACATTAGTAACTAAGAGTTTTTAAAACTTGACTCCAAAATAATTTTTGAGGGGCACCTGGGTGGCTCAGTCGGTTAAGCGGCCGACTTCGGCTCAGGTCATGATCTCGCGGTCAGTGAGTTCGAGCCCTGTGTCGGGCTCTGTGCTGACAGCTCAGAGCCTGGAGCCTGTTTCAGATTCTGTGTCTCCCTCTCTCTGACCCTCCCCTGTTCATGCTCTGTCTCTCTCTGTCTCAAAAATAAGTAAACGTTAAAAAAATTTTTTTAAATAATTTTTGAAAATGTATCTTTTGGTAGAGGTGTAGGAATAGGAAGGGAGATATGGGATAAAGAATAGGATCCAGATTTAGTTTTGGCCTGGGAAACTGACAGTGGTTTCTAGAATATGCTTCCTTGTTTATTTTTCAATATACTGTAGCCAATAAGCCTTTAATAGTAACTACCACTTACAGAGTGCCTACTGTGTGTGACAGCATTGACAAGAAATCTGTAAGACATATATGAAACCTATTGAAAGATATAAAAGAAAACCTGAGTAGATACTTATGCATGTTCCTTAAAGAGAAGACTTGATATTGCAAAGATGTTGTTTCTACCCAAATTAATTTATATCTTTTTAAAAATATAATTTTATTTATTAATTTTTTTAAGTATGTTCTACATCCAACATGGGGCTTGAACTCACGACGCTGAGATAAAGAATTGCATGTTCTACCTACTGGGCCAGCCCACTACCCCTAATTTATATCCAGTGAAGTTCCAGTCAGTATCCCAAAAGGCTTTCTCTTGGAACTCGATAAGCTGATTCTAAAATTCATGTGGAAGAGAAAATGCTCAAGAATAGCAAAATATTTTTAAGTAAGAGAGTGAGAGAAGACGTACTTTAGCAGATGTCAAAACGTATTATTAGCCATTACTAAAGCAATATCAATTAATGGAATAGATACAGATCCATGAATATATCTGGAGATTTACTACATGATAGAAATGATGTTTCAAGTCAGTGGGGATGGGAAGAACTACAACTGGAGTTGGTAATAAGCTCTTGATAAGTAAAAAAGTAGAGCCCCACATTATCTCAATCTCAAAAATAATCCCAGATGGATTATAGGCCTAACAGTTTTTAAGTATATAAAGTTATTAGAAAAATATAGGAAAGTATGTTTATGATGTTGAGAAAGGAAAGTTTTTTTTGAGGGGGGGACAGAGGAAGAGGGAGAGAGAGAATCTTTTTTTTTTTAATTTTTTTAATGTTTATTTATCTTTGAGAGAGAGAGAGACAGAGTACAAGTGGGGGAGAGGTAGAGAAAGAGAGAGGGACACAGAATCCGAAGCAGGCTCCAGGCTCTGAGCTGTCAGCACAGAGTCCGATGTGGGGCTGGAACGCATGAACCGTGAGATCATGACCTGAATTGAATTCAGATGCTTAACCGACTGAGCCACCCGGGCGCCCCAAGGGAGAGAGAGAATCTTAAGCAGGCTCCACACCCAGCACAGAGCCCAATGTGGGGCTTGATCTCAAGACCCTGAGGTCATGACCTGAACTGAAATCCAGAGTCAGATGCTTAACTGACTGAGCTACCCAGGTGCCCCAAGAAAAGATATTCTTAAGTCACAAAACGCAAAAACCCTAAAAAAGATTAACAAATTTGACTATATCAAAATGTAAATTTTAATGTAGTACAAGATAGTATAATTACACTAGAAGACAAGCAATAATTGAGAAATATTTGTAATATGTATAGCAAATGCTTTGTGTTCATGATATATGAAGAATTCCTACAAATAATTTAAAACTACCTAATAGGAAAAATAAATTCATAGAAGAAAGAATAAAAATGACCAATAAGAAAATATGTTCAACTTCATTAATAATTAGAGAAATTTAAAAATAAGATAAAATTTTCACTCATTGGGTTAAGAAAAATATTTAATGAGAAAATATCCAGTATGATGAGGAAATAGGGAAAGACATATCTTCATAAACTGTGGACATATAAATTGATACAGGTGCTTTGGAGGGCAATTTGGCAATATCTCTTAAAACTTAAAAATACCTGTACCTCATGATTCAGCAGTTCCCTTTCTTGGTATTTACCCTAGAAAAACTTCCTTCCGTGTAATGCAAGCATGTGCCACAAGAATGATCATTGTAGTGTTGTTTGTAATAGCAAAACAAGACAAAATAAAACCAAAAACCCTAAATATCCATCAATAGGGGAATGCTTACATAAACTTTGGAACACCATGCAGTGCTTAAGAAGAATGGGATAAATCCGTATGTACTCAGATACATTGAGTATACAATGAAGAAGAAAAAAAGTCAGACTTGTTCTTTCTCTAGATCCTTAAGGCCAGTTGTAAATCCTTGATGATTTCAAATTTGTTATCTTCATTTGATGGTAATAATAGTAGGAGAAAGAAACATGGCATAACAAAATGGATTTACTAGAAAACAGGCAGCAAACTTTTTAAAGAATTCTGGCAAGTGTGCCAAATTGCTTTCTAGAAAAGTTATA
Source organism: Panthera pardus (assembly GCF_024362965.1). NCBI lineage: Eukaryota > Metazoa > Chordata > Mammalia > Carnivora > Felidae > Panthera > Panthera pardus. Next base: position 57,145,757 of record NW_026526876.1, read on the forward strand.
TTGTTTACATTTCCAACAGCAATGACAGTGAGTATGCCCCAAACATCATTTTCCAAAAATTAAAAATTATATTCTCATTTTAGGAAAAGTTGAGAAAATTGACATTGTATAGCTGTTCAGGTGGCAGGCAAAGTTGATAGCTATGTACCAAGCTATGGATGTTCTGGAAGCTCCCAGCTATTGAGTTCCATAACCAAACCACATTGTACACATCTTGAGAAGCCAATTATGTAATTTGTTTTTCAGTGGAGATATTTAATATTTTTTCTTCATTGAAGCCTTTAAAAGTTTGAGTTCCTTTTTCAGTTCTTAGGGAATTTCAGGTTCTAATTTCATCTCCCTGGTGTACTTTTCATAATTATTTTGTTATTAACAAAGAAATTGGGAAAATAGGGGCTATAGATGGTTTATGATTCCCTAATTCCATTTAATATAAGGATTTTATTTCTCTTTTTCATTTTATTTTTTATTTTTATTTTTTTACATTTTTATTTATTTTTTGAGAGACAGAGTGAGACAAAGTGAGAGCGGGGGAGGGGCAGAGAGAGAGGGAGACACAGGATTGGAAGCAGGCTCCAGGCTCTGAGCTGTCAGCACAGAGCCCGACGCAGGGCTCGAACCCACAGACCGTGAGATCATGACCTGAGCCGAAGTCGGATGCTCAACTGACTGAGCCACCCAGGCACCCCTCTCTTTTTCATTTTAAAACCATTCTATTACTCTTTGGTAGCTGAGTGATAATAAATGTATTTTGTAGCTACTATAACTAAGGTTTGGGAAATCGTTAGCACTTTGCATATGTGTACATTTTAGCAGTTTATTATTAAATTATAGTTTCTGTCTTTAGTTCTTTAAAAAAAATGCTTAGCCATTTAACACTTTGTTCATCTTACATTCCATTTGCGATCATTGGTTATATATTTGTATTTGAAGACATTAGCATGGTTTGGGATATATAATGGGCATACAGATACTACTCTGTATCTTTTAGATTCCCTATACCTAGTGAAATATATTATTTAGAGTGCATTAGGTTCACTTTTAGTTTGATATAAATGTTTTTCTGGAAGGAAATAATTGAGCTATAGATGAATTGTTTTGGCATATGGTGTCTGGTCCTATGGGCTCAAGGCTTAGTAAAACGACCCCTGAACTGAGCCAGGAATCCTGGGATCTAGCCCTGGCTCTGTCACTAATTAGCTTTGTAACCTCGAACATATGACTTATCTCTGTATTTTTATAAAATGTCTTACACAAAGAATATAATTAATATTACTCAAATATGAGGTAATATTATTAGAGAGAAGAAAAAACTTTGGCATTTAAGATTTGGGATGGTAGAGAAATAACTTGATTAAATTCAGTATGTCCTGGGGCACCTGGGTGGCTCAGTCAGTTGAGCGTCTGACTTCGGCTCAGGTCATGATCTTGCGGTTTGTGGGTTCAGGTCCCACATCCGACTCTGTGCTGACAGCTCAGAGCCTGGAGCCTCCTTCAGATTCTGTGTATGTGTCTCTGTCTCTGCCCCTCCCCTGCTCACACTCTGTCTCTCTCTCTCAAAAATAAATAAACATTAAAAAAATTAAAAATTAAATAAATTCAGTATGTTCTATTAGAGAAGGCAGCACAGAGTAAATAAAACAGCAACACAGAACTCATTCTGCCAGACCAGGCAGGTAGCATGAATATGTGAATTAGGACTTTATAAGACAGGAAATATTTGGAATCTGTGATATTTGGAGTCAGTCTTTATGTATCTATTGCTTTAAAAATTCAGATTAACAAAGAAAATACTGTGAGGGCTACGCCAAGCAGTTTTTCAGGCAGGATTCTTTCTGAGAGCCTCTGGTGTAAAGGAAAGAATGCTGAACCAGATATGAAAAGTCCTGGGTCTGCCATTGACTAAATGAGAAGTCTTGAGTAGGTCATTAGAACTCTCTCAGCCTCCATTCCCTCATCTGTGTAAGTTGAACTAAATCCATGTGTAATGACCCTTACACTGCCTGAGAATTACTTTCTTTTATGTTAAGAAGCTTATATTCTGGTGGCAGCAAACTAATTCATCTGAGTGTATTTTCTGTCTCACTATTTCACCTCCCAAGCAGGTGCTGTGTCTTAACCTCTGTTGTTAGTTTAGTAAGGTTAGGACATAGACTGGAGGGGAAAAAAGGATTCTCTGATACTTTATGGAATTATCTTAGTTTTATTCATTAGATTGGCTAGAGTAACTTTGGCTTATAAAAAGACTTATTAAGGAGAAGCTAGGAAAGAAAATGTAATGTGTAAAATTATTTTCTACCTTTTAAAATCCAGGAAAAGAAACTTCCTTTGAGAATATTACTCCTTTGTACATATTAATTACTTCTCACAAAATCTCAGTCAAGGAGGAAGGTGATGCTAGCTTCATTTTACAGGAAGAAGTGGGAAGTATCTCAACATTTATGAGTTAAATGGGCTGAGTTAATAGTAGAATTATGGACTCCAGGGTGTAGCCTGGATTCCATTTAGCCTCTCTACAGTAGTCAGCCTGCCATCCGTACCTAGACAGAATGCACAAGTGTACTCTCCTCACATCTCCATCTATCCACACCTTTGTGTGTGCAGGCCTGATTTAAACACCTTTTCTCCACAAATCCCTCCCTAGTCCTTGAGACGAAAGTAACCTCTCCTTTTTCTCTTGGAATTATTTTTTCCTTTAAGTACTAAACTGAAGGCTACTTAGGAATGGACTCCACATTTAATTCATCCTTATATACTGTGGGGAGGAGTGTCCTTTGTAGCAGGCACTCAGTGATGTTTGATGGCCAGCTAGTCAGGTGGATATTAGAAAGATAAATGGATGGATGGGTGGATGGCTAGTGGGCTTTTTATCCTAGCATCATGTGCATAAGTGTATTAATTGTGGCTTTCCACTTGGTTTGCATTTTATTTTTTTATTTGATTCTCAGGAACAAATTATTTTGTAACATTAAGTTTTTAAAAACACCCTTTGTGGGGTGCCTGAGTGGCTCAGTCGGTTGAGCAGCCAACTTCAGCTCAGGTCATGATCTCACAGCTCATGAGTTCGAGCCCCGCCCACATCGGGCTCTGTGCTGATAGCTCAGAGCCTGGAGCCTGCTTGGGATTCTGTGTCTCCCCCTCTCTCTCTGCCCCTAACCCACTCGCATTCTGTCTCTGTCTCTCTCAAAAATAAATTTAAAAAAACATTGATAACACCCTTCATTTTTCTAGTATTCTATTCTCTAACATGTCTAGGTGTCAAAATTTAGAATATCCAACATTATATTTATGGCATTGCTTTCACCAGCTTAATTTCATGACCTTGGTTCAGACTTGGAAACAATGCATCTTGTTTTGATAACTTTCTGATGGACCAGAGGCCTCAAATGGATGTCACATGCTGTTGGAGCAGATCTAACAAAGAAAACGACAGACAGTTGATCCTCTTTGTTTCAAATAGCCTCTCTCTCTCTCTTTCTCATTAGGTTTAGTTTAATTCTGGAAGTAGTTGTTAGCTTTAAGGAAAAGTTATAATTTCCTAATATCCATTAAATCACAGAAGCATCTAGTACATACTCAATTAATATCAGCATAAATGAAAAAATGAACAGTTGAAAAGCATTGTAACAAATTGGAAACAGCTTGCACCTCTGATTAAGAAAAGCCTATTTTGGATATTAATTTTAACTCTTGTACTCATCATGAGTAAATTATTTGAGTTCTGTACCCTTATTTGTAATATGAAAATGATAATAATTATGGATTTTCATACTCTCTAGTTTTAAATATTCATCAAAATACATTCTGATTTCTTTGTGTTTGGAAAGCATGGTCATCATATTTTAGTTCTTAGACTTTTTCACCATGGAATTTAAAAACTAGATACTCCTAGAAAAAAAAAAATTAAAAAAAAATAAAACTAGATACTCCTGGACACATTTTAAAAACTAAAATGTATAGACATGAGGTTTAAGGGACATTCATGTACCTTAGTCACCAATTTGTACAATTTGTATGATTATGAAAAATAACACCAAATGCTGTACTTAAGATTGCCTATGATATCAGAAAATCAACCAATCTTGAACCAGACCTTTTCAGTTGTTTACTTGCTGCTTTGAGCTTATTTTTCTACCTATTTCATAATTTATGTAGCTCAGATAATTAATAAGTTGAGATCCTAAGTATCTGCATTATTAATATAAGTTTACTAGTTATAATCATAGTAGATAACTAGTTATAACCATGCAATATACTTAGTAGGATGTGGCTAGATTTTATCTCATATATTTTTTGCATATGCCTTCTCTGATACTTATGACTAGTAATTCATTTAATATGTAATATCTACTATAGTAGAAATCTGGAAGAAATATGAATGCTGATGTATGATATATTGCAGTCCTGATTTTTTTGATATTCTCATTGTTTCCATAGATTTCTCCAGTTGCTTTATAAAAAATCTTAACTTGTTTGTTAATTCTAAAAATATGTGTGGAGCATCTACTAGATGTTACATACTGTGCTAGGCCAATAAATATGTATTGATGAATAAGGCAGACATAGTTCCTTCTCTCATGAAGCTTATTCTGTATAGTAATGAAGATAAAATTAAGCATGTACACAAATTCATAATTACAAACTGACACTTCTATAACTGAAACAAGTAGAGAGCAGTGCTTAGATTGGAGGTTAGGAAAGGCCTCCCTGAAGAAGTCAAACTTATGTTTGAAGAATGCATAGGAGCCACCTGTAGGAAAACAAGGAAGAGAGTAGTCTAAACAGAGAATGACATATTCAAAGGTCCTGAGGTGTAGAGAGTTTGGCATGTTAGAATCTGGAGGAAGGCCAGTGTGCTGGCAGTGACTGAGGCAGAATGAGGAAACTAGTGAAGTATGCAAAGGCCAGATTACATAAGGCTTTATAGAACACAGAAGTTTGTTTCCTCCCCCCCCCCCCCCCCCACTTCGCCCAAGAGATACAGGAGAACCACTGAAAGGTTTTCAACAGGGTGTGGCCGTATTTCTGCTTTCAAAAGATGGCTTTAGTTCCTATGTAGAGAATAGATTGTAGGAGATAAGGTAGAAACAGGCTGGCCAGTAGGGAGGCCACGAGGGGGGAGACAAGAAGTGCATAGATATGAGGTAGAACCTGTAGAGCTTTGTGATAAGTTGGATAGAGGATTGAGGCAAAGGAATAAGTAAGACATGACTCCAGCTTTCTGATTATTGCAGGTGAGGTGTATATTTGTACCAGTTTCCAAGATAAGGATTTCTAGGCCAGGGCAGATTTCGGGGAGGGAGTGGGAATTGAATTGGGAGTTTACAGATGACTGTGAGACCCCCAGTAGAGGTGACAAATAGTTAAATATGTAAGTCTAGACCATAGAGGAAAGGTTTGGTGCTAAGAATATACATTTGGGTATCATCAGTGAATAGTTGATATTTAAAATCCTGTGACTAATGAAATCACTTGGCGGGGGGAGAGTTATAGAGAAAGAAAAGAAAGCTCAAGACCAAGTCCTTCCACTCAGAGCCCGGAGCCTGCTTCGGATTCTGTCTCCCTCTCTCTCTGCCCCCACCCTTAAAAATAAAAACATTAAAAACATTTTTTTTAAAAGACCAAGTCCTTTATCTTTTGAGAGTCTGCAACATTCTAGTTAGCTTCATTTTCTGGCCCAGTTACATGTTATCTGACAATGAGAATTCTGTATCTCTGTGTTCTCTTTCACAACTCATAAAGCCAATTAATATAAACCCAACTGTGAAATTTTTTTAAAGTGTTAATCTGAAAACTCCTTTTAATTAAATATCTTTCTTTAGTATATTCATAAACTTTTCTGGAAAGCAGCCATTATTTTCAACACTTCTCTTTAGAGGGAGTATAGATTTGGAAAGTGGGCCAAATATCAAATCTCAGAAGTTTTCCTAGCTTGTTTATAAATCAGCCAGTCCATTTGTGTTCTTATAAAACTAGAACACAAAGGGGATGGGGTGGAGAGAACCTTCCCTTGAAATTTCCAGTTAAAATAATAAATTTGCTCCATTCAGATTACATGTCTTATACTGTTTGCCTCAGTAGGTAATGATGAAAAAGCCCAGCTTTTCTTCTGGGTATGTGGCCTTGGTTTTTCTTTTCTTTCTTTAAATATATTTCTTGTCTCTATTTGTTCCAAATGTTTCTTTAGAGGTTTTTGAGCCAGTTATACATTCTAAAGCCTATTCATTGAAAAAATTATGTTAAAAGCTATCCTACTCAATTTCATTTCTCTTGGGGTTTTTTAGGTAACCCATTAGTAAGTATGGATATTTTGTTTTGCTTGCATATGGACTTGCTTCCTTGTTTTATTAACCCTGTAGCTCTGAAGCTCGCCAGAATTATTCAAATTCTTCTTTCAAGCATTAAACATTTCAGAGCCTTGTTACTTGCACCTTACTGTGCCAAAGAAATACCTTTTAGGCTACCAAGAATTTTCGTTGGTTTTCGTTGCCATTGTAAGCCCTCCTGAGCTCAGTATCATCATGTTATAAGAACACTAGCCCCCCCCCCCTTCCCCTTTAGTTGTTCCTCTGCCCACCTAACCTTATGTAAATATCATTAACCTTTTTTGAGTGAGAGAGAGATTTGGCCTTTCTTTTTCCTTGTAGGATCTAGGCATAGGAATACACACTGATTTTTATTGTTGCTATTGTGTTGTTTATTGGAGGGGAGCCAATACTTCATGCTAATGTTGTACTGTGTGGTATGTCCAGTGAGCACTAATAGTCACCAGTTACAGTTGTGAGATGCTAAAACAAACGTAAAGCTGTAAACTCTCAGTGTTCAAGAATCAAAGCTGGAATTAGTTTAAAGCCAACATTACATAATTCAAAAGAAATAATTTTACCCTTCCATAACTTTAAAAGCCAAAAGCAAGCATGTCTAGTAGACTATCACTTTAGTCACTGTTTTTTCTGTTTTTAAAAAATAATTCAGGCTTATTAAAGGATTTGAAATAAGGGTCTCCCTGTGTTTTACTAAGATAGTCATTTCAACATGCTATAATTTAGCTATTTACCTGTTGGATATTTGGGTTTCATTATATATAATTCTGTAGGGATTATTTTGTACATAAATCTTTATATACATCTCTGATTGTCTCTTTAAAATTAATTCTGGAATTTACTGAGTTCAAGACAATGAACATTTTCAAGATTTTTGATACAATGTCATATCACTTTTCAGAAAAACTCTACCAGTTTATACTCTCAGCCATTGTTGGGCAAGTTCCTCTTTTTCTTCAATAGCTTTGGAAACAGTTATAGTCTCTTATCTTTGCCAGTCTGAAGGATAAAAATTATATCCTTTTCTGTGTTGCATTTTTGATTACTAATGGAGTAGGACATGTTTATTTTCAGATTTCTCTGAAAAAAATCAAATGAATCAGAAAGCACTAGTGTAAATAGAATAGTGTATCTTTATTCCACACTGGCGTGAAAAAGATTTGCTTACATACAAATGGCTGCAAGAGAGTATATTTTCAAATCTTGTTATCTTGAGAGAATAGAGGTAAACTTTCAATTCTGCTAGCATATCTCAAGCTATAACCAGTATGCAGAATATTAACATTCTGAATCCAGTATTCCAGAACACAAATTTGCCAGTTCTCTGAAAAAGGTAGAACACAAATGGAAAATTCAAGAGCCCTACTTCAGTGACTTGCTTATGATCCACCAATGGGCAAAATGCAAGCAAGACTGCCAGCTGCTCTGCATCTGCAAACATTTGTGCAGAACTAATTTTAATAGCAGATGTTGGAAATATTAAAAAAAAAAAAAAAAAAGCAGCTCCCCTCTGAGAAAGTCAGACCTATCCCGTGACTTCTCAGATGCCCCATAACCCTGTTAGCCAGAGTTTCATTCCTAAAATTCCATATTTTGCTTCCCTTCTTTCTCATGTGAGAAGATTTAGAAATGCTGAAGGGAATTTCACAATTTCAGAAGGTCTTGATACTGCTTTAATTGGCCCCCTACGATGTTGTCATATCTAGAAGCCTGTATATAATTAGGGTTTACCCATGGAATGATATACCCAGACTTCATTTATATTATATCCATCATAAGAAAGCCTATTTCTTCATTTTGTATTGAGGTAAAATTTACAGGGAATGAAGAGAAACTTTAAGAGAAAACTATTATTTTTGTTTATCAAATGGGCAATGAAGACATGGTAATTGCAGTAGGAATTTGCTAATCATCGCCTGAATGATGGCACATACAGATTTGGGGTTTATGATACCAATATTCCAGGTTGTAAAGGAGTTCACACAGGCACAGATAGGTGCTTTGTGACATTTGTCAGTATCTTCACTCATGCGTCAGAGTTTAATCAAATCTGGTTTTTTTTCTGGGGTTTGCTTATGCCGAAAGGCTAATAAGTAAATATTTTCATTGTTGTTTGATTTAAGTTTTTAAAATTTAATTTCTTAAAGTGGATGCATTTCTTAAACATTCATAAGATTCAAAATTCAAAAAGTTCTTTCTGTTTCCCAGCCATCCAATTCTACTCTTAACATACAACTACTTAACTAATGCTACTAGTTTTCTGTGACTCCTTCTAGACATATTCTATGCATATACAAGCTGTGCGTGTGTGTGTGTACACGTGCATGTGTGTGTATGCCTTTCCCCACTTTCACACTAGTGGTACCACACTATACATAATATCTTTGCTTTTTTTCACATAGTCTAACTTAGAAATACTCCATATTAATACATAAAAAGCTCCCTTGTTTTTATTATTCCTGGATGGGATTTCATTGCATAGGTGTTCAGTGACTAATTAACTGGTGTCCAGGCTTTTGTTATTAGAATAAATGCTGCAATAAATAACATTAGAAAAATGTCATCTCACATAATTACAATAAATTTCTAGAAACAGAGTTGCTGGGCCAAAGAGAAAATACAGTTTTATTTTAAGTAGACATAACGCTAGGATGAGACCCAAGGGTTTTTACCAAACCTGAAAAGAAATAGAGGTCATAGTTAGCTGACCAGGGATTCTGATTTGTGTCATTTAATAAGATGACTTTAAAATATTTTTCTTTATGTAAGTAAAAATGGCAGTGAAAATGCTAAATGATTACTTTTTTTTTAAATGTTTATTTATTTTTGAGAGTGAGAGATACAAAGCATGAGCGGGGGAAGGGCAAAGAGAGAGGGAGACAGAATCAGAAGCAGGCTCCAGGCTCTGAGCTGTCAGTACAGAGCCTGAGGCAGGGCTCAAACCCACGAATAGTGAGATCATGACCTGTGCTGAAGTCGTACCCTTAACCCACTGAGCCACCCAAGTGCCCCAAATGATTACTTTCTGGTAATGATTCAGTGATGACCAATAACTTTAATTCAGCGTTTTAAAATATTTTGCCATAGGTATTTCAAGGCAATTATATGATTCTAAGGAGTTCATTTATTCAACTTGCTACTGTCCTAAATACTGCTGTGCACTTTTTAAAACATTAATGTTTGGTATTTTAAATAGCATCATGATTTTAAACTCATTCACATTGCAGCAGGTTTAAACGTTTATTAAGTTCTTATTCTATGAAGACATTGTCCTTGCCCTCAAAAAGTTGACTAAATTAGTAGTTCACAATCTGGGCAAAAATTCAGAAAGGATGCTTTTCATTTTTTTAATGTTATATCATGGTCTATAATTTGTTTCTTTGTTTTTCCTTCAATAAATGGTATACCTGGCTACATCTTTTCATGTGCTTATTTGCTGTCTGTATCTTTTCTTGGTGAAGGATCTGTTCAAATCTTTTGTCTTTTATTCTGGTCTTATTTACTTGTAAGAATTCTTTATATATTCTGTATACAAATACTTTGTCAGACATATTTTGCAGATATTTCTCCTAGTATGTAGCTTCCTTTTTTATTTTCTTAAGTGTGTCTCTTGAGAGCAAGTTTTTAATTTTGTTAAAATCTATCTTATAAATTTTTTCTTTTATGGTTCGTGCTTTTGGTGCCATTAAGAAATCTTTGCCTAACCCATTGCCACAAAGATTTGTTCCTGTATTCTGGAAGTTACACCTATTTTTTTGGTAACCATTTATAGTTCTCACAACTAGTCTTCACAGTTGAGGAAACTAGGCTCAGTGAGGTTGAAACAATTTGTCAAAGGTCATTGAGCTGTGAGTTGTCACTGTGTGTTCTGATTCCAAAGTGCTTTTCCCACTGTGCATATTATGCCAGAATATATGCATATATAGTAAGATCATAGGCCCATGTAGATCTAATATATCCTGGGAATGATCATTTAGTTTGTCATTTCCCAAGGTCTTGCCTTCTCTTATTTCCTGCTGGGATCTACCATTTATTTTTTTTAAATAATAATTTATTTATTTTTGAGAGAGAGAAAGAGAGATAGAGTGCAAGCGGGGGAGGGGCAGAGAGAGAAGGAGACACAGAATCTCAAGCAAGCTCCAGACTCCGAGCTGTCAGCACAGAGCCCGATGCGGGGCTAGAACCCATGAACCGTGAGATCATGACCTGAGCTGAAGTCGGACGCTCAACAGACTGAGCCACCCAGGCACCTAGGATCTACCATTTATTTAGCACATCAATTAGATGGCAAGTGAAAGAGGAATTAAATTAAATTTAGTAATCAAATGTTATTTTTTAGTGCCTTAATAGAAGATATTTTCTAATTACTTGGATTCAATCCAAATTTTTATTTATGGACCACAGTATTAATGATTTAAGAATGCATATTGAATAATCAGCCAAAAAGTATTTGAGTGCCTATTATAAGTGGCAGGCAGTGTGTGTAATTGCTGGCTAAACAGTAATGAGTGAATCAGGTACACTTGATCTTCTTCCTCTTGAAACTTGTAGTCTAGAGGAGTAGCTTTCATTCTTAAGAATGGAAGATCTCCATTCTTATGATGGAGATCCACGGTAAGAAATACATTTTACATTATGACTTGTTACACTTGTATAGTGCTCTTACACATACATATCTAAAATAGAAGTTTCATGAAACAGTTCTTCCTTTTTATGCAGGGTGCTCTGATATTTTCTATTTGTTGTTTTTTTTGTTTTTTTTTTTAAAGCTAAGTTGCTGCAAACCACTAAATTGATTTCACAAGCTATTAATGGGTCTCAGTCTGAAGTTTGATTACTGCAGTTTGATGAGTAGAAGCTGGTTGATTACTGCTTTGGGGGAGATTTTCAAACACATGGTTTGTTGCCAAGGGGCTTGCTAGGAGAGCATGAATATGGTGTCTGCCTTTTGAGATTCCCAGCTTCCCATTGCTCAGATGGGACAGAGAATATAACTACATATTCCTCCCAAATACACCAAAACTTTCAAAATTTCAAAGGCAGTGCTAACGTCATAAGATTCTATAGGTCTGGAAAGGACAATGCTTCTTATTCTCAAAATGATCAGAGCTGTTTAGATTTAGTAATAAGTGGGAAATAACTAGCTAAGGAAATTTATCCAAGGCTAATGCCAAAACATACACAGAAAACCTGAAAACTTTCAGTAAGAAGTTTAGAAAGTATCTTTCTTCATTTGATTATTTGGAATTGAGGAAACTGGGTATACTTAGTAGTATTACTTGACTGGAAGTAAACTATGAACAATGCTTGCGGAGAGGACTTTTATGATCCCTAACCTCACAAGTGATCTTTTTGTCAAAATATGGAACTGTTTCTTATCCTTTACAGAAGACAGTTCAGAGCTTAGAAACACAAGAGGGGTCTATCCATTCATCTCAGTTTGTAGTTCTTTGAAGATTAGAGAAAAAAGGATATTGCTTCAGAAATTTGAAATTAGAACTTTTAATCTGAGTAAGTTTTATTCTGTGGCACTGTATGTTCTGATTTCTACCCAAATTGGATCCAAAACTTGTCATTTTGGTAGTGGAGGTTTTTGTTTTCTACCCCAATGGGAGCATAACTATTATAGTAGGGTGATTTTTACTTTGAATTTTTCTAATAACCACCTTCCTTTGATAAATCCACATGACAATGACAATGACAGAGCCAATGACAATGATCTGAACTTACAGAAAATATGTTCCAGATTTAAAGTTTCTGGAGGGTGTAGGGTTTCATTACATTTCCTGATGGAAATGTATTTCCATGCATTTCCTGATAGAAATTACATTACAATTCCTAATGAAATTATTTTATTGTGGCAAAGGGATGATAGTAAATTACTGTATTTTAGACAATAATTTTCTAAGATGGACATGGCTTAATTACCAACTAAGAATACCAGTGTTGTTCTCATGCCAATATTTGTTCTCCATCTAGACACTGGAATAGTGAGAATAACAAAATGAGCTAGGACAACTCCCAAGTCAATGGCTTCTCATCTTTTGTTTTGCTTTCTTCTTTTTCCCCAGTTAGAAGAAACTAGTATATTTGGAAAGAATTTTCTTGGTTATGAGAAACAGAGACCATCCTTTTCAGAGGATATATTAACATGAGAAAGAACTAAGATTTTTCTCTACATGGAATGAACATTTTCTTTCAGAGAAATTATCCTCCCAGGAGGGGATTTTTTGCTGGAATATCCCGGTTTCTGACAATCCTGCCCATGCTCAGACAGCTCTGCCTTTCAAAACCTGACTGATGTCTGTAGGACTTGGCACTTATCACTGCTTCCTCAGGGGCATTGCCTGGGCCTGGAGTTCATCCTTGTGCTGACTAATGTCCAATGCAAGAAATCCATGTGTAAGCCCCAAGTTTTTTCTAGGATCAAGACAGTAGCAACCATAAACTCCTGTGCTTTAGTGTCTTTCTCTGCTTCTCATGAAAAGAGCTCTGATTTCTACTGACATGGGTTTTGATTTCTGCAGAGGACCTTCCTGCATTTTGCCTCTGCTCTTGAGAAGAAGCCACTGTCAAAAGCAGTTCATCTTTTTATGCAAGTTTCTTTTCAAAGGAACTCCTTTCTGTGGCAGTAATCAGGGGGCCTTGTTCACAAAGGTTTCTGCTGACCCCTGGCCTGAGCAGAGTGACTCTTCCCTTGTGAGCTCCCTGATTCTGCATCCTCCTTGATGCTCTCTTCTTTGGGGTCTCTAGTATCCTTGCTGTTATCAGTTGGGGATGCATCCTTGTCTGTCTCTTTTTTTTTTTTTGGCCTGAAGCTTAGGGCCCCAAGGTGTTTCCCTTTGGCCTCCATAAGGACACACAGCACCTGGAAAGCTGCCCTGGCCCCAGTGGAAACATTCAGGAGATGGAACTATGAGACCTTAGAAGCCAACCGGAGTCAAGGAGCACTGCATGGGGACAGACCTATGGTTGGTACTGGAGCCCTATCTCAAATTTGAGCTTTGACTCACCAGCAAGCTTCTCTTCGAGGCATTGTTAGCTTGGATTTGGGGCAACTAATATTCTTAAAAAAAAATTTTTTTTCATGTTTATTCATTTTTGAGAGACAGAGAGAGACAGAGCATGAGCGGGGAAGGGGCAGAGAGAGGGAGACACAGAATCCAAAGCAGGCTCCAAGGCTCCGAGCTGTCAGCACAGAGCCTGACGCAGGGCTCAAACTCACGAACTGCGAGATCATGACCTGAGCCGAAGTCGGATGCTCAACCAAATGAGCCACCCAGGCACCCACAACCAATATTCTTGATTGCAGGAGGGACTCCTTTATCACTGGAACCCCTAGACTAGTTTTGGGGATTTTTCTCACCACAGTGGCTCTTATGATGTCTCCGAGTTGTGGTTTAGGAGGTAAGACACCTTGGTATTGACTATCCACCTGGAATCTCTGGCCCTTGAAGTAATTTCTGAATTCATCTCCCAAATCCTTTCTCTAAAGTGGAACTAAACTGGGAGAAATGCTCCCTTTCTTTCGTGGGTTATTTTCTCTAGTCTCTTGCTCCTCTGTTCTCTGGCTGTGGGGTGTTGCTGTTTTATGTCTGGGATCTCTTGAGACACTTCCCCTCTCATCCCTGGGCTCATTTCCTGACATTGCTCAACTTGTAGTCAGCTCTGGGCTGCTGTTAGCCCTCAATAAAGACCCGCTTTTCCAGGTTATTTTCTATAATGCTGGATGAGACAGGCTGAAAAGTCTGTTTTTCTCCTCTTGAGGGTAGCGGGAAGAACTCCTCAGACCCATGACCGATGTTTGAGGGACCTTTCTCAGAATTCTCTGGCAGAAACTGAATTTTATGTGGTCACCTTGTCTCCTACCAGCGTGAGAGTTTCCCCAGGAGTTTAGCAATCTCACCATGGTGTCACCTGCTAAATTGTGGGTGACTGCAGGAAAAAAAAAAGGCAGACTTGGGCAGATTTTGTAATTGGGCTTCTCTCACCATTAACAGTTTTATGAATTCAAGGATCTTGAGTAGTAAGCCCTATCTCTACCAGACCCAAAACTGAATGTGATTTTTAGTACACGTTGAGAGTCAAATCGGGGAAGGAGAGCTCTGGAGAGGTATTCAGGTGATGTTCACCTCAGATAGTTTTAATGGTTGGTATAACTCTTTCTCCAAAGAATAGGGAGTGAATTTTCTAGAAAGATTTTATCTGAAGTTTACAACCTTACAGCTCCTTCTGGGCAGCTTCTTTCGTCAGGTTCAGTTAATTAATTAGAATATAAAAATGACCTTTCTGCAGTATGAAGAGATCTTGTGGTCAAAATAGGAAATTAAGAGACACCTGGGTGGCTCAGTCGGTTAAGTGTCAGACTTTGGCTCAGGTCATGATCTCACAGTTTGTGAGTTCGAGCCCCACGTTGGGCTCTGTGCTGACAGCTCAGAGCCTGGAGCCTGCTTCAGATTCTCTGTTTCCCTCTCTCTCTGCCCCTCCTCCACTCATGCTCTGTGTCTGTCTCTCTCAAAGATAAATACACATTAAAATAATAGGAAATTAATTACAAGTACAAAATCATCACTCACTTTATTCCCAGTTCAGCTTGTTAGTCCTTAATTTTAAGTATCTCTAGCCTTCCTTGCTAATCAGCCTGGATCCTTCTCTGGTACTAGAGTTCAGTCTTTCAGTTCTCTTACTTAATTGAAGAGGGAATCAAGCTCTTTACTGAGAAATAGGCCTAATCCTTGGTCCTAAGTAAAAACTGCTCTTTTCACAATCATCTGAAACCTGACTTGATAATGTCTTGGGACTCTATCTCAGTAAGAGCAATCTTTCTGCACTTGTCTTTCTTTCCTGGCACACATACCCAGACCTTTGTCCAAGGGAGGCATTTCTCTTCTTTCGTACTCAGTGTCTTCTTGTCTTCAAGTTCTTCTTGTTTTCTGAATTCTCCCAGTTTCTCTAAAATAGCCTTCTCTTTGCTCTTCAAACCTGCATTCCCCAAAGGAATAACAGAGCTTTGCTTCTTTGCACATTCTACAGAAGCATACGGTGGTCATGTTACATGGTATATGCGTTAGCATCTCTAAAACCCAACTCACTTTCATAGCCCAGGTTCCAAATCAAGCTACACACAAAAAAATATTAAGGCGTTTGTGGGGCACGAGTCTATGGCTGTGTTTAAACCACAGGTAGCTCTCATGCGTTGGTCTGAAGAGGGAAATAAAGAATTAGAAGTCTCAGGTTTTAAAGACCATAAAAACAGTATATAAGATGATTTACTAAATAAAAAGGGGACAACAAGAATTGTATGCTTTCAGCACATGTTGGGAGTTAAACTTTCTTTATCTCCTTGTTTTGCTAGCCTGCTGTCAGCTCATGAAGTTGACAGAACAGTTTATTTTTTCCCCCCAAACTCCTACACAGAACAGGAGGGAAGTAATCAGCTAACTTGTTAATAGCAGAAGCCTAACCCAAAATGGAAAATAATAGATTATTTGGTTTGCCTAAATTAAAACAAATCTATCTCTCTATGGATTATATATCAATTTTGAGCCACTTAATTAGCAACTAGAGACATAAATCCAAAAATTTTCTTTTTTATTTTGAGATTACAGATCTAGAAGTTCTGAGTTACTGCTGCTATTTTATTCTTTTTTTTATGAGATTTCAGTGAAGGTTGAACATCTACCACTGGCTTCTTTGCTTTTTCACGTATTTATGAGCTTACTTGTTACTTGCTTATTAATTTGTTCTTCTGTGGATAATTGCTTTTCAAAATCCACCATGGTACCCTAGTTACCTATGTAGGCATTCAATAAATACGGGTAGTGCCCCTTTTTGTAAATTGAATAGTCTGTATATGAATGGCTGCTTTTATATCTCACTGGTGATTCACCACTTTCCTTTTGTTGGTTTTGCTATAGAGAACTAGTTCAGGACTGATATGATTGCACCATTCTGATTCTAAAGCAGTGACTTAAGTGTTCTCTGTAGATGCAAATACTTTAGACCAGTGTATTTCAAACCTCAATGTTTATCAGAATCACCTGGAGGGCTTGTTAAAAACACATTTCTGGGCCCTACCCCCAGATTTTCTGATTTGTTAGATCCAGGGCAGAGCCTAAGAATTTGCATTTCTAACAAGTTCCCAGGTGATGCTGTTTCTGTTGACCTGGGGACCACACTTTTAAGAAATCACTGCTTGGGGCAGGCAGGGTGTGCCTGGCTGGCTCAGTCAGTAGAGTGTGTGACTCTTGATCTCAGGGTTGTGAGTTTAAGCCCCATGCTGGGTTGTTTTTGTTTTGTTTTGTTTTGTTTGTGAGCTGGGGAGAGGGGACAGAGGGGGAGAGAGAGAGAGAGAGAGAGAGACAGAGAGAGAGAGAGAGAGAGTGAGAGAGAATGAGAGAAAGAGAGAATATCTTAAGCAGGCTCCAGGCTCAGCGTGGAGCCCAACACAAGGCTCAGTCCCATGACCCTAGGATCATGACCTGAGCTGAAACCAAAAGTCATATGTTCAACCAACTGAGCCCTCCAGGCACCCCCAAAAATAAAATCTTTAAAAAAAAAAAAAAAGAATCACTGCTTAGGGATTTTTCTCCTATTTCAGAAACATGGCCTCGTAGGACAGATGGTTATATCAAAAAAAGAGAAGGAAAAAAAAGCCCAAACCTCAAGAAGATGACAGAGTTTGGTGGGCTTTAAAATATATATATTCAAATGATCTCCATGTGAAAATGTGAATTTGCTATTACGAGTAATGTGGCGTTTGTATATGATCTGAGATAGTATCCTAAGTGAACATTCAAAGAATTAAAAAGTGGAATCTCCAAATCTACAAAATATTCATATATCAAGATATCATGTTGTAGACCTTAAACTAATACACGTTATATATCAATTTTATCTCAATAAAATGGGGGGGGGGGACTTCTTATCACTGTTATTTGTGACAAAAGACTTGGGGAGAGGAGGTATAATGAAAGAGTAGGAATGTTGGTATCTAGGAGACATCAGTTAAAATCCTTGTTCTGCCACTTACATTTAATGAATGACTTAGGAGTGTGTAACTTTACTAGGTTGTTTAGTATTAAATAAGGTAACAAATATGAAATGCTCTGCTTATCATTGTCCATTGGTTATTTTCATAGAAGCTGGCCTCCTCTGTTGCTTTTGTTGTCCATCGGTTATTTTCATAGAAGCTGGCCTCCTCTGTTGCTTTTGTATACTCAGGAATCTTTTCAAACTCTATGTGATAAGTTTTATCCAAAGTCATTACTTATAATTGGATCCCAACATTTGCAGCCCTGTGGATGCTATAGAAATGCAGACATAGAAGATAAGGACCCTGTTCTTGAACTACGTAAAATCTGCTTAGAGAGTTAGGATCCTTTCCATTGAAACTACCAAACTACTGCGGTGTCTGGGTGCCTCAGTCAGTGAACATCCAACTCTTGGTTTTGGCTCAGGTCATATTCTCATGGTTTGTGAGTTTGAGGCCTGCATGGGGCTCCATGCTGACAGTGTGGAACCTTATTTGGATTCTGTCTGTCTCTGCCCCTCCCCTGCTTGTTCTCTCTATCTCTCAAATAAATAAACAAACAAAAAAAAAGTACCAAACTACTATATTAAAAATGGGATAAACTGTGACCTTTTAAACATAAAAAGGTCAGAGGTAAGGCAGTGGC
Source organism: Panthera pardus (assembly GCF_024362965.1). NCBI lineage: Eukaryota > Metazoa > Chordata > Mammalia > Carnivora > Felidae > Panthera > Panthera pardus. The sequence continues at coordinate 57,163,758 of NW_026526876.1, forward strand.
TCAATGCAGTTATCAAGGTTCTGGATTCTTTTCATCTTTTGTGCTCTGTCATCCTTAGCATGTTGCCTTCTGTTCTTGAGCCTCCCCTTTCCAGGTCACAAAATGACTTGTCACAGCTGTAGACCTCATATCTTTGCACCACTGCATCCAAAGGCAGAAAAAGGGCAGGGTTTTTATTGTTGTTTTTCTCAGTTCTCCTTTATCAGGGTGGAAAATCTTTCCCTCAAGCAGACTTGCCTTAGGTCTTGTTGACCAGGATTAGGATACTGTGTGCTAGCCTGCAGGAAGGCTAAAATGACAGATGGTAGGACTAATAGATGACAGAGTTGAGAGATGACTGTTGGTAGACAACAGGGAGAGTCTACTAAGGGGAGCTAAGACTGTGATCTGTAAAGATGACAGTTCTAGGCACTTTCTCATTAGGCAAAATTGTATGCTCTAGGGTAGGGGTTGGCAACCTTTTCATGTTAAAAGCCTGATAGTAAATATTTTAGGTTTTGCTGGCCACAAATGGTCTCTTGCATCTTCTTCCTTGCTTTTTCTTCTTCAAAAAAAAAAAAAACACAACCCTTTAAAAATGTGAAAAACATTCTTAGTTTGCTGGCCATATGAAAATAGGCTATAGTTTGCCAACCCTGCCAAGGTTATGAAGGCTCAGAGGAGAGGGAGATGACTGAGGCTGAAGTCATCATTTTGAAACTCCCTGAAATTCTGAGACTTGAGTGGTCTTTGAAGGATGGGTAAGATTTACATTGAGAGATTCTGTAACTTCTGAAGGGAGCAGTGGGTGGGGAAACATGTCTGTGAAGCTTACCATAAAATAGCTACATGTTACCTGCAAAGAGTGAAAAGCAGCAATACCTCTGCAGGTGAAATGGGCCAAATTGCACATGAAAGTTAGGGAGTGCTGCATACCTGGACTGCCTCAGCCACTGACAAGCCAACCTTCTAAGTATCTCTGAGAAATAAAGATGCTCTTTTGGCTTAAAGCCTCCATGTTGACTTGGAGCCCAAGGAAGGCAGTGTCTCATGTAACAGTTGGCTCTTCAGTAGGAGCTGTTGCTACTATGACTAATTAAAGGACAAACATCTTGTGTTTGGAGAAGATTCTTGGTGTCTTAACCATAGCTATACACAAAGATCATAACTCATCTTCAATTTGTACTATTGTTGTTGACAACAAGGAAGAATTGCATCAACTAATGCTAAGTCACTCATTCACTGAACATTTATTGAATGCTGAGTGTATGCCAGGCCCTAAAGATATAAGTTGAAAACTTATAGTCTAGAGGGAGGGAAACAATATATAGAGAGATAATTATAGTAGAATGAGATAAGGATTAGAAAATATATGTACAAGGAACTGTGAATGCCTAGAAGAAGGAACCATCAGTTAGTTAATCCTGATTTAAACTCTAGGTGACTCAGTCTAATTATTGCTGTCCTTCAGTGGACATAGATTATATCCTTTTTTTCTTTCTTTTTTTTTTTAATTTTTATTTAAATTCAATTAGTTAACATATAATGTAACATTGGTTTCAGGAGCAGAATTTAGTGATTCATCACATGTAACACCCAGTGCTCATCATAACAAGTGCCCTCCTTAATACCCATCACCCATCTAGCCCATCCCCCACCCAATCCTTCCATCAACCCTCAGTTTGTTCTCTATGGTTAAGAGTTTCTTATGGTTTGTTTCCCTCTCTCTTTTTTCCCCCTTCCCATATATTCATCTGTTTTGTTTCTTAAATTTCACATATGAGTGAAATCATATGGTATTTGTCTTTCTGTGACTGACGTATTTTGCTTAATATAATACATTCTAGTTTCATCTACATGGTTACAAATGGCAAGATTTCATTCTTTTTGATGGCTGAGTAATATTCCATCGTGTATATATACCACATCTTTTTTTTTCCCAAGTCTAGAAAGGCTTTTATTTATTTTTTTTTAATTTTATTTTTCATTTTTTTTAAATTTACATCTAAATTAGTTAGCCTATAGTGCAACAATGATTTCAGGAGTAGGTTCCTTAGTGCCCCTTACCTATTTAGCCCATCCCCCCTCCCACAACCCCTCCAGTAACCCTCAGTTTGTTCTCCATATTTATGAGTCTCTTCTGTTTTGTCCCCCTCCCTGTTTTTATATTATTTTTGTGTCCCTTCCCTTATGTTCATCTGTTTTGTCTCTTAAAGTCCTCATATGAATGAAGTCATATGATATTTGTCTTTCTCTAACTAATTTCACTTAGCATAATACCTTCCAGTTCCATCCACGTAGTTGCAAATGGCAAGATTTCATTCATTTTGATTGCCGAGTAATAACTCCATTGTGTATATATACCACATCTTCTTTATCCATTCATTCATCGATGGACATTTGTGCTCTTTCCATAGTTTGGCTATTATTGATAATGCTGCTATAAACATCAGGGTGCGTGTACCCCTTCAAGTCTGTATTTTTGTATCCTTTAGGTAAATGCTTAGTAGTATAATTGCTGGATCATAGGTTAGTTCTATTTTTAACTTTTTGAGGAACCTCCATACTGTTTTCCACAATGGCTGCACCATCCTTAATACTAGCCAGTTGTCTTACAGATCTGTACCATTGATTACAAAGAGGCCTATGTGAAATACTGTGGTTGAATCAAATCCAAATCATCATCCAGAAAAAGCAATTTCAAACATTCTACTGCTGCTGTTAGGTGTTTAGGATCCTCTTTATGTACAGAGTATATGGCTGTAGTGTTATTTATTTACTTAATTTTGTGCTTCCTGCTATACTAGGTATGAATACTGGGTTCTATAAAACAATTATTTTCCCCAGTAAAACTTGCAGAAAAGAAGATTCTGTGGTAGGGAGAACATGTCCTCCTCCCACCCAAAGAGTCTCCTCATCTTAATCCCCTGTGAACCTGCAAATATATCATGTTCCATGGTTGGGGCAGGGGGTGGATTAAGGTTGCAGATGGAATTGATTGCTAATTAGATGACTTTAAAATAGGCAGAGTATCCTGGATTATTGGAATAAGGGGAAATATAATTATAAGGGCCTTTGAAAGTGAAAGATGGAGACAGAGAAGAGGTTGTATTGATAAAATATAAGAAAAACTCACCCTACCTTTGCTGACTTTAAAGATGCAGGAAGGGAGCCACAAGCCAAGGAGTGTAGGTGGCCTCTAGTTACTGGAAAAGGCAGGGAAACGGATTCTGCCTGTATTAGTTTGTTAGGGCTGCCAAAACAAGTACCGTAGACTAGTGGCTTAACATTAATTTTCTCACAGTTCTGGAAGCTAGAAGTCAGAATTCAAGGTGTTGGTAGGGTTGATTTTTTTTTCCCCCCTAATATCTCTCTCCTTGGCTGGTAGATGTCTGTCCTGTCTCTGTCTTCACATTGTCTTTCCTCTCAGTGTCTGTGTCCTGATCTCCTCCTCTTACAAGGCCGCCAGTCATATTGTATTAGGACCCACCCTAATAAACCTTATTTTAATTTAATTACCTCTCTAAAGACCATATCTCCAGATAGAGTCACATTATGAGGTCCTAGGGATTAGGAGTTCAACATATAAATGGGGGCGGGGTGGAGAGAGCAAATTCAGCCTGTAATACTCCCCTAGAGCCTCCAGAAGGAACATGGGTCTGCCACCACTTTGATTTTAGGACTACTGACCTCTAGAGCTGTAAAGATAATAAATTTTGTGTTGTTTAAACTTAAGTTTGTGGTATCTTGTTACAGCAAATTAGAAAAATGAATGCAGTTACAAGTAATCTGAGTCCATTAATAGGAGACTGATTAAATGAATTTTGGAACATCTATACAATGAAATAGCAGTGATCAAAAATACTGAAATAAATATCCACTGACCAATAAATAGATTTAAAAATGTGATATATATACAATGGAATATTATTCAGCCTTAAAAGGAAAGGAATTCTGACACATGCTAAGTGAAATAAGCCAGTCACAAAAAGAGAAATACTGTATAATATCACTTATCTGTGGTATTCAGAGAAATCAAACTCATAAAAATAAAAAACAGAATAGTGGTTGCCAGGGGCTATGGGAAGGGGAAATTAGTTTTTTAATGGATATAGAATTTTCATTTTGCAGGATGAAAAAGTTCTAGAGATTGGTTGAACAACAATGTGAATATACCTAATACTAATGAACTCTTTACTTGAAAATGGTCAAGATGGTAAATTTTATGTTATATTATTTTACCACAATTTGAAGTTTTAAAAATAGTGAAACCAAAGACAAGTTTAAAAGGCAATGACAGAAAAATAGGTGTAGTGTGCTTTCATTGTGTATTTTTAGAGAAAGTATACACACACACACACACACACACACACACACACACACACACAATATCTCTGAAAAAATCCCAAGAAACTCACGTAATGATTACTTATGAGAATGGGATTGTAGAGAATTAGGAAGTGGGAGGACAGGGATGGGAGGAAAACTTACATACTCCTTGACAGCTTCTGAATTTTATTGGCCACATGCATATATTACATATTGAAGTAATGGTTTTTACCATAATTTACAATAATTTTGAGCTCATAGACACAGAGAACCAGAGACACAGAGAACGGATTGGTGACTGCCAGAGGTTGGGGAAAGACTGGGCAAAATGGATAAAGGCAGTCAAAAGGCACAAACTTCTAGTTATAAAATAAGTAATGGAAATATACTGAAAGAAAGAGAGTGAGAAAGAGAGAGAGGAAGGAAGAAAGGAAGGGAGAAGGAAATGGAAGGAGGAAGGGAGAGAGGAAGTCATAAGGTTTTTAAATCTGTAACTTGGGGTTAGGGACTGCAGAGAGGGTTTTCTCACTTGGGTCATGTTTAGACTGTGAAATCGCTTTGTCAATCCAGCTATGTCTAAGTGTCAGGATAAATAAGACCTTCTTGTTTTGGCCTTTAAAGAGTTAAAAGCTTAGTTTCAAAGTGGTCATTAGGCTTTAAGGTACACATGTATGTTATGGTTTGGTATCTAATAGTATATTTTTAAAATCTCTAGTTTCTTTAAGAATAAGTGCAGTGTGTTCACTTAGAACCTCCGAAAAAAGTTGGGGGAGAAAATATAAATGAAAATAGAAAAGACAAAAGAAATATAATAGCCAATATTTTCTGCTTCTTAAAAATCACATAACCTGTATACAACAAGAATAGAATAAAAGACACTTAACAGTAGAAACAGGTTTTGACTCTTGTGGGATTATTTCTTAAGACTTCTGCTTACAAATTGTTAGGTAACTGGACAAGTTAGATTTTAACATTCTTCAAAACATCCTTCTTAGTACATGAGTCCTTGCATCATACATTCCATATAAAGATTGCAACATTTTATTACTATAATTGTTGCTTAGAAGCTATTCTGGATTGAAACTTCTTGTTATATACGGATGTGTTTTCCTTACCAACAATCTTGGCCCTTGTTTTTCTCCAATGCTTAGCCAAAGCATATTTCCATAGAGCCATATACTTCTTTTTGTAGTTTTTCATCTTCATAAAAAACAAAAAACTAATTCTGGAGCCTGTTCAGTTATCTTTCCCTTTTTGTTTAGAATTTTCCTGTAGCTAATATAGCACCCAGAAAATTGCTTAGTACATAGTAGGGGTACAATAAATGGTAACGAATGACTCATTGTGAACTCAAAACTTCAGGGTTATATAGGGTATACAAAATTGTCTGTATTTAGAAGTGAAACTCCTATATATTTTTAAAGTTTATTTATTTATTTTGAGAGAGAGAGTGAGTGGGGAGGGGCAGGAAAAAAAGAGGGGCACGAGGATACCAAGCAGGTTCCGCGCTGTTAGCGCAGAGCCCAACGCAGGGCTCAAACCCACGAACCACGAAATCATGACTTGAATCGAAACCAAGAGTTGGTCATTCAACCTACTGAGCCACCCAGGCACCCCAACACCTATAATTTTATAGAAGCAAAATTCCCCTATATAGTAGAAGTTTCTTTGAAAGGGAATTTAATGCAAATTTATAAGCCTTTTACATCTAATAGGGAGATTATTACTATATTATTATTATCATCATTAACAGCAGCAGCAACAGCAGGAGCAACAGTAGTGACATCAGTAAGTCATGCTGCGTGCTTTTCCTGTATTATCTCTCAGGCAATATTTCCAATGCCCCTATTAGATAAATGCTATTTTCGTGCCTATATTTATGGATGAGGAAATTGAGCTCAGAGTGATTAAGTAATGTGTTCACCATCCCATGGCTAGTAGGTGTCAGAACCAGGGTATGAACTCAATTTAGTTTAGTTAAGATTTGGACTTGGCACTTCTAATGCAAAAATATGAATTTGACATTATCCACTTCAAAATTGGCCAAAGGGACATTTAAGAAGGGAAGGAGGAGAAAGAAGGAAAAGAAAAGAGAATTGACATCTGCACTACAAACTGGGCATGATCACTATCTTCATGCTAGAAAAACACTGGAGGATTTTGTTCAATATGAAATTCAGGCAAGGCCAGGTTGGGGAAGAGCCTGCCAACTTGAGAAGTACTATGTATATATAAAAGTCCACCTGGGAGTGGATCAAGGTAGCATCTTTTATTCCCAGTTTAGTAATGTTAATTTTATCAAGTACTTTTTAGCATCTATTTAGATAATCTTATAGTTTTCCTCATTTGACCTAATATGCTAAATTATATTAATAGAATTCCTAAATATTCATTCATTCTTGGAATAAGTCCTTTATAGTTATAAGCAAGACAGTTCACTCTGCAGAACCCAGGAACAACTCAGGAACTGGAATTACCAAGTACCCCAGAAAGCAGAGGAAAGAACTTGAAATATCCTTTGTCTTCCTTTAGGATTAGATTTTAATTTGGAACTAAATATGTTGTTTGCTAGTAAATATTTGTTCCGTGAACCAATTATTTTTAATGCTGCCAACACACTTAAATTGATACCTTGTAACTTAATGAATTAAATTACAATTAATACGTATGCAGTAAAGTCTTAAAATAACTTTAGGAGTGTGAGTCATCACAGAACCACCTTCTTGGAAGATATTTTAAAAGAAATCATGTAAACATGCTGAAATATTTTTAAGAATGAAAACTTTGAAAATCTTAACTAGTGTAATTTGGATTAATTGTACACTGTGGCAGTGACAAGCCACTATTGATATGCTTAATATTACTTATGTTGTCATCTGTTGTGATCCGAGAATTTGGGAGAATTGAAAGCAGTTTTGATCTCTACCTTATTAATTTCTTCAAATATTTTAGTTTTTTTAATTATGCCTTTAGCTTTTCTAATATGACTTTTATAAGTCTTCAAGTATTTTGTAGTCTGATTTTTTTTTTTTTTAAAGACAAGTGGAAAGTAAATGTTCTTATTATTCCCCCCTCCAAAATTCAAGGGAGTGAGGAATAAAGAGATTTTGCATTTGTAGGATTTAAAAAGTGATTTTAAATGTTTGGTTGTTTCTGTTTATTTTCTAAAAGAGGAAGAGGGAGGGAAAATGGAAGATGAGACTTGGTTGTAAGAGGGAAAACTAAAGTAGGCAAAAGATCAGGGTAGGAAAAAAGAAGATAAACCAGGAGAAGGCACTTACCAGAAATAATAGCTCTGAGCTTTCCTTTTTTTTTTTTTTTTTCAGTTGTTTATTTGCACTTCAAAACTCAATCTCTACAGGTATTAAGTGGGTTTAAATGTAGTTTCAGCTTTGAAAAGTCAAAGTAAGAGTCAACTAGGATAGCCACAGAGTAGTTAATGTAAGATTAAGTTTCAGCCACTGGTAGCAAGGTGGGTTTTTTTGTGTTTTTTTTTTTTGTCATTTGAGAGCTTTATTGAGATATAACTGATATACAAAACACAGACATTGTTAATGTGTACAATTTGATGAGTTTGGACACATGCATACACCTGTGAAACCCATCACTATAACCATCTCTAAACCTATCTGTCACCTCCCAAAGTTTCCTCATGCCTCTTTGCATTTTTTTTTGTTGTTTATTTGTTTTGTGGTAAGAACATTTAAGCATGAGGTATGCCCTCCTACCAAAAATTTAAATACACAATGGAATATTGTTAACAGTAGGCATTATGTCATATAGCAGACCTCTATAACTTTTTTAGCTCACTAAACCGAAACTTTGTACTCTTTAAAGAAGAACTCTCAATTTACTCCTTCCCCCTTAGGCCCTGGAAACCACCATTCTGCTTTGTGCTACTGTGAATTTGATTATTTTGGATACCTCATATAAGTGGAATCGTGTAATATTTGTCTTTCTGTTACTGGCTTATTTCACTTAGGATTTCCTTTTTTTCAGGCTGAATAATATTCCATTGTATGTATATATCACTTTTTCTTTAGCCATTTGTCTGTTGTTGGACATTTGGATTGATTCCATCATCTTGGCTATTGTGTATAGTGCTGCCATGAACATGGTAGTGCAGACACCTCTTCCAGATCCTGATTTCAGCTCTTTTGGATTTATACCCAGAAGTGGAATTGCTTGATAATACAATAGTGAGAAGTTTTGATGACATAAGCATTTACATCTTTATGTAGGGATAGCTCAGTTTCCAGTAGCTTTTACTCAAACAGCAAACATTTGGGTGGAACTTAATGGGTGAGAGTTGGAGCTTTTTTTCTTCTTCTCTTTTTTGTGGTGTTGTTAGTCATAAGGAAAGAATAGTCTTGTGTTACCAGCTAATTATTTCACTCTTCTGTCTCGTTTTCCTTATCTGTCTTCTAGACAGATTTTGAAAAAGAGATTGGACAGTGGAAGAAAGGTTTTAAATTGTTTTCTGGCATCCATCAGGTGGACTTAGGTAGGGCATATCTTTTGGCTGTTCTTATAAACACTTGTTAGAAGATGGCTGATGAGGCTAGTAGTTAGATACCTCCAGTCATGTCCTATGTTATATTCTGAAGCCTGACTCTAAACAGTCATATTAAATATGTACCTTTGGATATGAGGATAAATGAACACAAGCCTACCCTCTGGGAATAGTCCAGAGGACATACTATAAACAGTTAGTAGTACCATCTTTACAGAAAAGGGACACCCCATTGCCCAAATTGGAAACCATAGAAAATGCTTCAGCTAATCAAACATGCCTCAATCAATTTTCTGGTCACCTAACCAATCAACTTGTTGGCTTTATTCTCTCCAAAATAGCCATCACTAATCAGAATTTCAGCTTCTCACGTATGAGCTAACATGACTCGGTGATGTCTGCTGGCTTTTCCCTCAGGCTTATGGCCCCATTCATCTGGATCTGTGAAATGATCTTGTTTGTATTACAGAGTTCTCATTTGGAAGACAGTGAATCAGCAGTGTTACTTTCCTGTGAATGTGAAGAATCAGATATCTTTAGTGGTTCCAATGTACGTAGGTATATGTTTTTATACAGCCTTTGGTAATTCCAAGTGAAAGCTTTTTGGGTAAACTTGGCTTTCAAATGCAACTGAGATACAGTACCTATTGTTTCATCTGTTTGGCCTCACTCAGCAAAATACATAGTCTGTGAAAGCAAATAAGGGACTTGGAATGAGTATATATATATAAATATAAGCATTATATTTATAAATATAAATATGAGTATATTTGTATGCCTAATAATCTCCATTCAAGGTGTATTTACCAAAGTAGAAAAATGTTGTAACCTGTGAGTGAGTTCTCCCTCAGTAAAGATGATTGTTTTAGTGGGCTTTTTACATTAAAAAAATTTTTTTTAATGTTTATTTTATTTTTGAGAGAGAGAGTGCAAGCAGGGGTGAGGCAGAGAGAGGGGGACAGAAAATCCAAAGTGGGCTCTACGCTGACAGCATTGAGCCCAATGTGGGGCTTGAACTCACAAACCATAAGATCATGACATGAGCTGAAGTCAGACGCTCAGCTGAGTAAGCCACCCACGCGCCCCCTTGCATTTTTTAATGGTCAGTAGTTTCCTTTTCCCTGTGGCAACTGCTTGGTATTGGTGCTCCACTGGACCTTTATGCCCCACAGACGTAGACCTAACACATCCTGGCTGTTGAGAATGTTAAGCCAAATAATGTTTTAATTACTGGATCATGCTATCTAACTAAATACATTTCATGAGATGTTATAAATTTATTTATCTCACTGGACCCCCAAAATAGTTGCTTAATTACCACAAATTGCCCAGGCTGAATCAGGCTGAAGTTAGTTAGAGAAGGACTTAAATTGACTTTTAAAAAATTTAAATATGTCTTGTAACAGGATAACTGCCTTTGCTAGCCATGGCTAATGCTAGGTTCTACAAACCTTGATGATAAAATCTGGATCCTGTCTATTTTAGGATGTTTATTGTATATAGTAGGCACTCTATAAATGTTAAAGTTTTACCAATTGAAACTCTCGAAGTAAGTAGGGCCTCCTAAGTATATCACCATAGTACAGCCTAGCCTGCTCTTAAACTGTCTTCTTTACTTCACCTTCACTTCACAGAGAAGGTGATCGCTACTTCAGGACTTCATCCAACTATTATATTGACTGACCCAGTTGCACTTCCTTCAGCGTTGATGATGAGTCTGAAATGGCATTAAGTTAGTTATTGTGACTCACTAATAGCTGGAGCTGTGCTCATTCCCTAGTGCTTGAAAACATTGATGAATTCACATGAACACTCATTTATTATCAACATTTTGCAGATGACAAACTGAGGGTAGAAAGGTTGTATTCTTTGCCCAGTGTTGTGTGATAAGCAGGGGCAGCGCTGATGTCAGATCTCAGCACCCATCAGTGCTGTCATCAGTGCTCTCATTATCAGCAGGCAGCAACATCATTGATGGAATATGTACCAAGGCTGTTTATATAGTTTCCTCAAGATTTACTTTGCTCAGTCTGCAGTGGCATCTTCTGGATTAGACTGCCTTATTTTTTGGCTGACTTTGTCTTAAAGAGACCAATGTATGACAATCTATATGAAGAAAATTTTTATGAAGTTGTGCACATGTGGGAAAAAGATGACTCTAGTTTTAATGGTTCTCTGAGAAACAATTAATTGGGTATGTATATTTGCAGATTATTCTGGATCGCTTTATTTTATTGCCAGATTTCATTCAAGTCAGGTTTGTTATCTTTTCCTCTTTATAAGGCAAAAGTGGTTACATGTATTTGGCTGGCTCTTAAAAAGTATTGAATTATCCTCCTATTTGGTTGCTTAGGGAGTATTTCCTATATGTTTTCCCCCTTTCCTCAGCTCCCATTCCCACCCTCATGTCAAAGGAGGTTGAAGATCTCCTTCCCAGTTTGATGCCTTAAATTTGAAAACAAAATTGTTTGGAGAACAAACTGATTGAAATCTCCACTTTGAATTTTCTTCAAAGGAAATTGCATGGGATCTTGATAACTATTTGAAATAGAAGTTAACTATTGTAAAGAAGAGTAGCACATAAAGTCAATCACTGAAGAACTTTCTCTTCAATCTCGGGATAACAGAATTATGAACTTTGGTTATCTATATTCATTCATTCATGCATGCATGCATGCATTCATTCATCTCCAAGCACTGATTGACTATCTCGTAGTAATCACTGGGCCCAGGGCCATTTAAGTTAGGCATAAAATATAGAATCTACCCTAAGAGCAAACTTTCAGCTATAAGATGAATAAGTTCTGAAGATCTAATGTAAAACATAGTGACTATAGTTGATAACATTGCATTTGATAATTTGACATGGCTAAAAAAGCAGAACTTAAATGTTCTCACAGAGAAGATAAATATCTGAAGATGGGGGGAGGGGGATCTTTTCACAATGTATATGTATATCAAAGCACCATGATGTACACCTTAGAATCTTACAGTTTTATTTGTCAATTTTACCTTAATAAAACTGAATTTAAAAAAATCTACCCTAGGAGAATGTATAACTATGCTTCAACAGCTTAGTTTTATGGATTTTTATGGAAAGCCATGAAAAGGAGAGGAGAAAATCATTCATATGCAGTACATGGGGAGAAGAAAAGAAATATGTGGATGAGTGGAAAGAAACTTGGCTGGAGGCAAAGAGGGGATGGCTGCCTTAGATCTCTTGGGGCTTTCTTAGAAGAGAAGGGAGGAGTGTAGAAAAGCTTCTCCCTCTTCTCTGGTCTTATTCAGCCTCTGGGGAAGCAGATAAAGGGTAGAAGCAGCTTCTTGTTCCCTTTGCTGTGTCCAGGGTTGTTGGAGGTCTCCATAATGGGAAGAGGGACTGCCTGCCCCCAGAGCAGGCTTGACAGTATGACTGGAAAAGGTAGCAGAGGAGAAGATACTGGCCTTAGCTGCAGGAGTTTCACTTTGGCTTCAGATAGGAAAGAATGTAGGTAGTGACTAAAGCAGGTTGGGGTACTGTTAGCCACAGTAGCCACTGAGATTCCTGAGAGTCCTCTCTATTCCTCATCCCCATACCTTGCTTTCCTGCCTTAAAGGAGAAAAAGCTCTGTGTAAGCTGGAATTCCAATTACCATGTTTGTTGGGGTTCAGCTAGAACCAAGCAGATTCATTACCATTGCAGGGTTATATCTTCCCCAGCCTGGAGGTCAGGAAAATGCTTGTTATGTTAGTTTTTTTCCTCAGGATACAATTTCTTTCTTTCTCTCCTTCCCCTGGTCTTCTGACCCCCACTCCCACCCTACCAAACAGGAGGAGGGACACATATGGGTGGTCATACTATTTTTATGGTCTATTTCATTCCTATGCTTGGATATTATATCTTTGTAGGGAATGCAGTTCCCTTCCCTACAATCAAAACAGCATTTTGTTTGATTAGCCCAGTGAAAGGAAGGAGTGTTAGTCTTCTGTTATTAAAGAGAGAAAAAAAGAAAATGTTACCCTTGAATCAAATGTGGAAAAGGCAGACAAAAAGGGAAATCTAAAATGTAAGAATTATTTGGTGTAGCATACTTTACATTTTTAAACTGTAGATTTGCATTCTTTTCTAGGGCAGGCCAGGTGTCTCAGAATATAGCAGTATCCTTCTAGATGGCAACTTCTATGGAGGTTTTCATGTGTAGTCATTTTGTGGGAGAAATGGCTTTGGAGAGAGAGAGAATGTTTAACCTATGTTTAAGATAAATTTAAGAATTGTAAAAAGTTATTAGCATTAAGATAAGCAAGCCCTAATTCAAGGCCTGCTATTGAGTAGTCAGCCTATGGGTTGAGAACAGAAGGCACTTTAATCTTTAGGATTCTTCTGAAGCATCTTGTTTTTCTTGTATGTTTTACGTTTTAGAATGTGGTATATGGGATGATCAAAACAATGAATTATTTGTCAGCTTAGAAAGTAAAACTATATTTAAGGGGGGAAAATTGGGGCACCTGGGTGGCTCAGTCGGTTAAGCGCCTGACTCAGTTTTGGCTCGGGTCATGATCTCAAGGTTCATGAGTTCAAGCCCCACATCAGGCTCTGCGCTGACAGTGTGGAGCCTGCTTGGGTTTCTCTCTCCCTCTCTCTCTGCCCCACCCCACTTGCACGGTCTCTGTCTCTCTCAAAATAAATAAATAACGTTAAAAAAATTTTTTTGAAAAGGGGGGAGAACTGCTATTGTCATTAAATCTACTTTTGTAAGACTCTAGATATTGTGAGCAGGCACACTAAACAGTAGGTCGTAGATAAACTCAGAGATACAATGATAACCAAAGTAATTGGCTGGAAGGTGGTGATGGTGTAGGCTGATAGTATGTGCACCTAGTCATTTCTGATGGTTTGTATTTACCTTTTTTCTTTTAGCTCTCGGTATTGTATTTTTTTCCATTTTTGCAGGCTGATTTACAGAGATACCATTTCACTAGACAACATACACAAATATAAAAAGGATAAAAATAAGAAAATTTGTTGCCAAAGAGATGTGAGTTTTATTACAGCTCAATATTCAGACAACCTGGGTCAGAGTCGCAACTCTACTTCCTGGCTCATGATGTCACTTCTCTAAGCCTCCTTTCTCCCATCTGTAAAATGGGATTAATAATAGTACCTGTCTCAGAGTGTTGTTAGAATTAAATAAGATTTATGTAAGGTACTTAGAGGGTCTGGCACATTTTCTGTGCTAAATAGAGAGCAAGGACAGATGTAGGATTCCCTGATGTCACCATGTCTTCCACAGAGTCAGGACAGTGCCACTGTTGTCCGTGGGCACAATTTAAGTTTGTAGTCCATCCAGTGCTGTGAGGGAAGAGGAAAAAGTGGACATCTTGACCATCTTTATTTTTCTTCACCACCCTTGATTTGGCTTGTGGTCCGAATAACTTGTGGCAATTTCTAAAATATATTATTTAAATTTGTAAAATGATTATTGAAGGGCCAGAAGCTTTCTTTTATTCTTCTTTATATTTGCCACAGTGCCTACCGTAGTGATTTGCAAGTTGCATACATATATGGAATGCCTTGGGTAATGGAATCTCAAAATGATGCTTCAGGCACACCAGGCTTTCCCCTGTACTGGTTTTATATTGGTCTGACTTCTGGCCCTTCTTTTGACCAGAGACATACTTTGGCGACATCTGGCACAAGGATATAGAATGTAGCAGTGAGATAATTGTAGGCAGACACCAAGAGCTTGACCTGATTTATAAAATCAACCAAATAAAAGCTCCAACTAGCTGAGTTATCCTGCTTCCATAATCTGAGGCAGGGCCTGTTCGGGTGTACTTGTTCCTTATTTTGGTTTAGGAAAGCAAGAAAAGCAGAAGATGGCATGACTTGTAGGATTTTTCATTAATAAAATTATACAGTTTTTTTAGATTACAGCTTGGAAATGAGTTACCCTTTGGAAGGTAAGCAATCTATTTAGCAATTACTATTTACCAGACATGCTAAGTGATTTTCATACACATTAGTGTTGAATCCAAATTTTTGAGGTTAAGGACTTTTAGTATTTCCCATTTAAAGCTAAAGAAAAAGAGGCTTGTGTGAGGTATGTACCATGCTGGTAGTGACAGCCAGGTCTGCCTGACACTTATTTGAACTTTTCATCTTATGCTGGATTACCTTTGCCTTTGAATGGAATATTGTTATTCTAGTGCTAGGGGGTTGGGACAAATGGAATAGTGGTTCTCAGCTCTGTTTTTGCACCAGAGTAATCTATGGATCTTCTAAAAAATAGAGACTCAAATCTTACCTTAACGACTTTCTCATTCAGTGGGTCTTGGACATCTGTATTCTTTACAAGGTACGTAGGTGGTTACTTCACACAGCCAATGTTAAGAATCATGGTTCTTAGAAATTCTGTAGGGAAGAATTATAAGATTACAGATCTGGGGGCATCTGAAGACTGAATTTGGGATATTGTAAAGACACACCATTGATAAAAGTATAGGGGAAAAAGAGGTAGCTTAATAATAATAAAGTTTCATGTTTCAAGAGGTAGAATAGTATGTGTCATCAGAAATTGGATATATCACCAGGTTATTTTATAGCCAGATTAATTCTCCATTCTTTCTGTGAATCTCTAGAGTGCTGCCACTATTGTACTTAAGCACAGTCCTTCTCAACCCTATTTTGCTCTCCCAGATATCTTTTTACCCAGTGGTTGGGGTAAAGTTCTAGTGAATTTGCAATTTCAGACTATTAGGCAAGAACTGCTAACTCTGAAGAGAGCAGTGGATGGCAGTGATTAAGACAAATGTGATGGGAGAATGTAAATTTAACAAATTCTTAATCTTAATGGATCCTGTCTTCTGAGTCCCTCCTAATACCTTCTGTTTATTTTTTGTAATCTCACAGTATACTTTGGCAACAGGGAAGGGTTAGTAATTTTTCCTTTCACTTTACAATTAGGAAGCTTGAGTTACAAAGGCCAGGACTTGCTGAGAACTATAACTAAAATAATGGCTAACATTTGTTGAACACTAACCATGTTCCTGGCTCTGTAGGAATGTTTTTACATGTATTATCTCATATTGCATCTCTGATGTGGACAATGTTTTAGGGATAATAAAACTGAGCTCATTTATTCTACAGTTATTTGAGTCTCCTCTGTGGCAGGTACCATGCTAGGCAATGAGTATCCGGTGGTGAACAAACCAAACCCTTTCCCTAATGGAACTTACAGGGGAAGACACATAATAAAAAACAAATAAATATTCAATTATAAAATTTGATAGTGCAATGAAAAATACAAATGGGAAAATAATAATAAAGAATAACAAAACAATAGCCAGTTAGATAAAGGGTGGTCAAGAAGGGCCTCCCTAACATGGTGATATTTTAGTTCAGAATTGTTCAGGGATTTGCTTAGTGTCACACATTTAGGAAGTGATAAAGTTCAAGTCTGATTTCCAAGGCTATGCTCACTAAGCTATACTGCCTGTCAGACATGTGCTTGGAATCTGCCAGACTCTCCTATCTGGTCTGACAAGCATTCCTGTCATGACACCGTACCAAATTTCCAGAAGGGCATCATAAAATTTATAAATAAGAAATTATAATAATGTTTCTTTCCAAAAAAATCTGCCTCCTAAATACTTCTTTAAAGAGAGCCCTAGGAGGCAGCAAGGAGAAGGGATAGCAAAAAATATTGCAAGCTGTATATGGATTTCAGCAAATGATAGACATAGCTCCAGAGAAGCTGGAAATCTCTGCTATAATTGCACCAGGTACATTTGCATGAGGAAGTGCTCTCTTGGCATGCATGGGCTGGGACTGGGTGTTCCACTTTGGATCAACATCTTATTTCCTGGCCTTACTTGAACTTGAACTTGAAGGTGCTGATCCAGGAGCCAAGCAGAAGACATCTAATGGAAGAAGCTGACTGAGGAGTGTTACGTGGTGGCTAGAACCTCAGGATACTTGGAAAGAATGTTGAAGGAAGGGAAACTGCTCTTGGGAAGGGAAAGAACGAAGTGAACAGTGAAATACAGCCTTGCATTTAAATGCTGCGGTCTTCTTTTGACTTTACTGCAATGCTTAATTTGCCAAGTTACTTTCTTAGGATTTTCCAGCAGAGTCCTCTGAACTCCCCCTTTGCTCCAGAAGAATTTGTCCACTTAATCTTTTTCCTCCCAGGAAATAACAGTAGTTCTTAAGCTGTTTAGATTCTGTAGAAGTGTAATACAAGTTTTTAAACCCTGGATTATGAACCTAACTGTAGATTTGAATAGTGCTTAGTATAAATTTATGTTTGGAAAAGGTCTGTGCATGATATTCATGTCTATATCTTAACTTGATGATTATACTGGTAAAGATTGTAAATCCTGGCAATCTGACAGTTCAGTCAAAAGTTATAATTACGTTGAAACTCTATGACCCTGAAATCTAATTCTTGAAAACTTCCTCTGAAGAAATTATTTAAATAGTGTAGTACTAAAATTTTAGTGACTATATTTAATAATAGGAGAAAGGGAATGGTTAAGTAAACTGTGGTTAATATTAGACACAAAACCCAGGGACCATAAAAGAAAACATTGATAAATTCAAATACATAAAGCCAAAAATTCTACATTAGAAGATTCTATAAATAAAATCACAAGACAACACGTTGGAAAAAGATTTTCAACACATATGACAAAAGAGCTAATTTCTATAATATGTAATGTGTTATATAATTTTTTTAAGATCAGACACACAATAGAACATGTGCAAAAGAAATTAACAGAGTTTCACAGAAAGATATATAAATGGCTCTTCACCATATGAGAAAACATTCAGTAGTCCTCATACCAATTATTTACCAATCAGATCAGCAAAGGTCATATAAGTATGATACTGCATTGTGTTGGCAGGTACTTAGGGGAAACAGCAATGCTGTATATTGTTGGTGGACTCTAAATTAGAATAAGAGGACATTTTGGAAATATTTATTAAAATTCTGTATGCCAATAGCATTTACTCTAGAAATTTCATTAGGAATTTATCCTCCAGAAATATTCCTATATATGTGAAATTTCATATATTGAAGGATATTCCTTGCAATGTAAATGAATTTGACAAATTTGAATATAAACTTGCTATTTATAATGACAAAAAAATTGAAATATCCTAGATGCCTATCAAGGTGTTTCCATATCAGCTAATATGGAGTTGTCTTCTGTTGTTGAAATACCAAAATGCAAAGCAGTGTGTGTGTTTCATTTGTGTGAAAAACAATTAGAGGAAAAAGAATATATTTAGATCCTTAAATATGCATAGATTGTATCTGGTAATATATATAAAAATTTAAGGGGCGCCTGGGTGGCTCAGTCGGTTGAGCGTCCGACTTCAGCTCAGGTCACGATCTCGCGGTCCGTGAGTTCGAGCCCCACGTCGGGCTCTGGGCTGACGGCTCAGAGCCTGGAGCCTGCTTCCGATTCTGTGTCTCCCTCTCTCCCTGCCCCTCCCCCGTTCATGCTTTGTCTCTCTCTTTCAAAAATAAATAAACGTTAAAAAAAAATTAAAAAAAAAATTTAAAACAGTGGGGTGCCTGTGGCTTAGTCTATTAAGGATCTGACTCAACTTCAGCTCAGGTCATGATCTCGCGTTCATGAGTTTGAGCCCCACATTGAGAACATCGCCTTCAAGCCTGCCTGGGATTCTGTCTCCCTCTCTCTCTGCCCCTCCCCTGCTTGCTCTCTATCTCTCTCTCAAAATAAATAAAAATAACTTTAAAAATAATTTTAAAAACGGCAATTGTGTTTAGGGAGAAGAACCTGTTGGCTCAAGGAATGGACGTGAGATGGAGACCTATTTAATGTTCATCATGTTGCTGTTTTTTTTAATTGTGTACCATGTGCAAATGATACCTACTTTTATTTATTTATTTTTTTAATATATGAAATTTATTGTCAAATTGGTTTCCATACAACACCCAGTGCTCATCCCAAAAGGTGCCCTCCTCAATACCCATCACCCACCCCCCCCTCCCTCCCACCCCCCATCAACCCTCAGTTTGTTCTCAGTTTTTAACGGTCTCTTATGCTTTGGCTCTCTCCCACTCTAACCTCTTTTTTTTTTTTTTTTCCTTCCCCTCCCCCATGGGTTTCTGTTAAGTTTCTCAGGATCCACATAAGAGTGAAACCATATGGTATCTGTCTTTCTCTGTATGGCTTATTTCACTTAGCATCACACTCTCCAGTTCCATCCACGTTGCTACAAAAGGCCATATTTCATTCTTTCTCATTGCCACGTAGTATTCCATTGTGTATATAAACCACAATTTCTTTATCCATTCATCAGTTGATGGACATTTAGGCTCTTTCCATAATTTGGCTATTGTTGAGAGTGCTGCTATAAACATTGGGGTACAAGTGCCCCTATGCATCAGTACTCCTGTATCCCTTGGATAAATTCCTAGCAGTGCTATTGCTGGGTCATAGGGTAGGTCTATTTTTAATTTTCTGAGGAACCTCCACACTGCTTTCCAGAGCGGCTGCACCAATTTGCATTCCCACCAACAGTGCAAGAGGGTTCCCGTTTCTCCACATCCTCTCCAGCATCTATAGTCTGCTGATTTGTTCATTTTGGCCACTCTGACTGGCATGAGGTGATATCTGAGTGTGGTTTTGATTTGTATTTCCCTGATAAGGAGCGACGTTGAACATCTTTTCATGTGCCTGTTGGCCATCCGGATGTCTTCTTTAGAGAAGTGTCTATTCATGTTTTCTACCCATTTCTTCACTGGGTTATTTGTTTTTCGGGTGTGGAGTTTGGTGAGCTCTTTACAGATTTTGGATACTAGCCCTTTGTCCGATATGTCATTTGCAAATATCTTTTCCCATTCCGTTGGTTGCCTTTTAGTTTTGTTGGTTGTTTCCTTTGCTGTGCAGAAGCTTTTTATCTTCATAAGGTCCCAGTAATTCATTTTTGCTTTTAATTCCCTTGCCTTTGGGGATGTGTCGAGTAAGAGATTGCTACGGCTGAGGTCAGAGAGGTCTTTTCCTGCTTTCTCCTCTAAGGTTTTGATGGTTTCCTGTCTCACATTCAGGTCCTTTATCCATTTTGAGTTTATTTTTGTGAATGGTGTGAGAAAGTGGTCTAGTTTCAACCTTCTGCATGTTGCTGTCCAGTTCTCCCAGCACCATTTGTTAAAGAGACTGTCTTTTTTCCATTGGATATTCTTTCCTGCTTTGTCAAAGATGAGTTGCCCATACGTTTGTGGGTCTAGTTCTGGGGTTTCTATTCTATTCCATTGGTCTATGTGTCTGTTTTTGTGCCAATACCATGCTGTCTTGATGATTACAGCTTTGTAGTAGAGGCTAAAGTCTGGGATTGTGATGCCTCCTGCTTTGGTCTTCTTCTTCAAAATTACTTTGGCTATTCGGGGCCTTTTGTGATTCCATATGAATTTTAGGATGGCTTGTTCTAGTTTTGAGAAGAATGCTGGTGCAATTTTGATTGGGATTGCATTGAATGTGTAGACAGCTTTGGGTAGTATTGACATTTTGACAATATTTATTCTTCCAATCCATGAGCAGGGAATGTCTTTCCATTTCTTTATATCTTCTTCAATTTCCTTCATAAGCTTTCTATAGTTTTCAGCATACAGATCTTTTACATCTTTGGTTAGATTTATTCCTAGGTATTTTATGCTTCTTGGTGCAATTGTGAATGGGATCAGTTTCTTTATTTGTCTTTCTGTTGCTTCATTGTTAGTGTATAAGAATGCAACTGATTTCTGTACATTGATTTTGTATCCTGCAACTTTGCTGAATTCATGTATCAGTTCTAGCAGATTTTTGGTGGAGTCTATCGGATTTTCCATGTATAATATCATGTCATCTGCAAAAAGCGAAAGCTTGACTTCATCTTTGCCAATTTGGATGCCTTTGATTTCCTTTTGTTGTCTGATTGCTGATGCTAGAACTTCCAGCACTATGTTAAACAACAGCGGTGAGAGTGGGCATCCCTGTCGTGTTCCTGATCTCAGGGAAAAAGCTCTCAGTTTTTCCCCATTGAGGATGATGTTAGCTGTGGGCTTTTCATAAATGGCTTTTATGATCTTTAAGTATGTTCCTTCTATCCCGACTTTCTCAAGGGTTTTTATTAAGAAAGGGTGCTGGATTTTGTCAAAGGCCTTTTCTGCATCGATTGACAGGATCATATGGTTCTTCTCTTTTTTTTTTGTTAATGTGATGTATCACGTTGATTGATCTGCGAATGTTGAACCAGCCCTGCATCCCAGGAATGAATCCCACTTGATCATGGTGAATAATTCTGTTTATATGCCGTTGAATTCAATTTGCTAGTATCTTATTGAGAATTTTTGCACCCATATTCATCAGGGATATTGGCCTGTAGTTCTCTTTTTTTACTGGGTCTCTGTCTGGTTTAGGAATCAAAGTAATACTGGCTTCATAGAATGAGTCTGGAAGTTTTCCTTCCCTTTCTATTTCTTGGAATAGCTTGAGAAGGATAGGTATTATCTCTGCTTTAAACGTCTGATAGAACTCCCCTGGGAAGCCATCTGGTGCTGGACTCTTATTTGTTGGGAGATTTTTGATAACCGATTCAATTTCTTCACTGGTTATGGGTCTGTTCAAGCTTTCTATTTCCTCCTGATTGAGTTTTGGAAGAGTGTGGGTGTTTAGGAATTTGTCCATTTCTTCCAGGTTGTCCAATTTGTTGGCATATAATTTTTCATAGTATTCCCTGATAATTGTTTGTATCTCTGAGGGATTGGTTGTAATAATTCCATTTTCATTCATGATTTTATCTATTTGGGTCATCTCCCTTTTCTTTTTGAGAAGCCTGGCTAGAGGTTTGTCAATTTTGTTTATTTTTTCAAAAAACCAACTCTTGGTTTCGTTGATCTGCTCTACAGTTTTTTTAGATTCTATATTGTTTATTTCTGCTCTGATCTTTATTATTTCTCTTCTTTTGCTGGGTTTAGGCTGCCTTTGCTGTTCTGCTTCTATTTCCTTTAGGTGTGCTGTTAGATTTTGTATTTGGGATTTTTCTTGTTTCTTGAGATAGGCCTGGATTGTGATGTATTTTCCTCTCAGGACTGCCTTCGCTGCATCCCAAAGCATTTGGATTGTTGTATTTTCATTTTTGTTTGTTTCCATATATTTTTTAATTTCTTCTCTAATTGCCTGGTTGACCCACTCATTCGTTAGTAGGGTGTTCTTTAACCTCCATGCTTTTGGAGGTTTTCCAGACTTTTTCCTGTGGTTGACTTCAAGCTTCATAACATTGTGGTCTGAAAGTATGCATGGTATAATTTCAATTCTTGTAAACTTATGAAGGGCTCTTTTGTGACCCAGTATATGATCTATCTTGGAGAATGTTCCATGTGCACTCGAGAAGAAAGTATATTCTGTTGCTTTGGGATGCAGAGTTCTAAATATATCTGTCAAGTCCATCTGATCCAATGTATCATTCAGGGCCCTTGTTTCTTTATTGACCGTGTGTCTAGATGATCTATCCATTTCTGTAAGTGGAGTGTTAAAGTCCCCTGCAATGACCACATTCTTATCAATAAGGTTGCTTATGTTTATGAGTAATTGTTTTATATATTTGGGGGCTCCAGTATTCGGCGCACAGATATTTATAATTGTTAACTCTTCCTGATGGATAGACCCTGTAATTATTATATAATGCCCTTCTTCATCTCTTGTTACAGCCTTTAATTTAAAGTCTAGTTTGTCTGATATAAGTATGGCTGCTCCAGCTTTCTTTTGGCTTCCAGTAGCATGATAAATAGTTCTCCATCCCCTCACTCTCAATCTAAAGGTGTCCTCAGGTCTAAAATGAGTCTCTTGTAGACAGCAAATAGATGGGTCTTGTTTTTTTATCCATTCTGATACCCTATGTCTTTTGGTTGGCACATTTAGTCCATTTACATTCAGTGTTATTATAGAAAGATACGGGTTTAGAGTCATTGTGATGTCTGTATGTTTTATGCTTGTAGTGATGTCTCTGGTACTTTGTCTCACAAGATCCCCCTTAGGATCTCTTGTAGGGCTGGTTTAGTGGTGACAAATTCCTTCAGTTTTTGTTTGTTTGGGAAGACCTTTATCTCTCCTTCTATTCTAAATGACAGACTTGCTGGATAAAGGATTCTCGGCTGCATATTTTTTCTGTTTAGCACACTGAAGATCTCGTGCCAAGCCTTTCTGGCCTGCCAAGTTTCAAAAGAGAGATCAGTCACGAGTCTTATAGGTCTCCCTTTATATGTGAGGGCATGTTTATCCCTTGCTGCTTTCAGAATTTTCTCTTTATCCTTGTATTTTGCCAGTTTGACTATGATATGTCGTGCAGAAGATCGATTCAAGTTACGTCTGAAGGGAGTTCTCTGTGCCTCTTGGATTTCAATGCCTTTTTCCTTCCCCAGTTCAGGGAAGTTCTCAGCTATAATTTCTTCAAGTACCCCTTCAGCACCTTTCCCTCTCTCTTCCTCCTCTGGGATACCAATTATGCGTATATTATTTCTTTTTAGTGTATCGCTTAGTTCTCTAATTTTCCCCTCATACTCCTGGATTTTTTTTATCTCTCTTTCTCTCAGCTTCCTCTTTTTCCATAATTTTATCTCTGCCTCTTCAATCCGAGCTGTCGTCGTTTCCATATTGTTTTGCGTTTCGTTTAAAGCACTTTTCAGCTCCTCGTGACTGTTCCTTAGTCCCTTGATCTCTGTGGCAAGAGATTCTCTGCTGTCCTCTATACTGTTTTCAAGCCCAGCGATTAATTTTATGACTATTATTCTAAATTCACTTTCTGTTATATTATTTAAATCCTTTTTGATCAGTTCATTAGCTGTTGTTATTTCCTGGAGATTCTTCTGAGGGGAATTCTTCCGTTTGGTCATTTTGGATAGTCCCTGGAGTGGTGAGGACCTGCAGGGCACTTCCCCTGTGCTGTGGTGTATAACTGGAGTTGGTGGGCGGGGCCGCAGTCCGACCTGATGTCTGCCCCCAGCCCACCGCTGGGGCCATAGTCAGACTGGTGTGTGCCTTCTCTTCCCCTCTCGTAGGGGCGGGATTCACTGTGGGGTGGGGTGGCCCATCTGGGCTACTTGCACACTGCCAGGCTTGTGGTGCTGGGGATCTGGGGTATTAGCTGGGGTGGGTAGGCAAGGTGCATGGGGGCAGGAGGGGCAGGCTTAGCTCGCTTCTCCTTAGGTGATCCACTTCAGGAGGGGCCCTGTGGCAGCGGGAGGGAGTCAGATCCGCTGCCGGAGGTTTGGCTCCACAGAAGCACAGAGTTGGGTGTTTGCGCAGAGCGAGCAAGTTCCCTGGCAGGAACTGGTTCCCTTTGGGATTTTGGCTGGGGAATGGGCGGGGGAGATGGCGCTGGCGAGCGCCTTTGTTCCCCACCAAACTGAGCTCTGTCGTCCGGGGGCTCAGCAGCTCTCCCTCCTTTTGTCCTCCAGCCTTCCCGCTTTCTGAGCAGAGCTGTTAACTTATGACCTCCCAGACGCTAAGTCGCGCTTGCTGTCGGAACACAGTCTGTCAGGCCCCTCCGCTTTTGCCAGCCAGACTCGGGGGGGGGGGGGGGGCGGGCTCTGCTTGGCCGGCGAGCCGCCCCTCCGCCCTGGCTCCCTCCCGCCAGTCCGTGGAGCGCACACCGCCTCGCCGCCCTTCCTACCCTCTTCCGTGGGCCTCTCGTCTGCGCTTGGCTCCAGAGACTCCGTTCTGCTAATCCTCTGGCGGTTTTCTGGGTTATTTAGGCAGGTGTAGGTGGAATCTAAGTGATCAGCAGGACGCGCGGTGAGCCCAGCGTCCTCCTACGCCGCCATCTTCCCTCTCTCCGATACCTACTTTTAAAAAATACTAAAATAAGGGACACCTGGGTGGCATAGTTGGTTAAGTGTCCAACTTTGGTTCAGGTCAAGATCTCGAGGCTCATGGGTTTGAGCCCTGCATCAGACTTTATGCTGACAGCTCAGAACCTGGAGCCTGCTTTGGATTCTGTGTCTCCCTCTCTCTGCCCCTCCCCCACTTGGTGCTCTGTCTCTCTCAAAAATAAACATTTTAAAAAATGCTAAAATAATTGAAAAAGAGGAGTAGAACAGAATTTCATAGTCGCCATTCATTCATTTATTCATCCCACAAATATTATTTTATTTATTTTCTTAAAAAAATTTTTTTTAATGTTACTTTTGAAAGAAAGACAGCATGAGCAGAGGAGGGGCAGAAGAAGGAGACAGAATCTGAAGGAGGCTCCAGGCTCTGAGCTGTCAGCACAGAACCCAATGCGGGGCTTGAAT
Organism: Panthera pardus; assembly: GCF_024362965.1. Classification (NCBI taxonomy): domain Eukaryota; kingdom Metazoa; phylum Chordata; class Mammalia; order Carnivora; family Felidae; genus Panthera; species Panthera pardus. The sequence continues at coordinate 57,188,862 of NW_026526876.1, forward strand.
TCACAAACCATGAGATCATGACCTGAGCTGAAGTCAGATGCTCAACTGACTGAGCCACCCAGGCACCCCTTACAAACATTATTTTAAAAGAAATAAGACATCTCTTTTCCTTAAACACCCACAGCCTAGAAAAAGAGATACCTAAATAAGATTATTAAAATATAGTATGGTAAGTACAATAATGGAGTAGCTGTGTGTACTAAGTACAATGTGGCACAAGAAGAGAATAATTCATTACTTACTTGATATGTCAAGTTTACAAATGAACAAAATTTGGAGGCGCCTGGGTGGCTCAGTCAGTTAAGTGTCTGACTTTGGCTCAGGTCATGATCTTGTAGTTTGTGAGTTCAAGCCCTTGCTTTGGGCTCTGTGCTAACAGCTCAGATCCTGGAGTCAGCTCTAGAGTCTCCCCCTCTCTCTCTGCCCCTCCCCACTCACACTCTGTCTGTCTCTCAAAAATACATAAATGTTAAAAAAAAAATTTTTTTAAATGAACAAAATTTGGGATGCCTGGCTGGCTCAAGTCAGTAGAGCATACAACTCTTGATCTCAGGGTTGTAAGTTTGAGCCCCACACTGGGTGTAGGGATAACTTAAAAATAAAAAAAAAATCTTGGGGCTTTGGGTGGCTCAGTCAGTTAAGTATCTGATTCTTGACTTCAGCTCAGGTAGTGATCTTAGTGAGATTGAGCCCCGTGTCAGGATCCTGCTTGGGATTCTCTCTCTCCCTTTCTCTCTGAATCTCCCCCACTTGCATTCTTGCTCTCTCTCTCTCTCTCTCTCTCCCCCTCAATAAACATTTTTTAAATAAAATTTAAATTAAAAGAAATAAAAATGAACAAAATTTACATGTATACTCTGATTATAACTACATTAAAACTATATAAATAAATAACAAAAAGAGGAAACACAGAAGAAGCCTTAAATATAAGAAGTTTCATTCAAATGGTGAGGATGTGAAAGCCTTTTGGAATATCAGAGTTGTCTTATTCATATTTTAAAGACAGTGCTTTTTTTTTTTTTTTTTAATTTAGATTTTTAAAAATCAAGTTATCCAGGGGCCCCTGGGTGGCTCAGTTGGTTAAGCATCTGACTTCGGCTCAGGTCATGATCTCACAGTTCATGATTGGCCCCCACATCAAACAGTGCAGAGCCTGCTTCTGATCCTCTGTCTCCCCCTATTTCTGCCTCTCCCCCACATGTTCTGTCTCAAAAATAAATAAATAAACATTTTTTAAAAATCAAGTAATCAGGACTCAGCTAAGCCAGAGTCCCTAGAGTCCCCTACTCATAGTCTTAAAGATGAGAGGGTAAGAAGTACTGTGTTTGCCCTAAGTTAATATATGGAATAAACAGTCTCTTTATCACACATACCTCTTTCCTTTCACCTACACAGTTTAAGCCTGAATCTCTCCAGGTTACTGTGAAGAGCCTTGGAACTAATTAGTGTACAAGTTATATCTGTAGAAGTGCTCAGTGATCTTCATGGGAGGTGGGGCGTCTTTTCAATTTTTGGTATATAACAGTTTTTTCCCTTCTCAAAGAGCTTCTTTAACACTAGCAGACCTTTACCAGGGCCATTTTTAGATGTCTTAAAAGTGAGCTACAGAACAGCCAGGACTATATTGAACAATTCTGACACTCAGAATTTATGGCCTTCCTGTTATGAGCTACATATAACAAGTAAACACCAATTAAAACCCACTGTGATGTGTGTCATAATAATTTAAATTCTACCATATGAGTTAGTTCCGGGTCTTATGATCAGCTCTATCTCTCATTAAGTTATATATATATTTTTTTAATTTTTTTATAATGTTTATTCATTTTTGAAAGACAGAGAGAAACAGAGCACAAGCAGAGGAGAGGCAGAGAGAGAAGGAGACACAGGATCCGAAACAAACTCCAGGCTCTGAGCTGTCAGCACAGAGCCTGACGTGGGGCTTGAACCCACGAACTACGAGATCATGACCTGAGCTGAAGTCGGACGCTTAACTGACTCAGCCACCCAGGCGCCCCTAAGTTATATTTTAAAGCCCTACCGTTTCATTTCCCTCTCCATTCATGGTTTCCACTGGTCTGGTTCTATGGCTGTATCTTGAACTATTTAAACCGGCTCAACAGGGAGCAGCACTCGGCACAATACCAAAAGTGGAGCAGAACTGGCCTTGGTACTTCCTTCATTGACTATAGTCACACTTCTTTGCCTGACCCCTGTGCCTTAAGCGCATGACCTTAGTTTCTATTTCTTGTGTATATGGTTACCTTTCACTCATTATTCTTTCAGCCAGTAAATATGTAGAGTACCTCCTATGTGCTGGACACTGTTCTGGTTGCTGGGATATAATGATGCTTATGGCAAACATGGTTCCTCCCTTTGAAACTTATATTCTAGTAGAAAAAGTGGCATTAAGCAACTAATTCTACATTGAATATTTAAATTATAATCGTGATGGATTCTGAAAAGGGGAAAGTACACCATACTATGAGATTATAGCAAGCTGAACCTGACTTCCTTAAGTGTTAGTGGTCAAAAAGAGAGCTTCCTTGGAGAACGAGTGTTTTGAGTGGTACACTGAAAGATGAGTCAAAGTCAACTAGAAAACTGGGTGGAGAGAGTGGGGAAAGAAATACAGGTCAGGAAATCTATGGCAAATTCAAGGAACCAAAAGGAGGCCAATGAGGTTGGAAAATAGAAAATAAGGGAGGAAATAATTCAAGATGATGCTAGGGAGGTCCGCAAAGGCCAGATGGTGAAGACTCTTGTAAACTAAATTAAGGATCTTGGTCTTTATTCCTTAAACAATAAGAAGCCATTGAAGAGCTGGGGAGTGAACCAGTTAACATTTTAAAAAGATCTACCTGGTTTTACTCTGGAGAATGTGCAGAAAAACAAAGCCCCAACTGTCTATGGCTGTTTGCTTTTTTGTGATTTGATTTGATTAACTAATTTGTTGGAGGATGGCATGCTTAATAAGAGGGAAATTGACCAGAAAGTCAGTATGGTGTGGTGGTGAAAAGTGTATGACCCTGGATAAGTTACTTTCCATCTATAAGTCTTAATTTGCTCATCCAAAGAATGGAAATAATAAATAACATACTTGCCTTATGGGATTATTGTGAAGATTAAATGAAATAATGCCTGCAAACGCTTAGATTAAGGCCTGGTTTATTTTAAGCCTATAATAAATGTTAGCCACTGTTATAATCCAACAGTCTCACAAAGGGTTCATCTGTTCCTCTGAGAACCGCCCATTCTTGGTGGTCGATGGAGTAGCTTTCCATCTGGAGGTCATGTGTGGATTTGCCTCGCTACCACCACTGGACTGTAGGAATCTAGTGTCGTCAACTGGTAAGGAAACATCATGCTTTTGTTTTACTTTTACAAATGTCATTTGAAGATGGAAATAGAAGCTGAGGAATGGTTGTTCCCTTGAACCCTAGCTATGGTTTTGCTTTAAAGCTGGCTTTTTACAGGGGTGACTAGGTGGTTCAGTCGGTTAAGTGACCGACTTTGGCTCAGGTCATGATCTCTCGGCTCGTGGGTTTGAGCCCTGTCAGGCTGTCTGCTGTCAGCTCAGAGCCTGGAGCCTGCTTCAGATCCACTGTCCCCCTTTCTCTCTCTGCTCCTCCCCTGCTCACGCTCGCTCTCTCTCTCTCCCTCTCTCTCAAAAATAAACATTAAAAAAATTTTTAAAGCTGATTTTTTACAAACACCAATGTGAAGATCTGACACAGGAAGCCCAACAGAATGTAGTTAGTTGCTTGGAAACATCTGTATTTCTTTGTTTCCCACAATACTAGGTAACTAATGTGTGTAATTATACTGCTGAGCAAAGCTTCAGGTTGATAGAGGTTAATTGTTGACAGTATTTGAAATGTTAATAATGTCTCCCCCAAAAGCTGCCTTTCCAAAATAGATTGTTCCAGCTCCACAAAAGATTAAATGCCATTGATTTCTTCATTCAGTGAGATATAATTCTAGGCTTGAAAACTGGGATCTTTCAATTTAATATTTTCTGAGAAATTAATACACAGAAAATGTGTTTTCTCTTTCACTTTAAAGTTTGCCATATCACATGCCTACAGAAATTCTCACCGCCTGACTTTTGCTATCTTTAGCCTGTTCTCTAAAATTATACATTTATCCTTTGATCCATTTTGTGGAACTGGAGAGAGTGGCTGAAGCATGTCATCTTTCATGAGGGTCCTGGGGGTTTTGGGTAGGTGGGAATCTATTCTGAAAGTTTGCAGTGGATTCAGACCCTGCCCGGAAATCCTTTGTTTTGTGTTTAAAAATTGTCTTCTAGCTTGAGAACATAAGAGGGCAAGATTTTGAAGGGAGTTTTGCTGCCAAGTGCTACAAAAGAAAAAATTTAACATTTCTCATGTAGTCAATGAGAGTTCACTGCAATCACGTTTACTTACTGAATTTGTCAGAGACTTCCTGTGGTGAAATGGTTCACAGATGGTGAATAATTCCATTTTAAAAATGAAAGTGAGCTTTGTGTCTTGTTCCTTCTCTTGTCCAACATGATGGCTCCACCTGTATAGCTGTTTTTTCTGTCGCTCTGTGCTCTAAGGGAATACCCAAAAGAATCAGCTAAATTGTTCTGGCAGTGGAAAGGGTGTTGAGTGAGAAAGAATTGGCCAAAAACAGGGCTTTACCAGCTGTTGCAAGAAGATAAACGGAGGTTTTACCATATGTAACTACCTTCTTTAAAATTATTAAGTAACGCGTTATATAGCATTACTACTAAAACCTAAGGTAGTGTGGACTTATGTTAATCTAGAAAAATGTTCATATACAGATGTTATAACCATGTTGATTTTTTTAATGTTCCCTTTCATTCTGTTTTCTTTTTCTTTTTCATTGTTTTGTGTTTGTCCTGCTCAGCTTCAAGAAGCAACACTGAGGAAAGTACCAAGTCACAGTTTGTGTTGCCTGGAACTTCCTGGGAGCTGGACATTTTATTTCTGTAGAAATTTGTTTACTCAAATTTTAGAAGAATAACAATGTGAGAAAACCAAGTTTATCTTATTGCTGTTGACTGTTTCTTAAAATAAGAAAAGGAACTTAATCCTTACGCTTTGTTATCAACCACTTAGTGTGTGCCACACACTGTTCTACTTGCTCTAGAGACATCTGTGAACCAAACCAAAAGCTCTGCCCTATAAAGCTTATAGTCTGATGCCTGTTACAATTTCACGTTCTGCCTCCGCCAAGAGAAGTGCTGGGTTCAAATCCTAGTATGACTGCATGTTGTCTGTGACCTTGGGAGGCTACTTCCCATCTTTGATCCTCTTACTTGTAAGCGTAATAATCGTGTTGTCATGTTATTTATCCGGTTATCTCAAAAAACGTCCATTGTGTTGGTGTTGGTTGTGTAAGAGGAAATTTCCTTGTTAACTGCTTGGATTTATACTCAGAGGAGCCTTATACAAAATAACTTAAAGAAATTTTGTCCTCGGATTTACCTGTGTATGTTCCCTCCTATGTTTTTACAACGGATCTGGCTTAACATCAGCAACAATTTGTAATATGAAAGCCAAGACCACGAGTTTATGTTTATAGAATTAATCTCACATGTGTCATCACAGTTGCAGGAAATGATGAAGGAAATGAAATAACAGAGTGCTCTAGTTAGATAGCTGCTGCTTTTTTGGTATGGTCTGCTTTCCTTTTAGTAGCTTGTCTGTTCTATTCTGTGTGATTCTGGGGGGGCTGACAATCCCTTGGCCCTACTTTGCTACCATTAGGACAGCCATATGTCAATAGACCCATGTCAAGCTGGTCAAAGTACCCATTTTCCCTAGATTCCATGGTTGGTTCAGAGTAGCATATGACCCAAGCTGGGCCCATCGGAGTATGTTAAGAGACAGATACAGATGCTGGTGGTAAAAAAGGTTTAGTTCTTTCTTTCTGGACTTTCTGATTAAGAGAGTGATACATGCTTGGTGTGGTTTATGGTCATCTTACTACCACATGGAGTCTGCCTAAGAATAAGAAGAAAGAGTCCAAAGGGAGAGAGGGGAAGATGGAGATCTAATAACATCATTGCATTTCTGAGTCCCCCTTACATTTACCAGTTATGCGAACCACTACCTAACTACTACTTTTTGTTTTTTGTTTTTAAGTCAGATTGCCTGTAACCAAAAGCATCTGTATAATACAGTATCCTTATCTGTTACTGGGGTAGTCATTTGTGTTTGCTAGTATTTCCGGTTCTCCTTACTCCAGATAACGGTGGAATTATACAGCCACGGTGACGTGAAATACTTTGGCAAATGAAATTTGTGACTTTTGTCACTTCTAGGTGGAAGTCTTTAAGTCTTAAGAGCTGATGAATGATTTGTTATATTCCATTCTCCCTGCCATAGTGACCAGTCATGTCCTTGGTGAGTGAGGGTAACATGGAGTAGAATCTCCACTAATCTAAGATTGACATATAGCATAAATGAGAAACTGTTATTATTTTAAGCCACTAAGACTTTGATGCTATATGTTTTTCTAGCTGATCTGATTTGATATCCATATGGAATACATTTTTCTATATTAAAATTCTCTAAACATTTCAGGTGAAGAAATATTTTGGTATATAACATCTCAAAATACCAGTGTCCTCAGAATGAGATTCTTAAAATATTTAGTATAAATAGTTATCTTAGTTCCATATTAACGTACAGGCTAGAAGTAAACAGCAGTGTTTCCTTGTCTACTATACAGGAATTAAACCTGCTTTTAGGACTGTGACCCCTGACCAAATTACAGTTGCCTTGTTTCATATTATGTGGCAGGACAAAGTCTATAATGACAGGTGTTTAAAACTCAGACACTATGTAAGCATTCTGGCCTTGCCCATGACAGCTTCTCTTATGTGGCCTGGACAGTGGGGTATCTCCTTAACTAGGCCTTGCTCTCTGAAAATAGAGAAACCAGACAGGTAGGAGGGAATGGTTTAAGGACAGATTGAACAAAAGCCTGATTTGCAGTCATGTAGTATCAGTCGGGAAGCCTTGGAATTAACAGAACCCTTGGCAGATAACCATCAAGGAAGCTGCTGTCGTTGCAGAGTGAGTGTGTGTGTAATATAGGCAGCAATGAGCTCTGTGGGCATGAACATCCTCTTTGAGCCACGCCTCTTTGAGGCAGTGTCATTTGTTCATGCCACACAAAACATGCCCACAGTGCTAGACTTTAAAGGCAGATGTATAAAATTTTTCACCAAAATTTTGGGGAATATTTTATTGTAAGAAAAAAATCATACACACACAGACACTGACACACACCTATTCTTTTTATTTATTTATTGTAATCTTCAGTATCTGTGTTGGATTGTCCAGTTTGTGTGAAGGGCAGCATATTCTCATGGGCAGAGCACATTGGGTAATTCTACCTGTAAAATGGAAAGAAACAAATTTTCCCATTCTTCTCCTTGATTGTGCACATGGGAAAATGTGGTGCATAATGTATTTGTCAGGATTCTTGGTTTAGAGTAATAGAAAACTGGTTTAAGTAGGCAAATAAAGGCTATTTATTGTTGAAAATAAAATTATTTGTTGTTTCATTAGCAGCCAGTCTGAGGGTGCCATCCCTTTGCTAATGGTTGGCTTAACCATGTGATCAGGTCAAAGCAGTGAGATGAGAGGGGAAGCTGGAGGAGGTAGGGTTGCAGGGAGGCTTCTGGGACAATTTTCCTTGTACTGAAGAGACACAGGAAAAGAGCTGTTTTCTTCAGCTGACTGTTGCTGGATATATATGTGATGGACCTTGAATGTGGCAGTTATCTTGGGACCATATTAGCCTGAGAGAAACGCTGCTACAATCAGGATGGCAGAGCCAAAAGATGGGAAAAACTGCATTGTTGATAAAGTTCAGCTACAGAATTAAGATGAAACTTTTCTTTATTGTTTAGGCCATTTTGGGGTGGCTTTTTAAATTACTTGAGACTGAAAAACATCCTGAGTAATAAGTAGAGACATTGTGGGCTCCTCAGAAAAGAAGTTCTTGGGGGCGCCTGGGTGGCGCAGTCGGTTAAGCGTCCGACTTCGGCCAGGTCACAATCTCGCGGTCTGTGAGTTCGAGCCCCGCGTCAGGCTCTGGGCTGATGGCTCGGAGCCTGGAGCCTGTTTCCGATTCTGTGTCTCCCTCTTTCTCTGCCCCTCCCCCGTTCATGCTCTGTCTCTCTCTGTCCCAAAAATAAATAAAAAACGTTGAAAAAAAAAATTTAAAAAAAGAAAAGAAGTTCTTGGAGAGCTACATAGTTCCATTGGACCTAGTATATGCCTTGCACATAGTTGAAACACAGTAAATACTTTTTAGAGGAATGTGGTTGTATTTATTTGTGTTTATGAAAAAAGCACTAAAAGAATAAAAGACTTTTCTTCTAACAATTTAGTACAAAAGCCATTAGATGGGACTAAGCATGCTAGGTGTCTTCAGGCACCAAGGCCCCGTGTGAGTGGGATATTGCAACCCTGAAGTGGATTGCTGGAACCTGAATAGGGTGAGGAGGGAGTCTCTGTGGGAAGCAAAGATTGTATGTCCTAATACAGGGGGTGTTAGAGCCTGAGGAACATGAAGAAGGCTTCTATACAGAGGGACATTGGCCCAGTGCAAGGTGTGAGATCCTGAGTGGGATGAGAAAGATATCTGCTTACACTGTTTTGGAAACTTTACTGTAATTTTGTAATCATCTGTGCCTCAAATGCACCTTGTTTCATTTTTTAATTTTCATTTTTTTAATGAAAACATCACAAAATTAACCTTTCCAATGCCCCTTTTCAAAATATGAAACTATTGTTTATTTTAATATATCACATGAAATTCCTTGAAGCCCTTCTATTTAAGTGTCTTCACCTTCCCAGCAAATCAGCTTATTTTCTATAATGCATAAATTTCATTAATTATAATCTGCATCTCATCTACATAGAAAATATTTTTCATTTTAGTTTTCAGTGGAGTAAAACTAACTTTTTCACAATTGTACTTTGGCACTTCTAAAAAGTTTCAAAGGAAACCTGATAGAAATTGTCTTTTGAGGAAAAAAAATTAACCTTACTGATGTTCCAAGCTCTTTGATTTTTGTAAGCAAAAATTTCAGCTCACCCTTGTTACCAACACAACAGCACAATATGGTTGCGATTCTTTTACAAATGTGATCAGGTAGTCAAGATTAGCCTCATTTTATTAGTGGCAAATATGGCCAACATAGGTCCCACTGTGATCTTCAGGAAGAACTACAACTAGGTTAATTTTCCTAAAACCAAGAGCTATTAACTGTCTATTAAAGGTACTTTATGGAAATGAGGATTGGGGAAAACTAGGGCCAGAATAAAGGGAAGGAAAAACAAGTACCTGGCTCATAAGAAGTATTTCTTCAGTTTTTGTACATCATTTTAACAAAATCTTTTCATAGCTAGAAATACATACCACTTAAAATTTGCTTAGTTTCATGAGATTGAGGAAGTGCAATACTTATTAACTAATTGCCAGTCTCAGATAACTGAGCTGGTAGGTTACCCATCACTGGAAATGCTAAAGGGGTAAGTCAGCGTATATGGAGGTAGCAGCGTCGATGAATTCAGAGGACAAGATGCATTGAATGAGATTGCGTTGGTGATTCTGGTTCTAACTGTGATCATATAAAGTAGAGCCTTTGCCCTAACTTAGCTACAAATTTGACCCAGGTTGTTATTTAGTTTCTTTTCCAGTCTCTTATTACCATGAATTCCAAGTTTTATTAGGTATAACACATTAGATATTCTTTACTTATTGCCTTGGTTGACTGATATACTTAAGTCCTTATTGCTATGTAGTAGACCAGAATGTACCCCCTCCATGGTTTTTTCATAACGTCCATGCTTTTTTTCATTATTATGAAGTCTGTTTTACTCATTTGCCTTTCCCTGACCTAGAAACTTTTTTTTCATAATTTGCTCCAATGACTCTCTCATTCAGTAAATATTTAAAGAGCATTTATTAGGTGCTTTACTCTTGTTAAGTCAGGGCACCTGGGTGACTCCGTTGGTTAAGTGCTGGACTTCCGCTCAGGTCGTGATCTCATGATTCATGGGTTTGAGCCCCATGTCGGGCTCTGTGCTGACAGCTCAGAGCCTAGAGACTGCTTCAGATTCTGTGTCTCCCTCTCTCTCTGCCCCTTCTCGGCTCACGCACTCTCTCTCTCTCTCTCTCTCAAAAATAAATAAATGTTAAAAAAAAATTTTTTTAATAAATAAGGATAAGTCATGATTACATGTAATTATAATCTTAAAAAGTACATAAATGCAAGAAGAAAGAATAGGACTTTAGGAAAGCGGGGCTCATACCCAATCTGGGGAGATCAGAGACTTTAGAAATTTACATGAGTTTTCTTCCTAAAAAGCAGGAGCCAAGTCCTTGATGAAGGAAGGTCAAAGTAAAATATGTTTTTGACTGAAGCATTTCTCTGGGATGTGGTGCTAAGAATAACTTGCAGTGGTCTGAATTCTGAATGGACATCTTTCTGATGCTTGTAGGAGGTATAGGAGAAGAGAGAAATGAAAGTGCCTGGAGTTCTCATGGCTGACGGTGCCCCCAAATAGCAGAGTCAGAAATTGCTGCACGGTCCAAGGACCAGGGGCAAGAGAGAGGAGGCAACGGGCTGAATTCAATCTAATCTGAATTTTAAATCTATTGTAATTTTTAAAATTTTCCTAGCTAGTTTTCTAGTAGGCTCCTTTATGATTTAAAATCCAAAGCCTACATTAATAGCCTGTGAGGTAGTCTCCATGGCAGCACTCGGTCAGAAATTCAATAGAAATGGTTTATTTAAACTTGTTTTATTTTGTAAATGAATGATGAAGAATGAAAAGAAATCGTGAGGAATAACTTCTAGAAGGGAGTTAGGATTTTTACTGTAGACAGCATAAAAACTGGGACCTGGGGTGCATAGTATGTATGTGTGATAAAGACCAGTAATACTATTTTATTTCCCAACTGTTTGTAGTTAACAATTTATTTTTGCTTATTTGCTTATGATTATTTTATTGCTTCCTTTATCAGACTGAAGCAGGGACTATATCTGTCTTACCTCCAACACCTAGCACAGTACTTGGAGACTGGAGTGACTTATGAGACATTTTCTGAATACATGGGCATGTAGGTCTGAAGGATCATGTCCCATATTTCTGTGGTGGATTCATTTTGAATCTAAGAATGTAAAGAATCCTATATTTGCTTTTCTCACATAAGCTTTTTGAAGTGAAGTCTAGAACAAAAGTTGAATATTCACAGCCTGTGGTATACCCTTTAGTTTACATTTATTTTGCCCTTTATATTACATATACATAGTTATATACATAACTATTGTTGGCATTGGCCTTTATTTTAACCAATATAAGGGGAAGAACCATGACTTTTGAATTAGTTTGCCCAGCACCCCAGTATGAAAATGTCATGGGACTAGTTCATATAAAATAGAATGTTTAAAAAGTGGATTTGTTTTACTTCACTAGAGAAATATTTTTAATATTTTACTTATGTGATGTTGTTTTAAACCCTTGACTTATACAGGTCAAGAAATAAGTATTTGTGAACCCAGCATTGTTGTTAAGTTATCTATGCAGTGTAGTTGCTCTAAAGGCTGAGGATCAGATCTGAGTATATTACATAGCTTTCATAATTGTCACAGGTAACTATTAATGACTGCTTACTTGCTATTGGATTGTGCATACTGAGTATTCAGTTATGTGATTCCACAAAGCTATTAAAATTGGAAATTTATAAAAATTTATAAAATTCAGTTCGATGGTGCAGTCTGTAGAAGCACTTACTTAAGACTGATGATGCCTGTGTACATGTGTTCACATCATACACAGAGATACAACTGTAAGCCACTATTGATTTTCTTCAAGGCCCAGGTTTTCTTATTGTTGGTCTCTTAGATCTTTCAGGAAATACAGCATGAAAGCATTTTGTCTGCCATCTCAATTTACTTTGATAGTTTGAGAGTTTTTTTTTTTTTTTAAGTTTATTTTATTTTGAGAGAGAGAGCAAGCAAGCAGGAGAGAGATAGAAAGAAAGAGAGAGAGAGAATCCGAAGCAGGTTCCCCACTGTCAGTGTAGAGCCTGACACAGGGCCTGAACCCACGAACCATAATAAGATTGTGACCTGAGCTGAAATCAAGAGTCAGATGCTTAACTGACTTGAGCCACCCAGGTGCCCCTGGAGGGTTTTTTTTTTTTTATTTTTTTTTAACGTTCATTTGTTTATTATTGAGAGAGAAACAGAGCATGAGCATGGGAGGGGCAGAGTGAGGAGGAGACACCAAATCCGAAGCAGGCTCCAGGCTCTGAGCTGTCAGCACAGAGCCCTACGCGGGGCTCAAACTCACAAACTGGGAGATCATGACCTGAGTCAAAGTCGACGCTTAACTGACTGAGTCACCCAGGCGCCCTGAGGGTTTTGTTTTTTTTTTTAATCTACAGAATACTTTATAGCTACTATTTTATTCCATAGTTTCAGTTGACTCTAAGTTGTATGATAGTAGTGTGTAATGTTTCATTTTACCAACACTTAGTTCGTAGCCTTCAGTACTCTTTTCATAGGATATTTAAGGCATTGCTTATCAGGAAAGTTATGTTTTCAAGAAATTGGGAAAGCAATAAATATTTCTTGGTAGTTGCTTCAAAGTGTTTAGTGACCAAGATACTGCTGGCAAATGTCTTTTTAAAACTATTTTTGCTTCCAGGAATTGTTCTTATGGAATTGCTGGTGCTTTTATTTTGTCCTTTGGATTTTTGCCTATAGCAAAAATCTCTTTTGGGACTGTGCTAGTTTCTCAAGAAGAAATATCTAACTAATGACATTGAGAGATAAATGCTTTCAGTTAAACTTATTTGCACTAGAATCTGTAAATAGGGAAAGGGGCTTCCTATCAGGTATACCCATCTTGCCTTTTAATGTTTACCTTTTTTTTCTCCCTTTTCCTCCCCAGCTCTATTCAGTTTGGGGGCAAAATCTAGATCAAAGAATAAGTTACTAATAGATAACATAGGATAATTAGCAAACTATCATCAGAGGCTTCCTGTGGTTACTTGTCTTGATTTTCAGAATTCTGACTATCCAAAGCATCACTAATGAGGTACATTTTGAACTCCCTGCAGATGGAAGAAGAAAAGGATTGCATTGAAAAGTTAGTTTTAATAGTTTCTTCTGTCCTAGACTGTTAACTAGTGAGTGAGTGGTGGGAGAGATGCATCAGTATTTCCCCAAACTTTAGAGTATAAACATTTTCTACAGTTATCTCAACGTATAAAAAGACCAAGGAGAAAACTTTTTGAGATTTGTGCAAAATGGAAGGGAAAGGTGGATAGGAGCCTTAGGGAAGTAAAAGTGAGGCTGGAGGAGAAAATGGGGAGACATTGTGGAAGTTTTTTTTTTTTTTTTTAATATATGAAATTTATTGTCAAATTGGTTTCCATACAACATCCAGTGCTCATCCCAAAAGGTGCCCTCCTCAATACCCATCACCCACCCTCCCCTCCCTCCCACCCCCCATCAACCCTCAGTTTGTTCTCAGTTTTTAACGGTCTCTTATGCTTTGGCTCTCTCCCACTCTAACCTCTTTTTTTTTTTTTTCCTTCCCCTCCCCCATGAGTTTCTGTTAAGTTTCTCAGGATCCACATAAGAGTGAAACCATATGGTATCTGTCTTTCTCTGTATGGCTTATTTCACTTAGCATCACACTCTCCAGTTCCATCCACGTTGCTACAAAGGGCCATATTTCGTTCTTTCTCATTGCCATGTAGTATTCCATTGTGTATATAAACCACAATTTCTTTATCCATTCATCAGTTGATGGACATTTAGGCTTTTTTGTGGAAGTATTTAATGAAAAACAATAGATACATAAGAGTGAGTAGCCAAGAAGCTTCTGAGGTGGGTTAGGTAATCTAAAAATTGACAATACATGATTCTGATGTTTAACAAATTGGTGGGGAAATTCAGGTGACTGAGTGCTTCTCTCTCACAAGATTTTACCTTTTTCTTAAACAGTGTTTTGTAATCATGCAGTTCTGTCTAGTTAGACTTATATTAGTGGGGGAGGCACTCTTGTTATAGTTGAGTTGGTAGGTTGTCAAGGTTAATGGGGACTGTGAGTGTAATTAAAAGTTTCCTGCAATAAGTCGCCAATTTTTTTTTCCTCTGTCATTTATTCCCATTAATAAAATAAAGCCAGGAGTGTTTTAACTGTGGAAGACTATTAATAATTGGATTCCTTATGATGTTCACTGTGTTAGCAAGGTTCACTAGCTAGGCCTAACTTATATTAGGAATTAGATTACATTCTGATTTATAACTTCATATTTTTTCTTCATTTCAGTACCTCTGTTTCACTTCAAGTAAGCTTGGAGGCTTTAGGTTTGTTGGTTAAAGTACTCAATCAACTTTTTCACCACTTTTGTTTTTCAAGCCTTTTTTATGGAAACCAAATAAAGTTAAGTGTCCCGCCTGTAGTCTTAGAGGTAGATCAAGAAATCTGATCTGATCTTTTCATATTTATTAATTGACCATACTACCCAGAATTTAACTTATATATTAATTGTTCAATATTAGGCACAAGCTTTATTTTATTTTATCTTATATTATTTTTAAAATTTTTTTCATGTTTATTTATTTTTGAGAGAGAGAGACAGAGACAGAGCTGCAGCAGCAGGGGAGGGGCCAAGAGAGTGGGAGACACAGAATTCGAAGCAGGCTCTAGTCGCTGAGTCATCAGCACAGGGCCCGACGTGAGGCTTGAACTTATGAACAGTGAGACCATGACCTGAGCCAAAGTCGGCCACTTAACTGACTGAGCCACCCAGGCACCCCTATTTTATTTTTAAAGATTTATTTTATTTTGAGAGAGAGAGCATGAGTGGCAGGTGGGGGGAGAGGGAGCGAGAGGGAGAATCTTAAGCAGGCTCCACACTCAGCACAGAGCCCTTCACAGGGCTCTGTCTCACAACCCTGGGATCATGACCTGAACCCATATCAAGAATCAGGCACTTGACTGAGCCACCCAGGTGCCCCACAAGCTTTATTTTAGAGTTACACGCAGCAAGCATTGCCTGGCTGGCTCAGTTGGTAGAGCACGTGACTCTTGATCTTGGGGTCAGGAGTTCAAGCCCCACATTGGGTGTAGAACCTATGTAAAAACAAAAAAATAATAATAATACATTACATACATATATACATACATACATACATACATACATACATAAAGTTACACACAGCAGTCCTCTGCAGTGCTCCTCAAATTTTCCACCAGAAGTTTCTCTAACAGCAGAGGGGAGTGAATAGGAAACCCCTAGCTGTCTGGGTATATAGAGTTTAAAGGAGTCTTTATAAGCCTGAGATTTATTTGGATTGTCATGATCTACTTCAAACTTCACATTTATATATCTGTATCTTTGTTACCATAAAAATATTACTTCCCATCAGGGAAAACTGATGCTCTGGGAATATGATTTATATTCATCCTTTGATTTCAGTAATTCCTACCACGTTGAGGCATGACCCTGGGGTACTTCTCTCCTGTTTAAAAAGCATGGCTCTAGAGAAAAAGGACGTTGAATAGGAAAAGTTGTGAACTTGAGTTGAGTTCACATGGCTGTAGCAAGAGTTTAGAAGCTACTGTTCAAAGAGGAAGGAAACGGAGCATATCATTTATTCAGGTAGCCACCTGCCAACAGAGGCTTTTACTAGCTGATGATCTTCCAACTTATTAATTATGTCTCTTTTAAAACAGTGGTTAGATGATGTGTGTAATCTTCTACCTAATATATCAGAAGACATCTAATTAAGAAACGAAAAAGAATAGGAATCTGTACATTCCTCCCATGTTCTACTCCACATTTTTTAGTTTTTTCTGATTATAATACATGATCATTGTAGAAAGTTTAGAGAATATAAATGATCATCAAGAAGAAGGTTACCACTTATAACCACATCCCATAAGAAACCTGCCTTTTTTTCAGTAATCGTTACATTCTGATCATGTTCTCATTTTAAATAGTATAAACTAATGGCTTAATAAAATTCTGTCGTTTAGCAGTCTCTTAATTTACTCAACTTCTCCTGTCTTGATACATTAAAGTGGCTTACAACTTGTTTGTTAAAATGAGTAGTCTGCATTTGGTTTCCTTGTATATAAATAAACCTTTGGAGATATTTCTGATTTTTTTTTTCACTAGAATACATTTCTAGACATGAAATTATAAGGTAAAAAATATGACCCATTCTAAAGCTGGTAATATAGATTGCTAGAAAGAATGCCCATTTTCATGAATTCTTGACTGTTTTGTGCATTATTATTTATTTTATCTTAAATAATTTAATAGGGAAAATATGGGACAGCATCTTTATTTGAATTTGTGTGTGTGTGTGTGTGTGTTTAATTTCATGCTAACCTTGGGCTTCTGGGTGGCTCAGTTGGTTGAGCACCCAACTCTTGATTTCAGCTTTGGTCATGGTGTCAGGGTCATGAGATCGAGCTTCTCATCAGGCTCCACACTGGGTGAGGAGCCTGCTTAAGATTCTCTTTCTCCCTCTCTCTCTGTCTGCCCCTCCCCCTCTTGCACTCTCAAAAAAAAAAAATTCAAGCTAATCATATTTTAACTTCCTTTCCAGCCCCTTTGTATCTCATTTGTGAATTATCTTTGACTTTTTATTGATTCATTAGAATTCTTTGTTTATTGAAACTGTTAATCCATTGTTTTATATATGGTGAAAATATTTTTCAGTTTGTCATTAGACTTTTCTTTTTTTAATTTACTGCTTTCCTCTGTACATAGATTTTTTTATATTTGAATATATGGCATGGTTTTAAAATGTGTGACCACAAAGCGTGCCTGGCTGGCTTAGTCAGGAGAGCATGCAACTCTTGATCTCTAGGTCATGAGTTTGAGCCCATGTTGGGTGTAGAAATTACTTAAAATCTTTTTTAAAAATAATAATAAATAAAATGCATGACCACATACTTAGGAACACATATTTAACCACGTGAAGATACTAAAAAATTAATAGGTAAATTTTATGAGACATAATTCATATGTATCAATAAAGATGTTTAACCAAAAAAAACCCCCAAGACACATACTGTGTGCCAGGTACTTGGATATAAAGGTAAAACATAGTCCCTGCCTTCAAAAAGCTCACAGTTTAGTGGGTCTTTCTATACTTTCTATACTTTTATTTTCTGCAAGGGTAATGTAGGTATTACCACTCCCATAAATAGACCCAAGTACATGAAAATATTTAATGTATAATTAAGGGGGGCATCTGGGTGGCTCAGTAGGTTGGGCATCCCACTCCAGCTCAGGTCATGATCTCACGGATTGTGAGTTCGAGCCCTGCATTGGGCTCTGTGCTGACAGCTCAGAGCCTGGAGCCTGCTTCAGATTCTGTGTCTCCCTCTCTCTCTGCCCCTCCGCCACTCACGCCCCATCTCTCTGTCTTTCAAAAATAAATAAACAATTGAAAAAAAATTTTTTTAATTAAGATAGGATTTCTAGTCAGTGGGGGAAAATTGGCCAATTACCAGATAGTACCGAAATAACTGATTAACTATTTTGGGGAAAAATGAAGTTATATTGCTATATATTAA
This sequence comes from Panthera pardus, assembly GCF_024362965.1. Lineage (NCBI taxonomy): Eukaryota > Metazoa > Chordata > Mammalia > Carnivora > Felidae > Panthera > Panthera pardus. The sequence continues at coordinate 57,206,495 of NW_026526876.1, forward strand.
ACCATATACCACAAGAAATGATAGTTGAATTAATGAGCTAAATTTTTAGGGAACTCATTAAATATTTAAGTAATATTAGAGAATCTATAAAGAAAAAGATTGTTGGATATGATTTAAAATAAAATAAATAGAATGCATTTCTAAAAGAAGAGGGTGATGATTAGGTCACTGATTCCTAACTGTTATTGCCAACATTGCCCCCATTCATCTTTGTTTCTATCAGAATTCTGTTATGCAAGCCTCTAAAATGATTGGCCATGTGAAAATGTACAATAGGTATGGCTATGAATATTCTTGTGCTGGGAATTACTACTACATTTTTGTATTTAAATTAAAATAGTAAATAATGTTTGAAGACTGAATCTACATTATAGAAAATGGGACACCTTGGTTGAAGGGTCTTTTCCACTATACTTGAGTAGCAGTAGGCAAGCAAAGAGGGGAATGAAGTATATCATAGGCAAAAGGAACAGTATAGCAAAGTCTGAGATTCAAGATGGCCTGGCTTGTTGAAGATAACACCAGAATTTGAGTATAGTAAAATTTACCTGCAGTTGAAATACCTAATACCTGAAACCAAATGTCATTTTTCAAGGAGAAAGAAAATATTTGTGATAATAGCATTGATCAAAAGTGGAAGAAAATTGGGGCACCTTGTCTGGCTCAGTCAATGGACCCTTGATCTTTGGGTCGTGAGTTCAAGCCCCTCATTGGGTGTGGAACCTAGTTAAAATTTAAAAAAATAAAAAAAGAGTGGAAGAAAACTACTTCCAGCTAATAACAGAAAATCGACCTACTACCGCCCTCGTTTCTTTAATGACAGATATTTTGCAAGAGATCAAAACAGAAAAAAGTTTCCCTTTTTTTCCCCCTTCCATATGTTCTGCTCCTTAATTCCACATATGAATGAAATCATGTGGTATTTGTCTTTCTCTGACTGACTTATTTCACTTAGCATAATACTACTCTAGCTTCATCTGTCATGGAAGTGGTATGTGTATACAAAGAAAGCATCTTTCAACTAACATCTTTCTTTTTTTTTTTTTTTAAATGATCAGATAATGCATGCGTATGACGCATAGTTATGGAGAACCAGACAAATGTTGGGGGGGGGGGGGGTGGATGGGCTAGATGGGTGATGGGTATTAAGGAAGGCATTTGTGGTGAGCACTGGGTATTGTATGTAAGTGATGAATCACTGAATTCTACTCCTGAAATCAATAGTGTACTGTATGTTAACTAACTATAATTTAAATAAAAAATTGAAAAAAATAATAGAAAAAAAAAACAGAAAAAATGTTTATGTACTTTGCAGAATCTAGCCTTAGCATCTAAAAAGTTTGATGGAATTCTCAACCCTTTTATTTAGATGTTAATATTCATGCTATGTTAGTGAGACCTGAGGACTCCCACTAACACCCCTATATGACAGCTACTCAGCCTGCTGAGTCAAATGTACATAAAAGATCCTCTATCTGGTGACCTCACCTCACTCTGACTTCAAAGGAATGAGTCCCTAAAACCAAGCACATCCCCAGTTGACCAAAAGGAGAACCTAGATTGAAATCACAGTCAAGATAATATACACATTGTTGGGCATTGGCTTGAGCGGTGGTTAGGATGTGCCTGAGATGGGAGGGGAAGATCGAAGTAAGGTAGTCAGTGATGAGTCCTGCTGTTGGCATTCCAGTTACGTTACAATGTATGATGAGCACATGCGCCTGTCACCTAAGCTAGATTCCCAAGGTAGAACTTTTCCACTGGTCCAATTTGCAATTAAGAAGCATTTCACACCACACAAAACTATTCTGTGAAACATTTATATGCTAGCTAAAGGCTCTGTTCAAGGTTAAAAGCACTGAAAATGGTCTTTACACAACACAAGACATTTTCTCTTAATATTTTCTGTGGAGGCAATTTTGCCAGTTAACCACAGAATAAGCTTTGACTTGTCTGCCCTCTAGTGGAGATCTGTGGTTAAACTGAGCAGTGTCTTCTGGCTTTAGGAAAAGGACCTCATTTTTCGTAATTGGCTTTCCAAATTTTAGCCTGTTTCCTTAAAAGAATTTTATTACCACCAAAGCAACATATTTAGGATTTTGTTCCGTTTTCTAAGTTGCTGATAAATACCTTCCCTAGCTTCCCCAGCTTCCCCATAGGATCAGGCCTAGATCCCTGCCCTTTGCAACTTTGCAACTCACATCAAGGCAAGCCCTGGGTTTCAACTCAGCTGGTCAGCTCACCAGCACCCCAATGTGTCAGACATATTCCTGCTTTCCTTCCTTTTGTTCATGTCTCAGATGCCCTGTCAGTCTCTGTGCCTCTTCAGATCTTACGCTTCCTTCAATATTGGACTCATAGCTCACTTGTTCCTATGAACAGTATACCACCATATCTCCTGAACTTCTGTGAAATGTACTCACTGTGCCATGCATTTATACTGTAAATTTTGGATCCACTCTTCAAATATAATAATAACCTTATCTCTTCAGGAAGATAAACTCCTTGACTATGGTACTGTCTCACACTTCCTTTTGTCTCCTGTGGACTCCAGCAGCTTTTAGTGAATATGTTGATTTTTTATTTCCCCGAAGATATCCCAGATCCTCACTCTATCCCTTCCCCTATTGGTGGCTGAATAGCTAATTGTCTAGATTTAAATATGAATACTCGGAAAATAGTAATGCATTTTCCCCTATCAAACTAGTCTTAGCAGTACATCAATGTCTTAAATATTCCAATTTCTAGCACTGGGTGTTGTATGGAAACCAATTTGACAATAAATTTCATATTTAAAAAAATTCTTATTTCTTTTTGGTCAGAGCCATTAACTGTATTTATCAACTCCTCAGTTCGAAAATGACTTTGGAAAACTTGAAATAATTATGCTGTTAGTTTAGTAATATTTGGCAGGTAATCCGTGTTCCTTCATTACCCTTCTGCCTGTGTTTTTGGACAGCTTGCTTGCTAGCTTGCTTGCTTTTTTGAAGTATAGTTGGCATATTTTATTACTTTCAGATATATAACATAATGATTCCACAGTTATATACATTATGAAATGCTCACCAGATAAGTGTAGTTACCATTTGTCACCATACAAGGTTATTACAATGTTATTGACTATGTTCCCTATGCCGTACTTTACATCCCTGTGATTTATTTTATAACTAGAAGTTTGTACTTCTTAATTCTCTTCACCTATTTCATGAATCACCCCCCCCCCCCATCCCTCTGGCAACCACTAGGGTTTTTTTCTATATTTATGAGTCTATTTCTCTTTTTGGTTTTTTGTTGTTGCTGTTGTTGCTTATTTGTTTGTTTTGTTTTGTTTTTTAGATTCCTCATATAAGTGAAATCATATGGTATTTATCTTTCTCTGCCTGATTTATTTAGCATAATACCCTCTAGGTCCATCCATGTTGTTGCAAATGGCAAGATCTCCTTTGTTGCGGCTGAGTAATACTCCATTTTCCATTTATATCACATCTTCTTTATGTATTTGTCTACTTTTGGACACTTAGGTTGCTTCCATATCTTGGTTATTATAAATAGCACTGCAATACACATAGGGCTGCATTTATCTTTTTGAATTAGTGTTTTCATTTTTCTGGATAAATGCCCAAAAGTGGGATTACTGGATTATATAGTACTTATATTTGTAGTTTTTTGAGGAACCTCGATACTGTTTTTCAGAGTGGTTGCATCAGTTGACATTCCTACCAACAGTGCATGAGGGTTCCCTTTTCTACACATCCTTGCTAACATGTATTTCTTATCTTTTTGGTACTAGCCATTCTGACTGGCGTGAGGTGATATCTCATTGTGGTTGTGATTTGCAATTCCCTGATGATGAGTGACGTTGAGCATCTTTTCATGTATCTGTTGGTCATCTATAAGTCTTTAGAAAAATGTCTATGCAGGTCCTCTGCCCATTTTTTAATCATATTAGTTTGGAGTGTTGAGTTCTGTGAGTTATTTACGTATTTTGGATATTAACCCCTTATTGGTTATATTATTTACAAATATCTTCTTCCATTCAGGAGGTTGCCTTTTCATTTTGTTGATGATTTCCTTTGCTGTGCAAAAGCCTTTTAGTTTTATATAGTCCCAACTGTTTATTTTTATTTTCCTTGCATTGGATGACATATCTAGAAAAATATTGCTAAGGTTGATGTCTTAGAGATTATTGCCTCTTTTAGGAGTTTTATGGTTTCAGGTCAGGTCTTACATTTAAGTCTTTAATCCATTTTGAAATATTTTTGTGTATGGTGCAGGAAAGCTCTAGTTTCATTATTTTGCATGTAGCTGTTCAGTTTTGCCAATACCATTTATTGAAGGGACTGTCTTTTCCCATTGTATATTGTTGCCTCCTTTGTTGTAGGAGTACATTGAGCATAAAGTGTGGGTTTATTTCTGGGTTATCAGTTCTTTTCCAGTGATCTATGTGTCTGTTTTTATGCCAGTACCATACCGTTTTGATTACTATAGCATTGTAGTATAGTTTGAAATCAGATACTGCTTGATCTCTACCCAATTTTAAGTACTCATCTTGGATTGACAAACCAAGGATATGACCAATAATTTAACGGAGATGAAGCACATAATATATTGAAGTTAGCCCCAAGGCTTATTCCTAATTCTGCCACTTAGTGGTTATGATACCTTGGGCAATATTTATTCATATAATATCTGCTAAGCATATGACTGCCACTATGCAAACACAGTCCTGCCCTTGCAGACTTTCAGTCTAGGAAGGGGGACAATAGATCCTGTTGGAGAGCTAAGTGCCCATCACCACTGATCTCCCTTGTAACTAGCACAGTTACCTTGAGGGAGTAGTAGCTATGTGTATCCCAGGCTTTAAAATGTTTTTCCAATTGTTTAAGACAAAGATTTTCAATCTTAACTGTTTGTTAGTTATCTATGAAGCTTTTAAAATGTACGGATTCTGGGGTACCTGGGTGGTTCAGTCAGTTGAGCATCAGACTTCGGCTCAGGTCATGATCTCATGGTCCATGAGTTCGAGCCCCACATCGGGCTCGCTGCTGTTAGTGCAGAGCCTGCTTCAGATCCTCTGTCCCTGTCTCTCTGCCCCTTCCCCACTTGTGCCCCCGCACTCTCAACCAAACGTTAAAAAAATAAATAGAATGTATACATTCTTAGGTCCCACACCTCATGATGTACTGGTAATTGTTTAAAAAACTTTTCTCTGGGTGGGGGCTGACTTGCAGCACTTGCTGATTTTCCTGGTAAATACTCCCACCATGGCCAATTTCAGGCTACCAATGTGAGTGTCACAAGATTCCTAAAAATCTAACAACTGGCTCATCATTCACTGCCATGATGATTGTAATATTAATCTAAAAAAGAAAGAAAAAAATGTTGAGGATCTTGTGTTAGAAACACTACTCTGGGGGCGCCTGGGTGGCGCAGTCGGTTGGGCGTCCGACTTCAGCCAGGTCACGATCTCGCGGTCCGTGAGTTCGAGCCCCGCGTCAGGCTCTGGGCTGATGGCTCGGAGCCTGGAGCCTGTTTCCGATTCTGTGTCTCCCTTTCTCTCTGCCCCTCCCCCGTTCATGCTCTGTCTCTCTCTGTCCCAAAAATAAATAAAAAACATTGAAAAAAAAATTAAAAAAAAAAAAAAAAAAGAAACACTACTCTGGGGGCAGCTGGGTGGCTCAGTTGGTTGAGCATCTGACTTCAGCTTGGGTCATGATCTCATGGTTTGTGGGTTCAAACCCCATGTCAAACTCAGTGCTGACAACTTGCAACCTAGAGCCTGCTTCAGATCCTGTGTCTCCTTCTCTCTCTCTCTGTCTCTCTCTCTCTCTCTCTCTCTCTCTCTCTGCCCCTCCCCCACTCACGTGTTCTCCCTCTCCCTCCCTCCCTCCCTCCCTCCCCCCCCTCTCAAAACTAAACTTAAAAAAAAAAAAAAACGAAACAAAAGAAATACTACTCTGACTTGCTTTTTTGTGTGTGCCAAAAGAAATGTTCCACTCCTTTGGCACTATTTTAAAGTGTTGAAGTCATAGAAAAATGACAGAGGATATTATTTTATTTTAAGTCCTGAAAAAAGAAATGCTTTCTTTTATGGCTCACTCCCTAACCCCTGACTCTGGATGTAGGTATTAATGTCAGATTCTTAGATTACAGGAAGCTTGGTTGTAACAGAAAAATAGACGTGAGTTCAAATCCTAACTATACCATTTATTGGCATCATGACTTTGAACACGTCCCACTATGGTGCATATTAAATAAAATAACATGTAAAGCACTTGAGCCATAGTGATGCTCAATAAATGCTAGTTCTCCTCTGCAGATGTAACTAGTTTTGGCTCTGTGTGCCCCCTAAGAAGCACCAAGGGTATTTTTGTTTTTTCCTTCTCCACATACTTTCACAAAAATTCCCTTAGAAAAATCCACCAAAGAACTGAAAATAATTTGAATTATCTCCCTATTGGTCTGCTCATTTTAGGTATGAGGATAAGAGTGTGAAGCTAGCAATAGGCTAGTAATACACTCCTGGTAAGAGTATAAATCAGCACAACCATCTTGGAAAATAATTTGGCAGTATCTTGTAAATGTTAACCTTTGTTTACTATGTGACCCTGCAATTCCAATCCCTGGTACACTCCTATACATGTAGACCAAAAGACATTTACAAGAATGTTTATAGCGGCATGATTGATGTCACCAAAAATTGGAAACAATCTATCTAAGTATTTTACACCAGTAAAAATGAACTATGGCTATATGTAATAAGTAAATGAATCTTGTTAGCATAATACTTAGTGTTAAAAAGCATATTGGGAAGACCACATACATATAATACAATATTTAAAGGTCTCTTTTTAAAATGTGTATTTATTTATTTATTTTGAGAGAGAGTGCTTGTGCACATGAGCAGGGGGACGGGCAGAGAGACAGGATGACAGAGAATCCCAGGTAGGCTCTACACTGTCAGAGCAGAGCCTGATGCAGGGCTCAAACACATTAACTATGAGATCATGACCTGAGCCAAAATCAAAAGTCAGATGCTTAACCAACTGAGCCACCCAGGCTCAGTTTAAAAATTTAAACATTGGGGCCAATTTTTAAATCTCTTAATCAAAACTAAATAATACATTGTTTAAGAATATAGACATGGGGCACCTGGCTGGCTCAGTCTTTGGAGCATGTGACTTTGATCTCAGGGTTGTGAGTTCAAGCCCCACGTTGGGTGTAGAGATTACTTAAAAATAAAATCTTGAATACAATGGAATACTACTTGGCAATGAGAAAGAATGAAATCCTGCCATTTGCAGCAACGTGGATGGAACTGGAGGGTATTATGCTAAGTAAAACAAGTTAGAGGAAGAAAGATATCATATGTTTTAACTCCTATGCGGAACTTGAGAAACTTAACAGAAGACCATGGGGGAAGGGAAGGAGAAAAAAATAGTTACAGAGAGGGAGGGAGGCAAACCATAAGAGACTCTTAAATATAGAGAACTGAGGGTTGATGGAGGTGTGGCAGGGGAGAGGGGAAAATGGGTGATGGGCATCAAGGAGGGCACTTGTTGGGATGAGCACTGGGTGTTGTATGTAAGCGATGAATCATGGGAATCTTCCCCCAAAACCAGGAGCACACTGTATACACAGTATGTTAGCCAACGTGACAATAAAATTATATTAGAAAATAAAAATAAAAAAATCTTGAAAAAGAATGAATACAGACATGTAATTTAAAAAAACAATGGAATAAAAAAAATAATGAAAAGAGGTAGAACCAATAAAGTAAATTAAGGGACGCCTGGGTGGCTCAGTTGGTTGAACGTCCAACTTCAACTCAGGTCATGATCTTGCAGTCTGTGAGTTCGAGCCCCACTCAGGCTCTGTGCTGACAGCTCAGAGCCTGGAACCTGTTTCGGATTCTGTGTCTCCCTCTCTCTCTGCCCCTCCCCCGCTCATGCTTCGTCTCTCTCTCTCTCTCTCTCTCTCTCTCACTCTCTCTCTCTCTCTGTCAAAAATAAATAAACATTAAAAAAAATTAAAAAATAAATAAAAATAAAGTAAATTAAAATGAAATTCTAAAAAATATTCAAATAACATAAAAGAAGACAGAAAAAGAGTAACAAAGGAAAAAGGTAGATGACAAACAAAATAAACAGTAACATTGTAGACCCAAATCTAACTATATCAAATTACATTAAATGTAAATGAACAAAACACTACAATTAAAAGGCAAAGGGGCACTCAGGTGGCTCAGTCGGTTAAGTGTCTCACTTTGGCTCAGGTCATGATCTCATAGTTTGTGAGTTTGTGCCCCACGTTAGGCACTGTGCTGACAGCTTGGAGCATGGAACCTGCTTTGCATTCTGTGTCTCCCTCTCTCTCTGTCCCTTTCACACTTGTGCTCTGCCTCTCTGTCTCTCAAAAATAAATAAACATTAAAAAAAAGTTTTTAAGAAAAAATAAAAGGCAAAGATTGTCACAATGAATAAAATAAAAATAAAGCAAGATACAACTATATTTTGTTTATGAGACATTCATTAAAATATAAAGTGATTGAAAAATATGTCTTGCAAACAGAGCATAAATAAGTGAGCATAAATATGCTCAACATAGTGAGCATAAATAAGTCTGTAGTGGCTCTATTAATATCAGATAAAATAGCTTTCAAGACAAAAAATCTTATAGAAAATAAAGCCATCTTGAAAAAGAAGAATCAAGTTAGAGGATTTATATTTCCTTCAAAACGTACTATAAAGTACAGTAATCAGGATAATGTGGTCCTGGCATAAACATTGACAAATAGATCAATGGAACAGAATAAAGAACCCAGAAGTAGAGATCACCTGTACAGTCATTTGATTTTTTACAAAGGAGCCAAGTAATCCATGGGAAAGGAAAGTCATAAACAAATGGTACTTAAAACTGGATATCCATGTGGAAAAATATGAACCTCACTCCTCACCTCTACCTCACATCATATACAAATATTTATTTCAGCATGAGTTATAGACCTTATATATAAAACCATAAAACTTTTATTTAAAAAATATGGTAGAGTGGCACCTGGATTGCTCAGTCAGTAGAGCGCATGACTCTTGATCTCAGGTTTATGAGTTCAAGCTCCATGTTGGGTGGAGAGATGACTTAAAATTTTTTTTAATCTTAAAAAAAATATGGTAGAGTATTTTTGTGACTAAAGGCTAAGCAAAAGTTTCTAAGGACATGGAAAACAATAACCATTGGAGAAGAAAATTGCTAATTAAACTGTAATTGCTACTTTCATACGTTGTTGATGAGTGTAAAGTGTTAGAATCTCTTTGGGAAAAGGCCTGCACTTTCCTATAAAACTGTGCATGCATCTATCCCATTACCCAGGAGAAACAAAAACATATTTCTACCAAAACCCCACAAAGGAATGCATATAGCAGCTTTATTCATAATGGACAAAAATTCAAACACCCGAAGCATATATATCAATAGGAGATGAATAAACAAACTGGTGAATTCATGGAATCCTCAGGAGTAAAAAGAAATGAACTCCTGTTAAATGCAACATGGATGAATCTTAAAACATAATGCTGCATAAAAGAAGCTTCACACAAGACAGTACATACTATATGATTTTATTTATATGAACAGTGGAATCATATAAATGGAATCATATGCTATGTGCTAATTTGGGAGGAAAAGTTTGTAGAAAAATCAGAAGAGTAGTTGCCTCTAGGAGTAGGTGGTACCAGGTGTTGACTGAGAAGAGGCCCAAGAAAAATTTCTGAAGTGATAAAAATGTTTCATTTCTTGATAGAAGTTTGGGTTACACAGATACATAAATTTTCAAAACTCATTGAATGATGCACTTAAGATTTGTGCATTTCATTGTGTATAAATTTTACCGTAAAAGAAAAAAAACTATAATACTGAATTCTAATTAATTATACACATTTAAGGACAAATATACTGATGTCTGTATCCTGCTTTGAAGATGGATAGATGGATGGGCAGAAAAATAATATGTAATAAAACAAGTATATAAAATATTAATGGTAGAATATATATATATGTATATATATATATATACATATATATATATGATGAATATACAGATTCACTACAAGAACTTTCAACCTTTCTGTATGTTTGAATTTTTTTATAGTAGAGTGAGAGCAAGAAAATGATAATTAAAATTCAAGATGTCACATCGGGAGAGGATAGGAATGGGAGATAGCTAATAAGCACAGAGATGCAAAGGGATTGATACTGTTTTAGCTCTTAAGTGGAATGGTATTCACAGGTATTCATTATCTTATTGCACCTCGTAACTTACATTTATCTTAAATATAACCTTTGTATAATTGTTCATATAATTAAAAATATGATAAGAATATATCAGAAGTTGAGCTTTATTAACCAGTAATAATAATGAAGCACTATTCGAAAAATGAGATTACAGGAAATCATTTCTATTGATTATAGTTCCTTTGGGAGTCAAAATCTAACATTTACATTTGCTTATCTGAATCTTTTCACTTGGTTTCTGGGTTCTGACTATTGACTCTAGAGATAATCAGTTCTTTTCCTGTGACACCTTTCTTTTCAATCCCTAAAGGGAATACTTCTGAACCTAAAACCTCCCCTACAGCAAATAGTTGAGCGCACTATGACATTTAATCTGTCTTCCCTCTTTGCTGTGTTCTTCCCTTTGTGGAAAATAATAGGCATGCCTGAAATCAATAATGAAAATAAAATGGGAATAAAAATTGTAGAGTTTTAAATTATAGTAGCTGCTCAGGAATGGAGACAGAATGATAACAGAGGTGAATGGAGATAGTTCCATAAACTCAAAAATGTAGGTGGCTCATTGGCAGACAGTACACATACTGCTTGAAATTCAGCAAAAGTGAATTTTTTTTTATGTTTGCCAAATAGAGCAAAAGTGACCAAAAAACAAATGTAAAATGTCAGGGAGCAAATTTAAAGAAACATTTAGCGCCTTAGTATTATTATTTCTTACATCTTTTCTCACTTTTCCTTTATGTCAATATTCTTGTGTCTATGAAAATCTGTATAATAACTTGTAAGTCCTGACCTAGGCCAGGGAGGGGTAAGCTTTTACAATGTGTTGGGAGGCAGTATTTTTATTAGTTTTAATTCTACTTCACCATGTGAATTTCCTTAAACAACTTATTTATTTCTACTTTCTGGATTTCATTTTCTTCATCTGTAAAATCCATATTTCATTGAGTCTAATTGCCATGTTATAACACCCTCAACTATTTTATGTGCTACTAAGAAAACTAAACATTGTAATTAAACAATGATTCAGTACTTTTTTATTGATTGAAGATACTTATCCTAAGCTGTGTGTGTGTGTGTGTGTGTGTGTGTGTGTGTGTGTGTGGTAGAATTCATGAGAAATATAGTACCATCAACCTTCTAGAACTTATAAATAAGTCAATATACTTAAAGTGTTGAGCAAGGTGCCTGGCACATGATAAATACTCAATAAGTAGTAACCGTTGTGTTGATGGTGATACTGTTGGTGATTTGAGCATGAGCATTTTGTGAAGTGGTGCTCATTGTTTAGGTTGTTCTTTGGGGATCAGAATTATTAATAGGTCATCTTGATGAGATTTGCTGATAGTAATCAGAATGCCCACTTATTTTGAATTTGAAGTAACATAACAATAGCATAACATCTTTAGTTGGTTTTCAGAGGTATAGTTCTTTTAATTGTTAGTATTTTGTTATCAATGAAATTTGTTTGTAAAACTATTGTTGAAGTTTCCTCCAGAAATAAATTCTGATACATATCAACCTTCTGGGGTGGTTGAAGTTGCTATTTATGGAGAGAATTCGTTCAAGTGCACAAGGTGAATGAGATGCTCCTACATACAAAGCTTAGTAAAATTGCATTGTTGATATTATGATATGAGACCTCAGGTTTTAAATAATTTTTTTATCATTTTTCCTGTTTATGCAGGAGGCAGACAGTGGGGAGGAGGAATGCCGGTCACAGCCCAGGAGGTATGTTTGTTTATTATATTCTATACCATTTCTGTACTTAATTAAATTAATTCTCTACTTAATTAAATAAACACTAAAAAAAGAATCCAGTTACCGACTCAAAGATTTAAAATGGCAGATTGTGGGGCGCCTGGGTGGCTCAGTCGGTTAAGCAGCCGACTTCGGCTCAGGTCATGATCTCGCGGTCAGTGAGTTCCAGGCCCGCGTCGGGCTCTGTGCTGACTGCTCAGAGCCTGGAGCCTGTTTCAGATTCTGTGTCTCCCTCTCTCTCTGACCCTCCCCCGTTCATGCTCTGTCTCTCTCTGTCTCAAAAATAAATGTTAAAAAAAATAAATAAATAAAATAAAATAAAATAAAATAAAATAAAATGGCAGATTGTATTATGTTGTATACATGAATCTGATAGAATGTTGTATGTCAATGATACGTACATACATACAATGGTAGATTGCTTTAAGAAAGTGCAGATATGCCAATATTAGCCCAGTTTTGACTCAAGTCTCCAGAACTATCTTGAGTAATAAAAAAGTACGTTTTTATTGCCTTTTAGGACACTATCAACTGAACATTTCAGCCTTCAGTTTTGTACTTAGGTTTGTCATTCATTTTGATAGATAATTTGAATCCTTATAGATTGGTCAGTATTTCATTTCCTAAATACAAAGCTTAAATACAATGAATATAATGAATACTCACGGAGTAGCGGGCATGTGGTTAAAAGGGTACCAATACCTACTGCCATTAAAAGAAAAAAATTATGAGAGATTATTATCTCCTTTAAATGGTTTTATAAAACAACTTTTTTCCACAAGAAATAGTCCTGGTAAGTTCTAAATGTTTATCAAACTTGGGGCACCTGGGTGACTCAATTGGTTAGGTTTCCAACTTCAGCTCCAGTCACAATCTCGCAGTTTGTGGGTTTGAGCCCCACATTGGGCTCGGTGCTGACAGCTCAGAGCCTGGAGCCTGCTTCAGATCTGCTTCTCCCTCTCTCTCTGCCCCTCCCCTGCTCACTCACGTGCACACACGCTCTCTCTCTCTCTCTCTCTCTCTCAAAAATAAAATAAAACATTAAAAAAATTAAAAGGAAAAATAAAAATAAAAAAAATAAATGTTACCAAACTTGTATCCTCTGAACTCAATCACATGAACCATTCTGCACAATACAGAGAATGGATACAATAAGCATGCTCAATGTGGAGAAACTGGCTAAAGGGAATGCTTCCTTAATGATGAATTATCAGGGGTTTGTTGATGTTTACCCCTCTTGTAAACTATAACTTTATATAAAAAGTTTCTTTCATCAGTAACTGAGGTTTATTGACAATATTTTTCTGTGTTGGTTAGCATAAAAAAAATTGGCTTGAAGCTTAATTTCTTACTTTCTCTTAGGGAAAATCTGACAGTGATGTGTCACTCTTTTGCATAGGGCTAAGGGATACAAACCCAGAAAAAATTTTAGCTGAAATTACCAGAGGCACTACAGAGGCATCATAAGCTTATTCCCATTAGAGTTAAAAAAAGATTCCAAAAGATTCTGAAATTTTCTAGTAGGCCAAATGTAAAGATCTTTGGGTTAATTTTCAGCTTTACGTATCGATTTGGCATCTACTGGGATAATTGTTGTTCCAAAAATTACATAATGATGAGGCAATGCAAGTTTATTCTCATTCACAACACTGAATTGTCAAGCCATTAGGAACCATATAGACCACTGTTTTTAAAGTTGTTGGCAATAAATCATTAATATGACTAGCAGCGGGTTTTTGTACACTTCTATTAATAAGAAAAAAGATCATTTAAGAAATGATACAAAAAACAGTATGGAGGTTCCTCAAAAAATTAAAAATAGACCTACGCTATGACCCAGCAGTAACACTGCTAGGAATTTACCCAAAGGATACAGTACTGATGCATAGGGGCCCTTGTACCCCAATGTTTATAGCAGCACTCTCAACAATAGCCAAATTATGGAAAGAGTCTAATGTCCATCAACTGATGAATGGATAAAGAAATTGTGGTTTATATACACAATGGAGTACTATGTGGCAAGGAGAAAGAATGAAATATGGCCCTTTGTAGCAACGTGGATGGAACTGGAGAGTGTTATGCTAAGTGAAATAAGCCATGCAGAGAAAGACAGATACCATATGGTTTCACTCTTAGGTGGATCCTGAGAAACTTAACAGAAACCCATGGGGGAGGGGAAGAAAAAAAAAAAAAAAAGAGGTTAGAGTGGGAGAGAGCCAAAGCATAAGAGACCGTTAAAAACTGAGAACAAACTGAGAGTTGTTGGGGGTTGGGAGGGAGGGGAGGGTGGGTGATGGGTATTGAAGAGGGCATCTTTTGGGATGAGCACTGGGTGTTGTATGGAAACCAATTTGACAGTAAATTTCATATATTAAAAAAAAGAAATGATACAAATAATAAGAAGAAATGAATGAAATAAGAAATAGAAATAATAAATGAAGAAAAACCTGGTAGCACCCATTTTTAAAAATAAAAATTTACTTGTTTATTGCAATTTCTTACATTCAGTATGTTTCCCAGGCTATTTCTAAATCTAATTGCTTTAGTCTTACTCAAAGAAAAGAAACTTCTTAAGTGCCACTTGAATGCCCCTTATAGCTAGAGGTGTGTAAAAAGTTGATTTTTTTGTATGCTTGACCACTACAGATTATTCTGGCATTCTTCACCACTTACCACAGAATAAACCAGCATTGAGTTAGCATCATTTCACTGAGCATGCCTGAACTCATCTTTACAAGTTTGCAGATTCAATTCTGGTTTGTAGTAGAGAATTGAATAGTAAGTAGCATATTATTAAAACGAATGCAGCTCCAGGTAATAAAAAAAGATGTTGTATTCATTATCTCTTTTATTTATTTATTTTTATTTTAGAGAGAGAGAGGGAGCACATGTGAGAGGGGTGGGGGGGGGGCAGAGAAGAGAGAGAGAGAGAGAGAGAGAGAGAGAGAGAGAGAGAGAGAGAATCTCCACGCTGAGCATGGAACCTGACATGGGGCTCAATCCCACAACTCTGGGATCATGACCTGAGCTGAAATCAAGAGTCAGACACTCAACCAACTGAGCCTCCCAGGTTCCCCTAATTATCTCTTATTTTATCCAAATGCCATTTATTGGGAAATTCATAAGTTAAAAGTAGTAGTTTAATATAACCAACCCAAACTATGAAGGCTTAAAAACCAGTGTTCACAGACAACAACAAAAACAGATAAATTAAGCTACATCAAAATTTTGGAAATCATATAGCTGATAAGGAGTCAATGTCCAGAATATATAAAGAACTCTTACAACTCAACCACCACCACCACCACAACAACAAAAACAAAAACAAAAACAAAAACAACCTGTCTTATTCAGCTCAGGCTCCTATAACAAAATACCATAGACTGAGTGGCTTAAACAGAAGGAATTTATTTCTTACAATTCTGGAGGCAGGGAAATCCAAGATCAACGTGCTGGGAGATTCAGTTCCTGGTGAGAGCAGGTCTCACATTTAGGTGTATAATCCATTTTGAGTTTATTTTTGTATATGGTGTAAAAAAAAAATTGGTTCAGTTTCATTCTTTTGCATGTAGCTGTCCAGTTTTCCCAATACTATTTAATAAAAAGATTGTCATTTTTTTATTGCATATTCTTTGTCAAAAATTAATTGTATAATTGTAGATTTATTTCTAGACTCTCTTCTGTTCAATTGAACTATGTGTCTGTTTTTATGCCAATATTATTACTGTTTTGATTGCTATAGCTTTGTAGTATAGTTTGAAATCAAAGAGCATTATACCTCAGCTTTACTCTTTCTCAAGATTGCTTTGACTATTCAGTCTTCTGTGGCTACTCAAATTTTAGGATTACTTGTACTAGTTCTGTGAAAAATTGCCATTGTATTTTGATAGAGATTGTATTAATCTGTAAATTGCTTTGAGTGGTATAGACCTTTTAACAATATTAATTTTTCCAGTCCATAAGCGTTGTTTACCTTTCCATTTATTTGTGTCAACTTTAATTTCTTTCATCAATGTCTTACATTTTTCAGAGTATAGGTCTTTTACCTCCTTGGTTAAATTTATTCCTGGGCATTTTATTCTTATTAATACAATTGTAAATGGGATTGTTTTCTTAATTTCACTAATAGTTCATTATTAGTGTATAGAAATGGATCAGATTTATGTATACAGATTTCATATCCTGTAACTTTGCTGAATTAATTTATTTTAATAATTTTTTGGTGAAGTCTTTGTGGTTTTCTATATATGGTACCATTTAATCTACAAATAATGACAGTTTTACTTCTTCTTTTCCAATTTGGATATCTTTTGTCACTTTTTCTTGTCTGATGTGTCTAGTAGTGGCAAGAGGGGCCCCCTCATTCCTGATCTCAGAGAAAAAGCTTTTCGCTTTTCACCATTAGGTATGATGTTAGCTGTGGGTTTGTCATAGGTGCCCTTTATTATGTTGAAGTATGTGCCCTCTATACCCACTTTGTTGAGAATTTTTATTATAAATGGATAATTGAGTTTTATCAGATGCTTTTTCTGCATCTATTGACATAATCAACTGATTTTTATCCTTCTTTTTGTTAATGTGGTGTATCATACTGATTGATTTGCAGATACTGAACCATCCTTGCATCCTTGAAATAAATCCCACTTGATGATGGTGTATGATTTTCTTAATGTGTTGTTGAATTTGATTTGCTAATATTTTGTTGAGAATTTCTACATCTATATTCATCAGGGTATTAGCTTGTAATTTTCTTTCTTTGTGGTGTCTTTGATTTTTTTTTTTATATTGGGGTAGTGCTGGCCTTTTAGAATGATTTTGGAAGCATTCCTTCCTCTTTAGTTTTTGGAATAGTTTGAGAAGGATAGGTGTTAATAGTTCCATAAATGTTTGGTAGAATTCACCTGTGAAGTTGTCTGGTTGTGGACTTTTGTTTGCTGGGAATTTTTAAATTACTGCTTCAATTTCATTACTAGTAATCAGTCTATTCAGATTTTCTATTTCTTCTTGATTCAGTCTTGAAAGATTGTATGTTTCTAGGAATTTATCTGTTTTTGTAGGTGTCGCATTTATTGTCAAATAATTATTTGTTTATGATTTTTTGTATTTCTGTGGTATCAGTTGTAACTTCTCTTTCATTTCTGATTTTATTTATTTGGGCCTTCCCTCTTTTTTTCTTGATGAGTCTGACTAAAGGCTTATCAATTTTATTTCTTTTTTCAAAGAACTGGCTCCTAGTTATATTGATGTTTTCTATTTTTTTATTTTAGTGTCTATATCATTTTCATTTTAACCTTTATTATTTCCTTCCTTGTACTAACTTTGGGCTTTGTTCTTTCTCTAGTTCCTTTAGGTGTAAGGTTACATTGTTTTGAGATTTTTCTTGTTTCTTGAGGTGGGCCTGTGTCATTGTAAACTTCTGTCTTAAAACTACCTTTGTGTCCCATAGATTTTGTGTTTTTATTTCAGTTTGTCTCAAAGTATTTTATTTCCTTTTGATTTCTTCATTGACCCATTAGTTATTTAATAACATGTTGTTCAGCTGCATGTTTGTGTTTTTCCTGATTTTCTTCTTGTAATTGATTTCAAGTTTCATACTGTTATAGTTAGAAAAGATGCGTGATATGATTTCAGTCTTACTAAATTTATTGAGACTTTTTTGTGACCTAACATGTGATCTATTCTGGAGATATTCCATGTGTATTTGAGAAAAAAAAAATCTATTCTGTTTTTGGATGGAATGTTTTGCAAATATCTATGAAGTTCATCTTGTCTAATGTGTGATTTAAGGCCAGTGTTTCCGTATTGATTTTCTGTCTGGGTGATCTATCCACTGATGGAAGTGGTGGAGTGTTAAAGTTCCCTACTATTATTGTATTACTGTCAGTTTCTTCTTTTATGTCTGATAATACTTGCTTTCTGTATTTAGGCGCTTCTATGTTGGGTGTATAGATATTTACACATGTAAAAATATATCCTCTTCTTGATCTTTTTATCATTATGTAATGTCCTTGTCTGTTCTTACAGTCTTTGCTTTAAAGTCTATCTTGTCTTGGAGCACCTGGCTATCTCAGCAGAGCATAGGACTCTTGATCTTGGGGTTGTGAGTTTGAGGCCCTCGCTGGGTGTAGGGCTGACTTAAAAATAAATACTTAGAAACTAATAATAAAGTCTATTTTGTCTGATATAAATATTTTACACATGTAAAATATTGTTACCCCAGCTTTCTTTTCATTTCCGTTTACATGGAATATCTTTTCTCATCCCTTTACTTTCAGTCTGTATGTGTCTTTAGATATGAAGTGAGTCTCTTGTAGGCAGCATACACATGGGTCTTGTTTTTTATCCATTAAGTCACCCTATGTCTTTTGATTGGAGCATTTAGTCCACTTACATTTAAAGTAATTATTGATAGATACGTACTTATGCCATTTTGTTGGTTGCCTTCTGGTTGTTTTTTGTAGTTCTTCTGTGTTCCTTTTTTCTTCTCTTGCTCTTTTCCCTTGTGATTTGGTGAATTTCCTTAGTGTTATGTTTATTTTCCTTTCTCTTTATTTTTTGTGTATCAATTATAGGTATTTGGTTTGTAGTTACCATGTGGTTCATACATAACATCTTATGTATATAGCAGCCTATTTTAAGTCAGTGATTGCTTCAATTCATGCATTCTAAAAGCACTACACTGTTACTTCCTCTCTCCCCACATTTTATGTTTTTATGTCATGTTTTACATCTTACTATTTTGTATATTCTTTGTAGGTCCTGATGATTTTACTAATTTTGTATTTTGATTACAGACTAGTTAAAGTAGGTGGTTGATCCACCACCTTTATGTTTACTTTTATCATTGAGATTTGTTTCTTTCATAAGTTTCTTGGGGCACCGAAGTGACTCAGTCAGTTAAGCATCTGACTCTTGATTTTGGCTCAGGTCATGATCTCACAGTTCTTGGGTTCGTACCCTGCATCAGGTTCTCTACTGTCAGCACAGAGCCTGCTTAGGATTCCCTCTCTCCCTCTCTCTTTCTCTGCCCCTCCCCTCCCATGCTCACTTGCTCTTACTCTCTCTCAAAATAAATAAACTTTTAAAAAGGCATAATTTTCTTATTTCTAATTTTGTACTTTTCCACTTAAAGAAATCCCTTTAATATTTACTATAGGGCCACTTTGGTGTCTCCTTTGACTTTTGCTTTTCTGGGAAAAGCAGAAGTCTCCTTCAATTCTGAGTGATAACCTTGCTGGGTGGAGTATTTTTGGTTGAAAGTTGTTTCCTTTTAGCATTTAGAATATATTGTGCTACTCCCTTCTGGCCTGTAAAGTTTCTGCTGAAAAATCAATTATAGTCTTATGGGAGTTCCTTTGTACATAAATAGATTTTTTTTTTCTCTTGCTGCTTTTAAGATTATCTCTTTATCTTTAAATTGATGACACTTTGATGATAATGTGTGTTGGTATGGGTCTCTTTGGGTGCACCTTATTTGGGACTCTTTTTGCTTCCTGGACTTGGGTGTCTGTTTCCCTCACCAGGTTAGGGAAGTTTTCAGCAATTATTTCTTCAAATAGTTTTTCTGTGCCTTTCTCTCCCTCTTTTCTCCTTTTGGGAGCCCTATAATGGAAATGTTAGTATGCTTAATGTTGTCCCAGCGTCCCTTAAACTATCCTCATTAAAAAAATTTTTTTTTCTTTTTTCTCTTCTGAGTGGGTGATCTCTACTACCCTGTCTTCCAGATCGCTGATCCATTCTTCTGCATTCTGATCTGCTGTTGATTCCCTCTAGTATATTTTTCATTTCACTTACTGAATTCTTCAGCTCTGATTGTTTTGTTTTTTTTTTTATTTTCTGTTTCTTTGTTGAAGTTCTTGCTGTGTTCATGCATTCTTCTCTTGAGTACAGTGAGATTGTTTTATGGCTATTACTTTGAACTTTTTATCTGATTATTTCCATTTCGTTTAGTTCTTTTTCTGAGATTTTATCACATTCTTTCATTTGGAACATATTCCTGCCTTTTTATTTTACGTAACTCTCTGTTTGTTTTTATATATTAGATCAGTTACATGTACCAGTCTTGGCAGAGTGGCTTTATGCAGAAGGCATCCTGGGGCCCAGTACTGCGAACATCCCTGAGGCACCTGGCTCAGGTGCCTCAGGGATATTTCTTGTATGGGCTACATGCACCTTCCTGTTGTGGCTTGGTCATGATCAGTGCAATCTCATGGGTCTGTGGGGCAGCTGCAGCAGCTGTAAGCATGCTAGTGGGCTGGGCAGGCCTCTGGCAGAGCTGATTGCCAGGTTGGCTATGACTATTGCAAGCATTCTAAATGCAGGGCTGGCACTCCACGGCAGGAGCACTTGGGAATGGCTCTGGTGCTGAGTATGACTGTGGGATGTGGTGGATCAGGGAGCCATGTGGGAGGGACTCCAGGCCAGGGTGGGCAGGTTGGATGGGGCTAGCTGTACTAGTACAGTAGATGGAGAGCGTCAGAAATGGCACCTGCTATGGGCAGGCAAGCCAGGCAAGAAGGTAAGTAAAAAAATTAAAAGTGCCCACCGGTGTTTCTATCTTCAGAGAACATTCCAACAGATCACTGCCCCTCCAGCACACACCATAAAACTAGTCAATGGATCTCCTTCATGTGTAACCCAGGCACTTTCAAACTGCTGCTTCTGCGTTGGGACTAAGAGCAAGAATGTGCACTTGCCCTTTAAGAGCAGAGCCTCGGTTTCCTACTGCCTTCCAGCTCTCCCAGACATTAGTCCCATTGATTTTGAAAGCCAGAGTTTATGGGTGTGTGTCTTCCCAGTGCAGGTCACCTGGACTATGGAGCCAGATGTGTGGCTCAGACTTCTTCTTCCTTAGGAAGAGCCTCTATGGTTGCAATATTCCTTCCATTGGTGGAAGTGTGGGTCCTAACTAAACTGAGTCTCCACCTGTGCTACATGTCTTAATGTGGCTTTTTGTTTATATCCTTAGTTGTATATGATCTATTCTGCTTGCCTTCAGTTTGTTCTCAGAGATAATTATTTTATATATAGTTGTAGATTTTGGTGTGTCTGTGGGAAGAGGTGAGCTCAGGATCCTCTTACTTTACCATCTTGATCCCACCTCCAGAAGGTGACTTCTAAGGTTACATAGCTATTAGTGGATGCCGGTTATATCCAAAATATGACCAGCAGGAATCTGTTACCCTCTGGAGGAATCCAAAATAATGGGGGCTGGAAGTACTGAACCTTTTCTTTTTAAATTACTCAATGTGAAGTTATTTTTCTTTTTAATTTTTATTTATTTATTTATTTTTTAAAGCAAGCTCTATGCCCAATGTAGGGCTTGAACTCACAACCCTGAAGTCAAGAGTTGCATACTCCACTGACTGAGCCAGCCAGTTGCCTCTGTGAAGTTAGTTTCCATGTCCAACCCAAAACCTCTCCTGTTTTTAAGCCTGGTTTCTTCCTTTTTAGTCTTTCATAGACATGAAGAATTACTCACCATCTACTGAGAAAGTTCTTTACCATTGAAAACATGTTTTTTCCCCATGATACCTCAAACCTAGCAATGAAAACAAAGTTTGCAGTAGATGGGGTAAAGAGAGCAGTGGGGACCAAAGTACTCTCGGGAAATCTCTTGGAAGAGCTGGATCTTGAATGAATGGGATTTAGATAGGAGAACAGAAGAGCATTCCAAATATAGGAGGATGGAGAGAATGGAAAGATACCCTCAAAAGTCTAGAAGTAGGTGTTGATGTGTTTCAGTGATAGAGGATTATTGCCTATATCTTAAAAGCAGAGTTTCTATTTGATAGATCTTTGTCTAGAAGAATGACATGATTGCAGAAAAGAGTATGGCAGTGTTAAGCAGTATGAGAAGAGGCAAGAAAACTATCCAGGAAGCTGTTTCAGGCAAGTGGCTAGAGGTGGGCAATCTTCTTCCATCTGACAGCCCTGTGAGGGCAAGCGTTACATCTTTTATCTCAGTATCCACAGCAATTAGCATGTGTTTGGAAATGCTTGTTGAATGAATAAATGAAAATAGGAGAGTGTTGATAGCTCTACTAGAAATGATGTAGTTGAAAAACAGAACTTATATGAGGAGTTCACCTTTGAACATGTGAAATACCAGTGTGATAGTCAAGTAGACTGCTTGAAGACGGTTGGAAGAAAACAGAATCAGACATGTCTTTGTGTGAGATATAGTTTCACAATGGCATTTTATTATGAGTTCATTCAATTTGTGGCCAAATCTTTCCTCTTTGGTACCTCATCAAGTTGTTGTGTTTTTGTTTTTTTTTATCTTGTATTCATTCTGTTATTTGCACTTTCGAGATATGTCTTCCATTTATTTGGTAAAATAACTTTAGTATGGATTTAAATATCATAATGACAATAAATGTCATTATGCATTGCCCATCTTTTGACTATAAGAAAAGGACACATACACTTCTACCTCAGTGTACGTTCTAGTTAAAGAACATATTGTCCTAGAGAATAAGAGTATTAAATAAAAAAATGAGAAACAAGATAGAAGTCAATTGTAAATGTGAGCTGATGATTTAATCCTAATTTTTATCTCTTTTAAAATTTTGAGGGGTGCCTGAGTGGCTCAGTCGGTTAAGCGTCCGACTTCAGCTCAGGTCACGATCTCGCGGTCCGCGGGTTCGAGCCCCGCGTCGGGCTCTGGGCTGATGGCTCAGAGCCTGGAGCCTGCTTCCGATTCTGTGTTTCCCTCTCTCTCTGCCCCTCCCCCGTTCATGCTGTGTCTCTCTCTGTCTGAAAAATAAATAAACGTTAAAAAAAAATAAATAAAATAAAATAAAATAAAATAAAATAAAATAAAATTTTGAAACAATCTTATATTTACAAAAGTTGCAAATACAAGGCATTTTTTCTCCTCAGCCATGTGATAGTAAGATGCTCTATCACCTTGCTTTTCTGTTTTAAGAAATAGAATGATGGCATTAACATTTCAAAGATGAACTGAATATTTATTGAACTTACTGCTGTGAGTTCAGTGTGTGTGTGTGATCTGTTGTTTGCTTACAAAATTAGAGCTTTCCATAAATTAAAAACTTGTTCTAGGGGTGCCTGGGTGGCTCAGTCGGTTAAGCATCTGACTCTCGATTTCAACTCAGATTACGATCTCGCGGTTTGTGGGTTTGAGCCCTGCATTGGCCTCCGTACTGACAGTGCAGAGCTTGCTTGGGGTTCTCTATCTTTCCCTCTGTCTGTCCCTCCTCTGCTCAAAATAAATAAATAAACTTAAAAATTACACACAAAAAAAACTGTTTCTAACTGATCACATTGAAGTATACATCTTCTGCTGTTGGCCCTTCTGAGGTCTCAGTCTCTGCCTCCCACCATGCAGGTTATTCTTCTAATCCAGAGAACTATCAACTGTCTATAAACATTTGGGTCTGGCCAACACAGGGTGTAGTGAGCTGGCTTCTTATTCTATTGAATTCTGCCACTGTATTGAGTTTCCTCTTCAAATTGTTAAGTGCACACTTTTAAAGGCTCTTTGCATTTGTTGACAAGAGTGAGAATTTTCATTTCACTGAAGCATTCTTTGTTTCTGAAGAATGTAGTCACAGGTATTTTGCATTTATCTGGCATGTTCTGCTTCTGGTAGCTATGAAAGGCATTCTTCTTAAATCTAATTTGAAAAGCAAATCTAATTATTGCAGCCAGGATGAAATTATGCATATCTTTTAAAGATAGGTAAATAGTTTTACCTTTTTTCCAGATGTTGTTCTTCATGGCATTAACAACAACAAAAAAAATGTAAAGTAAATTTCCCCTCACTTATTGACTTTTCTAAACTATGTTTTGGAAAAGTTATTTTCTTAGGTAAATACATAGAATTGTTGAATTTTTATATTAATACAGGAAGTAATATAACACTGTATGTTCCTTACACTTCAATTTTATTTTATTTTATTTTATTTTAATTTTTTTTCAACGTTTTTTATTTATTTTTGGGACAGAGAGAGACAGAGCATGAACGGGGAAGGGGCAGAGAGAGAGGGAGACACAGAATCGGAAACAGGCTCCAGGCTCCGAGCCATCAGCCCAGAGCCTGACGCGGGGCTCGAACTCACGGACCGCGAGATCGTGACCTGGCTGAAGTCGGACGCTTCACCGACTGCGCCACCCAGGCGCCCCTACACTTCAATTTTAAAAGAAGATTGCAGGGGCGCCTGGGTGGCTCAGTCGGTGAAGCGTCCAACTACGGCTCAGGTTCTGATCTCATGGTCCCTGAGTTCGAGCCCTGCGTCAGGCTCTGTGCTGACCGCTCACAGCCTGGAGCCTGTTTTGGATTCTGTGTCTCCCTCTCTTTCTGACCCTCCCCCGTTCATGCTCTGTCTCTGTCTCAAAAATAAATAAACGTTAAAATTTAAAAAAAAAAAAAAAGATTGCATACAGCAAGAAGATAGAACAATTGTAAATATTTATGCACCTAATGTCAGACCATCAAAATGTATGAGGGGCACCTGGGTGGCTCAGTTGGTTAAGTGTCTGACTCTTGATTTTGGCTCAGGTCATGATCTCATGATTTGTGAGTTTGAGCCCTGTCTTGGGCTCTGTGCTGACAGTGTGGAGCCTACTTGAGATTCACTCTCTCCTCTTCTCTCTCTCTGCCCTACCCCATTCAAGCACACACACTCTCTCCCTCGTTTTCTCTCTCTCTCCCCTTCTCTCTTTTTCTCCCTTTCAAAATAAATAAGCTTTAAAAACATTTTTAAATGTATGAAGCAAAAACTAACATAATTGAAGGGAGAAATAGATATTTGTATAATAACAGTTAGAGACTTCAGTATTACACTCACAATAATGGATAGAACAACCAGACAAAAGATAAGTAAAAAATTAGAAGACTTAAACTAACTAGATTTAACAGACATATGCAGAACACCATCCAACAACACCAGAATATATATCCCTCTCAAGTACACATGAGACACTTTATAGGATAGACCATATGTTAGGCAACAAATTAAGTTTCAATAGATTTTGAAAGATAGATCTCATACAAGTTATCTTCTCTGACCACAATGGAGTGAAGACAGTAGTAAGTAAGAAAAGGAAAACTGGAAAACTCACAAAATAGTGGAAATTAAAGAGCATACTTTTAAACAACCAATGCATCAAAGAAGAAACCACAAGAGAAATTAGAAAATACTTAGAGACAAATGAAAACAAAACACAGCATACCAAATCTTATGGGATGCAGCAAAAGTAGTGCTAAGGGGAAAATTTTATAGCTATAAATGCTTACATTAAAAAAACGAGATCTCGGGCACCTGGCTGGCTCAGTCGTTAGAGCATGTGACTCTTGATCTCGGGGTTGTGAGTTCGTGCCCCACACTGGGTGTAGAGATTACTTAAAAATAAAATCTTATTTTAAAAAGTTAAAAAAAAAAAATACCCAACATCTCAAACTAGCAGCCCACTTTACAACTCAAAAGACCAAACCAAATCCATAACTACCAGAGGGGAGGGAATAATAAAAATTAGAGCAGAGATTAGTGAAATAGAGACTAAAAAACAATAGAGCTGAAGTCAGACACTTAACCGACTGAGCTACTCAGGCGCCCCAGTGAATAAGTGTTAAAAAAAAAAAAACTTAAATGTTTGGTAGCATTCACCACTGAAGCCACTGGGTTCAAGCTTTTCCTTGTTGAGAGATTTCTTTTTTTTTTTTTTAATGTTTATTTATTCAGTTTTTGAGAGAGCATGCGCACAAGCAGGGGAGGGGCAGAAAGAGAGACAGAGAGA
Organism: Panthera pardus; assembly: GCF_024362965.1. NCBI lineage: Eukaryota > Metazoa > Chordata > Mammalia > Carnivora > Felidae > Panthera > Panthera pardus. Next base: position 57,232,307 of record NW_026526876.1, read on the forward strand.
GAGAGAGAGAGAGAGAGAGAGAGAATCTGAAGCAGGCTCTAGGCTCTGAGCTGTTGAACCCACAAACTGTGAGATCATGACCTGAGCCGAAGTCGGACACCCAATTGACTGAGCCACCCAGGAGCCCCTGTAATATGCCCCATCAACAGAATAAAGGGAAAAAACACATGATCACGTCATTTGATGCAGAAAGCACATTTAGCATAATTCAGTACTCTTTGATGTGAAAGGTGAAAGACTGAAAGCTTTTCCTCTAAGATCAAGAACAAGACAAGGATGCCTACTTTCACTACTTATGTTCAACATAGGAGTGGAAGTTCTAGCCACAGCAATTAGGGAAGAAAAAGAAATAAAAGAATATCCAAATTGGAAAAGAAGTAAAATTTTTGTGCTTGCAGGTGATACGATATATAGAGAAAACTCTGAAGATTATACACACGTACACCTGCTAGAACTAATAAATGAATTTAGTAAAGTAGCAACATACTAAGTCAACACACAAGTCAGTTACATTTCTGTACACAAACAATGAACAACCTAAAGAGAAAATTATAAAAACAGTTCCATTTATAATAGCATCAAAAAGGATAAATACTTTGGAATTTAACCAGAGAGATGAAAGGCTTTGCACAAAGAAAACTATAAATTGGCGCACCTGGGTGGCTCAGTCGGTTAGGGGAGGAGACTGCTTGGGATTCTTTCTCCCTGCCTCTCTCTCTTTGCCCCTCCCCCACTAGCATGCACACACGCTCTCCCTCTCTCTCTCAAAATAAATAAACATTTAAAACTTTAAAAAAATTTTAACATTTATTTATTTTTGAGAGACAGAGAGAGATACAGCATGAGTGGGGGAGGGACAGAGAGAGAGGGAGACACAGAAACCAAAGCAGGCTCTGGGATCTGAGTTGTCAGCACAGAGCCTGATGCAGGGCTTGAACTCACAAACTGTAAGATCATAAATATATATTTGTTATATATATTTTATTGTGTGTGTATATACACACATATATATGTGTGTGTGTGAGTGTGTATGTGTGTGTGTGCGTGTGTGTGTGTGTGTGTAGGTATACATACATACAGTGGAATATTATTCAGCCTTACAAAGGAAGGAAATTATGCAATATGCTATAACACAGATAAACCATGAGGACAGTATGTTAAGTAAAATAAACCAGTCACAAAAAAGACAAATACTGTATGATTCCACTTATATGAGATATTTAGAATAGTCAAAATCATAAAGACAGAAAGTATAATGGTGTTTGCTAGAGAGGGGAAAAAAGGAGTTATTGTTTAATGGGTATAGAGTTTCAGTTTTATAAGAAAAGGAGTTATGAGGATGGATGGTGGTAATGGTTACATGTATTTCATACCACTGAACTGTATACCTAAAAAATGGGTAAGATCATAAATGTTATGTGTATTTTACCACAATTACAAAAAGACAAAAAAAATACCTATCAGTGGTGATTATTTAGTAGTAGCAAAATCTTTTTAGCTACATGACTTGTGACTATAGATTCCTGTGGACTATATCCTGGAAATGAGTGAATTTGATATTTTCTTTTTGGCTGGACTGTTTCTCTTATTACCAGGGCCAATATTTAGCAGAAATTCTATATTCTGGAGTGAAAAGATCTGAGGTAAAATTCCTCCACTAGAAGGGAAATAAGAGGTAGGCAGCTCTGGGAATGTGGCCTCTACCTTTTTCCCACCATTCAAAGCATTATACATTCCATAATTCAGTTCTCATCAAAGCACTGAAAAGTGTTAGAATAAATAATATCTTAGTCAATTCAGTGTTTATTTTTTTTCTGCTGGGGAGAGGGCAAATGGGGAAGAACAACAGTACAATCACATCAGAAGAGGAAAGAGTCCCTTTCAGGAGTAGAGGAAAGAGCTGATAGTCAAGAACTCTTGAGCAGTTGAGAGGATACTGTTCCTACTTGTTGTCTCCTCTCCCTGGCAAGCTGGACAGATTACAAGTCAGAGAAAGGTATGGCAATGTGGCCTCTGGCATAGAGACCTTCCAGATCAACCAGTAGCAATAGAAAGAATTGTTCATAATTCAAATTTTCTAAAGACAAAGGTTAGTGATTGGAAGATTCCCTTTCCATTCTTACCCTTTGTAAAATGAACATAGGTGCCAGGGGATTGTGCTTTTACAGTATGGCAGCATACTCTATGTTGCCTTATTAGATTGTCCTTGAGTAATACTCTTTTTTTAGTTTTATTGAGAAATAATTGACAAATATAGAATTACATTTTATAGGTAAAGTTTGAGTCCTTAAGCAGAAGGTCCAGTGGCTAAAAATGTATGATTATGCCTCTAGCAAAATAAGTAATTTTCAGTAACTATCAAGTATATATGTGCTAACTACTAGAACCAAGGGGCATCTCCCTATCAGAGCTGGATAGATGCTGTAAGTTATAATATCTAATGAATAAATATCTTAATTTATAAAATAATTAAATATTTAATGATAATAGCAATGAATTTTTAATTTCAGCCACTATCCAGTATGAGGTTTCTGTATTTTTTGAATTAAAAGTCTTCTTTCAGTAATAGCATAGTTTTATACAAATATTCTTTTAAAGTTAATCCTTTTAAAAAAGGCATTTTCAGGGAGCTGTAAGAGAGAGTTGAAGCCACAGCCACTATTACTATCTCCAGTGCTCTATATGTGGGTACAGTACCTCCATGGCACCCACATGACAATCCAGATGTGCTTCTTCAGCTGTGTGGGCTACAACTTTTGTGTCCGTGTCTGTCCATTCCATCAAGGTCCAAAAGATCCAGGCCAAAGACCACAACCCAGGCCCAGAGATTTTGAAGTCAGTGTCATAATGGTAGACAAAAACAATTATTGATTCTCAAATTGGAAATGAGCCGAATTAGAGTGATCTTTTATTATCAGCTATGTATGCCTTTCTGTGGTGGGTCTGTAGAACACAACTGGAGTGTCTGTCACAATAGTGGCTATTACCTGGAAAGCCTTTTTTGCTTGGCTCTTTATGACAACAGCCCTCTACAGAAACAGTTTGAAATTGATAGTGAATCTTTTGAGTTTGAGGACTGTGCACTGAGGCGTGACTCCTAGAAGTGTTTTTCTCATCTCCTATAAGGAAGGTCTTGAGACCTATTCATCTCTCAGATCCTAGGTAAATCAAGTGTCAGAGGAATAGTGTAATCCATAAGTGTTACCGCTTTAGATGACTAAGTTGTGGCACTCTAAAGGAGCACCTTCAACAACTTTGTACTTTACACAGACCACAGGAAAGGGGCCAGCCTTGGGAAGTTTCTAGCTTTGGGCTATTGTTCTTTGCTAAGACCACCGATGGAAACTTCCCCATTGCTGACCTGGCCCTCTACCCTCAGGGTCAAGGGGCAGCTGGTTTCCAGGGCATCTCAGCAGAAACTCTGCCAAGCTGTTGCTGGAAGGAGTCTGCAGGGGCAAATGTGTGGATTCTACTAACCAGAGCCTGAGTTGAGAAGCTGCTCATGATCCACAGTCCTGCTAGACTTGCTGTCTTCCTTTACCATAGTTTTTGAGGCATATGAAGAGCTATTCCAGATTATGTTTAAAATTAAAACTAAAGCCATGTTGTAAAGAATTAAAGGGCAGAGATAGAGTATTGATAACTTGTGTTGGCATTGGCTTTACCAATTTAGCAAGACCATCAAGTGGAATTGTCTCGGGATAAGGCCCTATGCTACAAACAAAACAGTATGGCCAGGGAAACTCAGGAAATGAGTTTGAAGGCATAAATCCAGGACAGGAGAGTCACTATATTAAGGACTTCCTTTTCTTCCCATCATCATCAACAACAACAACAAATCAGAACATACAAATAAAAGACAACTATGTATATTTTTAAAGACATATTCACAGGATAGTTCTACTCACTCATGAAACAATTTTAGTGAATTTGGTGTTAGTCCTGTTTTAAAACTGTTGAATTTTGCTGGTCTCTTCTGTATTAATTTGATGAATAAACTTAGCAATGGAAGTTCATCATAATTCACAGATCTCTCTGTAGGAAAGGACTTCAGGTTCCATGCTGTTATTTGTCTCCCCTTTAGGCACTCAGCTCACATGCATTCCTCGTTTTTGCATTCCCAAGGTCCATGCCAACCCCTAGCAACTAATAGGCATACATTACCTAATTGTTCAATTACTAAGTAAATTAATGATAAATGTATGAATTGAACCTAGGGAAGCTTGTATGGCAACAAGTATCTTGTAGCTTTAAAAGTAATTCATGACTGGATGATTAACTTTTTATAGTGCTATTACCTTCTCCCAAAATGATTTTCCCAATTGAATGAAAAGTGTAATTGACTTCATTTAAAAAAAAAAAAAAAAAAAAAAGCTTACAAATAAGAACCAAAGATTTGCCCATCCTTCTTCCCCACTTCCCTACCCTCCTAGTCCAACCCCCCAAATTAGAATCTTATCTTCTTCCAGAAAATATTCAGGGAAACTTTAAAAAAATTAATAAAGTTGATATACTTTCCTTCTTGTTCACTACAAGTTGTTTTGGTTGAAAGGATAAGACACTATTAGGAAAGGTTTATTTTGAATACTTAATTCAGAACTGCTGAGTTCAGTATAAGGTCAAGCTTTTTCTTCTTCTGATACTCTCGTGCTTCTGGATTTAAACAGTATAAATGTAGGAACTCCTCATATACATGATTTTTCTTACCCTGAAACAAGTATACATATATGCATGTGTGTGTGTTTACACACACACACACACACACACACACACACACACACACACATATCTACACACACGTATATATTTCAGGGTAAGAAAAATTTTATATATATGTATATGTATATGTGTATATATGTAATATATATATCACCTGTGTGTATGTTTATGTTTTAAATATATTTTAGGGGAGGGGCGCCTGGGTGGCGCAGTCGGTTAAGCGTCCGACTTCAGCCAGGTCACGATCTCGCGGTCCGTGAGTTCGAGCCCCGCGTCAGGCTCTGGGCTGATGGCTCGGAGCCTGGAGCCTGTTTCCGATTCTGTGTCTCCCTCTCTCTCTGCCCCTCCCCGTTCATGCTCTGTCTCTCTCTGTCCCAAAAATAAATAAAAAACGTTGAAAAAAAAAATTAAAAAATATATATATATATATATTTTAGGGGAAATGGATACTACAGAAAGATTTCCTATTATAACCAAAATGAACTCTCAAATTGCCATCATCATCAAATTCCATATTACTTCAATATTTATATTTAATTATTTCAAAAGAGGAGTAAACCCTCTGATGGAGAATTTTTACAAGTGAAATTGAAATTAAGGAGCATTTACTGAAGTGCTTGGGTGTCTCAGTCAGTTAAGTATCTGACTCTTGATTTTGGCTGAGGTCATGCTCTCACTGTCATGAGATTAGGCCCCTGTGTTGAGCTCCACACTGGGCATGGAGCCTGCTTAAGTTTCTCTTTCTCCTTATTGGTGTATAGAAACGCAACAGATTTCTGCACATTGATTTTATCTCCTGCGACTTTGCTAAATTCATGTATTCTAGTAATTTTTTGGTGAAGTCTTTTGGGTTTTCTACATAGAATAGCATGTTGTCTGCAAGTAGGGAAAAGTATGACTTACTCCTTGCCAATTGGGATGCCTTTTTTTCTTTTTGTTGTCTGATTGCTGAGAATAAGACTTCCAGTTCTATGTTAAATAGTAACGGGGAGAGTGCAGCAGAAAAAGAAATCAAAGAATCAATCCCATTTTCTTTTTTTTTTTTAAATCTTTATTTTTGAGAGAGAGAGACAGAGGGGGAGCAGGGGAGGAACAGAGAGAGAGAGAGACACAGAATCCAAAGCAGGCTCCAGGCTCCAAGCTGTCAGCACAGAGCCTGATGCCAGGCTTGAACCCACGAATCATGAGATCATGACCTGAGCCAAAGTCAGATGCTTAACCGACTGAGCCACCCAGGTGCCCCCAATCCCATTTTCAATTGCACCAAAAACAATAAAATACCTAGGAATAAACCGAACTAAAGAGGTGAAAGATCTATACTCTGAAAACAATAGAACACTTATAAAAGAAATTAAAGGGGCGCCTGGGTGGCGCAGTCGGTTAAGCGTCCAACTTCAGCCAGGTCACGATCTCGCGGTCCGTGAGTTCGAGCCCCGCGTCAGGCTCTGGGCTGATGGCTTGGAGCCTGGAGCCTGTTTCCGATTCTGTGTCTCCCTCTCTCTCTGCCCCTCCCCCGTTCATGCTCTGTCTCTCTCTGTCCCAAAAATAAATTAAAAACGTTGAAAAAAAAAATTTAAAAGAAATTAAAGAGGACACAAAGAAATGGAAAAGTATTCCATGCTCATGGATTGGAAGAACAAACATTGTTAAAATGTCTATACTACCCAAAGCAATCTACACATTTAATGCAATCCCTGTCAAAATATCACCAGCATTTTTCACAGAGCTAGAACAAAGAATCCTAAAATTTGAGTAGAACCACAAAAGACCCTGAATAGCTAAAGCAATCCTGAGAAAGGAAGACAAAATGGAGACATCACAGTTCCAGATTTCAAGATGTATTACAAAGCTGTAGTCATCAAGACAGTATGGTACTGGCACAAAAGCAGACACATAGATCGGTGGAACTGATAGATGGACCCAGAATAGAAAACCCAGAAATGGTCCAACAACTATATGGTCAACTAATCTTTGACAAAGTGGGAAAGAGTATCCAATGGAGAAGAGACAGTCTCTTCAACAAATGCTTTTGGGAAAACTGGATGGCGACATGCAGAAGAATGAAACTGGACCACTTTTTTACACCATATACAAAAATAAATTCAAATGGGTACAAGACCTAAATGTGAGACAGGAAACTATCAAAATCCTAGAGAAGAACACAAGCAGCAACCTCTTTGACCTCGGCCACAGTAACTTCTTACTAGATGCATTACCAAAGGCGAGGGACACAAAAGCAAACATGAACTCTTGGGATTTCATCAAGATAAAAAGCTTCTGGGAGCGCCTGGGTGGCTCAGTCGGTTAAGTATCCGACTTCAGCTCAGGTCACGATCTCACGGTCCGTGAGTTCGAGCCCCGCATCGGGCTCTGGGCTGATGGCTCAGAGCCTGGAGCCTGCTTCCGATTCTGTGTCTCCCTCTCTCTCTGCCCCTCCCCCGTTCATGCTCTGTCTCTCTCTGTCTCAAAAATAAATAAACGTTAAAAAAAAATTAAAAAAAAAAGAGATAAAAAGCTTCTGCACAGTGAAGGAAACAATCAACAAAACTAAAGTCAGCCTATGGAATGGGAGAAGATATTTGCAAATGAATATTTAATAAAGGGTTAATATCCAAAGTCTGTAAAGAACTTATCAAACTCAACACCTAAAAAACAACCCAGTTAAGAAATGGGTGGAAGACATGAATAGACACTTTTCCAAAGAAGACATCCAGATGGCTCAGACACATGAAAAGATGCTCAACATCACTCATCATCAGGGAAATACAAATCAAAACCACAGTAAGATACCACCTCATACCTGTCAGAATGGCTAAAATTAACAACACAACAGGTGTTGGCAAGGATGTGGAGAAAGGGGAACCCTTGGGCACTGTTGGTCGGAATGCAAACTGGTGCATCCATGCTGGAGAACAGTGTGGAGTTTCCTCAAAAAACTGAAAATAGAATTACCCTACGATCCATCAATTACACCATTAGGTATTTACCCAAAGGATACAAAAGTACAGATTCGAAGGGGCACATGCACCCAATGTTTATAGCAGCATTATCAACAATAGCCAAACTATGGAGAGAGCCCAAATGTCCACTGATAAATGCATAAAAAAAGATGTGGTATAAATATACAATGGAATATTATTACTCAGCCTTCAAAAAAAGAATGAAATCTTACCATTTGCAATGACATGATGGAGCTAGAATGTATTATGCTAAGCGAGATAAGTTAATCAGAGAAAGACAAATACCGTATGATTTCACTCATATGTGGAATTTAAGAAACAAAACAGATGAACATATGGGGTTCATCTGAATAGAGGAGAGAGGGAAACAAACCACAAGAACCTCTCAATGATAGGGAAAACTGAGGGTTGATGGAAGGGGGTGAATGGGAGATGGGCTAGATGGGTGATAGGTATTAGGGAGAGCATTTGTTATGATGAATACTGAGTGTTGTGTGTAAATGATGACTCACTGAATTCTACTCCTGAGACCAATATTGCACTGTATGTTAACTAACTAAAATTTAAATTAAAAAGAGAGAGAGAGATAGTCTCCCCTCTCTCTCCCACTCTCCTTGCCCCTCCCCTGCTTGTTCACCCTCTCTCCCTCTCTCTCTTTCAAAAAAATAAATAAATAAAAATAAAGAGCACTTACTAGGACTAATATGAATATTAGTTTTATGTATAGAACATTAGTCTTCTGAAAAGGTAGTTTAAAATGTTTCCCATATTTTCATCTTAGAGATTAAGATTTCTGAAAAACAAAAAATTTTCCAGGTAAAAGTAAAAATTTATTCCAGAGCAGCATGTGTTCTTCAAATTAAATTAAAGCAGAAATGTAGATAAATTATGGGCCTACAATTTCTATCACACCTATTTAATAGCAGGGAATTGGACATTATTATTTTTTCAATCTTAACTGTAGTATTTCTATAAAAGTTTGTTTTAACCTTACTGTCTCATTAGCTAAGATTCTAAGTCTACAGCTGATTTGATTTTCTTTTTATATATACAACGGGGTCATCAAGGGTAGTGTGGATATCCAGCAGTGTAATAGAGGGAAAGAGTGTGAAGTAAGACTAAGAAGACCTAATTTTAATTCTGTCTCGCCATTTCTGTGCTAAGCCTCAGTTTCCTCATCTGTAAAAAGAGGATAACATCCACCCATCTATCCTATAGGTTTGTTGAAAAAGCAAAATAGCCTATAGGAAAGCCTTAATGTTAAGCATCCTATGTTATAGCAAAATGTAAACTGGTGGTACTTTCACTAGTACTTATCTAAATTCTTTTCCATTTTGGGGTGCCTGGGTGACTTAGTTGGTTAAGCATCTGACTCTTGATTTTAGCTCAGGTCATGATCTCAGGGTTTGGGAGTTCCAGCCCCACTTGGGGGCTCTAAGCTGACAGTGCAGAGCCTGCTTGGGATTCTGTCTCTCTCCCTCTCTCCCCCACCCCACTCCCTCTCTCTTAAAAATAAATACATAAACTTTAAAAATAAATAAATTATTTCCCATATTAATTTCACAAACTCACAGGCCTAATTTATCAAATTTTGTTTTGGCTGACACCTTTTTATATTATGTAGTATTAAGATTATTTACTGAGAAAAAATAACAAGAGAAGTTGACAGACTTTTTAGATACCAATATAATTCTTATTTAGTACAAATCTAGTATTGAATTAGAAACGGGAGCTTCCCATCTCCAGGTCAGTAGTTCAGATCTGATTCAGTCTGGATGATAACCTAAAGTTAAAGCCATTGGATGCTATTTGGAAATTCCTGTTTAAAGGTACTGATCATCTTGTTTTATTCATTCAATGAATATTAAGCAAAGACTCATCTACTTGCTTCTCTGACTCACTACTATTCCACTGTCCTGGGGCAGAAAGAATATATTAATAAACATAACTGGCAGACTATCGTGGTGTTAATTATTCACTGGGAATTTCCCCAAGCCAAGCAGTCATTTGGAGAGAGAAGAAAGGACCTGTTATTGATTACCTAGCCCCGCCCTAAAACAGCTATTCTGCTGAAACACCAAACAAAAGGTCGGGAAATTTAGAAACTGTTTAAAACACATGATTGGTTATGAGCCATCTTTGCTTACAAAAATCCATACTCTTCAGTAGAAAAATTCTTACTTCATGCTCTAACCTTTCCTGCTTTACATGCCCTGCTTTCCTTATACAACACTTCCAACACTGTTGTTACACATTATTTATTGTCTGTTCTTGCCACTTAAAACTAAGTGAGGACAGCAAGGTTCTGATTGTATCCTTGAATTCTGGCACATAGAAGGTATCAGTTACTTTCTGTAGACAGAATAAATAAAGACCCATGCTTTTCATCTATTTTCATGCTTTGGGAAAAGATATTTAGCTTCTTTGAGCCCATTTCCTCAATTCTGTAATAAAAATAAGAATATTTTACAGTTTTTCTTAAGGATTTTCATAAAATATAAAAGTGCCTATCACAGTAATAGGACCTCAAGAAGTAGTGACTATTATTATTTTTACTATTTTTCCTTTTTATCATTATAAACTAAGTTCTTCTAAAACTAGGATCATAATTTTTTGTCCATAATAAATAAATCTTCACAATACATATTTCGGAAACCTTCAAAATCACTACAGCCTAGTTCCTCAAAGCAGGGAGAAAGCAGTTGATTTTAAGGTTAAAGTTGTTTTCAAATAAGTTAAAATATACCTGGGAGGCCGAAGTTGTTTTGTTCTGTTTTGTTTTGCTTAACTGTCCCTCCTCATAACAACTGGAACATATAATCCATGAAATCACTTTTTTAAAAATTGTTTTTAATGTTTATTCATTTTTGAGAGGCAGAGATAGAGCGTGAGTGGGGGAGGGGCAGAGAGAGAGGGAGAGAAGAGGGAGCCTGAAGCAGGCTTCAGGTTCTGAGCCGTCAGCACAGAGCCCGACACGGGGTCGAACCCATGGACTGTGAGATCATGACCTGAGCTGCAGTCGGACACTCAACTGACTGAGCCACCCAGGCGCCCCATGAAATCACTTTTAATATTCAACTGAGTTAAGTGATGATTGTCTTAGATAGGTTGGTATATGAATCTTATAGAATAGCAAATGACTTAGTTTTAAGAAATCCAAACTTTGGGCTTTCTGTTTAAAAGATGCTTTATAACATATATACATTACACACACACACATTATACTTATACATACATTGCTGCTGCATCTTTAGCCACATGAAACATTTATATCCTCTGGAACAGGAAAATAGAGGCCATATAGAAGATAAGAATGGCATATTTGGGAAGATTGCAAATACTTACATGTAAAAATATTATCCCAATAGGAAGTTCATGTGTGTTACTATTTTTAAGTTGGAGATTTTATCTGTGACTGAGAAAAGGAAACAGTCGTTGTTGTTGTTTTAAATAACCTGTTGGCTAGAAGTTATGAAACTCCAAGTTCCTTAACTGAGATAAGGTATCTATGCAAGAGCTCAATTTTTATAGAGTACCAGGTTCTATCATGCAGAGCGCATTAACTGAATTCTGTCTGCCCCACACATAGTGTTTTGTTTTTTTATATATACTATAGTTTATTTGGGGGTGTATTGAACTCTAAATGCCATGTAGTATGCAGGTAGGATTGTCCTATGGAGTTTAGGAACTGGCCTGGAATTGAGAAGGTCAGGATTACTTAGCAGCATTGCAATAATAATGGAAACTAAGAGATTAGTTGAGATTGCCCAGGAAGATGGTTAGCCATTATTTTAATACAATTACCACTGATTGTGTATCTGCTCTTAGGCAAAAGGGGGGAGGGGCAGAAAATGAGCCTATACAGATATCTTTATATGTGAAGCATATGTCAAGAATGAAAACTTAAATTATCCTTAAAACACACATGATTACATTTTTCTGTCACTCTAGAAATTTCTGGAAAATGGCTGACAAGCCAACATGATGTGGATCTTGGAGGTTCAAGTGTGTGAATACATTTTGAAAAGTTTGAATCTGCAAAATATTCTAATAGCCTTAAAAACATTCTAATGGTTTCTTGGAGTTTAGACTCTATAAATATTATATCCTTTAAGTTAAAAATGTTTGCATATCAAGATCAATTATTCTGATAATGTTCTACTTTGTCATTGGATTAAGTATATATTTTATCTTTACTGGCTTGTTTCCCTCATTTTATCAATGTGGTCAGGTCTTTATCGGACATCAATGTGGTCAGGTCTCTATCGGACTAAAAGAAATCAAAATATAATTTTAAAATACCATTCCATGGGAATGCAAGCTGGTGCAGCCACTCTGGAAAACAGTATGGAGGTTCCTCAAAAAACTAAAAATAGAACTACCCTACGACCCAGCAATTGCACTACTAGGCATTTATCCAAGGGATACAGGTGTGCTGTTTCGAAGGGACACATGCCCCCCAAATGTCCGTCAATGGATGAATGGATAAAGAAGATGTGGGGTGTGTGTGTGTGTGTGTGTGTGTGTGTGTGTGTGTACTTTTCAAAATGTATTCACACACTTGAACCTCCAAGATCCACATCATGTTGGCTTGTCAGCCATTTTCCATTTTGTGTATATATAATGGAGTATTACTCGGCACTCAAAAAGAATGAAATCTTGCCATTTGCAACTACATGGATGGAACTGGAGGGTATTATGCTAAGTGAAATTAGTCAATCAAAGAAAAATTATATGACTTCACTCATATGAGGACTTTAAGAGACAAAACAGATGAACATAAGGAAAGGAAAACAAAAATAATATAAAAACGGGGAGGGATACAAAGCATAAGAGACTCAAATATGGAGAACAAACAGAGGGTTACTGGAGGGAGTGTGGGAGGGGGGATGGACTAAATGGGTAAGGGGCACTAAGGAATCTACTCCTGAAATCATTGTTTCACTATATGCTAACTAATTTGGATGTAAATTTTTAAAAAATAAAACAAGTTAAAATTAAAAAAAATAAAGTACCATTCCATAACTTTGCTTTCACCTCAAACTACAATTTTGATTTCTTGAAAGGACCATCTGTATTTATTACCTCCTTTGTCTACTCCCATTCACTCTTCAATTCATGAAATCTAGCTTTTATCCCCTCTACCGACTCAGACTGCTGCTCTTGTTAAGATCACCAGTGAAGGGGCACCTGGGTGGCTCAAGTTGGTTAAGCATCAGACTCTTGATTTCGTCTCAGGTCGTGAACTCACAATCATGAGCCTGCTTAAGATTCTCTCTCTCCCTCTCCATCTCCCCCTCCCCTGCTCACATGTACACTTGCTCACTCTCAAAAAAAAAAAAAAAAAAAAAAAAAACCCAAAAAACACTAGTGAATACTTTTTGATTCCCATTTTAAATGGCACTATTGACCTTTCTTCTCTGCAGGTTCTCACCTCCTTTGGCTTTTTATCATCATTCATTGCTGGTTCCCCTTATATCCTCTGCACATAGCTTCCCAATTGGTTTCACCAGCAAGTCTGCCCCTGCTCATCTCTTAAAAGTTAATTTTTCCCCAGAAATCATCCTTACCTCTCTTTTATTTTATAGTATAGAGTGACATTTTCAACCTTTTGGAAAACATGGAATCATTTGAAAAGCTAGTTAAAACACTAGACCTGAGGCACCTGGGTGGCTCAGTTGGTTGAGTGACCGACTCTTGGTTTCGGCTCAGGTCATGATCTCATGGTTTGTGAGTTCAAGCCCCACATTGGAGTCCATGCTGACAGTGTGGAGCCTGCTTGGGATTCTTTCTCTCTCTCACTCTCTCTCTCTCTCTCTCTCTCTCTCTCTCTCTCTGCCCCTCCCTGCTCACACTTTCTTCTTCGCTTTGTCTCTCAAAATAAATAAGCTTTAAAAAAAAAAAAAAAAAGCTAAATCTTTTCAAAAGAAAAATGTGTGCATACAACTTAATTTTGCATACAGTTTCAAGAGTGCTGATGGTATCCCATTCTCTGCTCTGTATGTTGTCCTTTGGTGACCTTATCCACCCTATTATTCATGCCCATGTGCCAAGAACTTTCACATCTCTGTATTCACCTCAGATCTCTTTTTGGTGCTTTAAACCCTTATTTCTAACTGCCTACAATCTCTCGTATATCTTCTGATTGTCCTTATTGTATTTACGAAATCTGTTTCTCATACAAAGTTTCTTTCTCTTCTTATTAAGGACCCCACCATCCACTTATTAGTCTAAGAAACTTCATATTTATCCCTGACTCTTCCCTACCCCCCATATTCAATAAATCCCTGTGTCTGTCACTTCTACCTCCTAACTGCTTACTGATGAAAGCACAAATATGAAAAGGTTATAGACTGAAATAAGGAATTAGTACAGACAGAATCATTTTAAATTAGTGAAAATAATTCTTTTTTTTAATTTCAGTATCATTAATGTACAGTGTTGTATTAGTTACAGGTGTACAATACAGTAAGTCAACAATTCTATACATTATTCAGTGTTCATCATGGTGAGTGTACTCTTAATCCCCTTTACCTATTTTACCCATTTCCCCAATCACCGCAAAAATAACTTCTTGAACAAATATCCAAGTAAGAATAGTAAGCACAGGTTTAAGGTGGATTTGGACAGACCAATCCTTTTATTCTGTGGTGATGCTATAAGGTTTATTATCTTAACATAACAATATAGAGTTTATTTTACTGGCAGGATTTATGTTAATAAAAAAATCCTTTTTTAAAAAAAAAATTTGTTTTTAGAGAAAGTGCACGAAGGGGGAGAAAGAGAGAGAATCTTAAGCAGGCTCCATGCCTGCTACAGAGCCCAACCTAGGGCTCAATCTCACAACCCTGAGATCATGATCTGAGCTAAAATCAGGATGCTTAACTTACTGAGCCACCCAGGCACCCTATGTTATTAGCTTTATAAAGGACTTTAACTCTGTATTTATAGAATCATTAAAGGCAGAAGGGGTTACATAAAGTACATATATGTGTTTTTATATCAGACTTTTCCTTTTCTGTTTACAACCCCTGCCTTCACTATAGTCTAGGCCTTTTCTTGCTTGAATTATTGCCTTCTAACATCATCTCTTTGCATCTAACTGATCCTCATGCTGATACATCCTTCACCCACCCTAAGGCATGATTCAGATTTATTCATGTCACTTTCCAACTTAAAGTCTCCCATTATTCCCCATTGCCTATAGAATGGTCTAGACTTTGTTTATGATATTTAAAAAACTTTAAAAACCGACCCCCGTTCAACTTTCCAGCTTTACCTATTGCCATTCAACCTTACAACCTTTATTCAGGCCTTAAAGAATTAGGTGCTCTTCCCTAAACATGCCTCAAAGCTAACTAGTATATGCCTTCAAGCACCAAATTAATGCTTTGTATTTATTATCTCATTCAGTACTGCTGTCAATCCCAGGGAATTATTATTGTCTGTTCTTCAGGTGAGAAAGAGGAAACCCAGAGATTAGTTACTTGCTCAAATCATACAGTACCAAACTCCAATTCAAACTCAGTATATCTTCACTCTAACTAATTAATGCCTTTCCTACTCTCTTCTGGAATGCCTTTTCCCATCCTTTTAATGTCTAGTAACATTCCATTCATCCGTTAAAGTCTATATCTCATATCACCTCCCATGGAGAGTTTTCTCTTTTCATTCATTTATCTTGTGAACTTTTACTGAGCACTTTTTGAGTGTTGGTTAAGAACCTGGATTTTAGAATTAGATGAGATGTGGATTGTCCTGGTTTTCTGATTGTGTGATTTGTAGTTTTTCTTGTATAATCCAACCCATAACGCAAGCATTGTTTTTTAGTCTCCTGTTTTGGTTTCTTTAGAGAACTTATAGATAATTGTGGCAAGAGTTAAGTACAGAATTCTACTAGAAGTTTAGCACTTTCTTTCAGTCTCTTACAGCCCCCTTAGCCACACCTAATTAAACAGCAGTTGTTAAAGTAAGTCTCCTTTATTGATTAGGCTTGTCAAAAACATTCGAGTTCATATTCTTAGAAATAACAACTTTTTATTTCTGTACATGTATGTAGTTAGTTTACATAATACTTAATTAAATTATACAATTATGATAAGAAATGCAATGGATACAACAGTTTTTAAAACAAACATGCAGATTCTTGATAAGCATGCAACTTAACTGGTAAAAGTAGAAGTGAATGGGCATCACTAGAGAGGAGTAGCCTGCTAAGCAGGAGCATCTCTGCTACTATGACAGTGTGCTTTATAGAGAGAATGGAGACTGTCAGTCCAGCAAGTCCTTTAAAAGTAGAAGCTGTTTGGGGGTGCCTGGGCAGCTCAGTCAGTTAAGCTTCCAACTTCAGCTCAGGTCATGATCTTGAAGTTCGTGGGTTTGAGCCCTGCTTCAGGCTCTGTGCTGACAGCTCAGAGCCTGGAGCCTGCTTCGGATTCTGTGTCTCCCCCTCTCTCTGCCCCTCCCCTGCTTGCACTCTCTCTCTTTCTCTCAAAAATAAATAAACATTAAGAAAAAAAAATGTTTTTAAGAAAAAAAAAGCTGGTTAGCAATTCTCACAGATTGCTGTGATGATGAAATGTGACAGAATCCATTTACATAGTTTGGCATAATGCTTAATTGAACATAGTAAATGTTCAATAAATGTTATTTACTATTACTAAGACCCATTATAACCTTTATAGAAGGGGTCTTAAGTAAAGTATTAACCAGACAGCATTGGGTGGTGATGAGTGGAGGGGAGGAATAGGCTTTTCAATTTGGGTGGACAACATCTGCAAATGCAGACCAGTAACGAGAACAGCATTCAGGGAGAACATTGAGTAGTTTGGTGAGCTGAGGGCCAATTTTTCATGTATCTCATCTGTCTCCCCTGCTTTTTTACTGTGAACTGTTTGGTATATAATTATATATCCTCATTTTTTTTTTTTTTTTGAATGCTTAGCATTAACGGTGCCTGGCAGAGTTGGTTTTCATATTTTGGTATGCCTCTGTTTATCCATCTGTAAAATATGAGCAGTAATTATAGTATATGTTCAAACATGAATTACTATTTGAAAGGACTTTGAAAGCCCTGTTGTGAAGATTCAGTATAAGAAATTTAATATTCTGTCTCCCAGTGTTCTGTTTTTATTATTATAGAGTTTTTCTCTAAAGTATTAGCACTTACCATTTCACTACTTACTAGTATGCCCATGTAAAAGTGTAAGCAGCAGTTCTTCTGTAGAGAATGCTTTAGTTTGACTGACTCAAGCCTCTTTCTTGTGACATTTTTAAAATTATTTTTTTAATGCTTATCTATTTTGAAAGAGAGACAGCAGGGAGGGACAGAGAGAGAGAGATGGAGAGAGAATCCTAAGCAGGCTCCACACTGTCAGTGCAGAACTTGACTCAGGGCTCAACGCAGGGCTTGATCTCACAAACCTGTGAGATCATGACCTAAGCCAAGATCAAGGGTGGACTGAGCCACCCAGGCACCCCACTTGTGAGATTTTTTAAGAAAAGGTCCTCGGAGCAAACAATGGCTACCTCTTATGTTTTTTGGGATGCAGAACAAAATTTGAACTCTTTGAAAAATGTGAACTTAATGTTTGGTTGAACACATCCGTCATTCAAGCAGTATCACCCAAAATAGTCCAATATCATCAGTATGGCCCTTTGGAGATGGGGTGGCTATGTAGAACTAAAATGCCTGTAAGCAGGGATTGCATTAGACAAAGATGAAATTTAACTGCCCACAAAGGTGGGTATTTGTGTGCTTTTGTTCTTTTTTTAGTGATGGGATTTTTTCTTAGAGGAATTAAGTTTTAAATGTGTATTTAGGTGCCACTTTGGATTCCATTCAACTATGAAGAGTTTCAAATGAAGAGTTTGGGAGCTATGTTTTTGTTATAATTTAACTGACTGTTTAATCATCCACCTCTGTTCCAGTAATAACTAGAATAAATTACTCATGGTAATAATATAAGAAAAAAAAAAGCTTTCCTTAATTGTAATTCATTCAGTGTTAGCTAAATCTGTCACCACACTCTCACTCAAAGCCCCAAATTTATTTTCTATGACACTAAAGGGACTATAATTATAAGTGGTTTTCAGCAATCAATAAATTACACTAAGGACTTTATTTTTAACAGCCACTTATTATATCTTCCTATTTGCTCAATTTAAAAAATCAGCTTGGACATATTTTTAAATTTAATTTTAACCTAAATGATTAATTGCAAGAAGTAATTTAAAAATTTTTGTTGTTGTTGTTAGAGGAACGCCTGGGTGGCTCAGTCGGTTAAGGGTTCAACTTCGGCTCAGGTCATGATCTCCTGGTTTGTGAGTTCGAGCCTACATCAGGCTCTCTGCGGTCAGCATGGAGCCTGCTTTGGATCCTCTGTCCCCCCCATCCCCGCCTCTGCTCCTCCCCTGCTTGCACTCTCTCTCTCTCAAAAATAAATAAAACATTAAAAAAGTGTTTTGTTAGAGTTTGGGTTAAGGCAGTAATATCTCTCATTTCCCAAAACTGAATTGCTATTTTTTTTTTTTTGAATTGCTATTTTTAACTCAACACAATCCTTTTCCTTAAAGACCTTCCTTTTGAAAGGTAGTATTCTACAATTGAAACAGTCCACATTCAAGCTTAGTTTTCTCTGAATCTATTACTTTACCTATAAAATTATGAAAACATTATCCTCAAGGAGCAATTACTATTAAAATTAGCCCACTTAAAGTGAAGTACCCCACAAACAAATAATAAATAATGCAATTTCTGGCATTTTAGAATGACACCCAAACCAAAAGGCTTATATTCCATTGTTTGCAGTTATGTGAAAAAAGCACTGGTATTGGAGTTAGGAGATGTGTTTGTATTGGTTGCATGACCTTAGATTCATTCCTTGAGACTTAATTTCTTCTTCCTTAAAAAAAAATTAGCATGCTTATTATGGGGCATAAGTAATATACAAATATGAAAATACGTCAAACAGGCAAAGCACTGCATGTTCTATCACAGTGGTATTTTTATCATTAGTGAATCATTTGTTATAGTTCTTCCTGTGGTCAGTTTGTAACAGAGCATTTTCCTAAAATAAGAGTTCATTTAGAAGGTTTATAAAGGGGGACTACAAAAATCTTTTAAAAACTTTTAAAAGTATTTCTCTTCTAATTATTAATAAACTCATTTTATTAGGGATGCTTATCAATCATAAGTAGTTTTCCAGCTCTGGGCTTAAATCATGGTGAGAAAGGGATTATAAAATCATTTCAGATCATTTCATGAACTCCCTAGTAAAGGATGGAAAAGCCAAAGCTGAAATAACTGCTTCACGAGAAGTGGCTATGTGAAGATAAATCTTAGAGGGACTGGTCTTTTTTTTTTTTTTTTTGTTAGATACCATAAAGCAAGAGCTTAAACAGTAATTAGACTAGCAAGCCTAATTACTGTTTCCTATAACTATACTAGATTCTTAAGTATCTGAAACCAGTTGATATTATTCTTCACTGAGACTTAGGAGCTATATAAACAGAGAAAGGGGAAAGGGCTCATTGAGAAGTTTACAGGGGGCTTCAGTTGTGATGTTTTATTTCTTAAATTCTGAAGAGTAAAATGTTAGAATGTGATAGTACTGTCTATTGAGTATCTGGCTGCTTGTTATCCTCTCCGTTCTTTGCTGTATGTTTGAAATATTTCACAATTAAAAATTAAAAGATTTGCTACTTAGTTTTGTTTTCCCCTGGCAAAGTATTTTTCACTTCACTTAAGATCCATTGTCCAGTTGGCCTTACAGCTGAGGTGGATTGAATAGAATCTGACAACCCCATATCTTTTCTCAGTTGATGCACTAGCTAAAGAATGATACAATGTACCCCCCTTTCTACTAAGGATTAAGGAGTATAACTTTTGCATACTTCTTGGTTTTTACTAACCCAAAGAGAAAAAAAAAAAAAAAACTTCCTGTATTGTATTTAAATTCCTTGAAGATATTTGACATGGTTTTTGAAAAGCGTATAATTGTATCAGTATGTGATTTTGCATGTTCACCTGATTTTAGAAAAGAAAGACATGGAAAGTGAAATATGGCCAGGGAAGCTGATACATGAAAGCTTGAAGAGATAATGATGCTGCTCAGCCAGGGCCTAGAAACTTGACCAGTCTAAACAAACTGCATAGTACTAAATTGCTTGTGAAAGGGCTGAATCAATCCTGCTGCGATTTGAACTTTTGGCTCCTGAAAGTCTAGGACAAGCCTGAAAATAAAAATAAAGCCCTTACCTAACTGGGTTGTGTTCCAGGCCCTCTACTGGATTCTCTGATGAAGGAAGCATCTATCTATCAGAAAAGAAAGACAGCAGGAGAAAAATGAGGCAGTGAAAAGGAGTCTTATGCCAGCTTATACCTATACCAGCTGTGAGGGAGATCACTAATGTATTGATTCCTTCAGGAAATGTTTATCTAGAGCCCTAAGAAAACTACAGCAGGGTGTGGTATAAGGTTGGATCAACCAACCAACCTAGCACTGTGCTAGGCTCTATGAAGACCACCAGAGAGAGTTACTGTGTCTGATTTGCTCTCACAAAAGATAAGCTATATGGCATAAAAGAGAGAGTAAAAACCTTGAATAATGATATAGATTATAAATTCCAAAGAAACTAGAAAAGTGTCATAGCATACTATGAACCAGGAATTGATCATTGGACTTAACCAGAAGACCTAAGTTCATTTTTTAAAATGTTTGTTTGTTTGTTTGTTTGTTTGGAGAGAGAGAGCATGCACATGCAAGCAAGGGGCAGGGGAAGGGCAGAGAGAGGGAGAAAGAATGCCAAACAGGCTGTGTGCTGTCAGCAGAGTGTCCAACGTGGGGCTTGATCTCTCGAACCATGAGATCATGACCTGAGCCGAAATCGAGTTGGACACTTAACTGACTGAGCCACCCAGGTGCCCCTAGAAGAGCTAAGTTCAAATCCAAGCTCTGACACGTGCTATGTAAACTTGGGCGGGTCGCCTAATTTCTGAGCTTCAGTTTCCTCATCTGTAAAATGAAGCTGATAATCCCAGCTAGCTCTGCTTAGCTATACACAGGATTGTAATGAGAATCAAGTGAGGATAAATGTGAAAACCCTGTAGAGTTTCTAATTATTGAAAAAGCTGAGAATTGAAACTAGACCTTGAGAGATAGGTTTTATATGGATAATTTGAAAGACTAGATGAAAGTGGTCTCAGAGAGGGACAACTTGAACAGAGAAGAGAATGAGACTCAGATACAGGAGGACAGGATAGAAACCACCTAATAATAGCAAAGATTTATTTTGGGAGAATGGGTAAAAAATAGTTACACTGATTGTGTCTGAGAAGGAATGGAATTGTGGGTAACATGCCATAATGACTGAATTATGGTAGGATTTAAATTAAGGAGGATCTGGAGGCCCGAAGGAAGAGTTTGGACTTGTTCTGAAAGGGAATAAGGAACTATTTGGGGATTCTGAGTAAGGAACTATTATAAAAGTACTTAACTCTTAAGTCATTTTGATAGTATCTTAGAAAGTGCCTGACATACAGCTATTCAGGATTAGTCCAACTGAATTCAGTCAGTCTATCAACAACATATAGGATGAATTAGACACATTTGCACCTAGAGTCTAAGCTTCTTATCACCTAGATATTAGTCTGGTTCATGTTTTTCTTTAACTGTCACAACGAATGATAATACCTGCCTAGCTAGTAGGTTTATTTCAAACATCAAATAAGATGATGATGCCATTATTATCCACAAATACATTAAATGCCTCCTTCACGTAGGATACCATGTAAAGAAACGAGGGAAACAAAATGTAGATATGAATGCCTTAGAGAATCTTGTGATGAATATTAGTTTGAATTCAGAGTTCTGAGGAATTTGGTAGCAAGAGGATGGTATACAACAGCCAAAAGATGTACTATATTTAATATTAGGTTAGGTCCCTATTATTGTCAGGACCTGCTAGACATAGCTAGGATCAAATAGAGGAGAAAATACCAAGTGCAGTCAGGTAAGTAAGGTCTCCAGGAGTCCTTCCCGTTGGCAGTAGAACTTTTCAGACTTAACCTGTTCTGTAGTGAACCTCCATCATCATGGAGACAGTGTAGAATACTGGTTTAAGGAAACAGGTTTTGGAACCAGAATAACTGGCTGGGGTCAAAATACTGCTATCTAACAGTAAGCAAATTATTCAATCTCTCTGAGCCTCATAAAGATAAGAATAGAATCATAGAGTTGTTTGAGAGAATTAAGTGAGATACTGCATGTAAACTCTTAATAGAGGATCTGGTACACAGTGAACGTTAGCTCAACAAATGTCAATTAATGTTTTTATTTTCAAGACCTCCTCAACTCGTCTAGCCTCCATTTTTTGTTATTCCCCGATTCACTTTCTATTTTTCTATCTCTTGTTTCACCCCATTCCAGGACACTGAAGGCCACATTTGGCTCATTTGCCTACAGTATGTTCTACAACATTAGCATCAACAAGATCCTTAAATATCTTCTGAATTTAAAATTGTATTATCTTCAAAATAGTTTAAGTATTACCTATATTTATTATAGTCTAAGTAATTCTTTGAAATCAATGATCCTTAACATAGTTTTTCCTTATATTTTTCTTTAACATTTTTTAAATTATTTACATTTATGTAAATTTTAAAAATTAACATATTTTTCTTTTTTTTTTTTTAATTTTTTTTTTCAACGTTTTTTATTTATTTTTGGGACAGAGAGAGACAGAGCATGAACGGGGGAGGGGCAGAGAGAGAGGGAGACACAGAATCGGAAACAGGCTCCAGGCTCTGAGCCATCAGCCCAGAGCCTGATGCGGGGCTCGAACTCACAGACCGCGAGATCGTGACCTGGCTGAAGTCGGACGCTTAACCGACTGCGCCATCCAGGTGCCCCAAAAATTAACATATTTTTCTTTATAATTTACTCTATTTTTCTAGTTTCTCTCTTTAAGCATGTGTCATATATATACATATATGTATGCATATATACATATATATACATATATGTATATATATATGGTTTTTCTTAATGTAGTATATAAAAGATAGGACGTAGAAGAGGATCTTGGACCCTGAGTTAATTTAATAGCTCACAGGAGAGAGCCAAAGCATAAGAGACTGTTAAAAACTGAGAACAAACTGAGGGTTGATGGGGGGTGGGAGGGAGGGGAGGGTGGGTGATGGGTATTGAGGAGGGCACCTTTTGGGATGAGCACTGGGTGTTGTATGGAAACCAATTTGACAATAAACTTCATATATTGAAAAAAATAATAATAGCTCACAGGAGAGAAGGCGCTAAGGTTCTATGGGAAAATAAAAAACTAAACCTTTTAGGAGGGCAATTTGATCATATCTACCAATTCCTAAGATGTTTAAAATATTTTAACTGCCAATTCCACCTCTAGATGTAAATCCAAGAAATATATTCACATGTATGCATACAGACATGTTCATGGTGATATTGTATGTAATAGTAAAAATTGTAAACAACCTAAATGTCCATCAGTAGTGGACTGTTTAAATAAATTATATATAATTATAAAATAAAACACTATGAACTCCTTTAAAAGAATGAGGCAAATCTATATACACATAGAAAAACGTCTAAGATGTGGTGATAAGTTTGGGGGGGGGAGCAAGAAGCAGAATAATATGTATAATATATATAATTCTATGTTTGTGTGCATGTGTGTTTCTAAAAGGGCAGCTTCAATATATTAACATTTGCATATGCAAGAACATTTCTGGAAATATTAACAGCAATCCCTGGGAGTAGGACGATGGGAATGAAAGAGTGACTTTTATTTTACCTTTCCGAATACTGAAAAAAAGTTTTAATAATTCAGCATGTATTTTACTTTTTTTAACTAGTTTTTAAAAAACAAACTGAACAGATAGAATGGGGATGAAATGGTTAAATGTTTTATAAGGCGTGTTGGATGTGAAAAGTGATCTATAAATGCCTATTATTTTTACTAAACAATAGCACGTGGGGCTTTTGTAACCTGAAGAAAGCAGCATTTCAGCATCTTTTCCTACTGGAGCATATGGTGGTTAAGACCATGGGGGTGAATGCCTTAGAGATTGCCTCTCATGGAGTTGATATGCAGATCTTTTCAGTATTCCCATTGCTCTTATGGTGGAAAGTTCCATGGAAAGGACTAGAAGGGTTCAGTGACATTGCTCTATCCAGTGTTTAAAACTATTGTCAGATACTCTTTTAAATAAAACTATTAGCCACATGGTGATTGCAAAATGATTGCTTTTAAGAGCCTTTGTTTACAGAGTTTAGTTTATTGTATTGTATGAAGAGTGCCTTTGACTAAGTGTAGTGAGATACCTCTTGGTGCTGTCTGGGCAACAAGTTTGGAACTTGTGTGTATTATCTTGAGAGTTTTATCCTAGCGTTTTACAGATTAACAGGAGACAGAATGTTGTGCTACTCCAGGTAACAGGCTTTTTGTTTTGTAACTCTTTAAAGTGTTGGTTTTCTCCCTTTTGACACTCAGGGGATTAATTTACTATTAATTTCTGTAGATACACCCTTAGAGAAAACATAAAAATACAAATAGGTCTTCTGACAGGTACAATCATATTTCTTATGACTAGGTATTTTTTAAATAAAGTTAATAAGGTAATACTATTATTTCAAAGGTTATAAATACAAAACTGTAGTGAACACTGCAGATCTCACATTACTACAGAATGCAATATTAAGTTAATGTAATTAGCTACCTAGCAAACAATAATAGTGAAGACTCCTGGAAGAAATAGTGTGGTACATTGGCGAAATCTGTATGTATGTTAATTTTCATTCATTCTTCAACTTCTCATCCCAAATACAAACAAATACGGCTAGCTTTCTGTTAGCCCATTGGATAAAGTCACTAGAATCTATAACTCTGACATCAGACTCACTGACATTTTAATGCTGCCCACCCCGCTTTAGCTATTTTTCAGACTATATTTCATAGAAGATTATTTCTAGTCAACATCTTAATTTCGTCAGTGCATAAATTAAAATGTACAGTCAACTTTACCTCAAGGCTGCCAGACAGACTTCAGAGTCCCCCTGCCCACTCCCAACACACACACACACACACACACACACACACACACACACACACACACACACACACCACACAGCTTTCTTAATGACCTGAAGAAAGGCACATAGGTCTTTTCCCTATTAAGAATTTTTACCTCAGAGAAACAACCAAAAGATCAGATAAATGGAGGAGTTAGAGAAGCAAAGAAACTTAAAAATAAAAAAGATTTAGGGGTGCCTGCCTGGCTCAGTTGGTATAACATGTGCCTTTGATCTTGGGGTTGTGAGTTCAAGCCCCACATTGGGTGTAGAGATTACTTTAAAAATAAAATCTTGGGGCGCCTGGGTGGCGCAGTCGGTTAAGCGTCCGACTTCAGCCAGGTCACGATCTCGCGGTCCGTGAGTTCGAGCCCCGCGTCAGGCTCTGGGCTGATGGCTCAGAGCCTGGAGCCTGTTTCCGATTCTGTGTCTCCCTCTCTCTCTGCCCCTCCCCCGTTCATGCTCTGTCTCTCTCTGTCCCAAAAATAAATAAAAAACGTTGAAAAAAAAATAAAATCTTTAGGGGTGCCTGGGTGGCTCAGTCAGTTGAGCGTCCGACTTCGGCTCAGGTCATGATCTCGCGGTCCATGAGTTCGAGCCCCGCGTCGGGCTCTGTGCTGACAGCTCAGAGCCTGGAGCCTGATTCAGATTCTGTGTCTCCCTCTCTCTCTGACCCTCCCCGTTCATGCTCTGTCTCTCTCTGTCTCAAAAATAAATAAACGTTAAAAAAAAAAAAAACCCATTAAAAAAAATAAATAAAATCTTTAAAAAAATAAAATAAAAAGATTTATTACAGCCATGCACTCTGATCTAAGATTGTTCTTTGGAGATTCCAACTCTCTGATTTTATTCCTGAAGGGCAATCTCCTCCTCAACCTTTCTCTTAGCTCTCTTAAGTTTATAGAGCCCTTAAGTCCAAAGAGTAGATTTTTGTGCCACTCTTTTACACTTTACATGTATTAACTTAATTAATCCTTGCAGTAACTTCATAAATTAGGGACTAATACTGAGCCATAGATTAAATAACTATCCAAAATACACAGCTAATGGTGACACTAGGATTCAAACCCATCCAACTAATTCCAAGGCTAGGATTTTTTTCCAAGTATAATTAACATAGTTTTATATTAGTTTCAGGTGTACAATATAATGATTCAACAATTCTTTAAATTTCTCAAGGTTCATCAAGATAAGTGTATTGTTAATCCCCTTTATTTCACCCATCCTCCCCCACCCACCTGCCTTCTGGCAACCACCAGTTCTCTGTATTTAAGAGTCTAGTTTTTTGTCTCTTTTTTCTTTGTTCATTTGTTTTGTTTCTTAAATTCCACATAAATTAAATTCACATGAGTGAAACCATGATATTTGTCTCTCTCTGACTTGTTTCTCAATCTTATTCCCTCTAGCTCTATCTATGTTGTTGCACATGGCAAGATTTCATTCTTTTTTATGATTAAGTAATATTCCATTTTATATATAAAACCAAGATTGAGATTTTTAACTGCTGGGCTCTACTGCTTTCATCTAGATGACTGTTTATCTTAAGTGGATTAAATGTATTTTTCAGGACTTCTAAGCTGAATGATATTCCTTTCCTACGGTTCCTAACTCTCACAAAAACAGATTTGGGGACCTTTCCTTAGGGTTTTATTATCCCATTTTACAGATGAAAATAAGTGACTTAGCCAAAATCTTAGTTTATTAAGTGGCCATGTTAGAACTAGAACTTAGGTCCTCTCTGGTTTCTGGCCTACTGCTTTTGGCACGTTACACTGTCACTTTTTAGTTCATTAGCTACCTTCCCTTCAAGTGATCCACCCATGATGAAATTTTGTTACAGCAGCAAAAACATGCCTACATCCTTCACTCACACTTAAGTGCACTTTCATATCTGTCCTGGAATACCGATTGATCAACAAGTAAGTCTCTGGTTTTACAGTTTTACAGTGTTTGTATCTTATGGAGAGACACATGAAGGCATAGTAATGGAAGTACTGATGGATACAAGAGACATCTATTACTTTAAAATTTTGTTAATGCTTTTACCATATAATTCTATAAAAATTTAATCTGGTCATAGCTGATGCTATCAAGAGCCAGATTAACATTATAGAATATTCATATTTCTGAGCCTTGAAATGGTCAGCAAATGACATGACAAAATTTATTTTAAATCTTCTAACTCAAACAAGAGTGTGAAGAAATGCAACAATTTTTCTTCGGGGCCTTTGTGCACATTTTTAAAAGCCCCTTTGGACTTCATGTGGAGTAGAAAACTAGCTTCATTTATTTCACGTCGCTCAGTCTAATTTAGAATCATTTTTGAATTCCTAGAAGCTTGGGTACAGAGAGCTTGCTCCCTAGAGCCTTGTTTTCTGACAGTGTAGAGTAAAGGATTAAATTGAGCTGAAACTAAATTGATTGACATTTTGACACTCTGCAGATTGTGAAAAGAAAAGGAATTTGTTAAACTTTTAAAACAGTAGCAGAAAGATCTATTCCCTTAAAGGTACCTCACTTTGCAAAGATGATTCCATTTTTTTCTTAAAAACCTATGAGGCACGTTGTAGCACTTTCCCAATTTCCTATATTACAGTTTAAAGCAAGAATTTAACTTTGAAAGCTTTTGAAAAGGCCTAGATGGGGGTGTTAAAATAGACTTCACTGAAAAGGCACTGGCAGAGGTCTTTTGAGGGGAAACAAAGGACTATGCACTTCTGGAGTGTCACTATAGGAACCTATCTATAAAAGACAGATATACATATTTATGAAATCCTTATCTTTAGCGTTTTTTAAATGCCAGAGATATTAAGTGTGAATTGAGTAAGATACATTTCCTGCTGACTTCTTTTTCAGACAGATACAGATGACATTCCATCGTCTTCCGTAAGCAGCATCAGTTAGTATTGACTTCCATAAAATCCCATCTCTGCTGTCATGAAAGGAACTGGACTCACCTTAACAGTGCTCTTCTAAAGAGCCTGCTGCGTTTTGTTTTTTTTTGTTTTTTTTTTTTTTTTTGATCACTGCCAGGAGGCTATAATAAATTACAGCCTGGAAGAAGTTTCAAACTGGCAACTTTGCCAGATATTTAAAGCAATTTATTTTGGGGTGTATCAGCAGATTTTTTTTTTCTTACACTGCCATTTGGGTGCCTGCTGACACAGCCTGAATAAATCTTTCAAACATTTTCCTTACCAGAGGTGGATGAAGACGATGATGCACTGGACTCCAGACCTTTCATTAACTCTTCACTTGCCAACTGGTTCTTTCCTATTATCAGATCCATAGGAAACTTAGATCCTATTTCCAGTATGAGTTTGCAATATTTCAAATCCCTGGGCAACAACTTTAAGGTTTTTAAAAAAAATCTTTATTTATTTATTTTGAGAAAGAGTGCAAGCATGCGCGCCCACATTGGCACAAGCTGGGGACCAGCAGAGAAAGAGAGAGAGACAGAGAATCCCAAGCAGGCTTTGCGCTGTCAGCTCAGAGCCTGACTAGGAACTTGATCCCACCAACCATGAGATCATGACCTGAGCCAGAATCAAGAGTTGGACACTTAACCATCTGAGCTACTCAGGCACCCCACCAACTTTTAAGTTTTATGGAAGGATAAACTAACAAAAGAGTTTCTGGTTTTAGAAATAGAATGTATAATTTAGATTGATTATTTAATTACTAGTATTTAGAAAATTGCCAAACCTCCCAATAGAAAAAGAGATCTGAAAAATTGTATATATAAAACAAAGACACATTTTGGGGTGCCTCACAGTTCTTGAGTTCCAGCCCCACGTTGGTCTCTGTGCTGACAGCTTAGAGCCTAGACCTGCTTTGGATTCTGTGTTTCCATCTCTCTCTGCCCCTCCCCCACTCGTGTTCTCTCTCTCTCTCTCTCTCTCTCTCTCTCTCAAAAATAAGTAAACATTAAAAAAAAATTAAGGGGCGCCTGAGTGGCTCAGGTTAAGCGACCAACATCAGCTCAGGTCATGATCTCTTGGTTCGTGGATTCGAGCTCCAGGTTGGGCTCTGTCCTGACAGCTCAGAGCCTGGAGCCTGCTTCTGATTCTGTGTCTCCCTCTCTCTGCCCTCCCTGCTTGCTCTGTCTCTCTCTCTAAAATAAACATTAAAAAATAAAAATTAAAGACATATTTCTTCTTGATTCTAGCATATGTTGAGTCTTAAAGTGACTTCTTCCTCATTTTAGTCTCTTTTGTCTGGTAATAGGATAGTGAAATCATTTTTTAAAATTATTAATTTCCAGCTCTAGAACTCCTGACAGTTCTATTGATATATAGTTTAGTCAAGTATTCAAAAAGCATAAAATGCTCATACCTGAAAATATTTGTTCTGATGAAACTGGAAGGGCAAGAGGTGAGGGAGCTAACTTTTACTGAGTGCCCACACCAGGTCAGCCCCTTTTGTAAACCACTATATAGCATGCAGGAGAGAAAAGAGATTTTCAGTGAGTTGTTAGCAACATTGATAAAGGATTAAACTCATGAAGGCATCAGGGTATATAGGGTTGGTGGGAAAAGCCCAACCTAGATCAGAAGTCATAAAACTAGGGTTCCTATCTAAGTGATGTCACTTACAAATGAGGTTATCTGGCTAGACCCTTTATATTTATTTCCACATCTGTAAAGTAAGGTTATATTCTCTAGCCTGTCTCCCTCTCCTAGATCATCTGGCACAATAGCTATCTACCACAGCTGCGTATTGGAATCACCCGGGGAGCTTTGAAAAAATATTGATGTTTAGGATCCCAACTTCAGGAGACTCTGATTTGATTGGTCTGTGGTGTAGCCAGGTATTGGAGTGTTTAAAATCCCCACAGGTGATTCATATGTGCAGCTAACGGCTATGAGTCCTTGGTTTGGAGGATGGTTAGGAAAGCCTTTTATAAATTTATTTACAAGGGTTAGCAGATGTTATCGACAATGTAAATAGGTTTTTTCCCCATTATAACTTCAGATGTTTTGCTTTAAAAAAAAAAAAAAATTAGTTTATTACCGAATTTCCCTAGCCCTTAACACCTAGAAAACCGCTGGTAAGTATTCGTTACATTTGTTAATGTACGACCTTTTATTAAAGTTTTAAGATCATTTGAAAAATGGGACTTGAGGTTCAATGTATAGAGCCGTTCAAGATAAGCAGGACCTTTCTGTGGAAACATTCCCAAGAAACGCGAGCCTTTCTTGCTCACCCCAGGCTCGCTTCACTCCTTCACACGAGCCGCGATGTCTTCGTGCCGACCCTCGCTCGCTCGCCCGCCGAGAGGCACGCAGCGTGATCCGGTGGGTGCCACGAGCTCAGGGGCGGAGCGCCCGAAAGGGCCGACCCTCTCTGCTCCTAGGACTCTCCCCGCCCGCTCGGCTCGGCCCGCCCCGCCGCAGCGCCCCGCCCCGGACGCGGGTTGGGGTGGGATGTTGGTGGCGCCCGGCCGCCGAGACTCCACAGCCGAGCCCTAGGGCTGCGGCGACTGCCTCCGTGCGACCCGGCGGGCCCAGTTTGGACGCGGGGATCCCGAGCTGCCCGCGCCTCTGGCCCCGCGGAGCCCTACGCGATCGCCTCGTGCCCGAGCCGGGAGGGGCCAGGATGCGGAGCTGTGCGCCTTGAGCTGGCCTCATGACCCTGAGCACGTTGGCCCGCGAGAGGAAGGCGTCTCCCGCCTGCACCTGCAACCTCGGTAGCCCCGACATGATCCCTTACTTCTCCGCCAACGCGGTCATCTCTCAGAACGCCATCAACCAGCTGTGAGTTCGCGGCGCGCCCTCCCGCCCTCCGCGAAAGCTCGGAAAGTTTGCTTTTCCGGAGCCGCTTTCCCCAGCATCCTGGGGAGCAAGCAAGCGAGGGCGAAATCGCGCCCTGCGTGCTTGGAGGTCTCGAAGTGTCCGGGGATATAGTGGGGTGAAGCTGTGGAGCAGTTCTTGGAGGCAGAAAGTGTCCCTGGGGGTTGGGCGGATTAAAGAACCCTTTGCGAGAATTTCTGGTAAACTTTGAGGGAATCTGAAAGTGCAGTCCTCCCTTGGAAGCTGTCTATGGTGACCGAGTGACAGCCGAGCCGGGAGGCTCTGGGTGAAGGGCGGTCTGTAGCTTCTGAACCGTCGCCCGGAAACGCTTGGACTCCCTCGCGGGTCCTGCTGGAGATCAAGCTCCCGTGTTTGTTGTTTTGGGGTTGCTGTTTCAAATAAATTTGCGTGTGACTATAGGTTTCTTTTCGAAAGCCGTTCACACAAAAGAAGGCTGTCCATTCTTCGCTCCCGCTGGCTGTATGTAGTGTGGAATTATTTAAGAAAATTGAATTTCGGTAATTTGGCTGTTTTTCCTTTAATCTCCCCTTGTACCAGTACGTAATCAAAATCCAAGCCTGCATGCACACCTTCATCCACGAAAGTACAAGATTCAATGCATCTTAAATCGTCGCTGTTTTTTTGAAGTCTCTAGAGTTGTCGTCCTTCCCTTCCATTGTGGTTGAGCTATTTCTGAGAACTGTGTGCCGAAGCTTGTGGTTAATCTCGCCTCACAGTTAAGGCGAGGGTTACTTTATGTATCAGCAGTTTGGTCTTCGTAGTGTGTTAGCACTCACTCCGGAGTGGCTTCAGGAGAGTCAGCTACTGAGGTTTTTCCAGACTTTTGGATACTTAGGGAATGTTTCTTTCTCCCTCCCAGGTCAACCCTGAAAAACTTTTTTTAATGTCCAACAACAGAAACTTTCCACTATCTCTTATTAAAAGTCCTAAAATAGCATGTGAAGTGATTTATAATGTTACACATAAGTTATTATTTTAATTGATGGTTTGCTCTCCTACCAAATCAAATTAAGCTCATTTGAGTTTCAGGTTTTTTCTTTGTGTTGATTCATGGTGGAGCTCCTACAAAAAATAGCCACAAAATAAAGTGGTTTTAGTGGTGTGTATATCAACTCTACAGAATTAAATCAGCCACTTACTTGCATTTTTTTCCTTAAAAAAAAAGAAATGGAGTAAAAGAGAAGGAAAGGAGGGAATAATCAGAAACTGGATAACTTATATCAATAGTGTTAACAATATTTTGAAAAAACAAAACAACATGGGGAGCAACCCACATGTCCGTCAGTAGATAAATGGATAAAACAAAATGTGGTATGCAGTACAACTGAGTATTATTCAACCTTAAAAAAGAAGGAAATTCTGACAAATGCTGCAACAAGAATGAATTTTGAATACATTATTCTAAATGAAATAAGCCAATGACAAAGGACAAATCCCACGTGATTCCACTTGAGGCACCTAAAGAAATCCCCAGGAGTTTGGGGGAGGGGGAATGGAGAGTTTGTGTTTGATAGAATTTCATTTAAAAAGAAGAAAAAGGGGCACTAGGGTGGCTCAGTCAGTTGAGCAACCGACTTCAGCTCAGGTCATGATCTCACACTCCGTGAGTTCGAGCCCCGCGTCGGGCTCTGTGCTGACTGCTCAGAGCCTGAAGCCTGCTTAGATTCTGTGTCTCCCTCTCTCTCCGACCCTCCCCCACTCATGCTCTGTCTCTCTCTGTCTCACAAATAAATAAACATTTAAAAAAATTTTTTTAAAAGAAAAAGTTTGGGGCGCCTGGGTGGCTCAGTCGGTTAAGCGGCCGACTTCGGCTCAGGTCATGATCTTGTGGTCCAGGAGTTCGAGCCCCGTGTGGGGCTCTGTGCTGACCACTCAGAGCCTGGAGCCTGTTTCAGATTCTGTGTCTCCCTCTCTCTCTGACCCTCCCCCGTTCATGCTCTGTCTCTCTCTGTCTCAAAAAAAAATAAATAAATAAACGTTAAAAAAAAATTTTTTTTTTTAAAAAAAAGGGAAGAAAAAGTTCTAGGGATGAATGATGATTATGCAACAATGTGAATGTATTTAATGCCACTGAACATGGTTGAAATGGCAAATTTTATGTATATTGAACTACACTTTTAAAAAACATTAAAAGGCAGAGCTTCTCAGCTTTTGCATTTTAGTTCCTAGTATAATCAAATTAAGCCCAAATTTCTTTTCCTACTTATTATTGCCTTTGAGTAAATCATTTGACTTCAGTTTCTTCCACTGTAAAATGAGGCTCCTACCCCCAGGTTGGATCAAAAGAGATCATATGTGCCAGTAACACTTAGCAAACCATAAATACCTACATTAAAAATGAGTGAATTGAAATTAATAACTAATGCCTGCCATTTGTTGACCTCTTGTCACCGTGCTAAGAGTTTAACGTGTATTGTCTCATATAATCATAACAGCAACTCTAAGAACCAATTTGTTCTATTTACAGACAATGAAACTGAGACTCAGAGATGTTAATTGCTCAAGGCCATGTAGCTAGTAAATGATAAAACTGTCCTTAGAATCCAGAGCTGTTTCCTAGACTGGTGCTTTCAACCACTATAAAAATTATATTCTGAGGAGTTGCAAGGTCACTTTTGAGACTTAATCTTACGAATTGTCTTTAACTGCTGACATCTTCAACTTAGCAGTAAAAAAATGTATTTGCTACACTAAGATTTGCTGCTAACGTAGACAGTCTTTTAAAGAATTTGCAGAATATCTCTTTAATTTTTGTCTTTTGCTACCCTTTTTTCTTATAAGAGATGTAATATCCAAATTCACTTCATCTAAAGTATATTCATTAGTATTACACCAGCCATCATTTTTATTTTGCATTTATAGTGTTCCCCAGTTCATCATTATTTAAGAATCTTTAGAGGTCATTCTGATAAAAATAATACCAAAAATTCTGTTGAAACACACATTTTTGGCATGTAATGTAGAAGGTCTTAATTTGGGATCCATGGTCACCTAGAGTTTTATGGATTGGCTTTAGAAGGTCACTGAACTCCTAGGGCCACCTGGGTGGCTCAGTTGGTTGAGTGTCTGGATCTTGGTTTCTGCTCAGGTCATTATCTCATGGTTTGGTGAG
This sequence comes from Panthera pardus, assembly GCF_024362965.1. Lineage (NCBI taxonomy): Eukaryota > Metazoa > Chordata > Mammalia > Carnivora > Felidae > Panthera > Panthera pardus. The sequence goes on from NW_026526876.1 coordinate 57,266,016, forward strand.
TTTGAGTCCTTCATAGGGCTCTGTGCTGGTGGCACAAAGCCTGCTTGGGATATATTCTCTCTCTCTCTCTCTCTCTCTCTCTCTCTCTCCTCTCTCTCTCCCCTCCCTCTCCCCCCTCTCTCCCCCCCTCTCCCCCCTCTCTCCCCCCTCTCTCCCCCCCTCTCCCCCCTCTCTCCCCCCTCCCCCTCTCTCCCCCCTCTCTCCCCCCCTCCCCCCTCCCCCCTCCCCCTCTCTCCCTCCCTCTCTCTCTCTCTCTCTCTCTCCCTCTCTCCCTCCCTCTCTCTCTCTCTCTCTCCCTCCCTCTCTCTCTCCTCCCCACTTGTGCTATCTCTGTCTCTCTCAAAATAAATAAATAGACTTAAAAAAAGTGAACTCCTTAAGATCATATGAAAATGTTGTGTAGATAAATATATTTTTAAAATTAGATTCTCTAATGTGATCTTATAAAAAGTTAATCTGTTTCCTAAAGGGAAGTATTATTTCTAAGGCTTGATAATGTAGAGCTCAATTGGTGTGAGCATTTCCCTGGTGGTGCCAGATATATAAATAGCGACTAGTGGGAGTAACTAAAAGATTAAGATTTAGGATCATAAGTGGAGACTGACTCAAAAAAAAATTTGAAGTGTATGTTTGGGGAAGGGGATACCTTGACACACGTGTACTCTTAGCCAGATAATTCTCTTGTCACTGCTGAGAATCCACTCATGAATTTTTATTCTGTTCTTATTTGCTGCCTGGGATTTGCTGTGGGTTTAGAAACCAAGTAACAAATGCTATGAGAATTGTGTCAGAGGAAAAAGGCCAGCATAACAGACTGAGATCCTTGGGGCTCTCCAATGGAGAAAGTTCATGACCTTTAGAGTATGGTGTTTAGATACCTTTTTGGTGATTTCACAGGTTCATACTAATTTCTTGAGTTTCAACTGTTATATATAGATGAAATTAGAGAATAACTAGGGTATTACTGTATTTTACTGGAAATTATATCATCATTATTACATTATGGTCTCCCTTTGTCATTGCATAAAACTCACCAAATAGGGGGTTAATTTTGAAGTATCAATGAAGAACATTAAGAAGTGATTAAATTCACTCCAGAAACTAAGAATAGTCCCTGCCATAAGCTTAAATCCTACTAGAAAAAAATATGTGAGCGACCCAGAGCATCATAGGATCAAATTTCAGGAGTCTTAAATCAGACTTCTCAAATAATCATGACAAGTTACATGCCCTTTAAGAGTCTATGCATACTTTTTTTTTTTTTTTTTTTTTTTTTTTTTAATTTTTTTTTTCAACGTTTTTTATTTATTTTTGGGACAGAGAGAGACAGAGCATGAACGGGGGAGGGGCAGAGAGAGAGGGAGACACAGAATCTGAAACAGGCTCCAGGCTCCGAGCCATCAGCCCAGAGCCTGACGCGGGGCTCGAACTCACACACCGCGAGATCGTGACCTGGCTGAAGTCGGACGCTTAACCGACTGCGCCACCCAGGCGCCCCTATGCATACTTTTTTAATAAAGGAGAAATCAATTTCTGAAAAATATGGGAGCCTATGTTATGTTTCGAGAGCCAACATTCAATCCCTGAGAGGTGGCCACTAAGCAAGGGGTCTTCTAGCATTATTGGTATATGCCAAACAACGTATCAAATAGGTGGCTATTTTTGTGCCTACCAAAAAAGATCAGAAAAAGATCAAGAATTATTAGACAAAATGCTGACAGAGGCTACCATTAAAACAGTATTCCCATTATGAAAACCTCTGATCAGAAATCTTGGAACTTAAGTGCTTGAAACATTGCTTGATTGTGAAATGGGTTACCTTGAGCTTTTTATCCTTGACCTAAAATACTTGTATTTAGTATTTGATTTCATATATGAGTTTGATTTCAAAGCTATACATGGATGCTTTCTAAAGCTCAAGTTTAACAACAGGAGAGCATATCCGGATAATTATCCAAAATATAACTTTTTGTGAAACTGAAAGGTGTTTTGTATCTCTAACAAGTTCCCAGATGATGCTGGTCCAGGGGCTGCACTTGGCAACAACATCCTTAAAGTATTCCTCTGAGGCAGATTGAGCAAGTCCTCATCCACATTTTATGAAGTAATAAACTAAAAAAAAATTGAAATGGTGCAGTGATTTTTGCATAGCAGTTACATGATTTGTTATTGGCAGAACTGAAACTAGAACCAGCATTTCCTGTCTCAAAACACAGAGCTCCTACACTGCTGTACTGGACTGCTATCTTTGTATACATATGGAAACATTTCTTTAGATAAATTTGTAGCAGTGGAATTTCTGGGTCTAATGGTATGTATATGTTAAAAATTTGATACATACTGCCAAATTGCCTTCAAAAAAGACTTTGCTAATTTGCTCTTACCAGCTGTAGGAATAGACCTTCACCAATCCTGGTAATACTAATAATAACATTAAATGGCACGTTATTGAACTCTTACTATGTACTAGGCATTATTTTGAATACTATTCACATTATCTTTCTTTTTTCTTATGAGTTAGATATTCTCCTCAGTTACAGATGAGAGGCACAGAGATGTTGAGTTACTTGTATAAATATAGCCTGGGTGCAAACATAGGCATTCAGACTCCAGGGCCTGCTCTTAAATATTTCTCTATTCGCAATTCCTTTATTACTATAGAGGTTTAAGTATCCTTTTATATTTTTTTATTGGTCTTTTTCACTTTTCTTCTGTAATTTGCATGTTTGTACTTATGACTATTTTTCTGTTGTTATTTGTTTCTCTTTGATGTACTCTACATGATCTTAATATGTAGCCAAAAAAACAAACAAACAAACAAAAAAAAACCCAAAACCCTTTCTACCAGTTTATTATGTGTCTTTTAATTTTTCATCTTGTTATAAAAGTTTTTAGGGGCGCCTGGGTGGCTCAGTCTGTTAAGCGTCCAACTTTGGCTCAGGTCATGATTTCACGGTCTGTGAGTTCTAACCCCATGTCAGGCTCTGATCCGACAGCTCAGAGCCTGGAGCCTGCTTCAGATTCTGTGTCTCCCTCTCTCTCTGCCCCTCCCCTGTTTGCACTCTGTCTCTCTCTCAAAAATAAAATAAAAACATTAAAAACTTAAAAAATGAAAGTTTTTAATTTTTTTTCTTAAGATTTTGTTTTTAAGTAATCTCCACACCCAAGAGGGGGCTTGAACTTGTGACCCTGAGATCAAGAGTTGCATGCTCAGGGGAACCTGGGTGGCTTAGTCAGTTAAGCATCTGACTTCTGCTCAGGTCAAGATCTCATGGGTTGTGATTTCGAGCAAGGCACAGGGCTCTGAGTTGGCAGCTCATAACCTAGAGCCTGCTTCAGATTCCATCTCTTTCTCTCTCTGCCCCTCCCCTGCTTGTTCGTTTGTTCTCTCTCTCCCTCTCACTCTCTCCCTCTCTCTCAAAAATACAATTAAAAAAAGAGCTGCATGCTCTAAAAGAGCCAGCCAAGTGCTCCTAAAAGTTTTTAGTATTTATTTAATAAAATCTGATATTTTCTCTTAGGATTTCAGAGTTTTGTATCTTGTTTAAAAAACCCTTCCCACCCACTTTCAGGATTATAAAAGTATTCTTTTATGTTTTTTCTAATAAGTCCATACTTTTTAAGTATTTCACTCTTTAAAATATCTGGAATTTATAATGTGAGATAGGGGTGTTGACTTTACCTTTTTTTCAAATGGATAGTCATTTATCCCAGTATCATTTATTTAGTCCATTCTCACTTTGCTGATTTGAAACACTACAGTTATTGTATATTAAATTCTAATAGATATTTGGAGTTGATTCTGTACAATTAAGTCCTATTGATAGTTTTTCTATTCATACACCAATACCACATTGTGTACTTACTATAGGAATTTAGCGGGTATTTTGATATCTTGTATGGCAAGGCTTGCCTCGTTATTATGTTTTAATGTATCAGGTATTCTTATTTTATTTCCAAATGTTTTAGAAACACCTTGTCAATTTCCACTTAAAAAAAATCCTGTTAAGGGGGCTCCTGGGTGGCTCAGTTGGTTAAGTATCTTGATGATTTCAGCTCAGGTCATGATCTCACAGTTACTGAGATGAAGCCTTGCATGGGGCTCTCCCCTATTGGAGCCTACTTGGGAGTCTCTCTCTCCCTCTCCCCTGCTCATTTGCATACACCCAGGGACTCTTTCTCTCTCCCCCAAATAAATAAACAAACAAAAGTCCTATTTGGATTTTGACTGAAATTGCGCTGAACTGGTTTTGGAGAGAATTAACAGCTTTATGAAATGAGCCTTTCCAGTGAATAATGTGGTGTGTGTGTTTACTATATTTTAAATGCTTTTCATTTAAATTTTAAACTTTTCCTCATATAGTAGTTACACATTTCTTATTAGGTATATTCATGGGTGTTTCTTAAAGTTTTTGTTGCTCTTGTTTTAATGTATTTCTTGAGCTCTCTCCCATGACATTTTCTAATTAGTCACTGTAACTGTGTAGTAAAAATTTCTATATTTGCTTTTATATCAGACCACCTTGCTGAACTCTTGCTTGGTCCAAATATCCAATAGATTTTTAAGTTGATTTTCTTTACTTTTCTCCATGCATCATTATATCATCTGTAAATGAGTTTTATTTGAAACATTGCTTTGGCTAGGGCTTTAGTGGAATGTTAAATAATAGTGCTAATGGTTTTATCTTGTTTTCCACTGTGAAAGGAATGTTTCTTATGTTTTGTTAGCAGATGTATTGTGTGCTATAGGTTCTGGCATAGGCCATTTCTCAAGTTGAGGATTGAACATTATGGATTTTATCTTTGTAGGTCCACTAATACATGGATTTTTTTATAATCAGTACTATAAATATATTTTCTTAGGATTTTCTTAATACATTCTTTTGTCTAGATTACTTTATTGTAAGAACACACTATAGAATATGTATACAAAATATGTATTATCAATTATTTTTGCTACTGGTAAGGCTTCTAGTCAACAGTAGACATTAAGTTTTCAGAGAGCCGAAGTTATTTGCAGATTTTCAAATGCATGGGGGCTCAGTTCTCCTGACCCCCGCATTGTTCAAGGGTCAACTGTATATCCAATCAAAGATTTTTAGGTGTAGTTATTGAATTTTTTTAAGTGATTTTTGAACATCTATTGGAATGATAATATTTCCCCCCATTTGCTAGTAGTGCAGCAACTTATATTGAGTTATTAAGTTAAATCATCCTTACATGCTATTTGCATTATTTGTTAAGAGATTGCTGGATTTGGTTTACTATTGTTTACGATTTTTGCTTTTGAGTATTTGTTGAATCTTTGATACAGTCTTTGTCCATCTTATGTCTGATTTGTAGAATAATTTAGGTGTAGCCTTCCATCTTTTTCTAGCTCTGAAACAGTTCTTTAGCAAAAATTACCTGTGTTTGACAAGCCTGGAACCAAGAAGTCCTACTCTCAGTGTTATAATTTTATGAATTTTTTTTTTTTTTTGCCTTTCAAGTTTTTAAATTTCTTTGTTCTCATTGCATAAGTATAGTTATCATCCATGATATTTTTTTAAGTTTATTTATTTTGAGAGAGAGAGAGAGAGAGAGAGAGAATGAATGAATGAATCCTTCGCAGGCTCCACACTGTCAAAGCAGAGCCCAATGCAGGGCTCGAACTCACAAACCCTGAGATCATGACCTAAGCCGAAATCAAGAGTCAGTCGCTTAACAGACTGAGCCATCCAGGCACCCCTCATCCATGATGTTTTTTATTTTTTTATTTTCTTGTAATGTTTTATTTATTTTTGAGAGAGAACATGAGTGGGGATGGGCAGAGAGATGGGGGGACAGAGGATCCAAGGTGGGCTTTGTGCAGAGAGCAGACAGCCCAATGTGGGGCTCAAACTCACAAACCATGAGATCACAACCTGAGCTAAAGTTGGCCACTTAAAGTTGGCAACTTAAAGTTGGCCAATTATGTTAAACCGACTGAGCCATCCAGGTGCTCCTCTGTGATACTTTTTAAATCTAAATCATGTATTTTACAGAAATGGACAAACATAATTAGAATAATTGATAGATTATTGATAATGGATTGAAACCAGGCATTTATTTGCAATTTAAGGTCTTTTTTTTCTCTCTTTGGTGGGTAAAGAAACTAATACAGTTAAAAGAAGCATAGGATATTTCTTTTTCTTTGATTTTAAATTACTACCGACTGTTTTTTGTAGTTATCAGATTCTTATGCAGAGAAGATAGCCTCAAAAAGCGGATTGTTTGGGGCATCTGTGTAGCTCAAGTCAGTTGAGCGTCTGGCTCTTGATTTTGGCTCAGTTCATGATCCCAGGGTTGTGGGATCAAGCCCGATATCAGGCTCTTTGCTGAGCGTGGAGCCTGCTTAGGATTCTCCTTCTCTCACTCTCTGTACCCTGTCCCCCACTCACTCTCTAATATAAAAACAAACAAAAAATAAAAATTTTTAAAAAGTGTAATGCCTTTAAAAGATGATCAAGTAAATTTACATCTAGTGAATCTTCTAGGTGTTCTGGCCTTCAAATATGAAGGAAAGGTTAATGATCTGCTGTCACAGTATAAAGGTACATTTATGTTTTCGTTGGTGGTGATAATTTTATGTGACTTTATCCACACTTGTGTGTGTTTGAAGTCAGAGCAGTAATTGGCTAGGAACCAAGGAGAAAAAAAACAAAGAGAGCTCTCAACTTTGGTTTTATTGGAACCATGCTTACTTAAGCAGGTTAACTAAAGAGTAAATCTGCACAATGAAGATGAACAGGAATGGTGAGGTTGTAATACATTCAAGTCAAAATTTCTTTTTGATAAATCTAGAGTGGATTTTTTCCCCTAAAGTACTGCTTTTTGTTTGTGTGCTTATGTGTAATCACTCCTGAAATTGAGCAATTCCTTTTGACTAACACTGAGAAACCACTGCCCAAAGCTAAATAATTAAGGATGTTGTCATTCTCTGTTTCCAAGAGCTGTTGGACCTCAGAGTAATAGAAGGGTCCAAACTTCTATGTATCATGTTGCTCACATCTCTTCTTGGGTCTTTCCAGTAACTGTGAGTCCTCTTCATTATGTTAAACTGCCTTGGTGCTAAAGAGTAGTGGTGTAGATGCTATCCCATAATGTTTCTGAATTTCTAAGGTGAAAGAAAAAAAAATTGGTATCCTAACTACTTTAAGATAGAGTTAAAATTAACTTTGCTTTGTTGAATGGTGCAGGATGTTGCTGCCAGTAATGTAATTAGGTTTAACCTGAAGAAATGTGCTAAGAACATCAAGGACTTCTGGGTGTTCCTGTGATTTGGAAAGGATGTAGCAAATTATTTATAAATAGATTGCTAGTGTTACACACCAAAGGGCAAATATGGGCCCACTTCATTTTTTGCAGGTTTGTGCAAATTGAGTGAGCAACTCTTGTTTTCTGCATTAATCTGTTTCTAGAGGATTGTGATCCTTATTTTAGTAACCTGAGGGATTGGGCATTAGTTATGTCTGTTAAAGCAACAGAATCCAGTGGCTCGAATTACTTTCAAATAAAGAGAAACCTCTGGGTTAGTGTATTTTAGAGTGTTAGGGTTGTTTTTTGGTTTTTTTGGTTTGTTTGTTTTGTTTAGTTGTAACAGTTTAGTTTTTAAATGTAGAAGACTTAGAATTACAGTTGACCTTTGAATGAACGAAGCAGGAGTTTGGGGCATTGACCCTCTTGTTCATAGAAAAATCTGTGTATAACTTAACTCCCCCGGAATTTAACTACTAATAGTCTGCTGTTGACTAGAAACCTTACTAATAAAATAAACAGCCAATTAATATATATTTTGTATGTCATATGTATTATATACTATATTCTTATAATAACTTCTGACTTTTTCTGTGCTGCATGGTTCATCTGTGAATTTTTTCAAGTTGCTGCAGCTTTCTGAAATACCTTCCAGTATATTTGCTGAAAAAATCTGCACATAAGTGGACTTAGGCAGTTCAGACCCATACTGTTCATACTGGTCACCTGTACAATGTTTCTCCTAAGGTTGATATACCAAATTCCCACAACACCAAAAATATTTTAATTTCTGTTATTATTAATTTTTTATTTTCTATTGTGGAGAGCTTTAGTTTGAAAAGTTGCAGCATCTGTGGAGAATATAAATTCTCAGTGTATATTTCTGTTCCTAGGAGATGAATGGAATAGGACAAACAGTATGTGAAACTGAACTTCTTTGACATCCCACCTCTGTGATGTTTATCCATCCCCAATAAAATTTCATTCATTTTTTTTTTAATGTTTATTAATTTTTGAGAAAGAGAGACAAGAGCGTGAGCAGGGGAAGGGCAGAGAGTGAGGGAGACACAGAATCTGAAGCAGGCTTCAGCTGTCAGCACAGAGCCTGATGCAGGGCTCAAGCCCACGAACTGCGAGATCATGACCTGAGCCTCAGTTGGACACTTAACCAACTGAACCACCCAGGCCCCCTCACAGTCAATTCTTAAAGTATCCCATTCCTTAAATATTCTTTTTAAAAAGTCTCAAAAGGTCTCTTGGTCACATGTTCAGGATTTTACTTGCCATTTGTTCTTGTTGCTAATAGTAAGAGTCCCATTCAGAGTTTCATCACCTATGTATGAGCTGTGTGACCTTGAATGTATTATATAACCACTGTAAGCCTTATTTTCCTCATTAATAAAATGGAGCTTGTAATACCTATTTGGATTAAATGTGATATGTGTGAAGTACTACTAATAGTAAGCACTCAGTAAATGGTAGCTAATATTTTTGCTCTTTTGACATAAGCTGAAATATAAGAGTAAGAATTAGAATACAGAGTGGTGAGCCTGCCTGATGGTAAAATCCTATCATTTGCATCATTGTAATAATTGCACCTATTCTGGGCAAAGGATGGGAGATACAAAGAAACACAAGACATGGTTCTTCTGCAGTCAGGATGCTCAGTCTGTTGAAGATATAGGAACTGGTCAATAAAAGGATAACTAAGAAAACAATTTAACAGGTGCTAAGTGTCAGATGAATGGTACAAATGTTAAGTATTCAGAGGACAGAAAGGTATTGTAAATGAGCCAATTAGCAAAGGCATTACAGTAGGATTTGAGCTGGGGCTCTGACCTTTATTTCTTGCTGTCTTAAATGTCTTGATTTGTATAAACAGAGGTAAAGGATACTTGAGTGGTGAGAGAAAAGGAAGATGAATGTGGTGGATGTTATCACCATATTACAATAGTTACTTTTCAGTGAAGGACTGCTATTAATGATTTGTGGTTAGCAGAAGAATCCAGAAAAGCTTTTGTATAGACTGATGATTTTCTTTGGGATATTGCTATGAGCATATTTTGGATCTATCATGGGCAGAATTTATCAAGTTTTATTGAGTACCCACTGAGTACACAGCTCAGTAACAATTTGCAGACTTTACATAGCTTATTTAGGAAGGCTGCCAATTTTACAAGGCTGTTAATGAATCAGTACCGGTGGCTGGGAGCATAATGTGAAATCCCCACAGGCAGCATAAGAATAGAAATCATTACACTATCTGCTAGTGGAAGCTTTATGGTTTAAAAAGGGAGGAGAGAGAGAAGAGAAAAGAAAAAGAAAAATGCATTCAAGTAATTCAAAGCAAAACCTTTCTCTGCTTCCTCCAGGTGCTTAGCTCTGGATATTATTACATCAGCATCATGTGGTAGGCAAGGTGGTTCCCATGGCACAGAGCGCTTGTAATATTTACAGTAGAGTGAGCTATAATGGGTGGAGTGTGCTGATAACTATTTGCCCTTGTTCTTATTGGCTTGGTTACCAGTTTAATGGCCTGGTTGCCTATTAATGGCTCAACTTATTTAGTGTTCTATAAGCAATGTTCAGCTCCTTAGTTTCTAAGTCAGATACCCACCAGGTGCCCCAGTTATTTTTTTTTAATATTTGCAGATAATGTACATTTATTATATAAAAAACAGAAAATACTAAAGCACTCCTTTTCTCCCACAAAAAGCATTACACTCATTCTTATTTCCTAAAGATCTTACTATTAACATCATCCAGGCTTTTTCTATATATGTATATACTTTTAAAAATGGGATTGTCCTCTATCTACTGCTTTGTAATCTGATTTTTTCACTTAGCATATTGCGAACATCCTGCCATTGTCCTCAAACTCATTTCTCTCATATCCTTGTTCAGAGTTGTTTGTTTTCCATAGAACTGATTCAAATTCTGTCCTATTGTTGCACATTTTGATTATGTGCGGTTTTTTTCAGTTATAAAGAAAGCCTCACTGAATGAATATCCTTGTGCCTAAATCTTTGCACGTGTCTTATGCAATCTTTGCATAAAAGAACTATCCTAAAGCTCAATTGTGGGATCGCTAGACCAAAGTGTATACCTATTTCTAGGACTTTTGATAGATTGCTAGTTTGCTTACCAGAAATATACCAGTCTCACTGCCACCAGCAGTTTTGGTAATTCATTTTCATAACCCTCCTGAAATGATAAGTGAAATTGAGATAAATAGAATTTTATTCACTAATTCATCTGAACTACTTAGAGACCTAGAAAAACTGATCCTCATTTGCCTTTTTCTATCAGGAAGCTATTTCCTACCTAAACACTAATGGAAAATGCTTTAATTTGTGAACTATTTGAGTAGAACTAATAGGAAGATGAAATAATAATGTATTATCAATACATTATTGTTGGTCAGAGGTCAAAATAAACTAATTATCCTGAGATGTTGTTGAGTATATATGTAGCATTTGTGAATTTTAGTTGGCTCCCCACTTTTTCATTTTATTCTAAAATCATCACCATTTTTGACTTAGAGAATTTTAGACCCCAAAGATAAACTTACAGGAAGCAGCTGGATTTCAGAGAAATCCAGCTTACCTAGAATCCTGCAGCAAATTAATTCAGACCTTGAGCAACATTTCGTTGTTTTCTGTTTAGGAAATGTTAAACAGCATTGAGATTTCCAGTAGTACCATTTTACTCTAAGGATAGTGAAATTTAAAAAGATGATCAAACACATTAGTTTGTAAACAGTTCTAACTGATGAAGTTAGAATTTCCAGATTCTATCTATAGGAAGCAGTGGATGTATTTCTCAGAGTTGAGGAGGTTAACGTTTTTAGGGAACAAACTGCTAAAATTCTTGGAATAAAAGTTTTCATCTTAGAGTCTCTATGAGTATTGAGTAATGGAGAAAGGAGAAAGGTGTATTTCCTAAAGCTTTTAAAGCATCTTACCTTGATGGGGCGCCTGGGTGTTTCAGTCAATGAAGCATCCGGCTTCAGCTCAGGTCATGATCTCAGGGTCCATGGGCGCCGGTCCCACGTTGAACTCAGTGCTGATGGTGTGAAGCCTGCTTGTGATTCATTCTCTCTCTCCCTCTCCCTCTCCCTCTCCCTCTCCCTCTCCCTCTCCCTCTCCCTCTCCCTCTCCCTCTCCCTCTCCCTCTCCCTCTCCCTCTCCCTCTCCCTCTCCCTCTCCCTCTCTCTCTCCCTCTCTCCCTCTCTCCCTCTCTCCCTCTCCCTCTCTACCCCTCCACCCCTCCCCAATTTGTGCCTTCTCTCTCTCAAAATAAATGAATAAACTTAAAAAAAAAAAAAAGAATCTTAACGTTGAAATGTCACTGGCATATCTATATGTGTGTGTATATATAGTAACCAAGAGGTCCTCTGGCAGACTTAAAGGGGAAAAAAAAAAAAAGGAAAGAGAAAGGAATGTTAAGAGTACAGACCACAGTTGCATGCTGGTTTCAGTATTGGTGGTTGCCTGCCTCTCTCTGAAATCCAGCTGCTTCCTTAATGAAGGTGTGGGTTTAAATCACCAGCAGAGAAAATGTTTTTGGGTGAAGTTTCACTTTTTGTAGTGACAGCAGTCCTGGACATGCTGCTGGAACACAGAGGATGAGTTCAGCACCTTCTCTTCAGATCATATCTCTGCCCACAGCTCACCTCTTTTACATAACCAGCCTTTGTTCATGGAGAGTGGACCTCTGTTGGTTGGCCTGTCCAACCACTGTCAGAGACCAAAGGTGACTGATAAGGAATCTAAAGGTCAAAATGGACTAGTATAGGCTCAGTCTGGATTTCAGAGGAAAAGGCATGTTTTTGGCCTGCAGACGTCAAAAACTGAATTGCAGCCTGGGAAATGTTCAGTTCATCAGCTTCAGCCTTTCCGTTTCAGTCAAGGAAAAACAGTCACCAACTGTCTGTAGTCAGCAGGAGCAGAAATAAACAAACCATTATTTAAAGGGTGTGATTTCATTGAATTGGGTTGTGTTAAGGATATCATTCCAGAGATGATTTCTGTGGTAATGTTACTTGGCTTACTGTGAGATAGCAGATATCAAATCAAAACCAAAGACAATCCACATTAAAGGGTCTTTTGTTGGATTTCAGAATGGAAAGTCAATTTGATTAGATTCAGGTATTCGATTTACTCATCACATTTTGGCTCATTATTAGGATGTGATGGAGCACAAAAATAGGAAAGGCATGGCATTTGTATTTCTAATTGGGGCTAATGCTTTTTAATTAAATTGGCTTCTAAGAAGTATTTTGCTCACTTCAAAATACTTCAAGTATTATAAATGTGTGATCACCAACATGTTTTAAGATCTCCTTTTTAGTGAATGCCCTTTAAGTTAGCAGTGATTCCTGTATACAGAGTCATTGAGACTAAGCTATTGTTCTTGTCCTCTAGTGGAAAGATTATGGGCAGGACCAGCCACATAATTTGCAGGGCCTAGTGCAGAATGAAAATGTGGTACCACTTGTTCAAAAAGAACTGAGAATTTCAAGACAGCGACAACAGCATTAAACCGAGTGCAGGGCCCCTGCGAGCTCCTACCCTGTGCAACTGCACAGATCACACATCCCTGAAGTTGGCCCTGCCTGTGGAATGTGAAATTAAATAGACCTGTAGTTGATCAGAGCTTTGCTACTTATTCACGTCTTTCTGAATCTCTGTTTTCTCTTCCCACTCTCTATCTTCCTATTCTATCATCTGTTGTGTTCCATCCTCTCACCAAAGTTGGAGAGCCCGCAGCAAGAATTGGGAGTAGGTATACTTCTGCCTATAGTCTATGTGATCACATTCTTGAATAATACAACCTTCTATTTGACTGGTGGAACAAATAAGATTAGGATTTTCTTTAAGGAATGCCAGTTAATTGATTTTAATAAAAACACATATTCTGCATTATATTCTAAAAGTGCTTTCATAATTAATGGAACATTTGAATCAAACAATTACACTTCTGAGGCAGTATTTTTCCCTCATTTTATAGATTAGAAAATTAAGCCTTAGGTTAAGAGATTTTCTCAAGGTCAGCCAGCTGGTAAGTGAAGTTCAAGCCCATCTTTTCTAACTCAGGGCTTTCTCACTACTTCATTCTCCCTCTACAGTTCTGCAAGACCAAGGATAAGGTGACTTGAGATAACTTGCTTTCTCGAGATTGATCCGTTTTACAGAATTTTCTGCCAGTTTTCCAAGAATAACTTCTTAGATACAATCACGAATATTTGCAACACATTTTTACTTCTGTTACTTTCTGTAATACTTGCAGTAACCCTGTGCAGTAATATTTTAGCATCATTTTAAAGGAAAGAGATTGAGATTCAAAGAGATGTGACTTGTTCAAGGTTCTGTAAACAATAAGTGCAATAACAGTGACTGAAATCCAAGTCGTAACTTCATATCCCATGCTTTTGTGCTGTGCCATGTTTGCCTCTGTTTCAAATCTGTACTTAGTAAATATCTTTTCATTCATTTATTGATGACCTATAATGTTTTAGGCACTGGGAATGCATCAGTGATCCAAAAAGACTCAAGTCACAGCTCTTAGAGCTTACATTCCTTCATGTAAATAAATTATTATTAATAATTAGCTATAACTATCAACAATAGCCAAATTATGGAAAGAACCCGAATGTCTATCCACTGATGAATGGATAAAGATGTGGGGTGTGTGTGTGTGTGCGCGCGCGCACGCAATGGAATATTTCTCAGCGATCAAAAAGAATGAAATCTTGCCATTTGCAACAACATAGATGAAACTAGAGTGTTATGCAAGGCAGAAGAAGTCAAGGAAAGACAAAATGATTCACTCGTGTGTGGAATTTAAGAAATAAAACAGATGAACACAGGGAAGCGAAGCAAAAATAAAAACAGGGAGACAAACCATTAGATACTCTTAAATACAAAGAACAAACTGAGGGTTGCTGGAGGGTTTTTGGTGGGGGGGATGGAGTAAATGGGCTGTGGGCATTAAGGAGGACACTTGTTGGGATGAGCACTAGGCATTATATGTAAGTGATGAATCACTAAATTGTATTCCTGAAATCATTATTACACTATATGATAACTAACTTGGAATTAAATTAAAAAATAATAAATTAGCTGTAAAGAAAAAGCAGTACAAAGTGATGAAAAGTAAGCTGGGAGTAGGCGATCCTATTTTAGAAAAAATGGTCAGCAACCTGATAAATCATTGTTTGAGCCACAGACTGAAGTGTAAATATTTGGTGTATTGTATAAATCAATTTCTAGGTATAAAAAACTCACCTAAACAATATGAGGCCACTGCATTTATGAACATAACGGCAATAGAGGAGGATTGTTAACTGTGATAAACATTAACCTTTATAGTAACAGTTACACTTTGCATTTAATCTCCTTTCCCGTGTAGCATGCATTATAAAATCATAAGATCAATAAAGTTCGAAACCTACTCATTTCCTTCATGATGAATCACTTACCATAATAAAGCAATGTTTAATGTATTAGTGATACTAGATTTCTCACACTCCTCGAAAATAAGTACTGTAGCAGCATGGTACATGGAATGGCATGCTCTGGGTGGCTGTTAAAATTTCTGGAGTATCCATCAGGTTTAAGAAATGTAACATCTCATTTGCTGGTCTGATTCAACTTTAATGAATTTCAAAATCTTGTCCAGAATTTTTTATTGTACTGAAATTCTGTTATATCTAGTACTTCAGGGGTTCACTGAGTGAAGTTTCACCTAATGCTTGGGGATCTTTGTAATTTAAATGTGTTGGAGAGGGATTTTTCAGAAATAGGGAGAAATGGGGGCAGCATAGTGGGGAGAGGTAGAGGGTCTTTTCATTCGATTTGCCTGTTATGTGCTTTAGAATTGAAAGAGTCCAAAGTATTAATAAAAAAAGACCCTTAGAAAGTCCCAAACTTTATCTATTGATGTGTGTTTCCTTTGGTTTCAAAGTTAAATCCAAGCATTGATCAGTGTTTGCCTCTTGTTAAAGTGGAGTTGTTAGCTGCTAAAAGATGAGGGGTAATAGTGGGGAGGCTGTTAATTCTCAGCTGCCCATAGTTTCTGTAAAGCAATTACCAGGTTCCTTTAATCCAGAGTTTTAGACTAAGAAATTCATGGATACTTTAAAATCACATGCAAAAGTGGGTTTGTATATGATTAATACATTTATTTTTCTGCAGGAGAGGCCATAGCTTTCATCAAACTGTCAAAGGAATCTAGTGACATTCCCTCCCAATCCCTTCTCATGCCCCAAATTAAGAACCTGGAATAGACTGTCTCAGGCATTTGACTTAGAAATTAAGTCAAAACTCTTTTTTTCTTAATTAAAAAAAATTTTTTTAGTGTTTATTTTTGAGAGAGAGAGACCAAGTGGGAGTGGGAGAGGGACAGAGAGAGGGAAAGACAGAATCCAAAGCAGGCTCCAGTCTCTGAGCTGTCAGCACAGAGCCCAGATGCAGGGCTCAAACTCATGAATTGAGAGATCATGACCTGAGCTGAAGTCAGACGCTTAACCAACTGAGCCACCCAGGCGCCCCAAGTCAGAACTCTTTTTAAGCTTTTCGACCTTACCAGTGAGATTCATTTATCCATTTTTAAACAATCACTCATGATTCCCAACTCTGAAAGATCCTGAGCTAACATTTTCTCACTATTGAGAAGGATTGCGCAGCCTCTTGAATTCTCATTCTCTCTCCCTCTCCCCCCCTCCATCTCTCTCACTCTCATAATAATCTTGGAGTAGATATTCCAGAAATGGAATTTGCTTAAGAAAAACTAGGAATATTACTGTAAAGTCTGAATATTGTGTGTTCTTCAACAAATAGTCACAACCTATGTGATGAGTGTAAAGAGAAGCAATAGTGGGTAAAGTATTTCTGGTGCTTTGAACTATATCCTAGAAGGCAAAAATGACTTAAAGTTGTTACTTTGAAGAAAAAGTTATGAGAGGAATTAGAATTTCTAATTTCATTTAATCCAGATACTTAGTAAATTAATTATAAAGGGCTTGTAAATTAATTATAAAGGGCTTGTTGGGAGGTTTGGGAGACATTGCCCGGGGCTTAGACATTTAGTGGAATGAATGTGCTATTGAACTCAGTTGTGCACTGAAGGTCAAGGATTCTCTAAGCTATTAAACCATTCTTTGCTGTTAAGACCAATTTCTACAGCCTACCACATATAGTTATAAATTTTCAGAAGTGTGACCAGTCAAGTTTTAGGTGCCATTTTTGCTTTCTTGCCATCTCACATTATTTATTTAGGCATTAATCCAATACCTATTTGCTGTGGCAAAAAAAATCTGGGTTTTGCATATAAAGACTTGAGAAAACTCAGACCAGTTTAGCTCTCTTAGAAATTAAACACCTTAGGGGCGCCTGGGTGGCTCAGTCGGTTAAGCATCCAACTTTGGCTCAGGTCATGATCTCGCAGTCCGTGAGTTCGAGCCCCGCGTCAGGCTCTGTGCTGACAGCTCAGAGCCTGGATCCTGTTTCGGATTCTGTGTCTCCCTCTCTCTCTCTGACCCTCCCCCATTCATGCTGTCTCTCCCTGTCTCAAAAATAAATAAACGTTAAAAAAAAAAAGAAAAAAGAAATTAAACACCTTATAAAGAAAAAAAAAGTAAAATTTAAAAAAAAAAACAGCTTTATTTATCTGTCTTAGGACTTTTTCCCCTAAGAGGATTACTTCAGTTTTCAGTGTCAATTGAGAATACTTAGACATAGGTATTTTTCTTTAAGTGGGGTTTGAGGCAGAGGAAGCAGAAAATGGGGATTTTAAAAATTCACTCTATTTGAAATATTGAACTATTTATGTAACTAACTAAAAGTTACTTTAGTTTAGAAGTAAATATTGGAAAATGAAGATACAAGTATAATGTCTAACTATATGTTTTGTTTTCTTTTTGGTAACTATTGTTTAACTATGTCACTGTAGAAATGATAAAATATGAAGAGAAAAACATTCAGAATGTTGCCTTTTTAGCATTAACTGTTAACTGAAAAAATGTAAAGCAGATTTCATAAACCTCTTCAGTGACACTAGAGAAACTTTGGGAAAACATCCAACATCTGCTTATCTTACCTACAGTGGAAATGTTCATAACTGCAGTGTGCAGTTTCCTTTGAATAAAGATAAACAGATTTGTTTGTTATACTTATGTTTCAGAAGTATGTTTACTACATTCTTTAAATGTATGTAATCCCCCCCCCCCCCCCCGCCCCCTGACAGTTGGGGAGGTATCAAAACATCTGATTGTTACTGGAGTTTTCTTAGCTTTCTCTTGAGGGCAATTTTATTTTTCTTTAAGATATTTTCCTCAGAAATTTTCCTAAGATACATTCTTTTGATTCCAGATTTAGAGGCCACTTAAGGAAATATGTTCATCCAAGCAGGTTCCCCATTACCTGCACTACCATGTCTCTGACTCACTTCATCACATCCTTTATTATAAAATCCATGTTCCATAACTTTTTTTTTTTTTTTTTTTTTTATAAATACATAAGTCACTTTGTCTCCATTTGGTTCTTCCTTTTTTTTTTTTTTTTTTTTTTAACGTTTATTTATTTTTGAGACAGAGAGAGACAGAGCATGAACAGGGGAGGGGCAGAGACAGAGGGAGACACAGAATCTGAAACAGGCTCCAGGCTCTGAGCGGTCAGCACAGAGCCCGACACGGGGCTCGAACTCACGGACCGTGAGATCATGACCTGAGCCGAAGTCAGATGCTTAACCGACTGAGCCACCCAGGTGCCCCGGTTCTTCCTTTTTTGAATGCTGGGTCCTATTGGCTGTCAGCTGGACACTGCTACAGGGCTGTACCCAGCCAGACCCTGATGTTTTAAAATAATGGTGATTCCTGAGTTGTAAACCTGTTTGTTCCAATTCCCAGGAGACCAGACTGTTGAAATGTTTTACCCTGTTAACCTGGGCAGTTCCTTGTCTCTGGCTAAGACATGACAGGCAGTCATGGCAAGAGAGTTACCCAAAAGATATTCACAGTTTTGCTTTAGTCATGACTATGCCAGAGTTTGTGGTAGAGATTGCTGTATGCATCCTAGAGATTATATGTCTGTTAAGAATGAAATAAAATTGAGCATTGGTTGTTCTCTTGGTTGCCAAGGAATACATCATTATACAGGTTTTTTGTTAGCGTCTTTCCCCCCTAAGCTGAGGTAAAACCCCACTGCTGTGATCCTATGCGTAGATCTGAATCTCCTGTCTTTAATGGGATAGGCATAACTTATCTAAATATAGCGAGGTGTGGACTTGGCTGATATGGTAAGAGACAGAAGAATGACCTTAGCTGGTCTTCATTACTAGTGTTAACAACTAAATTTAAAGAAATAGGGACAGTGTTCTAGTTTTGCTTATAGGCTTAGATGTTCTTTCCAACTGCTCAGCTTCCTTAGGTAAAAAGCTTTCTGCACCAAACCAATAAATTGTTTTAAAAGCTAACATGAGTCCCTTCAGAAGGAAGCCAGAGTTCATTCCATATGAAAACATGCCTAGAGGGTGATTTCTTTTTCCATTTAATTGACCTAAACTTAACATTTATTCAGGGGGCGCCTGGGTGGCTCAGTCAGTTAAGTGTCCAACTTTGGCTCAGGTCATGATCTCATGGTTTGTGAATTCGAGCCCCACATAGGGCTCTGTGCTGACAGCTCAGAGCCTGGAGCCTACTTCAGATTCTGTCTCATTCACTCTCTGCCCCTCGCCCACTTGGCTTTGTCTCTCAAAAATAAATAAATGTAAAAAAATTTTTTTTAATTTAAAAAAACATTTATTCAAGATGTAAATGGTAAAGCCTAAGCTTTATGTACTTTAATAACTTGCATTTATATAGTCCCAATACTTGCTCCATTTTAGAAAGCTTACACCAGTTTTTGTCTACCAAGAAAAAAGGATATTTTATCCCTAAGCATGCGAGACAGGGTAGATCAATCTGATCTCCTGTTTTACAGATGAAGAAATTCAGATAAAGCGAGATATAATGGTTTTCTAGAGGGCTAAATGAATCGGTAATATGGCCAGTGCAGGTAATTCCAATATACTACCCTTTAGCTTAAACAGCCATCTATTACCCTCTTTTTTGAGTGTAAAACTACCCATATGATCTTCCCATCCCTTTTTTTTCTTAATTAACCAACACTGGGGTTGGGGAGGGATGAGATTCCACTTGTAGAAAAACTTTCCAGTGGAAGCCGGAATCTAGTAAACAAATTAACTAAACAGAAACCTATAGGATTGAAGTCATATTTACAGAATAGTCCATCCCATTGTGACATAACTTTTGGGAGTGTTCTTTGAGAGTTCGTCTCTTCTGTGAGAAACCTGGTTGTATTTTTTTCATTGTTTTTTAATACTCTTAAAATATGGTGATGATTTCATCTTGAACTAGTGGAGTGCTTTTAAGGTTCCTAGTGATAATCTTTTAAAAATCATAAACTTGGAGAGTTTATAATGTTCTATCAGAAAATTGAGATCTAATTGTCTCACCTCATTTTATATGATTCATTAGTGACAGACAAGAATTCCAGGTCACCTGTCAGTTCCATGCTTTTCTCCCTACCTTGTGTTTCCCTGCAAGAAGTGAGATACTAACCTTCTCTTTTGTAAATGGAGAATCTGCCTACATGTTAAAACTGACTCAGAAGCATCCAGCCATAGGCAAAGTGAGATTAGAAAACACGGGTCAGGTGAATCCTAGCCAAATGTGCACCTACTGTTTACTGCTTCCCCTAAGTCAGGGAAAACGTGATCTGAGAACTGGAAGTCTATTTGTGGAAAGGTTTGATGTAGCCACCTTATACTTCTCATCCTGTTTCACTCAAACATCTTGTTTAGTGTTATGATCTCATTTGTAGAAGAGAAGAAGCAAAGATAGTTGCCTATTATAGCATGGCAACTATACTGTAATTTACATATATACTGAGGGGCACCTGGGTGGCTAAGTTGGTTAAGCGTCCGACTCTTGATCTCAGCTCAAGTCTTGATCTCAGGGTCATGAGTTCAAGCCCCTCATTGGGCACTGCGCAGGGCATGAAGTCTACATTACAAAAAAAAAATCATAGATGTGTATTGAATCAAATCTTATTCCCCAGACTTGCTCCAGTCCTTTCATCTGGATAGCCTGTGGTTCATCTGTAAAGTAAATTCTTTTAAAATTCTCAAACAGCTGCATTTTGCACAACTACTGATTTTAGAGACAGAGAAATTATCTATGAGAACTGTCTTCTAATAGATAGCTAAATTAAAATATGTTATTAAAAATGGAGAGCCAAAGAGATTTGGCACTACCTGCCTAGCAGTTCCTCCCTACATGTCCTATTCTAATGTAATACAAATGAATTTATAAAATTCATTTGCTTTCCTTTGATGGAAGTACCTTCAGGTTTTGATTCATCTTGCTTGCTATTACTTTCAGACAACTAAGTTTTCTGTCTTTGAGTGCTTTAAAATGGTGATTTCAGAACTTAGCTGCATTATCTTTCATTTCATTTGAGCCCTCACTGTATCATTCAGTATATTGTCATATCCGTTGCATAGGGGATAAGGAAGGAGGGAAGTCCTTTGTGTAAAAGCATTCTCCTCCGCTGTTCTTCCTTGATGCTGGAAGTTTGGTGCCTGGCAGGAAATGATATAGACATGTGTGATAACAAAGTGACATGAACAAAAATTGCCTGTAAGGTTCCCTGACTTGTCCAGGATGATTGGCTGTCAGCTGGCAGATAGAGTAAAACAGATTTTACATCAAAATCTGAGGATTAACAAAGTATAACTTAAGAGAAAGAAACCTATTTTGAGAAAAGTTTGGACAAAGCAGGTGGTATGAAGGCTGTTAGCCATGTAAATATGCTTCTTTCTTGGACCCTCCTGGGTGAGAGTCACAAAGCATTGGAATTTATTAAAGGGAAAAGATGATCAGTCTGGAAAGTCAGGAAGTACACAGAAAAAGATGTTCTTTGAGTGCAAGAAATTTGCACATATCAAACCTTTTCTCTCGGATTTTTCTTACAATTTGAATTTATTTATGGACAAATTTTCCATCTTACCAGAAAGTAAACCAGACAGACATCCCCAAGATATCCATGTCCTCTTCATTCCCATCAGCTCAGATCAGACCACCCTTCTTTCTTGCCTGGAATACTAACGTAACATCTATCTTCCTTTTTTTCTAAGTTTTAACCCCTTCCAATCCATTCTGCATTTGTAGTTGGAGAAATCTTTCTGGAAATGCTAACTTTGGATCTGTGTTATCAGAGTGAAATCCAAATTCTTTGGCAAGTTGTATAAGACCTTTCAGATCTGTGCCCAGCTTACCGCTCCCCATCTTTACTGCAGACCTGCCACCACTCTTTCACAATATAGTGAGATTATATTAGCAGTTTGGGTAGCTTTATCCTAACAAATTTGTATAAACCTGCAGATTATTAGCGACATTGTCATGTTAACAGTAAGTGGAGCTTTTATAGGACCTAGAAGAAGCTCCTGTGCCTGAACAAGAGGTGTCTAAAATCTTTTGCAGTCAACTTGCCCAGAAGGCAAATGTAGGACAGTAACCCATACAACCCACCCAACTTCTCAGAAAAGAGAAGTTCAAGACAGAACATTACATAGAACTTTGTAAGAACTTTGCAAGTAAGTTGAAAGTTCTTTTGTTGAGAAGTCCCCCACTCACATCAGGCATGATGGAAGGCTGCAAACAAGAACAAGTAAGGCAGCTTTTCCCTGTGGTCTGTGTTGCAGACATATGGGCTTAGGCACTTCCTACATGAACAGCAGAGAAGAGGTTTCACACAGTGATTTTCCTCCTTTATTATCCTCCGAAGTATACTTGAGTCTTCAGCATCATCCCTGTTATCATTTTCCGATCACATTTATTAAACATTCTGTACGTGATGTTAGACTGGGCAGTACGTAAAGCAAGTGCAAACGCACTCTCCTTTCGTTGCCTGGCACGAAAAAGCAAACGCTGTAGACCTAGGAGTATTCATCTCACTAAACAGAATAAAGTTTAACTTACACGAAAGCAAGGCAGTAGAACAGATGAACGTATTTATTATCTTTGCTTTTACATGAATTTTTTCATACATAATAAGTGTTTTTATTTGGAGTTGGAACAAGAAAGGAGGAGTGGGGCATCTTGCTTCCCGCTCAGATTTTTACATAGACTCTGCCTTATCTCTCCTACCACAGAGTTAGGCAACCACTGCAAAGAGCTGAGTGGCACTGCTAACAGAGAACCTCAGTCACTTGAGTAGAGACATGGGCAGCTTGAGTCCTCTTTGTTTCAGTAGGAGACATCGCTGATGGCAAAGCATTTTGGGCAGAGAGGTGGCTCATAAATGAGGAACTTAGTCTAAGAAACCATGTGTTTCTCAGCCCTCAGGGTTCTAATTGTTGGTTTCTTCACAGCTCACTTTCTCTCAGGCCCCACCCTCACTTTGGAGAACTTGTTGACAACAGCTTTACTTTTTCAAGTCTTGCACAAAGGCAGATGTCTCTGAAAATGCAGCTTACGCAAAACATCTGTGTGCTTGACTCTGTTCCCACGGTGTGTTTTCCTGTACTGTTAGGCTTTTTTTTTTTTTTTTTTTGTCCTTTTAAAAAAAAAAATGAAAACCCAGTGTAACAACATCGTTAAAGAGAAATTTGCAAAACAGAAAACTATCACCCACAATGCCACCTTCCTTTGCTAATAGCCATTTCCATTCCTGCCATATTACTTTCCCATTCTTCACATGCATAGCTTTTTGCCTGATTATGTCCTTTTTCTTAAGCAGAAGTTCAGGTACTTTGTTATACAATCACTTCCCTATTTTCTTCCTGATTCTAGCCTCATTTGGTTTTTGGTCTTGAGTTACCAAAAGGGCATTGCAACTTTATCACTACTTTGTCAGTGAGTTCTAGTTTTTATTTTCCTTTCATAGACCCAAGTATTCTAGTTTTTAGAGTATGGCTGAGACCCAACCTTTATTTTTAAAAGTAAGACATTTATGTGTAGGATTTTTAATTTCGTTAACACTTAAAAACTGGTATTTTAAATTACATTGATTTTTCAAGGCACGTTACTAGGCCCACTCCAGAACAGCCTTATTTAGAAAAAAAACGTGTCTACAATGTAGAACTGTTGATTTGCTGCATTAAATATACTTATTAAAGTTTTAAGATATACATGTAAAGGTAGAAATAGAATATATATTATTTTTTACCCTAATAAAGTGCACTCTCCTTTCATTGCCTGACACGAAAAGCAAATAGTGTAGACCTAGGAGTATTCATCTCACTAAACAGAATAAAGTTTAACATACACGAATAGATAAAAGATAATATGCAAGAAAATAGATAAAAGAAAATATATAAGAAAAATCAAGTAAATAGAAAACACAAATTAGTCCACATGTCAGTATTTACAGCAAATATAAATAAACTTACCAATTCATACAGCCAAAAAAAAAATGTCTATATCTTTTGTCCCGTATGTGTTACAAGCCTCAACTCTCCCAGTACCTCACTAGTCTTGTTTGGTAGCCATGCTTCACTTGTAACCTTATCATGAGCCATCTGTACATCTCCCCCTTTGTTCTCTAATGGTGAGTGAGGCCATATCCATGTCTCTCATTATTCTTCCTTTCTTTTTTGATGAAAAAGAATGAAATGGGCCATATCTTCTTGTTTTGGTAAAATGGAATATCTTCAGCCACCTTCCTTTTAGAAACTGTGTGCCCTGTGCTTAGATGTTTAAAGGATGAATCTCTGGGGTGTGTAGGGTCCTCTGATGATGACTAAGCAAGTCTGCCAAACTCAGATAGAGCCATGCCAGCTGTCTGCTACCATGTGAAAAAATGAAAGACGCTCTTTAGGATTGCAGCTTTCCTTAGAGTCATTGTACAAAAATTTTGCCTTTGACAGTTAAAATCATTTCCTTTTGTTGTTTACGTTTTCCTATGTCTTGAGTTGCCATTTGTGAGTTTTTAGGACCTAGCTCAACAGAACCTAAAACCATTCTAGGTATGGGATTGTACAGCAATGTCTTCTCCTACACTGGAGCAAATATGTGACTTTTTTTTGCAAGATTTTTATTTTTGAGTAATCTCTACACTCAACGTGGGGCTCAAACTCACACCCCCAAGATCAAGAGCCACATGCTCCACTGACTGAGCCAGTCAGGTGCCCTGAAAATATGTGATGTTTTAACTTTTTTTTTTCTTTAAAACACATATGAAACTTTTTTTAAAAAGTTTTTTAAGTTAAAAAACTTTTTTTAAGTTTACTTATTTTGAGAGGGAGACAAAGAGCAAGCATAAGCAGGAGAGGGGCAGAGAGAGGCAGAGAGAGGGAGAATCCCAAGCAGGCTCCACGCTGTCAGCGCAGAGCCCCATGTGGGGCTCGATCTCATGAACTGAGAGATCATGACCTGAGCCAAGATCAAGAGTGTGACACTTAACCAACTGAGCCACCCAAGGGCCCTGTAAACACATATGAAATTTAAATTTACTCTTGGATCAGTTTGATTGGAATTTTTTTTTTTTTTATCCAAATCCTAACTAAAATGCTTGGATTTTCATTGCTTCACATTGCACTCTAGAGTGTTGCAAAATACTACTGTATGATCTCTTTGTCTCTAGCTCTCTGATTTCTTATGAATAGTGTTTGGAAAATAGGGAAGAAAGTGCTTTGGGTCACTGCTTCTTCATAAATTTATCTAAAATGTGCATTTAGCAAATTTGAAAAATAAACATTACATCAGGCATCAAGAAAGTTCAATAAATTAAATTTTCAAGAAACCAGTGGAGTATACTTTTCATCTGTACTGGTGGTACAAGTCTACAATGAGTCAGTAATGATTAAGAAGGAAGAGAGTAGGAAGCAAGGAACACTGGAATTGGTTAAAAACTGAGCTATTTAAGGCCTGAGACTGCCACTTGCTTTCTCTTTTTCCTTTGGCAATTCCTTAAATTGCCCTTTGAACTTTGCCTTTAGCTAATTTTCTTTTCTCTTCCTTCTCCTCTTCCTCCATCATCATCACTATTTTACAAAAGTTCGCTGTTTTTGTTAAGTGTCAGAACCTAAGCAGTGGCAACCCTGTTCCTCCTGGATTTCATTGTGCATCAGTACAGGGCCAAGGGGATCTGTAATATGCATCAAAACAGTTATGAGAATAAGGGTTTGCCCAAGGACTATAAAAAGACAGTAAGGTGATGGTAAAGAAAACCAGGCAGAAGATATTCAACATACCTTGCCATGCCTTTCTCTATTCCCCTTTTTTTGATATTTAAGAATTAGTATTTTGAGGGTGCCTGGGTGGCTCAGTGGGTTGAGCTTCCGACTTCAGCTCAGGTCATGATCTCACGGTCTGTGAGTTCGAGCCCCGCTTTGGGCTCTGTGCTGACAGCTCAGAGCCTGGAAGCCTGCTTCAGGTTCTGTGTCTCCCTCTCTCTCTGACCCTCCCCCGTTCATGCTCTGTCTCTCTCTGTCTCAAAAATAAATAAAAATTTTTTAAAAATAATAAAAAAAAAGAATTTGTATTTTTGATATTTAAGAATTAGCATTTTGAGGGACTTTTTTAAGAATACTAGTTAGCAAATTATTTCATTTTCTTAGCCTAGTAAGGTAGAAAACAACTCTAGGAGAAATGATTTGATAAGGAAAATTGACAGACTAGTGTTTTACAAACTGTATTAAATGTCTATGGCCAGTGACTTTTGAAAATTACTTCTAAGACTACATACAATAATGTAGCACTGAACTGACTCATATAGAAAGAAAGAAAAGAAAAGAAAAAAGAAAAGAACAGACAGATGGACAAGACCAGACCAGACCCTGAGTTTTCTGATATTTGAGAATTCTCCTTTAGAGAGTAAAGATACCCTGGTGGGTAGGGTACACAAAGTTCAAACTGCTAAAGAAGCCATGGAATGGAATTAAAAAAAAAAAAAAAAGAAAGAAATAGGCCTAAATTTTTATTCCTGCTCTATCATACTGATTGTGTAATTGGTAAGTTTAGACAAGTTACTCTCATCTCTCTCATCTATGTTTCTTTATGAAATGGGAAGAATGCCTTCCTTTCATAGAGGTGTTGTGAGATAGTGATACGAAGCACTAGACATCATGTCTGACACAGGGTGGGTATTCAATAAATGATAATTACAACATCCTTCTTAAGCTTGTTTGATAGTGCTCAGAACCAACACCTAACCACTTCTACCACCATGACACAATTCCCAAAGAGAACATTTTGATGGATATATCATTGTACCAGATTGCAAGTTTTCACAAATAAAAGTATGTGAAATACTTGTAAAGCTATTGGCATTATTATCAACAAAAAGCTATCCAGTAGACAGCTGATTGTACAGGTTTAGGGCTCTGATGATGGATCTGAGCTCCAGAACCATTGTGGAAGTTGTAGCAGCCAGCTTTTGTGATGGTTCCCATTGATGCTTGACTTCCAGTGTTTACATCCCTATGTAGTCTCATCCTATGTTAAATAAGGATGACCTTATTTAAATAAGGGACACCTGGGCGCTCAGTCAGTTAAGCGTCCAAATTCTCCAACTTTGGCCTACATCATGAGCTCACCATTCCCGAGTTTGAGCGCTGTGGCAGGTTCTGTGCTCATAGCTCAGAGCCTGAAGCCTGTTTCAGATTCTGTGTCTCCCTCTGTCTCTCTGCCCCTCCCCCACTCATGCTCCGTCTCTCTCAAAAATAAACATTAAAAAAATATTTTTAAATAAGGTTGACCTGTATAATAGTATGTTGCAGAAATTATGGTGAACTTCCAAGATTAAGTCCTAAAACCTTGCACTCCTGCCTTGTTCTCTCTGGGGTCACTCTGGGGAAGAACAGCTGCCATGTCACAAGAGTTCTCAAGTAGGACAGTGCAGAAGTATATTTGGCAGAGAACTGAGGCCTCCTGTCGATAGCCATCTGAGGGAGCCATTTTGTTTAATTTTTATCTTTTTTATTTTCTTCAAATTTTTATTTAAATTCTTGTTAGTGAACTTACAGTGCAATGTTGGTTTCAGAAGTAGAATTCAGTAGTTCATCACTTACAACACCCAGTGCTCATCATAACAAGTGTTCTCCTTAATACCCATTATCTATCTAGCCCATTGCTCACCCAACCTCCCTCCATCAATCCTCAGTTTGTTCTCTTCTCATTAAGAATCTCTTATGGTTTGTTTCCCTCTCTTCCCCCCCCCCCAATATGTTCAGCTGTTTTGTTTCTTAAATTCGACATATGAGTGAAATCATAATGGTATTTGTCTTTCTCTGACTTGTTTCGCTTAGCTTAATACACTATAGTTCCATCCACATCATTGCAAATGGGAAGATTTCATTCTTTTTAATGACTGAATAATACTCCATTATACACACACACACACACACACACACACACACACACACACACATACACACACATATACACACACCACATCTTTATCCATTCATCAGTCGATGGATATTTGGGCTCTTTCCCTAGCAGATTCCCTTTGAATCTGTGTTTTTTTTTTTTATTTTTTAATGTTCATTTTTGAGAGAGCGAGTGTGAGGGTCAAAGAGAGAGGGAGACACAATCCAAAGCAGGCCCCAGGCTCCAAGCTGTCAGCACAGAGCCCGATGCAGGGCTCGAACCCACGAACTGAGTTCATGACCTGAGCCAAAGTCAGATACTTAACTGACAGCCACCCAGGTGCCCCTCAGATCTGTATTTTTGTATCTTTGGGGTAAATACCTAGTAATGCAATTGCCAGATCTACAGTAGTTCTTTCTATTTTTAACTTTTTGAGGAACCGCCATACTGTTTTCTAGAGTGGCTGCACTAGTTTGCATTCCCACCAACAGGGCAAGAGAGTTCCCCTTTCTCCATATACTGAGGGAGCCTTTTTAGAAGCAGATCTTTCAGCCCTAGTCAGGGCTTCAGATGTCTGCTGCATCCTGATAAGACACTCTGAGCCAGAACCACCCCTCTAAGTTGCTCCTGAATTCCTAACCCACAGAAACTGTGAGATAATGAATGTTCTTTATTGTTTTAAGCTTCTACATTTTAGAGTAATTTGTTATTCAGCAATAGATAAGTAGTCAGAAGTCATCTGTATATAGGACAGAATGGCCATGAGTGTGGTGAAGAGAGTAAACACATGAGAGTCATAAGAGAGGGGATTGTAGTCGAGAAGTGGGAGTTTTGTTTCTGAAGTTAAGTCCATCAAGATCTGATGCCTTACTGGGAGCCTGGGTGGCTCAGTTGATTAAGCATCTGACTTCACCTCAGGTCATGAGCTCACACATTGTGAGTTTGAGCCCCGCATCAGGCTCTTTGCTGTCCACAGAGATCCTCTGTCTCCCTCTCTCTCTGCCCTTCCCCCTCTTGTGCTGTCTCCCTCCCTCCCCTCCCTCTCTCCCTCTCTCTCTTTCTCTCTCTCTCTCTCTCAAAAATAAATACATTTTAAATAAATAAGTGAAAAGAGAGATGATTGAGCTAGATTAAATAAAAGATGGTGACAAGGGTGTCAGAAGGTAACAGCAGCAAAGAATAGAAGATGACCTGAGCCTCCTTTGCATTAGAGCGAAAGAGAAATCTGAAAACAGGGTTGGACATTTGGCCAAGTGCTTAAGAGCCAGCTTGCATTCCTTCTGCAGGTGTGTTTTAAATACCTGGAAAGGCATTTGTTGAATCATGCAGATGAAATTATTTTTCAAATGCTGAACAGTTTTTCTGAGTTACTATCATTTTGTTTTATCTATTCCCACCAACTATTTTAAATTTGGTCCCAAGTGATATTGGTCATATCTTGGTAACCAGTACACCTGGCAATTTGAATACTGAGAAAGAACTGTTCAGGTCATTTACTTTTTGGTCCAAACAGCTTTTAAAACTTAACCTTTTTAGAAAAAAAAGTATTTAAGCCTAGAGTTTAGAGCCACAGGACCGAGGAGCTTTGATAATTCGGCCTGTAAAGGGAATGGGCTCCTTTGAGCTGAGGCAGTTTTCTCCTCTCCTTAGAGGAGGACCTTCTCGAGAATAAGACTCCCACTCATATATGGACTTTATTGTATTGAGGTATGTTCCCTCTAAACCCACTTTATTGATATTTTTTATCGTGAAGAGATGGTGGATTTTGTCATATGCTTTTTCTGCATCTGTTGAGATGATCATACAGTTTTTACCCATCATTTTGTTAATGTGATGTATCACATTGATTTGCAGATGTTGAACCATCCTGGAATAAATCCCACTTGATCATAGTGAATGATCCCCTTAATGTGTTGTTGAATTCAGTTTGCCAGTATTTTGTTGAGGATTTTTGCATCAATGTTCACTGGGGATATTGGCCTGAAGTTATCTCTTTTTGTAATGTCTCCATCTGGTTTTGGTATCAGGGTAATGTTGGCCTCCTAGAGTAAATTTAGAAGCTTACCTTCCTCTGCTGTGTTTTGGAATAGTTTGAGAAAATAGGCATTAACTCTTTAAATGTTTTGTAGAATTCACCTGTGAAACCATCTGGTCCTGGACTTATGTTTGTTGGAAGTGTTTTGATTACTAATTCAGTTTTGTTACTAGTAATTGGTCTGTTAAGATTTTCTATTTCTCCCTGGTTCAGTCTGGGAAGATTGTGTGTTTCTAGGAATTTACCCATTTCTTCTAGGCTTTCCAATTTGTTGGCACATAGTTTTTCATACTAGTTTCATATAATCCTCTTCTTTATATTTCTGTGGTGTTGGTTGTTACTTCCTCTCTTTCATTTCTGATTTATTGAGTCCTCCCTCTTTTTCTTTTGCATCCACTTCTTTTGTCAAGTAGTCTTTCTTGCCCTCCTTCCTAGGTCCCATAGTCTTTGTTTTTGGCATCTTGTTTTTGATATTTTTAAAGCAATGTTTAATAGTCAACAAACTTACTAAACAAAAAAGAAAAGAAACAACTTTAAGAAACAGCATGAAAATATTTGCCTCATGGGAATATGTCTAAGCTTTTCCTCACTCGAACCTCAACTTTGTCTTCAGGATGCTGTGAAAAATAGAACAAATATCACACCAGGCTTTGCAGTAAAATCCTGTCTTTGTTCTCTTTAGATGAACTGACCAGATGTGTTTTTAACTGCTGGTTGCTTCAAATTATTAGATCCACAACATGTAGGAACATCGAACTCTGGATAAAGGGTTAAAGTGCTGCCCAGGGTGTCAGATGACATGGGGCCTAGTTTAGGTTCCAGTACTAACTAGCTGTGTGACTTGCAACAAGTCACTAAATTCTTTTTTTTTAAATTTTTCTAATGTTTATTTTTGAGAGAGAGAGTGCGAGCAGGGGAGGAACAGAGAGAGAGAGGGAGACACAGAATCCGAAGTAGGCTCCAGGCTATCAGCACAAAGCCCGACATGGGGCTCGAACCCACGAACCGTGAGATCATGACCTGAGCTGAAGTCGGATGCTTAAGCAATGAGCCACCCAGGCATCCCAGTCATTAAATTCTTTGAACTTCAATTGATATATCAGATTCTCTGTTGCAAGCTCAGAAATTAATTTTAACTATCTTAACCAAAATTTTTGTTTGAAGGAGATCAGAGCTCACCATATGGACAGGGAGGCTTAGAGAACAGGCAGGAGCCAAAGGCATTAAAGGAAGGCCAGGGAGTAGTAGTCTGGTCTATACCTTGCCATTCTCCCCATAGTGAATGTGACCATTCCCCACTATTCTTGCTCCCTTGGGTCACTTGCCTAAGATCCAGGGAGAATTTCCAACTCGCCAAGCCTAAACCACATGCCAGGTTCCTGCAAGCCCCTTACAGTTCCAGAGCTAGAGGCCACCAAGACCATGCACATTTGGAGACTAGAGTGAGATTAGGAAGGAAGATCTATTTCCAGACAGCCAAAAATAACAGATGTCAATTTAGATGTACTCCAGTCTACAGAACTTAGAAGGTTGAGTTGTGTGGTCAGTGGCAAAATTATTGATCCTATGTTATGTTTCTGTCTGAACATTTCTGAGATGCACATGTTTGAGGCAAAATGGAATTGTTACAAGATCTTACCAAGTAAGTGAACATTCAAAATGAACAAAATAAAAGGAATTTTCTGGGTTTGTTTCTTCTCCTGTTTATGATTTATAGGGAAAAGACCAGGAGGATAGTCCTGAAGGAATTTGTTCTCAGTCTTAAACAAACAGACCCTTTCTTTTCTTCTTAGATTGTGGAAAAGTAGGAAAAAGGTAAAACAAATAGCTGCATCTGAGGGTAGTTGTGTTGGATATTGTGCAAGAGAGTTTAAGTGGAAGATTAGCTGGAACTAAAATGATCTGATGGTTATAGTTAATGAGTAAGAACAGGAGTCCTAAGTTCTTCTTCACCTTGCCAATAATTGGTCTACAAATGTACCCAACCTCTACTTGTCTGCTGATGAGAGAAATAATCCTGCTGCCTGCATTCGTAGGCATGTGTCTGGAATTTATGCCTTGGGGGGAGAGGGTTCCAACAGATAGTGATTGCTGTCCTAATACTATCATTTGAACATATGGCCATGTATGGTGGGGGTGGGGATGGGATTGGGAAATGTTTAATTACAGAGAAGACTACATATGATATTTGGATTTAAGACTTTCTCCCATTGTAGTGTAGTCCCTAAATTCCTTGAGGATTACAGAATCAAACTTTTTCTCAACTGCCTAGAAGTATGCTTTGACTTTTTGCAGCCATGTTTCAACATGAAAGCACAATGACTTTTTCCTTCCTGTTTTTGGATTTAGCCAAACTTTTGAGGAGGCAGTGGGAGCTCTGTAGTTTTTGGTAGCTCTTTGGTTTTTGACCTCTCGTCTGATATTTGAAACTTTTTATTATGAAATTTCCTTTCTGTTTGATAATGGTCATACTAAACAGAGACATGAATTCCTTTCCACCTAAGAAACTTATAGAAGCTACCCTACTGCCCTGAATCTGAAAATTAAACAACTTTAAAATAAGCGGAGAACACTTATCAGGAAAGGCAGAATATTAGGGTAGAATATATTTGAAACTTTCCAGTAGATGAATCTTCCTCAAGACAAAAATATAACAGTTTAGATTATGTGTATTTTAATTTTATGTAAATGCTAACCATCTCACTTTGTGCAATTTATAGGTAAAATATAATTTACCTTTAAATTTTAGCGTTATACAGACATACCAAACATTACAAACACTATAAACATGAAAATCTCCTTCCTTCATTTTAATGTTGAAATACAAGTATTACATCCACTTTCTGAAACCCAATTTCCCATTGTAAATAATCCAGTTCTTCGTGTGTATTGTATATAAAACAGAAGAATATGTGTCCAGCTGATATCCTGCAATTTGGCCAGGTAAGCTTTGTTTTGCTTCCTTGGCCTTTCTCCTGGTCATGGATGATCGCCCTGGCCACATTCTTCAGAAATCATTCCAACCTTAGAAGAGTTAAGTATTTTCTTCCATTAGTTGACCTTTTTCTCTATACTTTGCCTGAAAATTAACTGCCAGTTAACAAATTTCATGCTTTAAGAAGTGACTTTGATCAGGAGGTAGTGGTATGGAGTGCTTCCCAAATCTGTTTAAAGCAGAATAGTCTTTCCTACATTTTCGAGACTTTTGAAATGCTACTGCCATTCCCAACAGAAGTTAGAGTTCTGTTCTCTACTGTCCATCCCATTTGGATTCATCTCTCTCAGCCAGATGTTCTTGATTCCCCTCAGTATGGTCTTTCTGCTCCTGGCCTTGATAAGGGAAACAAAAAAGGCATGAGAAGAGTTGAGATCTGGATTTATTTCAGTCTTTTCTTTCACTCCTGTACTCTATTTTAAATTCTATTCTGTTGAAAACTCTGTGGGAAAACATTATATTTCATCCTACATAATATCGTAAAACTAGAACAGCCTAGTGGAGAGAGTAGTAATTCAGAGCATGAACTTCCAAGTGAAATCTTGGTTTGAATTCTTGCTCTGAGTATTACTAGCTGTGTGATCTTGGGCAAATAACTTAGAATCTCTTGAGTCCATCAGTCTCTTACATGTAAATTAGGGGTAAAAAATAGTACCTACTTTATAGAGTTGTTATGAAGATTAAATGAAATAATGTCCCATGCTTAGCTTAGTGCCTTGCACACACACTAGGCTTCTAGTCACATTAGTTATTATTAGCTGTTCGTGTCTAACTAGGAATGATCTTCTCTTTGTTGAGCAAGTGAAGAATAGATGAACTTCAACTGTGTTCTGATAGACTGGAGAACTTCATGGTCACTCTGTTAGAAACATGATACTGTGTCATTTTCTTATCAAGCACCTAATCACTTCCTAATCACAATCCGTCTTTAGATTGAGAGAGTGGTATTCTCTTTATCTTGTGTTTTCCTTAATATAGAGGTTCTGGAGTCCTTTTGGGTTTGTGTTTACCTTAGGCATCTGTAATTACCTATGGATGGCTCCATAAGATTTATTGGAGAAGTCCTGTGTCTGGTCCAGAATTGGTCAACTCAGAAAATGTGTAAATGGTTTCACCTGCCTGTCTAAATTTTTAAGTAGAAATGAACTCTATGTTGATTGAATCTTCAGGAAGCTTTTCAAAAAGAGCAATGAATTTCTTGCTGTTGTAGCAAAATAAGCTTTTACCTTACACTGAAGTACCTGTGATTAAATTTACATATAATTTTATTCATATGTAAATAAGGCATTTAATTTTCAAGTTGAATTTGAACCACCTAAATCCTGTTGGTTGTGAATTTTATTTTTTCACTTCTGTGCCATCATACTGCCATCCCGTCTTTGATAGCACTTACAGAGCTTTGACTTTTGTTCAGTGATGATAAAGGATTTTCTTAATCATCCACACTTTTATTCCGGATCTCCAGTGACCAACAATATATGCCACTTTTGTGTTAACTGGGGAGTCACAATCTGGGACCACAGCATAAAGAGGATTGACTGTACCATCCAGCGCGTGTGTGTCTGCCATGACTCTCTGGGATTCTGTGCTGCACCTGGTATGGTAGTCTCCTGGCCCAGCTGTTTCTGCTCTGCATTTTGTTCTGAAAAGTTCATTGAGATTTGTGTAAATGATTTAAATAGAAAAGCATCTTTTCTCTTATACTAGATGTAAGTTTGACTCCTGGTCTTTCTTTTATTTTATAATAAGGAATTTTCCAAGTAGCTTTGAATTAACCAAGGGCCCTTGCCCCCTACCCCAACCCTCCCCTAGTGAAAAGCACTACCTACATTTAAAAAAAATTTTTTAATGTTTATTTTTGAGAGAGAAAGAGATAGAGCACGAGCAGGGGAGGGGTAGAGAGAGAGGGAGATGCAGAATCCAGAGCAGGCTCTGCACTGTCAGCACAGAGCCTGACCTGGGACTCAAACTCACAAACGGTGAGATCATGACCTGAGCCCAAGTCGGACGCTCAACCAACTGAGCCACCCAGGTGCCCATCACTACCTACATTTTAAAGAGCACACTTAGATTTGCTTTAAAGCATAAGCAGCAATAAATGTATCAAACGAGGAAGTTAGTTCTTAGATTAGTGTTTGTCAAAGAGAAACTACCTCTGTCTCAAAAGGAACAACTGAAATATGCTTTGTTGTTTTAAGCTCTCTACATATACTTCTTTTGAAGATACTGAAACCACTTTGTTTACTGGAAACCAAAGTGCCCACACCTGTAACTTTGTCTGGGTTAGGTAGAATATTAGCCTATATTTTTAAAATACTTTCATTTGATAAAGCAGACTTGCTGTGTTGGCAGAAGTGTGAATTTCATTTCCTGTCTGTGGTGTACCCCACTCATCCTGTCACTCAAGACATTTTGTTTTAGGTTGTTCCCGTAATGTGAGTGAAACAGAGTGACCCACAGCAGGGTGACATGTGCATGCCACGAATGTAACAAGAGACAAGACTTGTGCAATAGACCACAAGAGCGCAACACTTTATTTAAAGATGGAAACAAAACAAAATAAAGGCAGTCCCTCCTAGCCAGCATGCAGATTTTTTTAAAAGTGGCATCTGTGGATTCTTCTGTTTGTTTTTAGAAGACATGTTCCAATCTATTTAGCAAGTTAGCTCAAAAGTTTATCAGCTTCATGCCACTTAATTAAAGAATAAAACTGAGTCAACAAGTGACGTTATAAAGGTGATTTAATTGTTTGCCAATTAATTTATCGTCAAACATTTGTAGTTACAATCCATTAATTTGCCAAATCTGTTGAGTTCTGTAACAATTATTTTTTGCATGTGAAATTACAGAATTTCTGTGTTCTTGTCCTAAATTATAGTTCCTGCTGCAATGACAGGACAGATAAAACAGTGTGGAAAAAACCCTGAGATGAACTCATTCATTTGTCAAATATCTATTGAACATCTAATGTGTGCTTGACACTATTTCCAATGTTGAGGATATAGTGCTGAGCAAAATAAAATCCTTGCTCTTCATTGAGCTTATATCCTGTCATAAGGAGATAACCACATTAAGTATACAAAGTAAGTAAATGTAATTTTAGTATATGATACATAAATATCCTGAAGGAAATAAAACAACAGGACAGAGTATGATTGGGATAGGTGAGAGGTGATCTATTTGGAGCTGTGACTTAAATAGCGGCAGGGCAAGAGAAATGTGTCCCAAGTAGAAAACAAAAAGCACAAAGACCCTGAGAAGGGGCCTAAAATATAGAAGAAACAAAAGAGACCAGTGCAGCCAGACCACAGTGAACAAAAGGGGAGATAGTGCAAAATTAGAGAAGCAGTGTATTATTGGATGTTACAGGGCCTTGAAGTCTGAAGACTTCAGCTTTTATTTGTTCAGTACAAAGGGAAGCCATTGGAGAGTTTTAAGGAGGGAAGTGGCATTATGTGATATATATGTGTATTTTATATACGTAAAATCACTCTGGTTACTCTTTGGTAAGTGGATAGCAGTGGTGCAGAAGTGGTTGCAGACAGACCAGTTAAGAAATTTTTTGCTGATAGAATGTCTGGGATTTAGTTTCACTTCAGGGACCAGGTGAATAGAGTAAGGATGTAGAAGAAACATCTACATCTACATCTAAGGATGTAGAAGATTGGCCTTCAGTTAAAGCTGAAATGATGAGAACATGGGGGTTCATTATATTATGCCCTTAATTTTCCATAATAAAAAGCTAAAAAAAAAAAAAACTTTAATAGTGGTCTAAATGAAAAATGATGGTGCTATGGACATTGTCAAAGTGGTAATGGAGATAAGTGGGCAGATTCAAGATATATTTGAAAGTAAAACCCCTAGGTCTTACTGATGGATTAGGATACATATTGTTACAGGGAAAAAGAGAAACCAAGGATGACTGCTAAGTATTTGGCCCAAACAGTTTGGGTGGATGAGAATAGGGATCAGGTTTGCAGGGACGCAAGAGCTTTGTTTTGGCAATGCAAATTTGCGATGCCAGTTGGATTTTCAAGTGGAAATGTTGAGTAGGGAGTGTAATTCACAATACATTACCTAACTCTGCATAACATGCTTATAAGCAAACTTGGAACCCTCCGTTCTGAATTTTGCCATTAGTGTTTTAAAAGTTCTATTAGACCTTTTCAGATTTGTGGGTAACGTTAAAAGTCTTAGTCTGTTGATATGAAATAGTTTGGATATATTTTGTTTTCTGTGGATATTCACTAGTAATTATATTACTGCTATCCTGAGTAGTAATTCTCCACCTCCGTTGAACTGTCATTTACATGAAGGATGGTGTTGACCTGGCCAGCTCCATAGGTTAAACACATTTCCTGTGCCTTACTCCTTTCAGGCATATGGGAATACAAGTCTGTAAAAGTAAAATCTTGAGTAACACTTTAGTGTGGTGTATGTGTATTTTTTTTAAGTTTTTTTTTTTAAGTTTTTTATTTACTTATTTTGAGAGAGAGGGAGCAGGGAGGGGCAGAGAGAGGGAGAAAAGAAGGAGAAAATCCCAAGCAGGCTCCACACTGCCAGTGTGGAGCCCGATGTGAGGCTCGAACCCACGAACCGTGAGATCATGACCTGAGCTGAAATCAAGAGTCAGACACTTAACTAACTGAACCACCCAGGCGCCCCAGTGTAGGTGTATTTTAAACAAACAAACAAAAAATAATAAATTTTTTTGGCAAACTTTGAGCCTGTTAAAGTATTATACTTTACATCTGATTAGGACACTAATCAAACACTTATTGGTAATCATAGATCTAATAACAATACCTAATATTTGTTAAGGGTACCACTGTAAGAAACTGTATTTATATTGGCTCCTCATGACAGCTTTGTTTTTACAGATATGGAAATTTAGGGCCCCCAAAATTCACTCAGGTAAGAAGTAGCAGAGCCAGGATTTAAACCCAGGCAATCTGGCACCAGAGCCTTCACCCTCTTTTTTGTTTCCAGAGCCTTCACTCTTAACTACTACCATGTAATATGTAGAGAATATTGTAAGTTATGTTTCAGAAAAATTGTCTAGAGTAGAAATGACTTTGCAAATAATCAAGGTCTCTTTTGATTTTATTTTTACTTCATCCCTTGAAATTGGGACTTTGGAAGATGGGAGAGAGAACAATCCCAAAATGGATCTCCATCATACTCTGATTTCCTTCCTTAAATAATTCGTTTTGTTTTGACTTTTTCCTGACAGCATCAGCGAGAGCTTTCTAACTGTCAAAGGTGCTGCCCTTTTTCTACCACGGGGAAATGGCTCATCCACACCAAGAATCAGCCACAGACGCAACAAGCATGCAGGTAAAGTTCCATGTATACCATTCCTTTCTTGGTTTCTTAGCCTTTTGTTTTGTTCTACAAGGCTGACTACCCCATTCCCATTTCTCCAACAGTTTTGTAATAGTGAAAGAAAGAATTGTACTGTGCTATAATCACTTTTCCTTCATTCTCACTATTTTTCTGGCACTTAGCAGAATGCCTTATATATGTAGTAGGTATTCAGTAAATTTTTGTTGGACAAATACTAAGGTACAAAAATACTCTAATGAATTTTTCTATGATTTAGCAATGAAGGCTCCCAGTAGAATATACCCAGTTTGCTTACTGGCAGTACTTTTCACTGCTAACAAACCTGAACTTCCACATACCCAGCTCACATAAGAAACCTTACAGTGGGGATAGGGCTCCCTGACTTTTGCCTGACCTTCAAAGAAGCCATCTGGATCTTGGGGCCAGTGGCACTTAGAGTAGGGACTTAGGCCCACTATTGCCCAGAAATGGTTCTCTTCTACAAGTTCTCCATCCTAAAAATCCTTTCCTCAGGCTATTTGTCCTGATAGAACAGAAGAAATCTTAATTTTTAAAAAGCCTCAGCTGCTTAACTCAGTTGTAACATGAAACTTAAGTCACTCTTCATTGTTTATTCCTAACACTTTGTCTTCTCCCCACACTGGTTCTTTTTTTTTTTTTTTAAACACTTTTAGTGAGATATAATTCACATACCATATAATTCACTCTATTTACTCATTTAAAGTATACATTCAGTGATTTTTTTTTCATATATACAGAGTTGTGCAACCATCGCTCTAATTTTAGAATGTTTTCATCACCTCCAAAAGAAACCCAGTTATCCATTAGCAGTCATTCCCTATATTCCCCACCTTCCCTGCCAATCCTAAACAACCACTGATCTACTTTCTCTATATATAGATCTGCCTGTTCTGGGTGTTCCATATAAGTGTAATTATATAAACGCTCTTTGGAGACAGGCTCCTTTCACTTAGCATAATGTTTTCAAGGGTCATTTATATTAATTTTTTTTAGTGCTTATTTAGTTTTGAGAGGGAGAGACAGAGTGTGAGCAGGGGAGGGGCAGAGAGAGAGAGGGAGACACAGAATCCAAAGCAGACTGAGCTGTCAGCACAGAGCCCAAAATGGGGCTCAAATTCACAAACCATGAGATCATGACCTGAGCCAAAGTTGGATGCTTAACCGGACTGAGCCACCCAGGTGCCCAGGGGTCATTTACATTATACTGTGTATCACTACTTTATTCCTTTTTATGACCAAATAATATTCTAGTGTATGGATATACTATATTTTATTTTTCCATTCACCAGTTGATAGACAGTTGAGTTGTTTCCATTTTTGGCTGTGATGAGTAATGCCACTATGAATATATATGTATAAGCTCTTATGTGGACATGTTTTAATTTCTCTTGGTTTTATACCTATGAGCCCATATTGGTTCTTACACATGAGACTTAGATTGTGTCTCTGGGTTTGAAATGTAGCAGAACAGACCTGGCCAAACATAATGACTCTGTTTTTTAATTTTGAAAGTTAAAAGATTCTGCCATAATGGAATTGGTCAGAAGCCAGCACTGAAATAGGGGTGGGGTGGGAGTGAGGCAAGAAAACTATTCTTTAAGAAAAGGAAAGAAAAAGGAAAGTCTTTGAGACTTGCCGACCTTTATTTATTTATTTATTTATTTATTTATTTATTTATTTAGAGAGAGCATGAGAGGGACAGAGGGAGAGAAAGAGAGAATCGTAAGCAGGCTTCATGCCTGGTGCAGAACCTGACACAGGGCTCGATCCCATGACTTTGA
The DNA here is from genome assembly GCF_024362965.1 of Panthera pardus. Lineage (NCBI taxonomy): Eukaryota > Metazoa > Chordata > Mammalia > Carnivora > Felidae > Panthera > Panthera pardus. Next base: position 57,305,846 of record NW_026526876.1, read on the forward strand.
GACCATGACCTAAGCCAAAGTCACGAGTCAGACACTTAACCAACCGAGCCACCTAGTTGCCCCAGACTTGCTGACCTTTTAGACAAATACCTGTTTGCTAACCTACTTTTTCCTTCTTCCCCCTCACCACTTCTTGCATATATCAGTATTTCATCTCATAGTTAAGAGTTGAAGTTAACCTGGAAGAAAATTTTGTATGCAGATTTCAAGATGAATGTGAGAACATCAGAATCTTTAGACTCTTAAAAAAGAGACAGATCTGGATGGGCACAAATGAAGTTTTTTGTTCTCTGATTGTCATTATTTATAACAGTACATTATCGGGGCGCCTGGGTAGCTCAGTCGGTTAAGCGGCCGACTTCGGCTCAAGTCATGATCTCACGGTTCGTGAGTTCGAGCCCCGCGTCAGGCTCTGCGCTGACAGCTCAGAGCCTGGAGCCTGTTTCAGATTCTGTGCCTCCCTCTCTCTCTCTGACCCTCCCCCGTTCATGCTCTGTCTCTGTCTCAAAAATAAATAAACGTTAAAAAAAAACAAATTAAAAAAAAAACAGTATGTTATCTAATTATCTTCTACTAGCGAAAGCCTCAGGTTTTCTAATACTTTAATACAAAAAAAATTCAACTTAGTTTTATAGAATGTATAGGAACAAGTATGTTTTCAAATACTGATTGGCCGTGTTAAAGTACCTAATAATAGGTTCAGTGGAATATATATTTCTTGGGATCTGCTATATTTAATGAGAACTCTTATTTTAATATCAGCCACTAATATGGAAATCATTAACTATTGATATTATTTTATGGGAAATCTAAAAATCTTCTTAGGTTAAATGCAACAGAAGATTTACAGGAATAAGAATGGCAAAATGGCTAGCTTTTTTTAAAGTTAGGGATAATTCTAACCTCAGTCACATTTTCAGGATTCCTTCCTTGCTACCTTCAGTGTGCCTGAGAGCACAGCCAGTGGTGTCTGTGCCCGGACATATATCACTGTTGCTCTTTTCAGCACCCACTGCAGTACAGAACAGAGGTTGCTCTCAAGTGCACTTTCCGTTGGACAGACACAAAGCAAATTTTAATATAGTACAGGCTAAAAGTAAATGTATAGAGATGCAGTCTGCCATTCTGTCTTTTCACTTAAAAAGAAGTTAATCATATTAAGACATTCACTTAATTTCTAATTACAGTCCTTGAGTGACCCAGAACTTTCTTTTACGCAGGTTATTAAGGTAGAAGGAATCCTCTCTGTTGACATTACAATGAGGAATAATTATTGTTTTGTTTTACCAATTTAACCAGGTGATCTCCAACAGCATCTCCAAGCAATGTTCATATTACTGCGCCCAGAAGACAACATCAGGCTGGTAAGTTAGTGTTATCATTACAACTCTTCCTCAAAAGACTTTCTAAGATAGCAAACATTAAACAGTCATTTTTGTGTACCAGCAGAGTGCTGGGAACTATGTGGAACAAAAAAAAGAATAACATGTCTGCACTACCAGCAAGTTTAGAATATAATTGGGGATAGGAGTTAAGGTGAAATGATGCAAAATAATTTGATGAGTCAGAGCTGTTGATAAGCACCAGTTTGTGAGTTATTGACCATAACAACTGAATTTCAGAAGAAAGAATACTTGGAGACTTGGCTTAGTTAGAAAGGTTTTTATGTAGGGGTGCCCAGGTGGTTCAGTTGGTTAAGTGTCTAACTCTTGATTTTGGCTCAGGCCATGATCTCATGGTTGTAAGATCAAGCCCCACGTCAGGCTCTGTGCTGGGCGTGGAGCCTGCTTGGGATTCTCTCTCTCTCCTCTCTCTGCCCCTTCCCTGGCTGTGCTTGCTCTCACTCACTCTCTCGCTCACTCTCTCTCTCGCTCACTCTCAAATAATTAAACATTTTAAAAAAAGGGGGGGTTACATATACAGTAAAGCTTGAGCTGGGTCTTGAATGATGATGGATTTACATTAGCAGAAAAGAAGACAGTCCTTCTAGATGAGGACATGACAAAGCAAAAGCACACGTGTTAAGAAGGGACAAGGAGAGAGTAAAAGGACCAGGGATTTGTGCTGGTCTCTGAGTCAGGAGACCTGGGCTTCGGCTGTTACTAATCATGTGATGTTGGACAAGTTACTTAGTTTGTTTGAGTCCATCTCCTTTCTGCCTCTCACAGTTAAGAGGACCAAGTAGACATGAAAGCGTATTGCTGCCTAAATCTGGGGATTATTGTTACTATAAGGAAGATAAAATACCAGAAAAAAGGCAGGCAAATAGGACCTTAATGCTCCATACTAGAGGTCTCAAATTGGCAGATATGTTTTGTTTGGACCACAGGGGTAGTGTTTTTGACTCCAAGCCAGAATTTTAAAGTTGAATGATTTCACATAAAAATCAATACTTGAAGCTTGTCCTCAAAAATCTAAAAATCTGGCAACACTGGAACCTTTTTCTCACATGACAAAACTTGCTAGACCTGGAGGAGCAGGCATTGGTATGGCCCAGGCTCTTAATTTACCATAATCCCCACATATCCTCTGGTCTTCTAGGCACTGAAGCCAGGTATCTCCATTTGTCATCATATCTTCACCGTTTTCTTGTAGTGTAGAACTTTAATTCAAGTAGGAAAACAAAAATGGGATGAGTATGTTTCTTTAAGAAAAGTGAAGAGCATTTTTACCCATTTAGTTTTCATGTGGCCTCCTTCTCTCATTTACATTCCCTATCTGACTGTCTAGATTAATACTTGGAGGTAGTACCTCAGTAAGCAGTAATGAAACATTACAGGGTTCTGAGCAAGGAATTCGATGGAACAGCTATAGTATTTGAGAGGGGTGCCTGGCTGGCTCAGTCAGTAAAGCATCTGACTCTTGATCTCTGGGTTTTGAGTTTGAGCCCACATTGGGTGTAGAGATTACATCTAAAAGAGAGAGAAAGAGAGAGAGAAAGATTCCTCAGAATCTAATACAGAATAGTGGGGTGGAGGAAGCCATTTAAGTCATGGGGGACCACTAAGCAGTTATTGCAGTAATCCAAGCATGTGATGATGGGCCTTTCTAGGTTGGGTGGTAACTTGGAAAGTGGGTTTCTACTGGCACGTTCAGTTCAAATAGTTGATCTCTGCTGTCTGAACGGGGAGAGAGATAATAAGTAGAATACAAGAGTAAATGGAAAATTGATGATCAGGTCTCTGAACTCTCTAGTGATTAACTGATTTTTCATTCACTTATTTGTTCTGTGTTTAAATTAGGTCATTTTGTCCTCTCAGATGCTACCTCTGTCACCTTAAAATGACCACCAATTTTTTTGAGAAACTTCCTTTGAAATTGAAAGAATATGAAATAAATCCTTACATCATTATTTTATGTCCTAATCTGAAAATCACATCATACATTTATGTAAATCCTGTCTATATTTTTATATACTTCTATCTTAACACTTATTTATAATTGAACAAAGTGGGGTACAGCTCTTACAGCAAAAATGCTCTAAAGCGGGGGCACCTGGGTGGCTCAGTCAGTTAAGCGTCCAACCTCGGCTCAGGTCATGGTCTCGTGGTTTGTGAGTTCAAGCCCTACATCAGGCTTGTGCTGACGGCTCGGAGCCTGGAGCCTGCTTCGGATTCTGTGTTTCCTTCTGTCTCTGCCCCTCCCCGACTTGTGCTCTGTCTCTCTCTATCAAAAATAAATAAATGTAAAAACAAATTTTTTTTAGATGCTTGAAAGCAGATACTCAAACCTTGGAGCCCATCAGAATCACCTGCAAAGCTTTGTTGAACTGCCATTTGCTGGACTCCACAATGTTTGATTTGGGAAGGGGTAGGCAGTGATAATTTGCATTTTTAACAAGTTTTCGAGTGATGTTGTTGCTGCTGATCCAGGAGTCACACTTTGAGAACACCTCCTCTAGAACCCATAATAATGGTCACTTGCACGTACTAGATGTCCATTAGATATATTTGTTTATAGTTTCCAAAACTTGTGTGGTTTGGTAGAGCTAAAGTTGAGGTCTGTCATCACTTACTTTATCTTTTTCTCTTTGATAACCTTCTGGAGTTTAGAATGTACCTCTAAATGTTAAAATAATTTTAACCACAGGAGAGCATTAAGGAAGCAGTTAGGAAGGCAGAGTTGGCAATTAACTGTTTTTCTTCCCCTGCTAAAATGTGCAACTTCAGCTGCTTTACATTTATAAAATACAAATTCAGAAAATGTAACTGATGCCTCTGAATTAATTCAGTTTAAATGACCAGCCATTTTACAGTTGTTTTGAATTGTTACAAACACATAGTCATTATGTTTCAGATTATTGAGTGAGTCATCTTCAAGAAAATGAGTGAATACATTGTGTGACTTTGGACAAATTAGCACTTTTCTAACTGAAAGGAGCATTTGTAGACTCAAAGCAAGGCCTTTTGTTTTGAGTTAAATTTGGAATGCTAAAATTCTCATCCTGGGACTTGTACATAAGGTTAAAAGTTTGATAGTCAACTGAAAGCCCTGCCTTTATTTTTTCAGTAACCAAACAACAAATAGAGGCACCAAATCCCACATTTTGCTTTAGCATTGAAAGTAAGAGTGAACCAGTTTTTCCTTCAGGGAAGCTCTGCATTCCAAATACAGTCTCAAGCATTAACTTCAGTACTTAGGAAAACTGTAGCTGATAAAATAAAGACAGTGGGTTTTTTGGTATTCTTGCACATTATCAAAGACCCATTTAACATAAAATGGACTGGAACGGGGGGTACCTGGGGGGCTCAGTTAAGTGTCTGCCTTGGGCTTAAGTTGTGATCTCACATTTGTGGGTTCAAGCCCCACATCAGGCTCTGTGCCGACAGCTCAGAGCCTGGAGCCTGCTTCGGATTCCGTGTCTCCTCCTCTCTCTACCCCTCTCCTGCTCACACTCTGTGTGTCTCTCTGTCTCTCAATAATAAATAAACGTTAAAAAAAAAAAAAAAAAAACAGACTGGGAAATAAAAAACTTTCTTAACATTTGAAGTTCAATGTTCTTTACTAGAGGTAAGGTGCTCATAAGATACAGGGAGATGTTTTTTAGTACTTTCACTTTGTAGAAGAGTTTAAGAAAATAAGGAGTTTTTTGGTTTTGTTTTTTATAGTTCATTGATAGTTGCTCAGAATGAAAATGGGTTTATTTTTTCTAAATACAAAAGTTTTAAAAATCATACAAACAGAAAGGTATAAGGAAGAAAGTAAAAATCACTTTGTATCTTACACTCTGAAAAAACAATTCTTAGTGATTTGGATAAGCATCCTTCCAGTCTTATGTGTATATATAAAAGTATGTGTCAGATTCTCTGACTCTGCTCTTGCTGAAGTGGATCAATGATAAAAATAGCCAAATCTGAGTATCAGAAAACCTACTAGTCTCCCTGATGTGTGATCTTCGTTTCAGCTTAGGTCATGATCTCACAGTTTGTGAGTTTGAGCCCCGAGTCAGGCTCTGCACTGGCAGCACGGAGCCTGCTTGGGATTCATTCGTTCTCATTCTCTCTCTCTCTCTCTCTCTCTCGCTCTCACTCTCGCTCTCTCTGCCCCTCCCCTGCTCATGCTGTCTCTCTCTCTCTTTCTCAAAACAAATACATTTGAAAAAAAAGTGACAGTGAGTAACTGACAACTTGCTCATGGATGAATGAAATTAGGGGAAATGTGTGTATATGAAAGGCTAATCAGTTTTGAGTAACGAAAAGGTTTTACTACTGACCTTTATAACTATGAAGGTTTCGGGGGGGCCTAGGTGGCTCAGTCAGCTAAGCATCTGACTCATGATCTCACGATTCATGAGTTCGAGCCCTGCATCAGGCTCCATGCTGACAGTATGAAGCCTGCTTGGGATTCTCTCCTCCCCACCTCTCTCTGCCCCTCCCTTGTGCATGTGCTCTCTCTCTCTCTCTCTCTCTCTCAAAATAAATAAAAGAAAGAAAACTATTAAAAAACCAAACAAACAGGGGCGCCTGGGTGGCGCAGTCGGTTAAGCGTCCGACTTCAGCCAGGTCACGATCTCGCGGTCCGTGAGTTCGAGCCCCGCGTCAGGCTCTGGGCTGATGGCTCGGAGCCTGGAGCCTGTTTCCGATTCTGTGTCTCCCTCTCTCTCTGCCCCTCCCCCGTTCATGCTCTGTCTCTCTCTGTCCCAAAAATAAATTTAAAAAAATAATAATAAAAAAAAAAAACCAAACAAACAAACAATGAAGGCTTCTTACACTTGATCTGAGCTTAGAATTAAAAGGAAAAGAGAGGGGTGCCTGGGTGGCTCAGTTGGCTAAGCATCTCACTTCAGCTCAGGTCATGATCTCATGGTTTGTGAGTTGGAGCCCTGCAGCAGGCTCTGTGCTAACATCTTGGAGCCTGGAGCCTGCTTCAGAGTCTGTGTCTCCCTCTCTCTCTGCCCCTCCCCCTCTTGCACTCTGTCTCCCTCTCTCTCAAAAATAAATAAATATTAAAAAATAATAATAATAAAAGGGGAAAAGAGTATGTCAAAGCACCTTTTTTTTTTTTTTTTTTTTTTTTTTTTTACAAAAATGAGATAAGGGGCTCCTTGGGTGGCTCACTCTGTCAAGCATCCAACTCTTGATTTCAACTCAGGTCCTGATCTCAGTTTGTGAGATTGAGCCCTGCATTGGGCTCTGTGTTGTCAGTGCCAAGCCTGCTTGGGATTCTCTCTCTGCCCCTTCTCTGCTTGCGTTCTTTCTCTCTCAAAATCAATAAATAAACATTTTTAAAGATGAAATAGAAAAAATATAAATGCTGTCTTATAACCTGCTTTCTTCACACTTTATTATAGATATCTTTCCGTGTCAGCAAATAAATCTGTTTTTAATGGCTACAAAGAATATAATACATAGATTTTTTTAATTGAAGAATTTCATAGAGATAGACTGAAGGAATAAAATCCTGAGACTCCCTCAAGCTCTGTTTCTTTTGAAAACAATGTTCTTTAGTTTATTAGTATCACATCTGAAGTCTATTTTAATTTTATATATTGACTTTGCTTTGTTCTTTTGGCTAGAATTTAATATTTACATACTTTTGAAACCTTTCTCTCTGATGGATTGGGTGAGCTGCCTGTCTAGACATTGGGACTTTATAATGTGGCTTCCTTGAGGATAAACATTGCATGCAGTGGCATGATGTAAGACTCTTAGTAAAAAGAAATTAAAGGCAAAGGTGCAGTATAAGCTTAAGGAATAGTATTTCTTGATGTTGGATGATACTGAAGACAGAAGTTATTTTACCAGGTGGTGTTTGTGAACTGCTTATAATGAGATTAAAAATTTAAATTAGTTACTGAGAGAAATTTTAACATCATTCTTTGATAGATGAGCTTTGCAAACAGGTTGAGTTCTTATCTCTCAGAAATAAAGCAGAGGCAGGTGACTTCTCAGACCTACCCCAGTCCTCAGATTGCTGAATCCAGTTCACCTGAAACTTGTAACAAGATTTCAACTTTAGGCAATAAATGGACTTTCTTGGAATAATTTTCTCAGTTGCTATTATTGCCAAGTTTTGAAATTTAAAATATTGTTTTGGCTGGACAATTAGAATAAATTTCAGTGGTATTCTTTTCAGTGAGAACTTTAGTTGATCAAATGCATCTGAATTGTTGTCTTATTCTAGTCATCTATTCCATGTAAATGTTGGAAACTAAGGAAATGCGCGAATTACTGCCAATTCCAATATTAGGGAATTATGTAAAAAACTGCCATTTTAAATTACATTTCTCTGATTAACTTGTTGGGTTAAATTACATTATTAGATTTTGTCAATCTTCTTCCCAACAGAAGAGTATGAAATAAACTTCAAACCCAGGTGGGTATTGGGTTTTTCTTTATGCTGTGGCTCTTAAATTTTTAATTCCATAACCTAGAATCTTGAACTTTGAAAGGAAATTTAAAACCTTGAGTCCATCCTCAGCATTGCAATTTTTTCTATAAAAGCTTTCATCTCAACCTTCTTGAGTATATAAGTGTTAATGGCTTCTGACTTCCTGATTAAAGCACCACTTCCTTTTAGTAAGAATTAGTTGGGGCACCTGGCTGGCGCAGTCGATAGAGCATGTAACCCTTGGTCTCAGGGCTGTAAGTTTGAACCCCACATTGGGTGTAGAGATTGCCTAAAAATAGATCTCAAAAAAATAAAAAACAAACAAACAAAAACGTATTAGCAATTACACAGATACTCTCTAGAGGTCCGAGATCAAACCCTAGGCCTCTGAGTGCCTTTCTGCCATCTAAAAAGCCTAGAATTGAAGAAATCTGAGATGTACCTATTACTTAATCCTAAATCAGTATAAAATGGGAAATCAGCATTTCCCATTAGGTTTGGGGTCTGATGTTATGATTATATTAATAAGCAAGGGAAGGCCAAATGTTTGAAATTCTCTTGATGTTATGAATAAATAAACCCCTCACATTTACAAAAGAGAACTAATGGGGCACCTGGGTTGCTCAGTTGGTTAGGCGTCCGACTTCAGCTCAGGTCATGACCTTGTGGCTCGTGGGTTTGAGCCCCGTGTTGGGCTCTGTGCTGACAACTCAGAGCCTGGAGCCTGCTTTAGATTCTGTGCCTCCCTCTCTCCCTCCCCAGCCTGTGTGTTCGTTCTCTCTCTCTCTCTCTCTCTCTCTCTCTCTCTCTCTCTCTCTCTCTCTTTGAAAAAATAAACATTAAAAATTTTTTTAAGACAACTAATGTTTACCCTGAATATCCCAAAGAAACTCTTGCTGCCCACCTGCTAACTTAGTCTCATAACTTGTATGATAGGTAATGTTTGTGGAGGTTATTTGTTTTTTCCTTTTATTTGTTTCAGCTTAGCCACTGGTTGGTGTAGAAGCTGTGGATAAATTTCAGGAGCACAGTTCAGTTGTTCCCATTCTGTATGTATTTGAGCCTTGACAGAGGATGAAAGAGCCTCTAACATATTTAGGAAACTGAACAGTTAGCTCAGAGCTTGCCAAGGCAAGCCCAAGTTTAGGTATGTAATAATATGTGAGCTCTTGTTGATAAAAAATTCTAGTTTACCTGTACCTGGTTTCTGATTAGTTTAATATTCTGTGTTGTGTTCCTAGAATCAGAGTGTTGATGCTGCCTTCCAGTCTCCTCATGTGCATTTACTCCTATCCATAGCTATATGTGTATAATGCTCGTTTGGCCCAGCCCTCTGTTAGGCCTTTGTCCATTTAAGTATTAGTTCTTAGCTTCTCACAAATGAATTTGATTTGAAACGCTCTGTTGCTTTGTGGAACATAAAGTTAGCAGTACAGCTCTCTCAACCTTGCATACTTGGAATCAGAATGGTGGATGTTACATTCTTGTTGTATCAGCTCTTATTAGAAACAAGCTTTAATATGGCCACTTTTGCCATTTGTGCTTCCCTAACTTTTCCTAGTTGTATCGGATTAGAGACAAAAAGGTAGCCATGGCAGTGAGTCTTACCTCTCTCTGCCTTGCTAAATGGCTCACTTAAGCTGTGTGACTGCATTTCTATTTCTCTTTGCATGGCTACTTTTGGATTAGTGACAGAATTGAGGGAAAGGAAACTCCAAGAGAAGCACTGAAAGAATCCCAAATAGAAATTTCTGTCAAATTTCTGACAGATATCTTGAGCTAGTTGATGGGATTGGAACTCTGTGTCTCTTATGAGATAAGGAAAGATAAGGAATGGTGGGTATTTTATACAGAGTAAATTGCCTCCAGTGCAGTTTCCTGGATTTTTATTAAAACAAATAAAGAGGGGCGCCTGGGTGGCTTGGTCGGTTAAGCGTCCGACTTCAGCTCAGGTCATGATCTCACAGTCTGTGAGTTCGAGCCCCGCGTCGGGCTCTGTGTTGACAGCTCAGAGCTTGGAGCCTGTTTCAGATTCTGTGTCTCCCTCTCTCTCTGCTCCTCCCCTGTTCATGCTCTGTCTCTCTGTGTCTCAAAAATAAATGTTAAAAAAAAAATTAAAAAAAAAAAAAGAGAAGAGCAAACTAGACTATGCACTCTGCAAGGGCAAGGACGGTGTCTTTCTTCTACCGTTGAATCTTTAGCACTTGGCTCTGATTATATATGCAGTAAATGTATAGTAATATTTGAATGGATGTTAACTGGAAGCCATTTTTTTCATCTGTTTCCCACCCCACCCCCACATTTTTTTCTTTCTTTGTTGGAATTTTTATTTTTTTAAGCTTCAACTCTTTGCCCAATGTGGGGTTTGAACTCATGACCCTGAGATCTAGAGTCACATGCTCTACTGACTGAGCCAGCCAGGCCCCCATCTTTATTGGAAAATTTTGTTAAATTGCTTTATTGAGGCATAATTGATCTTCAAAAAGTTGTGCATATTTAATATGTACAACTGGATGAGTTTGGAGATAAGTATACATCCATGAAACCATCACCACAATCTATGCCATAAACATCTCTATCATTTCCCAAAGTCTCCCCCAACCCTCTTTATTATAATAATTGTTATTATTTATTGTTATAACATAAGATGTGCCCTCTTTTTTTTTTTTAATTTTTTTTTTTTTAACATTTATTTATTTTTGAGACAGAAAGAGACAGAGCATGAACGGGGGAGGGTCAGAGAGAGAGGGAGACACAGAATCCGAAACAGGCTCCAGGCTCTGAGCTGTCAGCACGGAGCCCGATGCAGGGCTCGAACTCACAGACTCTGAGATCATGACCTGAGCCGAAGTCGGATACTCAACTGACTGAGCCACCCAGGCGCCCCAAGAAGTGCCCTCTTAACAAAAATTTTAATGGCCTTTTTTTTTTTTTTTTTTTAGCAGTTTTAGGAAAAGTGAACAGAAGGTAGAGATTTCCCATATATTCTCTGTCTCCATTCTTTCATAGCCTGCCCCATTTGTTACAATTGATGGACCTACATTGATTGACACATCATTATTACTCAAAGTCAAAGTTTACCTTAGGGTTCAGTCTTGGTGTTGTACATTCTGTGGGTTTTGACAAATGTATAATGACATGTATCCATCACTTTGGTATCCTACAGAGTAGTTTCATGGCTCTAAAAACTTCTGTACTCCCCTACACCCTGGCAACTACATATCTTTTTACTGACTCCATAGTTTTGCCCTTTATAGAATGTCATATAGTTCGAATCATATAATATGTAGCCTCTTTAGATTGGCTCCTCACACAAAGTAATATGCATTTAAGATTCCTCCATGTCTTTTCATGACTTTATAGCTCATTTCTTTTTAGTGCTGAATAATATTCCTTTGTATGTATTTAGTTTATTCACCTACTGAAGGACATCTTGGTTGCTTCCCATTGTTGGAACATTTTAAAGTAAAACTTGGACACCATGTCATTTTACTCTAGATACTTAAGAAGAAAGCATAACCACAGTGCCATTATCACACTAACAGTAAATCCTTAATATCATTTAATATCCTGTCCATATTCAAATTTTTGGAAGGCCCGTTTATTGCTATAAACAAGCAATAAATAAAATTTTTAACAAAAAAATAATATAAGCCTCTGAAAAAGCAATGTCTTTATCACTAAAACTAAAGAAGGAAATCTCATAGTGTATAATCTTTCAATTGAGTACACTCCTCTTATATATTAATAGCTTGCTTTGTATTGAAATTGTTTCTGCAACTTGCATCTATGAGTCCGGTGCTCACATTCATACAACTCACATTTCCCTCTTCGATCTTTAGAACATGCCCTGGTAGTTGTTATTATAAATGCTAGTAGCAAATATTTATAGAGCTTTTACTCTATGCCAAGCACTGTGTTTTACATGCATTATTTCATGTGATTCTTATGATCCAATGGGGGTAGGTATTATTATATCTCCCTCCAATTAATTTAGGAACTTACTGAAGGTTTCATAGTTAATACATGAGCTGGGATGTGAATTTAAGTCTTCCTGAGCATGCTGTAAGATGCTGATATAAAAAAGGTTGAATGATCTACAACTAACCTTCTAAATTTCCTAACGTATCTGTTGTCTGTTATCTTCCAGGCTGTAAGACTAGAAAGTACTTACCAGAATAGAACACGCTATATGGTAGTGGTTTCAACTAATGGTAGACAAGACACTGAAGAAAGCATCGTCCTAGGAATGGATTTCTCTTCTAATGACAGGTACGGTACCCCAAAAGGAGGATGAGAAGACTCCTTTTTAAATAACCTATTCCAGTTGCCTTTTGAGTTATTACAAAAACATATTTTGCCAATTCTATTCTTAAAGGTCAATGCCTAAAACTAGGGAGCACAAAAGTTATCTTAGCCATACAATCTTGAGGGATGAAAATGATTAGTGAATGTCTTTGATTGTGTTCCTAATTTATCACCTATTCCTCACCTTCCTCTACCCTTAGGTGGTAATGAATATAAAGCAAATGATTTAAACTTCAGTCTCCAGGAATAAAAAGCTACCTTTTCTTTGTAGTTAACTCTATTTTAAGCAGTAATGATTCACATTGCTGATTCTAGGGCACGTACCCTTTAATATAGTGCACCAGTGGGTCTTGGGTTCAAAGAGAGCCCACTTTAACTGCAATCTCTTCTATTTATTCTTGGCCTTACACCTTGCTTTTACCAAATGTTTTACTTCCTTTTTCCTGCTTCTGAGGTAGAAGGGCAGGGTTGGGAGGAATTGATTCTTTAAACTCAGAACAGAACCTTTTATAATCTTGCACCTTTGGCTTTAGCAGTACTTTGCATCCTATATTTAAAGATACCATACACCACTCAGAACCTGGCTCTTTTGTGTCCGTAAGGTTTATTGCTTTCCTTTTTTATTTTCCCACTTCTTCTGGAGAAACCTTGAGAAGACTGTGGAATGTGGCTAAGCAGATCTTTGCACTCCAGATAATAAGCCTCAGGAAATCCTGCCAGATGTCTCAAAGCATTGACTTCCTGGTTCAGGACTAGAATGGAACTGTGGAGTAGCTGGCAGTGTGATCCGGGCCTGGGAGAATTTAGCCACAAAGAGAAGACAGGGGAGTGATTCTAATTGTCCTGATCTTGGGAAGAAAAAAATCACATTTGTCATTAGGTTTCCCAAACAAGTGTTTACCTACACTTGTACAGTCAACCTGAAAGTTATTTGTGGTTTCACGAGGCCAGAGTTGTTACCTTGTATAACTCTTACAGCCTTTAATTGTATGCTCTGAAATTACACAGGTTTATAAACCACATTTCGGTTTTCTCCTGCATGGATTTAACCTCTGGTATTAGCTAAGCAATAGACCTTTCAGAAAGTAAGCATTTATCCTTTTAACTACCTACCTTGCCTACATCATTAGTATTTTAAGACCTCTGATTTGGACTTTTCTCTCTCTAGATCTGCGCTGTCCCATACAGTAGCCACTAACCACTTTGTGACCATTTAAATAAGTTAAAATTAAACAAAATTTAAATGTCAGTCCCTCAGTCACAACTAGCCACATTTCAAGTACTTTGGCTATATGTGGCTAGTGGCTGCCATATTGGACAGTACATGTACAGAACATTTCCATTGTTGCAGAAAGTTCAGTTGGGCAGTGCTACTCTATATCTTATTTCCTTTGGTTCTTCCTGATTCTTCTCTTAGAAACCCCATAAAACAGGAACTGGGATTGCGTGGAAACTTATACTTGAGTCTTCCCCTAGGGATCCAAGGCAACAACTTCAGATTCTCCTGACTCAGCATGTGAGAAATGAGCTGTGTAATCTTATCTCTTTTACTTTGTTCCAAATGTTCCCAGAAATCATAAAGAATGCTTATTAATATGGGTGCCCAATAATTTATCCTCAGTGAATTTCATCTGTCTTCAGTAATGGTCCTGCCTGAATCACATCTGACTAACAAAAGAAAATTTTATTTTATGGAAGACAGAATGTAATGTGAAAAGCTATAGAAACTAGTTTTCATTCTGTTTGGTAACCTCAGTATTATGAATTCCCATCTTCTGTTTGATTAATCTCCTTGGATAATAAAAAAAAGTGCTGCCCACTTCAGAATACTGGCACTCAGGTAATCTAGTATCATTTCTAGCTCAACTGCTGTTGAAGGAATTTGTATCATTTTATATCAGAGAATATAAAAAGTTCATGTTTCAAAATAGCACTAAACCAAAGTAGAACCGATTGTTTATGACAGACATATCTTCCCAAATAGTCCCCAAGATATGATATGCCAATTCATTTAGCCTGTTTACAAGTTCTTTCAGTATTGTGTTATATTTTAAGGAAGACATTTTTATTTAATATGAAATTGTCAAACTGGTTTCCATACAACACCCAGTGCTCATCCCAAAAGGTGCCTTCCTCAATGCCCATCACCCACCCTCCCCTCCCTCCCACCCCCCATCAACCCTCAGTTTATTCTCAGTTTTTAAGAGTCCCTTATGGTTTGGCTCTCTCCCTCTCTTTTTTTTTTTCCTTCCCCTCCCCCATGGTCTTCTGTTAAGTTTCTCAGGATCCACATAAGAGTGAAAACATAACAAATATTTAATATACAGTGTAACCTTGGTTTCCAAATTGCATTGAATATATTTCAAATTATAAAATAATAGAGCTTTTTGGTGTCATTTTGTAATTTTCCTTTGAACCCCCAACACCTTGAAATGTCTGGTACAAATAGGCACTCGATAAATATTTGTTGAATGGGATGAGTACTAAAATAAGTACCTATACTCTAAAGGAGAAAAATCTCATGAAACTCAAGGTAAACTAGATAAAAAATACTAGGTGTGCCTAATTCAGGCCTGTCTTTCCTATCATGTGAAAAAGCTATTTCTTAATGTAAAGAAGGAGCCTGGCCTGAATATAAGCTGAAAATGTGATGTTTGATTCCTACATATCACTGCCTCTTGTCCAAAGTTTAACTGGTGTTTGATCACAAGCTCATATATCACACTCTTTTAGACCTCTGCATCCTCTTCTGTAGTTACTTAATGTCAAGATTTGTCACTAGGCTATAAACGTTTTGTGTTTATACCCAAACTATACTTGTTGCTGAGAACCTGGCTAGGCACTCACTTCAAAAAGAAAAAGAAAAGAAGGAAAAAGGAACTACTCTGAAAATAACCCCCACTCCATCTGAGGACACCATTTTCAAAACAAGTTTTACTTGTGCTCATCTCATCTTCTCAATGAAAATAGTGGTAGAGTTGTCTTCCTCCCCCCTGGACTCTAGCATGATAGCTGTGTGTCTGGAGTTCAGGCCCAGCCTTCCAATGTGGATAAACTGTTGCAATCTTGATTTGACTCTCCTGAACTCTGGAATCATTAGTGGAGGGAGCACTGAGTAACACAGACCAGCAAGCACAGTGCAAAGCATTAGACACAGCCCACCTAGGGAATGGCCTTGGTCAGCCCTGCACTGACTCCCAACAGTCAAAGCTTGATATTCTTCATGTTGTTTTCACTGCATCTTTGTGATGTTTCCTGTCTCTCCATGCCCCCACTTTCAGTTGTATTAGAACACTCACCAAAAATTCATACTCAGCATTTGTTTTATGTGACTATTCATATGTATTGTTTCACTTTAAATACTTAAAATATTTATGATAACTCTATGAAAGTAGGTTTTGTTACCTGCATTTTAAGATGAAGGAATTAAGACAGAGAGGGTAAATAACTTACCAAAAAGAATTGAAATACCGAAGGAGATCAAATCCAGATATTTTGATACAGTGTAAGTGTTTTGTTATGTTTTGGTACTGTGATACACATTTTTAGTGTGTTATTTAATCTTCAAAAGAAGGTGTTTTTGGTTTTATAGATGAGAAAACTGGAGCACAAAGCAATTAAGTAATTTGCCTAAAATTATACAGTTAGTGCCAGAATCTAGGTTCCAGAGCCCATGTGACTCCAGAGCCCGTGCTCTCAACCATAATTTGCTGTTCTGCCTCCCATGTGTACGGTTCCTTCTATACCATGCTGCTCTTCTAGATACATTGGCAGGGAGAGGGCGTCAAAGCCTTTGGGAGACTGGATGGAAGGGGAAATTGGCTTATGGCAACCTTAAGGAGAGAAAGTGGCAGAGGTCCGGGGAAGACTACAGAGAAGTGGTGCAATAGAGACACAATTGAGAACCCATGGCTTTCTTTCTTTTTTTTTTTTTTTAATTTTTTCTTTTTTTACATTTTATTTTTTTGAGAGAGAGAGACAGAGAGACAGAGCACAAGTGGGGGAGAGGCAGAGAGAGAGGGAGACACAGAATCAGAAGCAGGTTCCAGGCCCTCAGCTGTCAGCACAGAGCCCAACATGGGGCTCAAACTCACAAACTGTGAGATCATGACCTGAGCCAGAGTCGGATACTTAGCCAACTGGGCCACCCAGGCACCCTGAGAACCTATGGCTTTCTATCCCAACCTATTCCCTTAACTTAAAGCTAATTTCCTCCCTGAGTTAATATGTGACTTAAATAGGATTTCAGTATACTAGGGCTGTCCTTTTGTTGGTTTGTTAACATTCCTATTCGCTCTGCATCTCAGCAGTGCTGGTCTAGTTCAGTGCACTGTCACCAGGCTCTGTTTTATTTAAGTTGCATTGTGTCTATTTTTTCTCTCTAACTTGATCACAAACCATTAACAATTACTTTTTTACATATTTTAATTCCCTTTCTCTTTTAGACAATTGAATGTGTTCTGATGTTTAGTAAATCTACATAAACTTCAGAATTAAATTTGAGCAAATTATATATTCAGAGGTCTTCAGCAACCAGCAGTAGTTCTTGGCATTAGAAAAAATTTTGGAGGGTGCCTGGGTGGCTCAGTCAGTTAAGCATCCAGCTTCAGCTCAGGTCATGATCTCACAGTTCATGGGTTTGAGCCCCTTGTCAGGCTCTATACTCACAGGTCAGAGCCTGGAGCCTGCTTCAGATTCTCTCTCTCTCTCTCTCTCTCTCTCTCTCTCTCTCTCTCTCTCTCTCTCTCTCTCTGCCCCCCCCCAAAATAAATATTAAAAGAAATTTTTTTGTTGTTGTGTTAGGTGCTGTGACTTTGGGGTGAAACCTGCCAATCACAAGTCAGCATGTGGATTTTTAGACAGTGGCCACTTTCGAGATTGCAATACAAGTTGCTCAGTCAATAAGTTTTCTTTGTTAAATATGTAAGGACCTAATAACCACCTGTTTGATACAGCTCCAGAGCACATGCATTAGGTTGATAGTAATATGATAGAAATTCCTCCACTCCTAACACGCCAGAATTTAGAGCTGAGGGGCTTTATCTTTTGTGTTGAAAGAGTTAATAAAGAACTGCTTCCTAGAATAATAGGCATTATTAACCTGTGGACTGTTTCTTGTCTTGCAGCAGCACTTGTACCATGGGCTTAGTCCTGCCTCTCTGGAGTGACACCCTAATTCATTTGGATGGTGATGGGTAAGAGCTTTCCCTTTTTATTCTCCTACAGAAAGCCAAGGGATGGGTTCCATCTTAGTGCCCATTCATTCAGCTGAATGGGAGGCCCAGTGTGCCCAAGTAAACTGTCATGTCAGCAACTCAGTGAGTCCTTTTAAACTTCTGTTTTGTAAAGTGGAGTAAAAATATAACTTGCCAGGGCCTCTCACTTCTGTTCTTCTAGGCTGGCTACAGTAAGAATCCAAACAAAGAAAAACTAGTTTGTTGGCTCACTCTTTCATCTGAGCATGTGGTACTGTTGCAATGCTCTCCCAGAGGATGATATGTTCTGTTTCAAATAACCTCTTGCTGCCTCTGCCAGCTGTCAGCCTACAGTATAACCCCTTTCCTGTGCCAATTCCTTCCAGTGACCCTCCACCCCCACCTCCTGGTGTTTTTAGAATGTGTCCCCAAGAGACCAAGATGTTTGCTCCAGTTTATAAAACCCAGGTCAGGTTTGCTAAGAACCCACAAGACTTCCAAATAGAAATATACAGCAGAACAGTTTGTCTGTAGCTACAGCTGGGAAACTATATGTAATTTCCTAACTCCAGTGTGGGAGTCCATTCGTTTTGCTTGGTAGATAAAATCAGACAATTTGTTGAAGCTTTTCAGTCAAGCTTTTCAAGTCAACTATACTCCAGTTAACTTCTACATGAACCTGGTGATTTCTTCTACCAAGCCAGCAGTTGTGAGCCTGGGAAATGACCTCAAAAACTCAAAACTGAAATAACCTACTCTCATTTGTGGATTTTTGTCTCATTTTTTTCCTTAGTGGGTTCAGTGTATCAACGGATAACAGAGTGCACATATTCAAACCTGTATCTGTACAGGCAATGTGGTAAGAGGACTTTTAATGTCTCTATGAACGTTTTTAAATATAGTATTAGGGCAATATTTTGTGAATAGCAGTATTTGAAATAGCACAGTTCTCTATGAAAATGCTATATGATCTGTTTGTGTGTTTAAGATTTTGTGTGATCTGTTCGTGTGGTCCTCATAGTTAAAGATGACCTAAGAGTTCAGTTTTCAAATTCTCATAGTGGAAGGCCTTAAGCATTGGTAAACAAGTAAAATTCAGAGATGTTCTTAGACTCTGGAAGACACTTAATGGATCAGATTGCCAATTGGAACAGAGTTTTACAGGGACACATTGACTTAAGTTAGTAACAGTCTAGAGCCAAATCTACAACATTGCAGTACTACAATGCATTAGTGTTGAATTTCTTAAGGTAATCAGGGATATTATTGATGGAGTTATAGGTAGATAAGTTTCCATTTAAATTGCTGGTGACTGTTTGCAAGACTACATAATACAAATAAAGCCTACACATTATAGTTGTCAATAAACATCAGCTGGTGTGCTGATGCTTTGGAGCTACTTAACTATGTGTCAGACAGCGTGCTTTATGTGGATTATATCTAGTCATCACACCAACTCCCCAATATAATATTAGTGGCTCCTTTTTATGGATGAGAAAACTGAGGTTTTGGAAAGGTTACATAACTGGCCTGAGAGTATCTCTTCTATTTAGACAGAATCGACTCTTACTTATTCTCGATTATGTAGAAAAATGATCTCATATAACTAGGGAATGGTGTGACTCTAAGATTTAGTCTATCCCTGAGTTCAGGGATTTGAATTTTAGTTTCTCATTCAGCTGCCTGTTCTGTAGTAGAAGTCCCCCTGAGGAACAGAATGGACAGAATGAAAGCCAACAGGAAATAAAGGAGCCTGAAAAAAGATTCCAGAGAGCTCATTTGCCCCTGAATAACAGGATTGATAGACTTGAGCTGGATAAAACAGAGTCAAATGAGCTTAAGAGTCACCATTTCATGCAGTAATTGAGGTAGAACAGAGTTATGTGTTTAAGCCAGATTTTTAGATTTAGGGCACGTTTCACAGATAAATCTCTCATGGAAAACTTACCTTCTCTGACGAAGACTCCTTTAAAGGCAATTGACCTATATCTGTTCCTAGGTCTCAAGTAAAACCAAACAGCGTAAGTCCCAAAAATGACAGTGTTTTTAGTATATGAAAAGGAGTACAAAGCAGTCTTAATTCATAAGACAGTGAAGATTCAAGTAATAACCTAGTTCAATCTGGGATGTTCTAAAGCAAATTGACTAGTCCTACTTCTGTTAGCTCATTGTAGAATAAAGTTTTTGGTGTACCACATGGGGAGTAGTGAACTGAAAGTCACAGGGAAAAAAAAAAAAATGTATGGATCAAAGCAGCATTTAGACCAGGTGTTTCCTTCATAGAGAAGGTGGTTACTGCAGCCTCCCAATCCTGTATGCAGCTAAAATAACTGAGGTGGCTAATAAGCCTTGAGTGTATTTTAGGGCACTTGCCCCAGACACTTGTGGCATATGCTTTTGAAGCACATGTTTCCTGGATAAAGAAAACATGTGTTGAATATCCTGTACATTGCACTCAGCTGGCCCTTACCTTCCAATCTATGTAATGACACTGAAATTCACTGAGAATTCTCAGAATCTGACAAACTTCTCTTGAGAATTTGGCTTACTTTGAGTAATAGAAAGCATTTTAAAAGATTCTGCAACTTTGTTTTTAGGGAAAAATTTGTTTCCCTGATAAAAATGGACTGAAATGTTTTTCCTTTATTAAATTGGCAACTATTTTCTTTTTTAACTTACAATATATGGGGTTGACAAGGACTTAAGGAACAGACGTTGTCATTTACTATTGGTGGAAGAATAAACTGGAACAGCCTTTCTTAAGGATGATTTGCCAATATGCCTTACCATTTTGCATGCCCTTTTAACCTAGTAATTCTTCTTCTAAGAATTTATCCTAAGGTGATAACCATGGGCGTGTACAAAAATTTTAACCATAAGTGTTGTAATAATAGCAAAAAATGGAAAACAATTTAAATGTCTGAAAAGGAGGAATTAAATTATGGTGCCTCCATGTTACTAAATATAATGCAACCATTAAGAATAATCTGGTTGATGGGACACCTAGGTGGTTTAGTTGGTTGAGTGTCCGACTTCGGCTCAGGTCATGATCTTGCGGTTTGTGAGTTCAAGCCCTGTGTCGGGCTCTGTGCTGACAGCTCAGAGCCTGGAGCCTGCTTCTGATTCTGTGTCTCCCTCTCTCTCTGCTCTTTCCCCACTCGCACTCTGTCTTTCAAAAAATAAATATTTTTGAAAATTAAAAAAGAATCTGGTTGAAGAATATTGACATAGACGTTGGTAAGAAGGTACAAAGTAAAATCAAGTTAAAAGGTATATAGAATGTGATCATATCTTTATTATAGATCTATGCATAAACAAAAAAACTGAAAAGATCTATACTAAAACCTTAACAGTGGTTATTTCTAGGTGGCCAGATTATAGGCTATTTCTGCCTTATACTTAAGATCCCTAAATTTTCTAAAGTTAACATGGATCACTTCTGTTTTGAGGCAAAATTTTAGAAGTAAGATGTAAATAGATTGCCTATAGAATTTTCTCATACTGCCCTCTTCCCACAGGAGACCAGCATTAGCTAACAGCTAATAAGACATTTCTTTTAGCAAATACTGTGCTCCAACCATAAACTAGACATTCTTTTAGGTACTTGAAATATGTCAGTAAACAAAATGTAGAAAGATCCCTGCTTTTATGTAACTGACTTCCTAGCATTTCTGGCTTTAGCTTTTCCCAAGCATATAACCAAAAAGGTACTTTTCAAATAAAAAAATAAAAGTTAAAAAAAAAGGTACTTTTCAGTTTTGTTTACCCTTGGGTTCCTAAGTTCAGAGTCAGAGATTTAATTAGTCTTCGTATAACCAGAGCTATTCTTAGAAAGTAGCTCAAGCATATGAATAAATGGTTTAAAGAGACTGGGAAACTTACGCAGCAAGAATGATAAATGTCATTATGGGAATACAAGCTGGTGCAACCACTCTGGAAAACAGTATGGAGGTTCCTCAAAAAACTAAAAATAGAACTACCCTACGACCCAGCAATTGCACTACCAGGCATTTATCCAAGGGATACAGGTGTGCTGTTTCTTTTTTTTTTTTTTTTTTTTTAATTTTTTTTTTTTTAATGTTTTATTTATTTTTGAGACAGAGAGAGACAGAGCATGAACGGGGGAGGGGCAGAGAGAGAGGGAGACACAGAATCGGAAGCAGGCTCCAGGCTCTGAGCCATCAGCCCAGAGCCTGACGCGGGGCTCGAACTCACGGACCGTGAGATCGTGACCTGAGCTGAAGTCGGACGCTTAACCGACTGAGCCACCCAGGTGCCCCTGGGTGTGCTGTTTCAAAGGGACACATGCACCCCCATGTTTATAGCAGCACCATCAACAATAGCCAAAGTATGGAAAGAGCCCAAATGTCCATCAATGGATGAATGGATAAAGAAGATGTGGTATGTTAGAGTATTACTCGGCAATCAAAAAGAATGAAATCTTGCCATTTGCAACTATGTGGATGGAACTGGAGGGTATTATGCTAAGTGAAATTAGTCAATCAGAGAAAGAAACATCATATGATTTCACTCATATGAGGACTTTAAGAGACAAAACAGATGAACATAAGGGAAACAAATAATATAAAAAACAGGGAGGGAGACAAAACAGAAGAGACTCATAAATATGGAGAACAAACTGAGGGTTACTGGAGGGGTTGTGGGAGGGGGCATGGGCTAAATGGGTAAGGGGCACTAAGGAATCTACTCCTGAAATCATTGTTGCACTATATACTAATTTGGAGTAAATTTAAAACAAAAATTAAAATTAAAAATTAAAAAAAGTAAAAAATAAAGGTTCTAACACCTTAAAAAAAAAAAAAAAGAATGATAAATGTCATTAGATTAGTCCTTCCTGGGCATGAAAGGACATGTCCTCAAGGCTTAGGGACATCTAGCTATGTGTTCTTCGTGGACCCTCTGAGAATCATAGGGAATATATGCTGTAAGATGATTCTGCACCAAAGGAAACCAATCTTTATATAGTTAATATAGTAAATGGTTGAGATCTTTAGTTCTGTAGTGACATAGTACACCCATAGATAGCATGTTCCAACCACAGGGTCATGAGCTCCATAGGTACTTGTTTTTCACTGATGGGTTGTCAGTTCTCCTACCCCCATCTCTAACCCAATCTTAATAATGCATCATATCTTTCAGCAAGAAGTATCTAGCCGAATGCTATGAATAGGTAATATAGTATAATCAGAATCAGAGAATCTTAAATTCCAGGGAATAGATTCTCCAGAGGCCAAATTCTATAGGATCTAAAAATTGAAAGAATTCTGGGTACACATGGATTATTGGCTTTTTGGTATCCCCACAGTTCTACAGTGTTTATTTCCCAATGTATCTTTCAGGTCTGCATTACAGAGTTTACACAAGGCTTGTGAGGTGGCCAGAATGCATAACTACTATCCAGGCAGTCTGTTTCTCACCTGGGTGAGTTATTACGAGAGCCATATCAACTCAGATCAGTCATCAGTCAATGAATGGAATGCTATGCAGGATGTGCAGTCCCACCGGCCCGACTCTCCAGCTCTCTTCACAGACATGTAAGTCAGTTTACTTAGGATCACGGAATTTTTCTGTACTGTGTCCAAAGTGTCGTAAGCAACATGTTCCCCCCTAATCTCTCCTCTTGGAGAATTAATCTTACCAGTGATATTAGTCATTGTCTACACTACACATCTGCCATACAAAGAACCCTATTCTTTCCATCTGCAAAGGCTTTAGGAGTTTCACTCCTGGGCACACTGGAATCTCCATATTAAAAAACTGCAATACCATAAAATCCTATTCAGATTCCACTAATTTGAAATTTGAATTTAAAGGGAGTTAGGCTGGGACGCCTGGGTGGCTTAGTCAGTTGAGCATCCAACTCTGCTCAGGTCATGATCTCACGGTCATGAGATCAAGTCCCATGTCAGGCTCCACACTCAGTGGTCGCTCAGAGTGGAGCCTGATTAAGATTCTCTCTGTCTCCCTCTGCCTGGCTCCCACGTGCTTGCTCGCTCTCTCTCTAAAATAAAATTTTTTTTTAAATAAAAAAATGTAAAGGGAGGTAGGCTGAAGTCTGCCTTTGCATTATCTGTGAAAGAAGCATTTGGTAAGCAAATTAATGACGTAGAGAAGCTTTTAAAGGGATGTTTCTAATGTTTCCAGTCAATTTAAAAGACTGCCTAGGTTGTTATGCTAATTTTAAACTGATTTCTGTTCACGTTTGTCAAAAAATAATTTATAATTCAAGTGTTGGAATCAGCCCCACCTTTGCCTTTTTGGGTCTTTGTCAGGGAGATTTTATTAAATCTCCCTGGTGTACTGTTGAGTTGGATAAAGGCCTGAGGTGGAGATGATGTTTATTTCCTTTTTAGGTCTATGTGTTGAAACTTATGTGACTATTTTGGAAATTAAAAAAGGTGTTTATTTTGCTCTGAACTCATCTCAGCACTTCCAAGGTATTCTACAGCTAGGAAAAAAGAGTAGTTACTTACTGTCTGATCATATAAACCTTCACCTTCAGATTCCTAAAGTCCTATCAAAATAGTTCAGGGGGGTGGAGTTCTTTTGTTTTTTAAGAAAATGCTTAATTTAGATAATAATGTGAACTTATTTTTACTAGAAAAGCTAAAATATCCAAGAATTGTGTGAACAGATCAGTCAAAAAAGCGGTGGAAGCTCTTTTGCATAGGGTGTTACTGATAATAGGACCTCCTTTTTCATTATCCCTAATCCTTTGACTATCCCACAGTAACTGAAAAAATAAGGATTAGTCTGGCTTTCAGAATCTTGGAAAATGTTACTGATTTCATGCTTTGTAGCTGGTTGATGGGTATCAAAGGGATGGATGTCTCATCTGACTCAAAAATGGACATTCTATTTTTTTAAGTTTATTTTGAGAGAGTTGGGGGGAGGGGCAGAGAGAGAGAATCCCAAGCAGCCTCTGAGCTGTCAGCACAGAGCCCAACATAGGACGCGTACCCACGAGATCATCACCTGAGCCAAAGTCAGACAGCCAACTGAGCCACCCAGGTGCCCCGCAAAACTGGACATTCTAAAGCAGACTTGCATGAGAGAGAGAAAACCCTTCTCATTTCTCATGATTTATTGGAGAAAATTTGGGTATTAGAGCAGAAAGAAAGAAAAGGCAAGGAAATTGGCCATTTTCTATCTATATATATCCCCAAGCAAAAAGAGTAATGTAAAGTGTAGTCCCTGGCGCATGGTAGAGGCTCATTAAATGTTAGTTCTTGGTATGTACAACATAACCCCAATTTTAAGATATATTTATATATCTGCCTTAGAAAGAGACTGAAAGCTATAGGTCAGAGTATTGATGATTATCTCTGATGCAGGGATTTTTAGTGATTTTTATTTTTCTTTGCATTTTTATGTATTTTCCAAATTTTTCTCTAGTGAAATTGAGCAAGAAATTGTGTCTGTGTTGTCATGTTTTTTCCATTCCCTCCTCCCTAAATTGACTAGAAAAGCCTAAAAAAGAATGCTGAGCATACAGGGAGAATGTGTGCCAAAATGGATTGAAGTGCTCTAGTGCAAATACAGTTTATATTTTGAAATCCAAGGAAGGGGAAGAAGGGAACATACGTGTGTAGTACCTCCAGTGTATATCAAATATTATGCCAGCCACTTCATACATGGTACCTCATTTAATCCTCAAGAATCTCATGAGGCAGATATTGTCCTCATTTTATAGAAAAGGAAACCTGCTGAGAAAAGGGAAGGAATTTGTTCAAGGTTGTACCACTGGTAAGTAGCAGGGCTCGGATTAAAACCCAGGTGTATCTGCTCCCAAACCACTCTGATCCAAGTGTTGTGAAGGATTAGGAGAAAGATTACTAAACTAGGGAATCTAACTCATGCACATAGGTGGTAAAATTTGTTTTTATCAATATTTTTTAATAAAAGACTGAAATATATAAGTTCCTACCATTAGCTGTGTCTAGGAAAAATCGTGGGGAGCATGATTAAGAATTTTAATCCTGGTCAAGACAGGGATGCCTTGATGGATAGGGAAATGGCACCAGTATTATCTGTATTCTGCAGGGCTCATGAGAAACTAAGAGTCCAAATGGTAGGGAGCCCCAAGGTTGTGAGGTCAGAGCATCCATCTTTGGAGATTACCGAAGCTATTTTTGCAGCCAGTGATAAGGCTTTAGGCAGCAAAGGCAGGCAGGATGCCTGAAGGCTTAGTCCATTTCCATCTCCAAATAAGGAGGTACAGAGCAGATACCTTCTTGAGTAGGTAAGAGGGAAAGATGAGATGGAAAGTGCTCTTTGTCAGCCTCACTCAAATTCTGCATAATATGAAGTAGTGCTTTTAGAGAGAAGCATCCAGTTACATTGAACCAATGTCTTTCTAGTAATTGGAGAGTCAGCTTCCTAGTTTAATTTCCTTTAGTTCCTGGGGTAATTTTATTTTTGAGAGTCAGAAGATTAAGGGAAGTAACATAATCCTGCAGGTAGGGTGTTAGGCTGGGCTGAGAGTGCTGGTTCAACTGCCAGGGTATGTGATCTGTGGTATGTCATTTAACCTTTCAACTGTGTTTGCTTCCTTCATCTGTAAAATGGGGGTAATAATTTCACAGAGATGTTATGAGAACCTTCATGAAAAGGAATGCATTTTGGATGGAAGTCCTCTGGGTAGTTAATTCTTGGAAACCCATTTTGGAAAGAATTTGCCTCATTGAATAAGGCAGAAATCATTCTTTTGTCTTTCCTGTTTTCTAGAACGACAGCAGTGAATGATCAGCATTAGGTGGCATTTTAACCTACAGAAGACCCAGTTCCATAGTGGGTCACAGCATTGTTCTACCCAGCTTGGTATTCTAGTGCAGCAGGTGGTAGCCAGGGGTACTTGATGGAGAAGCATGGCTGTGGTTCTGTGTTAAAGTAGCATACACAGCATAGCCTATTTGTCTTTACTCCTTCATAGATGATTATGCATATATTTAAGGGCTTTTACATGTACAGCCTCTCTATACATGTTTACATTCTATACATTGTGCAAAGAAAGTTTCCTCAATTACTTTTTTTTTTTTTACCATACCTTCAGAATATAAATTTTTGAGGGTAATAGAGGGAAGGTCTGCCAGTTGGGAAACATAATCAAATGGTATGTTCATTAAGCTAGTCAAATGCCTGCCTAAGAAAAAAATCACCATTTCTCTCTTCTCAGACCAACTGAACGTGAGCGAACAGAAAGATTAATTAAAACCAAATTAAGGGAGATAATGATGCAGAAGGATTTGGAGAATATCACATCCAAAGAGGTAAGAAACCTTGAACTCCTGTTCCAAGGCTAGCAATGGAATAGCAGGTGTGGGGTTAGAAATAGTGAATGACTGGGGTGCCTGGGTGACTCAGTCAGTTAAGCGTCCAACTTCGGCTCAGGTCATGATCTCACGGCTCATGGGTTCAGGCCCCGCATTGGGCTCTGTGCTGACAGCTCAGAGCCTGGAGCCTGCTTCCAATTCTGTGTCTCCCTCTCATTCTGCCCCTCCCCTGCTCGCACTCTGCCTCTCTCTCAAAAAGAAAAAAAGAAAATTTTAAAAAGAAAAAAAGAAATAGTGGTTGAAAGTACAGAGGCACTTTCCAGAGAAGTAAAATATGTCCTCTTTGTTTCAGATACGAACTGAGTTGGAAATGCAAATGGTGTGTAACTTGCGAGAATTCAAGGAATTTATAGATAATGAAATGATAGTGATCCTTGGTCAGATGGATAGTCCTACACAGATATTTGAGCATGTATTCTTGGTAAGTCTCAGGCTGCTTTAAGTGATGTGCTGAATCTAGTCCATATTATATTTAAATAAAATGTAACTTAAATTTAAAACAAAGGTAATAAATACTCAAACTTCATTACTTCCTAGTTTTTTGCTACATTTTACTGTTATCTGTGCTCTTAGATTATTTACATCTATTGTATGGTGGAAATGTTATCTAGTAGTATGCTTCTGCTCATCTCTTCCCAGTTCCTCATTCAGTGACATCAAGGATTAAAATTGACTGGTCAGGGGTTGCCTGGGTGGTTCAGTTAGTTAAGCGTCCAAGTCTTCATTTCTCAGTTCAGGTCATGATCTCCCAGTTGTGAGATTGAGCCACTCATCACCTCTGCACTGATAGCGCTGAGCCTGCTTTGGATTTTCTCTCTCCCTCTCTCTCTGCGCCTCCCCTGCTCATGTGCATGCTTTCCCTCTCTCTCTCTCAAAATAAATAAATCTTTTAAATGATGGGTGGGAGGGGCGCCTGGGTGGCTCAGTCGGTTAAGTGTACGACTTCAGCTCAGGTTATGATCTCACATGTGAGTTCAAGCCCCATGTCGGGCTCTGTACTGACAGCTCAGAGCCTGGAGCCTGCTTCCGATTCTGTGTCTCCCTCTCTCTCTGTCCATCTCCCACTCACACTCTGTCTCTTTCTCTCAAAAGTAAATAAACACTAAAAAAATTTTTTTTTAAATGGGTGGAAAAATTTAGACCAAGGAAGTAGGCAAATGCTATAAATCATGCCCTTCTTCCACCCATCGATTGTTAAGTATCTCGTCTGTTTTTCATGACAGTCAAAAGTCCAAAACGGGAGCCTGGGTGGCTCAGTCGGTTGAGCATCCAACTCTTGATTTTGGCTCAGGTCATGATCCCAGGGTCATGAGATGGAGCTTTAGGGTGGAGCCTGCTTGAAATTCTCTCTCTCTCTATCCTTCTGCTCCTCTCCCCCACTTGTGCACTGTTTCTCTCTCATTGTTTCTCTCTCTCTCTCTCTCTCTCTCTCTCTCTCTCTCTCTCAAAAAAAAAAAAATAGTCCATAATAGTTTTATACAATGTATCCAAATAGAATGATCCTTTGAGGTCATCACTCTTTCAAATCTGCCAAATTTGCCTAAGGTCTAATATATCTGAGCAGAGCAGGTGGGAACTACTTATAACTGAGATGCTATTGGACTTTTAAACATTTGGAACCTTATAGCCACATTTTGAGTTCCCCAAATACTTTTGTGATTGCTAAAATTTCAGTGACTTAAAATTGTTTTTTGTGGTTCCTGAACATTTAATGACCTGCGGTTAGCCCAAGGACACCTTTCTGACTGATGGATTGGGAAACCTTCTGCAATCCTAAGACCCATTTTCTTCCCAAATGTTAAGAGTTTTAGTTTTCATCTATACATGGTAGTGGGAATGAGGTTAAAAGGGTCATTAAAATCAGTGGGGAACGTCAAAACTTTGTTTTGTTTCCACTTCCCACACACTTTGACCAAAAATGCTAATAACCAGAAACTAAATTGATTTGGTTTGAATTTCACTTCCTTTCTCCGGTAAGGACATTTGTGAAATGACTAGAAGCTGAGGAACAGGAGATAAGAGGAATAAATGCACAGCAACTGGCTAAATTGGATCATCTCACCCTGAATATTCAAGAGTTTATGTCACCAAGCAGTCAGATTTTATGCCATTGAAGGCTTGTGCCCTGAATTAACTTTTTGACGCTCTGTGTGTGCTTGTAGAGTGATTCACAGTGGTGTATAGCTATGAAATTACTCATGAAAAGCTGTGAGCTGGAAAAGGAACTTTTTTTCCATTACTTTAACTTGACCAATGTGTGGTGCCATGTCTAAGTGTAGATCATACTACAAAGCTGTCATTGACCTTTCCATTTGTAAAGCACTTGACTTTGTTGTCTTTTGTGTGTACCTCCACAAGGGTTCCCTGCTGTTGTATTATTGGAAAGAATTTTTGTGTTCTCTATAGAAAACTTATGAGTCACTCATTCAAATGGATCCTGCCCCTGACTGTGTCTATGTAACATGACTAATTTTTATGAAGGGCAAGTGCCTGTAGCCAAAAATAGCTCATGTTAGAAAGTGACCAGAGCTATAAACTTGGAAGTCACTTTTCCATTAGCTTATATTTTAATACCAAAAAGGACGTAGACATGATGACTATGAAATATAATTAATATCTGACTATTCAACCTGTTTAACTTCAGGTATACTTCCCTGTGTCTCTGATGCCACCCGCTCAAGAACTACCTTCTCCTTGACTTATTTTAGGACAAATAGAGAAAATTTAATAGTACTCTTAGCAGAAAAAACAATCCAGTTCTTCCCAGACTAGAGTCCCTAATCAAATGCATTTCAGTATTTCTACCAGTATATTGATCCTGTTATTTCGTGATTATTGGCATATTCTTCTGTCTTGGGTGTTTTTACTTATTATAAAAATGATTCATGATCATTATAGAAAGCTTAGACTGCTTATTAGTGAGCTACACAAAGTCCATTCTTTTCTATTTATTTTTTTATTGAAGTATAATTTAATTACCATACAATGTAATGTTTCAGGTGTACAACATTGTTGATTCGACAGTTTTATACATTACTCAGTGCTCACCACAATAACTGCAGTCACCATCTGTCACCATACGACATTATTACAATATTATTGACTGTATTTCCTATCCTGTACATTTTCATGTCTGTAATTTATGACTGGAAGTTTGTAACTCTTGAACTATTTTTTTAAGCTTATTAATTTATCTTGAGAGAGAGAAAATGCAAGCAGGGGAGGGGCAGAGAGAGGGGGACAGAAGATCTGAAGCAGGCTCTGTGCTGACAGTAGAGAACCTGTGGGGCTCGAACTCACAAACCATGAGATCCTGACCTGAGCCGAAGTCAGACGCTTAACCAGCTGAGCCACCCAAGTGCAGAAGTTTGTAACTCTTGATCCCCTTTATCTATTTCCCCATCCAGCTTTCCTCTGGCAACCACCAGTTCGTTCTCTGTATTTGAGTTGGGTTTTATTTGTTTGCTTTTTATATTCCACATATAAGTGAAATCATATGATACTTGTCTTTCTCTGACTTATGTCACTTAGCATGATTATTGGCATATTCTTCTGTCTTGGGTTTTTTATTCATTACAAAAATAATTCACGTTCATTGTAGAAAAGTTAGACAATTTCAGAAAGCTATAAATAACATAACATTTGCTCATCACCAAAAGAGGTAAGCACTGATATCTTTTGTTATATTAGTCTTTTTTTATTTTTTTAATATGTATCTATAGATTTTTGAAAAAGGGGAAATCTCAGCTTCACATATAATTCCATTTTCTAGGAAATGGACATGTTCTCTCCATTCTGAATATTTCTCTTATTTGGGAAAAACTTTCAACTGGAGAATTCTGAAATTTAACTCTTATGCACAAAATGGGTACATGAACACTTCTTCCCCAATGGCTTCCTCCCCTTGTTTGAACCACCATATCCTATATCCAAACCCCTGTCTCTTCTCCAGTGAGTCTGTGCTCTGCTGGCTTTTCCAGCAATTGACACGGAAAAAGGTCTTATCCAAGCTGCAAGTGGTGGTGTTAGTTTTCTGCAAAGTCATTTCATC
This sequence comes from Panthera pardus, assembly GCF_024362965.1. Taxonomy (NCBI): domain Eukaryota; kingdom Metazoa; phylum Chordata; class Mammalia; order Carnivora; family Felidae; genus Panthera; species Panthera pardus. The sequence goes on from NW_026526876.1 coordinate 57,336,583, forward strand.
TTGTGCTTAGCTGCCATGCCTGGAGTGCAAAGCAGATTGCGTGAAGGGAGGCAGCAGGATTTTTCCCCTCCCTTCAAAAGAATGCTCAGCTCTGCAGTGCACTGCACAGAGATGTTTATTTAGAAAGGTGTCCAGCTGGTATGGAGAAAAGTATAGAGCATAGTTTAAAGAAAACCTTCAGCAAGAAGAGAGGATTGATTGGTTGGAAGCCAGGGCATTTCCAGAAAAAGTTCTTCCACATCCTTAAGAGTGTACCACTTCTCTGAGCTGGAAGCCTTTGCCCAATCAAGTCTTAATATCAACAGCTCTCCTGGATGTTGTCCCATTGGCTGAGAAAAAGCTAAATGTGAACAGAGACCCTTTGCTGAAAGGCAGGCAGCTTTCTTAGTTGAACAAGGGAAACAGGAATATTGGACACAACCAATAATTTTGTTCATGAATAAAAAACTAGTTGATTTTTATTGCTGATTGTAATATTTTTCAATATTTGACATTACAGCTCCTTTTAAAATAATGTTTCATTTCCAAAGAAAAATTAAGCCTCAAATTGTAGTTACTTCTGTAGGTGCAGAGAAATGGAGGGTATATGAACAGATAGAACTTAAAACAGATGGGCTATTTTAATCCTTCATGATTTTGTCCCTCACCTGAAGATGTATAGCATAAACTTTTCTCGGAAGGAAAAATTAATTAGAGATGTTGTGCCTGGTTGTCTCAATAATTTGATTCACAATATTGAGGCTGTTGGTGTCGTATGATGAAGAAGATATGGACAGGATACCAATCCCTGGAGATGATATCACGTTATACTGATCCTAGCAGAACCCCAATACAGTCTTCCTTTAGGTGCTATAAATGTGCTCTCTTCTATTTTGCTTGGAACATTTGGACCCTCACAAGGCTATTTCCTGAGGATGACATTTGAGAAGAAATTAATCACTTGGGGGCGCCTGGCTAGCTCAGTTGGTAGAGCGTGCAACTTGATCTCAGGTCATGCGTTCGAGTCCTACATTGGGCGTGAAGCCTACTTAAAAAATATTTATTTTTAGAAAGAAAGAAAGGAATTAATCACTTGGGTCTCTGGGAATGGCACAGTATAGGGGAACAAGAGTGAAAGATGGAAATGAACTTACTTAAGAATGTATTGGGGCGCCTGGGTGGCTCAGTCGGTTAAGCGGCCGACTTCGGGTCAGGTCATGATCTCGCGGTCCATGAGTTCAAGCCCCGCGTCGGGCTCTGTGCTGACAGCTCAGAGCCTGGAGCCTGTTTCAGATTCTGTGTCTCCCTCTCTCTGACCCTCCCCCGTTCACGCTCTGTCTCTCTCTGTCTCAAAAATAAACAAACGTTAAAAAAAAAAAAAAAAAAAAAAGAATGTATTATAGTCCCAAGATTTCATCTTACACTTCAGTAAGATTAGAATATACTTTGCATAATTACATAGAACATAGTGGAAAAACCCCTTGGAATTGTGTCATTGTAAGCCTGAGAAGCATGGAGGAAAAAAATAGATGGAGTCTGTGGAGGGCCCCAGGTGGCTAATATGCATGGCATTTATATTGAGGACAGAAAAGTAATTACACCACATAGACTCCAGTTCTTTCTTTCAAGTTGAACCTGAAGCAACCCTAAGCACAACCCAAGTCACGTTATATGGACTTCACTGAGTCAGTCAGTAGCCAAAGCTTTTAATTTCTTTTGTTTCTGGATATGTGCCATTTCAGATTGTCAGATTGAATTTTCTCTGGACAGGTAGATGAAAACCATGGACTTTTCCCATCGCGTAAGGGTTATTTCCATCTAGCTGGACAGAGTTCCACAGAGGATTTAGATTTCTAAATTAAGAAGTGAAGTGGTCACATTTCCCTGGCTACCGTTTAGCCACTCAACCCTTATGGCTTGCTTCTGTCTCCTTGAATCCTTTATAGTTCTTAACCTCTTTCTTTGGTGTGGGAGCTTATTTCCTAAGGTTGAGCACAGAGCCTTCAGAATGTCCCATATTTTTTTAAGGCAAGTCAGCTGAGCCCTGGTCTGTAGAAAATATCAGTTGTCCATTAGTCCATTTACCTAAATGCACCTTCACAGCCTCCTTGATCTGTCTCCCAGTTCAACAGCCAAATTAAATTACATATCACTTGTAATACAATGATAGTGCTTGCATAACACTTTACAGTTTCAGAGTGTTTCATTTATTTGTCTTATTTGATCATTCATTCAACAAATATTTGTTGACCCTCTCTTTTGTACCAGACAAGAGGCTAGATATTTGTGCAGTCTGATCTAATTCTACAAGGAGAGGGGCGCCTGGGTGGCTCAGTCGGTTAAGCGTCCGACTTCAGCTCAGGTCACGATCTCACGGTCCGTGAGTTTGAGCCCCGCATCGGGCTCTGGGCTGATGGCCCAGAGCCTGGAGCCTGCTTCCGATTCTGTGTCTCCCTCTCTCTCTGCCCCTCCCCCGTTCATGCTCTGTCTCTCTCTCTGTCTCAAAAATAAATAAATGTTAAAAAAAATTTTTTTTTAATTCTACAAGGAGGGAGTAATGAATCCTATCAGATAGATATTCATGGAAGGCCAATGAGATAAAGACACAAAAGTGACCCCTGGGTTAGACAATTAGAAGAGGTCATTAGTAACATTAGCAATAGTAGTGAGGGCAAAAGCCACAGTGCTGTGGGTTGAGACTTATGGGAAATGAGTAATCAAAGAAGGTATTAGATTATATTTCTATGAATGTTGGCAAGGGATTAGATTTCTATGAATCTTGGCAAGGGAAGGGAAAAAAGGAGAGTGTCTAGAAAAGAATTCATGATGGAAAGAGAGTTTTTCCATTTTAATATGGGTGAAACGTTTTGGGTTTGTTTTGTTTTGACAAGGATGGGGAGCAACAGGGACTTATAAACAATAGAAACTTCTCAAAGTTCTGTAAGCTAAAGTCTGAGATCAGGGCACCTGCATGGTCAGGCGACAGCCATCTTCTGGGTCATTAACTTCTCTGTGTGTTCTCACAGGCAGAAGGAATTAGGAAAAACTTTATAATTTGAGAATGTACCCATTAGGTATATAGGACTAGGGTGGGAGGAATGTTCCATTTTATGGATAAGGAAAGTGAAGACAGGTTAAGCAGTTTGCTCAGTGCCCCACAGTAGAATGGGGAGTTGAGATTTGAACCTGAGTCTTGTAATGCTAAATTCCATTTCATACATAATTCGAAAATAGGTAAATTATTTTAAATGTTTGCCTTTTCAAAAGAGATGAACAGATAGTCCAAAGATAGAAAATGAGCCTGAAACATTGAAAAGTTGCTCACTTTTAAGAGAAATGCAAATTGAAATTACACTGAGGTAACATTTTACACCTGTCAGACTGGCAGAAATTCAGAAGCCTAACCCCAGGTTTTGTTGGCAAGGCTCTGGGGAAAAAAAGGGGCACTCTCCCTACATTGCTATGGGAATGCAGATTGTCTCAGCCTCTGTGGAGAGGAATTGAGCAATGCCCAACAAAACTGCTCATTGGCTCAACAGTCTCACTTCCACAGATATGAAACATCATTCACAGGAGACTAGGTGAATCAACTATTCTATGACTATCCAATGAAGTGCTATGTAGGTGTAAGAAAGAGTAAGGAAGGTCTCTGAACTGTGCTGTGGAGTGGTTCTGAGGCTATATTGTCAAGTGAAGCAAGCAAAGAACAAACATATGTATTGTATACTACTTTTACATAAGGAACAAGTGATAATAAGGGCGTATTTGCTTAGAACATAGGTAGAATAAACCGGAAACTAGTTACAGTGGTTTCTCTTGGGAAGATTGGAGTAGGAGTGAGGGTTCAAGTTTACCTTTTAATAAACTTTTGACTTTCAGTCTTATGAAAGTTTTGCATATTCAAAATCAAATGGAAAAGAATGGAAAAATCACACCCTAAAATTGAATACAAACAGGAGCAAATGAATCCAAATGTATATCAAATGGGTAATTTCACAGAAAGAAATTAATTCAAGTAACTTTCAGCATTATATTCTGACTTAACCTCTTCATGGGAAGAGGAAAAAAAAACTGCAAAGAAAGAAAAAAATGTTTGAGAGAGCACGAGTCCGTGTGGGGCAGAGAGAGAGAGGGAGAAAGAATCACAAGCAGGTTCCACACCATCATTGCAGAGCCCAGTGCGGGACTTGAACTCACGAACCATGAGGTCATGACCTAAGCTGAAGTCAGATGCTTACTCAACCAATTCACCCAGACACCCCAGAAAATTTGAACTTAATGGGTTTGTAATTGGTGTAATTGGTATTGGAAAAATAATGTTGAAACTATTTTGTAAATAGAGCAAATGAGTTGTTGGAAACCAAGGTTATCCCAGTGGAATAGGGAGCTATAAATGATGGCAAAGGGGCAAGAAAGAAAGGAAGTACCTTGTGGTGTTAAATTTGAACTGGAGGTACCAATGTAAATTCAATATTTTTTTAAAAAATATTTCCTAGCTCTGTCCACTGGAAAGTTTAGAAGCAATGATCCATACTTCTAAACATATCTAATTAATGTCCAGATCTTGATTACAAAATACCATTCTTTGCTAAAACCAGGACTCCTTGGGGAAATGGCTAATTCCACTCACAGAGTGATTCTGGAACAACTCTTAAACTAGGAAGCAAGGAAGTAGTGGGGTCAAAGACTAGTGGGGTCAATATCAAAAGGAGCTTGCTTACTTGAAGAGATTCCCACTGGCCAATTCAGGACAATTTGAGTGTCAAAAAAAATGGTAGTGGATAAAAACATTCTAAATGCAAAAAGAATTCAAGAGTTCAGAGTGTGGAAGGAATGATTAGGTGAAGCTCTCCTTTACAGAAGAATGCAGGTAGGAATGCAGAAGGAATGATAAAATTAGAAAACTACCATTTTGTAAACCTCCAGTAAAGTAATTTGGGCAAGGTCAGCAGCTGATGCCAAAACTATAGAGTAAGAGATTGTTGTGAAACAGGATATTCACATGACTTCAGAAATCACTAATACTGGGGCACCTGGGTGGCTCAGTTGGCGAGGCATCAGACTTCAGCTTAGGTCATGATCTCGCAGTTTGTGGGTTCAAGCCCCACGTCAGGCTCTGTGCTGACAGCTCAGAGCCTGGAGCCTGCTTCGGATTCTGTGTCTCCCTCTCTCTCTGCCCCTCCCCGACTCACACTCACTCACTCGCTTGCTCTCTCTCTCTCTCTCAAAAATAAACATTAAAAAAAAAAAAAAGATCATTAATACCTATAGATAACTAGTAATTGTAAAGGAACCTTTACAATAGTGGGATGTGGCAGATACAAGGGAACCTAGCAAGAATTCAAACTCAGCATGACAAATAATGAGACAAACTGACATTGTGTGCCTCAAGATTTCATGCAATAGGAAATACACAGCATCATCCTTGTAATATTCTTGCCAAGAATGTTTGACCTGAATCTAATCAGCAGGAAACAAATCAGACAAATCCAGATTGTGAAGAGTTCTCCAAGATTACAGACCTGTAGTCTACAAAAATGTCATCATGAAAAACAAAGTCCGGGTGGACTGTCCAAGGCCAGATTAAATGAGAAAGAGACATGGCAACTAAATGCAAAGTATAATTTTTTTAATGTTTTATTTATTTTTGAGAGAGACAAGTATGAGCGGGGGAGGGGCAGAGAGAGCGGGAGACCCAGAATCTGAAGCAGGCTCCAGGCTCTGAGCTGTCAGCACAGACCCCGACATGGTGCTCAAACCAGGAGATCATGACCTGAGCCAAAGCCAGACACTCAACCAACTGAGCCACCCAGGCACCCCTTGTAAAGTATGATTCTTGATTGGATGAATATAAAGAATAGTTTGAGAGGTCAGTTTTTGAAATTCAAATATAATGTATTAGAATATCATTGTGTTAGTGTTCTCTTTCTTAGTTGTAAAAATGGGAATAGGAAAATGTTCTTGTTCATAAGCAATACATGGTCAAGTATTGAAGTGTCATGATTGCTCAAATTACTTTCAAATGGTTCAGGAGAAAAAAGTATGATATATACTGAAAGAAAGGGAAGAGAGAAAGCAAATGTGGCAAAATATGAAAAATTGATCTCCAAATAATCTGTACAACCCTCCCTTTTTTAAGTTTTGCATTATCATATTTCCCTCATTTAACAGAAGCTACTATTTAGCTATCCTTTGATGTAATATAATACACTAGAAAGAATGTGGGCTTTAGAATGAAATCTAGGTTTAATTCATAATAATGCCACTTTGTTCATTTAACACGTTTATTCAGTACCTACCAGGTGCCAGGCACTCACTGTTCAGGGGTTTCCATAGGCAACAAGCTGTCCTCAGGAAGCTTATATTATAGTGGAGGAGAGAGGTAGTAAAGAAACTAATAAATATACAAGTAGAAATTGTGATACATACCTTTGAAAGAAATAAGAATACTATAAACCAGAAAAACAGATGACATTTAACTTAATTGGAGTATGATCAAAGACAGCTTTCCAGAGTATGATCTTGAGCAAAAATTATTTGAATTCTATGGGAGTTGGTTTTCTTATCTGTAAAAATGAAAATAACTTTTTTACACTTTCATTTGTGAAAACTAATTGTTATAACATACGAAGTACCTGAGTTACAGAGAGGAAATGTGATAGATGTTATTGGATCTGCTTCTTCCCTCATATGACACCTTTTCAAATATTGTATTTTGTTCATTTGCTAATACTCTCTAACCTTGTTTTTTTGGTTCCACAGGGCTCTGAATGGAATGCCTCAAATTTAGAGGATTTACAAAACCGAGGGTAAGCACACACAACAGTTGCTTTCAACCCCATGACTGAAATCACTGTTTGTTCTTTACTTTTTCCTGTTAAATATGGTGTCAGTGAGTAACTTTAAGCTTAAGAGTTGCTTCCAGTTGATTCTAATCAGGTGGAATCTAATAAAAATTTAAGTGGCTGTTATCCCACTGCTTCATCCAACACCTCCTAAGAAAGATCTTCTGTTTCAATGGAAAGGCTTTCCAAAACAGATGTGCATGTCTTTTGCACTGTTTTAAAACCAAATGTAGTTATTGGTCCCTTTTGTTTGTTTTTAGAACAGTTTGAGGTTCACAGCAAAATTGAGGGAAAGGTACAGAGATTTCCCATATCCCCCTGCCGCCACACATGCATAGCCTCTCCCATTAACACCATCCCCACCAAAGGGGTTGCATGTGTTAACAATTGATGAACTTACATTGATACATTATAATCACCCAAAGGCCATATTTACTGTACAGTTCACTGGTGGTGGTGTACATTCTGTGGCTTTGGACAGATGTATAATATCGTGCATCCGTCATTATGGTATCATACAGAGTATTTTCAATGCCCTAAAAATCCTCTTCTGACCATTTATTCCCACTCCCACTTCTGGCAACCACTGATCTTTTTACTTGTCTTCATAGTTTTACCTTTGGTTCCTATTTTTTATGTAAGAGTACACAGAACTGCATATGTTGGGTTCACAGCTATTCATCAACATTTATTGATCATTTTCTGTGGACTAGGTACAGTGCTAGATACTAGGAATCCAAAGAAAAATAAGACTCAGTCCCATCCTTTTTTAGTAAGGTGCTTGAAGTCTAAGTAGTTTTTTGTTTGTTTGTTTTTAAGATTTTACTTTTAAGCAATCTCCATACCCAACGTGGGGTCGAACCCACAACCCCAATTTCAGGCATTGCATGTTCCACAGACTGAGCCAGCCAAGTGCCCCTAAGTAGGTTTTAAATATAAAGTGGACAAGCTTCTGAAATTGAACAAGAATACATTCTACCTTGTATTAAGAAATGTGCCCCTGAGCAGCATGGTTATTGAGTTTGATTGTAGCTGTTGAGACGACCATGAACATTCAGCAACCAAAAAGCTGCCATTCTTCTAACCTTTTTACTTCTTAGCTAATACCTAAATTTTTCATTGAATTTGGCCTTAGGAGGCCAAATTATCCCAGTAAAAGAAGAGAAAGTCATGTCTGAAAATTGGCCACACGTAACTTGATTGTGGACAGCGATCAGACCTACTGAAACCCAGAAGTAGTGATGGCTGCCTGTTTTCTCAGCTGTAAGTCAGCCTTCTGGTTATCTTTAACATGATTAGATACATACTCCCTACTTCTCCCTCAAAAGAAAGATATATCCTAATTGTTAACGTGAATTTGGGACAAGACTTAAGCCAAAGAATTATACAAAGAGTTCTTGGGTTGAGAGAAGGGGGCCTGTGAATCTGGTTATTACTTAATTTAAGATATGAAAATAAAGAGAACTTAGAAATTTTAAATTGATTAGAATTGAGTCTAGAGTTCTTGAAAATAGAGACTGTATCTTAGTTTTGTGTAAAACGTACGTCTACCTTACTCAGAGCTTTATACCAAGGGGGTGCTCAGTAAATGTGAAGGAATAATAGAAAAATTGACTGACTTGCCAGAAACTAGCACAGAGATACAGTATTTTCTGAGACTTGATGCAGCTGTTGCCTGGCAAATGCATTGAAATTACATCATGCATACATCTTTGAGTTTAGAATACACTTTGACAAGATCAGTGGAGATGATACCTGTTCATCTCATTTACTGCTTAAAATGCTAAATTATAAAACACAGATGATCTATCTTAAAAAACAGTATAGTTAGATGCTCAGACATCTACTTAGATCTTGTTTCATAAATTCACCGGTTCTTAAACTCTTGTGGATTAAGAATTACAGTTACAAAACATGTATACTGCCCCTTGTGGATGATTTAAGGGATATTCAAGTTTAATTTTTACATAAGACCATTTTCACCCAATCTTACTGACTTCAGAACCCCAAGTAAAGTGCTACTCCATATAGAGGTGGCAAACAAATTTCAGGGGGTGCTAATCTCAATTGGTAGTGGCTGTGTAGAGTTCTGTAATGAATAGGATTGGGAAACCTTGTACTGCCGTAATCTATTACTAAAGTATGGGATTAGAGGTGGGAGGTGGTTCCATTTTTGTTTTAAATAAAATAAGCGTGCTTTCCTTTTTTTTTTTTCTGACCATTATATTGAGATAAAATTCACATATAGTTCACTCATTTAAAATGTATACTTTGGGGCACCTGGATGGCTCATTTGGTTAGGTGTCCAACTCTTGATTTCAACTGAGGTTATGATCTCATGGTTCATGGGTTCGAGCCCCACATCAGGCTCCAGGCTGACAATGAGAAGCTTGCCTGGGATTCTCTCTACCCCTCCCCAGCTTGCACATGCTCGCTCGCTCTCTCTCTCTCTCTCTCTCTCTCTCCCTCTCTCCCTCCCTCCCTCTCCCCCCCCTCCCTCTCTCTCCCTCCTTCTCTCCCTCTCTCCCTCTCTCTCCGTCTCTCTCCTTCTCTCTCCCTCCCTCCCTCCCCTCCCTGCCTTCTGTCATCCCTCTCTCAAATAAATATACTTTAAAATGTACACTTAAATGGTATTTATTACCATGGTATTAATTTACATTTTTTTAACCCGAAAAAGAAATCCTGTACCCTTTTTCCCCCAGCTTCTAGAAACTACTAATCAGTCTACTTTCTGTCTCTATACGTTTACCTATTCTGGACATTCCATTTAAATGGAATCATATAATATGTGGTTTTTTAAGAATAGTATCTTCCAGGGCGCCTGGGTGGCTCAGTCGGTTAAGCAGCCGACTTCGGCTCAGGTCATGATCTCGCGGTCCGTGAGTTCGAGCCCCGCGTCGGACTCTGTGCTGACAGCTCGGAGCCTGGAGCCTGTTTCAGATTCTGTGTCTCCCTCTCTCTGACCCTCCCCTGTTCATGCTCTGTCTCTCTCTGTCTCAAAAATAAATAAACGTTGAAAAAACAATTAAAAAAAAAAAGAATAGTATCTTCCACTTAACATTATATTTTCAAGATCTATCAATGTTGAAACATGTATTAGTAACTTCATTCCCTTTTTTATTGCCAAGTAATGTTCCATTGTTTGGAAATACCACATTTGTCAGTTGATGGACATTTGAGTTGTTGCCACTTTTTAGCTATTAATGTATGAATGCTGTGACCATTCACACACAAATTTTGGGGTAGACTTATGTTTTCATTTCTTTTGGATTTATACCTCAGAGAGGAATATGCTGTAGAGTAACTGTACATACTGTTTTCCACAATTGCGTATGCTTGCTTTTTAAATTAAAAAGGAAAAAAATTCTTTGTAGTAATGGACTTTGATGCCGAGATTCAAATGTTTCAGAAAAATTTTGATCTCTGGAACTTAACCACAGAATTGGTTAACTATGACTCTCTCTCTCTGTCTCTCTGTAGTCATTTCTCTGACTTCAGAGATTGGGTTTGTAAGAACCCATGTGTAGTTCTAAGAAGGAAGCGGCTTCTACAGAGAGAAATAAGTAAGTCTGTGTTGTGTTGCTGGAGTAAACTCCAGTATTGTTTAAGTCCACACAGCACTGAGAAAAGATAACCCTGTGGCAAACTAGACCCAAGCATTTATTGAAGTTGTGCAGTGAGAGAGAGAGAGCAGAAGAAATTTATGATACAGAAACCCTTTTCTGCAAGCCTCTCGGTATGGGAGAACTCAGACACATCTCCTGCTGTGGTGGCCAGGAATGCAGCTTAGAGAGTTAAGAGAGTTTTAGGTCCAACTTTCCTCTGACCCTCCCATCCCTCACCTCTTTTGCCTTTCTTGTAGTTTAGAGAGAGTAATAGAGCAAAATCTGACATTTAGAAAGGTAAAGGAGATTTTTCCCTTTCCTGGTTTTTTTTTTTTTTCCTTGAGGTAGATGTTAATAGTCGTGATTTAATACAAATGACTTCCAAAGAATAAACTATCTTTCTGGTAATTTTAACAACTCAAGAGGAACCTAGTAGTAGAGCCCATATTCTCCCTTGGTTTCCTCACAGGGTGCGCTATATCTTGAATGTCACTCGAGAGATAGATAACTTCTTCCCAGGAGTCTTTGAGTATCATAACATCCGCGTATATGACGAAGAGGCAACGGATCTCCTGGCTTACTGGAATGACACTTACAAATTCATCTCTAAAGCAAAGTGAGTAATGGTCCCACACACATATTCTGACCTGTGTTCCTTGTGCACCATCCATGGGTGAGGCCTAAAGCTATAGATAACCTGCTTGACTATACTCAGGGAGAAGAAAGTAAAGAGAAAAAGGACACTGAGATTCCTTAATCCTAGGGAAGAGTTGACTAGAGACTTCATCCTTTTCCTGTAAGTAGATGAAGCCCCTGGAAGAAGATCACCTCATGTTGACTGTTTCCATTGAGCACAAAATTAGGGAAAATAAACCTAAGCTGCTGCAAAAGAAATAAGAATGAGAGAAGGAAGAAATTCTGAATGAAATGCTTAAGTTGTCAAGGTGGACATTTGAAAGTTGTGTAATAGAAATTGCCCCGCATGGGCGGAGCACAGAGCTCTTCTTCCTGAAGACGAGGAGACACGTAGTGGGGTTTGGAAGCCTTCTCATTCTTTTACTTTACTTTTATGGTACTCTAAACAGTGAAATTTTTCTCTGGCCCTTCTGTTGATGTCATCTTTAAATTGGTCCTTCTAGTGAAACTATTTAATAGTATTAATTTAGTGTTTAATATTAATTAGTATTAATATGTCAGCACTAATTTTTTTTTTAAGTCCCTGGGGATTTCCTTGCCAATCCTACATATTCCTTCAGTAGAAGGAACTGTAAATGAGCATGCTGGCCGTGCTGCCCTCTTCAATGGGACCACATCCAAATCATCCATGGCAGATGAGAAGCACTTCTGTTTTTAAAGTCCTCCTTCAGCACTGATTCCACATCTCTCTGCAGACCCTCCATAGTCAAGAAGTCCTTCCTCTTAGTTACCCTGAATCCTCCTACACTAGCTTTGAGCCCATACTCTCAGTCCTTAGCTAACACCTGAGTGTTTTATATTTTTGAAGCCTATGAAATTGTTCTCAATAATACCACTCATGGCATGCTTACTGCATGCCAGATACTTTACCCATATTCTCTTATGTAATATTTTCCAAAACCTAGAGAGGCATGTGCTGTCATCCTTTTGTAGAGATGGGGACAGACTGTAGAGATGAGGTTCAGAGAGCTTAAGTAACAAGTGGTGAAGATAGGACTTGAACCTGAGATCATGTCTGATTTCAGAGTCCATCTAGTATATAGTCTAGGTCCTTGAGCAAAGGAGACTGGAAAAGACCAGGCAAGTTGTCAGGATCACTGCCAAAGAGGCTAGAGTTCAGATGAGGCCCCAGTCCCCGTGAAAATAAAAGCCAATTTCAGCAGGGCTGGGATTGAGGTGAGATATGTGAGGCACCCAGGTTGCTGTAAGCGGGCCCTCTTGCTCAGGCCCATGCAAGTGTGGGTCAGCGTCTGTGAGTGAGTGCCTCCTTAAATGGCCCCCTGGACACCTCATGTATTTCATCCAAATCAGGGTCCTGAATTCCAGACACAACCTACATATGCGTGGGTTTAGGATTCCTAAAGTGATACCAGGCTTAATCTAGACAACTGGCTCAGGGAGGGATGGGAGAGATAGGGGAAGTGTGTGGCCAGAACTGAAAGATGAAGTTGGATTAGGTGAGAACTGACTTCAAATCTTTCAGTATGTGAGTTACAAGCCATCCCCTGAAAAAGCCCAGTTCAAAATGAAGAAATGATTTTATGTGAGTGGGTTTTATAATTGTATTTTTCTTAAAACTGTCCAACTTTGAGTACCTTCAAAGCCTGCAAGTATAGACCTGAAATTTGATGTCAGAGCTTTTGATGGAAAAATATAGAGCACATGTCTGAACTTCGGTCTGAGTCACTGTGCACTGTAGTTTAAATGAAAACCCTGTGGTGTCATAAACAAAACAATATCCTAGTCAGTTGGGATCATCTAAGCACACACAGACAAACACCTGCACCAACCTATGGACTCCAAAATTTTGCCTCTAAATGATGGGTAGCAGGTTAATCTTACTTTCCTTTTTAGACTATTTCAGTTTTTCCAGACCATTATTGCCAACCATTCTCTTTCTTCCTATCACTTATCTGGTTCACTCATTTTGGCACAGAACCTCATGTCTCCTTGCATTGTAGTTAACTCTTCAATGTGTATCTATCTCCAAGAGAAGAATTACAAGCTTCTGGAAGGAAGCTTGTCTACTGTGATATAGTGAATGAGTGAGTGAATAGATTTCCCTATTAGGCGATGTATTTTTTTTTTTTTTTTTTTTTTTTTTTTTTTTTATAACTTATTGGAATAGCTACTTGGGAAGGATTTTTTTAGCCCATGTATACCGGTAAAAAGAGTAACCATTCTTTTTTCCATATTTTAAAATATTTTTACTTAACAGCTGACAGCTCTAACAGCAGACCACCCCTAAGTTTGTTCATATATTTGGTAAATATTTGAAGACTTACTCTGTGTCACACATTGTGTTATTAGAGAAGTAGCATAACTGAGTAATGTTCATATCCAGCCGTAATGAGCTCTGGCATGTTAAGACTAAAGGGTTTTGTTTGTTTCTTAGTGTCACTTTATGGTAACTTTGTTTTCTCTTTCTTCCACTCCATTAAAACAACAGGTAGTTAATCATTCCACCCTCCTCACTAAGAAAGTCACATAGGGCATCACATGGTCCCATCTAACCTCACAGATTGTCTAGCCAGCCCCTAGGCCGAACAGGGTGGTAGTGTGGTGAAAAATAATATCTAGGGCTACATCTGAGTAAAGAGGAGGGTTAGTTTCATTTGTTTTGTACTTTCCTCCAGGGGCAGAACCTTTACTGGAACTTGAACTAGAAGCAACTCCGAACATTTGGATGAATTAGATGAATCACTGTCACACTCTTAACTCAAGAGTGTGCCAGCCTTGAAACATGTCCCTGAGGCGGTGCGGGGACTGGCCTCCAAACACATAAAATGGAGTCCAGTCTCTAAATTGAAAATTCTTCCCCTCACAATCTGTGATCAACTGTCATTGCAGTTACCATTTTAATTATCTGTTTCTCCCACTGAACCCCCTACCCTTTAGAAGATTTACTTATCTTTGCATCCCAGGACCTTGTACATTGTCTTACATATGATGGTTGCCTGGTAAATGTTTGCTTGAATAAATTAAAAAGAATTAATATTAACGTTGAATATTGTTTGAGTACACTAGAATTGCCTACCCTCCCTGCACATTTGACTATACATGTATACAACTACACTAAGGTAGGATGGATTGAAAGAAAATGGAAGGGCAACAGGAGACTTGGAAACATTTAGAACCTAGCTTTTAAAATGTACTCACTATAGTGTTTTTCTCTGTACCTCAATCCCCCAACCTAGGAAACATGGATCTAAATGCCTTGTGCACTGCAAAATGGGGGTGAGTCGCTCAGCCTCCACTGTGATTGCCTACGCAATGAAGGAATATGGGTGGAATCTGGATCGAGCCTATGACTACGTGAAGGAAAGGCGAACAGTGACCAAGCCCAACCCCAGCTTCATGAGACAACTGGAAGAGTACCAGGGCATCTTGCTGGCCAGGTGAGTCCTGCAGTGACTTTCTCAGATCTTCCCTCTGTTACACTCCTTGGACCAAGGTAAAATGTCCTTCCCTGCAGCTAGTTTTCAACCTAATTTGGATATGTGATACATTTTGAAAATTGAAACTTCTCTCAATCTAGTTTTTAAAAAATAAGTACAAGCATTTAAGATTAGTATGGAAGATTGGGTGTTTAAAGACTTTTAAACTGAAAGGTGGAAATACTGTTCTCTTACTTTAGTTCTCAACTAGGTGCTGATTATCATAAACATTTCTCAACATCATCTAAGGCCAGATACAGCTACCTTATCAAAATGGGTACTTCTTGCTCCCGAAGAAATGCTAAGCATAGATGAAATTCTTAGAAATTTTTGGCATTATTTTTTTCAGTGCTTGGTTTCAGTGAGTCGTCTTCAAATTTTTGGTCACGTGACAAATCAGATTTGGGGTATGAAGGCACTTTCCGGAAATAGCTCTCTTGTTTTCTTTTTAAAAATCTTTCCCTCTGCTTTTATATATATGCTTTGCAAAAATGCAGACAATACAAAGGGAAAAATCATTTATAAATTCAATATCCACATACAGTAATCAACATTATCTTACATGTTCTCCAAGTCTTACCACATATATTGGTGGATATTTTCTCACAAAAGCTATTCTTCAGTCTACCTCTTCACCTAATAACCGGTCTTTTTTTTCTTTTTTTTTTTTTTTTAACTATAGCAACACATATTCAACAGTTATACTGCTTAGCCAGCATTTAACCCCCACCCTAGCTTTATTGAGATAGAATTGACCTATAACATTGTGTAAGTTTAAGGTGTCCACTGTGTTGATTTGATACACTTATATATTGCAAACTGATTATCACCATACCATTAGCTAACATCTCCATCCCTTTAACATAATTACCATTTTTTGTGTGTGGTGAAAATATTTAGGATCTCTCTTAGCAACGCTGTAGTATATGATACAGTGTTATGAGCTATAATCTCCAGGCTGTACATTAGATCCCCAGAATTTGTTACTCTTATAACTGGAAGTTTGTACCCTTTGACCAGCATCACCCCATTTCCCCCATCCTCTACCCCCTAATATACCACCACTCTATTCTCTCTTTCTCTGTTTGGCTTTTTTAGATTACACACATATAAGTGATAACCATCTTCATTGCTTTCAGAGAAAAAGATTCCTATACTAAACTGGATTTAAGCATCAGTTTCCTGAGATGCCACATGCTAAAGTTCTGTGCAGTGCTAGATTTTGCTTTGTTTTTTCCATGTGGGCATGTTCTAGGTGGTTTTGTTCAAATGAAGGCACAGCTGCCTAGAAGCAGTTGGGGCTGGTGCCAGAGTTTGCCTCTAGTGAGTCTCATGACTTGGTCTTGACTGTTGAATCTGGGCTGTGTTTCCCCTGAACAAAATGTTAACTAGCCTTCCAGCCTATCCAGGCAGAGGGACCACCCTCCCACCCCCGAAGTATTGTGAAAATGCAGCCACAGCGTAGCATTATGGTTTCCACTAAAAAACCCCTCCCGTTTACTCAGTACTTGGCATGATTTCATCTGAGCCATTCTTTTAGGAGGCTGGGAGGATACTCAAGTCTCCTCCACTTAAAAAGAATTTATAGGTCTTTGGGGCCAGATTTTGATGACATTTTTAGATTAGATCAGAAGGTAGGACACAGCAGTTCTTTTTGGCACAAGAAGGAGGCATCTGAGTGCTGGATGAGACATAAATATTGTATGTTCCCAGACACACACATGACGGATGTTAGGCAGTGTCCTCACGTGACCCATCAAGAGCAAGGATACTATGTGTCCTGCCAATTTCAGTATTTATTCTGGAATCCCAGGCTACTGCAAGCTGTTGGGTTGGGTTTTTTTAGCATATGTGGTTTTTCTTAGATGTTAAAGGAACTTCAGAAAAATCTTAGATGAGGATAAGAAGGGCAGCATAAATCCACAAATCACAACTGCCTCTTCCTTTCCATTTCTCTTCCATCCTGCCTTTCTGGGCTTGATTCATAGAGGGAGAGGCAAGCTCTGAGGAATGAGAAAACCACAGAATTTGAGTCAGTAGATCTGGTTTCCATCTCTGGTTCATCCCCTTGCTGGAACTTTGAGAAGTTACTTCACAGTCGTGATCCTCACCTGACCCCATCTACAAAATGAAAATCAAGAACCCTATCTCACAAGGTTTTTGTAAATAAAAACATGTATAAATGTATACTCTATACTGGTAAGGGTTATTCTGATGGGATTCCCATCATCTCCTTTCTCCAAGGCTCCCAGAAAACAGACATATACATGTGCCATTTATTTCATCCTCCTTCTACCACCCACAGACACAGTAAGTCCATTAGAAACTAGAATAGGAGGGCGCTTAGGTGGCTCAGCTGGTTAAGCATCCAGCTCTTGATTTCGGCCCAGGTCATGATCTCATGGTTCATGGGTTCCAGCCCCACATCAGGCTCTGTGCTGGCAGCGAGGAACCTGCTTTGGATTCTCTCTCCCACTCTCCCTGCCCCTCCCCCCGCCAAAATAAGTAAAATTAAACATTAAAAAAAAAAACTAGATTAGGAAGTGGTCATGGAATTTCCTATATTGTGATATTTCCTGGATTTTAAGAACTAGAATCTTAGTTCTAGGAATATCATACAAACTGCTTTTAGCTGCAAGTAGTGAAATACCTCCATCACTTGGGATTTCAGCAAGAAACCGCATACTCGGATTAGGATTATTTGAGAAGGGCTTTTTATAAAGCTACTTTTTACAGAGGTGTGGGGTTGTGGTGGAATCAAGGGACTTGGATCAGCAGAGCTGTTTGGTAATAGCTGCTAGGCCCAAAGAGGGAGGGAGCAGTTACTAGAACCTAGAAGGAGACTCCTGAAAAAAGAGGTACCTTCAGAGAGGAGAAATAACCTTCAGTCAAGGGACACACCAGCCTGAAATGGCCCTGTGGGGAGGGAGCTAGGGGAATAAGTGGCCTGTCCCTACTCTTCTCCCTCCAGACTGTCTCCTGCTGGGGCTCCCATGGAACAGTGAATACCCAAACCAAATCAGGCCTCTGCGAGTTAGGAAAAAGTGGGAGTGCCTGCTGGGTGGACAGCCATTAGGGTCTGCAGTCTCTGGTGTGTTGTTAAGAAACAGCACTTGTAGACTACTGCTGAGCTAGCTGCCAAGTGAAGTGGGCCCAGCAGACTCTTGCCCAGCTGTAAAGTGCTACTCTAGGACCTGCCTGCTTAGAAGAGCAAAGAGAGAAAAGCCCCAGACTCCTGGAACTGCCTGAAGCTCTATCAGTTTACCTGGCAGCTTAGGTAGCCAGAAGAGGAAAGTCCTTCGAAAAATTCCATTCATTGTGTTTGCAAAGAAATCCATTTCCTGTGGAGGTGCTTTGATCTTGTATTCCACATCTTCTCCCAGGAAGTACCTGGTGGTTTTCCCAAAAAGATAGAGCCCTGATCCTAGCATTCTCTAGCCCCATGGTTGTCTAGGGAGGCACTGGGTACTTAACTTGAGGTGGCAGCCTTCTGTTTGAGGGTGTATTAGCTCTCAGTACTTTGATGTCTTGGTAGAAGTGAAGTTTACCAAAGTGATGCCAGGCCCCGGTAAGTGACTTATGAATTGGTTATAGTCTCTTGATCAGATGTGAGGGTATGGGCCTAACAGTGACCACCTGTCTAAAATGCAAGGGACTTTTTGCATATTTCAGTATGTCTTTAAGAGCCTAGGGAAGACTAATATTTAATATAATCCTTTAGACCTAAAAGTGAGGGTATCATAAGGCCACTGGTAACTGTTTATATCTAACTTTATTTTTTCTGTTATTATAGCTGGGGGATGAGAGTGAGACAGGAAGAGGCTGTGTGTGTGTCCACGCACGCGCATGTGTGTATGTGTATACGTGTGTGTTGAAACCCTCCATTAAACTGCCAACATCCCTGTTTGTTATTCTGTACTCTGATCATGCAGGTATCTGGCAGATTTATGTTCCGTTAGACAAGTTCAGATTTCAGTCATTTGCAAGCTGGACCATGTGTCTATGAGATTAGGTTCCTGTGTACAAAGAGCAGAGAAGAAACACTGGGTTATAGCCAGGGAGAGTTCATGCCACATGTCTTCATGGATGTCAGTTCTGATTCTTTGAACGCCCCTGTCACCAGGGCCAGAAGAGGCAGAGGTGTCTTTTACACTCCCCAGCTTTGCTGGTGGACACATTGAAGTCTAGTTAGCTGGTGCACAGTGGTCAGTCAGCAGAAGGAAACCCAAAAATGCACCCAATTCACAATTGAGATTTAAAGGATTTTCTTAATAGCTTTTTAGTGAAATAATCTTTTAGGTTTTTGTTTTATTGTTGAGAGAGAGCACAAGCGGGAAATGCAGAGAGAGAGAAAGAGAGTCCCAGGCAGGCTCTGCGCTGTCAGCACAGAGCCCAGTGCAGGGCTCAAACTCACGAACCATGAGATCATGTCCTGAGTTGAAATCAAGAGTCAGATGCTTAACCAACTGAGCCACCCAGGTGCCCCTTCAGTGAAATAATCTTAAAGCATTTACGACCATGCATACCACACAGAACGTGCTTGGTTGGTGCTTTTTCTCTTTCTTCTCCCTCCTTTCTTCAGGCTGCCTCATGCCCTAAAAAGTAACCATAAACACTCTGATTTTACTATAACCGATACCCCATTTTTAGCAGTATTTTCTTCTATAAAAACCTTTCTCAAACAAGGTAGGTTAGTGCTTTACCAAACATGTAACAAGAAGAAAGCAAATTAGAGGCAAGAAAATGGATGTCATATGTCTCCGGTCATTAGATTTCCTTACTATTCATTTATGAAGTAAAAGGCCAAATTCTTGCCCAGAATGACCCAGTCATCTTATGTGTGTGTCAGTGTGTTTATGTGAATACAAATTTAGGCCCACGGTCACTCAGGGGAGAAAAGAACCTGAGACTTATTTGCATCATCCAGGCCACAAACCAACTCTGAAGTTCTTTTTGACAACTTGTTTACTTGGTGCCTACCTGAAATAGATGGAAGGAGTGAGCTGAATTTAAACATTAACAGTTTAAAATAATAAATACAATCTAATGTCTTACATCTATCCTACCAGTGATGGAGCATCAGAATAAGCTGGCTTGGAAAAAGCAGCACTGGAAAACAGTTTGGTGTTACTGAGTAAAACTGATGATGCACGTATGCCCTATGACCCACCTTTTCTTCTCATATATATAGCATCTTTTAGAAACCAAAGTATGGGGGCGCCTGGGTGGCGCAGTCGGTTAAGCGTCCGACTTCAGCCAGGTCACGATCTCGTGGTCCGTGAGTTCGAGCCCCGCGTCAGGCTCTGGGCTGATGGCTCGGAGCCTGGAGCCTGTTTCCGATTCTGTGTCTCCCTCTCTCTCTGCCCCTCCCCCGTTCATGCTCTGTCTCTCTCTGTCCCAAAAATAAATAAAAAACGTTGAAAAAAAAAATTAAAAAAAAAAAAAAAAAAAGAAACCAAAGTATGCACCAAGTACAGGAATGTCCATGACAGTGCTACTTGTAGTAGCCAAAACTGTTCATCAACAGATGGATACATAAACCGTGGCATATTCATCATACTCGCTGAAATTATAGCTATACACACTGATGAATCTTATTTTTTTAATGTTTATTTCTTTTAGAGACAGAGAGACTGAGTGGGAGCCGGGGAGGGGCAGAGAGAGAGGGAGACACAATACGAAGCAGGCTCCAGCCTCTGAGCTGTCCGCGCAGAGCCCGACGCGGGGCTCTAACTCACGAACCACAAGATCATGATCTGAGCTGAGCTCAACCCACTGAGTCACCCTGGCGCTCCTGATGAATCTTAGAAACAGTGTAGGCAAAAAGCAGTTACAGAAGAATCCATACATAGAGTATGATTTCATTATGTAAGTTCACAACATACAAAACTAGGCAGTGTATTGAGAACACAACCTGTCGGGGCACCTGGGTGGCTCAGCGGTTAAGCATCTGACTTCAGGTCATGATCTCGCCATTCTGTGGGTTCAAGCCTCGCATCAGGCTCTGTGCTGACAGCTCAGATCCTGGAACCTACTTCAGATTCTGTGTCTCCCTCTCTCTGCCCCTTCCTACTTCAGGTGTTCATTCATTCTCTCTCTCTCTCTCTCTCTCTCTCTCTCTCTCTCTCTCTCTCTCTGAAAAATAAATGAACATCAAAAAATTTTTACAAAAACACAACATGTCGACACTATAAAGAAAGAAGATGATAAGTACAAAATTCAGGACAGAGTTTACTAACCTCTGAGGTGGGAGGAGGAGGGAGGGGAGCAGGAAGGGGCCCTAGAGTAGCAGTGCTTCAAAGGCCATAGTAATGAGTGTCTTGTTTGTATCAAAGAGCTGCCCACCACTCTCCCTGCAGGTGCTATTGCAAAAGTGAAAAAGGCAGTGGAATCAGACCTATCTTTGGATTGGGATTTTTCTTTCTCCTTTACAAGAAGGTGTCAGTTTAATTCCAGAGCCCTGACCTAATATTTTCTGATGATTATCTCCCCCAGGAAGAGAATGAAATCCCTGCTGGGCAAAGAAAGCAGCTGTAACATCAGCCACTTCCTCTGAAACATACGCTGTTGGTACCTATTAGTGTAATTTTAGTCTCATTCCCTCCTGATTGATTGGTGATTTGCAGGCAGTTTCAAAAAAATCATACTTTGGAAGGTTCTTGGGATCATGAGAAAAATCCCATTTGCCTGTTAACTGATAAGATAAGCTGTCCTTAGAAAGGTGAGAACAGCTATTCCCTGTCTTCCCAGTCATCTGCATCACAGGAATTGTCCTCCCATGGGGGCTGAGTGGTCTTGGTGCAGGTTTGAACATCATCATGATGGGTGAGGGATAGAAATTGGAGAACAGAGCCATATGTAGGTCAGGAAACAAGAGTGTCCAGATAGAAAGGAAACTTTAAAGGGAAGCACATTGGCCTCTGTTGATCACAATGTACAATTTAAGCCCCACCTATCCAACCATTCAGCTTGCCCCTCCCACAGTCACTCACTTGTTTGGGAAGTGTGATATGTTGTCTCCTCCTAGGGGTGGCTAGAGTTCATGCAGCTTGGAAAGAGTGAAAACCCTATCTTCCTCCCTGCTATTGATTATAGCTTGTCTTCATAAACAGAATGACCTGTTCCCTACTCAGAAAAGCACTCTTCTGCTGTGCAGGCCTGAGTCAGAGCCCCACCCAAGCCACAGCCAGACAGGGGGAGCTGAGAGCAGGTGCAGAGCTGAGAACAAACAGGGGTTCACATTAGTGCAGGCGCATGACTCGGCAGAGATTCATAGGCAGGCGTGGCCCTGAGCAGGCGGTAAATTGTTTTGGGCTGTTTCCCATTCCACCCCGCAGTTAGGTAATTCTTCATCAACTTGTAAGTCATGGAAACCACACCCCTAAATAAGAGACCTGTTTCCTGGGCAGGTGATTCTGACCAGCCACAGGGCCATCACCTTTTTCTTTTTGGCTAGGGCTTTGGAAACTGCTCCCTTGTTAGAGAATATGGTATCAACTAAAATTTCATCCCATCAGACCTTCTCTCTGTAAAATGAGCTAAAGGATGGATCTGTGTGTGTGATCTTCCTTTAGGCCACCTGCTTTTCCAGGTGTCACCTCAGCTTGATGGTTTTTATCCAGAGATCCTTATGGAAGAAGCCTATACTTTATGCATATCCTCTTCCATTCTGTTACCAACCTTTGTGGATTTATTAGCCTCATCTTTGATTTCTAATTCAAGAAAGATTACCACCCTCCTCACATTTCTACTTCAGTGATTAACTGTGTATCAGCTCTTTATCCAAATTATGAGAACTTGGAATGAGCTCCAATAGAATATTTCTCTTTGTATTGTTTAGGTGCTATTTTGTTTTAGTTTCCCCCTCCCCAGTTACTAATGTTAAACATGCTCATTTTTAAATTTTAAAATTTATAGAAATACAGAGTAAAGACAGTAAAGCCCTCTCCAAAAGTATTCTGCCTTCCTTGAAAGAAACCCTGTTACCAATTTGATGATGTACCTCCAAATATTTTCCTATACTTATTAACCTGGGAACTGACCATTCCAAATGTGGTCAGCATGCTCTTTCACTCATCTTGGACAACATTCTACTAAAGTACCTGTAGCATGTGGGTATATGGACTGTAATTCAAATAAATCCTCTTTTTGAGGCACCTGGGTGGCTCAGTTGGTTGGGCATCCAACTTCAGCTCAGGTCATGATCTCATGGTTCATGGGTTTGAAACCTGCATCAGGCTCTGTGCTGACAGCTTGGAGCCCGGAGCCTGCTTCAGATTCTGTGTCTCCTCTCCCTGCCCCTCCCCGGCTCGTACTCTGTCTCACTCTGTCTCTCTGTGTCTGTCTGTCTGTCTGTCTCTCTCTCTCTCTCTCTCTTAAAAAGTCTATCAATAAGTAAACATTAAAAAAAGTTTTTTTAATAAATCCTTTCTTTTTCGTGTCTGATCCTTTAGTACCATAGTATTACATAGTAAACATCTTTGTATCTTTGTGCACCTATAGTTGTATTTCTCCAAGAAAAATCCTTAAAAGAATTGATTGCTGGATAAAGGGTTAAATTTTGAGAGCTATTGTCAGATTGTACTCAAGATTGTATGTGAGAGGGCTTGTCTGGCTATGCCATCATCAACACTAGCTGTTAACCATTTTAGATCTTGTCAGTCTGATAGGTAAAAAATCAGATATCATATTGATTTTTGTTGTTTTGTTTTTGTATTTTGCTATTAGTTAAATAGAGCATCTTTTTTTAAACTTTATTTATTTATTTTGAGAGAGACAGATACAAGTTAGGGAGGGGCAGAGAGGGAGACAGAATCCCAAGCAAGTTCCAGGCTGTACACACAAACCTGACTTGGGGCCCGATCTCACAAACCATGAGATCATGACCTGAGCCAAAATCAAGAGTCGAATCCTCAACCAACTGAATCACCCAGGTGCCCCAAATTGAGCATCTTTACAAATGTTTATTGCCTACTTCTTCCACTGGGTATTAACAAAGCATTTTGCAGGTTAAGATTTAATATTATCTGGGAGCGATTTCCTGGGTGGGTGTTGGTTGATTTCACAAACCAGAGTGAGGCATTTCCTGTGTATGTCCCCACAGCAAACAGCGACATAACAAGCTCTGGAGATCTCATTCAGATAGCGACCTCTCAGACCACCACGAACCTATCTGCAAACCAGGGCTAGAACTCAACAAGAAGGAGATCACCACCTCAGCAGACCAGATTGCCGAGGTGAAGACCATGGAGAGTCACCCACCCATACCTCCCGTCTTTGTGGAACATGTTGTCCCACAAGATGAAAATCAGAAGGGCCTGTGTACCAAAGAAAGAATGATCTGCTTGGAGTTTACTTCTAGGGAATTTCATGCCGGACAGATTGAAGATGAATTAAACCTAAATGACATCAATGGATGCTCATCAGGGTGTTGTCTCAGTGAATCAAAATTCCCTCTTGACAACTGCCATGCATCCAAAGCCTTAATCCAACCTGGACAGGCCCCAGAAATTGCCAACAAGTTCCCAGACTTAACAGTGGAAGATCTGGAGACAGATGCGCTGAAAACAGATGTGAACGTCCACTTACTGCCTCTGGAAGAATTAACATCTCGCCTGAAAGACCTTCCCATGTCCCCTGATCCTGAATCACCGAGCCCCCAACCCACTTGCCAGGCTGAAGTCTCAGATTTCAGTACAGATCGCATTGATTTTTTTAGCGCCCTAGAGAAGTTTGTAGAGCTTTCCCAAGAAACCCGGTCTCGATCTTTTTCTCACTCAAGGATGGAAGAACTGGGTGGAGGAAGGGGTGAGACCTGTCGACTTTCAGTGGTAGAAGTAACCCCTTCTGAAGTGACAGCTGACGACCAGAGAAGCAGCTCTTTGAGTAATACTCCCCATGCATCTGAAGAATCTTCAATAGATGAGGAACAGTCAAAGGTAAAAACTGTCTTTATAGTTTTCTACCTAATGAAGTTCTCTTTGAAGATAAAATAGTTGGGAGTCTGCTCTGTTCATTGTATTTTTGATGTTGCTAAAGATTTAGGAAGGCAGTACGGGAGAGACTCTATAGCCGAGACTTTCCTTAAAAATTTAGGATTAAAAATTTTTTTTAATCCATTGCCTTTTGAGAAACTTATCTTTCCAGATTTTTGGTGTTTTTAGAAGCACTTCTGAGAGGGGATGTGGGAAGAAGGGATTAGTCAGAATGAATGTCTTGCCTGCACAAGGAGAGGTCCCTTCCCTGATCCTCTGCAGTTCAGACCAGATCTCACCAATAATGAAGTGTCTGGGATAATGAGTAAGGCCTTTTTGTGGAGATGGATTTGTTTGGGAAATTCTTTCTGTCTCAGAAAATGCAAAGACTAGACATGTGTGAATAGTTGTTAGAGTAGGAACCAATGCTGAGTTCTTGATGATGATGTTATTAATAATGTTTCTGGATTGTTCCTCATCTCAGACCCTGTAGTATCCAAGACTTGGGGGATGGTTTGAGGAAATGATTGAGAGCAGACAGAATCCCTGGATTCTTCTCTGTA
Source organism: Panthera pardus (assembly GCF_024362965.1). NCBI lineage: Eukaryota > Metazoa > Chordata > Mammalia > Carnivora > Felidae > Panthera > Panthera pardus. The sequence continues at coordinate 57,361,682 of NW_026526876.1, forward strand.
GCATATGAACTCTTAGGAGCCCAGGGAAAGAATTACTGTGTATCATCAATGCTAAAACTCACACTTATTCTCATTTTGACACTTCTGAAATTGGGATGCATCTTAAAAACAATAATGGTATCTTAGATCAATATAATACAGTAGTTGGGAAGTAAATGATGACAGATTTACTCTCACCTGCCAAATTTCACTTAATGGTTTCAGTGGGAGTGACTACATTTTGATATCTCCTGATATCTATCTACTTATATTTACCACCTTGTCCGTTACTCATCTTTTCTCTGTCTCAGCTATCCCAGGACATTCATTGCCTCTGCTGCTGTCTTCTCTCTACTGGGAAATCAGAATGCTTGAGCTCTCCTTTGGACCAGTGGGTGTAGCAGCTCCGACAGAAATAGCTTTTCTGCAAAGTCCCTAGTCATATGAGCACTCTCCACAGCCCATGCACACACTGGGCTCACTGTGGCTTCTCTCCCAGTCTTGGCTAGTTTACCTCTGCCTAATGTCCCAGGAGATTTCTCCCAAAGGCATAACTGACCTTGTTAGTTTGTACTAGTTCTGACTTTCTCTTGAAGGAGAAAGACCAAAACAATTCGTACGGAAATATTATATGTTGAAGGCTTATAAAAATGTTAACAAAGCAGATTGATGGCTATCATGATGCCACTTTAAGAGATGTCCAATGGCCATTTCCAGATTTTGAAATCCTTATCTTCCCCCCCCCCCCCCCCCCCCCGTAGGACTTGATTTTGTGTTGGCCAGTTTTCTTTTGCCTTGTTCTAAATCCATCTAGGAATTGTAACTGGTAGAACAGTAAAATGTCAGAGAGTCACAGTTTCTAAGTTGCTCAGGCATATGGCTGCATAAGCCAAGTAAACCTCTCCCAGAAGGAGCCATGTCAAACTTGGAAATTGTGTGATCAGGTACAGAGTGCCCTCATGTGCTGGAATGCTGCTGGCAGGACAGAGGAGAGAAGGGAGCAGTGAGTCTCCAAATCAGGCATTAGATGATAACCTCATCCATCTCGCCCTATCACTGGGCATGTTGAAGGTGGCCACTGAGCCCTTGAATGGAATTCCTTTTCTTAAATAAGGTTAGAATCAAAGTGGAAGGTGAGGGGCGCCTGGGTGGGTCAGTCGGTTAAGTGTCTGACTTCGGCTTAGGTCATGATCTCATGGTGCATGAGTTCAAGCCCCGTGTTGGGCTCTGTGCTGACAGCTCAGAGCCTGGAGCCTGCTTCAGATTCTGTGTCTTCCTCTCTGCCCTCCCCCGCGCTCGCTAGCTCGTGCTCTCTCTAAATAAATAAATAAATAAATAAATAAATAAATAAATAAATAAATAAATATTAAAAAAAAAAAAATCCAACTGGAAGTTGATAGGCCAGAAAAGAAAAATCTCATCTATCCCAATATGGCCTAAATCCTGAACGCTAATAATCTTAGGAAAGTAAGGATTATAGGAACCTCCAAGGCTATCTGCTATTCATTTTTGGAACAAGATATTGGGTCAGAATTCTGTTTGAGTAAACAGAACAAAAGTTTAGTAGGCAGTGATTCAACCTGTAACTAATTTTGTATCTCTGCCTTTAATGAATCTGGTTTTTTTTTGTATGACAAAACAGATGGCCAGAGGACAGTCCCAGGCACTCTGTGATTTGTGTCCTCATAGCCAGAAGGTTCTCCTGGATTAGAAGATTAATAAGTACAACATCTGGCATTTTTAATTAGACTGCACTTTGCCATAACCATCTCACTGTTTCTCCCTAGGCAATCTCAGAGCTGGTCAGCCCAGATATCTTCATGCAATCTCACTCAGAAAATGCAATTTCAGTCAAAGAAATCATCACTGAGATCGAATCCATCAGTCAAGGAGTTGGACAGATTCAACTGAAAGGAGACATCCTATCCAACCCATGCCATACACCAAAGAAGCACACCATCCATGAGCTGCCCCTGGAGAGGGCCCAGGCCCTAGAGAACAAACCTGGAAATCTGGAGCAGAATGAAGGTTCCTACACAGCCCAGCCTGAACTAGCCAAAGACTCAGGGAAGTGGGACCTAGAAGGCTGCCTGACTACACACTCATTCACCACAGAGTTGGAAGAAGAAGAACCAGCTGAGGAGGAACAAGAACTCTGGGGCCCAGGGATGCACCCGGGTGCCAAGTGGTGCCCTGGGTCTGTGAGGCGAGCCACCTTGGAGTTTGAAGAACGCTTGCGACAGGAGCAAGAGCACCATGGTGCTGCCCCTGGTTGTACCTCATTGTCCATCCGCAAGAATTCCAAGAATGAGTCTTCTGTGGCAGACCTAGCACCAAAAGGGAAGAGTGATGAAGCTACCCTAGAACATTCTTTTGTCCCCAAGGAACCAGAGATTAACAAGGGCAAAGGGAAATGCAGTGGGTCTGAGGCTGGCCTGCTGCCCCATTCCGAGCAAAATGCCATTGTTCCAGCACTAGAGCCGCTGGAGTTTCAAGAGTACCCAGGGTCAGATATTAGAACAAAGCTGGAAGGAGTCCTGAAGGATCCGAGGACTGTGGTTTCATGCCAGGGATCTGAGACACAGTCGGTCCCTCTTTCCCTTCCCAAGAAGATCGAAATCATTATGTCACCCAGTCACACTGGGCAAGGGGGTGAAAGAGCCACCAGCGAAAAGAGTGGGGAGCAAGGACTGAGGAGCGTGAAAAGGGAGAATTCCATCACCGTCCTCTGTACACTGGATGAAAATCTGAACAGGACTCTGGGCCCCGACCAGCCTGCTCTGCACCCCACACTGCTACCTCTGCCTCATTCTTCATCTCCTGAGCACGACAGTCCCACCAACCTGACCTCTACCCTGAGCAGCCCTGAAGACTGGGACAACAGCCTGTCAGTGGCACTGGAGACAGGAACACCTTTTGTCAGTCACACAACCCATGTACCGTCTGCCAACTTGGATTACGCACATTCCCGGGCTGTAGTTCACCTGGAAGGCTTCACAGAGCAAAGCAGCACCACAGACAACGAGCCCTCTTTGGAGCAGGGCGGCTGGGAAGAAGGTCTGGACGGTGCACTCTCCAGTGGCAGTGAAGTGCCATATGAGGGCTCTCTGTTAAGGAGTGAAGACTTAAGCAAACTTGGTGATAATATTGGGGAGTTACAAGAAAAACTGGACCCATTACCTGCAGCCTGTCAACCCCCACATAGCTCTAGTAGTGACAGTATGAAGAGTGTCAGCCATAGCCTCAGTGTGGTGAAAGAGCGCACTAAAGACATCGAGTCCCGAGCGATCTGCCAGGCAGGACTCACCAAAACAGCCCAAATGCGGCATTCAGCTTCCCTTGCCAAGTTAGGTTACTTGGACCTCTGTAAAGACTGTTTATCAGATAGAGAGCCTGTCTCCTCCGAGCCCTCTCATCTCAAACTGCTTCAGCCCTTCATCAGAACAGACTCAGGCATGCATGCCATGGAGCCCCAGGAGTCCTCAGAAAACCCAGATGCCCCCCAGAACCTAGAGCCCACCAAGTATTTTATAGAGCAACTCAAAACAACAGAGTGTATCGCTCAGAGCAAGCCAGTGGAGAAGCCTATCGTACAGTATGCCAAAGAATTTGGTTACGGTCAGCAGTGTTTGCTCCCCAGGGCAGAACCCAAATTGACTAGTTCTGAAGGAGGCCTTCCTTTGCTACAACCCCAGGGACTTCAGCGTGCAGGCCCGGCTCCCGGGCTGGCTGTGGCGCCCCGTCAGCAGCACGGCAGAACTCACCCCCTTAGGAGACTGAAAAAAGCAAATGATAAAAAACGGACAACCAACCCCTTCTATAATACCATGTGATTCTGAGCCTACACATGTGACTTTCTAAAAGAAATGTTTGTAAAAGGGGCAGGTGTAATATGTAAAGAACATGCACTTTATTGGTTAATTTTATAATATTTTGGTCATTTTACTGTTCCTGGCGCATGCAGGGTTAGGGTTTTTTTCTCTGTGTATGTGTGCGTGAGAGATTGATTTGGACAGCAAGACCATTTTATCATTTTTTTATTTTTCGAAAAATCAAACCTCAAAAAATACTCATTTTCAAAGAGCACCTTTATCAAAGGCAAATTGCTGTTTTTCAATCAGCTCCCATCAGCTCCTCATTTTTGCCCTCTGAGAAAAAGCACTCTTGCTTGCTTGCTTGCTTGCTTGCTTGCTTGCTTGCTTGCTTGCTTGCAGAAGGAAGCAGATGGGGAGGGTGGGGAGGAAGCTGGGAATTGGAAATGCTCCTCTTCCCCTGGGCCTGTGTGATGATGGTTTGGTCTTCAGACCCAAAGCCTGAGATTGGGCCGAAGGGCAGCCACAAGTCTCTGAGCCTTGGGCCCCCGCCCACCAGGAATTCCCCAAGTTGGCAAATTCCACTGTGCTTTCGAAGGGGTCTTCCAGAATCCACTTCTTCTGGTATTCCAGAGTATATCATCACAGAAAGGCACAATAGTGGCTGGCTTTGTAAACTTAGCAAGCAAATAGGGTTTTTTCCCCCCAAACACATAATTTTTAAGTTCAAAGTGAACCCCAAATGAAACCCGAGGGGTCCTGTGTAGAGGAATGCATACGAGAAGAAGGAGGCGCAGTCTGGAGAGGCTGGGTCAGTGGGCTCCACGTAGGTGGTCATCCTGGCCCTCCCTGCCAGGAAATGCAAGATCCTTTCAACCAAAACGTAATAGGGACAGGTTTGAAAAACAGCAATTGAAAGTCAGTGTGTTCTTGTAAAATGAATACATTACATAGGGTTTTAACACTTCCATTACTTGAATAATTCTGTGGGCCTTCTGAGTTTAATGGCCATATTTTCCAGTTTACTTTCCTCCTTCATGCTGTTTCTTCAATGCTGCCTTTTTTTTTTTAATTTCATAGATGATATTTGAATTGTTACATTACCTATGTATAACCTCCATTGAATGCAAAGTTTTCTTACCAATGTTATCACTGTTAACACTTGACATGGGTTGTTGTTTTTTTTATTTTCCTGAAAGATTTGTCATTTCTCTAGCTTATACACAGTATTTATGTACATAATGTTGTCACTTTCTTACAGTGTTTTGTTGTTGATGTCGTAGGATCTTTTTGATTTATTCTTTTTAAAAAGAAGTAAAGCTGCAACTGGAGAAAACACACAGCACAGAAATAAAACTGATGGGTGTTGGTAGGAATCTGCAGAATATGTTGATGGTGGTTTTAATTGTTTAAATGGAGACTTCTAATCGCCAGCTCCTGCCAAATTATGTGTTAGTAACTTCCTCCTCAGAGAAACCCCTAAAGGCTCCCATTAGATCACAGTTTGACTGAAGTCTGATTTCTCTTTGAGACTGAAATCCCAGGGTAGGTTGTTTGCCAGTAGCTGAACCACAGCCAAGGAGTCTGTGAGTGTTACTGCTGGCCCAGGGTGGAAGCTTCTCATGTGGATTGGGCTGAAAGGTTGTGGGGAGCCCCCCCCCGCTCCCCGCCAAGGGCAGGCACCCATTATGACTCCATTTAGGATGCTGTTGCTTTGCTGCTATTGTGGAGATCCTTAACACAGGAGCACTTGCCATAAACAAGCTTATTTCAGCTGCTTACAAGAAGCATTTAGCCTGGAATGAAACACCCTCTGCAGCTCATCAGAACTGAAGAGGTTTGCACATTGCTTCTGTTGGCTCTGGTTGATGTCCACCTTGCTGAGAGATTGACCAAGTACAGAGTTGAGTTTTGGTTTTTTGGTTCATCACAGCACTGAGAGGAAAAGGTGGATACCTAGACTGTCAAGGGAATGTCAGAGGCTGGAGTTTGGTGGGGGCAGGTAGCAGGGTGACCTGCTACAGAGAGGTGGACTGAGGCTATTCACAGATGCTCCAGGGGAGCTGTGAATCCAGTCGCTGTGTGGAAGCCATGGTTGGGTCTGACATCGCTGCCAGGAGGTGGATTGGACAGAAGCCTCCCGCTCTAGTGTCTTTATGATGTAGTAATTTTGTGTACCTGTGCTGTCCCTAAATAGTTTCCTTACATGTTCACATGTATCATCCACATGGCTTTGTGGTTCCTGGATATTTAATATGTTATGAAGTGTTTTTTTAGGTGGTATGTACCAGTGTGAGAAGGCTTGCAAGACAGGGTTATGAATTTCCAGGGCTCATCCATCTAAACGGCCCTGTCTTGTTGAGGCACTTCCACCACCGCCATTATTGATGGAGAAAAGACAGAAAGTTGTGGTGGGGTGAGAGGTGAAGAGAGTGGTGCCCGCTCATTAACCCTTTGAAATGGTGACATCCCTCACATTAAGTACAAGCAGGATCAACAGTATTGCACTGTTCTCTCTACTCCCCTGCAGTCGTGTCGAACGCTCACTATCCCTGCATTAAGTAAGAACAAAGATGGGGAAGAGATCCTCTAATGCTGTGAAGATGACTTTTTAGAAAAGGAAAAGGAAATAGTCTTGCTCTGCCTTCCTTTTTTTTTTTTTTTTTAATCATTTAATTTACCTGCTTAAATAAACATCTTCTACACAGGGCCTGTAATTCAACCTTGCCATGGGGTTTTGCCAGCCCTCTCAAAACTCCCACAACTGAGTGTTCTTGTGTTATTTGCATAGCTGAGCGAGGTCCAGGGGAAGTACATGATGAGCACCCTCAAGGACTTCTCGGACTTTCTTGTCTTCAAACTTTCTGATAGTCTTGGGAGGCCTATTTCTCTTTTCCATTCATGGAAAACTCAGACCTGGAACAGCAGGTCTAGTAGATGGACAGGAGTAGGAAAAGTCTTGACCTCTTGCTCTCTTTATTTTGAAAGCCACCATAGTCTGGCTCTCAAGTTACTCTGGAGGAGAGAGTAAGTGTGTATGTGCGTGCACACGTGCAAATATAAAATAACATTTTGGTGCAGAGGGTAAAAGCCCCAGGAGCACACTTTAGAGCTGTAATCTGGAGGGTTACCTGGTCAGTAGGAAGGAGAGAAACCCCAACCCGTTCTGGATTTTAGAAACACTTAGGAGTGGTATATACTATAGTAGAACTATAGTACTGTAGTGGAGTAATCATCATCTCATTTTGGTTGCCTTTCAGATTCTTAATGTTTGGGATCATTCTTAGCATCCCGGGCTCTTCAGGCTCTTTAGCATTTTCCTGATTCTATACCTTTATCCCAATTCTTTCTCATTTGGGGAACTACCAAGCACTCCAAGGACAGCCTGAGGAAGGCAGCCCAGGCTCTGAGGTCCCCTCCTACTGAAAGGCCCCAGACAGTTACTTTTGGATAGACCTGAAGTTTCTGAGACATAGCAGCTCACAGAAATCTTCACCCGTTCCATCTGAGGATTTCAGTTTAAAGTGATCTAAGCATGTTTGGTAAAGGTGTTTTTGTGGGAGTTGTTTTCTTTTAAGAAAGCATTATGCAAAGAGGGTTACTTTTAAGGGCATTGAAAATTTTTTAAATAAAGCCATTCTTTGGCTCTTTTTGACAACTATTTGTGGATACTTTGTTTACATTGTGATAATTAAAACATGCATCATCTTGATAGCCACTCAGTATCCTCCTCCAGGCACCCAGCCCTGGCTGTCCTGTGAGTCCTCACACAAAGCAAGGCCAGAGTGGTCAGCCCACTGGTTGGTACATGGGGAGGACCTGGAGCTAATTTTTCAATCTGTGTCCCACACTCCTGTTTAACACTCTGTATGGAAATCGTCATTTCCTCAGTCAGTGATGGTGTGTCTTTCAGTGATGGTTATAACAGTGAATGGCTAGTGTCATTTTTGTCCAGTTTTGTTATGCCTTTTTTTTTTTTTTTTTTTTTTTTGATGGTAGGTGAAATTGTAGCTCTTTCAGCACCAGTCCAACTTGAAAGTATCTTGGACCTTGTTTTCCCTTCCAGACTAAAAGGTCAAGGCATGTATTAGGCATAAATGTATTTGCTGCCTCAACTCCTCTAACACCCACTTTAGGAAAAGCCTGCCGCCAAAGCAGGAAGCTGCACACTCCTAACCCTGTCCCAGGGCTTTGGGGTTCCTTGATGCCATGGAGAGCTATTGCAAGGTGCTTCTGTACTTTTCCAGCCTGGAAGTGGTGGGTGACCGGGCCTGGCTCCTGCTATGAAAAGAAAACCAGCCTCACTTTCTCAGTGCCCCAGAGATCTAGGACAGGATTTCTAAACTGGAATCATCCCTCATTGGCTTCAAGATGCCTCAGAGGGTATATGACCAGCTGCCATCTGTGTCCTCACAGCGACACTGGTGGCAGTGTCCTCTACACATGCAGAGCTAATACCCAGGGCTTACTTCAAGCTGATGACCCAACCTGGAAACTGGGTAACTGGCCCTGAAATGATTCTCAATCAACAGGCCCACAGGGAATTGTTTGGTTTTTATGTTTTATTGGATTTTGGTTTGCCTGGCATAGCTTGAGGTGCCTTTTTTTTTTTCTTTCTTTGTACTTTATTTTGTAGGACTTGTTTTAAATGTAGGAAGTAAGTCCAAAAGACTCTCCCACTGACTGTTACCTTTGCCCCAGGCCAGTCCAAACTTTTATGCTCACATTTTATTAAATAAAGCAGGTGCTCCCTGGAATCTCTGGGACCTTTCTGAGGCATTTGAAGCAGAATATAGAGTGGTCTCATCTCCTCCCTTAATCTTCCTGGTGGTTGGGATGTTCCACTTGTATTATAGGGTTTTTTTATTACTGATGTGCTCTGCTGTTTTTAAATGTGAACTTGTGCGCAAATGTGCAGATTCAATGTTCTTGTTACAGATTAAATAAATTTTTATTTTGAAGATGAAATGTGTACTTGATCAACAAAAGTGGGGTGGTGCTGGAGCAGGTGAAGGGATTGGAAGAGAACACTGATGATAAACATGGAACGATTCTCACTGATCTCCATCATGCACATCCTTAACAGTTAGCTGAACTCAGTGGGGGGGGGGGGGGGGAGGGTGTGGATCTTAACTTTCTACCTCCCACAAAGTAAAGACTGGATGGGAAATAGGATCACTAAAGATTATTTCAGACATTGTGCCTCCAATCAAGTGACCAAGCGGGAACTTGGCCTGGTCACCTGAATGTTAGGAGAATGAATAAGCAAAGGAACCAAAAATTCCTCTGCCATGTGTGGTACAGAGCGACTGCTCTGGGACAGCTGCTGTGACCTGCCCCATCAGGGACTAGATTTTCTGGGTGGCTGACCGCTGGACATTAGTGAGATAGAGCTCACAGACTTTGAGCACAAGCCACCTCAGCTCACTGAGTGGTTTCCAGAAATGAGGTGTGACTTTCTAACAAAGTACAAGCTCTTAACCCCCTCCTGCGATTAGAAGCATTGAATGTCAATAGTGGAAGAAGGGAGATGAGGTCAACTGGCAGTTCTCTAAAACAGGCAGTGTGTGGGAGGAGAGATTCTCCACTAATCCCACTCCTCCATAGACCGACCCTTCAGGAGCTATTTGGTGGTGCCAGTCATCATATACAAGGAAGCACTACTGTCTAGGGAGAGCTCAGTTTCCAAATTGCTAACAATGTACTGAAGTTTCCAGAGGAAACACTGCCTTGAACTAAGATGAAGTCTGCCTGCTGCTTTCTGAATTATCCAAATCAAGTAGAAAGGGCACATCACTGGGCTCTGGCTGGAGTGCCAGAATGCATGATAATGGAGGCAAGGTCATTTCACAGATTTTCTAGGGGTTCCCAGAGTCACCAACCTGTCTAGATAAGCTCAGTCTTTCTGGCCAAAGCAAACGAACCAAATCATGTCTAAGTTCCCAGGCCACCTCTCCCAGAAAATGACTTTATGAAAAATGGAATCCATGCTTGTCTTTTACAGATTGTAGTTCAGAGCTCAGCTAATAGTTCAAATGGTTAACCACACAGGAAAGCACCAAACCCAGTGGCTTCTCCTGCTAATTAGTTCTTTATGCCTTGGCTCCACCCACCCAGCTCTCTGTCAATCTTTGGCACTCTGAAGAAAGCCAGAGGGCAGGGCTGACACATGCCTGGTCCAGGTAATTATTGCAACTCCCTGCTCCTGTACCTGGAGAGCACCCTTCCTCTCAGATGATAGAACTGAAGGCAGGATGGATTAAAAGAATCCTGCTTCCTAGTCTCAAACTCTTGTGTCTAGAATGCAGTGCTCCCGGCACCTGGATGGCTCAGTCGGTTAAGCATCTGACTCTTGACTTCCACTCAGGTCATGATCTCACAGTTTGTGAGATGGAGCCCCTTGTCTGGCTCTGCAAGTTTGGCGTGGAGCCTGCTTGGGGTTCTCTCCTTCTCTCCGCCCCTCGCCTGCTTGCTCTCTCTTTCTTTCAGAATAAATAAACTTGAAAAAAGGGGAGGGGGCTTTAGAATGGAGTGCTCTTTAAAGAGGAGGAAAGGAAAGGGAAGAAAAGGTCACTTCAAGGTAGAAGGTGACATGTCAAATCCCTTCTCTGCCAACAGGTCGTGCAGAGTTGGAAAGAACCTGACCCAGCTCTCTTTGTTTTACAGCTCAGAGAACTGCAAAAATGGGGTGATTGAGCCAGGGCTAGAGCTCCAGTTTTCTAGTTAGTCCAAGCATCCTTTGTGCCACAGAGTATCTCTCAGGATCAGCACTTGTGAGATAAAGTAGCATTATCCTTCAAGAGGAGGCAGAAATGCATGGTGCTGAAAAGCATGGACCCAGATGCCAGACCACTGGATAAAAGTTTCAGCTCCACCAACTACCAGTTGACTGATGGGCAAGCTACTTAATCTCTTTGTACCTTAGTTTCCTCACCTCTAACATAGCGATAATAATAATAGCTATCACAGAAGACTGTTATCAGAATGTAATTAATATGTGTAAAGACCTTAGAACAGTGTCTGGCACACAATAGGTGTGAGCTATTGTTATTAAGGAGCAACTGACTCACTCAGGTCTTTTCCTCCTAATCATGTACCTGGAATCTTTAGGTAACAGGGAGACTCTTTGCCCTTAAGGCCCTCCATGCCACGAATTCTTTCTGGAGCACCTGTAACAGTTTCTGGTTCTGTTCCCCTACAAGCCACTGGATACTTGGAATCTTCCTGAGAAGGACCCTTGTGTGGGCCTTTGAGCTTTCCACCATCTTCCCTCCCCAGGGCTGTTCCGTTGATCCCCAGGTGTGCCCTAGAGAAGAAGAGGTAATACCTGGCCTCATGCTGGCCTCCAAGGGCCTTATGATCCAGAGCAAGAAATCCAGGCAGTGGGTGGATACTGGGTGTACAGCAGCTTCAGGGACTAGTTGTTTTTCACTGGCTGTATTTTGATTAGGTTTCTTTTTATTTCCTCCTTAGTCTTTTTTTTTTTTTTTAACTTATTTATTTTGAGAGAGAGAGACAGCATAAGCAGAGGGAGGGGCAGAAAGAAAGGGAGAGAGAGAATCCCAACCAGGCTCTGCACCAACAGCGCAGGGCCCAACAGGGGGTTCAAACTCATGAACCATGAGATCATGACCTGAGCTGAAACCAAGAATTGGATGCTTAACCTACTGAGCCACCCAGGCACCCCTATTTCCTTCTTAATCTTGATCAGTACTCAGATCCATGGATCCCAGCGGGAGTGAATGAGGGCTGGGACTTCCCTGGAACACAGCTGGCCATCAATTCAAACAAATCCCGGAAGACTTAAGAGTCAGGTTGGGCGTCTAAAATTTGGTTGTTGAAGGCCTGTGGCAGCTGCTTCTCCTTGCATCTGGTGTTCCCATGGGGTCAAGGTGGATTCACTCCCCCACCCAGTCTTTAGGCTGTGTTCTGCCTTGCTCCATGGAATCCTCTCTAAAAGGGTGAAATGCCTACAGTGCCAACGTTTTAGGTTCTGAAGTGGTCGTTACAGCCATTAATAACAACAATGACAGTAACATCAGTGCCCCCTGTCAGGTACTCTGGAGCTGCCCTGGGCCAGCCTAGGCCCTCATCCAAGGGTTGAAATGACTCCCTCAAAGCAGTTTGCGGGACCTCTCCCCAGGAGGGTCTGGGCGTTCAGTCCCGAAGACCGGGACCGCCAGCCGGGACAGGCTAAGTTGGGAGTGCGATTGCAACAGAAATGCGGCGCGAAGGCACCTAATCTTGTTCGGTATGCCCAGACCACCCAGGAGGCACGGAGGGCGGGGAGGAGTGCGCACAACCCGCGTGTACACATTCAATTACTTTTGACAGTTTTCTTTGGCCAGCGGACTGGCTACCGTGGCGCGGAGTCCACTGCGCTCAACTTTCCCGCCGCTGGAGGGGCGGGGCAGCTCTGGCCCCGCCCCCGCCACAGGCCCCGCCTCCGCAGGTTGATGGCAGCGGCAGCTGGGACTGCAGCGACGCCGGGCCTCAGAGAGCCGCAAGCAGTGGCTGGAGCGCTCAGACGAACACCCGGGCCCCAGACGCAGCGGACACCCGGAGAAGCAGTTCCGTCGCCCTGACGCCTCCCTCGGCCCCCAGCGCACCCCTAGCCCCCACTGCAGAGGAGTCGCAGCGTGAGCGCCCCTCGGCCCACTCAGGACCAGGTACCCCCCCACACACACACGCTGCCACCGCAGCCAGCGGAGCGGGCGGGGTCTCCGGAGAAGCAGAGGTCTGCGCCCCCTCCCCCGCGCCGCCAAATTCGGTCCGGGCGGGGCGGACTTGGTGTCTATATTTGGCCGGACAGCGGCCCGCGCGCCTGCAGGGCACCGACACCTCGTCTCCCAAGAACGCAGTGCTGGGGCAGGAGGCCCGAGGAGGGTGCGGGGAGGCCGGGCGTCAGGCCTGGGGCCATAGAAGCGGCGTGAAGGGCACGGGGAAGCCTGGGGCTGGGGAGGGGCAGGAGTCCGTGGCTGGGGCTTTGGAAAAGCTCGGTGAGCCCCCTGGGGAAGAGCACAACACAAACCCTGTTTGAAGAAAAGGATCTTCACCCTCCCCACATCACCCACCCCACTCCTGCAAATCTAGCCATAGCCTGGGCGTTGAGGACCCCACCCCAGGAAAGTTGAGTAGGAGAGAGGACGCATAGAAGAACGGGACCAAAGTGTGGTAGGCAAAAGCCAGACCATAGTTAAAACCTCTTAGAGAAGCCAGTGAAGAGAAGCGTGGAAAGAGGAGAGATCCACTTACACTGTGTCCCCCAACAGGATGGGAGGAAATTGATGAAAATAGTAGCAGGAAAGGCTCAGGTTAGCTGACAGGAGGAACTTCTCCTTGGCGTATTTTTAGAAACAGGCAAAAGTCCCTCTGCCTGAAATGTTAAACATACAGGTTTGGGGATCTTGGGGGGGGCTACAATCTTAGCCCCATAGCTGGCCTTGAGCCAAGATCCCACAACCAGGGCCTCTGATTCTGGACAAGGTGCTGCTGGGAGATAAACACTTCCTGAAGAGATGCTCAGCCAAGGCTGACAGCAGGAGGGCAGCCTGGCATGGACATTCCTCCCCAAATCACTTCAACTTCCAGGAAGCTTTCAGTCCCAAACTCCACTGTCTCCTGCCTGGGTCTCAAAAAAGTCAGTCCCCAAATCCTAACCTCTTGAATTAAGCAGCACTTTATAGGTGGCAAAGATCTCTCCCATACTTTAATCACCTAGAAGAAAGCTCCCTGCTTCTAGGACCTGACTTGTGGCCAGACAACCCTTCTCACTTGCCATCCTCTCCCTACTTTCCTCCCTCCCACAGCTCACAGGACTAAGGACCAAAGGCATTTCTGGGCACTGAGATCCTCCACTTCTACCCACAGCCATGAGCCGGCGTGTGGTTCGGCAGAGCAAGTTCCGCCATGTGTTTGGGCAGGCAGCAAAGGCTGACCAGTCCTACGAGGATATCCGTGTGTCCAAGGTCACGTGGGACAGCTCCTTCTGTGCTGTCAACCCCAAATTCCTGGCCATTATTGTGGAGGCTGGAGGTGGAGGTGCCTTCATTGTCCTGCCTCTGGCCAAGGTGAGGGATGAAGGGAAGAAAGCAGTGGGGAAGACACTGGCTGTAGTTCCTGGGGACCCCTCCTTCAGTCAGGAGGGCAGTTTGTATCCACTGGCTGCTCCCTGTTCCCCAAGCCCTTGGGGACCAAGTGGGAGGCTCCCTCACCCTTCACAGAGCAGCAGCATCACAGTGCCCTGCACCCACTCATAGCCCATCCCTCACTCCATGCAGCACCCTGTTGCCAGCAGGGACCAGAAGAGTATTATGAAGATAGTTGGGAAGCAGTGGAGCCAGGGCCTGGCCCAGACTCTGTCCCCATCTCTCCTAATGCCATGCCTCCTCATGTTTTGGGTGTGGGATCTTTCTCCCCAGAGCAGGGTGATCATTGGATTAAATCACACCCCAGACCAGCACACTGAGGACAGAGTCAAGCTCTTTCCAAAGAGTCCCTGGCCACCTCCCCACTGTGGTTCTTACAGTGGGATAGAATGAGAACGAAGGGCAGGGGGACATGACATATAAGGCCAAAGCCCTCCCTACCCCAGAGATGGAGGCCAGCAGTGACTGCCACCTTTGATGAGTGGCCTCAAGCCTCTTAGAAATCTCCACCCCCCAGGATGGCCACCTGAAGTCATGACCTTGACCTGGATCTGGCCCCTATACCTTGTTAAGGGAGGTTCCACAGGTGGCAGGGTCAGAAAGAGGCCTGACAATAGCCAGTGACTCACTTGGGGACAATGCAGACATCATCTAAGGACACCATCCCCAGGGCTCAAATTTCAAGCTGGAGCCACTTCCTCACCCAGTACAACTGCCATTCCAATGCTACACAGCCACCCCACTCCCCTACTGCCTGGTCTGGACTGACTCCAGCCCCTGCAAAGGCTTCAGAGCCCCCATAAAAAGCCCATAAGGACCAAAGTAGATGAGCGCCAGCTCAGGCACTAGGAGTAACTGCTGCTTGTGGTTCCAAGGTCAAACCAGTGACAAGGGGGAGACTTGCCAAGGGGGACAAAGAAAGGGCTATTGGCCACTGCATTCCATATTACCTCACCTTGACCTCTTCTACCAGGGGCTTCCTATAGACATTCTCACTGGGAGAACAGGCCCAAGAACAGCTTCCTCCTAATAGGTATTTTTGCAAGAGCTCTGGACTGAGAGTTCAAGTACTGACTCAACCAGTATCTTGCTCTGTGTCTTTGGCTAAGTCATTACCTCTCTGTGTCTGAGATATTAAATGACTTCAACTCTGCCTTCAGTGAAGTACAGGAAGTAGTTGGATGGGGCTGAAGGTGCAGAAAGGGGTTTGCAAAGAGAAAATAGGTGATAGAGTACTGAGATGTAAACAGGTCCACTGCCTACCCCCAAAAAAACACACAGGAAAGTGACCCTATAGCTCCCTCTCTGACCCCTCCAGACAGGACGAGTGGATAAGAACTACCCTCTGGTCACTGGGCACACTGCTCCAGTGCTGGACATCGACTGGTGCCCACATAATGACAATGTCATCGCCAGTGCCTCAGACGACACCACGGTCATGGTAGGAGCCAAGTGGATGCTTCAGGGCAGTTGGACAGGGGAAGGGGGCGGGGGGAGGGCTGCCTCACCTGTGTTAGGGAAGGTGGTAAAAGAGTTGCTAGGTCCTAGGGCCCTACCCTGCCCAGCTCCCAGGCTATATTTAGCCACATGCCCACCGGCTCCCAGGATGCACTTCTTAGGACTAATTATAGCCATGGCCAACTTGAGGCCTGAAGAGCAAGGGGGCAGTGCTCTGAAGTCTCCCTGCTGGGGTGTATAGAGAGGTCTCTGGAGAGCTGGCAGTGCCCCCTCCTGGCTCCCAGCTGCTTCTGCCTGGGGCAGGCGCCATTACATCTTGCCCTGCATTTGATTTTTACCACTCAAGAGAGCCTGTAGGGTTGGGGGGCGGGGTGCAGAATAAGGGAGGAGTAGAGGGACAAAGCAGGCCCCTCATCCCACTTACCCTATGCCTTTTCCTCCCCACCTAGGTGTGGCAAATTCCAGACTATACCCCTATGCGCAACATCACAGAACCCATCATTACACTCGAGGGCCACTCCAAACGTGTGGGCATCCTCTGCTGGCACCCTACTGCCCGGAATGTTCTGCTCAGTGCAGGTCTGGGGCCTGGGGGAGGGGTCCCTACTGTAGATTGTGGGGGGGGGGGGGGGCAAGCAAAGGCAGGACCCAAGTAATGGTGACTGGCTGCTCTGGACAGGTGGTGACAATGTGATCATCATCTGGAATGTGGGCACTGGGGAGGTGCTCCTGAGTCTAGATGACATGCACCCGGACGTCATCCACAGTGTTTGCTGGAACAGCAATGGTAGCCTGCTAGCCACGACCTGCAAGGACAAGACCCTGCGCATTATAGACCCCCGCAAGGGCCAGGTGGTGGCGGTGAGTGCTTGGCGTGGCCATCCCCCAACCAGCTGTCAGGCCCCTGTACCCTTAATCCTCTGAGCCCCTAGTCCCAGCTCTCACCTCCCCACCCCAACCCAAGGCCACCCTCCTTCCAGTGTCTGCAACCACTGCTCCCAGCCCTAAGTAAGCCCACAGTCCACAATTTTCTGCCCCCCTCCTGTTCCCTCCACTCCCCTGCATCTCAGAAGCTCAGAGCAGTGCTCTTTCAGTTGTAATTGAGCGAGAACCTGCCAACTCTATCCCTCCACCAGAACCTGCATGAAACCTCCCGCACCCCTCTCCTCTCAGCTGGCACCCAGCGCCATCTTCCAGGGTTTGGAGCCCGACACGGGCTCTCTGGCAGGCCCCTTTCTGCCCTAGTCAACCCACTGGGCGGCAGGGAGAGAGGGGACAACCCTCGTGCCTCATTAGTCCCAGCTCGGTACCCTGGCAGGGCGGCGGCACCTGCCTCACCAGCCTCAATTTTACGCGGGGTGCGGGTGCGTGGGGCACGTGCATGTCTGCGCGGAGTGCGCGTGGAGGGCGCGGCCGGGGCGGGGGCGGGCCGGCGGGCGCTCTAACCCACTAACCCCGCGAGCAGGAGCGAGCCCGGCCTCACGAGGGCGCCCGCCCGCTGCGGGCCGTCTTCACTGCAGACGGGAAGCTACTCAGCACCGGCTTCAGCAGGATGAGTGAGCGGCAACTCGCGCTCTGGGACCCGGTAGGCCAGGCCGCGCTGGGCACACGCGCTCGCTCCTTCGCTGGGCCTGCCAGGAGCGCCCTCCCAGGCCGCGGCCTGTGCCCGAGAAGGCGGAAGCGGAGCGGGGAGCTCCTGTCTGGGAAAAGCCTCGCTGCGACCCGGGGAGCCGGCAGACATCCCCTGCTCTAGGGATCAGCCTCTGAGGGCGCTTAAGGGCTCGGGATCTGCTGAGAGGCCCGCGCCTCCCACTCTCTCTGGGCCCAGACTCTCTCCAGGCCAGCGGCCAGCCAGGGACCCCCCAGGAAGCTGAGTAGTTAGGCCCTCTTCTGTCTCCAACCCCCACCCCTACCCTGTCTCTTCCCCACCAAAATCAGCAAGCTGGTTGCTCGGCCCTCCAGGCTCTCCAGAGCAGGCAACTGGGTGACGCCTCTCCCTGTCTCCCCCCTTCCCCCAGGAGAGGTTTGCGGCCCACGAGGGAATGAGGCCCATGCGGGCCGTCTTCACGCGCCAGGGTCATATCTTCACCACGGGCTTCACCCGCATGAGCCAGCGAGAGCTGGGCCTGTGGGACCCGGTAACGCAGCTGGAAGCTTGGGGTGTGTGCCCCGGGGACTGGCATCACGGGAGAGGGGCCAGGCGCCCCCCACCCGCAGGGCATGCCCACCTGGACTGGGCTGGAGGCTGCTGCCCCCTTTGCAGCGCCTGCCATCCCCACACCCACCCCTCTGCCCAGTTTTGCTGCGTCGCCTGAAGGAGCCCACGCTGGCACCTCCACCTGGTGATGCCGAGTCCCTGGGGGTGGTTTGCGGTGACTGCATGCGGCGGCGCAGGGGTATATGTGCGGGCGGGGGCGGGGGCGGGGGCGGGGGGGGGGTGGTGCTGCGTTCTCCAGAGCTGCCTTGGGAACGCTTGGAGTTTGGAGCGGGTAGGAAGCTTAAAGGGGCTTTCAGGGGGTCCAGAAGTGGCACGTGGCCAGAGCAGGGCTGGTCACGCCTCCTGTGCTCGGGCAGAACAATTTCGAGGAACCAGTGGCACTGCAGGAGATGGACACAAGCAACGGGGTCCTACTGCCCTTCTATGATCCCGACTCCAGCATCGTCTACCTATGCGGCAAGGTGCTTGCGGCCGGGAGGGAAGTACAAGGGCTTGACCGAGATGTTGAAATTCTGCCTGGGAGAGTCTCTGACCCGACTGGTTTTGCAGGGCGACAGCAGCATTCGGTACTTTGAGATTACAGACGAACCACCTTTCGTGCATTACCTGAACACGTTCAGCAGCAAGGAGCCTCAGAGGGGCATGGGTTTCATGCCCAAGCGGGGACTGGAAGTCAACAAGTGTGAGATCGCCCGGTCAGCAGCCTTCTCGCTTGCCATGTCTGTCCCCACTAGCCATTGGGGAAGACACAGGGACTTGGGGGGGGGGGGGGTGTCAAACAGGCTTGTTTCGGTGCCAGTCTCAGCATTAACTAGCTTAACACTCTCTAAACTTCAGTTTCCTCATCTGTAAAATAATATAAACACCCCATCAGAGATGTTTTACCAGCTGGGCCAATAATGTGTTTTGAAGTACAGAGCATGATAGGGGCTCAGCAAGTGTTGGTCTCCAACCCATTGATCCCAGGCAGAAAAGGGGGTGGGAGCCTGCGGGGGTGTTGAACCCCGCTCCCTTCCAGGTTCTACAAGTTGCACGAAAGAAAATGTGAGCCCATCATCATGACTGTGCCCCGCAAGGTGAGGAGGCTGGAAGAGGGGTTGAGCGAAGGCTCCGAGGAGGAAGGGAGCGGAGCAGGCCAGGCACTCTGCTAACACTAGTCCTCCTCTCTCCCCACGCCGCCCGCAGTCAGACTTGTTCCAGGACGATCTATACCCAGATACGCCTGGCCCTGAGCCAGCCCTAGAAGCTGACGAATGGCTAGCTGGCCAGGACGCGGAACCTGTGCTCATCTCTTTGAGGGACGGTTACATACCTCCCAAGCACCGCGAGCTTCGGGTCACCAAGCGCAATATTCTGGACGTGCGCCCTCCCTCGGGCCCCCGCCGCAGCCAGTCGGCCAGCGACGCCCCATTGTCGGTAAGATGCGGCCTCGCTCCACTCCGGCCCAGTCTACACATCCCCCACTACCGATCCCTTCCAGACACAGCCTCTTCTCTCCCCTGTGCCCCAGCAGCAGCACACTCTAGAGACGCTGCTGGAGGAGATCAAGGCCCTTCGTGAGCAGGTGCAGGCCCAGGAGCAGCGCATCACGGCTCTGGAGAACATGCTGTGCGAGCTGGTGGACGGCACGGACTAGTGCAGCGCGCGGGGGGGAAGCTCCGAGCCTGGGGGGCCCTGCCGGACCGGGAGCACCCTTGGCCCCGCCCTGGTTCTTGGTCTGGAACTCGGACCCCGCCTCTCTGGGCTGGGGCCGGGGGCGGGACTGGGAAGGGAACTCCGCCCCTCGCGGGAGTCCTGGACAAATGGAGCGTCGCAGAGACTCGAGTCTGCCTGGCACCCGCCGGGCTGCGTGCCTCGTCCGGGACTCAGCAGGAGCTGCCTTGGGAGACCCGGGGTGACAGGGACCTCAGCAGTGGTGCTGCACGGCGAAGCGGTGTCCCCTCTGTCCCCCGGTCAGGGCAGGGGAAGTGCTTAGTATTAGCGCTATTCTTGGGGATATCTAGGAGCTTGGGCTTGACCTCAAAGGGGGTGGCGGCAATTCGATGGGTCTCCCCAGACTGACTGGGGGTTAAGTTACGCTTCTCCTTCTAATCAGTTCACTTGATTTCACTACCCTAAGTGGTAAAACGTATGGGTGTCACCCCAGTTCTACAGACATACACAACCTGTTGGCTATGGAGCCGAATCCACCGGCTACACCCAGCAGTCTATGGCAGAGGGCTCTCTTCCTTCTTTTCACCCACAGGGGAGAGGGCGGCTTCCTCACTGCACCCCCGCCGGAGAACTAATCAGAAAACTGGCATGGAAGCAGGTTCACGCCCTCCTTCACGCTCCCCCCCCTCCTTACCCGCCCCCCACTGCCCCCAGCATTCTGCTGTGGCCTTGACCCTAGGAGGAAAACAAGACTTACCGAATGAAATATTTTACTAAGTGCTCAGTCTGTGCCTCCTGCATGGGTGGGGATGAGGGGGGCGAGACCCAAGCCTCTGTAAATGCTGTCCCCAGGCTTGGGGGGGGGGGTGGGGGGCGGTGCCGACAAATGCTCAGGACCCACTAGGCATTCTTTTACCTCAAAACCCTCCCACACTGAGTTTCAGAAAGAACCCCTAACCCGTAGGTGGGCGTTCTTCCCCAGTAAAGCCAGCTAGGAAAAGCCTTGGGTTTGAAGCCTCTTTTATTTGTGCCTCAGAGTCAGTCTGGTGCCCCTGGCATCAGGGAAGGAGGTGAGAGGAACAGTTTCTCTTTGTTCTTTTCTTCCATCCCTTTTGTGTCCCTACTGAGCCTCACTGGCTGAGCCAGGAAGGCCAGCCTGAGAAGGTGGACAAGGGGTGTGCAGTGGGCCCCTGCCCCTAGCGGGTCTGTGCTTCTCTGGGTGGGTGGGGTGGGGCAGGGGAGAGCCGGGGGTTAGCACCATTGGATGAAGGGTTTTAGAGTCAGCCCCTGGGTGGGGGCAGGTGGGACACACGACCACAGAGGGCTAGCAGCAGCTGGTGGGAAGGGGTGGGTGGTGGTGCCAGGGCCCTGAGCCGGTGAGAGGGCTCCATGGTGCACCTGCCCATAAGCGGGGCCGGGGGACAGGGTCTAGTGCTTGCCCCCAGCCCAAATATGCCCCCCATTGCCAAGACATCATGAAGGAACCAGGCCTTGCCCAGGCCGGGGGGCCACTTTGGGCACCCTTCCTGATCACAAAAAGCGTGCCTTGGGGATAGGGACTACAACCTCTGGCCGCCCAAGGAGAAACTGGGACCACCCTGAGACCCGGGAGGGGTTGTGGGGGGCTGGGGAAGCCGGGCACCCCGCTAAGTGCACTTGACGCTGAAATGCCGGGGTGAAGGAGGAGCTGGGCCCTTGACGTGCTGGTTTGTGTCTGGGACAAAGCAGCAACACAGCACGTGGGGAGCTCAGCTGCCCCCCAGGGGTGAAGAGCGGAGATGCAAAGGCTTCACGGACAGTGTCCTACAGTGGGTTCTGTGAGCAGAAAAGGAGGACCGACCAGAAGGAGCAAGGGATGGGGACAATGCTCCTTTAAGGACCCGGCTCCCCCTTAGGACGGCCTGGCCCCCTTGGACAAGTCTGAGCCCAGGATAGAGTGGTGGGCGTCAGGAGACAGCAAAGCAGGGGGACCGGGCCGTGCGAGCTGCCTACAGGGCCCTGGCCGGGACAGGTAACGCGCAGTCCCCCGAACCCCCTCCCCGCATGGTGCCGGATGCGCCTCTATGCCCCCGAGGCTGCGGCTCCAGTCAGTCTCCGGCCGCAGCCCGGCGGGCGCGCGGGCGCGATCGAGTCTCGCTGCGAGGCGGGTCACGCGGGGCGTGGCCGAAGGGCCCGGCAGTGGGCGCTACTGCTCCGTCAGTGAGAGCCGCAGGATGCGCTCCAGCTCCTCCTCCTCCAGGCGCGCGCGCCGCCGCCGCTCCTCCTGCTCCTGCGCCGACAGCTCCATGGCCAGCCGCAGCTGCTCGTCGTAGCTCCGGAACACATGGCCACCTGGGCCGGGGCGCGGGCTGGGCCGAGGGCTGGGCACCGACGCCAGGGCCGCGGGGGGCGCAGGCTGGCGCTGCGGCGTGGGCGGGGCGCTCCTGGGGGCGGGTAAGATACGTCGAGGGTTCCGGGCGCACCTGCCCGTAAGCGGGGCCAGGAGACAGTGTGGAGGCCCGAAGACAGAGTAGGGGCTCGTCACCCGCCGGTGGAAGCGATGAATCCCGCATCACCTCCCTGGCTCCCACCCAGATGTGACAAATCTCAGCCCCTACAAAGCCCATCCTCCCAGTTGACGGTGGACCAGCACATGTGGGCATGCAACTTCTAGAACCCTAGCCCCGACATCCTGCCTGGTAAGGGTCTGAAGGCCTTTGAGGCCTGTCCCCTGCTCCCTGGCTGCTTTTGGAGTACTGCTCAGAGTGAGGAAACGGTGGGGGTGGAAGCCTTCTGGAAACCAGCAGGGGCCCAACAGAGGGTACCATGGTTTCCTGGGGCCAAGAAGAGCTGCCCAGCCAGCAGTATCCTCACCCGCTGGGACAGGGCACCATGGTACATGTGCATGTGTTATTTCGGGGTAGGGAGGACAAGTCAGGACTGGCGGGAACTGACCTGTCCTGTCGGCGAGCGTCGTAGGACATGGGGTGAGTGCCAGGCTTGCTGTTGGTTAGCGCCTCCCAGATAGTGACCTGGAGGGAGGGACGTGGGCCAGTCAGCCAGGGTGGCGCTGCAGCCGGGCAGGGGCGGCGGTGGTGGCAGGGACGCACCTGATCATACTCACTACCCGCCTCAAGCAGGCTCTGCTGGATGGCAAACTGAAGCAGGTCATCGTCATCATCGCGTGTGGCCGCCTCCCTCTGGCCGCCCAGCACGCTGTAGCCGCGCGGGGCTTCGAACAACGCGGGGGAGATCTCGCAGCCGCGGCAGGAGGCTGAGGGCGCCAGGCTGGGCGTCAGAGCGCGGGCGGCCCCACCCTCCGCCCACCTGGAAAGGGCCCCACCCTCCACCCACCTGGAAAGGGCGCGGGCAAGGGCGGGGCGGGGCGGGGAGGGACGTAAGGGCAGCGCGCAGAGGGTGGGGTCTCACTCGTGGAACTGGAGCTGCTGACGCTGGAGGAGTCGCTGCCTGGGGAAGGGGTCTCACTGCTGGGGCTGCCTCGAACCGATGGCACTGGCTCGTCACAGCCATTGAGGTTCCCGAAGGTAATGCGAGCGTTGAGGATGTGGAAGATTGGGATTTCTGAGGATGAAGAAACTGTCAGGTGCCACCACCCACCTTCTCACACCTTAGGCATCCCCAATCTTTACCTCATCTAAGCCCTACCCCCCCCCCACCCCCCCCCACCCCCCCCAGCCAACAGCGGCTGAAGAGAAATGGGGGTGGGGTCTCACCAATCTTGACAGGAAAACCAGGGGGCAGGCGCAGGGTAATGAAATCCCGGAGCTTGGCGAAAAGCGCATTGCTGACAGCCATGAGGTCAATGATGGGGGCCACCTGCTCACACAGGGACAGGGGATGCTCCTCACACAGCCACAGCTTGGCCTTGAACCTGCCCCCCCCAGATCCCAAGGGGTGAGGGACATAGTAGAAGCCACGGCCTCCCACCCAATACATTCTGGAGACCCCGTCCAGCCCTGGCCTACCCACCCCTCCCCAGCACCGGCAGGGGGCCTCACTTCTGTGTCTTGGTGGTCAGTTCCATGGGGCGGCCCATGTCCCGGTTGCCAAGCTCAAAGTTGGGGTTGAAGTATTCTTCTGCAGTGATGGCAGTGGGGTTGGCTTGGCTCAGAGTCTGAGTGATCAGGGTCTGTACCACATGAGGAAGTGCCCATGAGCCTGTCAGTCTCTGATGCCAGGCCAGCCATTTGGTATCATGGGCCCCAGAGCTATCCCCCCTGCCACTGTGGAGCTGACACGGCCTCGGGCATTGTGGAAAGTAGTTCCACGCAGGCCATGCTAGGCAGGACGCCTCCCAGGTCTCCTGAGCCACATCCACACCCTTCCACACAAGGGCACCCCTGGCACATACTCACCCCATTTTGGGGGCCCCCATGCTGTTCAGCAATTCCCAGGAAGGACTGCAGAGGTGTCTTACAGCCTACAAGAAACGTAGCATCTCAGAGGGCACTGCAACCCTCAGAAGTGACGCACCCCCCGATCTAAGGAGGAGGCTGGTTCCTGGCAGGTAGGGAGGATTGCTCACCCACACCAAACTCTCAGGCACCTTCATCTGAAGGTGACCGAGGACTCCAAAGGCCAGGGGCGAGGAACACTACAGGCACAGTGGGAATAAAAGTAGGCCTGGGGCTTAGGAGAAACTTCCAAAAGTGTCCAGGTTGGTGACACTGGACGAAAAATACCTGCTTTTGGTGAGCAGTTTTAGGGGATGTATGTGTATGTGTGTGTTTTCCTTCAAGCACTTCCATCTTAATTACCTCATTTTGTTCCCCTGTGAGGTAGGAATTGTCTTTCTACCTTAGGCAGCCTAACCAGTGCCCAGAGAGTCAGGTGTAGTATCAAGAGGCACAAAGCATCAGTGACAGACCCCCTGACTTTCTGCTTAGGGTATGTTCCACTAGACTGGAATGGCCAATAAGTAGCATACATGACATTTCCACTCCCAAATCCAAGGCAGACGTCAGTTACCAGTTGTAGAATTCCTTCCCACTGAGCCCAGATGTTGCCTTAGAATCTTCCTAGCTGCACTCCAGACAGTCACTCCCAATTATTAGCACTTGGCACTTGAACTGAAACCTATTTACGTGAATAAACTATCCTGGTTTTTGCTGGGATGTCACAGGGAATACTGATGGAGGTACTCAAGTGGGAGCTGCTTCCTTACACCACCCCTCCCCGGCCACTCCACCACTGCTTATTACCTTTGACCTTGCCCTTGTGCTGTTCTGAAAGATGCTCTGTCCGTGTCCGGGTGATGAGCTCCACATTGGATGCCCCATATACCTGGCGACAGATGAGGAAAGGGCTCAAAGACAATTCCAGTACCCTATCCCCAGCCCCCAAGGGCCTTATGAACACTTCCTGCAAGGAAGGGTCCATTGGGGGATGGGGGAGTTGTTTGCTCCATCTCCCAGCCTTTGGGCAAGTAAATATCTGAAGTCATTCATCCATTCTCTTATTCATTGAACAAACATTCTGTGAGGAGACTTTATGTGCCAGGCACTGAGGCAGGCATCAGGGACAGTGATGAACGTGCACCACTCAGTGGTGAACAAGCACTACTAGAGACAATCCCCACCCTTTTGAGGCTCACACACTATTTGAAGAGATAAGGAAATGGGCAGTTATAATATAGTGTGATTCACTCTGGTGAAGGTTGCAGAGGGCTGTGGGAACAAAAAGCAGAGGCCTTAACGCAGTCTGCAGGGCCAGGGAACGCTTCCAGGACACAATGCAGAGCCTGGCAGCATTTGTTAGTTCCTTCCTTTACCAGCGGCACCATGTGGCCCCACAAGGGTGATGTAGGGGTCCCAGCGTGACCAACAAGGTATTCTTAGGAGTAAAGGTCGGGCTTTGGAGTTAGGCAGCCAAGGTCTAAACCTTGGCTTTGTCACCTGTAGCTGTGTGACCCTGGACAGGTCATGGAACCACTCCAAGCCTCCTTCCTCATCACAGAATGGGCCAATACCCCACCCCACAGAAGGTTCCTGTTGGAAAGGCTCAACAAACACCTGTAAAATGGGAATAATAATAGCACCTACCCAAAAAGGTTGTTGGGATTAAATATGTGTGTGTGTGTGTGTACATATGTATTCACACATACATACAAAACATCAGAACACAGTCTCAAACATGAGTATAGTAATAAGCACTTGAACTCGGGCCATTCTCATCAGTTGCCTCTTAGTCTAGTGCCCTTCCCTCCTTGCTGCATTGCCTCTGCACCTCCAAGGCTGAAAAAGAGTGGTCAGGAAACCCCTGCCCAGGGCACTACAGGCAAGAGTTTGGCAGGTTCTGGTACCAGGGAGTGGTGGCCTCACCTTGGCTTCATACCCATTCACCATCTCTGTCTTCTCACTGCGCCAGCCCAGGATGCCAGTCTTGTTCCTGGGGAAGCAGAGTGGTCCAGGTGAGGGGGCATCCAGCAGCCTGGCTCTAGGCTACGAGGGCTGCGCCCACTCACCTCTCAAAGGAGATGTTCTTGGTGTCAAGCTGTGTGGTGACAACAGGCGCGGTAAGCCGGCTCAGCACCTGCTCCTCAGTGGGCTGGGCAGCAGCCAGCAGCAGCTCACGGTCCTGCCCAGCCAGTGCCAGAGTCTCTGTGTACACCACCCGGCGGTCGTGGTCAATCTCCATGACCACGGCGCTTGTGTCTGCCAGCCACAGAATAGCACAGGGGGGTCAGGGGTGGCGTGGAGCTGTCCCCGGCCTTCCCACCTTGCCCCACCTCCTGCCCTGCCTGACCTTGGCCCCTGAAGACGAAGCTGCGGTTCCCTCGCTGCCACGTCATGTGGTCAAAGCCCAAGAGCGTGGTATCTACCCGCAGGTTTTGCCCACTCTTCCACACTTTGTAGGTGTCACTAGGGCAGATCTTGGACACCAAGGGCACTAGGTGGAAGGGAAGGTCAGAGTGGCTTCAATTTGCCTGGTCCACCCAGCCTGGGCCACCTCAGGGCATAGGGGTCAGGGTCAGTGTTGTGGCTGGGCAAGGATAACAGAGATAGTGGGAGAGCAGCCCCTTTCCAAACTCCCCCCAGGTGAATGGAGACCCGTCACTCAGATGTAAGCAACCCGAAGTTGAAGATGGGCACGTCTCAGCCGCTATCAAGTCCCTAATAGCCACCATTTGTTAATTCATTCACTCAACCTTTCAATCTCCCAACAAATATTTATTGAATACCTACTGTGTACCAGGCACTGTTCTAGTCAATGAGGATAGAACACTGAACATGCCCTCTTGGAGCTTACTTTCTGGCAAGGAGTGACAAGTAACAAACAAATGAGCAAATCATTACAAAGTGAAGGAAATAATAATAATGGAATCAAGACAGTGTCTGAGGCAATGTGGAAAAGCCTAGCCAAGGAGTTGGCACTGAGGTGGGAACTAAAAGATGAGAAGGAGCCACAGGAAGAGCTGTGGCAATAGAGCTCCAGGCAGGGGAGCAGCAGGTGCAAAAGCCCTGAGGTGGGAGAATGCCCAGAGAGGCCCCCATCGGCCCCCTTACCCCAGCTAGTGAACTCCCATTTCATCTCCACATAGAAGTCCTGGGCCTGGAGGATGAAAAAGAGAGTAGCTAAGCCTGTGCTAGAGACAGGGTTCAAATGCATTGTGGGGAGGCTGAGAGGCTGGCCCTCACCTTGCGCAGCTTTTCCAGGAGCACGGGGATGCCCGCCAACCGCTTCACCACCCGCTGGTAGTCCCGGTACCTCAGCACCAACTGCACCAGCTCCAGGTCCCGGGTACTCACAGCCTCCTGAAGCACTGGGGGTGGGGGGAGGAGGCAAAGTCACAGGTCAGGACCCTGCCTGTGGCCCCCGTCAGCAAACCAAGGGTGAGGATATGAAGCTGGGAGACGCTGGCTGTGGGGCTGGGGTGAGCAGGGGTGCCCACCTGTCCAGCCGCTGCGATTCTCCCTGCCCACATCTGCACCGTGTGCCAGGAGCACACGGGCACACTCGAGGTGTCCCAGTGTGGTGGCCAGGTGCAGGGGGGTCCGCCCACGGGGATCCAGCTGCTCGATGTCCACCTGGAGAAGGAGGTGAAGACGTATCCCTGGTCACTTCTGAGGCAGCCCATCTGAACCCAACAGCCTCTAGGGAAGCAGCAACCACCTGGCTGCCCTGCCTTGCTCACCTTACAAGGCAATGGAAAAGACAGACACAATGAGCTGGGGTCAGGTGGGTGAAAAGAGGCTTGTAGGACAGGGCAGGAAGTAGCCCTGAGAAAGGAAGGACCTTCCTCCTTTCCTGTCCACCTCGGTCCCCTGACTGGGTTCACTCTTCCAAGGCCCAGTGGGCTAACTTTGAAGAATAATCCCAGAGCTGAAGGGTGGTCGAGACAGGCTGTTGGCCAAGGAGAGCACTTGAGACTAGATTTATCCTACAGGTCCAAGACCACACTTTCAGGAAGGGCTATCAATTTAGATCATTGACATTATCACTGAGTGAGGTTTAACAAACAATTGCTGTAATATATTGATAGGAATGAAAGAATATGGTACAACTTCAAACCCATGTCCTTTATATGTGGGACACTATGTATTAACACTTTTTTTTTTTTTTTTTTTTACAAATCCTATTATTGTTTTGTGGATAGCATAATTATATTGCATGAGATTTTTGTTGTGTGATAAAAACATAAATATTTAAATATATTTCAGGAGTCTAAGACCTCTAACTAAATACAGTGAACTGACCACATGCATGTAACTCCTCCTTCCCCAAACTTGATTAAAATGCCAGTAAATGGCTTCTATTCCAACTATAGTGAGATACCTGAAACCACCCTCCCATTATAACAGATAAAAATACTTCAAAATACATGAAATAATTGTTTTCAGACATTAGGCAACAAGTAGTCCAGGACTATGATCCCTGAAATAAGAGAAACAAATAAGGTAGGCCCTATGATTGCCTAGATTTCTACCTGGGAGTATCATTCCAGACAGCAATGCAGGAGGCGGGGAATCCCTAGCAGAGCATGGTAGACTTGCTGAGGAGTTGAGGAGACAGAGGAGTTCAGGGAGGCTGAGGTAGCAAGAAGTTGCAGGACCAAGTTCCAGGAAGGAGTGAGATATGCAAACAAGGGACTCCAGAAATCTGCATGGGGTTCCTCTGAGTCTTTGCAGAATACCAAACCTCACCTATGTAGAGTGAAACTCAGCAATACTAGACAGAAGAGGAGCAATAAGCTGGTAAATTTCCAGCACTCATGTCTCAGGGCAGGGAGACATTCAAACTCCAACCTGCTAGAATAGAAGGTCTTTGTTGTTTGCACAAGGTATTCAACAGAGACCCAAGAATGGTGATGCCTTTGTAGTAGGATTAAACTATCTCTAGAGAAAAGGCTCACCTAAACCCAATCTAATAACGATTAAAAATAACCTCAAAAGGATCAAACTGATTTACAAGTAACTTAACTCAGTCTGTTAGAACGAAGCCTTACACTCTTTAAAGGAAGACAATAAAATCCAGATGCTTAACATTACGATGTTTGCAGTATCTAACATCCAGTTACAAATTACTAGAAAAAAATTATCAGACATGCAAAGAAATAGGAAAATATGACCCATAATCAAGAGAAAAATCATTTAACAGAAACATAGTCAGAAATGATAAAGATGATGAATAGTTTAATGTGCTCAAGAGTTGAAAGAAAAACATGAACACAATGTTCATGGGGAAAGAAATGAGAGATATGTACAATATCTGAAATGAAAAATTCATAGGATGGAATTAAGAATAGATTAGACAGGGCACCTGGGTGGCTCAGTCAGTTGAGCATCAGACGTCGGCTCAGGTCACGATCTTGCCATTCATGGGTTTGAGCCCCATGTTGGGCTCTGTGCTGACAGCTCGGAGCCCGGAGCCTGCTTCAGATTCTGTGTCTCCCTCTCTCTCTGCCCCTCCCCTACTCACACTCTCTCTCTCTGTCTCTCAAAAATAAGTAAAACGTTAAAAAAAAAAAATAGGTTAGACACTATAGGGGCACCTGGGTGGCTCAGTCGGTTAAATGTCTGACTTTGGCTCAGGTCATGCTCTCATGGTTCATGAGTTTGAGCCCCACATCGAGCTCTGTGCTGACAGCTCAGATCCTGGAGCCTGCTTCGGATTCTGTGTCTCCCTCTCTCTCTGCCCCTCCCTCACTCACACTCTATCTCTCTCTCTCTCTCAAAAATAAATAAACATCTAAAGAAAAATTTTTTAAAGATTAGACACTAAGGAATAAAAAAAAAATCAGTGAGTTTGAAGACATAACAATAGAACTATAGCACAGAGAACAGAAATGGAGCACAGAAGAGGGAAAAAGTACTGAAAAACATTCAAAGAGCCTCAACAATATGTGAGACACTATAAGGCATTTTAACATATATGTAATTGGAGTCCCAGAGGCTAGGCTAAGAAAGTGGGAGAAATAAGACATTTAAAGAGACAACAACCAACATTTTTCCAAATTTCTTGTTTTAAAAAAGCTACTATAGGGGGTTGAATGGTGGTGTCCCCCCAAAATATATGTTTATACTCTAACCCCCAGAACCTGTGAGTGATGGGTATTTGTGGGTGAAATTAAGGTAAGGATCTCAAGATGAGATCAGCCTGGATTTTGCAGGTGGGCCCTAACTAAATCCAATGACCTGCCTTTATAAGACCTACAAAGGAGAGATCCATGGAGAGAGGAGAAGTTCCATGTAAAGAGGAGGCAGAGACCGGAGTTATGCAGCCACAAGCCAAAAAATGCCTGGAGATACCAGAAGCTGGAAGAGGCAAGGAAGGATTCTCCCCTTAAGCATTTGGAAGGAGTGGAGCCCTGCTGACTCCTTGACTTTGGACTTCCAAACTCCAAAAGAATGAAAGAATAAAATTACCCAATCTGTGGTAATTTTCTGCACAAGCTAACACAATGATAAACCCACAGAACCAAGAAACTCAATGAATCCCAACCAAGACAAACACCAAGAAAACTACACCCAGGCCCATCATAATCAACTGCTGAAAGCTTAGTGATAAAAAGAAAATCTTAAAATCATTTTGAGGGGCGCTTGGGTGGCTCAGTTGGTTGAGCGGTGAGACTGCAGTTCAGGTCATGATCTCACTATTCGTGGGTTCGAGCCCCACATGGGTCTCGCTGCTGTCAGCATGGAGCCCACCTTGGATCCTGTCCCGTCTCTCCACCCCTCCCCTACTTGCGTGCACGTGCTCTCTCACTCTCTCTCTCAAAAATAAATAAATCTTAAAAAAACAATAATAAAATCATTTTGAGAAATGAGACACACTATGTCTAGAAGAACAAATACAGGAAATACTGCATACTTCTCAACAGAAACCATGCAAGTTAGAAAACAATCGAATGAAATGTTTAAAGTGCTGGGGGGAAAAATGTCGACCTAGAATTCTCTGTCCTGTGAAAAAATATCCTTCAAAAATGGAGGGGAAATGAAGACTTTTGTGGACAAACAAAAAAAGCTAAGAGAATTTATCACCAGAAGACATGCAAGAAATGTTAAAGGAAGTTATTTAGGTGGAAGGAAAATGTTAACTGATGGAAACTTAGATCTGTACAAAGGAATGAAGAGTGCCTCAAAAGGAAAATTTGTGAGTAAGTGTAAGAATGTCAATAAAATATTTAAAACCCACAAGAGTAAAGAGAAGAGATGCTAGCAGATGAGAAATGTTAACACATCTTTAGAACATAGAAAGTGGCTGGGGCATTACAACGGACTCAGTGGAGCAGAGGGTACTAGAACCCAAACACTCATAGGGGAACCCCAGTGAGTGTCAAGCCAGACCACCCTTGAAATGTCCAGAACATGAAGGCAGTGGGAATGGCAGAGGTATGAGTGAGGCTCAGAGCTAAATCCAGGGGGGTGGGGAGGCTGGTTAAAATTCAGAACCCTTGGCCCCCTCCCCAATCTTATAAAGCTGGGAGATGTCCCCCTTCCCCTCCATAGGATGCCAGAAATTTATTCTCTGTATAAACTGAGCCTGAGACCCACTGGACTTGGGGACACTGGTCTGAAGATGAGGTCATGGGGCTGAAAACTAGTGAACGGTGAAAGCCCAGTCCCTTCCTGCCTCAGGTCCTGAACCACTAACAGCCTGACAGTACACGCAACTGCCCCATCCCACCCCAGCAGGAGACTGGAGAATTCTTCTTGGAGAAACTAGCGGCACCGAAAACCTCTGGGTACGGACCTCTGGGGACCCTCCAATAAGCAGGCCAGCTTGCACCCATCGTTTGACAGTAATACCACCCATGCATCAATGAGCTCCACACCCACATTCTTAAATATGCCCCGACAGCCAAGGGTGCCTGGACATTTGAGGAAAGCTGCCAATATGAAAGAGACCAAACCATGCAGATAGATGCTAAAAACCTAGAGGATACACTGTCAATGCAGGAAATACAAGAACACTTTTGGGGAGAGGGGAACAGTAATTTATATCCTCAGAAATATATGAAAAGATAACTGAATTCATGAAACAAGAAGAGACACCTTGACTTCCCATGACTTTTTGTCTTTCCCTTTGCCTTCTTCCCAGCCATTCCTGGACAGCTACACCTGCCCCAATTCTCCCCTCATAGGAAACATTACCTCAATTCTCTCCCCCTTTTGGTAAAAAAATAAAATAAAACTTTATTTTAAATTATTTATTTATTTTAGGTAATCTCTACCCCCAATGTGGGGCTCAAACTCATGACCCGAAGATCAAGAGTCATGCTCTAAGCCAGCCAGGTGCCCTGGTAAAAAGAAACAAAACAAAACAAAACAAAAAAACCACTTTGTAACTGTCTTTATCTCTTCCTTTTCTCTCACCTTCTATATCAAATCCATCAGCGAGGCCTGACCTTATGGGCTCTACCTTCAAAACAGACCCAGACTGTTCTCTGTTTTCATCACCTTCAGGCTACCATTCTGGTGGCAGCCATCCTATCTCACCTGGTGGCCTTGTGGGCCCCTCACTGGTTTCTTCACTCCTCTCTTGGCTTCTTAGGTCTAGTCTCCACATGACCCATCGTAGCCTCCATCATCCTGTGAAATGTCCCTCAGGTCCTGACATCCTTTAGCTCAAAACTTCCCCAAGGCCTCCCATCCTGTTTAGAATAGAATCCAGCAGCCCTGGATGTCTCCTTGAACTCATGTGCTCTCCCACCTCTCCTCCCAGTTCCACTCTGCTGGATACCCTAGATAGCCACAGCACTTTCTCCCTCACTTCATTCAGGTGGCTGCTCAAATGTCACCTCCTTAAAAAGGCCTGCCCTTACCATCCATCTTAAATGACACTTGCTATTTGTCTATCTGTTGCCCCGATCCTGCTTTAGTTCTCTTCCAACATTAAATTACTTGTTCATTTGTTCGTTGTCTCCCTCATCTAGACTGTAAGCCCCACAAAGGGAGGGTCCTTGTGTTTTGTTCAATGCTATATTCCCAGTCTCTAGACAGTGCCTGGCACGTAACTGGTGCTTAATAAATATTTGTTCAACAGATGCATAAATGACTATATTTAAGGGACCTGGGGAGGGGAAAGCAATACAATGTAAAACTGATAAGCCAAGAGGTAGTTGTAGATGTATATTGTTTGTAATCTTGGAGGTAAATAACAGAACAGCCTAAAGTCCAAACTGGTCGCCTCCAGGGAATGAGGGCGGTAAGTGAGGACTACAGCTTTTCATTATAATTCTTCTAGCAACAGCTAAATATTTTTTAAAACATGAGAACTAACTCCTTTGTCAGAAACAAGACATTTTGAATAATTTAAGTAATTTATATGATTTTAATAACCCTGTGTTGGCATTTATTCATTCTTTATTTTTAATTTTTTAAGTAGGCCCCATGCCCAACATGGGGCTTGAACACATGACCCTGAGATGAAGAGTCACATGCTCTAATGACTGAGCCAGCCAGGCGCCCCCATTTCTTCATTTTTAAATATATTAGGAGCCTCAAAAAAAAAAATGTACCTAGCCCACGTGGCGTTCTGAGCTGTGGCTTAGAGATCCAAGCACCCCTCTCCCCACCCCATCTTACGCTCCTCTACATTGGCTCCCCTACAACAAGGACTGCGTTCTTTACTCTTCATCTATTATGGGATGGGCTGAGCCCCTCTGTGTCCAGCCTAAGTGGGGCCCTGAGTCTGGGGGTGGGAGTGCAGGATCCACAGACCCTGAGCCCAGGGAAGTCAGGAGGAGCCTTCCCATGGGGCAGCAGCTAAAAGTCTATGTGTCTATGCGTCCCACCAGCCCTGTCCCAGATGCTACTACTGCTGCGCTGCTAACAAGGCCCCAGGGAGCTGACAGGGCACCCCGCCCAGCCCCAGAGCTCCAGATGCTGCCTGCCACCCTCCGCCTCAGGTGCCTCACCTCCAGGACCCAGAGAGAGGCTGGTGCTGCTAGCTGGGCCTGGCTGCCCCTCCCCACCTCCACTCCTGGGGAGCTCTCCCCAGGGTCCCCAGGGCCCTGTTGTTTTCCAGGGCTAACACAGCCCCCCCTCCCCCCCCACATACACCCAGCCAACCCCTCAAAGAAGCTCCCCACACCTGCTCAAAGCATGGCCTGCAGTGAAAGTGGCACCTTGCCCCACGCCCAGGTGGAAGAATTCATTAATTTCCAAAGCAATGGCCTGCAGCTATTTAATTGCTAGAATGAAAAGGTTTCCTCTGAAACCTAACACCCAGACCTCACCACCAAGAGAATGAAACTCTGCACCCCAGCAGGCCTCAGCTGGAGTCAAAAGCAGGGGTCTTTTGAGCTCAGGGGCTGAGGCTCCCTGGGCAGAGAGACTCCCTGCTTCCACTCAGGCACACACCTACACACACGCACACGTGAACAGGTACCATAGGAATCCACAAGAATCCACTCCTTTTGCCCCCACACTGAGGGTCCATGTGCTCCCATAAGTGTACCAGCATCTGCAAGCTCAGTTGCCTTCTGGATCTGTAGAGGTCACACCTAAGTTTGCTGCCAGCTTATTGGCACATGCATACCCCTTGAACCCACAGGCACTAGCAGGTTATTTTTCAAACTTATTTAGCATTAGCAGAATCCTTTTGTTAGATGAAACCTTACAAGGGCACACCAAACGTATAGAGCCGGAAAAGAAAGGTGAAGGGCCCAGCGCATAGAGCCATGCATGCTCAGCTTTGATCTCCTTTCCCTGCTCCCTCGCCTCCCCCAGCCAGAAAGAGGACAACCGGTGTCTGGTGTGGTCACTACTTCCGAGCCCCGCAGCCTCCACCAGGTAGGCCTGAGCTCACTCAAGGGGCAGGGAGGCCGGATGCTTCCTCAAGCTGAGTTGGATAGGAGAGGGTGGCACCTGCTCACTCTCCTCCCACCCTACCCCACGCAGCCCCTCCCCATCTGCTTCCCAGACACATTGATTTGGGGTTTCTGGGGTTTGTGGGTCCCTCTCCTGAGCTTCCCCACTCACCAGATGTAGTGATGGCCCACACCTAGGTCTGCCTATGTTAGGGGACAGGGGATCACAGGTGTTCTGGGACACACCAGGTACCTTGGGTGGGGTAACCTCTGTCTGAGCATCTAGGGTCCCCACAGTCCCATCTTGCCTGCCTCTAGGTTAGAAGGATGAACTGAGGAAAGCAGGAAGGAAGACCATGATGGAGGCAGCCCCAGGAAGAAAGAAATGTTTCCTTGGGAACAGTCTGGCCCCCTCCAGAGTCTCTGTTGCCAGGAAAGAACCCTGCCCCCCTTGGCCCTCCCACAGGGAGCCACACAGCCGAACCTCCACCTCCTGCCCCGCAGGGAACACCAGGGACTTCTGACTCAGGAACCCGGGCTGTGCTCAGCTGGCTGTGCCAACCTCAGGGCATTGTTAGCCAAGGGGAAACTAGCACATCCACTGGCCTACAGCCCCATGCCCCCTCCCAACCTGGCAGGGTGTGTGCATAGCAGGACAAAGGGCACCCAGCAACCATCATACTGCTGGGTGCCAACTAGGGGTGGTCATAGATCCTTCCCGTCACCAAAACACCTGATGAGCACCTCCAGTCTCCCCACCACTCCCTGATTCCAGCCCCCAACAGAACTATGGGGGTGGGGGCCCTAAGCAAAGCCAATGAACCTGCTCTGAAACCTGCCATTCCATCCCCCTCCCCAGCCTGCCAGCATTGCCAAGGCTGCCCATGGGAGGGCCTCTGCGGGGCTTTCTTGGAGCGAAGAACAGGCAGCTATGCCAGGTGAAGACCAGGGAAACCCAGCTGGTATGTGCTTGAGCAAAGCCTGGGTGTTTTCTGTGACAGCTGGTGCCAGGAGAACCAGAGGTCAGGGAACCCCCGCTGGATGGAATGCTTAGGGTCTATGGGGTTTTGTTATGATGTTAGAACGCTGCCCCCAGGATTATCCCCAGCAGTAAAGGGCTGGGTTGGGCACCCTCAGCTCCCCCTGGGACCCTGATGCCTGGAGGACTGAGCAGTGCCTATTTGGATGCAAGGACCACTCTGCATCAGCCCTAATGTGGAGATACAGCCAGGGGCCTCTTCCATGCAGAAGGATTGGCATTCCCCTTCTTGGCAACCCTGGAGCAAGGGAGAGGACTGGCCTGACTCCTTTGTGGTTGAACAAGGGTTAACTTCAACCATTGCCCTATATTCCTGCTATCCTGGATCAGGGTAGGCAGTGTCCATTTCAAGGAGACACAAACACACCAGGGAAGTGGGAGGGATGGGAGGCTGGAGATACTGGTGAACCTGGTGCCTAGTTTCTGTGGCAGCCTGAGGGGAAAGAGGAACACACTCATCAGCCCCAAAGTACCCCTACCTGCAGCGGGTTCCAATGCTCCCCACCTCGACCTCACTTCAGCAAGATGGCTGCTGACTGGAGTACTATCAATCAGAGAGACCTAGGTGAGAGTCTTTTCTTCCAGGGCATTTTGCCTCTCTCCAATCTCAGCAAGAAAAGAACCACCCACCCCTCAGGCAAGGGAGTACAACTGAGACATTCTGGAGATTCAGCCACTAGCCTTCTGCCTAACAATCCTTGGACCAATCATCTATCACCCCATCAGGAAGTTCCTCTCAGATCAGATTTAAATCCCTCCAGCCTTAACCTCCGTCAGAAGCTTGTCTTCTTTTGCCCTCAGGGGAGGAAAACAGAAGACTCAAAAGAGACTGAACTGTTTTAGCACCCAGCACAGCATACTCTATTTCCTGGTTCACACTCACAGCACCAGAACGGGGTCTCCTTGAGAGCGGGGGATGTGCCTGGTTTGTTCATCTTTGTCCCCCAGGACCTACCACTCAGGCCTCGCTTCCTTTACCAGGGCTCTCTGGTTGCAAACCACGTCCTTTATGATGGATAAAACAGAGGCATGGTCTGAGGAGCAACTTGGAGTACCCTTGTTTAAGCAGAGATGGAAAGTAAGTGGACACCCCAACCAGCCCAGAAGCTTGGAGGCTCAGGTCACCCCAACATTTCCTAGGACTGCTCTGCAGAGGCAGATGCCTTGCTACTCTGAGGGCTCAGTAGTGGACTTCAGAGACTCCCCAACCCTCACCTTGCTCCCCCCCTCACTCGTCCTTTGGGAAGCAGGCAGCTCCTCAAAATGAACTTCCTGTGACTCAGGAAGTGGCCCTCCAAAGGCATATTCCCAAAGGGGACCACTCCTGAGCAAACCACTCCCATGGCCCTGGGGTCTCAGATCCCGGCCAAGTCTGCAGGCCTCAACCTGAGGCAAACCAGAGCAGGCTGGGCCCAGCACTAGCTCATGCTTCCCCACCCTGGAGGGTGAGTTGTCCACACCCCAAGGGCCCATCTGTGGCCTGGGGACTAAGGGCAGAGTCGGAGCTACCTGTGACCTGTGCCTGCCTTGGTCCTGAAGAATGACCAGGAGACCCCATCCCTTACCTGGTCTTCTTGGAGGCTACTGCCCAGCCAAAGCTGGCTGACCCACTCATTCTCACAGACTGGCAGCAACCAGGGGGCCCACTTTGTGTACAGAACCCCAAATCCTGAGGCCAGCGGCCCCTAGCTTCCTCAGCGCCCAAGAAGCCAGGCCCCAACCCCAGAGGGCAGGAGAGTTCCTTTCAGCACCTGGACAAGGCCCTTCAGGGCTTCCCCACAGGGAGTCTCTCCCCACTCTCCATTCCAGAGCGGGCGCTGAGGTCTGTGGGACCCGGGGGCTCTGCTCAATCTGAGCAAATAGATGAAGAGCTCAGCGGGAGGGTAGAGGGCACTGGGTGGGGCTGGGATGCCTTGGAGTGCCACAGCCCATTCTCTGATCCTTGACCTGTGACCCCCTCCCGACGCAGGCCTTGCCCACCTCCGCACACTCACGCGGGAGGTGTCGCTGCTCTGCTGCTCCGCGGACTCTCTCACCACATGGAGCACAGACCGACCCGGCAGCCCCTCCCCGCAGCCCTCCGCCCCGGCCGAGGAGGGGCACAGCGTCCCCTACCCCAACCTGGGAGGGTCCAGAACACGTGTGGGCCGTCCGTCCGAGCCGGAGGGGAGCGGCCGGGGACCGCTCCCATCACCCTCTCCCGGTCAACAAGCACAAAAGCCGCCGCTGCGAACAAAGAAGCGCTGCAAACTCGCCGGGGAGGCGGGACAGCCCGCGCCGCGCCCCCTCCCCACACCCAGCGGGCGTGCCCGGCCGTGGGGTCCCCGCGGCGCCCCGACGGCGCTCTTACCTGGCCGGCGCGGACCTCTTTCTCCAGCTCGCGGTGGCGGTTGTGCCACACGAGGTAGTGCAGCGGGTACTTGCCCTCGGGCCCCTTCCTGACGGAGGCGTTGGCTGGGATCATCGCCCGCTCCTCATGCCAGGGCCGCGGCGCCCGGCCGGGGAGGGGGGACGGCGCCGGAGCCGGGGCCCGGGGCCGCGGGGCGGGGGGCCGGCGCTGCCTGCTCGCAGGGCTGCGGCTCGGGCATGTGCGAGCGGCGCCGGCGGGCGGGGGCGGCGCGCCCGGCGCTGTGCGGGAGGCGCGGGCCGCGGGCGTCCTCGCGAGGCGGCGGCGGGCGGCGCGGAGAGGCCCCCACCCGCCCGGGGAGGGAGCGGGCGCTCGGCGGCGCGGCGCGGACTCGCGCCTCACCTCCCACACCCCCGCACACAAAGACGCCACTCGGCGAAGGGAGCAGGCTCCCGCAGCGGGCGCGGGGGCGCACGGGGCGCGAACCCCGGGGACGCCGCCGCAGGGACGCGCGCCCGCAGCCCCCGGCTCCCCGCAGCTGCATTGCCCGGCCCTCAGCCCGAGCGGCCTGCGAGAGATGCGGGGATGCGGGGAAGAGGGGAGGGGGACCCGGGTGCCCGGGGCAGAGCTTGTTGTAGCTCGGCCCCGCGGCATCATGGGGCATGTAGTCCGCCTCGTGGAACTGGGGGTGGCGGGCGGCCGGAGAGTGTCCCACTCTGTCCCCCTGATCCCCTGAGAGGATGGGGAGGGAGTCAGGCCTGACAGGAACGGAGACAGTGTCCTGACGCCAGGCGGGCTGGGGCGCACCCCCACCCACCGGCGTTTTGCCTTTTGCTGGTGAGGGAGGGGGCTACAGGCCTTGCTCAACCATTGGGGGCACAGGAAAGCGTGGCTTTCAGGATTGAGTTTGGGTCCCAGTGGAACGTGAGATGGGATCCAGATTCCTAGAGTGGCTGATGGGGGAGAATCCCGAGAAAGGTTCGGGGCATTAGGACTAGTGGTCGTTGGAGCAACCAGGGATCTGTCACGTGAAATATTATGTAGGAGTCTTCCCCGCGCTCTTATTAAATTCCATCTTCCACACTTGACATTAGAAAGGGAATGACCACTAAGGCTGGGAGTACAGTCCCTTCCCCCCCTCCGCCCCCCCCCCCCTTTGCTGTCCTCTGCAAGGACCAGAGTGGGGCTGGGCAGAGAAAGCAGCAGGTGGCAGTTCCCCACCTCCACCCAATGCGGTCCCCTCAAGAGAGGAAGTGACTGATTCCAGAGACTGTCTCCTTCCCGAATAACCCCCGGGGCACAAAGGTCCTTCCAGAAGGGTCCCTGCAGACGCTGTGGTAAAATGGAATTGACCTCTGGGGCTGCCTATTGCAAGGGCTGGAAGGATCTAGAGGCGTGGCCCAGACCTGAAGGGAGAGGGGATTGGGATCGTAGAGCAGTCTGAATTCCCCCTTACTAACCGCCTGACCAGAAGCAAATTGCTTAAATTTTCTGCTTCCTCAGACCACTCACCTCTAAAATGAGACTCGAAATACTACCTACTGGGGTGAGCTAAGGATAGTAACTACCCTGGAAACGGCGCGTCCCGCCCCCAATCAGGCGGACTGAGACAGGTGGCGGGACCAGGCACAGCGCCTTCTTGAGTCCACCCCAGAACAGGACAGGAATTAGGGATTCCATACCAGCTCATGATAGAACAATCCAAAAAGTGTTTGTGTGGGAGGTGCTAGCAAAAGCTTGCAAACTCTCCGCGCCTCTCTCAGGTTTCTTTGTGTGGTCTTCTCTCCTTCCTCCTCCACACCCTGCGGTGCCAGGCCTAGGCGGGAAAGGATAAGGGAGGAGTGGACTGCCTCGCCCCTTTCTCCAGCCTGGGAGGAGCCAGCTGGCACCTCAGGCAACCGAGGACCGCTGCCCACCTCTACCGCGAGGGGTCAGCAGAGTGTTGTGGCCGCGGCCAGAGTTGGGGAGGGGGCTGGAGCGGAGTAGGGACGGCTAGGAGTGGCCGGGAGAATGCGTGTACGTTTCCTCATTAAACTGTTTTTAGAACCTTGTCTGAGATTTCTTTTTTACTGTCCTGCTCCCTGAGTTGGCGACATCTCCCAAGGGAAATCCTGAAAACCTTCTATCCCTAGTCCCAGGCCCAGAAGGTCTGCAGTGGTGGGTCTGGGGGCTTCCGGAACAAAGTTTGGACAGTGCCTCTCAGCCTAGGCCACGCCCAGGTAGTCCCTGGGCCACCGAGAGGTGGAGCTGGCGGGCGGGAGGGGGCAGTGGGGTGAATCATCCTGAAAAGCGTTGTACCTCTGGGAGAGGGGTAGCTCAGCCTGGATTGGGGGACCTATCCCCTTAGCAGCCGGGCCTCTTTTTGCCAGGCGGCCATAGCCTAAACCCGGGTCGCTCTTCCTCCGGTCTGCGCGCTCCAGCTGCCACGTGCTCGAGACGCGCCCACACAGCAGAGAAACAAAGACAGCCGAGCGATGGGGCTGCCAGTAGCCGCCTCGACATTTAATAAATGAAATTCCATAGCTGGGGGTCGATCGGGGGTGAATGGGCGGCCACCGCTCGTGGGCTGTGCGCCCGGTAAAGAGCGGCCAAGCCGCTCCTTTTCATCGCCCAGCCTAGGGCCATCAAGCCCACAGACTGACTGCTTGGTGCGGGTGCAGCATGGGGCGGCAGGTGGTGCTCCCCCCGCCGCCGACCCCCACCCCCACTGCGAGGTACCTTTGCTTGCAGAAACCCCGCCAGCTGAGCGGCTGGCTGTGGGGGGAGGGGAAGCCTGCAAAAAAAAAATTTTTTTTTTTAAGGTGCGATTATAAATATACCCCGTGGATCGCGATTTCAAACAAACTTGTCAATCTGGGCTGCAGCAAAAGGCAATGGAGGCAGCTTTGCTTGTATTTCGGGTGGTGTGACTCATGAGCATTACTTGTCTCCCCCAGGGAAGCAGCCTGCCCACCCACAAGTCACTGCTGCTCTGGCACCGCTGGGATAAAATCGACCAACCCCGAACCCCTGCCCAAGGACTTTCCCTCCTCCCTCCTTGTTACTGAGCAGTACCCCCTACCCCCTTGGGAATCTTCCCTTAATTCTGTCACCACCGACCTGGCCCCCAGGCCTGGTCCTGGCCACCCGTGCCCTGTC
Organism: Panthera pardus; assembly: GCF_024362965.1. Lineage (NCBI taxonomy): Eukaryota > Metazoa > Chordata > Mammalia > Carnivora > Felidae > Panthera > Panthera pardus. The sequence continues at coordinate 57,402,727 of NW_026526876.1, forward strand.
CCCACAAGCAAAGTGCTCTGGCATTTTGCTGCTGCAGGGATGGGGGTTGGGTGCACGCGGGGCACACGTGTATGGGGGAGCATGCTCAGTGCAGGGGTGCACCCACGTGCGGCCCGCGCCTCCGCTTCCTGTCCCCCCCACCTACGCCAAGTCTCTGTGTGAAGTCCAGGAAGAAAGGCCACCACAAGAAAAGGTCCCTGTGTGTTATGTGCACACGCCCTGGACACACAAACCTGCGGTGGCCCAGAAACACCGTGGACGTATACAAGACGAAATGCCAAGTGGATATTACTGCACACAGGCACAGTGGTCACTTCTCGAGAGGTCCTTAAAAAGTGCCCAGATTCTTTCCTCCTGGGATGGAAGCATGGATGAGGTACAGATGTATTTTTAGCTGGGAGGCAGGGGAACACCTGGGCGTCCATATTGTTGGTGTCGTGCATAATCAACAAGGGTGTGACCACACACACACACCTGGACCCACAGATGAGGACACATGGGGGACCAGGACACACGTGCTACCCCAGCCAGACATAGGCGGGTACCCCAAACAGCCTCTTGACGGGGAAGGGGGCCTGGGCCTCCAGCTCCTTACTCTCTTCCCTGTTCCCCAAGGGTCACTGTCCCCGGGGCCGAGCCCCCTGGACCACCCTCCACCTGGAAAGCGAAGCGGATGGGGCTGTGAGGGTAACTCACACTGCCGCGGGGCCGGAGAGTGCCAGAGCAGAGGCCAAGGCCGAAGGCGATGCTGCCCTCTCCGGCCTGTCTAGCGGAGGCCGCGCGGCCCCTTTAAGCACCCCCGCCCCCTCCCGCCCGCGCTCCCGGCTTCCTTTCTCTGGGAGGCGCGGCCCGCAGGGCCGGGCGGCGGGGCGGGAGTGCAGGCTGCCCCTCCCCCGGTGGGCAGGGCCTGCGCCGCTTCCTGCAGGAGCGGCCCGGAGCCGCGCAGGGGGCGGAGAGAGCGAGCGGCGAGCGGCGGCGGGGCGGCGCGGGGCGGCGCGGGGCGGCGCGGGGCGGAGGGCGCCGGAGGGCGAGCGGGCAGGCGGGCACGGCGGGTTCCGGGCCAGCCCCGGGGGCGGACGGTTGGCCGGGCGCGCGGAGCCTAGCCGGGGCCTTGCCGGAGCGGGGCCGGGCAGCAGGGGCCGCCGCCGCCCGGGCCCGCCGCCCGCGCCCCCCACGCTGGCCCAGAGGGCTGCGGCCGCGTCGCCGCTGAGGATGTCCCGGAAGGGGCCGCGGGCGGAGGTGTGTGCGGACTGCAGCGCCCCGGGTAAGCGGGGCCGGGCCAGGGGCGGGACCGCGCGGCGAGGCCGCCGGGCAGGCGCCGGGGCCTGGCGGGAGCGCGGTGCGGGGCCGGAGGGCGGGGCGGGGCTGGGGGCTGCGGCCTCCGGCCTCGGCCCCCGCCCGGGCCACTGCGGAGCCGCGTCCTTGGCGGGAGGGCCGGCTGGGGGCCCCAGTCCCTCGCGTCCGTGGACGAGCAAGGAAGGACATTCCCGGCGCCACATCCCACCCCTCAGTCTGAGAGAGGCAGGCAGCTAGCTGCCCTCCCTCCCCCGCCCCCCCCTCCCCCCCGCCCGCCACCACCTTCCATCTCTGTATCCCAACGGAAGCGCCAGCCTGGGGTGGTGGGGTGGCAGGAGGGCTGTGGCAGAGGCCAGCAAGGTTTAGGAAGTGGGGGTGAGTGTGGTTTTGTGTCATCTCAGTGCCACCCCCCGCGTCTTGCACCTGCTGCTCGCATGGTCTGCGCGCCCGCTGAGGTGGCGGAGGTCAAGGGGCAGAGAACCGGGCAGATGGGCCAGGGGAGGCCTGGATAGTGTTTCCTCGTGAGCAGACGAGGGGGTGGCTCCTCCTAGGACTCCCTGCCCCTACTTCCCAAGGCGGGGGCTCCTTGCAGGGCCTGGTGCTGAGGGCCAGTACAGTCTGGGCATCTTCCTCTGAGGCATCCCTGGGAGCAACTAGCTCGGCTTTTCCTATGCACCAGTAAGGCCTGCTTGGGAAGGGGGCTTAGCATTGACCCAGCTTGGGCACAGACCCCTCCTAGCCCTCTAGCCCAGTCTGACCAGAAATGGGTAGGGAACAGTACCCAAGGGCGCCTAGGTTCTCAGGATCTGGCTTCCTCGCCTGCCTCCTGGCTGTATTTACCGTGGTGTTTCCCTTCTTCCCAGCACAGTCAGATCCAGGCTGATGCGAACCCCCCACCCCTGACCTGAGGAAGTGAGGAGCAGTGACCTGAGAGGCTGTTATCTTATGATGTGGGAGGACACTGCCAGTGATGGGGCTCAGCAGCTGGCCTGGGGAAGGAAGCCCTGGCTCTTGTCCATCCTCTCTTTTAAAAAGGAGCTATCTCCCTGGGAGACCTCTGGGAAGGCTCAGTGTGTCTGTGAACTCCAGGGGGACTGTGGGCACAATTAAGTGTGAGAGTGTGAAGTGCTGTTTCATGGGCCCATAACTTCTAGCTACCCTTTGGACAGGCCCGGGGCCCCAACAGGTTGGGACCCACAGATACTCTGGTGGTTCTGATGCCTCCAGGCTAGAGAGTTTGGCACTGTGGATGCCTGGAAGAGACGTGGTACTCTGGGTGGTTGTGACCCTGTGACTCCTCTCAGGTCTAGAGGACCCTGAAGAAGCTATCTGGGCTTATGTGTCCTTACCCTAGTGAGCTGGAAACTGTGATCTCCTTCCCCCAACCACATGCACGTCTGGGGATGGAAGGGCTAAGAGGACAGCTTGCCTTCTATGCCTCTCCCAGGCTGGTCTATACCTATGCGGGGCAGGCATAGCATGGGGGTGGGGAGTGATTAGCAGACACCCTATCAGCTTACCCTGTGACCCATGGCAAGACTTTCCTCACTCTGGGCCTCAGTTTCCTCAATTGTGAGGTAAAGAAGTTGGAATAAAAATGGTTTTTGAGGACCATCCCATCTTGAAGTCTGTGGTCCTGATTCTCAGCCAGAGGGACATAGGGCAGAATCAGCAAGGCAGTTGTCCCTCTTTCATTGCGTTTGGCTGTGTGAAGCCTCTGGGTGCCCAGTGGGTTCAGGAAGGAGTGGTATGTATCTGATATCTTGGGACTGTCTGGTTCCTATCCATAGTCATTGTCCCACAGAGGCATTTTTGCCCCAGGTACCTCCTTTTCCCCTGATCCAGAATACAGGTCAGAAGAGGCAGGTGGTGAGAAGGTGAGGAGTGAGGTGGGCAGGGTGCTGACAAAGTCTTTACACATCACCCTACCCCAGCACCTGGCAGCAGGCACTCCCTGAGTGTTTGGATGCTTGTCAGGGACCCAGCTGGCTACCCCATTTCCCCACTGTAGGATGCAGGGAGGGGCATCTCCGGTGTGGGACTGTAGCAGTCCAGGTATGAGGCTCGAGGGTAAACAACAGTCTGGACTCCATTGGTGTATGCCTCCTACCTAGTCATAGGCTTCTCTCACTGTGAAGGGGGGTGTCCAGCCCTAGGGGTGGGGCCGTGGCCTTTTTGTGGTTGGTTAATTTGGGGAGGTTAAAGAGGTGAAAGGTGAAGTGCAGGCTGACCCCAAAGGTCTTCATCCTCCCTCTGCTCCCAGGCCTGGGCATATAAGTGACAGGTGGATTTTGTAAGACAGCTGGGCATGGCATGGCTGCTGTGGTACTACCTCATCAGGCCCCACATGTGTACCTGCCTGCCATGGAGGCAAGGGAGGCGCAGCAGTCAGGAACCCTGGAGAATGTGTTCCCCCCACGTCCCCCTCCATTCACTCTGCCACACAGTCCTGGCCCAGCTCACTTTGGTGGCACAGGAGTGAATACCTCAAGGTACCTGAAGTACCTCGGGTGGCACCTTGGATGAGCATGGATGGCCACTGGCTGGGGACATTTGGAAACCTGCAGGCTCATTTGTTTCTTCACAATGTAGATTGTTGGGTGGGGTGAATGGTGGGCTCTCTTCCTCTTTTACTGAGGTTTAATTTAGGTACAGCAGGGTTCCTGCAGCTTACTGTTTAGACTGTTGAGTTTTTACATGTCTATATACCTGCGTAACCACCACTCCAGTCAAGAGGTAGAGCATTTCCATCACTCTCTGGACCCTTCTTCTGCCCCCTCGCACTCAACAGCCCCCAAAAGTAACCGCCATTCTGATCTTTATCCCCATGGATTAATTACTCTTAGCTGCTTTCAAGATGGTGGACTTCTCCCTCGTGCCTAGTGACAATTTGCTCAGGAGACGCTGGCCCTTAGAGCAGACCTAGAGGCTACTAATGGCTTTGGGTGATGACATGAATTCACCTTAGTAGAGGCCTGCATGGTTAACATTATCCCAGGATCCCTCCTACCACTTGCCCACACTTCCCAGACCCCCACCCTGAAGCAGAAGCTGCCAGGAGTGTTGGCAGGATACTGAGGAGGTCACCGCATCTTCTCGCCTGGCTGGCTCAGTCAGTAGAGCATACTACTCTTGATCTCATGAGATCAAGCCCCACACTTGGCAGTTGGGCATGGAGCCTGTTAAAACAAAAAAACCCTTATGTCCCTGTCCCTTCCACCCCAAGTTTAGTCTAGGGAGCCTCTTGGGGGCAAGAGTCCCTTAACCTTCAGCTACAATAGCCGTTTGACTTTTCAGAAACTCTACCTGGCCTTAGGAACTGGCCTAAGTGAGGCTTGGGGGCTCCTGCTTGGGTAGACGCAAGGCCCCTCGGGCATGTAAGAAGTAGATAGTGGGCTTCTCATCTGTGTAGCCCAGTGAGCTGACACCAGCGTTCCCCAGGCCAGGACAGTGCCCCCTGCTCAACCTTCCTGTTTCAGGTCATTGTGGAGGAGAGGGAGGACCCCTCCCCCAGGCTGAGTGGCTAGCAAAGCCTTGGACTACATTCCCCAAATCCTGATCTCTTCTTGGTCATTGCCATGTTCAGAGTCTCACCATGTCTGGTCTGGCTCTCGATATATGTGCAGTTTTCCCAGGCCCTGCTTCTCCGGTAGAGCCATGGGCCTGGGCTGGAGGCCTCAGGGCGGCCCATTTATGATCCTGGCCTGGGCGGCTCCCCATTTACAGGAAACCCCACCGTTTCAACAAGAGGAATTTAGGCTGCGTCATTTCCAGCTTCCTGCTTGGGCTGCCGGAGGTGGCTGGTGGCTGGCAGACCCCTAACCCCAGTGATTTGGGAGTGGGGGGAGGGAGCTTTCCATGTGTCTCACTGGGGTGCCTCACTGTTTGGGTAAAGCCAGTACTAAAGAGTGTCCTTGGGCTCCCCCTCTTGGCACAGATGGTGGATCCCTTCCTCGTGGGCCCCTGGAATCAGCTCCCAGGAAGGTGTATGGCAGGCATCTTGTTGCCCTGTTTTTGGGTAGATGCCTAAAGAAGCTTAGACCCAAAGAGCTGAACCCCCTCTTTCACTTTTTTTTCTTCCTGTCCCCTATGGAGGGGACACTTGCTGTAGGCAGAACAAAGGCTGCACCCTGACTCGGTCTCCTTACAATTCTCCTGGAAACTTTGATGGAAGTCCTTGTGGGGAAGGGCCTGAGATTGCCTTCTGGTTGGAGAGGCTCTCATTACCCCAAGCCTGTCCCTCCCCTGGGGGGCCCACTTCTGGACACCCTAAGCACTCCCAGGCAAGGAAGATAGCTAGTCCCTGCTCCCCCACCCAGCACAGGGATTCCTGAGACTGGGGTGGGGGGCCCGGGCAGAGCACAGTGTCCTGGGAGAGAAGCTCCCTGCCCCCACTCTCTGGAGGCACACAATGGCTGCTTTCTCCCCCGTGACCTTTCCACAGCTTAAGCTGTGTGCAGCTGTCTCCTCCCCCTCTCCCAAGGGGCCTGGGATGGGTGGCATCTCCCCTGCCCTTAAGAAGCACCCAAGGAGCTCCCACCCTATCCTGGCCCCACTTCTTGTTTCCAAAGTTTGCTGCTCCCCAGGGAGTAAAGAGTGGCTTCCAGGGCCCTTGCCCACTTGGGCCCGACCCCTTCCAGGCAAGAACGGAGGAAAAGCAGTGGGTGTGAACATGGCGTGGCTTCTGGTGTCTAAAGTGCCTGGGTCCACATCCCAACAATCCTGCTCATCAGCTGTGTGACCTTGAGCAACTGCTCTAACCTCTCTGAGCCACCATTTCCTCATTGGTAAAGCAGGGATAGTATTTCCTGCCTTGTCTGACAGTTGTGAGAGACCTCGTACATACAGGTCTATCTAGTACACAGTGGGTATCCAGTGTTAGTTCCTTTGCCCTCTCCATCCCTGTTAAGAGGGGCTCCAGCTCAGCCCATCAGTGATGGTGGCAGGAGGCTCAGCATGAAACAGCCTCTTGCCTGCCAAGATGAGGGCAAAGGCAGGAGCCCATGGAGGATATGGTGGGTCAGGCGGGTGGCCAGTGGTTCCAGCAGAAGCCTGGGTGCAGGAGAGATGTGGCACTGACCCAGACACAGGAGTGTCTAGGATGTCTGGCATGTAGCATCGGTGTCACATCCCCCAGAGGATTCCTGCCTCCCTGGGGAAGGCCTGGGCCAACTGTCTTGTTCCCTGGGAAAGACTGCAGGACATACCCGCTGAGTAGGCCCTGGGGACCACACATTCCTCCCCCCACCCCCTCACCCCCCAGACAGGCAAAGATGTGTAGGAAGGGGCCCAGCTGTCAGTCACCTGCTGCGAGCCTTTGGGGAAATCCCTCCTACGCCATAGCTCAGCTTCCTCCTCAGCAACCTGTGTCCCTGCGGTCCCAGCTTCTAGGTACTTGAAGTGTGTGAGCATAGTGCTAGTGTGGGCCCGGAGTAGGTGCCCGGCACGCACTGCCGACGACCTGGCCTCCGCTGGCCTCCGCTGACTGTCGCTTCCCCCTTCGGCAGACCCTGGCTGGGCCTCCATCAGCAGGGGGGTGCTGGTGTGTGACGAGTGCTGCAGTGTGCACCGGAGCCTGGGCCGCCACATCTCCATTGTCAAGCACCTCCGCCACAGCGCCTGGCCTCCTACGCTGCTGCAGGTACGGGGCCAGGCCGCGTGGGCACACTTCCCCCATACCCACACACGCTGCTCTGGATTCTGCGGCTTCCAGAGGGCGGCACCCACCTGGGGCAGAACCTAACCCTGACCCTTTCCATCCATTGTGTTTGCCATGCAGACGGCGGGGGGGGGGGGGGGGGGGGGGCTTCTGAGACTAGGGTCTCGCAGACCGGGGCTCTCTCCGCAGCTCCGCCACTTACTAGCTTGGCCACATAGCACTGACCAAGTCGCTTTATCTCTCTGAGCCTTGGCACACTCGCCATACAACCTGAGGTGCTGACCAGGACCCACGTGCTTGGGCGTCCCGGCTGGATGGAGGTGTGATGGTGGCAGGCACACAACAGGCCCCTTGGTACTGGTTGCAGCCACGCCGGCTGCGGCCAGCACTTGGAGGTGTTTCCCCCAGTACCCAGTGCACAGTGGGCACTCTCACTTGGCACTTCTTCTCTGCAGATGGTGCACACGCTCGCCAGCAACGGGGCCAACTCCATCTGGGAGCATTCCCTGCTGGACCCCGCGCAAGTACAGAGCGGCCGGCGCAAAGCCAACCCCCAAGACAAAGTCCAGTGAGTTGTGCCGGAGGGGTGGTGGCAGGGGCTGCGTGGTGTGGGACGTGGGTCTGAGAGGTGGCGGGGGGAATAGCCTCTCCCACTCTGCCCCCCACCCATTTCATCCTCTGTGCCCCATCCAGCCCCATCAAGTCAGAGTTCATCAGGGCCAAGTACCAGATGCTGGCATTTGTGCACAAGCTTCCTTGCCGGGAAGATGACGGGGTCACTGCCAAAGACCTCAGCAAGGTTAGAGGGGCCCCACGGTGGACAGATGGGTGGGCCTCCCCTCCTGTTGCCCACAGCACCCCGAGGGCTTCTCCATCACCACCGAGCCCTAGGCCCCAAAGGCAGCCAGCCGGGTCAGGCAAGAATCGTGGGCACAGCAGGGGATGGGATTGTGTGGTCAGCTGCATGTGGCCAAGGCCCCTCCGCCTCTAGGTGGACACAACAGGCTGCCATCCAAAAGCTGGGAAAACTTGAGGTGGTTTCTTAGCCACTCAGAGCCTCAGTTTCCTCCTCTGTAAAATGGGAAAGAAGCAACAGCATCTCCCTCATAGATAATGCCTGTTTCAAGCAGAGCCCATAGCACAGGTAGATGGTGACTGATAGCAGCTGTTAGTATTTGGCACTAAAGCCTCTATCCTCCCTGACAACCCAACTTCAGCCGGGCCCTTGGAGCTGGTAGGAGTCCCAGCAGCTGCCTAACTTGGTACGGCTTGGGGGTGCGGTGGGGGGCGGTGCTCGCACACACTTGCTGCACACTCTGCTCCTTGCAGCAACTGCACTCAAGCGTGCGGACGGGCAACTTGGAGACATGTCTGCGCCTGCTGTCCCTGGGTGCCCAGGCCAACTTCTTCCATCCAGAGAAGGGCACCACACCTCTGCATGTGGCTGCCAAGGCGGGGCAGACACTGCAGGCTGAGCTTCTTGTAGTGTATGGGGCTGATCCTGGCTCCCCTGATGTTAATGGCCGAACGCCCATTGACTATGCCAGGTGAGGGTCGGATGATGGGTGAGGCTCGGGCAGGTGGGGGGAGTGGACTGCTGCCGCAGGGCTGAGCCATGCCCCCTCCCCACAGGCAGGCGGGGCACCATGAGCTGGCGGAAAGGCTAGTCGAATGCCAGTATGAGCTCACTGACCGGCTGGCCTTCTATCTCTGTGGACGCAAGCCGGGTGAGCAGAATGCGGGGTGGGCCTGGCTCGGCCAGGCAGGTGGGACCCAGACACACCCCAGCAGCAGGTGCCATGGTGACCGAGCCGGCTGGGGAACAGTGTTGCTAGGCAACTGGCTCCTGTGAAATTGATGAAGGCTCTGGGCTACAGCACACTGGGGTAGGGAGTGGGGGGTGGGCATCACTTCCAGCCAGCTCCCAGGGCTCTTGGGGGTGGCCTGCCCTCATCCCTGTCCCCTGACACTTCTGGGTGCCAAGGTCTGCTCGTGGCAGTGAGGTGGGCTCCCAGCTGCTAAGGCCACCCAGCACCAGTGACTTGGCATTTTTATTTTTGTTCAGATCACAAGAATGGGCATTACATCATCCCACAGATGGCTGACAGGTGAGTGCCCACCTGATGCCCCTTCCCAGGGGCTTTTGGACACCATGTGGGTGCCTGAACCCCAGAACCTCTACCCCTCCCAGTCCCTGGGCTTTAGGGACCCCGCCCCGGGTCTGGTGTACAAACATTTCAGTCAGATCCTCACTCCCTAATGCTGGGCCCTAAGGCAGGGAAGGGATGTCAGCTCAGCCCATGGCCAAGCACCGCCTGAGCCCCAGGCCATCACACATAGGCCTGAGTACAAGAAACACCTGCCCCAGGAGGGGTGGCTCACTGGGCTCTGCTCCAGTGGCACTCACCCCACTGTAAAATCTTTAGACGAGCCTCTGCTTTTCATTGAAAAGATGGTGGGCTCCAGGGATTTGACTAACTTTGGGCCTCTGTGGTGTGCTCAGAAATTGGGGAGGGGTGGGAGGTGGGGGCAGGGCCCCTCACAACTGAGGTGTTTCTGCCTCTGATCTGAAAAGCCTCCGCGCGCCTAGGCTGTGGGGGGACACGCACCCAGTTCACAAGATGGATGCTGGCGCCACCTGGTGGCCACATCTGAAGGCCGTTTTTCCAACCTGTGCCTGCTGGCCTGGATCCGAGAGAGGAGGCTCCCTCCCTCTCCAAAGACCAGTGTGGGCAGACAGGGATTGTCAGGCCTAAGCGTCTTGAATCCTTGAACCAAGACCTACTCTGTTCTGAGACTCCAAGATTCCCTCCTACTTCTCTGGTCTTATTCTGCGGGGTGTGTGTACCTGCATGTGTGTCTGGTGTATGTGTTTAAACACATATGGGCATGGACTCAGTAAAGGGCTAACCGAGCACCTGCCCGGTGCCAGCTGCCGTTCTTGGCCCTGAGACACACGGGTAACTCAGATATGATCTCTGCCCTTCAGGAGCTCACAGTCCAGAGGAGGAGGCAGCCTGGTCAGATAGCTGTAGTTCAGTGTGGGGAATACAGCAGAAGTAAAGGCATAAATGGTATAAGTGAGAAATGCTGTGCCAGGACCTGCAGGGAGTCATGTGGCTGGAGCATAGTGTGAGAAGCAGGGAATCCCAGGAGCAGCACTGGACTGGAAACAGGCGAGAGAATGGCGAGTCCTGTGAGCCCCAAGAAGAGCTGAGAGGTTCCAAGCCCGGATATGTCAGCTCTGCCATTTACTGGCTGTGTGACTTCAGGCAGGCTACTTAACCTCTCTGAGGCTTAGTTACCTCCTGGGAGTAAAGGCAACAGTACCTACGTTTTCTGGGCTGTTGACAGGATTAAAATAAGATAATGCACACTAAACACGTAGTATATTTTTTAAGGAAGTTTTTTTATTAAAGTACAGTTGAAGTATCCATACATGTGTTTTGTCATTAAGATGTTTTTAAGGCCTGGGGTAGTGTGGCCCAACGTGTCAAAGAGGTGACCCAGGCTGCTGGGTGGGAAAAAAAGGCTTGTAGGGGCAAGACTGGAAGTGGGAAGACAGATGAAGAAACTTGCAAAGGCCCAGGCAAAGAGGGATCGATGGCAGAACCAGAGAAAGCTTGGCTGGGGCTTGAGGGTGAGGGAGGTTTCTGGTGACTCCTAGAAGCAGACGCTGGTGCTGGGTGAGTGGGTCACAGAGGGAGAGAGCAGGCTGGTCTAGGAGCAGGTTGGGAGGGGAGAGGAGTTCGTTTTGCACCCTCCGGGTCTGGCGTATACACGGAGATGGGTCTGAGCTTGCCGTGGAAGGCACGTGGGGCCCTGCTCCTGGGTAATCGCTGCCTCTGTCCTATTCTTTCCTCTGCTGCCTTTCTCTGGACTTAGATCTCGGCAAAAGTGCATGTCTCAGAGGTATATGGTGCCTGCCTCGGGAGCAGGCTCTGGAGGTTGGGGGCAGGGTGGGGGGCGGCATCCGGTGTGCAGCATCTGGGATGTTGTCTTCCTGGGATCCCTGCATGTTTGGGAGTCACAAGTGGGGGCCTGGTCACCTCTCCTGTCTGCCCATTCTCATCTCCCTCCTCCTTCCACAGCCTAGACCTGTCCGAGCTGGCCAAAGCTGCCAAGAAGAAGCTGCAGGCGGTGAGTCCACTTGGATGGGCTCCTTCTACTTGGAGCTGTCCTCACCTCTGAGCCTCGACCCCTACGATTGCTCCTCCTTCCTCTGATGGTCTCCTTTTCCAAGGGTTTGACCTGCCCCTCACTCTGTCTTCCCTGCTCTCTTTCCCCCGCCTCCCCACCCCTGGTCTTTGACCCTGGCTCTGCCCTCCGTAGGCTCCCTGGGCCCTAGCTCCACCTCTGACCTACCAGGGCACTAACTGGTCTGATCTGGTCTCCCTTCCATCCTCTCCCACCTTGGAGCTTGGCAGAGAGACACCTGCCCCAGTTTCCAGTTCTGAGATTGTGGGGGCTGGGCAGCATAAAGGACATAAGCCACTTCCCACATCTTAGGACATCCTGGTTGACCTGGCCTTGTCAGCACTGGGTCCCCCTTTTGTCTCTAGCTCAGCAACCGGCTTTTTGAGGAACTTGCCATGGATGTGTACGACGAGGTAGACAGAAGAGAAAATGACGCTGGTGAGCCAAGAGGGCATCTGAGGCCGAGGGTGGATGAGACACGGGTACCTACCCACCTGCTGGGGAAGGGCTAGGACCTGGTGTGGCTCTTGGGGCCTTTTGCTGGGACTAAGAAGGGAGGCCTGAGGTTGGTCTGCTCGGCAGGTCTGCCTCTCCGCCCCTGCTGGCTGTGAGCAGCCCGGGCAGCCTCCCCAGCCAGGCGGAGCGTGCTGAGCTGGAGGCAGCCAGCCTGCTCCTCCACCCCCACCCCTGGACTGGGGCTCATCTCTGCTCTGGCTGCCTCCCACTTTGGCTCACTCCCCAGTCCCACTCCACCCCCCCCCTACATCACTCCTTCCTGGCCACAGCCAGATTCCAGCCCAAACCCTGGGCTGGGCCTGGCAAGGAGGAGTCGCCTCATTCTGTTCGTCGTCATCGGCCTAGCCAGTCTTGCTGGCCTTGCCCAGCCCTGCCCTGACCCAACCTTGCCTCCGGTGTCTGAAGACCACCCCTGGTTTGAACACCAGCACTTGGTGGACGTGGGGAGGATCGAGGAAGGCTGTGCTCAGCACATCCCCACCTCCACCCCGTGGGCCTGGCCACCGTGGACGCTCTGGATGATCTGCTCCCTGCTCCTCCCCCCCTCCTCCTCCCCCAGTGTGGCTGGCTACCCAGAACCACAGCACCCTGGTGACGGAGCGCAGCGCTGTTCCCTTCCTGCCTGTGAACCCCGAGTACTCGGCCACGCGGAATCAGGTGAGGGGGACGGACAGGGGCCTCTCCTCCCCTGCTGGGGTCCCCAGCTTCGCGGGCCCTGCCCTTCCTCACCGGCTGTTGTGTGGGCTTCTGCCTGGGCCTGCTTTTCTCCTCCCCTGGCCTAGGCCTCTCTCAGGGCCCTGCTGGCACTGGGATTTGGGGGAAAGTTTTTTTTAAGCTCTTCGTGAGCAGCTTCTGGGGGACATTCCAGCCTCTTCTTGGGAGCTCCCCAGGCACCCAGAATCTGGCCGGGTGAGCCAGGTAGCAGGGGATGGCCTTGCTTTGTTCCCACACCCATCTATCAGCTGTAAGGGGGCCCGTCATGCAGGCTGGATTCTTTCTGCCTACCAGGGGCGACAGAAGTTGGCCCGCTTCAATGCCCGAGAGTTTGCCACCTTGATCATTGACATTCTCAGCGAGGCCAAGCGGAGACAGCAGGGCAAGAGCCTGAGCAGCCCCACAGGTGGGAAGGGTGTGGCTAGGGCTGAGGACAGTGGGCATTTTTCTAGTATATTCTCTTTCATGGCTCCCTTTTGGGGTGGCATGATGGAAGGGTCGTGTGGCAGAATACTGAGTAACTGGACTATGTCCTCAGACAACCTTGAGCTATCCGCGCGGAGCCAGAGTGACCTCGACGACCAGCACGATTACGACAGTGTGGCCTCAGACGAGGACACGGACCAGGAGCCCCTGCGCAGCGCCGGTGCCACTAGGAACAACCGTGCCCGGGTCTGAGCACTGCCCCTCCCCGGGCCTCCATTAAGGCCCGGCTCTATCCCCTTGTAGCCCAGGGCTTCAGGGACTAGTGGGCTGGTTATGGCCTCGAGAACAGTCTTCTGTGGGCATTCACCCCCTGCCCCTGATGGCTAACCAGCTTCTGTCTCACTCTGCAGAGCATGGACTCCTCAGACCTGTCCGATGGGGCTGTGACGCTGCAGGAATATCTGGAGCTGAAGAAGGCTCTGGCTACCTCCGAGGCAAAGGTGCAACAGCTCATGAAGGTCAACAGCAGCTTGAGTGATGAGCTCCGGAGGCTGCAGAGGGAGGTAAGGGCTGCAGCATTGGTGGGAGTGCCCAGGTCGGAGAGGATCCTCCGCTCCCAGAGGTGGGGTGCTGCCTGGATCCTCTGGAGTTCCTGACATCACTGTCCGCTCTCAGATCCACAAGCTGCAGGCAGAGAACTTGCAGATCCGGCAGCCACCCGGGCCAGTGCCCACACCCCCACTGCCCAGCGAGCGGGCAGAACACACACCCATGGGGCCTGGCGGGAGTGCCCATCGCAGGGACCGCCAGGCCTTCTCCATGTATGAACCAGGCTCTGCCCTGAAGCCCTTTGGGGCCCCGCCTGGGGATGAGCTCTCTACCCGGCTACAGCCTTTCCACAGCACTGTGAGTTGCCTGTGGGTCTCAAGGATTGGGGGGAACAGAGGGCTGGGGCTGCCGCAGGGCCCTCCGTGACACCTACTGTGCCAATCCCCAGGAGCTGGAGGATGATGCCATCTATTCAGTGCATGTCCCTGCTGGCCTTTACCGGGTAAGTAGGGCCTGGAGGAAGCGGATCCATTTCCGCAGATAGGTCTTGAGCCCCAGTGGGTGTCAGGCTTTGTGCTGCTGGGCACAGGAATGACTAGATATACCTGGTCCCTACCCTCACTGCCGGGAAGCTGGAAGGCGGGTGGCAGGGAGGAGAGACTGACTCCAGTCTTCCTGGGTTTCAGATCCGGAAGGGGGTGTCAGCCTCAGCCGTGCCCTTCACTCCCTCCTCCCCACTACTGTCCTGCTCCCAGGAAGGAAGCCGCCATACGGTAATGTTCCAGTCCCCAGGGCCCAAGGGGACAGGTGATGGGCTGTGTGGGTCTGTGAATGTGAACCTCACCCACTACCCCTTCCCTGATCCTCCAGAGCAAGCTTTCCCGCCACGGCAGTGGTGCTGACAGTGACTATGAGAACACGCAAAGCGGGGACCCACTGCTTGGGTGAGACACCCCAGGGAAGAAGGCTGAGTGGGCTCTGGAGGATCTGTGAGGGTACAGGCAAGCGGCTTACCATTGTAATGTCTCTTTCTAACCCTGACCTCAGACTGGAGGGGAAGAGGTTTCTTGAGCTGGGCAAGGAAGAAGACTTCCACCCAGAGTTGGAAAGCCTGGATGGAGACCTTGACCCTGGGCTTCCCAGCACAGAGGATGTCATCCTGAAGACGGAACAGGTCACCAAGAACATCCAGGAATTGTTGCGGGCTGCCCAAGAATTCAAGCATGACAGGTAAAGGGCTCACAGCAGCCCCTGGGTGTTGCAGAGGGCAAGGGACGGGGGGGGGGGGGGGGGGGGTCACCAATGTCCTGTTCCTGCAAACCCTGCCGCTATTTCCCCTCCCCTGCCCCCACAGCTTCGTGCCCTGCTCGGAGAAGATCCATTTGGCTGTGACGGAGATGGCCTCTCTCTTCCCAAAGGTACAGGGGCCAGAGAGAAGAGCAGGATTGAAAGGCTCTCAGGGTGGGGCAGGTGTAGGGAATGTGACCACTACCTGGGTGGAGACGAGGGAGGACACACTGGGCCATGTTCATGGCTCATGGTTTGAAGTCCAAGGCCCAACTCCCTCCTCCCTCCAGAGGCCAGCCCTGGAGCCTGTGCGCAGCTCACTGCGGCTGCTCAATGCCAGCGCCTACCGGCTGCAGAGTGAGTGCCGGAAGACAGTGCCCCCGGAGCCTGGCGCCCCTGTGGACTTCCAGCTGCTGACTCAGCAGGTGATCCAGTGCGCCTATGACATCGCCAAGGCTGCCAAGCAGCTGGTCACCATCACCACCCGAGAAAAGAAGCAGTGACCACTCTCCCTGCACCCTCACCTGCACTGGGACCTCACTGGCCATGGGAGCTGGGCCACTCCAGACACTAATCCCCATCCCAACGGAGCCGCTGGCACAAGTGCCCTTAGTGCTGCCACTGTCCCCCAGCAGCCAGGCGCCCTGGTGCCCGCCCCCCTCAAATCCCCAAGGATGGGGAGGTGGGGTGGCAGGAGCTTCTGTCCCCCACATTCCATGCACCTCCCCCTGTACATAGCATCCCCCCCTTCTAGTGTGCAGGGGCCTCTAAGGCATCACTCCCAGCCCCTTCTCCTCTGGGGCACCCTCAGCAAAGGGTCGGGTGGGGACACTCCAAGTGAGGCCAGTTCCCCCTACAGGCACCCCACCCCCATGAGCCAGTTCAGCCCTGTTGGGGGCTGAGCCGGGGGCATCCCCTCCTTTGTACATAATCTCTGTGGATGTCCCCTGCCCTGTAGCCACCAACCCCCCTGCTGCTCTCCTTTAATGCCAAACGGCCCCTGCCTAGGGCACAGGGCCCAAACCTGTGTTCCCAGGGTCCCTAGCAGCAAACACTGGAAAATCTTTTTTTTTTTTCTCTCCTCTTCCACCCCTTAATTTTAACATTGTGGTAACTGAGTGTCCCTGCGTGCCTGTGTGTGCGTGTGCGGGGCGGCAGTGCCGTTCCGGAGGCCTGGCCCATCTGGAGTTTTGTGAAGGGTGAGGGGACCAGGGCAGCAGGACCAGAGTTAGGGGTCAGTCCCCCACTCTCCCATCCTGGGGCCAGGGACTGCTGGTAAATCATCTGGGGTCCTACCCGTTGCCTTCCCCCATCGGTCCCCTTCTCTATGAACTTACAAAAAAAAAAAAAAAAACCACTTCCCTGCATCTCTCCTCCCCCCCCTCCCTTGTGGAGGGGGCTGTGCTGGCTGGGGCAGAGAACTGAGCACCTGAGCCTGGGGCTGGCTCCCCGGGGTCCCTGACTCAGCTGAGAGCCCCCTCCTATAACCTCTGAGAGGCCAGCACCTGCCCTGCAGTCTCTGGGTATCTGGAATCTGGGCAGCAGCCTGGGAAGGCTGGAGAGGCAGATGGCCGTGCCTACCAGCCCTTCTCTCTGTCCTGCCTCTGCCCTAGGGGCCAGGCTATACCTGTGTGGTGGTGGGTGGGCTGACTGTCAAGACGTGTGTCATGTACATTTGTATCAAAAATAAATAAGTGACCATGTGCTGTTGCTAGTGTTGAAAGAATTTGGCGGGGGGGGGGGGAGGTGACAGACATGAAAGGGACAAAGACCTGGCAAGAGCATGAAATAAATGAAGACTACAGCTGCTCCAGACCTGGAACTTGCAAGGAAAGCCCTTGTGTTCTAGAAAAGAAGCTGGGAAATAAAAGTGTCAGTAACTACCACCACCACCACTTTCTCCCTCCCCACCGTTGGTCCTACCACACTCCTAAAACTTTGGCTGAGGCCAGGAAGGCTGGAGGAGGCAGGCTGGTGGGTGCCTAACTTGATTTTGTAAGCACCCACTTCAAACAAAACCTAAGTGGCCGAGGACAGTGTCCTGGCTGAGAGTGTCTGTGTGGCAGAGACACAAGCTCAACTCCAAACTCTACCAAAATAATTTAATTAGAAACACAGCCCATCCCTCCCCCCACCCCCGCCGCCCCCAGCCAACCACACCTTAACAAGCCCGTTTGCAATGCTTAGGCAGGACTGCTCCATCTGGCCACCAGGGGGCGGTCCTGAGCAGGGTCCACGTGGCAGAGGTCGCGGCCTCACCAGGCGCGGCGAAACCAAATCCGCCAAAGTGGCAGGGCTGGGGTCAAGTCAGTCGGAGCTATCCCCATCCGGGCCACTGTCCGGCGTGGGCGGGAGGAGGGGTCTCCGGCGGGAGCGCTTGACCCGGCGCGGGGGCATCAGTAGCCTGCGCTTCAGCACAGCTACGGGCAGGGTGGGGAAGGGTCGGTGATCGGCAGGGATGCCCTGGAGGTCCAGGGCTGGGTTGGGTGGGTAAGGAGGGTTAACTTCTCACCAGCCACCGTGTCCTGGCTGTCCGCTGTGGGCTCCCAGTAGATGCTATCCCCCCGTCGGAAGTTTCGGTGCAGCCGTGTGCAGAGCGTGGCCAGAGTGAGCAGCACTAACAGGAAGGTCAGGGCCATAGCCGCCCAAGCAGCCTCCTCCGTGCGCGGGGTAGGGCCCCGAGCTACCCGCGGGGGCGCTGCTGCCCGAGGGGCTGGGGAAGCCTCACTTGGACAGGTACAGCCCCCTGGGCTGCTTTGCCCTTTGAGCACTTGAGCCTCTATCCTGGAGCTGGCATTGCCTCTGGGCCCCTCATGAATCAAGGGGAGAGTGGGCACAGATGGGGCATCGCTCCCCTCACCCCGGGCTGCTGGCATGGGCTGCTTGGCCTCCAAGCTCCGTGGAGAGGCAGAGGGGAGCCTCAGGGCTGAGGGCGTGGGCTGGAGACCGAGAGCGGCCCGCAGCCCACGCCTCTTGGCACCGCCAGGAGAGAGGTGCCTGGACCCTCCAGCTTCCTCCACACCTGGGGGCCGCCAGCTCCGCAGGGTAAAAGCCAAAGCTGGGGCCTTTGGGGAGAGAGACAGCAGTCACCCTTTTCCTGCCCAGATAACCCAAGGACCCCACCACCAACCAAGCCCAGCACCCCTCACCTGCAGACACCCTCTCCAGCACAGCCTCCCTCTACCTGGCCTTGGCACCGAGGGAGAAGACCCCGAAAGACCGTGAGAGCAGAACCATGCCTTCTCCTTCCTCAGCCTCCTCCGCCGCCGCCACCTCTTCAGCCAGTGGGCAGCCCAGGCTGGCTCTATCCGTGCCATCTCCAGCACCACCCCACATGCTGCCAGCACCAAGGGCTAGGAAAGGAGAACTAAGTTGAAGGTGGGGAGCCAGCAAGAGGAAGTCCCTGAATTTTCCTTTCCTGCACATGGGGCTGCAGCCTCTGCCAGTGCGAAACAACGACCTTTCATCAACTGCTTACCCGCTCCTGAGTAAGGCTGGAGTCCGGGGCCAGTGAGGGCTGGGCCACACAAACGTGGGCCAGGAGGGCAAGCTGGAGCTTCAGCCATGGGTGGGCACAGGGGTGGTAGAGGAAGGTGACATCCTCAGCCTGGAGTAATGGCATGGAGACATTAAGCCAGGCCAGATGACTCTCTGAGAATCCCAAGTTCTCCCATCCTGGAGACCAGCTTTATTAAAGGGATTTCCAAGGCAGCCAGATGACCCACCTTCAGGGCTCAGGAAAGGACAAAGAGCCCTGGGTACTGGTGAGCACTCCCTTCTGCCTCTGAGCATTTTCACCCCTCCTCTCCCTCAAATGCCACACCTCAAAGCTCACAGCTTCCATGACAGCAAGCCTGGTTAACGCTGTCAGAACACACTCTTCAGCTGTATTTCTCTGCACCTGTGACAGTGGCTCTACGGGTCCCCAGTCTAGACTGTAAGCATCCCCCAAATGGAGACCAGGTCTCCTATCTACTGATCTACCTATATATTCAATCTTCCCCAAACATCCAAATGCAGGGCACTCAGGCAGCAGGTGCACGGTTCCACGATGCAAACACTTCATCAATTACTAATTATTTTTGATTGTGCTGACCTAATGCTCCACACTGTGCCAGATGTTACAGGAGATGCCAAAAGACAACGCCTGAACTCTGCTTGCGGGAAATGTAGAGGAAACTCAGGGCAATAGAACTAATGCAAATGAAAGAACTAATAGAACTCAAAGTGATTAGCCATTAAGTTGTAAGACAGAAGTTGTAACCATTACACGAATTTGGAGAAGGTGATGAATAAGGGCTGATGTGATCAGGCAAGTTCTCAGGAAAGAGCTGACTCTTGCACTGGGCTTTGGAGGTGGATGGGATGGATGGCAGGAGGGCAGGGAGCTGCCCACTCCAGCTTCTAGTCAGGATAGGCCAGGTGTGGAGAGTAAGTGGCATTAAAGGTACAGCAGTGGGAATAAGCCTGGCACTCACACGTGTGGTGGAGAAGAACCAAAGATTTGGGGAGGTCAGACAAGGCCCGAAAAGCTGGGGGTGGGAGTGAGGGGTCAGTTGGGTATGACCATGATAAGACGAGAAATAAGATATTGAAGGTTTCCAAACAGTGGAATGACTTAATGAAAGGGCTGTTTGAGGGAAAGAATCAGGTAGGTGGCATGAGGTTTCTTGGCCAGAAGCTATTACAAGGTTTTAAAAAAAAAGTTAGGGGCACCTGGGTGGCTCAGTCAGTTAAGCCTCCGACTTCAGCTCAGGTCACTATCTCACAGTCCGTGAGTTCGAGCCCCGCATCGGGCTCTGTGCTGACAGCTCAGAGCCTGGAGCCTGCTTCAGATTCTGTGTCTCCCTCTCTCTCTGCCTCTCCCCTGCTCATGCTCTGTCTCTGTCTCAAAAATAAATAAAAACCTTAAAAAAAATTTTTTTTTTAAAAGTTAGATATTTCAAAAGGAAAACCAAAGGGACAGGGAAGGTATCTGACCACTGGCCTCGAAAACAGAGAGGCAGCCACGCAAGGTGAAGCCACGGTCTGGTGCCCAGTAACTGAGGCACACTCTTTACCTCATACAGCTTCCTACTTCCCAAAGTGCTATCACACACACTTCATTTAGTCCTGGGGAGGTGGGACATTATTAACAGCCCCTCTTAAGAAAACTGGGGCTCAGAGAAGTCAGGAGACTCTCCACAGTCACACAGCAGAGTTGGGGCATGGGTTGTTTTTTTGCCACTAGGGCCAGAGTTCCCCCTGCAGCCTCCTGCCCACGGGCAGACAGCTACCGGACAGCATTCCTGACACAGCACTGCAGACGACAGAGGCTTGTGGCTCACTGTCCCGGGCCTAAGAACACTGAGGGAACTGGTGAAGAATGGAGCTGGTGAGCAGAAAAAGCGGAGGAAGCCTGCAAGGAGCTCACTGTTTCGAGGGCAGACACCAAGGATGGCTCCCTGCTTGTACTTACCGGCCATGGGCTCATCCGCGTGTAGGTCACTCTTGGTGACACCTATGCACGAGGGGAAAAGGAGGGCTTAGAGCAGCTGGGGCTCCGCCTGCGGGTGGGGAGGGGACAGCAGGCCCCATCCGGCCAGGCTGGGATGGAGACGCTGGCAACTGAGGGCCAGAGGAACCGGCAGAGGTCCTCAGAGGGTGACGGTGGAAGGTGCAGCGAGGCCAGAGCGGGGCTGGACTACCCCTTCACACCCCTCTCTCCCATCCCCCGCCAAGCTCCTACCTGTGGGGGCAGAGGCCACGGGCCCTCGGGACAACTGGCCCCCGCTTCCTCCTCTGGCTCAGCTACCACCTGTGGGTCCAAGGCACAGAACTGGGAGAACTAGCCTCGGTGTGGGCCCTGCCCTCTCCCTCCCAGGCCCAGCCAGTCAGGGGAGGACTCCTAGTTCCCCCTCCACGCGCCACTCCTTCCAGGACCAACTTTCAACAAAGCGCTTTGAGATCTCAGGCCGAAGCCTACTCAAGAGCGGGTCGCCTTACCTCACTGGGACCTAGGAGCCCCGCAAGGGCTGCCAGAAGCAGCAGCTGGGGCGAAGGCGGCTGAGGCGCCATCCCGGCGGCCCGGAGCTCGGCCCGAAGTCCCACAAGCCAGAGAACGCGCGCCCCCTCCCTCCCCGCGCCCCCCCGCGCGCCCACGTAGATCCCGGGATCGCGCGCGCGCGCGCGCGCCCTCCCGCCCCCACCCGCACACGACTCCCAAGATCGCGCGCCTCCCGCCTCGCCCCGCCCCCGCAGCTGCGTACTACTCTCGCCCCGCCTCCGCCCCGCCCCAATACCCGCCCACAACCACCGACCTTGCGCGCACGCGTCGTAAACCCGAAGCCGGAAAAGTTTTGCGTAGGAACCCTGCCCAAGCGCACGGCGCTGCAACACAGGCGGGGACCTCTCCTTCACCCGCGCTTCAGTACCAGCGAGTCTCCACGGCCTGCGGAGGGCAGCTGCAGTGCTTGGGTGGGATCATGGGGCCAGGCGAAGGGCGGGAAGTGGGATCCCAGCGGACCGAGTGGCCCAGGAGGGAAGACGGGTACGCTCCTCCCGCAAACCCGCTTCATACACGTCAGTGTGACCTGCAACTAGAAGAGGGGCAGAATCACGAAGTCCGAGCTGCGGGAGGAAGAGCGTCCCCGCTCTAGAGCTTCACCTTCAGCCCATTCCACTCGTGCCCTCGCAAATAGGGCCCGAACCCAGAGGAGCTTCGGTGGGTCTCAGGCCACCACCCTCCCTAGGCCCAGAAGTCCGTGGAACCTGAAGCCGGGCCTGGGGCTGCTTTGTTTCCCCCATGCCCGCCTCCGCTCTTGTCGTCGTTAGTTCACCGATGGCTGGCATGTGCCCAGGGAGACATCTGTCACCGTGAGATGGAGTCACAGGCTTCGCCCCCAGCAGGGAGCGCTGGCGGGACCTCCCCTGCAGGGGGGCGCCGGTTCTGCTGTCTTCTTTCCAATGCCCTTCTCCTTGGCCCGACTCAGGATTTTGACGAAAGAAGGGAACGTGGGTGGAGGATGAGGGTTGAAATGACCAGCCTCAAATTAGAAGTGGAGCGAGAACGGGTTATTTCTAAATAGAGCAAGAACGTGACCTACAGGGGGATTTCTTACCCATCCCTCGCCCCCCCCCCCCCAGTTGCCAGTTACTGAACCGATGAAGGGCCTGCAATCTATCCCCTGCCATGGCCCCATCGTAGGGTGACAGGCATCCTTCTCGCAAGGCACCCGAGTGCGTCTTTTCCCCGAGTTTGGGGCTGTTGCTTCTGGGGAGGTCTTTTTCAGGGAGCGGTGTTGAGGATTTCTTCTATCTGAAGCCAGGCTCCTGGGGAACCCTATGCTCCCGGTGGGGGTGGGGGCGGGGGCGGGATAGAGACCACACGCTGATGCAGGCAAGGGAACGAGCCCCTTGCAGCAAACCAGCTGTTGGGCGGGACGCCGGCCCAGCCCTCGCTGGCGCTGAGCCGGACCCCCGCCCAACTGGGCTCTCGCGCAGTTGAGGGTGCCCGCGGGGCCGAGACGAACACACAGGTCAGAGAGCGCGGCCGAGCCTCGGGAGGGAGGCGCGGCTGGTGGCTCCGGCTGCAGCCGCCCCGCGGGAACGGGAGAGCCCGCGCCCTGAGCTGTGGTTTATGCACTTCTCCCTTTTGCTACTTCTCAACTGTGGCCCCTGAGGGCGCAGCGACTCAGGGTCTACCCTCGCAGCTACACACCAAGCGGGGCAGAGGCGAGGGGTCGGCGCGGACTCTGATGCTCATCCCCGAGTCCGGATCCTCGGTCTCCGAGTCTCCCCACTGTCTGCCGACAACACCCCACTCCTCGGCTCGCTGCCCTCCCCACTCCCTTCCGGCCCTCTGGCGCGTCCTCACTCCCTTTTTGTGGCCTAGGCTCCTTTCACCCTCTGCTTCAGCTTGTCGCAATCGCTGTACAAAGGGCCAGGGGCGGGCGAGGGGAGCCGGGCCCGAACTGGCTGCCTCTGCGGGGCCACGGCCAATCCGGAGCGTCCACCCCCCACCTCCGCGCAGGAGAGCCTGGGGCAGCTGCCCGCCGCCGGGCGGAGCCGCGGGCAGAGCGGGGAGCTCGCCGAGGGGACGGCCCCGCTGCCTTCCACCCGCCGCCCGCTATCCGCCGGGGGCTCTCCCGCCTTGCCATGCCGCCGTGGGGCGCCGCCCTCGCCCTGCTTCTGGCCGCGCTCGCCCTGCTCGGCCTGCTCGCCCCGCGGCTGCGGCGCGCCGTCGGAGCGAGGACTCTGCCCGGGCCTCGCGGCCGGGACCACGAGGAGGAGGTGGACGGCAGAGGCGCCGCGGACGAGTTCAGCGACGGGCGTGAGCCGCTGCCCGGAGGGTGCAGGCTCATCTGTAAGCCGTCGGCGCTGGCCCAGTGCCTGCTGAGCGCCTTACGACATTCAGCAGCTCTGGAGCCGCGCCCGCGTTCCTGGCTCTCCGGGCCCCACCTGCAGACCCTCTGCCACTTTGTGCTGCCGGTGGGGCCGGGGCCTGAACTGGCCCGAGAGTACCTGCAGTTGGCGGACGACGGGCTGGTGGCCCTAGACTGGGTCGTGGGACCTTGCCCCCGGGGTCGGCGGGTCACCAACGCCGGGGGCCTTCCCGCGGTGCTGCTGGTGATCCCCAATGCATGGGGGCGCCTCACTCGCAACGTGCTCGGCCTCTGCCTGCTTGCCCTGGAGCGCGGCTACTACCCGGTCATCTTCCACCGCCGCGGCCACCACGGCTGCCCGCTGGTCAGTCCCCGGCTGCAGCCTTTCGGGGACCCGTCCGACCTCAAGGAGGCGGTCACTTACATCCGCTTCCGACACCCGGCGGCCCCTCTGTTCGCGGTGAGCGAGGGCTCGGGCTCAGCGCTCCTGCTCTCCTACCTGGGCGAGTGCGGCTCCTCCAGCTATGTGACCGGCGCCGCCTGCATCTCGCCGGTGCTACGCTGCCGCGAGTGGTTTGAGGCCGGCCTGCCCTGGCCCTACGAGCGGGGCTTTCTGCTCCACCAGAAGATCACCCTCAGCAGGTGGGTAACGGAGGCCCCAGCCGGGCAAGGGGGCAATAGAGGTCTTAGGGTGACCAAGAAACATTTCTGCCTAGTATTGAATCAAATAGGTTTAGGGCAGTTTGAGCAAAGTTCTCCTCACACAATTTCTGAAGCTGCCCTAACCCTCTGGTCTACACAGAACCAGGGAAACAGGTTTAAAAGCCATAGATGGGCTCGCATCGTTATGCTAAAATAGGGACTCCTGGCCTGGAGCGCGTGGCCTCACCTCAGCCCCAGCGTGTCCTAGCAACCTGATCACCTGCCCCACCTGTAGCAGAGGCAGCACCTGACATTTACCACTTAATTCACACAGTTTGTCAAATCAGCAAAGAGGCCTCTGGAAGCAATTACAAATGATTATCCAGAATGTTTCCTTCCAGTGTCTGAGACTGGAGGTGACAGGAATCAGAAATTTGGTGTTACGTGATTTTTAACATTCTTTGGACTTGACAAATGTTTTGCATATTCCTAGGTATATTGAATCCCAACATTTAAAGAATATGTCAACACAGTTTTTAAAAAAAGTCTCCAAAAGGAGAGCAATCTACCATTATTGTGACAGGTGAGCCTTTGGCACTGAGAAGGCCTGATCGATGTTCCCACAGCAAATAACCACATCTCAGCATGCACCATTGCTTTCCTAGGAAATGGCAAAATGAGATCAAAGACATTATAGCAGAAAGTGTGGTGTGCAGAAAGACCTGGGATGTGCAGTCAGAACCACTGGGGTTCAAATCCTAGCACTGGGTAGGTGCTCAAAAAGTGGTGGCAATCGTGATTTCTCTTTCCTCTTTTTTTTTTTCTTAATTTTTATTTAAAAATTTTTTAACGTTTTTATTTATTTTTGAGAGAGAGAAAGAGAGAGAGAAAACGAGCAGGGAAGGGGCAGAGAGAGAGAGGGAGACCCAGAATCCCAAGTGGGCTCCAGCCTCTGAGTTGTCAGCACAGAGCCCAGCACGGGGCTTGAACTCATGAACCTCGACATCATGACCTGAGCTGAAGTCGGACACTCAACCCACTGAACCACCCAGGCACCCCTAAATAGATTTTTTAAATGTTTATTTTTGAGAGAGAGAGAGAGAGAGAGAGAGAGAGAGAGAGAGAGAGAGAGAGAGAAAGCACAAGCAGGGGAGGGGCAGAAATATATGTGTGTGGGGGGAAACAGAGGTTCTGAAGCAGGCTCTGTGAGCTGACAGCGGAGAGCCCAATGCAGGGCTCGAATTTGCTGCAAATACTTAACCAACTGAGCCACCCAGCTGCCCTCTCTTTCTTTCCTTGCCCCATTTTGTTGTGAGAAGGCCAATCCCTGAGCTCCACAATGGCCCAATGCTGTCACGGCAACCCAGAACTTGTGAGGAGTCCAAGGGTAAGGTGTTCTTATATGGCTTAATTGCCAGTTTCCATCCCCAAATGACCACCACCAGTGCCGACTCTGGGCACCAGCTGGAGTAAGGTGAGAGAAGTGGAGAGGAAGTCTGGGCCTTTAGGATCTGCCCTGCCCATGGAAAATTGGGATTGAAAAAAAGGGCAAACCTTTTTGAATGTTTGTAGGAGACACACATCCAAATTCAACTGGCTTAAGTTTGGACTGAACCACCCAAAAGACTGAGCTGCCTGTCCTGGCCCCCTTGTCAGGGTGCTGGGCTGTCTCCATGTGGGTGGAAACAGCAAAAATGTCCCTCTTCCCCAGAGCAGTAGCTCTCAGGCTCCCTTGTGGGAGGTTACCCTGTAAAGTAATGATACTCCCAGCCACTTCCTCTGCTGCTGGGCCCTCTCTAGGAATACCTGCATCACTGCTCAAGGTCACACTTATTTGCCATTATCTGGGCACCATATTAGGCTTTTTTTTTTTTTTAAGTTTATTTATTTTGAGGGGAATGGGGTGGAGAGAGGAAGAGACAGAATCCCAAGCTCAAGGCGGGGCTCAAATTCACGTGAGATCATGACCTGAGCCCAGATCAAGAGTCTGACTCTCAACAGACTGAGCTACCCAGGCACCCCCAGCATATTAGCTTTAAAAGAAAAAAAAAAAAAAAAAAAAAAAAAAAAAAGGCTAATATAACCTAAAGTAAAATGTTAACGATGGGGGATGTCACCTGCTGGTTTGGATAGTCTGAGCCAGAGAGCTCTAGCAGGGGTTCAGGAGGTGAGAATTCAAAGCAAGTTCCCTACAGAGGATCAGAAGTTGTGATCAGGAGGAGAGCTGTCACACTATGGATCATTAGCTGTAAAGTCATTTGCTGCCCCAGGGCTGGGCAGGTCACATCAAGAGTGGCAGGCCTGGTAGGAACTGTGATACAGGAAAAAGGGAAGAGATGCACTGCTTGTTGCCCTGAGGAATGCCAGCCCACATTGCCAGACCTTTCCATTTCCCTCGAGAACCCAAGTAGCTGCCTTTTATGTACAACCTCCTGGTTTTAAACAATGACGAGGCACCTGGCTTGGTCAGTCGGCAGAGCACGTGACTCTTGATCTCGGGTTTGTAAAGTTGAGCCCCACATTGGGGTGTAGAGTTTACTTAAAAAAATAAAATCTTTAGGGGTGCCTGGCTGGCTCAGTTGGAAGAGCACGGGAGTCTTCATCTCGGGGTCATGAGTTCAAGCCCCACTCGTATAGTGGGTGTAGAGATTACTTAAATAAAACTTTAAAGAAAAAAAAAATAAAATCTTTAAATGATGACAATGAAATGCAAGTTTTAAAAAATATTATATGGCCAAAGAAGGTTTCTGTGGCCAGAATCTGGCCTGTGAACTCCCCCCCCACCCCCCGCCTCCCCATTACTTCTACTATCAATTTGTTTTCTCATTCTTCCCTCTCCTTCCTACCTTCCCCGTTTACCTTCTTGCTGCCAGGTACGCCTCGGCCCTGCAGGACACAGTGGACACCCACAAACTGTTCAGGAGCCGCTCCCTGAGAGAGTTTGAGGAGACCCTCTTCTGCCACACCAAGAGTTTCCCCATCAGCTGGGACACCTACTGGGACCACAACGACCCCCTCCGGGATGTGGACGAGGCTGCCGTGCCCGTGTTGTGTATCTGTAGTGCTGATGACCCCGTGTGTGGGCCCCCAGACCACTTTCTGCCCACCGAACTCTTTCACAGCAACCCCTACTTCTTCCTCCTGCTCAGTCACCATGGAGGCCACTGTGGCTTCCTGCGCCAGGAGCCCTTGCCAGCCTGGAGCCATGAGGTCATCTTGGAGTACTTCCGGGCCTTGACTGAGTTCTTCCGAACGGAAGAGAGGATGAAGGGGCTGAGCAGGCGCCGAGCTTCATTCCTAGGGGGCCGCCGTCGCTGGGGAACCCTGCAGAAGCGGGAGGTCTCTCCCTCTTCCCATCTGGAGGAGATCTTTAGCTGGAAGCGATCGTACACAAGGTGAGACCTGGCCCAGGAACATCCCTAGTCCTGCACAGAAGAGCAGGGCTGGGCACACCAGAGTCCTGAAAAGGTGGTGAGCACTGAAGGCGGCAGGCGGTCCCAGCTCTTGGCCACTGATTCAGCCCCTTCTCTCTCGAACTGGTCCGTGGGAAGAGATGGGATTTCCAGCAAGCTGGTGCTCACTTTACCCGGAGAACACTCCTGCCCCAGGCTTTGCTCAACACATCCTGGCTCTTCCTGGTCAGCAGCTGGGCTGTCACTGTCACTGTCTCTGTCTCCTGTCATCAACCTCCTAAACCAAAGAATAGCACCATTTAAGCCATGGATTCAGGAGAAAATACTCTCTCACTCAAAAGAACTACAGAGAAAATGGGTTTATGTATGTCATCGGGGAGCTGTGTCCCACATAAATAATCAGTTCTGTGACCCTGATTCTTGATCTGGAGCCACTCACTGCAGTGAGGACAGGATGTTTGTGTCTTAGTCCCACTTCCCTCATTTGGTTCTGTGGTTGTGGCTCTCTGCTGACTTCATGCTGTGGCAGCTGTGGAAGCTCCTAGAGCGGTGTGGCTGCGTCAGTCTTGCGTGAGTGTGAGAAAGGCGGCAGAGGCAGTGAATGCTTGCTGAGGCTGGGGTGGTGAGGTTAAGGTATGGAGTGAATGTGTCTGTGCCTGGAAGACTGAGGTCCTGTCTTCCGGACTAGTTCTGCAAATCTTGGTTGGGCAGATCTGGGGCTTCAGGCGAGGACCTCAAGCCTAGAGAGATCGATGATTCTAGGAAGAGGAAGTCCTCACACACAGTCTGCCAGACCATGGTTCAAAGAGCCAGACACTTAGGTACTCTAGCTGCTCCCTCCAGTACCGTTCCTGGAGGTTATTCCGGAAAACCTTAGCCAGAGCTATTTTTCTTCTGCCACGTGGGGTTTCTCTAAGTGGCAAAAAGTATAAATCTTGTATCTTTGGTATTTTCTGGTTAGTTGCCCTCTTTTCTGACCCTACTACTAGTCTCTTCCTCTCCAGAGCCTGGAGAGACATCTGGGGCCAGGGAAAGCAAAAGTTCCAAGAGGTTGGCTGGTGCTGACCCAGTGATTTATGAGTATTTCCCATTACCAAGTTTTTCTGGTCAATTTATTCAAAAGGCCATCTGTGTAGATGTAGAAAAAACTTCCTCCTGGATCTGGCCACTCAGTGACTGGTTTTATGGTGTTTGGTTTCATGAGGAATAATGCTGAAGATCAGAGTAAACTAAGGCATCGTACAGATTGATCCGCACATCCTGGTTTGGATTAGGCCATTAAACAATAGGGCAGGCATCTAGTTCTATGTGTTGGTAAGAGCTTTGCCCTGAAGTTTTATTTTGTCATCAAGAAAGAAGACACCTGCTTTGACCCAAAGCTCCATCCTGGCCTCACAAACAGCAAAGCAATTTTAAAGAGGAGAGATGTTTAAGGCTTGATATGAGGAATTCCTGGAGCCGTAATTTTCAGGTTTAGATGATCTTAGTCCAGCCTTCTTCTTCTTCTAGATCAAATAGGAAGAAACTCTGAACTATCCAAGAATCTCCCCCGAAATGCAGACAACACTCAATTGTATCGAAAGCACATTATCCTGTCATGAAAAAATGTCTTCCCTTCTTTCTCATTTCTTGCTCCTCCTCCTCCACATTCCTCATCTAACATTCTTTCACCATTTTTGAGCAGGAGAAATAGCAAGGAACTGAAATCTAAAGGAGCCGTCCTACTGCTGGTTATCAGCCTCGGCACAGGGCTTGCTGAGCAAGAATTACTGACATCTGGCCACCCCTCTCCCCCAGCATCTGGTATAGTGGGGATTTCAATTAGTCAGGGTCCTGCAGTCCCACATGCAGGACCTAGGATCATTCAGAACTGCCTGCAAAATGGGAAGCAGCCCAGTGGTTTTTAAGCTCGCGGCTTACAGAGCCCCCAAGGGCTGAACTCTGGATTGTTTCTGATATCTGGTATCTGGCCATGGGACTCTGGTTCTTTAAGATAATAGCTTTTGGGGAAATTGTAGTTGGCTTTCTTTTCTTTTATTATAAGAAAGTAAGTTTGTGGGGGTGGGGTGCATGTACATACATATAAAAATTTCCTTTCAGTTGTAGCCCAGGCTTCATTAATTCCCTTCGACCCAGGGCCCTAATACCTAAACCCTAAGGTATTTCTCCTCCGTGTTCCTTGCGCCCCATGTGCTTATAACCTATCTCAGGAAGCTACTTCTTTCTCATCTTCCCATCACTGCTTTTTTCAGCTCATTTTGCCAAGAATGTGCAGCCCCTATCGGGGCAGGTTTGGGTGACCCTGTCCTTCAGTGTAACAATGAAGGAATCGCCCATATTGGCTCTGCATTGGTTAATAGCTAATTACATGAAACCAGCCAGAAGAACCCCAGAGAGAATATGTGATCCTTGAACGAAATACCAAGTTATGAGGTTGAGGAAGGAAAAACCAAACAACAAAACAAAACTAGCCTCAGAGAGGGCACCAGAACAAAAACAAAAACAAACAAACAAAACTGAGACAACCCAAGGAAGTACCTCTGAGTTGGGAGTTTTCCAGGTCTCAAGTCTTACATGATCCTCTCAGGCCCTCATTCACTTGCTTGCCTTCCTTTTGGTCTCTTCATTATTTATTAACACCTTCAAATGGTAAGAGAAAACGAAGAAACAAAAAAATTCCCCAAAACCCCATGGCTTAAAGGAGGCACGATCTCAGAAGTAGGCTGAGTCCTCTGTCTCCTCACATTGGATCAGAGTGCCAGGAAGCAAACAGTTGCCTCGGAAGGTTGAGTTCTCAGTAGTGAGTTATGATCTCTGATACCTAAGACTGTGCTAGCTAGAACTTAGATTCTCTTAAAGAGTTAGTATTTTATGTATTTATACGTAGGTGTCTAGGGGGGCTTGGCCAGAGACAGTATGAAAAACAAAGCACCAAATCCTCACTTTGAGGAGATATCATCTCTGTTTTGGGTGAAGGTATCCTTTCTAAGATTTGAGTACTGTTAGAAAAAGTCATGACACAGGAAGTATCATTTTGGCTTTATATATAACCTCAAAATTACCCCAGAGTCAGGATCTCCTCTGTACTTTCCACCCAGACCACAAGAGCCTTTTTCAGTCAGCCACCCTTAGTAACGCCAAGGTATCTTCCTTTAGAAATGAACTTTAGCCTGCATTCCTCTCCCTGCTTAAACAAGCAGACACAATTGGCCACTTTGGTAAGACTTGGTAACAATGCCAATGAGTATTTGTGATTCTATAGTCAAGCCACAATGGATGGCATAAGAAACCTTCCCTAGTTATCACAGTTTTCGAGACAAGATTGAGAAGTTATATGTAGGGAGTGCCTGGAGATGGAATGAATGCCTCAGGAAGCAGCAAGTCCCACGAAACTGGTGGGACAGGCAAGCTGGACTGCCATTTGGCACACATCAGAGAGGGGACATGTGCTGAGAAATAAGGGGGGGCCTAAATTAGTTTTCTTTTTTTTTTCTTTTAATGTTTATTTATTTTGAGATAGAGACAACAAGCAGGGGAGGGGTAGAGAGAAACTCCCAAGCAGGCTCTGTGCTGACAGCAGAATATGTGAGATCTCTAAAACGTGAGATCATGACCTTAGTCGAAATCAAGAGTCGGATGCTTAAATGACTGGGCCACCCAGGTGACCCACTTTTTTTTTTTTTTTTTAAGTAAGCCCTACACCCAATGTGGGACTTGAACTCGCAGCCCCAAGATCAAGAGTTGCCTGCTCTACCGACTTTGCCCCAAGCCAGCCAGGTGGCCCAAGGGTGATCTAGATTAGATATAAAGTCTCTTCTCATCTGAGAGTTGGTGAATTGAAATAATGCTAATGAGCTCGGTAAGTTGCAAAGACTTTTGGTTGGTTGGAATCAAGATCACAGACCTGTTCCAGATTCTGGGAATTGGTAGACATAAAGATTTTAATGAAAATAACCTTGCCAAGGGGCACCTGCCTGGCTCTGTTGGTGGAGCATGTAACTCTTGATCTCAGGGTTGTGAATTTGAGCCCCACGTTGGGTGTAAAGATTACTTATAAATAAAATCTTAAAAAAATAATAACCTTGCCAAAGTGACCGAGGATGTTTTTCAGATACCCAACAATTATACTCTAAAGTATCCAGGAAGCACTAAGAGTTTGAAAGAAAAATGGAATTTCATTAAAAGAAACACAAGACACTAACACATCAAAAATAAATGTCTCTAACCCCTCCGTGTCCAGCCTTCCTGTGTAATGACGTAATACCCTAGTACTTATCACCATTGTGGCCGAACAAAAACTTCTAACTTGTTTGCGTCTGAATAATAAATTGCAGTCTCCCTGCAACAATGGAATGTCATTATTTTTTAAATCTCCAGAAACAAAGGCTCTGTTTGTCTTCTGAAGTCCTATGTGTACTGAGCCATGCCTGCTTACCCACCTGCAGAGTTAACAGAGCCTCGCTGCACATTCTGTTTGCTGGCTGTTGCTTCACTTCTGTACATCTAGCTTTGTGTTCTCAGGCACATCCAGTGGCAGCTCTGTTTAATCAAAAACCAGGCCTCCTGCTCTGGGCTAATAATTTCCCAGCAAACTCAAAATTCCCCAATCAATGATACCTACAAAGAGATATTTTCCAGTGAGCAATTAGTTAACTTGGAATAGAGTACTGAAGAGGTAGCTTGGAGATGTGGGTTCTATTTTCTACTTTATCTGTGACTCATAGGACTTTGGGAAAGTTATTTTACAAGTTGTTCCACATAAAGAGATTGAGACTGTAAATAGGCCTTAATTCAGAAGGTCTGTTGGGATAGAATAAAATAATAAAAGTAGGTAGGTCCCCTTGTCCAAGTCTACTTAGTTTGTCAACCAGAGCTCAAAGACCTCTAGGATGAGGTGGCATTTGCCTTCAGACGGAATGTGTTCTCCAATTCTTACAAGGCCAAGAAGTTCCAGTTATTAATTTCATGGTAAAGCTAGGAAGGCCTGCATGAGCTGAGTCCTGGGCTGCTCAGTTGAGGGCAAACTCTCCCCACCCCCTGCCCAAACAACGAGTGCACACACACATTCTCTGATAACCATGTTATAGCTAATAGGTTGCACATTGGTTCATTTGTTCCAGCCCAAAACTGTTTTCCTAGTTCTTATAAATGGTCAGAAAAGACGTGGCTTTAAGATCTCATCATTACTGGTTATGGGGCTAAAGCCCAGACCCCAAATCAGTGCTGTTTATGCCATACTTTGCCTTTTCTAGTCTATCACTGGCTGAGATGACAGTAAATAATGCCCATTTTAGACTTCATAAAGCATGGTAACGAAAGGGGAAATAATTCGTCTTCAGAGCTGCTTAGTGCACAGCTCTGCGGGGAAACCACACACGTTAATCTATAAATGGCACCCGTAAGGTTATTGCATAGCCTGCACAGCCTCAACACCCTCAACACCCTCAACACCCTCAGCAACTCTGTTTTCTTCTACCATTAAGAACAAGTATCTGCAGATATAGTAGCAATTAAAGTCACTAATTGGCCACTACACATACAGAGACCCTCATTTTCCAGCTGGCATCTCTGAGATGCAAGTGATAGCCTTAGCTTATCGCCACTGTGGCTGTGGAGCTAGCCAAACGCTATGGCAAATTTTTATTTATGTTCAAAATTCTTTTACAGTCAGGATAGGTTTTTACAGCTAAAGCATAGCTTAGAGCATCTTTGATGTGTTTAGACAATGACAAATTAGACATTTGGGTTGTTGACAGGGAATATAAGCTACAAGTTTTACAGTACTCTCCTTCCACTACAGTTTGAAGAGCCCAAATGTGGGGAGAATGAAGAAATTTTTTTTCCTTAATGTTTTTTAATGTTTATTTTTGACAGAGTGTGAGTGGGGAAGGGAGAGAGAGGGAGACACAGAAACTGAAGCAGGCTCCAGGCTCTGAGCTGTCCGCACAGACCCTGATGCAGAGCTTGCACTCAAGGACTGCGAGATCATGACCTGGGCTGAAGTTGGACATTTAACCGACTGAGCCACCCAGGCACCCTAGAAATCTTGTTTCTTAAACCTTTTTTGAATTCCTCCAAATTCTAAGTAGGAGGTTGGAAATGCTGGCCATAAGAGATCTGGGATCTAATCTTGGATCTCCTGCATAATTACACTATATAAAATGTTAATGTAGAAATAGCTCAGTATCAACACACTAGAAGTTAAAAAGCCGTGTTAAAAAGTTAAAAGTACTTTTCAGACAGTATTCTCTTCAATAAAGCAGGTAACAATTCTACTTTTTAAAATGACACTTAAAAGTTTCTAGTTAGGGGCACCTGGGTGGCTCAGCGGGTTAAGCGTCTCTTGGTTTCAGCTCAGGTCATGATCTCACGGTTTGTGGGTTCAAGCCTCGTGTCAGGCTCTGCAATGTCTGCGCAGAGTCTGCTTGGGATGTTCTCTCTTTCCTTCTCTCTGCACCTCCCCTGCTCACTCACTCTCAAAATAAACAAACATTTAAAAAAATGTTTTCTAACTAAAAAACATGAAACTCCCTCTCCCCACATTAGCCTCTGGCAAAAATAGTCACTTTAACAGTGTTTTAAGCAATGGGGCTAGATTAGAAATTTGCCCCAAACAGGGGCAGAAAATATGATTTTCAAATTAGGGAAGGTAAAACCACCCAGATGAAATGACCTTTTGAAGTTCTGTACAAGGTCCATGAACCACATACATTCATGTGTCTGTGTGTGGTGGGAGGAGCTGCAGTTACACAGACTAGAACATGGGTCTGTATAAAACCGCAGAACCTGCACTGAACCACCAGAACCTAAATGAGGACCACCTCACACCCACAACACAATCAGCGACTTCATTCTCTGGGCAAAGAGAATCTGAGGCCATTAGACTGGAGGGTTTATGTCTGTATCAGGGAGTTCACTCTTCCCTGTATCTTACACATTTTTGTAATAGCCCCAACATCTAGCACTGTGCCTGAGATTAACAGTCACTTAATTGAAATATACTTTATCTTTTGGAAATAAAATTACTTTAAAAAACTAAGCAGAGACTCTGTGTACTAAAATTACTTTATTACAGTTGATTTTTTTTTAAACATTTCCTTTGCTATGATACAAAGGATACTTACAAACAAAATATTACATATGACCTTGTTTTCGCTCTTATGTTCTGACAACTTGGTAACAGCTTTAAATGCACAATCTATACAATTAATACAGGTTATATATGAACTATAAGGTATGTTGAACCAGAAGAATACTGACAATATACTGTACAATAAGCCTTACCAGTTAGTGCTGCGGACCATTTCTACCAAAAGGAAAATGCACATCTGTACAGTCACCTTTACCAGCTGGTGCTGACAGTGAGGGAGAGGCTTCTTCCCCATTGCAACCCTTGATAAGCCTCCACTGTGGGCATCTGTTTGGTCCGAAAATTGAGAGGACTGTGTATATTTAAAATTAGTCATCAGTAAAGTGGCAGAACATCACTTTCAACATGATAATCTCTCACCAAAAAATCAGTCCTAGTTTTAAAAGACCACAAGTCCTTTGTCTACCGCGAAAACCCTACAGGCTCAAGGGCTTTGGGAGATGAGAAGATGAAGGCTGCCAAAAAAGGAGGCAAGAAACCAAGCCAAAATCTAGGTCTTGCAAAATCATCATTTTTCCCTTCACCAAAGGGAAGTAGAAATGTACAAATTCATTGATGAACCTCAATGATAACATATCAGTTAGCTGATAACCCTCATTTTATCTGGACCCCTGACTTGTGGGAATAACGGAAAGAGATCGTGAATAATATAAACCACTTTTAGAAAAGAACTTCTTGCTTAGTTAACATATTCCCTTTAGCCACCAGAGCTGGTCCTGGGCCATTACAGGTGTGCATTCATCTCTCAATGGTCTACTCGGAAATGATAAGGTTACAGCTTTTTTTCTTTTCTTTTTTCTTTTTTAAATAAAAAAGCAATTGACTGAAGCATTTTTCTTTTTCTTTTTTTTCTTTTTTTAGGTAAATAGCAAAAATAAAAATAAAAACCAACCCTGGCATTTGCACAAATGATGCAAATGGAGCGATGTGGCCTGTAAGGTAAGGGGTTAGTAGAAAGGAAGAGAGAAGTGAAGGAAATTCAGAGAAAACGATGTATTTTAACTTTTCTTAAAAATTTCTACAATACATGTGCAAAAAAATCATGCTGGTTGAGGAAAACAAAGGGAAATGAGTATATAAAACTAAAAACATAAATAATATGTTTGGATGACTGGTGAAAGCAGAAACCAACCTGGGTTACCAAAAGGATTATACATTCAAGATGCTCTTAAACCCAGTGGGATAACTTATGTTAAAACTGTGTTAATAGTTACGTTAAAAATCTCAAGTTTGTTTTTAAATCTTCACAATACAAGCAAAGCTGTTTTAAAATATACACTATACATATTTCTCAAAGTCTCTCCAACCTCATTAATGCGCATTAGGCTTTTTCATACACTAAAACAAGGGGGTTCTGAAAGCTAGGTTGCTCAGAGTAACCCATCCATTATTTAAATGTTCATTTTAAGTTTTAAATGGGTTAAAAATTTTAGCAGACTTACATAAATAGGATTTAGCAACACAAGTGTTAATTTAAAAAACTCTAAAGCATTTACAAATTATCTGGTTGGAACAGTCTGGGAAACGTATGTGCACTATTACTTTAAAATGTTATTTACATCAGACCATTGCTTTTGTAAAAATTTCTCTAAAAGATAAAAAACAAAACTCAATAAATTTGGAGCATTAACCTATTCTAACCTAGCACAGAAGGATCATAAAAGGAAAGGTAAAATACGAAGAAAATTATCTTCTAATAGAAACCCCACATATCCTCTCCACTTGGATTTTGCCCTATGAAACCACCTGCAACTCCTAATAGGCTCATATATCAAGTGTCAAGATAATGTGGTAAAATATCTTGTCAGATAAATTACTGGCCTCAAGTGGACTTTTTAAAAAAATTCTTCCACCTTGTGTCTCTGGCTTGGATTATTTTAGGACACATACATGTAATTAATTGGAGGGGCACTCTAAGTAGGCACAATTCCCATTTAATGTGGAAGAAAATGTGTAACACATAAAATGTTAGGGAGAAGGGTGGTGGTTTCTTTGATATTATGAAATGCAAGGAAGCACATTTGGAATGGGCACCAAAAAAGAGCTATCTGGCAACACACCAGGGGCAGCCAACATCTTAATAAACTAAATATAGTTGTCTATGACAACAAGGGGGTTAGAAGGGTCCAGGACACCCCTCTCCCACTGTTTGATATGTGCCAAATAGTCACATGGACCAGCCAGAATCTGAAAACATTAAGCAGTTACATCTTTTTAAATCACGTAATTCACTCCATGACCATGTGCAACTTATAGTAACAATAATGTTCATGCTGAGGCAATGTACTTGAGGGCTCAGAAAAAGCAAAATGTGCCACTGAGAGAAACCTGTTCCCATACAACTGGTTTTCATGCTTTCAAGTGGCCCTAATACACCTTTGAAGCTAAGCCAAGCCATGCAAAAGCAAAGAGTACACACTTTTCATTAACATTGGTATCTCATTTTGCTAAACTCCACTGACCTCAGAGTTGCCACTGAAACATATCAGTACTGAATGCATACAAACGACGGTTCACGGGTTTTTTAAAATGCATTTCCCTCGTCTATATTTACCAGCCTGTAATACCTTAGGCTACAAGGCATTTCAGAGAAAGGTTTAGTGGGGATAATGACAAAGGAACATATGCAATTCTGGAAATAGAAAAATACTCCAGAAATGGGATCAATGTGCCAGCAATTCACATAGTTCATTTCACTGAAAATTCAGCTACAGAGCCCAATAAACAGTTCCAAGCCATAATGTTATCACCTGCATAATTTACATAAACATTAAAACTCTTGCACTTTATAGACAAAACACACGTCTGTAAACATGGCCACTGGGGGAGGGAGGCTCCCTACCTCATTCATGATCGAAAACATGTAATCATTATATTAAATAAAATGACTTTGCTTCAAAAGATGTAAAACCTGACCGATTAAGCTTCACTTTCCCCTGTTCAACAACAGTTAAGCATTAATTCTAAAAATGTCACCTAGGATGGTTTCAGGATTAGATGCTAGGACCACAACTGGCAATGACAGCAACTCCTCTCTAGCTGGCACAGACTTATAAACTTTAGTACAAAAACAAAAAAATACAGAAACTAGGTCAATTTGTTAGCTACATATTTACAGATAATTACATGATTTTTCACTCATAATTGCTAAAAACTATGAGTGAAAAGGAAACTGTGCAGGCTGAATTACCCGTACTTGGGGGGGGGAGGGGAGGGCTCCTTGGGCATCAAGACACCCTTTTCATTCATTCAGAAATCTCATCTTCTCTCCACTTTTCCATGGCAAACTACCTACAGATGTCCAGGTTGGTATATCCAGTGGGCATCCTGTTTCAGAGAGGATTCACTTTTTTCTACATTAAAGAAGAATTTCTTGTATATTTAAAATAAAAAAATAAACCCGACACAGACAGACACATACATACATGCAAAAAAAATCTCTCCGCAACTTCAAAAAGTTAGGATTGCTGGGAAACAGTTAACAGTGATGGTGACATAGGAAATGGCTCCCCAGTTTTAATTCTCCGCCTGTATTTTCTTTAAAGATATCTATTTTTGGGTGGGTGGGAGGGAAGTGCAAGTTTAAGAAACCCACAAGAGGCAGATAAGGTGCATATTAATTTATATTTCTTGTAATCTGAAGACTGTCATTAGGCCAAACGGGTTCTCTTCCTTTGTGAGTGAAATTTTGGAAATTTGAATATAAACGAGGGAAAACTTAGTCAACGTGACTTTCAAGGGGGCTACCGGAATTCAGCAGAAAAATATAAATGCACAATAACGGAAGAGTTCTCAGCTTCACTTTCTTTTTCTAGACAATATTTAAATAAAACTTACTTCCTTACAAATTAATAGTCATTTCCAATGCAGACCTATTGTGGTGATTTCATAAAAGTGCAGACAACATAACCACACACACAGCAAGACAGACTTCAATCAGTAGTCCTTGCATACAAGAGGCAAGTCTGCTAAGTGTACAGCACAGCCTTCATCCTTTAGGGAATCTGAGGATGGGAAATTTCCAGTTCTCAACTTAAGAGTAAGTGAGCGCCTTCTCAAAGGCAATGCTACAACCTCAGGGGCACTATCATGTTAGGTGAGGGAAAAGAAGAGAGACTTTGTCTCTCTTTAATAATGATCTGTATTTTGGTAAGCAGCTCAGAGATGACAGCCCAAGTTTTGGCTTTGTTCCTTAGAGAAGGTAGTTTTCTATCTAAGAAACAAGAACCTCTTCTTCCATCATTATAGGAGATTCACACTTCTATACCTTAAATATATTATTTTCTGACTTGAATACACACTACACACTTCACATTGTAAGCATGGGACAGAATGCAGGACCATATAAACCTCCCAGGAAAGGGTTGCTGTGTTGGGCCAAATCTGTGCTTGAATAGTAGTGGCTCAGAAGAGCTGGAAGGTGCATGAAGAACTTAACTATTGGCAAGCAAGAAGAGGCAGCTCAAGGGAGAAAGCCCCACACCAATACCATATCCTTCTCTCCCAGTGGCCATTTTCTGTTGATCTCACCGTTTAGGAGAACCTTAGATGCTTTAGCAGTAATTCCTTTCTTGGCTGTTTTGGTCCTTAGCAAAATGTGTAAGTGTTAGTATCAACGGAGTAAAAAGAGCAAGAGGATCAATGGCATCACTACTAAGAAATACACCGAGATCGCGCACATGGAGACTGTGACTTACTGGTTCTTTTCATCATCTTGGCAGAGGAATCACCACCAGTGTTTGTAATTTCCACGGTTCATTTCTCTCTGCACCACTTATCGTTTATTGCATCACAACACAAACTCACAGAGACACTAACTGGCTCCTCCCCTGGCATTATTTTACTGCATTGCAACTTATGGTTCCACATTTACTTAACTTTCTTTCCACCCACACAAGTGCTAAGAAGGGAGTAAAAAAGAAAAGATTGCATCTAATGACCACCTTCTCATAAATATCAACCCAGAATACTCATTCTTAAGAAACACATGCATTCTTGCCTTAACTGAGGACTGAAATAACAAAATAACAGAACCTTAAGCACCCTGATGGAAATGTACAGTATGAATTACATCCATCTATCTATACACACATATAGACACTCATATGTATATACAGTATATACATACAAATGATAATAACTATACCAAAATGTGCATATTTAACACAGTTTTAAAAAGCCAGTAGATCATGGTATAATACAATTTATTTCCACTAGTGAATGGCACAAATGGAGAAATGCAAAGGAGGTGTTTCAAGTACAATAGTCATTTTTTCACAGGTGAAAATAAACAGTATTATTCCAGTGTCCAACACAATGTATTCTATAAAAGTTTAAAATGCCAGACATTTAGTACTTAAAGAAGTAGAAAGTTACTAAAGTCAGCCTTACGGTCTGAGAAAGATACTCATAGAGTTTTCAACTTGGGGATGGGGGGTGAGGAAAAATAGGGAGGAGTGTCAAGGACAGTTTTAGTGTACTGAATGGTCTTGATGTCTAGGCAGCTAAAAATCATAATGACTTTGCTAAAAAGTTCAATTTATCAATAAACCCTTGGCTTTGGGTACCAAGCATATTATACCTGTGGGGTGGTTCAAACGCAGGACTATTCATTTCTAGGCATAGAAAGGACTAAAAGGACTGGCAGCTCTAAATAAAAACAATATAAACACATTTTCCAGCTAACATTCTCTATATCATGAAAATACTTTCAGATCCTACAATTTGGGGTTAGAGCTAACTTTAATAAGAAGAGAAAAAGTATGTGCAAAAGGAAGGAAACCCAATTAGGAATAATATATTTCAAGGTATGAGGTTTTGCATTTTTAAAATGCTAACTTAAAAAATGGGAGAGACAGTGAACACAAGAAACTTTTTACTGCCAAGCTCTGGATACCAGATATAGCATTTACAATGTTCTGAT
This sequence comes from Panthera pardus, assembly GCF_024362965.1. Taxonomy (NCBI): domain Eukaryota; kingdom Metazoa; phylum Chordata; class Mammalia; order Carnivora; family Felidae; genus Panthera; species Panthera pardus. The sequence goes on from NW_026526876.1 coordinate 57,442,862, forward strand.
ATGCTGGACAAATTTCCCATACTTTTTATTTTCTTAAATACATATATACCAAGTGAACACCAACACTGGGGAGGAGGTAGTATTAATTTGATCAAATGTTGACATTTGTACACTGACTCAGAAAGTGCCTGCTTCTTTCTTTAGGATCTCTCAAAACTTTTCATATTTTCCTGCTACAAGCTTTACTCTTTGATGATTCCTACCATGTATGAGATTCCTCAGAAGTCAGATCACACAAACCAATTAAGTGAAATTATTTTTGCAAACTATAAATATTTTAATTAAATTAACTTAATGGAATAATCCAGGTATAGTCATGACCTACATGAAAAACTGGCTGTCATGCAATTCAATCAGATAGATACAAAGCCCTACTGGACAGACATGCGGAGTCAGTACTCAATCACGATTCTAAAAGTATATATGAACTCAGTAACTCGATTTGACTAAGTCCACAAGTAGACTCTAGCATGTATCACGGGTAGTATTTTGGATTTTTAAAGAGTTTCGTACGCAAAACTGATCTGCTTCCATATTCCACCCCCTCCAGTAGTACAGATTGGCCAGACTGAATGACAGTTTTTTGAAATATATAAAATTCCATTACATTTTTGGACATTTAATTAATTCTAAAGAGCTCTCCTATCATTTTCCTCCAAACTGGTATATATCTCAGTTTGTCTGAAATACGGTAATATTTTAATGCCAGAAAAGAGAGATTCAGAAAATCAGAAGCCCCTTTCATTAGATAGGACAAGTGCATGTTATGTTCACCTAATAACTAGTGATCGTGAGCATGGTCAAAAGGACAATGTATCATAGTGTTATCTGAAACACTGCCTAAACTGAGTGTGAATTCTACTGTTACCTTGGTTTTTTAAAAATTTACATTAAAATATTAATTTTTCTTCCAGTTACCTTTCAATGAATGCCAGAAACTCCTAAAGGGGAGGCTTCATGGAGATTGGGCTGACATACCTGGGGAAGACTTAAATTTGGTTGAGAAAAACCAAGATTTCAACAGTGATAGATTACTGTTTGGTCATCACTCAGGTCTAGGTGTCACTGAGACTTAGGGAATTCTAACTTGGAGCCCTCTGACCACATGAAAATGAGGACCCAGAGTTAGTAGCAAGGGTTCTTCAAGACAACTGGGGAGGGGGCAGGGCAATAACTTGTAAGAAACTCTGATCTGTCACTGGGAAGGACATTTTTTTTCCTTCAAGTCATACTCATAGCTCCTTAACCACCTTCAACTCAATTTCCACACTGGGTGTGGAATGCCAAGGAACATCTGACTTTTAGCGTTGGGTTGATCCTTCATTGCAAAACATAAAACAAAACAAAACATGCCCCTCTCTGGGGAAAAAAAAAAGTTAGCTTTCATTAAGAGATTCCCTGACCACTATAACTTACTTAACCTTTTTTTTTGTCTTTTTTAATTTGCCAAACTTGATAGTTCCTTTTCAGTAGTACTTTAGCACTGAGGCTAGAGACTTCTGGAAGTGGTGTTTCCTACTGTGTGATGTTAACATGATGCCAAATGGTCACTAAGTCTCAAGGAACTAAAAGTTTGTAAAGTATTGCAGCAACAAAAATAGCCAAAAAAAAAAAAAGAAAAAGAAAAAAGAAAAGAGAGAGAGAGAGAGAGAGAGAGAGAGAGACAAAAGAAAAAAAAAAGGACCTGCACATACAGCAAAATCTACAGTGGTGATGAGGATTAGTCAGCAGCTGGTAAAGTCATTGGCTCAGTGACTCCTGGTTCACTATGGCAACTAAATATTTAAATAATTGGCTATTCTACTTGTAAACAGGAAATCCCATAAGCCAAAAGGGGGAGGATAATCAAATTATGTCTATGTAGTGTAATGAGAATTCCAATGGATGGCAGTTTGCAAATATGGCATCCTTCAAATACCTCTGGCATTTGATTTGTATTGGCTATATGTCTGTTTTTGTACAAAGTAAAAGTACTGTTTGGGGTCTTGGGAGTTATAGAGCTTAGCTAGGATGAGATATCACAGTAAAAGCAATAAAACATTAGGATATATAGGCTTCATCTCCTCACTCTGCTGCTGAACATACCCACCACATGAACTTTCAGGGGCCTCTCTCACCTTCCAGTCTCCCCTTTGAAGGCTCACAGGTTTGTTGATGCAATTTCCACACAACTTGTGATCTCCTGAAGCACCTCCATCTCACCATGCCACAAAGAAGGCACAATTGAACGGACAAAACAAAAACAAAAACTGACAAACCTATGCAGCATTCAGAAAAAGAACTAAGTTGTTTTCTACTCTCTGTAAAAGTCAATGCAACCCTTTAGTGTTCGTGAATTTCTACTCTTTTACTCCAAATGAGGCCGAGAAGTCAGACCAATTTAATAAAGAAAATACACTGGTGAGGGAATACAGGTGTGTTTCAATAATCACTTGGTTCAACATATGCTGCCTGCCTGCTGTGAGTGGCTCATAAGAATTTGGGGTGTGGGGAAGGCTTTAGATCTTTTCACAAATTTCTTAGAATACAGTAGCCCCAAAGTGATGACTCACGCCACTATGCTGTATTCTATTTTTGCAGTGTTCAAAAATTACCCCCAATCTAGCCAATTTCTTTTTACATACACACAATTCCCCCTTTCAAAATTTTTCCAGAAGTTAAAGAACAAAACAAAACCCGGCAGCCAAATGCTATGACATCTCAATTAGTAAACACAAAACAGAATGCTTTACAAAAATGAATAAAATATACCATATGCACTCAGCGTCCACACTGTAGTACCCAAGTGAGGAGGCTGCTGTGATGATGTCTGTAGGCAGTTTCTTTTGGCAGACAGCTCCAGCGGAATTGCCACTCTCAATTATTAAGTTATGTATAAGACATGTGTGACCCATTGGATATTTGTGAAGTGACACTCGTGCTTCTGCTCATGCCCTGCTCTGTCCGTCCCCCAGAAGCTGTCCGCCTCAGAGCCTGAGGGCTATTGCGGACTCCCATACTGCTACCTCGGGGTACCCCTTGCATTGGCCCTGAAGGGTGACCCCATGGTTGGGGTCCACCTTGCATTGGATGGCCCCAAGCCTGTGGTGGGCCACCCATGGGATGACCCCAGTGAGGTCCTGGACCCCCAGTAGGATTATGAGACCAACCAGAAGCTCCCGGGTAGCTGTGGCTAAATGCCTCAGGGGAAAGATTGGAAAGGACCATGTTACTAAAACCTAGTCTCATGCTTTCAGAGTCAAAAGCTTCAATTTCTCTGGCTTGGCGCTCCAACAGACTTCTTATTCGTTCTGTGCGTTCATTCTGCAAAGCCAACATCTCTTCCTCAATCTGTTTGGGGTTGGGGAGGAAAGCAAAAAGAAAGGTGATTTATTTAAAAGAAAATCTATAAATTAAGGAAACAGTAATTACTCAGCTTTGAAGTGAATCATAAAATAGTTCATTCTGGCTATTTTTTTTTTATTTTTTTTTTTTTAAACGTTTATTTATTTTTGAGACAGAGAGAGACAAGAGCATGAATGGGGGAAGGTCAGAGAGAGAGGGAGACACAGAATCCGAAACAGGCTCCAGGCTCTGAGCTGTCTGCACAGAGCCCAACGCGGGGCTCGAACTCACAGACCGCGAGATCATGACCTGAGCTGAAGTCGCATGCTCAACCGACTGAGCCACCCAGGCGCCCCTCATTCTGGCTATTTTATGGATGTACGTTTAAAGTTAAAAAACATTTTTTTTTAACATTTATTTATCCTTGAGGGAAAGAGAGAGTGTGAGTGGGGGAGGGGCAGAGAGAGAGGGAGACACAGAATCTGAAGCAGGCTTCAGGCTCTGAGCTGTCAGCACAGAGCCCGATGTGGGGCTTGAACTCACGAGCCGCGAGATCATGACCTGAGCTGAAGTCGGATGCCCAACTGACTGAGCTACCCTAAAGTTTTTTTGTTTTTTTTTTTGAGAGTGCAAGCAAGCATTCATGTGAGTGGGGGAGGGACAGAAAGCAAGGGAGAGAGAATCCCAAGCAGGCTCCACGCTGTCAGCACAGAGCCCAATGCAGGGCTCGATCTCATGAGGTCATGGTGAGATCATGACCTGAGCTGAAACCAAGAGTCAGATTTTTAACCAACTGCGACACCCAGATGCCCTGCACATTTAAGAATTTAAAGAGATGTTGGGCACCTGGCTAGTTCAGTTTGAAGAGTATGTGATTCCTGATCTCAGGGTCATGAGTTCCGGACCCACACTGAATGTAGAGATTACTTAAAAATAAATAAATAAAAACTCAAAACAAAATTCTACAAAGAAATTAAAGAAATGTACTCTAGGAATCATGTACAACTTATTTTTTTTAATGTGTAAGATCAAGTTCTTTTTTAAAAATTAAATTAGGGGTGCCTGGGTGGTTTAGTCAGATAAGTGTCTGACTTCAGCTCACGTAATGCCTTACGGTTCATGGGTTCAGCCTCGTGTTGGGCTCTGTGCTGACAGCTCAGAGACTGGAGCCTGTTGAATGTTGAATAAACATTCAAAAAACATTTTTTAATTAAATTAGATGATTTTATATTTAATATAGTTGATGTTACATTAGTTTCAGGTTAAAATCAAGTTCTTTTTTTTTTTTAATTTGGTTTTTAATGTTTATTTATTTTTGAGAGAGAGAGAGACAGAGTGTGAGCAGGGGAGAGGCAGAGAGAGGGAGATATAGAATCCAAAGCAGGCTCCAGGCTCTGACCTGTCAGCACAGAGCCCGATGCAGGCTCAAACTCATGAGCCATGAGATCATGACCTGAGCTAAAGTCAGGCACTTAACTGACTGAGCCACCCAGATGCCCCAAAGTCAAATTCTTAAAAGCAAAGGCAGGGGGGCCTGGCTGGCTCAGTTAGTACAGCAGGTGACTCTTGAGCTCAAGCCCCATGTTGGGTGCAGAGACTACTTTAAAAAAATAAATCAAGGTAATTATCATAAATGGCTATTAAATTCATTAGGTAAAAAAATGAATGAAAAAAAACGTGGGTAAGGGGAAACTAGCCCTATCAGACATCCCATAATGTCACTCTAATAAAATATGGTATTGGTGTGAAACAGATAATTAGTAAAATAGAATTAGAATGAAGATCTCAGTTTGCAGGCTTTTAATGCAAGACAAAAGCAGTACTTAATGGGAAAAAAATAATGGAACCACAATTGGCTAATATCTAGAAGGAAATGGAACCCCATCTTAATACCATATTCTAGACAGACCAAAACTTTAAGTGAACACAAACAAACCAAAAAACCTAAAAAGTTTTCATTAAAAAGTTAGAAGATTCTATGGAGCTAAAGATTCATAGCTGGGTAGCCATCATCATCAGTTCTGAAAAACTGGAAGGTATTACAAATAAAGATAGTTGGCTGTATAGGATTTTTTTTTTAATATTAAAAAATACATAATAGTCAATAGATAATGAAAAAAAAAAGGTTGATAGAGAACTCTTGAATGATCAGATGGACAAAACCTGAACCCACTGATCAATATTAATATCATTTAAAAGTGAGACAACTAGACATTATGTATCTCTTGATGTGATGCAAAAGGAAGTACACAGTAACCCTTATGAAAATTACCTGCAAAATTTTTTGAAAGAAAAGAAAGTTTAAATATTATCATGCCTCCAGATTTAATTACCAGTTTACAGGAAATATGAAGTAAAGGAGACAGGAATACATTAAATGACACCACAAAAATGAAATAAGTCAAATTCATATGTGAGAATTCCTACAGAGTAAATGATCCAATCCTCAGTAAAAAAAAAAAAGGGGGGGGGGCAGGAGTGGTTACAGACTAAAAGACTTAAAAGATAATTAACCAGAGGTGCCTGGATGGCTCAGTTGGTTAAGCAGTCAACTCTTGGTCTTGGCTCAGGTCATGATCTCACAGTTCAGGAGTTCAAATTCCACGTCTGGCTCTGCACTAGTGGCATAGAGCCTGCTTGGGATTCTGTCTCTCCCTCTCTCTGCCCCTCCCCAGCTCACTCTCTCTCTCTCTCTCTCTCTCGCTCTCTCTCTAAATAAATTTTAAAAACTTAAAAAAAAAAATTAACCAAATGCAATGTGTAGACTCTGTCTGGGCCCCAATCCAAATAAACCAACTTAAGACATTTTTGAGATAAAAGGGGAAACTTAGGCACGGACTGAGTATTAAACATTATTAAAATTTTATTATGAATTTTCTTAGATATCACAATGGAATTATCATTATGTTAAATTCAAAAAGTCTTTATCTATATTTAGGAGTCAAATGATGGTATGCTGAAATTTGCTTTAAAATACTCCAGACATTCTTCCCCACCTCCTGCCTCCACCACATAAAGCTGTGGGTGTGGAGCAGGGGGATAGATAAGAAAAAATTAGCAAAATATTAGTAACTGTTGAAGCTGGGTGGTGAGTACTGGGAGATTCCATTGTACTAATTCCTACTTGTGTATGTTTGAAAATTTCCATAAACAGTTTTTAAAAGATAAAAAGAGATAAAGGAGCATTAAATCAGATATCAAGGTATTTGATGATTTAAGCCAACAGTCACTTCTCTGCAGAACTTTAATTCAACAAATGTTTAGTTCTTATGTATCAAGTTTTCAGAAGTACCCTTTTTAAAGAATATGAAGTTTAGCATGGGAGACACATGCAAATACAAAATCTCAATAGAATGTGGTAAGACATAATAACGAATTTATAAGGTACAAAAATAAAAAGGGATGGAGTGATTCACTCTATAAGGGAGAGAGACGAGGGCAAAGTATTCTCAGAGGAGGTGGCAGAAACTGGATTCTGAAGGAAGAAAACAGATCTACCAGGAAGACAAAGGGGAGGAAAAGATATTTTCAGCAGAAGGAACACGTGTAAGGGCATGAGAAAATGATAAAATAATAATTATTATGGCCAGATGGATTCCAGTAAGAAGAGTATGAAAATTATTGAACATTCTAAGTACTAAAGTGTTACAAAGTTTTACAGTAAGCATCTCATACCAAGGCTGAAGAAGAATTTAAGATTACACATGAATGCTTTTTCTGAGGGAAAGACATCAAATTGTTAACTGTGGTGATTTGAATGGTGGGACTAAAGACATCTTAATTTCTATTTATGTTTTTCTAAAGTTGTCAAGTTTTTTTTTAAGTTTTTTTTTTTAAGGTTTTATTTTTAAGTAATCTCTGCACCCAACATGGGGCTTGGACTCACACACAACCCCGAGATCAAGAGTCGCATGATCTACTGAGTCAGCCAGGTGTCCCTAAACTTGTCAAGTTTTAAGAAAAATGATCGTGAATTTGTAAAATAATTTTCCACTTTTACTCTCTTTATATAAAATACCCGATTCATATAGAATTTACATATCTCTAAGGATTCAAAGAACTTCAAATTTTTCTTTTAAATATTTTTATGTAAAACTTTCAAAAACCATTTGCTAAAAGCATTTATTTTAATTCAAGGGATCTAATAAATGATGAGAATGTGCTAAGTATATAACTGATCCAGATGTCTTGCATATTATGAAGGAAACTCATGACAAAAGCATTAAACACACTGGAGCACCTGGGCAGCTCAGTTCATTAAGCATCTGACTCTTGGTCTCAGCTCAGGTCTTGATCTCACAGTCATGAGTTCAAGCCCCACACTGGGCTCTGTGCTGGGTGTGAAGCCTACTTAAAAATATATACGTATCTATGTGTCTGGTTGGGGTACAGCAACCAGATACATATATACATATATATTTTACACATTAATGTTTCTCAACCTTTTATCTAGTAAGCACAGTTTTAATTTTGATTAGTTTTGTCACTTAAACTCAGAACATTTTTCAACAAGATAAAAGTGAAAACTAAGATTTGTGATGGGCTATATTAATTCCCATTTCTTTTAAAAGATGTTAGTTATTTCTGAAAATTAGAAAGGTGGTTTCACTGGGTAGGTAAGAATCACCATAATTAAGACTTTTGAGAGGCTCTTCCAACCCATCTCCTTTGAAATTAAATGTGATTTTTATGTTCCACAAAGAAAGGTCCTATAAAATATTCCAATTGTCGATTCTTACTTAAAAACTACTAACCATGTTGTTGGTGCTGTGACATACTGAGGGGTGCCTGGGTGGCTCAGTCAGTTGAACACCCAACTCTTGGTTTCCACACAGGTCATGATCTCACAGTCATGAGATCGAGCCCCACGTCTGGCTCTGCACTGGGCGTGAAGCCTGCTTAAGATTCTCCCTCTCCTTCTGCCCTCCCCCTCAAAAAATTATAAAAACAAAAACAACAATAACAACAACAAAACAAACAAAAAAAACACCTACCAACCATGTTGTTGATGCTGTGAAATACTGAAAGAAAATTCAATGATAATAAAAAAGCCCATTTATACTTCAAAGACACTGCCACTTTTCATGCATGTCTAAAATTCACATGGAATTTAACATTTATAGTTATGTTATCTTGCTGTTTATGTAAAGGAAGAGCAAGAAAAGTTGTAATAAGACCTCATGTGAGTCAAGTGCAGCTTACATTGTTGGTGTCTCAACAACCTAAAGGAACAATTTTTGGTTCATTTGGAGGCTGAAAGCAATCTTCAAAGAGAATTGTTATTCATCTATGAACAACTCTGATTTCACCTCTATTTTCAGATGATGGTTTCTTATCTGTACAACCAGTAGGTACAAAGTGCAGAAAAATAGCTGTTAAAAATTTTCAAAGTTTTTGTAGAGAAGGTACATGGACTTGGTAGTTGCCAAATGACCCAACTACTTTATAGTCATGTGCTTCACTTGAAATGTAAACATTAGCCCTAAAAATCAAGCAGCAACTCAAAGCACTATTTATCACCCTATTGTTCTTTTATTATTGATACTAAAATATCATAAGCACTTTCCATTATCAAAGTTAATATTTTAAAAATAAAAAACAACCAATTGGGGCACCTGAGTGGCTCAGCTGGTTTAGTGTCTGACTCTTGATTTCGGCTCAGGTCATGACCTCACGGTTTGTGGGTTCGAGCCCTCATCGGGCTCTGCACTGACAGTGCTGAGCCTGCTTGGTTGGGATTTTCTATCTCCTTTCTCTCTCTGTCCCTCCCCCACTAGCTTGTGGGCACTCTCTCTCAAATAATAAAAAAAAAGAAGAATCAATCAAATCTCTGTATTAATATTGCCACTACTAGCATTCTTTCAATTCACTTTAAGTATAATTTGTCATTTTTATTTCATTCAACATATCATAAGCATTTCCCCATATTAATACTGTCTTTGTAGCCATCATTTAAATGGCTGAGTAAGAAGATTTCATTGGCTTGGTCATAATTACTTAATTATATCTCTATTTCAGATGGTTAAGTGTTTTATTTTTTTATTTTTTTCCCATGTTTTTATTTAAATTCCAATTAGTTAACATACAGTGTATTAGTTTCAGATGTAGGATTTAGTGATTTATCACAACACGTGCCATCCTTAATCCCCATCACCCATTTAATCCATCCTCCACCCCTGCCTGAGCCCCCATCCTTCCAGTAACCTAGATGGTTAGGTGTTTTAAACCATTATAAAGTATGTTATAGTGATAATTTTTATGCATATTCCCCCCTATATTTTGGATTTCTTTTTCTTAGACTAAATTCTTAAAATATTAAATACTTAACAATTCTAAAGCTCAACATATACATCCAAATTGCTTTTCAAAATGGACTAACAGTCCCCCTACGCAGTAGGAGCAGTACTCCTACGCAGCAGGAGAGTACCACTGCGTCTTTACCAGTGGGTACAGTTTTACACCAGGCTTTGCAGAACATGTAAACTTTGGTTCATATATTGAAATAAGACTGTACCTAAGTAAGATACTAATTAGCACTGTTTAACTCTCAACCACTAGGTGGAGCTATAAAAATACAAATATATTATAATAGTACCTATATTTCTCTCACAACACTATTTCTACGATACTATAGAAGTTTTCCTTTTGGTGATAATTTTGAAGCATAAGAGACAGAACTTTACAGTGAATTTTAAATATTCAAATTGGAATCATATTTATGAAATCTGTACATAGTACAAACTAGATTTTTCTTTTTTCTTTTAAAGTTTATTTATTTGAGAGAGAAAGAAAGCACAAGCAGGGAGGGGCAGAGAGAGGTGAGAGAGAGAATCCAGAGCAGAGCTTGATGTGGGGCTCAAACCCACAAACTGTGAGATCATGACCCGAGCAAAAATCCAGAGTTAGACACTTAACGAACAGAGCCACCTGCTTATCCCCAAACTAGATTCTTCTCAAATTTTATATGTGTTCTATGTTTCTCATCTTGAGTGAGAAACATAACTGAGATAATTTATAGAAGCAAATACCTCTCAAAGAAGCCAGCAATAAAGACAGCTGTCCCAGGGAAATAGTAACATCTTAGTGGATTTTTTGAGACTATTATTTTTTAATATAAGAAGGCATTGTATTTTTATCCAGAAACAATGACAACTTTCATTAGGCAAGACCATTAGAAAAGTATTCACTTACAATGGACCTAAGACTATACCAGCTGTTGGGAGCTTATGGCCCAGGAATTCTTGAACATAGCTCTGAATCCTAGATAAAACTGATATTCTACTACAGTTGCTCCTTAAACAACACAAGTTTGGATGACATGGATTCTCTTACATGTGGGTTTTTTTCAGTAAATATAGTACAGTACTGTAAATGTATTTTCTCAATAATATTTTTTTTTCTCGGGGCACCTGGGTGGCTCTCAGGTGGTTGAGCTTCCGACTTTGGCTCAGGTCATGATCTCACTGGTTCATGAGTTCAAGCCCACCTCGGGCTTGCTGCTGTCAGCACAGAGCCCATTTCGGATCCATTGTCTCCTCTCTCTCTGCCCTTCCCCCACTTGCGCTCTCTCAAAAATAAACATTAAAAAAATACCTGTTTTATTTTCTCTAACTTACTTTACTGTAAGAATACAGTATATAATACATATAACATACAAAATATGTGTTAATCAACTATGTTGTCGGTAAAGCTTCCGGTCAATTTTATAATGTGTAAGAAAAGTTATACACAAATTTTCAACTGCATGGGTTGTCACAGCCCCTAACCCCTGCGTTAAGGGTTAAGTATACTTCTAAAAACAAATACTTTTCCTCTCAAAATTCTGCCCATCACCCTTTCCCTAAAACATACATAATACTCACACACAGCTCTACTACCTTAAAGGATGAAATGAATTTGGAGATTATAGTTCTGTTCTTTAATATATCTGACAAAGAATAAGTAAAAAATAAGTAAGTGAAGATACGTCTAGAAGTAACATTTTCAGCCTGATTTTTCACCTATGTGGAACTGGTTTTACCTCCTGCCCTCTAATAATCTTCCACCAATCTGTATAGTTACAGGCCCAAGATGTACAAGTATATATTCCTGATGCTTCATTCCTGCTTCTCCCAGGCAATTACTAATGTTCTGTTTCTTCACTATCCAAGTTTTTCTCCAATCTCCTTTTTCACCCCCAATCTCCTTAACGAGAGAAGGTACACAAAAGAAGTGAGGAACACAGAGACAGAACTACTCTCTCCCAATTCAACTGTCTTCACAGAACCCCATATTCCTTTTTCTAGCAATTACTACTTAATTATATTTCCTTGATGTTTAGAACTCAATAATTATAAGGTTAATTATTGGGTCAATAATTTTATTTATTTTTAATTTTAAGTGTTTATTTTTTAAGAGAGAGCAAGAGCAAACCACGGAGGGGCAGAGAGACAGAAATCTCAAGCAGGCTCCACGCTTTCAGAGCAGAGCCCAACGCAGGGCTCGAACTCCAAACCCTGAGATCATGAACTTAGCCAAAACCGAGAGTCAGACACTTAATCAACTGAGCCATCCAAGCACCCAAATCAGTAATTTTAAAGAAAAAGCAAAACGCTACCAAAACTAGAATTAAGGAAATATGGTATTATGAAAACAATCCAATGCCACCTCTGTCAATATGAAAAATATGTATAAAATGCTTTTGCTAAAAGCAAACACTAGCACAATTACCTTCCTCATATTACTTATACCTTTTGTTCTAAGAGTGCCCTGCGGAGGGAGACCCTCTGTTCAAGCTCTCGAAGCTCCCGATCATGTTGTGCCTCGGCTTGCATCTTGATTTTGCTCTGATATGCATTCAATAGCTCCAGTTCCTGCTGCAGCTGCATCTTTAAAACCTGGCATTCTGCTTCCTGTGCTTCATCCAAACGTAGCTGAAAGAAAGAAGGAAAACAAATATATCTAACTGTGAGCGCTCTATTCCTGACCTATGGAAAAGAGGAGGTGTGAAAGAAGACAGACTACTCTTTTGTAGGATATACAATTGTTCTCTCTCATGTCGTGGAATGAACATCTCTGAAAAAGGAACGTCTAGTAACCTTTGTCTTTAGGAAGATAAAGCTATCATCAGCTCTTTGGAAGATGGCTAAATAACCATATTTTTCGTAAGAAAAATCTAGAATCTGATCAGGTAATATGTATGACTCTGAATGTTTTCTCTCCAATGAAAATAACTACAGCATAGGGACCAGCAAACAGCTTACTGGCCAAATCTGGGCAGCAGCTGGGTTTTTTTGCTTTCATTTTTTTATATACTCCACTAGTTAAGAATGGTTTTTACATTTGAAGTAGTTACATTTTAAATAGCTATATAAGTATCCACATAATATCCTCAATTTTGCTTCCTGGCCTACAGACTCTAAAATACCAAAAAAACATGTTTATGAAACTTATATAGAAAATATTTTACATTTCTATTCAAATGTTACCATTTGGATTCCAAATATAGTACTACTTTTTACCCACTACCTAACAAAGCTGCTGTTCCAATCTTGATATGCTTTTTGGATAAGCCTCAACAGGCATGTGCTAAGAGGCACTGGCAGAGAGCTTGTTTAAAACTTAGTGTCTAGGGGCACCTGGGTTGCTCAGTCAATAGACCATCCAACTCTTGACTTCGGCTCAGGTCATGAACTCACGGGTTGTGAGTTTGAGCCCCAAATCAGCATCTGTGCCCATAGCGCAGAGCCTGCTTGGGATTCTATCTCTCTCTCTCTCTCTCTCTCTCTCTCTCTCTCTCTGCTCCTTCCCCACTCATGCTTGTGCTTTCTCTCTCACAAAATAAATAATAAACTTAAAAAACAAAACAAAAAAATTTTATGTCTGGGGCACCTGGGTGGCTCAGCTGATTAAGCCTCCAACTCTTGATTTCAGCTCAGGTTATGATCTCACAGTTCCTTAGTTCCAGCTGTGAGGGGTGTGGATCTGCTGACATCTCAGAGCCTGCTTGGGATTCTCTATCTGCCCCTCCCCAACTTGCGCGTGTGCGTGCGTGCGTGCGTGTGTGTGTCTGCATGCGCATGTGCATATGTACTCTCTGACTCTCTCAAAGTAAAATTTATAAAAAGAGAAACTTCTCTGGGAAGACTTTAATTAAAAAAATTTTTAAAAAATGTTTATTTTTGAGAGAGACAGACAGACAGACAGACAGACTATGAGCTGGGGAGGGGCAGAGAGAATCTGAAGCAGGCTCCAGGCTCTGAGCTGTCAGCACAGAGCCCGATGCGGGGCCTAAACTGATGAACCGTGAGACCATGACCTGAGCCGAAGTCAGACGCCGAACTGACTGAGCCATCCAGGCGCCCCCTTAATGTTTATTTTTGAGAGAGACACACACGGAGCATGAATAGGGGAGAAGCAGAGAGATAGGAAGACAAAGGATCTGAAACAGGCTCCAGGCTCTGAGCTGTCAGCACAGAGCCGAAGCAGGGCTTGAACTCAGGTCAGCACAGAGCCTGATGTGGGGCTTGAACTCAGGAACAGGAATGGTAAGATCATGACCCAGGCCGAAGTCAGACACTTAACTGACTGAGCCACCCAGGCACCCCTCCCTGGAAAGATTTTAAAAATAAATAAATAAAACTTCATGTCTGAATGTATCAATAAGAATTCTGCATACATCATGCATACTTCCAAGCAATGCTCAGAGAAGGAAGAATATGGACCATCACCATTATTTCCCAAGCTGCGGGAGAAGTATCATTTCTAACTAGTATTTTAATTGCTGGGATTTCATTGCTGGTAGAAAGAAAGGAGCACTAAATTTATTTTGTCTAAATAAAACAAACTCACAGCTTGTGTGGAGAGCATTTCATTAATGCTGTGGTCATACTGCTCAGCCAAGATGGCTAACTTCCGGGTCTGCTCCTCCTTGAGCCGTTTCAGAACAGCTTTGTGCTCGCTCTTTGGTGTAGTCTCCAGTAGGTGATTTCTTAATGCTTTGTACTGTCTGGTTTGGATTTTACAGGTATCCTGAAACTGCTTTTTTATTTGGAGTTCTTTAGACTGGGAAGAAAAAAATAGATGCATATATTTTTAACATTTGGCATTTGGTATACCTTAGGTTTTCATTAAAAGAAAGGCTACTAGGAGAAAGGGAGAAAACAAAAAGGTCAGATCATAACGTCGCAGGTACTTTTACACTTGGCTATTGGGTCAAACCACTGGATTCTATGCATTTTTATAACAAAAGCTCTAATTTAAAACATTAAAATATCAAGAACCTCATTTATCACAGGACTTCAAGCAATAGTCATTATTTTGTTAGTAAATTTAGTGATGAGCAGGTATTAAAATTAGCTTTGATTATGGTATATATTAATGACAGAAAATCAAATTTCTTCTCATTGATTACATGTAGCAAAGTATTTTATTGGCCAGACAATATTTTATCAAATCTCTGAGGCAGAAAATAAGCATATTTACTCTCTTCCATATCTGAAACACTTTGCTTCAATTTCTTTTAATAACAACCTCAACTCTAACTACATAGTGTATGACAGATTCCACAAAAGCAGGGTATTAGTAACAGACTAATATTGCTTCATACAATTCTTTTCCTTAAGGAAATAAATTAGGTAGAAACATCCTTAGCAAAAACTTGAAAGTCAGTCAAGTTAACTAACCTTTTAAAGGTCAAACAAAAGCTATGGGATGAGGTGTTGGGGGGGGGGGGGGGGACTGGGCCAAATGGGTGATGGGCATTAAGGAAAGCGCTTGTTGGGATGAGCACTAGGTGTTATATGTAAGTGACGAATCACTAAATTCTACTCCTGAAGTCATTATTACACTATATGTTAACTAATTTGGATTTAAATAAAATTTAAAAATTTTAAAAATAATTAAAAAAAATAAAGTCATGGGGCAAGGGAGAGGACATCCTTTCTTGGAGTGATAAGAGCCATGAGCTAAATAAATATTTCTGAGATAAAATAATTGAGCTCTAAGACAGAGAGTTTTGGCTTTAGTTTTTGCTAATCACTGAACTCAGGTTTTAATAAGATTTAACAAGATGAGATATAATTCTGTAAAGTATACTGAGTAAGCCTGTAAATGAGAATATATTCATTTACTACACTAAGGCAGAAACTACACTTGAAATTATTTTACCTAAATATAAATACTGCTAGATATTGATTGGTTGATTCAGTGTGCAACAAATGCACGTATTACACCAAAGTAAAACACTTGTCAAGGAACTATTCACCACCCCTTGTAATACTACAACCTCAAACAGACCTTTTTTTTTTTTTTTTTTTTTAAACGTTTACTTATTTTTGAGGCAGAGAGAGACACAGCATGAACGGGGGAGGGTCAGAGAAAGGGAGACACAGAATCTGAAACAGGCTCCAGGCTCTGAGCTGTCAGCACAGAGTCCGATGCGGGGCTCGAACTCACAGACCCGCCAGATCATGACCTGAGCCGAAGTCGGCCGCTCAACTGACTGAGCCACCCAGGCGCCCCAAAGAGACCTTTTCCGTATTTCACACCAACTGAAGCACTATGTCATAGTCATATACTTTATTCTGTGAAGGGTCAAGAATTGTCTAGCTAGAAAGCAAAACTCTTGCTTAGTAGAGACCAAGCAAAACTCTATGCTTGGTAGTACCACACTTAAATGCTGTCCTTGGTTAACAAAATTCTTCCAACTTAGCTAGGAATCAAACAATACAATTTAGACATTCTCTCCTGCCTCTGTATAACATTCATTCTTTTAAAAGTTTTTATTTCTAAAATATTATATCAAGAAAATTATCATTCTATATTAGCGTAGTAAGAAAAAAGAACTTGAAAATTTTTTCACATGAATAATACTAATACTTATAACCAAGAATAAACTGTATCCCTCAATACTAAACTCAAATGAAAACTAGAACACAGTTACAGTTGTTTCTAATCATTTAACACTATCATCTGGATGACAGATGAAGAAACAGCCGAGTAGGCAATTAAGTGTTTACCCAATCCATTTTACAGAAATGGTACCCCAACTCCAACTTACGTAAGTGCTCAAACTAAAGTCCCCCTAGTCCCCATTAAAGTCTTGAAGAAAGCTGAAAGAGACAACTGTTACGATTTAGTCAAATAAAATTGGAACGACTTAGTGTTAAAATCTAGTCTGTTTTGTTCAAATTGAGCAAGTAGATAGATATATATAACTAAGTAAGTATCGTGATTTTCTTCCCTACTAATGTAACAGGATGATTTCCTTTATGGAAAATCTTGAGCTCACTGGTCATTAAAGGAATCATTCTAGGGATGCCTGGATGGCTCAGTCAGTTAAGTGTCCAACTCTGGATTTCGACTCAGGTCATGATCTCTCGGTTATGAGACTGAGCCCCACATTGGGCTCTGCACTGAGTGTGGAGCCTGCTCGGGATTCTCTCTTTCCCTCTCTCTCTCTGCCCCTCCCCTGCTTGCACACAAGTTTGTCAACTTTGAAAAATAAAGAAAAGGAGGCTTTCTATTCAAAGTCCATGACTATGAAACACTACTTTTTCCTCACTTTTTGTACAGTATCTGTAAAAATCAAATCTAGTGTTTATAAGCTTTCAAACTGAAAAGGCTCCAACAAGAGGAAACAGAGAGGAAGGGTTAAATATCAAACAACTACCTATTCCAAGTCTCAACGAAATGCAGTCATATTAGATTTATGGTATGACTATAGAAAACTCACAAGCTTTCAGTTTGGTTTACTTCTGGGTACTGCTGACTTTAAAATGATAACTGGGGTGCCTGCCTGGGTGGCTCAGTCGGTTGGGTGTCCGACTTTGGCTCCGGTCATAATCTCGTGGTTCATGAGTTCTAGCCCCACGCATTGCAGAGCCTGGAGCCTGTTTTGGATTCTGTGTCTGTCTCTCTCTGCCCCTCCCTTGCTTGCTCTCTGTCGCTGTCTCTCAAAAATAAATAAACATTTACAAATAAATAAATAAAATGGTAACTAATTTTACAGACATGTTTTAAAAATCTTTTGGTGGGAAATTGTTCTGTAGACAAAGATCTTCATTACAAAGACAAAACAAAGCTGAAAAATCATTATGAATTCCAGTTTTTCTAAGCAATGACTAATGAAGGTTATATGGGTAGTAAACACAAGCTACTCTTTAATTGATGTTAGTTATTTTGAAGACATAGCAAAGTGAAATTTTATCCTTCACAAGGAAAGGGTAAAACACTTTAATTCTGCTTCTATATCTCATTCAAGACAGTCTATTAGAATGGAGTTGGGTGGGAATCAGAGTTATGATTGGGTATAGATTTTAACATAGATTACCTCTGTGAATGAACTGCACTTCACTCCAGGACAGTTACTCAGGTAAGACAAAGAACAGTTCTATAGTTAAATTATCAAATAAAAGGGGTCAGGGTAAAGTTTAAAAAGGAAATACTGTGGGATGTAGGCTTTAATGGATGTAAATAAAATTAACTGAGGTACTACTATAGACAACAGCTTATGTAGTAGATGGTTTTGTTTTTGCTCATTAAGATTAATGTGATTGATTATATTCCTTCAAGTATTTATTACAAGTTATAAAATTTGAAAACATCCTAGAATTGTTAACTCTGGTTGATTCAGGGCTAGATCAGCTGGCTGGAGAGGCAGAGTGGGGGAAATCTTTATAATATACTTTGGTATATTTTGAATTTCATATTATATGAATGAGTTCCTGTATTCAAAATAAATACAAAATTTAAAGTCCTTTGTATTATATATCACCAACACTTGTTTTTCCTTATTTTGGAGAGGGAGGCATATAACAATTTGCTTTACCCTGATGTGCCAATTAAAAAAAATATTATACCTCCAACTACCATGGTTTTTACCTACACTACCAAGCAAAGAAAGAAAGCAAGCAGACTGGGGGTAACACTGTGATGATTCCCTTGTTCCTCTTACGGTAAGTATAGATAATGAAGGGAGAGGGGATAAAAAAGCAGTTTTCATTCATTGCTTTTGTGCTGATTAAGAACTTAGTGCCTTTTCTGGAAACAAATCATATTTAGAGGAAATAAGATTCCAAAACTGTATTACTTGGTACAACAGTGAGAAGACAACAGGCTACCATGTTGACATGTAGACCGTAATATCAGCATTGCACATTTTGGGTACATTTAAAGTAAGAATTTTGATTCATGTTTATGGTACTTCCCACAGTCAAAAGTTTTGGTACGCTGCTGAAAAATACATAAGCAAAAAGTCTACAGCTATGGACACTCCACATTAAAACTAACCAAACATTCTTAAAATGAAAAGAAAAAAGTTTATTCAAATTCTGTATGCCAGACCTCTTAGACTTTTACGGTTTACATGGATGCATTTTATCTCTTTTCCCCCTTTATCAAGAAGCTTAGGTTAAAGGGGTACCTTCAGACTCTTAGGCTGTTGTCGAACCTCCATGACATGCTTTCGCCTTAGTTCTCGTTCTCTTCGCTTGTTATATTCCAGCTGGTTTGTGAGCTCAGTCTGATGCTGCAATCTGATCAACTCACAGCGCATCTTCTGAATTGTGTTGAGGTGACGGAACTCCAGTTCTTGCATGGATTCATGTTGTCGCAGTAGCATGGCATGCTCTAAGTCCTTTTGAGTCTGCCTTTTATTTAACTCCTAATCCACAACACAAAAAGCAAAAGTATAATTTACTGCTGTATGATGCCTGGAAAAAAAATCCTAAGAAACAGAATAACCAAGAAATAGATGTAATCCTCCGATGTAATAATGGCTGCATCGTATTAGAGTTTTATAATATTTGCTGTAGTAAATAAACAATTAGCACATTTCCTTACACTGTTCATTTACTATTCATTAACACTACTTCATGCAGTGAGTTTAAAAGGTACCAAATCTATCTCAAGAGGTTTAATGTCCTCCCCTCTTTCCTTTCTTTATTGTTTCCTAGTTTTATATTTGAAGAGGGTTCACAAGTCATCCAGTGTATTTTTTCAGAGTATGCTATTCAAGTCTATTACATGCAGTATACCCAATGTAGTGTAGTGGTTAAAAACATGGACTGTAGAGCTAGGCTGCCTGTATTTTAAATCATAGCTCTGCTACTGATGAGCAGTAAGTCTTTGGATTAGTTATTTAAACTCTTGGCTTCAGCTTCATCACTTCTCAAATGAAGATAATATAGCAATTTCATAGATTTAATGTGAGGATGAAACAAGTTCATAAATGTGAAGTTCTCAGAATAATACCTAGCACATCATGCTCAATAAATTTTTTTCAGAATAAAAGAAACACGTGTATCACATACAACAGACACACCCACACCCAAACACACTGTAGAAGTGTAGAAGTTAAACTTGCCTCCTTTGCCCTTTCTCCAGAAGCCAACAGTTTGGTGCAAATGTTTCCAAAATATCCCCCCATGCTTATCATGACACATCTGTTATACAAAACCTATAGTTTTAAAACTGAATACCAATATACATTATAGGCCTGTAATGTGCTTTCTTCACCTAAAAATATAATGGACATACATCTTCACCAGATCAGTACATAAAGATCTTTTTTTTTAAGTTTCAATGGTAAGGGGTGCCTGGGTGGCTCAGTTGGTTAAGCGCCCAACTTCGGCTCAGGTCATGATCTCACAGCTCATGAGTTAGAGCCCTGCCATCAGGCTCTGTGCTGACAGCTCAGAGCCTGGAGCCTGCTTCAGATTCTGTGTCTCCCTCTCTCTCTGCCCCTCCCCCACTTACGTTCTGTCTCTCTCTCAAAAATAAACATTAAAAAAAATTGTTTTTAAATTTAAGTTTCAATAGTAAGCTACTGCTTTGCAATTCCTAATTTTTCCATTTTTCTGCTTTTAACAAATTTTCAATAAATATCCATGGCATGATAGATACATCATATAACCATGTTACTGTTTCTTTTTTAAAAAAATTTTTTTTAACGTTTATTTATTATTGAGAGACAGAGAGAGAGACAGAGCATGAGCAGTGGAGGAGCAGGGAGAGAGGAAGACACAGAATTTGAAGCAGGCTCCAGGCTCCAGCTGCCAGCACAGAGCCCGATGTGGGGCTCGAACTCACAAACCACAAGATTATGACCTGAGCTGAAGTCAGACGCTTAACCGACTGAGCCACCCAGGCGCCCGATGTTATTATTTCTTTAGGATACAGTCCCAGAAGTAGATTTGGTAAAAATATAGATGCATATTAAATTTTATTTTTTTAAATTTTAAAACCTATTGCTGAATTATACTCCAAAAGGGCAGTATCAGTTTATACTTTATACTTACCAATACTGTCCATTTCCCCATGTTACCAGTCTTTTTAATTGTTCTTATCTAATTGATGCAACTGTTTTAATTTCAATTTCTTTAATTATTACTGAATTTGAACAGTTATGCTATATTTGAAGCTTATTTTAAGCCATCTTGGAAATAAATTTATCTATGTTCACAGTTATCCCTGATATGAAAAAAAATTGTTTTCATTTTGATAAGAGTTTCTACCCTTGACCAGTTAATAAATGTATGATTATAACAATGTGTTAAGTGGTAACACACAATTCATGGCACTCATTTCAGATCAAAAGGCATAAATCATCCAATTAATTTTCTCATATTTAAAAATTAATACTTCATTCATGGATAAATAATAAATATTATTTATTTAATAAATATTTATTGAATGCCTACTATGGGCCAGACACTAGGGATACAAAGACCTGTACAAAACCTAGGACTTCACATAATTTCCATTCTAGTTGGGAAGAGAGACTTCCCCCAAAAAGTGTATGTGTAAGAGAAAAAAGTACAAAGAAGAACATTTAAAGAAGGGAGAGGAGAGAGAGCTAGCTATATAGATTGGGTATCTGGGGAAGAAGGATTTAGGCAGAGAGAATGAGTGCAAAGGCCTTATAACTGAAATGTGATGGGACTTATTTCTGATTTCATATCACTCAAACATACCTCCCTGACAAGGTCCTGCTCCAAGTTATGGCGTCCAAGTAACATTCTTCGCTTGAAGCGACGGCACTCCAGCTCTAGGTATTGCCTCTGTCGTCGAAGAAGATTAGCCTCTTCCTCTGCTTGGAAATGTTGTATATTCTCCTTCTGCTTTGAAAGCCATTCTTGTTTTTCCTTTTTTGGGGTGCTCTGGTTTTCATTCAGTTCCTGGCAACAAAAAAACAACTCAGTTCAAAATACATAAAAATTGGGGTAGCTGGGTGGCTCAGTCAGTTGAGCATCCAACTTCGGCTCAGGTCATGATCTAGTGGTTTGTGAGTTTGAGGCCCCACATTGGGCTTGCTGCTGTCAGCCTGTGAGCAGAACCCATTTTGGATCCTGTCCTCCTCTCTCTCTGCCCCTCCCTCACATGCACTCTCCCAAAAATAAACAAATATTAAAACAAAGAAAGAAAGAAAGAAAGAAAGAGAAAAAGAAAAAAACATAAAAATTAACTACATGAAAGTAGTTAATGTAATATTTGGTAGCTGGTAAATTAATTAATTAATTTATTTATTTATTTTTATTTTATTTTTTTACCGTTTATTTTTGAGACAGAGAGAGACAGAGCATGAACGGGGGAGGGTCAGAGAGAGAGGGAGACACAGAATCTGAAGCAGGCTCCAGGCTCCTAGCTGTCAGCACAGAGCCGGACGCGGGGTCGAACTCACGGACCATGAGATCGTGACCTGAGCTGAAGTCGGATGCTTAACCAACTGAGCCACCCAGGCGCCCTGGTAGCTGGTAAATTTAAATAAAAGTACTGAATTTGTGTTCTCTCCAATGCTCAAACAGGGCAATGACCTTAAGGAGTTAGGTAAATAGTTTCCTTTTTCTTGAGTTACCGGTGAATTAGGACAGGAAAAGAGAAAAATACATTAGAAAACATGCATACCTTTTGGTTCTGCATAACTACAAGTATGATGACTCAAAAGTACATAATAATTGGTAAATGAAGTAAAACATATCTTTCTTTAAATCCATCCCAAGAATAGACAGAAGGTGGTGCTTTCAGGGGAAAATCAAATGTAAATTAAAATTAGGGCTACAATACAGTTATGTCTCAGTTGGTTTTTGACATTCTAAATATCAAGCTTTTGGCAAGATTACGGATGTACTCAATATAAAAGCCTTGGAAATTAAATGGAAAATCAACAAAACCAGGGGAGAACAGAGACATTATTTATGAGTGGTATTTAATATTTGGCATTATAATACCACTAAACAAATAAAAACCAATGCTTTTCTACAGCATTGTATTCATTTTTAAAATTTATTTATTTTTGAGAGACAGAAAGAACATACTTGTGCACGTGAGGGAGTGGGGCAGAGAGAGAGAGGGAAAGAAAGGGAGAATCCCAGGCAGGCTCCGCACTGTCAGTACAGAGCCTGATGCAGGGCTTGAACTCATGAACAGTGAGATCATGACCTGAGCTGAAATCAAGAGTCAGAACACTTAATCGACTGAGCCACCCAAGTGTCCCTCTATAGCATTTTAAATATCATCTTAGAAACGATCTAAAATGAAATTGCATTTATATTGGGCAAGATGAGAACATTCATGATACACTCAATGAGACAAACCCTAGGATGTTAATACTAGCATATTTTCAACCTAAAAAAACATCAATATTGCAGAGAATACAAATCAGCCATCATTCCTAAGTGTAAGTTGATTTTTCAGAGACTACTAACCTTATGGTCCTTCCCCTGTTATTCAAGAAAGAGACCAATTCTTTATAACTTTAGTTCACAAGATATTCAAACACATAAAAACAAACACATAAATTAGTAGTTCTCCAAAGAGGACATATATACACACACAGTATAGAAAGAGACAAGGAGAACACGGGCCACATTATACCCAAGGGTGTCTTTCTCAAAATCTTCCGCCAGGAAACTTCCCCACCAAAACTCTAGTATGTCCCTTCCTCTACACTGAGAATCACTATTCCAAATGAACACACACACACACACACACACACAGGCATACATACACAAGTTATACACCTAAAAGATTATTTAAACTAATATATCCATTAACATTTAACTCTTACTGCACTGGGAAACTGCATGCTGTTGGATATTTATTTACAATTGGGAATCCTATTTATAATCTTTTCAAACCCAATGTTCTAGTATAGAGTTTGACTCCTGTTATACAGAAAGAAATGTGCGGCTTTTTGTTTCACAGCTCACATATTTTTATTTCTAATCATTCAGTTACTTAATAAGTGCTTACAAAAGCTATTATAAATAAAATAACTTCTGTTGGCAGGAGACGATTCTTTTTAGACCCTACTCAACTGAGAATCTCAATCCACTGAAGAGTAATTGATTATAACCAATGTCTTCATTCAAACTGATATACATTTTATGGTGACAAAAAACAAAAAAAAATGTTATCTTAGTGGCTCTATGAGTCGATCAACATCACATACAATCAGTAAGCAGACAACTGGCTTGAAAATGTTTATAAAATAAGTACCTCCTTAAGCTGTTCCTTTCGAAGTTTATATTCTCTTTTCTGGGACTCCAAAAAACTATTTAGTTCTTTCTTCTGTTGAGCCTGAATATGTTGCTGAAATTTTTTCTCCTCATTGGCCATCACTTTAGCCTATAGAAATTTAGAAAATGGATCGAATTAGTTAAGTTGATACATTCAAGGCAACAGTTTAATAAGACATTACCAAGGAGGTAATTTTCAACCAAAAATAGAAAATCAACATTGCTTCTCGGCCTTTTGGCTAAGATCAAGTGTAGAAAATCAGCATAAGTATTACCAAAATGAGAATACCCAACAAATTAATTTTTTAAAGTTTATTTGAGAGAGAGAGAGAGAGAGAGAGAGAGAAAATGCACGCAAACGAAGAAGGGGCAGAGAAAGAGGAGAAATCCCAAGCAGACTCTATGCTCAGCACAGAGCCCCAAATGGAGTTTAATTTCACTAACCATGAGATCATGACCTGAGCCGAAATTAAGAGTCAGACACTTAACTGAGTGAGCCACCCAGGCATCCTCCCCACCAAATTATTCATAATTGTTACTTAGCATCCATATCTGAATTTCAGAGAACCAATAAAATGGAACCTGTCTTTAAGATGATCTTTGGGGCGCCTGGATGGCTCAGTTGGTTGAGCATCCAACTTTTTGATTTTGGCTCAGGTCATGATCCCAGGGTCATGGGATGGAGCCCCATGGCAGGCTCTGTGCTGAGCATGGAGCCTACTTAAGATTCTCTCTCTTCAAGTTAAACCCTGACCCTTTATTTATATGTTAAATAATATGAAAATATTAAATATCAGATATATGCATCATATTGTTATCTTTCTTTTTTTAAAGATTTTATTTGTAAGTGATCTCTACACCCAACATGGGGTTCAAACTTACAACTTATAACAAGAGTTGCACGCTCTAATGACTGACATGCACACCTTATATCTGATTATATATGCAATGCATAAACATTGTAGAACATTTATGAAGTACACAAAACACAAAGAAGGAAAATCTTCCATGATTTTAGCACCCAGAGATAACCAATATAAACATTTTGGTACATATTCCTAACTTTTTCTAAGCATATATATATATATTTTTTTTTTAATTTTTTTTTAACGTTTATTTATTTTTGAGACAGAGAGAGACAGAGCATGAACAGGGGAGGGGCAGAGAGAGGAAGACACAGAATCGGAAACAGGCTCCAGGCTCTGAGCTGTCAGCCCAGAGCCCGACGCGGGGCTCGAACTCACGGACCGCGAGATCGTGACCTGAGCTGAAGTCGGACACTTAACCGACTGAGCCACCCAGGCGCCCCAGCATATATATTTTTAAAACAAATTTGTAATCATATTCTACATCCTGTTTCATAAATTGCTTTCCTAAGTATGTTAGAATCTACCTCTTCCTAAGTTATTGAAAATACTACCCAACGCCCAATAGGGTAGTTTTCTTTCACCAAATGATTTCAAAATCAAATATTTATTTTGATAAATATTTATTAATATGTAAATTAATAAATTTATATTATAAGCCACTACGATAAAGAGATAGTGGTTCTTTTTGGGGGAGAAGAAGGGTGAATAGGGTAGCTATGATAAATAATGCCTCACTGTGGACTAGTCAGACATATCTGAAGGTATTCTGTGAATTTACTGAGAAGCTTACATTGTACTTGACAAATTTGACTATCAAAATGAAACTGATGGGACAACAAAAACCTTTAGAAGAAAAGGTTTCACAAAACATTAATACTAAAAAATGTACTTTTATCATATAGTAGAATGACATTAATTTGTAAATAAACAAATGGGCTAAACCTTAATCTGAATCTCTTAATCTTTAATTATTGTTTGATATAAAAATGCTGGTATAAATTTAAGGAAGATTTCCAAAAAATACACAAGGAAGAGAATCATGAATGATTTTTTTGAGACCTGAGCCACCTTATTGATAGGTGATTTATCAAACTCTTCAGATAACCAGAGTACCTGAGGGCCAGAAAGGTTGAATGATTTACCCACCGTGACACTATAAACCTATCAAGTATCAGGAAACAATCCCATGTCTACTGGTTCCCAGACACAGTATTTCATACTATACATGTTATATAAATGTCCCTCCCTTTCTCCAATCGATTTGCTTGGTTCTGAGGAAAAGATACTCTAATATCAAAATGTTATCTTGGTTAATTCTGGGATGGTCACAAATTAATAATACTGAATCAGTCACCTCTTTTTCCATAGCAGCCTGATGTTTTTTGATAAGTTTCTCCATCTCTGCAGCAAAATTATTACGCTGAGTTTCAAGATCTTTGTCTAATCTGAGGCGATGTTCATCCATCTCAGCCTTTAGCTTATTTTCCAGAGTCATCAGTTGCTTTTGATGTTGCCGCCTCATTCTCTTATAGCCAGACATCTGTTCTCTAAGCTCAGAGTCTTGTTCATGTTCTTGCATTTGCCTTGTAACCTAGACATACAAACAATAGAGAAAAAAGAATAAAATAAAGCAACACATTTCTTTCAAAAGCATTTTAAGACCACTCTGCTGTTAACTAAGCAGGCAATTAATGTAAAAGATCCCATTTAGCAGTTTTCAGTTAAATTTCCAGCAGGTCTTTTAAAGAAATAAACAAGTTGGTTCTCAAGTTTATATGGAAATGTAAAAAACAAAGAATAGCCAAAACAATCTTGAGGAGCATACAAAAATTGGAAGACATACACTTCAGCAACCAAAACAGTGTGGTACTGGTATAAGGACAGGCTGAATAGACCAAAGGAACAGAATAAAATCCAGAAGCAGAGCCACACATAGTTAATTGGATTTTCTACCAAGGAGTCAAGTTAATTAAAAGAGGAAAGTATTTTTTAACAAATCCTGCTGAGGGGCACCTGGGAGGCTCAGTCAGTTAAGCTTCAGACTCTTGATTTCGGCTTAAGTCATGATTGCACAGTTCAGTTTGGGAGATTGATCCCCGAGTTGGGCTCCATGCTGGACACAGAGCCGGCTTAGGATTCTCACTCTCTCTGCCCCTCCCTAGCTCACACTCTCTAAAAAAAAAAAAATCCTGCTGAAACAACTGGTTATTTGTATAAAAAATAAAGAAATAAACCTTGGCTCATATATCATTCCATATACAAAAATTACTTTGAAAAGAATCATGTGACCTAAACATAAAACTCAGAATCATAAAGCAAAAGAAAACATGGGACTACCATCATTACTTGGATAAACACATATTTCCTGGACAGGATACAAAAGTTACTGATTATAAAGAAAAAAAATGTATAAATTGGATTTTTAAATTGAGCTAAAAATTCACATAATATAAAATTAATCATTTTTAAAAATTTTCTTTATTTGTAAGTAATCTCTACACCCAGTGTGGGTGATGGCATTCTTGACCCCACATGTCATACAGATTCATGGGCCACTGCATGGGATTTATAAAGTCTGCTTATGTAGCTGATAACTCAGATAACTTTTTTACTCAGATACATCTTTTTTTACTTCCTGTCATATTTTCTAACAGCCTACTTTTCGTATGATATCTTAATTTCTTTTTATCCAGTGTATCCTTTATCATGTTTTGGTCCTACTTAATCTGACTGATAAGGGTAATAAGCACCCCACTACAACAACATCCTTGTTGATATATGATCCTTTTTTTAAGTTTTTTTTAAGTTCATTTATTTATTTTGAGAGAGAAAGACAGTATGAACAGGGGAGGGGCAGAGGAGGGAGAGAATCCCAAGCAGTCTCCACACTGTCAGTGCAGAGCCCAATGAAGAGGTCAAGCTCACGGACCTTGTGATCATGACCTGAGCCAAAATCAAGAGTTGGGACACTAACCAACTGAGCCAGTCAGGCACCCCCATAATCCACTTTTTATTGTTATTTGGGAAATCAGGACTATATTTTGAATACATCAAACTGAATTACTTGCCATTTCTCAAACATTCCCCCATTTTGGTTAGCCTCGGTTATTTCCTTACTGTTAATTCTTATATTGTAGAAATAACTTTTTCTTCCTCTCTGTGCCTAAAACCAACTAATTATTAAAATCTCAAACAATTTCTTTTATAAATACTTCCTTTATGCCACAAACCAAAAATAATCTGAATTCCTATTTAGTACCTTCTAGCCCTCTTAAGCATTTGATATATTCTAATATATTAGTTATTTCTGCACACCGTGAAGACATTACTAGTTTAATGTCTCTCAGAGTATTCTATATAGTATCTTATAAAAGGCACTTAAATGTTGAATGGGTATTTTACAAAATAATCCTCAGATACAAAAAAATAAGACATAGTCCATAACCTGAGTATAGGTGCCACAATCCAAAATGAAAAATGTATTTCTTCTTAAAAAAATATTTATTTATTTTGAGAGAGAGCAAGCATGCAAGCATGAACAGGGGAGGGGCATAGAGAGAGAGGATGTGAGAGAATCCCTAGCAGGCTCCTTGCTGTCAGTGCAGAGCCCAACATGGAGCTTGATCTCATGAACCGTGAGATCAAGACCTGAGCCAAAACCAGGAGTTGGATGCTTAACCTACTGAGCCACCCAGGCGTCCCTGAGAAATGTATTTCTAATTCAAGGGAAGAACATACCAGTGATGCTGTCCGTATAGTAGCAAAGTGTTCCCGATTACGATAGTGTGATTTATGACGAGACACTTGAGGTGGAGATTGTGGATCTGATGCTCTTGTTCTAGGATCTCCCTCTTCTCTGTAATTTTCTTCCTCCTAAGCAAAGAAGGAGACAATACTATTTGAGGTGAACAAATACAGTTCACTTGAACTTTCAAGAAAATTTAGACACCACGTGATCAATTTATCTTAAAGAAATAATTTTAAAAAGTAAAAACAAAAATTGAGAATGCTGACATTTTATTTTCAATATAATTAGAATCAAGAAACATTATTCCCTAAGTGTATGAAATAGCACACAGATTTAGGATAAGGAAATATATGAGGTTAGATTTATATCCTAATTATTATATATAAAATGGAAAAGGTTTAATAATTTTAAACAGCAGTCAAAAATTAATTACTCTAAGGCTCTTGGGTTTTGAAAACAATAATTTATCTTAAAAATACTTTTATAATACTTCTGCCTTCTGTCCAAAGTAAGTAATCAAAAAGTAACTGTAAATATTTTAAGAAATGATGTCTTTCCTTATATATAGCTTAGTTCATTAACTGAAGAGGAAGTAAATTAAGTAGCAACCAACTAATTGTGGGAATAATCTTATTTTACTGCTGATTCTACTGCCTAAGGATGCAAAAATTAAACATGAGTTTGTCCTGAATAATACCACCACTCAACTAAATCATTCCTAAGCACTATTTGTGTGAGTATAGTAAAATATATATAAAATTTGCCATTTTAACCATGTTTAGATGTACAATTCAGTGGCAATAATTATATTCTCAATGTTACACAACTACCACCATTTCCAAAACTTTTCCATCACCCCAAATGGAAATTGTATCTATTAACAAAAACTCTCCATTTTATCCTCCACTCAAGTCCCTGGTAGCCACTAATCTACTTTGTGTCTCTACGAATTTGCTTATTCTAGATATTTTATGTAAGTGGAATTATGCAATATTTCCTTTGCATCTGGCTTAATACCCCTTAGTGTTAACATTTCAAGGTTTACTTGTGTTGTAGCATATATCAGAATTTCATTCTTCTTTATAGCCGAATAATATTCCATTGTATGTATATACCATGGTTTATTTATGTATTCGTCTGTTGATGAATACTTGGGTTAGTTCTACCTTTTAGTTCTTGTGCCTAATAAGCTTCTAGGTAATACTATAAGCTGTGAAGTTAAAAAGGAAGTATTCCTATTAGTTACTAAAAACAAGTTACCTGACTTTCAAATGTTTTCAAGAAAATTAAAAATTTTGCACTCAAAAGTATGAAGAATAATGTAGCAAAAATCATATTTCCTTTTTTTCTAAATATAATTTATTGTCAAGTTAGCTAACATACAGTATATACAATGTGCTCTTGGTTTCACGAGTAGGTTCCCATGATTCATCGCTTACATACAACACCCAGTGCTCATCTCAACAAATGCCCTTCTCAATGCCCATCACCCATTCCCCCCGCCCTGCCCCCTCCTTCAAGCCTTAGTTTGTTCTCTGTATTTAAGTCTCTTATGGTTTGCCTTCCTCTCTGTTTGAAACTATTGTTTTCTCCTTCCCTTCCCCCATGGTCTTCTGCTACGTTTCTCAAATCCCACATGTGAGTGAAAACATGGTATCTGTCTTTCTCTGACTGACTTATTTCACTTAGCATAATACCCTCCAGTTCCATCCACATTGCTGCAAATGGCAACATTGCCAAGTAGTATTTCTCACTGCCAAGTAGTATTCCATTGTAATATGAACCACATCTTTATTTTAAAGATGTAAACATTACAGACAATGCAAGTCACTTTTGATCATTACCCATTGCAATCCTTTTTCCTACTCCCCAAAGACAACCATTATCATGACTTTCAAGTGTATACTTACTATTTGTAAATATTTTAAATACTTTATTTTTCATGAAACTAACTTCAAATTATATATTACCTAGTGTTTCTATATATGTCTTTCTTCTAAGATTTTTAAAATATTCTTTTTGTATTCTCAAAACAATAGGTTCCCAAATGCAGATATTATACTGGGAATTAACAAGCCTAATGTCACTTTAAAATAAGTTACCGAAAAATGTTCCAAAGTTCTGAAACATCCAAGACAAGCTCCTTATTAAACTAATCAGATAAAGAAAATTATTTACCAAAGCTGAAATTTTTTTTCACTGAAACCCAAATACTCACAGGTTTTAAATGGATGACAGAACTATTAGACATCACTGTGTGGTCTCCCTCCATCATATCTAGCTCACTCTTGTCATCTGAGGCATCTGGAAGACTGTTAACACTACTACTTTGGCTACTGGCACTGATGGACATACTGGGGATAGACTGATTACTTCCAACACTATTCACTGTTCCTGTCCGGCCAACACCATGATCTTGTTCCTAAGGGAAAAAAGCATTAGGTTCAAGTATCTTTATCTCTTTTGAATTGCTACTTATAATCACTTATCACAGTGCTTGGCACACAATCTTTAAGAAAGAAAGTTAGAGGTCTATTGTGAGAAATTCCCTGTATTTGCCAAGACCAGGAAGGAAGTTTAGCAGCTGAAAAACAAACAAAATAAAAATGACCAACACCTAAATAACAAAAAGCCCAACCATGTCAAAAATTCAGTTAATCATTTATGGGTTATTTCCACAGTGTAGCATTTTCTCTAATTTGTCACTTTTGAAATCTATTTCTACCACACATCTCATGAGGTATAGAGAAAATTTTGCTCATTTCTCAATAACTCCCATACTTAAAATACGCACCAATCAGTTTTAATTTTATAAATAACCCCTTTTAATTATTTTTTAAGGAAGCCTTTTAAGTATATTTTCCTTCCTCAGAATATATTATCTAGCCTATCCTTCTTTCATCAATTTAGTATTAATTCCCATCTATTTTTTGTAAATTAAAAATTATGTATTACCTATACATTTAATCACATTCGTAAGAATGTTTTATGAAGTAACCAGGCAAGCCATGTTATCTGGGCACCAAAATTCTGTAAGATACGCAAAATTTAACACAGACATATGATTATATATATATATATCCCCAGCCTAAAAGAGATGCTGTTATAGATTTAACTACATTAGAATTTTATTAATTTTACAACTTTACTCAAATATTTCAGATATCTAAAAAAGCTCAAAATAATCTTCTAGTTATCACTGTATGAACTAAAAAACAAAATGAACACCACCAAAACTGTAAGTTAAGAAAGTCTTGTATTTTCTAGTTCGTTAATTATGTAGCACTATTAAAAAAGAAAAAGTAAAGTAAGTAACTATTGCTCCTGGTTTCAGAATGCAAACTGATCTCTCTGAAAAGTAGTAAAAAAGAATCAACAAATTCTGACAGGAACAAAGAAAAATGAAAATATTTAGAGTAAAAAAAGATAGCTCCACAAATATGTAGATTTCCTTGTGAGGAAGTTCTGTAACATTTCTATTGCAAATTTATATTTCCATACCCTACAAAAGGCAACATGGAAAGAACTTGGCCTTGAGAGTGAGAGATACGTGAATTTGAACCCATATGAACCTATGAGGAATTAACCACTGAGCTTTGCTTTACTCATCTGTAAAATTGGTACTTTAGAACTGTGCAGATGGAATGAAATTATATAGAACTTCTGATTCAAGTATCCCTGGTGACAGAGCACAATGCTTTGTAATTCTAACGACTTCTGAATGAGTACTGTCAATTTCTAGAGTCTGTAATTTCAAATACTTCCAAAAGCATGTCCCATGGAATCAGGTAATAAGGCAAAACAGGGTTCAGCAGCCAAAAAATTTGATGGAGTCTAGATTAAAGTTGAATAAGTTTCTTTAATAAAAGACTTTGCAGAGCTTTATCAGGTCATTGTGTACTACGAAGGGGTTAGGTTTAAAGAATGCAAAACCTTTCTTCCCTCCTGGGATCTTACAGGACCAATATTAAGAAAACACAATCTGGGAACCACTAATATAAAACATTCATGGCAATACTAGGTGCATAAGGAAAGAAGCCAATAAAGAGGGCTCAATATTTGAGTCATTTCTAAGTTATTACCTCTTCTTCTTCCTGTGCTTCTACTGCTGGTCCGTTATGTGCCTCCTGGAAAAGGAGTTTCTTCATCTTTCGATACTGCAGATTGTCCAGCTCTCTTACTGCATCCTTTGTCCTTTGAATGAGATCTATTAACACTGTTTCAGGGCGCTCCCGAAGAACAAACATGTGCTGGATAAAAGCAGAAGGTGAAAGTCAGGTTGAAATTTATATATATATTTTTAATGCGTACAAATGTACCCCTTTCTCAAACAGTAGTTACTATCCTAATTAGTCATAATAGATAATGCATATAATCTATAGCTATCTAATTCTACTACATTTTTGGCTTCTTAATTTACGAAATTGTCTTCTACATACACACACACACACACACACTCTATGCATACTTAACTACCTCTGTGCATTTAATAGAAACATGATACCTTTGTTAGCTAAATGAAAATGCAGAGTTGAAATAAACAAAAAGTCCAATTAAACACTAAGAATGAAGTTCAACAGAACCCTAAATAAAGGCTAAAAAAAGGTTTACATATTCTTAGAACCGATTTCATAGAAAAGGCATGTTCAGTTCTGAGCTGTATTAGGTTTCAACAGAAATGATTTTATGGTAAATTATGGTTAAAATAAAAAATGATTTTATAGTAACATAAACTTGGATAGTATGAGTTTCTTTATATGCTGTATAAACAACACTCCATAAAACACTAGCAGTTGATTAAAAGCCATTGTATAGTGATTTTTACCACTAACATTTAATAAATTTAACCTTATCAAATACAGAAAAGTACAAAGAACAATTCTATCATTATCACTGTTACATTTTGATATATTTCTTCAGAAATCTTCTATGTATAAATTTTGATTTATAGAAACACAGCATACAGGGGCGCCTGGGTGGCTCAGTCGGTTAAGCATCCGACTTTAGCTCAGGTCACGATCTCACGGTCCGTGAGTTCGACCCCTGCGTCGGGCTCTGGGCTGATGGCCCAGAGCCTGGAGCCTGCTTCTGATTCTGTGTCTCCCTCTCTCTCTGCCCCTCCCCCGTTCATGCTCTGTCTCTCTCTGTCTCAAAAATAAATAAACGTTAAAAAAAAAATTAAAAAAAAAAAAACAAACAAACACAGCATACAGACTGCAGAAAGAAACCTTTTGCCTTGAGTTCTGTGAAATGTCCTTGAATTCTTGTAATACTTTTTACCTTTGTTAGTTCAAAAGCATTTCTTCTTTCAAGAATTTCTTTTGCCTTTTGATTTTTTTACTACTCAAAAAACTTCATTTTTTTATTTAGCTTTCTGATTCTGTGCTTATGCCTTCAACACTTTAACGATTTTCTGCTCCTCAACAGGAGAGCACACTTGATCCTGTCCCAAACACATATAGCACACCATAGGCCCTGCTGATGTATTTTTCATTTTAGATAATCTCATAAGAACTGTAAGTGTCACAGCATAAACTCCTCAAAGTCAGTCTGGGCACACACCACATGGGGATTTTGGTGCTTTCCCACCCTTCTTTGTATAAAGAAGATTCTATTACCAGGGGTTCAGGACAGCCTAGTTTTGTTAGAACCTATATTGTATGTAGGACAGCCTATGACAGTATGTCAAATGCTGGACCATTCTGAATGCCTAAAGACACCATCCCCAGAAGAGGAAAAAGCTTCTGTAAAGAATTTTAATTATATGATATTTTATTCTACTTTCACTGTCCTAAGTATTGTTATTTCAAACTCAAAAACACGAGGCCTATAGATTTTTAATTCTGAGATAGCTTCATAAATTAAAATTTTTTTCTATTAGCTCTTTTTATGATGAACTGCAACAGAAATATAATGAGACCAAAGGGAAAGTACCAAATAGATAATTCCTATAATTTTCAGTAAGGCTGTGCCAATACATGCTATGAACTAGCAAAATGAATACTGTATGCAGACTTGGGATCTAACCACCAAATATCCAGGTCTCATCTCATGGGTTGGGTTATCATCACCAAATCACTTCTTTGCCTATAGTATAAGAAGACAGATTCTTTTTCCTGAGCCTTAGAAAGGTTAAGGTATCATGATTTACAATATTCGGTCTTCTTATCCAAAAATAATAAATCTTAAATTTCTAAGTTTAGTAGTTTTCTACATATAAACCTTGCTTATTTAGGGGCACCTGGGTGGCTCAGTCGGTTGGGCATGCAACTTCAGTTCAGGTTATGATCTCACTGCTCGTGGGTTCGAGCCCTGCGTCGGGCTCTGTGCTGACAGCTCAGAGCCTAGAGCCTGCTTCCAATTCTGTGTCTCCCTCTCTCTCTGCCCCTCTCCCACTCATGCTCTCTTTCTCCCAAAAATAAATAAATGTTAAATCTTGCTTATTTATCACTAACATAATTTCTAGCTACACTAAGCCTTTTGTTACTATTATAAATACCTATTTACCTAGGCTTTCATTTCTGAGACTATGAATGAACTTACTGCCTCAAATCCCACAAGCATTACTGAAACTATATTGTTCTTCTACATACTGTGGTTCTAAATAATACAATCAAATTTCAGTTTCTTTGTATCTTTGATGTGTGTTAGTGAAAATAAATTAAACCTCTCTGAAATTATAAAACATTCATGTAAAAATGGTCTACTTAAATCTTATAGTGAAAAATCAACAATATCCTTTAGGGGCACAAGAAGACAGTCAAATCCTGCTTTATCTAGATGTTTATCTACTACTGCTTTATCTAGATGTTTTAGGAACTATATTAAGTTCAACAATGTTATTATTGCTATTAATAACATGGCCAACCTCCAAATAAAATAATCAATTTTTGAGAATAAAGAGCATACACTAATCATGTGTTTAAACTAAGTAACCAAACACATTGAAAACTGAATAGAATTTACATGATTCTTAGAATATTTTCATTGCCAAGTTAGAAAAATTATTTCCAAAAAGGAAACAGAAACATGATATGCATTTTTAAGTTTCTTTTAAAAGCTCTTTTCTCCCACAATAATTATACAGATATATTATACACCATTTCTCTTTCTTTCATATTATTTTAATATACAACTGATAAATATATAAAGTGTGGCAGACATAAAACTTAAATCAGAGCACCTGGGTGGCTCAGTTAAGCATCTGACTTCTACTCAGGTTATGATCTAAGGTTAATGGGTTCGAGTCCTGTATTGGACTTTGTGCTGACAGCTCAGAACCCAGAGCCTGCTTTGGATTCTGTGTCTCCCTCTCTCTGCCCCTGCCCCACTCGCACCCTCTCTCTTTCTCAAAAATAAATAAACATTAAAAATTTTTTAAAAATTAAATCCAAAGTTAAACTTTGTTTTACTAACTTTGAAATATGACATTGTTCCACATGAATTAAAATATGGAGTTATAACTCATGAATATATTCTTGAACTTACAAATGGCCAGTTGGTAGTATATGGAATATACAACTATATATTCTATTCAGACAAGGTACAGCAGTTAATTAATTTTGGAAAAACAAATGAAAAAACTCTAAGAAAAGTTCCAAAAGAGAAGAGTATATAAAATGAGCATTTTAGTAAAAAATTAGTAGAGCTCACTTTATACTGACACAAAATCAAAAAAAGAATAAAACACCTTCTTTAAATTATTTTAATTTCTTAAGGGTAGAAAACAGACCAAGTAAAACTGACCTTTAAAAGTTCCTCTGATGTAGGGCGATCTTGAGGGATTTTCTGGAGGCAAGAATCTACAAAGTTGCGAAAATAATCAGACCTATTGTAAAGGAAAGTATCAAGTGAACATATTGCTATTTCCTTTTAAAACACATCCACAAACCATACAGAGAAGATCAGCATAGTCCCTGTGCAAAGACGACATGCAAATTCATGAAGTATTCCATATTTCTGAGCAATAGGTGTTGTATGTAAGTGTCAAATTACTAAATTCTACACCTGGAACTAATTTTACACTATATGTTAACTGGAATTTAAATAAAAACTTAATTAAAGAAAACATCCACAAATCAAGGCATGTGCCTACTGGTGGGAGGGGGAATGGAAAAGGAATTATCAAAAAAAAAGCAGATAAAATATATTGTATATTTTATATAAATCTATGAAAATCTATTTAAAGCAACCAATGAATCTTTACCATTTTCCAAGGACAAATTTACACAGATTATTTAAAAAATCCTGCTCCCACAAGTTTAGACACAAAACAAACGAGCAAAGCGGGGCAGAGAGGGAAGGAGTGGGGGGAGGGGGGAGAGAGAGGCTCAAACCAAGAAATGGACTCTTAACTATAGAGAACTGATGGTTGACAAAAGGGGGGTGTGTGGGGGGATGGGTTAAATAAGTGATGAGGATTAAGGAGTGTACTTGTCATGATGAGCCACAGGGTGATGTATGAAATGCTGAATCACTATATTGTACACCTGAAACTTACATTACACAGTATGTTAACTGGAATTTAAATAAAACTTAAAAAAAAATCCTCTTCCCACATATTTAAATATCATAACTTGTTCTATATTGAGGCAAAATTAGGGAAGCCAATCTTTCTTCTTTGCATTCAAATTTGAGATAACATTCTTTTCAATTTTTTGTTTCTTTTCTCTAAGCCATCTCTCTTTCTTGTTTGCCTCTTGGATCATCTTCTCTATTGCAATTTTAGAACATCAATCTATTTGTTTTGGAGGGAGCAGTTTTACACCTAAGTATTTAGTATTCCTAAATAAGTGCATAAACTTCCATTAAGCCCAGAAAATCAATTTAGATATTTTGTAAAACATCAAAAGTCTGCAATGTATTTTTAAAAAATGCTTATTGTTCTGACAGAGAGAAAAAGAGAGGGAGTGAGGATGAGCCGGGGAGGGCAGAAAGGGAGAAAGAATCCCAAGCAGGCTCCATGCTAACATCACAGGGATTGAATGAGGTCACGAACCATGAGCTCGTGACATGATAACTGACTGAGCCACCCAGGTGCTCTAGAAGTCTGCAACATATTATTATACAATGTTACTGATGAGAGTTTAGTGAGGAAGGTAGTAATAATTACTTAATCAATGTTTGTCTTTCCATATTCACGTAAGATTTTAAATTCCTTGAAGGCAAGAATTCTTTTTTGAATTCCTATGTATCAAAGAGTGTAACGATAGTCTGTGTTCGATATATTTATTACTAACATATACCATGATGGTAAACTCTGCCAGAAGATTCCTTCTACATATCTCTAAACAGGTAACAATGATTCACAAATCTACCTTAAATATATAATCTTAAAAAAAATAAAGTTTCACTAATTTATGTAACTACTTGCCAATTTAAAAGTATTTAGCATTTCAGATATCTCCCCAGAAGTTTTTAAATGCTAGATATACTTGAATATACTTAGATACATACACTAAAATTTTCTATCAATGATAAAAATTCTAGTTTTCTAAAACTGTCAATCTGTCCTTTATAAAGTTCTTTACATGAATGAGCTAATTTTATCAAATCAAGGAAGCACTAGAACATGGAATAACAAACCATTCTAAATATAAATTATCATAGTAACAATTAGAACAATCGCAAAGTTATGAATTATCTGATAATTTTGATAAATCATTTCATCTATGCTTTAAACTTCATAAATTATAAACCATTCCCCCCAAAAATACCACTATAAGTTGTGGCGATCTATGTATTTTAGTTATAAAATACTGTTTAAATTAAGCTATTTATTATATAATCAGGGTTATATGTGTTCAAAAGTTCAAAGAAAAAAATAAAATTTAAAATTTTATAAAAAGCAATACTTTTTGCTTCTCTGTGGCCTCATCTATTCTTTATTTCTGAACTGAGTTACACATATGTTACAAAAAGCAGAATATATAGAGGATAAACATGATGTAAGGGTAAAACAAACCAATTTAATATCTCTTCAAGTAATACACTTTACCTAATTGAATTAAATCATTTTGATAACATTATTTAAAAAGTATTTAATTTATACAATGTTGAGTAATATATGTCCAAGCAATACTCACCATTCATTAGACTGTAATGTAGGGGATTCATTTTGGGCTATGTGATATAAGGCACTCATTGCATTCATATTAAATAAAGGAGGCTTCCTTTCCGCTGTAAAAGAAAGAAAATTTTCCTGTTAAAATATGAGCCTATTAAAAAGAAAAAAATAATAAAACAAAATAAAATAAAATAAAATAAAATATGAGCCTGTTATATAGAGGCATGTTTGCAAATACTGTTAAAAAAAATTTTTTTTTTTTTTGGAAATAGTCTCAAACTTAGCAAAAAAATTTCCAAGTAGAGCTCAAAGAACCTCTTCTTTTCTTTTTTCTTTTTAAAAAAAATTTTTTAACTTTTATTTATTTTTGAGAGACAGAGCATGAACGAGGGAGGAGCAGAGAGAAAGGGAGACACAGAATCCAAAGAAGGCTCCAGTGTCTGAGCTGTCAGCACAGAGCCCGATGTGGGGTTTGAACCCATGAACTGCGAGATCATGACCTGACCCAAAGTCAGAGGCTTAACCGACTGAGCCACCCAAGCGCCCCTCAAAGAACTTTTTCAAGTGGGTCAATTTACACTACGTTGCTGGCTTAATACTAAGTTGCTGGCTTAATGCCCTACCACCCCTAAATACTTCAGTGTATACTTCCTATAAATAAGAACATTCCACTAAAGCACCACAATTAAATCAGACCATTAATACTGATACAGGACTATCCTCTAATCCTCAACCCCCATTCAAATTTCAATCAAAGTTCCAATAATGTCCTCTGTAGCAAAAGCAAGCCTTGATCATTTGCATCAAGGAATGGGTGAGTCTTATCTAAATGTTAAATTAACATAAAATTGTTCATAATACCTTCCTATAATCCTTTTAATACCTGTAGTAGTGATGTCACTTCTCATTCTTGATATTGGTAATTTGTGTCTTCTTTTTTTCCTGATCAATCTGGCTAGAGACTTTATTTAATTGATTCTTGCTTTGATTTTTTACATTCTCTTTCTTCTGGTTATTTTGGGTTGAATTTACTCTGTTTCTTTTCTTTCTTTTTTTTTTTTAAAGTAGGCTCCACACTCAACATGGGGTTTGAATTGATGACCCCAAGATCTAGAGTCGCATGCTCTACTGACTGAGCCAGGTGCACCTTGCTCCTCTTTTTCTAGTCTCTTAAGGTAATAGCTGAAGTCACAACCTTGACAATTTTGAAGTGTACAAGACTCTTGAATGTTCCTCAATTTGAATTTGTCCTATGATTAAATTTGAGTTATACATCTTTGGCAGGAATATCAAGAAGTAAAACATATTTTTATCATTGTTACATTTTCTCAAGAGGTGGTGCATGATTTTGAATGATTCCATTATATTAAGTTTATATATTTATTTTGAGAGTGAGCGAGCATGCACGTGAGCAGGGGAGGGGCAGAGACAGAATCCCAAACAGGCTTTGAGCTGTCAGCCCACAGCCCAGTGCGGGGCTCAATCTCATCAACCAGGAGATCATGACCTGAGCCAAGATCAAGAGTCTGACACTTAACCAAGTGAGACACGCAGGTGCCCCTTCCCACTTTTAAATAAAGTTGACTGGAATACTTTTATAAGAAGAAAAAAAAGGAAAGGATATTGGACTGGAAGGGGAGAAGCATGGAGAATCAAGAGCAAGAAGATGGATATCATCATCAATTACAGTGACAGTTCAATTATCTACCTGGCTCACTTACACTGGGAATGTTAGGTCCCACCCTGGGAATGATGGCACACTACCTTTAGCATAGCTCCCTTTATGGGCAACAGAATAAAATGTGTGCAGAAAATCAAACTGTTACAATATGGCATGAGGTCCAATATCTAACCCTCATACTTAATTCAAAGTAAGAAGTATCCTAGGCAGAGGTAAGTAATTCATAAATGCTTTAGACACTTTCTACCTAAGGTAAATATAGTAATCACACATATTTTACATGTTTAACAAATACTCATTAAGTATTGGACATAGATACCTGAAAATTAGCATCACAGTGCAAAATTACTTTAGGCTTAATTTAACAAAGCAAATATAATATACCTAAGGAACAATGCTTACCTAGTTCAATACATGTTATTCCAAGAGACCATACATCTACTTTGCCATCATACTGTCCTTCATCCATGGCTAAAATTACTTCTGGGGCCATCCTAAAACATAAAATGACATTTAAATTAAAAGCAAAAAAAGGTATACTATTCTTTTTTTTTTAATGTTTATTTATTTATTTAGAGAGAGAGCACAACAAGCAGGGGAGGGGCAGAGAGAGAGGATGAGAGAGAATCTCAAGCAGGCTCCGAGTTGTCATCACAGCTTGTCATCAAGCCGAAATCAAGAGTCTGACACTTAACTGGCTGAGCCACCCAGGTGCCCCAGTATACTATTCTTTAAAAATATAATGACCATCCAGATAGAGAACACCTGTGTGAATTCTAGACATTATGTCTGGATGTAAGAATTTTTATAATGAGAAATAAATGCACCACAGGTTGTCAGGTAAATATTTACCATTGCATATATAGTGTGAGACTCACTCTCCCCATTTGTCATGATCATGTAACAGCATCCTAAAGAAAGGATGCCCCAGAGCAGGGCTGCATACTGTAACATTATATAATTCCTGGGCTAGTAAGTCTTAACTATTTTGATCTCAGGATCCCACTACAAAAGTCTGATTTATGCTTGAAAGATGGAATTTCATCATTGACAATACTGTCAGTTGTTTTCCTTCATGTGACAAGCTCACTCCATGCATTTAAGAAAATATCTGCCACAATAATCAACACCGAATAACAATAGTTTGTCAGTCTTCCTTTTAAATAGGAATAGTGCTCCATGATACACGTGGCTAGAGTAGCTCATAACGAAGACATTTACACAATTATCAACCTTACAGGTAGGTGTCTTGGTTATAAAATGGAACATTAATTCATGTTTTCAATTAGACATTTTTTTTAAACTGTTTTTTACTGTTTATTTTTGAGAGAGAGCGGGAGAGACAGTGTGAGTGGGGAAGGGCAGAGAGAGAGAGAGAGAGGGAGACACAGAATCCAAAGCAGGCTCCAGGCTCTGAGCTTTCAGCACAGAGCCTGAGGCAGAGCTTGAACTCACAAACTGTGAGATCATGACCTGAACGGAAGTCAGACGCTTACCCGACCGAGCCACGCAGGCGCCCTTAGAGTCTAAACTTTTTTGATGGTACTATACTTCATCTGTTTTTGGTGTTAAGCACAGACTGACCCTTAGAACAGTTGCTAATGTTCAGTAGGATTGTCACCAGACACCCCAGTGTATGTGAGTGTGTGTGTCTGCGTGTAAGTGTAAAGACATCCAAATATGTACCTCGTTACTATGCTCCAAATTCTCTATATACAAATTAACAAGTATGTAAATAAAGTAAATTTTCAATGGTCAATAGAAGAGTGTTTCCAAGGTGTTCTTTAAAATGTTGAAGTAAGTTTGGAAATCACTAAGTTAAGGAGAGCTAAACAGGGTAATTTTGTTTTTTATTTGTAGAACTTTTCAGGGCTTTTTTAGTATCTAATATTCACCATTAATTTCTAAACAGAAGAATCATTAAGAAATATTATTTGCTCACAGAACCCTTTTTTATAGAAGGGAAATAGACTCTATCTAAACTAGAGTTCTACATAAGAAATTTTTGATCATCTAGAGCAGTGGAAGAGTAAAAACTCTTCAAGTTTTTAATTTGTTTACCTCCAATGAATTTATGAAATCTATTTATCCCCTTGTATACTTTTACATTCTCTATATTTTATAATTTGATAGCTACAAAGGATATAATGTGCAGCTTATGTATATACTTTATATTATATATGTGATTTAAAGATATTTAAAACGTGGAGTTACAGAGTTGTTTTATTAAACAGCAGTAACAACAACACACTGCTGTGTGGCCAAATTACCAAAGCCAGTCTTCACTGTCCTATCAATTAGTCAAATCAGAATCACTTTCTGTCAAAAAAGTCTGACTTCATTTTCAATGCCAACATGTTAATGTGTCCCTATGACAGCCATCTCAGTTATGAATTTTACACTAGAAAAAAAGAAGGGAGAGAAGATAACTGGGGAGAGAGAAAAAGCAAGGAGTAAAAGGAAGGGGAGGAAGAGGACTCGAAAGGGACAAGGGCTTGCTAAGACTTTGTATCCTGACTCTTCAGTATTTCTGATAATTACTATACATTCTCTCAAACTGTACTTCTGCTATTGCTGTGAGGCTATTACATCCCAGACCAATGCATCATTGTAATATTCAGGATGGGTAAGAAGTCCTTCCTTTATAAAGTGAGAGAGGGAGATTTGGAAAGTGGGTGGTAAAGAAAATGTAGTGGACCTAAGACATCACTCTCACCATACACAGAGAACATGTGGGAGTTGAAGATCTGGACAATTATTTCCTTCAAACTTGCTGACATTAATAACGAATTATTTACGGATAAAATAGATGATGCCTAGAATTTGCTTCATAATAACTGGCAGTGGGGGTGGGGGGGAGGTGGGGAGGAAGGAGAGAGAAATGAGTACATAGGGCAGGACTTTTATTGGGTTGGGTGACTGATATGTGAGGCTTCATTACACTTTTGTCTACTTTAATGAGTATGTGAAATTCTTCATAATTAAAAATAAAACCAAAAAACTCCAAATCAGCTACCAGCCTTCAGATACTCCTAGTCTGAAGACACAGTATCAATCTAAAGAACACACAGAAATTTCCACTTAGCATTTCTATTTTCTCCTCACTTGGATTTCATTGAATTTTTTCACTCCCACACCCAAAATATGATGCAGGTTATAATATGGAAGAAAATATCAAGAGGACAAATGAAAAAACAGGAGATCCAAGGGCAGCACTCCAAATCTGTATTTGAAACTAACTAGGTTTAAAGTTAAGATGTCCAAAATAACATTATATTACTAGGAAAAAGATAAGACATCTGAAAAAGTATCACCACACATCGCCTATTTCAATTATGAGGATCAATAGCAAATAGGATTATTCTTACCAATATGGCGTTCCCACAAAAGAATTGGCAGGAGATGCCATGGAAGCTGATCCAAAGTCAGCAAGTTTCACCTGGCCTGGTTCTGTCAGAAGGATATTTCCTGCTTTGATATCTCTGGGTTTAAGGAACACAGAAAATTATTTCTCTTTCCTTCATTAGATTATGTTGAGACGATAAAAATCAAATAAAAGTTTTTAAAATAGGGAAGGAGAAATCAAAATAATTAAGTCCTTGGATAATCTCTCAATTAGGACAAGGAGATGTAAGATCCACATTAGAAAACAAGAAATACGGAAGTAATATAAATATACAGTAACAATTTTCTAAAAGAGAACACAAAATGGCAGTAAAAACAAGACAGAAAAATCAAGTAATTAGAGCATAGTTTATATTTGAGTTCCCGTTTATTGTTGCAAATAGTGGTTTTAAAAATGGAATTTAATTAGCTGACCACTCCATAATAATATATACTATACATATATAGTATAGTATAGTACAGTATAGTATAATATAATATAATATAATATAATATAATAATATAATTTGAGTACACCATTTAATGAAAGAAAGAAAGAGAAATTTCATACCCGAAATTTTTTTAAAGGTTATTCTCATTTCCAAACCTTAGCATAGTTCTCCTAACTAAACATGAAATGAAAACTGAAGCACACAGATAATATTGTATCCAATGATCTCAAATTTATTTCCAAGCTTACTTTTTAAAGTCAGCAAACATACTGTTCATGCAAAATAAGAAAATTATGAGTATTTATATAATGGGATTATATGTCCAACTGGCACCATAACATACATTTAACCTTTCAAAAAAAATTCCAAGCACTTGTCAATTCTTACTATAGTATTGTAATGGATATAATATTAAATAAATCTTTTTCCTTCCACTTATTTTTTATTTTTTAAAGTTTATTTATTTATTTATTTATTTATTTATTTTTTTAACGTTTATTTATTTTTGAGACAGAGAGAGACAGAGCATGAACGGGGAGGGGCAGAGAGAGAGACACAGAATCGGAAGCAGGCTCCAGGCTCTGAGCCATCAGCCCAGAGCCTGACACGGGGCTCGAACTCACAGACCGCGAGATCGTGACCTGAGCTGAAGTCGGATGCCCAACCGACTGAGCCACCCAGACGCCCCTAAAGTTTATTTATTTATTTTTGAGATAGCATGCACACGCAGGGGATGGGCAGAGAGACAGAGGTGAAGGAGAATCCCAAGCAGGCTCTATGCTGTCAG
This sequence comes from Panthera pardus, assembly GCF_024362965.1. Lineage (NCBI taxonomy): Eukaryota > Metazoa > Chordata > Mammalia > Carnivora > Felidae > Panthera > Panthera pardus. The sequence goes on from NW_026526876.1 coordinate 57,487,671, forward strand.
GACATGGGGCTCGGATCCCAAGAACTTGAAGATCATAACCTGAGCCAAAATCAAGAGTTGGACACTTAACCAACTGAGCCACCCCAGTACACCATCCTTCCACTTGTTTTTTGAAAGAGGAGAGGTACTTTGATGTTGATAAGACCTTAGTTTCTAATTCCAACTCTTCCATTCACTTATTTATTAGCATGTGGATTTCTCTTGGACCTTACTATCCTCATCCAAAAAATGGTAAGCCATTTAACTCACAGTGACTCTACTATATAGTTTAATATGTATTGCCTGGCTCACATATATGAAAAAAAAAAGCTAGTTTCCTTCTAAAATAGACAAAACCTAAATCAATGCTAAAAATACATTATAAAAGTTCAGTTTTTGTTTTTTTTTTTTTGAGACAGCAAGAGTGAGACAGCATGTGAGTGGATAGAAGGACAGAAAGAGAGGTGACAAACAATCCCAAGCAGACTCCCCAGTGCCAGCACAAGCCCGGTGGTACGATGGAAGCTCGAGCCTGACACGAAGGTGGATGCCACGAACCGTGGGATCATGACCTGGGCCAAAAGAGTCAGATACTTAACTGACTGAGCCACCCAGACTGCCCTAAAATAGTTCGTTTAATCTTAAAGTATTACCCATGATTATGGATTATCAAGGATTAACGCTCAACAACATAAAGAGTGTTCAGTCTATGTTGTGGGATCAATGGCACAACTCTAGCATTATCAGTTACTGGAAGGACAAAACACCTAGATTTAGTTCTAGTCTAGTTTATTTGGCTTTGTAAGCACTTCGGAAAAAGTAGTCACGAATTGGGGCTTCAATTCCTTTATTTGTAAAATCAAAAAAGGTAAGACTATATAATCCCCAATGTCTTTTCCATTTTACAAATTAAATGATGCTACAATTAAATTCCTACCACAATCTATAAAGTGCACATATGTCCGAAAACCCAGTAACACATGCAGACAAAGATAAAAATAAACCTAAAGGGAGATCAAATGTTTGTAGGACAACCTAAAAAACATGTTTTTAAGATTCTGAAATGCTTTTATTTGGCTACAACCAACACAATTTACAGGGTTAATAAGTTCCAGGGTTGATAAACGCAATAAGCCATTTGCTGCTAATACATAATAATTTTCAAAGTGCTTACCTATGGATCATGGTATGAGAATGTAAGTAGGCTAATCCCTGGAGAGCACCATGTGTAATTGCTGCTATTTCCACTTCTTGTAATGGCTTTTTGTGAACTTAAAATAAGAATTTATTGGAAAATAATTACTATACAGAATATTTTTGTTCAAAAAGATAAACATACTAATATATGTGGCTATTTTTGAAAACTAACATTTAACAAGAAGATTTACTTCCCAAGACAATAAAACAAGGCTATTGAACTTTATAATTAGTATTACAGTTGTGCTTAGCTGTTAAGTAAATAGTTCACAGCCAATTTTCCCCTAAGCTAACAACATGTAAGAATTAGTTGATTATAAAAACAAAAGTAACAGAAGAGAAGTTCTCCCTTTATTCTCACACATCTTCATTCTGAACAGAAGGAACAGATTAAGCTAAATGACAAAGAAGGAAGAAAAATGCTTGTTACAAAGTCATAATGTAAGAAAACTCACCTAGTTTTGCTACTACAGAATAGTGCATACCATGCTAAGAACCTACAAAAGGCTAAGGTTCTTACTCTTTGTGGAAAGCTTTTATAGTATTTAAGAAAATCATACGGAATTCTCATTTTATTTTGTTAATAATTTTTACCCTTAATAATTAAAGGAAACCTACCTTCCAGTAAATCTGAAGCAGATCCTAAGCAATATTCCATTACCAGCTACATAGGAAGAAAAATTATAAAAGCATTAAATTAGTAAAAAGATTCTATTCGAGATAAAATAAATTCACCAAGGAGATCAAGAACATGGTTTGATGTCAAACACACACTAGTCATCATTTACCTGAAAAAAAAAATATTTATACATTTAACAATTTGTTAAATGATAGAGTTAAGCCAATGATACATTAATTTTTTTATGCCAACATATAATTACATGTATAAGATGTGTATTTCATTCATACTTACTAACTAAAACTATAAAGGAATATAGTTACTTGTTAGGAATTACTGTTAGGAAATGGAAAACTGTCCTCTGGATCTATATGCACAAAGTTTAGGTTACAGTTTAAATGTTTCTTTAAAGCAAACGCAGAGCACCTCCTGTGGGTCAAGTATCTTATGTACATTAACTAATTTAATCCTCACAACCACCTTATAAGGTAGGCCCTATTATTACCCTTGGGGATCATTTCTGTTAAAAGAAAATGTGGCCTTTTCCTCTTTAAAAATGCAGTTACTATGCCTATATCACTGCTAGATTACTACTTTGTCACCTCAATGGTAACAAGACAAAATTAATCTCTACCCTTTGTAATAAAGTGTCTCAATTCTCTACAGTTAGTATTATTCAGCCAAGGAATTATAATCAGTTCATACTTCACCAAGAGTCACTAAGACTTCACCAAGATCTTTGCGGTTAAATAGATTACAATATATTTATGTCAAAAAGGTATGCTAACTTTCATCACTGAATAATAGGATTGTTTTTACAATGTTTGATAAACCATTTGAAAAATGATGCTACTAAAAAATGTCAGAGAGCAGTTTACCATGCACATAAAAGTCAGTTAAATCTCTGTAGTAAACTTGCAAAAGTTCTATTATCTCGTATCGCCAAGGAGTTCTAAGAAAAGCTGCTCTTCCTCTCTCAGAATGAACTAACATTTCAAGGTGTTTTTGCATGGCTTTACACAACCATTTTGAAACATTCTTGAATTAATTAATTCTAAACCAAAACCAACTAAATTATAGCAAGGGGAGAAAACACCTACCCATGCTGTGTGCTCACGTAAATAGCAGCCTTTGTATTCTATACTGTTGGGATGTTTTATTCTTTGTAGAAACTTGACTTCCTTAATAATATCCTGCCATTTCTGTGGGGAGAAAAAAAGGAATAAAAGAAAGAATTATGAAAAGTTGCTTTCCTTTAGAAAGCTATATAAGAAAAAAAGGAATAACTAGAGTAAGCAGGGTTAATGCTTTATTTGTAATATTTAAATATCAAACTAACAAATTTAAAAGAAATCACACTTATATACTTTAAACTCTATATAATTTATAAAAGTATTTTATTCAAGGTAGAACAAATTTATCATCAATGAGTATCATTAAAATTTTACAACCACACACCAAGGATGTTGATAAAAATTACATGCTATATTTAGTGATTTTTCTTCAGTTCAGCTTCCCCTTTCTTATTTGCAGCTTTACTAACATATAATTTACATCTCATAAAGGTGATCTATTCTGTTTCTGGCTTATGTCTTGTACCAAATACTAAGATTGTTTGTTTTTAAAACTCAAATAATTACTGTTCTATTTAAATTCCTAAATGTATACTTGCTAAATGCTAGCAAACAATTGTTATTATGTAGGAATGTTCACAGAAAAAGCAAGCTGTATGAAAACATTTTCTTACAAATTTTACTTAAGAGCCTTCTTCATTGACAGCTATGAGGAAATACAGATAAATCTTTGGACATAAGCTACTCCAAGACAACCTTAGACACTTTCATCATATCCTAAACATACTTACTCTTAAGAAGCAACCAGACAACTCTGAAAAAACAGGTCCTTGGGTCCAAAAATCAAAGAATCTAAGGGTTTAGTAGATGTGGGAAGGAAACTAGGAATCTGCTTTTGGCTCTTGTTCAAGGTTTTCCACTAACAGGCCACATTTCTTAAGGCAGGGAAACTAGCATAATAGAAAACTTTAAGGAATGTTTTGTACTAAAATTTAAGATCATGTATTTCCTATTTTATTTCACAAGTCCTCAACAAAATACAGTGAAATATGTACAGTGTTTTATATAAAATGTGTATGATACAAGATCTTCAATTCAGAAAATATTTCATGGGCTTTAAATTTCATATTTGAATGCTCTGGAACACAAATTCAGAACACAACAAAGCCTGTATTTGTAAACGGAGAAAAGACTTTCATGAGGACTATTCCTAACATTCTTGAAGGAGTATTAGATGTGAAAAGATGATACACTAAAATGATTCTTTCTTCTAGGTGTAACTAATCAAACAGACTCCAACACAGTACCGGTCTGCTGTGAAAACTATTTCTGAAGTTGTGCTATAGAAACGGCAAATAAAATTAGACTGAACTTATAAGAAATGGAATTTTTTTAGGAGTTTTAGGAATTTTTAGAAGATTTTTTTTTGGTATCAAAATAATGGAAGAATGAAATAATCAGTAGTGTTACCACACCCATTGTATGATCTTCACAAAACCCTGATTTACCATAAAATAGAGATTCCAAAGGTATAGAAAACCAAAATGTTTAAAAAGTGAAGACTAACCCAGCAATTCCACCTCTGGGCATACATCTGAAATTACGGAAAGCAGAGATTCACAGAAGTATTTGTATATCCAGGTTCACAGCAGCACAATAACTAAGTGGTGGAAGCAACCTAAGTTTCCACTGACAAATGAATGGATGGATAAACAAAATGTGGTCGTTTATACACACATATAGACAACTATCCAACCTTAAAAAGGAAGCAATTCTGACACATATTATAACAAGGATTAACTTTGAGAACGTTATGTTAAGTGAAATAAGCCACTCACAAAAGGGCAAATACTGCATGATTTCACTTATGTGAGACACCTAAAGTAGTCAAATTCCTAGAGACAGAAAGTAGAGTAATGATTTCCAAGGGAAGGAGAGAATGGGGAATTATTGTTTCGTGGGTACAGAATTTCAGTTTTCCAAGATGAAAAGAGTTCTGGAGAAGAATGGCCATGATGACTGCATGACAATGTGAATGTCTTCAATGCCACTGAACTGTACATTTAAAAATGGTTACAATGTTAAATTTTGTTAAATGTATTTTATCGCAATTACAATAACTAAATTTAAAAATTAAAGCCTAAAGATTCTGTATTTAAAAAACTACATGTTATAAAATGAATTCATATAATAAATAGAATAAATACAATCTGACAAGAACTAATTGAGTAATAGAGAACTAAAGTGGTATCAATGTAGAATCAGTAATTTTATTTTTTGTTTCTCAAATTATTACACACTGCCCATTTTTCAGACTATACTGCCTGTTGATTATTAAAGTTTGTTTAAAATAAGTCTTACACAATTTCTAAACCACTAAAAAATTATACTCAATATAATTTATTGTTAAATGTATCTTACTCTAGTTTACCTCCTCAGAAACTGGTAATTTCTCTATGATAGAGTTATGTATTAAACCACAGTTTAAAAAAGTAATAAGCTCACTTCAGCAGCACATATACTAAAAAATTAAAAGCAAGGGACACAAGCTGGAAGGCTTTTGGCATGCCACAAATGTCCTGTTTAAGGCTCTAGGCACAATTTTAATGGGTATATTTAGTTTCTGAAAGAAAATTCACTGCGATAGACAGTATTTCTACACTTTTAAGTACATTTTACGTTTTTGAAAGAATTCCCATCTACCCCTAATTTAAACCAGTATGTCATTCTCTAACATACCAGTAAGAATGTATATATTTCACCCACCTCAGTAGACTGCTTCCCACTATAAGACATTTTCTTGATAGCCACCACTTCATTGGTGCGCACATCTCGTGCCTAAAAAAATAAAGGACCGTTGTGAAAATGAAAACAATAAATCTGGGCAATTATTTATCTCTCTGAGCATAAAAGCATTTATAAGCTATCATGTCAAAAAGGACATCAAAAGTGCTTTCAAATACCTTAAAAAAATAATAAATATATATGAAAACTTATCAAATTATCCAGGAGCTCATACTTTGGAAAGAAAAATAAAGCAAGTTTATTTTTAGTGATCTACTTGAGAGAAAAAATATAGAAATTTTAATAGTACTATAAACAGAAAGAAAACAAGACTAGTTAGTATATGTAAATCTATGCTAATCGATTTTGAAATCTCAATGAAATGGACAGTTTTCTAGGTAAGAATTAATAAAACTGATCTAAAGAAAAAATGTAAAAAAAAAACAATGGTGGCAGATTGAATACCAATTAATTATCTTTAAAATAGCCTTAAGTGGAAAATAGTTTTACCAGCGGAACTTTCCAAGATATAAGTGGGAACAAAGGAAAAGATATCCCATTAGTTTTATGAAGGCAGTATAACCCAATAACTAAAACCTCACAAATAGCACAAAATAGAGTACCAATTTTGTTTGAAAATATAGATAAAAGCTCTAAATAAAATTTAAAAACCAAATATTACATGGCATTAAAAGAAATTTTCATTTGGATAAAATATACTACAATCATATAAATGAAAAAGACTCTGATAATAGGAAAACACTTCATCATTTCAATTTTTTTTAAGTTAAAGGGGAAAAATATCATGTAAATGCTCAATAAATGCTAGAAATGCAGGAAAGGCCGAATGCTAAATGTACTCAGCTGCAGGAAAGGTAAAATTCCTAGAAAACCCAGATGAGAAAGGTAATTCCTCAACATGACAAATCATGTCTATTGTAAACAACTGCTAATCAGAATTAAGAATGCTACAATGATATCACAATTATTTACCATTCTTATGGAACTTCTGAAAAAAGTAATAAAAATGTAACAGAAATACAATTTTTAACTCTTGGAAAGGAAGGCCAAACTCTTACTATATGTATATACACACACACACAGTATTGAGTTCATAAAAGGGTCAAGACCATCTCAAATCACCTGTGGAAGAAATGATCTTCAGTTTAGACTTTAATAAATTCCAAAAGGTCAAAATACTCTAAAATTAATTATGATGACAGCTATAACTCCTATTTACTAAAATCATTGGAATGCACAATTAAAGTTGGTGAACTTATGGTACGTAATTCATGCCTCAAAACTTGTTAAAAAAATAAATAGCACGTATGTAAATTATACCTCTACAGCATTGCTTTAAAAACTTTTTAAAAAAAGACACTGTTTGGGGGACGCCTGGTGGCTCAGTCGATTAAGTGTCCAACTTCGGCTCAGGTCATGATCTCATGATTCCTAAGTTCAAGCCCTGCATTGGGCTCTGTGCTGACATCTGGGAGCCTGGAGCCTGCTTCGGATTCCATGTCTCTCTCTCTCTCTCTCTCTCAAAAATAAACATTAAAAAAATTTTTTTAAATTTTTTTAATGGAACTATATGTGGTCTTTTGTGTTTGCTCCTTTCATTTAGCATAATGTTTTCAAGATTCATGACTAATGCTGTTAAGCATCATTTTTTGTGCTTCGTGGCCATTTGCGTATCTTCTTTGGAGAAATGTTAATTCAGATCCTTTACCCATTTTTAAATTGTCTTTTCATGACTGAGTTATAACAGTTCTTTATATTCTAGACAAATCCCTTATCAGATATGTGATTTAAAAATATTTTCTCCTGTTCTGTAGATTGTCTTTCAAAGTTTTGAAACACAGAAGTTTTTTTTATTTTGATGAAGTTCAGTTTTTTGTATTTAAAACATTTTTTTAATGTTTTATTTATTTTTGAAAGAGAGAATGTGAGCAGGGGAGAGACAGAGGGGGACAGAGAATAGGAAGTGGACTCTGTGTAGACAGCAAAGAGCTCAATGTGGGACTTGAACCCATGAACCATGAGATCATGACCTGAGCTGAAGTCAAGACGCTTAACTGACTGAGCCACCCAGACGGCTGTATCTACTTTTTTTTGTCGCTCATGCTTTTGGTGTCATATCTAAGAATCCTTTGCCAAAAACCAAGATTGTGCAGATTCACCCCTATGTTTTCTTCTAAAGTGTTATAGTTTTAACTATTACATATAGGTCTTTGATCCATTTTGAAAAAAAATTTTTTTTCGAGGTTTATTTTTTATTTTTGAGACAGAAAGAGAGCATGAATGGGGGAGGGTCAGAGAGAGAGGGAGACACAGAATCTGAAACAGGCTCCAGGCTCTGAGCTGTCAGCACAGAGCGCGACACGGGGCTAGAACTCACAGACCGCGAGATCATGACCTGAGCCGAAGTCAGATGCTTAACCGACTGAGCGACCCAGGCGCCCCTCTTTGATCCATTTTGAATTTTTACATATGGTATGAAGGATCCAATCTCACTGTTTTGCATTAAACAGCTGCACTTTTTAATTAACCTAAGATAAAGCTTGATTTAAAAGTGGGTATACTAGGGGCGCTTAGATGGCTCAGTAGGTTGAACATATGACTTCAGCTCAGGTCATGATCTCATAGTTCATGGTTCAAGCCCCACAATGGGCTGTGTGCTGACAGCTCAGAGCCTGGAGCCTGCTTCAGATTCTATGTCTCCCTGTCTCTTTGCTCCTCCCCTGCTTGTTCTCTTTCTCTCTCTCAAAAATAAGTAAACATTAAAAAATAAAAGAGGGTATACCAAATGCAAATCAATATTCTGGATCAGATTCTAAAAACAGAAGAGACAGTAGTCTTAAAAACTGGAAAACTCTGAGTATGTGGTTTATGGTATCATTTGATCAATATTGATTTCTTAGTTGTGATAAAGGTAATGTTGATAAAACATTATATAACATGTTAACATTAAGAGAAATGGGTGAAAATTACATGGAAAGGGGCGCTTGGGTGGGTCAGTGGGTTAAGCGTCTGACTTCGGCTCAGGTCATGATCTCACACTCCGTGAGTTCAAGCCCCGTGTCGGGCCCTGTGCCGACAGCTCAGAGCCTGGAGCCTGCTTCGGATTCTGTGTCTCCCTCTCTCTCTGCCCCTCCCCTGCTCATGCTCTCTCTCACTCTCAAAAATGAATGTTAAAAAATTTTTTTAAATTAAAAAAAAAAGAAAATTACAGGGAAAAACTCTTTACTGTAACTGCAAAATCTTCTGCAATGTTAAGATATTTTATAATAGTAAATTAAAGGGGCTACTGGGTGGCTCACTCAATCATCCAACTTCGGCTCAGATCATGATCTTGTGGTTTCTGAGTTTGAGCCCCGCATCGGGCTCTGTGTTGACAGCTCAGAGCCTGGAACCTGCTTTGCATTCTGTGTCTCCCTCTCTCTCTGCCCCTCCCCTGCTCACGCTCCGTGTCTGTCTCTCAATAATAAATGTTAAAAAAGTTTCTTAAATAAAATAGTAAATTAAAAAAATGAGTATAATTTATTAAAATCCAAACTTATTAGTAATGATTACATTAAAATTAAATGACAAAATGAGATCCTTTGCCTATTATGTCTAAAAATAAAAATATGTAATGTCTACAAATGTTTTTCTCTCCTTTGGGACCACATGTTGTGCTTCCTCATCATGCCTTATTAGTCTCCTCTAATCTAGAACAATTCCTCAACCTTTGTCTTTTATGACACTGTCATTTTTTTAAAAATATGCAGTGATATTTTATAGAATGTTATTAAATTTGTGCTTGTCTGGCATTTCTTCAAGATTAGATTCTGGTTATACGTCCTTGGCCAAAATACTGCAAGAGTAATATCGTGTCCTTTTCAGTGTAGGTATACAAGGTCTGTCTGTTCCTCCTTGATGTTACTAATTTTTATAACCCACTCAAGCACTGTCTCTTCTTTTCCAATGTATACAGTTAGAGTTACTATTTTCTACCTTGTATCTAACAAGGAATTTGTGAAGAGATATTTTTTTTAAGTTTATTTATTTATTTTAAGAGACTGAGCACAAGCAGGGGAGGGGCAGAGAGAGAATCCCAAGCAGGTTCTGCACTGTCAGGGAGGGGCCCGCTGTGGGATCATGATCTGAGCCAAAATCAAAAGTCAAAGGCTTAACCTACTGAGCCACCCAGGCACCACCATGGAGAGATACTTTTAAATCACGTAAACATCCTGCTCCAAAAACTTTTCCCCTAGATTACCAACCACTGAAGTTTCTAGCCCCAAACAATCTTCATTATGATGATTACAAAATGTTGATTTTTTCCAACTCTACCATTCTCTTCACATTTAACAGTCAGCATTCTGTTATAAGGAAAAGCCCTCCTTTTTTTTTTTTTTTAATTTTTAATGTTTATTTTTGAGAGAGACACATAGGGAAAAGCCCTCCCTTTTTATTCATCCATCTATTATCAGTCATGGAAATGATGGATTCCTATTTTTATTCAATAGGCTATAATTGATTACCATTACAATTTTTTTTTTAATGTTTATTTACTATTGAGAGAGAGAGAGAGAGAGAGAGAGAGAGATACAGAGTGAGCAGGCAAGTGGTAAAGAGAGGGAGACAGAATCCGAAGCAGGTTTCAGGCTCTGAGCTGTAAGCACAGAGCCTGCTGCTGGGTTTGAACCCACAAACTGCAAGATCATGACTTGAGCTGAAGTCAGTTGCTTAACCGACTGAGCCACCCAGGTACCCCAATCCATTACCATTTTATATTGATGCTCAAATAATTCCAGATTTGGCCAGTGGGAGCTCCCTCACTCTGGTTTCATGTCCTTTTGCCAGGACCCATCTTTTTTTTTTCTAAAGCACTTTTTAACTTTCTGGCACAAGATTTCCTAAGGCTTATCTTTTAATGTTCTATCCCTGAAACAGAATGAGCCATTACTCCAAGGAGCTCTTGCTCGGTTTAGTGAGGAATTCAAGATCCAAATATTCTCTGGTACTGAGGTATCACTGCGGTGACCTTCTTGCAGCAGATAGGCAGATAGGTAGATAGGTAGATAGGTAGGTAGGTAAGTAGGTAGGTAGGTAGGTAGGTAGGTAGATAGAGACAGACAGACAGACAAAGAAGATATATCCTATCAAATCCCACAGGGTTCTTCCTTACTTTCCCTGATTCCATATTTCTCTCTTCTTTCAAAGTTAGGATCCTGACTCTAAATAACATCAATATTGGGGCCCCTCGGTGGCTCAGTCTGTTAAGTGGCTGACTCTTCATGATCTCAGGGTTGTGAGTTCAAGCCCCACCTTGAGCTCTATGCTCACAGCTTGGAGCCTGCTTCAGATCCTGTCTTCCTCTCTCTGCCCCTTCCCAGCTCCCAAGTGCGCGCTCTCTCTCTCTCTCTCAAAAATAAACGTTAAAAAAATTTTAAATAATATCAATATTATTCACTGCTCAATCCTTTAACACATAGTTTCAGAACTGTCACATCCATCTGAATATGTAAGAAATGTATTAAGAGTTGAAAATTTGTCTCCAGTTTCCTTTTCCCAAGACTGAGGGTATGTAGTTAAAATACTGTGTACAAAAATTACTTGTATTAGTTCTATTCTGTCCTCCAATGTGGTTATACCTGAAATACAGTTGGATTCATTGTTCCTGTTTTCCTTTGATTTCAGTGACATGCCCCCCCCACATACTGAGTAAATTTTAATTTTTAAATATGTAAAGCATTTATTACCCAAAGAGGTGAATTCAAATAAGGATCATTCCATCCTCTATCTCTTCCATTCTATTCCCCACAACTGTCACCATTCTATATCTTGAATTGTTGATTGTATAGGGGCATAATTTGTCTAATTTCATCAAACTATATACATTTAATATCTGTATATTTATGTACATAAATTGTACTCAATAAAAACAGTCAATTTAAAAAATACTACTGGCACACTGAATGTCTACAAGTCAGGGTTTTCTCAGTGTGGTTCTTTTATTGGGCCCAATTCTAAGATTCTATGTATATTTTTCCTCTGTTCTGTATTTCTCCACACTAGTGTATATGGAGGAACAAGCATAAATACAGACAAAACTATAATACAAAAAAAGTCTTGTTTTTGAAATAATCTGTTTTCTAGGTCCCTCTTCCTTCAACTAGTGTCCAATCTGGAAAGTAAACAAATGTGATCAACATCAAATGCACACTTACGACATGTGTACATAACAAGATTCTTCAAGGATATATACCTAACTGTTAATAATAGCTGTCCTTGGGTAGTGAAATTACAGATGGAGTTTTTATTCTTTACTCTTTTTGTGTCCAACTTACAAATGGGATATAAATCAAAAGTTCAAATTGTTGGGGCGCCTGGGTGGCTCAGTCGGTTAAGTGTCCTACTTCGGCTCAGGTCATAATCTCACAGTCTGTGGGTTCGAGCCCCGCATCGGGCTCTGTGCTGACAGCTCAGAGCCTGGAGCCTGCTTCCGATTCTGTGTCTCCGTTTCTCTCTGCCCCTCCCCTGCTCATGCTCTGTCTCTCTCTGTCGCAAAAATAAATAAAAACATTAAAAAAATTAAAAAAAAAAAAAAAAAGTTCAAATTGTTAAGAATTTGAAACAAATTTTCTCTAGGGGAATAATATTTTAAATTGTGATTTTATTCCAAAGGTGCCCATTAAAAAAAATTAAATCCATAATAACTGTCAAAATGTTAAACATCTATGTAACATTTGTTGCTTGAGGGGAAAATAAGCAATTTTAATAGGAAGAAGAAATAAAGAATGTGAATGGAGTTTTTCCCCTACAGATTAAGAAAGGAATTCTTAGAGATGTTTTATTATGGCTTTAGAGTGGTAGTTCATTGGTTTGCTTTTATTTATTTGTTTATTTGTTATTATTTGAGAGAGCGAGTGTGCGAGCTCAGCATGAGCAGGGGAGGGGCAGAGAGAGGAGAGAGAGAATCCTAAGTAGGCTCCACTCTGTCAGCAGAGCCTAACACAGGGCTCGACCCCACAAACCATGAGATCATGACCTGAGCCAAAATCAAGAGTTGGGCACTTAACCCACTGAGCCACCCAGGCGCCCCCATTGGTTTGCTTTTAAAATTACAATTTTTAGGGGTGCCTTGGGTGGCTCAGCTGGTTGAGAGCATCATACTCTTTTTTTGTTAAGTTTATTTATTCTGAGAGAGACAGAGATCACAGGGGCAAAGAGTGAGGGAGAATCCCAGCAGGCTCTTTGCCACAAACCAACAAAGAGCCTGATGTGGGGCTCAAACTCACAAACTGGGAGATCATGACCTGAGCCAAAATCAAGGGTCAGATGCCTAACTGACTGAGTCACCCAGGTGTCCCAAGCATCCTACTCTTTATTTTGGCTTAGATCATGATCCCAGCGTCATGAAATTGAGCCCCACATCTGGCTCTGTGCTGAGCCTGGAGCCTGCTTAAGATTCTTTCTTTGTCTCTGTCTCTCTCTCCCTCCCTCCCTCTAACCCACTGCCCTGCTCATGCTCACTCATAAAATAAGATAACAATCTTAAAAATAATAAACATGTTTCTTTAGCTACCAATTTTATCACCTGGAATCTTTTATTTATGAAGCGTACATTATCTCTCTGAAGTCAAGAGAAACTTCCTTTTCTTTTTTAGAAAAAGTCAATTTCTGGTTACAAATGAGCTTAAAAATTTTTTTTCACGTTGAAATAATTAGACTTATAGAAGTGTTGCAAAAATAGTACAGTTACCATATATCCTTCACCCTGCTTCCCATGTTAGTATCTTTCATAGTACAGTACAATTATCAAAACTAGGAAATTAACAAGTTATTAACTATTAACTAAACTAAGACTTTATTTGAAGTTCACCAATTTTTCCACTAAAACATTTTTTTCTGTTTCAGGATCCTACATTGCTTGGATATCATGTTGCCTTAGTGTCTTTCAGCCTGTGACAATTCCTCAACCTTTCTTTGTCTTTCATGACTTTGACACTTTTGAAAGACTATTGGTTATTTTGTTAACAGTGCCCAAACTGAGTTTATTTCCTCACGATTAGATTAATAAGAACAACACAGAAATGATGTGTCCTCAGTGTCATGTCAAGAGACGGGATACATGAGTGAACACTGTTGATATTAACCTTGATCACTTAGTTAAGGCAGTCTGTCAGATTTATCCACTGATTTTCCCATTTCAATTAATAAATATCTTTGGGACCATACTTGAGATTATGCATATATCCTGTTCCTCCTCAGACTTTAACCCACTAATTTTTGCATCTATCAGTGGATCCTGGTTGCAACAATTATTTCCCTTAGTCATGTTACATTTAATAACAGGAATTTTCATTATGTGTGTGTGTGTGTGTGTATGTATATCACACACACACACACACACACACACACACACACACACACACACACCTCTGTGTTGTGTGAGACAGAAGTACTAATACCTTCACAATTCCAATCCAACGCCAAAAGGTTATACCTAGCCTCCCCCCTTTATTTGTAACTTCTTTCTCAGTAAAAAAACTGGTTTTCATTGTCTATAATATTATAATACATTTACTTATTCAAATCTACAATATAGTTTCAGAATTGCCAAACCATACACCTGTGAGAAACTAGAAACTAGAGTTCCTTTTGCCTTTAGTCTTATTCAGCCAAAATACTGTTTCCAGGGGCGCCTGGGTGGCTCAGTCAGTTGAGCATCTGACTTCGGCTCAGGTCATGATCTCAGAGTCTGTGAGTTCGAGCCCTGCATCGGGCTCCGTGCTGACAGCTCAGAGCCTGGAGCCTATTTCAGATTCTGTGTCTCCCTTTCTCTCTGACCCTCCCCCGTTCATGCTCTGTCTCTGTCTGTTGTTTAAAAACAACAACAACAACAACAACAACAACAACAAAATACTGTTTCCAAAATCATTTAAGAGTAGGTTCTTTTCTTTCCCACCCACTTCTGTGTGTTTATGTTATTCATTTATAATACAGTTAAGGTTCAGGGCACCTGGGTGGCTCAGTCAGTTAAGCGTCTGACTTCGACTCAGGTCATGACCTCACGGTCTGTCCGTTTGAGCCCTGCACTGGGCTCTGTGCTGACAGCTCAGAGCCTGGAACCTGCTTCAAATTCTGTGTCTTCCTCTCTCTCTGCCCCTCCCCTGCTCATGGATGTCTGTCTCTGTCTCTCAAAAACAAACTTTATAATACAGGTAAGGATAATTTGCTATAGTCTGTAGTCCATTTATGTTTCCCCATAACATAGTTTTTTTTTTTTTTAATCAACATTAATGAACATTTAATAAACAGGTAAAATTCACTCTTTGTGGCATGCACTGTGAAGTAGATTACAATTTTTGGCAATTATCAACAAAACTACCATTAAATATTTATAGTTTTTAAAAATATTTTTAATGTTTATTTATTTTTGAGAGTGAGCAGGTGGGGGCAGAGAGAGGGGAACAGAGGATCCAAAGCGGGCTCTGTACTGACAGCAGAGAGCCTGATGTGGGGCTTAGACCCACGAATCACAAGAACCAAAGTTAAGAGGCTTAACCAACTCAGTCACCCAGGCACCCCATTTAAAGTTTTTTGTGTGAACTTGAGTTTTCATTTCTCATGGATTAATATTTAGGAGTGAGATTGTTAAACACAATAGTATGTTTAACTTTTTTTTAAGAACTGCCAACTGTTGGGGCACCTGGGTGGCTCAGTCTGTTAAGCATCCAACTTTGGCTCAGGTAATGATCTCACGGTCTGTGAGTTCAAGTCCCGCATCGGGCTCTGTGCCGACAGCTTGGAGCCTGGAGCCTGCTTCGGATTCTGTGTCTCCCTCTCTGTCTCTGACAGCCCCCCCCCCCGCCCCCCCCCTCATGCTCTGTTTCTCTCGGTCTCAAAAATAAATAAACGTTTAAAAAAAAAAAAAAAAAAAGATCTGCCAAACTGTTTTCCACAGTGGCTAGACCATTTTACATTCCTGCCAGCAATAAATGAGATTTCTAATTGCTTGACATGTTCACCAGTACTTGGCATTCTATTTCTTTCATCTCATCTTTATTTCTAAGTCATTCTAACAGGCATGCAGTGATATCTCACTGTGGTCTTAACTTGTATTTCCTTTAAAACTAATGATGTTAAGTTTCTTTTTATATTTTTATTAAACATCTGTTTTTTTTTTGTTTTGTTTTGTTTTGGTAATGTGTCTGTTTAGACTTTTGCTCAACGTTTATTAGGTTGTTTTCTTATCTATGTTTATTAGGGGCTTTAACAACCTTTATTAAGTTGTCTTCTCTGTTTGTTCTGGATACTAATCCTTTGTCATATATGTAACATGAAAACACTTTCTGACAGTCTGTGGCTTTCCTTTTCATCTCTTAAAAGCATCTTCCAAAAACCAAAAGTTTTTAATTTTGATAAAGCTCAATTTATAAATTTTATCTGTTTGGATGGATAATGCTTTTCGTGTTAACAACTTTCTCCTATATTTTATTCTAAGAAGCTTCATAGGCTTTAAATGTAGAATACAATCCATTTTGCATTAATTTTTATGTAAGGTGTAAGTCAAAGTTTATTTTTCTTTTTCTTTTAAGATTTTATCATTATTTTAATGTTTACTTGTTTTTGAGAGAGAGAGAGCACAGACGCGAGAGCTTGGGGGTGGTGGTGGAGAGGATCTGAAGCAGGCTCTATGTCCAAGCAGAGCCCCAAAACTGTGAGATCATGACCTGAGCCAAAGTTGGACGCTTAACTGACTGAGCCACTCAGGTACCCCTAGATTTTATTTTTAAGTAATCTCTACACCCATCATGGGACTGAAACTCACAATCCTGGGATCAAGAGTCGCATGCTCCACCAATTGAGTCAGCCAGGTGTCCGTCAAAGTTTATTTTTATGCACATGCACGTCCAATTGCTCTGGCACTATTTGTTGAAAAATCTATCCTTTCTTCATTGATCTGCCATTGCACCCTTGCCAGGAATCCGTTCACTACATTTGTATGGGTCTATGTCTGGACTCTAGGTTTTGTTTATGAATTTATCCTTTCAACAATATCATATTATCTTGATTACTGTAGGTTTTTGAAATCAGATGGTTTGAGTTCTTGAACTTGTTCACTTTTTCAGAATTGCTTTGGCTATTCTAGTTCCTTTGCTTTCCCCCAAATTTTAGAATCTGCTTGTCAATATCTATTTTAAAAGCCTGCTGGGATTTTTATTGGGAATGCACTGAATCTATACATCAATCTGGAAACAGCTGACAGCATAACATTATTTAGTCTTCCAATCTATCAACACAGTATATCTCTTCAGTTATTTAGGTTTCCTTGGAATTTTTTCAATGTTTTATGGTTTTCAGAATACAAATCTTGTCCATTTTTTGTTGAATTTAAACTGAAGTTATTTCATTTTGTGGGTATTACAGACAGTACTTCTAGAATAAAACAAGTTCCAGTTGTTCACTGCAGACATACAGAAATACAATAGGTTTTCGTATATTGAGCTTGTATCCTGCAACTTTGCTAAACCCACCTATTAATTCCGGGCATCCTTTTGTAAACTGTTTGGGAATTTCCAAAGTAAATAATCATGTTGTATGTAACACGGTAAATATGTGGATAAATTTTAAAACTATTTTTTCTCTTAGATTCTTTAAAATATATAGGACTAAAGCAAAAATTGTTAACACTGAATTCTGGATTTATAATGCATGCAAATGTGGGGTGCCTGGTGGGCTTAGTTGGTGGAGTGTACAACTCTTGATCTTGGGGTGGTGAGTTTGAGCACCACATGGGGTATAGAGATTACTTGGTGCATTTGGGTGACTCAGTTGGTTAAGTGCCTGATTCTTGATTTCAGCTCAGGTCATGACTTCCTGGTTCGTGAGATCGAGCCCTGCATTGGGCTCTGTGCTGACAGCTCAGAGCCTGCTTGGGTTTTTCTCTCTCTCTCTCTCAAAATAAATAAATAAATACTAAAAAAAAAAAATTATATATATATATATTTTTTTATATATTTATATATATATTTTATATATATACATATATATATATATTTTTTACATTTGTTTATTTTTGAGAGACAGAGCACAAGTCGGGGAGCAGCAGAGAGAGAAGGAAACACAGAATCTGAAGCAGGATCCAGGCTCTGAGCTGTCAGCACAGAACCCGATGTGGGGCTTGAACTCACAAACTATGAGATCATGACCTGAGCCAAAGTTGGGACGCTTAACCAACTGAGCCACCCAGGTGCCCCTACAAAAAGGATACAGGGAGGAGTACATAATTTCTACATTTTCCTTGAAGTGATTAACAAATAAACTGAAAAGAAGATGGGATATTCTTCTTGTAGAGAATAAGATAATAATAGAGGAACACCTGAGTGGCTCAGTTGGTTAAGTGTCCAACTCTTGATTTTGGCTCAGGTCATGAACTCACAGTTCTTGAGATTGAGCCCCTCCCCTCCCACTGGGCTCTGCACTGATAGCAAGGAGCCTGCTTGGGATTCTCTCTCCTTCCCTCCTTCCTTCCCTCTATCTCTCTCAAAACAAACATTAAAAAAAAAAAGAAAATAATAGAAAAGTTTTAAGTGTTTGTATATACACATAACCAAATGCTATGTAGAACAGAAATAAATGAACTGTAAGTAATTAAAGAGTACAATACTGGGGCGCCTGGGTGGCTTGGTTGGGCAACCGATTTCGGCTTAGGTCATGATCTCACAGTTTGTGAGTTCAAGCCCCGCGTCAGGCTCTGTACTGACAGCTCAGAGCCTGGAGCCTGCTTTGGATTCTGTGTTTCCCCCTCTCTCTGTCCCCTCCCCTGCTCACACTCTGTGTCTGTCTCTCAATAATAAATAAATGTTAAAAAAAAAAAATTAAAAAAAAAAAAAGAGTACAATACTGCATGTCATCTATTCTCACTGCCTGAGAATAAGGTGAAGACAAAACTGGTTATAGGCCTAAAGACAAAGATAATGCTTTAGAGAGAGAGAAAAAAAAAAAAAAGGAAAAAAATATATACAACTAATATATATATATATATACATATATACAAACACATATATATATACAACTAATATATATATACATATATATACACATATATATACAACTAATATATATACATACATATATACATATATATACAACTAATATATATATACATATATATACGTATATATAATATATATACAACAAAAAATATATACAACTAATCATTTTGTTCGAAGCCATAAAACTGTGAAGATCCACTTGGGAGCCATTTTAATGAACCAATTAACAATGATCTGAAATCACCACCAAGTGTAAATAGTCTTTCTATATCTTTTTTGTATATTTATATCTTTCATTAACATTAAACAATTTGCTATAACCACTGAAAATATAAAACTTGCCAAGCTCCTAAAAGAATATATATTCACAAAACCTTACACTAGAAAAAAGAGGTAAACATTACATCTCATTTTTTAAAACAAAGAAAATACTTAAAAAATAAATAAATGAATTTGCTAGAATCATACATGGTCTGCCCTATTTGTTGGCAAGTTAGTTGGCTCCTAAGCCAGTGCAATGTAGCCCATCTACTGACATCATGCTGCTTATATTTAAGATACTGGAAACTAAAAGAGAAAATATTTTTTAAATGTTTATTTTTGAGAGAGACAGAGAGAGAGTAAGTGTGAGCAGGGGAGGGGCAGAGAGAAAGGGGGACAGAGGATCCGAAGTGGACTCTTTGCTGACAACAGAGAGCCTCCTGATTCAGGGCTCAAACTCAAGAACTGTGAGATCATCACCTGAGATCTGTCTCAGGTTGGATGCTTAACTGACTGAGCCATGCAGGTGCCCGAGACATTTTTATCTTCCTGGCAATGCAGAGATAGTCCTTTTGGACATCTGACTCTTTGGCTTGGTTTCAAATACTTAAGATACCAGCCCTTGATTAACCTGCCTGATGAGACAGCCAGCACAGCTGGCTCAATCAGAGTATATTTAGACTTAAGGTGATCCTTATGGTCAATTAATGAAAATTCAGAAATATTATACAAAGTACTTTTAGTCATCTAAAAAAAATTTGATGAGAGGGTCCTTCCTCTATATACCCTATAGATAGACACCACACATTAAGCTCTGTCATGGGGTAGGAGTGACAGGAAACAAAAACCAAAGCATGCATTCATGCGTACACACACATGCAACATATACACATACACAGGTTTACTTGATACCACGAAATACGAACGTTAGTAACCTAGAAATGTAACTGTGGCAAAAATATTCAATTCTGGGCTATATTCAAACTGCTCATTTACCTGGTACATGTTTCCTATACATCAAGACATTTAACAGAAAACACCTCCTTTGGGGCCACTGGATGGCTCAGTCTGGTTAAGCATCAAACTTGATCTCGGCTCAGGTCATGATCTCATGGTTCATGGGATGGAGCCTTGCCATCGGGCTCCGTGCTGACTGTACAGAGCCTGCTTGGGATTCTTGCTCTCCCTCTTTTTCTACCCATGCCCCACTCACCCTCTTTCTCTCTCAAAACAAATAAAAAGGAAAGGAAAGGAAAGGAAAGGAAAGGAAAGGAAAGGAAAGGAAAGGAAAGGAAAGGAAAGGAAAGAAGGAAGGAAGGAAGGAAGGAAGGAAGGAAGGAAGGAAGGAAGGAAGAAAAGAAAACACCTGATATGAGTAGTTGCCCTTGACTCCTTGAGGCTTTCATGCATGTACCCATGCATTTCCTGATGGGTGGTCCTAATCTGAACCTAGGTTTCCTGACTTCCTAAAACAGCATTTTTCTGGTTTCCCTCCCTCAGACATACAGTAATTAGTATAGGTCAGTGAATCTTTGTTATGCCTTCCAATAAGTCAGAAGTCAGCACACATTTTCTATAAAGAAATATTAGTATTAGTATTTTAGGCTTTCTGAGCCAAATACATATATTATCCTTTTTATGTTGCATCTTCTTCTTCCTTTTTTTTAAGTAATCTCTACATCCAACATGGGGCTCGAACTTTATAACCCCAAAATCAAATGTGGCATGCTCTACTGACTGAGCCAGCCAGGAGTCCCTGTAAAAACCATTCTTAACTTGGAAGTTGAGCAAAAGTGGTTCATAGGCTGGATTTATTTGGCCCATGGGCTATCGTTTCCCAGACACTACTATAGATTAATCCTTAGTTAACACTTTTCCACATTTGGTTCGAAACTTTCTAAAATACATATTATCACCATATTGTCATTACTTAACATTGAAAAGGATTTGAGAATACATATTCTCACCCTTGGTTCCAAAGTACTTCTTCATATATCTCCTGAGAACAAAAACATTCTCTTGAATAACCCCAATACATTATCAAATTTAGAAAATTTAGTATTGATAGAATACTATTATCTAGTGCATATATAGTCCATACTCAAATTTCACCAACTATCTTAGTAATGTCCTCTATAGGAATTATTTTCCAATCTCTGATCACATATTGTGTTTAACTGGGTCTCTTCTAAGCCAGCTCCTGATATCCAGTTTAAACCAATTTGCTTTAGTTGGTCCCATGAGATCCTTACTTTGGGAACTATGCAACTTTCTCTCCCAAACACAGCTCTCTGAAATGTTCTAGCCTGCCTAGGACAATCTCAAAAACTATTGCATAAGGAAGTCTAAGCACTAGAGAATCACCCCCATACACACACAAAATTATTTTCCATGGGTGAGGCACTACAATGTGTACCCTCTTATCAGAAAACAAGTTCTCTTATTCTATCAATTTAAACTTGAGCTCAAAAATATGTATTCATGGGGCACCTGGCTGGCTCAGTCAGTAGGGCAGACAACTCTTGATCTCAGGGTCATGAGTTCAAGTCCCACATTGGGTGTAGAGCTTACTTAATTAATAAAAAAAAAAGTGTATTCACCTCTCTACCCTCAGTGCCACTATCTATTTAAGCTCTCAGTATTTCATAAATTATTATAAAAGCTTCATTACTACAAAAGCTTCTTTTCTTTGATCTTTGACAATGCCAATCTTTCCTCCACACTTTCCTCCACACTTTTTATAACAAATGGAAATGCAATATTTCTCTTGCACTTCAGTGGTTCCCTCAAAACTTCAGAATAAAGCCTACATTTCTTTAGTGTTTGTTTATTTTTGAGAGAGAGAGAGAGAAAACGTGAGCAGGGTAGGGGCGGTGGGGTGGGGGTGGGGAGACAACAGAGAATCTGAAGTGGACTGTGCTGACAGCAGAGAACCCAATGTGGGGCTCAAACTCAAGACCCTGAGATCATGATCTGAGTTGACGTTGGACGCTTAACCTACTGAGCCACCCAGGTGCCCCTAGCCTACATTTCTGAGTACAGGGTAGGGGGCTGTCTTCAAAAGCCTTTGCTTGCCTTTCCTTTTTACCTTCCTCTGATACATCCTCAAGTCCCAACTGCAACCTTAATTCAAAACCTACTTGCTTCACTTGCTTCAACAAGGACTACTGACAAGTTATGGATTGGGGTAATACAATTTTATAGATTTAAAATTTTTAAATCGTTGACATTTTGCTAATATGTGATGTAAGTCAGTCCCTTTAATGTAAGAAAAGGATAATAACATTACTTCCCCCAATGGATAGATCATATGGGCAGGTCTAAAGAAAAGAGAAAATCTATGGAAATTCTATACTTTTCATTATTAACAATGAAACACCAATTGCTCCAAAAACACATATATTTACAGAATGATATATGAAAAGCCCAAACAAGTACAAATAATATCAAACATTAACCTAAGAAAATCTCACTACTACTTCTTGCCCAAACAACCATAAAAACAGGAAGTATATGCAAAGCAATTGTATGAAACTGTTAAAGAGCAACAAATGCAGGCAAGGCTTTAGAGACGAGAATTAGAATGCTTGCGAGAAGAATAAAACACAAAGTGAGATGTAAATTTACTCCAGCTTCATCCCTGAACACGTGGTACAAGAAAATAGAGTCCAAGAAGAAAGCTAAGGTGAGGAGACAGAGGCCAGAGAATAAGAGTTTCCAAAATGTAAGACTTTACACAGCATCATCTCAGAAAACAAAGCTGAAAAGCAGCAGCAAATTATCAAAAATCTGCAAATTATCCTCAAGTAAATAATCAACTTCTAAGCACATAGCTGCATAAGGCTCCCAGAAACCCAGCAGAAAATAGCAGCTGGAAGACTAATCAGCAAAGCTGTCAAAACACAAGAAGTGCTGGAGAGATGGAGATTGGAATTCAAACCCCACCAAAATGATTGAGCCTTGATAAACACCCAAACATTCAGTTGGAATCCCAGAAGGGCCTTGCTTTAAGAGTAAGAATCAGGCCTAGTAACAAAGGCAAAACTGATACCAACTAGTCTTAACAAAGCCTAAAACCAAACCTCAAGGTGATTCACCAATATACCATTAGCTGGCCAAAAGAAAATCCAACTGGGAACACCTAGGTGGCTCAGTCAGTTAAGTGTCTGACTTCGGCTCAGGTCATGATCTCACAGACTCTGAGTTCAAGCCCCTCATCAGGCTCCATGCTGACAGCTTAGAACCTGGAGCCTGCTTTGGATTCTGTCTCTCTCTCTCTCTCTGCCCCTCCCCAGCTCGTGCTTTGTCTCTCTCTCTCTCTCAAAAATAAACATTTAAAAAAATTAAAAAAAAAAAAAAAAAAAAAAAGAAAATGCAACTGTCTTTGAAGAAAAATAACATCACCCAAAATATCTATAAATTGTCCTTTATGATATAGAGTGACCAATCAAAAATTATAAAGCCTGATAAAAGTAGATCAAATACTGAAGAGCAAAAGAAACTATAAACAGACCCAATGAGGACTCAAACACTGGGATTACCAGACAGATTAAACATACACAAAAGGGGCGCCTGGTTGGCTCAGGTCATGATCTCATAGTTTGTGGGTTTGAGCCCCACATCAGGTTCTGTGCTGACAGCTCATAGCCTGGAGCCTGCTTCGGATTCTGTGTCTCCCCCTCCCTCTCTTTCTCAAAAATAAAAGTAAATAAACATTAAAAAAAACTAAAACACACACACACAAGAGAATCAAAGGGCACCTGACTGGCTCAGTTGGTAGAGCATGCAACTCTTGATCTTGGGGCTGTTGAGTTCGAGCCTCAGGTTTGGTGTAGAAATGACTTAAAAATAAATAAAATCTTAAAACAAAAAAAGAATCAGGGGCGCCTGGGTGACTCAGTCAGTTAAGCATCTGACTTTGGCCCAGGTCATGATCTCACGGTTCATGGGTTGAAGCCCCGTGTCAGGTTCTGTGCTGACAGCTCAGAGCCTAGAGCTTGCTTCAGATTCTGTGCCTCCTACCCTCTCTGCTCCTCACCTGCTCACACTCTTTTCTCTCTCTCCATAAATAAACATTTAAAGAAAATTTTTTAAATCAATCAATAAATAAAAAGAATCAAATGGACATTTTGGAAAAATTGCACAAAGAACACGAAACAGCTGAAATAGTATAAAGTTTTCACATTGTATAGTGGTAAAAGTGCTAAGTTAACTATAATAAGAATTATACTGGGGTGACAATTAAAATAATAAAAGAATGCAGGACCAAAATGTTATTATAAGGGAAAACTTATATATAGATATAGATATATACATATACACATATACATATATGTATCTTTCCATGGTGGGGAAAATGTATATTCATGTCTTTTTATTTGCTGTAATTTGAAGTTCTGTCATCTGGGGCCTTGCTAACACGAAGGGACTGCCACTCCCAGAGTTAGCTAATTCAGAGACAGCAAACAAGCACATCTTTCACATACAAATCACTAATCCAGAGCCCTTACCTCCAACAACCTCACAGTCTAGGATCCCTATTCTCTGCTTTAATTACCACAGGGCCAAACACTAGACAATTAGGGATAACTCCTGTATCCCAGAGCCTAGTGAAAACGTATAAACTGAGTAATCCTATGGGTTCCTGGCTAACTCATAAACAGAGCATGTGACTCTTGATCTTCTGGTTGTAAATTCAAGCCCCAGTACTTAAAAATAAAACCTTAAACAAAACAAAATAAAACCCTAGATAATCTTAAACTTGCTTACCTTGCCTCACTTGCTTCTTCCCATAGAAACCACAATAATGCTTCTGCCCATGTTTTTCCCTTGCTTCTTCTGCCTCTTCACTGACACCAACACTTCCCCATGTGCCCCACTTTGGCGTGGCATGCCCCTCTCACTTGGATCTATTCAGTATAACAAACCACCTTTCCAGTGGCCATTCTTACCTGATCTGTTGGCCTCCCCATGCCTGAGTAAAACCTATATTTAAAACAATAACAACAACAATAAACTCTTGACTAATTAAAAAGATGACAAGAACAGGAGTGCCTGGTTGGCTCAGTCAATAGAACATGTGACTCTTGATCTTGCAGTCATGAGTTTAAGCCCCACACTGGGCATGGAGCTCACTTAAAAAAAAAAAAAAAAAAAGATGGCAAGAACAAAGAATATCAAAAGAACAGATAGGATAAATAGAAATCATATAAGAAAAAAAAAACAGATTTATGCCCAACTATAAATAGTAACTGCATCAAATATAAGTGGGCAAAACACCTCAATTAAAACTAAGATGAAATAGAGAAAAATCTCCTTGCTTTGCTCTTGGCAGAAATTTTCTGGATAGGACACCCAAGTGCAAGCAACAAATGCAAAAATAAGTAAGTGGGACTAAATCAAATTAAAAAGCTCTGCACAGCAGAACAATCAATAAAATGAAAAGGCAATCTATGAAATGGAAGAAAATATTTGTAAATCATGTATCTGATAAGGGGTTAATATCCAAAGCATTTAACAAGTTTTAGCTAAAAATAACCCGATTAAAAAATGAAGAGTACCTGAATAGACATTTTTCCAAAAAAGACAATAGGTAAATGAAAAGGTACTCAATATCACTAATCATCAGGAAAATTCAAATCAAAACTACAATGAAATATCACTTCATACCTGTCAGAATGGCTCTAATTAAAAAGTGATAACAAGTGTTGGCAAGGGTATGCAGAAAAGGGAACTCTGTGCACTGCTGGTAGGAATGTAAATTGGTACAACCACTAAGGAAAACAAATGGAGAGTCCTCAAAAAATTAAAAATAGAATGACTGTATGATCCAGCAATGCCATTTCTGGGTACATATATAAAAGAACTGAATTCAGGATCTTGAAAAGATACGTGCACCCCTATGTTCACTGCAACATTATCATCATCATCATCATCATCACCATAAGTAGGCTCCACACCCAGTGTGGAGACCAGTGCAGGGCTTGAACCCACAACCTTGAGGTCAAGACCTGAGCTGAGATTGAGAGTAGGACACTTAACCAACTGAGTCACCCAGATGCCTCCACAGTATTATTCACAATAGTCGAGATATGGAAACAATCATATCTTAAAGTGTTTGCCAAACGATGGATAGAAATATGATGTACACACACATACACAGAAATACAATGGAATATTAATTTACCCATGAGGAAGAAGGAAATCTTTCCATTTGCAACAACTTGGATGAAACTTGAGGGCATTATGCTAAGTGAAATAAATCAGACAGAAAAGGACAAATACAGGGCTTCTGACAGGCTCAGTTGGAAGAGAGAGCGACTCTTGATCTTAGGGTCATAAGTTCAAGCCCCACGATGAGTGTAGAAATTGCTTAAATAAACTTAAAAGGAAAAGAAAAGAGGCAAATACTATATATTATTGCTTATATATGGAATCTAAAGAAAACCTCAGAAAAAGAGTAGAATAGTGATTACCAGGGGTTGGGAGGTGGGGAAAATGGGGAGATACCGGTCAAAGGGTACAAACTTCCAGTTATAAGGTTATCAAGTTCTGGGAATTTAATGTACAGCATCATGGTTATAGCTAATAATACTATATTATATACTTGGAAGTTGCTAACAGAGTAGATCTTAAATGTTCTCACTACAAAAAGGAAATGATAATTATGTGACAGGAAGGAGGTATTAGCTGATGATATAGTGGTTATCATTTTGTAATATATAAATGTATCAAATCAACACACCATACACCTTAAACTTACACAATGTCATATAAATATGATATATTTTATCATATGATATATCATGATATCATATCGCAATATATATATGATAACATATATATCATATCATATCACAATAAAGGTGGGAAAGAAATTTGGGGGAAAAAAGACAACAAAAACAAGAAACACTTTAGATATAAGGTTCCAGAAATAATAAATGAAAAAGGATGGAGGCGTGCCTGGATGGCTCAGCTGGCTGAGTGTACGACTCTTGGTTTTGGCTTGGGTCATGCTCTCGCAGTTCATGGGTTCAAGCCCATATGGGGCTCTGCACTTACTGTGCAGAGTCTGCATGGGATTCTCTCTCCCTCCCTCTCTTGATCACACATGAACTCTCTCTCTCAAAATAAATAAATAAAATTTTTTAAAAAAAGGGATGGAAAAAGAAATACCATGCAAGCATTAGCCAAAGAAAGGTGTCTGATTAACATCAAAGTAGATTTTTTTTTTTAATGTTTGTTTATTTTGAGAGCGAGAGGGTGTGTGCATATCTGTGAGAGGGACAGAGAAAAGAGGGGGAGAGAGAGAGCCTGAAGCAGGCTCCAAGGGGTCATCACGGAGACTGACGCGAGATTCAATCCCACAAACCGTGAGCCAAAATCAGGAGTCATAAGCGTAACTGAATGAGCCACGCAAGCACACCCCAAAGTAGATTTTAAAGCAAGAAATACTATGAAAGATAAACAGTGAAATTTTGTAATGATAATGGGACAATTCAAGAAGATACAATCCAAAATTTGTACATTCTTCGTAATTCAGCTTAGAAATGCATAAAGTAAAACAAGAGAGAGCTAAAAGGAAAAGCAGATAAATTCACAATCAGTATACATCTTTGAGTTACTGACAGAACATGCACACCAAAACAAATGAAATCAGAAAGGATGCAAAAGATCTGAAGAACATAATCAATGCATGTTATCAACTTGACATGCATAGATCATTATACCCAACAAACAGCACAATATATGTAATTTTCCAGTTCTGGGAGAAAATATTCACAAATACATAATACGGGTAAGTATCCAGTATGTACAAAGAACTTACAACTCAACAAAAAGAAAAACATCCCATGTTTTTTTTAAATGGGCAAAGCACTTGAATAAAAACTTCCCAAAGATATGTGAATGGACTTTAAATCTATGAAAAAGTACCAATCATCAGGGAAATGTATGTTAAACCCTTACTGAAATACTATTACACATCTACCAGAATGACTCAAATTAAAATGACTGTCAACACCTAATGTTGGAAAGGATATGAAGAAAAGAGAATTTTCATATACTGTTGATGAAAGTATAAAATTTCTACTTCTTAATGAAGAGGTCTGACAACTGGTCATAAAACTAAACATATACCTGCCCCATGATCCAACAGTTCCATCCAAGGTATTTACTTAAAAGAAATGAAAAACTGGGTCCACAAAAAACTTGTAAATCAAAAGACTTTAGGTCAAAAAAAGTTACAAAAGACAAAGATATTATATATTAATAAAGGTTCAATACAGCAAGAAGATTTAACAATTATAAACATTTACAATATCTAACGGCAGATCATTAAAATGAATGAAGCAAAGACTGACAGAATTGAAGAGAGATATTAACAGTTCTACAATAGCTGGAGACTTTAATACCCCACTCATAATAATGGTGAGAACAACCAGACAGAAGATGAGCAAGGAAACAAGAGAACTTAATACAATTAACCAATTAGAATTAATAAACATATGAAGAACACTCTACCCAACAACAGAATATACATTCTTCTCAATGGTACATGGGACATTTGCCAGGATAGACCATATGTTAGGCCACAAATCAACTCAATAAATTTAAAAAGATAGGTATCATACAAAGAATCTTCTCTGATCTCAACAGGATAAAGTTAGATATCAGTAACAAAAAAGGAAAACTAGAATATTCACAAAGTTGTGTAAATTATAAACAACATACTTCTAAACAACCAACAGATCAAAGAAGAAATCACAATGAAAATTAGAAATACCTAGAGTTGAATGAAAACAAAAATACAGCAGATCAAAACTTATGGGACCAAGTAAAAGAAGTGCTCAGGAGGAAATTTATAGCTATAAACACACTAAAAAAAATAATAAAGAAGAAAAAAAAACCCTCAAATTAACAACGTAACTTTACAACTTAAGGAACTAGAAAAAGAAGAACTAAACCCAAAGTTAGCAGAAGGAAGGAAATAATAAAGATTAAAGCAGAGATCAAACAGCGAACACAAAAACAATAGAGAAAATCAATGAAATCTAAAGTTGGTTCTTCAAAAAGACAACAAAATCGACAAACCTTTAGCTAGGTGGACTAAGGAGAAAAGATTACTAAATTACTAAAATCAGAAATTAAAAGGGGGACAGTACTACTGATTCTACAGAAACAAACAGGATTATAAGTGTAGTATGAAAAACTATATGCCAACAAATTAGATGAAAAGGGCAAATTCCTAAAAATACCAAACCTACCAAGACTATATATAACACCCTAACACTTTACCAAAGAAAATATACAGATGGCAAATAGGCTGATATAAAGATTGTTCACAATATCAGGGAAATAGAAATTAAAACAATAAGATACTATTAAATACAATTAGAATGGCCAAAATGTAGAACACTGACAGTACCCTTTGGTACTGCTGACAATGTGGAGCAAAAAGAACTCTCATTCATTGCTAGTGGGAATGGAAAATGGTACAGCCCCTTTGGAAGATAGTTTGGTCGTTTCTTACAAAATTAAGTATAGTTTACCATACAATCCAGTAATGGTACTCCCTGGTATTTACTCAAAGGAGTTTAAAAACATATCCACACGGGCACTTGGGTGGCTCAGTCAGTTAAAAGCATCTGACTTTGGCTCAGGTTATGATCCTACAGGTTTGTGAGCTCAAACCCTGCATCAGGCTCTATGCTAACAACTCAGAGCTTGGAGCCTGCTTCCGATTCTATGTCTCCCTCTCTCTCTGCCCCTCCCCTACTCTCACTCTCTCTCTCTCTCAAAAAATAAATAAAAATTAAAAAAAAACAAAAAAAAACCCAAAAAGCTGCACAGAGGTTTTTTTCAAGGCAGTGAAAATACTCTGTATGATGATGGGAATTTGTCAATTATACATTACACTAAACCCATGGAATGTACAAGGATGAACCCTAATGTAAACTATGGTGATTATGTCAGTGCAGGTTCATCAGTCGTATTCTGTGGAGGATTGTGATAATGGGGGAGGCTATGCATGTACAAGGGATAAGAATTTATGAGATCTCTCTGTACCTTCCTTTCAATTTTGTTGTGAACCTAACTATAACTGCTTTAGAAAAATAGTTGTTTTTTAAAAAAATTAATGTTTATCCACTTTTGAGAGAGAGAGAGAGCGAGAGCGAGAGAGAGAGAGAGGAGGGGAGGGGCAGAGAGAGAGGGAGACAGATTCTGAAGCAGACTCCAGGCTCTGAGCTGTCAGCACAGAGACCAATACGGGGCTCGAACTCACTGACCACAAGATCATGACAGGAGCTGAAATCAGATGCTTAACCAACTGAGCTACCCAGGCACCCCTGTGTCATAGTTTTTTAAAAACTGACAATTTGGGGCACCTGAGTGGCTCAGTTGGTTAAGTGCCCAACTCCTGCTTTTGGCTCAGGTAATGATCTCATGGTTCAGGAGCCCTGTATCCGACTCTGCACTGATAGCCCAGTGCCTGTTTAGGATTCTCTCTCCCTCTCTCTCTGCCCCTCCCCTCCCAAAATAAATAAATAAACTTTAAAAAATTGGTAATTCAGGGATCCCTTCAATAGTCTCCGAATATTCTTTTTATTTTCTAGGCTATTCACATTGCTTTATTCTCCTTCTTTTTCCCTCCAAACTGGCAAACATGTCCATTAAGAGGAAACATAATGATGTTCATTACAGCATTATTTTTAACAGCAAAAAAACCAGGCAGGGTTGAAAACCTAATATCTAATTATGTGGAATGATAAAGTGAATTATGATATATCAAATAAATACATGACAAAATGTGATATAGCCATTGTTATACATGTACACTTATTCATAAGAAAAATAAGCAGTACTGCAAAATTTTATGAAACAAACTATACACTTTAATTTTAAAAATTAAATGGCAGGGTGCCTGGGTGGCTCAGGTTATAAATATTATGTGGTACAGATATATGTAGGATGAATAATCATCTCATTTGACCTGGGCTATGGGGTTTCTAGGACATGGGACTTTCACCACTGGAACTGGAAAAGTCCTGGCTAAATTGAGGTAACAGTAATCCTAGATATATGTACATTCTTGAAAGGCTGAACAGATGTAAATGAAATAATATCAGTGGGTTATCTGAAGGGAAAATAGTTGTAAGTAATGGTTTCTGTACACTTTTCTTTTTTCAGTGTTAAAGGTGATATGATACATCTTTCTATGAACAAGGAAAGTTTACAAAGGGTCTTTTATTGAAAATCTCAAAATAGAATTATAGTTAAAATTCAGGAGAAAACAGACTGAGCTTATACCAATAAAAAAGAAAAGAGAGAAAAGCCAAATAACTAAAACCAGGAAAAGAACGGGACTATTACAAACAACCTACAGAAATAAAAAGGGCCATATGAGCATACTATTTTCAACTGTATACCAATAAATTAGACAACCGAGATGGAACAAATTCCTAGAACCCACAAATAAAAGTAACTTAAGGGAAAACATCAAAAGATGGGGGCACCTGGGTGGCTCATTCAGTTAAACATTGGACTTTTGATTTTGACTCAGGTTATTATCTCATGGTTCATGGATTTGAGCCCCACAACAAGCTGTGTGCTGGTAGCATGGAGCCTGCCTGGGATTCTCTCTCTCCCTCTCTCTGCCCTTCCCCCTGCTCATGCTATTTTTCTCTCTCTCTCAAAATAAATTTAAAAAACACTAAAAAAAGAAAGAAAGAAAATATTAACAGACCTATAACAAGTAAACACTGAATAAGTAATCAAAAACAAAGTCCAGAACCAGAAGCCTTCACTGGTGAATTCTACCAAACATTTAAAGAAGAATTAATACCAATTCTTCGCTAACTCTTCCAAAAACTAAAAAAGAACACTTCCTAACTGACTCTATGAAGCCAGTATTAGCCTGATACCAACACCACACCAAGAAAATCACACACACACACACACACACACACACACACACACACACACACAAATTACAGTGTCCCTTATGAATAGAGATGTAATGATTATAAACCATGACAAAGTGGGATTTATCCCAGAAATGCAAGAGTGGTTCAATGCAACAAAATCAGTAATGCAATATACTCCATTAACAGAATGAAGGAGAAAAACCATTATGATCATCTTAACTGACATCCAAAAGGTATATAACAGAATGCAACAACCTTTCATGAAAAACAAAACAAACAAACAAAAACCACTCAAAAAATTAGAAACAGAAAAAACTTCCTCAATATGATAAAGGGCATTTATGAAAATCTCACAGCTAACATCATCCTCAATTATGAAAAACTGAAAAAAGTTTCTCCCTAAGATAAGGAACAAGGATGCTCATTTTCATCACTGCCATCAAAGTTACAATTAGAGCAAATAGATAAGAAAAACAAAAGGCATCCAAATTGGAAAGAAGTAAAACTATCTTTATTTACAGGTGACATGATCTTATATACAGAAGTCCACAGTATCCACATAAAAGATACTACAGCTAATAAATTTAGCAAAATTGTAGTGTAAAAACCAACACACATAAATTAGCTGTTCCTATATACCAGCAATGAATAAATTCAAGAGGAAATTAAGAAAATAATTCCATTTACAATAGCATCTAAAAGAATAAAATATTGATGACTAAATTTAAGCAATGAATTAGAACCCCTGTATACTGAAAACTACAAAACATTGCTAAACAAAATTAAAGAAGACCTAAATAAATGTTTAGAAAGACATACTGCGTTCATGGAGTAAGACTCAATATTGGTCAGATGCCAATACTACCAAGCATGATCAACAAATTTAAACAATCCCTAACAAAATTTCAACAGCAGAAATGGAAAAGCTAATCCTCAGATTCATATGGAATGGCAAGGGGCCCCAAACAGCCAAAGCGATCCTTAAAAAGAATAATAAAGTTGTCCCTGATCTCAAACTTAGTACGACAATACAGTAATCAAAACAGTATGATACTAGCATAAAGATAGATATATAGACAAAAGGAACAGAACTGAGAGTTCAGAAATAAACCTATACAATATGACCAATTGATTTCACAAAGATGTCAAGACAATTCAACAGAGAAAGAACAGTCTCTTCAATAGAGGGCACTGGAACACTGAACAACTAGATTTCCACACACAAAAGAGTAAAGTTGGACCTCTACCTCACAACATATCCAAAAATCAACTCAAAATGAATCGGTGACTTGTATATAAGAGCTAAGACCATAAAACTCTCAGAAGAAAACATAAGGGTAAATATTCACAACCTTGGATTTGGCAATGGATAATTAGACATGACACCAAAAGTATAAGCAACAATAACAAAAAATAGACCAATTGGACTTCATCCAAATTTAAAACTTTTGTATATCAAAGGTCATCATCAAGAAAGTGAAAAGACAAACTACAGAATGGGAGAAAATATTTGCAAATCATGTATCTGACAAGGACTTAATATTCAGAATACATAAAGATCCCTTATAACTCAAAAACAAAGAGACAACCCAAATTTTAAAAGAGGTAAAGGACTTGAATAGACATTTCTCCAACGAAGATATGCAAATGGCCAATAAGCACATGAGAAGATGCTCAACATTGTTAGTCAATAGAGAAATACAAACCAAAACATCAAGATACTACTTCACACCTAGCAGGATGGCTATAATCAAAATAACAAAAAATTACAGGCATTTGTGAGGATGTGGAATAATTGGAACTCCAGTAAATTACTGGTGAGAATGGAAACAGTACAGCCACTATGGAGCAGTTTGCCAGTTCTCAAAAAGTTAAACATAAAATTACCATGTGATCTAGTATTTTCACTCTTAGGTACACACCCAAATTTCAAAACACTGACTCAAACAGATATTTGTACACCAATGTTCATCGTAGCATTTATTTACAATAGCCAGAAGATGGACACAATCTAGTATCCATCAACAGATGAATGGACAAACAAACCATGGCACATACAATGGGATATTATTCATCTATAAAAAGGAATGAAGTACTGATACATGCTACAACATGGTTGACCTGCAAAGTGATTATGCTATACATTATGCTAAGTGATACAAGCTATACACAAAAGTACAAATATTGCATGATTCCATTTATATGAAATATCTAAAATAGGCAAATTCATAGACAAAAAGTAGATTAGAGATTGGGTAGAGGGGGAAGGAATTACTGCTAATAAATACATAGCTTCTGCCTGGGGTGATGAAAAAGTTTTGAAATTAGATAATGGTAATGGTTGCACAACATTGTGCACGTAATTAACGCCACAAATTGTACACTTAAAAATGGTTAAAATGGCAAATTTGATGATTATTTTAGCATAACACACACACATATACACACAAGAAAAAAAGACTTTGGTACATATCCTTCTGTCAAATAATAATCCTAGATTTCCAAAACACTAAAATTGACTGTGTATGAGACTTAACAGAAATCAGAGTTCTTCTGCAATATTTAATTCTGTAGTAATGCAAGTCATTAGACTCTTCAAACCACTGTACTAAAATGCTAAACATGTAAGTTAAAGCAAAATAATATTCTTTCCCATTTTTTTAATAATCCAAGAAGCTCAATAAATAAAACTATCTACTTTCATATTATACACATATATCTATGTAAGTGATTATAAAATGGACTATTGCCTATGTTTCTTTATATTATTTTTTTTTTTTACTTTGCCAGGACTAGATATTCAGTAAATGCTGGTCACTGACATTAAGCCTTTAACACTTACAAAATATACTGCTCCAAAGCTTCCATGGCCAATTTCTCTGAGATCTGTGAAGAGCTTCTCTGGGTCTTCTTTGAAGAAGAGCTCTGCAATTTCAGGGTCCTTCAGACTGCCCGCTCGGTTGGTTGATGGCATCCTGCTGGGCAATCAGTTCTCTGATTCTAATTTTATACTGCTATCCCAATCCCTGGTTCATCTGTATGAATGAAGCCACGCTGGCATAAACTATTGAAGAGAAATAAGAGAAAAAAAAAAGTCAGGAAAAGCAAAAACCACTAAGAATAATTACAAGATCATTTTCTGACAGCATATACAAAATTATCTGCGGCCTAGAATTTCACTGAGACGGAGGTGTGGTCTACTAGTACAGTAGTTCCTAAATCTGAAAAGATACCATTTACCAGTGTTTAATGAACTCTGATACAGACATTCCAAAGAAAAACACAATGGGAGAAAGTAATGAATTTCACACAGACAACTGTTTCCCTCATAAATCTGATTCACATTAAAATATGGCCTTCATCAAATCTGTATCATTAGATAAGTAGATATTACAGATAACCAGTAATTCCCTGGTGTTCTGTTATCAGTTCCTTTATACCAGAGTACTGACATATACAGATTATAGATAATATAGATATTTTTAAAATATAGATTTTTTTAAATAGAAATTTAAAAACTGAGAGGCTTCAGAACCTCTGGGTTCTGGAATGACACTGCCACTGCCTGGACATGAATCCTGACAACACTATTTACAAACTGTGGACTTGGGTAGCCTCATTTTCCTAATCTGTACAATGAAAATAACATACTTCATAGGATAGCATCCCTCAGGGAAATCAGAGAAATCAGAAATAATGAGGGACATTTCCTCTGCCAAATATCAAAACAGAATGCAAAACAATGGCATCATTAGAATACTAAAAATAGGACAAGCAAATTAATAATCTAAAAGATAGTCGAGAAACAAACCAATGTATGTGTACCTTGGAATTTAGCATACAATTATAAAAAGAAATAAATGCAGAGAAAACTGAGAACACATTCAGAAAAAATATATAAAAATTATATACCCTATCACATATCTTACATAAACATTACTGGCCTATAGAGGTATCCCAAGTAAATGAGGAAAAAAGGAATCAGATATATACAAGTGATGTTTGGAGACTCCAGTAACTATTTGGTAAAAAAATAACACCTGTTCTTCAAACTAAACAGAATCACACACAGGCAATACAAACATAAATACAACATATGGCAATTACATATGGGAAATACAAACATAAAAAATGAAACTGGGGCACCTGGCTGGCTCAGTTGAAAGAGCATGTGACCCTTGATCTTGGAGTTGTGAGTTTGAGCCCTACACTGGGTGTAGAGATTACGTAAAATAAGTACAATTTTAAAAAATGAAACTATACAAGTAGTAGAAGGAAACAGGTTAAGTTCCTCCATAATCAGGAACTGAGGAAACTTTCCTAACTGTTCCAAATCCAAAACAATAATGACAAAGACTAATACATATTTAACAATATAAAAAGACAACTTGGGAGGAGAAGCCATGGAAAAAGACACACCTCAACAAAAAGACAAAAGATAAACTTGGAAAAAAGTTTGAAACTTATGTTTACAAATGTTAATATCCCTAATATGTAAAGAGCTTTTAAAAAAAAGTGTGTGTCGGGAGTGGGGAGAGGTGCCTGCATAGCTCAGTTGGTTAAGCGTCAGACTTGGGACTCAGGTCATGATCTCACTGTTCATGGATTCAAGCCCTGTGTCTGGCTCCACATCATCAGTGTGTGCCCCTCTCCACTCACGTTTTTTCTCTCTCAAAATAAATAAATAAACGTTAAAAAAAAAAAAAAAAGGAAAGAAAAAAAGACAACAATCTGATATACTTAATATCTGAAAAGTTTCTGAAAACAGCAAATAGAAAAGAATCCAGCAGATATGTGTAATTCACAGAAGAAAAAAAAATAAGGAAACAACCATTAAATATATGAAAATATGTTCAAAATCACTCCAAGTAAAAGAAGACAAATTAAAACTACACTAAGATTTTATTTTGTAATCAGAAAGGCAAAAATTGACCACCTGTTGATGGTGGGGTAGAAGGGAAGTATGTATGCACTCATCCATTAGCAGTGGTAATGGAAAAAAACGATATAAACCTTATGGAGAAAAATCTAGCAAAAACATATGCACTGACCATTTCAAACAAAATACCACTCTACGGAATCTATACCAAAGGTACTTCTAGAAAACATCAGAAATGATAAATGTACAAGGTCAGGAACTGGAAATCATTACAGTGCTCATGGGAGTGTAAAATAGTACAACCATTTTGGAAAATTGTTTAGCAGATGCATATCAAGAAAAATAAGTATTTACTATATGAAGGAGCAATTCCTGAACTAGCTGTCATTTATTCAGTGATAAGAAAACACAGGCACACAAAAACTTGTACATAGTAGCTTTATTCATAACAGTCCAAAACTGCAAATAATACAAATGTCTATCAACAAATAAATGTAGAATAGAATTGTGGTATATTCACACAATGAAATACTATTCACAGCAATAAAAAGGAATAAACTAACAATACATGTAGCAATACAGATGAGTATCAAAAGCATTATGCTCACTCAGCAAAAGAAGCCAGAAACAAAGAATACATACTTGATGATTCCCCTGATACATTCTCAAATAGGCAAAACTAGTCTAAAGTAATAGATCCATGGTTACCTGGGATGGGTATGGGGGAGTATGTGGGTATGTAAGAGACGAATCACTGGGTTCTACTCCTGAAACCAAGACTACACTGTATGCTAACTTGAATTTAAATTTAGAAAAAAAACAAAAACAAAAACAAACAAAAAAAAAAAAAACAGGAAGAAGAAAAACATTACTTGCTAATCTAGACATCCATATTATCTGAATTTTTATAGTAACTGTTTTTATAATTTTAAGAAATTTTACATTGTACTTCAAATTAGAGAAAAATAAAATAGAACATTTTTACAACTAGAATAATACATATTCTGAACAGAAGAACATTGAAAAGGCTATTAGCATTTTTTTTTAATTCACAAAAGACTAATGCATTTTTTTAAATGTTTACTTATTTTTGAGAGAGAGAAAGAGTGTGAGCAGGCGAGGGGCAGAGAGAGAGGGAGACACAGAATCCAAAGCAGGCTCCAGGTTCTGAGCTATCAGGACAGAGGCTGACTTGGGCCTCAAACCCACAAACCCTGAGATCATGACCTGAGCCAAAGCCGGACATTTAACCGACTAAGTCACCCAGGTACCCCAAGACTAATACATTTTAAAATTTTGTATGTCAAAAAAAATTGAGTCAAACACAAAAACTGAAACATCCAGAGAAAACACAATTAAGAATTAATATTCCTTAAATACACAGATATCAGAGAAAGTAGCTAACTCACCAGAGGATATACATCAGCATTCCATAAACAGGTAATAAAAATTACTGGGGAGAAAAGTTAAAATGTGAAGAATGATGGGAATAGCCATGAGTTTCCTAATTCTATTTTCCTCCTTTAACTCCTGGCTTTGACTTAAGAATGGCCTGAGTTACAGAACTATGTTGAGGGTGCTGACAAGGAAACTCTTAAAGAAATCCCCTCTTTCTGCCCAAAGGAGCAGAAAAAGGAAACCCTGTAATCTAAAGACTATAGGGGGGAAAGCCATTTTCTTTTTTCTCTCCTCAGTCACAGAAATGCACTGCCCTAGCAACAGAAAAAAAAAGAAAGAGAGAAAAGAAAAGAAAAGAAAAGAAAAGAAAAGAAAAGAAAAGAAAAAAACTGTGAGAAAACCTCTCTTTGAACAGAAAAAATTGGAAAACAGGGCCCCTGATGGTCCAAAAAGTATGAGGGGGAATTCCCGTTATTTTTTTAAACTCCTCTCTCCTTTCCCCACTTCACTTAAGAGTAGCCCCAGTGATGAGTAACTGTACAATGCACAGGTCTAAATGCTCATAGAAAAACTTGTCTTTCTGATCAAAAGAACAGGGAGTTTTAGATTCTGTGTCTCCTTCTCTCTCTGTCTCTCCTATCTCTCAAAAATGAATAAACATTAAAAAAAAAAAAAAAAAAAAGAATATGCGCCTGGGTGGATCAGTTGGTTAAGCGTCCAACTTCAGCTCAAGTCATGATCTCACAGTTCAATGAATTCAAGTCCAGTGTCGGGCTCTGTGCTGAGAGCTCAGAGCTTGGAGCCTGCTTCGGATTCTGTGTGTCCCTCCCTCCCTCTCCCTCTCTCTCCCTCTCCCTCCCTCCCTCTCTCTCTCTCTCCCCCTCCCCCACTTGCACACTGCCTCTGTCTCAAGAATAAACATTAAAAAAAAGACAATGAACCGAGAAAAACCATTGGAAACTGAAAAGAATGGAGGAAAATCATGGAGAAGAGAGAGCTGGAAAAGAGATCCCTAATTCTTTTGTTTTGGTATAAGCCAAAACAAATACTGTATTTGCACTTGTGTAAAATACACTTAAAGAAGCGTAGCAAAGACTATACTAAAGGGAAATAATCTATATTATACACCACTGCCAAGTCTCATACCATCACTGAGAGGCATAGCACAGGGCAAATCCAAAGAGCACAGTAAAGATTTTGAAAATAGAACTGCTACTGGAACTACCACCAACAGAAAGTGAGACAGAACTTTCCATTTAAACCAGTTGGTGTCTACTAAAACAAAGAAAACAAATCAATATTCTCTAGAGGATATTAATATGATTCAGAAATATTCACAATGTCCAGGGTAAAATCCAAATTTATCCTACATGCAAAAATAAATAAACACACATAAACACACACACACAAAACTGGTAAATGTGACAAATTATCAAGGGAAGAGAGGACCAACAGATGCCTATTTTGAGATGACTAATGTTAGAATAATCACACAGACTTGAAAGCAGTTATTATAATCATAATAAATGAGGTAATGGTTAACACTTTGCAAACAACTGAAAAGACATCAAATCAGTTCTTAGTAGAGAAATAAAAAATATTTTTTAAAAACAACATGAAAAATTCAGAATTGAAAAATACAGTATCAGAAATGAGGGGCACCTGCCTGGCTCAGTCTTGTAGAGCATGTAACTCTCGATCTTGGATTTTTGAGTTCAAACCCCACATTGCACATAGAGTTTACTTAAAACAAACAAACACCTCCTTGCGTGGCCTTAAGTGCACAACAGAAATGATAGAGGAAAGAGTAAACTTTAAGACAGAGCAACAGAAATTATTAAAACTAAAGAACACAGAGGGAAAAAAAGATTGAAAAAATAAGAGCCTTGGTGACTTCTCGGACAGTATCAACTTGTCTACATTTCAAATCACTGGTATTGTTAAGGAGAGGAAAAATAAATTGGGAGACAAAAAAACTGTTTTAGTAATTTCTGAAAGCGTCCCAGATTTGAAAAAAACATAAATTTAGAGATTCAACAAGCTCAACCAACCCCAAACAGGACAATTCAAAGAAAATCAGGCTAGACACACCTAGCCAAAATTCTAATAAACGAAAATAAACTCAATGTAAATGACAACAGATTCTGAATAAAAGACACTGGAGTCCACAGAAAGTGAAATATCTTTAAGGCAGTAAAAGGAAAGAACTACCAACCCTGAACAGAATTCTTTATCTAGTAGAAATCTTCTACAGGAATGAAGGCCTGGGGGCGGGGGGGGGGGGGGGGGGGATCTTAAATGGTAGAAAACAAAAAGAATCTGTTGCCAGCAGACTTATCCCAAAAGAAATGCAAAATATTAAACAAAAGAAAGTTAGAGTAGCTACATTAATATCAGACAAAATAGACTTCAGAATTAAGGAAATCACAAGTGATAAAGAGGAATACTATATAATGATATGATTACTTTTACCAAATCCCAAATTTGTCTTCACTGGCAAAAGAGCTTCAAATTCATGAAACAAAAATTGATGCAAGAGAAAAGAGAAATAACAAGTTTATAATTATACTGGGAGACTCCCAATACTCCTCTCTCAGAAATTCAAAGAAAAAGTAGTCTGAAAATATATAGAAACAACACTATCAACCAACTTTATCTAATGACATTTCTAGAATACTCTATCTGACAAAAACAGAATATACATTCTTTACAAGAACACATATGATATTCACACCAAGCCATTATATTCTAGGATATAAAAAAATCTTAACAAGTGTAAAAAATTTCAACTCATACAAAATAATGATCATCTGACCATAGTGTATTTAAAATCAGTAACCGAAATATATCTATAAAACCCACGAAATGTGAAAATTAAACACACACTTCTAAGTAATCCATGGGCCGATAAAGGAGCTTCAAGGGAAATTAGAAATTAGAAAAGAATACAAATTGAATGAAAATAAAATGCAACACAAAATTTGTAAGGTACAACTAATGCAGTGCTTACATAGAAATTCAAGGCACTCGGGGTGCCTGGGTGGTATAGTTGGTTAAGTGTCAGTCTCTTGATCTTGGCTCAGGTCATGATCTCATGGTTTGTGAGTTTGAGCCCCACATCAGACCCCGCACACATGGTGCAGAGCCTGCTTGGGATTCTGTCTCTCCTTCTCTCTGCTCCTCCCCAACTTGTGCTTGCTCTTTCTCTCTCTCAAAATAAATAAACTTAAAAAAATTTTTTTAATTTAATCTTTTTTCACTTTTTGAGAGACAGAGACAGAGTGCGAGCAGGGCATGGGGAGAGAGAGAGAGGGAGACACAGAATCGGAAGCAGGCTCCAGGCTCCGAGCTGCCAGCACAGAGCCCGACGTGGGGCTCAAACCCATGAACCGCGAGAGAGATCATGACCTGAGCCGAAGTTGGACGCTCAACTGACTGAGCCACCCAGGTGCCCCAAACTTAAAAAAAAAATTTAAAACAAGAATTTAAGGCACTAAATCTGTATTAGAAAAAAAAGGATAGATTTCAAATAAATAATCTAAGCTTCTATCTTAAGAATCTAGAAACAGGGGTGTCTGGGTGGTTCATTCAGTTGACCAACTCTTGGTGTCAGCTCAGGTAATGATCCCAAGGTCTGGGATCCATGCTCAGTGTGGAGCCTGCTTGTGATTCTCTCTCTCCCTCTGCCCCTCCCCTGTTCATGCTCTCTAATACAAAATTAAAAACAAAACAAAAAAACCTAGAAATAGAGAAGTAAATAAAGCCAAAAATAAATATAAAAAAGTAAATATTAAAGAAACAGAGTAGAAATCAATGAAATTAGAAAACAAAAAAGCCAATGGAGAAAAATCAATAAAACCAAAAGATGGTTCCTTTGGGTTAAAAAAAAAAAAATCAACAAAACTGAAACACCTCTGCCAAACTAACCAAGGAAAATAAGAACAGACATAAATTAGCAAAAACACAAATCAAAAGGAAAATGTTACTACATACTCTTAGAAAACTGAAAGAAGACGAGCTTTAAGTTCCTGAATTTAAGTCACCATTCTATATGGGCTAAAGATAAAAGAAACACATGAACATATTAACAGAGGCAGAAAAAGATTTGACAAATTCAACATCCATTTATGATAAAAATGGTCAAAATACTAAGAATAGAAGGGAACATCATTAACCTTGCTAAGGGTATCTACAAAAAACCTACAGCTAACATCATAATGATTAAAGACTAAAAGCTTTCCCCTTATGATTAGAAACTAAGTAAGGTTATCTAATCATTCCTCTTAAACACTGTACTAGAGGTTCCAACCCATACAATAAAAAAAGCAAAGCAAAAAAATACATAATAGAAAGGAAGAAATAAAACTAGTTGCTGACATTACTGTGTATTTGAAAAACCCCAAGGAATATACAAAACAGTAAAAGAAGAAAAAAATATTCAGATATATCTAAAAATATTTGAGGGGCGCCTGGTGGCTCAGTTAAACATCCAATCCTTTGATTTCAACTCAGGTCATGATCTCATGGTTCCTCAGATGAAGTCCCAAGTCAGGCTCTGTGCTGACTGTGCAGAGCCTGTTTGGGGTTCTTTCTCTGTCTCTCTCTCTCTCTCTCTCTCTCTCTCTCTCTCCCCTTACCCTGTTCCCGCTCTCTCTCTCTCCCACTCTCAAACAAACATTCTGGGGCACCTGGGTGGCTCAGTCAGTTAAGTGTCCAACTTTGGCTCAGATCATGATCTCATGGTCCGTGGGTTCAAGCCCAGCATCAGGCTCTGTGCTGACAGCTCAGAGACTGGAGCCTGCTTTGCATTGTTTGTCTCCCTCCTTCTTTGCCCCTCCCCCTCTCGTGCTCTGTCTTCTTTCTCTCAAGAATAAACATTTAAAAATTTAAATAAACATTTTAAAAAATGTTAATATCTGAATAGAATTTATATATGGGGGGCCTGGGTGGCTCAGTCAGTTAGTGTCTGACTCTTGATTTAGACTCAGGTCATAATCTCATGGTTCATGAGTTCAAGCCCTGCATCCGGCTCTGCACTGACAGCGCAAAGCCTGCTTAGGATTCTCTCACTCCTCTGCCCTTCCTCTTGCTTGCTCTCTCGCTCTCTCAAAATAAATAAATAAACTTAA
This sequence comes from Panthera pardus, assembly GCF_024362965.1. NCBI lineage: Eukaryota > Metazoa > Chordata > Mammalia > Carnivora > Felidae > Panthera > Panthera pardus. Next base: position 57,530,965 of record NW_026526876.1, read on the forward strand.
AAAAAAAAAAAAAGAGGGGTGCCTTGCTGGCTCTATTGGTACAGCATGCAACTCTTGATCTCAGGGCTGAGTTTGAGGCCTGTGATGGGTGTAGAGATTACTTACAAATAAAATCCTTAAAAAAAAAAGAAAAGAAAAAATAAACATTAAAAATAATAATAAAATAAAAATTAAAAGTAAACTTTGCCTCATACCTTATAGAAAAATTAATTCAGGGGAGCCTGGGTGGCTCAGTTAAGTGTCTAACTCTTGATCTCAGCTTAGGTCATGATAACGTGGTTTGTGAGATCAAGACCCACACTGATAGCCCTGCTACCAGTGCAGAGCCTACTTGGGATTTTCTCTCTCTCTCTCCCTCTCTCTCTCTCTCTCTCTCTCTCTGCCCTCCCCACACTGGTACATGCATGTTCTCTATCTCAAAATAAATAAACAAAAAAAAAATTTTTTTAAGAAAAATTAATTCAAAATAGTCCATTTATCTCAATGAAAAAGTTAACACTTTATGTAAAACATTCAGATGAAACCACAGGAGAAAACTGTTGCAACCTAGGTTAGTCAAAGAGTTCTCAGATACAACACCGAAAGTGTTATCCATAAAAAAAAGGCAAAATTAATAATTTGAACTTCCCCCAAATTAAAAGCCTTTACTCTTGCAAATAAGACTTTTAAAATAATGAAATCAAGGGGCACCTAGCTGGCTCAGTCAGTGTAGCATGCAACTCTTGATCTCAAGGCTGTGAGTTCAAGCCCCATAATCGGTGTAGAGATTACTTAAAAATAAAACCTTAAAAAAATAAAAAATAAGCCACAGGCTGCTAAAAATTATTTTCAAATCATGTAACTGAAAAAGGATTTGTATCCAAAATATATAAAGAACTCTCAAAAGTCAATAATGGGATACAGGAATGCACACTTGGATGATCAAACTATAAAAAAATTTCCCAGAAGTTATTACCACAGTAAACGTCAGATAGTAGTTACTTTAGGAAAAAAGAGTGATTGTGATTGGGGTGAGACATAAGGAGGAACTTCTAGAATGACTGGTGAAGTTCTATTCTTGCCTTAGTGATTACATGGGAATTTTATTTCTAATAATAAATTAACCTATATGTTTGTTTTGTGAATTTTCTCCATCTGTTTGATTTTATAATAAAAGAATGAAAACAGAAATTATATATACTGTAGTTTTTGCAAAGAAGGCAATACACCAAAGTGGTATGAATTATATTTAGGTAGTTATGGCCAGTATTACAGACAACATTCACAAGTCAATACTTTCCTTATGTTCTAATTATCAACAATAATCATACATTCAACTTCCACAACCAGGAAAAAAGATAACAAAAAAATATCTAACATGTGTGCACGTTCTTTGGGCTGTTAGAAGATAGAAAAAAATGAAAATTAAAATAAATACAAATGTTAAAAATCCCTGAAACACTCCATTATACTGTTAGGCTAGAGTTTACAGTATACATTGCATAACTGCTTTTCTATACATCCTTAAATTCCCAAAAGTAAAGTACTTTATTATAAAAATGAGCACCATCTTGGTTGCCTTGCACACATTCAGAATATTGCTGCAACAGAGTCATCAATGTTAAAACTGACAAAGACATTTGATTTGAGTCTTGTCCATTTTAAAAATCTGTCAGGAGTAACTATAGAAAAATAAACAGCACAGAGGCGCTTTCACAGCAACCCTACTCATAAACTCCATAATTTCTGCAGAATGCTAAAAATGAATATTAGGCACATGAATAACTAACATAGAGGACTGATATAGCTAGATAAACTACAAGTCAGGCTTAAAAGATATAAATATCTACAATAAGTTCTTAAAGGTATTATTAAACTGTACATGCAATCTTCTTTTAAAAAAAGGCGGGGGGGGGGTGGGGGGGGCGCGCGCACCTGAGTGGCTCAGTCGGTTAAGCATCAGACTTCGGCTCAGGTCATGATCTCATGGTTTGTGAGTTCCAGCCCTGTGTTGGGCTCTGGGCTGACAGCTCAGAGCCTGGAGCCCACTTCAGATTCTGTGTCTCCCTCTGCCTGACCCTCCGCTGCTTACACTCTGTCTCTAGCATTGTCTCAAAAATAAATAAACATTTAAAATAAATTTTTTTAATTAAATAAAAAAACAAAACAAACAAACAAAAAAACCAGGGGCGCCTCCGTGGCTCAGTTGGTTAAAAGTATTCCACTCTTGGTTTCATCTCAGATCATGATCTTACAGTTTGTGAGTCCGGGCCCAGCACCAGGTTCTGTGCTGACACTGCGGTACCTGCTTGGGATTCTCTCTCTCCCCTCTCTCTCTGCCCCTACCCCCTTCTGCCCTCTTGCTCTCTCTCTCGCTCTCAAAATAAATACACTTAAAAAAAAAAACAGGCTGTTAGGTTATATTTTTTAAATATCTTATCTATTCTCAGAGGATAAATATCGTTAGAGTAACTGATATCCTTCTTACTAAAAGAGAACAGTAAAATGAAATTAACAGTCTTATAAACAGCAATTGAGATCTAATTTGTGCCTGGTTCTACAAAAATAGGCCAAGGAAGCCTATCATTTATTAGATTATTTAGGGTTGAATGTAAAAGACAAACAATTTTTGTAGGTGGTACCAGTTTGTTAATCCTAAAACATACATCTAAGAAAGCTGATTAAACTAGAATAAAAAATCCAATATAATTTATTTTAAAATCTCAGACCAAATTAGGATTTTGAGAATTAAGTAACTGTTCCACATTTGTAAAATATAGTCAAATAGCTGACAATAACATCAGTCAAAGCAAGAGAAAGAAGATGGGGGAAGGGTACTGATAATCAAAGCATATTCAGTATTACTTGAGGAATGCTCCTTGGATGAACAGTGATGATGTCATGCTATTCCATCTTTTAAGAACCTTCAGATTTTCACAAAAAGGACATTGTTGGTCTTAAGCAACTGCTTCGATACCATAAAGCCCTTTTCCCTACATCTGTTAATCAGAGGGCTCAGGCTTAGAAAACAGCCAACTCAGTCAAACATTCAATCCCTTTAGAGAAAGAAAAATTGCCCCCTTACTCAGTCTAATTGGAACAGGAACACATAAAATGAAATGGTAACTGATAAGGTTGCATAATTAAGGACCTTCTTGAAAAGAACATAACATTATCTCTGTTTAAAAATTAAAAAAAAAAAGGTAATATATGTATTTGGGGAACAAAAATTTTGAAAGGTAGAAAGAATTGACAAGAAAAACTAAGTCTCCCAAGTACACCTATTTCTATGTATCCTTGCATAGATTACCTGGGTGTGATTGTTAATAACCCTACAATGGGCCTCTAAGTGTTCAAGTGAAAAAATTACACTTCTCTGACTTTAAATCAAAAGCTGGAAATCATTAAGTTTAGTGAGGAAGGCATGTTGAAAGAAATGTTAACAGTGAGACCTTGTGTCAAACAGCTAAGTTATAAAAGCAAAGGAAAAGTTCTTGAAGTAATTGTTACTCCAGTGAACACATGAATGATAAGAAAGAGAAACTGCTTTATTGCTGATATGAAGAAAGGTGGTTTGGGTTTTTTTGTATACTATTTTTGCTTTTTTTTTTTTTTAAGTATAGTTAACATACATTACACAAGTTTCAGGTGTACAACATAGTGATTCAACAAGTCTATACATTAATCTATACTTACCACAAGTGTAGCTACCACCTGTCACCAAAGAACATTATTACAACACCACTGACTGTATCCTCTATGTAACATCCTTGATCCCTATGACTTACTCATTCCATAATTCGAAGCCTGTATCTCCCACTCTGGTTAACCCATTTTGTCTATTCCATCACCCCCTCCCTCTGGCAACTGCCAGTTTGTTCTCTGTATTTATGGGCTTGTTTCTGCTTTGTGTTTACTTATCTATTCGTTTGTTTTATGTTTTAGATTCCACATACAAGTTAAATCATATGGTATTTGTCTTTCTCTTATTTCACATAGCATTATACCTTCTAGGTCCACCTATGATGTCACAAAGAACAAGCTCTTACTCTTTTTTGAGGCTGAGTAATATCCTATTGTATACCAAATCTTCTTTATCCACGCATCTATCAACAGACACCTGGATTGCTTTCATATCTTGGCTATTGTAAATAACGCTGTAATAATCATAGGGGTGCATATATCTTTTCAAATTAGTGTTTTCATTTCCTCTGGGTAAATACCCAGTAGTGGAATTACTGGATCATGTGGTATTTCTAGTTTTAATTTTTTGAGGAACCTCCACACTGTTTTCTACAGTGGTTGCACCAGTTTACATTCCCACCAACTGCACAAGACTTCCTTTTTCTCCACATCCTCACCAACGCTCGTTATTTCTTGCCTTTTTTCATTTTTTTTTTTTAATTTTTAGTCATCTCTACACCCAGCGTGGGGCTCAAACTTACAACCCCGAGATCAAAGGTCGTATGCTCCACCAACTGAGCCAGCCAGGTGCCCCAATTTCTTGTCTTTTTGATGCTAGCCATTCTGACAGGTGTGAGGTGATATCTCATTATAATTTTGATTTGCATTTCCCTGATGATAAGTGATGTTGAGCATCTTTTCACGTGTCCATTGGCATGAGTATGCATGCCTTCCTTGGAAAAATGTCTATTCAGTTCCTCTGCCCATTTTAAATCAGATTATTTGGGATTTTTTGTGTTGAGTTGTATAAATTCTTTATATATTCTGGATATTAACCTGACATGGAGAAAGTTTTAGTGGTTTGGATAGAAGATCAAACCAGCAACAACATCCCCTTAAGCAAAAGTCTAATCCAGAGCAAGACCCTACCTCTCTTCAATTGTATAGTCTGAGAGTTGAGGCGGCTGCCGAAGACAAGTTTGAAACAAGCAGAGGTTGGTTCGTGATGTTTAAGGAAAGAAGCCATCTCCATAACATAAAAGTACAAGGTGAAGCAGCAACTGCTGATGTAGAAGCTGCAGCAAGTTATTCAGAAGATCTAGCTAAGATAATTAATAAAGGTGGCTACACTAAAAACAACAGATTTTCAGTGTCAAGTAAACAGTCTTATATTGGAAGATAATGTCTTCTAGGACTTTCATACTTAGGAGAAGTCAATGCCTGGCTTCAAAGCTTCAAAGGGCAGGCTAACTTTCTTGTTTAGGGACTGTTGAAGCTGGTGACTATAAGTTGAGGCAATGCTCATGGACTGTTCTGAAAATCCTAATGCCTTTAAGAAGTACGCTAAACCTACTCTGCCTGTCATCTATAAATGGAACAAAGCCTGGATGACAGCACATCTGTTTACAACATGATTTACTGAGTACTTTTAGCACATTGTTGAGATCTATTGCTCAAGGGGAAAAAAAAAAGATTCCTTTCAAATATTACTGCTCATTGACAATGCATCTGGTCACCCAAGTACATGGAGATATACAATGAGATTAATGCTGTTTTCATATCTGCTAATAATACAACATCCATTCTGCAGCCCCATGGACCAAAGGTAATTTCAACTTTTGAGTCTTAGATTTGAAAATACAATTTGAGGGGTGCATGGATGGCTCAGTCAGCGAAATATGTGACTCCTGATCAAGGGGCTGCAGGTTTTAGCCCCACGCTGGATTAAAAATTAAAATTTGGGGCACCTGGGTGGCTCAGATGGTTAAGCATCTGACTCTTGATTTGGATCAGGTCATGATCTCACAGTCCTGAGTCCAAGCCCCACATGGGGCTCTGTGGTGATGGTGTGGAGCCTGCTTGGGATTCTCCTCCTTCTCTCTCTGCCCCTATCCTGCTTGTACTCTCTCTCTCTCAAATAAAAAACTTTAAAAAAAAATGGGTTTTTTTAATTAAAAAACAAAAATTAAAAAAATAAAAATTAAATCTTTAGGGGTGCCTGGGTGACTCAGTAGGTTAAGTGTCTTTTTTTTAATTTTTAAAAAATGTTTGTTTATTTTTGAGAGATGGAGAGACACAGCATGAGCGGAGAAGTGGCAGAGAGAGGGAGACACAGAATCTAAAGCAAACTCCAGGCTTCACACTGTCAACACAGAGCCCAATGCAGGGCTCAAACTCACAAACCATGAGATCATGACCTGAGCCGAGGCTGGACGCTTAACTGATTGAAACACCCAGGTGCTCCTAAGCATCTGACTCTTGATCTCCGCTCAGGTATGATCTCATGGCAAGTGAGTTCGAGCCCCGGACCAGGCTCTGCGCTGGTGGGGAATCCCTGCTTGGGATTCTCTCTCCTTCTCTCTCTGCCCCTGCCCTGCTCACGCTTTCTCTCAAAATAAATAAATGAACTTAAAAAAATAAATAGGGGCGCCTGGGTGGCTTAATTGGTTGGGTGACCGACTTTGGCCCAGGTCATGATCTCACAGTTCGTGAGTTCGAGCCCCGTGTTGGGCTCTGTGCTGAAAGCTCGGAGCCTGGAGCCTGCTTTGAATTCTGTGTCTCCACCTCTCTCTGCCCCTCCCATGCTCATGCTCTGTATCTGTCTCTCAATAATAAATAAAACATTTAAAAAAATTTTTTAATAAAATATATAAAATCTTTAATAAATAAATATACAATTTGTAAAGCTATAACTGCCATGGATAGTGCCTGATGGATCTAGGCAAAGTAAACAAAACTTTCTGGAAAGGATTCATCATTGTAGATGCCATTAACAACATTTACGATTCATGGGAAGAAGTCAAAATATCAACATTAACAGGAGACTGGAAGAAGTAGATTTCAATCCTCATGAACGACTTTGAGGTGTTCAAGGCTTCAGAGAAGGAAGTAATGGCAGATGTGATGAAAATAGCAAGAGATTTAAATTTTGAAGTGGAGCCTAAAGATATAATTAAGTTGCTACAATCACATGATAAAATTTTAATGGTTGAGGAGTTCCTTTCTTATGGCTGAGCAAAGAAAGTAGTTCTTGAGATGGAATCTACTCCTATGGAAGATGCTAAGAAGACTGCTGAAATGACAACAAAGGATTTAAAATTTTCCACAGATTTCTCTGAAAAAGGAGTAGCAGGGTTTGACAAGACTTTAGACTTTTGACAAGACTGACTTTAGAGTTTTGAAAAATTAGTTTTGAAAAATTTCTACTCTGGGTACAATGCTATCAAACAGTACTGCAAACAACAGAGAAATGTTTATGAAAGGAAGAGTCCATCAACGTGGCAAACTTCATTGTTGTCTTAATTTTAAGAAAATGTCACAGTCCCCCTAACCTTCAGCAACCACCACCCTGCTCAATCAGCAGTCATCTACATAGAGGCAAGATCCTCGACTAGCAAAAAGATTACAATTTACTGAAACGTCAAATAGTGGTTAGCATTTTTTAGCAACAAGGTATTTTTTAATTAAGGTATGTACATTTTTAAGACATAATGCTATTGCAATATGTAGTAGACTACAAAATAGTTAAGTATATTTTTATATGCACAGGGAAGCCAAAAAATTCATTTGACTCATTTGATTTCAATACTCATTTCACTGTGGTGATCCAAACCAAGCCCACAATATCTCTGAGGTAATGCTGTATAAATGTTAGTACTATTAAAGGAAATTAGACTAAAATAATCAAATCATTTCAAATGTATCTTGTGACATATACAAATTTTCTTGTACATACAAAAACTATCTCCGGAAAGATACTTGGAAACTGGTAACATTGGTGGCCAATGTAAGGAAGAGACTCAAAAGCCTGAGACACAAAAATGAGAGGAAGACTTTTCACTATTTTGTATTTTTTGAATGGTGAATGTTTTACCTATTTAAAAACAAATGTTAAAAATTAAGGTAAGAGGGGCACCTGGGTGGTTCAGTTGGTTGAGCATCCGACTTCAGCTCAGGTCATGATCTCACGGTCCGTGAGTTCGAGCCCCGCGTCGGGCTCTGCGCTGACAGCTCAGAGCCTGGAGCCTGTTTCGGATTCTGTGTCTCCCTCTCTCTGCCCCTCCCCCGTTCATGCTCTGTCTCTCTCTGTCTCAAAAATAAATAAACGTTAAAAAAAAAAATTAAAAAAAATTAAGGTAAGAAATTCATTTTCTGGCCATAGCACTTACATGAAACTTAGTTCCAAATAAAGTTTAAGATTTTCATAATCTGCAATTCCACAAGCACTCACCTCTCTAATGTCCCCTCATCCCCAATCAACAGATATTCTGAGAACTAGAAAAACAACTGTATGATACAACCATTAAGAATTATTTACAGTACTTAGGAAGAATCTAAATGCTGACTGATAAGAGCTGCTCTTTCCAGTTGTTTCCCATTAATAAGATCATATAACACTTCTACTTGTCCATTCTTTCATTGTTTAATAATGCAACCACTAGTAAAGGAGGGCAAAGCAAATTACAGCACCGTGTTACAAATCAAAAAAAAATTTTTTTTAAGATTTTATTTTTAAGTAATCTCTACATCCAATGTGGGAGCTGAATTTACAAGCCCAGGATCAAGAGTTGCGTGATCTACCAACTGAGCCAGCCAGACACCCTGACACAAAATTCTTTTAATGTCTCCCACACATACACTTTGATTCCCTCAAGACTGGAAGCGTATAGACTAAAATGCTGACAGCTATTACATGAGTCCTAGAACGTATAGACTTATTTTCTTCATTTTGTTTCTTCATTTTGCTTTCTTCATTTTTAGTTAGTTCTTTCAACGAATGCAGTTTGTAAGAATTTTTACAATGCAAATAAAAAACATTAGAATTTCAATGATTCTTCAAAGTGCTAGAAACTTGCCAGGTAGGAATGATGCAGAAATTTAAGTTTTAGTATAACTCAAAATCTACAAGTGTTACAACTTTGCAGAGGAGATTTATTTTCATTTAGATTTTTCAAAATTTCTTGCATACACTGAAAACCATTCTTTTTTTTCTTTTTTTGAGGCAGAGACAGAGTGTGCACAGGGGAGATGGGGAGACGCGGGGCTCGATCTCACAACCCTGGGATCATGACCTGAATTGAAATCAAGAGGCAGATGCTCAACTGACTGAGCCCCCAGGCACCCCTGAAAAATATTCTTATAAAAAATTACTGGGTCAAAGATTTGGAGGGAAGAAAAAAGACTACCAAACTATTTAGATATCTACAATTCCATATTAACAAATTTTAAAATCTCACAAAGATGATAATCTGTCAAAATGGAAATTAGTTGAAAAACTAACCTGCATTCTTCAAAATATCATGAAAGACCAAAAAGACCAGGGAAATGTTCCAGAAGTTAAAGAAAACCAAAGACATATGACAAATAAATGCAATGTAGGTCCTCGATTGGGGGGAAAATCCATCCTTAAAAGACATCATTGTGACAAACTAGAAAAACCTGAATATGGGCTGTATATTTGATAAGAGTATTGTACTGTTAAAATTCCTGTGGCACTTTTATTGTGTTTAGTGAGACAATGACCTTGTTCTTATGCAATAAATGCGTAAGTATTTACAATCACGTCTGCAATGAACTCAAATAGTTCAGGGGAATCAAGTCAGTATCTATGTAATACAGCGATAGTTACATACGTTAGCAACTGGTGAATGTTCGTAAGGAGTACAATGGGTATTCACTGCACAATTCTAGCAACTTTCCAATCTATCTTATATTTCTCAAAATAAAAAAGTTAGGAGATGGGGGCAACGCAGCTGGGGCGCCTCCTAGGGATGCAGACTACCACTATCATACCGGAGCTGCCCACTCTGGAGGATCCGAAAAGCGCAGGAGGTAAAAATGACAGTTCTGTGCTTAAAGCTGCTGCCCACCTCTATGGAGCTCAGGGTGATAAACCCAACAAAGACTTCATACTCCAGGGACAATTGGCTGGCTCAGGCAGTGGAGCATGCTGATCTCAGGGCTGGAAGTATGAGCCTCAGGGTGGGTGTAGAGATTACTTACAATCTTAGGGGTGCCTGGGTGGTTGAGTCAGTTAAGTGGCCTATTCTTGATTTCGGCTCAGGTCATGATCTCACAGTTGTGAGATTAAGCCCAGCGCAAACAGTTCCAAAGTATTCAGTATTGAGTGGGCATGGAGCCTGTTTAAGATTCTCTTTCTCCCGGGGCGCCTGGGTGGCTCAGTCGGTTGGTCTGATTCTTGGCTTTGGCTCAGGTCATGATCTCATGGTTCAGGAGTTCAAGCCCCAAGTCAGGCTCTTTGCTTGACAGCCTGGAGTTTGGAGACTGGAGCCTGCTTCAGATTCTGTGTCTCCCTCTCTCTCTGCCCCTCACCTGCTCATGCTCTGTCTCTCTCTCTCTCAAAAATAAACATAAAAAATAAATAAATAATTTTCAGAAAGATTCTCTTTCTCCCTCTCCCTTTGCCCCTCCTCCACGCACACTCTCTCAAAAAAAAAAAAAAAAAATAGGGGAAGAAAGAAAAGCTAATAACTATTTAAACAACATGAAAAAAGAATGTACACCGATCTGCATTTCAGGAAAGCAATGCAGCGCTAGATATCAATATAAAAATATACTCCCGCCCTTTAACTCAACTCTACCTCTGGAAACTAAAAAAATAATCATAACAAATATGTTCATAATAGCATTATTTTTAAGAGCTAAACAGCTAGAAACAATCTAAAGGTCTATTGCTAGAGAAATGAGTAAATGAATCCATATGATGAATTTCTGTAAGCCATTTTAAAAATTCCAGTTTCATTCAAGGAGTATTAATGGCATGAGAAGGTGGCCACAATAAAAGCTTTAATAAACTGTACAATGCAATTTTCAAAATACACATAAGTGACATTTATTATGTCCTAAGTACTATATTATTTTTTTTTCTTGTCAAAGATATACACACTGGATGAACTATTTTTATTTTTATTTATTTGGGGGGGGGTTAACATTCTTTATTTTTTTCTTAATATATGAAATTTATTGTCAAATTGGTTTCCATACAACACCCAGTGCTCATCCCAAAAGATGCCCTCTTCAATGCCCATCACCTCCCCTCCCCTCCCTCCCACCCCCCATCAACCTTCAGTTTGTTCTCAGTTTTTAAGAGTCTCTTATCTAAGCACTATATTAAGTACATTACATCCATTATTTAATTTATCCTCTTATAGGCATTTGTTTATTTTTGAGAGAGGGACAGAGACAGCGAGCAGGAGAGGGGCAGAGAGCAAGGGAGACACAATCTGAAGCAGGCTCTTGGCTCTGAGCTGTCAGCACAGAGCCTGACTCAGGGCACGTATCCATGAACCCTGAGATCATGACCTGAGCTGAAGTCGTTGACTGACCCACCCAGGCGCCCTATAAAGGCACTATTAAGTGCCTCTTAAATAGAGATGTTATGAAGATTCAGATTTTTCACTTAGTAAAGCAACTGGCACACAGCAAACAGTAGTATTTACTTTTATATCCTCATATTACAAATTTTGAAACTCAAGATTCAGAGAAATAAATTTGCTAAAATCACATAGCTAATAAGTGATGGAACAGAAATCTGAACCTATGGGATTTAATTCTAGAATCTTTCCATTCTTAACTACTACACTCTACATGGTCTGTACATTAAAAATACAGAGAAGTAGCGGCACCTGTGTGGCTCAGTCAGTTAAGGGTCCTACTTCAGCTCAGGTCATGATCTCACAGATCTTGAGTCTGAGAGCCACATCTGGCTCTGTGCTGACAGTGTGGAGTCTGGAGCCTGCTTTGAGTTCTGTGTCTCCCTCTCTCTCTGCCCCTCCCCTGCTTACACTCTCTCTCTCAAAAATGAACAGACGTTAACACAAAAAAATTTTTTTAACAATAAAAAAATAAAAATAAATACAGAGAAGTAACAGTAAAGGAAATACACCAAAACAGTGATATCTCTAGGTGGTAAATTCAGTGATGGCTTTTATCTTCCAAATATTCTATATCTATATATGAATTATCTTTAAAACTATTTTTTCCAGAGAACTTTAAAATAACAGTAAAACAGCACTTGGCTAGCTGGCTCAGTTGGTGAAACATGCAACTCTTGATCTCAGGGTTGTTAAGTCTGACCCCACTTTAGGTATAGGGGTTACTTAGAAAGAAAAATCTTACAAAAAAAGCTTACAAAAATAAATAAAATATTAGTAACACAGAAACCGACATTACAATACCTACAAGATATAAAATCTTCATCAAAAGCTTAGTCTTGTCCAGTATCACAATACTTTTAAGAGTGGCAATATTTTCTGATAAAGGGAAACTACTGCTCTAAATTCAATAAACAAAATCTAATAATCTGAGAATAGCTTTAACTTAAAGAAATATTAGTCAGACCTCTTCTGTTTTTCAAGAAAATTTAAAGTGAATAGTTAAAATATACAATATGCCTGAATGTATAAAGTAATGCTATGCTGATTTATCAGCACAGCATCAAATGACTATGATGGAGAAATGAAGAAAAAAACACATTTCGCTTCTGGTATAACTAATCCCACTGTACATCTACAGTAACTTGGGTAATTGTAGTTTAGGTAAGTCAAGAATAATTCCGTTATTAACAAAAGGAAGGAAATATGTAACTTCAATATTCAAACTAGATTGCTCTTAAATTGTCATTTTAGATTTAGATTAGCCTTTTTTGGCCCTCTTTTTCCCTAGTCTCTTATCAGGGTATATTCTTAGTTCTGCCATTATCCAAGGAGAACTGTCCTAACATACTTGTCTTAATTGCTTTCTAGATTGAAGAATATTTTCACATTCTTTTATTAGCTCTACTGACAGCCAAACTCTATTTACATTCTTTTTTATTACCAGTGATTCAAGAGATAACAACTATGATAAAGCCCTGAAAAAGTACCAATCAGCTATGCTATTAGGGACAAAATAATGGACACCTCATTTATTTACTATACAGAAAGTTCAAAGGTACTATAAAGCTATGTATTTGACATCTCCACTTTAATATCTCAAAGGCACTTCTAACTCAACATAGTCTAATCACTCAAACTAATCATTCTGTGACTATATAGAACAGTGAGCCAACCTAATATATTCAATTCAGCAGTTCAGAAACCTAAGAGTTATTTTTCAACAACTCCCTTTCCTTCACCCATAACCTAATCCATCATCACATTTTGTAGATCTGTCCTCCTAAATCTTTCTCAAATTGACCCACTTTCCTACATCTCCACATTTTCCTTCTTATTCCACCTAGGCTACTACTTTATCTCATTTGGGCTGCCTTACTATAACAACTTCCTAAATAGTGCCATTGCATCCACTCGTGGCCCTTCTCCAATCCATTTGGTCTACTGCAACTAGAATGACCTTTCAAAATGCAAATCTGATTACGTCATTCCCTCTACTTAAGTGTTCGATCCCTTTACATTGTATTTTAGTTGGAACAAAAATCATTAACATTAAAGGAATTACATTATCTGGTCCCACCCTACCTCGCTAGTTTCAACTCCAACTTCCTGTGCTCTGATGACACAGACCTCTCAGTTTATTGTCATGCTCCTTTTACCACAGAGCCTTGAACACACAGTAACTAAAAACACAGGTTCTAGAATTATAATATCTAAATCCCAAAACTGGATCTGCCAACATACCAACTCTTGGCAGTTAACTTATTGGGCAAGCAACTTAATTTCTCTGACCTCAAATTTTTCACAACTCTACAATAGGGGAAATGGTAATACCTATGTCATTTTGTGAGGGTTAAATGAATTATGTGTAGAGAACATAGTGCTCATAACCAGTAAGCACTTCATGCCAAATTCCTCTACTTTTTTTTTTAATGTTTATTTATTTTGAGAAAGAGAACACATATGTATGGGAGAGGGGCAGAGAGAAAGGGAGAGAGAATCCCAAGCAGGCTCCATGCTGTCAGCACAGAGCCTGACTCAGAGCTCAATCCCACGAACGATGAGATCATGACCTGAGCTGAAATCGAGAGTCAGACACTTAAACCAACTAAGCCACCCAGGTGCCCCCCTTTTTTTATTATTTTTATTTACTTAAAATTTTTAATTCTGTGTCTCCCTCTCTCTCTGCCCCTTCCCCACTCACACTGTCTCTCAAAATAAAATAAAGACATTAAAAAAATTTTTTTAAAAAGTCTGTCTCTTGGTTTGTGTCTCTACTTTTTTTTCCTTTGCTTATTTTGTTCCTTAAACTTCACATATGAATGAAATCATGTTATTTGTCTTTCTCTGACTTATTTCACTTAGCATTATACTCTCTAGCTCCAACCATGTTGTTGCAAATGGCAAGATTTCATTCCTTTTCACTGCTGAATAATATTCCATTGTATATATATACCACCTCTTTTTTATCTATTCATCTATCAATGAACACATAAGCTGCTTCCATAATTTAGCTATTATAAATAATGCTGCAATAGGGGCAGCATTAGTCAGTTAAGCACCTGACTTTGACTCAGGTCATGGCCTCACAGATTGTGAGTTCAAGCCCTGCATCAGACTCTGCTGACAGTGCAAAGTCGGCTTGGGAGTCTCACTCTGTCCTCTCTGTCCCTCCCTTACTCGTGCTTGCTCTCTCAAAATATATAAACTTTTTTTAAAAAAATAAATATATAAGTAATGCTGCAATAAACCTAGGGGTGCATTAGTCTGAATTAGTGCTTTTGTGTTTTGGGGGCAAATATCCAGTAGTGCGATTACTGGATCATAGGGTACTTCTAACTTTTTTTTTTTTTTAAGTTTTATTTAAGTAATCTCTATGCCCAATATGGGGCTTGAATTCATGACCCTGAGATCATGAGTCATGTGCTCTTCCAACTGAGCCAGCCAGGCACCCCTATTTTTAACTCTTTGAGAAACCTGTGTACCATTTTCCACAGCTGCTGAACCAGTTTGCATTCCCGCCAACAGTGCACTAGGGTTCCTTTTCCTCCATATCCTTGACGACACTTGTTGTCTTTTTGATTTTAGCCATTCTGACAGGTGTGAGGTGCTATCTCATTGTAGTTCTGATTTGCATTTCCCTGATGAGAAGTGATGTTGAGCATCTTTTTATGTGTCTGTTGACCATCTGTATGTCTTCTTTGGAGAAATGTCTGTTCATGTCTCCTGCCCTTTTTTTTTTTTTTGTAAGCTCTACACCAAACATCGGACTTAAACTCATGACCCTGAGATCAAGAGCTGTATGCTCTACCAACTGAGCCCACCAGGCACCCCTCTTCCACCTATTTTTGAATTGGATTATTTGGTTTTGGGGTATTGAGTTGTATCAGTTCTTTATACATTTTTGGATACTAACTCTTTATCAGATATGTCATATGCAAATATCTTTTCTCATTCAGTAGGTTGCCTTTTAGTTTTGTTGATTGTTTCCTTTGCTGTGCAGAAGCTTTTTATTTTGATGTTATCTAAACTCCTCTACTTTCTTCAATCTCTGGTTATCATCTCCACTGGGAAACTTTTCCCACCCTAATTCTTCCAGGCAAAGTGTGTGTGTGTGTGTGTGTGTGTGTGTGTGTGTGTCTGTGTGTGTGTGTGATGCTTCCATAAGGTTTGCTTATACCCAGTTAGCACTCATCTGACTGCTCTGAATTGTTTACCGATCTCACCCAACGACTTACTGAGCTCCTTAAAGGCAGAAGCTATCTTATTAATCTTTGATCTGATATACCTAATACAACATCTCTCATAGCAGGCATTCAAGAAATGTAAGAGTCAATACAGAAATCAGGTAAACAATGAAAAATATGGTTTTAATACAAGAATTGTGACAGTAAATAAAAACTCTTTATGTACAGTTATGTTTTTTCAAAGTGTAGTCCACAGCCACCTGCATAAAAACTGCCTAGTATTTTTTTTTTAAATGCATACTCCTGGGCCCTTCATCAAACCTATATATATCTACAATTTTTCATAAACATTTTTTGGTAAACCAAAGGTTGGGAATTGTTGGATTAGAATAAATAATGAGACCTTACACAATTACTAAATGTAAATTTAAGAAAATGAATAATACAAAAAAAAAAAAAAAAGAAAATGAATAATACAATAGTCAAATATTACAATTCAAGATCCTTAAAAGTAATGAAGTCATTTAGTAGAACCTACTTTTGAATCAGAGTCAATTATTTGTAAGTCAAGGCTACTGGTACATTGTGTTCAACATTTCTGAATAGGAGAATCCAAGAGATAAAATACAACTGTCTTAAGATTATTTCCAATAGGATATTCTCCTTAACCTAGTATGGAAGTGAAAAGGGGCAACAACTTAAAAATATAAACAATTTAACATTTTTCAAATCATGCCCAAACCTGAGAAGCACTAATAAGCAACAAAAAATGAACTACTTAGATTACAGTAAAATTTTAGTTTAATAGTATAATTCACTCTGGAAATATGCTTTTAAGGGGCACCTGGGTGGCTCAGATAAGCGACCTACTTCAGCTCAGGTCATGATCATGCGGCTTGTGAGTTCGAGCCCCGCATCGGGCTCTGTGCTGACAGCTCAGAGCCTGGAGCCTGCTTAGGATTCTGTGTCTCCCTCTCTCTGCCCCTTCCCCAGCTCACACTCTGTCTCTGTCTCTGTCTCTGTCTCTCTCTCTCTCTCCCTCACTCCCTCAAAAATAAACATTAAAAAAATTAAAAAAAAAAAAAAAGAAATATGCTTTTAATCCAAAGCACTTAGGTATATCAAAGCAAATTTCCCCATAAGAAATAGTGGAAACTCAGATGATTAATTCCACAACCCAAAAATACTCATATAAAAATGATTTCCAATACTATAATACAAAATAATAAAGAAAATACAAAATATAAAGAAAAATAAACAAATTAACCTGCACTTATATTTGAAAACCTTCATGGCTGGTGTGAGGTAGACATGGGAGAGAAGGGTTACTGTGTAAGACGACTTTCACTATCACTGACAGAATCACTGCTATCTATTGGTTCAGTAGAATCTTTCTCTGCACAGGGGCCATTGTATACACTCGCATGGATGTTCATATAGTACAGTATTAATAAACTTGTTATATACTGTATTTAATGTAACTGGCAATAAGGCAGTAGAGGAAAGGGTCTATATGTGTAGGCAGCCTGACCTAGAATGAAGCAAAGCATTCCTAAGCTTACTCCTGTATGCAAATGCAAAGGACTGTCTGTCCGTAGGTGCTTTGAAGTGACAAAAAATACACTAGTGCCAGTTGTGGGCACCTTCCAAAGTTCTGAAAAATCACTGATTTCTGCCAAACACCTCAGCCTGAGACCGAGCATCCAAAAATGGGAGACAATCACTCATGGTCCCACAGCAAGAGACAGAGAGAGACAGAGAGAGACAGAGAGAGACAGAGAGGGAGGGAGGGAGGGAGAGGGAGAGAAAGAACCACTGGCTCAGCTGTGATCATGTGACATTCAGCACTGCATACTTACTACTCGAATTGCAAGACATTGCTTGTTTATTGAGTTAAAATTTATTAGAAATGCTTGCTCGTCTTTCAGAACACTCACCGAACAAGTTACTGGCAATCCAAAGTTTAACTGTATTTAGGATATATCTGTTCTCAATTATCTTCATCATAAATTCTACTAGATTAATCTACTTCAAGTTACATTTCTAAGCTTCGTGTCCTCCCTAATATTCCCAAAATGAACAGTTTAACAATACAAATGTTTTGGACTTTCCTTTCAATCATTACATAACTAAATAGAGAATCTGTTAACTAGTATTTACAGAGAAAATGAGTCAAAACACAAACCCTACCTTTTTGTCATTTTTTGTTCAAATAGAAGAAAAAGCTCTTGTGAGTTTCCCCAAATCTCAATATATAGTTTTCCTTTAATGCTAAAGTTACAAGATAAAAATTGAATTTTTTTTACTGTCAACAAGATCTGGTGTATTGATTAGATCTTAAAATCTCTTTCAAAATAAAAAGTATACTGTATGACAGATATAAACAGACTCAGAAAATTAAAACTACAAAATTAAAATTAGATATCCTTTAAGTCAATATTTACATTATGGAGAAGGGCCTGAAGGGTTCAGTGGTTGCCTAAGGTCACACTTAATAACAGACATGGAATTAAAAATCTAAATTTACTAAATGCATGGTAATATCCTGAATTGGATCCTGGAATAGGAAAAATGACCTCAGTGGGAAAATCTGGATAAATCTGAATAAAGTCAATAATTTACAGTTTCATATCAGTATTAACTTTGTAATTCTGACAAATAGAACACTCTTACATAAAATGTTAACATTAGAGGAAGTTGGGTGAAAGGTACATGAGAACTGCACTAGCTATAATTTTTCTGTAAGTCTAAAATTATAAAATAAATATAAAAGGCTTACTTAAAAAACTCTAAATCTAAAACTAATTTCTTTTTTTTTTTAAGTTTATTTATTTTGAGAGAGAGCATGCCCACAAGCAGGGGAAGAGGAAAGAGAGAGGGAAAGAGAGAATCCCAAGCAGGCTCCGTGGTGTCAGCACAGAGCCTGACTTGGGGCTCGATCCCATGAACCCTGAGACCATGACCTGAGCTGAAATCAAGAGTTGGAGCCTCAACTGACTGAGCAACCCAGGAACCCCTAAATCTAAAACTAACTTCTAATCCAGAATGTTTCCTTTCTGTTTGCATAAAATTCGCTAAACAGAAAGGCATTAGATTCTAATACTGTGTATTCAGAGGGAACAACATATAGCACCTCCTTATAGCTTATAACAACATATAAGCACCTCCCAACCAAATACAATCAAAAGAAATCCTCCCTGTTTTTCTGCTTAGCAAGAAAATCTTGTTATATTCCAGGCATTTTGCTTATTTTATTGAATTGTCACAACTGCCCTAAAATAATTATCAACCTAAATTATACCTGAGGTTCAGAAAAGCTAAGTAATTTGCCTACTATCACATGGTTTTCACTATACCTCATCATTGACTTTTTGCCAATCACCTAGTACTTTTAGGATCATGTGTATTTGAATGAGTAAGAAGCATTTGTTACTAAATTTTAAAAATTCTACCTCCACAGTGTTCTTCATTTCCAAACCCTTACTGCCAATCACATAGCCACTACTTTTTGTTGAGGTCTCTGTCACCTCTTGTCTGGTCTAGAGAAAAAAGCCTCCCAAACAAGCATTCTAATCTCGTCTTTCCCCCTTAATCCATTATGACATACACCCATAGTCATATGGGCCTCCCAGAATGTATACCCACATTTTAGTAAAGGTACGGATTTCCTTCTGGGAAATAACCTCTCCTCTGCCTAGACAAAACTATGTATAAATATGCCTAGCTCTGGAGCGCCTGGCTGGCTCAGTCAGTGGAATGTGCGACTCTTGATCTTGAGGTTGTGAGTTTGAGCCCCATGCTGGGTGTAGTGAGAACTTAAAAAAATTAAATCCAAAAGAAATAAATATGCTACTTCTGCTCTTACAGATGATTGGACATGAACCAAGCTAAGCCAACCCCACTCTCTGTTTTCAGAGTCTGGAATCTTGAGCAAAATGAAAAAAGTTTGGGGGGAAAATGGATGGCACTAATTTATTCTGGTGGCCTCCTGTTTAGAATGTCAATTCATTCCTGATATCAAGATCCCAAGAACTGTCCCAGACTGGCTCTCTAGCCTTCCTTTTGAGTCTATGAGCAATTTAGTAGCCTTACAATGACTTTCATTTCTCCATAAGATAGTCACCATCACTTTTCTGCTTGCAAACAAAGACCATAATGAATACAGCACTCTTGATTCATTTCAGATCTCTAAAGCACCTCGAAAGTATCACTCAATCCTCCTGTTCAAAAACTTCAAATGAACCCACAAATTTTCACTATTATAATCTTCTCCAGGGTGACTTTTCAGAGTTCTCCCAACTTGGGTCCAATTGATACTTGTGAGCTTATTTCTCACCAATGACATCATGTATATTAGGGCTATTTTCTTCACTTGGAATGCTATCCGCACCATCTCTGCCTACAAATCTTATCCACCCTTCTAAATATACTTCAATTATTATCTTGTATGTAAATTCTTCATCAATTCCACTAACACAATAAGATACTGTAGAAAAATCCTCATGCAACTTTGTATCTATTTTATTACATATTCTGCATTCACTTACTACTGTATGAGTTATATTCTTCCACTGACCCCACTAACTCTTCCAAAAGGCAAAAGAAAGAGTGGAAATACGTCAAGTATGTGCTGACACAATTCAATCAAAAATAATACTACCAGGGACACCTGGCTGCCACAATCAGAGGGGCACACAACTCTTAGTCTCACGGTCATGAGTTCCAGCCCCATGTTGGATGTAGACATTACTTAAATAAATAAAACTTAAAAAAAAAAAAAAAAAGAATATCACAATATTGGCTATTCATATTATGACAAAATTTAAGCCAATCAAACCGTTTTGAAACTTGGTATATGCAATTTCAGGATCAACTTCTGTTTCTGAGCGATGATAGAGTAATTGGGACAGGATTTATATTCCTGTCATAAGATCTGAAAAGCTGGAAAAATATAAAATTCCTTTTTAGACACTGCACAAGAGGCAGTACATGACCACAATCTCTGCTAGAAGTGAAACAAGGTAAGTTCTAGGGTTACTGGCTTTCTACCTAGAAACACTTTCTAGAATGCAGTATAGGCAAAGAGATTCCAAGAAAAGCACAGCAGTCTCTGAGCAAAGAAGACAAATATCAGGGGTGCCTGGGTGGCTCGACTGGTTAAGCATTCGACTCGTGGTTTTGGCACAGGTCATAACCTCATGGTTCTTGAGTTCGGGTCCCATACTGGGCTCAGTGCTGACAGTGTGGAGCCTACTTGGGATTCTCTCTGCCCCTCCCCTGCTCACAGTCTCTCTCCCTCTCTCAAAATAAATAAATTTTAAAGTTATTTAAAAAAAAAAAAAAAAAAGGACAGATCAGAGTTTAGGAAGGCCAAGCCAACTGAAATAGAGAAAGTAGACTTTCTGGAGAAAGAATTTCAGAACTGTTCAGCAGATGCCTTCCAGTATCTCTGGCTGAATACAAAGCTGCACATGCACAGGTTTCCTGAAACTCCGTAAGGCCAGGCAAAGAACAACTACGGGGGAGCTAAACTCCCAGAGGTCACACAGGCTAGAAGATGGTCTCAGTTCCAACTCAACCATGGTGGAGAATCCTTAGAGACTTAGAGAACTCAGTAGAGTCCCCAAAACGGTCATAACTTACCAGCAGAGCTAAATTAGCATTCCTGAAGGGATTAAGGCAATCCACAAGCAAGTGCCCATCAAGACAAAGTGTAATGTTCTTTAAAAGCAAAAAATTCAGAATAAAAAAAAAAAAAAGAGGGGAGAACATACTAAACTCAATCAAAAATTAAAAGATATACCAAAAACTGCTGACTTCAGCAGTACATATACTAAAACTAGAATGACACAGAGATTAGTAAGGTTCATATGCAAGGATGACATGTAAATTTGTGAAGTGTTCCATATTTTTAAAAAAAGGAAAAACTGCAGGGACATCTGACTGGCTCAGTCAGTGGAGCATGTGATTCTTGATCTTGGGGTTGTAAATTCAAGCCCCATATTGGATGTAAAGATTACTTAAAAATAAAATATTTTAGGCAAGCCTGGGTGGCTGACTCAGTTGAGTGTCCAACTTTTAATTTCAGCTCAGGTTATGATCTCACCGTTTGTGGGTTCAAGCCCAATGTCAGGCCCCATGCTGACTGTGCAGAGCTTGCTTTGGATTCTCTCTCTCCCCCTCTCTCTCTCTCTGCCCTTTCCCCACTCTCACACACATGCTCCCTCTCAAAATAAATAAACTTAAAAAAATTAAAATAAAATAGAATCTGTTAAAAAAGAAAAAGACATACCAAAAAAACCAAGAAATGCTATCCATAACTAACAGAAAACTTGGTCAACAAAAACAGATCTCAGAAAGAGAAATTAGCAAAAAAGAGCATTAGTTATTCTAAATATCTACAATCATTTAAATAAAAACATATACAAAACAAAGAGAGAAAGAAGAAAGGAAAAAAACAACATACAGCAAAATGGAACTTCAAAAGATGAAAAATACAATTCAGAAATCAAAAAATACACTAGATGGGATTAATATGACATAGGACAGTGAAGAAAACACATAAATTTTTAAAAGATCTATTAATATGGAGACATGAGAATAAAAAAACCATATAACAGCACAATTAAAAAAGAAAAAATGTGTAGGATCACAGTGACTGTGGGACAATATTAAATGGTCTAACATATATGCAACTGGAGTACCACATAAGAAGATGAACTAAAAAATTATTAGAAGAAATAATGACCAAAAATTTCTTAATTTTGATGGAAACTTTAATCCCACAGATTCAAGAAACTCAATAAACACCTCCAGGATAACCTCAAATCAAGATGAAGGTACACTATAGTCAATTTATTGAAAAACCAATAATAAAAAACCTTATGACTAGTCAGAGAAAAGACATATTTCCTACAGAAAAAAAATAATAAGAATGTAGAATTCACATCTAAAACTGTCATGTCAAAAACATATCAGCATGGCGGTGCCTCGGTGGCTCAGTCAGTTGAGCTTCCAACTTCAGCTCAGGTCAGGATCTCAGGGTTCGTGGGTTTAAGCCCCGGCAATGGGCTCGCTGCTGTCAGCACAGAGCCCACTTCGGATCCTCTGTCCACCCCCGCCCCCTTCTCTCTGTCCTTCCCTGGCTTGCATGCACACTCTCTCCCTCAAAAAATAAACAAACATTAAAACATATGCCACAATCCTAAATGCATATGCACCTGATAAAACTTCAAAATACATGAAGAAAAACAGACAAAACTTTAAAAAGACAAATGAGGGGCACCTGGCTCAGTTGGTTGAGTGTCCGACTTTGGCTCAGGTCATGATCTCATGGTTTGTGGGTTCGAGCTCCGCATCAGGCTTCCTGCTGACAGCATGGAGCCTGCTTGGGATTCTGTATCTCCCTCTCTCTTTGCCCCTCCCCTGCTTGCGCTCTTTCTCTGTCTCTCAAAAGTAAATAAACATTTAAAAAAAATTTTTTTAATTAAGAACATAAAAAGACAAATGAAAAATTATACTTAACATTCCAAAATTACTCTCTATAACTGAACAAACAAGTACAGAAAATCAATAAGGATACAGAAACTTAACACTCAAATAATTTGACCTAATTCACATTTATAAAGCACTCCATCTAACAAAGAATGCACATTCTTCTCAAATGCTTATGTAACATTAACCAAACCAGACATACACCCAGCCATAAAACAAGTCAAAACAAGGTGCCTGGTTGGCTTCATCAGTGAAGCTTGCAGCTCTTGACCTTGGGGTTGAGTTTCAGCCCCCTATTAGGTGTAGAGATCACTTAAAAAACAAAATCTTTAAAAAAAAAAAAAAAGTCTCAACAGGAGTACCTGGGTGGCTCAGTCAGTTAAGCATCCAACTTCAGCTCAGGTCAGGATCCCACAGTCCATGAGTTAGAGCCCCATGTGAGGCTCTGTGCTGACAGCTCAGAGTCTGGAGCCTGCTTTGGATTCTGTGCCTCCCTCTCTCTCTGCCCCTTCCCCACTTGTGCGTTCTCTCTCTCTCTCTCTCTCAAAAATAAAAACATTAGGGGCGCCTGGGTGGCTCAGTCGGTTAAGCGGCCGACTTCAGCTCAGGTCATGATCTCGCGGTCCATGGGTTCAAGTCCCGCGTCAGGCTCTGTGCTGACAGCTCAGAGCCTGGAGCCTGTTTCGGATTCTGTGTCTCCCTCTCTCTGACACATTCCCCCCCAATCCTCCCCCATTCATGCTCTGTCTCTCTCTGTCTCAAAAATAAATAAACATTAAAAAAAAAAGTTTTTTAAAAAAAAATAAAAACATTAAAAATAATTTTAAGGAAAAAAAAAAGTCTCGACAAATACAAAAGAATTAAATTCATACAGAGTGTATTCTCTGACCACACAGAATTAGAAACTAAATCAGGAACGTTCCTAAATATTTGGAAATTAAACAACACAATTCTAAATTTTTTTTTTAACGTTTATTTATTTTTGAGACAGAGAGAGACAGAGCATGAACGGGGGAGGGGCAGAGAGAGAGGGAGACACAGAATCGGAAGCAGGCTCCAGGTTCTGAGCTGTCAGCCCAGAGCCCACGCGAGGCTCGAACTCACGGACGGCGAAATCGTGACCTGAGCTGAAGTCGGACGCTTAACCGACTGAGCCACCCAGGTGCCCCAAAACAACACAATTCTAAATAACATATAGTGGGGGTACTGAAGCCACTGTCACCAAGTCTAGATCTAATGCCACACATGTGCGCACCACCTGGCCTAACAAGTACCCTCAATTCCTTTTGGTTCTAAATCCAATGTGGCAATTCTCAAGGATCAGCTTGGGAGGGAGGGAGGGAGGGAGGGAGAGAGGGAAGGAAGGATGGAAGGAAGGAAGGAAGGAAGGAAGGAAGGAAGGAAGGAAGGAAGGAAGGAAGAAAGGAAGGCAGGCAGGCCATAACCCCAAGAGTAAGATTACAGTTTTTTGAGTTGGTGCTGTTGGCATGGCCTGTGCCATCAGTCTCTTTTTCTATTTTAGAGAGATAGAGTTTGTGAACGGGTAGAGGGGCAGAGGGAAAGAGAAAGAGAATCTTAAGCAGGCTCCACTCTTAGCACGCAGCCCCACAAGGGGATCGATCTCACAACTGGAAGATCATGACCTGAGCAGAAACCAAGAATTTAACCAGGGTCCTGCCATCAGTCTCTCAATGAAGGACTTGGAAAATGAACTTGCTCTTACTGATATCATGAAAGACAAACTGAAGGGACAGATGATGGATCTCCAACACGGCAGCCTTTTCCTTAGAACACCAAAAACTGCCTCTGGTAAAGACTGTAACATGACTGCAAACTCCAAGCTGGTTATTATCACAGCTGTGGCCTATTAGCAAGAGACTGTCCAGCGTAAAGCAAACATATTTAAATTCATCATTTCTAATTATTGTAAAATAGAGCCTAAACTGCAAGTTGCTTGTTGTTTCCAATCCGGTGGATCTTGACACGTGTGGCTTGGAAGATAAGCACCTTTCCAAAAACACTGTGTTACTGGAAGTGGTTGCAATCTGGATTCAGTCTGGCTCCATTACCTAATGGGGGAAAGGCTGGGAGTTCAGCCATTAAGCTGTCATGGGTGGGTCCTTGGTGAGCATGGAGACTCTAGTGTACCTGCATGGAGCAAATGTTGCTGGTGTCTCCCAGAAGTATCTGCACCCTGACAGAGACACTAATGCAGATAAGTAACAGTGGAAAGAGGCTT
Organism: Panthera pardus; assembly: GCF_024362965.1. Taxonomy (NCBI): domain Eukaryota; kingdom Metazoa; phylum Chordata; class Mammalia; order Carnivora; family Felidae; genus Panthera; species Panthera pardus. Next base: position 57,556,161 of record NW_026526876.1, read on the forward strand.
AGAAACAGGTGGTTGACAGTGCGTATAAGGTCATCAAACGGAAAGACTACACATCCTGTGGCAGATTTGGCAGAAAGTATAATGAAGAATCTTAGGTGGGTGCATCCAATTTCCACCATGATTAAGGGATTCTATGGAATAAAACATGATGTCTTCCTCTGTGTTCCTTGAGACAGAATGGAATCTCAGATGTTGTGAAGGTAAATCTGACTCCTGAGGAAGAGGCCTACTTGAAGAAGAGTACAGATACACTTCAGGAGGATCCAAAAAGAACTGCAGTTTTAAAGTTTTCTACTATTGTACCACTTCACTGTTTAGGCTACAAGAGGATTTTAGTTGGAGGTTGTATATGTTGTCCTTATTATGTTACTCTAGTAATTATTAAAATGATCTAGGAAAAACATTAGTTTCCTCAAGTTGCAAACAGAATAGCTCATAAAACCCTGCAGCCATATGCTGATACTGGATGATACCTACCTTGTGTAGTCCTAAATTGGTTAATGTAAAATATAAAATAGTTCTACCACCTCAGAGGCACCAGTGACATTGCTGCATATGTTACAGTTGTTCTTCAAATCATATATGTATTTACTGTGTGTGATATATGATTCCTGGTTCTTTCACCCAACATGCCTCATACAACTTTTTTTTCCAGTTAACCACATCCTGGGATCCAAAGTATACATTCAATATTGCATATATTGTGCAGAACTATTCCAACAGATCTTGTGTACATATATATCAGAATAGTATACATTGCCATACTGTAACAAAACAAAACAAAAAAAAAGATCTACATGTAAACAATGCAACCAACTATCCAAGAGTCATACCAATTAAAATACCAAATAAACTTTGAACAGTAAAAAATAAACAAATAAATAAAAACATGTGGTAGGTCAAAGAGAAGCATATGGGAAAATAAGAAAATATTTTGAATTGAATAAAAGTGGAAACAGGATTCAAACTTTGTGGTTCAGAACTAAACAAGTACTTAAAAGGAAATTTTATAACATTAAATCCCTGCATTAGAAAACAAGAACGACGTAAAGTCACACCATAAGCATCCAGCTTAGGAAATGAACAAAACAAACGAAAAAAAAGCAAATTAAATACAATAAAAGCAGAAGGAGGAAAATAATAAAGAGTAAAACCCAATGAAATTGAAAACAAAACAAACCAAGAGAAAAATCAATTTCACCAAAATCCAGTTCTTTGAAAAGATAAAATAGATAAATCTCAAGCCAATTGATCCAAAAAGAAAGAGAAAGGATACAAATTACTAGTATCAGGCATTAAAAAGGGGCTATCACTTACAGACCCTACAGACAGGGGCTCCTGGGTGGCTCAGTCAGTTAAGCGTCAAACTTCGGCTCAGATGATGATCTCATGGTTCCTGAGTACAAGCCCCACATCAGGCTCTCTGCTGTCATTGCAGAGCCTGCTTCAGATCCTCTGTCCCCCACCTCCCCACCACTCTCGCACTCACACATGGCTCGCTCACTCACTCAAAAATATACTTTAAATAAAATTATAAGAGAATATTATGTATAATTTTATCAGTTAATTTGATAAACACAAACTATCAAAGTTAACTCAAGAATAAATAGACACCCTAAATAACTGTTCTACTTTTTTTTTTTTAAGTTTATTTACTTTTTTGGTAATCTCTTTACCAAATGTGAGGCTTGAACTTATGACCCCAAGATCAAGAGTCACATGCTCTTTGGACTGAGCCAACCAGGTGCCCCTAACTATGTTTGTTTTAAATAAATTGCATTTTTTACGGGGCGCCTGGGTGGCTCAGTTGGTTAAAGCATCCGACTTCAGCTCAGGTCACGATCTCGCAGTCCGTGAGTTTGAGCCCCGCGTCGGGCTCTGGGCTGATGGCTCAGAGCCTGGAGCCTGCTTCCGATTCTGTGTCTCCCTCTCTCTCTGCCCCTGCCCCATTCATGCTCTGTCTCTCTTTGTCTCAAAAATAAATAAAAAATGTTAAAAAAATTAAAAAAAAAAAAATGAAAGGAATGAGAGAAAATATTTTTAATAAATAAATAAATTGCATTTTTTTAATGTTTATTTATTTATTTTGAGAGAGAGAGTGTGTGTGTGCACCACAAGTGTGAGAGTGAGTGAAGAGAGAGAATCTCAAGCAGGCTCCGTGCTAGAAGTACAGAGCCGGATGTAAGGCTCGGATCTCATGAACCATGAGATCATGACCTGAACCAAATCAAGAGTCAGATGCTTAACTAACTGAGCCACCCAGGTGCTCCTAAATAAACTGAATTTAAATGCCTTGTCACAAATAAAATTGGACCCAAATGGTTTCACTGCTAAATTCTACCAAATATTTAAGAAAGAAATAACATCAGGGCACCTGAGTGGCTCAGTTAAGCATCTGACTCTTGATCTCTGCTCAGGTAATGATCTCAATGTTCATGGGATCCAGCCCTGGTCAGGCTCTGTGCTGACAGTGCAGAACCTGCTTGAGATTCTTCTCTTCCCCTCTTTCTCTGCCCCTCCCCTGCTCATGCTTGCATGTACTGTCTCAAAATAAACATTAAAAAAAAAAAAAAAAAAAAAATCACATCAGTTCTACATAAACAGTTCTAGCATATAAACACTTAGCAATTTAACTTAAGAAGTCAACAATACCATGATACCAAAATCAGATATGAACAAGAAATCTACAGACCAGTATCTCCCTTAGATATGAATGCAAAAACTCTGAACAAAGTATTAGTAAATAGAACCTAGCAACTTATGAAAATAATAATGTATCATCACCAAGTGGAGTTCATCCCTGGAGTGAAAATCAACCTATATAACTCACTATATTAGACTTAAAAAAAGTATAATTATATGATTTCAGTAGAGGCAAAAAAAAAAAAAAAATTGACAAAGTTCAATTCATTCATGGCAGAAACTCAGCAAACTGAAAATAGAAGGAACTTCCTGAACTTGATAAAGAATATCTATAAGACTACAAGAACCCTACAGTTAACATCATATGTAATGATGAAAGACTAAGTACTTTTCCCATAAGATGGGGAACAAGGCAAGGATATCCACTCTCACCACACCTATTCCAGATTGTACTGAAGGATCTAGTCAGTGCAATAAGGCATGCATGCATGCATGCATGCATGCATAAATAAATAAATAAGCAAGCATTCACATTGGAAAGGAAGAAAGAAAATTATCTTTAATCATAAACAAAACTGTCTACTTAGAAAATCCCAAATAATCTATAAAATAGCTTCTCAAACTTACTAGTAAGTGATTTCTTAAGGTTGTACAATACAAAGTCAATACACAAAAATCAACGTATTTTTACACAGTAGTAGCAAAACAGAAGTTTGGAGGAAAAAAGTAACATTTACAATAACATCAAAAATCATTACTTAGGAATAAATCTAACAAATATGTGCAAAATTTGTATGCTGATAACTACAAAGCATTGATGACAGAAATCATAGATAACCTAAATAAACAGAGAGATACGCTCTACTGGTAGACCAGTAGACTCAATCAATATTGTTAAGGTATTCATGCTCTCCAAAACGCTCTCCAAGATGCCATACAATCTCAAAAGACTAATGGTCTTTTTTTTTTTTTTTTTTTTTTAAGAAACTGACAAACATATTCTAAAACTTACATTAGAAAGAAAAGCACCTAGGGGCACGTGGGTGGTTCACTCAGCTAAGAGTCTGGACATCGCCTCAGGTCATGATCTCGTGGTTCAGTGGGTTCAAGCCCAATGTCAGGCTCTGTGCTAATTATGCTCTCTGGAGTCTCCCTCTCTCTCTGCCCCTCCCCCACCCACACTCTGTTTCTGTCTCTCTCTTAAAAATAAACAAACATTTAAAAAAAAAGAAAGAAAGAAAGAAAGAAAGAAAGAAAGAAAGAAAGAACGAAAGAAAGAAAAAAATCAAGGGGCACCTGGGCGGCTCAGTTGGTTAAGCATCCGACTTTGATGTCAGCTCAGGTCACCAGCGGTTCATGGGTTCCAGCCCCGCACTGGGCTCCACGCTGACAGTTCAGAGCCTCCTTGGCATTCTTTCTCTCTCCCTCTCTCTCTCTGCCCCTCCCCTGCTCGTGCTCTCTCTCTCTCTCTCTCAAAATAAATAAATAAACTTAAAAAAAAGTTTTTTATTTTATTAATTTTTTTTTATGTTTATTCAGTTTTGAAAGACAGAGACAGAGCACAAGCAGGGGTGGAGTGGAGAGAGAGGGGGACACAGAATCCGAAGCAGGCTCTGGGATCTGATCTGTTAGCACAGAGCCCGACACAGGGCTCGACCTCACGAATTGCGAGATCATGACCTGAGCCGAAGCTGGATGCTCAACCAACTGAGCCACCCAGGCGCCCCTCAAAAAGTTTTTTAATAAAAAAAAAAATTGATAAACTAGACTTCATCAAAATTGAAAACTTCTGTTCTCTGAAAGGTAATATTAATAAAAAACAATCCAGAGAGAAAAGATTTGCAAAACACATACCTAACATGTTAATTAACTTGGATTTAAGTGAAATTTAAAGAGGCGGCTGGGTGGCTCAATCAGTTAAAACGTCCAACTTCAGCTCAGGTCATGATCTAGCAGTTCATGGGTTCGAGCCCCTCATTGGGCTCTGTGCTGACAGCTCGGAACCTGGAGCCTGCTTTGGATTTTGTGTCTCCCTCTCTCTCTGCTCCTCCCCTGTTCATGCTCTGTCTCTCTCTGTCTCAAAAATAAATAAAACATTTTAAAAAATTTAATTTCTAATTATAATACTCAGAAAACTATAGAACTCCCCCCTTTTTTTTTAAGTTTATTTTTTGAGAGAGCAAGCGAGCACAGGGAAGGGGCAGAGAGAGGGAGAAAGAATCCCAAGCCGGCTCTGCACTGACAGTAGGGAGCCTCACGCGGGGCTTGAATCCATGAACTGTGAGATTATGACCCGAGCTGAAATCAAGAGTTAAACGCTTAACCCACTGAGCCACCCAGATGTCCCTAGAACACTTATGATAGAAAGTGAAAAAGAGGGGCGCCTGGGTGGCTCAGTTGGTTGAGCGTCCGACTTCAGCTCGGGTCACGATCTCATGGTTCATGAGTTCGAGCCCCGCGTCGGGCTCTGGGCTGATGGCTCAGAGCCTGGAGCCTGCTTCCGATTCTGTGTCTCCTCTCTCTCTGCCCCTCCCCCATTCATGCTCTGTCTCTGTCTCAAAAATAAATAAACTTAAAAAAAAAAAAAAAATTGAAAGTGAAAAAGACACAAAGAAATAGAAAAACATTCCATGCTCATGGACTAGAAGAATAAACATACTTAAAATGTCTATATTACCCAAAGCAATCTACACATTTAATGGAATCCCTATCAAAATACCACCAGCATTTTTTCAGAGCTAGAACAAAGAATCCTGAAATAGTGTGGAACCACACAAAAGACTTCGAATAGCCAAAGTAATCCTGAAAAAGACATCACAATTCCAGATTTCAAGCTATATCACGAACCTGTAGTCATCAAGACAGTATGGTACTGGCACAAAAACAGACACACAGATCAATGGAACAGAACAGAAAACCCAGAAATGGACCCACAACTATATGGTAACTAATCTTCAAACAAAGCAGGAAAGAATATCCAATGGAAAAAAGACAGTCCCTTCAACAAATGGTGTTGGGAAAACTGGACAGCAACATGTAGAAGAATGACACTGGACCACTTTCTTACACCATACACAAAAATAAATTCAAAATGGATGTAAGACCTAAATGTGAGACAGGAAACTATCAAAATCCTACAGGAGAACACAGGCAGCAACCTCTTTGACCTCAGCCACAGCAACTTCTTACTAGACACGTCGCCAAAGGCAAAGGAAACAAAAGCAAACATGAACTGCTGGGACTTCATCAAGATAAAAAGCTTCTGCACAGCAAAGGAAACAATCAGCAAAACTAAAAGGCAGCTTACGGAATGGGAGAAAGATATTTACTAATGACATATCTGATAAAGGGTTAGTATTCAAAATCTATAAAGAACTTATCAAATTCAACACCCAAAAAACAAATAACCCAGTCAAGAAATGGGCAAAAGACATGAATAGACACTCTTCCAAAGAAGGCATCCAGATGTCTAACAGATACATGAAAAGATGCTCAACATTACTCATCATCAGGGAAATATAAATCAAAACCACAATGAGATACCACCCCACACCTGTCGGAATGGCTGAAGTTAACAACACAAGAAACAACAGGTGTTGGTAAGGATGTGGTGAAAGGTGAACCCTCTTGCACTGTTGGTGGGAATGCAAACTGGTGCAACCTCTCTAGAGAACAGTATGGAGGTTCTCAAGAAACTAAAAATAGAAATACCCTAGGACCTAGCAATTACACTATTAGGTATTTGCCCAAAGGATACAAAAATACAGATTTAAAGGGGTACATGCACACCAATGTTTATAGCAGCATTAGCAACTATAGTCAAACTATGGAGAGAGCCCAAATACCCATCAACTGATGAATGATAAAGATGTGATACATACACAATGGAATATTACTCAGCCATCAAAAAGAATGAAATCTTGTCATTTGCAATGACGTGCTCAGAGCTAGAATGTATTATGCTAAGTGAAATAAGTCAGAGAAAGACAAATACCATATAATTTCACTCATATGTAGGATTTAAGAAACAAAACAGATGAATACATTGGAAGGGGAGGAAAATAAAAAGAGGGGGACACAAACCACAAAAGACTCTTAATGATAGAGAACTAACTATGGGCTGACAGAGGGAGGTGGGTGGGTGGGAGATGGGCTAGACGGGTGATGGGTACTAAGGAGGGCATTTGTTGTGATGAATCACTGAATTCTACTCCTGAAACCAATATTGCACTGTATGTTAACTAAAATTTAAATTAAAAAATAAAATATGATAACATTTCTAATTATATATAATGTTGGAAGGAGTCTTATACTCTTAAGAAAATTTAAACTAGTGTCACCATATCCCTTCTTTTTATTTTACAATCTCTTCTTTTTAACTACCCATAGTACTTTGTATTTGTACCAAACAGTTTGGCACTTAATTACATAGTAACACCAAATATTTTGTATCTTCCCAGACTTTTTTTTTTTTTTGGTAACTTAAGCATACCTCTTTAAGAATCAAAAGTTTTATATTTTTCCATAGAAGATATACAAACGGCCAACAAGCAAATGAAAAGATGGTTAATGTCCTTAGTAGGAAAATGCAAATCAAAACCACAAAGAGGTAGCACTCACACACAGTATGATGGCTTATAATTTTTTTTTAATTTTTAACGGAAAATAACTCTTGGAATGGATGTGGACAAACCAAAATCCCTGTGCACTGCTAGTGGAAACATAAAGTTTAGTCTCTGTGAAAAACACCTGGCAGTTCCTCAAAGTTAAAACACAGAATTACCATATGACCCAGCAATTTCACGCCTAGGTATATACCCACAAGAACTGAAAACAGGTACTCAAAGAAGTACACGTGCACACACACATGTTCATTGTAGCACTATTCACAACAACCAAAGGTAAAAACCGCCCAAACGTCCAACAAATGAATGAATAAACAAACTGTAGTATGTACATACAATCGAGTAGAATTAAGCCATAAAAAGGAATAAAGTACTAATACAAACTACAGTGTGGATGAACCTTTAAAACATTAAGTGAAAGAGGAACCTGGGTGGCCCATTTGGTTAAGTGTCCAACTTCAGCTCAGGTCATGATTTCATGATTTATGAGTTCAAACCCTGCCATCAGGCTCTCTGCTGTCAGTGCAGAGCCCACTTAGGATACCCTGTCCCCTTCTCTCTCTGCCCCTCCCCTGATTGTGCTCTCTTTTTCTCTCAAAAATAAACACTTAAAAATTTTTAAATAAATAATATTAAATGAAAAAGGCCAGATACAAAAGGTTTTATATGATTCCATTTATATGAAATATCCAGAACAGATAAATCTACAGAGACAGAGCACAGATTGGTGGTTACCAAGGCAGCATACTATAGTTAATAATATTGTATTGCATATCTAAAAGTTGCTAAGACACCAGACCTTAAAAGTTCTCATCACAACAAAAAAATATGTGTAACTTTGTATGGTGACAGATGTTAACCAGACTTATTGTGGTGATCATTTTGCTATATAAATATTAAGTCATTATGTTGTATAACTGAAATTAGTATAATGTTATATGTCAATTATACTTCAATTTTTAAAAAAAGATATATTTGCAAAAGTAATTTATGATAATCTGGAATGTTAGAAACTTTTTCTAGCTTAATCTGAGTGATAGGTACATCTGTAAAACTTCATTTGTATAACTAACCATTGTATATTTTACCACAATTGAAAGAAAGACCCACAAATAGTTGCCACATAATACAGTGCCTTTGTAGGTTTGAACAGTTAACAGAAGAGTGGTCTGTCAGGAGATAAATCACACTAATATATAAGAGGAACTGAAATGGGAGAGGAAAAAATAGCCCTTAAAGTAATTTAGAATTGGAGCACCTGGGTGGCTCAGTCAGTTAAGCATCCAACTCTTGATTTCGGCTTAGGTCTTGATCCCAAAGGCATGGGATCAAGCCCCACGTCAGGCTCTGGCTGATCATGGAGCCTAAGATATTCATTCTCATTCTCTCTCTCTCTCTCTCTCTCTCTCTCTCTCTCTCTCTCTCCCCCCCCCCCCCTCTGCCCCACTCCCCCTTCTCGTGCGCTCTCTAAAATAAAATAATAAAGTAACTTGGACTCAAGGTAATAATACTAACACTTTATACCAAGTACTGTTCTAAGAACCAACTATACATATAATAATGCATCTAATCCTTCTCATAACTCTACATGACAGGTATTATTATTATCCTCATTTTACAGATGATGAAACTTAAGCCCAAAAAGGTTAAGTAATTTGCTCAAGGTCACACAGCAATGAGAACTTTCCCCATGATAATAAACTTATTTTTTTTTACCATAACATACATACCTATGAATATACAACAAAACAAAAACGAAGAGAAACTAAAACTGGCATTCTCACAACTGGCATTCTCACTAAAACCGGCATTCTCACAACTGGCATTCTCTTTGGTTTCTACAAAACCAGAGACCAACAGTAACATTTCTTTGCCCCATCATGAAACTTCAAAGTCAGCATCATCCTCTGACCAATTTCAGTCTGCAATCCTACCTAACTATAAACCTCACTCAGAAAGGCACCATCTACATCACCCTTGATCTTCTACTCTGAAATAAGGCTTCACAAAATAAAAAGTACTTACTTTCTCACAAGAATGTTAAAGATACTTGGAAAAGAGAACAAAGAATAAAACATATTCCAAAGGAAAAAAATCCATAACTTCATAATCTACTGGATGAATACAGGTGAGAATAGAGGTTAAAAGAATCAAAAACAATCCCAAAGTTTCTAGCTTGCAAGGTTTTAGAAAGGTTAACAGAAATAAAAATAAATGGCCATAAAAGTCTTGCACACAAATGTTCATAACAGCTTTACTTGTAATAGCTAAAATCTGGAAATGATTCAAATACCAATAAGTAAACAGATAAATAAATTATGGTATAACAAAACATTGGAATAGTACTAAGGAATACAAGAAATGAACCATAATACATGCAGCAACATAAATACCACAGACATTATGCCAAAAGAATACAAACAACAACAATACACACTGTATGATTACATTTCTATGAAACTAGAAAAGACAAACCTAATTCACAGTAATAGAAATCACATCAGTGGCTGCCTAGGAATAGAGTGAGAGTGATTGCAAAGGGTTATAGGGAATTTCCAGGGAACAGAAAAATGCTCTTTGTTGTCACTAGGGTGACGGTTACCTGAACACTAAAAATTTGTGAATTTTACTGCAAGTAAATTATACTTTGGTAATGCTGACTAAAAAAAACATTATTAACTTTGAAACTGGTAAATAAGGGGAACCTTTTGCAAGGGGAAATGAAAAAGATGAGTTCATTTTATATGTGTTGAAACTAGCATATCTATGAATATCGAAGAAATACAAGACATTTCAGGCAGGCATTTGGAGACATTTAGAGTAAGGGGCCAGTAAAATAAAATTTTTAAGAAGGGGACAATAAATAGCACTAAGCATTACAAGGAAGACATTTAGAACCACACATGAATATTTATTCTCCTTGAGACTTCTCAGAAACATTTTTCTAAGTTTATTTATTTATTGGGGGTAGAGGGGCAGAGAGGGGAAAGGGGGGAGAGAGAGGAGGGGAGAGAGAAATACTCCCAAGCAGGCTCCACTCTGTCAGAGCAGAGCTGGACAAGGTGCTCAAACCCATGAACCGTGAAATAATGACCTGAGCCAAAACCAAGAGTCGGATGCTTAACCGAATGAGCCACCCAGGCACCCCGAGTCTCTCTCTAAACTCAAAGTCCTGCTCCCTGAAAATCGACCTAATAAAAAAATTGATGTTTTTTTGGCACTTAAAATATTAAAAAAGCAAACAAGATCAGGAGGACTAAGATCACCGGTATATTTATGCTCTTAGAAAATTTTTTGCATATTTTTGCACACACTAAATTGCTAAAAAATACCAATAACATTTACATATCCTAAATTTCCCATGTGTACCACACAGGTAATTTAGTAACTACAAATTTTTTTTTAAGATATTTTACTTTTAAGTAGTCTCTACACCCAACATGGGGCTCGAACTTATAGTCACAAGACCAAGAGTTGCATGTTCTACCGACTGAACCAGCCAGATGCTCCTAAACTCTAAATTTTTCATGTCTCTCATTTGAAGTGCTTGTAAATGTGTACTGCTGTTCTGCAGACATGCATACTAGGAGGTTTTTCTCCTCCTGCCTAATCCACCATTCAAATGTTTAATACCAACCATCTTTGAAAGGATAGATAAGAAATTATGATTGCTTGTGCAAAGGGGTACAGTGTGGGAAGGGGATAGACATGGAAGGATAACTTACTTTCCATGGTATATCTTTTTTGTATATATATTTTTTAATTTTTCAATGTTTATTTTTGAGAGAGAGAGCGAGCGTGAGCAGGGGAGGGGAAGAGAGAGAGATGGAGACACAGAATCTGAAGCAGGCTCCAGGCTCTGAACCGTCAGCACAGAGACCGATGTGGGGCTTGAACTCACAAACTGTGAAATCATGACATGAGCCGAAGTCGGACTCTTAACCGACTGAGCCACCCAGGCACCCCTGTATATTCTAAATTTTATACCATGAACAGTTATAACTTATTCTAAATAATTTAACCTCTTTCCATTATTTAAGGCCTTTTCCAACTTTAAGGCAAAAGCTGATGATTTCCCAAAGACAACCGTGGTGCCAAGATGCAAGTATGATGGAAATACTTTGACTAATTTACTTCTCACAGGCCTTTGCCATTATAGAGAGCCTTAGCTCTTAGCTCTGTCCATTAACTTCATGTAAAAGTACTATTAGCCTCTAAAAGATAAGCTCTTTCTTTGCCTCGTTAGAAGCTGGAAGACAGTTTTACAAATCAGATTTATTTCCTTTAATCTTTACTAAAGTTTTTTTTTTTTTTTTATAAAATCCTGACTCGGCCTTCTCCTTGAGTTTTCTATTCCCAACAGCCACATTCCCTCTAATTCTAATTATCAATACCCCAAGACTAGTAATTCCCATACCTGAAAGGAAATTCTCACTAAGGAAGAGAAATAGAGAAATAAACTGCATACACTAGTATTTCACGTACAAAGAAGTGATGAAAAATTTTCATATTCAAACATTAATAACTCTGTTATGATATAGGTAGATATCAGAAGGTGGTAAAAAGAGAGAATTAATGAATACAAAACAGCAGCTTTTAATCTTTGAATCTTTAAAATGTAGTGAAATAGTCTAAACTTGTGAAATCTCAGTAACATTCTGGAGAAATGTCATTTACAGGAAGAACACCACTGCTAATTCACTTCAGTCTAATTAACAATATTAAGTCTAGGGGTGCCTGCCTGGCTGGCTCAGCTAGTGGAGCGTGAAACTCTTGATCTCAGGGTTGTGAATTTGAGCCCCACACTGGGTGTAGAGATTACTTAAAAGCAAAATCTTTTCTAAAAATTAAGTCTAGGGGCGCCTGGGTGGCGCAGTCGGTTGGGCGTCCGACTTCAGCCAGGTCACGATCTCGCGGTCTGTGAGTTCGAGCCCCGCGTCGGGCTCTGGGCTGATGGCTCGGAGCCTGGAGCCTGTTTCCGATTCTGTGTCTCCTTCTCTCTCTGCCCCTCCCCCGTTCATGCTCTGTCTCTCTCTGTCCCAAAAATAAATAAAAAACGTTGAAAAAAAAATTTTTTTTAAAAATAAAAAAATAAAAATAAAAATTAAGTCTAATTAGCAATATGTGATTGATTAGTCAATCAAAAAGTTTTTTTCCTCCCTTTACCTTACTGCCATGTAGATTCTACTTAACCTGGTAGAGTACAACTAGCTCAGGTTTTACAGACATATTCCTGGCTCCATTACTTACTGGCTACACAATCGTAAGTTCTTTAACCTCAAGCATCGGTTTCCCCACTATATAATGGGGCTGCCACCTACCTTGCAGAAATGTTGTAAAAGATTAAAACAAAAATATATCTTAAAGTACCACACACACAAATAAATGTTCAGTAACTGGCAGCTCTACTACTACTAAAACTCTTATCATAAATTTCAACATAATTAACTATTTAAAAGACTAAATAAGCTGTAACTCAACATATGGCAAATATTTACTATGGCTGAAATATTTCAGTTCTCTTCTTCAGAATGCACAGTATGACTGCACTTCCTTACCTCTTCTGTGTAATCTGTTAAGACCATAGGACTTGTTTTGGCCAATGAATAAGCCAAAATGACATGACCCTCTTCTAGACACTTTAAGAGCCAGTGAGTTATTAGCAACAGTTTCCTTCCTATTGCCATGGAGATCGCGAACAATGTGTTAAAATGGAGCCTCTATCAGTCTGAGACCCTGCATAGCAAGAACAAGCAGAAGCCCCCACCAACCCACACTATACATATAGCGTGTCAAGCAAAAAAATGTACTGTTAAAAGCCACTAAAAGTCCTGAACTGTTTGTTACCACAACATAACCTAGTCTTTCCTAATACACAACCAAAGCCAAAATCACTATCTTTCTTGTTTGCTTACAAAACAAAGTCTTCCTCAACACATCCTTTCCCTTACCTCTAGTAAACCCCTATCCTATCAATTTTTCTGCCTTAATGTCTCTCAAATCCATCATGTCAGCTCTCCGTATTTAGACTTCTGTAATAACCTTCTAACCAATCTTCCTACATATAATTTCTGCCCATTTATTCTCCATAATACCTTCAGAGTAATCTTTTCAAAACACAAATCTGATTAATACACTCCTGCTTTTATATGATTCTCACATCGGCAAAAATGGTCCTTCAAAAAATAACTATAAGAACTGCTAGAAATGTTTCATATTCTGCATGGTGATTACATGACTGTATACATCTGCAAAAATTCAATAATGTTACACTTCATATTTATGCAGTCTGGTGCATTAATTATGCCTCAATTAAACAGTTAAAAGAACTAAGATGGCCCCAAAGTAATTTTTTACCAAATATCCATCCCTAACCCTATAAATAACCTATAGCCACAAACTATGAATCCCTTTCTTAGATATTGATCTTTCATGCTCTCAGGTATTTGATATCCTTTCCAGTCCTACTTTTCTTTAAGACCTAGATAAAATCACACTCCCTCAGGGCTCATTCCAGCTTTCTGAACTCTACCTTTACTTTTGCTATAACAGCTCTTATAACATTAAATTCTACCTTTACTTTTGCTATAACAGCTCGTTGTACATTCCACTTCCCATAACCTTAGCATTGACTAAACCAGTGCATCTCAATCAGAAGTGATTTTGTTCTCCAGGGGACATCTAGCAATGTCTAGACATTTTTGATTGTCACATGCGGCAGGGAGTGCTACTGGCATCTAATGGGTAAAGGCCAGAAATGCTGCAAAATATCATAATACACAGCACAGATCCCCCCATAACAATTAATTATCCTCCCTAACATGTCAATACTGCCATGGTTGAGAAATCTTGCACTGAGTTATTGTATATACCTATTTGCAAATCTATATCCCTAACTAAACTGAACTACAGGAGGAATCCAGTCTTAACTCATTTTTTGTATCCTGGCACAGCACCTAGCAAATAGCACTTGAATGTATAATAAATAGATGTCATTATGATAAACACAGTGCCTAGAATATAGGACTCAAAATATATAATAAATACATGTGTTATTAATGAATCTCATTTTAATTAAAATAAACCTAAAGCTACATAGTGTACTGGCTAAACTGGTAGTCTTTATTTATTTTTTTCTTTTAAAGATATTTTTTCATTTATTTAAAGTGGGCTCCACACCCAGCACAGGCTCAAACTCACAACCCTGAGATCAAGAGTTGCATGCTCTACCAACTGAGTCAAACAGGTGCCCTAAGCTGGTAGTCTTTAAATTCAAATTTCATCAATTACTATTTTGATTTGGTGTTTTCATAGTATATAGCAACAAATCAAAAGTTATAACCTGAGTATCTCAAAAGTGTTAAGTGAAAATTGATTTCCATACTAAGATAAGCATGAGTATACCAAATAGCTTAATCACTATGCATCAAAAGGAATAAAAAAAGAACACTGTTTCAAAAAAATGTTTTAATCTCATCACACAGTACCACCTAAGACAAAGTAAAATAATGGATACTAAAATTTAGAATACCAGAGCAACTGGCTGGCTCAGTTGGTGGAGCATGCAACTCTTGATCTCGGGGTAGGGAGTTCAAGCCTGAATGCTGGTTGTAGAGATTACTTAAAAATAAAAATAAAAGCGGCGCCTGAGTGGCACAGTCGGTTAAGCATCTTGACTTCAGCTTAGGTCATGATCTCAGAGTCTGTGAGTTTGAGCCCCGCATCAGGCTCTATGCTGACAGCTCAGAGCCTGAGCCTGCTTCAGATTCTCTGTCTCCCTCTCTCTCTGTCCCTCCCCTGCCTCGCTCTCTCTTAAAAATAAACATAAAACATTTTAAAAATATAAATAAAAAATTTAATACTAAAATTTAAGGATACCATTCCAGAATCCTAACTTTAATCCAATATAATTTATATTAACAGAGTAACAGTGCACCTTAATGTCAAAAATAGACATTTTTATTATTTAATAAACATTTCATATCTCAAAAACAGAATTTTATTGTTAATGACTGGATGTACCACCTCAAAGAGTCATAAGACATATTTTAGGTGTTTGCTTACTGTACCTGTTTTACCATTCCTACCCTAATATATTCCACACCATCACGTAGAAGGTTGAATGAAGATCTGCACTTTCAAGACTTTTAAATCAATCAGATGACCTGTTAAATTTAGTTGTTTAGAGTAAAATATCAGGAGGCTAATTATCCAACTGAAGGTAAATTTTTGAAAGAATGATACATTATTGAAATATCTACATTCCAAATATGGTAAATAAAAGTTCTTTGATTCCTACTCAAAGTTCTCAAAACATACAACTTTCAAAGTAGGTCCATTCTTGTGGATTAAAAACATGTTTTTTTCAAATATCATTTTGGCCCTCCTTACAGGCACAAAATCTAATTCAATTCCAATACTAAAACTACCAAATGCAAAAACAAAGTAAAATATAAACCAAAATACTCCCATCCCCCTTATCATTTATTTTTTATTAAATAATAAATAGCACTTACTTCCTATATATTCAACCAGTGACAGAAAAAATTTCATTTGGTAACAATCCTTTATTTAGGATTTTGGGATAACAACTTTTACTATAGTAATAAGCCTCTCTTGCAAAACTTATTCTTCTAATTTACTGTATTATCTAATACATATTACAAAAACAAAATTCACATATCAATATTTTTATTTTCTTCTAAAACCATGCTATTCTTGAATATAGTGGTTCTCTTCACCCAATTTACTATATATTTGTATGTATATGTGTAATTAGTTCAACCAAAATGTCACATAAACGAAGAGATACCCAAATTCTATACTTTCCATCGCTAGCAACCAAGTCTATTATAGGACATTCCTTTTCTAAATAGAAAACTTTCACATCTTTTCCTTCTTGAAGTCCTTTTACTCTAAAGTTTCACAGCATTATTTTACAGAACTTGAATATTCACACATAATACACAAAAACATTTTGTCAGTACCTAAAATGAAGATAAAAGGAAGGATCTTTTCATTACTCTATTTTCTCAATAATGGAAAAATCAGCGCTAACAACTATATATGTCAAAGTAAAGAATCTGAAAACAAGCACATTATGTTGTTCCTCTGGGACTCAGAACCCTTAAATTCTAAGGAACAAAACCAACAAACACCATACTCCTATAATGTGATGATCCGTTATTATAAAACATCACAGTCATCATCTACCATTTACATAGCATGAGATTACTGAAACACTACATGTTAAATACTATCACACATACCATACAGAGTTTCTATGCAACAATAAAGTTTCCTTATCAAGTATAATTACAGGTAAATAAGTAACTTTAGTCTTTCCAATCAACAATATAGATGCGTTTAGCAAAGAGAGAAAGCTTTCCCAAAGAAAAAGCCTTCCCCTTGTTTAGTAATGCTGTTCATCAAGTTTTTCTGAAATTTCTCAGTCTCAGTGGAAATAAATTTGAAGAAATCAGTAAAAAATACAGCCTAGAGACTCATAACTGCTACCACAAGTGGACTAAAAACATCAATCAAAACATAAGGATATGGTAAAATGTCATGCACTGAAGCACACTGAAATTTTAAAAATATACTTAATATACTTATCTAATATACTTAAATAGTCACCTTACAAATCCTGTTAAAATATATGCTGCAATATTTTTAAAATCCACATATACCCCAAATAAAAATAAAAGACATTTTCTCAATATGCTCCAAATAAAAAGTTTTCCTTCCTTAAAAAATAAATTTTGCAATTCCTAAGAAACTGCACTCATACACACAGGCTATGACTCTAGATATGTAATAACATAGGTTCCCCAATATAAACACCTCAAAAGTTACCATTACACCCAAAATGGCTGGTACCCTTACCAGGATCTTTTAGACAGAGTCCTTAGTACCCTAACAAGATGTGCAGCCTAATAAAGGTGAATATGCATAACATAACTATCAAATAGACTAGAGACTAGAATCAGGAAAGACTGAAAGTAGACTTATTAAAAGAAAAAACAAGTATATTATACTTCAGAGGCATTAAAAGTAAATACATAAAGTAAAGGCATAAAAAGATGATGTAGCGCCTGGCTAGCTCAGTCAGAAGACCATGTGACTCCCGATCTCAGAGTCATGAGTTTGAGCCCCACCTTGGCTGTAGAGATTACCGAAAATAAATAAATATACACTTTAAAAAAAGCGGGGAGGGGGTGTGCCTGGATGGCTCAGTTGGTTGAGCATACAACTCTGGCTCAGGTCATGATCTCATGGTTTGTGCGTTCAAACACCACATCAGGCTCACTATTGGTGCAGAACCTGCTTCCTATCCTCTGCCCCCCCTTTCTACCTCTCCCCCAAATACGCTCTCTCAAACAAAGTAAATATTAAAAAAAGGTAGAAAGGATGAGTTGAAAAAGAAATTTTTAAAAAATGTAACTGGGTAACTAACTTGAATGTACATATTTTAAAAATGTAACTGGTTATCCAGAGCACATAAAGATACAGCCAAAAAAAAAAGTTTGTTGGGATGCCCAACTCTGAAGTTTCTTAAGCATCTGACTCTTGATTTTGGCTCAGGTCCTGATCTCATGGTTGGTAAGCTTGAGCCCTGCAGAGCCTGCTTGAAATTTTCTTCCTCTCTCTCTGCCCCCCTCGCCCTGTGTGAGCACACTTTCTCTCTCTCTCTAAAAATAAATCAATAAACATTAAAAAAAAGTTTCTCATTAGAATGCTTACCCTTACATACCACATTCTGATTATTTCCTATTATTTTTCATTAAAAAAAACTGTTATTGTAACTTACTAAATTGAATTCACTAGCCATTATTAAGTCACAACCTAAAGTTTGAAAAACACTAGCTTAGAGGAACTGACAACCCCAAGGAACTGACAATTCCTTGCAAGGAACTGACAATTCCTTGCTTTCATGAGTATCTAGTTTAAGAAAATATTCAGGAGGTGGAAAAAAATGAAAAGACAGAATTCCTCCAGGGCAGGTATCATGTCTTACTGGCATATGATCATCATTTAATGTCTGTTAATTAATATATTGTGGAATACAAACCACTTTCAAGGTAAGGATGTACAAAGGGAACCTATAAAGATAAGCTTAGGAGAGCAGGAGTACTTTGGATGCCTTCAAAGCTAGGAAGGTGAAAAGAGCTCCAGGATGTGGAAGAGTGACATGAAATGACTCTTAAATAAACAAATGAAGTACAAAAGGGAAAGAAAATTTCATTATTTAGGAAAGGTTTATCCACAAAGGAAAAAGAATATCTCTTGTAGAACTAGCCAGTAGTCCACTATAGGTATAAAAAGTTTGTAAGCTACTCTTAGAATTAGAAATTCTAGGGCGCCTGGGTGGCTCAGTCGGTTAAGCGGCCGACTTCGGCTCAGGTCACGATCTCGCGGTCCGTGAGTTCGAGCCCCACGTCGGGCTCTGTGCTGACCGCTCAGAGCCTGGAGCCTGTTTCGGATTCTGTGTCTCCCTCTCTCTCTGACCCTCCCCCGTTCATGCTCTGTCTCTCTCTGTCTCAAAAATAAATAAACGTTAAAAAAAAAAATTAAAAAAAAAAAAAAAGAATTAGAAATTCTAATAATTTAGGGGCGCCTGGGTTGGCTCAGTCAGTTAGGCATCCGACTCTGAAGCTCAGGCTTGAGTTCAAGTCCTGAGTTGAGCTCCACGCTCAGTGTGGAGCTGACTTAAAAGAAAAATTCTAATCATTTCTTTCAAAAAGGTATGTCCAGCTCCAAATGTATTAATCCAAATCAAAATTATGTAATGCACTTCAGTGTTAAATATTAGACTCCCTGTATTCATTTGCAAACATTTATTAAACAGCTAGTGTGTGATAGCCAACAACTTACTGGGCACGTACTATGTATCAGGCAATATGCTAAGTACTTAACAAGTTATCCCATTTAAACCTAACAACCTTGTAAAGTAGGTTCTATATTCATTTTATAGATGAAGAAAGTAAGGCTTAAAAAGTCACATAAAGGTGGGGGGGGGGGGCACCTGGGTAGCTTAGTTGGAAGCGACCAACTCTTGATTTTGGCTCAGGTCACAATCTCCCGGTTTGAGCCCCGCATCAGGTGCTACACTGACAGTGTAGAGCCTGTTGGGATTCTCTCTCTGCCCCTCCTCCCCTTTCTCTCTCAAAATAAATAAACTTTTTTTAAGTTACATAAAGTAATTACACAGCTAATATTATTAAGTGAAATTAAGATACATTACGTGCCACTTTTATCATTATCAGTGGTTGCAAATCAGAATATTTTGTTCCATTCCATTATTTGTCACTGCTTTTCTCAGAAACTAAATTTTGCATATCTTTCTAAGAGTTCTTTTTTAAAGTTTATTTATTTTGAGAGAGAGAGAGAGCATGAGGAGCTGGGTGGTGGGCAGAAAAAGAGAGAGAATCCCAAGCAGGCTCAACCCATCAGTGCAGAGTCCAAGGCAGGGCTCAAGCCCACAAACCACAGGATCATGACCTGAGCCAAAATCAAGAATCCTACACTTAACCGAATGAGCCACCCAGACCCCCCGTGCATGTCTTTCTAAATAGAATAATTCACCTTCTTCTAACTCTGCATTTTGTCAAAAGGAAAAATCAGCTCCTTTTCAACTTTAAAGATGTTAGAGGCCACTTAAAAGTAGTTATGTTTAGGGGCGCCTGGGTAGCTCAGTTGGTTAAGCAGCCAACTGCGACTCAGATCATCATCTCCCAGTTCATGGGTTCAAGCCCCGCATCAGGCTCTGTGCTGACAGCTCAGAGCCTGGAGCCTGCTACAGATTCTGTGTCTCCATCTCTCTCTGACTCTTCCCTGTTCTCTCTCTCTCAAAAATAAACGTTGGGACTTCTAGGTGGTTCAGTCAGTTAAGTGTCCAACTTCAGCTCAGGTCATGATCTCAGGGTTCATGAGTTCAAGTCCCATGTCAGGCTCTGTGCTGACAGTGCAGAGCCTGGAGCCTGCTTCAAATTCTGTGTCTCCCTCTCTCTCTGCCCCTCCCCTACTTGTGCTGTGTGTGTCTCTCTCTCTCAAAAATAAATATTTAAAAAAAGTAAAAAATAAACATTGAAAAAAATTTTAAATATACAACTCTAAAAAGAATGAGTTGTTTACACTGACATTGGCATTTTTAATAGGCTATATATCTATACTTTTATTTACATGCCAGGTATTTATGTGAGTTCAAGCCCACATTGGGCTCTACACTACAGTGTGGAGACACCTTAGGATTCTCTCTCCCTCTCTCTGCCCCTCCCCCACTGGTGTGCATGTGCACACAAGTGTGCTCTCTCTCTAAATAAATAAACTTACAAAAAAAAAAAAAGTGCCTAGGTTGCTCAGTAGGTTAAACGTCGAACTTCGGCTCAGGTCATGATCTTGTGCTCATAGGTTCGAGCCCCGCATGGGGCTCTATGCTGACAGCTCAAAGCCCACAGCCTGCTTTGGATTCTCCCCCTCTCTCCCTGCCTCTTCCCTACTCAGCAATCTGTCTCTCAAAACAATAAAATACAATGTCAAAAAATTTTTTTCTTCTTAAGAACTGTTTCTAGTCCCTCCATACAACTTTTTAATTCATGTGGATTTTTTAGAAGGTCTGAGACATCTTTAATGAAATTAAACATCAATTTTTACCACTAAAAATTAAAATATTTCAATCCAACAATGGAATGGAATGGAATAATACAGGTTTGTATCTTTCTCACATCTTAGAATTTCAAATCTTGAACAATATTTTTTTAAATTGATGTTTATTCTTGAGAGTAAGAGAGACAGAGTGTGAGCAGGGGAGGGCAGAGAGAAAAGGAGACACAGAACCCGAAGCAGGCTCCAGGCTCCAGGCTCCAGGCTCCGAGCAGTCAACACAGAGCCCGATGTGGGGCTCAAACTCACGAACCGCGAGATCATGACCTGAGCCAAAGTCAGATGCTTAACCAACTGAGCCACCCAGGCGCCCCAGAAATTTTGAAGAATATTTTTTTAAAATCCAGCCATAACAAGTATAAAAACCTAAAAGCAGATAAATGTAACGATGGCACTCTGTTTAACAGATCAATCTCAATTTTTCACAAGAAGTTGACTACAGAAATAACACTTTTTAGAAAAGACTCATTCATACATGATTCTGAACATCAGTTAATACATACCAAAAAAACCTCCTAATTTTTTTTTAAAGTTTATTTATTTTGGGGGGGGGGGGCAGGCAGAGAGAAGGGGAGTGAGAATTATGACCTGAGCCGAAATCAGGAGTTAAGAGTTAAGCCTCCAGGCTTAACCTACTGAGCCACCCAGGCGCCCCAAAACCTCCTAATTTCTAAAAGGTTAAACTAGTATGAGTGCAATTATTATAATAGAGACTACTGATAACCAAAAGTGATACAAAGAAAAAATTAACTGATTTTAATACACAAATCAGTCAGATGAAAAACCCAGAATTTATTTCCTGGTAATATGAATAACAGATTAATCTCAAATCTAATTTCAATGCCAACTGTTGGCCCCTAGAAAATTTCTGAAGTCACTAAGTATTTATATCCACTAAGTATCAGCAAATTACTAAAATAAATTATTCTCTTTATGGTTAATAACAGCATTTAGTCTTCCTGGTGTTCTATAACTAATCAGCTTCTTTCTTATTAATGGACTGACATAACATGGGACCAAATATGTATGTGCCTCGATATACAGAAAGTTTGTTTAATATTAACACACATTCAAGTAACTGCCATATCCATAGTTCTCCTCAAATCTATACTATAGAAAACACAGTAATAATTTTCTATTCAGTTCACTCATACTTTTGTTCTGTACATTGTTCTATTTCTCTAAAACCTCTCAGAGTTTAAATATGTTTGAGAAACTATCTTTTAGTTTGGAAGGTAGGTTACTGTCAAGATAATATTAGACTATTAAACCCAGTTGATTCTTAGAAATTCTTCCATCTATAAAACATGAGAATTATAACCAAATTAACAAATCAGATATCAGAATGCCAAAAGTTAAGTCATTAAAAGGGAATCCAGAGAAAGAGTCAGTTGTGAAAGAACAGGAAGTGATGTACACTGCCATTTTGTAGATGAACTATTTAGAAACCTAAGTACCATACTAAACTGGAATCAACCAAACCCAGCTCTCAGTATTCTCTGACAGTGGCATCAGAGGTCAGCCGAAATAACCCTCAGGCAGTTTTTCCTTAATAATGAATTTATCTAATTGGTAAAGAAGATACTTTTACCACTTTTAGAATTCTTACCAGATAATGGGGTTTCTTTTTACTTGTTCTTAAGAGTCTCTCTTAGTTCTAGCATGCTGAAGTATAGCAAGAAGTTTATGTACATTCTGTGTATATTCTCTAAGTTTTGTAGCCTTTACTGACAAATCTTCTCTGCCTGCATCTTTCCAAGACAAAAACATAATCATTCTCTGCTGAGCAGTATGCTTGGGTTTACACGTGCCAATATATATGAATTATCAACAACATACAGAATTAAACTTTATGGCATAATTTCCCATATAGGGAGAAACTCTATACACCAAAACTCTACACACATGGCAGCTTTGTGCCATGAAATAAAAATTCAAATGAGAAGTGCTGTTTAAGTCAAAATAAATTTAGATAAAAATCAAAACGAAATAAAGAAAGCAAGGAGAATTCCATTTTCCGAGGAAAAATAATAAAACTGATTTACCATGTCATTAATGTGCCTCCTTATATCAAAATCATGAAATGACAGAAACGAAATTGTTGCCTAAAACTACTACTACTAACATCTTTAAATCCCTGTCTTAAAACAGGTTTCAAAATGCAACAAACACACCAAAAAACGTCTGATGGGTAACATTAAATGTAGATGACATCCAAAGGTATTTTAAAATAAGTCACCCACTAAGCAAAGCTTAAACACCAAATGCAACTTGTTAGTAAAATATCAAAACAACTCATATCTGTACATATTTCAGTCTTCACTGCTTTGGGAAAAAAAAGTAATTCTACGAACTTTTATATATGAGACATTTTTAAATCACTTCATCAGTAAATCTAAACACTTAAAGAAAAAAAGTATGAACAGTAGACTTCAAGACTATTCTTTGATCACAAAAAGCACTTTGCAACACACTTCCAGGATGTTAAAATTTTTATTTTTATTTATTTCTACTCTAAAAACAAGTACTACTGTAAACCAGATGATTTCTTTTAAATAAATGACATGAAGCAAAAGAAGTGGAAAATGACTACATAACACAGATCCTTTCACAGAATAATTAGGCAAATTAATGTCTTCTTTTTCATTTCCTTAACAAAGCATCTCCACAGAAAGGTTTGTAACCTAATCATTTTCAGAAAATTCCAATTTCAATGTTATACAAATAGCATTAACCCTAAAAATTCACAGCTCAAAGAGAACGAAGGTCCATTAAACGGCCTGCCTGTATGCATTAATCTTTAATAATTCTTCAAAAACTACAAAAGTCACAAAAGAAAAAAAGACAGGGACATGAAAGAGTACAAAATTATTTCATCTGAATCCCAGTGAAAACCCAACGTGTTCACACACACACACACAAAATGTCAATCTAGTGTTTAAAAAGAAAGCGAGAGAGAGACATCAAAACTGTTCAAACATGGCAGGGTCCCTCTCCAGAGACCATATTTCTCAACAATAACAACAGGAACAGATATGCTTCCCAGGGACAGATCTCAGGGGAAGAATATTAAACCGGTACTGTTATCGATTTAAAACCAAGGGAAAAGGGTAACCTTTCCAAGGGAAGCGCCATTACTTCCCACTCCTGCTCCCCCTCCCTTCAGTGTATACACGGGCCTGTGTATGAAGAAACTGCCTTGGACTTCTGCAGCATTGCAGTAGACTAAAGGATGGGGAAGGGGGAAGGGTAGGGGGGAGAAACGCTTCCATCACCCCTACAGGAGTATAGATTTCCTGAGCGGGGGTGGAATCCATCCAGCAGGCTACCCTTCCCAAGAATACAGACACTACAAAGGAGGAGAGGGAGGAGCAGAGGGATCAGAAGAGAAGGAAAGGGACCTCGCGCCTTTAAATCGGGGTGCACAGCAACCCAGTCTCCCCATGAGAGCCACACCTTCCTCGAGACATCCCCTTCCACCACCCCTTCCGGTGACCCTCAGGAAAGAGAAATGTAATTGCTCTTGCCCCTCAAAACGGGAGGGCGCCCAGCTCACCAGCTTCTTCACCCCACCCACAGAATCACAGACCCTCCTTGTCTCTCTCCCTACCCCACCCCCACATCCCTTCTACTCGGAGAGGCCCGAGTGGGCCGAATTTCCCCGCCCCCTCCATGTCTCCCTTTCCCAAAGCAGAGGTGCCCTTACCCTTTCGCCGACAGGTCTGGGCGGAGTAGGCAAGCGCAGCCCCCTGCAGCGCTCGGGTAGCCGCTACGCTGGAGGGCGAGGAGTGAGGAGGAGGGGGCCTGGCGACCGACCGCCGCCCCCCCCCCCCCCGGAGCCCCAGCAAGCCGCCCAGCCCAAGCTCTGCGACAAGGGGCAGGGGGGGAGGGGGCGAGGGGACGACCGGGGTCGAGGAGGCGCCCTCAGCGCTTGGGCTCAGCTAAGATGGCGCGGGGAAGTGCTGGGAGCCGCCGCCGCCGCCGCCTCGGGGGAACCGGCCCGGGCCTCGGCCGCCTCCCGTCCTCACACAGCCGAGGCCCTCTCGTCCCCCGCCGCGGCCCCTCGGCGGGCGGGCCCACGCACAGCCCTCCGCCACCACCACCACCCCTGGGAAGGGGGCGCTCACAAAGGGAAGAGAGGCCGCGGGCCGGCCGGCCGGCGGCGGCGGGGCGGGGTCCCCAGGGGCCGGGAGGCCTCAGAGGTTCGCCGGTGCCTCGCGCTCTCGGCCCGTGAAGGGCGCAGGCAAGCGGGACCCCTCCTCTCTCCTTAGACAGGCGGCGGCACCAACTCACTACCTTTGCCACCCTCCCTCTCTCTCTCTCCAAGCCCTGAAGCCACACAGCCCGGCCGCTGCCCAGGTTCCCCCCCCTTCCCCGACACCACTCCCCTCCTCCCGACAGTCATCCCAGTCTCCGATCTCGCGAGATTTCCCGCCTGACAGGCCCGACCCTGCGCGAGACACGACTGCGTACGCGTGCGCGCCCTCTCGGGAGCGCGCGAGTGCTTGCACTGGGCGGAGTCTTCCCGGGTGGCCCAGAGTCCCAGCCTTAGTCCAGCCCTGTCTCGCTCAGCTGGCTGAACTCTTCTGCCACGCGGGTGTCAGGTGCATTCATTTCACCCTGAAATCTAAGAAGAGCTTATCTGCTCTCCTTCCCCTTCTCTCTTCCAAAAACATCCGCCCCCCCCCCCGCCATAACCTTACGAATAAGAAGCTTGCCCTGACATGTAGAACATCCCATTCTTACACATCTTAATTCAACCCCTCCGTGGAATGCAGAGGTAAACTGGTCAGCGTCATCAGTATATAGTTGAGTATTTGAGATTCTAAAAGTTTATAGTAATTTTTGGAACGGTAATAAGAGTTGCGAATACAGATTAAACCACCCTGTATGTTGGTAATGGTAGGAAAGAGACAAATTCTTGAGAAGTTTTTGGTAGGTTGAGTGAAGGTAAGTTGTTGAAACGTGAGCAGTAAACAAACTAGAGTCCTACGGGTCCTGATGCAAGAAACGAATAGAGCTTTTAATTTTTTGTGTGGTGAAAAATTTTTTTAGAGGAACTCCCTTCAGTGGGCTATAAAGAGAGCAGTTTTATTCAAGAACCAAAAAGTGTGCCTGAAGTGCAGTTATAAAAAAAAAAAATCTTGGTTCTTGGGGCACCTGGGTGGCTCAGTAGGTTAAGCCTCCTTGGGCTTAGGTCATGATCTCATGGTTAGTGAGTTCTAGATCCAACAGAGCTCTCTACTGTCAGCACAGAGCCCTCTTCTGATCTTCTCCACCCCCTCCCCGCCCTTTCCCCACTGGTTCTATCTCAAAAATCTCAAAATAAATAAATAAGTAAACTTAAAAAAAAAATCTTGATTCTTCAACTAGTAAGCAGTGAGATAAATATGTGAGACTTATGCATAAAAATGTACTCCAGAAAAATCACTAGAAGTTACAGCAAACTAGGAAAGTAAACTGGCTATGATCAGAAAAACAAGACATCCACTTTAGTGTGTTATACATATAATTTATTCCAAATATGCTTTCTTGTAGTAAGGGGTTTTGCTCTGTCAGTCAGTCATTACTCTTTTCACCTATATTGTCAACAACTATTAAGTGGCAACCTCCCCTCAACATAAAAACATGCCCTAGTTTCTTTGGGAGGAAAAGGATTAGGATCTTCGTCTCTCCTCCCCTTCACAGCCAAGCTTCTTGGAAAAGTTGTGTCTTCCCACCTTCACTGCAGCTGATCTTACCAAGGTCAAGAATGACCTACTTGCTGTGTCTAGTGGAGTTTATTTTAATCCTTTCCTTCTTGACATCTGCAATATTTGACATAGTTGATACTCCTTCCATCTTGAAACTGTGTTCCTCCTTGGTTTTTCAACACAACTCAAAACCAGTTTTCTTAATACCTTCTTGTCCTTAGGGCCCCTCTTCCTCCACCTACCCTCAAATGATCCCCTTCCAAACCTGATCCCTTCTTCTGAAATTTACAGCAAGAATGTTCTAGTTATTTCACACATTTAGGAATGGAAACAGGCTTTTCTATATAATATTTGTTCTTAACTTTGTATAGAAAATTTCAAACATACACAAAAGGAGTGGGATGTAATAATAAACCTCCATGTGTCCATCACCTAGCTTCAACTATTACCACCACTTTATCATTTTTGTTTCACCTATTCTCCCACTACCTTTTCCCGCCAATGTATTTTTAAGTAAATCTGTAGTAAACCATCATAGCATTTTACCTGTAAATACTTCAATATGTGTCTCTAACAAATACCTTTGTTGTAAACATAACCACAATATCATTATCACACCTTTACAATAACTTCTTATTATTTAATACCCAATCCATGTTCAGTTTTTCCTATAGTTTCCAAAATGTCTTCTTACAGTCCATTTATCTGAACCAGGATCTGAAGTTCTGCACTCTGCATTTGATTTATTGCGATGTCTTTCATGTCTCTTTTCTTGTATAACAGTTCCCCTTCCTTTTTCCTTCCTTCTTTCTTTCTTTTTTGTACGCAGTTTATTTGGCTATGAAATCAGATACCTGTAGAACTTTCCACATTCTGGACTTGGCCAGTTGCAAAATCTGTGTACATACACATGGGCTTATTAACAGTTTTGATACTGCAAAATGTATCAGTTGTTTAATTTCTAAGATTGTATGCAAACAAGAGAATTACACTCATCAATGGTGGGAAAATAAGTTAATACTTAGAATAAGTGCAGATGTTGCACTTTATGTGATTTAACTCCTAAACATTTCTCTAATCCATCTCTTTCTTCATCCCCACTGGCTCTGCTATGGTGGTTCAAAACTGAGTTTCTTTTTCTTTTTTAACGTTTGCTTATTTTTGAGAGAAAGATAGAGCATGTGAGAGTGGACGGGGGGGCAGAGAGAGGGGGACAGAGGATCCAAAGTGGGCTCTGTGCTGACAGCAGCGAGCCTGACATGGATCTCATAGACCGTAAGATCGTGACCTGAGCCAAAGTTGGATGCTTAACCTACTGACCACCCAGACGCACCCATAACTCAGTTTCTCTCTCTTTTTTTTTGAATGTTTTTATTTATTTTTTGAGAGAGAGAGAAAGAGAGAATGCAAGCAGAGGAAGGGTAGAGAGAGGGGGAGACACAGAATCCAAAGCAGGCTCCAGGCTCTGAGCTGTCGGCACAGAGCCCTACGGGGGGCTTGAACCCACAAACCATGAGATCATGACCTGAGCCGAAGTCAGACACTCAACCAACTGAGCCATCCAGGCGCCCCCATAACTTAGTTTCTAACTTGGGGTACTATAATTGCCTTCCAACCACTCTCCTCATCCCCCAGGATGCCCCATTCTCTATATTGAGGTGAGTGGTTTCAATCTTCCTAAGATGCAATTTCTAAAAGCTGAATGTATCATTTCTCTGCTTAAAACTCTTCCATGGCTCCTCAAAGCCCTCCAGATAAAATCCAGACAAAACCCCTGCATAACTCTCTAGCTTTATTTGGGATGTTTGCACTATCTTGAACTATTATTCACTCTTCTGCTAACTGCTAATATGCTGTGAAGAGTATTAAAAAATATTAAAAAAATATTTTTTAAGTGGGGTGCCTGGGTGACTCAGTAGGTTAAGCATCCAACTTTGGCTCAGGTTATGATCTCATGTTTCTTGGTTTCAAGCCCTGCATTGGGCTCTGGGCTGACATCTCAGAGCCTGGAGCCTGCTTCAGGTTCTGTGTCTCCCTCTCTGCCCCTCCCCTGCTTGTGCTCTGTCAAAAATAAATTTTAAAAAAGTTAAAAAATTTTTTTAAGTTTATTTATTTATTTTGAGAGAAAGTGCAAGTGAGCAGGGGAGGAGCAGAGAGAGAGGGAGAGAGAGAGTCTCATGCAGGCTCTGCACTATCAGTACAGAGCCTGATGTAGGGCTCAAACTCACAGGCCGTAAGATCATGTCCTGAGCCAAAACCAAGAAGTGGATGCTTAACCAACTGAACCACTCAGGTGCCCCAAGCATGCCACTCTTGATCTTGGGGTCATTGAGTTCAAGCCCCATGTTGGGCATAGAGATTACTTAAAATAAAAACCTAAAAAAAAATAAATAAAGGAAAGAAAGTTACAGGGTAAAGAATGGGTACCAACCATGTCTCGACCTTGTTAGAAAAGTTACCCAAGCAGTGGCAAAACCAAGAATAAGCTCTTTCCATACACTGTCTTATTTAATCCTCACAACAAACTTGTGAGATAGGTTCGATTATTATTATTACCTCCATATTATAGGTAAGGAAACTACAGTTCAGAGAGCTATGTCACTTGCCCATGATCACACAACTAAGAAGTTATGAGCTAGAATTTGAACCCACTTGTGAGTGAATCTCAACCACACTCTCTTTCCAACATATTGTACTCCTGGCACCATCAACCGAGGACAGCTTGATGCCATGCACATATTTTTAGTATGTGTAAGACATGCCTGACCATGTGTAATGTCAGTGTATTTCTTGTCATGCATGTATCTTTGTGTGTAAAGGCACCTTGACAATGTGTAGGTGAGTACACTGACTGATCTGGTGTCTATCCAATTAAACTGTCTTTTCAGTGTTGTCACTCAGTAAAAGGCCAAGGCACATTCAACTCAATTTAACAAGTACTTGTTGGGGGCAGCCGGCTGGCTCAGTCAGTAGGACATGAGACTCTTGATCTCAGGGTCATGAGTTCAAGCCCCATGTTGCATGTAGAGCCTATTTAAAAAAACAAACAAACAAACAAATAAACAACAAATACTTGAATTCCTACTGTATGATGTTAGCCTTAAATAAAATACAGAAGGGGCAAATGGAACTAATGTTTATAAAGTTACTCTGTGCCAAAAACTGTATGAAGCAAGTGTTTTACATTCATTATCCTTTTAATCTTTCCAACAGCCCTGAAAGAAGGATGATGATGATGATGATAATGATTGTGATGACTCCCAATACAGAAGAAGAAAGTTCAGAAAAATTAAATAACTTTGTGCAACATCACTTAGCTGTTAAGTGGAGAGCTAAAATTACACTACAGGTTCAACATGAGCCCCCTTTTTTCTCACTGCCTCTTGGTCCCCTTTCTCAAATCCCTTCCCAGACTAGGAACTCAAAATCCTATTAGAGAGATGAGATCTGCTTGCACAAAACATTTAAATACCAATGCAAAACAACCTGTAAGCAAATGATACACTGAGCCAGACCTTAATTTATGCTTTTCTGGGCTTCAACTTCCTATCTAACTGCAATAGACTAAAATGATCTCTGGAATTCTTTTAGTTCAAAAATCTATAATTATAGGAATGATGCAAATAATATGTACAGATAATTTGAATTCCAGAGTGTGTGCATGTGTGTGTGTGTGTGTGCACATATGCATATTTAGAAGAAGAAAGGAAAAAAGCTTCTTTGGGTGTTTTACCAGACTCCTACTAAAATTTGGGGGGGAATTGCATTAGTCATGATGATATCTCCACCAACTTTAACTAGTGTATACATGTTTTGCAATTACATTGTGATTATTTATGGAAACCTCCATTTCCTTACAGTAGACGGCAAAAAACATTAAAGCTGAGTGCATGAGAGGGTAGTTGGTGAGAAGGATGTGTCTTAGAATTTCCATTGTAGAAATGTAGTGAGACACTCCATGAAACTGATAATCAACAAATCAATAAATAAGTATGTTACTGGAAGCCCATTCAGTGCATCCTGGCCTATTGGTTCATCCACAGATTTTGTCTTTAGGTCCTAAGACCAACCAACTAAAGCAGGTTTAAGTCTGGTTGTCATACCTCACTCAGACATATCTAAATAAGGCTGTCTGATATAGGCTGGAAAATAAACCTCATCATGTGTAAAGTGGTTTCTTGAGCTCTTCACTCCCATACAATTGGGTTCCTTTTGTGAACATCGTAGAAAAATGCCAATTTTTTGAAAATTCCCTGCATGTGGAGACAGCTGGTTCTTCCATTTTAACCCACAGGAATAGATAAATGCTGGGCCAAGGTACCCTTAAGGATAGTAGAATATAACTCAGTTCCATAAAGCCCTGACCTAGAAACCTTTCAGTCTCAGGTAACTACCAGATAAGCATCTGTAGCAAGCCATGAATAAGTTAAATCAGCTGCTCCAGAGTCTCAAAGAAGTCCAACCCTGGGGTGCCTCAGTGGCTTAGCTGATTGAGTGCCCAACATCTTAGATGTCAACTCAGGTCATGATCTCTAGGTCAGGGGATCAGGCCCTGCATTGGGCTCTGCATGTGGAGCCCACTTGGGATTCTCTCTTTCCCTCTCTCTCTGCCCCTCCTCCATGCACGCATGCATGCACACATTCCCTCTCTCAAAATAAATATATATTTAAAAATTTTTTTAAACTTTGTTTATTTTTGAGAGAGAGAGACAGAGCATGAGCAGGTGAGGAATGGAGAGGGAGGGAGACACAGAATCCGAAGCAGGCTCCAGGCTCTGATCTGTCAGCACAGAGCCCAACGCAGGGCTTGAACTCAGGAACCGTGAGATCATGACCTGAGCCAACGTCAGATGCTCAACCGACTGAGCCACCCAGGCACCCCTCAAAATAAATATTTTTTAAAAATTAAAAAAAAGAAGTCCAACCCTGAAGGTGTCAAACAGAGGATGGGAAGATACAGCAGCAGTAAACACTGACTGTGGAGTCCCACCTCCAATACTTACTAGTGTCAAAACTATGCTACTTTGCATCAGTGTCATAACCAGACTGAGTATTCCTTTCCTTATCTGTAAAATGGGGTTAACATTATCTTCCTCAAGGGAGCCTGACTGGCTCAGTTGGTAGAACCTGTGACTCTTTTTTTTTTTTTTTTAAGTTTATTTCTTTGAGAGAGACAAAGACATTAGCCAGGGGAGGGGCAGAGAGAGAGAGAGAGATAGAGAACCCCAAGCAGGCTCAGCACTGTCACACTGAGCCCAATGCAGGGCTCATACTCACAAACTGTGAGATCATGACCTGAGCAGAAATCAAGAGTTGGACGCTTAACCGACTGAGCCACCCAGGCACCAGGAACCTGTGACTCTTGATCTCAGGGTTGTGAGTTCGAGCCCCATGTTGGTATAGAGCTTACTTAAAAATAATAAAATCATTTAATAAATAAATAAAAAATTACCCTCCTCAGAGGGTTGTGTGAGGATTAAATATAACATGAAAAGTTCCTAGCCCATTTAAAGGGTTAGCTCTTTTTTTTTTTTCCTCAAAGAGATCAGATTTTATTGGGAGAAATAGGCAAGTAAGCAGACAATTAAAATATTGTGTTGTAAGTACTACAGGAGTGAGCTCAGGATGCTTTGGGAGTACATGAAAGCTCTCCCAGTCTAGCCCCAATGTAGGGGAGACAGTTAGGGAAGGCTTCCTTGGAGGAGGTAGTATCAGTGTTGTACTTCTCCTACCTTTCTCGGGGAGGTTGAAATGTAAATTATTTAACTAGGTGATGTCTAAGTGGGAGATATAACAAGAATTCATTATTTGATTACTTTCAGTTTTATACCACATGGAATTACAAAACATATTTCTGAGACTGGAGGTAGAGGTGAAAAGAAAAGAAAAAAACCAAAGAGACATACAATTTTCATGAACCGAGTAAATAGGGTGGGGGCTCAGATGTTCACTGGGAGAATTCCTGGAAATTAACAATTAGAAGGTTGAGGGCACCTGGGTGGCTCAGACAGTTAAGTGTGCAACTTCGGTTCAGGTCATGATCTCGTGGTTCACGGGTTCGAGCCCCGCATTGGGCTCTGTGCCGACAGCTCAGAGCCTGGAGCCTGCTTTGGATTCTGTGTCTCTGTCTCTCTCTGCCCCTCCCCTACTTGCTCTCTGTCTCTCTCTCAAAAATAAATAATCGAATAAGAAAATTTTTAAAAATTTTTAAAAATTAAAAAATTTTTTTTTTAATTAGAAGGTTGAATGCAGTCTGATAGGTGACCATGCTTAGGATCTTTCTGAAAAGGGTGATGTAGTTAGATTTTTTTAAGTAACAAACAAAACACACATTTTGAGTTGTGTGCATTAGCTTGTTTGTTCAAGTGTTAGCTCTTATTACATATGCCTAAGGACGTAAATATTCAACCCACTGCTGTGACGCCCACCCTCTGGCAGGCACCCCATGATCAGTGCATCATGATTGTCTGGGACATCTGTGAATGTAGGAAGGGTTGGGCAGCATGTTTGTGGACTGAGAGGTTTTTGGAATTTATCTTCAGGACCAATTGGTGATTTTGTCATGCCCTTCTCTTTGGCTGACATCTGCCAAGATTAAAAACAAAACAACACAAAACAAAACAAAAAAACCCACTACACTAATTCCTACCAGTGTCGTGCCACATAGGATATAAAACAAACAGCTGGTAGGGGCGCCTTGGTGGCTCAGTCGGTTAAGTGACTTCGGCTCAGGTCATGATCTCGCGGTTCCTGAGTTCCAGCCCTGCTTTGGGCTCTGTGCCGACAGCTCAGAGCCTGGAGCCTGCTTCAGATTCTGTGTCTCCCTCTCTCGCCGCCCCTCCCCGGCTCATGCTCTGTCTCTTAAAAATAAATAAACATTAAAAACATTAAAACAAACAGCTGGCAATCAAAATATAAAAGAAGTTGCTGCTTTATTGGCTTGGAATTGTCTTTGTGTCTCCTCTCTAGCCTTCTCTTTACTAGGTAGTAATACTATACTAGTAAGAAGTCTTTTGGTTTAAAGTGTCTGTTTAAATCAGTTTCAGAAGGGGGGAAAAAAGGAAATTTATCAGACCCTATAACTGAAAGGTCCAGTGCCTCAGGAATTAAAAGAATTTTGTTAGGTGTCTGACCCCCCCTTTTTCTGTGTCTCCACACATCATCCCAGCTCCCAATTGTTTGCCTGTTTTTCTCTACAGACTGGATTTTGTCATAAGGGTGTCTGTGTTTGTTTTGGGAGCAGTAGAGCTGATGGTTCAGGTGCTTGCTCTCCACTGCTGCCACCTAGTTTAAAATACCCCAGCACTGAATGCTGCCATTGCTACTGTCAACACACAGGAAATGAATCAAGGAGTTTTCTAACATTGGTTTTAACTAGATGCTTCCCTTACTGATAGGTTGTATTATGATCACTAGTGACAGGAACCCCTGTCCCAAAGTTCAGGTGTATACATCCACTCAAACTTGCCTGTTGTGCGATCTTTCCTACATAAGCTGTCAAAAACCCCTGAGCAGGGGACAGAGGTCTAGTCTACTTATCACATGGCTTATCTACTTATACAATGGCTATCGTGAACCTCAGCCTTTCTTTCTCCTCTTCATAAATGTTCTCAATACTGAAATGTTACGATATGGCAAATGTCCCCCTGAGCAGGGGACAGAGGTCTAGTCTACTTATCACATGGCTAGTCTACTTATACAATGGCTATCGTGAACCTCAGCCTTTCTTTCTCCTCTTCATAAATGTTCTCAATACTGAAATGTTACGATATGGCAAATGTAGACATTGAAGGCATTGGGGACTTTGTGAGGATGAACAGATCAGAATTTGGGGCTTATGTGTCACACACATGTTTCCACGAGAAGTTTAAGCAAGATTTGCATAGATCCTACTAAGGTTGATTTCCATCCTAGTTTATGTCATACAGCAGAAGGATGCTGGACCAGGACAGGGGGCAGAGTGGAGTGGGAGAAATGGCCACAGAAGCATCCCGGGTTACTGACCTCAAAGGCAAAGGGAAGCTTCTTGCTCTCTCAGAGTACATGAAATATAAGGAACAGCTCCAGGCGGCCCAGCTTGGGCTCTTTTGTGGGCTAGTAGCTTCACCAAAGGATGAGACATTTTGATTGCCCTAGCTGGGATTCTGTGTCCACCCAGTGGTGTGAGGCTCAGAGTAACAGCTCCGCAAGAACTACATAGAATTGATGCGGTTGGAATGGAATAGATAGAGAGGAAATTCCCCCAAGGAATGTAGGGTACCTTTTGCCAGAAGAAGAGGGAGCAATTGTGGACAGACAAAAACAACAGATGTTCACTACAAGTAGAACAGAACTGCTGGTGAGGCCAAACAATATGGCTCTGTGAGGATGCTAGGGTAGAACGTGTTAACCCTTGCTACGGTCAGGTACAAGAAAGCAACCATCACCCAGATACAATGAACTCCCATATCTATGAGGTCTTCTGACCTTTACCATAAGCCTGAGAAATGGACAGGGCACACTCATTTTACAGAATATATTGTGGAGACTCAGGCAACACTAAGAAGCACAGCAGAAAGAAACATGGTTCACAGGACAGGACCAGGTATAAAGCTTACACGTACACCAGTTTGGGAGGCAGGTGCCTTCCAGACATTCTCGAAGCCTTAGACAATCCTGAAAATATCTGGCATGTGCAGGAGCCCAGGAGATGCCCATCAGTCAGGCACTTGGTACCAAGGTGACAGCAACTTCCTGGGAACACAGCATATGTATGCATCTTTTCCTAGAGTTCTCTATCACACCAGCCTTTGTAGTTAGCTGTTCTTCCACATACTCCCTGATAACAGTTTTTATTCACTCATTCTTTTTTTTAAATGTTGTATTTATTTTTGAGAGAGCTCAAGAAGGGGAGGGGCAGAGAGAGAGAGGGACAGATGATCTGAAGCAAGCTCTGCGCCGACAGCAGTGAGCCTGATGTGGGGCTTGAACTCCTGAACCACGAGATGATGACATGAGCTGAAGTCAGACACTCAAGCAACTGAGCCACCCAGATGCCCCTCATTCTTTTTTTTAATTTAATTTAATTTAATTTAATTTAATTTTTTTAACCTTTTTTTTTTTTTGAGACAGAGAGAGACAGAGCATGAACAGGGGAGGGGCAGAGAGAGAGGGAGACACAGAATCGGAAGCAGGCTCCAGGCTCTGAGCCATCAACCCAGAGCCTGACGTGGGGCTCGAACTCATGGACCGTGAGATCGTGACCTGAGCTGAAGTCGGACGCTTAACCGACTGAGCCACCCAGGCGCCCCCCTCATTCTTTTTTTTTAAAGTAAGCTCTATGCTCACCATGAGGCTTGAACTCAGAGCCCCAAGGTCAAGAGTCACATGCTCTACCGACTGAGCTTGCAAGGCATCCGTATTCACTCATTCTGATTTCCATCTCCCACACCTAAACCAATTTCTGACATATAGACGACTCACAATAAATGTTTATGGAATACTGAATTGATAAGATAGCAAACATTTATCAGATGTCAATTACGTGGATTATACTAGGCTCTGTGGAAATACAGATGAATAAGATACCATTCCCATTCTTGAGATCATCACCTAATGGAAAAGACCAACACATAAACAGTTCTACGTCATTTACGACTCTTTGGTCCCAAATGGCAGAGAACCAGACCCAAAGTAGTTTAAGAAAAATGAGAATATTTTGGTTCACACAAGCTAAACAGTCCAGAGTTAAGATTGGCTTCGGGCAGAGTTAGTTCCATGCCCATAAAGGCTCTGATTTCATCTTCAGGTCTTCCACTGTATTGCCTCAACTACCTAGGCTCCCTCATCCAAAGGTGGTTGTGGTAAAATCCACATAACAAAATTTACCATTTAACCCTTTTCTTTCTTTCTTTCTTTCTTTCTTTCTTTCTTTCTTTCTTTCTTTCTTTCTTTCTTTCTTTCTTTCCTTCCTTCCTTCCTTCCTTCCTTCCTTCCTTCCTTCCTTCCTTCCTCAGTAGGCTTCATACCCAGCACAGAGCCCAGCATAGGGCTTGAGCTCATGACCCCGAGATCAAGACCTGAGCTGAGATGAAGAGTCAGACACTTAGCCGACTAAGCCACCCAGGTGTCCCCCATTTTAACCATGTTCAAGTGTACAGTTCAGTGGCATTAAGTATATGCACACTGTCATGCAACCATCACTGCTCTCTATCTCCAGGACTTTTCTCATCTTCCAAAATGCAAACCCTGTATATTAAACAACGCCTTCCCATCCTACCTTCACCTCCCCAGTCCCTGCTATTCTCCACTGCACTTTCTGTCTCTATGAATTTGACTACTCTAGGAACCTCATACAAGAGGAATCACACAGTGTTTGTCCTTTTATGACTGCCTTATGTCACTTAGCATAATGTCTTCAAGGTTCATCCATGTTGCAGTAGGTGTCAGAATTTCATTCCTTTTTATGGATGCATAATATTCCGTTGCGTGTATATACCATATTTTGTTTAGCCATTTGTCTGCCAGTGAACATTTGGGTTGTTTCCACCTTTGGCTACTGTGAATGCTGCTGCTGTGAACATGGGAGTGTCTGAGTCCCTGCTTTCCATGTTTTGGATGTATAGAGGTTGAGCTTTTTTTTATTATTATTTACTTAATATTTACTTATTTTTTTTTAATTTTTTTTAAAGTTTATTTATTTTTGGGACAAAGAGAGACAGAGTATGAATGGGGGAGGGTCAGAGAGAAGGAGACACAGA
Organism: Panthera pardus; assembly: GCF_024362965.1. Classification (NCBI taxonomy): domain Eukaryota; kingdom Metazoa; phylum Chordata; class Mammalia; order Carnivora; family Felidae; genus Panthera; species Panthera pardus. The sequence continues at coordinate 57,593,523 of NW_026526876.1, forward strand.
ATCTGAAACAGGCTCCAGGCTCTGAGCTGTCAGCACAGAGCCCAACGCGGGGCTCGAACTCACGGACTGCAAGATCATGACCTGAGCCGAAGTCGGACGCTCAACCAACTGAGCCACCCAGGCGCCCCAATATTTACTTATTTTTGAGAGAGAGAGAGAGAGAGAGAGCGCGCACAAGCAGGGGAGGGGCAGAGAAAGAGAGAGAGAATCCCAAGCAGGTTCTGCATTGTCAGGGCAGGGTTCAATGCAGGGCTCAATCCCAGGAAGCATGAGATCATGACCTTAGCCAAAATCTAGAGTCAGAGGCTTAACCTACTGAGGCACCCACGTGCCCCAAGGGGGTAATCATTTTAAGAACAAAATAAATAGCAACTTTACTAAAGGCTGTGTTGGGGCACCTGGGTGGCTCGGTGGGTTGAGCGTCCAACTCTTTTTTTTTTTTTAATATGCTTTTTTTCCTCAGTGCCCTCATCAGCAGGTAACAGCTACATATCTATTAAGAGTCTGGTCAAGACAATCTAGTTTTGTTTTGTTTTTTTAATGTTTTATTTATTTTTGACACACACACACACACACACACACACACACACAGTGCGGGAGAGGGGCAGAGACAGAGGGAGACACAGAATGTGAAGCAGGCTCCAGGCTCTGGCCTGCCCTCAAAAAGGTCGATGCAGGACTCGAACTCATGAACTGCAAGATCATGACCTGAGCTGAAGTCAGACACTTAACCGACTGAGCCACCCAGGTGCCCTCAGCGTCCAACTCTTGATCTCAGCTCAGGTCATGATCTCATGGCTCGTGGGCTCGAGCTCAGTGTCCAGCTCTGTGCTGAGCATAGAGCCTGCTTGGGATTCTCTCTTTCCCCCTCTCTCTACCCCTCCCCTTCTCACGTGCACACACACATGTGCCCTCTAGCATGTGCTCTCTCTCTCTCTCACCTTCTCTCTAAAAATAATAATAGTAATAACATTTTTTAAGGCTACGTTAAATTCCCATAGTCCCATGCCACTTCTGGCTTGGATCATTCCCACTCTACTTCCAAAACAAAGAGTCAGCCCTTACCATTGAGGACAGACACGAATCCAGAGGTTTTCCCATCACCACCACTGGCCACTACGTTCTGCTTTGGAATTGGATAATGTACCGTGAAAGCTAGCTTTCCTCTCAGATCAGACTCTTTGAATGATAGGAGGAACCTAGGACTGAGCAACTTTGGCTCCCTGGGAGGGAACATGCCAGCTGTGGAAAGCCCATAGTTGTAAATTGTCAGGTGGTGACTGCCTGTGAAACCTGTCAAGGCTCTGACAGCCCAGCTGAGAACCTAATTAGCAGTTACAAAGAGAGACAGGAAAAACATGTTGTCAGAGAGCTCCCCGTCGGAGAGAATGAAGTACAGTGTCCTGCCCCGTCATCAACCTCCTTCTTGTTTCAACTGGAGCAAAGCACATTAGTATAATTGACATTACACATGTTTATTATCTGGAACAAAGGAACCATGTCAAACCACAGCCCTGTGTCAGCTGAGTCTTTGGTAATCACAGAAATTGAACAGTGGCATTTGACCTGATTGTATGAGCACTTCCGATCTTCTCAGTGCCAAGGATACTACCAGCCCATGTTCACTTTTCTCCTGGAATTTACACAAACTTCAAACAATCCTCCTCCTTTCCTGGAGCGAAGAGGAACAGTGATCCTTTGTCCTCGTGAAACCTAGAAAGGGATGATAACTTACCCAAAGTCACACGGCCAATCAGCAACCCGGCATCTTATCTTCCAAGGAAAATAAATCTGTAGCAACCATGCTGTAGTGGCAATGTGAGGAAACCAGCAATCTTCACCAAGAATCCCTAAATTGGGGAAAAGCAACATTAGAGTATTCACATGCCAGTTTTTACCAAAGCTTGGTCCTCTACTTTTGCAAAACACTCACTCACACTTCCCACTTGCTTCAATTGTATCAGCAGCACCTGAGCAAGGATGCTAAATTTCTCAATGGGATTTTTTTTCCCCCAAAATCTTGAAAATAAGGGACCTGGTACTTATAGCCTATGGAGATGGGAGGAAAGAGAGTTAACATTTACTGGATACAACTGTTACATTTTAGATACTGTGTTTTGCCTCTAATTTAATCTACAAACCAACTGACAAAGTAGATATTACTATATACAACTTCAGATGCCATACCCAGAGCTCAGAGAGGTTAGGTAAACTGCCCAAGATGACACAGCTAGTAAATGATAAAGCGGATTTAAAAAAATTGGGGGGACGGGGAGTGGGCGCCTGGTTGGGCCAGTTGGTAGAGCGTGTGACTCTTGATCTCAAAGTTGTAAATTCGAACCCTCCAGAGGGTGTAGAGATTACTTAAAAATAAACAATTTTAAATTTTTAAAATTAAGTTTGTGTTTTTTGAGAGAGGAGAGGGGCAGAGAGAAGGGGGGGGGGACAGGGGTTCCAAAGTGGACGCTGTGCTGACACCAGATGCCTCCATGCAGGGCTCAAACTCACAAACTGGGAGATCATGACCTGAGCCAAAGTCGGACACTTAACCAACTGAGCCACCCAGGTGCCCCCCAAATTTTTAAAAATCTTTAAAAAATGTATTTGACAATGGTTTTAATGTTTATTTTTGAGAGGGGGAGGGGCAGAGAGAGAGGGGGACAGAGGATCTGAAGCAGGTTCCGTGCTGACAGCTCACACCCACAAATGACCTAAGCAGAAGCTGGACGTTCAACCGGCTGAGCCAACCAGGATCCCTACCCTAAAAAATTTTAAATGTATTTATTTATTTATTTTTTAGGACAGAGCTTGGAACACGCTTCTTTCAGGCTTCAAGTTCTGTGTTCTTTGTAATGCATTATGCTACCTCAGAAGAGAAGAAACTAAAGGGATTCCCAAGAGATAAAGGTGATACAATCAGCCACTCTGAACTTCTAGTGCATTTGACTTTCTTACACATGTCTGGATTAGAATTAAGTACAAGGCATTCGGCAAAACACTCCATCAGGTTCCAAGCCCCTACAGAGAATAGGGACCCCGGGTGGAAATTGGAAGAAAGGAGGGGAAAAGAAGTGGAAGAAGAAAGGAGGAACAGGAAGGGAAGGTTCCTGGGAAATGTAATGGGTAGCTGGAGGTTGTTCTCAGAGGCCTTCCACCTACACCCAAAGAACAGTGCAGAAGCTGATACTCCTTTTTTGCTCCATTCACCATTTATGTTCTCTTCTTCTACAAAAGGATTAGCAGGATGGGCTCAGTGGGAAAGGAGGCCCCTGTGGGATCCTGTTACCAGCCATCTGTGTTCTGTTCTTTACTTTCGAACAAGACGGCTCCAAAACTCTGAACTGGAGAGGGAGTCGGAGCTGTGTACGGATCAGCAGAGCTGTTGCTAACAGCTCTGACGCCTGCAGGATGACTCAACCCTCTGTGCCTGGCGGAGTCAGCTGTGGTCCCCTGGAGCCTCCTACTCTAGGGACAAAATCAGAGATGCGGAGAAGTATCAAGATCCTTGATCTTGGGCAGGAATTCAGGATACAGAGATAGGTAGGGGCTCCTGAGTCTTTATTTAAGCGTTCTGGCTGATGATGGGGGAGGGATTAAAGGCAACAGGAAGTCACAGTCCTTTATATACTTTAGCTGCTCCACAAAAGGAATATACCGTCTGGAGGATGGCAGTCAGCAAAAGCCATATGGCTGTGTCACCAGGAATTCAGCCTAAACACAAATATCACTCACTTCCCTGGTGAATTTTACTCAGGTACAAGCATCTCCCGCTGTTCCCTCACTTGGGAGAAAACCAGACTTCCTGTGCTGACATGATACCATGAATACTGACTGAACTGTTGCTCCCCTGGTTACTCTCCCCTGGTTACTTGTTCAGATCTCTGAGATACAGGCAATTAGGAGGAAGCTACTCGTGCATCATGTCGGGAGTCACCTGGATTTACCCCAGACCAACACATAGACATCTTGCTCTACCTCCACCTCCAAACAACCCCGGGCTTCCTCAAAGACTTTTCCTTTCAGTTGGCTCCTTATCACTCACCGATAAACAACCCCCAAAGTTTGGCTTCTTGTTGTCATGGCAACCTGGGAGAACAGGCTGAAGCTGCCAATAAAGGCGTTTGCAAGAGCTCCCTAATCTCAGACTCTTTTAAAAACAATAGTAGGAAGTGGGATCACCACTATCTCCCCTCCCCACCACACTACGTACCCAATTGTCACCAATTGGTGACACCAATTGGTCCCTACCGCCAATTGTCAGTTTTATGGAGTGATTTAGTTCTTGGAATAGCTAAGACAGTGGCTGTTTTGCCCCCACGAAAGGTTTTCATATTTTAATGCAATCCTTTCTTTACACACTAGCCCAGTAATCAGAGCAACCTACTGGGTATTAGCATCTCTAAGGGTTCATGGTTACAAAATACGACTCCTGTGCTCTTTACTCTATTTTCCTGTGCCTGTAGGAAGTATCTGGGTAGTTGGTATTTCAGGGCTAGAACTGCTGGCTAGTTTCCAACCAAGGGTGAGAAGACTCCAGGTGTTCTCATATAATATAGTGAAAGTACTTTGTATAGGAGTGTTCAGATATTCATATTAACTACTATCCCCTGTCCACAAAACCCTTTACCTCAAGGCTATATTGCATAGGAGTTAAGCTCATGGATTCTGGTTCAAAATTCCTGTTTTGAATCCCTTCTCTATCCTCTACCTTCTATGAGGCTTTCTCTGTTTCACTTTCCCCTTCATGAAAGGTAAAAATAATAGTATCCACATCAGAGGGCTTTCATGAGGATTAAATAAATTAAAATATGTGAAGAATTTTTTTTTATTAAAAAAAAATTTTTTTTTAACGTTTATTTATTTTTGAGACAGAGAGAGACAGAGCATGAACAGGGGAGGGTCAGAGAGAGAGGGAGACACAGAATCTGAAATGGGCTCCGGGCTCTGAGCTGTCAGCACAGAGCCCCATGCGGGGCTCGAACTCACAGACCGTGAGATCATGACCTGAGCCGAAGTCGGCCGCTTAACCGACTGAGCCACCCAGGCGCCCCTAAAATATGTGAAGTATTTAGATCAGTACCTGGTTTTGTATAGCAAGTGTGTCCCTAGACAGAATATCTTGGAGAGAAACACGGACAAGCTACCTTGTCCTCAAAGAGCTCACAGGCTGATATCCACATGGTAAAGATAGACAAACCAATATTTATAGATAACATGACAAGTGCTTCTCTAAATGGAGAAAGGAACAGAGAAGGGGGCCAGAAATTCAGCCCTGAAGGATGCCTGGGTTTTCCTAAATCAGAGAAATGGTTTATCAGTTAGGCACTCTGTGTGGCAGAGGACAACTTATTTCATATATCTCAATAATTTTTTTAAGTTTATTTATTTATTTTGAGAGAGAAAGCATGCATGTGCAAGAGAGGCAGGGAGAGACAGAGGAGAGAGAATCCCAAGCAGGCTCTGTGCAGTCAGCATGGAGCCCAATGTAGGGCTCAATCTCACAACTGTGAGATCATGACCTGAGCCGGTATCAAGAGTCGGTTAAGTGTCCAACTTCAACTCAGGTCATGATCTCGCTGTTCATGAGTTCAAGTTCCGCGTCGGGCTCTGTGCTGACAGCTCAGAGCCTGGAGCCTGCTTCAGATTCTGTCTCCGTCTCTCTCCCCTCCTCCATTTGTGCACTGTCTCTCTCTCTCCCTCTCTTTCTCTCTCAAATATAAACATTTTTTAAAAATTAAAAAAAAAAAGGGGGTGCCTGGGTGGCTCAGTCAGTTAAGCGACCGACTTGAGCTCAGGTCATGATCTCACAGTTCGTGAGTTCGAGCCCCACATTGGGCTCTGTGCTGACAGCTCAGAGCCTAGAGACTGCTTCAGATTCTGTGTCTCCCTCTCTCTCTGCCCCTCCCTGCTTGTACTCTGTCTCTCAGAAATAAATAAACGTTAAAAAACTAAAAAAAGAAAAGAATTTAAAAAAATTAAAAAAAGAATGGAAATACGGATGTAGCAGTCATGACATTAGGTTTAGAACAGAAAGAAGTATTAATATATTCAAAGAGCATGGAAAAGAGAAATACAGTGGAATTGACTCAACACAATTATTGAGGCATTGTTAAATGTCAGTCAGTATGCCAGGAATAGGTAACACATCCGTGATCCATGTTCTACAGCATGCTGTGAGAACCCATTGCAGGGCCACCTGAACCAGACAATGAGGTGCCAAGAAAGCTTTCTTAGAGGAAGGAGACCCAACTTTGGGACGAGAAAGAAGAGTAGAAATAAAAAGGAGTATGGCACACTCCGGAATCTGAAAGTAGCTTAATGGACTTCCAATGAGAGGAGGTAGTAAGCGGCAGGCAGGGACTACATCATTCAGGTCCTAATAATTGTAGTTACCATTTATTGAACACAGACCTGAACACTGTACTATTTTATGTGTAGTAGCTTATGTAATCCTCCCAACAACCCTAGGAGGCAGGAGTAATTATCGCTCACATCTTTTAGATGAGGAAACCAAGTCTCAGTGAGATTTAGTAATTTTCCTCCGATCCCTTACCTAGCAGGTACCCAAGCTTCTAAGTTACACTTCCTTTATGGATCATATATTCTTTTAAAATGTTTATTTTTTTATTTTTGAGAGACAGAATGCAAGGAGGGGAGGAGATGGAAGAGAGGGAGACACAGAATCCAAAGCAGGCTCCAAGCTCCGAGCTGTCAGCACGGAGCCCAATGCAGGGCTTGAACCCATGAACCGTGAGATCATGACCTGAGCCGAAGTCGGACGCTCAACCGACTGAGCTACCCAGGTGCCCCCCTTTATGGATCATATTAAGGATTATGGTCTTTAAGAGCAATGGGAAGCACGAAGAATTTTAAGCAAATTTGCATTTCAGAAAGATCACTCACTGCTACAGAGTATATAAAACAGATTGCAAGGAGCCAAGGGGGACGTAAGGAGACCACTTGGGTTCCTGCTGCAGAGCAGAAAGGAGATGGACTCCTTTCTGGTGGACTAGGATGGTAACAGTGAGCTAGATGAATTCATTCATTTATTATCTTGATCGACAAATGTTTAATGAGCTCCTGTAAGAGTGCTAGGACACAAAAATGACCAAAGTAGATGTGGTCTCCACCCTCAGAGTCTATCTGAGAGAGAGAAGAGACAGGAATTAGTGGAGTTGAATATGAGGGTGATGATAAAGGGGGAGTCTGGGATGATTTACTGGCTTGAGGTTAGCTCCAACACCCTTGCCCTTTCCACCTCATTGCTCTCCTAGGATTGTGTATGTTCAGGTGGGGAGCTGGGAGTGGGGGTGGGGACAGGGGGGTATGGGAGGGGTGCTAACTGGTAAATGGCTTGACCAAATACACATGTTAGCAAGATCAAGATTTATCCTTTCTGAATCTTCGAATTCCTCCAGGGCTATAGAAGCCAATTTGAGAGGGTGAGAAAGCTCAAATCTTCTTTTCACCGTCTGCCCTCTCGTGGCCAGAGGAAAACCAGCAAGTTCCAACTCCACAGGTTTGTAAGGGGCAGCCCCCTCGATTTGCCCTCAGTGTCACAGCTCCTGCACCTCTCAGCGAGTTCTGTTGCTTAGTCTTCAGCAGAGACCAGCCATTCATTCCAGGATTCCGCCAGTTTCATGGACACCACTCTGTCTCCGACTACGGAGAACCCTCTTCTGAGAACTCTCACTAGCCTAGTCCCCAAACTCCCACGCGGACTGCTGCACTTGGTGCTACACTGCCTCTCTCTCAGTAAGCAGCCCTATGGAGGTGGCAAAGGCCAGCACTGCTGCCCTCAGGTGGCAACCTAGTGAAGTGCATATTGCTTTTCTCCTGCAACCGTTCCCTTTCAGGTCAGTTCTTTAAACTTGGTGTTTTATTGAGCATCCACTTCGTTTACATTCTACTTATAAAAGGATCCGAGCGCCTGGGTGGCTCAGTCAGTTAAGCATTCGACTCTTGATTTCGGCTCAGGTCTTGATCTCACTGTTCGTGAGATGGAGCCCTGCTTCCGGCTCTGTGCTGACAGCACTGGGAGTCAGCTTGGGATTCTCTCTCTCCCTCTCTCTCTGCCCCTCCCCCGCTCATGCTTACTCTCTCTCTCTTTCTCTCTCAAAATAAATAAACACTTAAAAAAAAAAAAAGGATAGTACCCCCTTCTACTCTCTGGTTCAAATCTAAGGAAGCAATGTGGAGGAAGAAAAAGCAGGAACTCCTCCTCCCCATGAATCCAGCATTGTCATCATCACCATTACCAGCAACAGGCCCCAGAAAACAACTCTTCACGGTCTTGAGAACAGAGAGTAGGGCACATATAGGGTAGCCTTTTCAAGGACATCTGCTTTCCTTGAAAAGAGATATTCTCCTTCTCTCATATCTATATCCTTGTCTCTTTGCCCTAGGGTCCCTGTGCTTCTAAGATGAGGTTCTGATAATGACCATCACAATATAAGGCAGTCTTATTAGTCTATGGACCTTAGAAATAAAAACTGGAATCACTTCTCAAAAATCCAGATTGATTTTAAACACTCTCTGGCAGTGTTCCTTTGGCATCCTTGCCAACGTGCTAACGAACTCAGGCCACAGTCTCCTCCACTCATTGACTCAGCACTTAATGGCAAAGCAACCCTTTAAGTCTCATCTCAGCCAAGACAGCTCCTCTACCTGCTAAAAGGGTGATTTTGTGAATTAAACGTTGATGCTGTTTTTCTGATCTAGCAGATACACACCACCCGCAGGTAATTTATTCCAGAACTTCTTTTAAAGCCAGGGGCTTTAAGATTTCTGACCGACAGATTCCCTCCCCCATTCAAGTCCTCTATTCATCCAGGAATTTGCGATGGAAATTGTACTGCTGGCTAGAGTAGAGCACATACCAGTGCCGCTGAGAGCCGAGTGGCCGTTGCCATGGGGGCCAGTATTTGTACAGAACTGCCTATACGAGGTGGTGGCCTTGAGGGCCGCTTAGATTCAGAGGATTCTAGAACTGAGCCAACCCCCCTCATTTTGCCGATGAGGAATTTGAGGCCCAAAGACTTAAGTTAAATAACTTAATGGAAGGTCCAAGGGCAAGTTAGCGTCAGAGTGGTGCTCTTTGCAATGCGTCACCCTTTTCATGAAAACACTCGTGCTGGTTGGACGGGTGTTCCGCCAGCCGCTCCCACTCGTGCCGCTGTGCTATTCCAGCACCACCAATTCCAGAGAAAAGTGCCAGGAACTGTGGGACTGGCAACGGTGGCTCGTAAATATCCTCGCATGTGTATGCATGCGTATTCTTGCACCAAATTACTTGTGCATACCTAGAAGTAAGTGATTGTGCTAACTGGGTATTTGTATAACTGTCTGATTACATGGAATTCCTTAAGCCTCGGTGTCCTCAGGAGTGAAATTCAGATAAGAAATAATACCTATCTCAAAGGATTGAGGTAATGTATTGAAAGCACTTAGGTACAGGGGCACCTGGGTGGCTGTCGGTTAAGCGGCCGACTTCGGCTCAGGTCATGATCTCGCGGTCCGTGAGTTCGAGCCCCGCGTCGAGCTCTGTGCTGGCAGCTCAGAGCCTGGAGCCTGTTTCAGATTCTGTGTCTCCCTCTTTCTGACCCTCCCCCGTTCATACTCTGTCTCTCTTTGTCTCAAAAATAAATAAAACGTAAAAAAAAAAAAAGAAAGCACTTAGGTACAGTAGCTGCCATATAATAAGCGTTGGGCATTATATTGTTTCTACTATGTCTTTCTAATGGAATATGTCAGGGATTGCCCTGAAAGCTTTAATTTTGGGGGCGCCTGGGTGGCTCACTTGGTTAAGCATCCTACTTCGATTCAGGTCATGATCTCACAGTTCGTGAGTTTGAGTCCCGCATCGGGCTCTGTGCCGACAGCTTCGTTTCCTCTGTCCCCCTCTCTCTCTGCCCCCTCTCAAAAATAAACATTAAAAAAAAATTAAAAGGTTTTCTTTTTTTTTTTTTTTCATTTGATTTTCACAATAACTCTTTGAAGTAGGCCCTTTCAATTTCTATGTAGCACTGATGAGAAAACTAGGCCTAGGGATGTTGAGTAACTTACATAAGGTCACAGGGCTAGCAAGAATCAAAACCAGGTCTGCGTAACATTAATGCTCTGAATCTTAACCATAAAGTTATACTGTCTCTCCTACAGAAAAGCAGAGGAATAACTGAGCTATTCTAGTATCTTTGGATTTGTTTGCTGGAACTCGAAATTCAAATACATTAGATACATATTGCATGTGAAATGGCCTGGCTCATCCATCTAAATACATTATAATTAAAGCCACTGAAACTATAAGCAAATAATTTGTTCTCACTCCCCTTTAATTACAGTTCTTTACAGAGACACTACTTAGCCATTTTGTACAAGAAACAGTTTCTCAATGAATGAATGCCGTTTTATTCAATATCCTGTTGTTTCTAAACTCCTAGTTGGTCGTGGTGAGACCTATGTAAAATATACTAATCTCCTGAAATCAACACAAAATTCTTGAGATCCTACTTGTCTGATTATCTATTCTTTAAAATCTCCTTGGGCATAAGAGACAGAAATGAAACATTTTTAAAAAATGTTTATTTGAGAGATAGAGAGACCAGGGGAGGGGCAGAGAGAGATAGAGAGAGAGAGATAGAGAGAGAGAGAGAGGGAGAGAGAGAATTCTGAGCAGGCTGTGCTATCAGCACAGAGCTCAACGCAGGGCTCAATCCCGCAAACCACGAGATCATGACCTGAGCTGAAATCAAGAGTCAGACACTTAACTGACTGAGCCACCCAGGCGCCCCAAATCATTTTTCTTTAATAGATATTCTTCCATTCTTATCAAAAATTTCAGCTTTAGGATCTTCAGAGTCCAACCCAAATTTCTCTTATGGTCACACCATTTATTTTCTATCAGATCAGTTTCAATCCGAAATTAGTTGTTCTTGGTTTTTCTCTTTTCCTATTCTCTCTTTCTCCCTCAATAATTTCTTCTTTTTTTTGCTTTTAATGTTTATTGTTTATTTATTTTTGAGAGAGAGAGAGAGACAGAATGCAAATGGGAAAGGGGCAGAGAGAAGGAAACACATAATCTGAAGCAGGCTCCAGGCTCTGAGCTGTCAGCACAGAGCCCAACACGGGGCTCGAACTCACAAATTGTGAGATCGTGACCTGAGCCCAAGTCAGAGGCTTAACCGACTGAGCCACCCAGGCGCCCCATCTCCCTCAGTAATTTCATCCATTCCTGTACCTCCAACAATCTCTGCTAGATAGAAAACTACCACATCAGAGGTGCCTGGGTGGCTCAGTCGGTTAAGCCTCTGATTTGGGCTCACGGTTTGTGATCTCACAGTTTGTAAGTTCGAGCCCCGTGTTAGGCTCTGTGCTGACAGCTCAGAGCCTGGAGCCAGCTTCAGATTATGTGTCTCCCTTTCTCTCTGCCCCTCCCCTGCTCACATTCTGTCTGTCTGTCTCTCTCAAAAATAAATAAACATTAAAAGAAAAAAACCTACCACATCAATCGTATTTGTTCAATAAATATTAATTAACTTCTTGCTGTGTGCTACGATGTGTATCACACTGGTCCAGTCAGACATCTATCCTAAACTCCAGTCCAGATATCTGTGGAACATTTTTTCTTTTTTTTTTTTTTTTAATTTTTTTTTTTCAACATTTTTTATTTATTTTTGGGACAGAGAGAGACAGAGCATGAACGGGGGAGGGGCAGAGAGAGAGGGAGACACAGAATCGGAAACAGGCTCCAGGCTCCGAGCCATCAGCCCAGAGCCTGACGCGGGGCTCGAACTCACGGACCGCGAGATCGTGACCTGGCTGAAGTCGGATGCTTAGCCAACTGCGCCACCCAGGCGCCCCTGTGGAACATTTTTTCGACAGGATGATGTGAGGTGTTGATACCCCTGTAGAAGTTGATCCGTGTAAAGAACGTACCTTGGCTTCTCTGTACTCCACTCTTGGCGTGACCTCTCTGACCCTCCTTATCCTTGCATTAGAGATACCCACAGTCTCTGGAATTCTCTGCACTCAATCTGTAAATCTTCTTTACCTCAGTCCAATTTAGAGCCTTGGTAGAAGTAACTAGTGTTATCACCCCAAAGTCAATAAAACCTAAACCGATGTTGTCACCTTCTTCACCAAACCCCACTGTGTTCTTAATTTCCTCCAGTATTCTATTTGGTAGAAGCACTATTTGTCTGAAATTTCCCTAGACCTCCTGATTGCCCTGATGCAATCCATCCCCATTTAGTAACTAAGATAATGTTAAACGCAAAGCAAATCATGTTATTCCCCTGCTTAAAACCAGCCCTTAACTTCCCTTTGCTCTAAGAATATACTTCAAATTCCTTACCGGGGCTTAGAAGAACCCCTGAGTGATCTGGCCTCTACCCACATATCTACTCTCATCTTATGCCACTCCTCTTGCTGTGCTCCAGCCACACTGGCCTCTTTTCAATTCCTGGAAAATGCAAAACTCTTGCTGTGAGGTTTTAGCAAAAGCTCTTCCTTCTGCTCTTGTCATGGTCTCTTTCTTATCCTTTGAATCTTGGTTTGAAGCTATTTCCCTTCTCCAACCTGGCCTCCAACCATTATTCTTTGTCATGGCTCCATTTGTTTCTTCATGGCATGTATCCCAAATTATAACGTTATATATACATTTTTATTATTTGAAAAAAATTTTTAATGTTTTTAAATTTATCTTTGAGAGACAGAGAGACAGAGTGTGAGCAGGGGAGGGGCAGAGAGAGACAGAAATATAGAATCTGAAGCAAGCTCCAGGCTCTGAGCTGTCAGCACAGAGCCCAACTTGGGGCTTGAACTCATGAAGGGGAAGATCATGACCTGAGTCGAAGTCGGCCACTTAACCGACTGAGCCACCCAGGCGCCCCAATAATGTTACATATTTTTAGAATATACCTATTTGTGGTCTGACTTCTCTACCTGGACTGGAGGCTCCATGAAGGCAGGGACCATGTCTGCTTAGCTCATCAATGCATGTCCTGCATTTAGTAGAGTGCCTGGTATATAGTAAGTGCTCATAACTGGTAACTGATATAATTTCTAGTGAACTCCCTTTCTCATTCTGTAAAATGGCTGCTTCAGATTCTCTTTAAACTACCTTCTCTAATCTCCACCTCTTTTTCTTTGTTTATTTATTTATTTTGAGGGAGGGAGGGAGGGAGAGAGAGAGAGAGAGAGAGAGAGAGAGAGAGAGAATCCTGAGCAGGCTCCACACTCAGAGCATAGCCCAACAAGGAGCTCCATCCCATGACTCTGGGATCATGATAAGAGCTGAAATCGAGAGTTGGATGCTTAACCGACAAGCCACTCAGGTGCCCCTCTAATCTCCACCTCCTTAAAATCTGACCACAAATTGCCATCCTAGTCTCACTTCCTTAATGAGGAAAATTCTCATAATTTCCTTAAATGCCCTACATTTGAGTGCCCCTGGAACACTCAACTATCACACATTCCGTCCATTGTTCATGCTATTTCTCTGCCAGAAATACCTACTCTCTACCCACTTCGCAGCCCTTGTTATCATATTGCCAGTGCAAATGGCACATTTCCTCTTCCACTTTTCCTAATAGCCTATAATAACCTACTCCCTTGTAAGCATTCTCAAAGCCTTTCACAATATTTTTACATAAAAGTTCCCACATTTGGGGCACCTGGGTGGCTCAGTCAGTTAAGCCTCTGACTCTTGATTTCGACTCAGGTCATGATCTCATGGTTTGTGAGTTGGGACTCCATATCGGGCTCTGTGCTGACAGCGAGGGAGTCTGCTTGGGATTCTTTCTCCTTCTCTCCCTGCCCCTCTCCCGTGCATGTGTGCACACATGTGTGTTCTCTCTCTCTCTCTTTAAAACTTAAAAAGATATTTTAAAAAAGATAAAAATAAAGAAGTTTCCACATTTTATCTGTTGCTTGTGTGGGTCTCTCACCATGGAGAGTGAATTCTTTAGAGATAAAGGATGTGTTTCTTCTTTCTTATTTTTTAAAGTCATCTCTACACCCAACGTGGAGCTCAAACTCATGACCCTGAGACAAAGAATCACATGTCCCATTGAGTGAGCCAGCCAGGTGCCCCTGTTTTCTTTAAATCCTCACCGTCTAGCACAGCTTTTGATGCATGGTATACAGTCAATATATAGTAATCAAATTAATAAAGCCAGAACAGAACACCTCTAAAAGAAATTCAAAGCTTGTCCCAGAAACTAGTAAAAAGACACTTGATAGTATTCTGAGAAAAGGCAGGTGGTATGTTCTTCTCTTCAAAAGCCACAGAAATCTTCAAGAAGACTCTCTTTGGATATTCTTCCCATATGGAAAAAACAGAGAAATCCAGGAATGAAGTAAAATTGGGTGAAATCAGGGCTCCTTGAGCTGACTGCTAAGTCTTTAAGAAAATTAGTGCTCGTTACTTTTTTTACAAAGTGAATACCACCTCTTTCTTTTCCTCTTTCTTTCTTTCTTTCTTTCTTTCTTTCTTTCTTTCTTTCTTTCATGTTTTATTATTTATTTTTGAGACAGAGAGAGACAGAGCATGAACGGGGGAGGGTCAGAGAGAGAGGGAGACACAGAATCTGAAGCAGGCTCCAGGCTCCGAGCTGTCAGCACAGAGCCCGACGCGGGGCTCGAACTCACAGACCATGAGATCATGACCTGAGCCGAAGTCGGACGCTCAACCAACTGAGCCACCCAGGCGCCCCTCTTTCTTTCTTTTTAAAAAAGATTTTATTTTTAAGTAATCTCTACAGCCAATGTGAGGCTCAAATCCACAACCCTGAGATCAAGAGTCACATGCTCCACTGACTGAGCCAGTCAGGTGCCCCAATATTATCTCTTTCTAACTATCCTTTATTCTATAATGAAGAACTGGGCTCTACCCACAGATAGTCTGATTTAGTAGGTCTAGCATAAAGACATTGATATATATTTTTTTTAAGTTTACTTTTGAGACAGAGAGAGACAGAGCATGAACGGGGGAGGGTCAGAGAGAGCGGGAGACACAGAATCGGAAGCAGGCTCCAGGCTCTGAGCCATCAGCACAGAGCCCGACGCGGGGCTCGAACTCACGGACCGCAAGATCGTGACCTGAGCCGAAGTCGGACGCTTAACCGACTGAGCCACCCAGGCGCCCCAAGACATTGATATTTTTTAAAAGCTCCCTAGGTCATTAATGTGCAGCCAGGATAGAGAACCAATTTCTAGGGTGTTATGGACTGAATGTTTATGTCCCTTCAAAATTCCTATCTTGACGCCCTAACCACCAATGTGACGGTATTTAGAAGTACGGCCTTTGGGATATAATTAGGTTTAAACAAAGTCATGAGGGTGGGAAAACAAAAACTTCTGCATGGAGAAGGAAACCATCAACAAAACAAAAAGACAACCTTCTGAATGAAAGAAGATATGTGCAAATTCATGTCAATAAAGGGTTAATACTCAAGCTATATAAACAACTTGTACAACTCAACACCAATAGACCCAAATAATCCAATAGAAAATGGGCAGAGGAACTGAGTAGACATTTTTCCAAGGAAGATATATAGACGGCCAACAGACAGCTGGAAAGATGCTCAACATCACTCATCAGCAGGGCAATGCAAATCAAAACTATAATTAGATATCACCTTACGCTTGTCAGAATGACTACCATCAAAAAGACAAGAGATCCCAAGTTTGGTAAGGATGTGGAGAAAGAGGAACGCTTGTGACCTTCTGGTAGGAATGTAAATTGGTACAACCACTGTGGAAAACAGTATGGGGTTTCCTTAAAAAATTAAAACTAGAAATACCATATGATCCAGTAATTCCACTACTGAGTATTTACCTAAAGAAAACAAAAATACTAATTCAAAAAGAAATATATGCATCCCTATGCAGCATTATTTACAATAACCAAGATATGGAAGCAAAACAAGTGTCCATTAAGATGTGGTATATACATGTACAATGGAATATAAACTCAGCCATGAAAAGAATGAGACCTTGCCATTTGAGACATTATAAATAGACCTACAGGTTATTATGCTAAGTGAACCTAAAAACCAAAATAAATAAACAAACAAGCAAGCTAAAAGCAGAAACAGACCCATACATACAGAGAACAAACCAATGGCTGCCAGAGGAGCGGGGGTGGGGGATGGGCAAAATGGGTGAAGGAGAGGGGTAGGTATAGACTTCCAGTTATAGAATGAATAAGTCACAGAGATAAAAGATACAGCACAGGGAATATAGTCAATGGTATTGTGATAGCATTGTATGGTGACAGGTGGTAGCTACACTCGTGGCAGGCATAGAATAACACATAGACTTGTCAAATCATTACATTGTACACTTGAAACTAATGTAATAACATGTGCCAACTATGCTTAAAAAAAAAGTGTGAGAGAGGGGCCCCCATGGTGAGATTAATAAGAGGAAGAGACCAGAGCTTTTCCCCAACCTGCCATGGGAGGAAATAGCAAGAAGGCAGCCGTCTAAAAGCCAGGGAGAGAGCCCTCACCAAGAACCCAATCACATTGACATCAGGATCTTGGACTTTCCAGCCTACAGAACTGTGAGAAATCAACATCTTTGTTTAAGACACCCAGTCTACATATTTTATTATAACAGCCTGAGCTGACTAAGACAAATGAGAATCCACTGGCCTTTCATATGCATGTAGTGGTGAACTGATTTTCAGCAAATAACCATTATTTGGAGCACTTTGGAACACTGCCTGGCACATAGCAAATGCTCAATAAATGTTAGCTATTGGAGTAATAGCAATATTAGCATTATCATCACCATCATCAAGTAGATAACCACAGGGTGTTAGACACTTCCTTTAATTTTCAATAATGAATTAAAGATGCATTATTTTTCTGATAAAGACATTAAGACTTAGAAGAGTGAAGTCGTTTGACCAAAGTTTCAGACTCAGGATTGAAATTATGACTGAAATCTGAATGTTTTTAATTCCACTATGTTAATGGCAGGAGAAACAGCTTCCTGTTTAGTTACTTAGAATAACAATTCCCAAGACTAATATTATTATTCATACTTAACTCGATTCCTTGGACATCAGCCACTTTTTTTTTTTTTTTCCAGATTAGGCCCTCCAATGCTAAAATAAAAGTCATAATGGGCTAAAACCAAATACAGGTGGGCAGACATTTTGGACCTAAAAACCCAACAGTTTTAAAATTCCACTTCTGGTATTTATCCAAAGAAAACAAAAACACAAATTAAAAACGATATATGCACCCCTATGATCATTGCAGCATTATTTACAATAGCCAAGATATAAAAGCAACCTAACTGTCCATCAATAGATGAATGGATAAAAATGATGTGGTATGTGTATATACAATGGACTGTTACTCAGTCATAAAAAAAGAATGAAATCTTGCCATCTGTGACAACATGGATGGACCCAGAGGATACTATGCCAAGTGAAATGAGTGAGACAGAGAGAGACCAATACCATCTGATTTCATTTATACGTGGAATCTAAAACCCAAACCAAACAAACAAAACAACAGAGACGGACCCACAAATACAGAGAACAAACTCGTGATTGCCAGAGGGGAGGTGGGATGGGGAGGTGGGTGATATAGGTGCAGGAGATTAAGAGGTACAAACTTCCAGTTATACAATAAACAAGTCAAAGGATGTTAAGTACAGTGTCGGAAATATAGTAAAGAATATTGTGATAACTGTAGAGTGACAGGCAGTAACCACACTTTTCATGTGAGCATTTTGTAATATATATAAATGCTGAATCACTATGTTGAATACTGGAAACTAATATAATATTGTATCTCAACTATACTTCGTTAAAGAAAAAGAAAACCCTAATGGCCACATCTGGTAACAATTACCCTTGCAACCTATAAGAGACTCTTAAATACAGAGAACAAACTGAGGGTTGCTGAAGGGGAGGTGGGTGCGGGGATGGGCTACATGGGGGATGGGCATTAAGGAGGACTTGTTGGGATGAGCACCGGGCGTTATATGTAAGTGATGAATCACTAACTTCTTCTACACCTGAAAGCAGTTTTACCATATATGTTAACTAACTAGAATTGAAATAAAAATTTGAAAAGAAGTGTTTGCAAATGTACGTGTAGAAAACAACAACAACAATTAACCTTATTTACAATACAGAACCTCCTCCGGTGCCTGGGTGGTTCAGTTGGCTAAGCATCTGACTTCAGTTTAGGTCATGATCTCACCAGTCGTGAGTTCCAGACCTGCCTCCGGCTCTGTGCTGACAGCTCGAAGCCTGGAGCCTGCTTCGGATTCTGTCTCCCTCTCTCTCTGCCCCTCCCCCAATCACATTCTGTCTCTGTCTCTGTCTCAAAAATAAATAAACATTAAAAAAAACCAAAAAAAAACCCCAAAACAATACAGAGCCTCAGGCTCATACGCTATCCCTTGAGGCTTGAAGAAATCAGATTGCTAAAGACAGCCTTTTTCTAGAGGTTCATTTCTTATCGGTACTCATGCCCTTCTACCCTCCTTATTTTCTACAAACTGTTCATTTTCTAAAAACTCAGAGGATAAAGCTCGGAAACGGGTCCAGAAGATGGGAAAAAGTGAGGAGAAGTGCTATTGTTGACATTATCCCAATATTCCCAGAAACCCAGGTCAGGCCAGGACATTTTTGGTGCCCTAATTATTTTACTCTGTCCAAAACTGGATCAGGTTTTTGACAGTCTGACTTCCTTTTGATGAGAGAAAAACCCAGAGATGGGCCAGATTCCTGCCAGGAAGCCCTACATTTCACTTGGCTAATATTCTTTCATAAAGAACCGAATCAAAGTCCTCTCTTTTGTGACATAATGTTAACATTTTTCTCTGTGATCCTCACATTGGAACTACCTTTGTTACAGCATTTGTTATTGTATTACTTTTTAAATGTTTATTTTCATTTTTGAGAAAGACAAAGAGAGAGAGACAGAGAGAACATAAGCAGGTGAGGGGCAGAGAGAGAGGGAGACACAGAATCTGAAGCAGGCTCCAGGCTCTAAGCTGTCAGTACAGAGCCTGACATTGGACTCAAACTCACAGGCAGGGAGATCATGACTTGAGCCGAAGTAGGACACTTAACCGATTGAACCACCCAGGCGCCCCTGTATTAAAAATGTTTGATTACCTGTTGCTCCCCTTCATCTTGCTATGAGGAAATAGAAATTTATCTCTATTCTCCCTCTAACAGTAGCAATTACAAAGTGGTTGATACATTGGAGATGATCAAGAAATGATAGCTAAACAAATTGATGCACAGGGGATGCCTGGATGGCTCAGTCAGTTAAGCGTCCACTCTTGATTTTAGCTCAGGTCACGATCTTACGGTTTGTGAGTTCCAGCCTGGAGTCAGGCTCTATGCTGACCGCAGGGAGCCTGCTTGGGATCCTCTCTCTCCCCCCTCTCTCTCTCACAAAATAAATAAACATTAAAAAAATGCACAGTTGCAGAGGATATACTTTTGCATTATTTGGACCTGTATCTTTGTATCATAGTACATGATTAATTAGATGATAAACTTCAGTTTGCTCTATTCATCCTTATATCTTCCACAGCATCAGTTTTCAAGAAATATATGTTTTTTTAAATTTAATTAGAAAAAAATTTTTAATGTTTATTTTTGAGAGAGAGAGAGAGAGTGCACGTGCATGAGCGAGTGGGGGAAGGGCAGAGAGAGGAAGAGAGAGACAGTCCCAAGCAGGCTTTGCACTGTTAGTGTGGAGTCCGAGGCGGGGCTCAATTTCAGGAACCGTGAGATCATGACCTGAGCCAAAGTCAGGAGTTGGATGCTTCACAGACTGAGCCACCCAGGTGCCCTCGGCAGGGCAGAGGTTTAAATCAAACCCTGGCTCTTCTAGATTCTAGCTGTGAGACGTAGCATAGCAACTGCATAGCATAAACCTTTATTTTCCCATCTCTAAAATAGGGATGATAAAAATAGTACTTACTGTAGCTACCCAATGAAGACTAAGTAAGGTCATGCAATAAAGCACAGAGCACATAGTGATTATTCAGGGAATGTTAGTTCTTGTTATTATTAGTGTTATCAGAAGACGGTGTGAGGAGATCTGCCTGATAGGATGAACACATGGTCCACATCGGGGGCCTGAAGGCTGGAGTGCAGTAAGTGATGTGGGGCAAATTGATAGAGGCTGTGGTATTTGTATTTATTTTCAAAAGGTACATGGAGATTTAGAGGGAAGAGAAGATCTCCAACCCCAAGAAGGAAAGGAATTAACTGTGGGATTTTTGAGATCAAACACAACAGCTAGGTGGCAATAAAAACACAGAAGGAAAACTGCAGATGGGCAAATTGTTGAGTAAAAAAAGATAGGAAATGAGCACTAGTTGGATGATGATAGCTGTATTGATTCTAGATTCTAGCTGTATTGAGAACCCTTCTCTTTTCTAAATTGGATTTGTATATGGGTAATAAACCTTAATTTTAGGGGCGCCTGGCTGGCTCAGTCGGTAGATCATACAACTCTTGATCTCAGGGCTGTAAATTCGAACTTTGTGTTGGATGTAGAGATGGCATAAAAATAAACTCTTGGGTCGCCTAGGTGGCTCAGTCAGTTAAGCATCTGACTCTTGATTTGGCTCAGGTCGTGATCTCACGGGTGTTGGATTGAGTCCCATGTCAGGCTCTGTGCTGACAATGTGGAGCCTGTTTGAGATTCTCTCTTTCCCTCTGTCTTTGCCTCTCCCCTGCGCACGCACATACGTGCACTCTCTCTCTCTCAAAATAAATAAATATTTAAAAATAAATGGACAAATCTTTAAAAAGCAAACAAAACAAACTCTTAATTTTATTTACTCATGTATTTGCTCATTCACGCATTCATTTATTTAACAAAATGTACACACCAGAGACAATAAGAGTACCTACCATATAGAGTTGTCATGAATTAAATGGATTAATTCCTGTAAAGCACAGTTCATAAAGTTGCTTTTGTACATCCTATTAGGGAATTAGATCTGAGCTTCTAAGAGTTGTTTTCAACCTGTTTATATTAAGGCTCACCAGTTAACTGGCAACCCAGAGCTGTTGTGTTCCATGTTCTTGTTAGAAATATAGTCTAGAACTCACTGCCATTCCATAGTTTTCAAAAGCTTAGCTGGGAAAAATAACCTTTGTGGAGAATATACAACAAGTTTATCCATTTACCATTTTGAGGACTTTTTGAGGTCTTGGATCTCTTTGAAATTTAATGAAAGCAGGAGTTCTCAATCCAAAAAGTCTTAAAATTCAATGAGCTTTTGTTTATGTGGGTTATATCTACCAATAATTACTATATTAGAAATTACAATAAAGAAATAATTATTTTATTTTAAAATAAGAATAAACAAATTGCTTGTTGACAGAAATAACATATTTTTATGAAATGTAGCTATATTTTCCAAAACAACAAAAAAACGTAATAAAAACAGTGTCACTGTTTTACATTTTTACCAAGTTCTTTAATGTCTGCTTTAGCTAGATTTTCATATGTGCCTCCACATTCAGTCTGTTGCAATATGTTGTTTTTAGCTGAGGTATATGAAGAAAATATGGCCTCATGTAGATATGCATTTGGAAAAGGAAGAATTATTTTAATAGAGTTTTCAGAAAATTGTGGTTATTCTTTGATACTACATGGAAACTTAACAAGTGGTAATTTCTTTTTATTTAGTGTTTATTTATTAATTTGGAGAGGCGGAGAGAGTGCAGTTGGGGAGGGGCAGAAAGAGGGGGAGAGAGAGAATCCCAAGCAGGCTCTATGCTGTCAGCACAGGGCCCCACGTGGGGCTCCATCTTACAAACTGTGAGACCAAGACCTGAGCTGAAACCAAGAGTCAGACATTCAACGGACTAAGCCACCCACGTGCCCCAACAGGTGGTAATTTCTTGAAGTTTAGTGGCAGTGTAGAATCTGAAACCATCATATCAATGAGCTTTTTGGTTTTTTTGTTTCATTAAAATCCGCTGGTCTTTCTTGTTCTTTGAATGGATCTTTTACACCTTAATTGGTCATTTGAAAATATTAGTTCACTGGGTTATGAAGAGCTTCCAAATGCTGACACATTTCATTATACAATATTTTATTTATTTAATTAATTAATTTATTTACTTGTTTATTTATTTATTTTTATTAAAGTTTATTTTTATTTATTTTGAGAGAGAGATAGAAAGCAAACGGGGGAGGCGCAGAGAGAGAGGAACTCAGAATCCCAAGCAGGCCGTGTGCTGTCAGCTCAGAGCCTGATGCAGGGCTCCAACTCACTACCCGTGAGATCATGACCTGATCCGAAGTCAAGAGCTGGATGCTTAACCAATTGAGCCACCCAGGTGCTCCTATTTTTTTTAAGATTCTATTTTTAAGTAATCTGCACACCTAATGTGGGGCTCGAACTCATGATGCCAAGATCAAGAGTCACATGCTTTACCAACTGAGCCAGCTAGGCTCCCCTTCATTATACAATATTTTTTTTTAAATTTTTATTCATTTTTTTAAGTTTATTTATTTTTGAGCGACAGCATGAGTAAAGAAGGGGCAGAGAGAGGGAAGGAGAGTGAGACTCCCAGGAAGGCTCCATACTGTCAGTGCAGAGCCCGAAGCGGACCTCCAACTCACGAACTGTGAGATTGTGACCTGAGCCAAAATCAGAAGTCGGATGCCTAACCGACTGAGCCACTCAGGCGCCCCTAAGTTTTTATCTATTTTGAGAAAGAGAGAGAGACAGAGTAAAGGAGGTGCAGATAGAGAAATACAGAGGATCCCAAGCAAGCCCCACACTGTCAGCACAGAGCCCAACATGGGGCTCGAACCCACAAACTGCGAGATCATGACCTGAGCCAAAATTGAAAGTCAGAGGCTTCACTGATGGAGCCACGCAGGTGCCCCACACAATATTTTAAAAACAAATGTATCATCATCAGAAAAATCTTTTAAGTACGGGGAAGCTGTTGAGCTCATGGTGGTCGAAATAAGTTTTCTAAAATTCTAATCTTGGTTTGAAAATTCAAATTTTATCATTGGCAGGAAAGGCTGTCAATGATTTTTCGGGAAGTTCAGGCTCACTTTGTTCGCTTCTGAGAAAATTTCAGCCAAGTGTCCAAGTCTGCGCAGCCATAGTTTGTTAGTCATTGTCTCAAGTAAAAATGGTAGTCAATGGGAAAAGTAGCTACCTCGGGTCACGACTCAATGAATCACTTAACTATTTTTCCTCCAGACCAGCCATCAGTTGCTCTTACACATGCAGCGCAAGTGCCTCATAAATCCTTCCCATTCGTCATACAGACCAGTTAAAGGCACAGTTCCTGAAGGGTCAAGACTGAATAAAATTAATAAGTTTCACTGCTTCATAGAGGATATTTTAAGTGAAACAGCATCCTTTTTTTAAAAATTGCAAGTAGATGGCAGTAAAGAATACAATGAGTCCTAGTATGGTTTGGTGCCACCACTTGATTTGTGTTAAAGCATTTGCAATTTTTTTTAAGTTTATTTATTTATTTTGAGGGTGGGGTGAGGGGCAGGGAGAGAGAGAGAGAGAGAGAGAGATGCACAGCCTGACAGGGGACTCCATCGCACCATTCAGGAGATCACGACCTGAGATACCAAGAGTCAGATGCTTAACTGAATGAGCCAGCCAGGTGCCAGGCATTTGCAATTTTACCCACCATTTGTGCAAATGGCAACATCTTGGTGTTAATATGTATATAAACCATTCTCCCCTACCCCAAAGATTCCCAGATCACACTTTGAATATTACTGTTCCAAAGGCTTTCTACCCAAAGTATTTTCTGAAGATCAGCAGTGGCGTCAGAAGGGCAGACTCTCAGGCCTAACCCCAGTTATACTGAATCAATATCTGCATTTTAACAAAATCCTTAGGTGTTTGGTATCGTATTAACTTTGCACATTAGAATCACCTCATGACAGGGCACCTGGGTGGCTCAGTCAGTTAAGTGTCCGACTTCAGCTCAGGTCATGATCTCACGGTTCGTGGGTTTGAGGCCTGCGTCGGGCTCTGTGCTGACAGCTCAGAGCCTGGGGCCTGCTTCAAATTCTGTGTCTTCCTCTCTCTCTGCCCCTCCCTGCTTGCACTCTGTCTCTGTCTCTCTCTTTCTCAAAAATAAATAAACATTAAAAAATTAAAAAAAAAAAAACAGAACTACCTTGTGAACTTTTAAAACATTGCCATATCCAGGCTCCCCAAGACTGACTAAATCAGGATATCTGGAGACCCTGGCATTGGTATTTTTTAAAAGCTCCTCAGGTTATTCTAATGTGTGGTTAAATTTGAGGACTACTGCTCTAGACTTTCCCCTCACAGAAAAATACATCTACTCATGGACACATTTTCCGCCTGTTTAAAAAAGACTTTCTTTGGGCACCTGGGTGGCTCAGTTGGTTAAGTGTCCAACTTCCGCTCAGGTCATGATCTCACCAGTTTGCAAGTTCAAGCCCTGCATTGGGCTCTGTGCTGACAGCTCAGAGCCTACAGCCTGCTTCCAATTCTGTGTCTCCCTTTCTCACTTTCTGCCCCTTCCCCGCTCATGCTCTGTCTCTAAGAAGTAATAATTAAATGTTAAAAAATTAAAAAAAAAAAAAGACTTTTTTTTTTAGAGCAGTTTTAGGTTCACAGGAAAATTGAGAGGAGGGTACAGAGGTTTCCCATATACTTCCTGCCCCCACACACGTAGCTTCTCCCATTATCAACATCCCCACCACAGTGGTACATATGTTGCAATTGAATCCACACAGACACATCATAAACCTTCAAAGTGACACAGCATTTTTGTATACAATTCTAGAGAATTTGGAATACCTTAAATGTTGCTCATGAACCCCAGTTCAAGAACTTTTACACTAATCCTTTAAATAAAAGAAGCGTTGATCTAATAAAACCAGAAGAGAGTTGCTTATCTTCTGGAGAGCAGAATAAAAATAAAATAATAATAATGTAGTAATTAATACAATAATTATTAAATTATTATACTAATAATTAAAATTATTATTCTTATTTGCTTTTACTGAATGGTATATGGCTGTAATGTTTTCAGCTTTTATTAGAGGCACTGTAAGAAACAGCCCTTCAAAATTGATCTCCATGCTTACCATAAGGAGGATGCTGTTGAAGGTGACATTGCTCACAAGATTTGCAATCAGAGAAGACACAGGAAAAATTGATGTCAAGCCTTATCTTCAGGAAAAGTAGTGATTTTCCTAAAAACAAGGCTGCTTTTGCCTGTGAACACTGCCAGTACTGTTGTAACTGATCACATTTTCATCTTTTTGTTAGTTGCCAACGAGCTTAAAGTAAAAGTTGTTTTTGACCTTATTAGCAAGTACATAGAACTTCATGGTATGCATGTTTTTGTAATTCCCTCATTCTTGGCTCTATTTTACTTGCCTCCCCTTATATGCCCTTTGCTTCACCTTTCTTATATATACTTTACATATATATATGTATATATTTAAGTTTATATATTTATTTTGAGAGAAAGAGAGAGAGATCGTGAGCAGGGGAGGGGCAGAGAGGGAGAGAGAATCCCAAACAGGCTCCATGCTGCTAGCGCAGAGCCTGACATGGGGCTTGAACCCACAAACCATAAGATCAAGACATGGGCTGAAATCAAGAGTTGGAGGCTTAACTGACTGAGCTACCCAGGTGCCCCTTATATATAATATATTTTGTCTTGCTCTTTGCTTTCACAACTTTCTAAGCCACCTTAAGTTCTCTTTGCAATAAGACAAACTATAGATGAATGAATTAATGAGTTCAATTATAAAATAAGGTGATTCCATAAAGCCCCATCCTGGAATCTCCATTAAAGACAGAGCTAGTCATTTTTCTTAGATGGGCTTTTAGATCAGATACTCTAAATGTATTTAATAGCCATGAAATAAATATTTATTATCTACTTTCTGTCAGGCTCTAGGCTGGGCAACTCATCAAGAAGTAAAGGAGCCCACTTTTCTTTTTTGCCCTAGAAAACAAGATGTTTATTCTGCCCTGTAAGCACCCGCTTTTCTTTCTTTCTTTTTAATGTTTATTTATTTTTGAGAGACAGAGAGACAGAACACAAGCAGAGGAGGACAGAGAGAGGGAGACACACAATCTGAAGCAGGCTCCAGGCTCTGAGCTGTCAGCACAGAGCCTGACGCAGGGCTTTAACTCACGAACCATGAGATCATGACCTGAGCCAACGTCAGACGCTTAACTGACTGAGCCACCCAGGCGCCCCCAGCTTTTCTTTTTTAATAGAAAAGCTAAATAGAAGGGAGGGAGTAGACAAGTCCTCCAAGTGAGAATAGAAAAAAGTTATTGCTGATTTAAAAATCTTTATATTCTTTGACCTGGTAATTCTGCTTCTGAAAATTATCCTATGAAAATAATTCAACAGAAGAATAAAAAAGTATATATGTGAAGGCGGATTATCTTTATCATAGTGAAAAATAGGTTTTTAAGTAAGAGTGTCAGATGGGCAATAGTAACAGCTACTTCTTAGAAACGTGTGATAATTAAATAAGAAAATGCACGCAAACTACTTGGTGTAGTGCAAGGCAAAAAATAAATGCTTAATAAAAGATGCCTGGCATATATAGTCAACTAATATTTGACAAGGTGTCAAGAATACACCATGAAGGAAGAATAGTCACTTCAATAAATAGTGTTGGGAAAACTGGATATTCATATGGAAAAAAATAAAACTGGACCCCTATCTCATGCCAGTTGCAAAAATTAATTTGAAATGGATTAAGGACTCCAAATGTAAGACCTGGGACCATATAGTTCCCAGAAGAAAACATAGGGAAAGATGTTCTTGACATTGGTCTTGGCAATGATTTTTTGGATATGACACTAAAAGCACAAACAACAAAAGCAAAAGTAAACCAGTAGGACGACATTGAACTAAAAAGCTTCTGCACAGCAAAAGGAACAGTCAATAAAATAAAGAGGCAACCTATGGAATGGGAGAAAATATTTGCAAATCATATGTAAGATAAAGGGTTAATGCCCAAAATATATAAGGAAGACATAAAATTCAGTAGCAAAAAACCCCCAAATAATCTGATTTATAAATGGGCAGAGAACAGGAATAGACATTTTACCAAAGAAGACATGCAAGGGGCGCCTGGGTGGCGCAGTCGGTTAAGTGTCCGACTTCAGCCAGGTCACGATCTCGCGGTCCGTGAGTTCGAGCCCCGCGTCAGGCTCTGGGCTGATGGCTCAGAGCCTGGAGCTTGTTTCCGATTCTGTGTCTCCCTCTTTCTCTGCCCCTCCCCCGTTAATGCTCTGTCTCTCTCTGTCCCAAAAATAAATAAAAAACGTTGAAAAAAAAAAAGAAGACATGCAAATGGCAAAAAAAAAAAACAACAAAAAACCAAAAAACCATGAAAATATGCTTAGGTATAAAAAATATATTTTAGTTTTAAGTTATTTCTATGCCCAACATGGGGCTCAGATTCATGACACCAAGATCAAGAGTTGCATGCTCCTGGTGTCTGGCTGGCTCATTTGGAGGAGCATATGACTCTTGATCTTCGGGTCATGAGTTCAAGCCCCACGTTGGGTTTAGAGATTACTTAAATGCATAAAACTTAAAAAAAAAAGATTAGAAAAAAACCTGTCACATACTCTACTGACTGAGTCAGCTAGGAGCCCTAAAAAGATGCTTAATTTTACTAATCATCAGGGAAATGTAAATCAAAACCACAATGAGGTATCACCTCACACTTGTTAGAATGGTTCTTCCTAAAAAGAAAAGATGTAAGAAATGCTGTCGATGATGTGAGGAAAATGGAACCCTTGTGCACTGCTGGTGGGAATGTAAACTGGTAATAGCCACTGTGGAAAACAGCATGGAGGTTCTTCAAAAAATTAAAAATAGAACTACCATATGATCCAGAAATCCCACTTCTGGATATTTATCCCGAGGAAATGAAATTGCTATCTTGTAGAGCTATTTGTGCATTTCAGCATTATTTACAACAGTCAAGACACTGAAACCACCTAAATATCCATTGACGGATAAATGGATAAAGAAAATGTGAGATTATATATATATATATATATATATATATATATATATATATATATATGGAATATTATTTGGCCATAGAAAGAGAAGGAATTCCCATCATTGGTGACAACATGGAAACTTAGGACATTATGGTATGTGAAATAAGTTAAACAGAGAAATGCAAATACTGTATGGTCCCACTTACATGTGGAATCTAAAAAAGCTGAACTCAAAAACAGAGAGTAGATTGGTGGTAGCCGGGGGCGGGGGGGGCGGGGGGCGGGAATGGGTGCAGGTGGTCATAGGGCATAAACTTCTAATTATAAGAGGAATAAGTCCTGAGAATCTAAGGTATAGTATGGTGACCATAATTACAATACTGTCATGTATACTCGAAAGTTACGAAGAGACTAAATCGTAATTGTTCTTACCACCACCACCACAACAAAATGGCAATTATGTGAAGCAGGGGAGGGGGGGGAAGGGGTTAACTAACTTTATTGTGGTGAACATCTAACAATATATGTGTATATCAAATCATCGCAGTGTACCTTAAACTTACATAATGTTATATGCCAGTTGTATTTCAATAAGGATGGAGGAAAAAGGTGGCTGGTCTTATGCTAGCAAGCAATCCACACCTCTGCAATGCTGATCTCCCCCTCTCTCCCAATCCTTCACACTCACACTTTAACAGACACTTGTACATTTACAGAGCTGCCTTAGGGAAGGCAGGAGAGCCATACCCAACCTCTGTTCCCCTGTCCTTCAAGTAGATCCCTGCTACCTCAATTTCCTAACTTTTATATATACATTACCTTAGAAATAGAACCTTAGAAGTTTATATATACATTACCTTAGAAGTAGAAGTAGAATTTTTGATGAATTTCTTGGGGGTGGAAGCTCAGAGAAAGAAAAGAATCAAGAATGACTCAGGCTTTTAGTAACTGAGCGGATGGTAGTGTCATTTACTAAGAAGGGACAAGCTCTGGGAAGGTCAGACTTGGAAGAAAATCAAGACTGATAGAAAAGAAAAGAAGGTCCAGGACCAAGCCTCAGGAAGCAACAGTGTGCTAGGTATTTGTCGTGTTTTTAAAATATATCCACAGTGGCGCCTGGTTGGCTCAGTCGGTTACACTTCTGGCTTCGGCTCAGGTCACAATCTCATGGTTGGTGAGTTTGAGTCCTGCATCAAGTTCTCTGCTGTCGGCATAGAGCCCGCTTTGGATCCTCTGTCCCCCTCTTTCTCTGCCCCTCCCCTGCTTGTGCTCTCCCTCTGTCTCTGTCAAAATAAATAAATAAACTTAAAAATATATATATGTATATATGCACAAAATCTTTGATACTCCTGTCTTCAAGCTTGATCCGTTTCCCTTTGAATGTGGGCTGGACTTAGTGGCTCGCTTTTATTGAACAGAATATAGCAGGAGTGATGGTGTTTGACTTCAGAGACTAGATCATGAAGGACATTACAGCTTCCTCCTTGCTCTCTCTCAGATCACTTGAGGAAGCATTTGTGGGAGGTGGCACACAAAACAGCCCTATGGAGAACTTGACTTGAGGAGGAACCTGATAGCCTCCTGCTATCAGCCATATGAATGAGCCCTCTTGTTAGCAGTTCCCACAGCCTTCAGGGAACTATAGCCCTTACTGACATCTTGGTCTCAACTTCACGAGAGACTCTGAGCCAGTTAAGCAACTCACTTTCATATTCCTGACCCTCAGAAACCGTGAAATAATAGATAGTTGGTTTCAGCTACTAAATTTTGGGGCAGTTTGTTGACCAACAAAAAATAGCTAATAAAATACTTTGCCTATATTTCCTCTGTTTTTTACAGCACTCAGGTAAATGGTATTGTTTACACCCATTCTACCAAAGAGAGAACTGAGGTTCAGAAATATTAACTGGGAGGATGACGGAATACGGGGCATTCTGGGCTCACCTCATCCCCTGGATACAACTAGGAGGCACCCACATCAGGGTAAATAACCAGAGAATAACCCAAAGACTGGCACAACAGATTCTCTATAGCTGAATGTAGAGAGGAGGCCACAGTGAAGAGGTCAAATAAAAAGTGAAGGAATAAAACGTTAACTGATTTGTCCAAAGACTCTTAGCTAGTGATTTTTGGAACAGATGGTAATTTATGGAACTAGATTTGAACTCACACTAGCAACAACTCTCATGTTGTTTCCTTGCCTTCTGTGTGTGTGTGTGTGTGTGTGTGTGTGTGTGTTCTCTCTTTTCCTTTACCCTCTCTTCTTCCCCTCCATACAACTCTCTCCTTTCTATAATTGCAACTCTCACTCTGTGGATGACCCCAAATCTGTATATTTCATTTAAGTTTCTCCTGAAGTCTCGTTTTATGTTTTGATTTTTTGAGTGTACAAAACTTAACCTGTTCAGGGTGTCTGAGTGACTCAGTCATCTAAGTGTCTGACTCTTGATTTCAGCTCAGGTCATGATTTCATGTTTCCTGAGATCAAGTCCTGCGTCGGGGTCTTTGCTGACAGTGTGGGGCCTACTTGGGATTCTCTCCCTCTCTTTCTCTCTCTGCCCCTTTCCTGCTCACACACACACTCTCTCTCAAAATTAACAAATAAATTAAAAGCAAAACAAAACAAAACTTAACCTGTTCCAAACTGAAGACATTAGTTCCTAATCCAGCATCTCTCAGCCTGTCCAAAATAAAAGGGTTCATCATTCTGACTTCCTATTTCCTTTTTTTTTAAAAGATTTTATTTTGACTGAGGTGGCTCAGTCAGTTAAGTGTCCAACTTCAGCTCAGGTCATGATCTCATGATTCGTGTGTTCAAGCCCCACATTGGGCTCTGGGCTGTAAGCACAGAGCCCACTTTGAATCTTCTGTCCTCCTCTCTCTCTGCCCCTCCCCTGCTTGCACACGTGCTCTCTCTCAAAAATAAATAAACATTAAAAAAATTGGTGGGGGGGGGCACCTGGGTGGCTCAGTCGGTTAAGCATCTGACTTCAGCTCAGGTCATGATCTCACAGTTTGTGAGTTTGAGCTTTGAATCTGGCTCCGTGCTGACAGCTCGGAGCCTGGAGCCTGCTTTGCATTCTGTGTCTCCCTCTCTCTCTGCTCCTCCCCAGCTTACACTCTGTCTCTCTGTCTCCCTCTCAAAAATAAACATAAAAAAATTTTTTTAAATATTTTATTTAAAAAAAAATTTTTTTTTAACGTTTATTTATTTTTGAGACAGAGAGAGACAGAGTATGAACGGGGGAGGGTCACAGAGAGAAGGAGACACAGAATCCGAAACAGGCTCCAGGCTCTGAGCTGTCAGCACAGAGCCCGACGCGGGGCTCAAACCCACGAACCGTGAGATCATGACCTGAGCCGAAGTCGGACGCTTAACCGACTGAGCCACCCAGGCGCCCCTTAATATTTTATTTTTAAGCAATCTCTATACCCAGTGTGGGGCTTGAACCCTCAAGATCAAGAGTCACAAACCAAGCCAGCCAGGCACCCCCAAAAATAAAATCATGAAAAACTAAATTAGTGCTACATGTCTATTGCAGAAAATGTGGACAAGCAACTATTTTTTAAAATTTAAAATTATCTTTTTTTTTAAGATTTTATTTTTTTAAGTAATCTGCACTCATCGTGGGGCTCGAACTCACATCCCTAAGATGAAGAGTTGTATGCTCCACTCACTGGGCCAGCCAGGAGCCCCTTAAAATTATCTTTAAACAACAGTATGAATAACTGTAAATAAGGAACTTGTGAAATGAGTTAGAGAACATCCATACAATGGAACATCAGGCACCAATTAAACATTTTCAACAAGAAGAAGTAAAGTTTAAATTTTATATTATAGATAAAGTCAACTTTCTAAACTATAGGTAATACTTGCAGGGCAATACTCATTTTCCTAGATATAGGCTGAAAAACAAAAGAAATGGATATATTCTCTTCATTGTCCACAGACTTGCTTCTCTTATATTCTTTAGCTTGGAGAATGGCAGGCAGTACCATCCATTCAGTTGCAAAGCCAGAGACCAAAGAGTTATCTTTAACCAGTCTCCACTGCTCACAGCTACAGCCATAGGCAACTTCTTCCATCGCTTTGTTCTCTTCCTGCTGCTCAACAGATTCCTAGTGCCTCTTGCCCAGACGACCACAGTGTTATCACAGATCTCCAGGATTTTAGAATCTCCGTCCTCCAACCCATCTTCCACATCGCTGCCATAGTTATCAACCCTAGACTCTCGTAATAATAAATAATTTTTCTGCTGTTTGCTTCTAAGACCTACAGGAGAAAGTTTAACCACATAATAGACTCTCAAAATGACATGACTTTACTTATACCTAGTAATACTGTGGTTTTTTTCTTCTTTGCCTGACAAATTCCATCTCATTGTTTTATGGTGTCTTCATTTTTGAGAGAGAGTGTGTGAGTTGGGGGAGAGGCAGAGAAAGGAGAGACAGAGGATCCAAAGTGGGCTTTGGTTGACAGCAGTGAGCCAGGATGCGGGGCTCCAGCTCACAAACCATGAGATCATGACCTTAGCTGAAATAGGATGCTCAAGCGACTGAGCCACCGAGGCACCCCAATTCCATCCCATTAAAAAACATTTTTTTTAGGGCCACATGGGTGGGTCAGTTGGTTGGGCGTCCAACTTCATCTCAGGTCATGATCTCTCATGGTTTGTGAGTTTGAGCCCCTTGTTGGACTCTTTGCTGTCAACACAGCTTTGGATCCTCTGTCCCCCCCCCCCCCCGCCCGCCCCTCCCCCACTTGTGCTATCTCTCTCTCTCTCTCTGTCTCTCTCTCAAAACAGATAAATAAACATTTTAAAAAAGGGTTTTTTTAATTTTTTTAATTTTTTTTTAAATTTATTTATTTATTTATTTATTTTTTAATTTTTGAGACAGAGAGAGACAGAGCATGAGCAGGGAAGGGGCAGAGAGAGAGGGAGACACAGAATCGGAAGCAGGCTCCAGGCTCTGAGCCATCAGCACAGAGCCCGATGCGGGGCTTGAACTCACAGACTGTGAGATCATGACCTGAGCTGAAGTCGGACACTCAACCGACTGAGCCACCCAGGTGCCCCAAAAAGGGTTTTTTTTAATGTTTATTTTTGAGAGGGGGGAGGGGCAAAGAGAGAGAGAGGGAGAGAGAGAATCCCAAGCAGGCTCTGCACTGTCAGCACAGAACCTGATGTGGAGCTCAAACTCACAAACTGCCAAAACTATGACCAGAGCTGAAACCAAGGGTCGGTCACCCAACCGACTGAGCTACCCAGGAGCCCCTCCATCTCATTTTTAAACACAGCTCAAATGTCACTTCCTCTCTGAGTCTGCCAACATTACCGTACCCTTTGTGCTTCCAAAAGCTCTTTGCCCATACTCCTTTTATGACACTTATTATATTATACCACCCAGTTTAACAATGCTTATTATCTAAGAATTATCTTTATCTCACTTTTTTTTTTAACTTGTTACTTCTTTGTTTCTAGAAGGAAGCACAATACTATATGGGAAGTCAGAAACCCATTTTATATTAATCTTAGCAAATGTTTTAATGTACCATTTAAAATATCTATGTTCTTTTTTATTAAAAATTTCTAATGTTTATTTTTGAGAGAGACAGAGACAGAGAGCTAGTGGGGGAGGGGCAGAGAGAGAGAGGGAGACAAAGAATCTGAAACAGGCTCCAGGCTCTGAGCTCTCTCTCAGCACAGACCCCAACTTGGGGCTCAACTCATGAACTATGGGATCATGACCTGAGCCGAAGTAGGAGGCTTAACCGACTGAGCTACCCAGGTGCCTCTCTATGTCCTTTTAAAAAAATGTTTATTTATTTTTGAGAGAGAGAGACACACAGAGCATGAGCAGGGGAGGAGCAGAGAGAGAGAGATAAACACAGAATTCAAAGCAGGCTCCAGGCTCTGAGCTATCAGCACAGACCCCAATGCAGGGCTCGAACTCATGAACTGCAAGATCATGACCTGAAGTCAGATGCTTAACCCACTGAGCCACCCAGGCACCCCCACGTTCTTTTTTTTAAAAGTAAGCTCTATCCCCAGTGTGGGGCTCAAACTCATAACCCTAAGATCAAGAGTGGCACATTCTACCAACTGAGCCAGCCAGGTTCCCCTAAAATATCCATGTTTATATTTGAATTGAGTTTGGGTTGAAAGCAAAGCACAGAAAATGGAAGGAAATCTCTTATCTTTCACAATTAATTAATTGACTCTGGGATATAGTCATTTTGGGTTTTTTTGTTTGGTTTGTGTGTGCATGTGTGTGTGTTAAAGTAATCTCTAGGGGTGCCTGGGTGGCTCAGTCAGTTAAGAGACTGACTTTGGTTCAAGTCATGATCTCGCAGTTGGTGGGTTCAAGCCCAGTTAAGCATCCAACTCTTGATTTCAGTTCAGGTCATGATCTCACAGTTTGTGAGTTCAAGCTCCACGTTGGGCTCTATATTGAGTGTGGAGCCTGCTTGAGAATCTCTCTCCCTCCCTCTCTCTCTGCCCTTCCCCATCTCATCCTTTTTCTCTTTCTCTCAAGATAAATAGATAAACTTTTAAAAATATAAATAATCTCTATACCCAACATGGGTTTGAACTCATGACCCTGAGATCAAGAGTCGCATGCTCTTCTGACTGAGCCAGCCAGGAGCTCTGTCATTTAGTTTTATTAAGGCCAGATTGTTTTCTTTTGTTTGTTTGTTTTGTTTCAAAGACCTTATTTTTCAGTAACCTCTAAATTCAACGTGAGGCTCAAACTCACAATACTGAGATTAAGAGTCACATACTCCACCAACTGAGCCAGCCAGGTGCCCCAAGGCAAAATTGTTTTTGAATAGATTTTTTTGAGTAGATATTTAAAATCTATATTTATGACATGGAAAATTTTTTGATAGTTTTTCATCAAAGTGTGGAGTGATGGCACGTCAAAAAAATATCAAGAATTCTGAGTTAATGTTTAAAAATATATCTTTTTTTTTTTTTTTTTGGTCTATGGCAGCTAAAGATGATTTCATTTGGCTTTTCAACTGTTTATATTTTTACAAGACGTGTTCTTCTTTTCATATATGTTTATTCTTTGTTTCTCTTTTTTAATATATGTGCATTCCCTGCTTCCTCTTTCTTTTTTTTTTCCCTTTCTCTTTTTTTATTTATTTTTTAAAATTTACACCCAAGTTAGTTAGCATATAGTGCAACAATGATTTCAGGAGTAGATTCCTTAGTGCCCCTTACCCATTTAGCTCCTCCCCCGTCCCACAACCCCTCCAGTAACCCTATGTTTGTTCTCCATATTTAAGAGTCTCTTATGTTTTGTCCCCCTCCCTGTTTTTATATTATTTTTGCTTCCCTTCCCTTATGTTCATTTGTTTTATATCTTAAAGTCCTCATATGAGTGAAGTCATATGATATTTGTCTTTCTCTGACTAATTTCACTAAGCATAATGCCCTCTAGTCCATCCATGTAGTTGCAAATGGCAAGATTTCATTCTTTTTGATTGTTGAGTAATACCCATTGTATATATATACCACATCTTCTTTATCCATTCATCTGTTAATGGACATTTGGGCTCTTTACATACTTTGGCTATTGTTGATAGTGCTGCTATAAACATTGCGGTGCATGTGCTTCTTCAAATCAGCACACCTGTATCCCTTGGATAAATACCTAGTAGTGCAATTGCTGGGTCATAGGGTAAAAATTTATCTTTTTCTAAGTTTACTTATTTATTGAAATAGAGAGAGAGAGACAGAGAGTGTTGGAGGGGCAGAGAGAGAAGGAGAGAGAGAGAGAGAATCCCAAGCACAGAGCCTGACATGGGGTTTGATCTCATAAACAGTGAGATCAGTGAGATTGTGACCTGAGCTGAAATCAGGGGTCAGATGCTTAACTGACTGAGCCACCCGGGGCCCCTAAAATTGTATCTTTCTATACCTAGTTGCAGTATAGGTTTTTAGATTATAAAACATGGTTACTGGAGGCGCCTGGCTGGATTCTTGATTTCAGCTCAGGTCATGATCTCACAGTTTGTGGGATGGAGCCCTGCGTCGGGCTCTGCGTGCGGAGAGTGTAGAGGCTGCTTGAGATTCTCTCTCTCTCTCTCTCTCTCTCTCTCTGCCCCTCCGGGCTCACTCTCTCTCTCGAAAATAAATAAATTAAAAAAAAAAAAAAGAAACATGGTTACTGTAGTTTTGTATGCTAGAATTTGTCTGTGTCAGACAGGACTCTATGTTGCAAATGTTAGAAAATCCAACCAGAACTGCCTAAACAAAAATATAAAACAAAACAACAAAAGTTTATTGGTTCACATACCACTCAAACAGTTTCTTGCTTCTGATAGAGTTTGATCCAGGACTCAAACAATGTCTACTTCCTTGGTGATGACTCCATTTTCAGGCAGGCTCTCTCTTCTTGGTGCCAAGCCAGCTGTTAACAGGTCCTGGAGTTATGTACCTCTATCTGGCAGAAAAGATTTCCCTGATAGCTGGAACAACAGTCCCAAAACTTAGGTCTTATTAGCCCTGCATATCCTGTCTTGGGACATATGCCCATTCCTGAACCAATTTGGGCGTTAGGGGAGTTAAGGGGAATATGAGATACGGTAATTGGCATGAGTTGTTATCCAAGAGTTGCATATGCACAGAAAGAGGAAAGTGAAAGGGAAAATATTGGATCAGCCATTATTTTAAAATATGCTTTCCATAGGAGAAATGCCATAGTCTTCAACCACAATATTTATGGAGCTTCTAATTTTAGAAACAGCTTGAAGGTCATTAGACTGATTTTTATTGCTTCTGCTTGCTTGCTACAGGAAATTTATTAAGGAAAAAAAAAGACAATCAATAATTGTCTTGATATTTCTTGGTAAAGTGTAAAATTATTTTTCTTTAAAAAAGATTTTGTTCTCATCATTTCCTCCAATCTTTCTGTTTTTTCGTTGTTTGGAATTTTCATTTCTGCCAGCAGGAATTTCATCTTACACAGGTCGAATACTGGGAGTGCTGTTAGTAGATTTCAGGGCAGTATTTTGAGTTCGGGTGGATTGTAGAATAAGGATGGCTTCATCAACTCGGGCATGGAGAGACTCAGGACATTTGAGCATATGAAGAATTTCAGCATCATCCATCTCCAATAATATGCCAGAGTTTTCTCCAACTGGAGTTGGGTGAACAGATTGAATCAGAGGAACCAGCTTCTCACCCAAGATCTTCTGAGTAATAGCTGATGCTAACACAGATACATTCAACATATCATGACCTTGTCTACAAACAGGGTTAGGCTTCTGGATGGATGATGGTCTTTCTACTTTAAACTTTAGAGGCCTGTGAACACCTGAAACACCTGCAACTTTTTTGAATCCTTGAGTCAGACATGGTCTTGAGGCAGAAGTTAGAAGGTGAATAGCCAAGGTCTGGGTTGTTGGACTGGTGATCTGATAGGCTGGCTTGACTGCTAGAAGTTGCGGTGGTCTGCAGGTGCTAAATGATGATTTAGGTGCTGCTGCTGAGGGGATACCACTGCATATATTGGGATAGATGAGGTTTGGCCCTGACCACAGGCTTGCAGAGTTGTGCACTTCCGTGTTGTCTGAAGGACAATTGGCATGAAGTTACTTGATGTTGCTGCTGCCCGTGAGAGTTGATGATAGCATTACCTCCAATTCCCATAGTCTCCATTTTCTCCATTTAGTGCTTGGTGAGAGCCTGGCGCTCCTCCTTGCTTTGTGCAGTGGCCACATGCAGTGGTTTGGTGCTCACAGTTCTTCCATCCATTCCCATGATGGCTCGTTTGCTTCCTCGGGAGATGTAACGCAAGTGAAGCTGAAGCCTTGGCTGCAGCCAGCCTCTCTAGTGACCTTGGCACTAGTGATTGTGCCAAAGTGGGAGAATTCTCTTCTTAGCCATTGATTAACAATAGCATCTTCAACATCTTTCACATAAAGATTAGCACCCTTGCACCTGGTGGGTTTACCGTTTTATTTGCTCAAATTTGTGCTTTAATTCAGATCGTCTCTCTGCTTCGTTCTGTGCCCTACCGGCATAAACTGGTTTCCATTAAGGATTTTTCAGTGTGTGCCTTTGATGGCTTTCTGAGCATTTCCAAAATTCTCAAAAGTTACAAACCCAAAGCCTCTGGAGTGTCCACTTTCATCAGTCATTTGGTGTTAATTTATGTATTATGTTTCAAAACCCTAAAGACTTCACCAAAAAAACCCCCATCAGAACTAGAAAATGAATTCAGTAAAGTTGCAGGATACAAAATCAATGTACAAAAATCAGTTGCATTTCTATACATTAATAACACACTATCAGAAAAGAAACTAAGAGGGGCACCTGGGTGGCTCAGTCGGTTAAGCATACGACTTTGGCTCAGGTCATGATCTTGCAGTTCACAAGTTCAAGCCCCACATCAGGTTCTGTACTGACAGGTCAAAGTTTGAAGCCTGCTTCAGATTCTTTGTGTGTGTGTCTCTCTGCCCCTCCCCTACTTATGTTCTGTCTCTCTCTCAAAAATAAATAAAAACATTTTAAAAATCAGGGGCGCCTGGGTGGCTCGGTCGGTTAAGCGTCCGACTTCAGCTCAGGTCATGATCTCGCGGTCCGTGAGTTCGAGCCCCGCGTCGGGCTCTGTGCTGACCGCTCAGAGCCTGGAGCCTGCTTCGGATTCTGTGTCCCCCTCTCTCTCTGCCCCTCCCCTGTTCATGGTCTGTCTCTCTCTGTCTGAAAAATAAATAAATGTTAAAAAAAATTTTTTTTAAATAAAAAAAACATTTTAAAAAGTAAAAAAAAAAAAACAACAAAAGGAAACTAAGAAAATAATCCTATTTGCGAATGGAATAAAAAGAGTAAAATACCTAGTAATAAATTTAATCAAGAAAGTGAAAGACCTGTACATGGAAAACAATAAAACACTGATGAAAGAAATAAGGAAGGCACAAATAAATGGAAAGATATTCCCTGCCCATGGATAGGAAGAATTAATATACCTAAAATGTCCATATTACCCAATGCAATATGCAGATTCAATGCAGTCACTATCAAAATTCCGATGGCATTTCTCACAGAAACAGAACAAACAATCCTAAAATTTGCATGGAACTACAAAAGATCCTGAATAGCCAAAACAATCTTGAGAAAGAAGAACAAAGGCATCACAGTTCCTGATTTCAAACTATATTACAAAGCTATAGTCATCAAAACACTATGGTATTAGCATAAAAAGACACATAGATCAATGGATCAGAATAGAGAGCATAGAAATAAACCCACACATATATAGTAAATCAATGACAGAGGAACCAAGAATATTAAATGGGAAAAGGTAGTTCCTTCAATAAATGGTGTTGGAAAAACTGGACAGCCACAGAAAAGAATGAAACTGGACTGCTATCTCACCCTATAGACAAAAATCAACTCAAAATGGATTAAAGACTTGAAAAGTAAGACCTGAAACTATAAAATCCCTAGAAGAGGGACGCCTGGGTGGCTCAGTTGGTTAAGCATCCAACTTTGGCTCAGGTCATGATCTGACAGTTTGTGCGTTCAAGCGCCATGTCAGGCTCTGTGCTGACAGCTCAGAGCCTGGGGCCTGCTTTGGAATCTGTGTCTCCCTCTCTGTCTGCCCTTCCCCCTCTTGTGCTCTGTCTCTGTCTTGCAAAAATAAACAATTACAAAAAAATTTTTTAAATCCCTAGAAGAAAATGTGGATGGTAAGCCCTTTGACATTAGTCTTTGTGATGATTTTCTCGATTTGACACCAAAAGTGAAGGCAGCAAAAGCAAAACTAAACAAGTGGAACTACATCAAACTAAAAAGCTTTTGCATAGCAAAGAAAACCATATGCAAAACAAAAAGGCCATCTATGAAATGGAAGAAAATATTTGCAAGCCATATATCTGATAAAGGGTTAATATTCAAAATATATCAAGAACTCATAAAACTCAATAGCCACAAAACAAAACAAAAAGGCAAACAATCCAATAAAACATAAGCAGAGGATCTAAATAAACATTTTTCCAAAGAAGACATACGGATAGCCAACAGGTACCTGAAAAGGTGTTCAACATCACTAATCACCCAGGAAACGCCAATCAAAACCACAATGAGATATCACCTCACAACTGTTAGAATGGCTGTTACTGGGGAGTCTGGGTGGCTCAGTCAGTTAAGTGTCCGACTTCAGCTCAGGTCATGATCTCACGGTTCATGAGTTTGAGCTTGGCATCGAGGTCTGTGCAGACAGCTCAGAGCCTGGAATGTGCTTCAGATTCTGTCTCCCTCTCTCTCTGCTCCTCCCCTGCTCATGCTGTTTCTCTCTCAAATATAAATAAACATTAAATAATTAAAAAAATTTTTAATCTTTATTTATTTTTGAGAGAGAGAGAGACAGAGCATGAGCAGGGGAGGAACAGAGAGAGAAGGAGACCCAGAATCCAAAGCAGGCTCCAGGCTCTGAGCTGTCAGCACAGAGCCCGACGCAGGGCTCGAACCCATGAACTGCGAGATCATGACCTGAGCCGAAGTCAGATACTTAACTGACTGAGCCACAGGTCAGTTGCCCCAGGTGCCCCAAACATTAAATACATTTTTTAAAAAAAGAATGGCTATTACCAAAAAGAAAAGAAATAACAAGTGTTGGTGAGGATGTGAAGAAAAGGAAACCGATATGTGCATTGTTGGTGGGAATGTAAACTGGTGTAGCCACTATGGAAAGTAGTGTGGAAGTATGGAAGTTCCTCAAAAAATTAAAAATAGAACTACCATGTGCCAGCAATTCTACTTCTGGGTATTCATCCAGAAGAAAGGAAAACACTAGCTTGAAAAGATATCTGCACCCCCATGTTCACTACAGCATTACTTATAATAGTCAAGAGATGGAAGCAACCTAAGTGTCCATTATGTATTAATAGATAAAGAAAACGTGACACAGGTGCACGCATGCACACACATGCACACACACACAATGGGATATTATTCAGCCATAAGAAAGGAATCTTGCCATTTGCAGCAATGTGGAAGGACTTTGATGGTATTATGCTAAGTGAAATAAGTCAGAGAAAGACAAATACTGTATTCCCTCATTTATATGTGGAATCTAAAACAAACAAACAAAACAAAACTCATAGATATAAAATAAGTAAGTCCTTATTAGGTTGTGATGTGCAGCATGGTGACTACCGTTAATAATGCTCTACTGTATACCAGAAAGTTGCTAAGAGAGTAGATCGCTTAAACATTCTCACCAGAAGAGGGGTGCCCGGGTGGCTCAGTCGGTTGAGCATCCGACTTCAGCTCAGGTCACGATCCCGTGGTCAGTGAGTTCGAGCCCCGTGTCGGGCTCTGGGCTGATGGCTCGGAGCCTGGAGCCTGTTTCCGATTCTGTGTCTCCCTCTCTCTCTCTGCCCCTCCCCCGTTCATGCTCTGTCTCTCTCTGTCTCAAAAATAAATAAACATTAAAAAAAAATTAAAAAAAAAAAACATTCTCACCAGAAGAAAAAGAATTGTAAGAATGTGTGATGGTGGATGTTAACCAGAGTTATTGTGATGATCACATTGCAATATAGACATATATTGAGTCATGTTGTGCACCTAAAATTAATGTCATATGTCAATTGTATCTCATTTTTAAAAAAGCAGGCAAAATAATATTTCCAGAAATACAATTAAGATCTTCAGGAATTAGGAGTCAGAATATTTGCCCACTTGCTATCCACTCCTTTCACTTAGTGGCTACTCCAAGCTATTTTAGTTTCTGGTCCCATGTTCTAGGTTGAACTTCAATTTCTACCCATTCTTCTGTTCAAACTTACTTCTTTTTTTTCTTTTTAACTTCTTTCTTTCTTTCTTCCTTAGAGAGCACGTGTGAGCAGGGGAGGGGCAGAGAGAGAGAGAGAGAGGGAAAGAGAGAGACTCTTAAGCAGGCTCTACACTGTCAGCACAGAGCCCAATGCAGGGCTCCATCCCATGAGGTGTGAGATCAGGACCTGAACTGAAATCAAGAGTCCCAGGCTTAATTGACTGAGCCACCCAGGCACCCCAGAGGGGCAGGGGTAGAGAGAATCTTAAGCAGGCTCTATGCTCAGCACAGAACCAGATGCAGGGCTCAATTCCACCACCCTGGGATCATGACCTGAGCCAAAATCAAGAGTTGGAAGTTCGACCGACTGAGCCACCCAGAACCCTTCCGGAGACATTTTGACTGTCGCAACTGGTGGGGTTGTATGTTACTGTTATCTAGTGGGTACAAGCCAAGGATGCTCCTAAACATTCTAGAATGTACAGGACGGCCCCCTGAAAGAAAGAATTATCCAGTCCCAAATGACAATAGTGCAGAGGTTGAGAAACCCTACAAATAACATCCTGTTATTATTACCTGTTTAAAGTGGCTTTATTTCATTGCCATGTTTATTTCCTTCACAGTACTTACCATAATATGAATTTATCTTATTTCTTTGTGTGTTAATTCTCTGCATGTTCCATTAAAACATGAGCTCCATGATGTCCAGATCCTCATTTGCTTTCATCACTGCTGACTAAATGAATGAATGAATTCCATGAACCTGTAACTACTCAGTTTCCCCAATAATTTAAAATTTTATTTTACAAATTAATCTAATTCATTACCAAAAAAACATCTACTTTTATTCATTAATTCAACCATTATTTTGTTCTGAGTACCAACTATGTGCCAAGTAAGAAGCTAGATGCTGGATCTATAATAGGGAATAAGACATGGCCCTTGGTCTTTTTTTTTTTTTAATTTTTTTTAACGTTTATTTATTTTTGAGACAGAGAGAGACAGAGCATGAACAGGGGAGGGGCAGAGAGAGAGGGAGACACAGAATCTGAAACGGGCTGCAGGCTCTGAGCTGTCAGCACAGAGCCCGACTCGGGGCTCCAACTCACGGACCGTGAGATCATGACCTGAGCCGAAGTCGGATGCTTAACCGACTGAGCCACCCAGGAGCCCCGGCCCTTGGTCTTAAAGAACTTATAAGTCAAGCACTGGCTGGGGAGGGTTACATATAAGTAAAAAGTCCATTTATAGTTTGGGACTGTGGGGAATTAAGGAGAATATATGGTCTCTGCTCTCAACAGGCTTAATTTCTTCCAAGGGCGGGGCTGTGGAATGAAAGATACAGATGAAATAAACAACTACAGATATCAGAAAAGAACACAAACAAGAAAAGCAAGATCCATACCAGCTATGGAAATCAGAGAAGGCTTTGCGGAAGAGGTGTTATTTGATTTGAGACATATAAGACAGATGAGAGGCTGATAAAATAGAAGGAGGAAATGGAGAAAAGGGGAGAGGGCATTCCAGGCAGAGAGAATAGCATGAGCCAAGGCACAGAAGTGTGTGCGCCAGGAACAAGTAGACGTGCTTGGCTAAAGCACAGGAGACCAGTGAGAGCTAAGGCTGGAAAGGGAATCTGGGTCCAAACTGGGTCAATTGACTATGAATACAAATGACCCAGATCTTGCCCACATTTCCGCTATTTCAGAGCAGCATTTCCTTCATGCACACCGGGAAAGGGAAGCTTAGAGAAATCGGGTGACTCACAAGTCATTAGTAGACCTTTATTGTTTTGACTGTCAGGATTTGGGGGAGGTCCCTG
This sequence comes from Panthera pardus, assembly GCF_024362965.1. Classification (NCBI taxonomy): domain Eukaryota; kingdom Metazoa; phylum Chordata; class Mammalia; order Carnivora; family Felidae; genus Panthera; species Panthera pardus. The sequence goes on from NW_026526876.1 coordinate 57,637,168, forward strand.
GCTTACCATCCCTCCCAGGACCTTGGTATGATGACACATGTGAAGGGACAGAGCTCCTGATTTATAATAAGGACACTTCCTGTCTCAGTGTATAAACAATGTATTGCCAGATTGAATTTGGCAGGGGGGTAGATAAACAGGCTCAAAAACGAGTATTATTTTTCCTTTAATTCTGAGGTAAGATAGGAATGGGTGGACACTAATGAAGGAAGGATAAGGAAACAGGAGGGGGACCAAATAATGGAAAGAATAGGTCAGTTTGTTTGAGAAACAAGCTATGCTGAAGTATTTATTTGCAAAATTCCAGTTGCCATAGCAATTGGATGCTGTTCTTCCCACTGTTCCTCCTTTTATCCTTTGCACGGCCTTCAAAGAAGTCATTTCCTAGGCGGATGTAGTCCTTGCCGTTTATCTTAAAGATTTGGGGTCATTTCTTGCCTCCTGCTTTCCCCTTTCCCTTTTAGCAGTCCAAATCCAGCCACTCATCTGGGAAGAACTGGATGGTACTGGCCATTTCAGGAGCAGGATCTTCAGTACAGAGGAGGTTTACTCAGCCAGATCCTAGTGGAAATGCCCAGCTGCTGCCTTCTGTAGCATCCCAGTGTATAAATAAGTGATAAGTATAGGGACTAAGTACAATGTGGCATGGCTTGAGAAACACACACACACACACACACACACACACACACACACACACAACTTGCAGGTTAGAGACACTATAGTCAAAACTCTCTAAAACCCAAGGGTGCCTGGGTGGTTCAGTTGGTTAAGCGTCTGACTTCTGCTCAGGTCGAGCCCCACATTGGGCTCTGTGCTGACAGCTCAGAGCCTGAAGCCTGCTTCAGATTCTGTGTCTCCCTCTCTCTCTGCCCTTCCCCCTCTCATGCTCTGTTTCTGTCTCTCTCTCAAAAATAAATAAACATTAAAAAAAATTTTAAAACAAAAGCAAAAACCACAACACTCTAAAACCCAGAGTAAGGGGTGCGTGGCTGGCTCAGTCTGAAGAGCATGCACGTGACTCTTGATCTTGGGGTTGTGAGTTCGAGCCCCATGTTGGGTGTAAACATTACTTAAGTAGATAAAACTTAAAAAATTGTTAAAAGAAATAAAATAAAATAAGACCCAGAAGAAGAATTATCCCTTATTGGAGGAAACAATAATGGTTATGAGTCACATTGTCTTATTCCCCTGGGTCCTCCCAACAACCCTGTGAACCAATTGTAGGTAGTATTTACTGAGTGCTTACTCTGTGCCGGACACTCTTCAGACTCTGTGTTATCTCATCTAAGCTATCCCAACAACCTTTGTTGCAGATGATTATCATTATTTCAAAATTGAAAAATAACATAGACTTAATTATTGGATACAGATAACATGCCAAGGTACTGGGTAAGCATTTGGCATGCATTTTCCTGTGGCAAAGTGGTTCTATATTTTACTGAGGATCAAGGAGGTTAAATAGCTTGCCCTAGTCTATATAGGGCAGAATGGGAAGAAGCAAGATTCAAAGCTAGGCTTTCTTATTCCAAAGCCCATGAGCTTAAGCTCTCCAAAAATAGAAATGGAAGTTCAGAGAGTTTAAAAGTCTTGCCCAAGTTTACACAGCCAGCAAGTCTCAGACTGAATCCAGGTTGATTCCACAGTTGAAATGCTGACATTTCACAATAAGGAAGATAATAGCAAATAATTCAGTTCTTTCGTTTGAAGCTAACTCTGAGAGCAGAGCCATCTAACTGGATTTGATTCCACTATAGTCTTTAAATATAGCTCCCTCTGGGGCACCTGGATGGCTCAGTCAGTTAAGCGTCCACTTTGGCTCAGGTCATGATCTCACGGTCTGTGAGTTTGAGCCCCGTGTCAGGATCTGTGCTGACAGCTCAGAGCCTGGAGTGGAGCCTGCTTTGGATTCTGTGTCTGCCTCTCGTTCTCTGCCCCTCCCCCACTCGCACTCTTTGTCTCTCTCTGTCTCAAGAATAAACATTTAGTAAATAAATAAATAAATAAATAAATAAATAAATAAATAAAGTTCCCTTAGAAGTTAGTTGGTGAATCACTAGCCAGACTTTTTGGTATCTGGCTACTAAACTGTAAACTTTCAGGGCAAATGCTTCCTATTCTAAAGGTGTTTACCAACTATTTAGGGGAAATAGACTTTAAAAAGGAGAGAAGGAAAGGAGGAAGGGAGGGAGGCAGACAGGCAGATAGGAAGAGAAGAAAGAAGCAAGGGAATAAAAATAATAGTATAGGAGGCAAGATACAGTATTTTTATCTTTAACTTCTGGAACTAGTGAAGATCGACTTTTACTATGTACATTTTGTAAAATGAGACCAGGATGGATTTTGGTACTAACTGGTGAGTGTTCAAACTCAGTGCTTTTCAAATTTTAATGTACAGATGAATCACCTGGAGGATCCTGTTAAACGCAGATGCTGACTGAGTCCTCTAGGGCAGGGTTGCGATTCTGTGTTTAGAAGACGCTGATGCAACTGTTTGTGGGTCACACTGAGCAGCAAGGCTCTAGCTTAAGTGGTATGATTTATTTTCATGTAAAAATGATGAACATAAATCTGTAGAAGAGAAAAAAACCGAATTCACATTAAACTGTATTTATACTTACCTTATTACTTAATGATTGCCATGAGGATCTGCTTCCTCCAAAATAAAATTTCCACTGGCCTGTCAGAGCATCCAACATTTTTCACTATAGTTCTCCTTTGGGTTAAAATATGTCTCCTAAAAGTTTTATTCAAAGGCAAACATATGGGGGTCCCTGGGTGGCTCCATTGGTGGAGTGTGTGACTCTTGATCTTGGGGTTGTGGGTTTGAGCCCCACATTGGGTGTAGAGATTACTTAAACAATCAAATCTTAGAGGCACCTGGGTGGCTCAGTCAGTTGAGTGTCCAACTCTTGATTTCGACTCAGGTCATGATTCCAGGTTTGTGGGATCCAGCCCTGTGTCGGGCTCCATGCTGAGCATGAATTGGGATTCTCTCTCTCTCTCTCCCTCTACCTCTCTCCCTGGCTTGCGGGTGCACACGAGCTCTCTCTCTCTCAAAAATAATAAGTAAACTTAAAAAAAAATCTAAAAAAAAAAAAAAAAAAAGGCAAACGTGCCTCCCTGACTGTCTTCTTGCTTGCCTTCCTGTCCTCCTGACTCCCTCTCTTCCTAAATAATCCAGTCCAAAAGCCATTTGGTGGCACTGAGCAAAGCAGGTGTCCACATAAAGGGCAGTGTCAACTGGGTGAACATTGTTGCAGTGGGAGTGGGGTGGGGAGAGTGTTTGCCTGGGGAGGAGGCATCATGGATATGGGTGATTAGCCACTTTGCAAAATGAGGGAGAATTAATTCAATAAGTAAATATCGAGGATATTTCACTGTGGGAGTCACAGATACAGAAAGGGAGAAAACTAGAATGGCCCTCTAATATTATATTAGAATTGGACTTACAGTGTGAACTCAAGGTTTAACGTGTATAGAAACGGACATAAAAACAAATATTATAGATGCAAATGTCTGTGTATGTACATACACATATATGTACATAATATATACATGTAAAAAATATTATATATTGTACACAACATAAATTCTATACATATATATATGTATAAACAACCATTAGCTTCTAGAGGGTCTGGGAACAGCAAAAACCCAATAGCAATGAGTACACAGTACCCATATCTTGTTTTCTAAATAGTACTCTCTGTTAAAAGATATCAGGGATGCTGGGAGAAATAGCTTATTCCAAAGCTGGGATATGGGAAATATAAAATAAACTTGGAACATCTTACTCTGGCAAAAAAAAAAAAAAAAAAAAAAAGTACTAAAAAAATGATAGGGTATGTCAAAAGGACACAGAAATCAGCTCAAAGGGACTAAATAAATAAAACAAATAACGACAATAATGTATTATACAGAAATCTATAAGTCCATATTGATATAAATAAATAGATGAATAAACAAACCGGAGGACTAGAAAGATTTTCTTTACACTCAAGTGCTAACTAATAACCACAGAAAGAAGACTAGAATGAGAAAATCACCATTTGGTAACCATTGTAGCCATAGTTAATTCATCCAGGAAACATCGTGAATACTAAAATTAATGGGTGAAAATTTCATGAGGAACAGAATTTTCACATAGTCTCAAAATACTTTCCCATAAAATACTTAATTACAAAGTGAAAAAGAGAAACTCTAGGGTGGAGAAACCCGGCAGATACAACATTAATCAAGTGATCAAAGTTACCATCACCAGTAATGGCACAAATTGAAATTGTGTACCATTTGATAGGACGCGATGAGAAAAATACAATGTTACTTCTGTGAAAATTCTATCAGAAATGCACTACCTGAATCTAATTTTTTAATTGTTTATTTATTTTGAGAGACAGAGAGCGTGAGCAGAGGAGGGAGGGACAGAGAGACACAGAATCCAAAACAGGCTCCAGGCTCTGAGTTGACAGCACAGAGCCTGATGCGGGGCTCAAATCTATGAACTGTGAGAGCATGACCTGTGCCAAAGTTGGATGCTTAACTAACTGAGCCACCCAGGTATCCCTGCCTTACTTGAATCTAATCATTAGGAAACATCAGTCAAACCCAACTTAAGAGGCGGTCTACAAAATCACTGGCCAACAGTCTTCAAACGTGTAAGATATTAAAAGTCAAGGAAAGATTAAAGAACTACTATTCCAGATTAAAGGTCACAACTAAATGCAACATAAAACCTTAGATCTAATCCGTAGCTACAAAGGACATTATTGGGACAATATGAATAGATTCTGAGTATTAGGTGGCAGTCACGTATCAGTTTTGATGATGGATTGTAGTTATGTAGGAGAACATCCATGTTTGTAGGAATTACATTCTAAAGTATTTGTGGATAATGGGACATCATGTTGGCAACTTTCACCCAAATGGATTGGGGTGGGGGAGGAGTTATTCATATTATTCTTACCAAAAAAAAAAAAGTATACTTAGGATGTTGAAGTGACTTATTAAAGAGCTCTATTATCAATTAATAACACCTAAGTATACAGGATATTACTATCCAAACAGTATATTTTCTGGCTCTAGCCTACGGGTGTGATGACATTAAATAATCACTATTTAGTAGTGTGGTTGACCCTGTTTGTTGCCTTCCCAACTGCTGCTCCCTTCTATTTTTTATTGCTAACAGAACTCCAACTTTACTGAGATATGGACACCTCGGTCCTTCCTATCTCCAGGAGGTGAATTTTTATTTGGTCTAAGCCAATCATGGTTTAGGCATGGGCATGTAATATAATTCTAATCAATGATGCATGAAACAGGTATTTTGGGGTGAGAGATAGACCCTTAGGGAAAGATACAGACATACAGAATGAAAAGTTTCTTTTGATGCGGCCATGTCTACATGTGATACCCTAGAACTGCAGCAGCCATCACACAACCATGAGGAGATAACCCTGAGGATAAAAGCCAACACACTAAAGATGACAGAGAGGGAAGGGAGAAAAAAACAAAAAAAAACCCATCAAACCTCCTATATCCATGATAATGTCATCTGCTGCTAAATTAAACATCTTAGTAACTACACTATCTCCTGTCTATTATGTGAGATAATAACTTTTCTTATTTATTTAATTTTATTATTATTATCATTATCATTATTATTTTAAGTAAACTCCAACTCCTAACGTAGGGCTTGAACTCAAGGTTCTGAGATCAAGAGTTGCATGCTTGGGGCGCCTGGGTGGCTCAGTCGGTTGAGTGACCGACTTCGGCTCAGGTCATGATGTCACGGTTTGTGAGTTCAAGCCCCGTGTCGGGCTCTGTGCTAACAGCTCAGAGCCTGGAGCCTGCTTCTGATTCTGTGTCTCCCTCTCTCTCTGTCCCTCCCCCGCTCATGCTCTGTCTCTCTCTGTCTCAGAAATAAACATTACAAAAAAAAAAAAAAAAAAAAGAGTTGCATGCTTTACTGACTGAGCCAGCCAGGCGCCCCTAAATTTTCCTTACTTAAATCATTTGAGCTGGAGTTTTCTGTTGCTTGCAACCAAAAGCAGCTTAATTGAGAAAGACAGCCCAGAGGAATTTTTAGTCCCCAGATTTTCCAAGATAGACCTCGTTGCCCTCTGGCTAGGTAAACTAACATGTACCCCATTCCCACAAATTTGAATGGAGTTTGAACTCATGGAAAAAGACAGTTACCTGAACACTTATGTAGCTCACACATGAAACCTGACATCCTGTTTCTGAAAACCTAATGGCGTTGCACTGGCTGGAATATAAGCCTTTGATTTAACACTTCCCACAATCTGGACTGTTTTGCTTACTAGACAACAAAATTTTCTGTAAAGATTTATATGGAACATTCCATCCTTTAGCATATTCCCAATGATATATGCTATTGTTTATTCTTTCGCATCCCTTAATCTGTTGATAAAATTTTATGTAAGGGTCAGAAATTAAAATTCTGTAAAAATCTCTGTTAACTGCATACTAAATAGATTCTCATTGAATAAGCACATCTTTCTCTTACCCTTCCTTTGTAGTCATATACTATGAGTGCTTGAATAAGTTTTGTGTTTCTGTCTTATTTTTTTTAATAATCTTCACTTGTTTTTTTAAAAAAAATGTTTAAGTTTAGGGGTGCCTGGGTGGCTCAGTTTGTTGAGCACTGACTTCAGCCTACGTCATGATCTTGCAGTCCATGAGTTCGAGCCCCACATCAAGCTCTGTGTTGTCAGCTCAGAGCCTGGAGCCTGCTTCAGATTCTATGCCTCCCCCTCTCTCTGTCCCTCCCCTGTTCATGCTCTGTCTCTCTCTGTATCACAAAAATAAATAAATGTTAAAAAATGTTTTTAAATAAAATAAAATAGGGGCGCCTGGGTGGCTCAGTCAGTTAAGCGTCCGGCTTCAGCTCAGGTCACGATCTCGTGGTCCGTGAGTTCGAGCCCCGCGTCGGGCTCTGTGCTGATGGCTCAGAGCCTGGAGCCTGCTTCAGATTCTGTGTCTCCCTCTCTCTCTGCCCCTCCCCTGCTCATGCTCTGTCTCTCTCTGTGTCAAAAATAAATAAACGTTAAAAAAAAAAAAAAATAAATTAAATAAAAAAAATTTTTAGTTGATTCCTTTATTTTGAAAGAGACAGAGAAAGCATGAGCAGGGGAGGTGCAGAGTGAGAGGGAGAGAGAGAGAGACTCCCAAGCAGGTTCTCCACTGTCAGCGCAGAGCTGGATGCAGGGCTCAAACCCATAAAACCATGAGATCATGACCTGAGCCGAAATCAAGAGTTGGACGCTCAACCAACTGAGCCCCCCAAGTGCCCCTAATATTTACTTGTTTTATCAGATTTTTCCCAATGTTCAATTTCTGTCTTTTTGTTGCTCTTTTGGTCACGTGCTCTTTCTTGGATTTAGAATAATATGGTGGTTAAAAGCTTGAGATAGGCTTTTCTTATTTGCTGTATGATCTTAAAGAAGTTACATAACTCTTCTGGGCCTCAATTTTCAAATCCATCATATAGGGATTCAGACAGCACCTACCTCGCAGGGTGATTATTAGAATCAAGTGAGAAAATGAATAGAAAGATCTTTGTAAGAACACCTACGATTTCATTTGGTAACTCATTAAATAATAGGAATGTAGTACTAAGGTATCACCTATACATCACCTTACATAACTTTCTGTAGGATTTTACTATTACAATTTGTTTAACTGTTTCCCTATTAATAGACTTCAGGAGATAATAGTGGTTGGAAGCATTTGGCTTTGGAGTTGAGCAGAACTGTTGAATCCTATATTTACCGCTATTTATTTATTTATTTATTTAAGATTTTATTTTAGGTAATCTCTATACCCAACATGGGGCTTGAACTCACAACCCTGAGATCAGAGTTGCATGTTCCACTGACTGAGCCAGCCAGGCATCCCTAACACTTTTTATTAGAATGATCTTGGGAAAGTGACTTCACCTCTCTGATCTTCAGTTTCTTCATCTGAATAATGAAAATCATAAACCTACAGTTGATCCACATTATTTATAGATTCTGTATTTGTAAATTTGCCTGGTTGCTAAAACTTCTTTGTAATTCCCAAATCAGTACTTGTGGTGCTTTTGTGCCTCTTTGTGGACACGTGCAGAACAGTGAAAATTTATTTTTTATTTATTTTTAATTAAAAAAAATGTATTTATTTTTGAGAGAGAGAGAGAGAAAGGGAAGGGGAAGGGCAGAGAGAATACCAAGCAGGCTCTGTGCTGTCAATGTGGGGCTTGAACTTACAAACTGAGAGATCCTGATTTGAGCTGAAATCAAGAGTCAAATGATTAACTGACTGAGCCACCCAGTCGTTCCCAGGGCAGTGAAAATTTTGAGTTGTCCACCTTGCAAGTTCCCAGCTTGAGATCTGCCTTCTCGCTTCAGCTCTCACACTGTAAACATGTGTCCTTTTTGTGGTCTAAATAGTGTGGTCTAACACTAAATAGTGTCACATTTTTTTGCATTTTATGCTTTCTGTTGATTTCACCAATTAGATGGCCTCCAAGCATATTGGGGAAGTGCTGTCTACTGTTCCCAAGTACAAAAAGGCTGCCAAGGAGACGATGGAGAAAATACACATATTGGATAAGCTTCATTCAGGCGTGAATTATAGTGCTGTTGGTTAGGATTGCAATGTTAAGGGGTCAGTATATATTAAATATGGTATCTTTAAACAGAAACACACATAAAACGAAGTTATGTATTGTTGATCAGCTGAAAAAATATTATGACCACAGGTTCACAGGAACCTAATCTGGTATCTGCCTTAGTAGCAATGGTTTCCACATTATAGAATAACTACTGTAAATAATGAGAATTGTTATTTATAATAACTATATAATTAAATAATGAGACTGGATTCCATAAGGCTGTTACGGCAAGGCTTAACTGAACTATTGCGTGCAAGCGTTCAGCATTATGCCTGGCACATGGAAGTTAGGACAAGTGTAAGATAGAGGGGAAGACTTTGGATAGATTTTTGTCATTTTGATTGTGACACGTATCTAAGTACCACGTGGTTAAAAGCAGGAATATATTTGAGTGAAAACCATGAAGATCTAGAAATTTCACAATGAAACTCTCAGGCTAAGCCACCGGATTCCCCTTAAGGTTCAAACAGACCATTTCCTTGTAAACAACAGTTTACTTTTACAAAAATAGATGACCTAGCTCACGATCATAATTAGCCTTCTGGAATTGAATGACAATTGCAAATGAGTGACTATTGTTCCTTCTTCTCACTTTCCTAAACTGCTGGAGAGTTCCTACTCCTTTTTCTCAGAATGGGCATTTTAAGAGTGAAAATGCCACATTTTGTTGATGATTCCATTATAAATACGCTTAAGTAATACAATAAAAAGGGCAAGTATTTCACAGATGAAATATATTGCACTTTCACAAGAAGCTCCAGAAGGAAACTCATAATTCTCATTTCAAGGATGTCGAAACAAGGCTCAGCAATAAAGTTGAGCAGCTAAGTGACAGATCTGAGTAAGACCTGTGCCTCGTATCCTGCACCGTGCTCTGCAATTACTGAGATTAGAAACAGTGGAGCCTTGGGGCGCCTGGGTGGCGCAGTCGGTTAAGCGTCCGACTTCAGCCAGGTCACGATCTCGCGGTCCGTGAGTTCGAGCCCCGCGTCAGGCTCTGGGCTGATGGACGGCTCGGAGCCTGGAGCCTGTTTCCGATTCTGTGTCTCCCTCTCTCTCTGCCCCTTCCCCGTTCATGCTCTGTCTCTCTCTGTCCCAAAAATAAAAAAAAAAAAATTAAAAAAATTAAAAAAGAAACAGTGGAGCCTGGACATGCCTTTCCGTAAGAGATTGCACTGATCCTCTCTCAATTACCCCAAGGCTCCAAACTTTTTTTTCCCTACCTTATGGGCTCTGCATATGCCATTTTCTTTTCCTGGAACACTCTTCCCCATCCTTTCCCCTAACTCTTACTCATCTTCTGGGTTCCGGCTGAAATGTCACTTACTCAGAGAGGTCATGTTGAACCCCTCCCTTCTCCTACCCTAAAATATCCCCTCCCCCAATTATCTTTCATAATATTCTGTACTCTTCTCTGTAATCCTCATCACAATTTGCAATTATATGTCCATTTGGATAAGTATTTGTCTTCTCTACTAGGCTCTTGGCCCTATGCAAGCAGGGACCCCGTTCTCCACTGCAAATCCACTCCCTGGTACAGTGCCACATGTATAACAATAGGCTCAGAAATAAATATTAACTGAAAGACTAAATGAATGAATGAAATGTGTTTCACACACTACCTGGTAAAGATCACTTGGAGTGGAAATGGATGTTACTAATAACACTTTAATGATTGGTGGTGGGCTTCAACATTCTCTACTCTCCCTGCCCCCCAAACCTCTACCCTCACCGTCAAGTAGTATTTGTCTAGTACATCTTAATCTCCTAGGGCCAGACCTAGTCTCTGTAAATTTGGAGATTGGTGTTTGGAACAGATACACATACCAGGACTGATTCAATTTGTAGGATTTTAGGCTTAAAAATCCTTTCTGAAATAAAGTTCGATTTCATATTATTTTGGAGTAACTCCAGGCATTCACCATTCAATGTGAATAATTCAATATTATTCTGGAGTAACTCCAAGGCATTCACCATTCAGAGAAAAAGACATTTGTTTTGTTTTGCTAAAACTGAACTCAGACTATTTGAGAGACACTGCTGCATTTACAGATAATTTTGTGCATTTTAGGTATCTAAGAATGGATATTGCTTTTGGATGGTTATAATATATTCTTTCTATTTGTACTGATACCCTACAAACTTTTTATTATATATTTTAATTATAAATAATAACTTTTTTCTAATTGCAAAAGCAAGCATATTCTCTGTAGAAATTTTGGAAAATGCAGAAAAGCAGGAAGAGGAAATAAAAAGTATAAAGAAACAAATAAAAATCACCCCAAATTCTACCACCTAGAGATAACCATTGTTAACATGACACACACAGATATTATATATGACTTATTATACATAACATATAAACACATTATATAAACTATATATTAGTGTACATATGCAATATATGTACATACATACATGTATAATCTGTATACTGTATAATCTCTGTCTCTATATAATACACACACACATGTATATATTAGTTATCATTTACTGAGTATGTCAGTTACTTTGATTTCCTTTTTATACATTTATCTCTTGTAATCTTCTCAGTAGTTCTCCAAGAAGATACTATCATTCTCACTTTACAGGTGAGTAAATTGAGGATGAGAGTTAATTGTTGGCCTAAGGTCATCAGTTAGTAAATAGTAGATCTGAGACACAAATCTAGATCCAATTCTAAAGTCTATAATCAACCATTATGCTGCAGGACTGCCTGTCCATTTCTATATCTTCAATTAAATTGGAATTACTGTAGAAATAATGTTGATCTTGCTTTTTGTTATATTTTGTATAACATTCCATATACTTTGCTAACCTAATTTTTATTTATTTATTTTTTAATGTTTATTCATTTATTTTTTAATTTTTATTCATATTTGAGAGAGAGAGGGAGGGAGAGCACTAGCAGGGGAGGGGCAGAGAGAGAGGGAGACACAGAATCCAAAGCAGGCTCCAGGTTCTGAGCTGTCAGCTCGAACTCGGGAAAGGTGAGATCATGACCTGAGCCAAAGTCAGATGCCTAACTGACTGAGCCACCTAGGTACCCCTTTACTAACCTAATTTTAATGGCTTTATGATATTCCAGAAGATTACTGAAATAATAAGTGAATAAATGAAATACTGTTTATCATAAACAGTCAAGGATAGATTGGATAAATACTCTGATGTTTTAGAATTTTTCTGTCATCTTATTTTCTTTAAAAAAAATATTTTTTAATGTTTATTTATTTTTGAGAGAGAGAGAGAGAGACAGAGAGAGACAGAGAGTGAGCAGTGGAGGGGCAGAGAGAGTGGGAGACACAGAATCTGAAACAGGCTCCAGGCTCTGAGCTGTCAGCTCAGAGCCCGATGCGGGTCTCGAACTCACAAACTGTGAGATCATGACCTGAGCTGAAGTCAGACGCTTAACTGACTGAGCTACCCAGGCGCCCCTCATCTTATTTTCTTAATCTTTTTTTTTTCATATTCTGCATAATTTTCTCTTTTTCTTGTCTCTTACTGTCTGGACTATGTATTCTTTGCTTTTTATTTTATTTTTTAATTTTTAATTTTTTAGAAGTGTATTTATTTTGAGGGGGAGGGGCAGAGAGAGAAGGAGAGAGACAACAAGCCCAAGTCAGCTTCACACCTCCACACTGTCAGCACAGAGCCCTGTGGAAGGGCTCCATCCCACAAACTGCGAGATCATGACTTGAGCCGAAATCGAGAGTTGAGCGCTTAACTGACCGAGCCACCCAGGTGCCCCTCTTTGCTTTTTAAAGTCTGTTTAATGATTTGGAAGTTATATATCCTGTTTTTATTCTAAAATTATCTACACTTATTTTTACTTTATTATTATTTTTTTGCCTACCTTTAAATTAAAGAAAACTACCTCTTTTCAATATCACAGTGAAATCACAGTTCTTGATTTCTCCAGTGTAAGATGCAGTACTTAGCACACTTTATTCCCCCTCATTCTTTTTTTTATTAAATTTTTTAAATCTTTATTTATTCTTGAGAGAGAGAGAGAGAGACAGAGCACAGCAGGGGAGGAACAGAGAGAGGGAGACACAGAATCTGAAGCAGGCTCCAGGCTGTGAGCTGTCAGCACAAAGCCCGACACGGGCCTCGAACTCACAAACCGTGAGATCACAACCTGATCTGAATGAAATTGGACGCCCAACCGACTGAGCCACCCAGGTGCATCCCCCCGATTCTTTTTTTCTTTCTTTCTTTCTTTCTTTCTTTCTTTCTTTCTTTCTTTCTTTCTTTCTTTCTTCCCTCCCTTCCTCCCTCCCTCCCCTCTTCCTTCCTTCCTTCCTTCCTTCCTTCCTTCCTTCCTTCCTTCCTTCCTTCCTTTCTTTCTTTCTTTCTTTCTTTCTTTCTTTCTTTCTTTCTTTCTGTAAGGTCTATGCCCAACATGGGGCTTGAACTCCTGATCCCGAGATCAGACATCTCATGCTTTACTGACTGAGACAGCCAGGTGTCCTCCCCTCATTCTTTACCTCCCACTCTCCACCTCTCCCAGCTTGATTTTAGTGCAATCTGGCCCTTTCTACCTTGATTATTCTTCTTGGAAAAACAAATTTCTTTTTTCTTATATACTGTATTTTCTCTCATTTTAGACACTCAAAGATCTTTTTTTTTAAATTTTTTAATGTTTATTTCTGAGAGAGAGAGACAGAGCACGAGGAGGGGAGGGGCAGAGGGAAAGGTGACAGAATCCAAAGCAGGCTCCAGGTTCTGAACTGTCAGCACAGAGTCCAATGAAGAGCTCGAACTCACAGATCATGACCTGAACCAAAGTCAGACGCCCAACCAACTGAGCCACGCAGACGCCCCTGACACTCAAAGATCTTTTAAGCATAAGTCCTTTCATGCCATGACTTTCTTCTCTTTTCTTGAGTTCTAATTCAGCAGTATGTGTTTGAGCCATTTTTTCTTTCAGAACAGATAATCTGGGTGGTTTAATTTTTGAGACTTTAAGCCCAAGCACTTATTTTTGAGGCTCTCACAACTGCATGACAACTTGGCTAAGTCTACACTTAATTCTTAAATTATAAACATTTACCCTGAGAATTCTGTGGGATATGCTTTGACTTGTGTCCTACAGCGTTGCAGAATTCTGAGGCCAGCTTGAGTTCAGTTCCTTTAGAGATAAACTGTTTTGTTTTTGTTTTTCCCTGGCTGGATTCTTGAAGGCTTTTTTCTTTATCCTTGAAATATTTAATAATGTCACCTGGTTAGTCTAGATGTTGGTTTCTTTTCATTCATTTTACCAGCAGGCTTAAGTCTGGGGACAATTATTTAATTATTGTTTCTATTCCTACCCTGTTTCCCCCTTCTGAGATTCTTTTTTTTTTTTTTTAGATCTTTTTTTAATGTAATCTCTACCCTCCATGTGGGGCTTGAACTCATGACCCCAAGGTCAAGAATCGCATGCTCCACCGAATGAGCCAGCCAGCATCCCCCCACACCTCCCCTCCACCAGATTCCTAATGTAATCAGTCAGCTTATTCAACAAAGATTTATTGAGCAACTACTTAATGGTAGGCACTATTTTCTTTTCTTTTTTTTTAATTTTCTTAAATGCTTTTTTATTTATTTTTGAGAGAGAGAGACAGAGCGTGAGCAGGGGAGGGGCAGAGAGAGACAGAAACACAGAATCTGTGCTGACAGTTCACAGCCTGAAGCAGGGCTTGAACTCGTGAACTGCAAGATCATGACCTGAGCTGAAGTCGGCCGCTTAATCCACTGAGCCACCCAGGCGCCCCTAGACACAATTTTCAGTAGTGGGGAAATATTATTAGGGAATGCAAATGCTTACATTTTTGTTGATTGGATTTCCTGAATCTGCTCTATATATTACCCACTTTTGTTCTGATTTTTCTTTTTTTTTAAAAAAAAATTGTTTTTAACATTTATTTATTATTGAGAGACAGAGAAAGACAGAGCATGAGCATGGGAGGGGCAGAGAGAGGAGGAGACACAGAATCTGAAGCAGGCTCCAGGCTCTGAGCTGTAACACAGAGCCCGATGCGGGGCTCGAACTCACAAACCACGAGATCATGACCCACGCCAAAGGCAGGTGCTTAACTGACTGAGCCACCCAGGCGTCCCTGTTCTGTTTTTTCAAGGGGACCTCATACTTTGAGCTGTGGCATCTTTGTATATGTGTTTTTTAAGTAAACTGTGCCCCCAGTGTGGGGCTTGAACTCACGACCCTGATATCAAAGTCACATGCTCTACCAACTGACCCAGCCAGGCACCCCAAACTGAGACATCTTTGAATAGTCCTTTGGTTTTTCTCCATTTGCTCATCTTAACATAGAGAGGTCTATGTGTGTCTAGCTTTGGTTAATATTTAAGTAGGAATTGCAGTGGGTTCAGTTAGAGATTGAAATGGGTCTGAGCGTAAGGCTTGACTGTCTCTCCCCCTGCCCTCACCTGGCCTTCAATCCTAAATAAGGGAATGCTCATGGACTTCTATTGGGGTGATAATACATTTTACAGAAGTGGAATCTTGAACTGGCCCTTCCTTGTAATTGAGTCTTTTTATATTCTAACTAGCAGAAGTTCCTCAAAGTTTTTGGCACGTGGAAGACTTTTCTTCTATGTTTATTCCTTCGATCTTTTCTATGTAAACTTAAAATGAGGTGATTTAGAAGCCTTGTCCTCATAAAGACATTTTATTAAAGAAACCACAAAATAATATTTTTTCTTTATGTGAAGAGGGTGATAAAAAAATGCTCAAGACTCATAATTGTACGTAGTCTTGAAAGTTTTAGTAAAGGGTCTCAAACCCCGTGTGGGAGTCAGGAGGATGGAATTTGATGATTGTGACAGGTAATTTCACTTGTGGCTTTGAACAAACTATTTGAACGTCAGGTTCTCTAATCTCAGATCTCCTTACGTCATAGTGTGACAGGGAAAGCACCAGAAAAAAAAAAAAACAAACAAATGTGGAATGAACTGCTCAAAGACAGACACTAAGGAAATCTGATTGTTGCTGTTTGAATGCTATTATAGCTTTGAGCACTTTCAAGCTAGCCCGAAGAGTGTCTGGGGGAGGGATAGCAAATGAGAACTGGTTGCTGGGAAGCTCAGATATGAAAAGCATTTCTGAAGTGTAGCTGGGAAGGAACGAACACTGCTTTGGACGCTGTCATGTAGTGTAAGCCCCAAGAGAGTGGTAAATGTGGACCCACACTTCTGTTAGGTCAAATTACTATTCGAGACTTATCTGAAATTAGTTTGCCCTTCCTCTTCAGGAAAATGAAGGCCTCTTGGTGGGTGAATCATGCCTTAATAAATGACTTTAGTACTTCTGGCCAGAATAGACAGCACGTGTTGTCTATCTTTCCAAGATGATTTGGGAGTGTGCAAAAGGAAACATCGGTACAGTTACCTCAGAAGCTTAAAGAAAATATCTTGTTGCCCCAGGCCAAACTTTCCGGCTTCTACCTGTTTACACTATTAATTCTTACTGTATTTTATGATTCAATTTCTTTTTTTTAAGTTTTTTTAAATGCTTGTTTTTAAGAGAGAGAGAGAGAGAGAGATGGAGTGTGAGCGGGGGGAGGGGCAGAGAGAGAGGGAGACACAGAATCTGAAGCAGACTCCAGGCTCTGAGCTGTCCGCACAACTGTGAGGACAGCTCAGAGCCCAATGCGGGGCTCGAACTCGCCAACCGTAAGATCATGACCTGAGCCACAGTCAGATGTTTAACCGAGTGAGCCACCCAGGCGCCTCTATGATTCAATTTCTTTACGCAATTCCTGTAAAATTCAGTATGAAATTTCCTAATCATGGGAAAAAATATTGTCATTACTAAGATCCATAACACTGCAGCTGTTTCTGCATTATGGAGATAAATGGCCTTCTGTGTCATTTGTCATTTTCTTTTTTTAAGTAATGGACATGAAATGGAAGGATAAGAATTTCTCCCCTCTGGGCAACATTGTGCAAAATACACTTGTAACACAGGGACCAAAATAGAATAGGACACCTTAATTTATTCAACAGTTGGTTCATCTCCTGCCACGTCCCAGACACTGCACTAGGAGCTAGAGATACATCAGTAAACAAGACACAGTTCCTGTCCTCATGTAGTGTCAAATCTAGTGGGGAAGACTAATCAAGTATTTTATTTTTTATTTTTTTAAGTTTATTTTATTTTATTTATTTTTTTAATTTTAAAAATTGTGTTTCCATATTTATTTTTTGAGAGAGAGCAAGCTGAGGACAGGTAGAGAGAGAGGGACAGAGAAATCCCAAGCAGACTCTGTGCTGTCAGCACAGAACATGATGCGGGGCTCAAACTCACCAACTGAGATCATGACCTCAGCCAAAACCAAGAGTCGGAAGCTTAACCCACTGAGCCACCCAGGGACCCCCCCCCCACTTTTCTCTAATCAAGTATTTTTTTTTTTAATGTTTTTACTTATTTTCGAAGGAAAGAGAGAGAGCATAAGCTGGGGAGGAGCAGAGAGAGAGGGAGACACAGAATCCAAAGCAGGCTCCAGGCTCTGAGATGTCAGCACAGAGCCCTGCGCGGGGCTCGAACTCATGAACCATGAGATCATGACCTGAGCCGAAGTCGGATGGTTAACCGACTGAGCCACCCAGGCGCCCCTCTAATCAAGTATTTTAATTGGGAGAAGGTGCCAGGAAGGAAATGTATGGGATAAAGTAAACACAAATAAGAGTAGAGGAGGAAAGATCTGCTTCAATAGGCCAGGAAGGGAATCTATGAAGTGATGCTGACATTCAGTTTTAGAATGAGAAGGAACCTGCTATGGGAAAAGCTGGAGGAGAGATAATTACACCAGAAGAAACAGAATGTGCTGAGGTTCTTGACTTGTGCAAAGAACTGAAAGGCACAATGGATGGTTATAATACAGTGGCTGAGCAGAGAATGACATAACACAAGTTTGGAAAGAAATGCCATGATGGGATTTTTATGTTAAGATTACCCCACTTATTTTGCTAAGAATGGAAGTAGAGAGACCAGTAGCTTAGACTAGGAAGTAGTGCAGATGGAAAGAAGTAAATGCAATTCAAATATATTTGTAGGCAGAGTTCATAGGACTTGTGAATGATCTAACTGTGGGGGGTTAGAGAAAGAGAGGAGTCAAAGAACCCAGAAACACCTGGGTTTCTGGACTCAGCCACAGGTGAATGGCAGTGTCATTACAGATGGAGAAGCTCAGAGAGAAAGGGGCTTGGAGGAAAAAACAAGAGTTTGCTTTTGGACATGATAAGCTTGAAGTGCCTGTGGTATAATGAAGAAGGTATAACAAGTAGGCGGTTGTGTGTCTGGAGCTCAGGGGAGAGGACTGAGGCCATACATCAGGAATAACCCTGTAGGGATAATGTCTGAGTCTTGGAGATGGGTGAGATCTCCTAGGAAGACAGTGTAGACAGAGAAGAAAAGAGAGCTGAAGATTAAGCCTGGAGAACTAGCCAGGTGAATAGTTGTGCTACTAAAAGAAATACTGAAGGAGATTGAGAGGAGCACGTGGTTTGAAGAGGAAATGGATGCTTTATCTGTGGAACTTGGTAAGTTTGGGCTACTGGCTGGATTCTTGTCATTTCTAGTGTGCCGCTGGGACAAAATGTGTAGGTCCTCTTCCTAATGTTAGTGCTGTATTTGTATCTTATTCTATGATTCAGTCTTAGGATAACTCTGAATTTTTCAGAATAAAACATTCCTAATCATGCCTGAATTCGAGTTTGGAAGAGGAGAAAACTCTACTAAGATCCATGACGCTGCAGCTGTTTCTGAATTATGGAGATAAATAGTTCTCTATGTCACCAGTCTTAGACAAGTGGCTATTTCTTTTTAGTAATGGGCGTGAAATGAAGAAAGAATAATTTGTTCAATGTTTAGCGAGTCCGCTTTACTGGTAGCCCACGAGCTGGGGAAAATGCAGTGGTAACTACACATATATTGAGCACCTACCAATGTGTTAGGCTCTGGGGATAACTCAAAGAATAAGACATACAGGACTTGGGGCTTACAGACTAATAAAGGAGATGGAAAAAAAATTAATCTACAAACAAAATAACTAAAAAGTGTGGCAAGTGCTGTGAAAGGAACAAATACAGGAAATAAGTGGGAGGTGGTACTTCGAGTCTAGATATTTAGGGAGATGTTCCTTGAGTAGGTGACATTTGCTTAAGTTGATTCCTAAGTCAGTCATACCAAGATGAGGGGGTGCGACTGGCCACTGATGATCCACCAAATAGTTTTATGCGGTGCTTGGTCCTGAAAAGTTAAGGCAGGCTGAATAGCTTACATTGAACTATTCAATGGTGGCCCACCAAAAGTAGGGGGGTATGGGGAGTGGGCTGCTCCCATGGGGAGTATTTTATCACTGACATTGCTTGAAATTGCCTGCCCATGGTAATAATAAAAAGTAGACTGACATTTAGTCAGTTTTACTATTATTTTAAAATTCTTTACAATGTCCTGTTGTGGGATGAATGGTCGCCTCCAAAAAGATGTGTACATGTCCTAATCCCTGGAACCTATGAATAGCATCTTATCTGGCAAAAGAGTAAAGATTACCTTATGTGAAAAGATAGGATTCAGGATTGAGAGTGTATATCAGATTATCTTTTAGTTAAACTGAAGGCAGATATTAGACTGAGAAATTAAGTTCCCCAGTTCTTAAGGTAAATAGGTATATATATATATATATATATATATATATATATATATATATATATAATGTTTATTTTTGAAAGAGAGAGAGAGAGAGAACGTGTATGTGTGAGAGGGGTAGGGGCAGAGAGAAAGGGGGACAGAGGATCCGAACTGGGCTCTGCGCTGAAAGCAGACAGTCCAGTGGGGGGCTTGAACTCACAAACTGTGAGCTCCTGACCTGAGCAAATGACAAAATTCAAGTAGTTAAGAATATTTACTAATTTACTAAGTACTGAACCAAAACTTGTGACCAGGCCCAGGGCTATAGTCCTGTCTTGAGAGGGCCAATGTAAGCTGCCAGGAAGGAAGCCTCCTTGGAAAATAGGAATGCAAATATAAAATGCCTTCATGGGCCAGGCAGGTAACTTAACTTGGGTTGAGTTACTTAGGTGTCAGCTAACTTAGATATAAGAAACATTTCTCCCAACACAGCATCAAATTCTACAGTGATAGCTCTATTAAAATACATACCTAGGGCACCTGGGTGGCTTAGTTGGTGGGCATCTGACTCTCGGTTTCTGCTCAGGTCATGATCTCACGATTCATGAGATGGAGCCCCACACATCAGGTTCTACACTGACAGGGCAGAGCCTGCTTGGGATTCTCTCTCTCCCTGCCTCTCCCCCCCTCTCTCTCCCCCCCCTCAAAATGAATAAACTTAAAAAAAAAAAGAATATTTACTAATGTAAAGATAATGAGGAACTTGTGTGTGCTATTAGTGTACTTTCTCACCTTAAAGGCAAGTCATATATAATATGAGATTATATTCAGAATATAGTTAGGTGATGACATCAAAGCAAGCAGAATAAGTTTGATGGATGTTTTTATCTCTGCAGTAGGCAGGCTCTGAGATGACCTTCAATGAGAGTGTGGTATTCATACCCTCCTGTGTTCCTCCCCCCTTCTGTGTAGGTTGAACTCACGTCGAATGAATAAAATGAAGCAGAAGTGATGGGATGTCCCTTCTGAGAATAGGTTACAAAAAGACTGTGGCTTCATCTCGAGGGCTCCCTCTTGTTCTATTGTTGATTCTTTTTATTTATTTTTTATTTTTTTAAATGTTTTATTTTTGAGACAGAGAGACAGAGCATGAGCCGGGGAGGAACAGAGAGCGAGGTAACACAGAATCCTAAGCAGGCTCCAGGCTCTGGGCTGTCAGCACGGAGTCCTACGCGGGGCTGGAACTCACTGACCTTTGGATCATGACCTGAGCTGAAGTCAGACGCTTAACGGACTGAACCACCCAGACGCCCCCTATTGTTGATTCTGAGGGAAGACAATTGCTATGTCCTGGGCTGCCTATGGAGAGGCAACAGCCAGTGAGGAACTGAGGTCCTCAGTCCAACACATCCTGAGGAACTGAATACTACCAAGAACCACGTAAGTGACCTTGGAAGCAGAACCTCCCAGCAATTTCAGGAGAGGCCGTGAGCCAGCGCTCAGCTAAGCAGCACCTGAATTCCTGACCCTCAGAAATGATGAGATAATAAATGCTTGTTTTAAGACGACAAGGTTTTGGGTAAACTGTTACACAGCAATATGTAACTAACACAATACCAATCATATAACTTCTGAAATACTAATTTTAAAACACCAAAAGAGAATGGGGTGGGGGGAATAAAATTGATATGTTGTAGTTTTCATGTCTATTCTATTTATTTTCTTATAGCTTCTTAGACATTCTAATCATGCTGACTAGATTCCCTATTAGTGGTTAATTTCATCCAATTTATGCAGTCTTCCAGTTGTTTTTTCTCAGGGAGTGACCTTTTTAAAATTTTATTTTTATTTATTTATTTTTTTAATGTTTATTTATCTTTGAGACAGAGACAGAGCATGAATGGGGGAGGGTCAGAGAGAGAGGGACACAGAATCTGAAACAGGCTCCAGGCTCTGAGCTGTCAGCACAGAGCCCAACGCTGGGCTCGAACTCACAGAGGGTGAAATCATGACCTGAGCTGAAGTCGGACGCTCAACCGACTGAGCCACCCAGGCACCCCGATTTTTAATATTTATTTTTGAGAAACAAAGAGAGAGGGGTGGGGGGAAAATGGGAGAGGGGAAGAGAGAAAGGGAGACAGAATCTGAAGCAGGCTCCAGGCTCTGAGCTGTCAGCACAGAGCCCAACACGGGGCTCAAACTCACGGGCTATGAGATCATGACCTGAGCCAAAGTAGGACGCTTAACTGACTGAGCTACCCAGGTGCCCCATATTTATTTTTATTTTTTAACATTTATTTATTTTAGAGAGACAGTGCATGAGCAGGGGAGGTGCAGAGAAAGAGGCAGACACAGAATCCAAAGCAGGCTCCAAGCTGTCAGCACAGAGCCTGATGCAGGGCTCAAACTCACAAACCGTGAGTTCATGACCCAAGCTGAAGTCAGACACTTAACCAACTGAGCCACCCAGGCTCCCCTAGGGAGTGACCTTTTATACAACTTCTGGATGCATCTAATTATGGACTCCAACAAACTGAGTATACATACTGACAACTTCAGATGTATTGATTATTTCAAACTTAAATTCATTTCATCTACTGGGGACTCACAAAGGAATCCAAAATGGCATATCAATTCTCTTGGTCTTTTTGGGGGGATTAATGTTCACAGGATAGTTGGATGTTGAATTCATTAATTTTTTTAAAGACATTTTCTTCTTTTTACAAAAGGGATAAATGCTCAACATACAACATTTAGAGAAAATAGCGAAGCAAAAGAGAAGAAAATGAAAGTCAGCTCTGAGCCTGCTGCTCAGAGAGGACTGTTATTGAGACTGAATATACTACTGCTTTTAGTTGACAGCATTTGCCTATCTATTTTTTTAACATTACTAATGACTTTTGTCACATTAAAAGTCTGAATTTTAATGTTTTTTTTTAACAATTTTTTTTAAAGTAGGCTCCACATCCAATGTGGGGCTTGAACTCACGACCCTGAGATCAAGAGTCAAATGCTCTATGGACTGAGCCAGGTGCCCCAAAAGTCTGAATTTTAAACAGCTTCTTGGACTGGTGGCTTATTGCTATTAGCTTGTTCAACTTCAGCATCTGTCTCATCTGAAGCAGCTTTTTCAGAACTACCACCTTCATCATGAAGCCCCATGAGTTCTCCCAGTACAACTTTAGGGTTTTCAACATTTTCACTTTTCTAACAAATGTATCATGGAGTGGAAAAAACAATTGGGAAGTTTTTTCTATGTCTTTCCCAATGCTGTCTGGAATCAATATTTTTTTCAAGTTTATTTATTTATTTTGAGACAGAGAAACGGACCATACAAGAGGATGAGGGGCAGAGAGAGAGAGGGGGAGAGAGAGAATCCCAAGCAGGCTCCCGGCTGTCAGCGCAGAGCCCAGTGTGGGGCTCGAACTCACCAACTGCAAGATCATGACCTGAGCTGAAGTCAAGAGCTGGACACTTACCTGACTAAGCCACCCAGTGCCCCTAGAATCAGTTTATTAACCATTTCTTTCAAGTCATTTGTCTGCACCTCTCAGGTCATGACTTCCATCACCTTCTTCTGGATTTGGCAAACCTATTGGTGCTTAGCGGGAGAGGTCTTCCAAATCTGATTATTGAGTTTTTAAGTAAAACCACCAACTGAATAGACAGAGAAAACCATCGATAGTCTTGACATCAACCTGAGCTTCAGTTATGGTCTGCCATTTTTTGACCACGGAGCACATTTGGCACTGGTAAAATCCATGCCATGGAAGTAAGGCAGTTTCTGCCCTGAACATCCTAGTAATTAGCTTGGATTTTCTAAATGCAACTTCATCATTCTGCAGATCAGCAAGGCTTCCTTCAAAAACTCGACCCTTGAGGCCATGAAATGCAATTTTCATTCCTTGAGTTCTCAAGACCAGTGTTTTTTATTTCTTATATTGAACACAGCTGGTGCTTTCACATCATACCAATATTTCTAGAAAATGGATTAGCCACTTTCTTCTTGGCAACCTTTTTGCTGCCTTTCTTAAAGTGCTTATTCTTGCCTACTGCCATGGTGTTGCTCAGAGAGCCAACAGAGCTATTTGCCTATCCTTTCAAAAATTGGGGAAAACACTCTATTCTTGGTTAACTTGCTAATTGATTTCTCTGAAACTCAGTTTCTTTAATGAAATATATCTGAGAGTTTACCTTTATATATTGAATATTTAATAATTTAGTATCAGTAACATTTAATATTTAGTACCACTTACTAATATTATAAACATTATACTCAACAACTTTGTTTATATTATCTTACTTAAAGTTCACTACATTTTGTGAGTTAGGCATTAATATTACTTCCATTTTTCAGCTGAGTAAACTAAGGTTTAAAGAGGTTAAATAATTTGCCCAAACAAGGTCACTAATCTAAGCAGTTTCAGAATAGGGATCCTATCTCATTTCTGACTACAAAACTTATACCACTCTGCTATAGCTTCTCCCTCAAACTTTTCTCATAATACTCTTCATAAAAGCAAAATGTCATTTTTGAAAACTTTCATATTTGGAAAAGTTGTCATATTCCAGTTATTAAAAGACTAACCTAATTTACCCATACCTCTGTTCAATTCCTTTGAAAGTTTTTTGAAGTTAGTGTCTCTAGGCAAAAATATTAAGATCTAAAGGAAATATACATGAATAAAATTCTTTCCCTGCTGAAATAAAACAGTGGATGTTACCAGTGATTTGCCCCATTTTGAAACTGGAACTATCATCAGAGAGCCAATTTCCATTTATATAAAATGACATAATATTGTTTCTGATTATAATTTCTGTAAAGTTATAATCAATTGTTACAGTTGAAAACTTAACTTTTATCAGCTAAATTTCCTGCTGTTGTATAGTTTTATTATAATGAAATAAAGGGATAATCTGGGAAGAAAGTGCAGAGTTATGATCATGACATGTTAGAGTGGGAAGAAATTTGGAGGCCTCTTTACCCATTCTCCATAATTTAGACAGGAAAAAACTGAGGTCCAGAGACTTAAATATTTCTGTATCTCTTAAAGTTGTCATAGCACACAAAATGTAAGATTAAAGGTATGTAAAAAGTGGTTTCCATTTGACAATTAAGACAGGCTTGCAAATATATTTAACCAAGATGCAAAACTGTGTTAATAAGAGAAATGGATTGAAAACACAAAACAAGGGGCACCTGGCTGGCTCAGTCAGAGGAGCATGTGGCCCTTCATCTTAGGGATCATGAGTTCGAGCCCCACATTGGGTGCAGATATTAGTTAAATATATAAATAAATAAACTTAAAAAAAACAGAATGAGGGGTGCCTGGGTGGTTCAATGGGTTAAGTGTCCGACTCTTGATTTTGGCTCAGGTCTTGATCTCACCATATGTGAGATGGAGTTCCATATTAGGCTCCATGCTGACAGTGTGGAGCCTGCTTGGGATTCTTTCTCTCTCTCCGTCACTCTCTGCCCACCTCTCCCCCCTTCACCCCCGGCCTCTGGCTTGCTCTTTCGTGCTGTCTCAAAATAAATAAATAAACATTTAAACAAAGCAAAATGAAATGAAACAAAGCAAACAACACCCAAATAACAAAAAGCATAATTCCTGGTACCTCAAAAGTGCCTAATTGGGGGCACCTGGGTGGCTCAGTTGGTTAAGCATCTGACTGTCAGTTTTGGCTCAGGTCGTGATCTGACAGTTCATGAGACTGAGCACCACATCAGGTTCTGTGCTGACAGCGTGGAGACTGCTTGGGATTCTCTCTCTCCTGCTCCCCCCATCTCTCAAAATAAACTTTAAAAAAAAGTGCCTAATAAATATTTGCGAATGAACAAATGAATAAAAGGATTTTTTGCTTTCATTTTTCAAGTTCTCTGATAGTCCTTGAATTCATATTTTATATGCAATAATAATGTGGACATATAATTTGTTACTCTGCTTTTTGCACTTGAGTTATACTGCCAACATTTCTCCATATTGTTATAAAATATGACTAGAATCTTTCAAAATACCTCTGAAGTTACAACACTTCTGAGTCAGATTCCCAAATGACTGTTAACCTGGGTACTCCTGGGTTTGGGGAGCCCTTCCTCATTAAGGAATAAAAGACAAAAATATATTGCTTTAACAAATTTTACAAAATATTGAAAAAATATCTAGCTCTTTCAAAAGGCCATTTCTAGGGCCCCTCCAGGGCCTTAGATGGACTGTGCATTGAAGGGCTGTGAATCTTCATTAGCTTTGCAGTATGGATCTGCCTCTGTTAACCAGATACCATCTTCGTGGTGGTTATGATATAACTTGAATGTTTTTCAGAGATGTACTAAAATTTTAGAAATGTACATCACACTTTGATAGGGTTAGATATTCTTTCTATCCAGCCAACCTGGAAGCTATTTCAGTCCCTGCTATAAATTTGGTGGCTTTTAATTATAAGCAAGTCTCTTAATGTCTTCAGGCCTCAAATTCCTCATCTGTAGAATGGGCTTAATATCTACCTTAAGACTTAGAATGAACACCAAGATAAATACTTGGTACAGTTCCTGGCACATAGTAAATGCTCAATAAATATTAGCAACTGTGATTATAGCAATAGTTAAAACATTAACCTACCACACATAGGAACCTCCTATCTCCTTACAACTTCCCACATTGACTGTAGGTACAATATACTGTAAAATGAATTTCAAAGGATGGTGCAGATTCAATTTTTTATTACTTTAATTTTAATTTTTTTATTTTTTTTAAACATTTATTTATTTTTGAGACAGAGAGAGACAGAGCATGAACGGGGGAGGGTCAGAGAGAGAGGGAGACACAGAATCTGAAACAGGCTCCAGGCTCTGAGCTGTCAGCACAGAGCCCGACGCGGGGCTCGAACTCAGGGACTGCGAGATCGTGACCTGAGCCGAAGTTGGACGCTTAACCGACTGAGCCACCCAGGCGCCCCTACTTTAATTTTTTAAAATAATGTTATTATGCGGGGTGCCTAGGTGGCTCAGTTGGTTAAGCATCCAACTTCAGCTCAGGTCATGATCTCATGGGTTTGTGAGTTCGAGCCCCATATCGGGCTCTGTGCTGGCAGCTCAGAGTCTGGAGCCTGCTTCAGATTCTGTGTATCTCTCTCTTTCTGCCCTTCCCCCACTCATGCTCTGTCTCTCTCTCTCTCTCTCTCTCTCTCAAAAATAAACATTGAAAAAACAAAAATAAATAAAAATAATGCTATTATGAAAAGTAATAACTACATAACAGAACATTTGGAAAATAGAGAAAAGGAAAAAGAAGCATCCATAATTTTACCAGACTTGGTATATTTTCTTCCTTAATGCAGATGCATTTTATTGAAAAAATGAATTAAGTATACTCTTTTTTTTAAGCTTTATTTTAGAGAGAGAGAGAGAGAGTGTTAGCTGGGGAGAGGGGCATAGGATCCAAAATCAAGAGTCAGATGCTCAACTGACTGAGGTTAGCCCTACAATTATTCTCTTTGATATTATGGCATTATTGTTTTCAAATACATGGCAAATCTCAAATATTTCACATAAAACTTTTAGAAAAATCAGGTGGAAGAGAAGGTACACATTCTCCTGTTATATTTCCATACTTTATATTTTTAATGTTTATTTATTTTTGAGAGAGACAGTGTGAGCAGTTCGGGGGGTGCAGTGAGAGAGGGGGACAGAGGATCCCCAGCAGGCTCTGCACTGACAGCAGTGAGTCCGATGCAGAGCTTCAACTCATGAACCTAACCATGAGATCATGACCTGGGCTGAAGTCAGACACTTAACCGACTGAGTCACCCAGGTGCCCCTTCCATACTTATTTTAAAATATTCATGTTTTTACAAGGTTATGATGCTAGTGTACATAAAATTTAATATTCTGCATTTTTTCTTACATTATATCACAAGCCTTTCTCCATACTACTACATGCCACTAAGGCAACATTCACAGTAACTAAAGCACCTGAAAGCAAGACTTAATTTCCGAAAATTCATACAATGTATGTGAAGAAAGTAAGTCCGGCTAAGGTGTGATAAGTCAGAATAAATGCTTTTGGTTTGCCTGCAACTGTAATGTGGAAAATGTAGAAAGAGAAGTTAGAACTCAGGAATTCTGGCCTTCCAACTAAAAGTCTAAGTTAGCAAAGAATATAAAGCCCTATCAACATAATTCTTTTTATATACACTTTTATTTCTTCTTTAATAGATGAGAAAGTGGTGGAATATTGCTCAATGGCAAAGACTTATTTGTTATGATGTTATTATTGGGGTTTTAGCTCTCAAATTTGGGTAAATGTATTCCCCGCCACACCCCAAAGGGGTCTTTCTTCAAAATTTTGCAAGGCAAAGCCAATCCTTACTGTAAACAAGTCAAGAGCTGGTCATGGTTGGATTCAGTGACATATGCTGTTGTAAAAAGGCTTTTACCTTCTAATTATGCTTTTGTGCTGACATTCATTAATTTCAGAGCACAAATTTTTCCTTTAAAACTTCTTTATGCCTTTATTTAAAAAATTTTTTTTTTAAATGTTTATTTCTGAGACAGAGAGAGACACACAGCATGAGCGGGGGAGGGGCAGAGAGAGAGGGAGACACAGAATCCCAAGCAGGCTCCAGGCTCTGAGCTGTCAGCACAGAGCCCGACGCGGGGCTCAAACCCACAAACTGTGAGATCATGACCTGAGCCGAAGTCAGACGCTCAACCGACTGAGCCACCCAAGTGCCCCTAAAAAAAATTTTTTTTATGTTTATTTTTGAGAAAAAGACAGAGTGCAAGTGGGGGAGGGGCAGAGGGAGAGAGGGGCACAAAATCTGAGGCAGGCTCCAGGCTGTCAGCACAGAGCCAGATGTGGGGCTCGAACTCACAAACCCACAAACCATGAGATCATGACCTGAGCTGAAGTCAGATGCTTAACCGACTGAGCCACCCAGGCACCCCTCTTTACTCCTTTAATATTGTCCTGTTATGGGAAGTCGAGCCACTTATTTATTTATTTATTTATTTATTTATTTATTTATTTATTTATATTTTAATGTTCACTTACTTTTGAGAGAAAGAGGCAGAGCATGAGTGGGGAGGGGCAGAGAGAGATGGAGACACAGAATCCAAAGCAGGCTTAACGGCCTGGACGCGAAACTCAAACTCAAGAGCTGTGAGATCAGGATCTGAGCCAAAGTCAGATGCTTAACCGACTGAGCCACTCAGGCACCCCAGTATTTATTTATATTTTTAAGTAATTTCCACAGCCAATGTGGGTTTCGAACTCACAACCCCAAGGTCAAGAGTTGCATACTCCATTGACTGAGCCAGCCACTTGCTCCCTAAGCCAGTTTTAAAAACTGTAAAATATACATTGAGGAAACTATCCATGTGCCCATTGCCAAATGAATGGATAAACACAATGTGGCATATACATACAATGGGGTATCATTCAGCATTGAAAAGGAAGGAAAATTTGATTCATACCACAACAGAGATGAACGTCAAAGACATATTAAGTGAAATAATCCAGACACAAGAGGATAAATATTGTGTGGTTCCACTTGTCTGTGGTATAAGGTATCACGGACACAGAAAATGAAATATTGGTTAAAAGGGAATGGGGGAGAAGAGTGGAGGAATTGTTGTTTTATGGGTGCAGAGTTTCAGTTTGGGATGTTGAAAAAGTTCTGGTGATGGACAGTTGTGATGGTTGCACAACAATGCGAATATACCTACTTCTAGTGAACTTAAAAATGGTTAAAATGGTAAATCATACACATTTTATGCTAAATAAAAAAAAATCCGCTCAAAGAACATACACTGAGAATAGTGTATTATACATATACGTATATATATATATATATATATATATATATATATATATGTTCAGTTTAAGAAATAATTATGAAGCAAGTATATGGATCATCGCCATCCAGGTCAAGAAATAAAATATTATCAAAGGGTACCAGTGTGCCCCTTCCCAACAAAACCCTTTTCTTCCTTCCTGAGTAATCACTGTCACAATGTTCTGGACTAACATTTGCTTTTAAAAAAATCAGGCTGTGATGTAATAATGCAGGATAAATTAAATCAACATTACAAAAGCAATAGAGTATTTTTTTAAAATTCCAATATTTTCCATACATGCAATTATTTTTAACTCAATAACGTTTAAAGTGCCCTTTCCCCTGTCTTTCGCTCTTGAAACCACATATTCTAAAACTTATCTTGGTTCTACAGTTGACCTCACCTGCAGAGTTAAAAACAACAACAACAACAACAACAACAACAACAACAACAAAACTACTTCACTGTAGATTTTAGATTTTCATTCCTCTCGCTCTCCCTTGCCTCCAACTACAAAGAAACAATGATTTAAACCCTTTGTGCCCTTTTAGAAAATTACACAGATACCCCATTGTGGAACCCTATAATCCCTTCGTGGAAAGGAAGAGATTAGCATATGAATACAAAGCAAAATGAATCCAGAATACAAAATGATCTACTGGATTGTGAAGCTCTTGTATTCTTTCTTTTTTTTTTTTTTTTTTAATGCATTTATTTCCTCTTTTTGTATTGCCCCTTTAGTGGTCTCAGGGTTAAGGGAACTGAGCTTCCCCTCTGGTTACCCGGAAAAGGGTAAAAAAAAAAAAAAAAAAAAAAAAAGCCAACAGATTCCAGGAGCTGCAAAACCAACAGATGACTCCCAGAGCCAGTGGAATTGCCAGTGGAATCGCCAGTGGAATCTGCTACACTCGACGTGAGTTTGCTTGCGGGCGAGGAGTGTAGAAAGTGCTGTTCGCAGAATGCGCGGTGAAGGAGAGAAAGCGACAGAAGAGAGAGCCATAGTGCTGACGTTGAAAGCCCGGCCCTGTGAGGTTGCACAGGGTAAGTGGCGTTGGCCAGGAGGCAGTGGCGAAGGGGAAGGAAAGAGGATTTGGGCTAGGGGCGGGGCCTGCGGCGCAGCCTGTCTCCTGATTGCTGGAGCGCCGCTGCCAATCTCGCAGAATCGCTCGGTTAACCAGTGCGCTGGCTAGACGCGCTCAGATATACTGAGTGTGCCCTGAGAAGCAGTCTCAGATCCTGACGGTGCAGCAGCCCGCAGCCTCAGCCAGGGAGTCCCAGCCGCTTTCAATGGAGGAGAAGCCCGGCCAGCCACAGCCTCAGCACCATCACAGCCACCACCATCCGCACCATCACCCCCAGCAGCAGCAGCAGCAGCAGCAACAGCAGCAGCAGCAGCAGCAACAGCAGCCGCACCACCACCACCATTATTATTTCTACAACCACAGCCACAACCACCATCACCACCACCATCACCAGCAGCCTCACCAGTACCTGCAGCATGGAGCCGAGGGCAGCCCCAAGGCCCAGCCAAAGGCGCTGAAACATGAGCAGAAACACGCCCTCCAGCAGCACCAGGAAACGCCGAAGAAGAAAACAGGTCTGGGAGGGAGGACGAGTGGGGGAAGGGGAATGGGGGTGGGGGGTAGAGAAGATGGGGGTGGGGCTGGATCTGGAAAGCGCGGACGCGGTCGGAGTGTGTGTGTGTGTGTGTGTGTGTGTGTGTATGTCTGTGCCCTGCGGGTCTGGGGAAGCCCCCTTCCATTCTCCCAAAGCCCGAGCCAGGCCGCGGGGTTTGCAGCGCCCTCTCCTTCCCCTCAGCATGGGAGAGGCCCAACCAGGCCAGTATGACCTTCCCGGCCCCCGCCCGGGCCAGAGGGAGACCCGGAGGGTCGGCCTTGGAAATCTGGCCTCATTATTCCTTTCTCGTTTACCTTCGTGAGGCCCCGGAGGAACCTAAATTTGGTGGCCCTGAGTTGGGGTGAACATAGCTCCCCCCCCCCAAAAAGCCTTCGGGGTGTTTCTCAAGAAGGCCTACCTAATTCCGACTCGGGTGGTGTCGCGAGACCCTTTTGCAGGCGGCGAGGCGAGGGTAGGTGGGCAGAGTTGACGAAGTGTCCTCCCTCACCCGCCACCCCAAGCCCACCTGTGGCCTTGGGGTTCCCCGTCTGGGGGGGGTGGCCGGGACCCCCCGTTTCTTGGGTTATTTCCACCTCTAGACGCCCCTTTTGGGCACCGGATCCGGCAGTGTGCCCTCGCGCCTCCTCCCGAGGCCGGCGCCCCGGGCCCGCTCCCCCCAGAGCCGGCGCGGCTGGAATGTTCTCTCCTCCTCGCGGGGCCGCTTCCTGTCCGCCATGTTGGAAGCCGATTCCTGTCACCGACTCCGGCCCACTGAAGAGCGGAGGGGGAAGGGTGTCGAGGGGCGCTCGGCGCGGCGGAGCTGGGGGGCTCGGGGTCCCCACCGGCGGTCGCCTTGCCCCCCGCATTGCGGGGTCGCAGTCGCCCCCGGCCCGCGGCCGCCCCTCCCCCCGCCGCCGGCCGGGTTGTGTAACCCGGTGGCGGCCGCGCGGCCCCGGGCGGGTCCCTGGGGTGAGGGGCGGGGGCGGTTGGGGTGGGGGAGGGAAGCGGCCACGAGGGGAGCGGCCTGCACCGGGCCCCGCGCGCCGGCGGCCGCGTTTCCCGCTCCCGGTGCGGCGGGAGGCGCGGGCGGTCCGGGCGGGGAGCCGGCCTCGAAGTGGAGCCGCGGGAGGAGGAGGCCGCGGGCGGTGGCCGCGGCGCTTCGTGGGGCAGGAGGGCTGGGGGTGGGGTAGGGGGGGGATACATTTTGGGTAGAGGCGGTGCCTGAAGGCCGGGTGGGGTACCCAGCGGGAACCAGGCTCCCCGGTCACGAGTTTCTCTGCCACAGGAACCTCGTCTCCTGCCAGGTTCGCTCACGACTCCGCCTCTCAGGCTTTCACTTGGGCCCTTTCCTTCTAGCAGCTCATTTTTACAAAAAAAAGAAAAAAAAAAAAAAAAAAAGGCTTGTTCCGGCTGCCTCCAGCCCCCCAGCATTTATCCTCTGGGCTTAAGTAGTGCTTTCAGGGAGAGCGATTAGGAAAATGATTGGATGGGGGAAGAGGGCGAGGTGTTTTTTGACCCCTATTTCTTGTCCTTAAGGAAGAACCGCGGTGGCCCATCCATGAGGTTGGTTCACTACCATCTTGTCTCGGACGAGGCTTTTTTTCCATGTTAAGAGGAAAGGTGTTTTTCTATTTTTAAACTGATACCGAACCCCAAATGCTTGGTTCTAACAAATGTTAAATTGAGGGTGAAAGTCATTTTAGAAAACATCTGAGAAGAAATGAACTTAAAAGTTTGTAGCCAGGCAGATTTTTACCAAATTGAAGGTTCTTTATAAAAATGAAGGGAGTAATAAGAAAATGGATGTTAAACCCAGGCTATCAAATTTAATACAAGCAGTTACTGAGAGCTGGAGGAAAATTGCTTTAATTTAAAGACTGAAATTGGAATATCAGACTTTCCACTTTGGGGGGGGTAGGGACTGATGATGGCGTGCTGTAGCAATGAACACGTAAATATATTCAGTATTTAATCTTAACGGATTTGGAACAGTTTAAAAACTATTAGAAAGTGTACAACACTAAATCTTTTAACTCTAGGTCTTTTTCAACTTAGAGATAAGAAAATCTTACTTTATTATCGTTGCTTGGAAGATCAAACAGTATTACTGTTCAGATTCGAAAATTTTATTTTGTTGTCTCTACGTATAGAAGCAGCCCCTGAACCATTCAAGGTGGCATCCTTCAAATCAGTAGGTCTTGTCCTGGAAGAGAATAAAGAGGGGAAACTGGGCTTAGCAGTTTTGAGAGAATGTAAACAATTTGGGATGAACAGTTTTTTATGTGTGGCCCGGTCACAATACTGTTGCTTCAACATGTATGATGCTAATTTACTAAAAAAACTTAGGAGGGTTTTTGAAATGTATCTGTTGTATGTTGAAGTGGGCTTTTAGGACCCATTACCCACAAACCTATAAAGAGGAACCTGTTTTCTTTATCCAGAAGAGGGCGCAAGAGAGGGCCAAACGTGTTCAGTAATTTCGGTTTCTAATCCAAAAGCGAGATTTATCAGGACTCAAGTTTTGCACAGTCCATTTGAGGTAGTATTAGCATGGCAAACCTAAATAATAAAAGTGCAAAGAGCCCTGTGATTTCTCTCAGTAATTCTGTGGTGGTCGCATTTTTCTTAAAGACCTAAGTTTTAAAAAGAATGTCTCTGGTACACTTTTTGCATACCAACAAAGTTGCCATGGAAAAAATTTTAAGTAGTTAAATGAAAAAATGTTTTTTTGTTATTAAAACTTGGGAGTATAGTGGCTCTGAGCTGTTACAAAATTGGTGATTTCTGATATCGGAGCCACTAAATACTAGTAATTTTAGGAAAGAATATCCTGGTTCACTTAAAAATCTTGGCTTTGGTCCAAGTCAGTTTGGACATTGAATTTTTTTGTGTTTAAGACTGTTTACTTACCTTTGAGAAAGTTATGACTAATGGGCTCGAGAGTACAAAACTTTGTTTAGCTTGTTAGCATGTTAAATGGTATGTTTTTCTTTTTGGTCTAGAGTTGTATACAGGTAAACTTGTATATGTTAACGTTGAGAGCTCCTGTTCAGGAACTTGCTGCTTCCCTAAAGAAAAAAGAACCTTTCAGAAAACATCCTACCTAAACAGATTTCTTCTTTAGTAGTTTCTTTCTTCAGTAGTTGCGTGGTTAGAATTTTTCCACCAAAAGTTTGACTTGATTGACTGTCAAAGCTCTTTCAGCAGCCATTCTATTCTATTCTATTCTATTTGGCGGGGTGGGGGTGCCTGGGTGACTCAGTTGAGTGTCCGACTCTTAATTTCAGCTTGGGTCAGGATCTCAGGGTTGTGGGATCAGCCCCTCATGGGGGCTCCACACTGAGGGTGGAACCTGCTTAAGATTCTCTCTTTCCCTTGCCCAACTCCACCATGCGAGCGTTTGCTCTCTTGCGCATGCTCCCTGTCTCTAAAATTTTAAAACAAAATTATTTTATGGTACAAGTTTTGTATGGTTCAGACTTAGGAATGATTATGCCTTAAGTATATTTTCTTGAATTATTTTCTGAAAGTTAATACAGTGGAATAAAATGCCTTTATTTGTTCATTTTTAGTGTCCTTTCTCTGATACAAAATGAATGCCTTAAAATTAATAGTAAATCCTGTTGTGAGTCTTCCTAGACTATGTTCTGTTCCATGTCACATTCTTTTGAAGCAGTGATTCTGAAACAAACAAAAAAAAATCTTAGATTCCTTATGCTTTTTTTCCCTTTATTTTCAAATTTACGTTTATTTATTTTGAAAGTGAGAGAAAGAGCACACAGGGTGCAAGCACAAGCCGGGGAGGAACAGAGAGAGGAAGAGAGAGAATCCCAAGCAGGCTCCTTGCTCAGTGCAGAGCACAACTTGGGGCTTGAATTCACAAATTGTGAGCTCATGACCTGAGCTGAAACCAAGAGTCAGACACTAAACTGACTGAGCCACCCAGGCGCCCCTAGATCCCTTATGCTTTTAAAATGCACAAAGAGCTTTTATGGGTTATATCTATACCAAATTGGGAATTAAAACAAAATTTCAAAATAAGACTATACAAGGTCACATGCCTTTTAGCCTTCATAGGCTAAAGGACCACAAGGATGAACGAAAGTGACAAATGTAAATTAACTTCGTCTTATTGGACACCCTTCTGAAAGCTGCCTTAAATGAATGTGTATGTATCCTATTTATCTGTTTCTAATGACTTCAAAATGCTTTTGGGAACATTTCATAAAAAGGTAGATAAGTAATATCTCTATTTTACTGGTAGGGAAATGGGAATGGTTGTTACCAATTGAATAATGTAGAGTGATGAACTGTTTATGGCAGTTGAAGGTCTTAAATTACGCTTGAACACGTAGCAGTTTTTAAATTAGATACCATTCATTGTAGTTTTGTTGGTAATTATTACAGCATCACTTGTGTAGGAAGTATTACTTAGTGATAGAAAACCATGTTCCAGGCTGACTGGAGTTCAGGTTTCCAGTTATCTGACTTAGGCAAGTTAATTTTTCTGAGAGTTTTTTTGCCCAGATGTAAAATGAAGAAAATATATCTTAGAGGAGTTAGAAGTTGGTACATAGGTGGTCTAGTTTCATACATTAACAGTATGATCTAATGTCTGGGAATTGTCAAAATAGATTCAAGACTACTTTAGAAAAAGTTCACAATTGTTAGATTTTTGTTCAGCAGAATGCAGTAGAAACTGCTTGTGGTGACTGCCAGTCATTTGTGGTTTCATAGAAAGGGATTCTTTAATTTCCCTGAAATACATACAGTTACTGTATCAGTATAACTTGATTTGTGCCCAGAGGGTAGCTCTGATGTTAATTGTAAAGGAATTTTTATAGCAGCCTTGTGAGAACAGTGGGGAAGTTGATTTTGTTAGGTGAGAGATATTATGGCATACTGCTTAAGAGGTCTTGTTCTTTCTGACCTCAGACTTCGGTTTGAATCCCAGCTGCTTCAGTCTCTTGCTTGGCAGACTTCTAATCGGTAATATGGGGTGACAAGTGTTCTCCTGGTTGTGAAATAATGAAGATAGTAAAGCTAATGCTCATAGCATAGTGTCTAGCACATAGTAAATAGTCTTTAAATGTCAGGTAGTACTGTAATTTATGTTTTGTAATTGTAAATCAAAACCTTTCTTTTTCCCCTTTTCTAGGCTATGGTGAACTAAATGGTAATGCTGGAGAAAGAGAAATATCTTTAAAGAGCCTGGGTTCTGATGAAGCTACCAACCCTATTTCCAGGGTCCTCAATGGCAACCAACAAATTGTAGACACTAATCTGAAGCAGACTGTAAAGGCCAACACCTTTGGGAAAGCAGGAATTAAAACCAGGAATTTCATTCAGAAGAACAGTATGGACAAAAAGAATGGGAAGTCTTACGAAAATAAATCTGGAGAGAACCAGTCCGTAGAGAAGACCGATACTGTAGCAATTCCAAATGGTGTTGTAACAAATAATTCTGGCTATATTACTAATGGTTATATGGGCAAAGGAGCAGATAATGATGGTAGTGGATCTGAGAGCGGATATACCACTCCTAAAAAAAGGAAAGCTAGGCGCAATAGTGCCAAGGGATGTGAAAACCTTAATTTAGTGCAGGACAAAATAATGCAACAAGAGACCAGTGTCCCAACCTTAAAACAGGGACTTGAAACTTTCAAGCCTGACTACAGTGAACAAAAGGGAAATCGAGTAGATAGTTCGAAGCCCATTTGGAAGTATGAAACTGGGCCTGGAGGAACAAATCGAGGAAAACCTGCTGTGGGTGATATGCTGCGGAAAAGCTCTGATCTTAAACCCGGTGTGAGCGGCAAGAAGTTTGATGATCGGCCCAAAGGAAAACACGCTTCTGCTGTTACCTCCAAAGAGGACTCTTGGACCCTATTTAAACCACCCCCAGTTTTTCCAGTGGACAATAGCAGTGCTAAAATAGTTCCTAAAATAAGTTATGCAAGCAAAGTTAAGGAAAACCTCAACAAAACTGTACAGAACTCTTCTGTGTCACCATCTTCATCTTCATCCTCTTCGTCATCTGCTGGGGAAACTCAGACCCAGTCTTCAAGTCGGTTATCCCAGGTCCCAATGTCAGCGCTGAAATCTGTTACTTCGGCCAACTTTTCTAATGGGCCTGTTTTAGCAGGGACTGATGCGAGTGTGTATTCTCCAGGGGGTCAGCCACTGTTAACTACTGCTGCTAATACTCTAACACCCATCTCTTCTGGGACTGATTCAGTTCTCCAGGACATGAGTCTGACTTCAGCAGCTGTTGAACAAATTAAATCTAGCCTTTTCATCTATCCTTCAAATATGCAAACTGTGCTGTTGAGCACAGCACAAGTGGATCTACCCTCTCAGACAGATCAGCAAAACCTGGGGGATATCTTCCAGAATCAGTGGGGTTTATCTTTTATAAATGAGCCCAGTGCTGGCCCTGAGACTGTTATTGGGAAGTCATCAGATCATAAAGTGATGGAGGTGACATTTCAAGGGGAATATCCTGCCACTTTGGTTTCACAGGGTGCTGAAATAATCCCCTCAGGAACTGAGCATCCTGTGTTTCCCAAGGCTTATGAGCTGGAAAAACGGACTAGTCCTCAAGTTCTGGGTAGCATTTTAAAATCTGGGACTACTAATGAGAGTGGAGCCTTATCCTTGGAACCCAGTCATATAGGTGATCTGCAAAAAGCAGACACCAGTAGTCAAGGTGCTTTAGTGTTTCTCTCAAAGGACTATGAGATAGAAAATCAAAATCCTCTGGCGTCTCCTACGAACACTTTGTTAGGCTCCGCCAAAGAACAGAGATACCAGAGAGGCCTAGAAAGAAATGATAGCTGGGGTTCTTTTGACCTGAGGGCTGCTATTGTATATCACACTAAAGGTAACTCATTTGTTCCTATATGAAGATTCTTACTGCTCAATTTAGTATATACATTTATAAGCTATTGTGTTAAAGGTGCATTTTGGAAATTACTATGAGATTCTTTAAGACTTTTAGAACTAAATTAAGAATAACCATGGATAAGCAGTTGATAAACTATTCAGGGTCTTTGGAAACAGTACTATTTAGAAGGAATGTTCACTTTTTCGACTTAAAACATTTCTTTTCATATTTACAAGTATAGTTGACTTCCTACCTGTTTCAAATAGTGAAGAGGAATGGGGTGGTGCCTAAAGGGAGGACGTTATATTTTCTCTTGTTATTTTTAAAACTTCTTTGAACAGATGTTCCCTCTTTTTTGCTTTTTATATCCTACACTTCTTTATTAGTCAGCTCATTTGATACTTCTAATTTGTGTAAAATGAGGAGGAGTCCAAAAAGATGGAGTGTCAAACTATTTTTTCTGGGTGCTGAATGGGAACTAGAAAATAATTTAGACAACTGCAGTGGCAAGCCCAATGAGCATTGTAGGAACCAGGCTCTTGGGGTCTGTACTTTTCATAGCCCCAAAGCCTATGTTAAGAAAGGAATCCGGTATCTTTCAAGTTCCATGCGAATACGTTTTTTAGAATATGGTTTATTTGTATCTTAAAGATTTGCTGTATGGTATAACTTCTTTAAATCCCTACAGCAAATAATGAGGTTTAATGAATGATGTTTAAAACCTCAGTGTATTGGGAACACTTCCATCTCTCCCTCTTCTAATAGAAATCTATACCCCACGCGTGCAGACACACACCTAATACATGCTGCACATTCCGATTTTTAACAGTGGCTCATTTAGGCAGTGACTTGGAACTGCAGGGAAGGGGCAGCATATCAGCTAAGTGGAGATGAGGTAATTCCCATATTTTCCCTGGAAGAATCACTGCCTCAGAGATGAATAACAAAGCTATTTATGTGACTTTTAAGCAAATTACCTCTCTTCATACCTTTCCTTATCTGCAAACTGGAAGACATTTAGTAAAATGAACAGATGTACTTTTTCTGTTTTTCTTCCTTTAAAAAATGGGAGTAAATAGTAGTATTGCCTTGTGGCAGTTTAGGGGCAGAAATCCTGGCAGATGAAATTACCTGTCTTAACTTTTTTCTCCAGCACTGCTGTTTGGAAGTAAATGAGTTAAACAGGAAATGGATGTTTTTAGGAAAGTTAAGGCAAAACAATTGCTGAGTTTCTTAAGACTTGTGGTTAATTATAAGTTAAATCCTGCTGGGGAAGTTGGTGTTTTTGGTGTTATTTTCCGTGCCATCTGCCCTCCAGAGACCATTGGGAAATTTTATCTGTGTATTTTATACTGGTGGTCATTGTGTGAACCTGAGAGGATATCTGGTTATGTTCTTCCACAACATGCGAAAAATTCTGGGACAGGTTCCCTTAAATGGTTGGCTGGTGGTTTTATATAGATTTTTATTGTGAAGAATTGCAGGCCTTTTTAAATGGGAAATTAATTTCTATTTATTACTAGGTATTCTGTGTGCGTTTTCCCTATAGATGGGCTAACTAGATGTGAAATCAGTGGTATTTAGATAAGCTAAATGCCTCAACGTGGATGCAGTTTATATTTACTTTTGTTGGCATTACTAAAATACTTGCTTTAGTTGAGTGCATCAATTTGACTTTTATATTTGGATATTGAAATTAAATTGATATTGATTGCCCAGCCTCCCCCCAACCCCCAACAAATAATGTTCAGTTCAGTTAGGTCCCAAAGTGGCAGGTTCTTTGAATTACTGCCAAATGTGGATGGTTCATTAGGTCATTAATTTCTCTTTTCTTTGAATTTGTTTTAAATCACAACCTTTTGAAGATCTGAAGATCTTTTTCATAAGTGAAGGCTGGCTTATTATTTTTAAGTTGTCTTAAACTCTAAAGGAGGTAATAATCAGTTGGGCTTATTGGAATATCCTTTAAAAGGGCCACCTGTATTTTCTTGTACCTTCAGTGTAGTATTTTCTTTAAATGTTCAGAAGTAATCTCTTGGTTAAAGTTAAGCTTAGAAATGGAAGTTCTCTGCATACTTCCCAACTTCAAAAATAAGTCCTTCAATTTTATTTGGAAATAGGTAAGAACGTGCTTGGTATCAGTTCTGTAGGAATACTGCATTTTTTAGGTTAAACATTATTTGCAGCCTTAGAAGTACTGCAGATTTTTAAAAAATCTGTTCAGTATAATTGAGGAGATGAAAAAAAGATACAATGAGGCATAAAAAAGGGATTGATGAGAATTCTAGTTCTTGGGATTTTTCTTTTACCTTTTGACACGTTATGGTGTAAAGTTTTAAGAAACAAGAGGGTTAATCTTTCTATTACCTGGGGGAATAGTGTACCATTACATAGCAGTATTAATATTGACTGTGAGATGTAGGTCCTATTTTCTTTTGATTTCAAGTGGCACTTAAGAGGCAAACTTTAAAGTGATACCTTTTTAAGTTGATTATGAAAAAAATTATATTCTAAGTTTTAAATTGATTATAAAAGATTTATATTCTAAAGTGGAACCTGTAACGAACCCCAGTGGACTCCTCATCCAGCCTGAACATTTAAATAGCATTGTCATTCTTGTTTCACCTATCTACGTTCACACTTCTTTTGGTAGGAGTTTCAAAAACAAATTCCCGGTATCCTAACATTTTGCTAGTTGACACTTTAGTTATGTTAGAGTGATGGCTTTTAATGCACATACCCAA
Source organism: Panthera pardus (assembly GCF_024362965.1). Lineage (NCBI taxonomy): Eukaryota > Metazoa > Chordata > Mammalia > Carnivora > Felidae > Panthera > Panthera pardus. Next base: position 57,677,560 of record NW_026526876.1, read on the forward strand.
GACATAGAACATGTCTAACATTAGACCCTAACTTTTTGAGGTGAATCTTTGATTTTGAAATAATCATTTGAAGTTATTGATTTGAAAAAGTCATTTGAAGCCAAGTCTGTTGAAATAAGGTAGGTTGATGTGAGTTGTGTGTTTGGTCAAAGTGTTCGTTTAAACGGGTTGATTTACCATGCCTAATACTGCACTGAAGGTTATCAAGCATTCAAAAAGCATTTATTTGTGTGTGTGTGTGTATGTATTTATGTTAACATCTTGCTATTTTGGAATATTCATTAAAAAATAATTTGAGGGTCGTCTGGGTGGCTCACTGGGTTAAGTGTCTGACTCTTGGTTTCGGCTCAGGTCATGATCTCGCTTTTCCTGAGTTCAAGATCTGTGTTGGGCTCTGGTCTGTCAGTGCAGAGCCTGCTTGGGATTCTCTCCCACTCTCTTTGCCCTTCCCCTGCTCGTGCTTGCTCTTTCTCTCAAAATAAATAAACTTTAAAAAAAAAAGATAATTTGATAGGTAAATTATACCCAGCATATAGAGATGCGAGGGAGATGAATATGGTAAGATATAATTCTTGATAGTTGAGGTGAGTTAACATCAAAGTTATCTAGTATAAAATATCCCTGAGGTAACACTAAGCTACTACATGAAATTTAAAAAATTTATTTCTCTGTTACTTCCATAGGTTATTGGCATAAATTATTTGATTCACTAGATCTAGGCTACACCCTGGAATAAAAATGTATTTTAACTCTAGGTGGTTCTAATTGCCTGCTAGGATTGGGAACTCCTGAGTCTAGAGAGCTTTCCTCAGCTTAATCCTTTTTTTCTTTTCTCTGCCACAGTTGTGCAGTAATAATTTGTGTGTGTGTGTGTGTGTTTTCCTTTCCCTTAAGATGTACTTATTATAGGCAAAGTACTTTGCTTAGTTGAGGAAGATTTTGACAGGGTGAGTCTTTTTCTTTGAAGAGCGTAAGTAGAGGAGAAAACAATACACAAGTTTATAAGGCAAGATTTGAGTGTCATGGATATAAATAACTAGAAGCTTTTTTTTTTTTTTAACGTTTATTTATTTTTGAGACAGAGAGAGACAGAGCATGAACGGGGGAGGGTCAGAGAGAGGGAGACACAGAATCCGAAACAGGCTCCAGGCTGTCAGCACAGAGCCCGACGTGGGGCTTGAACTCACAGACCGCGAGATCATGACCTGAGCCGAAGTCGGCCGCTTAACCGACTGAGCCACCCAGGCGCCCCTACTAGAAGCTTTCAACGGAGGGAGAATTTCTAATGGAATAAAGGTGGGAAGAGTAAGTGCAGGCAGGGTATGTTTTCATTGACGCAGCATCATTTAAACTGGGTTTTGATGGGTGGGGAAATGCAAAGAAGAGGAAGATAATAGATAAGTTGGAGAACCTGAGTAGATGTAAATGTTGGAAGGGACCCGCTTTGGATGTGGTGAGGAAATATAAAAGAGAAGGAAGGTAAGTTGCTGCCAGATCATCAGATCAGTCTGGAGGCAGTGGGGGAGCTGCTCAATATCAGTGATAGGCTGGTGAGATGGAAGTAACTTAAACACAGGGATTTTAACACTGCTATTCCCAGTTCCTGTGTACCTGAAAAGATCAGTTGCATTTTTAAGCCTGGGTTTCCTAATTTATAAGTATATCAGTCTTTGTTTTATTCTATCAGATTGTACTACAGTGTTTCAGAAATTGAGTTGAGGGGCACCTGGGTGGCTCAGTGGGTTAAGCATCCGACTCTCAGGTCATGATCTCACGGGTTCATGAGTTTGAGCCTTGCCCTGGAGTCCTTGCTGATAGCACAGAGCCTGCTTGGGATTCGGTCTCTCCCTCTCTCTGCCCCTCCCCTGCTTACTCCCTTACTCTCTCAAAATAAAAAATAAACTTTAAGAAATAAAAATAAAAGTTGAGTTAGTATTAAGTAATTGACTTACAGATCTGCTTTCTGGTAGGTTATTGTGGCCAATTTGTTGGGTATATTGAAAGCCATTTTTCTGATGAACTCTTGGAATAAATAGTTCAGGCAGAGAAATGACAAAAGGTTTTCCCTTTTGTATTTGCAGTCAATGTGAATGTATTATTTACCTGAAAATACACATTTACTTTTTAAAAAGAAGGTTTATGAATGAAGGAACTGGTAAATACTTCTTATATGTACAGGGTGTGATGAGACAGGAGACAAGTTATGGTTAGTCCATAAAAGGGAGAGGGGAATTATGTATACAGTTTTTAGACTTTTGTTCATAGAATCTGAATACTAAATTTTCTCCTTTAAACACAATGCTGAAGAAATATTTTCACCTTTACTGCATTTTGCTCCATGATTGCTTATGGCATCACAGCTATCTTACAATTTTATTAACAATTGCCTGCAGATTTGACTTTGTTTTCAGCCCTAGTTCAATTTCCTAGATTGGGGAAGGATCCTTTTTTCCGCCCTCTCTCTAATATGGGACATATAGGAATGTTTGTAATAAGTAATTTAATATGGTTGTGAGATCCTTTCTTTTGCCAGTGACTTAACCATTTTAGTATCTATATAAGATGCTTGATTTCTCATTAAGTGTGTTTTATGAGTGTAATAATTATGAATTTACTTGGGTATTAGTCAAAAAGGTAGCTTACCAGGAATTTATGGAAGGTAAAATTTAATCCTCAGATTTTAGTAGCTTACCTCCTGAAGGTGAGGGAGGTAACCATCCATGCTATAACAGCAGAAATTGTCTATTAGTATCTTAGTAGTAGCAGTTTCATTCCGAGCAACTTGAATTTGATATTTTACCTTAAAAGTAAACTGGATTAGAATAAGTATAGCAGTAGAAATGAACAAAACCCCTCAAGCTCCAAGTTTCTAACGTATATATTTAGAGGCGGTCAAGACAGTTCTGTTTAGTCTTTAGCTCCAAATTGGGAATGTAAGATTGAAATTGATGGGGTGAAGAGTTCATTAAGCATCTCCTGAAAAGGTGATGACTTCTAACTAAGTACTTGAGTCAAATTTACTTGAAAATAAGCTGTTACCAGAGTGCCTGGCTGGTTCAGTTGGTAGAGTATGCACCTCAGTCAGTCCTTAGGGTCATGAGTTGGAGTCCCATGTTGGGAATAGAAGTTACTTAAAGTTTATTTTATTAAAAAAAATTAATGTTTATTTTTGAAAGAGTGCAAACAGGGGAGGGGCAGAGAGAGGGAGACACAGAATCTGAAGCAGGCTCCAGGCTCAGTGCTATTGGCACAGAGCCTGATGTGGGGCTCAAACTTAAAAAACTGAGATCATGATCTGAGAGCTGAAGTCAACGATTAAACAACTGAGTCACCTTGGTGCCCCTTACTTAAGTTTTTTAAACATTTATTTATTTTGAGAGATCCCATGTGAGTTGGGGAGGGGCAGAGAGAGAGGGAAAGAAAATCCCAAGCAGGCTCTCTGCTGTCAATGTGGAGGCCCAACTGACTTAGCCACCCAGGCACCTCTAAAATGTATTTTAAAAAAGAAAATAAGCTGTTAATTCTCTATGGGTATAGTCAAAATGGAAAAGGAAAGGGTGAGAAGTTTCTGGCAGCCTTCTTTGCAAAAGAATAGGGAGGTACAGTGGACTGGTTGGGAAAGGAAATCAGAAGAGCAAAAAACATGGTGGTGAGATAGCCAGTAATCATCAAAAATTGGGTAAATCTGGAATAGAAGGGGGAAAAGTAGAATTTAATAATGTCACTACCCCTGCTGAATTTTACAGAATTTGTTCTAAATGGCTTGAATAAGGATTGGAAGGCAAGATCCATAGTAAATTGATCTGGGGATATTTAATTATGGGAGTCTTCTTTTTGACCTTATATATTTTGTTTGTTTGTTTTTTTGGTGTGTGTGAGGGGGAACCTGTGCTTCTTAAAAGTAAAAATAATAATAATAAGCCTCAAGTTGGCTTTAACCCTCTTAGCTTGTCTTTTTCTTTGAAGAATTGAAAGCTGAAATTTTGACTGGACCACATGAAATGACTGTTTTTGTAGGTCACAGAAGGTTGAATATCAGTTTCAAATGGGCCTACCTAATACTACTTTGTTCTATTATTACTTCCTGATGACTGATTTACAAGTGGTATTTCATTCAAAATCAATATTCACATATGGCACCAAGCTCTGTGCAAAGCAATCATGTTAATTAGATGAAATAAGGATTCATGTCATTAAGGTCTAATAGGGAAACATACATGGAAAGAAATATATTACTAGTGTGATTGCTCTGTAGAAAAAATATATAAAATACACTTGGAACATAGAGAAACCCTTAAGGTGGGTGGTGGGGTCAGGGTAGGCTAGTCAAGACTCAAAAGAAGTGGAACCAATTTATTGATGTACACCTGTGTCCAGTGCTAGAAATGTAATACAAGACAAACAGATTCATTCTCCCTGTAGGCAGTGAGAATCCACTGAAGTGTTTTGGTCACTTTCAGGTTTGTATTTTTATTTATTTAAAAAAAATTTTTTAATGTTTATTTATTATTGAGAGACAGAGCATGAGCATGGGTGGGGCACAGAGAAGGGGAGACACAGAATCTGAAGCAGGCTGTAGGCTCTGAGCTGTCAGCACAGAGCATGATGCAGGGCTTGAACTCATGAACTGTGAGATCATGACCTGAGCCAGTCAGTCGCTCAACCAGTTGAGCCACCCAGGCGCCCCTCAGGTTTGTATTTTTAGAGGAAAAGAATGTTAGCCATGGTGTAGAAGATAGAAGGTAAGGCCCAATTAAGGGCAAGAGAGACCTGTTAAAAGATTACACTGCAGAAATGTTCTGTAAGATACCATTGCTTGAACCAGGCAGTGACATCTGGCTAGAAAAAAAGAGGGTGACTAGAAAGTTAAGTGTCTTAACTTTGAGTAAGGATTGCAGTAGTTGAACACTCCCTCCCTAAATTCTCTAATTTGCATTTCCTTAACAACCCACTTTCCTACTTTGTACATCTTCAGCATAACCTTCCTTATATCATTCTCTTTTCCTCAAAGGTTTATGTTCTTTTGGTCTCCTTTTCATGCTACTCAAACTCCTGGGTAATCTCATCCAATTCTGCTGCTGTGTGTTAAGCTCGAAACTTCAATTGCTTTTACTCTGAGTTCAGACCATGTATATTCAGCATCACCACTCCCAATTCTTTGTATATGAAATGGAATTCCAAACCCTGATTGTTAGGTTATATAGATCCTGTCTCTAACATATCCATTTTTTCCTTTCCATCTCTAATACAGCTGTCCTAATTTCTTCACTTTTGCAGTAACATTTACTGGGCTCTTTTTCTGTACAGTAGTCCCACCTTATCCGTGGTTTTGCTTTCCGCGGTTTCAGTTGCCCACGGTCAACTGTGGTCTGGAAGCAGATGATCCTTCTGAATCGTCAGAAGGTCAGTAGTAGTCTAATGCTACATCACAGTGCCTATTGTCATTCATCTCACTTCATCTCATCATGTAGGCATTTTTTCATCTCACATCATCACAAGAAGAATGTAAGTACAGTACAATGTTTGAGAGAGAGCCCACACTCGATATAACCTTTTTTTACAGTGTATTGTTATAATGGTTCTATTTTACTGTTAATCTCTTACTGTGCCTAATTTATAAATTAAACTTTATCATAGGCATGTGGTATGTATGTATAGGAAAAAACTTAGTATATATAGCGTGTGATACTATTTGCAGTTTTAGGCATCCACTGGAGGGGAGGGTCTTAATGTATCTCCTGCAGATAAGGGAGAGGACTACTGTATTGTCATTTCATCCATACTCTAGTTGAAACTTCAGTCATTACTAATATTTAGTACAATAATCTCAGATCTCTTCAGTGACTTCCTTCACCTATATGATTAAACAGTAAACTTTCCTTCATTTGTGCCTTTGTGCTGTCCCCCGAATAGCAGAATAGCATTTATCTGTGTGTATATCTTTCATTCTTAGTGACTTTCAGCTCTGCTCCTGAATCGTGTTTTTTCTAAATCTTTTTGTCTTAGTGACTTCAGCCTTACTAAATTAATTGTGACCACTAAAGCATAGATCAGTAAACTTTTTATGTGAGTGATCAGATAGTAAATATTTTAGGCTTTGTGAGCCATAGGGTCTCTCCTTGGAATTCTGGTTACTTGATTCCGCCTTGTACACAAAAACAGTCATGGGTAATATATAAAATGGAGGTGGCTCTTTTCCATAAAACTTTATTTGCAAAGACAGAAGTCAGTTTTGCTGACCCCCTGCTTTTAGCACACCTCATACTTTAATATCACCAAGCTTTGTCCATGCTGATGCTTCTACCTAGAAAAGTTGTATATTCTACGAAGTTTACAGAGGCAGAGCCTTTGTTTTTGCGTCTATATTCCTAGCCCCTAAATAGTACTTTTTAATCCACTTAGAATTTAGGATTTTTAGGTTATTGGACATTTATGGTAGGGAGCTCTGTAGAAAGTAATCTGCTTTAGAAAGTTGAATGTTAAATTTTCTTCAGTAACTATTTGCATAATTGGATACTGGGATCCAACTCTAACAAAAACTGGGAAGTTAAAGACCAGGGGTGGGGAGCATTATTAAAAGTAGAAAGATTAATTACTGTGTAATGATTTTGTATAGTTGGATGTATCTTACTCTTCAACTTCTTTCTGTTGGGGTAATTAAAACAGTTACACAGAGTAACTCATTTTATATTTAGAATCTGCATTAAGACTTGTAATTTAAAAGAGGGCAAAATGTAATTTACTTCTTTCCTATATATTCTCTCTTACTAGCTTCTTGTTAGCCTTAGTAAGGTTGTTTAAACATAGCAAGTAAACATGCAAATAGTATTTGATTTATTTCCCTTTCTTTTTGATTCATGGAAACTTGTAATTCTAATCAAGGAAATCAAGTTGCTACTTGTTATAGAAGTATTTAATATTAAATAACTAGAAGGGGAATTGCATTCATTTTTCAGTTCAACACTTAAGATAATGCTGATTTATTTCTTGGCCAGAAGCTAAGTTGGCCCATGGCTAATTTTTAGCTAGGTCATATGGCTCTTTCCTCTTCTCAAAAGGCATAATCAAATTCACTATTCCAGAGCCCTGTTTGAAGGTAATAAAACTTTCTTACCAGAAATCATTTAAAATCTATATATTTAAAACCTAAAGCTGAATGTTCTGGTTTAAGCTAAGGAAACGTCTTCAATCCAATAAAGAAATTGGGAGACTGTAAATAGTTATTTTCATTTTTACTCTAACATTTATATGCTTGCCTTTAAAGTAGTATAGTTGTTACTGTGACAATCTTGAGTGTTGTCCCCTCCCCCCCCCCCAAAAAAAAGATGGGAGGGGAAGGGGCAGGTTGAGGTTTGTGGTGGGGAAGAGAAAAGGATATTTTACAGCTTAGGGAGCTAAAATGAAAAGTTTTTGTTTTTCTAAACATACAACTAAATAATATATTTTTACATTAAGCAAACTTAACAATGAGCATCAGGTAACCGATGCATACAGAACTTGGGGATTTATTTGTTGCAAAATGTGAGATTTCTGTACTTTCACTAAAAAATGTTTGTTGAATTAGTTTTTTTGAAGATAGGTCAACAAAGGAAAGGCTTACTTATCTTTGGACTTAAAGCTCTTCTGAGGTACAGAAATTTGTAGGATAACAGCTCTAATGACCATTTCAACTATTCCTAATTGTCTGACACTAATAGAATTAGAAATTATATTAAAGTGATAGATATGAGTGCCATGACTAGAATAGCCTTTTCTGATTTATGTTCTTTTTTCCTGATTAGATTGATTACAATTCTCTCTCCTTAGACCTAGGAGACTTTTCCTGCCAATCTTTGGATGGGCCTCTGTCCAGCGATTAAAAGCCCATAACATCCATCTAAGCTCTTGGACCAAGTGACAACTAGTGAAGTACTTCCCGGTTTTTGTTTTTATCAGGCACTTGTTGTGATACTTTGAATGCAATTTTATCTGGATAATTACTTTGATTTTTTTGAATAATTAACCTATTGGTCCAAACATCCAATTCTGATAAATTTTCAAAACTTTAAAAGTGTTTTTAGGAGTGAATACCATGAGGAGTACAGGGAAGTAGGGAGAATGTGATTTCTACCATTCTTTGCCTCCAACCATAAACATAAAATAAAAAAATAATTTTAGATTTATATACTTTTAGCCCTGGGGAGGGATTATATTGTACCTTAACTGTAACCTATGTCCAGATATATCCTATCTTAATGAGCTTCAGTTTTATTTTTCTTTAACTGTAATTGGTCACTGATAAATTATATAGAAAACAATTACACAGAATCCAGTAATAGAGAATAAAATCACTTTTTTGTCTTTTAAAATGGTAGTTGTATGGCCATGGGAAGAGCACTTATTCTCAGTCATAGTTATAGTTCATTCTTACTACTAAGTTGTCTTTGTTTACATTGTAAATCTCTTAATAGGGTATTTCCTTTCAAAGTCCCCATTCTTAGGTGCTTGTGGTATAATAGTCATCTTCTGTCTTATGCATCAAGCCTTCAAATAAGCCATCTGTGAAGCTTTCTGGTATGCTTCCAGATACAATTTTTCTTGCTTTTTCTCTGTCACTACAGTTTGGTCATGTACATATTTTCTTTGCTGTGGGATATCAAAGTAATAAGCACCTTGTAGATAATCATATTTGAATGGAATTGGAGCAAATGAGGATTGTGTGTTACTAATAAAGGAGTATGGATTAGCATTTTGACCTTATGGGTTAAAAATAAGAGTAGGGGTAGGAGCGCCTGGGTGGCACAGTCAGTTGAGCTTTTGACTGTCGGTTTCAGCTTGGGTCATGATCTCAGGGTTTGTGAGTTCGAGCCCCGTGTTGGGCTCTGTGCTGACAGCGTGGAGCATTCTTGTGATTCTTTCTCTTCCTCTCTCTCTGTCCCCTGCTCATGCTCGCTCACTTTCTCAAATAAACTTAAAAAAAAATTAAAAAAGAAAATAAGAGTAGGTGTAGTTTGAAGAACAGAACCACTTGCCTATAGCAAAGAGTTAGGTAAAATTTTAATAAGGTGTTTTAAGCATCATACTTAATTAAATTTGGATGCTTCATTCAGAAGACTTGGGTAGCTCATTGGGTTATGATGGGTTGCCAAAAAATACTTCAGGGGCACCTAGGTGGCTCACTCGGTTAAGCATCCAACTTAAGCTCAGGTCATGATCTCATGGTTCATGGGTTCAAGCCCCGTGTTGGGCTCTGTGCTGACAGCTTGGAGCCTGGAGCCTGCTTAAGATTCTGTGTCTCCCTCTCTCTACCTCTCCCCCATTCATACTCTGTCTCTCCTTCTCTCCCCAAAATAAGTAAACATTAAAAAAATTTTTTTAACCTCATTTTTAGTAATAATGAGCTATTATAGGAAATATTTTATCTATAGAATTCTTCTGCATATCTTTGCTATTTGTGTAGACAGAATTGCTCTCTCGGTAGTTTGATTTCAGATAATTATTGACTATCTATAATCAACCCTTAAGGTAATCTGAAGAATACTTCTTGAGAATTCCAAGAGAATAAGAATGTCATGTCTGAGATTTAGCAGAACTGTGCTATTTCAACCCTACCTCTATCTCGGCAATAACCAGTCTAGATTTTTTAGGTTTAAAGTGGAAAGCATAGCTTTAAACTTTGCTCTGTAAAACTTACTGTATAAAATAATCTGCCTGTTTTTTTTTTTTTCTTTGCAGAAATGGAATCTGTTTGGAATTTGCAGAAGCAAGGTAAGAATAGTTAGGTTACCTAAAATGTTAGTACTAATGACTAACTGGGTTATGTTTGGGTGGTAATAACATGGAATAGTTCACCTACCAAGTGAATAGTCTTTGTATTTTGAATTATTTATATCCGGGGAAACACTATAAGTGAAACAAGAATGTATGAAAATACTCTTTACTTGTTAGGTGAAGAAGCTACATTTTTCCCTCCTCTGTGAAAGTAAGAACATAAATATTTTTAATCTAGGAAACCAACATGAATAAGTGTTTCCACTTATAGCCATTCTTTATCTGTTTTGTGTGGTAGACAAGTGGTAGCCCAAGAACTGAAATTCATGGTTCAGAAAAATACTAGCTGTCTTAGAAACCTTATTTGGGCTGTATATTCTCTGAAATAATAGATGGTTAAAAATCTTGGGGCACCTGGGTGGCTTAGTCGGTTGGGCATCCGACTTCAGCTCAGGTCACGATCTCGCAGTCCGTGAGTTCAAGCCCCGCGTTGGGCTCTGGGCTGATGGCTCAGAGCCTGGAGCCTGCTTCCGATTCTGTGTCTCCCTCTCTCTCTGCCCCTCCCCCGTTCATGCTCTGTCTCAAAAATAAATAAACGTTAAAAAAAAAATCTTAAGAATAGCAAATTAGCTTCCTTTATAAACTACAAGTATAAGATGTGAATAGCAAGAAGGCAAAGGGACTGAATAATTCACATCTGGGATATTTGGAATTTTCAAAAATTTTAAATTGGTTATAATTATGTGCTTTTCCAAATATTAAAATGTGGTAGCTTTGGAATACCTGAAATAAAGTTTTAGCCTGGAGAACTAATAGCTAATACATTTGGGCTTTCAGAATCCTGTAGCTGAATTGCATCCTATTTCCCATCTACTTTGCTAGTTAATATAAATGAGAGATGTTATTATGTAAGCTAGAAAGTGGCAAGATTAAATGTAGGTTTCCCTGATTTCCCCCCAGCATTGTTCCTCCTTCCACCTCTCTCTTGTACTTAGGCCAGGTCTTTTGTCTAACACAGCTGTGGCCTGAATATAACTAGCAAGCTCTTAAATTATTTTGAGTTGCTTTCTGTGTGCTTTCTTGTTCAAATACAAGTGAAAAAAAGGTAGAACTAGAAAATACAGTCGGCAAAAGTAGACCTACCTATATTGACTGTAAGATGGCTATTAACTATTAAGAATGAGCATTCTATTCATGGCAGGATGCTAGAGCATGGCTGTTGCAGTCCTAAAAAGGATATTATATTATCTCTGCACTAAATTAGATTGACTCTTAAGCTGAAGTGAGCTTGAGATCTTTAATATTATTTTTAGGTCTTTATATACTTTTCCGTTAGGTGACATGTTTTATTGGTTTCCTAATTTTTACTAAAAGTATGTATACTTTTAAAAATTCATATGATAGGCAGAAATGGTGTGCAACAGAATCATTGCCTCTCCAGAAGAGGGTGTAGCATACAGCTAAATAATTGGAATTCAGAAGAACAGTGGAATTTTTGCCTAGACATATTCTGACTATTTTATACTTTGAACCCAGGTGATCACAGGTTTTTGCTACTGGTAAGAATAAAGACTGGTGGTTCTATGTGAAATTTGGAGGAAGGAAGAAATAAGTCATGTTTAGAACTGAATAGATAGTTTTGCCAAACTTAACCTGAAGTTTTTGGTGCTAGATGCCAACTGGAACAGTTCCTTACTAGACACTCCACTATGGTTAAAATAAATTTTGGCCTCATTTTGCTAAGAACAAAAATAAGTAAATCCAAGTGTTTATTTTAGTATTAGATTATTGATGATTGAAGCTTTTTTTTTTTGTTTTTTGTTTTTTGCTTTTTTCAAATGTACTGCTTTTATAATTGGGAGAAACACATTGAAATAACCCTTGTTAACTGAACTCAACCCCTCTCTAATCTGTAGGAGTTGAAGCCCTCACTGGTTAGAGGACCCTATTGCTGGAAATGCCAGACTATTGGGTTGTGATCATACATGTGTTACTACAAAGAAGTGGTCTTTAAATTGTTTTCATAAAAAAAAAGAGGCAGCTAAAATGATGATGGTTATTTGGAATTTGTTGTGGAACATGGGCATTTTGGGATTCCAAACCTTATATTTATTTATGTATTTATTTTTTAACCTTCCTTCCAGATCCCAAAAGGATAATCACTTACAATGAAGCCATGGATAGTCCAGATCAATGAAGGACCAGACTGCCTATTTGTAACCTTTCTGCAGCATTAGAGCCACCGTTCATGGGGGACACAAGGCTTTTATGCTCCTAGATCTTCAACGCAGCAGAGGAACCATAAGTAGAATCACAGGATAATATATACAAATATATATATATACATATATATATATAGTTATTTAAAAAAAGGCAACTGAAAGTAATTAGACTTCATAAGGAATCAAAATTTATTTCAAGAGACTACACATGGTTATTTAATCTCCGGTACTGAATAGTTTTTTGTTTTTTTTTTCTTTTTTCTTTTGTTAGTTTTTGTTTTTAAGTGTGAATGCAAGTGATTAATGAATACAGACTTATTACCAAGCGTGGTTCTAAAGTTCCTGCTGTCATCCAACTTGGGCAACAAATGACCCACTGGAAAGGCAAATCCACTTAAAAGATCTCTGTATCTTGTTCTGTGACTAAAGTGATACACTAATCACGGGGAACCCAGAATGATTCAACATTTCCCCCACTCCTCCTTTGATCTTTTGGTTATACTTTGAGCCCTGCGAGAATGCTGGATAAATGCCTTGAAGTTTGCAGGGGTGTATTTTTTTTAGCGAATATGATTTGCATGTCTTGCCAGGAGTTAAGCAGCCTCTGTGGGGTGTTGGGGAAATTTTTCTTTCTTTCCTTTTATTTTTTGTGGGGTGGGGATAGGGGAGGGCATTGAAGTTCTATAATTCTGGAATAGTTGGTGGTACATAGTTCACTTGGCTTTGGTTACATATTGGACTTTAACAAGTGAAGAATCCATGAGTGTCATTTAAAGAAAAGTTACAGAACAAACAATTGGCTTTAGATATTTAATATGGAAAAATATTCCTTTGCCCATATTTTAATGTAATTGTATAAGTGGGAGCAAAAATATACTCTGCTTTTCAACTGTAGGTGCTCCAGACTTGCTCTCTGTCACTAACACTAAATGTGCTGTTTTCCTTGTTTTTCATTGAACATCGAAAGAGAAACTTCTGTACCTTTCTGTAAATTCTCTTTTAATTTCTCAGAAATATCTAAAAGGGGAAGAAAAAACTCCATGAAAACTAGAAAACTTTTCATGTTTTTAGCCAGTGAGGAGGTGATAAACCCTGCCTGCAGAAGGTGTGTTTCCATGCAAACTATACTTCTGAGCTTATTAGCTTCTAATTATATCTTAATAAATATATTTTATTACTAGAGCAAAATGGGTTTTTTAAGGAAAATAATGTGAAATTCTGGAAATTTTCTTTTGGGCAGAGAAGAGCATTAGCCCTGTCTTATCATCACATTGCCATCCTGTTGCACTGCAGCTTGTATATAGCATGCTAAAATAAATTTTTTTGTGTGTGTGCAGAAACTAAGGGTCCAATTTAAGATTGGGTGATGTTAGTGGCATAAAAACAAGTTCTCTGGCCTGACATAGCATCACATCACACACACACAGAAATTAGTATATCCATGTATGTCAAATACAGGTTAAAAAAAGCAGGGCATTTATATACAGAGAGGTGTAGTCTTCTAATAAAAGTAGACTGGATCCCCTGGGGTATTTGGGGGAGAAGGTAACTACTTTTGCTCAAACCCTTTGCTTAAGAAATGTCCAGTTTTGAGCGACTGTAGTATGGATGAGTTTTCTTGTTTTGTTGATTATTTGAGACTTTTAACAAGTAGTTTGTGAACGAAGCTGTTGGACTCAACTTAGAGTAGAGAAAATATCTTTAGTCTGGATTTCTGCCCTGCTTAGATTTTAAAAGTATAAGCATGGATTGCCAATTCCACTTGATGTAAACAAAACTTTTTATACATAATATATATATATATAATAACTTATTGTATCAGTCCAGGTTCAGAAACTTGTGGTAGGCCAGTTCCAGATAGTTTCATTTCACCTGTAAACTGTATCACTTTTACTGATATTGTAATTTTCAAATGTATAATATGTTTACAGATGTGCCCTGCATTTAGTCTGCCTTGTTCCTATTTTGATTTTTGTTGAGTCTCCTGCCTGCTTGCCAAAAGCTAGGATGCTTCAGGCCCATGTACAATTGAAAGCAGAGGCATCCTTGAGCTTTAAAGCATTGAACAAACTGGAAAATGAACATACCACATACTGAAGTGAAAGAAGTCTGTGTTTTTGTGTTTTTTTTTTTAAATAAAAATTTTCAAAAAGTTATAAAAAAAAGATATAAGGTTGATTAAAGGACAAAAAAAGACTCCAGTTTGTTTTATAGGTTTTAAAGTTCTGCTGTGTGTTCAATTGCCTTGTGTAACCACTTGTCGCCTTAGGGCCAGATTCCCCTGCACCCCCCTTCTTTTTTTAAAATGTCCATTTTGCTTGCCTGGAATTTAAAAGCTCTTCTGTCTCACAACTCACAAGAAACTTTCTGGGTTTGTGACATAGAGATTGAATGAATATATATTTAAAAAAGAAAACAAAACAGCCCCCGTCTAAATTGGGCTTTTTAATTTAGAGGCAACACTTACTTAAAAAATATCTTTAGAAATCTCTTGTTGCTTTTCTACTTCCCTTCCCATAGCCCTCAGGCCTCCATGTTTAGAGAAGCCAAAAAGAATGTATCCCTTATCTGTTTGTCCAAAGGTTTTTGAGAGTGTCACTTCTAAATGAAACAATGCAACATTTCACCCTGATTTTCTCCACTGAAATTTCCTTGATTATATGGTTAGAGATATATAGTTAGGAATGTCTCTTTCTGGGAACCCTAGTGCCCCATCATATTGTCAGTATTTTTGGGCATTGGGTAATGGATTTAATTGCCTAGGTACAAGCAGGACTTTGGGACAAATCTCCTTTGTGCTGTTTGGTAACACTTAACTCTACTTGTCGCAGTCTTTCTCCTTAGGTCCTCACACAATTCCTTACAGAGCACTTATTAAAAAAAAAAAAAAAATCTTAAGAGTTGATTTGTTTTCTGATTATTTTTGTGTAAGCTTCTAAACAAACTTCAGCTGTGATTAATTTAGCACATTTAAATAACATTAATGTGTTATTGTTTGGTATACAGAATTTTCCTTCAACTCAGAGTATTAGTACTGTAGCATAAACCAAATACAGTCTAGAGGGGATTTTTAACATCCCTCCATTATAAAGACTGAAAAAGGAGTGTGTGTGTGTGTGTGTGTGTGTGTGTGTGTGTGTGTGTGCGCGTGTGTGTGTGCACGTGCGTGTGCGTGTGTGTGTGTGTGTGTGTGTGTGTGAGGGACAGATGGAGATAGTAAAAATTAGTAAATGAATGTGTGTAAGACATTATATTAGTATTCAGAGAATGAACTTGTATTTATTTTGTGCCATTTGTTTTCATTACACAGAATTTAAAAGTCAGGTGGTTTTAATCCTAAAAAGGGTAGTATTTGAAAAATGGCACTAAGAATGAAATCATGACCTATTTTTTTAATAGCTATGAAGATACTAATTATGGGTGAAGATTTCTTTTTAAATCTGTCTTGATTGTAGGCTTTTGTGTCACATACCACTCTCTTGTAGATGTCTTGAATAATTCCCCTTCCCCACAAAAGACAGGGTGTATTTATCTTTCTCTTTATTCGCCCCCACTTTGCTGAACTGAAGTTAATTGCATAGCCTTTCCTCTGACTTTCTTAGTAATGAACTTTCACATGAAGTATATTTACAGCATCTGTAGTTAGCCCTTCCTCCTCCTTTCTGGGAGGGGATAGACGATAATTAGGAAATTTGTTAATGCCAGTTTGTTTTCTCTCGGAATAAATGGCTGGAGAAGTTCTCTCCATTGTAGAATTTTGCTGTTCCCCTAATCATCTGCTTACACAGTCATTCAAAATCTGCAAAAACTTTATAAAGGAAAAAAAGTGCTGCATTGGTTTTTCAAATAACAGTTTCTAGGCAAAATCTGGCAAACCTCAGGAGTATTGTCCACAGTACAAAATGTGTTTTTTCACAAAACACTACATAGCGGTAGTTTCATACTCGGTTGTTAATCTTGTGACTAACCAATTGGAGGCATCTAGTGGTCTATCTTTTAATGAAAACTTTTAAACACAGAAAAGCCATTTAGTGTGAAATTTTGTGTCCTACCCAGTGGCTACAGGCAAGGAAAACTGGAAGAGGACTTTGATTTTAAACTCTAAATAAGGAGAGAATCATCCAGTCAAGGCTTTCTTCAGAGAAATAGATAATAAAAGTCCCATTTCCAAGGATTAGGAGTATAGTTTATGCCATTGGGTCATATGAACACATGATCCTTGTATACCTATGCTCACTGCACAACAGACTGTAGCAGGACAGATGCATATTATGAACAATAATTTTTGTGATCAGGTCTGTTGATGTGGTACTAGTTGAATTAGATTCTTTGGGTGGGCTGTGTTCTTTAGCAGTCCTACCCATAACTTAACTGCTGGGTTTTGAAAGAGGGTAGGATTTGCTCATCTGTTTTTTCCCCCAAAATTAGAGGGGCAGAGGACAAGACTAGAAGTATGTATGATAGCTGCTCGAAGTTTGCAGATACATAGGGTATCATTAGTTCTTAATGCTGATGTTATTTTTATTAATGTGATTAATCAGCAGAGCACCAGGATTATTTTATGGTGAGAAAGATGGGCTTATACTTTGAATATCTTAAAATGTCTCTTTTTAAATATACTTAAATGTGTTCACATGTTTGAGAGCCAGGACCACCCTGGGCTGGTTTTAAAGAATGATAAATCATTGGCCCCCCTCAAATGCACTGCTTTAGTGAGTTTTAAATTTCACACTGTTTTGCTACTCCATATGAATAAATAGAATTTTAAGTTGTCTGCATAATAGAAACACCCAGGGAAACATGAGCGGGATGTTGCTTCTGCATTACTGGGAGTGTCCAATAGCAGTTATGGGCAAGACACCTATGGAACAGCCATCCTCACATGTGATGGGATTGCTGGTTCAGACTTCTCTATTTATCCATACAATTTTGCTTATGTCCAGAGTTCTAAAGCCATTTTATAATACTGCAGTATCCCTTTTCTACAGCCTTACTAAAATAGCTACAAACATATTCCAATGCAGTATCCCTTTTCTACAGCCTTATTAAAATAGCTACAAACATTTTCCAGTTCAGTTTCACTTTTGTTGTATATCAAAGTTACACTCTACAGACCAAGAAACCAACTTGAGGTAAATTCTATAGCTTTCCATAGATCCTTTTTTCCTCAGGTGCTAAACAAAGGCTCCAAAAAAATGGATACTGCTTTAGTAATGTCTTTTATTCGTAAACATTTCTTTTGCTAGACATAAAGATTTGGTGTTAACAAAAATGGTTTTAATATGTAAATATGAATGAATGCCTTTAGTTTGCCCCTGTTTGTCATATTAGTCTTGTTTCAATTATCGTCTGTAGAGGAGGATCCTTTCATAATCTTGAATACATTTCATTAGGAATTGTTGCATTTTTAGAGTGGAAATACAACTGTTCTCTGTCTTGGATTAATCCTGCTGCTGCTATGAGAAACTGAAAATCAAGAATGTGATGCACTTTTTACATTACTATATACCATATGTTTCTAAGTCGCTTTGAGTACCTTTCCTGTAGCACAGCCACTAACAAAAGTGAATGAATTTAGAATTTTTCTTCAGGAGGGAATCAGTACAAATAACTATTTATGGTATTGGCCTATGAAGGGCAGTAACTTAGGAAAATAAAAATTCTGTTAGTATTACGCTTTTTGGCCTTAAAATGTCTTCTACTACTGAAAATCTTTTAAATCTTAGTTTTGTTTCTATTATTCCCTCTCTCTGCCTCAAAAAGAGGATTTGGGAAGAGTAGCTTAAAAGAAGTTTCATTGGTTGTTGCTGATTTATCTTTTAGAAAGAAAACAATTGTTTACTACATAAGCTGGGGACTTATTTTTTGTTTGTATTCAGAGGAGAAATAATGCCATCCCGAGCCAATCAGATTTCGTGTAATCAAATCCATCAAAACTCAGCTATTCTGCTTCTCTAGTATATTTTTACTTAGCAAAGATAAACTTACATATAGTAGGAATGCTACTTGACAAGAGGAAAAGTCATTTCTCAAGCACATACCTAGACTTGGAGGAGACTGAACCCAAAATAATGGAGGAAGAAACACCAAATGGGGTGGAGGAATATGAGATATGTGGTCCAAAGCTATCTGGTTATATTTTGATGTTGCCAATATTGCCAAGCCAAAATTTTAATTTGCTTATTTAATATATTTGTTGGCCAGAGATCTATTTTTATATCAATGTGCCTTGCATGTATATTAAAAAAGTTTGGAAAGGCCATGTAGTAATGCCTGAGATAGTTGATGGTTCTTACCACCTCACTAATTTTTATGCAGTATGAAATGCTCATTCTATCGCCCAACTGGTGCTCTCTGTTTAAAGTTATAGATCTTGTCACAAACTGGAACTGTTTTATAAACTGGGGAAGTGATTTAATTTACTTTTTGTTGTTTCTTTTTCTTAATCTGTTAGTGGCTGTTCTGTAGTGGGAAATAGTAAAAAGGATTCTTCACTCCCTTTACCCCCTCAGCACCTTCTTCAAGTAATGTGATGACACCATTTCTTGTGTGCTTTGAAAAAAGTTTCAGCTTGCTGTCTCCTTTAGTGTTATAAAAAAAAAAAAAAAGTGTTATGAAAAGCATTGTTTGCAAAATCTAGGGAGATAATGGAGTCCACTTTAATTTGGAATTCTATGTGAGCTATGATCCAAGTTATTGGCTCTTTCCAACTTAAAAATTTTTATTGTTAAAGCACCTTGGCTTAGGAAATTTTAAATATTTATGTCTGCAACAATTGTCTCAAAATAATGAACTGTGCAATTCTTGTCATTAAAAAAAAAAAAAAAAAAATCTGAACTCTCCCTAATGTGACTTGTTAGTTTCTCTGTATTTCCTGCCAGTGTAAATGTGAAAAGCTTTGCTTGCATTACGTTTTAGAAATGCATTTTGCACACTCGAATTCTGCTGAAGCTCCATGAAAAGGTTAGATCTAAGTAGATGAATAAAGCTATGCACATGTTTTGAAAGTTTAATTTGTGTGTCATTACCAGAAGTGACCTGTCCTTATTACTTTGCTGTTCTTAGCTTTACCATCCTTAGAAACATGGCTCAAAGTAATAGTTCTGGGCTAGCTCATCAGCGGAACTAGAAGAGAGGAAAACTGGCACCTATTTTAATAAACTCCAGTTTGAATGAGAGCTGGACTTGTATCTACTAAAGGGCTTTTCTTGAAACAGGGCAGTTTTATCAGCTTTACAAAATTTTGGATGCTCTTCCTCGTGGAAATTTTGGTTTATTTGGTCAAACAGAAATGGAAGGTAATTCAAACAAATAAGAGGGAAGGACCTTTGCCACATGGAGTTCTGTGACAGTTCTGTCTTAAGCCTGGTTTAAAGGTAGGATAGCCTTTTTACCTTTATTGCTTTAGCACATGTTTGGTTTTACTGAGTGAATGACTTGAGATTAGAATCATTCAACTGTTTAAAGTTCAAAGCACAGGTTGTTTTAAAGATAATGTGTATCTTTTAAAAATTGCCCAAGCTGATTAGCATAAGTTTAGGAATTGGGCGAATTTGGTTAAATTGCTGCAGTCTGCATGTACTAAATAGCTTTACTTCACATGTATGTGTACTTAAAAGATTGTGTAGATGTACTGGCCAGGTTTGTCAAACCATCTTTTAAAACATTGTTTTGTAATCTCCTTAGGGCTTTTATAGAAGAGGCTAATAAGCTTAAGTAGAAGATAATGCTAGTGGTATTTTCCCCATGCTCCTCAATATAAAAGAAATATTTCTGATTTGTAAGGGTTTTCCTACCTATAGAGGAGGGTTACTTCTCTGTCATCAAGTATGCTCTTACTGTATGTTGTTGACTTTGAAAACCGCAAAATCCATCCTTCTGAAAGTGACAGTTAAAAACTAAATCTAGTAGTCAAGATTGGAAAAGTAACCCATGACGGCTGGCCTTAAAAGGCATAAACGGAGAAGTGTAGCATCATCTTAGATGATATGGCTACTCCTCAGCATCTGTCACTAGTTCACTTATGTTCAGTATGTACTGAAGGAGCAAAATAATTTCTGTGTCTTGTGTGCATCAGCACTCACGAGCTGAGTTACCTCTTCTTGATATGGGGGAAAGGATACTTAGTGGACTACAGTTATGTTGGAGGGTGTTT
The DNA here is from genome assembly GCF_024362965.1 of Panthera pardus. Lineage (NCBI taxonomy): Eukaryota > Metazoa > Chordata > Mammalia > Carnivora > Felidae > Panthera > Panthera pardus. The sequence continues at coordinate 57,697,687 of NW_026526876.1, forward strand.
TTCCTTCCCTCTCCCAATTAAGATTTTTTTCAGTGTTTGTTTCGCCCAGTCAAAAAAGATAGGGCTTTTCTAGATAAAAGAACAGTGGCCAGAAATTTACCCCTTTGCTAATTGCTTAGGTATTTGCCATAGCTGTTTCTGATGTCATGGAATCTGAGGAAGTGTCAGTTACACTATGATCTTCCTTTATCGATGTCTTACTCCATGTTCAGTGTTTTAAAAATATAAATTACAAACACTCTACATCCATACCCAGATTTACTTATTTTATCAGAAAAAAAAAAAACTTGAGAAATTTGTAGATCAAATTAAGAGACAATAAGTGTACATTGTTGAATAAAAAATTTTAAAGTTTCAGTGGTGTTTGCGTTATCTTTTGTGTACTTTAAGATTATTGCCTTGATAATGACAATTTTTTCAAAGGGTCAGATGTACATCTTAAGTGTACCATGACCGTATGTCATGGCTTTAAAACAAATCATACAGGTTATCAAAGTGCTTAGAATTGGTGTATTTACTGAAAAATCAGCTGTGAGAACAGCTGTCCTGGTTTTTTTGCATGCCATTGAGCCGTATGTTCTAATCGAAATAAGCCAAAATTGAGCTCAGCAATTAAGCAACTAGAATAAGTTGCCAAGATTCTGGGTTTATTTGTAACTTTATGTAGAAATATATGGCAATGCCTACTTGAAAAACTTCCTGAGTTTGTTTAGCATTGATTTGTCACAAGTTGAAAAAAATCAATGCTGACACCAACATACTAGAATAGCTAATGAGAAGAGACGTGAGAACACTTACAAGTGTGTCTGTCACTATGTAGACTGATAGACTTCATATGTTTTTATGTTCTTTGAGTTAGGATAATTGTATCTGGTCTGGTGAGTGACCTGCAAGGATACAAAAGGGAATTCGGAATTTTACCGAAGCTTGTCTTTATAAATTCTCAGCCCCACGAGCGTGATTTATATAAAAGTATGGTAGTTCAGTCTACACAGTTGTTGTTTTTAATGACATTTATTGTGGATTTCAGCAGCTAACATAAAACTCATTCTAGATTGCTTAGCAAGGTTTCTCTGACTTTGGGGCTTTTAATCCACTACTGTTGGATACGGCGAATCGATTGAATCTGGGAAGTCTGGGCGTGAGAACCCCACTCTCTCCAGTGTTTATAGTCTCCTCCGTGGTGGTCACTTTCCAAGATATATTGATACCCACGGTATCCAGGGTACTGGTAGCAGACCCAGCTAGAAAATCCAAAGCACATTAGGTTATTAAAATTAGGAACCTGGTCAATACCTGGCCAGGAGCCTCTTTTCTCAACACAACTGATTGAGAATGCTTGTAGGTTAAGAAAACAAGAGGCATCCTAAATGTGCCAGGCACTGTTCATGAGCATAATATGGCTACAGATAGTTGAAAATGAACCTTGGTCATGAAAAAAACGTAAAAGAGTAGTCAGCATAAATGCTTCCACAGAGGAATATTTGAGAGGGCCAACAACTTGAAATTTGAATATCAGTAATAACTACAATGTGCCACCCATACCAATTATGATCTAATGTATGAAATCTGATAAGATGTAACCATCGATGTATTAATATTCACAAGGCTTACAGTTGCAAGAGTTACTTTGAAATGTACCCCAACCCTGTTTTTGCACTTACGCCCCACATTGTATCTTCATGGAACCAACTTCGTTGTTGAGCCAACCCATGGCTTGCAAGGAGGGGTAGTCATCACAGATCTCCCATTGGCGTCCAATGAAGTTTTCCTTCTCAAAGATGGTAATCTTCGACTCCTTATGATTCTGTAACCCAGAAATTTTTAAAAACCATTTGGCATAAGCGTTATGGCTGTCATCTTAATTCTTTAATTACCATATTTTTCAAATTCAAAACACTTCTGGTTACAGAAGGAAGTACATGATCATTGATTGTAAGAATATTGCAGGCAATATGGTGGTAAGAGTTAATCCTGCCCGATCCAGTTTAATACCATAATATTTAAAATGTACAAATAATGGGCACCTGGGTGGCTCAGTCGGTTGAGCTTCCAACTTCGGCTCGGGTCATGATCTCAAGGTACCTGAGTTTGACAATGTGGAGCCTGCTTCAGATTCTCTGTCTCCCTCTCCCTCTGCCCCTCCCCTGCTCGCACTCTCTCTCTCAAAAATAAACATTAAAAAAAAAATGTACAAATAACTGATGTGATACTTTGGGACAACAAAAGACATGAAGAAAATATAATAAGAGCAGGGAAAAAAGTACTTGCAGCAAACAGCCAACCAAGGGATTAATATTCACTAATGTGAGAAAAGATCACAGGAATTAATAGAACAAGTAAGCCTGTGTGTGTATGGTGTTGGAAATAACCTAAAGTCCAGTAGGGGATATAAATACTTCACAAACATTAAGGCTGAGACTATCCCGTATGAAGTACACAGGCATAACTAGCTGTCAGTTATCCTACTGCGCTGTAGAAGATCTGGGCTCTTGAGTATCCACTTCCTGCCACCCTTGGTTTTAGCTTAATGAAAATACCTCTTAGTGGGGAAAAAAACAAATGGCAAACTTGGACCAGTGTCTTCTCTTTTATACTTTTATCCTTCTTGCTGCATTTCAGCATAACTGATGAGAAGTAATACTAAATGTCAGTCCATCTGTATACCCTCTCTTACCGCGTCCCCCCAACATGCACAGAAGTGAACATTTCAGAGACTCACAGCTGAACAGATGGGGCGGAAGGACATGAGGCGCTCAATGTGGTAGGCATTACTCCCGCTCCAGGCATCCCAGCGAGGGTATTCTCCTCTCTCCAGGATAAACTGTTGCCCACAGAAGCTGGTGTGCTCATAACCAACCCAGCTGCCAAAGACAAATAGTGACGTTTGATCATGGTGTTCAGAGCCTGAGTGGCCTCAGGGAGAAGGCATCTTTTGTTTTAGGTGTCAACCGTGGGGTAAACTATCAAGCCAATTCCAATAGAGCCATACGACGAAGTGATAATATTTATCACAAGAGGTGGGGAATGAGCTTGGCAGCTGCATTAAGCAAGTTTGTAGATGGACTATTTGTTTTGGGATTCTCCACTGAAAGGGTCTACTTCACTGACCTGAGAAATGTGTATTAGCAAAGTCAGTCTCAAGTTTTATTTCCTTTCTCTCCAGGTTACCTTATTCTCTACTTGGAGCTCCAGGTTCAGGATCTAGTGACTGACTATTGCTTTGGCTCCAGCCAAACCTATTGGCTTCTTCCTAAGGAAGCAAAGGGATGAACAGGCAGCTGATGGATTACTAGTCTCTTGTTTCCTTTTAACTTTGTGGGTTTTTTCCTACCGTCATACACCTATACCTTATTTATTAAAACACCTCAGATCAATTTTGTTACCAATGATCCCTTAAAGTATTTTACTCCCTTTAAAGGGTTAACTCAATTTGGTGGTGAGCAACTTGTGGAAGCCTATCCACTGCAGAGCCAGTTTTGCTTAGGCCAAAGGAGAGCCCTTTCCTCATGTTTTCAGGCTGATGGTAAAGGCCTCAACCTCCCTGCCAAGAGTCAGGAAGTAAGAGTCTAACTTGCCAAAGAAATTAATCATCAACAAGAAACTCCTAAAGACTCACTGGGAACTAATATGGCTCTCAAGTTCTGGGGTTGAGTTCCTTCGCACATAGAGAAATTAGCCAGTAGTGGCTGCCCTGGGACATGCAGGAAAGGAGTTAGCCGTAAAGAGCTTGACAGTTTCCTCTCTATTTTCTGTAGACAAGAAAAACTAAAGGGTCTTGTGGCTATTCTGAGAAAATCCTAGGTAGCAGCCTATGGGCTCTGGAGGCACAGATCTAACGACTGTCACTGCCCCACCGCATGGTAGCAGCCTATGGGCTCTGGAGGCACAGATCTAACGACTGTCACTGCCCCACCGCATGGTCTACATGTTTTTACCCCCTCTCCAATCTAGCAAGCAACTAGGAACCTCCTGTTCCTTCTAGCTTTGCGTTACTAAATTACACATGTAGTGATTTCTTTTGAGATTACTTCCATAGGGAGGCCTGTCTCCAAGAAATGGCTAGAGTCTGGGTGAACATCTTTCCACACCCCATCTGCAGAGACCACAAATAAGGACTATGGGGTCCATACTCACGCGCCACATTCCACCTTGAGAGACCGGACATTATCAAAACTGCGCTCAGAGACATTTGGGCAGGAGCTGGTGAACTCCATCCTCTTGCCCTGGAAATTCTCCTGGTCATAGATGGTTATCTGAATGGAATTGAAAGGGAAAGAGCTAGAATATGGTACCTCAGGAAGAACAGAGGCCCAGGTCAAGAGCTTAACTTCTGTCTGACCCTGTGTTTTCCATCACTAGCTATAGCCCAGGATGCCTGGTAGGGTCTCTTCCGGTATAGACAGGATAGGAAGGAATTTGAGTTAATACCATTGGTTGGTGGTGTTTACATGCCCAGGGATGTACTGTGGGGTTTTGCTTATGATAGGAATGGTTTGCCAGGGACAATAGCTAGCCCAGTGGACAGACCAAGGACTTGTGGAGTCATTCCACCATGCTTCCAAGGATTCTGGGTCCCAGGCCTTCCTGTGGATTATTTCTTATCTTCTCCAGCCACATCCTCGACAGAAATGGAAGGTATAAAGGGAGAGTTGTGATAAACCCCTTTTATACCTTGTACTAGAACTCGGCTCTTGAACCTTGGCTAGAGGACGACCCTCAAAGCTGTGAGCTGTCCTCAGAGTTGACCCAGTTGAAGGGATGTTGAGGAAAACAGTGAAAAGCTGAGTTTCAGCCACTTCAGGAAATGGTTGCAATCAAGTTCAGGTTGGGAGTCAGGACTCCTGGTTTGGGATCTGGTGGGATCTCTTCGTTTCTGGGCCCCCGGTTTCTCCATGGCATCATAATCCACTCTGGGCTGCTCTATTTTAAGATGATTTTAGTAGTGTGGTGGAGAGGTGACCTAGAAAACTAGGTATCATTTGGGCTTCCAGGGTCATCCTTCTGTCTAAATGGGGTATTCTGAAAGATCCATCCTGAGACAGCATCTCGACGGTGGGTAGACCCTTCCCCTAAAACTGGCATTTTATTGGTCGGTCATTGTTGCGTGGAAAAAACACGGCCCTGCTCTGTGGCAGGATCTCATACTCTGCTCTGTGGAACTACTCAATATTCCATGTGACGGCAGCTTACCTTCCATGGCCCCACGGACCCCGGCATGGGGTTTGTTTGAGCCATCTTGGTGGTTGGAAGGGCTTCTGGAAGACAAAACACATATCAGTGACTTGGCCTCATGGGGAGAGGATGAGGTGATAGAGCACAGGAAAAGGAAAGGGGGCATCAGGTCCAACAGACAGACTTTGGTTAGGATCCTGGCTCTGCCTCTCACTAGTTGTTTTCCATCAGTAAAGCTTCTGTGTGCAGTTATTGAAATGATTAGCAGTAATACAGGTGAAACACCGCACAGGTGACATGACCTCTTGATTAGTGTGGCTGTCGCCCTCTTGCCTGCCTCCAGGAACCCCCCTATGGGGGGCAGCATTGCCTAGGTCTCAAGCACCCCAGTATAAACTCCTTGGCAAGCATCTAGACCAGACCCTCATATTACCAATGTGTGGTCCCCTCCCACCTGGCTCCACACAGCCTCCAGCCAACCAGCCAAGCATGACCAGGCCACCATTCCCTCCCTCCATCTCTGTCTTCTAGGCCTCCCTGGCCTTGGCCTGGCCTCCTCAGAGAGACATTGCTGCTTTTCCAGCCTGTGGTGAATTGCTTTCTTTCCTGATTTCTGGCACTCATAAGAGTACCGACCTTTCTATCGAATGTGTCCTGGGTGAACATCTCAATGGCAGGGTCTGGGTCTCCTCTGACTGATCGATGTGGCACCGTGCTGAGCCCCAAGTCCGGGCAGTACGGGGTTGTGGGGGAGGATGGGTGGCATCGGAAAAGACTTATTGAGGGGCGCCTGGGTGGCTCAGTCAATTGAGCGTCTGACTTCAGTTCAGGTCATGATCTCGGGGTTTGTGAGTTTGAGCCCCACATCGGGCTGTCTGCTCTCAGTGCAGAGCCGGCTTGGGATCTTCTGTCTCCCTCTCTCTCTGCCCCTCCCCGGCGCATGCTGTCTTTCCCTTTCTCTCTCTCACTCAAAAATAAATAAACACTTAAAAAAAAAAAAGAAAAAGACTTACCGAAGGAAAGTGAGCAAGAAAAGGGGGTAATGATAGCCAACAGTGGCTCACTCTATGCCAGGCTCTGTTCTAAATGCTTGATATGCATGAATACATTTGAGCTTTGCACCAGGCCTATGAGGGAGGTACTATCATTATCCCCATTTTACAGATGAGGATATTGAGGCTCACAGAGGTTCTGTCAGAGGTTGACAGAAAAGATGGTAGGAAGTGTAAAAGGAAGGAAAGCTAGGAGGGAGGGGAGGAGGGAACGAGACAGGCAGGTTTCATGGCTCAGAACAGCCATTCATGGCCCTTCTTTGGGGCCAGTGTTAGGCCCAGGGACTGATGCATGTAAACTCTGTGATCTATCTTTCCATTCTGAACCTCTGAGTAAGTATTTCCCAGCTCCTGCCCCCCGTGGCTTCTCCCTGTGCCTCAGGAAGCTGCTCATTTCTTGGAGCCCCTTGCCCCCTCCCAGCCATAACTGCTAGGCCAGTGGTTATTGCCACATAAATGGCACTTGCCACTCCTCTTGGGGTGGCGAGAGCAGGCTGCCTCCCCACTCCCCGTGTTCCCTACTCTCCTCTAGCCATCCTCCGAGGCTCTGACCACAAGACAGAAAAAGCAGGGCCCCTCCTGGGCATGTCTCTGCAGGGGAAGGAATGGAAGGGCCAGGACACCTGCAGGACCTTACTCACCCAGCTCCTGCTGCACAGTCTGGGTCTCCATCTGGTGCCACTTCCTCTGCGGCCCTGCCCTTTATAGCCCTGTGGCCGATGGCCTCTGGCCCTGTCAGCACTCTGCTTTCCCTCTGCTTTTGTTCCCCCTGATCCCCAGAGCTTTGGTGCTTCAGCCTGCTGGGCAGGCATCCCTCAGGCTTTTGTTTAAACTGGGGAAACAGAAATCCAGAGAGGCCCTGCTGCTGAGGGCAAGGCTGGGGGCTGCAGACCTTGGCTGCCGTGGTCTTGATCTCAGAACAGCTGTGAGGTGAGGACAGGCCCCCATGTGAGTGCTTGTCCCCTACCCCTCTCCAGGCTCCTCACGCTACCCTGGGAGCTTCCTAAGACTCATGTCGTACCTGACACATCAAAATGCACCTCACTTCCCATACCGGATATACATTTTTGTTGTTAAAAAATAGGAAAGGACTATAACAGTTCTGAACATTAAGACAAAGAAAAGAAGGTTCACTGTGTTCTCAGGAATCTTTATTATACTATATCTATATATAAATATGTAAGAGCTGGATTCAGTTATGGTTGACTCGTAGACAGGAATCTCTCCATAGCTATTTTATTAAATATTCATTTTAATTTTGCGCTCTTGTTTTAAAAATTTGGAGCCAGTAAATCTTTCTGGGCTGTGACTATATTGTTTCAGGACCTTGGAAACCTCACAGGCCTGAGGTACTATGCCTATAATATCCTAAAGATTCAAATGATTTCTCTCTGGAAGTTCGGGGTATTTGGTGAGATTAGTGTAGGAGAATCATTGGCTTCCCCAGAAGCCCTGAGGGGAGGATGTGTGGCTCAAATAACACAGCTTCTCTGAGGAGCAGAGGCTTGCAGTGGGTGAGGAGGGCTTTGAGGCAGGCAGACACAGGTTCAAATCCCAGCTCTGTTGCCTAGGTGATTCTGGGCAAAGTCACTCAGTGTCTCTCAACCCCCCAAAAGGAGATAGTATCTACCTGACACGTTATGGGGTTATTATTGCTTATGACTCTGCTTTCTTTCTGGTGACAGATACTGGAGAAAAATTCCATGGCAGCTTGGAGAGAGGAAGAACCTCTTCCCAGTAAAGTTCTCCCAGTCCCTCTGCCAATCTCTCTAGTCTGTGACTCAAGGTTCTTTGGAGCCGCTTTATCTTAGAACCAAAAACCAGGGAACGAGTTCTGATATATACACAAGTATGTGCAGATTTGGGCAGAACATTCCAAACATATAGGTCTGATGCTAAACACAATGTGCCACCCTGAATGTTTCTGCTGCTGGATTAATTGGTGATGTCTGGATCAGTGGCTGGCAAGGGACAGAGTTGACTTGGGGATCATGGTAGGTTCTGGCCAGCTGGTGACCATGCAAGGGCTTATGGAACCCACTGTCCATGGCTGGTGGTCCTTCCTCACTTTTCCTTCTCTTCCTCCGTGGAATTGGGGTCTTAGGGAAATACCTACTTGGTCATCTGTTCATTCATTCATTCATTCATTCATTCATTCCCTACTCCCTGGACTGGCTTAGGGACCCTGCAGTGGTCCCTCATCCACCCTGTACTTCTCTAAGTATTGCATTGATAATGCTGTAGGAATTACTTTAGAAACTAGAAATATGGGGCTCCAAGGAGGGAAACTGAGGCACTCAGGGCTCAAGTAGAGGACAAAACTTTTCACAGTATATTTTTCTGTACTTCTTGGGTTTTGAACAATGTGGACACAATTTCTATTAAGATAATTAAAGCTATTTTTGAAAATAAAAAAGCTGATTGTTTAAGTATCTGCTTCTTCTATTAGACTTCATGCTCTATGAGGGCAGGGGCTTCATCCGTCTTGTTTGTCATTGTATCTTTAGTTCTGGGCATAACTCGTAGCTCAATAAATACATTTTGAGTGATCGGATAAATAAATGAATGACATCCTCTGATGAGGTTTTGCAACTCTGGAGGCACAGAGGTAACTCTGATATAGTCCTTACCCGAGCGACAAACGACCTGCATATGTTGTCTTTGTGCTTCATCTCAGCACCTCAATGTGGGAGTTTTACACCCTATTTAAGTGTTAGTATAATGAAGACTGATTGAGCCCGTTTTTAATTTTTACAGAAAAGCGGGCTTTTATGTTTGGTCGAGAAGCTCAAACCCACACGCACAAAACTATCATGTGTGTATGGAAGGAGGATCAGGGTTACTGTGCAAACAGTTTACAAAGATCCATTCAACATTCTTGGAGTCATGAGCAGCCCTAGCCTGTCTTCTCTCTGCTTTCCTCAACTACCTGAAATCCGAGAAAGCTGGAGAAGAATTACCAGGAATCCAACTAACTGCTATGCTTTCCAAATATCACCCTATTATGATTTTTAACCACGTTCTAGAGAATTCTCCCTCTGGCATTGCTTGGCACTGTGGCTTCACATGCCCCATGATGGTTACAGCATGGGCACTTTGGCCCCCCCCACCATCTCTTTCCAGGAAAGTCAGGGAAGAGCCACTCCAGGAGTGGAAATGAGGGAGCACTTAGTTTGTAAGTCTTTCTCCCAAGCTGGGATTGGGTCTCTCCTATTCATCCTTTTTTTTTTTTTTTTTTTAAGTCTATGTGTTTGAGAGAGAGTGAGCGTGAGCAGGGGAGGAGCAGAGAGGGAGGGACAGAGAGAATCCCAAGCAGGGTCCATGCTGTCAGCACAGAGCCTGACATGGGGTTTGATCCCACGAACTGTGAGATCATGACCTGAGCTGAAATCAAGAGTCAGACGTCAAACTGACCGAACCACCCAGGCGCCCCTCTCCTGTTCATCCTTAATAATAACTGCAGTTTACCGAGCATTTACTGTGAACCAGATAGCACCTCCCTTTTCTTCGCAATAACCCATGAAGCAGATTATTATAATACCCATTTTACTGACGAGTTTACTGAGGTTCTGAGGGGCCACGTTCTGGCCCAGGGAACCCAGCAGCTTTTTGAATGCATGTCTGTCTGACTCCAAAGACCATATTCCTTCCTCTGGGCAGCCCTGTATCTCTGGCCTACAGTAGGATGATACTACCTATCTGACTCACTGCTGTCAGATGGAGGTAGATGTAAGTTTCAGGGCAGCGTTAGGGATTCAGCTCAATAAATGGCATCTACGTTATTGATTGTTCCAAAGCAGATACCGTCTCGTGCCAGATTCTCATAGAGACAAGTGGGACCAAGCTGCAAAGATCTTAGAAAAATTTATCCGATAAAAAAAGGCTTTCTTTGAATTTGGAAAAGCCCACATTCATTCAGTTTTTCTTTTTTCCCACTAGTTTTCTTTATTTGATGTTAGCAGTACAGTCCGTCAAATCCTCTGAGGGCACCGCTGATCTACGGTGGCCGTGGATTGTGAACTCTGTTCTCAGCCCACATACTCCTTGCACGAGCTGGTGGGGAAATGGAGGAACGGGCTGTCGATTTGGAGGCGATGATGGCCCTTGGGGGGAACGAGGCAGCCCCCCTGAGTGTCACCTGGTCAGTTTGAACTTTGAGCTCCTCAAGACTAGGGCTACTTGCCAAGCACAGTAGATGCTCAGGAGAATCTTATGGATGGCTTGGCCCCCTGGCCTTCCCTCTAGGCCCAGGGAGCCTCACAGGATGAGGCCCAGTGCAGGAGGGGTGAGGTCATGGGGCCCGGGCAGCCCCTGGACTCAGCACTTTGTGGCAAGAGCATAATGGGGCTGACCAGGCGGCTGAGCAGCACTTCTGTTGTTTGGGAATAAGCAGGATGGGTACAAAGCAAAGGGCCCAGTCAGCGTTCGGCCAGCACCTACCTCCCCCACAAGGGGCTGCTTCTGGGGGACCTGTTTTACCCCAGCCCCAGCAGGAGAGCCAGGGCCTGGCTGGGCCTGGGAAGGCCCAAGTGCTGGGAGAGAACTTGGGGACATCCTGAGCCTCCAATTCTTTCCGAGCCCTTGCTTTGGGCATCCGTTCCTCTGCGGCCAGGAGTAAAAGACACCCACCTGCTCGGGATGCTGTTGTCCTGAGGGCCAGGGCGTGGAGCTGGCTTGACGGCCTTTCAGTTCCGTTCAGTCTCGCTCAAGTTCTGGAGGCTGCCGGTTAAGTCTTTTCCTCTCAACCGAAACCCTACAACACGTAGAAAATATGTACGAGGATGGGCCTCATCCTGCTGGGTGACGCCTAGCCCCCCTGTTCACCACAGCCCAGTGGTCCAACCCTGTCCCATTGAGGGTGGCCAGATTTAGCAAATCAAAGTATAGGATGCCCAGTTAAACATGAATTCCAGAGAAGCAGTGAATATTTTGGAGTATAAATAGGTTCCGAACATTTTTTAAAAATGTTAATTTATTTCTGAGAGAGACACGGAGCATGAGCGAGGGAGGGGCAGAGAGAGGGAGACACAGAATCGGAAGCAGGCTCCAGGCTCTGAGTTGTCGGCACAGAGCCCGACGCGGGGCTTGAACCCACGAACTGTGAGATCATGACCTGAGCCAAAGTCAGAGTCTTAAGTGACTGAGCCACCCAGATGCCCCGAACATTTTTTTAATACTAAAAGTTATTTGTTGTTTATCTGAAATTCAAATTTAACCAGACGTCCTGCATTTTATCTACCAAACCTAGTCTCCTTCCACCTTTGTCTGGAGCACCCCTCTGCCTCTCTGTGTCTCTTTCGTTCTCTGGAGAAGACAGTCAGTGCAAAATCTCACCGTCTTCAGGGAGCCTTCCTTGACATCCCCCAGACCCACATCTCATAACAAAGAGGAGAATGGAAGAAAATATGTCTTTAAGTGTTTTCCCAAATGTTATCTTTTTTCTTTTTTTAAAGCTTATTTATTTATTTTAAGAGAGAGAGAGAAAGAGCATGAGTGGGGAGGGGCAGAGAGAGAGGAGAGAGAAAATCCCAAGCGGGCTCTGTGCTAACAGCCCAGAGCCCGACACGGGGCTCGATCCCATGAACCATGAGACCATGACCTGAGCTGAAATCAAGAGGGGGACGCTCAACTGAGTCACCCAGGCCCCTCTTTCCAAATGTTATCTTATTTAATCTTCCCAAATAACCCTGTGAGATATGCTCAACTATTTTTATAATAGAAAAAACAGACTCAGAGAGGTCATGTTTCTTGCACAAGGTCACATAGCTAGGAGGTGGCTCAGCCAGATTCAAACTCAATTCTCTTTGGTACCAAAATCTATACTCTTTACCATGTTGCTCTTACCATGTTACCTTTCACTTGTGTGAACAAGCATGGCTCATGGGGAAGAGCCACAGAAGCAACTTTATTTCCATCTCCTCTGCTCCTGTACGTTCCTTCAGCGGCACAAGTTTCCCTCCCCTGTCCTGGATGTAAACTTGGGCAGTCTCATGAATTTTCTGGTCACTTTTAGGTAATAAAAACATGGATGGTTACTTTCAAACACCAAAGACAGTCTTGATTTTCAACTAGAATATTCCGTCCACCGCGGTAACCAAAACTTCAATCTCCTTTCAGAGGAAAGTCTTCTCTCTGCCACCCTAGCTAGGACCTGCTTTAGGCAGAAAGCCTGCAACCAGGGAAAGTACACTCTTTTTCTTCTTCCACTTACGCACTGGTTTCTGATCCTCTCAGGGTTAGAGGGAATGGGAGAGGAAGGAGAACAGGACACTTCTTCCTTGATGGTCCTGGGGTAAGATGGCTTCACATTCCGTACCCGGAAACTCTTCAAAGCTGCCTGTCTGGTGGGCACGTAGTGGTTCTTGGGAGGGCCCCCACCTGTAGTAGCCTTGACCTAGGTCTATGCATCTCCACTACGGCCCTAGATCCACTCTGACAAGGACTCATTGATCCTCCAGGACTTCTATCAGACTAAATCTGCTCCGGCCCCATGCCAGATCCTTGTGAGGCATGACCCACCTTTGGGCCACGCCAGACACTTGTGCGTACTCTGCCTGGGAAAATTCTGGTGTGTAGGTGGATTCGTATTCAGCCTTCCCTGCTTTGCCTCATCCCTCAGTGGTTGTCCAGCCCAACGTCTAACCATTGGATTTTGAACTGGAGGGACACACAGCAAGCTTTCCAAGTGGATCTTGGAGCCTTCTCCTTTTCTTGAGGTGAAACTCTTTGACTCCTTCCCCTGAAGGGTGGTGGGGTTCACAGCACAGCTTACTCCCAACACTGTCTCCAAGTTCTGTCTCTAATCTCTCCGACTCTATACATCCTCACGGTAAAAAGGGAGGGCTAAGAGCCACCAAATCAGTTCTCAAACACCTTCAAAATTTCTGCGGGGTGGTCTGTCTCATAACTGTCACATACGACTACTACTTTAACATCTCAGCCCAAGTGTCCACATCTGTGCATTCTGTTCTGTGCTCTCCTCATGCTGTTCGCCCACCTGTACTCCCTTTCCTCCCAGCGGGACATCTTACATCCTGTTTCATCAGCCATGACCTTTCTTCACTTCCTGCCCCTGGAACCTGCAGTACCTATAACACCACTATTTCCATAGCTCTCACCTCTTCACTACCCGCCCCGGCTGCTCACTGCTTCCTGTCCCGGGTAGCATACTTTCACCCTTCTTAAGGACTTCATGTAGTCAATTAGTCCCTTCTTGTCTATAGTATTTTTTTTAATTAAAAAAAAATTTTTTTTAATGTTTATTATTTGAGAGAGAGACAGACAGCATGAATAGGGGAGGGGCAGAGAGAGAAAGAGAAGGAGATGCAAAATCCGAAGCAGGCTCCAGGCTCTGAGCTGCCATCACAGAGCCCAACGTGGGGCTCGAATCCACAGACCGCGAGATCATGACCTCAGCTGAAGTCAGCTGCTTAACCGACTGAACCACCCAGGCACCCCTATAGTATTTTATTTATTTTTATTTTTTAAATTTATCTTTCTTTTAAAGTTTATTTATTTTAAGAGAGACAGAGAGAGAGCATGAGTAGGGGAGGGGCAGAGAGAGAGAGAATCCCAAGCAGGCTCTGCACTGTCAGCACAGAGCCTCACACGGGGCTCGAACTCACAAACTGTAAGATCATAACCTGAACCGAAATCAAGAGTTGGATGCTTAACCAACTGAGCCATCCAGGCACCCCTATAGTATTTTAAAAAGTAACTTCTATATTTTATTATAGAAGTATATGTAACTTAAGAAGTCATATATTAATAAAAGATATATAATACATGTTTGTTTGTTTGTTTTTTACAAACTCACAAGCCCTACTCCCCAGAGGCTCTCATTGTCAACTCTTTTAGTTTTTCTTTTGGTATTCATTGATTTTAGATGTTATATACAGATTTCCTACATTGGCAGAGAGGATTTTAGCTCTTTTCCCCTCCCCATCCTTCTACAGATATATTACAAATTCTGCTTGCATCCATATTCCGTGAATCTGTTTCTGTGACTTTGTAGATGTTGTTTAGTACTGGACCAAGTAATGCATGATAACGTTTTCTTTTTGAACCGTGTTTTGCTTTTCCGTTTTTTCATAGATTCAATTTTCCAGCATCTTCATGAAATACCTCTTAATACAATATTCTGCTCAACCCTGTCAGGTAATCAACTGGCTCCATCTCTTCCCCTGGAAGCCTCTGTTGTCCTGCTCCAGTATGAAGAGCTTTCTTTTCTTCTTCTTCTTCTTCTTTTTTTAATGTTTTATTTATTTATTTATTTATTTATTTATTTATTTATTTATGTTGAGAGAGAGAACATAAGCAGGGGAGGGGCAGAGAGAGAGGGACAGAGGATCCAAAGCAGGCTCTGTGCTGACAGGCTAACAGCAGCAAGCCCGATGTGGGGCTTGAGCTCACAAACCATGAGATCATGACCAGAGCTGAAGTTGGACGCTCAACCGACTGAGCCACCCAGGTGCCCCAAGAAATTTCTTTCTATGCTACTGCACAGGTACTGCCCAGAGACTTCTCTTGGCAAACATGCTGGGAATTTCCTGTGCTGTGCTCTGGGATTGAATTCTGTATCTTTCTCTCTCATAGATTACTTTTTGGTTTTTTTTGTTTTGTTTTTTTTTTTGTTTTCATTTTTTTTTAGGTAAGCTCCACGCCCAACTTGAACTCATGACCCTAGATCTAGAGGCTCATGCTCTACCAATGGAGCCAGATGGGCAAACCTCATGGTTTACCTTTTTGAGTGGGTAAAGCACATTCACCAATATCATTCTGAGAAATGATGAACGTTTTAAGATCAAAATGTCTAAAACTGTATTTTTATATAGTCACATTTGGTTGAAGGTTTGGCTGAATGTTGGAGTATTCTCTATAAATTGAGAGGGCATTTCCCCTTTGTCTTTTATGTGTGATGCCATTTTTTTTTTTTTTTTTTAGTTTACTTATTTATTTTGAGACAGAAAGACAGCATAAGTGGGGGAGGGACAGAGAGAGGGAGACCAAGAATCCCAAGCAGGCTCCACACTGTCAACATGGAGCCCGACGCTTGAACTCATGAAACCGTGAGATCACGACCTGAGCCAAAACCAAGAGTTGGACACTTAACTGACTGAGCCACCCAGGCGCCCCGTGTGTGATGCCATTTTGATTCCTGATCCTTTATATGAGAATTTTTATTTTCTTTCTAGAAGCAGCTGGAGCCTTTTTAAAAAAATCCCTAGTAATCTGAATTTCTTGAGACTGTGCCTTGATGAAAATCTTTCTCCTTTTTTTCCCATTTGGTAGATTCCACCTTCAGGAAACGTATGTCCTTCAATTATTAGAAATGTTCCTGTATTATTTCTTTGATCATTTTCTCACATCTGTTTCAAATGTCTCTTTGTCTGCAACTTCTATTGGTTGGATGTTGGACCTCCTGAACTGATACTCCGGTTTTCTGATAGATCTATTCTATTTTTGTCCCTTCGTGTTTTTGTTCTGACCTCTAAGAGATTTCCTTGATTTTAGCTTTTAATCCTGTATTCGTTTCCCATCGCTGTTATTGCAAATTACCACAAACACGGTGGCTTCAAAGGAGAGAACTCAGGACCTCACAGTTCTGTGTGGGGCCGTGTTCCTTCTGTAGACTCGGGGAGAATGTGTCTCTTTGCCTCTTCCAGCAATTAGAGCCCGCCTGCACTTCTTGGCTCAGGGTTCCTTCCTCTAACTTCAGAGCAAATAGCATAGGATCTTCAGATCTCTCTCTCCTTCTCTCTCTGTCTCTGCCTCTGATGTTCTGGCCTGCCTCTCTCACAAGGACGCTGTGACTACAGACCCAGACAATCCAGCCTGCTCTCCGCATCTCAAGTTCCTTTATCATATGTGCAAAGTCTCTTTGCCATGTAGGATCACTGGGGGCTAGAGGGGGAACATCTTTGGAGGGCTATCATTTTATCTACCACAAACTCTTATATCAAATCTATCATTTTCACTATCACATTTTTATTTATATATTTTTTGTTTTGTTTGAAAAAAATTTTAATGTTTATTTATTGTTGAGAGGGAGAGAGAGACAGAGTGCGAGTGGGGTAGGGGCAGAAAGACAGAGGGAGACACAGAATCCGAAGCAGGTTCCAGGCTCTGAGCTGTCAGCACAGAGCCTGACGCGAGGCTCAAACTCACGAACTGCGAGATCGTGACCTGAGCTGAAGTCTGATGCTTAACGGACTGAGCCACCCGGGCACCCCTCACTATTACATGTTTAATGTCCAGGAGCCAATTTTGTTATCTCTGATTGTTTCATTTTTTTTTAATTTTTTTAACGTTTATTTATTTTTGAGACAGAGAGAGACAGAGCATGAATGGGGGAGGGTCAGAGAGAGAGGGAGACACAGAATCGGAAGCAGGCTCCAGGCTCTGAGCTGTCAGCACAGAGCCTGACGCGGGGCTCGAACTCACGGACCGTGAGATCGTGACCTGAGCCGAAGTCGGATGCTTAACCGACTGAGCCACCCAGGCGCCCCTCTGATTGTTTCATTTTAAAAGCATTCCATTCTTGGGGTGGCTGACTGCCTCGGTGGAGCGTGTGACTCTTGGTCTCCGGGTTGTGAGTTCTTGCCCCATGTTGGGTGTAGAGATTACTTAAAAATAAAGTCTTAGAGGGGCCTGGATGGCTCAGTTGGTTAAACGTCCAACTTTGGCTCAGATCATGATCTGACAGTTTGTGAGTTTGAGCCCCACATCAGGCTCTCTGCTCTCAGCATGGAGTCTGCTTGATCCTCTGTCCCCCTCTCTCTCTGCCTCTCTCCTGCTCACTCTTTCTCTCTCAAAAATAAATAAACCTTAAAAAAAAATCTAAAAAAAAAAAAAAAAAAGGCAGGCAGGAGTGCCTGGGTGGCTCAGTTGGTTAAGCATCTGACTCTTGATTTTGGCTCAGGCCATGATCTCATGGTTCATGAGTTCAAGAGCCCAGTCAGGCTCTGTGCTGACAGTGCAGAGCCTGCTTGGGATTCTTCTCTCTCTCTCTTTTTCTGCCCCTCCCCTATGTGTGCTTGCTCTCTTTCTCTCTCTCTCTCACTCAAAATAAATAAAAAAAAGTAAAATAAAAGCATTCTATTCTTGTTTCATAGATGCAATATTTTCATTTATTTCTCTGAGGACATTGTACCTTCTTTGAAGTTTTCTTCTTCTCCCTACATTATCTCTGCTCCTTTTGGGTTCCTTTCCTTCTGTTTGTGTGTTTTGATTTTACTTTATGTTGGAGGTTCTTCTCAAATGTGTTATGATCTGTGGATGTCCTTTCTTATTAAAGAAAAAGCTGGCTGGGGCACCTGGGTGGCTCAGTCGGTTGAGCGGCCGACTTCGGCTCAGGTCATGATCTCGCGGTCCGTGAGTTCAAGCCCCGCGTCGGGCTCTGTGCTGACAGCTCAGAGCCTGGAGCCTGTTTCGGATTCTGTGTCTCCCTCTCTCTGACCCTCCCCCGTTCATACTCTGTCTCTCTGTCTCAAAAATAAATAAACGTTAAAAAAAAATTAAAAAAAAAAAAAGAAAAGAAAAAGCTGGCTGGAAGCAGATTGCGAAAAACGGATTAGAAGTGCTGGATGTTTGAGTGAAGATTGTCAGCCGGTGGGTTTCATTATAGGACAAGAGGTGGCCAACTGGCTCTTTTGTTGGGATCAGTATCTACAGGTGTTTTCCTTGGGGTGCTTCAGTTTCTGCTGAGAATGATGATCTCTCTGGCTGTTCGTTTTCTGGAGCCGGGTGCAAGGGGTCAGGTGTAGAATGAACTCTCACTTCCTCTTACTGATGTCAGCTCAGCGGCTCACTTCCACCCTCCGTGCCCAGTGCGTTGTCTCCTGCAGTCCCTCGGATTCAAAGTCCAGACGGTCTTATCTCCTGAAGGGTTTTAACCGTGCTGTGAGTGGGAAGGTGGGGGAACTGAAACCTAGCTACTCTTTCTATAGATCATCACAAAGTCCTGCTTTGAGCCTCCTTGTAGAACCCAGCCTCCTGTGGGTATTTGGTGCCTCCAATTCCAGGCTCTTTTCAAAGCTTCTGCTCACTGCCCTCACTTAGATTTGACTGTCCTTTTTGTTGCAATATTTACCATTTTCCATTCACTTTTTTTTTTTTTTAAGTAGGCTCCACACACAACATGAGGCTCAAACTCATGACCCTGAGATCAAGAGTGCTCTACAGAGTGAGCCAGCCAGGTGCCCCCATTCCCTTTTTTTAAAGTAAACTTTTTAGGGGCACCTGGGTGGCTCAGTCAGTTGAGCATCTGGCTCTTGATTTCAGCTTAGATAATGATCCCAGGGTCATGGGATTGAGCCCCTCACTGAGCGTGGAGACTGCTTAAGATTTTCTTTCTCTCTCTCACTCTGCACTTCTCCCCCATTCTCACTCACTCTCTCTTTCAAAAAAAAAAAAAAAAAAAACAACAAGAAAAATTGTAGGTATACAGCAAAGAACAGAATAAAGTTCCTACTTTAAAAAAATAGTAAAGTAGGGGCACCTAGGTGGCTCAGTCAGTTAAGCTTCTGACTTCAGCTCAGGTCAGGATCTCGCGGTTCATGAGTTCAAGCCCCACGTCGGGCTTTGTGCTGTCAGCTCCGAGACTGGAGCCCACTTCAGATTCTGTGTCTCCCTCTCTCTGCCCCTCTCCTGCTCTCTCTCTCTCTCTCAAAAATAAATAAATGTTAAAAAAAGAAAAAAGGAGGGGCACCTGGATGGTTCAGTTGGTTCAGTGTCTGACTCTTGACTTCGGCTCAGGTCATGATCTCACAGTTCGTGAGTTCGAGCCCTGAGTCAGGCTCCACACTGACAGTGTGGAGCCTACTTGGGATTCTCTCTCCCCCCTCTCTCCCTCTGCCCTCCCCCTGCTCACATGCTCTCTCTTTCTCTCTCTCAAAATAAATAAATAAACTTTAAAAAAATAAAGTAAACTTCAAAAAAATATCAGAATAGTTTTAGATTTACAGAATTATTGTGAGGACAGTAGAGAGAATTCTCATATGCCCCAAACCCAGTTTCCCTATTATTAACATCTTACATCAGAATAGTCCATTTGTCACAATAATGAACAAGTATTAGCCACATTATTATTAACTAAAGTCTATACTTACATAGATTTCCTCAGTTTTTCCCTAATGTCCTTTTTCTGTTCCAAGATTCCAGCATGGATACCTTATTACGTTTAGTCGTCATGTCTCCTTAGGCTCCTTTTTTTGTGTGTGTGACAGTTCCTCAGACATTCCTTACTTCTGATGACCTTGACAGTTTTGAGGAGTAAGTATGGGTCAGGTTTTTTTTTCAATTAAAAAAAAATGTGTGTTTATTTTTGAGAGAGAGAGGAGGAGAGGCAGATACAGAATCTGAAGCAGGCTCTAGGCTCTGAGATGTCAGCACAGAGCCTGACGCGAACCGAACCGTGAGATCATGACCTGAGCTGAAGTCGGATGCTCAACTGACTGAGCCACTCAGGCACCCTTCCGGTCCTGTAATTTTTAACCCTTCTCCTCCTGATTCTTTTTCCTCCGCCTATAAATATGCTTAAGGCTTCATCTCAAAACAAAACCCCAAGACCATCCAAGACTCCGCTTGCCCTTCTGGACATCACCCCTTGCTCCCACCATGGCCAGAGGCCTTAAAGAAGTAGTGACTATTTCAACATCTTCACCCCTCTCACTTTCAATAACAGCAATGTTTATTTCTGTCCTTGCCACTCTTCCAAAACTGCTTTGGCCAGGGAGACCAGGGACTTCCGTATTGTCACACCCAATGGACTTGTTTTTTCTCTACACTATCCATCCCATTAAGCATATCTTTCTTTAGGGCAAAGTAAGAACCCAAGGAACTTAATAATTTTAAGGGAGAAAGCTCTAGTTTTACATCGATACACTACTGATAGTAAAGCTCATTATAAAACCTTACAAAGAAATAAATAAAACCTTACAAATTAATCTTTAAAAAAAAAAAGCGTATCCTTCTTTAGAAACTCTCTTTTCACTTCTCTTCTGAGTCCCTGCTCTCTGCAGGTGGCTCAGAGCCTGGAGCCTGCTTTGGATTCTGTGTTTCCCTCTCTCTCTGCTCCTCCCCCACTCGTGCTCTGTCTCTCAAAAATAAATAAAATGTTAAAAAAAAAAAATCAAGATGTCAATAAGGTTGGTTCCTTCCAGAGTCTCTGAAATAGAAACTGTCCTATGCCTGTCTCCTAGCTTCTGGTAGTTGCTAGCAATTCGTAGCAGTCATTGGCTTGGCTTGTAGGTGTATCACTTCAGGCTCTGCCTCCGTCTGTTCTCCTTTATGTGTCTCTCTGTGTCTTCAGATGGCCTTCTGATAAGGATGCCAATCATTGGGTTAAGGGTCCACTCTAATCCAATATGATCTCACCTTAATTTATGTAATTCCATCTGTAATGACTATTTCCAAATCTCACAATTCTGAGATTCCGGGTGGACATGAATTCTGGAAAGACGCTATTCATTACTCAACTCCGGTATTGAGTATTTGGTGCCTCCTAGACATCTCCAGTTAGATGGCTTCCAACCAATCCCTCAAACCCAATGTAACCAAGCTGTACAGATGACCTCTACTGTCACCCCTACCCTCAACCTGATCTTCCTCTGTTCTTCCCTGTGTCACAGATGGTACCACCACCCACACTTGTCCACGTCAAAAATTTGGTAATCGATCTTGTCTTCGCTCTCGTTCTTACCCTCATATCCAGCCTTTGGCTGAATCTCGCTAATTCTACCTCCCTAATAGTTCTATAAATCCCTGCTTCTCCATCCCCATTGTATCAGTTACTCTAAGTTTGTCTGCAAGTAATGGAAAACCCTAATAATGCAAACTGTCTTGCACAATAAGAAAATTATTTAGTTTACTTAGCAGACAACAATGCGGTAAGGTAATCTTCAGGCTTGGTTAACCCAGTGATGTTTCAATAGCCTGGGTTTTTTCCATCTCTGTTCTACTGATTTCAGTGCTGGCTTCATTCTAAGCCTGCTTGCTTTCATGATTGTTGGATGTTTTCCAGTAGCAATTGGGGCTGTGTGCTTCATTGTTCACATCCATCAGGAGAGAGAGAGAGACAGAGTGGCTTCCTGTGGCTTTCTGAAAGGCAAGGAAGAATTTTTCCAGTAGCCTCCAGTATCCAAACCTCATGACTTACGAGCCAGAATTAACAAGAGTTAACAATTTGTCATATTTCCTTCAGATCTTTTTCATTTTGAAATAAACCTTACAAATAAAATGGAAGATTTCTTTGTTCCTCTCCCCAGTTTTATTCTCCCTTCCTCGCCTCAGAGGCAACTACTATCCTGAAGCCGGTATGTATGCCTCCCACCTATGTTTGTCTATTTTTCCTACATACTTATAAAACATATGCATAGTTTTTGTGTGTGTATTTTGTAAAAAATATATAAATAATATACAGGCAAATTGTATACTTGTAAATGTGCATGACATAAATTCTGCAAAGCACCTTCTTTTTTTTTAAATTTATGTATTTATTTTGAGAGAGACAGAGACAGCACAAGAAGGGGAGGGGCAGACAGAGAGGGTGAGAGAGAATCCCAAGCGGGCTCTGTACTTCCAGCAGTGCAGAGCCCGATGCAGGGCTCGAACCCACGAGTGAGATCATGACCTGAGCTGAAAACCAAGAGTCAGACGCTTAACTGACTGAGCCACCCAGGCATCCCTGCAAATCACCTTCTCCTTTCGACCTTATATATTTTTGAAATCTGTCCATGTTGAGACATGTAAATCCTGTTCGCTCATTTTATGCACTGTATAATATTCCATAGTAAGAAAGTACAACAACTTATAATTTTACTTTGTGCTATTTATTTATTTTGACTTTGTGTCTTTGTGTTTTCCATTTATCATGATTTTCTGTGTTTCTTCCCACTACCCTCACTCCTACCTTCTGACTGACGTTTTCAAATCATCTTTTTTTCTCTCCACTGGTTTGAAAAGTATGCATTCTATTTTTAGTATTTTTATAATTACACTTAAAAATTTTTTTTAATGTTTATTTATTTATTTTTTTTATTTTTAAAAAAATTTTTTTTCAACGTTTTTTATTTATTTTTGGGACAGAGAGAGACAGAGCATGAACGGGGGAGGGGCAGAGAGAGAGGGAGACACAGAATCGGAAACAGGCTCCAGGCTCCGAGCCATCAGCCCAGAGCCTGACGCGGGGCTCGAACTCATGGACCGCGAGATCGTGACCTGGCTGAAGTCGGACGCTTAACCGACTGCGCCACCCAGGCGCCCCTAATGTTTATTTATTTTTGACACAGAGAGAGACAGAGCATGAGCGGGGGAGGGTCAGAGAGAGGGAGACACAGAATCCGAAGCAGGCTCCAGGCTCTGAGCTGTCAGCACAGAGCCTGATGCAGGGCTCGAACTCACAGACCGCGATATCATGACCTGAGCCGAAGTCAAACGCTCAGCGGAGTGAGCCACTCAGGCACCCCTATAATTACACTTTTTAAAGTTTTATTTTATTTTATTTTTTTATTTTTATTATTTTTTTAAATGTTTTTATTTATTTTTGAGACAGAGAGCGTGAACAGGGGAGGGGCAGAGAGAGAGGGAGACACAGAATCTGAAACAGGCTCCAGGCTCTGAGCAGTCAGCACAGAGCCCGACGCGGGGCTCGAACTCACGGACCGTGAGATCATGACCTGAGCCGAAGTCGGACGCTTAACCGACCAAGCCACCCAGGTGCCACTTAAAGTTTTATTTTTATTGAAGTAATCCCTATACCCAATGGTGCCCCTATGGTGGTGCCCCTATAATTATATTTTAATCTTTAAAAAAACTTTTTTTTAATGTGTATTTATTTTTGAGACAGAGAGAGATAGAGCATGAGTGGGGGAGGGGCAGAGAGAGAGGGAGACACAGAATCCAAAGCAGGCTCCAGGCTCTGAGCTGTCAGCACAGAGCCCGACGTGGGGCTCGAACTCGCAAACTGTGAGATCATGACCTGATTGGAAGTCAGACACTCAAACTGACTGAGCCACCCAGGCACCCCTATATTTTAATCTTAAATGTATCCAGCTTCTCTATCCTTCTGAATAAGATAAAGATCTTCACTCTAAACTTTTCATTCCCATCTTCTATGTTACTGTTTAGTTCCTTATTTTACTGTTTTAGTAATAGATGCTTATTTAGATATACCAATTTATTTACTATCACACCTTCTTGCATTTTACTCTTTCTTTCTGGATTTCTCTTCCTTGTTACTAAAGTGATCCTTTAATTGTTCTGTCAGTAAATTGCTATAACTAATAAACTTTTAAAAATCTTTGTATGTCTAAAACAGCATATTAAAAATTTTTTTGAATGTTTATTCATTTATTTTTGAAGGAGAGAGAGACAGAGTGTGAGCAGGGGGGAGCAGAGAGAAAAGGAGACACAGAATTCTAAGCAGGCTCCAGGCTCTGAGCTGTCAGCACAGAGCCCGACGCAGGGCTCAAACTCACAAACTGTGAGATCATGACCTGAGCAGAAATCAGACACTTAACCGACTGACCCACCCAGGTGCCTCCAAAACAGTTTTTTTTTAACTTTTTATTTTACACTCTTAATTTTTTTTTTTAGATTTTATTTTTAAGTAATCTCTTCATTCAATGGGGGGCTCGAATTCATGACCCTGAGATCAAGAGTTGCATGTTCCACCAACTGGAACAACCAGGCACCCCATCACCTTCACTTTTGAATGTAAGGATAGCTGGGAATAAAATTCTTGATTGACAGTTGTTTCCCTCAGTATTTTGATAATTTTATGTTATTGTGTTCTGGAAACATCAGCAATGATGAGAAATCCACCATCTGATTCTTGTTCTTATGTAAGTAGTCTGTTCCCTTTTGTAGCTTTTAAGATTTTCTGTTCATCTTTGATGGTCCACAGTTCCAGGCTGTATTAGATATGGACTCAAAACATGTGTTCCGGACTTATGCTTCTTCAATTGGTGTGAACTCAGGTCTTTCTTCAGTTCATGAATCTTCTCCACTGCTACTGGTTTGTGTACTGCTTCTCTCTTCCATTATTTTCTATTTTTCCCCTCTGAACTTCTATTTGGAGTTTCTCATTCTAATACCCTATGTATTTTATTTTATTTTATTTTATTTTATTTTATTTTATTTTATTTTATTTTACATATTTTATTTTTAAGTAATCTCCACACCCAAAATGGGGTTCGAACTCATGAGAACAAGAGTTGTATGCTCCACTGACTGAGTCAGCCAGGTGCCCCTATACCCCATGCCTTTTATTCTCTTTCCTTCCTTCCTTCTTTCTTTCCTTCCTTCCTTCCTTCCTTCCTTCCTTCCTCTTTCTTTCTTTCTTTCTTTCTTTCTTTCTTTCTTTCTTTCTTTCTTTCTTTCTTTCATAGGCTCCACACCCAAATGTGGGGCTCAAACTCACAATCTTGAGATCCAAAGTCACATGCTCTACCAACAGAACCAGCCAAGTGCCCCATATTCTCTCTTATTTTCCATTTCCATATCTCCTTGTGCCACATCCTGAATGATTTCCCCACATTTGTCTTCCAATTCATTCATTCACTCTCTAGCAGGATCTAGTTACCTGCTTAATCTATTAAATTCTTTTTCAAAGCCTAAATGTCTACATGGTTTTCATTTCTAGAATTCCTATTTGGTTCTTTTTCTAACCTACCTTTCCTTCCATATCTCACTTATCAAATGGATTCTACCTCTTCCTTTACGTATTTGAACATTTTAAACATATTTATTTTAATTTAGCTTTCATGTTTCATGAATTGAAACAATTTTTTTCAGATTGTCCTTTTACCTGTAAATTCTGGGTTACGAATTTTCTCATTCATTGCATCTGTCATCTCTCTATCATGACATGTACTTTTTTACTTATTTCTTAAGGGGGCACGGTCTTGTTCATTCTCTAGCTTTGGGGGAATTCCAGTAGGGGTTATTTTGTGTTTCTCTATGCTAGTTTCACTACTTCCAGACCAATTTTTGTTAATTTCTTGGACTGGGGTTCCCACCCAGCAAGCATGTAGCATGTCCTCAGGTGCTAGCTCTGACATTGGCAGTGTTAGAGCTCTGATTTTCCACCCACACAGTGATCTCACTGTGTTCCATGGCCCCATGGTGCCATGTTCTTAGAAACAGTTATATCTGGGGCACCAGGGTGGCTCAGTCGGTTAAGCATCTGACTTCTGCTCAGGTCATGATCTCATGGTCTGTGAGTTTGAGCCCCGCGTCGGGCTCTGTGCTGACAGCTCAGAGCCTGGAGCCTGCTTTGGATTCTGTGTCTCCCTCTCTCTCTCTGCCCCTCTCCCACGCATGCTCTGTCTGTCTCTCTCTCAAAAATAAACATGTTTAAAAAAAGAAAAGAAACAGTTTATCTGTAAGACAGCTCTTTTGTTCTTGGTTGTGAATGGAAACCTGGTTCAGGCTCATGGGACTAAGGCCACATCTCACATCCCCAGAGGGACATTCTAGTCCTGATTCTGATACCCTATAGAACACTGGGCTTCCACTTGTGATAAGCGAGGACTGAGTGTATTCTGTGACTGGTCATGAGGGACCATCAAGAATTTTTTAGGTAAACTTTTCATCGAAATCCCACATACTTACAGAAAAGCACCCAAATCAGGAGGGAAGTGCCTGATGAGTTTTTATAGACTGTGCACACAGTCTTGTATAATTGTATAATTGCCACACAGATAATTGCCACACAGATCAAGATACAGAACTTACTGGCAGACCCCACCAAAGCCTCGTCATAACCACTCTGGGCACAACACTACTCTCCTCTGAAAGGTAACTACGATTCCAATTTCTAACAGCATTAGGTTCATTTTGACCATTTTGTACTCCATATACACGGAATCATACGGCACGTATTCCTCAGTGTCTGGCTTTTTCTCTCATCATTATGTTTGTGAGATTCTCCTACGTCATCACGTGTATTTGTAGCTCTCATTGTATCATAGTCTATTCTATGAAAATATCACATTTTGAAAAGTCATTCTAGTATTAAAAATTTTTTTTTAATATTTACTTATTTTTGAGAGAGAGCGAGAAAGACAGAACACGAGCAGGGGAGGGGCAGAGAGAGGAGGCAGAATCCCAAGCAGCCTCCAGGCTCTGAGAGGTCAGCACAGCGAACCACGAGATCGTGACCTGAGCCCAAGCTGACACTTAACCGACTGAGCCACCCAGGCTCCCCAAATTCATTCTAGTATTAACAGACACTTGTGTAGTTTCCATTTGAGGGTTATTATAAATAGTGTTGTTATGACCATTCTTACATAGGTGTTTGGTTAAGGTATATACTCATTTGTTTTTTTATTGGTTTAATTTTATTTTTAATTTTATATTTGAAGTTTATTTATTTATTTTTGAGAAAGAGAGAGAGAGAGGGGGGCAGAGAGAGAGAGAGAATCCCAAGCAGGCTCCATGATGTCAGTGCAGAGCTCGATGCAGGGCCTGATCTCACAAACCGTGAGATCATGACCTGAGCGAGATCAAGAGTCAGACGCTTAACCAACTGAGCCACCCAGGCTCCCCTCTTTTTTTTAAAGCTTATTTATTTATTTTGAAAGAGAGAAAGCATGAGTGGGGGAGGGGCGGAGAGAGAGACGATCCCAAGCAAGCTCCATGCTCAGCAGAGTTCAACACGAACCGAACCAGGAAACCACGACCTGAACTGAAATCAAGAGTCAGATGCTTAACCGACTAAGCCACACAGGCTCCCCAAGGTATAAATGCATTTCTTTGGGGGAATCTACTCAGGGGTAGAAGTGCTGTGTCATACTATGCTCAGTGCTGTCAGTCACCTTCAAACAGTTTCCCAAAGTTGTCATCCTAATTTATGCCCCCACCATGTCTGGAGCGGACTTCACGTCTTCACGAGTCCACACACATAGTAGAGAATTCGAAACGAGATTTCTGTCCCTCAGCTCCACGGGATTGAGAATTATCTCTGTTTCCTTTCAAAGAGTAAATCAAGACTGATATCAGAACTCCCGGCTTGTATCTTTTATACTTCATGATATATCACTGCGAAGTATATCAAAAACGCTTCAATTTTTTGAGCTTTTGCCATGTGCCAGGCACTGTTCTCAGAGGCCATTTCACCCTCATTACAAGCCTATGAGGGAGGTATTCGCATTGTTTCAGGTTTCAGGTGAGGCACCTGCTACTCAGAAAGACGAAATAACTGTCCCCGGGGCCCCAGAGCCAGAAGCCAGAGCTGCAGCAGCCTGACTACAAAGCCTGGGCTCTTCACGCTGCGCTGCAAATACGTGTCTGTGTTCTCGTTCCAGAGTGCGGGCTCAGCCTTTTTCAAAAAACTCTTCTGCAGCCTTTCTAAAGACCTAAACCGCAGAGCCGTGTATCGTCAAATAGGACTACTCGGCCCAGATGAAATTCGCCCAACTGTAGCTTGAAATGAATGCCTTTGTGTCAGTCACCTTGAAGAATTCTGCTCCCAAAAGTCTTGTTTCTTTCCAGTCTGTCCTGGGCTCCACTGGCTCAGTGCTGGCGCATAGCGGTGCCCCAGTAATACTGGCTCAACAGAATTGTAGAAAAATTCACATCTGTGGTTTTTGACCAGGGGCCTCTGGAGTGCGGCTCCGGACCTCTAATGTCTGACCACCAGGGGGCACACGCCCGTCCCTAGAGCACCCTTACTCCTACTCTCCCAAAGCCAGTTCCTGGGGGACACTTCCTAGGGTCCTAAGGAAGGGACGGGCAGAGCCCGTCTAAATTCAGAAAACGCTGAATTTAGAAAAAAAAGAAGCAAGAGAATTGGTTTTTTTGGGATGTGGTCCGATGACCACCAAATCATAATCCCCTAGCGTGCGTGGTTAAAATATAGGCTCAGGGTTGTTCACCCTAGACCTATAGAATCAGACTTTCTGGGGGTAGAGTCTGGGAATTGTATGGTAAACAAGGTTGCAAGGTGATTTCTTTTCTTTTTCTCTCCCCTCCCCCCCATGCACATAGCTCTCTATTCAGACTACCTGTGTTCAAATATTGACTTTGTCGCATGTTATCTGGGTGACCTCGAGCAAGTCAGTTAATCTAAGCCTCAATGTTATCATAATAGGAGATCATAAAAGCACACTTAACTCTCAGAACTGCTGGAAGTAATAAATGAGACAATCCACGTAAAGAGCTCAGCATGGCGCCTGATGGTATCTTGGCACTTGTGAAGCTTAAGAGACCACGATTATTGAATCATCCGGGGGGAGTATGGTGAGGTGGCAAGAACATGATGGATGCGAACTGGAGGACGTTTGGGATACGATCTCAGGCTAGGCTTTGCTATGTGTTGTTGGGCAAGTGACTTCACTTCCCTGGGCCTGTCTACGCATACATAACGAGGGAGTGGAGCTAACTGGTCTGTCAGATCCCTTCATGAAAACTTCACAGCGTCTGAAGATCCTCTTGAACACGCAGACACACACACACTCCGCCTCCACAGCTCCAGTGGGTCTCACGGATTGCATTGCTAATTCTCTTCCCTGCTTTCTGTGAGGAGGGCAGGGCCATGCCTTCTTCGCCCCAGGGCTTCGGAGCCTGGCCCACTGCCTACCACGTGGTGCCTGTGCAATAGATGTCATTTCTACTGGAGGAAGTAGAAATGCAAAGTGTGACACAGGTGTAAGCGATGAAGATCATTTCTATTCCTGGTGGGTCTTTAAGAAAATGGCTGCGGGGGGTAGAGCCGAATGGGGTCAGTGTCTAGCATAGTGATGTGCTGTCCAGGGTAGAACGTCAAATATTTCAAGTATTTAATGAAGAATCATGACACGTGTGAGCTGGAAAGAAACAGGTCCGAAGCATTCCTTTCATCTTTACAACAAAAGCAGAAAATTACGAGCCAGAAAGGCAGAGTCTCTTGCTCAAGACAACAATCAGGTGGTGGTGGAGATGGGAATATGGTCTGCCAGCTTCCACCCCAGCGCCCCACCTTGGCCCCGCTTCTTCCAACACTTTTTTTTGTTTGTTTCTTTGTTTTGGAGGTGGGAGCATTTATGTATTTATTTTTAAAATTTTTATTTAATGTATTTTTTAAATTTACATCCAAGTTAGTTAGCATCCAACATGTTTTTTAAGTTTATTTATTTTTGAGAGAGAGAGAGACAGACAGACAGAGCATGAGTGGGGGAGGGGCAGAGAGAGGTGGACACAGAATCTGAAGCAGGCTCCAGGCTCTGAGCTGTCAGCATAGAGCCCGACGCGGGGCTCGAACTCACGGACTATGAGCTCACAGCTACCTCCAGCTACCCCACCTGGATGTCCCCCAGGCATCTGGAATGCAGACAGCCAAAACTGAGCTCATTACCCTCGTCCGGGTTGTCGGCTTTCTTTTTCTGTTTTCTCTTGCAGCAAATGGTGCCACTATTTGCTGATTCAATCAATCAATCAATCAATCAATCAATTAATATTTTTGGTGCCGCTATTTGTTATTCCATTACTCAGATTGGAAATCTGGGTGCCATTCTTGACTCCGGCCTCTCTCTCACCCATCATCACCAAAGCCTTCCAATCCCATCTCCTGCTCTCTCTCCATTCCATCCCTGTTCCCGTTACTGGCACTTCAGTCCAGGGACTCATCCTTTTCAGGTGCCTTACAGACTCCAGTCTCACTGCTCTCTGCTCAGTCTCGTCCCCAGCAGTCCTAAGCGTCACCTGCAGGCTGCAAGGTGCAAACTGGTCAAATATTCATTGAGGTCCTCTGCTCAATTGTAAGTGAATGACGATGAATGAGACAGACATGGCCAAGAGATGAGCAGAGCCAGGGTGACATGGACAGGTAAACGGGTAATTACAATAGATCATGGTAAATGTTATGACAGGGAAGAACGGAGTGAGGTAAGAACTTCAGAGAAAGACAGCCATGAACTTGGTGTGTTAAATGAGTGCCTCTGAGTGAGTACCCCTAATCCTGTGTGATCTCAATATCCACCTACCCCTGTGTCTTGTGGGCTGTACGTGAACTGCATATTGTGAGCGTGTCTGTGTACATGTGTGTGTCTGTTAGGATTGGATTCAGCTGTGAGTGGCAGATAACCAAAATAGTAGCGGCTTAAATAAGACAGAAGTGTCTTTTTTCTCGGACTTCAAGTCCAGACCTAAGTGGCCCCCAGGCTGGCGCTGTGTTTTTAAAACAAGGCTGCAGATTCCTCGACACTCCTTCCATCGAGAAGTTCTCCTTCAATCTGGGTGGGCTTGTGACTGGCCAACGGAGTAGGCAGAAGTGATGTCGTGTGACTTCTGAGGCTCAGTTACAAAAGGCCGTGGAGTGTCTGTCTTGATCCCTGGATCATTTGCTCTTGGAGCCCTGAGCTGTCATATAAGAAATCCAACTCTCCTGAGGCCATCATGCTGGAGAGGCCACAAGCTTGGCATCTGGTGGGTGCTCCAGCTGACAGCCCCAGCTGAGCCTTTCAGCTGTTCCTACCAAAATGCCAGACATGTGAACGGAGCCGTGTTGGACCCTTCAAGTCAACCCGTGCACCGACTGAAAACCGCCGGGCGACCTCGGTCAATGGCACAAGGGGGAAAAAAATTGCCCACCTGAGCCCGGCTTCGAAGTTGCTTCATATACATTAACCGGAACATAGTCACCCCTCCTGAAAAGAAGGCTGGGAAAGAGGTCTTTATTCTGGGTGGAAGTTGCCCAACTATAAATAAAAACTTCTATCACTATAGGAAAGATGCAATCTCATAGTAGGAGAAGGTTAGCAGTCTCTGTCACTGAGTGTGTGTGTGTGTGTGTGTGTGTGTGTGTGTGTGCGTGCACACACACACACACACACCCATATCCAGGAAGCAGCTGGGCTTGGAATGTTCAGCTTTGGTCCCACCTGACCTGTTGCCTTCCAGGGCCAGGCTGCTGGCACCTGTTTCCCCTAATACCTATTTCCTGGTACCTACCTTCAATCCTGGGTGGATGAGGGGACCTGGATAGGGCGGTGATTTCCCAGCATCCTCCAGACAAGAGGGAAGACAGGCAGGAGGTGGCTCCAGCCTGGAACACGGGGCAATGCTTCCGAGCCTGGCCTGGGGAGCCCATGCCAGGGGGGCCAAGACCTACAGTCTGGTCTTTTGGTACTTGGGAGTAACCTCCTTCCAAGCCAACTTCCTCCTTCTGCATAATGAAACCAGTTCACACCAACGTTCCATCACATCCTCACGCAGGACGTGCCTGTCGCACTTGTTCATGTACAACATTTCTCAGTGCTGGTGAAGGGGCAGCCTGAGTGACACTGGTCCTCCTCCTAGCGAGTCTTTAGGGTGCATCTGGACAATGTGTCTCAGTGGTTGCTGCACAGGCTTTGGAGTCAGAAAACTGGGTGAGAATCAGGCTCTCTACCTGTAAGCTGTGTGATCCTGGGGGCAAGGCTCTCTGAGGGTCAGTTTCCTTGTGTGTAAAATGGGGATAAGAAGAACTGCCTCGTAGGATTTTTATGATAATTAAGTGAAATAAGGATAGCACTTATCACGGTGCTTGACCCATAATAACTACTCTACATATAGTAGCTATTATTATTATTATTATTGTTTGTTTGTTTGTTTGTTTTTGCTATTACTACAACCAAGCCTTGTAAGACTAAAACATCTCTGCCCCCAGGGAAAGAAGAATTGGGAAAAAGAATAGTAATAAATTTGTACATGATTATTGACGTAAAAGTTTTAAGTTTTTATTTATTGATTTGAGAGAGAGAGAGAGAGAGAGAGAGAGAACCTGTGGAGGGGGGGCAGGGAGAATGGGACAGAGGATTCAAAGCAGGCTCTGTGCTGACAGCAGAGAGCCCGACATGGGGCTTGAACTCAAGAACCTCGAGATCATGACCTGAGTCAAAGTTGGATGCTTAACCAACTGAGCCACCCGGGTGCCCCTTGATGTAAATTTTTAGGCCCTTACCCATTTTTTTTTTCTACTGGCAGTTTAACACCTCATCCCCACCACTACCTTCTTTTCAAGGAGCTGGGTGTCCTGTGCTCATTGCCTCAGGGGATGATCCCTCCGAAATAAAGTTGCTTTCTGGGCTAACTCTCCAGAAACCTTGGCTTCATGGGGAATAGAAAGTCTTCTGAGCAGAGACTGGCAATTCGAGGAAAATATCCTAAGTGATAGCTGGGTGGGGTAAGTTTGTTTATTTTTAAAATTTGTTTCTTTATTTTGAGAGTGAGAGATAGAGCAAGCAAGTGGGGGAGGGGCAGAGAGAAGAGGGCAGAGAGAGAGAATCCCAGGCAGGTTCTGCACTATCAACTCAGAGCCTGACGCCGGGCTCGAACTCACGAACCATGAGATCATGATGTGAGCCAAAGTCAGACTCTTAACCAACTGAGTGGGTGGGGTAAGTTTAGGAGGGTGGGGCTCCCCCCAGAAACTAGAGAAGCTTCCTCCAGGCTGAGGGGAAGGGATGACTCTCTAGGTGGCCCAGTCCTGGCAAAAGGGACACTGTGGTGCAGTGGGGCTAGAGCCTGGGGAAGCAGAGAGGGAATAGCAGGATGGGGAGGTGGGGCAGATGGGAATTTGGCCCCCAGGGACCCTGGGCCCACAAGCCTGGCATGGATGTAGCAAGGAAAACCACCAGACAAGAAATAAAGGACATCCCAGCAGTTACCCATATGTAATCAGCCATACCAGTCAGGGGCAGATGACATAGAGGGCTGAGTGCACCCTTCCTTGCCCTGAGGCACCTTGACAAAATTCTGGTGCAGAGGAAGGGGGAACCGGAAACGGATTGGAATTGAACTGAGTTATGTAGTTTAATGCTGCTGTAAAATCCACATCTATTGCCCTTACCCTGCAGAGCCGTTCCTGCTGTCCTGTGTCAAGTACTTTACAGTTTATGACAGGAAGCTGTGCAGTTGGAGTCACCAAGGCCTGGGTTTGAATTCCAGCTGACTAACCCCTGCTAAATTACCTCACCTCCCCGCTCCTCAGTACAATGTAGGGATCCTTAATATCAACCTTGCAACGTTAGAGAGAAGTTACCATTGAGATAACGAATGGAAAATTCTTAGATGTCAAAGGGTGGAAACTGTCCAACATTTGTTGGTTCTGTTACACAAATGAGGACCAGAGAGGTAGAGTGAGTTGCCCAAAGTCACATAAGAAGTGAGAGCCTGGGGAGCACCAGACTGGAATGGTTTTCTGGAGAAGGGGGCTTTATCCTGGCAAAGCACTCCTTAAACTTCATCCCCACTCTTCCCCAGTACCCCCACCCCCCGCCAAGCTGGGGGAAAGGGGTTTCACTGGTAGGAATTTCTGCTTTGGAGATGGAATAGCCCCAGCTCCTGATTCATTCCTGCCAATGTCAGCCAAGCTGTCCCTGGGGGGGCCAGTGGTTTCCAGGCCAGGTCTCGCCTCACCCCTCCGTATGAATGAGGAGGTAGGACCCTCAGGGCATCCACACCTGGGGAGGGAATTTCTCCCCAATCTAGAAGGCCAGGCCCACCACTAGCTCCTGAATGTTGGAGGGTGAGGGGATTCTTGCTGCTTCTATTATGCTAAGCTCTGAATGAGGGATGCCCATTGTGTCCCCCAGATTATTCTGACTTCCTCCTGCAAGGCCCCAAGGCTGGGGATGAACAGCACTGTTCTGTGTGTTTCCTGGGTGTGCATCCCTGAGCAGGAAGCAGATTTCTTTTTGCTTCCATAGCCTGGTGACAATTATTCCTTTCCAGATTAAAGGGTGGTGGTCCTGGCTCTGGGGGGTCTCCAGAATCCAGAGCCATGATAGGAGGGATTTCAAATAGTCTGAAGGAATCCCTTGTTGACGGGGAGAAGGATAAGTCTCCAAAGCAGGCCTTTTCTTTCTTTTTCTTCTTTTTTAAATTTATTTATTTAAATTCAAGTTAGTTAACATACAGTGTAGTATTGGTTTCAGGAGTAGAACACTGTGATTCATCACTTACATATAACACCCAGTGCTCATCCCAACAAGTGCCCTCCTCAAGACCCATCACCCATTTAGTCCATCCCCCACCAACCTCCCTCCATCAACCCTTAGTTTGTTCTCTGTATTTAAGAGTCTCTTACGGTTTGCCTCCCTCTCGGTTTTTATCTTATTTTTCCTTCCCTTCCCCTATGTTCATCTGTTGTGTTTCTTAAATTCCAAGTATGAGTGAAATCATGTGACATTTGTCTTTCTTTGACTGACTTATTTTGCTTAGCACAATACACTCTAGTTCCATCCACTTTGTTGCAAATGGCAAGATTTCGTTCTTTTTGATCCCAAGTAACATTTCATTGTATATATATATCATTTCTTCTCTATCTATTCATCCGTCGATGGACATTTGGGCTCTTTCGATAATTTGGCTGTTGTTGATAGTGCTGCTATAAACACTGGGGTGCATGTGCCCCTTTGAATCAGCATTTTTGTACCCTTTAGATAAATACCTAGGAGTGCAATTGCTGGGTTGTAGGGTAGTTCTATTTTCCAACTTAAAAAAAAATTTTTTTAATGTTTATTCATTTTTGAGAGAGAGAGAGCATGAGTGGGGAGACACAGAATCTGAAGCAGGCTCCAAGCTCTGAGGTGTCAGCACAGAGCCTGACGCGGGGCTCTAACTCATGAACTGCGAGATCATGACCTGAGTCGAAGTCGGACGCTCAACGTACTGAGCCCCCCAGGCGCCCCTATTTTCCAACTTTTTGAGGAAACTCCATACTATTTTCTAGAGTGGCTGCACCAGTTTGCATTGCCACCAACAGTGTAAAAGTATTCCCCTTTCTCCACATCCTTGCCAACATATATTGTTTCTGGAATTGTTAATTTTTCCTTTTTTTGTTAAATTTATTTTTGAGAGAGAGAGAGAGAGAGAGAGAGAGAGAGAGAGAGAGAAAGCACAGTGAAAAAGGGACAGGGGGGGGGGGGACAGAGGATCCAAAGCAGGCTCCGCACTGATAGCAGAGAACCTGACATGGGGCTTGAACTCTTGAACCTGGAGATCATGACCTGAGCTGAAGTCGGGTGCTCAATCAAGAGCCACCCAATCGCTTCTTAGCCTTTTGGCTAAGATTAAGTGTAGTAAGAGCCGCCCAGGCACCCCTCCTGAGTTGTTAATTTTAGCCATTCTGACAGGTGTGAGGTGGTATCTCATGGTTTTGATTTATATTTCTCTGGTGAGGAGTGATACTGAGCATCTTTTCACGTGTCTGTTAGCCGTTTGGATGTCTTCTTTGAAAAAGTGTCTCTTTATGTCTTCTGCCCACTTCACTGGATGATTTGTTTTTTGGGTGTTGAGTTTGGTAAGATTTTTATAGATTTCGGATACTAACCCTTTATCTGATATGTCATTTGCAAATATCTTCTCCCATTCTGTTGGCTGCCTTTTAGTTTTGTTCATTGTTTCCTTCACTCTGCAGAAGCTTTTTATCTTGATGAGGTCCCAATAGCTCATTTTTTCTTTTATTTCCCTTGCCTTTGGAGACATGTCAAGTAAGAAGTTGCTGTGGCCAAGGTCAAAGAGGTTGCTGCCTGTTTTCTCTTGTAGGATTTTGATGGTTTCCTGTCTCACATTTAGGTCTTTCATCCATTTTGAACTTATTTTTGTGTATGGTGTAAGAAAGTGGTCCAGGTTCATTCTTCTGCATGTCGCTGTCCAGTTTTCCCAGCACCACTTGCTGAAGAGACTGTCTTTATTCCATTGGATATTCTTTCCTGCTTTGTCAAAGATTAGTTGGGCATACATTTGTGGATCCATTTGTGGGTTCTCTATTCTGTTCCACTGATCTATGTCTAGTTTGTGTGTGTGTGTGTGTGTGTGTGTGTGTGCTGGTACCATACTGTCTTGATAACTACAGCTTTGTAATACAGCTTAAAGTCCAGAATTGTGATGCTTCCAGCTTTGTTTGGTTTTCCTTTTCAATATTACTTTGGCTATTTGGGGTCTTTTCTGGTTCCATACAAATTTTAGAATTGTTTGTTCTCTTCTGTGAAGAATGCTGGTGTTATTTTGACAGGGATTGCATTGAATGTGTAGATTGCTTTGGGTAATATAGACATTTTAACGATATTTTTTCTTCCAATCCATGAGCATGGAATGTTTTTCCATTTCTTTGTGTCTTCTTCAATTTCTTTCATAAGCTGTCTATAGTTTTCAGTATACAGATCTTTTACCTCCTTGGTTAGGTTTATTCCTAGGTATCTTATGGTTTTTTGCAATTGTAAATGAGATCAATTCCTTGATTTCTCTTTCTGCTGCCTTATTATTGGTGTATAGATATGCAACTGATTTCTGTACATTGATTTTATATCCTGTGACTTTGCTGAATTCATGGATCAGTTCTAGCAGTTTTTTGGTGGAGTGTTTTGGGTTTTCCATGTAAAGTATCATGTCATCTGCAAAGAGTGAAAGTTTGACTTTCTCCTTGCTGATTTGTATGCCTTTTATTTCTTTTTGTTATCTGATTGCTGAGGCTAGAACTTCCAGTACTATGTTGAACATCAGTGGTGAGAGTGGACATCCCTGTTATCTTCCTGACCTTAGGGGGAAAGCTCTCAGTTTCTCCCCATTGATCTTTCATATATGGCCTCTATGATGTTGAAGTAAGTTCCTTCTGTCCCTACTTTCTTAAGGGTTTTTATCAAGAAAGGATGCTGTATTTTGTCAAATGCTTTTTCTGCATCTATTGAGAGGATCATATGATTGTTATCCTTTCTTTTACTAATGTGGTGAATCACACTGATTGATTTGTGAATATTGAACCAGCCCTGCAGCCCAGGGATGAATCCCACTTGATTATGGTGAATAATTCTTTTAATGTACCGTTGAATTTGATTTGCTAGTATCTTGTTGAGAATTTTTGCATCCAGTTTCATCAGGGATATTGGCCTGTAATTCTCCTTTTTACTTGGGTCTTTAGTTTTGGAATCAAGGTAATGCTGGCTTCATAGAATGAGTATGGCAGCTTTCCTTCCATTTCTATTTTTTTAATATTAAATTTTTTTAATGTTTATTTAATTTGAGAGAGTATGAGTGGGGAGGGGCAGAAAGAGAAGAGGACAGAGGATCCCAAGCAGCCTCTGCACTGACAACAGTGAGCCCGATATGGGGCTTGAACTCATGAGCCATGAGATCTTGATCTAAGCTGAAATTGGATGCTCAACTGACTGAGTCACCCAGGTGCCCCTCCAATTTTATTTTTTGGAACAGTTTGGGAAGAATAGGTATTAACTCTGCTTTAAATGCCTGGTAGAATTCCCCTGGGAAGCCATCTGGCCCAGGACTCTTGTTTGTTGGGAGATTTTTGATAACTGATTCAATTTCTTTGCTGGTTATGGGACTGTTCAAATTTTCTATTTCTTCCTATTTCAATTTTGGTAGTACATGAGTTTCTAGGAATTTGTCCATTTCTTCCAGATTGCCCAGTGTGTTGGCATATAATTTTTCATAGTATTCTTTTATAATTGTTTGTGTTTCTGTAATGTTGATTGTGATCTCTCCTCTTTCATTTGTGATTTTACCTATTTGGGTCCTCTCTATTTTCTTTTTGATAAGTCTGGCTAGAGGTTTATCAATTTTGTTTATTCTTTCAAAGAACCAGAATTTAATTTCATTGATCTGTTCTACTGTTCTTGTTTGTTTGTTTCTATATCATTTATTTCTGCTCTAATCTTTATTATTTCACTTCTTCTGCTGGCTTGAGGCTTTATTTGCTGCTCCTTTTCTAGCTCCTTTAGGTATAAAGTTAGGCTATGTATTTGGGACCTTTCTTTCTTCTTGAGATAGGTCTGAATTGCAATGTGCTTTCCTCTTAGGGCTGCCTTTGCTACATCCCAAAGGGCTTGGACTGTCATGTTTTCATTTTTACTTGCTTCCATGTATTGTTTTATTTCTTCTTTAATTTCCTGGTTAATCCATTCATTCTTTAGTAGGATCTTTTAAATGTTTTTATTTTGAGAGAGAGAGAGAGAGAGTGTGTGTGTAAGCAAGGGAGGGGCAGAGAGATAGGGAGACACAGAATCTAAAGCAGGCTCCAGGCTCTGAGCAGTCAGCACAGAGCCCGACACGGGGCTCGAACTCATGAACTGTGAGATCATGACCTGAGCCAAAGCCGAAGCTTAACTGACTGAACCATCCAGGTGCCCCATAGTAGGATGTTTTTTAACCTCTATGTACTTGAGGGCTTTCCAAATTTTTTCTTGTGGTTGATTTCAAGTTTCATAGTGTCGTGATCTGAAAATATGCATGATATGTTCTTGATCTTTTTGTACCTGTTGAGGGTTGATTTGTGACCCAGTATGTGATCTATTCTAGAGAATGTTCCATGCGTCCTCAGGAAGAATGTGTATTCTCCTGCTTTAGGATGAAATGTTCTGAATATATCTGTTAAGTCCACCCGGTCCAATGTGTCATTCAAGACCGTTGTTTCCATGTTGATTTTCAGCTTAGGTGATCTGTCCATTGTTATAAGTGGGGTATTAAAGTCTCCTGCTATTATGGTATTATTATCAATGAATTTCTTTATGTTTGTGATTGATTTATATATTTGAGTGCTCTCAAGTTGAGGGCATAAATATTTACAGTTGTTAGATCTTCTTGATGGATAGACCCCTTAATTATGATATAATGTCTTTCTTCATCTCTTATTTTGGTTTTTGTTTTAAAATTGAGTTTGTCTCAGGGCGCCTGGGTGGCTCAGTTGGTTGAGCATCCAATTTCAGCTCGGGTCATGATCTCGTGGTTTGTGGGTTCGAGCCCTGTGCCAGGCTTTGCACAGACAGTGCGGAGCCTGCTTCAGATTCTCTGTCTCCCTCTCTGCTTCTCCCCGGCTCGTGCTCTCTCAAAAATGAATAAATGTTTTTTAAAAAATTTAATTGAGTTTGTCTGATATAAGTATGTCTACCCTGACTTTCTTTTGACATCCATTAGCATGATAGAGCATTCTCCATCCCCTCACTTTCAATCTGCAGGTGTGTTTAAGTCTAAAACAAGTCTCTTATAGACAGCATATAGACGGATCTTGTTTTTTGAATCCATTTAGATACCCTATATCTTTTGATTGGACCATTTAGTCCATTTACATCCTGAGTGATTATCGAAAGATATGAATTTAATGCTATTGTGTTATCTGTAGAGTTGGTGTTTCTGGTGATATTCTCTGGTCTTTGTAGTCTTTGTTGCTTTTTTTTTTTTTTTTTTTTTTTTCCTCCACTCAGACATTTCCCCTTAAAATTTCTTGCAGGCTGGTTTTGTCACAAACTCCTTTAGTTTTTGTTTGTCTGGGAAACTCTTTATCTCTCTTTCTATTCTGAATGACAGCCTTGCTGGATAAAGAATTCTTGGCAGCATATTTTTCCCATTCAGCACGTTGGATATCTCCTGCTACTCCCTTCTGGCCTGCCAAGTTTCAGTGGACAGGTCTCTGCTGCTAACCTTATGTGTCTACCCTTGTAGGTTAACCTTTTGTCCCTAGCTGCTTTCAGAATTCCCTCTTTATCTTTGTATTTTGCAAGTTTCACTATGCTATGCCATGGCATTAACCTGTTTTTGTCAATTTCGAGGGGAGTTCTCTGTGCCTCTTGGACTTGAATGTGTTTCCTCCCCCAGATTAGGGAAGTTCTCAGCTATAATTTGTTCAAATAGATGTTATGCCCCTTTTTCCCGCAGAGCAGACCTTTTCTATAGGACTGATTCAATGGTATTACCCCCCTGGAATCAGAGAGATGTACAGGCTTTTCTCCTGTGTTTTTCCACCCCTAAACCATGCTCGTGTCTCCTTTAGGGGCAGCACAGCAAAAAGGGCACAAGCTTTGGGGGCAACAGACCTAGACTGATATCCTGGCTCTGTGGTTCAGTTTTCTCATTTGCAGAATGGGGATAATCACATCTCCCTTTATGAGCTGTTGGGAAGAAGGACTCAAGTATGAATGTGTGTGAATGGCCTGACATGGGACAGGTAGTTGCTGCCCCTCCTTTCCTGGAAGGAGGGTAGATTCTGAGAGATTTTCTGTTGGTTGAGGGACTCCTGGGGGCCCATCCTGGGACTATGTGGCACAGGAATTTGGGGAGAAACAGAAGAGAAATGTACTACCTATTTATTTATTTATTTATTTATCTTAATATTTATTTTTGAGAGAGAGAGAGAGACAGAGTGCAAGGGGCAGAGAGAGAGAGGGAGACACAGATTTTGAAGAAGGCTCCAGGCTCCGAGCTGTCAGCACAGAGCCCAACGTGGGGATTGAACTCAGGAACTGCGAGATCATGACCTGAGCCAAAGTCGGACGCTTAACCGACTGAACCACCCAGGCACCCCCGTTACTGTCTTTTTAGTCCAGAAACTTTAGAGTAGGAGTGCCAACATGGATGCAAACAGGCAGCAGCGTGCTGGCAAATGTTCAAAAACTGGCTCTCTGGAAAGATGTATACATGCATAGTTTATTACACTTTTTTTATTTGAATAAAGAATGTGTAGCACATAACTTACAGCTAATAATAAAAATATAATAACCTTTCATGTAAGTTCCATAGAGCCAATTAATATCTACAAAATGCTTTCATTGGTTTTTGAGGATCCCTGCATCAGAAACCAACATTAGGGGAGCCTGGGTGGCTTAGTCGGTTAAGCATCTGACTTCGGCTCAGGTCACGATTTCGCAGTTTGTGGGTTGAAACTCCTCATCAGGCTCTCTGCTGATAGATCAGAGCCTGCTTTGGATTCTGTGTCTTCCTCTCTCTCTCTCCTCCTCCCCTGCTCATGCTCTCTCTCTCAAAGATAAATAAACATTAAAAAATTAAAAAAAAAAAAAAAAGGAAAGAAAGAAAACCAACCTTAGGCCACAGATGATAAGTATAGTTTTGACATGAAAGTTGGTTAATTTTTTTTTCAAGATTTGATTTTTAAGTAATCTCTACACCCAGTGTGGGGCTCAAACTCATGACCCCATGATCAAGAGTTGCAGGCTCCACTGACTGAGACAGCCAGGTGCCCCTGGTTGACGTTTTTAAGTTAAGGCATAAGATGAAAGCAGAACAGTGAAGGTTCTTGTCTGAACTTCAGGCATTAGTCAGTGATTTCGTCAGTCAATTTCTTTGCTGAATTGCGTTGTAGTTGTCAAATACTGGAAGGCGATTTCCCCAGATTGTCGTGCTTTTCACAATGTAACTGCTATAGACATGACGCACTATCGGGTTTAATCTGCATTATTAACATTTTCTCCTTCACTACCTCAGGTCTAGACCATCAACCAAACAACAGAGCAAGCCCTGTTTTGCAGCATTTGCTGACTTCTGCGGTGGGACCAGTGTGACATAACTGAACACAGAGTTCAGACGGGACATGCCGCAGCACACCAATCCAAATGCGCGTTTCTACCATATGGTGCAACGGCTGTATATAACCTCAAGAGCACAGATGATAGTAACACGGGGTAAAATAATTAGGAAATTGGGGGTGCAGCTGGGTGGCTCGGTTGAGCATCCAATTTCAGCTCAGGCCATGATCTCATGATTCAGGACTTTGAGCCCCAAGTTGGGCTCTGTGCTGACAGCTGGGAGCCTGGATCCTACTTCAGATGCTGTCTCCCTCTCTCTCTGCCCCACCCACCCCTGCCTCCCACTCTCTCTCTCTCTCTCTCTCTCTCTCTCTCAAAAGTAAATAAATATTAAAAGAAAATAATTAGGAAATTGGGAGTTTTGTTTTGGATATAATCTATTTAATTATTGTAAAAAAAATTTTTTAAAGCGGGGGGGGGGGCGGGGGTGCCTGGGTGGCTCAGTTGGTTAAGTGTCAGATGTCGGCTCAGGTCATGATATCGCGGTCCGTGAGTTCAAGCCCCGCGTCGGGCTCTGTGCTGACAGCTCAGAGCCTGGAGCCTGTTTCGGATTCTGTGTCTCCCTCTCTCTCTGACCCTCCCCCGTTCATGCTCTCTCTCTCTGTCTCAAAAATAAATAAATGTTAAAAAAAAATTGGCAACAAATCAAGACACTTTAAAAAATACAGAGCTAGCCAAACAAAACACATTTAGGTGAAAATTCAGCCTATGGGCTTTCATTTGTGACCTGTACCTTCACAATGTGCCTCATGGGCTGTCCTTTTGGGAACCCCGTGAGCAGGGCCAGGAAGGGAGAGTGAGGTGAGTGAGGCACTAGCCCCAGGCACAAAATTTAAGAGATGATGAAACAGCCAGTAATCAAGCTAAAGAATATCTTAATGCAATGTTTTAAAAATTAAAACTAATGCCAAAAAAAGTCTATGTTGAACAAAATAACGTGTTCTGTAAAGGCAGGTAAGTAACAGTGTTGTGCCCGGCCACCTTGGAGCCTGAGACAAAAGAAAAGGTCCGTAATATTGATGTGGGACCGGAGGAACTTAAGGAAGCTTCTATTGGTTCCTCTCTCTGGCTCTGTGTTCTGGGGCTCTAGGGAGGGTGGGGATACTCTGGGATTTGGAGCTGAAAGTATTTCCAGGCCTTGGCTTTTCTTGCAGGTTTCTATGATCTGTGTGGCTTCAAGGAAGGCCCAGAGAAGTCTCCCTAACGGTCTACCTCAACCCCAGAAGATCTGAGCTCAATGGAGGAGCAGGACCTGATTGGCATAAGGCCTGTGGCTGCTGAAAACCTGAGGATGCACTACTCCTGCCCCTGCAAGGTCTTTGCTGCATGACCTTGGTGCCTGGCTGGAGCGCATCTCAATTTCCTATGATACAGGGGGTCTACGGTCTTCTCCCTGACTGCTAGCCAGTCACAGCACCTTGTTTATCCCTTTTGGAGTTTTTCCTTTTTGGATCCTAGAATCTCCATGTCAACTCCTTCATCCTCTGCCTCCAAGCAGGCAAATACTCTGCTTACCTTAGACCAGTGGTTCTCAACAGGGGGGGGGGGGGGGCAGTTTTGTCCTCCAGAGGACATTTGGCAATGGAGACATCTTTTTAAATGTTTGTTTACTTACTATTTATTTATTTATTTATTTACTGGGAAGCGGGGTGGAGAGAGGGGGAAAGAATCCTAAGCAGGCTCCATTTAGGAGCTCTGTCGGTGCAGAGCCCGACGCGGGGCTCGATCCCACAACCTGTGAGATTGTGACCTGAGCCGAAATCAAGAGTCAGACACCCAATCAACTGAGCCACCAAGGCACCAACCCTCCCAAATTTTTTAAATGTTTGTTTATTTATTTTTTAGAGAGAGGGAGAGAGAGTGTGCGACAATGGAGACATTTTTGATTGTCATGACTAGGGCAGTTGGATGCCCATGGCATCTAGTGAATAGAGGCCAGAGAGGTTGCTAAACCTCCTACAATGCACAGCACGGTCCCCGATAATGTAGAATTATCCTGTCCAAAATGTCATTGCTGAGGTTGAGAAATCCTGGCCTGCACAGAGAGATCTCTGCTCCATTTTCAAGCTCTCCCGAGAGACTACATTTTCATCCATTGCCTAAAAGCCCTGGCAACCAGAAACATCTCACTTCATTCACCCATATTGTTATTGGGAAACTATTTCCCCCCTCTAGCTTTTAAGGGAGATAGAAAATAAGTTTCTCAGTCCCCACACTCTTCTTGGGCTGGCTGGCATTCCCCACCCCCCCTCATTATTTCTATGTCTCATTGATTTCTTTCTCTTCCACCCTTCTCCCGCCAGGGTTCAAACCAAAGGGATGGAGCTCAGTTCTCATCTCTTGGATTTGAAGATGGGAGGACAGATGGTTTCCTCTTGCTACCAAATCCTGACTATGCTGTCAACAGAAGACACTTTCCAGACACTTCTGTCTCCCAGGTGCCTCCTCCTGACTGAGGAGGCAGACATTTGCCAGTTGCATGGCAGCACCTACTTCCTGGAGGGAGTTTGAATAGCCTGACTAGGAGTTTCCAGTATCTTCTTCTATTTTTTTTTTTTACATTTATTTATTTTTTAAACTTTTTTTTTTAATGTTTATTTATTTTTGAGACAGAGAGAGACAGAGCATGAACAGGGGAGGGTCAGAGAGAGAGACACACAGAATCCGAAACAGTCTCCAGGCTCTGAGCTGTCAGCACAGAGCCCGACGCGGGGCTCGAACTCACAGACCGCGAGATCATGACCTGAGCTGAAGTCGGCCGCTTAACCGACTGAGCCACCCAGGCGCCCCTATATTTATTTATTTTTGAGACACAGAGAGAG
The DNA here is from genome assembly GCF_024362965.1 of Panthera pardus. Classification (NCBI taxonomy): domain Eukaryota; kingdom Metazoa; phylum Chordata; class Mammalia; order Carnivora; family Felidae; genus Panthera; species Panthera pardus. The sequence goes on from NW_026526876.1 coordinate 57,742,027, forward strand.
ACACAGCATGAGCAGGGGAGGGGCAGAGAGAGAGGGAGACACAGAATCCGAAGTAGGCTCCAGGCTCTGAGCTGTCAGCACAGAGCCCGACTCGGGGCTCGAACCCATGAACCGTGAGATCATGACCTGAGCCAAACTCGGTCTCTCAACTGACTGAGCCACCCAGGTGCCCTGTATCTTCTTCTATTTATACTGAGTACCTACCAGGTGACAGGTACTAAGTAAGGGTGTTTTAGCTCCCTTTGTTTATGTAATTTTTTTAAGTTTATTTATTTATTTTGAGAGAGAGAGAGAGTGAGCATGAGCAGGGGAAGGGCAGAGAGAGAGAGAGAGAGAGAGATAGAATCCCAAGCAGGCTCTGCATTGACAGCTTGGAGCCCGATGAGGGGCTTAAACTCACCAACTACTAAATCATGACCTGAGTTAAAACCAAGAGTCAGATGCTTAACCGGCTGAGTCACCCAGGCGTCCAGAGATCTAAATATTTTTGTGGTAAAATATAACATACAGTTTACCATTTTAACCATTTTGAAGTTTACACTTCAGTGGCATTAAGTATATTCACAATGTTGTGCAACCAGCACGGCTGTCCGTTTCCAGAACATTTTCTTGATCCCACACAGTAACTCTGTACCCATTAAACAATAATTCCCCATTCATCCCCCCCCCTCGGCCCTGGAATCCATTCTGATTTCTGCCTCTGGGAATTTTGGGCAAGCAGCTTTTTATTTTTATTTGTTTATATTGAAAATTTTTATTTATTTTGAGAGAGAGAGAGAGAGAGCATGAGTGGAGGGGCAGAGAGATAGAGAGAGACAGAAAATCCCAAGCAGACTCTGAGCTGTCAGCACAGATTCCGCTTTGGGGCTCATATTCACAACCCATGAATTCATGACCTGAGCTGAAAGCAAGAGTCAGATGCTTAACTGACTGAGCCAGCCAGGTGCCCCATGCAGCTTTTTGAATATATAATCTACCAAGCATCACTATGTCTCTGCAATTCCGTAATCTGCAATCTCTACTTCACAGATGGGAGGACTGCCCCCGAAGGTAAGTAAACTGCATCACACTCGCGTAATTAGCAAACGACAGAGACAGGATTTAAACCCAGACCTCGCTCTCATTCATCCAATAAACGTATATCAAGCACCTAATTCGTGTTGAGCATAGGAGCAGTGACAAATAAGATATTGTCCCTGTCACCAAATGATTCCCATCTAGTAATTGAGGTAAGTTTTTATGTAAATAAATGTGATTTTATGTAAATAAATGGAAATGACAGACATTATGTACAGCAGTCAATGCACTGAGTATGAGACCAGAGTGTAGTCAGTCCTTCCCGGGATAAGGTCAGGTAAATTTCTTAGTGAAGGTACTGCTTGAGCTGAATGTTGAAAGATAAGAATTAGCTGGAAGGGCAGTGGGGCTGGAGAGGCAGAAGAAACACGGTGAGTAATTGCTCAGAAGCATGAAGCTGCCTGGATGTGTTAGATTTCCAGGAATTCTGAGGGCTGAAGGGTAGGAAGGGCCCAGATGGGGTTGGAGGTGTAGACAAAGGCCTTATCAGGGAGGGTCTATGCCATCCCAGGGGGGGCGGGCTTTATCCTGAGGGCAATGGGTGGCTTGGAGGGTTTTAAGCAGGGAAATGAAATGACCATTTAGAAATGCAGCCATTGAGTGGGTAGACCAGAGGGCCAAAACTGGAGGCAGAGAGGATTCCCTAGGACTATAACAATTCTGGGGAGAGAAAAAGTCCAGATAAAGTCTGGACTAAGGCTATGCCATGGACTAATGAGAAGGCAATGGATGTGGGAGATATTAAGGAGGTAGCTTTTAGGGGATTCAGTCAGCAGTTAGAAGTGGATAGGAGGGGTGCCTGGGTGGCTCAGTTGGTTGAGAATTTGACTCCTGATTTCAGCTCAGGTCATGATCCCAGACTTGTGGGATTGAGCCCACCTCAGGCTCCACGCTCAGCGCAGGGCCTGCTTGAGATTCTCTCTCCCTTTCCCTCTGCCCCTCCCTAACTCGTGTCCTCTCTCTCTCTCTCAAGTTAAAAAAAAAAGAAAAGAAAAAAAATTAAGTGGATAGGAAGCAAAAGGGAGGAATTATGGGTAACAACCAGGATTCTGACTTGGGTAATGGTGCTATTCACCAAGACAGGAAGAAGAGTAGGTTTGGGAGAAAGATAAAGATACCTAACATTCCCAGCACCTGGCCGGCTCAGTCCATAGAGCATGAAGCTATTGATCTCAGAGTTGTGAGTTTGAGCCCCACGTTGGGTGTAGAGATTATTCAAAAATAAAATCTTAAACACACACACACACACACACACACATGCACACACACACACACACAATGTAATACTCATGAAACAATATGCACCAAACACTTCTCTTAGTCCTTTGCATGTATTAACTCAGATAACCCATACTACTCCATGAGGTAAATACTGTTACTGTCTCCATTATGCAAATGAGGAAACAGAAGCAGAGAGAGATTAAGCAACTTGCCCAAGATCACACAGTTCTGGGGACATCTAAATCCAAAACAGTGCTGTGGCCACAATACCACTCCTTCCCAAGGGAACAAGTTGAATCCAGACATGCTGAGTTGGAGATGCTTGTGGCTATTCTAAGAGACCACTTCCTCCAGGATCAGCAAGAGGTTGAACTTACCTCCAGGAGAGTTGAGGAACAGGCAAGTTGACCAGCCAGGGAGATAAGAATCAGGAGGGTCTGGTTCTTTGAAAGTTAAGGGGAGGCGGGGGCAGGGGGGGAGGGGGTGTTCCAGTGGCAGCTCCAGGAATCTGTTTAGGAGGAGATTAGGGAAGTCAATCAAGTCAGTGGCAAAGGCTGGGGTCCTGTCTTGACCCTGGGTTTACACCATAAGCATGCCACTGCTCTATTTAGGTTGTATATGTATTTGGGAGGCTGAAAGAGGGTGCTGACGGAGGTAGTGGGTGTAAATGCCCCCCAAACTATGCCTTGGAAATATTTGCAGTAATTCCTGAGATCAGAAGCAACAGAAATATAGGGGCGCTTGGGTGGTTCAGTATTTTAAGCGTCCAATTCTTGATTTCGGCTCAGGTCATGATCTCACAGTTCATGGGTTTGCGCCCTGCTTCGGGCTCTTCGGGGAGCCTGCTTGGGATTCTTGCTCTCTCCTCCTCTCTGTTCCTCCCCACTTGTGCTCTCTCTCTCTCAAAATAAAGAAATAAACTTTAAAAAGAAATTAAAAGAAAAAAAAGAAGTAACAGAAATGTAAACTGAGATGAGATATTTGCAACACGATGCCTTTAAGGAACATCCATTGGGCAAGGCCAGGGGCTGTAAGACCTCTCTCTTCCAAACCCTGGCATGGTGACCAAAAGTCATAGGTCACCCTGGAACCTGGAGAAAAAGCAACCTAAGCCAAGAATAGTCTGCTGTAGCACCTTGGGGGAAACATGCCTCGTGCTACGTAGGTCTGAAAAAAATGTCCTGGAAGGTTCAAAAGCCCATTTAGTTAGGAACCTTTCAGCGGAAGCCCGATTGCAGCGTAAGCGTGCAGATGGTCTTGGTTAATGTGGGGTTGCATCAGGGCTCCTTGTGAGAGTCGCTGCTTCCGTCCCTTCTTCCTCGGTGTCCTTTTCTCTGCCAGCTCGTCTTCTTGTCCTTGTCAGGCAGCGAGTGGCACGCCTGGGCGGCAGGCACAGATGGAACCGGAGCTCTCTGCTGTGATCCAGAAATAGTCATGCAAATGTCTGGCTGCTGGGGCTCTATGTCTTCACCCCTTTCCTTCCCTATTCCTAGCCCGACATCAATTAATTGTCTAAGGTGGCTCATTGGCCCCCTGGCCACAGGGACCCAGGCTGTGGCTCCTGGGGTGTTCTCACTTCCTAGAGGGACAGTTCTTGGTGGCAGAGAGGAATCTCCCCAAATGCCTTGGGGCTGCAGCCCAGACTCCAACGCTGAGGTCAGACAGGGTTATCTCCATCTCCGTTGTCACAATGTGCTGAGGACCTTTTGTGGGGCTGGCCCTCCTGGTGGGGCCATACCGTCTGTTTAGGTTTGATGTTCCTTAGTTTCACTGACATTCCTACCCCTGGCCCACTAGCACTGACCTCGGTGTTTCCAGGGCCAGGGAGAAGATGATGTACTTGAACTTCAAGTTCAGGGTGGGGGTGGGATACTTCCTCCTGAACCCGGTGGAGCTGCACCACTTGGGCTCCTTCCCCTGTTTGTGGCCCAGCAGCTGCCACTACTGGGGGTGGCCTGCCCGTCCTCCCCTGCTCTACTCTGATGAGGACAGGACTGGGCTCCATGTTTCCTCCAGCCGGTCGGTGCCTGGACAGTTCAGGCCCCAGCACAGACCTCTGCCCAACAGTGAGTGACACCTGGCTCAAGGTAGCAGCAGAGACCTGAGATCTTACTGGGAAGGGCCACCTGGTGAAAAATCCTGCCATTGACGTACCTCTCCTGCTTGATCCTTGAGGGTGGGGAATGTGGAGGGAAGTGGGGAACCGTGCTTCCTCCTGAAGGCATTACCTCAATAGACACAGTATAATGAAGGGATCAGGAGCAAGGTGACTGGAGGCAGGCTGCCCAAGTTCGAATCCCAGCTCTGCCATTGCCGTGTAATTTTGGATGAGTTGCTTAACCCCTCTGTGCCTCAGTTCCTTTACCTGGAAAATGGGAATAATAATAGATCCTGCCTTGTAAGAACGCTGTGAGGATGAGATGAATTTATACATGTAAAGGGCTTAGTAGTAGTAGAGAGTCATAGGGAACATCGGCTGCCATGTTAACCTTAGCTGTCTAGGGCATTGCTTGCTGCCCGGTCCACCCAGAACTGGATGAATGGGCAACTCCTCCCTCACCTGCTCCTACAGCTGTTGGTAGCTGTGTCCCCACATGAGTCTTTTCTTCTGTGTCTCTCCTATACCTGTCCCCTCCTGCTGGTCCCGACAACATCCTTCTGGCACAGACTTGCATACTCATTGCCCTGCTACTGCTGAATGTGCCTGCGCTGCCCCCTCCCTCCATTGCAACCCGTACGTGATTACCACCTGAAGCTCCTGAGCTTGGCATCCAGCGCCTTCCATGAGCCAGCCCAGACCTCCCTTTCCAACCTTGTCATTCACCCTTTCCCAGGCCAGCCACATCAGGACCTGTGCCCCAGACCTGCACCAGATCCCTCCCACCCTCTGCCCCTCCTGGGCAGCTCCGACCTGGTAGGCTTCAGAGCCAGCTCAGCTATGTGACCTTGGGCAAGCTGCTTGGTGTTTTGAAGTTCAATTTCCTTCCGTATAAAAAAAAAGGACTAATAGGGGTGCCTGGGTGGCTCAGTCGGTTGAGCATCCGACTCTTGCTTTCGGCTCAGGTCATGATCCCAGGGCCGTGGGATGGAGCCCCGTGTTGGGCTCCTTGCTGAGCGTGGAACCTGCTTAACATTCTCTTTCTCTCTCTCTCTCTCTCAAAACAAAAGGGACTAATAATACCTACGTACTAGGTTGTTGTGAGGATTCAACGAGACAATATAAATAAAGTACTGGGCGCACAATGTCCCTCAGCAAGCAGTGGATGCTGTGATTATCATAAATTCTACAATTATGGACTCAAACCCTACCTTCTTTCTATGAAGCCTTCCTCAACCCCGCCTCTGTTTTGTTTTGTTTTTTGCTCCTCTGAGCCTCCTCGGAGACTCCGTCTGATACTTAGTCATGCACTGTTTTGTGACTTCCCTTTACTGCCGCCTGGAGCTGTTATTTAAATCCATCCTGCTGCAACTTTGCAAGTGTCTCCAGCTGGGCTTTGCACCTCCGTGGCAGACAGGATAGCAATGGGGTGCTTTGTATGGAATGGGGGCTCACTCATACACACTGATTTAATTTTGTTTTGATCTTTAGGACAGAATGAGGCGTGGGTCCAGACAGGGCGTGTCGGAAAACCAGGAGAGATGGGCCTTCCTCCACCTCCCTCCACAACTTGGGCCAATCTTAACAATCCTTCAATAGCTAAGTTCTTCCCAAGGTCTAATTAGAGTCCTGCTTGCTGTAGTGGAAGCTGTTTTCCTCAGGCCTCGGGCTATTGATGCCTAGGTCCTGAGAGGAGAGGTAGCCAATAGCCTTTTGGGCGATGCAGAGAAGCCTGGGTTCTATCCTATAGGCCAGGGCTCAGCAAACTATAGCCCTCGGGCCCCAATCTGGCTCACCACCTGTTTTTATAAATAAATTTGTATTGGAACACAGTCATACCTATTTGTCTTTATATCGTCTGTGGCTGCTTTTGTGCTATAGTCGTGGAGTTGAGCAGGTGAGGGTAAAGCCTAAAATATCCGCTATCAGGCCCTTCACAGAAAAAGTTTGCTGGTCCCTGTGCTAGGCCATCATTGGGAGCCTTTGAAGAATTCCAAGCCAGGGAGGGAGTGACAGGATCGTATGTGTATTTTAGAAGGATCCTTCTGGCAGCCAGGCATATGGAAGACAGGTTGGAATGAGAAAGCTGTTGCAATTGTCCAGACGACAGCTGACGAGGCCTGAACTAAGACGAAGGCAGTGGAGGTAAACAGTGCAGATTGGAAAGCTATTTGTGGAGTAGATCTGGATGCCTGAGTGGATGGGGGCAGAGGGAGGAGGAGGCAAGGAGAACGCACTGTTGGCTCCCCTACCAAGGATTAGGGTCATCAGCTGAACGGAGGAGTCATCGAGGAAGGTTGTACATCTGGCTCTGGACATGATTCATTTGGGATATTTGCACGAGATGGTGAAAGCTCCAGGCTAGCCTCTAGAGTGATGTCTGCCGTGGACATTTGAGACTTATCTGTTGTGTGGGAGTGTTTATTGTGGTAAAATATGAATAACATAACATTTACCATTTTAACCATTATAAAAATTTTTTTCTTTAATGTTTATTTATTTTGGAGAGAGAGAGAGAGAGAGTCAGAGAGAGACAGAGCATGAGTGGGAGAGGGGCAGAGAGAGAGAGGGAGGCACAGAATCCGAAGCAGGTTTCAGGCTCTGAGCTGTCGGCACAGAGCCAGATGTGGGACTCGAACTCATGAGCGAGATCAAGACCTGAGCTGAAGTCGGACACTCAACCAACTGAGCTAACCAGGCACCCCCCATTTTAACCATTTTTAAGTGTACAATTCAGTGGCATTAATTTCATTCACAATATTGTACAAATATCACCACTCTCCATTTCCAGAACTTTTTCATCATCCCCAACCAAAACACTGTACCCATTAAATAATTACTCGCCATTCCTTCCCTCCATCAGCCCCTGGTAACCTCTATTCTACTCTCTGTCTCTGTGAATTTGCATATTCTATATACCTCATATAAGTGGAATCATACATTATTTGTCCCCCGTGTCTGATTTCTTTCACTTAGCATAATGTCCTCAAAGTTCAATTACATATGGCTGAATAATATCCCACTGTATGTAAATGTCACATTTTGTTTATCCGTTCATCTATGGATGGGTGGGTTCTTTTTATATTCTTACACTTTTAGTAAAGACAATCATATTTCTGATGTCTTAAAGTGTCATTTTAGAGACAACGGGACACTATGTGCCTCCTGTGAAAAGAAGATTATACCATCTATGAAGTATTCTTGCCAAAAAAATTAAATTCAAATCTGTCCAAGCCTCTAGATGTACCTACCAATTTATAGGAAATACAGAGATCAGAGCATCATAGTAAACTATCCTATGGGGATTCAATCAGCAAAGTCCAGACTGTGAAAAATTTATAGGATAAATGACCTAGTTTCTTCAACAAATAAATTGCAGGAAGAAAAAAGAAAGAAAAAAGTTCAGATTAAAAGATACTTAAAAGTTTTCAGCTTACTGAAACATGTGGATCTTGATTCAAACAAACAAACAAGCAGTTTTTTAAAAAAGACATTAATGGAGACAATTAGAAATTTGAACACTGATTATTTGACAATACTAAGCAATTATTGTTCATTTATTTAAAAAAATTGGGGGGGGGCACCCGGGTGGCTCAGCCGGTTGAGCGTCCAGCTTCGGCTCAGGTCATAATCCCACAGTTCCTGAGTTCGAGCCCCACATCAGGCTCTGTGCTGACAGCTCAGAGCCTGGAGCCTGATTCAGATTCTTTGTCTCCCTCTCTCTCTGCTCCTCCCCTGCTTATGCTCTGTCTCTCTCTCTCTCTCCTTCAAAAATAAATACAAACATTAAAAAAAATTTAAAAAGGCGCCCCTTTTGGAGGGCATCCCTGGGTGGCTCAGTTGGTTGAGCGTCTGACGCTTGACTCTGGCTCAGGTCATGATCTCACAATTCATGGGTTTGAGCCCCACGTCAGGCTCTGTGCTGACAGCTCAGAGCCTGGAGCCTGCTTCGGATTCTGCGTCTCCCTCTCTCTCTGCCCCTTCCCTGCTCATGCTCTCTCTGTCGCTCTCTGTCTCGCTCTCTCTGTCGCTCTCTGTCTCTTTCTCTCAAAAATAAATAAACATTAAAAGATTAAAAAAATTAAAAAAATAATTTTTTTAACATTTATTTATTTCGAGAGTGTGCATGCACAAGTGGGGGAGGGGCAGAGAGAGGGAGACAGAGGTTCCTAAGTGGGCTCCATGCTGACAGGAGAAAGCCCGATGTGGGGCTCAAACTCACAAACTGCGAGATCATGACCTGAGCAGAAGTCAGTTTCTTAACCACTGAGCCACCCAGGCACCCTTTAGGTGATTATTGTTTAAAATCTTTAGGTGTGACAATGGTATTGTGGTTTTGTTTTTAAAATAATCCTTATCTTTTAGAGATTTATACTAAAATCTTTTCAGATGAAATGATATGATATGTGGGAATTGCTTCAAAACTCTACTGGGTAGGGATGCCTGGGCTCAGGTTATGATCTCAAGGTTCCTGAGTTCAAGCCCCGCATAGGGCTGTCTGCTATAAGCACAGAGTCTGCTTCAGATCTTCTGTTCCCCCCCCTCTGTCTGCCCCCTCCCCCTCAAAAATAAAATAAACATTAAAAAAAATCTCTACTGGGTAGGAGGGAGTATAGTTGAAACAAATTTTCCTTGAGTTGGAAGCTATTGAAGTTGTGCAATGGATACTTGGGGCGGGGGTGGGGGGGGCGGGGATGGTGTGTGTTATATTATTGTTTAGTTTCGTATGTGTCTGAACTTTCCTCAAATAAAACATTTGCATGTCATATCAGAGATGTGCTCCTTTATTTTGGACTGAACTTCTGCAAGTACTGTCTTCTAAGAATTTAGATTTAAGGGGCGCCTGGGTGGCTCAGTTGTTATGCATCTGACTTTGGCTCAGGTCATGAGCTCACAGTTGGTGAGTTCAAGCCCCCTTCCGGTGAGTCCCACTTCAGGTTGAACCTGGCTTCAGGTGAGCCCCGCTTCCCTCTCTCTCCCTCTCTCTCTGTGCCCCTCTCTCAAAAAAAAAAAAAAAGGAAAAAGAATTTAGACTTAAGTTTCCTGGAGAGCATTCTCCACCCACACTCCAAGCCTCGAAGCAAAGAAATAAAGGATCTTAAGCTAATAAATGCGTTTTGAGGGAAAATATTCAAGGTGTGCCTTTGTCATCTGAATAGCACTTGTTATCAGGCAGATTTGTAATTCTGTGGGCTTTTTAAAAAAGCTGGCTTGCTTATCTGCGACCCTTTTTGGACGACCATGGTATGGTAGTTTGCCACCATAACAGTCTCATCTCACATGTCATTTGCCATTTCTCGTAAGCCTCACAATAACTCTGTGACCTACATACTATTATTAGCCCCCATTTTACAGATGAGGAACTAAAGGTTCAGAGAGATTAATAAGGGCTAACATCTGTTAACCACTTACTATGTATCAAGTACTGGGTTAATTGCTTTAAATGAGTTTGCTTGTTCTATCCTCTCATACCCTTGTGAGGCAGGCATTGTTATTATCCCCTTTTTATAGAGGAGGAAATTGAGGCGTAAGGAGGCTAAGGAATTTGCTAGCAGCTGCTAGACCAAGTGTCCTCTCCGGCTGTGTGGCTCCAAAGCCCATGCGCTTTCCACTGCACCCGGGACACAGCCCAACAGAGTGTGATCAGAGCAAGCATTCCAGGCTCTGCTATGTATTAGTCACGTGGCCTTGGGCAGATTATTTCACCTTCCTAAGCCTGGTTTCTAATCTGTAAAATGGGGGTAATAACAGCACTGACTGCATAGTAAGGGCTCCGCTGACGTAAGCGACTGTTATCACCAGGTTTCTCTCTGAGGGGGATCCTTGATTAAAGTCAGATTGCTTTAGAAGCTCAGGAATCTTCTGGGGGAAAAAAAAACTGGCCTTTCCACGGTCATCTGGGCTATTTTATGTGGACACCCCTCTGACATTTTTCTACAAGGGGGAGAGAGGTGCTTTACTTTCACACAGAGCCCTGGCAGGGATTACTTCTTTGGGAAGTAAAAGACTAAAAACCATGAGATCATGAGCCCACCAGTCATTGTGGATGTTATCTTGGTGTTTCAAACCTACCCGGTCTCTGAAACTGCTTCCTGGGTCAGGCTAGAGGAGCTCTTAAGAATACCCAGTGCTAGGGGGTGCTTGGGTGGCTCGGTCAGTTGGGCGTCAGCCTTTGGCTCAGGTCACGATCTCACAGTTTGTGAGTTCAAGCCCTGCATCAGGCTCTGTGCTGACAGCCTGGAGCCTGCTTTGGATTCTGTGTCTCCCTCCCTCTGCCACTCCCCTGCTTGTGCTCTGTCCCTCAAAAATAAATAAACATTAAAAAAAAAGAATACTCTATACTACCCCAACAGTGCCTAGATGTGGACACACATAAACAAAACATTTTTTTTTAAGTTTGTTTATTTATGGGGTGGGAGGGGCAGAGAGGGAGAGAGAATCCCAAGCAGGCTTTGCACTGACAGTGCAGGGTTTAAACTCACGAACCTCGAGATCATGACCTGAGAAATCAAGAGTCAATCGCTCAACCAACTGAACCACCCAGGTGCCCCCAAAAGATACATGTTAATATGCCTATTCATTCACTGTCATGTTGTAGGGGGAAGAACATGGGCTTTGGAGCCTTGGGGACCTCAGCTTGAATCCTGACTCTGTCACTTGCAGGCTGTGTACAAGTCACAAATCTGTCTGTGCTTCAGTTTCCATAGCTATGAGTTAGGACAGATGTGAATAGTAAAGCTAATAGTTATAGAATGCTTACTATGTGCTGGACACTCTTCTTTTTATATATTAGCTCATTTCATTATTTCAAACTTAAGAAATTTCATTTTTATTTTTATTTGAGAGAGAGAGAGAGAGCAGGGTGGGTAGAGGGGCAGAGAGAGAGACAGAGAGAGAGAGAGAGAGAGAGAGAGAGAGAGAGAATTCTAAGCAGGCTCCACACCTAGCACGGAGCCCAGTGTGGGGCTCTATTCCATGATCCTGGGATTATGACCTGAGCCAAGATCAAGAGTTGGATGTTCAACTGATTGAGATACCCAGGCTCCCCCAAGAAATTTTATTTTTAAAAGTAATTTTAGGTTTATAGCAAAATGGGGCTGAAAGTGCAGAGTTCCCGTATACCCTCTGCCCCAACACAGGCACAGCCCCCCCCCCCCCCCCCGCGTGCCATCAACATCCTGCACCACGGTGGTACATTTGTTATAGCTGATGAACTGATATTGGCACACCATCATCACCCGAAGTCTATAGCTTACGTTACGGTTCACTCTTGGTGTTGTACATTCCACAGGTTTGGACAAATGTGTAATGACATGTATCCATATCATATCGTTTCACTGCCTGAAAAATCCTCTGTGCTCTGCCTATTCATCTCTCCCTTCCTCCAGCCCCTGACAACCACTGATCTTATTATTGTCTCCATAGCTTTGCCTTTTCCAGAATGTCATAGAGTTGAAATCATACAGTATGTAGCCTTTTCAGATTGGTTTCTTTCACATAGTTATTTAAGGTTCCTCCTTGCCTTTTCATGGCTTGGTAGCTCATTTCTTTTTAGTGCTGAATGATGTTCCACTGTCTGGATCTACCACAGTTTATCCATTCAGGTACTGAAGGATGTCTGGGTTGCTTATATACTGGCAATTATATTAAAGCTGTTCTAAACATCTGTGTGCAGGTTTTTGTGTGGATAGAAGTTTTCAGTTCCCATGTGGGCAAATAACAAACAGTGAAATCTCTGGATCATATGGTAAGAGTATATTTAATTTTGTAGGAAACTGCGAAACTGTCTTCCACAGTGATTGTACCATTTTGCACTCCTACCAGTAATGAATGAGAGTTCCTGTTGCTCCACATGCCTGTGAGCATTTCGTGTTGTCATTGTTCTAGATTTGGGCCATTCTAATAGGTGTGCAGTGATATCTCACTGTTGTTTTAATCTGCATTTCCCTATGACATATGACGTAGAGTATCTTTTCAAATGCTTATTTGCCATCTATATGTCTCCTTTGGTGAAGTGTCTGTTCGAGTCTTTGGACCATTTTTAAATAGGACTGGTTGCTTTCTTATTGTTGAGATTTAAAAGTTCTTCATATATTTCTGACAACCGTCCTTTATCAGATGTGTCTTTTGCAAATTTTCTCTCCCAGTCTGTGGCTTGTGACCTCTTAGTATTGTCTTTTGCAGAACAGATGTTTTTAATTTTTAAGAAGTCCAGCTTATCAATTTTTTCTTTCATGAATCATGCCTTTGATGTTGTATGTAAACAATCATCACCATGACATTGGTTGTAGCAACATCTTTTCTAGATCTGTTTCCTGAGGCAAGGGAAACAAAAGCAAAAATAAACTATTGGAACTACATCAAAGTAAAAGTTTTACACAGCAAAGCAAACAATCATTGAAACTAAAAGACAACCTAGTAAATGGGAGAATATATTTGCAAATGACATATCCAATAAAGGGTTAGTATCCAAAATACATAAAGAACTTATACAATTCAACACCAAAAACCCCCAAATAATCTAATTCAAACATGAGCAGAAGACAGGAACAGACATTTCTTCAAAGAAGACATCCAGATGGACAACAGACACATGAAAAGATGCTCAACATCACTCATCATCAGGGAAACGCAAATTAAAACCACAATGAGATACCACCTCATACATGTCAGAATGGCTAAAATAGAAAACACAAGTGTTGGCAAGGATGTGGAGAAAAAGGAATCTTCATGCACTGTTGGTGGGAAAGCAGACTGGTACAGTCACTCCAGAAAAACAGTATGGTGGTTCCTCAAAAAATTAAAGATAGAACTACCATATGATCCAGTAATTCCACAATTGGGTATTTACCCAAAGAATAGGAAAACATTCATTTGAAAAGATGTATGGTCCCCTGTGTTTATTGCAGCATTATTGACAATAGCCAAATTATGGAAGCAGTCCCAGTATCCATCAATAGATGAAATGGATAAAGAAGAGGTGGGTACATATGTAAAATGGAATACTACTCAGCCTTAAAAAATTAAATGTTGCCATTTGCAACAACGCGGATGGATCTAGAGGGCATAATACTAAGTGAAATAAGTCAGAGAAAGACAAATACCATATGATGTCACTGATAGGTGGAATTTAAGAAACAAAACAAACAAAGAAAAAGAAGAGACAAACAAAAAACCAGACTCTTCACTACAGAGAACAAACTGACGGTTACGAGAGGGGAGGAGGGCGGTGAGGGAAGTATGTGATGGGGATTAAAAGTACACTTCTCATGAAGAGAACTGAGTAATGTACAGAATTGTTGAATCACTGTATTATATACCCAAAAGTAATATAACAGTGTATGTTAACTATGCTGGGATTAAAATTTTTTAAAAATCATTACCATACCCAAGGTCGTATAGGTTTCCATCTATGTTATCGTCTATCCGTTTTATAGTTCTGTGTTTTACATCTAGGCCTATGATCCATTTCAATTTTCGTAAAAGATGCGAAGTCTTTGTCTAGATTCGTTTTCTTGCCTATGGATATGCAGTTGTTCCAGCATCATTTGTTGAAAAGACCAAACTCATTTTTTGTTTTTTGTTTTTAAAGATTTTATTTGTAAGCAATCTCTGCATCCAACATGGGACTCGAACTCACAATCTCAAGATCAAAAGTTGCACACTCCACCAGCGGACCCAGACAGCCACCCCAAGACTAAACTCATTTGATTTTCAGTATAAACTTTGAGGCAGGCACTGTTATTTATCCCCATTTTTCAGATAAGCAAACTGAGGCATAGAGTGGTTTTGTAAATCGCCCAGGGTAACACAGCTAGGACTTGACAGGGATTTGAATTCAGGTAACCTGACTCCAGAGTCCATGCACTCAGTCGCTATCTATAATAATAGTCTCTTGTCATAGGTTTGTTGTGAGGAATGGAGAGTGTGTGTATCACATAGTAGGTGCTCAGGAAGCGGTAGTGATAGTATTGTCCAACCCAGCCTCCAAGGTTTCACTCAATGTCATGTCCTCATCCTAGGGATGTCACTGTCTCATCCTAGGGATGACAGTGTGGTGTACCCTCCTGCAGTCACAGCTCACTTCTGTGGGAGTTCCCTGGAAAGAGGTTCTATGTCTGATTTCTCAGTGTCCCCCGGAGTGCCTAGGGCTGCACCTGGCGCTCAGCAGCCTCTCAATAAAAATTTGTTTAATCGAGTTTGGGTGGCACACTATTCCTCTATCCAAAATGTACATCCTGGGTGTGGTCTATTCCTCAGGATCTCCCAGCTCTTACTCACCTCTTTGCTCCTGAGCCCCCTTGCTCTAACCTTCCCTGATCTGTCAGCTTCCGCCCCCTCTGTCTGCAGAAATTCTTGGTTGGGCTAACTGTGGAGGCAGCTGCTCTTGTCTGCTACACCCTTCTTCCCGCACCATGCAGTCAGTTTCTTCCACATTCTGGGGTATCCCACTCCAGTATGCACACTGCCTGTAGAAGCATCCACCTCTCCATCTCCAAACTCAAGATATAGCACCTACCTTGGAAGACTGGTCTCTAAACACCTCTGACCTCTCCCAGGACACCTATAATCCTTTCCTGGGTAAACATCTCACTGGATGAGGACATGACAGGACCTGTAAACCAAGAAGCTTCTGAAAGGTGTTAATCTTATTAGCATCGTTGGATTCCTTTGGGGACTGAGTGATCACCGCTGAGGGCTGCGTCTCCTGGGCCCCGGTACACCCCTCAGGCAGCTGCACTTGAGGCAGGGCTCTCTCAGACCAAGCTACCACCCTGGGGAGTACATTCCGCGAGTGCCACCCTGGACATGCGGGCAGTGTCTGCTTCGGCCTAAGCCATCTGGCACCATCGAGCAGCGCCCTATGTCTGCCCCTGCAGAGCCACCCTGGGAAGATGTGACCAGCAAGACTCGAATGCGTCCTCCGCACAGCACTGCCCTGGGCAGCACCCTCTCGGACACAGCCAGCGCGCGGAGTCCAGTGCCGGCCTTGGAAGGAACCTGTTCTATACATGCGGGCACGGTGCCTGCCCTGGGCGTGCCCAGCGGCCTCCGGCGCCCAGCGCAGACGGGAGCTCCAGGCCTCTCGGACGCGGGCAGAAGGCTCCCAGAGCAGCGCCCCGTGCCCGCATGGCCCGTTCTGGAGGCGCGCCCAGGCGCTGCCAGGAAGGCCGGGCGTTTATCCCCGGAGCCGCCAGCAGGGAGCTCCCTTTCGGCTCTGCTCGCGCGGCCGCGGGGGGCGGCGCTGCGCTGCGCCGCGCTGCGCTCCAGCCCGGACCGGGCCGGGGCCGCTGGATGCCGCGTCTCCGCTTCTGCTGCCTGCCGGGCGGGCTCCGGCGGCCGGTGAGCGCGGGGCGGCGGGGGCGGCCGCTCGGGGGCTGCCCGGGCCGGGTGGGGCGGCGGGGCGGGCTCGGGCCGGGAAGGCGGGCGGGCGGCGGGGCCCGCCGGCTCCTCCTCCCCCACTGTCCCCTGGAAGCGGCGGCCCGGACTCCCGGCTCCGGTCCCCGGCCGCGCCGCGGAGCTGGGCGCCCAGGAATGGGGGCCGACAAGGAGGGGCGGGGAGGGGAGCTCCGGCCCCTTGTGCCAGCTCGGGAGCGCGCGGAGGCAGGGCAGGGTGGCCCTCGGTTTAGGGGGATTGAGGGCTGAGGGGAGCCCAGGTGGCCCCGGGCTGCGGGGTGGAGGCTGCAGCCTCCGGGATAGGGGGCTTCTCGGGGCCAGGCCCAGGCCCCCCCCCCCCTCCCCCCCAGGCCGACCGACCGACCGACCGAGCGAGGCTCCGAGGAAGGCAGCGGGGAAGGCGAGCACCTCCACCGAACCCTTTATCCCTCCCAGCGGCCTTCACCCTTTCACTGCCAGGCCGACAGCGGGCTCCTCTCAAAGGAGCAGCTGCTAGACAGCTGGCAAAACAATGGAGACCCCGCTTCCCCAGGCCCCCTCCCCTTGGGACAGAAGACGGAGGGTGAGTGAATGGTAGGCTTTGGAGATTAGGGAGTGCTGCCTGTCCCCTGTGACTGGCTGCTCACCTCACCTTTCCCTGCAAAGGGGTGGGGTGTGTGTGGGAAGGTCGGACAGCCTGCCCCAGGCCTCTGGGAGAGACTGCCCTGACGCCCCGCCCTGCTAACCTGTCATGCCAGTTGTCTCGCCAATGGGGAGGCGAGGTGGTAAGGTTAGCTGCTCCACACCCCTGTGGTGGGGGTGGTGGGGGGTGGGGGTGCGGCTTGGTACCAAGCATGGTGAGGAGTGGGTCATGTTCCTGGCTGAGATAAGGCCTGCAGGGACATAGCACACATTGGGGCTTTGTTGGGGGCAGGGAGGGGGGATGGGGATGTCACCCTGTTGCAAGGCACATGTGTCCTGCTGATTAGTTGGAAAGGCTCCAGCCAGAATGGACGGGGTGGGGGGGGGGCATAGGGGGGGGGGAGGCAGACGGTGTATTTTTTAAGGGTACTGCTTTTGCCTACTCAGCCAACCGGGCATGTATTTGGCAATGTCCTCTTGGTTTGTGTTTGTGCAGAGAGGTTGGGGACAATGCTTCTTGGGAGGAGCTCTCCTGCCTGGAGCCTTCCTGCCCTCTGACGGACTCCCAAAATTATGGAATTGGGTTCCCTCCCCCCCTTCACCTGGCCAGTGATTCAGGCTCGTTTGTGTGGGCTCATTTGTCTTTTGGAGTACCTGGCATGTCTGTTGCTGAGGAGGCCTTGTAATTCCCCATAAGGAGAGTGAACTGCCCGAAGTGTGTATGCAGTGGGTCCATGCTGGAAGGGAGGGAAGGTCAACCAGACAGTTAAGAGCAAGATCACCTTTCCATGTTCTTACCAGTTCTGGAGCCCTTTCTTGGGCAGGTCGGTTTCCTGTTGGCATGGCAATGGGCCAGGCCTTGTCTAACTTTCCCCACCCTTTTGGTTCAGAGGCTACTTTCTATTTGGGGATATTGAAAGTTGCTCTCCTGAGGTCTCTGGCTTCCTGACAGACCTCACTGGCTCTTTGTCAATGGCCTGCCACCTCCTCAGCTTCCCCTCTGTCCTTTTGTGATGAGGGCTTTCCAGGAAACATCCTCCTGGTTGCTGGACATGACTAATTATAGATAGCCTCGGGTGGAGGTGTGCTTGTTCCTTTGGGGTTGGGGACATTGGAGTTGGGGCCTCATATTCCAGGAAGACCATGGGGGAAGCTATTGTGTTGGAGGGTTAGGGAAATGAGAAGGATCACAGGTGGGGGTGGAGGGGGGAGTGTGGGAGGGATAGAATGAGTGCTGGTGGTCACTTCCTTTGGAAGCTTTGAACTTTGAACACTTGACCTGGTGCCTGGCAGCTCTGAGTATCTAGTTTGTTTACTCTCTGCGGGCCTGGCTCAGGTGCCAGGGTGTGTGCCTAAGGGCTTCCTCCGGTGCCCCTGGCTCTCCTCAGAAGCCCTCATGTGGATTGTGCCCCTCCTGCCTCCTGCCTGGTGCCTCCACCTCATTCCCTGGGAGTCTGGGTAGCCAGCCTGTTGCCTGGAGCCCCCCTCACCGGCCTAGCTTGAGGCTGCTCATTAAAGGGTGCGTGTGTCTTCAGAAATCGGGCCTGAAATGTGCGGGGTCCCCCAGAGGCAGGTACCTGAAGCTGGACTGGGTGGGGCAGCACTGGGGCTAGTGTGAAAGGGAGAATCCACCCTACTCGGGTGGAGCAGGGAGTTAGTTGCTGGAACTCAGGAAGCCCTGATCCGGACTTGGTGTGTCACAGGTCTCCAGAGCAGCACGGCTGCTCTTGCTCCTTCTAAACCAGACGTCTGTCCCCAGCCAGAACCCCCCTCACCTGAAGTGGACGCCACAGACGGGAACTAGATCATCCATGTGAGCCGGGTCCTGTTGGTGGCTCTGGGCCCCCGGCCTTGTCCCAGGCCTCTCCCGGGTGTGGTGGGGAAAGGGGAGGGGCTCTGACCTGGTGTAGTTTAAAGTTTCAAGGGTATGGGAGGGCCCAGCCCACCCTGTGCTATGATTAACAGGTTCCCCCAGGACTCGGGCTGGGGGCTTGAAGTTCTACTTTGGGTCAGGCCCTGGGTACTTTAAGATCTGCTCACTGTATCCCATCCCACCCCCCACCCCCCCCCCCCCATCAGCATTTTCTGAGGTAGCCTGAATTAGAGAGTGTTGTTGGGAGCCGGATTGGGAGGGGTGGGGAGCAGAACTGGAAAGCCTCCACTCCTCTCCCCACCTCACTGTCCTTGAGGTGGGAGTGGTGCGGCTTGTCAATTATCCATATTCCCTTGATGTTTCAAAGAGCCTATAGTCAGGCAGCAGTTTAAACTGAGGGCTGAGGGTTTTACAAGGCCCTTGGCCCTTTCTCTCTGCCAGGTACTTTACCATCGCTTACAGGGGATTATTTTTATTATCCTCTGATATTCAGAGATGTTGGATGATGGGCTCAAGGTCACACAGCAGTTCAGAGGCAGAGCAGGATTTAGAACCTGCAATTTGTAGTTGAACAGAATACCTCTCCCGGCAAAGGCAAGGGCTCCCGGCCAAGTCTGAACTCTCAGGCCCATGGAGATTTTATAGTTGAAATAGCTGAGGCCTAGAGAGGGACGGGACTTGCTGAAGGTCACACAGAAATGGGGGGGGGGGTGGTTAGCGGAGTCTAGCGCCCAGCGGACTGCGGCAAACCCCTCCTGGGGCTGAGGAGGTGCACCTGGAAGATCAGCTGGGGACCTGGCCGCGGTCCTGGCACCTCTCCCGCGTCGTTCCTCCCGGGGCCTGCGGGATCGCTGCGTTCCAGGGGAGACGGTATCTCGGCGGGAGGCGCCGCGGGGCTGCGGCTGCACCGGCCGGCTGCCTGGAAGTGCTGAGCGCCGCGGGTTCCAAGGGAGCCGGAGCCGGCGGGCGGTTGGGCCGGCCGGCTGGCTGATGTCATGTGAGAAGCGTGCAGTCGGAGCGAGCACACCTGGAGCTAGATAAGCTCCGTGTGACCTGGTCTTGAGTCACGGGGCGCTGCGGAGCTCTAAGCAGGACTGGCTGGGAGAGAGGCTCGGGCAGTGGCGGCGAAGGCGACAGGCGTCCCTCTGCGCCGCTCGGCTGGGGCCCCGGCCGGGACGGGACCGGCCAGGTGCTGCTGTTCGAGTCCTGCCTGGTCGCTTTTGCAAACCTTGGTATGGACTGGCGCCGAGAAAGGCCTCTGGGCTGTAGGAAACGGCCGCTTAGGGAGGTCAGAGGCCAAGGGAGAGAGGCCAGCTCTCTTGGGAAAGTATTTCCTTTGTATTTATTTATGAGTGTGGTCTGGGAGTGGGGTGGGGAGGACTGACCCTTTTAAGTGTCCACCCACAGCAGCCAAGTCTGGGCGCCTTGTCTTGGGATTCTAACGTTATAGTTTCCATTTCCTGGGGCTTCTATTTTGCCAGCTGCAGGGTGACCCATTTAAATATGTCCCCACTTAAAGCCACAAGACACTAGTGAGATCTATTTTAACCAAGTCCCCCAAGTCACTGAAACTTTCCTAAGGCATGAGATGGCAAGCCTTGAACTTACAGTTGCGAACTTGGTTTACAGCCTAAATGCTAAGTGGATTGTCAAACCTTCCTTTTTTTTTCTTTCTAATCTTTTAAAATCACAAAAGTAACATATGCTGGGAAAGGCTATTAGCTAAAAAGCTAAAGTGTTACTACCCCTGTTTGCCTGTACTTCATGGAGAAAACCACAGACAAAATCTTGTAATGGATATTTTCAGGCATTTTTTTTAAAGCTTGTTATATATATCTTATATATAACATATTTATCACATATGCACATATTATTTATTTATATTTACATGCAATATCATGTTTCATAAATATAATTTTACATAAATATTAAAAAATTTTTTCTGTAGGAAATAAAGAGCATATAGAAAAGTAGAAGAAATATTATGCATAATCCCACTATCCAAAGCCCCTAGGCCTAGGGGCACCTGAGTGGCTCAGTTGGTTAAGCGACCGCCTTCGGCCCAGGTCATGCTTTCATGGTTCATGAGTTCAAGCCCCCCATCAGGCTCTGTGCTGACAGCTCAGAGCCTGGAGCCTGCTTTGGACTCTGTGTCTCCCTCTCTCTCTGCCTCTGTCTCTCTCTCTCAAAAAAGAAACACTGAAAAAAAAAAAAAATAATGAAATAAAGCCCCTAGGCCTAGATACACACACACATACACCCCTACCAGCTAAATATTCTCATTGTAAAAAATTAAAACAATATAGATGAAACACAAAGCCATTGACTCTTCTAAAATCTGTCTCTTTCCCAGAGCATACATTTTTCTATGCGTTTGCAAATATTGCACATACATAATCTCCATGAATATATATGCACACATATACATAGTTTTTAAAATTTTAGTAAAAATTATATGGCAACTTGAGTTTTTCGCTTAATATAGAATAGAATCTTTCTAGGTTAGTATATACAAATCTTCATTCTTTAAAAAAAATTTTTTTTAATGTTTATTTTTTATTTTTGAGAGAGAGCCCAAGTAGGGGAGAGGCCGAGAGAGAAAGGGAGACAGCATCTGAAGCAGGCTCCAGGCTGTCAGCACAGATCCCTATGCGAGGCTCGAACCCATGAACCATGAGATCATGAGTTGAGCTGAAGTCGGATGTTTAACTGACTGAATTACCTAGGCGCCCCTTCATTCTTTTTAACTGTCCAGTTCTATAATCTTGCTATTTCCCTAGTGATATGATCTTTGTATTGACAGAATTTTGAATTACAAACAATGATGCAAAGATCAGCCATGTTTATTGTGTGGACATATCTGTAGATGTCCTATATGTAGAATTGCCCAGTCTAGGAATATGTACATTTAAATATTTTCATAGATACCACCAACTTGCCCTTATACCAATTTATACTCCCAACAACACATAGCAGATACCCTGCTTCCTATCTTCTATTAGATTGATGTTATTAATGATGGTAGTTTTTACTAACCTGATAAGTGGACAATAGCATGTCTCTGTTTCATTTCATGTGTCTGTGATATGACTGAGGCTGAATACCTGTTTGTGTTTGTTGGCCTTTCATATTTCTGCATCTATGAATTGCTTGCGTTTTGTCTTCGGCAGTAGCTACATGGGGCCTCTGGACTCGAGCCAGTGTGATCCAGCCTGGCCGTGTGCTCATTGGATTGCCTTCACTTCTTTGGGCTTTACTTTCCACATACAAAGATTCTGTCCAGGGGCGCGTGAGTGGCTCAGTTGGTTAAGCGTCGGACTTTGGCTTAGGTCATAATCTCCTGGTTTGTAAGGTCAAGTCCTACATTGGGCTCTGCACTGATAGCATGGAGCCTGCTTGGGATTCTCTCTCTCCCTCTCTCCCTGCCCTTACCCTGCTCATGCATGCATCCTTTCTCTTTCAAAATAAATAAATAAACTTTAAAAACTTAAAAAAAAAGGTTCTGTCTGGCACTAAGATTTTATGTTTAGACTTATTTTAGTCACACTTGGGCTGATAGTCATTTCTGTACTTTATTATTCTGTCTACTGTCCCATTTAGATGATAAGAATGTGCCTTGCTATGATTGGGTACCATTCTTGAGGGCTTACCCTGGGCTAGGTGTTATATGGAGGGCTTATATACCAATTTCATTTAGTCCCCAGGCCTTATGTGGTAGGTACTATTATTTAACAATTTTTTTAATGTTTATTTATTTTTGAGAGAGAGAGCATGCGAGCGCAAGCAGGGGAGGGGGAGAGAGAGAGGGAAACACAGAATCCAAAACAGGCTCCAGGCTCTGAGCGGTCAGCACAGAGCCCAACACGGGGCTCGAGCCCACCAACCGTGAGATCATGACCTGAGCCGAAGTTGGATGCTCAACCAACTGGAGCCACCCAGGCACCCCTGTTATTGTACTCTTATTATCTCCATTTACAAATGGGAAAACAGAGGCACAGAGGCACTAAGTGACTTTCCCAGGATTGCATAGCTATTACCTCAGAATTGGTCCCACGTTTGCTGCCTGACATCTGAAGCCTAAGCTCTTTCTTAGTTTCATTTCTCTTGCATTTAGTAGGTACTTGATAGATATGGATTGTCCCCAACATTTTATCACAATTTAGAAAAGTTAAAGAATTTTACTGTGAATACCCCTCCCACTTCCTAGTTTCTACAATTTACACTTTACTGTCCTCACTTTATCACATATTTATCCCTTGATCCATCCATCAAACCGTCTTACATCTTGGATACATCTCAAAAAAAATTCCAGACATCAGTATACCTTGCCCCAAATACTTCAGTGTATGTATCATTAACTAGACTTCAGTATATGTTTCCAGTTCTTTTTTTGAGTGCCTGTTTCACATAATGAAATGCACAAACCTCGTGTGCACTGTTTGATAACTGCTGACACATGTATACATCTGTCAGCCCAAATCCCTATCAAGGTAATGTAACATGAACATCACTCCAGAAAGTTCCCTCATGCCCTTTCTCAGGCAATGGCTACTCCTATCCGCCTCCCCACCTTCCAGAGGTAATCACGGTTCTGATTTTTTTTCACCACAGGTTAGTTCTGTCTATACATATCTTCCTTGGCTGACAGTGGGTTTACCTCCTGATAAACCCATTGTAAATTGAAAATATCATAACTCAAAAATGCATTTAATACGCCTAACTTGCCAAACGTCATAGGTTAGCCTAGCCTACCTTAATTGTGCTCAGAACATTAATATTAGCCTACAGTGGGGCAAAATCATCTAGCACAAAGCCTATTTTATAATAAAGTGTTGAATATTTCATGTAAATGATTGCACACTGTACTGAAAGTGAAAAACAGGATGGTTGGGGCGCCTGGGTGGCTCAGTTAAGTGTCCAACTCCTGATTTTGGCTCAGGTCATGATCTCACGGTTTGTGGGTTCGAGCCCCATATCTGGCTCTGTGCTGACAGTGCAGAGCCTGCTGGGGATTCTCCTGCTCTCTCTGTCCCTCCCCTGCTTGCACGCTCACTATTTCTCTCTCAAAATAAATAAACTTAAAAAAAAAAAAAAAAACCCACTATGATTGCATGGGTACAGAATGGCTATAAGCACATCGGCTGTTTACCCTTGTGATTGTGTGGCCGACCAGTACCACTGCCTGGCATCACAAGAGAGCATCCTACTGCATATTGCTAGGTCAGGAGAAGACCCAAATCCAAAATTCGAAGTATAATTTTTACTGAATGCCTATCACTTTCATATGTGCATATTGTAAAGTTGAAAAATTGTAAATCGAACCATTGTGAGTCAGGGACCATCTCTATGTACTGTATGAGCCTCACCAGTATGTACTCTTATGTCAAAGCCTTCTTTTACTGTCACTTGACATAGTATTTTTGGGATTCATCCCTGTTGTATCAGTAGTTGCTTTCTCTTTTTATTGCTGAGTAGTATTCCATTGTGTGAATATGTAAACTGTTTCCCCTGTTGATGAACTGCAAGATGCATATTTGAGTTGAAGGGTCCTTGCCCTTAAAATGCTTTCTGTCTTAAAGTGATAAGGCAGCCGAGTTGAGTCAGTCGATTGTACTTTGCTTTGATCGGGTTAGTAGTAGGGTCAAGATGATATGGGCACATACCCTAATTTTTATATATACCTTTCCTCCACTTAAAATTAGGAAAGGGCTCCTGGAGTAGGATGAGGGGAGAAAGACAGAGAAGGAGGTCAGCAAACTCTAAGGTTACCTTCACTGGAGAGGGTAAGAGACCAAGGGGAGGCGGGTAGAAACTGCAGCCCAGAGTGAAGAGTGGGAAGATCCTGATGTCATTGCTGCTGGAGACTTTGAACCTGAGGGTGGAAGATGGTGAAAAGTGCAAGGTCCACAGGAAGGTGACAGAGCCCAGGTCTCTGGAGACGTGAGCTCTGAGGAGCATAGGAGCGGCTGCACTGTAGGTTTGACCCGGACAGGGAGGTTGCAGGTAGCCCCAGACAGGCTTGGAGGGATGACAGTGGGGAAGGGGTACCTTGTGAGCTGTGTGCCTAACAGTGGCAGGACAGGGATGATGAGGGAAGGGCTGAAGTGGACTCAGTCTCCAAAGGCTCCAGGGTTGGGATGAGAGGAGTAACTTTGGCAGAAGGTTAATGAACAACCTGTGTCCACAAGAGACTTAGATATTTGGAATTTTTGAGCGACAAGAGACCAAATCATCCAGTCCAACCTTGAGCAAAGTGACAGGCTCAAGGTCCCCTAGCGATTTGTTGGCGGATCCAGGCCTAGATACCAGGTCTGCTAACGTTCCTGGCCAGCGCTCTCTCCTGTGCTACTGCTGTGACGGTGTGTGTGGTTCCTGCCTGTCACAATCGCAGCGAGGAGCAAGCTTTTGCCAAGACACGGATTTACATTAAATTACTTCTCAGGGACCTTTCCAGCCCGAAGGTTCTAGAATTCTGGGACCTGTTTTCTGTTGGTACTACACAGGTGTCTGGCTCCCAGCAAAGAGCCAGGGTTGGGGAAGGATAGCAGAGTAAGAACTGAAGACCAAAAGGAGTGTCTTGGGGGGAGAGCATTGTAGGCATTGGGTTCTGCGTGGTTGGGCTGAGGCTGAGGCCAAGATATTCATTTGTGTCCTTCTAGTCCCCAGGGTGGGTTTCTTTCTTCATTTCCCACACAGGTACCCCTGGAGCCATCTTCTTCTTCTTCTTCTTCTTTATTTTTTTTTAAGGTTTATTTTTGAGAGAGACAGAGACAGAGTGCGAACAGGGGAGGGGCTGAGAGAGAGAGAGAGAGAGAGAGAGAGAGAGAGACGCACACAGAATCTGAAGCAGGCTCCAGGCTCCAAGCTGTCAGCACAGAGCCAGATGTGGGGCTCGAACTCATAAACTGTGAGATCATAACCTGAGCTGAAGTCAGACGCTCAACCAACTGAGCCACCCAGGCGCTCCTGGAGCCATTTTCTAAATCATCCTTTTAAAGGGCACCTGGGTGGCTCAGTCGGTTAAGCATCCAACTTAGGTCATGATCTAAGGCTCAGGTAATGATCTCACGGTTCGTGAGTTCAAGCCCCACATCGGGCTCTGTGCTGACAGCTCAGAGCCTGGAGCCTGCTTCGGATTCTGTGTCTCCCTCTCTCTCTGTTCCTCCCCTGCTCACACTCTGCCTCTCTCCTTCTCAAAAATAAATAAACATTAAGAATTTTTTTAAATTTTTTAATTTTTATTAAAAAAAATTTTTTTTTAATGTTTTTATTTATTTTTGAAGGAGAGAGAGAGGGAGACACAGAATTTGAAGCAGGCTCCAGGCTCTGAGCTGTCAGCACAGAGCCCGACGCGGGGCTCAAACTCACAAACCGTGAGACCATGACCTGAGCCGAAGTCGGATGCTTAACCGACTGAGCCACACAGGCGCCCCCACCCCCACCCCCAATTTTTTTTAATCAGCCTTTTAAGACAGTGCAGGAAGTGATGGGTGAAGGGTAAGGTGGGCAGTGACCAGCCGAAGATCCCACGTCTTGGTATATGGTATGTCTGTGCCACACTCCATCAGTGTTGAGGAGGAGAGAGACTCCCCGTGTCAAAATAGAGCCCATAAGAGAGGATGCCTGCTGTCAGGTACTCCCCCATCCCAGATCAGTCTAGACTCCGCAGGACAAGTTT
The DNA here is from genome assembly GCF_024362965.1 of Panthera pardus. Classification (NCBI taxonomy): domain Eukaryota; kingdom Metazoa; phylum Chordata; class Mammalia; order Carnivora; family Felidae; genus Panthera; species Panthera pardus. The sequence goes on from NW_026526876.1 coordinate 57,767,992, forward strand.
GCCCCTGGCTTTGCACTTCTTGGGCCCTAGATTTCCTGTCTTCCTATTTCCAGGTACTGTGCATGGAGCATTTCGAACCAAAAGGTTCAGAAGGAGCTTTGTCTTACTAGGTAGAAACAGGTCAGAGGGGGAAACGGTGCCTGTTAGATCCACAGGGAGCTAGTAACTGGGCCAGATTCCCCATCACTTTGGATATGCTCTACAATTAAAGATTTCTGTAGAATTGTGCTGCCCAGTTCAATAGCCACTAGCTGTTGAATACTTGAAATGTAGTTAGTCTGAAGTGAGATGTGCTTTAAGTATGACATTCACACTGGATTTTGAAGACTTAATATGGAAAAAAGAATGTAAAATATCTCAATATTTTTCTTTTTAAATTTTTAAAAAATGTTTATTTTTTAGAGAGAGAGAGAGAGAGAGACAGAGCATGAACATGGGAGGGACAGAGAGAGGGAGACACAGAATCTGAAGCAGACACAGAATCTGAGCTGTCAGCACAGAGCCCGATGTAGGGCACAAGCTCACGAACCGTGAAATCATGACCTGAGCTGAAGTTGGACACCTAACTGACTGAACCACCCAGGCGCCCCTCAATATTTTTCAGAAAGATCACATGTTGAGACGACAGTGTTTTGAATATAGCTACATTAAAGTATATCATTAAAGTTAATTTCACCTGTTTCTTTTTACCTTTTTTAATGTGGCTGCTAGACAATTTTATTTTATTTATTTATTTATTTTGAGAGAGGGAGAGGGAGAGGGAGGGGGGGGGGAGAGAGAGAGAGAGAGAGAGAGAGAGAGAGAGAGAGAGAATCCCAAGCAGGCTCCACACTGTCAGTGCAGAGCCCAATGAGGGGCCCATGAGATCATAACCTGAACTGAAACCAAGTGTTGGACACTTCACCGACTGAGCCACCCAGGCACCCGAGACCATTTTAAATTACATATATGACTTGAATTATATTTCTGTGAAGAGTACTGCTGTAGGAAGAATACGCTGATCTCGCAGGAACCTATGGGTCAGGGTGCTGGACGTTGGAGGAAGCAATTAGCCAATGCACCAGGACCCTTGGGAGTTCCTGGCCTGAAGTCATCCTTGGCATTGTACCTGGGCTAGGGATCCCTCACCATGGGATGGGGGAGCCTGGAGGGCCTTGCTTGATTGTGGCAGTGGGGTACACGGACAGGACGGGCCTCCCCAGGTCTTGCAGAAGGTCCTTGCTGGAAGGAGTGAGCTTGTCAGTCCCGTGTCTAGAACTCAGAGGGGGAGGCCTTCACGGAGAGAGAAAAAAATTGCATTTAATTTCTAATTAGGCGGTATGGCCTATTTCTCCTTCTTGTTTGCTGCTGGTTAGAACTTGTCCCCTGGCTTGCAACTCCACCCCCACCAGGTTTTGCTCAGTCCTGTCCCCAGTCAGGTGGGCATAGGGGCAGAAGGCTGGCATCGTAGGCACAGGTGCCCTGGAGCTGGCATTCTCTCTCAGGCTGCCACAACTTTCTTCCCCAGGCTATATTTAGTTGTTGGTCTGGGGAAAAGGATATGAGTTTTTCAGGATCCTGTTTATCCAGCAGACCCACCCCCACCTCTCAGCTGTCTGTCCTCGGCTCAGTGTGGAACTTCCCCTACCCTCCCTACTTCACTTTGGGCGCCAAGGACCTAGAGAGAAAACAATATTTGCCATGGGATCCCACCACTGCCACTCACTGGCTGTGTGACAACTAACAACATACTTAATTTTCTGAGCCCTGTTTTCTCATTTGTAAAGTAGAGATAATGATCCCTCCCGTGCAGGGATGCTGTGAGGTTCGAGTGAGGTAATGCGTATAAAGTGCCCGGCAAGTGGTAGCCATCAAATCGGGGTGGGTTCTTTGAGGTCTTCTGTCAGGCGGTGGCTAAGGCTGCTTCCGTGGGGATCACAGGCTTAGGAAAGAGCCAAATAGCATGTGATGTCTGCTGCTTTACTGGGCTATTGGCTCTGGGGAGGTGATGGCCTTTGTGTTTGATTCTTCAGTCGGGTACCAGGTTAGCTTGATGGCGCCCTCTTGCCAGGAGGTCACATCTCCCAGACGCCACCTCTGTGCACACCTATCAGGGATTAAAGGCAATGACAGACTTTGGAGTCTGGGCTTTTACAACCCTATCTGAACCTCAAGTTTCCTTATTTGTGAAATGGGGGTAATCACAGACCTTCCTGGAGCAGTGTTATGACGACTGGCTTAACAGAGACGGTATTGTATAAAACAGAGCACCTGGCACTTAGGGAGCTAGCTCTCAGCGACCACGAGCTGTGCTCATTAGTTGGCCTGGTCTGCACTGGAGACACAGGAAGAGGCTCCTCTCAAATAACCTCTTTCTCTCTCTCTGTTTCTGTTTGCAGCAGCGAGGCGGGGTACCAGGGCCCTGTGCTAAGCACCCGTAATCCCCCAGGGGTGCCACCCCCAAAAGCTGTACCCCACCATGTTTAACCTAATGAAGAAAGACAAGGACAAAGATGGCGGGCGGAAGGAGAAGAAGGAGAAGAAGGAGAAGAAGGAGCGGATGTCGGCGGCAGAGCTGCGGAGCCTGGAGGAGATGAGCCTGCGTCGTGGCTTCTTCAATCTGAACCGTTCCTCCAAGCGTGAGTCCAAGACCCGCCTGGAAATCTCCAACCCCATCCCCATCAAGGTGGCCAGTGGCTCCGACCTGCACCTGACCGACATTGACTCTGACAGCAACAGGGGCAGCGTCATCCTGGACTCGGGCCACCTAAGCACCGCCAGCTCCAGCGATGACCTCAAGGGTGAGGAAGGCAGCTTCCGCGGCTCTGTGCTGCAGCGGGCGGCCAAGTTTGGCTCCCTGGCCAAGCAGAACTCACAGATGATTGTCAAACGCTTCTCCTTCTCCCAGCGGAGTCGGGATGAGAGTGCCTCAGAAACCTCCACCCCTTCCGAGCACTCTGCAGCCCCGTCCCCGCAGGTGGAGGCGAGGACTCTAGAGGGACAGCTGGTGCAGCATCCCAGCGCAGGCATCCCTCGGCCAGGGCCCCGGTCCCGAGTGCCTGAGCTGGTGACTAAAAGGTTCCCGGCTGACCTGCGCTTGCCCCCCGTGGTGCACCTGCCACCGCCTGCCCTCCGGGAGCTGGAGCTGCAGCGACGGCCCACTGGAGACTTCGGCTTCTCCCTGCGCCGCACAACCATGCTGGATCGGGGCCCCGAGGGCCAGGTCTACCGGAGGGTGGTTCACTTTGCTGAGCCCGGTGCGGGCACCAAGGACCTGGCCCTGGGGTTGGTGCCGGGTGATCGTCTGGTGGAGATTAATGGGCACAACGTGGAGAGCAAGTCCAGGGACGAGATCGTGGAGATGATCCGGCAGTCCGGGGACAGTGTGCGGCTCAAGGTGCAACCCATTCCGGAGCTCAGTGAGCTGAGCCGGAGCTGGCTGCGGAGTGGCGAGGGACCCCGCAGGGAGCCAGCCGATGTGAGTGTCCCCGTGGGCAGCTGCGGGGGAGCAGGGATTTGGAAGTGTGCTTGGGTGGATGACTGGGGTACTCGGGAGTTGAAGTCACGCCACTCCTTGGCCCGAGGGACAACTTACCTGGCCCGCAGGGAGGAGCGACCTTAGCAGGGGCTGGTGCACAGTGATACAAACTTCTTGATGCGAGGGTTCGGGGTTTGGGCACTATGTTTCCTGAGCCCTAAATTGGGGTGTGGAGGGTAACACGTGCCACTTCAGATGAGAGACAGTCCGGACTACTTGTCCAGCCCGGTATCTGGAGTAAAACGTAGGATTTCCATGTTATTTAGATACTAGACTTGAAAGAAAAAGACGGATTATTTCAAATCAGGGCTGTCGTGGAACTTCTGGGATGTGCAGCTGTTTTGCTAGCTCTTGGGTAAGATGATTTCAGACCTCCTCTTGCCCTTGAGTGAGGAGTTGAACAGGAGGTAATGTTGCAGCGATAAGCAGGGGCCAGATCATGGAGGACCTTGCAAGTCATGATAAGAATTTAGATTTTATCCCAGTGAAATGGGACCATTGTAGGGTTTGAAGCGAGGTTGGGGGGAGTGACTGGACCTGGATTTATAAAGATCACCTGGGCTCCAAGAGTCTTTACTACCTCTCCTGGAAGAAGAAAACACCCTGGAGATGCAACAGGTATCAAGCCTGCAGAAATAGTATGACCTGACTATCCGTGAGACCCCACTCAAAACAGCAGTGGAAGGGGTGACATAGGAGTAGAAGAGATTTAGATTATATGTATGAACGGGTCTCCAGGGGGACAGCGATCTCTAAGCCCAGGGGTCTTTTGACTCCACCTATAGCGTGGCTACCTATCAGTTTGGAATGTTCCACTTAGAGACAGCACATGAGGACAAGCTGGCCTCTGGCCATCCCTGCCTCCCAGCTGTCAGGTTTTCGGACTGCCCAGCTCTGGCGCCTGCAGCCTGACCAGTACACAGGCTGGCCGGGACCTCTTTCGGCACTAAGTGACCAACCAGATGTGTCCAAGTCGGAAGTGGGAGGAAATGCAAAGGAAGCAGGCAGAGTCCTGGTCCTAGCTTTCTCTCATGGAGGGGAAGTGGATGCTCAGATGGCCTGGGGGGCCTGGGAGCTGCAGGGTCAGAGTCTGGCAGGAAGCCCTGGAACTGGGTTCCGGACCTTCCTTTACTCGGGGCCTGGTGGAGGTCAGGCAGTTTTGCTAGTCAGGAAGGGGTAGTGCATGGGAGGGAGGCTGTCGTGGGATCCGCGGAAGGACCTGGCCTCGTTTATTCCGGAAACTCACAGCGAGCACCTACTGTGTGTTAGCCACCAGACTAGACTGAGCTCAGGGAACCACAGTGTAAAGGGAGTGGTCTTTATCTTAGAACCAAAGCCCATACTATGTTGCCATGCCTGTCTACTTTCTCCCAGGCTAACATTGCTTTTAACAGATGGAATTTTCTTCTTAAAGAATGAGTCCCCTAGGGGATTGTTGCCAGCTCCCTGCTGAACCACAGCACAGGCCTTTGTGGGGCCCTGGGCCTGGCATCCCAGATGCTGTTTAGTCTTCTCTTTATAGCCTAGGGATCCTCTTGGCATCTCGTATTTCTAGGCTACTCTCCCTTCCCAGCTTGCTGCTGCTCCCCCCATTCCTGGGGAAGTGGATGGTTTAGCTTTGGAGACCCTGGTACATTCCACACTACAGCTGGTATCCCCGAGTCCCTGGCTTGCTCTGGCCCCCGTGGGGCAAGGGCAGAAGTGCCCAGAGGACTTCCACAGAGCATGCTACCCTCACGAGTCTCCCAAGAGCCATCTGAGAGAACAGCGAGAAGCCTAGAGCTGAGGAAGCTCCCCAGCCCCCAGCTTCCCCTGCCTGGCAGGTGGCAGGGACTCCTGCCCCAGCAGAGAGGAGCAGAGTGAGCCCAGCATCCTGGCTTCCTGGGACAGGCCTGGAGTGGGTCTGTAGTGGCTGCAGTTATCATCCTCCATCTCCTCGTCTTCCTCCCACTCCCACTCCGGCTCCGGCTCCTTTCCTTGGCAGCAGTTCTAAGCTCACTTCCATGCCAAGAAGAGTCTTCCCATTTCCTCTGGGCTCCCAGGCGGGGCACCCTGACAACTCTGGCCCCACGAGGACACAGCTCCTGGCGGCCACCCTGCCCGTCAGGTCATCCATCAACTGTGTCCACACTGCCTGTCCCCAGGGAGCTCTGAGGGAGCTGGCCGGCCATCTGTTCTCTTTCTGCTACACAGATGGAGACCAGGCCTCATGGCTCCTCTCCGTGGCCTGTTCAGAAGGCCCCAGGGAGAGACAGCCCCTCGGGTTTCCTTCTCACATGATGTGTGTCCGGAGTGCTTGGCTCACACCTCCATGTGTCCCTGTAGCTGCTAGCAAGGTTCCACCGGGAGTAGGGGTGAGCCACTGTAGTGGGATAGACATGGGGCCTGATGGAAATCACTCAGCAGGCCTGGGAGGAGCAGTTCTTTTCCGCCCTCCATTCTTCCACTCACCTATCTATTAAATAAACATTTGTTGAGCACCAACTGTGGGCCAGATCCTGGGATCCAGTGGTGACAGCACATAGTCCCAGCCCTAAGGAACTCATAGTCTGGTGGGAGAGATGGTCAAGTAACAGATGACAATGCCATTTGAGAGGCCCCCCAACAGGGGCCAGTACGGGGCCCTAGGGAGCCCTGCACAGAAGAGGGACTTTAAGTACAGCCTTGGGAGTGATCACCGGGAAAGCTGACATCCAGGTGGGAGATGGATGCTGGAGAGGCAGGTGGAAGTGGAAGGCCGTAAGAGACACGTGCCAAGACCTTGAGGCTGGAGAGAGAATGACGCATTTGGGGGATAAGGCTGGGGGGACATTGCATGGGGGAATGAGTATTGAGAGAAGTGGCAGAGGAGGCAAGCAGGGGACAGGTCACGAAGGCCCTTGTGAGCCAGCCTAAGGAATGTGAACTTCAACTAGAGGACAAGAAGCAGCTCACTCAGGGAGTGATAGGAACAGATCTTAGAAAATCTCTCTGGCCGCTCATGAAGAATGCTTCTGGGTGTAGCAAGGGCAGCCATGGGGAAAACAGCAAAGGCCCTGTCGTCATCTTAGTAGAATGAATGGAGGCCTGCGCTTGGGGAGAAGCAGGGGCGATGGAGAGAGAGATCAGACGTGAGCAACTGAGGGACTGTGTAGTCTTGGTGACCGACCAGTGTGGGGGATGGAGGAGAAGAGGGGTCGAGTGGGATGCATCTTTGGAGGAAGATGCTAAGTTCTTTCCTTGGCTTCTCAGGGAAAGTGTTTTGGGCCATCTGGTTTGGGATCAGTTACTCTTAAATTGTCTAAAGGCGAAGCGTTCCCTGAGTCTGGTGTTGGTACAAATGAGGATCTTAAAACCCCAGTTGGATCAACATTCCTTTCTCCTCTTCCATGAATCTGAGTGGGAAAGTCAAGGGCCCACTGAGAAGGAAGAGAGCCTGGGAGAGAGGAGAGCCAGCCCCTTCTGTTTGTATCCTTGTGGGCCCATCGCAGGGAGCAGGAGTGTAGGATGTTTCTGCTAAGCTCAGAAAAGCCCAGCTGGCTAAACCCTGGCTAATGTGGTTGCCCCCCCCCCCACCCCCCACCACCAAGGGGCTAGCCTGCAGGGGACCCCTACCCAGAAAGCACTACTTCCCTGAGCTTCGAAGATGTGGTGGGAGGGGAGAGGTGTGGATGTAAAAGAAGGCTCCCACCCCTTCCCAGTCAGGTCTACCTCCCTGGGCTCTATGTAGCTCTCAGGCATTTACTGGAGATCTGTGATTCAGTTTCTTCTTGCTTTGGACGGTGGGGTTTGTACTCAAAGACTACAGGGCTGTGAGGTTCCTTAAAAAGGTTGTCGTGTCTGTGTAAACCATCTGCTTATGTAGAGTTGTGTAAACCACATTTGTGGACTTCAGCAGATAGTGAACGCTTAGGAAGATTGGTACCTTTCCCTCTGTCCAAGCTCCAAAGCCATCCAGGGAAGGTAATTTTGCAGTTTCCTTAATTAACCCATCCTAGTGCTTTCCCATCTGTGCTCCCGGTAAGGTTTTCTTTCCAACGGGAACTCATGACGCTTTTGTCCAGACTCTGTCCCTGTGGCCCTGTCCTCAAAGACAGCCAGCTGCAGGAAGCGCTGGGATGCCGGGTGCTCAGGCCTGCAGATGGGACATCGGTGGCCTGGCAGGAGACTGGCCGGTCAGGGTTGCCCACATCTGGGAGAAGGGCAGGGGCCCCTTTGCCAGGAAGCCCTAGACCCCTGGGCAAAAGCTATATGACCCTCACCAACCTTGTCTCCAGGACCCTGGTTGGGTGGTGGCGGTGGGGGCGGGGGGCGGTACCCGCAGGAGTGGGGATTGCAGGATTTCAAGGTGAGACTGAAAAGTCTGCTGTTCCAGGTCTGCCAGGCCAGCTTCTGAGCAATGGGCTTTCCCAGAGGCTTCTGGTGGTGGAGGTGCTGGGTGCTGCCCGGGCTCAGTGTTCTAGAATTGCTCTCTCCCTAATGTTACTCCAAATGATCCCCAGAGATGTTTTTGTTTTTTGCTGGTTCGTTTTAAACAGAAAACTCTTATTTCATTTGGTGCCAAAGCTTCAGGTACTTCTGACATCGGAGTCTCACCATGTGAGAGCTCTGGCTGGAGGCCTCAGAGTAGAACTCAGACTGAGTTCTTTTGATAATGAGGCGGCCAGTGGGAAGGTGTCCAGGGCATGTGAACTCGTGAGTGAAAGGTCTTTAGGAGCATTTGGGGGGTTACCTATCCTGGATTAGTGGGGTGCATGGGACCAGCAGCACCGGGTGGTGGACTAGGTCATTTCCATTCCGCTAGGTCTCCCTTCTCTGTCCTCAGAGGCACGTTCTGCCCTCTTCCCCGTGAGCTGCTAGACAGACTGCAGCCCCAGAGTGCCCTGGCCACCCAGCCCGTGGGTGGTGGGCACAGTGCCCAGGCCACATTGAACTGGGTGTGGGCACATGTCATGGTCATCTGTTGTTTTCGCAGGCACCGCTTGGAGCCCTGGGGGGGTGGGGGGGGGGTGGGGGGGGCAGGGCCTTGACTTGAGGTGGTCTGCACCAGTCCCTTCTGGCCCTGGCCAGAGCCCCTGTGCCCGCCCCCCCCCACTGGTACCCCTGGCCACCCTGTCCGCAGCTCCCTTCTCATCTCTTATTTACATTGAAATGGTTCTGGAAAATACCAGATACGCAAACACCCAGACTAGGGGTGGGTGAGGAGTGGGGTGAAGGGGGGTGTGTGGCGGGTGGGAACACAAGTATTTTAAAAATGCTGCAGATCTCTACAGCGTTTCCCAGAAACCACAAGCACGCGGTCCGCCTGCCAGCAGCGCTCCCGCCACCCCGCCACGCTCAGCCGCTGGGTTCTCCTCACTGTGGCCCGAGGTGGAGAGCAGCGTCGGTGGGGGTGGGGGCCGGGGACCCAGCCAGGGAGGGGGCTGCCTGGCGCCTCCATTGTCAGTCTGGGGCAGTGGGTACGCTGCGCCAGGCGGCCAGCAGCGCTGGGGGCGCCCGCCGTGCCAGGCAGGCGCTGCGAAGGCGTGGAATCTTCCTGGCTGCCCCCCTCCCACTGTGCACTTTGGGGTGGGGGGGGTCGGTGGGTAGCCAAGCCCAGAGTCCCCTCGTGGTGTTTGGCAGCAGCTTCTGTTCTGTTAAATACAGGGGACAGTGTCAGCAAAGCTTTTTTTTTTTTTTTTCAGTTGTTGGCTCCCGTTTGGTTGGGAAACTGTTTCCTCAGACCTGGGTCACCACTCTGGCTGCCTTCGTCTCCCGCCATCGGTTTCTCAGAATCGGGAAGTGACATGCTTCCCTGGCACTCGCAGCCCGGCCGCTTTGCAGACTCTGGCATAGGGAGGAGTGTAGGGTGTTTGTCCCGCGTCCTGGGTGGCTCCCAGGACGGCGCCCAGGGAGCGCATGCATGCTCCCTGAGTGGCATCTAGTTGATCTGGTAAAGGTTCTGCTGAGCAGAAATGCCTTGAGGGGAGAGCATGAGAGAGAATAGCCAGGATGAGGGTCGTGGCTGGCGTTAGGACTGTTCTAGCTGCTTTACATATATTAACTCATTTAACGTTCCCAACACCCCTTTGAGATAGATATTATGATAATCTTTATTTCATACATGAGGATACCCGATTACGCAGAGGTTAAGGATAAGTACATTGCCTAAGGTTCCAAGGCTGTTGACTTGTGAGGAGTTGAACTTAGGGCATCGGCTCCTTGCACCTCACTGGTGTGCTGTCCGGGGCAGAGGAACGCAACATCTGGATATAAATCCATTGCCCGGCCCAGGCCTGCGTCCTTCTGATTCCTGCGGCCCCTGTAGACGTCTCCTCCAGAAGGGAAGGGGAAGTGAAGAGCGACTGGCCATTCTTGCTCTCGCTCTGTGGATGGTGAGCTGAAGGAGGGGGTGACTGTCCCTCTGTCTCTGCAGAGGATTAGCCTGAGGAAGAGAGCCCGAGTGGCAGCAGGTGGGATTTAATCTGGTGGGAGCTGGGAGAGGTACTAGAAAGCGCGGCTGCATCTGTCCCAGCAGTATTTGGCTGTGGTCCCTTGGAGGAGGGGCAGGGGCACCCTTTGCCCCTTACGCATCTCCCCTGTTAGACCCTGGGGGATAGGGATGGTGCCCCTCGCCTGTTTGGCCCTTACTGATGCTAGTACTGACCTCTGCGATACTCGGGATGGCAGGGTCCCCAGAGTGTCACCTCTGACCAAGAACAGGTCCTCTTCTGTCGCATACGGGCTGCACGCTGTTGTTTCCTGGTGTGCACTGTGGGGGGGTCGGGGGAGGCGAGGAGCATGGCCTGGCAGAAGGCCTAGCGGGTAGTAGGTGTGCAGCTTGGCTTCTTCCATTGAGTCCTGCTGTTCCTTATGTCGATAAGACTTTTCCTTGCCCACCCTCACGCCCTCATACACATCGGCCCCAGTTTGAATGTCGCTTCCTTAGGGGAGCCTTCCTTGACCTTCTCAGATGTCACGTCCGCACCCTGGCACCACCGCATCCTTCTCCTTCATAACATTCACCAAGATTGCGATTAATGGGTTATCTTATGTCTCCAGTGCTGGAGACCTTCAGTGATATTTGTTGGATATTTGCTGAAGGAAAGAAGATGGTTGTCTGGCCAGGAAGTGGTTTCCCATTCTCTCTGCATTTACCGCAGTTTTGGTTTCTAGAACCCTTCCCCCAACTAGCGTTGGTGTTGCGTCTGCAGTACGTCACCATGTTCTACCCGCTACCTTTACTCCCGACTCAGTTTCTTGTGGGCGTCTCAGCATCTCCCGCAGGAATGGAGGAGAGATGGGCTCTGGGCGGCCAGGAGCAGGAGCCTAGGGAAGGGGCTCTGGGAGGAGGGTCACGGGACGGCCTGTCTCCTGGCCCCCCACTGGTATCTTTGGGAAGGCACCAGGCTTGGGTGAGAAGCAGATTTGGGGGCGTACGGAGTCACTCAGTGCCCAGCCCAGGGGACCTTGGAGAAATGTGCTTGTCTTACTGGCTGCAGGTCTCTGAGGAGGTAGGATGTGGCCCAGCAGGGATCAAGGCTTCCTCTTTCCTACTGCTGCTTGCCCTGCGCTGCCTGCGTGCTGGAATGTCAGCAGGCTGGGAATTTTCACAGCAAGGATTTTTCCCAGTCAGAGCAACAGATTCCAGCTGGAGCCTGGGGACAGCTCCGCATGGGCAGGGGCTGCCACAGAGGGCCAGGGTGCGTGCTGGGGCACCCCAACGGCTCCCCTGTTGGGGCCTGGGCCTCATTCCCATCCTCCATGAGAAATGCAAACATCTGTCTCTCCTATGGGTCCGGCGGAACCTGAGCTGTGGAGCTCAGGAGAAGCAGTGGGAGGCCTTGGGGACCAGAAACTCCCCCTCAGTGAGGAGAGAACGTGGCTGGCCATATCCCACAAGCCTCACTTCCTCCAGCCGGTGAGTCAGGAAGGGGAGCCGCCTCGGATTCCATCTTCAGGTGGGGCCGTGGGCTGCCAAACCCAGGTTCTCTGGCCTGTGGGGACCTACCAGCCTTGGTAGGAGGTAACACTGCTGGCTTTGTCACCCTCATCTGTCCCCCTTTCCCTGGGCCGCATAATGCCTCCAGGACCTGGTTCCCTCTCTTAGCGACCCTTCCGGCCTCTGTGCCCCTTGCCCTCTGATCTCAGTTCTACCGGCCCCTCCCTTCCACTCCCATTTCTGCAAGGAGCTGACTCACTTCCTCTCTCCCTCCCCAGCTACTCTCACCGCCAGGCCCTATGGCGCGCAGGGTACCCACAGGGAGGGGAGATTTCTCACAGGGCACCTCTGGGCTCTTTTTCCTGGCAGTAAGACTGAGGCCACCCCTGGCTCTGGGCAGAAGAGGGCTGGGGGGGTGAGGGTACATGGCTCTGGGCTGTAGGAAGGCCAGATGCAAATGGCCTTGGAGCCTTGACACAATCACGGTGGGATGTCAGGAAGCCTTGAAGGGCACCTGCTCCGTGTCACCCTGTGGGCTTGGTTCTATAGAAGAAAAAGCCTGAAGATGTCATCCCTGTGATCAGGAAGCCTGTGCTTTCTCTAGAACAGAAGACATCTGCAAAAAGATAGATCTCAGCCCGGGGTGGCATGGGCTAGTGGCCAAGCAGTGAGAGCACTGTCAGGCAGGATGATACGGTCATGACTCTCTGTGACACCCAGTTTCATGGCCAGCCCCATCGCATCATGGGGAAGGTATCTGGAGATTCCAGGGCCAGGGTGAGGAGAAGAATCTGATACTGTCTCCCTGCTGGTTCTCCCTGCCGGGAGCCTGCCTCCTGCCTCTCCTGGACCCTGCCTTCTCGAAGATATGTGGACCGGCCTGGTTGTGGGATTGATTGCAGAAGCCGGCAGCAGAACAGCAGAAGGTTTCCTGCCTGAGTGGCTGGCATCTCCTAGCTTGGCCTCCTTGGAGCTATCCAGGCTGTGGAAGCCGGTGCGCCTGGCACTGCGGGCACTGGGGACGCAGCCTGTGCTGGGCCTGGCACAGCCTCGGATCCTCCCCTGCGGGTGGCCTAGATTACCTAAAGAACACAAGCACAGGGTAAGGTCGAGTCCCTAATCACTTGGCCATGCATCAAGTTCAATAGAGGCCAAAGGGAAACTGGGCCTCCCTCCTGAGAAGCCTGTGGCCCTGTCATGGGCTGTCTTCCTAGAATCAAGTGACCGGCAACATTCCTGTTCCCCTTAGCACTTGGCTTTGCCTGGCAAAGAAGCCCGCAATGATCCTGATTCTGGCCTCAGGATTTCTGGACAATGACAGGTGTTTCATATTTAGATGAGGTTGAGGGTGACAGGCTGGAATGAGGCCTAGGTGTGGCGAAGGTGAAGGGCACCAGCCTGACCACCCCATCCCAAATAGTCTCACCCTTGCTGGTGGGAGGTGAACCGCCCCACACAGGCACGCGGATGCCTGTCTGTTGCTCCTCTTCCAGCCCTTCTTTATTGTTCCTCGCCACCACCCATCGCTACTTGGCCTTGACCTGTGGAGCAGAACCAGGCTTTGTGACAGAACACCTCGTTGGGAAATGGCTTGGGATACACACGCACGCACGCACACACACTCGCTCACACACACTGTAAAGTTCAGTCCAGGTATCTTTTTCTTTCAGACTCTTCCAAAGCATTTCTACCGTCAGCCTCCAGGCCTTGTAACCTGCCTTCACCTTCTCTGTCCAGACCAGAGGACTTGGTCTCTGGGGCAGGGGAAGGCAGAGTTTTCTGGCTTCTGTCAGGGCCCTGGGTTCCCCTCCCAGCCCTTGTGTCTTTCTTAGCACGCTGGTTTTCAGGTCTCTCCTCTGTGCCTCTGAAAGAGGAACCCGTTCTATCAAGCGTCCCCTGTTCTCCCTCCCTACTCATTCTCTTCAAAATCCAAAAACTGCGTATCTTGTTGTTGCTATAGAAACAGATGCTTGGCAAATAGGAAGTTGGATTGAAGGGCTGGTTTTGGTTGCAGGGACTGTTTTCAGCAAATTTGGGGAGGGGAAAGAAGAGGCGGGAGGCATAGGCAGAAGGGCCCACAAATCGGAAGTTGCAGATGATTATGTATGTATTGTTAATACATTGGTGTGTATTGGGTACAACATGGACTCTGGAGCTGGACTCCTGGGTTCGAATCCTGACTCTGCTACTTACTAGCCGTGTGATCTTTGGCAAATGATTTAATTTCTCTGTGCCTCACTTTCCTTATCTGTAAAATAAGAATGGTAATAGCACTTTCCTGGTAAGATTGCTTTGAGGAGTAAATGAATCAATACATGCAAATCACTTAGAATAGCGTTGTCATCATCATTAATCTGTCTCTAAAGTGCTGGGAGGTACTTGGTGCCTGGGAGTTTGATGGGCCATCTGCCCACAGGAATGCCACATGCCTGTTAATGACTCAGCCCTGCTGGGGAAGGGGGGGCAGGGAGCTTTACTCTTGTCCCCAGAATGGCGCTTTTACCCTCCAGGTGAAGATAGGGAAATAGGGCCCAGATTTGTCCACAGGTTTACTCAGGGCCACGAGGCAGCCACAGAGCATGTCCTGGGGCTTTCCCCTGGGCTTCCAAACTAGTCTGTAGTTTGATACATCTTTAAAATTGTGCCACTTTCCCTTTCTCCATGACTGCCTCCAGTCAAATTCTTGGCGGACGCCAACAACTTTGGAATACCAGGCTTCTTCCTACCGATTTGTTTTCCAGTTGAACCACCAGACTCTACTTTTTTGTGGTCTCTCTACACCTCATTTTGCTTCTTCATGCCTGCCTTGCTTCTGGATCAGAGCTAAGCAAGAACTGAGGACAGAATGGAGGCACGGAAAAGAGAGGCAGTCCCAACCTACCAGTTCCTGGGTCTGTTCTCTGCTCCTCATCACACATATGAGCCTGCCCAGACACTCGCACTTGGACTTTCTAACTACTGTAGCAAAACCTTTCATATGAAGTGCCTGTGATAGAATGTGATTGCTGTCAGATCCGTGTCCTGTTCCCTTGTTCCTGTTGGAGCCACTCTAGCCTGGCAAGCGAGCCCTGAGCTCCTTTCTCTACCATGTCCTCCTCCCCCGCTTCCTCATTCGGTTCTTTCAGCGAGTGACGCAGGGAGGTGCCCGGTTACGTTCCCTGTTGCCCCATGGGCAGAACTCCCGGCATGCTGCTCAGGACAAGGTTTTATTGGCCTCATTTGCCCTTGAAAGTTCAGGGTCTTGCTGGGACATCTCTCTCTGGAGCACTAACATCAGATGAGTCCGGCAGCGGGTCGTGTGGGGAAGCCCTCAGGCCACTACATTCCAGATGTCTTACCCATGCATGGTCCAGAGACTCTGCAGAAACAAGGAACGATTGTGCGGCACTAAGGGGCTTTCTCCCAGGCCTGGGATGCCTTGGAGTGGGGGCTGGCTTCCATTCAGCTTTGCCTTTTCAGCCCCTCTGCATCTGGCTTCTGCTCCCTGGCTGGTTGTTAAGTTGTGGCTAAATTGTCTCCCCCTCCCCCATTTCTTCTGAGGCTAGGGGTCAAGGCAAGGCACATGGGGACAGGAGTCTAAGCAGATTCTGGGGCAGGGGCGGGAGAGAACAGCAGGTGGTCGGGGGGCAACACCTGAAGGAGTCTTTGGCAAGGAAGACCAGGACATGCTGAAAGGGGATTCTCTAGATCGGACCTGTCCAATAGGACACTCTGCCAGCATGGAAATGTTCAATAGTCTGTGCTTTCCAACTTGGTAGACATTATCCATATGTGGCTCTTGAGCGCTTGAAATGTGGCTGGCATGACTGAGAAACTGAATCTTAAAAAAAAATTTTTTTTGGTTTTCATTTAATCAAAAGTATTCCCATTGTTTCTTTCTTTTTTTTTTTTTTTACTTAAAAAAAAATTCTTTTTGATGTTTATTTACTTTTGAGAGAGAGACACACAGAGCATGAGCAGGGGAGGGGCAGAGAGAGAGGGAGACACAGAATTGGAAGCAGGTTCCAAGCCGTCAGCACAGAGCCCGACGCGGGGCTCCAGCTCACAAGCCGCGAGATCACGACCTGAACCGAAGTCGGGCGCTTAACCGACTGAGCCACTGAGGCGTCCCTCCTGTTGTTTCGATTTAACTTAAATGTAGGTAGCCACACGTGGCTCGTGCCTACCACACCGAGCAGTGCAGCTCCAGATAGCTCTCAGAAAAAAATGGTGGCGCGCTCTTGAAGGCTTCTCTCGTCTCGCAGTTCCCCTGATGAGGCCGGGGATGCTGGCCTTTTCCCTTCCTCTCACGAAGGAAGGCTTGTCCACTCTGGCAATTTCTACACTTCACCAACTCTGGAATCCTGATGCCCTGGGGCCAACAGGTCCGTGGCTATTGCACGGGCTTCCGTTGCTTCCGTGGGGAAGCAACTGGGGCAGTGCTTCCCCACCTTGCCAAGCATGTTTTCTGCCCAGCTTTGTAACACACAGGTGCTCACATGCCCCAGTGGATTTGGCCAAGGCTGTTACTGTGGAGGTGGTGGGTTGGTAGGAAAAGCAGAAGCTTTTGCTTCGTTCTTCCTACTTCTATGGAGAGTGAGTTCGAACTTTATTTCTACTTTAAAGGACTCTAGAAACAGGCCCAATTAGGGCCTCCAGAGGTGAACACACAGATCCTCAAACACGTGTTGAGGGTCTAGTGTTTGGAGGAACCGGATGCTTCTTGAAAGCAGTCGCCCTGACTTTGAGAATAAGCACCATAGGTTTCCAACTCTCACACCCAGGAAGATCTTACCGATGTTTTATTTAAATCCGTGCGGCTGACCCTTAAGCTGGCTTTCCTTTTTTTCTTCTGTGGAAATAGAGAAGACTTGTCAGTTATGTGAAAAAGAGAACAATAGTTCATTATGCTTATTCTCTCATGTCTGCCAGAGGGGGTGGGGACGGGTATATTGTGTGTGTGGTACGTTTGGTAGACTCAGAAGTTAACCAAGTCTGGGTGGGATTTGGGCAGGGTATGGAGGATTTCGTCAAGGGTGGCCCTTGGCCTTGTGGGAGCTTGGCAAAGCAGAGGCAGTTTGGAAATCCCCAGGGGCCAAGAGGAAATCCCCCGCAGCCCAGAGTGCTCCCGGAGCAGCAGACCTACTGGAGTGGTCCCTGCAGGCAGCCAGGATCTGACTCTGAGGGGACAGACTCCTAGTCTTAGCAGAGAGGACAAGCCCAGACGTCACCACTTGGGCTCTGTGCCCTTGAGATGGTGTGGTGTCACCAGGCTCTGAGCAAACCTTTGGGTGTGCTAAGGCAGGGCCTAGGGGACTGCCAAGCCCGAAGCGCAAGTGGTAGTGAGGGTAGTGATCTGGGGCTGCCCCCACCTCCCCGGAATTTCCTAGACTGCTAGTCTCAGACCTCTCCCCCGCACACATGTTTAAAGCTTCCCTGGAAGTCTTGTGTTTATTCATGTATTCATCCATTCATCCATTTTATTTCAGCAATAAGCATTTATTGAGTGCCTACTATTTGCAGGGCTGTTTTGGGTTTTGGGAATGGAGCGACGATAAAACAAAGGCGGCGCTGAGCTCATCACTGCCCCTTCTTGCCTTATCCCTCCAGGATAAAGCGAGAGGCCATCTTGCCGCGGCAGCCCCCTCTGTCTTGAGCTCCCGGGGGACGCCTCTTGGGGGCGTGGCCTGGACGCCAGCCTTGCGGCGGTGAAATCCCGCGGCTTCGGCAGCAAGGGCTGGCGAGAAGGGGGAGGCCGCCCTCTGCCGGTCTCTGGAGGCGCTGCAGGGCGGGTGCGTCCCGGGGCTCTGGATGCATGTGCGCATGTGCACTGGTACGGGGCCTGGCCCCTCCCCCGACTCCGCCCCTGCGTCTGCCGGCGGCTGGGCTGGGCTGGGCGGGGAAGCGCGGGCCCAGTGTGGCGGGGGCCTGGGGCTCCCACCAGCCACGACCACCTGGAGGGCAGCAGTGTCTGGGCCCAGCCCTGCACCTTTCCCCACTTCAGGTTACGCTTCTCAGTGCTCCTTGCCGTCCCTGTGGCCATCCCTGTTCTTAAAGGGGTTCTGTCCTCTTCCACTTTGGGATCCACTCATCATTGACGTCCAGTAAAATTTCAAAAAAAATTCGTACTTCAGAGACTACCAGGCACTGCCTACTAACACTGTTATTTCATAAAAGAGAAGCCATTTGTTACACACACACACACACACACACACACACACACTTTAAAAATAAAAGATCATCCTTTTCAGGAGAGAGAAGGCACTGGTGCTGAGGAACTCTGAAACTGCTCTCTGGGGTGTCCCTGGAGTGATGGGGAGCCCTCCTCCCCCAAGAGGCTGGTCCCCTCCAGCTCTAAGGGCTGAGTGCTTGAAACGTGCATGCCCCCTAACTGAGGGGGCTAAATTCTATTAATGACATTTTATACCTTGCAAATTAGTAATAATACAAGCACTACGTGATAACTATCTACTTGGAGATAGGGTTTATAGACTTTTTTTTTTAAAGGAGTTTTTTTTTAATTTATTTTCTTTAACATTTATTTATTATTGAGAGACAGAGAGCATGACCATGGGAGGGGCAGAGAGAGGGGAAGACACAGAATCCGAAGCAGGCTCCAGGCTCTGAGCGGTCACCACAGAGCGCCATGCGGGGCTCAAACTCACAAATCGCAAGACCATGACCTAAGCGGAAGTCAGACATCTTACCGACTGAGCCACCCAGGCACCCAGGGAGTTTTGGTTTAAAGAACTAGAGAGGCAAATAGGGTCAGATGAGTATTATTTTAGGGTGTTAAATAGAACCTCAGGCCCAGTGTTTTTCAAGCTATCTCCCTCTAAATCAGCCTCCATCGGACATTACTGTTTTGGACAGTGGCTTCACGCTGTTCTTTTGAAATCTTGACAGCTTGAAACCTTGGAGGCTTTAGATCTTCTTCCCAACCCCTCCTGTCAACTTCATGTCCATTTCCCATCCTCCCCTGTAGCCACCGAGTCTCTGTCTCGAATCACCCTCTCTTCCCCATCCACTGCCAGAACAGGGCAACCCTCTGCCCATCTTTCTTCTGGCCCTCACCTTGACTTCCAATGGTCTTTCAGCTTTCAGCCTCCTTTGCTTCCCAGCATCCTTCTGTTAGATCAGCATTCATAAAACACAGTTTGATCATGCACCTTCTCTCTCCAGAAACCTGCTGTGACTCCTACTGTTTTCCAGGCAGGAGACAGAGTGCAAGGAGCTGGCTCTGGAGTCGGAATGGCTCACCCCGGCCTTGCCAATCACTATCTGTGTGGTTTTGGGCAAGTTATTTAACCGCTGTAAGCCTTACTTTCCCAGCCTGCAGTTCCTCTTTTGCAGCCCTCACCTCCCAGAGTTTTGTGAAGAAAACGAGTAACACTTTCCCTGACTCATGGCTAGTGCTCAGTATGTGTCTGCTTTGTCCTTCTGCCGCTTACCTTACTTTTTTCCTCAGGTACAGCCCTTTGAGTTGCAAGTGACAGAGCCCAGCTGACCTGGTTTAAAATGAAGAAATGCATGGGCTCAAACATCTGAAATATGCAGGGGGTAGAACTGGCTATAGGCTCAGTCTTACCTAGAGACTTAAACAGGACCCAGGCCTTTTCTGTCTCTCAGTTCATCTTCCATACTGGCTCCGTCCTCAGACAAGTGGTGACAAAATGGCACAGCACCAGGTTCAGGTCTTGTGGGAAAAGAAGTGTGTGACTCAATAATCCCAAACTTTCGTGATATGTCCTTGATACTGATTGGGTTCACATGCCTTCCACAAACCCATCCCTATAGTCTGGGGAGATGATACACTCATCGGCCAGACTCAAGTCATGTGCTAGGGTAGGTCCCCAAGGGAAAATTAGGGTGCTGTGTTCAGAGGTTGGAGGAGTGGACAGTGGGCAGCTGAAAGAATGCCTGTCTACTGTGGCAGATGGGGCTTCTTGATCTGGCCTCACCTACCTTTCCAGCTTTGTCTCTCATCGTTTACCTATGTGTGTCCTACACTTCATCCAAACTTACTGTCTGTTTTCCCAACTCCTTGCCTTCTCTTATTCTACTCCTTTACCCTGAAATTCTCTTCCTCCCTCACCTCCACATTACAGATTTTCTTCTATCTTTCACGGCCCAGCCCCAAGCTGCCCCTAAGCTGTCTGCCTAACTCCCCAACAGGAAAAGGTGTCTGCCTCTGAATTTTCCTAGAACATTATCCACGGTCCTGTTGGAGCGTTGAGCAGATTCTAGATTGAATTATAATTGTTTGGGTACATTTGTTATCTCTTCTTCTGGTCTGTATGTTTGTTGAGGTCAGGAACTATGTCTGCTTTCTCTTGTTGCAATCACTCGCTCAGTTATGTACCAAGCACTAGGTAGGTGCAAGGGACCTAACAATGAACAACACACATATCACCTCTGCCTTAGGAAACTCACAGTCTAGCTGTGAAGAGACAGAAAAATAAGCAGGCATCGTGCTTCCCCACAGTGTTCACCTTGAGGTATTACAAGTAATTGCTAGTTGAAAGCCTGAATGGCTTCCTTTGCTCCTCAGAGCCTCCTGGGTAGCCTGGTCCCCCCACCCCTGCTCCCGCTGCTCTGCGTCTGGCCCAGCACCAGTAACAGAGCCAAGGACCTTTCACTCACCCCCCACGGAGAGCAGAGTCCTTGAAGTTGTTACTCTATCTGGATATCCCTTTTTTCCCTATTGTGTTCTACCAGGTGTATTTCACCAGCACCTTTCACATCAGTGAGTTAAATCCAGTGGATACTTATCGAACACCTACTGTGTGCCTAGTGCCGGCGGGAGATCTAAAAAGAAGGAGGAAATGGTCCCTGCTATCCAGGGAGAGAAAACTGAACCATAACCACAGATAGATTACCATTCAAAATATTAGTTTACGCTGTGTAGTTGTGGCATATACACATTAAACTTTAGTAAATTCCAGGGGTGCCTGGGTGGCTCAGTCGGTTAAGCATCCAACTTCAGCTCAGGTCATGATCTCACAGTTGGTGAGTTCGAGCCCTGCATCAGGCTCTGCATTGATAGCTCAGCTCTGTGCTGACTGTAGTCTAAAATGGAAACATGTATTTTGTGTATTTCTTTTTGTCATAGGCTGTGCATGTATCTGTTTTCCTGCAGATACATGGAATATACAAAAACATGTGTACTATACTTTGGGAACAATTAAAGGGATTTTCAAGAGTACTTTTGACTATATTCTATATTTGCCTTACAGGCTGGCTTTAGAATCTAACCCCTGTAGTATCTATGTAGGTCCCATTGTATCTCGCAGAGCACCATATTGAGTAGATTGAAGAACCATCCTATGTACAAGGTGATATTTAGGTGTAGATAGTACTGTGGTTTTGAAAATAATTTAATCACTGCCTGCAATTTGCCAGGCACAATGCCAGGTGATTTATATGTACTTTTTTTTTTTTAACGTTTGTTTATTTTTGAGGAGGGGGAGGGGCAGAGAGAGAGGGGGATGGAGGAGCCGAAGCAGGCCGCACGCTGTCAGCAGAGAGCCTGATGCAGGGCTTGAACTGATGAATGATGAGATCATGACCTGAGCTGAAGTCAGATGCTTAACCAACTGAGCCACCCAGGCGCCCCTACTATTTTTTTTAACTTTTTTTTAATGTTTATTTATTTTTTTGAGAGACAGAGCATGAGTGGGGGAGGAGCAGACAGAGAGGGAGACACAGAATCTGAAGCAGGCTCCAGGCTCCTAGCTGTCAGCACAGAGCCCGATGCAGGGCTCGAACACATCAACCATGAGATCATGACCTGAGCTGAAGTCAGACGCTTAACTGACTGAGCCACCCAGGTGCCCCTATTTTTTTTTTTTTTTTTAATTCTCAGAACAACCCCATAAGGGAGGTATACTATTCTAAGGCAAAAAAGTGGAAACTCTAAGAAGCTGAGTTTCACTTTCCCTTAGGTCAGACAGTGAGAAAGAGGCCGAGCTGGGATTCAGCACACCTAGGCGTGCCTGGCTGGAAGTGTGTGCTCTTTGCACATTGTCACCATGCAGGCCCTGGGGTCTGGGGAGGGCTTTGTGAAGGAGGTGAGACTCAAGATGGACCTTGACAGATGGGAGGGTTCGGCAAGGTAGAAAGGCATTTACAAGTAAATGCTCTGGTGGTGATGAAGGCAGGGGACCCTGGGAAGATCTGCCTAAGAGAGTGAGAGCAAGGAGTGCTGGGGAGAGGGAGAAAGGGGAAGGAGGCAGGCCAAGGGGTCTGGGGTGGGCTGGCTGGCTGTGGGAGTGACTGTGTGGCCCCCTGGAGTCATAGGGTAGGCTTATGCAGAGTGGGCCAGGCCGGGAGGCAGCACTGACCTTTGGGCATCAGAGAGACTGGTTGTGGCTGTGTGTGAAGCTGAATGGGTTGCCAGGGCCTCAGGTTTCCCTCTGAAGAGGTCTGCCCTTGTCCCTGCTCCGAGATGATCTCCATCAGTAACACGAGTCAGCTCACAGACAGAACTGACAGCATCTCGTCATCCGAGCAGAAAAGAGGAGTGATCAACACGTGGTTTCTAACAATTCAGAACAAGACTCTGAGGGTAAAGTGACACCTCAGTCTCCCGGAAGTCATCTTCCAGAGTGCTGCTGAATGGAAGGTGGGCCTAGAAGACCCTCTAGAATGCGTGGGAAAACTCAGACCTTCCCTCACAGGAGAGTGGTCTCTGGTATTCCGTTTGCTCTGCTCTGGGCTCTTTCGTATCAGGCATGGTTATCTAGTTTTCTAGATTATCTAGTTTTGGCAGAAACTGTTTGTTAGAAGGAAGTGAGACTGTTGGGGACAGGCATGCTGACAGGCAGAGTGACAGCTGATGGCCTGACAGGGTAAGGGACAAAAGAACTAAAAAGCAAGCATATGGACACAAAGGGCATCTGGCCTTCCTAACATGGGTGCGGAGCGAGGCCGCAGGCTGACTGCTGTACCCAGGACAGGGTTGGTGCCCTTTGTGAGTGGCCAGGGACATTGGTAGGACAGGGGCCCAGCTGGGAAGTCAGGAGTCATCACAGTGGGGATGATGTGCCCTTCTGTACAAGATGGAAACGGATTGGATTCGAGAGAGGGAGCTCAGAGTTTGAGATGTTTGAGATGGGTTCAGAGTGTTATTCTTAAGAATCTATAAAATGTGTATTTGTATGATTACAGATAGCAGTAGAATTTAGGAAACTACTCAAAATAGAAAGCATTTTGTGCCTTAAAGGGAATAGTCATCAGTTACCTGGAAATTTTGCTTGGGATGCTTTTCTTTTCTCCCCGGTAGTGATCACAGATAGAGAACAATAGTTAAAACTATTGCAAACTTTTTTTTTTCCAATAAGTTTATTTAAAACTTATGTGTTGGGGGCGCCTGGGTGGCTCAGTCAGTTGGGCGTCCGACTTTGGCTCAGGTCATGATCTCACGGTCCGTGAGTTCGAGCCCCGCGTCGGGCTCTGGGCTGACAGCTCGGAGCCTGGAGCCTGCTTCAGATTCTGTGTCTCCCTCTCTCTGACCCTCTCCCGTTCATGCTCTGTCTCTCTCTGTCTTTAATAAACATTAAAAAAAAAATTTTTTAACTTATGTGTTAGACACTGTTCCTAGAGCTTTGCAAGCAGTAACTCACTTAATGCCTACAATAACCCTGTGTGGTGGGTACAATTATTTTCCCTCCTTGTACAGGTGAAGAAATCAAAGCACAGGGTTAAATTGTATAGCTCACCAGATGGACAAGCCAAGATTGAACCAGGCAGGCTGGCTCTGGAAGTCTCACTATTGACCATGGTACACCATGAAGAATTCCTTTATTTTTATTATTATTATTTTATTTTATTTCATTTTTTATTTTAATTTTATTTTTTATTTTTGAAATTTATATCCAAATTAGTTAGCATATAGTGCAACAATGATTTCAGGAGTAGATTCCTTAGTGCCCCTGACCCATTTAGCCCATCCCCCCTCCCACAATCCCTCCAGTAACTCTCAGTTTGTTCTCCATATTTATGAGTCTCTTCTGTTTTGTCCCCCTCCCTGTTTTTATATTATTTTTGTGTCCCTTTCCTTATGTTCATCTGTTTTGTCTCTTAAAGTCCTCATATGAGTGAAGTCATGTGATTGTTGTCTTTCTCTGACTGGCTGATTTCACTGAGCATAATACCCTCCAGTTCCATCCACGTAGTTGCAAATGGCAAGATTTCATTCTTCTTGATTGCCGAGTAATACTCCATTGTATATATATATACACCACATCTTCTTCATCCATTCATCCATCGATGGACATTTGGGCTCTTTCCATACTTTGGCTATTGTTGATGGTGCTGCTATAAACATGGGGGTGCCTGTGTCCTTCGAAACAGCACACCTGTATCCTGTGGATAAATGCCTAGTAGTGCAATTGCTGGGTCGTAGGGTAGTTCTATTTTTAGTTTTTTGAGGCACCTCCATACTGTTTTCCAGAGTGGCTGCACCAGCTTGCATTCCCATATTATTATTTTTTTTAATATTTATTTTTGAGAGAGACTGTGAGCAGGGGAGGGGCAGAGAAAGAGGGAGACACAGAATCCAAAGTAGGCTCCGTGCTGTCAGCATAGAGCCCGACGCAGGGCTCAAACCCATGAACCGTGAGATCATGACCTGAACTGAAGTCGGACGCTTACCTGAGTGAGCCACCCAGGCGCCCCATGAATAATTCCTTTAAAACAGTGCTTCTCAGAATCACCTGGAGGGCTGGTTAAAACACAAGTGCTGGGCCACATATCCAGAGTTTTTGATTCAGTAGGTCTTGAGCGGGGCCCAAAAATTTACATATCTAACAAGTTCCTAGGTGATGCTGATGCCGCTGGTCTGGGGACCACACTTTGAGAAAAAACCCCTTCTTTATTTTTATATTTTTATTTACTTTTGAGAGAAAGGGAGACAGAGTGTGAGCAGGGGAGGGGCAGAGAGAGAGGGAGAAACAGAATCCAGAGAAGGCTCCAGGCTCAGAGCCCGACACAGGGCTTGAACCCATGAACCATGAGATCATGACCTGAGCCAAATGAAGTCGGATGCTTAACCAACTGAGGCACCCCGAGAGACAAACCCTTTCACTTACTGAGACTTCCCCAGTCTCCAACTGACTATGTAAAAGAGTCACTGTGGGCAGAACCTTTGTTTTGCAGGTGAGGGCCTTAGAAGTCACTTGGCTGTGGCCACACAGCTAAGTTGTTCATTCATTCATCCATTTATGCCCTCGGTGATTTTTTTACATGTTTATTTTATTTTTGAGGGCAAGCACAAGCAGGGGAGGGGTGGAGAGAGAGGGGGACCGAGGATCTGAAGCGGGTTCTGTGCTGACAGCAGCAAGCCTGACGTGGGGCTCGAACTCACAAACTGAGAGATGGCCTGAGCTGCAGTTGGATGCTCAAGCCCCCGAGCCACCCAGGCACTCCCACGCACTCAGTGATTGAACGACAGGGAACCTCTGCATCAGGCCTTATGCTGCTTTCAGATTGAGCAGTTCTCAGCCTCAGCTGCATGTAAGAATCACTTGGGGGAACTTTTAAAAATCCTAGTGTCCAGGCCTCCCTCCCGGGCCGATTAAATCAGAAACTAGGAGGAAAGGGTGGGATTCAGGCATCGATATTCTCAGAGTCCCACGGGGGATTTCAGTCTGCAGCCCCACTTGGCACCAATATGTCAAGAAAGCCTAGGGGATGTGAAGATCTCTAACACAGCACATGCCCCAATAGGGCCAGATGATCTCCCTGGGAAGACACAGCAAGCAGTCCCTAGAAAGCAGAGGCACCAGCCCCACGCCCTCATGGCCGTGGGTGACTCCGCTTGTACAGTGTGTGACAGGGAGGAGGCAGAGCAGGCTTTTGTCCTCCCGGCCGGTGCTCACCAACCTTTGCACAGAGAAAGCCATGCTGTTTACAGGACCCACTGGGCACACGAGACTGGCCGGGGTGGCAGGCCTGGGGTCTCCAGCCACTCTGGTTGGACACTGGTTAGGTGACGGCTCTGTTCCAGACCTTCCCAGCACCCCCACCCCACCCCACCCTTTTTTTTTTTTTTTCCTGGAGACAAGCTTCCTTTTTTCTGCAGAGCTGACAGCTTCAAAAGGCCTGTCGTTGGCTCCTTCCGAACGGCCCCCAGCTCCCATTTCAGCCTCTTGGAAGTTCCCAGCCCTGGTCTGGGCATCCTGTGGCACTAACCAAAGACCAGGGCCAGAGTCCCTCTTCATGAGGAGCCCTGGCTTTTCACCAGCAGCCCTTGCTCATTGGCCAGACACCCACGATTTCCTCTGCCTGCAGGGCTAAGGCCCACCCACCACACCCTCCTCCGTGCCTGCGCAGTCTCTGGCTGTGTGGGGTGAGGGATGTGCACACAGAGAGTACAGTTGATTCCTGCACTCAGTCCCCAGTGTATTTACAGCCAGGCAGCGACAGTGGGCCTCAGACTGATCGCGTGGGTCTCTACTCCTGTGGGACTTTACAGGATGGCTGCGTGGCTGCTGTTTGGGCACAGTGTGCAGCAGGCCCTGTGTGTTGGATTGGATATGACGTTAGTGGTTTTCTTGGCCTCTGCTGCAGTAATTAGATGGCTGGGGTGAGCCTATGATTTGTGTGTTCTCAAGAACACTGTGCTGTGATTGAGTGTTCATGCATGATGGTGTGTGTGTGTGTGTGTGTGTGTGTGTGTGTGTACGCAAATGTGCTTGTCTCATTCCTGGCCTGTGGGGCCGGGGGCTGCAGGTCTCAAATTCCTCTGCTATTTTTAGGGGCCATATCAGCTCAGCTGTCCGGGAGCCCGGGTGTGTGTCAGTAGGAAAGTCCCACCCTCCCTGTCGCTTGCCCCTAACCCTCCAACACTGCCTGCCCCCTACCTGTGCCCTCACTCTAATCGCCTCCTCTGCCCCTTCCCCACACTGTATCACCCTCTCCATCCCAGCATACCTGGTACCTGCAGTCCTGGTGGCCACTCAGTCCTTCCAACCGACGACAACCAACCGGCCAGGGTTGGGCAGCTCCGGACGGGAGGGGCCTGGAGAGAGGGAGGGGAACAGGGGCGGGGCTGCAGCCAGTGCTATTTTGAGAAGCTAACGGAGCAGCATCAGAGAGGAGACTCCTAGCTCCGGGTTGCTCCAGGCCAGGCCATGCGGGTGAGTGTCCCTCTGACCCCCCAACCCCGGAAACGTCCTAGGCTTCTCATGCTTGTTCCTCATTTATGAAAGGAGGAGCCTTTTTGTTATTTCCCCAGATGTGGCTGAAGGAGGTGGGGCGGGGGGGGGGGGTGGCTGCTGCCTTGGGGCTCCTCTCCCAGCTTCTTGGTGGGGAGGGAATTATCCAGCCCAGGCAGCCTCACAACACCTCAGAGGCAAGGCCCTCCTGGGTCTGACTCATGACTTTAGGAGTTTTGGAGGGGGCACCATTTTCTAAACCTCAGTGTCCTGGGACTGCATCAGCTTGTCCACAGGCTGTGACACGCCTTCCCCACAAACCATTAGTGCTGGAGGCCTTCGTTCCTTGGAACGCTATTTTCTTCCGAGGTCTGGAACCCCAGTACCTTCTTAGACACTGGGAAGTCTTGTTCCCTGCTTTGTGTTGCCAGCTTAGCCTTCCACCCTTCTTCCTCCTGGTAGACAAGAGAAAGGCGCTGGAGAGGGGTGGTTCTTGGAGTTGTCCGGACGGCCACCAGTGGACTCAGCGTGGCCTTCTGCATTTCTGTGGATCGGACACTCGGAAGGGGCGCAGATGGCATCTCGGGGATGCCCTGACTGTCTGTAGGTCTCTTTCAAGCAGAGATTACTCCAGAAGAGTAAGTTCCTTAAAAAAGCCAGTGAGGCAGACATAGCTGCCTCCCAGTCGTTCCGTTCCCCCAGCGCCACCCCTCCCGGCCACCAAGGGTCAGGTTTTTAGTCGTGTCAGCAGTTGGCAGTGTGTGGGCTGGCCCAGTGCGGTGGTGTGCCCAGAGCCTGAGATGTGCCCATGGGCATTCGTATCTCCCTGTGCCCAAGGACTGCCTCGCCCCAGCCACACAACTGGTACCAGTGCTGAGGTGTGTGTGGGTAGCTGGGGTGGGGCCACAGAGACTCCTCACCCTGAGAGGTGGGTGCTTCCTGCCCTAGCTTCCTCCCCACACCACCCCAGCCTGGGTCCCCAGGCCACCAGCACCATGTTGAAGATTTGGGGCCATGTGTGACGATGGTGAGACAGACGGCAAAAGGCTCCGCAGAGGGGCAGCGAGTGTCCCCAGGGAAGGGAGGCCTCCAGCAGGTCCGGCCGTTGGAGGAGGAAACCCAGGCCCTTCTGCAACTGCAGTGGCAGCAGGAAGCCATTCCAGTGCACCTGCTTCCTCCGGGCTGGCCGGTAGTGACTGCAGGCGCTCGGCTGCTTTCTGTTCCGCCCTGGGGTGGGGGAGGGCTCTCACTGGAGGCTGGACCAAAGGGGCCAGGGTGTCCCTGCCAAGCTCTTCTCCCCCTCCTCCTTTGGCTGGCAGCATGGCCTTCAGGCCACTCCCCAGAGGGGCCTCGCTCCTCTCAAGCAGCTCTGTGCAAAGCTTGTTTGGGTCACAGTGGAAGGGCAGGTCATCTCTGGAAACCCCTGCTTTCTACCCCAGCTGTTATTCTGGCAGATGATGTCACGAAAGCTCAACGATGCAGGTGAATCAAGGGAGGTGGGGGCAGGGCTTGCTTCCATCCCTTAAAGTGAGCCTGGGAGGTTCTTGCTGGAGGACGGACCTGGGTGTGAGTTCTGATTTGCGACTCGCTGCCATGAGGCCTTGGCCGTGTCATTTCTGAGCTTCCTTTTGCTCATCTGTAAAGTAAGAATCATACTACTGTCTACTTCAGAGGAATACTGTAGGGGTTAAATGAGATAGTGCACGAAAAGGATTCAGCACGGTACCTGGCACTTAGTACATGCTCAGTAAAGGTTAACTGTTATTACTCTTACTACTGTTCTTTCTTCCCCATGCCCTCATCCTCCCTCTCGTTCTTAGATAAGTAGGTGCTAGGGTGGGATTGGTAGCGAGAGGGTCTCCGGAGAGCTACTCTTTGCTCCTCAGAGTGGGAAAGGAGACAGAGGAGGATGCCATGCCTCTTTCTTCCCCAAATGTGCAAGTTCCCTAGGTCACAGACAGCAGGATCTCCTCTTTCTCTTCCCACTGCCCTTGGGGGCTCCCAGTGTGGGGATATCTGCATGGACACTTGACCTCGATGCGTTTTCTCAGGCTGGGTATTACATGCCCGTGGGGAGCCTGGGCGGAGGTGGAAAGATTCTCCTGGGGGCATTTGTGCCCCCATTCCTCCCTGTGAGGGGCACAGAGGATGGTAAGTTAAGGGCTGATGGCCTTCGCAGGTCCATGCAGAGGGTAAAATGCAGCCTGGTCCAGCCCCCTGGGTGTTGGAAGCCTTCCCAGGCTGAGCATAGATGGGTCCCTCAGCACATCTCTTGGATTTCTCCTCTTTGACAACAAATGCTTTCAGCTATTATCTCCTCTGCTTTTTCTTTTTTATTGACTATTTAGCCATCTTTACAATAGAAATAAACAGTAAGTAACAAATACATAACAGAATAAATACCAAATGTCTCCATTGTGTCTAATTTACAAGATTGTGATGATGCCTGTTTGCATACTATTTAGGTTCTAGTTGCTTTGATTGATATTATTTTAGGTGGAGTTTTCCCTATGGTCACATTGATCATGTATTTGTTAGTTTAAGTGGCAACATAATGGCGCATTGTACCTAAGTATCGTAGTTTAGCCAACCCTTCCCTAACTCTGGGCATTTGAGTTATTGCCAACTGGGGGCTGGTATACAGAGTGCTTCTTTAAAAGTCTCTGCATGGGTTTGTGGGTGTTTTTTCTTTCTCTTCCTTTCTTTAAATCGACTTATTGCTTATACCTTCCTTAGATGGGGTGGCTAGGGCCAGAGGATGATGCATTTTATGGCTGTTGTTGCTTGCCAAAGAGCTACTAAGCAGTTTCAGAGTGCCCCTGCCCTCCCCTTCCACCCCACGGCATTGAGTGTATACGATCTATTAATTGTTGCTCAGTTTAGAGATTTTGCCTCTCTTGTTTTGCCCTCGTCCCTGGGAATCAGGATTGGCAAGTGTTATTCTCCATAGTTTACAGTTGAGGGAAGAAACCAGATGGGAATAAGAAGTTGGCCAAAGATCCCCCGTTGCAGGACTGCCGTGCAGCCAACATTTATTTATTAAGCACCCACGGTATGATGGGTAGAATAGAGTTTGCGTCCGCGAAGAAACCACAGTCCAGGGAACGTTGTAGGCGCACAACCTGCTTGCGAATCCCAGGGCCGCCACTTACTGACTTTGGGGCCCTCAGCCAGGTACTTACCCTCTCTATTTCCTTATCTAAAAAGTGGGCTGTTGAGAGGATTAAATAAGGAGACAGTATGAAGCAACTGCCACTGTGCCTGGCTCCTAGCAAGTATTCCGTGAGCATTGGTTTCTCTTCCCTTCCCTCAACGGAAGAAGCCAGAAGTGCCAGAGAGAGTAGTCGGGGAGGTGGTCAGAGCCTCAGAGGGGCAGGATCGTGGCTGGGGTCTCCCTTTGCAAGTCTAGAAACTCTGTTTGGGCACCTGGAACGCTAGTGCCCTCCCTGTCCATCCATGCTTTAGCTTGATCCAGACCTCCTGAACACTGACACCGACACAGTACATACACCAGGATGACTCAGCCCCTCAGATCCTGCCTAAGCCAGGGCCAAAGGTAGGCCTCTCAGGGAGCAGCATGGGCCTTGCACTCAGAGCACCTTGGGTTCAAATCTCAGCTCCACCACTGAATGGCTTTGTGACTTAATCTCATTCTGAGTCTTCTTCCTCATTAGTAAAATGAGACTGATGTCATGAGGCTGTTGTAAGACTTATATTTAAAAATACATTTGGGTTCCT
The DNA here is from genome assembly GCF_024362965.1 of Panthera pardus. Classification (NCBI taxonomy): domain Eukaryota; kingdom Metazoa; phylum Chordata; class Mammalia; order Carnivora; family Felidae; genus Panthera; species Panthera pardus. The sequence continues at coordinate 57,798,284 of NW_026526876.1, forward strand.
GGGTGCCTCAGTCGGTTAAGCATCTGACTCGGTTTCGGCTTGGGTCACGATCTCATGGTTCGCAGGTTTAAGCCTTGTATCGGGCTCTAGGGACCTGCTTGGTGTTCTCTCTCTTTCCCTCTTTCTCTGCTCTTCCCACGTGCTCTCTCCCTCTCTCTCTCTCTCTCTCTCAAAATAAAATAAATAAACTTTAAAATAAATAAATAAGAGTAAAAATATGTGTTAAAGGGGCACCTGGGTGGCTCAGTCGGTTGAGCGTCCAACTTTTGGCTCAGGGCATGATCTCATGGTTTGTGGATTCAAGCCCAGTGTTGGCCTCTCTGCTGATAGGCAGAGCCTGCTTAGAATCCTGTGTCTTTCTTTCTCTGCCCCTTCCGCACTTGTGCTCTCTCTCAAAAATAAATAAACATTTTTTTTTTAATGTGTTAAATACTTTTACAGGGCCTATCTCATTAGGGTAGGTGTTCCATATTCAATAATTAATGATGTCAGAAATGGCTGCAGTTTGGGGCACCTGGGTGTCTCCGTTGATTAAGCGTCTGACTTCGGCTCGAGTCATGATCTCGTGGTTTGTGAGTTCAAGCCCCGCGTCCAGCCCTGTGCTGACAGCTCAGACTCTGGAGCCTACTTTGGATTCTGTGTCTCCCTCTCTCCTGCCCCTCCCCTGCTTGCACTCTGTCTCTCTCTCAAAAGTAAACATTAAAAAAAAAAATTAAAAAAACAAAACAAAAGAAATGGCTGAAGTCCCACGAGGGAGCAGGTCAGGGTTTGTTCCCAGATCTGGCAGTGACCGTGATGGAGACATTGCCTCCGTCTTTGGGGTTGAGTTCCTCATCTGTTACGTATTGGCTAAAGACAGGTTTTTTGGATTCTAAGCAAATCTTAAAATCCAGTGATAAGGAAGAAAGGAGAAATATTCAGGCAGTTCCTTACAAAAGCCACAGAGAGAATTTCCTCTGCGGAGAACCCCATCTTTGTGCCTAGAGTGATATTTCTAAGGAAGAGCTGATAGAGAGGAACAGGCCCGGGCGTGAATGGACTGGTGTCCTCACAGCCTGGGATGAGTGGACTTCCCTCTGTACACATAGAAAAACTTGAGCAGGAGAGCAAAGAACAAATGAATTAAATAATTAAACTTCACATCTAGCATATGAACTGGATAGTAAAAGAGACAAGTCGACAAAGCAAGTTAAAAATAATTAATTGTGGGGCGCCTGGGTGGCTCAGTTGGCTGGGCATCTGACTCCTAATCTTGGCTCAGGTCATGATCTCACAGTTTGTGGGATCGAGCCTTGCTTCTGGCTCTGTGCTCACAGTGAGGAGCCTGCTTGGGATTCTCTCTCTCCCTCTCTCTCTGCCCCTCCCTGCTCACATTCTCCCTCTCCCTGTCTCTCTGTCTCTGTCTCTCTCGAAATAAATAAACTTAAAATAAAAATAATAAAGAAAATAAAAACAATTAACTGAAAACAAAAAATTCTCCAATTTTTCACTGTTAATTCATGATAAGCAGTAATAAGAACAAACGAGTTCTTGAACCCCACTGAACTGAATGGATTCTTTGAACAAAGCCTCTCTCTGGGCTGAGGCAGATTCTGCCTGTTGATTTTCAAGAGGACCAGTCCTAATTTCTCACCCATAGGTGAAGTGGCTTTACAATTCTCCAGGTCCCCTTCCTCCAGGCTGGTGATGGCGTGTTGCAGGTAGAAAGCCAAAGTTGCTGCAGTCCTGGGGAAGCTTTGTTAATGCCCTCACAGGCCCGTAACGTCAGTTCACTGAGTTAAGGGCTTGAGTGCCTCTCTTTACCCAGACTCCTAGGGTGCAGACCTGGAAAGGACATCAGCCATTGTCTAGACTGGTCCATACCCTAATTCTATAGAGAAGCCCAGAGAGGTGAGGTGGCTTATTCAAGGACACACAGCTCCCGAGGGCAGGAAGTTCTAAGTTCTGTACCCCACCTTGCCAGCTCTTTCCCCCAGTGCTTTATCCCTCACTCCTCCTCTGACTTTTTGAGCTCTGTAATCTTTCCCCTTTCGTTTCCTCCCCTCTGTCCCCTGTTGCCCACAGTGTTTGTCCTGGCAGGTGGTGGCCTTTAGGAAGACTCCGATTTCCTGAGAGACCCTGCCCACCCTGCCTGTGTCTTCTCTGACCCAGGGGGCAGGCTACCTTCAGCACCATGGCCTTTTCATCAAGGTTCGCCTTCTGGGAGCAAAAGGAAAGTTGGGTCTCAAAATCCTTATGCTTTTCCTATGTGCTTGGCATGGTGTGTGCAGGCAGGAGTCTGGCTTGTGGGCAAGGGAGCTTGGGGAACTAGAGACAGACTGGGGCATGAGCGTGTATTTGGGGACTGGGGAGAATCGCTCTGCTCTGGATGGGCTTCTGTGCTGAGTCATGCTCCTTCTCTGAGCTCCACCTCTGGTAAGCTGAGCTGCCTTTTGTCCCACTGGTGCCCCTCCAAGTTAACCACCCCACACCCTTCCCATCTGCCCCCCTCCCCCCCCTCCACGGGCTGCTCTGACTCACCGCTGGGAACGTGGGCCGCTGTGGGGGGCCGCGGGGGATGGCGTTGGTTCTGAGGCTTCTGGAACTGGGTCCCCCCTGGTCTGGGGACTGTGGTGGGTAGAAGGAAAGGAGCCAAGGGTTGGGAGCCAGGCCAGTTGGCTGCCTGGGTTCCAGAGGGTGATTCAGGCTGCCGACCTGGGCGTGCCTTTGTGCTGTGCACAGTCCCCAGCTGGGCAATGACCTGTAACAGACAGAGCCCTTGGTTGGGGGGGCAGTGGGGGAGGCCGTGAGTCAGCCTCAGGCTAAATCCAGAGCTGAGCTCAGAGCTGGGCCTAGTGTCCCAGACCTTTCGGGGGGCAGCCAGTGTTTCCCCCAGTGCCTCACCACTTGGGCGGGACACTTGGGGTCCTAAGCTCGCATCACTGGAGGGAGGACAGAATTGGAGCCGGTGGCGGACACGGAGTGGACTCGGAATCTGGGCCATCCCTGAGCCCAAGCTAATAGCACCGCGTGCAGTAATGAGCTTGTCTGTGTGGTTTGTGAACACTTGCTGCTCCCCTAACCTGTGTGCCCAGGAGCTAATGCATGGTGTGACCTTGGGGGTGTGGGGTGGTGTGAGGGATAGGCACCGGGGGTGGGGGCAGCAGGTGCAGACCCAGTCTCTCCCACTCCTCCTCATCCTCTCTCCACCAGCCCCTCCCTTCCCTTTATCTGCTCCAGTCCCAATTTCTAAAGTAGTAGAGCGCACTCTGATGAATAATTGCCATTTCCCCCCTGTCCGTAACAGTGTGAGCTAACTTTGAAGCTTCAGCCCATTGAAAATAGCTCGGTAGACAAGTCGCAGCTTTAAAACTTCAGCGGCCATCATGCTGGTCAGTGCCCCTAGGCACTGCTAATTAGAGCTCAAAAGTAGCCAAAGACTCCCCCTCCCCCCAGGGGGATAATTAACATGATTCTGGAAACGTTCCTAAAGATCTTTTCCATCAGGAATTGAGGACTCCTTCCAATGCTTTTACCCCACTGTGCCCGGAAGGAAAGGCATGTTGAAGACGGGTAGAGCTGCTCGCAGACCTGCCTTTTTCCCATAGTCCTAAGTGACTGGGGAAAGAAGAGAAACGAAGTCCATGAGGCATTGTCTGAGCTTTTCCCAACTCTGCTCTTGCCCTCTAGCTTCTGGGCTGAGCCCAACCTCCTGGCCAGAACAGCCAGAGCTCAGGCATCTCTCCTTGTAAATTCTGCCCCCAACCTTGGGGTTCCCTCCCTCAGCTGCACGGTTAGCAGTTTTGTGGGTCTGAGGTTGGCAAAATATCTGGCCTCCCTGCCTCTGCCCCATTTCCTGTCCCCAGTCCAAGCTCAGCTGTGTGGCTGGGAAGGCATTCAGGCTCTGGGCCAGGGGGGATCACAGGGACCTAAAAGCAAGTTGGAGCCAGCCTGGTAAGGGCCGCCCATTCTACCTCCGATGGCCCAGTAGGGCTCCCACCCTGGGGTTATTCCCTCCTTAGTCACTAGGTCAGGAGCCTCTTATTCAGACTACTTCTCATCTGAGCTGAGAATGACTCTTGCAGTTGAGCATGGGTTGAGTTAGCTGGACCTTTCTGTCCACCCTGTAACCAAGCCCATGATGGCACTCTTCAGACCGCCCAAGTGGGCCACGTGACTGGTGGCCAACGGCAAGGGTACTTGATCCCGCTATTCATTCTTGAAGCTGTCACTGGACAGTTTTGACCGCAGCGCAGGGTATCCATTGCTCATGTCCCTCACCCCAGTACTCCCAAATGCGCAGGAACTCTGCCCGCTCGGGAGGGAGGGCCCCTCGGATGTTTTCCTCCTATGCTTTTAATGCTCTTTCCCGCCCTGACCTGCCAGTGACTTCTTTGTCTGCTCCCTCAGGTTAAAGAGGAGGACAAAACTCTGCCGAAGCCTGGCCCCCCTGGCAAGGAGGAAGGGGCTGTAAGTGTTTCTCTGAGCCCCCGGTGCGTGTGCCCGGGTGGGTGTGCCTGCCTGCCTTCGCCTAGTCCGTGAGGCGGTTCCGCGGACCAGGCAGGCATGGCAGGTGCCCCTTCGTCTCTGGGTGGCCAGAGGGAATGCCACTAAAGGGGCAGAAAGCGCAGCATGTGTGATGCCAACCTCTGGGGTGCGCGAAGGAGACGGGAACACCGAGGCGCTTTGGACACCTCCCCCGGCCCCTCTCTTTAGTTCCTACCTTTAGCTCTGGTTTTCTGGACCCTCTGGGGCTGGAGAGTCCTAGGCGGGCAAACTCTTAGGCTGGGGAGCACCAGAGGAGAGCTCAGCTGTTGGGACTCTTCGTCCTGCTCTGGTGACACAAGACCGGCACAGGGAGGGATTTCACCGCAGCTGTTTTGTCTCTTCCCAAGACCCCGTCAGCTGCTTGGTGCGGGTGACCTGGAGGCAGGCTCCGGCTGGTTGGTGTCCCCAACTTCTCCCCCAGGTCACTCTGCCTCGAGATAGAGACCCTGAATAAAGCTGGACTCTTTTCAAGCAAGAAAAGAGAGACGGTTCCAGAATAGCCAGGTCTAGAGACGTGTAGTTAGGAGAGGGCCGCTGTCGGCACAGGGGGCAGGAGTGCGGGGGGCCCTGGGGCAGAGCTGGGTCACAAAGCGGATCCGGGCTTCATTACCCCAGATGGTGCCTGTCCCAGTTCCCCCACTTCCTTGGATGGAGGTTTGATTAGCCAGACTCTGTGGCTTCCACCTGATGTGTAATTAATCCTGCCAGGTTAGCCAGTGATTTCAAAGGGGTGTGCTTGAGATATGCTGGGGAGGGGCCCGGGAGTATCCAGATACTCCAGAAAATTACACGTGAAGTGCTTAGAAGACTTCCCGGCACATAATAAACACTGTGTGTTAGCATCACCATTGTCACCATCTTCAGTCAGGGGGATGGGAGGAGAGCCAGAAGAGGGCGGAGAAGGGAGCAGGAGCCGGCAGCCAGGGCTGCTAGCCAGCTCCGCAGTGCCCTGGCATGCCATGGAGCACTCTTGGTCCAAGAGGTTGAGGGAGAGGCACCTTCAAGCCCTCCTCTCCCCACCCCGGCCTCAGGGCCTCCCTGTAGCTGAGGCCCGGACTGAGGTTGCTTGGGTCAGCCCTGTTCAGGACGTGCCAGAGGTCTGCCCACTCTGAGTATCTTCCTGCATCCAAGCAGCTATGGCAGCCAGACTTGTAGAGCCCAGGGCCCAGGTATACCCTGGAACCAAGGTCATTGTTTTGCGGAACAGGGACTCAAACATAGCCCATTAGTGGCAGGGCATTGCCGGATCAGCAAGGAGCCCCCAGGTTGACCTTGCTCCCCCAGGCAACGTGGCTGGCTTTGCAGGAAACTCTGCCCTACTATTAGGCAGCCTGGCTTTCCTAGTGGCTGTCCCTCGGGACCGCAGACAGTTCCCACCAGTGTTGGGGGGAGGGTAGGCGCATTAGGCAAAGTGTGCCAACACGCTCCAGGCGGGTGCCAGAGGCTGGGAGGCTGGCTGAGCCAGGGCCCCAGCTCCAGGGCAGAGTGGATCTGTGGTCACTTGAGTGCTTTCCCCTTTGTGGGCCCCAGCTCTCTCCTCTTCATCCTATTACTCTGCGCACACACACCCTGGGAGCCAGGACGCCTCCAGCCCTTGGGAAGGTGGCAGGAGGAAAGCTGTAGAGACTTGACAGAGCAGCCTGAGGTAGAAGCTTCCCCCCGGCCGGCACTGGGTTTCTGTAGCCCTGAGAGTGGGGTGAGGGGTAGACAATGGCCACAAATCAGGGGAGCAGGAGAGAGGAAGCTTGGCATGTCCAGGGGCCAGGAGTTGCTCCCCAACCACTGTTTCTGCTGGGATTGGTAGGTTCTGGGTCTGACGGCCCAGAAAGCACAGTGATAGAAGGACCGGACACCACAAAGGCAGAAAGCCCCAGAGGGAGGCCCAGGATTGATGGCAGGAATTGGTGGTTTGACCTCTCCATGCTCCATCTCTGCTGTTGTTTGGGCCGCGAGGGAGTGGGCTCACCTGGATTGGGGCTTGGTTGCTGCCCTGACATCGGCCAGTAACTCTGGGACACTTCATGGGCCTCCGGGCACTGTATGCTGGCGTCTCACAGCTCTGTGCTAAGGCTACGGATAGACAGCAGGTGACTGCAGTACCTGCTTGTGCTTTGTGGGAGAGAGAAGCCAAACTTTGAGATGCAATTGTCCTATCTAGAAGATGGAATGAAGGCTTCCTGGTGTAGCCTCTTGGAGCTATGTGTTGTTTACATGGACGAATGGAAGGTCTGTTCCATCCAGGGCTAGGCGTGAGGTCTCACTTCCTCTGCATGGGGTGGGCAGGGACACAAGGGCCGATGCTAATGTCTACCTGTGTTTGTGTGACTGCAGCTAGAGGGCAGCTCAAAGGACAGCAGTGGTCCATCTAGGAGTCCTCAGCCTCCTACCAGCCCTGTACCGTCAGAGACTTCCCAGAGAGCCAAGAGCCCTGCACCCACACTCGCCATGAATGGCCTGGGGGCTGCCTCAGCAGAAGGCCCAAGTGAGGAGGCCCAGGGCCTGTCCCGGAAGAGAGTGGCAAACGCAGTTAGGAAGGTGGTGAGCAAGGTGCTGCCTGGTGAGGAGCCTGGGAGTGCCAAGGAGCCTTCAAGCAGAGGGGTCAGGTCCCCTGAGCACCCAGCTCGAGGCAAGAGGGGAGAAAAGGCCCCTGGTCCCAAGCCACCACCTCCTCCACCTCCCCCTCCTCCACCTAAGCCTGAAGCAAAGAAGGAGGCAGCCAAGGATGAGCTCTCTGTGGGTCTACGGAGCCTGATGTCTCGGGGCAGGGCCAAGGACCACAAGCCCCGTGGCAGGCAGTCTCCTGGGAAGGGGGAGAAGCCCTCCAGCCAGGAGCCGGGCTCCTCAGGGAAACCAGGCTCCCCGGCCAAGCCTGGAATCCCGGAGAAGCAGTGCTCCCCTGCCCCACCGGAAGAGCTGGCGGACCCGGGCTCCGCTGGCCCGAAGTCGAACCTGACTGGATTGCCGCAGTCCAAGTCACCAGCCCCTGACGTGCAGCAGGAGGTACCCGAGTGTATCACTAACCTCCCACGCCCTCACCACCCTCGTTGGAAGGCCAGGCACCCTCGCAGCCAGCTTCCCCGGGCCTCCTCAACCCGCCCGCATGACTGAGAAGCTGGGCCTGGCCTTGTGCCCGTGGTGGGGCTGCATGGCTTTTCCTTCACTGAACACCAGAGTCCGTGGCGGCCCCTGCTCTGGGATGGGCCCTGCTAACCAGCATGCTGCCGTTCCTTCACATTCCTGTGTGGGATTGGGGCCTGGTCCCAGGCTGCGTGGTGTTGGCCGAAGGCTCCAGATTCCCAAGCAAGGGTCGAAGTCTTAGCAGATCAGTGCTAGGGGAGAAGGAGACTTTCTGAAGTCAGGTGACCCGTGTTCACATCCCCGGCTACTCACCCTCTGTGGGATCTCAGCATGGTCCCATCGCTGACCCTTCCTTCATCTGCCAAGTGGGGATGGGACAGGTCTGATTCCCCCTCTGAAGCCCTTGGGGCCAGAAGTATTTTGCAAGTTCATAATTTCTGTATTTTAGAATGTCATACATAACGAGCAGTAACCTCTAACCAAAGGTAAATATTTTCATAGCAAAATCTATGTTCACACTGCAGGGGGATAGAATACAAAGAGTTTTGGCGATCAAAATAGTTAAGTGAAAAATCGTTTGGGGCAGAGGGGGTGGAGGGGGCTTTTGGATTTTGGAGTTGCAAACAAGGGATAATCCCAGCTTTGAAGGGTTCTGTGAAGATTAGGAATGGTACAGTGCTCCTCCGAGCCTAGTCCCTGGTGTGGTGGGTGCTTCATAAATGGCAGCATGGATAGCGATGCTGATAACAGGAGTTTTAATGCCATCATTGCCATCACTTCCTTCTTCAGGCCTGGCTGGCAGTCCTCTCTGACAGCAGGATTCCTGAGGGAGCCCTAGGCCTGGGTGGCAAAGGGGCACCATAGGCCCCCTTTGGATCTGCGGACCCATCTGTCCCCAGAGTACCCTCTGAGTGGGATAGGAAGCTGAGAGGCAGAGGGGAGGACCTTGGAAGGTGATGCCTACATGACTGGTCCTCTGGCCAGGGACAGTTCCCTTCAAACTTCCCCATTTTGTGGACCCTTCTGAGGCCTCATGAGGTGTAGGAGGGAGGAGTCAAGTTTCACCACTGCTTCTCCCACCTGTTGCAAGCTCTTCTGGCTAGAAAGGCGGGGGGGAGGGGGAAATGGGAGTAGAGCAGCCTAGAGGCCCTCCCTGCCGATGACCTCCTGGGACTCCCAAGGTCCCAGAACCTGCCGGGTTCCCTGCTCCATTCCTCCTGGGTTTGGCAGAACTTCGAGAACAGGAGGCTGCAGCCGTCCCAGCCCTGCCGGCCTGCTCTGAAGCAGGGAAATCAGTCCTGGCACACGGGAGTTGGCAGGGGTGTTTGGGCCTCCCGGGAAGGCTGTGAGGTGTACTGTCAGCCCCTGAGTAGAACCTATAAGTAGCCAGAGAGAGTCATGTGCCTGTTCCCTGGCTTGGCTGCCTTCCCTCCGGCTCCCCGTCGCTCTCACTAGGGTGGAGTTGAGGGGCTGAGATGTGCCCTGAGCTGAAGTTCAGCCACCTGTCACCTGGGCCTGGGGCAGGGGCCAGAGGGTGTGTGGGAGAACAGGGTCATCCTAGTGCTGAAGTAGTTAGGATTGTGAGAAGAAATAACCCCGGAATTTCCTCCCCCTCCCCATTGGATAATTTGAAAACTCAAGTTGGGGGCTGCCTGGGTGGCTCAATCAATTAAGCGTCCGATTCTTCATTTCAGCTCAGGTCATGATCTCCAGTTCGTGAGTGTGAGCCCCACGTTGGGCTCCAAGCTGAGAGTACTGAGCCTGCTTGGGGTCCTGTCTCCCTCTCTCTCTGCCCCTACCCGCTTGCGTGCTTTCTCTCTCTCTCTCTCTCTCTTCTCTCTCTCTCTCTCTCTCTCTCTCTCTCTCTCTCTCTCTTCTCCACCCTCCCTCTCTCTCCCTCTCTCAAAATAAATAAACTTAAAAAAGACAGCTCAAGTTGGTGCCTGGCTTGCCTCCCTGACCCTACTCCACCTCCCCACTGGGTCCCAGTGGCTTCCTAGGCTAGAAGCTTGGCATGCCGTGCCCCCCACTCCTCCCCAGGCCAGGACTAACAGTGGTTTAACCTCTAGGCAGGAGCTGCCGCTGAGGTCCAGCTGACCCCCGCAGAGGAGGCCCACCAGCGCCTTGAGAGGATCTTCACAACTCCTGTAATGCCACCTCACGTGTATGGTTCCCAGGCCAGGGGGGACGGGGGGAGCACCTGAATATGGAAGGATGGCTCCATGGCAGACTGGGGGCCCTCACGTGGGCTTCTCACCTGAAGAAATGAGAGAAGGGCTCTGCAGAGGGTCTGAGCACAGTGAGACCTGTTCCTCTAGGGGACCCAAGGCCCTGTGCCGGTGGGAGGGGGCCCTTCGTGGCTGTGGATCCAGCCCCCATCTCTGGCCCCATTCTCTTGTCCTGGAGGACATGTCTTGGTACCAGGGCCTGGTGGACGGTGAGGCAGGGAGCTGACTCTCCCCTTTTTTGATGCATTGGCTTTTCAGATGCGGGTGGGGCCAGTTAACTCCTTGTTTATTCCTTATAGGCAAGGTCCAAGGTCTAGCTGGGTCCCCTTCCTCTTCAGAAAGGTCTTTCAGTAACTAGACAGAGGGGCACCTGGGTGGCTCAGTTGGTTAAGCATCCGACTTCAGCTCGGGTCATGATCTCACAGTTCACGAGTTCAAGCCCCATGTCGGGCTCTGGACTGACAGCTCAGAGCCTGGAGCCTGCTTCAGATTCTGTGTCTCCCTCTCTCTGCCCCTCCCCCGCTCAACTCCATCTCTCTCTCTCAAAAATAAATAAATAAAAATTTTAAAAAAAGTAATCAGACAGAAAAAGAGAGGCAAAGTCTGGCCAAAGGGTCTACCGACAGTCCCTTGGTTCTTGGGCAGGTTGCAGATGGAGTGCTGCCTCTGCTTGTGGTGTGCCCTTCTAGGAGTGGTGCAGGGGTGCAGTGGGGGGTTGAGGAAAGGGTCCCAGACTTGGGGCTGCTAGTGGTCTTGTTCCATGAGACTTGCCCTATGGTCTTGTTCTGTGCAGGAGTGACAGCTCTGATGTGTTTGGAGGCCAGATAGAGGGGAGCTAGGCTGGCCAGTGCCCTGGAGAAAAGGCCAGAGCCACCCAAGGGGCCCGGGCCCTGGGTGTGGTGAGGGGGCCTGGGAAGCACACAGAAGAGGAGCCTAATTCAGAATGCACTGGATGTCCCACCCGGGACAGACTATGGCCGGAGGCAGAGTGGCATGTTCACGCCCAGGCCACAGTGAATGACTTAACAGAGCAGCTACTCTGAGAAGTCCGTTGATAGCAAGTGTCTCTTCACCATGCCGGGCCCTGCCTTCCTGGTCTGGCTTCTCCTTGACTGGACACAGTTGACCTGCCCAGGCCAGCTTCCCATCCTGGCGCCAAGTTCCTCCAGCCTCCACCCTGCACCTTGGGCAGCTGGAAAGTGCCCGCCCACTTGGCCCAGAGTGCTTGCCGAAGGGTTCGTGCCAGTGGTCTACTCATCTTCACCCCTCTTTTTCTCTCTCTCTTCTTTGCTTGCTGCTGGCAGCTGGACCCTGAGGCCGCCTCTCCTGCCCACAGCCAGGTAGGGTGCTCCTGCCCCCTTCAGGAGCCCTCCGCTTCCTCCAGTGACCGCCTTCCACCCCTGGCCTGTACCTGGGCTGGCGTCTGTGCTCGGGCCTCATGCTGGAGTGTAAGGCCTCTTTTCCCTTCCGGCTCCCACCCTGTATCTGGGGGGATCCTTGGGGGAGGCGGTGCCAGAAGTTTGAAATGGGGCTGTTCTGTGTCAGGCCCTTGGGAGGTGTCCAGTCTGAGTGCCACCACTTGAGTTTGGACCTGTGGCATCTGGATTTTAACCACTGGAACCCAAGGGCCTGGCAAGAGTTTTGGTTTCTAGGTGTTTTAATTCCTCTTACTCTGGGTAGAGAAAGCTGAAAGGCTGAGCCCCTCCCACCTCCCACCTGCCTTCCCAAGCCAGAAGATGTGGCATTCTTTGGCTCCACCTGCTGGCCAATTTGGGAACCTACCCTTGAATTAGCTCTAAAGGATTCGTTCTAGGCCAGGACCCTGTGATGTCCCCTTCTTCATCAGGTTCCAAGCATCTGACCCGTAGAATGTGTCCAGTCGAGATGAACGTTTAACCTGTATCATGTGATTTGGAAAAAAAGAAAACATTGATTTTTTTTATAAACTTACATTTCTTCAAATATAAAAAACTAGCCTTTTTTTTTTTTTTTTCCATGTCTTCATTTAACAATTTAAAATGTTGCCAGCCCCATAGTGGTTCTCCTGTTTGAAGGGTGATTTCCCTGGTCATGATTCCCAGAGCCTAGGGGCCACGCGTACCCTTCTCTCTCCAACGGGGAAGGGCAGTCAGCGAGGAAGAGGGAGTTATCTGAACCCAGAATCCAACCTGGGAGTAGAACCCAGATCTCTTTTTCGTTCAGCTCCAAGAAATGTGACAAAGAAAATATTTATTATGTTTTCTTATCCTTTCCAATCCCTCACACAGGGGGTCAGTATCACAGAGCAGCATCTGTACCTCGGCCTCAAGTCTTGTGAGGGTGGGGGACTCTCAGAGACTGATGGTGGCTCACAGCTGTTCCAGTGCCCAGCCATGTGGCATACAAGTCTTTTCCTGTGTTTGGCAAAACACTGCTGCACTTCTGTGCCCCCCTCATATGTCTGGCCATGCTATTTTATGGCCTTGGCCTTCTGAGGAGGCATGGAGGAGGAGTGGAAAGGCTGGCGTGTACATCTGGGCACTGCTCCTTGCCCAGCAGGGCATCCTCTGGAGGGAAGACCAGGCCGAGACTAGGATTTAGGACCCATATATCACTTTGCAGTAAAAAGTCCGCAGTAGACACTTCTCGGGTCTTGAGGAAGCGCCCTTTCCCACCTCGAGACAGAGGCTGGGCATGAGAGGTCACAGTAGCAGTGGGCGTTGGCTCAGGGAGAGGGGTGTGGGCTCAGCACACCACCCCTACAGGGGAGGTGGGGAAGAGGGTGGCTGAAGGCAGAACTTGCTGGTTTGCTTTCCTACAGTCTACTCTCCTCAGGGCTCGGGTTCTGAGTGTCCCCGTCCTTCCAGACCCTCAAGGCTGGCATGGTCCCTAACTCTGTGTCCTTGTCCTCGGGGCTCCTCAGGCCCATCCCCATCCCCTGGCTTCCCCACCTTCTTCCTCTGACACTTCCAATGTCCCCTGTTCTGTGTCTGCCACCCAACTGTCCCCCTTACCAGGTGGCTCATCTGGAAGCACTTCCCCTCACGTGTCTCTTCTCTTCTGTCCTGACTGTTTTCCAGAGCAAGGTCTGACTATTTATTACCCCCCCTTCCTCTGATAGGTGAAGACAGAAGAGCAGATTGCAGCTGAGGAGTCCTGGTATGAGACAGAGAAGGTGTGGCTGGTCCATAAGGATGGCTTCTCTCTGGGTGAGTCTGGGGAGGCCCAGGGTGCAGATGCCTGGGCCTCTCAGGTTTCCGGGCTGGGTGTGCCTTCTGGGTCTGGTGAGGCCTGGGTGGTGAGTTCCGAGGAGAGGCTAGTGATATAGTAGGGAAGAGACAGGACCACAAAGGGCCTGAAGAGGGTGGCAGAGGCTTCCCGGGCCTGTGTCTGACTGTCTGTCCCCGCTCTGTAGGCAGTCAGCTCAAATCTGAGGAGCTCAGCTTGCCAGAAGGCAAGGTGCGTGTGAAGCTAGACCATGATGGCGCCATCTTGGATGTGGACGAGGATGATGTGGAGAAGGTTTGCAGGTGGAGGGCACAGGAAGTGGGCTGGGCAGGGCAGGCCTGTCCACTGGCAGTGCCGACAGATTCTGCTTCTTCAGTGCCTGCCTGCCTGTCCTATCACACAGGCTAATGCTCCCTCCTGCGACCGTCTAGAAGATTTGGCCTCGCTGGTGTACCTCAATGAGTCCAGCGTCCTCCACACACTGCGCCAGCGCTATGGTGCTAGCCTGCTGCATACGTACGCTGGCCCCAGCCTGCTCGTCCTCAGCCCCCGTGGGGCCCCTGCCGTGTACTCTGAGAAGGTGCGGCACCCACTAGGCGACCATGCTGCCCCATGGACCCACCCACACACTACCTACCCCACCTTCCCTGGCTTTGCTCCTTCCCTTTGGCATCCCACTGGGCTCTTGTCCACTCTCACAGTTGAACTTGGAGCCGTTTCAAGGGGTGGGGACATGAAGCCCTCCCCGTAACCTCTAACAGAGGCCGGGACTGTGCTAGTATCTGCATTTCTGTGCAAGGCCTTAGCCTGGGAATCCCTCGACAACCCCCCCGACAGTGAAAGGCCCAGAAAGATGTGGACCTTGGGGGTGAGGACTGTCCAAGTGTGACCAGCTAAGAGCCTGCCCCTTCCCGCCCTCCCCCTCCCACCCAAGGTGATGCACATGTTCAAGGGGTGTCGGCGGGAGGACATGGCACCCCACATCTATGCCGTGGCCCAGACCGCATACAGGGCAATGCTGATGAGCCGCCAGGACCAGTCTATCATCCTCCTGGGCAGCAGCGGCAGTGGCAAGACCACCAGCTGCCAGCATCTGGTGCAGTACCTGGCCACCATCGCAGGCACCAGTGGGAACAAGGTGTTTTCTGGTGAGACAGGCCACCTGGAAAAACTGAGAGGGGCTGGGGATGGAAGCGCCTCGTAGGTGTCAGCTTTGTTCTCCCTGGCTTCTCTGTGCCCTCAGACCCCCTCTGTCCCTGGGCAGTCTGGCCTGAGTAACTCTGAGCCTTTGTGTGCTGGGGGAATAGGCCCTGGGCAGGAGGCTTTCCTGATGGCCCCTGGGCCTCTGGAGGCTTTCCTGATGGCCCCTGGGCCTCTGGAGGCTTTCCTGATGGCCCCTGGGCCTCTGGAGGCTTTCCTGATGGCCCCTGGGCCTCTAGAGGCTTTCCTGATGGCCCCTGGGCCTCTAGAGGCTTTCCTGATGGCTCCTGGGCCTCTGTTCTACAGCAGAGAAGTGGCAGGCTCTGTACAGCCTCTTGGAAGCCTTTGGGAACAGCCCCACCATCATGAACGGCAATGCCACTCGCTTCTCCCAGATCCTCTCCCTGGACTTTGACCAAGCTGGCCAGGTGGCCTCAGCCTCCATCCAGGTGAGAGGACACTCAGGGTAGTTAAGAGACTGGCTGCCTGGTTTCAGGCTCCCTCCTGTGCCTTATTTTCCCGGGATTCTACCCAGGATCCCCTCCAGCAGGGATGGTGTGCTCCGCCCCGAGCTGTCACCATTTTGCCCCCGCCATGTCTTCTGCCCCCCCATGCTTCTTGCCCCAGGTGGGTCCTGGCTCAGCTTCCTGCCCAACCCTGGGGTTGGCTGTACCCTACTTCTGGGGCCCTGGCCCTGTGTTCAGGGGTTTCTCTCAGGCTAATTTCACCCAAGTAAGACTTGCTTGTCAATAAAGTAAGTTCCAGCCGAAGCTGGTCCCCTTCCATGCTAAATGAAATATTTTTCCACAAAGTGCCCAGCTCCCTGAGAAGACTGTGCCTGGGGGCTGGGCAAGGCACCAAGGCCCCTCTGTGAGCTGGGCCTATCTCCTTCCCCCTGGCTTTGGTTTGTGCCCCAGGGTTGACCCTGTGGTGATCTGGCCTCTGGTTGAGAGTAAGCTGCACCTGCCTGCTCCCATGGGCCTTGTTCTTTCCGGTGTGGGGTGGAGAAGCTTTACCTGGCACCACCCTCCTTGCCCATACCCTCTATGCTGTGCCATAGACGATGCTACTGGAGAAGCTGCGTGTGGCCCGACGCCCAGCCGGTGAGGCCACCTTCAACGTCTTCTACTACCTGCTGGCCTGTGGGGATGGCACCCTCAGGTGAGATGGGACAAAGGAAATCGGGGAGGGTGCTCTGGGTTCTAGCTCACTGATGGCTCCCGGACCTTGTCACTTGACTGCATCCCATACCGTTTGTTTATCGTACGCTTGCTACATGTTAGGCTCTGAGGTAACTGGGGGTGGTGAGATGAATGAGCCATGGGCTGTACCCCACAGGAACTCCTGGGTCCCGGGCACAGAGTCCTGGCTATGTGTGAGGGGCATAATTGATGCTCCCGTGTTCCCAGGGTCGAGCTATGACCTCTGCTACTCCAGGTCTGCAGAGGAAAGCACCTCAAGATGCAGGTGGTCAGAGACTTGCCTATAAGTCACACAGCTAACGTGGGGCTGAGCTGTTATTTGAGTTCATACTGGAGCCGAAAACCCGGGCCTTTTTCTGTGACCTCCAAACTGGGCCTCCTGCCCCCCATGTTGGCTCATCTACCAGGCTTTTCCCTTTAGACCTTCAGGCTTGCTGTCTTTGTTCTTTGAAAAAAAGGATTAATGATAAGGCTGAGTAAGCAGCCCCAGGACATTATCCTCCTTAACTCTTCTTGTAGCTGAGAGCCTGGTCTCTGTCCTGGCTGGACTCGTGCTTCAGGCAGATTCCTGGCTCTCTTTCAGGGGTCTGTCTGGACACTCTCCCCAGAGCATCTCTGACGACCTGTCCTAGGGAGGTTGGTGCTCTGACCAGGCCTTCAGGCCAATTAGGGAAGGTGGCGGCAGCTGGCCTGACAATAGGGCATGACGGGCAGACAGGACTGAGAGTCTGGAAGCTGAATCTGTCTCCACCCTGGTAGGGAGATGGCCTTGGCATGGGGACCAAGCACTGTGCTGATGCCTCATTTGTACCCCTAGGACAGAGCTCCACTTGAACCACTTGGCAGAGAACAATGTGTTTGGGATTGTGCCACTGGCCAAGGTGAGGGGCCTGTGGGGACTAGGTTGGCAGTCCTGGGCCTTGGGAACAGGGGAGTAGGGGAAGTGACCTGGAGAACCCCACGGGAATAGCAGGAGCCCAGCCCCAGCTGGGCAGCTCTCCCCAGCCCTGCCCTCCCCAAGGGTCCCGAAGCATGGGGGTATGCCGGGAGGGACAGCGCCCCCCCCCCCACCAAGGTGCAGTGCCAGCGTCCCCTCCTGTCCCTGCAGCCTGAGGAGAAGCAGAAGGCGGCTCAGCAGTTCAGTAAGCTACAGACCGCCATGAAGGTGCTGGGCATCTCCCCAGATGAACAGAAAGCCTGCTGGCTCATCCTGGCTGCCATCTACCACCTGGGGGCTGCAGGCGCCACCAAAGGTAACCCGCAACGGGTCCCAACAGCCTGGCTTGTTGCCCGGGAGAGCTTGTGGAGGCCCTGCCACTCGCGGTTTGTCCTCACCCAGCACAGATGTGTCTGTTATCACTCTCTGTTGCGTGTGCCTCTTCCCAGTCTCCCACGTCAGAACAGGAGGCTCTGATGCCCAGAGAAGGATCTCTGCCCCTGGACTTGGATGGCAGTAATGCGGAGCACTGTGAAGGGGGGGGGGGGGGGGGCAGGATTCGGAGGCTGAGGGGAAAGAGAAGGGCCCTAAGTCCGAGCAGTCCCCTTGGAATAATTCTGCTTCTTGTTCCCTTCCTGACAGAGGCCCCCGAGGAGCAAGCCGGTAACTGACCTTGGCCCCTCCCTGGGGTGTAGGGGCCACCTTGTCCCATCTTGGTGCTTGCCCTGGGCTCTGTCTGGGGGCTGGGCTTGTTCTGTCACAATGGAGGGGACTGGCCTGGGAGAAGCCCCAGGTTGAGGGGGGAGAAGGTGCCTGCCGGCTGTGAGGCTTCTCGGAGTCCCAGGCATAGCTGCTTCTACTTGTGTTGCCTCAAGATCCTGGGGCCTCTCAGGATGCCCTCCTTGGGGCTTGGATGGGGTAGGGTGGGCCTGCTTCTTGGGGCTTTCCCAGGCCAGTTTTCTCTGAGTCTTCCCTTTTCTTCACTGGTTTGGTAGAAGGCATCTCTTCCTCTTGCATATCCAGGTGGGGGCCACTAGGGGGCGGCAGGCACCGTGGTAACGAATGGGCTGTTGCTTCCGCACTTGAACTTGGGGCTTGTGAATGGCTAGAGCTTGGTCTGGCTTGGAAGAACTCTGCTGCCTCCTTCTGAGATTACCTTGACGGCTGGGCACTCTGAGCACCTCTTTGCCCCTTTCTCCCCTTTCTCCGAGGGATGCTGCCTCTGAACAGCCTCTCAGGCTTTGACTTCGTGTTCCTCTGGGATGTGAAGAGCCCCAGGCTGCTCAGCAGGAGCGAGAAAGCACTGGTGGGTGGGTGGGTGCATGGAGGAACAGGCGTTCAGGTGTTAGGTTCCTTATGATCCCAGCAGGTGGCAACCCTGCCAAAGAGGAAGCGGGCTCTGAGTTAAAGAAGTTGTCTCCAGACTGCGTAGGTGGGCAGGCGGGTAGGCGTGTGGCTGTGTCTTGAGGAAGTTCTTTTGCTCTGAGGCGATGACAAGCCCAGGTTTCCCATAACCCTGTACTGCACGCGGAGAGCTCCGGGTGTGTGTCAACAGGGTCTGTTACCTCCTCAGAGCTTCCGGTATTTCCCAGAGGGTGTGTGTGTGCGTGTGTGTGTGTGTGTGTGTGTGTGTGTGTGTGTGTGTGTGTGGTGTCTTTGTAGGTCTCTATGTGACAGTGTGATTGCATCCATGAACACACTCCTTTGAGATGGTGTGTGTGCACATGTGTGTATTTTTGTGTCTCGGAGTCTGAATGTGGTTATGTTCTCTTGCCTGCTCATCCTCACAACCCCCCACCCCCCATGGTCCCTTCCCGTGGGCCTGGCGGGCTCAGCTGATGACTGTTTGCTAACACGCTGTTTTTCTTTGCATGCTGCATGCTGGTCCTTTGCCTTACAGAAGCTGCTGAAGGTAAAACCTTGTTTCTTGTTAGCTTTCCCTAATTGCTGTGATTAGACACATGTTGGCTGAGGCGCGACTGTCTGCGTGGGCTGTTCCCTTTCCCTGGCAGCTCTTTCCACTTCCCCACTGGTGGGCCATGGGTGGGTGTTTGTGGTCTCCCCCAGCAGACGCCTGGAAGTAAGGGAGAGGGTATTCTTGGAAGGGGGAGGCACTGGTACTCCCCCATGATGTGTCCCCAACAGGCACAGGTGGTTCTGGTGCTCATTAGAGATGGGCTGGCTCCTCCTCGGACCGCCCCACCCCTAGTTGGTACCCCTGAGGCCAAGTCCTCTAAAAGCGATGGTCAAAGCTGCCTGGGCGCCCTCTGGCGGCGGCAGCATGGAGTTACCTCCTCTTTTAGGACCTGCTCATTCTCACTAGGGCAGAGGACACAGGAAGTGCTTGCGGGCAGCTGCTGGCTGTTCCTGTTTTGCCTAAAGCCCTTCTGGTGTCATCAGGGCTGGTTTTTCCTCCAGAAGATGTTCACTCCCCAGTTGTTGGCCATGGGAGCCAAAGGGCCCAATGGTCATCAAGTGGACTAAGGAGAAAGACCCAAGATGCCAGATCCTTTTTTCCACCCCACAGCTGGACGCAAGCAGTTTGCCCGCCACGAGTGGGCCCAGAAGGCCGCATACCTGTTGGGCTGCAGCTTGGAGGAGCTCTCCTCAGCCATCTTCAAGCACCAGCACAAGGGTGGAACCCTACAACGTTCCACCTCCTTCCGCCAGGGCCCTGAGGAGAGCAGCCTGGGAGATAGCACAGGTACCATGGGACCCTTGGCTGGTAGATGTGATTGGGAGGCCTCATCCGGGGCTCATTGCAGTCTTCTCTGGCGTGGGGAGACTGCTGGGGTGAATAGGTGCTTCCATCAGAGGAAGAGGCCCAGCCCCAGGGCCCCATGCTGACTTGAGCCGGGGTGGGTAGAGAGCATACCCCGTGGGGATTCCCAGGGGGCAGGAGGTAGAGATGATGCTCTTGCCCCACAGGCCCCAAACTGAGTGCACTGGAGTGCTTAGAGGGCATGGCGTCTGGCCTCTACAGTGAGCTCTTCACCCTTCTCGTCTCCCTGGTGAACAGGTGAGTGCCAGGCAGGGCCCAGGAGCTGACCAGCTTCCTGCCGTGACAAAGGCGGGAGTTGACTGATACCTCTGTGCTGGTGTGATTGCTGAGGTGGAGCCATTCTCCGCCAGCAGAGGGCTCATTGTCCTCGCGGGCGACAAAAGGCACATCCTCCCCACCAGGGTCGTGGGCACCTGGGCAGGGTGGAGATCTGGCTTGGGGCAGAACATGGCTGCCTGGGCGCCATAGGCAGACCAGTGAAGCGTGTTCAGTGGTACTGCCCTGGCCAGCTCTGACCCAGGCTCTCCCTGTGAAGGGCTCTCAAGTCCAGCCAGCACTCACTCTGCTCCATGATGATTGTGGACACTCCGGGCTTCCAGAACCCTGAGCAGGGTGGGTCGGCCCGTGGAGCCTCCTTTGAGGAGCTATGCCACAACTACGCCCAGGACCGGCTGCAGAGACTCTTCCACGAGCGCACCTTTGTGCAGGAGTTAGAAAGATACAAGGAGGTAGCACTTGACCTTGCCTCTGCCTGCCCCCGCCCCACCCCCACCCCGGCCCCCAACTTCACTTCCCTGGCGCCCGCAGGGAGGGCATCTGTGGAGAGAGAAGGCACCACCTTCCCCACCGGTGGCTCCCTTCCTCGCTTTTGCTCTGTCATTTCTGTCTCTCTGTGTTCTCTGGAGTGGTAGTCTTGTCCTGCCCCAGACTACATTCTTACCCTGTGGAGAGTTTGCTCTCCAAGAAGCTGCACCCGCATTCGGGGTCCCTGAGAGCCCCTCTTTGCCCACCCTCAAGGCACCCACCTAGGCCCCGTGAATTCCTGCCTCCACGTGTGTCAGGCCTGGCCTTCCCTGTCTGTCTCCTGATCTGTTAAGATGGTGATTAGCTAGGGCCCCTTCACGAAAGGGTGTCCCGCATGGAACAAGATCTAGAAATCCCACCTCATGTGGAGGTGAGATGAATGAACTGGGGAGCATATTTATCTTGGATGAGAGAAGATATACGAGGCAAATGACAGCTGTCTGTCTTCAAGTGTTTCGAGGGTAATTGTGTGAAATCGAGAGTAGGGGTATTCTGCATAGTCTAATCAACTGGTGCGAATAACAGGAATATGCGACTTTACCTCAGTATTGAAGAAGGTTAAAAGAATTTTAGCTGTCCCAATCCCAGCGCCCCCGCCTGGCCATCACACAGGGCTGCACCCCTCAAAGGGCCTGTGCTCACGACCTCTCTCCCTTTCTTCCTAGGAGAACATTGAGCTGGCATTTGACGACTTGGAGCCAGCCACGGATGATTCTGTGGCAGCTGTGGACCAAGCCTCCCATCAGTCCCTGGTAGGAACCCCAGCAAGGGCCTGGACTGGCCTTTTCTCCCCTTGTCTGTTCCTCAACCTCAGTCAGGCCCTTGCTGTTGTAACCTGCTGCTTGGCTGGTCTGGTCAGGAAGTGGCACTCCCTTCTGCCCTTGTGCAGTGACAGCCTTAGCCCCAGGTGTCTGAGCCACAAGGGAAGATGTGACCTCCTCTCTTACCACCTCAGGCTCAGGCCCTGTCCTGTGACTGGCTGAGCCAGGAACTCTGGTGTCTCCTCCTCGATGGTGAGGGTTTGACTGGACCCAGAGGACATAGTCATCCCTCCCACTGTCCCCAAGAGACTGGTGCAGCCAAGCAGAACGGGCGAGGAGTCTGTGCAAGCAAGGAATCTGTGCCTGGCTATATATGTGAGCCCTCACCCCTCAACCTTAGGGGCAGGGTTTGTCACACTTTGGACTAGTATCTTGGGTACTTTGCTGCCTGGGAGACCGGCCGGCCTGATGAACACTTGGCATTTGCTGATTATCTTCAGTTAGGGACGTTTCATAGGGACTTTTCTCGAGAATTGGCATTTTTGCTAGGCTCCCCTCCTCTGCTTTGAGCCCTGCCTCCCTCTCCCTCTTCCTTGTGGGAAGGCCCTGCCATGCTACAAGGACGTGGGGCCCCAGGGAGATCGAGTGTCCCCTGGGACAAGTCCTTAAACTGCCTAAGTTCCATGTCACCCCAGGGAAGCTGGCTTTGCTTTTCCTGGCACCTGGGTTCTTGTGCCGGCCTCCGTGAGAGCCTTTGCCATTCCCAGGAGGTGTGGGGAAGTCAGTCCGTGTGGCTTAGCAGTGGCAGTGGCTCAGACAGTGTGTTCCCTTCTTTGCTGTCCCTATCTGATGGGCCTTAGCACCTCTGGAACAGGGACCCCTCGGTGCTGAACCTGTTGAGCACTGTCCTTCATTGCCCAGTCCTGCCATGCAGCTCCAGCCAGTCTGGGACCTTAGCTGCCCTTCAGTGCTTGGCCACATTCTGCTTCCTCCTGAGAATCACACAGGCTCCCTTGGGCAGCCATGGGGTGGGGGTGGGGAGGAGATGCAGGCAGCTGGGTTCAAAGAAAGGGAAAGTGGCACTTTTCTTACTTCTCTTGTCCCTCAGTCCCTAAAGGCCAGGCAAGCATGGGGTGTGGGGGCGGTTCTGTCTTCTTGCTCAAGGAAGACTTGGAAATGCTGTAGAAAAGACACCGTCAGACCAGGTGTGGCCGCAGACCTGGTTTGTGTGGCCTGCGTAGGGTGTTAGAAACCAGAATTCAGTATTTCCACCTTCTCTTGAAAAGCTGGAAGGTTTATCTGCACTAGGCCAGTGTTCCTCCAGGACAGAAGTTGGCTACAGCTGATTGGGAAATAGCCATTTCCCTCAGATGGGGACACCTGCTAGGCAGTCACCCAACTCCGCCCATTTTGGCTGTTATATCTGTTAAGTCGCCTGTCTTACAATTTGGACGCTTGAGTTTATGACCCTGCAGGAATCCCCCCTGCAGTGCTCTGAGCCCTCTCCGCGTGTCTCCCCCCCCCCCCCCCCCCCCCCCCCGCTGCCAGGGCGCCCAGGGTTAACCCCAGCCATCACTGACTGACTGCTTCCTTCGGGCCATGCCCTCTGCCCAGGGACCTTCCAGACTTCATCTCGTTTAGTCTGCCTGGGAGGTGATGCCCAGGGAGTGAGGGCCACACAGCCTCACTTCCAGCAGGGTGAGGATGGTTAACAAGAAGCCTTCAGCCTTTGGTGACTTCGGACACGACTCCTAGGAACTGTGTTTTGCTGTGGGCTTCTCTCTCTAGTCTCTCTCAGGCTCCCTCTTTCTCCTTGCTGCGCAGCTGCTCCACAAGGTGTCAGCCGTGAGTGGCAGGAGCTGCAATGCGTGTGCGTATGGGTGGCGTGTCGATAGTGTGTGGTCGGGCCAGGGGCTCCGTGTGACACGGGGGCATTTCTTCACTTCTCCGTAGGTCCGCTCACTGGCACGCACCGACGAGGCAAGGGGCCTGCTATGGCTATTGGAAGAGGAGGTGCTGGTGCCAGGGGCCACTGAGGATGCCCTCCTGGAGCGCCTTTTCTCCTACTATGGCCCCCAGGAGGGTGACAAGAAAGGTAGGTGGTACCCCTAGAGGGCTCTTCTGCTACCCCTCGGAAGGACCCACTATTATACGGGTCTAGACGGTACTGTCTGGAAGGGCTCACCGGGTCCCTGGGCTTTTTTGGGGCCTGTGCCCTGATGATCTGAACCTTACTTCTCCCACCCTCAGGCCAGAGCCCCCTCCTGCGCAGCAGCAAACCCCACCATTTTCTCCTGGGCCACAGTCATGGCACCAACTGGGTCGAGTATAATGTAGCTGGCTGGCTGAGCTACACCAAACAGAACCCGGCCACCCAGAACGCCCCCCGGCTCCTGCAGGACTCCCAGAAGTAAGGACACCACTCGCTCTTCCACGTCTCGTCCCCAGGGCTGGTTTTGGCCTCCCTGGTCTAAGAGGCCCCCTCACCAGCAGGGTTGATTGCCTCTACTTCCTGAGAGGTGACAGCTAAGGTCAATTGGTCTTGAGGGCCTGGGAGTGGCCTCCTGGATAGAGGTGGGATGGACGTGGTTGGAGGGACCTATAGTTTGAAATCTGAATAGCATCTCCACGTTCTTCATAGAAGACAGGAGTAGTAAACACACACACACACACACACACACACACACACACACACATACACAAAACAAACAAACAAACAAAAACTTTAAAATGGAGTGCCTGGCTTGGTCACAAAAGCATGTAACTCTTGATCTCAGGGTTGTGACTTCAAGCCCCACACTGGGTGTAGAGATTACTTAAAATACCATAAGAATTAAAAATTTTAAAAGAAGGCAGAAATAGCCTTAGAAACCCCTCAGTCATACAAGGCCTGTCATTCATTTGTGTATTTAGCAGATAACTATTGAGCACCTGCTCCTTGACTGAGACTCTTCCGGGTGCCTGGCAGATAGCAATGAATAAAACAAAACTCCCTGCCCAGTTGGGGGGTGGGGGGGGACAGGGGGGGAGAGCTCAGATAACAACCAGTAAATGTCATATGCAGATTCTATGGTATGGCAGAGGATGCTGGGCTCTAATCTCTCCTGCCACACTGGACCTCTGCCCTCCCTGGTGATGGACAAGAACAGATCACTCTGCTCTGTTCAATGACTGCCTACCCCTAGGCTTCTGTCCCCCTCCACCCAGTGGTTTTCTCTTCTTCCTGTTCGAAGATTTGTCTACAGTTTCTCTCTAGGGTGCGGGACATGCAGCCCCAGGCCAGATAACCCAGGCCACTGGCCACGATGATATGGGGCTTTTGGGGGTGTCCTAGGAACTGGGAGAAGGAATGGCCTCCACTACGCTCTCAGTGAGTCTTCTTTCCCTCCTTCGCCCTTCCACCTCCGGCAGGAAAATCATCAGCAACCTGTTTCTGGGCCGGGCGAGCAGCGCCACGGTGCTGTCGGGCTCCATCGCAGGCTTAGAGGGCGGCTCGCAGCTGGCGCTGCGCCGGGCCACCAGCATGCGGAAGACCTTCACCACAGGCATGGCGGCTGTCAAGAAGAAGTCTCTGTGCATCCAGATTAAGCTGCAGGTGGTGAGTGTGCCCACCCAGGCTCTGGGGCCCTCTCGGGGCTTCTCTGGCCATTCTAGGCACACTCAACTTACCTGGTGCCCACTCAGCGTCCCACTCTGACTTGACTGCGCTCTTATTTAGTCCTCTTTTCGGTACGGCTGCCTGAGTGGCCACGCAGGCCGAGTGAGGGCATGTCTTGGCCATTGGTGGGACACCTGCCATCCCGTGGGGAGCGGAGATGCTGATGCCAGTCCCAGCTCTCCTGACCCCCGGCCGGGCCATCAGAATCCACTGAGGCCTGCCTCTTTCCCTTTGGCAGGACGCCCTCATAGACACCATCAAGAAATCAAAGCTGCATTTCGTGCACTGCTTCCTGCCTGTAGCAGAGGGCTGGGCTGGGGAGCCCCGTTCTGCGTCTTCCCGCCGGGTCAGCAGCAGCAGCGAGCTGGACCTGCCCTCGGGGGACCACTGCGAGGCTGGGCTCCTGCAGCTGGACGTGCCCCTGCTCCGTGCCCAGCTCCGCGGCTCCCGCCTGCTTGACGCCATGCGCATGTACCGCCAAGGTGGGCCTCCCTCCCTCTCAGCTACTGCTTCTCTTTTCTAGAACTGGCTCCTGCCCCTCCCCACCTCCCAGATGGGGCCCATGGGGCTAGAGGGGTGCTGCTTCCCCGTCTGGGCCCTAGATCTCTTTCCTCCTCTGGTGCCTGCTCAGTGGGGGTCTCTCCAGCCCAGTCTGTTCCTTTCTCTTTTTCCTTCCACCTGGCTGACCCCCTTCTTCCTCCTCTCCCTTCTCTATTCCAATCCTCCTCACCCCCCCCCCCGTTCCCCACGTGCCCTATTCACACAGCTCCTTCTTTCCCCCTTCCCTGCTCTGCCCACAGCAATAGACCCACTCAAGCTGTCTGCTCAGTGGTGCTAACTACCTCCTAGAGCAGGCCGGTGGCTGGGCTGCACCCCTGATGAGAAATGAGGTGCTAAATTTTTCTGAAGTATGTACAGTTCCCAAGAAAGGTCAGACAGACCCTTTTTATGGACCCATCTGGAGGAGGTGATGGAAAGGGTGAGAGTAATTAGCACAGTTGACCCTTGACTAACTGGTTTTGAACAGTGCAGGTCACTTATATGCGGACTTTTTGTAGTATGGTACTATGCCTGTCTTTTTGCTCCCTTGTGACTTCCTTAACGACATTTGCTCTCTTCTAGCTTTCTTTATTGTAAGAATACGGTATATACTACACATAACACACGACAATGTGTTAATCGACTATTTCTGTTATTGGTAGGGCTTCCAGTCAACAGTAGATTATTAGTAGCTAAGTTCTGGGGTGGTAGTGGGGGGGTGGGGAGAGTTAAAAGTCATACTTGGATTTTTGACTGCACAGGGGGTCAGCACCCTTAACTCTCATGTTGTTCGAGGATCACCTCAGTTCACATCTTTAGAGTATTTACGGTACACCAGGCACTATTCTGAACTCGTCATAGACATTAACTCATTAATTTTCCCAACAATCTCATAAGCCATAGGTGCTATTACCATCCCCAGATGAGGAGACTGAGGCTTAGAGATGTTAAGTAGCTTGCCTGGGGTCACACAGCTCTTGAGTGGTACAGCGAGATTTGACCCAGGTGGACCAGCTTCCAAGTCCATGCCTCTTGAGTAGGGCTTCATTAGCCTGAGAAGTTAAGGGTTGCCAGATTTCTGCCCTTTTTCCTTTTGATAGAACTGGCAGGGTCCCACCGCCCATAGCCAGATCCCCTTGAGGCATCCCCATGGACTCCATCACTTTTCCTTAGCAGCCAAAGCCAAAATACGGGCTCCCTTCCCTGCTCTAAATAAATCATTGATCTGTCCCCACGTCTTGATATGGAGTTGGTGTTTATTATTTCAAAACCAGATTGTTA
The DNA here is from genome assembly GCF_024362965.1 of Panthera pardus. Taxonomy (NCBI): domain Eukaryota; kingdom Metazoa; phylum Chordata; class Mammalia; order Carnivora; family Felidae; genus Panthera; species Panthera pardus. The sequence goes on from NW_026526876.1 coordinate 57,824,489, forward strand.
CCGCTCTGAACCAAAATCAATGTGCTTTACTCAAACAAGCAGATCGATGAGGCCAGCAGCGGCAGGCCCCCCTCCCCTCGCCCAGTCCCCAGCCACCATCGATAGCGCTGATGATTAATTAAGATGCCAGGCGTCCGGACCTGCTATCCTGGCCCATCAATTTAATTGCAATTCAGATACAATCAATAGCTCACTTTGTCTTGGCCCCTCAGCGGCCCCCGCCTCCTGTTTCAATTATCGGGCACACGCATCAGCCTCATCTCCCAGTTGGAGGGTTTCCCAGTGCTGGCTAGGCCGGTGGAGTGGAGCGAGCCCCCGACTAGCTGTCAAGAGCCCGGCTTTGGAGTCCAGTTCTGCCTCTAGCTGCAGCGTCTGTGACCTTGAGCAAGCCGTTCGGTCCACCTCCTCGGCCTCAGCTTCCATGCCTGGAAGATGAGTTGTATCTGCTCTAAGACCCCTTTTCAGTTTAAATTCTGTGAATCTGTAAGAGTGGCTCTCGTGGTCCTCTGCCACAGGCTCTGGTTCCCTCAAGTGGCTCAGGGTAACTTCCTCCTGGCCACCATCCCGACCTTGCTCCAGGCTAGAAGCCATCTGACCCTTGCCCTCACCTCAAGCCTTAGGGAGGTCTCTGCTAGAGGTAACACTCTTCAGGGAAAGAGAATCTATAAGTCTTGGTCACTCAGCCTAAGGCTCAAGGTCAGGATAGGAGCACTAAGGGTGCCCTTTCTGTGTCTTGCTTCAGTGGACTGAGGAAAGGAAGGTAGCATTTTATTGAACACCCATTATGTGAGCCACACTGTGATTTCTACATATTTTGTCATTCAAGCCCCATGACTACCATGCAAGATAAGTGGTAGGTCCACCATTTAAAGATCAGGAGACTGAGAGTCAGAAATGTTGAGTTGGGAATGCAAGCTGGTGCAGCCACTCTGCAAAACAGTATGGAGGTGCCTCAAAAAACTAAAAATAATTTTACGACCCAGCAATTGCACTACTAGGCATTTATCCAAGGGATATAGGTGTGCTGTTTCGAAGGGACACATGCCCCCCCCCATGTTTATAGCAGCACTATCAACAATAGCCAAAGTATGGAAAGAGCCCAAATGTCCATCAGTGGATGAATGGATAAAGATGTGGTATATATATACAATGGAGTATTACTCAGCAATCAAAAAGAATGAAATCTTGCCATTTGCAACTACGTAGATGGAACTGGAGGGCATTATGCTAAGTGAAATTAGTCAGAGAAAGACAAAAATCATATGAGGACTTTAAGAGACAAAACAGATGAACATAAGGGAAGGGAAACAAAAATAATATAAAAACAGGGAGGGGGACAAAACAGAAGAGACTCATAAATATGGAGAAAAAACAGAGGGTTACTGGAGGGGTTGTGGGAGGGGGGATGGGCTAAATGGGTCAGGGGCACTAAGGAATCTACTCCTGAAATCATTGTTGCACTATATGCTAACTAATTTGGGTGTAAATTTAAAAAAATAAAATAAATGCTATTTACAAGTATCCTCTAATGGGTGAATGGATAAAGAAGATGTAGTGTGTATATATATATATATATATATATATATATATATATATATATATATACAATGGAATATTATTCAGCCATAAAAAGAATGAAATCTTGCCATTTGCAATGACATGGATGTCATTAGAGAGAGTATAGTAGAGTATACTAGAGTATACTAGAGAGAGTCAACTAGAGAGTATAACGCTAAGCAAAATAAGTCTGTGAGAAAAAGACAAATACCATAAGTTTTCACTCATATGTGGAATTTAAGAAACAAAACAAACGAGCAACGGGGGAAAAGAGAGAGAGAGAGAGAGAGAGAGAGAGAGAAATCAAGAAACAGACTCTTAACTAGAGAGAACAAACTGATAATTGACCAGAGGAGAGAGGGCTAGGGAGGGTGGATGAAACAGGTGATGAGCACTGGGTGATGTATGGAGTTGTTGAATCACTATATTGTATACCTGAAACTAATATAATACTAGATGCTAGCTAACTGGAATTAAAATAAGAACCTAAAATGGAAAAAAGTACACCAGTCTAAAATTAAAATTTTGTTTTTCTCTCTGTTAAAAAGAAGACTTTCTTAGATTATTGATCTGCTCTTGATAAGAAACCACAACATTTTTTTTTTCTTTATCTACCCAGAAAAACAAGGTTTCTATATTTGTTTTTATCAGGGCTCTAATTACCTAAGAAACCTAAAACTTGTCTATATTAAAGGAGCTGAGTTTTGCTAAAAATTATATAACCTTCTATAGAATCTCTTAGTGCCATTTTGGTTAAAACTTAAAACTTAAGTTGTATAATGATCCGTAATCCTATTTAGGCATGTGCTTTCAAACTTTTTGATATTTTTTTTAAATTTTTTTTTATGTTTATTTATTTCCGAGACAGAGACAGAGCATGAGTGGGGAAGGGGCAGAGAGAGAGGGAGACACAGAATCAGAAGCAGGCTCCAGGCTCTGAACTGTTAGCACAGAGCCTAATGTGGGGCTCGAACTCACAAACTGTGAGATCATGACCTGAGCCGAAGTCGGTCACTCAACCGACTGAGCCACCCAGGTGCCCCCAAACTTTTTGATATTTTTAACAAACTTCCCAAAACTTTACATTCTAAATAAAGTTTTTTGTGACTAAAAAAAAGAAAGAAAGAAATGTTGAGTGGGTCACCCAAGATCACATGATGCTAAGAGCCAGGGTCAGGATTCCAACCCCAAGCCTGTGCACTTTTCCTCTCAGCTACTCTCTGTTGCCCTATTTTCTGTTTCCTTATTAAGCCCTGAAGACATTGTTCTCTCTGGGTTCGAACAGAGTCATAGACTCGGAGCCTAGAAAGCATCTTAGAGGTCATCCCGGCTTTCTTCTCCAGGTGGTCCGCCATCCTCCGTTTGCACACCTCACTGACAAGGAGCTTGCTTCCTTCTAAGGGAAACTGTTCCCTTTGTAACCTTGAAATCCCGCTGGGCTGGAGGGCAGCCTCCTGTCCCTTGCACCTGCCTCTTCCCTCTCCACCCCTCTTTCCTGGGCCTGCCTCAGCCACGGCCTCTCCTCCCCCTTGAGTTTCTTCCCCTTCCAGTGACGTCCCTGCCTGCTACCTGGGTGCCAGTGGCCATCAGGCGTGCCGGGAGCAGACGGGGTGCTGAAGGACCGACTCTGGACCGCCCTCTCTTTAGGTTACCCTGACCACATGGTATTTTCCGAGTTCCGCCGCCGCTTTGACGTCCTGGCACCACACCTGACCAAGAAACATGGGCGCAACTACATCGTGGTGGATGAAAGGCGGGTAGGTCTGGACCCCAGATTCCTCTTCAGACCCCACTCCAAGCGGCTACCTTTCCTCCCCTAGAGAGACCCAGGCTGGCCCTTGCTCAGGCTCCTGGTTTTGGCCGACCGGGGCTGGGACAGGGGCACATGGCAGCCAAGCTGTGGCGGTGGGGAGAGGGCAGCTTGGGGAGTCAGAGAAGAGCACCCCCTCTGGAGGCCAGCGCTCTGGCGAGCTGGTCGTCTAAGAGCCTCCCAGGTGGCAGATTGGAACTAATGTTTTGGGTGTACCATTGGTAGCACCTGGGCCCTTCAGCCTCAACTCCCACATCACAGACTGTTTCCCACAGCAGGAAGCTGTCCAGAGGTGAGGCAAGCAACCCTCTTAGGGAGAAGATTGGTGTGGTTAAGGCCTCCTGGGCCAGGGTAAGCCGGAGGCTCCTGGGCCCCTTGTCAGCACAGGGTGGTGAACTCATGGCTGCAGAAAGGGAGGCCTCCCTGCCATTCTGGGCTATCAGGCTATCACTCCCCAGAGGAGCCCTGCAGACAGCCAGAGGGATCCTTGAGCAGAGGACCCCTCTTTCACTGTGCTCTGGCCTCAGGCTCCCAGCCTGACTCTGAAGACATCTCAGACCTTACCTTGGCTTCCCTAAGACGGAGAATGGGGCTGAATGAGGCAGAAAGCCCCCATCCCCTTGCCCCCTGAGTCACAGACCCATATTCACGGAGGCCTCTAAAACTTCTTTCCATCCAGGACTTGCCAGTGTCCTAGGCAAGCTTGCTGTGGATGTAGATGACCCAGCCCCCCTCTGTCTGACCCCTGACCTTTATTCCAGCCTCCCACTCCTGGCTACACCCAGCACCTTGTCATCCCTGGAAACACTTCACTTCAGAAATCTTAAATTCTAACGTGGCCTTCTCTGACCACAGCCCTCTACCTGTGCACCTCACTTCTCTCCTCTCAGGACACTTGCTCTTTGACCCTGTTGAGACCTCTTGCTTCTGGACCCCACTCCATTCCCTTCTAACTTTCCTTCCTTTTCCACTCAGCCTCAATGCCGTGGTCCAGACCTCCCATCACTTGGTCTTCGTCACCCTCAGCTCTCCTGAGCCTCCCATGGCACCCGCCCCCCGCCCATGCCCCCCCCCCCCCAAACAACACACACACACACACACTAGGGCCAGCCTCCAGGCATCTGTGCTCCTCCATTTGGGACTTCCAAGAGCTGTGGGAGAAAATTATACAATTGAGTAGACTTGAAGTCCTACAGGTTCCTGGCCTCCAGCCTCAACGGGGCCCTTGACATGGCCCAGCAAGTTTTTCATATGCCCCATCCTTCCCTGGCCCCTATTCTAAGCTCCTTCCCTGCTGTTCCATTCTCCATCTTTCTCCTCAAATTTCCCCCTACCACACCTTCCCACATCATCCGCCCAGCAATTGACCTTGCCTCTAAATGCTAATAAAATTGAGGTTCCAACTTCCTCCTCTGCCTTCTGTACACTTCTCTTCAGGTGCCTCCTTCCTCAGCCCTCCTGTCCGGGTGGGAGAGGTAGCCCTCCCCTCATCCAGTCCCTTCCTTCTGTGCTTTGGAATCCATTCCTGGTGGCTCCCTGGAGGCCTGCTCCATCAGTGGTAATTTTTCTCTCTCTCTCCTGTTCCTTCAGCCTCTCCTTTTTCTGTCCACAGAGAAACATGCTGCAGACACTGTGCTCAGAAAGGAGGCTCCCGTCAACCCTCTCTCACCCCAGACTATTGTCTGTCACTGACCTGCCCCCGTCCCACCGCCATCCATCCCTCCACCCTCAGCTGCCTAGATCCTGGCCCTGACACCCTGGGACTGGTCTCCTATTGCCCCATGGCCTCCATGTTGCCAGCGCTAATGGGCACTTTTCTGTGCTTCTTGGCCCATGTGACTCTCTTGACAACTCTGTTCTTTTGGAAACATTCTCTGCTCTGTTTCTTTGCTGCCACTCCTGGCTTTGCTCTGGTCTCTCTATTCTTTCTTTCTTTGTCCCTCTGAGCTTCCTTTCTTCTACCTCCCCCTTCCTTTAAGACGCTCTCCCTGGATGTCCATGTTTTCTATTCTACAGCCTCTTCCTGGGCAACCTCATTCACACCCATCACTTCAACTACTGTCTACGTATTGACGACTATCAAATCAATACCTGTAGCCCAGGCCTCTCTCCTGAACTTCAGACATGCATTTCTATCTAGCCGTTTTCTGGACTTCTCTACCTGACCTTATAACACCTCAAACTCAGAGCGTTCAGACCAAACTGATTCGATTCCATCGCCCCCCAAACCTACTCTTGCCCTTCCGTTTCCTACCTTGGAGAATGGCACCATTAACTGTTTAGCTACAGAAGTCAGAAACCTCAGTCGTCTACCCTGCCCTCTCACATGTGGCAAGGCTCTGCCTCCTTGACATCATCTGCATTTCCGCCTCATTCTCTTCCCTGTGGGTCAGGCTCTAGCCTCCCCTCTTATGAATTACTGCAGTAACTGCCTAAGGGATCTCCGTCCATTCTCCCACCGTGTGCCAGTGGGATCACTGAAAAATGCAAATCTGATCATGTCCCTCCTTGAGAGAGCCCTCCATGGGTTCTCAAAGCACACAGGCGCCTCACCCTTTGGCTACTGCCCCCCTGTCTAGTTGCACCTTAGCTGCCCTATCCCCTTCACTCCTGCTATACTCAACTGTCTGGTTTCCTTGGTGCATTGTTGTAGTCTCCAGGCCTTTGCTCATCCCCGTCCCTCTGCCCGAAATGCCTCGTCTCCTACTTTGGCTAATTCTTACTTGTAGCTAAAGACTCAACACAAGCAACACCTCCTCCAGGATGCCTTCCATGGTTCCCTTGTCTGACCTAGTGCCTCTCCTCAGTGTACTTCACTAATTCACTTGTTTCACCCCCCAACAAGACTTGTTCCTCTCGTAGTCATCTTTACGTCCCCAGAATCCAACACAGTGCCTGACACTGCAGATGCCCACTGAGGGTGCTTGTTGAATAAGTAACAGACTGTCTCAGTGGAGGATGGGAAAGGCTCGTGACTGGGCAGAGTCCTGCGTGGAGACGGGGGTGGTCCCTGGCCTCCCTGACAGGGGCATGTCTCTGCAGGCAGTGGAGGAGCTGCTGGAGTCCCTCGACCTGGAGAAGAGCAGCTGCTGCATGGGCCTGAGCCGGGTGAGTCGTCCCTATAGGAAGGCAGCTGGGCCGTCCCTCTCCGGTCACCCTTGTCCAGACAGCTGGCCCTTCCCTTCTGCCGCAAACTTGACTTTCCCTCCCTCTGAATAACTGGCTTGTTCAGTGCCGTGAACACCCCTGTGATGTCAGGAGGGAGTGAGTGGGTTGGAAGGTGGCCCTGAACTTGGCCTGAGTCCTGGTGTGGGGAGTGGGGGAGACAGAAGGGAGGAAAGCCGGACAAAGCGGGAGGGCAGGAGTTGTCCAGGGGACCCTTTGGTGAGTCATCCAGGGCCGCCAGGGTCCCAGAAGAGCAAGCAGGACACAGTGAGGCTGGGCCGGCACCACCTGCCCACAAGCCCGATTCCTCATCTGAATGGAACGTGGCATATAAAAGGCAGGCACGCCCGGTCTGGGTGCCGGTCTGCCGAACTGCTGTCAGGCGAGCGTCCCTCCCGCAGACAGGAGCCCTGCGCGCCCCTCTGTCCTGAGACTTGACAGGTGGCATCCACGTATGTGCCCCGAGGGCTGTGGTGGGAGGGAGAGCATTTGGGAGCCACGAAGAGGGTTCTGAACCTGTCCACCTGTCAGCAGGGAAGGAGGGAACTCCGGGTCCCAGGGCTTCGTGGGGAGCGTGAAGTGGAAGGAGATGCTCGCAGAAAAGGCTCGGTGTTGCTTGTCCGCTCTGTTGTCTCTGTTCTGTATTCTGAGTCACAGTTTCACCCTTCCCTTTCCCGTCCCCTGGCTGTATCTGTGTCTCTGCTGGTTTTCCCTTTTCCTTGGGGCCCTGGCAGTTCCTGCTGGTCTCTTCCTTGGCTTCTGGCTCATCATTTTGTTTCTTTCTTTGTTCTCTGGGTCTTCTGTGGTCCCACTCTTTTTGTGTCATTTTTCTGGTTTAGGTCTCGCTGTGTCTGACTCGACCTCTGCCATCCCCAACCATCTGTGAGCCCAGGGGCTGCCAGCTGAGTTTCCTCCCTGGGAAGCCTGCAGTCCAAGGTTTCACTTCAGCCTCTTGGTCTCTTGGGCAGGCTCCTACCCCTCTGGCAGGCAGGACTGCTGCTGGCTGGCATTGGGGTGGCACTTCCTCCAAGGCACGTCTCGGGCAGGAGTGGGCCTGTGCAGGCTGGTCCTCTTCTCGGCTGCCATCTCAGACCCTCTGCTGCATCCCAGGTGCCTGGCCGAGACGGGCCAGCCCCAGGGCACACTCGTGCTCAGAGAGGAATTAGGGGCAAAGCTGGATGTTTGCTCACATCTGATTTGGGGGAGAAATTTCAGGGCTTCTAGGCTGTGGTTGGGCTGGCTGGTGAGCAAAGATTCCATGTGTTGGTCGCATTGCGGCTGAGGAGGCGGTCTCAGTCTGAGCCCACAGGACCCTGAGGGTTCAGGCAGGGTGTTTGGGGATCTGAGAGTCTCTTGAAATTTGCAAAATTTGTGTGGATGGGTATGTGGGGGAGGAGAGGGCTCCGAGCTTTCACCTAATACTCAAAAGGACTCTTAACCCCACCAATGTACAGCTGCTCAGGAGAGGTCTAAGGTTCCCTGCCCCAGTGCCTAGACCACCATTTCTCTTCTCATTGTGAGACACTGAGAATGGGGGCCGCTCTCCATCCCGTAACCCGCCACCTCCCTTCTTCGGCCCTAGTCGGACACCCACGTGCGCTGGCCACTAGCCCATGTGTCCACCTCTGGGGGGGCTTGGATATTCCCCACCCCCTGGTGGAGTCTCAGGCTCACACATTGTGGGAAATGAAGGCTCAGGTAGGGCTTGAGGCCCATAGGAGATCCCAGGCACTCAGCCCCAGCGTGGGATTTGGGGAAACGTTGCAGAGGACCAAGCTGGCTTTCTCCTAGGCCAGCCCCAGGGGACTAAGTTTCTGTGGAGTCGCCAGAGGCAAAGCTTTCTCAGCAGAAAGTGTAGGCCCTCTCCCCACTTCTTCACTGAAGGAGGAGTCTGGGGATATTGGTTCTGAGTGTTTCCTGTGGAGTTCACATCTTCTCTTGGCCCCCAGAAAGGGAATTTTCTGTGTTCTGGGCAAGGTGGAGGTGGGCATATTCCCGGATATCCGTTTGCCCTCTGTGAGGATCCTAGAGTCTTTTTTCACCTATATATTTCCCCCTCTTCTTCTCTTAGCAGGGGAAATTTTACCCAGCCCCAGCTCAGAGCACCAAAGAGTGAGAGGAAATGCTGGATGTAGGGGCGCCCAGCTGGTTCCTCTCATGTCTGCTCTCCAGCCCCCAAACCTGTACAACAGGTCCCTTGATGGGGCCAACCCCCGCCCACCCCACTGGCTTCTTCATGAGATGAAACCTGGGTGTGTGTGTGTGTGTGTGTGTGTGTGTGTGTGTGTGTGTGTGTGTGGAGGTGGGATGTTGGCACATGAAAGAGGAGACTGTCTAAAATGAAACTGAGTGGGGAGGGTGCAGGGAGGGTACCCCCTGCCCCTTGCCGCACCCTTTCTCTGCCCACGGCTGCTGGACCTTTCTCTTCTCACACACATTCCCCACCATCCACTTCACCTGATCCGAGGTGGCTGGAGCCTGCGGTGGGCCCTGCGGTGGGCTGTGGGCCCAGGGGGCAAGGACGGTGTTGCTGGCAGTCCTGGGGGAAGAAGCCACCGTAGATGTTGCTGAGGGGTGTCCTGTCCCCATTTGACAGTGGCCGCTTCATTTCCTTCTTGTCCCAGGTTCCTTCCCTTTGACTTCCCTCTCCTTTTATCTCTCTTTGAAGTTAGATTCCCCACCCTACTCCTCTCCTTCCAAAACACCGCCCCAGCCCCCAGCCTGGGCCTCCTCCCTCAGCCATCCTGGGGCCTCTCCTTGCTCCTTCCCTCCTCTCTTGTTCCCTTGGATTTTCAGGTTCTTCCCAGGCCAAGGGCCCCCTCCCAGGCCCGCCCGTCTCCTATGCCAGCTGCCTGTTCCCCTGCTGGGTTGCCCGGAGCCCATCACCCGCCTTCATCCGGCCTGCTTCTCCACAGGTGTTCTTCAGGGCTGGCACGTTGGCTCAGCTGGAGGAGCAGCGGGACGAGCAGACCAGCAGGAACCTAACCCTGTTCCAGGCGGCCTGCAGGGGCTACCTGGCCCGCCAGCACTTCAAGAAGAAAAAGGTCCCACTCCCCGGCCTAGGTGGCAGAGCTGAGTACCTGGGGTGGGGGCGGGGGTTCAAGGGGACATGCCGGCGCAGGAGGCTGGTCTTGGGGCCATGAGTTATTGTTAGCTGGGGGAGAAGAGGCACGGGCCTCCCAGGGCCAGCATGCCCTGGGCCGGGGCGGGGAATGGGCAGCTCCTGGGTGCCAGAGAGTGTGCTGGTATGCCCAGCTCTGGGGCTGTGTGGCCTGGTCCTAGGGCAGGGGTGGGGGGCAGGGCTTAGGGGAAGGTGGGCTCTGGATCATAGGCTGCTCCATGAAGATTAAGGAGCTGTGTCAGCGACTCCTTTTCTTATTAGCAAGTCCATAAAACAGCCAGCACCGCCGCCTCTTGTGTTTCAGCAAGATTAGGTTTTATAGCACATCTAGGCCAGGGTGCTGGAAATAATCAGGCAGCAAATAAAGCAGATGAAATTATTCCTAATGACGGCAGAGCGGTTAGTGCCCAGTGCGGTGCTCCCAGCGCCGGGCTCTCTGCCGCCCACTCTCTGAGGGATGGGGAGAGGCTGAGAGCCAGGGGTGGTGGAGGGAGTGTTTGAATGGGGCGGGGGCGGGGGGGTTCAACCTGGCCGCTGTGCTGCTGGCGGTGGTGGGGATCCTGGTTGCGCTTGGGACTGAGGTCCCTGTTGTGCACCACCCCCGCCCCAACTCAGATCCAGGACCTGGCCATCCGCTGTGTGCAGAAGAACATCAAGAAGAACAAAGGGGTGAAGGACTGGCCCTGGTGGAAACTCTTTACCACCGTGCGGCCCCTCATCGAGGTGCAGCTGTCCGAGGAGCAGATCCGGAACAAAGACGTACGTAACAGCCCGGGAAGGGCCAAGCCAATGGGAGAGGACAGGTTCATCCGTGTGGGCAAAAGCCTTGCCGGCTTGTCTTGGGCTCCCAAGTCCTCTTTATTTAGTCCAGAGAGCTGGTGTCCTTGAACTATGCCCATCAAACGGAAGGCATCCCTCTGGGGTGCTGGCTAAGCCGCTGGGTAGCCTCTCGGCATAAAATCGCAGGCATCCTTAGCATCTGGGGAAGGGTCCAGGGATAGGAGCCCCTGGGAGGCAGTGGCTTCCTATTCCCCGTGTCCTGGCCCGAGCTTCACCAGCTCCCTTCACCCCAGGGGTGCTGATTCCAGGCCCCAGCCTCCCGCAGTGCCTCTGGCTCACTTTGCCCTCTTTACTGCACCCTAGGAGGAGATCCAGCAACTGCGGAACAAGCTTGAGAAGGTGGAGAAGGAGCGGAACGAGCTTCGGCTCAACAGCGACCGGCTGGAAACCCGGGTGAGTGACTCCCAACACCAGGCCGACTGGCCACCTGTGCGGGGTGCCAGGCCTAGGAAGCGCCCCCCCTCCCCCGCCCCGCCCAGGGGTTCCAGCTGAGTGAGGCAGGCATTTCAACTGGTGGCCACTCCCTCCCCCCAACCCCAGATCTCAGAGCTGACATCGGAGCTGACTGATGAACGCAACACAGGAGAGTCCGCCTCCCAGCTGCTGGACGCAGAGGCCGCCGAGAGGCTCCGAGCCGAGAAGGAGATGAAGGAGCTACAGGTGAGGGCAGGGCCGGGGTGAAGACAGTCGTGCCAGTGACTACCACGCCCTGGTATCCATCCGCTCCCCCCACTGGGGACAGGTGGCCCGGCACCCCTGTCCACCCTGGGTGAGCACGTGACCGTGGTCTGCGTGGCTCAGGGCCCTGGCTGGCACCGAGTGAGGGAGTGGGACGGCAGCCTCATACGCCTCCCCTCTACAGACCCAGTATGATGCGCTGAAGAAGAAAATGGAAGTGATGGAAATGGAGGTGATGGAGGCCCGTCTCATCCGGGCAGCTGAGATCAACGGGGAGGTGGACGATGATGACGCAGGTGGGTGTGAGCCGAGAGGAGCTCGGCAGTGGCCTGAGTGGCAAGCTTGATACCCACCCCTGGGCAGCCGCGCCCCTGGCCTGGGCCCATCCCCCATCCGTAGAGCTGATGCAAGGCTCCAGTGAAAGAAATAGACGAGAAGGTAGAGGTGCCGGTGAACGTAGGGGATCATCATGGAGGGTTATACAGCCGTGATCATGACAGTGTCTGAGGGCCATGGTCCGAGGGTCCCCGGGGAGAGGACAGCACACATAGCCACACACCCTCTCTAGTCTTTTCCTGGCTTGTGAGGAAGCTGTCACTCCAGAGACCTTTCTGAGTCCCTCTGGCCAATTCCACCTGCTTCGTGGCCTCTGCCCCTTCTCAGGGACTCTCAGCAGCTTGGTCCTCCCTTGTCTGCCCCCGACCCTGCAGGTGGTGAGTGGCGCCTGAAGTACGAGCGAGCCATGCGGGAGGTGGACTTCACCAAGAAGCGGCTCCAGCAGGAGTTTGAGGACAAGCTGGAGGTGGAGCAGCAGAACAAGAGACAGCTGGAGAGGCGGGTGAGGCTGGCGGAAGGAGGGCGGCCTGTGCCTGGGAGGGCCTTGGGGCCACGCGGAGCCGGCGAGCCCCCAGGGTCCACCTGTTAGCCTCTCGGTGCTGGGGACACCCAAGGGCAAACAATTGTTAGAGAGGGTCTTCGGTTCCCTGGATGTCCCAGACTTCAACCCACATCCCTGGGTCCCTCCCTCCTTCCCTCCCTCCCTCCCCCGCCTCCTCCTCCTCCCTTTCTCCGCCCATACTTCCGGGCCCCTCGCTGGCTGCTGACCCTGTGCCCCACCTTGGCCCTAGCTCGGAGACCTGCAGGCCGACAGTGACGAGAGCCAGCGGGCTCTGCAGCAGCTCAAGAAGAAGTGCCAGCGGCTAACAGCTGAGCTGCAGGACACCAAGCTGCACCTGGAGGGCCAGCAGGTCCGCAACCACGAGCTGGAGAAGAAGCAGAGGAGGTGGGTGGGTCCCCCGCCCTGGGCACAGAAGACTTCCTAGAGCAACCCCAACAGGGCTCCCTGCCTCCCCCTCCAGGGAGGAGACAAGGAATGAGGGCCTGAATTGGGTCAGGGACCATGCCTGCATGGTCCCTTGTCCTGGAATGTGTCTCACCCCTGACCTCTGAGGAGCACTCAGGCTGCATCCCCACTGGAGGCCCGCTCGGGCCTTCGCTCTTGGACGTGCTCCCCGCAGTGTGTGCCCATCACCCTGCCTGGACCCAGTAGGACGAGCTCACCCAGGACCCGTGCAGAACGCACCCGCGGCCCTGCCCCTTGCCCCCACCCCGCTCCCCATCTCCCGCTTGCCTCAGCCACACAGACACCCTCTCCTGGCTAATGTTGTTAAACCACCGTGCTACTTCCATCTCATTATGGTAATGACACAAAGGAGGGGGGCAGCCCTCACAGGATAAAATCCAATCTAAATTAATTTCCCTGGCTGGGGATGGGAATGGGACGCCTTTATTAGCAACACCGGGGAACCCACACACCCTGGGAGCAGCAGGGTGCCCCAGGGAGCAGGAACAGCGCCTAGTTCCCCTCTGCAGGGGAGGGCCTCTCAGCAGAGGCCCCGGGTGCCTTGGTGAAGGAACAGCATCACACCCACGACCCTGGGGGTGAGCAGGGCAGAGGCGAGTCCTTCCAGTGACCCCGGGGTTACCCTTGGCCTCCTGGGCGTTCTGTTGTCCTCCCAGCTGGGCGCTGCTTGCAGAGAGTGAGGAGAGACAGATCTTACTCCTCCCTCCCAGCACCGCGCCTCTCTGCTTCCCTAGTTCTCTTCTGTACCCCACCCTCCCTTTCCCATAGAGGCGGGCACCCTTAGTGGGACGCGTCTCCCCAGCACCCCGATGGCAGTGCCAGCCCGGCCTAGTTACTGTCTCCTGCTGCACTCCCTGCTGGGCAACTTATTAGGTTTCATTTCAGCTGCCCGGAGTTTCCTTACCTTTTTTTTTTTTTTTTTTTCAATGTGGGGTTGGGTTGGGGGGAGCCATTCAGTTTTCAACAGGAACCTCATTAGCTATTCAGGGAAGGTGTCAAGAGGAATTTCAGCAATTTGCTCCTTATTTAGAGTCACTGGGTGGGAAATAGGAGGCCAGGAGGTAGAGGAGCAAGGAAAGAGGCCTCGACCCTGGCCTGTGTGCCCATCGAAGCGCACTGCCAGCTGGGCACAGTGGGACTGCTGGCTTCCAGCCCGGCGTGGGCTGTCCTGGTGGTGACACGAGTTCTGCTGGGCCTGGCCAGAGGCTGGCACCCAGGGGTGGGGGCCAGAGCCAGCTGCTCATCTAGAGTGGCCAAGATGAACTGTGGAAAGTGAGTGAGATGAGGCAGGACGTCCATTTCTACCTATTTCAGTGCCCACCCGGCCCCTCGTTCTTGGATCTGTTGAAATGGAAAAGGTCAAGACAGCGACTAGGCAGAGTCTATCCACCTCTTCCCTGGAAGCTGTCTGTGGGTCCCTCCTAGGCCCCCCTGGTACAGGGGCTCCTTAGACCGGCACAGTGAAATGTCCCCATCCCAGACCAGGCTGCTCAGCAGGGCGAGGTGGCCTGACCTGTATCCTGGATGTTGCCTCACCCCTGCCCTATCCCCCTGCTTTCGGGCCGTGCGAGGCCGCCTCTGCTTGCATCCTGTCCTATGGTGGCCCTGATTCCTGGTGGCTTCTGGGTGCCGGAGATCCGGACTCTTCCCTGCGCTGGGGGAGCCACCTTGGCCATGCATGTTCCCTCACAGGTTTGACAGCGAGCTGTCGCAGGCGCACGAGGAGGCCCAGCGGGAGAAGCTGCAGCGGGAGAAGCTGCAGCGAGAGAAGGATGCTCTCCTCGCCGAAGCTTTCAGCCTGAAGCAGCAACTGGAGGTGCGTGGGCCACCCGCATCCGTGCCCCATCCCCATCACAGACGCGGGCTGGGCCCCGGCCGGCCTCATCTTCTCTTTTGCTCCAGGAAAAAGACATGGACATTGCGGGGTTCACCCAGAAGGTCGTCTCACTGGAGGCTGAGCTCCAGGACATTTCTTCCCAAGAGTCTAAGGATGAGGCCTCTCTGGCCAAGGTCAAGAAACAGCTCCGGGACCTGGAGGCCAAGGTCAAGGATCAGGAAGAGGAGCTGGATGAGCAGGCGGGGACCATCCAGATGTTGGAGCAGGTGCTACAGGGTTTGGCCGAGGGATGCACCAGCATCCCCCCCTCCCCCACCCCCACCCCCCGCCACTAACCCAGGGAATAGCCGGAGGAGGACAGGTTCCCATGTGCAGTCATTCATTCGTTCCCTTACTCACAAAATGTGGGGTACGCACCTGATCGGTGCCAGCCACAGTGTGAAAGTAATTAAGCTTTCACGTAGCTCTCCGCAAGAACAAATCTTGATTGAGCTCTAGCGTTCAGGGGTTCAGGATGCACAGGAGCCAGGAGGCCCTGAGCCCACCCAGCCCACCCCCCAGCCACCGTGTCAGTCCAGGGAGCTAGAGCCCGAAGGCCAAATGGAAGACCTACAGAATTGTCCCCACCTCTGGCAGCCTCCCCTGGGCCTGGGACAAACATCTAGTGAGGGAGTTCGGCTTCTGTGGAGAAGCTGGCTGCCACAGGAGCAAGGCAGGAGCACAGGGGTATTTCTGGCAGAGACCATCCCCACTCCTGAGCCCAGGGAGCACTGCCCGTCAGGGTGTAGCACTGGGGTCAGGAACCTGGTCCCTATTCCCAACCACCTCCAGGCCAAGCTACGTCTAGAGATGGAAATGGAGCGAATGAGACAGACCCATTCCAAGGAGGTGGAAAGTCGGGATGAGGAGGTGGAGGAGGCCCGGCAGTCATGTCAGAAGAAGGTAAGGTAATGGGCACCTACCCTGTCCCGTACAAACCCTGGTTCCCCCATCACTGCTTTAAAGGAAGGGGTTTAAAGTCAGTTGAGCGTACAACTCTTGATTTTGGCTCAGGTCATGATCTCACAGTTCATGGGATCGAGCCCCAAATTGGGCTTTCCACTGACAGTGCAGAGGCTGCTAGGGATTCTCTCTCTCTCTCTCTGCTCCTCCCCCACTCATTTGCGCCTGTGCGCACTCTCTCTCTCTCTCAGTAAATAAATAAACGTTAAAAAAAATAAAGTAAGGGGTTTTCTGTTTTCCTACCTTAGCCACACTGTCATCCATTGCCATTCTGGACCCGGAACCTCTGCTGGAGACCCTGGCATTGGCTGGGATGTGTGCTCTCGGGGTCGATAGAGAAGTTCAGTCCTTTGAGGCACGAATGCTCCCTGCTTTCTGTGCCAAGCGACAGCTCACTCTGTACCCCTCTGCAGTCAGCTAGCCTGACCCAGCAGGGCCTGCCCACTCCAGAACGAAGCCTCCCACTCAGAACGAAGTCCCTCCTCTCCCTCCCAGGCTGCTTTGAAACCCTAGGAACCCCAGACTTGGGGTCTGGCCCCTTGGGGTCCTCCATGCTCAGCCCGCCCCACAGTTTTCCCAGGGTAGGGGGATCCAGAAGGGAAGGGGACTGGCTGGAAGCAGACGCTGAAGGGACCGGTGGGCCTCTGTCCCCGGGCCCTGCAGTTGAAGCAAATGGAAGTGCAGCTTGAGGAGGAGTATGAGGACAAGCAGAAGGTGCTTCGAGAGAAGCGGGAACTGGAGAGCAAGCTCGCCACGCTCAGCGACCAGGTAAGCATGGCCTGCTGGCGGGGCCCGGCCAACAGCCTGTACCGTCCGGCCTTAGGGAGGCCATCTCGGGGATACAAAGCTGGGAATGGGGAGGGGGATTGGGCTCCGTAAAGCCCACCGTCATCGCGTGTATAACTGGGGTCATTACCACACACAGCACCCCCAGGCTTTTCTCACTGGCCGGCACGACCCTGGCACTTCCTCTGTTGTTACTTGTTAAGGGGACTCTCAGAATGAGGGCAAGAGTGAACCAGGGGCTTAGGGAAGATAGGAGGAGGCTCTGTGGTGGAACCCAGAGCCCCAGCTTCTGGTGTCCACCCAGGTGAACCAGCGGGACCTGGAGTCAGAGAAGCGGCTCCGGAAAGACTTGAAGCGCACCAAGGCCCTGCTGGCAGATGCCCAGATCATGCTGGACCACCTGAAGAACAACGCACCCAGCAAGAGGGAGATCGCCCAGCTAAAGAACCAGGTATCTTTACAGAGAGGAAGTCGGCAGCTCCAGGGGACTGGTTCTTTCTCCTGCTCCTGCCCCTCTCAGGGATTCTTGAGTCCTTGAGAAGGAAGGTAACAGGGAAGGGGGAGAAGCCACTTGTAGCAGCCAGACTCCTAGGATCTGTGCCTGCCATACAGCGTGACCACCAAGCCCCAGGATGGCATGGATGGGTCCCCGTACCCACCCTCCCTGCCACAGCAGATGCCTGTGCGTGCACCCCAACACGCCACAGCCCCGGGGTCAAGCGAACAGAGCGCCTGGGCTCCTTCTCCCCTGTGAGCACCCTGTACAGCCCTCCTGCTCCCAGGGA
Source organism: Panthera pardus (assembly GCF_024362965.1). NCBI lineage: Eukaryota > Metazoa > Chordata > Mammalia > Carnivora > Felidae > Panthera > Panthera pardus. Next base: position 57,841,433 of record NW_026526876.1, read on the forward strand.
ATGGCTGACGTCTCTCCCTGGGGCGGGGGTGGCTCTGTGTCCAGCTGGAGGAGTCAGAGTTCACCTGTGCAGCGGCCGTGAAAGCGCGGAAAGCAATGGAGGTGGAGATCGAAGACCTGCACCTGCAGATTGATGACATCGCCAAAGCCAAGACCGCGGTGAGGGACTGGGGTGTGCAGGCCAGGCTCGGGGGGGGGGCGGCTGAAGCAAAATAGAGCTGTACCTGTGGCTCCCTTCCCCCCCAGACGGGGGCCCTGCCCCAGCCCACTCCCTTCACTCCAGGACCTCCTGCAGGGAGAGGGGGCCTCCCCTCCTTCGCCCCTCCCCACTCAGAGCAGAGGCCGGGAGGGGGGCGAGGTGGAAGAGGGAGCCAGCAAGGGCCCATCTCCCTGTTTAACCACCTGCCTGTGGGAGCTTGGCCGCAGGCCCCGACACCATAAATAAAGGCAGCTAATGTGGCTGAGGGATGTAAACAGGTGCCTAGAGATTAGCGGAAGCACCGATAAGAGGATGGGATGGCTCCGTTTCCCTCCTCTTCCCCTGGCCAGCCCACTGACAAGCCCAAGCGGCAGCTAATTAGAGCTTTTATTTAATGCTTCCCTTTTAATTCCCTACCTCTCCCACGGCCCATCCATCGGCCGGGAATTCATTACGGGGATGCGGCCACCAATACCTCCTTGGGCAGGGAAGGGGGCAGCGGGGAGGCTAGGCTGGGCTCTGGGCTCCGCGGCCCCCCAGCTGGTCACCCATCTGCTGAGAGATGCCAATCTCCCGGGCTTGATTTATCCCCGTGACATTTGTGCTCCTCAGCAGTTTTCAGGTGAGTAATTCAAATTCTTTAATTGTGTTAAAAAAGGCTGTTATAAAATTACCATTTTATTTAAATCCGAGTTAATAAATTTCTTGGCGGAGGCTTCCCCAGCTCCCCACAGCCCGGTAACAAGACGGATGGGGCAGAGAAGGAGCCAACGCAGTCATTTTGGTTTGGAATTACAGGCTAATAGATTCATTCATTTCCTGAAGCTGCTGTTGGCCGTCTCCTCCCCTCCCCCCAGGAGTGGACTGGCTGTGGGGGCTGGATGGCCTGGGAGCAGTCCATGGGGGGCGGGGGGTGGGGGGGAGAATGAGAATCCGAGCTAGCAGAGCTTCCCAGAGTCCAGGGGTCCTTGCCTGAGGCCTGAAGGGGGCAGAGTACCTTCAGGTTAGGGCCTAGATTGCTGGTGCCAGGATGATGGGTCATTTGTTCTGGGCAGACCTTTTCTGCCTTCTCATTAGCCTTCAAAGAGCTGCCAGAAAGCAGCTGTCATTTAGCCCAGGGTCTGCCCACGCTGCGAAGACAGCCTTTGTCTCAGCTGCCCGAGCGCCACGGGTCTGGACCAGTGCGTGGACCCGGCCCTGAGATCACCCCCTTCCCTTTGGAGGTGGCATGGGGAAGTTCGGATTTGCCACCTGGTGCCACCGGGCACTCGAGGCCCCATGCCCTCTGATCGGTCTTGCCTCCGTCCAGCTGGAGGAGCAGCTGAGCCGCCTTCAGCGTGAGAAGAATGAGATCCAGAGCCGGCTGGAAGAGGACCAGGAGGACATGAATGAGCTGATGAAGAAGCACAAGGCAGCCGTGGCTCAGGTGCCCCACCACACCCCACACCACAGACGCTGGCCCTCTGGTCCTCTTCCTAAGCCCCCCCCCCCCCCAATGCCACTTCTCTTGGGAGTCACGGGCCTGCACTCTGTGTGCGGTGTGGTGGGCTGGGGTTTGTGTTCATGGGGGATCCTGCTTCAGCACTCACTCCTTTCCCAGGCCTCGCGGGACTTGGCACAGATGAATGACCTCCAGGCTCAGCTAGAAGAAGCCAATAAAGAGAAGCAGGAGCTGCAGGAGAAGGTGGGGACTTTCTCCCTTGGTAGAAAGAGGGTGTGGGGTCCCTGTATGTGGGGGCGGACCCCCAAGCCCGTTGGAAAGCAAGCGCTCCTCTCAGTTATTAGTAATCCACGCCGCCGCATCAATGCACGCGAAGGGCTAGGCTTGGAGCCATATCACCACGGTAGACATTTTGGCTTCAGCTGCCTCATTTCACATTTCTATTCCCTCTCTGGTCCTCGGCTTTCTCCTTTCCCTCCAAAGGGCAAAATCTGTGCCAGCATCGGGCCAGGTGGGGAATGCCTCTGGCTCGGGGCCCTGTCCTCCCACCTCCCCAGTGCATCCCTCCCTCCCTCGGCCCTCTGGTCACCATGGTGATCTTGCCCAGGCTCTGCCCCTCCCTTCTGGGCTCAGCTCTTCTCTTTCTGCCCCCACCCCCAGCTACAAGCCCTCCAGAGCCAAGTGGAGTTCCTGGAGCAGTCCATGGTGGACAAGTCCCTGGTGAGCAGGCAGGAAGCTAAGATCCGGGAGCTGGAGACCCGTCTGGAGTTCGAAAGGACCCAAGTGAAGCGTCTGGAGGTGGGTGCACACTTGTCCTGGTCCGTAGCCAGAGCAGGGCAGAGCTGCCCCGGCAGCTGGAGCCACGCATGCTCAGCTGCGCCGGGCAGGCCACGGACGCTCCTCAGAGGCCCCTGCCAAGCTGCCAGGCCAGCTGACGGGGCGGGTGCCTTCCCCCCGCCCGCCCCTCCTGCTCTCTGGGCACCGTGGAGCCAGCCTGCTTTACATTCTGTTTCCGTGCTTGCTTTCTGCCAAGGGACCAGAGCAGCTTAGCTTTTTGTCTTCATATTTTCCTCCACCATGAGCTCCCCCCGCCGGTCCCCTCACTCGCTCTCTCGCTCTGCTCTCCTCTCCGGCAGGGTCATAAATATGCAGCGGATGGCGCCACTTCTGTGAGGGCTGAAGTCTGTTCTCTCATCTCACCGCGCTCGCTCTCTCTCTCCCTTCCCTTTTTTATTGCCTTTTTTCCTCACTTCTTCCCACCCTTCTTGTCTCTGCTTTTTCTCCTCTCTCTTTGCTTCTCTCCACGTCTGCCCCCTTCTTTTGCGCTTCTCCTCCCCACCCTCTCCCCACTTCTTCCTCTCTGCCCATCCCATGCCTCCTCTCCCTCTGCTCTTCATCCTTTCCTTCAACCCTCCTCCTGTTCCTGTTCACCCCTCTCCTGCTCTGTCTTGTTATCCCTTCCACCCGTGGCCTCCATACTCCACATCCAGTCCTCTCTGCTCCAGGCTCCGGAAGCCGGCGCGCCCAGCCCCACCCTCCCCGGTAGAGCAGGTGGGAAGAGAGAGGCAGGCAGAATTGTCTCTGGGTGAACACTCCCCTCGCCCTATTTTTAAGTTCTCCTCCTCCCGCTCGAGCTTGTAGACTCGTAGAAGCACCTCCAGGTCTCCATGAGAACTGTGTTCATGGGCGTGCATGCCAAGGAGCGTCCCTGCCACCTCCCCGGCAGCCCCTCAGCCCGTGAAGCAGGCACCAGGGAAGGGATGGAAACAGGTGACTCTGGAGCTGGCAGTGGGCATTGAGAGGGCATTAGTACACTTGACCCGGGAAGGGAGTATGGCCGAAGCTCCCAAGATGAGGTCACAGTCCTCAGGAGAGCTAGGGAGAGTTAGGGGAGACCCAGTGATGTTCCTCGGCTACACACCACAGCCTCAGCACAGCTGGTAATATCTTGACCCCCATCTTGCATACAGGAAGGGTTAAATAGGTTGCCTAAGGTCACAAAGCTATCAAGGGGCAGGAGAAGCCATTGATCCGGTGGCTCTGGGGCAGATCTGTATACTTGTCTCCTTTCCTTGTCGACCTCAGTCCCTTTCCTCGGCTCTCTCTGTTTCCCTTCTGCTCAGAAGAGCAGTCTTGTAGTTTAGACGCACAGAATGTTAAACACAAATGGCCCTTAGAAATCATATAGTCTAGGGGCACCTGGGTGGCTCAGTCAGTTAAGCGTCCAGCTTCGGCTCAGGTCATGATCTCATAGTTCTTGGGTTCGAGCCCCGCGTCGGGCTCTGTGCTGACAGCTCAGAGCCTGGAGCCTGCTTCGGATTCTGTGTCTCCCTCTCTTCTGCCCCTCCCCCACTCATGCTTGCCCGTGCTCTCTCTCTCTCTCTCTCTCTCTCTCTCTCTCAAAAACAAATAAAAATCAGAAATCATATAGTCTAGTGCTGTTATTTTAGAGACACAGAGGCTGGGGGGCCTGAGGTGGAGACCCCATGGCCAGTCCGCAGTAGAACCAGAAGCAGGTCCTTCCCTCATGCTCTGCCGCAACCTCCAGGTCATTTCTTGCGCAACGTCCTATGGCCCGGGAGGGAACGATGTATTCAGTTTCTGGAGGAAGAGAGATTCATCAGGCTTAGAGGGATGGCTTTGTGCTTAGAATCTGATGACTGTTTAGTCTCCTAATCCAGGAACTCTCATAAACCATTCACCTCCAAGCACAGGATCTAGCTTTTGGAGCTGCTGGGTTCAGAGTCCCTGAGGGAAGTCCTGCTGACTGTGGAGGCCCCACCCATGGTATCAATGTGGACAGACCCAGGCTGTAGCCAGAGGGTTCCTCCGACCTTGGTCGTGATGATGATGATGATAGCACCTTTCATCATCCCAAGTGCCTTCACATACTTTACCTTATTTAATCTTTAAAAGTCCCTGGGGGTGGGGAGGGGCATGACTTGATGGCTCAGTCAGTTAAGCATCTGACTTTGGCTCAGGTCATGATCTTGCGGTTCGTGAGTTTGAGTCCCGCATCGGGCTCTGTGCTGACAATTCAGAGCCTAGAGCTGTTTCGGATTCTGTGTCTCCCTCTCTCTCTGCCCCTCCCTCGCTCACGCTCTGTCTCTCTCTTTCTGTCTCTCTCTCTCTCTCTCTCAAAAATAAACAAACATCAAAAAAAAAATTTTTTTAAAAAGACACCAGAGGACTGCGGTAGGTGTTATTCTCCCATATTACAGAAGATAAAGGAAGGGGGCACCTGGGTGGCTCAGTCTGTTAAGCATCTGACTCTCAGCTCAGGTCATGATCTCACAATTCGTGGGTTTCAGCTCCGTCTTGGGCTGAGCTGATAGTCTGGAGCCTGCTTGGGATTCTGTCTCTCCTTCTCTCTGCCCCTTTCCTGCTTACTGTCTCTCTCTCTCTCGCTCTCGTTCTCGCTCTCTCTCTCAAATCAATTAATTAATTAATTTATTTATTTATTTTAAAAAAGATAAAGGAAGGCTCTTCAGAGAGCTTTAATTCTTGCCCACCTAGCAGACCTAGCAGCGAGTGGTGCCAGAGTGGTGCCAGCGAGTGCCAGAGCTGGACCCCAGGCCTCCTGACTCTGGAGTCTCGTCAGAGGCACACTCTCGTCTCTGACTAGCTGGTGGGCTTCTCTTCCCTACCTCCCCCTCCAGAGCCTGGCCAGCCGGCTCAAGGAGAACATGGAGAAGCTGACGGAGGAGCGGGATCAGCGCTCAGCAGCTGAGAACCGGGAGAAGGAGCAGAACAAGAGGCTACAGCGGCAGCTCCGCGACACCAAGGAGGAGATGGGCGAGCTCGCCAGGAAGGAGGCCGAGGCGAGCCGCAAGAAGCATGAACTGGTAACGTGCCAAAACCCGCAGGGCCCAGAGCAGGCAGCTGTCTGGGTGCACGCCTCCCCTGGGCTGGGGTGGGGGATGGGCCACAAAGAAACGAGAGTTTAGATCTCTGGAAGGAAGAGGAACACGTCCCGAGGCCAGGCCAGAGGGCCGGGGGCAGTGCCCGAGTCTCCATCTGGCACTCCATGGCGCCTCCATGGCGCTCCTTCCCGGCCTGGAGAGACTTGCAGCAGGCTTTCTCTAGAGCAGCCAGATAGAGACTGGCCCTCCGGTGAACTCGACTGCCCCCTCTCCCTCCTAGGAGATGGATCTGGAGAGCCTGGAAGCCGCTAACCAGAGCCTGCAGGCCGATCTCAAGCTGGCATTCAAGCGCATTGGGGACCTGCAGGCCGCCATCGAGGACGAGATGGAGAGCGATGGGAATGAGGACCTCATCACCAGGTGAGGGGGCCTCTGTGGCAGCGGCGGCCGCACCGAGGCCCTCTGACCACCTGTGGAGCAGGCCACGAGGTAGAACAGCTTCAGTCTCTGTCTCCCTGCCACTGAGCCACCAGCCCACCTTTCCCTCATCGCCAGACCCCAGCATGGACCCTGTCCTGTAATGACCGAGGGCAGGACTGGTGCTGCCCGGGTGAGATGCCCTCCCTCCCCCTCCCTGTCCTCCCTCCTCAGGCCTCCCGGGAACCTGGCTCTCCAGCTCTGCCTGTTCACAATGAGTTATTCCCCCGTTTAGCTGCATTTCCGATGGCGCCTGCCCTACTCTGGGGAAAGCAGAGATTTAAGGCCCATGGTACCTTGTTACCATGCCAGAGATTTTCTCTCATAAAACCCACCCAGGGAATGGTTTCGGAGAGAGAGATTTATAGTCCTAGGCTCAGGAAGAAGTCACAAGGCAGGTAGACCAGCAGTTCTGGAGGGTGAGGGTCAGGCCCTGGAGAAACTCCGAAGGCTGCCTTGGGCAGACCCCCACCCCCAGACCTGCCCCCTTCCTGCTTGAGCGCTGATGCCCCATCCTGCAAGTGGGTCCTGGCCCACATAAGAAGCCTGCTCCTTGGGGGCAGAGAAAAAGTGCCCCGGGGCGGCCCAGACCTCCCTCTGAGGATACACTGTCACTCACCCCACCCCCCCCCAGCTGGTCTCAGCCAGCCAGAGCCATGTCTTGCTCAGGATGTCCACCTTGGCCGAGAGGTCCACCCTTGCTTTGCCCACTGGTTTTTCAATCTTCTTCTTCTGTCCCCCTAGCCCACCATTTTCTTTCTGTTTCCAGTTTGCAGGACATGGTGACAAAGTATCAGAAAAGAAAGAATAAACCGTGAGGACTGGGGCGCAGGCGCTCTCTGCCTCTCCTTCTGTGGTGTCTAACTGCCCCTAACACTGGCTTTCACCCAGGGTCCCCACTGCATGCCGCACGTGGACACGGCCTCTTGCACACTCTCCAAGCTGGTCTCACGCTAACACCACTGACTCTGCCCTGAGGGGAGGCAAGGCCAGGGCAGTGAGGCGCTACCCCAGGAAGGTGCAGGCTGGCGCTCATGCCCATGGTGTGCAGGATGGGGGCTCCATCAGAAAAGAGAGCTCAGCCTCATTCGGTGGTACCCACAATCTGCCTTCCTGAGCTCCAGCCCTCTCCTTCCTCAGAAACCAAGCCTCCCAGCCTATTTCTCTGGGGAAAAGTCTGTTCGGGCTGGATTTTTCCATACCCTGGGGCTCCTTTGGAGCCCAAGCTACCCAAAAGAAGCGGGTATGTTTCATTTTGAAAGGTCCACCACCTTCTGGTGGCAGACAAAGGTACAAGGTGAGGAGCATCTAGCAGTTACTTGTTTGGGGAAGGCATCCAGGCAGCTAATCACAGCCCGGGAGCAGTGGCAGGGGGGAGGGAACTGGCAAGAGAAGGGAACGCAGCCAGATGTGTTTACTTTACTCCCTGCGGGCGCCTTGGGCACAGGGAGGCCCCAGGCATTTGTGCTGGTGCCTGTCTGTCAGGTGGCAGGGAGCCCAGCATATCCGCCCTCTCTCGATTCTTTCTTTCTGGGTGGGAGCTGGACGGCGGGTGTGAGATGTGCAGGCCTTCAGGCGGATCGGAGTGATCCTCCGTCAAGTTCGTCAGGGCTGTTTGTTTGGAGGTTGTTTTTTTAGCGTGGCATTGGATTTCCTCCCCCTACTCCCTCTGGCTTGGCAGGCCTCCTCCCCTGGCCAGGATGGGCTGGCGGCCGCGCAAAGGACTCCGTGAGAGCTAATGATAAATGTAATAGTGTGTAACAGTGATAGAGGGCCGCTGGAGCCCGGTTGTCACACACAATTAATATCCCTCGCCATTCTGTCTCCGTTTGTTTGTTCCCCCGCGATTCGGCTCCCAGTTAACTAATAGCACATGAGCCTGGACATAAATTGTATTTGACTCGAGGTTTAATTCCGACCATTTAAAATTTCAACTGCCCCCTGAGCCTGCCTGCCCCTGGAGTTTGTTTACGGGCCTGATTATTTAAGAAAAAGAACCTAAACATCATCTATGTGCTCGAAACTAAAGGGAAGGTGAGGGCAGCCAGGCCAGCTTCTCAACCCGTTTGCTGCTCTGAATGTAAGGAGGGAAATTCGTATTCTGGGTCCACGACTATCTGTCCCCTGTGTGTTCTAGCCCTGCCATCCTTGGACTGTAGGAGCTTCGAGGGCTGATAAAATGCGCATTTAAGATCATATTCTAAACCATTTCCAGGCATGGGCACATGCGTGCATGCATGAGTACACACACACACACACACACCAGTGTGCACTCACGCAGGCGCACTGGGATGTGCAGTCCTAGCCACAATCCTGCTGATGGCAGAGGTGGTGTGGCTTCGTCCTCAGCAGCTCTGGGCCCCAGCTCCAAGTTATCGAGCAAGCCAGTGAGTGAGTGTGCTAAGGCGGGCAGAAAAATAATGTTTCGATTTACTTAGAGATACAGTTGTTATTGCCATAACCTTAATGAAAGCAGTAAACAGTGCAGTATTAGGGGAGATTTATACAGAAACACTTTTAACATGTAGACATAGATTTTGCGATGCATACAGCACCTCCTTTCTAAAGGCAATCAATATGGTTATGAACGGTGGTGATAAATTACAGGCTCTGAAGCTAGAGAAGGAGGTTTTTTGCACGGGTGTATAAATCAGGTGGTATTGGCGTTCCATGGGGCCCATGCACCATAGTAAATCTGCCAGGCTCGGACAGGCACAGGGCTTGCATTAGTGGTTTCGGGGCTGTCTGCTAAACTCCTGTTTACCCAGGGCATCAACCAGCCTCGTCTTCGTTATAATTCTGTATTTGATGGAAGCCCATAAAATATGCCTCTTTGTTCCCCTCCCAACGGGTCATGCTCTCTCACAGTCCCCAGAACAGAGTCTGGTGGTTTCTGGTTTCTGGCGTGCGTGCGTGTGTGTGTGTGTGTGCGCGCGCACGTGTGTGTGTGTACGCCCACACACACACACACACACACACACACACACACACGCCTGTGTGGCTATTTATTCAAGAACATAATTCAGGAATGGGCCTGCTCCTGTTGACACAGATGAAAGGAAATTTATATCGAGGAGAAATCCCAGCATATCCATAGCAGGGGAATGTGGTGAGCAGACATTTTGCAGAATTCTAGAAGCATTCTCACTCAGAAGCTGTCTCTAAGCCCCACTGCTTTGTGAAGGAGTCACCATGACTCCAGCCTCAGACTCTGACTCCTTTGGGCTTTTCTGCAAGTAGAGAGGGCTCAGGCCAGCTTGGCCAGAAAGCAGAACTGGGGAGCAAGGACTGGGGAGGAGGGGGAGAGGAGACTCAGAGAGACAGAGCCAATGTCTGGGACTCTCTGGGCTCAAGTGGATCTCCAGGGTGCAGTTTGAATCCCGAAACTGTGCTAGCACCTCAGGAAATGCTGACACCCCCTCCTCATTTTTCTTTGTTTCTTAAGGGCCGGAGAAGTCACAGGGCGGGTCTGGGATCTGGCCTGTGGTGCTCGGTTAGCTTAGCACTGCCATCAGCCGAGGGGCCTCCCGTTCAAGCTAACCTGAAGCCAGAAAGATTCCCTGGTCTTTTCTGACCCACAGCCAGCGGTCAGGCTCTCACAGTGAAGGCATGGAAAATGGCAGTAGCCACGGCCCCGTTTCTGGGAGTGTGCACACAAGAAACAGAATAGGCTTCTGGGAGTGGCCGTAGAGCCTACGAATCCTCTCTTTTTAACCAAGAGCCATTTAGCTGTAACTGATACATGGATGGTTTCCCCGTCATCCCCGTTGGACTTATTTGGCTGAACAGCGGGCTGTCACAGAAAGTAGAATGGGAGGTGCCTCCATGCCCCTCAGGGTCTTCCTGGTGGCTGTCCTACAGTGTGGCCTGCTGAGTGGGGCCGGGTCCTTGTGAATGGTATGCCCCATCTGACCTCTCTTGTTCCCCTCCTGACTCACCGATGTGCATGTCACCCGCATCCCACCCCTGCCCGAGAAAAACCTGCCGCCCCATCAGTGCTCCCTCCTGGGCAGCGGGTGATCACTCCCTCCCCGGCCTTGCCTACCTTTCTGCTCCTCATCCCACAGCGAGGGGGACTCAGATGTGGACTCTGAGCTGGAGGACCGGGTCGACGGGGTCAAGTCATGGTTGTCGAAAAACAAGGGGCCTTCCAAGGCAGCGTCCGACGATGGCAGCTTGAAGAGTTCCAGGTGAGCGTGCGGCCTTGAGCTGGGAGGAAAAGCCACCTCATGGCCCCGGGGATAGCTGAGCAGTGCCTGGATCCCAAAGAGGCCGGGTCTCATGCCACCGGCGTCTCTTGCCTGGCATGCCTCAGAGGGGCCCAGGCATGCCCCCAGCGTGTGCGATGCGCCAGGAGGCTCAGTGTCAGGTCAGGGTTGGTGGCACCCTTGTTTTTCCCAAACGATGTTTTCCTACCAGACTCGGGGCTTCGGTTTGCCGTAGGTTTAACTTCATCCCCACTTACTCATTTGACAAATGTCGGTTGAACTTCCCAAAAGTTTGGGCCCTGGAATCAAGACTGGAAGGTGGCATAAGGAGACTCCGGATCCCACAACCCCGGACAGGGCTGGCTGGGCCCCTGAAGCCGGCAGAAAAAGACACTGGCTCCCCTGACTCCCCTGTCACAGCTCCATTTCTGTCTTTTTCTGCCCATTCTCTCCTTCTTCTGATCTTTTCACCATTTCCCCTCACCACCACCCCCATGCTTCCTGCTCACACCCATCCACTGGGGGAACTCGTTCCCTATTGTCCAGCCAAGTCACAGTCTTCTGATCACACAGAGAGCTACCCCTGGAATCCGGGGCTCCGCGTTCCTCCTCCCTCACTTCCCAGCCAGCATGGCAGCAGGGAGGGAGATCCTCTGTCCTCTGCTCCAACGCCTCCTCAAGCTGTTTCCCTGCTGGCTCCCCCGCCTCCCACTTTCTCCCCAACTCTGAACCATCCTGATCCCCACCAGGGCACACCCTTCTCCACCCCCTCCCAGAGTAGCGGGCAGGCTGCTTTGTAAAGTAATCCCTCGCCTTCTCCAACTCCCCTGAGGCCCCTTCCCAAGTCCAGCCCCTCACCACAAGCACCCAGCGGCCCCCTCTAATTGGTTTAATTTATTCAGCCAAACAACATTTTGTTATTGCAGATAATGCTGCCTTCCCCGCCCCACTGCCGTTCACCACGGTGTGGCACAAGGCTCCAGGTAGTTGACAATGAAATAAATTGAACTAAACGTTTTAGAGGGGGAAAAGTGATGAAATAGAACAATGGTCTAATTTACATGACATTCTCCATGAAGCTATTTTCACTGACGCAAATTATTTTGCTTCATTTCCTCCGATGCTCTCACTGCCACTTTGCCAGGGTGCTGCCGCTCACTCCTTTTGCCTCCTGTCTCCTCCCTCCCTCTGTATCTTTATTCTCTGGGTTTAATGCCGGCTCCTCTCTTTCTCTCTCTCTCTCTCTCTCTCTTTCCCTCCCTCCCTCTTCCCTCCCTTCCCCTCCCCCCCATTCTCTCTGGGCTGCCTCTAATCCACTACTGGTTCTCTCTTCCTGACCTCATCTCCCTCCCCTAGAACGGCCCTCAACACCTCTGGGAAGGAGGGCAAGGGGGTGGAGGAGAGGCCAGCCTCCGTGCTGAGCTCTCTGAGCTACCGGAAACGGCTCACCCTGAAGGACTCCATCGGGGGCACTGGGGACGAGGACTCGCTCTTCACCACCCTGAGCGAGCGGGCAGCCTCCCCAGAGAGGCCCCCCCGGAAGACCCGCACAGGCCCCAGGGAAGAGCAAGATGAATGCAGCTCCACCTTCTCCCAGACCCGGAGTCGCGTTGGCCGGGGGCTGGAGAAGCGGTGGGGCTCAGACTTCGACCGGGCCTCGACCGTCTCTGCCCCCACCAGCCGGGCCTCCTCAGCCACACGGCGCGGCTCCGGTGAGGACGGGGCCCGCTCCTCCATGAGCTTCTCGCTCTCAGGCTCCCCCAGTTCCCGGCGCAGCACCTCCCGGCTCGATACCCTGTCCAGGACCCTCAGTCCTTCCTTGAGCCGGGCCTCGGGCCTGGGCCGGGACAGCCCTGATTCCCGCCTGTCCTTGGGCCAGAGCTGCCTGGATGCGTGGGATGACGGAGCCAGTGTGGCCTTGAGCGAGGCCCACTCCCAGTACAGCCACCCGTCGCTGGCCCGCAGCCTGTCGGTGCCACCGCGGCCACACGCCTCGCCCTCTGCCACGGATGAGCCTCTCGGCTCCAGCATCCGCCCCGTCAGCCGTCACTCCTACCTGGACCCAGACCTGGAGGCCGCCATCAACGAGGTCTTGAGCTACAAACCCGTCCCGTTCCAGAGGAGCAGCCTGGAGCCCGACTCCGAGGAGGACGACCGGAAGAGCATCCAAAGTGCCCGCAGCGCCCAACTGGACCTCCCGGCGCGGGCCACCAGCATCCGCCGCTCGGCCTCTGCCGCTGACGTCTCCCGCTCCCGCAGCGGCCGGAAGAGCCGGAGCAGGAGAAGGAGCAGCTCCAGCTCTAGCTCCAGCTCCAGCTCCGAGGATTCCTCGGAGCACAAGCGGCGGAAGAAGGGGCACTCTCGGAAGAGCAAGAAGAAGTCCAAATCGAGAAGAAAGAGAGCGGAGACAGAGTCGGAGTCCTCATCGACATCCAGTGGCTCTACTGTGTCAGGCCACAGCCGCTCGAGCGTGAAGAAGGGCCCGGCTGCAGAAGGTGAGGAGGCCAGGCAGGCGCACCGGCCGTCGCGGAAGGAGGAGAAGAAACGCAAGAAGGAGGTGGACAGCCTGATGATGCGGTACCTGTACCGGCCCGAGAGCGACTAGTGCAGTAGGTGGCGCCCGGCGTGGGGTGCAGCATGGAGTGTGCCGCTCGGTGTGAACTAACGTGCCCGACCCCATCCGCCACCACCCAGGCCTCTCCTGCGTGCCTCTGTGGCGGGCCTGGCCTCAGAGAGCTTTCTGGCTGCCTTGGAGAGTGGGGCCAGCGAGCTGGTTAGTCCTTCTCTGCCCCGAGCCCAGTCAGCTGACCTTGCTGAGGATGATCCGGCACAGCTCCCACTTACTAAGTCCTCACCGCGGGTGCCGGGGGACCTCCTAGACATTTGCCACATTTTGTTCACTTCATCCTCACACTAACTCCGTAACAAAGGCTTGATTAGCCCCATTCTATAGAAGAGGAAGCTGAGGCTCAGGGAAGTTAAGTCACTGGCCAGGGTCACACAGTTGGGAAGTGATGTGCTGGGATCTGAATGGAGTCTATTAGGCTTGCTCTCCACCACTCCTCCTCCGTAGGGCCCAAGGCAGAGCACACAGGTGACATGTTTACTGTGTGTGCCTCGGGCTTTTGTCTACGCCCCCAATGGGCTGGGCTTGGGAAAGGGCTCTAGCCGACCCCTGAGGGTGAGCTGGTGTGTCAGTGGCCCAGCTGGTGTGTCAGTGGCCTCCGTCTCTTACGGGACCTTTGGCTCGGCTCTCGACACTGCCCTGCAACGCCACCTTCCTCCCTGCTACGCGCGTCAGGCCTCAGACAGCAAGACTCACAGGGCTGCACCACACCCTCCCTCAAACCCCAGTTCCCTGACTCCCTCCCCAGCCCTCCCACCTGAAGCCCACACATGGGCGTCGCCTCAGCTCAGCTCATCTTAAAAAGTTATAATGAATAGAAATTAGCAGCTGCTGAGTGACAGCCCCCTCCTGGCTCTCCTGCCTCCCCCAGCCTTCTCTCTGTGGGAAGGGAGATCTAGCAGTTAGGCCCTTTATGCCCACACCCCCACCTCAGAAGAAGGCAGAAACTGACTCACTGGAATCCCATTGTTCCCGGTTTCCCTGGTGGGTGGTGACATTTGGATCACCCTGGTTATGTGAAGCTGTTTTGGGCCTGGCACCCTCCCAGGGCAAGCTTGCTGCTTCCCAGGAGGTGTGACCCCAGAGCGCAGCCCCCTGGGGCAGGGGCCTTGCTTCCCCGATGCATGAACTAACACACACCTGTCGCATGTTTGTGGGCCTCTTGTGCCGTGGGGTGGCTGAGCACGTACATTGACTTGGCCGGGTTATACCCAAAGGGACCAGTTATGTTTTAAGGAAAGGAGCAAATAGAAGTGAAAGTTACCTGCAGCTATTTGGAGATGGGTGATGGGATGGAATTAGGGGGATGGTGGAGGAGGGTGGAATTTAAGCCCAGCCCAGGCTCATGGACAGACATCTTGGATTCCTCTGGCCCCAGCTGCTCTGAAACCAAGCCCTTGGGCTCAGCACTGCTCCGTCGCTTCCCCCCCTGTGGCAGTGGTTGCGGGATGCTCTGGAGGAGCAGAAAGCATCTCCGTTGCTCGAGGGAGCTGTTGTCAGCTCCACAGTGAGCAAAGGCTGGAGTCGCAATATTGTATCTACCAGCTCAGCCTTCCCCTCCGCAGCCCTGCTGAGTGCCCTGCTCCCCGAATGCAGGAAGTCAGTTGATGGGCCATGGGGTGGTTTGGAAAAGAGAGAAGGCCAGACCCTTCTGAGCACTGCACCCCTGCTTGAAGAGGGAGACGTGGGCCTCACCAGGCCCCGGCAACTGGTGTATTTCGGACCCGATGCCCTTAGCCCATCATCACCCTTGACCCCAGAACCAGCAAGAACAAAACCACATAAAGCCTGTTTCTTCCCCCAGCCACCAGCACAGTTCCTCTTGTCTGCCAGCAAGACAGGAGTGATCCTGAAACCCTATACAACACCACCGGGGAGGATTGGATTCACTGCGGGGAGAGTGGGCGCCGAGCCAAAAGCTTGCCAGTCAATACAGAGCTGGCAGGAGAAGGACCAGGGAAGGGAGGACCTAGTCAAACTCAGCATGAACCGACTTTGGGTAGAATGGGGGCAGGGGCAGAGTGATGGCTTAGCTTCCCATCTGGTGATGGGGACCGGTGAGAATTCAGAACACGAACGCATCCATAGCAGAGGCAAGGGGAGGGGCCTGCCACCCCGGGCTCACCCAGCAGGAATTAGTTTATACACCAAATTGTTTGTGACAGCGCTATGCAGGAGACACTGGCTTGTGGGGAGGAAAGCTTTTGGAACAATTTGGTTAAAATGTTCAAATTGCCAGCCCGGACTCTTGCCCTGGGGAGGGGGCTAGCTGCCTGCTGTTGGCTCTACAGCTATGGCGATAGAAGCCACAAAGGAGACTGGCTGAAGAACACCCAGCCAGGGGCAAGGGTATCTTATGGCTCCGTGGAACTGACCCCCGCTACCTGTGCCATTTACCCAGCACCTGGATGGAGCAGTGTTGGAACCTGGTGGGCATAAGGACACAGGGATGGGGGACGCGGCCCTACTCTAAGGAGAGACATGGGGGGAATCGAAAGGAATTCGGGCCGGCCCCTACCCGACAGCGCCCCATTGGCATCTGGGTCCCAGTCCTGGCATCTGCCTTGCCCCCCAACTGCCCCCAAAATAATCACACTGCCTTTTCACAAAATCAGTCCTTCCCATGCCCAAGAGCAGACCTTAGCACTGGGTGCCCAGAAATTCTATCTCAAACATGAAAATAAAACCAGGCTCCCACTAATTTAGAATTCAAACAACCCAAAAGCTAAAATAACCCCAATTTTTTCTATGGTGCACAGTCATCATTGAGCTTTATGATTTCGTCCCTGAGACACCCTAGAGTCCTTAAGTGCCTTTGGCCCATCAAAGTAAGACTCATTTATGTTCAGTCTAGTTTGTATTAAATGTGTTTTGTGCTATTCTGATTCCTTTAAAAATGGTAATTCATTCATGAGAAATATGATAACTATTAACCAGACTGCCCCATTCCTGAACCATTTTGCATAATTGAACATGTAGTCTATCAGGCTCTTCCTTCTCCCCAGGGAGCGGGGGGCGGGGAGAGAGAGAGAGACAGACAGAGAGAGAAACCTATCTTTACACACCCCCCTGGCCTTTCACCATGGGCCTGTGGGGAGCATTCAGGTTTGGTCTTGTTTCCTCTTCGGGTCACCCAATCCAGTGGCCGGGTGGAGTCAGCAAAAGCTTTGAGGTCTAAGAGTCCAAGTTCAAATGTACATAGTGGCTATATGACCTTGAGCAAGATGCTTCTTTGAACCAGCTTCCTGGTGACCTTTCATAGGGCTCTTGTGAAGAATAAGATGCATATCCAGACTGCCTAGGACGATGTCTCACATGCTGGAAGTACTCAATAGCCAAACCCTTTCTTCACAACACAGATGGAAAAGTGAAGGATTTGATTCTTTCTCTCAGAAGCCTGCTTCCTCCTCTTCGGGTTTGGGGTAGAACTTCAAAGGGGCTATAAACAAGGTTCCCCGCCTCAGATTCTTAAAGCAGAATGTGGGCAGAGGGGTCACCGAATTCCTGTTTATGCCAGTGGAAGCTCTCTAGGATCCGGAAGCAGAGCTGTGTCCCTGGCAGCACTGGACGGGGACTCTCTGAGTGCTGGACACTGGTAGGGGTGGAGCTTCTCTGTGCTGCATTTTGTTCAAGAGTGTTGAAATTATGGTGCACTTGAACCGGCAGAGGCAGCAGCAGTGGGAGGGGCAGGGGAAGGTGGCTCTCAGGCTTTGGGAAAGAAAGAAAAAAAAAGAAGGTGACTGGAGCAGAAGGTTCCATCCTTGCTGAATGCCATGAGCCTGCTCCATCCAGGGGATGATGTTTCTTCACATCCTGGTGGGAGGAAGCTGGAGATTCCCAGTGAGCTGATGAAAACTCTAGAGGGCTGGGTTATGATACCAAGAAAGGGATAACTATGCCACCCTGAAATGGACGTCTTGCCAGTTCCTACATCCTGAGTCTCCTATCCTTGTGGTGAATAGATGATGCCACGGTCAAGGGCAGAAATTCTCACAGGCCTTAGGAAAGCCTAAGGGGAAAGTATTAAGGTCTGGTAGTATTCCGTGAGGAAGGCTCCTCCTTCTTAGATGGAATCGTGTTAGGAATGAGGTTCCCTTAGGTTGTAGCCATATAATCACCAGACTGCCATTCTCCAAGTCAGCCTGGTCCATGGACCACCTCCATCAGAATCTTCTGGGGAGGAGTTGAAAATGGGGAATTCCTCAGTTCCACCCAAAAGCTAGCAAATCAAAATTTCTCCAGGGGAGGATGCAGGAGTCTTTATAACACACTCGGGTTTGAGACCCACTGCTCTACAGTGTTGCTTTCCTGGGAATTTCAAAAGGTTTCAGAATCAAAACAATGTGCTCCTTTCTCTTACTACTCTGAGTGTCTTCTGGGGAAGATGGAATTGCTTCTCAAGCAAGATAGGATTGAATTTACTTCTCAATTTGTGGCTTTTAGGGACTGCTATGACAGGGTTTTGGGAGCCTCCCCAGACCCAAAGGCTTTGGTGCCGCGAGTTAAGAGCATTGTTCGTCTGTGACCTTGTTCCTCTCTCCCTGCAGCCCCACCAGTTACTGGAAGTCCCTTGCCCCTGACCGGTCAGATGATGAACACGACCCTCTGGACAGCACCTCCAGGCCAAGATATTCCCATAACTATCTGAGTGACAGCGACACAGAGGCCAAGCCGACAGAGACCAACGCATAGCCCAGGGGAGTGGTCTGAACCTCTGGCACCCAAAGGCTACTGCCACAGCGCCTCTCCCAGGAAATGATGGGGCACAGGTCTCCCCCACCTGACTGCTGATCTGCATGGGAAACACCCGACCCAAGGGGGTTGGGGGGCTTTCCAAATTGTGGGTGTCTGACATCTCCACATGGAAGAGGTGGGGGGAAGAGGAGTTTCTGAAAAGAGAACTTAATGCTCCTTCTGCCTCCAAATGCCACACTTTTGGTTTCGACCTTGGGCCGCACTGTGGGCAGTGGCAGGTGGCTTGGCACTGCATGGAGCCAGCAAGCTGACCTCCATCTCAGCCCCCTGCTCAGGGACGGTGGACAGATTGCCTGCTGGGACACTCTAGGTTGCTGGGTCCATGGGGAGGAATTGGGGGCAGGAACAGCAATTCCTTCCCCGCCCCCAGGCTTGGGGTGAGGGCTTTCTCTTCTCAGTGCCTGCTGTCTTTTTACTTTTAATTTAAATACCCACCCTCTCCATCACAGCTGCATCCCTGAGAGTGGGAGGGGGCTGTGGTGGCAGCTGGGGTTTCCAGGAATGACTGACTAGGGGAATCTCATCTCCCGCTTCGCTCCTCAGAGAGCAGTCCTTTCTCTGTGCAGCTGGAGAGACCGGTGAGCGGAGCTGGGTCCAGATTCTTGTCAGCATGGGGAGCGGCTCTCAGGTGCTTCTGGGTTTGGGTTGAGCAAGCCTACGCAGACAGGGGTGCATATGTACCATCTGGCACTTTCAGCCCCCACCCCCTTCGTCTCATCAGTGTGTTAAGTGCAATGACCTATTTAAGACTAAACCCATTCCACCTATGCCGATAAGTTCGGGGCTTATCCAAGCACTGCCTCCTTGACCCTGTGTCCAAGTTGCCTGGACTGTAGGCCCAACTTGAGAGGGAAGGGCTTGGGTTGGGAGCTTGTGATCAGAAAAACTCAAGATGGGGGTTTGGGTCAGTACTGATGTGCATTAGACACGAGTCCTCACCCTGTGTCCTGAGCCTGAGTCATTTTTCTTCTTCCAATTGCCCTGCCCCCACATACTTCCCCGAGACAAGACAACACGTGGCCGGACAGTCCCAGCCCCACCCTAAAGGTCATCCCACCAATAATACCAGACTTGGGGACCCAAGGGCAGTGCCTGGTGCAGCTCCCATCTGCTGTCCCCCTCACCTTCTCTCCCGCAATTGGTTTGTACTCACTGGGCTGTGCTCTCTCTTCCCTGTTTACCTGATGTATGGAAATAAACGTCCTTCTCCTCCTGGCTCTGCCTGTTACTTCAGGCTCAGGTAAAGTCCGAGATGGTCAATGGGGAGCAGAGGCAGGGTTCTGGTAAGGACCTAGGGAAGCGGCCGGGTCTCTGGCCTACTCCCACGCCAGATCAGTGCCACAAAGAAAGTTCTGGCAGGTCACCTGGGGGCAGGCAAAGGTAGAATGAGAAGATTGGTCAAGGGAGACAAACCCCACCTTTTATTTTAAGAGCTTGTGGATTGCAATCAGGCAGAGCCATTCATGCCTCATCCTACACTGGCCTCCACTCAGAAATGTTGAGGTCCTCTGATTACTAAATCTCACCAATTACAGGGATCCTAGCTTCTCTCTCTCTCTCTTTTTTTCAAGTCCTTCTAGAAAAAAACTTTAAGTTTAATTTTAGTCATTCCAAATATGACTTTTTGATCAAAACTTGCCAGAACTCTCTCTGGCCCCCAACCCCACTGGCCACAGGCCAACTTGAGTAGGCTGGGAGTTCTGGCTTCTCTGCCCTGCCCAGTCTCTGCCTTCATGCCTCAGTCCACACTTGGTCTGCTCACTGACAGCTACAAGGCAGCTCTTACAGAAGGGTAAAAAACAAACGACGACTCCTCCTCCACCTTCTGTAATGTGACCAGTTATAATCCTGGCACACATAAAGTTTCTTTTACAGCTGGTCAGTCGGGCTCCCCTGGTTTGTACAGGTAGGCAGGAAAGGGTATCAGACAGCCCTGAAGCCAAGGCTCTGGAGATGTCAGCCTCCCAGAAAGGGTCAAGAAAGGGAAGGAGGGAGGAAAGTCCCCCAGAACGAGTGGGAGAGAAGTATAATATGGACCCATCTTGAATGAAAAAGACTACCCCTCTCCACTGCCCCTGCAAGGTCGAATAGAAAAGGTAATAAAAGTAAAGTTACTTTTTTTTAATTTTTTATTTTATTTTACATTCATTTATTTTTGATAGAGACAGAACACAAGTGGGGGAGGGGTAGAGAGAGAGGGAAACACAGAATCAGAAACAGGCTCCAGGCTCTGAGCTGTCAGCACAGAGCCCGACACGGGGCTCGAACTCACAAACCGTGAGATCATGACCTGAGCCGAAGTCGGACGCCCAACCGACTGAGCCACCCAGGCGCCCCTACTTTTTTTTTTTTTAAACTGCTGGCTCCTCATGTTCATCTTTTACTCATGCTCTCAAATAGATGGGTGCATTTTCTATTTCTCCCAGGAATGGGTGACAGAGTCCCTCCCATCTGCAGACAAGATCCCAACTCTGTTGACCTGCACCGACTCAGGCCTCAGGTTAACTGGAAAGTCCAACATCATTGTCGAATTGTCTGACCTGGGGCTTCAATTCAGAAAGCTTATATTATTAATTATTCATTCACTCAACATTCAGATATTTCATAACTGCCTGCCATGGCCTAGGCACTGTTCTAAGTGCTGGGGACAGATGAGTTTTCTTCCTTCATAAGGCAGATATTCTAGTGGAGGAGTTAGACATACAAAATAGGTACTGCATCTACTAATATCTGCAAGCTTTGGGTGAGGAGAGAGGAGTAAATTATAGTGTTTGTCATCTAGGGGCTCATAGATTGGGACAGACCCATGTGGAAATAATTACATGAGACAGAAGGACAAATAGGTTGCTTTGGGAATATGATGGGGGAGGGGGTTGGAGAAGGATGGGAAGGCTTCTAAAAGGAGCTGGTATTTTGAGCTGGGGTTTGAAGAAAGGCTTCTACAGGTGTACCAGAAAAAAAAGAGCTTAAGCAAAGGCCCTGAGGCAGGGAAAGATAGGTGGTGGTAGGGATCTCCACAGGCTAAGGAAGCAGGAAATCGCCTCACATGACCAACACTTCAAGTTGCAGCAAAGCCCCTTGGCCAGGGTGCTGGGCTCCAAGAAGGAAAGGAGCGATTCCCTCAGCACCATCTCCCCGGGGGAGTCCAAGAGATTGTAGCCATCAAAGGCCAATCATTTTGGGTGTGCCTTCAGAGCTCCGTAAGTTCCGCCCTCACCTGTACACTCAGGGCACCTCTGGTCCCTAAGATGTAAATGATTCTAGAAAAAAAGGCAGCAAATCTGTCCCTGTGCCAGGCTCAAAGCTGCCTCCATAGAATCTCCTGTCTAATGAGAGGCATGGGTGGGACCCAAAGCCTTGTGAGGCTCCCCAAGGTGCCCAGTCAATGCCCAGAGACAACAGGGACCCACAGTGACTCCTGAACTACTTCCTTTTGTCCTGTGTCCTCTTGGCAGATTATCCCAGTTGTCCCCCCACCATGCCCCACCCCCATGCCTAGTGGCACAGACACTTAGCGATTTGCTCCTTAATTGTCCCCCAGCTAGGCTGCGCAGATGCCGCTCTTTAATCTCTCCTGATAAATGAATCGCGCCGCTCCTTTAATCATATGTTCATATCCAAGCCAATTTGAATCAATTTGGCAGTGAGCGTGTTGCAAGAGATGCCATGACTGCTGCTTTCCCCTCAGGGCCCCCGAGCCAGCGCGTCTGCTGTCCTCATCCTCAGCAAAGAGCCCAGGGGGCCCATCCCAGGAAAGGATCTCCTACCTGAATAGTGAGGACTTTTCAAAGTCAATCATTCATTCCTGTCCTCCATGCTGGGCCCTTCGGGACTAGAGGGAGTTGGGTTCCAAAGCCCTCAGAAGCCAGGGAGGGGGGTGGGTCCATAGCCTTCCTGGGTCACTGAATAAGGGGCCCCATTATCATCCCTGGGAGAAAGCACTGCCTTAAATCTAACCATAATCCTTCCGCTCCCCTTTCATTTCCTCTGAGCTAGTTCTCAGAGAAGCTGGAACACTTCCTCACCTTTCACGCAGCAACACATTCCAGACCAGCCTATGGTAATTTGTCCTTGCCTGCTGCTGCTGCTACTGGCTGCCACCCCAATTCCTTTCATCTTTCCCCAGGAAGTATTCTATTCTAAATCCTCCAGCCTGGTGGGCAGTCCGGGACATGCTTGGTAATGCACCAAGTTCTGCTGCATTTAGGGCTGCTGCTTTTTCACCTACAGAGTGGTGTCCACGTGCCGGAGTGAAAACAAAACAAAAGGAGACGAGAACCTACTCCACGGAGAGCTTCTGCCGCTAGCGCTGAGACCCTGGAGAAGGGGCAGTAATCTCTCGGACTCAGTTTTCCCATCTGTAAAACAAGGTGGTACCGCTGACAACCTTTTGGCTTCTCAATTCGGAGGGAGCCCCTCACTGCTGCCCACAGAACCTCCCACCCCCACCCCCACCCCTTCATCACCCTCGGTAAGGAGCCGGAGGGCCCGGCTGGCGGCGCGAGTCGGACAGCGCGATGCCGGTGCCAGGGGAGGGACGTCTTCTCCCAGCGCCAGTCGGTCTGGGGCCGGTTGCGTCCAGCAGCCCGGGTGCGCCTCCGCTTCCTCTCTGCATTTCTTCTCCCGTTTCCCCGCGGGCTCTGCCGGTCCCGGCAGACGCCCTCCCAATCGTGGGGAGCCCGCCTGTATTAGCATATTCATATCTCATTTGCATGACCCGGGCCTCCCGAGCGCCTCGCCTCCGACTCCGCCCCCGCCCGAAGGGTCTTCCCGCACCTCCGGAAGCCACTACGCTCAAAAGGTTCTCAAGCAGTTGACTGGGCGGAGCCCGTGGGCCTTGCCCTTCAAGGATTCCCTGGGCGCGAGCCCTGGTCTCGGAGCTCAGCAGACCGACAATAGTGTTTCCCGCCTTTTCAGGGCTCTTGGAAGTCCCTGGCAGAAGCTGGGAACGAAGGTGCCCTTCCCGGCCTGTCAGAAGTGACCCGTGGGATGAGGAGGATGATAAAATTAACAATAGTTCCCATTTGCTGAGCACCTACTTACTATGTTCCCATTTGCTGAGCATTTACTACTCCTCTCACCTTCATCACAACCCGGAAGTGTCCTCTCTGTGAGGCTCAAAGAGGTGATATGTGTCCTAGCAGGGTCCTCAGCTTGGTTCCAGCAACTGCCCTGGAGCCTCCCGGCCATTCTGGCCTTGTCAGAGGGTAAAGGGACATGTGAGAGTGCCAGGAAGCATTGTCCAGAACCTCATCTCTAAATCGCTGTGTGCCTGGTATTCACCAAGGCCTGGCCTAAGTAAGGAAACACTTCTTGGCATTTTGGGGGGAAATGTCAACCTTACATTTATGTTGCTCCTTAAAATTTTCAGAGCATCCTCCATACATTATCACATTTCTGCTTCATGCATATACTGTGCCAACAATATGAGTAACAGTTCCACATGGCCCGGAATGCATATATTAAGCTATATTCACCTCAGTCTAATTTCATTACAGCACGATGGAAAAATCCAGACCATTCTCTGGGATTTGATCTGGGAGGAGTGATTTCCAGAGCAATAGCCATTTTGGAGTTAACAAGGATGCTAGATTTGTTTAGACGGAATTTCACAGAGAAATTGAGTCTTTTGTAGTGTAAACCCCAGTGATGGGTCACATACATGAGGGAGATTCCAAAAAGGATGTGTGCTTTGCGATTGAAGTCAGTGACATAAATCTCCCAGTGGAATACTTAAATGTGCAGATAGAATTTGCTTTAGATATCAAAAGTCAGCTATGACAGTTTTACCAAAAAGAGAGAGAGAGAGAAAACCTCAAAAAGGATATTAAGGTTCACACCATCCAGGCAAATTATATTTGAGGTGGCTTAAGAGTCAAAGAGTTTCCCCATTTTAATAAATTTTTATATGTTTTGTGCCACATCTATGATCTGACTAGATTAGAGAAAGAAGCAAATGGATTTGAGGAAAAGAGGACGCTAGGGAATTTGAAAGCACAGAATCAGAAAAGAAGGAGTTTAAAACACACACACACACATTCTGGAACAACTAGAGGCAGCCAATAGCCTTAGAAACATTATGTCTTTGAAAGATAGGTCAATGACTGGTAAATAGGCAAAATACAAAATTGTGTGTGGTACAATAGGCCTCATGGCTCATATTTAGTTCTGGGGACTGGCAAGTTGCAGTTGGAGGTTGGAACCCTTGCCTGAAGGCTGCTTCTGGCCCCCACAGGAATACTATCCTCTGGAGAGGAGGGAAGAGTGACCCTAGTGAGTGGCACTGCCCTGGAAGTTGCCTCACGAGAAGCACAGAACTCACGGCCTGCCTTGGAGGGTCCTAGAGCTCATCTGTGGAGGCTGTCTTTCCAGTGGGCCACATACTGAGCCAACTGGGCAAGATTTAACAGCAGAGAAGGAGCTTCTGTTCCCAGGAACCGGCAAAATAACCCTAGAGAACCAACTAGAAAGTGAGGCGGTCTTACAGCTCTATGAATGGGTTCTTAAGGGAACATGCACACGTGACAAAAGTACACACGAAAGCACAGATGTTAGATAAACATTAGAAGGGACCTCGGGGCGCCTGGATGGCTCAGTCGGTTAAGCATCCGACTCAAGTCACGATCTCACAGTTCGTGAGTTCCAGCCCCTTGTCAGGCTCTGCGCTGACAGCAGCGAGCCCAAAGCGGGACTGAACTCATGAACCACCACTCATGACCTGAGCTGAAGTTGAACGCTTAACCAAATGAGCCACCCAGTCTCCCCTCGGTTTTTTTCTTTTTTAAGTCAGTACAGATATATATCTGTGCCAAACACCAAAGAAAGCCCCAAATTGTCATATTAGTGTGATTTTAAGAGTAGCTTCTTTCCTGGCATTTCATAGATAGAAATAGTAGCCAAAGGGGGGGTGGGGGGTGGGGGGACCATGTGGCAAAGCTGCTTAGAAACTGCTTAGATCCCTTGCTCCGGGAAAGCCGTTTTTAAAGCAGCAGGCATCTCTTGGCACGGCTGAGTGTAGAAGCTGGAAAAGGAGCAGATTGGAGGGTGGAACTTGAGCAGGGTATTTAGGGGAGAGGAAGTCAGGGGAGCATCTAGACCTGCCCTCCCGTGTAGCTGGGAGCCCTTCAGGAGACAGGTTGAGGCGAGGAGACTCTTGTACTCCTGTTGGTGAAGGGGGACTGGTGTGGCGGAATGGGTAAGGAGAAGCCAAGAGTCAAAAGGTCATTTAGGATATGTGTGTCACAGTTGTATACCTTTTTTTTTTTTTTTTTTAAGATCTCTGTGGGTCGACATGGCTCAACGGCCAGACTTTGTGCCTGGCTGATCGATTTGTGCTTCTCATACCTGACCATCTAAGAAGGTTTAGCCCCTTAAGGAAAAAGTATCTTTGCTGTTTCAGAGCATCAAGTGACCAGTGAGTTCTCTGAGAAAATGAGAAGGTATAGGTGTCAGAAGGGGATGTCTGGGGGTTCAGGCTTTGCAGAAGGTCCAGGAGGAGTAAGTCCCCTGGGGCGTCAGGGTGAGTTTCATCTCCCTCCCCACCCCCACTCCTTGCTCCCCAGTAGAAATCAGCTACAAATCTCAGCTTGTTGGGAACAGATGGCCTTGGCTGACGAATAAGCCACCGCAGGCTGCTCCACCTGTTCTCGGGCTGGAATAATCAGCTCGAGACAAACATCGGCGCTGAAATAACTCATGGCAGCGGGTGATGCGCAGGCACAGATTCCAAAAATCTCTTAAATAGACCCCCTCCAAGTCTCTCCCCTCCCCAGCCCCTAGAGGCCATCAGGGGAAGGTAATGGAGCGGAGAAGACAGATCGAGAGCCCCAAACTGAGCCTGATGCCGTGCTGGTGGTGCCTGCAGGGGTGGGGGAAGGGACTGGGGGGGCGGGCTAAGTTCAGTATGGGAGGGGCGCAGAGTGGTGTGGGGGCATCGTACCCCTCCGCTGGCCGGGAAGTTATTTCACAAGAGCACATGGAGAACGTGGGAATGGTTGCTCTGTGTCAGGGACAAATGTGAGGAGATCCCACCAGTGGATAGCAGAAAACTGAAAATTTGGGATTCATTTGAATTGTTTATTAAAGGAGTGATATGCAAATGAAACCAAGCTTCTGCGAATCTCTCAGCAGCTCAGGACAGCTCTGCCGCTGGGGGTGGGTGCCTGGGTGCCCATACTTTTGTGGATTTGTGTTGCCTTCCCTCACCTCCTTGATGAAGTCAGCTGGGCTAATGTTCCCTGGCACGGGCAGATGAGCCCGTCAGGGGAGTGACAGCGCAGGGAAGCAGTGGTGATGGCAGTTAAGAAAGGCGGGTGCCTGGGGAAGAGGGGTGCCTGCTGAGATGGGGTCCAGCTCCTGTGGAATCAGGAGAGGTGGGGATTGAGAAAGAGGAGCGAAGCTGGCTTCTTGCTCTGGGTGCCTCAGGCACCCAGTGACCCTCCGTCCAGTGACCACTCCCAACGCCCTGCACTTTGGTGCACAGAGCATGGGGACTGAGTCCCCAGAGACTGTGCTGGCTGGGGAAGAAGGCTTGGACGCCTCCCATCCCCAACTGCATCTCTAACTGTTATCTATCATTCCCCACCCCCCAAGTGGTTTCTGCAGCTCTGCCTGTGGTCAGGACCCTCACCTATCATTTAGGGTCCCACAAACCTGCTCTGCTTGAAGCCAATTGTGTTCACAGAGGTGCCATGGTGACCCCCTTTTCTGCTGAGTGCCTGGCTCTGTGGTTCTCACCCTGCTGCATATTAGAAACACTCAAGGAACTCCGCTTATTTTTTTGTATACAAAAAGTGAAAAGAATAATACAACGAACTTCTCTATCAAGCAGCTTCAGCAGTTATCAACACTGGGGGCGCCTGAGTGGCTCAGTCGGTTAAGGGACCAGCTCTTGATTTCTGCTGAGGTCACGGGATTTGTGGGTTCCAGCCCCACATCGGGCTCTGAGCTGGCAGTGCTGAGCCTGCTTGAGATTCTCTCTCTCCCTCTCTCTGCCCCTCCCCCACTCATGCTTTTCTCTCTCTCTCTCTCTCTCTCTCTCTCTCTCTCTCTCTCTCTCTCTCCCCCTCGGAAAATAGACTTAAAACAAATTAAAAACAAAACAGTTATCAACACTGAGCAAATCTTGCATCATCTACACCCCCACCCACTTTCCCATTCCCTCTACTGGATTATTTTGAAGTAGACCCCAGACATATCACTTTCTCAAGAAATACCTTAGTGTATATCCCTCAAAGAAAAGACAAAGATACTTTAAAAATGTAATCACAATACTCATATCACACCTAAATACATTATCAATAAGTCCTTAATACCAAATATCCAATGTTTAGATTTCTCTGATTTTATTTTATATATTAATCATTTAATAAACTGTATATATATAAAATTTAAAAATGTGTTCCAATCAGGATCGAAACAACACTGAGGAGACTTTGAAAAAATACTGTGCTTAAGGGCTTTCTCATTCAGGGATTCCAATTTAATTGGTCTTGGGTGGATCCCAAGCATCATATTTTTTAAAGCTCCCTGGGTAGTTTTAATGTGCAGCCAGGGTTGAGAAATGCTTTACCTTTCCCCCTACCAGTTTCCTGCCAACTCCTCCTTGTCTAGGCTTTTAATACCTCTCCCTGCCTCCAGCCGGTAGACCCGGCAGGTCCCAGAGCACTTGGCACAAACATGCCCTCCCGGGACACACTGAAGGCTGCGCGTCTTCTCCAGCCTTCCCCTCCAGGTGGGCTCGAACTCTGTGGGCGAGAGGCTTCCTTGTCCCTACAAATCCACATACTATGTGTGTCTGTGTCTGTCTCGTTCTCCCCTAATAATGCCTGATGCCTGTTCTTACCTTGCAAGTGTAGCAGATTTTGTGTGTGTGTGTGTGTGTGTGTGTGTGTGTGTGTGTGTGTGAAAATATCAAAATTCCTGCCTCAGGAAAAAGTGAGAACTTCCCTGGGGGCTGTACTCCTCATTTGGCTGCTCAAGTGACTCAACATTGCAACGGAGCTGAGCGAGGGGCCTGCGGGGGGGCTTGGCAGCAGGTGCGAGGGAAACCGGGGATTGAATGGGACTTGAACCCAGCACCTTTTGGGGAATCTTAAGAAACTTCTCGTCCCTGAAGATGTTGGCTCCAGGAGCCATTTAGAGAATTATGCCCAGGTCCCTAGCTCCCAGCCATCTGCCTGCCTTCCCGTGGCTGCTGCTTCTGTCCCCTTCCCCTCAACTCCACCTGCCTTTTGGCCACGTTCCTCCCTCCTGCGTCCCCCACTCCATGCCTCACTGAATGTTGGTGAAACAAATCTAGTCTAAAATAATGAGCAATCAGCTACCCTGATGCTTGGGGCAGGCTGGGCAGGGGCTGGGGGGGAAGGGGTAGGGAGCTGAATCATTTATAAAGCTTAATAAAGATGCAGATGAGCATGCTGACTAGGAGCCCCAGAGCTGGGCTCATTCATTATTCAAAGTTATGTAAATGCCACTGGGCCCCGCCCGTTAGAAGCCTGCCCCTTGTCTCTGCTGCTTCTCCCTGCCCTACAGACTCAGCCCACCTTGTGCCTCCCCTTGCTGGCCCAGGTGCTTACATTTGCCCTGCCATCGGCCCGGATCCAGAAACCCATTTTAGACCCTACCTCAAGGGGAATAAAAACCTTAGATCTCCTCTCTAGCCGGAAGTCTCCCAGAGGTTTCTGGGGAGGCCCTAGCCTTCAGGAAAACCTATACAGGCCCAGATAGATGGGCCTCTCATTGTCAAAGATGTCCAAGGAAAGGATACCACAAGAGTGTTTCTGTACATGTTTTAATGTCTCACAAATCTACTTAGCGGGATGGATTTCCTGAGGTCTAACCTAAATCCCTCCTGCTGTACTGGAAGCCCGCCGTCGAAGTAAAATATCCATGCCTGTCCAGGTGGCTCAGTTGGTTAAGAGTCCAACTCTCGATTTTGGCTCAGGTCACGATCTCACGGGTCGTGCGTTCGAGCCCCGCATCGGACTCTGCGCTGACAGTGTGTGGAGCCTGCTGGGAATTCTCTCTCTCCCTCTCTGTCTCTGCCCTTCCCCTGCTCATGCTCTCTCTCTTTCTCTCTCTCTCTCAAAATAAATAAACTTTAAAAATAAAAGAAATAAAATATCCAGTGGCCAAATTCTCTTTAATCACCTTTCTGAGAAGTAAAACTCAAGTTGTCAAGTGACTCCTGCTTACTGTCTCCAGACTAACTCATCCTCATTGCCTCCTTTCACCTTTGTAGACAGTTGAACCTCCTCCTTCCAAGTTGCACTCATGCTCCTTAAGCTCTTAAGCTTGTCCTGGGGCACCAAACTCTGGGAAGGGTTTACCTTTTACTACCTACACTTTACCCCCTCTTTTCCACGTCACGATTACTGACTTGTGCTCCACGGCTGCCCAGGTCTTAGGACTCACATTACTTTCTGACTCTCCTCTCTCTGTGCCAGACCTTTCCCTCTCCCCCCGTCACCCCCTAGTTTTTCAGTTTGGTGAGGCTGAGAGAGGAAGAATTGGGTCAGAGTCACAATGGCATCGATTGCCTCCGCTTTCCCTTCTTTTCTGGACTGGCTTTCCTCCCTCCCCACCCCCAACCTATTTTTAGCCTGCCTCTGTTTTCCTTCGTCTGGTTGGCAACCATGCTGGCCTCTTTCTCTCCGCTGCCCTTATCTCTCCCCTGCAGCCTGTGCAGACCCTAGCGGCCTTTCCAGAGGTCTCTTATTGCCTGCCCGATTTATTGCGATTTCCTTCCATCTTGAAGATACGTAGGGTCTGCCTGAACGGGCATGCCTGGCCACGCTCAGGCCGGAGGGAAGCAGGGAGATAACGTAGGTGGGTCGGTTTTGGTAAATCCTTCAGTGTTTCTAAAACCCTCAAGTTGTCCATCCCCACCCCCACCTTCAACAAAGGTGTTTCCTCTCCTCTGTGCCCACGGACTCTTCATTGCCTCCATCCCCTCCAGGACCCCATCCGAGCCCCAATACGAAGTGCTCCGATCCTCCCTCTTGGGCATTCTGGACCAGCTTCCTTCGGCTTTGGGGGTGGGCAGCACCCCTGGAGGTCCCCGCCTGCCTTCTTGGTCTGCACATGACCAGTCTCTTCTTCTGCGGCTCTTTTTTCTCTCCACTCCTTCCTGACCTCATCCCTCCCACACACACCCCTTCCTACCCCCACACGCCCCCGCCCCTCCTCACACTCCGTTTTTAGGACACACCAGCTCAGGCAGGGCTTGTCAGCATCCCCCACTTGTCCTTTCTCAGCCTCTTCTAGACATTGGTCCCCTCCTTTACTGTCACCAGCAAGCTGAATAAGACTGGATATTTTGGAAGGGGATCTGCAGCTGGCTGGGGGAGGAGGGCGGCACTGAGCGAAGCAGAGGCAGAGGGAGCTGCGGGCAGCCATTGAATGAGAGGGAGAGGTTCCCAACACCCTTTCTCCCCAACTTTGCCAGCTTGGGAGACAGCAGGATCTTACACGGATCTCTCTCTGTACCCCGTTTCTCTCTCTCTCTCTCAGCAACAACACAATACCTCGCTTTACAGTTTACTGCATTCTCTTCTACATATCCCACTATGTGCATGGTGCCCTCCCCCCTCTTCCTGGGCTGCTCAAATGCCTCTCCTCACTGAGTCCCAGGTTGACCGCCATCATCACCATCACCATCATCGCAAAGGGCAGCGTCCCCCAACCCGCCTCCGCCAGAGTTCTCTATCTTCCCCGCCCTGCTCCGTCTTTTTCCCAACGCACCTGTCACCTTCTAAATTATGATAAAATTTATTCATGCGTACTGTTTATAGGTCTTCACATTGGACTGGGTGAACGCCACAAGAGCAGAGTTTTCATGTTTTGTTCACAGACACATCCAGGATGCCTAGCACAGTCCCCGGCACATAGCAGAATTTCAATAAACGTGTATTGGGGCGCCCGGGTGGCTCAGTCGCCAAGCATCTGGCTTGGGCTCAGGTCATGATCTCATGGTTCGTCAGTTCGAGTCCCACGTGGGGTGAGCTCAACCCCCGCTTCCGGTGAGCTCCACTTGTCTCTCCCTCTTTATTTCTCTCTCCCTCTGCCCCTCCTGGGATTCTCTCTGTCTCTGTCTCTCTCTCTCTCTCTCTGCCCCTTGCTCACGTGTGCCCTCTTTCTTTCTCAAAAAAAAAAAAAAAATTGTACATTGAACGAGTGATCTCTTTTGATCCTCACACACCCTTGTAAAGTTGGTCAGTGTTATTATTCCCATTTTTTTATTGTGATAAAATATACGTGACATAAAACGTACCTTTGTCATCATTTTTTAACGTTTATTTACAGGGGTGCCTGGGTGGCTCAGTCGCGTAAGGTCCAACTTCGGCTCGGGTCATGATCTCACAGTTTGTGAGTTTGAGCCCCGTATCAGGCTCTCTGCTGTCAGTGCAGAGCCTGCTTCGGATCCTCTGCCTCTCTCTCTCCGCCCCTCCCCTGCTCACTCTCTCTCTCTCTCTCTCTCTCGAAAATAAACATTATAAAAATGGAAATCTTTATAAAAATAAATAAATAACAGAATACTTATACTTAATACTCAATAGAATAAGTATCCTGTTATTCTATTTTTGAGAGGGAGAGAGGGTGTGCGTGCGAGTGCTCAAGCAGGGGAGGGGCAGAGAGAGAGAGGGAGAGAGAATCCCAAGCCAGCTCCCAGCTGGCAGCACGAGCCCAACTCGGCACTCGATCTCACAAACCTGAGAGATCAGGACCTGAGCCGAAATCAAGAGTCGGTCGCTCAACCGACTGAGCCACCCAGGCGCTGCCCATTTTAATCATCTTTAAGTGTCACCGTTCCGTGGCATTGAGTACACTCTCTTAAACCACGTTTGTGTTTGTAATGTGTTAAACCACGGTGTTGTGAAGCCATCACCACCATCTGCACAACTTTGTTATCTTCCCGAACCGAAAGCCTGCATCCCTTACACACGAACTCCCCATTCCCCCCTCTCCTCAGCTCCCCGGAAGCGACCATCCACTTCCCGTCCCTGTGAATCTGCCCTAAGCGTCACCTGTGGGTGAAATCCTCCAGTGTTTGTCCTTTTGCGTCTGTCTGGCTCCTGGCGCTTGGCATCACCTCAGCGTTATTCCTACTCTGCGGACGTGATTATTCCCACTTTATGGAGGCTGAGGTGCAGGGGAGCCTCGGAGAGCACCTAAGAAGCAGGCCTGGCTGGGGCGCGGGAGACTGGCTGGCTTTTACAACTCCCTGGAGAAATCAGCACCGATCCGTGTGCCTAGGCCTACGAGGCAATCTCCTCTGTGTTGTCTTTCCTTTGGGGATATTTTTTACTCCTATTCCCATTTCCCTCTCTTCCCACTCACTGCCTCCTCCTGACATTTCCACCCCAGCTGGTCCCAGTTTTTCTCTCCCCAGAGCAGGCCTTTTCTCAAGTCACACTGGCCCGGTCTGGAGCTGCTCCTGCTGGGGTTTCGACGGAGCTCGATGGGCCCCGCTCGAGTCCCTGTTACCCCCCTCACCCCTCCACCCACCCTGGGGTAGTTATGAGCCTGTTCCCTTCCAAAGCAATTAGTGCGAGGAGGCCAGCCGACTCGGTGCTAATGCCGTTTCATTAAGTGGGAGCAATCCTAATGATAATAAAATGGCACATTTAACATTCAAACATTGAACAGGGTTTCTAAGCGAGTGTGCCTCTCTCTTCCTTTCTGGTATAACAACTCCATCTTCATAAGGACCTGACAATACACCCTAATGAGAGACTGGGGAGCTAAGCGTCTTCGCAGAACCAGAGAGAGGACGAGAACCAGACAAAGAATCCAGGGAGAGAGGGCGCGGTGCCCTGAGAGGATGAAGACCCCAAGGATTCCTGGGATAATGGACTCTGGGGTGCTGAGTTAGACAATTAAAGTCTCTGAGAAATAAGGTCGCATGGAAAATACAGCCCACCGCAGACTTTAGTGCAATGCAGCTTTTTATTTATTTGTTTGCTCAACACATTTTTCCCAACAAACATTTATTGTGCACCCAAGGTGAGCCAGATTTTATGGGAGTTTGTGATGGAGGGTGGCTCCAGCTTTCGCAAAAGGAACTCCAAGGGCAGCAGCGGTCTACACATCGTTCTGTTTGCCCTCCCCTGGGCAGCGTTAGTCGCATCCACCCCAGGTTTATCAAATGCCTCAGCGAAGAGAATTTTAACAACTGCTTTGGTCCCGTGAGCCACTCCTTACGCGTCCTCCTTATTGAGACAGCCATCTCAAAGGTCCTCGCTACTCTGTGATTGTGGAATATCTGGTTGACCTTCCGGAAGCAAAAAAAGTAGTGAGGACTGGCGAGCTGGCCAGGGAGAGAAGGTCGATTCAATCATGCGGCGTTGACAGGGGACTCAAGAGAGGCAGGAGAACACGAGGGCATGTTACAGCCAAAGGGCTTTATTCCCGGCTCCAGTGTACAAAAAGGAGGCGCTGGCCAGGGGTCAGAGGTGGGCTTTGCCCAGGCCGGGGAAGCGGCTCATTCTAAAAGGTGTCAAGTCATAGGATGGCGTTAATTTCATGCTTAATTCATACAGGATCTTCCCCACAACAGGGGAGAGCTTGAATCCATGTCCTAGGGAAAGGAGAGCAGGTTGTCAAGCCTCCTCAGAGACAGCGGCTGGGGTCCCTGCATGTCCGCTACCCTGTCCCCAAATAAGGCCACCTCTCTTCTTGGTCCGCATCCCAAAACTGGAAGCTGCCTCCCACCAGAGCTATCCTTTCTTCTCTGATTGCACCACCCAGCACCTTTTTACAGTCGAGTCTAGACTTTGGCCGGCCAAGAGCGCAGAAAACACCATTTTCTCTGCCCCTGCCCCGCTTGAGCTCTCTCTCTCTCTCTCTCTCTCTCAAAATAAATAAATAAACATTAAAAAGAAAGAAGAAAGAAAGAAAGAAAGAAAGAAAGAAAGAAAGAAAGAAAGAAAGAAAGAAAGAAAGAAAAAACAACATTCTGCCTGGTACTGAAATAGGTCAGCTTTAAGGCACGTCTTCCCCTGCTCAGGCTCACCAGAGAATCCAGCACCGATGACAACGTTGTCATACTTTGGGTGTCGATCAAGAATGAAGTGCTCATCAGGGGTGTTCTAGAAAGAAACGATCACACCTGTGTCCTCTGAGGATAGAAAGAAGAGGAAGAGCCGCAGGCAAGGGAGGGAGGGGACCAGGCTGGGTTGCTTTCCAGAAAAAATGGGAACGGGGCACAAGGATGCGTTCTGCATGCCAGTGCCCCCTCCGGGTGCGACAGTCTTTCTCATTTGTCCATCTGCCTCTCTTCTCAGACAGAGCTATGAACACAGTAGGTGCTCAGTTAATGCGTGTAAACTAACTTTAGCCAAGATGCCTCAGGCCCTGGTGACATCTGTCTCTTCTCTTCGTGCCTAAGGCCTGTTCAACTAGAACATCTTGCCAAAAAATCTTTTAGAGCTCTTCTGGGAAACATAGCGAGGGGCAGCCAGGCATCAGCCTCGTGTGCTAATGAAAAGGAATATGAATAACCTCTAGCGGGGCTTCTCCGGTAGAGGTGAACCGACCCACGGAAATAAGCTCATTTGTTTCAAGTCACATATCATGTCAGGGGTCAATTAGATGTGAGCCTGAGCAGTGCTGAGTTCTGTCTCCTTCCCCTGTTCTCCGGGGCTGTGAGAGGGGCCTGCCCCGCCGCCCACACCCTTACCGTGTACAAGCAGGGCTCCAAAAGGGCAGGCGTGGGCTCTAGGTCAGGTAAGTGATCTCTGACAAAGCGGCCCAGGATCTGGACGTCTTGGATGTCTGAGAATGCTTCCGGGCAGTCCCGCTCCTCAGGATCTACATTGTTGCCGTGGTGATAGCAGACCTAGCTCCCAATCAGAGCGGTGTGAGCTGCGAGGGCCGGCCTTCCTGCACACCCCCCAGCCCAGGGGGCAGGCTCTCACAGAGGGCCCCCATCCATCATCCCAGCCTTCCCCAGTCCTGACCGATGCTGTGTGTGTTGCCACTCCAGGTTGCCTTAGCTGTTCCTTCCCCCTCCAACCCTGTGTTTGCAAAGGAAGGGCTCCCTTTGCTGCCTCAGGACAGCTGGGGGTCTTGTGCTGCAAATAGGGAATGGTGAAGTATTCTTCTCCTGCTCCTTCTGCTCCCCGAAAGGGAGGGGGGTTCGGAGGGATCTGTTGAAAAGGACATTAGAGCAGCTGGCCCAAATCTGCATGGGCCCCTGCCAGCCTTCTCTGGGCCTTTCCGCTCACCTTCATCAGCCCTGGATATTCTCCGGAGGGCAGCCCGTAGATGTGGTGGGGAGCCGGGCTGAGGCCCAGGCCTAGGAAGCAAGGAAAGGCCTGGGACACACCATAGCTTCCGGGAACCTTCTCTCGCCAATAACACACATTGATTCGCAGGGTCTTGAAGCAGAGAGAGGAAGTGGGAGATAAAGGGGGAAAGCCATGGGGGCGCCTGGGTGGCTCAGTCGGTTAAGGTCCGACTTTCACCTCAGGTCATGATCTCACGATTCATGGGTTCGAGCCCCGCCTCAGGCTTTTGCTGACAGCTTGGCACCTGCTTCGAATTCAGTGTCTCCTGATTTCTCTGCCCCTCCCCCACGCACGCTCTCTTTGTCTCTCAAAAATAAATAAGCATTAAAAAAAGGGGGGGGGAAGCCCTGAAACTATAAAAGAACAGTTTCTTCTGGGGTCCTGTAGCTCTTGAATACAAGCTGGGTGCCCCCTCTTAACTCGTCCATCGTTGTTTCACCCAATTCTCACGTCATTGACATGTTCCATTGTTTTTTTTAAGTTTATTTATTGATTTTGAAAGAGAGAGAGAGAGAGAGAACCAGTGGGGGTGGGGCAGAGAGAGAGAGGGGGACAGAGATTTGAAGCAGGATCTGTGCTGACAGCAGCGAGCCCAATATGGGGCTCAAAGTCACGAACCGTGAGATCACAACCTGAGTCAAAGTCGGACGCTCAACCAACTGAGCCACCCAGGCTCCCGACATGTTACATTTTGATATGAGGTACAAAGATCTCTGCATCTGTCTCTTCTTCCAGTCTTGTTTTTTTAATATTTATTTACAGCCGGCCGTACTTCTCTCTCTCTCTCTCTCTCTCTCTCTCTCTCTCTCTCTCCCCCTCCCCCTCCCAGAGTTAATAATACCTCAGATTTATGGAACGCTTACTACAGGTCAAGCCATTTCCTAAGGGCTTCATATTTATTACATAATTTAATTCTCCAACAGTCATATCCCCATTTGACAGGTTATAAAACTGAGGCTCATGAGGTATCCTAATTTGCCCAAGGTCATCTGGTAGCAAGTGGCAGATCTAGGACTCAGACCTGAGTCCGTCTGACGCCAAGGTTTCTTCTCCTAAGCACCAACGCTCAGGCTTCCAGCTCCCCTTACCTGCAGAGGCAGCTCTATTCCCAGGGGACGGAGGAGCTGGTTGGTCCAAGGGCCCGCTGTGATGACCAAGCTCTTGCCTTGGTAGATCCCGGCCGTACTTTTCACTGTGACTGGGAACCCCGGTTTTATCTCCATCACCTTCTCTCCATCGCACACTAGGCCTCCCAAATGTCGAATTGCATCCTAAAAAGGGCGGCAGCGGGGAAGGGCAAGTTAGTTACATAGTTATGTGGTTCACCCTGGTGAACAAAGTCCTTCACTTAGGGCGGAAGAGAGGGCTCCGACTCCAGACCCCCTGTCCCGTAAAGACCAGGCCTAGCAGGGCCTATAAGACCGCCTGCCCAAAAGGTCGAGAATGAAGCCAGCAGGGCAAAGGCCCTCATCCGGCCAAGGTGATTGGGAGACGGCAGATTGGAACCACCGCAGGGGCTGCGTTGCCCCCAAAAGCCGCACACACTACCTGCAGGGCTCTGAGGGCCTTGTCTGCATAGAGAACTCCTCCGGACTTGTCCAAGACCCCCACTTCTCCCCTAGCCAACAGAACATTGGGGAAACGTTGTTTCAGCTCCTCAGCTGAAAGGCACTGGTGCTCCACGCCCTGTCTAGACAAAGTAGCCTGGATCGTTTTTAATTCTGAATTCTCCTTCATTCCCAGCAGCAGTAGCCCCGTCTGCCTGTAAAAAAAAGAAGAAAGAAAGAAAGAAAGAAAGAAAGAAAGAAAGAAAGAAAGAAAGAAAGAAAGAAAGAAAAGGAAAAAAAAAAGAAAAAAAAAAGGCACGTGGGTGAGGGTATGAGTCAGGGTCCTGGGCCCTTCTGTCTCATTCTTCAGCAAGGGTCCCATCAAGGAGGTCTCAGCCTCCTGTTCAAAGAACTGGTAAAGTCAGGGGCGCCTGGCTGGTTCAGTCAGCAGAGCACACAACTCTTGATGTCCGGAACGTAGGTTCAAGCCCCACACTGGGCTTGGAGCTTACTTAAAAAGATTTAAAAAATTAACAATAAAAAGAATGGGTAAAGTCATCTCAATGCTGTTGTTAGGGTCGCGGTCAGTATTCTTGAGCGGGCTGCCAGCCCATTCCTAAGTCCACCCTGGACTCTCACTGTTGGTTTGCTTGTCCTTCCAGAGGGCAGACATCTGAAATCCTCACCTGGAAAGGTGTTTCTTCCTCTTCCTCCCTCCCTTGATCCATTCACTATTCTGATCTGTATTCTTTTTAAGTTTATTTATTTGTTTTGAGAGAGAGATTGAGAGTGTGGGTGGGGGGAGGGCAGAGAGCCAGGGAGAGAGAATCCCAAGCAGACTTAGTGCTGTCAGCGCAGAGCCCAACTCGGGGGTCAAACTCACACACCGTGAGGTCATGACCTGAGCTGAAATCAAGAGTCAGATGCTTAACCCCACTGAGCCACCCACGTGCCCCTGATCTCTAGTCTCTTTGCCCCCACGCCACCCCCTGCTGTTTCTTTTCCTTTGTCCCTTTTCTTGTCATATGACTTATTGTCCCCTGCTGCGCTGGCCTGTGCTTGGTTCCTCCTTGGGGGCTGCCTGTCTTATGGAAAGGATCCTAAATCGGGACACCTGGCTCTGGGTCCCATCCTGGGACATCCCCGGGACCTTGCTCTTGTTGCACACTCTTCCAGGCCCCACGTTCCCCTGGAACACGTGCCTGTTGGACCATCGGTGGTGCCACCCCAGGGTGGTACCGCCCAACCCTAGGGCATGTGAATGGCGCGGGCCATTTATTTAGTCATCACAGTGCCTAGGCGTTGCCACTCACATTTAGTGGGCAGGGGCCGGGGACGCTAAACCTGCAATGCTCAGGAAGATCCTACCCCAATGCCAATAGCACCCTCCTGCAGAAACACCAGTAGATGGTCTCTTAGGGTTCCAGCAATTAATTCAGTGACTTTATGGTTTTGTCTCTCCCTATACGTCCTTTTATGCTTCTTACTCTCTGGGGGAGTGAAATCTGTTTCTCTTGAATACTTTCCTGTCTCTCTGTCACAAGAGACCAGAGCTCCCTTTTGGGGGAAACTGATCTAAACCATAGAAGGGTCACTTTGGACCTCGGGACTGTTGCTGTAGTCCCTTCTCGCTTTCGGCAGCCGCAGTGACCAGCATCAGCCTGGTACATCCCCCAGGTACTGTGTATAAAGCTCGTAATAGCCTATAATGGAGTCTCATGGATATTACATGCTTCCAAATCCCACATTATCTGGTTGGGGGATTAAAGAGAAGATTGGGAGGGGGTAGGGACACAGCAGGCCCCAGGGCCGGTGTCAGTACACAGAGCCGCGCAGCGTGGCCAATCCATTGGCCACGGCCCCCGCCTACCCGGCATCCACCACTGGTGAGAAAGCAGTGAGAGCCTCTGCCTCTTCAAAGCTTAGCAGAGGAAAGATGCTGTCGAATCCCCACTCGCCAGCCGGGTCCTTTCCCCGTGGCCCCCAAAAGGACTTCAGATGGGTTCTCAGGGAATGAAAACTTGCCTGGTAGACTTCTCAGTGGAGAGGATGATTCAGAAGTCATGCAAGGATATGTTCTTGAGCACTTTCTACCCTCTGGGGCTGTGGCTGGGGAGAATTCTGGGAAAGACCTGGCTGAACCCTCACCTCCGTGGTTACAATGTCAGATCCCTGGCTCAGAAATTTCAGAGCAACGTATTCCAACCCCTGCCTGCAACAGAGCAACCTCCGTCTCTCGGTCTCTCCCCGTAGACTCGGAGACTCGGTCACTTTCTTTCCTCCCTTCCTCTCTCCCACCCTCCCTCCCTTTCTTCCTTCTTTCTTCCCCTGAAGTAAGAACCCCTCTTACAGGAATGTACTGTATGGGGAAAACAAACTCATGCCAAGACAACGGGCAAATCAGTCGAATTATGAAACGCTGAGTGATGTTCTAATTCCCAAGCCATCCTGCGGTGGATGAAGCGGGCGCTCCCGTCCCTAGGAGTAATCAGTGAGCTGATTCCGCCGGTGAGTGTAATTGTGCCAATTGTAATCATTTTGCTCCAGCTCTCTGCCCCTGTGGCATTTATTTCTTAGCCCAGATATTGATCTAACAGTGGGAAATTTTCCATCTGAATTTGTGATGCTGGACCCTCCCCTGGTCCGAAGATGCGTTTGGGAAATTCTCATTTTCCGTGGATCACAGCTGAGCTATTTGGCCTGAGGGAAACCGCGCACGGCTGGAGAAATGCCTCCGATTGGAGAGAGATTTTTGACCATTATGAGCAAATCGGAAATAAATGTAAAACACTGCCTGGAAATGCAAAGGCCTGTCATTATGGGAGATAGGTGAGAGGCTCCTGTGGGAAATGCTTAGAGAATTGGAAATCAGTCAGTCAAAACCGGGATCAGAGAATGGGCCTTTTCCCCCCAGTATGAAGATAGATGAGTTCCATGGGCGGATTGAAATCATTTAAATGCTTATTTTCTTAATGGCTTTTCCTAGATCCCAATAAACAGACCGGCTAGTTCTGCATCAATTTCTCACCCCTGTGCTCTGGGTCTCCCTGTGCTCTCTTTCTGCTCAGACCTAGGCTACAAAGTTAGGGGAGGGGAGGAATGAGAGGAGACAAGGCCGTCGCAAGGAAAAAAAAAAAAAAATTTGTCCAGGAAATGCCTGGTCAGGGCTGGCCCAGAAAGAGAGCACCTTGAAGCGAAGCTGGGTTGTCAGGGAACCCTGGAAGGAGTGCAGCTACCAGCTCCCAGTACGCGGTCAGCTGAGCGCAGAGCGTGTGGTGTGAACGGGCGTCTTCCTCCAACCCCAGCCGGATCCAGCACTAGGAAGAGGTAATCGAAGAATCCTCCCAAGGGCCTTGTTGACTCCTCTGGCCGACTAAAGCCTCGGACATGATGTAAGGAGCTGGTGATAGGGGATTTCCATCCATTCCTATAGGAGGCCAGGGCGCCGGATGGAGCCAGCAGGAATCGGGAGGGGCAGGCAGCGCACCCCGCGTCAGCCACCTCCCATCCCAGGCTCCCGTTTTCTCCTCTGGGGGTTTAAAGTGCACGGCAAGCCAGCTCCCAGAGTCACCTTGGGGAGGGGACTTGGTAATGGCTGCTGTCTTTGTTGGTTTTGGAGGAGCTCTTGGCGTTTCATCTTCCGCTCAGTGGGCCGAGGTGGAATTGGTTAACAAAGACTCTGCTCCAGGGAGGGGATGTGGCTGACAAGCCAGGCACTTCACAGACACAGGAAGCAGCAGCTGCGGAGGGGGCCACCAGGTTCTGCCAGCAGCTGTACTGCCTACGGCTGTGATCTTGTCTGATATTGTCAGCTAAGCAGGGGCAGCCTGGGTCAGGAGCTAGATATTAGGACTCAAAGGGAGAAGGCGGGGCAAGCAAGAGCTGGGCCCCAGAGCTGGGATTTGCTGGTGGTATCAGCGTCCTGGCTGTACCCGTCACAAAAGACTCGGACCTTGTGATCCGGCACCTGTGTCATTGTCTGTACCCAGAATATATGCAAATATCCTGAGCCCACCCATGTTTAGTATGCCACCGTCACAGGAAGAGGCAGAACAGAATGAAAAGAATCGGACAACCACCTTCACCGGCAACTCCTGAAGATGTTTGGTGGTCTGTTTGTTTGCTTTTTTAATCATTGTGCAGTGGCCTTAAGTAAATACATCTGTATCTACCGGTTAGATCATGATGTTGTGCTGGTTCTCCGGGAAGAACCTCGGAGAATAAGAACACCAGAGATGATGCATCATTGTAGAAAATCAGAATTAAGAATAAAAGCGAAAAGAATTGGAACGGGAAGTATCCGTGCTGTGTTCCTAAAGAAAAGAACCAAAGAAATTAGCCTGCCCGAGTCAATCAGATTAGCCACAAGAAAGGACGTGATAATGATTCAAATAATAATAGCAACACACCTAGCACTCTGTAGAACTCGGAAGGTTTTCCAAAGCACATTCATTGTACTCTTTCTTTTTCATAACTGGGGATTCTAGGCATCAGAGTGGTCTTTTAAGAGGGGCTATCATACGTCCCTGTCTTTTTTTTTTTTTAACGTTTTTATTTATTTTTGAGAGAGAGCGCGTGCACACGCACATGCGTGCAAGTGGGGGAGGGGCAGACAGCGAGGGAGACAGAGGATCTGAAGCAGGCTCTCCCCTGACAGCAGTGAGCCCGATGTGGGGCTCGAACTCATGAACCATGAGATCATGACCTGAGCCAAAGTCGGAAGCTCAACCAACTGAGCCACCCAGGTGCCCCAATATGTACCTGTCTTTAATTTTTTTAATGTTTATTTATTTTTGAGAGAGAGAGAGAGAAAAAGGGGGAGGGTAGGGACAGAGAGAGAGGGAGACACAGAATCCAAAGTAGGCTCCAGGCTCTGAGCTGTCAGCACAGAGCCCGACGCGGGGCTCGAACTCACGGACCGCGAGATCATGACCTGAGCCGAAGTGGGACACTCAACCGACTGAGCTGCCCAGGCTCCCCTGTCCCTATCTTTAAATAAACATTAGTAGTCTTTCCACCAGGGATGATTTAGACACGAATTTATTGGGACAGAGGGGATGGACAAAGTAACCAGTCTGTGGTATCTGCTAAGCCAGGGGCCAGCAGACCATGACCCGGGAACCAGATCAGGTCTACCACCTGTTTTTGTTTGTCACACAAGCCAAGATGATTTTTGTATTTTTTTTGGTGGTTGATTAAAAAAAAACAAAAAACAAAAGAACATTTCATGACATGAGAAGAATATGAAATGTCAGCGTCCGTGAATAAAGTTTTATTGGCACCCAGCCACACTCAGTTATTTACATATCATCTGTGGCTGCTTTCACACTACAATGGCAGGAGTTGGGTAATTGGCAGAGCTGAATAGTTACAACAGAGACCATATGGTCTGCAGAGCCTAAAATACTATGTGGCCATTTCCGGGAAAAGTTCGCCAAGCCCTATTCTAGACTAACGAGGAGTATAGTAATCCTGTGATTTGCAGGAATAGGACCCTGACTACTCAGTAACAAATCTCTCAAAGGGCTGCGGGGAGAAATAAATGAGTTAACCGGTGTTGAGTCCTTTTAAAACAGCCTTAGTCTCTTATCACAAGCATTAAATAGGTGATGATGGTGTCAGTGATGACGAGGGACTTGTCAGGTACTACTCTAAGCCCTTCACATACTTATCCTCACAGCAGCCCCATGAAATAGATACCCCTACTTTACAGATGAGAAAACTGAGTCTCGTAGAGTTAAACCATATAGCTAAATGTGTCGGAGCTGACGTGTAGAGCAGGTCGGCCTGGTCCCAAAGCCCTTCCAAATTCCTGCCAAGGAAAGGATTGAGATTATGAGACTCTCCTACCCAGCGGTTCCTTTCCCTCTCTCCAGCAGCGGTTTGTCCATGGTTGCTACGCCCCACGTGTCTCCTCCTGCCCTTCTTCCTGCCTTGTGCAATGCAGATAGGATACTGCTGACCCGGAAGAGGTCGTAGGAGCTACCACTTATCAGAAGGTGCTAGGGACTATGCCAAGTACTTCCTAAGAGTCTCGTTTCATCCCCACAAAGCCCTGTGAGGAAAAAATGAGGCAAAGAGAGGTATAGAAATTTTTCCAGTGTCACGCAGTCCGTAAGAGGTAGAGCACCAAGTCAAGTCCAAGCCTGTCTCCAGAACCATGTTCCCTCTGAAAGGTTCCAGACACTCTCATAACATCACTCTCCCAACATCTTAGTTGCCTCCCTCCGTGTCCGCTGGGAAGAAGCGATCCCTCCGTGGCCTTGGCACTTCTTTTACTACCAGACATTCAGCAGTATTCACAGATGGCTGACAGAGAGGGGTCCCTTTGCCAGGCCACCCCTCAGCAAGACATGCTCCTTTATTTGGGTGCTGGGTGCATTAGCTGCCTCTGGAATAAATCTGTAATTAGCTGTCCTAGCTGTATTTGCATAATGGATTTCACTTTGTGCTTAAGTTAATGGTGTTTTTGCAACAGAACAGTAACCTCTTGGTTCCTGGCCATTAAAATAACTGCCACCCTGTAGGATAGAGCCGTGATTTTGTAGAAAGTTCAGTTAAGAGCCACAGAGAAGGTGGGAGGGGACGTGGGGTGGGTGGTTCAAGTTCTCTGCGCATGATGGGTTGTCTGCCTTCCTCCCCATGAGTGTTTGAAAGGTCAGTGGAGGTTGGGGGGGGGGGCAACAGTGTCTTAAGGGTTAGAGAGCCACGGGAACAATCGAGATCTCCAGCAAGCAACAGGGCCTGAAGAGGAGGCCTATAGGAAGAGGCATTCAGAGAGAATGCATGGATTACAGAGGTCACTCTGGGGATGAGGACCCAGCATGAAGGGCTATGATATTAGCAGGAATATAAAGAATCCAGACAGGGGTCCCTGGGTGGTTCAGTTGGTTGAGCATTCAACTTTGGCTCAGGTCATGATCTCGCAGTTCACGGTTCGTGAGTTCCAGCCCCACATAGGGCTCGCTGCTGTTAGCACTGAGCCCGCTTCAGATCCTCTGTTCCCCCTTTTTCTGCCCTTCCCCCACTAGTGCTTTCTCTCTCTCAGAAAAAAATAAACATTAAAAAAAAAATCAAGACAGCAGCCTCCTCCTTGATTTCAATCTCTGCCCTAAAAGAGTCTCAGATGGCTCCATGGAGCCAGCTCTGGAGATCTGCTCCCAGTGCCTTTTCAGCAGTCTTCCCAGTACAACCTCTGCCAGCCTCGAACATGTGTCTGACCCCAGTGCTGGAGCTCAGAGTGAGGCAGGAGCCAGATGGCCCTGTGGGGCAATCGTCATGACAGTGGGCACAATACTTCCACGTGTCTGGCACTCCCCTGGGCCCTGTGTCCCTCCACCACATTTCAAGTGTTGATGGCGGTGCCCCCTCACAGACTCCAAGCACCCCCAGGCACTGGGCCCCACAATTCAAGGAATTCTCCCACCCACACCCAAACCTGTGTAATTGGGTCCCAGCCTCATGCTCCAGCTGAGCCCATATCTGGTAGCACTCATCCATCATCTGGGTGTAGAAGTCTTCAGGATATGCCCTTCTGATTATCCGGCTCTGCCCATGGGAGCTTCCTCGGGAGTGCGGTAGAAAGAACTGGAGACGGAAAACAAGAGAGACAGCCGAAGCTGTTACCCCTTACGCTGCCAGCCCCTCATCTCCACCCCCTGGAGCCAGCTCATCACCTTCAGATCTTTCCATTCAGTCTCCCTTCACGGCCAAGTTACTGATTTAGCCATCGGCACAAAAGTTTTCAGTAGCACTAACTCAGCTTCCCTTTTGCTAACATTATTCACATCCCAAAGTCCCTTCGTTAGTTAGCCTTTGGTCATCTTGCTGTAACCCCACCCCACCTAGTCTCCTAGAGAAACAGAATCACAAAGAACCTTTGAGATCATTCCAGTCTAGCCCCCTTCGTCTTATGGACAAGGAGGCAGATGCTATTTCTCTGTGGCTTCAGAT
Source organism: Panthera pardus (assembly GCF_024362965.1). Taxonomy (NCBI): domain Eukaryota; kingdom Metazoa; phylum Chordata; class Mammalia; order Carnivora; family Felidae; genus Panthera; species Panthera pardus. Next base: position 57,885,792 of record NW_026526876.1, read on the forward strand.
CACTCGGGACAAGGGAGCCACTTTGGGATTTAGCAGAGGATGGAGAGTTTCCTGCAAGGTTAAACCAGGAATCCCTCAGGCTTTGAGAAAACTGATAGAGAAGTTGAAAAAGGTTTCTAACCAATGTAGCTCATTTACCAAGAAGGGTAAATCAAAACTCATCTGGATAGCTGTAGAGAGGACGGGAGGATAGAGGACTCTGGAAGGTGGGCTGGGTGGACCTGCCCGGGGAAGGACCCTGGAGACTCACAGGGCCCACCCACATGTGCCGTGGTCAGGGTACACTGCCCCGCGTGGGGTCACCTTTTCCACAGGGAAAAATAAGACCTAAGTCGTCCTGCCTGTGTATCAAACAATAAGGCTGCCATCAACCAGAGGTGAGAGAAAGCAACAGAAGCTTCTGCTGGGTTCCAGCGTGATAGGCCAGGAATACCCAGGGAAGAATCCTACCTCTTAGGCTGACAAATCAGCTTTTGCCTCTGGGCAAAATTATTTTTACTTGAGATTACCCAAAGCAGAACTGATTACTTTTCCGGGCCAGATCAACCATTTTAAAAGGCACAGAAGAAACTGACTGGCAAGAAGGAAGAGAACAGGGCCCCGGACACTTCTCTGTCAAGGGCAGGAACCGGGAGGCAGTAAGAGGAGGCAATGAGCCTGGAAACCCAGTGTGGGTCTTAGGGACGGTGGAAGTTTCTTTGCATTGTCACAAAATACACTAGGCAGCAAAGCCGCAAACTGCACAGAATTTGACAATCAGACCTCACTCCAAAGTCTGCTGGCTCTGGAAACTTCTCTTTAGGGGAAGAGAGAGGGACCGTCCCTAAGGTCAGGAGTGCAAAGGGAACATAGTACCTGCTCCAGCAGGATGACCCTCTTCCTGTGTTTGGCCAGATGGTATGCCGTGAAGCAGCCCTGGATGCCTGCCCCGATCACAATGGCATCATAGAGATCTTTCTGAGCAGCCATAATGCCCACTTAGTCCTACAGCCACAAAGCCCACACACAAAGAAGCCTCTGGGCTGAAGGAGGAGGAGTAGGGCAAAGTCCAGCCTGGCCAGCATTCCCACAATCCCCTGGGCTGCATCCTTCTCCCAACCCCTCCCTCCCCACAAAACCTGGCATAGGGCTCAGTCCCCACCTCTCCTGCAGAGTGGAGCTGGGTAGTCTGATCTGAGGTTTAGCCCAGCTCAGCTGCCAGCCTCACCCTTGTATCCCTCTAGCTTTCTATTCTTGGCTCAATTATTGTCATGCAAATGGCTCCTTCCCATGCCACCTTCCTGTCTCATTATGATCTTTGTCTCGGGACTTCGGCCCTGGAATTTCAATGCCTCCTAGACCGAGCTGGGCACCAGGAATGCTGCCTCCCCCTGCTGGCTTCCCTCCCTCCCGCCTGATTTCCTTTGGAGATTCTAGAGGGCCAAGCTAAGAACCTGGCACTCTGCCCAGGGTAAGACCCACCTCCCCGGTGGGGTGCAAGGTCGGGGGGTAGACGCAGGAAACAAAATGGGAGGGCAGTTTTGTGATTATGAAATTATTCTCAGCATGTCTTACTTTCACTTTTTACAAAGGAGAAGAAATTATCCGGAACAAATGGAAAGGACAGAGAGGTGGAGCTTTGTCCTGAGGCACAGAGAGGGGACCAGGCACCAGCCCGGGGCATGGAGGGGCCCTGTAGGGAACGCGCCCTCTGTGCCAGGCAGTGTGCTAAGTAAGTACTTTTACATGTATTCAGGACAGAGCTAGGATTTGTAGGGCCTGGTTCTTACACAATTTGGGGGTCTTCTTTAAGAAAAAGAAAAGAGGGGCGCCTGGGTGGCTCAGTTGATTAAGTGTCTGACTTTGACTCAGGTCATGATCTCAAAGTTTGTGAGTTCCGTCCCCGCATCAGGCTCTCTGCTGTCAGCACAGAGCCCACTTCTGATCCTCTGTCCCCCTCTCTTTCTGCCCCTCCCCTGCTCTCTCTCTCTGTCTCTCTCACTCTCTCAAAAATAAAAGAAGGAAGGAAGACAAGGGAAGGGAGGGAGGGAAGGAAGGAAGAAAGAAGAGGAAGAGAAAAGAAAAATCATGAATGCAAAATTAGATGCCAGGACTAGGAAGAGACCATCCAGTTAAGGAGCCCCGTGGTTGAAGTGTCATTAGCTTCACGGTAAATCGGCCTCTGCACGCATCTCCTTGTTTAACCCTTGCAGCCTTAGAAGGACACGTGGACACGTGTTTATTCCCACTTTGGGCACATTAAAGACAGTCCCAAATTCATGGTCACTCCTCCCAACACAGGCTCTGTGACTGTGTGACCAATAGAGTAAGGCAGAAATGACACCGGGACACTTTCCAGCCCAGGCCTTAATAAGACACCCAGTGCTTCTTCTTCTTGTCCTGGAGACTCCCTCTTGGAGCTCTGAGCCACCATGTTAGAGGTCCAACCGCCCTGTGGGAAAGACCCTGCGGGAGGCCCCGAGACTGCAAGGGAGCCAGACATAAGAATGAAGCCATCTTGGGGCACCTGGGTGGCTCAGCTGGTTAAGCGTCCGACTTCAGCTCAGGATCTCACAGTTCGTGGGTTTGAGCCCCGCATCGGGCTGTGTGCTGACAGCTCAGAGCCTGGAGCCTGCTTCAGATTCTGTGTCTCCCTCCCTCTTCTGCCCCCACCCCCGACTCACGCTCTGTCGCTCTCTCTCTCTCAAAAATAAATAAATGTTAAAAAAAAAAAAAAGAGTGAAGCCATCTTGAATGTCCCCCTCCCCCAGCCCAGCCCAGCCGCCAGCTCAATACCGCTGAGTGACCCAACTAACGCCACATGAAAGAGAATCACCCGGCCAAGCCCCATCTGAATTCCTGACCTACAAAATCGTGAGATAGAATAAAACAGTTGTTGTTTTAGCCACTACGTTTTGGGGTAGCTTTTTATGCAGCCATGATTGAAACACCCCCTTCACAGCCAAAGACATTACGGCTTATGGAGGTTACGACTCACCCGAAGCCACACACCTGGTAAACATAAGCACCGAGATGTGAACCTAGGGTCATCTGCTCCGGATCCTGTTCCTTTAACCACTGTGCTGTACTGGGGACTGGTCAGAACTCGTAATGATGATTCTGATTTAAATCGTTTGCTGTTTCAGGGCACCTGGGAGGCTCAGTCAGTTAAGTGTCAGACTCTGGATTTTAGCTCAGGTCGTGGTCTCACGGTTCCTGAAACGGAGCCCCGCATTGAGCTCCATGCTGGCGGCACAGAGCCTGCTTGGGATTCTCTCTCTCCCTCTCCCTCTGCCCCTCCCCTGTGCACAAGAGCTCTTTCTCTCTCTCTCAAAATAAATAAACATACGTACATACATAAATAACAGTTTGCTGTTTCTTTCACGGCCATACTGTGAGTGGGAAAAAACACTGGATCGGGAGATCATGTGATCCCAGGTTGCTCCCGCCCCCAGCAAAGGATGCCCCCGAGTGGCCTTGGCAACCGGCTGTCCTCTCAGCCCAGCCCCTCCTTTAGCAGGAAGATGGGGGTCCGGAAGAGGGGTACCATATGACTGGCTTTTTTTTCTTCTGGAAAAAAAAAAAAACCACTCTAGAATCCAGAAGTCATCTCAATTCTACCCTCACCCCCAACCCCAACCCTCCTCACAGTTGGACGGCTCCCTTAAGGAATGGTAGACACAACGGGGAAAAGTGTACTATTTAAGTATGTAAAGACTTGATACAAATATATAAGGTCAGTCCCCAGATTTCTCTTGATAAGGTGTCAGAGGAGATGAACCGTCTACACACAAGGAGAAGCAGACAATAAATCCTCCCATGGAAGTGTGCCCAGCCTCACTAGCAATGAAAGAGATAGGAATTTATTAACTTCAAGGTACGATTGTGTGCCTATTAAATGAGCAACAATAAGTAACAATGACAAAATCTGATGTTGTCAGTGCCGTGGGGAAGGGGAGAGAATAGGGTGGCGACTCAGATTGTCTGGGCCTTCGGGAGAGTGCGGGGCAGCGTGCAGGGACAGTAGAATGGTTCAAACCCTCCGACCTAGAAATCTGACTTGGGGAACTATACCCCAAGGAAATATCCAAGGGAAGAAAAAGACATCTGTGTGAAGACATTCATAGCCATGCTCTTACAATATAGAAAACTGGAGACAACCCAGCCACAGGGAATATCTGAGCAAATCTGGCGGGTTGACACAACGGAATACTATGGAGCGATTCAAAATGACAAGCTGAGGACTGTGGGCTACATCGAAACGTGCGGATGTATGAAACCATCCTAAGAAAAAGAACAGAGCACAAATACACACACTCGGATCGCAACCAGGAGTTATGTGTGTGCGTGTTATCAAAGATCTAAAGAGAATTCGGCACAGTAATTGAGATTAATGCTCATTAGTTTCCACGTCCTATCAAAATTGAGCTTCCATTCACAATTTGTAAAAGGAGAGGGAGGAATCCCCCGGGGAAGCAGATTCCTCAGATCTCCTGGTCACTGGTTCCAGGGCTGGGGGAAGTTCTTTCTTTGTTCGAATCTCAGTTCTTCCTGCTGCCCACCCCCTCCCCCTTTCCCCAACCGGCTCTTATTGTTCGTTCTCCAGGGAAGCTACAAAGCAGCTCTGTCTCCCACCTCTCCTTTGTTGAACGTACTATCCCTTCAGAAATAAAATGACAATTCCATTCCCCCACCGTCACTTCACAAGGCTGCCCTGGATTCCTGGACGCAAGCATCCGCTTCTTGTTAAGAATTTCAAACAGCTCCTCCGAAAGCAGACACTGGCCGTGGCCCAACCTTGAAATGAAAAGGAAATCGGCTTCTGAAGTCTTCCCCTTCTCTCTCAGGGTTGCCCCGTCCTTGCGGCTGTCCTGACAGGGGCAGGCGGAGAGAAGAGATCCCCTCAAATTCCATTTTAACACCCATTTTGGATCGGAAGACTATTAAAGAAAGAGCCGGCAGCCCTACCCCACGCACGCACGGCTGTGTGTCAGCAATTGCGGCTCGTGTCCTGGGGCAGAGCCACCGAGGATGTGAGGCTGAACTGCTCATCTGATGGCTTGATTGACACTTCGCAGACGGGGGAGGGAGAGCCCAGCCAGGGAAGCAGCAGGCTCTACAGCTCAAAATAATGAGAGGACCCGAATCGGGAGAGAGCGTGGAATAAATAAGAGAGACCTAGGAGTTGGATGGCGAGGGAGAATCTTCTGTTCTCTTTCCTCTGCCCCTCTTTGCCAAGGAGCCGGAGCCTGGGGCAAGGAGGCAGGCAGGCAGACCGGGAAGTGGCCCCTCCAGACCCATCCTGCCAGCTGCCAGGAGAGTCCGGGGCCCTGAATGTGCCGAAGATGCCAGAGTGAGAAAACCAGGAGCCGCAGAACTGGATCTGTACCTGGTCTCCATACACACTGTGGCCCCGTTGCATGTCTCCGGTTTGACTCCCCATCGCTACCCCCCTTCCCCGCTCCCTTTGCCCCAGGTCAACCATCTACCTTCACTCACCTAGATTCTTGCATTAACCTCATCCCCAGGCTCCTGGCACCCCACCTTGCCCCTCTTAATCTAGCCCTCCACGCTCCCGCCAGAGTCCTCTCTCTAAACAGCAAGTTGAACAGGCCAGTCCCCTACTGAAAATTCTGTAACAGCCACCCATTTCCTATTATGATAAAATCTCTTGGCACACAAGGCACTTTGCGTTCTGGCCTCTGCTGGCTCCCACAGCTCTAGCACGGGTCCCTTCTCACTGTGCTCTTCGGGGCCTGGCAAGGCTGAGCTGACAGAGCTTCCAGCATTCGCCGTGATCATTCCAAATTCTCCGACACCCCCAAGCCAACTTGGACGTCCTCTCTCCTATACTCCCTTCTCTGTCTAGTCTCAGTGATAACAATGAGCCAAGTATGTTGTAATTGTTTGCGTGTCTGCCTTTCCCCCCAAGCTCCCGAAGGGGAAGGGGTCTGCTTTTGATTGTCATTTTCCACAGGTAATACACACATACGGAGCAACGGTTACATTGTTCAGCAGAGAACACTGCGAAGAGGGCGAAGAGGGCGTCTCCTCACCATCCTACCCTCAGCCACTCGGTTCTCCTCATCCCATGCAGTACTGAGACGTTCGATGGGTGTGCAAACACATTTAAACTGCATGTTCTTTTTTTTTTTTTTTTTAACTTCAGAAGTAGCACACTACACAGCACCTTGCTGTTTCCATTTCCTGTATCGTGGCTCCCACATGAGTCAGATGGAGCTGGAACATTCTTCCTGATGGCCGCAGAGTATTCCGTGCACGGAGAAAGCATTTAGGACAGAGAAGACACCCATGCATATTTTTTTTAATGTTTATATTTGAGAGAGAGAGAGAGAGAGCATGAGCACGTGGGGGAGGGGCAGAGAGAGACGGAGACAGAATCTGAAGCGGGCTCCGGGCTCCGAGCTGTCAGCACAGAGCCCAACGTGTGGCTCGAATTCATGAACCACAAGATCATGACCTGAGCCGAAGTCGGAAGCTTAATCGACTGAGCCACCCCGGCGCCCCGGCACCCATACACGTTTGCTGAAAGTATGGTAGTTTTTTCTGGCTGCCATAGGCACCCGGACTTACGCGGCTCTCCAGCCATCTGGTATTGGGTGTTCGGGGTGGGGAGGTCTCATCAAGGCTGGCCTGGAGAGGTTTATCAAAGGCTGACAGAGCCCATCTTCAGGCCTGTAGGTAGAGGGGATACAACACCAGAGACCCTGGCTTCTCCTTCCTGCCATCCTTTTGTGTTTGCATTTGTCAAGTGGCAGATATTACAGTCAACTCTGCATCCCCAAGATACAAGCATTCCATTGCTACGCCGTCTCCGGGTAAGGAGGAAAGTCCTCTGAGTAAAAAACTAAATCACTACTTAGCTTGGGAAGGAAGCATCCACCTCGGACCCCACTAGGGCAAAGGGAAATGCAGTAAAAATGAAGGGAAAGAGGGGCGCCTGGGTGGCTCGGTCGGTTAGGCATCCGACTTCGGCTCAGATCATGATCTCATGGTCTGTGAGTTCGAGCCCTGCGTTGGGCTCTGTGCTGACCGCTCAGAGCCTGGAGCCTGTTTCAGATTCTGTGTCTCCCTCTCTCTCTGCCCCTCCCCTGTTCATGCTCTGTCTCTGTCTCAAAAATAAATAAATGTTAAAAAAAATTTTTTTTTTTTTTAATGAGGGGAAAGAAGCATTGTCATTGTCCTAAGGGAAAACTTCTCTGAAGATGAACACTGGAATCTTCTTTTTTCTTTTACTTAATAAAGTTTTATTTTCCAAAGTGGACAGTTGGCAGGATCTGTTCATGAATCTTCACCAGCAGCTGGCACATCTCCACCCTTGCTGTTTCTGGTGTAAATGACTTGAGCTCTGGGCTTTGAAACCAGGGACACCTGGGTGGCTCAGTCGGTTAAGCATCACTTCGGCTCAGGTCATGATCTTATGGCTCGTGAACTCGAGCCCCGCGTTGGGCTCTGTGCTGACAGCTCAGAGCCTGCTTCAGATCCTCTGTCTCCCTCTCTCTCTGCCCCCCACCCCACTCTTGCACATACATGCGCACTCTCTCTCTCAAAAATAAACATTAATAAAAAAATGAGTCCTTTACCAAGGAGCTCCTGAAGGGCAACCCTGGCCAGGGACCAGCACCCCCGCCCCCCTGAGTCTTCAGTCTCTCAGAGACAACAGCTGGAGCTACAAGCTTATAGGTGGGAACTTCCTTAGAGTTTGTATATGTCATTTGTCAAATGAGATCAGGTTATTGAGCTTGTCCTGAACTATGCCTTTGGACCACTTCTCCTTTCTGGCCTTGCCCCCAGATTCGCTCACTGGGTCTTTGTCTTTTTTGGACAACTTTCCAGCATCTTTTTCTTGTCGTCCTTGGGCAGCACTGAGAAGCTTAGAGAGTACCGTCACCCCTGCAGCCTCGCTAAGATGTCAGACAAAAAGCAAATCCTGGGATCTTCTCTCTTTTTTTTTTTTTTTTTTAATTTTATTTATTTTGAGAGAGAGAGAGCTGAGGAGGGGCAGAGAGACAGGGAAGGAGTGAGGCAATCCCAAGCAAGCTCTGCACCCTCAGTGCAGAGCCCGATGTGGGGCTCAGACTCACAAACTGTGAGATCCTGACCTGAGCCGAGATGAAGAGTGGGACGCTTAACCAACTGAGCCACCCAGGCGCCCCAAATACTGGAATCTTCTCAATCTTGTTTCAAAGTCTTGCTATCCCAGCTATACACAAATATGTGTGCACATCTGCACACCCATCTGACGCTGGTGCTCTGAGACATACTGAGGTGTTCCTTAAGGAGGCATCTTGATACCTGCGCATATCTGCGTGGGTGTATGTCCACCACTGTGCTTTTGGAGAGGTCCCACTAAAACTTAGTAGACGTTAGGGGAAAATAGCAAATCAAAGAGTGCTGAGAATTGGCGTCCCCGTTCTGCCCCTTGGCGGTGAGGGTGTGTTTAGGATGGAAACAACATGTGAGACATCTGTCAGGAGCCTCTCCTCCCTTTCCTGGAGGGACTCTTCCATGGCTTTGCCATGCTTCATAGCCTGGCTCTCGGGACACCCTGGGATTGGAATTTGCAGTGAGAAATGGGGGCAGGAAGAGTCAGGTGGCCTTCACATGGATTGGGCTGTTTAACGTGACAAATAGCAACCCAAATTCACTAGCACGCAGGAAGACCAGCTCCAGGGATTCAGTGCTCTAATATTCCCCCGTTTTCAAGGAGCTATGGTCTTTCCCTCTCCTACCTGGGCAGCCTGATGTTGCTGTGCATTAGGGAATGTGGCGCTCGGGTCCCCCCAACACTATACTGCCAAACGTAAGGTCAATGGAGGCAGAGAATCAGAGGGAAGCCTGAGGGAAAGGAGGAAAGGGAAGGGGAGGGAAATTCTAGATAGCAACTCCTATAACATCTTCACTCCCCATCTCCCGCTAGTTGCCTCCAGGCTGGCCTCCAAAGCCAGTCTGGCCCAAATCCTGAGTCTTAATGTCTGTAAGCCTCATCTCCCTTACTCGGCTTTTCTCTCAGGTTCTTATTCTACTCTTTTTTTCTGTTTCTGCCTTGGGCCTCCTTCCTGTCCGTGAAATCAAGACAGAGGGGTATGAGGGAGGGCCTTTGCAGAGAAATAGTAGGCTGCCAGGACCTGGCTGGGGGAGAGGCCTCGAGGCAGTAGAAGGGGGAGGGGAGCCTAAGGGAGCAGGGAATCTCAGGCACCAAAGCCACAAAGCTCTGCTTCCTAGTGGGAGCCTTAGTCCTCTTTTTCCTAATCGAGTATTTTATGGAACGTGTAAGCCCACTGGGGCCGGAAAGACATCACAGAGCTGTATACCTCCCTCCTCTCTTCTATGGCTGCTGATTTAGACAGGAGATTCATGCTTGAGATTCACTGGCCTCTTGAATCTGTGGACAAGTGGCTTCCATCAGTTCTGGAAAGCACTCAGCCATTATCTCTTCTCAAATATTTGCCTCTCCCCTATTTGTTCTTTTCTGTTCTTCTGGGATGCTAATTAAACATATACTAGGCCTCTGGCCACTGTATCTACTGTCTTCTCCATCCCACTCCCCTTTTTGTCTCTCCACACTGCATGCTGGGTAACTCCTCACTATTATCCTCTACTTTGCTAATTCTCTGTTCTACTGCATCGTGGCCGCTTTTAAATTAATGAGTTGGATTTTAATTGCAGTTACTATTTTTTTAAATTTTCGCTTAGAATTCATATTTGGGTTTTTTAAAGTCTATTTTGTTCCCTTGTGTAATTTTTTATTCCATGTAAATATTTTCAAGCTTGTCCTTTATTTCTCTGACCACAATAAGCATGGTTGTTCTATAGTCCATGTCTGATCGGTCTAACGTGTGAAGTCTTCTCAGGTATTTTTCATTTATCTCTTGTCTCTACGAGAAACATGAAACCTTATTTTCTTCTAAGCTTGTCTATCTTTAACCATGTTCTGGTAACTGCATTTGAACAAATTATTGCTTATTACACATTAATTTATTACATGTTCTTCCAAATAGATAGGAATACTCAGAATACAAAGGGGCTTTCCTCTGGAGAAGATTGTGCTTACTTCCATCAGATACAAGGGGCACCACCAGTCCCAAGCTATCTAAATGGAGTCCCTGGTCTGAGGTCCTCTGGATCATGCAGGAGTCCTTTGGGGTCTCAGTGGATTAAGGGGAAGATGTTCTACGAGATTCCCCACCACGTGGAGACACTGAGCATGGGTTTCTAACCCACTCACTCTCCCAGGTGATCAAAATGAAAGTTCAGATTTACTAGGATTGACAGATGCTCTTTCAGGGGAAAGTGCTTTGGTTTTCTCTTCCATGTTGGCCTCTTAATTCCTTGGTATTTTATCAACCCATTGGAGCTTTTAAGATATTTTTGATATCTAGCCCTTTTAGTTGGTTTCACTGGGATAGTCGGTCCAAATAATTCAGCCTCACATTACCAGGTTTCCAACCTCAGTTGCAATCAGATTACTGGTACCCAACATATATCGGCTCTCCAGTACCTCCTCCATTTACACTCCCCTGTTCCCTCCTCCTCGAATACAAAGAGTGACTACCTCCCCCAGAGGGCAGCAAGAGTGAGAATTTCATAACAGCTACCAGAGAACCAGATTTAGGGGTGAACCAGGCAGACTTTGGCTGAAGGGCTGGTATACATGTGACCCTAAAGCATCATCATGAATCGGAATAAGATAGAATTTTGGGGCCCAGGTGGCTTCAAGGGAATCCCCATACTTGTTTGAAAGGAGGAATATCTTCATAAGATACAGGTGTAGGCTATGACCTCCAAAGTTGAAGGCCTTCAGCTGAAAGTGGGTCCTGCTTACGAACAAGCTTTTGTTTTAAAGAATGAAGCATGCAATTGCCTATCAGGGCTGCATTGCTCAGAACAATAGAGAAACGTGGTCCTCTGTTCATCCTTCTTCTTTGTAGTACCTAACCTCTTTAAATCAAATGTTGAACAAATATTTAAAGAAAATCAGTTTCTCTCTCTAAGTACAGCGAGAAACTGGCAACACAAGTTGCCTCTGGGGAGTGAAGCTGGGTGGAATCTTGTTACAGAAAAAGGCTTAGAAGAAAATGCTGTACAGGTAATTGCTGTCCTGAGGGGGCTCAGGGCATTGTCAGCATCCTGCTTGCATCGAAGCTCCCAACCGCAATCAGCGTTTGGCTGGGGTAGGATCAAAATCCGCAGAAAGGCCAGGGAACAGGTGAAAGGTGGTAGGCAGCATCTGGAATTTAGGGAGCATAAAAGGGGTGAGATTGTAGAGCCCACGCTGGGTCCCATCTCTGAGCAGGGTTCTCATACAGAACTTTGGAAGGATCCATGCCGAGCTCACAGTAGCTTGGCATCAGCCAACTGTTCCTTCTTCCTGCCTCGTCCTTGGCAGCCCTCTCTCTGTCTCTCTCTCCCTCTCTCCGTGTCTCTCCAACCCCCACCCCTCTCTCCCTCTCTCTGCCTTTCTCCCTCTCTCTCTCTACCGCTCTCATACTTGTCCACCTTTATTTTCTTAGTGCTTAGAGGAGCAGAAGAAAGAAGGCTTAGAAAACATTTTGGGAGGAGTCCAGCTGTGTTTGGAACAGACTATCAGAGCTCCTTGCCCAGAATTCCGGAACGAAAGGAAAAAGCCAAGGTTTGTGGAATGGGCTGGGGAAGGTCTGCCTGGAACCCATCCAAAAGGCTTCCTGGACAACCCTGGTCCTTGTCATTGCCCCTCAATAATAACCCCTTGCCACATTGCATAAGCTTATCAAAAGTTTCATGGCGCCCACTTTATAGATATTCAACCTTCACAACAGCCCCGCGAGGTAGGCAGGGAAGGCATTTTTACCCCCATTTTGCAGACAAGGAAACTGGTAGCTAGTAAGTGACAGAGGCAGCATCCCAACCCCCACCCAGGACTTCAGGCCCCAAGCCTCTCTCCCCATCCAGAGACACGTCCAATGCTCTCATTCCAGAGCATCCTGCGTCCTGGGCTCAGTGCTTCTCTGAAGAAGGGCAAGGAGGTGGCTCATTCCATGTTGCAAATCACAGCATTCCCTACCCCTCCCCTGCAAAGAAAGAGAAGGAACATGACCCCCAATGGGAAGAAATTCTAAAGCGGCCCCCAGGGACCTCTGGAGAAGCTGTTTGATTTATTTCAGTCCCTACTGGTATTCTGTGCCACATTTATAAACGTCAGCGCCGGAAATGAAGTTCCCACTGCCCTGGCAGCTGCTGGTTGCTGCTGTTGCTCACTAAGGGTTCAGATAAAGTGTTCCCCCCTCCCCTTGATTGATAGAGAGCTGAGAATAAAAGAAAAATAAAAGCCCCCTGGAGCATTGATGGAAGGGAGGGGGCAGCTTCTCAGGAAGAGAAAGGGAAGTGATCTAGAAAAGGCTGATATTAGCGGAACAGAGAGGGTGTGTGCACGTGTGTGTGTGCGTGTGTGTATGAGGAAGGGAGAGAGAGAGAATAAGGAAAAGATCCAGTTTTTAAGGCCACATGGAAAATAAATACTTTCTGCTCATGTAGAGAGAGGAAAACTAGTGAAATCGTAGTTTGTTTCAGGGGCTCTGACACAAGATGGAAGAAAGGTGGTCTTTGTAACCTCTGGGTTTCCACTCTTCCCTGAGCAGAATTTACTACCTTCTAGGGTCTGGGCCAGGGACAGAGAGTGGCAGAGACTGAGAGCAAAAGAGTCCTGGAAGAGAGTGGGAACAAAATAAAAGGTACGAGATTCCCAAAGGACCACAGAGATCCAAGGCTTTGTTGTTATTAACCGAACCAGGGGCTGAGATTGAAGCATCCCTGCTGGGAGCGGGCTGTGGTTCTGTAGATACTGGTGTGCATGCTTTTGCAATAACGCCTTCTCTTGCAGGTCTCCTAAATCCGTGATGCTTTCTGGTCTCTGAGAAATGCTGGTCGGGACCAATTCCACCAGTCCTGGCAGAGCACCTAAGGGACTCAGCAGTTAACCAAGGGATGGCCTCAGTGATCCCCAAAGCAGCAAGACCTTTAAAAGTCACTTTTAATCAGATTGTTTTGTATCTTCATGTTAACACATACTAAGTCAAATCTTCCCAAATGACTATCGTTCTCTTCAAAGTCACCCACTTGAGAGGTCTTGTAGTTAACCCACTGACACTCGCTATGTGGTGTAAATCATCCTGGAGGGCAATTTGATAAATACTTCATGGCCAGTTTATAACCCAGGCAATAAAATGTCATATTGCTTGATAGAGATTCCTTCCTCTGCCTTAACGTGTTTATCACACCTGTTTCCTGGTAACGTTTGGCTCCTTCCAAGCACTATATCCTCCATCATGCTGCTAGCTCAGAGCGGTGTGAACCCGCCCTTGGAGGACACGACAATTCACTGAGGGGGTGGAGATATAACTGTTAGCATAAGAGAGAAACACACAAGAGGGAGAATAGTGACATTAATGTGATGGGTATCTGGGTGGGGTTTTGTTTCTTTTCAGTTTCCTTATACGGATAGAAATGTTTCTGTGTTTTAAAAAGCGTGACGTAAACAAAATGGGATATATTTATACAATGGAATATCATTCAGCCTTAAAAAAGAAGGAAATTCTGACACATGCTATAACACGGGTGAACCTCGAAAACATTGTGCTGAGTGAAATAAGCCAGTCGCTCGGGGCGCCTGAGTGGCTCGGTTGGTTGAGCATCCAATTTTGGCTCAGGTCATGATCTCGAAGCTCAGGAGTTTGAGCCCCACATCAGGCTCTCTGCTGTCAGTGTGGAGCCCAGTTTGGATCCTCTGTCCCCTCTCCCTCTGCTCCTACCCTGCACACTCTCTCTGTCGCTCTCAAAATAAATACACTTAGGGGCGCCTGGGTGGCTCAGTCGATTGAGCATCAAACTTCAGCTCAGGTCATGATCTCACAGCTCGTGGGTTCGAGCCCCACGTCGGGTTCTGCGCTGACAGCTCGGAGCCTGGAGCCTGCTTCAGATTCTGTGTCTCCCTCTCTCTCTGCCCCTCCTCTGCTTGTGCTCTGTCTCTCAAAAACAAATAAACATTTTTAAAAATACACTTAAAAAAAGCGCCAGTCACAAAAAGGATAAATACTATATGATTCCACTTATACAAGGTACCTAGAGTAGTCAAGTTCATAGAGACAGAAAATAGGTTGACAGTTGCCAGGGGCTAAGAGAACGGAGAGTGGGAATCAGTGCTTAATGGGTACAGAATTTCAGTTTGGAAATGAAAAAGTTGTGGAGACGGCCAGTTCTGATGGTTACACACCAATGTGAACACGCTTAACGCCACTGAACTGTACCCTTAAAAAGTGGTTAAAATGGGGGGCACCTGGGTGGCTCGGTCGGTTAAGCATCTGACTCTAGATTTTAGCTCGGATCATGATCTCACAGTTCGTGGGTTTGAGCCCCACACCGGGCTGTGCACTGACAGTGCGGAGCCTGCTTGGGATTCTCACTCTCTCCCTCTCTCTCTGTTCTTCCCCTGCTTGTGCTCTCTCTCTCTCAAATAAAGAAGTTTTTTAAAAATTTTTTAATGTTTATTTATTATTGAGAGACAGAGCGCGAACAGGGGCGGGGCAGAGAGAGAGGCAGACACAGAATCGGAAGCAGGCTCCAGGCTCCCCGCTGTCAGCACAGAGCCCGACGCGGGGCTCGAACTCACAAACCGTGAGATCATGACCTGAGCCAAAGTCAGATGCTTAACCGACGGAGCCACCCAGGCGCCCCAAAATAAATAAGTTTTTTAAAAATGGTTAAAATGGTAAATTTTAGGTTATGTGAATTTTACCACCAAAAAAAAAAAAGCATGGATAACAAAATCAAATCTAGTCTCAAAAGGTGAGGATTTGCCATCACTGATGCTATTCAAAAGAATGTGCTGGGCCAACGACCAGAGAGAAAGGCCCAAAATATTCTTTTCTCTGGATCAAAACAGCACTGGGGGTCTGGCAGGTAGCTGTCACTCCTGCTGTGAAACGGTTCCAGGGAGGAACCACACTTCCTCGAACCACACTTCCTCCGGGGCTTCTGTCCTCACACCTCCTATACAGATGTGAACCTGCCCCGGGGCAGAACCATTCTCCCAGCCCTGGAATGTTCCACAGCACAACCTGGGTCTCCCTGACCCAGCCCACAGGGCCTGGCCGGATCCCCTGGCAGCACAAACAAGTCATGGTTCTGCTGGCCAGGCGGCTGCTGAGGTGGCTTTTTAATCCCCCAGCCATGCCTTCCTAGTGATTGCTTTTATTAGGAAATGTAATGAAAAAGACTATATGAAGCCCCTGCCAGAAAAAAAAAAAAAAAAAGCTAATAAGATTTTGCACCAAGTGTGGCGAGAAAAGAAAGGGGGGAAAAAGCACATTAGGAGTCAGATAATGAGATAAATGAAAGACCGCAGGGAAGATCATTTTTGCAGACTTGCCGGATGGTTGTAAAAATTTTAATTTGCTGAATTCTCTTTTTTCGTCGTCTCTGACTCTCCCCATCTCTCTCACTGGCTTTCCGACGCCCCGAATCTTGTCCCTGTCTTTCTCTCTTCGCGTCTCCCATTCTTCTGTGGTTGCTCCCCGTCTGCTTCAGCTTTTGCTTTGTGGGTGCGCGTGCATGTGCATGTGCGTGGGTTTCCTTTCACCTCTCAGGACTTGGGCAGGAGGCTGGCACCTTGGGCAGCGAGTCAGAAGGAGCGAGAGGACAAAGGACTGCAGCTCCCCACCCCCCTTCTGGGAGCTGCTGTGATTCGGCTGAAGGGAGAGAAAGAGGGAGAGATCAAGGGAAGAAGGAGGAGAAAAACGGGACTGCGGAGGAAGGACAGGAGATCAAAGAGCAGAGAAGTAAGGAGGAAGAGAAAGCCCCCGCTGCTCCCGCAAATCGATTCTCTGCAATGCCCGCCTTCCCGTCTGTGCTCCGAGCCGCTGAGCAGAATGCCACCACCGTGGGATGCCAGGCCTGAACAGAAGGGCTCTGGGGCACGGGGCAGGCGCAACGGCCAGGCTGCTAGGGACCACTGGGCCTGCCTTGCCCTGTGGGGAGAGGTCTCACTTCCCCAGGACACCCCCTCTCACACATCCAGGCTTTGAGGAGGTCCTCTCCAAAATCGGGCTCTGGTCCTTGCTTTGGCCGACTCCTTACCCCTGTCCCACACTCGGGAATTCTCCTGTGTTTCTTTGCTCCTCTGCAGAAATCCCAGTCCACTCTGCAGTTGGAGGGCTGGAGAGTGGACACGATGAATAGCTTCCCCAGGGGGAGGAGGAGCCTGAGAAAGTACAGGAATGAATGGCTCAGGGTGGAGACACATTGTCAGTTATTAGGAAAATCTCTCTCGCTCTTCCATCCCTTGTTCCTTCCCCAGTGGGGACGATGTGCTCTGCTTCCTCCCAGGGAAGACTTCTCTCTCTGTGCTCTGCCTCCAGCAAAAGTGTGCTGTCGGCTACCTAGGGGATGGGCGTTTCCTCCAGCGGCCACTGCAGAAAAGAGAGCCGTGAAAATCGGCAAGGCAAGTCGCAAGTCCTGGGAAGGAGAGGACCTCTCAGAAGGGGGTGTGGGGAGTCTGGCAGTGGGGCCCCAAGCCGGCGGGACAGAGTAGTGATAGGCAGTCCCAAGAGGGAGGATGGAATTGGCTCAAGGTCAGCGGAGGGGCAGAGGGAGGGGGGGCGGATTGCAACTTGACTGTGGAGTGAAATAAGCTGGGAATAAAAGCAAATGCACATGGCGTTTCCTATGCTCCTCATCACAGTCCTGTGAAGTTGGTACTATTGTTAACATCTCCATTTTATACATGGGGAAACTGAGGCATGGTTCGAGGTTAACCACTTCTTTCCACTTCCCCTCCAGAACAGGAGACAAGTTTGGCAAAGTATCGGACACTATGCAAGAGGGAGAACAGCACTGGTTGAGAACGTGAACTTTTGAGCCAGACAGTCCCAAACGGACTAGCAGTGGGACCTTGGATGAGGTCCTTAGAACTTAAGGTCACCCCTCAGAGCAACGTGAAGAAAACTGAAAGCATGTCAGTTACACATGGACACAGTGCCTGGCCTCTGAGCTCAGTCAGTGTCAGTGCTTAATGTCGTTACTCCCTACTACCCAGTGCTTGGCAGCTGGCAAGCCTCAGCTTTCCCTCTCTGGTCTCCCACTGGAGGGGGAAACGCTGGAGATGGGTCCTCCCCCGGATCAACTTCTTAGGGGCACACAGTCTTGCAGACAGGCCTCAAAGAGCTTTAGCACCCACAGCACAGCCCCTCACCCCAGAGCCTCCCTCCCCTGCTCTGATCCGCTGATCCCAGGGGTTCCCAGGCCTCGGGAGCACCCCCCAGTACTGTGACTCAGTGAATTGTTCAGGGAATGTGTCGCCCTCCTTCCCTGCCTCCTTCCCTCCCCTGGCCCCTGCTTTTCTCTTGATGGAGAAGGCACAAATTAGGCAGAAAGAAAAATGTTGACAGTTCCCAGCCCTCCCTTGCTGGGGATAAAGAGAAATACGTTAACCGTTGAAGCTTTAGGCGGATCAAACACAGTTTGTGAGTTGCTTCAAATGTATTATTCATCTCACCAATGAGATGCAGTCTTGGGCTTTCTCTTGTCGCCCCATCAAGAGGAAACCTCGGCCACTGGGGAGATGCTGGGCTCCAGAGAGGAGGGGGCACCTTCAGAATGCCATCTTTTCAGCATTAAATCAGTCAGTGGGTCTCCAGTCCTTCTTGTTCTTCTTGAAGCTTTCCGAATGGTATGGGTCAACTTGACCAGAGTCTAAGGATACAAAATCTGCAGGTAAGACCCACAGAATTGGGCACAGCAAACACGTGGAATCAAAGAGTGACTGTGACACTCAGAGGCAGGAGCTGGAGATGTGTGACCCTGGAAGGTCCTCCATGTGCCACTTGAACTTGAGGGATGTAACTGTCATGGGCTGGAAGAGCTCTAAGAGAAGGCATCGCAGCCATGCCATGAGCTCTAAGACACACTGCACTCCCCCTATAGTTGGATGCCTGGAGGAAGGATCTGGATTCAGACACATCTCTTAGGCTTGTGATTTGGACAGGTGGACGCCCCTGAGGGTTCTACCTTCTTTCCTTGCCCCTCCTCCTTTCCCCTTTGGCCACTGAGGTCCCCTGCGGGCTCCTGCCCACCTCCCACGGTTCTGAGGCACCAGGGCAAGCTTCGCAAATCACACACTGCCCCTTCCTAAGCCTCACCCAGAGAAGAAACCACCCCGGCATCCCATGATCTTGCCCCACTATCTCACAAGCCTTTCATTTGTGCTGTGCTGAGCATATCAGTGGGAAGTGGGGATAGAGAGTGGGCACTGCTGGTGGAATGGGATGTTAGAACAATCCAGAAGGAAGGGATTTTGACATGATGTGTCAAAAAGCCTTAGAGTGTACATTCTCTTTGACCCAGCAATTCCATCTCTTAGAAAATGCTCCAAGGAGGGGCGCCTGGGTGGCTCAGTCGGTTAAGCGGCCGACTTCGGCTCAGGTCATGATCTCGCGGTCCGTGGGTTCGAGCCCCGCGTCGGGCTCTGTGCTGACAGCTCGGAGCCTGGAGCCTGTTTCAGATTCTGTGTCCCCCTCTCTCTGACCCTCCCCCGTTCATGCTCTGTCTCTCTCTGTCTCAAAAATAAATAAACGTTAAAAAAAAAAAATGTAAGAAAATGCTCCAAGGAGGGGCACCTGTGTGGTCAGTCAGTTAAGCCTCAGGTCATGTTCTCACTGTTCCAGCCCCGCACTGGGCTCCATGCTGACAGCTCAGAGCCTGGATCCTGCTTCAGATTCTGTGTCTCCCTCTCTCTCTGCCCCTACCCCACTTGTGCTCTCTCTCTCTCTCTCTCTCTCAAAAATAAACATTGAAAAAAAGCTTATAAAAAAAGTTAAAAAAAAAAAAAAAAAAGATGGGGCGCCTGGGTGGCTCAGTGGGTTAAGCGTCCGACTTCAGCTCAGGTCATGATCTCACAGTTTGTGAGTTCGAGCCCCGCGTAGGGCTCTGTGCTGACAGCTCAGAGCCTGGACCCTGCTTTGGATTCTGTGTCTCCCTCTCTCTCTGCTCCTTCCCCACTCACTCTCTGTCTCTCTCTCTCTCTCAAAAATAAATATTTTAAAAAATTTAAAAAAAAAAAGACACTGCTCCAAGGAAACACTGGACAAGTGTGTAAAACTGTATAAAAATGGGGCACCTGTGTGGCTCAGTTGGTTAAGCGTCCGACTTCGGCTCAAGTCACCATCTCACAGTTCGTGGGTTCGAGCCCTGTGCTGACCTCTATGCTGCCGGCTCAGAGCCTGGAACCTGCTTTGGATTCTGTGTCTCCCTCTCTCTCTGCCCCTCCCCTGCTCGTGCTCATCTCTGTCCCTCAAAAATACACGTTAAAAATTTTTTTTTAAATAAAAATAAAAAAAACTACAAAAATGTCCATCCCAGCTTTGTTGATAATGGCAAACCCATCCTAAAACCACAGTCATAAAGGATTGGTCACATAGTAGCCTTCTGATGCAGTCATTGAAAATCAGATTCTGCAATATGGGGTGGGCGGAGTCATATACAAATACATTTTCATTCCAAAAAAATTTTCAGATAATAGAGGTAGAGCACCCGCCCCCCACCGAATCCTAACCCAATCCCATTCCTCTCCTCAAAGTACTCATTATTAGCAGTTTAGCATGTATCCTCCCTCTCAGGCTGTTATTTTGAAGAATTGTATTTAATGTAAACAAATAAATAACTCAGGTTATGCAAATTTGTAACTAGAGATGTGTGTATGCAAAGAGAAAAGTCTTGCTGATTATACATCAAAATGTCAACAGTATTCAACCCGAAACAGTGGGACTCTATGTGATTTTTACTTCCTTCTGCAGGAGCTAGGGTATTTTCTACATGAACCGAAAAGAAACAGTGCTATTTTAACGTTTATTTATTTTTGAGACAGAGAGAGACAGAGCATGAATGGGGGAGGGTCAGAGAGAGGGAGACACAGAATCCGAAACAGGCTTCAGGCTCTGAGCTGTCAGCACAGAGCCCAACGCGGGGCTCGAACTCACGGACCGCGAGATCATGACCTGAGCCAAAGTCGGCCGCTTAACCTCCTGAGCCACCCAGGTGCCCCAAAACAATGCTATTTTAAAATGCAGTAAGGGGAGCCTGGGCAGCTCAGTTGGTTGTGTGTCTGACTCCTGATTTCGGCTCAGGTCATGATCTCACAGTTGTGAGATTGAGCCTCATGCCAGGCTCTGTGCTGACAGCATAGAGCCTGCTTGGGATTCTCTCTCTCCCTCTGTTCCCCCTCAAAAAATCTGCTCAAAAAATATATATATAGTAAAACACAAGGAATTGAAAACATTGGCCGCCTCTGAGGAGTGAGAGAGACTATTCATCAGGCACTCTTTTACATCTTTTGAATTTTGCACCTTGGGCACGGATTACCCGTTCAAAAAGTGAATAAAATTTTTAAAAATTTAATATGGCAATAAAATAAAATGAGGGGGCTGGTGGAGAAGACCTCTAAAGGGCAGCATGCCCTGATATTCTGGGAATCTGTAAAATCCTTCAAGCTGTCGTTATAGCTTCTGAATCTGCTCAGGTTTCACTCCAATAGGTGCTAGTCTCTTTCTGTCTCACCAGGCAAGGAATTAGGGCCTATAACCTGGAAGAAATGAGGTAGGGTCTAAAATAAACCAGGCTGCCAGCCAGAAATAACTTTGTAATAATTTACAGCATAGCAACAGTAATGGCTCGGTTGAGCCCGTTCTCATACTTTTTCAAAGTATTTTTCATCTCCCTTTAGTTCTCCAAATTTTTCTTGAGGCTACCCGCTGCCATCAGGTTCCTGGGCAGGAAAAGAGGGGGCTGAAGACCTAACGGGCCATTGTTTGAAGTCAGCCCGAAAGATCCATATTTGCCAGGGCTGGATGTTGGGTCTCAGACAAGAGTCCCCTCTCCCTCCTTCCCTGGGCCCATCAGCTCCATCTGCCCCCAGCTCCTGTCTCCTATCTCCTGCCTCAGGCTCCTAATTTATAAAAGGAGGGTAATCAGCCTTGCCCCAGAGACTGGCAATGGGACGTGGGTGATGGTTGATAGACTGTAGGCAAGTGACTGGGTCCCCCAAGCTGGAGCAGCTTCCAGACAGCCACAGGGCAGGAGGATGTAGATGGCAGGATGGGGGCTCTCTGAGGCCTGGCATAACCACTATTTATCAACGGATGACAGACATTTTTAATTGACCATGTTATGAGAGGTACAGGAGATGATGAGTATCTGTGTATGAGGACACAGGCAGCCCGCCCAGCCTAGAACATGCTCCATGGGGTATTAATTCCCTCCCCTGGAAAGCCTCCTCCCCGGATCCCCTCCAGACCTACTGGTCCCCCTTCTTCCTCTGAGCTGCCCTATGCTTCTCCCATACATACATCTCCCAGTACTGTAATCGGGTGCCTGTTTCGCACACCATCTCACCAGACCGAATTCCTTGAGGGCAAGATTTGTATCCAAGTCATTTCCATATGTCACATAGTAGGTCCTCAGAAACTACTTCCTGAATAAACAAGTAGATGCAATTTTTGGACCCATGATCCTTGCAAAGGCTCACCAGGCTGTCTCTCACTCCTGGCACCGAGGCTGCCCCAAGACCAGAGCTCCCTGCCCAAACTCACTCCAAACCTGACCCAGAGGAGGCAGGAGCAGAGAGATGTGGGGGGTACATGGTGTGGTGAAGAGTGGGCTGGGCTGTGGTCCTGGCCATCAGAGCCTTAACCGCCCTGGACTCAGCTCCTTCATCTATACATGATCACTAGATCAGATCAGGAGTGGGAAACTCACATACCCGTCGAGAGGGAATCAAAGAGTGGAAAAGACCGTAGCTGGGTAGCAGGCATGTCCCTTACCAGCTGGTCATTGTCAATTGATACAAGGCTGTGGGTCAAGTGTGGCGAGATTTTATTTTTCAAGACAGCCAGAAATCAAGGTGGTTTTTTTTTTTAATTTTTCTCATCTTTATTTATTTTTGAGAGAGAGACAGAGTGTGAGCAGGGGAGGAGCAGAGAGAGAGGGAGACACAGAATCCGAAGCAGGCTCCAGGCCCTGAGCTGTCAGCACAGGACAGGAACCCAGGGCTGGAACCCAGGGATGGAACCCAGGAACCGTGAGATGGTGACCTGAGCCGAAGTCAGACGCCCAACCGACTGAGCCACCCAGGAGCCCCCAGAAATCAAGATTTTTATATGAAGTCTCCTGAACAGGTCAACCACAAATCCATAGACCCTATTTGCAGCCTGGAGGCCACCAGTATGGGATCCAAATGCCCTCACCTCCTTTCCAACTTCCAGCTCTTAAATTCTCTGCATTTCAAGAAAGTGGCCTGAATACTTGTGTTTCTGGAGTAACCTTGAAGGGCAAGACCCAAAGTCCAGGCCTCATTCTGGCCACCAGGCCTCTGGCAACTGCCATCCTGACCCCCAAATTGCTACCTTATGCAAATGTGTCCCCTGTCGGCCACCAACTGCCCCCCCCCCCCAGTGCCCCACCGCCACCACAGCGGGCAGAGATGGGGGAGGAGGAGCCAAGGGCCACCTGTCCTGGGGTGGGCCAGAGTCAGCCCCTCACTTCCTGACCTTCAAAGCGCCTCTTCTGGGCGCAGACCTAGGCCCTGCGGCGGGCTGGGGGGGTAAAGAGCGGGGGGGGATGCGAACCTGCCACCTCACCTTGCCCCTCACGGGCGGGGCCCACCGGTGATACCGTCTCACCTAATAAATTCCTGTCAGAGAAGCTGTCAGGGCCTGGGAAATAAATAATGATATTTAACATTTTGTAATAACAACAATTAACCAGTAAATAATGTCCTTTAAACTGCAAACGCCGGAGTAAATTAATTCTTCTAATGAGCTGTCAGGCACGGAGGGAAAAAAAGTACCCGTTTCCTTTGGTGCCACGCGGCTGCCGTGTGAGCAGCGGGGGAAGCTCACCTCCGCCCCGGGAGCTCATTACCGGGAAGCACGCGGCGCGGGTTTCCCGGGGAATCGGCGGCCCCGCCCGCCCCCACGTGGCGCCGCGCCGCCGCCCGTCCTCTCCGCACCCCGCGCCCCGGGCCCGGCCGCTCCGCGCCGCGCACCGCCAGGTGCCTGTTGCGAACGAGCCCGCGCCGCGCGGCCAGCATTTCAATTAGAGCCGCCCGGCTCCCTCGCCTTCCCTCGCCTGGGCCCCTGGGCCGCGCTCAGCCTCGAGGTGGCTGGGGGCAGGAGCCGGGGACAGGGGAGGGAGAGAAGCCGGCCGGCGTGCGGCCCCAGTCCTTGCTGCGTGACCTTGGAGAGCTTCCCTGCCCTCTCTGGGCGGGGATGTCGTAAATGGAAATGTGAAGCTAATCAAACCAGATGTGATTACTTCTGAGCTCCCCAGAAGCCCGTGACCGTAAAAAGACACCTAAGAGTAAGGCAGCTCTTTATGTACTGATTCGGAGTAATCTCCAAGATATATTGTCAGGTGACAAAAGCAAGGCACAAAACAGTGAGCAGAGTGTGCTACATCTTGTGTATTAAAAATAGGACTAAAGAAAGAGAATATGGGTCCCTATTTGCTTGTATATGTCTAGACAGGAAACACATAATGTGTGCTTGCCTCCGGGGAGGGCAACTGGGAGACTGGGGGGGAGCGGGTTGGGGAGAGGCTTTTCACTGACTAGGCTTCTGTCCCCTTATTTTCTGAACCATGTGCAGCTATTAGCTGTGCAAAAAAAAAAAAAAAAAGACAAAGCCACACACAGCAGAGGTCATCTTGTCTCTCAGTAGCTTTCAGGAAGTGGGAGCCACAGGGGGACGGCTGAACTGAGACCCTGCCTGAAGCCCCTCCGGAGAGGGGGCACTGCTAACCCAAGCTAATGAGTCAGGAAGTCCTTGCCAGTGTCTAATCCCCTTCTCTCCTGCTACAGTTTGAGTGCCTTTCCAGGTTCTGTATTTGGCGGGTGGAAGGGCTGATGGTTTTATGCAGGACAGGGGACAGGGGGTGACAGGGGGGCAGCCGCTGTCTGGCAAAGAGAGACGGCAGGCGATCACCGCCCTCTGCAGCCACATAGGCCTGGATTTGAGTCTGCTTTTGTCACTTGCTAGCTGTGTGGTGTTGTGTGTCACCCTCTATTGCTAGGCTGCAGAATCCAGCCGTCCCTGCCCCCCTCAGGGAGGACAGAAGGTGCTGAACCTGATGCGCAGGGAGCCAGGCCCAGGGCTTGATGGAACCACCTGGGGCGGGGCGGGGGGAAAGGGCTGCTGCTGTGGGGCTGGGGGTGGGAGAAGGACGGAAACGGAGAGCTCCCAGGCCCCCTTCTCCGTCTGACCAGCTCCATTTTCATCTGCTGGTATCCTCGCCTTCCTCGTAAGGTGTCTCCCCACTAGAGAGGTTCTTAGCTAAAATATATTTGGAAAGCCCTGACCTCGGCCATTTAGAACACACTGCTGCCCGTCCCGGGCCCAGCTCCTCACCACCTAGATACATTAACAGGACTGAGGGAGGGAAGGGGAGAGGTGTGGTGTGGGAAGGTGGCCAGCTTGGCCTCCTGACCCTCCCGTCTCTTCAGCAGCCTCAACTCAGGGACCTAGAACATCGGGGTGGAAGTTCAGGGAACGGTTGCTGATTGTGAGAATTCCTGAGACAGTCTCCCTTGGGCATCTCTGGCATCAGCTTTAAGACCGTGTTGGTGGCTAAGGCGTGAGGAAGGGAGTCTAACAGATCTGGGTTCAAATCCAGACTCCATCACTTATAAGCTGTGTGACTCTGGACAAGTTGCTTAACTCTCTGAGCTTTGGTTTCCTCTTCTACAAAACGTGGAGAATGGCTCCCCATCTCTTGGGGCTGTTGGGAGAGTTAAGATGTCGTGTAAAATACTTGGCATAGTGCCTGGACATAAAGTGAGCACCCGGTAAATGGCTGTATCTGTTCTGGGGAGCTTTTTTGCTGCGCTGCTAGAACAGATTCCATCTCCAGGATCAAGAAGGGCCGTTGTCCTGCTGCCTGAGGTAGGCAGACCACCGCTACAGCTCTCCGATTTGGGAGGCAGCCCAGAAAGGCCTCCAGGCTTGGTTTTTGCAGAGGGCAGCGGAAAAATCGGAGCTGAAGCCAGCAAAACAAGGATCCCAGCAGCGGGTCTGAGTCAGCTCCTCTTGGGTCTGGGGGTTCAAGAGCCTTCCTCAAGGTCACACGGCCTCCTAAGCGTCCTGTCCTCCCTGTGACTGCCTCCCTGGCCTGGGTCCTCTGAGGGCCAGCCCGGGCACCTGTGTACCTGGAACACCAGCTGGGAGGGTGGGGTGTTCCAGTGCGCAGAGGAAGCTGGGTCTCAGCCACGCGGAAATTAAAACCAGCTTGCCCAGTGCTGAGTTACCATGTCGCCTGAAATCAGATTGATTTCTTGGGCTTGTTGTGACGGCAGTGTTACAATTGATTCGTCTGGATGGCAGTGAGTTTATCTATTTGGAGCTGTCTGTCATTGATCTGAATAAGCTTCTAAAATAGCCCAAATACCTGGTGAGGGCGAGGTCACCACCAAGCGCGGCTCAATATTAATTATAATAATGAACAGGCATGAGGAGGGTTGGTTCATTGCCTGCCCCGCAGGGCTGGCCTCTGTGAGGTTTGGTGTTTAATATTCATTCCTCCATGCAAAGAGCTAGTGGACAGTCCTAAACTGAGGCAAATCCGCATGGGAGGTGGGGCCGTTCTCTGCTTCCATGGGACCGAGAAGGAACTGGGGTTACTGAAACAAGACTTGAAACAAGTCAAGAAGGACTTCCCAATGGCTAAACGTGGATGGAGAGAGCCTATCGTTCACTTATGAGCCAGGACAAGTTGTTTCTTTCTGCGTCTGTTTCCTCCATAAAATGGGGATTATAATATTTGCTTCTCAGAGCTTCTGTTCCCTCTGCCTCTGGCTGAAAAAATAAGACAAAACAAAACACCGGAAGCCTCTTCTGGTTCAGGGAGAAGCAGAAAGGTCCTACTTTAGGTTAAAAAAAAAACCACCTGCCTTGCTCAGCCTGGGCACGGAGTAAGCATTCAATCGATGGAGTTGCTATTATCATAATTATTGATTCAATGAATATTTATTGAGCGCCTGCTACCTGCTTGGCCTTGAGGAAAAACTAGTGCACAAGCCATTATCCCCTGCCTTTAAGGAGACGAAACCTGGGTTACTATGGGAATCAGGACGTCCCCCTTGCTATAGGCTCTCAGGAACAAGGGAGAGCCCTGTGTCTCGGAGACAGCTTAGAAGTTGCTCCCGGAGGCAGGTGGATGAACATGAAGACCTCGTGGGGGTGGCGGCAGGTCCCAAGCAGTGTTACCCAGCAGAAGACAACTCTGTTAAAGATCAGTCAACGAGAGCCCCTCCAAAAAAGCATTCTTCCAGAAACAAGAGGATCCTCCACTCTAAGGATCTAGAGGAAATGTGATCAGACTTGGGGTTCAGGTCTGCACGAAGCAAAGAATAACAAGCTGCCATTAGCTGACATGCAGCAAGGAGCATGGGGGTTTAATCAACATAAGGACTTCCTGGCGGAGGTTTGGAGAGCAGTGAAGGAGACCCAGGATGGAGAGACTTCCAGGCCCGTCTGGGAGCCCGGTCTGCTGTCTTCCCGGAGACATCCCTTCCTCTGTTCCTGCAAAGCTCTCCTCTCTCCTCCAGCTTGCGGCTGGCAGGGACCCCCATGGCCAGCCTTAAGAGAAACATCAGAAGAAAGTTAATAGCGAAGCGCTCTGGCGGATCTAATTGATTTTTTTTCCTATTGGTTCCCTAATATAGGCAACACTGTTCCTGCCGCTTTTCTGGGCTGGAGATTATGTCATAAATAAAGAGATTTGCTCCCTATTTCCATGTGCTTATCTTTAATAAGTTAAGAACTCAACAAGCTTTAGGAGGACTTGAAATAAGCAAGGGATCCGGTGGTGGCTTCGGCTATGGCGGCGGCCGTGGCAGCCACAGCTTTATTTCAGTAGAGGGGGAGGCAGGTGGCTGAGGCTGGTGGGGGGAGAATTTGCATTCTTTGGGCTGCACTGGATCGAGGCTCAGCTGGGAGAAGACAGTGGGGGAGGAAATTCGTGGTGGCAGATGTGGCAAAATGGATGGACAGGACCCATGAGGCTTGGGTTACCATGGCAGTTAAGAGTCAGGTAGCCTGAGTTCAAATCCCAGTCCCATCATTGCTTACTAGCTGTGTGGGCTTGGGCTGTGTTACTTAGCCTCTCTGTCTCTCCTCATTTTTTTTCATGTGTATTTAGTTTTGAGGGGGATGGGAGGGGCAGAGAGAAAGGGAGAGAGAGAATCCCAAGCAGGCTCCATGCCGTCAGCACAGAGCTTGATGCGGGGCTCGAACTCACGCACTGTGAGATCATGACCTGGGCCAAAACCAAGAATCGGACGCTTAACCGACAGAGCCACCCAAGCACCCCTCTTTCCTCGTTTTAAACAAATATGGATAATAACGCCTATCTCATAGGTTGCTGTGGGGCTCAACAACATGCAAAGAGCTTAGCACAGAGCCTGGCGTGGGGAGTACGTAGAACATGTTAGCCAGTATGTGGTTATTAAGACATCACCTAACTCCATTGACCTTAACTGCTGCTACCAGGACCTCTGCCATGTGCCAAGCCTTGGCCTGGGCTTCACAGATGAGTGAGACTCTGCCTGGCCCTGACTTCAAAGACCACCAGTCCAGCTGGGGCCCCAGCGCCTATGGCTGGCATGAGCTGAGTATTCATATTGAAGGAATCCAGACAGCGGTGACCTCTCCCGGGGAGACTGCCATCCTTATGCCCCTGTCTTAAGGCTCACCCACTCTCCAGTTCTGGACACGCCACGGATTAACTCTCACTTCCTTAAAGCTGACAGTGGACAGAAGCTGTGTGGCAGGTGCAGAAACAGCCCCACTCAAGACTGAGCCCCGTTGCCACCATCCACTGCACACTTAACATGTGCCAGGCTGTAAGGACTAAGATTTGAACCCAGGCCCACTGACTTCCCCCGCTCTAAGCACTGTCCTCTACTCTTCACTCTGTGCTTACAGTCACAAGCATTAACGAAGCACATATAATGTGCAAAAACCCTAGGCTAAAGGGATAGAAAAATGAATAAAACAACCATTTATTGAGTGCCTGCTCTATGCCAAGGCTTCCTACAGGATATCTTACGGAATAATTTTCCGAAAGGCAAGTGGCATGGTTTTCCTTTAGTAAATAAGGAAGCGGAGGCCCAGAGAGGCTCAGAAATTTGCCCAAGACAAGCGTAAGTCTGGGATCACTTTGAACACGGACCTGACTTCCAAGCCTGAGCATTTACACCCCTCAGCCTCCTGATGAGCAGTGTCTCCCTTTCCAGTGGGTCTTGCTCTTGCGGACCACTAACATGGCTTCAGAGTAACCAGCAGCCATCCCAGCTTACCCCAAAACACCCGCATGCGCCTACCTCCACCCTTCCCCACTCACAGCAACATCCCCCCACTCGCTCACGGAAGACAGGCCCAATAGCATTAAGCCAATCTGTTGCTTATCCTATAAGTCAAGAAACAAGGCTCCTTAGTACCTCCACTCCTTCCCTGATGGGGAAGCCAAGGCTCAAACACATGCCAGGTGTTGGTCAGACCCTCCGAACCAGTGGGGCTGAGACCAGAACCTCTCCTACCTGCACTTCCCAGCGGTCCACAGAGCCAAGTCAGTGATCCCAAGATGCTCTTCAGCAACCCCATCAATCTCCGTAGCCCGTCTGAGTCAGACTATATGAAGTTCTCCCTTCATGGGCAATTTTGGAGGGGCTCAGTGTCCGTGTAGGGACAAGACCAAGAAACTGTTTTTACCCCTCTCTGCAAAGGGGCTCAAAGAGGAATCCTCCTCCCTCCCATAGGTCTTGGGTGACCCTTGCCCAGTAGGAGATGGGTTCCCTCTTGGACCCCCATTTTGTATTCACCCTCTCTCCTCCAGGCCATTGTCTGGCCCCACAGATTCTGTTGCTTTAAGGATTGGTGACCTCACAGTCAGTTGCCATAGAGACCATTGTGATGTCACAAGCAGAGGACAAGTAGTTCAAGGAGGAGTGGAGGGTAGAAATGCACAGCTAGAATTGAGGGACATTTGGGGTTTCTGTCCTATTTTCATGCCCAGAAAAAGAAGTGTCTGGAGGTAGATTCTGATATCTGGGGGAGACCTGACCACATTTCTCTGTGTTCTCCTGAGCCTAAGAGGCCTCTGAGACCCAAAAGAAGAGTCAATGAAAACAAACATCAGAAATACTCCCTACCTTGGGGTGGTAAGAAGTGGGCTACTTTTGTAGCAGAAAGGAATGAGATTAGATGTCAGGAGAAGCCATGTGGCTGCAAGATCCCCATGGAGGAGATGATGTTGCCTTGCCTTAGGAGGCTTGAACCATGGGAGACAGCCTCTAGGGCCTTTATTATCCTGATTAAGCACCTTATAGAGATAAACATGCCGCAGGACAGTGAGTTGAGACTCTATCTCCCCTCCCTGGTCTGGGAGCTCCTTGAGAGCTCTGCCTGTCCATATTCCCCTCAGGTCCTGGCACAAAAAATGTTCCCTTATTCAGTAAACAATGAGTGAGCAGGTGATGAACAAATTGGGTAGGTGGCTGGGTAGGATGAGGGAATACACAGACAGATGAATGGATGGACACACGGGCAGGTTGGGAGCCCTGAGCTTTGGAGCTTTGGAGCCCTACACCCATCCCTGCTTCTCTAGCTGCATCCCACCACATACTTCTCTGTGATCCAGCCACAGTAATCATCTCTTAGTCCTGCCAACTCCAGGACTTTGCACATGCTGTTCTCTCTGCATGGAATGTACTTCCTTTGCCTCTTCAAGTAACACCCACTCATCCTGTGGCTTTCCACTCAATCACCACCTCCTCAAGGTGGTCTTCCCTGACCGGGTCAACCCCCAGTGTGGGCCTCCATAGCCCCGTGAACCTCCCCTGAGCACCTGATATGTCACAGTTTATATTTAGTCAGGTGGTTCTGCGTATGGTCTCTCATTCTAGACTGTGAGCTCCGAGCCCGCAGGGCTAGTGACTGTTTTCACTCACCTTTGTGTCCCCAGCACTTAGGACAGTGGATACTTAATAAATATTTGTCTAATGAATAAGTTAATAAGTGACCAGCCCTGCCCTTGCCTATTCCAAGCAGCCTACCCTCTCCGGACTGCATCAGGAGAGAGAATCTAGGTACAGGCCCCCTGCAGGTGAACCCAGGACAGAGCCCACAGATTCAGGGAGCCTGAGGTCCCTCCCACACCTGCCCCTGCAAAGGCCCACCAGCACCTGTGCGTTTCTGCTCTGCCTTGTTAGTATATCTTGGTTTCACCATGAACTACCTGCAAATCACTCAGCCTCTTAGGGCCTCAGTGTCCTCATCTGTACAATGGGGACAATAACATACCTACCTCATAGGACCTACCCCAATTCCATGCCCAGTGATAGTAAATAATAAATGGTGCTAGTATTCTTATTCTTAGAGGTCAGGAATAGCCCATCGGATTCAGGGGCCAACTGAGAATATACTAATGTTTTATGAATCTGCTTTAAATGCATGTGACAGTCCTTCTTTATTTATTTTTAAGATTTTATTTTTCAGTCATCTCTACACTCAACGTGGGGCTTGAGCTTATAATTCCGAGATCAAGAGTCACATGCCCTACCACCCGAGCCAGCCAGGTGCCCCTATGTGGCAATCTAATTCCAAAGCTTCATGCCTGGGTTTGCTCAAAGGGGAAAACTCAATTATCATCTCACATTATTCAAAGCAACCCCCCAGTCTTGTCTCAGTCATGAAAAGGATATGGAGTATTCTTTTGCCCCCAGCCATGGCTTGACCCAGAGTGAGTGCTGTTTGGGACAGGGGTGTGAGGTCAGTGTGGCTGGGATACTTGTTCATGTTTCCCCCACCCTCATTCTGCCCTAGTTCTCAGAAGTGGATGGAGTTGGCCAGGGTTCTGTAGGGGAGAGGGGCTCTCCCTGACAGAAGGAGGACCACCTTCTGGTCAGTGGCACCTCCTCCTTGCTTGTCCTATGCATAAATACTCTCACATCTACTGACCAAGGTTCCAGGGTAGACCACCCAGGCAAGAAGTCACTTGGGCATCCTAACTGGTTCCATATAGGAAAGAACCAAGACCCCTTTGGGGACGCCTGGGAAGCTTTGCTCTTCCCACCCCCATCCTCCAGCTCACTGTAGCTTTCTGAGGCCCAGCTGCCAGGGGCAGCCTCAGGATACACAAAAGGCTTTCTCCCCCTTTCTCAGGGGCTCACCTTACAGGTGACCCACTCCCTCATCACATGGCCGTCATCCTGGTACCAGGCCCCCAGTCCCAGAGCCACACCACCATTAACCCAGTGTCTCTGGACAGATGTATTTTATGTAAGTTCAAGCACTAGAAATATTGAGTTCAGGGAATTTTATTTCTAGAGCCCTCTATATTTCTCTGGGATTATCACCTGTCTTTGTTCCCTCCCTCTCCGAGTTATTATCTTTGGACCCTTTCCAAGCCAAACCATCTTGATTGCTCGGGGAGAAGACTGCCAGCACCCTCCCCTGGTAACTCTGGGTCTGGTGAGAGTGACCTCGAGGGACCCTTTCTTCTTCCTTCAGTATAACTCTGCAGGTGGCCACACTGCTCAGGCAGCCTTGGCCTTTGGGAGCTGGCTTCACCAAGGGACTCTCCAAAGTGCCAAGGAACGTGGCGGTGGGTGGTCCAAGTGGAGGCCTCATTCTCCCCAAGTTAGGGAGGGCTAGGCTCAGGGTGAGCCTCAGGGTACAGAGGGGAGGGAGAAGGCCAGATGTTCTCTTTTCTACACCGTGCCAACCTCGCCTGACACCAAATTAATAGCATTCAAATGAGATGCAAAACATTATGCAAATCTAGAGGAGAAGGCTGCTCTCACCGGGCCTTTGGGCTGTTGGAGGGCCAACACCTTGAGCCCTTTCCTGCAAGACCCCACGGGCTCCCTTCAACTTCAACCCTCATACGGTCAGCAGCAGCTGGTGTGGAGTTTCCAGTGAGACTTGAGTGACCCTCTCAAGGTCCTCTGATCCTTGTGCCTACCCTGGTCTCACCTCCCAAGCACTCCGGGCCTCTTCTGTTCTGAAATGGTGCAGAGGCAGCTCCGGAACTTGGCATAACCTCCCTCTGGATGCCAGGATTCTGGATCCCCACTCATTAGCAGTATATGCAAAATAGATGCAGGGGTTTTTTGCATCTATTTAATTGTCCATTAAAATGGCCCCACGCCCATCACCTCTGCACAGGCCCAGGCTTCCAAATTGCCAACCCCTGCTGCCTGCAAGCACCATGTGGTTCCTGCGCCTGGTAATTGCCGTGGTGTTTGTTGAGCTGTATTTGCATTTGATTGTCATTTAACTTTCCATCTTTCTCCTTCAATCAAACTCGGGATTGGGCTTTTGCAATTGATTATTCATTTTATTTTCAGCCCCTTGGTGGGTTTTCAAAGAGTTTCCTTTATTAGTGCCACAAACTTGAACCTTGGGACTTCTCCTGTCACACAGAGGGGGAGGGCTTCCTCCCACCCATCGCAGGGCTCCTCCGTGAAAATAACCTAGCCAACATTGTGGATTTTAAGTCCTATTCCCAGTCTCTCTGTCCCAGCACCTGCCTCATTTCTGCCCAGCCAGTGGCATTAAACATTTATGGAGCTGTGGAGGATCAAAGGCCTTGGCTGGGGGTGGGCAGGCTGGAGGCCTTGGTTTAGAGATGGAAAGCAGCTCGCATCAAACCACTTTATGCTGCTGTCTCCATCCACCCTGGGCTCTTGCTACCAGCTGGTGTGGTCCTGCTCCTGGAGTGGGAGGAAATGCCCAGGAACCAGGACTCCCCATTTACCAGGGTAGGATTCTCCTTCTACCCCTAAATTCAAAGAATTGACTTTGGATACTCCTTGAAGCCTGGCCAGAGCATGGTATCCCACAATGTTCAAGATCCTGCCAGGTCTGGGAGCCCCCTCCGAGAAGTGGGTGGAGGCGAGCAGGCAGATCTGTGCCCCTGGGAATCTCTGCAGCCTCTTGCCCCTGTTTCTCTGAAGCCCCCAAACCCCCTTGGCTCCACAGAAGACGTTCCTCTGCCTTGAAAGCTATCTTGGAGGAGACTAATTTTCTTCTCCTCTCACTCAGAAAGCAAGTGTCATCCATTTGAAGGGAGAGACTTCAGAATAAGTCACCAGTGTGCCTGTGATCCTGCAAATTGATGGGCTGTGTGGAAGTGGGGAAGTGAAGCTGGCTTCTCCGGGGATGTGGGCTGGATGTCTGGCACTGTCTGGGCAGAGGCTGCAAAGGTCCTTGGGATTAGAGAGCCCCTCTTCCCTCTCTCTGGTCCTCAGTCTTAACATAGCCATTGTAACTCAGACCCCACCCTCCAGCCTTCTGAATCAGCAGTGAGCCCCTCTCAGTTACTACCACTTGCTATAGTGCTTGAAAACCCACCTTAATGGGGCGCCTGGGTGGCTCAGTCGGTTAAGCGTCCTACTTCAGCTCAGGTCACGATCTCGTGGTCTG
Source organism: Panthera pardus (assembly GCF_024362965.1). NCBI lineage: Eukaryota > Metazoa > Chordata > Mammalia > Carnivora > Felidae > Panthera > Panthera pardus. The sequence goes on from NW_026526876.1 coordinate 57,919,295, forward strand.
TGAGTTCGAGCCCTGCGTCGGGCTCTGGGCTGATGGCTCAGAGCCTGGAGCCTGCTTCCAGTTCTGTGTCTCCCTCTCTCTCTGCCCCTCCCCTGTTCATGCTCTGTCTCTCTCTGTCCCAAAAATAAATAAACGTAAAAAAAAAAATTAAAAAAAAAAGAAAATCCACCTTAATAATTCTAGACTCCCTTGTTCGGGTGCAGATACCTTTGTGATGGGGTAAACCCTTCAGTATAGCAACCAAGGATGTCCTGCAGCTCAGGTGACCACAAAGCCTGGCCTCAGGCCTGCTCCCACCCTTCCTCTCACATCTCTGCAAGGACTTACTGCTCCCCCAGAGCCAGTCTTCTCACTGACCCCAAACTATCTTGCATTTTCTACCACACTGCCTCTACCTACACCACTCCCTCAACTTTGGCTGTCCTCCCTCTTCCTCTCCACTGACGGAAACCTAAAACTTATTTAAGACCTGTTTTCACCATCAACCGATGAATGGATCAAGAAATTGTGGTTTATATACACAATGGAATACTACTTGGCAATGAGAAAGAATGAAACATGGCCTTTTGTAGCAATGTGGATGGAACTGGAGAGTGTTATGCTAAGTGAACTAAGTCAAGCAGAGAAAGACAGATACCATATGTTTTCACTCTTATGTGGATCCTGAGCAGAAGACCATGGGAGAGGGGGAGGGGGGGAAAAAGAGAGAGAGGGAGGCAAACCATAAGAGACTCTTAAAAACTGAGAATAAACTGAGGGTTGATGGGGGGTGGGAGGGAGGGGAAAGTGGGTGATGGGCATTGAGGAGGGCACTTGGGATGAGCACTGGGTGTTGTATGAAAACCAATTTGAAATTTCATATTAAAAAATAATAATAATAAATAAACATTAAAAATTTTTTTAAAAAGACTTGTTTTCAGTCCACCTGCACACTGCCTGAAGCTTGCCATGACCTCCCCTCCCCCAAAAGGAGCACTTGTCCCCTTCTTCACCATCTCACAGCTCATTTGGCACCAATGACCTGCCTTGGGCTTTAGACACTCCTCCCCTCCCACCTCCACCCCTGCAACATCATTTATTCACAAACATCTATTAAGCAACTACTGTGTTCCAGGAGCTGAGCTTGGTTGAGAATGGAGGAGACAGATATGTTCTGTGCCTTCAGAGAGCTGACAACTAATGGGGAAAACAGACAATTAAGCGATTACATAGACTAGGGTCATCTGAGTGCAAAGGGCCAGGTGGAGGGCACAGAGAGTGAGAGAAATGAGACAAGTGAAGGGAGCCCTGCAAGTCTCCAGGCTGCCACTTTCAAACGTGTGTATGACTTAAGTACACTATAAGCCTGCAGCATAGAGCTGCAGAATATCCCTTAGGGCATCTTATGGTCCTCAATTTGTGGGTGATGCTGAGCTCTGGGCAAAATGAGTCCCTTGGAGGGCATAGACAGGATGCTCGATAAAAACTCCACTGCTTCCCAGTCTGGCCCAGCCTCCACTTCAACCTAACTGGGAACCCATTGCACAGAGGCCACGTTGACCATCTTTAGGAGGGAGAGACAACCCTGGAGCATTATTCTTCCCATCATGCAGTACATACCCATCCTCTGAGCTCAGGGCAGAGTGCTGCATTCTGGGACTTGGAGTGTTCATTGGACCCCCTCCTGAATGCCTACCTTAGTTTAGGAAATAGGGAAGGAGACACAGCAAGTTCCTGGGTGCCTCCACTTACCCTCCTTCTTCTGAGTAGTGCCCAGCCCAGCTGCCAGGAGGTAAGCCTACCACCAGTTTCCAAAACCCCATGAATCATCTGTCATACAAGTTTCATCCCTGGGATTCACCCTCCTTTTCCCAAGCTGCTAAGTCCAGAGAGGCCCAGAAATCAAGGAGGAGGTCAGGAATACCTTTAAAGAGAAAAGGAGGGCTCTCATGCCATTTGCCAGTATATCCCCAAACTTCCTGTGGCCACAGAACCTTCCACCTCCCTCCTCTGCTGACAACCCCTTTTCTCTCCCCTTTCCTGGCTTCCTCTACTTACCTCTGATCCTTTTGTCAACTCCTCCCTTCTGCCAATCTTCTGCTACTGCCCTCTTTCTTCTCAGCTTTTTGAAAGGACGATCCAGCAGTCCTCTCCCAGTGACTCCCTCAGATAATTCCACACACCGTCTGCCTGCTGCCTGGGATTCTTTACGATGGCTCAAGGCAACTCCCCGGAGCCCACGAGAAGAGGATCTGGAGAGAATCTGATGAGCTGAGCTGGAAGACTATGGAGGTAGTAAGGATCAAAAGACTCTCTGAGGAATGAGACTAACGGTAGAAGGCTTGCTGCCTGCTTCTAGGACAAAGTCAGGAAGGGCACTGGTGAAAGCTTTGGGGAAAATCCAAGTTCATGTGAAGAGAACTAATCCAAAAGCTCTCCTTCTCCCTGGGGGTCACAGGGAGTTCAGCCCCCCTCTTCCTCTACAAGGAATATCATCAGTCACTGGGTCATGTCCCATTGTGTCCATTGAGGCTCTTCAAGTGAAGCTATCCATGGAGCCAGAAACCCCTAGGCCTAAACATCAGTCTTAGGGATGACACAGCTATGACTGCCCTTTTTGCTGCCCTATGACTCATTGGAGCTCCTCAGCCCAAGCAGAGCCATGGAAGTTTATTTTTCCATGTCCTTGAATGGTACAACCTCCCTGGCTACTCCCCTGAGCCTCCTTCAAGTCTCTGTCTAAAATAGCCCTATGGAAACGCCCCCACCCCCTATGTCTGTCCTATTTTCTCCACCAGTTCCAGGAACCTGGGTGGGGACAGGCATGAAGGGTCTGCTCACTGGCCATCACTTTGATTTCTCTGGTCCTGTGGATGGTGGGGTAGGTGGGAAGTGGCCAAGGCAGGGTCCTGGAGACCCCGGGCTGCAAGGGGACCCAGGATACTACCTTCAGCTGCCCACAGGTTGGCCCAAGTTGCCTCCTGCCAAGTGAAAAATGTCTTCCCAGGACGCGAGTACCACTGGCTTTTAACTATAATATCAGGATAATTAAGCTTTTCTGTGAGCACAGTTTGCTGCTGATGCAGCTGCCTGGAGCCCTGGCATTTATTGAGCGCAAAGTAATAATTTATTGTCCTTTGTACGCTCAAAAGCCATCTTCATTATCAGCCCAAGACGGAGCTGCTACAAGGGCACACGGGTCTCACCAGCTGCCTCACTCGAGGATGTCTTCCTAGGTCACCCTTGGCGCCCTCAGGTACCAGGATGGGGTGGAGTGAGGTGGAGAGGGGGTTGCTCTCTCATAGAGATTCAGGTGGGAACCCTACCTCCTTGGCAGGCTGCTAATAGGGGAGAGGGTGGCAGGCTTGTCTGGGCGTGGGCAGCGCGGAAGGGAGGGGGCCGTGTGCCCACATTAGCAGGGTAGTTCTTCCCCAGAGCTGGCGGCGGCGCGGGAGCCTGTGCTCCCGCCGCCGGGTCCTCTGCGCCTTTGCTTGAGACTTTACGGTAAACCGCTCCTCCCGCGCCCCCGCCCCCAGCCCCGCGCGGCGATCCCCGGCGCCGACGCCAGGCGCTGGCCGTGGTGCTGATTCTGTCAGGCGCTGGCGGCGGCGGTGGCGGCGGCCCCGCTCCTTCTACCCGGCAAGACCCCGCTCTGTCCCCCGCGCCTACGCCCCGCCGAGCCCCCAGCTTCCCCACCGTAGCTCCGACCCGGGGCGCGGCCGTAACCAGCACCATGCCCTCGGTAGCCCTGCTGCTCCTTCCCTCGCTGCTGGCGCTCCTGGCTCACGGTAAGGGACCCCGGCGTCCGGTGGCAGGACAGGGGCGGGGGCGGGTTCCCGAGGGTGGGAAGAGAGGACCGTACCGCCGCCCAGCTCCGCGCATCTGGCTGCCCAGCGCAAGCACCGCGCTCCGCCGGCTGCGCTGGCCCCCGCGCCGGCCGAGCCGGGCGGGGCACGGGCTCCACCGGCGGGAAGCTGCCGCGGCTCCCGCCATTCGCGCCCGGCCAAGACCTCGCCTTTAATCATCTCCCCGGATCTAATGGGATTTCTCTGCTGCAATTCATCACGCCACCCCCTCCCCGCACACACTCACGCGCTCACCCGCGCGCTACCTCGCCGCTCTCCAGGCGTCTAGCAGCGCCGGGGCGCGTGCAGGAAGGGGGAGAGGGCAAGGGGCGGTGAGTCCCGCTGGTCCTGCCGGCCGCCCGCGGTCCCGCCTCCCCTGCTGCCCGCCAAACTTCGCTCGACTTTGCTGCCCGTTCCGGGGCACCTTACGTCCTCACTGCGGAGGGACGGAGCCGGATGGCGGCCGGACCCCGGGTTGGGACGTCTTTCACCTCCCTCCACCTTGGCGCTGCCGCGCTGGAGTCGGAATCTAGAGTACAATTCCAGGGAGAAACTCGGGGGGCCCGGGGCCCCATATTCGGCTACTCGCTCTGACCTGGGGTCCCGGGCTAGAGACTCTGCCCTCCTCGAAGTCCTTTCTTGCACTCTCCCCCTTGCACACTCCCAGAGGTCTTCCTCCCAGGCCTGCGGTCCTGCTTAGCCCCCGCCCACCCCATGGCCGCAGACTCGTCGCGGAAGGACCGGCACCCCACCCTGCTGTCCCCGGTCCTCCGCTCGCAGTCTGGTCCCCAACTTCATTGGTCCCGGGTGGGAAGGTTGGCCGTGGAGTGAGCAGCAAGGGAGTGTTGGGGAGAAGATGAGAGCTCTGTGCCTAGGGGAAGGAAGGTTTTCAAGTCCCGAGGAGACCTGCCACCCTGCTTAAACAAACATTCATCAAAGCTACGGACGTCCAGGTCTTCCACTGCAGCCGGTTGGCTGGTGGGGTCGCCAGGACCTTGCTTGGAGTTGGGACCCACCGTCCCTCAAAGTATATGGTTCGTAGCCTCTGATATGGAGTGGGGAGAAGGTGGCAGGTTTTAACCTCGTTGCCTCTTTCCAGACCACGTCGGAGGTCAGGGCAGCCGAGCCGGGACCAGGCTGGGCCCCTGGACGCCAGTTTTCTGCTCTCTGCGTCCCCAGCGACGCGGAAGCTGCTCTCTGAGACTCTGGCTTGGGTCACACGGGGTCTGGCGTCCTTGCCCCGCCCCCTGGCTGCCCACGCCTGGCCCTCCCTTGGCGCCGGGAACTAAGAACCTAGTGTTCATGTTGGGGGGGGGGGGGGAGGAGGAGGGAGTCCTGAAAACCCCACCCTGCCAGGGGCAGTGAGAGGAGGGGAGAAGCCTGCATCCTGGCCCGGCCATCCGAGGATGTCCTGGGAGTTGGGAACCTGTCTTGGTTGGTGTCTGGACACATCTTGCTCTGGACATCTCCCCTGGGGCTTAGTGCCTTTGTCTGAAGCTTGGTGTGTGGGTGTGTGGGTCTGAGTGTGAACGTGTGAATCAGGGCCCGGTGTGTCAGAAATGGCGGGCCCATGAATGTCTGCACCTCAGGAGGTCTGGACGTTGGGTGAGGGTTCAGCAGTGAGTGGGTGTGAGGAGTGTGTGAGGCCGCTAGTGTTTGGTGCTGCCTCTGCCAGAGAGCTCCCTGCAGGGCTGGAGTGAGACTGCGGGTCTCCAGGAGGATGGCTGGTGTGGCTGAGAGTTGGGGGATCCCACTGAGGGTATGGGTGCAAGTGTTGGGAGGAATCTGTCCACTCTGTGGCCGCAAGTCTGTGTGCCCCTGGCCAGGGTCCTTTCCTGACCCACCTGGACCTCTCCAATGCCCGTGGGGCCATCTGCCCAAGGAGTATGCGGGGTAAGAGTCACCTGCTGGGGAAGACTTTATTTTCGCTCTCCCAGGAAGGAGGGGGAACAGCCCTGCAGGGCCGGGCCTGAGGAAAGAGGACCCGAAACAGGGCAAGCCCTGTCGTATCCCTCTATCTCAATGGGGCTTCGAGGTTCTGGTTGTTGGGCACTGAGTTGTCTCATTGAGAAGCAGTGTATTCGGCCATCTCAGAGTTCCTTGGGGGATGCGGGGGGGGGGGGGGGGGGTCTGTAGCCATAAGAAGGCAGGCCTGGAGCAGTAAAGGCCTCGGGCTGTGAGACTTCGCAAGCCAGGTGGCAGCAGGTGGCGGCAGCACCAAACCTTGTGGCCTGGAGACTGACCCCCCAGGGCGTTGCTCACACATAGGTTGAGGGACACAGCTCTAGTCAGGCCCTGAGAGATGCAGCTGGGAACAGCCCAGGAGCAGCCAAAGGCCCTGGAGGTCAGAGGCTGAGGAAGTGGGGTTCAGGGAAGGGTGAGATCTTGATGGCCTGGCTCAACCCCTATCCCCCCAACCCCCACAGCTGCGGGGTTGGGAGCAGGTACAGCGAGAGTGGCCTCTGGCTTGAGGGGCGCTGTGGGCCACTGTGATCTTCCTGACCAAAGGTGGGTGCCCCAGCGATCCCGATACTGTGGGGGAGGAAGGCAGTTCGGGAGGGGTGGCTTGTGCCTGGGCCTGCTGTGTCAGTTTAATGATTTTTAATGAGCAATTACCTTTAGTCATTCTCCTAATTTCTGAATATCAATAAAGTTAATTAAACTCTGCGTGTGTGAATGTGGCCTGGGGAGATTGCAAAGGTGGAAATGGCACAGACTGGGGGTAGGGTTGGGTCTCCAGGGACAGAGGCTGCCTCCCTGGCTGTGTGACCTTGGACCCAATGCTTCCCATCTCTAAACTCTGATGGAGTGTGTGGTAGGAAGAGGGAGGGAAGGGGACCGATTCTCTCTCTGCCAAGAACTAGGGGATGGTGTCTGGGAGGCAAGGTTTGGAGGAGGAAGCAGGGAAGGAGGAGGGCTTGGCCTCCAGGAGCCCCAGTCCTGAAAGGGTTAACAAACAGGGCTGCCTTAACCTAAAATGGTAATTGCTGCTTCCCGCAGACTCTGTGGTAGGCGCAGGATTCTAACTGTACCTTCCAGAGTCTGGGGGCTGCAGCGATGCCCAAGCCAGGCCCTGCCCCCTGCCCCCCAAGCCTGGCACTTCGGGGTCAGGAAGTGGCTGCTGGGGATAAGGCCCCATGGGAGGAAGTCTAGATTTCACTCAGAGCCCCAGAGGTAGAATTGGTAGACAAGAGGCTCCCCTAGGCTTCCTAGGAGACTAGAGGACCCGGAGATTGCCATGGACTGGAGGGGAAGTCTGGGTTGGCTTCTTGCCCCTCATGGGTCTAAGCTCATCAGACTTGGCAGGCTTGGCGGCGGTCCCAGCCTCCTCAGCAGGGTGGCAGCTTAAAATGCCTTGGGGACAATAATGGGGAGTGAGGCGACACAGGGGCAGGGCTTAATTAGAAACTGGGCTTAATTAGAGCTTTTGCACCCCTCCCACCCTGGCTGCCTGAATGGTAGGAGGAATTCAGAAAGTCTGCTTCATTAGTCCCTCCCTCTACCCAGACACAGTGTCCAAGCCCTCCAGCCTGCCCCCACCCTCCTTGTCCCCATCCCTCCTAGCCCATTCTGGCCCCGTTTGCTGGCTGGTCTCAGCTCAGGGATGTTGCGCCCCCGCCTGGGCAGAAGTGTCAGAGCCGGGTACCCGCCCCCCCAAACAAGAAAGAAGATGTGAAAAAGGGCCTGTAGGTAGGGGTTACTTTAGTGAAGGAACCTCTCAGCCCGGATGGTTAAGAGCCCAGGCCCCCTGTGTGGCCTCAGGCATGCCTCTGAGTCTCCACTCTCAATGTAAAGTTGCACCAAACTGATGGTTGCAAAGCCTAGGAGCATATCCGGGCCTCCAAGGGCTTGCCAAGTCATGGAGATTTCTGGGTCCCCAGCCTACTGGCCTGCTCTCAGGGAGAAAGAGCCAAGATCTATAACTAAGAGCCTGGGGAGTAGGGAGAGACAATGCTGCTAGCCATGGTCGGCTCTCAGGGAGGTAGGGGAAAGGCGCTAGGAGGTCTTCAAGGCCCCTTCCAGACTCATTCCAGCAGGAAGCACCAGGTCCAGGAAGTCCACTCACCCAGCCAGACCAATCAATTCCCCAAACTATCCATGTTCTCAACAGCTGCTGGGCTCTTCCCATTCCTTCTGCCTGAAATTCTTTTCTCCTCCTGGGCCACTCTGACTCACTCCATCTCATGCTTTGGGTCTTGCCTTAGTTAGCACCTCATACAATTCTTCGGGACTTAGTATTTACAGAGCATCTACGATGATATGGTTTCTCAGGGGAAGCCTCACCTGAACTCCAGCCTGGGCCTGGGGACTCTTTTGGCCTCCCACCATCCCCTGGTTTCCCTCACCAAGGTACCCATCTTGTTGGGTCACGAGTACCTGGCTGCTTGATGTCTCTCTCCGGGAGCAAGACCGAACTCAGAAAGGAAGCAACCGAGTCTGTTTTGCTCAGCCCCACTATCTTGGGGCAATTCCAGAATTCCTATTTGGAAGAAACTTAGGGTCAGAAAGGAGAGGTGGGTGCTTGGCAGCTGAGACTGCTTTGCGTAGCAAGCACACTATTTTTACATAGATTGTATGTTAGGATTTTTTCCTTTTCCTAACAGTTGGCCAATTACCCCAACTGTAAATTATAGCCTTTACTGAGTTTTTTCCTTCCACAAATTATGCTGTCACGTCGTCAGCCTGAGGTGGCTTGGGGGTGGGATGCTGATGGCCATCCTGAGTGGGCTAAAGCCTCTCTCCAGCCACCCCTTCATGCCACTGCTGCTTGTGTCCCCGGTGGCACAGTGCCTAGCACATGACAGACATGAAATACATGTTGAATAAATTCATGAGAGTTGCACAGTAGACAGGGAGAGTGTGAAGCCCAGAGCCCAGTCTTCTTGACTCCCTCCCTCAGCACCTACCTACCTCCTCTGCTGGCTGACAAGGGTGCCCCGTATGAAATTAAGGACTGAAGTAAGGTAGGGGTCACCACATGTCATCTGGCTTCTCACCATAGCGTCTCAGCCATCTCAGCTTCAGACATCCTCACGAAGCTCAGAGGGGCCAACAGGAAACCTTGGGAGCAGCTCCGAGCCCAGCATGTCCTTGAATGGAAAAGTGGGGGCCTTGGAGTCACCCAAGACCACAATAATTCATATCCACGAAGCTTTCACATCTCCTGAAAGAACGATCCCTGGAGTACATCCACCCACAATTTATTCGTTCATTTCATAATTATGTATTGAGGTGGGAGGCCTGGCCCCGAAACTTCAGGCCCAGCCTTTCACATACTTTTTCTATTTAATACGAGAGACTAGTTATTCCCACTTTACAGATGGGAAAACTGAGTTTCAGAGAGGTTAAGTCAGTGACCCTGGACTTCACAGCCAATAAATAGCAGGGCTACTCCAAAGTGCCTACCTATTTTGCAAAACCTGGATGTAGCCAGCATTGTGTCCACTCCCCCAGCCTGAGGCCAAGCTTTAGTACAGGCCCATGGGAACCAGGAGACTATCGCTGTCACCACCATCATCATGACAACAACAACAATAATAATAGCAACAACAATAACAGCAAACATTTCTTAGGCACATTTCTTAGTACAGGCCAGGCACTGTACTAAGTGCTTTATATACCTTAGCTCATTTAGTCCTCATACCATCTCGAGATAGAAGCTACTATCTGCATTTTATAGGCCAAGTTCAAGTCCATGTTGTCAGACCCACAAATGGCCCCTAACTTTCTCCTTGCACATTTCTGATAATGACGGTAGCTTATCTTCTTGATGTCTACCCTCAGTCCTTGCTGCTGTAGATTAGGGACATTTTATCTTGCTCGGTTCTTAGTGGCAAGGAATAAAAGATACTTGGAGACCAGGATAGAGCCTGAGGCTGGGAGTCAAGTGAGTCTTGAAGTCTTGGCCCAGAGGTCAGTGACATTGAGTGACTCATTCTTCCACCCTTTGGGGGCCTTCGTGGATGAGAAGATGTGTGGTTCCTGTCTTGGCCTCTGGGCTGCCCCTCCCTACCCCATCGGCCCCTGCCAAGGCCCAGCACAACCCCCTCCCAGGTCCAGCCCCCACCCACCCACCCGGCCCCAGGACAGAAAAGCCCAAACTTGCTTGAAGCTCAGCTCCTAGACGGAGCTGGGTGCCAGCTTCCCTCCACCTGCCCACCTGCCACCCAGCTGCCAGCCCTGGGAGGGGAGATCGATGCTGCAGCCGCCAGCAGTGTTGTTGGCCATTGATTGTTGAGATTTCTCGGCGGGCTCTGGAGCAAACAAACCTGCCGCTTCTCCAACAACAATCCGGGTTTCCAGCTGCAGAGTCTGCAGCCTTGCTGGCAGGCAGACTGGCGGGAAGGGGAGGGGGTGGGAGGTCCTGGCTGAGCCCAGCAGGGACAAGGGACTCTGCCAGGAGATGAGAAGAAACTGAGTGGTCATGGGAAATGGAGCAATGGAGAGACTGGGTGAAAATGCTAGGTGATCCTAGACCCCGTGCGTAACTTGTTTGGGCCAACCTCTCCATTTTTGCTCAGCCATTTTTCCATTCCCCGAGTGCCATCCTGTGTCCCTCTGCTTGTTTCAGTTCTCCCACCCCCTCTTTTCCCGATCATCCAGCCCAGAGTGCTCTCTGTCCTCTAACACGAAATACCTCCCATTAGGAACTTAGCTTGACATCCAGCCATCCACTCTCCATTCAACAACCCTCTATTCAGCCCCTATCAGGTGCTTTGATAGGTAGGAACCCAGTTTGGAGGGGGAGTTGCCTTCTTAATAAGCCCAGCTATGGCTGCCTCCCCAGTTAGACCTGGACCATCTGATTTTAATTAAATGAGATACAAATAAGATGCCAAGCAGCACCTATGTGATCCAACTACCTGCCTTTGAAAGCGCAGGAGATTCCTAGCCAGGGACTGCTCTGGGTCAGTTTCTCTTCTGAGACAAGAAGGCTTGCACCTTTTGGTCTTTGAGGGCCCAGTAAGCATCTGGGACCCTCGGGCCAGGCCATCAGGGTGCTCTCCAGCACAACTCTTCCCATCTTTGCTGGGTCTGGGTTTCCTCTAGCCCCCAAGCATGGCAGCTGCAGGCTCCCCCCTGGCAACAAGTCGTATATGTGCTGCAGAATGCAAGCGGTGGGTCTCTCCCCTCCCCCAGTGCATTCCCCGGGTCCCAGCCAGAATCCTGACACCCTGGCATCAACCTCAGCCTCTCCCTTGGTCCCCCACTCCTCCCCTCCCCACAGGCTCCTCTCTCCACCCTCAGGATCCTCCTTCCAGCTGGTCATTGGGCTGGAAGGACAGAACTGGAAAGCCCCTGTGAAAAGTGCCTGAACCACTGAGCACCCCCTCCACACAGATGCTCATTTGCATGCTGTTTTACACCATCACCCCCCTTTGCATGCTTGCTCCTTATTAAAGGCATAGAAGCAGACCCTGCCTCTCTCCACTCCTAGACCAGATCCCTCCACCCCACCCCCCATAGCTTCTCCCTCCTTCACTCCCAGCACAGCAGCTGAGCACCAGCTCCTTTGTCCCCCAAGCAGCCACCTGCTGAGTGTCTGGCCTGGGTCCCATCAGCCAGCAGGTGCCTAGGGAGTCCCAGAGCCTGGGAGGGGGGCTATCTGGCAGTGTGGAGAGCCAACTTGTGCCTGAGGGAGGAGGGGGCATCCCCTGAGGAAGAACATGATCAGAAGAGTGCTCGTCAGGGAGCCAGGACCCCCAGGATTTAAATCCAGTACTGGCTATTTCTGGCTTGTACAAGTTGTGTCTCTTTCTTCTGCCTCAGTTTCCTCCGGGATTCATGGTGGCTGGCCCACCCCTCTCACTGAACAGCATCGAGATCAAAGGGAATCAGAGAGAGGGTGGTGATGGAAGAGACCAAAAGCCCCGCCTGAGTTAGGGGTGAGCTGGTGGTCCTTCCTCCGATAGCCAGAGGTGTCCAGCACCGGGAGGGGCTGATTTTCAGATTGTCAGTGGAGGAGCCCAGTGCTGGACTGTTGAGGCAGGGATGGGGAGCGAGCACCAGCTGGTGCTCCAGGTCTGACAGGGAAGGTGAGACTAGCAGGTGCAGAGGGATGAAGGTTGGAGTCAGGGTGCTCCTAAGAGCCTCACCCTTGCTTGCTGCTCTGACGGACACTGCCTGAGACATCATTTACATCTAGCAAGGGGATGTGTTAGTGATTTGAAACATCTGGTCCAGCAGCTGGCAAGCCCCTTCCTGTCATGAGGCCCTAATTTCTGGCTAGTTAGAGGAAATGGGGGAAAGAGAGTCACCTTCTTTTGAGGACAGAAAAGCCTCTGGCATCTCCAGGCAAAGGGGTGAAGCGGGGACAAAACAAGGCTTGTTTGAGACAGGTCATTAGTGCATTTATTTATCCAGCCTCGCCTTGTCCCCCCTCCCTCATTTCCCATTCACTTCCTGCTAAAGCCCTAGCCCTGCCCTCCTGGGTCCAGCACCTCCGTCCCAGCCCCCTCTTGGCCTGCCAGCCAGGCTAGGAAGAGGCCTGCTGCTCAGGGTGAGGGGGTGCTCCTAAGGCTCCAACCACCTGGGTGGTGCCCTGAGTCTGGTCTCTGTTGCACCTGTATCCCTGATGCTGGCTACTGGCCCTTCCCTGGGCCTCAAGCAGATGAGACTAGAGGGGACTGGGGAGGAGGACTTAGCCCTCTCAACTCAAAGCTTCCGTACACCCAACCTGGCAGGGTCCTTGGAGGTCAAAACAAGCTTGGGACAAGGGAGAAGCCTGAAGGGTTGGGGACTGCCAGCTGAGTCTATCTGGTATTTGGGAAGTCTTGGGAGGGTCTTTGAGGGTCTTGGGAAGAAAAAGCCCCAGATGTGCAGAAAGCCCTGCCTGTGTGCATCTCTACCTGGCTTGTCCATCTTTCCCTGGGTGTCCGAACGTCCCTGCGTATCTGTGCATTTCTATCCCTGCATCCTGGGACTGTGGCCCTGGGTGTAGGCACAGCAGAGCCCAGCTGAGGCTGGTGTCTCCCCGTCCCTGCAGGCCCTGCCACTCCCTTCCTCCCCAATCTTGGGCTCCACTGACCCCTCAAGGAGACTTGTAGCTGGAGCTGCTGCTGCTATTTTTAGCAGCTCTGCACCCCACCCCTCCCCCACTCAGATTTGCCGGGGAAGTGGGGAGGACAGGCGGAGCCTGGGGAACCCCACCGTCTGGAATGCTGGGTGGGCAAGGCCCTCTCCCGTCAGTCCTACGAGGCTGTGGAGGCGAGGGGTGCCTGGGCTGGTCCATAGGTGCAGGGCCCATGCCCTGGGGCATATTAGGCTCCATCCCGCCTGCCTGGGGCCTGGAGAAGGTCCCAGGCTGTCCTCTCCCCACCTCCTCCCCAAGTTCCTAAGAGCAGAGCCCAGGCCTCCAGTGACTCTTCCGCAAGCCGTTTGGAAGCAAGGCTAGCGCTCCTAGGTCTTCCCCACAGGAGCTGGAGAGTCAGAGAGGGGCTCAAAATGTCGGGAAGCTCAGTGTAAGGAGCACACCTGGGTGACGTGACCCCCCCAGGTACCTCTGGTACCGCACTGGCACTTCCCAAAGATGTTTCAGGCCCCTGCTGCATCTCAACTCTACCAAAGGCCACCAGAGCTCGTTGCCCTCTGGATTCTTGGGGCTCCCCACCACTGTCCCAGCTGCTCTGGAAACTAGCACCCGCTAGAAGGGGCTACCGTACAGCAGCCCGAAGGGCATGAACTGGAGGACCAAGCAGGAAGGCACTCCTGGTTTCCTCAGAGTGGGCACCTGCCCTCGGGGCTCCGGATGCCCTTGCTTTCTGAGGCCCTTCGCGCCTATATCTGTCCTTCTGTCTGTCTCTTGAGCTTAGCAGGACAAGGGTAGCCCCCGGTGAACTTCCAGGGCCCAGCCAGACCACTTCCTGCAGCTGTCTGATCCTAGTTCTTTCACGGTGGGATGGGAAGAATTAGTAAGACAGTATAGGTGAATAGGTCAGCAGAGCCTGGCACACCAGGGGCGCTCAAATATACCACTTCTCTCCCTGGGTACTTTTCTCACACCTCCACCCCCCAACCCCCACGTGCACATACATGCACATTTTCATACTCACCCCCATGCACATACATACTTGCACACATGCACACACGCAGACACAGCCTAGCCCTCCACGTGCTCAGCAAATACTGACCGACAGATGGAGGTGAGGAGACTGGGGTCCAGTTCCACACAGAAGGAAAGTGGTGAATCAAAAGAGCACAGTGCCCCCCCGCTGCCAGCCCCCCCGCCCCCACGTTTATCACTGTCCAAGAGACTCCCATCAACTCCTGAGCTTGGGCACCACCTATAAAGGCAGGGCTGTGCCTCTCCATCCGACCCACCCAAAGACTCAAAAAACACAAGTTTGGGGCACCTGGGTGGCTTGGTCGGTTAAGCATCTGACTTTGGCTCAGGTCATGATCTCACGGTCCGTGAGTTCGAGCCCCGCGTCGGGCTCTGTGCTGACCGCTCAGAGCCTGGAGCCCGTTTCAGATTCTGTGTCTCCCTCTCTCTCTGCCCCTCCCCCGTTCATGCTCTGTCTCTCTCTGTCTCAAAAATAAATAAACGTTAAAAATTTTTTTTTCAAAAAGACAAGTTCAAGGTCACACAGCCCATCAGTGGAGAGCTACGTTAATGCTGGAGTCAGGGTTCTGACAAGGCCTCACCAGGCTCCTCTTAGCCTTCACAGCTAAGAACAGATACTCCTGTGACTTCCTGGGCACAGAGTGCCCAGAGCCCACATCAGCATTAAGGACCAGGGCAGCCCGGAGGTCTGGGTTCAGCGCCACGCCCCCCATCCTTAGCCAACTCTCCCAATCCATCTCCTCTCAGATGCAGCTGACAACAGCAGCCACAGGACAAAAGTCACAAGGTCAGGGAGGGAACTTTCACTGTGGTGCACGGAACAAGCCCCTTCATCTGACTTAAAGACCCAAGAACCTTAGGGCTACCATGAAGTTAATTCAGCTCGGAGGCAGACAGACGCAGGCACTGGGAGCAACCTCAGTGGTGTTGGCTTTTAAACTTCAGGATGGGGGCTGGAAGGGGGCTGCAGCCCAGAAATGCTGGTCTGAGACTCAGGAAGGTACCTGCTCTGGGGCACTGGGAGGCTATGACCCGGCCTTGCTTGGCTTCTAGCCTTGGAGGAACTGTCCATGGTACGTGCTGGATGGCGCAGAGGATGGAGGGGATCGCTACTCCTTCCTAGATCAACTCCTGTTCCCCAACTTCACCACTGGGCTGGGCTAAGCTGGCCCTGGTACAGGCTCCAGGGAGAATGTACTTCCTGCCTTTACGGCCTTCCTTGTCCCAGCTAACATTCCCAAGGTTTTTCTTTCAGAGAAATACACCCCTGCCGCTGACAAGGTGGCGACTGGAGCATTAGTGCTGGGGCAGGGCTGACCTGAGCACCCAGCTCAGGACTAAGTCCCTCCCCACGCCCTGGCCACACATTCCTTTGAGTTGGCATAATCGGGGTGGAGTATGGCAGATTGATTAGTTACCAGTCTGATGAGGGAGTTGATGCCAACGGGACCCCTGCTGCTCCTCCCAAGCCTCCAGTCTGCCCCAGGGGTGGGAGTCAATTCTACTGCCCCTGTTCCAAGGCCACCCCCAGTTCCTGTGCCTCTTGCCCAACCCCAGGAACTGTGGGCAGGAAGACCTCGGGCCCCCAGGTCCCCAGGACCAGCAGACAGACAGGAGAAGGGAGTGCAGGGCTGCAGGGGAAGGTGGAGCACGCAGCAGGTGACGCTGTAGCAGAGGCCTCATTAATCACCTCTCCAGCCCCCAGCTCTGCAGTGGCGAGACCATATTAGATTTTAAATTGGAAAGCAGAGAACATGGCAGTTAGCCGGGAGCTCCCTCTACCCTGGGCCCCTGGTCACAGCCTCAAGGGAGGGAAAGTGCAGTAGGAAGAAGAGAAGAGAGCTGGCCCACCACAGTCCAAAGCCCTGTCCCCCTCCCTCCCACATACCCAGAGCCAGAGGGACTGTCCAGGTCACATGGCCCTGCAAAGGGCCAGGATAAAGTCCAAGAAGGGGCAGAGTGAAAAGGAGGGAGCATAGCAGCCACCTTGGGGAGAAGTACATCCCTTCTGGGAGTTAGTGCCTTTTGGGGCTTGAGGACTGTATGAAGCCAGGTTCCAGGGTGTGGCATCCGTGAGCTAGGACAAATGGTAATGACTTGTGGCCCGTGCATGTGTTTGGACCTGCATGCACACGTTCATGTATACCCACAGACCCACATGCTCATACAGGCACACACACGTGCTCACAGGAAGCAGCAACTCAGTGTGGTAGAAATTTTGAGCCCAGGCTGTGGAACAGGCAGACCCAGTTCAAACCCAACCCCTTATTTGCCACTTCCTTCCTGTATGCACTAGGATGATTTACTTTGCCTCTCAGCCTCAGTTCCTTCATATGTAAAGTGGAAAATATTGATTCCAAGCACGAAAAGCTGCTTCTCTGGGTGGAAGGCAGCTCTCTAGGAGGTCCATGCCTGACCCAGTAACTATGGACGCCCTGCCATGGCTTCAAGCTGCCCTGGGGCTGCCCCAAGAGCCTTGAGGAGTGGCAGGCCAGGCTCTCTGCCTCCTGTGCTCCTGACTGAGCAGTGAGGTTGCTGGCAAGTCAACAAACACAGCAGGCATTGTCATGAGACATTCACACACCCTGATCCCATCCTGAGCCAAATCACGTGAGGCCAAGCATTCCTGGCTTTCTGCCACCCACAAAGCCCTCCTAAATTGGCTCTGCCTGAGCTCCCCAAATTGCTCATTGAACACCCACCCCTCAGAACACCAGTGCTCAGCCAAGGTTGGGAAGCCAACATCATCAGTGGGTGGCACTCATCCTCCCTAAGGGGTAAGTGATGACAGGCCAATTCTCCTGAGCCTTTATGGAAAATCTAAAGAAGGCCCATGGCTTCTCTCCCCGCCCAACCCCAGACTCAAACAAGAGGAGCAGATACTGCCACGCATGCCGTCTTAAGTCTTCTGCAGGACGCCTGTTCCAGGCTCTTCCCTTCTGAAAGGCGGTGAATCCTGCAGGAGATAAGGTCAGGTATGAGCTACACTTTCCATCATGGTAGGACTAACCCCACATTGGCTATTTACATGTAAATTTATTAACATGACATAAAATTTGAAATTCAGTTTCTCGGGGCGCCTGGGTGGCTTAGTCGGTTAAGCGGCCGACTTCAGCTCAGGTCATGATCTCACGGTCCGTGAGTTCGAGCCCCGCGTCGGGCTCTGCACTGACAGCTCAGAGCCTGGGGCCTGTTTCGGATTCTGTGTCTCCCTCTCTCTGACCCTCCCCCGTTCATGCTCTGTCTCTCTCTGTCTCAAAAATAAATAAACGTTAAAAAAATAATAATAAATAAATAAAATTCAGTTTCTCAGTCTCCTAAGCCACATTTCAAGTGCTCCATAGCCACATGTGGCTACCGGCTACCATACTGGACACACAGATGCAAAATGTTGCCCTCATCACAAAAAGTTCTGTGAGATAGCACTGTTCCAGGGCTGGACAACCACTGGGTTTGAATCTGTTACACTCAAATTAGTAATCTTGGGGGAACTGTGCTCCCTGGGTCCCAGTTTCTCCATCTATCAAATGGAATACTAAAAGTCCGTGTCTTGTAGAGTGTTCATGGGAATTGAAGGAGTTGATTCTGGTAAAGCACTTAGAATGACGCCGGGCATGTGGCAAGTTCTCAGTCAACAGTAGCGTTTCCTATTTATATAAGCAAAGTCCTTTTTAGCTCACTGGATCCTGGTAGGTGAGAGCTGGCAGGGCCCTCAGATACTTTTCTCATCTTGCTGGTGGGGAAATGGAGGCTTGTGTTCAAGAAGTGATTTGTGCAGGGGAACCCAGCCTGTCAGGGGCTGCACCAGGACCAGGTGGGCAGCCTCCTGGCTGTTGGCCATTACCTACCCCCACCCATGCTCTCACCATCTGGCAAGAAGATCCCAACCCTGAGATGCCAAAGCCCAGGGTTATCTACCACCCCAACCCGGGACGGAGGGAGACAAAGTTGCCCCTGCTAGCTCAGGAAGTAGTGAACTCTCTGTCCCTGGAGGTATGCCCACAGACAGTAGACAGCCCCAGAAGTTTTGGAGAGTTTACTCCTTTATTTTTTTTAAGAGAGAGAGAAAGAGCGAGCAGGGGAGAGGGACAGAGGAGGGGAAGAGAGAGAGAGGGATAGAGAGAGAGAGAATCCCAAGCAGGCCCCACGTTCAGCACAGAGCCCAACGCAGGGCTTAGTCCCATGACCATGAGATCATGACCTGAGCCAAAATCAAGAATCAGGCACGTAACTGACTGAGCCACCAGGCGACCCCAGAGAGTTTACTCTGCAGAGCAGTTGGGCAAAGTGATCTCCGAGCCCCAACATCCTGAGTACCAGCCCTATCCCCCGTTTCCTGTGTGACCTGGGAAAGCCCTCTGGACTCAGTTTCCTCCTGCAAAAATGAGGGAGGGATGAGATGTTCACCAAGGCTACATGGGCTCAGATTCTCGGATCCAGCGACTTCCTTGCCTGGAACCTGGCCAGGAGGAGATGCTCCCATTCATATTTGTACTCCAGATTTTCCTGGACTGCCAGGGGTTGACCAAGAGAGGGCAGTAAGAAGGTGTGATGGGGGAAGGGGAGTCAGTAGCAGAGAAAAAGAGGAGATAGTCTGGAACTGGGGGACCCACTGGCCTGTGCCGGCAGGCACTCTTTATCAATTGCCAGTTGGGGCTGTGCTGGGGAACTGCCAAGGGCTGGCTGCCCATCTTCTCCCTGTAGGACCCACCCCGGCCCGCCTCTGCCCTCCCCTGCCCACCCCTGCTGGACAAGGGCCAGGTGCTTTGGGGAGAAGGGAGGCTTCCAAGTGTGCAAACAGGCAGAGTCCTTGAGCCCACCCTGCACTGTGCCAAGCACCAAGGGTCAGCATTTGTGGGCAGAGATATGGGAAGAGAGATGCCTCATGCTGGATCCTTGCCCACAGACACAAGCAGTACCGGGAGTGCCTGCAGGAGGTCAGAGGAGAGAGCCATTGTCATCCACTGGGCCAGCAGAAATGGCTCCCCAGAAGAAGGATAGGAGCTGGGCCTAGTAGAACGGGGAGGGTTTGAAGAGACAAAGGCATAGTGAGCAAATGGGGCAGAATGGGGAAGGCACCTGTTCTGGCAGAGATGGTCCTTTTGAGTGTATTTCTGTGCCCACTTCAACCACTGCCCCTGCAGGACAGTTCCTTCCCCATACCCTGAGCTGCAGGGCTCCAGGTACGACTGCCCTAGGACAGTGGGGCCAGGCTGCTGGGGAGATGGTCAAGGAGGCCCCAGATGCTTCAGCCAAGGGCCAAAGAAAACAGTGGACAGAGCTGAGCTATGGAGCTGTCCAGTTCTGGGTTCTAGTCCCAGGCTTGCCACTCATTAGCTGTGTGCCCTTGAACAAGTTACTCAACCATTCTGGACCTGGATGTCTTCCTCTCTGGGATAACGACCCAAACGTCCTTAGAGTAAGGGGAGGATGAGACCGACACATGAAGGTGCTGATTGCATAGTGGGCACACAGGGAGCACGGACTAATAGCGTTACCTGCCCCAGCTGCCTGGCTCCAGACCACAGGAGACAGAATGTGTCCATTCAGGCTCTGCCGCATCTCCTGGGTGACCTTGGAGAAGGCACACCCTAGTTCTGGGCCTCAGTTGCCCCATTTGTCATATGGTGCTTATATTGCCTTTCCTGTTAATGTAAGTAGTCGAATAGCAACAAACCTACCTCAGATGCGGGGATACTGTGCTGTAATTACTACAGTAACACATGGAATCAGAAGCTCTAGAACTGGACCCCAGGCCTCAGGGGCCTCAGGGGCCAGTTAGACTCTAGCTGGGACCTCTCATTTCAGGGGGCAGGTCTGGGCTCAGTGGTCCTATGGAGACCAGGCTCTGGCTGGGGAGGGCGGGGGGAGGGTAGGCACTCTCACTCCCAGGACCCCTCTCCCCTCCCTTGGGCTCTGGGATAATGAGGTCTACAGGGGCCAGGCCCTTACTAATCCCCTATTAAAACTTGAAAGGGGCCAGGGAACCTCCAGAATAAACTCATTAACTTTTATGGGATAATAAATGTATCCCATTAAATTCTCATTCTTATGCTGGGCCAGCTTAACCTCCAGAACCCAGAGGGGTGGGCTCCCTGCCCACTGTATCCCCAGGCTCCCCCTATACCCACCTGCTGTCATGCTCCCCCCAACACCAGCTGAGAGCTGGTGCTACCACAACCTAGGGATCAAGGCTGACCTCATCTTAGAACTCTGGGTACCCCTCCCTGTGCTGGCCTTGGCCTTGTCCTTGGGAGGCCAGCAGCTGTGGCCCTGAAGGGGGAATGCCTGGTACCTCTGCAGAGACTATCAGAGTGACCGGGGGCCCCTTCTGCCCTTGCAGAGGCTGAGGCGGGGCTGGCAGCTGTGAGCATAGGCCTGTCTCTAGGTGGCCCTCACCAAACCCAGATGTCCCCACTCCACAGATGGAGAAACAGAGACCCTAATGGGCAGCCCCCTGCCCAGGTCGCACAGCTAGTGAGGCACAGATTTGGGACTGGAACCTGAGGTTTTCTGGCTGTCTCGTGCAGAAAGATTTACAGAAACACTAGCACCAAATGGGGCAGCCCAGCTGTCCCTGAGGCAGCATCTGAAGGCTGTTGTCCCGAGCAGCAGGTCCCCCAGGTGGGGCCACTGCATAATGACCCCAATCCTTCACCACTGCCTCCACACAGACCGATTCCAGCTCCACAGCCCTCCAGCACTGTGAACCCTTGGCAGCCTCCTGGACCTCCGTGAGCCTCAGTTTCCCCATCTATAAGACAGGGACAATAACACCTATCTAGTTGGATGCGATGAAGAAAAGTCCCCAGTCTTCATGGCTTCCTCCAGAGGCTAGACAACCCACCCCTCCTTCCAATCCAGGCCTGCGGGGGCGGGGGCAGCATTGAGCACCGGGCTCTTGTCTGTAACCTCACCAAGCTGGGCCCCCGGGGAGGAGGGGGCAGGACCGGCGCGCTTTCCTAGGCTGCCCAGTCTGGGCCTCCAGCGGGGGTGGGAGGGAGGCCTCCATTCCCAAGAGGGGCCACCGGGGGGGGCTGCGCCGGCCGGGAGGCGGGAGCGGGAGAGAATCCACCGGGGAGGCATCCTGAATGGCTCATTAGTGCCGATGAAAGCCTTTTTTCATTTCGTCTAAATACTTTAAACAGGGCTCCCTCCGATGTCTATTTGCATAGCTTAAGAGCTAATGCTGGGGGAGGGCCCAGGCGACGGCGGGGCCACACCGGGGGGGGGGGGCTGCCGGGAAGCTCCGGCCTCATCTGCGCGGGGGAGGGGGTTGCGCGGAGGGGACGGGTCTTTCCCGGACCCAGCCCTCTTGGAAGAAGTGGCCCCCGGCCCTCCCTCCCTACTGGAGGAGAGGAGAGAGGAGCAGCCCCGGGAGGGCATCCTTGTGTCGGGGCAGCGGGGGGAAGCACACAGGTGGGGATCATGGGGGACCTGTCCACCAACGACATGCAGGCCTAGAGGTAGCTGCCCTTTGCATGCTGGAATATCCTCATTTAACAGATGACGATGCTGACGTGCTCGGGGTCACACACACCGCCACACAACAGGGAACATGTTCCCTCAGAGAGGAGAGCCCGTGTCCAGGGCCATCTCCTCCCCACCCCAGGCCTGCCTCAATGTTGCCCTGGCAGTTGTGGGCGGGGGCTGCCCAGCCTCTGCGGTGTGGCCTCTCCCTCAGTGCCTCCCTTGAGAAACTACAGTTTAGAGCACCAAGTCTCATAAAACCCCTCCCAAGTGCCCGTTTTACACCTGAGGACACAAAAACCCTGAGAGGCAACTTGCCTGGGCTCCTGGGAAGGGGGCCCACGTGGCAGAGCTGACCCTTGAACCCAGGTATGTGGGACTCTGGCCGCGCCCAGAGAAACCGTGTTATTGTTTCTGGTTTGGGCCCCAGATTCAGAGGCGCTTGGGGCACCGGGTGGGTGCTCCCTGAGTTCCAGGCAGAAGGCTTCCTGAGGGTCCAGACCAGGCTCCGGATGCCAGAAATTCTGGCCCTAGCTCTACCTGCAAACTGCACCAGACCTTGGACAAGTCCATTATCTCTCCGAGCCTTAGTTTCCTCACCTGACTAGAGGCTTCTCCACTGGATAGCTCGGCTCTCCTGTGAGGCAGGCTAGTATCACGGGAAGACTAAGGCTTTGAAGCCAGATCAGCATAGCTTGATCCCAGCTCCACCACTGTGCCACTGGGCAGGTCCTCACCCCTCCCCTCTAGGCTTCAGCTTCTTTATAATTCCCCTCTCACGGAGTTGTAGTATCAATTAAATAATACAAGATCTGGGAACAGCCTGACTCAGTGACTGGAAGACAGTAGGCACCTGATGAGACTGAGCATCTGGGGTCCTGACACCCCCTTTCACCATCCCCTGCCTCACATTCTCTCCCTCTGTCAGTCTCTGCACCTCTGAACTCAGCCCAGGCAGAAAACCCCAGGAACCTGGTGGCAGGAAGGACAGGTCACAGGGCCTCGGGCTTCCATCAGAGTCAACCAGGATATGGGGAGATGCCCTCTCCCCAGAAATGGCTTGTCTCCCAGAAATGTTATCTTACCCTCTCTGACAGTGGGTAGCACCCTCCGGGACCAAGTGGCAGCTGATTACAGAATCAATTTGCTCGTTTGATATGCTATCTCGATCCCATTTAACCAAGTGCTCAGTCCCCCCAGATAACACAATCAGTGCAATCGACAGTGACGGGAGGTGCCCATTAGCTCCGCTCCATTGCCTGGTACCCACCTGGCAGCCAGCGGGAGGAGCTGGGTCCGCTATGGTCCCTTCCTGAGTTAAAGGATCTCCTTGTCCTCCCTCTCCCAGTCAAGAATCCCACAGGTACCTGCCCTGGGAGCCACGGGCCACATGTCTTATCGGGCAATCCTGGAAGGGGACACTGGTCTTCAGTCTACGTGATGAGAAAGGGTCCCGTTCCTTGTGCCATGTTAAGATCAGTCTCGGCTCACCTGGCAAAGACTGTGTGGCATCTGGGAGGTGGGCAAAGAGAGTAGCCCTGTCCTGGCATGTCACAAGCACTGCCTGGCCCCTCCGTTAGTGACTCAAATGAAAGACACAGGGCACTGGCCGACCATCTGCTCTGGGGGTATGGGCCTGGCTGGGCATTGAGGTTGGGCATTGTGTCGTCAATGTCTGGCACGGAATGCCAAAGCACAGATGAGCTGCTTTAGTGGGCATCTCAGGAGATAAGGGTTGGTCCTGTTTTCTCAGGGTCTCGGGGCACCAAGGCCCCTCTGACCCAGAACCATGGAGAGCCCTCTGACCTGCCCCTACCTCTTCCACCCCGTCTCCTCCCTCCTCCCATTTGTCTGACACATCAGAGCTGCTATGGGCTCCTGAACAGAATGTAGGCCATCTGCCACTTCCTCACGCCTGCCAATCCGTGGGGTGGGTGTGAGCCTGTGGAATGACAACCCCACCATCAGACATTCAGAGGAACCAACCTTCTCCTCGCAAACTGTTAACTCGCTCTGGCTGTGTTTCCCTTCAAGTGCTCATGCAGCCATTTTGAGAGCTGTTAGAACCAGAATATCCTCCTGGCCTTCTCGGAACTGGCAGAATTCTATATGAGCTGAATCTGGAGCCAGCATCCATTGACCTTTTCCTGGCAGTTAAGGATCTGGAGAGCTTAGTGGCCCACAAGCAGAATATGCATCATCTGTCCAGCTCTGTGGTTCAAAAAGTCAAAATAATCAATAGCAGAGCAACCTGTACCTCAAACCAGCAAGAGCAAATGAGTTTCCTCTTCCGCAGCCTTTCGAATTGATTAGTAGTGGCTGCCTGGATAACTGTGTCGAGAAGGATTCTGAAGTCCCATGCGGCTCAGCAAGGAATACTCCAAACTGGCTAACAATGTCTGCCATGGATTGGGGCTAAGCATTCTATCCCTGCTTTAGACCCTGCCCTAGATAGTCCTGGCTAGTATCATAGGAAAGATCACGGGAATTTAGAGACACATATCAAATGAGGAAAAGAAGTAATATCATCTCAGTTAATCCCCCAAATAAACCCCATTTTACAGATGAGTAGACTAAGTTGCAGAGAGTTTAGGTTATTTGCCTGAGGTCAACAGCCTCAAAGCAGAATGGATTTGGGGTTTGAAGCCACATATGCTTTACTCTAGCTCTTGGCTCTTCCTACTCTGTTCACATCACTGTTCTAAAAGGATCCAAAAAAAAAAAAAAAAGACGAAAGAAACGATTTTTTGAGAAGTGAGAGAAATAGGACCAAATGGGACCCTAACAAAGATGCTATGTACCCGTGAGGGAATCTAAAACAAAACCCCAAATATATGAAGCATTTCCTGAAACTAATGACTAGCAGCTTCACTGAGAACGGAAAATGAACTTGACAGCCCTATAATCTCAGGTGGAAAAGTCACTGTGGTGGGGGGATCGGACTCTTGCTAAGGGTTTTACCTCAGGTCTTCAACTGACTGGTGTGTGACCCGGAGCAAGCCACTTCCTTTCTTTTTTTGTTTTCTTTTTTAATGTGTATTATTTTTAAGACACACACACACACACACACACACACACACACACAGAATGAGCGGGAGGGGGCGGGCAGAGAGAGAGGGAGACACAGAATCCAAAGCAGGCTCCAGGCTCCGAGCTGTCAGCACGGAGCCCGACGCGGGGCTCGAACTCACGAACCGTGAGATCATGACCTGAGCCGAAGTCAGATGCTCAACCCAGACGCCCCCACTTCCTTTCTTTGGCCTGTTTCCTCACCTACAAAATGAAGGCCCCAATTAGGAATGGCAAATACGTATTTGTCCTGTCGGTCTGAGTTATCAAGGCTGGTTGCCGGGCATCTTGTGTTGAGAAGGAGTCTGAGGCCAAATCTGAGAACGGCAGAAAATAGTGTAACCGCGTCCACCTCTGGTGTCGGAGGGGAAACGAGGGGACATCACATATCTCAAGGCTGTCACGTGAGATATGTGATGTCCCCTCATTTCCAGCTCTCAAACTCCGTAGCTCCTGGTTCTGGACATCGAACACACTCCCCAAGTCTCTCCATCAACAGAGAAATAGATCTCCTGCTGTGTGGACTGGGGGTGACGCTGTTCACGGTGGGGCAGGGGGGCACCTCTGATGATTCGTTATTATTTCAGGACTCTCCTCAGAGACCCCAACCACGGGGGAAGGGCAGGCCCCAGGCATCGAGGAGACGGATGGGGAACTGACAGTGGCCCCCACACCTGAGCAGCCGGAGCGAGGCGTCCATTTCGTCACAACAGCCCCTACCCTGAAACTGCTCAACCACCACCCGCTGCTCGAGGAATTCCTACAAGAAGGGCTAGAGGGGGGCGAGGCAGGGCTGAGGCCGGTGCTGCCCTTCCAGCCGGACCCACCTACACCATTCACCCCGAGTCCCCTTCCCCGCCTGGCCAACCAGGACAGCCGCCCTGTCTTCACCAGCCCCACTCCGGCCATGGCCGCGGCACCCACTCAGCCCCAGTCCAGAGAAAGACCCTGGAGCCTGGAGTCAGAGGCTCCTGTGCTTCGTATCACAGCTCCCCTGCCTCCAGTGCCCACCCCAGGCCCAGGGGAAAGGCCCAGTACTACACCCCCTAGCAGAGCATGGACTCCAACCCAGGAGGGTCCTGGAGACATGGGCAGGCCATGGGCTCCAGAGGTTGGGCCCCAGACCACGGGACTTGGGATGGAGGGAACTATCGCCACATCTACAGCTTCAGGGGATGATGAGGAGACCACCGCCACCATCATCACCACCACCATCACCACCGTCCAGCCACCAGGTCAGCTGCTCGCTGGCTTGCAGATCTAGAAATGGGGATCGGGGAAATGCGGGGCCCCCGCGTTCCTCTGTCTCTGTCACTGTGCCATCCTGCCTTGCCCTTTGGCACCAAGGGCCAGCACGTAGGAGGCATGTGGATGGGAACCAGATAGACCTGGGTTCAAACCCTGATTGGAAGCAACTACAACAGACCCTAGGAATTTTGCTGAACCTCTCTGAGCCTCCTCTGTTAAATAGTGGTAAGAAGACGGACCTCAGTGAGCCTTTGTGAGAACTGAGCTAAGATTGCACATAGTAGGTGCTCAAGAAAAGGTGGTCCCTTCTTTCAACAGGGGAATAGACGTCCCAAGAGGCGGGCTTCACCACACACACACACACACACACACACACACACACTGATCAGCCTTGGTTGAACCAACTTCACCAGAGCTGGGCTTAGCCTTTTGTTTCCTCCTGCCTCCCAGGCCCTTGTAGCTGGAATTTCTCAGGCCCAGAGGGCTCTTTGGACTCCCCCATGGCCCCCAGCTCACCTATTGATGTCGGCCTGGACTGTTTCTACTACATCTCCGTCTACCCTGGCTACGGCGTAGAAATCAAGGTAAGCAGCCTGGATCTGGCGGAGACAAATCTGGGGCTGGTGTATTATCTTTCCAGAAAGGTGCTGGCTATCGGGGGAGGTGGGGATGCTCAGGGGCATCAGTTGGAGGGGGGCCTAGAGCCAGGGCTGGACCCAAAACTTGGCCAGTTTCTGCCCTATGCACCAGGGACTAAAGAGCTACTGTGCCCGACCAGTAATGCCTTAGGTTGAAAGGGGCTGCAGGAGGGGCAGGCGAGCCCATGCTCTTCTCCAGGAGCTCAGAAGAGCTTGAGGAGGGGCTCTACCCTTGGAGGGGCAGGGGATTGGGTGAGTCTCTGAATTTATGTGACTGAGTAGCAAGAACTCAGGGCTGTGTGGTTGGGCTCGAGAGAGCCATGCAGCGTCAATGACTCTCTCATTCACTCACTCATGCCTTCAGCAAATACTCCCTGAGCAGCTCCTCTGGCCAGGTCCTGTGCTGACTCGGGTGCAGAGGTGAGGGAGACAGACGTGGTGCACCGTCAGCTGGTGGGCGAGTCAGACCCACAGTCCCAGCCTCCTGCCACCTGCCTTTTCTGGGCCATCTCATCCCTCCCTTGGATGAAGACTCTTTTAATCCTCAAACCTGAGCCCTCAGGTCCTCAAGGATATCCCATAGGCTCTTCCACCCCCATGCACCTCAAACCCAACTCTTCCCTCTTGCTCCCCCAAACCTGCATACCGCACCACTCCTGACCTTAGAGATGGACCCTAACCCATCAGAAACATGGAACAGGGCCACCACTGTGCAAGGTGGATGGCACCTGGAACCAGGCTGCAGGTCAGCCTGGCCCTTCTTTCTCCCTCATCTCTGGGTCCTGTCTACCCCTGTGCACATTCTGTCATAACATTCCCCAAAACTCAGATCTGCCTGCTTCTCCCCTCCATCCCCACAACCACCACATGGTCCAGCCTCCATCATCCTTCCCCCAGATGATGCAGTGGCTGCCTCACTGGTCACCCCACTCATGATTGCCCCCACTGTCCTCCACCTCCACTGTAGTCATTTATTTTAATGTTTATTTATTTTGAGAGAGAGAGAGAGAGAGAGAGAGAGGGCACCTGTACATGCGTGGTGGGGTTAAAGAGAGAGGGAGAGAGAGAATCCCAAACAGGCTCCATGATGTCTCCACAGAGCCCGATGAGGGGCTTGATCTCACAGACCATGAGATCATGACCTGAGTTGAAAGCAAGTGTTGGACGCTTAACAAATTGAGCCACTTAGGCGCCCCTGTAGTCATCTTTATTTTGTTTTATTATTTTATTTTGTTTTATTTTATTTTATTTTATTTTATTTTATTTTATTTTATTTTATTTTAATTTTAGTAAGCTCTTATGCCCAATGTGGGGCTTGAACTCACGACCCTGAGATCAAGAGTCACATGCTTTTCCAACTGAGCCAGCCAGCGCCCTCCACTGCAGTAGTGTTTCCCATATGAAATCAATCCTCCCCCACCACACCTCCCCAGGGGCCTCTGAATCATGGCCAGTCCCTCTGACCCATGTCTAGCCACTTCCTCCCTCATTGTCCACTGCCCCTTTGCACTAAGCAACATGCAGCTAACTGGGTGGGCCAAGCCCGCTTTCCTCACAAGCCCCGACTGGATGTGCTCGTCCCTCTGCCCAGAAGAGTCATCCTACTGTCCCCTCCCAGGACTCACCCTTGGTGTCACTTTCTCTGTGAATTCTCTCCCAACGCCTTGTCCTGTGGGCCTGTTTATAGCTAGCCAGCTCCCCAACTAGACCGTGAGCTTCTTGAGGGGTACCTTGGAGTATAGGGCCCGCCATGGGGTCTCCATGGACTGACTGACTGGACAGATGGATGGAGGAAGGAAGGAATGTGGTGACATTGGCCTGAGTCTGGAGACAGAATGGAGGTGGAGAGAGGCATTCAGCCTAGGTGAGGGAACCAGGCAGGTGACTGAGGAGCACAGAGAAGGGGGCAGAGGAGTCCAGGAAACAGGGCGGTGCTGCTTGCTCCCAGCTCCTGGCCTGCTCCCCACACATCCCAAAGCCTCTGGATCTGGGCCGGCTACACCTGTCCTGGAGATGTCAGGTCCAGGTCTCCGAGCTAGGGCCGGAGTGGCGGGGGGAGGGGCCCCTCTCCCACCACTGGTGGGTCCCTCCCCTCCTTTCTGTAACTGTTTGCTCCTGCTCTGCCAAGCCGTGTGCCCCTCGCTCTGGGCTGACTGGGAGGGTAATTAGGAGAAGCCACCACCACCCCCCTGAGCCATTAGCACTCAGTGCCGCTTAATTAAGGTAATTAATGTAAAATCATCACCTAATGAGAGGTGGCACCGGCTGTGGCTCACCGGGTGGAAGGCGCCAGCTGCAGGTGTGGGAAAGGGGATGGGAAGGGGCAGATGCCAGGCTGGGTGCCCTCCTGCAGGCCTGAGCTGGCTGCGCTTGCCCCCTGAGCCTACCGTCCCCACTGAAGCCCACTGGGCCAGGCTAGGCCCAGTCCTGGTACTCTCCACCAGGAGCAAGACGCCGGCTTTGCCTGCCCCCGGCCATGCCACGGCCCGGGCACGAGCCCCACCCTAGACGCCCACCCCCCCCCCCCCCCCCCCCGCCGCCATATAAGCCCTGTGTCTGTTGTCTGGTGCTGCCACATTTTTTTTTTTATCAGAATGCAAAAGCTGTTACCAGGCAACCTTGAGATGAAGCCCTGCCACAGCCCTGGATCGCTGTGTGGAAATGTGGCAGGCAGGTACTGGCTGCCTCACCACCTCTACCTCACCACCATGGGGCAGAGTCCTTGGGGACCCTGTTGGCCCCGGTGGTCTGACTTAGAGTCTGAGGCCACGGCAGGAAGGGCCAGGAAGGAAGGGGCAGAATCAGCCAGGGCTGAAGCGAGAGTTAAGGTCCGTCTCCTTCCAGGGCCAGTTCTGGCAACCTCTACCCCTGTCTGGTCCTCCTTGCCACACCACGCAGGTGGCTTTGGAACCTGAAGAATTACGGATACTGCAGACCAGTACCCATGGAGAGTGGGAAACACTGAGGCTAGCAAGGACAGGGAATTGCCCAAGTCACTCAGTTAATCAGTAACTAATGTGGTTTGGTGAATGAATCCGTTCTCCAAATGTAAACTGAGCAATTACCGTGTGCCAGACCCTGTGCTGGTGTTAGACACAGTTCCTGGGGGAGACAGAAGTCCTAAACAGAAAGCTCGGTGCCGTCGGGATGGAGTGGGAAGCGCAGGGGACTGTGGGAATGCCAGGATGGGGCACGCTTCATCGGCCTGGAGGGCCGGAGAAGGATTTCTGGAGGCAATGAGACCTGCTCTGGGGCCTGACAGATGAGAGGTCAGCAGACAAGCCTGGGCTGAGAAGCAGCGGGTATGGCAGACTGGCCGTTTGAAGGTTGCCAGGCAGTTTGGGACAGGTGACTTTATTGCACAGGAACAGAAGGTGAACTTAGGGGCTTCTGGGTTGCACTCCTGCCAGGCGCTAGGCCTGAAATCAGGGCTCTTCTGCCCAGGGCAGTAGGGGATGAAATGGGTGAGGCAGCCGGAAGGCCTAGAGGGTGCCTGTGGCTCCTTGAGACTGGGGAAAGGCTTGTGGCTTCTCTCCATTGTGGGTAAGTCCCTGCCTGCCCCTCCATGAATTCACAGGGATGGCTCAGGGTAGGTAGAAGGGATGGAATCCAGGCAGGAGGGATGAGAGAAACCGTGAGAGGAGAAGAGCATGTTAAGGACCCACAAGTCACATCCCTGACACCATGCTGAGCCCCTGCCATGTGACCACAACCCTGGCTAAAGTCCGGGGCCCCAGACAAGACCCTTTGCATGAGGAACAGCCTCACGGGTTCCAGAATCCCTAACGCCCCAGCTCTTCATGTCTTGGACCACAGCCCCTCATCACCCTGCCTCCCTCCCTTCGGGGTCCTGCAGCTATGGGTGAGGCTGGACGTCTGAGCCGCCCACAGGAAGGAGACAGGCCAGGCCCTCCGTAATCAGAGGAGGTTGTCCTGTGTCAGCTGGGGTCAGGCACTGGGCTAGGCTCTTTCTGGTGAGACCCAGAGAAGCCCCTTCAGGATGGCCCATGGGGGTCCCATCCCTTCTCCGGGCAGCCGGTCTCCCCCGAGGGCTCCAGGCCTTTCTGGGCCTGGCGTGTGCCTCTCATTGCACTTGGCATTCCAAGAGCCTTCCCACTGCCAGCCTCCATCTTGGTTTGGCTGTTCTCTGTACCATCTGGAGCCTGGGCACAGCTGCTCATAGTCCCTACCCTCGTGCCCCAGGTGGCTGCACTGGAACACAGCTCTCCCGTGCCAGGTCAGCTGCCAGTATGATAGCCGGAACACTGGGACCAGGCCTGATGTGGACACCAGTAGGGTAGCCAGTCAACCTTCGGCCCAGGAGGTTTCTGGGCAACCTCCTCTTTTCTGGCTCCTGGAAGGCTAATCTGAGGGGAGTTTCAGGGGCACAGGCAGGTCTAGCCCCACGGGTTTAGGCCATTCTCCCCATCCCCAAGGCAGACTCAAGCTCATAAGAGCTTGTGAACAGGCATCAGTTCTGACAAGAGCACAGAGGCTGTCATGTGGGACTGGGGCTCCAGTCCCGCCTCTGCAGCCCATCTCTTGGTACCTGAGCAGAGCCCCTGGCCTTTTCTGGACTGGTTTCCCTCTCTGTAAAAGGAGATGCACCAAATGATACAGAAGGGCCCTCCCAGCCAGTCCTTCTGAGCAGGTCTCCTTTTTTGGGTTCAGGAATTTCCCTCATAAGCCAGACTGGACAGTAGCCCCTCAAGCACTTGACCTGCTTCCTGCTTCCTCACAGCTGTAGAGCCTGAGCCAGAGAGAGGGCGGCTCCCAGGTCCAGTGCCTCCTAGGCAGAGCCTGGCAGACCTGAGGCTAAGGGTCTTTTGGTGACAGCTGTCACCATGGCAAGAGCCATGGTCTTACCAGGGTAGGGCCCAGATCTCCCCAGGAAAGGGGAAGAGGACTAAGCTGTGCTTGTTCTGTGCTAAGCCCCTTACAGGTAGGATCTAACTTAATCCTTACAGCCCTATCAGGTTGGTACAGCCATCCCATTTCACACACGAAACTGGGGTTCACAAAGGTCACGTGACCTGCCCAAGGCCCTTTCAAGTGGTCAGTGATGGAGCCAGGGTTTGATTCCAGGACTTAAGAGCACCTGTTCTTCCCCCGGCCCAGGCGATTGGGCAGGTGTGGTGAATCTAAAAAGGGAGTTCAGCTGGGGACTGTTGGTGGGGGGCTCTACCCAATCCCTTTTCTCAACTCAGCCCTGCCTGCTCCTGCAAGACACCCACCTCGAATTCCTCCAGTTTGGGAGCAGGGCCTGGGGCGCTGTGCATGAAGACAAAGCACTGGACCAGGAATCGGAGGTCCTGGCCTGGAGTCCTGGCTTTGCTTTGGATTTACTGGGTGACCCAAAGAGGAAGTCTCAACATCTCTGATTACAAGATTCCCTTATCTATAGAGTGGAGGTAAACGCAATCTGCTCTGCCTCCCTTGTTGAGATTTTGTGAGATCTGAGAGGATAATGGATGTGCAAAAGCTTTGAAAATGGTAAAGGGTCTCATGGGAAAAATTGTGATTATCATAATATTGTTTGGAGTGGAGAGGCACAGGGATGGGTGGAGCACGAGAGTGTGGGGGAGCACATGAGTGTGGGGGAGCACATGGGTGTAGGGGAGCACGTGGGTGTGGGGAGCATGAGGGTGTGGGGGAGCACGTGGGTGTGGGGAGCACGTGGGCGTGGGGAGCACGAGGGTGTGGGGGAGCACGTGGGTGTGAGGGCACCCGTGTGCCAGGCCAAGTGTTCGAGGAGGTTGTGTGCATCAACTTGGGTCTATGTCAGAGTATATGCATGGGTGTTGGTGACCAGGAGGGTTTAGTGGAGCAGGGCCTGTGGCCAACTTCTGGGGGCTGAGGGCTCAGGTGCCAGGGGTGGGGCTCACACACCAGAATCATCCTTGAGCCCACCCGCCTGTGCAGGGTTTTACTTGGGGGATGGTGGCACCATCCCATCTATGAATCATACCATCAGGGCATGTTCTGGAGACCCGACTGGCGGCTTCCATGGGGACAGACAGGCCAGTCAAGGCTGATGGTCTGGGGTTGGCAGAGCACAACCTAAATCCTCCCTACCTCCCATTCAGGAGAGAGTCAGCCTCCTCAAAGAGGCTGTATTTCCTCCTTGAACTGACCCCATGGTCTGCTGGAAGCCGGGCAGTGCTAGACAGGGTCCTGGGGGAACTGTCCTCGCCTCCCTCAGCTCTATTTCCCCCCTGCTTGGCCCCCAGCTCCCACTCTTGTCACCGGCTAGGGGTGTGGGAAGACAGCCCTTGTGAGCAGAGCTGACATTTCAATCTGTCTCCCAAGCTCTTCAGATGCCTGCAAATTGCATCAAGACTTCATCACCCTCCTTGTCCAACACTCAGCCCTGTCTGGCCCCTGTCAGGCCTGGCCTTCAAACAAGTGACAAATTACATTGCAGCCACTGCAGCAGGCCTGCAAGTGGGTGCTGGGAACCCAAGGGACCAGGGCTGCACAGACAGCCTCTCGCGGAGAACAGGGTGCCCTCTGGATGTGAGCCCTGGGCAACCCAGGCCCACTCCCTTCTGTGATCTCATGGCAACCCTCACTGCCAAGCTGGGCTGAAAGCCAGGCTGGCTGGAGCGGGCTATGCCTTCTCTTGATCAGAGGGGGCCAGGGCCCTCAGTTCCCAGTTTTCCCAGTTTTACCCCGGGCTTCGGGGGTGGGGTCGAAGGATGGCTATTGAGAACATAAATCTCAACATCTTGGAAAAAGCCAGATCTGACCAAGACCCACCCCACACTAAACCCGGTGGGCCTGGGGTCTGGGAATACAGATGTATGGACACCTGGATGTCTGGATGGCTTTCTGCAGGTAACACCACCATGAGGTGGGGAGGGAAGGAATTGCCTTTGCCTCCAGCAAAGCAAGATTCTGCTACTTAACGCTTTTTGTGACCTTTTGCTGAGTTCCTTAGCCTCTCTGAGCCTACGTTTACTTACGGGGGATCTGACCACCTACCTTATGGAAGTGTGGTGAGAATGAAATCCTATCTATAAACAGAACGAGGCTGGACACATTGTAGGTGCTCCATAAACGGTCATTGTTATCGTGGGGCTGCCTCCGCTGGTGGCAAAACAGCGGGGTCAGGAGCTGGAAGCTGTAGGTCAAGGGACGTTTACGGGAACTAGGAAAAAGGCTACGTTCATTTCCCTGCAGCGATGTCCTCCCTTCCTCCTCCTCCCCAGGACCTCTCAGACCCGCCTGCTCCACGCTCTCCCTGAGCCTGCAATCCCTCCGTTCCCCCCTAGAGGATTCCTGCTGCATGCATTCAGCGCCACTTAAATCGGAATTATATGCTGCCTGGCGTCTCTCGATAATTACAGATTCCACGTGTGTGAGTCTTGTTTGCCCAACTCTAGAATCACAGAATCTCCAAGTTTGAAGGGACCTCATCCAGCCTCTGCCTGCAGCAGCAATTCCCTGAGGAATGTCCCCGGCAGATGGTCAGGCAGCCTCCACCCGAACGAACGTGCCCTGTAAGAGAGCGCCCCGCGGAGAGGCAACACTGCCGGCCCAGCACCCCGCCTTGAGCCTTCTTTTTGGCCCCAAAGACCCACTAGGTCTTTTCTCCCAGACAGAGGAGTCCCCGGGGCACATCTGTCCTTGGCACCCACAGTCTGAGGGGCCCAGAGCGTGACTGTCTCCTTGGATCCGGCTGGGCTTGGCATCCATCATCCTCTGTGCTTCTCAGCTCACAGGGATCTGGCGAGGAATGTACCTCCCCTTGTCCACACAGTCACTCTCTCCACACAGATTTATTGCAACTGGCCTTTGAAGAGGGCATTGTGACCCCGAACGCCACCCTGGGCTCTAATGGAGAGGTACAGAGAGGTGGGGAGGCCCTGAGGCAAAGGAATGGACTGGCCTGGCTTGGGAGGCAGAGGGTGGTGGTCCTGAGATCTGAAAGAATGACCAGCTTCAGCAGCAGGGCAAGAAGAGAGGGCATTCCCTGCGCAGGGTCCTGCGTATACAAATGTCCAGAGGGGCGGGGGGGAGGTGTAGCCTCTGCTCGCAGTGCCGGTAAGCGAGGCTGGCAAAGCCACTGGGGCCAACTGTGAGCTGGGAGGTTTGGACCTTGTCCTCTGGGCAGTCTGAGGTCGCGAACAGGGTAGGAGAGAGACATAATCTGATCTGAGCCAGCCAGGACCCAGAGATGAGCTGGGGATGGGAGGGGGCAAGGCCATTCTCCAGGTGAGAAAAAATGTGCCGGAGGTGATCAGAGCTAAGGGATAGAGAGAAAGGGCCAACTGGGACATATGGGAAGGAACAGATCTCTGGGCTCCTTGTACCAGGCCACACTGCCACTTCCCCTCTGGGCAGTCTATTGCTGTCCAATCCTTGTTTGACTGAATGAAGGCATGGAGCCCAGAAGGATGATCCAGGGATTGAGGGCCTGAGGATTGGGGTGGTGGCAGAGAGGCCTGGGACAATCAGAGGGAAGACTGGAAAAAGAGGCCCAGAGGAGCACCTGGGCGACTCAGTCAGTTGGGCGTCCGACTCTCGACCTCGCAATTCGTGAGTTCGAGCCCCGCGTCGGGCTCCACGGATAGCACAGAGCCTGCTCGGGATCCCTTCTCTCCCCTCTCTCCGCCCCTCCCTGACCCCCTCTAACAAAATAAATAAACATTTTTAAAAAAGAGAGAGAGGCCCAGAGAAGAGACACTGATGACTGAGAAGTGCAGGCTCACAGCGTAAGGCCTGGCTGCACAGACCGCAGGGGCCAAGTTGGGCAGGGCCCCGAGGGCCACGGCAAGGCATCAGGACTAGATAGTGGGGGTTTTGCGGGCTCCACGGAGCGCCACCAGAGGATTTCAGCAAGGAAGCGCTACGACGGGCCACAGGTTGGAGCTGTTAGCTGGCTGCAGTTCAGGAAGTATTGATGCAGAGGGAGGAGTGGGTGAAGCCCTGCAGGCAGAGAGGCGGCCGCAGTGATCCCAGTGAGTAATAGTTGTGAGGAGCTGGGAAGTGGCAGGGGGATGAAGAGTAATAAGAAAATTGGGGTCCAACAGACAGGATTGAATGACTGATCGGATGCAGAGTATAAGGGAGGAGGCCAGATGCCAGTTTCTAACTTGGGCATGCACATGGACGGTGAGGGAAGCTGCTGGCTGGGTGTGGGGTGGCTCAGTGTGGGGCAGGCTGGATGTGGGGTCCAGCAGGGGGTGTCCAGGGGAAGCTGGGCACATGGATCTGATGCTTAAGACCTCACATGGCTGGCCGGGCCCTTGGACACCTATCTAGTTCAACATACCTACTCCACCCCACTTTACAGAAGAGAAAACTGAGCCCAGAGAAGTGAAGGGATAGGAAGCAGCAGGTGTCCTGGTGTCATTGAAAACCTTTGGAGATGGGGCGCCTGGGTGGCACAGTCTGTTAAGCTTCTGACTCTTGATTTCGACTCAGGTCATGATCCCAGGATCGTGGGATGGAGCCCCGCATCAGACTCTGCACTGAGCATGGAACTTGCTTGGGATTCTCTCTCTTTGTCTCTCTCTCTCTCTCTCTCTCTCTCTGCCCCTCTCCCCCATTCACACATGTTCTCTCTCTCTCAAATTAAAAAAAAGAAAAGAGGGGTGCCTGGGTGGCTCAGTCAGTTAAGCATCTGACTTCGGCTCAGGTCATGATCTCACGGTTCGTGAGTTCGAGCCCCGCGTCGGGCTCTGTGCTGACGGCTCAGAGCCTGGAGCCTGCTTCGGATTCTGTGTCTCCCTCTCTCTCTGCCCCTCCGCCGCTCACACTCTGTCTCTCTCACACACAAATAAATAAACATTAAAAAAATTATATAAAAAAAAAAGAAAGGAAAGGAAAAGAAAAAGAAAAGCTTTGGAGACAGAAAGACATGCTTACAAATTCCAATTCTGCTAATAATATTTATGTGACCTTGGGTATGAACTTCAGATCCCGGCTCACGGGGTTACCGGGAAGTGAAATGAGCTTCTCCTGCACTCGAGAGCCTAGTTCGGGGCCTGAGGGCTCAAGGAGCCAAGCGGCCCTGAGGATTGGCCGTGCCTGGGGCCTCTGGGAGCCTGTGGGCAGCAGGGCTCAGTCAGCAGGAAGAAGCCTGACTGCTCTGCTTTGCTGTGTCTATCCCACCACAGGTCCAGAACATCAGCCTCCGAGAGGGGGAGGTGGTGACTGTGGAGGGCCTGGGGGGGCCCGACCCACTGCCCCTGGCCAACCAGTCTTTCTTGCTGAGGGGCCAGGTCATCCGTAGCCCCACCCACCAAGCAGCACTGAGGTTCCAGAGCCTCCCACCACCTGCTGGGCCTGGCACCTTCCATTTCCACTACCAAGGTAGGCCTGGGCAGCGGAGGGAGGAACCAGCCCAGAGTGGGTGCCCTCCTCGGGATCTCTGGCGCTACTATAGTGTGTATAGGGGGTGGAGGGGAGACGGGGGACAGGCACAGATGCCCAGTGAAGCTCTGTACAACTAAAGGTGATTGTTTAGTTGTACAGAGACACATCAGACACCTCCAGAACCTTCCTTCCTCCACCTACTACCCTGTAAAAGAACTGGTGGTGAAGGGGCCCGACACAGAACCAGGTAGCCTCAGGGGGGCCCCTTGCCATCTATTCATTCATTCGTTCGTTCATTCAGTAAACTTTTCCTAGGCATCTGCTCTTTGCCAGGCCTGTGCTGGACACTGACAATATCAAGATGAACTCTCCAAGTCCTTGCCCTCAAGGAATTCAGAATCTCTAGGGGAGGCAGACACTTAAGCAATAACAATAAAAGCCATCTCCCCCAAATTCAAGGGGGTCAAGGTCAAAGGGACTTGATAATGACCAACGGGAGGTCCTTTGCTACCAACCTGGGCTTCCTGAACTGCCTCATTCACCCTAGACCTGTCTCAGACCCCAGTCAGCTCAGAACACCTCTGGAAATAAGGGAGTGGCAAGATATAATGGGAAAATCACAGACTCAGGAGATGGGAAGATCTGTGTCTAAATCTCCTTCCCATTGGTTGACCTTGGACAGGTCATTTGACCACTGTGACCTTCTTTTCCTCCGCTGTACAATGTGACCAATATACCTACTCCATAAAGTCATGATGAGGATTATACAAAAGGGTTCATGTGAAGTGCCTAGCACTTAGGATGTTCCATGAACTTAGTATGCTCCATGAAGGAACCGAAACAAATATTAAAGAGCTGGCAGGATGGGAAAGGGAGGAAAAGGGGCTTGCCTCTGCCCCTCTTCCATCAGCATCTCTCCTGGCCCCCTTTCCCCAGGCAAAGTCTTCTTGACCCCTTGTACTGCTGTAACAGGGTAACCGGTTCAGACTGGGAGTGCTAATGGGGAAATAATTGGTGTGAACAATTATGGCATTGCCCTGCATTATCAATAGGGGCCCCCTTCTGCAGCTCCGCAGGGTCCACAGCCCAGGGAGGAGGACAGGCGCTGGAGACACAGATGCTGGAACCACCTAAGAAGCACTTGCCCCTCTCTAGCCTCTCCACCCAAACTGGGAGAGCAGTCTGGTGTGGCAGCATGGAGCCTGGCGGTGGGCATGGGCTGCCCAGGGTCTTGGCAGAGGCAAGGGGCCAACTGAGGCAAGGGCCAGCCTCCCTAATGGCTCATCAATCCTCCCTAGCAGTGGGCATAATTTCACGCCACGGTAACCTTCTCTCTTGCCGCAAATTCCTTCGCACAAAACCCTGGACCTTCTCTCTGTTGGGCCAGACAAAGGTGGCTGGAAGGCAGGGAGCTGGAGGCCTGGCAAGGGGTGCAGACCCCAAGGAGGGGCTAGGAAAGCTGGCCCAGCCCTGCCTCCTGCTCGGCTCCCAGAAGCCCTCCCTCCTCGGCCCAGTTTTTGTCAATGATCAGCTCTTTCCTTAATGAGTGTAATTCCCCTAATTATAGGCTGTAATTAGCCCTGATCCCAGAGATGGGAACAGGAGGAGCATGTGCTCACACGCGTGTCTCCCTGGGCTGGAGAAAGAGGGTGCCAGAAGAGGGGGCGAGGGGACTAGTACCCACATCACTGCCGGAGCTGTCCAAGATAATGTTGGAGATCACAAGCATGGGCCCCCACAGGGGCTTCATCTGCAGAATCCAAGTTCCACCTCCCCTCCCACAGCCTCAGGCAGGGTGAGGAAGCAGAGGGCCCTGCCAGGCATGCCCCTCCTCCCTCCTGAGCATTCCTGGCACTGGACTTGGCCCCAGAAACAGACGCCAGGGAGAAAATAGCTCAACAGATTGCAGTCATCCAGGCTCCCTGGGAACGGTAGTCATGGCAACAGGAGGAAGCTCCTCCCGGGAAGTGGCCTCTCTGGAGTCTGGGGGCTTCCTCATCTGCCCCCCGCCTCCTGCTCTCACCTCATCCCAGCCCAATTTCCTAATCTGTGAAATGGGGGACCTCCCTTCCCAGAGTTGTGATAGGAACTCCCAGGAAAGATTTAAGTACATCTGACTCGTGGCCTAGACCTCCCTGGGTGTCACCCCTCTCTTCTGCACTCTGGGTAGGGTGCCCCACCCTCTTTTCCCCATCCCTCCCCAGGTCTGTCCCCAGATCATTGTAAGCGGCCACCACAGTAACCAACCACCCAGGGCAGGCTTGTCTGTTGCTCACAGGTTTCTCTGACTCCTGAGCCCAGGTTTCTACTTCACCTGGGGAAGCAGGTGGGAGAGGGGACACGGAAGGCTCTAGAGGGAGGAGCTTCATGTGCCCACCCTACCACTCACTGGCTGCATGATGAGGGCAAGTCCCTCAGTCTCTCTGAACCTTAGTGTTCCCTACCTGAAAATGAGTTACTAACCCATAGCTTGCCTTCCTGCCTCCCAAACGTGTTGTAGACATCAAGCAAGAAGAACATGAACGCATTTTAGAAACTGGAAGGTGCCTGCAGATGTGAGGTGCTTGTATCAATCAAGATCATAAACAATAACAGCAGGCTGGTACATTTGGTTTTTGTTCTGTGCCAGGCATTGCACACAGGTCCTCTCAGTTAACCTCTCACATAACACTGGATGCAATACTCTAAATGGGTGGGTAAACAAGGAAACTGAGGCATGGAGAAGTTAGGCAACTTGCCCAAGCTGGCACAGCAAGTAGGGGAGCCTATATTCAAACCCAGGCAGTCTGACCCCAGAACCACCCCCTAAGTGCCGCCCTGTCCTGCCTTGCCAATCACAAGTAACCACTCGTTGGCCATGAGACATGGAAGAAAGTGAATCAACCTCTCTCTTTTCACAAGCCCGGTAACTACAACCAGGAGAGGTGAAAATCACAAAACTCATTTCTGGATTCTGTTCTGCCCAGAGGCAACCCCCCTTTTTCTATTCACACAAATCACACAGAGGCCAGCAGAGTTCCTGCCTTGACCTCTCTTCCCATCCACCTAGTGCCACCAGTAAGGGTGGGCCCCTCCACCCAAGATCCTCAGTCTAGACAATCCCCATCCCTCTCACGACCCCCAAGAATGAAGCCTGTAGCCCAAGGCTTCATTCAGCCTGTCTCCTTGACCCATCTGGCCTTCTTTCCCACCTCTCCGACCCAAGCGCTGACCTCCATTTTTAGCTATCACCCCAGCTTGGCTCCAGGTTAGGACTTGCCAGGTTGTTTTATAGGATTTGCTGCCACCGTCCGGTCACACTTGGTATGACAATTCCAAAAGTTCCCAAGTTTCCCAAGGCAACTTGTCCTTCCCCCAACTTCCAAGAAGGCGTTCCCTGCCTCCCCACCCTCGCCCCATCCTGTTTTTAAAAGAAGTCCACAGCCCTTGCCAATGAATACTGGAAAAGCTTTTTACTGTCTGACTTCAATCGTTCTGGCTGTAATTCCTATTCGTCCCCTATAGGAAAAATAATATCAGTACATCAGGATAGACTTATTATTTCCAGTGCTTTCATATCTATAAGTCATTCAATAAACACTTCTTTTTTTTAATTTTTTTAATGTTTATTTTTAAGAGAGAGAGAAACAGAGTGCTAGCAGGGGAGGGGCAGAGAGAGAGAGAGAGAGAGAGAAGCAGGCTCCAGGCTCCAAGTCAGTCAGCCCAGAGCCTGATGCAAGGCTCGAACTCACAAACAGTGAGATCATGACCTGAGCAAAAGTTGGACGCCCAACCGACTGAGCCACTCAGGCGCCCCTTTCAATAACTGTTTCATAAAGATGTGCTATCAGCTACATTCCAGGGATACCAAACTGAATAAAATACTATCCCCTTTATTCTCTTAATAACCCCATAGGTAGCTGGCATTTTGAATCTCATTTAACAAATGAGGTGGGACACAGAAAGGCTAATCTGCCAAAAGTGTCAGAAAGCTTGGACCAGAACCCAAGCCTTCTAACTTCCAGCTCTGTGCTTGTTCCCCTAACCAGCCTAGGCTGCTGGACATTTCACTGGCACCTTCTGAGGGGATCAGAGTCTTTTCTGGAATTCCTGGTGCTTCCTCTGGCCCCGAGTGATGCCTCCAGGCAGGCTGTGGCAGGCCCCTTTTGCCCTGGCTATGACTCAGCCCCACAACTCACACACACACACACACACACACAGTCACTCATTTTCTCTCTGCAGCCTATCTCCTGAACTGCCACTTTCCCCGGCGTCCTGCTTATGGAGCTGTAACTGTCACCAGCCTCCACCCGGGAGGCAGCGCCCGCTTCCGCTGTGCCACTGGCTACCAGCTGAAGGGTGCCAGAATCCTCACTTGTCTCAATGCCACCCAGCCCTTCTGGGATGCCCAAGAGCCTGTCTGCATTGGTAAGTGGCTCCAGGAAACCCAGTGCTCAACAGGGAAGTAAGTTGCGGGGCGGGGGGGGGGTGGGCATTGGAGATCATCCCCGCTCTCTGCTCCTGCCTGGAACCTTCATTTGGTCTCCATAAGAAAGCCAGACATTGGCCACACACCTCAGTAGCATTTATCCAACCACCCTCCTTGACCACTTCTGACATAGAGGCACCACCAGTACAGAGCTAAATTAAACAGGTACCGTGCCCTCAAAGAGCCCACAATTCCAGGAAGTGGGAGAAGAAGGAAGCGCACGGATCACCAATTTCCAGAGCAGGAAGTAAAAAGCACCAGTGAAGAACAGCAAACAGACCTGGGCAGGGAGGAAGCAATCATTCCTAGTTGGGTATTTAGGAGGCTTCCTGGGGCGAGTGACATTGAAGGTTTAACATTTCAATGGAGGGAACAGCGCAGGCTTTGACAACAGAGGCAACAAGTTGAGGGAGTGTTTAGGGACTCAGAAAATAGCCAGGGAGGAGCTCAGAACTATTCCTCAGGAGAGCCAGCCAGATGGTGTCTGGAGGCCAGGAGGCCGGCCAGGCAAGAGGGTCTGAAATTAGTGACTTTGGTAATGGAGAGCAGGGAAGAGGTTCCAGAGACACAGATGAGGGAAGAGGGGCCAGCAGAAGGAGACTTCCTCCCAGCTTCCAGTCCTGGATGATCAGGAAGTCTGAGGTTGCTGTCATTGGAGAGGGGCTTGTTGGCAGGAGGAAGATGGAGTGTTCAGTCTGCAGTGTGAAAGTCAGCTTGGTCGTCTTTTCCTTTTTTTATTTTTTTTTTAATTTATTTATTTTTGAGAAAGAGAGAGATGGAGCATGAGCAGGGGAGGGGCAGAGAGAGTGAGAGACAAGAATCTGAAGCAGGCTCCAGGCTCCGAGCTGTCAGCACAGAGTCACATATGGGGATCGAACTCACAAACTGCAAGACCATGACCTGAGCTGAAGTCGGACGCTCAACCGACTGAGCCACCCAGACGCCCCTTTTCTTTTCTTTTCTCATGTTCTTCTTGCTCTTTTTTTAATCGCTTGGGCTCTTGAGCCTTCTCTCATTTTATAAGCTCTTCCTGGGTGCTAGGCACAAGCAGAGGCGAATAAGCCAGATGTGGTCTCTGCCCTCAAGGAGCTCTCTGGCAAGTGGGAAAACTGGCACACAGCAGGTTCTGCGCAAACAGTGCTGTGACGGGGTGAATTCAGGGCATGGGAAGGATCCAAGGGAGGGAGCGCTGCTCCAAAATGAGGAAGGAGGAAAAGAAAGCTTCCCAGGGAGAAAGCATGGAGGGACTACAAGAATGTGAGCCCAGGGAAGTGGGTTGGATTCTTGAGACAGCACATGCAAAGGTGTGGAGGCAGAAAGCAGCATGGTGGAGTGAGGAAGTGCTGAGGCGTGCCTAAAGAAGGGGATATATGGGATGGGGCTGAAGCCGAGTCAAGAAAGAGCTGGGCTGGTAAAGGTTTGAATGCCACCTTGGGCTTGCATTACCTGGGGGTCACAGGGAGCCACAGACAAATTTAAGTGAAGGGTGGGGCACGATCAGATTTGCAGGGCAGTTCTGTTCTGAGACCAAACAGAAAGGTGCGTCTGCCCTCTCTGCAGAGAAGCAGAAAATCAACGCAGCCCTCTCTCCAGCTTTTTTTTTTTTAAGGTTTTATTTATTTATTTTGAGAGAGAGAGAGAGGAGGGGAGGGGCAAAGAGAAAGGGGTGGCAGAGAATCCCAAGCAGGCTCCGTGTGCCCGATGAGGGGCTCAAACCCACAAACTGGGAGATCACGACCGGAGCCAAAATCAA
Source organism: Panthera pardus (assembly GCF_024362965.1). Lineage (NCBI taxonomy): Eukaryota > Metazoa > Chordata > Mammalia > Carnivora > Felidae > Panthera > Panthera pardus. The sequence goes on from NW_026526876.1 coordinate 57,962,151, forward strand.
GCGCTGGTCGTTTAACCAGCTGAGCCACCCAGATGCCCCCCCCCACCCCCACCCAGGAGCTTTATTAAAAAAGATTCTGCTCTCTTGAACATCTGGAGACAAAGGCGCTGTGTCTTCGCCACGGCAGCCTGGTCTCTGAGAGCAGGCAGGGGCCAGAGCTGTGTGTCTAAGAGAGGAAAGTGCTGCCTGGAACCAGCCTCACTCCGCTTGCCTTTGAAACCCCTTCTCTGGCCCCACTCAACTGCCAGGAGCTCGTGGCCAAGTAACCCAGAAGTCCTCAGTGATGGGGCCGGGAGAGCTACTCAGCCTCCCCTTGGAAAGAGGACAGTCCCAGGCCAGAGGAGTCAGCCCAGGAACAACGGGGGTAGTGATGCTATTTCAGAAAGTATGTGAGGCCAGGTCCTGGCTAGCAATGTCTGCTGAGGGCACAACATTAGGAGGCAGATTGCATGTCCACCAGATGTCTGTCAGCCCAGATTCTAGTCCTGCCCTCTTTTTTATATTCATTCACTCATTTTATTCAACAAACACTGAATACCAACTCTGTGCCTGCCCTGAAAAGACGTGGCCCTTGCCCCAGGGGGTCCTAGTTAAGGGACATATCCAAACAATAACTGGTTTTAGAAAAAGTGGCATGAGGTAGAAGCAGCAGATATACCAAGAAGGCTGGAGCCCTGGGTAAGGGGCTTTAATAAAGTCTGCCTGGGGGGAGTTGGGGAAGGCCTCCGAGAGGAGTCAGCAGAGAGAGGAAATGACTCACCCAGGACCCCTTGGCTAGGCCATGGCAGATCTACCACAGTCAAAGGGATTGCACATGAATCATCCCAGAGGTGTGAAAGGTTAGGAGGAAAATGTCCCAGAGGTGTGAAAGGTTAGGAGGTAGGGAGTCCGGGCTGCCTGGGGCTGCAGGGTCACAGGGGCCAAGGACTGACCTTCAGGACCATGAAAGCAAATACCCCTGCTGCCCCATGCAGAGGACGCAAGAGCTGGGGTGGGCAGGCACGCTTGGCAGGCCATCCAGAATCCAGTGGGTCTGGGATCCGGGATCCAGCCCACAGCCCTGGCCGTGTCTCGCAGCTGCCTGCGGTGGAGTGACCCGCAACGCCACCACTGGCCGCATCGTCTCCCCGGGCTTCCCGGGCAACTACAGCAACAATCTCACCTGCCACTGGCTGCTCGAGGCTCCCGAAGGCCAGCGGCTGCACTTACACTTTGAGAAGGTTTCCCTGGCGGAGGATGACGACAGGTGAGGGGAGGTCCTGGCCCGGTGTGGGACAGGAGTGTGCGGCCTGCTAATGCCCCGCTGGCAGGACGGGGACCCAAGCGTGGGCCACACCCCCACCCGGGACAACGGGACCAGCCGTGCAGCCGCTCCTCTCCTGGCCCAGGCTCATCATCCGTAATGGGGACAATGTGGAGGCCCCTCCAGTGTATGATTCCTATGAGGTGGAGTACCTGCCCATCGAAGGCCTGCTCAGCTCCGGCCGACACTTCTTCGTGGAGCTCAGTACTGACAGCAGCGGGGCAGCCGCAGGCATGGCCCTGCGCTATGAGGGTGAGCCTGCTGGGGCCTCGCAGGGGTGGAGGGCTTGAACCCAGGGCCTCTTCTCTCACACCCTCCCCCCACCACCTCCATTCCACCATCCCTCCTTCCAACTTAGCCCTTGCTCAGCTAGCACTCAGCCCCACCCCCCATCCCTCCCCTCCAGTTTGGGATCCCTACCCCATTTTTGTGGGAGACCCTTGCCTGGACCCGGGCCCTCCACAGTCCAAGAGAATGAATCCTCTCGAGTCTGAGGAGCAAAAAAGGCCCCAACCCTTAGAGACGGAAAACTAGAGACATTCTAGAACCACTCATGTATGCATGCCTTCGTTAATTAATCCAAAAAAGAAACATTTATTGAGTGCCCTGTGTATATGAAGCACAAAACTAGGTGCTGGGAATGCAACGGCGATCAAGACGGGCTCCCGAACATGACAGGGTAGGGTGCTCTGGGCATCCCGCCCCTGCTGCAAGCCCAGGACACGCATTTGTGGTCAAGAACATAAAGGCCTTGGGGCGGGAGGCAGAAGAACATCTGCCCCATGTCTGCCCCGGTTGCGACTGAGCTGGGCTGGGCCTGGTTTGTAGCCTTCCAGCAGGGCCACTGCTATGAGCCCTTTGTCAAATACGGCAACTTCAGCAGCAGCGCCCCCTCCTACCCCGTGGGCACCACTGTGGAGTTCAGCTGTGACCCTGGCTACACCCTGGAGCAGGGCTCCATCATCATTGAGTGCATCGACCCCCATGACCCCCAGTGGAATGAGACAGAGCCAGCCTGCCGAGGTCAGTAGGTACCTGTGGATGGGTCTGCCGGGAAAAGGGAGCAGGGTGGGGACGGGAGAGCCAGCTGCAGAACCTGGGGTCATAGGGCCCCTGTGACATGTGTGATTCAAGCTTCCCCTCGAGGAGGAGGAGGTGGGGGCTCCCAGCGGTAGGTATTCCCGCGGGCAGGAGGCAGCCCCAGGACACAGCGCTGGGGGTGGGAGGCGGGACACCGAGGGGACGCACCTCCGGGGCCTCCCCTGCCTTCCAGCTGTGTGCAGTGGGGAGATCACAGACTCAGCTGGTGTGGTGCTCTCCCCCAACTGGCCGGAGCCTTACAGCCGTGGGCAGGACTGCATTTGGGGCGTGCACGTGGAAGAGGACAAGCGCATCATGCTGGATGTCCGAGTGTGAGTGCTCACTGGGCTAGGCCAAGCCAGCTCCTAAGCCCTGGGGCCATTTCTTGCCCAGCCCAGCCCGGGGTCCCGGGCCCATCCTCCCTGACGGTCCTCCTCCACAGGTTGCGCATAGGCCCTGGTGACGTGCTTACCTTCTATGATGGGGACGACCTGACAGCCCGGGTCCTGGGCCAGTACTCAGGGCCCCGTGGCCACTTCAAGCTCTTTACCTCCATGGCCGACGTCACCATACAGTTCCAGTCAGACCCTGGGGCCTCGGTGCTGGGCTACCAGCAGGGCTTTGTCATCCACTTCTTTGGTGAGCTTGCCCCTGCCCTGCCCTGCTGCCTGGGGGAAGAGATCGTGGCAAGCCAGAGAGGCCAGTGCAATGAGCCTGAGAGCTCTTATCTGACAAGGGAAAGCTGGAAACTTTCCCAGGTGTCACCTGAAGGAAGCCAGTCTTATTCTCAGTCTTCCCCGAGCGCACAGTGAAAGGGGGCCTTCTGTTGCAGCAAGAGAGATTTGGGTAGGCAGCAGGAAGACCTTCATACCAAAAAAAGGAAACTGAGGAAAAGTGTTGGTTTCTGCCTTTCTGACAAGCTTTAACAGCAGTGACAATTTCCCACCCTACCCGGCCCCTCTCTCAGGACTGAGGAACTGGCAGATGTCCTTTAGAAAGCAGAGCCAAAGCCTGCCTACATGATAACCCAGGAACCGAAGAGACAGAATGATGTCAGGGGCAGGCAAGGAGGGGCCCCTGGGCAGGAAGGAATGCATTGCTGAGGCTGCCCGGGCCAGGCTAGGCCCAGGACAAACTGGCAGGAGCTGGAGTGGCCGCACGGTGAGGAAGGCGGGCACAGACAATTTAGTGCCCGCTAAGGGCCCGCACCTTGCTGCCCCTGTGCCCCCAGAGGTGCCCCGCAATGACACCTGTCCGGAGCTGCCTGAGATCCCCAATGGCTGGAAGAGCCCGTCTCAGCCTGAGCTGGTACACGGCACAGTGGTCACTTACCAGTGCTACCCCGGCTACCAGGTGGTAGGATCCAGTGTCCTCATGTGCCAGTGGGACCTAACCTGGAGTGAGGACCTGCCCTCCTGCCAGAGAGGTGAGTGCACCTGTTCCCTGCGTTCCCTTCCTCAATGGAAGCTACAAGCCCCTCTCCTCCATTCTGAACCAGACTTCGGCTGGTATCGGCTGGTACCCTTGAGCTTCCTCCACCTCTCATAGCCTCGGTTTCCTCACCTGTGAAATGGGGGAATGAATACCTTTTCAAAGGGTTATCTACCAAATACTTCAAATATTTCCTTCCTGGGAGACTGCTAGTGTCTGTTGATTCTAGTGGACGGGAAGAGGAAAAATAAGGGATACACCAGTGAAATGGTAGGGACAGACGAACAGGCGGCAGGGCCACGTGTCATGAAGATACTGGCCGACCTGGAATAAAGATAGGGTGGGCTGGCTTTTGTGGAGTTCTACCTGGGCTGCTCTCCCCCACCACCCCCTACCCATAGTGACTTCTTGCCACGACCCCGGGGACGTGGAGCACAGCCGACGCCTCATATCTAGCCCCAAATTTCCTGTGGGGGCCACCGTGCAGTACATCTGCGACCAGGGCTTTGTGCTGACGGGTAGTGCCGTCCTCACCTGCCACGACCGGCAAGCCAGCAGCCCCAAGTGGAGCGACCGGGCCCCTAAATGCCTCCGTAAGTGTCAAACGGGTAGGAGGGGAAGCCTCCGGTAGGAGATAAAAGAAGCCACCTCTGGAGGCCAGGGGCCTGGCATCCTCACTGGGCTCTGCCTGCTTTGCAGTGGAACAGCTCAAGCCATGCCATGGCCTTAGCGCCCCTGAGAACGGTGCCCACAGTCCTGAGAAGCGGCTACACCCAGCAGGGGCTACTGTCCACTTCTCTTGTGCCCCTGGCTACGTGCTGAAGGGTCAGGCCAGCATCAAGTGTGTGCCCGGGCATCCTTCACATTGGAGTGACCCTCCACCCATCTGTAGCGCTGGTGAGTGTTCAGAACTCCTGCCTGTTCCACAGGGCTGCTCTGGCAAAGAGGCCAAATGCTGAGAACCAGAACTCCCCTGGTCCCACCCCCTTCATGTTACCCTTGGTCTCCCCAGCCTCTGCCAGATCCTTCTGACCTGGTGACACCAAGACAAATGCTGGGGTGGGCTCTCCTTGGACAAATCCTTCCCATGATCAGCCTCTTCCCTGCCTTAGTGGTTTGGCCCATTGGTCTCACCTCTGCCCTTGGCGCCCCCCTCTTGTTCCAGCCTCTCTGGATGGGTTCTACAGCGGCCGCAGCCTGGATGGTGAGCCCCCTGCTGAGGGCCTGGGAAATAGTCTCCCTGCCCTGGCTCTCACAGCTCCCAGGCCATGGGTTGCCCAAGCAGGGAGGGAGGAGAAAGAGAGAGGTTTGGGACCAGCAGAGCAAAAGTTCTTTCCCTGCCCCTAGCTAGCTAGAGGGAGCTGGTGGCTGGATTCTCCTGGGCAGAGGTGAGGGCAGATATGGGCTCTGGGTGACAGGGACTTCTGCCCCAATCCCGACCTCTGTGTTTTCAGTTGCCAAGACACCTGCTGCCTCCAGCACCCTGGATGCCGCCCACATTGCAGCTGCCATCTTCTTGCCATTGGTAGTGATGGCGCTCTTGGTGGGAGGTGTGTACCTCTACTTCTCTAGGTGAGTCCGGTTTCCCTTCCTGCCCTACAGACCTGACTCACTCCTGCCCAGCACTTCTGACTCACAGGATTTTCTGTCCCACAGGCTCCAGGGGAAAAGTCCCCTGCGGCTGCCCCAAACACGACCCCGCCCCTATGACCGCATTACTGTGGAGTCGGCATTTGACAATCCAACTTACGAAATTGGAGTAAGTACCTATGCCATTCTTTGCACCCTATCCAGGACCTCATCTATGCTCCCTTGGGCAGGTACCCCTGAGGGTCCCTCCAAACCCTCTCACTCTTTCCCTTTTCCTGGGGAAGGTGGATTATGGGCTGGCAACCGTTATACAAGTTTCCAACTCCAAGCAGTCTCTTTACTTTGCAGGAGACGAAAGAATATGAAGTCTCCATCTAGTTGGGGCAGCCTGGAGGAGCCAGCTCAGCCCAGCATCACAGCCCAGCAGCAGAGTTTCCAGCCTCCTGCTGTCCCTACACCTCCTGTACATACCATCTGGGAAGAGACGCCACCAATCCCTCAAGAAGCTGTGCCCTTCCCTACCTGTAATGCCCTCCAGGGCCCATTTTCTTGGTACCACTGCCCACATAGGGCCCTTCCTTGGGTTCAAGTCAGGGGGCATCTGCCTCTGGGCAGAGCACAGCTGGAGCACACGCATCAGGAACCAGCATTCTCCTGACTCTCCTTCATGCCCTGGACCTCTAGCCTGGAATCCACAAGCCGAGGAAGAGCACCTCTCTCCAGGTGACCACCATCCAGCTTGGCATGTGGCACCTTGCAGCGGGGTTAACTTGATGGTGGTGGAAACTGCACCAGGGTGCTCCTCACAGGGCCATCACTAGTGGCCAAAGCTGCTGTCAACAGTGACCTCTGGGTAGTCCTGGCATGCTGACATCAGCCCCTCGGGTGGGGAGATCTCTAGTCCTTCTCTAAGGCCCCAGGAATGGACAGTTCTGCTTCCTGGAGGCAATAATTCTAAGGGATCCTAAGGGGCTTAGGGACCCTACCCGAAGCTCAGGTTGGGCTTCCCTAGGCACTCATGCTCCACACCAAAGCAGGCCACCCCACTGCTGCCCTGGCAGCCCTACACCCTGAGGAGAAGGAGATCTTCCCCTGATGTCAGTCTGGCTTTACAAACATCTTCTTTCCCACTAGTCCCTCCTCTAACCCCAGCCACTTGCCAGTCTCCCCTCCTGGCCACTGTGTTTTGGGATAAGGGGAGTGGGCAGGCATATTCTGGAGAGGAGCAGAGGTACAAGGGCCCAGGAGTTTGGCATGGAACATGGGGTCAGAGACCCAGGGAAAGACCCAGGAGTTGGCTACAGGCCACTTTGAACATGTAATGTATTATATGGGGTCTGGGCTCCAGAGAACAATCTTCTATTTCTGTTGTTTCCTTATTAAAATGGTGTTTTTTGGAAAAAAAAAAAAAAAAGCAATGGCCAGGTAGATGGTACTTTCTTGGAGGGAAGGGAGTTGGGAAATAAATGAGATGTGGACATCAAGACCAGAAGGCATGCTGGACCCACCAACTGATCACTCCCAGATTTTATCAAACAAATTACATGCAGTACTCCAGGGGCTACTGTTCCAACAAGGTCAGTGCAACAGATGGCAGGTGAAATAAGAGGCCCCAGTAGGTGGCCCACAGGGGTTTGGAAGCCCAGGAATCCAACCGCTCATCTACCCCAATGCTTCCTTTCTTCCTCTTTGCTAGGTCCAGAACTACAGTCTGGCATACTCCCAAGCTGCTCCTCAGTGCCACTGTATTGTTGGCCAGGCCCAGGAAGCCTGATGCCTCTCTCCTTCCCCTTCTTTCCCAACTAGCAATGTTTAGAAAATTGGAACCGGATTCAGAGACTGAACCCCTGAACATGAGGCCCTAGTCTGTCCTGGCCTCAGGGAACATCCAGACTATCAAGAGGAGGGGCAATGCAACTTAGGGTAGGGACTTGGCTCCTGTTTTAGCAAAAGCCCTATCCATGGGCTCCAGAAAGAAGTTGGCTGGAGAGAATCTGCTTAAGTTTGCCATGTTTGGTCACTTGTAGCACCGGTACCCCTTCCCTATGGCTTCCCTATGGCTCCCAGCACCTCCTGAGATAAAAGTGTTAGTCCAGCCCTGGCTCCCAGCATGCATACCCACGCTTAGAGGTGTCCTCTGCATGGCTGCTCCCCAGAGTAAGAGAAAGAGGCAGGCAACAGAGTTATGGACACTTCAGAAGCCAGAAGATAAAATCCACGAAGGAAATAATGGCAGCAACCAGCACCTTCTACTTCCACAGTCTTCAAACAGAGAGGTCTTGATCACTTATGGCTGCCCACCTCCCAGCTCTACCACAGGCCTCCTCGAAGGCTGGAGAAACTCCAGCCGGTGTAGAGTGCAGTGCCTATATTAGCCACAAGAGGTCACTTCGGAAGACATCTGTATCCCACCTGCTTGCTAGCTCTCCTCAATTCCCCTGGAACAGCCAGGGCTGGAGCTCTCCAAGGTGGCACCAACTTCCAACCTCTGGGCTGACCTCACCTCCAAGGTCTAAGAGGAAGGTGTGTAGAATGATTAGTTCCCCTGGCACTTGTCAACAGAGCCAAGTATTATTTTCCTCTCTAGCCCACCACCTGTTCCTGTTCTCCACTGCAAATGACGATGTTGGTCAGAGCAAAGCCTTATTCATTTGCCATATGCCAATGGACTTCTCTGCCCCATAATGCCTTCAGGCTGACACAGCAGCACAGCTGGGTCCTGAGCAGTAAGAAGGAATCAGTGGAGAGGGCACGTGTGGTTCCAACTTCTGAGGGCCTGTGACATGAAACAAAGCCCCAGCAGAGATGAAGTCTGGCCATTTTCATACATCTAGCTCAGCGCTACTCTCTCTGAAGTCCACCTCTCTGGGCCATAGCCACTAAGATTTCTTGTTTGCTGAGGCTGGGAGAGGGCAGAGAGCGGCCAGTCTACATGACATCTACACACACACACACACACGAAAGATAAGACCTATGACCTTATCATTCTTCCCAGGCACCAAAAGGATCATCAGAAAAGTCAGAAAAACAGAACCCTAAGACCACACACAGACATCCCTACTATCTAACTCAACCTCCTTAGTATCCCAAAAGAAGCAGCAGCAAGAACTCCATACAGACAATTAGCATGGTGTAGGGGAGAGTGTCCTGGCCTGAGAATCAAATCTGTTTCATTCATACATAAGTCTGCCATAAATTCACTATGCGAACTAGGAAAATCACTGCTCCTCTCTATGCATCTGGAAATGAGATTAACACAGATGGTCTTTAATCCCTTTCTAGTTTTATCCTTCTTCAAGTGTTAAGTACCCCCTTAATATCAGAGGTGAGTTGGACACAATTACCTGGCAACAATGCCAACTAAACGCCTAGTGGCAGGCACAGTGATGCCATTCCCTTCTCCACCTCTTCCCCTACCGTCAGGCAAGAGATAACTGGCCATCTCTGAAGACGACACCAGTGGGAGGGAAAGGTGCTGTGGGGGGTGGGGAGGGAAGCCCAGAATTCGAGGTGAGGCCTTCAAACTACAAATCCCAATACACAACACTGCAGCTCTCAAAAGCATCCCCTCCCAGCAGGCAAATCACTCTTCCCGAGGCCATCCCACCATACAGTGCACAGCATGCACACAGAACTACGGCTCCCACAATCCACCAGATCCCTCGCGATTCTTGCGCCCAGGTTGCAATGCGCTCGCGTTCGCCCTTTGGCCCTCTTGCGCATTGCAAACTGGGAGTTGAAGTCTTCTATAGGCAGGTAGCTGGGCGTTGTCAGCGTTACTAACTCTTCGCTGTTGGCCTCCTCTGGAGTCGTTCCCAGGGACAGTGATCAAGAAAGGATAGTAACGAGCAGGCGGAACTCTCCATGGTGTCATCACTACGCAAGGCAGAGATTCTCAGGCTAAAATTTAGTGTCGGGAGCGAGAGGGAAGTGTGAACAGTAGCCATCCAACCCCACACCAAAAGAATAGTTTTCTGTCGCGGTGGCTTTTCTTTTCTCTTTACCAATATGGCGCCTAGTCCAGCCACACCTGACGCTGGGAACCAAACCATCCAGTACAATAACCCTAGGAGCACAGCTGTCACCGACAGCCTACCAGCTCCAGCCAACACCACACCTTACTCCTTCCTGTTCATGCCTGAGGACTCCAAGGACATGGTAGCCTATATCCCATTACCAAAATGGCGAAAGTAGAAGCATTCTTGTTAGGGCCTGCAGGTGACAATACGCTTGCGCGGAAGGCGGCTGTGTTGTGGGGAGGGAGGGGAGCATTCTCAACACGCCTGCGCAGGAACAGAGTATTCTTGGTTCTACACACAAACACCAATGGATGAAGAGCCCCCATGTTCCTGCGGCTGCGCTGTGACCCTTAGAGGCTCTCCCAGGCGCCTGCGCGAGACCTCAGGTCCCGCCCTCCTCTTCTCAGTACGCTGGCGCAAGGCAGAAAGGCGGGGCTTCGGCGCTCCAGACGAATGCCAGCGCGGCTGCGCGCTGGGGGGTACCCCCTCACTGCGGCTGCGCGGGAGCCCGGCCGCCGGCTGTCACTGCGGTTGCGCGCGGCGAGCGGCGATCCCGGGGCGCCTGCGCGGGTGGCTTTGCGGGCGCTCGCGGTAAGTTTGCGCCAAGTGCGCGGCAGCCGGGACGCAGACGGCGGCGGCGGCGAGAGGCGGAGCCCGGGGACCACCCCCCATCACCCTCCCCGCAGTCACCTCACGTACCACAACCTCACCTAACCTCTCACCCCCCCTCCTATCCCCCCAACCCCGGGATGGCAGCGCCCGCCAGCCTTCCCGGCCGGACCAGCGGTCGCCAGCGCCGGCTTTAGCCTGTGGGACTAGGCCCCGCCGAGGCCTGACCCCCGGAGCCGGGACCCACCGTGCAGCCAGCCGCCGGGCCGGGGTTGAGGGGCCGCTCCCCCCTCACGGCCCGTGGGGAGGACGCTGCCGTCCCGGGGACTGGGGGCCGGGGGGTGGGGGGGAGCCAGGGCGAGGAAGTCGGGACCCGTGTTGGGAAAAAAGAAGGGGGGCCGGGGTCAGGAGCGCCCCCTCCCCCCGCTTCCCCCCTCCCCCCGGGGTTGGGGGGGCCGGAGCAGAGAGCGCCCAGCCCGGGAGGTGGATGAATGTGGGAGAAAATGGAGACCAAGACGATCGTGTACGACTTGGACACGTCGGGGGGGCTGATGGAGGTAAGAGTGGCCCTCCTCATCCCCTTCCCCCAGCGCCGGGAGGGAACCTCCGCCCTCCGCCCCACAAAGCCGGTCCTGAGCTCACAGCGCAAAAGGGCCGGGGGAGGGGGATTCTTCCTCACCCAGATTCTCCCTCCCTTCTTTGCAATTCGAGGGGCTGAGCTTAGCCTCCGAGGACGTTTGCAGCAGTTTCACCTACCCGCCGCCCTGGATTCGCTCTCCCGAGGCACCAACCCACTCCATGTCGTTGCACCGGCGGGCCTCCCCACCCCCTTCTTGTCGGCCCCTTTGTGCTTCCCCCAGCACGTCCGGGTACCGGGTTTCAGGCCTTTCCAGAGCCTGGCTTTGGAGTCCCCCACTGTCCATACAAGGAAGTGGCGAGAAGGGAACCGCGCACCCTCTCCCCATCCCCCTACCCTGATCCTCCCCATTTGGAAGAGGCTGTTCTCGTTGTGCTGCAGGAACGCTGTTAGGGTGGGCTCCCCCCGGTTCCGGGGGGCTGAGAGGTTCTGGGAGCAGCTTGGATGGGAGGAAGAAGGACAAAAGGGGGGAGAGGGGTGGGTGACGGAGAAGCCCTGCCGGGGGGGCGACGGACCGCCCGGGAGCTCCGAGTGTGCACACACGCCGTTTATGTGTGTGTGCAGCAAATCCAAGCTCTGCTGGCTCCCCCCAAGACGGACGAGGCAGAAAAGCGGAGTCGGAAGCCTGAAAAAGAGCCCCGGAGAAGCGGCAGGGCCACCAACCACGACAGCTGCGATAGCTGCAAAGAAGGTGGGGATCTCCTGTGCTGTGACCACTGCCCGGCCGCCTTCCACCTCCAGTGCTGGTAAGGTCTGGGGACCCCTTTGCAGCTCCTTCGCTGACCCTTCTCGGCACATTCCTTCACCCGGCCTACCCCTGGCTGCCGAAATAACGGGCGCTTGCAGCCGCTAGCTGACTTTCTGCAGCCGCTGGGGCGAGCGCCTCCCCGCCCCCAGGTGTCTGCTGGGATCTAGCCGTTTGGGGGGGGGGGGGGGGGAGGAGGAGCAGCAGTGTGTCCGGACCCCGAGGTGGGGGTTGGGACGAGTGAGGAGAGCCCCATCTGGGATTGGAAGTCTCTGGGTAGCCGGGACAGAGCCGGCAGGGCACGGCCGGCGGTGGCGGGGGAGGAAGGGGAGGAGCTCCGGGCCCGGTGCCGCTCGCCTGCCCGCGCGCCCGCCGCCCTCGGGGTCCTGCCGGGCTGGGCTCTCCTGCGGGCGGGTGCGTGGGGCCTTCGGCCGCCCGAGCTGGCCTGGTACGGACCCGGGGGGCCGGACGCCCGGGCGCTTGCGACTGTGGAAATCATGGAGGGTGTCTCTCGAGTCCGCCTCTTCTCTGCTTCTCTGTTTACAATATGGCGACCTGCCTTTAAATTATATTTTTATTCTCAGCGCCATTTTGGCTGCATATATGATTTGCAAACGTCTCCCGGGGAACGGTGGGGGTAGAGGCTCGGGGTCCTTTCTGCAGAAGCTCCTCGGGGGGCAGGGCTAGGATCTCGCCGCTTTGGTCCCCTTTCTCTGGCTCCGCTTGCCCCCTGTTGCCTCTCGGAGCTGCCTCCCTCTTTCCCTCCCCGCGCTGCCGCCTCTTAGGAAATCGGGCCGGGTTAGACAATTAAAATTGCCCTTGGGCGCCGATTTCACTTCGCTTCGGATCGGCGAGCCCTTCGCGGCAAAATTCTTTGCTGCTGGGGCAGGATTGTGTGCGGTTGGCTCCGCGAGGGCATTTTTAAGGAGCAGAGAGCTGGAAAGCTGAGCGCTTCCCCCCGCCCCCCCTTACTGAACGCGAGAGGAGGGGAGAGACCGGAGAGAGAGGGAGGGACCTGGGTTGATCGCCCGCTGCGTGATCCTCCTCAGCAGCTCAGCCCAGAACAATCCGGCCAGGAAGAGTTTAAACTCCGGTTTCTGCCTGGAGAAATCATCTCTGCCCTCCACGAAAATCCTCCATCAGCGCAGGGAACCCAGATTGCGTCGTGTTCTGATGGGTGTTGTTCTGTCGTTCAGCAACAGTTGAGTGAAACAGGCGTTTGTGAGGGAGCGGGAAAGAGAGGGGCTTCTGTTTGTCCCCCCCCCCCCCGCCCCGTTTTTGATACTGCCTTTTTTTAGTCCTCTGGAAGAAAAAAGAGGTTTTCCTTCTGTTCTCTACAGTGTTCCATTCACATTCTGTCTCTCTGTGGAGTAGTGCTTACTGTATATTTGTACTAATTGCAGGTTTTGGAACACTTACGAGACAGATGACTGATACCGGGCAAATTAAGTCTGTGGTCAGAAGTTATGTAGGAAGCTCCCATTACCATTCCCAAGATGCTTTTGCCCAGGAGGGCACCCCATCTTCGCTTGTAATGTTGCAGGGACAAAAATGGTTATCCTGGAGGAAGCTTTGTTGCTGGCTTTAAATTTTTTATTATGTAGTGACTAATACCAGCAGGAAGGGTCTGTGGTTTTTAGCCTTTGCTTCCTGTAAGGTGTGATCTACCTGGAGAAAATCTCTCTGGTCGTTTCCTGTGCTGGTCTTGAGCAAGGAAGAGTTTTGTACCTGGATATGTTATGTTGTTTATCAGTTTTTTCCTGTTGCTTGTGTTTTTTATTGTGCTTGTTTGATACATATACCCAGACTGAATTGTAGGCTTCTTGATTTAAAATGTGGGTTAATGTTTTACCTCTAGGAGGAAGCTATTGTTAACCAAGAATGATGACCCCTGTATTGAGTGAGAATTTTGTAAGCTCATTATCTTTTTTTTTTTTTTAATGTTTATTTAGTTTTGAGAGAGAGAGAAAACACGTGAGTGGGGAGGGGCAGAGAGCGGGGGAGACACAGAATCCCAAGCAGGCTTCAGGCTGAGCTGTCAGCACTGAGGGATACGGGGCTTGAACTCACCAACCAAAAGATCATGACCTGACCTGAGCGGAAATCCGATGCTTAACCGACTGAGCCACCCAGGTGCCCCTATAAACTCATTATCTTTAGTCTCGTTTGTTCAGACCATTTGTTTAGTAAGCTGAGATTGTTTATTAGAAACTTTAGGTATGGAAAAACTGTTTTGCCTGAGTTTCGGCTTTTAAACTCTAAAACCCAACCTGGATCTTCTAATTAGAGGAGTGTAAGTCTTGTCAAGTTGTAACAATTAACAGTTTCTACTTCAGCTAGGAGAGAAGGAGGTACTTTTAGCTGTTGGTGAGACTCGGGTTTGCCCAGACTGCATTTCATTGAATACTTTTCTTTTTTTCTTTTTACTTTTTTTTTTTTTTTTTTTTTTTTTTTTTTAAGGACCATGAATGGGAGCTGGTAATCAGAGATTCGAGAACCCTAGTAAATGAGGCAGGGTTTGTTTCACATCTCCAGTTCTCTCTTTGAAGATGCCAGTACTGAATGTACCATTGACTTATCTGAGTTATTATATAAATTACAAAACATTCTAGATACTGGTACAAACGAAGGAAGCTTTCTTTTAAGTGAGGCTTATCCCACTTTCCTGCCTTCTATTCCACTCTTTCCAGCACAAGTGAAGTACTTCGTTAACCATCTCCACCAGAGTTTAGGTCAAGCAGTTGACAGTCTCAGAAATTTTGATTCCTGAGTGTGCTGGCTTTAATTCATGCTATTACTGCTTACTTGTGCCATGTGGGAGTGCAGTTAGGTATGGCTATATTTTCTCTTGCTTCCCTTTTTAACTTGCTAAGACTGGATTACAGTTGACCCTTGAACAATGCTGGGGTAGTTTAGGGGCACCAACTCGCAAGCATTAAAAAAATCTGTATAACTTTTGACTCCTCAAAAACTTAACTACAATAGCCTACTATTAACCAGAAGCCTTACCAGTAACACAATTAACACCTGTTTTGCATGTTACGTGTATTGTACACTGTATCCTCATAGTAAGGTAAACTGTAGAAAAGAAAATGCTATTAAAATCATAAACAAGAGAAGATACAGTGCTGTACTATAGAAAATCTGCATGGGGCGCCTGGGTGGCCAGTTGGTTAAGCATCCGACCTTAGCACAGGTCTTGATCTTGTGGTTCATGAATTCGAGCCCTGCATTGGGCTCTGCACTGACATTGCAGAACATGCCTGGGATTCTGTCTCTCTGCCTTGTCCCACTCTCTCAGTCTCTCAAAAAAAAAACAAAAAAAAATCCACATACAAGTGGACCTGCAGTTCAAACCCATGTTTTCCAAGGGTCAGCTGTGCTTAGATAAGCAGCGTAATGTTAATTTTCTTAATATTCACAATGTGCAAGAGTGAAGGTGGAGGTTTTACAAATCCTGTAGATCCTAATTTCAGTGCTGCTGTGGGTCTTCATTCAAAGCTGTCTGAGACAAGTTCTTTTTTCAGTCTAGTGTCCCTTGCCAGCTTGCCTCAGTGAACGAGATCTAGTAAAATGTTCCAGAAGTGATTCTAGGCAAACTTTACCTCCTGGGCGTAGTGACATAGCCATAACCACAGGGGATTTTTCTAAGATAAACTGCTGGAGGAAATGACTGGTCAGATAAACTGTTTTAATTGTCTTTTCTTTTCTCAGGGGCCAGTGCTTTGTATGAGGAACAGTTCTCTCTTCCCAATTAGACTGGAAGCCCTATAGCTGGGTTTTCTGTAATGATCCCCTGGGTTGGGGAATGAATTGCTCTGTGCTCAGCCCCATGACCTCTCTAAAGAATTAAACTCGAGGAGGTGATTTTTTGTTTTTGTTTAAGTGATAGTGTAATCATTTTATCTAAGTTGAACTGGTTTATCAGTTATTCAGAGTGGTAGTAGGGGTTACTAAACCTGCCCCAGGAGAACTGGAAAGAGATATGGGGTTTTTTTGTAAGTGTTTTCTGGTGAATCTGACCTCTCTATCATAATTGTCATGGCATTCATTGGACTTTCGGAAAATACTGGTCTCCATGGATTGGTCCCTAAAAACTGGTTTACAAAAATTACGATAACTTGTGGTGCTCTAGTTGCCACTGGCCCATCTTTGTGTTTGAAATGGATTGGATTGTTCTCACTGATAAAGTGAATAAATACCATAGGTCTTCGGTAATGAGGCTGCCTGGAAACTGGATGTTTTCTGATTGCTTTCTCATGGCATTTTGCTCTAGACGACCGAGGGACCAAAACGGTCTGATTGAGAAGTGCATCTACCTCAGCAGACCTCAGCATGGTTGCTTCCCGTCAGACAGATTTCTGTAGCATTTGCCTCCGCATGTTATATTTGGAATTGTTGGCCGGCTTTCCTCTCTTTGGTGTTGGCAGCAAGATCCAAAATGAGGTTTTCGAAGAATGAGAGTAAAAAGGTCTCTGTGCACAGGCAAAACTAAGCTCAGCTTGGAGTTTTGCATATTTAATTTTCAGTGAGTCATAACAAGAAAGGTTTCACACATAGAGTAGAAAACTGCCTTGCAGAAAATCTTTGCCGTTTGAGCATTTAAGAAGGTGATTTTTCTGATTTGTTGTGTTTGGCTCCTCATGAGAATAGTATTAGTCTACTGATGAATTAAAATACATTCTTTTTTTTTTTTTTTTTTTAATTTTTTTTTTTTTTTAACATTTATTTATTTTTGAGACAGAGAGAGACAGAGCATGAACGGGGGAGGGTCAGAGAGAGAGGGAGACACAGAATCCACAACAGGCTCCAGGCTCTGAGCGGGTCAGCACAGAGCCCGACGCGGGGCTCGAACTCATGGACCGCGAGATCATGACCTGAGCCAAACTCGACCGCCCAACCCACTGAGCCACTCAGGCGCCCCTAAAATACATTCATTTTAATATTACCTTATGAATCTGTTGTTTCTGACATTTTAAGTGCTTAGAAGCTTAGCACTGAAGACCTGGAGGTGACGGCATCTGGCCTTCCTCCCGTCACCCTGCCCCCTCAATAGTAAAATGATTCAACAGTAAACAAACCTGATTTGGTTTTATGTGTATTTTATTTATTTTTGCATTTGCTGCATTGCATTGGAATCTGGGTGTGTAGTATTGTTTTTAAATGTTCCACTCAAACAGGGAGGGTCTGATAACATTCAATTTTAGCTCAATTTCACATGCATGCTTTGTAAACTTAATGTGGGGCTAAGGGTCTAATTCTTGTGATAGGAGTGCTTTGGTTCATAGATAAGAGGATAATCACTGTTTAATAATAATAATAGTAATAATATTTCGAATGAATTGTTTACTCACAAAATGTTGGTGACGTAGATGGCTGTGGTTAAGACAGGAAGTGTCAGAGGGCACCTGAGTGGCTCATTTGGTTGAGGGTCAGACTCTTGGTTTCAGCTCAGGTCCTGATCTCATGTGGTTAGTGAGTTCGATCCCCGTATCGGCTGGCTCTGGGCTGTCAGTGCGGAGCCTACTTGGGATTTTCTCTCTCTGCCCCCTCCCCTACTTGTGCGCATGCACGCTCTAAATAAATAAACAAACAAACTTTAAAAAAAATGAAGTATCAAATTTTTTATTTATTTTTTTTTTTAATTTTTTTTTTAACATTTATTTATTTTTGAGACAGAGAGACAGAGCATGAACGGGGGAGGGGCAGAGAGAGAGGGAGACACAGAATCAGAAGCAGGCTCCAGGCTCTGAGCCATCAGCCCAGAGCCTGATGCGGGGCTCGAACTCACGGACCGCGAGATCGTGACCCGAGCTGAAGTCGGACGCTCAACCGACTGAGCCACCCAGGCGCCCCGAAGTATCAAATTTTTTAAAGTGAAGGAGGAGGTAATGTTCTTCAAAGGTAACAGTGTTTGTGTAACCTAAGGCAAGTAGTTAGTGGTCCTACTGTGAGAAATTTTTCATTTTGGGCCTATCCCCAAATTGATTACCATACTTAATGAAAGGTAGGATGCAGTTGTAATCTCATCAATTTCCTGCTGCTCCTTAAGGCTCTCAAAGTACTTTACAGATGGGCTCCACTAACTAAACTTTGTAAATGACTAGTGTATTTTTTTTGTGTGTAAGTATATAAAAGACATGTTTAGGTACTGTCTTCTTTTACATCTGGAGATGGGATTCATGTTGGTCTGTTTCAATTTCTTAAGTATGTCTCCAAGATAATTTTTTAAAAGCCAAATCATAAAATGAGACAAATAAATTACCTAATTTGAACTGAAAAAGGATCCAAATAGTCACAACTGAGTGCCAGATGAAACACTGGTTTTTATTGAGCTCTCAGTGAAAAGACCAGTGATACTCAAAAGGGCTCGATGAAATTTCAAGGTTCACGCTTGTAGGATTTATCAGTACTTCATCCCTTTTCATGGCTGAATACTAGTCTGTTTATGGATATACCACACTTTTGTTTATTCGTTTATCAGTTAATAGACATTTGGGTTTTTTCTCCTTTTGGCTATTGGGAATAATGATGCTGTAAACTTTTGTGTGCACATTTTGTGTGGACATCTGTTTTCATTTCTCTTGGTTGTGTACCCAGGAGTGGAATTGCTGGGTCATAGGGTAACTCATGTTTAACCTTTGAAGAACTGCTAGACTGGTTTCCAAAGTGGCTACACCATTTTGCATTCTTACCAGTATAGGAAGCTTCCAATTTCTCCACATCCTTTCTAATACTTGTTATTATCTTCTTGATAAAAACCTGTCCTGTGAGTGGGAGTGCTGTTTTTTGTTTTGTTTTGTTTTAACTTTTTTAATGTGTATTTATTCTCGAGAGACAGATAGAGACAGTGTGAGTGGGGGAGGGTCAGAAAGAGAGGCAGACACAGAATCTAAAGCAGGCTCCAGACTCTGAGCTATTAGCACAGAGCCTGACGTGGGGCTCAAACTCACAAACTGTGAGATCATGACCTGAGCTGAAGTTGGATGCTTAACTGACTGAGCCACCCAGATGCCCCTTGATTTGCATTTCCCTAATGGCCAATGATACCAAACATCTTTTCATGTGCTTATTATCCATTTGTATATTTTTTGGAGAAATGTCCATTTTGATCCTTGGTCCAATTTTAATTGGGTTACTTGGGGTTTTTTTTACTATTATTACTAGGTTGTAAGAGTTCTTTGTATGTTCTAGATACCAAGTTCCTTGTCAGATACATGATTTGTAAGTATTGTCTCCCATTCTGTGGGTTGTCTTTTCACTCACCCATTTTATTTTTCTAATTTTTGAGTCTTATGTAGAAGAAAGGTGATTTAAGCGCACTTTATTTATTTATTTTTTAATTTTTTTTTTTTTTTAACGTTTATTTATTTTTGGGACAGAGAGAGACAGAGCATGAACGGGGGAGGGGCAGAGAGAGAGGGAGACACAGAATCGGAAGCAGGCTCCAGGCTCTGAGCCATCAGCCCAGAGCCCGACGCGGGGCTCGAACTCACGAACCGCGAGATCGTGACCTGAGCCAAAGTCGGACACTCAACCGACTGAGCCACCCAGGCGCCCCAAGCGCACTTTAATGGCTGTGCTTTTATTATCAATGTAATGACAGTGAGTAAAAGGTTTCTTCTGTGAACTCCAGTCAGGATGGTGCATCTCAGTGGAGAGAACCTTATCTGCCACCTGCCTTAAGGCACCACTAGCCACAATAGAAAATTTCTGTGTATAGAAATCCCTCGTACTTGGAGATTCCTAGTTTAAGGAGGACAGTTTTAATTTTCTCGCTTTGATTGGTGGCAGCTTGGGATGGAAATAACTCCAGATCAATTGAGGTATCTTTTGAACTCCATTAACAACAAAAATTGTACGCTTAGGTGAACTCACCTGTTTATATGTGTCTTTATGTAGGCCCAGATAGCAATAAATAGGGAGACAGAGTGAAGAGAATATTTGCCTGAAGGTTTTATATAGCTTATAAAAACAAACAGTCTGTTTTGATGCCCCCAAGAGGATTTTTGCTACCTAGGAATGCAGATGTCCAGCTTCTTAACAGAGATGGGTACATCTTTTCTCCTACAAGTGCTAAGGCAATAGAAAATAGATGCAGCTGAATGTTGTTTGCTTTTGGTTATACATAAGAGTGTTAAAATCTATCTCTGAACCTTCTTGTCCCACCCCCAGCACATACACAGTTCCTTGGGCGTGTAGTTAAGCAGGCCACCCTAGTCAAAGATTCTGGTTGGGGTTTTGATGATGCTCTCGGGGTTTTGATGGTTATATTATTATGATCATGCAGCACAGGCTCCTAGAAATGCATTCTTATCTTAAGGTGCCAGAATTTTAAATCACCACAGCAGGGGGAAGGGGACAGTTTGTTTTCCCACCTCGACTTTGCTCTTCCTTTAACTTAAGAGTCCCCAGGGAGTACAAACATGGCCAGCTGCATTGCCATTCAATGAGTGACACTTATAAGAGCACCTCCGCATAATGCTAGCCTCCCAAGAGACCGGACAGGAGTACAGCTGTCCCCCTGCCAGTTTCCTGAAAGAGGAGGACATTGTATTCAGTGCAAGTCCTAGACCAAATTTCAGAAAGGCACTTTGGTATTGCGGATTTGTCACCATGCCCAGGACGCATGCACAGGTCACTAGCTGACTGCTTTTCCCATGACTTGGGAGCAGTTAAGAAGAATAAGAAGGTGACTCCTTTTTATGCCTGCCATTTACAGATGTCAAAGTCTTCATCCTTTAAGCCTAATACTATTTCTGAATCTAGGTCTCAGCAAATAAGAAAAAAAGATGAAGTTTTAGCACATTTGCACGGGAGGTGGAAGACACTTGAGGGGTACAATAGACACTGATAAAAGGAGAAATCATTGCTTTGACCCATCAGCAAAAAAGAATTTGTCTGCTATGTAGAGCTGTTGTTGAATTCACGGTAAACAAATTCCGAGTACGCCTTACAGACTGATGAAATTTCAAGTAATGTAAAACTCGACTCACTCATTCAAAAGGCTACTTTCCCTTTTGCAACCGTGTACTAAATGCTCACTAAACTACTTAAAAGCCAGAGGCTGACCCGTTTTCTCCGCTCACTGCTGTGCAATACCTAGTGGTATTACAAATGAGAGAGACACAAAGAGAAGCACTGGTTGGGGAACAGAAACAATGTCTAGTTCTACCAAGTGGGTAGTACCTTTGTTAACAAAAAACACGGTGACCATTCCTTTCTCCCTAATTACATTTGCT
The DNA here is from genome assembly GCF_024362965.1 of Panthera pardus. Classification (NCBI taxonomy): domain Eukaryota; kingdom Metazoa; phylum Chordata; class Mammalia; order Carnivora; family Felidae; genus Panthera; species Panthera pardus. The sequence continues at coordinate 57,982,807 of NW_026526876.1, forward strand.
TTCCTGTATGTTAATAGCGTTGGTTTTTAAGTCTTTGCCCTTCCCGGGTTTTTTTGTTGTTGTTTTGTTTTGTTTTGAGACAGAGAGAGACAGAGCTTGAGCAGCAGAGGGGCAGAGAAAGAGGGAGACACAGAATCCGAAGCAGGCTCCAGGCTCTGAGCTGTCACCATAGAGCCCGATGTGGGGCTCGAACTCATGGACTGAGATAATGACCTGAGCCGAAGTTGGACGCTTAACCGACTGAGCCACCCAGGCGCCCCTCCCTGTTTTCTGATAAACTGTACAAGATATATCTCCCAGGAAATGTTTCCCAGTCTTGAAAGGACAAAAGACAGAGAGTGTAACAGCAGGGCGGGGACTCCATGCCTGAACCTACCTTCAGTCTTTCCCACTGATTTGGGCTCTGCGTGAGGCTCTTTTGAAATAAGCTTGAGTGAGCAAGAGGACTCTCCACGGGGTTTGAATTTAACCGTAGCCCAAAGACATCACTTTACCACCCGGCCACACGAGGCTGAGGGAACCTCTCAGAATTACTAGCAAGCTTGAGTTCCAGGGTGGAACCCTGTTTGTAGCAGCATAAACACATTTACAGACTTTCTATCCAGCTGTGATCCTTAGAAGGATGTTGAATATTATTTTTCTCTGCTCTGCATTTGTGCAGAGAACAGAGCAGAGAAGGTAATGAAATGCATAGAACTTTAAGTGATTGTAGGTACGTTACAAAACTGGCAATGAGGAGCTACTGTTGTTCTTTCCACCAGCCCTGGGGTCCTATGCTGAGCTGGGAGCTTTTTAATTCTCACATGCATTGAACCATCAGATAGCATTCTACTGATTTTTGGTTTTAACAAAGCTTTAGAAACGTTAGAGGGAAACTCTACAGTGAACTTTTTCAATTGACAGTCCTCAATTACTGGTCAAAATGCATTATGAAAATTGTATTTCATTAATCTTGTTAAAAGTGTCCAAACTTATGACTTTCTTTAAAATTTTTTTAAGATTTTTTTTTTTTTTTGAGTAATCTCTGCACCCAACATGGGGCTCAAACTAATGACCCCAAGATCAAGAGTTGGGTACTCTTCTGACTGAGCCAGCCAGGTGTCCCTTATAATTTTTTTTTTATGTTTATTTATTTTTGAGAGAGACAGAGCTCGAGAAGGGAAGGGCCAGAGAGAGAGGGAGACACAAAATCTGAAGCAGGCTCCGGGCTCTGAGCTGTCAGCACAGAGCCCGATGTGGGGCTCAAACTGAGGAACCACGAGATCATGACCTGAGCTGAAGTCTGACGCATAACCCACTGAGCCACCCAGGTGCCCCTTATAGTTCTTTTTATGCATAGGCTGGCTATATTCAACTTTCCTTGATCTTGCTTGCCATTTTTTGTTTTTGTTTTTTTAAGTTTATATATTTATTTTAAGAGAGAGCAAGAGCTTGAGCAGGGGCTCGAGAGAGGGAATCCTAAGCAGGCTCTGTGCTGTCAGCGCAGAGCCCAATGTGGGGCTCGAACTCACGAACCGTGAGATCATGACCTGAGTTGAAATCAAGACCCTTAACTGACTAAGCCACTCAGGCTCCCCTTGCTTGCCATTTTTTGAAAGCATCTTAAATATAGGGAGTATTCTGTCAGTGATTTTGGCCTTTTGATAAACATTGTTTGGCTTTATCATTTTTTTTTAATGTTAATCATTTTTGAGAGAGAGAAAGAAGGAGAGAGTGTGAAGGGCGGGGGGGGAGGGGTGGTGCAGGCGGCAGAGAGAGAGGGAGACACAGAATCCGAAGCAGGCTCCAGGCTCTGAGCTGTCAGCACGGAGCCTGACACAGGGCTCATACCCATGAACTGTGAGGTCATGATCTGAGGTGAAGTCGGACGCTTAACCGACTGAGCCACCCAGTTGCCCCTCATTTTTGTTTTCTTTATCCTTCCTTTTTACTCCTCATGGTTTTGCCTGGCTTAGATGACACTTAGCCATTCATTCTAGCTTAACTTAATTCTTATAACACCTCATTCCACGATATCAGACATCTTTGACTGCAGGCTTCAGTTTGTTGGTGTTGAAGTAAGCTGTATGGTAAGAAAAGTAGCTGCAGTTTATTGAAATTATGGGAAAGAACTCATGTCCAAGATTTGTATGCTTGCTGTGTAAGAGCTTTCCTCAAATCTTATCGTTTGTGTGCACACGATCAGACCTTTAAGGGTGATCATTCTTTGGTTAGGGATCATCTGAGAGAAAAGTGGGCCAAAGGGAAAAAATTATGGTGCTCTCTCTCTGAGAAGTATGTTCACCTCCTAAATAGGTCACTGGGGGTATAACTGGAAGGCTTCAGAAGCTCAAGTCAGCACTTAGCTGTGGCATCAAACCACGACAGCATAGTTTGACAGTATGCCCAGGAGATTACTTCAGTCATGTAGGGTGGGGAGCTTTAAGGTTTATGAGTAAAATTGGGGGGGGGGGGGGTAAAAGAGGGAGGGAATAGGCCCTGTGCTGCTTTGGTGCAAATTATTATTATTCTCTATTTTTCCTTTTTTTAAGGAGACCCTGTCAGAGGAGGGTAAATTAAGCAGAAATCCTCCTTAGGGAGAAGCAGCTGGGTCTTAAGTAGAAACCTGCTCCCTGTATTTAGTTGGATTTCAAATAAAGACATTGCTAGTGTTTTTAGTTTTCCCAGTCTTTATAGAATTTGAGGTCCAGTATCTATAAGATGTAAACTGATCCAGATTTCCTGAGCTGTGTGTGCAAAAAGAATACGGCCTGGTTACTTCCTTGTTCTTGATAGTCCAATAAATTTGGCTACGGAACAGTACCCAGTTTTCCATACCTCTGAGACTCTTCTGGAATACACAGTTACAATTGTGGATTCTTCTTTCCAATGGAACATTCCCTAGGAACATCAGAAAGTGTTGAGGCCAGAATGTTGACTTCCAAAACAGGTGGGGGGCTCCAACATCTCTGATGAGGTGAACGAATGAAGCACATTTTTTAAATGTCTGTAGCCAGCTCATTTGCCATTGTGGAGAAGCCAGGATTGACAGAATAGCCAAACTCATGATAGATAAGGCCCTGTGGCACCCAGTCTCAGCTTGTAGAGAAGTTGGCAGAGGGAAAACACCTGGTGTAACTGTTGGTGCTCTACCCTCCCACCCTCCTTTTGCTGCGCTGACTTTATAACCCTGTTCCCCAGGTGTCCTTCACTGGGAGGATGCCACAAACCAGCTCTGCATAGAAGGCAATGAAATTTGGGGGCACAGTCAGCTAGTTTGAAAGGACTGTATGCCTGTGGAAGTGACGCAACTAGCTAAGTTTCTCAATGGGGCATTTGTAATGGCCTGGCACTTCATTGGTTTCCTTGTTAACACTGCTACTGAGGCTTTGCATGAAAAAGCCAGCGGTCCTTGTACTTTTTATGTACTTTGTGGCATTAGCTGTGCTTGAGTCAGTAGCTAGGATGAAGCAGGGCAAGGACCCCTGAACTTTGTTTTTATCTCCATTGCCTTTCAGTATGGCCATCTTCCCTGCCTTTGAAAGGTAGGCTATATGTGAAGATAAAAACTGATGCCCATACAAGTGTCCAGAGGAAACTTACTGTTTAATGCTGACATTTAAATTTCATTAGATTTTGTTTCTTCAAAACTTAGACGATTAAATTTGGATATATTAAGACAGCTTTTAAGTTTTAAAAGATATTTTTAAATTAGATTTTACCTGGCACCTCTTCGCTTTTCTAGAACAGAAGCTGGTTTCAGTTTACAAAAGGCTTGTTTTCTGTGCTCCTAGGTTCCTTTGTAGATCAAGATGGCTGCCAGGAGGCTGAGACGTGATGGTGGTCCTGTCAGTGATCACCTTCGCTCCCATTTTGGCTAATACCAACATATTTCCTGAGCTGGCCAAGGGCAGCAGGGCTGGTCTGAGGGAGAGTGGGCCTGTTCTGAGCATGTATTGTCTTTTGCAGTCACTCTTAACACAATGCTGTTAAATATAATTGCAGGATTTTTATCTGGTAGTGGACCTCAGATGGATGGATGAGACCCATGAACTGTGAAATTAAAAATCAAAACTGCTCAATGCTATTGTTTGCTGGTTGAACACCCCACCACCACCCAAAAAGGGGAGGGGACATATAGATGGGGGGGGGGGGGCAGTGAAATCTTTCTTAGTCTGATATTTTAACTGAAACTGCCACATACGGCTCGAGAGCTTCTGATTCTTGGTGAATGATGGGTTCTGACAGGAAAGACCCTAGCAGTTCATGCGACTGACCTCTTTTAGAAGAGAGCCCGAGTGGAAGGCTGTTGGTGTATTGTGTACAGATATGCTGTCTGCATAGTGTTCCTGTTCAGCCTTTGTATTAAATAGAATATTTTGTCAGTCTAGGAAGAAAAAATGAAGTGTCTTCTTTCTTAAATATTGTTCATCCATCTTGCTTCGTTTTGTCCTAAGATACATACCAAAGCTTTTAATTTGGTTAAGTGATATTTCCATGTCTCCCCAGCTGCCTTTGGCTCAAGTTTTAAAATGTCAGTGTCACTTAGCTGGATGGACAGTTGCAAACCATACATCGGTAACCTAACGTATTTTTTAAAAACAAGTCCACGGCCCAACACCATTTTTATCTGCATGTTTTAATGCAAAAAAAATGGGTCTCTGAAATAAAAGGCAGTCTTTCTGCTTCCTTGTCTCCCTCTCTCTCTCTCCACCTCTCCCCTCCTCCCTTTGTTCTCTTGTTCCCCTCCCCCTTCTCCTTTCCAGTTCCATATTGAAAAACTGCTTGCGCTGGATGGATAATTAACGCAGAGCTGTGGAGCAACAGGTCCCATTGGTGGCGACTAAATCTGAAGTAAATGTTAATATCGTGCAGGTTCATATGTATTAATAGGTGGGGGAGATGAGTGAGGTTAGACTCAGATCAGCCACACTGGTATATGACTTGAAATAGATCCTCTTAATTAGAGAGCCAAGAACCATGACAACTAACGTCTTCCACCTGCAGTGGTGGGCTGCAGCCTCATTAGTGAATGAAAGAGGCATTCTAAATTAAAACTGGACTTCATCCTTTGGCTGTGAGTTGGGATCATCTGGCTCTGGGCTTTGAATCTTTGACATGGAGAGGTCTATCAATGCAGGCATTACAGTTAGCTGAGGGGTGCAAGTTTGTGGTTTTCTCTTTGAGGACTCCAGAAATAGAGTTTTTTTAAAGTTGTATTTATTTTTGAGAGAGGGAGAGATTGAGCCTGGCACAGGGCTCAGTCTCACAAACCATGAGGTCATGACCTGAGCCGAAATCAAGAGTCAGATGAAATCAAGAGTCAGATGCTTAATGGACTGAGCCACCCAGGTGCCCCAGGCCAGGGTTTTTTTTTTTTTTGGTTTTTTGGTTTTTTTTATTCCTAAGTTTATTATTTACTTTTTGAGAAAGCAAGTGGGGGAAGGGCAGAGAGAGAAGGGAGAGAGAATCGCATGCAGACCCACACTGTCAGCACAGAGACTGATGTGGGGCTCAAACTCACTAACCATGAGATCATGACCTGAGCTGAAGTTGGACACTTAACCTACTAAGCCACCCAGGCACCCCTGGGCCAGGGCTTTTTAACAAATGATCTGGGAGGAAACCTCCAAAGCAGTGAAGATGGATATTCTGCAAAAGCTCTGTCCACAGGGCACTCTTTAAAGAGCTACCAGTTTTCCAAGACAAGCCAGCTTGTGTACATTCTGGGGCTCACCTTCCTTTCTATGACTTGGACAGTTCTCAGAAGGAATCTAAAGGTTCATATGCTATTGGGTTCTAGATGGACATAAAACACCCATTGCCAGGAAAATGTCCTCCCTTACAGAAATACATCTGCTTCCAAAACTATAGTTTCCTCCTGAACCCCTCAAGATCCTTAACTTTGCCGTCTTTAAAGGATCACTGACTGACTTACCACTTGCTGAATAGTTGTGAATTATGGAAAAAGAGTAGGGAAAAGGTCACTGCCACCTTCAGGTACCAAATAACCAAATTTCTGGGGCTCTTTGAGTCTGGCATCTGCACAGTTAAGTCTTACATAGCTTTGTGTGGCAAGGATCAGGGTGTATTCGATTGTATGTGGTCTCATTGTCAACTGTTCTTTTCATGATGTTCTAGCCTGTGATCCCTGAGAGCAGGGACCATGTCTGAAATTTCACCACTTAGCACATTGCCTAGCATAAAATGATTGTCCATTAAATGCTTGAGAGGACAAATGACTTTGGTCCTCTCTCCCCAAAGGAGAGTAGTTTGTTTCTTGGTGGGGTAGATAATAACCACTTGTCCCTCCTCCAGTGTGGTACCTCCAGCGTGGCATTGGTTAGTAAGCAGTGGGAACTCAATAAATATTGACTGATGTCGAAGGAAATGCTCGACCTTGAGGGTTGAGGAAGATATTTTAGCGAATATTCCACTGTGTTCCCCAGAAATAAGAGAACTACCAAAGGTTTTTTACAAACAGCTTGGGCTCAAGATTTGAAAGAACCAGGAAACTGATTCGAGTTCTAATTCTGCAACTTAACTGGCTCCATGGCTTAAGATGAGTCCATTTCCTCACCTGTATGACAGGAATAAGAATTGTCACAGTGTGCTGGTGAAGATCAAATAAGAGCATCTGTGAAAACACTTTGTGAACTGTAATATGCTATGTAGACGTAAGATGAGATTGTCACTCTGCTGTTTCTGAGCTTTAGTGACTAGGAAGCATACTGATGTCTCTACAGGCAGTACTGGCTCATTATAGTGTCCTCATGGTTTTCACTGCTGCACAGCAGAAACTCTAATAGAGCATTTCCAACATTACCTGACTTTTAACTTTTAACGATTTCCTTTTATAGAGAATGGCTCTGAGCACCTTGTCTTCGTTGATATATAGGGATGAGCGGGAGCTGAGACAAAGTCTTGTTTTTCTTGACAGACATACCCTGATTTAAAGACTCTGGTAGGCGTGTAATCGTTTCAAAGTTGCACACTAAACTTATGGGAACACCATTCTTATGGGAGAAAGAGCTTTAAGATGGGCAGCTGAGATGGGGAAGTCTCCAGAATGTGTTATGTACATGAGTGTCTTGAAGCTGCAGAATCTCCTTTCTCCCTGGAATCCTCTCCCTGTTGGCAAAATTTCTGATAGCGAATCAAACCAGTCTGTCTGCACAACAGCCTCTTTCGGAACTAGTTCCTGAGCTTATTACTCCAGTGACAGTCTGTCTTTCCTGGATCCATTTCATGAATCCCTTTTGCTCTAGATATTTGAGTTGAAAAACTGCCTTCTAAATATTAGCTTGAAAGGAATTACTAGGGGCAAAGAGGAAACATTGTCATGAGAAAGCTTTATCGTGGGCAGTTTCTGTATTCCGGGTGTACCTGTGATGTTCATTTTCTAGAAACATAGACTTTCCTTCCCTATCCATCCTATCATATATTACTGCCTTCTCTCAAGATAGCACATTTTCGGGGCACCTGGATAGCTCAGTCAGTTAAGCAGCCGACTCTTGATTTCAGCTCAGGCTCAGGTCATCATCTCACAGTTCGTGGGATCTAGTCCTGAGTCCAGCTCTGTGCTGACAGCCTGGAGCCTGCTTAGCATTCCCTCTCTACCCATCCCTGACATGACTCGTGCACTCTCTCCCTCTCTCTTGCTTTCAAAATAAATAAACAAACATTTAAAAAGATGCCACATTTTCAAGTTTATTTCAAGATGCGCATTCTGTCTTTGAGAAAGCAGCAAAAATCTCAACAAGGTCTCACTTTTAAATGTTCTGTGCTCATCCTGGAAATAACATTCTGACTTCTCTGTACTATTCCCTAAACTCACAGCCCTTATCACACACTTTAGTGCAGACAAGAGGAGCCTGTGCCCATAATCTAGAATTCTGAGAAACAAGTGTTCTTAAAGTTGGTATCTCTAAAATCAATCCTTTAGAAACCAACCAGGAGCTACTTTTAAGAGCCCCTTAATACAGACTTTAAGCAATTTACCCCTGTGTTAAGAAAAAGAACCAAGAAACCAAATTGTTTAAAGAGGATTTAAATGAGTCAGGTTGGTTTGCAAGTGTGGACTTTGACTTTGATATCTTACCATTTCGTGACTTAGAAAACAAATTATTTTGTGTGCGATTTAACCACCAAAAACAAGTGCCTGCCTAACTGCATTGCTTTGCCTCATTTGCTTCCTAGAAGCCTATTTTAGTATTCCCCAGTTCTGTGTGTGTGTGTGTGTGTGTGTGTGTGTGTGTGTGTGTGTGTGTATTTACTTGAGAGAGAGTGTGAGCAGGGGAAGGGCAGATAGAGAGGGAGAGAGGATCCCAAGCAGGCTCCACACTGGCCGTGCAGAGCCCAATGTGGGGCTCGAACTCATAAACTGTGAGATCATGACCTGAGCTGAAATCAAGAGTCGGATGTGCAAGCAACTGAGCCACCCAGATGCCCCAGTGTTCGCCAGTTCTCTAAAGCTTTATTGAGTACTTTGTGTATGCCAGGCACCTCGCAGAGTGTGGAGGTACAAAGGTAAATAAAGCATAGAGAAGGGGGTTCCAGTGCATAATAGTTTCAGTACAGTGTGGTACAGAAGTGCTATAGGGAATCAGGGGCTGCCAGAGAAGGCGTCCTGGAGGTGTAATATCTGACTTGAGCCCCAAAAGATAAAGAATCCACTGGGTGAAGGAATGAGGGAAGGGCCAGCTTTTGTGGTTGTAAGTAGCAGCTCCAAAATGAACAGACACACAGACTAAAGAAAGGGTATATGGACTGTGTGGGGAGCCACCAGGTTAATGAAGCTAGAGAAAGAGGCAGGATTCTGGCCACAAGGGTCTTAACCTACAATACTGAGGAGTTTGAACTTTATCCTATAATGGATAGGGTAGGGGTGATACTGAAGGGCTTTTTAATAAGGAGGGTGCTATGATCAGAATTGTGTTTTCAATAACTCATTCTGCCAATAGGGGTTGGGGCTAGATTGAGGGAATCATGAAGGGTGGCCAGGAAGCCATTTACATCTTAGTAAAAGGTCTCGATTCAAACCACCTTGCCTTGCCCTTCTCTGCTTTACATGTTTGGTAAAGAGTATCTTGGTACAAAGCCAAATGGGCAGATGAAAAGAAATGATGAAAAACAGAATCAGAAGTGACAGCCTTTTCAGGGTTAATTTTAATATGATGGTTGCTGAAGCATAGCAGAGTCTGTAAGCCTTTGCAAATTACATGCATACATTTCATTAGTTTGGATGTAGGCTATGCAGAAATCCATTGGTGAGAACTAGGGAAGACTTTACAGGTGACATTCACCTATGGTCCTCTAGGGCTTGAAGGCCTGTCACAACAGGCCAGTATGCCTCCAGGTTTTCTGCATCCTACTAAGGATCTCCTGAGAGTCCACCAATGAAACAGGGAGGAAAGGAAGCAAAGAGCTGTGAGGACTTAGTGGATATCCTGACATGTATATTCAGGTCTCCAGGGAAGCGTGGCAAAGCAGAAGCTAGGAAAATTTGCCAAGCCAAGTGCTCTTGTAGATAGAAACAGTAGAGCAGCATAATATTAAGCCTTGGGACTTCAAGAAGAGTCCTTATATATTCAGCCCTCAATTATTTTTTTAGGTTTTTTTTTTTTTTTTTTTTTTTTTTTTGGATGAAAAACTCCCTTCTGACTGCTAGGAACCAGATATAAGAATTTCTTTAGCATAAATGTATCCTCATTCTCCATAACAGAATTTCTGATTCTGTAGGCCTGAAGTGAGGTCTCAGAATTTGTGTTTCTTTGCTAATAAGTTCCCTGATGACACTGATGCTTGCTTCTGATCTGGGAACCACACTTTGAGAACTGCTACTGTACAGACTTAGAAATGTGACTCTCTCAAGAATTTAATAAAGTCTCATACATATGGTTCTTGGTGTAACTTCAGTGGAAATCAATGATCTGGAGGTTCAGTAAGGCCAGCCCTATACAGCTCTAATTTTGATTCAGTATTGACTGAGTGACTACTGTATGCACAACCTCTGTATTATAAAGCTACAAGGTGGGAAGAGATTTAGTCCTTGTCTTGGTCCCTCTAATGAAAAAAATAAGAGGGGCACATGGCTGGCTCAGTCAGTATAGCATGTGACTCTTGATCTCAGGGATGTGAGTTCAAGCCTCGCATTGGGCATAGAGCTTAACTTTTTAAAAATTGGATGGGGGTGCCTGGGTGGCTCAGTTGGTTAAGCATCTGACTTCGGCTCAGGTCCTGATCTCATGGTCCCTGAGTTCGAGCCCCGCGTCAGGCTCTGTGCTGATAGCTCGGAGCCTGGAGCCTGCTTCAGATTCTGTGTCTCCCTCTCTGTCTGCCCCTTTCCTGCTCTCTCTCTCTCTCCCAAAAATAAACAAACACTAAAGAAAAAAATTGGATATACGGATGGATGGATGGATGGATGGATGGATAGAGAAAGAAAAGAAGAAAAAAGGGAAAAGAAAGAACGGGGCGCCTGGCTGGGTCAGAAGAGTGTGCAACTCTTGATCTTGGGGTTGTGAGTTCAAGCCACACTTTGGGTGTAGAGATTACTTAAATAAAACTTAAGAAAGAAAAAAGAGGAGGTGCCTGGGTGACTCCGTTGGTTAAGCATCCGACTTCAGCTCAGGTCATGATCTCACGGTTCATGGGTTCGAGCCCCGCATTGGGCTCTGTGCTGAGAGAGAGCTCAGAGGCTGGAACCTGCTTCAGATTCTCTGTCTCCCTCTTTCTCTGCCCCTCCCCTGCTCATGTTCTCTCTGTCTCTTTCTCTCTCTCTCAAAAATAAACATTAAAAAAAAAGAGCGAGAACTGCCACACAAAGGAAAACATGAGAAGTCGCAAAAGAGAACTAAATCATACAATCCACATATCCAGGAGGTCCCAGTAATCCAGGCAGAGCACATGGAGGAGCTGTACTCAGTTACATGTTGCTGTGTAACAAACTACCCAAAACTCAGTGGCTTAAAACAGACACTGGTTATTCTCTCTCACAAGTCCATGTGGTGACTTAGCTCAGCTGGGTGGTTTTTCTGTTCAGCATTGTGTTGTCTGGGACCACAGTACTTTAGAAGCTCTACTAAGCTGGCATGATCTAAGACAGCTTAGTCACATAGCAGTAATTCATGCTGGCTTTTGGCTTGGAATTCAGAGGAAGCTGTTAATTGGAGCGCCTTAACTCTCCTGAGTGTGGCCTCTTGGCGTGAGAGCAGGGCCCTGAGATGGAACATTCCAAACATGAAAAAATGGAATCTGCAGGTCTCTTAAGAGCCAGCCTCGGAAGTTACAACATAGGTCACCTCTGCTGCGTTCTACTAGTCAATACAAGTCACAAGGCAAGCCTAATTCAAGAGGAAGGAAATGGCCTACCTTTAGATGGTAGGAATAGCAAACAATTTGCAGCCATCTTTAATTAAGCCTTACAGGATTAATAGGGTTTAAGAGGCATAGCGTTCTAGTGGGAAAGGGCTCTAGAGAAAGAAATATCAAGTCTTCAATTTGACCTGGCGAAAGCGTACCTGAAAGGGTCCTGGGAAGGTAGAATGGGACCGTGCTACACAGGGCTTTGAATTGCAGATGAAAGAGCTTAGACTTATACCGACAAACTTTGAAGACTGTAGAGAACCTATCAATGATTCTGTTAGCATGATATAGTTGGGGGATGATTCTCAAGGCTCCAGACTACTTCTGTCTTTCTCTGTAAAGCCCAACGTTGAGAGCTCTGGATTTGGCTTCTCTTCCTAAGATGTGGGAGTAGGTCCTCACTCTTTAGGTTATTGTAAACGATGCCACGTTAGCATCTTGAAAGATGAGAGAAAGAGCCCTGGCAGTGCTACAGGACGGGCCAGAATAGGAGTCGAGGGACAGGTAGCTCTGTGCCAGACCTACCTAGGCTTTTTCCTGCTGCATCAAAGGTTAGTACTTAGTCTTGCCCTTGTCTTTTCCCCACAGTAATCCTCCACTGAGTGAAGAGATGTTGCCTCCTGGGGAGTGGATGTGTCACCGGTGCACTGTTCGCCGAAAGGTAATAATGGCGCTTTCTGAAGGCTTTGCTCAGAATGCCAGATCTAGAGCACTGATATTCTAGAGCTAAGACGGCCTGGCCCTGAAGGCATTTTCGTCCCTTCTTCTTGTCTTTTCCAGCCCTGGAATCACCCTCACTCTCCCCATGGTGACTGTTTGGAATCCAGTAGGGCCTAAAATCCAAACATGGGCTGCTGAAATGGGCAGAAGAGGTGTGTTAATTTATTGAGCCATGTTCATTCACTAGTGACAGGAGTAGACTGAGGAGTTGTAGACCTCCTGAAAAATGGCCTGAATGTGGCAGTTCTATCCCTGACTGAAAATAGCTGAAGAAAAGCAAGGCTGCTTCTCCAGCTTGATGGAAGAAGGATGCCCCTCACCCCAAGGCAAATAAGGCTTGGCTGGGTGTGTGGGAGAGTACTCGGAAGCCTTTTGTACCCCAGGTTGCCTAATCTCTCTTTAGCTCCCCTTCCCTTGGCTTTGATAGTTCAGTACTGGCTTTGAGAACATGATTTTCTACTTTGAGAACTTTTGTGGCGTGCAAAAGCTAAATTCCTCTTTATCAAAAAAGGAAGTAGCTGTTTTTCCAGTCAGAATATGAGAGACCCATATTAGAATCTGTGAATTAGAGGCTGTGAATTAGAATCTGTCTATGAACTGTAAACCATCCCCTTCCCTCCCCCCACACTAATCGCACACCAAGCAACTTGCCTTTGTTGTGACATCACTTCTGTTTTCCTGGCCCCTGAACATGATGTCACAATGAATGATGATTTCCTTGGTTGCAGAAACAGGATGAGATGATTCAGAGATTGTGGTTTATGTGTGTAACAGTTTTCAGCCTTTAAGAAGGTAAACAGACTTTTATTTTTCAACATCTGCGCACGGGTTCTTATTAAAAGGCAAGGCAAGGCCAAGTCAGCCAGTTAGCCCCAGCTATGGTTTGATTGCCCCTGAAGTCCACAAACGAGGCTGTCCTCCAGCCTAACCACCTGTCCGTATCTCTCCCTGTGCATCCCCAGTTAGGTTAGAGCAGAGCCAGTTAGAAGCACCTACCAGCCAGGAGGCCTTTCAGAAACCTGCCACTCCAGAAACTGGACGTGAAAGAAAAAGTAAAACCAGGAAAAGAGGGTGGAGAAGAAGAACTAACATTATTTTAGTGCCCGTCAAATGCTGGGTATTTTACATGTGTTCTCTCATTTGATCCATGCAGTCGTTTGGGGTGCCGGTGATAGTACCTCCATTTTAGAAAGGAAGAAACTGAGGCTTACAAATGTAGAATGAGGACTCAAAAGAATTAACAGAGCCAAATTGTCTTACTCCAAATTTCTATTGCCTCTTCATCAGTTTTCTAGAAACAGAGCTGCTTGACAGGGATTACAGTAGCCTTTTTCTAACATAGTGTGCTTTCCCCGAAATGCCACAGTGACATGCTCTCAAATGGGCTTTTTTGCCTACCAGTGCCAAATCTGCCTTTTCCACCACCACTACCTCTATCCCTCTTTGGCCTCCTGTAGTTACGCTGAAGTGGACTGAAATGATTCATCCTTTGGGCCTCATTAACCTTTGATGTTCAGGTCCTGTTCCTAGTGGAGGCTAGATCTTCCCCCGACTCAGCCATCCCTTTCACATATGTCACCCTCTGTCTCCACCATATCTTTGAAAGGAGGAGAAGAAAGGTTTTACTAGTCTTACTTTACAGACAGGGAAACTCCTGCCCACCAACCTGAGTCATCCAGGGTCATAAGCAATCAGTGGCAGAACTGGGACAGATCCCGGGTCTCCTGATTAGAGACCAGTGTTAAACCTTCATTGGACTGCTCTTTGGAGTCCTAGAGGAAAATGTAATACCAGTCGTCCAGTCCTACTGAATAAATATAGTCTTTTTCCATTTCCCCACATTCCCATTTGAAGAAGTGTCCTTTCCAGAGTCCTAGTAAAACTTGAAATACTGAAAGCCACCATTCTCAGACACTGTGGTCGCTGGGTGGCTACCTTCCACACACAACCCCACCACCTTGCAGTGTAGTTACTTTCCCTGTCAGCACCCAACCTCCCTGGACAGGGACCTCTGTTTGCCTATCTTACCTTTGCTTTTGCAGACTTTATTTTGAGCAAAATTCTTAAACCCATTCAGGAGGTCAGGATGCTCCATGGCAAACTACAGTGATGTTGAGTCCTGCTATATTTTTCTCACCGTTCTCACTTAGCCTCACTAAATTTATTCTCGCTGTGGTAACTTTTAATCCCTTTACCCCTGTACTTTGTATAGAGATGGTGTGCATCAAATGATGACTTCAAGTAAATGATGTGTGATAAATGTGCGTAATTGTTTCTAACTTTCCCTGCTGTCTGGTGATTCTCTGCTGCAGTTTCGCCAGCTTTAGTTTAGTTCAGCTGTAGTTTTGTCAACTTGGACAGACCCGTGTTCCAAGTCCCCAGGTGGATGAGTCTGTAACATGTTGGAGAATTTCATAATTTTGGCTAGTGGTCTTTGTAGTATCCATCTCTTTCTGTTTTGTGGTACTTTATGTGATGGGCCTACCTGTTCATTTGCACAGAAACGAGAGCAGAAAAAGGAGCTGGGCCACGTCAATGGACTGGTGGACAAATCCGGCAAACGGACTACATCTCCCAGCAGTGATACCGACTTGTTGGACAGATCAGCCAGCAAAACTGAACTCAAGGCCATTGCCCATGCCCGGATCCTGGAGAGGAGAGCCAGCCGGCCTGGCACGCCCACATCCAACGCCAGCACAGAGACCCCCACCTCTGAGCAGAATGACGTCGACGAGGACATCATTGACGTGGACGAGGAGCCAGTGGCAGCTGAGCCGGACTATGTGCAGCCCCAGCTAAGGCGGCCCTTTGAGCTGCTGATCGCTGCCGCCATGGAGCGGAACCCCACCCAATTTCAGTTGCCCAATGAACTGACTTGTACCACTGCACTACCAGGTTAGCCAAAGTGTCACGTCCCCGCCCCCCCACCCCAGCTGCCCCAAAAGACTACTGTCCAGCCAGAGGGCAGTGCTGCCTGTGGGATCACCGGGCGAGTAGCCACTCTCATGTTCCTGTTCTTTGTTCTTCCTGGACATCTTTGAAGGTTTTAGCCTTGACCGTGCTTATTCAGTTTTCTATTTTCTGCCCTTCAAGGTATCCCCTTTTTAAAAATATAGGTAATATATTCACATGGTTCAAAAGCCGAAAAATATAAAAAGGCTTAAAATGAAAAATTGCCCTTCCACCCCTGCCTGCCATTTGCCTGATCTCTACCTTCATATCCCTCTCAGATAACCACTGTTTGGTTCTTGTGTATCTCCTTCTGGAATTTCTTTGTGCGTATATAAGCAAAGAAATATAATATGCTCAGTATTTTCCCTTTAAATAGCTTATTTGGTATACTGGTCTGCATCTTGCTTTTTTCACCTCACAGTATGCTCTAGAGATCTTTCCATATTAATGTAGACATTCCTCAGTTTTTATTAATGGTTGCATAATAGTCTATCATATAGACATGACATAATTTATTTCACTGATCTCCTATTAATGGACATTCAGGTTGTTCCTGATCTTTTGTTATTATAGATGCTTCTTCAAATAATTCTGTAAATATAACATTGTGTATCTGTAGGGTAAATTCCTACTGTTCGAATTGCTGGGTTACAACTATGCATTTATAGTTTGATAAAATGTTACCAAATTGCCCTTTTTTTCCCCTTTAATCATGTCTTCTACTTGATGCCACAAAGCTTCTGGATGTTATTTTCTTTTTCCCAGAGAAAGTGAAATTGGCAGGCTTAAGAATGCTGTTCAGTCAGCAGGAGGTATATAGAATCAAAACTTTTCTGATTTCTATAAAAATGCAGTAAAATTATAGTCTTTTCTTCAGCCACCTCCACAGAACAGTCTTTGTTGACCATTTGACTCGGGCATGTGTATTTCTTAGGTTGCAGTATCTAACAACCTAAGCTTCTGACCACTTCATGTTTGCAAAACATAGATGTGTTTCTGCCACAGAACAGGTGACTTCAGACCATAGTTCTGATTTATGTCTCAGTGTTCCTTTTCCTCCCTTCCTATTCTTTTTTCTCATTTGAAACCAGCCGAGGGGGTCTCAGAAAGAGACCCGTGTCTAGGCTGTGGCACATGCTCTTACGGAGATCTGTTCCTTTCACTTATTGTTGTTTCCATATCCCAGACTAGGAACTCTGCATCCAAGAGAGTTCAGCACCATCAATTTCTCTTCTAGGTTCTAGCAAGAGGAGAAGAAAGGAGGAAACCACGGGAAAAAATGTTAAGAAGACACAGCATGAGTTAGATCACAATGGTCTTGTTCCCTTACCAGTCAAAGTATGCTTCACATGTAACAGGTATTTTTCGTCCATACTAAGGACTCTTCCCCATATTCAGCAAATGAGGTTTTTTCTCTCTTCCATCATCTCTCCCAGACTCTGTCTGTTAAATGGGGATAACCCATATTCTGATGGTATGAGTACAGAGACTGAGTGACTAATTGACCAGAGCCTTGACTGTCTTCACAGCAAATTCCCTTAAGTACTGTAGACTGTGTTTATAGAGGCTCGAATAGGAGGGGTTGGACTTAAACAGAAGCGTGAGATATTTTGACTAGCTAGCAAGAGGAACCGTGGCCAGCAGAGACACAGGTCCCTGGAAAGGGCAAATAACTTTTTAAATCACCAAAGATGAGTTTAAAAGCAGTACAAGTATCCATGGTAGCTAACATGCATCAGACTGGATGACTTCCAAAAGCCTCCAGGCTGCCCCAGTTGTAGCTTCCCTGAGACACTGGTTTCCTTCAAAAAGGATCTCCTCAGTGACGGGAACCAGCTGCTTCAATTACTGACGCTGGACTTACTGGCCTGGGTATCTTAGAAGGGCAGGATAGCAGGAGAAAATAGCCATCAAAAAGAAATGTTCCCAAAAAAAGGAAAGAAAGAAAGAAAGGTTCCACAACAAAAGCTATAGGGAACTAGATAGTAGGGCAGCAGAAAGAACTCTGAGCCAGGCCCAGACTGAGGCTCCAGTGCATCTCAGGGACCCAGGGAATATCATAGTTACTTGCTGAAGCCCCTCCCTTGAACTGTGCATATACATGAATACATCACAGAATTCTTTCCCAACACAACTCTTCCTGTGTCATTTTTGCTGGGTGCTTCACGCAGAAGAGAAATCCTTTCTTGCTGTAGTGTAAGACTCTAGAAACAGGGCTAGAGGGATTTTTTGTTGTTGGGGTTTTTTTTTGTTTGTTTGTTTGTTTTAAATAAGGTAGTTACTTTCTTTTAAGGAGTAGAAAAATCAGAGCAGAGTTGGCTGTCTTCCCCCTGTGGGCACTGAGCATTGATCATTCCTGCTCTGACAGCCACTTTAGCTATACTCCAAATAAACATTCACTTCCCCACAAGACACATTCCTCTTAGAGAATAATGGAGAGCCTGGTGGTAGCCCCCAACTTCATCCATCTTCCTAACTGAGTGTAACTGATCACTGGGGGAGGAGGCCCTGGGAGAACGTTGTGAGGATTAAGGAGAGGCTATTCCATAGTGCACAGTTGGTTTGAATTCTCCCATCTTGCCACAGAAATGGCCTACATCTCTTTTTTGCAGGAGCTGCCGTGTGGCCCCTCTCATCCAGTGTGACTATTGCCCCCTCCTGTTCCACATGGACTGCCTCGAGCCACCGCTCACTGCCATGCCCCTGGGCAGATGGATGTGTCCGAATCACATCGAACATGTGGTGGTAAGTACAGCATTGTCCCTTCTGTTCTCTCTGGGCACAGCCAGGGCATGGCCTGATTCAGTAGAAAGCATAGTAAGGTCAGCTTTGTACCAGAGTTCGCTATGTAATCTCTCAAATACGGATTTCTGCAGACCATCCTACTCAGTTCCAATCACTTTGACATGCCTCAGCTGTGCGTTTTGCATTTTCCCACAATGCCTTGTTTTAGCTGTACAGGCAGACTTGATTGTTTATACATAAATTTATTCCATGGTGAATTGAGCAGTTGATGTTATAGCCATGAAGGAGGGGGGGGTGCGTATATTCGATCCAACTCATGGGAATAAATGTTCTCGTGGTAGCTGCCTCTGTATTTTCCTGTCTCTTATTTTTAGAGGGAGCAAACTAGAAATTCTAAAATGTTTATTCTCATATCTCAAGAATGACAGACAGTCAAATCCCAGTAACTTGGGAGAATTGAAGAATTGACATGGATAACAGTGTTCCAAACATTCAGCCATTTATTGAACACTAACGTGTCCTAGGCATCCCATGAGGATCTTCCCCTTCTCTTTAGTTTTTGACCCCCACCTTACCATGGTGCATGATAGTTAGTAAGTTGTTGAATGAATGACTGGTGTAAGGGTCCTTTTATCTTATCTCCCAGGAGTCTTGGGTACATTTTCCAGACGCTTCCTGGGGCTAAAACAGAACTGTAGTTTGCTATCTCCAAAAGAGGCTTAGGCTTAGGCCCTTTCCTTCTAGGCACTAAGAACAGCCGTTTACAAGGTTGAATGGGTGAGGGCTTCAGAAGAGCAGCTCCCTTATAAGTTCAGCCTTTCCAGATTAAAAAGATTATTGCTTAAGACGTTGTGTATAAGATGGTAATGACCACGGAATGTCTTTTGACCCTCAGCGTGACAGAGTGCTCCTCACATTGCACTGAGGAGCCTTGGTTATAGACTTGCACACATGGGGCAAAAACGTTTGCTTTGGCCTCTTCATTTGGCTAACGCTGCTCAGAAAGGTTTATGTAGGAGGAAGCTTCTCTCCAAGCTCAGTTACGAGTGTTTCATTTTGCCTCCTGCCAAACCAGAAAAAAACTACCATCAGCTATACGCCCAAATATGAATCTTAAAGAGCAACTTTCCAACAGATGAAAAATTATTAATTAGATAATTTATTTACTTAGCCACTTAGGGGTTTTTCCTACCTTACTAATCATGAAGCTTCTGAGCAGATCTTTTTTGCATTAAAGTTTAGAGGGAAAGTGGCATAGTTTTTATATGCCTTTTGTATGCTGCTGCGCAAAATTCTTTCTTCCCTCCCTTCGGCCTCTTAGAGCAGCCCAGGGTTTCCTCCTCCTCTAGAGCAGGACTGTGATATCCAGATGGGCTCACTAATGTTCCCTGGTATGTTGGAAGAGGAATAGAGCAGAACACACAGGATTCTGGTGCTGATCCTTGCTGTTAGCCAAGCTCCTATATAGGAAACCGTCCTGCTTCCCGTGGGAATGAGTGCCTTGCTAGAAAGGAAGTCTGGGTCTCGAGGGCCAAGGCCCCGCCTGTCCTCTGAAACCTGTGCTCTGTTAGGGTCCACTGGCAAAAGGTGGTCTGAGCTGTCAGGCTGGATTTGAAGGGTACTTGTGACTAATTTCCTATTTCCTGTCCCCCTCAAGCCTCTCTAGGGAATAGGAACATACCAGTTTTCCCTCTCTGGACCAGGCAGGACTGAGGGAGAAAGTCTTTTTTTTTTTTTTTTTTTTTAATTTTTTTTTCAACATTTTTTATTTATTTTTGGGACAGAGAGAGACAGAGCATGAACGGGGGAGGGGCAGAGAGAGAGGGAGACACAGAATCGGAAACAGGCTCCAGGCTCCGAGCCATCAGCCCAGAGCCTGACGCGGGGCTCGAACTCACGGACCGCGAGATCGTGACCTGGCTGAAGCCGGACGCTTAACCGACTGCGCCACCCAGGCGCCCCGAGAAAGTCTTACCGGTGTTCCCTAGCCCTCTGACAGGGGTGTTGACGTATCAGCCCCTGACAGAAGGAACCTATTTGGCCAAGAGCTTCTATTTTTCAGACCTAGAGGATAGTTAGTTGGGAGGGGATGCCTTTTGAGGGTCATTGTAAAAGTGTGTCTGCTTTGTCCCTAGCTGAACCAGAAGAATATGACGCTGAGCAATCGGTGCCAGGTGTTTGACCGTTTCCAGGACACCATTTCGCAGCATGTGGTCAAAGTGGACTTCCTGAACCGAATCCACAAGAAGCACCCTCCTAACCGCCGAGTGCTCCAGTCAGTCAAAAGAAGAAGCTTGAAGGTGAGTCCCAACCTGGAGCAGGCAGGAGAGTGGGCTCTGATTGCTTTCATGGGATAGACAGAGGATTGTGGTCCCAAATTTATAGACAGGGAGACTGAAGCCCTGAGATTTGTCTGTGGTGTCTCAACAAGTGGTGAATGTGACCACACATTTTAATACTTGAGGGCGGTGGTCAGGATTACCAAGGCCAAACCCCAAACTCTGCAAGTCTTCAGTTCTCCTGATGAATGCTCGTTAGCCCCTTCCGCCAGACGGATGTGCTCTGCTATTGCCACCCCTGGCCTGGTACTCATGCTATCTGTTCCTGGGAGGTGGCCCCTTTCCAAGAGCTGTCTGGCAGGGTGAAGGTGATGGTGATGAAGCAGAGACCCATGTGGAAGGGAGGAGCTATCCCAGCTGAGAAACTTAAGAGGAAAATGCCTAAAGGAGAGTTAAATCTGTTTTTCCAAGGTGCTGGTAACATATAACGAATATTCCAAGTTGTGGCCTTGCCGTAATAATATCTGACATTCTTGTATGCACTTGACAGTTGCTAAAGTGTCAACTTTAGCTGAGATCTGCTGAGATCAACAGAAAAAATTCCTTTATTGAAAAGCATTTGGTGGTGTTGAGGCTGTCTCTCAAAAGCCATTCAGTTTCCTCATTCATTTAACCTAGAGAGCCCAACACCGTGGACCCACATAGAAGCTTGATTTTTCTCTTTTTGGAATAATCCTGCACACAGGCTGTGCTGTGTGCCAGTGGAGACCAGCAATTCTCAAACATGGCCACTTGGTGGCAGCAACGCTTTAAATCACTCACCCCACTCCCATCACTTCCAGTGGATGTCAGCGCTAGCAAGCTAGCAAGATGTTAACTGTTGGAAATTGTATAACAATCTCTTAAGTGTGTAAATATTTATACTTCAATATAAATACCGGTTTCTAAAATTAAATCAAGGTGTTTTCAGTTGGGGGTATTATAGAGGTGGCATGCCTCATATCTCAGTAAAACAGATCTGAAAGTAAACTAAACTGTGTAATTCACCATGTGGATTTGGAAGAGAGCCTGGCGGCTGAAGTGAACAGTCCCAGAAAGCCTTGAGAAAATTCTATTTCACAATGCCCTCTCCCCCTTCAAAGGTTTCCCTATTCTTCCCCCCTCCCCTTCATGTTTATTTATTTATTTTGAGAGAGAGAGGAAGCAGAGCACAAGCAGGGGAGGGGCAGAGATGGGTGAAGGGGTAGGGAGAGAATCCCAGGCAGGCTTTGCACTGTCAGTGCAGAACCAGACACAGGTTCATGTCCTGAACCATAACATCATGACCTGAGTGAAATTAAGAGCCAGATGCTCAACCAGCTGAGCCACCTGGGTGCCCCAAGCTTTCCCTATTCTTGAGGAAAATCCAAGGGCACGAGTTGCCTGAATAGCACCTTTTTTTCCTTGCAGGGCAGACAAGTATTTTTGTTATAGCACGGGGACAGGACACGTGGGCAGAAAGAGCTGCCTGCTGAGCATTCCGTACTGGACAATTTGAGAGTGAAGTGAGGACTGTGGTAGCACAGGACGGTGGTGGACAGTGTTCCAGCTCTGACCTGAACCATCCTCATTGTTGATGTAGAGCAGGGCAGCAAAATTGGCTAAGAACTTTGTGTTAGGGATTCCTCTTCCTGCTACCCCTTCACTCTTCGCCAAGGGGGGCAACCTTAGGCTTGCCTACCACTCCATTCCTCCCCCTCCCATTCCTGTCTGACTTTGGACAAGCCCATGGCACCAGCCACCACCGTTAATGGTGCTGTCTCTCAATTCCATATCTCTTGATTTTCTCCTCATGTCTGGATTCATATCTGTCTGCCCATCCCACAGACACTTCAGTCTCAACTTGCCCAAGACCGAAAGTCTTCTGCCTCCAAATCTGCTCTTCCTCTTGTATTTCCTGTTTCAGTGAATGACCGCAATCTCCACCCGGTCCTTCAAGGCAAAATTCTGGGAACCGTTTTCAGTTCTTCTGTTATCCTCCATAGGGACTCGGTCACCAAATCTGTTCTCCAAATGTTTTCCAAGTCCGTCATGTGCTTCCACATCTCTTTGCCTTGTATGCTGCTCCCCTACCCTTATTTCCCCTTTGTCTGCCTGGAAGTTCTCAACTTCCAAGTCTCAAATACTGCCTTCCTATAAAATCTGTCCTTGTCCCCCAGACAGAAACAAGCAGTCTCCTCCATATTTTTAATAGTTCCTTAGCCATGCCTCTATTCTAGGACCCATTACACTGTATTGTAATGTTTATCTCCCCCAACGAGACTGTGAGCTCCTTGAGGGCAGAGCTTAAGTTTTCTTCATCTCTGGATCTCTAGGACTGGGTACAGTGTCCAGACTCAGGAGGTACTCAATAAATGTTGGTTGAATGTATGAATGACTCTTGGCTTGTTGTGTGGCTCTTTCATCCTTACATGGCATGATTCAGAACGTGTCTTCTGTCTTTGTACAACAAAGAGGTCTTCAGTTGTTTCATGAGTCATGAATGAGTGGACGAAGAAAACTGACATTGACTGAGTGCTTATCACAGGCCAGACTTCGTGCTGAGCATTTCCACTGTAAATGTGACCTCCTTTGACGTTTTACCTCTCAGATACGGCTTACTCTCCCAAACTTGATGCTGAGCAGTGAGAGCCTAGAGAGTACCACTCTGAAGCTGTGTCCAGTGTCAGCCCTACACTTCTTTAGGCCAAAGCAATGGTTTCTGGCTTCTGCGGGCCGTAGACCTGAATGAAGAAGGTGGGGGACGGGGCGCACGCCTGTCGTTTCCAGCTCTGTGCCTTCTCTAGCTAATGCGTGTGTGTCTGAGGCACAGAGCGGTTGCAGCCCACTGAGCCTCCTTGTCTTAGTGGACCCCAGAGTGCACGATGGTCCCGCGGGCATCAGCACCGCAGACAGAAGAGGCAGAATCAACTGGACGTGTCGGCACTATCTCCGTCTCCTCCTCCTTCTATACTAAACAGGTTCCCGATGCTATAAAATCTCAGTACCAGTTTCCACCCCCTCTCATTGCACCCGCGGCCATTCGGGATGGGGAGCTGATCTGCAACGGGATCCCCGAGGAATCACAGACGCACCTTTTGAACTCTGAGCACTTAGCCACCCAGGCAGAGCAGCAAGAGGTGAGTGAAGGCAGGGCTGGGATTCCAAAGCCAATCTTCCTTCCTTCTCACCACAGCTGTTACTGGAAGTAGCCTCAGTGCCATTCCCATCCCCATCTTCTGCAATCCCACCGACCCCTACTCTCCAGCCCCCAGTGGTTGAATATTCCAGAGAGAACCTCTGGCTGATATTCTGATGCAAGTAAAAGAAATAAAGTCAAGCAGTCTGTTTTTCTCCATCCGTCCCCCAGTGTGCTGTGAGATGAGCAAGTCTGTCTTGCAGAAAGAGACCAGTAGACCCATAGAGAGGTTAGCTGATAGGGCTGGACACACAGCAGTTGCTTAGGGTACTTGCTGGATATTGGTTCACAAGGTGAGCTCTGCCGACCAGGGTGTTGGCTGCTGAGTATACCAACAAGTCTTGCTTGGGAATGGAAATGGAATCTTATCAGAAGTCAAGCACACCTTTTCTGGGCATTTGCAGTGGGACCTTGGAAACAGTGTTTATCAGCTGTGCTGTAGCCCTGGCCTCTGGGGCAGGAAGGACCAGCGCCTCCCAGGCCTCTCACCCTCCTCTCCTCTCCTCTCCTTCCATTGCAGTGGCTCTGTAGTGTTGTTGCGCTCCAGTGCAGCATATTGAAACATTTATCTGCTAAGCAGATGCCTTCGCATTGGGACTCTGAACAGACAGAGAAGGCTGATATTAAGCCTGTTATTGTGACTGACAGCTCAATCACCACCTCCCTGCAAACAGCTGACAAGGCACCTACACCTTCCCACTGCCCCTTATCCTGCCCCTCGGGAATTAGCTCCCAGAACTCCCTGAGCTGCTCTCCACCCCACCAGCCCCCAGCCCTAGAGGACATCAGCTGCAGTTCCTGTGCGGAAAAATCCAAGAAAGCCCCCTGCGGGACTGCCAACGGGCCAGTGAGCACAGAGGTGAAAGCCAATGGCCCACACCTCTACAGCAACCCCACCGATTCCACGGACCCCCGGCGACTTCCAGGCGCCAACACCCCCTTACCAGGCCTCTCCCACCGGCAAGGCTGGCCCCGGCCCCTCACGCCACCAGCGGCTGGGGGGCTTCAGAACCACACCGTCGGCATCATTGTGAAGACAGAGAATGCCACTGGCCCCAGCTCTTGCCCCCAGAGGAGTTTGGTTCCTGTCCCAAGCCTGCCCCCTTCCATTCCCAGCTCTTGTGCCAGCATCGAGAACACCAGCACTTTGCAAAGAAAGACTGTCCAATCACAGATAGGACCTCCATTGACAGATTCAAGGCCACTGGGCTCACCCCCAAATGCCACCCGGGTGCTCACTCCCCCCCAAGCAGCAGGAGATGGTATCTTGGCCACAGGAGCCAACCAACGATTCTGCTCACCAGCGCCATCATCAGGTGAGTGGTGCTCAACCTGGGGGTGATTTGGAGTAGTTTCATGCTATTTCTGGCAGTTAAACTTCAGAAAACACTTACGTTCCTGTGCATATTTCAGAGGACTTTGATCTTGGTCTTATTTGTCCTCTCCCCATTTATGTGATAGAGGAGAAAGCATGTGTTAACTTGTCCCCCGTTTTATTGGTGGGGTTGCTTAGGCTCTGAAAGTTTAAGTGATTTCCTCTAGGTCACCTACCGAGTCAGTGGCAGGATCGGAACCACGGCTGGGTCTCCTGACTCCACCTTCCCATTTCAGGCCTAGTCTTCTGCTTGTTTTGTTCCATCACCTTAGAGGAAGGCAGCATGATCTCTGGAACCCCTGTGGCCAGCCTGAGGTTCTAGGTGATGGCCTCCGTGTTTCATGATCCACACCAGAGACCAGGTCACACCTGATCCAGATTCTCAGAGCCCCCTGGTTTGAAGGAGCTTCCATGCCAGGGAACGCAGAGTTAGAAAGCAACACCACCTTTCAGGATAGCTGCAGAGTGGCATGCCCAAAGAGGTTGATCCGGCCCAGAAGCTCACCCTTGGGCCACTTGCAGAAAGGCGGTCCCCTACACCCATACTTGGCCTAGTGTGGACCTGCTCTCTCAGCTGTCCCCAGTCAGCACTCTGGACCTCGAGATTGCTGACCCCAGCATCTGAACCAGGTTTCAGATGCTGCTGGAACCCCCTGTGGTCTCTCCCGTCTGAACTGAAGCTGGCCTCCTAGTCAGCTGGGAGTCTCGGTAACCAGGTGACTGTGACTTCTCTGCATGGGGGCCCCTGGTCCCAGGATGGCCCCTACCCTCAGGCTCTTTTCCTGTCTCTGTTTACCTCTAAATACCAGCCTAGATAGATCTTGCACCCTGTGAGTCGAAATTCAGGAGGCAGGAAACGCAGGGGCAGGCACCACTTAGTTGAATGACTGGAGGCAGCAGGGAGGTAGTCACGGCCCAGAGAACAAAGCCACCCTACCACATTTCCCAGAGCTGTAGATTTCACTGGTTCTCCATGCTCTGGAGACTCCTGCGTGCCCGGGTGCGTTGTCGTTCCATCTGCCCTTGCTCACCACACATTTTTAGCTCTAGGAGTTCCAGAGCCTATGGGGTGAGAATCAAGAAGGGAACATCACCTTGGGTCCGAAATCCAGACCTGTCTCGGCAGTGGGGGATTAGACCGGTGGGTTTCCCTCAGGCGACGTAAGTAATAGTCTTCCTGCTCCGTCCCCAGATGGCAAGGTCAGCCCCGGCACGTTATCCATAGGAAGCGCTTTAACCGTACCCTCTTTCCCAGCCAACTCTACTGCCATGGTGGACCTCACCAACTCATTGCGAGCATTTATGGATGTCAATGGAGGTGAGTGCGTGAGCTGCTGCTCTCCCACCAGCTGCTGCTGCGTGAAGGTGCTGTCCCTGCGCGGCATTCGAGCTCATTTCAGAAAAGGAACAGAAGGGATGCCTGACCTCCGAGGGCTGGGGATGTGGGTTAAGAAAGAAGGCTCCCTCCCACCTCTGCCTTCTACACATGCTTATATACAGACTCCAAGGTGAAAGGAGAGTGGGACCAAGTTGAACCTGTGAAAAGAGAATTACTTGAGGCAGAATAAAACCAGGAGGGCCTTGTTCCCAAAGTCAAAGAGAATGGAGGCAGAGCTTGACCTCTGAAGAGAGGGTGGGTAGCAGATCTAAGCCTCCATGTCCAGCATCCAGGCCTCCTCCACAGGCAGGCAGGTGGTCTATTTTGTTCTACCTTTCTAGGACTGCTTAACCTAAAATCAAGCTGCCCACTGCAAGAGGCATCTGCACAGGCTGCATTGGGGTCCATCTCACTGCAAACGGCCAGTGAGATGCTGAGCTCTGGATCCTTAGGCCACTTTGTACTCTCGCCTGTTCGAGAAAAATCACTTGGCTAGATTTTAGAAATGCTTAACTATTTGCTCTGTGACCCTCACCTACTTCCACATTCCAATTCCTCCTCAGCTGCTTTTTTTAATCTCTCTCTTTGGTTAATAGAAATCGAGATAAATATGCTGGACGAGAAGCTGATCAAGTTTCTGGCCTTGCAGAGAATACATCAGCTTTTCCCCTCCCGGGTCCAAGCTTCACCGGGCAGTGTCGGGGCACATCCGCTGGCTTCTGGAGGGCACCACACAGAAGGTGCGCACGCACACCCCTGCCGCCGCAGCCCACCGTCAGATCTCCCCTGTGCATGTGAGCGGCCGTCTCCCCTCCTGAGGAGTCTGGGCTTTGACTATCTCAGTGTTCCATGTGTGCCTTTGATGGCCTTAATAAAGCGCCGTGGTTTCTTTTCCCAGAAAGCTGGAACAAAATCGCAACCACAGCTTTCACGTCAGACTCGGGGAAGTCTGTTGTAACTTTCGTGCTCATCCGCTTTGAGACACACAAAGCAGCTACGAATGCCTTTGGGTATATGTGGTGCACTTTCTGCTGAACTACTTCCAAATATTTGGGTTACAAAGGTTTCCCAAAAGGGAATTTTTCAAGTTCAAGGTGAGAAGCAGAATAGCAGTTGATCTAGGGGCACCTGGCTGGCTCAGTCAGTAGAGCATATAACTCTTGATCTCAGGGTCAGGAGTTCAAGCCCCATGTTGGGTGTGGAGCTTACGTTAAAGATGATGATGATGATGATGATGATGATGATGAATAAAGTAACATTTGGGCTAGTCTCCTGAAAATTTTTCCCAAGACGTTAACTGCTTTGGATATTCCTTTGAGCATTAACCCTTACTGAGCCGCAGAGCTCAGGCCCCGCTTCTGACCCACAGAATCAGAATTTGCATTTTGACAGGATCTCTAGTTGATTCATATGCACATTAAAGTTCGAGAAACACTGGTCTGTGCCTACTGTTGTTTTGCTTGGCCTCCCTATAGTACATCTGGTATATCCCTGATAAACCAGTCAGCCCAGGAACTTAAAGTACTTTCATCTTTGAATTCTGTGACCACTTTCAAAGATGGTCTCTCTTACCCCGTGTTGGAAATGCTGTGGGTGGGGGGAGAGAGTGCCACCCTGAAGCAGCCCCGTGTCCAAGGTGAGTTTTTAAAGATGACTCATCTAGTGGGATTATTTTCTCTAGACCGTGAGCCAAAGGTCCAGGTTCTGAGTTTCTGAATGATCCTGTCCCTGTGTTTGTCTTGTAGTGCAAAGAAAGGAAGTACAGGCCCGAGCTGTGTTCTACCCTCTCTTGGGTTTGGGAGGAGCTGTGAACATGTGCTATCGAACCCTCTACATCGGGACAGGTGAGCCAGCTGGGGGCAGGCGGGGGGCACCGCATCTGTTCAGCCCTAGAAACTACCACCCCTTCCCGCTGAGGCCAGGAAGGGGTGAGGGAAACCCTCCCTCGGGCCGACTGGTTTAACCCAGCAGATACCTGGGCAAGAGGGACTAAGAAAGGAGACTATCGGTTGCTTGTCTTCCCTGCCTCAAGCCCTTTTGCTTTGGGCCCAGCGTGATATCAGGAGAGGGGAAAGTCAGCCATGACTGCTGCTCAGTGAGGCATTTTAAACAAGCAGATAAAACCGGAGGAGAGGGCACATACTTTGTCCCTGGAGGTCTTTGAAAAAGTGATGGTGCTCACACACCCATAACCTTCAGTTAGTCCTGCATCTTGTACAGAGGGACAGTCAGATTAGCCTTTGGCCTAGAAATTTCCTTTCTTTCCAAAGATAGGATTTATGAGCCCCACACCCCATGTTGTGCCCTCATGGAAATAACCCACCCTCTTCAGGAGCTCACTGTTCCCTTCTGGGCAGCAGCCACATGTTCTGAAGGAGATCAGCTGGCAGGGACACCTGTTCTTCAGAAGGGGAGTGGAAAAGACGTTGGTTTTTGTTCAAATATACAAGGAAGGGGCCCTGAGCTGGTCTCCCCCTAAGGTCTTCCCGGTGCCCACCCAGAAGCTAACTCCCTGCCCCCCACCTTCCCATGCATACACCTTACCGTCTGTTCTCTGCCTGCCTTTGCCTCTACTCCTGCCACCTTACAGGAGCTGACATGGACGTGTGCCTTACAAACTATGGTCACTGTAACTACGTGTCTGGGAAACACGCCTGCATATTCTATGATGAGGTGAGGGGTGGGGAAGGGGTGGGAGAACTCTCACGGCCTGAGGCCTCTCCCAGGCACCAGGGTTTTGTTCAGTGCCCTGGGTGAGGGGAAGGGAGGTGGGAGGTCTTCTTTTCGCTCGTTGTCATTCCTGGAGTAGAAGGGTCTTGGTGTGAAAGGGCATCCTGCCGTGACTAACGCTCCCTAGGAGCTGTGCTACCATTTCTCCTGAGGTTGGTCACGGGCTCAGCGGGGTGGGGGGAGCCCACCCGGAAGCAGGGGAGGGGACCTGCATAGAAGGAAGCCAGGCCCTCTGTGCCAGCGAATAGCATTTCTACAGGAGCCAGGACCCAGGAGGCAGAGTAGAGCAGTGGTGGGAGAGCGGGGGGGAGGGGATGGTGAGGGCCACTAGGAAGGTAGGCTTCCCTGAGGAGGTGAGTCTTGAGCCCCATTCTAAAGAGACAGGGCAGGGGGGCTTGACTGGGGAACAAAGAGAGCTCCCCAGGTAGAGCAGCACAGCCTTCTCCATGTGTCCTCTCTCCCCTTAGCCCCAGGCCCCACGCAGCAGACCACACATCTTATCTTCCCTCCTCCTCCTCAGAATACCAAACATTATGAGCTGTTAAACTACAGTGAGCACGGGACAACGGTGGACAATGTGCTGTATTCATGTGACTTCTCTGAGAAGACCCCGCCAACCCCCCCAAGCAGTATTGTTGCCAAAGTGCAGAGTGTCATCAGTAAGTCGGAGCCTGTGGCCACGAAGCCGGCCATTTTTTCAGACGTGTTCTCTTAAGGCCCCCTCAGGGTGGCTCTGGCTTTCTGCCGATGGCCTGCTCTCTTGCCTTCCGGGTCCCGTCGGCCAGGCTCTCCTTGCTCGCGGGCCCAGGGAGACCACAGAGAAGCGAGTGCTAGGCACACACCTTCCTGGGGACTTCAGGCTCCCCTGGCCCTTTCCGGGTGTCCCTCAGCCCTAGTCACATAGCGGTTAGAATGGGGAGGTGCAGGGCCCAGCGCTGGCAAACCGCCTTGGGTGGGTTGGCTGCTCACTGTTCCTGTCCCGTGACCACCCTCCTTGTTCCCAGGGCGCCGCCGGCACCAGAAACAGGATGAAGAGCCAAGTGAGGAGGCAGCCATGATGAGCTCCCAGGCCCAGGGGCCACAGCGGAGACCCTGCAACTGCAAAGCCAGCAGCTCGAGCTTGATTGGGGGCAGTGGGGCCGGCTGGGAGGGCACGGCCTTACTGCACCACGGCAGCTACATCAAGCTGGGGTGCCTGCAGTTTGTGTTCAGCATCACTGAGTTTGCGACCAAACAGCCCAAAGGCGATGCTGGCCTGCTGCAGGATGGGGTCTTGGCCGAGAAGCTGTCTCTCAAGCCCCACCAGGGCCCCGTGCTGCGTTCCAACTCCGTTCCCTAGGACTGGCGGCTACCCCGTCGCCCGCCCGTCCGCCCGACCCGAGACTCCTGCAATGCAAAAATGTACACAAACCAAGCCCGGGTTTTTTCTATACTCCACCGGAAACCCTCCAACTACAATCTTTGCATGAAATGAAGAAAACCTTTTGACTGTTTTTTAAAGATCCTTTTTCTTTTCTCAAGTTCTAGGGGGCATTTGCACATATATTTGTACTCGACATTTCATGGGAAAGCGGCAGACCCGAGCTGAGGAACAGCGTGGGCAGGGAGGGGAAGGCCGATGGTCTGGACACCTCCTCCAACACCAAACCGTTCCCCACCCGCCTCCTGCTCCCTCCCCCTCGCCCGCCGTTGTAAAATAATCAGAAACTTGTTCTATTTTGTGGCAGTGACAATAGTTTTATATTAAAAGAAAAAAATACAGTTTTCATACAGCAAAATCTATACAATATCATTGTTTTATTTAATATAAAGATCGCTACCCACCCGACTTCCGTGGTTCCCACCCTCCGAGTTATTTTCCCTTTCTGCAGCGGTTGCACTACAGGTAGCTACTGTGTATTATGGACAAATGAGAAATGAATTCTTTTTCTGGCTGTCCATCTATTTTATTTCAAATAAGGAAAAGTGTATTTGGATTTTGTGTAAATACATCTAGTGATGACATTTTTTCAATGTTTTTAAAAACTGTACAGTACTACATGTGGTAGAGCGTTTTCTTCAAATTGTCTATTGTAGCAAAGACGTTTTTGTCGTAAACCTGTTTCGTCTCCTTTTTTTGTTCTCTTGCCACTTCTCTCCTGTTCCTCCCACCCCTGGCTCCCTCCTCTCCCCTTCCCCCAACCCCAAGTAGTACCAATGTACATAGTAATTGTAATGTTTTAGACTTTACAGAAACTTTCCTGTATTCTGTATATAAAAAAACAAAAATACTTCAACTTATGTTTTCTGCCTGTCTGTCCTACCTGTCATCACCCTCAGAGGGGGCCCTCCCCAAGATCCTGTTCCCAGTCTCAGTGAACTGGTCTCATTCCAAGACACTCAGACCCCAAGGGAGGTCAGGAGAGCAGAGGTCTTGGAGAAAAGTGAGCCCCAGGTGGATGTGGGAAAATGGAGGGGTCTGGGTGCATCGGGTAGGGCGGGGCTGTTGCCTGGCTTCGCGGGCGACTTGAGAGAAGCATTTGACCTGACCACATACTGCAAGAATCCAAGTGTGTGCAGGTCCCTGCTCCTGTTGACTCCAAAACCAAGATACTAAAACAGGACCTGTCAGGAGACAGGAGACGTCTGCATTCTGGTCTAAAAGCTTTAGCCTCGGGAGTTCCGGCTGCCTCCGATTGCAGTTGTTTGCTATCGTATTTGATTCATCTCCTCTAGGAGGAGTCTGCACCTGGTTTTTATCCTTTCCCTGTCAGCCTTAGCTGGGCAGGCAGCAATTGCTTGTTCGAGTATCACTCGAGTTCCCTCCTCTGTGCATGGCCTTTGCTAGGACTTGGGGGTTGGGCTAGGGAACTTGATGTGAGCAATCAACAGGACAGATACGGCCCCAGCCTCTTGGAGCTTAGAATCTAGTGTGGAGCGGGCTGTCAACTCAAACGTCTCTGGGGAGCATCATGAAGCAAAAGGAGAGATCCGATCCCTAGACCCAGTCGAGCCGCAACTCACGTGACTACCAAGCATAATAACTTCCCTACAATTGCAGCTTCTCATCAGAAGATGACTCTACTGCGTTACCTTAATCTTAAGGTCCTGGGAACCCTCCCATCGAACCTAGCTCCCATCCTTTTCCTCCTCTCGGACCTGACGTGAGAAACTATCCAGGACGTTTTTCCTGAAGACAGGACACAGGGATCGCCCGTGTGTCTGTCCCACAAGGGTTCAAGGAATTGGTACCGGTTAGCAGGTCAGGACTTTGCCTTGAGGATGGAGTATGCATCCATTTTTTCCATTAATATTCCATTCCCAGCCTCTTCCTACAGCATCTGCAACTGAACCCCAAATCCCTAGTGCAGCCAAGTAGAAAACTTCCCCCTGGAATCTGAGGTCTGTCCCTGGCTTCCATCTACCTGCCTTGCTTTGCCTCCACCACTCTGCTCCCCCTGCCCGGATGGGCCTCTTGAACTCTCCAAGGGCAGAAACCTATTGTTCTGCTCAGTATCTCCAAGGCTGACCGTACCATGGGGCACACCACACGTGTGAAACAGTGGGTGCTAAGTTGTAATGGTTTCCTCAGGCAAGTCCTTGTCCTGGCCAGGAATACCCTCACCTGTGCCTCCCTAAGCTGTCACCACCCACCGTGCTGTCAGAGTCACTTCCTCCATTGAATCAGGGAGCTTCTTTACCTATTTCTACCACCTGTGAGGACCATCCCAGAGAAATTTTCTCCTGGAGGTCAGGTAACAGATGTTACATTTCAGTGTCTTCTTGCTTCCCGTCGGAAATGGAGGGGATGGGCGGCAGAGGCACGGAGATACAGCTAATTAAGGAGTGACTCCTAACAGCCCTGGATGGGTGGTGCCACCCTGGCCACTGTGCCATCTCTCTGGCCTCTATAGGAAGAATAAGGAAGCATTCTAGAAGCTGAGATCTGGAAGTGAGCATAAGGAATTGCAGGACTTGTTTATGGAGGGAGGGCAAGGCATCCAGGGCTGGACTCTCTCTCAGACATAACAGCATTCATGTGCACACATCCCTCCAGAAGGGAAGGACTCTGCTTCGCACAGATGACACCCAGAGGGCTCACACACACACACCTTGTGAGCCCCTCCAGCAAGTCCTCAGCTAAGGGGCATGTGCACAAAGGACAGATCCGGAGATGTTCATTCAAGTGCACACACTGGCAGAGACTACAGAGGCATGCACACAGCTGGAGGGGCTCTTGGCCCACATGGGCACAAACACGTAAAAGGTACTTACGCAGGCACACACCTACAGGGTACTTCCTGGGCCTGCAAGTACACACCCACAAGGAGCTCACACACAGAGGATCCAGAGGCACACACACAACCTGAGGGGCAATCCCAGAGCCCGTGGGCACATTACACACTCACAGAGTCATTCACACACTCAGAGTGGGTGGATTCATGTACATAGCCAGGGTGCCCCTGCACACGATCACACATCTGGAAGGAGCTCACGCAGGCACACACCTAGAGGGCGCTGCCAGGGCCCCAAAGCACACGCGCACCTAGGTGTTCCACAAGCACACACCCAGAGGACGTAGACGCATGCCTAGGGGGCGCTCGCACGGCCCACGCTCCCACGCACGCACACACACCCCTGCCCTGCCTCCCACCCGCCTCCGCCTCTGCCTCCGCCTTCTGGGAGGCTCGAGCCGGTGCGAGGCGGTTCGGCAGCCGCCGGACGGGCTCCGATCCAGGGTGGTGCGGGGCCTGTGCGGGGGAGCCCGGAGGCGCGGCCGGCATGGAGGCGCTGCTGCTGGGCGCGGGGTTGCTGCTGGGCGCCTACGTGCTTGTCTATTACAACCTCGTGAAGGCCCCGCCCTGCGGTGGCATAGCCAGCCTGCGCGGCCGCACGGCTGTGGTCACGGGTGAGTGCCGGAGGCCGGGCGCGCTGGTGGCGGGGAGGCCGGGCGGCGGGGTCAGCGGCCCGTCCGCCTCGGCTCAGCTACCGCCCGCCCACCGCAGGCGCCAACAGCGGCATCGGGAAGATGACGGCGCTGGAGCTGGCGCGCCGGGGAGCGCGCGTGGTGCTGGCCTGCCGGAGCCGGGAACGTGGTGAGGCGGCGGCCTTCGACCTCCGCCAGGTGAGGGGGAGAGGGTGAGCAACAAACGAACACACCCGGACACGGAGTGGGTGAACAGAGCGGCTTCCTCAACTCTGGTCGTTAAGTGCAGAAAAGAGGGTCTGCTGGTGCTCTGGCCACACAGGGAAGGGACACCAGACGAAAGCTAGGAAGTGGGCTTTTTGAAGGAAGTAATTGCTGTTCCTAAGATGTTTAAGGATCGGTAAGAGTTACACTAATGAAAGACAGTAGGGAAGGGAACAGCAGAGGGAACAGCATATGCAAAGGCCCTGAGGCAAGAGAGCTGATTTGATTTAGGGGGGGAAAAAAACTGAAAGAAAAGATCTATTGAGTCTGTATGGAGCGCGAAATATGGAAGAAAGAGGCAAAATGAAGAGGCTGGAGCCCCTGAGCCAGAGCTAGGTTCTGGAGGCACTTCTAGATCCTTTTGAAGAACTCGGATTTTATAGGATGAGCAGTGGAGATACAGTGAAGCATTGGATCTGTCAGAATAGCAGGGTGTGGACTCAGTAGGGTATGGACTGTCAGAATAGCATTTTGAAATGAAACCCTCGGTGGCTATCGGAGCCTGGACTGGAGAGGACAGGAGTGGATGAGGGGAGACCAATGAGAAGTCTGTTGCAGATTTTAGGATAAGCAATAATGGGAAGAGGGAATGATAATAATAACAGCAAGTACTACCTACACAGTGCTGACTGGGTGCCAGGCACTGTTCTAAGCGTTTTACATTATATTAACTCACTGAATCCTCACAACTCCATGAAATAGGTATTACCTTGGTCCCATTATTCAGGGAGAAACCTGAGCCCCAGAGAGGTTAATGTCACACTCTATCTAATAAAAGGCAAAGTCAAAATTTGCATCCAGAGTCCACATACTTGTCCACTACATTCTAATGCACAGGGGCAGATCTTAGTCAAAGTAGGGGGTGGACTCTCACAATTTGGTACCTGGGGAGAGGGAAGAGGAGAGAGGTGCCTGGTGACAAGCCCAGCCCTTGCTGCCCCACAGGAGAGTGGGAACAATGAGGTCATCTTCATGGCCTTGGACTTGGCCAGTCTGGCCTCCGTGCGGGCCTTTGCTACTGCCTTCCTGAGCTCTGAGCCACGGCTGGACATCCTCATCCACAATGCCGGTGAGGGGCAGCAGGTCCTGCAGGGGGGCAGAGGGTGGGCAACCGTCCCCTCCAGCCAGGCCTTACCAAGGGGCAGTGGATGTATGGAAAGGGTGCCCCCTACCGCTGTCTCACAAACGGGGACACTGAGGCCTTCGGGGATCCCTCTGGAGCAGTTGCTCATATCTAGCCCCCGCCCCAGGGATCAGTTCCTGTGGCCGGACCCACGAGCCATTTAACCTGCTGCTGCGAGTGAACCACATTGGCCCCTTCTTGCTGACACATCTACTGCTGCCGCGGCTGAAGACATGCGCCCCCAGTCGCGTGGTGGTGGTATCCTCAGCCGCCCACCGGCGAGGGCACCTTGACTTCACACGCCTGGACCGCCCAGTGGTGGGCTGGCAGCAGGAGCTGCGGGCATATGCCGACAGTAAGCTGGCCAACGTGTTATTTGCCAGGGAGCTCGCCACTCAGCTTGAGGGTACTGGTGTCACCTGCTATGCGGCCCACCCAGGTAAGGCCTGGCTTTCTGACTGCTCTGCTTTGCTTTGATTCCCCCTCTCCCGTCCTCAACCCATCCTGTGCTCCCTCAGCCTCTCATTGAGCCACAGAAGCTCAGAACAGGAAGGAAGCATGGTACAAGGAGAGACCTATTCCTTGCTGATCTTGGAAGGAGGCTCTCCTTGTCTGGGTTCTTCCTCTCACACCACTAATTCAGATGCTGACTCCTGGGTAGGGAATGGCAATGAATAAAACCCAGGTTCTCACCCCAAGAACCCATCCATATGACTGAACTCAGCATACGATGATGGTGATGATGATGATGATAGCTAATAATTATTCATTCGTTCAAAAAGCATTTGCTGAGTACCTACTATGAACCAGGCATTAATCTTGGTGCTGGGAATAGAGCAGTGAACTTAAAACAAAGACCCTTTCCTTGTAGAATTTACATTCTAGTTTGGGGAGGGGGAGGACTGCTAATAAATAAATATTTACAATGACAGGTGATGATAAAGTGCCATGGGAAAGATAAAGCACAGTGACGGGGATATGAAATGACGGGAGGTGCTGCTTTTTCTGCGGCAGGCAAGGAAGAGGTATCACTGAAAAGGTGACATTTGAGTAGAGGCCTGAAGGAGATGAACCAACCATGTGGCTTTCGGGGGAGAAGAGTATAAAGAACAGACTGATAGCAAGTGCAAAGGCCCTGAGGCAGAAGTGCCTGGTGTGCTTGAGAAAGACCAAGAAGCCCCATGTGGCTGGAACAAAGTGAGAGGAGGAGAGTGACAAGAGATGAGGTATAGAGATGGGCTGGGTCATCCAGGGTCTAGAAGTCCACTGTAAGCATTTCAGCTTTTAGTCTGAGTGACTTAGCTGATGAATAAAACCCATCTCTGCCTTACAGAACAGATCACAGAATAACAAGATCTGTCCTACGCATTTTACCATACTGCATTTTATTTTATTTTTTATTTTTTCAGAGAGAGCGTACGAGCAGGGGAGAGGGGCAGAGGGAGAAAGGGAGAGAATCTTAAGTAGGCTCCACGGTCGGCACAGAGCCTGATGCAGGGCTTGATGCCACGACCCTGGGATCGTGACCTAAGCCAAAATCAAGAGGTGGACACTCAACCAACTAAGCCACCCGGAAACCCCTACCATACTACATTTTAGATGGTCTTTGCCTAAGGCTCACTTTATTTAATTTATTAATTAACTATTAATTTATTAATTAACTTATTTAATTTATTAATTAACTATTTAATTATAATAGTGACAGTAATCATCACAACTAACATTTATCAAGCTTTTATTACACTCCACATCTCTAATGTCCAAAACAGTGGCTGGTCTACCATAGGTGTTAGTTAATATATGTTTGCTGGCTAAACAAAGGAGCGGGACTTGAGCTAGGAAAAAAGATGTCTCCTCAGGCAGGGGACACAGCATGAAGAAACTGGGGCATGAGGAGGTATAGGAGTTTAGATGGAGAGGAGGAAGCTTGCTGTTGAAATGAGTGAGGTCACCCTGTGGGGGTCCTGAATGCCCACCAAATACTCTCCTGGTTTCCCTGGAACTGGACTCCATTCCCCACTCCCTTGTAGCCTCGTTCTTATTGCTCTTCTCCTGGGTCCTCACCCACTCCTGCCTTTCTTCCCATCCACAGGGCCTGTGAACTCAGAGCTATTCCTGCGCCACGTTCCTGGATGGCTGAGCCCACTTCTGCGCCCACTGGCTTGGCTGGTGCTGCGGACGCCAAGAGGGGGTGCCCAGACACCCCTGTACTGCGCTCTACAGGAGGGCATTGAACCTCTCAGTGGGAGATATTTTGCCAATTGCCATGTAGAGGAGGTGCCCCCAGCCGCCCGGGATGATCGTGCGGCCCACCGGCTGTGGGAGGCCAGTAAAAGGCTGGCAGGGCTTGGGCCTGGCCAGGATGCCGAACCTGACGAAGACCCCCAGCCTGAGGACCCAGGGACCCCATCTTCCCGGAGCAGCCCCCTCTCTGAGGAGCCCACAGTTTCTGAACCCCATGCCATCCCTCACAATTCACCAGACTTGTCTAAGGTCACACACCGAATTCAGGTTAAAACTGAACCTGAGCCCTAAATCTCCTAATCCCCAGGCTGGGGTACTTTCCATGGCACTTGGTGGCCCTTGAAAACCTGAACTGCATGCCAGGCCATGCCTTGGGCACTGAGGGGTTTGCAGGTTTTACCCCCATGGTTCCTTTCTGGAGCTTCAAGTTGTGTTCTTCTGAGCGGCTCTTTTCCTGGGGGAAGGAAATCATGGGCGATGATTTCTTCCTGAGAATAACAATAATCCCAGATTGAGAGGTGAGGGTGGGGGCGTGATTAATGTGCCAGACATTGCTTCTCAAGAATTTGAATTCTATGTTTCTGGTCCCCACTCTGGATGATGCTGATCGGCTCTGGATGAGGACGTGGGGGGTTGTGATTTGATGCACTGCCAACACGGAGATTTACTGAACTTGGGCCCGTTGCAACCACGTAGCCAGGTAGTTAAGTGACCCCCATTTGCAGAGGCGGGATTAGGCTGCACTGGTAACGGACTCGCCCAAGGTCTCCCCGCGGGTAAGAGCCGGAGCGGCGGGACTCCAGGGCCCCCGGCGGTAAGGTGGGGGCGGGGAGGTGAGGCAGGGCCGGGCGGTCGTTATGCAGGCGGCCGGGGGGAGGGGAGGGGGGGCGCCTTCCCGGGCGCTGTGGAGCTGGGCCTTGGGAAATGAAGCGCGTTGACTGCCGCCTCTCGCCCGCCGGCCCCGCCCTCCGCCGCTACACTTCCGGTGGGGCTGCAACCGCGGTGGGGCGCGGGCGGGCGCGCGGGCGGCCGCTGGGGGTGGCGGGATAGGCTGGGCGCGGCCGGCGGTGCGGGTGGTGCGGGCCGTGCCGTACAGGTCTCTGCGTTCCCCGCGGGCCCTCCGTCCCACCGGCGCCATGGGCAATTGCCACACGGTGGGGCCCAACGAGGCGCTGGTGGTTTCAGGTGAGAGGGCGGCGAGGGGGTTGGGTCTGGGGCGCCGGGGCGGAGAGGGTTGGGACGCGGGCTGTGCCCGCGAAGGTGGGTGAAGAGGGGGCGCGGGGTGGGTGCGGGGCTGGGGAGCTAGCGGGGACGGGCTAGGCCGGGGAGGGGCTCAGAGGGCGGAGGGCAGTGCGGAAGGTGGGGGCGCGGGTGTTGGGCCCGAGAACCTTACAGGAGGGGACCCCCATTCTCACACTTGCGGTGTTCCGAGCCCTCGAGACTCGAGACTCTCCCTCCCACTGCGTGTTTTCCCGTGTTTATTCCCTCCTGTTTCCGCCTCGTCCTTGGGCACGGTCTCCTCCCCTCTACTCCACTGTGGCCTAGGGGGTCCCGAACTGAGGCCGTGGGGAGGGGACCCGTGGTTCCCAGAACGTAGCGGTTTGGCTGGATTCCAGGGCCCGGCCCTTGGGGTGGGTCTCGAGGCTTTGGAGGGCAGGTGCCTGCCTGGGGATGGGGCCCTGGGACGGGGATCCTTTTGTTCCCGTTAATTCTGAGCGGGTTAGGGCTTGCTGGGGTTTACTGGCACTGCCCACCCCCGGAGATGCGGGTGCGGCCTCTACAGGTTGAGAAACCGGGTTCTGGCTGTGTCGCCACGGTTGCAAAATGCTACAGACTCCAGAATTTCTGGGAGCTTAGGTGGGGCTTGACTGCTGTGCTGGGGAAGGGAGAGGTATCTTTGCCTTAAGGCTGCTTTTTAAATTGTGTATTTGGGTATCTTGAGAGGTGGCTGAAGCCTTTCAAGCCACCGGTTTGTGCAACCCCTGGCTGGCTCACAGGTGCTGTGAAGGGTGGTTTCCTGACAGCTTGGAGGCCTGTGGCTGCAGGAATCCTTCAGGTCTTACTTCCTACTATCAATGTCAATTTCCAGCCTGTGTGCAGAGTTGTTAGGGCTGGCTACAGAAGTGGGTAGAAGAGGGTGAGCTAGACCAGGGTTTGTAGCTGCCCCTTGGGGAGGTGTGATGAATCCATTGGGAACTTTTACCCCAGAACATGGCCTCTGGCTCGGTTTGGATCTCAAAATCAGTCTCTCCACTGGGACAGGAAATCCTCGCCCTCCCTGATCAGGACCCTCCTACTCTTGTAGGGAAGAGCAGACAAGACCAGAGGTGGCCTTGGGATTTAGGAGGGAGACCCCCAGAGAGCACTGAGGCCAGACTTGCACCTGTCTCCCGGACCCCAGTCCTAAAGAAGACTTTTAGAACCCAAAAATCTGCATGGCACTTTCTCTGGTAGACTTTTCTTTCCGGAAGTCCAGACCCTGAGCTGAGGAGACAAAAGCTCCAATCCTGTCCCTGTGGAGAGACTAAGGGGTGAGAGGAGCACCTGAGTTAGGCTGCTCTGTACCTTCCACTTGCCGGAAATCTGGTCCTTTGGCCAGAGGCCAATGCAGTGGCCTCCCTCCCCTGTTTTAGGAGGGAGCGGAGGCAGTGCCGAGAATTGAGGGCACTGTAGTCAAGGAAGGGTAGGAGAGAAGAGGGAGGGATAAGGCTCAGGATAACAGAACCTGGGGATTTGAGCCGATCAGACGGATAGAGATGCAGCTCTCCCTCACAGAACTCCCAGCAGAGCAGGGCAGAGCAACCACTCCCGGCCCTACCCCCCACCAGGTTACTTAAGCCTGCATCTAGGTCTGGAGGCATCACATTCAGCCCAATTTGAGAAGGATGCCGTTCTCAAGGATGATCTCCTGGTCATCTTCTGCACCTGAAAAGGCTGGAGGATTTTCCTGGTTGTCTAACCTCCCTTCTTCATTCTGTAATATCAAACCTTTTTGTCTCTCTCTCTCTCTCTCTCTCTCTCTCTCTCCTTTTAGCAATTTTAAAGGGGGAATCCAAACACCATACATCTTTCTCTCATCTCTACAATAGGTCAGAGGTTCTTAACCTGGGGTCCGTGGGTAGAATTTAGAGGTCTGTGCGTTTGGATGGGGGAAAGACATGCTCCCGACCTTGTCACTAACCTTAATTGAAAGTTAGCCTTTCTTCGGATTATAAATGTCAGCCACAATCCATGATAGCATTAGCAGGTATTTTCCTACCATACTGCCATTGTAGCAGGTACCTTTGAGGTCATTTATCCTCTCACTGAATTCTGCTTCTGAAACCATCGCTACACTGTATGTTAACCAACTTGGATTTAAATAAAATTTCTTTAAAAAGTGAGTAGTTTTAGCATTCCTAAATTCTACTCCTGAAACCGTTACTACACTATATGTTAACTTAGATTTAAAAAAAAAAAATTTTTTACGCTCATCAGTACTTGAAGTTTAGCTAGTTATTAACCACTTGATTTTATTATTTAATGTGTTACTATTTCACACCTATTACTATGTATTACATGTCACACATTTGGTGGTTTTAATAATTTGATAACTTTCAGTATAATTGTTTCTTATGTATTTTATGCATTTATCAGCATTCCTGCATTGCTGGACTACTAACAGGGGCTGTGGCTCAAAAGAGGCTAAATCCCCCTTGTCTTCTGGAGTAGTGGGAAGAAGGTAGAAGAGAGGCAGGAAGGGAGCAGAATATTCCCGAGAAGGTAGAGGGATGGACTGGGTCTGGAGGGGCTAAGAGTGGGGCAGAGGTTGGCATGTGATTCTTCAGCTTGGATAAGGACAGGGCAAAGGCAAGTAAGTTGAGTTAGAAAAAGTGAGATAAAATTAGAAGAAACTTCCAGGTGTGAAGAGAGTGAAAACTAGGGACGTCAAGGAAGGGGCACCTGAGTGTCCTCTCTTGGGTGTGGTGCTCAGGCTGAGTGTGACCAGGAATCTGGGAGGGAGATGCCTTTCAGGGCAGGAAGCTGCTGGGGGTGGGGCAGGCTGGCAGTACGAGCTTCCTGTTGTTGCTACCCCTGGGAACTTGGCCATCTTGCCCTTGGCCTAGGCCCAGCTTCGGCTGTGGCAGCCTGCTCTCAAGGTCAAAGAATAAGTTAAAGGTAAAGGGTGGACACCCCCTTCCCCCACGCGATCCCACCCCACCTCTACTGCTTCCACCCCCAGCACAGTGAGAAGTGCCCTGGAGCCCGCTGGAGGCCCCAGCCCTCACCAGGCCCAAAGTGAAACAAGCTGTGATTTTTGACCCTTTCAGTTTCTCCAGATCCCGAGATGGCTTAGGTTTCAGGTTGACTGCTTGTCCTTAGAGGCCTCCCTTACCCCACTCCCCAGAGCAGAGAAGCCTACGCTAGCTTCCCTTGAGCAACAGCCTTGTGGACAGTTATTTCCCCCCCCAGAGAAACAGGCCTCTTTCCACCCCTACTCACACTGCGGGGCTGCGCCTTACTCCCTGGACTTCTGGCTCGGCTCCTTGCACACTGTGCACAGAGGCAGGCCCAGGAAACTGGGTTGGCTCTCGGGGAGCAGTCTCGGACACCAGTTCTTTAAGGTGACAGGCTTTCTGCACTAGTGAGGTCTTTGTCCTTCGCCTCCACCTGTCCAAAACTTGTCTCCAGTTCCCTGTTCTTTGTGTTGTCTCTGGTTCCGTTGTTGACTTCACCACCCACTCAAACCTGTACTCTGGAGGTGCACCCATGTGGTAGCCAATAGCCACTTAAATTTAAATTAAGTTAGAGGAGAGCCTAGGTGGTTCAGTCAGTTAGATGTCCAACTCTTGATTTCGGCTTGGGTTGTGATCTTGCGGTTCATGAGATCGTGCCCTGAGTCCGGCTTTCTGCTGACAGAGCGGACTCTGCTTGGGATTCTCTCTCCCTCTCTTTCTTCCCCTCTCCCATGTGTATGCGCATTCTCTCTCTCAAAATAAATAAACTTAAAAAAAAATTTTTTTATTAGAAATTCAGTTCCTCGGTTGTACCAGCCACATTTCCAGTCCTCAGTAAGCACATGTGGCTAGTGGCTGCCATATTGCACAGTGCAGCCATGGAACATTTCCACCCTCACAGTTCTCTTGGACAAGACTGCTCTAGAAGTTACTCCATGACATCAGCCACCATGTCTTGCCTAAGTCACTGCAAGAGGCTTCTACCCAATCTCCTTGGCCACCCCACCCCCTTCTTCCACCTTGTGCAAAGTGGTGTTTCTAAAAGGCAAATGTAATTTTGTTGCTCCTCACCTTAAATCCTTGTGTGACCAGCCCCCCGCCCCCCCCCCCCGCCCGCCATCACACACACACACACACACACACACACGCACACACACACACACACCCAGCTCTTTGGCCTGATACCTGAGACACTCTATGATCTGGCCTCTGCCCCTCTACCCTGCTTGTACCCCGCTGTGGGTCCTCAGAGACACTGTAACTCAACTACATGAAACTACCCCTGACCCTTGACCTTTGGAGGCACACACCCTAAGGCTTTCCTGGAAACTGAAGTCTGTGAATACAGAAATGATGACACCCACTGGCTTTTTCCCAAATCCCATTTCCTTTGAATCATCTGTTTCCTGCACATTTTTCTGCACTGCCAGGAAACTGCCCCTCTAGCTTTTACTAAAGTTTTCTTGAACTCGGTGAATAATTTTGGTATTCTCAGTTCACAACAAGAATTTCAGGAATTGGGTTTTCTCACTTCTGCATAGACATTATGCCAGCATGCTGGACATGTCTACAGCTGGATCCGAGTTGGGGCCCGATTCAACATTCTGTTTAGCTGATATAGTTTTCAGGAACCACTTCCTTAAAAAAAATTTTTTTTTTTTTTTTACATTTGTTTATTTTTGAGAGACAGAGAGAGACAGAATACAAGCGGGGGAGGGGCAGAGAGAGAATGAAACACAGAATCTGAAGCAGGCTCCAGGCTCCGAGCGGTCAGCACAGAGCCTGACACGAGGCTCAAACCCATGAACTGTGAGATCATGACCTGAGCCAAAGTCGGACGCGTAACCAACCGAGCCACTCAGGCGCCCCATAGGAACGAACCACTTCCTTTTCAGGCATTTTCTCTTTGTCTCCACTTCTGCCACTGGTACCACAGGTTGACCTTTGTTTTGAGGCCTTGCCTTCCCCATTCACTCCCATAAGAAGTACACAGTCACTCTGAAGCCCTGGAAGTAGAGAACCAACCTTACTGAGATGTGTCTGCTGGGCATGAGCAAGGATCCCATCTTGGCTCCAAGACACCTCCCTCCCTTCAGCCTCCCGGGGCCCCCCCACCCCCCATGTGCCCTGCACCCCTTCTTGTTCTGCACACTCCCTGGTACATGGTATTACAATTATCTCAGGAAAAGTTCCCACCTCCTTCAAGGTAGAAATTGTAGGGGCGCCTGGGCGGCTCAGTCGGTTAAGCATCCAGCTTCAGCTCAGGTCATGATCTCACGGTTCATGAGTTCAAGCCTCACGTCAGGCTCTGTGCCCACAGCTCAGAGCCTGGAGCATGCTTTGGATTCTGTGTCTCCTTCTCTGCCCCTCCCCCACTCGTGCTCTGTCTCTCTCTCAAAAATAAATTAACATTAAAAAAAGATAGGAATTATAGGGGCGCCTGGGTGGCTCAGTCGGTTGAGGGCCGACTTCGGCTCAGGTCACGATCTTGCGGTCCGTGAGTTCGATCCCCGCATCGGGCCCCTGTGCTGACAGCTCAGAGCCCAGAGCCTGTTTCAATTCTGTGTCTCCCTCTCTCTGACCCTCCCCCATTCATGCTCTGTCTCTCTCTGTCTCAAAAATAAATAAACGTTAAAAAAAAAAAAATTAGGGGCGCCTGGGTGGCGCAGTCGGTTAAGCGTCCGACTTCAACCAGGTCACGATCTCGCGGTCCGTGAGTTCGAGCCCCGCGTCAGGCTCTGGGCTGATGGCTCGGAGCCTGGAGCCTGTTTCCGATTCTGTGTCTCCCTCTCTCTCTGCCCCTCCCCTGTTCATGCTCTGTCTCTCTCTGTCCCAAAAATAAAATAAAAAAAAAAAAAAAAAAAAA
Source organism: Panthera pardus (assembly GCF_024362965.1). Lineage (NCBI taxonomy): Eukaryota > Metazoa > Chordata > Mammalia > Carnivora > Felidae > Panthera > Panthera pardus. Next base: position 58,027,166 of record NW_026526876.1, read on the forward strand.
AAGTAAAAAAAAAAAAAAAAAAATTAAAAAAAAAAAGATAGGAATTATAAATTAAAAAAAAGATAGGAATTGTATCTTCATCTCTTTATTCCTAGCACAGAAACAGTCTACGTGTTTGCTGAATGAATGGTTAAATGAAAGATGAAGCTTTTCCTGCTCACTCCTGCCCACTGACTTCTGTTCTCTGAAAGTACTTACATTCGGAACCACTCATTGGATAGCCTTCTTTCTATGCAAATTGTCTACCAAATTGTCTGTCTCCCTTTTTTTTTTTTATTTAAAAATTTTTAATGTTTATTTATTTTGGGGAGAGATCGAGAGCAGTTGGGGGAAGGACAGAGAGAGAGGGAAAAGCAGGCTCCAGACTCTGAGCTGTCAGCACAGAGCCCAATGCAGGGCTGGAACTCACGAATTGCGAGATCATGATCTGAGCTGAAATCAGAGGCTTAACCGACGGAGCCACCCAGGCACCCCTGTCTGTCTCTCATTTCTGTGTAAGCTCAGCACCCAACAGTGGGGCTTGTCAACTGTCAGAGTGAGTAAAGACCCAGAGTTGCTGTTGGAGGGATGGGGGGTAGACAAACCCAAGAACTGACTGACCAGCAGTGGTTTGCTTTGCTCTCCAGGGGGCTGTTGTGGTTCCGACTATAAACAGTACGTGTTTGGCGGCTGGGCCTGGGCCTGGTGGTGTATCTCCGACACTCAGAGGTAAGGGCCCAGGGGCTGGGGAACCTGGCATCCTGGTGGGCAAGGGAGAAAAGGGTTTCCAGCCTTCCCCGCTTCACCCCCCCGGTCAGCTAGAGCATCCTCCCTTGCCACATTCCCATGCTGGGGGTCTCCTAAGAAGCAGGTGAGATGGGTTGCACAGGGACACAGGGGGTCTGTCTGCGGGCACCTTCTCCTTAGTGGGTATGCTTTTTCCACCGGAGACATCACTTCTGTCCCAGAGAATCCAGGGTCATGCCCAAGCAGAATCCTGACTCCCTGAGCCTAACTCAGTTATTCTTGCAGCCCTATTCCCTGTGGAGAGGAAGGGCCGAAGAGACCCACACACGCCCTCACCCGTGCAGGCCTGGACAGTGTAGACAGGGCTAAAGGGCAGAGAATGACGGATGCACATTGTGAAGGGCTCCATGATAGCCGCAGCTTACCAACAGGGGGTGGGGATCTAAGGAACTGGTGCCGGGCTGGGCAAAACAGGTCTGGACCTCCTCAGTCAGTCTGGAAAGACTCACCAGAGGAAGGGACATTGCAGCCCCCCAGAGGGCCCACCATCCGGCTCTCCCTGGGGCTCCCCCAGAACCCTCAGCGGGACCAGACTTGGCCTGGGCCTCTCCTGGCTCCCTCACTGCCTACCCACAAGGAGAAGAGGTGTGCCAGCCACTTTTCCACCGTCACCCCCTTCCTGACTATGCCCAGATCCTTCCAGGCCAGAACCCACGCAACAGGGAGGGGAAGTGATGGTCACCCCGGAGGGAAAACAGCAGCGATTGCAGTGGAAATCCCCCTCTGGCCCAGCCCCCCCAGTCAGCAGAGAGAGGCCCTCCGTGGCTGCGCCGAGCTCTACGCTTGAGACTCCAGGGGGACTGAGGGTGTTGGCCAGGGTCAGGGCCATGGGGAAGCAGGTCACCTTTTTAACTTCACTGATTTCTCGTAACCCCCTCTGCTCTCCCCTCACTTTGTTCTGCCCGAGTTGAGGAATCCTGGGGGACTCTCCTGGCTCAAGGCCAAAAGTGTCCGAGAGTAACCAGCACTGATCACAACTTCTCAGGAGGACACAAGGCCCTCCTGAGTGGGCCAGTGGCCTGTCGGAAGCCATGGGGTGCCCTCTCCAGAGGTACTGTCACCCCACCCCACATGCCTTGCAGTCCTGCGATGACCGAGTAAGTCGTCCAGACACTGCGTTACAGCCAGTCCTGGAGAGTTTGCAACTTTACCCAGAGACTTGTCCCGTGCAGGCATCCACTGCTAGGGTGACACGCCTGCAGCCCTTTCTCTACGGTCTTGGCACCCCCTCCTGCTTTTTGCTCCAGGCAGCAGAGCCCAGGACAGGAGAGCCAAGCTTCTCTGACAGTACGTTTGGAAGTAAGGAGTGGAGGGCCTTGTACGTCATCCTGGGAAACTGACCTCACACACCCAGGCTTAGCATTCTCCCTCTGGTGCCACTTGCTGGGTGGTCTAAGCCTGGAGCCCGCCCCTTCCTGGGCTCTGTGTCCAAGGGCAGTCCCTTCCCCGACCCCTAGCCTACCTGAAGGACGTCTCTACAAGCTGGGGCTTCTATTTCCCCAGGCCGGCAGGAAGAGCCCCTCAGGTCAGAGTAGAGGCTTCTAACCCAGCCTGGATTCTAGCCTCCCCTTCGAGATACTTTCCGCACACCGCCCTCCAGGTCCCCCACCTCCGTTGTCAGCCGTTCTTCGCCAGGCTCGATGAAGCCCTGCCTGCTGCACTTTGCCGCCACATCCTGTGCTGTCCTGAGGCCCTGATGTGGCAGCTCTCTCTCCCTTACCTGAGTGAATCCTCCACCTCTGGCATCTGAGCTGCAGCCTCCTGTCTTCCCTCCTTCCTTCCCTCCTTCCCTCCCTCTCTCCTATCTCCCTCTCTCCTCCTTCCCCAGAAGAGAGCTTAGTGGGTTCCTGTCTGAGTCCTCTCAGGCCAAGGAGTGCCAGTGTCAGGGGCTCAAATGAAGGCAACCTTTCCACATCTGCACGGCCAGAGCCCCCCGGGCTGGCACTGTGCTGGGTGAGGCGGGGCTCCCATCCCCCACCCCCATCCCCCAGTCTGCCTGCCTCTGCTCCTTCAGCTTCTGCCACCGTCCTCCCTTCTTCTGGTTGAAGGAAACTGTCCACGCTGTCAGCATCCCGGCTTCTGCCTGGCCTGCCACCCTGCACACACTCGCACACACGTGCTGCACGAGGGAGGCCCAGCTAGGGTGGCCTAAACAGCTTCAAGACGCTTCATTTTGTTTGCCATGACTCTCTTTGCCTCTGCCCAACTTTGGAAATCCCAAAGTGAATTACCCCGTCACCTCCCAGTTGTCCCTGTGAATATTGTGGGAGGGACACACTTTCTTCTCCAGCCTTCCTTGACACCTAGCCCCCCAAATCAGAAAATCCAAGGTTTTCTTTGGGCTTTCCTGGCCCTAAATTGCCTACTTAGTGATATGTAACACAAACCCAAGCAGGATTTGGTATTTGCTGTGGTTCATTAATCCCCAGAGTGGCCTCTTCTGTCCAATTTCTGGAAACACAGGCTTGCCTGTGTTTGGAGAGTAGAGCTAACACTAAGTCTCCCAGACTCTCCTGCCAGGAGTCTGCCAGGAGTTTCCTGGGAAAGTGAGGTGGTGGGCAACGCAGGTGCCCTGTGCACAGGCCTCCCGACCTCAGGTCGTAGGCTTTTTCCCCAGCCCAGCCGCTCCTCCTTAGAGGGGTATGGGAAAAGAGACCCAGAGGCCTCAGGCCAGCGAGGGGCCTTCCTCTGTCCCCCTACAACCCTAGGCTGAGCTGGCAGTAGAGGGCTAAATTACTAAGAGCAACCCCGCCCTGCCCCAGGCATCCGGCATCGTTGCTTGTCTGGTAACCACTGTGTGTGTTTGCTGTGTCCCCTCCTACCCCTTCCTTTCCCTACCTCTCCCTCCCCCTGGCTGCTCCTCAGACTGTCTCTGGAGGTTATGACCATCCTGTGTCGCTGTGAGAATATTGAGACGTCGGAGGGGGTCCCGCTATTCGTAACAGGGGTTGCACAGGTAATAACCCACCTGCTTCCTCCTCTGTGTCTAACCTTCTCTCTTCCTGCCCAGCGGGGCCTAGCAGGCAGGAGCCAGATGGACTCCCCTCCGAAAGTGTGCCTCCCTCCCCTCTGTTCCCACCTGTGCTGCTGTGGGTGCCAGGATGGACCCCTAGAGATCCCCAGCTCCTTTGCCCTCACTGACTGGGGCTGCTAGTGGGGAAAGAGCAAGGGATTCTGGAACCCCTCCCAGGTCTGCTAGTGAATGTCCTTGGATGCCAAGGGGTAAGTTGAGGCAGGAGACACAGGCCCCTGTGTGCCAGAACTCGGCTGTCTGGACAGGAAGGGTTCAGTCCCAACCACTCCAGGTCCTGCGGAGCCCGTTGCCAGCCTCCCGTCCATGCTGACACCCCAGTGTCGAGCCCTAGCCCTCCTTCTCACAAGGCCAGAAAATGGGTCCCATGAAAAGTTCTGTTCGTCAGGCTCCTCCAATCTCCTTGACAGGCATCAGCAAAATGAGCCTTGGCCGTTCCCTGCTCCTAATTTTTGTTGAGAAGGCTTTGAGAAAATCTCTTGTCACTAAGATTTTAGTTTCCCTGTGTGTGAAGTAGGGGAATCATGTCCTCTACGTGTTCTGTAGGGATATTGGAAAGGCAAGTAAAACAACATGAGGGCTTTTTGAGATTTTTGGAAAAGAAGTGCTAGAAAAACCTAAGCCTTTATTATTAATCTGGTCTCACTCTGTGTGTGTGTGTGTGTGTGTGTGTGTGTGTGTGTGTGTGTGTGTATGTGTGCACGCACATGGGTGTGTGGTATTTTTAAAGTTCATTTATTTTATTTGAAAAAATTTTTTTAATGTTTATTTATTTTTGAGAGAGAGAGAGACAGACAGAGCATGAGCGGGGGAGGGGCAGAGAGAGAGGGAGACACGGAATCAGAAGCAGGCTCCAGGCTCCGAGCTGTCAGCACAGAGCCCAATGAGGGGCTCGAACCCGCTGACTGTGAGATCATGACCTGAGCCAAAGTCAGACGCTCAACCGACTGAGCCATCCAGGCACCCCAAGTTCATTTATTTATTTTGAGAGAATGTGAGAGAGCAAGCAGAGGAGGGGCAGAGAGAGGGGGAAAAGAGAATCCTAAGCAGGCTCCACGCTATCAGTGCAGAGCCCAACACAGGGCTGGATCCCACCAACTGTGAGATCGTGACCTGAGCCGAAATCCAAGAGCTGACCGCCCAACCAACTGAGCCACCCAGGTGCTCCCCAGTCTCACTTTGAAAAGCAAGTGGCCCGATGTCTCGCTCTTCACTGCCATGCAGCTATAGCCAATGAAACCCATTCCTGAGCCAGGGTGTTCGGTAACTCCCAGCACTTTCTTTGTAATATGCAGGTGGTCATCTTCATTGCTTCCCTCAGCAGCTCCCTGTTGAGCGCCTTCCCAGTTCCAGGCACTGCGGTGAGCATCAGAAAGCCCCTGCCCCCTCAGAGCCTGCATGCTGGGCGCCCGGACCGGAAGGGCCCAAACATCATCTTACCAATCCCCTTACCTTGCTGGAAATTGCCCTTCCGGCTTCTCAGGCACAACCCCGCACCACCTCTCCCTTCCTCACCCAGCCTGCCGGCTCTAACGGGGAAGGGGACTGTCCCCACCTTACCCACTCCTTGTAGCCGTGTGCAGGCAGGCTTCGGCACGGAGGCCTGACAAACTCAGAGCACTTTGTGTGGAACCAGTAGGGTCCCAGCCTCCCTCGACACCCTTGGCTAAAGAAACCCCGCTCTGCCTCCAAACCGCTACTGACTTGAGACAACTGCAGATACCTATGTCCCTTTTAAGCTGGGTGATGTGGACCCTGGAGATTGTCTGGGCCAGGAAGCCCTCGTGTGACCTCAGCCCCGGTTCCCCACTTGAGCCACCTGGGCCCAACCCCAGAGGGTAGGCTTCAAGTCCAGCCTGTTGCCAGGTGAAGGGACCGGGCAGGATTCCCCTGGCCAGGCGCAGACGCAGGGTCACCTCTGTCTCGGCCCGGCAGCGGGCATACTCCTAATATGCCAGGCTAGTAGGCAGGGCTCTCTGGGCAGCCTCCCGGGGTGCCTTGGGGACAGGTGAAGGCCCCTGGGAACGTTCAGATGGCACCCGTGGATGACCCACACAGCCCAGCCCGGAGTACCAGCGCTTACGTGTTTTTCCCAGGACACACACACACACACACACACACACACACACACACACACAGCTACACCTGGACTGTCCGCACTGGCCCAGACCACCCACAACCACTGCTCTACTTCCTTTCCCTACTCTGCAGGCCAGGCTCATCTGAGCAGACATGTGTGCCATGGGCAGAACACTTACACTGCTTCCCCCGGAGCCACCCGCACCCACGCTGCTCTGCCTTCCCACCCATCTCCCCACAGACTCCTGACTACGACCCCTCAAAGCGCCCACCCCACCCTCTGCAGCAGGACCTCTGGCCTGTCCCAGTCGGAGCAGTGAGGTATTGGACTCTCCCCACACCCCAGGCCCTGGGCCCCCAGACCCATGCCCCTGTTTTGCATTTCTTGGCAGGATTTCCCTAGAGATTATGACGTTGCAGCCCCGCTGCGAGGACGTAGAGACGGCCGAGGGGGTAGCTTTAACTGTGACGGGTGTCGCCCAGGTATAGTAACCCAGCAGCCCCACGCATGTCCGTTGAGCTGCCTCGTCCCTGTGCCGGGGTTTGGGGGGAGGAGGAGAGGACGGCAGCCAGGGGCAGTCTCCCTCCAGTGCCCCTTCCCCTGCCCCCCTTCCAAGAGAGGGTCATCGTCACCGGAATGTGCTCACTCGGCCTCTTGGCCACTCAGTAGGACTAACAGACACCCCTTCTCTCCTCAGCGGGCTCGCAAGAGACAGAACCAGTGCTGAGGGCTCCTGGCTCACTAACCCCACCCCATTCTTTGCAGGTGTTGGAAGTGCCACGCCCCAGAATCCAGGCCTTCCCTGTTCCCTGGGGAGGGGGCTAAAGGGGACCAGAGGGGAGGCCACGTGAGGCAGAGGAGTTGTCGGAGGCTGCTTTATGTTCCCAGCTCGGGGCCAGGGTGAGGGGCTTCCTGCTCCAGTCCAGTTCTCAACGTCACAGGGCAGCAAGGTGCAACCATGCTATAGGCTCCTGGTGAGGGGGTGGTTGGCTTAATACCTCGGGTATGAAAGGCAGGTGGATACCCACCCTCGGTGGCATCCCCCTGGACCTGTCTCCTGCCCTGTCCAGGCTCTCTTCCCTAGTCTGTGTATCTGTGTCCCTATCACTCATTTTCCTTTTTGCCCTCTCTGCCCCTCAGCCTGCAGGTCTCCCACCTGTGGGGAGACTGCATGGGAGGAATTGGCTAACGAGGGAATAGTGAGTGGGCTGAGGGTGGGGAGATGAGCCCCAAGTGCCCAGCAGAGAGGCCGTGTCAGGGCCCGAGGCTGCCAGTGAAGATAAAAATTGTCAGTGTAAGAATTCCATGTGTGCTCTCCCCACCAGAGGCCTCAGACAGACTCTGGCCCCTAGGCCTCCGGGTCTGAGAAAAGAGGGGAGGGGCACAGCCACCATCCTCCACATCTCTGGGTCTGGGGACTCCATCTGCCCCCCTCCAGCCTGGTTCAGGCGCCTCTGTGACTACTGGCAGGTGAAGATCATGACGGAGAAGGAGCTCCTGGCAGTGGCCTGCGAGCAGTTTCTGGGCAAGAACGTGCAGGACATCAAGAACGTCGTCCTGCAGACCCTGGAGGGACACCTGCGCTCCATCCTTGGTAAGGCCCTGCCCCTCCCAGGGACCCCTCTGCTGCCTTTGAGGAACCTCGCAGGCTCTCCAAGCCAGGGCCAGGGAGGGGCGTGGGGCAGGGCAGGGAGGTCTGTCAGTCCCACCAAGGTTTCCTTTCCAAACTTCCGGTGACTTGAGGCAAAGGGGAGGGCATTGGGATGGGGAGGCGAGGGGCCACCAGTCTGGCCAGGCTCCTGGTGTTGCTTGAGACACTTTTCCTCATCCAGCCTGGACTCTGCAAGAGGAGGCTCAGTGTTAAATACTGTGAAGAAGAAACCCTGGGAAGACCCAGCTCAGACTGCACTACGTGGGCATGCAGTCAGACTGCTGCTTGTATGTCTCGTCCCTTCTGCGGTGGGCTGGGCCCCCAGGGAACCAGCCCATGATCCCTCTGTTCCCAGGGACCCTCACCGTGGAGCAGATTTATCAGGACCGGGACCAGTTTGCCAAGCTGGTGCGGGAGGTGGCGGCCCCTGATGTCGGCCGCATGGGCATCGAGATCCTCAGCTTCACCATCAAGGTGCAGTGCGATAGGAAGGCTGCAGCCCCCCACGTCCCCCTGGGAGGGGGGTGTTGGCAGGAGGGGCACCTCTGTACCTATGACTCTTCCCAAGGATGACTCCCCCTTCCCTCCCAGGACGTGTATGACAAAGTGGACTATCTAAGCTCCTTGGGCAAGACACAGACTGCCGTGGTACAGAGAGATGCCGACATTGGGGTGGCCGAGGCCGAGCGAGACGCAGGCATCCGGGTACGTGGGCTTTCCTTCCTGCCCCCAGGGCCAGGGATCTCGGGGGGGTGGGACCATGGTAGGTTGAGGGAACCCTCAGCACCTGCCCCTCCTGCTGCCAGGAAGCCGAGTGCAAGAAGGAGATGCTGGATGTGAAGTTCATGGCAGACACCAAGATCGCCGACTCCAAGCGAGCCTTCGAGCTACAAAAGTCAGCTTTCAGTGAGGAGGTCAACATCAAGGTGAGGAGCCGTAGGGCATCCCAGGTTGGGGCTCAGGGCTCGGGACCTGGCAGCCAGCCTCTGACGTGCTGCCCTTCTTCCTGCCGCAGACAGCCGAGGCCCAGCTGGCCTATGAGCTGCAAGGAGCCCGTGAGCAGCAGAAGATCCGGCAGGAAGAGATTGAGATTGAGGTTGTACAGCGCAAGAAGCAGATCGCAGTGGAGGCACAGGAGATCCTGCGCACAGATAAGGAGCTCATTGCCACAGTGCGCTGTCCTGCCGAAGCTGAGGCCCACCGCATACAGCAGATCGCCGAGGGTGAAAAGTGAGCGCCCCTGGCTGAGGGGGGGACTAGTCAGGCTCCTCTCCCATCCACCTCTCCAGCCCCAGCGTGGAAGCCGCCTCTCCCAGCACCTGCTGACTGAGGTGGGGGTGTGCCGCCTTCCCAGTGGGATTGCTGTTGGGAAGGCTGAACTAGATAAAGGAGACCCGAGGGCCCGATATGGTACTTGGCACAGCGGGCATCCTGGCCAGTCCCTGGCTAGTCTCTCCCATTTGCATCTGGCAGCTGGTGGCCTCTCTCTGCCAGAGCCTGAAGAAGGCACCTCCCTCCTTAGGTCCCCAACCCCTGACACCCGGCAGAGCAGAGGGCTTGAGGGTTTGCTGGCCCCCAGGCAAGGCTTGAGGGCACCCTGGCACTTCGCACTGATGCTGCCTGGCCTGAACTCCTGCAGGGTGAAGCAGGTCCTCTTAGCACAGGCGGAGGCTGAGAAGATCCGCAAAATCGGGGAGGCGGAGGCAGCAGTCATCGAGGCGATGGGCAAGGCAGAAGCTGAGCGGATGAAGCTCAAGGCTGAGGCCTACCAGAAATATGGGGATGCAGCCAAGATGGCCTTGGTGCTGGAGGCCCTGCCACAGGTGAGGCCTTTGCCCCGGGGTGGATCCGGCTGGGCCTTGTCAGGAACACAGCAACGGGCTGGCTAGAAACATTAAATGTGAGAGCGCTCGGCAGTGGGGGGCAGGAACCCTGCAACAGGCACAGGCCCATCCCTGCCCCACTGGGTCTCACTGACCGTGGCTTGCAAATAAGAGCCACCCAAGCTGGGGTGGGGTTTAGGCGAGGTGGAGAAAGGAAGGGGAGATGCTGGACGGGGCAGGGCAGGAGGACAGAGCGCACCAAACCGAGCCCTCCCCCCACCTCCCCCACCTAGATTGCTGCCAAAATCGCCGCCCCGCTGACCAAAGTCGATGAGATTGTGGTCCTCAGTGGGGACAACAGCAAAGTGACATCGGAGGTAAACCGACTGCTGGCCGAGCTGCCGGCCTCTGTGCACGCCCTCACAGGCATGGACCTCTCTAAGGTGAGTGCTGGCCGTCTGCAGGTGGGGCAGTCACGGGCCGCAGAGCCGAGGCCTCACGGCGCCTCCCTTCCTTGCAGATACCCCTGATCAAGAAGGCCACCGGCGCACAGGCGTGAGGCTCCCAAAGGCCTACACCCGTCAGCAGCCGCCCGCCTCTCCCTCCAGCACCCGTTTTCCTACCACAGCGACAACGGGAACGCTACTGACTCTGGTGCCTTATTTTGTAGGGACCAGAAGTGCTGCGTGTTCAGGCCTTCTGTGGCTGTCTTCCCTTCTGTCCTGTCTCTAGCTGTCTCCTTCCTCTCCTCCCCCCACACCTTCACTTTCACTGCCACATTCATCTCGTTGGTCTCTTCCACCCTCCTCTCCCTGTACGTCTCCTCCTTTGTCTGTCTTTTTCTGTCCCTCTCTGCTCCCACCCTCTACACACATCATGTAGTTTAAGCTAAAGATGTGTATTATAATCACTGTCTGTCTCGGGGGGCAGTAGCCCTGCTGCTCCTCAGAATCCTGGTGCCTTGAAGTTCTCTGTGCATCTGTCCATCCTCCCCGTGGCCCTTGCCAAAATTCGGCATGGGTGCGGAGGGTCTGGGTAGGATGGCCACCCTCCCTTCTCTTGGCTTGGTCTTCCCAGCCCTAAACCCGACCCCAGGAAGTCCCCAGCCTCACCCGCTCCAGACCCCCTCGGCCTAGCCGGGCACTGCCCTACTTCAGCCTCCCCCAGCCCCAGGCCTGCTCTCCTACTTAACCTCTCTCTCTCTACCCAGGGGCAGAGGCAAGGCCTCCTGTCTACAGCAGCTCCCTCAGTTTACTACTGCCTTAGGAGGCCCCTGCTTGTGCTCAGGGAAGTCCCCTTCATGGACATGTCCCTACTAGGTGGAGTGGGGCTTGGTCCCAACTCTGCTAAACTCTTTTGGGATCAGGGTCTAACCCCACTGGGGACTAGAAGGTGTGTAGACCGTCTTCCTGCTAGGGCTGTGCTGTCCTGGGTATCGGGCCAGGCCCTTCCAGTGAGCAGGGCTGTGCCAACCCTATACAGAGTTGAGTGCTGTAGACTGGCCAGACTCTTATCATATCCCCCGTGCCATCTTTCCTTCTGGCCAGAGTGATAGGGTTCCAGCCATGGGGAAGCAGCCCAGTCCTCTGTCTTCTTGCTCTAGTGGAGACAGAAGAGCCCGGGGCCCAAGCATCCTGGCAGGGGTGCTGTGGGTGTCCAGAGGTCCCAGTGTCCCACTTCTGGCTCTGCCCCAGCCTGTGTAGCTGTTCCTGCATGTGGATGCTGCATGTCTGGTCTGGGGCTTGGATGCTGCACTGCCCCATTGCCTGTCCCTTCTGGTAAAATAAAGATCTGTTATGCCTATGCCCTGTATCGTCTCTTCTGTGAGAGTGGAGACTAGGAAGCAAGAACTAACCAGGTCCCCTGCCCACATGCCCATTCAGCCTCACGGTTACACTTTGTCTGTTCTTCCCCAAGGTAGCCACTGGAGGGCATCAGCACACTGGCCTTGCCCCCAGCAGCATCCTGGGGCAGGGTGGCCATTGGCCCAGGTGCTGTGTCCAGATCTGAGCCTTGGGAGACCTGGCTCCATTGCAGGCAGAAGATGGAAGGGGCTGCCGGGCTCATCTCCCCACTGTGTCCATCCTGAGCCTCACTCAGTACTGGAGCCCGTTTCTCAGGCGTTAAGAACGTGAACTCTGGAATCAGACTGCGTGGGTTTAAGTTTTAGCCCTATTGTTACCACCTGTGTGATCTTGAGCAATTATCTTCATCTCTCCAGGCTTTAGTATTTTTCTTTTTCTTTCTTTTTCTTTTTTTTTTTTAATTTTTTTTTTAACGTTTATTTATTTTTGAGACAGAGAGAGACAGAGCATGAACAGGGGAGGGTCAGAGAGGGAGGGAGACACAGAATCCGAAACAGGCTCCAGGCTCTGAGCTGTCAGCACGGAGCCTGATGCAGGGCTCAAATTCACGAATTGTGAGATCATGACCTGAGCCAACATCAAGAGTCAGACGCTTAACTGACAGTCATCTAGGCATCCCTAGACCCACATGTGTTTTCTGACAGAAGTGGCAATGCAGAGCTATGGGAAAGGACAGTCTTTTCAGTAAAAGATACTAGATATCTGTGGGAGGGGAAAAAAGTGGTTCTTGACCCTGAACCTCACATTGTACACAAAATCAGTTCCAGATGGACTGTAGATCTAAATGTGTAAAGTAGGATAATAAATGTGTAGAAAATAACAATATCTCCATGACTTTAGGGTAAGCAAACTTTTTTTTTCAAATGTATATTTATGAGAGAAAGAACACAGCAGGTGAGGGGCAGAGAGAGAGAAAGACACAGAATCTGAAGTAGGCTCCAGACTGTGAGCGGTTAGTGCAGAGCCTGACGTGGGGCTCAAACTGATGAACGGTGAGATCATATCATGACCTGAGCCAAAGTTGGACACAACCGACTAAGCTACCCAGGAGTCCTGGAGTTTATTTATTTTTTTTTTAATTTTTTTTTTAATGTTTATTTCTTTTTGAGACCGAGAGAGACAGAGCATGAATGGGGGAGGGTCAGAGAGAGGGAGACACAGAATCCGAATCAGGCTCCAGGCTCTGAGCTGTCAGCACAGAGCCCGACCCAGGGCTCGAACTCACAGACTGCGAGATCATGACCTGAGCCGAAGTCGGCCACTTAACCGACTGAGCCACCCAGGCACCCCTAGAGTTTACTTTAAAAAAGAAATAAATAGGGGAGCCTGGGTGGCTCAGTCAGTTAAGCGTCTGACTCTTGATTTCAGCTCAAATCATGATCTCACTTCGTGAGTTCAAGCATTGCATCAGGCTGTGCACTGACAGCAGGGAGCTTGCTTGGGATTCTCTCTCTCTCTCTCTCTCACTCTCTCTGCTCCTCCCCTGCTCTCTCTCTCTTTCAAAATAAATAAATACAAACTTTAAATAATAAATACCAGAAGGAAAAAAAAATTGTTGTTTATTATTTTGAGAGAGTGAACATGACAAGGGGAGAGGCAGAGAGGGAGAGGAGAGAGAATCTCAAGCAGGCTCCCCACTGTCAGCACAGAGCTTGATGCAGGGCTCAAACTCACAAACCATGAGATCATGACCTGAGCCGAAATCAAGAGTCAGATGCCTAACTGACTGAGCCACCCAGGCGCCCCGGGAAAAAGGTTTTAATTTAAAAGAAAAGAATATTTATTAAAAGACATAGTAATCTCCAGGGATTACACTAAACCGAAAGAACCAATCCCAAAATGTTACATGTTGATTTCATTTATATAACTTTTATTTGTAATCGTGGTAAAATACACGTAACATAAAATTTAGCATCTTAACCCTTTGTAAGCATACAGTTCATTGGTTTTAAGTGCATTTACACTATTTTGCATCCATCACCACGCATCTCCGGAACTCTTTTCTTTTTGTAAAACTGAAACTCTGTACCCATTAAACACTAACTCTGCCTCAGTCCCTAGCAACTACCAACCTACTTTCTGTCTCTATGAATTTGGCTACCCTGGGTACCTCATGTAAGTAGAATCATACAGGAGTCATCTTTTTGTGTCTGGCATCTTTCACTTAGCATAATGTCCTCAAAGTTCATCCATGTTGTACCATGGTCAGAATTTCCTTCCTTTTTTTAAAAATTTCTTTAGGGGCACCTGGGTGGCTCAGTCGGTTAAGCATCTGACTTCAGCTCAGGTCACGATCTCACACTCTGTGAGTTCGAGCCCCGCGTCGGGCTCTGGGCCGATGGCTCAAAGCCTGGAGCCTGCTTCCGATTCTGTGTCTCCCTCTCTCTCTGCCCCTCCCCCATTCATGCTCTGTCTCTCTCTGTCTCAAAAATAAATAAATGTTAAAAAAAATTAAAAAAAATTTTCTTTAAAAAACGTTTATTTATTTTTGACAGAGAGACAGAGCATGAACGGGAGAGGGGCAGAGAGAGAGAGAGGGAGACACAGAATCCAAAGCAGGTTCCAGGCTCTGAGCCGTCAGCACAGAGCCCAACGCGGGGCTCGAACTCACAGACCGCGAGATCATGACCTGAGCCGAAGTCGGCCGCTCAACCGACTGAGCCACCCAGGTGCCCCAGAATTTCCTTCCTTTTTAAGGCTGAATAACATTCTATTGTATGTATATACCATATTTTGTTTATTCATCCATTGATAGACCCTTGGGTGGGTTACTTCCATGTTTTGGTTATTGTGAATAATGCTGCTATGAACATGAATGTGTAAATATCTCCTCAAGATCCTTCTTTCCATTCTTCTGGGTCATATGAGAATTCTATTTTTAATTTTTTGAGGAATTATACTGTTTTCAACAGCAGCCGTACCACTTTATATTTCCACCAACAGTGTAAGAGTTCCAATTTTTCCACATCATTGCCAACACTTGTTTTTTGGTTTTTTTTTTATAGTACACATCCTAATGGGTGTGAGATGTGTCTGACATTTTTGAAATGACAAAATTTTAGAAATGGAGAACAGATTAGTGGCTCCCAGGAGTGGGAGTGGCAAAAGAGAAGTGGGTGTGGTTATAAACATTAGGGCCCCTGGTGCTGGAATCTTCCCGTAACTTTACCATGGTGGTGGATACATGAACATATACAGGTGGTAAAATTGCACGGAGATGGGGCGCCTGGGTGGCTCAGTCAGTTAAGCGTCCGACTTCAGCTCAGGTCACGATCTCGCGGTCCGCGAGTTCGAGCCCCGCGTTGGGCTCTGGGCTGACAGCTCAGAGCCTGGAGCCTGCTTCTGATTCTGTGTCTCCCTCTCTCTCTGCCCCTCCCCCGTTCATGCTCTGTCTCTCTCTGTCTCAAAAATAAATAAACGTTAAAAAAAAAATTTTTTTAAATTGCATGGAGCTTAACAGACACACACACACAAGTGAGCACAGCTGAAACAGGAAATCCGAATAAAATGAGACGACTCTATCAATGTCAACATCCTATATTTGGCTGTGGTTATGATATTATACTGTAGTTTTTTGCAAATGTCACCATTGGAGAAACTGGCTAAGGAATCTCTCCATATTATTTCGTACAACTGCCTGCGAATCTACAGTTAGCTCAATAAAAATTTTCATGCACACACATGAAAACCCACTGAAAGACGGAGAAGGCAAGCCTCAGAATATAGGAAAATATATCTGCAATACATATATCTGGAAAGGAAAAAAAAAAAAACCTAGCATCCAGAACGTGTTTTACAAATCAATAAGGAAAAAGACAGATGACCAGGCAGAAAAACAGACAAATGATGGGCCCCGGCATACACAGAAGGGTCAATCGATGTATGGAAACACATGTGGCAGGGGTGCCTTGGTGGCTCATTCGGTTAAGTCTCCAACTCTTGGTTTCAGCTCAGGTCATGATCTCATGGTTCACGGGATCAAGCCCCGCATTGGCCTCTGTGCTGGCAGCACAGACTCTACTTGGGATTCTCTTTCTCCCTCTCTCTCTCTCTCTCTGCCCCACCCCTGCTTGTTCACTCTCTTCCTTTCTCTCAAAATAAATAAATAACCTTAAAAAAAAAAAAAAAAAACTTGTGGCAGATCATACTTTGCAAAGATAGTGGCAACAGTTATCCATTCTACACGTTCCTCTTACTGTAACTTTTCACAGTCTTTCCAATTAGAAGTAGAGCCTATGCCCCCTTCCTTGAAGCTGAGTAAGTAGGCTTTTGTGACTATTTAGGTCAATAGAATATGACGGAAGTGAGACTATGTGACTTCCAGGGCTACATCACAAGAGACAATGTAGGTTCTGCTTTATTTGCTGGAATACTCAGTCTTTACAGTCACTGTGTAAGCCGTCTGTCCATTCTGAGGTGACAATGGTGTGAGGAAACCCAAGCAGACAGACCACACGGACAGGCCCTGAGCCACGTAAAGAGACAGATGCCTGGCCAGCCCCCAGCTGCTCCAGGGCACATCTGCCTGCATCCACCTGAGAACGTCTAAACCAGTTCTGCCCAGCCAACTTCTTGAAACCCTGACCCTCAAACCTGAAACCGTGCGAGATAGTAAAAGGACTGTTCGTTGTTTAAGCGTCTACATGTGGGGATGATTCGTTACACAGCCATGGATAATGGGAATAGCAGCCTAACTCCATTAGGCTTCAGAGAAGTGCCAATTATTATATATATATTGGGGGTGGGGAGAGAGAGAGAGAGAATGTGAGCAGGGGAGAGGGGCAAAGGGAGAGAGAGAGAATCTTAAGCAGGCTCCAGGCTCAGCATGGAGCCCAACTCGGGGCTCGATCCCACAACCCTGGCATCATGACTTGAGCATCAAGAGTCAGACGCTCAACCGACCGAGCCACCCAGGCGCCCCAGGAAGTGAGAACTAAATCCAAAATGGAAAAAAAAAAAAAAAGAGAGAGCTATCACTCCACACCCACCAGAATGACCAAAACGGAAAAGAGTGACAAGTAGGTGAGGGTGTGGATCAGTTAGAACTTTCATACACTGCCGGAAGAAATGTAGATGGAGAAACCACTTTGAAAATATATTTGAGAGAATCTACTACAGTTGAACATAAGCATATCTTCTTTTTTTTGTTTCTGTCTTTCAGGATTAAAAATGTTTTAAGTTTATTAATTTGAGAGAGAGAGAGAGAGAGAGAGAAAGCACGAGTGGGGGAGGGGCAGGGAGCGAGGGAGAGAAAGAGAATCCCAAGCGGGCTCCGCACTGTCAGCATGGAGCCTGATTCAGGACTCAAACCCCCAACCGTAAGATCACGACCTGAGCCGAAGTCAGACGCTTAACCACCTGAGTCACCCAGGTGCCCCAGGATTAAAATTTTATTCTTAAGAGAAAATATAAGCCAGGTTTCCTTAAGAAAACCTACAGAAAACTGTAAGCATTCTGAAAAAGTTACTTGGTCTCATTTGAATAGAAAGCTGATAGGACCAAACTGTGATTCTGAAAATATTCAAAATGCAGGAGGACAAAACACAGCCTCCTTCCTGCTAAATTAATCAGGTGAACTAAGTTTGCAGCAAAAGCAGTGCTCTCAGTTCAGGTGCTGAGTGAGCTCGGGGAGTGGGTCTGTGGCTCTGCACAGCAACAGAAGCTATCAGTGATTTGGAGCTCTATTTCTAACTTGCTTTTGGAAATATTTCCAAATGGGAACAATCGTTTCTTTTTTATTTTTTCAATGTTTATTTATTTTGAGGGGGGGGGGAGGGGCAGAGAGAGAGAGAATCCCAAGCAGGCTCTATGCTCTCAGAGCGGAGCCCAGCTCAGGTCTCGATGTCACGAACTGTGAGGTCATGACCCGAGCCAAAATCAAGAGTTGACGCTTAGCTGATTGAGCCACCCAGGTGTCCCAGGAATAATCGTTTCTAAATATCAGTTTGCTGTCTCTAATCTTAACGAATGGAAGTATCTCATCACATCCCCATGAGGATATTGACAGCTTGCTTTGCCTTTATTTTTTTTAATTTTTTTTTAAAAAAAATTTTTTTTTTTTTAACGTTTATTCATTTTTGAGACAGAGAGAGACCGAGCATGAACGGGGAAAGGTCAGAGAGAGAGGGAGACACAGAATCTGAAACAGCCTCCAGGCTCTGAGCTGTCAGCACAGAGCCCGACACGGGGCTCGAACTCACGGACCGCGAGATCATGACCTGAGCCGAAGTTGGACACCCAACCGACTGAGCCACCCAGGCGCCCCATTAATTTTTTTTTTTTTAACGTTTATTTTATTTTTGAGACAGAGAGAGACAGAGCATGAACGGGGGAGGGTCAGAGAGAGAGGGAGACACAGAATCTGAGACAGGCTCCAGGCTCTGAGCAGTCAGCACAGAGACCGATGCGGGGCTCGAACTCACATACCGAGAGATCGTGACCTGAGCCAAAGTCAGACGCTTAACCAACTGAGCCACCCAGGCGCCCCTTGCTTTGCCTTTAAAATCAGAAGAGCTATTAATTAAAAGCTTATCTCCATGCCATTGTTTGGGGCGATATGCGGATATTAAATGAATAGTAGAAAAGGTCCCCATTCTACTTCACTCTTTTTTTTTTTTAAGTGAACTTGCTTTTTTTAAAATTTTTTTTTTTTAACATTTATTTATTTTTGAGACAGAGAGAGAGCATGAACAGGGGAGGGTCAGAGAAAGAGGGAGACACAGAATCTGAAACAGGCTCCAGGCTCTGAGCTGTCAGCACAGAGCCCGACGCGGGGCTCGAACCCACGGACCGTGAGATCATGACCTGAGCCAAAGTCGGACGCCCAACCGACTGAGCCACCCAGGCACCCCTCTACTTCACTCTTGAACCTTAATGAAACATAATGACAGAGGTAGGAAAGGAAACAATTTATATTTAACATTTTAGCATCATACATATAAAATGGGATACTGGTAGGGCGCCTGGGTGGCTCAGCAGGCTGAGCATCTGATTTCAGCTCAGATCATGATCTCACAGCTTGTGAGTTTGAGCTTCACGTCGGCCTCTGCTGACAGCTCGGAGCCTGGAGCCTGCTTTGGATTCTGTGTCTCCCTCTCTCTCTGCCCCTCCCCTGCTCATTCTCTCTCTCTCAAAAATACATAAACAATAAAAATGAAAAAAAATGGGATGCTGGTAATTGAAAATGTTTTCTCTTTTTCTTTAATTAATTCCCATTCTGGGGTGAAAGGGAGAATGTTTAAAGGTGGACGATCATGGGTGCCTGGTTGGTTCAGTCGGTTGAGCATCCGACTTTGGCTCAGGTCATGATCTCGTGGTCTGTGAGTTCAAGCCCCGTGTCAGTCTCTGTGCTGACAGCTCAGAGCCCGGAGCCTGCTTTGGGTTGTGTGTCTCCCTCTCTCTCTGCCCTTCCTCTGCTCACACACTCTCTCTGTATCTCAAAAATAAATAAAAATGTTTAAAAAAAATTAAAAAATATATTGACACATGCAACACTTTGAATGAATCTCCCAAACAAAATAATGACCCAAAGAAGCCAGACAAAAGAGTGCATAGTTTACCATTCCATCATATAAAGTCCAAAAAAAGCAGGTAAAGCTAATCTATGACGTTAGAAGTTGGTATGGAAGTCCCGCTTGGACAGGAAAAAGGGAGTGGCTGAGAGGGGACACAGGAAGCTCCAGGGGGATATTCTGGTAGTGTGCTATTTCTTGTCCTGGGTGATTGTTACATGGGTGTGTTCACTTTGTGACAATTGCCTTACAAGTTGTACATGTTTTGAGTGCATGTTGTCCTTCAATAAAAAGTCAATTTAAAAAACTGCCTACTACCCCATGACCCAGCAATTGCACTACTAGGCATTTATCCAAGGGATACAGTTGTGCTGTTTTGAAGGGGCACATGCACCCCCATGTTTACAGCAGCACTATCAACAATAGCCACAGTATGGAAAGAGCCCAAATGTTGATCAAGGATGAATGGATAAAGAAGATGTGGTATGTATACACAATGGAATATTACTCGGCAATCAAAAAGGATGAAATCTTATCACTTGCAACTACGTGGATGGAACTGGAGGGTATTATGCTAAGTGAAATTAGTCAGAAAAAGACAAAAATCATGTGACTTCACTCATGTGGAATTTAAGAGACAAAACAGGTGACCATATGGGAAGGAAAGCAAAAAGAATATAAAAACAGGGAGGGGGACAAAACATAAGAGACTCTTAAATACAGAGAACAAACTGAGGGTTGCTGGAGGGGGTGTGGGGATGGACTAAATGGATAAGGGGCATTAAGGAAGATACTTGTTGGGATGAGCACTGGGTGTTATACGTAGGGGATGAATCACTGGAATCTACTCCTGAAATCATTGTAGCACTATATGTTAACTAATTCGGGTGTAAACTAAAAATAAATAAATATAAAAAATAAAAGATAAGCAAACTGCCAAAACAAAAACAAACAGGGGCGCCTGGGTGGCTCAGTCGGTTAAGCGGCCGACTTCGGCTCAGGTCATGATCTCACGGTCCGTGGGTTCGAGCCCCGCGTCGGGCTCTGTGCTGACAGCTCAGAGCCTGGAGCCTGTTTCAGATTCTGTGTCTCCCTCTCTCTCTGACCCTCCCCCATTCATGCTCTGTCTCTCTCTGTCTCAAAAATAAATAAACGTTAAAAAAAATTAAAAAAAAAACAAAAACAAACAAACAACAACAAAACCTCCTAGGGGCACCTGGCTGGTTCAGTCCATTAAGCAGCTGACTCTTCTGATCTCAGGGTCATGATCTCAGGTCATGAGATCAAGCCTTGCTTTGGGCTCAATGCCGAGCATGGAGCCTGCTTAAGATTCTTTCTCTCTCCCTCTACACACCCCCTCAAATAAAGAAATTCTTTTAAAAACATAAATTAATTAATTAAAAATCTACTTGGGGCTCCTGGCTGGCTCAGTCAGAAGAGCATGAGACTTCTGATTTCAGGGTCATGAGTTTGAGCCCCATGTTCGGTGTAGAGATTACTAAAAAAGAATAAATAAACTTAAAACCAAAAAACCCCCACAAAAACCTCTAAGATTTGGGTTTTGTCTGGAAGAATGGACTTGTTATTTGCTGAAATGGGAAAAACAGTGGAAGGAGCAGATTCAAGATGGGATCGAGACTGCAGTTTGGGACTTGCTAAGTCTAGGGTGCCTGTTACAGAAACTGGCAAGTAGGAGATTCACTCTACAATTTAGTGTTTTGGGTTTTTTTAGTGTTTATTTATTTTTGAGAGTGAGAGAGAGACAGAGTGTGAGAGGGGGAGGGGCAGAGAGCAAGAGGGAGACACAGAATCGGAAGCAGGCTCCAGGCTCTGAGCTGTCAGCACAGAGCCCGACGTGGGGCTCGAACTCACGGACCACGAGATCACGACCTGAGCTGAAGACGGGCGACCAACCGACTAAGCCACCCAGGCGGCCCTAGTTTATTTTTTTTTTAATTATTGTTTTAATGTTTATTTATCTTTGAGAGGGAACATGAGCCGGGGAGGGGTGGGGTGGAGAGGGACAGAGGATTCAAAGCAGGCTCTGCACTGACAGCGGCAAGCCCGACGCGGAGCTCGAACTCACAAAGCGCGAGATCATGACTTGAGCCAAAGTCAGACGGTCAACCAACTGAGCCACACGGGTGCCCCTACAAGTTAGTTTAGGGACGAGGCTTGGCCTGGACTTATGGATGGCAGAGTCACCACTGTGTAGATGGTATGTAAACCCTCGGGATGAGATGAGATCAGTGAAGGAGTGAGTGTAGGCAGCAGAGAGAAGAGGTTCAGGGATTGCACTTGGGGCCGTCTATGGTTGGGGTTGTCCCAAGGACTAAGTGACACAGCTCATGTTGGCATCAAGCATGTCACTTACAATGTCCTACCTGGTATTACTTGCTTGCAGCTGGCTTATAAAGCCCCCTCCTAGGCATTCCTTTTTCCTTATTATTTTTTTCTTCCGATTTTAATGTTATTTTCCAGTTGATTACTAAAATGATATGTATATATTTTACTTATTTAATCCCTGACTTAACCCTGTGAAGACAGCTACTACTGCTCTCTATTTTATCAAATGAGGAAACTGAGGAGCATGGGAGGGAAGGAATTTGCCCAAGTCACACAGTGTCTGTGCCAGAAGCAGGACTGGAAGCCAGACTCCCAGACTCCACACTCCTGCTCTTTTCATTCCTTCCCGCTGACCTTCAGGAAAGGGAGGCCTGGCTGGCTGCAGTAGGGCCTAACTAGGAGTTGATCCTGGCTAGCCCTAGTGTCAGGGACAGTGGCTGGCCTGAGGAGATGAACAGAGCGGCCTGGGGAAAGGCAGCCAGCAGGAAAACAGGCAGGGGCCTTGCTGAAAGGGGTTTGAAGGATGCTGGAGAGGAGGAAGGGGCCAGGATGTAGGGGTGGAAGGAGAGGGGTGATGCATTCGCATCTGCCCTGAAGCCAGTGGACCCTAAGAGTGGAGCCAGGTCTCCATCCTCAGAGCCGGGAACCAGCCTTGGGAAGGGAGAGTAAAAAGTATAGGGCCTTTGGTGTAAGCCCTTAGAGACCTGCCCAGGCTGTCCCTCCTTACCTAAGGCTGCCACATACCCAGGATGGGCAGAAGAGGGCCCAGTATGGAGACTGGGCTCCTGGAGGACACAGGTGATGCTGTTCCCTATGCCCTTGTGCTCATGACTTCAGCCTTGGGAACCGGATACGGGGGGCACAGGGCCCACCCCCTTCCCTGCTATTCCCAGTCCCTGGGCCTGAGGGCCCAGCACAGAGGGGGTTAAGGGCCCTGGAACCTTTGCCTGGAGGAGGGCGGGGGGGGGGGGAGGGGGGCGTGGGGAACTGTCATGAGGAGCCTCGTCTGGCCTGATAATCCAGGCTGCCTATCTCTTCCACAGCAGCTGTGAGGCAGACAGGTTGTCCTGGTGGGGAGGGAGGGAAATAAGGGTCTGGCTGATGGCGGGAAGGATTTGAGGAGGGAGGGACATCCAGGCTCCCTGGTGATCTTTTCCCATCCAATAGCTACCTTCATGACTGTGCCTGCAGACTGGAGATCGTGGCCCGAGTCTGGACATGGGGGTTCCCACTGACCCAGAGAATAGGAAGTGGGAGCTGGTGAACAGACTTAGGGAGGTGTTGATTGGAAAGTTTCTATTTCTGACTCACTATGTGCTTGGGCAGGTGTGCAGGGGTGCAGTATCGTGTGCGTCTGTAGAGGTGTCTGAGTGAGCGCACGTGCCCACGGGTACATGCCCCTTTAAGGGGGCGGGCGAGTGGGGAAAGCTCACTGCAAAGCCAGAAGAGAAGGAACCTGGCATTTGTTGAGCCCCTGTCATATGTGAGCCAGGCTCTTCTTAGAAATTTTCACCTCTCCTGTCGCATTTCATCGACACAACAACCAGGAAAAGAAAACATTTTAAGCCCATTTATCTGATAAGGAATTCAAGGCTCCGAGAGCAGGGCAAGGGCCCAGGCACACCTAGCAGGTAGTGACGGGAGTCCAGGGTCTGACAAATCCAGAGCTAAGCTTTTCCCTTTTGGCTCTGAGCCCATCCTGGGCAGGTGGTCTGGAAGAAAAGCAACAGGTTCTCGTTCAAGCCAAGGATGATGTGTAATTTCAGGGCCTGTGAGCTCCACGCAAAGGCCTGGCTCACAAGCTGTAGGAGTCAGAAGAAAGAGGCTTATTGCTGGGTTGGACCTGCCGGGGAAGAGGCTTACAAAGGGGTTGCACGTGGGGGACCTGGCTGGTAGAGCCAGTCGGTAGAGCACTAGAGCACATGACTCTTGATCCCGGGGTGGTGAGTTCAAGCCCCACACTGGGTGTCGAGTTTATTTAAAAATAAGTTAGGGGCACTTGGGTGGCTCAGTCGGTTGAGCGTCCGACTTCAGCTCAGGTCACGATCTCGCGGTCCTTGAGTTCGAGCCCCGCGTCGGGCTCTGGGCTGATGGCTGAATGGGGGGGGGCGGGGCTTCCTACACGTTCTTTCACTGCATCTTCCCAAGGATCTTGTGAGGTAGGGATTATTGTCATCCTCATTTTATTTTATTTTATTTTTAATGTTTATTTATTTTGGGGAGAGAGAGAAAGTGTGCGCCTGTGGGGGAGGGGCAGAGAGAGAGACCGATCTGAAGCAGGCTCTGCTCTGGCAGCAGAGAGGCTGATGCGGGGCTCAGATTCACGAACTGTGAGGTCACGACCGGAGCGGAAGTCGGATGCTTAACCGACTGAGCCACCCAGGCGCCCCGGTCATCCCCCATTTCAGAGATGAGGAGACCAAGACGCAGGGAGACGAAGCAAAATGCTCAGAAAGACATTACTGGTAAGTGGCAAAACTCAGGTCTGATTCCGTTGCCTTTGAAACTCAAAAAGGCCCCACAGACACACGCACAAAATCAACCTCATTTGTAGCAAGTTTGTGCACAGAGCGCAGAGTCTGGAGTCTAGAGAGTAGTTGTAGTCCTGCCTCATCTCCCAATTTACTGTATCACTCAGGCCTGGGCAGCTCAGTTTGTTAAGTGTTCGGCTCAGGTCATGATCCCAGGGTGGTGGGATCGAGCCCCTCATCCGGCTCTGTGCTGAGCATGGAGCCTGCTTAAGATTCTCTTTCTCCCCTCTCTTTCCCTCTGCTCTTCTCCACTCCCTCACGCTCTAAAATAAAATAATACAAAATAATAAAATAAAATCTTAAAAACAAATAAAATTGGGGGCACCTGGGCGGCTCCGTCAGGTGAGAGTCTGACTTTGGTTCAGGTCATGATCTCACGGTTTTTGTGAGTTCAAGCCCCGCATAGAGGTCTCTGCTGTCAAAGCAGAGCCTGCTTCCGATCATCTGTCTCCCTCTCTCTCTGCCCCTCACCCATGTTGTCTCTCTCTCTCTCTCTCAAAAAATAAACGTTAAAAAAAATTTGGGTGCCTGGATGGCTCAGTCGGTTAAGCATCCGACTCTTGATTTGGGCTCAGGTCATGATCTCACGGTTCCTGAGTTCGAGCCCTGCATCGGTCCCCTCGCTGATAGCGTGGAGCCTGCTTGGGATTCCCTCTCTCTGCACCTTCCCCTGCTCATGTTCTCTCCCTCTCTCAAAATAAATAAACTTGGGAAAAAAGTAATTTTACTAGCTGAATCTATTTTTTTAAGTATGCGTGCTGTGTATCTCTGTGTGTATATGTCTCTGTATATGTGGGCGTTACATACGTGTGCTGTGCACATGTGTGTCTGCGTGTCTGTGGGTTTCTGCTGCTGCCTTCCTGTTTTTCCTAGGGTCATGGGTTCCCAGATGCTGAGAGGTAGAGGAACCCTGAGGCTTTGGGGGTGATTTTCTCCCCTTCTCTGGGCCTCAGTTTCCTCTCCTACAGAAATGGATTACTTGAATTCCATGATTTCAAAGGATTCTTGCAGATCTGACCATCCTTAACTTTGTTATTCACCATATGGTCTAAGGACTTCATCCAGGAAGGTCAGAATAAAAAAGTCAAGGGCTTGACGCTACTGTGGCAGGGATTGGAATGAGACAGGAGAAGGCAAAGTTCCCAGACCAGTCCACATTGGCCTCAGGAAAGTCGTGCTTCTTGATCTGAAGCAAAAGCTCTTAGAATGCAAGACCACGTCCAAGGACCTGGATTGTGCCCTCCATCGCCATGCTGGCCAGGGAAGGGGAAGCGTCTCCATGTGACTTGCAGAAAGGAGGCAGAGGGATGGAAGGGCAGCTATCCAGGAGACAGCTCTGGGCGGGCAGTGTCCTCAGGTCCTACTGTGGTCCCTGCAGGCTCCTGATAAGCAGAGGCCTCCACCCTGATAGCCCCGAGTCTGCTTATCAGGGTCCCCAGACTACCCCACCCAGGCTCAGACTGTGTTTCAGCCCACACCCTGATGACAGCACCCTCCACCCCAGCCAGGGCCACAGCCACAGGATCTCTGGTTGGCTGAAATATCTCTCTTTTCTACCTCCAGGACCCTGGTTTCTGCCCATGTTCACCCTTGGTCTTGGGACTAAGCAGGGACTAGGCAGAAGCCTAAGCAATGAGTGGCGTAAATCTTGGCCTTGGTGCGTGAAGCCTTATTGTCTGTGGGGTCTCCGAGTAGAGGTGGCGTGGCAGCAGGAGTCACAGGACAGGAAAGGGGGCAAGGAGCAGACATAGCGATAATTTCTCACCTGGACAGAGTGCCTGGGTTTGTAAAGGTTCTTCAGCTATATTTCTCAATTCTTACAACTCGGTGAGCTATGTGTTGCCACCAGAGTCCAGGGAAGTGGCACTCTGCCCCTAGTTACGCAGCTAGTGAGTGCGACAGAGGAAAGAAGGAGGGAAGGAACCGGACACTGGCTGCACAGGTGCTAGGTCAGATCTGGGAGTTTGAGATGAGCACTCACAGCATCCTTGTAACCACCATGTGAGATAGGTGTGGCCCGCTCCCACTTTACACATGTGGGAACTAAGCTGAGAGCACTCCGTCCAGAGTCACAGAGCTGGATGCAGTGGACTTGGGACTGTCACTCAGGGCCTGTTATTTCTTTTCAAGTTTATTTATTTGAGAGAGAGACAGAGACAGAGACTCCACTGTCAGCGTGGAGTCCAACTCGGTACTCAGACCCATGAACCGTGAGATTATGACCTGAGCCAAAGCCAAGAGCCAGATGCTTAACCGACTGAGCCACCCAGGCGCCCCTGGGCCTGTTATTTTTAAACCTGGGCTCTCTCAAGGGCCTCAAGCAGCTTTTAAGAATATTCTATGAGGGCCACCCGGCTGGCTCAGTCAGTAGTGTGTGTGACTTGTGATCTTGGGGTTGTAAGTTCGAGCCCCATGCTGGGTGTAGAAATTACTTAAAAATAATAAAATTGAAATTAAAAGTTAAAAAAGAATGTTCCACGAACTTTCGGATGTTCACCCACCCCTGCTGTTGCTCATCACTTGCGGCCTTCGGTGAGCCCCTGTGGGGAGGAGGTGAGATGGGAACTAGCTTCTTTGAGTCCCTCCTGGGGGCAGCACTAGCCTCATGCTAAGTGCTTTGCCAGCGGCTAGTCACCCAGCTCACAGCTCGGGACTGAGGACCGTGCTTATTGCTGTGGACAGAACACGAAGGGTCTGACAGAGAAGGCTCGCCTGGGAGTTACAGCTTTGTCTGCCGGTCTCCCCAGGCCAAAGTTTCTCTCCTCCCCCACATCACGCTGAGCTTAGCTCCATGTCAGACATTTGACACGCATGTTTATTTATTAGCCACTACTCCGTGGTGGAGATACGTTGGCGAACAAACCAGGCTCTCATGATTATTTGCTAAAGTGAATAATCACACAAATAAATGAGCCCATAACAGGGAGAGTTAACTAGCCAGGGAAGACTTCCCTGCAGAGGTGATACTTACATATGAAGAGGGAATAGGAGTTAGACAAGAAAGGAGGGAAGGTTATGCCAAACAGGGAAGAGCAGGGAGCCTGGCTGCCTCCATCGGTGGAGCAGGCAACTCTTGATTTTGGGGCTGTAAGTTCGAGTCCCATGGTAGGTATAGAGGTTACTTTAAAAAAAAAAAAATATTGGGGCACCTGGGTGGCTCAGTGGGTTAAGTGTCTGACTCTTGACCTTGGCTCAGGTTAACATCTCACGGTTCGTGAGATCGAGCCCCATGTCGGGCTCCATGCTGATCGCATGGAGCCTGCTTGGGATTCTCTCTCTCTGCCCATCCCCCCCAAAGATAAACTTAAAAAAAATATTTTTGGGGGGAGAAAGAGAGAGTGAGAGAGAGCGCATGAGCAGGGGAGGGGCAGAGAGAGGGGGACAGAGGATCGGAAGCAGGGTCTGCACTGACAGACTGACAGCAGCAAGCCTGATGTGGGACTCAAACTCATGAACCGCAAGATCATGACTTGAGCAGAAGTTGGACGCTCAACCAACTGAGCTACCCAGGCACCCCTAAAAAATCTTTAAAAAAAAACCCAGAACAAAATAAAACAAAAAAACAGAGGGAAGAGCACGTGCCAACATTCTGTGACAGCAGGAAGCACGACACCTCCAAGGAACTAAAGGGTTTGGTCTCTCCTCCCATACCCCATCCTGGCCGCATCTGCCCCTGCAGAGGAGGGTATAACTACATCCCAGCATACAGACCAGACTGTCTAGGATGGGGGCTAGGGGGGAGCAGAGAAGCAGATATGTCCTCCAGTATGGGGTCTAAAATAACAGAGACCCTGCTTGAGGGAAGGGTCTACTCCAGGAGTCTCGCCTTCCCCAGAGGCGAGAGAACCGAATACTGCCAGGCTCTCACTGAGTCTTGAGCTCTCAACAGGCCCCTACCCATTCTCTCTCTTTTTGAAAAAAATTCTTGTAAGTTTATTATTAAAAAAATTTTTTTAATGTTTATTTATTTTTGTGGAAGAGAGAGAGACAGAGCACAAGCAGGGAAGGGGCAGAGAGGGAGACACAGAATCCGAAGCAGGCTCCAGGCTCTGAGCTGTCAGCACAGAGCTCGATGTGGGGCTCGAACCCATGAACTGTGAGATCATGACTTGAGCTGAAGTTGGATGCTCAAACGACTGAACCACCCAGGCGCCCCTAAGTTTATTGATTTTGAGAGAGACACAGTGAGTGGGGGAGGGGCAGAGAGAGAGAGTGGGACAGCAGATCTGAAGCAGGCTCTGAGATGACAGCAGAGAGCCAAACTCGGGGCTCGAACTTGAGAACTTCAAGATCGTGACCTGAGCCGAAGTTGGATGCTCAACCGACTGAACCACCCAGGTGCCCAGGCCTCTACCCATTCTCATGCTGGCTCTCAGAAGAGCTTGGAATTCACCTGCCCTCAAATCACCAGCAGAGCCCCACCCTGCCTCCTGCCCCCACACCCAGGAAAGCTTGCCATGGCGGAGGTGGGCAAGAGGTCTGACTGCCTAAGTCTAGTCTCCTTGGGCTCAACATAAATATAGGCAGGGGCCCGGGAACTGAAATTTAAGCCAGAGCTTTTCCCAAGAATTCAGAGATCCAGCTGTCAGGACCCTCCCTGCTTTACAGAGGTTCAACTAACATTCCCACTACCACCACTGCTGCTGCCACTGTCATGGTCAACAACAGCCTCCACCAGGGATGGGGGGGGGGGGGGGGGGAGGTCTGTTCTCCCTCTGCCCAGGCCCAGCAGATAGATGACCAACTTCATTGGGGATAGGAGCGAAGCGCAGATCCTAACCTTAGCAAGGATACTAGAAAGGGCCTAATAAGGAGAGGGGATAGAGACCCTTGTTCCAAGGGGTCCAGCAGGGAAAGGGTTAAGAGGAGGGGCTCTCTAGAACCCGGGAAAGTGCCCCACCCAGGGGAGGGGCCAGTGGATTAAAAAGCAAGCAGTTTGCGTGGAGAGGCAAGGACAGGGCCTCCCTACCTCTAGAGGCCTCCACAGTCTGCAGTTCCAGCTCCAGGTAAGTGCCCTCTCCTGGGCCTGTCTGCTTGTTGGTGTGACCACAGGGAAGCTTCTGCCTCATTACATCATCTCTGGTTTATTTAATTCTGGTGCTGGGTCCCCGAGGAGATCTCAACAGACCTGAGCTTTACAGGGTTCTCCAGGCCAGTCCCCTTGCCTATGCAACTTGGGCCGCCCTTGACCACAGTATCAAGGGGTTGCTGGCTCAGGAGCTATGGACCAGGGAGGGGGAGATCTGGGTGTCTAGCACTGGCCTATCCTGCTCTGCCCTTGGCCCCTGGCTCTCCCTGCCACAGTCCCCTGTGCCTGCTGCAGGATCCTGGCTGGGATATCATCATATACTGTAAGTTTGCGATGAGATACTACAGTATAGATGATGTACTAGTCCGGGTACCCCCAGCTCTGGAGCCAGACGAGGAGGGCAGGGGATGCTGCAAACCCACGGGGCTCGCCGCTCAGCCTATCACAGCCTGCTGACCGCCAAGACACTTGGGAATGGCGAGGAAACCGTTACCATTACTGAATTTAGTAATGGTAACGGTTCTCTTGCTGCACCCAGAAAACGTGCCAAGAAGA
The DNA here is from genome assembly GCF_024362965.1 of Panthera pardus. Taxonomy (NCBI): domain Eukaryota; kingdom Metazoa; phylum Chordata; class Mammalia; order Carnivora; family Felidae; genus Panthera; species Panthera pardus. The sequence continues at coordinate 58,056,374 of NW_026526876.1, forward strand.
GAGCTCAGGACCCCGGAGTGGAACACTGGAAGGGAGGGAGACTCCAGCTCAGACAACGGGGTGGGGGTGAAGGAACGGGTTAAGTTTTCTCTTTCTTATTCTAAAGAAATAAAGATGAGAACCAGTATGCTTGTCTTTCAACTTTATTGGAATTCGAGACTAGGGGGAGGGATGGGGCGAGAGGCACTATCTCACTTAAGACCCATAAGTCCTTACACATGGTTTCAAGGTAGAGGAACTGAGGGGATAAGAAAAAAAAAAACAAAAAACAAAAAACAAAACCCCTCTCTGCTAACAAATGGCACCTGAGAGAGAAACTCTGGGTTCATTGCCAGCTGGAAGCAGTGTGGTATTGTTCCCACCAAGGAACCAACTTCTAGACCTAAGCAGCGGAGGCCCGAGGCAGAGGAACTACCTGAGAAATGAGCTAAGGTCGGTTCCTTCCTTCAATGGGAAAAATGGCCAGGCAGGGGCTGTGCAGACTCAAGCAAGGTCAAGTTAGTCAGGAAGTGTCCATGCCCCTTACCAGTCCCTGCAGGGTCTGAGCAGGAACCATTCTGATCAGTGGCTCCTGCCAGCAGCTTTGATGCCTTGGGAGAGGGAGCAGAGTGGTCACTTGAGAAGCTTCACAGAGAGGCGGAGCCGAACATCGCAGAGGAAGATGTCCATGAGGTCGCGGCCCACCTCCTGTGCAATCTGGGAGATCAAGTGCCCCTTTGGACCAATGAGGATCTTCTGAGGGAGGAGCAAAAGAGAGGGCCATGAGGCTGCTCTCGGGGCTCTAAGTGCTAGAGGAGAACCCCTGCTTAATAGACCCCTAGTCCCTTCTCCAAGCTTAATCCAGCTTACCACATGAGATTCTTTGGGCACCAGAAGCTTCTGTTCGATCACCAGCTCCCCGCTTGGCCCTTCCTCCCACACCACTGTCCTCTGCACAGGGAGATACCATGATTAGTCAGACAGGCCTATACCCCTATCTCTCTGGGCCCCAGATAGCCTATTCTGGGTATGTGGCTGAAGAGCCCCTAGACCCCTTCATTGTGCCTGCACCTGCTGCACATTGTAGGGTATCTCCTGGGGCAGGTGCTCTAGTAGCTTCTCTCGGATGGTGTTGGCACAGATCTCCTCAGGTGTCTGGCTGGTGAGGACTCCGCTGTGGAACTCCCAGGGTCCTGGCCGGGCCTGTGCCAGGAGGTACTGCTGTGGGTACAGAGAGGGTACGTGGGGCAGCTCAGTCCCAACCAAGACTTTCCTACCTACTCACTCTTACTTCCGGGAGGAACTGTGAGGCTTGTCTTCATATGTGGAAATCAAAGGACAGGCTATGGCCAAGGCCAACTGACCTTTAGTATTTTCACATCTTCCTGGCTTAGGGCAGACAACATGAAGATTTCCTGGAAGTGGGGCCAGCCAATCTTCTGAGGGCCTCCCACAGACTGTGTGTTTGGGCCCTTAGCTGCGGGGCCCGGGCGATGAGCGCCGGCCTGTGAGCGAACAGCCTCCCTCATCTTGAGCTTCTTGCCATTGACCACACCTTCAGTGAGGGCTGCTGTGAGCTCCAGGAGAATGGACTTCTGCTTCAGGCAATCTACCTGGGCATGGGGGATGGGCAGAGGGTGGGGAGGTAGTGAGATGGGCACCTGGGAAGAAAGTAGACCCCTCCTTCAGGTAGGTGGTGCTCACCTTGTTCATGACAAGGATGCTAGGGACTTGGGAGAACTGGGTCAGGCACTGGAGCACTTGGGGGCTGAGCTGGTTCCGAGTCCACTTGTCTGAGACGTCCACAAGAACCACAACTGGAAGTTGGCAGGGTGGGGAGGAGGACAAAGATATGACCACTCTTTCTTCACCCCCCAAAAAGATCCATGATATGGGCTCTGGCCAACCCCCATCCCCCAAACTACCAGGAATGAGAGAGGCCATGACCATGTAAATTGGGCTTCAGATTCCCATCATGAGTCTAACCCATATCAGCAGATTCCATGCTCTTCCACGGATCTTCCAACAAAGAAAGCTCCAGATGGTGCCTGAGGGACAAACATAGGTCAGGAAGGGTTTTATGACTGATGTACTCCTGAGGAGGAAGAGGGTATAAGGGGGTTTTCCAGTCCCTATGACAGAATCTCCCCGCCCTCTCCTCAACACCTTTCCCTCTACATACCCATTTCCACAGCTATTACCTTTTTTGTTTAACAGGGCTGATGAGACCAGGTGTGTCAAGTAGAATCTAAAATCAGGAAAGAGAGATGCCCAGCCCCCCAGATGGAACACTTATGACTGGTGAGCGAGAGAAAGGCCATCCTTGATGTCAGGAGCCTGCCCCCATTCTTGGCCAAGCTGACTTTAGATTTTCACCCTCCAGCTTTGTTGTTGTTCTAGATGGGATCCAAGAGAAAGATGATGACTGTGAATATGTAGATTAGAAAGGAGTGAAGAGGGAATGAGATCTTTCTGACTAGATGCCAGAGATGGAAGGTAGAGAGAGAACTGCATGAGGCCTAATGGCCCTTCCCTCAGAGAAATGAACCTAAACATCATTTTCTTCATGTCTAACTGTAAGGGGGACCCTCTTAGGTTCACCCTCTGTCCTATTTGCTGGACTCCCTTTGCAGGTACCCACCACCTGAGCTTCCTTTTCTGTGATGATCCCCAGAGCTTGGCAACGAGTGGTGTGCACCTTCTTGGACACAGGGAACACCTGCCAGAAACAAAGAAGTCCCAAGTGAAATCCCAGATTCCTCTAGAACAATCCATAAACAGAAAAGAAGTGAGAGATGAAAAGGGGGTTAAAGATTGAGCATACTTTTCGGCCCAGCAGCTGGTTGGAGAGTGTTGACTTCCCTGCATTCGGAGCACCCAGGAGGACCACTCGTAGGACCCGGGGGTTCTCGGGCATATCAGGACGATGGACCAAGAGGAGATCCTGTTCATCTGTGTGGGGGGGGTAGGAGGGGAGTGAGAGGTAATGCAATATGGATCCTGTCAGGTACTCAGTCCTACCCACCCACAGAGGAAGTAAGGAATATAAGATTAGTGTACCATGTTGAAGCTGAGACCTGGCTTTGAGATTTAGTTTGCCCGTTAATTTGTTTATGTAATTTTATTAAGTTCTCTAACTTCTCTAAGCCCCTTAGTTTTCTCACATGTAAAATGGAGATAATATTAAACAACACCTACTTTTATAACCTTCTTTTCATGGGGCACCTGGGTGGTTCAGTCAGTTAAGCGCCCGACTCTTGGTTTCAGCTCATGATCTCACAGTTCGTGAGTTCAAGCCCTGTCAGGCTCTACAGTGACAGTGCAAAGCCTGCTTGGGATTCTTTCTCTCTCCTTTCTCTGTCCTTCCCCTGCTTGCTCTCTCTCTCAAAATAAATAAACATTAGAAAAAAAAAAAAAACAACTTTGGGGCACCTGGGTGGCTGTCAGTTAAGCATCTGACTCTTGATTTTGGTTCAGGACATGATCTCACCGTTTGTGAGTTCAAGTCCAGCATCGGGCTCTGCACGGACGGCATGGAGCCTGCTTAGGTTTCTGTCTCCCTCTTTCTCAAAATAAATAGATAAACTTAAAAAAAAAATAACCTTCTTTTGGCAATTGTGTAAAAACAATCAGCATGATGCCTGGCACTTAATATTCAACTACTGTGTGGAACTGTACTGTAGTTGTGCCTGGTAAATCTATGTACATGTATGAAAGTACATCTAGATCAGATAAAGCGAGAAATCCCTCCAGCTCTGACAGTCTCACCTTATTAAGGGTGTTATGAAGGCTCTGCAAGCTTTCTCAGTATTTCTAAGTAGGAGTCCCTTATGCATTACAATTACCAGTTTTTGTATCCAGACTCCCCACCAGACTGTAGTCTATGCTACTTGAAGATCAGAGAGTGCTGTTTCCTGGGTATAACTCAGTCTCTTGACAAGTAGATGGGCACTAATCGGATCGAGTTTGCTTCCCAAATCCGGGCAGAGAGCCACAATTGTGCTTTGCCCATGGCCCTGCAATCTCCTGCTTTTTGTAAGCGTCTCTGATTGTGATCCTCTGGCTCCAAAAATTTTAGAACCTGGTATTTCTCTCCTGTGAGATCCTTCACGGCTCGCCTCTCTTTGGGACCTCGAGATCGTTTTCCATAATATAAGACCAAAGATGATATCCCCAGAGAGTTTCCCTGACCCGGAACTTTAAATGCTAAAACTGTGACAGTCCGGGACAAGCTATCTGGGCCCTTTACCTCTGTGTATGGACACGGCGGGAGGATGAGAAGTCAACGAACTGTCTGGCTGAGAGAGTCCGAGGAAGCGGTCCAAGGCTGAGCTCTGGCCATAACGGCGAGAGGCGGAGGCCAGACGGGGACCAGAGAAGGCGGCGCCCGCGAAACAAGACACGCACCTCCGCTGACAGTCCAAGAGCGAGAAGAGGCCGGTCACCCACCCCCTCGCGGCGTCTGGGCCCAACTGCCGGACCCCTAACACCGCCCGAAAGAACATAGCAGCGCGCCGCCCAGGAGCAACCATTACAGCCGCAAGGCACTCCGGGAACTGGCCAGAAACGCACCTAAGATTGAATAGAGCAGTGGAAAAGCGAGCACGAGAGAGCTAGATGGGCCCAGAGAGCGGAGACGCACGGGATGCTGGAGGTGGGATGAAGGAGAAACTGCTTTGGAGACTGACCGAGGCTAAGGAAAATCTGTATTTAGAATTTGTGTAAACATGATGATTGTTTTGGACTCCTATACACAGACTGCTTTCTTCTTCTCCTGCCAAAGTTTTGTAAAAGGTTCTTCTAGCCCTGCCTCCTGGGCGACTACATCTCCCATGAGGCCTAGAGGAAGAAATCGTTCTCTTAGCGCAAAACTTATCGCGGCTGGAGAAACTGACGCATCTAAGGAGGAAAGGTCGTGGAAGCCCGAGCGGGTGCTGTTCCGCTGTCCCCCTAAGGGCCTTTTTAGTTTTCTCTAGCCTCAGGCTTGCAGGATCCTCTCCCAGTGCCACCCCTGGCTTGGTCTAGCGGTCGGCAGCGGCCTCCATTGCCACCCAAGGAGTAGTCAGTCCGTAGGTCTGTGTTTCCGAGGAGCAGCAGACGCGATTTCCCTTCTGTAAACCTCCATAACTATCTCATCTCAGAGACCATTCCTTTCTGGAGAAAAAACAGAGGGTCTGTAAAGGGAGAAGCTGCTCAGACACCTACAATTCCCCAGACTGACTCAGCGGCCTGCAAAACTTGGTATATCTTAGCTGTTTGTGGCCTTAAGCCTTATTCATCCTTTGAAGCCTCTGGATTAAACTCGAAATTGAAGAGAGAGAGAGAGAGAGAGATGTTGGCGGGGATTGGGGGAATGGGGATTTACTCAGCATATGCTATGTACAGGCCATGTCCAGGTGCTGGGGATACATGAATGAAGAAAATGGACAAAAGCTTCTTATCACAGGACTTGTGTCCTGGGGACTGTGGTGGGAGGGTGGTGAGGGAGAGAGAGAGAGACATTTGTTAGTGACCTGACAGGAACTGTTCAGTATCATGGTCTGGGTGAAAACCTAAATAGAGTGTATTTAAGAGAGAATGAGAGGTGGGGGCCCCTGGCTGGCTTAGTAAGTAGAGTGTGTGGCTCTTGGTATCGGGCTTGTGAGTTTGAACCCCAGGTTGGGTTGGGCCAGAGTTTTATTTATTTTTTTAATGTTTATTTATTTACTATTTTTGAGAGAGAGTGTGTGAGCAAGAGTGGGGGAAGGGTAAAGAGGGGTGGGGAGCGAGAATCCTAAGCAGGCTCCATGTTGTCCGTGCAGAGCCTGATGCGGTGCTCGAACTCACAAATTGTGAGATCATGACCTAAGCTGAAATCAAGCTTCCCGATGGTTAATGGATGCTTAACTGACTGAGCCACCCAGGCACCCCAGGCTGTAAAGCTTTAAAAAAAAAGATATAAAATCTTTCTGGGGGAGCAGAGCAAAAGGGAATGGTAATAGAAAGGGGGGAGAGAGAAGTGAAGTTAAAGGCTTTTCTTTTTTTTTTAAACATTTTTTTTTTTTAACATTTGTTCATTTTTGAGAGACAGAGCATGAGCAGGGAGGGAGCAGAGAGAGAGGGAGACATAGAATCCGAAGCAGGCTCCAGGCTCTGAGCTGTCAGCACAGAGCCCAACTGCCTGCCTGCCTGCCTGCCCCTGCAGGGCTCGAATCCACAAACGGAATCCACAAACTGTGAGATCATGACCTGAGGGGAACTCAGATGCTTAACAGACTGAGCCACCCAGGCACCCCTAAGGCTTTTCTTTTTTAAGATCAGAGATTTTTTGTTTGCTCATGGCATTGACAAGGTAGAGAGGAGAAAATTGATGATATAAGACAGAAAGGAGAGGATTGTTGGGAGGATGGTGGAAACCAAATGACTGGGCTGCTCTTTTGGGAATGGCAGTGGAGTGTCCAGAGAAGCCCTGAGTGACACAGGATTGACAGAGACTGGGCAGCCAAAAGCACTGGTGGTTTGCAAATGGCGCCAGGCTCCAGCTTTCAGGCTGCCTGCTCTGTTAGTGGAAGAAATAACCTTTCTGGAACACGATATTCTGGATGTTCTTTGGGCACCCATATGCCCAAAGAACAAAATATCACTAAATATAGGACAGCTGGCAATCAGAAAAATATGAATATTCTTTCATCAACAATAAGGTGAAATTCAACTGCAATTTCAACTGTAATTAGGGTGAAGGGCAACTTCAGGTTAAGCAGTGGGTGAAGAGTTTAATTAAATAAATGCAAAATCACCCAAAGAACACATACTAAGTACTACAGCACTGGCAACAGATAACACCTTGAAAGAATCCCTGGGCTATCATGAAAACATAGAGGAAATATGTCAGTCAAAGTGCCTCATTAATTCTCTTCTTTCCCGGAGATTTTCCCTCAAAGGATATTGCGGGGGAATTTTGTATTTTGTGAGATTAGGAGAGAGGTTAATCAGATGAAACAGACTGCCTAGGTTCATATGTCAGCTTGCCACTTATCAGCTGTATGAATTTGGACAAGTTATTTCAACTCTCCAAGCATCAGTTTCATCATCTGTACAATGAAGAAAATAATAACAAACACATCTTCCTAATATCATGTGTTCATTTGAGTCTAGGATTTGGAACAATGTAGGATTTAGAAAAGTGTAGGCTCTCAATAAATGTCCTTATCTTAAGGCTAATTGTTTTACCCCTTCTGGCACCTTGTTACATGAATTATTCTCTTTTCTATATAGACAGTTCCTCTCTGTACTATATTCCTCTCATCAGCATTTAAAATTTTTTTAATGTTTATTTTTATTTTTGAGACAGAGAGAGACAGAGCATGAGCAGGGAAGGGGCAGAGAGAAAGAGAGACACAGAATCTGAAGCAGGCTCCAGGCTCTGAGCTGTCAGCAGAGAGCCAGACGCGGGGCTTGAACTTATCAACTGCAACATCATGACTTGAGCCAAACAAAGTCAGACGCTCAACCGACTGAGCCACCCAGGCACCACTCCTCTCATCAGCATTTATTTTTAAAATGCTTAATCTCGGGGCGCCTGGGTGGCTCAGTCGGTTAAGCGTCCGACTTCAGCTCAGGTCACGATCTCGCGGTCCGCGAGTTCGAGCCCTGCGTCGGGCTCTAGGCTGATGGCTCAGAGCCTGGAGCCTGCTTCCGATTCTGTGTCTCCTTCTCTCTCTGCCCCTCCCCGGTTCATGCTGTGTCTCTCTCTGTCTCAAAAATAAATAAACGTTAAAAAAAATTAAAAAAATAAATATTAAAACGCTTAGTCTCAAAATAAATAAGTAAAAATAAAATGCTTAATCTCAGGTGCCTGAATGGCTCAGTTAGTTGAGCATCTGACTTTGGCTCAGGTCATGATCTCATGTTCATGAGTTTGAGCCCTGCATCAGTCTCTGCACTGATGACAGCGGGAGCCTGCTTGGAATATTCTCTCTCTCTCTCTCTCTCTCTCTCTCCCTTTCTCTCTCTCTCTCTCTGCCCCTCCCCTGCTCGCACTCTTTTTCTCTCTCAAAAGCAAATAAACATTTAAAAATGCCTAATCTCTTCCATTTGAAAAGCAAAAACCCCAAACTCCCCTGATCTGAAAGTCCTTTTCTAACTAGGTGTCATTGTATGTTTCTCACTAAGATAATACAGTGAAGATGGTGGAAAGACACAGATGGATTTTAGAGATTTAAGGAGATAGCAATTGAAGGATGTGACTAAAACCCCTCAATGGCTTCCTATTACAACTAGATTCATCCAATGTCCTTGCATACATTGAGCCCTGCTTCTACTCTCAAGGCTGCCAGCACATTAGCTTTCTTTCCATCTTTTGAATATACCAAGCTCATTTCTGCCTCAGGGCCTTTATATCTGCTACTCCTGCCTTCTCTGTTCTTCTAGATTTGGCTTCTGCCCCCTATTGAGGTCTCAACTTAAATGTCACCTCCTCATAGTATTTATCACTACCTGCAACGATCCTATTTCAAAGCCTGAAATGCTCTATGAGCCTCATTAAGAGTCTTCACAGTCTCACCAACCTCTCATGGCCCCAATCTGAACAAGTCACTCCTTTGCTTCACTGCCCTCAGAATAAAGTACAAACTAACTTGGCTGTAACTGACTTTGCTGATCTCATCTCTCACTTTCTCTCTTTTAAAGTTTTTTTTTTTTTTTTTTTTTTTTTTAGTAATCCCTACACCCATCGTGGAGCTTGAACTCACAACCCTTAGAGCAAGAGCTACACACTCTTCCAACTGAGCCAGCCAAGCGCCTCCACTAGTCTCGTCTCTTGTTGTTCCTCTTTTTCAGCTCAACTGAAAAATTTCCAGTCCCCCAATTGCCTGGTAGTCTTTCTCACTTCCAGGTCTCCCCAGAGGCTGTTCCTTCCATGACTGGTTAAATTCTTAGGACCCTTTTTTCCCCTCCTGTGATAAGGCAGTTTATAATAGAGTGATTGAGCACAAAGATTGTATTTCTGGGTTTGATTCTCAGGTCCATTATTTACTGTGTGCCTCAGGGCAATGCCCCAGGGCAGGTAACTTCTCTCTTCTTCAGTTTCCTCATCTATAAAATGGGGATAATCATAGTACCCTCATAGGGTTGTTGTGATGATTGAAAGAATTCACATGTATAAAGGACTTGGAACAGTGCTTGGCACATAGTAAATGTTATTCAAGTATTTGATGTTTTTATTATATGTCCCCTACTAGACTCTAAGCTCTAGGAGGACAAAGATTCCAGCAGGACACTGACTGTGGTGATAGAGTTAGGAAAGTCCAGTTCCCAGAAGATTCAGGGTCAGCTTTGGCCTTCTTTTTAGTATTCCATTCATCAGAACATAGTGTCAATATCAATTCTTCCTCTTTTCTGGCTCTGCAATTCCCCCATGGTGCCAAATGTGCTCATTCCAAAGGGTAATATTTTTGCAAGTAATGACAACTATTCTAAGTTAGGAGCTAGCCTCTGGAATTAGTCCTGGGCCCCACCACCCTACTCTTGTCACCAGTTACATTTTACTGTATGTATGTCGAGAGATGGGAGGCAGTTCATACACGAGGCATGCACTTTTGTGTAGATCTGCTTTTCTAGGGACGGATTATGCTAATCTATATACTTTTCCCACAGCAACATATAGGTATGTACGTAAAAGTTACATGCATCTGATGAGAAAAAAATCCTCAAACTCCTAGGTGCTAGAGCGAGTAACCTCATTTCTTAGTGACTTGAGCATTCCATTATATGCATTTTAAATTAGTAATCTGTAATTAGAAATATTAGTGACACTCCAGTTTCAGCATCCTCAAACTTTACTCTAGGGCCTATTCTTGCTTCTTTCCAAAGAAGGAAAAAATTTCCTTAGTCTTAGATTAGGACTTTAAATATTCATATCAGATCCTGGGATCAGGAGTAGCTTTTCTTTCTCCAGAAGTACAGAGAATTTAACACCTTTCACAGAAAGAATGGAACTGCTTTCCTCCTCCTCCCCCCTTCTCTTCCTCGAATTTTTTTTTTTTTTTTTCCTGACATTATATCTTGGTCCCTATCTCTGCAAACTCTGGGCTATAGAGGTAAGACTGGGCTAGAGGTGGGATGAGGGTCATGGTGATAAGGAGAGAGTTTAGTTCTGTATCTCCTCTTCCCTTCTACTGCAGTGCATTGCCCTCAGCTGTCAAATCTGTATTGCTGAATTTCCAAGACTCAACTGAGCCTAGTATATTTTTTTTCTTTTTAGGTTTGCTTATTTATTTTGAGAGAGAGAGAGAGAGCGAGAGCAGCAGAGGGCCAGAGAGAGAATCCCAAGCAAGCTGTCAGCAAGGAGCCCGCGCTGGGCTCAAACTCACAAATAGTGAGAGCATGACCAGAGCTGAGATCAAGAGTCCAACGCTTAAGGACTGAGCCACCCAGACGCCCCTAGCCTAGTTTCTTGTTCCACTATGCCAAGGCAGCACAGTGGTCTAGGGGCTGATGGTTGGGTCTCCATGGGCTAAAGGTCTAGTTTTTTTTACCAGTTTGCAAAAGGGCCAGGCTCTGTAGTGAGAGCTGTAAAGTAAGAAACTATAGGCCTGCAAGTTCCTCGATGGCACATATGAGATGCCCAGAACATTTCTGTCCAATAAACAGTATGCCCTTGATAAACAGACTGAACTTTGCAGTGTCCCAAAGAAGTTTAAGTGCCGCCTTGACAAGATCCCCAGGGGCTTCTGAGCACCTCCTGGCCAGTAGTGTATTCTGGGATGTCAAAATTACCTCTTACACAATTACCTCCAATGTATTCTAGATGTGATCGTCTTTTTGAAAGAGATCCAAGTTCATTACCAGTCACCTCAGAGCACCTGCATTCGGGCCTTTAAGTGCAGGTAGGATCCAGAATCCTGGAAGTGTCATTAAGTCTATGATCGAGGTCCAAGCGTTTAGTAACCCTAGGCAAGGTAACCCAGAGGCCTTGGACCTAAGGGCGGCCATCGAAGCCTGAAAACCTAATCAGTCCTCGAGGCCAGCGGCCATGTCCACCTGAGACTCAGGGGTGCAGAGCATCAGGCACTGAAGAAGACGCCTCGGCTCCGGCTACGCATGCGCGGGCGTCCATAGAGGGCCCCGGCAATCCAGGCTGCGCATGCGCAAGAGCGGCTCCCGGCTAGTCCCGACGGCGGCGGCGGCTACTGAGGGGCCGGGGCGTGGAGTAGCGGTGGCGGCGGCGGGCAGCAACGGAGCAGCCATGAGGGCCGGGCCCAGTCACCGACAGTGAGTGATGGTGGAAGAGGGGTGGGCGGCCGGAGAGAAGAAGGGTGGCTTGGTGGAGGGATACCTCGACTTGGTGGGGGGGGGGGGGGGGGTGGGCTCTGCCTGTCGGAGGCGAAGGGGCGTGGGGGAGGGACAGTTTGAGGTGATGATGGGAGAATTTGGGGCATAGGTGGCCGGATCGCCGGCGCCAGGGCTGGACCGCTTGGCGGAGGGAAGGAGGTGAGTGCGGCAGAGTGAAGGAGCCCACGGCAGGGGCAGTGTCCCGCGCTTCCCCGTTTGTCATCGTCCCTTCCCCCAGGAGCTTTCGGTCGCCTCTCCCTTTCCGCTTCTTTCAGAGAATGGTCGCGGGGGGAGGGTGGTGGAGGATGAAAGCCTTGCTGGAGCTGAAGAAGCTAACTCTGATCCAGGCAGGGAAGGCCGGTCGCCTAGAGTCATGGGCTTTTCTGGGCGGAGGATGGGAGTCAGGAGCCCTCTGTTTAAAGCTGGGAGGGGTCTAGGGAAGAAAGCTAGGGGCTTAGAGTCTGACAGGTTCGAAACCACGTCCACCATTGATAAAGCTGATAGATAACCTTGGGCAGGTCCTACTTAACCTTTCTGAACCTCTGAAAGATGTAGTGCTTCGGTGGGCTATTGCAAGCATCAATGTACGTGATTGAAATTGTGTATGAAAATTGTAAATTTCATTGGTTGGTACTATTGTCACCAACAATATTACTGGATTTTAGACCTTACCGTTATTAGTAGAGTGATTGATTTCTTTGTCAAGGCGAAGCATATTGTTTGTAAAACCTCAATAGGCACATATGTGCGTTTTACGTAGGCACAGTAGATCATGTGCAAAAATACCAGTTTGTGATGTGACTAATTAGCCATCAGACTTGTGTAGGAAAAATACCATACTCTTGGGCATTTTTACAAATGGTGTGTAGCTCCTTACTCAAAAGGAAGAAATAAGAGAATGGAGGGCCAATCTGTTAAATGCTTCGTGAACATAGCTCACTCAGGTTCCTTGTCTTGTAACACAGTTGGTACTAATGTGCTTTATTATGAGTCGAGAAAACTAGTTGGAGACAAGCTGGGAGGGCTGCACAAAGAGGGGCGTGCAAATACAATTTGCTATTTTTAAATTGTATAAAAGTTTTCTCTTGCTAGGGAGCCTCTGGTTGCCCCAAGGGCCGTGTCTCCGTTTTGGAGGTCAGATAAGCGTATAGCAGCTTTGGAGCTCCACTTTTTGTTACGCTGCCCGTGGAACCTCCAGGGTGGAGTGTCTCTGAGAGAAAGACAGAAGCAGCTGTCCAAGAGGTGGCTGGTTCTTTTCTGAGAGGCTGAAGGAGCACTCCTGAGGCTTTGTTGTTGTTCTTGTTGTTATTTAGGGTAGACAAAGCAGAGGACAGAGTTAAACTGTGTGCTTCTAGAGAGAGAAAATGGCTTTCTAGCCACAGCTTTTGAAAGAGGTGAAACTTCTTTCAAAAGGACAGAATGAGGTGGATGCTTCAGCTTTGCTGGCCCTAAAGATGAAGAGCTTGAAATAGCGAGGCCTTTTGGAAATTAGTGAGTGGTTTGTCTTTCATCTGAGCAAAGGTAGGGAGTGGCTGTACTAGGTCCTTGAAGATTCACAGATAAGAACAGTGAATTATTTTATAGGAATGGGGGAAATGAACCCTAGTTGTCTTTAACTTCTCCATCTGGTAAAACGTGTTTTACCTCTTTTTCTTGGAAATATACAGTGATATATCATTTTTAATTTTTTGCTCTAGTTCCTTGGCTCTCCCAATAACTGCCCATAACCCCAATTGTTCTTTTTTTTTTTAATTTTTTAATGTTTATTTTTTTATTACATTTATGCATTTTTGAGAGACATAGAGAGACAGAGCACAAGTGGGCGAGGGGGCAGAGAGAGAAGGAGACACAAAATCTGAAGCAGGCTCCAGGCTCCGAGCTGTCGGTACGGAGCCCTATATGGGGCTCGAATCCACGGACTGTGAGATCATAACCTGAGCCAAAGTTGGACACTTAACTCACTGAGCCACCCAGGTGCCTCCAATGATTGTTCTTTTTTAGAGGATAGTTTTGAAAGAAAGCGCTTGTTACTGTTGTCATAGGGCATTTACAGAATACAAATTTATTTTGTCTTTGGTCACCAGATGGAACCTGAAGTAGAGGTATAAAAGTAGAGCTGGCTTAGTTGTCCTATTTTATTTTAATAATTGGACATTTATTTTTAATTTTGTAATGTGTTTTTCCCTCTACTGAAAATTTCCATTGGTTCAAATGAGTCCCTAATGCCATTCATGTCATGTTAAAATGATAGAGGCTTGTTCAGTTGTGATGAGAATTTCCTGTCCTCTCTATTCTTTTTCCTATTTGTGGTTATTTTTATGTGGTAGATGACTTACCAAATGGAGAGTCTTCCCTTGGGAGAGACGGCATGGTCAGTGCCTTGATTACCTGTTGTGGGAGCAGTCTATCTAAAGTGGGGATGTAAGGACTACTCATGAATCTCTGACACAGCAAGGGCTAAGAAAAAAAAAAGGAATTAAAGGTTACTAGCTCATTTTTATTATGATAAAATGAATAATTTTTTAAAAAGTATCTTCTGCCTCAGAGGAAAACTTTTTTTTTTTTTTTAAGTTTATTTATTTGTGTGTGTGTGTGGGGGGGGGGGTGGCGGGGGGTGGTGGTGGTGGTGGGGAGAGGGAGTCCCAAGCAGGCAGCACAGAACCAGATGCAGGACTTGAACCCACGAACCTGAGATCATGACCTGAGCCAAAATCAGGAGTCAGACGCCCAACCGACTGAGCCACCCAGGTGCCCTCAGGGAAAACATTTTAAAACAGTCTATTTAAAGACAACATTATGGTGTTAAAAAAATAATAAAAAATAAAACAAAATTATGTGTTTTTACCTTTTTTTCTTTGAATATTTGCTTATGAACAGAACCTTTGTTCCTTTAGAGCCCTTTGGATCTTGCCACCCATTCCTTAACTGAAGTCTTTTGTGATCTTTTCACAGCTGCTAATAATTGAGTACAAAGGTTTTTGTTGTTTATGTTTTTGGTTTTTGTCCTTTGGTTCTTGATAGAGCGCTAAAAACTTTAAAAAAGGGCTATATGGGAAGATGTTGAAAAGTAAAAGAGAAGAGCAGATTTAACTTAGTGAGTTTGTAGGTTGTTCTGATGTTTGGAGGGTAAAGGATTCAAGAATGGATATATGATTCAGAGTAGCCTCCAGAGGCCAGGTTTTGCTTACCCGTGTTTAGCACAGTACATAGTTGGCCTGGAGTAATTGCTTGTTAAATATTTGCTGAATGGAAAAATGATAACAAACAATATAAAACATAATCAGCAGAGATGAGTTCAGATCTTCTGGAACTTTGTGTACCTTTGAATGAGCTTCCCTATGTTTCTTTAGCTCAGTTTCTTCATCTATAATAACTGTACTTCCTGCACAGGTTGTTGTGAGGGTTAAATGTGCTTAATACATGTAAAATGTTTACACTACTACTTAATACTTAGCAAATGCTAAATAAATAACTATCCAACTAGTGTTTGTTGGATGCACCCTCTTTTTGTGCTCAAATCTATGCTGGTCAAAGATGTTTGTCATATAGCCCCGACCCTCTCAGTACACAGTTTGGCCTAGGAAACAGATGTATACAAAGTAATTATTATAGAATGTAATACTTTATTTCATCAGTTCTGTGGTGCTAATGATTGTAAGGCTCACAATTACTTTACATGCAAGGAAGAAAGAAGAAATGTTAAGAAAGACTGGCATGCTATCAGTTGTAAGATATATCCTATTTTCAGAGAAATGTGGAGGGGAAAGTATGTCTTACAATTGATGAAATACATTAAGCGCTCTACTAGAGGGAGGTACAACTTGTGAGAGTTGATGGATGGCTGGGTACAGGTATTCTCAGTAAAGACCCTTTGTATAACATGCATGATACACCCTCATAGATGGACGAGGAAGATAGGGCATTACAAGCAGACAGTAAAGTCTGAAAATGTGAAGGGGAGGGCATTATTGATGTGTACCACCATATCAGGACAAGGAGGAGAAGGAAATGAGCTAAGTATTTGGCAGAGTAACATTGTATAATGCAGCAGAGCAGGACAGGAAGCTTGGAACATTTTCAGAAAAGACATGAGCCTCATTCTTGAATTTCAACTCCTAAAATGTAATAGCAACTCCAAAAAGATGATACTAATATAATAAAGTGGAAAGTGAGAGTAGTGTGAGAAGCAAAGTGGCCAGGGGAAGGGTTGAAGCTTCACAGCTGACCAGAGTGGGGATAAGTGTGAAGTCACTGTGCTCATGGTGAGAGGTGAATGCTTTCTCAGCAGAGAAGTGTTTAGTATCTATTTCTGTCTTTTCACTGCCTATCAAGGTCTTGGTTATGTCCCTATTAGAGCTTTGTAACTTAGAGTGAAAGGAAGTACAACTCAAGTGGAAAAATGCTCAATTTTCTTTATGAAAAATGCATTTATTTTTATTTTATTATTTATTTATTATTTTTTTTTAATGTTTATTTATTTTTGACAGAGAGAGAGAGAGACCGAGCTTGAGTGGGGGAGGGGCAGAGAGAGAGGGAGACACAGAATCCGAAGCAGGCTCCAGGCTCTGAGCTGTCAGCACGGAACCTAATGTGGGGCTCGAACTCACAAACTATGAGATCATGACCTGAGCCGAAGTCGGACGCTCAACTGACTGAGCCACCCAGGCGCCCCTATTATTTATTTATTTTTAAGTATCATTTATTTAATCTCTGCTCCCAACATGGAGCTTGAGCTCATGACCCCGAGGTCAAGAGTCTCATGCTCTTCCAACTGAGTCAGCCAGGTACCCCTAAAAATCCATTTACTACAAGGAGGATAATAAATTACCAGAATTAAGGTTCAGTTATCAAATAATGGCTTAGTATTATAGCACTGGATTGTACTGTTTCATGGGAAAATATAGGTCATTTAAGGAGGGATTTAAAAGACTCAGTTACTAATTTTCTTTTTTTAAAAATTTTTTAAGTTTATTATTATTTTTTTAGCATTTATTTATTTTTGAGAGACACAGCGTGAGCGGGGTTGGGGCAGAGAGAGAGGGAGACACAGAATCTGAAGCAAGCTTCAGGGTCCAAGCTGTCAGCACAGAACCCGACATAGGACTTGAATCCACGAACTGTGAGATCATGACCTGAGCCGAAGTCAGACACTTAACCAGCTGAGCCACCCAGGTGCCCCAAGACTCAGTTACTAATTTTCTGGCAACCAGCCCTGAAGCTAGTGGGAGAAAGTATGAAAAACTAGAAATAGCATAAGCACAAATTTGTCTAGTGTTTTTTCTTTTCATCAGTAAACCAAAGCTAGGTTTGAATCTCTTAAGCTTTTTGGTCTCTGGTCTCATTAGAAAATGAGTTGGTCCTTTCAGCAATCAGTCAGCAGACATTTAAGTGCCTATTGTGTGTTAGGAATTGTGCTAGGCACTGAAATTAAAATATGAATGACATAATCTTTGTAAGGAGTGCACTTTTATTTTTTTAGCTTTTTTAATTTAGAGATAGTGTGTTTCCATGCAAGTTGGGGAGAGGGGGAGGGGCTGAGAGAATTTTTTTTTTTGTTAAGAATTTTTAAGTTTATTTTGAAAGAGTGAAAGATCGGGGGAGGGGCAGAGAGAGAGGGAGGGAGGGAGGAGGGAGGTATGGAGCCCGATGTGGGGCTCAGACTCAGGAACCATGAGATCATGACCTCAGCCGAGGTCAAGAGTCAGACAGCTTAACTGACTGGGCCACCCAGGTGCCCCAGGAAAGAGAGAATCTTAAGCAGGCTGCATGCTTAGTGCGGAGCTGGATGCAGGGCTGGATCCCATGATCCTGGGATCATGACCTGAGCCAGAATCAAGAGTTGGACGCTCAACTGACTGAGCCACCCATGTGCCCCTGAACTTTTTTTTTTTTTTAAAGTTTATTTATGTATTTTGAGAGAGAGAGGGAGGGAGAGAATCCCAAGCAGGCTCCAGGCTGTCAGCACAGAGCCAGATGCAGGGCTTGAACTTACTAACCGTGAGATCATGACCTGAGCTGAAACCGAGTCAGATGCTTAACTGACTGAGCCACCCAGGTGCCTTCTTTTATTTTCTTTTATTTTTATTTATTTTTTTAAGTAGCCTCTATGCTCATCACTCATCATGGGGTTTGAACTCATGATGCCAAGATCGAGTTGCATGCGAGACAGGCACCCCTAAAGAATGCACATTTAAAAAAAAGATTTCATTTAATTTGTTTATGTATTTATTTAAAGTTTATTTTTTTAGTAATCTCTATACCCAACCTGGGGCTCAAACTCACAACCCTGAGATCAAGAGTTGCATGCTTTACCAACTAAACCATCCAGGTGCCCCAAGAGTACACATTTTGTTTTTTTAATATTATTTTTGAGAGAGAGAGAGGGAGAGCATGCGTACACGTGTGTGCACATGGGGGAGGGACAGAGAGAGAAGGAGACATAGAATCCAACACAGGGTCCAGACTCTGAGCCGTCAGCACAGAGCCCGACGGCCTCGAACCCTGAACAGCAAGATGATGACATGAGCCAAAGTGGGTGCTTAACCGACTGAGCTATCCAGGCACCCCAAGAATGAACATTTTAATTGGAGACTAACACAAATAATTATGAATTATTAGTACAGTAAGTGCAATCATAGAGATCTGTACTAAGTGCTATGGGAGCACAGGTTCTGTGTGGTGGGGTGAGGGGAAGGTTGGACAAAGCTTCCTAGGGAAAGAGTCAGTTGGGTTTTAAAGGATGAATATAATTTGGCTATCTCAACAAAAAAAGATTGGAGAGGGTAGTGTTTCAAATACAGAGAACAGCTTGCACAAGGGTAGAGAGTATATGAGTATGGACCTGTGGGCCAGTGGTTTAATGTGGCTAGATCATGGGGCATGAGGAAGAAATGGAAGGAAGTGAGGTGAAAGATGAGTTGGAGCCCAGTTGTTGATGGCCTTGGTGAGGGGTCTGAATTTTACTTTGTAAGATAAAATGCCAGGGAGTCATGGGAGAGTTTTGTTTGTTTGTTTGTTTAAGTCATGGGAGAGTTTTGAGTCAGGTAAGGAACAAGTTCAGATCACTGTTTAAGAAAAGTAACACTGTTGGCAGTATGGAAGTTAGATTTTAAAGTGTGAAATTGGCTACGGCGGGGGGTTGCGGGGGGGACTAGTTGGTTATGAGACATTTGTGTGATGATCATTTGAGAGAGATTGAAGATCTCAATTACAGTGGTAATGGTGGAATTGTAGACAGGTTAACGAGCTTTTTAGGAGAATCACCAGGAGGGTCTTATTGACTTTATGTTGAGGAGTGGGTAAGGGGGAAGGAGTTGTCAAAGATGGATTTGAAATTGCTTGCTTGGGCAAGTGGATGGTGATATTATTAACCAAGGTAGGGAATACAGGGGTGAGAGGGTGTTACATTTGAGGGACAATGATTTTGGTATATTAGATTTGAGGTGTCAGGAAAATCTAGGAGCAAATGTCCAATAAGCTTCTGGGTATTTGGGTCTTGAGTTTAGTAGAAAAGTTTAGAATGGAGATGCAGATCTAGAAATCATTAGGGTATAAGTGATAGTTAAAGTCAGCGTAATTACTCTGTGAGTCAGTTCTAGTTGCTTTATTTGTTGTTTATTCACATCATCTGGAGGGATTGGTTTTATAATAATGTGGCACCAAGTACCTTCTCGATAGTAGTTCATGCAGTGCTAAATCTTTTCCTTATTTCCCATTATTTATTTATTTATTGAAAAAAAACTTTAAGGTTATTTATTTATTTTGAAAGAGAGTGAACCAGCAGGGGAGGGGCAGAGAGGGAGGGGGACAGAGGATCGGAAGCAGGCTCTGTGCTGACAGCAGAGAGCCCGATGTGGGGCTCAAACTCAGGAACCATGAGATCATGACCTGAGCTGAAATTGGATACTTAATCGACTGAGCCACCAGGGTGCCCTATTTTTCCATTTTTTAAAAAAGTTTTTATTTAAGTAATCTCTTTGACCAACACAAGGCTCGAGCTCATGACCACGACGAGATCAAGAATTGCATGTTCTACTGACTGAGCCTGCCAAGCTTCCCAGTGAAATTTTCAATAAAGAATCAGTGTGCATGGGTGCCTGGGTGGCTCAGTCTGTTAAGCATCGACTCTTGATTTCCGCTCAAGTCATGAACGTGAGGTCATGGGTTTGAGCCCCATGTCGGGCTCTGCACTAAGTGTGGAGTGTGCTCGAAATTCTCTCCCTCTCCTTCTGCCCCTGTCCTGCTTGTGTGCATGTGCACTCTCTTTCAAAATAAGTAAACATTTTTTTAAAACATTTATTCATTTTTGAAAGATGGAGAGAGACAGAGCATGAGCAGGGGAGGGGCAGAGAGACAGATGGAGACACAGAATCTGATGCAAGCTCCAGGCTCTGAGCTGTCAGCACAGAACCTGATGCGGGGCTCGAACCCATGGACCGCGCGAGATCATGACCTGAGCTGAAGCCGGGCACTTAACCAATTGAGCCACCCAGGTGCCCCATTACAAACATTTTTTGAAAAAAATGAATTGTGTGCATATTAGCTGTACATCTTTGTTTTCCCCTATTCTCAATGGTTTACCAGACTTAGGAAATCTGCCTTTTTAAATTTTTTAAATTATTTTTTTAGTTGTTTTTTTTTTTTTTAAATAGTCTCTATGCTGAACATGGAGCTTGACCTCTTGACCCTGAGACCGAGAGTTGCATGCTCTACTGACTGAGCCAGCCAAGAACCCTGCAACTGCCTTGTCTAACATCAGTTCTATTATAAAGATGGAGGAAAAAAGAATCTATTTCCACTGAATGCCTCTGAAGCCTGAATGGTTATTATGAATTAGAACCTCAGCAGATTTGTTTTGAGGACCACAGGACAATTTTGAACCAGTACCTGGTTAGTTCATAGTTGGGATTAGGAATTCAAGCTAACTGTCTAGTTTTCTGCTACTCCGTAGCTTTTTCACCAGTTATATAAGAACTGAAAACAATGAAATAAATATACCTGATGGTAAGTGAAAAATACACATGCTGTTGTTTTCTGGAAGGACAGTTTGGTATGATTTAGGTGCTTTTTTTATAGTTCATGATTTTGAAATAAAAGCAGAGACATGTTTTATGAAAGGAAGGAATATGCAGAGTATCTGTAGTTGTTGGTTGACTTTAGCTAAACATTTTTAATATTGACATTAAACAGGATGTCTGGCTTTGACAAGAAAATCAAATACTGAGAATCACAGACATCCCTAGGGTCTCACCTTGATTCAAGGCTTAACTCCCCATACTTCTCATTTTCTCCCTTACCTTAGGGATTTTATGTTAAAGAGAAGATTAATTCTGTAGATAGGCTTTCTTTTTACTTTTTTATTATGAAAATTTCAAATATATGCGAGAGTAGACATCAGTATAATGAACCCCTATCACTCCGCTACAGTAATTTTGAACTTGTGCCAATCTTGTGTTATGTTTCCCCATCTACTAACCCACCTAAGGTATTTTTAAAGAAATCTCAGATTCATAAGTTAATAAATATTTCCATATATATCTCTAAAAGATAACTAAAAGAAAAATCCCACAAAATTAACAAGCATTTCTTGAAAAAAATTTTTAGTTATATATATATTTATTTGGATGGGGCTAAAGATTTTAAAGATTTTAGGGGTACCTGGGTATCTCAGTTGGTTGGGCATCTGACTTCGGCTCAGGTCATGATCTCATGGCTCCTGGATTCAAGCCCCCTTTGTGCTGACATCTCAGAGCCTGGAGCCTTCTTCAGATTCTGTGTCTCCCTCTCTCTTTACCCCTCTCCTGCTCACAGTGTCTGTCTCTCTCTCAAAAATACATTGAAAAAACATTGAAAAAAAACAAAACATTGAAAAAAAGGTGGGGGTGCCTTGGTGGCTCAATTGGTTGAGCGTCCAACTTTGGCTCAAGTTGTGATCTCATTCATAGTTTGTGGGTTCAAGCCCTGCATCTGGTTCTGTACTGACAGCTCAGAGCCTGAACCCTGCTTTGGATTCTGTGTCTCCCTCTCTGTCTGCCCCTCCCCCACTCATGCTTTGTCTCTCAGAAGTAAATAAATGTTAAAAAAAACAAGAAAGAAAAAGAAAAGCAAAGGGACCAACATAACCAAAATTATTTTGAAAAAGGACAACAAAGTTGGAAGACTCCCACTACCTGATTTCAAGACTTACTGAAGAGCTATGGTAATCAAGACAGTGTGGTATTGGCGAAAGGATAGTTTGACAGATCAATGAACAGAATAGAAAGTCCAGAAATAGACCCACAGTATTAAATAAAGCCATTTGATTTTTGATAGAGGTACAAAGGCAAGTCAAAGGAGAAAAGATAGTCTTCTCAACGAGTTGTTGAAACAACTGGATATCTAAAGTAAAAGAAAGAAAAAATGTGCCTCAAACTATGCTTCATACCATTTGTAAAAATTAACTCAAAATCGATCATAGACCTAAATATAAAATGGAAAACTATAAAATACTTGGAATATTTTATACAGGAGAAAATCTTTGTTACCTTGAATTAGGTAAAGAGTTTTTAGATACAACACCAAAAACAAGATCCAAAAAAATTTTTCTTGATGAATTGGGCTTCATCAAAATTGAAAACTTTTACTCTGCAAAAGATACTTAAGTGAATGAAGAGAAGACACAGACGGGGCACCTGGCTCAGTTGGTAGAGATGTGACTCTTGATCCCAGGGTTGTGAGTTTGAGCCCCATGTTGGGCATGGAGTCAACTTAAAAAAGACAAGACACAGAGTGGGAGAAAATATTTGCAAATTGTGTATCAGACATACATAAACCTGTATCTAGAATGTATAAAGAGTTCAGAACTCATCAAGAAGCAAACAGCACCACAAAAAAATGAGTGAAAGATTTGAGTGACTTCACTGGAGCAGATAGATTGATGGCAAGTAAGTGTGTGAAAATCTCAACATCTCAGTCATTAGAGAAATGCAAATTAAAAATAATGAGATATGCCATTAGAATGGCTAAAAAAACAACAAAAGAAAACTGATTAGATTATGGGCTGGCAGGGACGTGGAACAACTAGAACTTAAGGAAACACTGTGGTAGTTTCTTACTAAGTAAAACAAACATTTAACATGTGACCCAAGTATTTACCCAGTGGAGTGACAACCTAGGACATAAAAACCTGTATGTGAATATTTATAGCAGATTTATTTATTTATTTATTTATTTATTTGTAAATGTATCTTTTTTTAAATATGCGTATTTTATTTTATTTTTTTAATTTTTTTTTAACATTTTTTATTTATTTTTGAGACAGGGAGAGACAGAGCATGAACAGGGCAGGGTCAGAGAGAGGGAGACACAGAATCCGAAATAGGCTCCAGGCTCTGAGCTATCAGCACAGAGCCCGACGCGGGGTTCGAACTCATGGACCGCGAGATCATGACCTGAGCCAAACTCAGCTGCTTAACTGACTGAGCCACCCAGGTGGCCCTATAAATGTATCTTTTAAAAAATATTTATTTTTGAGAGGGGGGAGAGAGAGACAGAATCTGAAGCAGGTTCCAGGCTTGGAGCTGTCAGCATAGATCCTGATATGGGGCTCGAACCCATGAACTGTGGAGATATGACCCGAGCCAAAGTCGGATGCTCAACCCACTGAACCTCCCAGGTGCTCCCATATTTATAGCAGCTTTTTATTTGTACTCAACTGAAAACTAGAAACAACCTGAATGTCCTTCATCTTTGGTATGGATTAACCAACTGTAATATATTCATATAGTGGAATACTACTCAGCAATAGAAAGGAACTATTTATATATGTAATAACATAAATGAATCTCATATGCATTATGGTAAGTGAAAGAAGCTAAACTGAAAAGGCTACTCACTATTTGATTGAATTTATATGATAGTCTAGAAAACTTAAAACTATAGGGACAGTGGAGAGCAGATTGATGATTGTCTTGCTCTAGGGGTAGGGGAATGTTTTACTACAAAGCAGTAGAATGAGGAAATTTCTGGAGGGTAATGGAACTATTTATTCTGTACCTTGATTGTGGTTACACGTCTGTATGTTTATGAGGACTTTTAGAACTGAGCACTAAAAAATAAATTTTACTGTGTAAAAATAAAAGAACAGTCTGAGGGCCCCTGGGTGGCTTAGTGGGTTGAGGGTCTGACTCTTGATCTCAGTTCAAGCCCCGCATTGGACTCCATGCTTGGTGTGAAGCCTACCTTAAAAAAAAAAAAAAAGTCTGGGGGTGGAAGAGGGAGACTTTAAAGAAGAATTCCAAAAATGTAATTTCCTAAATATATTTGAATTTTAACTTAATTTTCTTTCTTTTTTGAATATATTTTAAGTAACATAAAAGGTACACAGTATGGGAATGTCTGGCCGGCTCAGTCAGTAGTGCATGGGACTTTTGGGGTTGTTGGGTGTAGAGTTTACTTTAAAAAAAAAAAAAAAAAAGATACATGGTGAAAAGTGTCTGAGTGACAATTTAAGATCCTTTAGAATTTATTTTAATTTGTAATGCAGTTGTGTACTCTAATTCTTTTTTTTTTTTTAATTTTTTTTAAACGTTTTTTATTTATTTTTGAGACAGAGACAGAGCATGAACGGGGGAGGGTCAGAGAGAGGGAGACACAGAATCCGAAACAGGCTCCAGGCTCTGAGCTGTCAGCACAGAGCCTGACGCGGGGCTCGAACTCACGGACCGCGAGATCATGACCTGAGCTGAAGTCGGCCGCTCAACTGACTGAGCCACCCAGGCGCCCCTCTAATTCTTTTTTTTAATTTGTTTAATTTTAATTTACATCCAAGTTGGTTAGTATACAGTACACAAAAATGTTTTGAGTAGATTCCAGTGATTCATCCCCTACGTATAATACCCAGTGCTCATCCCAACAAGTATCTTCCTTAATGCCCCTTATCCATTTAGTCCATCCCCACACCCCCTCCAGCAACCCTCAGTTTGTTCTCTGTATTTAAGAGTCTCTTATGTTTTGTCCCCCTCCCTGTTTTTATATTCTTTTTGCTTTCCTTCCCATATGGTCATCTGTTTTGTCTCTTATGTTTTGTCCCCCTCCCTGTTTTTATATTCTTTTTGCTTTCCTTCCCATATGGTCATCTGTTTTGTATCTTAAATTCCTCATATGACTGAAGTCATATATTTGTCTTTTTTTTTTTTTTTAATGTTTATTTATTTTTGAGACAGAGAGAGATAGAGCATGAACAGGGAAGGGTCAGAGAGAGAGGGAGACAGAATCTGAAACAGGCTGCAGAGCTGCAGGCTCTGAGCTGTCAGCACAGAGCCTGATGTGGGGCTCGAACTCACAGACCATGAGATCATGACCTGAGCCAAAGTCGGACGCTTAACCGACTGAGCCACCCAGGCGTGCCCCTGTTTGTCTTTCTCTGACTGACTGACTTCGCTTAGCATAATACCCTCTAGTTCCATCCACATTGTTGCAATGTGTACTCTAATTCTTAAGACTTCAAGAATATTTTGCTGTTTATTTTCTACTTTAAGTTTGCTTATTCTCAAGCATAATGCTACTAGCTTTCCTTCCCTACTCTCTTTCTATCCTAGGACACTGCTGTGTTATCAGTATGTTTTCCACTTCAGTGCATGAAAAAGTATAGGGAGAGATTTATGAAGTTAATGGGGGTATATATGAATATTATCCAAAGTCTAGCCAAGCTATTCTCCCAGGGATTACTTAATGAACTGAATGAAGCTTGGACACTCGGAATATTGTGGCAGGACACACCCTTCAAATTCTTAGAAGTATTACAACTTCCAGGTTAGTGTGGATTTTTAGATTTTGTAAGACACAGAAAAACTTGGCTGTGATTTTTGGTCAGCTGGACCAGGTCCAATATTGATTAACAGCGTTCCTCCTCTGCTTGCATCCTTCCTCTTCCCTCTGCTATTGCTTTCTTGTGAGAGGCAATTTGAACTATTTGCTAGTGTTTCTGGATCGTCTCTGCTCTTTCTTTCCACAACTACTCTGATTTTCCATCAGATCTCAAATTTCCAAGTAAGAACTTTTATTTAGATAAAGTAAGATCAGGGGCGCCTGGGTGGCTCAGTCAGTTAAGCGTCAGCTCAGGTCATGATCTCATTCATGGTTCGTGAGTTTGAGCCCTGTGTTGGGCTCTGCTGACAGCTCAGAGCCTGGAGCCTGCTTCAGATTCTGTGTCTCCCTCTCTCTCTACCCCTAACCCATTCGTACTCTGTCTCTCTCAAAAATAAATAAACTTAAAAAAATGTTTTTAGATAAAGTAAGATCATTGTTCTTAGTAGGGGGTTGTGTGGGTGACTGGTTAGGCTCCCGTGTCTCACTGGAATATTTATTTGCCTGCTCTTTGTAAATTGTTAACCCAGCTGATCTCTAGTCCTTCAATGTTATTCTCTCCCCCACCTTTCTCTCAAAGGCTATCAAGTGGAAGTTATCTTCATTTTTTTCCACACCTGCAGACTTTACTGTATTCATCTGTTGGCCTTTCCTTTCTTCTCCATATTGTTAATCCCTCTGCGACCTTGTTATATCACTGTTTTTATGTTCGTATTTATTTCTTTTCCCCAATTCTTTGTCCCCACCCTACCCCCAGTTACTGCTCAGTTTCTCTACTATTCCTAAAAGTAGTCTTTCTCCTGCTCTCTTTACTTTCTCATAGCCTATTTATTCCTCAAGCATGTAATTTGATTTTGTCCCCAACACTCCACTGAAATTGCTCAGTGACCTAATTGTGAAACCCAGATGATGCTTTTCAGTCCTTGATTTATTTTGCCTTCTGCTTTTATTAATTTTTTTTTAATTTTTAATTTTTTAATTAAAAATTTTTAAATGTTTATTTATTTTTGAAGGAGAGGGAGAGAGAGAATGACTGAGGGAGGGGCAGAGAGAGAGGGAGACAAGAATCTGAAGCAGGCCCCAGGCTCTGAGCTGTCAGCATAGAGCCCAGTGTGGGGCTCGAACCCACAAACTGTGAGATCATGACCTGAGCCAAAATCAAGAGTCGGATGCTTAACCGCTTGGGTGCCACCCAGGCACCCCTAATTTTTCAGTTTTTGCTTCTCTGCTTCTTTAAACTGTCCATGCTTGGTTTTTCTTTTCTATTTCTTTTTAGTCTCCCTTTCTTCTATCTAGTCCTTAAGTGTTAATGTTGCTGACAATTCTGTTCTTAGCCACCCTCTTCTTGTTTTATTTTTCACAGGTAATGTAATTCATATCTCTATATTTAACTCAAATCTCTGTCTCCTGGGATCCAGACCTATATTTCCAGAATCCACCTGGACATCTTATGGGCATCTTGGAATTCATTATTTTTGCCACAAAATCTAAACCTTCTAGATTCCCTGACAGGTTGAATGCTATTAATAGCCATACAGTTGCTAAATCAAAAATATTGGATTTGACCTTGCTCCTTTCTTCTCCCTTACCACTCATATCTGCCTGATCCCTAGATTTGATTTTAGCGTTGAAGATCTCCTAAATCTGCCTCTTTCTTTCCAACCATATTGCCAAAGTCATAGATTAGACCATTTTTATTTCTCTCTCTCTTTTTTTAATTTTGTTGATGTTTTATTTATTTTTGAGAGAGCGAGAGACAGAGTGTGAGCAGGGGAGGGGCAGAGAGAGGGAGACAGAGAATCCCAAGTAGGCTCCGCACTTTCAGAGCAGAGCCCAATGTGGGACTCCGACTCATGAAACTGTGAGATCATGGCCTGAGATGAAACCAAGAGTTGGAAGCTCAACCGACTGAGACACCCAGGTGCCCTGACCATTTTTATTTCTTACTTGGTCAGTTGCAATAACCTCCTAACTGGTCTTCATGCCTCAAGTCTTACTACCCCTTCGGTTGATCCACCACATTGGTACAAGAGCAATCTTCCTAAATTGGAAGACTACTTATGCTCTTTCCCTTTAGGATTCTTTATCATTCACAGCACACTTAACACATAGATGATTGGTTCCATCTTCCTTCCTCCTTTCCTCATTACATTTTTGCTCAAGCTATTTTCTTTTCTTCCATGGACGTTTCTTCCAAAACAAGCAAACATAACCAATAATGTGGTGAATCTCCTAATTAATCTTTAGGATTTAGCTCATAGCTCATTTCTTCTGTGAGGTCTTCCTAGTTCTCAAGGCAGAATTAACCACTCCTGCTGCTGGGCTACTGTAACATTTTATTATACTGCTAGCATTACATTTATTATTTAAGTGTTGTTTTGTTTCTTCAACTGGATTGTGAGCTCTTTGTGGGTAAGGGTAACTAAGCCTGCCAAATTTTTTGAGTTTCTAGTATGTGTAGAGCACTAGTAATACACTGCTAATCAAGATGGACAGTCTGTCCTCTTATGGAGCTTGTATTCTAGGGAGGGTAAACAGACAACAGACAACTTTTTAAAACCCAGTTATGATAAATACGATGCAGAGAATTAAAATAGACTGATGTGTTAGAGAGTGAATGGGCAGCTACTTTAGGTTAGAATAGGGAATACCTTTCAGAGTATGGCAGTTAAGATCTAGGAGAATTCAGAGATTACCAGATCAAACATTCCAGTGTAGAACTAAAGAGGAATGAACTTCATATCTTGGAAGAACAGAAATAAGGCTAATGTGACTTGAATGTGGTGAGAGGGAGAGTGGTGCCAGAAGAAGGCAGAGACCAGATGACACTGAGGTTTGAAAGCTAGGGTAATGTGTTTCCTTCAGAGGTTTTTAAGCGGGCATATGATGTGAATTGATTTGTAATTAGAATGTTCTGCTTTCTGTGTGGAAATGGATTCATTGTAGGGAGATCGTGAGTAGAGGCAAGGAGACTAGTAACAAGGCTTGCACTAATTTAGATGAGAATTGGTGGTGACTTGGATTGGAGTGATGGTAGAAGAGCTGTAGAGAAGTAGATTTGGAATTTCTTTTGGAAATGAAGTCATCGGGACTTGCTCAGGGATTGGCAGCAGCCAGGGGGAGTGAGGCAAAGAGGAATCATGCCTAACTTATGCATTATTGGCTGTGGAAACTAGGTAGGTGATAATATTTATTGAGATGGGTAAGATTCTGGTGGAAGGATTTTGCTTTGGTCATATCAAGTTTGAGGTGCTTGTTAGATAGCCAACTGGAGCTATAAGATAGAAAAGCCTGGAATTCCTGGGAGAAATCTGGGCTGGCATTGAAGACTTGAAATCAACATGTAGGTAGAGTTTGAAGTCATGAAATTCAATCAGGAGGTCACCTAGGAATGGATTGTGGCTAGAAAAGAGGTATGAAGGAGAAGGAGCAGCCAGTGAGGTAGGAGGAAAACCAGTGATGCTATGGAAGCCAAGTAAAAAATATGTTTCAAGGATGGAGTGGACCACTGTATTGATTATTGTCTCAGAAAAGAACAGAGAAGTACGCGTGGGGTTTGGCAACCTAGTGGTTATTGGTGACCTTGACTAGAACCACTCATTGGAGTGATGGAGATAGAAGTCTGATTGTAGTGGATTAAGAAGAAAAATAAGATGAAGAAGCATTTGATCCTTTTTTTGTTTTCGTATGATGACATAGAGGTTTTGGGAACCAATTTCTGGAAACTCCTTGTGTCATTGTTATTAAATCCTTACTTATTTATATTCAAATGTGGTTGTGTATTTTTGGTGAAGTGTTATAACAATAATTTAATGTTTTTGTACCCTCATTTTAGGTGGGTTTCTGTGTTCTAAGAACCTACTAAAACTAGGACTATGAGCAATACAGATACACTGGTTGAGTGAATGATACTGTTTATAAGAATTAGCTTCCTGGTTTTGGAAAAGCAGACTGGCTTGACCTTGGCCTTATAATACATCAGTTTTTTCAGCTCTCAAATGAGGATAACAGGACCAGTTTAGCTCACGGGTGGTTGTGAGGCATGACTACTAATGAAAATATTGTAAAACACTTCTGCAAGTTAAAGTGTGATATAGATGCTAAATAATAGTTCTTTATTGGGATGTTGTGAAAATTAGCAACATGCTGTCTGTTAGAGGCCATAAGTTCCTTTTGAGAAAGGTGATATATTTTTATAAATACTATTTGAAGAAAAAATAGTTCCAGATTTGGGAAAAGATACTGCTACCCTAATTCTGGAGTGTAACAATTATGGAACCATAATGAAACAAATTTTAGTTAGAGAATATTTCCAAAAAATTTATTATATCACTTCAGAGGATTTGTATCACAAGATTTTTTTTTACCATTCTTGGCTTTGTGGTTCAAATGAGGGTATGACTGCCAGCCTATGGGATTATTTAAAAAAAAAGTTTTTTTAATGTTTATTTATTTTTGAGAGGTGGGGGAGGGGCAAAGGGAGAAGGAGACACAGAATCTGAAGCAGGCTCCAGGTTCTGAGCTGTCAGCACAGAGGCCAATGCGGAGCTCGAACCCACGAACTGCGAGATCATGACCTGAGCTGAGGTTGGACCCTCAATCGACCCAGCCACCCAGGTGCCCCTAGCCTATGGCAGTTATAATGCTGAATATTTAAAGGACCAGTAGGGGTGATTTATTATCTGTATTTAAAGCATCATAGCCAATTAGTAGAACCACTCACAAAAAAGCACTGAAAATGCACTTTAATTTATTTTAGATGACACCATATAGCCACTTTGATGAAAGCTTAGGTGATGGTTGCAGTTAGGCTTGGAGGAGGGACATGGTGCCATTTCAGCCAAAGCTAGCACTCCTTGTTCCACACCTGAGGTTAAATATAGAATCTGTGGCATCATTACCTATAATGCACTTAGAAAATGCTTGAAATTTGAATCGGATGAACTAAATTTTTCTCAGCCTCTAAACTGGCATTAACAATAGAAGAAACTTGGGATGTGGGTCTTTTATGTCTGAAACCGATAAGGGAAAACTGAAATGGTTAAGCAATAACGTGCTGACGTGCTTAGAACTTTACCCTGCTGACAGCTCAGTTGGGATCTTGTGTATTGTTTTTTCAGTAGGGACCTGTGTATTGCTTATTTTAGAACAAAGCGACATGAAGTTCTTAGCTTTACATAGGTTGGAATTGAATCCTTTTTTTCTGGAATTTGAGTTCTCCCACAGTTCTTTCCCTCTTTGTATCAAGGACAAGCAAAAGGCTTAGCTTTCTTTTCCTCTTTGATGGGAAGACTTTTGTCCCATCCAGGCATTATTTGCTTTTCTTTCGCATTTGGTGACTGGAAAGGGGGTCCCAGAATGGCCTGCTTCTACAGCAAGGCAGTTGAGTAAGCTTACTTTGTTAGAGATGCTTTACCTCTGTGGTTATATTTAGACTTTCTTTTATTTACTTCTATGATCTCCCTTGTTCATTGTAGGCTTGGGGATTGGCTTCAGCTGTTTTATGTTCACAGGTAAAGGTTCATCTTTCATTCTTATTTTAGTTCCTTTAGTTCGCAGTTTACCTGTATCCATTTTTTTAATAGTTTCCTTCCCAGAGTAGATGTTTCACAAAGCTTCTATTCTAAATATTTTTAGGTATGTATTACTTAGCTAGGCACCCTTATCTCCCCAACTCCCCCAGCTTATTTGGGCTATAATTGACAAATAAAATTGTAAGACATTTAAAGTGTACAGTGTGATTTAGAAAAAAAAAATTTTTAACGTTTTGAGAGAGAGAGAGAGAGAGAGAGCAGGCATGAGCCGGGGAGGGGCAGAGAGAGGGAGAGAGAGACAGAGAGACAGAGAATCTCAAGCAGGCTTCACACCGTCAGCACAGAGCCCAGTGTGGGACTTGATTTCCCAAACCTGAGCTGAAATCAAGAGTTACACACTTAACTGACTGAGCCCCTGTACAGTGTGATTTTAAATATCATTATCTTTTGTTTTGTTTTTTTTTCATTCTGAGTAGCCAAGGTTTTCTCTGAGGCTTGCAGTTGGCAGTACTATTAAGCCAAAATACCCTTAGGATTGTATGGAGAAGCACTTTCTTTTCTTTTTCTTTCTTTGGTGAAAGAAGGTGGTTTTATTAAATCGCCCATATGGGACCCAGGGGCAAAAAGAGCTGCCTGTATGGAAAAGTCACTTTCTATTGCTTTTTTTTTTTTTTTTTTAATGTTTATTTATTTATTTTGAGAGAGAGCGAGCACAAGCAGAGAAGGGGGAGAGGGGGAGAGGGGGAGAGGGGGAGAGGGAGAGGGAGAGAGAGAGAGAGAGAGAGAGAGAGAGAGAGAATCCTGATCAGGCTCCACGCTGCCAGCACAGAACCCAATGTGGGGCTCAAACTTCTGAATCATGAGATTGTGACCTGAGCCGAGACCAAGAGTTAGACGCTTAATGAACTGAGCCACCCAGGTGCCCCTCTACTGGTTTTTAACAATATAGAATTATATATAATATTTGACCTTACATATTTCTTCTGTGACTACCAGTTCATGCCCTTTGAAAATGTACCCTTTGGGAAAAAAGAAGAAAGAAAAAGAAAAGAAAATTTCCCCTTTGGTTGTCTTTTTCATATTGAATTGTAAAAATTCTTTGTATTTTGTGGCCATCAACTCTTTTCCATAAATGTTGGAAATTATTCTTTAAGGCTATGACTAAGAAGTGAGAAAGCAGACTATTGCATCAAATGCTTATCCAAGATGGTATTTGGTTAAAATGTTTGCCTTGGTTATTTGAGCAATAGTAAGCTTCTTTTGTCTCTCTCCTTCCAAAGATGCATAGAAAAGCTCCTTCTGTCTGAAGTAAAGTGTTGGCTCTGTGTTGGTTATAATTTGCTTTTTCTGGCTGGCAAAGCCTTCTTTTTGTTTTCTGTCTTCTGACAGATTATAGGATTGTGGGGAAACAGCGTCCAGGGCTTTTTCAGGAACTGTGCCATTTCATCTACAGGAGAAGCCATTGGCTTTGGCACTAGAAGAGAATCGGCTCTGCATTTAAAGATGCCAAATCATGCTTGATTCACAAGTTTGCCGCCTCATTTTGTGTATGTGTGTGAAACTTTTTCAAGATGCTGGCTTTTACTTTTTCTACCATGTGCCACCCTTTGAATATGAGAAATTTACCCTCAGTATGAGAAGTTAACAACTTGTTCCTTGTCTCCAACTCCCCAACCCCAACACAAACAATCCAGACATCCCAAACCATAGCAAAGGATGCAATAGTTATTTTAGGATTAGGGAAAAATACACCACACAAATGTTTCCATTCCATTCCATGGTGACTTTGAGTTCAAGTGTTAGTCTTTCCTGTGTAGGCTTGAATTATTTAGGTGTGGAAATGATTTGCTAAGCAAGATGTCTCTTTACAAAGGCATCAGTGAAAGCTAATTGTCAGAGAATTCTATTTCCTGACTCTGGGAAACTTAATTTGTGTAAGACAGAGCACATTTAGGAAACCTCTATTTTTTATCCTTGACACACTTTTCAGGGAGCTGTATAATTTATCATGATTTCAGATGAGAATTTTTATTATGTAAGCAGTCTTTTTTTTTTTTTTTTTTTTTTAATGATTATTTTTGAGAGACAGCATGAGTGGGGAAGGGGCAGAGAGAGGGAGACAGAAGATCCAAAGTAGGCTCCGTGCTGACAGCAGAGAGCCTGATGCTGGGCTCCAACTCACGAACCCGCAAGAACATGGCCTGAGTTGAAGTCAGACGCCTAATCTGCTGAACCACCCAGACACTCCTATTAAGTAAGCAGTCTTAACTCCAGTTGTATCTGTTATCTTCATGTTTGTTTGTTTTAAGTAGGTTCCACACCCACATGGAGCCTGTTGAGGGGCTTGAACTCATGACCCTGAGGTGAAGACCTGAGCTGAGATCAAGAGTTAGACACTTAACTGACCAAGTCACCCAGGAGCCCCAACTTTCATGTTTTTAAAACTGTGTATAATAGGGGTGCATGGCTGACTCAGTTGGAAGAACATGTGATTCTTGATCTCAGGGTTGTGAGTTTGAACCCCATGTTGGTTGTAGAGCTTACTTAAATAAACTTTTTATAAAAATTTTAAAAACTGTGTATAATAGGTTTTGAAACCTAGTCAGTTCGATATTTTAGCAAATCTTCCACACATGTTAACACTTCATGCCTCTCGTTTCTATAGATAATTGTTTAAAGTAACTTGTAGTTATATGTTATTTCCATTTAGATTAAGATGGGGAAGATAAATAGGGGAATAAGCCAGTTTGGATATGCTGGTTTGTCTAGTGTGAATTATTATATGGACATGGTTTTTTTTAGTCCCTCTGCCAGAAATGCTTCCCCTTCTGTCCTTCCCAAAACCCACAGTCTTGTAAAAAAGTTGAGGTTTGGCTCTTTCTTGTAGTTTGCTTTTTTTTTTCTTTTTTTTTTAACTGTTGTGTTTTCCCTCACTGGACTAAGCACCTTAAAGACAGGGACTGTAGCTTATTCAGTTTTGATATGAGTGAATGAATGAATGAATCCAAAGATACAGTGAATGGATTTTAAACTTCCCTCTAGTGTCCGAAAGAGAAAATACAGCCAGCTTAAAAAAAAAATACTTTGCTACATTGACATAATAAAGGCATCCTCATTTTTTTTTTTAAACTTTCACACTTGTTCTTTTTCAGACCTGCTGTTCTCTTTAAGACTGGTGGATAATAAGGGTTTTGTTTTTGTTTTTTGTTTTTGAATCAAAGTCTGTTGTGTCACATGGGTGTTTGAATTCTATAAAATGTCTCATAGCAGGTCTTTATGGTGAAAATGTGCTTTTAGTAGTTTCAGCTTCTGGGCACCTAGGTGGCTTAGTCAGTTAAGAGTCTGACTCTTGATTTCAGCTCGGGTCATGATCTCAGGGTTCTAAGATTAAGCTCCACTTTGGACTCCGCTGGGTGTGGAGCCTACTTAAGATTCTCTCTCTCTTTCTACCTCCCTCCCTCCCTCCCTCCCTCCCTCCCTCCCTCCCTCTCTCCGTCCCCCTCTCTGCCTTTCCCCCTCCCCTGCTCAAGCTCTCTCTCTCAAAAATAAACAAAAAAAAAAGTTTCAGCTTATGTTCAGGATAGATCGTTTTTATTGTTTTGTCCTTGTTATTCAGTTCTGAGTTGTATATATATGTATATGTATTTTAATGTTTATTTTTTGAGAGAGAGAGAAAGAGACAGAGTGTGAACCAGGGAGGGCAGAGAAGGAGACACAGAATCCAAAGTGAGTTCCAGTCTCTGAGCTGTTTGCACAGAGCCTGACCCGGGGCTCAAACCCATGAACCATGAGATCATAACCTGAGTTGAAGTCGGCGCTTGATCAACTGAACCACCCACGTGCCCCTCAGTATAGTTATCGTGATTGGAATAAATTGTCAAAGGCACCTTTGACACTTTTCAGTTTTGTTTTGTTTGTTGGTGTTTGTTTTTTTGTTTTTTGGTGTGTGTTTGTTATAAATGTCATTTGGGAAATATGCCAGAGTACTTAAGAAATACTGAAGTGTGATCATACTGGATGGATATTAGTTACTTGAACTAGTTTTCAGTCTAGCTTATTGATCTTTTCTTTCTGTTTTTAAGAGCCAGTGTGGTTTTGTTTCAGCATCTTTTACTGATTATAAAAGTTAGACATGCTCCGCATAAAACGTTTAAAAACTATAGAAAATGTTAGTTCCACTACTCAGCTAATCTATTAAAATTACAAAATTAATGCATGTTGCTTACTTTTTGAAAGATCCAGTGAAACAAATATTTAAAAAGTTCTTTGTGGGGGTGGGCACGTGGGTGGCTCAGTCAGTTGGGCATCCAACTTCGGCTCAGGTCATGATCTCACAGCTCGTGGGTTTGAGCCCCACATTGGGCTCTGTGCTGACAGCTCAGAGCCTGGAGTCTGCTTTGGATTCGATGTCTCCCTCTTTCTCTGCCCCTCCCCTGTTCATGCGCTCGCTCTCTCTCTCTCTCTCTCTCTCAAAAATAAACATTAAAAAATTTTTAAAAACAAAAATAAATTTAAAAAGTTCTCTGGGGGCGCCTGGGTGACTCAGTCGGATAAACATCCGACTTCGGCTCAGGTCATAATCTTGCGGTTCGTGAGTTTGAGCCCTGTGTCCGGCTCTGTGGGGCTCTGTGCTGACAGCTTGGAGCCTGGAGCCTGCTTCAGATTCTGTGCCTCCTTCTTTCTCTGCTCTTCCCCCATTCATGCTCTATCCCTCTCTCTCTCAAAAATAAATAAAAACATTTTTTAAAAAATTAAAAAAAAATTTCTGTCCTTTGTTCCCTCTTATTTTTCTAATCTTCCTCTTAGTGATAACCACAATTGACAGATTGGTATATATTATATGTTCCAATATTTTCTTGGACCTACAGACATATATAATACTACTATGTGCTTAAAAATAGATGTGATTATTTTATAATCTGAAACTTGATATTTTAAAACTTCATTGAGACAAAATATATACAGTATAGAAAAGTGCATATAAGTGTACAACTCAGTGAATTTTCACAAACATTACCGGGGTGCCTGGGTGGCTCAGTCGGGTGGGAGTCTGACTTCGGCTCAGGTCATGATCTCACAGTTCGTGGGTTCAAGCCCCACATTGGGCTCTGTGCTGACAGCTCAGAGCCTGGAGCTTGCTTTGAATTCTGTGTCTCTCTCTCTCTCTACCCCTCCCCTGCTCACACTCTGTCTGTCTCTCTCTCAAAAAAAAACAACAACACATTAAAAAAAAAAAAATTAAACATTACCTATGTAACTAGTTCCCAGATCAAGAAACACTACCAGCCCTTTTGAAGCCCCTCCGATCAGTTTGTCCATGATACTGGATAAGTAAGTAGTTAGTAGTGGCAGAGTTAGAACTTGATTGTTGTATCTTGAAGATGAATGAAGAGTATTATTAATGGTTTCAACTTTGGTGGCTTTTTTGAGAACTTGGGTGGTTTAAGTGATTTGGGTTATTCTTTTGCTATAAAGTTTACTGGTCTAAATATTTATTGAGGACTTTGCTATGTGTGCCTTACTGTGCATAATTGGGAAGGGAGACAAAGGCAAATGTAATACAAGTTCTGAGTTACAGTCTAAAGTAGGAAGACAAATCACATATTAGATAACAGAATAAGTATTCTATTGGGGTGCCTGGGTGGCTCAGTTGGTTGAGATTCCAGCTTCGGCTCAGGTCATGATCTTACGGTTTGTGAGTTCGAGCCCCAAGTCGGGCTCTGTGTTGACAGCTCAGAGCCTGGAGCCTGCTTTGGATTCTGTGTCTCCCTCTCTGTCCCTCCCCTGCTTGCTCGCACGCGCGCGCTCTCCCTCTCTCTCAAAAGTAAACATTAAAAAAATTTTTTTTAGGTATTAAATTGTGTAATAGTGATTCAGGAAAGGAATCATTGCTGACAGCATCAAAGAAGGCTCTACAAGGAAGGTGGAATTTGAACTTGAAGAATGGGTAGGATTTGAATGGCATGGTTATAACAGCACAAGTCATGTCATGAAAATAGAAATGGATGAACATGATAGACAGTGAGCAAACAGATTAGTTTGTCTGGTGTGGGGAAACATGCTAGGGAAAGGTGGGAAGTAAGTTTGATAGTGTAAGATAGGGCCAGATTATGGAACATGTAACAGCTATAGAGTGGAAATTTAGCTGGATGACATAGGTACCAGAGAGCCACATATAGCTTAGTGCATAGGAGTATTAGATTTGGAGCCAAAATGACTCAAATTCTTTTTTTCCCCCCAAATTCTAATACTGACTCTTCCATTTACCAGCCATATGATTTAGAGAAGATCTTCAACCTCTCTGCACCTCAGTTTCTTTATCTATAAAAATGGGGAAATTTTCATAGGCTTATTATGACAAAATAATAAATATAAATATATAGTTCTTGCCACAGGGCCTTGGCCCTAGTAAATGTGCAATAAATGTAACTTTCTGTGTTTTAAAAATTTTTTTTTAATGTTTATTCATTTTTGAGAGACAGAGAAAGACAGGGTGTGAGTGGGGGCAGGGCACAGAGAGAGGGAGACACAGAATCCGAAGCAGGCTCCAGGCTCTGAGCTGTCAGCACAGGGCTTGAACCCACAAACTGCAAGATCATGACCTGAGCTGAAGTCAGACTCTTAAACCAACTGAGCCACCCAGGCACCCCAATGTTTGTTTATTTTTAGGGGAGAGAGAGAGAGAGCACGCGCACGTGCCAAGGTGGGGGGAGGGGCAGAAAGAGAGGAAGACACAGGATTTGAAGCAGGCTCCAGGCTCTAAGCTGTCAGCACAGAGCCTGATGCGGGGCTCGATCCCAAGATCCGTGAGATCATGACCTGAGCTAAAGTCAGACACTTAACCGACTGAGCTACCATGGTGCTCCTAACTTTGTGTTTTTAAAAAAAAAAAAAATTTTTTTTTTAACGTTTATTTATTTTTGAGACAGAGAGAGACAGAGCATGAACGGGGGAGGGTCAGAGAGAGGGAGACACAGAATCTGAAACAGGCTCCAGGCTCTGAGCTGTCAGCACAGAGCCCGACGCGGGGCTTGAACTCACGGACTGCGAGATCATGACCTGAGCCGAAGTCGGCCGCTTAACCGACTGAGCCACCCAGGCGCCCCAAACTTTGTGTTTTTTAAGAACAAATACTTGAAAGCAATGGTATGCAGAATGAGGAAGACTAGAAAGAAATTATAGTTACCGCACAGACATGTTAAGGGTCTCTGTTAGGGTTATGGTAGTAAGATAGAGTACATTTGAGGGTCGTGAAAAGAAATTGGACTTGAATTCTTTAGAAGAAAATGTTTTGGGCTTCCCCAGTGATCTTTTATTAAATAGTTGTAATTCTTCTGTGGACTGTATAGATACTTGGGCAAGGTGAATTTGACTTTTTAATTTAGTTAAGGTATTTGAAACTCCCTAAGAGTTCCACGTTTATATTATAGAAGAGGATATCAGAAATTTTATCGGAATTATCCAC
Source organism: Panthera pardus (assembly GCF_024362965.1). Classification (NCBI taxonomy): domain Eukaryota; kingdom Metazoa; phylum Chordata; class Mammalia; order Carnivora; family Felidae; genus Panthera; species Panthera pardus. Next base: position 58,094,507 of record NW_026526876.1, read on the forward strand.
TTTCCAAGAACATTTGTGATAATAGTGGTGAGACTGGTATGTTTGGTTCCTTGTTTTTGATGTCTTGGCAAATTAATTGGTACATGTGTGTTCTCGGAACAATGTAAATTTTAGTTTCTAGTTTAGTCCTTAAAGAGAAAAAATTTTCCTTTATCGAGAAGGCTAGAATCTGAAGGAAGGTACTGACACAGAAGTTTCCCTTAGACATCAAGATTACCTTTATGGTTAGCTACTTTGAGCAGTAGTTTCTTATTCTTTAGTTATTTTAATATGGAAAATGCCAGGGAATTGCTAAATGATATGAATTAGAGAGCTCGTGAATTTTTGGTTTAAGTCAGGAGATGATAGGATGAGACTGGACTTACCGGCTGGCTAGCTAGCTAAGCTAGCAGACTTTAAAATCAAAAAGTTTCACATTTAGTTCTTTTCATATGGAACCTAATGAATGCTACTCTATGAAACATCAGTGAAGTTCCTCTATAAATCTGTTTTAAGCCAGTCTTTTAATTTGGGTTAGAAAGAAGAGCTGTCTTTAAAATGGGCATGTCTGTACAGCTCCTTTTCCATCTTATAAGAAGACTGAGGTTATAGATATGAAATGCTTTGAACTCCAAATTAAGAAAGGACTACTTAGGGGCACCTGGGTGGCTCAATTGGTCAAGTGTCCCAGGTCATGATCTCATACCCTGTGAGTTCTAACCCCACATGGGGCTCTGTGCTGATAGCTCAGAGCCTGGAGCCTGCTTTGGATTCTGTCTCTCTCAAATATAAACAAACATTGAAAAAGAAAGGGCTACTTAAATTACAAATACCTTTTGTTGTCTTTTAAAAACTATAGTACTACTTTGGGGAACTAAGTGGGATTGTAGAGTATGATGTAGGTATTTAACATTAGTTGCAAGAATTCTGTGGACAAAAATGACAATATAGGTAATAGCTTACTTTCCCTGATCCCCATTTTCTTTTTCTTTTTTCTTTCTTTTTTAAAAAGATGTTTTATGTTTTTTTTTAAAGTTTATTTATTTATTTTGAGAGACAGAGCAAGCGGGGGAGGGTCAGAGAGAGTTCCAAGCAGGCTCCATGCTTTCAGCACAGAGCCTGACGCAGGGCTAGAACTCACAAACCACGAGTTCATGACCTGAGCTGAAACCAAGAGTTGGACACCCAACCGACTGAGCCACCCAGGTGCCCCAATGTTTTATTTATTTTTGAGAGACAGAGCACGAGTGGGGAGGGACAGAGAGAGGGGGACAGAGGATCTGAAGTGGGCTCTGCACTGACAGCAGAGAGCCCCATGCGGGGTTCGAACTCCCCAGCCGTGAGATCTCATGACCATGAGATCATGACTTGCGTGAAATCAAGAGTCGGACACTTAACTGACTGAGCCACCCAGGTTCCCCTCTATTTTACTTTTATTTAATTTTTTAATGTTTATTTGTTTTTGAGAGACACAGAGAGAGAGCCAGAACGTTAACGGGGGAGGGCAGAGAGGGAGGGAGACACAGAATCTGAAGTAGGCTCCAGGCTCTGAGCAAGCGGTGTAGAGCCTGATGTGGGGCTTGACCTCAGGAGCCATGAGATCATGACCTGAGCCAAAGTTAGACACTTAACGGACTGAGCCACCCAGGCGCCCCTATTTTTCTTAAATGAGTCCCATGCACTGCTCCACCACTACACCTAAGAAAATATTCTACAGTCTTTGACATATTCCATCCCAGCTGTGTTATGCCCCTAACGTTGGCATTAGTGATTGAAGTGTTGATGCAGCCTGCCAGTTATGCAGCGACCTGGCGGTTGCTGAGAGTTTTTTCTGAGATTTGGCATATGGCTTGAACAAGACTTAGATACTTGTTGCCTGATTGTAATGAAACCTGCTAAAGGAATGGTTAGCTTGGATTTAAATGGATGTAGATGTTTTATATCTGAACTGGATTCGAGCCAACTGTGTGTTTTGGTGTGTGTGTGTGTTTGCAGATTATTTGATGTATTCCTTCTCCTACCCCCACCAACTTCGAGATAACTACCTTCCCGATATGCCCCCTCCCCTCTTAATTTCTGCGTCACAGGAAGCAGGAGTTTCAGACAGGGTGGATTGATGTTTGCAGCTGATCTAATATGCAACCTAAGTCTATCCACGGTGTGAAGTTGATTAGCCTGAGAAAAGAAGGGCGAGGCAGAGGCCCCAGGAGCATCTTTTTAGTGTCGGGTGTCATCTGGTGGCTATTGCTGTGGAAGTCTGAGGCACTCTGGGAGGTATTGTCTGGATAGGGGCACTCTAGCACCCAGGCAGAGAGTGGGCTGGGGAGCGATAGAAGGGGCGCAGCATCACTTGGCCCAGCTGTGGTATGCTTGCCTCCCGGCTTTGGGGTGGTAGTCAGGAGAGATCCGGGCAGCTCTAACAAAGAGGAGCCGCGCAGGGGCCGGGGCCGCGGGTAGCTGGCCTATCCCCGGCGGCTGACCTCCCAGTGGGCCTCCCCAGTTGGCTGCTTGGCGGGTCGCTCTCCTGGCTCCCTAGCTTGCCATTGGCTGTGCGGGCAGGAGGGGGTTTGCGGAGGGCCGGGATGGAGTTGAGGGGGCGGGGCTGGCTTCCGGCAGCAAAGGGTAGCAAGCGGCTGCCGGCTGGGGGAGGGGGTGTCGGCGCACCGCGGAGTGCTGTGCTCCGAGAGCCTGGCACTCGGAGCTGCCACCTCCCCCTCCCCCAGCCAAGACAGCTATAAGCCCCTTCTCATCCCTCCTGCCCGGGCGGGGCGAGGAGGGTTCAGCTGCCCCAGGCGGGCGGGGCGGAGCCTGGAGCCCCACCGGGCGAGCGCTGCGGAGCGATCCTCACCTCCCTTCAAGGGCTCAAGGTGTGTGTGCGTGTGCGTGTGTGTGCTTTTTCTAATGCAGCCCCGACTTCAGCCGACTTAACCTTGTGAGGAAAGGGGAAATGGAATGGGAAGTAAGAGCTCCACATCCCATCAGTTTATTTTGATTTTCTGATTCTACCCTTCATTCTTCTTTCCCTCCCATCATCTCACCCCTGCAGCAGGGTAAGGAGATTCAGGACTCTTATCTTTTTTTACTGATACATCGATGTCGGTCTCTTATGAAGTAAAATGAACAGAAGAAAAGAGGAGCTCTTTCTTGCGTGGCATCTGATGCAGTAAACCGCAAAGAAAGAACGAAAGAGAAAGAAAAAGAAATAAAGAAAGAAAGAAAGAAGAAAGAAAGAAAGAAAGAAAGAAAAAGCTAGGAATGGGTTTTTGGTACTGTACTGCATCCATGTCCATTAAGGCTGTCTTCACCATTTTCCTACTTGGGACTGCCTTATTCAGCAAAAACAATCTGAAAACGGAGATGCTAGTGGAAAGAGGGAGCAGCCCATGTCAAACGGTGGTTAAAGGAAATCCTAATAGTTGTTAGCGATTAACTCTGTTAAAGTCTTCTCCTGAGTATCTTGTCACCTGCTTTGTTTAGTACTCAGCCCTACTGGAGAAATCTATCAAACGAGCAAACTTACCTTACTGTTACTGAAACCTAAAAGTCTTGTCTGTTTCTCCATCAGTTTATTTCTTATATCCATATGTTCAGAGAGGTTAGTTTCTGTCATGAAAGACAGAACCAAACTTTAAAAAAATCCAGGTGAATTTTGTTCAATTATTTTTTAAAGTTTCCTCCCTCCCAAACTTTATGAAATTGGGTGGCTGTAGCATTAACAATTTAAATTATATTTATTTCTTTTGAGTTCTTTTACTTCTACAATTTATAGATCTCTTCTTTCTGAAGGACACAGAGCTTATCTTCAGCCAAAATCAGGAGCCTCTTTATTAAGTTTTTAATTGAGTGGAAAGTTATCAATTGAAGATAGAAAACCCAAATTTTATGTGTTAGAAACAAATGGTGTGTGTGTGTCTGTCTGTCTGTCTTTCTGTGGTGAGTGGCAGTGTTCGTGATAAACTTGCTTAATCTAACTGGGCATTTTCACCAAAGGTGTTTGGACCAGATTTATCTTGATGTTGCTTAGCAAAGAACTAGAATACCAGACGGGATGAATATCAATTTTTGGCAGCATTCTTTGCTAAATATTAATTGAAATGATTGAGAGATTCTTATAATCCAGGTTCAGTTTCCACAGATTGTTCTAACTGGAATTCAGTTTTGAAGACAGAATTGATATGCTGGAGCTGTCTTATAGTTTTAATTGGATCAGTGTTTTTTCTTTGCATTGACCTATTGGATCTCTAATAAGGGGCAGTTTGTGGTGAAAGCCAAGTATTATGAGGAAGAAGTGTAATAGGATAGGCAACCATCTTAGTTGTAGAAGCTTACTAGGGATTAGGAGTCTGTCTCTCTGTTTGTCTGTCTGTCTGTCTATCTATCTATGTGTCTGTCTACCTTTTACATTTCAAGTAGCCTTGCTATAGAATTATACAAAAAAGGGGCACCAAACTGGCTAAGTCAGTGGAGCATGCAACTCTTGATCTCGTGGTTGTAAGTTCGAGCCCCATGTTGGGTGTAGAGATTACTTAAAAAATCTTTAAAAAGAATTGTGCAAAATAGTAGACTCATAGTAAACCTTTGTTGGATTTGGGTTGTCTTATTACTCATCTATCCCATACAACTCCATAATGTTTAAATTGAAAGGCCCCAGATGTTTTTAGTTTTTTTTTAACCTAACTTGTTACTGAGAATGAACTATTAAAAATCATCGAAGCTTTGACAGCTAGCTATTGTGTAAAACAACGTGCACTTTGATGTCTAAGCTAGCAAACTGAGGAAGTAACAAAGAAAATATTTGGAGGCTATATTAAAGCATGTATCACTTCATCTTGATTCTACTAAAAAATAAGTTGCCGGCCCATTTGGAATCCTAGGTGGTTTTTTGTCTACCCATGAGTAGACAGTTAATACAGCTTTGTAAAGTTATATTACACTTTGTTCACTTAATATTTTTATATATTTTCTTGCCTGATTTGTGTAATCAATATTTTGCATGGTACAGTGATTTCCCCAGAGAATTTCCCCCAGGAGCAAAGGCTATGTATAGAACTAATCATAGGTATATTTACACTGATCTCCAAATATCATTTAAAGGGGCTGGAACTCCTCAAATTTGGTCCTCTGCAAGGAAACCATTATATGAAGCCATGACTTCCCATAATCTCTTAGTTGAAGGGACATGGTGCTGCTGAAGTTAAAGTAGCTGATTTAATTTTCTTTAGCAATCTGTTTTTATCCATCCTGATTATTTCTGTGAGTCACAGCTTAGGATGTGTTAAGAAAAAGGGCCCTGTGTTCTCTCTAAAGGGAGATTCAAGCCCAATCCCCCATTCACATCAGAAGTATAAAATGATCCCCTTGAGAAGGTAAAGGAAAAGATTGGACCCTTGGCGTTGATTCTCATAATAATCAGCTTGAGTGTTGTACGGTTTGGAATTGGGAAAAGGTTGCTTGAGATGAGAAAATATTAGAAGCAAAAAGAGCTGGGAACGCTGTTATGTGAGAGACGTATTTAGAGACAATGAATGCATTCATATGGAGATGTGACTGGTGGTAGTTTTTAAGCTATTCAGCTTTGTCAGGTGTCTGAGACAATATTATGTGTGTTTTTAAACCCAACCCCCTCCCCCAGGGGTTGACTCTTGGAAGCTGAATCTTTTGAGGAAGTTGTTTGCTGTAAGTCTGAATACAGAGGGTAGAGGACTTGGTAGAGTCTGTTATCTGTTCAGATAAAGACATGGAATCGATTGTTGGTGAGTTACTGAACTCTTCCTAATGAATGGTTGCTAGGCAAAATGCATCTCAATCAGTTTAATCCACAGTAGTTTACAGGTCTGCTCTCAGTGAGGGCCAGAGCTGCCTTTCTAATGATACTGCCCTTTAAGAATCCTGTTAGATTTGCATATATGTTGCTCCATGGCTCACCAGAAAAAAAGGGGGGGGCGGGGGGAGGCTAGAATGACAAATGGATCTCACTTCATCCATCTAAGAGAATTAGCTTTTGGTAACATTGGGTCAGCATTGTCATTAACTTCTCTCCTGGATCAAGTGGTGGGTAGGGTTGCTCTTCAGTAGTAGGATACCATTTTGTTTGATTATCTTTGGTTTTGTAACTAGTTAGGCAGTGAACTAATAATACATTCATTTTGGAAACAGGCCAGTGATAACACTGCCCTTGGGCCTGGATGGATGGAAAATAGGACAGAGTAAACAATTGAGGGCATAAATAATGAATCTTCCAACTGAGCCCTGGGAGAGTGAAGGAGATTATCCTCAGAGCTGTTCAGTCTGTCAGTGAAAGGGGAAAAGTCCACTGAATTAATTACCCTATGTTTGATACTGCACTTATTATGGGATTGTTAGAGCTATTCAAAACAGTTGCCTTTTATTTAGATATAAACTTTTAACCCATCTTTTTGTTTTTGTTTTTTTAAACCACTCAAATTGCTCATCTTTTTAGAATCCAGGTCTTTGCTCCTTCCCCCAACTTTGTTCTATATATTAGCATTCTGTGAATACTGGACAGTCCTCCTTTTATTTAGCTGGATCTTAGAATTTTACTTAATGGGAGTTTTCATTATCTGTAAATACATATGGTGATAGAAGAAAATGGAGAAAGCCTGTGCGTGGTTTTAAAGAAATTCTTTGGTACCTTTAGTACATATTATATTTTGAAATTAAACGTGGAGTTGTAGGGTGCAATTATATAACAACTCACAAAAGGTTAAGACCAGAGTTTCTTCAGCCCAAGAATCATTTCCAGCATTAACATAAATATTTTTACTTTTTAGATTAGTTTTCATTCAGTGAATTAAATAAGCAGTCTCTCAGTGGTCTCAGCATTTCTCTGAGGTAGAAAAAATAATGTCCTGAGAATGTCTAAATAACTTAGTGATTTGGTAGTAAAGCTAGACCCAGAGCGAAGGTCTCTGAATACTTTAATTTGTTTTTTTAAGTAAGCTCTGTGCCCAAGGTGGGGCTTGAATTTACTACCCTGAGATCAAGAATCACATGCTCTACTGACTGAGCCAGCCAGGTGCTCTGTATTTCTAATATATTTAATTATTTTCTCTAAGAACTCCTTTGAGGATCCTTATTTGAAATGACTTGAAATTTTCCTGTTTCTGCTGTGAGAGACTGTTTTTATTTCTCTAGTCATGAAGGGAATCCAAAGTCCAAGATGCCACTATCAATCAAGAGAAGGAGGAAGGTTCAGGATGAGGTGGTAGAGGAAAAAAAGATAGAACCGTAAAGGAAAGGCCAAACTGAAGTTTTATTATATTTGGTGCTGATGGATCTGAGGGAGGGAGCATTGAGCTGATTAGATCAAATTCAGTCATCGGCTGAGTTGTTACATCTCAGCCTAGCTGAAAAGGGCAGAGGCGTCTTTACCAATACATGGGCAGAACTGTAGTTAAGGATTCATTCCTGATCCAAAGAACACAGTCAGTTCTTGATTATTCATGCAGAAGGGCAAGCAGACAAAGTACAGACAGGTAAAATCCAAAGATATTCCTAGCAATAGCTTTAGTAACTTCTTCTGCTTTTTAACTGGGATTTTCTAGCGGAACAAACTGAGTATTAGAGATTTGTTTTCTTTCTCTGGTCATTCAGGAGACCAGTAAGATACAAGCTTGGATTAAACTTTGTTTGTTTCTTTCTTTCTTTCTTTCTTTCTTTCTTTCTTTCTTTCTTTCTTATTTTTTTAAATATTGGTTTATTTTTGAGAGACAGAGAGACAGAGCACAAGCCAGGGTGGAGTGTAGAGAGAGGGAGACACACAATCCAAAGCAGGCACACAATCCAAAGCAGGCTCCAGACTCTGAGCTGTCAGCACAGAGCCCAGTGCGGGGCTCGAACTTAGGAACTGTGAGATCATGACCTGAGCCAAAATTGGACGCTTAACCAACTGAGCCACCCAGGCACCCCTAGTTTTTTTTTTTAATGTTTATTTATTTTTAAGAGAGAGAGTGTGGGGGAGGAAGGGCAGAGAGAGCGTGGGGAACACAGAATTCAAAGCAGCCTCCAGGCTCTGAGCTGGCAGTGCAGAGCCTGATGCAGGGCTCGAACTCATGACCTGTGAGATCATGACCTGAGCCAAAGTCAGATGCCTAATCAATGGAGCCATCCAGGAGCCCCCTGTTTATTTTTTAAGACTTTGGCCCTTGTCACCTAATTACACGGAGTCCTAGGGAGAATTGAGATCTTCCAAGTAGATCATAGATAAACTAGCTTTTGATACTAGCATGCTTTCTTTCTTGGCATCTTCTGGCCCCATGGTATTTGCCAGTCATTCATCATATGTGGTCAGGCCACAGATGGACAAGCCAAAGAAGTGTTATCAAAGTAAACCCCTCCTCTTAACACTGTGTATATACTCTAATGATGAGAACTGTTGGCCAAAATGAAATCCATTTAGAAGTCAGATACTAGGTTGTGATTAAAGAAGTACTATACATTATAAATTTTAAAGCTCAGGATTTCTTTAAGTGCTATTTGGTGGGAAAATGTTCTCTCTCTCTCTTTCTCTCTCGATCAACTGAATATTACAGCAGATTTAAAAAGCAAGGTTTCCATGACCAGTTGCTAATTCTTTGCACTCAGCAAAGTGGTTTTGAGGATCAGTTGCTGATCTGAATGAAAATAAGATTTTATGCCACTTGCAGAATTGAAGATTTAGACATCATCCCTGTTGCTTCAGAGGAGAAGCATAAGCGTTATTAGTCATAACTTAAATTTCTTCTTTCCTTCCAAAAGCTAAAGCATTCCTTCCATTGGCATTTCACTTATCACTTACTATGTAAAGGATAAAACTTAATCTATTTTGAAAGTTAAGAGGTATCAAGACTATGAGAAGTTAAAGGCAGCTCATCCCAGGTATATCAGTGGAAAAGACACATTTCCTGGGTTCCTGAATGGGCCTTATGTATTACCTAACTGTTCAGCTGGGAGTGGTTGTACTATTGTGAAGACATTAATTTTGTAACTGTGAAGGTTCTGGTTTGCCTTTTGCTTATCTTATCCTCCCAGAAACTTTTTCATTCAACAGAAAGACCAGTCGATTAATGAAGAATCCCGTATCTTGGTTTTAACCTGTCCTGCTAAGTGTTACTGTGCATTCACTAAAGTGCTTTACAAAGGATTTTAGTACTTAGGCTTCATTCAATCCCTGTGAGGTTATCGTGCAATTGGAGTGTGATAGTGTGCTAGAACATTTCCGCAGAGAGACAAGAGGAACCTTTCCTTTTAAGGAAACTCCTTTGGGGGCACCTGGGTGGCTCAGTCAGTTAAGCACCACGCTTCTTGGTTTCCACTTGGGTCATGGTCTCACAGTTTATGATATCGAGCCCCATGCGGGGCTCTTGCTGATAGTGCAGAGCCTGCTTGGAATTCTCTCTCTCTCTCTCTCTCTCTCTCCCCCTCTCTCTCTAACCCCTCCCCAAAATAAATAAATAAACTGAAAAAAAATTAAAAAGAAAAAAAAAAGTCCTTTGTTTCCATGGTCCATGGCAAAATTAAGTTGGAACAAGTTGCTTTTTCAGGAAGCTGTATTTTAATTTTTGCCTCTTCTCTAAGCTAAACAAATGTCCCAAATGAAATGTATCATTCTTATCATTCATAGTACATTTTCGGGAGATTGTTCCAAGTGCACTTTGAAGTGAGAGGCTGATGCCACTTAAGCCTGCACACCAATTCTGTAATTCTTTGAAATTGTTTCCACCAACTCCCTCCATCCACCTGTCTGTCCACATCTGCTCATCTCTGAGCTTTCCACAGCTACTTAAGAAAGAATATTGCTCAACCAGGGAAATGCTAGTCCTTAATCAAAGTCAGAGGTGTGTGTGTGTGTGTGTGTGTGTGTGTGTGTGTGTGTGCGCATGCGCGCGCACATGCGTGTGCACGCACTGGTGCATGTCTGTGCAGACTTACATTATTTTGTTGCATTATTGCTTGAAGAATATTTCTACATCACAGAAATAAGATTTTTTCTTCTAAACAAGTTGATGAATTGCTTTTTATTAAAAGTGCAAGTGTCAGGGTGCCTGGGTGGCTCAGTTGGTTAAGCGTCCAACTTCAGCTCAGGTCATGATCTCGTGGTTCACAAGTTCAAACCCTGTGTCAGGCTCTGTGCTGCCAGCTCGGACCCTGGAGCCTGCTTCAGATTCTGTGTCCCCCTCTATCTCTTTCCCTTGTCTGCTTGCTCTGTCTCTCTCTCTCTCTCTCTCTCTCTCTCTCAAAAATAAGTAAAAACATTTTTAAAAAGTGCAAGTGTCTAAGAGTTAAATTTGAAATGAGAGAGGGGAAAACTATATTGGTTGTAGTTTAATTGCTTAAAAAAATTCTGTTATGTAATTAAAAGCTGTATTGCTGTCTTGCACTGAAACTAGCAGATAAACCATGGAGAGAACTACAGTTTCTCAGTGAGGACCACTCTATGCTATTTAGAATGGCTATCTCATCCAATACTCCTCATCTTCTTATTCTGCTTTATTTTCCTTTTCGTAGCATTTATCACCTTTTGAGAGTAACTAACCTATTCATTAAATTTGTCTGACCCTCCCACTCTATACCATGTAAAAATGGAAGCATGAGTTTTTGTCTGTTTTTTTCTTTGCTGAGTCCCTCACTCCTAGAACAGTGTCTTGCTACATTGTAGGCTCTCAGTAAATATTGGTATGAAGTACTTGGAGAGGCACTTTTAATAGATACCTGGGGATTAGAATTGGAGTCTATGGGAAGAGTTTATTGTCTTCCTGGAGCTAGTACAAAATTGGGGATCACATTACTTGACGAGTTTAAGGAGGGAAAGAATATATGAAAAAAAAAAAACCCTCAAGGAATTGGGGGTAATTAGCCAGGATTAGGGAAGTGACAGACTTTTTATAGTATGCAAATATGAAGGAACATTATATAAGATAGATGACCAGCTCTTATTCACCTAGAAGAGGACAAAGGAATAGGCTGGAGCTTCTGGGCAATGAATATAAGACATGCAGAATTTCCTGATTTTGAAATAGACCTTGGAACAAGTGACCAAAGAAGGATGGTTTGTCAGAATTGATTTTCAGCAGTGACACTGTTGGAGGCAGTGATGAGAATGGAAAGAGCACAGAGCTAGGGGTTGTAGTCTAGGCACTTATGAGCTTTTCCTACTTTATCTCTGAAAAATGGACTGAGGATCCCTGTGCAAACTATCTCATAGGGTATTTGGGAAAAGCAAGTGAGAGAATCCATGTGAAAGCACTTAGAAAATTACAGACCTTTCTACAAAATAAGCAGTCATAATGACTTTATAAAATAATCACCTTTGTAAGTGGTTTAGAATCTTGGAATCTGGAAGTTGGTTTAATGGTCATCTATTCCAAATTCTGAGTTACTGAAAATAAATTATTTTCCATCATTCTTAAGGAATAGTCATTGCTTTTGCTTCAGCATTTCTATTAGTATGCCCACTATTGAATAAGCTCAAATTGTTGTTTATGTTAGTCTAAAATTGCCTGTCTTCAGCCTTTATTAACCTGTGTTTGAGCTCAGATATAAATCTAGGGGCACCTGGCTGACTGAGTTGGTGGAGCATGTGACTCTTGATCTTGGGTTTGTGAGTTTGCACCCCACATTGGATGTAGAGATTACCTAAAATTAAAAAAACCTGAAAGAAAGAAAGAAAAGAAAAGAAAAGAAAAGAAAAGAAAAGAAAGAAAGAAAGAAAGAAAGAAAGAAAGAAAGAAAGAAAGAAAGAAAGAAAGAAAGAGAAATCTACTCCCTCCTTTGTATGACGGCTCTCTTACGGCACCCTTAAGATCATCATCTCTTGCCTTGAAATCACTATAGCCACTTAACTGATTTCTGCCATTTCTTGTTTGTCTTTCACATTTTCAGCAGATTTATTTAAAATAGACATCTGAGGGGCACCTGGGTGGCTCAGTTGGTTGAGCATCTGATTTTAGCTCAGGTCATGATCTCATGGTCTGTGGGGTCAAGCCCCGCATCAGGTTCTGTGCTGACAGCTCAGAGCCTGGAGCTGCTTCCGATTCTGTGTCTCCGTCTCTCTCTGTCCACCCCCCCCCCCCCCCGCACTCTGTTTCTCTCTCTCAAAAAAAAAAAAAAAATACACATTAAAAAAAATTTTTTTAAAACAGACATCTGATCATGTTACTCTCCTTGAAACATGGGACTCCAACCCAGGTTTATTCTTAATCTGTTGTTTTGTCCCTCTAGTATGAAATGTAAGGCTTTTCATAATTTGGCACATCAGGCTCAGTCTCCAGGTTTGGCACATACATCCAGCACCCACCTCTTCATACTATACCACTTGTGGTTTCCCAAACATACATTTAGTTAGGCTACTTTTCTTTATAAGTAGGCTTCACACCCAGCATGAAGCCCAATGTGGGGCTTGAACTCATGACCCTGAGATAAGGACCTGAGCTGAGATCAAGAATTGGATGCTTAACCTACTGAGTCACCCAGGAGCCCCTAGTTATGGTAGTTTTCTAGCATAGTTGTGCATGCCTTTCATTATGCTAGTTTTCTCTGCCTAGAGTGGCTTACCCTTCTCAATCTGGTAAATTCTTGCTCGGCTTTCAGTGACCCATGTTATTGTTCTCCCTTCTTTCTCACTGTTCCTTGGAAGTATTTGTTTCATTATTTTGGTTTTCAAACAACTTTATCCACTTTTTTTTTTTCTTTTCAAAATATAATTGACACACAGCATTGTATTAGTTTAAGGTATACAACATAATTTGATATTTATATATACTGTGAAACATTCACTACACTAATCACATTTCTCATTTTTGTTTCCAAAAAATAGTACTGTCACAGTGCCTAGTGCATCACAGATGCTCAGAGAGCAAATGAATGAAGGATGTTCCTACTAAGTGTTCTCTTTTTCAGGTTAAGCTCTTTTTCCCTTTACTTAGCCATATTACAGTTTCTAGATCCTCTGTTTTTTTACATCTTGGCTGAGCTATTTCTAGGCTTTCCTCTATTTCCATCAGAAAGTGTATTTTAATGACTGCAGGAGTGAACTGAAACATCCTAAAATAACTTTTTTTTTCAACCCCCTTCCCCCCCCCCATAACTTTTAACAAAAAATGTACCAAATGAGCTGGTTGTCCAGCTACTGCTTTGGGAAAGATTCTGAACGCATTAATTTCTAGCCACCTCCTTGCCAGAATAGAGCCCAAATAAAATAAGAAAAATAAGCAGAGAGGTGGCACCTGGCTGGCTCAGTTGGTAGAGTATGCAACTCTTCATCTCAGGGCTGTGAGTTGAAGTTCATGTTGGGTGTAGAGATTACTTAAAAATAAAAAAAAGAGGCAGAGAAAAAGTAAGCAGAAGTGAGCATTGTGCACCTGCTTTTCTCTTTTACTTTTTTTTTAAGTTTTTTTTTTTTGATGGGGGGAGGGGCAGAGAGAGAGAGAGAGAGAGTGAGGGAGGGAGAGAAAGAATTCCAAGCTGTCAGCACAGAGCCCACATGGGGCTCAATCTCACAAACCACGAGATCATGACCTGAGCTGATATCAAGGGTCAGACGCTTAACTGACTGAGCCACCTAGGCGCCTCTCTTTTCCTTTCTGTCACCTTAGCAGTGTCATCCCACGTTATAAGTCACTGTTGATATAAAGACTACAATTTTCCCATTCTGTAAAACAATGGCTTCCTAAGATTCCACAATAACCTTAGGGGAGTGTTAGTCCCTTAGGCTGTAGACACAGTTGAAAAGCAGAGAGTGGTACTAAACTCCAGGGGAAAGGATGCAGCTCGTATCCAGAATTGAAGGCAGATGAGTCAGGCAGCAGGGATCTATCAACTCCAAAATCCATTCAGAAGTAATTTAATCTTTGCTGTTGAAGCAGATCAACAATGCCATTTGCCTGTATAAAAAATGAGATTACCCAGGATTCTCTTAGAAGAAGATAAATTATTAGTGTAATAGTAGCTTCTGGCCTTGTATAATGTCTCTTCTTAGTACTACATGGTAGTGGCACAGGGCACATCTAGTGCATAATACAGTGTATAGAGATCAGGCCACAGTGCCTTACTTAGGGTGTTTAGGGGAAATTTAACAATTCTCAGCAACCCTCAGCCTTAATGGACTTGGTTATTGTTAAAATTCATCTTTATCAAAGGAAGCACTGGTTAATGATTTTTCTCCTGGCTCAACATGCTGGGCATTAGCTGGAATTGCTGAGTGATTTGCACTGGGGAAACCATGAGAGCAATTTCTTGTTTGTCCACAAATTATCATTAGCAGTTTCATTTGCAGATTGAAGAAGCAAGAGGAGTGGGCTGTTTGCCAGTTGCAGCTTCCCTCCGATTAGGGCGTTAGTTCAATTATGTCCAATTAACTTTTATTGCAGATAGTGGTGATAATTACTTGCAAGTCAGTTTTTTGGCTGCAGTTATCCCAAGGCTGAAGTATGAACTTGATGGATTTTAATAACCAGAATGACACATTTTACTCCCTTCCTCCACTGTAGTTATTTCTTTTTACAGACCTCTTTTAGACAGGAGATCAAAGCATTGTAAAAATTCATCTCACAATTAAAACATATTGTCCTCCTTTTGAAGAGCTGTGTAGGATCATATTTTAAAAGAAGCTATCAGGAGCAGCCTTAATGGCTTTTTATATTCTGAGATCAGACCCTTGAGTTCATTGCTCCTTATCATAAGAGAATAGAGTGAGATGGAACTAAATGTCATTCACAGCAATTTGTGCTTATTGTAAGATTATAGTAATTGGCAAGGTGAAGTTTAGTCTTCTGCTTGCCTATGAAATTCTCTTCGAAATGCAGAAGTAAACTTTTGTTTGGGGCACTTTTAAAATCAGTGGGACACTGAGGATACGTTTCGTTAGTGCTATAGGAATTTTAGTATGTTTTTAAAAAAAAATTTGGGCTATTACAAAGGTTTATTCAACAAAATAGTTCAGTGTGAAAATGCACATGATCTTATTTTTATATTATAGTAAAGCAGGTGCTATGGAGAGGGGACATGTAGAAGCAGTTGGTTTCTTCCGGTGAACACTCCCATTGTTTATACTCGTTCCAAGGCTTCTAACATGATGGTACTATTTCCTCATATTACCACCTTCCAATATTATTCTGTTGCTCATTATTTGCCATCTCCACACATTCATTCATCACAAGATTCATAAAACGATTGAACTCTTACAATATTCCTTGGACATGTCTGCCACCATTTAATTTTGATGATAATTTCTTGTCCATAAATTTTTTAACTTGGAAGGGTGAGCTTTGCTCATGGTGTCTACCTGGAGAGCTCAAAGATGCCTCTCTAAAATATTTTTTTTTATTGTAGTTATTTTATTTTTATTTATTTTAAAAAAAATTTTTTTAACGTTTATTTTATTTTTTTTTTTCAACGTTTTTTATTTATTTTTGGGACAGAGAGAGACAGAGCATGAACGGGGGAGGGGCAGAGAGAGAGGGAGACACAGAATCGGAAACAGGCTCCAGGCTCCGAGCCATCAGCCCAGAGCCTGACGCGGGGCTCGAACTCACGGACCGCGAGATCGTGACCTGGCTGAAGTCGGACGCTTAACCGACTGCGCCACCCAGGCGCCCCACGTTTATTTATTTTTGAGACAGAGAGAGACAGAGCATGAACGGGGGAGGGTCAGAGAGAGGGAGACACAGAATCCGAAACAGGCTCCAGGCTCCGAGCTGTCAGCACAGAGCCTGACGCGGGGCTCGAACTCATGGACCGCGAGATCATGACCCGAGCCGAAGTCGGACGCTCAACCGACTGAGCCACCCAGGCACCCCTGTAGTTGTTATTTTAATAGGAAGTTCCATACATAATATCTTTGGAAACATCCTTGCTAGGTAAAAAAAGGGATAAAAGGAATAGTTTGTCTTTCTCTGAAGATGACAAACTCCCTTTGCTATTTTCCTTCAGACTTTCCCTTCAATGTTGTTTGATGGTAACCCTGAAAGTAAATGGTCTTATAAGTAAAAGCTGATCTTCTTGACATGCGAAAGACTAAAGTCAGTTCCAAGCTGGGGCTATTCCTAGATCTTCAGGTAACTTACTGTTTTTTTTCATTTCAGATGTCCTTGCTCACCTTAGTGTCTTTGTTACTAGGCTCTCTTCGCAAGGGCTCGTCAGTCTCCTTAGATACTTTATGGATGTGGCTGCATAAAAGCTTTGTTGAGAATAAGTGGCCAAGGAGTGTGGCAATGCATTTTAAGAATCTGTTTTTCTTAGTGTTTGTGTGAAATAAGGGAAGAAAGTTCATGGCTCCTTGGAGAAGAGCTGTCTGTAATACAGTTGTTTCTCCTCCAAAGCTTCCCTGATCACACTAAAAAGGAAAGAAGAGGAAAGGGTGAGTGATAAACATCATCCTTGCACTACTTCAAAGCTCTTCATTGATTGTTACCGAAAACCTTTGCTGTAGAATAACCCAAGACTGCCTGCCAGCTGCTGTTGGTGTGAAAGTGGAGAAGCTGGTTGTAGTGGGTAGTTTTCAGGAAGTCTGGAGATAAAGTTTATGATGTCATTTGAAACTTTTTGTATGGTTGGAGGAAGGAATGTCATAACTCTGTTATACTCTGGAAGGTATAACAAGGATTTCCCTTAGAGCATAGAGGTTTGCAGGCAGTATTGATGAGGTTCAGGATGTGTGCTTAGAAAGAAAGGGCTTGCTTGCAAAACTCTTACTGAAACATGAACTTGATGGAAATGTTAGTGAATGTCAGGCCTGAAAACGGAGGGTTATTAATAGCACCTTGTTCAGGAGACATTTCTTTTGGAACCTTTCCAGAAGTGAAATTCTCCTTTTTTGTTTGTTTTTTACATTTTATTTATTTTTGGGAGACTGAGAGCATGAGGGGCTGGGGAGGGGCAGAGAGAGAGGGAGACTCAGAAGCAGGATCCAGGCTCTGAGCTTTTGACACAGAGCCTGAGGCAGGGCTCAAACCCACAAACTTCGAGATCACGACCTGAGCTGAAGTCGGATGCTTAATTGACTGAGCCACCCAGGCGCCCCTGAAATTCTCCATCTTTAGGTTAAGAGGGTTGCATTGAATGCCACACAGTGGAAGCATTGCCAGAACAGAGTGGAGGTTGGGGGATAATTTGAAATATAGGCACTGGAGAAAATGTTATTCAGGTAAGTGTTGAAAAGAAATTGGAAGTTGATGAGGCAGAAAGATACAGGAAACCTATTCCAGATGGCAAGAACCCCAAATGTCAGCACTCACCAGTGTAGAGCTAAGTTACCTGCGTTAAGATGAAATGATAATAGTTACCAAGAGACCACTTTCTCCCAACTCTTCTTTATGATCTCCAGCCCCCACACCCTTTCTAGACTTCAACACTATCTTTTTTGTTTATTTTATTTTATTGTAAACTTCATTTGTTTTGAGAGAGAGAGAACAAGCAAGAGAGGGGCAGAGAGAAAGGGAGAGATCAAGCCCTGCATCACGCTCCACACATGACCTGAGCCAAAATCAAGAGTTGGACACTTAACTAAGCCACCCACCTAGGCACCCCTGTTTTGTTGATTTTTTTCTTACAATTTTTTTTTTTTAATGTTTTATTTATTTTTGAGAGAGAAGAGATAGAGCGTGAATGGGGGTGGGGCAGAGAACAAGGGAGACACAGGATGTGAGACAGGCTCCAGGCTCTGAGCTGTCAGCACAGAACCTAATGCGGGGCTTGAACCCGTGAACCAATCATGACTTGAGCCAAAGTCGCACGCTTAACCAACCGACTGAGCCCCCCAGGCGCCCCTGGTTTTTGTTTTGTTTTGTTTTGTTTTGTTTTGTTTTGTTTTGTTTTGTTTTGTTTTGTTTTGTTTTCTTTTAAGCTCCTCTGTGCCTTGCATGGAGCCAAACGCAGGGACTGAACTCACAACCCTGAGATCGTGACCTGAACTGAGATCAAGATTTGGACGCTTAACTGCCTGAGCCACCCAGGCACCCCATATTTTTTGTTTTGTTTTTTAAATAAAATGTGTAGAAACAATCTTAGATTTACAGAAAAGTTGATAGTACAAAGAATATTTTTCTTCCTTGGATCATTTGACCTGATTGCTTCATCATATCAGAATACTTTAGTCTTTATCTCAACAACAAACAAGGACACTCTCCATCCAGCATTACCACAATAAAACCATCAAAATCACTAACATTGATACATTATTGTCATTCTCAGACCCCTCTCAGATGTTGCTATTTGTTGTTGTTGTTTTTTTGTTTGTTTTGTTTTTTAACGTTTATTTATTTTTGATTCAGAGAGAGACAGCATGAACGGGGGAGGGTCAGAGAGAGGGAGACACAGAATCTGAAACAGGCTCCAGGCTCTGAGCTGTCAGCACAGAGCTCGACACGGGGCTCGAACTCACGGACCGCGAGATCATGACCTGAGCTGAAGTCGGCCGCTTAACTGACTGAGCCACCCAGGCGCCCCGTTTTGTTGTTTTAAAGTTTGTTTTTGAGCGAGAGAGAGAGAGAGAGAGTTTGTGGTGATGTGTGCATGAACAGGGGAGGGGCAGAGAGACAGGGAGGGGGGGAGGAGAGAGAGAGAAAGAGAAAGAGAAAGAAAGAATAAGAGAGAGAAAGAGAAAGACAGAGAAAGAGAAAGAAAGAATATGAGAGAGAGAGAGAGAGAGAGACAGAGAAAGAGATAGAATATGAGAGAGAGAGAGAGAGAGAGAGAAAGAGAAAGAGAAAGAGAAAGAGAAAGAAAGAATATCCCAAGCAGGCTCCACACGGTCCATGTAGAACCAGACCAAAGGCTGGAATCCACCAACTGCGAGGTCATGACTCAAGAGTTGATTGGGGGCATCTGGGTAGCTCAGTCGGTTGAGCATCCAACTTCAGCTCAGGTCATGATCTCACAGCTCATGAGTTCAAGCCCCATGTCGGGCTCTGTACTGACAGCTCAGGGTCTGGAGACTGCTTCAGATTCTGTCTCTTGCTCTCTGCCCCTCCCCCACTCATGCTCAGTCTCTCTCAAAAATAAATAAAACATCAAAAAAAAAAAAGAGTTGGTTGCTTCACTAACTGAGCCATCAAGCCACCCCAGATGTTGTTGTTTGTATGAGTAATGTGTTTCATTTCAGTAAGGACCCAGTTCAGAATCACATGTTGCATTTTTTTTTAATGTTTATTTTTGAGAGAGAGCACGAATGGGGGAGGAGCAGAGAGAGAGGGGGACAGAGGATCTGAAGCAGGCTCTGTGCTGACATCAGTGAGCCCCATGTGGGACTTGAGCTCACAAATCATGAGGTCATGACCTGAGCCAAGGTCAGACGCTCAATCAACTGAGCCACCTAGGCGCCCCACACATTGCATTTTTTAATTTATTTTACTTTTTTTTTTTCTTTTTAAGTAAACTCTGCTCCCAACTTGGAGCTCGAATTCGTAACCCTGAAATCAAGAGTCACCTGCTCTACTAACTGAGGCCAGCCAAGTGCCCCACACATTGCATTTATTTGTTGTATATTCTTGGTCTCCTTCAGTCTGGAACAGTTCTTCAGGCCTTTGACTTTCATGACTTTAATACTTCTGACAGTTAATTTGTAGAAAGTCCCTAAATTTAGGGTTGCCTGGTGTTTCTTCATGTTTAATTTAGGTTATATATCTTCAGCAGGAATATTACGAGTAATGCATAATTTAATTGCATAATTTCAAGAAGTGCAGAATTTTTATGTGTCCTATTACTGGTAATGTTCAATCACTTGATTAAGGTGGTGCCTGCTAGGCATTTCTAGTGTAAAGTTACTCTTTTTCCCTTTGCAATTAGTAAGTATTTTGGAAGGAGATACTTTGAAACTCTGCAAGTATCCTGTTTCTCTCCCCCCTTTCAATTTATTACTTTATATATTTACATTAGTATGGACTCATGCTTTTCTTTTTTTTTTAACTTTTTAAAAAATCTTTTTATTTATTTTTGAGAGAGGGAGACAGAGACAGAGAGAGAGAGAGAGATCATGAGCGGGGGAGGGGCAGAGAGAGAGGGAGACACAGAATCCGAAGCAGGCTCCAGGCTCTGTCTTAGCTGTCAGCACAGAGCCCAATATGGGACTTGAACTCACAAATGGTGAAATCATGACCTGAGCCAAAGTCTGCCACTCAACCAACTGAGCCACCAAGGGTAATTTGAGTATAGTTGATGTACAATGTTACATTAGTTTTCAGGTTATAAGAATAGTTATTCAGGGGCCACCTGGGTGGCTCAGTCGGTTGAGCTTCTGACTTTGGCTCAGGTCATGATCTCATGCTCTGTGAGTTCGAGCCCTGCATCAGGGGAGCCTGCTTCGGATTCTGTGTCTCCCTCTCTCTCTGACCCTCCCCCGTTCATGCTCTGTCTCTCTCTCAACAATAAATAAATATTAAAAACTTTTGAAAAGAAAAAAAGAATAGTTATTCAACTTCTTGATACATTATGGATTTTCTGTTTTATTCAATAGAATATAATCTTTTATCATTATTTGTTTGATGTTCAAATTATCCCAGAATTTGTCAGTATATCAGGAAAAAATTATATGTTTAATCCTAAAGATTATCAAATGATTTGCTGTCCTTTTATTTCATAAATAATTTTTTTTAATGTTTATTTTTGGGAGATAGAGAAACAGAGTGGGGGAGGGGCAGAAAGAGAAGGAGACACAGAATCCAAAACAGGCTCCTGAGCCTGTCAGCACAGAGCCCGACGTGGGACTCAAACCCACGAAGCTCGGGATCATGACCTGGGTCGAAGTCAGACACTTAACTGAGCCACCCAGGTGCCCCACTGTCCTTTTATTTCAAAAGATTGGCTGATACTCCCCAAACTAACATCTTATAAACAGTGGTAGAAAACAAGAGTTCATAATTCTTCTATTGCTAGGACATGCTTCCTTCACTCATGTACCTATTCGTTGTTCTTTTTGGTTTCTACTGTGTAAACTTCTCTTTCAGAGGTTTCCCTCACCAGTTGAATATCCTAAAGCTTCTGTGTTCTTCGACATGTCACCGTTAGTCTTTGAGCACTTCCTTCCTTTCCTGCACAATGAGATCTTCCAGAGTCATTTCTGTGCCTCAGCCATTTCTCCAAAGAGCCTCTGTTCCTGTTAGTAGAGAGATTTGGAAATCAGGTATCTAGAAATCAGGATCTGATTTGACCGTATTGGGGCTCATTGCTGTTAGATGGTGGAGTAGTCACTGCATCCCTCTGGGGATGCTCTCACACCATAGTGGGCCCCCCACCACTTTATGGCTGCCATCCTTACTCTGTTTGGGTACCTTCTATTTCCAATCTAGTTAAAGTGATTTAACAGAGGGAAAAGGGTGAAGGTTGGTGAGGACATTCAGTTGGTGAGGGAGGCCATGGAGAGAATTTACAGAGGAGAAATTAGGAGAGTGAATGGGTACACTGAGTGAAGGAAGCAGTGTACCAGGAATAGAAGAGTTGGGTGCTTTTGTTTTCTGCTCCTGTCATAGATGTTAATTTGGGTAGTGTTAGTCATATTTCTTTGAGGTATCTTTGAGATAAAGGAAAGCACATCATTTGGACATCTGTAGGATAAAACATCTACAATTTTTTCCCTGATTTATTCAATGCTAAAGTAATCTTGAGTTAAATTGCTTTGTTTGGGTGGGGCTTAATATGGTATAAGACATATTTGACCAGTTAGAACCAGCCACACACTGATTAAAAAAACAAACAAACAAAAACAGTGCTGAGTGATTATGGAATTTTTCACAGCTACAGAAAGGAGCAAAAGAATTCTGCTGATCAGTGTATGAGTTGTGTACTTTGAATCTTTGAGATGTTTAAAGGACTACTTTGTTTTTATTTTGTTTTACAAGGCAGTTCCTGGAATAAGGAAGCCTCTTAAACCTAAGTTCAGAATTTTATTTCAGTGGGCGTTTAGCTGTAAAATACTCTTCCAGCAGGGACTCTCTGTTCTCTCTCTTTTATTTTTTTTTAATGCTCATTTATTTGAGAGAGAGAGAGAGAGAGAGAGAGCCAGCGCAAGCCAGGGAGGGGCAGAGAGAGAGGGAGACACAGAATCTGAAGCAGGCAGCACAGAGCCCAATGTGGGGCTCGAACAACTCAGACACATAACCGACTGAGCCACCCAGGCTCCCTGTCTCTATTCTCTCATCTTCCTGTGGATTGAACCAGTATGCCACATCATTAGCTAGTTGCAGTGGTTTGTAGGATGTAGAAGGAGGAGGTGCTCCTGTTCAGTAGGCTTTCAGTTCCTGGGTGCTTTCGAGACTTAGCAGTCTCTACTACTTTCATAGACCCTTTAGCTTCAGAAACCTGGTAATTCCTTGGGTATGTGGAGTGTGAGCCAGAAAGCTTCAAGTTATAGTGAATCTCAATGAAACAGCAAGGTAAGATCTTTCGATTTTTACTAAGGCTACAGAAGCCCTCACCCAAAATTGTTACACATCAGGATTCCTCATGGTCCTCTACTCCTGTCCTCTACTCCCACTAGCAGAGAAGAAGGGAGGGCCTAAATGAACAGAATGTATTAAGATAGCAATTATGCTTCGTTTCTCCTCTTACCTTAAAATCTGCCTACTGTCAAACTAACCCTGGATGGCAATATGTTAACTATAAGTAAAACTTTGTTCCCTGTCGGCACTGAATCTGTTAGCCTTTCTGAAACTTCACTAGATATGTAAGGCACATAAACTCAAGGTATTGTGTACAGAGAACAAGTTCTGAGAAAGTAGCAGACGAAATGAATATATAGTGGATATAGTAGATGCGTGGCATTGAAAGGTAGGAGTCCAGCTTCCCACCCCCCACCCCCGCCCAAATTTAAAACACCTGAGAAAGCAGAGGGGTATTTCCTGTCAGAGACCTGGGTGGAGTCTATGATGCCCAGCTTCCAAATGCTGTCATGGCAGTGTCCAAATGGAAGCTGACTTTGAAAAGGTATGAGTTGAAGTAGGTTCAGAGTTCGAGTGTACTTCTAACATTGAGGGAACAGCATTAGGATGGGAGGGACAGAGTTTTCTGTGCCAGGATTGTTTGAGAATGAGAGAGAACGTTATTTAATCGTTACTTGTATTACTCTTGGATATAGTTTCCTCAGTGTAAATTCATACAACTTTTCCCTGAAAAAAAAAAAAATCTGACAAGTTGAACATAAAGTCTTTCTTGCCTTTATGCCCAGCTCATTCTTACCTTGGTTATAGTTGCTGGCTTTATAGTTCACCTTGAAAGGATTTTTCACTAAGAAATGATTGCTAAGTGTTAGGCTAGCCAACGTATACTAGAGTTCTAGTGAAGTGCTGATCTGGGCAATTCCCCAAATCCATAGGAAAGTCAATAATTACATTCACACTTAAGCAAAACCGTGGCTTAGAATTATATGTTTTTGTTGTATATAATAGTGTAAGAAGAGGGATATGATAGGTGGTCAGTAAATACTGACATGAGAGGCAGCTATGGCATAGTGCCATGTTTTTCAAACATTTTTGTCTGTGTTCACAATAGGGATTGCACTCCCAATAAATACACACATATAATTGAGATAATTGAAACGAGAATCATGAAACAATAAGCATTTTTGACTGTGAATTTTTTAATTAAAAAAAAATTTTTTTTGTTAATGTTTATTTTTGAGAGAGAGAGTGTGCACAAGGTGGGAGGGGTGGGGAGACACACAGAATGTGAAGCAGGCTCCAGGCTCTGAGCTGTCAGCACAGAGCCCGATGCAGGGCTTGAACCTACAAACCGTGAGATCATGACCTGAGCTGTAGTCGGATGCTTAACCGACTGAGCCACCCAGGTGCCCCTAATTCATTTTTTTTAAAAAAAAAAGACTGGTCACAGGGATGACTGGGTGGCTCAGTGGGTTAAGCATCCGACTACGGCTCAGGTCATGATCTCATGGTTTGCGGGTTCAATCCCTGCATTGGGCTCTCTGCTGTCAGCATGGAGCCCACTTCGGATTCTCTGCCCCCCCCCCACTGCTTCTCTGCCCCTCCCCTGCTCTCTCTCTCTGAAAAATAAATATAAAAATAAACATTTTTTAAAAATTGGGGGGCTTCTGAGGTTCAGTCGGTTAAGTGTCCGACTTCAGCTCAGGTTATGATCTCACAGTTTGTGAGTTGGAGCTCTGCCTCAGGCTGTGTGCTGCCAGCTTAGAGCCTGGAGCCTGCTTTGGATTCTGTGTCGCCCTCTCTCTCTCTGCCCCTCCCCTGCAAGTGCTCTCTCTTTCTCAAAAATAAATAAACCTTTTTTTTTTTTTTTTTTAATTGGGAGGCTATGGGGCCCCTGGGTGACTCAGTTGGTTAAGTGTCCGACTTCAGCTCAGGTCATGATCTCATGCTTCATGAGTTCGAGCCCCATGTAGGGCTCTGTGCTGACAGCTCAGAGCCTGAGTCTGCTTTACATTCTGTGTCTCCCTTTCTCCTTGCCTCTCCCCCACTCGTTTGAGTACACGTGTGCACGCTCTCTCTTTCTCTCAGAAATGAATAAACATTAAAGAAATTTTTCTTTAAATTGGGAAGCTCATGCTAACTTCATTAGATGAATATCCCATAATTTATGTAGCTATTTCCTTTTAGACATTTTAAATTTTTTTTTCAAAGTTTATTTGACAAACAGAGCGAGTGTGGGAGATGCAGAGAGAGAGGGACAGAGAATCCGCACTACGGGCACAGAGCCCGATGCAGGGCTCAATCCCACAAACCATGAGATCATAACCTGAGCTGAATCAAGAGTCAGAAGCCTAACCAACTGAGCCACCGGGCACTCCTACTTTTAGACATTTAGATTTGTTTCCAGTTTTTACTGGAACACTAGAGTGAAGAGAATCGTATGTAAATTTTTGTTTGCATCTCTGACTGTTCCTTAGGTTAGCTTTTATTTTTATTTTTGTCTCGTTTTTGTTTTTAAGCAGGCTCCATGCCCAACATAGGGGCATGAACTCAAGACCCCGATATTGAGTCACATGCTTTACTGACTGAGCCAAATGCCCCAGTTCCTTAAGTTAGATTTTAGAAGTATGGTTACTGTATCAAAGAATATGAATATTTTGGGGCGCCTGGGTGGCTCAGTCGGTTGGGCGTCCAACCTCGGCTCAGGTCATGATCTCGCGGTCCGTGAGTTCGAGCCCCGTATCGGGCTCTGGGCTGACAGCTCAGAGCCTGGAGCCTGTTTCGGATTCTGAGTCTCCCTCTCTGACCCTCCCCTGCTCATGCTCTGTCTCTATCTGTCTCAAAAATAAATAAATGTTAAAAAAAAAATTAAAAAAAAAAAAGGAATATGAATATTTAAGAAACTGTGCTATGGGGCGCTGGGTGGCTCAGTCGGTTAAGCGTCTGACTTCGGCTCAGGTCATGATCTCACGGTTAGTGAGTTCGAGCCCCGCGTCAGGCTCTGTGCTGACAGCTCAGAGCCTGGAGCCCATTTCAGATTCTGTGTCTCCCTCTCTCTCTGCCCCTCCCCTGTTCATGCTCTGTCTCTCTGTCTCAAAAATAAATAAACGTTAAAAATTTAAAAAAAAAAAAAAAGAAACTGTGCTGAGGCACCTGGATGTCTCAGTGGTTAAGCATCAAAGTCTTAATTTCAGCTCAGGTCATGATCTGGAGGTTCATGAATTTGAGCCCCACATTGGGGCTTTGGATTCTGTCTCTCACTATAGTGAGATCCTGCTTTGGATTCTGTCTCTCTCACCTTCTCCCTTCCCCTCCCCTATTTGTGTGCTCGCTCTTGCTCGCTCGCTCTCAAAATTAAAAAAAAATTAGAAAATTAAAAACTGTTTATGCTAATTTCCAGAAAGAATGTATCTATCAGTTTAAACATGTCATTTTAGTGACTCATCGCTATATCCTTGACTCTGTGAGTTTTAGGTTTTTTTCCAAACATTTTGCCATTTTATAAGCAAAAAATAAAATCTCATTCCATTTAATTTACATTTCTTGAATTATTAGATAGTTGTACTGTTTCTTAAAAATTTTTTTTAATGTTTGTTTTTGAGAGAGAGAGAGACCAAGCACCAGCGAGGGAGGGGCAGAGAGAGAGGAGAAGACCAAGGATCCAAAGCAGGCTTCAGGCTCTGAGCTATCAGTGCACAGCTGGAGACAGGGCTCAAACTCACGAACTGTGAGATCATGACCCGAGCCGAAGTCTGACGCTCAAGCGACTGAGCCACCTAGGCGCACTGTCTTTATATTTGTAGTTGCTTATGTTTCTCCACACAATTTTGGTGGGAGCCATGTCTTCACTCCCCTTACATGGATTCATATGTTGCTGTGGATCATGTCTTTTTCACTGCTTCTATTCATAACTCTTCAACACCTGTTCAAAATTTCATTTAAGCTATTCTTTGCAGTTTTGATAAACTACCCTCTTAAGTATTGTAAATCAATGTTATTACATAGCAAAAATTTTTTTAATGTTTATTTATTTATTTTTAGAGACAGTAGGGGGAGGGGCAGAGAACGAGGAGAGAGAGAATCCCAAGCAGGTTCCACAATGGGAGCAGAGAGCTCGATTCGGGGCTTGAACTCAGAAACCATGAGTTCATGACCTGAGCCAAAATCAGGAGTCAGATGCTTAACTGACTGAGCCACCAGGTGCCCCACATAGCGAAAATATTGATATAAATGTGTCTTGAAATTTCTAAACCCAGTAGTGAGCTTTGATGAGGCACTTAGACCCAGAAAAGAAAGACACCTCTGTACCAGGGTTAGGAAACATAGGCAAACGTGGATTCAAACGCTCTCACCTAGACTTGTTTCAGAATAACACCTTGTAGTTACATACCCAGAATGGAGCCAGCCAAGTGTCTTCCCTTAAGCCTCTTCAATTCCTGTCCCCCTTCAGACTTGAAAGTTGGACTGTAGACTGGGCTAGAGGGCCTGCTCTCTGGTGAGGTGATTCTGGGTCACTAGAGAAATCTAGCGAGACGAGAAAGGGCATGAATAAGCAACTTGTTTAGCTGTTCTGTAAACACATGATTGCCAAAAGTTTTTAACAGCCTGCTAAATTCTTAAAATTCTTTTTCTGTGTTGTGGCTGTTGGCTCTCTAAGTTTACAGAAGCTAACTGGGGAACCGCCTTTTTTATTTTTATCATACCTGTCTGCGGTCTGACTTGTTTTGGGCTCAATCAGGGCCTATTAAAGGTCTTTCTAGACACCCTAAGACTTAAAATTGCACCCAACTTTGATACCTTTTCAACAGATTCCCTTTAAACATTTTTTTTCTTTTTTAAGTTTATTTTGAGAGTGTGTGCAGAGGAGGGGCAGAGGGAGAGAGAGAATCTTAAGCAGGCTCCATGCTCAACGCAGAACCCAACGTGAGACTTGATCCCAGGACTGCAAGATCATGATCTGAGCCGGTATCAAGAGTCAGACATTTGGGGTGCCTGGGTGGCTCAGTCGGTTGAGCATCTGACTTCTGCTCACGTCATGATCTCATAGTTTGTCAGTTCAAGCCCTGCATTGGGCTCTGTGCTGACAGCTCAGAGCCTGGAGCCTGGTTCGAATTCTGTGTCTCCCTCCCTCTCTGCCCTTCTGCTGCTCATATTCTGTGTTTCTCTCTGTCAAAAGTAAATAAACATTAAAAAAAAAATTTACAAAGTGACGTTCAACCCACTGAGCCACCCAGGCGCTCCAACAGATTTCCCTTTTAAAAAAAACAGTTTGGGTCTTTTGCCTCAGTTTTTCCATCTAGATGTGAGATCATTGTTTCTCTGTCACTGGGCAGCTTTTCATGGACTTGTATGAGACTTGGGCTTTGAAGATTAAAAATTGCCACAAATTGTAACATATTTGCTGAATTACATCTCATCTGAATAATAATTTGAAACTTTCTGATTCAGAACGAGTTTCTACAGAAAATTGTAAAAGGTAAAAATCCAATATTTGTGTCTTATCTCAAGGAAGTGGTTTCTTGTTTTCATTGTCTTGCTAGGCACAGTCTCAGGTACTTGTGAGTAAAATTCTACCCGCTCTGACAGCTCTGCTTGCAGTTATGAATGTGGTTAAATGCAGAGTCAGTCTAAGATGGTTCATCTTAAGTGATTCATCCTTGATAGGCCTTTGGAAACTCAAACTATTACATACCATAATGAAAAGTTACAAGTTCTGATTTCACTGCCTACAATAAACACAGCCTGCATTTTCACATTTTTAGGAACACTGATTTCTACTTAATGGAGATTAAAGCACAGAAATCAAGTGATACTTTTTCAATAGAGTATATAGATAAAAGTAGTAGCTGGGCTTTTTGTTTCAAGTGCCCAGGCCCCCCCTTTTTTTTTTTTGGTGGTTGATATCTTTATGGCTTTGGAGGTGGGACACAGGTGCTCAGGAGCTCTTGGTGGGCAGCCAGCTTCCTCTTCACCATCTCGGGCTTCTGGCTGCAGAGGATGGCACTGGCTCTGCGGATGGCAGCCGTGCACAGATCTGGGCAGTGCTTGTTCTTAAGGATCATGTGCCTGATGCTGCAGAGGCTGCCCCGGACATTCTTGTTAATGGTGGTCCAGTCCTAGGAGGTGCGGGGTTTTCACTGGTGGGATCTCGGCCGCACGACCACCACTAACCTCTACCGTCAGCCACCGGCTCCATGCCCAAAGTCTTGTGGTGAACTCACCGGTTGTAGCAGGAGTTGTGAGCCTTCGGGATATTGAGTTCAGTGCTGTATGTCTGCTTGTTCCTTTTGGTCAGGAAGCTGGAGCACTTCTGCAGGACCATCTGTTGCAGGTAGGCGGATGCAGCATCAGCTCCTCTCACCATGGCTGCTGGAGGTGGAAAGAGCTGCCCAGGCATTTTTAATCCCCTCTGTTCTCTCACAGAGTGAAGGTACCTGTACACGCACAGGCACAGGCACTTGTCAGCACTCGTATTATCTATATGATTCAAGGATGCAAATTCAGATAATTTCCAGAGCGTGAGATTAAAGTATATGCTATCTTCAGGAATGTGAGCCAGTGATATTTATTCAAGATCTGTTATGTGATAATCTGGTTCCTGACTCTCTAACTTAGAAGGATAAATAAAAGACAGGTTCTGGTGTTAGGAAGCTCACACACACCTAAGTTGTAAGGTTAGAATGCCCAGGGAGAATACTTTCCCAGTACCTGAATAACACATTCAAGAGAAAGCACTGGGTCATGGATGAGTTAAATAATAAGAGGATCCAGGAAAGAGCATCCTTGCTGAAGAAAGCACTGGTAGAGAAAGTACCTTTTGGACTAGGATGGAGTGGGACCCAGGACAGGAAGATGACTTTGTGTGGCAGGTTCTGAAGGGTAGTTAGTAGGAGTCGTGTTTCCTAAGTGGGGGTGACTTGAAAAAATAAGCCCTGGGGCTCCTGGCCGACTCAGTCCCTGGGGCATGTGACTCTTGATCTTGGGATCCTGAGAGCCCTGCACTGGTTGTAGAGATTACTTTTAAAAAAACAAATAATTTTTTAAAAGTCCACGGACACCTAGGTGGCTCAGTTGATTTCTGCTCAGGTCATGATCTTGTAGTTTGTGAGTTCGAGCCCCACATCGGGCTTGTGCTGACAGTGCAAAGCCTGCTTGGGATTCTCCTTCTCTCTCTACCCTGACTCATGCGGACGTGTGCTCTCTCTCTCAAAATAAACTTAAAATAAAAAATAAAAGTGTAAGTGTTAAAAAAAAAAAAACAAAAAAACAACCCAGACTGAACATTCACCATCCCCCCACACCCCTCCTAGAGTTGTGAGGTCACGATTCCAAGTGAATTTTAACTCGCTGATGGGTTAAAAATAGAGAAGAAAGATGCCTTTGAGCAGTGGCTGAACTTTATTCAGGTTGGGTAATTAGTGAAAAGTAGAATTCAGCAGAAGTTCACAGTTAAATCTGGACAAAGTTACCTGTTGAATAGATTGTTTTATTGTAACAGACCATAAAGATGACTGATTTTGCAGTCTGATTTGATAAACATGTAATTTTTGCTGTCTTTTGCCCTGTTGATCCCCCAGAGCAGTAGTTTGGCGTTTCCGTTAGGTTTTAGCCTAATTTCTTGGACCCCAGGAGTAAAGGAACAGGGAGCAGTAGGATAAAATGTTTTTCCCCATTATCAAAAAGTAGTCTTTTTATTTTTTTGATTGATTTGAGGGGGAGCACACACACATGCAGGTGAGTGGGGGAGGGTCACAGAGAGAAGGAGAGAGAGAATCTTAAGCAGGCTCCATGCCCAGCTCTATCTCAGGACAACTATGGGCTCGAGTCTGATGCTTAACTGCCTGAGCCACCCAGGTGCCCCAATAAGTAGTCTTTTTAGATAAGCCTTTAGCTCTTGGATGAGAAGGCTTTAATTAGAGATACTAAGGACTATTAATGCAGTTTCTCAGTATCATATTCTCTAAAGATGCATATACATGGGGGGTACCTGGGGGGCTGTGTTGGTTAAGTGTCTGACTCTTGATTTTGGCTCAGGTCATAATTCAACGTGTGTGAGATTGAGCCCCACATCAGGCTCTTTGCTGACAGTGTGGAGCCTGAAGGTTGGCGGGGGGGTTGCAGGGAAGGGAAAGCAGGAGAGAGAATTGGCAAAGAAGTGTAGTGGGAGGCAGTGGATTGTGGGTGTTGAAACTGGGCTGGAAGTGATGGCTGTAGACCACTTCACCTCACCCCAGAGCCCTCTGAGTAAAAATAAATCCTTTTTCCAGCACTTTATCTTCTCTCCTCCTATCCCTACCTTTCAGTGGTCTTAAGCATAAACAGGGACAAGTAGCACAAACCCAGCTGAGGTTTTCTTACCTGCGCAGACCTGCCCTAAGGTAGAGGTAGTCCTTTATCAGATGCCACCCAGGAAAGCAGAGTGTGGCATCACAACTCTAATGTAACTGCTGGCAGTCTTCTGACTGGGGTGGGGGGTGGGGGTGGGTGGGAGGGCAGATGAAAGTACTTTTGAGTTTTCCCAGTGGGCACAAGGGTTTTGTTCCTCAATTAGAGATAGTCTGGAAATGCTAGCACTGGTGCGAATGCCCCAGGAGAGTTTGAACACCTTTCTGGGCTTACTGTGATACCATAGTCGCCCTGCTTAGGGAGCAGGCCAGCTGGCGGTGGGAACGCTGGCTGAGAGCGCACAGAGAGGCTTTGCCAAGGAGATCTTTTTTACTTTCTCTGTAATGTGTGCAGCTCATTTGGCCTGAGCTCTAGATTACTACTTGATTGTTTAGAAGTCAGAACTTGAATTTTGAGGCCTCTTCAGGAGGTAGTGCTAGCGTTGATTTCTGGCTCTCCTTGGGCTTCTGGAAGTGTCAACGGTAAACTTATATTGGGATTTTCTTTTTAGAAAAAGCCAGGTGGTAATCAGAATATGTGGGTGGTGTGAAGTTTTAAAAGAAAAGGCCTGGGCCCAGCTGCCAGCTTCCAGAGAAGTACTTTATACTGCACATCCCTTCTTTCTAGAATGGGTTGTGGAAGGGAATTGTTTCCGTCCTGTTTCATCACAACTTTCATGATTTTGCCACATTCCCTGCCTTCCCTGACGTAGCAGAATCTGATTCTTTTTTTTTTTTTTTTAACGTTTTTATTTATTTTCGAGACAGAGAGAGACAGAGCATGAATGGGGGAGGGGCAGAGAGAGAGGGAGACACAATCGGAAGCAGGCTCCAGGCTCTGAGCCATCAGCCCAGAGCCCGGCGCGGGGCTCGAACTCACAGACTGTGAGATCGTGACCTGAGCCAAAGTCGGACGCTTAACCGACTGAGCCACCCAGGCGCCCCAGAATCTGATTCTTAAGTGAAAACTGGTCAAGGGGCTTGAAGACCTCCTTAGTACAGAGAGCAGTCTTTTGGAAGGGATGGCAGATAGAACCTTGAACTCTTAAAGGGTCGCAAATTAGGGCTGTACTCTTAGCAGCCTCGATAATGAGTTTTCTCGAGTTGCTGGGTGGTTCTCGTTGGGGACGTCATCATGGAGGGCCCCAAGCTCTGGTATCTTCTTCTTCCTTCACCCCCTCCTGCCCAAACGAAAAATTGATTTCCTAGGGTCTTTTTTTCTTTTTTTAAAAGTAATCTCTATACCCAACGTGGAGCCTGAACTCACAACCCTGAGATCAAGAGCCACATGCTCCACTGACTGAACCAGCCAGGTGCCCTGACTCTCGAGTCTTTACAGAATTCACCTATTATTTTTGCTCCTTTGTTCACTATCAGTAAATCCATTAATGTGTCTTTGCTGCAGTTTAGCAATTTAGCTGGTTTAATTATCTCCTGTTCTTCCTATTGGAAATCCAGAGTTGTGGTTTGAGGTGCAATATGTTATGGTCAACTCTTAGGATCCACAGCCCCCCTCCCCCCCCATTCATCTCTTCCTGGTTGTAGGCATCAAGATTTAGTAGGTATGTCAGAGATTGCGGTGATCATGCTAGATTGGTTCTTTCCAGAAAGTACAGGGTAAGAGTGTGTCTGCAGGACAGCTTAGTGAATGTGTCCTCTGTAGCTCTGTCATCACAGTACTGCTGCTGTCCAGATGGAGTACAAGGCATGGAGGTGGAAGTGTGCTTGGCTCATTGGAGGAGCTGCAAGGAGACCACTGTGGCTGAAAGTGGAATCAGAAAGAAAGAGGGGCAGGGGAGGTTAGAAGATGAGGTCAGAGAAGGAGTAGTAACAGATCATGGAAGGCCTTATGGACCTGGTAGGATTTTGAATTTTATTCTATGGGAAATCATTGGAGATTTTTGAGTTGATAAGGTTTCTAATTAAAAAAATCAATTACTCTGGCTTTTGATTTTGATCTAATCTGGAGAGTAGATTGGGTGATAGGGGCAAGGGTGGAACAGAGAAACCATTTAGAAGGCTATTGTAGTAATCCAAGTGAGAGATGATGAGATGACAGGTGACAAGTGGAATTACCACCTGTTTCCAGGAAAGCCTGGGAGACCTAATTGAGAAAACATCACTAAAGCCCCTCATACAGCCCATTTCATAATATTAGGCTCCAGTATTTGTTAATTCCCTTCCTTTCCTTGGATTTTGCCTTCTCCTACATTAGGGCCATAGGGGAGAGGTTATTAAACAGAGAACAGCATTCACAAGAGAAGGGATTGTAAACTGTACCTCAGTCATTCGACCCCAACAGAAGCCTTTTTATTCCTTGAGGCGCTGCAGTTGGCACCCTGTGTACATTCTGTTATCCCACCCACCAGAGACCTGAAAAGGCTGAATCTGTGCCAGAACTCTTGGACAGCTCTATTCTCATTGAAGCGTTCGATCTTCAGTTCTTTCCGCAGTTGCTATCTTAGACACAGTTTGAGCAGCCCCTTTTACAAAGTGTCTTTTTAGCTACCTGGCCTTGCAAGCTGGAGCTCTCAGATACTCCTCGTGACAGGTAGTTTCACATAGCTGAGAGGGCCCTTCAGAGAGAAAGAAAGAGGGTTTGCGGTCTTTGTTTTACACTTGAGCTTTCCCCCCACTCCGCTTTTGTTGGGATTAAAGCTTTAACATAGCCACCTTGATTTCTGGGTTTTGCAGCTTGGGAAAGGAATTTCATGTATTCTAGCATAAGATATTTATTTGAAAAAGCTTGGTCCTTGGTACACAGGGAGCTTGCATTGCTCTTCCCTACAGAAGGCCACATCAGGTCTACTCTCTTGGGCAGGTCTTGTCGGTAGACACCACAGATGAAACCATGCCGTCTTGACATAACGTCAGGATTACCTGCCTAGAGAGGGTTGCCGGCAGCCTGCTACCTCACTGATTTACTCTGGGAACAATGTAAATTTTTTTTCTTTTCTGGGGTCCAGGGAGACTAATTGTGTGGTAGACAATAGGAAAGGTAAATCCTCAGAAACTTACAAACAGAATTTGCTTTAACAGTAGTTAAGTGTCTCCTAGGATGCTTTGCCCCTTCTTCCTAATAAAAGTAAGCTCAGATTTCTGCCATAGCCAGTTGGACTTTGGGTGTCTCTGCAACTTGTATACTGTACTGCCTCTGGAAATGTCTGACTGCCCCTGCCCCAACCAGGCCTGTAAATAGACTGAGCCAGGCCCTATTAGGGCCAGCTCTCTTCAGGAACCCTGTTCTATTTTCAGGGAGAAGTCATTTTTCCTTTCACCTCCGTTAGAATCTGCCCTAGCCTTTCTGCTCCTGCCTTAGGAGCTGGGACACAGAGGAGAGCTAGAATGTCCTGTATCTAGCTAGCAACCCCATGGGCCTATCCAAAAGCAGCAGGGAGAGGCCATCTACAGGAAATGCAAATGCCAAGAGTGCATGTAAAGCTTATGAACCGTAAAAGACTTTACCAGTACACCTTATTCTCCAGTTATTTGTGTGGTTAGGTATTTCCAGGTTTTATTTCCCCTCGTGGCCCATGTATCTGTGCTGACTGAAACAGAATTTTAGCCATAGTAACAGGGGCAAAT
This sequence comes from Panthera pardus, assembly GCF_024362965.1. NCBI lineage: Eukaryota > Metazoa > Chordata > Mammalia > Carnivora > Felidae > Panthera > Panthera pardus. The sequence continues at coordinate 58,128,819 of NW_026526876.1, forward strand.
TGTTGCTGTAGATATATTTTCAACCAACATCCTGCTAATTAAATTGCTTATCTATCTAAACTTGGGCCTCTGCTACTCATATCCAATGTCCCTGGTATCTTCCTTGAGTGAGTTGCCTTGTATTCCATGACCTTGTTTTTGTGTTCATTGCAGTGTGAGTGACTGCCTCATGTTGTGTTGATGCCAGTCTGCCATGCTAGCCTGTCTACCAGGGCCAGGTGACCTGTCCTTTCAGCTTCTTCCTCACACGCAGATGAACACTGGACTTCAGAAATGTAAGTAATCTGGATCCCGGAGTAGGAAGTAATCCTTATTTTGTCCCTACATTTGAGTAATCCCAGGGGAACATCAGGGGTATGTTGACTGTGAACTTTGGTACTTCCAAGATATTCTTCACAGACAGCAAGAAAGCAGCTACAAAACTTGTCCACAATGTGAACGCTTTTATAATCAGAGAGATCCTCTTAAATACTAGATTTCCCCAGTGTCTGTCATCTTAATTGTAATTGTTGCTGCTATCTGTTGAGCACCAAAGCCGTAAGGGGTTTTACAGGGATATATATATATATATATATATCACCTTTCAAAGGTGTTTCACTTTGAACCCCCATGAGGAATTGAATGAAAACTCACAGTCTTGATTACTTACTGTATCTTAGAAATAAACTATTGACCCTTTTCTGTTATTTTGGACTCTGAGCATTCTCTACTATGGAAACAGCTCCCTTTGACTTTGCTGTCTGCTGAGCCAGTGACCTCAGTTTACAAGTAAAGAAGCTTTCACCTACAGAAGGGATAGGGAGCTAGCTTTCTCAGTCTCTCTGGGTATACTCCTGCTAATAAACTTGCCCAAAAGATTGACCTTTTGAGAACTAAAAAAAAAGGAATCTAATAAAGTAAATTGTGCCCAACGTGGGGCTTGAACTCATGACCCTAAGATCTAGGAGATCAAGGGTCACATGGTCCACTGACTGAGCTAGCCAGGTGCCCCAGATTCCTGTCTTAAACTGGCTGGAATTGGAGCGTTAGGCCTCATATCTTCCCAGTTTCCTGGCTTCTGTCCCTGCACTACAATGATGTGCAAGGAAAAGATTCTATTCCTAGCTCATTACCATGTACAGTGTCTTCAAGTATAAAAATGGCCCTAAATTTGGGATAGACCTTCCTTTCAGAGCAAAAGGGGAAATCACTGAGGCTTAGGCTTACCCTTTAATAGAAAAGGTGCTTCAGCACTTTACCCAAATCCTTTATGGCAGGGGTTGGTAAACTTCTCCCGTAAAGGGCCAGATAAGCAAATTATTTTAGGCTTTGGGATCCCTGTTGCATCTACTGTTGCAGGGCAAAGGCAGCTATAGACAACATGTAAACAAATGAGTGTGGCTGTGTCCTGATGAAACTTTTTACAAAAACACAGCAGCTATATTTTATATTTTGGCCCACAGGCAGTAGTTTGCTGAACCCTGCTCGGGGAGATCATCTTCAGAAGTTAAAAGTGGTCTAGCCTCTTGACTTCATTTCTTTGAAGGAGAATAAGACCCAGAGCCTGATGAATTCTGGGATTTGGCCAACGATTCCAATTCCTGTAATGACAAGCTAAAACTAACAGTCTTCCTCCTGTAGCTGCCTGACCCAATAGGCAAGCTATGCTATGCTGTACCAGCTTTCCTCCCCATCTTTCTCTCAATAAATGATATTTGGGTGATAAAGTTGTCTGTGTTCCCTGGCCACTGAAATCTGCATGCTAACTGCATTTTGATTGCTTCTGGGGTTCCAGGGACACAACTGGATAAGGGAGTTTACTTAGAAGCATGACAGAGTAGCTCGCTGACCTTGCTTCTAAGTTCCTTCGTGTACTCAAACAGCTTTACCCAGAGATGGAGTATCAAGGGTGAGCCATTTGTGAAGAAAGGCAAATAGGCAGCTTTATCTTGGGTGCTGACTTCGGATCTACACTCCTTCCCAAAGCAGCCTCAAAGTATCCTCTGCCAACCACTGTCCTCAAATTTGTATTCAAGAATTGCAGTAACCTTCCCTGGTTTCAGGCTTGTCTGGGGAATAGCGTATTGGAATCCCTTTGTCTCACTTGATTACTATCCTTAACTACACACAAGCCTTTGCAGAGAAGAAAACCTGTTTTAAGTTGACTTGCTTTCTTTTCACCTCTCCCAAAATGTAGAAGAAAACAAATTCTGCCATATGACTTAGAGCCGTTAGCATTGAGCGTTTAAGGTGAGATGGAGCATCAACTCTACCCTTTTGGAGCCGGCACCAAGACCCACTCAAAGCCCAGGCTTCTTAGCATAGAGACCTGAGAACCAGTTTTGTAGTTGTGCTCTTCTTTCCCTGCCCCTCATCCTCAGGAGGGTCTTACAAAGTTGTTAGACACACAGAGCTTGGTATTGGGTGGGGAGGGCACAGGGATGGGGCACAGATGTTTATAGATTATTGTGCTTTATATTGTAAGAGCTCAAGGCAGGAGAGACGGGACATGTGGCTTCTTGGCCAGCTCTGTAAGTCACCTGGCTAATTGCCTTCCTCAGGCTAAACCCACCACATGTATAGAATCACAGAATTGGTCCCTTCCGACTCCAACATTTTCTCACCTCCCCTTCCTTTTCTGTGTGTGTAGGAGAATGTAACGCATTTCTCATCCTGCCATGGGGTAGTCTGGATTAAGGAACATCTTGGCTTTGGTAGTTCTTGCATTTGATACAGGACCACAGTTGGGGTTAGGTAGATACCCTTCTAGAGCTTTTATAGGTTTTATATTCCACACTGTCACTTGCTTTGAGAGTTCTCAGCTGTTTTGGAACTTTACTTGGCAAAATTTCCTCTGACCCATCTTTTCCCAATTCACCAGAAAATGTGTTTTTGGACACCGCCCCCCCGCCCGCCATTAACCCCAAGCCTCTGCTTCTCCTTCCCCAGCTCACTATCAGGTATATCGTAATATTTCTGGTTGAATGGCTGAAATGACCAAAGGTTCTTGGTCCTCAAATAATCTTTTAGACAACAACTTTGACCTCCTTCATTGTAGAGTAACAGGGCCTGAGACAAACATCAGAATCACCCACTTTCACTACTACTTTCTGTGCCTGTCCGCCCCCTAGTGGAAGGTCCTGGAAATGGTGCATTGACCCAGTAACTGGATAAACCCATAGAAATCTCAGAAATTAGTTAATATTTGTTGAGTGCTTATTGTATGCCAGGCAGTATTTTGAGTATTGTTATCTTTGTTCTCATTCGTTCCTCAGTGATTCCATATGAGAGACTCTCATCTTTCTTTTGAGGAGAAGGAATAGAGTAGCACTTGCCAGTGTCACATTCCTGTTCAACTGGGCTAGAAGTCATACTCGGGTCAGACTCCAGAGCCAGTGTTTGAAACACACTGCCTGGGCATCTCCCACCTATTGATAGTTTCCTGCCGCATATGGTACTTGCATCTTCTGACCTTCAAAATAAAACAAACAGGGAGGTCCCTGTGGGGAAGCTGGGATTCAGGGAGATTGCCCACTCTCCCCCAATCCCTGGCATAGACAGCAGTGCTTTCTGCTGCATTTAACTCCCAGACTCAAGACCAGCGGGCTTTCTTGGTCAGGTTACTTTTTCCTGTCTATGCACACACTCAACCAAACCTACTATCTTTGAATAATAACTTTCAATAGTCATGGTTCCTGTTCTCAGACCTTCTTCCTATTCATTGAATCTCTTGATCTTAGTGGTTCTATGAGGTACACCAGCAGGTATCATCCCTGTTTATAAATGAAGAGTGACTGGGGTGCCTCAGTCAGTTAAGCATCTGACTTTGGCTCAAGCCATGATCTCGTGGTTCGTGAGTTTGAGCCCTGCATTGGGCTCTGTGCGGACAGCTCAGAGCCTGGAGCCTGCTTCCGATTCTGTGTCTCCCTCTCTCTCTGCTGCCCTTCCCCTGCTGTTTCTCTCTCTCTCTCTCAAAAATAGATGAACATTTAAAAAAAAAATCTTCAGAAATAGGGGTGCCTGGGTGGCTCAGTCAGTTAAGCATCCGACTTTGGTCATGATCTCATCGTTCGTGATTTCGAGCCCTGCGTCAGGCTCTGTGCTGACAGCTTGGAGCCTGGAGCCTGCTTCGGATTCTGTGTCCCCTTCTCTCTGCCCCTACCCAGCTCATGCTTACACTCTATCTCTGTCAAAAATAAATACTTAATAAAAAAATTTTTTTTAATCTTCAGAAATAAAAATGATATTATGAGCAATTATATGCCTATAAAATGGGTGATCTAGAAGAAATGGACAGATTCCTAGAAACATATACACTACCAAAACTGAAACAGGAAGAAATAGAAAATTTGAACAGACCCTTAACCAGTAAAGAAATCGAATTAGTAATCAAAAAATCTCCCAAAAAAACAAGAGTCCAGGGCCAGATGGCTTTCCAGGAAATTCTACTGAACATGTAAGGAAGAGTTAACACCTAGTCTCTTGAAGCTGTTCCAAAAAATGGAAATGGAAGGAAACTTCCAAACTCTTTCTGTGAAGCCAGCATTACCTTGATTCCAAAACCAGACAGAGACCCCCCCCCTAAAAAGGGGAACTATAGACCAGTTTCCCTGATGAACATGGATGCAAAAATCCTCAACAAGATATTAGCCAACTGGATCCAACAATACATTAAAAAAATTATTTACCATGACCAAGTGGGATTTATACCTGGGATACAGGGTTGGTTCAATATCCGCAGAACAATTAACGTGATTCATCACATCAATAAAAGAAAGGACAAGAACCATATGATCCTCTCAATAGATGCAGAGAAAGCATTTGACAAAATACAGCATCCTTTCTTGATAAAAACCCTCAAGAAAGTAGGGATAGAAGGATCATACCTTGAGATCATTAAAAGCCATGTACAAAAGACCCAACACTAATATTCTCAATGGGGAAAAACTGAGAGCTTTCCCCCTAACATCAGGAGCAAGACAGGGATGTCCACTCTTGCCACTGTTATTCAACATAGTATTGGAAGTCTTACCCTCTGCAATCAGGCAACACAAAGAACTAAAAGGCATCCAAATCAGCCAGGAGGAGGTCAAACTTTCACTCTTCACAGATGACATGATACTCTGTATGGAAAACCCAAAAGATTCCACCAAAAAAACTGCTAGAACTGATCCATGAATTCAGCAAAGTTGCAGGATATAAAATCAATGCACAGAAATTGGTTGCATTCCTATACACCAACAATGAAGCAATAGAGAAATCAAGGAATCGATCCCGTTTACAATTGCAATAAAAACCATAAAATACCTAGGAATAAATCTAACCAAATAGGTGAAAAATCTATACACTGAAAACTATAGAAAGCTTATGAAAGAAGTTGAAGACACACACACACACACACACGAAAAATATTCCATGCTCCTGGATAGGAAGAATAAATATTGTTAAAATGTCAATACTACCCAAAGCAATCTACACATTCTTTTTTTTTTTTTTTTTTTTTAATTTTTTTTTTTTTTTAGCATTTATTTATTTTTGAGACAGAGACAGAGCATGAATGAGGGAGGGTCAGAAAGAGGGAGACACAGAATCTGAAACAGGCTCCAGGCTCTGAGCTGTCAGCACAGAGCCCACCCGACGCGGGGCTCGAACTCACGGTCTGAGAGATCATGACCTGAGCCGAAGTCGGCCACTTAACCAACTGAGCCACCCAGGCGCCCCAAGCAATCTACACATTCAATGCAATCCCTATCAAAATGATACCAGCATTCTTCACAGAGCTAGAAAAACCATTCTACAATTTGTATGGAACCAGAAAAGACCCCAAATAGCCAAAGCAATCTTGAAAAAGAAAACCAAAGCAGGGAGGCATCACAGTCCCAGACTTCAAGCTGTACTACAAAGCTGTAACCATCAAGACAGTATGGTACTGGCACAAGAACAGACACTCAGATCAATGGAACAGAATAGAGAACCCAGAAATTGACCCACAAACGTATGGCCAACTAATCTTTGACAAAGCAGGAAAGAATACCCAATAGAATAAAGACAGTCTCTTCAGCAAGCAGTGCTGGGAAAACTGGACAGCGACATGCAGAAGAATGAACCTGGACCCTTCTTACACCATACACAAAAATAAACTCAAAATGGATGAAAGACCTCAATGTAAGACAGGAAGCCACCAAAATCCTCGAGGAGAAAGCAGGCAAAAACCTTTGATCTTGGCAACTTCTTACTCAACACGTCTCCGGAGGCAAGGGAAACAAAAGCAAAAATGAACTATCGGGACCTCATCAAAATAAAAATCTTCTGCACAGCAAAAGAAACAGTCAGCAAAACTAAAAGGCAACCAACAGAATGGGAGAAGATATTTGCAAACAATGTATCAGATAAAGGGTTTGTATCCAGAATCTATAAAGAACTTCTCAAACTCAGGGGCGCCTGGGTGGCTCAGTCAGTTGACTGCCCGACTTTGGCTCAGGTCATGATCTCGCTGTCCATGGATTCGAGCCCCACATTGGGCTCTGTGCTGACAGCTCAGAGCCTGGAGCCTGTTTCAGATTCTGTGTCTCCCTTGCTCTCTGACCCTCAACCCACTCATGCTCTGCCTCTGTCTCTCTCTCAAAAATAAATAAACATTGAAAAAAAATAACTTTAAAAAAAAAAAAAACTTATCAAACTCAACACCCAAAACAGAAATAATCCAGTGAAGAAATGGGCAAAAGACATGCACAGACACTTCTTCAAGGAAGACATCCAGATGGCTAACAGACACATGAAAAAATGCTCAACATCACTTATCAGGGAAATACAAATCAAAACCACAATGAGATACCACCTCACACCTGTCAGAATGGCTAACATTAACAAGTCAGGCAACAACAGATGTTGGTGAGGATGCGGAGAAAGAGGATCTCTTTTGTATTGCTGGTGGGAATGCAAACTCTGGGGCAGCCACTCTGGAAAACAGTATGGAGGTGCCTCAAAAAACTAAAAATAGAACTACCCTACGACCCAGCAATTGCACTACTAGGCATTTATCCACGGGATACAGGCGTGCTGTTTCGAAGGGACACATGCCCCCCCCCCCCCATGTTTATAGCAGCACTATCAACAATAGCCAAAGTATGGAAAGAGCCCAAATGTCCATCAGTGGATGAAGGGATAAAGATGTGGTACACACACACACACACACACACACACACACACAATGGAGTATTAGTTGGCAATCAAAAAGAATGAAGTCTTGCCATTTGCAACTATGTGGTTGGAACTAGAGGATATTATGCTAAGCAAAATTAGAGACAAGTATCATATGACTTCACTCATATGAGGACTTTAAGACACAGAACAGATGAACCTAAGGGAAAGGAAACAAAAATATAAAAACAGGGAGGGGGACAAAACATAAGACTTTTAAATATGGAGCACAGAGGGTTACTGGAGAGTTGTGGGAGGGGGGATGGGCTAAATGGGGAAGGGGCATTAAGGAATCTACTCCTGAAATCATTGTTGCACTATATGCCAACTAATTTATATGTAAACTTAAATTTTTTTTTTTTTTAATCTATAAATGAAGAGTCACTGAGACAGACCCTGAGTAGTCAGATAATAAAGCCAGTACTTGAATCCGGATCTCTCTAACTTTGTTCTAACCACAGATTCCCTATTCTCTACCCTGCCTTATTCCCCGTTGATGACACCTTTGGTACCAGCTATTTAAATAAGTTGCTTACAGGGGCACCCTGGCTGACGTAGTTGGTAGAGCATGTGATTCTTGATATTGGAGTTGTGAGTTTGAGCCCCACTTGGGCAAAGAGCTTACTTTAAAAAATAATAAATAAGTTGCTTACAAAGCCATGGTATTTGTGTTAGCTGTACCCTTAATTAAGGGAAGATGTTACAGAAGAAAGCAAGCTTCCAGGGTGCCCTTGTGGGACTGAGATAAGAAAGTGTTTAGAAAAGAAAAAAAAAAAGTTTTCTTAAGTGCTAAGCTCAAGTCTGGTACATGAGGTAGGTGGTGCTGGATTCCAAGAATGTAGCCAGTTTTTTTGTGTCCAATATACTTATCTCATCCTTGAGATTCTTCCTTAACGAAGATACTGTAGGGCACCTGTGTGGTTCAGTCAATTAAGCATCTGACTTTGGTTCAGGACATGATCTCAGTTTGTGAGTTTGAGCCCCGCTTCTCTGTCTCTCCCTCTCCCTTTCTCTCTGCCCCTCATGGGATTTGCGTGCGCTCTCATGCTCTCTCTCAAAACAAAGATACTGTAGCCTGTATCCACCCTTCCCACCCTTATTTCCTTTTGATTCTGATTCCTTTATCTGACTACTGTCATCACCATGGTCAACATCAGCAGAAACAGGGAAAAGAGAACTAAAAGAGAACCAATCCGGTGTAAGTGTCCCATTCCATACTCCTGAATCAGGCCAAGCTACCTTCTGCCTCTGCTAGGAGAAAGAAAACACCCTGAGAGTTGGTACTGACTTGGAACAAAGGAACTCTATTGTTCAGTAAGCCAGTATACCTCTCTCACACACCTGGTCTTCAAGGAGAAAAACCTACCACTGTGGAGGAAAGCCCAGAGGCAGACCTGTATTACCTGTCTGAAGTAAAACCCAGCAGCTGTTGACTGCCCATTACTCAGCTGAGCCCAGAGTTGTTCAGTTGATTTTGACCAGACACCCGAGTGCAGCGGCTGACCTAGGCAGCTTCTAATGGAATTCTGGTGTCTCAAGGGACTATGTCTCAGTGATCCCAGACTTCTGGTATTTTCTTGTCCAGGAGAATGTAACAAGGGTCAGAAAAAGGCCCTACTTAATGGAGACTGAAGCCCATTGAGGGTCAGTGGCTTGTAAGAAGCAGCGGAACTGTCAGGGCTTTGATTCTGCTCACCAGCTAGTAATACCTAGTGGATAGGAGATTTCTGGGCCTCTCTGCCTCCCTCCCCTTCTTGCCCTCAACTGTCACGGTCACATTCATCCTTTTAAGACCTTCTTCAAATCGGTCATCTAACGAACATTTGTGGACTGAGCGTCTAACCTGTACAGTTAATAAAGTAGAACTTAAACGTGTGAGTCCTTGCTACTTCGAGGCATGGTGCCCCTAACAGCACAGCTCTTTTCCACTCTGTACTCTTTTGCTAAGTTCTCCATTGGTGAGCATGGGACCAAATCTCGCTGTGCCTTGTGGATGTCAGCTCTCTTTTTTCCTGCCTCCAAGAGCAGCATTTTCTAAGCAGTTGCTGGCAGGCTAACCAGCAGTGCCACCAAATGAGGGCAGCTGTGCCCTCTTCCTTCTGGCACACTCTTTGGCCCCCTTCTCTTGTAGTTGATGCCCAGTGACGTGACTGAATGGGGTCTTCTTGGGCCAAGGCAGCTGAGGCCACAAGCTGGGCATTCAGTCAGCTTGTTCCCTGCTCTATCCTGGCTGCCTTCTGCAAGGGGAGGAAATAGGGTGGGAGTTAGCTAGCTGAGCCTAGGTTCCCAGCCAAGCCCCTTCCTTCTGCTTGGGCAGACTGGGTACTTACTCACGCAGCAAGCCTTTATTAGGCACCTTCTGTGTACACTTGGGAGACACCCTACCTCAGAGAGGGAAAACAGAGCTGAGACCTTTTGCAGGAGCCTGGCATCCTTAAAGAGCTCTTGTTCTCAGAACCTTTTCCTTTTTGACTGGAGGCCCAACATCCGCTGGAGCCCCCTGCTGGGTGGCCCCTGGAGATGAGAACAAAGAAACTGTTAACATTAATGAGGCGCATTGAGTAGGTACTTCCGCCTTCTCCAAAGGCAGGCAGGTTTTTCCTCTTTTCATTTTGGAAAGTGACAGCTGACAAGGGCCAAACAGACTATTTTTGGCACTCGGGACTTAAAGATTCTCTGAAACCTTTCTTTTCAGTTCCCTCCCTGCTGCCCTGTCATTATTGCCACCCCCCACGAGGAAATAAATAAAGCCTTTTGATCTTCACCCAGTCAGGCCAAGGGTAAGCTGTAAACAAAAGTGAACTTGTGACATAAGGCTAGGGGAGGGATTTTGGCAGCTTATTCCTCTGCTCCTGAAAAAAAGACATCCTGTTTGCTGAGCCAGGATGCCCACCCAGTGGGTATGGTGCCCCAGCTGCCAAGGCACAAGAGAAAGCTGCTGCCTCACTGGCCACTGCAGACTGAAGGGCAGTCACTCCGGGCACCGTCTTTACCAGAGCGTCTGCCTAGAGCCTTCACTGCTGAGGCCAACAGGTAGGAACTTGGAGAGATTTCCACTTAGAGGAGCAACCTTCAGTTACTTCTGTGAGAATTGGCCAAGTTCAGGCTCTCCAAAATCCGGGACTTTGAAAGTTGCTCTGCTGTTCTGATCTTTGGTGGCCTCATTTGTAAATGAGAAGCCTGATAGTACCCACCTTCTAAAGCAGTAGCGAGGATTCACCGAGAGCCTGTCACCTGGCACAAGGCCTGGCTAGTTGTGAGCGCTGACTGAATGTTAGCAGTGCTTGTTACTTGGGGGCACAGTGAGGCCGGGTCTAAAATGAAGACTAGGGATAACTTCGTTAACCCCTACTCCACCATAGGCCCTCAAAAGGGGAATCTAGAAGGGCTGGTTGGCTTGGCACTGATGAGCTCCCTCTCCTTCTTTGCTCTCCTTACCCTTCTCTCTCTCTAGGGGACACTACACAGAAAATGAGAGCTGCTCACTATCCTACCCCAGCCGAATTGGACGCGTATGCTAAGAAGGTCGCAAACAACCCACTGACTATAAAAATCTTCCCCAACAGTGTGAAGGTTCCCCAGCGGAAACACGTTCGTCGTACTGTGAACGGCCTCGACACATCAGCCCAGCGCTACAGCCCCTACCCGACTCAGGCAGCCACCAAGGCAGGCCTGCTTGCCATTGTCAAAGTGCCAGCCAAAAGCATACTCAAGGACTTTGACGGCACCCGAGCCCGATTGCTCCCTGAGGCCATCATGAACCCCCCAGTGGCGCCCTATGCTACTGTGGCACCCAGCACTTTAGCCCACCCCCAGGCCCAGGCTCTGGCCCGCCAGCAGGCCCTGCAGCATGCACAGACCCTGGCCCATGCCCCTCCCCAGACGCTGCAGCACCCTCAGGGTATCCCGCCACCCCAGGCGCTGTCCCACCCTCAGAGCCTCCAGCAGCCTCAGGGCCTGGGCCACCCTCAGCCCATGGCCCAAACCCAGGGCTTGGTCCACCCTCAGGCCCTGTCTCACCAGGGTCTCCAGCACCCCCCCAATCCCTTGCTGCATGGAGGCCGGAAGATGCCAGACTCAGATGCCCCCCCGAATGTGACCGTGTCTACCTCAACTATCCCCCTTTCAATGGCGGCCACCCTGCAGCACAGCCAGCCCCCGGACCTGAGCAGCATCGTGCACCAGATCAACCAGTTTTGCCAGACGAGGGCAGGCATCAGCACTACCTCAGTGTGTGAGGGCCAGATCGCCAACCCCAGCCCCATTAGTCGCAGTCTGCTCATCAATGCAAGCACCCGGGTGTCGACCCACAGCGTCCCCACGCCAATGCCTTCATGTGTGGTCAATCCCATGGAGCACACCCACGCGGCCACAGCCGCGTTGCCTGCCGCAGGCCCTGTCAACCTGCCCACGGGCATTTCTCGAGCCCCTGCTGGCTACCCTAGCGACCTCAAGCCAGTCGCCTGGAACCAGCACCAGCTGGCCCACCTACAGCAGATGTGCAGTGAGGCCGGTGGGACGCCGGCCCCTGGCCTGACAGGCAAGCACGCAGCAGGACGCGAGTTGGCAGGGCCTGGCTTTGTGGGCAAGGCCCCTGCCTACCCGCAGGAACTCTGCCTGGCACAGTCCTTCCATCTGAAGCCACCCCTGGAGAAGCCAACCCCATCCCCACCTGTCAACGGCCTGGCGGCCCCACTGGCCTACCCCAATGGTCACTACTTCCAACCCCTGTGGAACAACATTCTGCCCACTCCCAATAGCGACAGCTCGGGGTCTCAGGACCTCGCCATGCCGTTCCACGGTGGGCAGCCCACGGGTGCACCCCTTGACTGTGGGACGGCTGCTGGGGCCCACTACCGAGCAGGGGCCGGGGGCGGTCCAGTGGCAACCCAGAACAGCTTGATGCAAACAGTGGATTACCTAAGCGGGGATTTCCAGCAGGCCTGCTTTCGAGAACAGAGCCTGGCTATGCTGAGCAAGGCCCACCGAGCCCCTGGCAACCGAGCCCCTGATCCCGCAGATAGTCGAAATCTTCATATTCAGCACCCTGGGTATAGATAGGTAGCCCCGGTGCCCTCCACAAGCTACACGTCATACATCACCCTCCTAGGTTTAGACTTACTTTTGAGTAATTGGATAGTTTCAGAGTTTCGCTGCTCCGATGTGATCATTCTTAGAGGTCTAAGAAAGGGAATTTGGTGGGATCTATTTGAGGACAGCAGGGGATCCCCTGCTGCCCTCACCCTCCCCTCCACCATCCCCAGCAACTTCTGGGTTTATGTTAGGACCTAATCCCAACTCCAAGCTTTTGTCTCTACTGCCTATCAGTCCCTCCACCTTGACCATTTCCCCCCAGCCACCTCCTGCCTTTTCTTGCATCTCTGCCCGTTTTCCTTAGGACTGAGGTGTGGGGTAAGGAAGGGCCCTAGGTGAGGTGGCCGTAGGTGCCCAGCCCCTTAAGCTAGGACTTTCCCTGTCTGCCTCTGTCTCTTTGGGACTAAGAACCCAGACTTCCCAAGTGCTCTGGAAGTTAATTCCTTCTTCACCCAAAGATCTCAAAACTGACCCAATCTTCACCTCCTCCCACCCCTCTCCATTCCTCAGGGCTTTGTTTAAATGTGGATTCCAGAGTCACTGCATTTGCCCTTGCTACATTCAAGGGCACCCTGTAGGCACTTGGCCATAGCCTTGAGACCTGGGGGGAAAAATGCGTCTTTGTGTTGGTATCTTAGTTCCTGACACCCCTTTCCAGCCCTAGAGAAAGGTAGTAACTGTCCAGCACACCCAAGGTCCCTTTCTCACTGTTGTCTCTCTCCCAACTCACCTGCTGCTCCCATCCCCCACACCCCTCCAAAAACACAAGCAAAACAAAATAGGATCTTGAGATATTAGGTAGGTAAAGAAAGGATGATCACATTGGAGTTCGGAATTAAAAACACCAAAAAAAAAAAAAAAAAAAAAAAGTTAAAATGCATTTGGTTCTCTACACTGGCTAAGAATATTGCTCTACACTGTAAGTTTTAAATGTCCTGTTTCTGTATGAATGTAGTGTGGGTTTGAGTAGCGTTGTGTGAGCGGCCCCACAGGTACATTCACCCTCTAGTCACCTCCTTTTGCAGCCCCTCAGTATAATGAAGAAAGAAAGAAAAAAAAAAAAAAACACAAAGCCTTAAGCTCTTTGAATTCTTCCTTTACCAAATGAGCATGGTTCTAACAGCTGGAGGCGGACCTACATTGGAAGCAGCCCCTCCTGCCCGCGCCCATCTGTCACGTGCCCATCCTCCACCCCACGCTCAACGTGTTTCATTCCCAAGTGGCAATTAGTTGGCTAGAAATTTAAAACTTTTCTGTAACTTTAAATTTAGATCATGTTTTGTAATTTTTTGCACCCTTCTGTTAAAGTTGGGCTCTGCCTTTTTTTTTTTTTTTTTTTTTTTTTTTTAAACCAAATAAGCCCTTGCCTTTCCTCTTGTCTCTGGGGAATGTGAGCTGATGTTCTTATTTAAGATTTGGGGTTTTGTTTACTATACTATCCACTGTTCTTTAGCCAGAAATTCTCTAGTGATCTGAAGCAATGTGACTGAAGACCAGTTTTTAAATTATGTGTTGGCAAGTTGCCTTATATTTAAAAAGAGAAAAAAAAAGAAAAAGAAAAAAAAATGCCTGATTGTGTTATGCCAAATGATAGCAACATGAAGTCCTAATTTATTTTCCTGCCGTCTGTGAACACTGGTACCTCCCTGTCCCTGAGCCCTCAGGAGCACCTGCAGCTTCTGGCGCAGCGCATTCTCCCAAGGCTTCACCGCCACCGTCTCACCCAGGGTCCCTTCCGGTTCTCACTTTCTCTGAGAGAACCCCACCGTCCCCCCTTATCCCTTGCTTGATCTCCAAACCAGATATTTTTGCTGTGAGTTTTTCCAATGCCTCTCCCCAAAAGGTGAGCTGCTATCTTAGGAAATGGGACCGGACACCAACTTGGGGGCTTTCAATCAAACCTCAAACCCTCAAATCTCTTCCTGTGTAGGGGTGCAAATCTCTGAAGCTCTCACTCCCACCCCTAGTCTGCATGGAAAAATGTACTGTGGCCCCTCTTCCCCCCCCCCACCCCCACTGCCCTTGCCTTTGGTGTGAGATGTTTCCTAGTTCACCCTGAGCCTCTCTTCCCCCCTCTGCCAGCCAACCCCCAACCAGCAATAAGGGTCCAAGCCAGGGCCTCCTATCCACACTCCCTGCCTCCATCCCACGCTGCCCCTAGGGAATACCCGGATTCCCTACACTGTCCACATACTGTAGCATTCATTCTCCATCTCCCTCATCTGCTCACCTGTGGTGGTTTATGGGTGTGATGGGGTTTTTAAGATTATTATAAACCAGTAAAAAGAAAAAACTCACCAGAACTTGTCCTATTCGTTGAATGCTGTGAATGTTTGAGGTGACTTTTCTTGTAATGATTTCTGACGTCCCTGCTCTCCACGAGAGAAGCGGGTCCTCAGTTGTAGGACGCGAGCCCTTATAGTGTTGGGCCCACTTCCCAGTCTGTGATGCCAGACCAGGTGCTGCGGTGATTGGGCAGCCGGCACGTGATAGGGCCTCCCCTAGGCGGGGCGCTCGGGGCGTGTTGGGACCCATGGGAAAGTGTGGTTTACCGCCCCGCTCTACAGGCTCCATGTGCTGCCACTTTCAGTCCACGGACCGTTGAAACACCAGGATCTGCTTTGCTGATGAGCCAGCCGAAGACTAAAACGCCCCTCCCTCCCCTTCTCCCACCTCCACCACTTGGGGATTTCTGAGGGCCTTTGACAGCTGGAGGTAATAGGTGCCGCAATCTGTAACCTGAAAAGTGGCCCCTCCGAGTACTGATGGAATTGAAAGTACAGTTCCCTTCGGAGCACGCCCTTCTCTGTAAGGTCCCCTTGCCTCCTTTACTCCTCACGCCATCCTTGTGAAAGAAAGCCTTCTACCTGGGTCCCCTACCCGCAGTCGGCCCAAGGTCCTGCAGCTAAGTAGACAGGTGAACCCAGCTCTGCCTGGCCTCTTTGGGCAGATGCGCTGGGAGACCAGCACCTCAGGTTTTGCATAGTTCCACATAGCGATTCTGACCGTCTGCCACAGCACTGGAATGAGGTCTAGGCCTGGGTGTGGGGGCGACTCTGGGAGGCACCATCCGGCTTTCCCAGTCCGTGCGTCCCTGGAGTGGTGCAGTGACACGGTCCTGCCGGCAGAGGGAGCCCAAGCTTGACCGAGGATGTACGGCCTGTCTTGGGAGACAGATGCCGGCCGGGTGGCCTATTACCTGCCGCAGGAGCTGAAGAGAAGGCATTTGCTGGAGCCCCTGGCAGCCGGCGGTTTTCCCTGCGGGCTTCCAGGCATCGCTGTGCCAAAGATGGCTTATCTGGAGAAGGGGCCATCTTTCCCAGCCGGCAGCCAGGGCCCCATCTCCCCCCACTAGATCAGTGAATTTGACCTTTTGAAGGCTAATAAGCTGGTAGTTTCCCAGGCTGAATGTCAAGGGTCTTTCCACCTCAACCTGTGTGTGGGAGGGTGGAAAAGGCAAACACTAGCACCCTTGAACCTTCTCCTTAGTAGATAATAGTTGCCATACATCGGGCCTCTTCACAGGGCCAGGCAGTAAGAGTAAGGGACTTTATGCTGATTAATCATAAAGTTTACAAGTCTAGGTAAACAGGGTTACTTTCATTTTACCAATGAGAGTAACGGTGCCCCATGTAACTAAGCAACTTGGCAAAAAGCAACCACAGCAAGGATCCAAACCCAACTCTGCTGCCATTATTGAAGGGAGCTGTATTACTAGGGATTGCTAGAGCTTAAAACCGAATCCAGGCCCTGTCCCAAACCAGCTGAAAGACACTGAGAAATCAGTTCACTCCTCTATTCCTATTTCATCAAATGAGGATAATCACAGGCACTCACTGAGGGCTGTATGAAAAATAAATGAACATGGATGAGAAAATCCAAATACCCTTCAAAAGGCCCTCGGCTCAGCCTAGTCCTGGGTATGGGCTGGGCTTTGGAGTTGGATTAACATTCTGTCAAGCACGTTTTGCGCTGGGAACAAGCATCGTCTCAGTAAATCTTCACTACAGCCGACTGAGCCGTCCTTTTAGTATGGTGATAGAAGCGATTTCGTTTGCCTGTTGTATTAAACGAATAATGTACATTCGTGCTTAGGAGTGTCTGCTACACGACAGCTATGATCATTGGACCAAGAAAGACTTGCCTGGGGGCAGAAGCAGTTAGTCTTTGGTGGGGTATGGATCAAGGACTGCAGGCTCGTAAAATGCACCTCCCCCATTTAACCACCAGATGGCAGCGGCAGGCAACTGTCTTCCGCACAAAGCCTAGTGCAGTTCCCGAGTCGTCCGCCAGAGGGCGATCCAGCAGCGCAGAGCGGCAAGCAGCACGGCGACCCCACGCCTTCCCTGTTGGGCCCAGCCTTAGGCGGCCCTAACCATCCCAGATAAGTCAGGCTGGAACCAAGTTAATAAATACAATTCAGGATTTATTAAAAACCAGGGCTCCCCTGCCGTGCCCTCCTGGCACTAAGTAAATAAATAACCAGAGGGGGCACAGCTGGGGAAAGGGGAAGAGAAATCAGATCTCAAGACAGATTCTTTGAACTACCCCTCACATCCCCACTCCCACCCCCCACTATGGCTCTTGGGACATAGCACCAGCAGGCGCCTCAGTCCTGGGTAGAGTGTGGCCGGCACCAAGGCATGTCTTCCCTGCCCAGGAGAGGAGACAGGCCCTGGGATCACTTTTTCCAAGCCCTTGATGACCCCAAGACCTGCTCCCCCCAGGGGCCAGGGCTGAAGCACCAATAGGAGGCACCTGAGGGTGGTAAGGAAGAGGAGAGGGGGAACAGAACCTGGGCAGCAGAAGCAGCTGAAAGGGGGTCCGGCCCCTTCTCCAGGTTCAGCCAGTTCCTGGCTGAGGTCATGCTCCACCCCCCTTTCTCCTGGAGCCCCGTCTGCACTCAGCTGAGGATCTTTCGGGGCAATTCAACAGAGGCACGGATGAAGACGGCATCATCCCGCACGTAGTTTCGCTTGCGGATATCCTGGTGGGAGATGAACTTGGGGTAACCAAAGCCCAGGGAACTCTCATCCAGGGAGCCCCGCCAAGTGCCCGGTTTTTGGAAATTCTTCCAGTTTGGGTCAGGGTGAAAGGTCTCAGTGACATGCTGTGGCTTAGCCAGCCCGGGGTCGCTCTGATCCAGCAGGGAGAAGGTGACGCGGCGGGCAAATGGCCACTCGAGGAGATTGTCAAAGGCACCCGGCAGCACGCGAATGTAGAGCGAGAGGTGCGTGCCCTCACCGCTGCCATTGCCATTGAGGAACGCAGACACCTGCAACTTGTAGCCATACTTGTGTGTGTAGAAGGCCGGGCTGAAGCACTCCAGGTTGGGCTTAGCCTTGGCCTCCTGAAGCCGCCGTCCGTAGCTGCCGATCTTCCAGATGAGCACGCCGTCACTGCCCACCGACAGCTCCTCCAGCTCTCGCCGCAGCTCCTGCAGCTCCTGCCGCTGCCGGCTCACCAGGGCGCACATCATGGCCAGGTGCGGCTTCACGCTCTCCTCCACATGCCGGGCCATCGCCAGCTTGGGGCACTGTTGGCAAAGCCCCGGGCCATGGGGGAAGGGAGAACAGTGATCAGTAGGGACGTGCCCAGGGGAGACGGGGGACAGAGGGGAGCGGCGATGGGGCTGCAGGCACCCAGCTCTGACCGGGGACGGTAGAGGACACTTGGGAGGCCGCTGCCGGCCAGCAGAAGGAAGGACCGAAGGCTTCAGAGCAGCAAGGCAGGGACCAGAGAGGGCCTGGTCTACATCTGAGGCTTCAAGGACTAAGAAGGGGACAGACAGGGAAGAGGAGGGGCATCTCACCCTGTGTTTGCAGCCAGAGTCTTTGAACGGACACAGCACCAGGGCGGTGCTACAGCTCTCCTTCAGGTGGCCCGGCAGGTCCTCCCGAGCCACCGTGCCCACGCCACACTGGTTGGGGCAGGGCACGGGCAACCTCGGGCACTGGTACTGGTGGCTCTACGGCCACAGGGGCGGAGAGACAGCGGTCAATAGGCTGACCCCCACCCCCACCCCGCCACCTGCCCCACGGCCCGCGGCTCAGGGAGGGCCTCACCTGGATGGTGTCAAAGACGAACTCCTTGGCGCAGTAGGTGCAAGGCTGGGTACGCTTGGGGCACTCAGAGGAGGCATGCTGGGCCAGCAGGCGCCGCATCATGCGGGCACCACACTTGTTCTCACAGTACACGCTCTCTTGGGGGCATACGCCCTCGTGGCTCTAGAAACGCCAGAGAGGCCGACTGAAGGGATCCCTGGGCCACCAGGCGCCCCACTCACCCTGCGCCCTCCACTGGGCCCCACCCACCTCAAAGGCCTCCCCGCTGAAGTCGCAGCCACAAAACTCGCACTTGAGGCGCCGCTTGGGGCAGTCGTGCTGCAAGTGTGCAGGCAGGTCCCGGCGGCTCAGCTTGGTGGGGCAGCGATTGGGGCAGGGGATTACATTGAAGCTGCAGGTGTTCAGGTGGCTCTGTGGGGGAGCGAGACGGTCAGTGCCTGCCAAGGAAGGGGGAGCCCCCTCCCTCCCACCGGAGACTCACCTGTAGGTGGCGCAGCGGCCCGCTCCAGCGGCAGCCCTCCTCACTGTGGATGCAGCGGATAGGCAGCCCCAACACCTGCACCTCCAGCTCCGGGTCTGGGTAGATCTGGGTAGACGGGGAGGAACCCGGCAGGGTCAGAGCCCGCTACAGTCCCCAGTTTCCACCCCCACCAGCCCCAGACGGGCCAGCTCTACCTTAGAGTCGGTAACAGCCTCTCTTGAGCTATAGTCCCCTCTGTGCCGAGGGATGGAAGGCAGAGCAGGTGGTGTCTGCTCCAAAGCTGGATACCAGGGTCCCCAACATGCCTGCACGGGACACTGCCTCCTTTTGGAACAGCAGCCAATCAGCCTGCTCAGTTCCGGGCAGCCTCCGCATCCTCTGCTTCCTTCCTCTTGGTAGAGGGGTCTTGGCCCTCAGCCAGGGGCCTGGCTTGCCACCCAAAGGGGAGGGGAGCACTGCTTGCGAGCACAGAGCCGCTCTGTGCACCCCCTGGCACCCCCACAGGCCGGGCATTGTGCCTGCCCTCCAGGGCAAACACAGGCCTCATTTGCAAACCGGCCTGGTGGGAGGGAAGGGGCCACCTTTGTGGGGGCACAGGATTCCACAGGACCGGGTTGACACTGGCCCTGAGCCAACTGGCTGCCGGCAGCTCCAGCCTCCACCAAGGGCAAAAGCCTGTAACTGGGGCCTCTGCCTGGCACTGTGGACTCACCTTGGCATAATCCAAAGGAAGTTGGTCCTCAGGGCATTTGAAGACTCCTTCACTGTGAAGGGGGAGGGGACAGAGTCAGGCTCCAGCTATGGGAAAGGAGAACCCAGGTCCCACCCCTCAACCAGGGCAGCCTCCCTCTCACTAGACCTGTCCTCAGCCAGAGGCCTGCAGGTACCCACTTGCCTAGCACCCCAGAAGATCCTAGCTCTTGTCCTGGGGAGAGGGTTGTGGGCCCAGTGGAGACAGACAGCTGCCTCAGACAGCATTTGGCCAACAGGTGGCAGCTGGTACCCCTCCCCCCAGGAGGGCAGCTGGACTGGGAGAGGGACAGGACACCTGCCCTCCACGCTGTTAAGTTTTCAGCGGCAGGGGGTGAGTGCTGAGACGGAGTGCCAGGGCTGCCCGGCCCCCAGCAGGGATCTCATCCCAGAACCCAGGGCAAAGGTCAGCTTGGGGCCACTTTACCCCATCCCTTCCCTCCTCCCGTGAGGGTGTGCCTCCTAAAGCAAGGAGGAGGAGAGGCTCACTCTAAGGCACTGTTCACACTCTCATCCAGTCCTGACCACCTGCCTCTGCGAAGGGGCTGCATGTTCCCATTTTGCAGATGAAAGAACCGAGACGGGGGGAGCAGTGGCTGGACATCGGTCTGACTCCCCGCCTCACACAGGTTCTACTACCCCACAGACACCGAGGAGAGGCTGGGGCGACAAAAACCGCCCAGACAAGCACAGCCAAGACTATGGTCACTGCAGGGCACGCGCTGAAAGCCTTCTGACCCTGCACCAACGAACCCACTGACACGCCTTCTTCTACCAACATGCCCTTGCTGACCCCAGCCAGGACCAGTCACACACACCTGGCATGGCCTGAGCAGAGCGAGGGCTCACCCAGTAGGGCTGAAGGCCCTCAGGCACGGCATTCCTGGCAGGTCTGAGTCAGGTAGGTGGGAGACAGAGATCAAGGCAGAAGCAGAAGCCACATGGCAGCCCTGTCCACGACAGAACTTTGTAGGCCCTGGGCAGTCTGTGCCCCGGCTGCCCAAAGGATTTCTAGCACCCATCTCCCCTGACCCCCACTACCACCACCGGCCATGCCGCCAACACCAAGAACAATACGTGTCCAGGCACCGAAGAGGTGTGCCCGTGCCCACAGGGCAACCAGTCTTCCTGGACCAACCTGAGTAATAGCCCCAGCAGGAATGGGGAAAGAGGGGGGGTGGGCCATGGGGGAGGGGTCTGCTGGGCTGCTTCAGGAATGTGCTGATTTAGTGGTTTTGGAGACAGGGAGGGGACTAAGGCAAGTCCCCAGGCTTCAGGCAGAAGATTAGTCGGAGCAGCTTGGGGCCCCACCAGGACAAAGGTTCTGCGGGGGCTATGGACACCCTTGCTTGTAGGATAAGGGGTGGTGGTGAGGGACAGAGCCTGCTCAACCACTTCTTTCCTTCGGGGGCCTCAGCAGCATCGCTCAAGCTCTAGGGGAGGAGGCAGTGGAGGGGGGGGCGTGGGGAAAGCAGGGGCCAAGACTGCTCCAGGCGGTGCAGTGGAGGCCCAGGCCCAGGGGAGAAAACAGGATGGGGGGAGGGGGCTGTGGGAGAGGAAGAGGGGATTTCCGGGAGGGGGAGGGGCAGAAGCTGGGGAGAAGGACGGAGGAGGTGGAGGGAAACGGCCTGACAGCCCCCTCCCAGGCAGTCGGGGTGGGTCAGCTGGGAGTGGGGGCAGGGGCTCAGCTGGCCTCATCTGGAAACCAGAGGGCCGGGGTAGGGCGCCGCGGAAGACAATGGGACTGTGTGTCTGTAGGGGAGTATGTGTGTACACTGAAGGGAGGAGGGAGGACAGAGGAGGGTGAGGGAAAAAGAGGAGGGGGCAGCACAGCAGCTCTTGCAGGAGCATATGTGAGGGCAGGAGCCGGCCCGGGCTGCGGGGAACTGAAAACAAAGGGCCTGCTGAGATTTCCGCCAGCTAGGGGCTGCGGAGGGCTGAGAGAGGGAGGGGAGCAGCACTGAAGGCAGGAGCCCCAGAAGCGCTCCCTGCCTGCGCCCCTAGAACCCCTCAGCGAACAACCTCCAGACAGGCGGCAGTGGCTGACCTAGCTTTTCCCTGGGGAAAAGGGAGCACGACCTCTTCTTGGGGCACGACCTCCCCAGGAATGAGGGCTCCCTCGTCTTGCCTCCCCACACCTGACGTGAGCATTTCCCAGCAAAGGCGTTAGATTCGGGACACCGCAGGGTGCCCAGAACTCAGCAAACGCCCCACGGGCCAAGGGGCCACCTGGTTCAGTAACACTCAGGGTGCGACCCCCTCCCTAACGATTTATAGACGCCCCGCGGTACTGAAGATCCCCAGGGGCAAGGAGGGACACCCAAGGGGTTCCACTGCTTCAGGGGCGATCTGTATCGTCACAGTCCTCCCACTGTTGTGGATCCAAAAGCAGCCCGGGCTTAAAACCCAGTTAAGCCTTTAAGTAACTGTGTGACCGTGGGCAAGCCGCAGCCTTTTTTGAATCTCTCGTTTCATCATCTGTGAAATGGGAGAACAATAGCTGCCGTTCTCGAATTGTTAGAATCAGAAGAGGTTAGATGGGCGGAAACTCCGGAGGCTTAAGGTACTGCCCGGGACAGAGGGTTTTGTCCTCCTCTTCCCGTAAGGATTCAAAGTTCAAGGATGAGGCCGCTCCGGCTTTCAGGTGAGGGGGAGGGCCGGCCACGGGTCAGGAAGGGCGTCTTCTCCCCCCTCCACCCCGCAGGCTGGCACGGAATTCTTCCGAACGGGCGTGGGCGCCAGTGGGCCCCGGGCCCCTTCGGATTAGTGCGTGGGGTCCTCCCTCGGGGTCTGACGTCACCGCCGCCCCGTGACGTCACGGTGGGCGCCCCTGAGGTCACGGAGCCGCGGCTCAGACAAAGGCCCAGCATGTCTCCGGCCCGGGCCCCTCCCCATGCGTCGTCCCCCCTCGCCGTCGCCACCGGCCGCTCCCCGCTACCCCCGGCCCGCACCTGAGGAACTCCTGCAGGCAGGTGTCGCAGAAGCGGTGGCCGCAGGTAGAAACCTGCACAGGCTCGCGCATGGGCTTCCCGCACAGCGGGCACAGCAGCCGCCGCTTGGGCTTCTCCAGGAACTTGTAGTCGAAGCCGGGCATGGCGGGCGGGCGGGCGGGCGGCAGGCACGGGCGAGCGGGGCCGGGCACGCGGCGGCCCCACAGCCCGCGCCTCGCTCCGGCCGCGCTCCCGGCTCCGGGCGGCGCCGACTGGCGGCCGCGGCCTGCGCCCAGCCCCCGAGCCCATGAGCCCGCCCGCCGGAAGAGGGGGTGGAGCCGCGCCCGCGCGGTCCTAGCGCCGGACACTCGCGCTCCCACCCACCTCGCGGGCTCGCGGCTTGCGGGGTGGGCGGCTGACCAGCCTCGCGCCCTCCAACCGCGTACGGGCTCCTCTCTCCCCTTCGGAAGGGAGATCGCGGCTCCGCTTCTCCCCAGGGCTGGGAGGCCCTGAAGCTGGATGGGGCGGAGGGCCCCGGCGGCCGGACTGGGCCGCGCCACAATGGTTCCTTCTCCCGAGTGTATAGTTCGGTCTCGGGGGCCACGTGTCGCCTAGGGGCCCGGGACTCCAGCTTGCAGGTGCTAGGCAGCCGAAGCTTGGCAACCAGATCTGGGGAGCTCGGCTGGCGCGGGGAAGGCGTGCTGGGCGCTAGGCCAGAGGAACCTCGGCCCCAGCCTCAGGCTGCGCCTACATTCCTCCCCAGGCCGGACCGCGGCCCTGCCCAGCCCTGGGGTGTCGCCACCCCCAACCCTGAAGAGACCACATTCTAGGCAGGCAGCTGATGTTTTTATTGGCGCTATTTCCCAGTCATCTGGAAAACTGGTCTGGCCCAGCCAGCAACCTTTCTCCCAACCTGCTTTGGGGGAAAGGCTGGGGTGTGGGGTGAGAGGCAACCTTCAGCAGGGATTAGCTCCGCAGTAGACACTTTGGTACCCTTGGCAGATGCATTTCCAGTCCACAGGGGACGAAAGAGCTCAGAAGTTGTGCTAATCCGTGCCTCAGGTTACCGAGCGGGGGGGTAAGGTGGCAAGACTCCCTGCCCCAGGCAATGCAGAAGCCAGGCTGCCAGAATGGCCAGTCCAGGCAGGACTGGGCTTGCCCTGCTCCAAAGTAGAGCTGCTCTCGCAGGGGGCACCAGCGATTTCTTTTCTAACTGGGCTGGGGGAAAGGGCATGATCTGGATGGAGCCACAGCCACCTCCAGCTTTTTTCTGCCAAGAGTCGGGAGACCACCCTGCTTCCCAAACTTAGGTCTGGTTTCCAGGTCTAGCCAGCCTGGTCCCTGGGGACACCAACTTAAGAGAAGAGGGGTGGGGAGAGAAAAGAGAGTTGTTGGGGGAACAGGGTGGGTTGAGGTTTTCATATCCAGGGCCAAAGGAGAGTGGGCGCTTCACTAGTTCTTCTACCGGGTTAATGACCAGCCAGGGGCTGGTGGGGACAGTCTTGCTGCAGGCATCCGCACATTTCAAGAACGTTCAGAGGAGAAGCAACAGCAGGGTGGTCCAGGTCCAGAGGTGTATCTAGGTGCCTCAGGGTGGGATTGGCTCATCCGTAACCGCTGGAAGGTATGGAAACTTGCAGCGACCCGGAGGGCAGTGCCTCAGCAAGGGATCCCCACCTCCGCTCCCACTCCCACACATGGCCCTGGACTCTGGACCCTGACAGGCCAGAAACAGAGGTTCAAACTAAACTGGACTGGAGGTAGGAGGAGAAAGAAGGCCTTTGGGCCCTGGGAAGCACCGGAGCAGCCCTTCAACAAGGCCCAAGACGCAAAAGCCCCTGTCCTCCCCAGGTAGGAAGCTGTTTTACCCGGCAGCTTCCGCTTTCATTTATCTGGGGGCTTTTAGTGATTTGGGCTGTGACCACTGGGGATGGGGGCAGGAGCAGGGCCCAGCTGGATTAACCCTGGTGTAGATGAAGTGGGAAAAGTTATAACAACTCACGGCGAACGGCCAGCAGAGTGTTTCCATGGCAACAGGACACAGAAGTCACTGTGTAAGGGTGCGTCTCATCCAGCTGCACTGGCCGAGGGAGTCCAGCATCCTCATCCCTTCTTCCCAGTCGACCTCGGGCCCCTTTGCCCCAAGAGTACACTTCGCCTTCTGCCAAACAGAATCCCAAGCACGGAAGTAGGAGGAGGACACGGCTCAGCGAGCAGCTCTCCTCCCGGATCGCTGCACGGGCCCCATCACGATGTTCAGCAACCCTGAACGTGATAACCACGGACTGCCCACACCCTATCCGCCCCCACAGTGCCCACTAATCACCTGCCCCAATGGCTACAGTGAAGGCATCCCCACAGGCCACCATCGCTGTCTTGATGTTCTGCAGGCCTCGGACTTGACAAGGTGCCCGGATGACCCGGCGGGCATTGGTGCCCAACTGCCCATGCTGATTGCTGCCAAAAGTGTAGCAGTCACCAGAGGCTGTAGGGGAGGAAAAAGGGAAGGAAGGAAAGGGATGCCTCAAGTGAGATTCCAAGGAGGCCAGGAGAGTCCACCCGTGGCCTCCCGTGCCCAGGTCCTACTCACCAGTGACGGCAGCTGAATGAGCAGTGCCCAGGTCCACACTCAGCAAGGGCTCCTGGTCCAGGGGTGCGGAACCTAGCGGTGTGAAGCTCAGGGCCTCCTCTACCTGCTGGTCGGGGGCAGGCTCCTCCCCCAGGGAGCAGTGGTCCAGGCCCAGTTTGTTGAACCTGAAGGTACAGGCAAAACCCAAGTGCAGCTGACACTTTGTATAGTCTCTCCTGCTCCCAGCAATCTGGGCAAGAGCCGGTCACCAGGGCACAGATCCCACCCTGGGTTGAACCCAGCAGCACTCTCAGCGCCCCCTAGTTCTGCCCCTCGGTTGGTGGCAACGACATGTCATGTTGCCTTAGCAGCCAGGGAGGGGAAGGGGACAGGCTAGTCATCCCGGTGTACCTATTTACCTGTTACTCCCACAAGCCAGGGCTCGGCCAGGCACGGTGAGGATCAAGGAGGAGTCAATGCCACATACAACCCGCTGGGCTTCCTGTCCTGGGGGTATGGATACCTGCTGGGGACAGCTGTGGGACTCCCTGGTGCCCAGTCCTAGCCGGCCTACAATGAGAAACCAGGATGGGGCTTGTTTGAGTTTTAGGGTCGGTGATGCCAGGATGAGGAGTCACAGAGAAGAGGGAACAGCGTGAGTGAAGGCTGTGCCCTCAGCCTGAAATGCCCATCCTTGGCCCCTCTATGGTCAAAATCCTACTCCTCCTCAAGACCCCGTTCAGATGCCACCTCTGCCTCCTCCAGGAAACTCCCATGCCATTCCTTGGGTTCTCACATCTCTGGACCTTGGGAGGAGCCCTCACACTGTCTGTCCTTTTTTTTTTTTTTTTTAACGTTTACTTATTTTTGAGACAGAGAGAGAGAGACACAGCATGAATGGGGGAGGGACAGAGAGAGAGGGAGACACAGAATCGGAAACAGGCTCCAGGCTCTGAGCCATCAGCCCAGAGCCCGACGCGGGGCTCGAACTCATGGACCGCGAGATCGTGACCTGAGCTGAAGTCGGACGCTTAACCGACTGAGCCACCCAGGCGCCCCTGTCTGTCCTTTGTCATAGGGAGATGTCATCCCTTCCATTAGAATGAGTCTGCCAGGAGGACAGAAACCCCACGTAGGTCTTCTCTAGTTTCAAAGCCCAGCGGGACATGTGACCCAGAGAGGGCCACCAGAAGTATTGACTGATGAAAGAAATCTCCCCCGTTACAACATAAGCCCCTGAAGGAAGTGACTCTTGTTCAACTTGTCTCTGCACCCAGCCCAGGGGGCTCACAGATGTGCAGTAAAGTTTCATAAGTCAATAAATGAATGGAATTGAAGAGAAAAGACGGAGAACGAGTCATGGGGTAGAAGGTGGGTATGAAGGGAACAAATCATGGCCAGGGTACTGGGAGATGCAGCCAAGAGGCTGGAATTGGGTGGAGAGCTTACCACCATCTCCGCGGCCCCACGCAAATAGTTCTCGCTCTGTGGACAGGGCCAGCACGTGAGAGGCCCCACAGGCCACCTGCACCATCTCATAGCCCAGCAGCGCCTCCACAATGGTGGGCTAGAGAGGGGGGGAAGCGAGAGAGACTGGGCAAGGGGCCTAGACTAGCTGCCTGGCCTCAGCATCCCATGTAAGGACGAAGTTGGAAGCGGCGAATTCTCACAAGACACGGCTGTCTCTTTAACTGCCCTCCCACCCCCACTGCAACCACTGGGGAAGGCCGGCCTTTCGGTACTTCCCCTGGTACTGCCTGGGACAGGTGCAGCCTGGAAGCTAGAGGGACCTAGCTGCTGGGGATCCCCTGCCCCCAACCTGGGTGTCAGCTCTCAAATGTGGGCTCCATGCCATCTCCCCACTTCCTCTTCCCCAAGGTATGTGCAACACCCACCTGGCTGATGTCATTGAGGCTGCCATGGCCTAGGCACCCGTTACTGCCACTGCCAAAGGTCATGATGATACCTCGGTCTGGAGAGTGGGGGGTGGTGAGGAACGAGAAGGGAGAGAGAGGTTGGGCTGTTTTTCCAGATAAGCCAGTCCATGGGTTGGGGGAGCAAGAAAAAGCTGGAAGAATGGGACAGGAGGTAGAAAAGGATAGGCAGAGGTGTCTCTTCTCAGATGTGTGAGTTGGGACAAGTGACAGTCTCTGAGCTTTATTTACTTTTTTTTTTTTTTTTTTTTTTTTGAAGTTTATTTTTGAGAGAAAGAGAGTGCGAGCTGGGGAGGGGCAGAGAGACAGGGAGAGAGACTCCCAAGCAGGCTCTGTGCCCTGAGCGCAGCAGCAAGGTCTGTTGCCCTGATGCAAGGCTCCATCTCCCCAGTTGTAAGATCAAGACCTGAGCCCAGATCAACAGCCGGGCGCTTAACCAACTGAACCACAGAGGCGCCCCTCTCCTCTTTGAGCTTTTAAGATCTGAGCTTTCCAGATCTCTCTCTCTCTCTCTCTCTCTCTCTCTGAGCCTCCCTCAAATGAGTACAATATACTGTAACTACCCGGCCAGGCCCTTGTGAGGGTAAAGGGGAGTGCGTGAGTAAAGAACCTGGTGCCAGATAAAGAGCAGAGAGCAGTATTGAGTGTGCAGATTGCAAATGACAAAGCAATGAGGGAAGGTGCTCTGGGGGTGCCTTCCCATAGTCCCCTGAAGGACTCACCGGTCAGGCAGGCTGTGAAGAGGTCCCCGCAGGCCACATGTTTGATAGTCACGCCCGACTGGCCCTCCAGGAAACGGGAGACGAACTGGGGCTGCGGCTGCTCCACCGCCCCGGGCAGGAGCGCGCCCCCTCCAGCGCCTAGGGGCGGGGCCTGTCGGAGGCCAGGAGGGCGTGGGCGGAGCCCCGGCCGCCCCTGCTTGGCCCCTGCTTGGCCGGACCCCCCTTGCGGTCCAGGGCCACCCCAGCCTGCTCACCTCCCAG
This sequence comes from Panthera pardus, assembly GCF_024362965.1. Taxonomy (NCBI): domain Eukaryota; kingdom Metazoa; phylum Chordata; class Mammalia; order Carnivora; family Felidae; genus Panthera; species Panthera pardus. The sequence goes on from NW_026526876.1 coordinate 58,156,804, forward strand.
AGGATAAGGCGCCCCGAGCGCGTGACGCCCGCCTTCTGCGTGCGCCCAGCTGCCACCTGGACCACCTCTGTGTTGAGCATCGGCAGCCGCAGTGGGGCGCTGAGCCCACCGCCCCACGCGTAGACCGCCGACAGCGGTGGCGGAATGGCCGGCCGTGCGGGCCCCCGGGGTATACCTGCGGGGACAGTGCATCAGGCCTATTAAACTAGTGGGAATGGCTTGGCGGCCGTGAGCACCGGCCGGGGGCTCCGACTTACCCCTGCAGCGGGCGCCTGTGGTCCTGCTCCCTGTGCTGCCGGGGGCCATGGGTGGCCCTGGGACCAGGGACTTCTCTGCCCTGTGGGTCGGGGGTGGGGGTGGGGGTTCAAGACCTGGCCCATTCCTGGCACTCCCACACGCAGGAATGGAGGACTTGCCCGCCCGGAGCTCCCTCTGCCCCAGGCTTATTGTGCTCCCATTGGGTGCTCCCCTGGGCCCAGAGTCCCCCTCCCTCCCTGCACAGGCCTCCTCATGCGGATGCTCCCCAGGTCGGTGTGGAGGTTGAGGAGGGCGCGGATGCAGAGTGGCTGTGCCATGATGTGGCTGAGCGGTGGCCGCTGTGCGGGCTCCAGGCTGAGCAGACTGAGGACGAGCTGGCGCAGCTCAGGGCTGTACCGGTCAGAGATAGGTGCAAAGGTGCCACTCATGATCTTCAGCACCAGCGCTGGCAGGTTCTGTGAAAGCATCAAGTGTGAGGTTGGCCACAGCCGGAGTCATGCTCTTGGGTGGCAGCGCCTCCCCGCCCCAGGTCTAATGGGGTGGTCATTGCCCTGCACTCAGAGCGTTCAGTCTGAAGAGGGGACTCCCAGTGATACAGTTGCCGAAGCCTGCTCTCAAGAACTCCTGATAGGGGAGCTTGGCTTCAGTTATGTCCTCAGGAACCCTAGGTTGTTGGGAGAACTCAAGCCTTGCCCTTAGGAGGGTCCCTAATCTGATGGGAGAGCTCTGCTTTCAGGAGTCCTCAGTTTAGTGGAAAGGCCCAAGCCCTCCCTCAGGAACCCACAGGCAGAGGGAAGTCACAGCCCTGCCCTGGGCTGACCTACTGGTCTGATGAGGGAAACATAACTCAGCCAAAAGAGAAGAAATAAGAGGTGGCTGGAGCCGAGGACTTCCTGAGGAGGGACAGAGATGTCCTAGTTGTCCCCATGGGGGTGCTAACTCACCGCAGCTTCGAAAGCCCTCTTGAGACTGGCCAGTTCATAGAGGACACAGCCCAGGGCCCAGATGTCACTCTTCTGGTTGTAAGGCTTGCCCTCACACAGTTCAGGGGAGATGTAGCACGGAGTGCCCACCACCTGCAGGGCGGAAGAGGATATTATTGTAGCCTGAGGGTGGGGGAGGGAAGGCTCTGTTCAAGGCCCACTGGGAGACAGCTTCTTCCCAAAGCAGGCCCAAGTGCTTCTTCCTGCAGCCAGCCAGGGCCTAAGGGGCCAAGGTCTTATGGTGGGGAGAGAGTTGGGACACAGAGTGGGCCTTGGCCATCAAAACCTCCAGCACCCTTGAGTTCCCCTCCACGCCCAGGCACCGTGTAGGCCTTGCTCTTGCTGCTAAGGATCTTGGAGATGCCGAAGTCCCCGATCTTGACAACCATGCGGTGTTTGTCAAGAAGGATGTTTTGAGTCTTAAGGTCCCGGTGCAGGATGAGATGGGTGTGCACGTGATGGAGCGCGAGCAGGATCTGCACAAAGAAGTGCAGGATGGTCTCCTCCTCCAGCAGGGAGTTACAGCGTTTTTGGATGAACTCAGCCAGGGTGCCACCTGCAGCCACAAGGAACCGCTTCAGATCCAGGTCTCCCCATACCTGGGACTCTCCTTTTATGAAACTGAGCAGCCCAGACAGGGCAAGGGCCTGCTAGCCTCACACAACTGGGATGAGAACTCTATACCTCTGACCCTCCATCAAACTCATTCTGAGGAGGGAAGCCGGCTGATCTGTGTCTGCCTGTCCCAGAAGTGAGAGGCCCTTGGAGCCAGGACAATGCAAGGAGGCTGGCCCACCTGGTGCGTATTCCATGGCAATCATGAGGGCCTTGTCCTCCAGGAAGTTCTCATAGTACTCAATGACGTTGGGGTGATTGAGTAGCTTGAGGACCTGGCACTCATTTTGGGCTGCCTGCCGCTCTTCCTTGGTCATCTGCTCCACTGGGATCTGCTTGATGATCACCAGCTTCTGGTCAGCCTTGCGCAGGCACAGGTGCACAATCCTGGGGACACAGAGTACAGGGGTGGGTACCAGCTGAGCCTCCAGCCACACATCAGGCAGGGCAGACCTGGTTACTGGATAGTACTGAAGAGAGGGGAAAGGAAACCCAGACTAAGAGATCATCTAACTAAATGCACAGAACACTGAGTTTAGGAACAGGGAGAATTGACCACAAACTCTGTGTGAGACCTTAGGCAAGTCATTTAACTTATTTGAGATTCAGTTTCACCAAAGACACAGTGAAGTTAGTCTTGATCTCCCTACGTTCCCACACACCCTGGAGTTAACTGCCTGGGTTCAAATCCTGGCTCCTCCTCTTACTACTTATCTGCTCTTGCATTATATGATGTTATCATCTGAAAAACAGAATCAACTTCCCTGGGTTGCTGAGAAAATGCATGTAAGGCACTTAGCACAGCGTTTGGCACATCAAAAATGCTCAATGAGTAGAAGCCATTTACACTATTATTTTCTTCCAGCTCTGGTTAGTATCCATAAAAAGCAGGATTCTTGTTCTCCTTCGCAACCATATCCCCAGAGCATAGCCCAATATTTAGCACACAGGAACTCAATAAGTATCTGCTGAATGAATGGATGATATGAATGAATGATCATCTAAGTATCAAATTTATATTTGATATCTCTCTCCTCTGAGCCCCAGACTAACAAATCCAACTACCTGCCTTGCATCTCTACCTAAATGGCTTGCATGCATCCTAAATCTTAACAAAAAAATCAAAATAGAACTTTTGATTCCTGCCCCCAAAACCTTTCCTTTCTCAGTCTCTTCCATCTCAGTAAATGACACCACCACAAAGTCAGACACCCTGAAAATCATGCCAAAATCTTTCCTCCATTTCAAACTTAACACATCAACAAATCCTGTTTCTACCTCCAAAATATTGTGAACTCATCCATTTCTCTCTCTGATTTCTGCTACAACCCTTGGCCAAGTCATAATTTCCTGCCTAAAATACTGAACGAGTCTCTTTAAAATGGTACCTTCACTTTTTGTCATCCTCAAATCTAAGTTCCATACAGCAGCCCGAGTGACATTTTAAAAATGCAAATCACATCAAGACCATTCTGCTTAAACCTCTTCCCTTTACACTTCAAATAAATTCAACCCCTTTATCTCCGCCCATAAGGCCATAATCTGGTCCCTGACCTCTGTGACAATCCCATTTTATACCATTCTTTCCCTTGGCCACTACATTCCAACTTCAGTCTTTTTCTCGGTTACTTGAATACTCTGAATTCTTTCTCACATGAGGTCCTTCCCATAGACGGTTTCCTCTGTTTGAAAAGCTCTGCCTTCACCTTCGAATTACTGGTCTTCATTCCTTAAGTCTTGGCTTCAAACTTCACCTCTCAGGGAAAATTTCCTTGACCATCCCAAATAAGTACTCCCTGGTGTATACTATGCTCGCAGCTTGTTAGTTACTGCTTTAATATCTTGTTTATTGTATTATTTCCCTACAGTCTGTAGGCTTCGAGAGAGAAAAGGCCACGCCTATTTTGGTCTTGACAGTATACTTGGCGCCAAGAGCCAGACCGGTAGAGTTGGCGCTCAGTATTTGTAGAATGAATGAATCAGGCATCAAAGAACAGAACTCTGTGGGGGCGCACAGGCTTGTTGGGGGCGTGACCTCCTTAGAGGCGGAGTCTCCCAGCAGGGACTGAGACCGGAAGTCTGGGCGGGGCTTTCCAAGTGTGCGCTCACGCCTCGGGGCGGGGCTAACCAGGCAGAGAATTCGCGGACAGAGTTGGGACTTACTTTCCCTCTCCCCGACCAGTTTCCTTCCCCAGATCCCTGGCTCACCCGAAAGCACCTCTCCCCACCACTCGGATCCGCTCGTACTTCTCCATCTCATTTCTCAGTCACATTTCCGGAACCCCTACACTCAGACGCGGCGCGTGCGCGGACCCGCCCACCCTAGGGCCACGCCCCCTACGTTGAAAGATAATTGGGGGCGGAGCAAGTGAGATTGGAGTTGGTTCGGCCTCGTATCTGTTTTGTGCTGTTTACTGGGTCTTACCAGCCCCCACCCACAGTTACTTTTTCAGGGTCCGAGGAATGGAGTGTTAACGCCGTTTCTTGGCGCGGTTAGCGGTACGGTACCAGCCACTTCCCACACACATCTCGGCAACCGGCCCTCAAAAAGCTTCCTTAGAGCGGAGGGGTGCCCTGCACAACCGTGTGAGGGTGGAAAGCCAGGACCGACCTCTCAGCGCAGCACCTCTTTGCCCACTAGTGACGCTATTTCGAAAGGGGAGAGCAGATTCTCATTGGCACGCAAATGATGAACTACCAAAACTGTACCGAGAGCGTCAGCACTCTCGGTCTGTGGGGCAGGGAGCAAGGTTAGCTGAGTTTCGTGTTTGCCTAGGGAGGGACCGGGGCAACCCCGAGCTGTGCAAATTGATTCACCTAGGGTGGAGGAGACACGGTCTCCAGGCCGTCCGGACTTGTGAGCACCGCGCTCGTCAGCACTTCCAACTTCCCCCTGCACACACACAACTTTGCCTCAGGTAATCTGCCTTCAACGCTCAACTATAGGGAGAATCTCCTTGAGAGGGGGATGAAAGGGAAGTGGACCATTATCTGAAAACATCAGAGAGAGGAGGAAAGGGAGCTGTTTGGCCGATGTGGGTTCAAAGCTTCTGCCTAAACGTAGGGGGCTGGTCAGTACGACTGTCTTGAACAGGAGTGAGTTTAATTCCTGTTGTCTCCCTGTGCCGCTCCTCTGTGTGAGCTCCATAAAAGCTCAAAGAGCGAGAGGATGATTATTAGCTAAGGGATAGCGTCCCTATTTCTGAGTGAATGAGGAATGTGAAGAAAGGATTGTTTATGTTCTGTCCAGCCCCACCCCTCAAAAGGGTACTCAAACCTACCCAAGTGGAAGGACCACTTGAGGGTCCCCACGAGGGGCCCTCGGTCGCTGCCTCAGGCTGCTCTTGGCTGATAAACAAAGCTGCCCTGTGACTAAAGGGGAGCACAGAGGGGAAAAGCCGCTCAACCCGGGACACTCGTGCTCTCACCTAGAAACCAATCGGGCCGTGGTTGACCCAGGAGCCCCACAGGGGTTAATATGTAACCGTGGAGCTATCAGGGGAGGCAGAGCAAACACCCAAACCTCTTGGTCCCCTAAGGCTTCTAGCTTTCCCTCCCTCTCGCAGCAGCTTTTCCCTAGCTCCCCCCTCCCCTCCAGCTACACCCTTCCACTCCCTTACCGCCACCCCAGCCCCAGGTTCTCAGCAGTTCTGGCGTTAGCTCTTCGTTCCACTGGAGGCGGGAGGGGATCCCGCCCCAAGGTGGGGATAGGCTGACACCTAGTGACCGCGAGCTGCAACTGCCTCGGGCCGCTGGCCTGAAAAGTAAGGGTCACCCCAGCAGCCCCGGCAAATCCGCGGTCTTTCCTCGTCCCAGTCTCCAGGGAGCCAGGAGAAGAGAGCTGGGACTGTCTGAGGGAGGATTGTGACAGCCGCACGGCCCCGGGAGCCCAAGAGCGAGCTGGGAAGAGGAGTGGTGATAGATTAGTCGATCCTTTCCAGGCACGGAGTCGATGCGGGGCGCCATACACGCAGAAAAACTGGCCTGAAGAAGCTAGACATCCAGTGGAAGAACAGGGTATGGGCGGAGATCATTGTCGAAGTGAGGCTCGGATCCATCTGCAGGACCAGGGCTTAAAGGACCCGGGTGTGTGACGGGCCCCGCCCCGCTCTGCCAAGATTGGAGTTGAGGGAGGAGAGAGAGTTCTCTCAGTGCCCGCCCAGGAGGGGGAGCCGGTAGCCCCGGGGAAAGTAGGGACGCGGGTTAATGAGGCCAAGCGAGGGAGGCGGGGCTCCATCGGCAGTCGGGAGGCGCCAGAGAGGGGTGCCACGGGGGCGGCGGCGCCCCCAGTACAGCTCCTTTTCGCCCGAAGTCCGCGGGAGCCAGGCGGGGCCGGGAGACCCCGGGAAACGGCGCTCTCGCCCTGGGTGCAGCCTAGGAGCCGGAGGGGCGGGAGCAAGCGGCCGGGGCGGGGCGGGGTGGGGCGGGGTGGGGCGGGGGCGATAGGGGGCGGGGACAGAGGCCCGCGGGGAGGGCCCGGGAGGAGCGCAGGGGCCTAGAGGGCTCCACGAAATCTGTGCGAGGCTGGCGGCCGGCAGCGAGGCGGCCGGGGTGGACTGGCCCGAGAGGGAGCCCCATTCCGGGAGCAGTCCGAGGAGGCCGCCTCGAGGGCAGACAGACGGCAGGGAGGGCCAGCATGCTCCCACTGCTTCACCCCGCCCTGCCGCTGCTCCTGAGCGCCACGCTGACCTTCCGGGGGCTCCGGAGAGCGCTCTGCTGCCTGCCGCTGCCGGCGCACGTGCGCGCCGACCCCCTGCGCACCTGGCGCTGGCACAACCTGCTCGTCTCCTTCGCCCATTCCATCGTGTCTGGAATCTGGGCGCTGCTGTGGTGAGTAAAGGACTGGGGTTTTGAAGGTGGGTGGCTAGGGATCCCGCGTTACCCTCCGCATCCCTCTCGGGCAGGCCGAGGCCATGCAGTCTTAACTGATTTCCCTGTTTGGAAAACTCTCCAACTAGGAGCGGCAGAGGACCCAGGGGGAGGGGAAAAAAAAAATCCCATCTGGGAAACGGGAGACACCTGGGTTTCAGCCAGGCCTCTCTCCTCACTGCCCAGTCAGCCAATAGCGCGAGCTCAGATCCCCGGGGACTGGGAAGGGTAATGGGGGATTAGAGGGTCCTTAGGGATGCCGAGATGTTGAGAGCCTGCTTTCTTCGCTCCCAGTATATGGCAGACCCCGGAGTTGCTGGTGGAGATTGAGACGGCATGGTCGCTTTCTGGCTACCTGCTAGTTTGCTTCTCCGCAGGTAGGTCTTGCCCAGAAAGCATTAAGTAGGTGGGGGACGGGGAAAAGCTTGTTCAGGTCTTTTCATGACCGTTTTCTCTCTGCTAGGGTATTTCATCCACGACACGGTGGACATCGTGATTAGTCATCAAGCCCGAGCTTCTTGGGAATACCTGGTTCACCACGTCATGGTAAATGAGACGCAGGGGATATGGTGTAGGCCTGGTGCTAGCAATCTAGTCTCAGCCTTGTCTGTCTGAACCTGGGAGGTAAAGACCCATCTTTTTCTTAACCCCATTTCTAACCTGTGTCCTACATTCCATTGCTGGGACAGAGGGTTGGCATTGTTTCTGTGCCCTTGGCTATTTTAGGCCAGCAATCCCTGGCCTTACCTAGTATCTCAACAAACTGATGGTATCTGGGTTCCCTAACACATTCTCACCCTTGTCTTCCAGGCCATGGGTGCCTTCTTTTCAGGCATCTTTTGGAGCAGTTTTGTCGGTGGGGGAGTCCTAACATTGCTGGTGGAGGTCAGCAACATATTCCTCACCTTCCGCATGATGATGAAGATCAACAATGCCCAGCACCTTCTCCTCTACCGGGTCAACAAATATGTCAATTTGGTCATGTACTTTCTCTTCCGCCTGGCCCCTCAGGCCTACCTCACGCACTACTTCTTGCGTTATTTGGGCCAGAGGACTCTGGGCACTTTTCTGCTGGGTATCCTGCTCATGCTGGACATCATGATTCTCATCTACTTTTCCCGTCTCCTCCGCTCAGACTTCTGCCCTCAGCGTGTCCCCAGCCAGCAACACAAAGACAAATTTTTGACTGAGTGAGAGGCACAAAGCCTACAACTTGTGGCAAGAGCAAACACAGCCAAGAACAGAGCCTCACACATATATGAAAGAATTAGCCCCAAGCCTGGGGCATCCTGGGGATAACCTCTCCACCTTTGAAGTCTGCACCTACTATTGAAAATGCTAATGAAAGCACTCCTCCGAAGTCCTTGTCCTTTCTTGGGCAAGGGGTGAGGAAAGCAGACAGACCGGTTGGACATGCTGGTTGGGTGCGGGGACAAGGTGCTATGAAAGGCAGCCATCCCACACTGCCCTGAAGTGGATGCTAATGAGAATTGTGTATTGTGTACTGGTTTCATACAAAGCCTCTTCCAGGGATAAAGGGAGGGGTTCTTGTTTTTTCTCCTACCACTATGATGGTGGCAAATCGTAGTTGTCCTAGGACAGACAACCAACCCTCATCTGGGCCACGAATATTTGAGTTCCTGTTGCTAAAATGTTAACAAGTGTGGTGAGGTACTAAAGCAGAGTGTTCCAACAGGGTAAATAGATCAAGGGTCTTGCCCAAGCCTTGTTACTGTGGTGTGTATACACCACGGTATGGCCTTCCTGAAGCCCAACCAGAAATCAACAGAGAAACATATATGTTGAAAAAATTTATATTTAGATTTAGCCAGCTGGACTCAGTTTAGATGATCCCAATCTGAAAAACAAAAGGGGAGCTTTATTACTGGGAGATAAAATGTGAAGATTAAGCTGGAAGGTCATGAATAAAAAGCAAAAATAAGGCAAGGAAAGGGCCTATTAAGGATAGGGGTTTAGTCATTTAAGACTAAATCAGCAAGTCAGGTTTTGGTCAGAATGGACACATCACTTGCACTTCAGGGGGGAGTTAACAGCAAAGGAAGCTTACTTTGTTGGCAACATCCAAAGCATCATAGTCAGGAGCCAGTCGAACATATGCTTTCTTTTCTCCATCGGGCCTAGGATGAAGGAAGCTTTAGTTCCCGCTGTTCTCACAGCCCCCAAACCCTCCCTTCTTCCCCTAGTCTTTATAGCACATCAGTGGTTCCTTTGTCCATGTCACTCTTTTCCAGCATTTGCATAAGAGGCTAGGGATGCCACCAAGCCACAAATGAAGTCAACTCCCTTTTACATGGAACACCATATAACATTTTAAAACTTAACTCCAAGTAATCTGACATAAATTTTATCTTACTCTAGGGCCTGTATGTCTAGAGGTATAGGGATCAAGAAAATGAACACTAACTCCATACATCAAGTCCTAAAGGCAGGAGAACTAATGTGTCCTCTAAAGTCTGTATAGATACAAAGGACTAACTACAGCAGAAATCACTCATTTCTCAAGGCTTGCAAGCTGTGAAACCTACTGACTCCATGCAGATTTCTTGGCTCACCTGATCAGAGTGTTGACCTTGGCCACATCAATGTCATAGAGTTTCTTCACGGCCTGTTTGATCTGGTGCTTGTTGGCCTTGACATCCACAATGAACACAAGAGTGTTGTTGTCTTCTATTTTCTTCATGGCCGACTCTGTAGTCAGGGGGAACTTGATGATGGCATAGTGGTCAAGCCTGGGGAAGAGGCAAAATGGTGTCATCTGGCCTGGGTCCAATAAAAGGATTAGGTCTCTTTTAGATCTCAAAGACAGAAGAGCCCAGGTGCATCAGACAATAAAGTAGCAATCATTTTTGTCAGACTTTGGTCGCTAAACAGTGTCATCATCTGCACCCTGTAACTTAGGGACCTGGAACCTCAGCCTGGGGGACAGAACCCTGTACTCTTCTGCTTGAAGGACTTTCACCCTTTAAGTGATTAAAGAATCAGCTGAGTTTCAAACCCCTCCATTATTTATTTGACCTCAACATTTTGGAGGGCAAACTTCTGAAAGAAACTTGACACCTCTGAGGTTAAACAACTTACCCCTATCTTAAAATCCAGGCTAGAGTTCCAAAGAATGTTGGTGCTCCATTAGATTAGCCAGACATTTCTGCTCCCTTTGGTTGGTGAAAATTGGTTTGAGGGCCATCAACTGAGAGCAACCCTTATTTACAGCCTCAGTTAAAATTACGGTGGCTTGAACACCCTACAACACAGCTTTCCCCCTGAAATTCAGAGAAACAAGTCTCCATTCACCTGCTTCCTGTTTTGAAGCTCGACATCAGGTCTCAACCTCTCCTCACACTAACTCCTAGGTCCAAATGGGGCAGAACCCACTCCTGCCTTTTTCTTAGGAAAGCAGTGGGAGGTGGCAATTACTACTGTTGTTTTAATCTGTGGCCCTTAAGGTCAGTTATTACCAGTAATGTGGCAAATACTCAAAAACTTCAACCTTCCCCTCCCCCCAACTATTCCTTGAGTTTAATGAGTTGAGAGTAAATGAGAAGAAGCTTCTATACACCGCTGCAGGCCTTCTGTGATTAATACAGATTATTAAATATCCTTATCAACCTAGAATCATCCCACACTGTCACCATCAAGGACTGTCCCCTACAGTAATAGGGAACTCCAAAACAAAAGCATGTATCAAAGTCATACTATATACTCCAAAAAAGCAGACTTTAAAACCCTGACCATATGTGAAGCAATAATTAACCTAATAACCAGAAGTCACTGAGTTGTCTTAAACAATGCCTGCCAATGTTGTAAAAATGCCTCCTCTTGTCCTTAAATAGGGCATTAACAATCTCTTCACACTATTAAGAGACGCACACTAGGTACCAACAGATATTTGACAAGGCGTGCTGTAGGTCTGGTAAATTTCCAAATTACGAATGGAGGATACCCAGTATCTTTTCATGGGAAAGGGGCAGTACTGACTTGTTTCTCCTGGGGGCGCTCTTTCGAGGATATTTGGGCTGTCTTCGGAGACGCAGTGTCTTGGGCCGTCGGAATGTAGGTGACGTACGGATCTTCTTTTTTTTATGACTGTGGACGCCTTTCAGCACTGCTTTCTTGGCCTTCAAAGCCTTTGCTTTGGCTTCGGCTTTGGGCGGGGCAGGGGCTAAAATAAAGAATATGAAGGCACGGGATTCAGAAACCATTCACTTCCGTCCTTAAGACCCCTAGCGGGCGCTCCAAGGCACACGTGCATCAGCGGTTCCTTTGAAGACATCACAAGTCTCAGGAGGTTACAATTTTTCCATCATATGCACGGTACTGGGGCGAACTTGGAATAACTCCAGCGACACGACGAAAAAAAAAAAAACACCTAGCAATGATCGAATGCTTGATACTTGACAACATATACTCTAGTAGTTTTAACTGTTCATAGCCCCGTCTAACACGTGGAAAAAAGGAAAATTAGGTGCGGGCAACAACTCAGGTCTGGAGACATTAAACTCCGGCCTATGGATGCGTGTAGTTCCCCAAAGCCAACAGTCTGGCAGCCCCGACAGGTGGTGGCGGCCGGACTTGCCTCCCCAAACCCTGTCACGGAGCTCAGTCCATGCGGCTGGGCCCACGCGCGCCGTAGGGGGGCAGAATGCTAGAAGCAGCTCCGGAGCAGACACCCCAAGAATTAGCTCAACCTCCATCCTCCCAGTTTGTTCACTCTGCGGGAATCCCAGGCCACCTAGCTGCGGTACCCCCAGCCCCAGCACAGACCTTCCTTCTTCGCCTTCGGCGCCATCTTCGTGAAAGGGATTTCCGAGGCTTGTTTCCAGGGGCTTATAGAGCCAAGTCTCACGGAAGAATCGCGATACTTTTCATTTAAAGCTCATTGGATAATCTATGGCGCGGAGGCCGCCGGGAATAGTAGTTAGGTTTAGTTTCCTCCCCAGAGTGATTAAGCATGCTCCACCTCTTCCCTCGAAAGACACTATAGCTTCTTGGGAGTTGTAGTGTTTTGGAGACACGTGTTTATTAGCTGCTGCGGGTGGATGGTGGATGGTGCAGCCAGCTGCCGCTTGCGTTTGGTCCTGAGCGCTTTCCATCTTGAGGAAAGAGGATCGTAGTTGCAGGAGACAGTAACACTGAAAACTGAAGTGAATATAATTAGGTTGATTTGGAGAGTAAAGCGAAGTTCTAGAACGTTAGAGCAGAGTTTGGTTCAAGTCCTCCAAACAACATCTGTAGAAATTTGGGTCCAGAGAGGGGATGTGGTTTATCAATAACAGTGATTTGGTGTTAGAAAAAGTCAAGGGGAGCCTAGGTGGCTGCCGGTTAAGCGTGGGACTCTTGATTTTGGCTCAGGTCATGATCTCACGGTTGGGGAGTTGACAGTTCGGAGCCCGCTTGGGATTTTCTCTCTGCCACGCCCCCATGTTTGCGCGCTCGCGGGCTCTCTCTCTGTCTCAAAATAAATAAGTAAACATTTTTTAAAAATTTAAAAAAAAAAAATAAAGAAAAGTTTGAGTCAGGCAGAGGGGAAGAGGAAAGTATCCGAGGAGGTAGAAGGTGGCCACATCTGCCCCTCTTTACCTGTGACAGTCAGATTTTGTGTGTTTTCCCAATAATACTCTTGAAACTCTACCAATATTCCAAACACCCAGTGTACAGATTTCTTCAGGATTTGCTAATTCTTGTGAATAATTTCATTTACAGTCCCCTCCCTTTAAGTAGTCCTCCCATCCTTGCTTCAGTCATGTTTGCATCCTCAAAATCAGTTCCTGACACAGAGCAAGTTTTAGTAAAGCTCAGGTTTGCTTCTGTGAGGGTCTGTGTCTATCCCACCTCCATCCTGACCTTTCTTTCTTCCTCCTCTCCTCTTTGGAGCCAGGGCTCCCCCTTTGACAGTGAGAATTATTGTGTGCCACACCCCTCTTTTATCCTGCAGAACTGCAGAATGGAAAAGTTGTCCTTGAGGGTTGGTTCCAATGGGACTAGAGAGAACGCCTATACCAGAGCGGAGGCCCCATGTCCCAAAGCGGTGACCTACCCAAAGGGCAGAGTTTCAGGTCTACCTACCCCTTCTTTATCTTCCATCCAGGCGTGGTCTTCAGCCTCCCCACCCGTCAATCTACACCGCTTTGAAGGAAAAGACACCAGACTTCAGACGTCTCTTTTCTCGGTGAGCATCCCATTCCGACCCTGGCATCTCCAGTGTGCTTCCCCCCACCCCATCCTATCCCAGGGCAGAAGGGCGAGCGAGGGCAGACTCTATGAGTCACGTCCTGGGCCTGGAGTTGAGGAGGGAAGCGCCGCCTCTCCTCGGGCCCCTTCTCTCCTCCTTTCCCCTCCCCGCGGGTTCCTGGCCTAGCCAGATACTGCGCAGCAATCACGGTTCTCCATCACCAGTTTGCCTGGGTAAGGGTCCCCTTGAAGCCGCAGCCCGGCACAGAGTTGCAAGGGAGAGCAACCTGGGAGACCTCGATCTGGACAGGTTCCAGCCTGCGTGGAGGCGGTCCCGGTGCCCGTGGGGCATCTGGAAGGGTAGCCAGAGCTGGGGCAGCGCAGTGGGGAGGAGAGGAGGGGAGGTTGGGACAGCCCGCGAGGCCGGGAGCTGCCGGGAGAGGGGCGGGGGGGCGGCCCTTCTCCAGGAATTTCCGGGGATCATGTTACAGCGCTCGCGGAGGGAGAGCTGAGTGGGACGCCAGGTCCTGCTGCGGTCTGGGACCCAGGCCCCCTCCTCCAGCAGCCCGCGGGCCTTGCAGCGCCATCCCTGAGCACACTGACCCCGTGCGGCGGGGCCGCTCCGCGCCCCCAGGCAGCTCTGTTATGGTAGGGCCGCCTGAACCCCGAGTTGTCGTCGGGTCACCGCGGCCCCGAGTCATTGTAGGAACTATCCGACCCCGAGTTATTGTGGGGTCTGCGCGGGCCCGGCCCCCTCCGGACGGGACTTCCCGCCCCCATTTGGCGGCGGAGGAGTCTCCCCGCCCCCGAGTCATCCTCGGGACCCCCCGGGCCCGGGTGATTGTGGGTTCGTCCCGGCCTCGGATGATTGTTTCATCCCCGTGGCCCGCTGTGGTCGTAGCGTCTCCGAGGCCGCGAGCTCCTGGAGGCTCCCCGTGGCCCAGAGTTATAGTCGGGACACCTCGGTCGCGGGTGATTGTCGGGTCTCCACGGGCCCGGGTCGCTGGGGCGGATCAGGCTCCAGTGCCTTCTCGGGGCTCCCCGCAAGGCCGTAGGCGAGATGAACATTCTGGCGCCGGTGCGGAGGGACCGCGTCCTGGCGGAGCTGCCCCAGGTAGGCTCCAGGGCCACGTCGGGCTTCTGGCTGCGGTGGGGTGTGGGCGGGAGGAGGCGGCACCAGATCAGTTAGAGGCTTGGGCCCAGCCCTGCCACCCGGCTAGGTCGGCTGCTTCTGGGTGGTCCCCTACCCCCGCCCAGCGCAGCTTGGCTGCGGGACATGGGCCAGGAGTGGGTGAGTCCCATTCTCTTCGATCCCTCTCAGTGCCTGAGGAAGGAGGCCGCTTTGCACGTGCACAGAGACTTCAACCCCCGCGTCACCTGCGCCTGCCAGGAGCACCGGACAGGCACCGTGGGGTGAGTTAGACACCCTTAACAAAGAAAGGAAGGCTAAGGAAACCCTGTAGTCAAAGCTAGGGTGCACAAGCACCCCTGGGGCTCCATTTCAGCTTCTCCCAGCTGTATGGTTATTCCCCCTTTTTATATCCATGTGTTCTCCCTTTTCTTCCCAGCAAGCTTGTGGTGAGTCCTATGAAATGGGGTGGGGTAGAAAGGTGGTAGTTCAAAAAAAAAAAAAAAAAAGAAAGGTGGTAGTTCACTTCCTGAAACAGAAGGTGTGCAAGGGAGAGGTGCGGGGCTGGCGTGGTCACCAGCTCAGCTTCCCACATACCATACATTTGAGCCCTAGGGCAGGGGGAAGTGCCTGGAGGGATGTGTCCCATTATGGGTAAAAGAAGCTAATACTAATAACACTTGCCAACCATTAACTGAGCATTTACTATGTGCCCAGGCAGTGTGTTGGTAACTATTATTGTATTTTATTAAATGGAAAACACCATCACTTTTAAGCTGTATCCTGATTTCAGAGATGTTATCAAATGTATGTGTGGAGGCTGAAGGGGAGGTATGTCTCAGAATATAGGACATTGATCTTACTTCAATTGTCACAACAACCCAATAGAATATATACTAAATCTTTACCTAACACATGTTGAAACTGAGGCTCAGAGAGGCTAAGTAACTTGTCCAAAGTCACAAAGCTAGTAAATGTAAGAACTGGGATTCCAATTCATGTTTCTTTGATGCTGAAGCAGAAAACACTGCTCCCCCGCAAGTGTGTCCAGGCAAGCTGCCTGGGAGGCCCCGTGCCTATGGTAACCTCAGCCTGGGTGCTGCTAACGTTATAGATCTAGTACGGAACATTGAGACTCTCTAGGTTGCAAGAGTTAGTGCTCATTCCTCCTGCCCACCTTTGTGTCCTGCAGATTTAAGATCTCCAAAGTCATTGTGGTGGGGGACCTGTCCGTAGGGAAGACTTGTCTCATTAATAGGTAAGAAGGCACCTCTAGTTGGGCTGGTTTGGGCCGGGCAGGGTTCAGCCAGACCTAGCCAGGTGGACTGGGCTCAGGGCCAGAGCATCTGGTACTCCTGCAGGTTCTGCAAAGATACTTTTGATAAGAATTACAAGGCCACCATTGGAGTGGACTTTGAGATGGAACGATTTGAGGTGTTGGGCGTCCCCTTCAGTCTGCAGCTGTGAGTGCTTTCTCCATACCTTCCAGCCATTCCTTCCCCCAGCACCTATACCCCACTTCACAGGCCCCTCCCACATACCCGTGTTTTACCCCCTGCTTCCTCCCAGCTGGGATACTGCTGGACAGGAGAGGTTCAAATGCATTGCATCAACCTATTACCGAGGGGCTCAAGGTAAGGGCGGGGGTGAGATGGGGCAGGTGGGTGTTCCTGGCCTCCAATCTAGGACTTGGGGGGATTTGGGAAATGAGCCAGTAATGTCAGCTGTTTTTGCCACTTTTCCAGCCATCATCATCGTCTTCAACCTGAATGATGTGGCCTCCCTGGAACATACCAAGTATGTAGGGATGCTGCACTATAATGGGGGCTTTGGGAAGACAGGGTTCAGAAAAGAGGGGTGGTCAGGTATATCGGTAGTGAAGAAGAATGCATCGGGGACCAGAGAGAGGGTAATGGGCATATGAGTGACAGCAGGAGGAGCCTGTCCAGCTCACTTATCCTTGATTGTCTACCCTCTATGGCAGGCAGTGGCTAGCTGATGCACTCAAGGAGAACGACCCTTCCAGTGTGCTTCTCTTCCTCGTGGGTTCCAAGAAGGACTTGAGTGTAAGTGTGCCAGTCAGGGGGTACTTCCGTTTTGGTGAGGGGCTCCTCCCCAACCTTTGCCGTCTGACTCTGCCCTTCTGTCAGACTCCTGCTCAGTATATGCTAATGGAGAAAGACGCACTCAAGGTGGCCCAAGAGATGAAGGCTGAGTACTGGGCGGTCTCATCTCTCACTGGTGAGTCAGCGGCTTCAGGTCTTTTGAAATGGCACTCCCGCCTCCCTGGCCTCTCATTCCTCTACCTTCAGCTGTGCCCAGTGACCCCAGGCTTGGAACTGCCCCTAAGCACCCATTTGCTCCACGTGTCAGGTGAAAATGTCCGGGAATTCTTCTTCCGTGTGGCGGCACTGACCTTTGAGGCCAACGTGCTGGCTGAGCTGGAGAAATCGGGGGCCCGGCGCATTGGGGATGTTGTCCGTGAGTGCCTACCTGGATGAGGGTGGCAGAGAGCACGGGGAACCTCTCATCCCTGCTTCACATATTTCCCACCTTCTTCAGGCATCAACAGTGATGACAGCAACCTTTACCTAACTGCCAACAAGAAGAAGCCCACATGCTGCCCGTGAGCGGTAAGGGGACGGTCGAGAGACTGGCCAGCCCTGGGGCACTGTGCCACCTTGATTGCCCTAGAGCTCGGCCCTGGACATTTGCACTGATTGTTTTTCCAGACCAAAGAGCTGCCCCTTCGTGGCAGTACCCCTGCAGGGGTAGCAGGGACCATGTTAGTCACTTCCTGCCCCAGACACCATGCCAAAGACTAGATGTCCTCCCTCCCCAGGGGCTCTCCAGGCTGCCCAGCAGTGGGAAGGTAGTCCCTGCTGCTTTTGCTTAGCCTGCTGGACCCCTTGAGTATGAGGATGCTTAATGATCCAAGCCTTACACTGTGCCTTATGCATTAAAATCTCTGTTATTAGCAGTTTGGGGACTGGAGTCCTTTGTTGGGGATGAGGGATGTGGAATGGGCAGAACTGTATGACTGTCTTGGGACTGGAGCTTCCTATGGGATTCTGGCCATACCTGACCCCTGGGCAGGGCTCAGAAAGGCTGGGAGCTCAGGAACCAGATTTGGAGGGCTATCCTGGACTCTCAGTGTTTGGTTTTGAGAGCTCTTTCCTTTGGTTCCTTATCCCCACCTGTGTCCTCCTACTTGGCGCTTGTTCCCAGATTTCTTCCACTGGATACTTTCTTCTTTTTTTTTCCATCCTCTTCCTACCTTCCCTTTAAAATATACTTCTCTGGGGGCGCCTGGGTGGCTCAGTCGGTTGAGTGTCCGACTTCGGCTCAGGTCATGATCTCGCGGTCCGTGAGTTTGAGCCCCGCATAGGGCTCTGTGCTGACTGCTCAGAGCCTGGAGCCTGTTTCAGATTCTGTGTCTCCCTCTCTCTCTGACCCTCCCCCGTTCATGCTCTGTCTCTCTCTGTCTCAAAAATAAATAAACGTTAAAAAATTAAAAAAAATATATATATATACTTCTCTGGGGGCGCCTGGGTGGCTCAGTTGGTTAAATGTCCTACTTATGCTCAGGTCATGATCTCATGGTTCGAGCCCCACATTGCACTCTCACCTGTCAGCGTGGAGCCTGCTTAGGATTCTCTGTTCCCCCCACCACCACTCCCCCCCCTCAAAAATAAACATTAAGAAAATAAAATAAAATAAAAAATATTTCCCTGAGGGGAACACAGTAAGGAGTGACTGAGTTTTGCATGCTCTTTGGGTTGACCAGAAGGCCCAGAGTGGGTATGGGCTTGGCTTTTACTCAGAAGATGTGTTATCTAACAACTAACTATATTAATGATATAAACATAAATGTATGAGTAGTATCATTTAAAATTATTATTATTCTTATTTTTTATTGTTTATTTTTGAGAGACAGAGCAATAGAGTGGGAGAGGGGCAGAGAGGAGACACAGATGTGAAGTAGCCTCCAGGCTCTGAGTTGTCAGCACAGAGCCCAATGCTGGACTCAAACACACAAGCAGTGAGATCATGACCTGAGCCAAAGTTAGAGGCTTAACTGACTAAGCCACCCAGGTGCCCCTCATTTTACATTTTAAAACAGGATTAAAGGGGCGCCTGGGTGGCTCAGTCAGTTGAGCCTCCGACTTCAGCTCAGGTCATGATCTCATACTCTGTGAGTTCGAGCCCCGCGTCAGGCTCTGTGCTGACAGCTCAGAGCCTGGAGCCCGCTTCAGATTCTATGTCTCCCCCTTTCTCTGCCCCTCCCCTGCTCATGCTCTGTCTCTCTCTGTCTCAAAAATAAATAAAAACATTTAAAAAAATGAAAAAAAAAATAGGATTAAATAACTAAGTTCAAAACAAAACAAAACAGTCTGGCTGGTTCAGTCGGTGGAGCATGCAACTCTTGACCTCAGGGTGTGAGTTCAAGCCCCATGTTGGGCCTAGAGCTTACTTAGAAAAAAGAAAAAGAAAAGAAAAACAGCCCATTTTTTCCCTCTTCAAAAAGAAAAAGGCATGCTCTGAGTCAGGAGGTTCCCCCATTTAAGTTCTCACTGTTCCCCTCAAAGAAGTATTTTTTTCCATCTCTCTTCCCTAACAGGACTGTGGTCATCACCTCTTGTCTTGTGGTCTTGCCCAGAGCCTGTATGTAACTCAATGGTGTGTGTGTGTGTGTGTGTGTGAAGCCTGCACTGCGGAACTGCTGTGGAATGTTTGTGCTGCATAGGGTGTGGGAGCAAGGATATGGTTCATGTTCTGGGTGATGTCTGTGAGGGGCATGTGCATGTGTGCATATGGCATTAGTCCATGTGTGATGAGTAGACTTTTTATGTATGCATAGAGCAGGTTACTATGAATGCAGCCGGCCCTGCTCCCCCTCACAGGCAAGCCTATGGAGACACCTGAGTTTGCGGAATAAATTAAACACTACTAACACACATAAGAAGAGTTCTAAAAAAAAGGGGGGGGGGGCGCCTGGGTGACTCAGTCGGTTAGGCGTCCCACTCTACATGATCTCACAGTTTGTGAGTTCGAGGCCCGCATGGGGCTCTGTGCTGACAGCTCGGAGCCTGCAGCCTGCTTCGGATTCTGTGTCTCATTCTCTCTCTGCCTCTCCCCAACGTGTGCTCTGTCTCTCAAAAATAAATACATGTAAAAAAAATTAAGAAGAGCTCAAAAGCCTTAACTATTTTAATAATTGTTTTGGGGGAATTGTAACCAAGATCCTGGCTCTTTGTGGACATCTTTATTGGCTGGTATTGTCTCTGGGACAGGGCGCCTGTGGGGGCCAGGAGCTGGGAAGGGGCTCTGGGGTGGGGGTCGGGTGCCACAAGGGGCTGGGAGCCGACATCAAGTCCTCACCTAGAGTGGTGGGCCTTGGACTCCTGTGGAGGGGCCTGAGGGCAGAGAGAGAGAGAGAGAGAGCGCGAACGCGCGTGAGTCGGAGACTGTGCTCCAGAGCGGGAGGGACCTCGGTAGGCTTGGGGGAGGCGGGAGGGGCTCAAGGGCCGGGGCTGAGTTCCGAAGGGTTGGAAGGGGCTGGATTGCGACCGAAGCTTGAAGTTGAGAGAATGGCTGGGGCGGGGCTAAGAACGGGGATAGGGGCGGGGCTAAAATCTGGGGACAGGACTAAGAGCTGGGAGTAGGTCTGGAAAGAAACTAGGGATGGGACTGAGGGCTGGGCCTCAGCGGCCAAGCTAAGGTTTAGGCCTGAGAGAAAGGGGAGGTACTAAAATTAAAGGTGGGACAAAAAGGGGCCTGGAAGAGCTGGGAGGCCCCGGATGAAGAGCGCCGTTGAAGTTTAGATTGGGCTAACACAACGCAGAACCGGGGGAAGGTGGAGGGAGGGGTGGGGAAAGCATGAGGCGGAGTTAAGGGCTGGACTGGGGTGAAGCGGAGATTGGGGTTTATGGTTGCCTCGACCAAGCTGAGGTTCAGGATTGGACTTCTGCAAGGAAGAGTCTTGTAGCGACGAAGAACTGGGCTGAGCGATGTGGGTCAGGACGACACTGACGACTGAAAGGTGGACTAAGGAAAAGGCTAAGGACAATACCAGCGCCTGGGATGAGAACAGCACTGGTAAGGAAGGGGCGGGGCAGGAGTTTGGGGGTGGGTTTCGAGCTGGGGGCGTGGCACACAAGGAGAGTGTAGAACTGGAAAGAGCCTGGAGAAGGAGGCGGGACCAGAGGCCGGGCTGGGTGGAGTTAGGGCCTGGGGGCGGGCTCACGCCGAGCCGCGGACCAATGATTGAGGACTGGGGTGCTGAGGCTCTGGGGAACGCCTGCGGGTTCGGCTGTGCCTGTCTGGCTGGAGCCCGAGCTGCTAACACCGGTTCTGTAGGCTGGAAGGCCTTGCCTTGTCGCAGCCGGGCCCCGGCCGCTGCCTAAGAAATTCGGGGCCTGTCTGGAGTCCTTGGTCCAGCACCCACCCAGTCGCCAGGCTGGGGCAGGAGGTTTCATTGACTCTAAGGGGAGGAAGGAGTCTGGGGGTTCCACGCGTGACATCACAATCGCCTTCAGATGTGGGCGGAGCCGGAGCTGCATTTCCCAGGAGACTGTCCTGCCTTGCTCCCTCCTTCTCCCTTCTTCCTTTCCTTTCTCCCTTTCCCCCCACCCTTCCTCCCCCATTCAGCTGCTTTGGTGCCCAACCTGGAACTCCGCCCCACCTGTGCCACAAGGTCAGGGGGAGTTCCTCAGCCCGCAGGACTGAGAAGATTCTGTACAAATGAGCATCACCTGTGAGTTTTGAGTTAGACCCCTGTTCTCCGGATGAATTACCTACCGAGAAAAAGACCACAAGCCTCCCTCTTCCTTTCAAGCTATCACTCTCCTCATTTCATTATGAAGCTCGCTCTGTGTCCCGCCACCATTATTTCTCCTGCAGGAGCGATGGACTGCTGCTTCAGTAGGAGCTCTCCTTCTGTCTGTGGAACTAGAGAGCAGATTGCCTTCCTCAGATCCGAGGAGAGTTACTAAATCTCACCCCTTGGCAAAAGGAGTTATGATTGTCAGAGCTTCTTGGGGGTTTGGGAAGAGTTAGTCAGTGGATCCTGTCTACAAGCCTCCTTCATGGTGACTCAGGAGACAGCAAAAACAGTGGAGTCAGATAAAGCAGATTTTGAATCCTGACACTGGCTCAGGTTCCTCTGACTCCTTCCGTCTGACCTTAGGGTGGAGGCTGGATATGGGAGGTTGTGAAGTCAGGAATGAGTAAAAACAGAGGATGAAGAATTGGCTGTGTTGGAGCTGGAAAACAGGTGCAGTAGGAAGTGACAGCTAGCAGGATGGGGTTTGGATAGGAACCCCAAGTAGACAGGGCTACAAGAGCACAGGTCATACAGAGCTCTTTCCTCTGCCATCTATTAACTTGTCTTTTTTTTTAATGTTTTTTTTTTTAATTTTTTATTTTTGAGACAGAGACAGAGCATGAACGGGGGAGGGTCAGAGAGAGAGGGAGACACAGAATCTGAAGCAGGCTCCAGGCTCTGAGCTGTCAGTACAGAGCCCGACATGGAGCTCAAACTCACGGACCATGAGATCATGACCTGAGCTGAAATTGGACACTTAACCAACAGAACCACCCAGGCACCCCTATTAACTTGTCTTTGAACAGGCTCCTTCCTGAGTCTCTGAGTCCCCATCCACAGACTGGATTGTGGTGGTGATTTAGAATCAAAAGCAGGGGCACCTGGGTGGCTCAGTCCGTTGAGCGTCCGACTTCAGCTCAGGTCACGATCTCAGGCTGTGAGTTCGAGCCCCTCATCGGGCTCTGTGCTGACAGCTCAGAGCCTGGAGCCTGCTTCTGATTCTGTGTCTCCCTCCCCTGCTCATGCTCTGTCTCTCTCTGTCTCAAAAATAAATAAAAACATTAGAATCAAAAGCATATTCTAAAAGCCCAGCACAGTGCGTTAACATTGGGAGGATGCTCATCCTGGGTTAATTCTCTTTTCCTAGAAAAGTCCCTGGCTTTGAATCCTGGGCAGAACCTCCAATGCTGTAGCTTCTTTGTGTGTGGTTCCAATAGTGGGTTTATTCTATTTTACTCATGTATTCTTCAAAAAAAACCCACAAAAAACAAAAAACCAACCCAGTATTTACTGAGCACTTTTCAGAGGCAGATAAAATATGGGTTTGTTCTCAAGTTGCTGTGGAATAACTTGATGAAGTACCATGGCAGGGTAAAAGGGTATAAGACATGTGTGACCAATTCTACTTGGATAGCTAGCTTTGTTCTTTCCAAGGTGAACGGGTATTTCTGGGGAGTGGGAGGCAGGAGAGAAAGAATGGAGAAGGGAGGGGTGGGAGGAAGGATGGATGGGTGAGAGAAACTTGTGACTGAGGAAGGAACCAGGGGCTGGGTCCTGGAGGGCCAGTTATGTCATGATAAGGAGTTTGCACCTCATCCTGAAGGCAGTGAAATGCTGTTAAACAGAAGGAATATAGTGGGCCAGTGCCCACTATATTGCAGGAGGCCCCTGCAGCTGTCTTAGAGATAATGAAGGTTTCAACCAACATAGAGGTAGGTATGGCGAGACTCGGATCATCAAGGTGGTGTGGAGGTGAGGGAAAGAATGATCCTTAGATTCCTAGCTGGGATGCCTATTCCTCTCTGAAATGGAAGAGACAAGAGATGGTTCATGGAAGGTAGGGAGAAGATGATAGGTTCGTGTGGGACATGCCAGCCTAAGAGATTTGGGGAACGCCCAAGAGGATATTGACCGTGTGCTCAGGAAAAGCGGGCTGGATTGGAGACCCTGATTTGTGTCATTTTATTGGTGGATGTTTACTGGCCTCCCTCTCCTCACCCCTCCCCCAGCCCCTTGAGAGCAGGGATTGTTGGGTGCCTGTTTTAATTTCTGTATCTCCAGGGGGCTGGTGGAGCTTCTCAGGAGATGTTTGAAGAGTGAATGGCTGGTGGGAGGAAAGGGGTGCTGCTGCTGTTGCCACTCTGTACTCTCTCAGATGTAAACAGGTTACCCAGCTGGGAGAGACGACACCTGCTGGCTGGCGTGGCGTCTAGCACTGATGCGTCTACCTTCTCCGAAGGTGGGTTCAGGGAATCTCTGGCCCCAGGCTTCCTTCCCCACCACCCCTCACTTGGGAACGCTGACACCCCATGGCAGGCAGGAGGGAGGGAAGTGTTTGGTCCAAAAGGGGTCCCTCAGCTGCCCCGTCCCCACCCCCATCCCTCACTTCTGCCAGGCAGGGAGGGCCCCTTCCTGGAGGCCACCATCACTCCCCTTTTTTTAAGTTTATTTATTTTAAGACAAAGGGAGAGAGGGAGAGAGGGAGAGAGGGAGAGAGAGAGAGAGAGAGAGACAGAGAGAGAGAGAATCCCAAATAGGCTCTGCACTGTCAGAGCCTGACACAGGCCTCGAACCCAGGAACCTTGGGATCATGACCTGAGCCTAAACCAAGAGTCAGACACAACCGACTGAGCCACCCAGGCGCTCCACCCCTGTCTTTGGCAAAACACTTTATCATGCACAAATTTCTCTGACATATGTGAACAGAGTCCTCCCAACAATCCTGCAAAATTAGGGATTTCCTCCATCCCCATTTTGTGGATAAGGAAATGAAAGCTCGGAGAGGTTACTTGCCCTAGGACATCCAGCTAGTAAGTGATGGAGCCAAGACTAGTACTGAGGTCTGTCTGACTACAAGTTCAGGGCACTTGCCACTATGCTGCCTCTTGCCCCCAGTCAGCCAGCAGTGCTGAAGAAGGTGGTGGTGGTCTAAGGTCGGGCCTTACATGCCTTATTCCTCCCAGAATGGAGAAGGGGCATGGGAGAAGGACAAAGCGGTGCCATCAAGCGTGTACAGGGGACCTGGGACCTTCATAGCCTGGTGGGGGAAGGGAAAGGTGGAGGAATGTGGGGCAGAGCTCACACCAAGCTGCTGCTCCCTTATCTCCCAAGTACTTTTTTAAAATTTCATTTTTTAAATTTTTAAATGTTTTATTTTAGAGAGAGAGAGAGAGAGAGAGAGAGAGAGAGAGAGTAGCTGAGCAGGGGAGGAGCAGAGAGAGACAAGGGGACAGAGGATCCAAAGCAGGCTCTGTGCTGAGACCAGACAGCCCGATGTGGGGCTCGAGCCCATGAACTGTGAGATCATGACCTGAACTGAAGTTGAATGCTTAACTGACTGAGTCACCCAGGTGCCCCTCAAATACTTTTTAAAAAAAGTTTATTTTGGGGGGCACCTGGGGGGCTCAGTCCATTAGCTGTCTGGCTTTGGCTCAGGTCATGATCTCACTGTTCCCCAGTTCAAGCCCCCCATCAGGCTCTGTGGTGACAGCTCAGAGCCTGGAGCCTGCTTCTGATTCTGTGTCTCCCTCTCTCTGCCCCTCCCCCGCTCATGCTCCATCTCTCCCAAAAATAATAAAACATTTAAAAATAATGTTTATTTTTGAGAGAGAGATGTGTGTGCAGGAGGGGGAGGGGCAGAGAGAGGGAGAGAGAGAGACTCCCAAGCAGGCTCCATCTGCACTGTCAGCACAAAGCCCAACTCGGGGCTTGATCTCATCAACTGTGAAATCATGACCTGAGCCAAGATCAAGAGCTGGACACTTAACTGACTGAGCCACCGACGTGCCCCTCAAGTATTTTTTTATTTTTATTTTTGAGAGAGCGAGCACACAGGGGAGGGGCAGAGAGAGAAGGGGACAGAGGATTTGAAGCTCTATGCTGACACCAAAGAGCCTGATGGGGGGCTCTAACTCAAAAAGTGTGAGCTGAAGTCAGACCTTAGCCGAATGAGCCACCCAGACACCCCACCCCTCAAGTACTTTTAAGGCCACTTGGACTAACACACCCCCAGGCTGGGTTAACTCCTGGCTGGTGGTCAGGGTGAGGTTTTGTCCAGTTCCACCCCTCGTAGAGGCTAGATAAAGGCTTGGTCCTCCTGGCCTGTCTGGAGGGAGTAAGCCAGCCAGAGGACCCCATACCAGCTTGTCCTGGAACTCATCAGTGCCTGCTCACTCCTTCCTCCAGGGGTGGGTGGAGCTGGAGTTCAAGGGGGACCTGCAGGAAGGTGCCCTGTCCTCTCTGTCCTGGTTCATGGAGCCACTTGCAGGCTCACCTTTAAAAAAAAATTTTTTTTTTTCAACGTTTTTTATTTATTTTTGGGACAGAGAGAGACAGAGCATGAACGGGGGAGGGTCAGAGAGAGAGGGAGACACAGAATCGGAAACAGGCTCCAGGCTCCGAGCCATCAGCCCAGAGCCTGACGCGGGGCTCGAACTCACGGACCGCGAGATCGTGACCTGGCTGAAGTCGGACGCTTAACCGACTGCGCCACCCAGGCGCCCCTAGGCTCACCTTTTAGATGGTGGCCTGAGGGAGAGCCATTGGTAGACTGGAGCTTTAGGCGGGGTCAGAGGGGAGGTGGTGGGGGTAGAGGCCGGGAGATTCCAGTGTGTCCAGGGCTTATGTTCGCCTGGGCGAAAGATGTGGAGCCTTTCTCCAGGGCCTTCCTCAAATCCCAAATCCTCACCCCAGCGGCTTCTCCCCTGTGCCCTGGGACCTGTGGTGCCTACAAGAGGTGGGAGGGGTCAGGCTGGGGGCCGGTGTTTAAAGTCTGTGGCTCTGAGGACTGGGAGCGGGAAGAGATGGGATGGGGAATGGGACCTTGATGAGTGTGGAGCAGAGAAAGAATGGAGGGTGAGCATGTGGACAGAGAAGCGAGAAAAGTGAGGAAAGGTGTCAGGGGGAGGAGAGGCTTGGAGAAGAGGAGGGAAAGAAAGCACCAAAGTCAGGAGAGGCTGAGGAGCGGGACCTAATCTGCCTTTCACAGCAGGTCTCGGGGCTGGAGTGACTTCGGGGCTGAGGGGTAGGGGGTGGGTTTCCTGGCCTGTGCAGGGCAGGCTGGGGACTCTGAAGGGGTGTTCCTGTCTGCCATGTGGCTCCACAGTCTGCTGGCCCGAGGACCTTCCACGACCCAGGCAGCCCGTGGAGGGCCTGGGTAGGATAGGCTCCCAGAGGAGGCAGAGAGTGGGAGAGGTGGGTGGCACAGGGCAGCAAGGGGGACTCAGTCAGACATCTTCCTGGGGGTCTGTGGGGGGTGGGGTGCGGAGCGCGAGGGCAGACAGGCAGATGGGCGCAGGGGACCTGAGGGGGAAGAAAGGTACATAGTTCCCACTGGAGGGTTACCCGCCTGAAGCAGAAAGCTGCCAGAGGTGGTGGGGTGGCAGCAGGTGCATTTGGTGAAGCTTTTAGATTGAGCTATGGGAGGGGAGACCCAGGGGCATGCTGCTGCCACTGCCCCGGTGTGACCCAGACTCCCGCCCCCTCAGGTGAATTCAAGGACCCGGACAGGTGCTGCTGGAAACACAAACAGTGCACCAGGCACATCATCCACCCCTTCACCCCTGACTGTGGCCACTGTAGCCTGCACCTGCACTCTGTCAGCCACTGCGACTGTGATTCTAGGTAAGGGCCCTCCTTTTTGGGGGGCCCAGAGCCCAGGACAGACTCCTGGGCAGAGCCAGGCCCAAACTTCCCCTGTGTTTCCCCGCTTCAGCTCTAACCTGGCACTGCCAGCCCAGCCCCAGCTTTGTAAACCTTGCTCTGCTCCAGAGCGATGGGAAGGTCTTTGGGCAGCCGGGGCTGAGCCGGGCAGAAGCCAGCTGTCCCTCAGGCTCCTCCCTCCAGGCCCCCGGGGGGTCACGGAGGCCCGGGAGCCAAGCTGAGTCCTCTCTGTGGCAGGGCGAAGGACTGCTCAGAGAAGGCCAACAGCAGCAGCTCCCGAGACGTAGGCCCAACCTGCTCCCGAGATGTGGGCTCAACATGTTTAAACATCATCCAGTCCCCTTGCTTTGAGCTCATCCCAGAGGAAAAGTGTGTGCAGCGGTTCTGGTATGGCTGGTGAGTGCCAACAGGCTGACGGGGTGGCACTAAGGGGCACCAGGCCCCCCACTCTGTGACAATCTCCTCTTTCCCTGTCCCCCTCCCTCCCAGGTGCAAAAGCTATAGGCCTGTCTCTGTGGCAGTGATCCACCATCCCATCCACCATGACTGTGGGGCAGACGATCTGAATGAAGAGGAGGAGGAGGAGGAGGAGGGGGAGGAAGAGGAGGAGGAAGAGGGAAGCAAGCCTCCCATCCCGACCCAGGTGGGGCCTGCCACCACACCCGCTGACACAGGCATGGGCGCAGTCACAGGTACCCCGGACTCAGCAGCTCCCATCACTATCTGGCGCTCTGAGAGCCCCACAGGGAAGTCCCAGGGCAATAAAGTGATCAAGAAGGTAAAGAAGAAAAAAGAAAAAGAGAAAGACAAGGAGGAGGAGACAGATGAGAAGGCAAAGCTGAAGAAAAAAGCCAAGAAGGGCAAACTGATTAAGAAGAAAAGCCCAGTTAAATCGGAATCTCCACCTCCAGACTTGATCCGATCAATAAGCCCAAGAGAGTTGGCCAGGATGTCAGAGTCCAGCCCAGACAGCCGGGAAGACCTGGAGAGTGAGGACAGTTACAATGACCCCAGGCGGGAGGAACCCTCCAGCGAGGACATCGTGGAGTCTTCATTGCCCAGGAAGAGAGAGAACGCGGCCCAGGCTAAGAAACCCAGGGCGAAGGCCTCACCAGTCAAGAAGGTCA
Source organism: Panthera pardus (assembly GCF_024362965.1). Classification (NCBI taxonomy): domain Eukaryota; kingdom Metazoa; phylum Chordata; class Mammalia; order Carnivora; family Felidae; genus Panthera; species Panthera pardus. The sequence goes on from NW_026526876.1 coordinate 58,184,461, forward strand.
AGAGGAAATCTCCCCCAGCATCAAACCCCAATCTCAGTTGAGGCCAGGGCATCCAGGGTGAAGAATAAATGAGATCAAGCCTGTAGCTGACCCCCTGCTGCTATTCTCTCTCCCTCCAACCTGTCACTTCTGTGGGGAGGGTGCGGGTTCTGGACACAGCTGGAGCCAAGGGGTCAGGGGGCTGCAGGAGTTTCTGAAGGGTAATCTATCTTTCAGGAGGCAGTCCATGGGAAGGCAGGAGGGACGGCAAGGGAGGGGCACAGTCTGCTTTTCTGTAACATCCTAGGCTCAGGGCAAGAGAGGAGTACACCTGGGTGGGGTGGGAAGGAGGCGTCCCATCTCCTGGGAGACTGGCCTGTGTGAAATCCACTCGGGGACAGGCAGTACTGTCTGCAGTGATAGCCCTAATAAACTGAACCTTTTAACCCACTCTGTGCCACTGTGCCTGGCCTTTCCCTCCTCTAAGTGGCCCTTAGGAGGATGCTGGTAACACCAAAGGGAACATGATCTTCCCAGCTGGTGCTCCTGCTAGGCCCTTCTAGACCTCTGTGCTGAAGGGAATAGAACTGAGTTCCTGGCAGACCAGCCCTTCCCTCCCAACTCTTGCCAACAGCCAAAGAGATCTTGAATGACAGGATGAAGTCAAGACGGGAAGCTCACCAAGTGTGGGCAGCAGTGACCTTTTCTGATTTCTCTGCTGAGCCCCAAATAGAGGAAAGGGAGGGAGAGAACCTCACTTTCTTAGCACCAACTTGCAAAGCTAGGAGAGGAGGCCCTTCTGAAGGAACACAGGAGACCAGGAGTCTGGAACAAAAAGAGGCAGTGAGGCAGGGGGAAGAGGCCAGGGCCAGGGTGTTGGCCGGTCCCAAGCAGGGAAGGCGGGGCGGGGACTGGCTTCCCCCACAACATCCCAGCACTTCCCTTTCCAGGGCGTGCGGGTGTGGTAGCAGGCGAGCTTGGGGCCCATCCTGGGGCAGACATACTGGACTTGTGCAGAGGTATTATCGGAGACTGAGGCTCAGCTGGCAAAAAGAGTGAGGTAAGAGGTACAGGGGCTCAAGCTGAGAAGGGCCAAATTTACTCATGGCCCTTCCTTGCTGTGCCAGAGAAGGCTAGTGGGCAAGCAGATGGGGCGGGTGTGTGAGAGTGTAGGGACAGCGGCTAACGTGTACAGAGGACTGATGAGGTCCCAGGCCTCCTCTTGGCAGAGCGCTTTCACACATTCTCTGCCTCTGCAGCTGCCCCAGGGAGGCAGATGAGGCAGGTCTCGCTAGCTTCACCATACAGAGGAGATGGCTGGCTCGAGGACAACAGGAGTTCCCTCGGTTCCCTTAGGGCACAGGGCACAGGGCACAGGGCTGGGAAGTGGAGCACGGATTTGGCCGGGGGCGGTCAGATACAGAAGCTGCTTGCTGTTGAGTCACTGCCTCTCTGGTGGCCTGGAAGAACCAGGGGGAGCTGTCAGAGCTCCAAACCCAGCTTGGAAAGCCACCCTTCAAGAGCCGGAGCGTTGGAGAGAGAGGCTTTGCCAAATGCTCTGTAGAAACACTGTTTATTCAAATGACAGGCAGGAAGCGGAGGCAGCAGCAGGTGGGTGAAGGCGGCCAGGCGGGGGCTGAGCAGGTTAGCACTGCTCCCGTGTCCCCTGCAATTCTGCTTTGATAGCCACCCAAGCTGTTGGCATCTGGGTCAGAAACACCTTCCCTCCTCTCCCTCCTGCCCGAAACTGAATAAATAGCATTCCTCTCCCCACAAGAGCTGGGGGAGACTCATGTGCTGAGCTTGGTGCCCCGGGGTCACAGCCCAGAGTCAGGTGAGGGCAGAAGCTCAAAATGGCTTGTAGGGAGAATACAAAACTGTTCCACTCTCATTCTCGTCTTCCTCTTCTTCCTCCCCGCCACACTCCCCGCCCAGCCTGGTCCCAGAACAGGTGGTCGGTGAGGGCCTGGAGTGGGAGAATTGTCGTCTAGCTTACACTGAGCTCAAATTCCCAAGGCCATCCAGCTTGTCACCCATCCAGGCTGACCACCAGAGAGAACGTCAACTCACGCCACTTTATGGACAGAAAAGGCGGGACAGGGAGTGAGGCAGTGGGCGGCTGGGCTCTCCCAGCCTCAGAGGTAACCAGAGTCCTAGGAGCAGGCCCCCTACCGGTCCATCTCGTCCAGGAGTGGGGTGGCATCGCCAGCAATGGACATGGGGGTGCTTTCGATCATGGGGCTGGGAGAGGGCCGAGGTGTTAGCCTCTGCTTCTGTTTCCGCCGCTCCGCTTCCTTCTCCTGTAGCCACTGCTCTGCCATCTTCCCCCAGTCGATGGCTGCATGGCTGTTGGACCTGGGAGGGAGAAGGGGCCTCTGAGATCAGGAATCTCTGGGGCCTCACCGGAACGAAGCCTTCCCACCAAACACTGCCGATCGTCTATCTTTACAGAAATGGACCTCATGTTTTTTGTCACATCACCTTCTTCTGTCTTTTCCCAGAAAGTGGTCGTTCTGGAGACATTGCTTGGGTCACGGCTTTCACAAAGTCCAAGCGACCTGCTTATGTTGAACTGCTTGGCCTCTTGACAACACCTGCCCCTAATAACCTGCTCTGTGCCACAAACCGCATACTTACTTTGGCTGCTGCTGCCGTTGCCGAGAGCTGGAGGAGGGCTGGGGCTGGGCCTGGGCAGACTGTGGGGTGGTGCTGGCCTGTAGCTGGTGGTACTGTGGTGTGGTGATGGGCTGGCTTGGGGTTGTGTAGGAGTAGCTGGGGGTCATTAGTGGTGTGGCCACTGGCTGCTGGGCTGGCGTTGGGAACACCTGGAGAAGGGTGAATAGTTAAATGGGGATGGGTTTGGGGCTTATTTGGCCTTGCTATGAACTTCTGGCAAGCTGAAAACCGGGGCTCAGCACCGAGCTTTCCAGCTGACCATCTCTTGAGCAATGTGTGGTCCCAAGTGGCAGAGAGAGGTCAGCAGGATGGGACCTGGCACAACAGGGCTCGCCAGTGTGGACCACTTGAGGGTTCCAAAGATCCCAAAGGACCACGGAAAAATCAGACTTTCTCTTACTCCCTCTACCCTCAAGAGGGCCCAAAGAAAAGGAACATGTGTTGGAGACCATTCCTAAGGCTGTGGTGGCCCCATCTGTACATATGAAGCCCCTTGGGGTAGACACCGCCAGAGGGCAGTCTATGTACACAGGTTGGCAAAGGATGAATGTTCCCTTTTGCTCTTCTCCACCCTCTGCAGGGAGCCTTGTCCCCAAGCCACGTACGTGGTAAGCGCTGCTGCCCCCTCCACTGCCGCCATAGCCATACTGGCTCGAGGCCCACTGGGCTGGCGTGGCGTTGGGGTTCTGTCCTTGGCCTGTCACGGCTGCGATGGCACTGAACATCTGCGAGGTCATGTTCTGAGGCAGGGCATTCACAGCCCGTGTCAGATCTGTAGGCACACAGAGGTGGGAGATGGGCATGTTAGAGGTCAAAGTCTTCTAGTGCCATCCCTCCAGCTCCCAGTCTCAGACGTGAGCTCACCTGCAAGATTGATATTGGCTGGGGTGGCATTGATAGAAGCAGGTGTCCGGGTCCTACTGCTGCTACTGGGGGTGATGCCTGTAGGAAACAGCCAAAGTTAGTTATGTCCCTCCAGAAACCTGTTTCTGTTTTCACAATGAAGGGGGCTGGAGGAGGTCCTGAGGTGGGAGGAAAGAAGGGAAGCTGCATCAGCAAAGTGGATGGAGGACCTCCTTGATGCTAGGAGCCTGGAGCAGGAGTGAGACAGCTTCAGTGACAGCCCAGGCCTCTTCCTTTCCACCAGTGGCTAGTGATCACCTTGATTCAGGACCTTCGTGTCCCTCTAAGCACATCCCAGAACTCCGAGCAGAACTCACCTGGTACAGGATCCTGGTAGTGATCCTTAAACCATCGGAAAAGTCCGTTCACAGTAGGGAAGATTTGGCCCCGGTACCGGAATCCTTCTGGAGTCACCGTTACGTATTCTATCCTGGGATTTTAGAAGGAAACCTGTGTCAGAGACCACTTGGGGCCGGCTGTGAGAGAGCGGCCAGAACAGATCTCCACCATGTGAAGTAGCCAAAGTGGGTGCTGGGGGGAAAGGAGAGATGAAAGAGCCCTGATCCTGTCAAAGGAGGCTGCACTGTGAGGAGGTGAGCACAGTCAAGGCCAGGAGTCAGCAGCCCTGGTGTGACAGGTACAGGCCATCAGAAGAAGGCCTGCTGGGGGCTGGGCCACCATGCTGGGGTGCAGTGTGATGGCAGCACACTGCAGGTGGTGGCAGGAGTTGAGGCCACAGTGTCAGGGCTGTTGTCCTGCTGTCTCCCCCTGCGCTGGAATCTTGAAATACCAGTTAAGGTGGTTAGTCTGACCTTACTCGACACTGCAGGGCAGAGAGTAGATAAGACGATGGGCTCTGGGTTCAGACCAGTTCTACTTGCAGTTTTGGCTGTCACTCACTACCTATATGGCTTTATGTGAAGTCACTAAACCTGAACCTCAGCTTCACTTGAAAAACAAAGGCAACAGCACTTAAACCTACAGAACTGTGTGTGAGGAATAAATGAGACAGCATGTATGAGGCACTTGGCACAACACCTAAGACAGGGTTCTGTTCAATAAAGGACAGCTGTCAATTACCAACAGACAATGACAAACATTGAAAAGGTCTCATTTATGTTAAGTTGAACCGTGCTTTCTAAATCATCTATCAAGTGTCATTAATGCTGCGACACAAGGAGTCTGCACACCTTTCTACGGGAAGTGATTGCGTTGCCTCTACTTCCTCATTTAAAGATCCCTCGTTTGCTCAACTGTTCCTCGTGGGACAGTGTCCAGCCAACAGCCCTGGCTGCCATCCTCTGGAAGCATGATGGTAAATCAGAAATGGCTTCTCAGAAACGACAACAATATTCTAGGTGTGCCCAAGGCAGTGCAGGGTCTGGAGTCCAGAGCTTCTTGTCACCCAGCCACTGAGCCCAGACTAACATAGTCTATGCTGTTTATCTTGCACAGGCAGTATAGGGATACGAGCAGAAACTCACTGGCCTTGGCCACGAGCCGAAGGGAAGGTGGGGGCGTAGAGAAGACTGATACGATTATCAGTCTGGGTAACAGACAAAAGGAAAGCAGATCCCAAAAAATGAGACTTTGATTCAGAGTGAGCTCTAGAGGGATCTAGACAAAGGCATGTCTAGGAAGGCCAGCCTGTTAGCCACACATAGAAGGGAGCAGAAGGGTCAATGATAGGAAGGAGAGCAGCTCTCCTGACCCACCCCTTCAGTGCAGGCAGAAATTATTCGGCACACCACAGCAACAGTGAGCCACCTTGTGTCAAACCCCCTGGTGAGGGGGAAGCAGAGAGTGAGGAGACACCTGTGTCCTGGCCCTCAACTTTGCCAGTCAGGTGGAGAGTGTCTGGTAATTTCCATCACTCTTTGGGAGGGAAAAACGGTGAAGGAAACTTTTCACAGGGTTGGGGAAAATATCTTTCTTTGCTTTTTACCTCTAAATCGTCACCCTCTTTCCCCACCTCCAACCTCCAACAGGTAAGAGGGAAAAGACAGTCAAGCAGAACCAGAGAGAGTACTGCTCCGGGGGTCTCTAACTCCCCTGCTAGCCTATCCGTGGACCCCAGTGGCAGCACCTTCTCAGGACTAGTGCTCACCTGGGTTTACCCCGGGGCTGGTATCCCAGTAGGAACTTGCCGGGCAGTTCCTTGCAGGCACAGATGAAATAAGGGATGAAGGTGGGCTTCTCCTTCTTAGTTTTGATGAGCAGCTCCTCTAATTTCTGGGGGTAGAACGAGGGGGAGAGGTTGGGATAGCAGCATGCTTGGTACACAATGTCTGGCGCATACATGAGGTACACCTCCTTCACCAGCTGAACGTCCCCTACGCTGAAGGGACACCATATATCCTGAAGTGACTGGGAGAGGTCATGCCTCAAAGAGCCCTGGCTCACCTTACGATCCCCACCACTGCAGTCCTGATAATACTTGTGATTCAGAAGGTCCCGGGCAAAGGATGCCATGGGCTGGACATAGCGAGCAACAATCTCATCCAAGTCTTCAAATTCCTGTGGGAATATGGTAAAGGCCCCATGTGTCACATTCAGAGCTGAGACTCCTTCATCTAATCTATTCGGAAGAGAACCCATGGGAGGGAGTGGACTTCCCAGCCCTGCTGTAGCCTCGCTCCCCTGCAAAGTCCCCTCAATTTATACATCCTGCTCAGATTTATCAGCTTACAAGGCATAAAATCCTTTAAATCATAACTTTGATTCTCCTCTGGTGCTTGGGAATAACAAGGAGCTTCATAAAATTTCCTTCTACTGAAAATGAGAAATGGTGTGTGTACGCAATCATGTGTATATATGTTTTCTCCTCTTCCTCCACTGGCTCTCTATAGGTAGTCTATTTTAAAATTGGGAGGAGAGAGAGAAGCAAAATACACAAAACTGTTATCAAATGATTCCTTTCATAATCAACCTCCTATTCTGTTCTACACAGCTAAAATATATGTAATGCATATAAGTTACTAACGTCACATGAAAGTAAGCAGAAATGGCTTGTTTCTGGAAGTAGGAGAGGGGATGGGAAGCAGGAGCTGGCTCTCACCTCACTATTGATCCACAGGGTGGCTCCCAGGCTGAAGGCATTTTCCTTGCCCTCTTCCCGCACGTCCACGTGCTGGTAGATGCCATCACTGACCTTCCAGGTCACTGTCAGGTGATTCTCACCCTTGCTGCTTGGTCGGATGATCACATCACCCTGGTCCATGGTCTCCATCATCTTTTCTGCTTGCTTGAAATTTATATTATGGAAGGATGGGTGTGCGATCACTCGCTTGATGTATGCTGAGGAGGCCAAGAAAGAAGTACAGATCAGGGGAGGGGACTGGGAGTCCACAGCAAAGGGACAATTTGTGGCTTTATTTCTGACCTGCTATCAAATTCTGAGACTCTTTTGCCCTCTCTGGACCTGAATTCTCTAATGTGAAGGTTTTGTGTGTGAACCTGGGTTCCTCAAGTGCTGAGAGAACGAAGCTTTAAAAGTCACAGTGTAGGGGTGCCTGGGTGGCTCAGTCCGTTAAGTGTCCGACTTCGGCTCAGGTCATGATGACGCAGTTCCTGAGTTCAAGCCCCACGTCGGGCTCTGTGCTGACAGCTTGGAGCCTGGAGCCTGTTTGGATTCTGTGTCTCCCTCTTTCTCTCTAACCCTCCCCCGTTCATGCTCTGTCTCTGTCTCAAAAATAAATAAACGTTAAAAAAAAAAAAAGTCACAGTGTACTAGCAAAGAACACGTGACCCAAGAAGACCCTGGCTTTCAACCCTGCCAGTGACTCCATCCATGATGTCTCTGAGGTGCAGCACCTCAAAGCCGAGCGCTCACTCCCACTGGGGTATAGCCATCAGCACATGAATCCTGCGGGGGGGCTGCCAAGACTTGGGCTGCACAGGTGGTGGCCACACTCACTGGTCCGCTGCTGCTTCCGTTTCATGTCCTCCTCCTGCTTGTGGTCTGCTGCTTCAGCGTCAAAGTCATAGTACGTGTCCTTGGGCAGTTTCCACTCGTTGTTCCTGTCCATGAGGTCTGAGGTTCGGCAGGTAAGGTCTGCGCTGAACTTCTCAATGTCAATCTTCATGATGCGGCAGTGAACGGTCATTCCCACCTAGATCCACAGAACATTTGAGCTGGAAGGGACAAAGATGATCTAGCCCGATGCCCCATTTTACACGTGAGAAAACCGAAGTCCAGGCAGAAAGATGGAGTGACTCGCCCAAAGCCAGCGAGCTAGCAAGTGGCAGGTTAGGAGTTCACAGGTGAGTCTGGTCTGCAGACCACCAGCCATGCCCTGCACAGATGCCTCTCACTCTAGACAGGAAAAACAACCGGAGCTTACTGGGATCTACCCCGCCACTGGCGCTGTTCCCTTTCCCCATAAAGTTACCTAATTATTGTTCCTGGGGTAAAAGCAAAGTCTGGCTGCCCTTTTTGGAGGAGAGGCAAAACAACAGCTTTCTGTTCTTTCCCCCTGACTTGAGCCCTTCCGTCTAAACACTGGCAAAAGCCAGTCACTGCATGGTTCTTCTTTTGAAAATCTCCCTGGCTTCCTTGATTGGGAATGTTTTCCCCAATCTTCCTAAGTCCACGGTTCTCAGGGGTTCGTGACACTTAGAACTAGAGAGTTTGGCAGACACGGTATATCAGCCATGTCACCAACTAACTGGGTAATCCTGGAAAAGGCACTCAAATTTCTCTGAAAAAGGTTTCCTTCCCCATCAAGTTGAGAGATCAGAGACAACACGTGTAAACGTCAAGTGCTGGTATCTACTGGGTACATAATAGATGGCAGCTGGCAGGAGAATACTAGAACAGAAAGGAAGCTCAGCCTTTCTGTTTCACAGCATGTAATGCTGGGCCCTGCTTCCTGCCTACAGACTAAATCACAGCCTCCCACATGGGAAGAGAGAGCCCTCTCCCAAAGGGCTGGCAACCCAATGAAATAATCACAAAGAGAACAAAAGCTGCTACTCATTTACATGCCTCTCACCCTGGCTTCTTTCAGCCAGTTATAAATCCTCCTGACTCTCTCCCCACCAGCAGCCACTGGGAACCAAGCCTCACTTCTAGGGAGGCGCAGCCCAAAGTTCCGGAGAGCCCCATTTGGGCAGCTGAAAGTTGCACTAGATGTCTTAGTTTAGTCTTCCATCTACCTTCACTCGCTCCTCGGGCCGCTTTACCACTTTGTCACTGAGGAACTTGGTGGGGATGAAGCCGGTGACACCATTGTCTAGCCGTGTTTTGACACCAATGGCCTGGCCTGGGCATGAACCGCTGTCAAAGTGGTTCCAGACCTAAAAAGTGCATCAGGAGAGGAGCTTGGTCATTAAGGTTCTGGAGATCTACGTTCAGAAAAGAGCTGCTGGGGTGCTGCAATTTATCTTGCCATAACACCTGGCAACATGGTCTGAAATGCAATGAATAAGCCACCCACCAACACAGATTTTGAATCCCTAATATTAATTATTAATTAAATTATTAATTTATATATTAATATAAAATATATTAATCTATTTGTATGTCTCTCTAGCTGCCACAGAGGCCCATCTCTCCCAATTCTGTTCTGACCTAGTGGACATATGAAATACATATGCCAGTCTCCCCAGAACAATCCACTTCAGGGAACCAGGTGCCCCTTGGCTTTATTATTGGGACAAATCCCACCAGCTTATTTATTGGGTAAAGTCTGGAAACTTTCTCGTGTGGAAAATGGAAAAAAAAAATCAAGAGAGCCTATAGATTCCTTCCAACTAGCATGTACAGGAACACCGTACCTGCCCTGTAGTAAGAAACACACGCCCTCAGGTCTATAATCTGGTTGAGTTAGATCCCCAGAAAATAGGAAACATGGGTTAAAGGCTGAGCCATAATAGAAGGAAGCACACTGATTGTTTCTGACCAGCATATAGAAGGACTTCATGTTAGACCTGTATGTGTTCTAGCCCTCGTCCCTGTTTATTTGTTTGGGAAAAGTGTGATCTAAAATAGCTGTATTCTAGACTCCGTTCTAGAGACATTCAATGGAGGAAACTCAGTGACCACAGTAACAGTGCAGCACATACCTCGCTTAGTTCAGGGAAATTGTCTTGCTGACAGAAGGGGCACTGCCACAGCCCTGTCTCATCGTTGCGGATCGCCTGGTCATAGCTCTCACCCTGTGGACGCCTGTGGGCAATGCCAGTGACGTTGCAGATGATGAGCTTTCCTGCAGGAAAGGGAGAGGACAGGGAAGGAAAGAAGAGAATGGGGACCAGGCTAAGAGAACTGGAGAGGTGTTCTTCCCACTGGCCTTTTAGTGTCAGAACATCTGGCTTATGGCATCTCTACTGATTTCCCTCACATCCTTAAGGAGATCTTCCCCTGATTTGATGACGGGGGAACATGATGCCTATAGAAGTGACTCCTTGAAGATCCTGAAGCAGCAGGTTAAGAAGCATAATTGGTCCCTGAACTCAGTTTTGACTTCTAGTTCAGGGCTGCATATATTAATAATAATCTTAAAAGCTCCCCCGGTCTTTTTTACCTACAGTATAAACCTGCCTCACTCTGCTGGAATCATCGCTTGGTTTGAACATAGACAGTAAATGCACCCTTCCACCCCACAAATTCTCCTCCAGCTGAAAACCAGACCCAGCGTTTACCAATGTAGAAGGTCTCTGGTGTTTCTTTGGTTAACATATTGAAGATTTCCTCTGTGTTGGGAGAGCGGTAGGCTGTCCGCAGGTCCTTATACCGACAGCTCAGCTCCGCCCGGATGTCATACAGGGTGATGTGTTTGTCACCATAGCCCTGGGGAAGAAGCCCAACAGGAAGAGCCTTGCAACCCTCCCCAACTGGAGCCATGGGGGGCTTGCAACAAAAGGAGTAGGACAGTTGGCTCCGCTCCTGTCAGGGCTTCTCTTCTTTCCCATCAAGATTTACCATAGAATTTTCTCAAACTTTCTATTTATTTTTTCATTTTTATTTTTTTAGAGAAAGTGAGAGAAGGCCCACAAGCAGGGGAGAAGGGCAGAGGGAGAGAATCTCAAGCAGGCTCCGCGTTCAGCGTGGAGCCTGATGCAGGGCGTTAATCCCACGCCCATGGGATCATGATCTGAGCCAAAATCCAGAGTTGGATGCCCAACTGACTGAACCACCCAAGTGCCCCCCCAAACTTTCTCTGTTATAACATGGAATGTTCTCGGATAAAAATGCTTCACAGAAACCCAATGTGGGAAACAGATACATGCAAAGCTACATGCAGCCTGGGCAGAGAGAAGAGACAATCAAGTCTCCCACATTAACACCATTGGAGGTTTTCTGGAGATTTGCTGCCTGAGTCTCCTCCCAATTAAGCCACTGCGGGTGACTTCTGTGCCAAGCCTCTACACTGTCACCCACCTGCCTCTCCAGTTCTTCTGCAAAGGCATCAAGGTCCAGATCCTTGAGTCGCTCTGGGTTTTCCAAGATCTCTTCGAGGGCTCCTGCGGGGTTAGCGTCCTCAGCTGATTCATCATATTCCAGAGCATCCACTGCCATCTTCCTGGCCCACTCATAGGTCTCAGGGTGGACTCGGGAACCATCAAGAACTTCAATGTATGAGTCGGTGCTGAATGAAAGGCAGAAAAGGGACAAGGATATAGAACAAGAAGCTTCTAGTAACAACCCAAATGTCCACCAATGGGGAACTGGTTAAATAAATCAGGGTACCTCCATACAATGGAATACTATACAGCCATTAAAAATAATGAGGTAGATCTATGTGTGCTGACATGGAAAGATGGCCACAATATACTGGTACGTGAAAAATGCACTGCAAAACACTATGAACCGTATGATCCCATTTTTGTAGTAAATGGGTAGTTAGTAAATGCATAGCAAAAATAAAATTTAGGAACGTTGTAGTACACACCAAATTGTTATGGTAGTTATCTCTGGGGGGTGGGATTATGGGGGACTTCCACTTTCTGCACAATATTGCTATACATTGGATTTTATATAATGAACTTAAACAAGTCTTATATAATAAGATAAAACAAGAAGGGGGAAAAGACCTCTGACAATTTGCTGACAGCTATTTTCCCCCATAAAGCCTTCCCAGGCTGGTCTTGCCCGTGCACTCACATGGACCTATGTTATTCGTGGAGTGTTACAGCAAAGCTGGGTGGAAAATGAAGTTTTAGAACTTGAAGCCTATTTCCCCACTGATTTCCATTACTGAATGAGGAGCTATGTGCCCGTGGAAAAGATCCTCCAAAGACTGAGTTGATAACTTCTGGAGAGGAAGAGGTCAATAGTGAAGTCCAAAGTCCAAGTGAATAGAACTTTCTCTCAATAACATCATCTGAAAACATACTGAATCTCTATCCCCCTTCCTTATCTCCTCATACCCCCACACTCCTTTTCCATTGCCCCTGCTAGCCCCACCCTTATCTAGCCACGGCAAATCATAATAACAGAACATGTTTGTGTTTACTGAATGAAATCTTGTATGTTTTCTGTCCTTAATTTATAAAATAAGTTGGTTCTTTTTATGTTTTCCTCATACAAAAAAAGCTTCACATAATTGAACCGATCTTTTCCATAGGTCAGATGCTCTTGACTTAATAAAGGGTTGCTCACCTTTGCTTTAAAATATTTCCTTATTCAAATACCTTGGGCCCTTTGACAGCCCTAATCCCCTGAATCCCCAAAGCAAAGCCCAAGGGAATTCTGCCTGGCCCACCCAGGAAGAGGGCATCACCTGTCCCCCAGGGAGGCCGTGTCGATCTTGAGGAAGCCAGCACAATTCATGAAGACTTTGGGACCCATGTGGCACATGGTGACCAGCTGGGTCCGACTCTCCAGCCTGGTGTTGTTCTGCTTCAGGATCTAGGAGAGAGGTGTGGGCTTTCAGGTTTCTGGGAAACCCTTTGTCTCCATGCCTCAATATCTAACTGAGCACTATACCGTACTGTCTGCTACTTAAAAAAAAAAATTATTTTAGTGAACTACATTACACCTAATATAGAACTAGTATGTAAGTTAAAAGTTAATGATAAAACATACACCCAAGTACCTTTCACTCTTCTTAAGAAAAAGGACGTTACCAGTACTTCCGAAGTTCCTTAAATCCTCCATTAACTTGACGGAAATCCTTTTTCTACCCACTGGAATAAACCACTATCCTGAGCTTTGCGTCTGGCATGCTTGCTTTCACCCATATTATTTTTTTGAAGCTTTTTTAAAAATTCATTTTGAGAGAGAGACAGAGAGAGAGGGAGAGAGGGAGAGGGAGAGGGAGAGGGAGGGAGGGAGGGAGGGAGGGAGAGAGAGAGAGAGAGAGAGAGCGCGCGCACACATGTGCACACATGCATGGGAACAGGGGAGGGGCAAAGAGACAGGGAGAGAAAATCCCAAGCAGGCTCCTTGCTGTCAGTGCAGAGCCCCACGCAGGGCTTAATCCCACAAACTGAGATCATAACCCGAGCCGAAATCAAGAGACGCTCAACCAACTGAGCCACCCATGTACCCCTCCTTCCATCCATTTAAAAAAAAAAAAATTTTTTTTTTAACGTTTTATTTTATTTTTGAGACAGAGAAAGACAGAGCATGGATGGGGGAGGGTTAGAGAGAGAGGGAGACACAGAATCCGAAGCAGGCTCCAGGCTCTGAGCTGTCAGCACAGAGCCCGACGTGGGGCTCGAACTTACAGACCAAGAGATCATGACCTGAGCCGAAGTCTGAAGCTAAACTGACTGAGCCACCCAGGTGCCCCCCGCTAAAAAATTTTTTTTTGTCTTTAGTTTTTTTTTTTTTAAATTTTTTTTTTCAACGTTTTTTATTTATTTTTGGGACAGAGAGAGACAGAGCATGAACGGGGGAGGGTCAGAGAGAGAGGGAGACACAGAATCGGAAACAGGCTCCAGGCTCCGAGCCATCAGCCCAGAGCCTGACGCGGGGCTCGAACTCACGGACCGCGAGATCGTGACCTGGCTGAAGTTGGACGCTTAACCGACTGCGCCACCCAGGCGCCCCATTGTCTTTAGTTTTGAGAGAGAGAGAGAGAGACAGAGACAGACAGACAGACAGAGTACAAGTGGGAGAGGAACAGAGAGGAGAGAGAGGGAGACACAGAATCCAAAGCAGGCTCCAGGCTCTGAGGTGTCAGCACAGAGCCCCACGCGGGGCTCGAACTCATGGATGAGATCATAACATGAGCCAAAGTCTGACGCTTAACTGACTGAGCCACCCAGGCGTCCCTTCTTCCATGCATTTTAAATCCTAGTTTATGGCTATCTTTTCCATGAGCCACTATAGTAATGAAGTACAGTAGTACACATAGTAGCTGTGGCCACTTGGGTCTGAAGTCTGACTTGGACTCTTACTAGCTGGATGACTCTTATACCAGTCTCTACTTCTCTGACCTCTGACCTCAAAATTATACTGGCAATTGTAAAGACTCAGTGAAATAGAACTTTTCTTACTTTCTCATTCAACCCAATCTTACCTTTAGGAGATGGGTCCCTTTTCGAGGTCCCAGACCACAGACGTACTGGATTAAGGCCTGGCTATATGGGTGGGCGATGGCACGGTTGACATCGACCCCAACCTCATTGACTCGGTTGATAAATTCACAGTATAAGGCATTGAGCAGCTCCTCTTTCACCACATGCTCCTGCCGATAAACAGCAGACAAGGATAAGGTTACTGTGCCCTTCTGCCCGCTAAGCCTGCCTGTTGAATCATACTCACTTGCAAGGGATGAAACTTGAGACACAGGATGTCTTCATCAGAGCTGCACACCTGGGCAAATTCAATCAGAGGGTCCTGGATGCGCCGGGCCAGGGAGACGGCCTGTCTCAGCACTGGAGGATAATCCCGGAACTCTGCCTAGAGTCAAACAAGGACCAGCAGGACCATTAAGTCCCCTCCGTTCCGAGAGCAAAAGGAGATTCAAACCGTTCTGGCTTTAAGTCACTTTCTTGTCTCCTCTGGGACCCCTTTTTCCTGGGACCAATTTAATTTGCAGGGCTCCCACTCCGAAGCATGACTGGCAAAATGAAGCAACTGCACACGGGTAACTGAACAAGTGCAGTCCTGTGCCCTCGATAACCTTCGTTTTCCTAGTAAATCTCCTAGGGATTGACAGCTCTTGCTTGTGCAGGTCTTAAGAATGGGGTTCCAGCATTACCTCCGATTTCTTGCTATTCATGTAGAGAATGGCCAACTCATTGTCAACCAGCTCCACCCCAATAGAGGACAGTTGTTGGCCCTGGTCCAGCTCATGCACAATGCGCTTCACATCTTCAATTAACATCTGGGCGTCCCTGGAGGGATGAGGGGTGTTGGTCAGGGCTCTTTCTGAAGTTTCTCAGGGATAGACAGACTCATGGCTGAGGTGGAAGTGGGGGTGGGGATGGGGGAGGAAGGGGCTTTGAAGACAAAGAGATACCCACCCCCCTCCCCGCCACCACCCCGGGGATGGGAAATTTACCAAGGGTCTACATGCTTATTGCTCTGTTAGAGGCATATGCCAGGTTCAACAAGAAGGAATGAATGAATTTAAGCCAGGTCTAGTCCCTGGAGTTCCCCTGGAGCCCCTACCTGTTTTCTCCTGCAACTGTCACCACATGAGGCTTTTTATTCAGAAGAAATTTCTTTAGGGTTTCAATGTCTTGAGCCTGGATTGAAATAAAATTGGAACTGAATGGCTTTGAAGACAGGGAGATTTCTAACAGTTCTCTCTCCCTAAGTAGCACAAGACCTTGTAAGACCAGAGAACAATAAACTCCATAATGCATAGACACGGTCTAGTGCACAAAACAAGGAGACTAAGACCTCTGGTTTGAATATTATGTATCTGCTAACGTTTCCTACAATTACTATACTTCTGGCTCATACTTGGTCGTGATGGTCTAAACACATTGGGTCTTCCTTTCTAATTAGTAATCTCTACACCCAATGTGTGGCTTAAACTCACAACCCCAAGATCAAGAGTCACATGCTTCTCTGACTGAGCCAGCCAGGTGTAAACATACTTGGGTTTTTTCTACCATAAACCACTGCTTAGCTATCAGGACTATTCTAATCTCAATTCCTTGTTTTCTTTTTCTATTTTAATTGTTTTTTTTTGGGTTTTTTTTTTTTTTTTTGAGAGCATGAGTGGGAGAGATGGGAGAGATGAGAGAGAGGGAGAGAGAGAAAGAATGGGTCTTAAAATCTTAAGCAAGTTCCATGCTCAGTGGGCAGCCCAACCCCATGACCCTGGGATCATGACCTAAGCTGAAATCAAGAGTCAGACGCTCAACCAACTGAGCCGCCCAGGCGCCCCGATGTTTCTTTTTAAAAAATGGTTGCGAAAAATTACTCTAGAATGCAGGTCTCTCGCAAAATTGAAAGATACCATTAGGTTAAGAAAATCAGAAGCATATACATGAGATGAATTCAAATTCCTCCTTCCTTGGAAGAAACACTGAAAGGCTAAAGCAGGCAAAAGGTTGGCTTAATGCCTCACTGGCTTTCAGCTACTGGAACAGGATGACCCAGATGCTGGGAAGAACAGAGGCTATAATGGCAGCTTCCAGAAGAACACAAGACCTAGGAATTGGCCTCCAGCCAGAAGTAAATTCTGCACCAGAACGTGAGTGCCATCTACTGCTTATGGAAGTTGAGACTTATCCCAGGACTCCAGTATTCAGCAAGCACGTGGAGATCAATCAGGGTCTTGCAAAGGATGTCGTGTAGACCATAAACACATACCCCCACAGAATTGTAAAACGCACTTAAGATGTACACTTGGTTGCCCTATCCTAGCCACTTGCCTTCTTTTCCCGTTCTTCCTCTCTCCATGCAGTTCGCCGTTTGGTAAAATGGGGCAGTCGAAGGAAGTCTGTCACTTCTCCTTCACCGTTGACCAGGGCGCAGAACACAGGGTGATCTCTGCCGACCAGACAAGAGTAGTGCAACAATCAGAAATAAGAAGATGTAAGTAAGAGTAGAATGAAATTAGGAAGACAGGTAAGGGGTGAGGCTGGGCAGGCACAAACAGGCAGTTACCTGGCAGAGGAGAAAGCAATGCCTAGGACGCGGATGCCCTTCCCTTGGTTCTCATCCATAAAGTCATCATCTTCCTCTACCTGTTGATCTGGCCGGTAGGGTGCCACCCTCAACCAGTTGTAGAGTTTCCGACTACAGGCCTGGGGAGGAGACACACCAGACACTATGGCCAACAGGCTCACCGAGTGTGCAAGGGAACAGATGTGGGTACACATGTGCACAGGCTGCGTTGACGTGTGCACGTGTTCCTAGCCCTTTGCAGGCTTACAGTGTGAAGGCATACCTTAATTGTGGAAACAGGAGAGTATACAGAGAACAGCAATATAAACAAAGAGTGTTTGGGCTGGGGGTGGGAAGCCAAGAATCTCCTCAAACGGGGGGGTCTTGAAGTGACCCATGGCTTGTTTGCTAGAAGACTACTTGTAAGGAGTTCTTTCACTCTCAGCTCTAGTTTGGGGAAATCACAGGCCTAAACACCGTGAGTCTTAACCTTTATGACATATTCTTTGGCTTCGGCCAGCAGCTTGTTCTTGAGCTCTTTGGCCATCTGCACATAGAGGAACTGCTGCAAGGCTCGCTCGATGGCCATGGTGCGCTGCCGGTTCCACTCCTGCACCTGGTGGCTGAACTCATCTCGGTAGTAAAACTGTTTGATCTCTTCGAAATAGGTCTGGTCGTTGCCGTAGCTGAGGAGAAACAACACTGCAGGGTCGGGGATGGAGGAAAGATGACACTGAAATGTCCACAAACACTGTGAACCAGGGACAATGGCCTGCTCACCTCTCAAACTGTGGTTCACATTCCTGAGGGACCCCTCCACCCAGCTGACCCTTCATCAAGCCCTCCCAGAAAGAGCTCCCACCCCAGAGCTTTGCTTACCCTTCTACCCCCTTCATATCTATGCTGATGTCAATGGTGAGCAGCCCTTCATCTTCAGCCAAGCAGATCTTGAGGAACTGGTCATCTCTCAGTTCCTTAACAGGCTTGTTCTTTAAGTACTTGAAGGAGTAAGCATAGTGGGCCTCATCCACATCCTGTACACATTAAGAGGAATCGTCAGCTTACCGACAGGCGGGGCTTGACCCTGGGAGAAAAGACTGCCTCTCTGCTTGCCAGCAGATAGCTCAGCTGAGCATGAAAGCGAGAAACTCAGTTCAGTCGAACACAGAGCTGGGCCACGTGTTGGATCAAAGCCCTTCACCCAGCTCACCTTTCTACCTTTCTTGGTGGGGGTTATATTTAGCTTGGCTCTCTCCTGGAAGGTCTGCCTCAGCACCTGTCGGACGAGGGGCTCTCGGGCAATCTGCAGGGCTACCATGTAGCGGGCACCTTCCAGCACAGCTTCAGGCGTAGGGAACTGGCTGTGGGGAAAATGCGGCAGCTGCAGGATGACAGTGTCTTTGCCCGCGGGCCCCTCCTCCTGCCAGCCACGTGCCACAAGCCTACCTGCAAACATAATCCTTGGCCAGCTCCAAAGGCTCTGCAGGGAACTGCTCTGTCTCGTGCCGCTGGTAGCTGTCCCGCAGGTTTTCCCCAAATTGTTCAGGAGTCAGTCCAAACTTTTTGGCCAGGCCATCTAAAGCAAACAGGAGTGTGAAAGGTAAGGCAATTGCTGGGCTGACAAATCTCTTTGGTCTCCCAGTCCAGAGCAGCTATTCTGGGCGCTAGACTTTAAGAGGGTCATGAATAAGCAGCACCAGGAAGTTTACAAAGAATAGTAAAAAAAAAAACAAAAACCAAAAAAACCTGTCTTTAAACACCTGACAGGCTGTTATAACCCAGAAAAACAGTAATTTTCTGTGACTCCTGGGCTCAGAACTAAGGTGGAAACTACAGTTTAATAAAGAACTTCTCAAGGCTAGGATGAACTCTGTCCCTCTGATTATATGAGCTTCCCATTCCTCTGGGAAATTAGGGAGAGGCTAGACCATTACTGTGGGTGGGCGTGGGTGCTGGGGGGGCCAGTGTTCACAACTGGATTAGTGATTCGCTCAAAAAAGTCCTCTTCCTGCCCACCAGTGACCATCTGGGAACTCCCCTTGCTCAAGGCTGGAACGCCCAGGACACAACACAGCTAGCTTTTACCTAGGCCAGCACTCTGGCAAATGGTGTACATGTCTCGGCGGGAGGCCTGCTTGAGCTCTGGGCCCCTCTGCTCCTCGTCTTCTGCCTCTTCACCCTCACCTGGGAAGAAAACATGAGTCAGTGCTCTAGTTTCCAGTCACTCCCAAGGAGCTGCCACATGCAGGGAAGCCCCAAAGGGCACTCAGCCAAGGGCATCCTTGGGGATGGAGTGGCCATCAAGCCTCCTGGGTTTTCTGTTCCAGCACTCACCTTCCTCATCTCCCTCTTCCCTCACACGCTTCAGCTTCTTGCGGCTGGCTTTGGCAGCATTCTGCATCTTGGGGATATCACGACCATAATATAGCAAGAAATGGTTGTAGACATCTTTCAGCTCATCCATTGACTGGACATCCTTAAGCCTGGAGGAAAAGGGATGTAAGACCTCAACTGTCACTAAGGGTACACCCCAGTTCTGCTACAACAGGTCCAATTCCCAGGAGGGAAGGTCCCAACTAGGATAGGTGTCTGTATTCTTCAATTATTAGAGACACACAACAACCCCAGACGGTGACTTCCTTGAGAGCAAGGTATCTTAAAGAAGGAATATGTCAAACAAATGGTGGTTGGTGGTTGTCAGAAATGGAGATGAAAAGGGAGAGACAGATGAAGTACCACGTCTCTAGCAAAGTTCAGAGTTCTTGAGATGGTCTGTCCCTCCCCCACCAGCTCATGACACTGGCCACTAAAGTCATCTGCACCCTTCCGGCACTCCACCGATTCCAGGCTCACCAAGCTCCTTTCTGGTTATAATTTGGTTTTCCACATACCCTTATGTACAGGGAATTTTCAGATCAGCAAACGTGAGTATCTTATCCTTTTCACCTTTTATACCCATATAGGTAACTAAGATGAATTTGTTTGCCAGAGAGATCACTTTTGGTGTGGTGACAAGTTGGGTTTCTAAGGGATGGGCCCTGTGCTGAGGATTCTGTAGGTTACACTGCTCCCTGGGGGCCTTTGGTCTGAGGGCACCCTGTAATGGAATAAACCTTGCATACTTTACCTCTCCATGTCGGTGGTATCTAGAGCCCGGATGCCATCAGCCAGGGGTTTGTCAGGATCAGCAGAGATCTGCTCGTACTGATAAGCTTGCATCTTCTCAAACAGCCGTGTTAGGTTCTCTTTGCGGATCCTCAGTTGGGTCCACTAGGATAGGACAGGGCACGACTAAGGGCTGGTGTTCAGCTTTGGAGACTCAAGGCTGCTCTGTTTCTTACCAGGCGACCCCGGGAAGGGTAGCCACCTGATATGTACAGGAGGCTTGGACTTTGGTAGTAGTGGTGCCCAAGCCACACCTCAGCCCCTTAGGAGCATGGATCCATCGTACCTTTTCATCCCACTGCCACACCCTCCATAGGTCATTGATGTGCAACTCAGGCTCCACATACTCCTTACGGTAGAAAGCAATAAAAGGCACCTAGGGTGGCAAGGAGACTGCAGTCAACCAGAGTGGAGAGATCTGTAAGGAGCTCCTTTGCTAGAGGGGTAAACAGCTCCAGGAAATTCAACAGTCAGAAGCTTGGACTCCCCCACAGGCTCATCCAGGGCATGTGCTCTCCCCCACGGGGGAAGATAACGCTGCAGACAGGTAGAACAAGTGTTCTCCTGGTTACCAGAGTCTCCTTTGGTTCGCACACTCTTGAGCCAAGGGACCATGCCTGAAGACAGAAGGGGACTCCTCATCTCACAGGGCGCTACCTTTTCCCTCATCCCCTAGCTGAATTTCTAACCAAGGGACCATGATAGCTTGAGGTGCTACCTCAAAGTGTTGATTTCGCATGAAACCCAAAGCTTCTTTAATCTTCTGAATTGTGCTGGGCCCTTTACGACTGAAGCTGCTGGTTGGCTGCCCTCGGTCTAGGTAATCACAGCTTTCCTGGAGCCAGAAAAAAAAAGAAACAGCAATAACACCATTACTTGCTTTGTTTTACCATACACGAAACTACTCCATGTCAAAAGAGAACTCCGTCAGAAGAGTTCTAGAAAAATCTCTCATACACCTGTACACACCCATACTTGTTCTGTACTAGGCACATATAGATGTTTGGGGCATGGTAGGAGCAGGTCTTCATCTTGAAGTGGCTTCTGGTTCATGTCAAACATAAGGATCTTTTTTTGGGTACCTGAAGAGAAATGGTTGGTGTGGCAAAGGCATTCCTGTAGATCCAGTCAGCTTCCTCTTCTAGTTCGTCATCTTCAGCCCCCTTAACTGGGATGGAGCGGAGCTGCACAGGATAAGACAATAGTGAGACTGACTTTATCCTGTAACCCCTGTAGGGTAACACATACACTGCTTCTGGAAAGAAATGTGTGCTCCACAGACACATTCCAGCACCCAGAAGAGCACTGTCCTGGCACAAAGTGGACATACTTTGTGTATTTGCTAAAGAAAGAGTGCCATTTCAAGTGCCATAAGCAGCAGAAGAGCCTTCTCTAAGACCGGGACTCCCTGCACTACCTGGTCAGATGGAGTTCAAAAGCCAACTTTCTATATATATTCGATACCAGATTGTTGCTAGATTGTTCCTCTGATACAACCCTTGAAGCAAAGAGGCTCAGGGCAGGTGATGACACATTGGCAGAAGGACAGAAGCTGATGCTTTCTTACCTGGAACCTCTCAGGCAGGTCAGTGGCTCGGATTTCATTGTCCTGATCTGTGAGGTGGCTGCTTTCTAGCTCGCTGGGCTCATACATCTCAAAGATGCTCCTGCGGCTCACACGTTTCTTGGTGGTCTTCTTGGGGCGCACTCGGATCTCACCCTCGGCCTCATCATCCTCATACTCATACTCTTCCTCCAGTTCTTCGTCATACTCATTGTATTTCTCAAACTCATCATAGTCAAAGTCCACACCAAAAATCTCCTGGGCTTCCTGTAGGGCCCTGTGGGTGAGAGCAAGACGGTTTGGCCCAGGTTCTGATGAGAGGAGAAATGCAGCCCCAGCACAGACCCTTTACTTGCCCCAAAGGAAATTGAGAAGGTTAAGAGAGAGGTAAATTTAAAAAGTAGGGGCACCTGGGTGGCTCAGTTGGTTAAGCATCAGACTCTTGATTTCAGCTCAGGTCATGGTATCATGGTGGTGAGACTGAGCCCCGTGCTGGGCTCCATGATGGGCATGGAGCCTGCTTAAGATTCTCTCTGCCCCTCACCCACTTGCACATGCACGTGCACGCACACACACGCTCTCTCTCAAAAAGAAAAAAATGGGTCTGCTCTATTTTAAATAAATAAATAAATAAATAAATAAGCAAGCAAGCAAGCATGTTCGCTTTGGAAATAAAGGCTCAGTTGGGGGAGGTTTCTGGGAAAACTATTACTTATGAAAGATAAAAAGCCCATTGCTGGTATGTGCCAGTCTCTGGGGTCAAACCCAACAGGGCAGATAGATCCATATTCTGCTCAGTGGGTCCATCTTCTGCTAAGGTATTACAGTATTCCCTCAAAGCAAAAGCTTTCTTCCGACAAAATTAGACTCAGAATGCCAATACATAAATGAATAGACGTGGAGCTTCAGGTGAAGAGGGAGGCTGATGGAAGCCTACACACGTGTGGCTCCTAATCCCACAGTGGCTCTATTAATATAGACAGTTCTCAGGGCTTCTAGGAGCAGTCTGAAATTCCTGCCCAGTAAAGGTTAGTTGAGTTAGGAAGCAAAATGGTTGAGAGATGGGATGTCCCATTTTTGGCAGAAGCCTCTGATTTCCTCCTTCCTGATGGGGTCTACTCAGGCGCCCATATCACCACCCTGTACCAGCCCCGACTCACGCATCTGTGTATCCAGGAAGCTTTTTCCGCCACTTAGGTTTTTTCAGAGGCTGTCCGTCATCATCCACAATGAAGTCATCGATGTCTGGGTAGGGAAGGAAGGGATTAGTGCTCAGAGGCAAGGGATGAGCCAGGACTGAATGGCTTTAGTTCCTACTATGTGAGTGGCCAGTGAGAAGAGTAGGGAGGCTCCTAAAAACGAACTTCTGTCAAATGTTGGGGGCCCGCAGGTGAAGAATGGTTTCCCATTCTGCTCCTAAGGGCTAGGAAATCCCAACACCCACCCAAACACTGGCTTTCTTGCCTGATGCCACATACCTGATTCCTCATCATCTTCTTCCTCCTCCTCTGGAGGAGCCATGGGGGCCTCCACAGCCTCCTGCCCTTCTTCCCCTTCCCCATCCTGGAAGATTTCCTCGGCAATAGCCTCTTTTTCATGTTCCTCTTTGCCATATTCCTCCTCGTCGTCATCCTCGTCATCTGACATTTTTTTGACACGTCGGTATTTTTGCTAGGGGTGGAAAAAACCTGTCTCAACAGGGTCTGAGAGGACCGGCCTCAGGGTGCCTGCTCTCTAGTCTCACTCCCATTTTCCCCACCACAGTTCTGCTGACCAAGGGAGATGACAAAGAACACACTAAGACATGCTCTTTCAGCACCAAGGCCCACCCTTCAAACCCTGACAAGTCTTTCTCTAACAAGCGCCCAGACCTGGGATGCAAATCTAGTCTCCGCAACACAATGACACTGAGCAACTTTCTCATCCTCTATGCTTCCCACACTGTTCCGGAGGTGCCTCGTCCCCCAGAAGTCACTGAATTTCAAGAGCTTTTTCCTTCACCCCCAGGGACAAAGAATGACACTTACTCCTCTTTTGACTTTGACACCCAAATTCTCCTCAATGAGGTCAAAATCATCATCCTCCAGGCGGTCGTCAAAAGATGCTGGAGAAAACAAAGTGTTACCCATGGTGATGGAGAGGCCCCTTGTCCACTGTAACTTCCACCCCAGCCTCACCTGACTGAGGAGAGACTACTCACTGCGTTTTCTCTTCTTGTGGCCAACATCATCTTCTGAATCACCAGAGTCACTACCCTCATCCTCCTCCCCTTCATCTTCATCGTCATCATCATTGATAAAGCCTTTCAGATTGCCTTGCTCATCCTGATCATCTAGGTTCTCCTCCTCCTCCTCCTCATCTGGAAAATACACATGTTTGAGGCATGGAGTTTGGGAAATGGGCTGGGGTGGGGCAGGACCCCCTGCTTAACTGTGATTCTCCATCTGCTCTAAGCCTAATGATGTGGATGCCATGTGAACTCTTCAGCTTCATCTAAAGATGTAAAAAACATGGCCACTGAGTTCGAGCAGGAGCATCTGGAAAGGACTACCTCATTTCTATGCTCCTCATCTGTCTTTAGGCAAGATAATCTTCCTAAGTACTATGGCTTTTCAAAATCATTACTAGGAGTTTTACAGCCACCAGTAATCTTTGTTTTCCTCTTAATTTATAAGTTCAGCGGCTATATTATTTCTTTCATCCATAATTCTTTTGATAACACTTAAATTTACCTTCCTGTCTTTAAAGCCATTTCATGGTTCTACTCTGCTGAGGATCCTAATGGTTGGGTTTGGCCAGAGAAATAGGAAACTGGGCTCATAAATACCAACACTGCGGGGTCTCTAAAAGAGGAAAACGTTACGCATGTATTTATTTGTTGGTTTCCTGTCTGTCCCCTCCCGCCAATGTAGACTCCATGACTGCAGGGTCTTCCTTTCACATTTCTAGCTCTAGGCGCAGGACCTGGCACATAGCAGACAGATGCTCAGTTAGGTATTTTCTATAAATGACTGAAAATTCTCAAGCTGGTACCTCATGTGTGATAACTTCTGTGCTCAGCCTGAGCCTCTCATCAGCAAGAATCCAACTATCCAAAGCTTAGCAATAGTGGGGAGAAGCTTGAGGCTGGGGCCTCCTCACCGTCATCCTCCTCCTCCACAAATTTCTTGGTGACTCGGGGCACCACTTCGCCTTCATCATTGTACTCTTCCTCTGACTCCTCGGCCTCGCTTTCCACAAAATCAGACATTTTCTCACGGCCTGCCTAAGATGCCTAGAGAAGGAAGGAAGATGGGGATAGAAAAAATGAGACACATGACTTCACAGAGCACTTTAAACCTTTCCACAAACAGCCTTTTAGCCACGTGCCACTGCTCTGCCCCTCAATCATTTCCACCTAGGGAGGAGACAGTAAGAATCAGATGGCTTTCTCTCTTCCATTTTCCACTCTTCCCATGGTTACTCCTCTCGCATGTGCCTTGAGAAAGATGACTGATTACACAGAACTTCTCTACATACAGTTGACTCGAAAACAGCAGGAGTTTGAATTGCACGGTCCACTTATAGGCTTTAAAAAAATTTCTTTTTAATGTTTTTATTTATTTTTGAGAGAGAGCACAAGCAGGGGAAGGGTAGAGAGAAGGAGACACAGAATCTGAAGTAGGCTCCAGCCTCTGAGCTGTCAGCACAGAGCCAGACACAGGGCTAAAAATCCACGAGCCATGAGATCATGACCTGAGCTGAAGTCGGTGCTTAACCGACTGAGCCACCCAGGAGCCCCAGGTTTTTTCCGATAAACACAGCAGAGTACTGTAAACGGATTTTCTCTTCCATACAATTTTAACTTTTTTTTTTTTCTGGTTTACTTTAAGAATACAATATATAGTACATATACAAAATGTGTTAATTGAGGCTTTTGTAAAGTTTTCAGGGAGTCAAAAGTTATATGCAGATTTTCAACTGTGCGGGAGGCCAGTGCCCTTACCCCCTACATTGTTCAAGGGTCAACTGTATGCCAAAGAATTTTATTTCACTTATCATTTGGGAGCAGGAATGGGTGAATGAGGAAAGAATTAGTGTATGGATAATTATATAGGTTGGCATATGGTAGCAGTGATGTTATATGGCTTCTCATAAGAAATTTGGGAAATGAGTGATAATGACAGGCACTTTCATGTACACTATACCTGGCTACTGGCAGAGCCAAAAGGAACATCCTTTTTAATGGATTAAACAACATTTCATGAACTTGAGCCCCCTTATGTGAGTAGTGGTTGGGAGCAGTAGTGGCGTGGAGAAGGGATCTCTTCAGAACCATTAGAACCATAACCCTATTTTTACCATTGACCTCTGCAGCAAAAAAACACTTTGAAAGCAACTTCTGTGGCCTACAAAATAAAGGCAAGATACTTAACTGCAAAGATTGCTGGGCTTAAGAGGAGAAATCATATCCTGGTTCCACCATCTGCCAGATATGTAAACTAAGCAAATTATTCAATTTGTCTAAATATCAGCTTCTTCATCTGGAAAAGAAGAATAGCACTACCTGCCTACCTTGCACAGTAGTTGAGAATATCACATGACACAAGGGAAAGAACCTAGTTTATGGCTTCAATACATGTTAACTGAGTTTGAATTTGAAACTTGGGCCTAATTTTCCTTAGCATTCTGTAATTCTGTACCAACTGATCCCAAATTTGTCTTTTGCTTCCCCATTTTCAGACTCATCCAAAGCCTGGAAATGGCAGTGGATAACCCCAGAACCCTAACCCTAACATGGAGTTTCCTGTGTCTTGTTTGACTTTAAAGTTTTTATTTATTTTTGAGAAAGACAGCATAGCATACATGTGCAAGCAAGGGAGGCAGAGAGAGAGACAGAGAGAGGGAGAGAGAATATCCCAAGCAGATTCCACACTATCAGAGCAGAGCCTGATACAGGGCTCGAAGTCACGAACTGTGAGATCACCACCTCAGCTGAAATCAAGAGTTGGATGTCTAACCGACTGAGCCACCGAGGCCCCCAGACCTTGTAGGACTTTAAAAAACAGCACGCATCTCACAAATCATAACATCAAGATCTTATTCTGGAATCTTGAAGCTGGCTGCTGATAAACTCAACATCACCCCTCACTTTGTCCTGAATGATGGTCCACTGTATTTGTGCCCATTTTCCCCACTTAGACCATATCTAACTGAAGGGCTAATGAAAACCAAGAAAACATAAATGGCAACATGAAAGGCATTACAAGGCACTTGGTGACCCTGTACCAAATAAGCTGTACCTTCTAGGTGCTCTGTACAAAACAGGAACTGCTAAATATCTATCAAATAGATTACTTACTTTTCATATTAGTGCCACCTTCCCAGTGAAACATGGCAGTGGGATGGAAGAAAAGAGGAGGCTGGCTAACAGCTACTTGAAATGCTCTGAGCTCTAGAAGGAGCCTTAAACTCTGTGGCTCTAATTCTTCTGAAAATTACTCTTACTGGTATCAATTGATACCACAATCAATTAACCAATGAACTCAAAGAAACAAAACTGAAGGTACTGAGTTCTGTGTAAAGGGAGGGGCAATGATACGGTCTTATGTTCAATTTCAGGCTGAGGTTTCTTTTCAAGTTTTAATGAATGTCTACCATGTACATACATTCTGCTGAGACGTGGGGGTTTGAAGAGAAAAAGAATTGTTTGTTATCAAGGAGTTGACTTCTAGTAGAAAGACACAGATATGAAAACAAATAAGGACCATAAAATAATTTTTTGTATTATATGCAGAGAGCAGGCATAGGAAGAGAACCAACCCACAACATTCACACAAAACCCAACCAAAACTAATACAGGCCTTTCCTTTAAGCAGTTAAAATAAAAAAAAAAAAAAAGTGCTCAGAGGAATAATAATCACACACCTACCAAGTTCCAGACACTTCAGAAATACCAATTAACCCCTACACTGATCTATGAGTTACAGTACACTTCTCTCTCCATTCAACAAAGGAGAAAACAGATCTCTTCAACAGGGATGAAGTCACTTGTTCAAGCTGACACAAATATCAACTGCAAGAGCTGAGATCTGGGTTAAGGTTTGTCTGTCTCCAAAGTCACAGTTGTTCTACTCTATCAGTAGATCTCTATGTGTGGTCCAGGAACCACCTCCTCCCTTATCTCATGAGTGTACAGTGGAGTTTTCTAGAGGTAACATGATGTGTAGTATCACAACACTGAATGCAGAAGCAGGTATGAAAATCCAGCTATATTCTATTAAGGCAGACGTTAAAAAGAACTGGTGGGAAAAAAAGTAGAACAGTGTCACTCTTTTCACTAATTTTGAAGACTACAGTTTCCATAAAAGTACTGTTTATGTTAAAGTGTAGTGGGCTTATTTTTCCCTCCAGCTTTATTACACGATAGACATATGAAACTGTAAGTTTAAGGTGTATATTGTGTTAATATACCCCTATACAGCAAAATAATTTCTTTTGTGGTGCACTTGTTATAATTTTTAAATGAATTAATATACCCAATTTTAATTTGTAATCTGGTAAATATCAAAATATAAAAATCTCATAAACAGTGATAGATACAACTCAGATACACAAAATGTCTTTGGAGTCTTAAATCATCTTTAAGACTACAAAGGGGTCCTGGGGCACCTGGGTGGCTCAGTCGGTTAAGCAACAGACTTCAGCTCAGGTCATGATTTTTGTGGTTTGTGGGTTCGAGCCCAGCCTCGGGCTCGATGCTGATGTCTTGGAACCTGGAGCCTGCTTTGGGTTCTATGTCACCTTCTTTCTCTGCCCCTCCCCCCTCACACTGTCTCTCTTTCTCAAAAATATAGAATTATATATATTTTTACTTTTGAGAGAGAGCGTGTAGGCTGGAGGAAGGGGCAGAGAGAGAGAGGGAGACAGAGGATTGGAAGTGGGCTCTGGGCTGACAACAGATGTGGGGCTTGAACTCATGAACTGCAAGATCATGACCTGAGCTGAAGTGAGATGCTTAACCAACTGAGGCACCCAGGTTCCCCATCTCTCTCTCAAAAATAAACGTAAAAAAAGAAAAAGAAAAAGAAAAAAAAGGATAAAGGTGTCCTAAGATCAAAAAGTTTGAGAGCTGCTATACTATATGATTGTGACACACCCCACAGGGTGGTGATACGGAAAGTCTTAGACTGATGCTTTTTTCCCCAAGAACTGTGTCCTTAAGGTAATTTACTTGAGTGCTGCCAAAAGTGAGTACCTAAAACTGCTAATTAAATCTGGTGCTCTAATTTTAATCTTGACATCACTCCCCCCCTCCCCCCAGCTCTGAACTAAACCATTAAAAATAGATTTGGGTACAGCAGCCCCCACACACAGCTTGCTTTAATTAGGCTATCAGACCCACAAATTCAGTCTGATAAAGTCTTAACATCTTCACATTAAATGCCAGCTCCTGCAGACCAGATGCCCTCCAGCCTACTTAACAGAGAGAAACAGACAGCCTACCTGATGAAAACAACAGCTTTCTTCTGTCCCGGGGGGCAGCTGGTGCTCTGTGCTACACACAGCTTTCCTTCCAATCCCTAGGTTAGCAATAGAGTACATGCTGTGCCATAGCTGGGGAATGCTTCCAATCTAGCTCACTGCCAAGACTTCCAGCTAAAAGATGTGTGCCAGAAGCAATCCTGACTTGCTGCAGCTTGTGGGAGCTAGATGGGCAGAAGGTGCTGCAACAGCACTGCAGGCTGAGACTGGCAAGCAGCAACTATTCCAGAACAAAAACATTATGTATTTTTTTAAAGTTTATATACTTATTTTGAGAGAGAGGAAGTGTGCACACACACATGAGTGCAGGAGGGGCAGAGAGAAAAAAGGATGGAAAAAGAATCCTGAGCAGCCTCCACACTGTCAGGGCAGAGCCTGATGCGAGGATCGATCCCACAAACTGTGAGATCGTGACCAAGCCAAAACCAAGAGGTGGACACTTAACCCACTGAGCCACCCAGATGTCTCCAAAATACTATTTGCTAGCATAGGATTATTATTAATATGATATCTGAGGTGGGCCCAGTGTAGTTCAGATTTTTTATTTAGTACTTGTGCTCTTGAATTTTCCCCATATTCAGACCATAAGTTAAATCTGATACTGAAATAGGTCTGGAAGGGCCAGGGGTAGTAAAAGGAAGTTTCTCCAGGCAGAAGCACAGCTGCAGTACAAGATGTGGCTCAAAGGGAGAGGCTGGTGGTTACCATGACACTCTCAGGATGAGGAATGGAGCTAGGATCAGATTGCCACAGGGAGGCCCTTGGCAGTCCCTCCTTTTGAACAAGATGATGTTGGAGGCAATTAAAAGGAGACCAGACCAGAGCGAAGATGTCTGTTAATTCCCTCCACTG
This sequence comes from Panthera pardus, assembly GCF_024362965.1. Classification (NCBI taxonomy): domain Eukaryota; kingdom Metazoa; phylum Chordata; class Mammalia; order Carnivora; family Felidae; genus Panthera; species Panthera pardus. The sequence continues at coordinate 58,214,145 of NW_026526876.1, forward strand.
GCAGCTCAATTAACATTTACTTTTTTTTAAGGATTAAGCTCTGTGCTGGGACTTGGATATATGAAAATGAGTAAAATATGCCTTTTACCTTGGTAGAACTCACACTCTTTCTCAAAAACCTTGTAAATAAAGTTATGATAAAGCATAGTGAACATTGTATTACAGTTATATACCAGGACTATGAGAACAATATGAAGAGAGAGGTCAGAGAATGCCTCAGAAAAGGTGATGCCTGAGTTGAGAGGAGTTAAGAAGATAATCTGGAAAAAGGCAACATGAATAAAGGCTTAGGTCTGAAAGGGCCTAATGGTCTGGGGAATAGCCCCACAAGTCTGATGTGGAGTTTAAACTATAAGGCAGTCTGTATGTTATGAGCAAAAGCCTAGGACTACCCAATTTGAAATTCAAAAACCTAAAAGTTTAATCAATGAAGTATACAGAGTTCACTTATGACAAGTTCTTTTTAACTCAGAACTATTAAAAAAACCCTAATCGCATCAAATCAAGATGTTAAAATAAAAGGTTAGGGGTGCCTGGCTGGCTCAGTCAGCAGAGCATGCAACTCTTGATCTCAGGATCATGATTTCAAGCCCCATGTCGGGTGCAGAGATTACTTTAAAAAATACAGAAAAGGTTAGCTCTACCTAAAATCATTTTAACGTGCACACCACATTTACAGAAAATAACAGCCTTATGATCTTTTCAAATACATAGTATAAAAAGCATTATCGTTGGGGTGCCTGGGTGGCTCAGTCGGTTAAGCTAGATCTCGGCCCAGGTCGCGATATCATGTCATGGTTCCTGGGTTCAAGCCCTGTGTCAGGCTCTGTGGTGATGGTGCGGAGCTTGTTTGGGATTCTCTCTCTCTCTCTCTCTGTCTCTCTCTGCCCCTCCCCCACTTGTTCTCTCCCCCACCCTGCAAAATAAACTTAAAAAAAATTATGGTTAACAATGACTACCAATATTAAGTAATTTAAAATATCAGTTATCTCTTTTCTTTCCACATTTCCTTGGGGAATAAGGAAAGGGCAAAAGAGGAGCAGAAACAACTGAAACATGTAACCGAGTCAGAATCCCTGCAACACAGGGAGTAAGTTACTGAGCCTTGTGCCACACACACTGGGGAACATATAGTTCCTGTCCTAGCACAGGGGCTATCAAACCACAGAGGGCCAGATCTGACACTGCAGTACAAAATCAGATACTGATAACGTATAAGTGAACAGGAGTGGCCTGATTTGGCCAAGGGGCTTTAGTTTGGTGACCCCTGAGCTACAAGTACAGGAGTAATTGAAAGAATTAGTGACCAAGGTACCATGGGAACCTGTGAGAGTAGACTCCAACTTGGGTCTTGAGGAAATGACTTTTTTTCCTTAAGTTTATTCATTTTTGAGACACAGAGACAAAGGGTGAGCGGGAGAAGGGCAGAGAGAGGGAGACACAGAATCCAAAGCAGGCTCCAGGCTCTGAGCTGTCAGCACAGAGCCCGTCGCGGGGCTTGAACTCATGAACCGTGAGATCATGACCTGAGCTGAAGTCAGACACTTAACTGACTGAACCACCCAGGTGCCCCTAGAGGAAATGACTTTGAATAAACACCTTAAGAGTGTGGAGGAGTTAGCAAGGGGAGGAGCTGGCTTCTTTGGTGTAAGTGGTGATGATGGAGAAGGGCACTTCCAGCACAAGGCCCAGAATGTGCTGTGGCAGGGACAGTGAAGGCCAGTTTGACTGGAGAGATGGAGAAGGGTTCATAATGAATTGGGAGTATAGTCATAAGGGCCTTGACAGGATAAGTTAAAGATTTTGGACTCTAAAAGGTGCTGGGAAGTCCCTGTAGGGTTTTAAACAGAATTGACTTAATTTACTTACTAACGCAACAAAGATTCATTTGATGGGTGCCTACTACATGTCAGGCATGTGCAAAACAAAGTCCTTGCCCCTAGGATATCTGTATTCTGGTGTGAGAGACAAACTGCAAACAAAATAAGCCTCTTTGTAAGTACTAGGAAGGAAATACTCTCACCTCTGAGAGGGTGACGTTAGGCTGAGATGTCAAGAATGGGTAGGATGTGGTATGAAGAGCCAGGGGAAGAGGTTCCTGGTAGAAAAGGTGGGCAAGAACTTGGCATGTCCTAAGGCCAGTGTGACCAGAGAATGGTGAAGGCAGCAGAACGGAAGGGGGTTGAGGGGCTGCACAAGTGGGGCTATGAAGGCCAAGGAAAACCACTGGAGTGTTTTAAACAGACTTGACCTGCTATGTGGAAAATGGACAGCAGGGGTATCCGAGTGGAACCAGGGAAAATTGAGGATACTATTGTTGGAGCCCATGCAAAAGACGATAGTGGCTTGGAAGAGGGTGGTAGAAGTAGAAATGGAGAACCTAAGATAGATTGGAAATATACTTTGGAAGTAGAAGTGACAGGCCTTACTAAAAGACTTGGGGGAGGAGAGTGGTAAGGAAAAACAACAACAACAACAACAACAACAACAACAACAACAACAACAACAGGATAACTTTCAGAGGTCTGGCTTTGGTAACCCTGTGGATGAGAGTTAACACTTAGAGAGAGGGAAGACAAGGTTTGGAATGATGGGAAAACTACAACATTCTTTTTGTTATGTTAGATTAGGGACGTCTAAGAGACATCCAAATGGAGCTATTAAACAGGAATTCTGTGTACGATTCTTGAACACAGAGAAGGCTGGGCTAGGGGTTTGAACTTGAGAGTTGCCAGCTTTCAGATGGTTATTAAAGATATGAGACTGGATCATCTAAAGGACGCATGCAGAGAATCCAGGATTAAACTCTGAAGGAAATTCAACATTTAGACAGTAGGCAGAAAGCAAAAGTGGCTAGGAAAGGAGACTGAGAAGGAGCAACCAGAGAAATGGAGACAATCCAGGAGTAAACTGTGTTGCATATTCCAGGGATTGAGGAAGACGACGAGAACAAAGTATCCATGAGATCCAGCAATACAGAAAACACTGGTAACCTTGACAGAAATTTCAACCAAATGGTCAGAAGAGAAGCCAAACTAGTATAGCCTGAAGAATGAATAAAATTCAAGAAAGCTGATACAAGGAGAAATCTGGCTATGAAGGGAAATAAAAAACTAGTAGTTGGAGGGGGATAAGCGGGATACCAGAGCAGAATGTGTATGTGATGGGAGCAGGTTTGGTAGGATTGGGTGACTAATTTGATCCAGGAGTAATAGGAAAAATCCAAGGATTTTACACAGGATTCTGACCATGGCACCATTTATTGAGACCAAGAACACAGGATCAAGGGCAAATTTACGTGCCTCCAAAGCCCATTTATTTCCACTATACTGGGTAGGCTTCTTTTCTTGTGAAGATCTATTGAGAAAGAACTGTGAAACATGCCCGAGCCTCTCTAGACTGCACCACTTCCAGATGTGATTAATCTCTTAATGAGGTTTAAACCTCTTAGAGTAACAATACTATGCTAATCTAATCCAGTAGCCATACAAGATTAAAAGAAGAACATATTTGTATTGGCAGAAGGAACACTAGTGATGGAAAAGGCTCTAAATTCGGCTGATAAGGGAGTAATCATACTTTTGCAATAAATACACTGAAGACTTTAAAACCAGTAACATCCAGATACATAGTGCAGGTAGGCTTTTTTCCCCCGAATAAATTAATCAAATTCAAGACTGTTTACATTCTCCATGTTCATTAATAGCAGCGGTGTAACTTAATACTCCCTTGCTACTTCTGATATTACAGTGAATTTCCACGGATGCATTTTCAGAGAGTTTAGGCCTCCTCTTAAATAAAAATAAGTATCACTTCTTCAAACAACCTAGAAAAAGAACTGCTCCTGCTGGTTCAAGGTACTGCCTGGGGAGAAAGGCAGAAAATGGAAGAAAATGAAGTTTTCACTTAATAGCTCATTCTGATGTTTGGGGTAGGCGGTTGATGAATGCAGGCATCTATATAAAAAGTTCTAATTTTATTTTCAACAATCAGAAAAAAATACCATTTGGCATCACCCTCTAACTTGATGATCGAGCTGCTGAAAGCTCCGTAGGTTTAACATCCCCAGAACAATAAATTCGATCACCTGATCCTGACTCAGAAGCCTTAAGTCCCTTCCATTCCCAATCTTTTGGCGTGGCCCAATTTTCACAAGCTGCGAGAGAAGGACGGAATCCCGGGAAGCCTGTTGATACAACAAGGCGACCAATTCACCGGTTCCGGGTAGCACAGGGTTGGGAAAAGCGCTGAGACTCTAGGCAACTACTCCGGTTTCCTCCTCCTTTTCCTTCATAGAGCAGTGAAGGCCGGGGGCCCCCCCTTCTTCCCGCATACGGCTCCCCAATACCTCTTCCCTTACGGGACCAGGCCCTAGGAGCCTAGTTCCTCTCACCTGCCCCATTCGAGGAACACGCTTTCCAGTCCGAACTTTACCTGCCTGAAGCCCGCCGCTACTCCGGTGCGCTAAGCCCCCACCGACGAAAATGGAGTCGTCGAACCGAGACTGGGAAAAGATAGTACGGACCCACCGCACGGCCCCTCCGCCGCCACCGCCGCCGCTGCTGCGTCAACGTGCTACGTCACTTCCGGCTCCCTGTCACCGGGAGTGGGCGGGCCATTTCTTGCTCTCTCCTCTCACCCGGCTCTCGAGGCTTCGTTTGGGAGGGCGCGGAAACTGGCAGAAGTGGCTCAGGAAGAAAGTGTCGCAGAGGCTTGGGAACAGAGCTTGGGGATCTAAAACGTCAGGCCTGGCTTCTTCCTCAGGCCGCTCTAGCCAAAGGAACCATAAAGACTAGACTAGGGCGTCTCCGTTTCCTCCTCTCTGTGGTTCCGCCCGCAGCTTCCGCTTCCGGGGAGGGGCCTAATTTTTCTTCGAAGATTAGGGTTTCTGCGCTATAGCTAGGATGGCGGTGGTGCCGCTACTGATGTTGGGCGGTTTGTGGAGTGCTGTGGGAGCGTCCAATCTGGCTGTTGTTACATGCGGCTCTGTAGTGAAGCTACTCAATACGCGCCACAACGTGCGACTGCACTCACACGACGTGCGATATGGGTCAGGTACTGCCACCCGGGTTCGGGTGGGCTGGGAAGGCCTGGTAGGCTCCGGAGGGGGCGGGGCCAAGAGAATATCTGAGGGGTGTGGTCTGGGAAGGTTAGGGGATCCTGGGGTTCCTGAGGTTTAGAGGCGGAGAATCGGAGAATTGGGCGTAATAATTATACTAGCTTCTGTCTGGTGAGTTACGTACCGGGCACATTGCACGGATGCTTTTTTGGATTTATGACATTCTTACGAGGTAGAGACGATTGTTACCCTCATTTTACAGATGAGGAAACAAACTCAAATAAATCACATGCTCAGAGACTTGCAGCTAGTGAATGACAGAGACGGGGTTCGAACCAAATCTGTCCAGTTTCAAAGCCTGCTTTCAGCTACTCCAGGCTGGCACTACTCAGTGCGGGAGAGACAGACATGTAGAAAATTACAGTAAGTGCTGTTATCTCTGAAGTCTTGAACTCCAAGACCTCACTTTTTAACTATATTTCCTCTGTTCTAGCTATTTTGTATTTTATACTCGCTCTTCAATCCTTTTCCTTTGTCCTGTTTTTACTCAAATTTACCCTTGTAGAGAATTTAAAGCACTCATTGGAATTGGGGAGGAAATCATTTAGAGGGCTTTTTAACGTAGGACATTAAAATGCTTAGTTGGTGGGTTCATTCAATAAAATTTTATTATGTCCCTAATATTGTTCTAGATACAGGAGATATAGTGAGCCAGTTAGCAAGTTACAGGAAAACAAAAACTGACCAAAAAAAGTTCGGCTAGTGAGATGTGAGAAGCATCTAAGATGATTGCTAGATTTCTGTGTTGGATGACTGATGATATTAGCTAAGAGAAGATGGGGGCTGGTCCATGGCTCAGGATTCTCAAAACTCGTCTGACCAGTTAAACTAGGAAAGGAATTGAGTTGTCACTGTTGGGATGTTTTATAATCCTAGCAGCCATTCAGTGAACACCTACTATGTGCCAGCTTGTTACTTTTTAATTTGATGTAGTTTCCTAGTTTGGATCTACTAAATCAGAATGTGGGAGAGAGGCCTGACAATAGTAATGTGTAGATTTGAAAGTTTTTCAGGTGCTTCTAATGGGCAGCCAGATTTTAGAACCAGATTCAGTCTGGATCTCAAAAGAAAGATCTGTGCTGAGCCTGAGGTAGAGAGTTAAGTACAACATCATTGTACCACAGGGCGGGGAGTTGAAAATATCTGGAAAGTGAGATTGCTCAGGATGAACCGTGGTTCTTCTCAATCTGGTGTCAATTTGAATCCCTTGAAGAACCTGTTGAAGCATGTATCAATACTTTTGTCCTGACCTCCAACGAGTATTTAAGAATAGATAAGGATAGGGGCACCTGGGTGGCTCAGCTGGTTAAGCGTCCGACTTCAGCTCAGGTCATGATCTCTCGGTTCGTGGGTTTGAGCCCCGAATCAGGCTCTGTGCTGACAGCTCGAATTCTCAAATTCTGTGGCTCCTTCTCTCTCTGCCCCTCCCCTGCTCACACTCTGTCTCTTTCTCTCAAAAATAAATAAACATTACAAAAATTAAAAAAAAAAAAAGGACAAAGGTAGACTCTGGGTAATCCAAGATTTAAGGGTGGGAGAAAACTCTACTGGCCATACTACTCTGAACACACTCAATCCCATCTGATCTCTGAAGGATAGGAGAGGAAGTGGAGAGTTGAATGGAATATAAAAAAGTGGAAGACACCAAGTGTAGACCATGATTTAGTGAAGCCTGGCAGTGATCCAGGACAAAGAGAGCTGTAAGGCTGTAAGGCAATAACCAGAAGTCAGGAGGGAGACTTGATTTTCTTTCTTTCTTTCTTTCTTTCTTTCTTTCTTTCTTTCTTTCTTTCTTTCTTTCTTTCTTCTTCTTCTTCTTTTCTTTCTTTCTTTCTTTCTTTCTTTCTTTCTTTCTTTCTTTCTTTCTTTCTTTCTTTCTTTCTTTCTAGATGTAACAAAGTCCATTGTGAGTGGAAGAGGCAATAGCGAGAAACTGGTAGTTTGGCTACATTCACCCAGATAACTGTGGTATAAGGCATAATGTGTTAAGTGGTAAAAGGCGAGTATCGCTAGGGTACTGAAGGCAAAGCTAGGAGGAAAGGTGAGAGTAGCTAGGAAAGTGTCTTGAGTACCTTAAAGAACTGAGTAATAGATGAAAGCCTAGGGAAGAGAATATTCCTGGAGTTTATAAGAGAAAGTGGTCTCTGATATAACTTTACAGAAACTTGACAGGAAATGAAGCTTCATGGGAGGCCATGTGGTAGAGTGGTTAAGAGTGTGAGTTCTAGAGTTGGGCCATCTAGGTTCAACCCCGGCCCTGTGTGACCTTGGGTGTACCTTTCTGACAATGCAGTGTAAAATGGGGATGATCGTAATGATAAGACCTACCTAAGAGAATATATGCATGTATGAAATAAGAATATTCAGGCAAAAGGTTTGGATTGGTATTTGATGTTAAGAAAGTGCTCAGTACACGTTAGCTACCTGGCAACTTTTATTGTATGTTTTACTTTTTCTTTATAACCTTGTAGCTATGTATTTTTAACCCATAGAATTGTACCTCTTGAGGCAGCATCAACCAAATTCAGAGGACTCAAGAATACTTTTATAACATAGATCACTTACAGGAATTAAGGAGCTGCAACAACCGCTTGGATTAAAGTTGACAACAAAAGCTAATCTCCTTTTAATTGTGAAATGTGACAAAAGTAATACATTGTAACGCGATGTGACAGTAATAAACCGTTGAATAATAGTAAATACGTTTCAATTGTATGATTAGACACCTGACAAATCCTAGGTGCTATCCAGGATATTATATATAGGTAAACAATACTCATGCTTCAAAAAAATGAACGTAAGTGCATTTATTTAGTGCCCTTTGATGCAAATGCTTAGAGTTTTCTGACACAGTACAGTGTTAATTACAATTTATCAGACAATACTATGTAAACATGTTTAGTATTTTTCACATATTTTTTAATGCTGTAGACAAAAAAATATTATCAAGCTCAGGGTTTCCTCTCTACTCCTCCAAACCTATTTTATGCACAGGGTGCATTATTGGCCTTAGGAAAGAGAGTGACTGGTTGAGCTCACCCTTTTCCTTCCTTTTTTTTTTTTTTTGACTGCAGGTAGTGGGCAGCAGTCAGTGACAGGTGTAACCTCTGTGGATGACAGCAATAGTTACTGGAGGATACGGGGGAAGACCGCTACAGTGTGTGAGAGGGGAACCCCCATCAGGTGTGGCCAACCCATCCGGCTGACACATGTCAACACTGGCCGAAATCTCCATAGTCACCACTTCACCTCACCTCTTTCTGGGAACCAGGTGTGGTGGCATCCTGTGCATTACTCCATTGAGTGGTCTGATATCTGGGTTCTTAGCTCTTTCTTTTTTAGGTGTAGCTGTTATTTTTGTACAGATCTGGAGAATTGGCTTTGTCTCAAAAGTGTTGAAGGACATTGTTTCTGGTCAAAGTAGAGATTGTGCATCTAGATGAAATCAAGAAATGAGGAAAGAATAGGTATATGTTAGCATATCATAAGTCACCTTGATAAATCCTGCAATAAAGAAGCCCAGTGTTGACACATGAAAAGATGCTGAACATCACTCATCATCAAGGAAATGTGAATCAAAAACCACAACGAGATATCCTTTGTCACAATGGCTATGATCAAATAAAAACAAGCGTTGGCAAGGAAGCAGAGAAAAGGGAACCCTTGTGCACTGTTGGTGGGAATGCCAACTGGTGCAGCCACTGTGGAAAATAGTATGGAGTTTCCTCAAAAAGTTAAAAATAGAAATATCGTATGATCCAGTATTTCCACTACTATTTATCTAAAGAAAAGGAAAACAATAATTTGAAAAGATAGATGTACCACTATATTTATTGCAGCATTATTTGCAATAGTCCAGATATGGAGGCAACCCAAGTGTACATCAGTAGATGAGTGGGTAAGAAAGATTTGGCATAGACATATATACACAATAGACTCAGCCATACAAAAGGATGAGATCTTGCCATCTGTGACAACATGGATGGACCTAGAGGGTATTATGCTAAGTGAAATAAGTCAGAGAAAGACAAATAGCATACGATTTCACTTATATGTGGGATCTAAGAAAACAAACAAAAAGCAGAGTCAGACCTATAAATGTGGAGAACAAACTGATGGTTGTTGGAGAGGAAGGGAGTGGGGAGATGGGCAGCATGGGTGAAGGAGTGTGGGAGATAGCAAGCTTCCAGTCACAGAATGAATAAGTCCCTTTGACATGGATGAAAGCTACAGGATAGGGAATATAGTCAGTGGTATTGTAATAGCATTGTATGGTGACAGATGTAGTTACGCACTTGGGGTGAGCATAACGATATATATAGACTTGTTGAATATACATCTGAAACTGATGTAACATTGTGTTTCCACTATACTTAAAAAAAACAAACAACAGGGGAGCCTGGGTGGCTCAGTTGGTTAAGTGTCTGGCTTCAGCTCAGGTCATGATCTCACAGCTTGTGAGTTTGAGTCCCACGTCGGGCTCTGTGCTGGAGCCTGCTTCTGGATTCTCTGTCTCCCTCTCTCTCTGACCCTCCCTAGCTCGCTCTGTGTCTGTCTCTGTTTCAAGAATGAATAAATGTTAAAAAATAAAAAAAAAAAAACAACAAAACAATGTTTTCCAAACTTTGAATAAAAATCATTATTTTAAATGATGCCAAGTAACCATATTAAGAAAATGAATTAGGTTTTGTGCCACTTTCTTATTTTTATTTTTTAAGTAAGCTCTGTGCCCAGTCTGAGGCTTGAATTCATGACCCCCAATATCAAGAGTTGCATGCACTACTTAGTGAGCCAACCAGGTGCCCTAGTATCATGCTACTTTTTCAAGCCTTGAGCTTTTAGGAGATATGGACCCCTTAATGCCTACTTCCGTCCTACCCCCACTCTGCACATAGTTTTCCATACTAGCATCTTACATTAGGTAAATTTCATGCAGTCTATAAAGTAGTATGGATACACTGATTTTTTTTTTTTTAATTCATTTATTTAGAGAAAGTGCTAATGCCAGCAGGGAGGAGGGGCAGGAAGAGAATCCCAAGTAGGCTCCACACCCTCAGCACAGAGCCCAGCTAGGGGGGTTGAACCCGTGAAACGCGAGATCATGACCTGAGCTGAAATCACGGGTGGGATGCCCAATTCGCTGAGCCACTCAGGTGCCCCTTGTTATCAACCAGAGTCCGAGGTTTGTTTTGATTTCCTTAGATTTTACCTACCGTACTTTTTCTGTTCCAGGACCCCATTCAGGCTACCACATGCCATTTAGTTGTCCTGTCTCATGCTACTCTTAGGTGTGATACTTTCTCAAATTCTTGTTTTTGATGACCTTGGTAGTTTTGAGGGATGCTGGTCAAGTGTATTATAGGGTGCTCCTCTAGTGAGCTCTGTCTGATATTTTTGTCACAATAGATCAGATTTACAAAGGTTTTTGGGAGGAAGGCCACAGTAAAGTGGCATTTTCATAACAGAGTCAAGGGTACATACTGAGCTGCATGATTATGTTGGTAATTGATTACCTTGCTGAAATAGTGTTTGTCAGGTTTCTCTAGTAAAGCTATTCTTTTCTTCCTCCTTTTCATATTGTGTTTTTGGAAGGAGGTCACTGTGCACAACCCACACTTAAGGAATGGGAGTTATACTCCCTTTCCCATAGGATAGAGTAGCTACAAAATTTATTTGGAATTCTTCTGCATGGGAGATTTGTCTCTTTTTACTTATTTATTCAATCATTTATTTATATCAGTATGGGCTCATGAATATTTTATACATTGAGTTATGATCCCCTAACACTGCCTTTATTTTTTGCTCAAATTGTTCCAACTTTTGCCATTGGGAGCTCTTTCATTTGTCTCCTCCGTCCATTTGACATACTCCCATTTTTGTGTATGTGTGTGTGTGTGTGTTTTAAACTGTCCTTTCTGGCACTCAAAGATATTCTAGGCTCATCTTGTATATTTCTTTTTAGTTTTTTCATCTTGTATATTTCTTGCCCCAGTCCTTAGAATCAGCTATTCCTCCAAGAAGGTCTGTTTCCTTTTATCGGAGGATGATATTAGAAACCATGATCTTAGCTCTTACATGAGTTTGTTGCTACTGGGGTGTGTTGGATCTTTTAGGCCTTCTCACCTGACAGAGCAAAGAAACGTGTATATGTATACACATATTACTAAATGTTTATATGCGTAAGGACCTGTATCTGTATTATGTTAAACATGAGTTCCTACTGACATCTCCAACTGCATATAATCCATTACCACTTAAGTCATTCTAGCCTCTTCTCTTTACTTATTTGTAAATTTCCACGCTAACAGATAATCTGGCTCCCACCACTGTTAGTTATTACTTGTTCAGTTCCATATGCAAGTATAGTAGAATTGTTAATTATGTATAGTTCCTTTTGCCTTTAGTCTTACAGACTCTGTTTCCAAATGACTGTTTTATTTATTTATTTATTTATTTAATCTTTTATTTTTATTTATTTTTAAAGAAATATTATTTTGAGAGAGAGAGCGCGAAAGGGGGAGGGACAGAGAGAGAAAGAGGCAAAGAATCCAAAGCAGGCTCCAGGCCCTGAGCTAGCTGTCAGCACATAGCCTCATGCAGGTCATGATCTTGTGGTTCGTGAGTTCGAGCCCCGCATCGGGTTCTGTGCTGATAGCTCAGAGCCTGTAGCCTGCTTCAGATTCTTTGTCTCCCTCTTTCTCTCCCTCTCCCACACTCACGCTTTCTCTTTCTCTCTTTCTCAAAAAATGACTAAACATTAAAAAAATTAGGGGCACCTGGGTGGCTCAGTCACTTGAGCGTCTGACTTCGGTTCAGGTCATGATCTTGTAGTTCGTGAGTTCGAGCCCTGCATTAGGCTCTATGCTGACAGCTCAGAGCCTGGACCCTGGTTTGGAGTCTGTGTCTTTGTCTCTGTGTCTCTGCTCCTCCCCTGCTTGTGTTCTCTCTTGCTCTCAGACATAAACATTAACATTTTTTTTAAACAATTAAAAAAAGGACATGCTTAACCAACTGAGCTGCCCAGATGCCCCTGTAACTTTTCTATTGCAGTAGAAATTCTGAATATTTGGCTTTAAGGGGAATGGGATTAGGAGAGAAGTGGAAGAGAGACTGCTATCACTTATTCTATTATTTCATTTAGTTCTTACAATTATTCTATAATGTGATACTGTCATCATTTTTTAGATGAGAAAATGAAGGCTCAGAGGAGTTACACAGGAAGGAATGGAGCTGGGGTTCAAGGTCTGCCAGTCTCCAGAGCCCATCCCCCTTTGTAACTTGTGTTGCTCACCAGGTCACTTAAAATGTAGTTAAGGGAATGGGGCAGGAATACTTCAAGTCAAAGAACAAGAGTAAGACTGTAATAGAAAACATAAGGCAAGCATTGGATTTCTTGTAAAGTAAGTGTTTGGAACATAATCCTAGGGCAACTGATTTCATGTCCTTTGTGTCTTTTTATTTATTTATGTATTTTAATGTTTTTATTTATTTTTGAGACAGAGAGAGACAGAGCATGAGCAGGGGAGGGGCAGAGAGAGAGGGAGACACAGAATCCGAAGCAGGCTCCAGGCTCCGAGCTGTCAGCACAGAGCCCGACGTGGGGCTCGAACTCACACACCGCGAGATCATGACCTGAGCTGAAGTCGGACGCTCAACCGACTGAGCCACCCAGGCGCCCCACGTCTTTTTATTTTTAAATAACCCTGGAAAGCCTCTTATTTTTCACCTTGGGTAGCCTTAGTTTTCTTCCCATTCCCTCTCTGTCTCCTTTCCGAGCCTATGTGTCAGTCATGCTAATATTGCAACCCTTTGTGTCTTTCAGGAAGTGAGCGCTTTTGGTGAGGAGGGTGAAGGCGATTATCTGGATGACTGGACAGTGCTCTGTAATGGGCCCTACTGGGTGAGGGATGGTGAGGTGCGGTTCAAGCATTCTTCCACTGAAGTTCTGCTGTCTGTCACCGGAGAACAATACGGTCGACCCATTAGTGGGCAAAAAGAGGTACATGGCATGGCCCAGCCTAGCCAGAACAACTACTGGAAAACCATGGAAGGCATCTTCATGAAGCCCACTGAGTTGTTAAAGACAGAAGCTCATCACGCAGAGCTATGAGTCTGGAAGCTGTGAGCCAGTGCCACCGCACAGTGTTCATGACATTTGCTGCTGCTGCTCCACCTTGGGATCCCTGCCACAGGCTCCCCGGGCAGTGGCCTTGTCACCACTGAGATGAAGATGCATGACAGAATACAGTGGCTGTGGCTGGAAGCTTCAGCCCTTCACACTTGAATTGGTTGTTCTCCCAGACTTTGGGTCAGTTCTTTTTGAGTACAGGACTTGCTGGTGAAGGAGCACATACTTTTTGTTCGTATTGATAAAACAGAAACTGAGGGAGATACCTCTCTTAGTTGGGAAATTTTTACTCCTCAGAAGCTTGGCATCATGGATTATTGATGTGTGACTTTTCTCCTACTTTCTCCAGAATGATAAAGAATTTCATTATTAGTCATCATGTTGTCATTTATTAGGTGTGCTATTTCATAATCTGATTGATCCTTGAGTCTTACAAGAGTCACCGCTACTACTCTTGAGATGCTGGAAACCTTTGGTGTGGGCCCTTTTAAGAGCCTTATTTGCATCCAAACTTTTTCTCTGTTTCCACTTTCCGAGCACCTCAGTTTTACTAGATTTTTGACTAATTATGGCTAAAGACCCTCAAGGAATACAGCTTAATAAATAGCCAATAAAATGTTTTACTCTGAATTTGTTACTGCAGTTGAGAGAAAGGGTTAAGTGTAGTAAGAAGGAACCAATATTTATTCACTGCTAAAACTAGATACCGTACTATAGTTCTTACCTCATTTAATTTTCACAGAGGTATTGTAGGGTAGATCTTAACAGTTTTACCAATGCAGAACATAAAGGTTTAGTAACTGTGTGAATTTTTTTTTTTTTAAGTTTATTTATTTTGAGAGAGAGAGAGTGCAAGCAGGGTAGGGGCAGAGAGCGGGGGCGGGGGGGGTGGTGGAAATAACAAGCAGGCTCTGTGCTGTCAGTGCAGAGCCTGATGCAGGGCTTGAACTCAGGAGCCGTGAGATCATGACCTGAGCCGAAATCAAGAGTTGGACCCTTAACCGACTGAGCCACCCAGGCACCCCAACTGTGTGAATTCTTATTTTATTTTATTTTTTTAACGTTTATTTATTTTTGAGACAGAGAGAGACAGAGCATGAACAGGGGAGGGGCAGAGAGAGAGGGAGACACAGAATCTGAAGCAGGCTCCAGGCTCCGAGCTGTCAGCACAGAGCCCGACGTGGGGCCCGAACTCACGGACCGTGAGATCATGACCTGAGCCGAAGTCGGCCGCTTAACCGACTGAGCCACCCAGGCGCCCCAACTGTGTGAATTCTTAAAGCTAATAATTTAAGGATAGGAATCCAGCTGTGTCTCTCTCTCTCTTTTTTTTTTTTTTTTTTTTTTTTTTTTTTTTTTTTTTTTTTTTTTTTTTTTTTTTTTTTTTTACTGCATTACACTTGTGTTTTGCTCTTGGATGATAACTGCTTCGTTTTGGACAAATGTAGGGATATCTTTCTCTGAACGGGGGGTAGAAAACTTTTGTTCTCTGCTTACCTCATTTCTTCCTTTTTGTTTCTGGGTCAATTCTAAAAAGTTTGCTCCTAGGTCTTTCAAGCATGGTTGTGGTGAACAGAAGTGTCTGCCATCTGCTGGAATTTCAGTGACTAGCAGGTCTTTTTATTTTTAGAAACATTTTTTGGGGGGTAACTGGCTGGCTCAGTCCATGGAGGGAGGGTGTGACTTGTTCTCGTGGTGGTGAGTTTGAGTCCCATGTTTTTGTTTTTTTAACGTTTATTTTTGAGACAGAGAGAGACAGAGCATGAACAGGGGAGGGTCAGAGAGAGGGAGACACAGAATCTGAAACAGGTTCCAGGCTCTGAGCTGTCAGCACAGAGCCCGACGCGGGGCTCGAACTCACGGACCGTGAGATCATGACCTGAGGTGAAGTCGGCTGCTTAACCTACTGAGCCACCCAGGCGCCCCTTGAGTCCCATGTTTTAAAAAGAAAGAAATACCGATTTTTTTTTCCTCCTTTGCTTTGGGGACTCAACGTTAAACATTTGGGGATACCTGGTATGTGCCCATGACATTAAAAGGCTTGGTGTTTTTTACAAGGACTTGTTTCAGTAAGTTAAGACCATGAACTAGTTGGGCTCTTATCTCCATCTTCTCCCCCATTTTCCCACTTCAGTTGCATTGATCATTTGAGATCTCTCCATGGTGACAGTCTGGGAAGAAAAAAGAAAGGAAATGCTAGGAATCAGCTGAATAAAGGGAACAGATTGGACAAGATGAATGCGAGTAGGGAGGTTTGTTGCAAGGTACCTCTACATGGCTTGAACAGTGTTTTCACTGAGTCGTTGGGCCTTCCCTTAGGGTTAACAGAATCTACCCTGCTGGGAAGCAGATTACAAGGAAGATGGCGGAGCGGTAGAGCTGGAGAGAGAAGTATGGATTTGAAACAAATGGTGGAGTATTTGCAGAGATATGACAGGCAAGAGGACTAAGAAACCAGTTGGAGGGGTAAAAACTATGGGCGATTCTATCTGAAAGTTGGAAATGGTGCTTTATCTGAAATAGTGGAAAAGTGTCCAAGTAAAATCTTGAAGGGTATTTATGGAGATTAGGATGAGAGAGCAAAGGGATATGAAGTACTTATTTTGAAGTCCTCAGAATTTCTTTAGTTTGTATTTATTGTATTAGCATCACTGTATTAGAGTTGGAAGGGAATGTTGTCCAATTTCCTCACTTCACAGAGAAGGAAACAGGCAAAATAAAGTTGGTCCTGAATTATTTCTCGCAATTATGTTTGCTTCCCAGATAAAGTATTTGTTCCTCAGGGGCAAGAACAATATTCTCTATTTCTGTCATATTCCCCCAGCCCAGTGCCCAGATCGTGCTGTACAGAGAGACACCGAAAACTTGTCCAATGAAGCTCACACAGGTCAATATGTAGTAAGTGACTAGAACAGTATTCAAATAATAAAATGAATGAAAAACTCATTCCTTTTTGGATAGAATGAGGTGGGAATTTTAACTGATGTCTTTTATTAAAAAATTTTTTTTAATATTCACTTTTGAGAGACAGAGTGTGAGTGGGGGAGGGGCAGAGAGAGAGGGAGACACAGAGTAGGAAGCAGGCTCCAGGCTCCCAGCTGTCATCACAGATCCCAGCGTAGGGCTCGAACCCATCGAGGGTGAGATCATGACCTGAGCTGAAGTTGGATGCTTAACCAACTGAGCCACCCAGGCACCCCATAACTGATGTCTTTTAGTTCTTGGTTTCCTCCTTAAGGATTTTAAGATAAGGTTCTTGAGTAAAATATGACAGCTACTTCGTAGGACCCAGGGGTATAACTTACGCAGCGCCCTCAGCCCGGGCCTTCAGTGGCCAAGCCGACTCTATGCCTCCGGAAAGTGCTTTAAAGTGGAACTCCCGGGCCGAAATGAGACAGCGAAGTCTGCTGCCAGCCAGGGTACGGGCTCAGACTCCGGTCTCCTGCAAGCCCGCATTTCCGGGCGCGGAAGGGTGGGTCCACGGGCGGGGCCTCTGTGTCAGTCGGCGCGAGGTCCGCCCACCCTTCTCCGGAGCCACGCCCGTACTTCGCGCAGGCAGCCGGTCGGCCCTGCCGGATCGCTGTCGCGGGGAGAAGTGGGGCAGGGAGACAGCGGGCTGGCTGGCGGGCTGTGGGGGGCGGGGTGCACGCGCTCCAACGCTTCCTTGTCCAGTGTTGTTCCTGCGCGTGCGGCTGGTCGGCCCGCGGCGGCGCAGAGCGGAGCCGGCGTGGGGAGGGGGGGCCCGGCAGGGCGGGGGCCAGAGCCAGGCCGGGCCGGGGCCGGAATGCCCCTGTTCTCCGCGCTGTTGGCCTTGCTGTTGGTTGCGCTCTGCGCCCTCTTCTTAGGCCGGTGAGGGGATCCCGGCTATAGCGGGCGGGGGCTGGGGAAGGAAAAGAGACTGAGGAGGGGGGGCGCGCTAGAAGGGCGCGCGGGAGGGGAAGGGGTCTGGGGGGGACGGTGTGCAGGCGGCGGAGGGGGAGGGCCCGAGGAGGGCCGCGGAGGGGTCGCGCGGCGAGGAGAGGGCTTGAGCGGGGGCGTAAGACCCGAGCTGGCGCCGAGGACCTGGGAGTAGGGAAGACTGAGGGAGCGGGCGAGGCCTGAGGAGATGCTGAGGCTCGAAGCTGAATAGGTTGTGTGTGTGTGTGTGTGTGTGTGTAGGGGCCCCGGCTTGGTGGTGTCTCTTTCTCCCTCCACACGCCCCTGAGTGCACCCTTCATCGAGTGCAGAGGGCACCTGCAGCCTCGCCCTAGGAGCCGGAACAGGTCTGGCTGCCCAGGAGAGAACGGCATTTGAGCCGGCCGGGTGTGACCCCACCGCCTTCTCGCTGACACCTGTCTAGAGGGCGGAGACATGGACTGTGTGGGGGAGTATTTGATGGCACATCTGACACAGCTGCCTGTACTTCGAATCCTATTGGGGCCTCTTCTTTCTTCATCTGGGGTTCCTAAGGGTTGGAAGGATTGCTTTCTTTGTCCCCAACTTAGGAGGTGGACTGTAGTTTGTCTGATTTCATCTGGGTGAAGGGGACACTACAGAATTAGGGTCTTGATCTTTGTGGCTGAGTGTAAGTGACAGAATGCTGTTTTGGGAGACTGGAGAGTTGCTCAGAAGATCCAGCTTTAGGACATGACCTTTTTGCAAGGCCTTCTAGGACCAGCAAGGAATGAGGAAAGCCCAAATTGGGAGAGGGTCCTGTGAACTCACAAGGATTTTTCTGCAGGTGGTTTGTGGTCCGGTTGGCCACCAAGTGGTGTCAGCGGAAGCTGCAGGCGGAGCTAAAGATCGGCTCCTTTTTTTGGATCCAGAATGTCAGCCTTAAGTTTCAACAGCACCAGCAAACAGTGGTGAGTCTTGGGCAACTCCCTGGGTATGTGTGTGGGTGGACCCAGCTGAATTTCAACTTTTTATTACTTTTTAAAAAAATTCTGGGTGACTTTCCTGGTTAGCCCAGCCTTGGCACCCCTTTGCCAAGATGATCTTAAGAGTTAGTTTGGAAACGCTGGGATCAATGCAAGTTGTTGAGTTAAAAATCCTTATAAGGCACAGAGTGTGCAGGGTACAATAAGAAAGATACAGAAGTAAGGACAGAACAGAGATAACAGGAAATAGAAGAGCTTACTGTTCTAATTTAAGAGGGGAAACAGCAACATATCCATGAAAGAGGAATACTAACCAAGTTGAGCCAATGTCATTGTGAGGAGCAGGATATAGTGCTCAGGAGAGAAGTTGGTGGAAATGGAGTGGAAAATATTTAGTGGAAGGGCTTCCTCCTCGTAGAACTTTTCCTGTCTGTCAAGCCGCTAATGGTTTACCTGGCAGCTAATGTACAAAGCTTTCTCCCACACTGTTTCAGGAAATTGATAGCCTGTGGATTTCCAGCAAACTCCTTAGCCATGACCTGCCGTGAGTACTCTACATCCTTACTCTTCCCTTGGGGAATCTTTTGGAATTGGAGTTTGCAGAATGACATTCTACAGAGGCCTCACAACCCAAGGAGGGGTTTTGCTGATGTCTCCCTCTCCCCCTCCCCTTTAGCCTGGAAGCTGTTATTTCGTGAGACAGATACTGATACCTACTATGAGACTGTTATCCATGATTTGAGCTATATTTCTAGGGAGGTTGAGAGAGTGAAGGTGAGAGGGGGAGGAGACTGCTAGGGAAGGGTGGACCTGATGATAGTGAGGTTTCTCTTCTGAACAGACGCTATGTGGCATTGTGCTTTGGAGAAGTGCGTATCAGAACGGATCTACAGAAGGTTTCTGGCCTGTTTGCCCCATTTTCTCAGAGCACTGGGGTGCATCAAAAGGAACTGTCCTTTAGTCCATCCTTACTGAAGATCTTCTGTCAGGTGAGATACTTCTCCCAGTTTCCTGGACTGTAGTAGGGATGGCTGGCTTTGTAGTCATGGGTGGATTTTTCCACTCTTTTGGGAACGTCATATCAAGAGCTACCTGTTATTCTTTCTCTGTTAGGAGGGAAAGGTAGTGCCTTGATATTAATCATTATTCTTCTTTGCTTCTTCTAGCTGTTCTCCATTCACGTAGATTCTATAAACATCATGGTTCTCAAGGTGGCTACTTCTGAGTCCTTGTGGCACATTCAGATCAGAGAAAGCAGCTTTCTTTTGGACAGTGATGGGAAAAGGTAACCATTGGGTAGAAGAGGGTCAGGTAGTTCCATTCTTGTCTTAAAATTGTTTTAGGGTGGGTGAATTTTCTTATTAAGGTGTCAGATTTTCATCCTGTAGCAATTGAGGAGAGGTTGAGATTAGGCACTTCTCCTTGCCTTGTTCCTTTCAGCCAGCAAAGCTTGACTGAACTTAAATGGTGAGGAAAGGGGCCAAGTACTCTAATTTTTTTTTTTTTTCCTTTCCCAGGCTGAAATGTGAGGTGAGCCTAAATCAGATCAACAGCAAAGTTCTAAAGAGTGGCCAGTTGGTGAGTATGCCATGGTCATTCAGATGCCTTGTTTCCTTCTGGGTGCAAGATACGAAGGAGCTTCTGTGTTCTTATGTGGATTCTCTCAAGGTGGTGTTCCAGACCATTGCATTTTGACCCCAAACTGCCTACTTTTTAACACCTCAGAGGCTTATCCTCCCTGTAGGAGGACACCTGCCTAGCGGAGCTCTCACTGGCCCTAAAGTTGTGTCTAGAGGTGGGCATCAGCAGTCGGCAACTGAAGGTGATCGCTGTGGATATGTGGACACTCCATGCTGAACTGCATGAGGGCCTTTTCCATAGTCAGCTGCTGCGCCAGAGCCCAAGCCTAGCACCCAAACCTGTTCCTTGTTCAGGTAAAGCCCCGGCCTAATATTGGGCATTGGGTTAGCCTATTTTATCTGGAAGACGTGGCCAAAGAGGACGGGGCATTTTGGGAGACCTGAGTGTGTTCAGGATTCATTGCTCTTGTGTTATTCATTTATGTTTTCAGAGGTGACAGAGAACTTGGCTGAGCCAGCTCTGCCTGGCCTGTACCTCCTTCAGCAGCTGCCAGACCAGGTCAAAGTGAAGATGGAGATCACAAGTGTGGTGCTGTCCATGAACAGTCAAAAGAGGTGAGATCTCTCCTGGCACAGAAGTACGGAGAATGATAACTGGAGCTATATGCTGGGGTCTCTGTAACCAGCCTAGTAGCTGCACTGAGTTTGTCTGTGGGGAGAAAGGGAGTAAGAATGGCATGTATTTCTTTTTTTTTGTTTGTTTTATTTTTTAATTTTTTTTTTAATGTTTATTTTTGGGAGGGAGAGAGAGACAGAGTGTGAATTGGGGAGGAGCAGAGAGAGAGACCCAGAATCTGAAGCAGGCTCCAGGCTCCAAGCTGCCAGCACAGAGCCTGATGTGGGGCTCAAACTCACGGACTGCGAGCTCATGACCTGAGCCAAAGTCAGACGCTTAACCGACTGAGCCACCCAGGCACCCCAGAATGGCACGTATTTCTGAGCCAGAGTCTGTCTCTCATCCAGGCACCTGAATTGGACACTGAAGCTGCTGCAGTTCCTGTACCACCGTGATGAGGACCAGCTGCCTCTTCGAAGCTTCACAGCAAACTCTGATATGGCACAGATGAACACTGAACTCGTACTGAAAGGTTCACGGGTGGGGATGTCGGTACTGAGAGTACCAGACACTCTTTCCCCTGTGCCCCATTTGGTCTTTTTAGTTTAATATCAGTGTAACTGGAGATGGAGAGGAGAGAACATACTGAGAGAAAATAGCCCCAATTCATGAGTTTGGGTGATAATCTGTTCATCTGCTTGCCTGCCTCTGACCCTCTCCTAGTTTTATGTTTTGTTTCCCCAGTGTTCTTCTCTGATCTGCTCTTTACCCTTACAGATGGGTTGTTGCTGTCCCAGAGCCGCCAGCGCATTGTCTGTCTCAACTCCCTCAAGGCCAGTGTGCAGGTGTGATGACTGTGATACCAAGAATCGTTCCTTTCTCTACTCTCTCCCTGTATCGTTGCATTGTGAGCTAATGAGATAAAACCCAAGCCCACAGTTCTGGTATTTATTTTCAGGTGACCACCATCGACCTCCTAGCCTCCCTGGTTTTGAATACTTGCATTATTCATTACCGGCACCAGGAATTCTCTCACTGGCTGCACATGCTAGCACTGGAGACCCAAGGGTCTAGTTCATCTGTTCTTACGCAAAGAAAAAAAAGGTCAGTGTAATCTTTTTCAGCCACCATCTTACCAGGTGGATTCTCAGATTCTTTTGGTCTAAAGTGGCATATTGTGTTAAATGTGTATTTGATTACTTCAGTAGCAATTCTATTTTATAGATCTTCCCCATTATACTAGGTTCTTTGACGGTAGGATGAGGTCCTTTTTGTTTCTATGTCGTTATTGCTCAGCATAGTGCCTTATTATACAAAATAAACAATTGTTGAACTGAACTTAAATGATCCACAGTATCTTGTCTGCCTTAGATTTTAAGGTGGTCGGTCATGTCACCTTCCATGGCTAGGAAGGAATGCCCCTTGGTTGTATTAGGTTGAATCATACGATATGCCGATGTCTATATTTGACATTCATATCTGACCTATGAAATGGCAGTCTCATGTGGTTCAACCTAGTAGCTGTGGCATTCCTACAGATTACTGTTGGGAGTAGCAGTAAACAGCAAACTGAAAATTTCAGTCTTTTAATTTTCTGGTTGTTTTCCATTCTAAGAATCACAACCAAACTCACCCTGACTTTGGAGAGCTTCAGGTGTCTCTCCATAATGGGAAGCTGGAATTCTTTCCTTACCAAACAGTGATGTCTGTCCCTTTGCAGAACCTTCCCCCAGATCCTGGCTCCCATTATCTTTAGCACTTCCATCTCCAATGTCAACGTTTCCATTCAGCTTGGTGATACACCACCCTTTGCCTTGGGATTCAATTCCATCTCTCTAGGTAAGGCTCTGGTATGGAAAAGGAGTAAGAATCTGTCCATTAGTGAAGCTGGGCCCAATTGATGGCCACAGTGGTTCCACAGAACTCTTCTCTCCCACCTTCTTTGTTCAGATTACCAGCACCTGAGGCCACAGAGTATCCATCAGCGCGGCGTCCTAACTGTGGACCACCTCTGCTGGCGGGTGGGCAGTGACTCTCACATTCAGCGGGCACCCCACCCACCCAATATGCATGTTTGGGGTGAGGCACTTGTCCTGGACTCCTTCACACTACAGGTAGGTGGGGACTTTGGTGAACAGGAGCCCCATATAGTTTCCTTGTCCTGCCCTGCTTTAGAGCATGGAGCCCCTTTTTGGCAGAATATGATGCATCAGGGTATTATAGAACTGTGTGTCTGCATGCTCATAATGGGGCTCCCTCTGCTTCTTTTCTAGGGTAGCTATAACCAACCTTTGGGCCTGTCTAGCACCCAGTCAGATACCCTGTTTCTTGATTGTACCATCCGAGGACTGCAGGTAGAAGCATCAGATACCTGTGCCCAGTGTCTCTCTCGCATTTTATCCTTGATGGACATACAGTCTGGGAAGTCCGCTGTCTCTAGAGAGTCTTCATTTGGGGAATCTGTGTCACTACTGTGGAAGGTGGACTTGAAGGTGGAGGACATGAACTTGTTCACCCTTTCTGCCCTGGTTGGTAAGTGGGACAGGAAGTCTGTACCGAAGTGGGTAGTTTCTAACCTAAGCAGATTATGCTGGTTCAGTCTGTGCCTTTTCATTTAATGAAGCTGACTATGTGAATTTTTCTATTTTATTTATTTATTTAATTTTATTTTTTTAATGTTTATTTTTGGGAGAGAGAGCAAGTGCATGTGCATGTATGAGCAGGGGAGGGGCAGAGAGAGAGGGAGGCACAGAATCTGAAGCAGGCTCTAGGCTCTGAACTGTCAGCACAGAACCCGACTTGGGGCTGGAGCTCACCAACTGCGAGATGGTGACCTGAGCTGAAGTTGGATGCTTAACTGACTGAGCCACCCAGGTGCCCCATGATTATGTGAAAAATTTCTAAATTAAAGGCATGAGATACTGGAAGGTCTTACATAACTATTGGGTTTCTTGATGTTTCTTAAAGGTCTATAGGAGCTATTAAATATTAAGCAAGATTTATTTAAAAAAGGGGGTGGGGGAGAGGGAAAAATGGGTGATGGGCATTGAGGAGGGCACTTGTTGGGATGAGCACTGGGTGCTGTTTGTAAGCCAATTTGACAATAAATTGTATTAAAAAAATAAAAAGTCAAATCATTATTTAAAAAAAAGCCTTGAGGCACCTGGGTGGCTCAGTTGGTTAAGTGTCCAACTTAGGCTCAGGCCATGATCTCACAATATGTGAGTTCAACCCTGCTTTGGGCTGTCTGCTGTCAGCACAGAGCCCTCTTCTGATCCTCTGTTCCACTCTCTCTCTCCTTCTCTCTCCCCTGCTCAAAAAGAAAATAAACATTAAAAAAAAAAGCCTTGATAGTTGATCAAGAAATTGATTTTTTTTATTTCCGTGTGTGTTTAGTTCTAGAGAGTAACTGGTACATCTCCGGGCACCTTGTAGCAGTTAGGGAGCTTCTTTGGGTCTGCCAGATTTAGGTAGGTTAATTTAGGAAAGGAAAAGTTTCCCTGAAACATGAGGAATGATCTTAGGGAGGTATGGGTAACACAGAAAGCTAGAGTGGAGGGAATAAATAAGAAAGGAGAGTGAGGGCTGCGGTTGCCATTTGAGAGCTGCGAACCGATGCTGACATGGTTTCTGGATGTTAGGTGCTTCCGAGGTCCGACTGGACACGCTGACTATCCTGGGAAGTGCTGAAACCTCCACTGTGGGTGTCCAGGGACTTGTGCTTGCGCTGGTGAAGTCCGTCACAGAGAAGATGCAGCCGTGCTGCAAGGCTCCTGACATCCCCACTCCCGTGCTCAGCCTCTCCATGCTGTCCATCACCTACCACAGCAGCATCCGCTCCCTGGAGGTAATGCTTCTTTGGGGAGGTGGAGTCAGGTTGGCTTCTCCCTAGGCTTAGAGCATTTCCCAGTCTTTTGAGTCTGGTGTGAAACTCAAACTGTGAGAAATAGGACACCTTGTGTTATTCTTTTTGTCCTTGCTTGTTCTGTACATTTTTAACTCTTTATTGTGGGATGTAAAATATACACACAATTAGAACATATGAACTTGTACGTATCCATACCCAGCTTCAGTAATTGCCAGCTTAGGACCAATGTGTTTTAGCTACACTCTGCCATCCACCTCCCGCTCTGGGATTATTTTGAAGCAGACCTATACCAGACGTATAATTTCAACTGTAAACATTTCAGTGCATATCTCTGAAAAATAAGGAGCTTTTTTTTTTTAAAGATCATGATCTGGTGTTACTTTCCTGAAGCACCCAGCTCATTAAAAGCCTGGAAGGGAGGGGTGCCTTGCTGACTCACTTGCTGGAGCATACATCTCTTGATCTTGAGGTTTTAAGTTCGAGCCCCACGTTGGGTGTAGAGATTACTTAAAAATAAAATCTTTAAATATAAGTAAATAAAAATAAAAGGCTGGAATGGCTCTAAAGATGGAGGCACTGGCAAGTTTTAAGAGGCTTTCCAAGATTTTTCTCCTCAGACTATCAGGTGGACATGGAATCCTCTTAGGAGAGGTGTGGGATATCTTCCTAATTGTCAGGCTTCAGCTTCCCTTGGAAACTGAAGAGTTGCCTTTTTAGAGGCTGGAACTCAAAGGAATTTTTCTGTTCTGGAATTTAAATTTTCTCTGCTTCACTATTCAGAATTGATTTTGTTTTCCAAGCTGACAAGGACTCCCTTCTTTGAGGCATACTTTTGTGTAAATCAATTGCTGTATTGATTTGTGTGGTCAGTCTTTTTTATATTTAAGAATTGAGATGCAATCAATGCATAAAACATTTTCAAATTGATTGTTGCAGTGGTTATTATGCAGAGTGAGCCTGTTATAGAAAAATAACTCATAGACAGAAATATAAAGCCAAATGATTAACTGTCTGCTGTACATAGCTGATATCCTATGGTAGATATCAAAGAATCAACACACATGATCTCTACTCTCGGACAATTTAGAATCCAGTTGAGAATTCAAAAGTGTGAGTGCTCTTACACATAAGATAAACAAGAACCGTTAGCTCAGCACATTCGTGCTAAGGGGAACAAGGCAAAGGAGTAACTAATGAGGCTACTCAGGAAATACTTCCTAGTGGAGATGGTTCTTGACCCAGGTGTGCTTGTATAATATTCCCGGTCAGCTCTCCTATTTTGGGATATTGTAACTGACAGATCCTTTTCTCTTGCTCCCTGAAGGTTCAGTGTGGTGCAGGGCTGACCTTACTTTGGAGCCCCCCAGATCACATGTACCTGTACCAGCACGTCCTGGCTACCCTGCATTGCCGAGACCTACTAAGAGCCACTCTGTTTCCCGAGACTGTTCCACTCCTTGCACTAGAGACTCCAGAGGCTGCGTCTGAGCCAGAAGGTCATCTACCTGAGCCATCTCCTCCAAAGCGGCTCCTAAACCTCACACTAGAGGTGAGCACAGCTAAGCTGACAGCTTTTGTAGCTGAGGACAAGTTCATTACCCTGGCTGCAGAGAGTGTGTCGCTGAGCAGGCATGGGGGTTCACTGCAGGCTTACTGCCCAGAGCTGGCTGCCGGCTTTGATGGCAATAACATCTTCAACTTCAAGGAGGTGGAAGTACAGCTGCTACCTGAACTGGAGGAGATGATCCTCCACCGGAACCCCTTCCCTGTGCTGCAGACCCTCCGGAACCGTGTTTGGCTCCTGTCCCTGGGATCAGTCTCAGTGGAGTTTCCTTATCAGTACGATTTCTCTCGAACTCTGGATGAGGCTGTGGGAGTTCAGAAATGGCTGAAGGGACTGCATCGAGGAACGCATGCTCAGGCTTCTCCAAGCCCTGCCCCACTCCCACCGGATCTACTCTTGAAGGTTCAGCACTTCTCATGGGTTTTCCTGGATGACATTTTTGAGGTGAAACTTCGTGATAACTATGAACTGATGAAGGATGAAAGTAAGGAGAGTGCCAAAAGGCTGCAGTTGCTGGATGCCAAGGTGGCTGCCCTTCGGAAGCAACATGGGGAGTTACTGCCAGCCCGCAAAATTGAGGAGCTCTATGCCTCTTTGGAACATAAAAACATTGAAATCTACATTCAGCGTTCCCGTCGTCTCTATGGCAACACACCTATGCGCCGGGCCCTGCTCACTTGGAGCCTGGCGGGGCTAGAGCTGGTAGCTCTGGCAGATGTCTCCTTCCATGGCCCTGAGCGTGTGGTAGAGCAAGTTCAAGAGCTTGATCCAAGCAGCCCTTTCCCTGCTGAGGGAGTAGATCTTGTCATTCAGTGGTGTCGTATGCTCAAGTGCAGTGTTAAGACATTTTTGGGTAAGTAGTACTTCCTTATTTGCAGAGTCTGGTGTTTGCCCTCCCAGCTCCAGGAAGCTCTTTGAGTGGATGCAGAGGAGCTCAGTTATATTGGGAACTCTGGTGGTTGTGGGATGGGTGGAGTGGGATGGGTGGGCTCCTCTTCCCTTTCTTTGTTCCTGAATTTCACCCTGAAACTGCTTGGCTAACATAAAGGGACAGCTAACACAGTCATCTTCAGGGTTGGTGTACCCCTTGGATCTCAGTGGTATTCCCCTCACCATCTGCTCAGTGTCTCCATGCCCTTTTTCAGCTTTTCTGTCAATTGCCAGCTCTTGTTCTCTCAGTTGACTTTGTTAAATAGATGGGTAAAAGTAGTGGTGGGGGAGAAAAATGTTTGAGAATATTGAGACAGTCCTCTGAATAGCCATTGTATATCCTCCCTGTAATAACAGTTCGGATAAGAGATTATCCCCGATACCTGTTTGAGATCCGTGACTGGAGGCTGATGGGTCGACTTGTGGGCACCGAGCAGAGTGGTCAGCCTTGTTCCCGGCGGCGTCAGATCTTGCACTTGGGGCTTCCATGGGGTAATGTGGCAGTAGAGAGGAACATGCCCCCACTCAAGTTCTACCACGACTTCCGCTGTGAGTAGAGGAAGACAGTTGGTTTGGCTGAGGGATGTTGTGGTTGCTAGGATGGGAGATGAGCTGAGGCCCTTCTGGAGTGAAGAAAGAAGTTGTGTAACAAGCTGTACCCTTTGCCCCTCTGTCCCAGCGGAAATCTTCCAGTACACAGTGGTATGGGGCCCGTGCTGGGATCCAGCCTGGACCCTGATTAGCCAATCTGTGGACCTCTTGACCAAGCCTTCAGCTGACCCCAGCCCACCCTTGCCCTGGTGGGACAAGAGCCGTCTACTGTTTCATGGGGACTGGCACATGGACATAGAACAGGCAAATCTGCACCAGCTGGCTACTGAGGTGAGGGGTTCCAGAGGAGTTACTAGGATGGTGTGGTTGGGGCCTGTGTAGCACATGGTAGGGAGAGGAAAAGGTACTGATTTGGGAGGTTTGGAGGATACTTGTATCCAGATCTCACCAAGTTGTTGGGGATGGTTATAGGACCCGTACAACACAACTGAAAATATGCACTGGGAGTGGAGCCACCTGTCTTTTCATTGGAAACCTGGTCAGTTTGTGTTCAAGGGTGACTTGGATGTCAACGTGAGAACAGCTTCTAAGTGAGTGGAGTAATGCCTCAACGGGGTGAGGGACTCAGGTTGGAGGGAGTGGGGAAGGGCCAGGGGGTTGCAAGTGACCAGGGCACTGAGGGCTGGGACTCTGTTGTGAGACAGGTATGATGACTGCTGCTTCCTTCACCTGCCTGACCTCTGCATGACACTGGACCTGCAGTGGCTGTGCCATGGGAACCCCCATGATCACCATGGTGTCACTCTGCGGGCTCCAGAGTTCCTGCCTGAGGTGCCCTTGGGCCAGCTCCATGACTCCTACCGGGCATTCCGCTCTGAGAACCTCAATCTCTCCATCAAGATGGATCTGACCCGGCACAGTGGGAGTGAGGCTTGGGTCTGGGGCAGCGGGAGGAAGGGTTGGGAGGATGGGCTTAAACACCGAGGACTTCAACTTGACCCTTGGGGGAGGGGATAAGGAAAGCAAGGGAGGATTTGGATTAGGACCTTTTCTGAGAGAGGGTTGGTGAAAACAAAGCTTAGATCTTTAAAAGGAATGGGTGTTGGGGATAGTGTGAGGCTGAATGCTGTTTGGATTTTTAAACCTCTAAAAGCTGAAGCTAGCTTTATCTCTGTGTTTTAACCACAGGTAGGAAATGTCTATCCTTTCTTTTGCAGCGATATCCCAGCCCCGGATTCTGCTATATAGTAGTACCCTGCGCTGGATGCAAAACTTCTGGGCAACTTGGACTAGTGTCACAAGGCCTATCTGTAGGGGAAAGCTCTTTAATAACCTGAAACCTAGCAAAAAGAAACTCGGCCAGCACTACAAGCAGCTTTCCTATACTGCACTCTTTCCCCAGCTACAGGTCAGGCTCTGACAGTCCTGGTGACATCTTCAGTTCTTTCCCTTTCCCTCGTTTTTGTGTTTTTTCCCATCTTAATCATCTGATGTCATTCTTTGTTCAGTATTATGCTCTCTTGTTGCCAGGTGCATTATTGGGCCTCATTTGCCCAGCAACGGGGCATCCAGATTGAGTGCAGTCAGGGCCATGTCTTCACTAGGGGAACTCAGCGGCTTATACCTCAAGGTAAGGTCAAAGACTGCCTTCATTTTTCCTACCCTCTTTGCCCTTCACATTTCTCTTCCCTCTATGTGTCCCACACTGTTCTTCTGTACTGGTCTGCATGGGCTCTGTATGCCTCCTTTTCTCAGCGGGCACAGTGATGCGGCGTCTCATCTCTGACTGGAGTGTGACCCAGATGGTTAGTGACCTAAGTCAGGTGACTGTTCACCTTATGGCTTCACCCACTGAAGAAAATGCTGATCACTGCCTTGATCCCTTGGTAACAAAGACCCACCTACTGAGCCTGTCCTCTCTCACCTACCAACGGCACAGCAATCGCACGGCTGAGGAGGTACCGCCTGACACAGTCTCTTTGCTACCTTATTTTTATCAGTAGGTGTTTTAGTCTGCTGTTACAGGGCTGCTATAACAAAACACCAAAGAATGTGTGGCTTGAACAACAGAAATTTATTCCTGACAGTTCTAGAGGCTGGAAAGTCTAAGATCAGGGGCCAACATAGTCAGATTCTGGTGAGGGCTCTCCTCCTGGCTTGTAGACAGTTGCCTTCGCTGGGTCCTCACATGGCAGGAAAAGAGAGGGAGAGAACACGCTCTCTGGTGTCTCTTATAAGGGCACTAATCCCATCACAAGGGCCTCACTCTTGTGACTTCATGTAAACTTAATTACCTCCTAAAAGTCACATCTCCAAATATTATCACATTGGGGATTATGGTCTCAACATATGAATTATGGAGAGGGACACAATTTAGTCCATAGCAGTAGGTTTTAAGCTAAGTCCCGGGTAACGTTTCTGACTGTATTCCAAGTAAAAATATCATTACTGTCTGATGAACTCGCTATCATCATTTGTATCAGCGTACCTCTTTTTGAATATTCCTTCTCTCCGTCTCCTAAAGATAGTCTCTTGCCTTTCAAGAAACAGTAAAACTTTTTTCCTAGCACCTTCTTTGGCATTTTTTGTTGTTGTTTTTTCCTAGTTAAAGAAAGATTTTTTATGTTGAAATTTTCTTTTCTTTTCTTTTTTGTTTTTTTTTTTAAAGTAGGCTTCACACCCAAGGTGGGGCTTGAACTCATGACCCGGAGATCAAGAGTCGTATACACTACCGAGTGAGCCAGCCAGGCGCGCCCCATGTGTTGAAATTTTCTAAATCATTTAAAATATAGCGGATGTAGTCAGAATGCAATCTAATGCACAAACTAAGACCACTTAGTTTTTCTTTCTCCAGGGTCGTCTTTTCTCCCCCAGAACAGATTTCTTGTTCAACAAGCTTGTTTTCTTGCCTCTGCCTTTGTGGTCCAGGAGAAATAGTGGGAATTTCCATGCTACCTTGTGGTTCTTTTCCTGTTTCTTAGGAGCTCTCTACTCGAGTTGGGGATCCTGCCTTTCATACACACCAGCTGCACTTGGTAGATTTACGGGCTTCCTGGACAACCACCAATCGGGACATTGCCTTTGGTTTATATGATGGCTATAAAAAGGCAGCTGTACTCAAACGTAATCTCTCTACGGAGGCCCTGAAGGGGTTAAAGATTGATCCCCAGATGCCAGCTAAAAAGCCAAAGCAGAGTGTTCTGACCAGTGCCCCAGCCCCACCTCCCGTCAGCACTCCCAGCTTTAGTGGACAGCCTGATAAGGGGTCCTCAGGAGGTAAGCTGGGGGAAATAAAACTTCATAGAGTTAGGTGTAGGATATGTGCATAGGATTGAACAAGAACTGGGAGGACTAAATCATGGCTGGTTCCATCTAGATATAGAGATGAAAACTATTCTTTTTCCATATTAGGTCACCTCTGACTTACATAGCCGTGATATAGGGGCAGTTAAAGGGTGTCATCCTGTGGGAAGGAGGAGAGGATCATGAAGGAGTGATGGGGCCAGAACGGGATGAGTAAGGGAGAAAAATGATTAAAGAATTGTTATGTGGTTTGATGAATTAATTTGTTAACAAATATTGAGTACTTAACAGGCGTAAAACACTGTGCTGGGTTCAGTGAGAGATATAAAACGAATGACATTCTACTTGCCTCAACAAGTTTATCATCTCTGGATGAGCTTAGTTCATTCATTCATTCCCAATCACTCATTCATTCATAGATTCATTTTAGCTTATTGTGGGTTTATAATATACCAGACATAACCCTAGACATTAGGGATATAAAAATGAGGAGAAGCTCAGAAACTAATAGACAGACATGTAAATTATTATTTCATTATGAAAATGCTTTTTAAGAATGTTTAAGAAGAAAGTATTTAAATCAGCATAGGGAAATCTAGAAAAGCTTCCCAGAAAAGATCATTGAGATGGGCCTTAAAAAATAAATAAGAGTTCGGCAGGCAAGAAAAGAGGAGAGGGTGTTTTAAGGAGAGGGAATAAGTATAGAGGAATGCAAGTTCGTGGTAAATTTAAGAACAAGGTGGAAAGTGATATCAAAAGAGAAGTCAAAAGAGAAAAAAGTATATGGGAGTTCTTGACTGGAATGAAGGAGGGAGTGCAATCAGGGAAAGGTTTATCGAGGAAAGTAGCATTTGAGCTGGACCTTGAAGGCTGAGTATGGTTTGAACCTGTGGAAATGGGGAGGAAAGGCATTCAAGGCATCCTGAATAGGAGTAGATTTGGTAAGGCTCCATATGTTCAAAGGAGAGCGAACAATCTGTTTCAATTGGCATAGAGAGTAACTAAGGCGAGGAGCGAGGGAAGATCCTGGAAAGGAAAGCTGCACATAGACCATCACAGGTAGACCATCACAGGTCTTTTATACAAGGCTAAGGAGTTTTTGGTCCTTATTCAGTAGACAGTGGTGAACTACTGAAAGTTTTTGAATGGGGATGTGTCATCATGAGACTTTACTTTTAGGAAGATAAATCTAGCAGTGCTGTGGAGGAGGACTGGAGAGGAAGAAACTGGAGGTGGAGAGACAGATAAGGAAACTATTATGGTGTCCCAACAACATGTAATGAGGGCCTGAACTTGGTAGAGGCAGTGGGAATGGAGATGAGGGGATGGGTGGAAATGTTATTGTACTAAGAAATTTGGCAACTGGTTGGAAGAAAGAGTTAAGATAGAAAGCAATAATGACTGAGGCTTTGAGCCTGGGACTAGCATGATGGTAACAGTAATATCAGAGATAGGAGAGCCGGAGGATACTAAATACTAAAGTTCGGGGAGGAACAGGGTTGTTGAGTTCAGATTTGGACATGCTGAGTTTGTGGTGCAAGTAGTACATCTAGGTAATGTCTAACCAACAGCTGGAAATGAGGATCTAAAAGCTTAGAACTAGAGGTGAAGACTTTGGGAGTTTCGGCATAGAGCTAAAAGTTAATCCCAAGTAGATAATAATAGTTGCTTTCTGTGTGGCAGGTACTCTGCAAAATACTTTTGTATGTTATTGCATTAAATTCCCTCAACAACCTTATGAGATAGTTACTATTATTTTACAGACAAGGGGACTGAGACACAGGTTAAAGCAAGCTGCTGAAAGTCACAATCGAGTAACTGGCAGAGATAGGATCTTAAATACAGGACAGGCAGACAAGTCTGATTCTGGATGCTGCTAACCATAACACTCTGTTAGAAAAACTCATTAGAAGAAAGAGGAAGAGAAGGGAACCCGAGGAGATACTTATTTCTAAGACATGGGAGAAGAGGATTTAGAGGCATAATCGTAGGAAGCAGTAGAGCTATGAGAACACAGTGGCACTAATGGCAAAGGAGTGGTTTCATATGGAAAGGAGTGGTCCACAAACAACATTTAAAATAATATAAAATGAAAAATATAAGGAACAAAATGAGAAGAAAGATCCTAGAGTAATCAGAGGTTGATATACCTAAGAGAAAAAAATGCTGCTATTATATAGCACTCTTGGGAATCTGTTATTTTTGTTAAAATTGAGGAAATGAAATGACAACCCTTATTTTGCCCTCAGAGATCAAGGAGGGGAGTGGGTGGGCTGGAGTTGCAGGTTGGAGAGAGTATTTTCTAGAGAAATTGAAGGAAGATCGGTTTGGCCCTAGATGTATTGCCCATATTCCTTTGAGATTGTGACTTTCTTCCACTTCCTATTTCTCTGCCAGGTGCCTACATGTTGCAGAAGCTGATTGAAGAGACAGACAGGTTTGTAGTGTTCACAGAAGAGGAATCAGGTGTGAGTGATCAGCTGTGTGGCATCGCTGCCTGCCAGACGGATGATATATATAACCGAAACTGCCTTATTGAGCTGGTTAATTGCCAGGTAACTTCTCTTTACCAGAGCACCCTAGCATTGGGCTAGATCCTGATCATATGTGTTCACCTTCTCCCAGCGCCAAATAAGAATGGGCAGATAGAGCTCCAAACAATTATTCCTTCCACCAGGTATCCAGGATAATCCTTCCATTTCTAAAACCATAGTGTAAGCCAGAATTAGATCCAGCTGCATTCATTGATACAGTCCTTTCACTGACCTTCTCATCTTCCCTGGTGGCCCTTGTGCTATGATTCTGCTCCTGTCTATGGCATAGATGGTTCTTCGTGGAGCGGAGACAGAAGGCTGTGTCATTGTGTCAGCTGCCAAAGCTCAGCTGCTGCAGTGCCAACACCATCCAGCCTGGTATGGTGACACATTGAAGCAAAAGACATCCTGGACTTGCCTACTGGATGGCATGCAGTACTTTGCCACCACTGAAAGCAGCCCCACTGAGCAGGATGGCCGACAGCTCTGGTTAGAGGTTAGTCAAATACAGGAATTGCAGGCAGTCTCTGATTTGTGGTCTGTGAGCACATAGTGCTTTTTTCTTTTTTTTTAATCTCTTGCTGTTCTTTTTTATTGTGAGGGAAATTCTCGTTTCCCAGCACTAGAATAAAATGGGTTGGAACTTTTTTACGTTTGAGAAGATTGCTGACCTCTGCTAATAAATCACACTAATCAGCAGGCAGCCAAGAAAACAGGCAGTAAGCCTGAGAACTTTAGATAAATTCTTTATCTGCCCTTTCTCTGATTTCTCTTATGAAGATGTTTGATTAGTTTCAGCAAAGCAGTAAGGTTGAATACAAAGACTGCTTGTCTAGGACTCAGGTGATGTGAGTTCTAATGCCACCTTTGCTGTTATAGTAGCCATGAGCCTTTGGGCGAGTCACCTTTATTTACTTTGTTTGTCTATTTATTTTGAGAGAGAGAGATGAGAGCAGGGGAGGGGCATAGAGAGAGGGAGAGAGAATCCCAAGCAGGCTCTGCATTGTCAGCGCTGAGCCCAATGTGGGGCTCAAACTCACAGTTCTGAGACCATGATCTGAGCTGAAATCCAGAGTCAGAGGCTTAAACTGACTGAGCCACCCCAGGGCCCCAAGTTGCCTTTATTTGTAAAATTGAGTTAATACTTCCCCCTCACAAGATTGTTGAAAGGATCAAGGGTGAGAAACTGCTTTGAAAAATACAAAGCTTCATTTAGATGGAAAATAATTACACCATTTTTAAAAAGTTATGTCAGAGGAGGTCTAAGTGTGTCAAGACAGCATTTTGTTAGATGGTGGAATTATGAGCAGTTGGCAGGGACTAGGCTATAGATTTTCTTTTCAGTGTAGTAAAACTGAATTTGCTTTATAATTTCTAGGATATTCTCCCAGAATAATAGGAGATCTAATAGTTATAAGATGTACCTAATACTCAGCATTGTTCCTACTTAACCGGTGTGAAGTGTCCACATTGTGCTGGGCATGGTACACCCAAATGAGTTACTGGATCCAGCTACCTCTTTAAGGACCAATAGGATAACTTCATTTACCATTCTACTCAGTGGGGAAAAAGCTAATCCCTTTTCTGTCCTCCCTGCCTGGTGCTTCTTACTCCAACAACCTTAGGGCTCAATCTAAGCAACCTCAGGTGTAATTACACACAAGGTAATCATTTAATCAGATGTCAAGCCAAGTAAGGGTCAAGTTATTGGTACTATGAGAGGTCATGCTGATATATTACATCTGTGATTCAGGCAAGCAGTGCTCTTTACCACTAATCTCAGGAGGTAGGCATAGAAGGTATACTCAGGCAGAGGTGGGCAGGATGAGCTATGCAAGATCTCTAGCATTTTCCGGGCCTCTGCTTCTTTTAGGCATGCCCTCTTTTACATGTGAACCCTTTTTTTCCTCAGGCTGTGATATTAGCATTAGAGTAGAATATCCTAGGGTTTTTTTTGTTTCTTTAATTGAAGTATAGTTGACATATTAGTTTCAGGTGTACAGCATAGTGACTTGACAATTACAAACATTATAAAATGCTCACCAGGGTAGTTACCATCTGTCACCATATAAAATTATTACAGTATTATTGACTATTTCCTGTACTGTACTTTTCATCTCTGAGTTATTTTATATCTGGAAGTATGTACCTTTTAATCCCCTTGATTTATTTCACCTATTCCTCCCACCCTCCTCCCCTCTGGCAACCACCAGTTCTTTATGGGTTTATTTCTGTTTTTGTTGTTTGTTTTTTAGATTCCCCATATAAGCGAAATCATATAGGATTTATCTTTGTCTGTCTGATT
The DNA here is from genome assembly GCF_024362965.1 of Panthera pardus. NCBI lineage: Eukaryota > Metazoa > Chordata > Mammalia > Carnivora > Felidae > Panthera > Panthera pardus. The sequence continues at coordinate 58,249,503 of NW_026526876.1, forward strand.
TTACTTGGGATAATACCCTTAGATCCATCTGTATTGCCAAAAATGGCAAGATTTTATTCCTTTTTATGGCTAGTAGTATCCCATTGTGTATATATAAAATACGTCTTTATCCATTCATCTGTTGAAGGACATTTAGGTTGCTTCTGTATCTTGGCTATTATAAATACACATAATAAGCATTAAATATAGGGCTTTTCGAATTAATGATTTCATTTTCTTCAAATAAATACCCAGAAGTGGAATTATTAGATCGTATGGTACTTCTGTTTTTAGTTTTTTGAGGAATCTCAGTATTGTTTGCCAGAATGGCTGCACCAATTTACATTCCTGCTAACGTTGCACAGTTTCCCTTTTCTCATCGTCCTTGCCAAGATGTGTTATTTCATTTTGATACTAGCCATTTTAGTGTGAAGTGGCTTTGATTTGTATTTCCCTGATGATTAATGAATTTGAGCATCTTTCCATGTGTCTGTTAGCCCATCTGTATGTCTTCTTTTGGAAAAATGTCTACTCAGGTCCTCTGCCCATTTTTAATTGGATTAATGTTTTTTTTGGGGGGGGGGTTTTTTGGTGTTGAGTTGTAGGAGTTCCTTATGTATCATTTGCAAATATCTTCTCCCTTTCAGTAGGTTGTCTTTTCGTTTTGCTTATGATTTCCTTCACTGAGTTTGGTGGGAGTACTTTGATCTTGCCTTTCCCATATGAAATTTTTTGTGACTTGGCAGATCTGCTTATGGTCTTCATATCACTCATTCTACTATTCACTTTGACTTCAGCTTGGCAGAGAGACTCAAAAGAATTCATTCCCTTTACCCCATGGGCAACAGTGTCAGGGTGGTTGTCTGAAAACAGAAAACAGCAAAACCACAATTGCATGAATATCAAAGTGGGTGGGAAAGTCACTGGTTTTGATGAAATTTTTTGTGCTTGACAGGATTGACTTTTTCCTCAAAAATTTTTTTTTATTGTGGTAAGATATAAAATTTACCATTTTAACCATTTTTAAAGTTTATTTATTTATTTTGAGACAGAGTGTGAGCAGAGGAGGGGCAGAGAGAGAGAAGGAAAGAGGGAATCCCAAGCAGGCTCTATGCTGAGCGCAGAGTTCGATGTAGGGCTTGATCTCACAACTGAGATCGTGACCTGAGCTGAAATCAAGAGTTGGATGCCACCCCTGGTTTTAACCATTTTTAAGTGTAAAGTTAAGTTTGTATTAAATACATTCATAATGTTGTTCAACCATCACCACCATCCATTTCCCTAACTCTTCATCTTATAAAACTGAAATTATACCCATTAAACCATAACCTCCCTTCCCCTTTCCAGTCCTCAGCAACCACCATTCTACTTTCTGTCTCTATGATTTTGGCTGTTCTTAAGTACCTTGTATAAGTGGAATCATACAGTATTTGTCTTTTTGTGACTAGTTTATTTCACTTCCTATAATCTCTTCAAGGTTTGTTCGTGTTCTAGCATCTTCCTTTTTAGGATTGGATTCTGTTGTATGTACAAGAAATTGCTTATCCATTTGTCTATCAGTGGATACTTGGGTTGCTTCCATATTTTAGCTATTGTGAATAATACCATGTGAACATGGGTGTACAAATCTCTTCAAGACCTTGCTTTCAGTTCTTCTCAGTGTATATCCAGAAGTGGAACTGCTAGGTCATATAGCAAAAATTCTATTTTTAATTTTTTGAGGAATTGCCATACTGTTTCCATAGTACCATTGTACCATTTGACATACCCCAACAGTGCACAAGGGTTCCAATTTCTGCACATCCTTGGCAACACTTTTTTTTTTTTTTTTGATTGTAGCCATCGTAATGGGTGTGAGGTGGGATAGGATTTTTTTTTTAATGTTTATTTATTTATTTTGAGAGCACAAGTGGGGAAGGAGCAGAGAGAGAGAAGGAGACAGAATCCCAAGCAGAGCCTGATGTGAGGCTTGATCCCAAGAACTGTGAGATCATGACCTGAGCTGGTATCAAGAGTCACTTAACTGACTGAGCCACCCAGGTGCCCCCAGATAGGATATGATTTTAACCTAGCTTGCTTTTCTGGTCTTAGGCCTGCAGACATGTAACTCATCTGGGTTTGGAGAATTTAGGTGGTGGGCCAGGAGGGAGTCATGTATGTCTTCTACCCTGGGAGATCCTTCAAGCTGTTCCAGGCAGTGGAAATTTAGATAGTATTACTTGCATCATAATCATCTGTGTCCCAGTTGGCTAGGAGTTAAAGGTGCCTGTATCTCTGTCTTCAGGTAAAGAATATTGAGGAGCACCGGCAGCGTAGTCTGGACTCTGTGCAGGAGCTGATGGAGAGCGGGCAGGCAGTGGGAGGCATGGTTACCACCACCACAGGTCAGCTCTCCCTTACTCCCCATCATGTTGTTAGATGTGCATTTTCTTACATACTCTTAAAATTAACATATGCTGGAATAGGACCATTTTGTTTTAGGCTAGGGGGAAAGCAAGTGTCTGGAGTTCCCTAAACATCACATATGGCTGGGAGGTTCTCACAATACCTCCATTGAAAATGTTTTTCTCTTATCTCTTTCCCACCTCTTCCCAGATTGGAACCAGCCAGCTGAGGCGCAACAAGCCCAGCAAGTCCAACGGATCATTTCACGCTGTAGCTGCCGAATGTACTATATTAGTTACAGCCATGACATTGATCCTGAGCTAGCAACTCAGATTAAGCCACCTGAGGTTCATGAGAACCAGGAAAAGGAAGATCTCCTAAAGAAACAGGAAGGTATTCAGGGCTTGAAAGGCTTTTAGAAGGGAACTAGAGAATTTTTGAAAGTAGCTATTTCCTTAGTGGTTTTGAGTTAGTAGTGTTATTAGAAGTCCCACTGTGCCCTGGGCATTAACACTTTCACTTTGCTCTACATTGTGTAAGTTCTGCTATAAGAGAATAAACTGGACTGTTGGAGGGAACTGGGATGAATGGATATTGTTTAATTCTAAAATAAGAAAACCTATTTCTACCCATGAGCATCTCTCACTAATACCAAATATGGGTTAGAAGATGGGGTCGATATTTAGAGAGAAACTTGAGTTTCTTACCTAGCTGCTATCAATTACCTAGGAGCTGTGGATACCTTCACCCTTATTCATCATGAGCTGGAAATCTCCACCAACCCGGCTCAGTATGCCATGATCTTAGACATCGTCAACAACCTGCTGCTCCACGTAGAACCTAAGCGGAAGGTGAGCATGGGCCCTAATAGAATGCCAGTTAACCTCACAGGAACTGACAGACCTTGTGCTTTATTTGGGGTCCAGTAAGAAAAGCCATGCTTCAGACTGAAAAAGGACCTTGTGGTGAGTACATCCTGTGTTAGTCAATAGCAGCAGTTGAAATTGTCTAGAAAAGGTCTGAGTGTTTCTGAGACTGCAGAGCTTGTTTATGTGTGGTTTTTCTTGGTCAGTTCTCTGCTGAGTCACTTTAATACCTCTAAAAACAGTAACTGGTCCCCACTATCACCTCTATCCCTACCCTGTGGCACTGGCTTATTGTGAAATCTTTATGTCTTCTGCATTGGCCTACCCTTTATGCTTGCTACTAATGGTAACAGATACAAGTAAGCTTTCCAGAAGAGGTCCCTGTTTCTTGTTCCTTTCTGTATTTCACCTTACTACAAGACATGTCTATTAAGAAACCTTGCTCATTTCCTTTTCCATTCCTTCAGGAGCATAGTGAGAAGAAGCAGCGAGTCAGGTTCCAGCTTGAGATCTCTAGCAATCCTGAGGAACAGCGCAGCAGCATATTACACTTGCAGGAGGCCGTGCGGCAGCATGTGGCCCAAATACGGCAGCTGGAAAAGCAGATGTATTCTATCATGAAGGTAGTCACCAGGGCAGTTTGAGGAGAGGGTGTTCTCCTAGGACAAAGGAGATCTCCTCTCAGTTTCTCCTGCCTTGGCTCCCTAGTCTTTGCAGGATGACAGCAAGAATGAGAACTTGCTTGACCTGAACCAAAAGCTTCAGTTGCAGCTAAACCAGGAGAAGGCCAACCTACAGCTGGAAAGTGAAGAGCTGAATATCCTCATCAGGTGCCATAGCATCCTTTCCCTGCCCTTTTCTAGTGCCCCAGCTGGAATTGATTTCTCTTCCTTGCTTTAGATCTATTGTGCATTATCAAAGGCTGATGTAGATTTGGGCACTTCCCGAATGAGCGTTGCTGGTCTTGGCCAAGAGATTGAGAACAGGAGAGCCCCTGCTTTGGCTCCTCATTAGAGTACCTCCTGGGAAAGGAGAAAATCAGCTCAGAAAGATAGCTCTTGTGGCCCTGGTGCTATGCAGGTGAACTGAAAATAAAATATCTTGGAAGTTGGTCAGTAAGGAGCACAATTGCAGATACAATTGTAGGGGTTTATTAGTGGGCAGAGATTACTTTATTAAGAAGTACCTGGAGGGCACTTGGGTGGCTTAGTCGGTTGAGTGTCCAGCTTTTGACTTTGCCTCAGGTAATAATCTCACAGTTCCTGAGTTTGAGCCCCACGTCGGGCTCTGAACTGACAGCGGGGAGCCTGCTTGGGATTCTCTCTCTCCCTCTCTCTCTCTCTCAAAATATACCAAAAAACCCCCAAAATAAAACCTTGGAAAAAAAAAAAAAAGCAGCACCTCTATGGCTCAGTCAGTAGAGCATGTGACTCTTGATCTCAGAATCATGAGTTCAAGCCCTATGCTGGGTGTGGAACTTACTTTTTTTTTTTTTTAACATGGTTAGCATGTGGCATAGTTAGCGCATATATATATACTTGTGTGTGTGTGTGTGTGTGTGTATACATATATACATATATGTATACATATTTTTATAATTTATTGTCAAATTGGCTAACATACAGTGTGTGAAGTGTGCTCTTGGTTTTTGGGGTAGATTCCCATGGTTTACCACTTACATACAACACCCAGTGTTCATCCCAACAAATGCCCTTCTCAATGCCCATCACCCATTTTTCCCTCTCCCCCACCCCCTCCCCCATCCACCCTCAGTTTGTTCTCTGTATTTAAGAGTCTCTTATGGTTTGCTTCCCTCCCTCTCTGTAACTGTTTTTTTCCCTTTCCCTTCCCCCATGGTCTTCTGTTAAGTTTCTCAAGATGGGTGTGGAACTTAAGAAAAAACAACAACAACAACTGTGGAATTGAAAAATTTGAAAGATGGGATTTATTCTCCCATGGCCCAGGGTGTGAGGAGCATGAATCCAGTGAAAAAAATAGGGAATAGCTGTCCCAAAATAGGTCCATCTCTGGGTTTACCTCCTGCATCATTCTAGAGCATTCTACCCCACCCCCAACCCAAATGCTGTTACCCTTATTGGCTTTGGCCCTCCTGTCCATTTATAGGTGTTTTAAGGATTTCCAATTGCAGCAGGCCAATAAGATGGAGTTGCGAAAGCAACAAGAAGATGTGAGTGTGGTTCGTCGCACTGAGTTCTACTTTGCTCAGGCACGATGGCGTCTGACAGAGGAAGATGGACAGCTAGGAATTGCTGAACTGGAGCTGCAGCGGTTCCTCTACAGCAAGGTATCGGGTATATACAATCACATAAAGGCAGCTGTATTGAGAGACATTGACCTATCACAGGAGTCTTAACTCGGAGAAACAAAGAGGCTAATTATTATATGATTACTAATGCTGGTATTAACGGTTATTAATGATGATACATGAGCAGAGTTCCCTTTAGACACAGTTGTTTGTAATATTAAATAATACAGATATAGATGAGCTTGATCAAATGCTTCTTTCATTGAATAAGATTATCCCTAGAAATATGGCCCAGAAAGAAGTAATCTTCCAATACCAGCTTGGAATAGAATTAATTCTATACTGACATTCAGCTTTCCTGCAATAAATAACCAGTGGAGGAGAAGACATGATTCATTATTCCACACTCCTTCCCCCTGGGAGTTTGGAAATGAGTGAGACCATTTTTGACCATCACAGTAATTGGGAAGGATTACTGGCACTTAGTGCTCTTGTTAGTGTCCATGAGAAACACTGGATTAAAGGGTGAATTGACTGTATGGAGATGAAAGGGATACCAAAGGTTGGGGTTAAACATATGGAGAACCTGAAAACAGGATATGTAGCAATTCTCTAGCAAGCTCCTGAGAAAGACTTATAATAGTGTGTGGGGTGGGGTTGGGGGGGAATCTGTCTTTATAGGTGAATAAGTCTGATGACACAGCAGAACATCTTCTGGAATTGGGCTGGTTCACTATGAACAACCTCCTCCCCAATGCTGTCTATAAGGCAAGTCTTATTTCCCCATTCCTGCCCCATTCTCATGCTTCCTAACACAGGGCATTTGTAATGGCCCTTCCCCATAAACCCACTAAGGGAAATACTGTGGTGATCTGAGAGGTGAAAGCTTGTCTAGCTTAGCAAGACTGTTGCTTTTCCTCTTAGTCTGCAGGGATTTGTGGGTAGACTTATCACTCTTTATCTTACAGGTAGTCCTACGGCCCCAGAGCTCCTGCCAATCTGGGCGACAGCTAGCCCTCCGCCTTTTCAGCAAAGTCCGGCCCCCTGTTGGGGGTATTTCTGTTAAGGAACACTTTGAGGTTAGTAAACAGTCCTTTGGGGACCCAGGAACAAAGGGCACTCAAAAGCTATCTGTGTGTTATGTTACATTAGGGGTAGGTAAACTGAGGGATGATGTCTGAGCTTAATTGCTTCTTCAGCCTTTTTCCTCTTTAGGTAAATGTGGTGCCTCTCACCATCCAGCTGACACACCAGTTCTTCCATAGAATAATGGGCTTTTTCTTTCCTGGCCGAAGCGTAGAAGATGATGAGGTTGGTGATGAAGAAGATAAGTCCAAACTGGTGACTACTGGTGAGAACTTTTATGGTGGAGATCCGGAAGACTGGGGTAGCAGCCTCAGAGATAGCTGAAGCTTCAGAAAGAGGACAACAGCTGGTGTGCTTGCTTTTTCATAGGAATACCAGTGGTTAAGCCTCGGCAGCTGATTGCAACAGATGATGCAGCACCACTGGGCCCTGGGAAGGGTGTTGCACAAGGCTTAAATCGGAGTTCTGGTGTCAGAAGATCATTTCGGAAAGTACCTGAGGTACCAGACATGCCCCTAATGACAGAAAGATGGAAGAATCCTAGGGTTCTGTTTGGGTCAGCTGAAGATTTCTTCTGTTTCCTGAGTCTTTTCCAGGGATGAAAGGAGATGGAGATGTTTGGGGTTCTAAGTTTCTTCTGATGGTTTCAAGAACTCATATTCGTTTCCTGCCTTTCCTAGCACCCTGTGGATGATATTGACAAGATGAAAGAGCGAGCTGCCATGAACAACTCCTTCATCTACATAAAGATTCCACAGGTTCCTCTGTGTGTCAGCTACAAGGTCTGCTCCTCCCTAGTACTTTCTAGAACAGGGTGGGAAGGGAACCAGATAAGATCAGAGATTACAATTAGGCACGACAGTCTAAATTGTGAAGATGGTCTTTGGGTAATAATCTGCTGTTCCCTCTGCTGCCTTCAGGAGTCAGTACTGTTACAGGATGAGGTAAAGGGAAATCAGTATCTTTAGATTGCTGCTGCAGGAAAGTGCTAGACTTGGGACTCAAGTATTAGATTGGACTGTGTGTTCGCTTCAGCAGCACATATATTAAAAAAGTATTAGCTTTGGACTAAAAATGGCAGCTGATCTTTTCGCTCTTTTCTCTCCCCTCTCCCTCCTTCTCTTGCAGGGTGAGAAGAATAGTGTGGATTGGGGTGACCTTAACCTTGTGCTGCCCTGTCTGGAGTACCACAACAACACATGGACATGGCTAGACTTTGCCATGGCTGTCAAGAGGGACAGCCGCAAAGCCCTGGTTGCCCAGGTATCCTGCCAGAGTTCATGGCTGTTTGGTTAGCAGGGGCTGACAAACAGGTCCTGTGCTCAGGAGCATTTCATTGTAGGACATATGTAGGACAAGTAGCCTTGGCAACGGGCAGGTGAATGAAGTGAGCAACTTCTATCCCTGCCCTCTCCGTGACTTTGGTCAGATGTTTAAATGTTTACACTTATATATGTTAACTGCTGTTGAGTTTTAGGGAACTGAGGGCTGACGCAGCTTCAGGTTTAGAATAGGTTCTAATTAGACTGTAAGCTTCTTGAAAGCAGAGATCATTTTATAATTTGAATTGCCACATTGTGCCTTCATGTAAGCTTAACAAATCTTTTTTGACTTGGTTCACAGTGATTTATTCTGCCTGTTCCACTAATATTTACCTTCCCTTTTACTCCTCTCTAACCTACCAGGTAATCAAAGAGAAGCTAAGGCTGAAGCCTGCAACAGGGTCTGAGGTCCGGGGAAAGCTAGAAACTAAATCAGATCTCAACATGCAACAGCAGGAAGAGGAGGAGAAAGCCCGGCTCCTCATCGGTTTAAGTGTGGGCAACAAGAACCCTGGCAAGAAGTCCATCTTTGGCAGGCGCAAGTGATCCAGCATGCAAGAGTGGCTGCAGTACAGGATCTGACTTTGGCTCAGGCCCCAGGGACTTGTGGGGTGGGAGGCGCTTCCCCTCATCCATCAGGATTTGTGGTGATCAGGAGCTCACAGGGTACTGTGGAGAGAGGCACTGCTCTTTTAGCAGCTGGCCTGTTCCCTGCAGAACACGGTGGATAATAATGCTGAGTTCTACCTCACACTGATCAGCAGGGCCAGAGAGGCATCAAGAGAGCAAGACCCAGGGATTGGGCCCAGGATCAGGATCTGGTTCCCTTGGGGCCAACTGAAAGGGTGGGAGGGACAGTTCTGATCAAGTGTGATAAATTTTTATAGACCTATATATAAATATATACATATATATTTCTAAGTGTAACTGCTCTCCCTCTGTGCCAGAAAGTTGAGGGGAGGATCCGCTCTCTCCCTCATTCCACTGCCTTGTATAGGAGGTATGAGGGTTCTGGGGGGAAAAAAGCCCCTCCTCAATCTGTGCCAAGTTCACTTGGGAAAATGGCAATAGGAGTCAGGGCTGGCCATGGATCCCCCTGGGGTATGCCTGGAGAATGGTAAGAAAATGACTTAAAGAGAAAAAAATCTATTTTAGTTATTACTAATTTTTTTTGGTGTGTTAAGTGCATGGGTTCAACCTGTGTCCTTCCCTCCCCATCAACCCAAGACACATCCTCTAGGTGCCACTCTAATGAGGATGGCCTCTTCCCTCCTCCATGAAGCCCTATCACAGATACTTCCCAGCTCTGGTGTGACACTGGCCCCATGCTGATAGGTCTCTGCACATTTTAGTTCTGGCTATAAGCTTATTCATAACTGGGGTGGGCAGATAGGATTTGAGGATGAGTGGGGTTTGGCTGCATCCACTTGCATCTCTAGTCATGAATAGCAGGGAAGAGGCGGGGCTCATGTGTAATGTAGCATCAGGGGGAGGAATCGCTTATGTAACTGGGACAGCAGATTTAGCAGGTAGAGGAGGCAGAGGCTTTGGATGGGAACAGTAAGCTGTCGGCAGGGGCAACATGCCCGGGTGGTTGCTTCTCATAAGGTAGGCTGTGGGGCTTTGGCAGCCTGTTTAGGGGAGGTGAAGGGCGGACATGGGCTTGAGGCCTGGGAACTGACCAGTGAGGAGAATGTTAGTGATGCCCACTGTGGAGGTGAATCAGGAGGCTATACGGTGAAAATATCCCAACCCCATACTGAGAGGTACAGGACGAATTTCTGATGCTTCATGGAGAAAATGTCTACATACTGATTTCCTAGAGGATTTGAATCATGTCCAGGAAATCTAGGCCTTGGCCCAAAACAAGTGTAGTAGCAATTTTGCCTGGTGCTCAAAAACATATCTCTAAGGTTAAGATTTGAGGGTGTGCCCTCTAAGATGGGCAGAATTTGTAATGCCTCAAGCGCAGAGGTTTAGAGTGGCTCCCTTGGTTCTCAGCAGGGTGGCAACATCCAGGGTCCCTGGGTCCGAGGCTGGAAGAGCCTCTGGTCAGGTGTGGGAACTACCAGGTCAGGTCTGGAAGAGCTGTGGGGACTACGGGGGCATCAGTGCCTACACCAGGAGCCCCTGGAGCCGACCCGGTTGCTAATAGAGAAGCCTCTGTCTGAGTGGCCAGTGCCTCAGTTCGTCAACCTTTTTCTGCCGGAGTTTCCCATTAGGCCTCTTACAGGGCATCACCAGCTGAAGGTAGGTCAGTCCCTGGAAGGGGTCTCAGTCTTGGGGAGACATCTAGAAATGGCCAGAGTTTCAATCACCCCATTCTTAATTTCTCTGTACAGATTTTAGGACTTGTGGCTAAAGGCTCCTTTGGAACAGTCCTCAAGGTGCTAGATTGTGACCAGAAAGCAGTATTTGCAGTGAAGGTAGGGACCTAGGTATCCTTCCATATCATTCTCTAGTTTCTGCTTCTATTCTTGGTTTCAGAAAGGTTGGGAGGCATAAACAACGCATAGGAGTCATCACTCCTCTCCTTTTATAGGTGGTGTCCAAGGTAAAGGTCCTACAGAGGGACATCCTGAGGCAGTGCAAAGAGGAGGTTAGCATCCAGGTATGCACAGAGCCCAGGAATGGAGCCTAGGAAGAACTAAACCACAGATGGAGAAAGCACCTTTCCTGTCCAACTGCCCTGCTCTTCCTTATTCTGCCCCCTCCCTCTGCTTCAACCAAAGCAGATCCTGGGAAAGGTAGTTAGCAGCAGCTAATTCTAGGTCCTTCCAGGGAAACCTCTCTAGCATGTCCTGGTGTGTTCATAGTATCATGCTGGTTTTGGGATTACCAGACAGGCAGTCCCTACTATTTTGTTCACCTCAACTTAGAGGTAGGGCAGCAGCTCCCTTTCTGCACAACTAGGTTAAATCCTGACTTGGCTGTCTTGATCCTCAGTGCCCTTTTTCCTCCCTAACTTCCTGTTTTTTTCATCCCTAGCGACAGATCAACCATCCTTTTGTACACGGTTTGGGGGACAGCTGGCAGGGAAAACGACACCTCTTCATTAGTGAGTGACTGGTCTCTCTCATTTCCAAGAGTTGTCCCATTGTACTCCACCTGAGATTACCTATCCCTTTGGCTTGTTCTCCCTTGGCTGTTTCCCTTCTCTGAGTGTTTCTGTCTCCCAAAGGGAGGGAACAACATGTGGCATCAGTTTGGGCAAGAGGCCTAAAATGCCTTTGAGCCCAGGCACATTACCCCCCAATATCACCTAGACTTCTGGTCCTTTGCAGTGTGCAGCTACTGCAGTACAGATCTGTGCTCCCTGTGGTCCTCTGTCGGCTGCTTGACTGAGGCTTCCATCCGCCTCTTTGCTGCTGAACTGGTTCTGGTGCTGTGTAAGTGAAACAGAAATGGTAATGGAAATGAGGGAAGACTTAAGGGGGAGGGGCAGAGAGAAGTGGTATTAACTCTGGAGGTCAAAGAACAGGAATAGGGATGGGATGGGAACTACCAGGGAAACTGGAAAGACAGGAGAGCTTTAGCACACCCCATTACTTGCTGTCATCCACAGGCTATCTCCATGATTTGGGCATCATCCACCGAGATGTGAAGGTAGAGTTAAGCACTTTTTCTCTGTCTGAAGTGGGGCATCAGTAAGAAGTACCAACAGATCTAAGAAGGGAGAGGGGAGCTGAGGATAGCTGACCTTGGGGCCCTCATGGGTGCTAAGGATTTGGGCAAGAGCCCTCAAAGTATAGACTTGAATGCTGAATAGGGCATCTTCCTCAGCAGACAGGTATATATGATAAAAGAAGGTCAAAAGGAAGATGAATAACCTCTCACTTGTGATTTTTCAGATGGAGAATATCCTTCTGGATGAACGAGGTAAGTCCTTTTCTTTTCCTAGCCCCAGAATTAGAGGTACTCTGTTTGGGAATATGTCACGGCTGACAAGGGGTGGAACAGAGTGGTGCTGTTGCCTTATCTTTCACAGGCCATGTGAAACTGACAGACTTTGGTTTGTCCCGCCACCTGCCCCAGGGAGCCCGAGCCTATACTATCTGTGGCACCCTTCAGTACATGGGTGAGACAGGGGCTAAAACTGGTGGGGAAGCATTGGCAGAGGATAGCCAATTGATGTCAGTGACACCTGTCTTTCAAATCTAGCCCCAGAGGTCCTGAGTGGAGGGCCTTACAACCATGCTGCTGACTGGTGGTCCCTGGGTGTCTTGCTTTTCTGTCTGGCAACTGGGAAGGTGAGAAAATGGTAGGGATGTTGGGCAAAGAGAGGAGCTCTGCCCTGTAGTGGGAAGAACTTAGGAAATCTTGCCTTATTCCTACTAAACAATGCTACCACTGCCCCCCACCCCCATTCCCCACCTCTTAACTCAGTTCCCAGTGGCTGCAGAGAGGGATCATGTGGCCATGTTGGCAAGTGTGACACACTATGATTCTGAGGTCCCAGCTTCTCTTAACCAGGGGCTCTCACTCCTGCTCCATGAGGTAAGAGTGAACACTACTTTCCTTCTTGACTACCAAAACATTCAATTCTCTCCTTTCCCTATTACTGAAATGAGATTTCCCCATTCCTCTAATAATTTGGTGAGTGTGTGTATGTGTGTGTGCGTGCGCACGTGCTGTAACTTGATCAAGTACCATCCTCCCCATGCATAATCAGTCACTTCTGAGAGAGAGGGCCAGTGCTGCTCTCTTACCAGGACAGTGCCTCTATTCCCACCTCTGCCCCCAATAATTTCTCCCTCTTTCAAATCCTCTTTAGGATTCTTCTTCCTGCCCTCCACAGCCCATGAACTTCTTTTCCAGCTTTTCTGGTTAGCCCCTCTCCTATCTCATCTATCCTTCATGCTCTATTTGCCTTCAGCTCTTATGCCAGAATCCCCTCCACCGTCTACGTTATTTGCATCACTTCCAGGTCCACCCTTTCTTTCGGGGTGTGGCCTTTGACCCAGAGCTCCTACAGAAGCAGCCAGTGAACTTTGTCATGGAGACACAAGTTACCCAGCCCAGTCCATCGGAGTCCATGCTTTTCAAGAACTTTGACTGTAACCTGGAGTCCTACCTGGTCCATCCCAGCCTTGCTTGAGCCCCTCTACTGTAGATTGGGGCCTGAGAACCCAAGGATCTCCTCCACTGCCAACTCAGTATGACCACTTTGATGATCTAGTTTGTTTTTACTCTGTAGCCTCTTACTATTCTGTTCTTCTACTTGTTGGACCAGAGTTCAAATGTTGTGCATTCTGCTATTGGCAGCCACAATTGGCCCTACCCCTCCCTACTCCCTAATACAACCCACCTCTCAGTTCAACATCTCAGATCTGTGTTGACCTTTTCCTTCGCTGCATTTCTCCAATGCTCATACCCTGAAGCTTTCAACCAGAGGCTTATTCTACTTTTCCCTTTCCTTGTTTCTCTGTCGTATTTCCTTTCTTGAGAAGTAACACTTCATGGAGTCTCAAGGTGCTATTTATGTGTTTTATAGGTTTCTCAGAAGTAGTATGAATGTTTTTCAAAAGTCTCAAAAGCTGGCATTTTAACCCCTAAATATGTAGCTAAAACATATGATCTGGGGGCTCAAAGCCAGTCTGTGACAAATCTAATGTTTAAAAATTTCAAAAGTGAATCTAATAGCCTAAATGTGAGGAATAAGAACTGAAATATGGATGGGTTAATGTCTTTTCTAGGGCTAATTGGAACAGCTATTGAATTTTTTTTCCAAAACAAAGTCTCCTCGGAAGACACAAGGATTATTAAACTGAGTATTTCCCTAGATGACCTGGGATTCAGTTTCTGATAGGCAAACCAAGGGATTAAGAGGCATGACATCAGCCTTAAGATCTAAGGTTAGAGATGTATTTCAAAAACCTTTTCCTTTTTATTTTTTAAATATATATTTTTTAGTGTTTGCTTTTGAGAGAGACAGAGCGTGAGCAGGGGAGGGGCAGAGAGAGAGGGAGACATAGAATCCGAAGCAGACTCCAGGCTCTGAGCTGTCAGGACAGAGTCACATATGGGGCTCGAACTCACAAACCGTGAGATCATGACCTGAGCCAAAGTCGGACACTTAACTGACTGAGCCACCCAGGTGCCCCTCCTTTTTATTTTTTAAAAAAATGTTTATTTTTGAGAGAGAGAGAGAGAGAAGGAGAGCATGCAGGGGTGGGGCAGAGAGAGAAAGAAGAGAGAAATCCAAGCAGGCTCCACACTGTCCCTGTAGAGCCCGATGCAGGGCTCAAAGTCACAAACCAGGAGATCATGACCTGAGCCGAAATCAAGAGTTGGATACTTAACCAACTATGCCACCCAGGTGCCCTGAACCTTTTTCTTTAGTAAGGAAAGTCATCTGGACCTTAAATTTTATACATTTCTGGCATTTATAATTTGTTTTCATTTTTCTAAACTTCTCAAAACCTTCATTTAAAACAAAATTTTTTTTAAACTGTTCATTGAAGTAATCTCTACACCCACTGTGGGGCTCGAACTCAACCCCGAGATCAAGAGTCACATGCCTTTCTGACCAAGCCAGCCAGGCACCCCTCAAAGCCTTCATTTTATTATCCTTCAGTTATATTTAATCTCTCTTTACAAACCAAAGAGAGTCTGGAAAGTACTCTGTGTACTTGTGTTTATTAATTCTGTCCCTGGATTAAGCCAGATTTTCCCTGTATAGCTGGCATTTTATTGGCCTCTGCAGAATTGCTTTTTCTGGATTGTACTTTGGCAATCTGTAGGAAAATCCCTGTGAAATTTAATAGCTGTGGCTATTGTAAAGGGTGTTTATCATTACAATTCATAATGTTCTGTTTAAGGATGCATGGGAGAAATTTCCTCTGAATTCAGCTGTGCTTTTCCTGAATTGCTGTTTGATTTTACCTTAAAGACACTAAATATTCAACTGACTGTAATTTTTTCTTCATATCAGTGCTATGCCACTTAGAGCCTAATTTGTGGTCCATTTCCAGCAAGTGTTTAGGACTTCACATCGTATATTTTGTATGCTAGCCACATTCTTGGTTCCATCTTCCTTTCCTATCTTTATTTTCCTTATTTTCATTTTTCTGTTTTCATCTTTTTTTCTTACTATATTATCTGCATCTTTGTAAGCCTTTTTTGGAATGAGATTGGGATATAAATGAATAAATAAATGTAACAGTAGCCCTTTTGATGATCTAATTTGTTTTTCTTTAGACATTTTCTTTTTTTTTTTAGCTTTACTACATTTTTTTTTTAAGCTGTAGTGACCAGAACTGCACATTGGATAAAAACCCTGAATACTTGTAATAGGAATTAATGGTTTCTAAAGTAGTTAAGCATATTAGACTGGTGCCTGGATCCACCAATAACTATTTTAAGAGTCTTTACACAAGTTATCTTAACTTCTCTGAATTGTAGTTTCCTACATATAAAATGAGGGGGGTTATAATCACTGATTCTTAATTGTAGAGAATGGGCTTCTGAGTTCTGTGATGCTTTTTCAAAAAGCAGATGCTGATGATTTTATGATACTGTGTGTCCTGGTCCAGAGTTAATGTTCAGGTCACCCAACATTATATAGCCTCTCTGATCACAGCATATTGGGTTAAGGTCTTTAGGACATGGTTAACATGTCACTAGGGTCCCTTTCTTAGGTCACATCAGATAGCTTTGAGACCATAATCATGTAAGTGCAGTTTGAATTATTTCTTATCAAGTGCCATTTTTAACATACTCTCTTCAATCAGTGGGGTACTAGAACAGTGATTCTCAGGGTAGAGTGGAGGGGATGATAGAAAAATCAAAGTTTCAGAAAGTATAATTTAAAAAACACTGTCCTCACCCATAGTTTTGATATGCTCATCCCTGGAAGGTATTCTTTCCTGCCACCCCTGACCCCCACTTAGAATCACTGACCTATGAATACCTTTTACTTATTCATGATAAAATTTTTTATTAAAATTTTATTAAAAAATTTTTTTAAGTTTAGTTATTTTGAGAGAGAGTACACACATGCACACCCGTGAGCAGGGGGAAGGGCAGAGAGAATCCCATCACAAACTGTGAGATTATGACCTGTGCCAAAATCAAGAGTAGGATGCTTACTTAACCGACTGAGCCACTCAGGAGTCCCTAAAAAATATTTTTATATACAACCTGAAATCCTCTTTTAAATTTAACCCTATGCTTTGATTTTTCATTACCTAGAAGAAATCAAATATACCTATCAAAGTGGATATTTTATGCTGCACTCCCTTGTATCTTTTCTAAGAATGTAAGATTAGTCTTAACACCAATCTGTATATTCTCCTTCTAGAAAAGTGTCTTTGTAGTTCTACTCATTGTTTCTTACCTCTAAGTTTCTTTACCATGTATTGATCTGTTTATTAGTTCGTTCATTTAACAAACTGGTAATCACAATTCCTTAGTTACTTCTTTAAATTCTTCAATATAAAAATCTTGTCAAAGCTTTTTAAAAATAAAATCCTATTTAATGCATTATTAATCCCTGTTACGCTGAATTGTGTCTCCACCATACCCCCCCTTTTTGCATTCATACATTGAAGTCCTAACCCTCAGTACTTCAGAATGTGACTGCATTTGAAAATAGTCTTTAAAGATGCAATTAAGTTAAAATGAGGTCATATGGGTTGGCCCTAATCCAATGATAGGTGTCCTTATAAAGAAGAAATTGGCAGGGGTGGGGGAGGGGGCGCCTGGGTGGCTCAGTCGGTTAAGCATCTGACTCTTGGTTTTGGCTCAGGCCATGATCTCACAGTTCATGAGTTCAAGTCCCATGTTGGGCTCTGTACTGACAGTGCAGAGCCTGTTTGGGATTCTGTCTCTCTGCCCCTCCCCTGCTCGCGTGTTTTCTCTCTCTCAAACATAAATAAACTTCAAAAAAGAGGAAGAAATTAGGACACAGACATACAGAGGGAAGACCATGTGAAGATACAGGGAGAAGACAGCTATCTACAAGCCAATGGGAGAGGCCTCAGAAGAAACCAACTCTACTTGGTCTACCTTGATCTCAGACTTGTAACCTCCAGAATTGTGAGAAAATAAATTTCTGTTGTTTGAGCCACTCAGTCTGTGATACTTTGTTACAGCAACCCTAGCAAACTAATACAACCACTATGATGAGTTCTAATATATTAATCAGGACGTTTTATTTACAAAAAAAACATGCTACCTTCCTCCCTATAGTTTGGTTTTGTTTATATTCTGAGGAACATATTATTTCAGATTTCACTGGCCTGTCTGAGTTTTGCTAGTTTATGGAGCCCCACTGATTAGCAGCTGTTACACTGCCTCCTTTGTTCAGAATTCTCATCATACATATCATACACATACTCCATCATATATACATACACCATTCATTGAAGCAGGGCTACTAATTCCACAGTTTCATTCTTGAGTTCACTTAGAACTGCCTGGTGCAGTTCTCAGAGTTGCTGATTTGGCTCATGTAATTGCATTTTTACAAAATAAGTAATATCTAATCCTAAAATTAAAAACTACAAGTGTTGGGCACCTGGCTAGCTCAGTTGGTAGAGCATGCAACTCTTGATATTGGGGCTGTGAGTTCAAGCCCCACAATGGGCATAGAGATTACCTAAAAAGAAACAAAAACCCAAGTGTTTTAAATATTTGGACCCCTACTTAATATTATATACAAAACTTAATTCCAGATACATTAAGGATTTAAATGTGATCAAAACATAAAAATTTTATAAGAACATTTGGGGGATTAGATCTACAATCTGTAGGGGTGCCAGGGTGGCTCAGTCGGTTAGGCATCCGACTTCGGCTTAGGTCATGATCTCACGGTCCGTGAGTTCGAGCCCCGCATCGGGCTCTGTGCTGACAGCTCAGAGCCTGGAGCCCATTTCAGATTCTGTGTCTCCCTCTCTCTCTGCCCCTCCCCTGTTCATGCTCTGTCTCTCTCTGTCTCAAAAATAAACGTTAAAAAAAATTAAAAAAAAGATCTACAATCTGTAATGCCCCCGATTTCGAATCCGAGAGACCACCAAGGAACCGATACCGATGCAAACGCACAAGGGTTTATTTGCAAGCTCGAGCTTGGGCCCAAGTATACCTGACACAGCTGAGCAGGGACTTGGACCCCTAGGTTAAAAGGCATAGCAGTTTTATAGGGGCCAGTGGCCAATGAGATTGTAACACACACAGAAAGTTGCATAGTCTTGTCAGTCCACACGCAGGTGGCCAATTGAATTACAATTTACCCTCTAGTAACTGAACTAGACTATCACTCTGGTCAGAATTGGCGCGCAAGTTTGGCGGGCAAAAGGCGGAGTTTACATTCTTTGGCGGTTAGGGGTTCTGCATTCCTATATGAGCCAGTTTCCAGTAAGGGTGTGCTCAGCGGCTTGACTAGGGTGGGGGAGTGTCTTAAGCAATAAGTAGGTCATGTGGGGGTTATACATGACATGGTGGGTGTAGCACAAAATGGAGTTAGTCTTGCCTGCTTGTCCAGGGGTAGGGGATTTTTGTTAAATTCCTTGGGTCCCACATTCCCCCCTTTTCCAGAGGATCCTATGCAGGACCCAATCATGGGTTCTGGGTTTCTGTTGAGAGAGTCAGTGGTTGGTATTGTTGCCTGAGTACCATGAGTTGAACTGTATTGACTAGGTCCCTGACAAAAGCCACTAGTCTATTAATGAGGCAGGGCCCAAAGGTCAAAAGGAGGAGAAGGATGATCAGGGGACCGGCTAGGGAGGACAATAAGGTAGTCAGCCAGGGGGAATGATTGAACTATGATTCAGACCATCCCTGTTGCTGCTCTCACTCTCGTTTTCGCTTGGCTAATCTTTCCCTTACCTTAGCCATTGATTCTCGTACTATCCCTGAGTGGTCAGTGTAGAAAAAGCACTCTTCGTTCAGGGCAGCACAGACTCCTCCTTGTTGTAGAAAAACTAGGTCTAATCCCCTCCTATTTTGGAGCACCAGTTCAGACAAAGACATTAGGGATTCTTGGAGGTGGGAAATGGAGGTTTCTATGCGTTCTAGGTCTATATCAATGGCAGCTCTAAGGCTACTGTAGTGGGAGGCCTGGGTGGCTAGTGAGGCAATACCCATCCCTGTGCCAGCCAATCCAATTCCCAGTAGGGAGGCGATGGTGATAGCGGAGATGGGCTCCCTTTTATTTTGCCCGTGGGTATCTGCGCCCTTCCACTGAAGTACTTGCTCATCTGAATGGTAGATGATTCTAGGGAGTAGCTGAGCCAGCACACAGAAGCCCCCAGTTCTGTTTATAACCTGACCGTGAGCTCAGGGAGTTAAACCCTCGGAACAAGCCCACCAACTGTCTTGGGGCGGTAGATAATACCCTGTATTATTTGTAGGCTGTGTAATGTTGCACAGAGCCTGGTGGTGGTGTGGAGGAGTGCCTATACAGAGTCCCTGGCCGAACACGGACTGCAAGGTGAGGCCTTTACTACCAGGCTTTGGGTTCCACCTGCAAGCATTAGGGTCCATGGTTGTGTTATATTGACCCATTATTGCGATACCCTCATAGAAGGGGGGGCGGATGTCATAGCACAGCCAGCGGGATCGGGTAAGATTGGGCTTAGTTGCGTTGAGGAATTTGTAAGCCTTGGACATCAGGGCCCAAAGAGGGTGCTGAGAAGGGTTGAGGGGGAGGGGAGGGGAGAGGAGAGTCGGGACTGGGATGCCACCACCGGAGGTGTTGTGGGCAAGATTCAGAGGGTGTGCTGCAGGTGTTGCCTGAGGTTGAGGAGGTACTAGCACAGTGTTGGGACCTATCCCAAGGGTTTCCCTTGACCTTTCGGTTTCTCTAGTTGTCTGATCATGAATAGGACTCCGTTATCATACCCGCTTTGGTGAAGCCGGAGTCCCCACAGAAGTCCTACCCCCCAATTTGTTTCTTGTTTCCCGGTCTCCGTGAAGGAAATGGTGACTGGATTACAGTAAGGGCGTTCCGAGCATGAGGGGTGTGTAGCATTCAGTTGGATTTTTATGAGGCTGGATGGGTTTTGTGACAGCCAATTGCATGTCCCAGTTTGTTCGCAACCCCATGTTTTGCAGAAGTAGTCTGTCCAGCCACCGCATTTGGAGGCCTTATTATGGTCAGACTGAGAGGGGGCCGGACACACATAAAAACAGGTATCTTGGAGGGCCATCTTGGCCCTCTCGGTGCCACATCCTGGTATTCCTATTCTGCCTTGGTGCCAGGGGTCCTGACTGAATAGTTCACACAAGTCAATAGTCAGATTAGGCCACCAGGTCCCTCTAGGGTGTAGCTCGGACAGCTGGGTTACTACCTGATTAGAGCTTGGGGTGATGATTTGCCAGGTTAGATTAAGTGGTTTGGGGTTGGGTTTAGCCGTGAGGGGATACAGCGCAAGTAATATTAGCAGGGTAAGTGGGAGCGACGCAGCCTTAGCTTTAAGGGATTGTCCTTGTCGGGCTGACTCTTCCATTCCGGAACAAAGTCCTTGAGGACGGCGTGTGGATCAGCTGGCTGGATGTGGGTGTAGTGGACCCAGGGAGTTATTCCGTTGACCTTGAGAGCAGTGGGCGTGGTCAGGATCACAATGTAGGGTCCTTTCCAGCAAGGTTGGAGCGTCTGCTGTTGGTGCCTCCGCACGCACACCCAATCGCCTGGTTGATACTGATGGGGGTCAGGAGGCGGCCCGGTCTCGTAGAGGGCCCTCAGCTTAGGCCACACCCGCTCATGGGCTCTTTGTAACATTTGGAGGGAGAAAAGAAGTTGTTGGTCATTGAACTCAGCAAGCACTTCGGGTTTCAAGACAGGAATGATAGGTGGGGGTATACCAAACATGATTTCGTAGGGAGTCAGTCCCATCTTATATGGTGAGTTTCTCACCCTATATAGGGCAAAGGGGAGGAGAGTGACCCAGTCCCCGCCAGTCTCCAAGGCTAATTTAGTTAAGGTCTCTTTTAATGTCCTATTCATCCTCTCTACCTGACCTGAGCTCTGGGGTCTGTGAGCACAATGTAATTTCCAAGCTGCCCCCAGTATTTGTGCTACTCCCTGTGTTACCTTAGAAATGAACCCCGGTCCATTGTCGGATCCGATCCTGGCAGGAAATCCATACCTTGGCAGAATGTCCTCCAGCAGCTTTTTGGTCACGATTTGCGCTGTTTCGTGCTTGGTGGGGAATGCCTCTGTCCACCCTGAAAAGGTATCTACGAAAACTAGCAAGTACTTGTACCCATACTTTCCAGGCCTTACCTCAGTGAAATCTACTTCCCAGTATATTCCTGGGCGGTCTCCCCTGAGTTGGGTTCTGGGGTTAGACCCATGGGTGGTGGCGTTGGTTAGCTGGCATGCATGACAGCTTGCCACAATCTGCTTGATCTTTGCTCGAGAGTCTTTAATAATGATCTTAGCATGTCGTATGAGGTCTTCTATCTTTCTTGTTCCCATAGGAGTACTCCGATGCATTTTGGATAGGACTTGTCGTCCTAGTTCCTCTGGCAGGATGATGCTGGAGTCTGCGGCCCTCCACCAGCCATGAAAGCATTGGGTCATAGGCAAGCGTTTAATCCATTTTAAGTCAGTGCCAGTATAGTTGGGGGTGTCCGGCAGGGTCAGTGCCCCTGGATCGGGTAGCGTGGTTGTTAAAACCTGGGTCACCGAAAGGGCCGCCTCCTTTGCTTTTGAGTCGGCTAGCCGGTTTCCCCTGGCTACTGGTGTTATCTGCTTTTTGGTGTCCTGGACAATGGATGATAGCTAGTGCCTTGGGCAGCCAGAGGGCCCTTAGGAGTTCAAGAATCTCTGTTTCGTTTTTAATAGTCTTTGCCTCTGCTGTCAGAAGCCCTCTCTCTCTATAAAGGGCTCCGTGGATATGAGTGGTGGCAAAGGCATACCTGCTGTCGGTGTAAATGTTTATTCGTTTACCTTCTCCCATAGTTAGTGCCTTGGCCAGGGCGATCAGTTCTGCCCGTTGAGCCGATGTTCCGGCTGCCAATGGCTCTGCCCAGATGATCTCCATCTCTGTGGTTATGGCTACCCCCGCGTATCTAATTCCTTCTCGGACAAAACTGCTGCCGTCCATATACCAGGTGGCGTCCGCGTTCGGCAGTGGCTGGTCCCGGAGATCAGCCCTGATTCCGTGCACCTGTGCCAAAATCTCTTGACAGTTATGCAGAGGGGGGTCCCAGTCTGAGTTAGGGAGTAGTGTTGCCGGATTCAGGGTTGTAGGTGGCTTGAATAAAATTCTGGTGGGGTTTAGCAGTAGGCTCTGATAATGGGTCAGACGAGCATTGCTGATCCAGCAGTCTGGGGGCTGTTTGAGTACCCCTTCAATAGCATGTGGGCTGGTAGCATATAGTTCTTGCCCCATGGCTATCTTCTCTGCGTCTTTGACCAAGTGGCCACTGCGGCAATAATTTTTAAGCATGGGGGCCATCCAGCGGCCACCGTGTCCAGCTTTTTAGAGAGATAAGCTATGGGTCTTTTCCAGGGACCTATGTCCCTGGACCCCTTTTGCCACCCTTTCTTGTCTACTACATACAGGTAGAAGGGCTTGGTTAGGTCAGGCAACCCGAGAGCCGAGGCAGACAGCAAGGCCTGTTTAAGGTCATTCAAGGCCTTATTCATGGCCTCTGTCCATTCAAAATTTTGTTGGTGCCTGGTAGCGTCATAGAGGGATCTGGCCATCTCGGCAAAACCCAGAATCCATAGTCGACAGAACCCTGCCGACCCCAGGAATTCACGTACCTGACGGACGGTTTGCAGCTGTGGGATCCTTAGGACGGTTTCCTTCCGCACATCCATCAACCATCTTTGTCCATCCTTTAATTTGTACCCCAGGTAGCTCACCTCTGCTCTGCAGATTTGGGCCTTTTTGGCTGAGGCCTGGTATCCTAGAGCTGCTATAGTCTGGAGTAAGTCCTTGGTGCCTCGCAGGCAAGTGTCCTGGTCCTCCGCCGCCAGCAGGATATCATCTACATATTGCAATAAGGTCAAATGAGGGTGCTCAGAACGGAACTCACCCAAGTCTTCATGTAAGGCCTCATCGAAGATGGTGAGTTTTTGAATCCTTGTGGTAGTCGAGTCCAGGTGAGTTGGCCATTGATGCCTTTCTTGGGGTCCGTCCATTCAAAAGCAAAAAGGTCTTGGCTCTTGAGTGCTAAAGGCAGGCTGAAAAAGGCATCTTTTAAATCTAATACCGTATACCAATTTTTGTCTGGAGGCAAGGTGGAGAGGAGGGTGTATGGGTTTGGGACCGTGGGGTGCACATCCAATTACTCGCCGGTTGACTTCCCTTAAGTCCTGGACTGGCCTGTAATTGTTAGAGTGCGGTTTTTGCACCGGCAGCAAGGGAGTGTTTCATACCGATTGGCAGAGCCTTAATATGCCTGAGTCTAGTAGTCGCCGTATGTGGGGCGTGATTCCCGTTCGCGCCACAAGAGGCATGGGGTATTGGCAGACCCTGACACGGTCTGCCCCCGGTTTTAGTTCTATGTATATAGCCGGTTGGTGTCGGGCCAGCCCAATTCCCCCAGTTTCTGCCCTGCCTGAGGAAATTCCTGTAGCCAATAGTCAATGTCAGTTAATTGGACTGGGGGCATCTGGTGGAGACGATATTCATCTTCCAAACTCAGGACAAGCACCTGAATCGGTTGCCCTTCTTTGTCTAGGATTTTTGCCCCTCTGGGGTGGAAGCAAATTTGTGCCCCCATCTTGGTGAACAAGTCCCGACCTAACAACGGGTAGGGACATTCAGGGATGACCATGAAGGAGTGGGATACCGGCCCATGCCTAGGTCCACAGTTCTTCGGGTAGTCCATGAGTACTCTTTGGTCCCCGTGGCCCCTTGCACCCATGAGGTCTTGCTTGCCAATTTCCCCTGGGGTTGTAGTAAGACCGAATGTTGTGCCCCAGTGTCCACTAGAAATTCAACTGGTTGCCCCTCCACTCTGAGAGTTACCCTAGGCTCGGGGAGGGGTACCGAACCCCGACTCCCCTAGTCGTCCAGGTCCTCCATCTCCAATATCTTGGCAGGGGCCTTAGATCTTTTGTTAGGGCAGTCTTTCACCCAGTGGCCCTCTTCCTTGCAATAAGCACATTGGTTTTGTTTAGTTTAGGGCGCTCCCGTCGGGGACCAGGGCCATCCTCCTTACCTGTTCCTGAAGTCAGCTTCTTGAGGTGCCTCCGTTTTTCCTGTGGGTCATCCATGGTTGTAGCCAGCAGGATCTTAGCCAGATTTCGGGTCTGCCGGTCGCTTAGTTTAGTCTGTTGCTCCTCCGGGCTTTCTCTATTATTGTAAACTCTTTCTGCTACTATTATTAAGTCCTGCAGGCTCTTCTCTCCTAGCCTCTCCACTCTTTGTAATTTCCTTTTTGATGTCTGGAGCGGCCTGATTAACAAAAGCCATGATAATTGTGGCTTTTGTTTCTGGGGCTTCTGGGTTCATAGGGGTGTACTGCCTAAAAGCCTCTGTGATTCTAAGAAGGCTGCTGGACTCTCATCCTTACCTTGTCTTACATCATATACCTTGGCCAGATTAGTAGGCTTGCGCGCTGCAGCCTTGAGACCTGCCATTAGAGTCTGGCGGTAGACCCGGAGTCTCTCCTTACCTTCAGCTGAGTTGTAGTCCCAGGTAGGGAGGGATAAGGGGAAGGCAGCGTTTATGAGATCTGGGTTTTGAGTCGGCTGTCTGTCCTCTCCCAGGACAGACTTCCGAGCTTCCACCTGTATTCGTTCTCTCTGTTCGGTGGTGAAGAGAACCTGCCAAGAGCTGCTGACAGTCATCCCAAGTAGGCTGGTGGGTAAAGAGAACAGTATCTAAAAGCCCAATTAAATCTTTTGGGTTATCGGAGAACTTTGCATTTTGAGTTCTCCAATTATATAAATCACTGGTGGAGAACGGCCAATATAACACTGGTTGTTCTCCAGACTCGTCGGGAGGCCCCATGGCGCGAAGGGGAAGAGTGGTGGAGTCGGCCGGCCACGTATTTGAGGGTGGGGCCGCCCACGTGTCCCTGCTGCTGGCCCACGCACAGGAATTCCTTCGTCAGGGAGGGGTGATGCCCTTCCCGCAGCCCCTGGTGCTTCCAATGGAGGGGTGGAAGGGGGAGAGGGAGCCTGGTAGGGCGGCGGATGAATCAGGTCTTCCGGAGAGGAATCCTGTAAGACGGGAAAAAGGGGCGTTTTGGCCTTTGTGTCAGTCTCCTTCTCAGCTTTCCCGCAGGGCTAGAATCTTGGTAGGTCCTGCTTTGGGGGGTAAGAATGGTTTTAGCCAAGAAGGGGGGTTTTCAATCATGTCCTGCCAGACCAGGATGTAGGACACCTGGTCAGAGTGGCCATCCGGTTTGTCCTTGAAGATTACGGCCTTGACCTGCAAAATAATAGGTAGGTGGAAAGTTCCTTCTCAAGGCCATCCCACGTCAAAGGTTGGCCATTCTGACATGCAGTAAGTCTGAAATTTCCCTTTTCTTATGTCTGTGCTCAAATTATGAGTCCTTTCCTTAACGTCCGAGAAGTGGGAGAGCATAAGAGACAGGGGGCTGGTTTGGGTCTGCCCCATTTCAATCCACACCAAGACACAAACAGTTATGACGATTAACAAGGACACAATAACACAAACGTTCCAGCGTGGCCACGGAGACAAAACAGAAAGTAAAACGAAGGGCTGGCTGTCCGTAATGGCAGCCGGCCCTCTTCACAGATGAGGACTTCATCCTCCTGGTGGGGGCAAGGGACATCTCCCAAGACCTCTGGTCGACGGCTCGCCAGCACGTCCGCTTAAGCCAATGCCGACCCAAAGACAGTTTGGAATTCCTACAGGTAGAGATACAGTATAGAGCTCTCAGAAAATATGTGCGCGAAAGGTATAAGCTGAGTGCACTCACCAGACGTGGGACCCTCCGGGTGGGGTCCTGGGGGGTCTCTTGAATCCCGGGACGAGCCCCCAAATGTAATGCCCCCGATTTCAAATCCGAGAGAAAACCAAGGAGCCGATACCGATGCAAACGCACGAGGGTTTATTTGCAAGCTCGGGCTTGGGCCCAAGTACACCCGACACAGCGGAGCAGGGACTTGGACCCCTAGGTTAAAAGGCATAGCAGTTTTATAGGGGCCAGTGGCCAATGAGATTGTAACACACACAGAAAGTGCATAGTCATGTCAGTCCACACGCAGGTGGCCAATTGAATTACAATTTACCCTATAGTAACTGTTTGAACTAGCCTATCACTCTGGTTAGAATTGGCGCGCAAGTTTGGCGGGCAAAAGGCGGGGTTTACATTCTTTGGCGGTTAGGGGTTCCATATTCCTATATGAGCCGGTTTCCAGTAAGGGTGTGCTCAGCGGCTTGACTAGGGTGGGGGAGTGTCTTAAGCAATAAGTAGGTCATGTGGGGGTTATACATGACATGGTGGGTGTAGCACAGTCTTGCCTGCTTGTCCAGGGGTAGGGGATTTTTGTTAAATTCCTTGGGTCCCACACAATCAAGGGATGGAGGAGATGCCTAAACCAAGACAGAAAATGAAAGCACTATAAAAGAAAAATATATTTGTGTAAACAATTGATAAATGAATGACTCAATCAACTATCTTGAAGACTATCAAGATAGTCTTAAAGGAAAGATAAACAACTTGACCACATAAAAGTATTATATGTATGGCCAAAGATACCATTAATAAAGTCAATGGACAGGGGCACCTGGGTGGCTCAGTTGGTTAAGTGTACAACTCCTGGTTTTGGCTCAGGTCATGAGCTCAGAGTTTGTGAGTTTGAGCCCCAAGTTGGGCTCCACGCTGACAGCATGAAAATAAATCAATGGATAAAACTAAATCTAAAAAAATTTTGCAGTGTGATGACAGTTAAGGCCTATAATATAAAACTCCTACAAATTATAATAGAGAACCTATTTTTTATAAAAGGGCAAGGTATATGAAGTGACAAATCAATTAATTACATCTGTATCAGCTGAGGTAGAAGGCTGTATATAAGGACACCTGGTTGGCTCAGTTGGTAGAGCACATGACTCTTGAGAGTTCAAGCCCCACGCTGGGGACAGAATTTACTTAACGAAACAACTCTATACAAGACACTGAGTGAGGGGAAAAAAATGTCAGCGTAAGAAATGATGCCATTTTTGTGAAGAACTCAATGCCTTCTTCCCCTCCGTGTGTGTGTGTGTGTGTGTGTGTGTGTGTGTATGTGTGTGTGTGAGAGAGAGAGAGAGAGAGAGAGAACATGAAAAAATGGGAGAGAAGTGGAAAAAAAAAAAAAGACACTAGAGACCCCATTCTATGAATCAATTAATTTGGGGTGGGCGGAAATGTGTGTGTAAATAAAGACATACAAAACTTCTGTGTGTATGTGTATGCACATGTTTTTACAAAAGTGTACACACTATTGATTACCTCAGGAAGGTAGAATGGACAGGAGGGGAGGCTTTGCCTTTAATATATCTTTGCATTGCATTGTTTCACTTGCCATAAAAAAAATCGAATACTTTTATAATTTGAAAAACACCACCACCAAACATCCTATTTATGTTTATGTTACCTACTTATAATGGTATTTTCCCACTCATCTACCCTTCCATATCCCTCCTCATTTGCTGCTGGAAGCACCATATCATTTTGGCTACTCACCTAGCATCTGATACACCAACTGCGACAAGAACTAAGCATTCCAATACACACATTTCTAAAATACAAGCTTTTACCACTCGCACTTGGTTTTGTTTTGGTTTTTCTGCCATTTTCCACCCTTGTTTTATTTGCTGAATCTTTTTGATGGAACAGAAGTACATACACCTTGGGATTCTCTCTGCTGAGTCTTGGGAAACCCCAGGCTCAAGTTTGTGTGTGCTCTTACATTGTCCTTCTTCCAGTTTTCCATTCAAGCAACTGTTCTCGGTAGTGCCTGCACGCTGGGACTCTTATGTTTCTAGAGCAGTGCTGTCCAATAGAAGTACAATATAAGCTCCCATGCGTCATTTTAAATTTGCTGGTAGCCACATTAAAAAGGTAGAAAGAAACAGGTGAAATTCATTTTAATGCATTTTACTGAACCTAACAGACCTAAAATAGAATCTCAACGTGACATCAATATTAAAAAATATTTTATAATCTTTTTCTCAAAGTCTTCGAAACCCAGATTTTGTATTTTACACCTATAACACATCTCAATTCGGACTAGCCACATCTGAAATGTTCAGTAATCACATGTTGGCCACATGGTATCAGACAACAGGGTTCTAGAGAAGCCCATCCCCTGAGGGCCCTGCAGTTCATGACAGATTAATAGTTCCTCCTCTTTGGATGATTTCCTTTTCCAATTCATTAAGACTCTCAAGAGTGTGAATAAGGCGCAGTGACTGTTGCAAAGAACACACTTTATCATAAACTATTAATTTTGAATACCTACCGTTAGGCTGTTTCCAAAAATCAATTCCACCTTCCACAGCGAGATTTCCCACGGAAGGGACTCAGGCTGACATGAGAATATAGTACTTTATTGGTAACGCGGGTTGAAATCTCGACCCTTGCTGTTTAACTACCTGCGGGGCACTGGGCCAATTTCATTATGACTGCGTTTCTTGTCTGTAAAAGGGTGGTATTTACAGTACCTACTTCACAGGTTCCCGGGAGAATTAAAGCAGTTAATAGATAATAAAGCATTTGGAACAGTGCCAGGTACATAACAAATGTTCAATACTCGTTAGCCGCGGTTCCCGCAAACTTGTTGCAGGCCCCGAGGGAAGTCCCAAGAAAACACCAGAAACCGTGAGGAGGCTCAGTAACAGCGCGGGTGAATCCCGCCTCAGGCCACCACCGCCGCAGGGCCTAGGCGCCAAGGCCCCGAGGAAGCCAGATTCCAAAACGCGCCACTCACCTCTCCCCTCCGCCCTCGCGGCCGGCTCCTTCCGGTCGAGCCTGAGGCGCCAGGTAACTAAGGGAAACCTGAGGAGAGACTTCCTGAGGCCAGGCAACCGAGACAACTTTTCTTGACGGTGTGTGTGTGTGGGGGGGGGGGGGGTTGGGGTCTACCGGAAGCGGGAGGGACAGGATCCTCGACTCTCCAGCTGCCAGGGATACCCTCTCCTCTGGGTGAAGCAGCCCTCCAGCTCACGCCCGAGCTGCTTGGGGGAGGCGTCGGTCAGGGGAACGAGGGCGGCCCGCGGGCCGGTGGGGGCGGGGCCGGACCAAGCCCCGCCCCCTGCCCGCCGGGCTCGAGCCCTGAGCGGACGCGTCGGGCCGACGCACGGAAGCCCCAGCAGCCAATCGGGAGGCGTGGAGCGGGTTCAAATAAAGAAGGCGGGTGAAGATGGCGTCACCTCTTGGGTCTGGGAGGTGATCGACCCCGTATTCTGTGGTGAAAATGTGGCGGGTGAAAAAAATGAACCTTAGCCTGTCGCCTTCGCCCCAGTCGGTGAGCAGGAGAGCCTCAGGGGCAGAGAGAGCTGGCTCGGGGCTTCGGTGGGGGAGACGCCGGCGACGCCGAGTGTCGGGGAAAGCTGGGTCCAGCCTGGGGACCACAATGTGTGTGGAGTCTTATTGGTCCCGTAACTTCAGCGCCATTGGGGTGGAAGTCTACTCTTCCTATTGCCCCCAGGAGCTTATTAGAGAGGGAAGACCCAGCTCAGGCTTTCTCACACTCTGTTCTTTCTCAGGGAAAACCAGTTATGAGAACTCCTCTCCGAGAACTTACCCTGCAGCCTGGTGCCCTCACCAACTCTGGAAAAGGGCCCCCCGGATGCTACTCGCCGACTTCATCACTGTGCAAGCTGGGACTGCAGGTGAGATTCGACTGGGCTCTCTGCCGAGGCCGAGGGCTCAGAGGAACAGAGGGCCAAGGCTGGAACATAATTAATAACGGTAATGAAGTCTTCTACCTTAGTGACATCCATTTACAGCTATTCAGGCCAATAGAGAGGTGCCCTAGGGTGGTTAAAGGAAATCCACTGAGAACCCGGACCTCTATTTGGCTGTTAGTTTTTCTCACCTCTTCCCCCTTAAACTTTTACCAAAGTACTGAGAAATACTATCGCTTTGATTAGTGGTTTCCCCCTAAACGTGGGCTCACTCAAGCAGAGATCAGTTGGCTGCGGTAGTGAGGCAATATTCATATCCATTCCAAGAAGTAGTCAGAACTCTTCCTGGAGTCAAGTTACCCCACTGGAAGGCAGGGTACTTGGATCATATTCACTTAAACTAGCCCCTGGTAGAAGTGCCCTCACTGAGTTGTCCATGTGTCAAAAGTCTTGAGAGAAGTACCCATGTATAAACTGCTTTTCAGTTGCTGTAAAAACTTGCCAAAGAAGGAGATTGACCCCTCTATAAGGTTCCTTGAAGAAATTTCTTTTAGAACTTAACTGCCTGGGAAAATTGTTTTCCTGAAGAAATCACTTTTTCTTTCTTTCTGATAACGAGAACTATGTAGGTTACCATATTTTCCCTTTTGCTCTGGCTTCTAAAAAGCTCAGGGTCAAATTTGATCATCAGATGTAGCTACTATTACTCTTTGAAATACGAAAATCTGCTTTCTTTTTCTTTCTTGACTATGATTTTGTATTCATTAAGTTGATCTGTCCATCTATCTTCTTTTTTATGCAGTCTGAACTATTTTTGGAAGATGGGATATAAATAAAATAGGTTAGAGGAGGAAAGAAGAAAATGTAAAACAGAATCTTAAGCGGCCTGAATAACAGATGTATGAAGGTAGCAGCCTTTCTTGAAAACACTCTAACACCAAGAGAACTTTCTGGGATGAAAGGGGTCCCTGGGTGGCTCAGTCGGTTAAGCGTCCAACTCTTGATTTCCTCTCAGGTCATGATCTCTCAGTCGTGAGATCCAGCTCCGTGTTGGGCCCTGTGCTGAGCCTGGAGCCTGCTCGGGATTCTCTTTTGCCCGCATGCGCGCTCTCTCTCTCTCTCTCTCTCTCTCTGTCTTTCAAAATAAACGTACATTAAAAAAAACAAAAAAACTTTCTGGGACGATGGAAATGTTTGATAATCTGTGCTGTCCAATCTGGTGGCTATTAGTTATGTGGGTATTGAACACTGGTAGTTAATGTGACTGAGGAACTAAATTTTTAGTTTTATTTAATTTTAATTTACCATGTTAGATAGTACAGCTTAGACAAAAAGAAAAGTACCTAGTGGGAACTGATCTTCATAGAACTTGATAGAATGTAACCATAGCCATTTAATCACAGTAGCAGAATAGAATGGAATGGAATTTAGGTCTCCCTTCTGCTACCTCCTGATACGCTCAGCTACATAGACAAAAAGAGTTTTTCTCCCAACAAAATAACTATTTATTGCTTACAAAAAATTTTTTTAATCTTTATTTTAGAGAGAGAGAGAGAGAGAGACAGACAGACAGGCAGTGTGAGTAGGGGAGGGGCACAGAGAGAGGGAGACACAGAATCCGAAGCAGGCTCCAGGCTCTGAGCTGTCAGCACAGAGCCCAATGCAGGGCTCAAACTCACCAACCATGAGATCATGACCTGAGCTGAAGTCGAACGCCCAACCGACTGCACCACCCAGACACCCCACTATTTTTTGCTTTTTAAATTTTTGATTATTTAGGGGGACCTGGAGGGCTCAGTGGGTTAAGTGTCTGACTCTTGATTTTGGCTCAGGTCATGATCTCACGGTTCTTGAGATCCGGCGTTCCTGTTGGGTTCTGTTACAGCTCAGAGCCTGCTTTAGATTCTCTCTCCCTCTCTCTCTCTCTCAAAATAAACAAACATTAAAAAAAAAGAGAGATAATCCTTTCTTGTTTTTTTTTTTTTTTTTGGCGGGGGGCGGGGGGTGGGGTGCAGTACAGGGGAGGAGAGAGCAGGGGAAGGGCAGAGAAAGGAGAGAGAGAATCCCAAGCAGGCTCTATGCTGATAACCCGAGGGCAGGGCTTGAACATCAGAACTGAACCGTGAGATCCTGACCTGAGCCGAAATAAAGAGTCAGAAGCTTAACCAACTGAGCCACCCAGGTGCCCCCTTTCTTGCATCTCTTTATGTGTTATCTGTCTGTATGTGTTTATATCCACACACATCCATATATTATCATACTTTTATTTTAGAGGTAGAGTGAGCAGGGTAGAGGGGCAGAAGGAGAGAGAGAATCTTAAGCAGGTTTCCCACTCAACGCTGAGCCAACTTGGGCTTGATTTTACGAACCTGGGATCATGACCTTAGCTGAAATCAAGAGTTGAATGCTCAACCAACTGAGCTACCCAGGCGTCCCTCCTTAAGTGATATTTAAAAAGAATAAATAGGAACTTGATAAACACAGCAAAAACTGTAAGGTGCACTTTTGCATTCCTAAAAGTCTTTGGTTTGTTTAGTCTCTGGGCTATTTATTTATTTTTTTAACATTTATTTATTTTTGAGACAGAGAGAGAGAGCATGAACAGGGGAGGGTCATAGGAAGAGGGAGACATAGAATCTGAAACAGGCTCCAGGCTCTGAGCTGTCAGCACAGAGCCCGACGCGGGGCCCGAACTCACGGACCGCGAGATCGTGACCTGAGCCGAAGTCGGACGCCCAACCGACTGAGCCACCCAGGCGCCCCTAGTCTCTGGGCTATTTAATGCAGACTGATTTATGTTTTGTATATCCTATATCTTCACTTACGTCTTTTATCACAGTAGTGCTCTAACCTTACTAATATTGCTGTCTTTCTTCTCTTTGTTGGTTTTTACCTCATATCTTTTTGACATCCCTTTTATTTTCTACTTTTCCTTTAAAACACTTTGAAAGAAAAACTTCAAAATTGAAATAAAATATATGAAAGTACATAAAACATACAACTTAACAAATTTGTATAAAGTACCCATCATAGTAACCAACACCCAGTCAGTATTTAAGACATTGCCAGCATATCGGAAGCCCATTTTAGCTCAACCTTATTTTTTAAAGCTTCATCCACTGCTGTAAATGAGATTTCATGTAAGTCTGATTTTTTTTTTTTTTTTTTTTTTTTTTTTTTTTTTTTTTAAATAATGGGTCTTTATATCAAGCTTCTAAAATGGTTTTTATCATCTGGGGCTCCTGGGTGGCTCAGTCAGTTAAATGTCTGACTTTGACTCAGGTCATGATCTCGCAGTTTGTGGGTTTGAGCCCCACTTTGGGCTCTCTGCTGTCACCGTGGAGCCTACTTCGGATCCTCTGTCCCCTCCCCCCCCCCCACTCATTCTCTTTCTCCTTCTTTCTCTCTCCCTTTCTCTCAAAAATAAATAGACATTAAAAATATTAAAATAGTTTTATCTTCCTTATGGTTCAGAAATTTTATTTTTTCTTATCAATCTTGCTTGGAACTTGGTGAGCCATTTCAATATGCAAACTCTGGTCTTTACCTCAGAGAAATTTTCTTCTAATATTTGTTAATTAGTGCCTCCTATAAGTGTTCTCTTTTTTTCATGGAACTTCTTTTCCTCGTGTGTTAGGTTTAGTGGGTTTATCTTCCAGTTCTTTTAGCTTTTCCCTAAGATATACATTTCTTTGCATTTTTGTCTTTGCTTTAAAATACTCTTTCACTTGGGCATCTGGGTGGGCTCAGGCAGTTAAAGCCTACTCTTGGTTTCCGCTCAGGTCATGATCTTGTGGTTCGTGGATTCCAGCCCACATCAGGCTCTGTGCTGGCAGTGTGGAGCCTGTTTTGGACTCTCTGTCTCCCTCCCTCTCTGCTCCTCCCCTGCTTATGTATGGTCTCTCTCAAAATAGATAAATAAACTTTTAAAAATGATAAAAATAAAAAAGATATTTTTCCACTTGATTACCCAGGCCAGTAATTCGAGCCTCAACTCTGACCATCCTCTTTCAGTTCATTTAATGAGTTTTTTTTGCTTAAAAGTTCATTTTTGTTGTTGTTTAAAAGTAATTTTTATTATTTTCAGAAGGTCTTGGGGCATGTGAGTGGCTTAGTCGGTTAAGTGTCCGACTTTAGCTCAGGTCATCATCTCGTGTTTCGTGAGTTTGAGCCCTGCATTGGGCTCTGTGCTGACAGCTCAGAGCCTGGAGCCTGCCTTGGATTCTGTGTCTCCCTCTCTCTCTGCCCCTCCCCTGCTCATGCTCTGTCTCTCTCTCAAAAATAAACATAAAAAAAAAACCACATCTTTGTGTATGTGTGCTGTATTTGAATTGTCTTACCTTGTCGTCTGTTTCTTCCATCAGCTGTTTATTTTATTTTATTTTTTTGATTTTTTTTAACGTTTTTTATTTATTTTTGAGACAGAGAGAGACAGCATGAACGGGGGAGGGGCAGAGAGAGAAGGAGACAGAATCGGAAGCAGGCTCCAGGCTCGGAGCCAGCAGCCCAGAGCCCGACGCGGGGCTCAAACTCACGGACCGCGAGATCATGACCTGAGCTGAAGTCGGACGCTTAACCAACTGAGCCACCCAGGCGCCCCTCTTTAGTTAGGGTTTGGTTTAGGTTTAGGTTAGGGTTTCTTTAGTGAGCAGCCAGGCTTAGCCAATTTTTACCTAAGCAGAGGTAATGAAAACTCTTTGTGTTCAGACAGTATCCTATACCCGTAATTATATGTTGGGAACTAGAAATGACTGCCTTGGCCAACTACTTTTGTTTCTTTTGGCAGGAAGGCAACAATAATGCATCACCAGTGGATTTTGTCAATGCCAAGAGGACAGATTCCCCTTCAGAACAGTTCAGCCATCCCTCAAAGTGGCTAGAAGCTTGTCAGCATGAATCAGATGAGCGGCTTGTAGATCTGAATCCCCAAACCAACTCTACTCCCAAAACATCTGAGGAAGCAGTAGGCCCACTGGACAACAATGTGGTTAAAACCATGGTCCTCGTATCCTCTCCAGTGGGGCAACAGCAAGTTACCCTTGAGGCTCATTTAGATTCCATGACAGAGACAAACAGCTTCTCTCCAGATGAGTCTTTGAGGCCAGGAGATCTGCTAAGAGAGGGGGTGGCGGCCTGCATAGAAGACAGCTTTTCAGAAGTTGTTCCTGCTACGTCTGAGAAATGTACATTTCAGCGTCCTCCATCCCATGTCTTGGAGTGTCTGCCAAATCCCTGTTCTGGGCAACAGCCACACTGCTCCAAAGAAAGCCTCAGGGATGATAGGATTGAGGCTGTGCCTGAGGACTTAGTCCCTTCCGAAAGTAATACCTTCTTGCCTTCCTCCATGCTCTGGCTCTCCCCTTCAACTGCCTTAGCAGCAGATTTCCCTGGCACTCATGTGGACCCAGGGGAGGAAGTTGTAGAGCACAGAGCTGTAGAGGAAAGAGAACTGAGCTTTCCCACACTCCCTGAGGAGGCTGAATTAGGAGAACAAGCACTTGTCTCAAGTATGGAAGATATTCCATCCACATCCCTGACCCCAAATCCAGGAGAAATGGAATCCCAGGCTGCTCCAAGCCCAGCAGTAAAAGATGCTGGTAGGATTCTTGTCTCTGATACAGGGCCGTGGATGTCCCCACTGGCTTGGCTGGAAAAAGGTGTGAATACCTCGGTCATGCTGGAAAATCTCCGCCAGAGCTTATCCCTCCCCTCTGTGCTTCGGGACGCAGCCATTGGCACTACCCCTTACCCTACTTGCTCAG
The DNA here is from genome assembly GCF_024362965.1 of Panthera pardus. Lineage (NCBI taxonomy): Eukaryota > Metazoa > Chordata > Mammalia > Carnivora > Felidae > Panthera > Panthera pardus. The sequence continues at coordinate 58,284,939 of NW_026526876.1, forward strand.
TGGGGACTTGGTTTACTCCCCCGGCAGCGCAGGAAAAAAGTACAAACACCTCCCAGACAGGCCCAGTGGACATCAAGGATGATACTTCTGAGACAGAGCATGTCCTATGGGGGTAAGTGTCCCTGTAACTTTGTGCCTCCTGGGTTCCATTAATCTGGACCTGCCACTCCCATCCCTTTCTTCTCCTCATGTTCTTTTGCTGTAGCAGCCATCCTCCAGATCTGACTGCCTTATCTCGACATGACCTGGAAGATAACCTGCTGAACTCTCTTGTCATTCTGGAGGTTCTCTCCCGCCAGCTGCGGGACTGGAAGAGGCAGCTGACTGTCCCTCACTCAGAAGTTCAGGACAGTAGCACACAGACTGACACCTCTCCCAGTGGGGTAAGAAAGCTCTTCCCAGTGGGCCCTTTTCCTTAGAATATGTATGCTGAGGATCTGGAAAATCCCTTAAAGCTGTGGGTACTCACTTTACTCCTGGGATACATCAAGACTTTCCGAGGGAATATATGCAAGGAAAATTTTAAAGGAATCAGTTTCTAGGATTCCTAGAATTTTAAAGGAATCAGATCAGGTCTTCATCTTCCACATGTACTTTTGACCAATTTTTTTTCTTTCCTACTTCCCCATTCTCTACTGCTCTTGCCCCCTTTACTGAAGAACAGCATATTTACTACCTATCCTGAATCTTACATTGTCAAGGAATAGCAATCAAAGGACAATAGAAAATGTTTGTGTACATGCTGAGAAAGCAAATGACTGCAATGGTTGTGTAACACCATTTTTGCATGCTTTCAGCAAAATTGAAGAAAGACTTTAATTATATTTGTGGATCATTAAAAATTTTTGATGAAAGTTTACTATGAGATTTTTGGCATGGATCTCCAAAGGAGCTCGTAGATTGGGTGACACACCCTCCTCTCTTTCTCCATTCCTCCCTCCATTCCTCCCTCCATTCCTCCCATTATTTATGTGAAGAAGATTCTGGGTGCTTATATCTATAAGAAAAGAAATAGGTATAGAATTGTCACTGAGCCATGTTTTATTGTAGGAATTACAGTAATCCACAGACACATGAACTAATATGGGGAAGGAAGCTATATCCATTTCATTAACAGAGGATTCCCAATAAAGTTTTTACTGAGTAAAATGGACTTCTGCTGTTGCATCGATATTGATGAATAACAGACTTTAAGTATGTTACAGACTTACGATATATTATATTAGGATAAAAGTCTGAGAGGAGTAAACATGCAATTTTAAGGAGAAGGGCTGATAAAAAATGTCTGACTGTTTAAGAAGAGTTTGTGCCTGGGTGCCTGGGTGGCCTAATCGTTAAGCATCTGACTTCGGCTCAGGTCATGATCTCACGGTCGGTGAGTTTGAGTCCCTCATCGGGTGAGCTCGTGCCCGCTTCAGGTGAGCATGAGCCCTGCATCCGGTGATCACCAACCCCACTTTGGGTGAACACAAGCCCTGCTTCGGGTAAACAAAAACAAAACATGAGCCCTGTTTCAAGTGAGCCCTGCTATTCTCTCTCTCTCTCTTTCTCTGGGTGCTCACTTGCACCCTCTCTCTCTCTCAAAAAAAAAAAAAAGAAGAGTGTGCATTTTTTTTCAAAATATTTGTTTTAAGTGTATTTATTTATTTTGAGAGAGAGAGAGAGAACGCATATGGGAGGAGCAGAGAGAGAGAGAGAGAGAGAGAGCGCATCCCAAGCAGGCTGCACACTGTCAGCACCGCATCTGATGCAGGGCTCTAACTCATGAACCGCAACATCATGACTTGAGCTGAGATCAAGTGTCAGATGCTCAATTGACTGAGCCACCCAGGCACCTGGTTGGTGCATTTTTTTAATGGCATCAAATAGGCTTTAAATCATTATGCTAGATGTAGTATACCACTGGATATATTTAAGAGTGATCTAACAGTTTTATTTCAAATTATCGGTGTTTATAATATGGTTGAAATTATAGCCTTTGTAACAATTTAAACTTAAGCGTACTCAGTCTTTCAAAATTATTCTGAGAGATCTGAGAGAAAAATAGTTTAAAGACTACTGTTCTAGAGGATTCTGGTTGTGACAGCACAGACTGAGGAAGGAAGGGAATGGTGTCCAGGGAAGGAATGGAGAGCCTCAGTACTGGGGCCTTTGGGGTAACGGGTGGCTGCTGCTAAGAAGAGATGGTCTCCAGACGCCCAAAGACCTTGGGTTGAAAATATCCTCAAAATAAGACTTTACCTTTTGCCAGAATCCTGACCTTGTTCCCCATCCCTGAGTCGGCCTTGTACCCTCTTTCCCTGAAGCTTGCCAAATCCCTTTGGAGGCAACTGAAGCACAGCCAAAGAGGGGAAGTGACAGCACCTTCAGCCATTCCCCATCACAATGCCCTGTCCTTGCCGCTTGGGTGCCCCCTTCACGCTAATCTCATCACTTGCCTGACTGCCCACCTCTGAGCACTAGTTGTACTCATAGAATACTCCGTGCCCCACTGCACAATGCAGGAGGGAATGATGACCGCCTCGCTGGGGAAGGGAGTGGTGAACTCCTCAAGATTATCTCCTTAAATCCAGACTTCTGTAACATCGTGACTCAGCACTGCTGCTCCGGCAGTGGGTTTTGTCTCAGACGATGGCTGCCTTTCAGCAGTAATGATGGCTCCCTGCTTTTCTCAGAACTTGAAAGTCCTCTGCATAGCATACTAATTTTTATCTGTGCCAACACAGTGAATAGATAGAGAATGAGAAAATAAAAATGACTAATAAATATTTGAGAAAGTTACTGGTAATCAGAGAATTGCAAATTGAAACAATGAGATGCTATTTTTGTCTAACAAAATAGTAAATAATAAAATAGATAATGCTGGCTAGTATTGTCCTGTTGTCAGTAGGATATATAAATTGGTTCAACCTTTTTTGAAAGTAAGACCCTTAAAGCATTTCAAACTTTTTGACTCAGTAGTTCTTCCTCAGATATATCCTTTTTTATTTTTTTAAAGTAATATTGTTCTTAAAAAAATTTTTTTTAATGTTTATTTATTTTTGACAGAGAGAGAGACAGAGCATGAGCAGGGGAGGGGCAGAGACAGAGGGAGACAGAATCTGAAGCAGGTTCCAAGCTCTGCGCTGTCAGCACAGAGCCCGATGTGGGGCCCGAACCCACAGATCGCGAGATCATGATCTGAGGTGAAGTCGGACACTCAACCAACTGAGCTACCTAGGCGCCCCAATATTATTCTTTAAAAAAATTTTTTTTCAATGTTTATTTTTGAGATAGAGAAAGAATTAGTGGGGGAGGGGCAGAGAGTGAGGGAGACAGAGGATCTGAAGCAGGCTTCAAGCTGACAGCAGAGAGCCCAATGTGGGGTTCGAACTCCCAAACCATGAGATGACCTGAGCTGAAGTCGGACACTTAACCGACTAAGCCACCCAGGTGCCCCCCCTTTTTTTTTTCAATTTTTAAAAAATGTTTATTTTTGAGAGAGAAAAAACGCAAGAGTGAGCGGGGGAGAGGCAGAGAGAGAGAGAGACACACACAGAATCTGAAGCAGACTCCAGGCTCTGAGCTGTCAGCACAGAGCCCGACACAGGGCTCGAACTCATGAACTGCCTCCCTCCCCCTGCAGTCATGGTTTTTAAAGAAAGGAAATCAGAGTTCAGATAATCTCTGAGAAGTTTCAATGTGAGGTAAAATACCAGCAGAAGTTAAAAATGGGTGGTACTCTACTTTGATAGGTCCCCCTAAGCAGATGTCCCAGTTTCAGGCTATTCCAGTGAGGACAGTAAATAGAAATTCAGGGCTAAATAGGGGCGCTTGGGTGGCTCAGTCGGTTGAGCATCCGATTTTGGCTCAGGTCATGATCTCACAGTTCATGGGTTTGAGCCCTGCATCGAGTTCTGTGCTGACAGTTCAGAGCCTGGAGCCTGCTTCAGGTTGTGTGTCTCCTTCTCTCTCTGCCCTTCCCCCACTCACGCTCTGTCTCTCTCTGTCTCAAAAATAAATAAACATTAAAAAAAATTTTTTTAGGGGCGCCTGGGTGGCTCAGTAGGTTGAGCGTCCGACTTCAGCTCAGGTCATGATCTCATGCTCCGTGAATTCGAGCCCCGCGTCGGGCTCTGTGCTGACAGCTCAGAGCCTGGAGCCCGCTTCAGATTCTGTGTCTCCCCCTCTCTCTGCCCCTCCCCTGCTCATGCTCTGTCTCTCTCTGTCTCAAAAATAAAAAAATAAAAATTAAAAAAAAAAAATTTCTTTAAAGAAATTCAGGGCTAAATAACATTAGTATAATAAAATTTAATAATAAAAGCAGGACCACACATTCATTTTTATGTTATAATCTCAATTGTAGTTTTCTTAAGCATTACTGTCATTTATCATACCTAAAACACCATCAATATTAAGATATATACCAATTTCAGTGGCATTGTGTAAAAAGATAATCATCTTAAAATTCATTGAATATGGTAGTTTCTTTCTAAATCAGTCTGCAACTTTTTTTCTCTCTGACACCTGAGGGAAGTAATATATTCCACTTAGAGCAAATCCCTATAGTAAGGAAATCTCTGGAGTTATGTGGAAACCTTTTGGGGGTGGCTGCTATACTGTTGGTAAGATTCATTGCTCCAGGGGCGCCTGCCTGGATGCACAGTTAAGTGTGTGACTCTTGATCTCGGCTCAGATCATGATCTCATGGTTCCTGAGTTCGAGCCCTGCATTGGGCTATGTGCTGATGACGTGGAGCCTGCTTGGGATTCTGTCTCTCCTTCTCTCTGCCCTTTCTCCTCTTGTGTTCTCTCTCTCTCAAAATATAATCATTGCTCCAGGTGGTAAAACTAATGGTTTCTTTTTCCACTTTATTCACTCTATATTTCCAAAATTTTACAATAAATGCATGTCATCCTTATAGTTAGAAAAAAAAAATAAGGTTATTTTGAAAAGGAATTTTTATGTGCCTCGATTTTTTTTTTTTTTTTTTTTTTTTTAAACTTGGCCTCATTGAGCTGTGAGCCTTGCTCTTGCTTTTAATAGGAGAGGCTCCTGTGTCTCAGTGGGTGGGAGGGGGAATGTGGTGCTGGCTGTGTATGATGCCTATGCAAAAGGCACAACTTTGTTTCTCTGACTAGATAAGTAAGAAACCTCAGCATCTTCAGGAGAGTCAAGAGATTGGACAGGCTCTGCAGCAGGGCAGGAATGCCATGGTAAGTTTTGATTATACCATCACTGGGTCTCCTGTGAACATCAAGCATGGAAAACCCTGGGTGGTTAGCAAATGGTGATACTCAGCTATGGTAGTAAAGGGAGGTTTCCAAACCTTTGTTAAGCACATCTCCCTCCTGGGAGCTTGAAATTGGGGTCAGTGGTTTTCCTCCCCAGTGTCCCTGTTACTTCCTACTTAGTGACTTTATTTGATCTAGCCTAACCACCTTTCCCTCTACAGCAGTCATGGGTGCTGGTTTCCAAAGAGCTGATATCCTTGCTTCATCTGTCTCTGTTGCACTTAGAGGAAGATAAAACTACCGTGAGTCAGGAGGTAAGCAGCATGAATGTGAACGCAGAGGCCTCTGGTGAGACTGAAAGCCAAAAAAAGGAACTAGACACCATGTCTGAGTCTTGTCTTGTAGTCTCGGCGTGCAGAAACCTTGGTCTCCTGCTGTTTTGATGTGTTGAAGAAATTGAAGGCAAGGCTCCAGAGCCTCAAAGCAGAAAAGGAGGAGGCGAAACACAAAGAGGAAATGGCCGTCAGAGGCAAGGATGCGGTAAGGTGTCAGGCTTTTGTTCTTGGATGTGGGAGGTGTCTTCCCCAGGGTTCCTGCAGGAACATAAATTTCGCTTGCGACACAGGTGGGTGGCCTAAGAACTGCCAGCTCTGAGGAGTAATGAACTAAACTAAACTAAATAATGGTGGAGAGTTATGGCTTTTTGTGCTTTTTCACTCCTCTGCCCACCATGTCCTCGCAACCTCTCCCCTTAATAGGCAGAGATTGTGCTAGAGGCTTTCTGTGCACGTGCCAGCCAGCGCATCAGCCAGCTGGAACAGGACATGGCTTCCTTGGGGGAATTCAGAGGCCTTTTGAAGGACACCCAGACCCAGCTGGTAATTTGAAGGCATTTTCTTTCCTGGGGTCCATACTGACATACTGGGAGGATGGCCATATTTCCCCACTTTGTTCTTTCCAGAGGAAAGGATCTCCATAGTCAATCCTTCTTGTGTAGGTAGGGCTTCATACTGAGCAAGAAGAGTTGGGTCAGCAGACAGCGAGTCTTACATCAAACTTACAACAGGACTGGATATCCATGCAGTTGGATGTGAGTATTTGGGGCCATCATATCACTCCTTTATGCACAGTCAGCCCTGTTGGGAGCCTTGCCTCAAACGTGCTTCCCTGACCTGCTTGCTTCCCCCGGTAGTATAAAACATGGACAGCTTTGCTGAGCCGGTCTCGAAAACTCACAGAGAAACTCACAGCCAAGAGCCGGCAGACCCTGCAGGAACGTGATGCTGCAGTTGAGGAAAAACAGCAGGTACAAACCATGAGTGGGGGACTACTTAGGCCTAAGGCCTAGTTTCCTCCTTCTCTTCAGAAGGACTTTCTAATGAGTGGTATCGTTAGCCTCTTACACTGGACCTGTCTTTTTTTTTCACTCTGGGTTTGGAAACCAGCCAGGTCCCTTCACTATAGATGGCCTTGGGCCCAGTTGTTTCCTTTGCTCTTTAGCACCTTCTTTAGCAACTTTTCTCCTCTTTCTACTTTTTCCTGAGGACCAGCCTGTTTCTGCAGTGTTGCTGCCCAGGAACAAGGTGCTTTGCTGTCCTGTCCAGAAAGAGAAGCTGGGCTGAGTCCTAGGATTCCTGATTCAGGAAAACCTGTGGGAGAAAAACGATCTTTTCTTCCTAGGTTTCCAGGGAGCTGGAACAAGTCTCTACCCATTTAGAGGAGTGCAAAGGCCAAATAGAACAACTGGAATTGGAAAACAGTCGCCTAGCAACAGGTAGGGGTGTGTGTGTGTCTGTGTGTGTCTGTGTGTGTCTGTGTGTGTCTGCACGCGCACATGTGAAAGCAGTTGTGCCCTGCTGAAGCTTGGGGTGTGACAGTAGAGCCAGGGGGTGCTCTAGAGCACTTGTTTTGGAGCAGAAGTATGGGGAGGTTTTGGCCTAATGACTACATAGTGTCAATTAGGATACTTTTGGTTTAGATCTTCGGGCTCAGCTGCAGATTCTGGCCAGTGTGGAGAGTCAGCTAAAAGAGCTACAGAGTCAGCATGCCCATTGTACCCAGGACCTGGCCGTGAAGGATGAGTTGGTCTGCAAGCTTACCCAGAGCAATGAGGAGCAGGCTACTCAGTGAGTTCTGATCAGGCTATTGTGGCAGTAGGCGCCCAGGATATAGGACTGAAGGGGTCTAATATAAGGTCTCTGGCAGATGGCAAAAGGAAGAGGTGGCACTAAAACACATGCAGGCAGAGCTGCAGCAACAACAAGCTGTCCTGACCAAGGAGGTGCAGGACCTGAAGGAGACGCTGGAGGTAAGAAATGTGGCTTGGGGCAGGGGAACTGGTAGGAGTGTGACTTTCACCTAATGGTATTGAGGTGAGGTTTGAGACCGTGGACCGGAAAAAGCCTCTGTTCCCAGGGCTCTAAAATTTCCCACTTAGTCTCATTTTCTCCCCTCCCTCTCTTGCTCCTTGCCTGCCTTCCTTTTCCTGTGTCCCCAGTTTGCAGACCAAGAGAATCAGGTTGCTCACCTAGAGCTGGGCCAGGTCGAGTGTCAGTTGAAAACCACACTGGAAGTGCTCCGGGAGCGCAGCCTGCAGTGTGAGGGCCTCAAGGACACTGTAGAGAACCTGAAGTAAGATTTCTACCTTTTGGTGCTTCCCCTGCTAAGTGTTTATGTTTCCCGGGAACGTTTCTGGAAGCTAAAGTCTCCAAGAAGGAAGAGAGTGTCTTGTTTCCCTTTTTGAATGCAGCTCTGTATGGGGATTTGGGAGAGGTGTTCGGAGAAGGTTGCTTGGTCTTTGGCTGTTTTCTCTGTTCCTTCCTTATTTTAGGGCTAAACTGGCTAGTACCATAGCAGAGAACCAGGAACAAGACCTGGAGAAGACACGTCAGTATTCCCAAGAGCTAGGGGTGCTGACTGAGCGACTCCAGAGACTGACTCTCTTCCTACAGGCAAAACTAAAGGTAGGATCCAGGGGTTCCTTCTGTTCCCTTCCAATGATATCTTCAAACAAAGACAGTTTTATTTCTTCCTTCCCAATCTGTATATCTTTTATTTCCTTTTCTTGTCTTACTGCGTTAGCTAGAACTTCCACTATGATGTCGAAAAAGAGGGGTAGAAGGGGACATCCCTGCTTTGTACCTGATCTTAGAGGGAAAGCTTGGAGTTTCTCTTCATCAAGTATGATGTTAGCTATAGGCTTTTGTTTAATTAAAAAAAAATTTTTTTACATTTATTTTTGAGAGACAGAGCACAAGTGGGGGAGGGGCAGAGAGAGAATGAGACACAGAATCCGAAGCAGGCTCCAGCACAGAGCCCGATGTGGGGCTCAAACTCACAAATTGTGAGATCGTGACCTGAGCGAAAGTCAGATGATGCTTAACCGACCGAGCCACCCAGGCGCCCCTAGCTATAGGCTTTTGTAGATATTCTTTATCAGGTTGAGGACGTTCCCCTCTATTCCTAGTTTACTGAGAGTTTTTCCAGTTGTATCTTTATTATATAGAATGGTCTTCCTAAAATGCTACTCTTGTTTCGTCTCTGACCTGCACTGACTTTCAGTTGCCTACAAGACTTCTTCGTCCTGTCACTTAAACTTTTCTTCATCTGTCTCCTGCCTCTCTGTTATGAACTCTTTACTCCAACTAGACTGCCTGTATACTACACACAGGTCCCATTTCTATTCACACCCAGGCTTGGGCTGTTACTGCGTCCATTTTCCTCTGTCTTCAAACTGGAAATACCTTTTCCTTTCCTTATTTTCCTATTTCACCTTCTTTGAAATGTTCCACAATCACATGGACTCAGTAATCTCCTATTGTATTCGTCATGAACTTGCTCTCCCTTTTGCACTTGCCTTAGTTTCCCTTGGATATCTGGTCTCTTCAACTAGACTATATTTAAAGAAAGCAGAAATTTAGCCTTGCTTCTTTGACTTTCCCACAGTGCACACTAAACAATAAACTGTTGATATCTTTCCGAATAGAGACCTAGGGGCTCCTGGGGGGCTCAGCTGGTTAAGTGGCCAACTCTTGGTTTTGGCTCAGGTCATGATCTCAGGGTTCATGGGATCAAGCCTTGCATTGGGCTCTGAGCTGATAGCATGGAGCCTGCTTGGGATTCTCTTTCATTCTCTCTCTGCCCTTCCCCCGCTTCTCTCTCTCTCTCTCTTTCAAAATAAATAAATAAAGTTAAAAAAAAAAAAGAATAGAGAGTTAATTAGCTTATTCAATAGTAAAAGATACACCCACGGTCCTAAAACCTGGAAGTGCTTATGATTTGACCCCAGTGTGTGCTGAGCACAGGAAATGCAAAGAATCCACAGTCTTACAGGGAAGACAGATAGGTGTAAACTTGACATCTTGACTTGTGATCATGATAGATGTCTGCATGGATGACCACTGTGGGAGTACAGAAAAAACATCAGTTCTACCTTTGACAGTTAATATGTCTTCTCAAAGCAGGTAACAATTGGGCAGTCTTCAGGTTTGGAAGTTTGAAGGCCAAGGTGGGTGGGGGATTATGTAGGAAGACCTACCAGGTAGAGGGGAACAGTCTGTTAAAGTCAGATACTGTGTGTACTTTTTTTGTAGTATCTACCTTGTAACATGACCTGGGTGAGGTGCTGGGACTACAAGTGAACAAGGCAGGGCCCTGCTCATATGGAATTTGGCAAGTTTGGGGACTGGGAAGTAGTTCTTCATAAATAGAGTATAAGAGCTACATGGGGCAAGAATGACAAGGAGGGGCACCTGGGTGGCTCAGTCGGTTCAGTGTCCGACTCTTAATTTGGCTCAGGTCATGATCTCACAGTTCATGGGATCAAGCCCCGCATGCCCTCTCCCTCTCTCTCTCAAAATAAACTTAAAAAAAAAAAAAAGAATGACATGGAGACAAGGCTAGGACAGTAGGCCAGAGGCCTGAAGGCTTGAACTAATGGCAATTATAAAAGGTAGAGGAGAGGATGGACTGGATGAATTCAATACCTATTAGGGAAATAGAAATAATAGACCAATTTGGTGTAGGAGTAAGTTGCAAGAGTGAATGATTATCTCTAGATTGCTGGAAAGATGATGATACTTTCTAGAACTGAGGGTGGCAAACTTTTCCTCTAAAGTACAATATAATCTTTTTGGCTTTGTGAGCCATGTTGTCTCTGTCTTAACTACTCAACTCTGCCTTTGTAGCTCAAGAGCAGCCATAGACAGTATGTATATAAATGGGATGGTTGTATTTCAATAAAACTTTATTTACCAAAACCGGTGGCAGGCCAGATTTGAACTGCAGGCTTAATTTGCTGCCACCTCCAGCCCCCCCTCTCAGATCGTAAATACAGGAGGAGGACCAATTTTTGGTGGGATGGGACAGGGAAAATGGTGAGCTCAGCTTTATACATCTGAATGTCAGATTAACTATGGAGCATTCTGGTAGATTTTCACAGGGATTTGAGCCTTTGGGTCTGGAGATTGGGAAAATAATACAGTTGAGAGAGACAGATTGGAAGGTTATCCACATAGAAGTGGAGGTTGTGGAGTTCCCAAGGTGAGGCCACATGAGGAATGGATTAGAGTAGAAAGAAGGCCAAGGATGAACCAAAAGGACTCCCAAGAGTTTAAGGAAGGACCTATGGGTAGGTGAAATAGGAAGGTATGAGGCCTACCTGTGAAGGAGAGAGAGTCCTGTCCCAGAAGCTGAGGAAAGGACGTTTCTAAAGGAAGAACATGGTCATCGATTATCACATAGGTCAGGTAAAACAGCTGAAAAGTGTCCATTGCACTTGAAAGTAAGGATGCTGTTGGTGAACCAAACAAGAATTTTGGTAGAATGGTGGGGCAGAAAAGGCTGAGTGTAGTGGGCTAAGGAGTCAGTAGATAGTGGCAATTTTAGGCAGGAAATGTAGGGTTTTTTGGGGTTTAAAAAAATTTTTTTTCAATGTTTATTTTTGAGAGAGAGAGAGACAGAGACAGAGCATGAGCAGGGGAGGGGCAGAGAGAGAGAGGGAGACACAGAATCTGAAGCAGGCTCCAGGCTCTGAGCTGTCATCACAGAGCCTGATGTGGGGCTCGAACCCATGAACCGTGAGATCATGACCTGAGCTGAAGTCAGACGCTTAACTGACTGAGCCACCCAGGTACCCCAGGAAATGCAGGGGTTTTTTTTATTTTGTTTGTTTTTCTTTTTCTTTTTTCTTAATAGAAGGGAAAGAGAAAGGGCAATTTTAAGATGGGATTTAAGGTAAGAAGAAGGTTTCTGTTTTTAGTTGTTATTGTTTTAGTGAGAGAAGTTGTTCAGGGAAAGTTGCTGAGGAGTTGAAGATAGAGAAAAAAAGGAGGAGATAGAATAACATTCCAAAGGAGACGGCTGGTGAGTACCTGGAAGTTTAGGAAATCATGAACCCCGAAGAGCAGGTGATAATTTTTCTCCTTTATCTTTAGGCTGAAGCAGAGACCCTCCCAGTAAGCACAGCCTGTGCTCCTACCCAGGAATACCCTCCACCTGCTGACAGTGCCTTCTTGGGAAACATCTTGACAGCAGTGGCAGATGAAGGTTAAAGGCCCTGGAATTTAAGGGTGGGAAAGTTGTGACCTTGCCCCTGATATCTTCAGCTGTTGAAGATACCCACCAACAGACTTCTGTCTCCCTGGCTTCTATTATGGCAGACCCTTGACTGGGTCACCAGTCAAGAGGAGCCTTCTACCTTGGTTGGTTTTTGTTTTAGAGCCAGAAGCAGCTCCTGTGCCCGTGCTTGGAAGTGACAAGAGTGCTTTCACCAGAGTAGCTTCAATGGTTTCCCTTCAGCCTACAGGTTAGGATGGGCTCCAGGGATCCTGCCTCATTTCTAGATCTGGTACTAATGATAAAGACTAAAGCAGTGAGAGGTGCTTTGCTCTAAAAACCTCAATTTTACATGGGCTCATTTTGTTTCTGCCTTTTGGGATCTGCAGTGTTCCGGACATTCAAATCCTATGGGTGGGGAACATGGATAAGAGTTGTGGCAATGATGGCTACACACACTTCTTCCTTCCAGAGCCAAAGGGCTCTATCTCCAGCTAGGACTTGCTCTTTCAGAGACCCCAGGCATGGAGAAGAGCCTGGCAAAAATGGGTACAATGACTCTGGAGCTGCAAAGCCTGTGTTCTCTGCTGCAAGAGTCTAAAGAAGAAGCCATCAGGACTCTGCAGCGAAGGATGTGAGTGGAGGGTAGTCTTGATTAGAGAGGACAGGTCAAGTGAGATAGGTCAAGGGCCCAGCCAGTGCCTGAGAAGACAGAAATAATGCTGAATTCTTCCCTCCCCTAGTTGTGATCTGCAGGCTAGGCTACAGGCCCAGGAAGAACAACATCAGGAAGCCCAGAAGGCAAAGGAAACAGATATAGAGAAGCTGAACCAGGCTCTGTGTTTGCGCTACAAGGTGAAGGAGGGGCCTGAAAGTGGGGCGATCAAGAACTGGGGCAGCTCTACTGGCCCACTGGGAGCCATGGTCTCTCTAGGAATCTGGGTGGTGGGGATTTTCCAACCATTGCCCTAGTTTTGCCCTTCCTGGGGTCAGACATTTCACATGTTTGGGAATTAGCTATGGGCTGACCCATCTTCCAGGCTGACCTAGAAGTCAGGAACTCTGGCGGAACTCTCTCAACACTGAAATGTGCCTGTTTAACATAGCCCTGGAGGAAGAACTGGGGTGTTATCAATTGGTATTACTGGAGTTAAACATGGGTCCTATCTCCTGGCAAGGGCTGCAAAGAAGCCAGCTCTTCCAGTACTTCTTACCTCCCTTTCCCTCACAGAATGAAAAGGAGCTCCAGGAAGTGATAAAACAGCAGAACGAGAAGATCCTAGAGCAGATAGACAAGAGTGGCGAGCTCATAGTACGTTCAGGATGATGCCTGGCCATCTGCCTTCTGTGTCATTGATAGCTAGAATCTCAAATATGGGAACTGGATCCCCTGGTCTACCCTTGTCCACTACATGGGATAAAAAGGATAGAGAGGCCCTTTGAGGGCACTGGGTACCTCTCCATTCTCATCCCCAGAGCCTTAGAGAGGAGGTCACCCAGCTCACCCGCTCACTTCGGCGTGCGGAGACAGAGACTAAGGTGCTACAAGAGACCCTAGCAGGTCAGCTGAATCCCGACTGTCAGCCTATGGCCACTAACTGGATCCAGGAGAAAGTGTGGCTCTCCCAAGAGGTGAGAGGTGACTCAGAGTTAACAAAGGAGCTGGGCACCTGGAGGGAACCCTAGGCTGTGCCTCTGCTGATCTGGACATATCTACAGGTGGACAAGCTAAGGGTGATGTTCCTGGAGATGAAAAATGAGAAGGCAAAACTCATGGTCAAGTTCCAGAGCCATGTAAGAATTCCCTTGTCATTCCAGGGCCATTTCCCACTACTACTAGCAAGTGGTCTGCCATATTTTCCTTGCCCCACAAGCTATGCTGTTCTTCTGAGTATAGGACTTAATGCAACCTACTTGCTTTCTAGAGAAACATCCTGGAGGAGAATCTTCGGCGTTCTGACAAGGAATTAAAGAAACTAGATGACATCGTTCAGCATATTTATGAGGTAAAGGAGGGAAGGAGTTGATGCAGCTAAGTCTCCTGGCACAGGGCTTGGCCCCAGGAAGTGCTGATGAGCATTGCTCTGGTTTTCAGCCAGTGCTGAGCACTGGGCCTGACTCACTGTTGCAGGCTTCCCTGTGGCTTCTGCTTTCTCCCCTCTAACTCAGTTGGTGCTCCCTGGGGCTGAAAGCCTTGGACTTGTGACCTTGAGCTGCCTTTTCTGTTTCTTTTTGCAGACTCTGCTATCCATCCCAGAGGTTGTGAGGGGTTGCAAGGAGCTACAGGGATTGCTGGAATTTCTGAGCTAAGAAACTGAAAGCTCGAATCTGTTTCACCCCTTTTTACCTACTATACTCCCTTACCCCAACATCAGGACCAACCGGCATAGAGCTAGCTATGTTTAATGCTATTTAAATAAAGTATATTTAATGTATTTCTTCAGGTTAACTGAATCTTATTTTTGGGGCATGGGAGGTGGATGAGGTCAAAGAAGCTTCTTGGCCTACTTTCCCTAGGCACCCTTCACATAACCCTCTGGCTGCATCCAGAGCCAAAGTTGGCTGCCCCTCCTCCCTTCTCTTGCTTCCTCAATATTCTAGGCACTGGACTGCTTGTTCCCTGGCTCTTAGCCTGGGGGCGGTACAGAAGAGGATTCATTCTCCTACCTTCTCCATCCCCCTCTAGGCTAGGTCTTGGTAAATAAGGGCACGAGAACAGAGAAACTCAGTTCCTACTCCCTGCGCTGGACTGCCACCCTTTGTTGGTGCCACCTTACCTCACCAGTTGTGACTGGTTAGGCGACTCTCCTTCACCAGACCAGGCTCAATCCCCAACATCCAGCACAGTGCCGGGCACACGGTGAAGGCGATTGTGGCAGAAATGAGGGCAAGGCCGTTTCTTGCCCCTGGGGCCCTATTGGCAGGGCTCCATGAGGTAGGAGGGGACAACAGCCTCCGAGAACCTGGCCGTGTAGTCACTCCACCTCGTCGCCCCGCCTCTGTGGGCGTGGCCCTGCTAGGACACCAGTCTGGGGGAGGGGGCGTGGCTACGGCGGGGAGGTGCCCGCCCCTCGGGGGTGTCACGTAGCTCTGCGGCATCCGCAGCCTCATTTATCGGAGCCTGAGCTGGGAGCCACAGCTGTCGCCGACCTTAATCCGTGCTGTTCCTGTGGCTGCCGCTGCTAACTCGCTGCGGACAGGTGAGGCTGGAGCGAGGCCGGAGCTGCTCAGCATCTCCGCTTCCTCTCTATGACTCTAACTTCTGTCCCCCTTGGCCTGCTCCCAAGGGTGACTGGATGTGCCTTCTCAGCTCTCTCCTTACATCCTGTCTCCTTTCTGTCCACCCCAAACCCTGTGGTTCGGCCTCATCCACAGCACCCCTTCCTCTCAGCCCTCAGGCCCCGACTTCAGTCTTCCTCTGCCTACTGGATTTTTTCCTTGGGGTCAGCCTCTCCCGCCCAGCCCATTTTCATCTCAGCCTGCTCCCTTTCCTGGGCTAAGTCCTTGTCCCGTTGTCTTGCCTTCTCTGTCCCCTGGTTTAGTTAGCCTGCCTCCCTATCCGCTCCCCACAGGTCTCCCCCCTGCTCCTGCATCTCTTCCTCCCTTCCTCAGGCCCTCTACTCACTCCTTTCAACTCTGATCCTCTGCTCCCATTCGGTTGCAATGACCGACAGCTTTGAGCTATGGAAAAGAAGCGGTAACAGAAGCCTATGGCAATTTTTTGTGCCACTCCTGCTCCCCACTTGTCCCCCACTTTTCCCCCGTGAAGGTGCAGGAAGAGGGGTGATAGGTACTTTTGCCTCATTCTGAAGCCTGGGAAGTAAGTGCACTTTTCCCTAGGGGCCCTGCTGAGGCTGACAAATGGCAATTGGAAAGGCCAGGGCTCATGCCCTACCTCACAGGGCCAAATTCAGTAAAAGGAGGACTGGATCTTCGTTTGGGCAGTAGTTTCACAAGAAGACCTGTAGCTTCAGGGCCGCTCACGTCCCCACCCCCACCCTGCATCTTTCCCCAGGGCTGGGAAGGGTGCCCACCAGTGACAAAAGGAGATGTGGGAACTGGGGCCCTAAGCCTGCTAGCTGTCAGAGGGATTGGTGCCACTGTGTTGCCCAGGACCTATGCCAAGGACGACTGCCTTGTTCCTAGCTCCATGCTGGTTGGGAGGTGGGGGGAGGCCATTTGGCCCATATGGCCAAGAGAGGAAGCAGAGGAGGTAGTAGGTCGGGTCCAGCTTTTATATCTTGCCTCAATTCCGCAGAGCTGTCACCATGCCCCACTCGTACCCAGCCCTTTCTGCTGAGCAGAAAAAGGAGTTGTCTGACATCGCCCTTCGGATTGTGGCCCCAGGCAAAGGCATTCTGGCCGCGGATGAGTCTGTAGGTAGGTGAGGGCCTGTGGCTAGGTGGGGTAGAGGTGGCCAGAGAGCCCTGGGGATGAGCTTGCTTACCCTTCTTTTGTTTGCCCCCAGGAAGCATGGCCAAGCGGCTGAGCCAAATTGGAGTGGAGAACACAGAGGAAAACCGCCGATTGTACCGCCAGGTCCTGTTCAGTGCTGATGACCGTGTGAAGAAGTGCATCGGAGGGGTGATCTTCTTCCATGAGACACTCTACCAGAAAGATGACAGTGGTGTTCCCTTCGTTCGTACCATCCAGGATAAGGGCATTGTCGTGGGCATCAAGGTGCAGCCACTGGCCCTCAATGGGGGCTGAACACGGAAATAGGTGTGTGTGAGAGAGGTGACAAGGGGAATCCTGCCTGGGTTCAGCCTTCTGCCTGTGTTTCCCCTACAGGTTGACAAGGGTGTAGTTCCTCTAGCGGGGACCGATGGAGAAACCACCACTCAAGGTACAGGATGGGTGGGCTTCAGGACCACAGGGTTGTTGGATGGTTGATGCTGGCACAGAGGGGCAGAGTGATGAGGCTGGCACTATGCCTGCAGGGCTGGATGGGCTCTCGGAACGCTGTGCCCAATACAAGAAGGATGGTGCCGACTTTGCCAAGTGGCGTTGCGTGCTGAAAATCAGTGAGCGCACACCCTCAGCACTTGCCATTCTGGAGAATGCCAACGTGCTGGCCCGCTATGCCAGCATCTGCCAGCAGGTGTGTGTATGTGTGAGGGGGGGTCAGATGGGTGCCCTGTGCCTAGTGGGGAGAGGGTTACCAGGGCTTTCTCCCCTCCTACCTACTGCCCCTCCCAAGTTATTCTGCTCTTACCTGCAGAATGGAATTGTGCCTATTGTGGAACCTGAGATCCTGCCTGATGGAGACCATGACCTCAAACGCTGTCAGTATGTTACGGAGAAGGTGAGTCCACACCTGGCTACAGACACTGCAAGGA
Organism: Panthera pardus; assembly: GCF_024362965.1. NCBI lineage: Eukaryota > Metazoa > Chordata > Mammalia > Carnivora > Felidae > Panthera > Panthera pardus. Next base: position 58,302,046 of record NW_026526876.1, read on the forward strand.
CAGTCTGACAGGGGAGCCTGTTCCCCATAGTCCTTGGCTTAGATGCAAGCACTTTCCCCAAGCATTCTTTTACTTCATCCAAGAACACACCTGTGAATTTGAGCCTGTACTGACCCTCCCAGTCATGGCTCACCTTCCCCTAAACAGGGAGGGTTAACCTTAGTAAACCTCTGATTCCCCAGGTCTTGGCTGCCGTGTACAAGGCCCTGAGTGACCATCACGTGTACCTTGAAGGGACCCTGCTTAAGCCCAATATGGTGACCCCTGGCCACGCCTGTCCCATTAAATACAGCCCAGAGGAGATCGCCATGGCAACTGTCACTGCCCTGCGTCGCACTGTGCCCCCGGCTGTCCCAGGTACCACCGTGCTTCCTAACCCGTTCCTATCCCTAAGACCCATCCTCAGGTTCTTGTGGTCTTCATGGGTCCTGTACCCTGGAAAACTTGAGAGTTGACCACTTTGTCTTCTCTACTCTACCCTAGGAGTGACCTTCCTGTCTGGGGGTCAGAGTGAAGAGGAAGCATCACTCAACCTCAATGCTATCAACCGCTGCCCCCTTCCTCGGCCCTGGGCCCTCACCTTCTCCTACGGGCGTGCCCTGCAGGCCTCTGCCCTCAATGCCTGGAGAGGGCAACAAGACAATGCTGGGGCTGCCACTGAGGAGTTCATCAAGCGGGCCGAGGTTGGGAGCTAGAGGTGGTGATTGGGGGAGAGGGGTATAGCTAGGCAGGGGGCACTCAGAGGTTACAGCCTGGGCAGGGTTTGGCCCCTGTGGGCTGGGTCAGCCTGTTTACTCCCCCCGAACCCCCCTCCCGCCTGCTCTTTTGCAGGTGAATGGGCTTGCGGCCCAGGGCAAGTATGAAGGCAGTGGAGAAGATGGCGGAGCAGCGGCACAGTCCCTCTACATTGCCAACCATGCCTACTGAGTACGCATCCCATGTCACAGCCCTTGGCTTGGCCACCTGCACCCAGTTTCACCTATAGTAATGGCTAGCGCCAAACAGTCATGCAGAGCAGACATGCCTGCATCCAGCACAGAGTCATCTTCCTTTTTTGTCCTCCCCTCCCCTCTCCCATTGCTGCCACCTGGGACCATTAGATGGATGGGGTGCCCCTCATGACTGAGGGCAGAAGAAGTTGCTAGAAGCCAGAGCAGGATGCTTCGGTTTCCCCCTGCCTCTGCTAGCCCCCACAATTTCCCCATGATGTGGTAGTTTCTCCTTGGGCTTTCCTTGCCTGTCTTCTCTCCTGGGATCAGAGGATAGGACACCAGACATGACTCACACCTTGGGTACATACCATATAGCAAATAAATGGTAGCAAAACATGCTACTTTGTCTGTCTGTTTTACACATCAGATGCCTCAGACGCCCACTTCTCAGTTTCTGATTTCGGCTGACTGCCTGGGCCCTCTGACTGTGGAGGACAGAGTAGGTTTTGAGTTTTACTGGGCTGGAAGTGTTGAGGGGAGGGGCACACCCAGTCACCATTCCCAGCTCAAGCTCTTGTGGGTTAATGTCCAAAGTTGGAAGGCTGCTGCAGGTCTTTCAGGACCGCCACATCAGAGGCACTAGGCTGCGTCTGAAGGATGGAGTAAGGCGAGACTTGTGCAATTCCTGAAGGCAGCTTTTGCGAATGGCCCAAAACTGGGATAAGGGGGATGGCAGTCGCTCACTTCTGTGTGCTGAACCCTGCTGGGGCTTGACACATTCTGCTGGGGTGGGGGTGGCACTGCAGGAGGAACACCTGGGCTCCTGCCCAGCAAGGAAAAGCCCCAAGGCTCAGGACTGCCAGACGGAGCAGGGTACCTAGGAGGTTGCCAAGGGCTATTGCCCATTCCCGTTTGGGGGAGATGAGGGCACAGAGAAGGCCAATTTGAGGGTCTGGGCAAGGGAAGCCCTGGTGAGGTTTCATGCTAAACTTTGACCACTTGGCTGGGGTGTGGGGGGTACATACATCGAACACCTGGGGCCGTCTGAAGGGATGAAAAGTTGAAAGAACTTGCTAGGCATGTTCTGTGTGAACTGGGCAGCCCATGCTCTGTGTAAAGTGTGCAATCAATGCTCCACCCACCAAATTATTGCAATATGGGAATGTAGGTCCAGTGTGACCTGACCTCATATTAACAAAAATAGCTAACACTTATATAGCACTTGCTATGTGCTCCCACCATGCCCTATTCTAATCACTTTACATTTACTAACTCATTTACTACAACACTGTATGAAGTAGATACTATTACCATCCCTATTTTAATATGAGGAAACAGGCACAGAGAGGTTAGTTAATTAACTTCTCAAGATCACTCAGGTGAGGTGATAAAGTCAGGATTTAAACCCACGTGATCAGGATCCAGAGTCTGTGCTCATGAATTTTCAAGAATTTTAAGTGAAGTATTCAGACTTTTACAACTTGGAAATGAATTCAAATGAATAAAAAAAAAAAAAAAAAAAAAAAAGGCTGAATGAGCCAAATATGCTAAAAAGGTACAACCAGCTTGCTGTCTCCGTATCTGAAGCTTAAGGAGAAAGAGTGCTCAGAAGAGGAGCTCTCTGAAACGGACGATAAACAGTTATCCTGATAGGTGATATTTGGGTGCTTTCCGTGCCAGGTTCTTTACATGAATGACCTAATTTTATTTTTTAAGTAATCTCTACACCCAATGTGGGGCTCAAACTCAGGACCCAAGATCAAGACTCACCTGCTCTACCGACTGGGCCAGCCAAGCGCCCCTGAATGACCTCATTTTAGTAAATATCTCCATTATCCAGATGAGAAAACTGAGACTTAGAGCTGCCTGTGGTCGCTCAACTAGTATTTAACGCCTGCAGAATTTGCTCTCTTAATCCCTGGGGCTAGGAGTGTGTTCCACAAGGAAACGGGGTACTAACGAAGAATCTTCCGGCAACACAGAAACCTGCACAGCCACTCCACTGGCCTTGGTGCTTGGGTAAATTCCTTTCAAACTCGCGGCCAGGCTCCTTGCGGACCCCGCCCACCCTCTACCTCTTTCTCTCGCCTGCCCTCCCTGAGTACCGCTTGCGATTGGCTGCGACCTCTGCCGTGGTCCCGCCCCCTCCTTGCAGGTTTCCGATTGGGGGAGGCTTTGCGTAGCTCCGCCCCTCGGCGGCTAGAGCAACTGGATGGAAGCATGGCGGCTCCCGGGGCCGCAGCTACAGACCTAGGTGCAGTGGCATTCGGGTGGGAACTGAGACTCGTAGATTGCGAGCGAGGAATGCGGGCTTGGGGATTGTGGTGTGCCAGTGGTCCCGCGGACTGGGGGGTCGGGGGTCGTTTCAGACAAGATCCTTTCAGACGGGCGCGGGCCCCTGGCACAGGGATCCCTATGAAGGCGGGCGGAGAGCTTCTGAGTGAGGGTTGCTGGGGCTCGTCCGCGTCAGGTGTGGGGAGGGCAACCAAGCCCACTTCCAGCGCCTCAAGTCGGTACCTCCGTGCCCCTAGAGGTGGTCCGAGGCAAGCGGGCCGCTCTCTTCTTCGCTGCCGTGGCCATCGTGCTGGGGTTGCCGCTCTGGTGGAAGACTACGGAGACCTACCGGGCCCCATTGCCTTACTCTGAGATCAGTGGGCTGAATGCCCTGCAGGTGAGACCTCTGTGGGAGAAGGCCTGGGGACAGCCCACTGGCAAGGTGGAGACTCAGCCGATGGCCCTGATGCTCCTTCCTCTAGCTGCGGCTCATGGTGCCCGTCACTGTCGTATTTACCCGAGAGTCAGTGCCGTCGGACGACCAGGAGAAGCTGCCCTTCACTGTTGTGCATGAGAGAGAGATCCCTCTGAAATGTGAGTTCTTGGGGAGTCAAGCCTGCCTTTCTGGTCTGAGCTCAGTCCAGAGATGGGTTAGGTTGGAGGAGCGTGGGTGTCCCTTAAATGTAGTTAAAAATTTCTTAAAAGCCCTTTCTGAATGAACAGTTCTGAATGAACAGTGTGGTTGGTTAGAAGAAAGGCAACTTTAAATAAAATTATTCACCGTTAGGGCAGCAATTTCATTCATGACAGTTGTGCTACCTGATGAGAAGCAGTTGATGCTCATTAGAAGATAGGAGAGGAGGTGGGATGTAGTAGAAAGAAGGTAGGGTTTGGAATCAAGTTGGAGTTGTATACAGCTCTTACTCAATTTGACATGGAACACTTTGTTGAGTGTTAGTAGGCACTTTTTGGTACCAGGAATTTTGGGATAAATAAAGAATTGATAATGGTTTTGAGAAATTCATAGTCATGTGGGGGGGGGGAACTTAGATAAAGAAATCATAGGGGATTATGTAAGAAACAGAGATCGTATTTAAAAAAGAGCCTTTAACAGCCTGGGAGGAAAAAAAGGCAGAGAAGGTTTTGAGGATGTCATTTTTAAGTCAGATTTTTAAAGGATGTGAAGGAATTCAGGGTAAATGGGGAAGGGAGGAAGGGAACAGCTTGAGCCAGATACAGCAATGGCTAAATTGTTGTTCATTATATGCCATAAACTAGGTGAAGCACTTTACATGTGTTGTCTCATTTAATCGTCTCTAACATGATCTCCATTTTATAAATGAAAAAAAGAGAGTCAGAGATTTTAATTTGTTCACGATCACACAGCTAGCTAGTAAGAGGTGGAGCTAAAATTTAAATCCGGGCCCGACTGATTCCAGAGTTCGGGCTTTTAACCGACAACCTATACTGCCTCCCGTGTAGAAGCATGGAGGGGGGGTGAGTCAGCATGTTGGGGGAATCTGTGTGCAGTTTTACTTTTCTGGAGTGTGAAGTGAAAATTGTGAGTGACTGTATGTGTAGGCTGAGTCCAGATGGTGAAGTGCCTGTGTACCATTTACTTTCTAGCTTTTTAACCTTGGTCACCCGTGTTTCTTAAAAGTCATATTTCATATGGTTCAACCTAATGTAAACACACATACTTTTCGTTTCTCAAAACAAGAATTGGATCATGCCTCACATGTTAGTTTGCAACTTTGATTGTTGTCAATTTATCATGGACATTCATATTTAGTGACATGGTATTCAATAATATGGACATATTGTGAAGGTAGTCGGGTGGAGTGGCCAAGAGTATGGAGAATTTGGTGTAAGAGAGCTGGATTAAAGCCTTGGTTCTGCCACTTGTGTGAATTTGGGTGAGGTTGTTAACCTCTCTAACTCTTGGTTTTCTTATCTACTACATAGGAATAGTAACAGGCTGGTCCATTTATTCAACCAATATTTATTATTGAGTGCCCATATCAGATACTGTTGTAGTCGCTGGAGATACAGCAAACAAAGTAGACAAAATACATTGAACAAAATAGACAAAAAAAAAAAGAAGAGAACAGACAGGAAGATAAACAAATATATGTTACATGGTGGGGGGCACCTGGCTGGCTCAGTCAGTGGAGTCTGCAACTCTTGATCTCAGGGTTGTGGGTTCAAGCCCCACATCGGGTATAGAGATTACTTAAAAAAATAAAGTCTGTAATAAATAAATGTATGTATGTATGTTAGATGGTGACAGGGGAAAAATAGTTCAGGACAGGGGTATAGGGAGGTTTCTTGGGGGATAAAGAGGTCAATGCTATTTTAGAGAGGGTGGCTAAGGACGGCATCATTTGAAAACAGGACTTTCAAGTAAAGACCCAAAGAGGTAAAGTAGTAAACTGTGTAGATATCTGGGAAAAGAGCATTTTTTGGTACAGAGAGAAGCAAATATAAGGTCCTGTGGTAGGAGCAGAAGTGGTGCCTTTGCAGAACAGTGAGAATTCCATTATGGGGAGAGTGAGGTGAATGAGGGAAAGGGTAAGAGGAAATGAAATAAAACCAGAGCAGTGGACAGGGGGCTAGGCTCACATACAGCTTTTATGCTAGATGAGAAGGGCAGCCCTTGAAAGATTTTATTTTGTTGCTTTTAAACATAACTACCATATCACACCTAACCAAGTCCACGGTAATTCTTGAGTATCACCTAATTTCCAGTCTATATTCATATTTCCCCAATTATCTCAAAGGTGTCCTCTTAATTTTTTAAGTCAATAAATTAAAAACAATATTTTTATTTATTTATTTTGAGAGAGAAAGTGTGAGTGTGAGTGGGGGGGGGACAGATAGAGAGGGAGAGAGAATCCCAAGCAGGCTCCCCACTGTCAGTGCAGAGCCTGATGCAGGACTTGGTCCCACGAACCGCGAGATCATGACCTGAGCCGAAACCAAGAGTCAGATGCTTAACCGGCTGAGCCACCCAGATGCCCCAATAAATTTTATTTCGGGAATTTTACATGCATGTCCTTCCACTGCTGCAGCCGATCACCATAGTTCCTCCAAAACCAGAATCATAATCTTCAAAATAACCCATTTATTTATTTATTTATTTATTTATTTATTTATTTATTTATTTATTATTTTTTAAAGTATGTTTTTACTTATTTTGAGAAAGATACAGAGAGCAAGTGGGGGAGGGACAGAGAGAGGAGACAGAATCCCAAGCAGGCTCCACACCATCGGCACAGAGCCTGACGTGGGGCTCAAACACGCCAACTGTGAGGTCATGAGCTGAGCTGAAATCAAGAGTCGGATGCTAAACCGACTGAGCCACCCAGGCGCCCCCAAAATAATCCTTTTAAAAAGAACTTTTGTTTAATCCACAGTTGTCACTATCAGTCAGTCTGATTCTTTTGGTTGGACTTCTTTGATCTCCACTGGCATGTGGACCTACTTCAGAAATTCCCCACCTGTAATCTTTGGGATCCAATTTCTTTATGTTAGGGCCCTAGAAGTCAAACTGTAGGAAGTACATTGATTGCTATTTTGGCAAATGATCTAAAATTGTTATTCCTTCATTGTCTGTAATATTGAAAAGTCTTGTTACTTCCACTCTCTACTCCATGAGCCTAGGAAAAAATGTTACAGTTCTCAATGTCACCACTGCAATAAACTTGCTGCAATGGAAACATAACCTGTGTCTTATTGTAGCCACGTTAACAATTTCTGGACACCATGAATGATAGTACCCATTTCCATCTAGAATGAGGCTTTTCACAGGTGTCCTTTTATAGTTGGTTTTATTCTAATCGAGATCAACACATCATATTTTGTTACATTTCTTTTGCCTTTTTTTGTTATATATCAGCTCCCCCTACCCCATCCTGATATACTTCTTTTTCTTTGGTTTTGTGGAGAAACCAGGCCACTTGTGTTCTAGAACCTCTCCCATTCTGGATTTGGCAGATTGCTTCCTCCTAGTTTCATTTAACTTACTCCTCTATTATCCATATTTTTTGTAAACTGGTAGTCAGATCAGGAGATTTGATCAAAATCAGTTCACTTTTTTAGATAAGAATACATTATAATTAGTGTGGTATACTTCCTATTGTGTTATATCAGGAAGCATAGAATGGATGGGTTTTTTTCACTTTGGGTGATACAAAGATGATTTAGTGAATTCAGATACTGTCAGCTTGATGTCTGTATTTTTTTAAAAATTTTTTTTGTTTTAACATTTATTCCTTTTTGAGAGACAGAGAGAGACAGAGCACGAGTGGGGAAGGGGTAGAGAGAGAGGGAGACACAGAATCTGAAGCAGGCTCCAGGCTCTGAGCTATCAGCACAGAGCCTGACGCAGGGCTTGAACTCACGAACTGTGAGATCATGACCTGAACCAAAGTCAGACGCTCAACCGACTGAGCCACCCAGGCGCCCCTCGATGTCTGTATTTTAATTCCCTGTCAACCTTTCACCTGATGGTTTTAGCATCCAATGATGCTGGCATCCATTTCATAGCAGTTGCAAAATGGCAATTTTTATGTATTTATTTATTTTAAGATTTTATTTTTAAGTAGTCTATACACCCAATGTAGGGCTTGAACTCACAACTCTGAGATCAAGAGTAGCATGCTCTACAACTGAGCCAGCCAGATACCCCAAAATGGCAAATTTAAAATTCTGTAATTTCTCCTATATTATGACCTGGAATTCTTCTATAACAAAGAACTTTCACAAGAAGTTTTAGGTTCAACTTCTCAAGTTCCAGGCGGGGGGGCGGGGAAGGGGTGTCAAAAAATCCCTATGGGATTATTTTGCAGGTATAGATTAACTTGGGGAGAATTGACATCCTTAGAATATTTAGTCTTTCCCATTTCATTCAAATCTTCTTTTAGGTCCTTCAGTAAAGTCCTGGGTGTTTTTCTTATAGTTTTGTACATTTCTTCCTGGGTGTTTGTACATTCTTTATTATGATGAGGATTGGGATTTAAAAAATACTTGCTTTTCAAATTGGACGTTGCTGGTATTTCTCAGAAAGCTATTAATTCTTGTGTATATCTAGTCATAGGACTGAATGGTTACCAGTTCTGATATTTTTTTCAGTTGCTTTTCTTTGATTTTCTTGGAAAATAATTATGCTATTTCAAAAAGTGGACATTTTGTTCTTTCAAATATTCAGATTTCGTGTCTCTTTCCTCACTGGTCTTCACTTTCTTCATTGGTCAGGAACTTCAGAAAGAACAGTGCTGAATAATAGAGGAAGTAGTGGGCATCCTCATTTTATTAATGATTTTAATGGAACTACTTTAGTGTTTTGTCATTAAGTGTGCATTTTTATCAAGAATGTTCATTGGGGCGCCTGAGTGGCTCATTTGGTTAAGCATCGGACTCTTGATTTGGGCTCAGGTCACGATCTCATGGTTTGTGAGATCAGGCCCCGCATTGAGCCCCACATTAGGCTCTGTGCTGACGTCACAAAGTCCGCTTGAGATTTTCTCTCTCTCTCTCTGCTCTGCCCCTGCTTGTGTGCACGCACGCTTGCGCATTCACGCTCTCTCTAAAAAAAACAACAACCTGAATTTGTCGCCTTATTTTGAGGCACCTATCGAAGAGATCGTATGGTTTTGCTCCTTTCACCTATTAATAGAATAAATATTGTAATAGATTTCCCTGTGGGAGAGTACTTCAGGTTGAAGGTAGTGTGTACACAGGTAGAAGCAAGAGCTGGTTAGGTGGAAGAGGTGGAATGTCGTGTATTTGATATCATCCATGTAGAAATCATTAGAATTGGCTGTAGCCTCTGGGACTTTCTCTGCAAACGATTTTCTTGATGTCCTGAGACACTGGACAGTGTTAGGGCTGGGAAGATGGGCAGAGGTCTGTATTTAGTCTTATCTTTTTTTTTTTTTTTTTCAATGTTTATTTCTTCTTGAGAGAGACAGAGAGTGAGTGGGGGAGGGGCAGAGAGAGAGGGAGACACAGAGTCCAAAGCAGGCTCCAGGCTCCAAGCTGTCAGCACAGAGCCCCATGTGGGGCTCGAACTCATGAACTGCGAGATCATGACCTGAGCTGAAGTCAGACGCTTAACCAACTAAGCCACCCAGGCACCCCTTAGTCTTCTCATCCTCTTCCTTTCCCTCTCAGACAAAATGAAAATCAAGTGCCGTTTCCAGAAGGCCTATCGGAGGGCTCTGGACCACGAGGAAGAGGCCCTGTCACTGGGCAGTATGCAAGGTACCAGAAGGAGTGATCACACTAGTTTAACACGGAGCCCTCTTTTTTCTTCTGATCTCTAAGTGTGTAGTTTCCATACCATCTTCTAACTTCCTGGGAAAGCTGGGGATGAGAGTGTGTTTCAGCCTGGGCCACTGGGGGCCAAGCCTGGCCACAATGTCAGCCATGTAGAAAGGGAGGTGGAGTTGTGGCTTAGGCACTCTGTTGGGGGGCAGAGGGATAGGGCATGGTGTTTTTGCTCCTGGTAGACCTTCTGCTCTTGTCCCCAGAGGCAGAAACCATGTTAGCTGAGCCGCAGGAGCAAGCAGAGGGCTCCCTGACTGTGTACGTGATCCCCGAACACTCCTCACTTCTGCCCCAGGTAGGGTGAGCAGGGAGGGTATGGCCTTGCCTTATCCCATCTGCTTGTCCTCTCCTAGGTCACTCCTTCTTGCAGTAGTGCTGCCCGTTTCTTGCATTTGCTACAGAAAACTCTTTTCCAAATATTTTTTTAAAAGAATGCAAATAGGGTTGTTTTCATTGACTCTGGGTCTTTCTAACTCCAAGAGTTCTATATGGTTAAAGCTCCAGTGACCATTTGAAGTGGAAAAAAAACAGGATTAAAAAAAAGAAGATGGCTTGAATGGATTATGGTGGTAAAATGGGCGATGCATTGACCTTTCCACTTTATGAGCAAGAGGCTCATTGGGAGCTATGCCATGTAGTGTTTTCTTTTAAAATTTACGATGAAATATTTTAATTTATTTATTTGTTTTAGACCACACATGAGTGGGTGAGAGGGGCAAAGGGGGAGAGGGAGGGAGAGAGGGAAGGAAGAAGAGAGGGAAAAGGAGAGGGAGAGAGAGCGAGAGTGAGAGCGAGAGCGAGAGAGAGAGAGAGAAAGAATCTCAAGCAGGCTCCATGGGGCTCTACCCCACAACCCTGGAATCATGACCTGGGCCAAGATCAACAGTTGGACGCTTAACCAACTAAGCCATCCAGGTGCCCTGAAATATTTAATTCTTATAAAAAGATGAAAGAAAATTTTAATGAACCCACCCCTGGCTTGCAAACTACAGTCTAGTAATAGTAGCTGAACCCTGTGTATTTCCATGGTTTACCCCACTCCCTTTTATTTTAGTTCAAGGTGACCGTATTTTGTGCGTGTCATTTTCTTACTTTTTCAGGTTTCATCACATATATCTCTATAAACAATATATTTAATTTTGCAAACTTTTGAGCTTTATAATAATACAGCACATGTTCTTTTGTAACTTTTGTTTCATTCAACATTTATGTTTGGGACAATCCTCCATGATAATCAAGGTGTAATTGAATCTCATGTGTTCATTTTTAATATGTTTTATTGTATAAATATCACAATTTATCCATTCTGTGCTGATGGGCATTTGGATTGTCTCCAGTGTTTGACTCTTAGAAATAATGCCGCCTTGGGGCACCTGGGTGGCTTAGTTGGTTAAGCCTCCAACTCTTGATTACGGCTCAGGTCATGATCTTGCGGTTCATGAGTTTGAGCCCCACGTTGGGCTGTGTGCTGACAGTATGGAGCCTGTTTGGGTTTCTCCCTCTTCCTCTCTCTCTCTTTCTCTCTCTCTCCCTCTCTTTCTCTCTCTGCCCCTCCCTCTCTTGCTCATGTGCGCGCATGCGTGCACGCTCTCTCTCTCAAAATAAATAAAAATAAACTTAAAAAAAGGAAATAATGCTGCTGTGAACATTTCTGTCCTTGCCTCTTTGCCATGTGCTGTTTACTTACATCAAACTTTCCAGGTGTTTGTTTATTCTGCTTTCCTTGTTCAGCATGCCGTCTCCTAGTTTTCCAGTCCATGAAGATTTAGATAATGCCTGCACTTAAGTCGGCCAGGAAGGCAAAGGTCGCAGAAATGAATGAAAACATTCATGCATGCTGATTGGTCAGAGATGCTGGGATGGTTCACTATGAATCTAAAGGGAGCAGTCAGCCTGTTGGTCAGTGGCAAAAAGCCAGATTCTCAGAGACAGGAGCCGGCACGTTCTTCTGCTTTCTTCCCTGAGTCATGGGCATTCTTTCCCTTGCTGGCCTCTCTCACAGGACATGATGAGTTACATCGGGCCCGAGAGGACAGCAGTCGTGAGAGGGATAATGCACCGCGAGGCCTTTAACATAGTCGGCCGCCGGGTGATCCAAGTAGCGCAGGCCATGTCTTTGACTGAAGATGTGCTTGCTGCGGCCCTGGCTGACCACCTTCCAGAGGACAAGTGGAGCTCTGATAAGAGGCGGCCTCTCAAGTCCAGCTTGGGTAGGGTGATGGAGCTTTGTCGTGAGAAGGGAGAGGGAAGTGAATGATGTGGGGGCATTGGGGCAGGAGGGGAATCTGCATGCAGACTCTACTCCTTTCTTCTGTGGTTTCATCTTTTAGTTGAAAGCACTCACTGTTCCTCATCCCAGTTTTGTCCTCCCTTTGGTTCCATCATGGCCACCAACCCCATTCTAGAGGAGAAACAAGTTCAGCTCAGCCAGGGGTACGACTGCCCTTGAGCCACAGAAGCCTCTGCCTTCCCTGACTCCTGTTTCTATAGGCTATGAGATCACCTTCAGTTTACTCAACCCAGACCCCAAGTCCCACGAAGTCCACTGGGACATCGAGGGGGCTGTCCGGCGCTATGTGCAGCCCTTCCTGAGCGCCCTCAGTGCTGCCGGCAACTTCTCTGTGGACTCTCAGGTAAGACAGGGAGCAAGCCGAGGGGTCCTTTTCCTTTTCAAAGCCCATCCATATTTATTATTTACATGTGTAGTCTGTTCTTCCAGCTCTTTGAGCTTGCTGATTTGCTAGGAATTTCCTGCGTGTAGATGTGGTTCTAGTGTCTACTTTCCCTCCGTGGTGTCCAGCTCAGGGACTTCTGTCAACGTTTGTTAAAAAACAACCTTCCTTATGGCTCCCTCCAGAACTGTATTCACCCAGTTGTGCCATCCTTAAGAAATTTATTTAAAAAATAAAACTTCCTGAAATATGTTAGTGTAGTAACAGTAAAGATGTGAAGAATGTAGCCTTCTGTATCACACAATATCCGTTTAGGAAAAATGTGCGAGAAATTTTTATCAGGTCTTGGTAAGTGGGAGTACTTCTGAATAACTGACTTGAGTTGAGCTTGCAGACACTGAATTATGCTACTCGTTTCCCCTCCCTGTTTACGCTCTTGGAAAGCCTGGTAAAAAATGTGGTTTTCATAGCCCGTGTATAGCGTATTAACTTTTACCCTTGGCTTTATTATTTTTTTTCCTACATCTATTTTCTCTCAGCCCTGATTTTATCTCTTATATTTTGTCCTGTGCTTACTGTATCTTTTTTAAGGCACTTCAAAACTTTTGGGACAGAGTGGAGTATGAATCAATAAACAAAGGAATGTTCTCCTTCTTTGCTTTACAGATTCTTTACTATGCAGTGTTGGGGGTAAACCCACGCTTTGACCCAGCTTCCTCTAGCTACTACTTGGCCGCACATAGCCTCCCCCATGTCATCAATCCAGTGGAGTCCCGTCTGGGTGAGCTAAGGATGAGGGCCTCTTTGCTAGGCTTGGCAGGACCCTGAAGGCTCAGTGTGGAGTTGGAGGCTGGGAGTATATGGTTCTGGTTCCCAGGTTGGGTGGTCTGAGGGCATTAAGGAAGTACTGGGCATTTAGGCTTCTTCATGAGACTCTGTTGACATCTCCCAACCCCACACTATCATATCCAAAAACGTTTATTAAGCATGACTCCCACTGATTTCTGTAAACGAATGGATAGGCTGTGTCTCCCTCTTTGCAAGCCAGCCAGGAAAAATATGGTCACACATGTAGGAAAGATAACAGCAAAAGTACACAAAGGCAGAATCTGGATTGACAGTTCTGACTGAGGTTTGAAGCTGGGGTTCCAGTTTTTCATTTGGGGGATGGTACCTAGGAAGCATAGGTGACCACAGAGTGTAATACAGACAAACCAAAGTCAGTATATCACGGGTTGTGGGATTTCGGGCACCAAGGCTAGGCCAGTGTGGACCAAGATATGGGAAGGGCTGTGTGTGATTTCTCCCTCATTCCCTCTACCAGTGCTGAATGCAGAGATGGAAGGGCATTCCAGGCAAGGGAACTCTGAGCTTAGATGTAGAAGAGTAAGACGGATAGGCATTCGGGAAGCTCAGAGAAGCGTAGTGTCGCTGAATTGCGAGGGAGTGACCAAGACAAAGCTGGCAAGGCAGGCAGGTGCTTGATCATAAGGACCATGTTAAGTAGCTTGAACTTTTACCTGGTGTGACTGGCTAGCTATTGAAGGATATTAAGAGGGAGCCGACATGAGGTCATATGTATACCTGTCTATAAAATGGGTTATAGTTATATGGGTGTGATGTGGCAGGGCCCGAGAGAGTGGTCTTAGACAGACAAGAGGGCTAGGGACTCTGCTTCATGTGTGTGGCCCATCTCGGGAGAATGTTCAGAGGTTTCGATCACAGAAACCCCAGACTGGAGGATATTCTGGGGACTCTCAGTTGGGGGAAATGAGGCCCACTGTGAGTGACCAGCAAGTTAGAGGCTGACCTGGAACCTTGGTATTCTGACTTCCCTTCTCTTTGTACCGCAGGATCCAGTGCTGCCTCCCTTTACCCTGTGCTCAACTTTCTGCTCTACGTACCTGAGCTTGCCCACTCCCCCCTGTACATTCAGGACAAGGACGGCGCTCCAGTGGCCACCAACGCCTTCCATAGTCCCCGTTGGGGTGGCATTATGGTAACGGTCACACTCTGCAGACCCCAGAGCCCCAGCTTTAGGGACAGACACATGTTCCCTGAGACTGTTCCTTCTGTTGTTCCTCTAGTGTCCTCCATGGCCCAGCCTGTGGGAGGGGCCGCACCAAGTTGGTGAGGGTGCTGTGAGCTTGTGCCCCTACTCTGCCGGCCCCACAGCTTCTTATTTCTATAAGTTTTCTGTAATGTGACCCTTTGGCATGTAGCGGTTCGCACTCACTGAGGACTTTTCCGTGTGTACATCTTAGATCTTGGCCCTATTTATGGGAGTCTTGTATGAATGACAACTTCTCCTGTTAGACTGGGAGTTTCTCATAGGTAGGAACTCTTAAAATGGAATAAATATTTTTTACGGGTCTTCTGAGGGGATAATGGAGATAATTTATGAAAAGCTCCTAGTAGCCGGTATTCAAAAAATGTTAGCTATACCATCAGGTTTGTAATTTCTAAGGAGCACAGAATATGTCTCCCTTTTCTCTCATGGCCTCCAGAGTGTCTAGAGCAGAGGCGTTCACAGTCCTGGCGTGGTGTTCGGGCAGCCTTATTTCCCCTTGCAGGTATACAATGTGGACCCCAAAGCCTACAATGCCTCGAAGCTGCCGGTGAGGGTTGAAGTGGACATGGAGCAAGTGATGGAGGTGTTCCTGGCTCAGTTGCGGTGAGTTCCTGGCTCATCTCCCTGGGGGTGTGGCCACTGAATCTGACCCGAGTCTTCTGAGCTGACTGGAATGAAATCTCACCTGGCAGGGATACCTTGGCTGGGCCTAGAGCCCCAGGGAAACCAAGAAGGGTTTCGAAGAATCATTTTATCCTTCTCGTAAGAAGGACTAGTTGCTGACAAAAACTGTTTTAAAAAAACAGACTCCTGGGATGCCTGGGTGGCTTGGTCGGTTAAGGATCTGACTCTTGATTTCGGTTCAAGTCATGGTCTTGGTTCATGGGATCCAGCCCTGTGTCGGGCTCTGTGCTGACAGCATGGAGCCTGCTTGGGATTCTCTCTCTCCCCCTCTCTCTGCCCCTCCCCTATGTGTGTCCTCTTTCTCTCTTTCGCTCTCTCTCTCAAAGTAAATAAACTTAAAAAAGAGAAAAGGAAAACAGACTCCCGAATGTCAGGTCCATAGGACGTAGATAGGGCTACTTAAGAAAATAGCTGTTAATTCTCCTGGTAACTGATAGGTTGGTAGTGGCTGCTGGATGCCCTAGACTGAGGATTCTACGGCTGTGTCTGGGATCATTAGGAAAGAGGATTCTGATTGATTAGCAATGTCTGCCCTGGGTGCAGGATTAGAGAGGGACAACACACAGGCTTATCACAAGTGGTCCTGGATCATCCCTTAACTAAAGGCTCAGTGGTCCCATTTGTCCAAAGAGACGGTAGACAGGGTTAGGGGATTAAACTAGGTTGGTGTTATCAGACATATTGTAGCCACGGGACCTTTTTTTCAAACAAGATCGTGGAAATCTAATCCAGAAACAGGTAAGAGCAAAAACACAGGTTTTAAAAGGGGGGCTTGTGGCTCTGTATTACTGAGTGTTGCCACTCACCCCCTGAGACCCTGAGGTACTTCCCTATGACTCCTGTGGTTCTGGGTAAGATGGAAAATCTTAGTCATCATTCAAGGGATCATAGCCATCTTCTACTCTCAGCCCCTTTGACCTTACTTTGCTCTTCCCACAGGTTGCTCTTTGGGATTGCTCAGCCCCAGTTGCCTGTGAAATGCCTGTTTCCAGGGCCTAAGAGTGAAGGGCTAACGACCTGGGAGCTTGACCGGCTGCTCTGGGCTCGGTCAGTGGAAAACCTGGCCACAGCCACTACCACTCTCACTTCCCTGGCCCAGCTTCTGGGCAAGATCAGCAACATTGTCATCAAGGACGATGTGGCATCTGAGGTGAGTGGGCACAGGATGGATTCTGTGCTGTAACTGGAGTGGCCAGCGAGGACCAGGGTATGGTGAGACCAGAGAGCCAGTCGAGGTCCAGGGTGTGTGTGGGCATGCCATCCTTGAGTCCCCCAGGCTTCCTCTAGAGGGCAGTGCCAGCTCCCCAGCAGGACTCCAGATGGGGTGTGAGGTTTTAGGCAGGCGCTAAGAAAATATACCATAGCCCTTTTATACTGGCCTCCATATCCTGGGCGAACTCCAGGCAACCTGCCTGGTAGGCGGAAGACAAAGTAAGGCCCATCCTTCCTCCCACCCCAACACCTCACTGATGCCTGGGACTTAATGGTAATCCCCTGCCCCCTTCCTAGGTGTACAGGGCTGTAGCTGCAGTCCAGAAGGCGGCAGAGGAGTTAGCCTCTGGGCACCTGGCCTCTGCCTTCACTGCCAGCCAGGAAGCTGTGACGTCCTCGGAGCGTGCCTTTTTTGATCCCTCGCTCCTCCACCTCCTTTATTTCCCTGACGACCAGAAGTTTGCCATCTACATCCCGCTCTTCCTGCCTATGGCTGTGCCCATCCTCCTGTCCCTGGTCAAGATCTTCCTGGAAACCCGCAAGTCCTGGAAAAAGCCTGAGAAGATAGACTGAGTAGGACAACATCTCAGTAGGAAAGTTCCCTTTCTGGCCACAGTGGGAGTTGTTAGATTGAGAGGCACATAAATGGGGCCTGCCACGAAGGACTTAGCTCCAGTAACCAAAGTGTAAACACTCCAAGCAGGATTAATCCTTCCCATTCCTCTGGCTCAGGCTCCCCCCCAACCCTTTGTGGCCTTGTCTAGAAGATGCATCATTGGGGGCTTCTTATCTGGCTTGAACTTGAAGGCCCTTTCCTGTCTCCCTGTGGGGCAGGGGCAGTCTGTTGTGCTTCTGTCCTGTTCCTCGAAGTCCTCCTGCACTCACAGGGAACATTAGGGGAAAGCCCTGGGTTGATTCTAGCCTCCTCCCCTCTACGCTTCTTTCTAACCCCTCAGGGAGAGCCCTAGCACTGCTCTCATGGAAAGGGCCAGGTCACCTCTGGGGCCTTCTCTCCCTTCCCTCCCTTCTGGCTGGCTATGCCTGTTGGGTATAGCCTGATGCTGTGTGTGTGGCCAAGTTTCCCTTCACCCTCTTATAGAGGTGGCTTGGTGCAGTGGGGAAAGTTCCAGATGGGATCAAGCATGCCTGAATTCCTTCTGCCCTTATCATCTGGGGAGCAGTGAATAAGCCACTTAATCTCCCTTAGCCTCAGTTTTGCATTTGTTAAAATAGCACTAATGATAGCTCCCTTACAAGGTGGTTATGAGGATTAAGTGTGATAAGCATATGAAAGTGTCTGACATATTTTATGCTCTCAATAAACATTGGTTGAATGTGAATTGGAATGATACAAAGTATGAGCATACCTTTCATTCTTCCTTTCCTTGGTGTCCTGTAATGGTTTCCTGTAGCTGTTCCCCTGGGCTCACAGGTCCACCTTGCTTTCACCTGGCCATGTCCCCTTCCTCCCTCCCTGCCCTGGAGGGCCCTCTGGTGGCTAGACACCTAGGCTGTTGTCCCTTAACATGTCCAGGGTTGCCCAGCACAGCTGTTAGTGTCTCCTGTTTTTTTTTTTTTTTTTTTTTCCCCCCGCAGGGGGTCTGGGAGAGAAGAGCTTGTACCAGTGTAAGCCCTCAGATACAAACTCATTCATAAATTCAGAAAAAGAGTATATTAAGCCTGGGCTGCAACAGCCACTGTGCTAAGTGCTAGGTATTATAGAGAACAAAGACAGGATCTCTGCTTTCTTGGAACTGATCGTTGAGGGGGAAGAGTCAGTGAACAAGTAAAACTCCCACAATGCATTAGAAGGAAAAAACAGGCTGATCTGATAGTGACTGGGGTGGAGGGCGGGGGCGGGGGGGGGGGGGGATCTGTAGTTTGGGTGTGAGGGAGGGCCTTTGAGCAGATGACATTGGAACTGAGACCAGAAGAGGAGGCCATCTGGGGGAAGAGCATCCCAGGCAAAGATCCTGAGTCAGAACTTTCTCGAGGGTCAGACGCACGAGCCCAAAGGCTGGAGCGCCCCGAGTAAGGAGGAGAGGTAGTCGACGTAGGCGACCCTTTAAAGTACCTATCCAAAAAACTGAATGGAGCCAAAGCCGAAGGCGAGGCCCCACCCAGCCCCGCGGGAGTAGACCCAGGTTGGTGCGCCGGCCAGCCTTACGGCAGGGGTGGGCGGGGCGAACGTCTGGCCCACCCCCGGGGGCGGGGCGGTACCTGGGCCCCCGGCCGGGGGCGGGGCTGCGGACGCTCCCCCTTCTCTCGGCTCTAGCCGGCGCAGGCAGCCGCCGCGGCAGCAGGCAAGCGGCGGCCCTGCGAGGCCATGAAGGTGAAGAAGGGCGGCGGCGGGGCTGGGACGGGGGCGGAGTCCGCTCCAGGGGCCTCGGGCCAGAGCGTGGAGCCCAAGCCCGAGCCGCAGCTGCAGGCGGAATCCGAGTCCGGGTCCGAGTCGGAGCCGGAGGCTGGCCCGGGGCCCAGGCCGGGGCCGCTGCAGAGGAAGCAGCCGATCGGGCCGGAGGACGTGCTGGGGCTGCAGCGGATCACGGGCGGTGAGCACCGGCGAGGCAGCGCCACCCGCGGTGGGAGGGCGGGAGGGAGAGAGCGCGGGAGGGGGGGCCTCGCGGTGTGCCGAGCCCGGGCCCCCGCCCCCTTTCCCGCCCTCCCCCTACCTCCCCTCCCCCACCCGGGTCCCCCTCGTCTGAGTCCCCTACCCTTCTGCCTCTGAGCCTGAGATCTCCATGTCCCCTCTTCCCTTGATCTCCTTGTGCCCGCCTCTTCTCCCTTTAGACATTTATTTTCACCCTATTCCTTCCTTTCTGAGGAGGCCGTCCCCCTTTCCAAGGTGGAGGTGGGGCAGCAGCTGCAACTGTGACCCCTTCCCCGTGGAGTCTTCAGAGCCCTTTGAAGCTGGGTTTTGTTTTTTGTTTTTTTTTTTTTTGCAATAATGAAGATGGGTGCTGAGTGTAGTCTTCTGTCCTCAGTCCCCACCCTGGAGGCTAGGTGGAGGCTGAGCTACAGTTTCGGTGACATTAAGACCCTCGGGTCTCCCTGACCGGTAATGCCCTCACCCTGGATCCCCCAGGAAGTCTGGGGCCATCCTCCAACCCCAGGAAAGGACCTGGGCAGGAAGCTTCAGTGGGTTGGCTCTGGGCCCTCTCAAGGGAATGAGTTAAAACCGCCCTTAGCCTGTCTTCTTTCCGGAGGCCTGGTCTCCGCTGTGGTTGAATTTCTGAGGTGGACTGCCTGGGTTGAAGCCCCAACTGTGCCAGGTAGTTGACTGTGTGACCTTGGGCAAGTAATTTCATCTCTCTGAGCATGTTCATCTATAAAATGGGGACAATGGCACCTACTTTATAGGGCTGTTGTGGAAATTAATTTTCTGATTTTGCATAGTGCCTGGCATGCTGTGCATGCTCTAGTATAATAGGGCTCTTTTATCCACAGTACTGAGGGCCCCACAAGACTGCCCCTGGCTGCTGCCTAGAGGCAGACAACTGGGCATTCAGGGCAGGGGAGGAGGTTACCATAGGCAGGGAACAACAGCTAGGAAGCCTCATGGCAGGGGTGGTGGCTGAACCTCAAAGAACAGATGGCATTTGGAGAGAGAGTGGCCCTCTACCCTAGCTTCATTTATCAGTAATCCTGCCCCAGCTCCCTCTGTGAGAGCAACTCTTGGGACCTCTCTCTGGTAGTGGGGGGCAGGTGCTGGAGTGGACCTGAGCCCTGCAGTTGCAGGAGCAGCAGAGCCCAAGGCTGCCAGACAGAGCCGGGGAGGGGACCATAATGGCAGGTCTAGGCCTGTGCATCTGGGTCCCTGGGGGACCAGCTTCTCTCTCCTCTCTGAGCCAGGCAACAACCATTCTTGGCTGGGCCCCCAGAGTGCTGAGCTGCCTTGCCCAAGCAGACACTAGTAGAGGGAGGGAGCCTGGACCAATCTGATGTTACTGCCAGTTGAGCTGTAACTGGCAACAGCAGGTTTAGAATTTAGGGTAGCTCTGGGACAGAACTTCCTTATAGGATGTTTGGAGGTCAGGTTGACCTGTCTGGGTCCTAGGTAACTTTAAAGGTTATTTTGCAACTGTGGGGGCTTCCAGCCTGTGCACCACAATGTGTCTCCTATTTTGGAGGAAGTTCATAGCCCTTAGAGATGGGGCAGCTGTGGGGGATGGGTAGGGGAAAGGGCTTCATGGGAACCCTTTTCTGTACAGAAGGTGAGAACAGGGTTCCAGGGATCTCCACCCTTTTGACCCTAATCACACAGGTCTGAGGGTTGCTCCTCCTGGATTACCAGCCCTGAATCCAGCTTAGGAAGCTATTTGTGGCAGAGGGAAAGGGGGCAGTTGTGTTCTGAGCCCTCAGCCACTCTGCCCCTTTATCTGGCCTTACCCTGGGTCCCAGGCCTCATCCTTCCCTTGGCAGAAGGGAGGGAGTAGGTGCAGTGTTTTGAGCCATGGGCATTCCATTTCTGTCATGTCCTCTAAGGGCAAAAGGGCTAATGATTCAAGGTGCAGTAGAAGAGACTGAGGGCAGACTGCAAGAACTTATTCCCACGTGAGAGAGAGGAGAGGCTCCGAAAGCAAGAGAATGTGGAGGAGAAGGAAGGGTTTTCCAGGGAGCTGGAGTTGGGCCACTAGGATCCTGCTCCCAGTTCTGCCACTTCTTCTTGTCCCTGCACCTTCTTTCCACATCTTGGGATTGGTGCTTACTTTCTGTGAAAATAAAGTGTGTATGGGGTGAGGTGGGCGTTGCCCACCTACATTCCTTCTCCTGTCTCCACACCCTGGACTGTGGTGGACAGGCCAGGGATCAGGCCTCTCCCCAAGCCCTGTGTAGCCCCTGCTGGACCCCAAGGTGCCAGGAGGCTCCTGGGAGGGCTTGCTGGAGGGGGCTGCCCCAGGATTGGGGAAGAGAGAATGACTTTACATTCACTTCCTCTTCCTGCCCCAGAGGAATTGGAGGTGGCCCAGGGGCTTGGAGGGTGATTTCCGGGCCTCTCTGGGGAGGATGTGATGCTGGGCAGGCTGACAGACCAGACCCACCACTGCTCCTTTATATTTGCTGCCAGGGCCTCCCTGAGCACTTGCTGCTGCAAGAGAAGTGAGGGTTGGATCAGGCGCTGATATTCCTAAACTTCCTCTGGCAGGACTCACCACTCTTCCTGGTTCCTCTTCTGGGCCTGAGGACTCCCTTTACCCCCATGCACACCCCCAAATGCACCTGCCACACCCTCTTCCTGGCTTTGCTTGTACTCTTCACTATGGGGGTGGCTCAGAGCCAAGGCCGGGTAGATGACCTTTGAGGGGGTTCCCTCTCTTTGCTAAGACTTCCTCCCATTTGGAGATCAACAGGGGTTGGGGGCAAAGGTGGCCCCCTTCCCCCAATATTATAGGCTCTGGGCTTGAGTCAGCAGAGCTTTGACTAAGCTGCTTAAGGGAGCTGGGCTGATATAAGCCGCTTATGGGGAGAGGAGGGGGCTGGGAGGTGAGGAGGAGCAGGGAAGGGGTTGTCTGCCTGCCCTAGTATGACCCAGGTCAGGGAAGTCCTTGCCTAATGCACTTAGATGTAGTTCGAGAGGCAGTTATGTGGTGGAGGTGGGGGGGGGGGGGGTTCCTTCAGAGTAGCACTATGTATCTCCTGAGGCAAAGCTGTGTCACCCCCTTTAGAATGAGGTTCTCAAAGGCAGGGCTGAACCTTTCCTTCCGTGTTGGGGACTGCTCATTAGATTGGAGACCCATCTGGCTCAAAGTCACTGAGTTAGCCCTGGCAGAGCAGAGGCTGGAATAAAGCCCCTCAACTCCAGGATGGGAGGGGCTGTGGGGGGAGGTGACCTTGTCTTCCACTCACCTTCACCCTGCTCCTCCCTGAGCTCAGAGGCTACTAGGGTGGTGCTGTTTGTCTCCCATTAGATCCCAGAGACAGGGCTGTGTATCCCCCACACTCTGGGTGTGCCCCCAGGGCAGGGACTCAATTCTCTCTTTCCAGAAGGCAGTGAACTAGTCTGGGGTCTCACAAAGGCTGAGCTGGTAGCGGGGGCTTCCGGACGGGTCCCTCTTCTGCTTAGCTGCCTGTCTTCCCTAGACTACCTATGCTCCCCCGAGGAGAATATCTACAAGATCGACTTCATCAGGTTCAAGATTCGAGACATGGACTCGGGCACTGTCCTCTTTGAAATCAAGAAGCCCCCAGCTTCAGGTGAGTAGGCTAGGTAGGACATAGACAGAGGGAGGAGGTGGGCAAGGGCTGTGAATTGGGCTACCGAGGGATTCCTCAGGCCGCAGAATAGAGCTGGGGCTGGTCCTCTGGTTTTCTTTCCGGTTTTGGGGCTGGACATCTTGGGAGGATAGTATGGCCCCTTCAGTCCCTGCCAGCCTGCCCTCTGCAGGCCTTCCTGGGAACTGCAGTCCTAGAGGCCCCAGGCCTCTGTGTCTCCCGTGGCCCTTGGAACCCTCAGTTGAAACCGGTGACCTGATTGCTGAACTAGAAACCATCCCCCCTCCCTGTGGAATCATTTGGCCAAAGGTCTGCACCCTAAATGTGCATCAGACTCTCCTGGGGAATTTTTAAGAGTTCAGACAGATGTGGGCCCTGGGGTGGAACCCTGGGTGGGCATGGGCCCCAGCCTGAAGCCCACTGAGCCCCAGTCGGGGTACATTGCAGAGCGGTTGCCCATCAACCGGCGAGATCTGGACCCCAACGCTGGACGTTTTGTCCGCTACCAGTTCACACCCGCCTTCCTCCGCCTGAGGCAGGTGGGAGCCACGTAAGTCACTGGACGGCGGCGGGGGGGTGGGGGGGGGGGTGGGGGGCAGTTGGAGGGGTGGGCAAGGGCTGGGGGTAAGGGTGAGGGTGGAAATGAGCCCTTCCTGAGTTCTTACTGAGCCTCTCTTTTGGGGGTGGTGTCTGTCTTGAGCCTTGCTAGCTGACTTCAAAGCCAAACTCAGACCCGCCCCCTCCAATCTCTCAGGGTGGAGTTCACAGTGGGAGATAAGCCTGTCAACAACTTCCGCATGATTGAGAGGCACTACTTTCGCAACCAGCTCCTCAAAAGTTTTGACTTCCACTTTGGCTTCTGCATCCCCAGCAGCAAGAACACCTGCGAACACATCTACGACTTCCCCCCTCTCTCTGAGGAGCTGAGTGCGTGGGCAGGGCTTTGTGGGAGTAGGGGGGTGGGAGGGGCTAGAGAGACCAAAGTGGGGGTAGCGTGGGTCCGACCCCCTTTCTCCTACCCTGGGTCACCTGTGTTTTGGCCACCATTCCCATGCCACCTGTGGGGAAACTGAGGCTCAAATGGGCTGGGGGGACTCTTTGTGGTGGTTCTGAGGTTGTTCAGCTTGGCCCCATCCCACAGTCCTGGAGCCCCTGCAGTGTCCTGGCTCAGGCTTCTGACCTTTGCCCTATCTGGCTGGGCCTCTCTTACAGTCAACGAGATGATCCGTCACCCATACGAAACACAGTCTGACAGCTTCTACTTCGTGGATGATCGGCTGGTGATGCACAACAAAGCAGACTATTCCTACAGTGGAACGCCCTGACCCCCAAAACAGCCCCATACCCCGGGAGGGTCCTGGACCCTCAACTGTGACCTCCCCAACACTCACCTCTCCACCCGAGGCTTCTGCCTGAGGAGTATTTCAAGAGCCCTGGACCCTGAGTCAGCAATGGGAGGGAGGGTACTTGATGGCCCCAGTCCAAATCTCTGAAGCCCATGAGGCCTGGCGCATGGGGTGGGGTGGTAGGAGGGCTGTCCGCCTCCATGTCCAGGAAGGCCTCCTGTGAGAAGAGTAGCCAGGACTTCTGGACAGCCTCGCTGGGCCTCTTGGGCCCAAGTTTAAGAATAGCGTTCCCCTATCCAGGCTTTGACCAGGTCAGGGCAGAGACCTATTCCCTGTCCCCTGCCCACCTACAGGCCATTTAGAATTGTAAATTCACAGATGAACATCTGTGGTGGGTGGGGGAGGGTGTCTGGCTGCCAAGCTTCCCAAGGGAGTCCAGGCCCTGGCCCTAGCCCCAACCTTTACCATCAGGGGCTGAGCCACCGCCCGAGGGGTGGGAGGGATGGCCCCCCGGATTGCAGCCTGTGGTAGGGACTGGACCAACTGTATATAGTTTTCAATAAACTCTCTCCTTTTCTGTTCTTTGGCTGTGGGCCAGCGTGTGTGGGTGTTGGGGGTGTGGGTGTGGTGGGGGTGGAACATTAATGTGACTCCCAATTCCTCCTGTCCCCTAGTCCTCTATGCCCTGACATCACAGCATCTAGAGTCAGCATTTACTACATGTTACAGCTGGAAAGGGTTTTTCCTTTGACAAAGATGGAGACCCAGGCCCTGAGAGGGGAAAACTTTGGCTCAAAGTCCTAGACCACTCTGGCAAAACGGGGGCTGGGACAAAAGCCCTCAACTCTAAGGTGGATGGAAGGTGTGGGGGAGGTGGTCTTGTTCTCCACCCCTTCTTCCCTCACCCAGAGCCCACTGGGACTACTAGGTTGTGTTTGTAGCCCTCATCAGAGACGCAGAGTGGACACAGTTTGGGCTAAGGTTTGGAGCCATCTCCTTGGCCTCAGCTGCCTTGGGGAGCCCCTGGCCTGGCTGCCCTACATAGAACATTGCCTCTGGCCCCCAGCACTACCCCAGACCCAGAAGAGCTCTTAATTCCCTTAGTGGAGGAAACTGGGGAACTGAGATAGGTGGAGAGCTCATACCCTACTCTTCCCACCCACTAATTTAGATATGCCTGGTGACAGCCCTCTCTGGGCTGAGGCTTTAACTTAACCCACTAAGAAGTCTAGAAGTGCTGGAATTCGACTGGTGGAGCCCTTGCCGGGACTGGGTCCTGGGCTGAATTCTGGGAATTCTGTTTTTTTTTTTTTTTAAAGTTTATTTATTTACTTAGCACGCTGGGGAGAGGGAGAGAGAGTCCCAAGCAGGCTCCACACTGTCAGCGCAGAGCCGGCTGTGGGGCTCGAACTCACGAACCATGAAATCATGACCTGAGCCGAAATCTAGAGTTGGGCACTTAACTAACTGAGCCATCCGGGTGCCTCGAACTCTGGGAATTCCAAAGTGAGTGAGACCTGGAACAAATACTTGTTTGCAGGAGTAAGATGGACCAGGCATACAGGGGAGCAAGAGTGGTCCTACTTGGAGAGATCTCAGGAGGACACTTGGAGGAGGCAGCATTGCAGCAGGTGCTTGAATGGCTCAGCATGACTGGCCAGAAGAGGTGGGGTAAGCATTTGTGCACAGGAAGCAGCACAAAGCAAATGTTTGGAGGCAAGATTTATCCAGGGCATTTGGGAAGGTGGGTATTTATGATGTGGAAGGAAGACACAGGTGCCTTGTAGTGCAGGTGGTGAGGCTTCTCCTGAGGGAGGGGGAAGGATTAATCGGGAATGACCTGTTCAGATGATCTCTGGAAGGCTGGATCTGAAGGAGTGAGACTAACAGCCAACACATAGTGGGTGCCAGACCTCTGGCTGGGCGCTTTATATGTGCTGGAATGTTCATAGTCATTTGTGAGGAAGGCACTGTTATTATGCCCACTTTACAGAAAATGCAGGCCTAGAGGGGGTAACATGCCCTGCCAATGTTGCATAGCTATTAAGTGGTGGCATCAGAAGTCTAATCTAACCCCGGCAGTCTGGCTCTGGAGTCCCTGGATGACCATGCTACGGGCAGGGGCCGCCGAGGAGGGTGTTGCAGTCATTTGACTGACTGCTGAAGGGACCCTGAATTAGATCAATATCCATAGAGATGGAGAGAGATAGGTGAAGTTGAGATTTTTAAGAGGGAATCTTTCTGGGGCTGGTGGCTGATGAGGTGGTTGGAGACAGGGAGGAGTCGAGGCTGAAGCCCTGGTCCACAGCCTGAATGTTGGGGTGGGTAGGGGTGCTGTCACTGGGCTTGGGAACCCAAGTTGGATCAGGGTGGGAGCTAGGGGGAGGTGATGAGTTCAGGTTGAGATCTGCTGTGGTGTGGGACAGCTTTCTTGAAGGAGGCGACTGGGAGGACAGAAAATTCAGGCACTGAGACCAGGAGGCGAATGCAGGCTGGAGATGGTGATCCTTGGAGGTTATTGGCCACAAGACAATTGCAGAGGCTCCAATGGTGGCTGAGCTATGGGGCGCCCAACTGGCACCACTGGTGTTTAGTGAGCAGGAGGCAGGAACGCTAAATGCCCTCCAATCAATGGAGTGCTCCATGCAAATAGTCCACACCTCCCAACAAAGGGTCACTGAATGGGAGTGTGTAACCCTAGGCAAGGCCATTGAGTGTTTGAGAACAGGGCAAAGGGAGAGGAATCCATGATGGAGAAAGGAAGAGCAGACAGACAAGGGGGAAGAGAAGCCTCTTTTGTAGTAGGATATGTTAGAAGCTAAGGGAAGAAAGACTTTTACCAAGAAGTGAGTGGTCAGGAATTGTCAGTTGTCCCAAAAGTGAGGAAGGGGCCTGGGGTGGGGTGGGGGGTGGTTTGCAGATGAAGCTGTATAGGTATACAAAGTATTTGGAGTTGGAGGTGCTGTTGATGGGGTTAAAAAGCTACAGAGAAGCTATAGCAAGCAAGAGGGACTTTCAGACCTACAGCTGTTAGAAAGAGGACTCTTCACCACTACTCTTCACTGTGCCTGCTAAGTCGATCTGGGTTGAGGTTCTGGATTGGGCTGAGGTCCTCATCCCTGACACGGGTAGCAGTTTAGCACTTACCCTGAGAGTCCCGGGTCCCTTGGGCCTGGAGGAGCTCAGATGAGAGAAGTCTTGGCCCCCTGCCTCCTTTTAAGCCTTCTTGTCTCTGGCACTGGTCCTGCTGCTAATGGTTCCTGGCATTTGGTCCTGCCCTCAGTTCCTGGCACTTTCCCGAGGAACCTAGAGGATCCCCAGGAAGAAGAAGGAGGGAGAAGATAGGGTGGGGGTGGGTCTAGTCCTGGCTCTGATGATGATGAGCTGTTGACCCTGCCAGGGCTGGGCCTCAGATTCCATTTCTCTGAAGTGGGCCAGAATTCTTTGTTTTGACTCTTCAGGAATGTCATGGGAACCCCATTACTGGCTTGAGCAAGAAAGCCCAAGAGACCCACCATTCATGCCTACCCAGGCTGGTCTGGGTGAAGCACGTTGGGGCTGCCAAACCCACCGCAAGATATTAACTTGCGGTTAATATCCAACTTCCAGTTGGTGAAGAGCTGCTATCTCAAGTCCCTAGTGCCTTCTTCCCTCTCCTGGCCCCTCCCCTTAAGAGCCACCCTCCATCCCTCATCACCCTGCAACTAAAGCAAGGGTGCTTTACCTTCCTGTGTGTCACAAACCCCTTTATTATCGTCTGCTGAAGCCTACAGACAATAAGGTTTTTTTTTTTTTTTTTTTTTGTTTTTTTTTTTTTTGTTTTTTTTTATGAGTACAACATATATGGCAATCCTAAACACAACACACTATATAATAGAAATCTATATATCTGTTCTGCAATACCTGTAATATAAAAACATCTGTGATTTCTAATCTGCGATTTCTCTACCTTATGTGACCAAGTCACAGATTCCACTAAAGCTATTGTGGTTTGTTGTGGACATTTGTAATTGAGGGAAATACTACATTTGAGGTAGAGATGAATGAAAATGAAGGTATAATTTCTTCATCCAATTTGATAAGCCCATGAATTCTAACCAGTTTTAGAACCTGTATGTTTAGCACCCCCTCTCCCCCCGCCGGGCAAAAAAAAAAGGTTAACTCCCGGCAAACGGGGCGCTTCCAGACCCTACATCCACTCAGCTCAAATGAGTGAACGGTTCGTGTGAGGTGACCAGCAGGGGGCAGCATATGAATGGGAGTGCGCTGCTCAGCTCAGAGTGGCTACAGCCCAGGTTTAAAAGAAGGGCCAGTCTGGTTCCAAACAAAACCAAACACAAGACCCCAGATCCTGTTTGCCTTACTCGGGTGGTTCCCAGCTCACTAGTAGGTGTGCTAAAGGGGCCCATGGGACAAAGGTCTGAGTACCTCTGGAGATGTCCTCTGCTTACCACCTAGGATGGAAGTGTAGCGTAGGGGGCTTCACCCCTTTCCTTCACAGCCAGGGCTGGGCTGGGGCAGGTGCACTGGCTGGCCATGCCTCCCCACACTCGGCGGCACCCTATCCTTGCCGTCCTGGACACAGGCTTAGAGCCTCTTAGGGAGGGTGTCGCTGTGGGGTGGGGCTCTATTATGGTGTCTCAACAGAGCTGTCCTCTGGGGCAAGCAAGTGGTGCTGCCTGGCTCCTGGAAGAACTTTCCAAGCCTTGAGGTTCATGTATGTGCGTTTGTCTCCCACACCTATCCTGTCCCTGTTCAGGCAGAGCGTGGGGCTTCCTCTTAGGCTATCCTTTGGTGACGGCAGCCCACCAAGGTGGCACCTGGGAGGTGAGTCTGAAGTGCGACTGAGGGGGCCCCTTACCCTCCAGAGATCACCGTCCAGGGCTAGCAGTGTGAATAGAACCAGACTGTGCTCCATTCATGTCACCTGTGGAACCCAGAGCTCCAGCCAGGGAAAGATGGCGTCAGGAAGGCACAGGCTGGATGGGGAAGTGACCCCTTCTTGTGTGAGGAGATGGGAGCATTCGAGGAGGGAAGCGGTCGCAGTAGGACGGGGTGTAGGGGGAGGGAATCCTCTTCCTCCTTGTGGGCAGGTCAACTGCTTCCTTGCATCCTTTTGACAGTTCTCCTTAGAAGAGGCCCCACTGTCCTGCCCTCTCATCCTCCCCAGGCTGATCAGGAAGTCCTCCTAGATGTCTCACTGTTTAGATTTGGAAACTTGACAGCAAAGAACGAGAGTCAGGGTGACAACACAAACCCAGGGCATCGACAATTAGTGAGGCCTGGCCTTTCTGTCCAGGGAGGGGAAATCCAGAAATGAAGCCTCGGGAGCCAAGACTACAAGGCATTTGCTTTATTGTTCCAGGTCAGGGGATAATGGCAGGCCATCGAGGGATGTGCTTGTGCCTAACTGAGCCCAGGAAAACCTTTGGGGGTTCTTGTCACCCCCAGGCCTCCAGGGTAGGCAGAAGCTCCCACTTGGTGTGGGTTGGGCTCTCCGGTAGGGCATGGTGGGCAGCCTGGACACACCCCCTAGCTCCAGGAACATCCTGGGTCTGCCAAGCAGTCAGAGAGAGGGGAGCGTGGGTGCTCACTCCCCACCCTGCCAGCCTGCATCAGGCTTCCCTTCCCTGAAAGGAAGAGACTGCCCGGGACGGTTGGAAGTAATTAGTAAGTTAGGACCTAAACTACATGAATTTCTTACAGAGAAGGGGTGAGATTGTAGTGATCTGGAGGGGCCCTTCCTGCACCCAGGGCTGGGAAGAGAGGACACTTTTAAGTTTCCAAGGGCAAGGACTTTTCCAAACACTTTGTGTCAGAATTGGGCTCAGTTTGGTCCTGGGGTGGACGCTGCCCCTCCTGTGTGTCCTTCTGGGGGAGGTCGGACAGAGTGTTTACTGAGGATGGGCAGAGCCTGGCAGAGTGGGGGCTGCTACTCAGCCAGTGGGGGACCCACAGACAACTTGGGGAGAGGCCCCATCCCTACTCCTCCTTGAAAGGCTGCTGGGATGAAGTTGGGAGAATAAATACAGGGGGCTTCTGGGAGAGAACACGCTAGGAGGGGCCACGCCTGCAGAAAATGTAGACATCAGAATAGGGCTTCAGGGTAGTCTTGGGCTTGGCATGAGGACCCTGAGCCCTCAGCTCTCAGCTGCCCCAGGAATGGAGCAGCCAGGCTCTCAGTGGTGTAATTCTGATTCCTCTGGGTATAAGGTATATGGGTGGGTGTATGTCTGAAAGACTCTGTGTGTGTGTGTGTGTGTGTGTGTGGTGCATATGTATGTACACATTAATGCAGAAGCGCTTAAGTGGGGATGAGTGTGAGCTAAGGAGAGTGTTTTTGTTTTTTTTGTTTTTTTCCCAGACACTGGGTCTTCAGGGACCCTGAGTGAGGAGCTGGCTCGCTCAGGTGGCGGAAATGTGTGAGGGGCAGCATCGTGGGTGGTGTCTTCTTCACCCCCCGGCTGCCAGCTAACAAACAGTTGGCTTAGTGGCACAGGGGACAGGGATGGTTTTCCTTCCTTGACCTTTAAGGTGAGCCCGACGCGGGCGGCCAGCTGGGACTTCCAGGCCACATAAAGGCTTCTGGGTGTGGCTCACGCGAGGGCCATGGGCTTGGAGCTGGGACTGAGGTACACAGAGGGGCCAGCGGGGGCCGTGGGGGGTGTGGGCTCCAGCTCCATGAAGGCCGAGTAGAGGGTGGTGAGGTGCAGGTCACCCAAAGCCCCGGAGCCTCCACCGCCTGGTGGTGCCACGTCGCCACTCCCACTGCCTGTCTCTGCCAGACAGGGCCCAGGTGGGAAGCAATGGGGTGGTGGCGGAGGTGGTGGCATTGAAGATGATGTCGGGGACGAGGTCACCAGTACCAAGGGATCAAGGGCCAAGCTGTCATCCTTCAGCTGTTCCCACAGGTTTCCTAGGTGGTGGAGAGAACAGGTGTCACTGGGAGGTGCAAAGGAGCCCTGTCTGTCCCCTTGACCCCATGGCTCTCACATGCTAAAGAGAACAGGATTGGGGTAACCTTGGCTGGGGAGCAGCCCCTTGGCACTCGCTGTGTGACCCCAGGCAGTTGCCGGAACTCTCAGATTCCTCTGCTGTAGCCTAAATGATCTCTGGGGCTCTGTGTTTTGGAGGTCAGGGGAGGGAGAGTGGAGGAGTCAAGGACTTGAGAGCTGCCTATTGGAAGGGCTGATACCTAACGCTGCGCACTCTGGAGCGAGCCTGCAGAGGGAGCCCCTGGAACTCTTCCCCCTGGCTCCTGCCCAAGCTCCCGAGGAAGGTGGTTACACAGCCAAGGCTAAGGATCTTCCAACAATGCACTGCAGGACCTGATGAGGTGGCTGGGCTCGGCTCTCTGGGCCTCCTCCACTGCAGGCCCAAGGGAGAGGAGAGGAGCCGGGAACACTGACTCTGGGGAGGAGACAATGCTGCCCCCCCACCTCCTCTTTGTGTTGTGTGCCCTGCGTGCGTCACGGCAGGCCAGGGCCTGGCCTGGGTATCGGGGCTGCGGGGATGGAGGAAGGCGGCCTGACTAAACCCTGGACTGAACTTGGCTGCTTGGGTTCCAATCCTAACTCTCCTTCTTTCTAGCTAAGTGACCTTCAGTAAGTTACGTAACCTCAGCGTGCTTTTGTGAAATGGGTTTAACGGTCGCTCCTGCTTTAAAGGCCCAAATGACAGAGCACATGTAAAGCAACTCACACGATGTCTGATTGTTACTAGGGGCTCAGATGCGTGTCTATGGGAGCCCACATGTCTACGGCTTCCTCTGAGACTCCCACTTCTGGACAGGGCTGAGGATCTAGCTGTACGTTTCTAATGAGCTTCCCAAGACCTGGGCTGTCTCCCCACAGGACTGGGAGCTCTGCGAGGGCCAGCTGTCTCCACCTGCTTGTGGATGCCCCCTACCCCGGTGCGCCCAGAAGTTCTGAGGCCTGGGTCAGCACCCTCCTCCAAATGTCCTGTGGCCGGGACCAGGGCCTGGGCATGCACTGAAGTTTAGATTAGAACGGTTGGGCTTGGCCGCGAGCAGAGGTGGAGCAGGCAAGGTGGAATGGAATAGACAGAACCTCTCCGCAGACTCCTGTCCCCAAAGCTCTCCGGGACTGGCCTCGTTCTGAGGCCTTACATTCTTCCTGGGGGGAGAGCTCTTTCCTCCTTCTGTATTAAAAGATGAACTCTGAGAAAATGCAACCGCTTCTGGGGAATGTTCCGACTGTCATCTGCTCACCGTCAATGTGGAATGGAACTTGGGCTCTTCCCCACCTACCCAGAGCTGAGGGTGGTTTGATGACGGGGTCAGTCGGAACATGTTCAGGGGCACCAGGAGGAGGGAGGTGGAGGCAAGGACCTTCCTCTTTGCCCCTTGGCATCCCTCGCCAGCTCGAGACTTGTCTGCTTCAACTGACCAGAAGCCTGGCAGCTCCGGGCTGCAGCCTGGAGACTTGGAGGGGATGGGCAGTGCTGCCGGACGCACCTCTCCAGTCCTGTCCCACCTTCCCTTTCCCACCCCCGGCTCACCCTGGAAGTCAAAGTCGGTGAGAGAGGGGTTGATGGCATCCAGGTCAGTGCCAAGGTCTCCGTCTGGCAGCAGGGTGTCATGCATGGTCCTGGCTGGGGAAGGCTCAGCCAGCAGCTTGGCGCTGTGACTGGGTGGGGTGTTGGCAGGCAGAGGCGAGTCCTGGGGGGTGCCTGGCTGGGCCCGCAGCTCAAGGTGGCCATCTGGCTGTGGGAACAATGGCTGCGGAGGTCCAGGAGGGGCCAGGCCCGGTGAGAGGTGCGAATATGTCTGCCCGTAGCAGGAGGGCACGTGTCCTCCAAGTAGGTCCTGCAGGGGGTTCTTGCCAGGAATGGGGCCTGGGGCTGGGTGGATTGAATGCAGTGGCTGGGAGAGCCCAACTGGAGGTGCCAGGGGCCGGATGGGGCCTGAGCCTGCCAGCCCGGGGGGTGGGCAGCCCAGCAGTGGGGGGCCCAGCTTCTCCCTCTTCTCTCCAATGAGGCTGTCCAGCTCTTCTAAAAAGACCCAAGAGAGAGGGACATCATGAGACCTCCCTTTCCCCACAATCCCTCCCCAGCCTTGGAACCGCTCGGGCCCTCCCCTTACTAACAGGTTCTCTTTGCTCAACCTATTTAGCCTCCCTCCCTCCCTCTCTGTCTGCTAGTGGGTATGCCAGGCCCTCCCCCACTCCCTTGCATTGCCCATTGGCCTCCCACCTGGCTTGGCCATGCTCTTGCGGACAGCAATAGGGTCTTTCCTCTTCCACTTCTGTAGCTCTTCCTGCATCTTGTCGATTTTGGCCGGATTGAGGGCCCACAGGCAGCCCTTGCGAGAGGAACTTCCTGATTTGTTCTCCACCTTCTCAAAGCACTTGTTGAGAGACAGGTTGTGGCGAACAGAATTCTTCCAGCCGTCGGGCGCCGTCTGCCGGAGCGGAGCAAGACAAGAATTCAGGCCGGGGTCAAGTAGCCAGGGCGGGGTCTGGGCTCCGGGAAACTCTTCCTGCTCCCTCTGGGCACAGAACTGCCACCCGTCTGGATCTTGGCGTCCTCCTCGGCGCCCAGCCCATGCTTGGCACCCCCTTCAGTGGTGGGCAGGAATCTTGACTGCAAACTATTTTTGCTTAAAATCTGCCTTTATCCCGCTCCCACCTCTGGCGACCCTTCAGAGGATTCTTGAAGTGATTCATAAAGGGAGGGCGCGTTCCCTATCTGGAGTTGGGACCTCGGGCCCATGCTGGGACCCCTCTGTGGACGGGGAACTCACTTGGATGCCAGTTTTGGAATTAGGTCTTGGATGCCAGTTTTGGAATTAGGAGGAAGCTATGGAATGTTCCTTTCCTGGGTCTGCCTCATCCCTGCTGGGGCAAACTCAGAAGCAAAGAAAGAGGGGTGCGTTGCACACATGTGGCCTGAATATCTGGGTTTTGGTGACGGAGGGAGAGAGGGAGAGATTGGCTATGCATACGCACACGCAAGTGTCCCTGAATATGTCTCCCCGGTGTGAGCCTTCTCTTGGGTTGGTGGGCCGCGAGTTCCCTTGAGCGTAAGGATGTGTGTGTGAGAAAGTGTCTCTGGGTGTGTGGGGGTACCCATGATTGCATGCGTGTGTGGGTGTGAGTGTTCACATGAGTGTGCCCGGGGGGGGGGGGCGTGCCCTGGTGGGGAGGCCAGCCCTCAGGTGGGGAGTGGGGGGGCTCGTGCCAACAGAATAAACACCCATTAGGAGGCCCGGTCATGCCACCAGTGCGGTAATTGTGCTCAGGGAGGGTTGTAAAAACCATTAGGCTGACTCAGTTGGGTGAGAGGCGGTGGCGGGGGTGCCAGTGGGCACCCCCATCCTCCCCACCTCCAGCTCTGTTCCAGCCTCTGTGATGGTCCCGGGCCCAGCAGGGGCCAACTATGGGCAAGACATCTGCTCCAGCCAGCGGGGCCCCTATGCCCTTAGTCCCTGGTCCCTTTTCCCTTTCAGCTTGCAGTTTCTGGTTAATGAGGGGCGGCCACTCCCTCCTCCCCGGCTCACTTGCCCCAGGGAGCAGCCAGGCTGAATCACGCCCAGCAGAACTGGGTCCTGATGCCAGCGTCACGGCAAGTTGCTGGCAGGAGCTGCGGGAGCCTTTGTCAGGGGCAGCTGGCCTGGGACAGGGGGCTGGTTGAGATGACCCCCAAGGCTCCCAGGGTCGTAAGGGAGGATTCTGGAGCCACCAGACCAGCCAGCTGGGGATTTGCCTTCAACTCCCACGACGGTCCCTACTAAGAGTCGAGGTTGTGTCGCCCGATGGGCAGAGTTAATGGGCACTGGGCCCTTTTATGGGCCCATAAATCTGTGACTTTGGGATGCCAGGACAGCCCCCACCCCAGCCACTTCCTGTTTGGAAGAGGGATGGTCAGCACTAGCAATTATGTCCAGTGGATGGACACTTCCCCGGTCCCACATCCCTGACTCATGGGGTTAGAGGACACCCACCTCAGCTGCCTTGGGCATGAGTGCTATGCACCCCAGGGTCCACCTTGTTCTTGCCCAGAAACATGACCTTCAAATGGAGAGTGAGAGATAAAGGGGGCAGAGGATCTTTGAACTAATTCCTTGGGCAGGTCAGAGGGGATCCGTCAGAGTTGGAAGGAATGTATGTGCCAACTGGTCCAACCTGACCATTTTACAGATTGGGAAACTGAGGTCCAGGGAAGAAAGGGCCTGGCCCTAGATCACACAGGAGGCAGTGACAGAGCTGACTCCAGCCCTGTCCCCTCATTAAGGGCCCTGCCCAGGTCACCCTATAGGGCTGGCTTCACCACCGGGGCCCGTCCCAGCCTCACAGATGCTTTCTCTCTGAAGTCAAATGTAAACTCGGGAGTGAGGGGGTGATGCAACTGGCTAAGAACAACAACTAGAACCAAAAACAACAACAAAAAAAAGCTGTTAGACCTCTTCACTCTTCAGCCCCATAAAACAGGGATTACACAGCTCCCAGGAAAAATAATTAAGCCAGGAAGATGAGATGCAGGGAGGGGCTGGGGGCCAGGCTGGGAGTTGGCAGGGAGGAATGGCTGAGAGGAACAGGGCAGGGCCCTCAATTCCCTCTCTCTAGCCCGGCCCCTGGAAACCCTAGAGAAGGCCCTCCAGATCTACAGGGATTAGGAAGAGTTTGGTCTCCAGACCGATTGGGATACAGGGGCAGCCCTGGATACTGGCTTTGATGCTTCTCAAATCCCAGAGACCACTCTCCCCGCTCTTCCTTTCTCTCCCAGAATCTCTGGCGGATGACCACACTTTGCCATTCCCGGCCAGACCACTCTGGCCATCTCGCCCGCTCATTTGATGGCAAGGCAGCAAGTATAAACTTGTCTGAATATCAGCTTCTAATTATCCCCAGGCAGGACCATTGGGAAGCCAGTGAAGCCAGGGATCACCTACTGGCAGGTGGAGATGAGCTCTGGACCCGGGCCTCAGCTCCTGCCTGCTGTCCGGTTAGCAGACGGGACTGTATCCCCCAGGATGTAGACCTTGGAGAAGGCATTCCTCACACACAAACTCTGATCTCCCCTGCACCCACCCTGGAAGAAGAGGTCTATGCTGGAGGGTCTGGGGGCGGGGGTGGGGTGGGGTGGGCAGATGTGTGAAACCAAACAGCTGGAGGCAACAACGGCTCCCCCTGCTGTGTGACATTGAGCAGGTGGATCACCCTTTCTGATGTGTTTGCCCCTCTGGAGAGAAGGACGTCTGTCCTGCCTCTACGGAGGGAGTCTGGTAGAGCCCTCAGAAGCCCCTTGAGTGGGTGACAGGAACTAGATACTGTACAGGTAAGCCACCCAGTTCCCTGGAACTCTCGAAGACCGTGAAGCCCACACCCCGCTTTCTGGCAGAACTGTAGCTGAGCCTGCCGCCCACAGAGGCAGATCTTAATCTCTCCCTGGAAGGCAATGGGTCCTGTGGTCCCAGCATCCCATGCCACCTTGGCTGGCTAGCTCTTACCCAAATTCCTTTAGCCCTACAGCAGCCTGGGGGCAGGGGTGGGGAAAGGCTCTCATTTCTTCCCAAGGTGTCTCTCCCCACTTGGGGTAGGTGGATGTTTCTGGAAGCCTGTCAGGACGGACAGGTCCACTTTCCAGCAGCCTAAGGACTGACTCCAGCCTGCTGTGTAACCTTGTGTGAGTGGCTTGAGCTCTCTGCTCCTTACACGGAAGTCTGACCTTTTGACATGGAGACAAGGGGAAATGTGGAGGAAGTGGGGCAAACCCTCTCCTGGCTTTCGTTCTAACCCTTGTTCCACCTTCCAACGGAAGCCTCTGGCTCCAGAGAGGCCTGGCCTGCCCAGGACCTGGGGATGGCGGGAATGGGGTGGATCTTGGGCTCACCTTGAAGTAAGGAAAGTGCTCCGTCATGAAATTGTAGATCTCGCTGACAGGAAGGCTCCCAGTTTTACTGTTCTTAAGGGCCATGAAGATGAGGATGCTGAAGGCAGAGAAAGCCTTGAGTTTGAACTTGGGAGCAGGCTGGGAGTCTCCCCGTCACCACCCCACCTGCCCCGGCAAGAGTGGTTGAGGGAGGAACCTGCCGCAGATTTAGGTGAGAGGCTCTATGAGGTTGAAAAGAGAAAGGATGAGGACGCTTCCGCTGAAGCCAGGAATTACGGCTATACGAGGGTCTTGTGGAATCTTGAGAGCCCTGGGTTGTAATCCTGGCTTGGCCATTCACTAGCTATGTGACCTTGGGTGAGTGCCTTAACCTCTCTGAGCCTCAGTTTCCTCAGCTTTGAAGTAAAAAAAAGTAATAGCTACCTCAGAGTTGTGACGATTAAGGATGATGCCTAGAACATAGAAGGCACTCATTAAATGGAAGCTGTCATTACCAGTCAGCCCTCAGCCAATTGCACACTGAATGTTGGATAGTAAGGGAGGGAACTGAGGTTCCTTGAGCCCCTGCCCCTGCAATGTGCCAGGCATATTCTCTCACTTAATCCTTCCAAAGGCCTGAATATTGCTGTCCTCCCCCCCCCCTTTTTTTAAACAGATGAATAAACAGGCTCAGAGAGGTCAAATAGCTTGCCTGAGGTTTCACATCCTCTAGAAACCCGCGGGGTATGACTTCCCTCCTCTGGCATCACCTTCTACCTTGAGGATTCCATGCCTCAGCTTCTCCACTCTTCCTCTCACCTACTCCCTTTCATCACAGGGGTGCTGGGAAACATACCTGTAGGAGTAGATGGGTTTTGGGAAGAGAGGCTGGTGCCCGTCGGTGCCGGCCTGGGGTGCGATCCGCTGGTATGGATAGTGTGAGGAGCCCAGGTATGGTATGGGGTAGCTGCCGCCACCTGGTGAGTACTGTAGAGGTCAAAGGGGGCAGAATGGTTGCCATGGTAACCAGTCTTTCCCAAGGTGGGGATGATCCCCTCCCCGCCCCATTCATATACATCCAGAGAGGGAGCTGAAGCCAGACTCTTCTCTCCCTGGTCATGGGCTCCAATAGCAGAACGATCTGAGGGGGCTGGCCAAGGGTGTGGACATCTGAGGGGCTCTGAGGTGATCCACGTTCCCAAATTCGGGGTCTCAGAGCCCTCAAAGCTCCCCCCCCCCCACCTCCTGGCTTCCTTCCTCTCCTGCCATCTAGGTGCTCTGGTTGCCATGGTGATGGGAGAGCAGCCTGGCGGGGCTAGAGAGTTTGAGGGCCTCCAGGCCTCCCCTGGAATTTCCCGGAACGGCTGGGCCGGAAGCAGGGTGTCCAGCCTGGGCGTTCGTCTGCTGGGCACTGCCACCTTTTATGAGTTTCAGTGGCTCTTTGAAAGGGCAGGTCATGGTGGTGGGCCGGTGGGGGTAGGAGGTGGTTTTACGGCAAAGGGAGTGGCTGCGGTGCCAGGGGTGGCGTTTTATGGGGGCCATGGGGGTGGGAGACTCTGACTCCCCCATCTGCTCCAGGCTGAAGTGCTCTTTCCAGGTCACCCGAGAGACACTTAGTGCCTGA
Organism: Panthera pardus; assembly: GCF_024362965.1. Lineage (NCBI taxonomy): Eukaryota > Metazoa > Chordata > Mammalia > Carnivora > Felidae > Panthera > Panthera pardus. The sequence continues at coordinate 58,340,235 of NW_026526876.1, forward strand.
GTCACCCTCTCTGCAGGCTCCATAAAGGCCTGGGTGCGGCCATCTTGTTGGAGGGGGGTGCGGAATGCAGAAAGCATCAAAGCAAGGCTGGGCATGGTGAGGCCATTTAAGGTCTGGCAGCCCCTGAACCCTGCTGTGGCTCAGTCCTTGATGGTCCAGGCTGCCTCAGGGACACCCCCTACCCGGGGCCAGACCTTGAGCCTCAGGATGGCTTTAGCCTCTCCAGCTAGGCTCCTCATGGCAGCGAGGGTGACCCCTCATGTGCTCCCTCGGCTTCCCTCCGGCTCTTTCTTTCCCCCCACAAAGCAAGCAGTCTGACCACCTCCCCACTCCCCCCCACGTGCCTGCCTCCCTGGCTTGGCCAAGATCAGGGCCAAAGCCAAAGAGCTGGGAGTAGAACCTGCTCCACAGGCAGGGCCTGTCTCAGTGCCAGGCTGCAGGTGGATGGAGCTGGGGCGCTGGGCAGTCACTTGCTCCGTCTTGCCCAGCGACTCCTGGGAGCTGCCTGGCTGCTCTGGGGCTCTTTTCTACCTCTTTTTAAAAGCCTGCATCCCATGCCAACGTGGGACAAGTACTTGGCATCCTATACAGGTCCAAATCACGGAGGCTGGGCAGTGGGGTGGGGAAGGGGGGGAAAGGACCAAAGATGAGGAGGTCTTGGAGCCCTCCAGGTGGGAAGGCCGCCTAACTCCATACCCGGTCCCACCCTATTGAGGTGAAAGGGAAGTTTGGAGCCAAGGTTACATAGCGAGACAGTGGCTGACCCAGACGGGAGCCCATTGTTTTCTTTCTGCTCCGTCTTGTGTGTCACCCCACATAACCCTTTTCTCTCTGCCCCTGTCTTTGGCCCTCCTCCTCCCTCCCTTTTTGGTTCACATCTGGGCCCTGTCCCACGATAGGCCCCATTCGCTTTTCAGAGACTCTCAGAGGAACCCCACCTACTCCTAGAGAAGGGCAGTGGCTTCCTTCCTTCCCCATGAACCCCTGTCCCCCCAGCCCCGGTGGCCTGGCCCGAGGTCCAGGGTCCTGCTGCCTCCACCTGCCCATCCAGGTGTGCACACCCACAACACACGCCTGCACACCTCACACCACATAATATCCTGAGGCCCCAGGGAAGCATGCCCACGTGTCCCTGACCCACCTGGTGGAAGGGGGGCTGGGAGGGACAGTACATGTGCTGCAAGGGGGGCTGGTAACAGTACATCCCAGGACCAGTCTCCAAAGCTGAGGGCTTGACCTTGACTTCTGATCCCTGCTGGAAGAAAAAACAGATGACCAGGCTGGGCCTTAGTTTTCTTCCTCCCGCTCTTCTGTGGCTTGAAACTTAACACAAATGCAACCTCTACTCTGCCTCCCCCAAAGCTTATTCCTAGAGAACAAAGAGAGGACAGAGAAGGTCAGGGGTTTTCCTGAGGGAGCTCAGCAAATTAGTGGTGGAGCTGGGGCCGGAGTCGACGGCACTCCCCACCCCCCACCCCCCACCCCCCACCTCACTTCAGGTAAGAGGCAGAGGCTGGGCTGTCCAGAGGAGTTGGGTCACAGTGAAGGTGGGTAGGGTCAGAGACCTCCCTGGAATGGCACAAGGATGCAGTGTCTGAGTCCACTCATCAAGCCTGGTTTGGGGCCTGCTTGCGTTCAGAGCTGCCAGCCTCTCAGAGCGGGTCTGTGAAGGACATCTGGAAAAGGCCACTGCTCTAGGATTCCCATCGCAGAGCCATATTTAGGGGAGCACAGGAAGTGGCCGGACAGGTTGGTCGGGCTCATGACCCCAAGCTCTGTACTTCCTCCTCGGCAAAGCCTAAGGGAGCTCCAGCAGGCTCTTTGGAGGGGGCTAGTGAGTCCTCTCCGCTCTATCTTCTGGCCACTCTCAACTCAAAGCAGCTGGTCTGCTTGAGCCCCATGGCACACTTTCAACCCCGACACAGGGAACCTGTCTTGAGCTGCTGCCAGTGGTGGTGGCCAGACTCTGGCTTCCCAGGGGCTGTGAGCTCCACAGGGAGCCCCCAGAGTCTAGCACAATCTCTACCCTGAGTAGGGCCAGAAAGCATGCACAGCTAGTCCTGGAAGGCGAACCAGGCCAGGAGGAGGTGGAACACTCTTCCTGGGTTATCAGGGGCCTTGGGAGCCAGCATCTGGGCCCAGAGGGTCAAATTCAACGGTTAGCTCTTTCTGGATGTGCCCTGGGGTTGCTGATGCAGAGATAGCCATAATCATAGAATCTCAGGCCTGGAAGGGTCAAGAGCACTGTGTCCAACCTCCTCATTTGGAAGATGATGGGGCTGAGCCCACTGAGGGGAAGTGATGTGTCCAAGGTCACCCAGTGAATCGACCAGCTAGCTGGTTCTCTGGGCCTGAGCTCCTCTCCACTGTGCAAGGAGTAAGGGAGTGGCCTCAAATCAGCCTCACAGGCCAAGGGACACCTTGGGCAAGTCACTTGGCCTCTATGGAACCTCAGTTTCTTCACCTACAAAATGAGGGTAGTGAGGAGTCTTTAGAGGGTTGTTATGAGGATTAAATGGACCACTTGGAAGAAAAGATCTGGCACAGCAAGCAGGGGCTGGCATTGAGTGGACATTTGGGAGGCAGAAGCTAACATGATGGTGTCCTCACCACGAGTTGCTGTCGTGTTCAGTGGGCCTGAGGAAAAGCCATCAAAGGGCCCCAGAACCAAGGCTCTTGCCTTGGCCACAGCTGGTAGGTACCCAAGCCCTTCTCTATCTTCCAAGTCTAGGAATCAGGCTTTGTTGGGGGTGGCTTGGGGATGGAATGGGAGCCTGTTAGAAAGCAAGGGGTGAGGAGAGCTGGTGGGCATCTGGAGAAGGCACAACCCAGGCTGAGGCCACTCAGTGCTCACTATCTCAGGGGTCTCCAAACCTCCCTTTAGATTTCCTCTGCCCAAGGCAACAAGCCTATAAGGCAGGTCCTCGTAACCATACTTTTCAGACGAGGACCAGAGAGGTTAAGTGACTAGCCCAAGATCATACAGCTTGTGGGTATGGCTGTGAAAGGGATATGTTGGTTGACCTTCCAAGGTGCTTTCAAGGTATTTCTATGAATATACCCAGGCCCCATTGTGGGCAAAGAATGGGGCCCGGAAAGTCCTTTGAGGAGACTTAAGCCCTCTCTCAAGACTCTATGCTGATGCTAGAGAGGAGAACATTGTGCTCCGTGGCTTATCCCCAAACCCTTTCTCTTGACGTCTGGAATGTGTTTTCCTTCTCACATTTGCATATGGGCGGGTAGGTCTGGCTGGGGATTCTTGACACTTAGGCAAACAGAGAAGTCACACACTGGAATCCTGACTCAGGAGCCTCTGGGAAGCTGCCAGCTTCCTTAGCCTGATCTCCCCCACCTTGCCCTCTCCATGCCAGGCCAGGTCAGCATCCCCTCCCCAGCTGACCTGGAGGCCAGAATGAAGCCGAGACCCCAACTTTCTGAACTTGCCGCTTCCCTGGCATAAACTGACCCTGAGTGGAAAAGTCTGGAAAGGGAAGGCGGAGTTTGATCTCAGGGCTTCTGGGAACTAGGACAGGAGTAGGTGGGATGCCCAGCGGCCACTGGTACTCACCAGGACTTGGGGGCTGTGCTCCTGGCTGGGGTAGGGGAGTCCGTTGCACCAGGCCTCTGCCGAGAAGCCAGGCAGGAAGGCCTCAGCCTCCCCGACATCCACGGGGATCTCCTCGAAGGTCTCCAGTGCCCCCGGGGTCTTAAAGGAGTGTCCATCGAGGGCCAGGGCGGTCTGGGCCTCAGGGAAGACGTCTTCATGGAAATGCCGCTTGTATGGGTGGAAAGGCCCATGGCCGCCCTTGAGGAAGCGCCCAGGGCTGCTTGCTGGGCCCTCCTCAAAGCCGAAGCTGGGGAACTTGTCTGAGGGTGAGAGCCGGAAGGGGCCCGGGCCAGGGCCGGCTGGGCAGTGGACTTGCTCAGGGCCAGGTGATGCGACACTGGGACTCTGTGGGGGCAGTGAGGATGCCCTCTCTGGGGGGCCGTCGGGCACAAATGATGAGCAGCTGAAGCCGGCAAGCTTCTGGGGTGGACAGAGGGTAGAGAGCCTGTGAGTGGATGCTGGACCAGGACTCTGCCCTGTGCTAGGGTAAAGGGGTCTGTGGCTGAGCTCCAGGGGCTCCCAAACGATGGAGGAGACATAGCCTGCTTTTGGAAGCCCTCGTCTGTGAGGGTATGCTGCTCTTAGATCTGAGGTGCCCTGAGTCAGATGGATATACAGCCTTGCCCCGGGAAAGCCCCAGATGGAAGGGAGAAGCAGAGGCCTCTATCGAACACTTCTGGATCTTGGAGTCACTGGGTACTCGTTCGCTGGTGGAAGGGACAAGGCAGACCCCGGGAGGGCTCTGGGGGTGGGGCCTAGGTGCCAGATACTCACGTTCTGTGGGGCAGGAGAGCCTGGAAGGCCCGGCGCCTGCATGAGGTCCCCCTGGGGCTCGCCCTCCAGTCTGGCGGGGCCGGGCAGCGTGGCGTCAGACTGCGGCGGGAGTAGCGACACCATCACCCGGTCCTGGCCTCGAAGAAAGCCGGCTGTGATGAGAGTGAGGACCAGGGTCCTGCGGTGACCGACCCCAAGTTCACCACCTCCACACCCACCCCCTCCCTGGGCTGGGACCCTGACTCCCACCAGACATCCGGTGAGACACAGACAGATAGGCGGATAAACAGACAAAGTGAGAGAACATCAGAGACAGAAAGAAGCAGATAAACGAGAGGCAGAGGAAGAAAGCACAGAGAGAAGACTGGTGGAGACGGAACAAAACACACCAGGTAGGAAACCCGCCACCCCCACAGTCCCAGGAAGGAGAGTTGGCTGCTCTGGGGCTCAGTGGCAGATGGAGACCCTGCCTCCGGCCCCCGTCTCCCCAGTGCGGGACTGGGCTAGGTGACCGTGACAAGCAGTCTCTGCTCAGTGGCTGAGCAAGCAGGTGGTCCTGAGAGAAGGGGAGCTGGGGAGAGTGGGTCAAGCCCAGGTGGAGGGTGGGAGTGACCCTCACGCTGCAGGTGACCCAGCCCTCAGTAGAGGCTGGGCCTGTGGTGCCATTTCAGGGGCTGGCATGACCCTGAAAGTGTCAAGTGCCACCGGGGACTTGAGGTGACCCGGTTGCCTGGTGGCCCTGTGAGCCTGGCATGACGCCGGGCTGCAGCCACTGGCCCAATGTGCAGTGACGGGCCAGTGCTGTTTTCTCCTACCTCCTCCAAACTGCATCTCGTACCTGTGACCTTGTGCTGGCTACTGCCCCTCCTCCCGCCCTTTTTTTTTTTAAACATTTATTTATTTTTGAGACAGAGAGAGACAGAGCATGAATGGGGGAGGGGCAGAGAGAGGGAGACACAGAATCCGAAACAGGCTCCAGGCTCTGAGCTGTCAGCACAGAGCCCGACACGGGGCTCGAACTCACAGACCGTGAGATCATGACCTGAGCCGAAGTCGGCCGCTCAACCAACTGAGCCACACAGGCGCCCCCCTCCCCCCCTTTTAAAATATTTTATTTTTAAATAATCTCTACACCCAGCGTGGGGCTCGAACTCACAGCTCTGAGATCAAGAGCCACATTCTCTACAGACCGAGCCAGCCAGGTGCCCCAGGCCACCGCCCTTTCTGAGCTTTGGTTTCACCATTTGAAAAACTAGGGGCTTGTACTGGATGATAGCGGAGGGCCCTTTCTGCTCAGACCTTCTAGAAGTGCTATAAGCACTTTGTCCCCGGCACAGCCCAAGAGTTTGAGAGGACTCAGCTCCAAGCCTTTCCTTGCTCGCTGTGTCAGGGAAGCTCTCTGAGCTTGAACCCCATCATTTACAAAACACGGAGAGAGGTAGGGCCTCCCGCATGGAGATGCTGTAGTAAATGAAATCACGCATAGGAAGAATTTAACACAGTGCCTACCATATTGTAAGTGCTCAGTAGACGCCAGCTCTCGTTATTAATATCATTATCAGTACGGCCTTACTGTTATCGTCCTCAGCTCTTTGCTTTCCTTCTCCACCACCTGCAAAGGGCATTTCTTTTTGAATGTCCTCCTCTTTGCCAAGTAGTCTCCGATAAAGGCTGCCATTTGCTGAGGACCTGCTCTGGGCTGGCTGCTGCGTAAACAGTTTGGAGAATTTTCTCACTGGTTTCTCAGAACAAACTTGTCAGGAAGGTACATCATTAACCTCGCTCTACAGATACGGAAACTGAGGCTCAGAAGGGTTGCCTGACTTGCCCAAATCGCATAGCTAATCCTTAATAGAGTAAGGATTCGAACCCAGGGGCGCCTGGGTGGCTCAGTCGGTTAAGCGTCTGACTTCGGCTCAAGTCATGATTTGCGGTCCATGAATTCGAGCCCCGTGTCCGGCTCTGTGCTGACAGCCCAGAGCCTGGAGCCTGCTTCAGATTCTGTGTCTCCCTCTCTCTCTCTCTGCCCCTCCCCTGCTTTCTCTCTCTCTCAAAAATAAAATTACAAAAAATTAAGGATTTGAACCCAGATCTGTTCGACTCTGGAGGCTGTACTCTTACGATTTCATCATTTGGTGGGGGTCAGAGTGGGTGTGGGCCAAACAACAAGAAACGTGTGAGGTTTACACTTACCCCTCCCGTCCAAGACCTCTACCAGGCAGATCAGGATGACTGCATTTCCCAGGCCATGATCTCCTGGGAGCTCTGGGAGGGAGGGATGGCCTTGGTGGCCCCATGGTGCCCAGCCTAGGGTTGGCACACCTTTGGGGAATAAACTACCTCCTCTCTTTGATTGGAGGTAATGGGGATTAGGAAGGGAGGGCACTTGCCCCAAGTCCCTCAGGGGATCAGTGACAGAGGAGGCTAGTAGCTGGGGTCCAGGTGGGGGCCTGGTGGGAGGCTCTCCCTCCCCTTCAAGAGTCTCTGCCGCCCCTTCTCCATGTCCCGGCACCCTCTCACTCGGCAATGCTAAATGTGGCGTGACCAGGGAAGCGCCGAGCTGGCCGTAACTGGACACCACAGTGGAGCAGGCATGGGGCCCAAGGTGCCGGGCGGCCCATCTCTGGCTCCGCATGACCGCAGGCCTGGCCGCTGCTCCCCGGATAGCTCTGGGACAGCTGGGGCCTGCCTGCCACGCCTGGATCTGGCCCAGAGCCGCTTTCCCAAGCTGTTCTCCAGCACCTCCAGAGGCAAGGCCCCCGGGCTCTCCCTGCCTCTCCCGACCCCTCCCCCCGCCCCCCCAGGTCTCAGGCTTGTAACCGGTGGTGGTCACCCCCTTCTCCAGAGGCAGAATTGTGCATGGTTACAACAGCAAGGGGGGTAGATTTGGTCTGTCTGGCCTGAGTTTGAGCCCCAGTTGTGTACCTGTGTAACTCTTTGCATCTTGCTCCTCTGATAAATGGAGCACGAGGACCTACCTCACAGGGTTGTTGCCATGAAGCTTAAGAGAGATGATGCGTGTAAGATGCCCGGCACATAGAAAATGCTCAAGGACCTATGTCAGATGTGGCTGTGGCCTCTGACCCCAGACCCTAGCTTCCCGATGGTCTCAAATTTAGGCCTGGCAGGCTTGGGGACATGGGCTAATGAGCCCCAGTTGGCGGCTGCCCTTGCTCTTCTGAGACATGAACCTGAGGAGGCCTCTCGGAGCCGCAGCCTGGGCCGCGCCTCCTGCTGAGGGTCCGGCCTTCACAGGAGGAGCCCTGCGGCCGCAGCTGCCTCACCCCCATCCTTGTACCAGCCTCTATGTCCCCGGACATTATCTGTAGCCCTGTCTGACTTCCTGCATCTCAGACGCCCTGACTGAATGCTTTAGTTTATAGCCGTGACTTTTATACCTCCCCACCCCACCCCTCACCCTCCACCTCCAGGCCCCCAGGGACAGGATTAAAACTAAGGAGCGAGTACAGAGCTAGAGGCCCACCCCTCTCTTTGCGCGGAGGATGCAGAAGCCCTCGAATGGTCCTCGGTGTGGGGCTTCTTCTGGGTTGGTTTTATAAGTGACGACTCCCGATTCAGTGGCACCCCCTTGGTTGCCTCAGCCCAAGCTCTGTTTTACGAATAAGGAAAGGAGGCCCAGAGAAGAGGTTAGGTGACTTGCCTAAGACCACACAGCCTCTACCAACTGCATTCAAAAGGGCCCTCCTGCCTCAGGGGCTGAGCAGTGGGGCTCTGATGGGTGTATATGGGACGCTCTTGTCCAGCACAGGGAAGAGCTCATTGTGGGGAGAGGGATGGAGCTGCTTTGGTCCCTGACCCCTCCCTGGGGTAGCCGGCATTGCCCCTGAAGTTGGACGATCTGGTTCAGAAGCTCTAGAGTCAGGATGGGGTTTGAGTCCAGTAACTGTGGGACTTTGGTTGAGCCAGTTGCTTAACCTCCTTCCTTGGGCCTCAGTTTCCTCATCTGTAAAAGAGGGCTAATAATACGTACCTCTCTGGAGGATTAGATGAAATATTGCTTGTAAATCGCTTAATGCATAGTACATGCTCAATAAAGAATAGCTATTATTAATAATTAGCAGTGGGACAGAGTTAATTTAAAGCATGAGCTGGGGGTGGGGTGGGGGAAGGAGAACAGAGGGAACTCCTCTTTCCTGCCTCCCACCTCGGTCTCCATGACTTCACCCTCCTGCATTGGCAGAGGCTAAACTTCCCTCTGCTTGATTCTCCGGCCTCAGAGATCATTCCAACTCTTCCCCTGTGGTAGAGTTAGTGCCTGTAGAAACTCCCAGGGAAAGTGGGAGGCAGGGGGGTTACTCTATTGCTTTGGATCCCTCAGGAGGCTTTGCTAATGGCTCCAGTGTCCTGAGGCTGGCAACTGCATTCAGAGGGAATTTTTTTTTTAATGTTTATTCATTTTTTGAGAAAGAGAGAAGATGTAAGTGGGGAGGGGCAGGGAGAGAGAGAGAGAGAGAGAGAGAGAGAGAGAGAGAGAGACAGAATCCAAAGCATGCTCCAGGCTCAGAGCTGTCAGCACAGAGCCTGACGCGGGGCTCGAACCCATGAACCATGAGATCATGACCTGAGCTGAAGTCAGACACTTAACTGACTGAGCCACCCAGGCATCTCCAGAGGCAATTTTTCATTGAAGTCTAACCTCTGTCCTATCTGCTTCTGTTCCAAGAAGCATGATGGGATGTGTATTTGCAAATATCAGCCAACCAGTGTGGGAAGTCCAGTCTGCTCTCCTCCTTTCCCAGATCCCAGGAGCTCCCATGACCCTCTCACTTAGGGTAGGCTTCCCCACCCCACAGCTTGCCCCCTTCCTGGACTGGAGCCAGGCCTGGACTCTCAATGGTGGACTGTGCCCTGGGGTCCCTTCGACTGTGTGGACGAGCATTCTCACAACTCTATATCTATAAAGCACTCTGCGGCTTACCAAGCACTTGTATCTGTATCTGTTATCTCATTTCATTCACCTGTTGCCCTAGAGGCTAACAAGCAGTTAGGTGTGCTGGCAACACCTACTATGGGTTTGCAAGGGTCATCTGTACCCACTTCTTTCCAACTCCTGGTTCAGTCCTATGAGCCCAAATTGGCCATCGTGTAAGTATTTACCCATGGAAACTAGCAAACGCTACAAATCAGAGCCTTTTCTCTTTTTTTGAGAGCTGGTTGGTGAACATTGATCAGCACACCCCCAGTAGGGGAGCAAGGTCATTAACCCCATTTTTCAGAGGAGAGAATTGAGACCCAGAGAGGGGAAATGTCCTGCCCAGTGCCACATAGCTAAAAGCTGAAAATCACATCTGATTCTCGGGCCTCCAGAGCCCCAACCACACCCCCAAACACACACACACTCCTGAGGTGCAACCCTGGCAAAACATTAGCCGAAGACCATTTCAGTATCTGGGCATTCTGTCTGCCCTCTGCTCTTTGAACTACCTCTCCTCTGTCCATCACCCTTGGAGAGTAGGAGGGCATGGGTGGGGATGGAAGAAGTAGACTTGATCTTCCCTGGAGTCAAAGGGAAGTCAGAGCAGAGTCCTTGCTCCCTAACTTGAGTAAGGAGCATGATGGTAAGAAATTCCCCAGGAGGGGGGTGCCTGGATGGCTCGGTCGGTTAAGTGGTTAAGCGTCTGACTCTTGATCTTGATCTTGGTTCAGGTCATGATCTCAAGGTTTGTGAGCCGGGAGCCTGCTTCAGATTCTGTGTCTTCCTCTCTCCCTGCCCCTCCCCCCGCTTGCACTCTGTCTCTCTCTATCTCTCTCTCTCAAAAATAAACACTAAAAAAAAAAAAAAAAAAAAAAGAATCCCAAGCAGGCTCCACACGATCAGCGCAGAGCTGGAGGCGGGGCTCGAACCCAAGAACCGTGAGATCATAACCTGAGCCAAAGTCAGACGTTCAAACAACTGAGCCACTCAGGCGTCCCCTACTTGGGATTCTGTCTCTCTTCTCTGCCCCCTCCTCAGCTCTTGCACTCTCTCTCTCTCTCTCTCTCTCTCTCAAAATAGATAAACTTAAAAAAACAAAGTAAAAAAAAAGAAATTCCCCAAAAGGCATGACAAGAGGATCCACAAGGCGCATCAATGAATGCTTGCTCTGTGCCCTTCCCGCAAACAGCTGGGCCCTGTGCTCCCTCTACCCAGCATCTCCCCACCTCTGAGACCCTTTTCCTAGTGCCTTAGGACTCAGCAGAAGGGGCCATTTGGGGGTGGGGGCTGGGGGACATCCTGTTTGCTGGTCGTGTGACCTTGGGCAAGTGGCATCCTCTTTCCGTACCTTTGTTCCCTTATAAGTACAGTGAAAGGCTGGGACCATTTGCATCTGAAGATGCAGAGGCGGGTCCTATGGAGGTGACTACGTCCGTCCGCAGGGCCGTCACCCCTGGCCTGCCTTCAGGAGGGACCTCCCTGAGGAGATCCTCAAGAGGATCAGGAATAGCTGGGTGACTTATTATACCCCAGAAGAGTGTCATCATCCTCATTTTATAGATGAGGAAACCGGCTCAGAGAGGTTAGCCTGACTTGCCTGAGTTCCCTCGGCTACCAGATTCTGCTCCCCAGCATTCAGACACAGGTCTCAAAGCCAGTGGGCTTAGCCACTGTACTACACGGCCGAGCCTCGGGGGCACATTAGCCTCCTCGCTCACCCCTGGAAGCCAGAGCGGCTGGTGGGGCGGGGGAGGCGGGCAACGTGGGAGGTTTCCTGGGGAGGGTCTGTCCCTGTGTCCTCTGTGGGCAGCTGAGTCACAGAAGACACCGAGGGCCCTGACTGGGCTCTCTCCACACTCCCTCCCACCGGGCAGCCTCCTACCCGCCCTTCATGAGCCAGGTGGAGATGGCGCAGTTCCGCCTTAATGGTTTCTGTCACTGGCTGCGGCAGCATGTTTTATGAGGGGCGGGCCTTGCCCAGGGCGCCTGTGGCCCCACCCGGGGCTCCGCCCGCCCCGGCTGCTGGGAGGGGCCCCTGGAGCAGCTCAGTAATTACCCAGTTGGGGCTGGCACTGGAGGGCCCGGGGCCTGCTCCTGAGGCTTGAGCACCCCAGGACAGCGGGAGTCTGAGAGTGCCAACAAGGAAGAAATTTCTAGATCCTCTCATCCCGTCAAGGTTGGGGGTTCTGAAGCCAAAATTCTGGCCCCTCTGGCTCTTCGCCCTGCCTCGGGTTCAGGAAAAGTGGCAGCTGCCCCTGCCTTCAGATCTGATTCAAGTGGTTTGAGAAGCAGCTACGGGCAGAGGGGGTGGTGGGGGGGTGGGGTGGGGTGGAGTGGGGAAGAACAAAGCGACAAGAGCAAGCGTGTCCCCGCTGTGAGACTTTCTTCAAGTCTGAGCCGCTGTCACCCACAGCAGAGCCATTCCCACCCCCCAAAGGAGAGCTCACCCAAAGCCACCTCAGCCATCCCCCTGCTTCTGGAAGTAGGCTGGTCCTAGAGTATCACTCTAGGCAGGCCCATCCTGAGAAAATACTTGAGCCTCCTTCTGTGTCTGGGGCTGACCTGGAAGTTCTTCCAGATATCTAACCTTAATCTCCCATGTCATCTTAGCCCTCCCGCTCTGTTCTTCCTGCCATCTACCGAGGGATCCTCCAGAGGCTGTTAAATGGCAATGGACTCATCCCCTCTCCACAGCCTTGCTGTGGGTGCCTGACTCCGACAGTTTCCTGCTTTCCCACTCTCCTTGGCCCTGCACCCCTTCCTTCCCGCCATCCCCGGCCACCTCCCCATCTCCCCAGCCCGTCCCCAGCCCCTGCCACCCAGCTCTGGCCCCAGAGGAGCTGATTCCAAGCACTCACAGTGGGCTCTGGGCCATGGCCACCATCACGGCTTCGGGGAGTCATTGAGCCCAGCGACAAGCCAGCAGCCTCCATCGAGGTATAAATACTCCCACATGCCTGGACCAGCCCCCTGCCTGAGGGCTGGGGCGGGGCTGCCTCCCCAGGCCTGGCAGGCAGGTCACATGCCCCATAAATGCCACAGGACCACAGGCCCTTCCCAGCAGCCCTGGGGAGACCAATTGGGGCTTGACCTTTCTGGATAGATGGACAATGGATGGGTGGATGGACAGGTGGATAGACAGAAGGGTAGACGGATGGTTAGAGTGGACAGATCAAAGGATGGACAGATTGATGGATGGACTAATGACTGGATGGAAAGCTGGATAGGTGGATAGATGGACAGACAGATGGATGAATAGACAGGGGACAGATTGAACTGCCTATGGATGTTCATTTGGTAGATGGGAAATAAGGGATGCTTGGTTTTAAGGAAATAAGAAATACTACCCCTCACGCTCCCATCCAGTCCCTTCTAAGACACACTTCCCAGGACCCCTTTTCTCCTAGAAAAGACTGGCCACCTAGTCTGAGGGATTGGCTCTGCTGGGTCTCCCTTCTCCTCGGATGCCCCTTTCCGGAGACCTCTCACCTAAATACCCCAACCCCCAAAGATCTTTTGCTCTTACTCTTGCAGATCATTGACGGACCATCTTTTCCTTCCTCCTGCCTATTCCTGAGTCCAGGCTCTGAGGCTGTGAGCCCACCTCCAGATTTTGCTCCCAGAAGCAAGGTCAGCTTGCCCTCCAAGGCTAGCAGGAGAAGAGGGAAGCAAAATTCTCAATTCCAAAACCATGAGCCCCTTAGATGGGCAATTTAGGGAGAAGATGCCCCTCACCTCCTACCTTCCCCAGAGGTTTTTAAAAGCATGATTGGGGGGGCGCCTGGGTGGCTCAGTCGGTTGAGCGTCCGACTTCAGCTCAGGTCACGATCTCACGGACCGTGAGTTTGAGCCCCACGTCAGGCTCTGGGCTGATGGCTCAGAGCTTGGAGCCTGCTTCCAGTTCTGTGTCTCCCTCTCTCTCTGCCCCTCCCCCATTCATGCTCTGTCTCTCTCTGTCTCAAAAATAAATAAACGTTAAAAAAATTTAAAAAAAAAAAAAAAAAAAAAAGCATGATTGGGTCTGATGGTGAGAACAGGCTTGACAAGGGACTTGTAGGTAGACAAAGTGACCCAGAACCATTGGCGGCTTGACTAGAGAGTTGGGCTCCTGGAAGGGGGGGACTTCTTGTCTGCTTAATCCCCCCTGGGGCACAGTGTGAAGAGAGCAGTGGTCTGAGGCCTTAGACACTGATTCCCAGAGAAGCAAGCTCCTTCCAATCCTCAGTCTGCCCAGCCGTGAAAGGGACCGAAGAGTGGGGGTGAGGTGGGGAGTGATGGGAGGAACAGGAGGATTTTTCACAGATTATGAAATATGGCCTTGTTTTCCCTTACAACAGGCTTCCTCCAGCCATGCCATCTGTAGGGAGGTAGAGGAATGGGCTGAGGGACGGGACCACATTGCTTGCCTCTGAGCACCCATTAGCGCTGCAGTCCTGTGTCCGGAAGTCCCACCCCCATCAGGAAGTCCCTGAGCTGAACCTGTGGTTCTCCCCCTGTGGGCTGCATTGATAACTGGCTGCAGAGTTGATTGGCTGTGGTATGATTGGCAGCTGAGGATTTGAGCTGTGAGACCAATAGGGATGACTGGAGCCCTGTTTCACCTCATCCCCTAGTCTGGCATTTGTCATCTCATAAGCCCCATCATCCTTCTGATCAAGGACCCCAGAAGTGTCCTTTTCCCAGCTCTGCCATCAGCATCGGCTAGTGGGGGAGTGAATCTCATTTCCTCCTTTATTAAATGGGCTCATCTTTGCCCTACGTACCTCACCTGACTCTCCTGGGGACGGAGTGAGAACCAGGCAATAAAAATGCCTGAAGGAAGACGAACTGACACCATCTTTTCTGGTGCTCCTGTGTCCTCCCCTCAGATTCTGGGCCCATGGGATTTCAGGAAAGGGAGGAGGGCTGAGATCTTTTGCCCTTCAACCATGTGCCCTTCCCAGGGTGTTTGTTCCCTATGGGGGTGGTCAAGAGCTCTCACACCCACATGGGGCTCTCTTCTGTCAGTGCAGAGCCTGCTTTGGATCCTCTGTCTCTCCCTCTCTCTTTGCCCTTCCCCTGTCGCTCTCTCTCTCTCTCTCAAAAAATAAATAAACTTAAAAAAAAAAAGGAGTGCTCACATCCAGTGGGTGGCCCCCTCTTTGCCTGCCCACCCTAGTGGGGGCTCAGGTTCCTGCCATCCCTTGGGCCAGGGGCCTCTTGTGCTCTGTACATATCATTTCCGGAAGCCCTGCTCATTATTACCAGTCTATCATTAGGGGTATTAATTCTGCCACCACTACTAATAATACAGATCTAGTACCAGACAAATACATACTGTGCAGCCCCTCCCCCCAAGCCATCCTGAGCACGTGCGAGCGCATACAAGGCAGACAGTAAGCTTAGTGCTTGAATTCACTGAACTGAAGTGAAAAGAGCACTGAGGAGCCCTCCCCTCCCCCTCCCCCCAAGTCCCTCTCTATTTGACAGATAAAGAAACTGAAGGGATTGTGGAGGAGATTGTTCTCTGCTCTGTAGGTACCTGGGCACCGACCCTTCCTCCAGGAACCTGGGCTGGGTGAAGCTGGCTGAGTGCCTACTTATTCCCTTGCTCCTCTGAGGAGAAGGATGTGGAGAAGGGGCATGTTCTGGGGGGTATTCCCCCAAGCCCATACAGCTCCTGGGCTCCAGCCCCCACCTTTCTCCCGTCAGCACCTCCAGATCCCCCTGGGCTTGGCATGGTCATCCCAAAGAACTTTCTCTCCAAAACCCTTCCTGCCTCAGAGATTGGGCATACTTATGGGAAGGCCCAGAGAGGCCAAGCCTCCTCTCCAAAACCACATGCTCTGTGGGGCTCAGTGTGGGCTCCAGGAACCCCTCCCAGAAGGACCTGGGGATGTCTCTGACAGTGGACACTTCTGCTCTGTCTCTGCTAAGATCACTCTGGTTCTGCTAAGTGGAGTCTGATAATTGGGTTTTCTGAGCATGGTGGGGTGTGTGTGTGTGTGTGTGTGTGTGTCCTTGAGCACATCCTATGCCTTGGCTGGTATAGTCTGGGACATGGCTATGGAATTTACAAGTGTAGGTGGAATCTCCAACTGTCTCCGGGCGATCCAGTTCTAGGGACACACCCCATTCTAGGGGTGTGTGTTTGTGTGTGTGTGTGTGTGTGTGTGTGTGTGTGTGATGGTGCCCAAGCCGGCTGTAGTTTGTCAGAAGCAATAGTTTCAGGCTAGAGGAGCAGGGCTTGAAGCTGACTGATTATGCATCTTCCCCTGAGCATGGGGTGGAGGTTCAGGCCAGACTTCCCAGTGGGTTCTCTTGTTGCATCTCGAGGGGTGCCCACCCCCTGGAGTGGCCAGAGTAACCGTGAGAGCAAGGGTTCCCTTTTCTCTGTGACTCACAGCTGGCTCTCAAGTCAAGTTCCTTGAGCGATCACGATTCAGCTAATTCTCTCCCCGGCCCCATTCATCTGAGCTGACTAAGCAAGAGCCACAGGCAGGGTAGAGACCTGGGGACGCTCACGACAGCAGTCATTCTTAACCCCGCAGGCCTTCTTGCCTCAGCCTCTGTCCATTTCCCTGCTTTGGGCCTGGTCGTGCCTAATTGGATCGGTTACACCTGCAGCCCCCCAAGAAAGGTTGCCACTGCCTCCCTTTGGGGCCCTCCGGGCATGTCTCTCCATCTTCCCCTTCCACCTGCCACCCACCTGCAGTGTGGAGAGGTCCACCTGGACATCAGACCTCAATTTGTCTTGTTGCATTTGGCCTCATTTTTTACTGTTTGGTCAACGCCCGGCCTTTAAGGCCTGGATAGGATCAGGAAGTAGAGAGGGCTTCTCCAGGGATGACCCCCTCCAGTCCACTTTGTTCTAGTGGCATTGCTCTGGGCTTTTCCTGAACACTGGGAGAATGTGAAGGACACAGAAGGACGTAGTGAGGGTGATGATGCGGGGGTGCTGGGCTCCGAGCGGGACCTCTGGTGTATGGAGAGATCCGTTCTGGGGAGGTGGTGGTGGAAGATGGGTTTGGGGATGAGGTTGGAGGCGGGCACAGAGGTGGAGGAAGGGGCAATAAATTGGAAAGACCAAAATTATTCAGGGACGTTTGATACTTTGAAATGCACTCTCCCAGAGGTCATCTTGTCATTTCCCTGCTCCTGGGCATGTTGCCAGCCCAACCACACCCATCCCAGATCAATGGTTGTCTCTCCACTCAGGAAACCACCTCCTGTGGTCACACAGTCCAGCCAAACTCAAGTTACGATACTGAAACATGTCATGATGTCTAATGCCAATCTCTCCTGTGGCAGAAGCCGATCTCGGCTTGTTGGATTCGCTCCCTGCAGGCCGAGCAGGGATGGCGGGCTGTGACTGGGAAGGAAAAAGGGGAGGGCATACCTTTGGGACCCCTGTCCCTTGCATCCCTCTGTTATGGGGGAATCAGGGGAGGCGTGCAGAAGTGGCTCCCAGCAGCCCCACCTCATGAGAATACGGAGCTGGAAAGACCATTAGAGGGGCAGTGGACAGGGGGCCTTCCTTCCGTCCCTTCCTGTACACAAGGTCTCAGGAAATTTCAGCGTGACTTAGGAACAGTCTCTGGCTATCCGCGTGAGCCCTGTGCTGGCATATTCTGCTGATACATGAAGACTCCGGCTGGGAGGAGGAAGTTAGACATCAGGAAGGATTTCCTGGCTGGGAAGGACTGACAGAGCCCATGGGAAGAGGTGTCGCTTTCTTAGAGGGCAGATGGGACTCTCCTTGGGGGCTAAAGAAAAAGGCTCTCCCTGAGACCAGGGTGGGGGTGGGGGCTGGCACACCACAACTTCCCAGAAGGCACGCGTCTCCCGTGGGCTTTACCCTTGTCTTTAACTTTCCCAGCCTGCCTCCCTCTGTCACAAGGAATGGCAAAGGCTGTCGGTAGGGGGCCAATGTGGGCTCGGTGTGAGAGTGAAACAAAGATGGGGGCAGGGAGGGGTCCTGCCCTCCTTCCCAAGAGCAGAATTGAGAGGATTCTGGGGCTCCCCGAGCCCCTGGGAAATAAAGTCCTCTGAGAACTCCCTGGCATTCCCGGGAGAACAGGTTCCTGGCCCTGGGAGGTGAGTGAGGCGCCGGGCCTGGGGGGGCAGCATGCCTCAGCAGGCCCTGGAGCCGGGAGCTCAGCTCCGCACAGGCAGCGGCATTGGGCGGGGCCGGGCGGGGAGCTGGGAGGATGAGCGCCTCTCCCCATGGCACCGTGGCCCCTGACGATCCCGAGCTTCCCCAGTCCCAGCCTGACTGTGGCCCTGCCTGGCCCTCCACGTGAGAGAGGTCCCGGGACAGGAGGTGCTGTCCATCCCCCCCCCCCCCACACACACCATCAGTTGGGGACGCCCCCCTACCGCCTGTGTCCTGGGGGTCAGAGAATGACCAATGTAGCATAAGGGCCTGAGCCGGGCCCTGCGGGGGGCGGGAGCGGGGATGGGCTGGAGTGCGATGCCATCCCTCCACCACACCCTCCAGTTCAGCCCAGAGGAGCTGGGTTTCATCAGTGGGGGAAGGCCACGGTCAAGCAGAGCTGGACTCCGTGGCAGTGGAGACTTCATGACTTCGAGGGAGCTGACCAAACGTCCTCCCTCAGGATTAGCAAAATGAGGAGGGCACCCCTGCGAGCAGGGGGGATGCGTGGTATAGAGGCAGGGAGAGGGATGAAGTGACTTCCCTGGGGTGTGCCCTCTTCCCCTGGGTCCTTTCCCACCGGCCAGCTGTGCCTGGCCACGGGACGCACACAAACATACCCCTCACACACACTTCTGGGTATAGAGAGAAGAGGCAAACATTTGTTAGAGTCCATGCTTTATCTAACTTGCTTCTTTGAACAACACTTCGGGAGGACCTGGGGGACTCCCTGGGGAATGCCAGAAGCTTACCTGATGCGGGGAGGGGGTGGGGAGAAGCCCTGGGAGCCAGAGAGGGCTTCCTGCTGGTCCAGCCGTTTCCCTAAGGGCCTTTGCTTCCCAGACTCCCAATTCTGGGTTTCAGGGGTCCTAGAGCTGCCTGCCTCTCCCAGGTCTGCTCCCTAGGCCCTCCGATTTCAGAAGTCTTGATGGAGAGAGGTATTCCTAAACCTCCAGGGGATTCTGCCTTGAGCTCAGCATCAGCAACCGGCCACAGCACCTGTTTGCCACCTGTCTGCTTCTCCACCAGGTGCACCACCCCCTTCCTGCACCCCAGGCCTCCCCGGAGCCCCCAGGCATCTAGACCCCAGCCCAGACCGCCCAGAGATGTTGAGCGATTTCTTGATCAACACACCCCCTTGGCACCACCCAGCTCCCAGAGCTGGGGTCCCCCCTCTCCCCCAGAAAGCCACTAACATTGGGAATCTGCCTCCCTGTCTTTCAGCTCTTGTTTTCCAGTTCTAGCATTGCCAAGTCCTCATTTTCTCCCAGCGCGGGGTGGCAAAGCAAAGCCTCTCCAAGCACAGAGCCGCACACAAAATCCAACAAAACACCAGAATGAAAAGCCCTCCTACAGCAAGAAGGGTTGGAGTTGGACGGCCTGGGACAGGGACGAGAGGGAGGACCACGAGGGGGTCCTCCTTGGCCTCCAGGCACTCACCCTGCTTCCTGAGTCTCCCTTGAGCTGCAGTGAGAAGATGGGGAGCACCCAGGGGCTCCCAGTCTCTCCCAGGGCCCGTTAAAAAGGCAAACCCCCACCCCATGCTCTGGCCCGGCCCTGCTGGCCTCCACGGCTGACTTGGGACAGGTCTCCTCTTACCTGCTCAGTGAAGCAGGTCGGCGTGGGGGCCCGGGTCTGGGGGGCCAGGAGCTCCGTCCGCCTGTCAGTCCGTCAGCTTGGCCGTCCTGGGTCTGTGCTGACATCAGGTGAGGGGAGGCAGCTGCTGGGTGAGCCAATAATTATGATATCAGCTTCCCCTTGCCCCGAGGGGCTGCTGCCAAAACGGGGAGAAGAGCAAGGTGACTAAGAAGCTAGTTTGCTCCTTGGCTCTTGTTTGACAGGTACCGGCTCCTGTGCCCGCCCCAGCCACACCCCGGCTCCCCCCAACCCCTCCCTTCTCCTGGGCCAGCCCTGGCCCCCAATCTCTGCCAGCGGGCACGGCCTGTGGCCCGTGGAGGAGGGGGTTGTCCCATGGCCCCCACCTGCACCCCAGAAGGGGGATGTCAGCCCTCACGGGTGGGGCACAGGCCTGTCGGGACACGCACACGTGTGTCAGGAGAGCTGGGCCACCACATGTATGTTCACGGCGCCTGCAAAGGGATTCCAGGGAGCAGCTCTGCGTGGCGGCCCAGGGTTCTCTGCGGCCTAATGTGGACGGGCAGGGGTTGTGACCCCTCAAGGGCCAGGTTACAAGCACAGAGGTGCAGAGAACTGTCTGCCCATGGGGTCCATCCGTCTGTCTGTCTCTCTGGTCCCTCTGATACCTTCAGGGTGTGTCCTTGTGTGGGTGGGTGTGTGTGGGTGTGTGCACCCACATGCCTCTGTGTCTGTGACTCCCTCCATGTGTCCGTGGGCACGTGAGTCTTTCCATGTGTCTGTACATTCGTCACCTGGGGCAGTGTGCCCCTGCAGCTACGTCTTCCCCCACGTCTGTGTGCAGGCCTGTTACCCTATATCCTATGTCCGTGTCCGCTTGTAGGTCATCTGGGTCTGTGCACAGGTCTGTGCTCTGGGTCAGAGGTCTGGCTCTGTGTGTGTCGGTGCAGGTGGAGACGGGCGTCCCTTGGTTAGAGTGGAGTGCCTCGTGAGCCCTGGGAATTGGTCTCCCCGGCTCCCACCTGGACCCAGGCCTGCAGCCTATCTCTGGCTCCCTGACAGTCCTCCCTGCTTCTGCCTGGGATCCTGCCCCACCCCCTTCTCGCTGCTTCCCTTTTCATCTTTGCCCCACCCCTGTCTCCCGTTCCTGGCCATCCTTTCCCTCCACCCTCTTCCCACTCGTCCTGGCTTCTAAACCCAGTTGTATCTCTTCCTGGAGCTGAAGGCTCCAGGGACCTAGCGGTGGGTCTGCTCCCCAGCGGGGCCTGGGGTCTGGCTTCTGGCCTAAGGGTACGGAGGGGGCAGCTCCTCACCACTTACTCTTATTCCAAGAAGGGAGGTAATGTTCACCTGGGCTGGAGGATGGTGGTGGTCATCAGGCACCGGCGTGGAGCACACGTAAACGTTTCCTGACTTTCTGGTCTAGGTAGGGAATAATCATTTCAGAAAAGAGAGTACAGAGGCAGATAATAATGAACCCATCTGTGAGTGACGGTTAGCTGTGTCATCTTGCATACCGACCACTCGGGCCTCAGTTTCCTCATCTGTTAAATTATTTACCCATAGAGTTGTTGTGAGGACTCCGGGTTGTGTTTAAAGTCCCTAGCACAATCTCCGGTGTATAGTAGGTGTTCAATAAATGCGTGCCCCCTTTCTCTTCACCGGGCCCAGTGGTGCTGGGTGGGAAATTGCTGGTTTGCCCGCTTGGCTATAGAAAGTGTATTCTGGGGCTAGAACAGGGGCCCTGACTCAAGCCACCTTTCTCTGGGGCTCATGTTGGCAATCAAAGCCCCGTTCCCTTAACCTGATCATCAATGAAGTTTTGTAGTGAAGAGCAGCTGTCAAGACCTTCTAGTGTATTTGTTAATTACTCCTATCTGATGTATGCTGGGCTAACTGTTACTTTTAATGCTTTTTAAAATTTTTATTTTTTAAAGTTTGTTTATTTTGAAAGAGACAGAGACAGTGCAAGTGGAGGAGGGGCAGAGAGAGAGAAAGAAAGAGAGAGACAGAATCCCAAGGAGGCTTCATGCTGCCAGCGCAGAGCCCAACATGGGGCTCAAATTCACGAACCCGTGAGATCGTGACCTGAGCCAAAATCAAGAGCCGGACACTTCGTTGACTGAGTCACCCAGAGGTCCCTTAATGCTTTTTAAAAATTTATTATTTATTTATTTTTTTTTTTAAATTTTTTTTTTCAACGTTTTTTTATTTATTTTTGGGACAGAGAGAGACAGAGCATGAACGGGGGAGGGGCAGAGAGAGAGGGAGACACAGAATCGGAAACAGGCTCCAGGCTCCGAGCCATCAGCCCAGAGCCTGACGCGGGGCTCGAACTCACAGACCGCGAGATCGTGACCTGGCTGAAGTCGGACGCTTAACCGACTGCGCCACCCAGGCGCCCCTATTATTTTTTTATTTAAATGTTTATTTTGAGAGAGAGAAAGAGAGAGAGTGCACGTGCACGTGAGAGCAGGGAGGGGCAGGTGGAGAGGGAGAGAGAATCCCAAGCAGGCTCCAGCCGTCAGCACAGAGCCCGATGTGAGGCTTGAACTTACGAACTGTGAGATCATGACCTGAGCCCAAATCAAGAGTCAGATGCTTAACTGAACTGAGCCACCCAGGTGCCCCAAATTGTTAGTTTTTGACTCATGGATGTTTCCATAGGGATAGTCTGGACACAGGGAACCATGAAGTTGTAAATGGGAGGCTGCTATGAATCAACATTATTCTGAAGGTCCTAACGAGTGCAGTAAGATAAGAAAAAGAAATAAGGGACATAAATATGAGAAGGAAAGAGGCAAAACCTTCAAAAATTACAAATGATGTGATTGTTTACATAGGAAATCTAAGAGAATCAGCTGAAAAGCTCTTAGAACTAATGAGAGAATTTAGTAAGATACCAGAATATATGTTAAGTATAGAAAAACGAAAACTATTTCTATGCAACTAAAACAGCCAAGTGGAAATTAAAAGGAGACACAAGATCCCATTCACAATAGTCACAATAGCATACAGTACCCAGGAATAAATATAGTACCCAGCAATAAGAAACAAAATTTAACCTGTAATGAGAAGATAAATCTGTCAATTAATACCAAACCCAAATGACAAAGCTGTTAGAGTTAGCAGGCAAGGACATTAAAAAGAGTTTTCATATCTGAATTCCATAGTTGCAGAAAGTTACAGACATGGAAGGGGGGGAAAAATCTAAATTAAACTTATAGAGATGATAATTACAATGCATCAGATGGAAGATTTACTGAATGGCGTCGACATTCATTGCAGGAGAAAATATTAGTAAATTGAAGACGTAACAATAGAAATAACCCAAAATGAAACACAGAGAACATAAGAAGTACATAAAATCACTTTGAAGAGGGGCGCCTGGGTGACTCAGTTGGTTCAGTGTCTGACTCTTGGTTTTAGCTCAGATCATGATTCCAGGGTCATGGGATTGAGTCCCACACTGGGCTCTGCACTGAGCATGGATCCTGCTTAAGATTTTCTCTCTCTCTCTCTCTCTCTCTCTCTCTCTCTCTCCCTTTCCCCATTTGCATGCACATGCTCTCTCTCTCTAAAATAAAATAAAGTATAAAAAAATCTCTTTGAAGAAAATAGAACTTTATTGACAGACATAAAATAAAGCCTGAATAAATATAAAGGCAATCATGTTCCTGAATGGAAAGTTCAATATAATATTATAATGATGTCAGTTCTGCCCTAAATAATCTATAAACTGCATGTAATTCAAGTCAAGTCTAATTTTTCACCCTTTGAACCTGATGAGTTGATTCTAAACTTTGGGAAAGAGTTAATACATGAGAATAGCTTAGAGCTTTTGGAAAAGAAGACTAGTCAGGAGAACTTGCCTCCCGGATTTCAAAATGTTTGATAAGGCTTCTGCAATTAAAACAGTGTGATTTAGGGGCACCTGGGTGGCTCAATCAGTTGAGCAACCAACTCTTGATTTTGGCTCTGGTCGCGATCTTGCAGTTCATGGGATCAAGCCCTGAATCCAGCTCCATGCTGACAGCATAGAGCCTGCTTGGGATTCTCTCTCCCTCTCTCTCTGCCCCTCCCCAACTCGCATGTGCTTTCTCTCAAAACAAACAAACAAACAAACAAACAAAAAACCAGTGTGATTTTGGTGCAAATTAACAAATAAATAAAAAACCCTATTATTTATTTATTTGTTTGTTTATTTATATATATTTTAGAGAGAGTGAGAGAGAGAGAGTATGGACCAGGGAAAGGGGCAGAGGGAGAGAGAGAGAGAGAGAGACAAAGAGAGAGAGAGAGAGAGAGAGAGGAGAATCTTAAGCAGGTTCCACACTCAGCAAGGAGCCTGACTCGGGGCTCCATCCCACGGCCCTAGGATCATGACCTGAGCCAAAATCAGGAGTCAGATGCTCAACTGACTGAGCCATCCAGGCACCCCAACAAATAAATTAATGGAAGATAATAGAATTCAGAATAAATAGGTATTTGTGAGAATTCGGTGTATAATAGCAAGTGTTTTAAGCAGCAGGAAAGCGTAAAAAAAATTCAATAAATGGACTTGGGATAATGGACTTTCTATTTGAAAGAAGTAAAATTAAATCCTGCTTCACACTATTCATTAAAAAAAAAAAAATTCAGGCAGAGGGGTGCCTGGGTGGTCCATTCGGTTAGGGTCAGCTTAGGTCATGATCTCACAGTTCATGAGTTTGTGCCCCACATCAGGCTCTGTGTTGATGGTGAGGAGCCTGCTTGAGATTCTGTCTCTCCTTCTCTCTGCCCCTCCTGTACTTGTGCTCGCTTTCTCTCTCTCTCAAAATAAATAAATAAACTTAAAAAAAAATAAACAGTTAAAAAAAAAAAAGGCAGATGAAAGACCTGACATAAAAATGAAAGCCATAACCATAAATTTTAAAAATATAGAAAACATTTGAATAATTATGGAATAGAGAAGGCATTTTTAAGCACAACGTCAAATCCAGAAGCCATAAAGGAATATGTTGATAAACTTGACAAGGTAAAAAGTATAAATTTTATTAGAACAAAATATACCATAAACAAAGATAAAAGATTAAAAAAAAAACCCAGCCTGGAAGAAAGTGTTGCAATATATATAACAGACAAAGGATTAATATCCGTAATATATAAAGAACTCCTCTAAATAGATAAAATGATCATAGAAAAATAGGCCAAGGACATGAGTAAGCAATTCAGAGATAAAATACAAATGGCCAATAAACACATGAAAAGATTTTTAACTTCATTCGAAATCAAGGAAATGCAAATTAATTCAGGGGCCAAGGGTCCCAGAGGGGCTCTGATGGGATGCCGGAGACACTGTGGTTTTCACCTTCTTGCACAATGGGACTCTGCTTTTGATGGTGAGATGAACTTCTTTTTCTTCAGAGACAGGATCCACCTCTGCCCCAGGAATGGGTGCGGGCTCCCTCTTTCCTTTGGGAAGTATTACTTCCTCATTGCAGGCAGCCTGGGAGTTGCAGCTTTTTGGACTGAACGGGGATTTGTGAGGTCTCTCTTCTCACATTCTCCACCTCCGGACAGGACCACCGTCTCCTTCTCTCGTCACACTGGCTCCTCAGAGTTCTCTCCTAGACTCAGAAAGTCTGTCTTGCTGTCTAACTTCAACTCTAGCTGCCGGGCTGTTAGCTCTGCTCCCCTTGGAAGGGACTTGTGTCTGGAGGTTTGGTGCCACACACATCAGCACCCTCATTTCGGGGCCTGTGGATGTAGCTGAGCTGGGATCTGGCCTGGTGGGACCGTAGCTGGGTGTTCAAACAGACGGGGACCAGGGGAAACTCTTATTCTCTCTGGAGACTGGACGTCAGAATCAGTTCACGGCCTGCCGCTGAGCTCTGCCCAGGGCTGTGCTGCTTTGAGCCTGTAGCAGCCCTAACTGGGGATGGAAATCCCTGGTGCCAATGTTTGCCACGCTCCAGTCTTGGGTACGACTCTGGTGACCCCAGGGAGAAGGAAGAACATGTTTCCACCCTTGGAGGCCCCAGTGTGATGGAGGAGGGGCCCCCTCCCTGCACCCCACATCGGGACTAGCCATCTTCTGTCCGCTTCTGTTCACGTGAGCTGGACTTGTCTTCCCAACATGGATTCCAAGTCTCGCTCCATTGGCATGGAAGACATTGATGAACATCTGCAGAGGAACTGAGGCTCTGAGGCCCTAGGACCCCATGTCAAAAAGGGTTGGAGAGATCTGAGGTTAATCCGGATGGGCTTCCTGGGGGAGAGCGGGCAGCTCCTTGGCTGTGGGTGGCAGAGGAGCACCGGCCAGAGTTGTGGAGGGCGTGTGGCGGGGGCACCAGGTTGGGAGGTCTGAGCCTGTTCTGGTTGGCTGACCCTCTGGGAAATTCAGGGAGTTTCCAAGCTGAGAGCTTGGTGGGGGGGTTCGGGAGGGAGGGACACAGCTAGAGTCCTGCTGGGTGAGCAGGACAGGCTTCTCCTGGCTAGTCTTAATCCCTCCTGCTTTAGGAGGCAAGGTTGTGAGCTGTGAGCGAGCGGGGGCGGGGAGTAATGCCAGGGTGTGTGTGTGTGTGTGTGTGTGTGCGCACTGGCATCAGTGTCTCTGGAAGTACAGGTGTCCCTGCGTGTGAGCGTGCAAGTATTTACATTGCTGTGCTCATGCTCTGAGTGTGCATTAAGTCCGTGGAGCTACACTGTGATGCTGGGCGTGTCCAATGCAGAACGTATGTCCTGATGTGCGTGAACACCTGCGTACTGGTGAGAATACTCAGGTCTGACACTGTGCATCCTGATCCTTCCAATCAGTCTGCTCTATCCTCTTCCCCTGACTCTGTCCCCCCCCTCCCCCCGCTCCCCTCCCTGAAGTCGAGGGCTCACTTTTGACTGGCTGGCCCTAGTAAAACCTCATGGCTCTGCGATCATGACTAATGGGGCCCAGACTGGGGCGGAGGCTACGTGCGGCACTCTCTTCAGGCTGGTACCCACCAGGACCTCGCCCATCCCAGTCCTCCCCCACCCTTCACCCTGCACCCCCTGGCTCTACCACCCTCCATCCTACGCAGCTCACCCCTCCTTTTCAGGAAGCAGCCTCCCATCTGAGACTTTGGGGAGACAGAGAAGTCACGGCCTGAGCCCCCAAGGGGTCTAACCTGGATTTGAGGACCCTAACCCCCAGAGCTGCTTTTGACCTAAGGGCCAAGCCAAGATGAACCAGAGAGGGGGGTCAACAACCCTGCTTCCACCTTCTCCATCTCCCTGACCAGTGCCCCCTTTCCACCCCACCAGGTTTCTCTTTGGAAACTTGGCTCTGAAGGTCTTCCCTGGGCTCTCTGGCTACCAGCTGCCCCTGAGATTGGGGCTGGCCAGCAGGAGGAGGGGTGAGGCAAACAGGACACTCACAGGGCCCTAGGGGAAAGGGGAAACAGTAGGAGATGTCTCAGAAATCTGGGCCTATGTGCTGAGCTTAAAGGTGACACCGGTTCAGGGGCTCCTGGGTGGCTCAGGTCATGATCTCACAGTCTGTGAGTTCAAGCCCCGCGTCGGGCTCTGTGCTGACAGCCCAGATCCTGGAGCCTGCTTCGGATTCTGTGTCTCCCTCTCTCTCTGTCCCTCCCCTGCTCATGCTCTGTCTCTTTCTGTCTCTCTCAAAAATAAATAAAAACATTAAAAAAAAATTTTTTTAAAAAAGGTGACACCAGTTCAGGGTCACACAGCAAGCATTCCACACCCAGCAGTCTAGAAAGGGGCTTTGAGGGCAGCAGGTCCAACTTCCCTCTGGGAGCAAGAAGCCCCCCCTTCGGATGCATTCATTCACCCAACAGTCACTGGGCCAGGCCCTGTACTGGGAACTGGGGACACAGCTGCACGAGGCAGACTGTCCCTAGGTTGTTTCTGGCCTCACTCATCTTCTCTAGCAACAGGGAGTTCACTACCACAGAAGTTCTTGTGTCCCAGCACTGTGCAGATTCAGCTTCGGGGAGACACCCAGAGCCCCACCTCCTTACCTTTCTGGAAGCGGTGGGAGAAAGGGTGCGGGTGCCCAGGCAGAGAGGGGGCAGACCCTCGTCCCTGCAGTGCCCCATCCACCTGCCACAGCCCTAGTGTGTGCAGGAGGAGACGAGCTGCCAGGCTGCCTGCGCAAACCGGACCTGGGCCGACAGGCCCTTCCTTCAAAGGCTGGCCCAGTCCGTGCCACTTTATGGCCCAGCTAATGACGGTGATTAGGCCGACAGGTGCTCCCTGCCTCCCATCCGCCCTCCCGCCTGCTGAGAAGGGTGGTTTCTGACACCTGGGGGACGCCTGCCCTGAGCTCTGCCAGAACACCCACCGCCACCGACCCCTCAACTGTCAGGCCAGCCTTCGCCCACCTCATCCGCAGAGAACTCAGGTCCTCCCCTGCTGGGACTGCTGTGTGCCCTCTGTCCCCATCTGGCCCTCTCTGAGTAGGACTGAGGGGGATCTGGGTAGGTATGAAGGGAAGCTGAGAACAGTGGGTGGGGGCATGTGCCCCTGAGAAGCACACCTACCTCTTCCCCAGCTAAGGTTGGATGGTGGGTACCCAACTAGGATCCAGAAGAAAGGAGAGCAGGCGGGTCTTCCTTGCAGATGAGGCTGGGGCTGCTCCTTAAGAACCTATTGCATTGTGGGTAAGCCCCTGGAAAAATCCCACCATTCTGGAGCGATTGGCCCACTCCCAGTCGAGGGATGCTGTTGCCTTGGGCCTTGGGGGTCCTAGTGTGGGTCTGGGAGAGAGCCGTGATTTATGACTGTGCTTCATGAGTGAGGAATGCCAGCCTGGGGGGCTGGGGGGGGGGCGGAGCACTTGCCTGACACTCCTCACTCTGCTGGGTGTCTGGCGTGTCCTGTCAGGATCTCTTGTCCCCTGGGGACAGCCATGTTCTCCCACACGCGGCAGCCCCCTCCCATCTGCACCTCGAACCTCCAGCTCCGGGAGGACTGAGTGACGGCCCAGCAGAGGGGGAATCCACAATTGCATCCTTTCTGGTTTTCTGTCTTCACAAACCAGCCCCTCTGTCAGTGGGCATGACAGTGATGGTAAATGGCTCTTTTTTCTCCCACTGCTGCAGGAGGCAACTGGATGAGACTTTTGGAAACTTCCATCCAGATGAACCCAAGGCTTACGTGCCACTGTCCACAGTGAGAGACTTGGGACTGAAACAAAGATGAGCTTCCGGCCCCAGGAAGGGCCATCGAGCTCCTAGAACGGATGGTGGGCGTGGCATCGCCCTTCCCCCCACTTCCCCCCATCTTGCCAGATGAAGGAAGACTCTGGAGTTCATGGCGGGGGCGGGGAGCAGAGGAGGGTCGGAGGTGAGGCAGGGAGGCAGAATGATCCAGAGTGTTGCCTGGTCCTGCACTCCGAAGGCCATGCCAGTTTCGAACCTGTTCCTGTGAGTCTCACTTTCGTCCTTCTTGCTGCAGGCTGCCTTTCTGGGTGAGGGTCCCTCTTTCTGGACACCTAGCATGGGTCAGTCTGCCTTCCCTAGTCTGGTGGGACTGGTTTTTCAAGCTGGAGGAAGGGTCGGTGAGGAATTGGCAGAGGCAGACAGTTTTATGTAAATGCCCAGGGAGTGCTCTGGGAACGGGGAGGCCGGTTTCCCCAAAGACACGCAGGGACTGGCCGCTCCCAATTAGCCGGGGCTGGTGATGTCAGTGCTGCTTTCCTGGGTGGCTGCGCCCACTCCAATCGGCCTTGGCAGGGGTTCCTGGCCATTACCTTCTTCCTCGAGTGGGAGGGGTGCCGAGGGGGCCACCATACAGGACGGGGGCCAAGTCCCCTCCCACCGCACGTACTCCTCAACCTGAGGCTTGAACCATGCTGTGGACCAGCCCTGGAAAGTGTCATGAAGAACCAGCCCGGATTCTACCGAAAAAGACTTTAATGGGGCTAATATTCCAACCCTCCCCCCAAACCCGAGATGCTGGGGAGACCTCAGTGGCCGGGCTGGTCCCAGAGGCTGTTGCCATGGCAACTGCTGGTAGATGCCGCTCCCCAGGCTGCCCCAACCCCAAGTTTCAATAAATACAGTGCAAAGGGGTCTGGGCACCCACCCAGCAGGGGAGACAAGGACCCGGAGTGCTAGAGAGGGCAGGTCGCATGGTCTGTGAGCTCACACGTGCACACACTGCGAAACATACACACCGAGGATCGTGTGCACACACAAGAGACCCCCTCTCAGGCATCCTCACGTGACACACCATCCTCACATACACACTCACATCCATCCATATATACATATACACATTATCCTCAGGTACACAGGGCAGAGCACTCCCATCCCTTCCTTACAGACACACGCGAGGTTCTGTATATATATGCTTTTCTCTCAGGGCTTGGCCTGGAGCCCCGGTGTCCCGTCCTGGCTCAGAGGAATGAAAACAGGTGGGTCTTCCTGGTCTTGGCCAGGTGATACCCTGGTCTAGGGGCGAGGTGTTGTGGTGTTTGCCTGGTTGACCATGCAGTTGGCTGTGGTGTTGGAGTAGGCCCAGGAGGGGAAGGTGTACAGGCTGAAGATGGGGAAGCTCCAGCTGTTGATGGCCAGCGTGATGACCAGCACTCCGATGATGTTGAGCAGGAATCCCGTTCGGGCCTGGTGCGAGGAGAGCCAGTCTGAGCGACCCGTTGCTGAGCCGGGCCAGTACCCAGCCCTTGGTGTTCACGGGTGCTCAAGAGCTCTCTTACCACAACACTCTCCCCGGAAGTCTGCCTGTGGGTCTGACCCGCAGCACCAGGCAGCGCCCCCTCCCTCTTGCTTTAATCCCGGTGCTAAGAAGGGAAAAGGAAGCCCTTCCTGAGCATTCAGGGCCTTGGGCTTCGTTCGAGCCCTTCTCCCCGGGTACAGGTGCCCTAGCACCTGGGAGCCTTCCCTAAATTCCTCACCCCCTCCTCTCCCTCTCGCGTGGTTGGCAGGGTCTGAAGATGCTCCAGCTGGGGATCATGGCACAACCCTCCTGCTGTCCCCCAGCCTGCACAGGCTTTGCTCTTAACGCTGAGAATCTCAGTGGCTTTAGGCTTCTTTGTGGTCCACCAAGAAGGGAGGACAGAGCAGAAAGGAGCACTGAAGCACTCAGGTCCCACTGCTACTCACCATATCAGACACTTTGAGGCCTCCGAAAGAGAAGACTATGGCGTTGGGTGGGGTGGCCACAGGCAGCATGAAGGCCAGGGAGGCAGACAGCGTGCAGGGGAGCATGACATAGAGAGGGTGGAGGCAGATGGCCTGGGCCTGGACGGGGAGACAGTGGACAGAACTGATCCCAGTCCTCATCCCAGAGAGGAAGACGTGGCCCCCAATTCTCCCCCTTCCTCCCTCTGGGGGACAATCTTCCCCGCCCCCCAAAAACATAGACTCTGGCCATGAACCCCACCACTTCTGCCAGAAGGCACTGGTGACCTGGGAAGGGCCCCTTGACCTCTCTGGAGGGGATGAGTGTGCGGCCCTGCCCAGCGGGGCGTGGTGAGGGGAGGGGCCCATAAAACGGATCTCAAAGGGGCTCTGGGGTGTCATCAAAGGCTGCGGGAACGCGCCAGGGGAGGAAGGGGCTGGGGACGCTCCAGGGAGTAATTTCAACCTGTCACCTCAGGACTGACCAGAACAGGGGCTGGGCCCGGGAGGTGGGCGAGGCCACCAGTGAGGCCCATCAGGATACTCAAGGGGTAACGTCACCAGGGATGGAGTGAGTCAGGGGCCACAGGGCCTTGTGGCCCGAGGTAGCTGAAAAGTCTGGGGAAGGGCGGCCGCTCAGGGGTCTTCTTCCGGAAATGAGAGGAGGTGCAGACAGGTCACTCCAACCCGCAGGTGGGGCCCCTGGGTGGGGTGGGGTGGGCAGGAGGGCTGCCTGGAGGAAGTGTGTCTGCAGGACCAGCTCACCATGGAGGCCAGAATGGGCAGGAAAAGTGTGGTGGTGGCCACGTTGCTGGTGCACTCAGTGAAGGTGGCAATCAGCAGGCAGAGGATGAAGGCAATGGCGGGAGGTGGCACATTCTGTAGCGGGGTCAGCTTGTCCCCCAGCCACTCGGACAGTCCTGATTTCTGTGGCAGAGGAGAGGTTCTCTGTGTGAGAGGTTGAGGTTCTCTAGAGAGACCTCTCTAGAGTCTTCAGAGTCAGGGCAGCTTGGGAAGGAAGGTAAAACCCGGGCAGAACCAGGAGGTGCCCTCAAAGTGATTTTGAAGAACATTTGGATGTAGGGAGAAGGGTCAGATGAGAAGCTAGGAGAGGGGGCCAAAGGGTCTTCTTAGGAAACCGGGGGCCTGGTGGGAGGAAAGACCTTTAACTCCACTTACTCCTGCTCTCCCAACCTCTCTTAGGAGCTCCCCGGCCATCTTCAGCCCTCTCCCTGCCTCCTCCAGCCCAGCAGGTTGGCAGGAGAGAGAAGGGGGAAGGGCCCTTGCTATAAAGGCTGGGCAAGAGGCTGACAGAAGAATGGGGACAGTCCACAGAGTCATAAGGGCTCCAAGGTCTTTCCCTGTCCACATCTGTAATACCAGACTGTGAGTCCCAGGGAGCTGGGACTTTATCTCCTACAATGCTGCCCACCCAGCCCCCAGCACAGTGCTTGGCCCCTTGAACTAACAACCTGAGATCCAGGAGTCCCTGGCACCACTCTCCGACCTGGGGAAGCTGCCTCCTGTCTGCGCACTGAACGAGCTTAGCCAGAACACTGAGGCCCAGGGGCGCAGGTTCAGGGATTTCCCTCTTGGATGGAGGCTCTGGGGAATGAATGAGAGCCTGATCCCCAAAGCCTGGCTGGGTGTGATCATGGCGCCCCCTGGTGGCCCCAGTGGGTCAACTGTGTCCACCCAATGCTCGCTACTCCCTGGTGCTAAAGCTATTGCATCCTCTGTCTGGTGGTTGCTGAGAACAGTCCCTGCCTTGCAGAGAAGGCTGCCTTCCCTTTGGCTTTGAGAACCTGAACAGGAAGAGGTGCCTGTGGCTTGTGTTTCCGCCCCCTCTCTTAGCCGGGGCTCTGACCTGTCGCTCCAGCTGCTGCAAAGACTCTGCCCACGAGGAGGCTCCTTAGTGGGGATCAGGTCTCCCCCGTGTGGGATAGAAGCAGGGCACCTCTTTCCCTGTGCCAGGGTCTCCCTCAAACAGTCTGGGGGGAGGGCAGGTGTTTCTCACCTCACTGCCCTTGGCCAGGGCAAAGCCACCACCCAGAAGGAAGACGATATTCCAGGGCATCTTCTCATTCACTGTCTTCCAGTTGAGGAGGGCAGGAGGGGCCTTCAGCCTCCCTGGTTTGTCTATTTCCCAGGCAGAGGAGGATGGGTCACCAAGGGCCAACAGGTTTTCCCTCCCCTCCACTTGGGTCTCTCTCTGGGTCCCTATCTGAGTTTAATGCACGTGGGAGAGGGACCCTCAGTTCGGCAACATCCTTACTTTGCCCCTGAGCTCCTGCACCCTTGGCAACTCATCCCCACTTCTCTGGGCTTTTACCACTCCTGTCAAGTGTGGTTGAAGGCACATTTCATGACAGAAGGCAGAGGCTGCCCAGAGCCCCTTCCCTGCCCCAGTCCAGGTTCTTACCTGGATCTTGAGTCAGCCCTGGGATCTTGGAGGGCACCAAGAACATAATTATGCCAATGAAGATGGCCACTGTCCCATCGGACGCCATGCTGTGGGCAGGGCAAGCAGGGCAGGCTTAGTGGCTCAGGTCTGTTCAGGGTCATCGGGTGGAAAGGCGGTGGAGAGGAGCCCCCTCCCACAGATGTGCCAAGTCCTCTTGACGCGTCCTCTCCACTGTGTTACCTCCTGGTCGGCACCAGGAGGTGAGCCCCAGAAGGATTCCCTGTCTCCCCCAGAATGCTCACCTTTTCCCATCCTTGTCGGGAAAAGCCAGGTTGCCCCAGCCAAGGAAAAAGCCAGGCTCCCGCGTGAACCATAGCACCACCAAGATGACAAAGAGGACAGAGACAGCCTTCTCTGCAAAGCTCATGGGGCCCAGTAGCTTGTGTTCTGTTTGGATGATGTGGAAGGCTGCCTGCTCTTGCTCCCGCTGGTGTCCGCCAAAGCCAAAGTTCTTCAGGAAGCTGCAGGCAGGGGGCGGGGGGGGGGGCAGTTCTTGAGGGCCCCGCACCAGGCAGGGGAAGCAAGGGGTTCTGAGTGCCTGTGTTATACTGCCAAGACCACCTCAGTGTTGCCATACGAAGGCCTTGGACCCACCCAAGGTTCTGGAAGAAGAGTAGAAGACTCTCAGGGCGTCACGGTTCTTAGCAGAGGCAAGGCTGGGGCTCCAGGGACAGGTCTCTCCATCTGCCCCATTGACTCCCTGTCCCTCCAGAAATTCTCTTGTGCTAAGCCGTCCTTTGCTCCGAGTGAGGTGGATCTAGAGGCCTGGACCCCACGGTTCCTTCTGACTCCAGATCACCCTCCCCTCTTCCAACAGCCTTTCGGGAAACCCTCCCCTCCCTCTCCTACCTGCTTCTGGGCATCCAACTCCTGCCAGGCTGAGCCCCACCAACATCACTCTTAGAGGCACAGAGGCTGCCACTCACTCCTGTGTGCCCCTTGCTTCACTCAGGTTTATTTCTAACTTTTCTCTTGGGCAAATCTCAACTCCCCGAGGGACTGTGCGTTCCTCAATGGCAAAGACCACAATTCACACATCTTTGAATCCCCTGTGGTGCCTTGCATATGCTGGTCTCTTTGACTACACCTCGCCTTGTACCAGTGCCCAGCCTCAACCCAGCCTCCTTGCACCTGCCCAAGCGAATTTTCCAAAGGACAGCAGCAATACTTAAAAACTTTCAATGTGTCGGGAGCCTGGGTGTTAAGCATTCGACGTCAGCTCGGGTCATGATCTCGTGGTGTGTGAGTTCGAGCCCCACCCTGGGCTCTGTGCTGAGAACTCGGAGCCTAGAGCCTGCTTGGGATTCTGTGTCGCCCTCTCTCTCTGCCCCTCCCCTGCTTGCATTCTGTTTTTCTCTCTCTCAAAAACAAATAAACATTAAAAAAAAAAACCAAAAAACGTTCAATGTCCCCCCCCCCCCTTACTTCCCTCCCTCCCCACCACCACCTGGACAGGAAGGGCAAATAACAACTCATACCACAATACCATTCATATCACTACTCCTAGCCTGTACTCGTAGCAGACATCACCAGTCAATCCCAGACTCAATTCCAACTGAGCTCTAGCAAGGTCTCACATTCACAAGGTTTTCTTTTCTTTTCTTTTTAAAAAATATTTATTTATCTGGGGGAGATCACAAGTTGGGGGGCAGAGAGAGGAGGACGGAGGATCTGAAGCGGGCTCTGTGCTGACAGGCTGACAACAGTGAGCCTGATGTGGGGCTCGAAAGCTCAAACCGGGGAACTGCGAGATCATGACCTGAGCCAACCTGAAGTCGGACGCTCAACCGACTGGGCCACGCAGGTGCCCCAAGGTCTCACAAGATTTTCAACTCAGACTTCTAGTCACTACCAGTAACCCAGGGTTGGAAGTAAGAATAAAGCCTATTTACTACTCTTGGCCTCAAGGGCAAGGTCCAAACCGTTTATGTGGCACACAGGATCCTCCATAATCTTCCCCTGCCTGCTTCTCCAGCTTCAACTCCTAATATTCCGTTTTGCTCTTTACGTTTCAACCAAACAAAACTAGAGTTTTCCCAAACACATGGTCTTTCTTGCCTCTGTACCTATGCACAAGCTGTTCCTGCTGCCTGGAATGTCTTCACCCCATTCTCCACCTGGCTGGCTTCTAGTTCTACAAGACTCACTTCGGTCAGCATGTCTTCCGGGGGCCTTCTGGCATCTCCACTATCCTGGGCCGTGTTCCTGCAGCCCCCGGACTTCCTTCTGTCACGGCCCCTGCCATACCATCACCCATTGGATGGTGAGCTCCAAGGACAGGGCCCGTGCCTAATGTCCTCTAGCATTCTCCGTGCCTAATACGGGGCCAGATGTAAGTAGACCGCAACAAATGCTTTTGTAAGTGGCCGTGTTCACGGTGCACTCAAGCATTTACCAAAGGACGGTGGAGCCTTATGGGATGGATCTGGCCTGGGCATCGGGAGACCTGGTTTTCAATGTCAGCATGGACAAATCTAGTTGAATACCGCCCCTCGAGCCTCCGTTTGCTCATCTGCTAAATGGGGTCATACTCTCCATCCAGTAAGCCCCTCAAATGGGGATGCTAGGTACATAGGCCTTGGGAGGGCATTATATCCTCTGTCACAGTGGCCAGCCACCTGGTTACCCAACGGGAAGCTCCCAGAGGGTAAGGGCGGGCGCCCGGGCTTCTTTCGTTCAGTCCACCACTTACTTGAACCCCAGGAAGAGCACCTGCAGCCACAGCCAGGCAAGCAGCAGCAAGATGACCATGGTGGGGAAGGCAAAGCCGAACCAGGAGGCGAAGTTCACCACGTTGCCGTTTTCGGGGAAGAGCCTGAAGGGGGATACGGGCTGCTGTGTGACCCTGCCCGCTGACCGGCCGGCCCCAGCGGCCTCCCTGGGGAAGGGCAGGTGCCCCACCCCCCAGCCCCAGTCACTCACGAGTTGACCTGGCCTTGCAGCACCAGGTTGGGGGTGGTGCCGGTGAGCGTGGCGATGCCCCCGATGCTGGCCGAGTAGCACACACACAGGCTCATGCCCTGGCTAAAGCGGACCCGCTGCCTGTCCTTCTGTGCCTTCGGCTCTGAAGAAGCAGGCGGGACAGGGTGGACCTGCCCATTATCTGGGAACGAGGGAGAGCTTCAGTGGGGGGTGGGCGCAGGGCCACCTCTGGGGAGCATGGCCGGAGTGTTCCGCAGCCTCGGGGGGCCTTGTCAGTGGACAGCTGAGACCCATCCCCCCGGGTGAGGGGAGCGGGCAGGGGTGCGTCCAGGTCTGCAAGGGAGGCTCAGGCCGGGTGGGTCCTCAGACACCATCTGGCCCACACTCTCTCTTGACAGAGGGAGATGGAGACACAGAGAATGGAAGAGGACTATTCAAACAGGACGAACGGAGCCTGGATCCCTGATGGCCCACCCAGACTCTGGCTCCCTGCCTCCCAGGGTGATCCAGCATCTTGGTTTGCCCAGGACTGAAGGGATTCTTAGAACATGGGACTTTTTTTTTTTTACGTTTATTCATGTTTGAGAGACAGAGAGAGACACAGGATGAGTGGGGGAAGGGGCAGAGGGAGGGAGACAACAGAATCCGAAACAGGCTCCAGGCTCTGAGCTGCCAGTACAGAGCCCGACTCGAGGCTCGAGCCCGTGAACTGTGAGATCATGACCTGAGCCGAAGTTGTATGCTTAACCGACTGAGCCAGCCGGGCGTCCCAGAACATGGGACTTCAAAACATTTTTTATGATTTTATTTTTTGGGGCGCCTGGGTGGCTTGGTCGGTTGAGCGTCCGACTTCAGCTCAGGTCATGATCTCACGGTCCGTGGGTTCGAGCCCCGCATCGGGCTCTGTGCTGACAGCTCAGAGCCTAGAGCCTGTTTCAGATTCTATGTCTCCCTCTCTCTCTCTGCCCCTCCCCTGTTCATGCTCTGTCTCTCTCTGTCTCAAAAAGTAAATAAACGTTAAAAAAAAAAAATTAAAAAAAAAAAAGATTTTATTTTTTAAAAATGTTTATTATTTATTTTGAGAGAGAGAGAGGAAGAGAGAGAATCCCTGTGAGCAGGGGAGGGGGAGAGAGAGAGGAAGAGAGAGAATCCCAAACAGGCTCCACGCACAGTGGATCCTGACTCGGTGTGAGATCCCATGACCCTGAGCTCATGACCTGAGCCGAAATCAAGAGGTGGACACTCAACCGACTGAGACACCCGGGTGCCCCGTGGGACTTTTTGTTTTAAAACTAAGACAGTCTTGGGCAAACCAGGACAAGTTGGTCACTGTACATCTTGCCTCCCTTTTGTCTCCCTGGGGGCTCCAAGATGACCACCCCTGTCGTGGACATCATCTCAGACCCTCCCCAAGGGCCGGGGGTGGGGGCGGGGCAGGGTCGAGCCTCATCCTTCTCACCAAGCTTGGTCACGTCCTTCTGGGGACTTGGTTCCTGGAGCTCAAAGGTGGGGTTGTCGCTGCCCTCCTCTACATCCTTGCCTGTGGGCGTCTTGTACAGCTGTTCCAGAACAGCATGTGCGATGGGCACCATCATGGCCGTGGTGGCTGTGTTGCTGATCCACATGGACAGGAAGGCCGTGACCAACATGAAGCCCAACAGCAGCCTAGGGACAGACAGACGGACACACTGGCTGGTATTCCAGTGTCCCTGCGGGGACTGGATACCCAGAACACCACCCGCTCCAGGTTTCCCAGTCCTGGTTGGTGAGCACTCACAGGGCAGGCCGCACCCCGATGATGAGGAGCACGCGGAGGGCAATGCGTTTGTGCAGATTCCAGTGCTCCACAGCGATGGCCACGAGCAACCCCCCGACGAACAGGATGTTGGTGTCCTTAAAGTACTCGATGCACACCTGGCAGGCAGGGACAGCTGAGAGGCAGGAAGGGGTCTCCCCCTGTGCCCCTGTGCCCCTGGGCAGAAGCTACAGTCACTGACATTCCCACAAACAGGGGTTGGTCTCTGGGCTCTCGGAACCAAATGGAAATGGTCTTTGGATCATCTTCCATTTAATATTAACCAGGTTCCTCTCTTCCTGCCAAACTCCTTCTTTCTCCCCTCAGGAACAAGTGCGAGGTAATCTAGCCTGATCCCAGTCATGTTTCAAGCCATTGACTAGGAGCTAGAGAATTTAGTGTGGATTCTGGAAACTACGGCAGTGGTTCTCAAATTGTGGTCCATAAGCTGGCATCATCACCAACCTGGAGCTTGCGAGGAACGAAATGCTCAGGCCCTGCCCCAGATCCACTGAATCAGAAACTCTGGGGGGTAGGGCCCAGCAATCTGTTTCAACCAGCCCCGAGCGTGATCCTGACACACGCTCATGTTTCAGGGTCACCGAACCCAGAAAATACAAGTTCTTTAGCAGACTTTCAAGGCCCCTTTTCCTGGGTCACCAGGCCTTTCCACCTCCCTGGCCTACACCTGGTCCACTTTGAATTAGCTCTCAACACCAACCATGCACTTCTAGAACGCACGCCCCCCCTGCTCCCCTGCGTCTTCTAGCTGACTCCTCCTTTAGTGCTCCCTGACCTGCCAAGCAGAGGCGAGGACCCCTCTTCCGTGTGCCCTGCCTGTGAGGAGTCTTCTTCCTTCACCAGTGTTTTAGAGCAGACCCCCTCCATACCAGGAGCCTTTCCTCTTGGGAAAGGGGGGAGGCTTACCTCGGAGGCATCCATTATGCCCATCATGGGGTACAGGATGATGGGGAAGAGGGCGGTGACAGCCAGGGGCAGAGCCTCGGTGCACCAGAAGAGCGCCATGAGGATGATGGAGTAGGCACAGTAGGCTTCCTGTGGGCGGGAGAGGGGTGGCAGAGCTGTTGCTGGGGCAGGCCTGTGTCCCGGAGCCACGTCACTCCTGCCCCCAGAGAAAACAGGCCATTTGTAACAGCGGAGTGAGAGCGTGTGAAACCCACAGTCATTGATAACAGAGTCTAAGTCCCATTTCAAAACGGAAATAAAAAACAAAGCAAGGCACTCACCACCTTGTCTTTGACCTTGAGGAGGCTAGGCATTATGATCCAGCCATAATGGAGAGTCTAGATTTGGGTATCAAGCCCCACTCAGCCCGAGGGCACTGCGGTGGGCCAAAGTGAGGATCCCCCGGAGGAGATGGGGCTCATCTAGAAAAGACCCGGGGCCTGGCCAGTGTGGACTCCAGCCTGGCACCTCGGCCTTCCCTGGCTTTGTCAGAGCCTGTAAGAATATATTTGTATGACGATGTAATGCATTTTTGTTCCCTCTCCCAGAAGGTGAGCTCCGTGAGGACAGACTCCATTTTGCCGCATCTAGGTGCTTGGAGCTCAGAACCCCCAGCAGGCTTCAGAGCAAGTTTTTTCTGAAAGACTGAATCACTGGGAAGTTTTGGAATAGTGGGAGCAAGCCTGGCCTGACCACTGCATCGCACATTTCCAGGGGGTGCCATTCACATTTATAGAAGACGTGAAAGGTTCCCCCATCCCCGAGTTGTGCAGGGAGATGGTGGGAGGGGTAAACCCTGAGACACGGTTTTGCAAACCTTTGGGTACCAGAGGCTCTCCTTTCTCTGACAGGGCCCCCAGGTCTAGAGGGGGCTGGCCTCAGACGTGGGAGGGGACCTGGAGCAGAAATGGAAGTCAGAGAGTCGGCCCCGGCGTCCTGGGGCCCCAGTGACATGGAAGCCTCCAGGGGAGCAGGTGTGCACATCCAAGGCTCCCCCGGGGCACCAGTTGGCTCTGTGGGTGGAGGCAAGGGGCTGTGTTCAGAAGCAAGGAGCTGTGTGCTGGGACAGTGGGCTGGGAGGCCCCTCCTCTCTGACCTGTCTCAGCTGTCCCTGGCCCTCTTGTTTTCTCCACCTGGTGCAGGCCGTCCTCACCCCTTAGTACCTCATGCCCTTAGCACCCTAAGTTTGGGAAGGGTCCCTGGCGGTAGCCAGGGGGAAGAGGAAGCTGCTGTTTATTGAGCAACTCTTAGGAGCTGGGTGTTTTCCTACCTGTGGTTACAAGAAACTCAAACAGCCATTAAGGTGGGTGTGGTGGTCCCAGGTTACAGAGGAACTTGAGAAGGTAAGTGGCTCTTCAAGGTCACAGAGCTGGGGCGGAGCAGAGCAGGGAAGACCCAGGCAAAGTATCTAGGTTGCAGGATTCCAAGAGCGTTTCCCCAGTGTCCCAGGGAGAGGGCACCCCTCGACTGGAACAGCACGCAGCTGCAGGGCCAGGTGATGCCAGGCTCACTTTCTCATCATGAAATTTCCACCATCTCTCCTCACCCTGGACATGAACTCTTGGGGCCCAGGGGTGGGGCCACCTTGACCTTCGCCCAGAGACCTGCCCCCCCCCCACCCCAGGAGGCCTGTTTTGCTGAAGCTGCTGTTCCTCAAGCACTTTCTCACTTGCAAGGATTACAGGGGAGGTTACTCATCCTCCCCTGGGGCTAAGGGCAGGCCAGTCCCTCTGGACCCTGGTGTCCCCCCTCCCCCAGCCCCCTGGGAATTCTCTGGCCAGAGACAAGGAGGGGGCTGGGGTAGATGATCACTGCTGATGCAAGAAGAAAGTGCTGCTAACGACAGCAGAAGCATCCCCAGGACTACTGCGTGCCAGGCTCCGCGCCCTCCATGCTTCAGAGGATTGTCGAGTTTAGTTGCTCTGGGAGGTAATGACTCTTGTTCCCATTCCACAGATGAAGAAACGAAGGCACAAATAAACGAAGTAAACGTCTCAGCGTCACACGCTAGCAAGTGAAGAAGCCAGGCCATCTGGGTCTTGAGCCTCAGCTTTGCCTTCTACCCTGAGCTCGGTCCCTCACAGTCACAGGGTGTCCCCCAGCCTCAGGTTCACTGTGACTAGTGGGGTGTATGGGGGTGATCTGGGGCTCTGAATTCAAACAACTATCTTCCAGGGGCGCCTGGGTGGCTCAGTCAACTGAACATCTGACTCTTGGTTTCGGCTCAGGTCACATTCTCAAGGTTCATGAGTTCGAGTCCTGTGTTGGGGTCTACGTGGACAGCGCAGAGCCCACCTGGGATTCTCTCTCTCTCCTTGTCTCTCTGCCCTCCCCCGCCCCCCCTCTCAAAAATAAGTAAACATTAAAAAAAAAAAGAGAGAGAGAGAA
The DNA here is from genome assembly GCF_024362965.1 of Panthera pardus. Classification (NCBI taxonomy): domain Eukaryota; kingdom Metazoa; phylum Chordata; class Mammalia; order Carnivora; family Felidae; genus Panthera; species Panthera pardus. The sequence goes on from NW_026526876.1 coordinate 58,380,937, forward strand.
CTATCTTCCTGGGGGCCTGCCACTTCCTGTCATCAAGCTCCAGGCAAGTTCCTTCTCTTCTGAGACCGCAAAGAGTTGTTAATAGTGAAGCCCTGCCCACCACGCTCCAGCGTGTTCAGTCTCTGGCTCCCTTAACCCTTTACATCTCTTCCCCTCCTCCCCCTCCTCCTCCTCACACGTCTATCTGTCTCTGGATCAAACCCCAAACCAGTTTCAAAGTTCTCTCCAGAAGCCTTCTGTGGCCCTGGTGGCCCTGGCCCTGTGTCTCCATCTTACCCTTATGGGCAGCCTTGTCTGGATGTGGCATAATTTGCTGACCTGTTCTTCCTGGGTCATAGGATTCTTAACTGGGGCATGGAGTCCCAAGGAATTTGAAGGAAAGGTATTTCATCTTTGCGCTAACATCTAAGTTCCAAACGTAGGCGGCAAAGCCACGGTGATTGGTGATTTTGTCACAGGCCCGATCGTGGCTGCCAGCCATCGGATACGTGCACAGATCGCTTGTTGCTGTTATCTCAAAAGAGTGTTTATATCCATCACTGGTTTTGAAATTATAGTCGTTACACCAACACTAGAAGCTTAATGCATTAATAATCACCTATATTTCTGAATTGTGATGTTTTTTCATGTTTTCATTACCGTATTCCAACGTAATTGGTTTCCTTTATAATCCTATACGTTTTATTTTGTGCATTTCACTTTATTTCTTAAAGCTTCTATTTGTTTATTTTGAGAGAGACAGACAACACGAGTGGGGAAGGGGCAGAGAGAGGGAGAGAGAGAATCCCAAGCAGTCTCAGCACTGTCAGCACAGAGCTGGAGGTGGGGCTCGAACCCACGAACCATGAGACCATGACCTGAGCTGAAGTCAAGAGTCAGATGTTTAACCGACTGAGCCACCCAGGCGCCCCTATTTTGCGCATTTTAAAGCAATATTCTGAGAAGAGTACGTAGTGTTTACTAGATAGCCAAAGGTATTCATAACTCAGAAATGGGTTAGAATCCCTGAGAGAGGTTTTCAGCCTCCTCCATTTTGACCTCAATCTGTACTTTCTAACTGATGAAATTATTTTTTCCAGCGTATCTCTTAGCTCAGGCAAAAGACTTAAGTGGCAAAGCATCCCGTGATGAAGACCAAAACTGCCCCCCGCCCCGCCCCGCCCAGCAACAAGGAAAGCCCTGACACCAGCAAGACCTCATGTGATTGACCCCAAGAAAGTGATTGACCTGACCTTCCCTGCCCACCCGAACATACCCACCGACCTTTGTCCCACATTTTCCTTATATAAACCTGGAAGTATTTTCAGCACCTGGAGGAGACAGTCTTTGAGATGTTAGTCCACTGTCTTCCGGGTGGTGGCCTCACTGAAATTAATTCCTTTCTTGTTTCACCTGCACTCATCCCTCTGCCTCTGTGTTTTGTGGGTTTTTTTTTTTAATGTTTATTTATTTTTTGAGACAGACAGAGTGTGAGCAGGGGAGGGGCAGAGAGAGAGAGAGAGAGAGAGAGAGAGAGAGAGAGAGGGAGACACAGAACCCGAAACAGGCTCCAGGCTCCAAGCTGTCAGCACAGAGCCTGACACGGGGCTTGAATTCACGAACTGCAAGATCACGACCTGAGGCCAAGTCCGACGCTTAACCGGTTGAGCCGCCCAGGCGCCCCTGTCCCTCTGCCTTTGGATTTTGCCAGCAGCGAGTCACCCAACCTGGTCTGTTTGCAGCCCCGGAGCCGGGTGCTCTTGCACACCTGGGATCCAGTTACATCCCCACCCTAAGGCAAAGAACAAAAAATTTACCTAGCAGCAACCATTGGGGCTTCCCTGAATCTCCTTGGGAGTTTTCCAAACTTCTAGGTCCATCTCTGTGTGGAATTACTCTCTGGGCGGGAGCAGGGGTCTCTACTAGTCCCAGCAATGCGGTGGGAGCCAGAGTGAGGAACTGACGGAGGGTGGGGAGGTCGGGTGGGCGCTCTGCATATGTTCTCTCTCTTTTCCTCCTCTCATCTCCGCGGGGCGGTGGCACTGAGAGGTGAGGAAGGAACCTGGGCTGGCCAAGCTCAGATGGCCACCTGTGGCATGGGACCGGGACGCTCTGGCCACCGGCAGCTCCTCAGGCTGCGGCAAGCACTGTGCATGCCTTTGTCATAGTCACAGCAGGTGTTGCTGTCCAAGGTGGCCCTCCTGGAGCTCAGATACCACCAGGGAAGAGTTTGTTTCTGGCAGCAAGTGCTTTTTCCTGCCTCAGTCACTACCTTGCGCAGACCAGTAGGGGAGGGGTTCCCCAGATCTGTTCCTTGGCTGAGGATTTGCTCCTCTCTCAGTATCCGTCTATGGGCTCCCAAGGACGGGGAGTGAGGCTTTTCACCTCCGCGTCTCTCGCCCCTGGCTCGTTGGCTGGTGCTGGCCTGGGCGTGAAGCCCTCCTTTCCTGCTTGCATCACCCCAACACCTGCCCCAGGAAGCATCCCATTTGGATCCCCGTTCTCTTCAACCTCTGGGGAGTCGCTGCTACCAGGAGCCCCTCGGGGGGAAACCCTTCATCAGGCACTCATTCGACAGATCCCCTCTCCACTCCGGCTCTACAGTCCTGCTGGTTCTATGCCTCAAGTGTACCCACTGACTTCTCTCCAGCTCTCGGCCACCATCCTGGCCCAAGCCCCAGCATCCATCACCAAGACTCCTACAAGACCTCCTCATTTGCCTCTCTTCCTCTCTTGCCCCTGAAATCTCTTCTCCCTGCTGCAGGCAGAGTGATCTCGAGTCACAAGTCTGTTTAATTCACCCCAATCCTGCAACACAGGCACACTCACCTCAAAGCAGCTCAAATCCCTTCACACTGTCTGAAAGGTTTGTACAGATGCATGCCACAGTAGATGTCCACAAAATAAAATTCATAGTTACACACACACACACACACACACACAAAGTCCCTACAGAGTATCCGGCTGCTCTCAGGAGAAGTTCGGGGCTGATTTGAGCCTCTCCTTCTCCACTCCAGCCACACTGGCCCTCCTCCAGTTCCTCAAATATTCCATCCTCCCTGCAGCCACAGGGCCTTTGCACATAATTTCCTCTCTTCCCTCCCCACTTTGCCTAGTTGATGTCTACTTACTCTTGAGAGCTTAACTCAAGTATTCCTTTTTCAGAGAATCCTCCAAGGGTTCCAGGCTTGGTTATAGTCCCCGTTTTCACACACCTGGCCCCTGTACCTCCTGCATAGCACCCATCACAGTCTGTAATGAAACACTTCGTTTCATGAATTTCTTGATGAACGTCAACCTTTTCATCAGACTGTACTCTCTAGGGAGTACAAAGCCTGAGTCTGTTTCTGCCCACCCCACCAGGCACCTATATGGAGGACACACACACACTATATGGAGAATGAATATTAGGCACTAGGGATACAGACGTGAGTCAGGCCCGGCCTTGGCCTTCAGGGACTCCAAGTGCCCCCATGTGGGCTGGCCCGTGGGGCCACAGATGGGTGTGGATAGAAGAGATAAGGCTCAGAGGGCTTCCAAACCCCAAGAATGGCAGCTCGCTTCTTTTGTAATGGGAAACACAGGTCAGAGGTCAGAAAATCTGTGTGTCCAGGCCCAGCTTTATGGCTGTGTCCTTGGGCAAGTTACTTAACCTCTCTCAGCCTTTGTCTTTTCTTTCTTTCTTTTCTTTCTTTCTTTCTTTCTTTCTTTCTTTCTTTCTTTCTTTCTGCAAGCAACATTGATCATTTCCAGCTGTACGCACATTTATCTCCTTATCTGCAAATGGGAATAAAAGAAACACCTACCTCGCTGGGCAATCGTAAGGGTAAAGGATGTGAATGCATAGGTATATGTCATAAAGGACCACAGATGACAGTGAGCAGACGGTGGGGTTGGCGTTGGGAGATGAACGTGCTCCTGGGCTTCTGGGGAACCAGGGTGGATGCACGAGGCACAAATGGAGATGCAACTTCCAGAGAATCCAGGGCAGACTCTGGACCCGGGGTGTGGGCAAGGTGTGGGACCTGAGGGCATCACGGCCTTTACCCGTCATGGGCATAGAGCAGCCCGTGGTTGTTGGGCAGCAGCGAATGTGCCTGTAGTCTCAGAGGTATCACAACTGACTCCTCCTGCTGATTGAAGGTTAACCCAGGGAGGGGGGATGGGTTGGCACACAGCGGATCACTCCCACTGCCCCTCTGCCCCCGGTAAGTAGGGATGCCGCTGGCAGGGAGCACTCCCGGGTCTGGGGAGGGAGGTGAGGCACTGGTGCTCACCTGCCAAGCACCATGGCAAAGGAGAGATCAGAGTGGGATCCCAGAGGAGAAGGGGCCCCCTTCCCGGAGCCTCCATCTGTCTGGGCTGAGGAAGGCTCTCAGAGGGGACACTGAACGGGTACTGAGGGATGAATAGGAGTTTGGTGGGCGGGTGGGCAAATGGTGTTGAGGTGAGGGAGTAAGCAGAGAGGGAACAGAATGAGGCATAAAAGATTTCAGTGCATTCTTGGAGGGGTGTAATGCTTGGAAAAGGCCTTGTCTGCCTTGAGGGAGATCTAGGACTTTATCTGGAAGACAGGGGTAAAAAGTGGGCCCCTTAAAGGGTTTTAAGAGGAGAGAGTGACATGGTCAGGTTACGCTGATGCTAACATTTGTGATTAAAAAAATTTTTTTTTTAAATATTTCTTTATTCTTGGGAGACTGAGAGACAGAGTACAAGCAGGGGAGGGACAGAGAGAGAGAGAGAGAGAGAGAGAGAGAGAGGGAATTTGAAGCAGGCTCCAGGCTCCGAGCTGTCAGCACAGAGCCCAACACGGGGCTCGAACCTACGAAGCGTGGGATCATGACCTGGGCTGAAGTCGGATGCTTAACCGACTGAGCCACCCAGGCGGCCCAACCATTTGTGATTTTTAAAAATATGTGCACAAGTGTTTGTATATACATGGGAAAATCTCTGATTCAGAAATTCTTGCCCATTTTTTTGTACCAAGTTTTCCTTGGCAGCCTGATGAAGTCTTCTAACTCCTTCTCAGAATAATGTTTTTAGGGGGGCCTGGGTGGCTCAGTCAGTTAAGCATCTGACTCTTGATTTCAGCTCAGGATCTCACGGTTCATGGGATCGAGCCCCATGTCGGGGTCTGTGCTGACAGTGTGGGGCCTGCTTGGGATTCTCTCCCTCTCTCTCTGCCCCTCTCCTGTTTGCATGTGTGCTCTCTCGCTCTCACTCTCTCTCTCAAAATAAATAAATACATAAGCTTAAAAAATAAAAGAATAATGTTTTTAAATCCGTTAAATAAAACGCATAGAATCAGAAAGGAAACGAACTGCATTGAAATACAGTGATTGCAATATGAAAGATGGGCTAGATAATGACATATGTTACTCTTTCTTAGCTAACAAGACCTTCACTGGCTAACAGCTACTGTAATTGCAAAGTCACGATTAACAAACAATATTTCAAGGTACCTGCAACAGCTGTAGTGCAATGTGAAAATATCTGTGATTTCTACCGGTGGCGAAGTCAAAGACATGGTTAATACTATTGTGGTTTGTGGGGCATCTGGGTGGCTCAGTCGGTTGAGCATCCGACTTCGGCTTGGGTCATGATCTCACTGTTGGTGAGTTCGAGCCCCGAGTCGGGCTCTGTGCTGACAGCCTGGAGCCTGTTTCGGATTCTGTGTCTCCCTCTCTCTCTCCCCCTCTCCAGCTTGCACTCCGTCTCTCTCTCTCTCTCTAAATAAATAAATGTTAAAAACAAACACTACTGTGATTTGTTATCTACATTCATGACAGAAGTAAATTTTCTTTAGGTTATTGATGATAAAATACAGGTTTTGTTTCTTTTTTTCTATCCAAGTACACAGACGTCCTGAATTTTCCCCACAGATTCCCAAGGATGAGGAGTCCCTGCTCTGGAGGATGCACACCGTGTTGGCCACTGAGACTGCCCTCAGGAAGGGCACTGGGGCAGAGAGTGGGCTGAAGGCCTCTCCATTTCACTCTTTGGTACTGCTGAATTTTGTACGATGTCAGTATGCCATCTAACTACACAGATAAATCATCTAAAGATGAAAACAGGGAGCAGGGCACCTGAGCAGCTGTCGGTTGAGCGTCCGACTCTTGATTTCAGCTCAGGTCATGATCCTAGAGTGGCAGGATAGAGCCCAGCTTTGGGATTCTCTCTCCCTCTCTCTCCGCCCTGCCCTTGCTCATGCATGCACACCCTCTCTCTCAAAAAAATATAAATAAATATAAATAAAAAAATTTTTAACAAAATAAGTAAAATGGAGAGATTACACCTGCTATATTGCAGCAAATGAATTGGAAGACACAGGATGGGAGTCCAGGAGGTCCCAGGAGGCTCCAAGAGGCCGTGCTGCGTGTCCAGTGGGCAGATGGCGGGGGCTCAGGTCATAGCAGTGAAGATAAGAGGGAAAGGATGGACTCCGGAGATATTAGGAGAAGACAGGGTTTGGGTGATGGTTCGTGGCTTGGGCAGAAGAAGTGGGCGGAGAAAACTCTCCGGTGCTCGCCCTGGGTGTCTAGATACATGGCAGGGATCGCAAGGAGGGGAGACAGGCTGAAGGGGGTTGAGGAAGGAGGTGCAGAGTAGGCTGGGGCGTGTGATATTCTTTCCAGGAATAATAGGCCCGTCCATGCTACATGCCTAATCTTTTCGAGACGCTGAATATACAAAGCGGACAATGGCCACTCCACATATAAAAATATGCCCTGAAACCTCTGCAGCAACCAGCCCGGCTAGCCCAACCACAACGTCTCCAACAATGGCCCAAACAGTCTGGATTTGCTCAATGACCGCCAGCTTCCCTCATCTTTGTCCCCACTCTCTACCCCCACTTCCAACTCAGGACCAGCCAGTGAAAGCCAAATATACATCCTTAACCCATCACACGGGACGCTCCGCGTCTGTCAACCCCCGTCCAGCTTCCCCTGCCAACAGCCTCCAGTCAGGGCGGACCTGAAGCCTCCCCTTTTCCACTCTAAACCATTCCCACCTCCCGCCCACCTTTGAGGCTCTGCTAAAAGCAAGCGATGGTGGCTGACTCCCTTCCTATCCTTTGCCTGATCTCACTTGGGAGATCTTTGTTTATTTCTGCACCATAATGGGAATGAGTTTGTTACATCATCTTCTGTTCTAAGAGGCCGAGGGGAAACAATGGGGCTCTGAGTGTCAGAGAAGACAAACTGTTGGGGGAAGAGTCCTGACCTCACAGTCTGGGCTGGGGCCAGGTCCGCCTGAGTCCACAGAAGAGCAAAACAGCAGGCAGGAGTGCTATGAGCAAAGCACTCCCACACTCCGTGGGTTTGATCCCCACCACAGCCCCAGGCCTTGCTGCTGGAAACTGTCCTGGTTAAGGTTCTACCTTGCTTTCCCACCCTTGACCTTCACCGAGCAGGTGCTGATAGGCATGGACATAATTTGGTCATTTGGGCAAAAAGTCCAAGCCGGGGAGATGTCTTCCAGGGATTCCCCTGGCCTTGGAGGCTGGGTCCTTCTAATCCTCCTCCCAGGCCTCTCAGAGACCAGAAAACCTGTCTCCAACTAGTCCCAGCACTGCTGGTGGCCACAATTTGGGATTACACCTCACAGCTCTCGTGGGGGTGACCAGCTGCACCTCGCCCTCCTACTTCATAGGTGGGAACACTGAGGCCCCCTCATGAGGACAACAGCTCGTCTCTGGAAAAGAAGTGCCTGGGGCTAGGGGACAGAAGTCCCCTTCTGTCTCTGGACAGAAGTCGTCTCTGGAAAAGAAGTGCCTGGGGCTAGGGGAGCCCGGGTGGCTCAGTCGGTTAAGTGTCCGACTTCGGCTCAGGTCATGATCTCCCAGTCTGTGGGTTCGAGCCCCGAGACGGGCTCTGTGCTGACAGCTCAGAGCCTGGAGCCTGCTTCGGATTCTGTGTCTCCCTCTCTCTCTGCCCTCCTCTGCTCACACTGTCTCTCTCTCTCTCAAAAATAAATAAATAGAGAGACAAAGAAAGAAAGAAAGTGCCGGGGGCTAGTTGTGTCTTCCAGGGGCTAGGAATTCAGACAAGGGGCAGACGCAGAGAACCACCCGTTATTGAGCCCTGGGTAATGGGCACTTTATGTACACGGGTTATTTCGTTTTATCTTCAGGGAAGCCCCTTAGGGGGAGAGGGCTGGTGAGGTGAACAGCTGTTCATACTACAGAGTGAATTTGGACCCACATCGTCTGACTCCCAAAACCCTGTTTTGTTCCATGGACTCTGCCTTCTTGACCGAGAGCCAGGAAGTCTCAGAAGATGGAGGTGGGCCCCAGAACTGAGGTCCAAATTCCTTGTACGGTCTTCATGCCTAGGGTGAATCATCCGAGTCCTGCTCTGTCTCTGGGATTCAGGAACAGCTTATAGTAAGGGCGTTTTAATTACACAGGTTAAAAAAATTTTTTTTCTAATATTTTATTTATTTTTGAGAGAGAGAGAGAGAGAGAGGCAGAGTACGAGCAGGGGAAGGGCAGAGAGAGAGGGAGACATAGAATCCGAAGAAGGCTCCAGGCTCTGAGCTGTCAGCACAGAGCCCGACGCAGGGCTTGAACTCACGAACTGTGAGATCATGACCTGAGCCGAAGTCAGACACTCAACTGACTGAGCCACCCAGGTGCCCCTAATTCCACAGATTTTAAAGCTCACGCATGCATATACACAACGTACTGTTCGTGTATTCTAGGAGTGCAGCTGATTCAGATGAAGAAATTCTGCCCTCTGTTCTTCCTGTACATACAATCTGGATTTCAGCTAAGCTCTGTCCGGGCAAACATTGTGCCCCTGGGAGACTGTTTTTACAGATGGTCCCATCGGGTCCCGGGGCAGGGCCAGGCACCTGCGTTTTGGCCCTAAAAATCTTCACTCCTTTCTCCTGGCTTTTCAGGGCTGACGACATTGGCTGACCTCCCCCTGCCTCTCTAAGTGAGTTTATACCACCTTGTCCTCACTCTGTTCCCCATGCCACACTGGCCTTTGTTTATCCCTCCACCTTGCCAAGCTCACCCGTGGCCTTGGGCTTTTGCACCGCGTGCCCTGCCTGGACAGCTCTTCACCCAGAGCTGTGTTTGGCTGGCCTGTTACTTGCCATTCAGGTCCTAGGGTAAATATCATTGCCCCGGGAGGCCTTCCTTGACCACCTTATCCAGAGCAGCCTGTCCGTTACAGTTTTTGCAACAAGGACGATAGATGCTTTGGTGTGTCTTCCCCCCCGCCTTCCCATCCCCCACCGTCTAAACAGTCCCTGCCACATAGTACATGTTCCCTAATGAGGGAATGAACGCGTGAATGAATGGATGGACGTAAGGTTTCTGGCTCACTGATAGGGCCTCTTTGCTGTCTGATTACAAGGTTGGGGGAGCAGTGAGGAAGCCCCAGGCCCCACTGTCCCCACACTGGTGGCTGATCTTATGGCTAGGAAGTTTCTAGTGGATTCATTCATAACCCATGTTTTGCCTTTTGGAAAAGTCACTGAAGGATTTGACCTGTCTTGCTCTGGAACGAGCATCTGCTCGTCCCACCAGAGGGTGATGAGCATTTCAAGGATTCTGTTGCTCCCCCTCGAACACACCCCACTGTTCCAGCCCCCACACCTTTGCTCCCGCAGTTGTCTCCACCTGGCCTGCCCTCTACGGATGCCTCTGACTGTTGGAATCTCACTCGGCCTTCAAGGCCCAACTCAAACGCGACCTGCTTTGGATTCTCCCCTGACTCATTTGGAAGAATCTCCTCCCTCCTCTGAGCTCCTCAGCCTTCTGGCTGTACCTCTGGGTGAACACATGTTCCTCTACACTGATAGCAACTTGAGACAGAACCCTGTGTTCCTTCTCAGGAACCCCTAGCACAGAGCAGGCGCTCAGACATCCCTGACTACACCAGAGTGGAAGGATTGGCCGATGGCTGGCTGGCTGTGAGGGTAGATGGCTTAAGAGGTGACTTACAATGAGGCCACCACCCTGTATCCCTGGACAGTCCCAGGCTGAGACCCCAAGGCCAGCTTCCAGTTTAGACTTTGCCTTTCTGTAGCTGGGGTGTTAGATAAATTACTTGACTACCCTGGGCCTCAATTTATGTCTGTAAAATGAGATAATAGCAGTAATCTCACAGTAACTGAGAAGTTTTTGCGAGAAATAAATGCATTAGTGCTTTGAAGTGCTTGGCACAAAGACGAACACATAAGAACTACTCCATAAATGTCAACTTTTATAATATAGACACCAGTCTGAGCCTAGTCTGGGGCTCCGCCCTCCCACTTCAGGGGCCAGGGGTAAGCTTGGACACTCACTGCAGATGGCAGGGACTCAAGAGTCCTCTTGGCCCACATTCATGCCTTCATTTGGCAGATATTTGTTGAGCACCTACTATGTGCCAGCTACTGGGGATTGGGCAAGGAAAAAAGACAAAGTCCCTGCCCTCACGGAGCCTACATTCTAGGATAGGGAGTCAGAGAATAAATAGAAAAGAAACAAATACATCAGGGGTGACTGGGTGGCTCAGTTGATTAAGTGTCTGATGCTTGGTTTCAGCTCAAGTCACGATTCTGTGGTTCATGGGTTCGAGCCCTGCATCAGGCTCCATGCTGCCAGTGCAGAGCCTGCTTGGGATTCTCTCTCTGTCTCCTTCTCTCTCTCTCTCTCTCTCTGTCTCCCCTGCTCATGCTCTCTCTCTCAAGATGGACAAACTTTAAATAAATAAATAAATCAGAAACAAATGTATCATTTCAGATGGTGAAAGCCCTTTAAATAAAACAATGGGGTTATGTAATAGAGCACACCTGGCGGCAGTCAGAGACGGCTTTTTCTGAGGCCATGGATTTAGGTTGAAACCTAAGGAATGAGAAGCACTCATCTGGGAAAGAACATTCCAGGCGGGGAGATGAGCAATTTGAGGAGACCAGAGAAAGCTGGTGAGGCTGGAGAAGAGTGAATGAGAGGGAGGATATGAGGGTTTGGGGACCATGGGGTCTACCCTCTAAACCCTAAGAGGTTTGGGTTCTGTTTCAAGTTTGACAGGAAGCCTGTGTAAGGGCTTACACAGGGTAGTGAGTGGCTGGGTAAAGAATGGTCTGGGGAGGAACAGGAAGAGGAGAGATATGGCGGCCTGGACTGGCGTGGAGGCAGTGACAGGTGATTCCATTCAGAATGTTTCACGGAGGGGCACTAGGGTGGCTCAGTGTTAAGCATCTGACTTCGGCTCAGGTCGTGATCTCATGGTTCATGGGTTTGAGTCGCATACTGGGTGAGCTTGAGCCCCACTTCCAGTGAGCTCCGCCTCTCTCTCTCTTCTCTCTCTCTCTCTCTGCCCCTTCTAGGATTCTCTCTCTGCGCCTTGCTCACTTGTGCCTCCTCTCTCTCTCTCTCAAAAAAATAATATTTCGTGGATACCAAGTCAACAGGACCCACTGGTGCCATGTGGAAATGAAGGGAAAAGAGGAATCAGAGATGGCTCTAGGGGCACCTGGATGGCTCAGTCAGTAAAGCATGCAACTCTTGATCTTGGGGTTGTGCGTTCGAGCCCCATGTTGGATATGAGATTACTTAAAAATAAATTAAAAAAATTTTTTAATGTGTATTCATTTTTGAGAGACAGAGTGTGAGTGGGGAGGGGCAGAGAGAGAGGGAGGCACAGAGTCTGAAGCAGGCTCCAGGCTCTGAGCTGTCAGCACGGAGCCCGACGTGGGGCTCGACCTCATGATCTGTGAGATCATGCCTTGAGCCGAAGTTGGCGGCTTCACCGACTGAGTCACCCAGGTGTCCCGCTAAAAATAGAACCTTAAAAAAAAAATAATAGGAATGTCATCGAAAGAGGAAGTCGAACCACTCTTGATGAGTGAGGCTGCAGGAAGAGCCAGCTGGAAAAGATGAGCAATCAGGGTTCTGCTTTGGATGTGTAAAAGCATATGCTGTTTAAAAGAAAAGATTCAGGAGCAAGAGTCCAATGTTAGTTGAGTAATAAGGGCTTAGAGGTTAGGGCTGGGGCTGCAGATTGGGGAGCTGTCTCCCCAGTGAAACAGCAAAAGGTCATCTAGGGGGAGAGTGAGAACAGGGAGGGAGACAGGAAAAGTGGCCAAGGGAGAGGAAAGCCAGGAGATGTCAACAAAGCCAGGCCTCGAGAACCCTCTAGAAGGTAGGGTCTTGAAGACTGGAGCTGTCTTTTTTTTTTTTTTAATGTTTATTTATTTTTGAGAGCAAGAGAGAGAGAGAATAAGTGGGTTAGGGGCAGAGAGAGAGGGAGACACAGAATCTGAAGCAGGCTCCAGGCTTTGAGCTGTCAGCACAGGGCCCAACGCGGGGCTCGAACTCACAGACCGTGAGATCATGACCTGAGCCAGGCATCAGACGCTTAACCAACTGAGCCACCCAGGTGCCCCTGAGATTGGAGCTGTCTTAAGGAAAGACAGGTGTGGTGCAGACAGGCTTTGAGGCCTGCTGTGAGAGTCAGAAAAAGCAGGCCTTTGAAGGGGGATGTAGGATTCAAGGAGGGTTTGGTTTTTAAGGTGATAGTGTAGCCTGTTTGTATGCTAATGGCAGAGCTTAGGCAGAGAGGGAGACATTGATGAGGCAGGAGAGAGAGAGGATAATTATGGGAGCAAAGTCCTTGAGAGGAGCTGGTATCCAGGGCCCCAGTGGAGGGGCTGGGCCCCATAGATAGCACCAGGAACAGTTCGTCTGAGTCAGGACATAGTCTGTGAGGCCGAGGCGGGCAGCAGGGCTGGGAGCAGCACAGAGAAGATGGGAGCTCTGACACACAGCACTCCCACCAGGAGGCCTGGCTTCTAGTTCTGACTCAGGCTTCCCTGTGTGACGTTGGGCAAGTTGCTGGGTCTTTCTGGGCTGTACTTACCTGGGGAGCAAAATGGGAATCATGGTCCCTGTTTGTCCTTCCTCCTGTGGTTAGCACACTTGACCTAACCTGTCTGAAAACCCATCTGATGGGTCCCCAGCACAGAGATGTCACTGGCTTTGGCCTGAGATGAGAGTTGTCTCAAGGGTCAGCCAGGCCTTATCACTTACCAAGTGTCCTGGGCCCACTCCTGGGCCCCTACATCCCCAGTCCTTCACCCCTTTGGAATACCATGAACAAAAAGCCTGCCTCGATTTCCCTATCCGTAACAAAAGAGCTCAATGGGCCGTGCTGGGATTGTGGGGTGGGGCCAGAGGCTGGATTCTGTCTGAGCCTTTTGGGAAGCAGCAGGGTGGAGAGAAGTTAGCTAGACCACACCCCCAGCTCTGCCACTTTCTAACTCTGTGACCTGCTATGAAGCTTGAGCTTCAAGGCCCTCCTGAACTGACCCTTCCCAAAGCCCCATTATTTCAGATTTATAATTGTATGTACTTTTCCTTACAAGGCGGCCCTCAAAGTGTATAATCTCCCAGCTCCGTGAAACCAGGATCTGCCTTGGGATGCAGGTAAGTGACTTAACCTCACTTTTCCCATCTGTAAAATGGGACAGTCAGACCCACCTCTTAAGATGAGAGGAAGGGAAGCCGGAGGGCGGTGGCGGCGGGGAGGGGGGCACGGAAAGATGAGAGGAAGGGTCACTGGGTGCACGGGACAGGGCATGTGGTGGGGGCTCCAATAAATGGGAGCCCAAGTTATGGCTCCTGCTGCCTGGTGGAGGGCAGCAGGACCCTGTGGCACCTCTCCCGCCATCCAGGGTATGGGGTCTACGGGCCCACTGGTTGGGTCCTGTCCGTCCAGTTCCCACTCCTCTCCCTCAGCTGACTTAGCCCTTGGGATCCAGGTGAGCTCTTTCTCTTTCTACTTACACCCTTAATGGCACAAACTGCCTGAGGCCAGCTTCCTCCTACTCCCCTTCTTCCCCTCTCTCCCGCCCCACTGAGCCCAGTCCAGGGCTGGGGGAGCACCCCGGAGGCAGATAACCCCATCTGCTGCCACCTGCACCCTCTTTGTGGAAGTGGCTTCCTGTCTCCCAAGGTGGTAGATTTCAAGTGCACCTGAGCAATTAACATTGGGCTACTACACTGAGTGCCAAGCAAAAGCCCCCTTTGCTCTCGTCACCCTCAGCCTCAGGTCATAGTCTCACTCACAGGATAGGGGGTGATGAGTGAGCTATCTGGTCCTAAGGATGCCCAGCTCTGGCCCGGAATGCCCTCCCCCCACCCTTTTGGAGCTTGTCTGTGCCCAGAACCGCAACTCCTTACCTTAGTGGGGACGAGGATGGGCAGAGGCAGCAGGAAAATAGGCAGCAAGAACACAATCAGGTAGGAGCGATAGGCCCACAGGCCCTGCCAGCAGGTGGCCATGGTGTGGACCCACGAGGGCTGCTGAAGCCACTGCCTCCGGGATCCAGGGAACTGAAGGAGCAACGCAGCAGTGGGTAAGCGGCCGGCCGGCCGGGGCAAGTTTATATAAAGCCGGCTGAGTGTTAACCATTGACCCGCTCTGGCAATCGGACTGTTTTTGGAGTCCAGGAGGTGAGAGTAAGGAGGAGGGACTTGCAGGAGGTGTAAAGATCAGGAAGACTTTTCAAAGAAAGGGAGCAGGCAAGATCAAGGAATAAAAGCCTCAGGTTCTTTCAGGAAGTTAAGCCCAGAGTTAACCCCTTCTGGGCAGAGGGCTGCCTCAGGAGAGGCTGGAGAAGGAAGGGTGTCTGGGAAGCCCCACAGCTGGCCTCGGAGGGGCAAGACCCACAGCGCCCTCCCCAGCCCAGCCTCCCCTCTCTCCTTTTACTCTATATCTCCGCAGAGCAGTTTATACTGCCCCAGGGGCAGCCCTGCCCCCACAGAGGCCCTGCCCTTCAGGAGTTTCCAGTCTGAGATTGAGGACAGCCAATCGGAAGCAAGCCCTCCTCCTTCCAGGTATCAAGGAAACTGCCAGTCCTGACTCTTGTTTGCTGTGTGACGCTGCTTCACTGACTTAACCTCTCTGAACAACAACTTCCTTGTTCTGCTGTCATATCTTCCCATTGTGAGGCTCATCTTAGACAATCTGTGGTATGTGGATCATAAAGATTGGTTTTTTAAAGTCCTTCCTGGTTCCTCACTCCCACCCCGAACTGCCGTAGAAGACTGGCAAAGATCTCCCCATTTATACACCATCCATCCTTCCATCCATCCATCCATCCACTCACCAAACTAGCATTTGGCCCCAAATTATATAGTCAGTCCTGTGGTCAGTGCTAAGGATGCAGAAATTAGGATGCTGCTCGTAATAGTGTTCGTTTCACATTCAGTACAAGCTGGTCAGTGTACGATTTCATTTGCTCTGTACAAACACTATGGTTGACGTAACTATTCCACTTGACGGGTGGGACAACTGAGGCCCCAGGACACAGAGCCAGCCAGAATTCTTTTTTTTTTTTTTTAATTTTTTTTAACGTTTATTTATTTTTGAGACAGAGCATGAACGGGGGAGGGGCAGAGAGAGGGAGACACAGAATCTGAATCAGGCTCCAGGCTCTGAGCCATCAGCCCAGAGCCCGATGCGGGGCTCGAACTTACAGACCGCGAGATCGTGACCTGAGCTGAAGTTGGACGCTTAACCGACTGAGCCACCCAGGCTCCCCTCCTTTTTTTTTTTTTTTAATTTTTTTTTTTAGAGCCAGCCAGAATTCTAACACGCTTTCTGAATGCCCTGTGGGGAAGTCCAAACCCAGTGGCACCAGGTGACAGGAGAGAATGAGGAGCTTGGGACAAGGGCTGCTGGAGAAAGTGACATGTGAGCTAAACCCGGCAAATTGCGTCTAATGTGGTCACCAGGTGCTGAAGGGACGATCACTAGCAGAGAGAAGAGCATGCTAAGACCTGGAGGGGGGGGTGTGTGTATAGGTGTTTGTGTAGGAGGGTGCAGGTTGTGGGTCGGAAGGACTTGCTGGTTGTCTGTCTACCTAGAGCCTCAGGCTCTCTGTGCTCTCACCCTTCCCCACCCCAGAGTGTGCACACAGGAGACGCTCGATCCATATTTCCGTGGTTCTGTTGATGATTGATGTGTGCCTGGATAAGAAGGCAGGGAGAGTGTTTCAGGATGGAAACACAGCCCGGGCGAAGATGCAGAACCGTGGTGGAGTTTAGAGAACAGAAGCTTCTCTGTGGTTGGAATATGGGTTTGTGGGGGCAGGATGGAGAGCTGATGACCCCACTTGCAAGGTGTAAAACAGCATGGCCTGGGCTGTTCGCCCACGAGATACTCCTGGAGCCAGTGAGGTCTGTGTGAGAGAGACCCTCGGTGCCCTCTGCAGGGACAGCAGAGGGCTTTGGACAGAATCAGGTTGCAGGATTTCTGGGGCCGAGCTGGTGGGAAGGTACAGTAAGACAGGACAGACTGGCCTCCCCTACAGCCCTATTCAGGTTATGGCTTCTCCACTCCCACTCAGCCAACCTGCCACCTGCTTAGGGCAAGGTGAGGAGCAGTCTGGAGGCACAGGGATAGACAAAAGGTTTCAGATACTCAGGACAATACCAGAATTCAGTCTCAACTGGCGGGTGGCCTCTCCTGTGGCCTGGGGCTATGGAGGAGTCACCAAGGGAGCAGACCTGGGACTCCTGCAGAGGGAAGACATTCTGTATGTGTATAATCTACATCCCAATTTACCCTCTCCACAGCTCTCCAGACCAAGCTGTGATTTGGGCTCAGGGCAGTGAAGTCACTCACCCAGGGTCATACAGCTTGTGAGTAGCTAAGAGAGAACCCAGATTCATATTCGAGGCCGTCTGTGCTCTCTGTGATGTGGTGTTTGGAGTGGTGGGGATCTGGAGCCGACGGCCAAGAAAGAATTATTGAGACGTCTTTGGTGCAAAAAGGTGGTTTTATTAAAGCCCGGCGATAGGTCCCGCGGGCAGCAGGTTATAAGCAAATTCAATTTTACCTGCCATTTCCTTCTTGCCTTTGTTCCGCACATCACTACGGAGGGGAGGGTGGTGTTGGGGCTATAGGCTTCTGGAGATTAAGCTATTGATAAGATTGCCTTTTTCTTGTCATTTACTAAGCTATTTGTAAACTGATGGAGACTCAGGTCCTGTGATCGCTATCAGTTCAACCATTTGTTTTCTGTCCTTTCCTTTGTTCTGGGGCAGCCAGGACTACCTGAGGAATATCACCCCTGTCCCACCTGGGGTGGGGGTGCTTTGCCCTCAGCCTACCTTATGCTCCCTCATCATATCCCCCCTGCATAATTTTGACCCTTAAGTCTTTACAGTTGCTGAAGGTGGAAGGTCTCATCTTCCTCAGCTTCTTCCTGCTGAGTAGGGGTGTAGAGTTGTCCCTACCTATGGGTCAATATTGGTCAGTCGGGGAAGGTGTAGAGAAGTTACAAAGGCGGAGGCAGCTGAATCCAATGTGGACAACATGCCTGAACCTCCTGGAGGAGAAAGGATCATCTGTTAATATAAATTGAGGAAAGGAGAATGAAAAAGAAAGGTGCAGCCATCAATTTTGTTTGAAGAGAAGTTTGGGATCTTCCATAGCTATAAACTTTATTCCTATAAACGAATAAGAAGGCACATTTGTTTGCTCACTGGTTTCCTGTGAAGGAGTAATAAAGAAGGCTTTATTCTAGATATACAAGCCCATGGTACATAATATGACCCGGTAGGGGCCCTTCCACTCTGGGGTTAAATCC
Organism: Panthera pardus; assembly: GCF_024362965.1. Classification (NCBI taxonomy): domain Eukaryota; kingdom Metazoa; phylum Chordata; class Mammalia; order Carnivora; family Felidae; genus Panthera; species Panthera pardus. The sequence goes on from NW_026526876.1 coordinate 58,398,514, forward strand.
CCTTCTGTGTTAGACTTCCAATCTTTTTTTTTTTTTTTAATTTTTTTTTAATGTTTATCTATTTTTGAGAGAGAGAGAGAGAGAGAGAGACAGAGAGACAGAGAGACAGAGTGCAAGCGGGCGAGGGGCAGAGAGAGAGGGAGACACAGAATCCAAAGCAAGCTCCAGGCTCTGAGCTGTCAGCACAGAGCCCGACGCGGGGCTCGAACTCACAAACTGTGAGATCATGACCTGAGCCGAAGCCAGACGCTTAACTGACTGAGGCACCCAGGTGCCCCTAGATTTTCAATCTTTTAAATAAACCAGGTCTCCTGGGTTTATATGGGGTGGGTTCCTAGTAACTGGCAGATCAGGTTTGGGGCAGATATGGTTTGTGTATTTAGAGACTTATGAATTAACCCAGGCTCAAGTGAATAATTTAATAAAGCAACACAGTCTTTATCTATTGATAGGTCTGCAGTGAGAAAAGACTTATATACAATTGTTGGGGGATCCATCCCATTTTCCCAGTTGTTTAAATAATCATATGCCCCTGGGGTCCTGTTAGTATCCCCACAGAATAACAAGCAAGGAGATTGTCCATACCCAGGCTATTGTGACAATTTTTCTGAGGTTCACCTCAAGTTGTCTACCTTAGGCAAACAACAAACATTTAAAGACATTCAGAACTGAATTTAATATCCATAAAGGTGTGTTACTGACACATAATTTGTCTCTCTAGTAACCCTCATTTCCAGAGATAGCCAAATCAAGACGAGTTTGTTTCTGAAACAAATCTAATTTTAACAAACTCAGCCTAATTCTTTTTTTTTTTTTAATTTATTTTTTAATGTTTATTTATTTTTGAGACAGAGAGAGACAGAGCATGAACGGGGGAGGGTCAGAGAGAGGGAGACACAGAATCTGAAACAGGCTCCAGGCTCTGAGCTGTCAGCACAGAGCCCTACGCGGGGCTCGAACTCACGGACCGTGAGATCATGACCTGAGCCGAAGTCGGACGCTTAACCGACTGAGACACCCAGGCGCCCCGACCTAATTCTTTACATAAGCTCAGCAAGAACAGCAATTGGTCGGTCCTATAGATCTTAAAATTTGCTTTGCCGGAACTTTTTATAAGGAATCTCTGGATTGAATAGTACCCTCTCCAGGCCAGGAGCCAAGGCAAGTACTTGCCACTCATGCCTGCAATGCCTGTAGAGTTTGGCAAATTCCTCTTCACGAGGTCCCTAAAGTGTCCTGAGATTCCTGCACCTGCCAGGAAGTGACGTTCTTTATTCACCTGGTAAGGCTGCTGGGAACTCTGTAAGGTATCAGCCCACCATTTCCAAGGGGCTTAATGGCTCCATGTTTCATAAAGTCAACCTTAGTTCCTTAGAGCTGTCTGGTCATATCTGAGTCTATGAATGTCACTCTCCAATAGGACATTCCAGTCAAAGCCTTGGTGAAGTGACCAGTACTTTCAATGGTGTCCTGTTACAAGGAGAACAGATTCTTATTGAATTTATGCAAATAAGTGTGATTGCCAAGGGAAAACTCGTTGAGAGGTTGTGAATTTCAGAAGGTTCAGGCAGAGAGAAAAGTTAAACACTTTAGTTTGTTTACAGAGAGATACTTGACCCTCTTATTGTATATCACGGGTATCTTAGTTTCCTTAATCTGGGAAGAGCAAACATTAGAGAACCAGAAGTGTTTTATTTTACTTAAAAAAAATTTTTTTTAATGTTTAATTACTTTTGAGAGACAGAGTATGAGCCGGGGAGGGGCAGAGAGAGGGAGGGAGACACAGAATCCGAAGCAGGCTCCAGGCTCTGAGCTGTCAGCACAGAGCCCGTAGGGCTGGAACTCACAAACCGTGGGATCATGACCTGAGCTGAAGCCGGGCGCTTAACCGAATGAGCCACCCAGGCGCCCCGACAACCAGCAGTATTTTAAACAAGAGTCACAAAAATATAAAAGACAAAAAGACTCAAAAAATGAGCATGGGGAAAGATCTGGTGAGAGTTCATGACGATGCAATTGACCAGCAAATGCAGTTATTTCTGTGACACATAACACTTTGATACACAGAATATCAAGTGACGACCTTATTACCAAAACATATTAAAACTTTAGGAATTGCATTTATATATATGTACAGTTAGAGGATTTGCCCAAGCAATACAACCTAAGGTTTACCATTATTTGTTTGACAGTGCTTCCGGAGTAACTTAACCTACCAAATAAAAAGGACTCAGAGACTTCATTTACAATTTAAATCTTGGGAAGTTTGTTAAAACCTTAGAAAGTTATAAAGCACACCCTAAACAGGGTTACAGATCATTAAAAATCTTAATTATTTGTTTAACAAAGGTGTCAATAAAAGATTCCAAAGGCAAATATGTAGGGTTATATAACCGTTAGCAAAACTTAGCTCCTTTAACACTGAGGGTTTATTAAAATATTTTTTTAACGTTTATTTATTTTTGGGAGACAGACAGAGGGGGGCGGGCAGAGAGAGAGAGAGGGAGACACAGAATCTGAAGCAGGCTCAAGGCTCTGAGCTGTCAGCAGAGTCCAACACGGGGCTTGAACCCACAAACCGCGAAATCATGACCTGAGCCAAAGTTGGATGCTTAACCGACTGAGCCACCCAGGCGCCCCAACACTGAGAAGTTTTAACTTTAAGTGATTAAAGAGTTGATAAAGACAAAGCATAAGCTATGGTTTTCTTGGCTGTCAAAAGAGAAGAAAAAAAAAATCTTTGCATATATTTTTTTTTTATCAAGAGCAGATCAACAATCCAAGAAAACTTTTTTTTAACAGAGAGAAAAACAGAATGTCAATCTTATACCAGTGTAACTTTAAAAATCCACTTATTTTAACCTTAGTCCTTCCTGAGACCACAAATACAATTCCTTTTTAAGATTTTTCCACCACGAACCTTCTACAACTTTCCTTTGCATTTCGATGTTCTCCCAAGCCATTTGTCTCCAAACGACCAATCTCATTTAGGACAAAGTTACTTTCTTTTACCTTCAACAAAAATGTATTTCTGATGGGGGAGCATGGGGCAAGATGAGGGCAAAATACAGGCTGGCACCACCCCCCACTCCCCAAGGTAGAATAAATGTGATAGTCCTTGGACGCTCCCTGGTACCCAAGAACAAAGGAAAGGGGTTTAAGTGCTTGCCATAGTCATGTTGGAAACTAAGGCAAATGAAAAACTAAATTCCCTTACTGCCTAAAACCCACTGACAAGTCCTTGAAACCAGCGAGTGACCTCCCTCTAGGAGCTCAGCTGCCTCGATGATGACACTTTGCTGGGGGCAAGAGAGAACCTTAGCTTAACATCGTCCAACCTCGAGGATCCTGTAAGTATACTTCCTTTATCTCAACTGCCCCAAGATCTATGCCGGCAATCATGCTCCCAGCTTATGGGCCCGATATCCATCTGAAGGATCTCATGACTGAGGTTTTATTAGCCTAGCAACAGCTAGCCCCTCAGGGTCCTAGAAACCTTGTTTCCAAAATTCCCTAGAGACTTACTCTATCCTTGACCCCCTCCCAACCTGAGGGTATGTGATGAGTTACCTGTCAGGACCCCAGTGCAGCTCTTCCTGCCCATGGGTCCTGTCCCCGTGCTTTAATAAAAAAAATTTTTTTAATGCTTATTTATTTTTTGAGAGAGAGAGACAGTGTAAGCCAGGGAGGGGCAGAGAGAGAGAGGGAGACACAATTCGAAGCAGGCTCCAGGCTCCTAGCTGTCAGCACAAAGCCCAATGCGGGGCTTGAACTCACAAGCTGTGAGATCATGACCTGAGCCGAAGTCAGACGCCCAACTGACTGAGCCACCCAGGCGCCCCTCTGTCCCTGTGCTTTAATAAAATCACCTTTATGCACCAAAGACATCTTCAAGAATTCTTTCTTGGTCATTGGCTCCGGACCACCCCACCATCGCCCCAAAACTTCATCATTTCCATTCTTTATAACTTTCTTACACATCTCCAACTTTTTTTTACGTAGAATGCTTCTCTTCTTTTCATCAGGCTTAACCACATTTAGCAAAATTTTAACTCTTGGAAACCTTAGTCTCTGGTGAAAACTAAGTAGTTACCAACGGTAAACTTTTGATGGCAAATTTATGAATGAATCAAGTACTAAGCATGTTTACCAACAGATCCAAATAGCCTTAGTTTCTCTGCAACAAGAAGTTAAAATCACAAACCTATGTTTAGTAATCAATGCTTTAGCACTCCATTCTATTTCAAAAGGACCTAGATGTCCAGTGAATTAAATCCCATTTATCATGCAAGCAAAGCTTTAAAGCTTCAGGTTACCAAAGGCTTTGAAAGCTATCTTAACAATTACCCATGAAAACTTTGAGGCAGACAAAATTAACCATTACTTGAAGTTACCTTTTTTGCTAACAAATGGCAACAGAGATAACATGAGCTTATTTGACCTTCAGCAAATCTAGAGAAAATATGTTTCATATTTAATGCTGATAACTCTAAAGACATGTCTGTCTTAATTAAGTTAACAAACTTAAATTAGTTCAAACACCGAATATGTCCCACCTGCGTCCACTTACAAGTTAATCAATTATTCCCCACGGTCAGGGTTTACCTGGGACACAGGAAGGGAAATCTGAAGTGGGCGCTCCAAGAGGGTTGCTCTCTGCTCCTTGATATTGAGGGTGGAAAGAGGAGGAGCCAATGGTTCTGAGGCACTGGAGATGCTATAGGAACCAGTTATGTAGGCTGCACCCAAGGTGGTGCAGAAATAGGAGGAGGGGGAGGGGAAGGCAGAAGAGGCAAGGTGCTAGCAGGAGGCCAAGAAAGAGGATTTCCAGTTCTAAACCTTGTCAGCTCAGACAGGGGAGTGGATGCCATGTTTATTTATTTTTTCTTTCTTTTTTTCCACCAAAGTAGAAATATGAAGTCCATGTCAGGCCAGAGAAGACAGGGAATTTCCCTGAAACAAAGGGAGTTTTGGCAGCTGCTCGGGAATATTCCTTAAAGTCCCTGTCCTGAGTTAGACTAACCGCAGTTGGCTCCAATCGTCATAGCCATTAACCCAGGAAATGAATGAGGGAGAAGCCCTCACATCTATTCGGAGGAACAGAGAAAGAAAGTCAGTGTCCCCATTGTCAGGGATGGCCTGGGTTTCCTCAGCAACCCGAGTTCTATCAGGAGGAGGCCTAGTTAGATAATTATCATCCAATATGTCAGGAGGGAGTTTACTAGTCAAATACACTTGGGCAAACACATTCCGCAAGAAGCCCTTAGGTCCAGGTGCTGATTTAGAGCCCGGAAGACCTGGACTTAAGGTATCTCTGACCATTTCCCCTGTTTTGTGCAGAAGAGATCTGACTGTCAGGTCCTACTAATACCATGCAGTGTTACAGGAGATCAGTTCTTTCCTAAATTTTGCAATCTGAATTGTTTCCAGTGGGTTAAAAGGCATCCCAAGAGAGAGCCCTTGGGGACTGAAGAAGAAGCCCCAGTGTTTCCTAGGGTCCATTACCAAAAATCACCCCCTTTGACTCCTGGGTGGCATTCTGTGCAGGATATGTCAGAGGTTCCTGGTGTCAAAAGTGACCCAAGGCATCCCTTGAACGAAAATCAATATGGATCACCATACTACCTTACCACTGAAGACAGTCCTGCCCCAGGGAAGGTCCTGTCCTGTAAAAGGCCCTCGAGGAAGGGACACCGGCATCCCTCCACTTCCCCATTGCATCCTAGGCTAAATGGGTGCCTGGCATATGAACCGAAATACCGTACCTTGAAAGTTGTGCCATAAAAGTCTGTGCCTTAAAGAACATGCCCTGATGGTCATGCCTTGGCTTACCTAGTCTTTGAAGAGCATTCTGTGGAGGCCATGCTTTAGTATTTTGAAGAACCTGCTGTTTTTAACCCATGGAAAGCACTAGAAAAGTTTTTCAAGGTGAAATTACCCAATTTTGTAATTTAAGTAGTTAGTAGAGGATGATGAGGGAGCATGAGGCAGGCTGAGGGGCAAAGCACAAGCTAGCGCTCACCCCTACACCCCAGGTGGGATCTGTGTGATTCCTCAGACACTCCCAGGTACCCAAGAACAAAGGAAAGGGGTTCAAGTGCTTGCCATGGTAATGTGGGAAACTAAGACAAATGAAAAACTAAATTCCTTTACTGCCTACAGCCCATTGACAAGTCCTTGAAACCGGCAGAGTGACCTCCCTCCAGGAGCTCAGCTGCCTAGATGATGACACTTTGCTGGAGGCAAAAGAGAACCTTAGCTTAATGTTGTCCAACTGTAAGGATCCTGTGAGTCTACTTCCTTTATCTTAACTGCCCCACGGTTTATGCTGGCAATTATACTCCAAGCTTATGGCCCCTCGATATGCATCTGAAGGGGCTCATGACTGAGGTTTTATTAAACGTTGATAAATGGTGTTTCCCTAGCAACACCTAGCCCCTCAGGGTCCTAGAAACCTTGCTTCCAAAATTCCTTAGAGACTTACTCTATCTCTGACCCCCTCCCAACCTGAGGGTATATAACAAGATACCCATCACAATCCCGGTGCAGCTCCTCCTGGCAATGGGTCCTGACCCCATGCTTTAATAAAACCACCTTTATGCACTAGAGACATCTTCAAGAATTCTTTCTTGGTCAACAGCTCTGGACCCCACGAATCCCTCATCACCCTAAAACTTCATCAGAGAACATTAACCAAAAAAAGTAAAGCTAGAAATCCACCATGATCTAAGCGACATTGCTTAGAATGTAGTCCTTACAGCCAACTTGATAGGAAATGGTCCTAGTTGGGTTTTAATTCAATTGTGTAATAGTTTTGGCTGGCTCTCAGTGGAGATTCCGCTGCCAGAAGCAGCTAGACAAGAAATGTGAAGGGGACCACATTAGACCAATGAGGAGGAAACCTTACACGAGTCTTAAGATTGGCAGGCATCCTGGTGACTTAGGTGTCCCGTGCCCAAGACAACTTTTATAAGGACGGAAATAAAGAGAGAGAGCATCAAGTTTCTGGGTCTTATTGCTATTCTGGCCAGGGTACTAACTGATGGGACTTTGGAGTGGTGGGGGTTTGGAGCTGATGGCCAAGAAAGAATTCTTGAGATGTCTTAGGTGCAAAAAGATGATTTTATTAAAGCACCGGGATAGGACCCACGGGAAGAAAGAGCTGACCCGGGACTAGGAGGAGAGACTGGTTATATACTATGGAGTTGGGGAAGGTAAATTCAAGGGGAAGTTTCCAAAGGGATTTTCATATGCTAAAGAAGACTCACAGACTACTGGACGTCTAGCTATTGCCAAGTTAAGGTTGTTTTTCCCTGTAGCAAAGCATTAACGTTAAGGCGGAAATGTTTTACTCTGCCAGCCTCAAGTTATTTATCTGTCACCTGCAGGTTATAAGGAAATGTAATTTTATCTACCATTTCCTTCTGCCTTTGTTTTCCACATCCCTAACTTCCAGCCAAAAGGCAGGCTTTCTCCTCCAAGTAGAGTAGCGATGGACTAGAGGATTGCAGCCTGAGCAATGGAAAGTGTTTCAATAAGACCATACTCCTTAAAAAGCCCCTGAAATGAAAGTAAAGGAAGGAAAGAGAAAGTACTCACCAAGTTTGCGCCAAAGCTGAGTCCTGATGAAAAGACTCAAAGCCCCACATTGGTTGCCAAATGGTGTGGTTGTTCAGGAGTGGTGGGGGTCTGGAGCTGATGGCCAAGAAAGAATTCTCAAGAGGTCTTTGGTGCAAAGAGGTGGTTTCATTAAAGCGCAGGGACAGGACCCCTGGGCAGAAAGAGCTGCACTGGGGTTATGAAGAGTGACTAGTTATATACTATGGAGTTGGAGGAGATAAAATCAAGAGGAAGTTTCTTAAAGGGATTTCCACATGCTAAGGAAGACTCACAGATTACTGGAGGCCTAGATATTGTCAAGCTAAGGCTGTTTTTCCCTCTAGCAAAACATTAACATTAAGAGTTCCTGGAGAAATGTTATACTCTGTATTTGCCTCAAGTATTTCTCAATGGGCTGCAGGTTATAAGGAAATTTAATTTTACCTTCCATTTCCTCCTTGCCTTTGTTCCCCACATCACTATGGAGGGGAGGATGATGTTGGGGCTATAGGTTTCTGGAGATTAGGCTATTGATAAGCTTGCCTTTTCCTTGTAATTTACTAAGATATTTGTAAAGTGATAGAGACTCATGTCCTGTGATCTCTATCAGTTCAACCATTTGTTTTTTTTTATCCTTTTCTTTGTTCTTGGGCAGCCAGGAGTGCCAAAGGAATGTCACCCTTATTTCACCTGGGGGGGGGGGGGGGATGGGGAGGGTGTTGTTAGCTTGTACTTTGCCCTCAGCTTGCCTTATGCTCTCTTATCATCTGCACAGCCCTCCATGTCCTGGGCCTCTAGGACAGCACTGGGACAAAACTCAGTTATTCCAAATTAGATGGCTAGTCTTTCCCTGAGACACCCCCCCACCCCCCCACACATACCCAGGCTTCACAGTTGCAACCCCCTTTGGAGTCCTAGACTCTTGGGATCCTTGCTGACCCTCTTTTGAGAAGCAATGGCAGGTTGGTGGTATTGCATCCTCAGGAGCCAGAGGCCATCACTGATCCATTCATTTCAAAGGCAGAGTCCCAAGACTGGCAGGAAGTCTCCAGCCAACACTTACAGTATAAGAACTTTCCCCTCACGTGGCAGTCACAGCCAGGGCCTCATTCTCCCAGGCCTTGTTCAGTTCTACAGTTTGCCCCCACCTTTATTTCCTTCAATGAATGCTGCAATAGCTGTGTTTTTTTTTTTCTTCATGGCTTCTCATGGGCTGTAAACAACTCGTGGCAGGATGTTGTGGCTATCCTTCTTCAGTCCTCGTTAGCACCCCTCCTGTGACAGGCATTATCTCCGGGAGGAGTCCTGACCAGGAAATACCTACATTGTACTTTGACCATTGACCCTCCTGGAGAGGGCCACCTGAGAACAGCTGAGAAAGTCCAAGTGGGGCAGGAGATGGTCCCCAACTTGCAAGAACCAGCCTGTCCTCAGAATTGAGAGGCAGACAGGGGTGCCTGGGTGGTGGCTTAGCCTGTTGAGTATCCGACTCTTGATTTCGGCTCAGGTCATGATCTCACGGTTTGTGGGTTCGAGCCCCATGTCAGGCTCTGCACTGACAGTGAGAAGCCAGCTTGGGATTCTCTCTCTCCCTCTCTCTCTGCCCCTCCCCCACTCATGAGCACATGCTCTCACTCTCTCTCTCTCTCAAAATAAATAAATAAACTTAAAAAAAAAAGTCAAGAGGCAGATAACCTGGAGATAGAGCCAAGGCTGGGACAGGGCCCAAAGGTGGCTTTTAGGAAGTTCAGACCTAGACGCGTGGGCAGGTATTCAGACAAAGGCCCTCGAGGCAACTGGGATTGAGCAGGTGGGGCTTGGAACCCACAGGGACACAATCCAAGTGGTTCTGGAAGGGCGGGAAAGGCTAGACATGGCAGGGAGCACCAGGAATGATTTATAAGACCTGGAGCCACCTGACCTAAAAGGAGAGAAGACAGGGTGTCAAATCCTTGATTGAAGAGGGCAGGGGTGTCCTTGTGGACAGAGAGAACCACAGATAGCAAGGTAAAAAGGCACACTACAGCTTGTTCAAGGGCCCTTTGGTGAAAGGTGTTATGTGTCCCAGCACTGGAAATGCCCCTCCTGGGTGGCTAGCTTGCCCTGAGGCAGGAGGGAGAGGTGGAAGGGATCCTACACTAAGTCAGAGGACAGGCATCTTGCTCAGAGTTCTGAGAATCCCAGACCCAGAATGTGACTCCAGGGGCCCTTGTCTTCCACTGCCTCTCCAACCGGGTGTGTTCATCTTATCTTTTACATGTTCATATCCCCTCACAGCATTTATCAGGCTGCTCAGAAGGTGCTTAAGTGACCCTACAAGACCCCATCCCTGTGACACAGGCTGGCTTATCTGAGGATGCAGAACGGGTCCTGCTCAACCATCCAAGAAGGTCCTTGGCTTCTGGCAGGATAGAAATCTACATAAGCCAAGAAGAAGTGGGAGCAGTTTATTAAAGATATGGAGAAAGTATAGACACAGAGTGTCAGGGAGACTCTGAAAGATAGGAGCGTGAGTCTTGTCTTTGCTTGGGGTCTGGGGTTTTTGTTGAGGATGGTGATCCCATGCACCTGTCTTCTCAGTAATTCAGGAAGAAAGAGGAGGGTTTGGGTATCCTCTGTAAGTCACTTGTGCCCTGGAGCCAGGGGTCTTGACGAGTCAGTGGTCTTGGAAAACGTCCGTGATGACCTCGCCAGGTCACTCCTTAGATGTTATTTATTGCATGGAAGACTCCAGAGACATCATTCACTCCTTGGCCTTTCGAAGAAGGACAGACATTATCTGGGCGATCAGGCAGGTGTAAGGGGTGGGGGGTGCGGTGTAGGTCCTAGGAAGAATAGAAGAAGGAAAAGGAGCCATAAAAGCAGTTTTTCATGGGGTCCCTGAAGTTTCCCCGTCTCACTTGCTTTCCTCTTTGCCTCAGCTCTTTCCAGATCCTCACCTGGCCCTGCATTTACTAAAATCTCCAGGAGGTGCCTATGCTCTTGCTTCCCTTAAGCATACTCTCCCTTCCTCCCCCTCCCCATGCTACTGGTTGAATCTTATTCACTTTTCAAGTCTCAGCCTAAGACTGAACTTCCTTTGTGAACATTCGTCACCAACTGGAACAGGCCCCCTGCTAAGTGCTCTAGAAGACCTTATCACAACACATGGTTCACTGCATTTCATTCTTTCCCACCAGACTACAAGTTCTGTGAGGGCAGAGTCTGTCTGTATGACAGACCTATATACCTCTTCAGCCTCTTGAGCTAATATCCAACAAATACATGTTGAAAAAACAGATGGATGGATGGGTGCATAGACTGCCCATATTATAGTTTATAAGGTTCATGCCAGAGAACCAAGCCCTTTTTCCATCATGTTATGGAGCTGGTCCCTGGATCTTTAGATAAGATAAAGGGGGCCACTGGTCAGGTAACAAGGCAAAGAAGTGAATAGGTTTTCACCACCATCAGGACTATGAAGAGGAGATAGGGAATAACCCTTCTAGATTTGGCCCTGCCCATCTACTCTGGAGTCTGAGCCTAGGCAGGAATCTAGGGAATATTCTGATGCTAATAGAGACCTGAGGTTCATTTGATATAGTCAACCCACAAACCTTCTCCCCGCATTGCTGAGCAGCAAGCCTTTCTCCTTGTCTTCCAAGTTTCCATGCCTAGCTCTTTTTAAAAATTTTTAAAAATTTAAAAATTTAAAAACATAACATAAAGTTACCATCTTAATCATTTTTATGTGTACAGTCTAGTAATGTTAAGTGTAATCACATTGTTTTGCAACCAGTCTCCAGAACTTTTTCATCTTGCAAAACTGAAACTCCACACCCATTAAGCATTAACTCCCAATTCCCCTTCCCCCAGGCCCTGGCAGCCACCATTCCACTTTCTGGTTCTATGGGTTCTACTCTTCTTCTTCTTCTTCTTTTTTTTAGTAGGCTCCACCCCCAACATGGGGCTCCAACTCATGACTCCAAGGTCAAGAGTCACATGCTCTACGGACTAAGCCACCCAGGCACCCATTATGGTTCTTCTCTTGACACCTCATATAAATGAACTCAAGACAAGTGAAATTTGTCTCTTCAGGTTTTTTCAAGCACTTATCTATTTATTCATTTGTTTACTTATTTATTTGCTTGCTTGTTTATTTTGAGAGAGAGAAAGAGAATGAGCAGGGGAGGGGCAGAGAGAGGAAGAGGGAGAATCCCAGGAAGGTTCCACACTGTCAGCCCAGAGCCCGCCATGGGGCTCAGTCTCACGAACCGTGAGATCATGACCTGAGCCAAGATCAAGAGTCAAATGCTTAACCGACTGAGCCACCCAGGTGGCCCAGTATCTGTTTTTTTGTGACTGGCGTATTTCACTCAGCAGAATGTTCTCTAGGTTCGTCTATGTTATACCATGTGTCAGAACTCCCTTCCTTTTTAAGGCTAATGTTCCATTGTATGCATATGTGTGCACATGCAGATGTCCATTCCTCCACGGACACTTGAGTTGCTTCCACTGTTTTGGCTATTGTGAGTCACGCTGCTACAAACAAATCACTTCAAGACCTTGATTTCAATTCTTTTAGCTGTATACCCAGAGACGGGATTGCTGGGTCATATGATAATTCTAGTTGTTAGTTTTTTGATGAAATTCTATGCTGTTTTCCTTAGTGGCCGTACCATTTTACATTCCAACCAATGGCGCACAAGGGTTCCAATTTCCCCACATCCTTGCCAACACTTGTTATTTTCTGTTTTTGGGGTTTTTTTTAATAGCAGCTATCTTAATGGGTGTGAGGTGATATCTCCTTGCAGTTTTAATTTGCATTTCCCTAGTGATTAGTGATGTTGAACGACTCTTCATATGCTTGTTGGCCATTTGTGCCTTTTCTTTGGAGAAATGTCTATGGACCCTTTCCCCAATTTTGAATCAAGTTGTTTGGTTTTTGTTGCTGTTTTGTGGATGATGAGTTGTAGGAGTCCTTTACTTATTCTGGATATTAACCCCTTATCAGATACATGGTTTGCAAACATTTTTCTTCCATTCCATAGGTTGTCTTTTCACTCTGTTGATTGTGTCCTTAGATACATATACCCAGCTCTTTTGAGGCCAGTTTTCTCATTTAAACTTTGTTTTGACATTTATTTTAACCCGATTTCACCTATCTCAGGAGGCCACAGAGCTGGGAGGAGATGGTAAGATTAATCCTAGCTTCCAATCTTTGGGTCTCTGAACCTGATCCCATCCATTCATTGTCCATCCAGTATTCATTCATTCATTCATTCATTCAGCAAACACTTACACAGGAGCATGGCAGTTTTTGAATCAAACAGACCTGGGTTTGAATCCTGGCTTTGTAAGCTTAGTACCTACACGACCTTGGACAGAAAACCCTCTCTGAGCTTTAGTTCTCTCTCTATAAAGCAGAAAAGAAAGTGGAAATGTAGCCAGAAGAGAACACTTGAACTTACCTTGCTGGATTGTTGGAAGAACTAGAAACACTGTGTGCAAACAGGCCAAGCGGGGTGGGCACTCAACAAATGGTAGTCACTAGTATTTCTTGGCTAGTACTGGGTGAATGCAATCCTTCTCCAGGGTCCCTTGAGTCTCAGAATCAAGGAACCAACACTCCTTTAGGGTTCAACTTCAGTTTATTTGCTCAAGAGATCATTCCTTGTTGACAAATCTAAGTGGGACTCTGGCTGACCAAGCCTCTCCCCTGCTGTGACAATGACAAAGTTTCCCTCCCATCTTGTGTCCTGACCTTGAAAGCTGGGAGGTAGAGAGTGTGCTGGCGAGGGAGCCGGTTGGCTGTGTTTGTGGAAAGCGAAGGCTTTTTTTTTATAAAAGACCTTTCACTGGTGACAGCAGTATTTAATCAGATTGTCCTGGGTGGGGAGTGGTGATAAGGTTAATAGAGCTGGTCACAGCGTTTGTTTGGATCATAGAACTCTCTGACTAGGACCGCAGCTGGAAAGCTGCCCAGAAGAGGAGCGAGGCCTGATTGGTCCCCCAGGGGGAGAAACTGTCTTCCCTCCTTGTGAAAGAATCCTCAGCTTTTCAAAGCCTAGAAAGCAGCTTCCGAGAGGATGGGGTAGGAGGAGGGGCTGTGCGTTCTGGACCCAACTTCCAATCCCAGCTCTGCCCCCTCACCAGCAGTACAACGGGTGCTCGGCCTCGGTGCGTCTCAGTTGTCCCATCTGCAAAATGAGCGCAAGAGAAACCTGCCTGGAAGTGTTGGTGTGGAGTTTATGTGGGAGGACATGCGGCACACGGGAGGTCCTGAGGCAAAGACTGCCTTCCTCCTCCCTTTCCTCTTGAGCCTCTGCTTCCTGCTGGGCTCTCAAACGGGGATGGCAGGGATGGCAATGAGGATGTGGTGCACACCCTGCCTGGTTAAACATTCTTGGGACACCGGACACCGCACACCCCTACCCCTCACCGGGCAGAATAGAGACTTAACTTCTGGAATATGCCTCCCACCCCTCTCCACCCACCCACCCCCCCCATTTCCACTCCATGAAAACTCTCCCCATCCCAAAAGACCAGATCGCACCTGTCACCCTTGCCAGATGTCATGGCCCATCTTGATCACTGTCCCCAGAACTCCTTCTGGGATATATCGGCTGCTCTGGTTTCCTGCATAAACTGTACCTTTAGTGGTACCATTTGTGCCTGGCATGTGTCACTAGACTGAGAGCCTGGGGAGCAGAGCAGGGATCCGACTCGCCCACCTCTGGTACTTGTTCCGTGTGTAGCCCCACGCTCTTCTCGGAACAGAGGTCTGAAAGACGGTGATGGCTGGCAGTCAGTACGGGCCAGACAGACCAACTGGCTTCCCTTATCAAGCACCCAGATGCCAAAGCAGATGTCAAAGCAGAGCCCCTTACCATGTAATCTGCCAAGCATACAGGTCTCTCCCGAAGAGGGGCCGCCCTCTGTGTCTGTCTCCAACCTTGACGTATTCACACTCTACATGTGTGCCCTTAAGGGATCAGAAGAAGACATCCATCCTGACAGTTTCAGATCAAAGAACAGAAGTGCTGGAAAGGATGCTGGAGATTATCTGGGCCAATTTTCTCATTTCATGCTGAGGAAACTGAGGCCCACGGCTTGCACACAGCCAGCACATCCCACACCGGAACTCAGGTCTCTTCCTTGATCAGTTTTACTCCACATATTCAGCCGACATTAATGAGTCCCCTCTGTGGGCCCAGATCTACCTAGCATTTTCTTTCTTTCTTTTTTCTTTCTTTTTTTCTTTCTTTTTTTCTCTTTCTTTCTTTCTTTCTTTCTTTCTTTCTTTCTTTCTCTTTCTTTCTTTCTTTCTTTCTTTCTCTTTCTCTTTCTTTCTTTCTTTCTTCTTTCTCTTTCTTTCTTTCTTTCTTTCTCTTTCTTTCTTTTCCTTCCTTCCTTCCTTCCTTCCTTCCTTCCTTCCTTCCTTCCTTCCTTCGTTCTTTTTTAAATGTTTATTTTTGAGAGAGAGAGAGAGAGACAGAGTGTAAGCAGGGAAGGAGCAGACAGAGAGGGAGACACAGAATCTGAAGCAGGCTCCAGGCTCTGAGCTGTCAGCACAAAGCCTGACGTGGGGCTCGAACCCACACACCGTGAGATCATGACCTGAGCCAAAGTCCAACACTTAACTGACTGAGCCACCCAGGAGCCCCAAGCTAGGATTTTCACATCTCACATTAACTTCCACCATGCTGTTTGAGGTTATATTATTATCATTGGGCAGAGGAGCAAACCTCAGGCCTCAGAAAAGGGAAATGACTGGCCCAACACCTCACGGCTAGTGAGTAGCCAAGTTAGGACTCGAATCCAGACCCTTCAACTGGATTCCCCAGCTTAGTGCCCTTTCCTCCAAGCCTGCAGTCCCTCCTTTCTGCTATTGACAGGCAGCTAGGGGAGTTGGCACCATGCCCAGTGGAAAGGGTAAAGTTTTAGGCCCATTGGAGACATTGGGTGCCACCGATGATGGCAAGGGGCCAGAACAGTGGCCTTCTGGCAGAATATGGCCCTGCTTTGCATAACATGCAAACCAGGCATCAAAGTCCTCAGGAATGCTGCCAGACGGCTCAGGAGGGCTGCGACTGGGCCATCCAGACAATCAGGGCTTCCTGGTAGCAGCTGGGTCCCATGTGCCCAGCCCGGCCCAGGCCTGGCTCACGTGGCTCACATCTGCTGGACCTGCCCCTACGGTGCAAGCATCCTCCACACCCCGTTCTAGGGCCAACCATTTTAATTGCTTTGGGCCTTGACTTCTTGGTCTCGAACGGGATGATGCAAATAATGGTCTCTATGAAGGTCCCCCCCCCCCCCATCCCATCCCGCCCCGAAACACCACTTCCCGGGGATCAGGGCTCCCTTCAAATACCTTTAGTTCCCCCATACGCCTCATAATAACAACAGTTGGGACTTAAGCACCTGCAATGTTCTGGAACTTAGTTACATCTTTATAACATCCCATTTTACAGATGGGAAAAATGCAGCACAGAGAAATTAGGTCAGTTGCTCTAGTCACGCCTCTAGTAAATGGCAGAGCCGCGATTTAATTTCAGGATTATCCAACTCCAAGTCCAGGGCTCTTTCCGTGCATTGCAACATTCTTGTTATTTGCTATTCAAAGTCCTTCCTCCGTAACCTGCCCCACTTCCCTTTGCAATCCCGGTTCCATCCACACGAGCCCACTTACTGGTCACCTTTGCTTTTTTCCCCATCTCCCCAACGGCCTAAATGTACATGCTTGTGTTTGGGGGGGGGGGTGTGTATTTACACGTATTTTATTATACATGTTTAGATAGCATGTATTTATATATATGTGGGATCTGTGATATATATGTGTATGTATATACGTATGCACAGTGAGTATAGTGTGTCTGTATTTGTCTGGAATGTATGTGCTTATGTGAATGCATTTATAAATGTTAGCGTGTATGGTGGATAGAATGTGCTGTTAGAATGCGTTGTCTACGTGTATACATTCCAATGACGGGGGTAGGATTTGACCAGCATTCCATGAAGTATCATCGCACCCAGTGAGAAAGAAAAAATTGTGACAGCTGGTAGCTGGCCTATAGGGTGACCAGTTGTCCCAGTTTGCTGGTGACTCTTCTGTATAGGCTGTTTTTAGACAACAGGCTTGAGCGGTGCGATGTAGAGCAAAGCAAAAGGGCCCACGGCCACCTGGCTGAATATAAACTATCCATAAGCCCTGGGGCACCCAGCTGGTTCAGTCAGTAGAGCATCTGACTTTTGATCCCAGGGTCATGAGTTCAAGTCCCATGTTGGGTGTGCAGCCTACTAAAAAAAAAAAAAAAAAAAAAAAAAAAAAGATAATCCATGGGATGCCTGGGTGGCTCAGTCGGTTAAGCATCTGACTTCGGCTCAGATCATGATCTTGCGGTTCATGGGTTTGAGCCCCGCGTGGGGCTCTGTGCTGACGGCTCGGAGCCTGGAGCCTGCTTTGGATGCTGTGTCTCCCTCTCTCGCTGCTCCTCCCCCACTCATGGCTCTGTCTCTGTCTCTCTCAAAAATAAATAAAAACACTAGAAAATTTAAAAAAAATCAATTTGCAGAATAAAAATTAACAACTTAATAATTAATTATATGTTGTCCCCCAAAGTAACCTATCAGGGCAATTCAATTGAATGTGCAAAGTTTGCTTAATGTGGGATGCACATCTTACTTACTGGGGATGTCAAGTGGGACAGCAGAAATTAGGAAGTCCTGGCCCTAGGAGGGCCTTAAACTGGCCCTGTTGCTGGGGCCCCTGTGACCTCTGTTGCCATTAGAGTCAACTAGCCCACCCAAGTAGGATGAGCCAGCCTTGGGGCACCTGGGTGGCTCAGTCGGTTAAGCATCCGACTTTGGCTCAGGTCACGATCTCGCGGTTTGTGAGTTAGAGCCCTGCATCAGGCTCTGTGCTGACAGCTCAGGGCCTGGAGCCTGCTTTGGATTCTGTGTCTCCCTCTCTCTCTGTTCCTCCCCCTCTCACACTCTGTCTGTCTCTCTCTCAAAAATAAATAAACATATTTAAAAAAAAAAGGATGAGCCAGCCTTGTCAGTGCTGTGCTGGGCAGGACAGGACCCCAGAGGTCACTTCCTCCAGGGCCAAGTCTCCATGTTGTTTTCCCTCCAAGAGGTGACCTGCTTGTATTCCAGGGGCCCATGCAAGAATCGGGAGATTCCTGGGACACACTGTCACCCCAGATCGCAGAGTCACTTTGCAGAGGCACAGGCCAGAGGCAGGGGGCACCACAGAATTCCCTGCCTAGGGCAGCTCTGGGGTGGGGTGGTGGCGGGGGGACAGGCAGTCTCTCCACCAAACAGGAAAGCGTAAGTATTGAGGAGGGGGGTCTTGCCCCACAATGCCAGCCCTAAGCACGACTCTCTGACAAAGGTGTGAATGTTTTTGGACCATTTGTGGACTTGGGTTGCCACTGACTGTAGGCATTTGTGGCTCTTAAGCTGTCTTGTGGTCACATCTTTATATTCCACCTTTAGCCCTCCTTGGTCTGGTCTTATTCTCGATTTTTAGCCTATGACATACAGTCTTTTTTTCTTTTTTTCTTTTTTAAGTAGGCTTCACGCCCAGTGCGGAGCCAAACACAGGGCTTGAACTCAAGACAAAAATTCTTAACAAAAATTCTCTAAGGCTAAAGACTAGAAACAAAGGAGAGACTGTGACTGGCTATGAAGAAAAATATATGGAACATCCATAACAAACACCAGTTGCTACATAAAAGTATTTTAGTGAGGCACCTGGGTGGCTCAGTCAGTTAAGCACCCAACTCTTGGTTTGGGCTCAGGTCATGATCTCACGCTTCATGAGTTCGAGCCCTACATTGGGCTCTGTGCTGACGGCACAAATCCTGCTTGGGATTCTCTCTCTCTCTCTCTCTCTCTCTCTCTCTCTCTCTCTCTCTCTCCCCCTCTCTCTCCTCTCCCTGCCCCTCCCATGATTGTGCAAGAGAATGTGTGCTCTCTCTCTCTCTCTCAAAATAAAAAAAAAAATTAAAAAGTATTTTAAATTCCTACAAATCACTAAGAAAAAGACCCAGCACTTTGCAGAACAAAGCAAATGACCAAAAAACATGAAAAAAGACGAAATTTCAGCAATAGGCAA
Source organism: Panthera pardus (assembly GCF_024362965.1). NCBI lineage: Eukaryota > Metazoa > Chordata > Mammalia > Carnivora > Felidae > Panthera > Panthera pardus. The sequence continues at coordinate 58,417,220 of NW_026526876.1, forward strand.
ATAGTCAAAGAAAGCACCATTAGCCCATCAGATTGGAAAAATTTTTTTTTCAATATATGAAGTTTATTGTCAAATTGGTTTCCATACAACACCCAGTGCTCATCCCAAAAGGTGCCCTCCTCAATACCCATCATCCACCCTCCCCTCCCTCCCACCCCCCATCAACCCTCAGTTTGTTCTCAGTTTTTAAGAGTCTCTTATGCTTTGGCTCTCTCCCACTCTAACCTCTTTTTTTTTTCCTTCCTGGACAAATTTTTTAATTGTAAGAGTGAGGAGTGGGAGTATAAACTTGCACAACTTGTCTGTGGAAGTAATGTAGCAGTAACCTTCCAAATTTTAAATGCAAATCCCTTCAACTCAAGAATGTTCCTTCTAGGAAATCTATCCTACAGAATTATTCAAGCGTCCAAACATTTTTGTACAAGGATATTCATTGAAACTTGAGTTTTTTAAAATGTTTATTTATTTTTGAGAGAGAGAGAGAGACAGAGTGAGAGTAGGGGAGGGGAAGAAAGAGAGGGAGACACAGAATCTGAAGCAGGCTCCAGGCTCTGGGCTGTCAGAACAGAGCCCGATGCGGGTCTTGAACTCACGAATCAGGAGATCATGACCTGAGTTGAAGTCGAACGCTTAACTGACTGAGCCACCCAGGCATCCTGAAACTTCATTTTTAAGAACTAATGATTACATAGGTAAATTATGAAGTAATCATACAATGACATACTTTGCAGCCATTAAAAAGAATGACCTATATGAATGAACATAGAAAAATGTTCACTCTCTACTATGAAATGAACAAAGAAAGGTGATCCTATTTTTGTAATTAAAAACAACAACAAAAACTTTTGAGTGCGTATCAACGTTCTTAAGTAGGTTGTTTTAGCAGAAAATAATTCATTAAAGGCCTTTGATAAGTCCCTGGGACAGCCAGAGGTCAGGTTCAGAGGCTCTGCCATTGGTAAGAAGACTCAAACCAGACCAGAAGACTCCTCGAGCAGAGCACGCTGTCACAATTCCTGGGCACAGGCATCACAGTTTACGCCAATAACACTGAGCAGTAGTTACCAGGAGCTCCTTCATGCAGTATCAGGAGGCATCTCCCAGAAATTCCTCTGGATTCTGACAGTTCTTTTTTGCTCACATTGCACAACAACCAATTTCTCCTTGGAAAACAGATTCAATGGTCTAAGCTAACATTGAAATCCCATCTTTTGCCTGATCAATTGGTGGCATAAAAGCCCACAAAGTCCAGGGGACCGTTTCACTTCCAATTCAATGCAATCACTCTGTGTTCGCTGATGGAAGCATTTCTCCCTTCCTTTGGATTTTTTTCAATGTTCTTTTCCTAATTTCTTAGTTTAAGACCTAGCTTAGTATAAGCCCTTTTGTTTCCCAGTATAGGCACTTAAACTTATATATTTCCCTGGGAGGGCCATGTTGGCTTTATCATATGTGTTTTAAAAGGTCTTCTGATGCCTGGCTGGCTCAGTCAGAACATGCTACTCTTACCCTTGAGGTCGTGAGTTTGAGCCCCATGTTGGGTGTAGGGATTACTTAAAAAAAATTAAAAAATAATAATTTGGGGTACCTGTCTGGCTCAGTCGGTGGATCATCTGACTCTTGATCTCGGGGTTGTGGGTTCGAGCCCCACACTGGGTATAGATTACTTAAAGAAATCTTTTTAGAGGCACCTGGGTGCTCAGGTGGTTGAGCATCCGACTTTGTCTCAGGTCATGATCCCGTGGTTCTTGAGTTTGAGCCCTACGTGCTCCCTCCAGTTCCATCCACGTTGTTAGTCACTGCTTGTTCTAATCAATTACTGAGAGAAGGGTGAAAAACTCCAACTATGGCTGTGGATTTATTTCTACCTTTAGTTCTTCATATTTTAATTAATTAATTAATTAATAGACAGTGGGGGAGGGACACAGAGAGAGAGAAGCAGGTTCCCTGCTGTCAGCACAGAGCCCGATTTGGGGCTTGAACTCACCAACCTGAGCTGAAATCAAGCCCGAACCACCCAGGCACCCCTATTTATTTTTACTTTAAGTAGGCTGCATGCCCAACATGGGGCTTGAACTCATGACCCTGAGATCAAGAGTCACATACTCTACTGAGGGAGCCAGCCAGGTGCCCCTTATATATTTTTTCTTCATATATTTTGAATCTGTTATTAGATACAAACATATCTTTAAAATACACTTGGAAATATTCCTATCATATTACTTTTGCAATTCCATTTTTCTTGATTTTTATTTTTATTTTTTAAAGATTTTAAGTAGGGGTGCCTGGGTGGCTCCGTTGGTTGAGCGTCTGGCTTTGGCTCAGGTCATGATCTCGCAGTCTGTGAGTTTGAGCCCCGGGTTGGGCTCTGTGCTGACAGCTCAGAGCCTGGATTCTGCTTCGGATTCTGTGTCTCCCCCTCTCTCTGCCCCTCCCCCGCTGATGCTCTCTCTCTCGCTCTCTCTCACTCTCTGTCAAAAATAAACATTAAAAACATTTTTTTAAGATTTTAAGTAATCTCCACACCCAACATGGGGCTCAAGCTCTCAACCCTGAGATCAAGAGTCGCATGCCTTACAGACTGAGCCAGCCAGGCACCCTTTTCTTGATTTTTCTATGCTTAATTTTTATGTTTTCCTGCTTTCTTTAGGATTGAATAGAGTTTCCAAGTTAATTTTTATTTTATCAAAATAACACATCTCAATAGCAAAATACAAAATAACACATTCAAATAGCCAAATATTCTGAAAGGCTAAAAACAAAACATAGAGGTTTCTGGCCCCACTCCTCCTCACTTTCCTAGTATTCCTCCTCAGCATCTGACATTTTCAAATCTTTTAGCCATTTGTTTTGGCATCTATATGATCCCTGTTTCTAAATGGAGTGCGTACATGGATTAAAAACATTTTTTTTTTTTAAGTAGGCTCCATGCCCAGCACAGAGCCCAATGTGGAGCTTGAACTCACAGCCCCGAGATCAAGACCTGAGCTGAGGACAGCCTGAGTGGCTCAGCCGGTTAAGCATCCAACTCTTGACTTTGGCTCAGGTCATGATCTCACAGTCTGTGTGTTGGAGCCCCGAGTTGGGCTCTGTGCTGACAGCTCGGAGCCTGGAGCCTGCTTCAGATTCTGTGTCTCCCTCTCTCTCTGCTCCTCCTCTGCTCTCTCTCTGTCAAAAATAAATATTAAAAAAAAAAAAGACCTGAGCTGAGTTCAAGACATAGACACTTAACCAAAGCCACCCAGGTGTCCCCATACACCCATATTTTATTCATCAATTTTGAATGTTATCTACCAGCTTCCTATTAGAGAACAATTTAACTACAATACAACTATATTGGGAAAATTTTGCTCTCTCAAATCAAGTGTGATTATAATTTAAAATTGAATCAGGGGCGCCTGGGTGGCTCACTCGGTTAAGTGTCCGACTTCAGCTCAGGTCATGATCTCGCGGTCTGTGAGTTTGAGCCCTGCATCGGGCTCTGTGCTGACAGCATCAAGTGCGCTTCAGATCTTCTGTCTCCTTCTCTCCCTGCCCCTCCCCCAAGCTGTCTCTCTCTCAAAAATAAATGAACATTTAAAAAAAAGAATAATCCCCCATTCATCTGCTGGGGTGCAGGAGAGACAGTCACCCCAATGGTTTAGAGTAGCAGAGGAAATTTGACACTTCTCAGCTTTCACCCAATCCTCCTTAGTTTATTTATTTATTTTATTTATTTGTTATGGATATATATTATATTTTTATTATATATATATACACATACATATATATGTATATATACATATATACATATATATGTATGTATATATACATATATATGTATGTGTATATATATATATATATAGAGAGAGAGAGAGAGAGAGAGAGAGAGAGAGCATGAGTGGGAGGGGAGGGCAGAGACAGAGAGAGACACAGAATCTGAGGCAGGCTCCAAGCTGTCAGGACAGAGCCGGACGCGGGGCTCAAACTCACGAGCCACGAAATCATGACGTGAGCTGAATTTGGACCCTGAACCGACTGAACCACCCAGGCGTCCCAATCCTCCTTATTTTAAATTTCACTCCATCTTCAATTCCAGACATAATTTCAGCTTCTGATCAGGAACGATTGTGAGAATCCTACGGTGAAATTGCTTCCCCGCTGCTATGTCAAAATTCTGCGTCTCCGTTCTGCTAAGTCACTTGGCCCATATGCTCATTGTCCTGTGAAATGTGGCTGTTGTTGTTGCCTTCTGTCCAATTCTTCTCCCCTTCCTTACTTTGGAACAGCTAGTTATCTTGGGGGCACCTGGGCAGCTCAGTCGGTTAAGCATCCGACTCCTGGTTTTGGCTCAGGTCTTGATCTCACCACTCACGATTTCAAGCCCCTCATCAGGTTCTGCGCTGACCGACAGAGAGAGACAGAGCATGAGCGGGAGAGGGTCTGAGAGAGAGGGAGACAGAGAATCCGAAACAGGCTCCAGGCTCCGAGCTGTCAGCACAGAGCCCGACGCGGGGCTCGAACCCATGGACCGCAAGATCATGACCTGAGCCAAAGTCGGCCGCCCAACCAACTGAGCCACCCAGGCGCCCCATAAACCAACATTTTAAAAAGAGAGAGAGAGGGGAGGAAAGAGAAGGCCCTGAGTGGGTGACTGGTATCAAGGAGGACGGGGGGAGGAGGGGTCTGGGAGGCAGAAATGGAGACACATCGGGGCAACTGAAAGGTACAGAGTAATGGAGGAAAGAGAATTAAATGTTCTTCCCTTGAGATCAAATATCCATAAAGGGTGCACAACTGAATGCCTTGCCACAGAGTGAACACACGTAAGCAGCGCTCACATCAAGGGACGTTAGCAGCTCCTCCCAGTTGCCCTCAAACTGCCTCCCAGTTACCACCGCCCGCCATCTTCCTGCCAAGAGTAACCAGTGGCCTAATAGTTAATAGATTTTTTACTGGCTCTTTGTAGACCATGTACAGTATCTGACTTCTTTCACTCAACACTACGTTGTCACACGTTCTCGTAGTTCTTGCTATTTAATATTCACTTGTGTGAATGCCCACGACTTCTCTGTCCGACTGACGAACATTTGAGTTGTTTCCAGAGAGTTTGGCTACTCAGGTCAAGACTTGATAGTTATCTTCTTTTTTTTAATTTTTTTTTTTAACGTTTATTTATTTTTGAGACAGAGAGAGACAGAGCATGAACGGGGGAGGGGCAGAGAGAGGGAGACACAGAATCCGAAACAGGCTCCAGGCTCTGAACTGTCAGCACAGAGCCCGACGCGGGGCTCGAACTCACGGACTGCGAGATCGTGATCTGAGCCGAAGTTGGCCGCTCAACCAACTGAGGCACCCAGGCGCCCCTATATTTATCTTCTTTTTCCTTTGAGCTATTCCGGTGTGGTGATGCTGCGTTGTGGCTTCAATGTGTGCTTCCTTGGTGACGTATGAAGTTGTCCAATTATTCATATGTTTATCAGGCATTTGAATATTCTCTTTGGTGAGATATCGGTTTCTACTTCTCCTTTTCTACCTCATCCTCCTTCTTTTTCTTCTCTTTGAGGATGAGGTATAACCCACCTTCCAGACATGCCTAATACACGGGGGCTGGCGACGAGATGGGGTGAATCAAAGGCTGATGGGGTCTAGAGAAGAAATACTGGCAGTCAAGCCTGGAGCGGGGAAGAGGGGTTGTGCGATCAAGGAAGCCTGGAAAACGAGGTGTGTGTGCTGAGGAAGAAGTTTCTGTAGAAGAGCATGCGACGTGTTGATAGGCTAACATTTCGATGTGTGCACCATTCTCCCCAGTATAAAGCCCCGTGGAGCCAAGAGGGCTGGTCTCTCTGACAGTTGCAACCCTCCAGTAGAGTCCTGGTGTCACGCACTTCTTGTTTGTAGGTGACTAAACTGTGGCTTGCTGGATGTAATTGTTCATTCGTACCTTTATAGGACTGTCATTCATTACACAAATCAATTCATCAAAAAAAAAATATTCTGTCTTGACAGTTCTTTTTTGGGAAAGTATGCTTGCCTCATCAGCTAGGCTCACTTTCAAAATGGTTGGGGACTTTTTCTTTGAGACCAGAGGGCATTGTCATAACAGGCATGGCCACCAGGAAGCAGGCAAGAGCAGCTGGAACCGGGTCTGGAGAGTAAATCCATTAGAAGCAGGACCCACTGAGAGAAGGAAGAAGGAGGCAGCTAAGCCGGAAAACCTCCTAGGCTGTGGAGATTGGAACTGTCATGCTACTGAAGCCTGGTTCCTGGTGCTAACCGTGGAGTGGTGAGCACTGAGCCCAGGCACACTCCTTAAGTCCTAGCTTGTCCCTTGGTGGGCTTGGCTCTGAGTAGACTGGTGTCCTAGAGCCACACGGCTGCCCAGCTGCCCTCAGGACCACTTGCCACGGTGTTAAGCTACTCAGAAGAGAAACTTGGGTGGACCCTGGTGAAGCCTGACCCAAGTATCCTTTAAGCATTGCACGGAATCTTCCCCATCCTGGCTTCCTCGATCTCTAGAATTTATCCTCGATCTCTAGAATTAACTCACCTTCTGATAACAGCATCTTGCACCCACTGGGTGCAGCCATGGAAGAATCAAGGCGCCTCCCTCCTTCCTTGTCAGGGGGCGGGCATGTGACCCAGCCAGGCCAGCAGCCGGTTTCCTGGGAAGCAGAATCTTGAGAGTGATAGAAATGGGTTACGGTGACGCCCTGTAAAAGGTGTCTGATTATTCCTACTGCCCGGATTCCCAGAACTGTCCTGTGTCTTGTCCTAATTGTGACCTGGCTGTTCAGCATCCTTTTATTCTGAGAGTTTCCCTTCCAAGGACTTCAAACAAATTCATTTTAAAAAGGCACCCAGAGGGGCACCTGGGTAGCTCAGTCGGTTAAGCGTTCAACTTCAACTCAAGTCATAATCTTGTGGTCAGTGAGTTCGAGCCCCACATCGGGCTCTGGGCTGACCACTCAGAGCCTGGAGCCTGCTTCAGATTCTGTGTCTCCCTCTCTCTCTGCCCCTCCCCCACTCGCGCTCTGTATCTCTCTCTGTCTCTCTCTCTCTCTCTCTCAAAAAATGAACAAACATTAAAAAAAAAAATAGATAGCCAGAATGTATTTCTTTTTCCTTGAGACTAGAGAATGCTAAGTGACACAGATGGGCCGAATCTAACAAGGTGACATCACATGCAAGGGATACTTGTATGGGACTGACAAGGGTCCCAAACCACCTGCATGTGGGCCTGGTGGTAAAAGTGGACCCAGGAGTAGAGCGTGGGATGGGAGTTGGGGGATTCTCAGGAACAACACAGCAGAAGCCAGCAAGGCAGTGAGAATGCCCTTTCTCCCTCCAAATTATGGTTTCATTTAAGATGGCATTTATTTGGACAAGCCAAATGATGCTCATGTGGCTCCTGCAGAGTGCTCTGTCCCTGCAAGACAGGCCACTTGGGGCACCTGGGTGGCTCAGCTGGTTAAGCATCCGACTCTTGGTTTCCACTCAGGTCATGGTTTTGGCTTAGGTCATGATATCGCGGTTCATGGGATCAAGCCCCGTGTCAGGCTCCACGCTGACAGAGTGGAGCCTGTCTGGGATTCTCTCTCCCTCTCTCTCTCTGCCCCTCCTTTGCTTGCACTGTGCTCATGAGCTTTCTCTCTCTCTCAAAATAAACAGACTTGAAAAGAAACGTAAAGAAAAGAAAAGAGAAAAGCCACTATGGGGAAGAATCTGGAAATCCCATCAAAGGAGGAGTAGTGGAAGGAGCTGAACTCCAGGAGTTCAGCCTGGAGCCAAGAAGGCACGCAATCTTAAAATGTCACTTTTTCAGTCCTCTGACAATAATTCCTGGCTTGTCGGGCATTGCTAGGTAAGGCAAGACATACTCTCCTTCGGAGAACTAACAGTCTAGTACCCTGATGGGGTGGGGTGGGGGGTACAGGGCTCTGTGGCAGTGCCGTCTCCAGATGGGGAGTGGACTTCTTGGAGGAGGGGATATCTAAGGTGAGTCTAGAAAGATGTGCAGGAAGGAGTCACTTCAGCAGATGGACAGGTGGGGTGGGCACGGGAGTGGGGCCTTCTAGGCAAGGGCAGTAGCTGGTTCCAGGGCTGTATGGGGAGCGGGCATGGTGTCTTTCATGGAATGGGGACTGAGTGTGAGGGAGTTGGCATCAGATCAGAAAAAGCCTTAGATGTCATGTCATGCCAAGGGAACCACTGAAGGTTTTTTGTTTTTTTTTTTAAGATTTTATTTATTTATTGTGTGTGAGAGAGAGTGCGTGCACACGTGCGCAGGGGAGGGACAGAGAGAGAGGGAGGGACAGAATCCCAAGCAGGCTTCATGCTATCAGTGTGGAGCCCAGCGTGGGGCTTGAACCCACAAACTGTGAGGTCATGACCGGAGCCAAAACCAAGAGTCGGATGCTGAACCGACTGAGCCACCCAGGCACCCCACCATTGAAGGTTTTAAAGAAGAAAGAAACCAAATGAAATCTACATGAAAGAAAATCACTGTGGAAAAGATCTGGAAGCTGAGCAAGACTAGAGTACATGAGACAAGTCAGGAGTTGGTTGGAATAGTCTGAGGAGGGAAGGGTCTGGGCTGGTGCAGTGGCAGTGGGGACAGGGAAGGAATCGTTGGAAGGTTACTGGGGTGGCAACATAAGGGGAGGAAAGGAAAAGATGAGGTCACAGAAGGCCTGTCCAGCAGGTAAGACATTTAGTGATGAGGATTGGCAGGTGGTCTTCCAAAGAGCCATCCTGGCCATGGCAACAGAATCTTGGGCAGCCAAGTGCCACTTTATCAGAACAGCCAGACTGTCTGGTTGTCAGAGGCTGACATGCAGTAAGGAAACCCATAAGGGACCGCTTCATAGTTTCAAGTACCGATGCGTTAACTCCCAGTAGAAAATCAAACTTAAGAGGCACCTGTAGGTCAAGCGTCTGGTCAAGCGTCTGGCTCTTAATCTCCAGTCAGGTCACGATCTCACGGTTCGTGGGATCGAGCTCCTCATCAGGCTCTGTGCTGACAGTGTGGAGCCTGCTTGGGATTCTCTGTCTCCCTCTCTCTGCCCCTCCCCTGCTCACGCATGCACTGTCTCTCCCTCTCTCTCTCAAGACAAATAAAATGTTGAAAAGAAAAGAAAAGAAATGAAAATCGAACTTCAGAAAACCTAAATAGATCTTCCCAGAGGGAGCGAGTGCATGGGTCACTCACCAGGCATCTCTACCCACTCGTCAAGGACCCTGGAGGCTGGAGGGTCATCAGAGGTCACCAAGGGAGAAGGAGAATGAAGTGTGGGTATGGGTATAGGTGTGTGGGGACACTGCGAGGCTATTTATGACGACCACGAGCAACTTGCTGTGAGGACTGCTGTCCACTGATGCACCCATGATGCTTGTGAAGGGAAGGCTCATGTCTACTGGATTCGACGTCTCTCGCCCTGGAGTGGATAAGTTACCAAATTCCATCTTTCCCTTTGATCTCCGTTTTCTGGACATCTCTCCCACCCTACTTTGGGCCACTTTTTCCTGTTGATACATTTTCCCACTACAAGCAGTTCCTTATTTCTCACATATTGTGGCAGTTAAGGATGCAAAAGGTGGGAAATAGATTTACCTGTCATATGGTGGAGTCTGTTCCTGGAACCCACAAGGGCTATAAAACCCCTATTTATTATGTAAATGTGTATGGGTATTTTCTTGTACGACTCAGTAAAAGCAGTCACAGGGAACGGTGGGGAATGAAGAGACTGTTCCGGAACAAAAGAGATTTAAGAGCCATAACATGCCCCGAAAATGCATGGTGTGGGCTTATCTGAAGTCGAATTCAAGCACAGCTGTTATAAAAAGGCATTTCTTGGGAACAATTATTGAATACTCAGTATTAGATCATGTCAAAGAATTGTTAAATTTTAAATTTTTTAATGTTTATTTATTTTTGAGAGAGAGAGAGAGACAGAGAGATAGACAGAGAGTGAGTGGGGAAGGGGCAGAGAGAGAGGGTTGGGGGAGACACAGAATTCAAAGCAGGCTCCAGGCTCTGAGCTGTCAGACAGCCCGATGCAGGGCTCCAACCCACAAACCGTGAGATCATGACCTGAGCTGAAGTCAGATGCTCAACTGACTGAGCCACCCAGTCGCCCAGAACTGTTCAATTTTAAGGGGTGATAATAACATGGTGCTTATGTGAGAAAATGTCTATATATTTTAGAAATGACAGAATATCATAATGTCTGGAATTTGTTTTAAAATACTTTAGCAAAGGACAGAAATAGATGAATCTATGGCAAGATTTGATCATTGTTGAAGTTATGAGTATATGGGGGTTCGTTGCACCATTCTATTTTGTGTGTGTGTGTGTGTGTGTGTGTGTGTGTGTACATTTTCATAATCATAAAAAAGTTAAAGACAGATTACATAGTAACATTAAACATAAGTAGCAATAAAATTAAAGTTCCTAGGGTAATTTCTTACCACCCAACTCTTATTCTCTCACCTCACTTAAGAGACGAGAAACATTATTTTTTAAATTTTATTTATTTTTACTTAAAAATTTTTTAAATATTTATTTTTGAGAGAGAGAGGTAGAGCACAAGTGGGAGAGGGGCAGAGAGAGAGAGGCAGACACAGAATCCGAAGCAGGCTCTGGGCTCTGAGCTGTCAGCACGGAGCCCAACGCGGGGCTCGAACCCACAGGCTGTGAGATCATGACCTGAACTGAAGTCAGACGCTTAAGCAACTGAGCCACCCAGGTGCCTCTTACATTTTATTTTTAAGTAATCTCTATGCCCAACGTGGGGCTTGAACTCACAATCCTGAAATCAAGAGCCACACGCTCCACTGACCGAGCCAGCCAGGTGCCCCGGGAAAAATTCATTTTAAAGGCTTGCTGATGCTGATTTTTCAACAGAAATTTTGTACAAGATAGTGCTGGCGAGTCTGATGTGGGTGGGTTTTAGTGACCTTTCTTGAAAAATTTCAAGAGGAAATTGAATACTTATTTCTTCTCTTGAGAACAGATTCTGCAATGAGCTGGCTGTCACCAACAGCTTTACAGACCTGGAAGGAGGCTGAGGGCAGGGCTGAGATGTCTGGCTTTGGAATCAGACACATGAAGTTCCAGTCCTGACTCTGACCCTTCAGGATCTTTGGTAAATCACTGAACCTCAAAAAGCCTCAGTCTCCCCCTCTATAAATGGGAACGTTGATAACCACCTTGTAAAATTTTATTAGAATGAGTTCTTTCTATGCTTGGCATATGCTAAATGCTCATGAACCATTAGCTACTGTTATTATTCTTGCTACATTTGGGTCACCGACATTTCTTTGTCATTATTAATTTTTTTTTTTTTTGGTAATATGACTTTCTCAAAAAATATGGATACAGGAAAAATTGGGGTTAGATTCCACTATCTAGAAGCTGGACTGCCTATATCACGTTTTGCAGGTTCTCTCTCCCTCGAGGGAATCACCCGCGATTTCTCCACGCCACAGCCACCTTGCCAGAAATCGGTGTAAGATCCACGGGGAGGGATCTTACACTCCCCTTGCACTCTCGGTGGACACACTTAGAGTACATATTTGGAAAGCGATTCAAGTGCACACTTTGACAACAGAGGAAATAAACTGTAGACTTAAAAAGAGATTCAAATATACATTTTGCAAACAAGAGGAATTACAGCGCGCAAAGTACGTACCTGAAAGGAAATTCAGATACACGTTTAAAGAGAAAGTCACCGTTTTCGCTCAGTGTTGTTAACATTCAGATGGTCTGATATCATTTGCTTGTGATTATGGGAAGCTCATCTTCCTCTCCCTGAGGATATACAAGCCCCATGTTTATACCTGTCCATTTGATAGGCTCTAAAGACACCGAGAGACCCGGGAAGATAGGGACGTGGGGAGACACTAGCAATAGCCATCACAAACTGCAGCTGCAAACAAGGTCAAGAACTAGGAATCCTGGCAGGTCCTCCCTTTCTGGTTATCTGCCTGAAGAAATGAAACCACTGTCTCAAAGAGATATCTGTACCCCTATGTTCACTGCAGTATTGTTTACAATAGCCAAGATGTGGAAGCAAGCTAAGTGTCCATCGATGGATAAATGGATGAAGAAGAGGGGCGCCCAGGTGGCCCAGGTGTCTAACTTCAGCTCAGGCCATGATCTCACGATTCGTGGGTTCGAGCCCCATGTCGAGCTTTGTGCTGACAGCTTGGAGCCTGGAACCTGATTTGGATTCTGTTTCCCTCTCCCTCTCTCTGCCCCTCCCCTGTTTATGCATTCTCTCTCTCTCTCTCTCAAAAAATAGATAAATAAACATCCTGAAATCATTGTTGCACCATGCGCTAACTTGGTGTAAATTATAAAAAGTAAATTATAGAAAGAAAAAATAGATAAACACTTTTTAAAAAATGGATGAAGAAGATGTGGTATTCATATACTATGGAACATCATTCATCCATAAATAGGAAGGAAATCCTGCCATTTGCGACAACATGGATGGACCTTGAGGACATTACGCTAAGTGAAATAAGTCAAACAGAGAAAAGACAAACACTGTATGATCTCACCTGTATGTGGAATCTATAAAACCAAACTCACAGGGACAGAAAGTAGATTGGTGGTTGCCAAAGGCTGGGGCGTGGGAGAAATGGGTGGTTAAAGGGTACAAACTTCCAGATGATTAAGTATTTTTTATATCTTTATTTATTTTGAGAGAGAGAGAGTGTGTGTGCTAACAGAGGAAGGGCAGAGAGGGAAGGAGAATCCCAAGCAGGCTCCGTGCGGTCAGCACAGAGCCCAATGCAGGGCTTGAACTCACGAACTGTGAGATCATGACCTGAGCCGAAACCAAGAGTCGGATGCTTAACTGCCTGAGCCACCCAGGCACGCCAGTGAATGAGTGTTTTTAGGATGAATAAGTTCTGGGGGCACCTGCCTGGGTCAGTCAGTGGAGGATGTGACTCTTGGTCTCGGGGTTGCGAGTTCTGGCCTCATGTTGGATGGAGAGATTACTTAAAATTGGCATCTTTTCTAAAAAATAGTAAATTCTGGGGCGCCTGGCCTCATGTTGGATGGAGAGATTACTTAAAATTGGCATCTTTTCTAAAAAATAGTAAATTCTGGGGCGCCTGGGTGGCTCGGTCGGTTAAGCGTCTGACTTCGGCTCAGGTCATGATCTCACGGTCCGTGAGTTCGAGCCCCGCGTCGGGCTCTGTGCTGACAGCTCAGAGCCTGGAGCCTGTTTCAGATTCTGTGTCTCCCTCTCTCTCTGCTCCTCCCCTGTTCATGCTCTGTCTCTCTCTGTCTCAAAAATAAATAAACATTAAAAAAAAAAAATTAAAAAAAAATAAAATAAAAAACAGTAAATTCTGGGATGTAATGTATAGTGCGGTGACTATAGTTAACACTGTATGATATACTTGAAAGTCGCTAAGAGAATAGATCTGGAAAGTTCTCACTGTACCCACACAAAAGGTAACTATGTGAGGAGACTGATGTGTTAACTAACCTTATTGTGGTGATCATTGTGTAATATATCCATATATCAAATCATCATGTCGTACAGCTTAAATTTACACAATGCTGTATGTCAATTATATCTCAAAGCCGGGGGAAAAAATGAGGAATCCTGCAAGAACCCTATGTTGGCATTAATCATCTGAAGTGGTTTATCCAGGCGGGTGTTTTGATCCTTAATCCATCGATTTTAGAGACATCCCATTTCGTTATGTTTCAGACACACCCTGGGAAAGGCAGGCCCGTCATTTCACACGCGTGTTTTTGTTTTTTTGTTTTGTTTTGCTTTGTTTTGTTTGGAGAGAGAAAGAGAGTGTGTTTGTGGGGGAAAGAAACAGAGACTCTTCAGCAGGCTCCATGGAGCCTGACTCAGGGCTTGATCTCAAGATCCTGGGATCATGACCTGAGCCCAAATCAAGAGACGGATGCTCAACTGACTGAGCCGCCCAGGCACCTTTCACAGATGTTCTTTAAAGTTGCCTTTGCACCCCTCGCTCATCCTCAGGGCAACGAGCACTCGCCTGTGGCCCAAAATGCCTTTCCAGTGCCTCCATCTTTATCCGAAGCGCACGGCACTGGGGTTAGCCCTGTGTTTTCCCTTTTCTGAGCCAGTCTTACAGAACAAGGGCAAATGCCAAGCAAATGTCAAAATAAGCACACAGAAAAGCTAAAAGTGGGGAAGGTACCGTGGGACAGCCTGAAGTATTAGTTTGGCGGGGCTGTGAAGGTGTCCTGGCTTAGCCCCCGACCGGTGACCCAGGAGGGTTGGAGCATAAGTAGGAAAGGGTCCGTGTGCAGACCCTGGAGGGCAGCTGGCTGCCTGGACAGGTTAATGCCGTGGAGAATTCGAGAAGGCATCTGCTGCTGTCATCCATGTAATCAGCTAGGGATGCATTTTTCGCTTTCTCGCTCCCCCTGGCTAGGTTTCAGCCTCAGCTATGCTTCTCTGAGATCGCACTGGTCACTGAGATGAGGCCTGCCTGTCCCTCCCTGAGGCTCTTCAGCTGCGCCTTTGAGAGAGGAGCTGACCTCACGCCGGAGCGCGCTGTATCTTGCTTGTTGCATTCTCTAGGGGTGAGCTTCTCAAGGGGCACCTCCGCTTTGTTCCTCTGTCTTAAACGTCCAGTTGATACTTAGCCCATTGTGATCCGATTTCCTTCCCTTCCCTGGAAGTTGCTAGAACTTCCAGCGTGCCCAGCACTGACCCCCTAATTGCTGACACTTCCCTAGACGTCTCTTTAGTAACCAGCACATCACCACTCTTGACTACGAATTCTCTTCTCCTGGCTTCTTCAACACTCTCTTCGGCTTCTCCTCCTCCTCCCTCTTCTTCCTCTGTCCAGTGTTCCCCCCTGATGGGGGCTCTCTGTCACTTGGGTCCTCTCTGGAAGGTCTGTGCACTCCCATGTTTCCATCACACAAATGCAGGTGCCCCCCAGGTGCCTACCCTTCATGAATCTGGGTACTGCTGCCCATGGGAACCCCCCTCCCCCTCGATGTCACACAGGCACCTCAAACTCAGTAAGATCCGAACTCAATTCCTTACGGGCATAATCTGGTCCCTCCCGACTTCTCTGGCTTCACGCCCTCTCTCCACAGCAATACCAGATTGTGGTGGGCTCCACCCTAAGGTGGCCTTATAGCTAATTAAATCAACCTAATATGGGAGGAAGCAGAATGTTTTCAGACCCTTAGAATAGCAGCTTGGCATTGCGTCACAGTGGTCCCATCTGCTCTATGTTCAGAAAGCCTCAGTATAGAACCTATAGAAACATTGGGATCCCATTCCCAGACAACAGCAGGGCCCCTAAAGGGGCCCCAAGCTCCATGACTTCCAGGATCAGGAGTCCTTCCTCTGAGCGAAGGTAGTGGCGGGGCGGTGAAGAACTGAAACACACAGTTCCCTCGTAGCATTACCCGGTGTATGCTTACGTGAATGTTGCCACAGTCTCTGAGTTTCCAAGAGAATCCAGAAATCTGGATTTTCACGTGAATCTTCCAACTGTGAAATGTCAGCAACAAATGCAAAATTCAAAACACACTATGTGCGCTGTTTAAGAACACTGCGTGAATCACTCAAAACCATATCCATATCTAGCCTGCGGGCTATGGGTCTGTGAACTAGAAAGAATAGAAGGTGTGGAGGCTTTGGAGTCAGACAGACACCAACTCAAATAGTTCTCTGAGTTGTAACGAGGATGAGAGGTCATATGTGTAAAATGGCCAGCACAGAGCAGTCCCTAAATGGAAGTCAATTGCCACTTAATCAGCACGACTGACACATCTATAAAAAGGACATGTTTACCTGGTCAGCATAGGACAATAGGGAATATGAGCACCGCCAAGGAAGGGGAGACTGAATCACAAACCCTCACAGCTCAGTAATTCCATTGCTCGTTTCCCCTGTACTGGAAATGGGCAGCTCTACACGAGCCATGTGGCCAGTCTGTGCACAGCCTTCTGATTTATGCCCCAGTCTGGTTTGTGTTTAGCTCTCTGATGCACTTAGAAAAGCCTGGTGCCCCAGACCATCACAGCTGGGGTTCTGAGCCTGGAACTAGAGGGAGGACTTGGCCAAAAGACATCCTTCCTGAGAACCCCTAGACATTACCCACATTGTCACCCCCAAAACTGTGTCAGCCATGAGGAGTGCCTGCAAGGTCTCCCAGAGGTCAAGAGGCTTGGGGCCGCATCCCTTATTTGAGGATCCAGACAAATTGAAAATGAACAGTTGCCAGGATAGGTTTTTATAGTATATTTTAAACATTTCCATTTAACAAATGCACACACACACACACACACACACGCACACAATAGAATACTATTTAACCGTGAGATTCATGGGTAATTAGATGACCTACCTTATCTACAGAAAGCCCTTCTTCACTTCCTCTCTGTTCTCCTGGTGACTTCTCTTCATCATTTCCTGCTTCAAATTCAGCTCCTCTGCTGAGAATCCTCTGACTTCCTCTTGAGGAACCTCTGAACTGATTTATGCCGCTGCATACTTTTATTATTGTGATTTGGGATTTGTGGTGCACCTTCCACTGGCCTGGGAACTCCTCTAGGGGGAGGGACCGGAGTAAACTCTTTTGTGAGATCGAGCCCCACGTTGGGCTTGCGCAGACAGCATGGAGCCTGCTTGGGATTCTCTCTCTTTGCCCCTCCCCTGCTCGTGCACGCGCGCGCTCTCTCTCTCTCTCTCTCTGTCAAAACAAATCAATAAACTTAAAAAAAGAAAGCGTTAAGGACCCCAAAAAGCTTTAAAAATAATGAGTCCAAGAGCAGGAGCTCCAAGACAGGAAGTGCTTTGGGGACTCGCTCCTGTGGGGTAAGTGGTTGGGCAGCCCTGCCCTTCTCTGGACTCTGGCCAGCATTGCTCTCTAAGACTCAGCTGATCCCCTCACCTGCAGCCGCCTCACTTCTTTCTGGTGAGTTCCCTCCCCACCTTCAAGCTCAGCTTAGCAGAAACCACCATCTCTGGCACCCGGACACAGCCACACAGGGGTTTCTTCTCATTTGATCCTGACCATCACCCCAGAGACAGATGTCATGACTTCACTCTTCACAGACAAGGAAACAGAGGCCAGAAATCCCTTCACAGATGAGAAAACGGAGGCCAAAAAGGCACTTGGCCAAAGTCTCGCAGCGAGGGAGATATAATTGCAGCTCCCACCTCAGGGCTCCGGTGGTTGTGACATGGATGCCGCTTTGACTTTTTTTTTTTTTTTTTTTTAATTTTTTTTTTTCAACGTTTTTTATTTATTTTTGGGACAGAGAGAGACAGAGCATGAAGGGGAGAGGGGCAGAGAGAGAGGGAGACACAGAATCGGAAACAGGCTCCAGGCTCCGAGCCATCAGCCCAGAGCCTGACGCGGGGCTCGAACTCACGGACCGCGAGATCGTGACTTGGCTGAAGTCGGACGCTTAACCGACTGCGCCACCCAGGCGCCCCGCCGCTTTGACTTTTAGAGCTGGCATGTGAGGAACACACTCGAAACAGGAAATGGCTTTCCCCTCAGGCTCTCTCTGCCCTTCCTCTTAATATCCAAAAACATGAGCAGCTCGTCAGGAGCTGTGGTTGGTGACTTGTGAAAAGGAAGTACCGCAGAAATGCTGGTGAAGTGAGGAAGCCAGCCAGACGGATATCTGGTAGGAGACCATTCCAGGCAGAGGGAACAGCAAATGCAAAAACCCTGAGGCAGGGGCCTGCAAGACAAATCGAAGGAGCTAGGAGGCCACTGTGGCTAGAGCAAAGGAGCAAAAGGGATAATGTAGGGAAGGGATCAGAGAGGGCACATGGTCTTAGGGCCCTCTTAATGATGTGGCTTTCATCGAATGAAATGGAAACCACCGGAAGGTTTTGCGCAGAGCAGTGACCTGACTGTAGCTAGGTCTTAAAAGAGGTGGAAGAGAGACCTCTTTTAAGAGCACCACAGGCTTCAGCTCTGGGATGAGCTACACCCTGACCCATTCCCAGCTGAGGGGCCTTGGCATTCTGTCTCTCATTCTTGGTTCTACAGGAAATAACAATAAAATTTCAGCTGGGCACCCTTTCCTGCCTGCAGCTGACATAACTGGGCCAAACTTTTGTGTAGGCGATGGAGAGGGGAGGGAGTCAACTCCAGGGGCTTGTGTGTTTAATGTGGAATTTTCTGGACAGGTTGGTAATGGTCCCATGGGGGTGCAGGCCTCATTTGGTCCACCAGTATCTAGCCAGCACCCATCTTTTGGGAGCCTAGGACTCTTTCTGCCTCAGGGGAGGTGGGGGATGGTCAATAAGCCAGCAACAAGACCACGCACAGTCATGGTAGCCAGAAATGGGTAGTCCCCACCATCCCCAAATTCAGGCCTGTGGGTCATGGCACAGAGCTTGCCTCTGGAAACTCATTCTACTGCTCTATTGTCAAGGCAAGCGGCCTTTTCTGGCCCTGCTCCTCCTAGGCCTGGCCGGGCTCCTGAATGAGCAGCCTTGGAGTCCCACGGCTCCTCTCCTTTAAAGGACTTTCCACAGTTGAGCTCTTACACAGATTAGTAGGATTCTTTGAGGTCTTTCCCCACCCCACCATTCTAAGAACTACAGGGCCTGGTAAAGGCTTTGTCCGTGTCCTTCACCGCTGTGTTCTAGGAGCACCCCCAGGCATGGTCCCTGACATATAAGGGGTGCTCAAGAAATAGGCTGAATGAGTAAATGATAAAGGAGAAAGGCAGGTAATGCTTTTCCCTTTTACAGGCAATAAAACATGCCCAGACGGGAGGTATGACTGCCTTCTGGCCCAGTTCCTATAGCTGGAGCACCCAGGAGCACAGGGCCACACCCATGGTCTCCTGGGCCCTCCACAGTCTTCTCCTCTGCTCCTCCGCAGTCACTGCACAGCCAGTCCTGAGCCCCCCAACAAGACCGGTTTCCCAAGGAAAAAACCCTAGGGCAGGAGTGGAGCAGGTAACAGCCTATTAATAACAATAACAGCACTTAGAATGTACCAGACACTCTTCTTCCACAGCAGCTCTTTGAGGCAGGTTGTATTGGCACCCTCATTTTAAAGATGAAGAAATGGGGCACAGGGAGGTAAGTGCCCGACCCAGTAGCAGAGTCTAGGTCGTGGAAGCGAGGCCGAGAGCGTGAGGCTGCACTGAGTTGCCTCTGCTGCAGCGCCGAACATCAGCATAGGCGTCAGAGGTCAAGTGTTCTTCGAGCTCTGCCTTGGGTGCCCCATGTCCTCGTTTCCTCATCTGTAGACCGTGAGCATTAATAATGGCTAGCCTATAGGGTTGTCGGAAGACCAATGCACGCAGTTTAGTACGGTGCCCAGCGCACAGGAAACGATCAATAAATGTTAATTATTGATATTTTTTGTTATTGTTAGGAGTGTTTCTGGGCCTGGAATGGAGGGCTGTAGGGCGGCATCCTTGCAGACTACAGGTGAGGTCATCCGGTGAGCCAGGGGTGCGCGGCCCCTCTCCCTCCCTTACCGGCCGGAGCAGGCGGGGCGAGAGTGAAGGGAACAGCGGCCCCGCCCCGCCAGGCTTTTTAAAAAAGGGGACGCTGGGCGCAGGCGCAGAATCGTTCAGCCATCTGTCTCGCGCCGGCCCCGACGCGCACGCGCATGGAGGGGCGCGCGAGCCCCCCGGACGAGGCCCGCGGCCGCCCCGCGGCGGCCGTGCTGTGCCGCGGCCCCGTGGAGCCGCTTATATTCCTCGCCAACTTCGCTTTGGTCCTGCAGGGCCCGCTCACCACGCAGTACTTGTGGCACCGCTTCAGTGCCGACCTCGGCTACAATGGCACCCGCGACAGGGGCAGCTGCAGCAACCACAGCGCGGACCCCATCATGAAGGTAGCGGCGCCGGAGGGGCACGGAGCGTGGCACCGGGTGGACCCCGGGCTGGAGCGCTGGGCAGCCGATGGGGCGGGGCCTGCGTCTGGGTCCGGGCAAGCTGCGGGGCGGGGGGTGGGTGGGTATGGAGATTGGGTAGTGGGCGGGGCCAGAGCCTAGTTGGCGACGGACCGACCCCTGCAGTGTGGGGGGTGCTTAAAGTTCCTCTAGGTAGAGCAAGGCCGGGAGGATTAGCAAAGGGAGTAAAAGTAAGGGCCTGGGACCGTAGTCCATTCCACTTAACCCAGCACCGGTTCTCTGAGGTTTAGGGCTCCAAAGATAGTCCCCACCCCCGTATCTCCCAGGATGGTGATGGTTGGGAGTTGGGCAACCCAGAGTGAGGAACAGCACCCTGGTAAGATTCATGTCCCCACAGGAAGTGGAGACCCTTACCTCCCACTGGACCCTCTACATGAACCTGGGCGGCTTCCTTGTGGGGCTCTTCTCATTTACCCTGCTGGGTGCCTGGAGTGACTGTGTGGGCCGCCGTCCACTGCTGGTGCTGGCCTCACTGGGCCTGTTGCTGCAGGCCCTGGTGTCCATCTTTGTCGTGCAGCTGCAACTCCACGTCGGCTACTTCGTGCTGGGCCGCATCCTTTGCGCTCTCTTTGGGGACTTCAGTGGCCTCCTGGCTGCTGGCTTTGCCTCCGTGGCAGATGTCAGCTCCAGCCGCAGCCGCACCATGCGAATGGCCCTGCTGGAATCGTGCATCGGGGTGGCGGGGATGTTGGCCAGCCTTCTCGGGGGCCACTGGCTCCGGGCCCAGGGTTACGCCAACCCCTTCTGGCTGGCCTTGGCCTTGTTGATAGCCATGACTCTCTATGCAGCATTCTGCTTTGGTGAGACGGTGAAGGAGCCAACGCCTGCCCGGCTCTTCACGCTCCGTCACCACCGATCCATTGTCCGGCTCTACGTGACTCCCGCTCCAGAGAAGTCCAGGAGGCATTTAGCCTTGTATTCCTTGGCCATCTTCATGGTGGTCACTGTGCACTTTGGGGCCCAGGACATCCTGACCCTCTATGAACTGAGCAAACCCCTCTGCTGGGACTCCAAGCTGATCGGCTACGGTTCTGCAGCTCAGCACCTCCCGTACCTCACCAGCCTGCTGGGCCTGCGGCTTCTGCAGCACTGCCTGGCTGACGCCTGGGTGGCCGAGATTGGCCTGGCCTTCAACATTCTGGGGATGGTGGTCTTTGCGTTTGCTACCATCACACCCCTCATGTTCACAGGTAAAATGCGTGGGCTTGGGGACAGTGTGTCCCAGAGGCACTGGGTGAAAGCTGGGGGTCAGACACTCCCTGCCCCTGCAGGTTCAGGCCTGTGTCTGGAAACATTGTTGTGCTCCTTGCCTGCACTGGAGGACAGACGAAGAAACTTCATAAAAATGCCATCTTTGTCAAATGGAGAAGACAGACCTTCAGTAGCCTCAGTAATTAATCCACATTATCAACTATAAATTGTTGTTAGTAAGATAGAACAAAAGACAAAAGTATGGCTCATAGGCTAATTGCTTCACTTCTTGGCCTCCCACAGCCAGTATTTATGGTGTTCTTAAACAAAGTCCATGCCACTAATGCTGTAATACTCACTTCTCTGATAAGAATCACAGGCCCTACCTCGGTATCTTTGGTCAGCTTCTTTGGGTTTTTTAAAAAGCCAGTCTTCTCAGACCACAGATAACAGATTTCCTGCCTGCGTTAGTTCTTTTTCTTGTTCCTCTTTTTTTTTTTTTTTTCTTGGTAGGAGAGGGGTAGCTGGAAATGAGGAAGTTAACTTTTTTAAAGGAACAGATTAGGGGTGCCTGGGTGGCTCAGTCAGTTACACACTTGCCTCTTGGTTTCGGCTCAGGTCATGATCTCTCGGTTCATGAGATGGAGCTTCGTGTAGGGCTCTGCACTGACAGTGTGGAGCCTGCTTGGGATTCTCTCTCTCTCTCTCTCTCTCTCTCTCTCTCTCTCTCTCTCCCTCTCCCTCTCTCCCTCTCCCTCTCTCCCTCTCTCTCTCCCTCTCCCTCTCTGCCCCTCCCCAACTTGTGTGCACACATGCTCCCTCTCTCTCTCTCTCTCATACTCTCAAAATAAATAAACTTAAAAAAAATAAAATAAAGGAACAGATTAATTTTGATAGAGTCCTAAAATACGTTGTTTACAAAGTCAGCCGACCAGTAATCACCGATTTCTTAACTTGGCTGCTTGCCTGGAGAGCGAGGTCGAAGGGGACCGGGGACCTTCCTCTCCTGCCCACAGCATCTCCCCTGGCCTCAGTGCTGGGCTCAGTGCCCTCAGGGGTGCAGAGATGATGAAGGCACTGTCATTGCTCAGGGGAGCCTCAGCAGAGAGGGGTTCGTGGGCCTGACACCTAAACGGGCCCTGGGTTGCCTCATAAACCCACTTTGGAGGGTCTACTGTCTTCTAGGAGGCAACAGTCCCACAGGGAGAGAAATCGTTATGGAAGAAGCAGTGTGAGCCTATGAGTAACAGATGCAAAGGGAAAAAGAACTTGCATTTGCTGTGTATCCTCCACAAATGTTACCTCATGTACCATTTCCTGGGGCTACTGTAACAAATGACCACAAACTGGATGGCTTAAGACAATGGAAATTTATTCTGGCACAGTTCTGGAGGCCAGAAGTCAAGCAATAGTATCACTGGGGTCAAAATCAAGGGGGCAGCAGGGCCACGCTCCTGGCTGCTTCCAGCTCCGGAGTCTCTCGGAGGGAATCTCCCTTGCTTCTTCCAGCTTCCAGTGGCTGCTGGAGTTCCTGGCTTGTGGCCATGTCACCCTAGTCTCTGTCTCAGTGGTGACATGGTCTCTTCCTCTTCCATGTGCCTTCTCTGTTCCATGTCACATCTCCCTCTGTTTCCCTCATCTAAGGATTCGTGTGATTGTATTTAGGGCCCAGTCTGGTAATCCTGGAAAAATCCCTTCATCTCAAGATCCGTAACTTAAACATGTCTTCAGAGACCCATTTTCCAAATAAGGCAACATTTACAAATTTCAGGGATTCGGCCCTGAAATCTTAGGGGGCCTTCTGTACCCCAGAACCATCCTGTGAGGAGGCCTTTGTTGTCCTTTCACAGATAGGAGTCATGTCCAAGGCCACACAGTTAGGAAGCGATGGTGTCAGGTTTAGAACTCGGGGCCGACTCCAAAGCCCATGCTTGTTTTCTGGACCATGCCATCTCCCTTCTAAGTGCAAGATGGTTGGGTGATGCCTGCTGCGACCACAAGAGGTGTTGCGACAAGAACACAATTGGTGGGGAATCAGCATTCATTCATGAAACAGGTAGCAGGTAGGTCAAGCTTTGAGAAAGGTAGTCTCCCTTCCTCCTTGCTCATTGTCTCCATCACCAGTAAGGAAGTCCTTCCTGTGTCCAACCTGAGTCCCACATGAGGTATGTGTAGGAGTTCTGCTACATAGGGTGCTTGGGTGCTCCTCTCCCTGACTCCATTTCCTTGATGATTGTTTCTTTCTCTGCAGGGTACGGGCTCCTGTTCCTGTCATTGGTTACCACACCCATCATCCGGGCCAAGCTCTCCAAGCTGGTGGGCGAGTCAGAGCAGGGTGAGTGTCAGGGTCACCCTGTATCTGGTCCCTCATACCCAGTGTTGCCTGAACTGGGCAGAGGGCAGCTGTGAGCCGGGAGGCTGCGTACCTTCCTCCCCTCCACCCAGGAGACGTTAGTAGCCGAGACAAATGCACTTGTGTCAAATTGCCTGGGATTGGCAGAGGGCCACAGTGCCTTGGATTTTCAGATCACAGGGTTGGAATTTGCAGTTCGCGGAGCACACTTGTTCCTTCAGGTAAGTCCCAAGTGCAGGATTTACTCTCCAGAACTAGCTTTTCCAGCTGCAGAATGAATGAGATGATGCTTCACTAGGGTCAGTGTGTAAGCTTAGAGGAAGCAGACAACCTTTCGATATTTCCTTGTCCCCGAGTGACAGTTGAAGAAGCAGAGACCCAGAGGGTTAAATTGGGTCACGCAAAGTCACTCAGTAAGTGGTGGAGCTGGGATGCAAACCTGGGTCTGTTTTTAAGAGCAGCAGGTCTTGGGATGTGGTTTGGGTCCTGACTCTGGTACCCACTGGCTGTGAGATCTTGGGCAGGTCCCTTTCTGTCTCTGCACCCGTTCCCTCCTCTGTTACATGAGCGGTTTGCTCTTGATGACAAGGGCCTTCCAGCTCTTGACGGTTGGACAGAGTTCAAACTCAACTTCTCTTGGGTTGTTGCTCATTTTGCAAAATTTGGGTTCTGCTGGCGTATCTATAAAGAATAGCCTCATGCCTCTGGGTCCTTAGACCCTAGTCTGGAAACATCTGGCTCATGCACTTTTCCCCATCTGCCCGGGAAGGAGGATCTGGTGCCATATGTAGCCCAGTAGAGGTTTGTTTTCTTGCCTCCCAAAACCCATGTACCTTCATTCATTCACTCAGTAAGCTTTTTTTCTAGCACCTTCACTGTGCCCTGAGATGCCAAGGGGAACAGGAGAGAAGAACAGCACTTACTTACTACCTCCAGGGGGCCTGTGGTGGATACTTTACGTGTGAATTTAATGTTGCCAGCAGTCTATGAAAAATAGGTATTAGCCTTATTTAACAGAAGGGGAACAGAAACCCAGAAGGATAAGTAGCTGATTCAGTGATCACACAGATAATAAGTGTTAGAACTGGGAATTAACCCAGCAATTAATCTCAAACAGGAGATGATTTCAAAAGGGGATAAACCAAAAACCACTTTATCAGGCTTTTTGGTAGAAGATATCACATGTACTTTTAATACGTGGATTTAATACCAGCCATTTGTTCTGTAGTCCCATGCGTGAAGTGCTTTCTGTGCATGACCTCACTGAATCCTTACCACAACACATGATGTAGGATTTATTGTTGAGGAAGATGAGACTCAGAGAGGTTAAGTGACTTGCCCCAGGTCACATAACAGCGAGCTAGGGGTGCTAGGATTTGACTCTAGGCCTTTCAGGCCTCAGTGTGTGATGTTTATTTCTTCACAGGTGCTCTCTTTTCTGCTGTGGCCTGCGTCAATGGCTTGGCCATGCTGATGGCTTCTGGCATTTTCAACTCGCTCTACCCGGCCACCCTGAACTTTATGAAGGGGTTCCCCTTCCTCCTGGGAGCTGGTCTCCTCTTCATCCCAGCCATTCTGATCGGGTAATGTAGGGCTCTGACCCATGCTCATAATGCTTTATCCCAAAGTTGTCCTCTTTCTCATCCTCCCAACCAGAACACTCCCGGAACCATTCTGCTTGATTCTTTCCTTGCAGACAGCTGCTTTAATCATCTGAGAACCATTGCCCAAGGGCAAGGCAGAGGGGCAGCAGAGGAAGGGTCAGGCTAACACTGCTTGTTGGCAAGGCTGTGTTCTCTCCCTCAGCTCCCCCGGTCCTCCATTACCATTTTGCAGATGGAAATATGGTGGCAGAAATGTTCTAGAGGGAAGCCTGGAAACTTCCTCAGCTAGTTATGTCTGGGCCACAGGCTAGCCTGAACTACTGACTTCCTCCCCCAAGAGCCATAAGAGTTGCTTTCCAGAGTCCTGTGTCTCTGTACATTACCTTGTCTTCCTCCTCCCCACTGTGGCAGAAAGACCTATACCGGCCCACCCAATAAGGCCTTGATACATCTTGTCACATCTCTTAAGAGTTGAGGGTGTCCCCCCATGTCAAATCTGAATCCTTTCTCTGGTCTCTCACAGGGTGCTGGAAAAGGCTAATCCTCGTCCTGAATTCCAGCAGTTTCCTCAGAGCCCCTGATCTGCCTGGACCCGAGGACAGAGGGCAGTGGGAGCAAAGTGAACACTAACTAGCTGAAAGCATGCGTCTGGCTCCCAGCAACGCCAGCACCACCCCGCAAAGGGCAAGTGTCTGCCTTGGAAAAAGTGGTCAAGCTACACTGCTGTGCCAGCCTATGACTCTAATCTAGAATTGTAACCCACACAGCCCCACTCCAGGAGGCAGCGGGGGAGCCATCTGGACTGTTTACCCTTGATGCCATCAGTCGTATAGAACCCTCCAGGGGAGAGGAGAGGTCCCAAATGCAGGTGAAGCCTCAGGGACCAGGTGAAGCATGAGGGCTGGCATCTGTGCTTCCAGCCCACACCGCACAGCTCACAGGGCTCAGTTCCTGGTGTGCAGCCACCAGTCACTTCTGGGGTTGGATGCAATTCTGAGGGGGGGGGGGGGTGGGAGGGGCTGGGTCCCTTCTGGAAAGTGCTGCTGTCTCTGGCTGGAATCCATCCTCTGGGCTTCACAGTGCCAATCACAATAAATCCATATAATCACACTGAAGTGAACCTTCTGGCCCCCAAGGCATTGGGCTGTGGGGCTCTCTGCTTTCCTGTTCCTGGCCTGCCCGCCATAGGTCAGATAGCAGCAGCCTCTGGGCTGGGCAGGAGCCCCTGAGCTGCCATGGGATTGTACTGGGCATGGCCAGCCCCCTGCCTCCCCCTCCATCTGACTGCTCATTCTCTTCCCCTGAGCTGTGGGGCAGAGGCCTGCCAGACTTGCATCAGGCTCGTGGGGAGATCCTGGCAGGAGCCCATTCCTGAGGGTCAGAGATCCAGTCCCTGAAGGCACCTGTACTGGTTGACCCGGCTGTACCAGCCCAAGCAGGGACAGGTTTTGTCACTGCTCAGCCCTCCAGCACTCTTGTTGCCACCCATTTCAGCAGGGCCATCCTTTATCTGTAGGTCAATAGGAACCTGGAGATGTGACTCCTCGATATGATCCAGGGGCCCCAGCTTCTCAGAGAATGAGGGGCTTGTTTCTAGGGTGTTAGGAAAGCCTGGACCGGAAGCTGGAAGTCAAAACTGGATTCAGTATCCAGGCAGTAGCTTTGATGAGGGCTGCAAGCCCCTGCACCGACCTGAGCAGGTGGCACTTGACTGCAGGCGTGCATTGGCCACAGTGCTTGGCTCCTGCTACCCTCATTCTCTGTCCCCTGCCCCAGAAATCACAGGTGAAGCGGGAAGGGGGCAGGGGGCGGGTGCAGAACAAAGCATGGTCAGCTGTGGCGTCTGTAGCCTGGGCCTGTTTCCAGATTCCCATCTCACTGTCTCTGTCCTTGGAAGACCAAAGCAAGGAGAGGGCCTTCCACTGACTGTCCCAGCATGAGGCAGTGAGGAGGGTCAGGAAGAGGCTCTGGGCTGGTCTCAGGCTTGGGCTCTACTCTGGGCACTGCCTCTGGCTTGCTTGTGACCATGAGCAAGCCCTCCTATGTAGGTCTAGATCAGCAATGCCCCAAATTATCTGATTGCCGGTGGACAAGTTAGGAAACACTAGATAATGTTCTGAGACCTTTCCCCCCTCCTACATGCTAAAATGAGATTCCTCTTCATTGGCATGCAGTCCTTAGTCCCTGGGGAGGGGTGGGGTGAGGTGGGTAGGGACCTAGCTGATGCCCAGCCAAGCGGAAAAGCCCAACCCTGCAGACCTGCATCAGAGCAGGCTTGGGGGAAAGGCTATTTCCCAGCCCTCTGTTTCAGGACCAGCTCCATGGGGCCAGGCCCAGGTGGAAGATGAGGGCCAGGTGCCTGTCCTGGCTGTAACCCGAGCAGTGTTGGTCATGGCAGGAGAGACAATCCACTGAACACACTGGCCTGGCTGGGGGGTCATCACCTGGGCTGCTCTGGTGGGATTGGCCCGCAACCTCTCTGAATACTGCCCACAGGGCACCTCAGGAAGGGGTGGGATTGATGGGGACAAAGAGAAAGTGTCTCCTGGAGGGTAGTCATCCCACTGTATTGTTACTGTCTCTGCTCTGCAAAGGCAACGTCCAGTCTGCCTCAGTCACCACCACACCCAGGGCCTGGCACTGAAAGGCACTCGTGTGGCATGAAGGCATCAAGAGCGGTGGAGGCCAGAGCTGGGGCCAGGACCCGCTAAAGACAGCGTCTCCTGCAGGAGGGGGAGTGGAAGGAACGAGTGCCAAGCCTGAAGTAAGACCTTTGACTTTCTGATGATGTGGCTCAAGAGCTACGAGTGACCCGGCCAGCACCTGTGGGAGGTGGTTCTGGAAGCTGAGGCAGCCTGGTGTGAACTCACTGCCCCGGGGAGGGAAGGGGCAGGGCAGGCTCTAGCTGACCCTATTAGCTGAAGCCTGGGTTTACTGGGGGGAGGATACTTTCTTGCTCTCCTACCCTAGTGGAGAAAAGGGCTGAGGGACATTCCTGCTCATTTATTTCTGTACAGCTCCTGGGTCAGCCTTTCTTGGTGCAAACCTGTCTCCCCCTGCTAGCCTCTTGGGGCAAAGGAGAAGCCAGCTGTCAGTCCGAAGCCCTGTCCAGGGCACAACCTCCAAGATGATTCTCAGGACAGGCAGTGGATGGAGCACCAGGCGGCCAGGTCTGGATCGTGGGGCTGCCACTAATGATTTGGGAAATGGCACGTCATTCTCTTCCTTATCTGTAAAATGGAGATAATACCGGGGAGGGTTGCTCCGGTGGTTCTGGGAAATGGCAAATATTTGTGAGGGATTTGTGTTTTAGAGCCTTGCTAGTTCAAGTGGGTCATTCCTTGACCACCGCATCCACTCACCTGGGAATTAGTGAGAAATGCAGAAACCCAGGCCCTGCCCAGGTCTCTTGAGTGCAATTTTAGCAAAATTCCCGGGGGAGATTCAACTGCACTCCTTGCCCTTCTTCAGGATCTTGCCTCTCCACGTGTTGCTGCAGGTTCTGCCCAGGCTATTGCCGCTGCCGCAGAGTGCTGCCTCCCCCGGCCTCCCCCTGAGCATGTGGGTGGGGGAGGGGCCAGGGAAGCCAGCTGAGCCAGGCCAGCAGGAACCTGAGGCACGGCAACAAGGCTAAGTAGGGTGGCTAGCTGCCCACTGAGATGGCCTCGGCTGCCCAGGCCCAAGCAGGGGACTCCTTTGCACCATTGGGTGCAGCGAAACTGGCCGTAGCCACAGACCAGCCAGAGTGAGGGCAGGTTCAGCCCAACCCTGACCTTGGATGTGGCTAAGGGGGCTGCACCTCAGAAAGGTTGAGAGGGGACTTGGGACCAGGCCAGGCCAGCTAAGGACACTGAGTGGTTACAGGTCAAGGCCACAGGGTGGCAGGAAGTGGTGAGAGCCAGGCATGATTTAGGCGGAGAGCCATCGCTGGACCCTTGTGCTGGCTGGCTGCTGGGCCCAGGCCCTGGGTTAGCTGAGAGGGTGGGAATGGCCCTAACCCTTGTCAGAGACTGCCTGCCTTCCCCCTATGCAAGCTGGGTGCTGCTGTCAGGGTAGGACGGGGCGTAGTGTGCTGTGAACCCTCAATCTCCAGTGCTTTTCCCACACCGGAGATAGAAAACCTGGTGGCAGGGCCTGGGGGGGGTCTGACCCTTACCACCCCCAATGCCTGGCTTCCCTTCCCTTTCCAGACACTGAGGAAGCTGGGTTTGAGGTGGCCCATGAGGGTGGGGAGAGAGGGACAGTCATTTCCTGAGAAGGGCTCAGGCTGAGGGAGGCCGGTTTGAGGAGCTGGTTCTTCAGGAGGGACGACGGAAATGGGGGTCATGGCAGGGCTTGGGAACGAAGGACTGGTTAAGTTGGGCCCATGGGTGCAGCACCCTCCAAACTGGTGTCAGAACCTGCAGATGAGTCCCGGGAGGAACGGCCCTGCAGGAAGCGGATGATCTTCTCTATTGTGGCCTCTTGGTACTCGTGGGACCACCTGTGGGCACAGAGGCTGGTGGGTCAGAGGGCCTGCCGGAGGGAGCTGCTGGCTGGGGGCTGGATACCCGCCCCCCTCCTCACTTGATGCCATTGAAGGTGAGCACAGCCTGCATGTCCTCGGGCAGGTCCTGGGGCTCTGGCCATTCAAAGCCATCAATGACCGGCACAATGTTCTTGCCGTAGCTCAAAGCAGTCACAATCTCCTGGAGAAAGAAAAGAGGGGAGGAGGAAAGAGACACAGGTCCCCATCTAGGGACCTGGGAGGCCAGGCAGACGCTGGGAGGGCCAACCACCCAAGGCCAAGCCTGGGGTGGGGTGCTGGTGCTGAAGTCTACCTTGACTTCTCCCTCACCACTTGTGGTATATATTTGGTCTTTGCCCCAGATCCTTGGTATAGAGCTCCTGAAACCCTGGGAATCCCCAGATGACTGGAGGATGGGTTGGGGGTGCCTAGATAGCTTCTGGATGGGGCCTGGTTGCCAGGAAGACCAAGCTATGTTGAAAAGGTTGGAACTTTTAAGTACCCAACAAACATTCACACACACACACACACACACACACACACACACACACTGCCTAGGAGGGGAGAGGGGCAGAGATTGAGTTCACTCGCCAGTGGCCAATGACTTAATCATGCCCACATAATGAAACTCCATAAAACCCCCCAAGGATGAGATGGGTTGGTGAACACATCTAGGTGTTGAGAGGGTGGCCTGGAGAGGGCATGGGAGCTCTGAGCCTCCCCTGCCCATGCCCGCATGCCCTGTACCTTGCCCTAGGCCTCTCTCACATTTGGATGTTCCTGAGTCGTATCCTCTACAATGAACCAGTAATAGCTGAGTCCTTTCTGAGTTCTGCATGTCATTCTAGCAAATTATTGAACTGGTCGGGGGAGGGATGTGTATGTCCCGGGAACTCCTGAATTGGTGGTCAAGTCAGACAAATGCGGGTAGCCTGGGAACCCAGGACTTTCAACTGGCATCTGAAGTGAGGGCAGACTTGTGGGGCAGAGTCCTTAACCCTCTGGAGTCTGACACTTGCTCTGGGTAAGTAAGTCAACATCAGAATTGAACTGAATTGTGGAACACCCAGTTGGTGTTGGCAAATTGCAAGAATTGGTTTGTTGGTGTTAGAAAAAACCCACACCATTTGGTGTCAGAAGAAAAACATGACCCGCTGCAGCCAAACTGATCTGTCACCAGCCCTGGCAATTTGTACTTCTTACTTTTTTCTCAAATCCACCCATTTTTCTCTTCTTCCACCCCACCACCACCCTGCTCCAACCCCCCTCATCTTTATCCCCTGCCAGGTCTCTCCTCATCCACTCTTGCCCCCTCTAACTTGTTCTCTGCGTTGCCCTTTCACCTGGCTGCTGTTTGCAAAATGCAAATCTGATCATGTCATCCCCTGCTTAAAACTCTTCAGTATTTTACATGGCTCTTAGAATAAAATTCAAACTCCTTAATGTGGTCTGAAGGCCCTGTGTGGTTGACCACAGCTCACTTCTCAGACTCTACCCCTGTACTGTTCTCCCAGCCACACAGATCTTGTAGCCCCTTAGATTTGCCATCCTCCCTCCCTGCACAGGGCCTTTGCACATGCTGTTTCCTCAGTCTGGAATGCTCTTCCCTGCCCCTTCCCTTAACTAATGCCTACTCATTTTTCTGATCTGAGCTCAATCCATACTTTCCCAGGGAAGTTTTCCCTCACTTCTCTGACTAGGCCAGTTCTCCCTATTGTAGGCTCTTGTAATAGGCCCTTCAGCATATGCTACAGTTGCAAACTTAAATTAGTTAATGAGTGATTTGCTTAATACCTGTCTTCCCCACATGTCTGGTTTTTACCCATCTTACATCTCAGCATCTTTCACAAAGCCTTGCCCATAGTCAGCCCTTGCCAAATACTTAATGGATGGCCGGATGGTTGGAAGGAAGGAAGGAAGGAAGGAGGGAAGGAAGGAAGGAAAGAAAGAAAAGAAAGAAAGAAAGAGAAAAAGAAAGAAAGAAAGAACAAGCAAGCAAAAGAGAGAAAGAAAAAGAAAGAGAAGAAAGAAGGAAGGCAGGCAGGCAGACTGAATGGTTAGAATGAAGGAAGGAAAAAAAAAAAAAGGAAAAAAAAAGGAAAAAAAAAGGAAAAAAAAAAGAATGAAGGAAGGAAGGAAGGGAAAGAAAGGAAGAAAGAAAGAAAAAAGGAAGGAAGAGGAAGGAAGGAAGAAAAATAAATAACATAACATAGCATAGCAGTTGGGGACTGAACTCTGGAATCATCAGATGGGGGTTCACATCGAATCTCTGACACAGGCTTTGTGGCCTGAGGCAAACAACAGGCTCTCAAAGCCTCTGTTTTCTCATATATAAAATAAGGTTCAAAATAGGGTTCATGACAGTCCCTGTCTGGTGGGATGGTTGGGGATACCTGCAATATCCCACGACAAGTGGTTAGAACAGTGCCCAGCATGCAGTGGGTGCTTAATAAATAATAGGTGTTATTATTTCCTCCTCTGTAAAGGAGACTAATAAACCTACTTCACAAGGTTGTTCTGAGGATATAACTTACTATTAATGGGTGCTCTGGTAAGTGCTTATTGAATGTTTTTCTCCTTTCAAGGGAGAACCTCAGGGATTGGCCTTTTTTGAGTGCAGTTCACTTGTGGTTTTCCATATTGATTACTCACTAAATGTGGCTTCAGGGAAAGGAATTTTAAAACCAGAGGCAATCAAGCACTAACAACAACCAAGGAAGGCTGATGGAGCCTTTGGGACTGGTCCAGTGCAAAGGCTCCCGCCACCCCGCCTGCCTCCTCCCTCCTTACAATCTGCTGGGACAAGGCTGGATGTCCAGTACCCTTGTGGAGCAGAGCCTTCCTGGGGAAAGAACCTGAGGAGCTTCCACCTTGGTTGGCTTTGGGGGAACCTCTCCATTTTATGAATGAGAAGCAGGAAGCCCAGAGAAGGGAAGGGACTTGCTCCCAAGTCACACAAATGCCCAGACCAGGAGGGGCCAGGTCTCTGAATCAAGCCTTCAAATTCCAAGTCCAGGGCTCTTTCAACCAAGCCTCTGCCTCTCTGCTGAGGACCTGTATGAATTCAGACCCTGAAGAAATTTATTTGGGAGCCTTTAGACATTTGTTTTATCCAAAATTACACACAACTGAAGACAGCACACTGCTCATGGCACAGATTCAGAGTCTGGCCAAGAGAGGAATAATGGCTTGTTCAAGGTCACCCAGCAGGTTCAGAATGAAAACTTGATTAGAGTTGACCTGGTAAAGCTGGTGGACATGTCTGCTTTTCCCAGTAATCTCAGCTCCATCTGTGTAATCTTTGATTCAATCATTCCATAAACTCAAGAGCCTACTTTGCAGCTTGCGTGGTTGTGGGCATCGGGGATATGGAGTAAACACGGCAAGGTCTGAACTCCCATGGAGCAGGCCACCTGCCACCTAAGCTGGGCCATCAACCATGATCCTCCAGGCGTCTCTTTGGCCCAACACCAAACCAAGCCCAATACTCAGCCCCTAAGACATGGCTTCTGGGGCCTGACCCTCTTCCCCACTGTCAGTCTGGATGCACTCTGGTGTCAGAGGCTTCTCCCAACAACCCCTGGCCTGGCGTCACTGCCCTCAGGGGATCCCTCTTCCCTGTGCTTTAAACATGGGTCTTCTCCTGGCCTTTAGGTACTCTGCAAACTGGTTCTGTAGTTCTTATCCAGCCAGTGGTATACTGGTCAATGTTTAACAATGAGCTCTCTGGGAGGCGGGGGGTGGGGTGGGGGGGAGACAATCAACCAAATAAAACCCTGATTCGTAGTGTTTATCAACTTCCTTAGTGTCGATGCTCCCACCGTGTCTGATTTCGA
Organism: Panthera pardus; assembly: GCF_024362965.1. Taxonomy (NCBI): domain Eukaryota; kingdom Metazoa; phylum Chordata; class Mammalia; order Carnivora; family Felidae; genus Panthera; species Panthera pardus. The sequence continues at coordinate 58,450,619 of NW_026526876.1, forward strand.
GCTACCAACACGATGTCACTGAATGCGGAGTTGGGAAGAGATGCAGACAATCATTTCTGGTGCCGGCTGAACCCAGCCGTATCCCACCACCTCCCCTCACACCCCCTCAGATCTGTGCCATGGAACGCAGTCAGGTCCTGGGAAAGAGCGTGGGCTTTGGAGTCGGACAGATGGAGTTCAGAGCCCAGCTTTTCTGATTTCAACACCAGTGTGGTCATGGGAAAAAATATTGTACCTCTCTGAGCCTCAGTTTCTTCATCTGTAAGCAGTTACCAGTGATGCACCTTCCTCACCCCCACTTTTGTTCTTTTGCTCACGCAGTTCTCCTGCCTGGGATGCCTTCTCTTCCACTCACCTAAATTCTTAAGACTCTTCTCAAGTTCTGCCTCCTCCATGAAGCCTTCCCCGGTTACTCTGGCCCTTAATGTTTTCTCCCTTCTCCATACTCCTATGGCAAGTAGGAGGTTCACCTACCTAGCTTAGCACTGATACCATCCTACATATGGTCTGGTCGTTCTGGGCATATTTTTGTCTTCTTAGCTGTTTTAGGACAAGGGCTCCATCTCAGATGACTGCTTTATCTCTCAGCCCAGGCCCCCAGTTCCTACTCACTGATTAATTATTAATAACCTGCAGATGTGATATGGATCCACCCCTCCATTCTACAAGTATTTAATAAGTTTCTACTATGTGTCAGGCACTGAAAATACAACGGTATTAATTAAACAGTGGTAGTACTCATAATAATTGCAATAATAATTGCTACCATTATAAAGCAATTACTATAGAGCTAGGCATTCTGCTGAGCACTTCACACATTTTAGCTCTTTTAATTTTTATAACGACATCCTAGGGAGTTAGAGACTACACTTATCCCACTTTCCAGTAACAAACACGAAGCTCACTGGGATTAAGTAACTTGTCCAAGGCCAGAGCCAGGATTCAAACTCAGCTTTGTGCTCTTCATGATTCCGCTGCGTCTGGCACTAGGCTCTCTGGCCCCTCTCCCCTCACAGAGGTTATTTTTCAAAGCATTTTCATCCTTCTCACAACAATCCTACAAGGCGAAGAACACAGAGAAGTTATCCCCATTTTCTAAATGAGGAAACTGAGACTCAGAGAGCCTGAGTGACTTGCTAAAGACTAATTACCGTCAGAGCTGTGGCTCCTGACTTCCAGCTGGGGCATGGAGGTTGCTGGTGGACGCAGGGGAGGAGGAACGGGAGGAGGCCCTTGTGCCCTGGACACAGGCCAGGGCTGGGACCACAGAGGCCAGCGCCTACCTTGTGCACCCAGTCCTTGCAGTCGTGGTCCTGCATGCACTTGTCCAGTGCCCCAGCTGACAGCACCAGCACAAAGTTGCGGGCACCTATGACACTCTGGATGAGCTTGTCCTCGAACTTGCCTGCTTCCAGCTTCTCCACATCAATGAAGACACTGAAGCCGTGCAGCTGCAGGTGCACCTTCAGGAGGCTGTAAAGAGGTCCCGTGTCACTGCCTTGGCCTTGCCCCGAGGCCCCAGCCTGCCCGCCTGCCCACCCCTTCTCACCTGGCCAGCTGGGAGCCTGAGTTCCGGCGGTAGCTGATGAAGACATCTGGGATGTCCCCACTGGGCTTGCAGCCAGTGCAGGGCAGCGGGGAGTGTAGCATTTCTGAAGCAGACAAGAGACAGCTTGGTTCACCATGAGGTACATCATCCCCTGCACACCCGCCTTCTCAGCCCAGGCAGGGTGGCTTGCTTCAAAAAAGGGTCACTGAGATAGCAAGATGGGCCTACGGGAAGGAGGGCTGCTAACTCTTAGTGAGTGCGTCTCAGGAGGCGGGCGTTGTGTTTTAGAGATGTGGATTTGCACCTCTAGCCCTGCCCTCTCTCCGGAGCTTCAGACCTACACAGCCAGCTGCCCCCACACACGGCAAACCCAATACGTCCCAAGTCCTCCCCGGGACCCTCCCTTCCTAGTTCCCACCACAGCCAGCACCTGGGTATTGACCTGAACCCCTACCTCTCACTCATTCATTCAACAAGTATTTGCTAAGCATTTACTGTATGCCTGGCACTATCCCTTGTGCTTGGGCTACTGCAGTGAACAGAACAGACAAGTCTTCACAACCTCTGACTCTGAGCTCTGTATCCTTCCTACTTCCCAGGGCCCTCCCGATGTCCAGGCTCCCAACTCAGCCTTCTCAGTGGTCTCCCCAAATCCACACTTACTCGGTCTAATCTGTTTGTACAGCAACCAGAGGGATTTTTCTAAAATCTAAGTCTGAGTGTGTCATTGCCCCCACTTAAAAAAAGTGCATGGCTCTTTTTAAAAAACGTGTAAGCTATCTTTGCAGTAGGACTTCCCTGTTTTTAAAAAATGAAATCTTAGGGTTTTATTGGACGCTGCGATGTAAAAATAATAAAGGCTTGATCTGCTTTAGTTAAACTTGCTGAATGCAAAGTATCCATCTTCATGTAATATTTGGCCCTAACACTCACAGACAGCATTTGTCTGTTTATGAAGCAGAAAGACAGAGGTTCAAATCCCAGTTCTGTTATTTTAAGGGCCTTGAGATATGTATTTGGGATTTCCCAAGGGATAATGTTGGGAAATGTATTTAAATTCTTTAAAACTTAGTTTCATCATCTTTTCAATTAACACCCTCAAGGACCATGTTCATCTTGGATTACGATGGTAGTTACACATATAAGCATTTTTCAAAACTCTTCAAATTGGACACTATTTTTTCTTTTCTTTTTTTTTTTTTTTTTTTAGGAAGCTCCACTCCCAGTGTGGGACCCAATGCCAGGTTTGAACTCAATGACCCTGAGATCAAGACCTGAGCTAAGATAAAGAGTTGGATGCTCAACCTACTGAGCCACCCAGGAGCCCTGAAATTGGACACTTTTAAGTTATACCTCTTTTATTACTTACAAATTTTTTTAAAGTTGATTTAAAAAATTAACACCCACTGCTCAGAATGGATGTAGAGATTAATGAGATAATATCTGTTTAAAACCTAATACATATAACAATTGATGATAAATATCAACTAAATAGTAAATTAGCAAGTTAAAGTAGTAAGTGAAAAGGGTTGCTAGAGCCCTAGAATCCATTCTGCCCTCATGACCTCCCCAAAGCACCTCCAGAACCCATACTCTGCAGGCTGCTGGCTAGTGGCATAAGCCTCCCTCCCCATGTGACCCCCTCCTTCTTGTCTTACCTCCACATTTGCATATCTGCTCCCTCCTCCCGAGCTGCTCTTTCTGCTGCACCCCCCTCCCCAATACATCTTTCAAGACCTGGTCAGACATCCTCTAAATGCCCAGACCTGGGTGGACAGCCAGCGCTTCCTCGCAGCCCCCATTGGAATCCCGGACATGCTTCCTACTGTGGTCACCGACCTGCTTATACAGCTGACTTACTTCCACCCCCCACTCAGCTCAGACTGGGAACTTCTTGAGGGCAAAGTGCAGCATATTGGTCTTTGCATCCTCAGAATCCAGTCTGGCACTGGGGATGTGTTCAGACCATCTACCGTGTGTCTCCCCTCGCCCTGCAGGGCTGGGCTAGGCAGGGGTAGGGGCCCGGGTGGGCAGGCTGACCTCTGGCGGCCGTGAGGATGCGGGCGCGGTGCACGCCCAGGCTGATCCCGCAGTCCTCCAGGAGCTGTTGCTCAGACACGCGGTGCAGCAGGGAGCGGTCCAGGCCGCAGCTGACCAGGCCGTACGTGTACTGGCGGAAGCGCGGGTCCAGGCTGCCCAGCCAGTCGGCCAGGTTGCTGCGGTCGCACGTAGCGTAGTTGGCGAAGGTCTTGAGCTCCGTGAGCTCCCTAAAGAATCTGCACCCCGGGGGAGAAGAGGACGCTGAGGTCCTAACCTGGGACTGGCTAGTGGCGGAGGGCGACGGCTGGCAGGCAGGAGGCTCCGTACCTTTTGCGGGTGATGCCCGATTTCATGCCCAGGTCGGTCTGGAGCTCTTCCTCCGTGAGTCGCAGAAGCAGGTCACCATCCACCTGCTGCTCCTGAGGGAGGGGTCAGATGTAAGGAAGGGCTCTCCTCCTCAGTCCTTGGACCCCAAGCATAACATGCAAGGAAAGGGAACTGTAGAGGGCGATGGGTGAGGCGGATGGGACTCAGAGCCGAGTGACCCCGAAAGTGGCTGAGTACAGACTCCCATCCCCAATATGGCCCCCTGGCGCCGCGGGCATGCAGGCGGAAAAGGGGCGCGGTGGGCTCTGTGCAGGGCGCCCCTAGCGGCCGCGCGCCTTTGGGATGCGCCGCTCTACCCGGAAGCTCTCGCAGTAGTGGGAGAAGCCGATCTGCTGCAGCCACGTCTGGACCTCGGCCTCCTTCCAGCTGGCCACGCAGGGCAGAATGGGCCGCGGCACCTCCTCGCCCAGCAGACGTAGCGCACGCTTGGCCAGCGCCGACGTGGTGCCGTTGGTGGAATAGGAAACCAGGCGTTTCAGACTCTGGATGGCTCCGATGTCGCTGAATACCTAGGGAGGGATGGGGAGAGGGTGTCTTGGGTCCACCAGCTCGCCAGCCATCCCCAAACGTGCCCAGTCCCTCCCTTCCCCTCTTCTCAGCGCTGAAACTCCCATCATCTACCCTAGCCCTGCCTGCATCCAATGTATCACCTAGTTCTGTGGATTCTGCCTCCTGAAGCTCTCTCAACTCTTGACCTCATGTCTCCCCTCTAACAACTTCCATCTCCCTGGGATGAAGTCTGAGCTCTCAATGTGGAGGCCGGGCCTGGCACAATGTAGCCCCTGCCCACCATTCTCAGCTCAACTGCCCTTTCACAATCCCACACTTGGCTGACACCCACCCACTAAGGCTCTCCAATCTCTGGCTGGGCCTTAGTCCCAGACCCTTAGTTCTTCTGGCCTGCTTGTGGGAATCCTAGTCATCCATCGGAATTCAAATTGATTAGCACCCCCTCCATGCAGCCTACTTTGATTTACCCACAGTTTGGCCCATAGCTCCAATTAGGCCTTGTACTCTACATGCCACTGTTGTTAATAGATAATGCACCTTCCACTGGATGATAAGCTGACGTCATGTTTTAGTCACCTTCGGAGTCCTGTACCTGGCACATTGCAGGGTACAGAGTGGTGGCTGACGATCTCTTTACTGAACTGCATTCACTTGGCCTTGTTGGAAAGGGGGTGCCATAGCTGGTGGTCATGCCTGCTGCCCAGACCCAATCCTTGGGGCCTCACTCCCTACTTCCCTTCAAGTCCCTTCTCCCAAAGCAGAATGACCTGATTTATAAAGCCAGTCCTCCCATGGCCCACCTCTGGGGCATAGAGGGGAAAATCAGAAGCTTCTAGAACCCCAGACCCTGGAAGAGGCCTCCAAGAACCCCCCAACACAACAGTCTCTTTTTAATCTGTGGGGACACACACAATAGGTGACAATGATCTGAGACACTCTCCTCTGAGCAGCCCAGATGACAGCTGTGGTACAGACAGGATGGCCCACACTGTGCCCACAACTCCCTTACACCAGCTGTCACCAACTCCAACCCCCCAGAGGAATGCAAAGGAGGAGAGGGGTGTTGTAGGGATAATTTTGATTCTCCAATATTTAAAACACAAAAACACAAACTTTTGATAATTTAGCTATTAGTAGCTTCACATGCAGGATAAGAACTGCTGCCGTGGTTTGCTTCTTCAGTTTTCCAGGATAAAAAAGAAGCATAGAGAGGCCCAGAAAGGGGAAGCCAGCTAGCCAAGGTCACACAGCAAGTTAAAGCAGAGGGCCAAAGCTTCAGATCAGGCCCTAGGCATAGGGAGCTCTTGGGACACAGGTGGGAGTTATCTGGTCAACGCACTGATGTTCTGCCCCGCCAAGCCCCTGTCTCTGCATTCCCTCTCCTTCCTGCACTCCAGACCCATGTGACAAAATGGCCCACTGAGGTACCCCAGCTGGTCATCGTTCATGCACTCCAAGCCCAGCCTGTCCCAGTGAACTCACTTTCTTCCCCTCCCCCACCACAACCTCTCTCCAGTTACCCTTATTTCAGTACCAGGTGCCACCAGGCACCCAGCTGTCTGTGTCCAAAGCCAGGAGTCATCCTCAGCTCTTCCCTCTCCTTCACCGCCCCCCACCCCCCAAGTCCTAATTCTATCTCTTCAGCCCCTCTGAGATCTGTCTGCTTTTCTCTGCCTCTGCTGTCATGCCCCAGCCCACCTTCCCAACCGTCCCCATCATGGCCTCCTATCTGGCTCCCTTGCCTCTGACCTCACCCTTGCCAATTCCATCTCTACAATTGCAGCCAGGATAATCTTTGTGAAATGCATGTTTCCTGCTGAAAATCCTTGCTTTTGCCTTCAAGGCCAGAATGACTGGTCTCTCATCCTTCTCCTTGCTTCACCTAACTCTTAACGTGTACTTCAAGTCCCTGTCACTCCCTCTGGGAAGCTGGTCCAGACTCTCTCTAACCCCGGTCCTCCCCCTCACCCCACACCCACCTTAGTCTTGCCCTGCAGGCTCTTGATGGCCGCTTCAGCACAGAGGTAGAAAGCCCCGATGCACTGGGCCTCCAAGCGCGACGAATCCAGCAGCGGCACGAGGCGCTGCAGGTCGTCGGGCCCGCGTCCCTGGCTCGTGTCACTGGCATCCACCAGGCAGCGGGCGAAGCGACCGGGGTCTAGCGAGGCCACGAGCGGCTCCACGAGCGCCAGGGTGCCGGAGCGCTCCACCTCCCGCTCCACCTCCTTGTTGGTTGCCAGCACCGCCACCGCGAGGCAGGCGTGCAGCCGCAGCAGCTCGTCCTCTTTGGAGAAGGCGAGCGGGAAGAGCCACTCTGCAGCGCGCTTCTCCACCATGCGCCTCTGCGCCGCCTGGCCCCCGTACAGCGCGCAGTTGCCCAGCGCCAGAGCGCAGTGGCGGAGCAGCGCCGGGTCCGTGCGGCGGCACCAGTACAGCACCGCGTCCAGGCCACCGGCCGCCACCAGCCGCTGGCACGTCTCTTCCGAGTGCTTGAACATGTGCTCCAAGATGCCTGCCACGCTCCGCGCCAGCTCCACCGGCTCACGCTCTTTTGCCAAATTCAGGATCACGCCCAACCCGATGCGCGCCACGCGGTCCCTGCCGAGAAAAAGTGGCACTGGGACGATGGAGTGGCGGCGGTCCCGGGGAGGGGGTGGCTTGTCCCCTGGGGGCCACGGTCTGGTCACTTAACCTCTCTGGCCTCACTAGTGTCATATAGGACATGAGGGAGAGCATTATCCTCCCTGCCTCTGCCTTTCATCTCCTGTCTGGGGAGGAGCAGATTTCTCTGATTATAAGGATGCTCCATCCTGGCCTCCCCATCTCCTCCCTTACCACTGCCTCCTCCCCCGCAGTGCATGTAGCCGTTAAGGACCCTAACTCTGGAGAGGATTCCCTGGGTCCTGGTTTCTTCTAGAAAGTTGTGGGGCCTTGAGTGCCTTCCTTTATCTTTCTACCTCTGTTCCTCATCTCATAAATGAAAGGAATACCTACCCCATAGGGTCATTATGAGAATGAATGTGATAATCCACGTAAAGTGCTCTGCACAGTGCCTGGCACATACGGAAGACTCACTAGATGTTAACTTGTCATCAGTTGAAGTATCACTTGAAGTACAGCACTCTTAGCCTTGCCCTCAAACCTTTCTCTTCACTCCATGCAGTGTGACTGGGGTGTATTTATTCATTCACCCAACAGATGTTTATTGAGGAACTACTGTGTGCCAGGCTGCGCTAGAGGCTAATTAACAGTGCTTGGAACTTACACACAGCTAATATGGAGACAAACAATAAGCAGGTGAACAATGAATGAACAGGTTGATACTGATGTGGCCGTAATGCTAGCAAAACCAGGTGATGTAATGGATAGTGCATGGGTGGAGGGATATGTCTGAGGAGGTGACATCAGAGAGTTCAGTATCTGGAGACTCCTGCCTGAAAGTGTCTGGGAAAAGAGCATGACAGGCAGAGCGAACAGCGAGGACAAAAGCCCTGAGGGCTGGGGAGTTTGGCATGTTTGAGGAATAGAAAGAAGGCCAGAGAGATCTGCAATGTTTATAACTGACAAGGAAGAAAACAAAATCAGCAAGGATTCATATATAGAATATATAAATATTCACATCAACAAGAAAAAGGCAGCAAATTCAATAGGGAATGGCAAAGCATATAAATGGCAATTTATAAAAGAGATAATCCAAAGTGTTAACAAACAAAATAATTTGTAATCCTTAGTAATCAGAGAAGTGAAAATTAAATCAGCTATCACATGGGGGCGCTGGAGTGGCTCAGTCGATTGAGCGTCTGACTCTTGATTTCAGCTCAGGTCCTGATCCCAGGGTTGTGGGATTGAGCCCTGTGGAGCTCTGCACTGAGCCTCCTTGGGATTCTCTTGCTCTCTCCCTCTCCCCAATGCACATGAGCACACTTTCCCTCTCTCTAAAATATAAACAAACAAATAAATAAAAATCACCTATCACTTTACACCTATTGGATAGACAAAAAGCAAAGCTGGGTAACACAGAAGGTTGATGAGGTGTGGGGCCATGAACATGCTGACGCTCTCTGGGTAGAGGTGCACACTAGGGCGGTCAACTTGGAAAACAGGCTGGGATGCATGGTGAAATTAAGGAGATATACATCCTACAAGCCAGGAATTGGAGCTCTTGAGCTTACAGCCAAAGAAATTATCACAGTCCACAAAAGTCTGTGGAAAAGGTTCACTGCAGATTGTTTATGGTGGGGGAAGATGGCAGCAGGCTGGTGTCAAGCCTAGGAGAATGGAGAGGTAACATGGGCAGATGACCACTCTGGAGGACTATGGAGCAGTTACAAGTGACTGAATAGATGATAAAACAACAATATTAGGGGCGCCTGGGTGGCTCAGTCGGTTAAGCGTCCGACTTCGGCTCAGGTCACGATCTCACAGTCTGTGAGTTCGAGCCCCGCGTCGGGCTCTGTGCTGATGGCTCAGAGCCTGGAGCCTATTTCCGATTCTGTGTCTCCCTCTCTCTCTGCCCCTCCCCCATTCATGCTCTGTCTCTCTCTGTCTCAAAAATAAATAAAAACGTTAAAAAAATTAAAAAAAACAACAATATTAAAAACATATTAATGAGTGGGTGAAAGAAATGAAATGTGCTTTGTAACACAGCACTATTTGAGTAAACTAAAAATATATGAACACAAAACAAGAACATAAAGATTTTACCAGGATAAGGATATAAAGATACGCATTAAGTATACTGAATGGGTGCCTATGGCATTAAATCAGAAAAATGGTGGGACAGGGGTACCTAGCTGGCTCAGTCGGTGGCGCATGAGACTCTTGATCTCGGGGTTGTGAGTTCGAATCCCATGTTGGGAGCAGAGATTACTTAAAAATAAAATCTAGGAAAGAAAGAAAGAAAGAAAGAAAGAAAGAAAGAAAGAAAGAAAGAGGGAAGGAAGGAAGGAAGGAAGGAAGGAAGGAAGGAAGGAAGGAAGGTAGTGGGACATTAATGAAGAGGAGAAGGGAAGATTGTGGAGACTATATTCTAGGCACGTATGTATACAAAGGCTAGGAGGTATCTGAGAACTGGTGCACTTGGGGACCTGTCCCCACTGCAGCCACACTGAAGTGAAGCCATTTCTAGTGGCTGAGGTGGAAGTTTCAAGGTGGGAGGGAGTAGGGAGAGTGGTGGGGGCCTTCTGAACCATCTAGAGGCATTTGTGAAGTGCACATCTTGATCGCAAATGGGGAGCCACGGAAAGGCTTCAGGAAGGGGAGTGGTCTGCTCTTGCTTGGGTTGCATAGTTGCATAGGAAACTCACTCTGGCTGCTATAGGGAGGAAGGATCCCAGGGAGGGAGCCTGGATGCCAGCAGGGCAGGCAGGAGAGTTGCCACACTCCAGGCAGAGGTGAGGGTTTTCTGTTTTCCTGACCTCCACAAATGATGTCCTCCACAAGTGACATTACCCCCGAAGATTCCAGCCATGGAGTCCTTGCCCCACGAGCATCACAATGACCAGAGTGCTTGTGACTTTGTGTCCATTGCAGGTCCCAGCTGAACCCCTAACATGGCATAAGGTCAACACAACTTTGCTCAGAGGATGATCAGAGGTCATGATCCTTGATCTCAACTTTGTGCTTCCAGAACAATCTGACTACTAAACTCTGAGAATATCAGGACCAGAGTGTGTCTAAGCAGTCATCTGATCCAACACCTTCATTTCCTGAGAACCACTGAAGAGAAAGTCTTGCTCAGGAACATCAATTCAGAGAGAGGACTTCATTCTGAGTCTCTTAATTCCCAGCCCTCCCCTTTCCCTATGCACTTCACACCCTCAGAGAACTTGAACTGTGTGCTTGTTGTGAGAACTATTGACTCAGATCCCAGCTTCTGCAGCCCCAGAGGCTGTGGTTCAAATCCCAGCTCCAAAGGAGGGCAGAAATTGTACACATACACAGACACACATACAAGCAGGTATATATAATATACATATATGTGTAAATCCTTGTTAACGCACAGAATTTCTCTGGAAGGACATACTGTGCAAGAAACTTGTTTTGCTTCCTGGTTTGTCTCTAGGGAGGGGGTCTGGGTAGAAAGCGTGTATCTTTTTGTATCTTTGCACTTTTGCACTTTTTGAATTTATACGCAATAGCTTTCTGGGTTTTGCGGGGGTTTTTTGAGTTTATTTATTTATTTTGAGAGAGAGAGATAGGGCAAGCTGGGAGGGGCAGAGAGAGAGAGAGAGAGAGAGAGAGAGAGAGAGAGAGAGAGAGAGAGAGAAAACCCAAGCAGGTTCCCCCTGTCAATGCAGAGCCCCATGCCGGGTTCGAACTCACAAACCGTGAGATCATGACCTGAGCTGAGATCAAGAGTCAGAGGTTTAAATGACAGCCACCCAGGCACTCCTGATTTTTTTTTTTTTAAGACATGTCTCCTCCCTTATTTACTGTGTATTTCTGGGAAATCCATTTAACCTGAGTTAAGCCATTTAACCTAATTATGGTCCCCTGAAGGGGCTACACTGTAAATTGCAAAGGCTAGCAGTCACACCCTCACTGGGTGTCATGGGACCAAGTTCAAAAGTTCCTCCGCTGTTGGGCTTTTCTTGGCATTTGGGAGTGAGGGACACTGTGATGGAGGCTCCCAGGCAGTGGGTGTGGCAGCACTATGGGAAGAAGGGAATGGGAAAAGGAGTGTGTGCATTGACTGCGGAACTTTCTTTAAGAGGAGGTTGGTTGATGAAGGAAGGGCAAGATTTCATAAACTCAAATTCTCAGTGTATCATCTCTCAAAATTTCGAGGGTGACAGGACGTGCTAGACGCTGTCCTTGGTCCTGAAGGGCTGTCAGCACGACCACGTTGTTTCCTGAGACCAGGAGTTAGTAATTCTAAACCAGAGGAGTGTTAGTTTCAACCTTTAAAAACGTCAGTGCAATTTGCATCTTGCAGCCCTCCTCTTCCTCGGGTGTTGGCTGCACCCACTTCCCAAGAGTTCTCATTATAGCTGCCACATCTCACATATCAGACCTACAGGGTACACCCGCCAACCTGTGTGCACCACATCCAGTGAGCACCCACTCCGTTTGCTAGCCCTCCAAATTCACTGATGTCAGATGGGAAATCAATGACTTTATGAGCAAGCAGAACCCTAACTTGCTCTCCCAGCTTAACTTGCTTCATTCGTGGACTGTACTATTTCCACCATCCACAAAGTTATTTTTTCATTTTTGAAAATGGCAAGGAAAGCACCTCTAACCCATGGCCTCACACTTGTGACAGATGCATGAATTCAAAGTGACCCTTGCAAGACCCTTCTACACCTGAGAGGCCTGAGAATTCAGCATGAGACTGCTGCGTGACAGTTTGGTCTGCTCTGACATCAGATGAGAGAGAAAATGAGTGCGAGGGTCCTCATAGTTCAGGGGAGATCCCAAGAGGCAGACAAGAGAGTCACAGCCAGGCCTCAGTTGGACCCCACCTACTGGACCTTGGCACTATGGGGGGGGGGGGCAGAGAACACATACTCTGGCCCTTGCCTAGCTCTGCACCTGTTTCCTCTTCTCTCGCCCATTCATCCCAGTAGAAAACCTTCTGTTCCCCATTAGCAACTGCAGAATGAGATCATGTCTGGCCTGTTACATGGGCCAAAATGAAGAGGGAGGAAGCAGGTGGTGGATTGGGGGTGGCACGAAGGGGGCAAGTAACCCTTAGGTCAGCACTCATTTCAGCGATCATTTCTCCTCCTCCTACCCCATTTCCTGAGCACTGTTTTCTCTTCCTTTCTCAGTGGCAGAGTGAAGGCAGCAAAGAAGGGCATCTGGGCCTGTGGGGAGGAGGTCTGTGGGTTTAGAGGGCACTGGCAGCTCCATGCTGAACCGGGAACAGATTCCTGTCCAACTACTCTATTCTTCCTCTCCCTGTCTCATTCCTCACGTCACCAGCCTGGGGAGTGAATCCTGGCTGCACTATTAGTTTACTTGTTGTGGCAAATCATCAAACTTTCCAAAGTCTCATTTGCCTCATTTGTGAAATGGACACGCTCATCCCCAGAGGGGGTGTAGTACAGGGATTTGGTGAGGTGAGGGAGGAAAAGGCACAGAGCTGTCGACCACACTTGCTGCCCCACAGCACCCCGCGCTCTCCCCTCAGCCCGTGAGCACCCTACCGGTTCTCAGCCACCAGGATCTGCTCCAGCAGGCGGGCGGCCTGCACGCGCGTCTCCAGCTCCGGCGCCTGCAGCAGTCGCAGCAGCAGGTCGAGGCCGCCGTCCAGGCGGATGGCGTCGCACAGACCCTGGGCTACTTCTCGGCCCACGGCCGGCAGCAGCCAGGCCTCCTCCACTAGTTGGAAGACCTCGGCCAGGCCGGCGCCCACGGCCCGCGCGCCCCCCGCCTGCTTCAGCTCAGACAGCGCCTGCTGCAGCTCGGGCAGCGCGCGCTCCAGGGCGCCCTGCACCTCGGCGCCCACCCCGGGCGACACCTCGCGGGGCCCGCGGCCGCCCGCGGTCCACCATGGGCCCGCACCGCCGCCCCCGTCTGGCCCCGGCACCGCTAGACGCTCAGAGCCTGGCCTTGGGCCCGACATGGTGAAGAAGCGGCACAGCTTATAGGCGGAGAGGAGCAGCGTCAGGACCATGGGCGCGGGGCTGCGGGGTACATCCCCGGTCCGGAGGGGCGGGGCCGGGCGGAGCGCCCCGGAACTTGGGAAGAGGAGAACAGGAGGTGGGGACCAGGTAGAAGGTGCAGGAGAGAGGGATGGATAAAAGGGTACCAGGCAGGGGCGCTGGCCAGAAGTTTGGGGGAGGGGCGAGGGCGGGATCTGGAAAGGAGCTTTTGGGTAAAAGGATGCAGGCTCAGATGTAGAGGGTGGGCAGGAGGAGCCAGAGGGGAGCGAGGGATGGACCCAGACGTCAGCAGGTCTGGGAGGCAGCAACAAGAACAAAGCGCGGCTCCAGCCAGAAGATGCTCTGCAGCAGCCCCGCCTCGGACCAGCCGCAGCAAGGGAGCTGACACTCCGCCCCTCGGTCACGTGGGACTCCTCCTTTGCCGCCTGCGTAGCCTCGCACCCGAGCTTCCCCAGCCACAGCCACGCCCACGCCCTGCGGAGGGATGGGCGAGGCGACTAGGGGAAGAGGGTGCAGAGCTATAGGACAGTCTCACTATCCCACAACGCACCCCCGCCCCCACCGCCCCCGAGCCCCCGACACTGCAACGAGAAGGCAACACCGTGGAGCGTGCGCCCTGCCCTAACTGTGGTCAAATCAACCATAATAACGATTCGGTACAACTCTCGAGACCCTTTAGGCCCGTTTCTCAAGCCTTGCAACATGCTTTAGGGGGTCGAGATTAGTGTTCCCATTTAACAGCTGAACCGACTGAAGCTCATAGAAAAGAGATTCCCCCAAGTCACCCACCTCTCTGGTTACGGAAGAGAAAAATTCAGTTGGAAACTCAGAATCATTCCTTCCAGGTAGTGGGAGGGTTTCAGGAAGCCTGTGGACCCCCAACCCTTGGCACAAAATCAGGCGTTCTGTGCCAGGGGCGTTTTCTGGAAAGAGGGATGCTACTTCTCAAGAGAGTCTAAAAGTGCCAAGAACTAGGCTATTCTTTGCGGATGGGGAGACTGAAGGTGGAGACAGGGAGCAGTGAATGAGCGGGAGACCAAGGAATCAAATCCAGTCCAAATAGTTAATATTCACCCAATTTGCTGTGCTGTGAAGACCAGCTTGGGGAAATCAATGCACCCAAGAGGTGAACCTAAACACGAAACTCTGTTATTGTTTTTTTTAAACAGAGTTTTAAAAAATTCCCCCCAGGGTGCTTACCAGCATTCCTTCAACCCCCCTTTCACTGCCCTAAATACACAACGGGTGGGTGACACACTCAGCCAGGGATGTGCCTGTTCAAACAGATCGCAGATAAACAACCATTTATGGAGAATGAAGTTGGCGCTACTCCAGGCATGAGGCATTTTGTCTGCTTTAGCTCATGTAACCCCCAACACATCATGAGGCAAGTATTAATAGTCTCACTTTACCAAAAAGAATACCAAGGCAGGCAAAACAGTTTGCCCAAGGTCACGCAGCCTCTGAGTGGCACAGTGGGCCTTCTTTCTGACCTTCAGACCCATGGTGCTAGTCCCCTTCTGACATGACACCGAGCTTGGCAAGGATCCTATTCACTGTTCTCTCGGGTCCAGAGTTCCAGGAATGTGACCTTTGCAGCCACTGGGGTCTGGGGCACTGGGGGCTGGCCCAGAGATTGAGCAAATAGAGCAGCAGAGAAGGCAGCTCCTCTCCTCTGGCTCCTTCCCTCCCTGTCCCCCGCTCTCCCGCATCACAGTGGAGATTGCAGAGAGCCCAGAGCCCAGTTTGCCAGCCAGGCTAGAGGCTGGAGGCCCTGCCATGGCATCCCCAAGGCCCCTACTGATACTTGCCCTGCTGGCATGGGTGGTTCTGGCTGACCAAGGTGCAAGAGGGTGTTGGTGGTCGTTTGGGTCAATGAAGGGTGGGCGAGGGCGGTCTGGGCTTGGCCGTGCCAACTGATATCCCCTCTATCTCCTCCCCACAGAGTCGTGCAAGGGCCGCTGCACAGAGGGCTTCAACGCTGACAGGAAGTGTCAGTGTGACGAGCTCTGCTCATACTACCAGAGCTGCTGTGAGGACTACGTGGCTGAGTGCAAACCCCAAGGTGCGTCCGGAGGGGGTGGATGGGCCCGGGGTCCCCTCTGCAGCTGGAGACTCACCACCACCCACTGTGCCCACAGTGACGCGTGGGGATGTATTCACTCTGCCAGAAGATGAGTACGGGGTCTACAACTACTTTGAGGAGCCCAGAGACAACAGCAGTGTCCTCCCACAGCCAGAGAGCACCACCCAGGGCCCCGACCTGCAGGCCCAGACTGAAGTGTCTCCTGACCAGGAGACCTTCGAGGAACCTTTTCTGAACCCTACACAGGGGACCCTGGGGCCTGAGACCTCTGATCAAGACATCCCTGAGTCCCCGGTGGAGGAAGAGCTATGCAGTGGGAAGCCCTTTGACGCCTTCACTGACCTCAAGAATGGCTCCCTCTTTGCCTTCCGAGGTGACTCCAGGGGCAGGTGTTGGGGGGTGGGGGTCTGCCTCTGGGACAACCCCTCCCTCACACAGACTCTCCCATTCTAGGGCAGTACTGTTATGAACTGGATGAAGAGGCAGTGAGCCCTGGGTACCCCAAGCTTATCCAAGATGTCTGGGGCATTGAGGGCCCCATTGATGCTGCCTTCACCCGCATCAACTGCCAGGGGAAGACCTACCTCTTCCAGGTGCCAGGCCCAGGGGCCGTGGGTCAGAGCCAAGGGTATCTAGACAGGGGTTGAGGGCTGCTGTGCCCAGTACTAGGGTAAGGCAAGATGGCTGGATCACAGCACAGCCTGGCTGGGGCTCTTGAGGACGGGAAAGCCCAAGGCTCCAGGTCCTGGGCAACAAGCCTAGAATTGGGACAGCTGCCTGGGGTGGGGGACTCGGCCTGTGCTCAGCCAGCCACCTCCTCACTCCCCCTTCCTTCCCTACCGCTTAGGGTCATCAGTACTGGCGCTTCGAGGATGGTGTTCTGGACCCAGATTACCCCCGCAACATCTCTGAAGGCTTCAAGGGCATTCCGGACAACGTGGATGCAGCCTTGGCTCTCCCTGCTCATAGCTACAGTGGCCGGGAGCGGGCCTACTTCTTTAAGGGTATTAAGGGAGTGGGTGGGGAAAAGAGCAGGCAGTGGGGCAGTCTGGGCTTTCCTCCACACTCCTCTATGGGGAGGCCTCAAATTACATTCGGCACCCCCACTCCCCGGCCAGGAGCTCCTATCTCCAGCAGCCTTAGCGCTGGCTTTCTGGCCTCACTCATGAACCTCCCCCCATCCCATTTCCCCCTCAGGGAGACAGTACTGGGAGTATGAGTTCCAGCAGCAGCCCAGTCAGGAGGAATGTGAAGGCAGCTCCCTGTCCGCAGTGTTTGAACACTTTGCCCTGCTGCAGCGCGACAGCTGGGAGACCGTCTTTGAATTTCTCTTCGGGAGCAGATTCTCTGGTATGGAGGGAGGGAGAGCAAGCCTCGCTTTCTCCTCAAGAGGGCTGGGATCTCCAGGGTAGGGACAGGGCAAGGCTGGCAGGAGGGGGCCGTGATTGTGGAGCTGGGGTTCAAAAGCTGTTTGCTCAAGCCAGACTTTGCTTCTGTTGACCTTTGGGGGGAGGTCCACCTGGACCCCACACCTTGGACTTTGCCTAGTGCAGCTGAGGGCACAGCCAGCAGGAGGAGGGGCTATGACTGAGGCAAGTGGGGAGGGATGCAGTGGAGGAAGGCTAGGGCAAAGAGCACCGAACAGAGAGTCAGAGGGCTGGGGTGCTGTGCTCTGCCATGAGCTTGCTCTGCCCTCAGGCAAGGCACGGCCCATAGTTGGGCACCAGATGAACTCTCCAGGCCCACAACGCTCTCATTAACCTCTTCCCTGCCACAGGCGGTGCTGGACAGCCCCGGCTCATCAGCCGGGACTGGCCTGGTGTGCCCAGGCAAGTGGATGCGGCCATGGCCGGCCGCATCTACATCTCAGGCTCAGCTTCCCAATCCTGGGCCAAGAAGCAGAAGTCTAGGCGGCGTAACCGTAAACGCTACCGCTCACGCCGTAACCGTGGCCGAGGCCGCAGCCAGAATCCCCACCGGCAGTCCCGTTCAGCCTGGCTGTCCTGGGTCTCCAGTGAGGAGGACAGCCTGGGCATCTACGACTTTCGTGACTACAACATGGACTGGCTTGTGCCTGCCACCTGCGAGCCCATCCAAAGTGTTTACTTCTTCTCAGGAGGTGGGAGCCCGTGCCATCCCTGTAGCTGGTCTAGCTGGGGTCTTCCCTGCTGTCCCTGGTCCGCATGGACTGAACATGGCCCTTGGGAGGTGACTCCAGAAAGCCAGGCTGGGAGTCCTAGGCTGCGTTGTGGATGTTCACTCACCCTTCCGGGAGAGACCCAGGGCTTCTTTCTCAGGGCAGGGGTGTGTGGGCAGGGCCTGGCTGGGTCTCACACACCCTCTGCTGACCTCTCTTCCAGACAAGTACTACCGAGTCAACCTTCGCACACGGCAAGTGGACACTGTGAGCCCTCCTTACCCACGCTCCATCGCCCAGTACTGGCTGGGCTGCCCAGCCCCTGGCCGCCGGTAGGAATCGGAGCCTGCACAGCTGGGCCCTCCACTGTTCCTTCCTCAACCACTTCCGCCCATCCCAATAAAGACCCCTTGGTCCTGAGTTTAAGACTGCTGTCCTGACTGGAGTGGACAGGCAGAGACCGGGATCTGCCTGGGGAAAGGAGGGGAAGCTGGGCTGTCACGAAGTCTTGGAGGAGGAGAGTGTCCTTGTGTCCAGTCCAGGTTGGGCTCAGGCTTTCTCCGTGAACCGGAAAAGCTCCGGCCTGGGGAGGGCCTCACGAGTGCTAGGCTTCCTCCTGAGCTAAGGAGCCCCTAGCAGCCTACCAACGTTGGCGGGAGCTTGAACAGCTCTGGTGATGACAGGAGCCACCAAGTGCCTTTCCCAGCCCTGGGCTTCCTTTGCCTCTCGGAGTTGACTAGGGTCTTGGAGGAGAGAGATGGGGCAGAGGGCAAGCGGTTCTGGTTCCGCTTTTCTGCCCCTTCTGAGCCTGCAAGGTGGTTAGCCTAGGGAACTGGTCAGCATGCTCCCCAAACCCACCCCTAGGATGAGCCTTTCTTTGAGGCCTCTGTCTTGGGTCTGGGGTCTGGGGCACTGAGGGTAGGAGTGGAAAGGGCAAGAACTCAAAGGAAATCCAAATGCACCCACTTCTCTTAGAAAAGGGACTCAGAAGACTCACAAGGATGAATACTCTGTAAACAAAACAAAACAAAACAAAACACAAACAAGCATCTTTCTTAAAACTCCTCGATTGTACCTGTGAAACCTCCTCTGATTCCTGGACTCCAAGGTTCCTGGACTCCAAGAAGCCCATCTGGGCTCTCAAGGGGCCATGGAGACAGGGCTCGGTGTAGGCAAATCTCTAAAGCAGACCCGAGGGCAAGCTGGTGGTAACATCTGCTCTCCAGCTCTGCTGAGGGCAGACTGGCTGCGGTTCATCTGCCGTCTCCCTGTCAGCCTCCTCATCCTGTCCAGCTTCACCAGCCCAGCCCCAGGCTGTGGCACAGGACTGCATCCACCGTCCCCCGGGGGAACTGGGGCACTGGGGCACTGAGGGCTCCAAGGGGGAAGGTGAAGCAGTGGGAGTGCTAGAGAGAAGGATCTCTTTGGCTTCCTTCCGGGCAAATCCTGGGAGGATTTTCACAAAGTACAGGATTTCAGACACAGACTGTGGGGTGTGGGGTGTGAGGAGAGGGGCTCAGACCAGCTTTCTTTGTGAGGCCCTGGAGGAGCAGGGGCCAGAGAAGTTTTGCCCCATCCATACTCACACAAGCCCAACGCTGTCCCTGGCTTCTACTCTTCCCTCTGGGACTTCTCTGCTCCCCATCGGCTCGAGATGAAACCTCTCCCCTCCTGGAGGCGGGGCCAGCCTTCTGAGCAGGATAAAACCCCACAAGGAGGGGTGGTGTGGGCACAGCCTTGGCATGGCCCTCCGGCTCCTCATTCTCTGCCGGCTCCATGGCCAGCCCTGTGGATGCATCCTCAACAGGTGATCTGGTGGGGAAAGGGTGGGCAGGGGGAGAATGAGGGGGAAGGTGTGATGGGGAAAGGCTGAAGCAGGGGAGTGGAGTAGAGGCTTCAGGGTCAGCTGGGGGTTTTGAGGCTGGGATGGAGGCTTTTGTGGGGAGTCCCAGCTTGACCCCTACTCTGGCCCACAGGCCATGCCAGTGGGCTGGGTCCCCACCGGAGAAAGCGGACCACTTTCAGCAGAGGGCAGCTGCTGGAGTTGGAGCGGGTGTTTGCAGCCTGGCCCTACCCTGACATTGGCACCCGTGAGCACCTGGCCCGGGTCACCTGCCTTCCTGAGGCCAAGATACAGGTGAGCAGTGACCCGCTCTCAGGGTGGGGGTACTCTCACACAGCCCCTTTCCTCTGGGTATCCTGACTCCAGGTTTTGCTTTCCCTGTACCTGGGGGAGGGTGGATGGAGCCAGAAGAGATTCCTTTTTCCCTTACCAGGTGTGGTTCCAGAACCGCCGGGCCAAGAGAATCAAGAATACGAAGGCAGGAGGCCTAAGCCCGAGGCCAGAGCCCCCCCAGAGAGCCCGTTCTCTTCCAGACACCCTCCAGCAGTCCCGGGAGCCCCGAAAACTAGGCCAGCTCCCACCCTCCAACAGCACACCTCAGTGTGCCTCACTGTGTAGACATGCCTCCTGCTCAGCTCCTGGCTTGGGTCCAGGGCAGGGCCGGGCAGGGGCTAAAGCTGTAGCCTCATGGGGACCAGCTGGGGCTTCAGCGACCCACCTTTCTTCAGAACGAGCTACTCCCCACACCTCGTTGGGCAGCCTGTCTGACCTCATCTATGCCTCAGCCATTGTCACCAACCAGGACCACTCCTAATCTAAGTCCTGAACTTGTGAGACCCCTCCTCTGGCTCTGCAGCCTACCCCCGCCCGTTAGGACTGAACACATCAGAAGTGGATCCCCTGTCCCTCCTTTTACACAAGGGAGTTCTCTTATTGGAAGGAAGTTTAGCTCAGGGATCCCTCCCCTCCATTGTCCTCCAGGCCAGCCTAGAGTCACCAGCTACCCAGCACCCTGCTCCTCCTGGGGCATATGCCCATCGCCGTGGCAGGAGGTACCTTTAGAGAGAGGAGGTCAGGGCCATGTTTTCCACCTCTCACGCCAGGCCTGGCCCCAATTCTTCTCATCCCAACTGACAACTCCTCCTCCCTCTAAAGAATGGGCAGCCATCCCTCCATTTTAGCCCATTAGCTAACTGCTAAGTGAGTATGGTGAGGAGAGAACTGAAACTCATCCCAGATGGTGGGGAACCCACCCTTTTGTAGCCCAGGCCCCCTCTCCTGACCTACCACCACCTAGACAAATTAATCAGAACCATGGATCTGAAGAGGAAGTGATATTAGAGTAATACAGTGGAAAGAAAAGCTCCGGGCTTATGTTGATTTAATTTTCACAAAGATCAGATTGGCTGCCCTCTGACCCGAGGCTGTGGAGACAACCTGACAGACTTAGCATGGGGCGGGGGGGTGTGTGCGTGGCAACACTGGGTTTTCATATCACTGTCATCTGTAATACCAACTAATCTCCAAATAAAACCCAAACTCTATACCTTAATCTGGATTGTTGTGTGCTGCAAATGAATGGGGACAAGAGCCATTTGCTTTTGAAATGTATCTCCATCACCTAATCCCTAAACAGGGTCAGGTTCCACACAGATACTGGGTGGGAGGTATTACCCAGGCTTCTACTGGGATTAGTTAGGGGGACAGTTAATTGAAGGGTTTAGGGCTCTGGCTGACAGACCCTGGGGAGATGGGAGCCTCTGCTGGCACCTTCTGTTCCTGCTCCTACTGATTCCAGGACACTCCAGCTGCCTTCACCTCTGGAGCTGCTTTGCTCCAGAAAAGCATAGAGGGTCTAAACTGGATTCAAATCCTGGCTCTGCTATGTAACCTCGCAAATCTCTGAAAGTCTATGAGCCTGCAAGCCGGGGGGGGGGGGGGGGGGGGTTGGATAACGTATCTTCTCTCCATTTTGGGCATGAGAAGCAATGATGTTAAGTAAAGGGCTACATGTGATGTGTGACATGCTATAAAAGCTCTCAATTCATGCAAATTGCCTCTCCCTCTCCACACAGCAGGCTATGAGAAACTGGGAAGGCCCCAAACTTCTTGTTCCTCTGGCTTCCTGCCAAGCACTCCCCTTTGGGAAGCCCTGGGCCCAGACTGCACTGGAGAAAAGTATGGGACGGTGAGATGGAGTAAGCGGCGGAGAGCAGAGCTCCCTCCACTGCAATGAGAGCCAGAGGACAGGCCACCTGATCACTATCTCCAACTCTGCCCTTGCGGATGAAAAACCACTTTGCACGGTGCAGATCTCCTTGGCAGGAACTAGGTCTTCTACCCCTTGATCTCCAGAAGCTAGCACAGTACTGGGCTCATAAAGGAGTTCTCAGTAAGTGTTCGATACTACAGAAGCCTGTTGGCTTCTGAGTAGGGGATTGGGATCAGGTAAGGACCCCATTCTAGTGAAAGGGGTGTGTGTGTGGAAGGACTCCAATCTCAGGATAAGACGCCCTAGGTCAGAAGCTGTTTGAGGGGGCCTGCTCTTTATCTAACATTTGGAAGTCTTCGAACCTTCCAATCCAGGTATCTGGGGGATGTGAAAGCTTAAGGCTATGTGGGCACAACAGGCTACCTGGCCCACAGAGTTCAGCACTGGTATAGCGACGAACCCCCACAAAAATTCAGTGCATCTTCTAAACTACACTGGGTTGCCAGAAACATTATAAAATGCCACCTGCGCTTCTTCTCACAGTTGACATTCCTTTTAATCAACAATAGAAATTCTAAGATTTCTCAACAAAGTGATCTATGGTGGAAGAGAAGGACCTGAACCCTCTCTCTCTCTCACGTATTGTCTGGAGAAGCTCAGACTGGCAGAAACTGGCAAACACTGTAGAGCAAATGTCTACTGAGCCAATGTTCTTTCCAAGAACAGAAGAGTACCCTGGGAGAAAACAAAAGACCAAAGGAGCTCATGGTGTGAATAAATGGAAAGGAGTACACCATTAGGAACAGACCCTGAACAATGATCAGAACTAAGGAATCTTTGGGCTTCTGTGTTGTCACAAGACTTGAGATAAGAATACAGTGGACACCATAAATATTTATTGAATAAATAACTATCGCTAATAGTTTTTAAGTACACGTATACAGACTTTATCACTATACCATTAATCTAAGTTCTTGCAAGTTTAACGTTACACAGGGCAACCTAACAGTCTTTGGCTCCCTTTACAGAAGAAGGACCACAGCTGGTCATCTGATCTCTCTCAGCCTTTGTCTTCGGGAAGAGGGGCCTAAAACCATTTCCTCTTCCAACCTCCAGGATGGTTGTGAAGACCAAAAGCAACCATGGAAAGCAGTTACTCACCTATGCACATTTACAAACTATTTTTAGCACCCCGCCCCCCACAAATATTTTAAGAACCTACATAAAAAATCCTCCATTAGGCTTATGTATAACAATATGTGTACATACTCATGTTACGCGTACATATTCACGTGTATGTCTCTTCGTGTTCCCATATACAGTCAAACCTGACAACAATCCATACCTACAAAGAACATCTCCCTTTATTAGCTGAGACAATCCACGGTAGGCATACTCTTCCCACCAACACACACAAGCACAAAGAGATTTTCAATTAAAATCACACATACTGTTTTGCCATCTGAATTGGTTTCCTTTTTGGAGGCAGAGCAAAGGGTGATGGGGAGGTGGGAAGTTTAAGGAAGGCTGATGAGTGGCGGAGATGGGCAGAAGCATACAGAAAATGTGAAAAAGGCAAGCGGAAGAAAGAAGATGAAGACAGAAATGAAGATTCCAGAAAGGTAGCTGCCTAGCTCCCAATTTCACCATCCCATACCATACCAACCCGCCTTTCTCTTATTCGATGTCCTGTGATCAGTTCCTCTTCTGGCACAAACTGGAGAAAGGAAATCCTTTGTTTTTTTGGAGCCTACTGATCTAAATTACAGGTCTGCATCAAGGATGTATGCAGCAAGGGTGACCATCAATTTATGCACTTGGGCAATTTCAAGGCAGTACCGTCTGCTTCTTGGAAGGCCTGTATTCTATTTACTCCTGATGGAAAAACCCAGCCTCAGCAGTGCCCAGATGGACTGGAGAAGGCAGATGGGCACTGGGTTCAGGAGAAGGTACTGAAAGACCAGTTCTTTTCAGTTGTTGTCTCAGTCTCTTTTACTGCCCCTCTGGAAATTGACAGAGGATGCCCTCCCCGCCCCCTGCAGGACCAGCAGGTGGCCTTGGCTTGGCCCTCTAACCGGAGCTGAGGACAAAGAGCCTGACAGGTTGACTGAGAGTCAGTGACTGGCAGCTGGGAGCCTGGAGTCTCCCAAAATCCACTCCACACTTTGATGAGGAACCATCAAAGCTCTCCCAATTCGCCTTCCATCGCCCGCACCATGACATACAGCTCGGCCAGACCCACCACAGAGGCCACGATCAATGCAGCCAGGACCCGCTGGGGAGAGAGAGAACCAGGCTTAGGGGATGCAGGTCAGCATTCAACTCTGCAGCCTCCAGCACCTCTAAGAAGAATGGGGGGAAGGGAAGAAAAGAGGATCTGGATTCTCTTCAGGTTATTATGTACCTCCATGGCTGCTAGACAGCTCAATGCTCCTCCTCTAAATGTTTAACACCTAACTTGTTCAAGGCATCTTCACATACCTTCCTCCCTCTTCCACCAATACCCCCACCTGGGGCACCCTGCCCTGCCCAGTGCCTACTTACTGAGGCCATTTCTGCGAAGATATATTGACTTCCAAGGTAAGTGCAGACGAAGGCAGCTGCTACCGTGACAATAAAGTTGAAGATGGTGATGACCAGAGCTTTCACTGACCTCACTTTGGGGAAGAACCCAGGGAAGAAACCTTTAGGTCAGCATCCTCCATGAGGCCCGCCCTCTTATCTCAGGACTGCCTCCCCATCAAGTGGGTTACCCTCTAACGGCAAGGCTGAATAGCTTAGGCTTAAACCCAGAGCACTGGGGTGGAAAGAAGTGCCATGACCAACCCCTCCCAGGGAGAGGCTTTAGCAATCTGATTGCCTAGCATCTCACCTTGCTTTCCGAGGTCACTAAGAGTCCCACCGTGCCTCGAATCCTGGGAAAAAGAAAATGCAAATGATTTCAGAATGGAAGCAGCTCAGAGGTGGCCCAGAGAACACCCATTGGTCAGTCTGGGCTCTGCTCTCTTTATTCCCCAACACATTAACTCTGCCTTCTCCATGGATTCTGTTGTCTGGGACCGAATGGATTCTTTTCTGGACCACAGATCAAGCATTTCAGAGGAAGGGCATAGGCTCCCAATACCCATCTACTCCTCTCCTGCTCCAGGGCAGGAGCATGCCACAGAATAATAGGGAGCCCTGTCAGAAGAAAGGCTCCAAGGCTTGTCTCCATCTCTACAACTTTTAACAATCAGTCACCATCTGAGCCCAGAGTCTCAGTTAGGGAGTTGGGAATTAGACTGGGTTTGTAGGCAGCACAGAGCTTCGATGGTCCCTGAAGAGTATAAAAACCAAGCTTCCATGTTGTTTCTTCCCTATGTACCTCTTCCCAGCGCAGGGCTCTGCTTTCAGGGGCTACTCAGTCCAGGTACTGAAGAGCAGGCCCTTACCTGACAGGTGACGTTGTGGGTGATCCGCTTATATTCCTCGTTGGCCAGCTGTATCTTAATCTTCTCCAAACGGGCAACTAGCTCTGGGTTCTGGGGCAGAAAAATCAAATGACAAGGATATTCCCAGCTTTCTAGAAAGCATGTCACAACCACTGGTCTCAGGGGGCAAAGCACTGCTAAGGGTGCCAAGAGATTCATGTACCAGTTCTGCCCCCACTGTTTTGGAAAATTTTTGTGTGGCGGGGGGAGGGAGCGGGGGTTCTGGGAATCTGTTTTCCAAGCAGTCAAAGCAGAACAATATCCAGATCCCCCACCCCGGCTCTCAAGGATTTAAAAGACAAATGTCTGAGCCCAAAGATTGATTCATAAATCTGAATGTATCACGAGTAAGTCCAATTCAGCCAATACCCACTGTCACAAATATATCCCTTACATACCCGGGGAGGCTTCACAACCTCTGGGAGATAGATTTCACTGCCTTCTAGGAGCTCATGAAGGTATAGTGGGGAACCTGGAAAGAAAAGATTTCCACAAACATAATGATAAATAGAACTGAGGTCGAAGGATTAAGATCAGAGAAGGGTCTAGTCCTTCTATTCTTTCTACCAAAACAAAGCATGGCCATTCGTATCTCAATTCATCTCCAAGATCGTTTTCAATTGAGAAGAATCAAGGACAATTCCACATAAGTATCTCCTAGTGCGCATACTGACTTTTGAATGTCAGCTCTCAATTATCTTGCCAATGTCACAACTAACACGTAAGCCACTTACACTTGCCTTTAGATTAGGTCATGCTGCGGCCACAACAGAACTGCCCAATATAGTTTTCGGTCACAGTAATGCTAAATACTCAGAGGACAGCGTACTAGATGACCTCTATAGTCTACCTTTTGTATGTCTGGGCAAGCCATGCTAATTATGGCAAAAGACCTTACAAGCCAGTGTGGTCTTAGTCCCTCCCTTTACAGTTAAGGGAACTGAGACCCAATGAAAGGAAATGACTTCTCCAAGGGGAGTTTGTGGCAGAGCTAGGACTAGGACTCAGATGCTACTCCAGTTCAGGTCTTTGAACAGAGCTTTCCATAATCCTATGTAAAAAAAACAAAAACAAAACAAAAAAAGAAACTATCAGATTTAACTTGTTTTTGAGATGGAAAGAAATCCAGATCCCCAAACAGGACAAGCTCACTATTCTAAGTAGACCTGGTCTTCCTCAAAGATCAGGCGGCCCTAAGTAGGCCTGGTAGTTCACGAGGAGACTTTCAAGAGAAAAAAAGTGCACAAGTAAATTTGGTCATCCGCGAGAAATCCCCATGGAAGTTGTTAAGCCAGTGGGCTGCCCTACGGTTTATGAGGTGACTCTTGGGTTGGCTAGATGACCGTTCGCGGGCGAAGGAGAGTGATGGATTTTTCCCCCCTCATAGCGATGACAGAGGTGGGAAAAGGCTCAGGAAGGACAAGACTCTGGAAAAACGGAGGCGAGTCCGGGTTGGAGACTGGGGCTCACCCCTCTCTCTCAAGTACTGATGCAGATCTCGGATCAAGCGGAAAGAAACCAGGCGCGCGGAGCCACTGGGAAAATCACCACTCTTGGGCTTCTTCCCTAGCGCGGTCTCAAGTTCTGCCCGCAGCTTCCGGGGCAGCTGTTCTGGCTCCAGCTCCCCGCCGGGGCCCAAGGCGCGCACCAGCCGCTCGCCGGCAACCAAGCGAGACGCCATGTCCAGCGGCTTATGGTCAGGTGACCCGGGGCCGGGACTTCCGCCCATCGCGCACCGGAAGGAGCATGGAGTTCGCGGAGCGGGACGAGGCGGGGCAGAGGGCCAAGGGGGCGGGGACGCGGCGCGGGGCAGTGTGGGGCGGGGGGGCAGAAAGCCTCCCGGCCGCGGGTTGGGCCCAGAGTCAGCAGCCGAACGGGCGCTCGGGCGGGACATGGCGGGGTGTGTGGCCCGACGGGCCCTGGCCGTGGGCAGCCGCTGGTGGTCCCGCTCGCTAACCGGGGCCCGGGGGCCGAGGCCGCTCTGTGCGGCGGGTGGAGCTGGCGCCTTCCCACCAGCGGCGACCACGACGACGCGGAGGCACCTCTCGTCCCGGTGAGGGACGGAGCGCGGGGGCCGTACGTGGAACCCGGGGAGCGTGTTCTCGGTCAGCGAGGAAGCAGGAGGCCGGGCCGGCAGAGGGTGATTGGAGTTCGACTTGGGAGAGGGTCCCGGCCGGGAGCCGACCTGCCCTGGCTGGGATGTGTGCCAGGAACAGAGAAGGGAGCGCGGCCCAGAGCCCTGAGTTGCGCAGGGCTGGCTCTGAAGGGGAGCTAGCAACCCTCCCGGAACGAATCCTACCTCCCCAAATGGAGATCCCGAGCGCTGTTGTTAATGGGCAGCCCTTTAATGAAGCCCTAGGGCTTTTGACTTGAACCCCCAGCCCCGGATTGGGACAAGGCCTCCCAAAGAAAGATGCTCGAAGTGGGAAGCAGGACTCTTGAGTGTGGGCCCTGCGTGGGTTCCAGGTTTCAGCCTGACCTTGGGGAAACTGGTTCTTTCTGTGTGACTTGGGGAGGGGGTTCGGAGGCCATGGGGGTGATGTGAACATTGTCTCTAGCTATGGGACAGGCAGATCACATTGGGGCTGGAGGATCAAGTGAGAGGAAGCATAAAGTTCACATCTCCAAAATACTAAGAATAGCAGACCTTTGAAGGACCCCTAGAAAGAGCAGCCCTGTCCAGAGAGGTCACAGAACACTGACCTTTTAGTGGCTGAGATTAGACCCTGGTATTGGGGAGAGATGATCACTATTTGCAGTTTAAGACCCCTGTGAAATTTGATGTAAATCCGAACAAAAACTAGATTTAGAGACTACTAAGTGCAGTGCAGGGAGCATGGCAGGACATCTGGAGATGATGCCCTCCAAGGGCAGGGTGAAGGCTGCAGTTTAGGGGGGTAGATAGAGATGGAATAATTACAGAACAAATATTTTTTGAGCACCTCATATACACTAGGCTCTGAGGGGAAACACAGGCTAATCAGACATAGGCATTGCTCCCAGGGAACCTACAGTCTCTAGTGGAGATAAGACACGGGCACAAATAACAGAAATGCAAGGTGGGAAGGTCGGTTAAAATGCTGTGGGAGGTCAGGAGGGTGGGTCAGGAAAGAAACAGAGGCAAGGGGTACAAATAATGGTGGGAGGGCATGATATGAGGAAGGCAGAGAGAGAAGAAAGGGTCTGGGTGCAGTCAGACCTAACACAGAAACTGAGGCAGGACCTAAAAGAGGGAAAGGCAGAATCTGGAGTGGTGGTTTGGCAGGACCCTTACCTGCTTCACCTGCCCCTCTGCCTGGCCCCTCTGTAAGTACCCTAGTAGCTTTTTCTGTTGCTGTAGGTACGATTACCTTCTCAGCTCTTCAGCTGCTTGTTCTTTTCTATCCTAATCAGAAACCGACCAGAGGGCAAAGTTTTGGAGACAGTTGGTGTGTTTGAGGTGCCAAAACAGAATGGAAAATATGAGACTGGGCAGGTGAGTGCCAAGCTGGGTCATCTTTCATTTTCGAGGTGCGCCCTGTTTCTGAAAGCATCAGCTTTGGTCATAGACCCAGATGTTAACAGTTTTCCGCCTTGGTGTTTAGTGCCAGATCGGAATCACAAATTCAAGATGGGGTTTCTGTTTTCCTGGATTTGAATCCATTTCACGTGTCACTGGGTTCCCTTTCCAAGTTAGCATGGACAGAGGTAATGTGGACCACAGCGAGGAAAGAGCCAGGTTGTTGAAGAGTCCTGTAATATAGTGGATGGTGGGAAGCCCGTGGAGGGAACTTTTAGGAAAGGAAACCTTTGATGCTCGTCATAGTTGAATTGATTGCAGTGTCATATAAGCTGTGGGTGTGAGGCTCTTGTTTTTGTATCAGCTTTGTGCCAGATTCACTGAGATAGATTGAGACCCCTTGTAAGTCAGGACTTTTTTTTTTTTTTTTTTTTTTTTTTTTTAAATTCAACTCCTCGTCCCCACCCTCCCACCCCCTTTTTTTGGTTTGCCTGCAGTGGACCGGGTGTGTATGGGAGTTGAATCAGAAAGCAATACCTTTGTGGAGTTGGCAGTCTAGAGACAAACTATGATGGGGTTGGTGGCCAAGCACTGTGCTAAGTGGAGGGGAGGTCAGGGAAGTCTTCCTAGAGATTTAAGCTACAGCCTGAAGGAGCAGCAGAAGTCAGCCAGGTGAAGAGGGGGCGGGGGATAAGAGTGTCCTGAAGCTGGTGGGGGGTGGGTCACAGAGTTTAAGAGAAAGACTGGCAAGACGTCTGGTGTTGCGGCTACCTGTGCTGCTTAGCGGTCTGGGTCCCACCTGCAAGGACTTGGGGACTGCACACTCACGGAGACCTCTCTTCCCTCCTAGCTCTTTCTTCATAGTGTTTTTGGCTACCGAGGTGTCGTCCTGTTTCCCTGGCAGGCCCGACTCTATGACCGGGATGTGGCTTCTGCGGCTCCCGAGAAGTAAGTACCCCTGTCATTGTGCCTCATGGTACCCTTAGGAGGAGGCCTGAGTCATGGCCGACATACGTAATTGGGGTCCCAGGGGTGAATCCAATATCCTCCTGGGCCATCAGAACAGTCCCAGAGTACTTCCTGGACACCATGGAGACAAAAGTGCTGAGTGCCAGGGACAGTCTTATGCCAGAGGGTCCCTTTAGGCCCTCCCAAGATGCTTTCCCAAGCTGTTCTCTGTTTGCATTATAAGTAGCCCAGAAGGCATTTGAGGGACTAATTTTCTTGATTTCTTGACATTCAGTTAGAATCTTTCAATCTCTTTTCCCTGGAATACATTAAAACAGAAAAGGCCCAGCTCCATTAAGTCATCAGAGACAGCCCCAGGGATGCGAGAAGAGCGGGGTACATGGGGCTCCAGGATTGGAAGGAGGCAGCAATTTGAATTTTTCAACATGGCCCCTTTCCAAGGAGTAGCCAGAGAGTAAGACAAATGGTGACTCTGCACAGTGGGTCCCCCGTGTTCCTTTGTTACCCCTGGCTGGGCCGGGGTGTTGCTGTGCCGGTACCTGGCTTATGCCAAAGCCCCTTCCGGTCAGGCACTAGTCTGTTGAGGTGAGGAGGTAGGGAGCTAGGGCAGGCACTGCTTCTCTTTCTCTTGGGGTGATCTTAGGCTTCTTCCCCTACCCTACCCTACAGAGCAGAGAATCCTGCTGGCCATGGCTCTAAGGAGGTGAAAGGCAAAACTCACACTTACTATCAGGTGCTGATTGATGCCCGAGACTGTCCACATATAGTAAGTAAGCAGGATGGCTGGGCTGGGGGTTTCTCTTCATGGGAAAGGCCTGAGCCTGATGGGGACAGAGGGAGGGAGAAGGGTCAAATAGAGCCCAGATCAGCACTGGGCCCTGAGTTCTCAGGACTGGATAGCGACTAAGAAAATCTCTGACTCGCTTCTTGCCCTAGTCTCAGAGATCTCAGACAGAAGCTGTGACTTTCTTGGCTAACCATGATGACAGCCGGGCCCTTTATGCCATCCCAGGTGAGTAGTGAGCATCTGAATGTGCCCGTCGATGAGAGGTCTGGTGTCTCTCAGCGAGGAGATGCCGATGCCTTTCTGACGTCCTTTAATCTGCTGGGAGGGATTATGGTGACTGAGAGTGCTGGTGCCAGGCTGGTCCC
Source organism: Panthera pardus (assembly GCF_024362965.1). Lineage (NCBI taxonomy): Eukaryota > Metazoa > Chordata > Mammalia > Carnivora > Felidae > Panthera > Panthera pardus. The sequence continues at coordinate 58,481,085 of NW_026526876.1, forward strand.
ACCTTGAGACAAGGCCAGGAATTGTGTTTCTTCCCAGCCTTGTTCCTCCCCTTTCCTCTGTGAGTTTCACTGTCTCTTTTCTGTCTCTGTGCCAGGCTTGGATTATGTCAGCCATGAAGACATCCTCCCCTACACCTCCACTGATCAGGTTCCCATCCAGCATGAGCTGTTTGAAAGATTTCTTCTGTATGACCAGACAAAAGGTGATCTCTCTCAAGAAAGGAAGCTGGAATGGAAGGGCCCTTTCTTCAAAGACAGTAGCATAGAAGTAACTTCAAAGCTGTATACCCACAACCTTATTCAGCCTCCCATTAGCATACCAAGTCAGGTGGATGACTGTTGTCTCTGCCTAACAGATATGGAAACTGAGGCTCAGGTGATGAGAAGGAAATCAAGGTTGCTAGTTAGAGGCAAGGTCATGGTTACAGCAGGGTCTGAAAACTTGGGCTCCTGACTCCCAGCCCATTTCTCTTCCCACCACGTCACAGACCTCCGGGCTTATTCCTGGCGACTCTGGGCCTTTTTCCAGCCCGTGCTTTTGTTTTATGTTTGGGTGCCTTGTTTGCCTGGGCCAGCATTGGGAAGAGTTTTCTAGGAGGGGCAGTTGGAGAATGAGTGCAACACCCGGGACTCTGGCCTGGACCAACCAGTTATATCTTGCCCCAGCACCCCCTTTTGTGGCTCGGGAGACGCTACGGGCCTGGCAGGAGAAGAATCACCCCTGGCTGGAACTCTCTGATGTCCACCGGGAAACAACTGAGAACATTCGTGTCACAGTCATCCCCTTCTACATGGGCATGAGGGTATGTATGGGCCTGGCCTGGGCCCCATCCCTCAGGGATAGGCCCCGGTTGCCTGTGGTGCCCCCGTGTGACTGACGGAGAGTGGGTTCTGCTTCCAAGTGCTGCACACATTAGATCAACACTAAGACCTAGAGCAGGGAGACACTCAGGTTCTGGGAAGGAGTCCTCCAGGCTGACTTTCCTTCTCTTCTGGTTCAAAGGGCATCCCGTGTATGTGTGTATGCAGAATACATATGTGCGTGTTTAAATCAGCAGAGGCTGATCTTCACACATTGTATGTAGTAGATATTTATTGGGTTATTTCTTGCCTGGTTGTGAGCCTCAAAAAGAAATGAAACACTGGCCCTGCCTTCCAGGAGGAGCTCCTGGTAGTGGGAGAGGCCAGCATAGAGCATATTGGGTATCGTAACGCTGTTGGGCTACGGAAGGGCAGAGGCGGGCAGTGGCCTGGGCCAGCAGTGGCTGTAGGGGCTGGGGCAGCAGCTGGAAGACCGGAGAGAAGGGAAGGGCCTTGTGGCTGATTTCCGTTGGCATCCAGCTCCGCTGGTGATCTTGATAGAATGAGGAGGAGGGAGGCCAGAGATCGGTCCAGGGGAGGCGGCTTCCGTTTGGGCTTGTTGGCCGTACGTAGTTCAGCGATCACCCCACAGACACTCGCAGCATTGTTCTGCCTCCGTAACCTTCCGGGAACACGTCTACTCAGTTGGAGAGATGTTGATCGGAATGGACTTGGTCCTGCCCTCTGGGACTTAACTTTTTTTTTCCCCCCCAGGAAGCCCAGAATTCCCATGTCTACTGGGTGAGTGTTTCCCTGTGGGAGGAGAGAAGCTCAGGAGTTGTGCCCGGTGTGGGGGGCAGGTGGAGGTGGGGAGTTTGCCTCCGGGGGATATGGCTGTGTGCTGCAGGTGTCACTTTTTGTTGCCTTTTGCTCTCCTGGAATTCTGGGGGGACTGGCCCAAGGTCTGTTCTTTCTCAGATGTGAACTCTCTCCTCTGCCCCCACAGTGGCGCTACTGTATCCGCTTAGAGAACCTCGACAGCGACGTGGTGCAGCTTCGGGAGCGACACTGGAGGATATTCAGTTTGTCCGGCACCCTGGAGACAGTGCGAGGCCGAGGGGTGGTAGGCAGGGTGAGCATCCTCAGGCCAGTAATGCCCGGTTCATGGTCCTGCCTGGCAGGCCTGGGGGCTGAGTGCACGCTGTCGTGTTCTGTGGCTAGGGACCAGAGGCTTTGTGTGTGAGCGCATTGGACTGCTTTGGGTGAAACCTTACAACGACCCTGTGAGATAGGTCTCTTACAGCCTGTCCCACAGATGAAGGGAAAGCGAAGCTAACTAAATAGCCCACAGTCCTGTGGCTAGTAGTAGCGGGACCTGGATTTGAATCCAAGTGAGTCTGACGTCAAAGTTTGTGTAGGGTTCTTGTTGCCAGCACAGAGCCTTACCAAAAATATGAATTTGAGCGCCCTTAGCTGGGGCTCCCCCCCCCCCACCCCGTCCCCAACCACTACTCCTGGTTGTCCTTCCTCTGCCTCCTTACATGCCTGCATCCCCTTTTGGCCCATGAGATCTGATTTTGCAAATCGTGCATTACCCCACCCTGTCTCCTGAGAAATAAGGCACAAGAAATGGCCAGGGGCCACATGTAACATGCATTTATCCAAGTCAGTAGGGACTTGGGAGGCAGGGTGGGATACTGAGTAAGGACAGGGCTTTGGAGTTAGATGGTCTGAATGCCAGCTGTGTGTGGTTTACTCCTCACGTAACTTTGGGCCAGTTATTTAACCGGAAATCTCAGTTTTTTCCTGCTAAAATGGGGATCACACCTATTACCTCCTAATTATTAGCAGATTTAAGTCAGCAGAGGTTGGCAGAGCACATGGTGCCTGGCTCTTGGGCACTCAGTGAATGGGCGCTGGAAGGGGTATTTACAGAGTAGGTCCTGTGCCTGTGATCTTTGCCCAGGGCCCACAGACGTTCGGTGTGAGGTTCTCTTTCCCAGAATCCGAATTAAAGGCCGGGGTCAGTGGCCGTGCTGTGGGAGGAGGTACTGGCAGGCAGTCATTGTGGGAAGCATGAGGGGGCATCCAGTCCTGATGAACAGGCAGTCAGCACGTGGCTCCCGGGGTACAGGAGCTTGTCTGGCCTTACCTATCTTGTCCACACCCTTACAGGAGCCAGTGCTATCCAAGGAGCAGCCTGCGTTCCAGTACAGCAGCCACGTCTCCCTGCAAGCTTCCAGCGGGCACATGTGGTAAGTATGTGCCGGGACGGGGCACCGAGACTCCACAGACACACCTGCAGGTCAGAAAAGTGAGAGCTCAGTTTGCGGTGAATTCTGGGCCAGGTTACATCTTGCGGTGGAGTCTTCTGTGCTGTTCATTGTTGTGTGGGACTTCTTTGATTTTTTTTTAGAGAGAGAGGCACGACCCGACCTGGGAGAGAGAGGGAGGGGGGGAGGGAGGGAGAGAGAGAGAGAGAGAAAGAGAGAGAGAGAGAAAGAGAGAGAGAGAGAGAGAGAGAGAGAGAGAGAGAGACTCTTAAGCAGACTCCATGCTCAGCACAGAGCCCAACTCGGGGCTCAATCCCACGACCCTGGGATCATGACCTGAGCCGAAATCAAGAGTTGGACACTCAACCAATTGAGCCACCCAGGTGCCCTCCATGTCTGATTTTTTATAACTACCTGTGTTCTAGTTTCCCTGTGATTTTGTGAACTGAGGACTTGGGCCGAAGAGGTCTGGTGCTCATTAGTTGGTTCTTTCCCTGGGTGGTTCACTCCTTAACCTGGAAGTATAGTTGGGTAGCTCACGCAGTGTGCATCTGAGGGCCAGAATCAGGGCAGCTGTATCTTTTCTCATGTAGAGCCAGGAAGGGCCCTTGGGTTTCTGGACCAGTGTGATCCTGACATGGACCAGGCAGAAGAGAGCCCAGGCCTCCCTCATCCTGCTGTGTTCAGTTCTGGAGCTGAGGGCATAGGGCTCTCCAGATCCTTAGTGGGGGGCCTCAGCCTTCACTCCCTCTAACCCAGGTGCTCTCTGACCACAGGGGCACGTTCCGCTTCGAGAGGCCTGATGGCTCCCACTTTGATGTCCGGATCCCTCCCTTCTCTCTGGAAAGCAATAAAGATGAGAAGACACCACCCTCAGGCCTTCACTGGTAGGCCAGCTGAGGCCCGTGTGCCTAGGCTTGGCCCCTGAAGAACAGCTCTGGTCCCACAATTGCTGCAGAACTCTCTTTACCATGGGCCACAGTGGGTCTGTCTGTCGTTTGCACCATTTGATCGTGGGCTTTTTTGGTGGGTGGGTATAATTTTCTCCGGAAGACCCTTGTAGGACTCCTCTGAGGCTGGCTTCCCCTGGCTACACTGTGTTCCAGTAAACCTTTCCACCAGGAATTCTGTGTTCAGCTGCCACAGGCCTGGGGTTTCCTGGCCTGTCACACGAGTTGTTTGAGACATGAGGTTTGGTCAATAAACCAGTGCACACTTGGCCACCCTCGCCATTTCTGCCCCCAGGGGTCTCAGGCTCCCTTTTTGATGCCCTGGGGGCCTTTGGTTGCTTTCCTTGCTGCCCTTCCAGGAAGCTGCCCCATCTACTAGAGTATGTATGGGTTTCCCTCCCGAAGCTGGGGGTTGGCTGGATGTTTCCCAGGGTCGCGGTGCCCCAGCCAGCAGGGTGGGGGCTAGACTGGACTCCCTTCTTTATCCTGCCAAGTGCAGAGCAGGAGGCCAACATCGGGCTCAAGCTCTCAGCACTGGCCAGCCATGGACATCGCTGGCTTCCCTGAGCCTGGGAAGGAGGGCAGCAAGCCACATGAGTTCCCGGGAATAACAGGCTTGCCAGATGAGCACGCGTCTCTCAGGCCTCCAGCCCACCCATGCAGAAACTCAGCGAGGAGCTTTAGGTACGTATGGACGGTGACTGAGCCAAGCTACTTTCTGAGCTGCTTGCTCACACATCTCCAAGAGCCAGAGAAGAAATGTGCTGCATTTTCCCCTGAATCTTAGGATTCCTGCTTCCCTCCTACCGTAGTGATTGTCGAAGAGGTTGTTTATTCTTGAATTAATATTAAATCTCAGTTCCAGCCCTTATTAGTGTTGTGCTTAATCCTCCACCAGGGGGAGCCAGGGTTGCAGGGCCATGGAGTACAACAGGATTGTGACGCAGGGAAAACACAAGAACAGAAACACGAGAACCAGGGCCATAGCACTGCGCTGACCCAGCTATAACCACCGTGAGCACAGTTGCGGGCCACTGCAGCGTAACACGATTTTATTAGAAATTAGTGTTTGTTTCCATCACCTAGGCTGAGCAACAAAGAATTGCAGTTATGTGACAAAGAAGTGCTGGGCCATTCTTTAGGCAGAGGTCAGTCAGGTAAGAAATCGAATAACACCCGGTACTGGTTACATGGGGTCACCAGCAAGTTTCCAGTTTTCTCAGAAACCGACAAGGTTTGACCTTCATTTATGCTTTCTGTTTACTTTCCCTGGGCTACTCAGAGTTGAAAAGTACACAAAACCAAGAGCTGCTTTCTGATTGGGCCTGAGGAACTCAAAAGAAAATTCTCCAAGCCCTTATGCCACAAAGTCTGGCTAAAGAAGCTAAAGTTACTTCAGTGATTCCAATGTTAGTATTTTTCTTAAGACCAAGGAGATAGTTTCCATCAGTCCAGGACTACTGTGCTTTCTCAGGAAGAGACAGGTCACCACTCAGACAGCTGAGGATGTAAATGTCAAAGCAGTAAAGAGAGGCTGCAGGACTGGGGAGGTCAAAGGACAGGCATTAAAATACCTCAGTGGGGAGCTGGGCCTTGAGCATTAGAAGGCTTCAGGAGGGCAGCGGAGGAAATAGGCCAGTGGCCTCCGGCAGGAGCATTCCAGTCTCTGTGGGAAAGCCACAAAGCCAAAGCCGGAATCTGGCCAAAGAAATGGATTTGTCTTCATCTTGTTACTCCAGTGAAGGCTGAAAGAAGTGTTTGAGCCGATGACCAGGGTGCCTTGCCTGAAAGTCTGTATTTTCAAGGCTGTGACAAGTGTAAATGCCTGGTTAGTCACAGTTCTCGGGCCCCATCATGTCATTTCAGGTCCTTGTGGGTGTCTGCTAAGCTTGGCCTGGCATTTGCCCATCGGGTCAGCCACAAGCAGGCCACTTAGCTATCGTGACAGCAGTCTGGAGAGATGAACCTGATAACCTGTGTTCCTTCCCAGGTGGCTACTACCCAGTGGCTACGCTGTTTTGTTAGGCTGGCTGATCCCTCCCTGATAGCATTCTTTTGGAAAAGAATTTGGATAAGCAGCCTCCCAAGGGCCAAGCCAAATAGAAGGCAGTGACCGAAAGCCCTGAGGAGGAACTTGCACCCTTGCCCAAAAGCTGGTGCTTGGCAGCTCTGTGGCCATGTGACCCAACAAGAAAGAAATGAAGAAACCTTTCAAGGGACTCAGGCTGCTCACATCACCCTGCATCCAGGTGCAGCACTAGGCAGAACCACTGCCCTCGGCCGGGACACAAAACCAGGAGAACGGGGTGGGAGGCAGTGGATATATGGCCAAGCACACGCCACCTCTGCACAGGGCTGCTTGGGACGCAGAGCTCATGCTCACTGTCCTCGGATGGGCATCCAAGCGCAGTGCCCACAGGCTCCACGGCCTTCCCACTGTGGCTCATGCTCCTGGCCCCTGTGGTGGCTCTTTGGCTTTCTGGTGAGTAAAGCAAAGCATGCCTTGAGGGCAAGAGAATCAAAAAGAGCAATCATGTTAGACCCTAAGAGTCAGTTATGTGACTTTAAGATGTAGGGGTAAAATGTCCTTTCTCATGGGCCTTTTTGGCACCACGGTTCCCAATTTAAACATCCTTCCTTCCTGCGGGCTCTCTGGGCCACCTGCTTGGGCAGCCCAGCAAAGCCAAAGCTAGTAAATTTTTTTTGGTGGTGGTGGTTTTTGTTTTGTTTTTATTGCTTCTCTAGCCCCTCTCTGATTCTGCAGGAAAGAGGGGGTTACGGTCAGAAAAAGATGATGTGGGTCAGGGCAGAATACAAATCTCCTGAATAAAAGTACAAAGTGCTTTAAAGAAACTGATCCCAAAGGCATCAGGAAAGGCCAAGGGCTCTGCCCTGCCCAGGGTCCTGGCGCCCTCAAGGGGTAGCACAAATACCCAGTGCCCTCATTGTTACAGACTTAAAACTATTCGTTTCCTAGATAATTTTTTAAAAAACAAAATTGTGAAGCCTGTGCTTAAACACCATAAGGAAGAAGGAGCCCCACCTTCTGTGAGAAACTGGGCCTCCACAGCACCAGAACGAACCCATTCCCCACGGACCTCAACAAAGGCCTAAAGGTAGCCCCTCAGTGGAGCAAAGGGGTACTCCACAAAGGGCCAAGGGGAATGTTTTTGTGGGAGGTGGGCTGGTCAGTCCATTGGCCCCGGGGGCAGCAGCAGCTCCCTGTCAGGAAGGGCGAGCAAAGGGTCCAGGACTTGGTCATCTTGAAGTGTTCAGGGAGCAGGGCAAAGGAAGGTGGTCCCTCTCCTGCTCAGGCCCTCTGACTTCCTATCATGCCTCTGGGTGCTGGGACAGAAACCCAGCCAGCAGCAGCGTGGGGTGGCCAGTGGGGCAGGGTTCCACAGGAGGGGGGACAGGGTGTCCTGTGCCCTGACTCCCTGAGGGTCTCGTCAGTCGCGATGGGTAGACTGGTGGCCGAGCTGCCGGTCATCGTAGGTGCTGTAGCGCTTGACGTGGATACGGCGGACACGGTCCCGCAGTTCAAAGGCCTCCTCATCTTCACTGGGGGAAGCCTGGCTGCGGCTACGGCTGGTGGCCTCCAATAAGGAGTTGTCGGGGACTCGGGGGGTCTCGTACAGTAGGACGTTGAGAGTCTCCTCATAGATTCGGGCCTCTGGGAACTCCACCTGGGATTAGGGGGCGAGAGAACCCCATGAGGTTTCCTCCATGAGAGGGAGCCGCACGTCCGGGCCCTTGGGTCTGTGCTGGCTCTACAAGGCCGCCTGACCTCTCTCAACAAGACAGACGGCCTTCCGGCTCGTGAGGGAGGGAGGCCTCTCTGAAGATGTGAGGAGGTGCGCTCTGTGGACATCAGGGTGCCAGAGCGTAGCGCGCTGCCCGGGCCCCACCCAGTCCGAGGCCAACAGACTAGTAAGTGTAGAGGGTCGGGCCTGAGCTTTGTGGTCAGACCTCGGCTTAAATATGGCCCCCCCATTTACTAGCTGCCGGGCCTCGGTTTCCACATGTGTAAAAAAATCAGGGTTCGTATCTACTTCAGAGTTGTGAACATTACATGAAAGACCGGGGGGCGGGTGCCCGGATGGCTCGGTCGGTTGAGCATCCGACGCGGTTTTGGCTCAGGTCATGAGCCTAGGGTCAAGGAATCGAGCCCCACACCGGGCTCCGCACTCATGGAACCTGCTTGAGATTCTGTCTCTCTCCCTCTGCCCCCCTTCCCAACTTGTGCGCGCGCTCTCTCTCTCTCTCTCTCTCTCTCTCAAAAAAAAAAAAAAAGGGATGGCGTTCAAGGCAGCTGAATTCTAGCCTAACTTGAGCTTCCAGCCCTGCCTGTCTCACAGGTGTGGTGCGAGAGCTCAGAAAGTTCACGGAAGAGAAAGCACTTAGGAAGGTGACGGGTGTTGCTGCCACTTCCACAGTGTAACCAGCCCCCACAGAGACCTGTCCCTGAATCTTGACTCCACTGAAACGTGCACATGGGAGTCCCACCCCCAAAATGACAGGAGGAAGCAGGGCCACCTCCTATAAGCTGTCCCCCACCCCCAACCCTCAGACCGCCCAACTGGGGGCACTGCAGTGGCCGTGCAGGTGCTACACGAGCTCGGGGCTTTGAGCCCTCACCCATGTGACCGTCCCCCACATGAGCTGCCCTCCGGGCTCAGCGAAGCCCTGCCGCCCCCCCATACAAACATTCTCGGGGCAGCTACTCCCTGGGGAGGACAGCACCCGCTTGCGGCCCGGGAGAACGGGGTTCGCGGGGTCCGTGTTAACGGTCACCTGTCAAATCCCTCCCGTACCCAGCACCATGTGGTCACTGCAGAGGCTGAGCTGAGTGACCAGGAACCCACAAGGAGCAGGGGCCGGAGGAGAGATCAGAGCAGCTGCTTCCGCCAGCCTGCACCGCTCCTCCTGGGAGCCGTCTCGTGTTCGTTCTGCTTCTGCTAAATTCACACTGTCGTCCCCATGTTTGCGGATGAGGAAGCTGAGGCTCACGTGGTTTAAACGACTCAGACGATGTCAGAAAACTAGTAAATGGCGGAACCAGAATTCAAACCTGAACTGGGCCAACTCCAAAGACCCGGTCCTTCCCCCTGCACCACGCTGTCCCTTGCTGGTCGGCGGCCCCTGCCTCTCAGCTGACCCAGGAAAGCGCTCCCCAGCCGCTCCCCGAACTCCTGGAACTGCCCAGCACCATCACGTGGGTTTGGGGGAGACAGAGCAAACCGCACTCCTTTTTTGCTCCCTGTGGTGAAAGGCACAGCTGGGGCTGCGCTGCTGTGTCCCGTCCCCCCCACGCAGAAGGAAGCCCGCCACACCTTGGTCTGTTTCTTCTCCGTGGCGTACACGATGGAGGTGCAGCACACCTCTGCCAGCTTGCGACCCTGGCCATAGAAGGACCAGCAGCAGATCTCATCGCCGATGACGTCCTTGAGGAAGAGCACGCGGCCGTTGAAGCGCAGGGAAAGCTTGTCAAACAGCTCGATGTTTTTCAGTAGGTGGTCGTCGGAGTTGCTGAAAAAAACCCATGAAGGCCGGTGGGCCCAGGAATGAGGTTCTGGCACAAGAGAGGGGGCTAGCTGGGCGTCTCCTCTCTGTCCCTCCCCATCATGCACAACTGAGAAAAAGCCAAGATGCCAGAGGGAACAGGAAGAGAAAGGGTCACGGGGCACCCTCTGGGTTTGGGGGCCTGTGAGGAAAAAGAGGGGAGTTGGTCTTAAGTTAAAAGCAGAGAGAGGGGCCCCTGGGTGGCTCAGTTGGTCAAGCGTCTGACTTTGGCTCAGGTCCTGATCTCATGGTGCGTGAGTTTGAGCCCTGCATCGGGCTCTGCACTAACAATGCAAAGCCTGCCTGGGACTCTCTCTTGCTCTCTGCCCCTCCCCAACTTCCATGTACTCACACGTGTGCGCTCTTAAGTAAAAATAAACTTAAAAAAAATTCCACACATAAAAAACAAGTTAAAGCAGAAAGAACTGAAGGAGAGAGGTCTCCTCTCATTAGGCCCATAAGGAAGGAGTCTCGCTGCCATCGAGGCAGGAGGATCCCCTCCCTCGCTGTAGGGGTGATCCTGGCAACAGGCCCGTCCACAGGACTTACTGAGCCTGCGGCCTTCTGGGTCTAGCTAACTGTGGCCCAGCAGTGAAGCACAATGGCTGGCTTACGTCCTCGTCCACCTCATAAGATAATGCTGGGAAGACACCTGGCAAGCTGCCTGACGTGGCACGTTGGGGTAGGGGGCTGTTCCATGTTCATTCTCATCTATATCCTCAGCCAGGGCCCCACGCCAGGTTCCAGACGCCTCTGCTCTGATTTCCCTTCTACTCTCCGTTCTTCCCTCCTGAGACCTGGGCCCTTCCCAACCCTGCCGGGAGTGCAGGCGGCTTCTCTTGGGTCTGCCGCCCCGTTGCTGGCTGGCCAGTCGTTCTAGCTACTTCTGCGGGCCTTCCCCCAGCCCCGGCGCCCACCCCCTCGGCCCCCAGATGCCCACCCTACCTGGTGTAGGAATACTTGTTGTTGCTTCTATTGTACAGCAGCTTCACCACGGGCTGGGAGGGAGGAGAGCGTGAGGGCCAGGCCAGGGTCCCATCCGCCCCTGCCCGCAGCCCTCAGAGGTGCCAGTACCTTGGTGGAGGATTCGATGAGCCTCTCTTCCTCTTTCAGGGATGTGATGATGGGGATGTTGCACACGGGCTGGTAGGAGTCCTTCTTGTCCTGGGTGACACACACAGCCGAGAATCTTTTTTGAGCTCTCTTGCTTGCCAGGCTAAGCCAGGCTTTCCCCAGGAGCCGTCAGAGCCCCTATGCCAAGGCCACCCTCTGCTTGTTGTGGAGGCATCTGGCAACAGAAACTGCCAGCCCGCAGGCAGAACCCCGTTTCCAGAAAACCTAAAATCCAGATATCAAGGCATAGAAACCGGAAGCTGGGCTTAGTCATACCGCCTGAGTCGTCACCTTACAAATGGATTGGCTGCCAGCGTCCTTGGCCTGGGCAACACCCACCTGGTGTATCTAACTTGGTTTGGACTCACGGCACTTGTCACACAGCCTTCCGGGAACTGGACCTTAGTGTCCCCAAAGCACAGGACCAACTCCCTACCTCCTCAACCTAACGCGACCGTATCTCCGTACCTGCAGAGCAGTCTGGCACATGTTCACCAGCCCCTGAATGAGGTAATATTTTGCTTCAGCCATCAATTCCTTGATTTCCTGCCGGTTTTGCGGGAGGATGATGGTGTCATCTCGGAGGTAATTCAAAATGGTGCCGAAGTGCTTTCCGCATCGGTCTATGAGGATCCAGCCTGGGGATGCAGACAGGCCCCAGACGGTGACTCTCTGCCTCCAGGCCGCAAGGAGCAGGAGAAGGCCACCTGACAAGCCTGGTGGCGGGTGGTAAGCAGCATGCAAGCCCAGAGCCCCCACCATAGGGTAACAGAAGCAGAACACAACCTCTAGCTCTTAGGCCTGTGGCTGTTCTTCGACCAAGAACTGGCACGTGCTGTGGGGACGGAGGCCCTCCGGGCCCTGAGAGAGCCCACAGACGCCGAAGCTCAGGACGGCTCAGGCCCACCTCCCGGGAGCACGGAAACCCCCGGGCCCTGCTTGTCTTCCGTGTACTGCCCAGTCACTACAGCAATGGTTCCTGTGAGAATCTAGTCCTCTGTGAATAGTTAAGAAGTATGGATCTCCTCCCTGGAAAGCGGGTAAGCACACACCGTTCCACGTCCGATTTCCAAGAATCCCGAAGCTCTTCCGAGGACTCCAGGTGAAGGAGTCCTGTACTAGGTAACAGGAAAAGTCAATCTAGAGTCTAGTTCTGCCAGGTGTAAGCGCTGCCCCAAAGGCACTTCCTCAGGGACACTTCCTTCCCTCCTCAAGCCAGCCCAACAAGCCCCGACGCCTCACCTTCTTTGTCGGTCAGCACCTCCATGCGCCCGCTGAACATGGCCTTGAGCATGGTGTCGTGCCGGGTTAGCGCCCGCACGGTGGTGTAGTACAGGGAGCCACCCACATTGAGCTGCACGTATTTGTTGCCCAGGCCGCCTCCCTTGAAGCCGCCTAGCTTGGGCTTGGCGCCTGACGCTGGGCACAGACAGGTATCCCCTGACATCTCCCGCTGCAGGTAGATCACCACACGGCAGGAGGTCGGCTTGGAAGGCTCCGCCGTGGTGGAAGGATCACGAGTGAGCGGCCAGTAGAGGCCAGAGCCTCATACTCTCAGCACTGTGAACAGGAGATGGGAGAGGAGACAGGAGTCAGCGGAGGACAGCCCTCAGCCGAGAGGGGCCAGGAGATCCCAGGAGACCGTGCAGTCATTCTCTCCTTGACCGCTGCCTAGACCTCGCAGAGGCTCAGGCCCTAGGGCAATAGCAAAAGAAGACACTCCTGCTCTTGTTTCCGGTACCAGGAACCAGAGCAGTCTCCCAGAGCCCACTCACCATCTCACCAGCCTCCCTGAGACTCGGCTCAGCTCTAGGCAGCAAGGAGGTCTAGCAAACCCCTGGAGTTAGTCGGAGATGCTGGAGGCACAGACTGGGCAGCAGAAGTCTGCACCCTGGGGATCCACAGTCCTATTCCAATTATTTTCTTCCCAAGGTTCCCAGGACCCAAGACTTCCCGCCAAACCTACTGGGAATCCTGCCAGCGCAGGAGATTCCCAGGAGCCAGAGGAACAGGATGCGCTTCCTTTCGAAAGATTCCAGGCTCAGAAGCAGCTGCACCAGTGCTCACAGTGAGCGCCGCCCGGAGTCTGGCCTCAGAAAGGAAAGTAAAAGCAGCTTCAGGAGAGCCCGGAATGAGCCAGGCGGGAGGGCACCGTCCAATGTTCCTGGCAGAGGTTACTCTGGCCCCAGGGGGATTTCCTGACCTTCCCCTTTCTTGGCCCCAGCCCTGTCCCAAGTTCCTGAAATTGTCACCACTTTTCAGGAGAGAACAACGACAGGATGGCTATTTTTACTTCTTTTTCCTGAGAGGAGGCCCAGCAGCCCCATCTCTTCCTTTCGTTCTACCCACAAGACTGGGGAGAAAGGGCTCCAAAGGATCAGATGATAAATCTAAAAGCAATTAAGTGATTTGGAAACTGAAACGCTGATAGGCATTCATAGGAGGGAGGAGTGAGGAAGCAAAGGAGGGCACAGCCAGGTCACTCCTCGTGATCTAGATTCTATATGCTTCGGTTTCCTAAGGAATCACTAAAATGCATTCACTGGAAAAAAAAAAGCAAACATCCACTGCATGTTTACTATGGTCTAGGTACTAATCTAGGCACTTAATATATACATTACTTCATTTAATTCATTCAGCAATAAAACAATACTGAGTGCCTACTAGGTTAAGCAGTAGGAACAGAGAGATGAAAAGATAGTGACCTTGCCTCGAAGGAGTATAAAGAAGCATCACAGTGTTAACCAGAAGAAAAATAATAAGAGTTAGCATTTATTGTGCCCCTGGTATGTGCCAGGCACTGAGGATACGGAAGACAATAAGTCATGGCCTCACGGAGCTTACATTCTAGGGGGAGGATCCAGACAATTAGCTAGAAAATGAATACATAAGCGAGCAGTTCCAGAAGGTAAGAAATGCAGTAAATAAACTAGTGACAAGAGGGTGACTAGGGATTAGTACTAATTAGTACAGGGAAAGCCTCTTTGGGAAGGCGACATTCCAGCTGAAGTCTGAAAGCGCATTCCAGACAGATGGGAGAGTAAGTGCAAAGTTTCTCAGTTAGACACAAGTTTTAGGAGCAGAAATAAGGCCAAGATGTCTAGTGCACATCTTGGCTTGATGTAAAGTCAGGTAACGCAGGGGCCAGATCATATTAAAGAGTCTGCATTTTAGGCAGGGGCGCCTGGGTGGCTCAGTGGGTAGTGTCCGACTTCGGCTCAGGTCGTGATCTCACTGCTTTTGCATTCGAGTCCTGCATCGGGCTCTGTGCTGACAGCTTGGGGGCCTGGAGCCTGCTTTGGATTCTGTGTCTCCCTCTCTCTCTGCCCCTCCCCTGCTCACACTCTGTCTGTCTCTCTCTCTCAAAAATAAACAGGAGTGCTTGGGTGGCTCAGTCGGTTGGGCTTCCGACTTGGGCTCAGGTCATGATCTCACAGTTCGTGAGTTGGAGTGCCACACTGGGCTCTGTGCGGACGGCTCGGGGCCTGGGGCCTGCTTTGGATTCTGTGTCCTCTCTCTCTCTCTCTGCCCCTCTCCCACTTGCGCTGTCTCTCTCTCTCTCTCTCTCTCTCTCAAAAATGAACATTTAAAAAATTAAAAAAATAACAAAAGTAAATAAACATTAAAAAATTTAAAGAGTCTGCATTAAAAAAAATTTTTTTTAATGTTTTTATTTATTTTTGAGACAGAGACAGACAGAGCATGAGCAGGGGAGGGCCAGAGAGAGGGGGAGACACAGAATCTGAAGCAGGCTCTGGGCTCTGACTTGTCAGCACAGAGCCCGATGTGGGGCTCGAACCTATGAACTGCAAGATCATGACTTGAGCCAAAGTTGCATGCTTAACCGACTGAGCCACCCAGGCGCCCCGAAAGAGTCTGCATTTTATATTAACTGCAACAGCAATCGATTGGACTGTTTTAAGCAGGGGAGTGATAGGATCCAAGTTACTCACACTTTGAAAAGATCACTCTGGCTGCCGTGTAGAGAATGGACTGTTAAAGAGTGCAAGAGAGCACGTGCGAAGACCAGAGGAAGCAGCAGTCTAGGCAAGACGTGAAGGCCTGGACTACACTGTTGGTCACAGAGACCGAGAAAACGTGAAATTGCCTCATGTAGTTATCACAACACGCAAACATTTACAGTTACACATCACCTCCTGCAGGTGCAATACAGGAGCAGCGTGCTGGCTTCCCCAACTTTACTGCTCTGCTATCCAAAACAGCACTTAGCACGATGCCAAGCACTTTTTAAAGTATTTAATACATGTCAGTTAGATTGATATTGTCCCTAAAAAAGATTTAGGTAGGTCCCTAGGAAGAATGTCCGTCCAAAAAAGGGCCAGAGTGGTTGCTGTGTGCAGTTCTGAATTTCTGAGACTCACTTGCCCCAAGGATGAGATGACCCCTCACCGGCGGATTGCCCAATCAGTAAGTAACACACGAATAGTGTGAAATCACCTTCCTCCACTCACCCCAAAGGAATAAATCCACCCCTTAACAGGTTTTAGCAAGTTCCACGTGTATTTTGTGTCTGGCCCCGATTTCCCCAGGATAAAGAAAGCGCACCTATGCTCTGCTAAAGTAAAGGAACTCAAAGGCCAGGCGGCGGCCAACGGAGCCTACAAAGCAATTGCTTTGAGCCCTGGACCACGTCAGCTCAGATGCCGCCCGCTCAGATTCTTCCCAGACCAATGGGCTCCAGGAATCTTGTGGCAGGTGACGCCCCACAAAGTAATTCCACTGAGAATGAAGTTTCCACTGATAGCCTCAGTGCTGTTCCTTCCGGACTTTGTGTGTGGATATTTGGGGATGTCTGCCTGGGGCTGAGGGCGTATCCGTCTCTCTCAGCGAGGCTGATGGGAAGCTAAGCAGAATTAAGGGCAGGAAAACAACCACGGCCATGGAAAAAGGTGGGGTCCTAAAGGAAGAAGGACCCAGAAATTCATCACACTAGGGTGGGGGCAGCCGATCTTGGGTTGAGGGGGCGGATGTAGCAGAAATCTTAGGTGTAAATCTTAGGCTTCGTCCAAAGGGTCTGGAAAGATTTGGAGAGACCCAGCCTCCCTGTGGTCTTCCCCGGCCCGCACCCGTCCTCACCACCGAGAAACAGACCGATTCTGACACCCATCCCAGTGGGAGATGTGAGCTCTCCATCTCCCCTAAGCCGTTCCATGCCTTTTCCCCAGGACTGGGTGGGGCTCTCTGCTCCAGCCCCGGGCCCGTCCATCCTGTCCCCCAGGGCAACCTCAGCCCGGCTCTCACCGTCCGCGGCGGGCGCTTCTCCTCCTAGCTGGGTTGCAAGCCGACCCCGTGCCGCCCTGGGCTGTGGCCGCCTGCCCGCCAGCAATCCCGGGCTGTGAGCTCACATCCTTCGCCCGCGCGCGGACCCCGCCCCGAGCCGCGGCGCAACCCCGCCCGCCCGGCAGCCTCGGACTCCACGGCCGGGCATGCCCAGCACCCAATCACGGGGGGAGGGAAGGGCTCCTGGGAGTACTCCGCGGAGAGCGCACAGCTACTTCCTGCGGCCTTTCCGGCGCAAAGGTCTCTGGGTCTTGTAGGCAGCCGACACTTCTCGCGGGCCTCTGTTTCCCAGCAGGCTCTGCGGGCTGGGCGGGGTAAGTGCTTCCGCAGTCAGGTAATGACGTTGTGGGTAAACAGGTCCTGTATCCGTGGCAGCGGCTGAGTCCGGCGGGCGAGGCACCGGCTGCCGCTAACCGGGGAGAGAAGCTGCCTGTCGGAATCAGCCCGGGCCGCAGCGCGCCGCCGGTACGGGGTTGGCAGGTAGGCAGTGACTGCGGGCCGGGGGACGCGGGCGGACCCGGGGCGAGTGAATCTGACAGGCCGAAAGAAACGTGGGGATTCCGCGCGGTTCTTTGCGAGCGGTGTTACACCCAGCTTGGGCCTGGAACTTAACGCGCTGATGCTCGCAACGGTCTTGTGAGGAAACTGCGGCTCAGATAAGTTCAAGGCGCTTGCGTAGTGTGGACAGCCAGCTCCATCACCCAGGTCTTCCTAACTGTGTATGTATGTCCCGTGCCCCTTCCCCCCACCCCGCCGACGGCGCCTCCAGTGCGGGGAGTGGAACTGGGGCGGAGAGTGTCGCCGCTGTCATCTTCTGGGAGCTCCATGCGGCTCTTGTGCCCGGTGTTCCGCAGATGCTCAGACACGCACGTGTGGTGGGAGTTGGAAAAGAATCTGATAGTTGGCTGGGAACCCTCCCCCTACCCTCCTTCTCCGGTCCTATCCATCTCATTCAACTCTGCCCTCCAAACATCCAGTTGGCGCTCAAGCCAGATACATGGAAATCTTGCCTCTTTCCTTCCCTCATCCCCAAACTCCTACGTTCATCCAGTCCTTTACTAAATGCTATCAGCTCGGCTTACATAACGTCGCAAATTGGAACCCTTTGCTTCAGCTCCAAGCCTTCGTTACTGTAAGAGCCTTCTCTGTTTCCACATTCATTCCACAAACATTTGCTGAGTGCAGGCACTCGGTATGTGCAGGCACCGTGCTAGATGCCAGGGTTACAGTGATGAACCAAGGTAGGTGTAGCCTCCCTCTTCTGTTTCCTCCAATTCATTCTCCATCCTAGGTCACAGTGATCATTCCAAAAGGCAGATAGGACCACTCTGCTGAGAATCTGCTGGCTGCCCGCTACCCTTATGATAAAATCCGGGCTCCTGACTGCGGCTTTCAGAGCCCTCCATGAACCAGCGCTGGCCTCCCCATCTAGACTTACCCTGTTCCGCACTCCCCCTGTTCACTGGGTTTTAACCACACTAGGCTTTGGGTTCTTGGAAGGCATTACATTTCTTTTAGCTTCAGGATCTTCACCCAGTGCTTTTCCTCATACTGTTGTCACAATTTGTGGTTATTTGTTTGCTCTCTGTCCAGAGGTCAGGAACTGAAGCATCTTCTTCACTACTCTGTCTCCAGAGCAGGGACTCAGAAGGTGTCTCTGAATAAATGCCTCCTCTCAGGGACGGGAGTGGCAGTCGGAGCAGATTATTTGCTCCCTCGGGTTACTGGAAGCTTTCTAGAGCAGTTGGTCTGATTAATCACCTGGTAGGTGTTCAGTGCTCAGACTGTATGTGTAAATGTCACAGAAAAAGCAGGAAGACAGACCTTTTAAAAAGCTTGATTAAAATTGAAAAATAAAAAAGAAGTACTTCTAGAGGCAACTATATTAAAAACAAAAAAAAAAAGCTTGATTAAAAGGAAGCTTGGGGGACGCCTGGGTGGCTCAGTCGGTTAAGCAGCCGACTTCGGCTCAGGTCATGATCTCGCGGTTCGTGGGTTCGAGCCCCGCGTCAGGCTCTGTGCTGACAGCTCAGAGCCTGGAGCCTGTTTCGGATTCTGTGTCTCCCTCTCTCTGACCCTCCCCCGTTCATGCTCTGTCTCTCTCTGTCTCAAAAATAAATAAACGTTAAAAAATTAAAAAAAAAAAAAAATAAAAAAATAAAATAAAATAAAATAAAATAAAATAAAATAAAATAAAAGGAAGCTTGGGATGATTAAAATGTTTCAAAAGGAAGATGCTAGCCTATTTCCTTCCAGTAGGCGAAAGGCCCTGGGCCACAGTCAGACAGTCTGTAGACACGCATTTGTTGGCCCACAGTGTTGGATGTGGTATTGCCTTTAAATTTTTGAATTCAGTGCTTTCCTTTCAAAGTCAGATTTCATGTATAAATCGGGATTTTTGGCTGTCTTGAAAATCAGTTCGGGTAACCGGGGGACTGAATTCTTTTTTTAACGATCGCTCCTCCTATGGTATACCTGCTCTGGAAAGTTACTCCCACAGTCACCCCATGTGGAAGAGAACTTTTCTAAGGAAGCCAGAAGGAAAACAGCTGGGGGAGGTGGGGGCAGAGGAAAGGGCTGGCACAGCACCAGGTGGTGGTAGCCTTTGGAAGACCTGGGGTCTTGGAATTGGTATAGCAGCCAATGGCTAGCCCTAAGTAGCATTGCCTCCTTTTGTAGACAGGGCGTGTCCTTTTGTTTATTTTATTTTATTTTTTAATGTTCATTTTTTAGTTTTTTTAGGGTTTTTAAAAAATGTTTATTACTTCGTTTTTTGAGAGAGCAGGGGAGAGAGTGTGCGTGAGTGGAGGAGGGGCAGAGAGAGAGGGAGAGAGAGAATCTCAGGCAGGCTCTGCACCTCCTCAGGGCTCGATCCCACCAACTGTGAGATCATGACCGGAGCCAAACCAAGAGTCAGATGCTTAACCGACTGAGCCACCCAGGCGCCCGTTTTGTTTTGTTTTGTTTTGAGCCAGAATGAGGGTGCGTTTTCAGTTTCCCGGAATTGAGGCTTCCTTTGGACCCAGGAGTTCAAGGTGGCCTGGGAGGGGAAAAGATATCCCTGCTGGTCCTCCTGCCCACAGAAAGAAACCCAAATGCCTTAGCTTGGTGCACACGGTCTTCCTGATCTGGCGCCAGCCGACCTCTTCAGCTACATCCTCGGTCCTTCCATATTCTAGACCGCTCAGTGACTTCAGGCTCGTGTCTGTGCTATTTTCCCTGATTGGAATGCCTTTCCCCAGCCTCCTTACTTGGTATGTGCTTGCTGACACGCCATTCCTTTTTGTGTTTTCTGCTGGAGAGAGACTGAACCAACGGCAGTCCTAGTTCAGGCAAGCATACAGTAGCCTGTGGCGGACATTGTGGGTAAGGTTCTTCCTCCCGGCTTCTTTTTTAACTCTGATCTTTAATTCACGCAGCTTTCCTCGTTTGCTTTTGGTGTTATTCCAGTACTGTATTTGAAAAGCTTTTTCGTGTCCTTTTGGGCACCTAATTGGGGATAAATATGCTATGGCTTCTCACGCTTAGTTCAAATGTGACTCCTCCGTCCCAAGCCGACCGCTGTGTTCTCCAGCGCTTGCGCGATATTTCTGTAAACGCACTTAACACAGTGTACTTTTCAGTTTACGTGTCTGTCTTCCTCCAGCTAAACTATGCGCTCCTCCCGGGCGGGCACCATGCTCCACTCATCTTTGTACCCCCAGCATCTAGCAGTGTTGGCCTGTAGAAGGCACTCAAGAAATGTGTGTTGAATGAACGGTGCCTGTGACAAGCAGCTGGACTTTATTCTTTCCTGACCCTTGCTCCTATGACACACCTCCTCCCGGCTGCCACTCTCAGCCCTTCAGAGCAGAACTTCTCTCCTCTAGGGAAGCTGGAAGGGAAACAGGTGAGGCTCAGAGAGGTGGAGGCAGAGGGAAGGGGGAGCCTTTGGAGGAAGAGCATCTGGGTTTTTGGCGTTGGTGTCTGGGGGCGGGAGCGGGGCTGGCCTGGGAGCAGGCATTTCCTTGGGTGGCTGGGAAGCGATTGGGGATTCAGCCTGGTTTCTTCACAGCTATGGCCAAGGACATCCTGGGTGAAGCGGGGCTGCACTTTGATGAGCTGAACAAGCTGCGGGTATTGGACCCTGAGGTTACCCAGCAGACCACAGAGCTCAAGGAGGAGTGCAAGGACTTTGTGGACAGTGAGTGTCATTTGGGGAGACGTGGTGCCACTCAGCTTTGAGCTTCCAACTGTGTCCCGCCCCCGCCCAGCCCCCAGCCCTTGTCCCTGCCAGAGTGGAGCTGTGGCTCCCTGGAAGTGGCGCCCGGCCTTTATCAATTCCCACGTACTAACCACCTCGTCTGCCTGCCCTGTAATGCGCCCATGTGGTCCCACACAGAGCACCAAACGAAACGAATGGTGAGATGCGGAGGATGTCCCATCGTTGCTTTTCTTCCCTCTCAGAAACCTTGAACCTCACGGAAGCAGAACTGTGGCTTGGGGGTGGGAGTAGTTAGGTACTCCTGATTCTTGGAAGAAATAGTTTTCTCAGTCGCGGGATTACCATCACTTGGAGTGAAAATTGATTAACTGGAGTCTCCAGAAGTAGCTCAACAGACTCCACGAAGTCCTATTTTAGCTGGATACCCAGGACACCTCCTGTCCCAGGAGGCGAACACCCGAGAGCAGCGAATACAGAGCACGTGTGGTTAAAGCAGGGATTTCTGAGCCTTCTGGGCACTCCATGGTCTGCAGAGAGCTTGGCTGGTGAAAGGTAGCTTGGGCTCCCTTGCCAGTCTTCTGACTGCATGCCGTCCCTCCTCCCTGGGTCCTAGTTCACTCCTCAGTAGGACGAGGTCCCCCCACACCCAAGGACGTTGAAAAAAGCGAATGGGAGATTAGCACCTGAATGCTTTGAGCTCTTTATTAGCTCTGCCCTCCGCGGGCAAACCCCTGCCCCCACCACCACCATTAACTGAAACCTAGGGCCGTATCTGTGGCCAGTCAGGAGACCGTGTTCACGTCCTGAGTCCGTCCTTCTGGGGACATGCCCCTTGAGCTTCCTGTCACTCCTGGGGAGGGCAGGATGGAGTCCGTGTGGAGGATGGGCCACCGGGAGCCTCACAGACAGAGGTCAACAGTCACCGGCTGGCTCAGTTGGGACTCAAGGTCCAAGTGTGCCCTGCTCCAGCTCTGAGCGCCTGGCCACCCTCCTCTGGGTTTAGACCAAGGGTGGAAGACTCGAGGCCCGTGCGTCAAACCGCTCGGACACACATTAGCCCGGCTCTCGCCACAAGGGAACACGAAGGGAGTGATGATGCAGAGAAAATAAAACATTTTGTTTTCTGTTCTTCCCCTAAAAGAAATTGGCCAGTTTCAGAAAATAGTTGGTGGTTTAATTGAGCTTGTTGACCAACTGGCAAAAGAAGCAGAAAACGAGAAGATGAAGGTAAGAAGAGCGTGCCTTCTCCATCTTGGCCTGGGACACGGTTCACCAGCCTCTCCTCCTGCCCGCTGGACTTTTTCTTGCTGGGGGGGGGGGGGGGTAGGGGATGGGATTATTTTCTTTAAGTAAAACGGGATTCTAAGTAACAATTCCCAGTCAACTCTTTCCGCTAGTCGAACTCTTTTATGCTAGTACACTGTCATCATTTCATGTTCACATCGCTGAGATGGGTGGTCTTATGCTTTTGTAAGTGAAGAAGGCATACGGGGGGGGGGGGGGGTCAGTGACCCGGCAAAGGACACAGGGCTCAATGGTGCACCAGAGGGGCCACTGGCACCCGTGTGCCAGACTCCGGGGGCGGGGGGACTCGCGGATCTGCCCCTGAGCTGTGATGCAGGTCTCATCAGGTTATTCCAGAAGCTCTGGGGCTCGACGGTCTGTCCCCGGCTGGGCACTGAGACCGCCCCCGAGTGGCCCTCCCTCGGCTGAGGACTTAGCTGAAGATGGTTTTAACGGAGCCACGACCTTCTTTCTAGGCCATTGGTGCTCGGAACTTGCTCAAATCTATAGCAAAGCAGAGGGAGGCCCAACAGCAGCAACTCCGAGCCCTAATAGCAGAAAAGAAAATGCAGCTTGAAAGGTAAGAGGTGAGGGTGTAAAGAAAGTTCTTTGCTCGACTGCAGTTCTATTCTTCCTTCTTGAGTGGCCACCTCTTGTCCTTATTCTTCACCATTGTCCTCTCGGGAACAGGGTCCCACTTGCCATCTGACTTGAAGACTTAAAAAAATAAAGTCAAGACCTGTTTAATGAGAAGGAAAAAGGACATTTATTAATACAAAACCACCTCTAGTGGTCTGGGAGCTAGAAGGCTCCGGTAGCGAGTCCATGAAACTGGCTAGTTCTTCTAGAGGAAAAGACCTGGAGACTTCTCACGGGTGGCCCTGGGTTGGGCTTTGCCTCTTTCTTTCTTTCTCACCCCAACTTCTTCATTATGAACTCACACCATTTCTTGGGATCGTTTAAATCGCTTACATTCTTCTCTAGAAGAATTAAGTCCACGGTTTATTTCATCCATTTTTAGGGCTTGTAACAATTTTGTTTTTCAGGTATCGGGTTGAATATGAAGCTTTGTGTAAAGTAGAAGCAGAACAAAATGAATTTATTGACCAATTTATTTTTCAGAAATGAACTGAAAATTTCATTTTATAGCAGGCCGGGCAAAAAACAAAACCCAAAAAACCTCTGTACCAATCCAGTGACTTGACCAATGACCCAAGTATGTCCTGAGAGATGGTGTGGAAAAAACGCAGCATCTCTGAAGGCAGTAAGCAAGTCTGGGGGGCTTGTTGGAAATGTCAGCGAACATCTGCTGGGCAGTTACCCTGTGGCCACAGTGGTCCAGGCTCTCACCTCTTGGCACTCTTAGCCTGAACTGAGCAGTCTGTAAATTTTGACCCTTTTTTTTTTTGTAAAGTCACAAAGCTTTCAAAGGAAGAGCAATAAATTATTGTTTTCAAATGGCTTGATCTGCCTCTTTTCTGCTGCCCTTGAAGTGTACACGGAACACCTTGTAAGGGAACCCCGGACGCTCTAGCCCCCAGGCCACGAAACGAAGCAGACAGTCGTCAGCAGCTACCTTTATTGGGACCGGACACAGGTGTCAGATGATACCCCATCAATCAGACCATTATGACTTGTGAGCAAAACAGATAAAAAGAGGAAGGACCAGTTACCATCTTCCATGCATTCACTGAGTTTTTGTTTTTGAGTTGGCCTTGAGTACATATTTAGAGAAAACTAAGGAACACCAACGAAGAGCTCCTGTATTTACACCACGGACACGTCAGGCCCCCCAGCTGCCCCTCTACTTAGAGAACAAGCCAGGAATGATGACAAAACTATCAGGGAAGTGACGTTATTCCCCCCGGAAGCACACTTCCAGAACAGGTTTGAGACACTAGACCTCAGAGCGGGACTTATGTCAGGTGGTCTGTAAAAACAGAAGACTAAGGTCTTTAAGGAGACTTAAAATCTTTTCTGGGATGACCCGTTTAAGACAGAAAGAAAACACCTTCCAGCGTAACCCATTTCTGAAAGTCAGGCCAGAGCTAACCGTTGAGCAAAACCCAAGTCTAAACCTCTTACAGGACCTTTCCCCCCACCAGAGGGGGAGGCAAAAAAACCAGGATATCGTTTTTAATGAATATTAAAGTCACAGTTTTAAACTTAAAAATGGCCTGAAACATCCCACTCTTCATTTTGCTGATTAATGACACGCTGTAGAGAGTCATGAATCGAGGGTTTAGTCACCTGTACGTTGTGGGTCAAGCGACTTGTGAACATGCCAAGCAGGCCACGTGTCTTAGAAGTTTATCCAGTTTCTGGTCTGGTCCTGCTCCCAGTGGAACTTGGGTACACAGTGAGGTATTTGGCTCCACCTCCCTATAACCCAGCCCACACCCCCCTGTCCGTCCTCAGGTGATTGGTCCGTTGGTGCCAGTGTTCTCAGAAGGGGAGGGTCTGATGGGGCTCCTGCCAGTGTCTTGCTCTTGTGTGTTGCTGGTGTGGTTCGAACGCTACCGAAAAACATGGGTTCTGAGCAGTTTTCTGCATACCGGGTCCAATAGGAAACTGCCCTGTGGGCATCTCCCGCCGGGCCAGTGGTCATTTCTCTCATTTCTTCTTTCTTTTCTCCTCATACTTGTAGTAGGGGCTCCGTAACATGAAAAGCAGAAGCATAAGAGGGATGAGAAAGTAGGGGGCATAGATAGATACGAGGGTTAGTCGTTCGTGGAAAGTCTTAGGTCCTTGTCCTTTGAAACCGCTGGCTTTGGAGAAATCCTCAAATAGCAATGTGGAGAGAATTGGAATTAAAGTTGTCATGGTGTGAACGGAGTAGATGATTGCAGGGGTGCGGATCCACCGGCAGCCTCCTGAAGTTGGGGGAAGAGAAAGAGGTAAGCGTTAGGTATGTCCACGACTCCAGGGGCGCCCACGCCAGTCTCCACGCTTGCTCCCTTTCCACTGAATCTACCTCCTTTCCAAGTACAAACAAATGGAAAACCGGATGTGTTCTAGTATCTCCTAATGCACAAAGCTGGGGCTCTAGCCCACCGGCTGCTAAAGCGCCAAGGGTGGGGGTTGGAACTTAATTCAGAAAAACTCTAGTGGGGCGCCTGGGTGGCTCAGTCGGTTAAGTGTCTGACTTCAGCTCAGGTCATGATCTCGGGGTTCACGAGTCTGAGTCCTCTCTGCTGTCAACACCGAGCCCACTCTGGATGCTCTATCCCACTTTCTCTCTGCCCCACCCCCACTTATGCTCGCTCTCTCTCTCTTTCAAAAACAAAAAATTAAAAAAAAAAAAAGCAAGAAAAACTCTAGGGCAGTAAAACGGCCATTACGATCTACGCCAGTCTGGCCTAAAAGGCAGGGGGAAGGGCCTGCCCACAGCATCTGTTAAATAATTATATATACAGGTGAGAAGATCAACAGATTCTGCTGAGATGGATTTGGGAGCTCCAGTGGGAAACCGGTTGTATGAGCTTAGTTATCATGTACGTTAGTATGGCCCCCGTCTTTCTAAAAGCGTTAAGTCACACGGGAACACTGTAAGAATAAATGAGAAGTTAAGCCCTTCAGGGATTAGCCTGATGCTACCGCTGAAAAGCCAGTATGGTGCTCCCCAAATCAGAAAAATAAAAGCTAATGATAAATTCTGCAGGGGTAAAAAAAAAAAAGACAATAAACAGGAACAAGTTCGATCTTGAAGCAGCCTCAGGTGTAGGAGAGATCTCCAGGTGACAGTCGTTCGGCTCAGCTACCCACACAGGCATCCACCTGAGCCACGCTGATGTCCCTTTACAAGATCTGGCCATTCCCACCCCACCCTAGGTGACCCTCAAACTACAGGGATCACTCTCCTCTGAGAGACTTCCCCCAAAGATTTCCGGGACTGGGTATCAGGGCAAAAGTGGGATTTTCCAGTTACCAACCTTTGAAGAAGGCATAGGCTGCTATGGGGAAGAAAGGCAGCTGCAACACGAGCTCGCAAAACAGGAAGGACTTAAACCACGCTGGGGGTTCCTGTAGCAGAGGGTCTCTGAACTCCTTGGCGTACCACTTCAGCAGGTTTCTCAACTGAGGAGAGAGAACGCGCACATTGAACACAGCCACCTGGCAGGACAGGCTGGCCGCTCCAACCCCCGAAGAGTCCCTCACTGCCCAGCCCCGAGGCAGCCTAGATGGCCCCTTCCTAAAGACTCCCTAGCTCTGACTCGAATGTTCCCTCCTCCAAGCCTTCCTCAGCTCTTCCAGCCCCTCTGCTACCCGTTCGTGACTCCGGGTAACACTAGCCCTGTATGTCAGCCAACGGCTGTGAAAACCATCCTAACATTTGTCCTTTAACAGCAGCTGCACACCAAGCTCCGAGGGCCAGACTGCCTCAAATACAGAAATGAACTGAGTTTCTTTGTCTTTTTCGGGGGGGGGGGGGGGTGGGCCTGGAACGGAAGGGAGAGAAGTTTAACCTCTTTAAGATGCACTTTCAGGGGCGCCTGAGTGGCTCAGTCGGTTGAGCGTCCGACTTCGGCTCAGGTCATGATCTCGTGGTCCGTGAGTTCGAGCCCCGCGTCAGGCTTTGTGCTGACAGCTCAGAGCCTGGAGCCTGTTTCAGATTCTGTGTCTCCCTCTCTCTCTGACCCTCCCCCGTTCATGCTCTGTCTCTCTCTGTCCCAAAAATAAATAAATGTTTAAAAAAAAAAAAAAAAAGATGCACTTTCAGACAACTGAATCCCTAAATCTCAAGTTCCTCGTCATTCTTAACTACTGTAGTTCTGAAGAGTTCTCTTTTAGGAGACCCACAGGACATCTGGAGAACAAACTGCCCCAACCACAAACTGTAGAGCTTCTAGGCTGTCAAGACCTGAGGGTTAGCAGTCCTGGTTCTAGCTTGGGGCCCACCCTCCTCTGATTACACTGTTAAATCAAAAGATGCAGATCCAGGGGCGCCTGGGTGGCTCAGTCGGTTGAGTGACCGACCGCCTTTTGATTTTTCACTCAGGTCATGATCCCAGAGTTGTGGGACTGAGTCCCGCGCCAGCTCCCAGCTGAGCATGGAGCCTGCTTAAGATTCTCTCTCTCCCTCTGCCCCTCTCCCCGACTCATGTGCTCGCGTGTGCTTCCTCTCTCTAAAAAAAAAAAAAAAAAAAAAAAGATGCAGACCCATGGCTACCAGCAGAGGAAGGAAGCAGAAAGATTAGAGGTTGCCCATTCTGTGCCTTTAAGGGCCCAAAGCGTAGGGCTCCCCCGCATCACATGGGACTACCAAAGGTCTGTCACAGTTTACATCCTGGAGATGGCGCTGTCCTGCCACACCTGTCTCCAAAGCTAAATATATATATATATATATATATATATATATATATATATATATAAAATATCAAATTACAGCAAATAAAGGGAACTTCCAATGTAAAGATTTAGCTTGCAGTGGAAAAGCCATTTTTTTCCATTGCAATATTTTTCCTGTTAATTTTTAGTCAAAAGATAAAGGCTCACCATTGTGAAACCAAGGCCTCACCACTGAAGCTGAGCTTTAAGCAAATATCCAGAAACAAACATTCTGTTAGCATGATATTAATTTCAGAAAGGCTCTGGCTAGATTACCAGTTTATCGACCGGGTGATGTCTAATTTGTACTTGATCTGAAGTTGAAACTCACAGCAATACCCTTAGCTTCCTTCTAGGCACTCTTCAGGACGGTAAGGTGGCAGAAAAAAATTCATAAAGGTTAAGTCACTGCACCTCTCCTGGGCTCTATTTCCTCGTCTGTGCAACAAGCAACTTGAGCCAAATGTTTTTGGAGATCCTTTTTTTGCTCTCCAGATTTTCTTTAAAAAATATTGGGGGGGGGGGGGGGGGCGCCTGGGTGGCTCAGTCGGTTGGGCGGCCGACTTCGGCCCACGTCATGATCTCGTGGTCCGTGAGTTCGAGCCCCGCATCGGGCTCTGTGCTGACAGCTCGGAGCCTGGCGCCTGTTTCGGATTCTGTGTCTCCCTCTCTGACCCTCCCCCGTTCATGCTCTGTCTCTCTCTGTCTCAAAAATAAATAAACGTTAAAAAAAATTAAAAAAAAAAAATATTGGAGGGAATGACCTGCTGTCAAGATTTACCGTAGAAATTTAAAAGGCATCCTGGTTTGATTTCATTTTCTGTTCCATTTGTATACAGTCTATTTCATAAATCCAGGATGAGATCAGCAAAACTCAGCCAGCTCTTGTAGGTCATCAATTAGGATCCTAGCGCCCGCCCACAGTCGCCCGCGAGCCGCATGCTGCCGGAAAGGACCTGGACTAAGGGCTGAGGGAAAGCAAACCGCAGGCCCCTGGTAGAGTGAAGGGCTCTGGGGGCGGGCGTTGGGCAAAGCACTTAAATCTCACTGAACTTGCTTCCCAATTATAGCACCTACTTCACTAATGGGAAGATTAAATGAGTTAATGTACACGGTCTTTAGAACAATGGCAAGCACAGAGTAAATCTTACAATTACTTAGTTGAACTTAACACGCATGTGGAGAAATTCAAGTTTAATCCTATTAAGAGCGCAGCATGCAACTGGTCCTTAAGAACTACTCTTATTAGGTAAGTCCCCCAAAATGGTTTATTACCTGACTCACATTTTCTGTTTTTAATTTTTATTTATTTCTGAGAGAGACAGAGTGTGAGCAGGGGAGGGGCAGAGAGAGAGGGAGACAGAATCCAAAGCAGACTCCAGGCTCCAAGCTGTCAGCACAGAGCCCGACACGGGGCTTGAACTCAGGAACCGCGAGATCATGACCTGAGCCGAAGTCGGACACTTAACTGACTGAGCCACCCAGGCACCCCTATACCTGACACATTGGACTCCACTTACCATTGGTATCTATTAAACTACTGACCTGGCCTATAAACAGGGATTTTTTAAAATAGATTATATTACATTTTTAAGGCCACAATCCATTTTTTGGTTTATTTCTTTGATAAAGTTTATTTATTTGAGAGAGAGCGCGCATGTGCGGGCTCGTGAGCGGGAAGGTGGGGAGGGGGAGAGATAGAGAATGAGAGTATCCCTGCTTGGGATTGAAGGGCTTGAACTCACGAACCGTGAGATCATGACCTGAGCCGAAACCAAGAGCCGGTTGCTTAACTGACTGAGCCGCCCAGGCACCCCTGGCACCAGAATTTCTAAACCAGGAATTGCCACTGAACAATCCCGCACTTTTCTACCTTAGGATGAGCACAGGCTGATTTCACACCCAGACGCTCACCTTAAACAGAACCAATGCTACCAGCTGCAAACGATACTGCGCAATGCCTTCCCCATCCTCTCCATGTTCCAATCCAAACTAAATTCTTTTTGTTTCAGAGTAAGAGTTTTTCCAAGTATTGACCGGTTCAAACCAAGGAAGATCAGCCCCAACCATTATGGGATCGCCACAAGCATTTTAGTTCTAGGAGAAAATTCCTTCTATTTGGGGAAGAAAAACACAACAGATGTGAAGATTGGGCATTTTTTCAAAGAGAATCTGAGAATCCCTCAAGGTTTTTACTATTATTTTCCCCATAACGAAGCAACAAAACCATCAATCTCAACTCCAAAGCAACAAGAGTGAAGAGAGACAACAGCCCTTCCAAAATTGGATCCCCCCCGTGTCGCCAACACCTTCAAACAGCATCAGATAGAAAGACACAGACATACACAATTTCTGGCCAGGTCCCACTTGCAATGGCCCTTGACCTTTTACAGTAAGTCAACATTAAAACTGAGAAAACTTTACCAAATCCAAGAGATAAGCTGAAATGGGGTCTTTATGATGCTGGACACATTTGAACTGTATTTGGGGGTGGTAGGCAAGAACCTGTGGGAACGGCATATTCAGAAGAGATCAAGAAAGCACCAGCTGTTAAGTCCGGAGTAACCTGGAGTAACTAACGTTAAGTGCCCAGTTATTAAAGGGACTCATCACGCCAAACACTAAACAGGCAGCCTGCCTGAGTTTTGTTGGCCACACAGACTCTGAAAACCACAGACAAGGCTCCTTTCTTCAAGGCAACTAATGGCTGGTGCAGAGCGGTGGCGACCTGCTGAGAAAGCGGGTGCTACCTGGGTCTGTGTGGCAGGCCGAGTAACAGTCCCCAAAGTTCCTAATCTCTGGAAGCTCTGAACGTAACTTTATAGGGCCAAAGAGACTTTGCAGATGTGATTAAGGTAAGGGTTTTGAGTCTTGAGATGGGAGGTTATGCTGACTACCTGGTCGGCTCTAAACGTAACCACAAGTGTCTGTATAAAAGTGGGGCAGAGGGGGGCGCCTGGGTGGCTCAGTTGGTTAAGCGTCCGACTTCAGCTCAGGTCACGATCTCGTGGTCTGTGAGTTCGAGCCCCGCATCGGGCTCTGGGCTGATGGCTCAGAGCCTGGAGCCTGCTTCCGGTTCTGTGTCTCCCTCTCTCTCTGCCCCTCCCCCATTCATGCTCTGTCTCTGTCTCAAAAATAAATAAACGTTAAAAAAAAAAAAAAAATTAAAAGTGGGGCAGAGGGAGACTGGATTACAGAAGAGAAGGCGGCCAAATGATGACAGAGGCAGAGACCGAAGTGATAGGGCCACAAGCCAAGGAACACTGGCAGCCACCAGACTGGAAGAGGCAAGGAACAGATTCTCCCCTAGGACCTTCAAAGATTCCCCTAGGCCTGCGAGATTCATTTTCAACTTGTGACCTCCAAAACTGTAAGAGAACAAATGTTTAAAGCCATCATGTTTCTGGTAATTTGTTACAGCAGCAACGGGAAACTAATAAACCCTGTATGTGTGAGCTTGTGACTCTCCTCCCAGAAACCACAAGGCCCACACAGTTTTGCATACCCCATGGTATACCCCAGGGGTTCAGGGACCTCAGGTGAAGCACCCCCCCCCCCACCCCCGCTCTGCAGAGAAAAAGCACCTAAAGGGAAACGGGTAGACAAGTCAGTCTTGCCCACAGTTCTGCACACAATGTGGAGAAGCACAGAACTGAGGACAGGAGCTCCCCGGGAGAAGGTTACAGGGTCCAGAGGTGAAAGGACCAGGTAAAGTAAAACGGTGGCTCTGAAGAAACGAAAAGCATTAAAGCAAACTTTGGGGTAAAGAATACTCCTTAACAACGAGGAAATGGGGCTTCTCGCCTCTATTTCTAGTCAAGTGATCATTCTCACTCGAACCTAATTAAAAGGGCTGATTTGAAAAGGTGTCGTTAATTTACTTACGAGCTTTCGAAGTCGCTGGATCCTAAGACCGAAGCAATGACGATCCGTGAATGCCCTGTGTTATGGGTCTAATGCTACCTGCACTATTGCTTTGGGATTAGACGTTATTTTAAAGCTCTTTCAAAGAACACACAAATCCAACACGTGATTGAGACACTGGTTCATCCAGGCTACTTCCCTCAAATACAAGTGACCAGAGGTGGGGTGTTGAGAGCCTTACGCATACCCAGGGAAGAACTGTCTTTAAAAGGACCAACGTGTCTGCCCCAAGCAGCTTGGGATAACGGTCCGGACCATCGAAAACCCCAAGCAAGACGTCGAGATGAAGGGTGAGGAGAGGCTGGGGCACGGGCAGGACCTAAGAAAGGAGGGAGGGAAAGGGGGGCAGAACCCTGGCTGGGCGGCGAGCGGGGGAGGGGAGGTCTTGGGGACGCCGGGGAACGATCGCAATGCGCGGAGGGGCCCCAAACTCAGCGACCGGCCGTCTGGACCGACCGACGCCCTCACCTCGACGGGGTAGAGTTCGCGCGGCAACACCACCTGCAGGTCCAAGAGCAGAGAGATGGGGACATGGGAGAGGAAGTAGAGGCCCAGCAGCCACTCCAGACCGCGCCGGACGCCCAGAGCCCCCATTTTCGGTTGGTTGCGCCGGTGACGAGCGGATGCCGCACTAGCCCGGAAAGCCGACGTGGGAAGTGGGCCCAACCCGCGCCGCGTCCCAGGACTCCGCGCCCTGACTACTCGCCCCGCCCCCGAGAGGGCTACGTCGGCCACTCCCATTGGCTGGCTGCAAAGCCCCGGCGGGAGCGGCGCTCGCCGTAGCGCACGCCCATTGGCTCGTACAAGCATAGCGTGTAGAGGAGGTGCCACCCCAGACCATTTCCATTGGCCGTTGGGGGCGCCGCGTGGAATGGGGCGGGGGTCCCTCGCTCGCCGCGTGGGACGGCTCTCGGGCTTGCGGCGTGCAGACTGAACTGGGAGCGCGGGGGCTGATGCCCGCCGGGCCTGGCCGCCGACTGCGTGGCGCGCTGTGGTCCCTTTCATCCAGTACTCCATTCTCCAGTGCAAAGGAGTAACGCTTACTGAGCGGCTCCTGTGTGCTGGGCCACGGGCGCTGGTGGAAGTGGAGCCCCTAATGCAGCCCAGCTGCCGCAGACCAGGGCCGGCCGCATAGCGCGTTGTGATCCGCGCGGTGGTGCGACGTTCACGGGCCGTGGGAACACTCGCAAGGTCCCAGCCCCGCCGAACCTGAGGGGCCTGGAAGCCTTCTGAAGGCTGCCTAGGGGAGAGCCAACTTCAATTAAGCGAGAAGCACAGGGATATAGCAAGAGGATGGGCGGGTCTTGGCTGGGGCAGGGATTGGCTGTGATGAATGAGGGAGGATTTATTCATTCTGCAAATATATATATTTTTAATTCACTTACTTGGAGAGAAAGAGAGAGAGCGCGCGCGATCATAAGTGGGACAGAGAGAATTCAAAGCAGGCTCCACACCGTCAGGGCAGAGCCGGATGCGGGGCTCGCACTCCCCGAGCTCACCAACAGCGAGATCGTGACCGGAGCCAAAGTCCGCCATTAACTGCCTAAGCCACCCAGGCGGCCCTGGTTCTGTAAATATTGATCTTTAACTGCCCGCTGGGCCCAGCCATTCACTGAATGTCCCACCGACTGGGACACAGAAGTGAGCTGAAGAGAAGGTAATCGGGTTCTGGCTGTGTTGACACTGAGCAGTCTCCATAGCGTCTGAGTGGAGGAGTCTCGGGGGCAGCTGGATGAACCTGTTTGGATACGTAGATAGTGGGGCATCCGCGTTTGATGGCGGTTGGTGTTGAGAGCAAAGGGCCTGTCTTAAGGGTGCTCCATCCTGGGGGGGGGGGGGGTGAGGAGGGGGCTGAGATACAGGTGCACAACAGGAGGGTGATGTCCCAAACATGATGGGGAGGAGGGTCAGCTGGGTCAGAGCAACACTGAATGGCCCCTGCGGTGGCCCTGTGAGAGAGCACAGGTGTGGTGGAGGCAGGGGGCACATGACAGCAGGACAGGGAGTAAGGAGGTGGGGAAGGGAGGCAGGGAGTGTAGACCGGTTAGGAAGGAGAGGAGAGAGAGGGGGCAGTGGCTGGAGGGAGATGAGCTCCAGAGATGGCCTCCGTATTTCTCAGATTGACTAGAACGCTTTTCACTTACTTAGATGCTGTTTGAGGTTTCCGGGTGAGGGAGGAAGGTTGTCCTTGCAGGAGGGAAGAGAGCAGGAAATGTGGCTCAAGGCCCTTGAGGAGCTGGAGAGAATGGGAGGGTTAGGGTTAAGTCAGAGGAGCTCTGTGCTCCCCAGGACGGGCCCCTTGGCACTAGAACAGAGAGATTGGTGGCAGTGTAGAGGGCCCAGCTGAGGTGGGTGGCCAACCATCTGGAGGCCCAATCTCCGAGGCTGTGTGCTTTTCTCCAGGGTGGGGTCTCCTCAGCAAAAAGGCTGTTGAGGGTGCCTGGGTGGTTCAGGCTGTTGAGCGTCTGACTCTTGATTTCTGCTCAGGTCCTGATCCCAGAGTCATGGGATTGAGCCCTGTGTCAGGCTCTGTGCTGATCGTGGAGCCTGCTTGAGATTTTTCTCTGTTTCTCAAAAAAAAAAAGTTGTTTTTTTCTTTACTTTTGCCCCTCTCCCCTGCTTATGAGCATTCTCTCTCTTTCTCTCTCTCTCTCTCTCTCTCTGTCTAAGAAAAAAAGAAAAAAGGCTGTTGACTCCTCTAGGGCTGAGGTTCGGAAAGACATCGGTGAGGAGTGGCTCAGTCGGTGAAGCGACTGACTCTTGATCTCGGCTCAGGTCACGATCTCATGGTTTGTGAGATCAAGCCCCGCATTGGGGCTGTGTGCTGAGAGCGCACAGAGCCCCGTTGGGATTCTCTCTCTCCTCTCTCTCTCCCCCTCCCCCACCAAATAAACTTCAAAAAGAGTTAAAAGAAACACACTGGTGATTTTGAGACGTTGGATGAGAAGGGTGGATTGAAGAGGTGGAACATGCGTTTCAAGCTGGATGGGGAGGAAGCCCCGTGGGCCAGAGGGGCTGGCAGCCTGGGAGAAGGCGGAGAAGGGAATGAACGTGAGGCCGAGGAGGCAGTGCTGGCAGGGTGGGAGTCACCGGATGAAGAGGCCAGAGGGTTGGGAAATTATGACAGGGGGGCACGATGTCCGAATTCCTGGTGTTGGGAAGAGGTTCCGTGCAGGGGGAGGTGTGGGCCGAAATGGAGAGGAGGGGAATGTGTTTGGAGATGGAGTCAAGGGACAGAGAGCCCAAGGTGCTGGATGGATGGACGGTGAAGACCACCTGGGATGGGGGTGAGAAGGCTGTTGCCAAGGTAGAGTCAGGAGAGCACCCAGGAGGAGGTGGGCATGGGCCAAGGCATGGCTCAAACCTCAGAGAGCGGAGGTTGTGGCCTTGGGGAGCAGGGAGGCTGGTGTGTGAAAAAAAATGAACAGCCAACAGGGGGGAGGGCTGTGGGGAAGCCGAGACCTTGGAGAGCGGGGGAGTCAGGTGTCAGTTCTGGCAGGCGGTGAAGGCTGAGGGGTCTGGGAGGAGGGGGCCTGGGAGGAGGGGTCTGGGCTCCGGACAGGAGGGGGTGTTTACTATGGAGGACAGTCAAGAGCCGGCTGGAAGGGGAGCATAGCAGGGGAGGGAGGTGAAGGTTCCTTGTGGGGTGGCTTGAAGGCTGCCAGAACACAAAGTCCTGGCAGCCCAGGGCCTGTTGCGCAGGTGGAGCACTCTACGCGTTACTCCGGAGGGACCTGGCAAGGTGTGCTCTGCCCCGCCCCCAAAGGTGGCTCCCAGGACAAGGCGGCCCCACTTAGGCTGTACTCCCCGCGGATTAGAACTGCTTGCTGGGGGGGGGCAGGGGAGAGTGTGTGGGGGCCACCCCCCTCCCCTCCCCCCGCTGGGATTTCCCCGGGAACGTGGTAAGCGTACAGCTGCTCATGTGAGTGTTCCTCAGAAAACCTCTCACCCAGCCAAGTTTGTTATCTGTAGATAAAGACTTTCAAGGCCAAGCACTTTCCCCGCAGGGCTCTTCGCTCCAAAAAAAAAAAAAAAAAAAAAAAAAAAAATCTCCGTGCAGCTGCTGTCTTCTGTTTGAAATTCCTTCAGTGGGGGGCACTGCCGCTCTAAACTGGAGGTCAGAGAAGTGGTAGGAGGCAGATTGGTCTGGGGAGGAGGGAGGACACGGCCGTCGATCAGCGGATTCCCTCACCCAAAGCAAAGAGTAAGTCAAAGAGTGGCTTAAGAAAAAAGAAAAAAAGAGGGGGTCTTGAGCTGTCACCCTGTCTTTCTGAGTGAGCAGTGGCAGTGGTCGTCAGCACCTTCTGGAAATCACTCGTATTGTGATGAGACAAACACCGTTAGCCCAGCAGCGCCCCCGCGGTGGTGGGAAGTGGAATTCTAGCGCGAGAGGCGCTCCGAGGAAGGGACCCCGCTGCTTTCCTTCCGGAAGCAACTGTAGTTCTCCGCTCTCGGTTCACTTTCCCATCTACTTAAAATGCACCCACACTTCCCCCAGCCCGGCATATTTGAAGGGCCAAAGGCCTTCCCCCGCTGCTGGCCTCTATTTGGTGCCACCGCTGCCGGCTCTGAGCCTGTCTGTACCACTCTCGGTGACACGTTTGTTCCTTTCGCACCAGTGTTGATCTGAGCGCACGTCTCCGTGCACCTTTGCTGCTAGGCTGTGGGTTCCAAATCTTCATTTTACTGACGCAGAGCTGGAGTCCTTGTTGAGGGGACGAGATATGAAAGCGTCCTGCCGCATGGAGATTGTCACCTGCTAACGGAAAATGATGAGACCGGGAAAGCCACTGTGGCCGTAGAGTCAGCTGATGGCTTCACGCCTCAAAACCAAAACGTCCATTAACAGAAGCTAAGATTCTGGGGCGCCTGGGTGGCTCAGTTGGTTAAGCAGCCGATTCTGGTTTCACCTCAGGTGATGAGCTCAGTTTTGTGAGTTCGAGCCCCGCGTTGGGCTCTGTGCTGACAGGGCGGAGCCTGCTTTGGATTCTGTCTTTCCCTCTCTTTCCCTGCCCCTCCCCTGCACCTCCCCTGCTCACGTGCTGTCTCTGCCTCTCTCAAAATAAATAAACTTAAAAAAAAAAAAGACCAACTAAGATTCTATTGGTGCTAGAGGTGTAGCAAGGAGGCTGCGGAGGAGGGGCGGGGGGCGGAGAGATTCAGAGGGATCTCTTGAGATCTGTAGGTTTCCCTGAGGCAGAAGGCTTCTGGCCAGCTGTTTTGAGTGATTACCTCCTTTTCAGGTCCAAGAACCTGTGAACTTGGGAGGAGGGGCAGAGCAGGTGGAGGCCAATTCACAAAGGCTCGGTTTAAAATGTGGCTATTTTGTTGTTCATAGATCTTTTTGCACTGATTTTGATTTATTTAATTTTTTTAATGTTTATTTTTGAGAGAGAGAGAGAGAGAGAGACTCAGAGGAGAGCACAAGCGGGGGCGGGGCAGAGAGGGAGGGAGACACAGAATCCGAAGGAGGCTCCAGCTCTGAGCTGTCAGCACAGAGCCCGAACTCATGAACTGTGAGATCCTGACCGGCGCCAAAGTTGGACGCTTCACCGACCGAGCCACCCAGGCTCCCTGTGATTTTGATTTTTTCAAAAAGATACTGCATTAAGGTATTATCTATCCCGATGGCTGAGTTCTTAGTACCCAGCAAACACTTTCTTTTTGCACCTTGGGGAGTGTCTCACTCACCTCACCCTAGTCCCAGCTCTGGCTGTCAGGTAGGAGTGGAGCTAAGTTTGATTTGGGGAGGAAGGGTCAGGTTACTGAGTCTAGAAAGCTAAAAGCCCATTAGGTTTGATGTCAGGGCCATAGAGAGAGACAGTGGGAGATCTTGAACAAGGCAGATAGGGATGATGTTTTAGGAAGATTCATCTGTTCCCAAATGCACAAGGTAGACCGATGTGCGGGGAGGGCTGGAAGCAAGATCTGGAGTTTGTGTAAGTAGATCATGTGTTTCCAGAAGTGTAACAGTTAAAAAAGGAAAGAGCTGGACATATTAGGGTCAGGCTATTTTCAAGATGTGTTTCAAATACATTTGATTATGGAAGTAAAGGGCCCATGTAACGACAGAGTTAACATTTCTCACTTGTCGAGTGCCTACTGATCCTAGGGCAGGGGTTGGCGAACTTGTGTAAGTGGCCAGACAATAAATATTTTAGGCTTTGTAGGCCATGCCACTTGTTATGTGAAAGCAACTACAGACAATACGTACATGAGCAAATGTGGCCATGTTCCAATAAAACCTTATTTACAAAAATAGGCATGGGGGGGGGGGGAAAAAGCAGGAATTGGGCCTCGATTTGACCTGTGGTGGTTGTAGCTTACTGAATTCCTACTCTCGGCCATTGGCAGCTTCATGGTCAAAGCCAGGTGGCCATGGGTTCTAGTTAGTAAGTAGAAAGAAAGCATGGAGGGAGTACCTCTGTCGCCCCAAGGCCTCGGCCTGGGAGTGGCACACATCTCTGGAGAAAATTTTGACATAGGCCCTCATTACCACCCAGGGCCTGGGAATGTAGTCTGGTCTTGCGCCGAGGAAGGAGAGATTTCAGCGGTCCACGAACAGTGTTTGCCACAGGTTCCTTTAGGGGCAGTTTCAGAACCTTCATGGAAGGTATGTTCATGTACTCAGAGAAATTTTGATGAGTCCTTCACTACACGGCAGGACCTACTTGGGGTCTGAAAGAAAAAGTCAAGTGTAAAAGGAATGAGAAAATTAGGAAAGCAGTACTTCCTGAATACTAACAGAGTAAACAATCGGGGCAAAGGTCATCGGTAGATGGCACTGGATGAGTTTGTTGAGGAATCAGATGTGGCCTCTCGAAGCACCTTCCCATAGGTTGCTTCTTAATTACAAAGGGAAAGGGCACTTTTACCACGGAGAGACCTGGCAGTGACAACCTTGATCAAACGATCAAACTTAGCATCACCCAAAATGGGACAAATGGTTACGCCTCCTGATTTGATGGAACGGGAAGTACACATCACCTCTGTAATAGTCTTTCCAAAATTGCTTAAGCTGAATCTGATCATGAGGAAACCCATCCAGCAAAATCCAGATCTTTCTGGGACATTCTACATGACAGTTGGATTTGCACGTTCATACGTGCCAAATGCCACGAAAGAGAAAAGCAGAAGTTCTTTCCTATTAGAGGATGCTAAAAAGACCTGATGACCAAATGCAAGACGTGATCCTGGGCTAGATCCTCAATTGGGGGGGGGGGGAGGGGAAGCCAGCTATAAATAAAATTTCGAGGAGAATTAGAGAAATTGAACATGTCCCGGATATTAGGTAGAACACCAATTGTTAAATTTCTTAGGTATGACAGAATTGTAGTTATTTAGGATAATGGCCTTGTTTTCTGAGATACATTAGAAGTGAAGTTTCATGGCGTTTCAGCAAAACTTAAAAAAATTTTTTTTAATGTTTGTTTTTGAGAGAGAGAAAGAGCTAGAGAGCGAGAGCGAGTGAGCACAAGCAGGGGAGGGGCAGAGAGAAGAGGGAGACACAGAATCCGAAGCAGGCTCCAGGCTCTGAGCTGTCAGGACAGAGCCCGATGTGGGGCTCAAACTCACAAACTGTGAGTTCATGACCTGAGCCAAAGTCAGATGTTTAACTGAGCCACGAGCCACCCAGGTGCCCCTCAGCAAAAAACTTTAAAAAGTATATATATATTTGTATACATAAATATACATGTGTGTATGTGTATATATATATATATATATATATATATATATATACACATACACACATATGTATGTGTATATATATATATATATATATATATATATACATACACACATATTTGTGTATAGATTAATAAATGTGGTGAATCTAGACGAAGAGTATTTGGGTTTTCTTTCTTTCTTCTTCTTCTTCTTCTTTTTTTTTTTTTAACATTTATTTACTTATTTTGAGAGAAAGAGAAAGTATGAGTGGGGTGGGAGGGTGCAGAGAGAGGGAGAGAGAGAATCCCAAGCAGGCTCCACACTGTCAGTGCAGAACCCGATGCGGGGCTTGAGTCCATAAACCATGAGATCATGACCTGAGCTGAAATCAAGAGTCAGATGCTTAACCGACTGAGCCACCTAGGCACCCTTATTTGGGTTTTCATCATTCAGTTGACCCCTGAACAATGAGGGGCTAGGGGTGCTGACACCCCCCCCCCAGGCAGTTAAAAATCTGTATAACTTATAACCCCCCACCAAATTAATAGGCTGCTGTTTGACTGAAAGCCTTACCTATAACATAGTCGATTAACATGTATTTTATATGTTCTATGTATCATATATACTGTATTCTTATAGAACACCTAGAGAAAAGAAAATGTTAAGAAAAATCATAAGAGAAAATACATTAATAATATTGTTTTGTAATAAATCCACGATAAGTGGACCTACACAGCTCAAACCCATATTGTTCAACAGTCAACTGTATTATTTCTTTCCACTTTTTAATAGGTTTGACATCTTTCTTTCTTTTTCTTTTTTTTAAATTTTTTTTAACGTTTTATTTATTTTTGAGACAGGGAGAGACAGAGCATGAACAGGGGAGGGTCAGAGAGAGGGGGAGACACAGAATCTGAAACAGGCTCCAGGCTCTGAGCTGTCAGCACAGAGCCCGACGCGGGGCTCGAACTCACGAGCCGCGAGATCATGACCTGAGCCAAAGTCGGCCGCTTAACCGACTGAGCCACCCAGGCGCCCCAAGTTTGACATCTTTCAAAAGAAATAGTTCTTGGCAGGACAGAGATAGCCAAGACTACCTGCCCCCCAAAATGAAAAAAACAAAAAACAAAACAAAAGTTTTCCTTATTAAATGGCACCAGCATTTTTTTCAAAAAAACAGATGAACATAAGGGAAGGGAAACAAAAATAATATAAAAACAGGGAGGGGGACAAAACAGAAGAGACTCATAAATATGGAGAACAAACAGGGTTACTGGAGGGGTCGTGGGAGGGGGGATGGGCTAAATGGGTAAGGGGCATTAAGGAATGTACTCCTGAAATCATTGTTTCACTATATGTTAACTAATTCGGATGTAAATTTTAAAAAATAAAAAATAAAATTAAAAAAAACCCCACATAACTGGAAACTTCTCATTATTCTGTTTTGCCCTCAGGGGAATAAAAAACAGGAAAGCTTTAGGTAGAATTTTTGGATTACAATGTTTTTCCAGAGGATGTTAAACTTTATTATAAAATCCTAAGGGGAATACATAAAAAAATTCTTAGAACTAATCAGTGAGTTCAGCCAGGTTGTGGGATAAATATCAATATACAAAAATCAGGGGCGCCTGGGTGGCTCAGTCAGTTAAGTGGCTGAGTTCGCCTCAGGTTATAATCTCACAGTTTGTGGGTTTGAGCCCTGCACTGGGCTCTTTGCTGACAGCTCGGAGCCTGGAGCCTGCTTTGGATTCTGTGTGTCTCTCTCTGCCCGTCCTCTGCTTGTGCTATCTCTCAAAAATAGATAAACGTTAAAAAAACTAAAAAATATATATACATACAAAAATCAATTGTATTATTTATTTATTTATTTTTTTGAGAGAGACACAGTGAGAGAGAGAGCAAAAATCCCGAGCAGACTCCACATTCAGCATGGAGCCTGACACGGGGCTCGATCCCACAACCCTGGGATCATGACCTGAGCTGAAATCAAGAGTTGGACGCTCAACCGACTGAGCCACCCAGGCGCCCCTCGATTGTATTTTTATATATTAGCAATGAACAATCTGAAAATGAAATTAAGAAAATTCCATCAAAAGTAACTATTTGGAAATACACTTAACAAAGGAAGTGCAAGACTTGTACACTGAAAACTACGAAACCTTGAAAGAACTGAAAGAACTAAATAAATGGAGAGACATCTCATGTTCGTGGATTGAAAGATTTAATATTGTGTACATGGCAAATTCCCCAAACTGCTCCACAGATTCATGCAATGCTTACCAAAATCTCATCTGGCCGCTGCAGAAATTAACAAGCTGATTCTAAAATTCATATGGAAATGCAAGGGACGCAGAAGAGCCAAAATAGTCTTGCAAAAGAATAAAGTTGGGGGACTTCACACTTCCCGATTTCAAAACTTAACTGCAAAGCTGCAGTAATCAAGACACCAGCGATGGCTATAAAGACAGACATATAGGTCAATGAAATAGAATTGAGAGTCCAGAAATGAGCCTTTAAAGTTGCAATGAATTTATTTTATATCCTTAAACTGACTTTGTGACTTAGAAAAGAGACAAAATAAGTTATCTAATTATTGAACATCCATTTCTGGGACATCACAGCTTCATCTACATATATATATATATGTATATATATATATACATATATATACATATATATATACATATATATACATATATATATATGTTTTTAACATTTATTTATTTTTGAGACAGAGAGAGACAGAGCATGAACGGGGGAGGGTCAGAGAGAGAGGGAGACACAGAATCTGAAACAGGCACCAGGCTCTGAGCTGTCAGCACAGAGCCCGACGCGGGGCTCGAACTCTCAGCCCTCACGGACCGCGAGATCATGACCTGAGCTGAAGTCGGCCGCCCAACCGACCGAGCCACCCAGGCGCCCCATCTATATATATTTTTAATTGTGGTAAGATATACACAAATTTTACCATTTTAAACATTTTAAGGGTACAGTTCAGGAGCAGTAAGTACTTTCACATTGTTGTTCAGCCATCACCATCAGGCGGCTCCATCATTTCGAAGTTCCATACCTATGATGATTAATGCTCCATTGCAAACTCACGCCCTCTCTCCCCCCTCCTCCTGGTACCCAGTATACTTACCTTCTATGAGTTTGACCCTTCTAGTTACCTCATGTAAGTAGAATCATACAATATTTTTTTCTTTGGTGTCTGGCTTATTTCATGTAGCATGATGTGTTCAAGGCTCCTCTATGTATCGCGTGTCAGCATTTCCTTCCTTTTAAAGTCTGAGTAACATTCCATAGTGTATATATACACACCACACTTTGTTTATCTACTCATCCTTGGGTGGACATTTGGGCTGTTTCCACCTTTTGGCTATGGCGAATCAATGCTATGAATATTGGTGTTCAAGTATCTGTTTAAGTTCCTGTTCTCAGTTATGTATATACTCAGAATTGGATTGCTGGATCAAAAAATAATTCTAATTTTAGGAACCGCCACACTTTCCCATAGCGGCTGCACCATTCTCCATTCCCATCAGCAATGCACAAGGATTCCAACTTCTCACATTCTTGCCAACATTTGTACAATATTTTTTGATAATTTTTTAATCTTTTGCTTCAAATATATTTTTGTCAGAACTTGGTAGCTGCAGATTCCCAGCTAATTCTAATTATGGAAAACATGACTACCATATGAACTGATTGGAAAGTCCTTATTGGCAAACTAAGCAGTCAAAATAGATTTATTTTCTGTTAGAAAAAGTCTGGCTTCATTTTATACATGTTTCCATAAAAAAACCTGCTCACTTCTGAATTTTAAGACAGTCAGAGCTGTGGTATGAATTTGTTGCCTGAATGAAGTAAAATTCTGCCAGTCTCAATATTTCTTACTAATGCTCTCTTTGCTTTACTTTCAAGAGGTTATCTATCTCTCAGGATTGATGTGTTAT
Organism: Panthera pardus; assembly: GCF_024362965.1. NCBI lineage: Eukaryota > Metazoa > Chordata > Mammalia > Carnivora > Felidae > Panthera > Panthera pardus. The sequence goes on from NW_026526876.1 coordinate 58,523,449, forward strand.
CTGAGAGCAGCGCGATGAAAAGAGGCGAGGGCTTTATACACAAAAACAGTTTCGTATTTTCCCTTTTACTTAGCAACCAGGAGTTTTACACACAGGGCCACTGCACCACAGTAATCGTTACAGTGTAGGAAGTGTGTCTTTCTTGGGTGAAGCCGAATGGGGATTGTGAAGGGCAAGGTGAACACCCTGGAGAATGAGGATGGCGGAAACATATTGAAGTTGACTCCCTTAAAAATATATGTGCCTGTGTGCCTCCTGGAGCCTTCACTTATCTCCACGGGTATGTGTATTGCAGCTTAGAGAATCCCTGTCTGACTTTATTCCCCTCCCAACTAGACATTATTATTCTTGCTGTATGCAGCCGGCGTTTGCTTAGTTTTCCCCACACATTCACCAGTTTGTTCACCATTCTTGCACTGGAGATCTGCTTATTCTTCTTGAAGTACATTCTTTGGAATTTGCTGACGGTAATGATCTATTCATAGTAAACTGAATCTGTGTTATTACGAAAATATCTTTTATGTCTTTGCACTAAATGATAGTTTGTAATTCTGGGTTAACATTTCTTTCTTCTCAAAACGTTGACTAGTCGGATCATTCTGTTGTCTTCTAGCTTCGATTGTTGCTGTTGAGTTTTCAATGCTAGCTATTCTTTTTAGGCAATTTTTTGTTACATTTAAGGCCACTTTGTCATCCCGCAGTTCCACTAGAACATGCTATCTATCCTGCTTATGATTAGTGTTTCCTAAATTCAATGATTCCCTACTATGACAAAATCTAGGAGTATTTCAGCTATTTAATTTTGTCTATCTTCTGTTATCTTTGGGACTTCAATTTTATACAGAGTCGATCTTGGTCACTCTATCCCCCAAGTCTCTTAATGTCTTTTATTATTTCCTGTGCAAATTTGTTTCTGCTGTACATTAGGTAATGTATTCTGGGTAATCTTTCACAAGTTTTAGTTTGTTTTCTTTGACAGTGTTCAATTGGAACTGTTTAACCTATCAAATCTATTTTTACATCCAATGACTTTCTTTTCATTTGTGTAAGTTTATTATTTTTCAAATTTTCCTGGTCATAGTTCAGTTGACTTTTTTTTTTTTTAAACATTTATTCAGTTTTGACAGAGACAGAGTGCGAGCTGGGGGTGGGAGGGGGTGGGGAGGGCAGAGAGAGAGAGAGGGAGACACAGGATTTGCAATAGGTTCCAGGCTCTGAGCTGTCAGCAAAGTCCAACGCGGGGCTCAACCCACAAACCCTGAGATCATGACCTGAGCTGAAATCGGACATTTAACCAACTGAGCCACCTGGGCAGCCTGGCTGACTTTTACTTCTTACTTGGCTTTTTTTTTTTTTTTTTAAAGTATGCTATCATACCTTCATTTCTCAGTATTTTATAGCATAATCATTTTTTAAGTTTATTTATTTTGAGAGAGAGAAGGGGGTGCAGAGAGAGGGAGAGAGACAATTCCAATTCGTGCTTTTAGTGCAGAGCTTGATGTGGGGCTCGATTTCATGAAATGGGAGATCATGAGCCAAAATCAAGAGTTGGACGCTTAACTGACTGAGCCACCCCAAAGCATATCATTCTGTCTTCTGCACCCAGTACTTCCAGTATCAGATCACTTGGTTTGTAATGGTCTCTTATATATAACAACTTTTTTCCTTATGTTTTGTAATTTGGGGTTGTGAGCTCACTTTTTGGGTGTGTTTTATCTACTGGAATCTTTTGAGGCTTCAGTTAAGGATAAGGTTGTAAGATACATATCCTTGTGGCAGTTGATTTTTTTTTTTTCCCCTTTCACTGAAGGAATAGCTCTTTGAAGATCTCAGCTATATATATGTGGGATCTAAATTTTAATTTCACATCTTGCTCAAGGTCATGTGTCCTGTCTCTCATGGAGTGTTACTAGCTAAGATTCTAATGTGTTTCTTTTGAGTCTTAGTTTCTTCCTCTGAAAGATGGGTCTAATTAATAATAGTACCCACATTATGGGGTTGTTGTACAATTAATATTTGCAGTTCTTAGAACAGAGCCTGGTAGTCAATAAATATTAGCTACTATATAGCTAATATATATATCATATATGTATATATATATATATATATATATAGAGAGAGAGAGAGAGAGAGAGGTATATTACATTATATATTATATATATTTACCAGTTGGCAAATGGCCTCAGGGAAGCAATGGCTCCAGTGCCCTTTGGTTTTGGTCCTTAAAGATTTCCCTCTTTCTGTAAGCTTAGCTACTTACTGTTATATTTCATTAAGAATTCCTAGGTGTTTAATAGTGTTTTTTAGAATGTGAAATCATCTATATTGCTGAAAATATTTTTGCTGTAAAAAGACCTGTGAACACAACTGGCTGTAAAACTCAACATCATCTGATTCTTGACAGTAAGCCAAGAGCACGGATATTAAAGATGTGGTCATTCTATTGGTCTTTATTTGCCATATGTATGATGTATATGAAGACATGTTAATTTTTTTTAAATTTAGTTTCGAGAGAGAGAGCGAGAGCAGGAGAGGGGCAGAGAGACGAGAGAGAGAATCTCAAATAGGCTCTGCACTGTCCACTCTGCTCAGGCAGCATGAACCGTGAGATCATGACCTGAGCTGAAATCAAGAGTTGGCTTAACCGACTGAGCCACGCAGGTGCCCCAAAGCATATTAATTTTTAAGGTCCCTGTTGGTAAAATGACCGAGGAAGTCTTGAATGATATAAGTTTTGGCAAACAGGACGAAATGAAAAAAAAAAGGCACGCAAATGAGCAGATAGGGCCACATCTGAACCTGTTGAGAGTTTGTACAACTAAATGCCTCTTGATTTTCTTAGGGTGTTTGGTAAGCTGGAAAAAAACGGTGAGTTTTTTTTTTTTTTTTAACATGGTTTGAATACTTGTCTTTTAAGAAAATGTGTAATAAAATTAAAATTAAAAAATGATTTAAAAAACAAGTACTACTACATATATGAGCGATGGCTTACCTGGGGGGAAATTGGGTTAGTTGGTTCTACCTTGAATTATTTGTCCTCATAGAAAAACAATGCCATGACAAAGGACAGAAACACAGATAAGGGGCAATTAATTCAAGTTATTTACTGTTCACCTTCATAATAAAAAAGTGGCTCAAATTAAAAGCTTTAGCTCTGTGTGTTCATGTGGAACAATCTTCCACATAGATTACATGAAGAAGGCAAGGTGCAGGACGGTATGCAGACTATTCTATCCTTCCTATAAAAACATATAAACTTTATTATGCAGAATATTTCTGGAATGACCCACAGAAGCTGGAAAGGGTGGTTTGACTCTAAGGAGAGTGATTTCCTTTTCACGATCCTTTTGTAGGTTGTACACTCTGAATGTAATACTAACACACAAAACCAATATAGTTTTTAAAAAATTTTTTTAACGTTTATTTTTTGAGAGAGAGAGACACAGCATTAGCAGGGGAGAGGCAAAGAGAGAGGGAGTCACAGATTCCAAAGTGGGCTCCAGGCTCCAAGCTGTCAGCACAGAGCCCGACGTGGGGCTCGAACTCACAAACCATGAGATCATGACCTGAGCTGAAGTCGGATGCTTAACCGACTGAGCCACCCAGGTGCCCCAACCAACATAGTTTTATAAAAGGAATCCATAATATTGTCTTTACAAGGTTTTTCTTCTCAAGGATAAGCATTCTCAAAGACTCTAAAGCTGTTCATTCTTAAAAACCATGATATGGTTGCTGCAATTAAGAACTGGATGAAGGTAAGTTGGCTGTGAGGATGATGAGCTCTGAAAATTAGTGTTATTAAAAAGTTAAACCCATCTTTCTTTAGAGATTTTTTTAAAAATTTTTTTAACTTTATTTTTGAGAGAAAGAGAGCGTGAGTGGGGGAGGGGCAGAGAGAGGGAGACACAGAACTAGAAGCAGGCTCCAGGCTCTGAGCTGTGAGCACAGAGCCCGACGTGGGGCTCGAACTCACGAGCGGTGAGATCATGACCTGAGGTGAGGTGGGGCGCTTAACTGACTGAGCCACCCAGGTACCCCTAGAGATCTTTTAAAAAAAAAAAATATTTATTTTGAGAGAAAGTGCATGTGGGCATGAGTGGGGGAGGGACAGAGAGAGAGAGAGAGAGAGAGAGAGAGAGAGAGAGAGAGAATCCCAAGCAGGGCCTATGCTCAGCACAGACCATGAGCTCATGACCATGAGATTATGACCTGAGGTGAAATCAAGAATTGGAAGCTTAACCCACTGAGCCACCCAGGTGCCCCTCTTTATAGAGATCTTTGATTATTCCCTGAGACATGAGGAGACGGACTACTGTATCAGAGACTCTGAAGTCAGCTACATAACATAAATGTTGACTTCTTAGCAAGAAGGTCTACTTGTTAAAAGTTCTACCACCAGCAACCTGAAGACATTGGAATTTACCACTTCTTTCCAAGATTCCGGGCATTGTTCATTCACTGAAAAAGTCACTTAAAAAGTGTAGGGGAAATAATTATACACTAACAAGCTGGACAACCTAGAAAAAATGGATAAATTCCTAGAAACATACAATTTTCCAGGATTGTATCATGAACAAATAGAAAATCTGAAGAGACTGATTAGTCATGAGGAGGATGAACAGTAATGAAAAATCTCCCAACAAACAAAAGTCCAGGACCAGATAGCTTCACTGGAGTTTTCTACCACACACTCAAAGAAAATGTATGCCAATCTTTCTCAAACTCTTCCAAAAAACTGAAGAGGAGGGAAAGCTTCTAAATACATTTTAGGAGGCCACCAATATCCTTGATGAACACAGATGCAAAAATCCTCAATGAAATATTAGCAATCCAAGTCCAACAATACATTAAAAGGATCATATACCATGACCAAGTGGGGTTTACTCCAGGGATGCAAGGATAGTTCAACAATCAATGTGATACCCACAATAATAAAAGAAAAATTGTATGATCATCTCAATAGATGCAGAAAAACCACCTGACAAAATTCAACATCCATTTATAATAAAAGCTCTCAACGAAGTAAGTATAGAGGGAATGTAGCTCATAAAGAAGGGTCATATGTGTGAATCTTATAGCTAACATCATACTCAGTGGTTAAAAGCTAAAAGGTTTTCCTCTAAGATCAGGAACAAGACAAGGATGCATATTCTTACCACTTTTATTCACCATAGTACTAGAAGTCCTAGCCATGGCAATCAGATAAGAAAAAGAAATGGAAGGCATCCAAATTAGAAAGGAAGGAAGAAATAAAATTGTTACTATTTGCAAATGACATGTATGTATGTATGTATGTATGTGTATGTATATGTATGTATAATATATATATATCCCTAAAAAATCCACCAAAAATCTATTAGCACTAATAACTTAATTCAGGACAGCTAGGATGCAAAACAATACAGATATCTGTGGCATTTTTATATACCAATAACAAGACACCAGAAAGAGAAAGGAAAAACAATACTATTTACAATTGCATCAAAAAGAATAAATTACCAAGGAATAAATTTAACCAAGGAAGTGAAAGACTTATATAATGAAAACTAGAAGATGCTGAAGACAGAAATTGAAGAGGACACAGATGGAAAGGTATTCTGTGCTCATGGATTGGAAGAATTAATACTGTTAAAATGTCCCTAAAACCCAAAGCTATCTACAGATTCAATGGAATATCTATCAAAATTCCAATGGTATACTTCACAGAACTAAAACAAATAATTCTAAAATTTGTATGGAACCACAAAAGATCCTGAATACCCAAAGCAATCTTGAGAAATAACAATAAAGCTGGAGGTATCAGGCTCCTTGATTTAAAACTATACTACAAAGTTACTGTAATCAAAACAGTATGGTAATGGTACAAAAACAGACATACAGATCAATGGAACATAATTGAGAGCCCAGAAATAAACCCACACATACATAGACAATTGGTCTATGATGAAGGGGCCAAGAACATACAATAGAGAAAGGATAGTCTCTTCAATAAATGGTGTTGGGAAAATTCAACAGCCACATGCAAGAGGATGAAACTAGACTATCTTACACCATACACAAAAATTAGTTCAAAATGGATTAAAGTCTTGAATAGAAGACCTGAAACCATAAAATTCCAAGAAGAAAACAGGCAGTAAACTTCTTGGCATTGGTTTTAGTGGCATCTTTGTGGATCAGACTCCAAAGACAAGGAAAACTAAAGCCAAAATAAACTAAAAAGCTTCTGCACAGCAATGGAAACCATTATCAAAATAAAAAGGCAATCTACTGAATGGAAGATATTTGCAAGCCATGTATGTGATAAAGGGTTATTATCTGTGATATAAAAGGAACTCATACCACTCAACAGAAAAACAAACAATGCAATTAAAAAATTGGCAGAGGATAAGAATAAAACATTTTTCCAAAGAACACATACAGGTGGCCAACAGGCACATGAAAAGATGCCTGTTTGAGAGACAGAGAGAGAGAGAGAGAGAGAGAGAGAGAGAGAGAGATCCCATGACCCTGGGATCATGTCAATATATTCTAATATTTATCTCTGAAGAATTAGTTTTAAACTGTTACGGGTGCAACTCATAATCCCGTCTTGTAAGTGATAAAAACTAGTTTTCTTATTTAAGCACTATTCTATTAACAAGCCTTCCTTCTAGGTAATTCTTACACTCAGTAGGTATTCAAAAGTTTATCAGATGAACAAACAAATATGTGTGTGTGTATTAGTAGTTGGAACAGTCAACTCCTTCCATGTCAGGAAAAAAATCCATTCATTTTGCTAAATCAAGAAAAGACAGGGGTAAATCTATGTCATCTACAAACTCAACAGTCATGTTGCCTTATCTGCCACAGGGAAGGTATTCTGAAGTCAGGCAGTCTGGTGTCAGGTCGTAATTACCCACCACCTGGCTAGGACTTCTTCCTTAGCTGGAATTACGTTTGGGCTGCTGGGGTGGGGGTGGGGGGTTGGGGGAGGGCAGGAGGCAGAAAGGAAGAGGAGGGTGAGGTCAAGTCCTCAGCAGTCTGCTTCATCTAGAGCAGTCCACTTTTATTTATTTAATGTATTGGACTCTCACGTATTGAAATCTGATCTCACATTGAAAATGGGGTTCTTTGTGCAACAAAACAAAACAAAAAAACAAAGGAGAGAAAACCACTGGGTTAGACTCTAAGGTCTGGAAAAGACTTTCAAATGATATGTATTTGACTCACAATGTCTTTAATATTAGTTAATTAAGTTTTTGATATGTTCTTGGCAATGTAAGGTTTCTGGGAAGATTTTTAAAAACCACAACTAATTTCCTCAAAGATCAAAACAGAACTATAAATAGCCAATGTCTTAAAACTACAAAATCAGGATAAAAGCTGTAGTGAAGAGAAAACAAAGGAAAGGAATCGAAATAAAAAAGATGACACATCTTTTTCAAATGTCACATTTAATGTTTTCACCACTGTACTTCAAATCTACATTGTACAAAGTGACCAGTAAGTGTGCCACGGTAATTGACCAACCTCTGAGATTGTACCTTTCACACCAGTGTCTTCTTGGGCTCTTTTGATACTAAACACGTTTCTCATTCAAGTGAATTGAAATGCTTCAGTTGGGTTGATTCTCAGGAGCCTCATAAAAAAAAAACAAAGATATTGCACCATCTTTGTTTAGTAATTCAATGTTTGTTTCTTTCACAGCAAATAATTACTTCATTGAAGTTAAAACTTCCAAACATAACTTATTAATAGTCTTCAAATTCAGCTCAGATCACTCAAGATGAAAATACTCTGCTAAATACAGATAACTTACAATAACTTTAACAGTTAATTGTCCATAACACACACCAAGGTTTTTTCCTAGACCAATTTTAAGACGATCCATTAGTATTCCTTGTACAGGTGAAAAACGATCTTCAATTTTCTTGTCTTTTTATTTTTAATATAAAAGTTGGAAGGGACATTCAAGTTTCAAGTCTCCACATTGAACTTAAAAAAAAAAAAATAGTCATCATCAGCATGTGGAGGTAAACAAGCCAAGTTGTATAACTCCAGGAGGTAGAGGCCTTCAATTTGTATTCATATATACATATGCACAGAAGAATTCAGTGTTCCAACAGAAAAAAGAATTTGTCAAAAAGTAATAAGTTATTTACTACTGTGACATTTCAAGACTCCCACAGCTTTGCCTAAGGACACAAACACATTTGACATAATTCCCTATGTGCCTTTTTTTGTGGCTTTAAAATTTTTAAAAATTTGTTTTTGTCTTTATTTATTTATTTTTTAACTGTCCAGTGCAGGAAAAGTCTCACAAAATTTCACAGACCTAAAATGTGCAAGCTAGTTCTCTCTCTATACAGCAATGTTGGGATTCTTTTGAAATTAGCCCAGAAATGAATTATTTACACACATGAAAGATGCATGCTTGGGGGTTCTTTTATGTAAGAAAGAGCAGAAAAACTTCTAATAAAAATAGATTAAATATATATATATATATTTATACTGGGTAAGGAAAACAGAAGTTTAGTCTCTCCTAGTCACAAACTCATTCTCTCTACCCACAACATTGGATTTTAGACAGCACACATCACCGTCACGGCTCTAATGAGAAGCTAATTATAGGGCTTGATCATTAGGTGGCATGCCCCACCCCCCACCCCTCCCCCAGGTGCAGCCACGATCAGCTCATGTGGCTCCATGATTGGTCGCAGGCAAGGTTTCTAGATTCTTTCATTTTAGAAAACCCCAAATTTTCAGGAATGGCTCAAATATCAAAATGGACGACTGTCCTTTGTGTGTGTGTGTGTGTGTGTGTGTGTGTGTGTGTGTGTGAACAATCTCACTTCATTTAAAAAAAGAAAAACAAAACAAAACAAAAACACAAAACCCCAAAATCCCAAATTTGGTTCAATTCTCTTTTGTTCTGAGGTGAGCCATAACAGCTGCACTAAATTCATAAAACATGTGCAACTCTGGGTAAAATATTTTTCTTCTAAAAGCACAACCACTTTACAAGATTAAAAGTCTAGTAACATTTCTAAATATTATTCATATCATACAAGTAGTGGTTGTTAATTTAAAACTTCATTAGTAAAATTACAGTACAAGCATGATTAACCTCCAGAATTGCAAATCCCAGACTCCAGTGGAAAGCTACATTACATCTTCAGTAGTACATTATCTTCCACCGTCACTCCCACACCAGAGGAGATGGGGGCATCTCGGACGGCTGGGCAACAGTGGAACTGGAAGAAAATGGAGACACGGTGAAACCAGCTGTGACACCACAAAGGGCAAGAGGGTGAGTCAGTGCTGCGCGTTTCCCTCCCTGCCTTTAAAAAAATCGTAAAGTCCGTTTCTGGATTTTTGTTTAACTTCTCACTGTTCATTCAAGAATCTGCATCTATAAGTGAGGCAACTGTGATGGGCCTGAAAACGATAGGTCACTGACTCGTGGGCCGCAGAGCAAACCCTCTCACCTTTCCTCTTCTGGAAGGGAAGAGGCTACCCGCCTCACTGGCTACTGTGACAAATGTATGAGATAATGTATGCAAAGTGGTTTCACTGCGCCTAGTTCATAATATGAAGCAAGTGGTAGGTACTGTAAATAATAATGTCTATAATCAACCAGGAAAATAACCTTAAAGGATGCAGAATTATCTACTTAAAAGTAGCCTCTCAAAATACAGTGACATTAAGTGGGGATCTATTTTGAATGAGCCTTTAAGCACTCTTTTATCAAGTATTAATTCAGTAGTAATGGATAATCACTTAGCATTTGTTATCCACAGATGGGTTTTTTTCAGTTATTTGACATATCTGTCTAATTTGGCTAACTGGATTATAAACTTGTGGGTGTGTGTAAGCACTGTGCTTCCTGGGGCCCGGGATAATGAATAACTGGCACCTGAAAGGTACTGAAACATGTGATTGGCTGGGTCACTGACTCTTAGGGGGAAATAATAAAACAAAGTAATTTTAAACCACAGAGAAAAGTAAAAAGCAGCCTAATTCTTTCTCTCCATAGACAAATACATGGAAGAATGAAAGTCACCCTGATTTAAAAAATTTTAAATGAAAATTCTTGACTTTGATTCAACAAATTCAATCAAGTTCAACACCATGTCAAGGCCAGTTAAAACAAAGCACAAGGAAGTGGGAGGAAGGAGGGGCAGAAAGGCAGGTGGGGTAGAAAGAAGAAGAGTGTGGCTTCTCAGATCCACATCTGTCTTTCTCTGCCCTGCTTTGTGACACCGGAGCCAGACCCTGCTCACATTACCCTTTGACGCCTGGCTTGTGCTGGGAGGGCGCTGCAAGGCCACAGCATCAGGGGCTCTCCTTCCTGGTTCTGGTGGGGGTTTTTTTGTTTTTTGTTTTTTTTGACACGGAAGGCTCAGTTTTGTTCTACCCAAACTTTCCGGCCAAGTTTCTCTGCAACCCAACAGGCCTCTCTGATGGACTAGTTCTGCCCACTCCTTTTGCAAAGTTTTCTCACCACCCTCACGCTGTGTGTGTTCCTATGGCAGCCATATCCTCTCCAAAGAAGTCCAAATCTTATTAGCCTTGGGTGGAGGGGCCTCCTCCAAATTCTTAATTTCTTCCTTGTTCACTCTTCCCTCAGTCTAGAGGGAGTACCTGCTTTTTGCATCTGCTACTTTGGGAAACTCCAGGATCTTCTTATGCACCATCTTTTCCTAGGTAATGCTTCTCGCTATTAAATCTTCCCTGTTCCCATTACTGGGTGTGGTTTCTTTCTCCTGACTGGACCTTAACTGATGCAAGGAGTGAGGGGAAAAGAGATGGAGAAGGAAAGGACACACAGACAGACAAAGAGAATGAGGCTTGTTGGATTCTGAAGTGGCTATAAAGTTCTTTAAACAAAACTCTACACAGGACACACCAGCACTATACCTATAAAGTAATCTTGCTTGCAGTTATTATTAAGGTGTTGGGGACGGTGGCAGGAACCAAGATGACCACGTCTAACTTGAGGGCAGCGGCCACCACACTGCCACTGCAGGAGGATCCCTAGCTACCCGTGCGCGTGATCAGGCAGTACAGTGGTCATCTGGGAACAAAACTGCTAAAGCGCCACCCAATGCAGCCACTGTGAATTGGTGTCCGTGTAAAAATGAATGCTGTCATTTTTTAATTTGCTTTTGACTAAAGCCAAACCTCGTAAAAGAAAACCTTCTTTTTATCTATATTATCCAATCTAAATAAAAACAGAAATATGCTGAACAACCAAATCACAACGGCACCCTTTTAATAACAAGAAAGTAAGAATTACATACACATAGTTACCTAATAAAGCTCTTAAAAGCAGCAGACTGCGGGTTGATGCAGAGAGGCACTCTGTTTCCTTTCTGCTGTTCCAAAATGAACTGGTGAATAATTTCTGTGGAGAAAGCAAACATCATACAATCCATGCCGACCTGCAGGCCTGGGAGCAGTGGACTCTCAGCTAACTGGCCAGCATCTAAACAGCATATCCTACTGGTTTCATTAGATCAAACACACATATCACGTATCGGACAGAATCCAATGGAACTGTCTCGAAACCAAAATGACAGTGGCTGCTAAACACAGGCAACCCCCCTCTCTGCCAAGTGGCATTATATGGGCTGGAAACCCCATCAGTGGGGGGAGTAAAATGGTCTGTAAATTTGAGAGTGATGCCACTTGGGTTGGCATTATGAGTGAATCTTCTCAATTGCTGGTAATTATTGCCTTTTTGAAAATCACTTAAAAAAACCCCTCAATTGGTGTTTAGGTACATAGTTTTGGGCTGTTTACTTTGAGGACCACTCCTTTCTAGAATGTCCTAAAATGTCTAAAATCATTCAGAATTTTGGATGTCATTAACCTCCAGCGTGGACCACCCCAATAAGAGATCGTGTCAGGGAACTTTAGGAGTAGACTATCAGAAATTCCCCTCTCTTGTGATCATTCAAGGAATGATTCCCTCAGTAGATGTTTATCCTTTTCAAAGTCTGCATGTTTTATAAAAAAGTCCAGTATGTTTCAGTCAATGAAACCACACTGAGTGAATCCATATTAACTACTTTGAGTCACACTCACTAGGTAAGTCATCTTGGGAAGCTCCTCTGCCTGACCTTCCACTCGTACTATTAAATCGGTGTTTTCACACCACACAGAGCCTTCTTAGCATATACGCCCTGGCCAAGCAGCTATACGCGAGGTTGTAAAATAAACACATGGAGGAACTTTGGTCGCCATCCAGACTCAGCTTTTCATGGCTACATAATGAAAGACGTTATTATCCTACCTGGCCGAGGGCCAAGAAAGATACTCACCTTTAACCTGTCGAACAGAACTGAGGTTCTTCTCAAAAGTGTCATCAAATTTGGGATTGGTGACGGGCTCAAAGTCACTGGTATAAACTCTTCCAGTAGAGGTGGAAAAGCAACATTTACACATACACGTGTGATATCGTAGTCGCCCTTCATCTAAGTAGGGGTGGGCTAAGGCATCCTTAGCGGATATTCTTTTGGACTGAAATCAAATTTAGAGACCAGCACATCAACGCTACAGATAAACATGACTGTCCACACAGGATCTTTCGTAAGACACAGTAACTGCTTTTCACAGCCCATCCTTAATTTACGGCACATCTTGTGTAAAAAGGGGTGACTGAATTTAGAGGCGGGTAGTGTAGTGTTAGAGGGAGTATGTCACTTAGGACAACCGACCACCACGCACCACCATAAAGCACTTAGAAGTGACTCTGCTAAGATCCTGAAGAGTTCCCACCTTGAAATGGATATATGCATGGCCAAACATGGCAAATACCATGACATTTAAATATGCAATGCTTTGGAGGGGTCAGTTTACATTTTAAATAACAGTTACATTTCTAAATACGTTTCAGCATTTGGTAGAGATGTGATCATGGTGGCAATTTTACAAAGCTGCTTGAAACTTTTATCCTCTCTGAATACCAACTGAGGGCCAAAGCCTATGTGGAAGCTGCTGGCGTCAGGCAGCAGATAACGGTCCGAATGCCACGTTTTGACGGCTGGCTCTGTCTGTATATCAGTGGCCTGTGGTTTTCTAGCACCTCAGACCAGAATGCTTAATATAGTAGTTTCAGGTTTATACAAACCATAAATTTGTTTCTCTATTAAAAAAAAAAAAAATCACTCCTCCTTTCAGCTTAGTAGACACGCAAGTACATTTTCAAGTATTTAAGGATGGACTCAGTACAGAGTAGAACAAAAATGGACAGTGTGCCCTGCTTCCAATATAATCAAGCACTTCACACAACACAATTAAAAATGAAGAAAGCCATTTTGCACTCAAATGAACCAAGACTAACTGGATCATTCCTTGCTGGTTCTGGTCCCCCAAATAACAAAACGTTAAGTATTTCCCATAAACCTGGATTTCCTAAAAACACTTTTATCACTGATTTTTTGCTATGCTGATGTTAAAAGGCATGCCGTGACTTTTCAGGATATGAGAATCACAAAAGAAAGCTGTTTACCCACCACGAACAGACAAATGTAAACCTGACAACCTTAGTTTTATTCCTTTCACTACTTGTCTTATGTTGTATTTGGTGATCCAGCCCTTCTGAAGCCTGACTTGCTGGTACATCTTAGCAAGTAAGCTTTTTCTTTTTTCCTAAATGGGTCCACTTATTCCTGGAGGTTCCACTGGGATAAAGGTCTATTGTCAGAACCAAAAGAAACAAGCTTGCTGAGAGTTCACTTTGCCCAGGACTGGGCCTCTTGGAGTCCTCAGTGTCTCTGCCTGGTCTCATGTGCGGACTGAGCTCCCTGGCTTTTGCACACTACAGCTGGTTCTTGGGCAAGTCTATTTCCTTTCCTTTTCTCCTTCCTTCCTTCCTTCCTTCCTTCCTTCCTTCCTTCCTTCCTAATGTTTATTTATTTTGGGGAGACAGAGTGGGGGAGAAGCAGAGAGAGAGGGAGACACGGAATCCGAAGTGGGCTCCAGGCTCCAGGCCGTCAGCACAGAGCCCGATGTGGGGCTTGAACCCACGAAGCGTGCGATCATGACCTGAGCTGAAGTCAGATGCTCAACCGACTGAGCCACCCAGGCGCCCCTACATCTATTTCTTTTTCTGATTGCGCGTGGCCAATTGTGAACACATTGGTGGCAACAGTGATTGAATCTGGGTTTTAATTTTATCATCTGACCATTAAGTCATTTCTGTCAGGTGGCAGATGTCAGAAATTGGGTCCCTGTCAGCTGCCACCAGCAGCTGGAATCTGGTTTTCCTGTATTTTTTTTTAGTCTGCGGATTCTGCTATTTCCTACAACTTCAGAATGCAGGGTCAGAAAGATTTTGGTGTCATCCCAACTACTGATAGCGTGCTCTATGTTTGTATGTTCTGTGTGCACCAACATGGCATCCTCTAAAGTGTCTTACCTAAGAGAGTCTTTGAACAAAAAGTAAATCAAATTCCTAGCATGTAATGATCAACTTTTGTTTTTCTAAACAAATTAATGTCTCTTTTAGAAATTCTGAAACACGGCTAAAGAAAGGAGACTCATTATGTAAAGGGTATGAACACTGAAAAGAAAAACTGCCCTACTCAATTGAGAAAGAGATCACAAAATGACTCAGATTTTCAATATGTTCTTTGGAAGGACCTAATGGTACTTAACCATGTCCTGTATATTCTTAATTACATACCATACATATGTTGTTTAACTGACCAACATTTGTAATAGATGTGGATGCTTGTTGCTACCCTAAATTTTGTTGCTTTATCAAAGCTGCCTCTTTTAGTTTTGAAGAGATGATAAGATTTTTCTTTTTTTTTTATATTAAAACATTTTTTAATGTTTTATTTATTTTTGGAGAGGGAGAGGGAGGGGGGGGAGAGAGAGAGAGAGAGAGAGAGAGAGAATGAGTGGGGGAGGGGCAGAGAGAGAGAGAGGGAGACACAGAATCTGAAACAGGCTCCAGGCTCTGAGTACAGAGCCCGACGTGGGGCTTGAACTCGTGAACAGGGAGATCATGACCTGAGCCGAAGTCGGATGCTTAACTGACTTTAAGCATCTGACTGATTGAACCACCCAGGCACCCCAGTAAGATTTTCCATTTTACAAACATAAAATATTTCTAAGTGAACATATTGATGTACTTTGTATACTTCTGAGGGGAGTTAATGTATCATGTTAGGAGATCTCTTAAAAAGCAAATGGGGCAAACTCCTATTCCAGCTGGGTTTAAGAAACAATATCAACATATTAAAAACCTATACAAAGAAATGGAAAGATTTCTAAAACATTATTCTTCTTTATGCATTAAGTATGTTAACTCTTTGAAATGTTTTCTTGTAGAGTTGTAACTCAAAGATTAAATAAAGCTTTAACTATGAATTAAAAGAATACTTTTTAAGTTACTAGGTTATATAGTAAGAAGCAAAATATTTCTCTTAAATAACTTAAAAGTTTTAATATTTGGTGTGTAATTGTGGAAGATAAAGAAATTTGTGATATTCCTATTCAAGCTGATTCTGGACAAATCAGTCTGAGTAATAGTTATAACATTTTTAAAACATCTCTGTTTCTTCCTGATTTTACTGCCATGTACAAATAATGCTACCACAATAGTCTACAAGTTTTGGGTTTGTTTTCTCACAAAAAGCCTAATCATTTTGAATTTGATTTTTTTCTATTGATAAACTAATATCACTTTGTCTGAGATTACAGAATAGCAAAATTATGTATTCAACTACATTAGATGAATGATAACAGGTAAAATGTTTATCTCCCTCTCTGTGCCCCTTCCCCACTCATGCTCTGTCTCTCTCTGTCTCCCAAAAATGAATAAACGTTAAAAAAATTTTTTTTAAATAATAAAAAAATAAAAAAAAGAAATTGGTTTTTAGAATGCTACAAATCATAAGGACTTAATGTGTCATTAAATTTTAATCTGACTCTTAGTTAACATTAAGACCTTAGTAATAATTAATTTGAGTTAATAACCAGTCCTTGGATACCTAGACAACATAATTTTAATATACAAAGGCTCTTCATTAATACATTATAGAGGAACAGGCAATGGATAGTTAAAAAAGATGTGCAAATACCTTTAGGTTGAAGTACATACGTATTTTTTTAAAGCGTATAAAAGAATATTTGATAGGAGATGTTTGCAAGATAATAGATGTGTGTTTGTTCAGAGAAAAAAGTGACTAATTTTGTCTAAATTCCTAACAATTATTGCTGTGCTTTAAAAATACTGTTTGTAGGGCCGCCTGGGCAGCACAGTCGGTTGAGCGTCTGACTTCAGCTCAGGCCATGGTCTCACAATTCGTGGTTTTGAGCCCCATATTGGGCTCTGTGCTGACAGTTCAGAGCCTGGAACCTGCTTTGGATGCTGTTTCTCCCTCTCCCTGCCCATCCCCTACTCACTTTCTGTGTCTCTCTCTCAAAAATAAACAAACACTAAAAAGTTAAAAAGAATATTGTTTATAACTATTTATTGCATTTAGATAAATTAAGGTCTCTGGAGGTTTGTTTAATGCCTTCACTATTTGAGTTAATAGTTAATCACATCTTTATAAACTGATTATTACACCCCATCCTTTCTAATTCTGTTGATACTATAATAATAAAAGAACCAGAGGCCTTTAACCTCATTCACTAGTGGTTTCTGCTTTCTCCTTATATTTGCATAAAGGCTTGTACTACAAGCTGAAGAATTAAGTTTTCCATGAGAAACATCACAAGAACCTCAGTAAAGGACTGTTACCAGGTACTCCTGACTACTGAATTCAGGATATAAACTCATGGACGTAGCTGATATCATCACCACAGATAGCCACCGCCTAGACTAAACCATGTAACTGAGCCAGGATTTCCAGGAATGTTTCAGTCCAGGACCAGACGTGTGGCAAAAGACAGCTTAACTGAAGATCAACAAAGTAATTAATTAATTATCTCAGACTAACTGGACTAAATAAACTGATTTAATTATGGTTAATGTTCTATTTTTAATGGATATTTTTTAAAAACCTCATTTCTTTTTTTTTTTTTTTTTTTTTTTTAAGGAGTGCGACTGGGGTAGGGTCAGAGAGAGAGGGAGACACAGAATCTGAAGCAGGCTCCAGGTTCCGAGCTGTCAACACAGAGTCCGGTGCAGGGCTTGAACCCATGAACCACGGGATCGTGACCTGAGCTAAAGTCAGATGCTCAAACGACTGAGCCACCCAGGCGCCCCTAAAGCATCATTTCTTCTTATTGTATTGCTAACCCTCAACTTAACTGGCTAAAATCAGAACAAAACACTCTTTAAAAATGGTATCTATTTCCAACTGAACCCTCAGAACTGGAAACAGAAGAATCCTTAATATCTGTCATAAACTAATAAAGCATCAGGCCAATTTAAAAATAATTCTGTAAAAACGTAACAACATATATTGGTTGGCCTTGTTCTATCAGGCAATGATAAAAGTGGGTAAATATTATGCAGAGTGACTTAATGGAATTCTTTTTTTTAAAGTTTATTTATTTTGAGAGGGAGGGAGGGAGGGAGAGGGAGGGAGGGAGGGAGGGAGGGAGGGGGAGGGGGAGAGAGAGAGAGAGAGAGAGAGAGAGAGAGAGAGAATCACTGTGCTCTCAGTGCAGAGACTGATGCAGGGGTTGATCTCTCAAACTGAGATCATGACCTGAGCCAAGATCAACAGTTGGACACTTAACTGACTGAACCACGCTGGTGCCCCTGGAATTCTTTCTTTTTAAATGACCATGTACTTATTTACACAGGTCCATGAAGAATCTATCCTCTTTTTAACCCGATAAATCTTACCTCCTTCTTATAGATAAATCTAATGTGTAACTTATGAGCACACTAAAAGTTTTATTTTAATTAGGTGTGACAACCCGACTCTTAAGGAAAAAGGACTACATTTCACATGTAGAACTATCTAAAAGGCCTCCCAGGAAAACATGCTGGGTATCCACTTGACGGCTTGGAAAATTCTAGCCTTAGGGTTGTAAAGATTATGAGCTCCTGGCAGGTCAGGATCATTAATAAACATGGGATCTCTGAGAAAGAGGACACCTTACAGCTATAAGTACTGTAAGTAAAACCTGGTACTGGTGAATTACATGGTTCTTGGTTCCTGTTCTAAATAGAATAAAGAGAGTAACTTATTTCTTTTTTTTTTTTTTTTTTTTTTGTAAAAAAATTTTTTTTAACATTTTATTTATTTTTGAGACAGGGAGAGACAGAGCATGGACAGGGGAGGGTCAGAGAGAGGGAGACACAGAATCTGAAACAGGCTCCAGGCTCTGAGCTGTCAGCACAGAGCCCGACGTGGGGCTCGAACTCACGGACCGCGAGATCATGACCTGAGCTGAAGTCGGCTGCTTAACTGACTGAGCCACCCAGGCGCCCCGAGAGTAACTTATTTCTGACACATGAAAGTAAAATTTAAGCTCAGGGCCTTTATAAAACACCTCAGAGGCAGACAGAAATGACCTCTGAAGCCTGAAGTTCATGTGGTTCTAGTTTTGTTAACCACAAAAGATACATAAAAAAATACGTAAAAGGTCTTTATGGATTAATCAACATCACCTGTTGCATACATAGTTTAGCTATGTAGATAAACTTGCCAAATAAAACAAAAAAATCAAATGACACTAAATCACTACCTCACTGAGCAAGTTATGTGGTTCAAAGTGTCCTACATGGTGGGAACTTGTCCACAAGGAGGGAGTGTGGGAACGAGAAGCATCACTTTGTTTTTCTTCCCTTATCACGAAGCACCTCACATGCCAAAGTTAACAAACAAATGGAAACCAAAAAATAAACACCAGATGAACAAAAAATTCACTCTTTATGCTGAGAAGTAGCTGTCTTCTTATTATGAACAGGCCAATGTAAACTTAATAAATGGCAGTTTCGTGTTTTCTTCCCTCTTTTAAATACTGTATTCGGTGTCACTGTATTCAGTGACTTTCTTGTACTCTTGGCAAGTAAGATGTTCTTTTCTAAATGCTTTCATTTTTGAGTATTCTTTGGCAATAGTTTTTGGCACAGACATGAATAATAAATATTCTTTGGATAAATAAATAAATGAAGACCTGAACTTTGTCTCCGAAGAGTCGAGTCTGGAAATGGCATTTGATAAAGCCACCATCTCAACAACCAAAAGAGTAAGCAGTTCCTTCTGGGCAGAGTTTTTCAAATCAAGTTAAAATTCTTCTCTCCTGATTTACCTTGATGTCAAACTCCTTTTTCAAATACGGAGAAAATTAGGATGGTAACAGGTCCCTGTCTCTCTTCACCCAGATGTTTATGTATTAATAATCCAACTTCTCTGTGATGAGTGAGCGTGATGATACACATGAGACCGGGGATTGAAGTTTCTCTTTGAAAAGTCATTCTTTACATTGCTCATCCATTTACAGTCAGGATGTTTTTCTTAGAACATTTTTAATTCATTAAAAAATATATAAATATAAACACTACTTACTGGATCAAAGACCAACATCCTGCAAAGGAGATGAACAGCTTCATGTGTAGCCTGGCTAGACAGGGTATAAAGTACAGGAAGAGATGGCTGTAAAAAAAAAATAAAGAGTTGAAATATGTGAGTCTCTGTATGCGTAGATATGGAATACAGCCAACTTATTAAGAGGTCAGTACCAAGCTCAAGAGATGTGTGCACACAAGTCTACATTCAAAGGGAACGGGTATTCCCCTCACTAAGCAGTCTTCAGAACCAACAACTGTCACTGACTTCCAGTAGCATATTTTACATTGCATGATTACCCATTGTAGGTCAGAACACAAAGGAGCCTACGAAAACTGAAAGCTAACTCTGTGCATATGGTGCTCCTGCCAGCCTTACTGTAAATACTCTGCCAAGTAGGGAAGACTAAACATGCCTAGAAGTGGGAGACAACAAATAGGTAAAACCTTAGACACATGCAAAGTTAAGCATGTAAACTGTGCAAAGGAAGCATGTAAACCAGGTCTTACATGTCTGCCTACTTCCAACAAAGCCACGTAGGAAAATCCAATAAGAACAGCAGCAAGACATCTTAGAATCATCAGGAGATAATTATTCACCTCACAGAAGTTTTCTGCAGGATCAAGGACTAACAGAGAGAAGATAAGATGAGGGTTCTAATTTACTAACTAATTAGATAAATCAACATGTCTGAATCCCAGGATCCTTAAGCGCAGAATGAGGTTGGACAAATGATGTGAAGCTGACTTTAGCTCTAAAGTTGTATGAAACCCGATAGGATTACAACAGATAAAAAGCATTATGTGAGTAGAACCCATTTATCACCGGCACTCAAATATTTGTAGATCAACTTATTATTCTTTGTTGCATTTACATGTTTGCAGATAGAGAAGTATTTCTCGTTAAAAACATGTAAGTCTGTGGTAGCCCTGAAATCAGTTGTATTAGTCAAGATAAGGGGTGGAGTGTGGAGAGTGTGTTTAATTTACAACTTAATTTACATATTTTCCCTAGGAATTTTTTCATTGTGTAAAAGTAAATAATTTGATAATTTTTGAAAGATTCTGATTCCTTGACTGCAAATAGCTGGTATTTTTCAGTGGCTTATGCAGGTTGGCAGCCGAATTCCAGCCAATTCTCACTTACCAAAATATCTCACCATAAGAAATTCTCTCCTTGCCACTTTTTTTTTTTTAATTTTTAAGATTTTGTTTTTAAGTAATCTCTACACGCAGAGTGGGGCTCGAACCTACAACCCCGAGATCAAGAGCTGCATGCCCCACTGCCGGAGCCAGCCAGGCAGCCCTCCTAGAGAATCCAGCCCTCATCCTATTTTTGAGCTGGAGGTATGTTCCAGCTTAGGGAATGAAATACGGGAATGAGTAGTAGAACAGGTGGGTTCTAATTCTGCCTTCACTAGGAGTCAGGTAAGTCACTAGGACCTTGGCTTTCTCATCTATTAAACTGGACCAGCACAGACCAGCCTACCAACCCAAAGCATTGCTAACCATCTACCATCCACCAAATGCCAGGCCCTGGGCTAAGTGCTGGGGCAACAGAGATAAGCATCAGGTCTCAGACGGGCAAGAAAAACATATGAACAAACAGTTCCGCAGGCCACTGAACGGAGAACAAATTACAAGGCAAAATTTGTTAAGACTTGAGAACAACTGGATACAAGATGAGGAGCTTGTGAAAATCAAATGAGTGGATGTGAAGGCGACCTGGAAATTTACACCTGCCCCCATCTAGTTTTTCTTTACAGAATTACACCCAACAAAAACACTAAAAATAAAGCTAAATTTCACTTCAGCCTGGAACAGTCATATTAATATGTCTCCTCCTTTTCTGTGTTCAAATGCATGTTAAGAAGGGGTACAGAGATAAAGAAGTCAGTTCAGTTATGCCAACACCTCTCCACAAAGACAACCACTGATAATTTAGTTCCTAGCACTGGCTCCGCAGGAAAGACGCAATACTAGACATACTGAATGTCTAACTCCATTTTCTTCCCCTCTAATTCACCGGCCATTGTGGTTGAAACCAGCTGGGCCAAGGGTAACAGAACTAGACAAGAAGTTTATATTTCTCCTCAAGTGCAACAGAACCTATCTGAATAAAAGAAAAAACAGAATGCTTAGAACTATGCCCTAAATATTTCATTTGGGAAAAAGGTTTTGCTAATTCCCCCAACATTCACACACATTACTCTTTCCCCTTTAAAACATATCAGTCCATTTTCTGTTTGTTCTGCAAGTTTATAAGCCACTTAGCAATGCAGGAGTGAGTGGGTGCCAGTGCTGAATCGCGGGGACAAGAAGGGTTGTAAAGAGTGCTCTATTAATGACTATGATTAATTGTCAGTGAAATGAAGCAAGAATGAGCTTCTGGACCCGGGTAAGGGGCCCTAAATGATGTATGTCGCAGTCATCATAAGCCAAGTGCAGAGTGCTGATCCCCACAATAGAGTTGGCTAGGCTGGCTCAGCTGTGTGAGTCCTGTCCTGCAAGTTTTTAGCTGGCAGCAAAGAAGCTGTGACCATCAGTCAGCAACGTTAATTAAGTGTGTACAACGGGCAGTGCACTATACAGTAAGCACTCTGGGCTTATAGAAAAGAAATCCCGACTTGAAAAAGAAGTTTGAATTGAATGAACTTCTAACATGATCTATTAAATGTAAGATATGGGTACCTGTCAGCAGACAGGCCTGTTTTCACTTTTGTGAAAATATTACATGTATTACTGACACAATTAGTTGGGAACAATCTGAGGAAAAAGGAAATTCTAAACCTTGTAAGAGATGAACAGAAGGACTAAAGACTGATAACAGACTTTTCAATCCTACCAGTAGGTCAGTGCCTTAAGTATCAACTTTAAAAAATACTTGGGCCATGGCAGCTAAGACTGCATTCATCCAAGATTTTGAGTTGGAGAGGAGAAAACAATAACTAAAAAATACTGAACAGTGTTTTTGTCTGCCCAGCAGACAAAACAGCATTCCTTGACCTTTGGGGAACCACTCCCTTTTCACTCGTGAATCAGATGGCTGAGCTTGACTTCAATCTCTCAACTCGAAGGATGGGCACCTGACCCAGGTCTGGTCATTCAAATGATATATTCGCCTGAACGCCACGACAGGCTCTGGGATAGATACATGTTCTAAAATAGGGATGGGACAGGCAACAGACTGGCTAATCCAACCATACCCCCCCCAGTCCTCTTCTCCTTTACCTACCTTTATTAGAGGAGATAGAAAATACTCTTTTTTTTTTTATTTTATAGCTTGTCTGGCATCTGGGAAGTTACATATTACATAGTTCCAGACAATGACATGTAAGCAGAAATTCACTAGGCAGGCTTCTGGGAAAATTTCCTTTCCTGATAAAGGGGACACATACTACTAGTGTTCCCTCTTTCCTCCATTTTCTTGTTTTCAATGTGAATAGGATTTCTGGACAAGCTACAGCCATTTTGTGACCAAGATAAGCAAGAGGGTGTGAAATTGATGTTCTAAAGATGGAAGAGCAGCAAGAAAGAAAAAAACTAGGTCCTTGATGACATAAGCGAGCTGCCAGACCAGCTCCAGACTGCTTACCTTTGGACCTCTTGATATGAGGAAAAAAATGAACCCCTATTTCTTGAAACCACTGTAAGCAAGATTTTCTATTGCTTATAATCAAACATATTCATAAGTGAATCAGTGACCTTCCAAATATTTTTGTCTATATCTAACCGGGAAAGCTCTTTCCTGAAGGATTGATAAGTTAGTAGAATATACACCTGGACTGCTGGTTCCATTTTTATAAACACACAGGGGAAAACAAAACAGAGAAGGGTCAGATTCCTGGCTTGGAACATCACTTGACTACTTGAATCAGCAAGGCCTGAAGTCAGTTGTAGCTCAACAACTTCATATAAAATGTTGCAGGAGTCAGTAAGTTTCCTTTTCCCCTTAAGCCAGTTGTAACTGAGTTTCACTGAAAAGAGTGATTGATACGCTGTATGGAAATAGGTATGTTAATCAACCACACAAGTAAATTAATTTGAGACAGTAATCTGTGACTCTAAGAAAACAGCCAATCTGATTCTCCTTTTGTATAGGAATGGTTATATTTTTAAAAAAGTCCCAACAAACAACAGTAAATATTGCTGTTTGTACAAATATGTGTAAATAAAAGCATAGAAAAATATGTCTGGGAAGATGTCCTCAAATTAATCCAGGGGTAACTGGGATAGTGTAGGGGTAGCTAGGGATGACGAATTCTCCATAAAATTTGTATTTTACATGTACTCATATATCATTTGCATAAACAAAATTTAAAAAGTCTGCTGTGAAGGTATATGTGCCAGGCAGTGTATACTGGCTAAGAACAGGTTTTAGAATTAGAGAAACCTACTTTTGACACCTGGCTTATGACCTTAAGCACATTGTTTGACCTCTGTAACCCTCCGTCTCCTATTTATAAAAAGGAACGATGAATATGGTACATTACAGTGCCGTGAGGATTTAATGAACTAATGTACAAGAAGTGGTTCAGGCAATGACGTGTGTGTGCGTGTGTGTGTGTGTGTGTGTATAAAATTATATGTAAGTATTGTTAGCAATGATTATTGTTAGTAAAGAATGGTTAGCTCCATCTAACTTTGAGTAGCTCCTTAAATGGGAATTACCTGAAAAAAGCTAGGTTTTTCTTTTTGTAATTCAAACTCAAAAACTTGTATTGAAATGTTAGCATCCCTCCAGAGTTTAAATGTGGTTCATCTAACTTCTACATCAAGTGATCAGAATAAGTACAGTGAGGTATAGCTTTTGCCCTGTTAAGACGTCCAAGAGCCTAAGCAGCTTCACTGAGAATTATGAGTCCTGTCTAAAAGTTAGAGGTTTTTACTGTGTGCATGCACTTTCATCAGAATGAGAATATAGCTCATTCTGCCTCGATCATACATAAACTTAAAAAAGAAATTCTTCTGAAATTATCTATAGGTTTTTGTAAAAAAAACTGCTATCATGGTAATACATAAAAAGCACTGAACCTTATCTAATCCCTTTTCTGCATCAATTGAGATAATCATGATTTTTCTCACTTAAAATGTCAAAAAATATATTAATAGATTTTCTGTAGGTGAACCATCTTTGCACTCCTGGGACAAACTCCACTTGATCATAATATGTTACTCAAAAAAAAAAAAAAACCACACAAGCTGGGGTGCTTGGGTGGCTCAGTCGGTGTCATGACCGACTTTGGCTCAGGTCATGATGTCGTAGTTCGGGAGCTGGAGCCCCACATCGGATTCTGTGCTGATAGCCTGAAGCCTGCAGCCTGCAGCCTGCTTCACATTCTGGGTCTCCCTCTCTCTGTGTCCCTCCCCTGCTCACACTCTCTCTCTCAAAAAATAAACATTGAAAAAAAAAAAAAAAAACAAACTTAAGAAAAAAATCACAAGCTATACCTACCATTTTATGGTGAGAATTTTAATTGTTAATATTTATTAAGTGTTCAGAATACCAGACACTATTCTATGCTCTCCTTGCATGTACTATCTCTTTATCATTATAATAATTTAATGAGGTAGGAATCATTTTTATTCTGATTTTATAGATGAATGAATTGAGGCACACAGAAGTTAAGTAATCTGCCTAAGGTCACAAAGTGAGTTACTGGTAGAGGCAGGATTCACAATTCATTCTGTCTGAAAACTGTAGCATACGACTCCTGGGACACCATCATCATGTTGTGCCCTGTGGTGAGCCTGAGACTGACACCACAGCCTGCACTCTTAATCACTACAGACCAAAGAAATACAACAGAGTATGTATCTGGTGTGGAACGCTGAGCTAAGAACTACGTCCTTTGCAGAACAGTCTTGATGTACAGAACCACACAAGCTATAGTGTATATACTGGGTTTGGAACCCAATTAATTTTTTAAAGTTAAGACAAAAATCCAAATGGCTACATACCAATATACTTGTGTGTGGGTGTGTATGTGTCTTCCAATCTCAGGTCTAAGTGGCTGTAATGTGAATGGAGATACCTTTAAGCAGTTGCTAACAGGCCAAGAGGCATGAAGGATACGCATCATGGGCATAAGGGAAGGGGTAGAGAGTGGGAAGGGAAAAGGCAGAGTCTGACTGATGGCTTAAGTGAAGAGCTTCAAGGGTTTGCTAACTTCTCTTGAGAGTAATGGTGGTATAAAGATCTACTAGCAAATGTGGATAAAAACCTGAATTTCCATACTGGGGGAAAAAATGGAATGAAGTAGTATGCTAAGTTTATTTACATTCAATTATATACGATATACAAATCTACCTGGATTAGTGTTCAATGCCCATGAACACCTGATTCAGGAGACCATTTCTGGCACTGGTTATAATAGTATCTAAAGATAAAACTTTAAAGTTTTGTATAAAGTGTATCTAGCCTCTGGGTAAAAATGGTCTCCTAGTTTGTTTCCACCCCACTAGTCTCTTCAAAACCAAAATATTCTAACAGCAAGACTAGCCAGGGCTACCCCTAACTTTTACTGTGGAGTTCTCTTAAGAGCATCACTAATCTTAATGATAAACAAAATAATAAACTCTAGGAGGCATTACTGTTAAGAGGCCAATTCATGCAAAAATGTATAGGAAAAAAATTCTGCTTAACATCTTAACCTATTTAACTGGTTAAATAAATATAGAACTTTAAATTTTTCTTTCTCCCCTCCTTCATTTTAGACAATAATATATTTATTATTTTTGTATTTAATTGAAATTTCTAGGTTTTTACAACTAACAGATTTTTATTTTTATTTTTTAAAGTTTATTTATTTTGAGGTGGGGGTGGAGGGGAGGCAGAGAGAGCGAATCCCAAGTAGGCGTCGTGGCATCAGCAGAGTGGCTTGATCTCACGAACTGTGAGATCACGACCTGAGCTGAAACCAAGGATCAGATGCTTAACTGACTGAGCTACCCAGGCGCCCTGTATAACTAACAGATTTTTAAAATTTCTAGTAGGAAAAGGACTCACTTGCCAGGAATGCTCAAAGGACGGCAGTTGCTTTTGGTGCAGTATGTTACATTTTCCAGCTGTTCTAGAAGGCAGGCAGGAAACTCCTTAGGAAGCCTTGCTCTCTCAGCTGCTGTTTAGCAGCTCTGACAAAGGATTAATTAGCTGGCAACCACTAGCAATAGTTAAAATTCCTCTAGAGTTGGAAGAGTGGCACCAGGGTATGTGATCTTAATCACATTTCATTACTGGCTACTTTTAGTCAGGAAAGACCTAAAGAGGTCAGTAAAAGAGGAAAATTATTTTGCTAGTTCCAAGGGCATATTCACCATGAGGTATTGAAAAATTTCTTTAATATTCCTGATGACGGCCAATAAATAGAACATAATGGATCTTTTGGGTTCCTTATATTAATACAGAACCTTTCTCTAGGTTAAGACTTACTGTGTGCTTTTCTAAGAGAATTAGGACCCGAAATTATTTCATAGTTTATAAACTAAATGCAATAGAGGGATGTAACCGGCAGGGGGCTATTTAAAATCCCAGCATCTACATCTCTCATCTCTATTTTTCTAGTTCGGGCTGGTTTTAGAAGAGAACGCACTTTACCCATTGCCCTTTATGCCTGTGAGAATGGAAGCTGTGGATTCACACTGGAATTACAGAGAGAAACTGCCAGGGGAAGGCAAGGCCTTGCTTAAATGTCTGTTTGGTAATCTGAGAGGAGCGTCGAAGTCAGTCTGCCATTTGGTCATTCAGATCAATCAGTCCTGATGATCCATCAGATCATCTAAATGCCCAATTTAAAAGAAACCAAGGCAGAGCCCAGGAAAATTAGTTGCTGAATCTTCTTGTTCAAGCCTCCTCTTTTCTGTTTAGTTTGCTGCTCCCGAGAAAAGTATTTTCCTTGCTCACTCTTCACATCATTAAGCTGTTCTGTCCAAAGTGGATTAGGAAAAGTGCTTCTAAAAAATGCTGCTAAACCAACAGGTGGAGATAAAAGCCGTCTTGTCTTCCTCAACAGTGACTTGTCTGGTTATAAGTAATATTGATCAGTACAAATCTGGCGATCTCTCTCCATACTTCTTTTCTAAAAACATTTACATCTGATTCTGTGTTAGTGGAAAGAGTACAGTAGAAATAGCTTCATCCTCGTAGTTGGAGTAAGAGGTACCGAGTACTTTGGCTCAGTATTTAGAAAAGACATCTTGATGTACATGTACGAGGTATGGCTCTGGAGTGAAAGCTCCACCCCAGTCATTTTCCCAGACACATCAAAAACTAGGAGACAAAAAGCCAGGGGTCATTTAGGTGCTACACAGTATTTATTTTCTCCTAAAGCATTGGGGATTATGGTATTTTATTTAGTTTGACAAATATTTAACATTTTCTTATTTATGACCATGACATAAAAAATAAATAAAACCCGTAAGTAATGTTCTTGTTTAAACAGTCTTAACTCATTATTCTGTCGGAAGAGAAATCCTGCCCAGATGGTTACCAAATACAGATCCCCACCCTATCATGTTACCTGTTTATGAGGACCCCTGAGTATGTGTGCCTTAGCGCCTTCACAAGCCGTCCTCATTGCTTCCAGTGATGGTGTGCCCAAAAGATCCGTGATCAAATCCAACTACAAGGAAATATGAAATACAGATGGATATAGTAAGATCTCATGGAAACAACTCCATTACTCTTCAATCACTCAAGGCCAAGGACCTAATTTGGAGGGAAAAAAACACAATACCACCTTAAGGCAAATTCCAAATTAACTGATAGGAGCCCCTATGTTCACTTTCTGGACTACTTTTAAAAGGCCAGAATATTTTTATTAGGAATCCAGATGACAGAAATGAACTATGTTTCGGCAAGCATGGCATTCTAAGGCTGTAGTAGTTTAGGAGTCTGCATCTACCTACTCTGGGTCTTGATATCATGGTATCTATGATCCTTGCAGAGGTGAACTGCTCTTTTGCTCCTGGCTAATGACTGTTCTTTTCAAACAGTTAAAGAATGGATTCTGATGCTTCCAAAGGATTCAGGCTCATCAAGGAGCTAATCCATAAATCAGGCAGCTATGATTTAGGAACTACTCAGGACATTCACATCTGAAATGAAAGCTAAGCTATTGATGTGTGGGCCAGAACACCTCATTGACATTCTAGGTATGCTAGAAATCTCTTACACTGGCAGAAAACTGCGGTTCTTAGAAAACTATAATACTGAACTTTAAGACCACATTTAGTTAGCAAAGCACAATAAAAAATGGTCTTCTCACAAGTCTTGGTAGGTCGGACACCACCTCCACAATTTTCTGTAGTGCTAAAACTCTTCCAACTTCATAACCTAATTAGCAATAATATGTCATTTGGATTCTTCCAGGACGGAAAATTCCTACCTACAGAATACTTCATTTTCTGGTACTGGGATTGCCAGATATAAAGCACCATTTTATTTCCTTTTTTTTTTTTTTAATGTTTATTTGTTTTTGAGAGAGAGAGAGCCCAAGCAAAGGAGGGGCAGAGAGAGGGAGGGGGACAGAGGATCCAAAGTGGGCTCTGTGCTGACAGCAGTGAGCCCGATGCAGGACTAGAATTCATGAACTGGAAGATCACGACCTGAGCCAAAGCTGGATGCTTAACTAACCGGCCACCTAGGTGCCCCTAAAGCACCATTTTTCTGCACTTAACAAAACTATGAGGTCTATATAAGGATCACTGTCCTCCAGGATAATGGGGATGATCAAGTAGCTTGTTTTCCATAAAAGATCTCTACACAAAGCCTTTTGGGAAAAGTGTGTTGGTGATACTTATGGACCTCTAACTACCAACCTAAAGGCAGAAGAAAATAACTGGCTCATGAGAACAAATGGAAACATTCAGAAAGTTGTCTACAATGGGTTAGATCCATGGATGAGAAATATTTTTATGCACTGTAGCACCTAGGGTTTTCATTTCTCAAAGATACAGAGAAAATGCTACAGAAAACAACTACTTCCATTTAGAAGTTAGCCTCTTTTCTTATTTTAGATCTTGACTTCTCATACTAAAATACACTGATGATAGATAGTGTTATCTGTTACTGGCTACATCATGCTGGCAAATTCAAGACACATGCATTTCTCTAGAAAATAAGGTATCTGAATCCCAGGCCAGTTGCTGCATACTTTGTTTTACACACACACAACACACAACACACACACACACACACACACACACACACACACACACACACAGTCTTTTCAGTAGCAACCCAAGATCCTGGTTCAATATACAGCATTTGAACACCTTAACTTTTATTTAAGCTTTTCTGTATGGCAGCTGCTTATGTGCAGACATGATGGTCTTACAGGTAAGTCCATTAAAATCTACTCTCTAAAAAAATCGAATAGTGAAGTGGGTACTGTCAATAGTACCCAACATTAAAATTATATATGACAATTTTTTATCACTAGGATCAATTTTTAAGATGGAAATTTGATAAAAATAGACTTGGAATGTTTAGCAGAAAAATAACTAAATGCTGATCATAGCATATACAGTTTCTAATGTATCAGTTAATTCTTTGTAGAAACAATTCCATTTTGGGTCAGGTGCATGAATTATTTACAAAGATACTCAGTAGTCAGGGTGATCTCTTACAATGCGATCAATCAAATCTCAATACTCCCTTGCTCAAAACCTTCATACCGCTTTCCATTACAATTTGGACAGAATAAAGTCCAAAGTCCTTATCAGGTCATCACAGTCAGGCGCTCTTTCTCCCTCCGACCTTGTCTCCTACAAGCTCCTCCTTGATTGTGCCATCCCCCCAACATGCCACACTTGTTCCTGCCTCAGAGGCGTAATTATGTGGGTTGTCCCTTTGCCTGGAACACTCCCAATATCTCGCTCCCCCATTTCACTTGAGTACTCCTCAAATGTCATCCCTTCAGAGAGAGAATCCTTCAGCACTGCTCTGCTCCACTGTCATCCCCTGGTTCAATTTTTCTTCACAACATTTATCATTATTTAGGTTTATGTTTATTTGTAGACTTTATTTTCTGTCTCATGTGCAAGTTTCACGAAGGCAGGAACCAACCTTGTCTTATTTACTGCTGCATACCTATCATCCTGGCATAGCACCACTCTCGCAGTTGCTAACATTTGCTGAGAGCTCACTGTGCGCCTGGCCGCGTTTCCAGCTTTATTACTTCATTTGATCTGCACAACAGTCCTCAGAACCTTCTAATTTGCCTAAGAATGACTAGACAGTAAGTGGCAGAGCTAGGACTAGAACCCATCGATTTGATTCTACAGCCTGAGTCCATCATTGTTACATTATTCTAATGCAAACTTTATGTTTGCATTGTTAAAATTTATGGATAAAAAATACTTAGGAATTATCGCAAGAAAATATGATAATGAATTAGCTCTTAGGGCAGATAAAGTATCACGAATGGGTTCTTAAAACTACCTTTTAATAAGCTTCTAATGTTCTCTGCCATATTTAAATATTGTAGCTCCAAAACAAAGGTTAGAAATGTTTCTAAATGTTCAGATTTAAGGAAATCAACACTTAAAATTTATATTCTAAGCATAAAGAGTAAGTACATTAAGCCACCAAATACATTTTCAAGTTGGACGCATTCAGTTAGAAAGAACAGAGACAATCTAACAACTGAAGATTACACCTGTGCAAATGGTTACATGCATCGGCGCAAGTAATAAAGCCAACACTCCCTCTAATAGGCCGGTAAGTTACAAAATGAATCTCTCTGTAATCTTCAACTTCATAACTTTTCTGAATTTTAAGTGAACCCGAATTTGCTAAAAGCAATGCAGACAGTACAACGAATAAGCCCAGGACATGTGTGCAAGGTGGTTTTTTCCTTTAAATCTGTAATAGAATTGAAAGCTACTAAAGCCTAAAGTAAAATCATACCTGCTGAATGGGACTTTGTGCCTGAAACAGTATTCTTCGTCCTAGTAGTTCTGCAAAGATACATCCGACAGACCAGATGTCAATAGCATTGCTGTAATGACGACTGCCCATCAGGATTTCCGGAGCCCGATAATACTGAGTAACAACTTCCTGAGTCATATGACGGGATTCATCTAATTCCTCCACTCTGGCCAATCCAAAATCACAAATCTAAATAGAAAAGATTATCAAAATATTGTTAAAGAGACACATGTATTTACAAATGGTAAAGTAAAACAAAACAGCCAAAAAGTTAAAATCTTGATAGATCTCCAAACTCAGAAGTTTTCAATGATACAGGTAGGGTATATTTGTGTCAATGCATAATTTGATCTTATCGGTATAAGAGGGGGGAAAAAAGGCTCAAACTTCCTTATTTCTATATAAAATGATGATATTAAAAATATTCTTCTCACTTTTAATGTCTTTTCAATTGACAACTAAACCAAAAAGACAGCTCAACGCACATTTCTAGGTTTAATGTAGAAACCAAACTATGTATTTTCAAGGCTTCTTGAGGAAGTATTATAAGAAAAAAAAAAAAGAGCCAATCTTGAAGACTTCCTGAACTATGTTCACTCTCATTACAGAATACATGTAGTAAAATTTCTTTAAATCAAACTGAGTCCTAAACTTCACATGTATCTATTTTTAAAATACTAATGCACACTCAAATGTGTGAATATGTCAAAATGTGGCACACTGTAGGATACCAGTGCCACTAGGTTCATTCTTTTCTTCGTGCCGTAAATATTTAACTTAATGCCTCTCAAGTTTTGGACAGCATGCTGGAACCTGGCGACACAACAGTAGATGAGGAAGATTGGTTAATTTACATGCAGACTGAAAAACGAATCTTTTCCTGTTACTTCTGTTTACTGAGAGGCTGCAGTTGCAAGATGAGCTGTTAGTGGACAACAGCAGTGCCACCAATGGCAACTTCTGCTTATTTTCAGGAATTAAGACTTTCTTGAAACTAGGCAAACAAAACAGAAAGGGGGAGCACTAAGGCTAAGACAAGAAGTAATGGTCTTCCAAACTTTAGCACTCTCACTGATTAACTTCATTGAGTCAGTGTTAGAAGCGACAAAATAACACTGTTCTAAATTGAAGTCCCAGCCTACGATTTTATTTGAAAAAAGGGTCTGACAGCTAAAAAAAAAAAAAAGTTGGAAAACCATAGCAAAAAGGAAACAAAACAAAACAAAACAACAACCAAACTATAAGTTGCTTATCGGGGCACCTGGGTGGCTCAGTCGGTTAAGCGTCCGACATCAGCTCAGGTCATGATATCACAGTCTGTGAGTTCAAGCCCCGTGTTGGGCTCTGTGCTGACGGCTCAGAGCCTGGAGCCTGTTTCAGATTCTGTGTCTCCCTCTCTCTGACCCTCCCCTGTTCATGCTCTGTCTCTCTCTGTCTCAAAAATAAATAAAAACATTAAAAAAAATTAAGTTGCTTATCAAATCCTCCCAAAGACTAGGGTTCAAATAACACATAATATTTAAAATGCCATGGTGTTTTAGGATATCTTTTAAAACAAAACAAAAACCAAAGAACTTTAATCCATTTTCCTATCATTCTTGTATTTAGAGTCAAAAAACAAAAAACAAAAAACAAAAAACAAAACAACAACAACAAAAAACAACCAACCACCCACTGGACAGAAAATATTTTGTTATAAAGCAAGTCCCTTGTTAAAAACATCAGTCTGGAGTCATTTCTGGCAATTTATCTGGAAGACAAGCTAAACCCAAAGTAAGAAGTTTATATGATCAGATAGCCAAAAGGATAATGAGATTTCCAACAAAATTATCCATTTTGTGCTTAATAGGAAATAAAATATATTCATAATATGAAAGGATATAATTTAAAAGAAATGTTTTATCATAATTATTTTTGATGAATTTGTACATTTGAGAAGGCAGAATTAGTTTGTCCATAGCTTGACATTCCATTCTGGGTTTTATTTTTATTTTTTTATTTTAGCGAGAGAAAGAGAGCGAGAGAGAAAGAGAGAGAGAACGAACCTTAAGCAGTTTCCACGCTCAGTGCAGAGCCCAATGTGGGGCTCCATCCCACGACCCTGGGATCATGACCTGAATCGAAATCACGAGTCTGATGCTCAACTAACTGAGCCACCCCAGAAGCCCCCTAACCATTCTGGGTTTTAAAAGTAGGCAGCTTGGACAAGTCAAAGGAACAGGGCACAATTTCAATTCATCCTGATCTGTGTATTGGTTTATTCATAATTGACATTTTCCTCTAGTTACTCATTTATGTAGCCAGAAGTTACAATACCATTACTAATGATTTTAAAAAATAGACTTCAGGGGCGCCTGGGTGGTGTAGTTGGTTAAGCCCCCGATTCTTGATCCCACTCTGGTCATGATCTTGTGGTTGGTGAATCTGAGCCCCGCATCAGACTATAAACTGATGGTGTGGAGTCTGCTTGGGATTCTGTCTCTCCTTCTCTCTGCATTTCCCTGGCTTGTGTGCTCTGGTGCTCTCTCTCTCAAAAATAAACATTAAAAAACTGTTTTTAATGGATTTCAACCAGGTAATGGCATCAAGCATTCTACACAAAATGCTTTGTGAAATTCTCCAACCAGAAACCAAAACAAGAAAAAACTGGCATAAATTGTCATAAAACTGATTTGGCCTGAACGGAATAAAGAATTCTTAAGTTTTTTGTTTTTTTGTTTTTGTTTGTTTGTTTTAATTACAATGAGGGTTGTGGGAATAGGTTGCAGATCTCTTCAAAAAGGGGAAAGGTAGCAGGGGAATGAACTCAATGACCTATAGAAAGAATATTTACTTCAGTGGACACTGGGGACAATTAATTTCTCTGTGGAAAGAGACTGCACTACGACACTAGTTGTTTTCAGGGAAATTATGAAAAATAGTTAAAAAAATCTTTCCAGAGTTAAATCAGAAACAGGTCTTGAAGGCTATAATGGAGAATTTTATCCTAAAGCAGTATATCATACCAGCTTTTAAAGAAAATTGGGCCACAGTTTAAAGAAAGCATTTAAAATACAAAATTATATTCATTTATATACTTGCTTTTAATATTTAGTTTAACTGCCATCAAACTAAGTAACAATGACAGCTTGATTACTTATAAAGCAGGCAACATTTAAAAACCAGTTTTTTTCAAATATATCGGTTGAAACGTTAACAATATTTACTGCAGACTGAAGCACCATGTAATACTGTAGCCACTCACAAACTAAACGGAATTTAAATTTGCTTACACAGGATGGCACAGCTCTAGGCAGGCCCTTATCTCTACCTTCTATGATGGGGAAGGTAGGGTGGTTCTCTTCCTATCTAGGAGCTCCATGAATACATCTCTCTGTTGGAGGCAGGGAGATGCACATATGTGGATTTTGCAATTGGTGAGCCACTCACTCTAACAAAAAACGGGCAGGGGTGAGGGGGTGGGTGGATGGAGACACTGGGGGAGAGTAAAATGGAAACTGATGGCTTGAGATTTTGGAGCTACTAACTATAATTAATCCTGTAATCAATACCCCCTCAGAGGAGGTAGCAGGATTGGCTACTATACTGTCAAATACATTTAACCCTTTCCTGGCTTAGTACTTTCACTTGTGTTTCCACTTCCCTACTTTACTACCTCAGTCACGCAGGGTATAAAAGTGCTACAAGTTTCTTAAAAGCCATACTTCATTCTCATATAAACATCTTACTGGTTTTCCAATATTCCTTTTGATGTGTACTTCTTTTAACAATGGAACAACTGAAAAAGAAATCACCTTCTCCATCTTCTTTCTGGTCATATTGTAATTCCAATTTCAGTGTTTCTAAAACATATGCAAGCTATCATAAAGAAACCATGAGTCAAGACTACAAATCTGTTACTGTGGCCATGACTAGTGACATTGCTAGGGAAACCTGGGTTCTTTCATTTTTGGCAAAGCGATGAAAACAAATTTAACTCTTTCACAAAAACACATTGCTCTTAATCCTGCCTTGACATTCTGAATTTTTCTCAGATACTCAAATAAACTGAAAAGCTACCTTTAGAACACAGTTGCTGTTCACAAGGAGATTCCCTGGCTTAATGTCTCGATGTAAAATGCCAGCTGAATGGAGATATTTCAAACCTGAAATAACAAACGGATTTAATTGCAGATATTTAATTCCTTTCGCTCAACCAATGATTTGGGGGGAAAACCACAGAAACAGAGAGTACAGGATTTAAGACTGTTCTCTAAATGATGGCCTAATAAACATTATTAAAAGCTAGACTTAGCCCTACCTCAAAAAACCTGTAATTTTGCGACAGTAAAATAAAGTGTCATCAAAGGCTTGCACAATCTACAGATCATGCCTATAATTCAAAAGATGATTTAGGTTTAAATATAGATAAGCTTTTCAGGCACTGGAATTAAAGCTGACCATACGAACGTCCTCAAATTGCTCCTAGGTGTGGGTTGGCCACTGGAGCTCTGCTGCTGGTACCGTCACCCTGTGATTCCCATTACCCACCGGGGAGCCTTTCCCAGGGCAGATTTTTACTGGGAAGACAAAAGTCAGCAACCTGCCCAGGTCTGTCAGTAGTATTCTCCACCACTGAGATTCGAGAGGGTAATAATTAATTACTTTACAATATTTCTGACACCTTAAAAGACCGAGGGTTGTAGCACTGCTAAAAAAAGGTCACAGCTTCAAGGCTGAGTCTTCTGAACAAAGTACAGTAAATCATGTATTTTTTTCAAGTGTAAAAAAAGATCCAGTATCCAGTATCTTTATTCTGTCCCCCACCACAGAATGTCAACAAATCCATAGAAAGTGAACATCGTGGTTTTAACGTTGTGCTTTCATTCTGTTGTTAAGATGCTTTTTAACCTCTATAAAGAATGTCTGAATTCTATAAATCCTAGTGAGGGAGGGGCAGGGGGAGGATATTTTACTAGGTAAGGAAGCTGTTTCAGCTTTAAACAATTAATTCTCCATTTGTAACAGCAAAATTCCAAAGGACACACCTGATGGCCAGAAGAAGCTCCATCAATGTCGGCTCAAACTGCCTCTCCATCAGGTTGGTGCTCTCGAGTGAGCCAGCCTGAAGAATTATTTAGCTGGCTGTTTCTCAGTCTCCTTGATGCTCTGGCTTTAAGAGTCATTTTGTTTTTCTAGAATTGGACTCAGGTACACCAGCCAACACTTTGATCAGGCTTATGTACTGCTGGTTTGAAGAATAAATGTCTGGATGACACAAGTTACTTTTTAATTGAGTTATCTGATGCCAGTCACATATCCCTACTAAAGGCTGTTTAGTGGAAACTTTGTGACAGACCACGGGGTTTGACAAACCCTCTTGCTTATTTACTCCCTAGATTAACCTAGTCATGAATTAGGGCTTTCTCTTCCATCACTGAAAATAAGAACCATTTGGCCACCCTTAAAAAAGCCTCTTATTTAACATCAAGCATAGAGAATATTATATTTGACCTTGGTCAAAAGAAAAAAGTCTTTAGGGAAGAAGAAAGCCTTGGGAGGTCAGATTAAAGTTCAAATGAAAAGCAAAACATTTCACATATACAGTGACACTACCTTTTTCTTCACAAAGAAAAGCTTACCTCGCAAAATCTGATAAAGAAAAACTTTGACATGATCTGAGCTGAGTGGTTGAGGAGAGACGATAATTTTATGTAGGTCACTCTGCATCAATTCTGTGACAACATATCTTGAAGTTTTAAGTTAAGGAGAGTTCAGAGAATTCAGCCCCAATCCCCTCAAAGTAGGCGCTAGGTCTAAAGAATAACTTCCACTCTTAAGGCTGGAGAAAGTTTAAGGAAAGAAAGCTTCTAGACAGTATGACAAAGGTGAGAATTCCAGCCCTCACAAGATAAAAAATTGCCAAAATTGAAGAATTTACCATTTAAAAGTTAGCAGACATAAACTAAGTGACTCCTCTATAATTAGCATTATAAAAGAAAAATAAGGGTAAATATTTTTTAAATTAACTTTTTAATTCCAGTGTAGTTAACATACAGTGTCCTATTAGTTTCAGGTGTACAACACAGTGATTCACAGATTCTACACATTACTCAGTGCACATCAGGATAAATGTACTCTTAATCCCCTTCACCAATTTCACCCATTCTCCCCTGTAGGTGGGGACAGTTACCTCCCCCTCTGGTAACTGTCCTCTATAGTTAAGACTCTTTTTGCCCCCTTTGTTCATTTGTTTTATTTCTTAAGTTCACTATGAGTGAAATCATAGGGTATTTGTCTTTCTCTGACAGACTCATTTAACTTAGCATTATATTCTCTAGAGCCATCCATGGTTGTTGCAAATGGCAAGATTTCATTCCTTTTTATATTCGATTATATACATTGCATACCCATTTATATTCCATTATATATATCACATCTTCTTTATCCATTGTATATCACATTATATTCCATTGTATATCCATTTATATTCCATTATATATATCACATCTTCTTTATCCATTCATCTATCGATGGACAACTTGAGTTGCTTCCATAATTTGGCTATTGTAAATAATGCTGCTATAAACATAGGGGTGCATGTACCCTTTTGAATTAGTGTTTTTCTGGTTTTTTTTTTGGGGGGGGGGTAAACACCCAGCAGTGCCAATCCTGGATTGTAGGGTATTTCTATTTTTAACTTTTTGAGGAACCTCCATACTGTTTTCTACAGTGGCTGTACCAGTTTGCATCCCCACCAACAGTGCACCAGGGTTCCTTTCTCTCCACACCCTCGCCAACACTTGTTGTTTCTTTTTTTGATTTTAGCCATTCTGACAGGTGTGAGGTGGTATCTCATTGTAGTTTTGATTTGCATTTGCCTGATGATGAGGGATACTGAGCATCTTTTCATGTGTCTGTTGGCCATCTGTATGTCTTCTTTGGAGAAATGTCTGTTTATGTCTTCTGCCCATTTTTAATTGGATTATTTATTTTTTGGGTGTGACGTTACATAAGATTTTTATATATATTGGATTCTAACCCTTTATCAGATAGGTTATTGGCAAATATCTTCTCAATAAGGGTAAACATTTTAAATGACAGCCAGGCCAGGAAGAATGTGAAGATCAAGGAGTCTCAGTGTCTATTCAGACATGTTACTGGAGCATCCTGTGAATCCAAACAAGAGAGGGTTGGGGGTCTCACCCTAGGCCACCAAGGTACCAATGGAAAGGATGACAATCTACCCACCAACTGTGGCTTAAGTTACTTTATAAAGTATAATACTCCTAGAAATGTATAAAACGATTAGTTCAAATCCAAGCCTTCCTCCAATCTTAATAATTTGTTTTGTTATTTAACTTTTTTTTTTTTTTTTTTACATTTATGCCTCCCTTATTAAATTTTAAGCTTCCTATGCTTTTTACTCTTATACCTTCAGGGTTTTGTTCGATCAACACATGGTCGATGACCATAGGCTGGAGCATGGGGAGAAATGAAGATGTAGAATTCAACTCTTGTGAATATAACTTTTGCTGTATCTAGAATAGGACAGATTCAGGTCTTACTCCTACCCACAGTTAATGATTCATTACAAATCTGGGTGAATTTTATGATTTAAATTTAACCTTCCTTAAGACAAGGGGTGAGTACCTTTGACTTTGGGAGATTCCTACAGGCTTTAAATTCTTCCGATACCTCGTGAAAGTTAGTTTCATGTTGTGGGTTAAAACACTAAGGCTCCCCTACCCCTGTATAACTGAAAGCAGGAACAGGCAAAAAAAAAAAAAAAAAAAAAAAAGAAAAAAAAAGAAGAAAAGAAAAGAAAAGAAAAGAAAAGAAAAGAAAAGAAAAGAAAAGAAAAGAAAAAAAAGCATAGCTGTTACTGGATTGCAGAGTTATTTTGCTTTCTTACATAGTTCTTCAGATCCTACCTTTCTTCTTCCAGAGCGAGATTATGAAATCTTTTTTAAGGACAACCCATCTGACACCCCGTAAAACACCTTTTGTGCCAGTACTGACTGTCCCACAGCTAGTCCTAGAAGATATAGTCCATCTTAAGGGGCAGCTGTAGTCTTAGTGTGCTTAGCATGAGCTATAAATGAACTAAGAGGGTCCAGGGACTCGTGTTTTAGCATTTACATGCTCACTGTAAGGGTAAATGCTAGGCATAAAAAAATAAAGATGAGGGGCGCCTGGGTGGCGCAGTCGGTTAAGCGTCCGACTTCAGCCAGGTCACGATCTCACGGTCCGTGAGTTCGAGCCCCGCGTCAGGCTCTGGGCTGATGGCTCGGAGCCTGGAGCCTGTTTCCGATTCTGTGTCTCCCTCTCTCTCTGCCCCTCCCCCATTCATGCTCTGTCTCTCTCTGTCCCAAAAATAAATAATAAAAAACGTTGAAAAAAAAATTAAAAAAAAATAAATAAATAAAGATGAGAAGGCGTCTGCCTTCAAAACTTACAATAATTTTTTTTAAAAGTGCTATTAGGCTTTGGTTTTTACTTTTATGAACTTTAAAGACTCTTGTAGTAAGTGGTCATTATCTGGGGAGAATGATTTAAAAACACTTCTAATTTAACGTTTTAGCAAAAACAAGTAGTAACAACTTGAGAGTAGGGAGGAGAACTAATTGATAATGCTTTGACACACAATCAAAACACCCTCCTTGAAACATTTAGGTCAAATGGCTTCTAGAACACCTGACTGTTGGCTTTTCTTCTCTCTCACTGGTTGTTCCTTTTCAATCCTCCTTTGTTTTCTTCTCCAATTACTTAATGTTGAAATGTCCCAGGGCTTGGTCCTCTTGTGTTTCCACACGCACTTTCTTGGGCAAGTGGATCCAATCCTAAGACTTTAAATAGCATACTTGCAGATCACTCCCAACGTTGTATTTCTAGTTAATCCTGTTTCCTTAAGTCCAACCCCGTTCATCAAACTGTCTACTCATCATCTCCTCTGGATGTCTAATTGACATCTCAAACTGTCCAAACATGTATTCTCCATCTTTCCCCCACCAAATCACTTTTTCTAGTTGTAGGCTTTCCCACAGAAAACTTATTTTTCCAGCAAGCTGCTCACACCACAAACCACAAACCTTGGAGTCATCATAGATTTCTCTTTCTCTCTCGTTCCACCTCCAATCCATCAGAAAATCCTGTTGGTTCTTTCATAATTTAGCCACAGAATTAGACTACTTCTTATCATGTCCACTGTTACCTCCTATGGCCCAAGACCCCTAGATTTCTAACACACAGGAGACAGAATAAACTTTTGACTGTTACATTTTTATTTTGTCTATACACTGAGTTACTTTATTATATAGATAACATAATTTTTAGGGTTTTTATATTCTTAGGTTACTTTTACCTGAGGTTTTATTAATCAGATTCTTTCCAAAGAATTATATTCTACTCCATAATGAAGATTAGTGAGGAAATGAGATTTAGCATGCAGAATTTCCTAGGAACAGTTTTCAGTGACATGTTAGAATTGTTCTATAAAATGATACATATCAGTTAAATTATGGTATTATTACCAGGTTTAGATTTAGATTTTATTCTTAATAGCTTATAAATTTTTACATTTATTTAATTTTGACAGAGAAAGAGAGAGAGAGAGAGCGTGCAAGCAGGGGAGGGGCAGAGAGAGACACAGAATCCAAAGCAGGCTCCAGGCTGTCAGCACAGAGCCTGATGTGGGGCTTGAACCCATGAACCATGAGACCATGACCCGAGCCGAAGTTGGATGCTTAACCGAGTCACCCAGGCACCCCTTACATTTTTTTCTTTAGTTTTAAACACACAGAAAACTTGGAAGAATTAAACAGTGATCACCCATATATATATACCCACCACCCAGATTCTATATTTAACAATTTGATTTAGTACATGTTTATCCATGGCTCTTTCCATTCATCAATTCACCTTTTTTTTTGGGGGGGGGGTGCTGCATTTCACAGGACAATCTTTTTGAATGACAGCCAGATTATGTCACTCTTCTGCAAAAGCTTCTTTCATTTAGAGTCAAAGCCAAAGTCCTTAAAATGTCCTTACATGGCCAGAAATGATCTGGCGTCTTACTGCTCTGACCTCCTTTCCTACCATTTTTGCTATTTTGTTATTCTCTAAACATGTTAGACACACTCTGACCTTTGCTCTAGCTGTTCCCTCTGCCTGAATGGGCTTTCCCAGACACCCTGGCTAACTTTCTCACCTCCTTTGTGTTTTTGCTCAAATCTGATCTTTTGAATGAGGTCTACCTTGACCACCCCAGTACCGCACCTTGCATGCTTTATACAACAGCTATCCCCCTGCACATCTCTACCTTTTCTTTTTTCCCTTTAGTACTTATCCTCCATAATTTACTTGTTATGTTTATTGTTTGTTGGCCTCCCCAGTCCTGCTCCATGAGGACAACAAGAATTTTTGTCTGTTTTGTTCACAAGTCCATCCCAAACTGTCAGAAACAAATGCCTGCATTACAGTTAAGTCTCCTATAAACATCTGTTGAGTACATGAACTAATATATACTGAGCACCCACTAGATAAACAATACTCTACTAGTATTTTAAATATATCATCTCATCTAATTTTCATGGCAATCCTACGAGGGAGGTGTTAGTACTTCCAATTACAGATGAGGAAATTGAGGCTACCAGAAGGCACGTAACCTATCTAAGGTTACACAGTAGTAGAACTCGGTCTTGACTATGTTTAAGA
The DNA here is from genome assembly GCF_024362965.1 of Panthera pardus. Classification (NCBI taxonomy): domain Eukaryota; kingdom Metazoa; phylum Chordata; class Mammalia; order Carnivora; family Felidae; genus Panthera; species Panthera pardus. Next base: position 58,565,544 of record NW_026526876.1, read on the forward strand.
TCGTTTCAATGGCTGGGTTTTATCTTCCCTTCTTTTTTTGAGTTATATTTTTAAAAACTGTAATAAAATATACTAAATGTTTACTGTGTTTTTTTAATAGAAGAATTTCAGTTAATGAATGCAGAAGCAATGTTAGATGAGTCAAAAAATAAAGATTGCCATTTTTCAACGTCTATGGTATCACGGATACAGGCATCGATTATCAATGGCTGTTAAAACCATTTGAAAGGGATGAGACTGATCAGCATCACCTCAAATCACCACTCAACCTAGCAACACTTAATGTGGGATGAGATATTGTATCTCTATAAGATGCACACCACTGCCCAGAAAGTATTCAGGTCTTAAAAAAAAAACCTTGATAAAACGAATCCTCTAGCTCTAATTACTAGTTTACTAGAAACACGGAGAATAAAAGAGCAAGAGACACCATGAAGAAGCAATCAGCTAAACACAATGTGGATCATTCTTCTGAAAAAATTTTTCCAACAAATCAATGACAAAAAAGGGGGGGGGGGGTTGGGTAGGTGAGGGGAAGAGAAGGTAGGAATGTTTGGGATAAAATAGTCTCAAGAGATGTAATAATGAAACGCAATATATGGACTGTGTTTAGAATCTGATTCAAACAAACCTGACTAAAAAAGTGATCTTTGAGTGGGATGCCTGGGTGGCTTAGTTGGTTGAGCATCTGACTTTGGCTCAGGTCATGATCTCATGGCTCATGAGCTCGAGCCCCGCATCAGGCTCGGTGCTGACAGCTCAGAGTCTGGAGCCTGCTTCCGATTCTGTGTCACCCTCTCTCTCTGCCCCTCCCCCATTTGTGCTCTGTCTCTCTCTCAAAAATAAATAAACATTAGAACAAATTAAAAAAAAAAAGATCTTTAAGGAGATCAGGGAATAGTATGGAATTAGCTAATTTTATTACGTGTGATAATGACATAATAGGTTTTTAAGGCCCTTATCAGTTAGAAATGCAAATTTAAGTATAGGTAAAATAATTTGAAGTCTAGGATCTACTTAAAAAAAATACATTTATTTATGGTTGAGAGAGAGAGAGAGAGGGAAGGGGGGGAGAGAGGGAGAAGAGTAGGGGAGGGGCAGAGAGAGAGGGAGAGAGAGAATCCCAAGCAGGCTCCACGCACAGCACAGAACCTGACTTGGGGCTCAATCCCATGACCAGGAGATCATGGCCTGAGCCGAAATCAAGAGTTGGATGCTTAACCAAGCCACCCAGGTGCCCTTGAGATCTACTTTAAAATACTTTCAGCCTTCCTTTCCCTGCCCTCAATAAAAAGGGAAAGAGGGTGAGATTGGCAAAATGATGAGCAACTGCTGAATGTGGGTAGCAGGTAAATAATAGTTATTATACTACTGTCTCTACTTTTCTGTATTTTTGAAAATTTCCAAAAAAGTTTTTAAAGAAAACCTTCATTGTATAAAACTAGAGAAATACAAGAAAGCCAAGGAATAGAAAAATGACCCAGAATCCTACCTCTTTGAATGAACCTATAACATCTTTGTGAAAAGTTGTACATGCATACACATATGTATATTTAAAATTGGGACTGTAACATAAACGTGGTGTTGCTGCCTGTTTTCTTAATAAAATACAGCATTTTCTCCTGTTATTAAATATTCTTAAAAAATTAAAATTTTTTTAATGTCTATTTACTTTTGAGACAGAGAGGGACAGAGCGTAAGCGAGGGAGGGGCAGAGAGAGAGGGAGACACACAATTCGAAACAGGCTCCACGCTCTGAGCTGGCAGCACAGAACATGATGCGGGGCTCGAACCCACAAACTGTGAGATCGTGACCTGAGCCGAAGTCAGATGCTCAACCAACTGAGCCACCCAGGCACCGCCCCCCCCCCCCCCCCCCCGCAAATTTTTTTTGACAGAGCGTGTGCAGGTGCATGCAAGTGTGTGGAAGGAGCAGAGGGAGAGGGAGAGGGAGAATCTTAAGCAGGCTCCAAGCCCAGCGCAGAGCCTGACAAAGGGACTGATCTCATGACCGCAAGATCACGAACTGAGATGAAATCAAGAGTCGGGACACTTAACCGCCTGAGCCACCCAGGTGCCTTGTTAAATATTCTAATGAAGCAGAATTTTTATGACCATATAGTGTTCAAATGAATGAGTAGAATTCATTTAACCAACCTATCGTTGTTGAAAACCCAAGTCATTTCTAATTATACTTTAAGCAAACCTGAGATAAACATCACATATCTATGTATCTATATCTTTATGTGAATCGGATTATTTCCTAATATATTCCTTTAAGTGGAATTATGGTGTCAAAGCAGAACATATTACATACGCTTCTTTTTCCCATTTAAAATATCTTGTGAACATCTTTTCATGGTAATCCAGTTCTTTAATATAATTTTAGGTACTTTAAATAGTATTCCATCTTATGGATTATGTCATGACTTAAGCAATCCCTATCACTGGACATTTAGGTTATTACCGTTTGACTGTAATGTGGCTCTGTGGGAGGGCTTAGAGCTTTACAGTTTTGTGTCATAAGGGGTCTTCGATTATGTATATAGATCCTTTCTCTTGGGTTAATCCATTTCTCTAGAGAAGTCTTCCAAATTTCTGTCTTAGAAGGCACAGGCCAGGCTGCCAGGTTCTGTAGGAGTTGGGGAAGGGGCCAAAGACACGACAGCTCAGCTCATGCTGTCTCCAGGGAATAAAGCTTTGGTTTTCTGCGGGATAGGAAAAGAGTTATCTGAATCTTACTATTTCCCTCTTGTATGCACTGAAAATATTTTTCCCCACTAGGAAATCTTTTTGTTCTCTATTTCATCATTTCCACCCACTAGGAACTCTTTTTTTTTTTTTTTTTTTTAACGTTTTATTTATTTTTGAGACAGAGAGAGACAGAGCATGAACGGGGGAGGGACAGAAAGAGAGGGAGACACAGAATCGGAAGCAGGCTCCAGGCTCTGAGCCATCAACCCAGAGCCCAATGCGGGGCTCGAACTCATGGACCGCGAGATCGTGACCTGAGCTGAAGTCGGACGCTCAACCGACTGAGCCACCCAGGTGCCCCTAGGAACTCTTAATCATAGAGACAAGAAAAAACTTCTATTGGCACCATTAAGCCTTAATCAGAAGTCCCAATATTCTTGAATTGGTTCCAGAAATATCAAGGGGCAAAAACAAAGAAACATTACACATAAAACAACAACAAAACAAAAACAGAAACACTTCATAACTGCTATCACTGTATTAAATGTTGTCAACTTGAGAATTTTACTCCAGGAAAAAAAAAATTCCTAAAGACAGTATGAAGCACTTATCTGTATGGGATGTCAGGCACGTCTGCTGAGTTTGACAACTTTTTGTTCCTGCGAGGATTGAAAAGTTCTTGCATGGAAGTAGAGCAGGTTATATTCTACTCTGCCTTTCGTATCTACAAAACTGGGAGCCAAGTTGTGATGCCAGAATCTTTACTGTTAGTAGTGACAGTTGGTATGCATGCAAGTAGCAGAGAGAAAACATCTAATTTTCAAGTTATCGGGTTGAATTCATATTGCTGGCACTTGAAAAATCTTGCTTTGACTTATAAAAGGAATAAACGATACAAAAGCCAAAAACAGAGAGTAAGTATGAAATAATGTCATATGCTTTCTTCTAACAGAGACTACATTTTCAAAGAAAGGGGAAAAGGAAAACACTGGCTGGCTGGAATGGGTACTGCTCTATAACCAGATATTTTAGAAATAATTACTCATTTCAGAAAAAAATTCTTACATTTCATTTAGCATTATAAAACATGTATTTCCTGATCAAGGTGTTGTTCACCTTAAATCTACTGGATTTGAACTGACAATACTGGACCACTTTTGACCAAGAAAAACAATGTCATATGGTTTAACCCTACCTAACACAGAGCAAAGTATTACCAGGTCAAAAAGCAAGGCATTCAAAATGAATATAAAGCATGATTTCAAATGGTAAAGTCAATTCTTCTCTACTAAGACCACATGCCTATTATGTGTATAATTTCTCATAAAATATAAACTAGAGGGTATTCCCCCTGTTAAACACAAATGACTAGATTACCACGCCCCTGTCCTCAGGATCTGTGAACTTGAAAACTCTTTCATTCAACTGCCTGTTATAATACTTAAGAAAAGAGAGGGTCGCCTGGGTGACTCAGTCTTCTGGGCGTCTGACTCAGCTCAGGTCACAATCTCATGGTTTGTGGGTTTGAGCCCCGCATTGGGCTCTCTGCTGTCAGCACGGAGCCTGCTTTGGATCCTCTGTCTCCCATTCTCTCTCTCTCTCTCTCTCTCTGCCCCTCCCCTGCTTGCAAGCACACACTCTCTCTCTTAAATAAATAAACATTAAAAAAAAAAAAAAAAGGAGTATACCTCTGCTGAAGATGACAAGCTGACTTAAAAGAAAATGGGGTAGAGCACTGAGTAATGCAGAGAATTGCTGAATCACTATATTGTACACCTGAAACGAACATAACACTCTATGTTACCTACATTTGAATTAAAATAAAAAACTTAATAAAAACAAAAAAAAGCGAATGGGGGTAGGTTAATAAACTTAAATTAACCGGAAAGTCTAGGGCAAAAACCATACAAAGCTCCTGTCCACCTTTACCATTTTGCTTATTACCTCTGTGCAGAGATGCTTTCCTCTCCTCTAAAATCTTTTCTATTTAAAGTTTTTTTAATTTATTTTTGAGAGAAAGAGACAGAACATGAGCAGGAGAGGGGCAGAGAGAGAGGGAGACACAGAATCGAAGCAGGCTCCAAGCTCTGAGCTGTCGGCACAGAGCCCAACGTGGGGCTCGAATCAACGAACCGTGAGATCGTGACCTCATGACCGGAGCCGAAGTCGGACGCTTAACTGACTGAGCCACCCAGGCGCCCTTCCTCTAAAATCTTTTTAAACATAAAAGACTGAAAAATTTTAAATGTATTATTTTTATAAAGTGATTAAATAGGCTACTCTGCAGAGAATAAGTTTTATCAAGCTTTAGTTTAGCAAAGTAAATTCTTCAGGGGAAATACATTTTTCACTCCACAAATAAAGGAGTTTTTTCCTCACAGAAAACAAGCCAACAAACAGGCCAACCTTTAAAAATTTGATTTCTCTGTACAATACAATTCCTGAATTTGAAGATTTAACAGTATAGCTTCAGAAATTTAGAAGCAACACACACCACTTTATGATAAGGTTTCTGCTTTGCTCCAGCAGAAATTCTCTGAAGTCTCAATCCCCAGCATAATGTCTCCCAGATGTCTCAACTAGTTGCCATGCCAACTAAAGCAGCTTAAATTAAATGAGGGCCTGAAAAAGCACCTGCATCTCTCCAGGTCTGTTGCGCATTAAATAAAGCTCTCTTGACAGGGACTCAGAGGTGCCATTAACTTGAACAGCAGCTATCTGATTATTGTTTCTGAGTAATTTAATGAGGGTCTCCAAACAAGAGGGAAAACAGGGTACTCTTTCCCTCTCTTGGTCCTTCTAAATGGGACAGCCTCTCCAACAGCTGGTGTACCCCCTGGGTCAATGACTCTGCTATGGCCTCTTAAGTTACCTTTGGGTAAAGATAAAATATAGGATTAACGTTAGCATGTTCAGGAGAATATTAACAGATTAACCATTTTCCCCTATTAAAACTCATCGTTAAAAACATGATCATAAAAAACACCGCACGGTATGCCAACCTCAGAGTGATTTGAACAGCCCTGTTAGAAAATAAATTGCTGCTGATTGCAGCAATTAGTTAACTAGCTCCGCAAAATATGGATTTCAAAATGTACTGATTTGCTTCAGAAAAATGAATGATGCAAATTAACAATTATAAATTCAAGGGTGGGGGGGATGCTGCTCTGATGCCTCGGGTGCCCAAGGGAAACAACGGTGTTTCCACGCTGTTTTAAAGAGCTTTTTGTTGCCGATGTTGTTACTATTGCTAATGTGGACATTTAGAAGGTGATTTTTAACGGGGTAGAAAACAGTCCTTTTGCTGCTTTCTCAAATATTATTAGCCACCGGGGTATATTAGTTAATAGAAATAAAAACTTGGCCAGAGAGGTTATGTGATTTACCCAAGGTCACATTCTATGTATGTGTGTAAAATGCCAGAACTACCTCTGGTTTCCCAGCTCTTGGTCCAGGGAGTCTCGACCCCACCAACCTGGTTCCCATAGGAGCCTTCCTACTATCATTCCCATGTCTTACCGACGAGTATCATCACAGAATGCAGATTACTTTGAAATAAAGAAAAGCTGACTTTTTTTTTTTTTTTTGGAGAACAAGAGTGAGCAAGAGAGAGCGTAGGCTCTAAATTCCAATAGCTAGAGATTTAGATCTTTAAACATGTGAGGAAACTGGGGCACCTGCCTGGCTCCGTTGGTAGGGCATGCGACTTGATCTCAGGGTTGTGAGTTCGAGCCCCACATTGGGTGTAGAGATTACTGAAAATCTTTAAAAAAAGATAAATGCGAGAAAACCATCAAGATTTCTTTAGCTTCTACTGAATTTCTAAATTAGATGCACATTCTAATTGGCAATTTGCCTCTATCTGTAAAAACACATACATTTGGTTTCCTTAAAATGGTTTACTTTAAAAAATTATTTTTATTTTTTTTATTAAAAAAAGGTTTATTTATTTTTGAGAGAGAGAGAGAGCAAGCAGGGGAAGTGCAGAGAGGGAGGGAGACAGAATCCCAAGCAGGCTCTGCATTGTCAGCACTGAGCCTGATGCAGGGCTTGAACCCATGAACCGTGAGATCATGACCTGAGCTGAAACCAACAGTAAGACGCTTAACCCACTGAGCCACCTAGGCATCCCTAAAAAAATTGTTTTTAAACACATGAGAAACAATACAAATAAAAGCAATTAACACTTACTGAGTTCTTACTATGTGCCTGGCACGTTCTAAACACTTTGAATTATCTCAAGGAATTCTCACAACACAAGTCACAGGCTATTATTATAAAGAACTAATTGTTCTCTTTGTGATTCTGAGTCTTTCCTTTTGGAAGAACTGAATCCGAAGATGTCTCAAGTAATTGCTCAAATGCACACAAGTACTCTTCTTCATTTCTTCTAGCGCCTGAATTAGTCTTAGTTCTGTCGCTAGTAGGCCAGAGCCTCAAGTAAGAAACAACCCTACAATTTGCTGAGGGATTATCTCAGTTTGCTGAGAAGTATTTTGAGTCTCCTGTATGCCACTTTTAACACAGGTCACCTCATTCAATCCTCCTAGCAACCGGGGACTATTCCCATGTAACAGATACAGACTGGGGGTGAGGAATGTCAGGCCAACAGGCTAAATAATTACACCCCTTTTGCCAACAGAAAAATAAGACAAAAGTTAAAAAATCACAGAGGCAAGTTTTTCTACCTCACATTCTTTGCCTCTCTTTCCACCTCCTGAATATTCCACTTCCTTCAAGTCTTACTCTTCTTACCCTTCTTTAGTCAAGTTATAAAGCTAAAATTGATATTCAATAGATATTTTCCAGTACCTGTGAATCATATATGCTTACTTGAAATAGCTTCTTGAATAGCTTCATGTTCCCTATTAATTTCTTTAAATAGAGGAGAACTTAAATTAGCGTATGTGTATATGTTAGCCTATTACTCATATATATGTTCACACATATATATATAAATATAAAAATAAGAGGAATCCCTAGCTAACATACTGCGTGTGGGGGCTGGGCTAGCAGCCCTGGACAAGAAATGGGAGGGAAAAAAAAGTCTGCATTAGAGACTGCTAGAAATATAGGCCAGGCCTTTTGGTGGGCAGGCTAAGTTGAAAAGAGAAGTTTGAGGGGCGGCTGGATGGCTGAGTCAGTTGAGCACCCAACCCTTGATTTTGGCTCTGGTCATGATCTTACAGGTTGTGAGTTCAAGTCCCGCATCGGGTTCTGCACTGACAGTGTGGAGCCTGCTTGGGATTCTCTCTCTATGCCCATCTCCCATCTGTGTGGTCTTTCTCTCTCTCTCTCTCTCAAAATAAATATATAAACTTAAAAAAAAAAGGAAGAAAACATACGTTTGGGAATCATTAGATACGGTAAGAAATAATCTGTACTTTCTATTAAATGAAACCTGCCACAGATGAGATACTGATTTTGCTTTTGGTTATAATCTCCCTTTGCACAACATTTTTCTTTTTCTATTAAAAACATTTTTTTCATTTCTTTCCTTCTTTTATTTGAAAATCCTGGATACTGAAATTATGGAAGTATGTTGCCAAGAGTTGTAAGTTCAACCTCAACATCATGACACTCTTTAGAATAATGCACATCACTGTCATTAGCAGAGTTTTTAGTGCATTGCACCCAAATTTAACATGCAGGACACACTGCTCGACTTCCCCGAAAGTTGCTGAGGATGAAAATATGCTCATGAAGGACAGAGACCAAAGCAGGAAAAAAGCAAAAATAAGGAATCTTCTAACATTCCTTAGAAGAAATGAGGTGGGAATATAGAAGAGATACCAGAAAGGCAGACAAAAGAGAAGTACTTATGACTAAAACAAGTTTTAGGGTGCCTGCGTGGCTCAGTGGGTTAAGCGTCTGACTTTGGCTCCGGCCATGATCTCATGGTTCATGAGTTCTAGCCCCACATCGGGCTCTCTGCTGTCAGCACGGAGCCTGCTTCAAATCCGGTTTCTCTTTCTCCCTGCCCCTCCCTGGCTGCTTGCATACACACTCTCTCTCTCAAAAAAAAAAAAAAAAAAAAAAAAACATTAAAAAAACCCCACCAAAACCCAACCAGTTTGGGGCACGTGGGTGGCTCAGTCGGTTAAGCATCCAATTTCAGCTCAGGTCACAATCTCGCGGTTTGTGAGTTGGAGCCCCACGTCCAGCTCTGTGCTGACTGCTCAGAGCCTGGAGCCTGCTTCGGATTCTGTGTCTCCCTCCCTCTCTGGCCCTCCCCCACGCGTGCTCTCTCTCTCTCTGTCCCCAAAGTAAACAAACATTAAAAACAAAAAAACAGTTTCCCACAATTTTCTTTGATGCAAAAATGATTATGGGCAAGAAGAACAGGAAATTCATCCAGAGCCTGGCAGTCAACTATACCCTCAATGGTAGGACTCCCTGACCCCTTGCTCCAATTAAAACAAATCTGTACCATGATCAGTATTTGCTTGACCCACCCATCCCTATGATCTATTTTAGGAAGTAATTTAAGACTGCATGATAATCGGCCGCATGCCAGAAAACCTGACTACTCCAACTGTCAAAGGTAATTCTGCAGAAAAAGCTACACGATCACCACAGAAACAAATGCTGACACCAAATTCTGACCTTCAATTAGGAGTCAGATGATTGACTCCTTTTCTGTTTTTAGGAGGTCATGATTATTCAAGCAGTCTCAGAGGCTACAGGACTGGTGCCAGCAGCATCTTTGTGTAACCATCATCATTAGCATCAATAAATACCGACTGGGCACCAAGTGGGTGTAGAGAGCTTGCTAACTCCATGACAACACAGAGAAAAAAGATGGACGAATGCAAGGCAACATACAAGAGGTCAGAAGGGACTGAGATGAGCTGTAAAAATCAAGTAGAGAAAACAAGGAAGCGAAAAGATTTTTAATGTACTGTACATGGCCACAGAAGCTTGACTGAAAAAGAAAAATCCTTATTGAGAAAAAAAAAAAAAGCTCCTATTTGTCGAGAGTTTTCTATGTGTTAAGCCCCCAGCTTTAAATTTACTTAGCCTCATGTACTCTTAATTGCTCTAAGAAAGAAATCCTATCGTGATTCCTATTTTACAAACTAGTGTGCAGCAGAGTGAATACAAGATCCTGGCCTTTGTTCTGAACTTGTACTGTCTTTCAAAAGATAAACTTCGGGGTAAAGGGGAAGGAAATAATTCTACTTCAGAAGAGAGAAGGCCAGGAAGCTGGTTTTTACAATGAGGAGGTAAAGAAATTCAGGCAGTGGGAGGCGGCGTGGTGTAGGTTTTGGGATGAAAGACTAGGTTAGATTGTCAACTGCTACTTACTGGCTTAATAACATCAGGCAAGCTAACGAAATCCTCAGAGTTTGTTTCTGCATTTATAAAATAGGGAAAATGAAATATACTACACAGGGTTACTGCCAGGGTTTAGATGTTGTATGTGAATCATATATAAATGTCTGGCAACCGAGGGAACAAGGAGATTACTTGGGTAGCTGTTATCACCATCACTGTTACAGGAGGGAGGAAGGATACTGAATTTATTAAATATCAATATGCCAGGCACTGTGCCAAATGTGTTACATACACTAATTTGCTTATGCCTTGCAACAGTCCTTTGAAGAAAAATATTATCTCCATTTATCATTGAGAAAACTGAGGCTCAGGGAAAAGTATCATGTAACTTTTTGAAGGTCAAAAAGCTAAAAGAGAGGAGGGGAAATAAGGAGATGAATTCAGGAATGCCCAATATCAAAGTCCATGCCTTTGCCAAAATGTATGACCGTGTTCTTATTTTTCCTGACATTTCCCCCTCCCTGAAGAAAAACAAGCCAAAAGAATGTTAGTACAAAAAAACCCAACCAACCAACCAAACAAACAAAAAACACAAAAACACAAAACAGGCAACCGGTTGAAAAAGTTCCTTTAAGCTACTGATCTCAAAAGGAAAGATTAGGCTATCTCTTAAGGATATCAGTGCTGAAAAGGAAAGTTTTATTCACTTACGAAATGGGGTCTGGTGGTTTTCTGGCACCAAAAAATAGTATGTCGATGATAGTCACATTCTTTCATATGAGGACATAAAAACCTTTTAGATCAAGAAAAGTTTTCTACAGGGCACATAATTTTTGAGAGAGACCTAGGGTTGGTTTTGGACAGACTGGAAACTCAAGGGAACAATTATAAAAGTGCTAATCTTTGTTAGACTTTTGAGACCCTCTACGCAGGGACTCTGGTTCTGGTAAAGGGCTTCTAGTAATAGGTTTCTTAGTCTGGAGCTCAGGGTGGTAAAAATTAGTAACTGATCAGTATTCCACATATCCAAAAACAAACAAACAAACAAACAACACATGCACACAAAACAAAACTTCACTTAGCTCATATGTAATATACTTCCTTTGGAAAACAGCCACCTCCACCTAATCCTATTTTCTACCATCTGATTCTCTTGCCACCTTTAAGTGATGTATCAGTAAGAGGAAAAGACTATCAATTAAACATGCAATTATTAAGCCTATTACCAACTGTACAAATCAGTGCTCTTAATATTTAATAATGACACCAATAGAGTATGCAGAGAGCAAACTACCACAGTAAGTAGTACATAAAGAAATTGTATCTGGCTAAAATTCAGATTCGTGCTAGTGTGCTGTAGCTCCATTAAGTTCCCTGAAGTACTGCTCTCAAATAAATTGAGTTGGTAGCAGGAGACTCAGCTGGTCTATGAAGTGGCTAAAAGCCCCACTGCTTCCCCATATCCTCCAATTAAGGCAGGTCTGATATATTTAGTGGCTTCTGAAACCTCTGGGTCTCCAGGTAACACATGCCTCCTAGTGTCTACCAACCTTAAAAAAAAGAAATAAAGTCAGAACAGTGGGATATACAAAAAGATCAAATAAACAGTCCTGTGAGCTTCCCTAAATTCTCACACCTGAATTAAATATGTCAAGAGGCTAATAATCAGAAGGTTGACCAGAAGGTTAAGCAGTTCAGGAGAACGATAATGGGGTTATGAGGCTTTTCAGCAGCTCAAATTAGGTGTGGCTTTGTTGTCATCCAATATTACCCTCTAAGAGTTGGAAAGCCTGACAGCATTTCATTCCAACCAGCTGGGAAGTTTTAGAGACATATTTATTTTTTGATGGAGAGGTGAAAAGACTAGATTCAACCTTTCCTTTTTTTTTTTGCTTCACCTGGAACACAGGTGTTTCAAAGAGCTGGTGTGAATAATTTGCTCTATCTATAGTGATTCTCTTCAAAGCAGAGGGAAAAAAAATTCCAACTGTGAGTTGGAACTTTTAACTGTTCTTTAAAACAACCTAAGGATTTGCTAGTACGCTAAAGCCTGAGTAACCTTTATGCAGGCAGGAAGGGATAGACAATACTAGGAGACGTAACTATAGGACATAAAAAAGCGAATAGTTCTTGGGATGGTGGGCTGAAGGAGGAAATTATGTCATTTCTTTCTAATTAATAGGAAAGGTTTGGTAAAGGTACTGAAAAAAGCACTAAGAAAGATCACGTGGATGCAGTCTGGGTGGAAGGCTTGGAGGTGCTGAAGATTTGTATGCTGGGAAGAGGATGCCAGGTAAGGAGACATGAGGTACTGAGGTTAACAACAGTTCACTTATTATTATTTAAAAAAAATCCTCTCTAAAAACAGGCTATGCTTGTTATTGATAGGCCATTATCAAAGTCCATTTGTCTGTGATGAGTACTTGCTAATGTCGTCTGTTGGTTGTTGGCAGTCGCTTGACATGCTTTGCTTGTACCAGAAAATTCATAGGAATTCCTACTGTCTGTCAGCTTTAATAAGTTCTCCTCTATAAGGCCTTCCCTTACTACTTTTATAGCGCTTATTAACTTCCAGGCACTATTTTAAGTCAGTCTGTCACTCTATCCCAATCTATCCCAAAATAACTCTCTGAGGTAGGGAGCATTATTATTCTCATTTTATTAACCAGGAAATTGAGGCACAGAGAGGTTACAAGGTCACACAGGTAGTAAGAGGCAAAGCCAGAATTCAAATCTAGGTAACCTGGCTCCAGACTACCATGCTCTTTGCCACTACAACAGATTTTCTATTATGTCAAGCCAGCAGAATGCTGACTAGGTAGGCCCTGAACTATCATAAGGGCTTTGAAATAAACAGAGGATGACGACCCTTGTTCTTGTTTCATGATGTGCTAGGAGGCCATTAAACTCAAGACTGCTACTGCTGGGCAACGGAACAAGGGATGATGAAGAGTATGGCAGGAAGAAGGATAGAGAAGGGGGCTGATTTTAGAGTGCTGTTATTTAGGCTCTAGTATCAAGAATATTAATTTAGGCTCTAGTATCTAGTATTGAGAGCTTTGCAGGGAGAAGAAATGGAGACACTCACTAGTCAGTTTCCTAATGTAACAATCTTCTAAGAATATGAGATAAAGGTCAATATTCCACATTCCCATATCCAGGCCTGCCAAGCAGTCTGATTTCACTTGTTCCCACCTCTCAGACAAAAGAGAAAGAATAAAGCCGATTCTTTACACAGCTTCTACTATCAATAAACACTGGGAGAATTTATAAGCTATTAGGAATAAATGCTTACTATAAATGACAAGGTGTTGTGCAAACATGTCATAAAACAGCACTGCTAAACAAGCACTTCAATAACAGAGAGCTAATCATCCTGGACAGCCCAAGTTGTGTATAAATGTGAATACTTGTGATACGGTCTTATGTAAAAAAAAAAAAACAAAAAACAAACAAACCCACCTATCAGGTTCAAAAAACTCTTACCATCTGGAGTTCAGAACTATAGCAGTCTGGTCTGCCTGCTCAAGGGAACTGAACTCTGAGAATACATTTAATGCTTTATGTGCAATGAGTAACTGATTTTGTATGAAAAATTATTAATGATATGTTAAAAGCTTTCAGAGAACAAAATAAGGCTATTTAACTGGTTTAGCTGGACTGGGAGAAGAAAACGGAGAACTTGTGTCAAATTATTTTCTACCGACTGAATATGGACAGAAAGCTTTGAAAACACAATTTTAATGCCGAAACAGTCTTTACTGACTTGAGATAATGAAAACTGGATCATTCTTTCTTCCACTGCGTACTGGACAAAACTAACTCTAAGCCAGACCAAAAAGAAATCTTGCAATATTAAATATTCATCAAATAGGTGTCCATGAATTCTCTTATATGAAAAGTCCAAGAATGACAGTGAAAACATGCTTAAACCCACATTAAGCACTAATTCTGAAATCTGGTCATTCCTATTTGAAAGAAGGCAATCTCACAACCATAAATATGTGAGACTTAACAGACTCACATTTTTTTCTTCCAAACTCAGGTCCACAGCGGAGGGAAATTTCAACCTAGATCTCAGATATGTAACTGCCTCTGAAATAAAAATGAGGGCATTAAATAGCATGGATAATGAAAATCTGGTTTATGGATATTGTTGATTTCAAACAATGCTTTCCATGTGGAAGAAAAACAGCAATGCATCACAGAGAGAACTGCTTTCTCTTGTAACAAATGGTCAGCCCTAAATCTCATCATCTTCTTTGCAACAAAAAGCATGGGCGCCTTTGCAACTAGGAAAAAAAAAAAAATCAGTGTGTGCTTCAATTAGAATCACTGACCTTTTCTGAAGCCTGCCTGTGCTTCTCTATAGAAATCAATGGAATAAAAGGTCACGTTGTTAAAATGTTTGAATACAACATTCTCTTTCCCAGGCAAAGGCAAATTCCTTTTCTTTTTAGGGCAATTAATCTGTTGTATATAGAATGTCAAAAATTAAAACTACCTTTAATTTGCAATTTAAAACTAATTTTAAAAAATCAATTCTATCACCAGAAAAAAGGGAAAATCACAGGAAAGCTACATTCTACATACTTCATTTTACATACTCTGTCATAGCCCCAGAAGGCTCTATTGGCTAAGTCCTTGTCACTAAGGCTATACAATAGCCTTGCAATAAAACACATGCAATAAAACAGAAAGAGCATCCTAGAGAAAAAGATGTTACTTCAAATCTCAGTTCTCTTCTTTCCAAAGTGCCCTGAAGAAGTCAAAGGCAAGCTCTGTCTGCCAAATGTAGATGGCAGAGCTTGGCGATTACTAATTTTCCACCATCATAACCCTCCAAAGCAAATGCACATTCACACAAAAACAGAGATTAAGAGTCAAGAAACAAACCAAAAGAAATGACTGGAATAGTCATTATTTTTTTCTGAACATAAAAAAAAAAATCTTTGAAAGAAGTGCCTTTACCTAGATTATAAACATTTTGCTTCTCCAGTTTTTTTAATTCATGAAGAGAAAGGGCAAATTCTTCGATCACCTCTTAATCCATTCAGAGGATAAATACACCGATCAGTCATATAAACTGCATCATGCTTCTTACTGCCACTACAACAAATCTCAAAACTTTCTCTAAGAGACACCAAGCCTTCAAATTAGATCCACCAACCTTTCCTAACGGGTCTAAAAAACTTACTTCTGTGTCCAGACAATCTGGTTTCAAATACCCTCCTGCCCAACAGAATTTGAGAGCAATTTACTCCAGGCTCATCTATTGTAAAGCTGCAAGAATGATGTCATTAAAACCTGAAAGCAGACTGCAATCAGTGGTATAAACCACCACAAGCAGCATTGTGAAGGGAAGAACAAGCCTCTCAATATGCCAAGCTACAGATGCTTCCTTACCTACCCAGTGCTACCCATCACCAATGAAATTCACTTATGGTTAAAGGTTTTAAAAGACAAAGTTATTATAAGGAACTAGTTATGAAGGGCGGGGAGGATTCAAAATATACAGAGAACAAAAATCTGTAAGAAGAATCTAGGAGAAGTATATCAGGGAAGTCTGTTTCTCAATACTTTCTATGGCAGTAAGAGATGAAATAAAATGGCGGTCCATTTAAAGGGGGGGTCTGCCTCTGTGTCAAGATGTAGTATCTGCTATATGTCAATTATATCTCAAAAAAAAAAAGGTGTAAGAAAAAAAGACCTAATATCTGACATAGAGCCTTATCCATTTGTTCCCACTTGTCCCCACTTTCTAACATTTATGTAATGAATGTTCTATTATACACTTAGATGTGACACCTGTTAGCACTGCTCCACACTATTTAATTAGAAAAGAAAGAGCTACCCTGACCCACAGACAAAACAGATACTGCCTAAAATTTTGCGAAAAAATAAAAATACAACTGGAAATACTGAAAATATATTTATTAGACTAATAGATCACTGATCTTGTATGGATCCTATAAGAAAGGACTAGAGAAAATGTTTTATTCTATGAAAATTTTAAGTACCAGATAAGTCTTCCAAACTCTTTTTTGGGGGAGGCGGGGAGAGAAGGGCAGAGCAGTTTTTTTCTGCTCAAGAAAATTTGGTTACGATCTTTAGTGTTAAACTGATTAATATTAAAATTATTTGAAATTCATCAATCATCCCCAATTGAACCATGAACCCTTTAAAGGTAACAGCAATGGCCATTATGCTTTATACTACCTGCTGGTACCTCTTTCCTGAGGGTAAAGGTCTAAAGTTAGGGCATAAAATGAATACCGAGTATCACAAAAAGTCATCTGGGAAGATGCCATGTTGGAAGCCAATACGTCAAGCTCACATTAAATCCAACAGTATAGTGTTCTCTGGTATCGAAACAGAGTGCTGTTTTCTTTGACTGAACCCTGTATGAAACAGCTGGCTCTTGTTAAGGGGTCATACTGTATAAAACTACCTCTCTCAGCACCAGTATCATGCTCAGTTTGGTGAAATTCTCTCACTAGGGGAAGCCTATGGGAGCTGAAATTACCTGAGGGAACAGCACATTCTTGATTCCGAGCTCATGCTCACTCTGAAAAATGAGCTAAATGAATGGAATTGGACATAAACGAATTCTCTCTCTTTTCATCATGTTGAAAAAGTCAAAGAATGAACAAAGCAGAGATTTTGGGTGACTGATTCAAGGCCTCGAGTCAAAGACTATACACATGGCTTTAAACTTTGATACTTACATTTTAAATTCTGCCCTTTACACCACTGGTGTGTCAGAATGAAAAAAGGGTCAGAATATATTCTATTTTAGGCAAAAAGTTCCAACTTTCTTAAAGCCTAAACAGAGGATGAATTATGTCTTTTGAAGACTGGTAGATCAATCACAGTCAATTTGGTCATCAAAAAGCATTTATGATCCATACATGAAGAGCAGCGACATGATTCTGAGGAGCAGTCTCCACTTAAAGAACTAACAAGTAGAGACCAAGTAAGCTGCTTCCATCTCGCCTCCCTTTTCGAGGCTATGGTCGGTCCCGCTGCTACTGCTCAAAGACCTCTTCTTTAAAAAAAAAAACCATACATACCTGAAATTAATTTCACAATTTCTACCCTCATCTTTTCTAGCAGTCTTTACAACAATCCAGATCTTATTAGCCAAATGACACAAACAGCTGCTTCACATTTGCATATTTGAAGTCCCTCAGGTAGTCACGGGTAACTTCAGCCTTCATGCTGGTAATTATTCTGGTGCTTTAGCCTAGTGGATCCCAACCCTGAGGGCACATTCAGATCACTGGGGAGAACATCTTCAAAAATACTTACTGATGCCTAGAACCAAACTCAAACCAATTAAATCAGAAGGTAGGGTTTGAACATTTGTATTTCTATAAAAGGCTCCCTAGGTGATTTTAATGTGCAACCGGAGAGAATCTCTACCTCTCAGTTTCTCAACCATCTGAATTCTGAGGACTTCTGTTATTATTCTACTTCATCTACCTTCGAGCATGGCTCTACTTTCTATCTAGAAGCGGTATAACCTGTCCTAACTACAAATTCCTTTCTTGGAACACAATCTCCATATTCTAACCACACTACTACTGCTACTGACCCTGCTGCTTGCTATCAGCCCAGCATCTGTCTTTGAATCTTGCCTCTCCTTTCTCGGAGGACACCAAGTCCTCTTTTGACGTCAACTGCTTCTCTATCAATGTGGCCAGCTATCCTGTGAAGTTCTAGGGCTCTAGGGAGCCCCCTCCCCCATTCTTTCACTTCCTTGTCCTGCCTCTGTGAATCCCCAACCGGCCATCAAAATCAAAGCGCAGGCTGCTGAGTACATGGCTAAAGAGGTGCCAGTAAATTGCCAAGAATCCTTCTGTTCTCCTTTCCCAGTCTGCAACAGTCATTGCCTCTCAGCCCTAAGAGTTAGGTCCTTTTCTTAAGGTTAACTCCCCCCCCCCCCCAAAACCTGTGGTTAAAATATACATAATGTGGTGTCCCACTCAACTGGATGGGGGCCCCCAAATGTGGAGCGATGACTGGGGGCGGGGGAGCCGGTAGCGTGGGCAGTGAAAGGATTCACCCGAGTCAGAACAAGGGAGACAGAAGTTTATTGAATACACTGCAAGGGAGCAGTGGGGAAGGATAGAAAAGGAGGGTCTGTCTGCAGTAAGGCAGTGGGTGGGAGCCATATTTAAAGAGGGAAGGTGAGAAGGTATGGGGACTATGGAATTTTCCTTTTGGGTAACTGTGCCTGGTTGTTAGTAATCCATTGGTCACTGCCTTTGGGTATCTGGAGGTGGGCTGCCTGATGGGCCTGTCTGTATTCAGGCAGGCAGTCGCTGTCAGCCCTTCTGCCTTGATCAAGTGTCCATTGCTCAAGCCTGTTGCCTAAAAGTGGCCTCTACACATAAAATTTACCAGTTTAACCATTTTTACACGCACAATTCCATGGCATTACATTCACAATGTTGTGCAACTATCACCACTATCTATTTCTAGAACTTTCTCATGATCCCAAACAGAAACTCTTTGTTAAGTTTATAAAGAGCACTTCTGATTCTGTCATTCCGCATCACAAAAATCTTTCATTGTGCCGTCCAATGCCTACTGAATACAGATGAATTTTCTTAGTTCAACATTCAAGGCCCTCCATGATTTGCCCCAACTAGCTTAGTTTTTCATTATTTATGCATGCTAAACTCTAGCCAGCTGGATGATTTGCCATTCCCTAAATGATACTCCTGAACTTAGTCTCTCCATCTGGAATATCCATCCATCTCAATGCTACCTGTCCAAATCCTCATCTTTCAAAATTTGCCTGAAATGTCATTTTCTCCATTAAGTCTTACTGTTTTTTTCTGCCTGAAGCAATCTCTTCTTTTACAGTTCCACACCACCTATCCATATTCTTTTGGCACTTTCTACCACATCTGGTGGTTATTTCTTTATATCTTATCTCACTCCACAGACTATATTTCCTTTTAAGGAAAGCGCTAGGAGGCAGCACTGAGTTAAGAGCACTCCCAGCCCATTAAGACCAGTCAATATGGGTTCAAATCCCAGCTCCGTCATTTCTAAGTGAACCTGGATGAGTTATTTACCTCTCTGAGCTACAGTTTCTTCATCTGTAAAATGGAGATAAGGGTCAAGTATTTAGAACAGTGCCTGGTACACTAAATGAAAAAAAAAATTAAACAAATACACAATTCATCTTTGCACTTTCCACAGAGATTGGTACAATGTTATTATGTAAAAGGTAGTGCTAGGGGCGCCTGGGTGGCTCAGTTAGTTGGGCATCTGACTTCGACTCAGGTCATGATCTTGTGGTTTGTGGGCTGGAGGCCCACACTGGGCTCTGAACTGTCAGCACAGGAGCCTGCTTCGGATTCTTGTCTCCCTCTCTCTCTGGCCTTCCCCTGCTCACACTGTGTCTCTCTCTCTCAAAAATAAACAAACATTAAAATTTTTTTCTTAAAAAACCAAAGTAGTGTCAATTATTTGGCTGAATGAATAAATAAGGCTGACTAGATACTGACTAAGTGGCAATTAAAGTCAGGAATTCAGCTGGATTATTCTGCTAACTTTTCCTTTATTTTCCCTTTTGGGCTTCAGAGGTAAGGAGCCAGAATTGGGGAGAGTGGGTAAAAGTATCAGGTTTTGTTTTTGTTTTAAATCATTAAATGCTTTTCAAGCAATTCAGCTTGGGAACTTTTTAGTTTCCACTAAGAGACTATTTTATTCGTTCAATTAACAAACACTTATTTAGCACCTACTATATGTCAGGCATTGTTCTAAGAGCTGGGAACACAATAGTGAGCAAAACAGAAAAAAAATTTCTGGTTCTAGGCACATAGTTGATGCTTTTGTTTACGGAATAAATGAAAAGGGAATTCTAACAATATGAGAATCTTCAAAGCTCCTAGGATGCAGATTTCTGGTCCTTGCTGGTACTGTCTGATGCAGAGTAAGAGTGCACTTACATATGCAAATACAGATTTCATTTTGTTTGTTCTTAGCTCTTCACAGACTCCTAAGATTCTCTGTGGGTTATAGAGCTGTTTCACAGCACCAAGCAATCATGTATTGTGTATTCTTTAAATTACAAAATGTTCCTATAAAATACAGTATACAAATACTGTCAGTTAAAATTGAATGACTGCATCTGGGAGCCCAAAACTACATTACTCCTACCAAGGGTTCTCAACTGGTCAAATGGGCATGTAGGGTCCCTCGCTGCCTTTATGACAAGAGATTCCTGTTTAAACAATGCCTGCATAAGCCAAACCTATTATCCAAATAGGGACACTTGTGAAAGTAAAAGGAGGAACTTGTTAATTAATAATTATACGAGGACATCAGGTAAAATCCGGGAATCCTTGCAAACCAGGACACATGGACACCCTATTAGACTGCTCCTTTCCACTGGTTTTAGGCCGAAATTGCTTCTAATGCAGATAACCTGCTCTGCCCATATTCTCCTCTGTAAAACACTAAGATAATGTTTCATTATGTGTCAAGTTCAAAATAAACTTTTCCGAAAGCAAGCCAAATTTTTATTTCCAATCCAGCAGGCATCCAGTACTTTCTAGGAAAGGGCATGTTTATGTATACAATTCAGATTCCTGACTGAAGGACGATAAATAATGATTTTCAATCAAATAATTACAACTGGTTTCTCTTGGGTTAAATTTCAGTAGGCTCAAAGTAATTAAGTGCCGAAGTGTTTTCATACAGGTTTCCAAATAGAAACTCCAAGTGCAAAATGAATAATGCAATCATTTAACGGCTAAAAGTTCAGTTAAAAAAATACAGAACTTTTCTTAATTATTAGATTTTCAAAATACGAAACAGAAAAGCTACAAGACGCAGAGATCATGGTAGAATTTATTGTTCCTTCCATATATGATTCATGCTAAATCTGTTGCATCCTGTAGGTAGATTTGAACAGTTATAGTCCAGACATTGTCTTTTTCAAAGTTGCTTAAGGAGCTATCTAAAGATGCATGGTCTTTGAAAATTCAGGCCAAATTTTTGGTGGGCACTGATGTAATCACTTTTTCACAGTTTCAGGAAAAAACAGGATTAACTGCATAATAGTATATGCTTATACTCTTATTATATATCTGATTACATCAAAATGTTCATAGACCTCAGATTTTCTAAAATGATATGAACTATTCAATCAAAGAGATCTTCTAATTTAAAATGTTTCTGTACTAACAGTTACATATGCAACGTAACATCCCAAGTTTTTAATCTTAGAAAAAAGTGCAATGATGTGGCTCTGTATGTACAGCGGAAGATTAAATTATAATATGATAAATATATACTTCTGACTCTATGAACTGATTCCTTTATCAACTTTAAATATTAAAACATCCATTAGACGCATAGCAACATACTTAGAACTTACCTAAAATGATAGAGCCTCAAACAGACCTCAAAAAGTATCTTCAAAGCACAATTCCATGATCATACATTTAAAACTCAAAATATTATCCATTCTAAAATCTGCAAAGACACAATCCTCCAATTAAAAAAAAATGTCTAAAACCATGTGTAATGAGTATGCCATGTTTTTCAGATACTACAGAGGGAGCTGCTGACACAGATGAATAATACATTAAGCTGAAATCAAATACTAGCTTGAGATATTATTAATCTTCAATATTTTTGTGTTTTGGTAGTAAGGTTTCTTATTTTTCAGAGGGAAACAGAAGGAATTTTTTTTTGCTTTGGCTACAACAAAAACTTCATATTGATATTAAAAGAATCACCGAAAGTAGAGCTTATATATAATTAAGGCATTTCTTATATTTCCATTTACTAGCTCTTCTAAAACACAGATTTTTAGTATCCTGTACTCCAGGCTAAGTCATGCCTTCCTAAGAGTCTTTATAATCCTGGGGCAACTATAGGAATGACTCCTTTTTATGTAAAAGGATTCAGTGTTTTCCAAATAGCACCACCACTGGAAAACACCTATATTCTGTGCATGATTCTACATATAGCTAAAAATTAAACAGGAAACAAGAATAAGTGAGGTTTAGGTTTGAAAGATTCTTCTGTAGCTAACTAATTACAATGAAAGCAACAGGTGTCAATTTTTTTAACTTGAAGGTAAAAAATTAAATAAAAAAGTAAAACTTTTAGGAGCACCTGGCTGGCTCAGTTGGAGGTACGTGACTCTTGATTTCAGGGTTGTGAGTTCAAGCCCCACATGGGGTGTAGAGATTACTAAAAAAAAAAAAAAAAAAAAAAAACTTAAAAAAATAAATTAAAACATTTAAGTAAATGGTACACCAGATGGTTCCGCAAATATTTTACAGCAAAGACTTTTAAACATTGATGAACAATTCCGGAGAGAGAAATTTCACAGAAACATTCTGCCAACTAATGAAATGGGCTGAAATTAGCCACCAACAGGTACTATACTATCTATGTCACTCCTGGTTTAGACAAAAATTTTTTTAACATTTATTTATTATATTATTGAGAGAGAGAGAGAGACAGAGAGAGAGAGACAGAGAGAGAGGCAGAGCATGATTGCGGGAGGGGCAGAGAAAGAGGGAGAAATAGAATCCGAAGGAGGCTACAGGCTCTGAGCTGTCAGCACAGAGCCTGACACGGGCGGGGCTCAAACTCACAAACCTGGAGATCATGACCTGAGCCAAAGTCAGACGCTTAACCAACTGAGCCACCCAGGCACCCCATGTCACTCATGGTTTTAAACCATAACTATGCTAACTTTTCCTCTGCTCTGCAAGGATCTTAAATAATAATGATTCAAGGATCTCCCAGAGTCCAATTATGGTCAATAATGATGAATGATTGAGAACCACCAGCTTACAGAATCACACAGAAGGTTTTTAAAAAAATGGCAAACCCAAGTACAAAAAAATATTAATGCCTCATATAAACAATTCATGCTTAAACTGTAAGACACAAAATGAATATTATGAATTAGCTAAGTGTTCAGTGAAGAGAATCTAATATATCTGGCATTTTATTAAATAGATCCATACACGCCAATTATCTTATTTGAACACATTCTTTCCCCACAGATGGCTTATGTGCAATAAAGGGTTAACTCAGCAGATCTAGGGTGCCCAAATCCTATACGTCCCAAAAGTCTTTAGGACTAGCTCATGACCAGCTCCTGGGAAATAACCTTTGAGGTCTTGCAATATCCTGCCTCATAAGAGCATCTTAGTATACCTGGGGCTTTGGTCACACCAGATAGTTTATGCTAACAATGTGATTTATGGTGACACCTGTTTCTGTTTGCCTGGGGCCTTGGGGCAGCTGTATTAGTTTAACCTCTGGGTGGGGGAAAAAGGAAGAGGGCTGGAGACTGAGCAGCTAAGGTCAGCCCTGTGCCTGCTCTAGGCCCACCTGACTGACCTCCAATAAAAGCCCTGGACACTAAGGATCTGGTGAGCTTCTCTGGTTGACAACATTTGCCTGTATTGTCATTCATTGTTGCTGGGAGAATTAAGCAAGATCTGTACAATTCTACTGGGAGGACAACTGGAACTTTGTGCCTGGTTTCTCCTGGACTCTGCCTGTATACCTTTCTCCTTTGCTGATTTAATCTATATTATTTTGCTGTAATAAACTGTAGCCAAGTAGATCCTTCCTGGATCCTGTGAGTTCTCTCAGCAAATCATGGAACCTGAGGGTGATCTTGGGGACCCGTGACACAACCTATAATACAACAAAATTCTTATTTAATAAAGATTTCTTCTAATTTCAAGGTTTGTTGTCAGCAACCTCATTTCCAAACAGGCAGAAATAGCATTACGCATTCATAGGAATGCCTCCTAATAAGTAGGCTCCTTTCCCACCAACTAAAAGGATAAAGTAGGTGACTCCTGACCAGGTACAGAAGTTACTTCTGATGAATGACACAAGTATGGCCCCACTCCCACTAGTTCCCTTCTTCAGCAAGGAGCTGGGTAATTTCAGGAAGTCTATGAAATGGAATCATCAATGCTTTCTCCACAGTTGCTACTACTGATCTGTAGCTGAGGAAAAAAGAACATACATTCTCAAGTCATCTATCCTTAGGATAATTCTGTACCTTTTAAAAAAGCATACGTCAGAACCATCCAACCTGGCCCAAGATCTCAGGTATACAAGGACACTCTTATCAGCCAGGAGCTGGTCAAGGCCCAGTCCTTTCTTTGGAGTGTTCAGGGTTGGAGCACCCCAAGTCCACGGAGTTAAGCCTTTGTTAGTTCCATAAAAGATCTGTGGGTTGAAGCAACACCGAAGATTACAGCATTCAAGAGCTTTTGGTTTATCAGATCAAAACATCCCAGCAGTGGTGATCGACGACAATTCTATCACTTCATAATGTTTCCCAATTCCCCAGTCAGCTCAGCCATTCTCTTTCCCTTAGGGAAGTTCTTAACTGGTCCCAGTTACTAAGGAAATTATCAAAGACAATTGTCTAGTACAGAATTACCTGCCACCTGTGTAAGAATGAAATTTTTATCTCACTGCTAAGTCAGAAAAAGTATCATGCTTTTATACTGGTTTCCATTCTAAGTCATAGGCCTGGTGTTAATTAAAAGCCTAAAGTGAATAAATTGCACTATCACAAGCTCACCGAATTCAAGGATTTAGGATTCCCTGTCTTTCACTTAGTTTTACCAAGTTACATGCAGAATGGTAAATGGTGATGCTTTGCCTAGGGCTAACCTATGTCCCAATTTTTTTTTTTCATGCACAGTCCCCGGAGCTATAACTAGGCATTATTTTACAGTTTATTATTATCCATGATATCTGACATACTATTTTTACATGTTAACAGTACTAATATAATGTTAATGCCTCTATCCTAAGAGTATCATATAGGTAGGAGTTGAAATAAAGACCACAGAGTCAGACTGTCTGGAATTGAACCTCAGTCTCAATATTTACTAGCTCTGTGATCTTGGTCAAGTTTTGTTTTGTTTTTAAATCTTTGGTGCCTCAATTTCCTTTTCTGTAAAGTGGGAAGAATCCTATCTTTCCCAGATGGTTGTCATAGGGATTAAATAAACTCATATGATAAAAACTTTTGTAAGTAATGACTATCACCATTACCACCACCACCACATTCCAAAGAACTTGGGACATCGGACTTACATTATCTCTTTAGTTTTCACCTTACCCCAAGTTGCAGAAAAAAAGAGCAGTAGTATCTTCTTAACTGACAGGCAGTTGTTATATATAACAACATATATATATATATATATATATATATATATATATATATATATATATAGCAACAAGAGCACTTTTTTGAGTTCCACACAACACAGCTGCCTCACTGGTTTCATCTGCAAAATGGGGATGGTAATAACCTATCTCATAAGGCTGTGTGGAGATTAAGTACTGTTTTATGGTATCACCGTTCGGGATATATTGATAATACTGCTCTCTGTCAGATACTTGGGATTTCAAAATTACCTGGTTCCAGGTACTCAACCACCTTTGCAAGGATGAGATTTTATACGCCTTAAAGCATGAACCCCAAAAGGTGCTAGAAGAACAAATTAATAAAAAATTGTCCCCTTCTTTCACATTCCCTGGTTAGGATACATTTCTTCAAAATAGTCAATGTGTGGAGGTTGGAGTATGTCAAGGGCAGAGAGTACCTAAGAAAAGGAAAAAAAAAAAAAAAGTCAAATTTAGAGAACTAAAAAGGAAGCAAAATGACATAAACGCAAGTAAATACTATTAACTCTTTAATGATTTAAGACTTAGTTACAATTGTCCAGAGATTAACTAAATTTGCCAGTCAAGAAACAGTCCTGAATATTAAGATGGGTTTGTAAACTTATCATGTAAAAGATACTTCAATCTCAACTAAAATGAGCTACCAGACCCCTTTATGGAGAGTGTGTTGAAAAGAAATGCCCTATTTTTAACAACCAGTGTTGTTCTAAGAGCATGAGGAGCCATACCTACCAGTCATTTCTTTATTCCTCTGTTCAAAAAAATGTTTACTAAGTACATTCTACCTGGCAGGCATAGGGGTAGGCCCTCCAGTTATACTGAGTATCATCCCTGCTCTCATGATAAGTGGAGAGGAAAGCATTAAACAAACAAGCAAGCAAGCAGACAGTTAACACAACTATGTAATTATGACATGTATTATTTGAAGAGAAAAAGTCCAGAGGAATGGGGAGAAAAAGTTTCCCTTGAGTTTAACGCTAAGAGTTGAAGGCTGAATAGGAGTTGGTCAGGCAATGAGTAGGTAATATAAAGGCACTGAATTCAGCAAGAAGGAACCAGACAAATTCTAGAAACAGAAATGCCAGTGCTTATGGAACATAGAGGGTGGGAGGAAAATAGACTGGGATAAAACAGAAGAGGAAGGCAGGGGATATATCATATAGAATCGCTTTAAATTTTGTTAGGCATTTTGGATTTTATTCCAAGTACAAAAAAAGAAGACACCAGGGTGGAAAAAAGACTTTAAGGCATCTGAAATTCAAGTCCTTTATAAAAGCAGCATACTACCAATGTCACTTCTGCCTTTGAAACATAACAAATAGGCTTTCTTCCCCTACCAGCTGTCCAGCTATTCTTGTAAGTCCCATCTATGATGTCACACTTAAGAATCTGAACCTATCTAACTAATGAGAAATGCCAGGCTCAAAGGATGTAGAAGTTATTTAACAGGAAATAAATTGTCACTGCCTAAAAGGTTTGTACAGATGCATGCCACAGTAGATGTCCCCAAAATAAAATTCATGGTTACCAATACAAAAAAAACAAAAACCAAAAAACGGGAAATAAATTGCGTGGTACAAATTTTTTAAGAAAAACAATTTTTTTTTATTATGGAGAATTTCAAATATTTAAAACTGCACAGAATAGTATCAAGAATGCTCATGGAATCAATACCCGGCCTTAGTTTCTACATATGGCCATTCTTGTTTCATCTGTCTTTATCTTCTACTCTCCCTACGTAATTCTGATGCAAATAGCAGACCTATTTCAGCCATACATCAGTACCACTAAAAGACAAAAACTTTTATTTTATTTTTTTAGATTAAAAAAATAATTTTTTTAAATGCTTATTTTTGAGAGAGAGAGAGAGAGAGAGAGAGAGAGCGCGCGCGAACATGAGTGGGGGAGGGGCAGATAAGGAGACACACAATCTGAAACAGGCTCCAGGTTCCAAGCCATCAGTACAGAGGCTGATGTGGGGCTCAAACTCAAGAACCATGAGCTCATGCTCTGAGCTGAAGTCTGATGCTTAACTGACTGAGCCACCCAGGCACCCCTATTTTTTTAGATTTCTAAAAAATGTTTATTTTGAGAGAGAGATAAAGTGCACGTGAGAGTTGGGGGAGTGCAGAGAGACCAATGTGGGGCTCAAACTCACAAACTGGGAGATCGTGACCTGAGCTGAAGTTGGGCGCTTAACCAACTGAGCCACCCAGGTGCCCCAAAGACAAAAACTTTTCAAAAATACAATTATCAGATCTAAAAATGTTATGCTTTTTAATACCACCAAACATCCAGTCCTCAAATTTCTAATTTTCTTTTCTTTCTTAAAGTTTTCTAGTCTAAATCAGGAGCTAAATAGGATTTACATATGATGGTTGATTTGTGTTTTAAGTTTTAACCTACAGATTTCTCCTCTTTTTCTTTTCCCCTTGCAATTTATATGTGGAAGAAGAAACTCTGCTCATTGGTTTTTTTTCTCAGGCAAGCATTTGTCACTTTAAAATTCTAAATGTAAACTAAAACCTCCTGTAATGAAAAAGTCTTTACTCACAACTTTAAAGCCAGTTACACTTAAAAGTTTGAAAATAGTTAATATGTTTTATAAAGAATCTTGATCTTTCCTTTCTGAATTAAAATGTTTATACTTAGAATCTTGGTACAGATGAAAGATAACAGATTTTCCAGTTTCTTCAAAACATAATTTTTATCATATGAAAGATAAATTATTTCATTCCTATAAGTTTAAAACCCTATAATTAGCTAGTGTCACAAATTCACGCAAATTCATTTCTCATTATGTGATAGAACAATTTTTAACATGAATATTTGATGATGCTTGAAGACGACAGTTAGAAATTAGTGTTTTACTTGACATCTTTCGGACTCTCAGCTCTGTATCTGAACAAATACATTCTGTCTTGGGGGAAAGCAGAATGCAATGAGTGACAGCGTCCATTAGACAAAGCTATTTTACACTTCAAATCTATCTGCTATAATTAGAGGTTATCTAGAGAAAGTGACAACCATACATTTTAAAGCCTGATGGAGAAGAATGAGGCTTTCTTATTCCAGATTTGATGAGGCTTTTTGTAGAAAAGCCATATAAAACAGGGTTAGACATTTGCACTAAAGCATTTAGCTGGGATTGTTAGCTTCAAAGATACAATATTTTAAACTCTGCTTGGAATTTTTTAAACTCCTGTTTTTTATATTACCGTTATTTTATCTCAAAATGCTTATCAGAAAACGGCATCCACTGTTATTTCCAGGGGTCAAAAACAATGCTTAAATAAGCAGAAATGATCCAGGAATCACAGAAGTGATGTAAATAAGTGAGAAGGAATAGTAGCAGTTTCAAACTCCAGACTTCATGCCTGACTCCCTATATAAATAGCCTGAGTCCCTCTATAACCCCACTATTATTTGTGGGAATAAAGTGTGTGGGATTAGCCTTATGATGTAAATAGGAGGACGCTTGTAAAGACTTTGACTTGTAAAGAGTCAAAGTATCCCAAAATACCACCAACTCTTCAAAGGATCTCAAATACAAAAAAAAAAAAAAAAAAAGGTAAGCAGACTTGTCTAATTAAAAAATGAACTAAAATACATCCTTAAATAATGGGCATTACCAAACAGTGTCTCAGCACATTTCTCAGATCTTTTAAGAACTCGACAAAAGCCCATTATAGTGGCTGTTTTTTAGAATTTTAACCTGTGATATTAAGATTTATTATACATTGGTTACATGAGGTGTACATGGCTTCTTTTTCTTAGTCCTTTATCAATAAAACTGCTATAAATAATCCTAATCTATTTAAGATCATAAAAACTAGATATTTAAGTCTTAATTAAATCCCATGTTTAAGCAAAGGAATTTTCCCTTCCCCATTCTCACCCCCCAGCAGATTTTAAGTTCTTTAAGGTAGTGACTATATAATTACTATTATTTTTAATAGAGTTATAATATAAAGTATGAAAATCCTAAGTGTATAATTTGATTAATTTTACACAAAGTATGTAATATGATGAATTTTTACTCCACGGTTAAAATGTGATCAAGAAGTTAAGCATTTCAACATCTCAGAAGGTCCCCTTGTTCCTTTCTAGTCAAAACCCACCCCTGCTCAGAGGTCACCACCATTTTCGTTTCCATCACCATAGACTCGTTTTGCCTATCCTTGAACTTTTATACAAATTAAATCATAAAGAATGATTCAAATCTCAGTTCTCCTTTCCAAAGTGCCCTGAAGACGGCAAAGGCAAGCTCTACGTCTGTCAAATGTAGATGGCAGAGCTTGGTGATCACTAATTTTCCACCATCATGTTTCCACTTTTGTTTGTGACTTTTGTCATTTATTGTTATGCCTATGAAATTCATCCCTGTTGATGTGTGGATCAATAGTTCATCCTTTTTATTGATGTGTAGTACACCATTGTGTGAGTGGAATATAACACAATGTACTTATCCAGAGTACTGCCAGCAGACATCTGGGTTGTTTCCAATTTCTAGGTATTATGAATAAAGCAGCCATGAATACTCTCGTACATGTCTTTTGGTGGACATGTGGTTTGTCCTGAGTATACCAAGGAGTATAACTGCTGGATCACTGGGTAGATGTGTGTTTAGCTTTAGTAGAAACTGCCAGTTTTCCCAAGTGGTTTTACAAATTTATACTCTTACCAGCAATGTTAAGAACTTCAGCTGATTTACATTCTTGTCAACACTAGGTATTTTCAGTCTTTTTGATTTTAGCCAATCTGGTGGGTATATTAATATCTCATCATGGTTTAATTTACCTTTCTCTGATGACTAACGACTTTGAGCACTTTGTCATGTGCTTATTAGCCATTGCTTATCCTCTTTTGTGAAATTCTTAAGTCTTTTACTAATGGGTAAAAATTCTTGATCTGTAGAAGCTCTTTTTAACAGATGTGATGTTTATGGGGCGCCTGGGTGGCTCAGTTGGTTAAGCATCCGACTTCGGCTCAGGTCATGATCTCGCGGTTTTTGAGTTCAAGCCCCATGTCGGGCTCTGTGTTGACAGCTCAGAGCCTGGAGCCTACTTCCGATTCTGTGTCTCCCCTTCTCTCTACCCCTCCCCTGCTCATGCTCTGTTTCTCAATAATAAATAAACATTAAAAAATTAAAAAAAAAAAAGAAATTTATAACATATGTGATGTTTAGATACAGAATTTGCAGTCCAAAAAATGTCAAGTAAAATATTTATTTCTAATGGTCTTCTCAAATGCTAAATATTTATAGTTGTCTATTACATAATATATTCTGAAAACAAGTTTTTTGTTGAATATACGTCTGAGGTCTGTCTTTTCATTCTCTTCAACTTTTGATGAGCATTAATTTTTTAAGGTCAATGGTGTCCAGTTTAGCCGTGTTTTTTTTTTTTTTAAATGGTTAATGCTTTACTTGCCTCATTAAGAAATCTTTATCTCAAAGTCTTAAGATATTTTCCTGTTTTATTACAGAAACTTTATTATTTTACCTTTCACATTTAAGTCTACAATTTACTTTTAATTAATTTACATATTTGTTGTGGAACAGACTTTGTTCAACTTCTTCAAGACGATCTTGAGTATTTTAGGCCTTTTCAATCTCTATAAACTTTAGAATATTTGTCAATTTCCTCACACTCATACATACAAACCCTGCTGGGTTTCTGACTGGGATTACATTGAATATATAGTCAGTTTCGGGAGAACATGCAGATTAACCAAACTGAGTTTTCTAATTCATGGACACAAGAGAATGTGTTATTTTAAATACATTAAGAATCTGCCCAGAACCACAAATTTTCGGCAGACAGCAAACAAAATTTTCCAAATCCACTGCAAAGTAATCCAGTCTACAGCATGCTTTGGCTTTTCACTCCTCAGTAACAGAAATACTAGCATTAATAATGTCTACAGCTAAACAGCATGTCTACATTTAGAGAAGGGTCCTACTGGTCCCACACTGGTATGATTCTTTACCCTACTTATGAACCCGAGGCCCTGTCTGAGTTAGGTCAGATTATACAAAGAAAAACAAATCATTCTTCTTTGCCTCCACTACCTCCTCTTTGTCTTTTCTATCCCTCAAGAATACTCCAGAATTAAAAGACTGGGAAAAAGTAACTCCAAGAGAGAGATCACTGAGGTTATCATTCCAGACTCAGAGATTTCTTTTTTTGCTGTCACTTTCACTTACTTACTCATTCTTCAAAGAGACTGCCTGCCTACTGCATACTTAGTGGTATTGCCTAAGGACAAGAAAAAGCCCCAGATTTGTATTGCTGGGGATCTTCCCAGGAATCAATGGACCCTAAGGGGGCTCTGAATGGGCTTTAGAGGACTAGTGAAAGCTTCAAATTACATAAATATTCTGTGTATGTGCATTTTTCCAAAAGAGGATTCACAGTTTTCATCAGATTCTCAAAGGAGTACAAAATTGAAAAACTCAATCATGCCCTTTCCATGATGGTAATACGACAATTATGTCCTTCATGTACATGCGCACCAGTGCATAGGTGGGTGAAATAGAGAATATTTTTGCCAGATTTTATAACAGTTCAGATTCTGCCTAGACTCTAGTGATAAGCCTAAACAACAATCTTTAGAAAGTTAAACCCATTAATGTTTCCCTAAGTTGCTACATCAAGGTGAATCTATCTTTAAGATGATGAACCACCTGTCCTTTAAGAAAAAAAAGTGTGTGTGTGTGTGTATCTCAATCAGATCACCTAAAATCAATGAATTTCATATGTGACTTTTTTTTTTTTTAAAGTAAGCTCTATGCCCAACGTGGGGCTTGAACTCACAACCCCGAGATCAAGAGTTGCATGCTCTTCTGACTGAGCCAGCCAGGCACCCCTGATATAGTGACTTTGAAGGTTCTGTTCAAAAGAAAATCCAAAGCCTCCAGGGCTTTGTAGCTAGTCCCTGACACATTAAAAGCCACACAAATTAAAATCCAACCTTCCTACAGTGGCCAGGTTAATCTTTCTAAATGCCATTTTCATCATGGCATTCCTTTCCTCTTCTTTCAATCAAATCTTAATCTCAAAAGGCTCATCTTAAGGTTTACCTCTACCACGTTTAAAGCATATTTGAGCTTCTAAAGCTCACAAAAATTTCTCTTTTTCTTAATATTATGGTAGCATAATGCTGTGTGGCAGCATTCACATGAGCTTTAAAAACTGCAGCTCCTTGGGCCTCAACCCCAGAGATTCTAATTTAGTGGGTCTGGGATGAGACCCATGAATCTGCTTTTTAAGGATCACCTTGGTGATTATAATACTTCTAGGTCTGGTTGCCTAGCTTTTTGCCACTCACAGAACACAGACTGTCTTGCATTAATGCTTAACCACGTAGGCAGTCCTCCCAAAGCACTGTAATCATAGTATTTATCACATTACTAAACTCCTTAAGGGTAGAAAGCCCTAGAAGCTAAAGTAGTTTAGGAATATAGGATATGCAGAATAAATGTTTGTTGAATTAATGAACATGGGCTCTGAAGCAAGACAAACTTCGACTCCAATCTCGTGTCACCCTGACCTTGAGCAAGTTATTTAACTCTAAACTTTGGTTGCTTCCCCTGCAAAGTAGGGATAACAAGCACTCTCTGACAAGATTTTTAAGGATTAAATGAATTAATGTATGGAAAGCATCTAGCATACATCCTGACACACAGCAACAAGTGTTAAATACCTGATCCCTCAAAAAAGGGTATTTTAAACTTTTTCTGTATCCTCCATGTGACCTAGTACTGCCTATATACGGGACACAATTAATAAACATTTGTTGCCTTAACTACATCAAACACCAGTTGCCTCTCAGACTGGCATTCCACACATACCAGGTGTGTGGCCCTGAGATGCTTTTGGAGACAGATCTTGGAGCGCAGCATAAATTCATGTAGAAAATAGTGGTGCTGTGCCATCTCCAGCTCCAATTATCTGTCTCACTTTTGAATATTCCTACAGGAGTCACGAGCACTCTCTTATCATAGAGCTCAGGAGCTCCAATCGGTTGCTATGTTTTAATAGGTATGATTTTCAAGAATTCAGTTTGTTTTGGGGTGCCTGGCTGGCTCAGTCGGTTAAACGACTGACTGTGAATTTCAGCTCAGGTCATAATCTCACAGTTGTGAGAGTGAGCCCCATGTTGGGCTCTGCTGACAGGGTGGAGCCTGCCTGGGATTCTCTCTCTCTCTCTCTCTCTCTCTCTCTCTCTCTGCCTCTCCCCTGTGCTCACGCTCTCTCAAAATAAACATTTTAAAAAATGAAAAAAGTCAGCACACACACAAAAAGTTTTTTAAAATTTAGTTTCTTTTCTTACACGACTCCCTAACACTACCTTTGACTCTACAGCAATGAGTCATGAGCAAAGATACCAATATATGTAGATAGGAAACTATGTGCCATCCTTCCTTTGTAAAAGAAGCTAAGATAGGTCTGAGTGTAATAACCCATTGAAATCCTTAGTAAGCAAATTCCTAACGCCTCCTTCAAAAAATTTCTTCACCACGGATACCTTTACTTGAGTTTCTAGCAATGTAAATAAGGGTTTGTACTCTTTGATGTTGGGGTGGGACTCAAAGTCGAGAAATAAATAAGCAAGCACTAGACATAACTCTAAATTACTCACAAAATTTGAGGAAAGAGTCATAAAAGTGGTATTTTGAAAGTCACTGAAACAAACACATTTTTAGGCAGTTCCAACTGACTGAAAGACAGCAATAACTTTTTAAAAAACTTTAAGGAAGACGGATTTCAAGAGAAGTCATCAATAAAATGAAATATGCCCAAGCAAGGAGTTTCAAATAAATATATTTCTTTGATATTCCTAGTTTTACCAAACACCTCAAACTTTTAAACATTTTTCTCTTAAAATGAGACCTACACTTTGGCCAAAGTTCTAAAGGTTCCTGTGCAAACGAGCAGTCAGACTCACAAGAAATTATTGTATTTCTGATAAAGTTTTTCTCTTAGCAATTAAAATAACGGAAGCTGAAAACCAAATGCAGAATGTAAGGCAGTTTTTTTCACATGAAATTGAAAACTTAAAAGTCCAATGCTAATATCCCCAGGTAAATTTTACATGTATCAAATGTTTAATTCAGGATTAGTTGAGGAAAAGCAATCTCTCAAACCACAATGATTCTATTCACTCATGAGTCTTGACATTTTTAAATATAGCCATAAATAAGCTAACCTATGTTACTTTAACAGCTATCTGGTTGTTTAAGAGAAGAAACTGTTTTCCTACATCTTTAAGTTAATCTGATTAAAAATATTAAAGGTTAAAAATAAAGCATTTAAAGGGCTGACTGGGTGGCTCAGTCAGTTAAGCATCCGACTTT
Organism: Panthera pardus; assembly: GCF_024362965.1. Classification (NCBI taxonomy): domain Eukaryota; kingdom Metazoa; phylum Chordata; class Mammalia; order Carnivora; family Felidae; genus Panthera; species Panthera pardus. Next base: position 58,600,093 of record NW_026526876.1, read on the forward strand.
GGCTCAGGTCATGATCTCATGGCTCCTGAGTTCGAGCCCTGTGTCGGGCTCTGTGCTGACAGCCCAGAGCGCTTCAGACTCTGTGTCTCCCTCTCTCTCTGCCCCTCACCTGCTTGTGCTCTCTCACAAATAAATAAATATTAAAAACAAATAAATAAAGCATTTAAAATCAGGGGCCAATTATTTCCACTTACATCACTCAGACTACATATTACACTCTCTTTTATGTTAAATATTAGTACTGTTCCTCAGCTAAATAGTAACATTTGCTTTACGTTAATTAATATTTAATACATCTTAGAATTCACTTAAACTTGGTCGTTGTTTACAAATAGGGTCTAAGTTTTCTCAGGTTTCCAAACTCCTTAATAACTTGCACGTTCCCTTTTAACTCTCTTTTGCTCTCTATTAACACAATTAAGCATGCGTAGGAAATAGTTTATTCCAAAGAGGAATTTCACTTACATTATCATGTTTAAAAAAACACAACATCTTCAATTCCCGGAAGACCCTTTTGCAAGAGACCAGATTCTGGAAGACGTTGGGCATCTTTTTGAGTGCTACTCTCTTTCCATCTCTTGGATCTGTTACTGACCTAAAGAAGCAATATTTGGGGAGAGGAAGAGAAGAGAAATCAATTCCAAACTTTGTTCTTCAATGTTTCAGAGCATGACAATTATCTTGATCTTAAACTACTCGATCCACTTAACAATGTTTAAGATATCAGTGAGAAAGAAGATTTTTAAAAAGCACACACCTATAATCAAAGAGAATGTTTAGCCCACCCAATTCATCTGCCATGTTTGTTTTTTTTTAATCCTTCTCTAAATTTATAAACACTTTTTCTGAGAGATCATTTAGCAATACATCTCCGGTAGGAGGGCTAATTAGTGGTAAAGCCATTTAAAAAATGGGGGCGGGTACAGATTAACAAAACCAAAGTCAAATTAGTTTTATGCTTTATTTTCAGAACCAAATTCAAGATGGAAGAGATGTTAATTCACATGTTAATCACATTTAATTCAACATAAAGAACACAATCTAATTATTTTGGCTTCTTATATAAATGGACATCTTTTAGTAATATGGATTTCGGTAGCTGAACAATAGCTGAACAGTGTCCTCTCCTCAGAAGTCTGAGTGCCAGCTTAGGCTGTAGCTTCTAGGTTACGTAGCTTCCCTTTTGCCCCTTAAAAGGCTCTTGGTATGGTAGCTGCCTCCTGTAGCTTCTTTTAATAGCTCAGTGTCTCCCTTTTTTACCCTTTAGTCTTCTAACACCTATAAAATCAATTCCCTAAATTACATTGCCCTATGTTTGACAGACTAGTATGGTTTCCAGTTTTCTGACTGAACCCAAATGATACACATTAAATCAAATTAGTTAAAGGAAACAAAACACTAAATTTGTTAAAATATGTCCAATTGGCCATTTTGCAAGTGATTTTCTGTGAATTATCTTTTTTTTTAATGGTTCAGTAAAGGATTCTAAACTTTTTTTTAATTTATTTTTGAGAAAGAGAGAGAGAAAGAGCAAGTGTGGGAGGGGCAGAAAAAGAGGGAAAGAGAGAGAGAACCCCAAATAGGCTCCACACTCAGCACAGAGCCTGACTTGGGGCTTGAACTCAGGAACCTGCGAGATCATGACCTGAGCCAAAATCGAGAGTCAGATGCTTAGCCAACTGAGCCACCTAGGCGCCCCCATGAATTATCTTAAAGCTTTTTTTCCTACCACCCATCACCTACGACTGGCTATCCCTGTAGAATTTATTCCTGTCAAATTTATTTTGCTGATTCCTACCGGTCATTCTTGGCGATCATTCTCTTTCAGTTCCTGTTTCAGCCATCAATGCTTTGGCTGTCTCTCCCAGACTTGTTTCATTTAAAAGTCTGATCTATAGGTTATCAATGCCTTTATCCAAGTTATTTAATTAAAGTTCAGAACAGGACAGAACAGATCTGCAACAGATACAATACTAGAAACCACCTAGGAGACCAGTATCCAATTATTATTCAAAATTAATTACTTATTTAATTAACCATAATCACTCAGTTTATTTCTTCCTATTGTCCACAAGAAATCAGATACTCATCAAACTGCCTTCCTGAAAATGAAGCATTCCTATTATCTACCAACCTGTCTAAAAACTATACAAACTTCTTTATGAATACCATGACTTTATAAATTAATCTTAGTGATCACTACTTCTTTTCCTACGTGCTCATGGAAACTCTTAAATCGCGCATTCTAGTATTTTTAAACAGCATGAGGACTCTACTTTCTCCCAATGACTGAAAATTTGGTAAAATAATGAAGAGTTATAATTTTTAAGTCTTCAATAGCTTCAACTGTAATTCAACTAAGAGACGTAACATTCTTGACTATTGCTTAAAAAATACCAACCCAATGCTTGCTTTGGCAGCACATAGACTAAAATTGGAATGTAAGAGATTAGCACGGTCCCTGTGCAAGGATGACATGAAAATCAGGCATATGTCTCATATTAAAAAACAAACAAACAAACAAACAAACAAAAAACCCAGTCCATAACACTCCTAAAAATCCACATAAACCTGGTAAGTAAAATAGGAAGGAAACTGAATATAATATTATATATATTCAGACTGTTAAAAATAATTTTTCCTTTTAACACACCACTTCTTCTATTTTTAAGTTTTCTTTGTTTTTTCAACGTTTATTTATTTTGAGAGAGAGAGCATGCGCGCGAGAGCGAGCGTGCAAGCAGAAGTGGGGCAGAGAGAAGAGAATCCCAAGCAGGCTCCATGCTGCCAGCTCAGAGCCCAACGCAGGCCTCGATCTTGCGAACCATAGGATCATGACCTGAGCCGAAATCAAGAGTCAGAAGCTTAGGCGCCCCCTATACCACTTCTATAACTAGATACTAGAAGATAAAAATGTCAATGATATAGCAAGGAAGGAAAATTTTGGACCACACATTGCATTTAGTTGTCAGTGTCTTTTGAGACTTCTTTAATGTAGAATAGTTACTTAGCATTCCTTTGTCTTTCACGACACTGCCATTTTTGAAGAGGACAGGCCAGTTTTTTTGCAGACTGCTCCTCAATTTGGGTTTGTGTAGTGTTTTCTCATGATGAGATTCAGGTTATGTATTTTTAACAGGAATAACTCAGAAGTGATGTCTTCTCAGTGCATCACACTAGGAGGTACATGATGTCAGTTTTCCCCATTTCTGGTGATCTTTGATCACTGGGATGAGGTGTCTGTCAGGTTGCTACGCTGCAAAATGACTATGTTTTCCCTTTCTAATTGTGTCACTGTTCTACTCCTCATCAAACTTTGACCCATTTAGTATCCATTGGCAACTTTTGCCTGAATCAGCTAATACTACAGTGGTTGCCAAGTGGTACCTTAATAATTGTAGCGTCTTTCTAAATAGCTAGCCTACCCAACAACTATTAGTTTTAAAGAATGAGGGAACTCATTTAATACATTGCCCTTTCCAGAGAGGCCTCAGACAGCAATACTTCTTTCCAACGTTGGCCTTCTTATTCGTCCTGACTCTACTGTGGTAAGGAAAGCTGCTCTAAGATAAACCCACTCTTGGCTCAAGGTTAGTACTGTGCCTTGCAATGTTTTAAGGCAAAATTCACAAAGCAGCGTTTTATTTTATTATTCATGCAAAAGCCAGTCATGCTTGTGGCTGGTAACAATATAACTCTAATGAATGTGAATGGCTGTGCAGTAATTTCACGCCATGTTGAGTTTGTTCTCTCTTAACTTGAGGTAGCAGATGCTTTAGTTCAGCACAAACAGTACCACGGAACACAGATAAGTGTGGAAGCCTGTTACACAGGAATTCTTTTATTTTCTTTGTTACTGAAAGGCTTGCTGTGCTTAGTTTCTCTGCTGCTGCAATACCCTGGTTATTCCAACTGTACTTGTTAATGAAGCCCCAGCTGTAGAGATAATGAACTAACATTTAGGGCGACTTTCCTCAGTTCAGAAAAAAAGGAGGCATGCTTTGATCTACAATTCACTTACTGGTCAGTTATTTTCTCTACTGAATACTGGATGCCCTAAATAAAACAGTGCATCTGTCATTTCACCTGATGATCTTCATGAGCAGTCACGTTACACTAAAACAGGTATTTCTTTACTATGTTTTAAATCAACATGTGATTCTGCAAACAGTGTATTAAAGATACAGTTTTAAGGGTTGTGAAAAAATAATTTTTTCTTCTATCTGTCCAGAGTATATATATCAGTCCTTCTCCTACGTTTGGAATACAAGTTCAACTTTTTTAAACAGCCAGAAGAATCCACAAGCCATTCTTCAGAGAAATATAGTTAGCCAAAAGAGTACAAAACCAAAATAGGAAGCTTTTTGGATCTGGTGTGGTTGTTTTGTTCTAGAGCTCTCTTAATCCCAGGAAACTCTGACCACTGCCACAAATATGCTTAAATTATGGAAAAGTAGAAGGGCTGGAATGAAACAAGAGTGAAACTTATTGGCGACACATTTTGAGACACTAGAACCTTACATTACAACATCTTTAAATCACTATCGCTACACTAAGCAAGAATCTTCAAGAAATTATATGCTCCTCATTTATTTTATGTGACGAATTTTTTCCCCACATGGGTTAGCAGTTTTAAAGTTCATGTTTCTGATACAGGTTTGTTTGTTTTTTTTTTTTTCTCTGATACAGGTTTTTAACTATTCAAAGCAAATAAATAATTTATAATGAAAATGTTTCACTAAGATTGAGAAAATCAGGCTCTTCTAATTCTATTCACATAAACTTGTAATCAGCAATCTTCTATTTTTGCTATGCACACTACAATTACTACGTCAACTGTACCAATAAAGAACATATCTCAATAACAGAACCCAACTAGACTCTAAATATTTAGATTATTGCCTTTGCATTCACTTTGAAATTCATTTCCTTAAAAGTTATTTTTACTCGTATTTAGATTAAGTCTGCTTGAGAAAACAATAGCAAACTATGAGGTAAAATTTCTGACAACAAATACCTCTAAATAATGTATCTTATTTGTACCTTAGTCCTTATATGTTCAACGACACTGTAAGTTAGGGAATAAGGAATTTATTTTTACATCTCTTTGGTCTTTCTAACCAAAATTTTAACAGGCTACAGTTTGTGTGTACTTTGACATAATTTACAGAATTGCACACTATTTAGAGGAATAAACTTTCTAGGCTTCCCTGTCTCCACCTAAAAACACATGAAGAAAGATTCTCATATTTAGGTAATTTGTTCCATTGGCTGGAGTTTTCTGATGCTTGGTTATTGGTTTTTCTTTTATGTTTATTCAAATTTGGTATTTGCTGAGTTAGCGCTCTAGAAGAAATCCTTTTCCTTTTTTTCAAGATCCTCCTAAAGTGATCCCAAATTTGTGAATCTGATATTACAAGGTAAAAAGGCCTTATATAATAGCTAAACCAAAGCAGTGAAATGGTTCGTTCTTTTTCCTCATATCCTAACATACCACTATTAATCGGAAGAAACAAAATACCTACATTTAACTGAAAGTGTTAAAATATGAACTGAAACGTCCCCTAACTCTGTGTTTAAACAAGTATATATAGCAATGGCCCCAGCTGGTGAGATATCCCTGGACCATTCTGACCGATAGTGAGATCCCCAGGGGTGCTGATAAGGGAGGAGAAATAAGGAACAGGCACATCATTCAATATTAGGCTGTCATGTTTATTTTCAAATACTTGTTACCAGTGAAAAAGATCTAACTTTTAGGACCCCAATTCCCCACCAATAACCATTGGTTAAGTTAAAATATAGGTGGAAAATCCTTTTATACTAATTATTATTGACTTGAGAACATTTTCTTGTTCTTCAGACCATGAATTAATTATAATTAGCTCCATCCTTACTGCAGATGCTGGCAAAGACACAGAGACCTCTCAGTTGCTGTCAAATATCTTTGTGAGGAGTATGACTTGCCTGCAAGAAAGTTGCCACACTGTCTTTTCAATAGGGATTTTCTCATGTTAGAGGGTGAACATGACACAGCCTAGCCTGCCAAGTCTAGGAAGTTTTCATGGCCCACTAGCCACAGTCCTCTCCTAGAAACAGACCCATGAATATTGTATGGGAAAGAGAACCACCTGCAATGAAAAAAAGGTTTCTGTTCAAAGCCACCACAAAGGGAAAAAATCCACAACTGCATCTTCTTCTTACATTTTAATAGTTTATGACAAAAAGAAGTTATAAAAGATAACCCAAACTCAACCTATGTCACACAAAAATGTGCTTGCTTTTAATCCCACTGATGACTTCTTAAAAGATATGTGTTCAGGGGTGCCTGGGTGGCTCAGTCGGTTAAGGGGCCGACTTCGGCTCAGGTCATGATCTCGCGGTCCGTGAGTTCGAGCCCCGCGTCGGGCTCTGTGCTGACAGCTCAGAGCCTGGAGCCTGTTTCAGATTCTGTGTCTCCCTCTCTCTGACTCTCCCCCGTTCATGCTCTGTCTCTCTCTGTCTCAAAAATAAATAAACATTAAAAAAAAAATTTTTAAAAAAGATATGTGTTCAGTAATAGGAATACTGAAGAATACAAAGAATTTTTTAATAAAGAATTTTTTTAAATTAAAGAATGGCAATTTTGTTGCTCATTAGGTTTATAAATGTAGAAGCCACCAAATGAAAGAAAAGAATGGTTTCATTCACACAGTCTGTTTTTAACAGTATGGTTTTGTTGATGTCAAAAAATTATAATGAATTTAGAAACACAAAGTTCACGTCATTGGAAGAAATGTCATTTTAAATTATTTTTAATATTTTAGTGACTAAGCTAATATTTTAATAATTTCTTAACATAAAATGTAAGTCCCAATATGTTGTTAGTTAAAAGCAAACTGAACATACCAACCAATATACCAATAAAATGTAATTTTTGAAATAAAAAGGAACATAAGGTTTGGAATTATGGTTATAAATAAAATGTTCCTATTTTTCTAGGAATGTATACTTAAGTATATATAGGTGAAATGACATGAGATTTAAGATTTGTTTTAAAATATTTCATTAAAAAGCATTGTTGAAATAAATGAAGCAAATGTTGATAATTATTGAATCTAGTGGTTGGTAAAATGGGGTTAAAATATTCAAAAATAAAGAAAATATATGTTTGAAAAAATTTCTAAGTAAAAGCACTGAAATTTTAAAAAATGTTTAAATACTCTTTACAATATAAAAAATATCCATTATCTTTGATTAAAGCTAACAAAAGCTAAGTAAGCAAGACTTCTACATAAAAAGACTAAAAAAACATTGAAATTAAAGACATAAATAATGGAGAGACATACCATATTCATGGACTAGAAAACTCAATATTATAAAAATTTCAATTCTCCCCAACCTGATTTATAGATGCACTGAAATTCCAATCAAAGCCCCAAAAGGTCTTCTTTTGTGGAACTAGACAAATTAGTTCTAAAGTCTTTATGGAAATGTACATATGCCACAGACTGCTAAGACAGTCCTGAAGAATAAGGTGGGAAAAATTGCTCTACCACATATGAAAAGTTATCATAAAGCTACAACAGCATAGTCAGTGTAATTTTGGTGCAATGGACCAATGAAACAGAAATATGACCCATAAACAGATTCTTCAGCTTCAAACCCATCTGTCTAAACACAAATATGTAATACCAGGGCTATGACTGCAAACCACATTTTGGTTTTGCCAACTAGCTCCATGTTAGGCTCTGCCAAAAGGGGGCTTTGTAGGAGACTACAAGGCTGGAGAAAGAAAAGGGGACTTACCCCTTCCTATGGGCTTCCCGTCTGTCTCTTGTTTCTGTGTCAACCTAGCACTTCACTCCCAGCAGTGGCAGTGTCTTTCTATAACTTTGTGGCTGAACCCAGTTTATAGTTTCCTCACTTGCAGAACCAGCCTCACTGCCTCTTCTACCCCCAGATACCAGCACTAGTGAGTTAGTATCCTTTGCTTTAGATGTCTGAATTTCTGCTGCATGGGGTTCCAAGTCCTAATAATTCTGACCTCTTCCATGATATTCCTCTAGCCATAGCTAGAGGTGGCTGTTACTTCCATGATACCTTAGTGTTCTCTTATCTTTTTAATTACCTACAACTTTACAAACAACTTTATAGCTAATTAGCATCTCTCCCCACTTTAAACTGTTTAAACGACTGGTGTGGTTTCTTTCTCCTGACTGGACCCTGACAGATACAACATTCTTTTCAATGTATGGTACTAGAATAAGGAGGTATCACTTGGAAAAACAGAATGAATCTTCATCTCTACTTCACTCCATACACAAAAATAAATTCCAGGCGGAATGCAGATACAAATGTGAAAAGCAGTATCATACAGCTTTTAGAAGATAACATATAGAAGACCTTCAAGATACTGGGGAAGGGAGAGATTTCTTCAATAGGACACAAAAAGCACAAATCATAATGCAGAAGGAAAATTCATTTTTTTGACTACTTTAAAATCAAGAACTTTTCATTATCTGTACATTAAGAGTAAAAATGCAAGTCATACAGAAGATGCTTGTAACACATATATAAGGAACAAAGCATTTATCCAGATACGTGCAGAACTCCTACAAATCAATTTTTAAAAAGGGCTTGAAAGGGCATTTTACAAAATAGAATAATCCAAATAGGCAATAAACATATGAAAAGGATACTAGCCTTATTAGTCATTTTGGAAATGAAAATTAAAACCACAGTGAGCAAGTACTATAAAACTACCAAAATGGCCAGTAATAAAAAGATGATACCAAATCTTTGGTGATATGTGGTGCAATGGCAATTCTTACAGACTGCTGGTAGGAATTTAAATTGGTACAATCGCTATGGGAAACAGATGGGCTTTATATACTAAAATGAAGACATGAATACACTGTGACCCAGCAATCTGACTCCAAGGTATATACCCCAAAGGAATGTGCACACCTATCACTAAACATACAAGTGTGTTCATGGCAACATTTTTAGTACCCTTAAAACTGGAAACAATCCATATATCCATGAACAGTAGGATAGAGTAACAAACTGTTGTGTATTCATAAGAAAACTCTACAGTAACTAAAATGAATTACTGCTACATACAACAACACAGACAAACTTTATACACATAATTTTGAACAAAAAAAAAAAAACCAGTCGCAAATAATAATGTAAGATTTCATTTCCATAATATTAAAAATAAAAGCAAATTTGAACTCGAATGTTTAGGGATGTATACTTAGGAGACAGAAACTATTAAAAAAGGAAGCCGTTACCATAAAAACCAGGACAGTGGTTATCTTGGGGAGGAGACAATGATGGGGAGGGTGCAGAGGAGACTTCTGGGTGTTAGCAATGTCCTATATTTCTCACATGACTCATGGCTATAGAGGTGTATACTTTGTGATAAATAAAAAAGTTGTATATTTTGTACACACTTCTGTATTTGTGTTATTATGTAACTGAAAAGGTAAAGATAAGCTTCTCAGTTAAAAATTTAACATGAAAAGGTACTTTAGGTTGAAATTTGTACAATGAGTAATTTTTAAAGGGGACAATTCTGGGGCGCCTGGGTGGCTCAGTTGGTTAAGTGTCCGAATCTTGACTTTGGCTCTGGTCATGATCTCATGGTTCGTGAGCTCGAGCCTCATGTTGGGCTCTGCACCGACAGTGGGGAGGCTGCTTGGGATTCTCTTTCTCTCTCTCTGCCCTTTCCCTGCTTGTGATGTCTCTCTCAAAATTAAAAAAAAAAAAAAAAAAAAAAAGAGGACAATTATCTTCATAAGGATACACATCTATACAAGCCCAATGAATTTTGTCATATATTTTCTTATACCACTGATTTATTCTGTAGAGAGGAGTATATGTAACATCTTTCATATGTTTTGGTAGAATTCCAAAGGAACTTACTTTAAAAAATAAACGTTTTCTTCATCATTACACAAGAATATGCTATTAAGAAACATTCCACAGGAGAGTGCTATCAGCAGTATTATAGCAGAACTAAGTCCCACCCCTAATCTAGTCACAATCTCCTAACTTCTTCCATTGTTAAGCAAAATGCTGAAGCAGCTACAATACATAGATGTGCTTCAGGTTTTTAATTAGTGAGCCCTTTAAAAATAACCAAAACCAAAAATATTGCAAATACAAAGCAGGAGGCAAGATTTCCAGCTGTGGCAAACTGAAGAGGTCAGCAAATCCTTTCCCCTCAAAACAACTATAAAACTGGACAAAAATGTCAAAAACAACCATTTCAGGACTCCAGAAAATAACCAAAGTCAAACAACCAATTCAAAAGTGTTTATTTATGAAAAACTGTGGAACTTTGGGTAAGAACAATGAAAGTCAAATGGTGTTATTGCTTGGGCTGCTCCTTACTCACCCCCACCCCCCACCCAAGCACAGTCCAGGCTGTTGGCCATGAAAACCAGCAGCTTCACTGCGTGAAGTTGCTGATGTGATCTGAAGTGGAGTATTAAACTCAACTGGAAAAGAAAAGAGAAAGCCTACAGCTCTGCAAGTCTAGGTTGTTATCCCAGCTGGGAAATGAGATAGACTAACATAAATCCAGAAATTTAACAAGGGGATTCTGGAAATGATAGCCACAGTGGGCTAGGTAAACTCTCCACACGTCCCTGGAGAACTGAAGGCTGCTTATGTACTCAGAGGTGACCTGAGAAGGCCTCTGCTCTGCACATACCCATGGCCGACTGAGAGGCTTTCCACAGGTAAAGGGAAGAACGGAGAGACTCAACAGAAAATAAAAGCTGGAGCATATTTGGAAACTGGATGAGCTCCCTAACATACTCGCAATGGAAAGAAGCCTTACTGGCTCGAGATGTTTGAGCACAACCTTTAACTCATCACCGGCTGACCACTGAGCTACAAAGACACAAAGGGCACCCCAAGAGGGCCAGGCTAAAAATTAAAAAAAACCTAAGCAGATTTAAGTGGCTGTACCCCACGGGGGAGGAAGATTGTGCACCTTAAGTCCAGCCAAATTACTTAAATATAAGCAAACATACACAATAATAGCAATATGTCAATAATGACAACCCTCAGGTGGAAGGGGGACTGGGGAAGAATCAGATCCAGAGTTGTTATAATATATTATCAAATATGTCCAGTTTTTAACAAAAAAAATTACAAGATATGTAAACAAACAGTAAAATGTGACCCATACTCAGGGGAAAAAGCAGTCAATAGAAATACTTTCTGAGTGAGCCCAGATATCGCTTTCAGTAACACTTCAAAAGCAACTACTATAAATATATTCAAAGGATTAAAGGAAATCATGTTTAGAGAATTTAAAAAAATATTGTGACAATGACTCAACAAATAGGACAGCTCAATATAAAAACAAATTAAAAAAACATAAGATCCAAATCAAATTCAAGAGTTGAAAAGTACAATATTAGAAATGAAAAATTCAGTAGATTGACCCAATAGTGGATATGAAATAGCATAAGAAAGAATCAGTAAACTTAAAAGATAGGTCAATAGAAATGAACAAGAACAGAGAAGAAAAAGTTTGAAAAAAAAATGAAGACAGCCTCAGAGACCTACGCAGTAACACAAGAGTACACCAACATATACCTAATGGGAGTTCCAGAAGAACAGAGAAAAGGGCAGAAAAAAATATTTGAAGAAATAATGGTTTAAAAGTTTCCAAATCTGATAAAAATCTATAGATCCAAAAAGCTCAAACATCCCATACAGGATAAACACAAGAGTTCTGCACCTAGAGATGTCAGAATCAAAGATATTTCAAGTCCAAGAAACTCTTGAAAATAATGAGGAAAAACAATACAATTGCTGACTGACTTTTCATCAGATATCATTAAGGTCAGAAGGCAGTGGAATGCCATGTTTGCAGTGGTGGTGGTGGGCAGGTAAAAATTCTATATCCAATGAAAAAAGACCCTGTCCTTCAAAAATAAAGGCAAAATGAAAACATTCCAAAATAAGTAATGATGGAACAGAATGTGTTGCCAGCAGATGTGCCTTACAGGTAATAATCTCAGATGGTAGCTCAAATCCACAAGAAGAAATGAAAAGCTAGAAATGGCAAATATGTAGGTAAATAGAAGAATATTTTAATTTTATTTTTGTATTAAGTTTTTATGTTAATTCCAGCATAGTTAACATACAGTGTTACATTAGTTTCAGGTGCACAATATAGTGATTCAAACTCTACACATTACTCAGTGCTCACTATAAAAAGAATCCTTATCACCTATTTCACCAATCCCCACCCCACCCCCACATCCCCTCTGGTAACCAACAGTTTGTTCTCTACAGTCAAGAGTCTGTTTCTTAGTTTGTTTCTCTCTCCTTCCCCCCGACCCCCGACTTTGCTTGTTTGTTTTCTTAAATTCCACATATGAGTGAAATCATACGGTATTTGTTTCTCCAACTGACTTATTTCCTTAGCATTATACTTCCTAGATCCACCCCTCTTGTTGCAAATGGCAAATTTTAATTATTCTCTCTCTCTCTCACACACACATACTTGGGCTGCTTTCATAATTTGGCTATTGTAAATAATGCTGCTGTAAACATAGAATGCATGTATCGTTTTGAATTTGTGTTTTTGTATTTTGGGGGCAAATGCTCAGCAGTGTGATTACTGGATCACAGGGCAGTTCCATTTTAAAATTTTGAGGAACCTCTGTACTGTTTTCCACAGTGGCTGCACAAGTTTGCATTCCCACCAACAGTGCAAGAGAGTTCCTTTTTCTACACATCCTCTCCAATACCTGTTGTTCTTGTGGTTTTGGTTTTGGCCATTCTAACAGGTATGAGCTGATTATCTCATTGTAGCTTTGATTTGCATTTCCCTGATGATGAGTGATGTTGAGCATCTCTTCATGTCTCTGTTGGCCATCTGCATGTCTTCATTGGAGAAATGCCTGTTCATGTCTTCTTCCCATTTTTAACTGGATTATTTGTTTTTTGGGTGTTGAGCTGTGTAAGTTCGTTTTATATTTTGGATACTAATCCTTTACCAGAGATGTCATTTGCCAATATCTTCTCCCATTCAGTAGGTTGTCTTTTAGTTTTGTTGACTGTTTTCTTTGCTGTGCAGACGCTTTTTATTTTGATACAGTCCCAATAGTTTATCTTTGCTTTTGTTTTCCTTCCCTCAGGAGACATATCTAGAAAAAAAGTTGATACATCCAATGTCAGAGAAATTACTGCCTATGCTCTATTATAGGTCTCATATTTAGGTCTTTAATCCATTTAGAATTTATTTTTGGGTATGGCATAACTCAGGGGTCCAATTTCATTCTTTTGCATGTAGTTGTCCAGTTCTCTCAACACCATTTGTTGAAAAGACTGTCTTTTCCTCATTGCATATTCTTTCCTCCTTTGTCAAAGATTACTTGATCATAAACATGGAGTTATTTCTGGGCTTTCTATTCTATTCCACTGATCTGTGTGCCTGTTTTGATGCCAGTACCATACTGTTTGGATTACTACAGCTTTGTAGTATAACTTGAAAGTTGGAATTGCGATACCTCCAACTTTGTTTTTCTTTTTCAAGATTGTTTTGGCTATTCGGGGTTTTCTGTGTTTCCATACACATTTTAGGATTGTTTGCTCTAGTTCTGTGAAAAATGTTGCTGGTATTTTGATAGGGATTGCATTGTATCTGTAGACTCTTTTGGGTAGTATAGACATTTTAACAATATTTGTTCTTCCAATTCATGAGTATGGACTATCTTTCCACTTGTTTGTGCTGTCTCCAATACCTTTCATCAAAATTTTATAGTTTTCAGAATACAGGTCTTTCACCTCCTTGGTTAAGTTTATTCTGAGATATTTAATTATCTTTGATAAAACTGTAAATGGGACTGCTTTCTTAATTTCTCTTTCTGTTGCTTCATTATTGGTATATAAAAATGCCACAGATTTCTATACACTGATTTTGTATACTGCTACCTTACAGAACTCATTTATCAGTTTATCATTTATCAGTTTGTGGTAGGGTCTTTAGAGTTTTCTATATGTAATATCATGTTGTCTGCAAATAGTGAAAGTTTTACTTTTTCCTTACCAATTTGGATGCCTTTTGTTTCCTCCTCTTGTCTGACTGTTGTAGCTATGACTTTCAGTAGTATTTTAAATAACAGTGGTGAGAGTGGATATCCCTTATTCCTGACCTTAGGGGAAATGCCCTTAGATTTTCACCATTATGCTGTTGGTGGTTTTTTCTTTATATATGGCTTTTATTATGCTGAGGTATGTTCCCTCTAATCTTACTTTGTTGAGAGGGTTATTTTTTTTTTTATCATGAATGGATACTGTACTTTGTCAAATGCTTTTGCTCCATCTATTGAAATGAAAATGTTTTTTATCTCTCCTTGTATCGATGTGATGTATAACACTGATTGCAAATATTGAACCACCCTTGCATCCCAGGAATAAATCCCACTTGATTGTGGTGAATGATTTTTTTAATGTATTGTTGGATTTGGTTTGTTAATATTTTGTTAAGGATTTTTGCATCTATGTTCATCACAGATATTGGCCTGTAATTCTCTTTTTTGTAGTGTCTTTATCTGGTTTTGGTATCAGGGTAATGCTGGCTTCATAGAATGAACTAGGAAGTTTTCCTCTCTCTTTCATTTTTTGGAATAATTTGAGAAGAACAGGTTCAAATATTTGGTAGAATTCACCTCTGAAGCTGTTTGGCCTTGGACTTCTGCTTGCTGGGAGTTTTTAAATTACTGATTCAATTTCATTGCTGGTAATCAGTCTGTTCAAAATTTCTATTTCTTCCTAATTCAGTTTTGGGAGGTTTTATGTTTATAGGAATTTATTCATTTCTTCTGGGATGTCCAATTTGTTGGCATATAACTTTGCAAAATATTCTCTTACAACCTTTTGTATTTCTGTGGTATCAGTTGTTAACTTTCCTCCTTCACTTCTGATTTTATTTGAGTCCTTCCTCTCTCCCTCTCTTTTTTCTTGGATGAGTCTGACTAAAGGTTTATAGATTTTGTTGATCTTTTCAAAAAACCAGCTCCTGGTTTCATTGACTTGGTGTGTGTGTGTGTGTGTGTGTGTGTGTGTGTGTGTATGTATGTATGTGTATATATATATATATATATATATATATATATATATATATATATATATATCTTCCTTAATCCAGGTTTTGGATTTTGCCTATTGTTCTTTTTCTAGTTCCTGTAGATACAATGTTATGTTGCTTATTTGGGATTTTTCTTGCTTATTGAGGTAGACCTGTATGGCTATAAACTTACCTCTTAGAATAGCTTTTGCTGTATCTCGAAGATATTTGGACTACCGTGTTTTCCTTTTCATTTGTATTTTTTTTTTTATTTCATCTTTGATTTCTTGGTTGACTTATTCATTGTTTTAGCAGCATGTTATTTAACCTCCGTGTATTTGTGTGCTTTCCAGGTTTTTTCTTGCCATTGATTTCTAGTTTCATAGTGTGGTCAGAAAAGATGCATGGTAGGACTTCAGTCTTTTATTTAAAAAAAAAATTTTTTTTTAATGTTTATTTATTTTTGAGACAGAGAGAGACAGAACATGAACGGGGGAGGATCAGAGAGGGAGATACAGAATCTGAAGCAGGCTCCAGGTTCCAAGCTGTCAACACAGAGCCCGACGCTGGGTTCGAACTCACGGACCATGAGATCATGACCTGAGCCGAAGTCAGATGCTCAACCGACTGAGCCACCCAGGTGTCCCAGGACTTCAGTCTTTTTGAATTTGTTGAGATTTGTTTGTGGCTTAATATATGATCCATTTTGGAGAATGATCCATGTGTATTTGAATGTGTATTCTGGGATGAATGTTGTGAAAATACCTGTTAGATCCATCTGGTCCAATGTATCATTCAAAGCTACTGTTTCCTTGTTGATTTTCTGCTTGAATGATCTATCCATTGGTGTAAGCGGGTGTTAAAGTCCCCTACTATTATTGTATTACCATTGATTATTTCTTTTATGTTTGTTATTAACTGCTTTACATATCTGGGTGCTTCCATGTTGACTGCAGATATATTTATAACTGTTAGATATTTTTGTTGGACTATACCATTTATGATTATATAGTGTCCTTCTTTGTCCCTTGTTACAGCCTCTGTTTTAAAGTTTATTTTGTCTGATATTATGTATTGTTACTCCAGCTTTCTTTTCACTTCTATTTGCATGACAGAGGATTCTCCATCCATTCATCTTCAGTCTACATGTGTTTTTAGGTCTGAAACAAGTATTTTGTAGGCAAGAATATATTGTTGGGTTTATAACATATATAGAGTATACATTTATACATATTTCATTATATTATTTTGTAGAAGTTTATGTATATATTATGTCTTATTACATATATATATGTATATGTATATATGACACAAAAGGGGAAGGAAATTGAGCTATATTAGAATGAAATTACTGAATTTTATCAGAATTAAGATAGTACTGGGGCACCTGGATGGCTCCGTTGGTTAAGTGACTCTTGGTTTGGGCTCGGGTCATGATTCACTGTTTGTAGGTTCAAGCCCCACGTGGAGCTCTGTGCTAGCAGTGCAGTGACTGCTTGGGATTTTCTCTCTCTCCCCCTCTTCCTTTGCCCATCCCCTGCTCATGTGCATGTTCTCTCTCAAAATAAATAAAATTTACTTAAGAAAAATCAAGACAGTATTAATCTGAAATAGATTGTTCAGAAGTAAAGATGCATACTACAATCCTTAGATCAATAAAAAAAGTAATAAAAAGCCAAAAGAGGATTAAAAAAATAAACAGATGAATTAATCAACTAAAAAAGTTTAACATGAAAGAAATACAATTGTGAAGCACAAATTTAACAAAAAGAAATAAAGAATGTAAAAATTAAAAAAACGTGAGATATATAGAAAGCAAACAGAAAAATGGCAAATGTAAATTCAGTTATATTAATAATTACACTAAATGTGAATGGATCTAAACACTTCAGATCAAAAGGCAGAGATTGTCTGACTTTAATTTTTAAAAAATTCAACTATGGGGTGCCTGGATGGCTCAGTCAGTTAAATGTCTGACTTCGTCTCAGACATCTCACATCTCAAACCATCTCACGGTTTGTGAGTTTGAGCCCCACATCAGGCTCTGTGCTGACAGCTCAGAGCCTGGAGCTTGCTTTGGATTCTGTGTCTCCCTCTCTCTCTGCCCCTCCCTTGCTTGTGCTCTGTCTGTCTCTCTCTCAAAAAATAAATAAACATTTAAAAAAATTTTAAAAATTCAACTACATGCTATCTACAAAAAACACATCTTATATGCCATATAAATAGTGATTATAAGAGAGTTAGAGAGGTATATTAATATAAAGACAGGATTTATTTACATATATATAAATCCTGTCTTTATATTATACACACACACACACACACACACACACACACACACACACACACAGTGTGCTCTTGGTATTGGGGGTAGATTCCCATGATGCATCACTTACATACAACACCCAGTGCTCATCCCAACAAGTGCCCTCCTCAATGCCAATCAACCATTTTTCCCTCTCCCCCACCCCCCATCCACCCTCAGTTTGTTCTCTATATTTAAGAGTCTCTTATGGATAGCCTCCCTCTCTGTTTGAAACTATTTTTTCCTCTTCCCTTTCCTCATGGTCTTCTGTTAAGTTTCTCATGTTCCACACATGAGCAAAAACATGATATCTTTCTCTGACTGACTTATTTCACTTAACAGAATATCCTCCAGATTTATCCACATTGTTGCAAGGACAGGATAGATTTTAAGATAAAAAATGTTACTGTAGACAATAAGGGATATTTAATAATGGTAACAAAGTTAATATACTGGAAGACACAACAATTATTAGCATATACATATTTAAAAATAGGGCCCCAAAATTCACAAAGCAAAAATTGACAGAAAAGAAAAAAAAGACAATTCTATATTGGACAATTGTCTCCAGTCAATTGTATTTGTGGGTTTTAATACTCCACTCTCAAAAACAGAACAACTAAACACAAATTAAGCAAGGATAGAAAAGATTTAAATAACAACATTAACTAACTTGACCTGAGTGACATTTACAGAACACTGTACCTAATGAGGACGGAATACATATTTTTCTCCAAGCACCTTTAGAACCTTTTCTAGAAAAGTCTAAATGCTACGTCATAAAACATGTTTTGATAAATGGAAAGGACTGAAATCAGTCAAAGTATGTTTTCTCAGCCCACGACAGAATTAAATTACAAATAACAGAAATACGTTTTGGAAATCCTCACATATTAGGACATTAAACAAAACATTTCTAAATAATCCATGGGTCAAAAAAGAAACCAAAAGGAAAATCAGAAAATATTTCAAATTGAATGAAAACTAAAACATAATATCTAAGAATTTACCGGATGCAGTTAAAGCAGTGCTTAGAGGGAAAAATTACACCTTTAAACAGCTATATAGGAAATAAAGGACTCCAGTCAGTAATTAATACATATATATATCAAATTAAACCCAAAGCAAGCAAAAGGAAATAATAAAATCAGAATGGAAATAGTAAAATAACAAATCAATAAAATCAATGAAATAAAAAGTTAATTCTTTGAAAAGATAAAAAAACCCTGATAAACCTTTAGCTTTACTATTTTAAGGACAAAGATACAAACTGACAAAATCAGGAATATAAAAGGGGACATCACTGCTGACCCTACACAAATTAAAAGGATCATAAGGAAATGTAAAGAACAACTTTGTGCCAACAAATCAGGAAATTTATATATCATAGAAAAAGTACAAGAAATATATATTACTGAAAAAGTCTCAAGAAGAATAGAAAATCTAAATAAACCTAGAACAAAAAGTGAATTAGTAATTCAAAAAATTCTCTCAATAAATACCCTAGGTCCAGATGGCATCATTTGTCAATTACATCAAACATTTAAAAAAGAAATAGTACCAGTATTTCACAAATTTTTCCAGAAATTAAAAGGAGACAACTTCCCAATTCATTCTGAGTCCAAAGTCAGACAATGACATCACAAAAGATGAAAACTAAAACTCAGTATCTTTCATGAATATAGATGAAAAATCCATAAGCAAATGAGGAGGAAATCAAATCCAACAACATGAAAACAACATCAAATCCAACCTATGATAAAAACATTCAACAGGGGCACCTGGGTGGCTCAGTGTCTGACTCTTGATTTTAGCTCTTGATTTTGGCTCAGGTCATCATCTCAAGGACAGGCCGACAGTGTAGAGCCTGCTTGGGCTTCACCTCCTTCTCTCTCTGCCCCTCCCTCATTCACACTCTCCCTCTTTCAAAATAAATAAATAAACAAACTTAAAAACAACAGCAACAGGGGCACCTGGGTGGCTCAGTTAAGGGTCTGACTTCAGCTCAGGTCATGATCTCACAGTTCCTGAGTTCGAGCCCCGCATCTGGCTCTGTGCAGACAGCTCAGAGCCTGGAGCCTGCTTCAGACTCTGTGTCTCCCTTTCTCTCTGCCCCTCCCCCACTCACAGTCTGTCTGTCTCTGTCCCTCTCAAAAATAAACATTAAAAAAATTTAAACAACAATAACAACAAAACACATTCAACAAACCAGAAATAGAAGGAAACTTCTTCAACCAGACAAAGGGCATCTATGAAAACCACAGAGCTAATAAACATCTTACTTCATAATAAAAGACTGACTGTTTTCCCCTAAGATCAGAAACAAGGTAAAGAGGTCTACTGTGGTCATGTCTATTTAAATTTTACTGGAGGTCCTGTCAGTGGAAAAATGCCAAAAAAAGAAAGAAAAAAGGTATCTAAAGTAAAGAAAAAATAAAACTGATTTTATTTGTAGATAACATGATCCTCTATATAGAAAATCCTAAGGAATACACAAAATACTACTGGAACTAATAATCAGGTTTATCAGGGTTGCAAGATACCTGATCATTACACAAAAACTCCTTGCTTTCCTATATACCAGCAATGAACAATCTGAAGATGTAATTAAGAATTCATTCACAACAGAATCAAAAAAGAATAAAATATATGGAGAATAAATTTAATGGAACTGTAAGATGTATAGACTGCAAACTACTAAAAACAATGCTGAGATAAATTAGAGAAGGTTTAAACAGATGAACATTTCATATCATTAACTAGAAAACTCACAATTCTTCCCATAGTGACCTAGAGATTCAATGCAATCCCAATGAAAACTAGGATCTTCATATATCACTGACGGGAATGTAAAATGGAACAGACACTTTGGAAAATAGTTTGGCTGTTTCTTAAAAGGTTAAAATAAATGTACCATATGAGTCAGCAACTCCATCCTTACATATTCATTTTTTAATTTTTTTAAATTTATTTTTGAGAGAGAGAGAACATGAGGGGGTAAGGGGCAGAGAGAGAGGGAGACAGAAAATCTCAAGCAGGCTCTGCACAGTCAGCTCAGAGCCCAATGTGGGGCTCAAACCCACAAACCTGTGAGATCATGACTTGAGCTGAAATCAAGAGTCAGACGCTTAACCGACTGAGCCACCCAGGCGCCCCACTTATGTGTTTACACAAGGGAAATGAAAACATTTCTTCACACAAAGACTTACATGTCAATATTCATAGCAGTATTATACCCCAAAACTGGGCCAAATCCACCAACCAGTGAGTGGAGAAACAAACTGTGGTCCACCTATACAACAGAATAAAAAGGAACAAACTACTACTTTATTAAGCAAGGATAAACCTCAAAAACATTATGCTAAGGGAAAGATGCCAGATACAAAAGACCACATAATGTATGACACCATTTATAAAAAATTTTGGAAAAGACAAATTTACAGAGACTGAAAGCACCGCAGTGCAGTGGCTGCTCAGGTTTGGGAGAGGAATGCGGGATTGACTGTAAACAGTGAAATCTCTCTTGAGGTGACAAGATGTCCTAAAATCGGGCTGTGGTGATGAATGCACAACAGTGAAATTTACTAAAAACTCACTGAATTACATATAGTAGTCCCCTTTTATCCACCGTTTCACGTACCTGCGGTCAGCTGCTGTCTGGAAGCAGATGACCCTTCTTCTGACATACTGTCAAAAGGTCAATATAGTAGCCTAAAGCTACATCACAATGCCTACCTTTGTCCTTTGCCTAGCTCCATGTCACCACGTAGGCATTTTATCATCACAAGAAGGATAAATACAGTGCAATATTTTGAGAGAAAGGGAGAGACCACATTTACATAAAGTTTATGACAGTATAATTATTCTACTTTTATTATTAGTTGTTGTTAATCTCTTGCTATGCCTAATTTATAACTGAAACCCTATACCTGAAACTAATATTACATTATTTGTTAACTAACTGGAATTTAAATAAAAACTTTTAAAAAGCTGAAAAAATTTAAACATAAACCTTATCCTAGGTGTGTATGTACAGGAAAAAAATAATATATATAAGGCTTGGTACTATCTACAGTTTCAGGCATCTACTGGGGTCTTGGAACATACCACACCCCCTGTGGATAATGGGGGACTACTGTACTCATCATGAGTGAATTTTATGGTATATAAACCATGCCTCACTGCAGCTGTTAAAACAAACTGTCACCTCAGAATATAAGCAGTTTAGGGGCGCCTGGGTGGCGCAGTCGGTTAAGCGTCCGACTTAAGCCAGGTCACGATCTCGCGGTCCGTGGGTTCGAGCCCCGCGTCAGGCTCTGGGCTGATGGCTCGGAGCCTGGAGCCTGTTTCCGATTCTGTGTCTCCCTCTCTCTCTGCCCCTCTCCCGTTCATGCTCTGTCTCTCTCTGTCCCAAAAATAAATTAAAAACGTTGAAAAAAAAAAAAAAAAAAAAAAAAGAATATAAGCAGTTTATAATATTCTGATTTTATGTTGTCTAGTTTCTTCCCTTGATATTTAGTTTTCCATTTATCCACATAGATCGCATATTAACCACTTCTTCAAAGAAATACAGAAAAATTGACATTTCTTTCTCTCTTTTTCTTTTTATATCGGTGTTTATATCGGTGTTTTGTTTAACTTTAATTCGTTTGGAAATTCCTATAATGTATGCAATGAGGTACTGGCTTATAACAATAAACCATGGAACAATTTTTGGAACTGCTACTTTGTTCTGTGGTTTACTTGTTTATTTTTCAACCAATACTATTTGATAATTACCACTTAATAGGTCTTACAACTTTTTCATATATACTTCACTGCTGTTTTATCAAATTCTTTCAAGCAGCTACCATCAAATTTAGCATATTAGAACCAACTGGTGGGCTTTAGGAAAAGAAACACAAAAACCAAAGTAATTCTATTTCATTAAACTTGTGTCAAGGCCTAAAACTTTGTATTTTTAAGAGCTCCCAGCTGAGTCTGACTTTTATCAAGATTCAAGAACTACTGCTTTAAACAGTGCATTTATAATTTTAATGTACATAAGAATCACCTGGGATTCTTAAAATCTTAAACTGTAGATTGAGTCACTATGTCTGGGGTGAGGAATTGAGATTCTGCATTTATAACAAACTCCCAGGTGATCCTCGTGGCAAGGCTTTAAGATACGTCAGTATCTTGGGGTGCTTGGGTGGCTCAGTCAGTGAAGCAGCAGACTTTGGCTCAGATCATGATCTTGCAGTTTGTGGGTTCAAGCCCCATGTCAGGCTCTGTGCTGACAGCTCAGAGCCTGGAGCCTGCTTTGGATTCTGTGTCTCCCTCTCTCTCTGCCCCTCCCCTGATCATGCTCTCTCTCTCTTAAAAAAAATGAATAAAAACATTAAAAAAATATGTCAGCATCTTACTCGGCTAAATATTAAATATACTAATATACATCCAAAAAAACAAATAATCCAGTGAAGAAATAGGCAAAAGACATGAATAGACACTTCTCCAAAGAAGACATCCAGATGGCCAACCGACACATGAAAACATGCTCCACATCACTCATCATCAGGGAAATACAAATCAAAACCACAATGAGATACCACCTCACACCTGTCAGAATGGCTCACATTAACAACTCAGGCAACAACAGATGTTGACAAGGATGTGGAGAGAGATCTCTTCTGCACTGCTAGTGGGAATGCAAACTGGTGCAGCCACTCTGGAAAACTAGGGAGGTTCCTCAAAAAGTTAAAAATAGAACTACCCTACGACCCAGCAATTGCACTACTAGGTATTTATCCAAGGGATACAGGTGTGGTTTCAAACGGGCACATGCACCCCAATGTTTACAGTAGCTCTACTGACAATAGCCCAACTATAGAAAGAGCCCAAATGTCCATCTGTGGATGAATGGATAAAGATGATGTGATACACACACACACACACACACACACACACACACACACACACACACACAATGGAATATTACTCAGCAATCAAAAAGAATGGAATCTTACCATTTGCAACTAAATGGATGGAACTGGAGGGTGTTATGCTAAGTGAAATTAGTCAGTCAGAGAAAGACAAACATCACATGACTTCACTCATATGAGGAATTTAAGATACAAAACAGATGACCATAAGGAAAGGGAAGCAAAAATGATATAAAAGCAGGGAGGGGGACAAAACATAAGAGACTCTTAAATATGGAGAACAAACAAGAGGGTTGCTGGACGGGTTGTGGGAGGGGGGATGGGCTAAATGGGTAAGGGTTAGCATTAAGGAATCTACTCCTGAAATCATTGTTGCGCTATATGCTAACTGGGGTGTAAATTTAAAAAATAATTAATTAAAAAATAAAGATATGTCTATCTTAAAATAAACAAACAAACATAGTGAACAGGGGATTTTACTACATTTGGCTTTCCCACTAGCCAAGGTATAACTTCCCATTTATTCAAACTTCTTTTTTCGCTTGCCACTGAAGTTTTATTTTCCACCTACACATACATTAATCTAAGTATTTAACGTGTACCACTGTAAATACATGCACACTGTTATATAATCTATCGTTAAAATATAGCAACATACTTTTAATTTAAAATTTGCAACTTCCCTAGATTCAACTGTTATGCTGTTGAATTCTTTAAGTTTTCTAGGTATATAACTATCATTTACATTGTTATAATTTAATTTGCTTCTTGCATATATCTGTACCTTGTTTTGTCTTACATTTATACATTGGCTGATATTTGATAACAGACAGCATTTGCTTCATTTATTTTTGTAATAGAAGATGCCTCTACTTTTTAGCTTTGGTTAATGTTGACTTTCAGTTACAAATATATATAGAAAAACGATTTCCCTTTATACTTTTTAGAGTTGTCAGAAATGGGTGTTGATTTTTATAAACTATTTTTAGAATATTTAAAAATATTGTGGGGACATCATCATGTCCACTAAATTTCTTTTGAAATTTACTACATTATAAATCCTTAAGAGCAAAGACTCTACTATATGTATCTTTAAAACTTTCCAATGCCTAGAACAATACTTTCTCTATCCTAGGTCAGTGAATGTTGGTTTAATTGATTTTACTGTTTCTCTTAATAATGAAAAGAATTATGTTAATAGTTTTCCTTACACAGAAGCAATCTTGAATTTCTACACTAAATTTCACTCAGTCATGGTGCATATTTTTTAAAAATGTTAAATACCTTTTAATTTATGTCCCATTTCATTATTTTATTTATAGTTTTTTCATCTATGTTCATCAAAAGATTAGTCTTCATTTTTATGTTTGGCCTTATCAAACACCATATCTAACTGCCTTACAAAATAAACCAGTATCCTTCAGTATTTAATAACTATTTATATGATATAGGTATTATATGTTGAAAAATATTCACCAGTGATCTGGGAAAATTTTCTTGGGTTTCCTATTGCAACTGACTTATTCAAAGTATCTAGTGTAGTGTTTAAAATTTTTATAGTCTAGTTTCTAAGTTTTTATAAAAAAATTATTCATCTCAGTAGTTCTCATCCTAATTTTATCTACATTATTACTGTTTTCTTAGATCTTTTTGAGATTAACTAGTCTATTGTATATATTTATATAATATATGCATATATTTTTTTTTCCTGTTGAAATAGGCATGTAGAGTTAAATAAAACTCTTAAGCTTAGCTGTGCCAGGCTTATGACCTGAATAATTGATAATGGGGTTTTTAAATGTCTTTCAAGTAGTGTAGGTGTGTCTTTCCCTTTTTCATCTAGTTGAAAACATGCTATGTTTTGCTACTCATTTCTAATACTATTGCACCATAATCTGAGGATGCTGTATATAAAATTTGGGCTGAAAATGTTTATGAAGAAATGGTGTGTATTCAAATTTGTGCATTTAAAATAAAGCATATTTCATTATTTCAAAAACTTATTTTATTAGAGGGCAGTTAATTGTTGGTTCATGTGAACTGAAATTCTGATGGTGAGATATTGTCTCCTACTCAAGTATTCTTGGTATATAGCTGTTACATTTATTAGGTTTTGCTTTCCTGTTATGTAATCTGGAACACATCTGCTGGCATAGAAGCAGCACACTGTGTAAGATATATCCCAATTTTGCAAATGAAATTTTGGGATAAATACTATATATATATATTTTCCTTATATATGAGCTAGAAATTATTTTAAAATAACGTACAGGAAAACAGTATTTCACCCATAAATATAAAGCATTCTATTTTATTTTTTAAAATTTTTATTAAAAACATTTTTTTAAATGTTTATTTATTTTGAAGGAGAAGAGAGACAGAGCATGAGCAGGGGAGGGGCAGAGAGAGAGGGAGACAGAGAATCTGAAGCGGGCTCCAGGCTCTGAGTTGTTAGCACAGAGCCTGACGCAGGGCTCGAACTCATGAGTGGTGAGATCATGACCTGAGCTGACATCAGATACTTAACCGACTGAGCCACCCAGGCACCCCTAATTTTTTTAATTTTTTTTTTTTATTTGAGAGAGAGAGAGAGAGAGAGAGAGAGAGAGAGAGAGAATGTTAAGTAGGCTCCACACTCAGCACAGAGCCTGACATGGGGCTCAATCCCACGACCCTCAATCCCACAACTAAAGTAGCATGCTTTAGGGACATTCAACTGACTGAGCCACCCAGGTGCCCCTAAAGCATGCTATTTTAGTTGAGGATACTTTCTGAATATGCAGAAACATTCTAAAAAGTAAAAAAAAAAATTAAGGAATCAATCTTGTCTGAGGTATGTTTTCTTTTTTTTTTAATGTTTACTATTGAGAGAGAAACAGAGCATGAGGCGGGGAGGGGCAGAGAGAGAGAGGGAGACACAGAATTCAAAGGAGGCTCCAGGCTTTGAGCTGTCAGCACAGAGTCCGACGCAGGGCTCGAACTCACAAGAGAGGTCATGTGATCATGACCTGAACCGAAATCCAACGCTTAAACAACTGAGCCACCCAGGCACCCCTTGAGGTATGTTTTCAATGAAATAGGTACGGTGAGGTGCACAAATCATTATTCTATATACTTTATGGTAGGTTCTTCAACCACAATACAAACACTTTAGATGTAGGATAAACTGTGGAAAACATATTTGGAAAAAATGCAATGGCATATATTGTAATTTATTCTACCTCTGATTTTTAGTTATTTTAAACAGAACAATAAAGGAAATTAAGTAAATCACCCACAATAGGAACATCAAACATTGCAAACAGTAAATTTGTTCATACGTTGGTGTTCTAACACAGGGCTGTACGCGGCCTTGGCTCTGTGCACTGAAGCCTGCCGGCATGATGCAGGGAGCAAAATGGCTCTAAATGAGCAAAGTGATCATTGATTAGCTAACTATGTCTACCCCAGTCCCACCTGGGAAGATTGGGGGAGGGGGCTCAAATGTGGCTAGTAAGAGATAACAAGGGCTTTTTTCTATGGTCCATCTATGGGTAAATTATCAGGTCTTCTTCATGCCTCACTTAAGGGGTAACGGGATCTGGCTGCTCAAACACCCGGCAGGGATGTATCTGATGACTGAGACCTCACTTTTTCTCAAATCTGTTTTTTACCAGCAAATGACACTGGCAATGCTTTGAAGGATAATCTATATTTTCTCACACTTGAAGAAAGAGCCAGCTAGAGGAAGGAGATAAAAACACCATCCCAGGTTTAGATCTGAAGCATACCAGCCTTTGGATCATAGACAAATTTATATATTTTATATTACCAGTTAAAAAATATAAATATAAAATATATATACACACACACATATATATGTATATGTAGGTTAGTATAATATATAGATTTCTAAAATTGCAAACTATAAAATCTCAGGTAAGGAAGGATGCATTTGCTTCAGCTACAGCTCATTAGCCAGGTTAGAGAAGCCACCTGTTTTACCACAGCTAGAATTTCAGGTGTATATTACAGGGTAGGAGGATTTTTAATCCTCCTTTGGGATATGAATTTGAAAGGCTGCATTGGGTGAAAGGAGGTGCCTATTTCCTTTCCCTTCGGCTAAGACAGAAAACCTTGAATCAAGGTGAAGATTCAAAGTAGCAATCAGAGACAGTCATGCAAAATATGGCTGAATACAGGAAAATGGTCTGCTGCCTGGCATTCTACTGAGGACAGAAACACTTAACAAAACCACCAGAAAAACGTATGGTTTTAAATCAAGCAGAACTAAAGTGAGATTCAATGGTGCAACAGTTTCAGTAGTGGGAGTTCAGAGAAGGTGGCCATAAGAAAACCATAAAATAGATTTAGAACTAGGACAGCATCAGATTGTTCTTAGCTTCTTTCTTTTGCCACTTAAATCCAAAATACCATCCCAGGAAAAAAAGAAAGGCTTTCCTGAACCTATAGGGTTCCATATAAAAAGATTTCAAGACTATTACTACCACCTCCTACCAAATAAATGCAAATTACTTCCACATGGATCCTGAATCTCTCCTTGAAAGCCTTGCTCTGCTTTTTCTTAGTTTCACTTCAGGAAAGATGAAACCAATCATCAAAGTCATGAGGATGAAAAATGTCAGGTTTGTTGGCCAAGAAAGTCTATCTGAAAACTATCACTTACAACATCAAATAAAGGTAACTAAAACTTAGCGCCTTTCATTGACTGGAAAAGTTCCACTAAGGTAAAGTAAAAATGAATGTTTATATATAGCAATTTGTTACTGGTCACACAAATCCCCAGGAGAAACAAACCAGAGAAATGATCAGGTGCCAAGGTCTAAATGAGGAGAAGGTAGAAAAGCTCTATTCCAAGACCCTATATCAAAATGCCTGTCTGCACTTAGAGACTATAGTAGTTCTGGTGAACAATGTAATAAAGTGAACACCAGGCAGGAAACATTCATCATTAAACAAAGGGTCAACAGGGAATCTCAAGTTGAGAGGGAATTCTGAAGCGTTTCACTAATTTAAGTAGCAAATACAACACAAAATGTTAAATGTATGAGTCAAAAAATTAGCAGGTAAAGTGGTCAGAAAAGTCTTCTAAGAGCTTATTAATCTTAAAACTATTCCCCTTGGAACTTTAACCTACAAATCTGCTAAGTTTAAGAAGATGTTCGTTTTTGCCTGTTTTCAAAATTATTTATTCAGAATTTGGCTTCAAAAGTTCAACTGACATATTAATTTGATAAGCATATAAAATTTAAAATCAAAGCATATTTCCAAATCCATTATTACCTCAACCGTGAATACACATGAAAAATTCCATTAAATCTTTACGATTTTAAATACCCAGTGACTATCTGAAGAAGCCCCTTGTTGAACTATTTTTAATATAGGACTGAATAAAAACAAATTTCAAAAAAATTTTTAACAGAAAAGTTCTATAGTTCAGAAAAAAACGGTAAAGCATAATCTTGGAAAGTTGAGTGCAAAAAGATTTTAACTCACACTAAAAAGGGACGTGAGGCATTGTCTCAATGGTGGCTAGTTTACTAAACTTTCTTTTTTTCCAGGGACCTACCTAGGACTCACCCTTGTCACTCTTCTCACACAACATTTTTAACACTATATATAAATTTTCAGGAAACAAAGTAGGAATCACATATTATAAAATAAAGTTCCCTCCACTTCACCATTGTTGAGGCAACTTCTAAGCTCCCTGATGTTGGACCAAAAGCCAAAAGTGGTATTTTCCTTTTCAAATGGCAAGGGTTTTTTTTCTCCAAGATTTTATTTATTTTAATTTATTTTTTTTTAACTTTTTTTTTTTAACGTTTATTTTTTTTTTTGAGACAGAGAGAGACAGAGCATGAACGGGGGAGGGTCAGAGAGAGGGAGACAGAATCTGAAACAGGCTCCAGGCTCCAAGCTGTCAGCACAGAGCCCGACGCGGGGCTCGAACTCACGGACCATGAGATCATGACCTGAGCCGAAGTTGGACGCCCAACTGACTGAGCCACCCAGGCGCCCCTATTTTAATTTATTTTTTAAAAGAGAGAGCACACGCACATGGGAGTGGGAAGAGGCAGAAAGAGAGTGAGAGAATCCCAAGCAGGCCCTGCAGAAGCCCCTAAAGATTTTATTTTATTAAAAAAAAAAAAAAAAAAAAGTTTATTTATTTATTTTAAGAGAGACAAAGAACGCAAGCAGGGGAGGAGCAAAGAGAGGGTGAAGGAATCCCAAGCAGGTTCCACGCTCTCAGCATGGAGCCTGACACAAGGCTTGATCCAAGGAACCATAAGATCATGACCCCAGCCAAAATCAAGAATCAGATGCTTAACCAACTGAGCCACCCAGGCACCCCTGAAGATTTTATTTCTAAGTAATCTCTACACCTAGCGTGGGGCATGAATTTACAACCCTGAGATCAAGAGTCACATGCTCTACTGACTCAGCCAGCCAGATGCCCCTCAAATGGCAACTTTTAAGTATATAGCTTAAAAGTTCTCTGAAGAGTTTGTATAGCACATGAAAGCAGAATAAATTTATATAATGTTAGAAGTTTTCTACTACTTTGCTTTACAAAGAAAGCCTTTTTCAATGTCAAAATCATACTAAAGAAAAAACTAGTAATATGGAAAAAAGGTCCTCAAAGATCCAAGATAACACAGGAATAAATCTAATAAAGGATGAGGGACAGATAGGTAACAGATAAATATAGATATATAAAAATGCAACATTTTACCAAAAACCACAAAAGACAACTTGAATAAACAAACTTAGAATTAAACATTCCTGAAAGAGTATAGCAGACTTTATATTCCAAAAATGGCCACCAATCCTACATTACTAACAGAAGTCTTCAAAACTTTACCATTGCTTTTAGGAGAGAAGGGCCCTTTCTTCTTCCCCTGAATCTGGGGGAGGCCTGTGACAAATAATGTTATTCAAATGCTAAAATTGCCCCAAACATAAACCAATCCAACAAAATTCTCTTTTGACCCTTGGAGCTGAGCTACCATGTAAGAGGCCTGGCTGTCCTGTAGCCACCATGCTGAAGTGACCAGAGATACCTGAGGAGCCCTAGCTGTTCCAGCCTAGGCACCATTTATGTTGAGGAAGGAAGCTTTTAGGTGACTCCAACCTTCAGCCTTAGAGCTGTCCAGGCTGACTTCAAATGAAGTAGCAACTAACTATCCCCACTAAGTCCTCATCAGACTACAGATTCACAAGTATGGTTTTTTTAGCCCTAAGTTTTCAAGTGGTCTTACAAAGCCATAATTAAGTGGGAAAATCTTATTAGCATGTAAATTACTGATTCATCTGTCAATTTAACAAAATTACAATTAACACTCTAACAAAATTTTGGAGAAAACCTGACAAAATGACTCCTTGGGGCTCAAAATGCATTACATATAATAGCTACATCGTAAAGGAGATGTTTTGGAAACCATATTGCCAAGACTGTGATATTTTCTGAAAAGTACATTATTAATAGCAGGTGAGCTGTGGAAAGATAAGGATGTATACTGCTATCCCTGGAGCAACTACTGAAAACATAATGCCAAGAAGTATGGCCAAAAAGGCAAAAGGAAAATTGAAATAGAATTCTAAAAATATGGTTCAAATGATCCCAAAGTGAGGCAGCAGGCAAAAAGGAGCTTCAAAACAAAACAAAGCAAAAAAAGAAACAAGAGATGATAGAAAACAAATAATAAAATGGTAAACTCAAACTTTACCATATCACTGATTATGTTAAACATTAATGAACTAAAACTTCCAATTAAAAGGCAAACACTGTCCGAATGGATAATAAAACAATACCCAACTATATGCTGTCTGTAAGAGATACAGTCTCACCATCAAGACAGGCTGAAAGTAAATGAATGGAAAAGGATACATCATGTAAATAATAAGCGTAAGAAGTCTGGTATGGTTTATATTAATATTAGGTCAAACAGATTTCAAGACAAAATTCATACAGGATAAAGAGAGACATTTTATATACATTAAAGAGCATTTCATTAGGAAGACATCAATCATAAGTCTGTATGTGTCCACTAACAGAACTTCAGATAAATGAAGCTGAATTTACAGAACTAAAGACAGAAGTAGGCAATTCCACAATTACAGTTGTGATTTTAATCTCTTTTATTGGCAGAACAGCTAGACAAAACATCAAAAAAGACAAATCTGACCTTTCCTTAATTGGTATTTAGAGAACATCAGACCACAAAACAGCAGAACAGATATTCTTTTCAAAAGCATATACTATGTTTACCAGGATGGACCATATATCCTAAGCTGTAAAACAAGTTTCAATAAATTCCAAAAGACTAATCATATAAAAAATATTCTCTGGTCATATGGAATTAAATTAGAAATCTGTAACACTAAGATCAAGAGAAAAACACAAATATCTGCAAATTAAACAACATACCTCTAAATAATCAGTGAGTCAAAGAAGAAATCACGAGAGAAATTTGAAAATATTCTGCACTGAAGAATAATGAAAATTCCACAGAGCAAACACAACAACCTGAATTTTCACCTTAAGAAGCTAGAAAAGGAATAGCAAATGAAATCCAAAATAAACAGGAAAGAAATAATTAAGATAAGAGCAGAAATTAACTAAAGAAAAACAATCAACAAAAATCAATGAAACCAAAAGGTGGTTCTTTAAAAAGACTGATAAAATTATTAATCCTCTAGCAATACTGGTCAAGGGAGAAAAAAAAGAAAGAGTAAAAGAGGCCACAATTTATCAGTATCAGGAATGAATAAGGGTATATCATTAAAGATCCTATAGCTATTAAAAGTACAAGGAAATATTATAAAAACTTTCACACTAATAAATTTAGCAACCTAGGTGAAATGAGCAAATTCCTTGAAAGACACAAATGATCAAAAGTGACTGAAGAAGAAACAGATAAGCTGAATAACCCTGTATCAATTAAAGACACTGCATTCATAATTTAAAACTTTCCTTAAGGAAAACTGAGGACACAGATGGCTTCCTTGGTATAAAAAACAGAATCAATTCTACAAACTCTTTCAGAAAATAAAGGAGAAGGAAATAATACTTAATTCATTTTATAAGGTCAGTATTGTCCTAATATCAAAGCAGACACGGACATCACAAGAAAACACATAAATAGCAAAAATCCTTAACAAAGTGTTAGCAAATTGAATCCAGTGGTATATACAAAGGAAAATTCATCACAATTAAGTGGGGCTTAACCTGGGAATGCAACATTGGTTTGACTTCTGAAAATCAATGCAATTAGCCATATTGGAATAAAAGAGAAAAAGAACACAATCATTTGAATAAATGCAGAAAAAGCACGTGACAAAATTCAATACTGTTTTCATGATGAAAGGTAAATGATAACTTCCTCAACCAGATGAAAACTGACAGTTAAAATCATATGATGAAAGGCACTGTGTTTTCTAAGATCTGGAAAAAGGCAAGGATGTCCACTCTCAGCACTTCTATTTAATAGTATGTTGGAGTATCTAGCCAATGCAATAAGGGGAAAAATAAAAGGCAATGGGTTAAAATTTAAGAAGTAAAGTTGTCCTCATTGACAGATGACATGATCATTCGTGTAGTGAACTTTACGGAACCTTCAACAAAACTATTATAATTAGAGGCACCTGGGTGGCTCAGTCAATTAAGCGTCTGACTTCAGGTCACAATCTCATGGGTGATGGGTTGGAGCCCCACACTGGGCTCTGTGCTGACAGCTCAGAGCCTGGACCCTGCCTTGGATTCTGTGTCTCCCTCTCTCTCTGCCCCTTCCCTGCTCGCACTCTGTCTCTCTCTCTCAAAAATAAACAAACATTAAAAAAAATACAAAAACTATGATAATTAATGTAGCAAAGTTCCAGGATGTAAGGTTAATACACAAAATTCAACTGTATCTGTATATACTGGCCATGAACAATTAGAAGATAGAAATTTTAAATAACCCATTTACAATAAAATAGGAAAAATAATATACTTATGAATAAATTTAATGGAAAGATGTGCAAGATCTATACAATGAGAACTACAAAACACTGCAAAGAAAAATGAGAGACAACCTAAGTAAAGAGAAATACCATGCCCATGGATTCATGTTCACTGGCTTTAACGACTTAATATTGTTCAAATAGCAAACCTTCCAAAAGTTATTGTTAGAGTCAATGCAATCCCAATCAAAAGTCCTGCAGACTTTATCGAAGAAATCAACTGTTGATTTTAAAATTCATATGGAAATGGGGCACCTGGGTGGCTCAGTCAGTTAAGTGTCCGGCTTCAGCTCAGGTCACGATCTCGCAGTCTGTGGGTTTTTTGTGCTGACTGTTCAGAGCCTGGAACCTGCTTCAGATTCTGTGTCTCCCTCTCTCTCCGCTCCTCCCCCACTCATGCTCTGTCTCTGTCTCTGTCTCTCTGTCTCTCTCTCAAAAATAAACAAACATTTAAAAAGTTAAAAAAATAAAATTCATATGGAAAGACAAAAAAGACCTAGAATATGCAAAACAATTTTGAAAAACAAAGTTGAAGGACTTACACTACCTGATTTCAGGACTTATTACAAAGTTACAGAAACCAAGATGGTCTGATATTGGCATAATGATAGACATATAGCCATAAAACAACAGAGTAGAGTCCAAAAGCAGACACAAATGGATATGTCAACTGATTTTCAACGAAGGGGCCAAGGTAATAGAGTGAAAGAATTTTTTCAAACAGTGGTGTTGGAACAATGAGATAACCAATGGAGAACAATGAACCTTGACCCCTATCTCATACTATAGACACAAGTAATTCAAAGTTGATCACAGACCTAAATGTAACAACTAAAGCTATTTACTTTCAGGAAAGCAAAATAGAAAATTTTTGTGACTTTGGGTTAGGCAAAGATTTCTTAGGACACAAAGAGGCACAAGCTATACAAGAAAAAGAGGTACCCAGGTGGCTCAGTTGGTTAAGTGTCTGGACTCTAGATTTCAGCTCAGGTCATGATCTCACAGTTCGTGAGTTCGAGCCCTGCATTGGGCTCCACACCGGCAGTGCAGAGCCTGTTTGGGATTCGTTCTCTCACCCTCTCTCTGCTTGCTCTAAGTAAATAAACTTAAAAAAAAATTTTAACGATGAAATGGGACTCCACCAAGATTAAAACCTTTTGCTCTTCCAGATACACTTAAGAAAATGAAAAGGCAAGCCACCAAATGGAAGAATATATTTTTAAGAATATCTAACAAAAGACTTGTAGCTAGAATATATACCTCTCCTTCAACCCAATAGTAAAAAGACTAATAATCCAATTAAAAATGGGCAAAAGATATGCACATTTTATAAAAGATATGCAGATGGAGAATAAGCCCATGAAGATATTCAAAGAAATGCAAATTAAAACCACAGTGAAATTCCACTACACACCCACTAAAATGGCTAATGTTTAAAAAGATTGACATTTTTAGAACTAATCACACTATATTGTAATTATGAGTGTTTGTTCCAATAAAATGTAAGCTCTAGAGGAAAAAAGACTGACAATAAGTGGTAGTGAATATCTGAAGCAACTTAACTCTCATACATTATTCGTGGAATTGTATAGTGTAGAGAGACACTTTGGAAAACAGTATGGCAGTACCTTATAAATTTACGTATATTCTTCACATGTAACCCAACAATTCCACTTCTAGGTGTTTATCCAAAAGCAATGAAAATATATATCCAAAGACTTGTACACATTAGTTTACAGCAACATGTTTCATATGAGAGACAAAAATGTGCAATCTCTGGGGCGTCTGGGTGGCTCTTTTGATTAAGTGTCTGACTTGCTCTCAGGGTTGTGAGTTCAAGCCCTGCATTGGGCTCCATGCTGGGCATGAAGCCTACTTAAAAAATAAAAAAAAATGTGCAATCCAAAAGCCCATCAAGTGATGAATAAATTTTAATGCATCCATATGATAGAACACAACACAATATTACAAACAAGTGAAACATTATTTAAAAAACAATTTTTTTAATGTTTATTTATTTTTGAGAGACAGAGATAGAGTGTG
Source organism: Panthera pardus (assembly GCF_024362965.1). Classification (NCBI taxonomy): domain Eukaryota; kingdom Metazoa; phylum Chordata; class Mammalia; order Carnivora; family Felidae; genus Panthera; species Panthera pardus. The sequence goes on from NW_026526876.1 coordinate 58,635,449, forward strand.
AGCGGGGGAGGGTCATAGAGAGAGAGAAAGACACAGAACCTGAAGAGGCTCCGAGCTCTGAGTCGTCAGCACAGAGCCCGACACGGCGCTCGAACTCACAAGCCATGAGATCATGACCTGAGCTGAAGTCGGACGCTCAACCGACTGAGCCACCCAGGCGCCCCAACAGGCGAAACATTATTAAACAAAACAATGTGCATGAATTTCAAAACATTATGCTAAAAGAAGCCAAATACAAAAGACCATCTACTATATGATTCCATTTGAGACTCCAGAATAAAGACAAAATTACAGTGACAGAAAGCAGATCAGTGGTAGCCAGGGGTTATGTATGGGGACCCACTGCAAAGGCACGGGAAGAAACTTTTCGGGGTTAAAGACCCATTCTACGTCTTGACTGTGGTAGTGGTTGCACAACTGTATATAACTACCAAAATGTATACAATCACCAAAATTCAACAAACTGTGTAATTAAAATGAGTGGATTTTATTGTATGTAAATATAACTTTAATTAAAAAAAATAAAAAAACGAAGGAAATGGTATTCTGCTTCATCAATAAAAGGAATGACATTAACATTGAACCATGAGTTATATTTTCCTCCACAGACTTAGCAAAAAGTATACTACCGTTGAAAGGTACTAATTATAATTAGTACAATATTTCTATAGAGTAATTTGGCATTGTATACATAAACTCCTGAAAAATAAGTGGACTTTTTGACCCAGCAATTCTAGTTCTAGGAATTTTCATTACAGAAATAACCAGACTAAGTAAGACTATATACAGAAATGGCACTGGAACGCTTTTCATAATCATGACAAATAATTAAGAAAAAAAAGCCCTGTATGTCCAACAATAGGGGACTAGTTAAATAATGAAATGTCCATACAATTAAAATGATGTGACCAATAACATACACGTGTCCTTACTGATGTATGACATACTCAATGTTGGTATTCTTCCCCTTTACCGCATTCTATGCCGGTACCTTTCACGTTTACCCTCCACTTGTGGGAGTTATGATACAAACTAGTAACTAATAACTACCATGATAGTCATATTTCTATCATTAGAAGAAAAAGAATTAATCACTCCTGCCCTGTTTTATACTACTTTGGGCATATGAGGCTATAGTTTCTATTTAACTCTTATGATGACTAATAAAAAAGAAAAGAAAATTTAGACTCAGTATTACCACAAAATAGTATTATCACAAAAAAGGTGACATGAGCAACTGTCTCATTTCCACAAATTTAATTAGTTATTTTAATAATTTACTGACAGTATGCTCTGTGATAAAGGAGTAACAGAAGGTTCTAGTATACACTTTCTAGGTTTGTATTATTTGGGCCTTGATTCCTTATCTGTAAAAAGAAAATGGCAGGGTGTGGGGTTAGGTCATTTCCAGTTCTAAGGAAGATTAATCTATTAAAAATCTGTCAACACTTTAAAAAATTACAGACCTGGCAAATGCAAAGTGTCAAGAAATAAAGCTTTGTCAACTTAGTCAGGTATACCTTGTAAATATTCAGTTAAAGGAAAACAAAGGGCTAGGATCCTTATTAAGTCCTGACAAATTTAAATCCAGACCACATTCACTATAACATAAAATAGAAATTCGAATCTGTCAAGGATACTAACAAAGGCAGGAATCACAACTGAAAAGTAATATATCTTCAATGGTTTCCTAGTTGCTAAAATTTAAAGTCAATTATCTTACTTGAAGACAGTGAACATGTATGAGCATCTGTCATTACAACCACATCAGCATCAGATAAAAAGATGTCTAATAGTTTCACAACTACAGGTAATTTCAAACTGAAAAGAACAAAATACTACTAGTTACTCAAGGCTAATAATTTATTGTGCCTACCTTAAAATAATGTTTCCTAATACAAGTAGGTTCATATATTCAAATCAAGTAAGGATAATTCATTTATAAAAATGAAATATAGGGCATCTGGGTGGCTCAGTCGGTTAAGTGTCCACACTGAGCATGGAGCCTGCTTAAGATTCTTTCTCTCTCTCTCTCTCTAGCCCTCCCTCCCTCCAACTGCCCCTCTCCCCTGCTCATGCTCTCTCTCTCTCTAAAACAAAACAAAAAAATTAAAAAAAAAAAAAAAGAAAAGAAATACAACTTGCTTCTCCACCTAACAAACAGTACCAAGTCTAACAAATTAATCCTGCAATTAAGCATATCTTAATTCAAAGAAAGTAAATGACCTATGTAAAATGTTTATAAACTTAACTGTAAAAAAAGACCTGTCTAATGCCAAATCAAAGAAAACAAGTTAAATAAATACACATACAAATGTAACTCATTTATTAAATCTTCTTTGAGAGAGAGAGCGTGAATAGGGGAGAGGGGCAGAAGGAGAAAGAATCTTAAGCAGGCTCCACGCTTAGCACAGAGCCCAATACAGGGCTTGATCTCACAAACTGTGAGATCACGACCTGAGCCGAAATCAAGAGTTGGACACTTAACAGACTGAGCCACCCAGCTGCCCCCTAAATCTTCTTAATAAAGGAAACAATTTCACTTAGGAGAATAGCCAATTATGAACAGCATTAGTATAATTTCAAATGTTCATAATCAAGTAAATATTTTGCTATCTGAATATTCTTTTGTGCAGCTGTCTTCAGAAGTTACACAATAAAAATAACTTGTAGTATGGTACTTGTAGCTTGGTGTCAGGTTTATAAGTTAAATTATAACCCAAACCAAACTGAAATACAAGCAACTGGCCCAAGTACCATTCCATTAGATGGAAAAATAAAACTACCATCAAGTACAGCTGGAGATGGTGGTGATGAGACATGGTGCTGCAACATACAAGACACAGCAGACAAAACAAAGCATGAAACAAGGGAAAGTCTCCATCCTACTGCTGTTTAGACCCCACAGTGTCTGATTTATGTATTCTACAAGGCAACTGCTCGGAGAAGAATGCACCTCTTATTTTCTAGCAGAAAAGGAAATGATTCTTTATCTGCCAATAGTAAGGGATTTCTTTTCTTTAAAAAAAATTTTTTTTGTTTAATCTTTATTTATTTTTGAGAGAGAGAGAGACAGAGACAGAGTGCAAGCAGGGATGGAACAGAGAAAGGGAGACACAGAATCCGAAGCAGGCTTCAGGCTCTGAGCTGTCAGCATATAGCCCAATGCGGGACTTGAACTCACAAACTGTGAGATCATGACCTGAGCTGAAGTTGGACGCTTAACCAACTGAGCCACCCAGGCACCCCAATAGTAAGGGATTTCTTAAACAGCTTCCCTGCCCTGCCTGTTTCCCTCAGTGATTTGTAAAAGTAAATTTAACAAAAATTAAAAAAAAATTTTTTTTAGTGTTTTTATTTATTTTTGAGACAGAGAGAGACAGAGCATGAGCAGGGGTGGGGCAGAGAGAGAGGGAGACACAGAATCTGAAGCAGGCTCCAGGCTCTGAGCTGTCAGCGCAGAGCCCGACGTGGGGCTTGAACTCACGGAGTGTGAGATCATGACCTGAGCTGAAGTCGGATGCTCAACTGACTGAGCCACCCAGGCGCACCCCCCCCCCCCAAATTTTTTTTAATGTTTATTTATTTTTGAGAGAGAAAGAGAGAGAGAGAGAGAGAGACAGAGCATGAGTGGGGGAGGGGCAGAGAGAGAGGGAGACACAGAATCTGAAGCAGGCTCCAGGCTCTTAGCTGTCAGCACAGAGCTCAACATGGGGCTTGAACTCACAAACCATGAGATCAGGACCTGAGCCGAAGTTGGATGCTCAACTGACTGAGCCACCCAGGTGCCCCAGTAAAAGTAAATTTTTATTAGGGTCTCATTTCTTTATTGAAGAAAATGAAGATGTCTCAATATTCTTTTCTCTCTGCTGTTTGGAAACAGAGGTGTGAATGGGGAACAAGAGAAGTGTCTCCAAGATCTACATAGGCTTTTTACTAATTTTTATCAATGGACAATTGAAGGTTTCTCTTTTGAAGTCTAGGTGTCAGAATTCCAATATTAAAGTTCAGGTAATCTTCTCAGTCCAAATGCAATGACTGACACACATTTTCTCCTCCTTCAGCACTCCTTTGACTATACCCCTTAGTTTAGAGATCTGGGGCTATACTGTAGGAGGATTTAAAATATTTAAAACATCACATTTTCAAAAACTCAAGTCTATACCAATTGAGTCACGATAATAACAGTTCTCCAAAGTTTTGGTCAGCCTGCACTTTCTAGGTTTAATTATGTAAACTAGGCTAAAAGTAAAGTATATTATACTTTTGTCTCATATGTAAAATTATAATTTTACATAGTAGAATCAAGGACTTATGCATTTTCTCATCTTCTTCAAAAACTAATTCCTATTTTTATTTTTTTAAACATTTATTTTTGAGAGTGAGATAACGCATGTATGCACAAGGGGGGGGAGGGCAGAGAGAGAGCACACGAGAGTATCCCAAGTAGGCTCCACACTGTCAGTGGAGAGACCGATGTAGGGCTCAAACTTACGAACCATGAGATCATGACCTGAGCTGAAATCAAGAATCAGACACTTAACCAACTGAATCACCCAGGTGCCCCACTAATCCCTATTTTTAGTGAGTCAGTATAAGTTCAGAATGCTATTATTTAAACTGGATTCTTCTGAATCAGTAAAGTAACTACCATTCTTTTTTAACTTTTTCAAAAGAAGTATATTCTTGACCTATAAAAGAATGCTTGTGCTGACAACTTCCTGAATATCACTATTTAATAAGTAAGGCATCATCATAAGTGTACAATTATACTTCATTCATAAGAGAGACTTAGATGGAGAAACAAAGGAAAATTTTTGGGAAAGTTAAATTCTCCATTCTGGTTTGATGGTTTTAAGACAAGTGCAACAGTTAAAACATACAACCAAGAAAAAACAACAGGAACGTACTTGGGGAAAAGATGACTTTTCTATTTTAGAAAATCCTAGAATCCTTAGAGTGTCAGAATGCCATCTAGCTATACTAGTGATGTAATTTTTCAATGTAATTTTAAGGACTGATGCAATGGGGGTGTGTGTGTGGGGAAGCACCTACTGGAATAATCACTTCAACTATATTTAATTACAGAAATTTTGCAATCATAGAATACTTTACATCCCGATCAAGAAAGTGAATTTTACTGCCACCTTGCTTTATAAGAAAGCCCCTGAAGACTGGAGTACACAGTTACACTACAATCCTTAGCAGTAGGATCCCTGATTCTAGAAGCGAGATGTGGATAGAGAGACGGATCTTTCCCAGAGAACTCTAAATTTCTTCCACAACTGTGTGAGTTATAGTCTGAGGGGGAAAAAGTAAAACAATTCTATCACATGTAGAAGCTAGTGATCTGAGTTAGAAATGGCATGAATCAGATACGCTGCCAGGTAGAATGGTCTGCAAACTCTTCCCTAGGGTTCAGGCCACTGTCCAAGTTGACCACCCTTCCAGTTTGATGGGGGTAATGCACTGCTTAGGGGAGACAGAGAGGTCAAACAGAGGGGGCCTAGGACAGGGAGGCAGCAACAGCAGTGCGGTGTAACATTTAATCTCACCATACAGAACACACAAGTCTCTTCTCCCTTGAAGACAATCCTTTCCTAGCACATGTAGCAACAATTTCCACCTGAGATGGCTCATGGTTATTATTTATGCCTTCCCAAAGTTCTTTGTCATCTTATCCTGAAAAAACAACAGGTTCATCCTCTACTATACAAAAAGACTTCTTTGGACATTTTAAAATTGAAACTGGGAAAAGTCTCATTTCCTCTTTGGTTAAAGATGAGCTGTAAGAATGTGTACTGAGCTGCCTTGGCCATGTGGAAAAAATAATTCAAGAAAATAAACACAATTTGCAGAGAAACAGGAGACAAGAATCAAAAATATTCAAGTCTTACATTTCAGATATACAGACAGATATACAGATGGATCTACTTCCATCTATCTTGAAGTCCAGTTATGGTGAGCCAACAACTCTTTTTTGCTAGTGAGTTGAATTTTTGTAATCCCAGAGACCCAGATCATATACCAACTTTTCCTAAGTACTCACTTTCACCTGTATAAAAATTTTAGCTTTTGTACCTCCCTCCTTTTCCTTCCCAGATCACAAACACTATAATTTGCTCCTCCAGCACAGCCCTGGGAGATGACACTGTTTAAAATAATCCTTTTCAGACATTTAATTTTTTCATCACTGACCTTACACATTATAAACTACCATGGATACAAATTCAGTAGCTCCTTTGTCAAGAACTCCCCTCATCTCTCCCCAGAACTATGTTTCTTCCTGGTATGTAAGCCTTGAACTTGGTCAGCAAAGGACAAGTGGTCATAGCTGGGTTAATAATGCCCTATTTATAAATATATCCATGACAGTCTTTTTGAAGGTGCAAAAAAGAAATACAGTCTTATTGAAATGTGTTCTTGCTTTTAGGGTCTTAGAACAGAAACAATCTAACATCAACTTGCAAGCTACTTGCATCTGAAACTACTTTTGGTTTTGTTCTGGTGGTGTTTTTGCTCAGAAATCTGAAGAAAGAATCTAACCATTCCTTATACAGCAAATGCTAAGGAGTTGTGAAAAATTATAGCCTTTTCAGAGAGCTTAATTTCACCACACATAAACAAAAATAAATCATTTTGCTTGTTCAGAAGTTATTAAGTATCATCTGATGAGAATATAACTGCTACTGGCAAAACTTGCAAATCTATCATATTCTAGTAAAAATATTACAGCTCCTTTCTGCTACCCTTGTTACTGAGCAATAGCCACTTTTTGCAATCTTTCTTGTCATTCTCTTTTTAGAAATGTCGGGTTGAAATTCTAATGTGTTCTAATGCAGACCATATCCTGACTTAGGCAGTCTAACAGCTGAATAAAGCCTGACACAATGTTCATCAATTATTAACACTAGCAGAAACCATTAAAGAGTCTAGTACAACATCAATAAATTAGCTGAACAAATGAAATAAATGAATAGTGAGAGCCTTTGATGTGCAATTTTCATGGGAAAGATTGTTACCTTCATTTTTCAAAAAGGAAAATTGATACACAGAGAAGTTAACAAATTTGCCTTGGGTCACAGAGAATACATGGCAGATATGGGACTGGATTAAAGTCTGCTGGACTCTACAGTATGTGTTCTTTTTTCTATACCAGGCTGCTCTCTCTGAACTCTGAAGTTCTATGAAGCAGCAATTATTAAGCTGTCCCTTTATACCTTCTAAGGACCCCTTTGACCACAATTACATTTCACAGAATTCTCCTTTTTATTATAAATCGCTCCTTTTGGCATGCCTATGGAGTAAGTTAAGGGGACTATGTAGTGAGGACATGGAGGGAGAGTTAATGGGGACCGCCCACAAAAGTTCTACTTTTAGAAATGCTATTCTATTATATATAGATCAGCCTACTTTAGGAGTGCTCAATTTTGGTTTCATTAAGTATGTATGTATTTCAGAGCCAGAACTATATTTAAGAGACCCATTGTATATTTTACCAGCATCTGGTCACAAGAATATTTCAAAGAAACCAAAGTCCTTTGTTTCATTAATATACATCGTTCCCCCCCCCCCCCCCCCCCCCGCAACTCTCTTCTTGGCCAATTATTCGTTAGTTGGGAGAGAGCATTTTCCAGAAATCTGGTTTAGGAAAACTGTAAAAATATAACAAAAATTATAAATATAACAAAAACCGTTTAGTTTCTTAGCTGTTTCTACACAAAGACAGGACAGTCTGTTTCCTTTCACCTTATCTCCCTGTCACTTGTTACACAGTAGGTGTTTGTTGAAAGGGAGGGCTTTACTAATGTCAACCTGGTTAGAAAACAAGTTTTATAAAATACTGTTCACTGAGCTCTAAGATGGAATAATCTTCATTAGGGTAAGGGGAAATCCTAAAATAATGTTCCAAAATATTTATGCAGTTAATGGAAACAAGAAAATTCCCTTGCAAACTATGGCTTCCTCCAAAAAGAAATATCACACAAATGGAAGAATTATCACATACTGAGTAAATGTTCGAGATCTGTTATTTGTTGTAAAGAAACATGTGTATCCATAAGTTTTCTGAAATTGCTAACATGTTAAATGTTGCATTTCGAGGATCTAAATTCTTTTTTGAAGACAAAAATGCTGACAAACCTATCCATTCTCTTTCCCTCTATTCTCCCATTCCTGTTTTTATTTGTATTTTCCCCAAGCTATGAGCACACACCAATCTTGATGTAGTAAGACCAGAAGCATGAGACCAAAGAAAAGTTGTTCCTGATAGACGTTTTACTTTAGAAACGAGAAGCAGCAGGTGCTGTGCAGGTGCCACGTGTCACCAATCCAAAGACATTCTGCTTTCTGGCAACACATTTAAGAAAATCTTGTATATTGTTAGTTATCATGATTTCTAGGTCTTTCTTGTTCAACAAGGGGAGCCTACCTGCCAACATTTCAAAAAATAATAAAATGACGTTCAGGACATAGAAGACAGGCTAGTTGTCAAAGAAAAAAGAAATCCGATGCTGGCATGACATAGGCTTTTTGTGATATATAACAACCACACTGCTAAAAACGAAGCTGAGAAGGGGACATTACCCAATATATGATCTGTCTTACTTGGATTAAATGCCATAAAACTTGCAATGTGTCTTCTGGGATACCTCAAAGTAAAATCAACAAGGGTTTCCTACAGGAAAAGGAATGGTCGCACAGAACAGACTATGAAAATTTTGGTTATTACTTTTTAAAGGAGAGTATTAGAAAACATGTCTTACATCTATGGGAATAATTTGGTAGATTACTGAAATGTAACTAACCATGTGGACAAGATTTACGTGGGAGTAGTTATTCTACATTTAATAAAACAAAGACATAGAAGCTACAAGAACTGTACAGACCTTTGTTCAAACCAGTGATATTTCAGACACATATGTAAACATAGAAGACACTCATACACTCATTGCCCAGATAAAATGTTTGCCATTGCTGCTTCAGCTACCTACTGTCAAGACATTAAATGCTATGGACCCATCAAAGGACTGCCTGTCCCTCAATCTCTCCCTCCCCAGAGTTAACCATTATCTTGACTCCAGTGTTTGATACATTAAGACTATAGCTAGCTAGGTATATCTATATCTATGTCTATCTATAATTATTGTTTTAAAAGTTTACACAAATGGAATCATACTGGCCTAGGCTTTTACATAACTTACTTTTCCCCAGTCAACCTTGCTTTTAATATTTATCTGTGTTGATCTGTCTAAATCCAGTGCACTCATGTTATATAGAGCATAATATTCTACTATATGAAAAACCAATAAGTCTAAAGATCCAAGAAATTCACTGAACCCCAAGCAGAAGAAACAGGAAGACAATTACACCAAAATACATCATAAATAAAATGCTTAAAATGGGGGCACCTGGGTAGCTCAATCAGTTGAGTGTCTTGACTTCGGCTCAGGTTATGATCTTGCCATTCATGAGTTCGAGACCCGCGTTGGGCTCTGTGCTGACAGCTCAGAGCCTGGAGCCTGCTTCAGATTCTGTCTCCCTCTCTCTCCGCCCCTCCCCACTCATACTCTGTCTCTCTCTCAAAAATAAAAATAAACGTAAAAAAAACCATTTTTTAAAAAATAAAGTACTTAAAATGGGGTGGGGGGTGGGAAAATTGAAGGTAGTAAAAAAGTACAAGCTTTCAGTTTTAAGTAAGTACTGGGGATGTAATGTACAACATGATGACTATAGTTAACATCTGTATGGTATATTAGAATTTAAGAATAAAGATATTACATACAGAAGAACAAAGATAAGGATTATGCATATTTCTCATTTAAAACAATGCTATCTAGAAGACAATAGAACAATATATTTATAAGTACTTAAATGAAAAAAAACCTGTTACCCTAGAATTCCATACCTAACAAAAATAATTTTCAAAACTGAAAAAGATACAGGCTTTTTCAGATATGCAAAAACTGGAAGTATTCACTGCCAGTAGACTTGCACTGTAAGAAGTGGTAAAGGAAGTCTGTAAGCAGAAGGAAAGTGATACCAGATAAAAACTTGGATCTGCACAAAGGAACGAAGAGCACAGCAATAATACCACAGGTAAAGACTTTTTATTACATAAATCTCCTTGAAAGATAATCAACTATTTCAAGCAAAATAACAACGTAGTGTGGGGTTTAAAACATATGTAAAACGAGCACCAAGATCAGAAGGGGGGAAATGGAAGTAGACTACTGTAAGGTTCTTATGCTATCCATAAAGTGTATAACCTCGACTGAAGGTACCCTGTTGTAAGTTAAAGATATATACAACAAATTCTAAAGCAACTTTTAAAATAACAGAGAGTTACAGCTAAGAACAAAAAAAGATAAAATGGGAGTGATAAAAAATACTCCTAATCCATATAAAAAAGTTGATACACCGGAATTCATCAAAATTAAGAACTTTGGGGCGCCTGGGTGGCTCAGTCGGTTAAGCATCCGACTTCGGCTCAGGTCATGATCTCACGGTTCGTGAGTTTGAGCCCCGCGTCAGGCTCTGTGCTGACAGCTCGGAGCCTGGAGCCTGCTTCACATTCTGTGTCTCCCTCTCTCTCTGCCCCTTCCCTGCTCATGCTGTGTCTGTCTCTCTGTCTCAAAAATAAATAAACATTAAAAAAAAATTTTTTTTTTCAAAAAATTAAGAACTTCTCTTCAAAAGACACGTTAAGAAAATAAAAGGTCACCAACTGAAAGAACTTATTTGAAAATGATACAGCCGGTAAAAGAATAAAAACCTCTTAAAACTACAGTAAGATACCACTACATACCTATTAAAATATCTCAAATTTAGGGGTGCCTGGGTGGCTCAGTCGGTTGAGCATCTGACTTTGGCTCAGGTCATGATCTCACAGTTCATGGGTTCAGGCCTTGCATAAGGCTCTGTGCTGACAGATCAGAGCCGGGAGCCTGCTTTGGAATCAGTGTCTCCCCCCCTCTCTCTGCCCCTCCCCAGCTCATGCTCTCTCTCTCTCTCTCTCTCTCTCTCAAAAGTAAATAAAAACTTAAAAATAAAATAAAATGACATCTTTTTGTGGTGATGCATGTGTTCAGAATCTTGACTGCGGTGATGGTTTCATAAATGTACACAGATATCATTCTTACCATATTATACAATTTAAATATGTGTAGTTCAGGGGCTCCTGGGTGCCTCAGTCGGTTGAATGTCCGACTTCGGCTCAGGTCATAATCTCACAGTTCGTGGGTTTGAGCCCCGTGTTGGGCTCTGAGCTGAGCTCTCAGAGCCTGGAGTCTGCTTCGGATTCTGTGTCCCCCCTCTCTCTGCCCCTCCTCTGTTCATGCTCTGTCTCTCTCTCTCTCTCTCTCTCTCTCTCAAAAGTGAATAAGCATCAAAAAACATTTAAAAAAATAATAAATATGTGTAGTTCACTTTAATAAAGCTGTTTAAACCTGTGAGAATGGCTAGAATCAAAAAGATAAGAAATAACAAGTGTTGGCAAGAAAGTGGAGAAAAACGTGTACTGTTGGTGGGAATTTAAACCGATGCAGCCACTGTGGAAAACAGTATGGAGACTCCTCAAAAAAGTAAAAATAGAAATATCGTATGATCCAGTAATTCCACTACTGGGTATTTAAAACCCAAAGAAAACAAAAACACTAAATCAAAAAGATATATGCACCATTATGTTTATTATAACAATATTTACAATAGCCAAGGTATGGAAGCAACCTATGTGTCCACTGACAGATGAATGGATAGAGATGTGGCATTAAATCCAACGGAGTATAAGTCGGCCATGAGAGAGAGAGAGAGAGAGAGCACATGCTTACCATGTGCAACAACACGGATGGATCGAGAGGTTATTATGCTAAGTGAAGTAAGTCAGAGAAAGCCAAATACCACATGATTTCACTTATACATAATGGAATCTTAAAAACAAATGAATAAATAAAAAGCAGAAACAGACCCATAAAAACAGAGAACAAACTGACGGTTGCCAGAGGGGAGGGGGGCAGTTCGGGCAAAATGGGTGAAGGGGAGTAACTTCCAGTTATGGAATAAGTCAGTCACAGGGATAAAAGGTACAGCATAGGGAATATAGTCAATGGTATTGTAACAGTGGATTGTAAGGTGGCAGATGGGAACTATACTTGTGGTGAGCACAGCATAATGCATAGAGTTACCAAATCATTATGTTGTACACCTGAAGCTAATGTAACACTGTGTGTCAACTACACTTCAATTAAAAAACAAAAACAAAAATACTTTAATATTACCCTGTTAGAAAAAAAAGTATAAACTTCCTGTTAGAGGTGAATAATTGTGAGGATCTAATGTGCAACACGGTGACTAGAGCTGATAGTACTGTATTTGTTTCAGACTTCTTTTTTTTTAGTTTCAGTTCATTTTTATTTATTTATCTTTTTCTTTAAGTAGGCTCTATGCCCAACATGGGGCTTGAACTCACCACCCTGGGATCAAGTGTTGTATGTTCTCCCAACCATGCCAGCCAAGTACCCTGATAAAACTGTACTGTGTAACTGAAATTTGCTAAGAGAGAACTTAGGTATTTTTACCAAAAAAGAAAAAAAAAGGTGTATGAGGTGATGGATGTGTTAACTCAATTGTGGGAATCCTTTCACAATATATACGTATATCAAATCGTCACATACATTTTAAATATATTACAATTTTATTTGTCAGTTACACCTCAGTAAAGCTGAAAAGAAAAATCTTCACCTGTTTTCACTCATCACATCGTGGGTGCTGGTATGCTGAGTGCTGTGTATGTACTGTGGAATGAAATAAATGCATACTCATGTGATGTTTTACTTCTGTCATTTCTGCTGTCATTGAAAACCAAATTCTCAATATGTGAGAAAGGAGATACAAGTCTAAGACCGGAGTTTTAGTAATTTCAATTTGAATAGCAATTTGAAATTACAGTATGAACTCCTAATATCATTTTATCTTAAAAAGATCTTTCCACTGAAAGAGCCTTAGAAACAATGACCAACCCATAAGGAATGAGTACCTTCAGCATCCGGGGAACCTTGGAGAAATGTATGGGATAAGCCTGGGACATTTTGTCAGATCCAGCCTCGGTTTATGTTGAAAGGACTCAGGAGCTCAGAGCCAAGATAGTATAATTTTTACATCAATAAAGATAATAACTGCCATGAAATTAACATATCAAATATGTTTAAATTCATAAATTAATAATATTAATTGGTTGCTGCTGGAGGATGCTAGTGAGCCAATTCATCATTTTTAAAAGATAAAGGGAATAAATCATGCATTTATCCTACTTTTCCTATACAAACTGTATCAGTCAATAGGCAATCAAAGAGAGAACAAAGTTTTACTCTATAGAAGAACTTCAGGGGCTCCTGGGTGGCTCAGTTGGTTGAGAGTACGACTCTTGATTTCGGCTCAGGTCATGATCACAGGGTCACGGGATCCAGCGCAGTGTTGGGCTTGCACTGAGTGTGGAGACTGCTTACGATTCTCTCTCTCCCCGCTGCCCCTCTCCCTATCGCTCAGAACCTGCTTGGGATTCTCTCCACTCCCCCATCTCTGTCCCTCACTCTCTCTCTCTCAAAAATTAATTAATTAAAAAAGAAGTGCTTCGGCTGATAAATTTAGAGGAAATAATAGATTTAGAATATCTCCGTTTTGCAAACCTTAGCAAATCAGTGTATCTAGGCATTAATCATTAATGTCTATTAATATCACAAAAGGTAAGACAACTCAATATTATTTGCCTCCTGATTAACTATGCACCACTACCTAGTGAAGTAGTCATGCCCATCCATGAAAAAAAGAAAAAACAAAATACACAAACATGAATGGGATCAAGCTTCTAGATCCAAGTACCAATGAACAGAAAACAAAACAGAACAGAATAACATGCCAAACCAACATGGACACAACTAGTAAATCTCAGTAAAGTCTAAGATATAGCCACCTAGACTCCTGAAAATTAAATTCTAAGGGGAAAGAAGGGAGAAAGACAGACAGGGAACCACTCCCCTGATGTGGGCATTCTCAGAGTACTCTAACCTTTTCCCTTGGTGACCTCATCCATATTAAGCTATAAACCTATGACTGATGACTAAATCTTTTGAGCTACCACCACAGAGGTGACAAGTCTGAAGTGCAGCCCCATCATGGGTTATAAATTCACGGTACTAGGGGTGCCTGGCTGGCTTAGTCAGAAGAGTATGCGACTCTTGATCTCAGGTCGTGGGTTTGAGACCCACGTTGGGTATAGAGGTTACTAAAAATAAACTTGAAAAGATAGTAATATAAATAAATAAATGAATTCATAGTACTAAAAGGCATCTTAGAGATCATCTAGTCTAACCATCTACCTAATACATTCATCTAATGCAAACAAGGTCACCTTCTTCTTCAAAAACTCTGAACCAGCAAAACAAAAACGAGTAAAATATTTTCTTTCTTTCTTATCCTACCACTTAAAGCCCAATCTCTGCTTCTAGTTATGCTTCTCTTCTTCCCTACTACACATATTCTATGCCACTGCCGAACTAGGTAACAGCTATCCCCAAATATGTCCACATGCCCTTGCCTCATTTGTCTCCCTACCACAGATAGCACCATCTACCACTTCCACTAGCTGAAATATTCCCATAAATGGGATCGCAAATGGTTTTCTTTTCTGATTTACATTTCTATATGTAACAGAAATGGTAAATGATTAGCATTCCTGTGGTATCTTTGGTATTGAAGATATAACACACACAAAAGAACCAAGATATAACCAAATTATCTTCCCAAGTTCAGTTCAAATACCACTTGTTAATACCTAGATAGCTCTAATTCATCTCTGACCCATATTTCCCAAACTGTCTCTCATTTGGCACATATAGGCAGCCTATATACTACGTTTAAGAAAATCAACCCAGATAAATTTTGAAGTTATAAATCCTAGGCATGCTAGAAATGAAAAGTAACTTTCACATGAACGTAAGGTGCTTAGCTTTTCTCTCTGGGTAAAAACTCACTTATTTTGTCTAAGAGTAAAACACCCATAATCCTTGCAAGAAGTATTTTGCTTGCAGTTATACTCAGTATCGACTTAACTCTCACTTAAAAAAAAAAAAAAAGTTTATTTATTTATTTTGAAAGAAAGAGTGAGCACAAATGGATTAGGGGCAGAGATGGAGGAAGGGAATCCCAAGCAGGCTCCGTGCTATTAGTACAGAGCCCTATGCAGGGCTCGATCCCAAGAACTGTGAGATCATGACTTGAGCCAAAGTCAGATGCTTAACCAACTGAACCACCCAGGCACCCTTAGCTCTCATTTTTAAATGAGATAAAAAAAAACGGGGTGCCTGGGTGGCTTAAGTCAGCTAAGTGTCCAACTCCTGGTTTCAGCTCAGGTCATGATCTTGCGGTTTCACGGGTTCGAGTCCCACATCAGGCTCTGCGCTGGCAGTGAGGAGGCTGCTTGGGATTCTCTCTCTCAGTCTTTCCCCCACTCGTTCTGTCTCAAAATAAATACTTAAATAAAAGTGTAACCAAGTCTTTCTAACTTCATTAGAAGTCACTCTTTGTTGGAATTCAATTCTAAAGTTAAGGCAAAAAAACCTAAAAAAAAAAAAAAAAAGCTGCACTTTTTTTTTTCAAGGGAGCAATGCATTCAGCTAACAGACCTCCCTTCTCTTCTGCAGCTAGTGTGTCCATGTGATTCAGTTTTTTCCAATAAAATACAGGTGGAATTATTGTGTGATTTTCAAGAAGGATCCTCAAAAGGAAACTAGTAATATGCTTTTCTTTGCCTCTAAGAGGGGTAACTGGGTGACCGGGGAGACAGACTAAAGACGAAAATTTTGTAAACCTCTGTATCTTTTGAATGTTGAGACATGTAAATATCTTACTTATTCTTTTAAAAAACCACACATTAAAAAAAGACTATACTGGGGCGCCTGGGTGGCGCAGTCGGTTAAGCGTCCGACTTCAGCCAGGTCAGATCTCGCGGTCCGTGAGTTCGAGCCCCGCGTCAGGCTCTGGGCTGATGGCTCGGAGCCTGGAGCCTGTTTCAGATTCTGTGTCTCCCTCTCTCTCTGCCCCTCCCCCGTTCATGCTCTGTCTCTCTCTGTCCCAAAAATAAATAAAAAACGTTGAAAAAAAAAAAATTTAAAAAAAAAAAAAAAAAAAAAAAAGACTATACTGGGGGCACCTGAGTGGCTCAGTCGGTTAAGCATCTGACTCTTGATTTCAGCTCAGATCATGATCTCGTGGGTTTGTGGGATCAAGTCCCACAGTGGGCTCTGCACTGACAGTGCAGAGTCTGCTTGAGATTCTCTCTCTCCCTCTTTCTCTGTCCCTCCCCCCACCTTCTCTCGCTCTCAAAATAAATAAATAAAATATTTTTTTAAAAAAAAGACTATAGTGACTTTAAAAAACTTACAGGTTTAATGAAGAAACCTGGCAATTTCAGTATTCAGAGTATCAGAAGAGTAGACATTCAACAAAACAGTATTTTCTAACTCAAGAAACCTATTTCATCCTTACAGGCTGGTGAAGGCATGCTCCAACATTAACTGATACCTCCCATTTGTTAAACTTTTTAAAATACTGTATCTCATTCAATCCTTATGATAACCACGTAAGGTAGGTTCTTTCACCTTTACAGATGAAAAAAACAATACTAAGAGGTATTAAAGAAGGTGCTCATAGTCACACAACTACTAAATGCAGAACTTAGATACAAGCCAAGTTGCTGCCTCTGAGACCAATGCTAAACCGACTACATGTAACACCAATGGGCCTTAGTCTTCTCAAATACTGGCTTAATGGATTTTCTACACAGTCCTAACCTATTGTATCACACTACAGTTCATTCTTTCCACATTTGCTTTGTGCTAAGCATTGTGCAATAAACAGTTCTCAAAAAAAAAAAGCTATCAACTGGGGGAAAGATCCAGGGAGCACTCAACATATCTTACACCTCTTATCTGTTGCTACTTCTCTATATTCTCTTCATATCTGTATATTACTTAAAGGTCAAAGAATTTTCAGGGTTATGTGGTAATATGAAATCCCACCTCTAATAGGGGTGCCTGGGTGGCTTAGTTAAGTGTCTGACTCTTGATTTTGGCTCAGGTCATAATCTCACGGTTTGTGAGTCTGAGCCCCGTGTCAGGATCTGCGCTGTCAGTGCAGAGCCTGTTTGGAATTCCTCTCTCTCTCCCTCTCTCTTTCTCTCTCTGTCTCTGCCCCTCCCCACTCTCTCACATGCGCTCTCTCTAAATAAACTTAAAAAATATCTATGTCACACAAATCAATATTTAATTACTACAAAACCATTAAAAAAGGAACCCTCAGACAATAATAACACATCAGAGTTTCTGATAAGAGCTTTTAAGAAATGGACGTCTACTTCCAGACATTAGAATTTAGCAGGTCTGGGCTGGGAAGTGGATATCTGATGCACTGCCCTGGTTAACACTGACTACAATGGCTTAGACTCTGTATTTCAAATTTATGTAATAATCAGGAACTGCAACTTTTTCCTTTCTGAATGTAACTTCCTATCAAAATCACAAAAAAATCATATTCTTTTCTATTCCAAAAAAATATTTACCTAAAGTAATTAAAATCTTCAAACACAAATTGATGTTTAGGGGTATTATCCAAAGAAGGATGATGTGTTAATTTATTAATTTGACAAATATTTATAAATCACCTATAAGGTGCTGTTCGTTTTAGGCACTGTCAACATACACAAAGGAAACAGACACCCATCCTGACATCAAGAACTTTTCAATCTAGTAATTACACAAATACAATCAGATTTTAGAAATCAAGCATCTTCACTGGTGCAAATAATTCTGAAAACAGATGGAAGGCTTAACACAAGGCAATTTTCTACCTATCAAACAGCTCAAGGGATGGTACAGACTTAATAGTGTGGGGAAAGGTAGATGTAATATATAACAAAGATGTTCTTTTTTTTTTTTTTTTTTTTGACGTTTTATTTATTTTTGAGACAGAGAGAGACAGAGCATGAATGGGGGAGGGTCAGAGAGACAGGGAGGCACAGAATCTGAAACAGGCTCCAGGCTCTGAGCTGTCAGCACAGAGCCTGACACAGGGCTCAAACTCACGGACTGTGAGATCATGACCCGATCCGAAGTCGGATGCTCAACCGACTGAGCCACCCAGGCGCCCCAAGGATGTTCTTTTCCTCTGCTTATCTCTAAACCACATGACTATTATTTCAAATAGTCCCCTGCACACAATTTTTATGATCAACCAAAAATACTTCTTAGAGCCACAAAAGGATCTTTGGCATTAAAGTAACACAGTATGACCCATTCTAATGGTTAAAATTTCCCTTCTAAAAGACTGTTCAGGTGTAACTTTTAGGATAAATGAGAAAATTCTAAGATGTGCACCTGCATATGTTACTAAGTCATTACAAACATGCTAATCCTCAACGTTTACATTTTAAAGCTTTTGCAGCCAAAAGTACTCTACTCAATTCAAAAACTGACAGGCTTTAGTGAAAAAAAATAAACGCATATGGGTGACCATCAACTTTAGAGGTCAACATTAAATTCTGCTCTTCAATTTCATCTCAGAATCCAAACTGATCCTGCAATAAGAAGAGCTACAGGAAACACAAGGGATTGCGTTTCCCTTTTAACTCCATCTTCCCTTTTCCCAGCCTCCTATTCATTAGGACAGGGAAGCATCCTGATTTCAGACAAAAAGAACTGATAAAAATTAGATGAATACTATTAACAGAAACTCATAATTAGGCACCTGGGACTTGTAAAGATGCATTCTGCCAAAATGTTCTCTTATAATTCAGGTATCTCAAATGAATCTTATATGCTATGCTAGCACTCTTTTTTCTTTTTAATAGCTAATAATGTTTTTAAAATACCAGATTACACAGAAAACTATTTTCTTTGGCTGAGCCTGTTGGAAAGAGCCAGTTCTAATGTGTTGTAGATGCAACATTTCTCTATAAAGAGTTACTTTAAAAAAAAAATCGCATGAATTGGGGTGCCTGGGTGGCTCGATCAGTTAAGCATCTGACTTTTTTTTTTTTTTTTTTAATTTTTTTTTCAACGTTTTTTATTTATTTTTGGGACAGAGAGAGACAGAGCATGAACGGGGGAGGGGCAGAGAGAGAGGGAGACACAGAATCGGAAACAGGCTCCAGGCTCCGAGCCATCAGCCCAGAGCCTGACGCGGGGCTCGAACTCACGGGCCGCGAGATCGTGACCTGGCTGAAGTCGGACGCCTAACCGACTGCGCCACCCAGGCGCCCCAAGCATCTGACTCTTGATCTCGGCTCAGGTCTTGATCTGAGTCGTAAGTTCAAGCCCTGTATTGGGCTCTGCACCGGGTGTGAAGCCTACTCATAAACAAACAAACAAATAAATACATAATTGGATAAATAAATAGATAGATGGATGGATGGATGGATGGATGGATGGATTTGGGGGTGGGGGAGAGCTTCTCTTTGTACAGATGGCAAGTTTTCAGTGATGGGTGGTGGTGGTAGTGGTAATCAAAGCATTCCTAACACATGCTTCTGAAGGGTGAATCTGGCATAAAATTTGCTTGGAAGGGTCAGCATCAAATGCAAATCTGATAACAGATAACTTTCAAATCAACATAAGACCCAAATATCTTTGTTCCCCTAATATTATACAATGTTGGTGTATGTGAAGGGTTAAAAAGAGAGACCTCAGGATAAAGCTCAAAGGTAAGCTTTATTCAATCTTGCCCCACAATGGGAGAATTTCCTCCAGTTCTTTGTGGTTTGTATTTGTTGGAGAGGGGAAGGCAACGAGGGAGGGTGTACATTCTAATTTTTAAAATTCACTTAATGTTGTATTAAATTCACCCCCTCTCCAAATGTACAACCATTATCACTTTTCTTTAAGAATCCAGGTCTAAAAGCAAAACTGATAACCTCAAGGAACCAAGTTCCTTGAATAAAAAGCATGATGAATTAAAAACATTAACTTTGGGGTGCTTGGGTGCCTCAATCAGTTGGGTGTCCAACTTCGACTCGGGTCATGATCTCATAGCCCGTGGGCTTGAGTCCCGCGTCAGGCTCTGTGCTGACAGCTCAGAGCCTGAAGCCTGCTTCAGATTCTGTGTCTCCCTCTCTCTCTGCCCCTCCCCCACTCATGCTCTGTCTCTCTCTCCTTCAAAAATAAACATTAAAATAAATTAAAATTTAAAAAAAACATTAACTTTAACCAGAGAAACCTTTAGAAACAACTAGTTCTAACATTTGAATGTTTTTCTGTTTTCAACACATTTTCAGAATATTTGACAAGAGTATATACTATGCTAATCTGCCAACCAGGTCTATGAGATACTGCAAACTAACTGAAGAATTAAGTGCCTGCAGATGCTACAATTGATACCAGTCCCATCCTGCTTCTCACGAAGTCTCTCCACTTCTTTAGTAACATGAACATACCCCTGCATTTGTAAGTGTGCTATGTTCCAATGAGAACCACAATTTCCCCCCTAGCTAGGCTCAATGACAAATTTAAATTTAAATAATTACCTAAGATTGTCATAGTCCCAGCCTTGGGAGTGGAGGCTATCACTTTCAGAATCTAATGCAACTTAATGGAGCCTCTTCTTAAAAATTCCCTTCCCCCCCACCACACACACAAACATGCATAAAGTACTGCACACAATTTCAGGGATTCACAGATCTTCTAAAGCTGCTGTCTTAGTATAGTCATAGTATAATCCATAATATTGAGAAAACTGGATATCCACATGCAAAAAAAATGAAGTTGGACCCTTATCTTATCCCATATACAAAAATTAACTCAAAATGTATTAAAACTCTAAATATAAGACCTGAAACTATATAACTCCTAGAGGAAAACATAGGGGAAAAGCTTTATGATATTGGATTTGGCAATGATTTCTCAGAGGACACCAAAAGCACAGGTGACAAAAGTGAAAATAGACAAATGGGACAACATCAAACTTAAAACTGCACAGTAAAGGAAACAGTAGAGTAAAAGATTCAACCTACAAAATGGGAGAAAATATTTGCAAACCATATATCTGATAGGAGATTAATATCACAAATATGTTAAAAAAATTCCTACAACTCAACTCAAAAAAATAACTTGATTAATGGGCAAAGGACTTGCATACACATTTCTCCAAAGAAGATATACAAATGGAAAACAAGCGTATGAAAAGATGCTCAATCAATACCACTAATCATTCAGGAAATCCAAATCGAAACCTCAATGAGATATCACCTTACAGCACTAGGATGGCCACTATCAAAAAAACAAGTACTGGAGAGGATGTGGACAAACTGGAGCCCTTGTGCACTGTTGCTGAGAATGTAAAATGGTACAGCCGCTATGGAAAACAGTATGGAGGTTCCTCAAAAAATTAAAAATAGAATTATCATATGATCCAGCAATCCCACTTTTTGGTATACATCTAAAAGAATTGAAAACAGGATCTCAAAGAGCTACTTGCACACTCATGTTCACTGAAGCATTATTCACAACAGCCAAGAGGTGGAAGCACCCATCCATCAACAGAATAGAGAGAAGATAAAAGGCGCCCCTATATAATTTCTTTTTTAATAATAGTAACATGAAGGACGCGTGGGTGGCTCAGTCGGTTGAGCGACTGACTTTGGCTCAGGTCATGATTTCACAGTTGATGAGTTCAAGCCCAGCATCAGGCTCTGTGCTGATAGATCAGAGCCTGGAGCCTGCTTCAGATTCTCTGTCTCCCTCTCTCTCTGCCCCTCCCCTGCTCTTGCTTGGTCTCTGTCTCAAAAATAAACAAACATTAAAAAAAATTAAAAACTAGTAACATGATCATACAATCCAGCTACCAAACTCCTTGGCATTTACTCAAATGAGCTGAAAACTTATGACCATACAAAAACCTCCACATGAATGCTTACCGAAACTTTATTCATAATTACCCAAACTGGGAAACAACCAATATGTCCTTCAATAGGTGAAATAAATATTTATTTATAAATAAATAAAACTGTGGTAAACCCCTACAAAGGAATATTATTCAGTACTAAAAAGAAATGAGCTATCAAACCTCAAAACGATGAGGAAACTTAAATGCATATTACTAAGGGAAGAAAGTCAATATGAAAAAGCTGCATATTACATGAGTCCATCTACATGACATTAGGGTAAAGGCAAAACTATGGAGACAGTAAAAAGATCAGTGACTGTCAGTTTGGAGAGAGGGAGGGATGAACACGTGAGGCACAGAGATTTGGGGGGCAGTGAAACCATTCTGTATGATACTATTAGGTTGGATATGTCATTACACATTTGCCCAAACTCACAAAATATACAACACAGTGAACCCTAAACCATATAACTAAACCACAGTGAACCATATAAACCATGGACTCTGATGATAATGTGTCAATGTTGGTTCATCAATTGTGACAAATGCTCCACACTGGTATGGGAAATGGATGGTGGAGAGACTGAAGGGGAAAGTGAAACAAATACTTGGGAACTCTGTACTTTCAACTTAATTTTGCTATGAATCTAAAACTGCTCTAAAAAATAAAATCCATTAACTTAAAAAAAATAGCATGCTCTATTTTATAATATAATCAAATATTTTATAGACATTTTTATTTCAGTGCTTGAAAAAAAAAAGATATGTTATTTCAGGCAATCTTCCAACAGATATATTTTAATTTTCTTTATTAGATAAGTAATGATCTAAACTCCCATTCAGCTACCTTTACCAAAAATAATCACATACCATTTCTAAAGGAAAAAAAAACAATAACATGCAAAAGCAGACTAAAGCAGTACTCTATTTCGTAATTTTAGGAGACTGAACAGAGGTACTAATTACATTAATAAGCTTCATTCAATGCCATTTATTTGCTTATTCTTTTCAGTTTTTAATAACAACATGCACTTCACAGTAGAATGAACACCTTTAAGAACTCTGTTCCATAAATCTGCTTGAGAAAGACTGGAATTTTCTGTGAATGTGTATTTGTTAAAAAAGATAATCTTTCAAAACTCATAGGAAGGAAAGTCTGATAGTAATATAATGTAAGGCTATGATAAAACATGAATATCTAGAATTCATTTATCATCTCCAGTATGAGTGAAGAACACATCACTGACAAGAAGAAGCTTAGTTTCCAAACATTTTCTTATTAATTCCCTCCATATTAACGCAAGGTTTAATATAATAGTATTCTCTGCGTCAAACTGATCAAGATGACTGATCTTAATCTCTTGATTAATGTTTAAGATTAATTTACAGTGCCAGATGCCTAACAGACTTAGAAATTCTTATAATTTCAATATTCCAAGACAATTCTCCAGAATGACTTTTGTCCCCAAGGGCTGGCAAACAGAGGAACAAAAGGAAAGGAGGTTTGTATCTAGCATAAGAAGTACAAAGCAAAAAAAGGTAAGAACTGGAGAAGAAAGGAAAGGGGACAAAGGTACTAAGAGAAGGTATCAAGAAGAGGAAACAATTAAAAAAGAATTGGCATAACACAAAGTATTAGATTAGTATAATTTTATGTATATTTTTGACTGTAATTCTCAATCTTTCATGCTACTCTGTTACTTCAGAGGCAGAAGAAATAGAGGGAACAAGCAAAATATGCAGTGGTGAGAGGAGTCCAGTTACCACTTTGGACTCAATTTGGTTAAGAGAAGACAAATGTTTGAGTAAAATGCGTGCACCAATAACAGTTAACCCTCTCCACCCCCTTTCGTTCCTTCCACTATTTTATAAACTATAGATTCTCTGCATTTTATTCACGTAATTAACTCAACTTAAAATACATACACACAGATGTACAGAAATGAGGGCACTTTTCTACCTTTTCCGTTAGAAAAGAATATAGCTCTCTCACATTATTTCAGCTGATCAGTAGTCATTAACTTTAAATTTTTTTTAATGTTTATTTATTTTTGAAAGACAGAGCACTAGTGGGGGAGGGAGGAGCAGAGAGAAAGGGAGACACAGAATCTAAAGCAGGCTCCAGGCTCTGAGCTGTCAGCACAGAGCCCAATGCAGGGCTCGAACTCATGAACCGTGAGATCATGACCTGAGCCAAAGTCAGATGCTCAATGGAGTGAACGACCTAGATGCCCTAATAGTAACTAACTTTAAAAGTCATTCAGGGGCGCCTGGGTGGCTCAGTCGGTTAAGCATCAGACTTCGGCTCAGGTCATGATCTCACATTTGTGGGTTCAAGCCCTGCATCGGGCTCTGTGTGGACAGCTCAGAGCCTGGGGCCTGCTTCAGATTCTGTGTCTCCCTCTCTCTCTGCTCCTCGCCTGCTTGCACTCTGTCTCTATTTGTCTCTCAAAAAACAAAATAAAACATTAAAAAAAAAAAAAAAGTCATTCAAATGTTTCATTATCATTATCATTTCTTTAAAAATCCAGTCTCTAAATCAGAAATAACTTGAAAGAGCTCACAATCCTTCTTAGGCCCCAAACACTAGAACCATCACAAATGGGTCGGCAAAACGAAATTCTCCTTTCCCCAAAACAACTCACCTCATTTAAGACACATATAAAGAAAGGAAAAAAATGGACTTTCTACTTTGCTACAGAATTAGTTTCCATTTGCTGTTTTCACTACATTGCAAAAAGGTTTTAAAAGATGGATTTTATTTTCTAACAAAAAGATGCATTTCATTGTTGGGTGTTTTTAGCCTTTATATACCACCCCATTCCAAAACAAATGAGAGGTAGCTAAGAAAGAAACATACAGTATATGATTTAAAAAATAACAGAAGAAACAAGCAGGAAGGGGAAAAATAGGTAGGAAAGTTCTGAAGTGAGGATGAGAGGGGCTGAAGGCGGTCTGTTTGCAAAATATAAGCTAAATTATTCTACATTCCTTAAGCAAGAAGGCTGTACAGCTGGTTATGAGCTTTACAGCAGCCAAAGCAATAGAGGAAAACTTAAGAATAGTTTCTGAGTTGAGGTATTTTCACTCAAATGCCCAATTCTGTCAAACAAGGCAAATAAATCCATGGGCTCAATAGTTAATGTCAAAATTCCAAAGGGACTCAACAATAAAATACAGAGATGAACTTGAGGCACAGATTATACAAGGACATTGTCTAAGCAATGCCAATAAGAAGTTACGACACAAGTTGTTCTTGCCTAATAAAGAATACTTAGCTGCTGCAGGGAAACAGCCCCTCAACTAACATGGATGGGGAAAGGTTACTTTCATTTCTGTCAAGTGATTACTTACACCTGATTCAGAATTTCGGGCAACTACAAACGCAGCCTGTTTAGTGGTGGATATCTTACAAAAGCAGTTGCTCATTTCATCATAAATCACCTTAGAGAGAGAAGATTTCTACTGAAATAACATCAGGAGTCAGGCTGTGTGAATCAGTTAAATGCTGAGAGTCTGTTTCTGGATGTTTTAAGAAACTGTTTTGAAAAAGCAAACAAACAAAAAAAAACACAAAAAAAATATTTTGTCTGCCCGATCATATAATGCAAACAGGCTAATACAGCCAATATTCTTCCTTATGAGCAATGTAAAGTTATACCATATTTCAGTAACTATAAGATGCCACTAATGACAAATGTGCCCTTATTTTATGTACCACCAAAAAGAAAAACAAACATGCTGTTTATTAATCTATGGGTTATGACTGATGGTAAGAAACATCTCGATTGTGGAGAGAGTAAAACAAAAAGTGGCTATTCAAAACACGTTTACATGTGAAACACACTCCTTGAGCAACATGAGCCAGCTTGCTGTCCATTCCCCAACCTCTGGTACTGGCCCTTCCTCTTGCCTTCTCTGACCTGTGCCTCCTCTATCATTGAGTCATCCTAACCTCTGTTCTAGTTGGTCTTCTCACCAACCTGACTGTTCTCTCCTAAGTGTTCTTCCTTTCTCTTTTTCATACTACTACTTCTTTTCCACATCTATACATCTTCAAATAAGGAAAGAACGCTAATCAGAGGGATATGTGTTTATAAAATCAGCTTCTCCAATGGACACCCACTCATTTTTCTTATTGCCACAAATGTATGTAATAGACACAAAATGACCCTGTAATTCACCATAGAAAAAGAGAATTAAATTCGGGCAACAAAAAAACAACACCATACATGCCCATCCCCATCCCTTCAAAGATATCAAGGTCATTTAGAAAACTTCCCCTTTTTCATTTAAAACAAAAAATTTTTTTTAACATTTATTTATTTTTGAGAGAGAAAGAGACAGAGCATGAGCAGGGGTAGGGGCAGAGAGAGAGAGAGAGAGAGAGAGAGAGAGAGAGAATCTGAAGCAGGCTCCAGGCTCTGAGCTGTCAGCACAGAGCCTGACACGGGGCTCGAACTCATGAACCATGAGATCATGACCTGAGCTGAAGTCGGACGCTTAACCAACGGAGCCACCCAGGTGCGCCCCCCTTTTTCATTTTTTAAAAATAGTGCCCAAAAGGCAAAATTTCCCTTGATGTTCCAGACACAAAGGCTGCTTCCAGAAAATTCTATATATTCCATAATATTTTTTTGAGTTTTATTTATTTATTTATTTTTAGTAATGTCCATACCCAATGTAGGGCTCAAACTCACAACCCCAAGATCAAGAGTCTCATGTTCCTCCAACTGAGCCAGCCAGGCACCCCCACATATTCCATAATTTTAAAGTAAACTAGAATTTAGAATTGGGATCTAAATCTCCATTTGTTCCAAAATCATACCTTCCCAGTCCCTCTGGGGATTATAAGACAAATAACATTTTAATTATACTTTAATCTCTCTTAAATATAACCAGCCCAAGCAAGTTAACAAACACCAGATAAAATTATTTGATCGTCAATATGCTGAACAAACTTCAATTGCTTAAAAAGTTTCTAAAATAAACAGCAAATTAAGGTACAAAGTCCTAGCTAAAATCTTAGTATTTCAAGATTTGTTATAGAGATTCTGAGAACTCCATTCAACAAACTTTAGTGATAGAGACATAGAAATAAATAAAATCCAGAAACATGCTAGGGATGTAGAAATAAATAAAATCCAGTCTCTTTCTTTGTGTATACAGGTATGTCTCCCCTTTAAAGATATAGCGATATATCTATCTATCTCTATCTATCTATCTATCTATCTATCTATCTATCTATCTATCTATCTCTATCTATATATAGATAGATATATCGAGATATAGATAGATAGATATATCGATATATAGATCTATATATCGATATACCGATATATACATAACATGGAAACAAACATAAGAGATTAATTCATTCTGTCTGGGGGTATAGATGACAGTGGGAGTTGAGCCAGAAGGGGAGAATATCTAGAAAGAAAAAATAACATCTGAAGTAAAGAGTAGGGTGCTTTTGCCACCATGGAAGCAGAGGAAGGACATTCCAAGCTTCGAGACAGGTCTGAATGTGGAATTCATTTTTCCCCTTATACTATACCTTGTCACTTGCTGCACTTCAAAAACAAATAGCGTATACGGTAATAGGATATCAGTTTGAAAAACATACCTAGAATGCTGGATAAAATCTATTTTAAAATATACATATTTTGAAATATATGGCTAACTTTGAGGGGGAAGCAAAGGAAGTCTTGAGGGCAGAAACAAGAAAGCATATATTCAAAAGAGTAAGAAACATGATAGCTAGAGTTTTCCCTGGAGCTATGGCCAATCCTTGGGGGACAAAAGTCTAGGTTTTAATGGGCTATTTATTGAGTTGAGGCTACCTCGGGCCCTACCATGGAGACAGAATGGATTAATACCTATATAATGGTAAAACTCCCCCCAAAAGCTATATCCTTAAAGGGTGAAATAGGAAAAACCTCATTCTGTAGAGGGAGATGATGAGAATAAGGGTTTTTATTGGCACTGATTCATGATAGAGCAGTTAAACATGTCTTCACTGAGAATTCTTAACCACAAGTCTGCCTGCACTCCTGTGGTGCTACAATTCAAACCAGTTGTGTGGCCTAAAAAACCAAGGTCAAAAATTTACTTAAAAGTAGGTGATACCCCTAGACACTCAAATTATCTCTGAAAAAAAAAGATCTGATTCTTAGCCTCTAAAAATTACAACAAAGTTCCTAAGGCCATAAGCTCGCATTTTTAAAAATCACAAGAAGCATCTATGAATCAGAGCCAATGAATAGCAAACTACAGAATTAGACCAACAAAGACCGCAGGTAATAGAAGGATAAAATGTATAATGTGAAATAAGCATTTTTAAGATGAAGAAATAAGATAGGGAGAAAAGTATGATATAGGAATATGAGACTGTTAAAATTGACCAGATTTAGGGGGCACCTGGCTAGCTCTGTTGGTAGAACATGCAACTCTTGATCTTGGGGTCATAAGTTCAAGCTCCATGTTGAATGTAGAACTTACTTTAAAAAACAATTTAGGGGCGCCTGGGTGGCTCAGTCGGTTGAGCGTCCGACTTCGGCTCAGGTCACGATCTCGCAGTCCGTGAGTTCGAGCCCCGCGTCGGGCTCTGGGCTGATGGCTCAGAGCCTGGAGCCTGCTTCCGATTCTGTGTCTCCCTCTCTCTCTGACCCTCCCCTGTTCATGATCTGTCTCTCTCTGTCTCAAAAATAAATAAACTTAAAAAAAAACACAAAAAACAATTGACCAGAGGCGCCTGGCTGGCTCAGTCAGTAGAGCACGCTACTCTTGATCTCAGAGTTGTAAATTTGAGTCCCACATTGAGGGTAGAAATTACTTAAAAGTAAGATCTTTAAAAAAAAAATTGATGAAATTTGAAAATAAACAAGATTACCACCTATGGACTTCAAATATGCATTTTAGGGGCACCTAGGGGCTCAGTCAGTTAAGTGTCCGACTTCGGCTCAGGTCATAATCTCGCGGTTTCATGGGTTCAAGCCCCACATCAGGCTCTGTGCTGACAGCATGGAGCTTGCTCAGGATTCTCTCTCTCCTCCCTCTCTGCCCCTCCCCCACTTGTACTATCTGTCTCTGTCTCTCTCAAAATAAATAAATAAATAAACTTAAAAAAAAAAGTAAAAGGATAATAAGAAAACTGGGTAACCATTTCCAATTAGGGTGCAGAAATTTATAAAACACTTCTCCCTAACAAAGGAAAAAGCAGTACCATAGTTTCCTGGTTGGTTGTATGCATCAAAGTTAACAAGTCAAAGAAATATAAATAAACTAAATTCCAGAAAGGGATAAGGGCTTGCTAAGAGGGAAAACATCCAAAGCCCCTTTCATCCTGAGACAGTGAGAGCAAGAGCAAACTGACCACTAAGAAGGTTAAGGAGAAAACAACAAACTTTTTAGCAAACTTTTATTTGCTGAAACTGGGTTGGTTCGATTGACTAAAAACTTGAGGATCTCCAGAACCAACATCTGTACATTTTCTGCCCATCTTTTCTCACAGGACCTTCAGGAGGATACAGTACTAGGACTAGTGAAAGAGATCCCCTTCAAGTGCCACAGTGCCTTAACTGAATATAAGGTCGTGGACAGGGCAAGAGGGCCTACAACTAGTTAATGAGATTAGACAGTGAAATTTAAATAAAAATACCAATTCCAATAACACTGGAAAATATTAACTACTTAGGAGTAAATATAATAAAATGTGCATAAGACCTCTATAATAATGAAAACTCCAAACCATTGCAAAGAGAAATTGAAGGCAAAAAATAAGTGGAGATAGACCAAATTCATGGATTGGAAGCCTGAATTTTGTTAAGATGTCAATTCTCGGGGCGCCTGGGTGGCGCAGTCGGTTAAGCGTCCGACTTCAGCCAGGTCATGATCTCGCGGTCCCTGAGTTCGAGCCCCGCGTCAGGCTCTGGACTGATGGCTCGGAGCCTGGAGCCTGTTTCCGATTCTGTGTCTCCCTCTCTCTCTGCCCCTCCCCCGTTCATGCTCTGTCTCTCTCTGTCCCAAAAATAAATAAAAAACGTTGAAAAAAAAAAAAAAAGATGTCAATTCTCTTGTACTTGATCTATATATTTAACATCATCCTAATCAAAATCCCAACAGAATTTTCTTTTCTTTTTTTTTTTTTTTTTGAGAGGGGGTGCTCCTGGGTGGCTCAGCTGGTTAAGTGTCTGACTTCGGCTCAGGTCATGATCTCGCCGTCTGTGAGTTCGAGCCCCACGTCAGGCTCTGTGCTGACAGCTCAGGGCCTGGAGCTTTGGATTCTGAGTCTCCCTCTCTTTCTCTCTCTCTCTCTGCCCCTCCCCTGCTCATGCTCTTTCTCACTCTCAAAAATAAACATAAAAAATTTTTTAAAAAAGAGAGAGAGAGAGAGCACACACACATGTGAGTGGGGAAGAGGGGCAGAGAGAGAGAGAATCTTAAGCAGGCTCCACGCTCAGCACAGAGCCTGATACAGGGCTCAGTCCCACAACTCTGGGATCATGACCTGAGCCACCCAGGCTCCCCTCAGCAGATTTTTAAATAGTAACTGACAAGTTAACTCTAAAATGATATAGAAATAAACAAAGGTTCTAGAAAAGCTAAATAATCCTGAACGAGACCATAAAAGTTGGAGGACTTTCACTATCTGATTTCAAGAGTTATTTTAAAGAAGTGGTTCGCAGTTGAGGGTGATTTTGTCCCCTAGGGGACCATTTTGTATTTTTGGTCGTCAGAACCAGAGGGATGCTACTAGCACCTAGTGGGCAGAGGCCAGGGATGCTGCAAAACATCCTATCATACATAAGACAGCCTTTACAACAAAGAAGTATCAGGCCCAAATGTCTACAGTGCTGAGGTTGAGAAATACTGCTCTAAAGCTACAATAATCAAGACAGTATGGCATTAACATATGAATAGGCAAAAGGACCAATGAAACAGAATTAAAAGTCCAGACTAGATTATATTTACACAATCAGGTGATTTTCCACTACAGAGCAAGGCAATTCACGAAGAAAAGGAAAGTCTTTTCAACAAAAAGTACTTTAAGACCAGGCTACCAGTATTAAAAAAAAAAAAAAAAAAGAAACAAAAGAACCTTCAAACCTTTATGCTATTCCCATATATAAAAAATTAATGAGATGGGACATAAAAACTAAAAGTATATAATTTCTTGAAAAAAAAGCAAGGGAGAATACTATCATAACTTTGGGGTTAGGCAAGCAACATGGATGAATTATAAAAACATGTAGAGTGAAATAAGACTGGCACAAAAGAGCACATACTGTGAGTCTATCTATGTAAAATCTAACAAAAAGTAAAATTAATCAGATAATAGCAACAAAAAAAGTCACTGCCTAGGGCAGGAGGAAGAGAGTGCATGTTGGTGAACTTTCTGAAGATACAGATTTCACTGGGGTGATGCTTGCTTACCTGTCAAAACTCATCGAACTATATACTTAAGTATATTCTGATGCATATAAATTACAATTGCAATAAAAATTAATTAAAAATAAAAACCAGCAGCTGTATTAAAAGATAAACTTTGTGGGAAAGTAATTTCTAGAGATAAGAGTGAATACATGTTTATATTTTTAATCAAAAATGTTTTTAATGTTTATTTTTGAGAGAGAGAGAGAGACAGAGCATGAGTGGGGGAGGGGTAGAGAGAGAGAGGGAGACACAGAATCCCAAGCAGGCTCCAGGCTCTGAGCTGTCAGCACAGAGCCCAACATGGGGCTCGAACCCACAAAGTAGGAGATCATGACCTGCGCTGAAGTCAGACGCCCAACCGACTGAGACACCCAGACACACCGTGAATACATGTTTAGAGGCTCAATATAATTAGGATATAAATTCTAAACTGGTACATAATAAAAGCTTCAAAACATTCAAAAGCAAAGTGAGAGAACTAAGAGAAATAATAAAAATTCACCAGAGTAAGATTTTGACAATATATTTATCACTACTTATCAATTGAAAGACTATACATATAAAAATATTTGATTACATAAATATTTAATCATATAAAGTACATAACATTTAAATAACACAATTAGCAAACTTTAGTGAGCATACACAAAACATTACACTAAATAGCTGCAGAATAAACATGTTTCAAATACAATAGAATATTTATAAAAAGGGATCACATGCTAGGCCATAAGATAAATCTCAACAAATTCCAAGAAAATGTTATCGTGCAGACCACGTATTCAAATCATAACAAAATAATGTTACAAGATAGTAACTGAAAATAAGCATCAATTTTTAAAATTAAAAACACACTTCTAAACAATCTCAGTTAAAGAAGAAATGAGATATACACAAATATGGCTAGCTGGTTTTTGTAAAAGGTACAAAATCAAATCTATGGAGAAAGGACAGGATCTGCTTTTCAACAAATGATGATGGAAAAAACTAAATATCTGTATGTTAAAGAAAAGAAGCTTGGTCTAAACATTATACCTTATACAAAAACTAACTCAAGCATGGACTACAGACAGACCTCAACAGAAACCATAAAACTGTATTACTTTTAGAAGAAAACACAGGAGAAATCTTCATGACCTGTCAGGCAGAGTTTGTAAGTATGACACCAAAAGCAGGATCCATAAAAGAAAAAAACTGATCAACTGGACTTCACCAAAATTAAAATGTCTGTATCATGAAAGACACTATTGAGAGAATTTTTAAAAAGAAAGAAAAGAACTACAGACTGAGAGAAAATATCTGCAAATCACATATCTGAAAGAGGATGTATATCCAGAATATATAAAGACTGTTCAAAACCCAGTATTAAGAAAACAAACAACCCAATTTAAAAATGGGCAAAGGTTTGAAGAGATACTTTACCAAAAGGACACAGAGGTGGCAAAAAGATAGATACTCCATATCACTAGCCAAAAATGTGCCCACTGAATTTGGTACCTAGCTGCTAGCTTGTCAAAGCAGTTTGAGCTGTATGGTATGTAGAAGAAAGGAGCATATAGTGGATTGGGAGACAATAAGAAGTGAAGCAAAGACAGTAATTGAAAACGAATTTGTCAAGGAGCTTGGCTGTGAAGGGAAAGGGAAGTTAGGTTGGTAATCTAAAAGATGATAAAGATTGAATTTAGGGGTGATCCTTGAGCAAGTTTATAGACTAGAGGTAAAGGTACTGTAGAGAGGCAGAGGTTGAAAACCTAAGATAATAAAAGGACAAAAAGCCCCTGGGGGAAAAAAAAAATAGAACAGAAAGGATCTAGAGACAACTTGAAAAGTGGAGGAAAGCTGAATAATGTTGACATGCATATCTGTCTGTGGGTGGAACAGGAAGTTATCCAGTTCCTGCATCCTTTAGTTTTATTTTCTCCGTGAAATAGAGGATGAAGTCATCTGTGGAAAGTGAGGAAGAGGTGGAGTAGGAACTTGAGGAGAGTGATAGAGGTTTGAAATAGCTGTTGTGGGCAGTGGAGAAAAGAACTGTCTTGAGACAAGTGTAAGACTTGCTAACAAGGAACACTGAAAGTTCAGCCAAGGGTATAAACCATGAACTGTCAAACTGCCATAATTTTCTAAATGTCTAGGGATGAGACTCAAGCAAGTAAGGAGAAAGGTACTTGTACCACTGCCGGCCTGTAATAAAGGTTGCAGTCCATACTTGGAGTAGCACTGACCTAGACTACTACAGTTGCCTTCTTCTAGCTTTTAGACCTGTTCCTACTGCAAACCATTCACCTCAGTACTGTCTGAGCACATTATAAAAATAAATCTGATCGTATGATCTGGTTTAACTCATCCAATAGCTTCCTAGATTCAGATAAAATCTGAAAGTATTAAAATAGCAAACAAGATCCTTCTTGATCTTATCTCTTAGTAATCACTCTCAACCACCCTACCTCATCTTTAACTTTTAGTCATAATAAAGTAATTCCAGGTGCCCAGACATACCATGGTCTCACATGGCCCCATTACTCTGTACACAAAATGCCCTCTGTTGGTCATCTCTTGACCTTTCCCATCAAAATTTAACTCAGATGTCCCTCCCCCAATTGGCCTAATACACACACACACACACAGCACTGTGTAACTATAGGGGTTATGATTCACAATACAATGCTGTAAGAAGTGTCCCCTTAGAACTGTACAAACAGATGGCCCAGGTATCCCACCTACATCTTTCCACAGCAAGCATCCTGTGCCTATCTGTATGTGCATCTTAAATGCACTCTGCTTACAAAGATTCAAGTACAAGCTTCTTCAAGGTAGGGATTTTGTGAGAAAAGCTTTCTTGGCCTCACCAACTACACTAGGTATCATAATCTCTGTTTTCTTCCATAAAAAAAAAAAAAAAAAAAAAAAGATGATAAGCATTAACAATGATAAAAAACACCTAATATTTAGTTTACTATGGGCAAGCACTATATTAAGCATTTTACATACATTATCTCATTTAATTTTCAAAAGAACCCAAGACAGAAAACTGAACTAAGGCACAAAGAGCTAAAGCAACTTGCCTGAAGTCACACAGCCAGTAAGTAGCAGAATGTGAATGTAGGTAAATTACCCAAGAGATTTTTAAATGTCTGCCTTCCCTACTTACCATCATATAAATTTTGTTCCCAGTACACCCTCAGTGCTCAAAGTCTAGGACACAGGCCTTCAATAAATGTTCACTAAAGATAGCTATAAATTCATACTTTTACATTTAACCCTTCCACATTTCCACTTGTCAATTTCTGCCCATCAAGAGTGCTCTCCCTGAATACTTGTCATCTACTATGTTAACCATCTTTCCTAGCTCCTGTTGATTTGGAAATTTGATAAGCCTTCTAGGTTATTATCCAAATTAGCAATAAAAATGTCACAGTCCTATATTTCAGTTCATAAAATTATTTTTGACATTTTAAACCTGTACATTCACCCAACTACTTAACTGAAATCACAGCTATTTAAACTATTTAAAAGGTTGGGGTGCCTGAGTGGCTCAGTCGGTTGAGTATCTGACTCTTGATTTCAGCTCAGGTCATGGTCACAGGGTCATTGGATAGAGTCCCACATCAGCATGCTCAGCATGGAGTCTGCTTAAGATCTTTTCTCTCTCAAAAAAAAAAAAAAAAAAAAGATATTTTCTCTCTCAGTAAAACACACACACACGCACACACACCCCCCCAAAAATTTGCCTTGTTCAATAAATAAATAAATAAATAAATAAATAAAATTAAAAGGTTAAAGAATAGACCCATTACTTTGGTAGCGTTTTCCATAAAACCTTATTTTCCCTTAACTTTTCTCAAGGCATGCAGTTTTTCAATAGGTAATCACTCATTTCTCATTTCATTCAGTTTTTAATGATTTATTAGTCTCCAAATGCACTTCTCAGGGTTTCTCATTATAATTCCTTCCTGTGAACCCCCTATTTGTCATAAAAGCTCCAGAAGAAAGAGTGGGGAATAAGATGTTCCATATTACTAACTGAACTTTTATGAGAGTGAAGGGATAAATCTTTCACAAGTTAACTCTACAAACAACATCTTTAGAGAAAGGAATTAGAAACTTTCTTTATATAGACAAAACATAAAAGGACTTCATACTGTAAAATTATCTCCCCTTTCAGGAGAGCATTTTAGCAAATACTTTTAAAAGAACAAACTTTAATAAGAAAGATACAATAAAATGATTTGTTTTTACAACCCAAACCCTGAGAAATAAAATGAGAAAATGAGTAGACTGAGGAAAAAATGACATGCATACATAAATCACCTTCAATTTTATTTTTCCTCTTGGAGGCTATATCAAGCTTTATAACTGGAGTATACCCTTTTCAGACATTAATATTATTCACCTGTGATGTTTATTTGGGGGTAGACTGTTCTTGTTGTGTTACCAAACTGAGAAGGTAACAAACAGGAAAAAAAAGATAAGGGGTGACTTGATTATCGTCTTAAAGATAAAACAACTGTCAATCTGTCATAATTTAATAATTTTTGTTGAAAGCACTTATTCCATAGCTTATTGTGTTAATTATACCACACACGGCTTTAATATTAAACTTTGCAGCATTATCCAAAGACACCACAGTACATTTTCGTAAACTTGAGAATGTTTACCTAAAACATTGTACAATTCCAGGTTTTGATTTTAGTAAGGATTTTTTTTTTATCTAGAAATTTACTTTGAGAATCCTTATTCACCTGCAGAGACTTTTCAAGTGTTATAGAAAGCTTTAAAACATTCAGTGAAAGAGAACTAAATGAGGGGCGCCTGGGTGGCGCAGTCGGTTAAGCGTCCGACTTCAGCCAGGTCACGATCTCGCGGTCCGTGAGTTCGAGCCCCGCGTCAGGCTCTGGGCTGATGGCTCGGAGCCTGGAGCCTGTTTCCGATTCTGTGTCTCCCTCTCTCTCTGCCCCTCCCCCGTTCATGCTCTGTCTCTCTCTGTCCCAAAAATAAATAAAAAACGTTGAAAAAAAAAAAAGAAAGAGAACTAAATGAAAGGAAATGGGCATAAAGTTAGTATTACATACAGAACTCTTCCAGGCAGAAGGGCAAAAGGGCAGTTAACACTCAGAAATAAAGTCACTAAATGAAGAGTATGGAGTCACCACTACAGGGATTCTTAAAAAAAAAAAAAAAAGTCAAAACTTGCCCCATCTCTGTTTTCTCTCTCTTGAGTTTTACTACCCTAATCTAATTTATTCAGTTTCAAGAGGCATCACCTTTCAAATCTTGCCCACTAAATTACATGACATTATTTTCTAAAAATTTAATTTTATACTAATTTGATAAATCCAATCTATCCCCGTATAGCTAAACTGAAGGAAGGAATTATCAATTACTAAAGCATTACTTGGGTATACTGGATGAAATGATCTTTGTGTCTCTTCTACCCCTACAACCACAAAATAACACTTCTATGGAAATAAGCTGCATTTCTGGTTCTTAGGAAGAATGGACCTCTTTAGACAATTCCACAAACCACAGAGACCCCACAAACCATGTGATAACTTCCATTACTCGCCAATTCAGGTTAGGAACTCAAGTGATATTGAAATACAACCCAAAGTAGTTGGTGCTACTTTTGTCACTAGCACTGCTGAATCATAACTAAGACACCAGAAAAAGCATCTCTGGTATCATGCAAAGTCATTTTTTTTAAATGTCTTTTTCCAATTTTCTTCCTAACTATAAGATTATAAGCGCCTTTCAAAAATACCTCATAGAATTACAGAATGGTAAAACAGTGAAACTGGAAAAACTAGTACTTCAACCTTTAATTCTCAACGGCTTTAATCACTGGGCAAGTCTGTAAAACTAACTGTTCCTCCCACCATCTCCTATAAACCACATCCCCACAACACTCTGCTAAGAATCAAGTTATCTGAGGATGCAACTTTTAAGTAACAGCAGCTGTTCAGTACTGAAATTCAGGGGTTATCCCCAAAATGAAATTCCCCAAAATACTCAGATTCAAAAAACAACAGAATCATTAGTTTCAATAAAAAATAACTAAGTTTCTTTTAATAGAAAAGAATGATCTTTATTTGCTACAGCAAACACGGTGGTGAAGTTTATGCAAATACCTTTGAAGATATCATGGACACCATAAAAAGTCAGATACAGAGAAATTTAAAGGTATGCCTCAAAGAACCATTTTTATATTTAACTTAGTTTGGCATTTCCTCCACCTTGAGGAGCTTGAATAAATGGGGCAACCATGCTCTAAAGCATACAGATTCTGTATAAACCCTGATTCATCTGTTCTCTCAAAGATTCCTTAAAACGTTGATGAAGAAAAATTCTTCATCTCAATTCTTTATCTTATTGGTTAATTAGATAAAAGACTGAAGGTTTAAAGTTACTGTATTCTCTATACTTTTTTTTTTTTTTTTTTTTTTTTTAAGGAGCTCCAGATACTCTAAAGCCTGCTTACCATTTGTATAAAGAACCCAAATAAGCAAAACTAAACAATATGTTGTTGAGGGAATTTGGGGGGTGACAGAACTGTTCTAAAACTGGATGATGGTGACAGGCACATAATTGTATACATTTACTAAAACTCAATGAACTATATACTTTAAATGGGAGAACTTTATAGAATGCAAATTATACCTCAATAAGACTCTTTAAAAAATAAAGTATCAAGATAATGATATGACAAATCACAAAGGAGGAAAAAATATTTGCAAAAAACCTATCTAATAAAGTATTGTTATCTAAAATATACAAACAACTGTTTTTTCTAATTTTTTTTTTTTTTTTAATGTTTAGTTATTTTCGAGAGAGAGACAGAGCACGAGTGAGGAAGAGGCAGAGAGAGAGGGAGACACAGAATCCAAAGTAAGTTCCAGGTTGTCAGCACAGAGTCTGATGCAGGACCCCAACCCATGAACTGTGAGATCATGACCCGAGCCAGTCAGATGCTTAACGGACTGAGCCACCCAGGTGCCCCTACAAACAACCCTTAAAACTCAGTAATATGAAAATAAAAACAACCCAATTAAAATATGGGTCAAAGACCATAACAGACACCTCACCAAAGAAGATCTACAGATAGCAAACGAGCATATGAAAAGATGCTCCATGTCATCAGGGAAATGCAACTACAAGATACCACCATATACTGCTCAGAATGGCCAAAGTCCAGAACACCAACAGTATCAACTGCTGACAAGGACATGAAGCAACAGGAACTCTCATTCATTGCTGGTAAGAATGAAAAATGATCCAGCCACTTTGGAAGAAAGATTGACAGTTTCTTACAAAACTCAACATACTCTTACCATACAATCCAGCAATCATGCCCTTTGGTATTTACCCAAAAGAGCTGAAAACTTATATCCACACAAAACCTGCACATAAATGTTTACAGCAGCTTTAATTATAATTGCCAAACTTTGGAAGCAACCAAGACATCCTTCAAGTAGTGAATAGATAAACTGTGGTATATCCAGACAATGGAATATTATTCAACATTAAAAAGAAATGAGCAAGAAAGCCATAAATAGATGTGGAGGAAACTTAAATGCATATTACTAAGTAAAAGAAGCCAATCTGAAAAGGCTATATACAATATGATTTCAACTACATGATATCAAAAGGGAAAACTATGGAGGCAGTAAAAAGATGAGTGGTTGCCAGAGGTTAGGGGAGAGGGATAACTGAACAAGTAAAGCACAGAGAATTTACAGGACAGCAAAATTATTCTGTAGAATACAATGTCATTATTATACATTTGTCAAAATCCACAGAATGCAGAACACCAAGAGTAAACCCTAATGTAAACTACACACTTTGGGCAATAATCATGTATCAGTGTGGGTTCACTGACTGGAACAAATATATCACTCTGGTTCAGGATATTCATAGTGAGGGAGACTATGTATATGCAGGATCACTGTTATGGGAACTCTGTACTTTTTATTCAATTTTACTGTGAACCTAAAACTGTTCTAAAAAAATCAAGTCTATTTAAAATAAAAACAAAAATAAGATAATAAAACAAGCTCAGCCAGGATGCAGGGCAAGTTCAATATATAAAAATCTACTATACATAGATGCAGTGAGCAATCCAAAAATAATTAAGAAAATAATTCCAATTACAGTATTGTTAAAAACAATAAGATACTTAAGAATAAATTTAACAAGATGTGCAAAACATACTCTGAAAACTACAAAATTGTTGAAAGAAATTAAAGATCTAAATAAATGGGAAGACATCCCATGTTCATGGATTGGAAGATTTAATATTGTTAAGATGGCAATTCTCCCCAAACTGATTTACAGATTCAATGCAATTCCCTATCAAAATCCCATCTGGCTTTTTAATAGAGATATTGATAAACTAATCCTAAAGTTCATATGAAAATTCAAGGGACCCAGAATAACCAAAACACTCTTAAAAAAGAACAAAGTTGGAAGACTCACGTTTCCCTATTTTGCAACTTATTACAATAGTATAGTAATCAACATTGTGGTACTGGCATACGGAGAGATTTATAAGTCAATGGAATAATACTGAGAATCCAGAAATGAACTCTTACACTGATGATCAAATGATTTTCAACATTCCCATTCAATTGGGAAATAATAATAATCTTTCCAGCAAATAGTGATGGGACAACTGGATAGCCACATGCAAAAAAATGAAGCTGTACTCCTACCTCACATTATACAAAAATTAACTCAAAAGGGATCACAAACCTAAATATAAATAAAACTACAAAATTCTTAGAAGAGAATACAGGTGTAGATCTTCATGATTCTGAGTTAGGTAAAACGTTCTCAGATATGATACCTTCCACTTTCAGGGGAAAGTACAAGCAACAGAAAATAGATAAACTGGACTTCATCAAAATTAAAAATCTTTATGTTTATTTTTTAATGTTTACTTTGAGAGGGAGAGCACACACAAGCAGGGGAGGGGCAGAGAGACAGGGAGAGAGAGAACCCAAGCAGGCTCCATGCTTCATGTGGAGCCCAATGTGGGGCTCGATGTCACAATTGTGAGATCATATGACCTGGACCGAAATCAAAACAGTCAGACCTCTAACTGACTGAGCCACCCAGGCACCCCCATAATTTTTATGCTTTAAAGGACACCATCAAGAAACTGAAAAGACAAACCACAGAATGGAGGAAGATATCTGTAAATCATATATCTAATAAGGGACTGGCATCTAGAATACAAAAAGAACTTGGGCTCCGGGGTGGCTCAGTTAGTTAAGCATCCGACTTCAGCTCAGGTCATGATCTCACGGTTCATGGGTTCGAGCCCCACATTGGGCTGTGTGCTGACAGCTCAGAGCCTGGAGCCTGCTTTGGATTCTGTGTCTCCCTCTCTCTTTACCCCTCCCCCGCTCACACTCTGTCTCCCCAAAATAAATAAATGTTGAAAAAAAAATTTTAGAATACAAAAACAGAACTTAACAACAAGAAGACAACCCAACTTAAAAATGTGCAAAGGACTTGAATAGATATTTCTCCAAAGATGACATACAATTAGCCAACAAACACATGAAAAGATGCTCAACATCATATTACTGGGAAGTACAAATCAAAACCACAATGAGGTACCACTTCACACTAAGATGCCTATAATCAAGAAGACAGGAGGTGCCTGGATAACTCAGTTGGTTAGGTGTCCAACTCTTGACTTCGGCTAAAGTCACAATGCCAGGGTTGTGGGATTGAGCCCCGCACTGGACTCGGCACTGAGTGAGTATGAAGCCTGCTTAAGGTTCTCTCTCCCTCTGCCCCTCTCCCCACTTGCGTGCTCTTGCTCTCTCTCTAAAAAAAATTTTTAAAAATTTAAAAATTAAAAAAAAAAGACTGATAATATGCATTGACAGGGATGTGACAGGGATGTGGAGAAACTGGAACCCTCTTCCATTGCTGGTGGGAATGTAAAATTGTTCAGCCACTGTGGAACATAGTTCGATGGTTTCTCAAAAAGTTAAACATAGTTACCAGATGCTAGGTGACCCAGCAATTCCACTCCCAGGTATATTCCCCCAAGAGAAATGAAAACGTAAGTTCACATAAAACTTGTACATGAGTGTTCATCAACAGTGAACCGTGAACAGTGTTCATAAGCAATAGCCAAAAAAGTGGAGACAATTCTAATATCTAACTGGATAAGAAAAATGTGGTATATCCATACAATGAAATATTATCAGGCATAAAAAAGGATGAACCTTGAAAACATGCTAGATGAAAGAAATCCATCACAAAAGACTACATATATTGAATGATTCTATTTATATGAAATGTCCACGATAGGCAAATCTACAGAAACAAAAGATTAATGGTTGCCAGGGGCACAGGGAATAGAGAGTGAGTTGCTAATGGGTATGATGCTTCTTTTGGTGGTAACGAAAATGTTCTAAAATGAAAATGAAAATGTACTCTATGAATATATTAAAACCATTAAAGTAGACACTTTAAATGTGTGAATTATATGTGACCTATAGTTATCAAGAAAGCTATTTTTTTTAAAGCAGGTAATAATAAAATTTAGGATAGTTGTTTCTTCTTGGCAGGGCAGATAAGGCACAGAGATGGAATGGGGAGGTGTTTAAGGGCAGCTTCAACAGTGTTGGTTTTATGTTCTATTCCTTAGGCTGCGTTGTGGATACTTTATTATTTTTCATAACCTTCATCACATATCTTTTTACGTATCTCTTAATTAGCTCTGAAGCCTTAGGCAAGTCACTTAGATCTCTCTGAGCTGTAGCTTCCTCCTCTAAAAAAGAGGGACACTATGGTGTACCTTGTTAGGGTTATTCTTTATAAGGAACTCAGGTTTTCTTTCAAGTAGAAGTTATTATAAAATCCAAAGTAAAAATCGGCTACACTCTTACCTCACTAAAATAATCATTGTGCTAGATATCCTTCCAGACTTTCCTGGAACATATGAGTAATTCTTTGTTTTAAGGTGACAATCTTTGACACTGATTTTCACTTAATAAATTGTGAGTATCTTTCAAAGAGAACTAGTCTACTATTCACAGACATTTAGGTCGCTTTCCTTATAAATATATCTTTGCATCTATAAGCTCAATGATTTCTCACACAAAGGGTGTGTGCATTCAATTTTGAGAAACTCCTCTCCCAGGAAGTCTCTAGCCATCTACACTGTCATCAAAAGTTTTGCCCCCACATCAGGGCTCAGTCGAGCTCTGCTCTGAGCATAGGGTCTACTTAGGAGTCTCTCCCTCCATCCCTCTCCTGCTTGCTCATGCACACACGTCTTCTCTCTCTCAAAAAATAAAAATTAAAAAAAAAAGTTTCAGAGTGTTTACTTCACTACATCTGCAATAACTGGAGGAGTTATCACTTACTTTAAAATGTCAATCTAACAAGTTAAGAGTGATATCCTATTTCTGCATTTCTTTATTAATGAAAATGAGAGTCTTTTAAAAATATTTTTAAACCAATTTTATTTCTTCTGCAAATAGCCCATTCTCTAGCTTTTGCCCATTTTCAGTTAGGGTATTCACCCTTACTTCTTGTTGATTTTAAAGATCTTTTTTTTTTTTAATGTTCATTTTGAGAGAGAGACAGAGACAGAGCATGAGTGGGGGAGGGGCAGAGAGAGAGGGAGAGAGAGTCCGAA
The DNA here is from genome assembly GCF_024362965.1 of Panthera pardus. NCBI lineage: Eukaryota > Metazoa > Chordata > Mammalia > Carnivora > Felidae > Panthera > Panthera pardus. Next base: position 58,678,473 of record NW_026526876.1, read on the forward strand.
GCAGGCTCCAGGCTCTGAGCTGTCAGCAGAGTCTGACGCGGGGCTCGAACCCATGAACCGTAAGATCATGACCTGAGCCGAAGTTGGACACTTAACCGACTGGGCCACCCAGGTGCCCCAAGATTTTAAGAGCTGTTTAAGTATTAAAGACACTAACTTTTAGGGGCACCTGGGTGGCTCAGTCGATTGAGCGTCCAACTTCGGCTCAGGTCATGATCTCACGGTTCATGGGTTCGAGCCCCGCGTCAGGCTCTGTGCTGACAGCTCAGAGCCTGGACCCTGCTTCAGATTCTGTGTCTCCCTCTCTCTGACCCTCCCCCGTTCATGCTCTGTCTCTCTCTGTCTCAAAAATAAATAAACGTTAAAAAAAAATTTTTTTTAATAAATAAACATTAAAAAACAATTTTTTTAAAAGATACTAACTTTTGTCTTTCATACGTGTTGCCAATATTTCTCCATTTCTCCCCTGGCTTGTGTATTTTTTTCTTTTAGGCTTTTTTATGTTGTATTTTACCAAACACACATCTTAAATATCTACACAAACAAATCTGATATTTTTCTTGCTTTGACATCAAAGTAATAAGTCTTTCCCTCCAAGATGATAAAAATAGTTATCCATATTTTCTTCTTTTTTTTGGCTTTCTTTTTTTTTACATTTAAACCTTTAATCCACTTGGGACTTTTTGTACATGATGAATACAGACCCAACTTCATCCCTCCCCACCACTAGTTAAACATCCCAACAAAGATTTAATAAACCAGTGGTGTGCTAGAGCTGGTTCATACTGGCTCCTGAGAGATTATTACATTTTCTGGCATTTTGCAAGCTGACTGTGAAACACAGGCATTATTAAAAGTTAAATTATACAAACTTAGAATGAAATAAATCATTACTAAAAGAAAGGTAACAAATACTCAGAAATCATTGCTTCCTAATTATTTTAAATGACTTATGCTTGTAAGATTAACATCTACTTTATCTGTAGGGTAAAAATACTTTATAATGGTGTGCTACTATATTTCTTTTTCCAATTCAAGCGTTGATGACTTCACATTGGTTGCTTGAAACTGGCCATTATAGGAGTATTTACACCACAGGAACTGGGCAGCCCCTACAAACCAGGGCCATTTTATTTTCCAGAGACCCTGTGAAACATATACCAGCACACCACTGAAATAAGCCATTCTTTCTCACTAATTTTATTTTTTTAAGTTTATTTTGAGAGAGAGAGAGAGAGAGAGAGAGAGAGAGAGAGAACACGCACCCACGCACGTGGGAAGAAGGGCACAGAGGGAGAGAGAATCTCAAGCAGGCTTCACGGCACAGCCCAGAGCCCAAATGGGGTCTTATCGCACAACCATGAGATCAGGACCTGTGCTGAAACCTAGAGTGGGCCACTGAACCAACTTAACCATGCAGGCACCCCTCTCACTAATTTTAAAAAGGATGGCTCGTACATACTAATCTGTCATTTATTCATAAGTTTATAGAACAGAATGTAGAGCTTAGGAATTGCCTGTATTTTTTTTTTTTCTGCATGCATTTTTTTTTCCCAGCATCGCAGAGGGCTTTGGTATTTTGATGTAAGAGATGAGACTTTAGACATAGTTTCTATTTTTCTAACATGAGGTCACAGTTCTGTACTGAGAATGTATTTTACCTAAACAATTCAAAAGCATTCTTAACTTAAAAGTAGATTATAGAAAGCAGCAGCAAAACAAGGACTATTTGAGGGATAGTTGGTTACCGTATATTATTTTTAGATTAGGGCTCTTTACTCTTAAAAAAAGAAATCCAAACACCACAAAAAACAAAATCACCATCAAGGGGTAGTCTGAATGCCACTCTAAGTGTTCCCTCATCAAAATTCCTGTGTTGCATGAGGAGAGTAGGGCTGTACATAATGGCAAAAGGGTCAGTGATACTCTTCTTTGTGACAGTCACCATCCCATCAAACTTAGCATTAGCAACTTTCAATGTAACAAAGAACAGTAAGTACCCACCCATGACCATAATTCCGCTCTGCAGATACAAATGAGACATGGCCCCAGCCTTCGAAACTCATTATTTTCAGTGTATCAGTGGGTAGAAAATGTGTCAGAGAGTGCTTATAAGCATTTGCTTTTATTAGCATCTAGAGGGGGAAGCGAGACAGAAACAGATGATTTTGATTTGTCTTCTAAGAAACAAGCATCTACTTTAAGAGGAAAAAAAAAATCAAGGGCTAAAAACTAGTTAATTTAAAGTTTTTCCACCTACAGAGAGAAGCTGATACATGCTGATAACCAGATCTTCAGCATCTACACCAGTTAAACATCACAGTGTCCCTATTTTAAATGTCTTTACTGCTGAGGTACTTTAAGAAGTCAATGACTTATTTGCAGATACTGACATCAACTGTACCAAGTAAACCAATATCTGCTGCCTATATATTTCCTTACCTGTCACAAGCCATTTAGATTTAAAACTCCAGCTACTTCATTCTAGGTGTTTACGTTATGAAACTATGTAATACTGGGTACACTCAATAAAAATAACGGCTTTTTTGCACATAAACCGAAAGACTTCACTTTTAAAGACTTGTCACTTGGTTTCTAGTAAGCATAATATCTTATATTTGTAGCCGGAGGGAGCAAACACAGCAGCTGCCCTATTCATAGACACAGTTGTGCCTTTGATATACACAGAGCAAGGATTTTAACCATTTCCAATCACTAATATCTTAGACTTTAAAATCTATTTCTTAGGGATTTGTGCTATATATAGAAATAATCATTACCCTTTGGGAAACAATGGCTCATTTACTGAAAATGAGTTTAACAAAGGAATTATTTGCTACTGAAAAATACAGAGCAGTGAATTGGGTGACACAAAATCACAGCATCATCAGCTCATGTGACTATCAGGGTAATTTACTTAGGAAAAAAAAAAACTACAGCAACTTAAATTTTAGCTTCAACAATGTATATCCTCAATCACGTCCTCTGTCACAAAATTGTGAAACCAGAGATTAGGTTATTGTGAAAATGTCCCTTTACTCCCAAACTGAGATAAATATCACAAAAAAAAGAAAAAACTTTGCAGAATGGAATATTTCTATCCTGCCTGAAGCCTAGTTTTGACTGGTATATGTTTCAGCTACACATTTGATTCACACTGAATTTTCTTTTAAGTATTAGGAGAATAAATAGCATTCCAAAAGTCACAAGCTTGAAAACCTCCAGTTCCTTCTCTAGTTGGGAGAGCTTACAAAACTTAATACATGGAGCAGCAAGCAACTTGATGCAGTGACCATAAATTTCTTAACACTGTAAGTCTAAATTTAATCAAAATCCAATCTCAGCAAATTCTGTAGAAATAGCCTCCAACTAGATAAAGCAAAAGTCACAAAATGTTAATCTAGAAGAATGGTTTATGGGTATATATCATTATACAATTCTTTCCAATTCCCCAAGGTTTAAAATTTTTCAAAAAATAAAAGAGGGGGACATGATATTCTCAAGGCAAATATACAACATAATTATATCTATCATGAAAAGATCGAGTTGTTTTCCACCAAAAGGCTTGTGGCTCATGACATTAAACTTTTACCAGAAACCTTAGAGTCACCGGCACACAAAAAGCAACCAATGGAGTACTCTATTTTTTTTCAGAAGCACTGTTCTTGGTTTCATTCACAGAGTTTTTGTTTTTTATTTGTTTTGTTTTGCTTTTACAAGAACACTTCCTCCAGTTTCAATGGGCATTAAGGTGAACAGGTATTACTGGTAAAGCAGCAAAAGAGCAAAGGTTCTGGCTCAGCCTCTAACTAGCTGTGTGACCTTGAACAAATCTCTTAGCTTCCCTGGGTCTCAATTTTCCCGTTTATAAAATGAGGCAGTTACTCTAGATGCATTCTAAAGTATCCTCCAACTGTCTAGTTCCTTTCAAGATAGAGCTCTAGGATTGTGAGAATGAAAAAATTAGTCCTACCACCCCCCCCCCCCATAAGGCCAAAATCTTTGTAATGTTAGTGAAACAAACGGGATACAAAATTGTAAATACCCAATGCAATCATGATTCCAACTCATAATATTACAAACACACGCATTCCAGGTAAATAGTTGGGGGAAAAAATACACCAAATGCTGTCAGTGGCTATCTGAGTTGTAGGTTATTTTTCAAGTTTCCTATAATAAACATATTACTTTGATAATGGGGTGGGAAGAGGAAGTTAAAGAGAAAGGGGGGGAAAAGAGAAAGGAAAAACCTTCCTTTTATGTGCTAAAGAAAATTTTACATTTGGAAGGCATTCTACAACTTGAATGAATTTTTCAAAAACTGTTGGAGCTAATCAGAAAAAAAAAAAAAATTTCTGCAGTAGTCACACACCTAAGACCTATCAACAGCCCGACAAAAGCTGTTAGTTATTTGCCCTAAATTAATAAGCTTTCAGAAGGGGCTCTATTTTTTCACTCAAACTGGTAATAATAATAATAATAATGATAGTCAATATTTACATAGGGCCAAGCACAGTTCTATGACTACATATACCTTGATTCACTTAATCTATAGAACAACCCCTATGAAATACATACACTATTACTATCCCCATTTTACACACTATGACCAAGAGGCACTCAGAGGTTAAATAATTAGCCCACAGCTAGGAAGAGGGCAGAGTCAAGATTTAAATCCAGACTGTAATCATAGCACTGGCTCTTAACTACCAACCCATACAGTCCCTTTGTACTTAAATCCTGTCCTCCTCTGCTCATTCTTTAACTGCTTTTGTTCTCAAAGTTCTTCTGGACTACTTTTCTGTAAACCGAAAAGGAAGAATATGGAAGCACTGGGATAAAAAGACTGGCCACACTTTTAATTTGCTAGCTTAAAATTATGATTCATTTCAAAATCATTACTTCAAAGCTACAAGGAGTATAATTTAATCTCCATACATATCACTACGTAAATAATACTGTCACATCTGAGGAATTAAAAAGCATTAATTGCTAAGATTAATATTGGAATTTGTTATTTGGAAATACCCTTTTAATACCAGGAAGGTGCTTTATTGATTGACATTACTTGTCCTCAGGAATCTTCTGGGAAAAGAGCCCCTAAAACTAACTGTTGTACCTTTCTAAAATTTCTAACATATTGAAATGTTATTTTAAAACACTTGTAATTAGTTATTTTGATTTTTAAGAGAATACACATCAATATTTTGAACACTGGCTTTGATACACACCCAGTTAACTTCACAATAACCCAATTACTGTAACATGCAGAACCTGGGAAAAGGAAAACAGAAGAGGCCAACCAATTAAACATGGTTGAAGGTTCTCATCTAATTCTCTCAGGCGATTCAAACCCAAACCAAGTATATATGTGTCCCTTTTTCTGCACAGTATCCACATTACTTGCCAATTTTTATGGCTTCTGGATTACTCTGAATAAAGCTCAATTTTCCCCACATCTGTATTATTAAATTTTTAGCCCTGTCAAGGTAAATACAGAAATCAATAGTTTCCTATTTTAAACAACTAAAATGAGAGGGAAGTGGAGAAGAAAGGGGGGGAAAAAAAAAAACTTTGCACCAGGCTGCCTGTTAACTTAGATGTGCAATGAGATAATCACCCGATAATTGCACCCTTTGGGTACTTCTGTACTGGTAAGATAATAAAGTGAAATAAAGTCACCTGGTTTACTTCAATTTACTTACACAATTTGCAAATCTACAGCTCTCTGCCATGGTACATTAAGAAAATTAGCATGTAAGAAAAATCACCTGCTTATGTAAATTGGAGGATGGTTTTTATCCATGCAGACAGAAAAAAAAAAATAGCTGCAATCTGGGTCAAATGACTAATTTTATCTATTTGTTCAAATGTCTCTCTTCACCTTTTCTCTGTAGCTCAGAGCAGGAATTTTAGGTCAAGGAAAGGATAAACAAAAAGTTTCTGTGTTGTCCATTCCCCTGTTAGGTGTTTGCTGCCTGACACTACTGAGCCTTATACTATTTAAATTGAAAACAAGACTTGAGAACTTTATCTAGATAACAAAACCACAACACTGAGAGAGGAAAGAAATCAATGGGGGATATCTGATCTAACCGGGAAGGAAAGCAAACATGGCAAGGATCAGGTACCAATTTTACCTTTCTGCTACCTTAGGCAAACAAGGGTTCAGAAAAGAAAAGGAAAATACTCCCAATAATTCAGGGCAGTTAGGACAACTTCTCTATGGAGAACATTATTCCACTTTGTTCTATGAACGCACCTGGTCAAGATCTTCTGAGTCTGATATAAGTTAGATGAATGCATTCTTGGTAATTAATGACTGCCTTCCCAGCATCCATTGCTGGAATTCATCACTCCCATTTATAACTGACTCCATCTCCAGGTCCAGAGTGGACCTGATTGCTCCAAAAGTAATCCTATCTCTACAGACGACGATTGGTTCAGAAATCAGTATACAACAATAAAGGCCAAAGAGACTCTAAAACTGTGCTGGTCAATAAGGTAGCCAGTACACTTTGGCGGGGTGGGGGGGGGGGGGGGGGGGGGGAAGAATGTAAAATACCTAATTAATAATTTTTATAGTAATAACATGTTGAAATTACAATACTTTGGATACATGGAATAAAAATATATTACTAAAACTAATTTCACCTGTTTCTTTTCACATTTTTTAATATGGTCACTAGAACATTAAAATCACATATGTGGCTTAAATTATATATCTACTGGATAGTGCTGCTGGTTTGTTGAGGGCTCTGAAAATGCTCCCTTCCTATTGTGGAAGAGCTTTAGGAAGGCACGCTCCTGCTCTATCTCTGGGCATTGTAAATTGCCCTAGACGGCTAGGGCCTTAAAGCTGTGACACAGCTCATTTTGTGGGAGGTTAATCTGCAAACTAGTAAATTCCCTAGCCAAATTCAGAATTTAAAAAGAGATTCCTAAAAACAAAACATTGTAAACCAACTTGCTAATGTAAGCACTGACTCCCAAATCATTTTACCTGATTACTCACACACACACAAAAAGACAAAATATTTAATATTAGATTTTATTTAAAATTTTAAAAATCACTCCAAATATTTAGGAAAGCAAGAAAATCTAAAACAGTAAAAGGTAAAGTATTACCAGAAAAACAGTATCAAATTTACATTCAGGAAGGAATCGATTGCCCATTTGCAAATAGGTAGGCTCTTCATAACTAAATATGTACAATCCTTACCAATGTCAATGAAAGAAAATAAATCTCTTGAACAGCTGCACATTTAAAATCTGAAATTTTAAATTTGAAAACTCCATGAAAGTTACCACATGGGAATAGGGTTACATTTATCTCATTCTTCCTTTAAACAATTTTAGAAGCTATCCAACATCTGTACTCCTGAAAAAAGTTGTCATATGGTCACTAGCAGGTTGGACTTTCCCAAAAACAAAGCCATGATGCTTTATAAACATTGACACAATTGTATTAGAGAAACTTAGGAAACACAGGATTTTATAAATGAGGAACCAAAGACCCAGAAAATTTAAATAACTTCATCAAGGTCATAGGGTTGTTGGTAGCAAGGCAGGACCAGTATCTTGTCTCCTAACAAGTTTAGTTGAGTACTCTGTTACCCTCTCATTAAAAAAATTCTTCCCGAGGAAATGGCACCTTGAACATGATAAACATCAAGTTCTATGGTTTACTAAACTAGAAATAAAAACTTGGGATTTGGGAGAATTTTATTAATGATAAAACAAAGTGCTGCTAATATTTAAGACATTCTTTAGAATCAAATATATACATTTCATGTATACATGAGAGAGAAAAAAAAATCACACACACATTCTCAAATGTGTGTGTTCTACCTGCTAAATTCAATAGCCTTTTCTCCACCCTCATTTTCTTTGACTTTTTTATCTGCACCAAAGATCACTCCCATCTTCCTAACAATCTTCTGCCATGCACAAGTAGTCAATCACTATGAACACATTTTCCTATCTGACTGCCCTTTAGTTTTGCCTCCAATAATTTCTTCCACCTACAACTGAGAACATTCCCCAAGGCTCAGGCCTCAGCTATCTCCACTCTTTTATATACATAGATATAAATATCTGAACAAGTCTCTCTCTTAAAAACTTTCCACAGTTGCCATTCCCAGTGTTTCAACTTTATTTCATTACCCGCCCCAAAGGAGCCTTTTCAGACATTTTTCCCCGAGACTCCTCATGAAATTTTAATACTATAGATAAGCTATATATTTATATATGTGCTTTACTCATGAAAAGAGTAAGATTTTGCCCCTCTCCCAGTACCAGTGGGATCTCTTCAGCAGAACACTCCAATTTTAGGGTCTAGCTCTACTTTGTCTCCCTCCACCCTATCACCTCCCACCTCCCCACTACACTTTATATTTCAGCAACTCCAGCCCTACGGTCTCCTGCATATAAGCCCAACTATCTAGAATGCCCTTCATCATTAGCTGACTCTTATTCTTAAAACTCAGTGGAGGTATTACCTCTTGTAGAAAGCATTCATGCCTTCCAGAGAAATCCCTCCTCTATGTTCCCATAATATGCAGGGAATATCTCTATTGCTGCATTGATGGCAATGAATTATAATCATCCATTTTCAAGTCTCTCTCCCCCACTAGATCATAATCTTCTTTAAATCCCTAACATCCAGCACAGGGCCTGGGAAATAGTCAATAACCAATAAATATTACTGTGAGAACAAGTGAAAATACATCTTTATGTTTTTATTTAATGATTTCAAATTTAGTTTCAACTCTCCATCAAGACTCCCTGAAAGCAGGGATATATTATTTTGCACACTGTTTACTTAACTGTAAGCTCCTTCAGGGCAGTATCATGACTTAAACATCTCTGTATCCCAGTACAAGCACAGGACAGATAACAGCAGAAGCTTGACAGTTTGCAAAATTGTTTGTAGAATTAAATATCCTCATTATTACCTACAATAGTTCTGGTCCACTGCAGCAGGTTGACAATAAAAAACACACTGACTAGTGAGTTCCAACAATGTCAAAACCTTCTGATAGTAGATATAATTCAATTAGTCAAACTAATTCAAAACACCGATATGAAACTAGGTTTAGATAAAGACTGCCAATCATAATCAATGACAGACATCACTGTACACACTCCCTCTACTCACACCATTGTAATTAACTGTTAAAGTGCAACTCAATATCGTTTCCTTAGTTTCCTTTTCATAATGCCAGAGTGCTAAAATTTTTTCTAATGTCTTCTGGCTAGGTACCTTAGAACTACCAACTAAGTCTATGATGATGTGTCACATGCTTATTGACAGTATCACAACTGTTGCCTCAGGCACTCTCTGTATTACCCCTAAGCAACAATTGGATCAAACTGACAAACTGTGTTAGGAAATCATTGTTGATCTGCATTAGATGACCCAATCAACAAATAATTCACTGGACTACTGTGGATGCACAGGGAATCAAAAGTAAAACCCAGGGGCAACTGGGTGGCTCAGTAGGTTGGGCATCGGACTCTTGATTTTAGCTCAGGTCATAATCTCATGATTGGTGGGATGAAGCCCTGTGTCGGGCTCTGCCATGACACCGTGGAGCCTGACTTCAGATTCTCTTTCTCTCTCTCTCTCTCTCAAAATAAACAAATAAACTTTTTTTTTTTTTTTTTTAAGTAAAACCCCAAAACAACTTTATAATGAAAGAGCTTCTACCCAGTGACTTCTTCCCATTTGGTTGGATGACAAATGGAAAAGTTTCTTTGGCTTTGACAATTTCCATCAAAGAAATCAGATCGGCATAACAAAGAAACATACATTATGTAAACAATGGATTCTTGAACTGGTAGGACATCAGCAAATCTAATAAAAACCGCCAAGAATAGTCACTCAATTCTACAATACAGAAATCAGGGAAAACTCTCACACTCCAAGTTGTGAAGATAATGAAATATTCCAGAACTCCATTAGAGGACAGCCTTTTATATCATGGAACATTTCTACAATTGTCCATGCTTTGAGGGTAAAGCTCCAGGAACCCCAGAACTTAGATTCAAACATATATTCGGTTAATACATTTTGCAAATATTCTTCTTCTAGCAAGCATATGAAGAGTAACTTTATCTACCCCCATTTCTTTTCCAGGACATGCACCAGTGGTACTGAGTGATGGCTAAAAAAGTTGCATGTGAGTTTGAGGGATATTGCCGTTTTAGCTAGTTTGAAAAGGCAATTCTTTCTGAAATGTTTTTTTCTTAATAAAATATCTTTATCTTCTTTCCTTCTAAGCTAATAATCAATGGTGTAACATAAAATTTCTGCCCAAGAATAAAACGAGTTTCTTTTGTTGTGTTGTGAATAAAACAAATGAGTTCTTTTGTTGTGTTGTGGTTTTGTTTTATTTTTGGTTTCTGAATATAATTTGGAAAAATCTTGTCAGGAGTCTAACCACAAAATGACTTCCAATGTCACAATGCCATGGAGTTTGTATCACCAAGAAACCAGTTCAGTATCATTAGACTGTATTACTTTTATTCTCTCTCTTTGCTTTCTCTACTTTATGACCATGAACCTGCAGTTTCTAAAAGTAAGTTCGTTTGTAGTTAAAATTAACAATATAGATTTCCACATTTCTAGTTTCACACGGATGCTTTGTTATGTCTAGAAGAGCAACCGTTTCCTTTTTATGGTGCAGGCACTGCCTCTTCAAAGCTCTTTTCACAAAGCAGCGCCCCCCCACCCCCACCCCAAAGAATCCAGCTGTGGCAGTTAATCCTGGCTGTTAGAAAAACTTCTCAATACTACAAATTCTTAACCTGTAAAACACAGTTAATAACAGAATACACTTCAGTATGCTCTTTCTGATGCACATAACTCCAGGATTTTCCCCAAACATATCCCAAAGCATTCCCCATTTTTCTAAATTCAAGTTGGCTGTTTGAGGAGTAAAAAAGTACCACGGAAAACATCAGAAAAAAAATGGTACCTCTAATTTTCACAAGATGAGCAAGCTAGACAGTATCTGCCATGCATGAGGATTTACACTGAATAATTTTTCATTAAATCGCACATATTTCCCCCACCTCACTAGGATCTTCTTTAGCAATTCACACTCTTTCATCCAAACACAAGTAAAATGAGCTTCCACTAAAGCTGAACTTTGACGATAAGGATGTCCTTCATTTGTTACATTCTGAGAAGAAAAAATTAATTTCCTTCCCACAATGTAAATCCAGAACACTTTCTAAAACAGTGCAGATGAACTGACTAGAACACCTACCAAGTCCACACAAACATGTATTTTATATATATTTTAATGTGTTTGTTTTAAATTATTAATAGCACATATATAGCATATAGCACAACTAAGGGGACACTTTATGGTATCTGAAGTCATGCCTCCAAAAAATAGTCTGCACGTTGTGATTTCACTTGATAAACCTGGCCATATACGAAGCCACTTCTGCATACATTAACACAACAGTTTTTTCTACCAACAATAACTACAAAAACAGCCTTCATTGAGTGCTTACTGTATGCTAGACAGTGTAATCATTGGTTTACAAAGATTACCACATTTTTACCGATCCTCCTTGGTGAGGTGCTATTATTATCCTCATTTTATAATGAGGAATAGAGAGGTTAAACAACTTAAGAGACACAGCTGGTAAGTAACTAAGTATCACTACAGTGATGCTTAAGTTTTGAAAGACTTACATAAAAGTAACTCGCTGAAAGAATTAGAATAATAAAATTCAAATTTCTCCAACTTTACTTGGAGTACAAAGGCAACAGACCAAATGAATCCCAAGGTATTTGATCTTTCAATTAATCACATCAGTTAAAAACCAAAACACTACTAATATTCTACGTAGAAGCTTTTCCCAGACTCATTATCAAGGTGGCACTATGTGCCATTAAGTCAATCAAAATTTCTGGTTGTCAATGTCAAACTGCCTGGGTGTAGCAGTCTTCAAACTTCCCTCATGTGGTCAACTTCCTCCAACTCTCAAAAATATGCACTTCATAAGCCCCTGAAGCTTTATGCTGTAATACTTTGTCCCGAGGTTGTCACAATTTTAAGCACTGCATATTCACTTTCCTCTGGCAAATGTGAACTACCAACAAATAGATATTAACATTATCCTCACCAAATGACTGAGGTTTCCGTTTGTGGGTTATTTTGTGTTTCAGTTTTGCATTATGAAAATGTCCAAATGGACATTTGGAGCCTTGACGTGTGATAAAGAAGGTCAAATTATATATGATGCTTTGATGACCCATGAACAACATTCTATCATTAGAATGAATGTATCTCAGGCTACCCCATGACCATATTACCACGTAAACTGGAACCCTTACTTTGAGATAAAACACAGCAGACAGTCGTTAATGAAACCTTAATTGAACTGTCAAAGCACCATCTTTACCAGCAAGCAAATAGGTAATTCACTACTTTTACACAACTGTCCAATACTGATAAGTTATTCCACTAGTTAAATTCAGCTCAGAGATAAATCAAGGCTGGTAGACTAAACTGTTCAGTTATAAATCTGACTGGTAAAATGCTATACCACTTCCACAAATATCTTGCTGTGTGTGTCTACATACAGGAGAAACAATATTGTTCAAAATTACATGCAATGTTTTCAGACATCAGTCAGTAATTTGGGGTGCATGTTCAGAAAAAGATATGAGAGCAGATACAGTGTCCTTTTGTGTGGGATGCCAGAAGAAAAATGCTTGCAAAATGCGTTAAATATATTAGAGAGGCACCTGGGTGGCTCACAGTTAAGCGTCCGACTTTGGCTCAGGTCATGATCTCACGGTTCGTGAGTTTGAGCCCCAAGTCGGGCTCTGTGATGACACCTCAGAGCCTGGAACCTGCTTCAGACTCTGTGTCTCCCTCTCTCTCTGCTCCTCCCTCTCAAAAATAAATAGACATTAAAAAAAATTTTTTTTAATATATTTGAATCTAAGTAAATCTTATGATGCCCAAGTAGTTATATGTTTTAATCAAATGATGTATCAATGGGAAAATATTTTTATGTCCCATTTTAATCATTTTAGAAAACAGTTTCAGGTTCATTAGATATTTTTTGAATTAAAAAAAAATTCTGGTCTAGTTAGTTAAAAAGTAAAAAATCTTACTAATATCTTTAGCTTGGGTTTCAGAATACTAGTGCGATTCACTCTGGTCTGGTATTCAAATCTCTAGCTTTAACAACTTTACCCAGGTCATACACGTGGCAGTTACGTTCCAAATATAATAAGCAATTCAGACAACAGGTCATCAATATGTAAATATGAAAACAGAAAAGCATTTGCATACTAAAACACACACCTGGAACTCTTCCTTTTTTTCATTCTGAATTGTACTTCACTTGTAACAACTGATTGGAAACACTCAATGCAGCTAACCAGACAAACTTGGTTAAAGAAAGAAGGACCTGACCCGGGAATCAAGTAATCAAGCAGCGAACATGCCACAGCCCTGTGCAAAGTGCCGCGGAGGAAAAGAAGTACCCTGGTAGGCACAGTCCGTATCCTCGAGGGGCTTACGAATGTAGTGAGACAAGGCAAACACAAAACAACTGGTATACAATAGAAGATGGTGTACAGAATGAGGTACTCATCAAGTACAGGCAGCCAACTCTGTCGGTGACAGAAGGCGTTCAATCAATGACAGAATCTAGAATGGACTCAAATCAAAAACATTCAGTTTTTCATACATATGTAACTCAGAACAGCCTCTACCAGAATGTCTGCTATGGAAGATGTTTCAGCATTCCCAGTTCCTCACCTTCCTCCCCTAAAAAAAAAAAAATCTTTTCCTTTAGCCCTGACTTGAAGTGAAAACTCTACAAGTCACATCACCATTTGAGAGAAATGTAGAACCGTCTTTAGAATGTAGTCAAGAATGCTGCAATCCACTTCCCTTTCAGTATCTCTAGTTCTTAACACTGTATACAACGTTTAAATAAGAGAGAGCATCCAGGTCTAAGAAAATCCAAACAAAGTCCAGGAAATCAATGACAAAATTTAAAGCAAGGAACCACCTTGTCCCGGGCCACACACCCTGCCCCCCCAGGTCCCACACCTCTGAAATCCTCAAGGGTTAGGCTAGGAATGGAAGTTCACGGTGCAATCCCTGGGGATAGGATACGGTGCAATCCGTGGGGACAGGATACGAAAGAGAAGGCAGGAGCAGACCGGTCCCTGAGCAGAGCGACTGAAGAGACACCATTACTGGCTACACTCTTTCCCACCAGGAATCGCATACACCTTGGAGAAGGGAGCACTGCAGCAGCAACCTCCTTGGAGAGCTAGCTGGGAAAACACTGGACCCTACTAGTTTAAAAAAAACAGATCACTTAGTAGCCTAGATTATAAAATGTGAACTATAAATAAAGATGACCAGATACAATGCAAACATGATTCTCACGTCAATTATAGCGTGAAAAACAATGACAAAAGGAGACATTTACCAGGCTAGTTCCAAAGAGTTCATTTTCCTGTAGCGATGGGGGCTTTTCTAGACATTAACAACCATCTATTTTTGAACGCACTGAAAACATCAATTCATCTGTCCACACCAGAATACTTAATCCTTGAGAAAAAATTCTGTTTGTTCTAGTTTTGACAGCAACAGGGCCTACAACGATAAATTCATTTTATTACAAACTACTAATCTTCCTAAGAAGAGTAAATAGACAAAATGTTGCATCTAAGAAGCGCTTAGACTTTTTTCAAACATCCTAGCACTAGCAAAAGTAGAGCAGTTTCCTATGTTTGAAAAGTATACTTCCTACTACGGCAACCAACCAAGGGATAACAGCAACTTAAGAGGCACTAAATGACACTAAACGACACTAAAACATTACACTGAATGTGGGCCACGGCATAGCTACAGTCTACTGACCTCATTTGTGGTACTCATGTGTGATGCTATATTTAATGCATTCTTATCAAAAAAGCTAAAGCTACATACTTCCCAACTGCAGCTTTAGGGTTTAAAATAAACCACTCAAGCAAGGGCTTAACTGGTTCAAGTATGAACTCTATCTTCCTTCTGGGGATCAAGATTACAAATCAAAGAATGAAAAGACAAAAAGGGACATCAAAGTAGTTATGCGAAGTCTAACCCAATGACAAGACTAAGATTAAGGAATCAAAGGTGGGGTCACTGGTGACATCCGCTGCAATCAGGCAACCGATTCAAACTAAATCAAACCTAAGAGATGACCAAGGTCTGTCGGGATACACGCTTCACACATTCATCTATTGATCCTACATCCGGTGGCCCGCTTAGGTTCTAAACAGAAAGTCTGGTAGACGGCAAACGTGTGTTACTCATCAGAGGGCGTTCTACCAAAACGCGCCAGGACTCAAAAGCACAAACTCGGACAGCCAACACGTTGGGCCTCTTCACCGGTGGCGGTGGCTTCCTACAGCTGAGTCGCTCCGCGGCTGGTCACCATGGTGGAAGCCATGGCGGATGGCTCGCCCAACCTCAACGTGAGAAGAAACCACGAGAAGTCGTGTTTTTCTGTGGATACTCACCAGACAACACCAAAGGCTCCATATCCAATAGGTCTATCCGGCTCAATATCCAGCTGCTGTTGTGGATGATGCGAGTGTTGATGGTGGTGCGCCTTAACTGTGGCAGCTGCGGCAGCCTGTACCTGAGCTGGGGCTGCTGCAGCTGGTCCAGGAGCCTGACCCGGTGCCGGTGATGGGAAATATGGCTGTTGTTGCCCAGGGTTTAACATGGCTGCAGCTGCGGCCGCTGCTGCGGCCGCCGCAGCTGCCGAAGAGGTATGCTGCTGGACAGGGTGTACAGCAGCCGCCGACCCCGGATGAAGATGGTGTTGAGGGTGGTGGTGGTGGTGAAGGTGAGGAGGAGGGAGGTGTGGAAGGTGGTGGTGATGGTGGTGGTGGTGACCTGCTGCTGCTGCAGATGTGCCGCCATTGTAAGCCGCCATCATTTTTGCGTTGGCTCTTGCGCCACAAAGAGACATTCAAAAAAATGCCCTTTGATTGGAAAGCAAACTGGGTCAAGCTGTCATTTGGCCATTTAAAAATGAAGAACAACCACTCACTCCACCTCAAAAAACATGGAGCGGAAACTGGCTTTAGGTCTTCATCAGTCAATCCAAACAAGTTAGAGGATCTTGGTGTTTAATTTCGGGGTGAGCGTGTGTGGAAGGGTGTGGATTGCCCAAAAAAGAAAAGAAAGGAAAAAAAGAAAAAGAAAAGAAAAAGGAAAAAGGGACCCCTTCCCCCCAGGTTTCCTGCCACAAGTGGGTACTAAAACTCCATCCTTAATTGGGGGGAGGTTCCAACTTTGAATGTGGGAATAAAGGCCAAACCTCCCGACCCCCTGAACTCCACGCACGAAAAGGATCAGGAAACACGCCACCCTTGGAATCTTGTAAGAGGGTTGACTCATCTACCCCTTCCATTCCCACATCCTTTTCTAAACACCTACCACCTCCTCAAAAATACAATTTTAAAAAATTCCAACCACCCCAAATTCAAAAGATGGGGGGAAATTTCCAGGGAAACCAGCTTTCCCCCCCCCCTCGAACTCTCAGGCCTTCCTACATCTCCCCCCACTCCTAGTCAGGCTGACCTGATTGGAGGGGGGTACTAAACTTTCCAGAAGAGAAAAGAGCCAGGGAAGGAGGCAGGAGGGATAGGGTGAGCAGAGCAGGCGACAGGGCAGGACGGAGAGGAGAAAGAGAACCGGGGCAAAGTGAAGGTAAGGAGGTGCAGGGAGGAATGAAAGAGAGGTGGGCAGCACTCGGACGCCCAGACAGAGGGAACCGCCCCGGGATGAGGTTAGGGTCCCGGGGCCAAAGAATAGGAGCCCCGGGAGGCGGGCGGGGTGCAGTCGGAAGCGGGCTGACTCCTGCCCCCGCCGCCGGCTGCTTCTGCTGAGGAGGGTTGGGGGGGAGAGCGGGTGGGTCCCCCCGCGCGACGGCCCCCGCAGGGCTCAAGGCTGCTCCGTCTCCCCCCCTCCCCCCCACCCGGCTTCCCGTCCCCGCGGCCGCTTTCTCCTCAGTCGCTGCCGGCCGCTTTCTCCTCAGCCGCCGCCTCCTCCTCAGCCGCCGGTGCCGCCGCGGCCGGACTCACCTCCCCTAGCAAAGCCGGATAGAGCGGAGCCAGCGGCGGACACGCGCAACCAGCCACCGAGGCCCCGCCCCCGCCTCACACTGACCGGCTGCCCTAGCCAATCCACGCCCACCTGTCTGCGTCTGCCTCCAATCCTGGGCCCGGAGCTTCAGACAGGCGCACTGTTCGGCCAGTGGCAACAAGGTGTGGGTCTCCTGGGGAAATCCCGCCCCCGATCCGGGATGGGCAGATAGAAAGACCAATCAAAAGGCAGAGTCTGGCCTGACCGACAAGACTAAAAGCGAATTAAAAACCAAAGATCTCCGTGACATTTTCTTTCGCCTCTCTCCTCTTTTCTTTTTCTTCTTTTATTTTTTTGGCAGGAGCAGGAAGCTGCGTGCTAATCCCGCCCGCAAAAGCTGGAAGAGAGGGTGGAATAAAAGAACCAATCATGAGCCGGGGACCAAGAACAGAACAACCAATCCTTGGCTTGAAGATGAAGTGGGAAGGGACTGGGGCCAGATAGACACTAGATTTGACAAATGGAAAAAACGATTGATCTCGGTCCCACCCTTCATGTCTCCTATAGGTCAGGATTGTGGAGAATTCACTGTCGTATCAGCGGCGACCTCTTTGGGGGCGGGGCCAAATAAAGGGGGTGTGGTCTAGGGAAAGGGGGCGGGACTGAGATGAAGAAGGCGGAGTCCCAATCATAGATGGTCCTTTGATACGAGCCATATCCTATCCCTTTTTAAGTCATCAAGTGTGGAGAAGAAATAGGGGGAGCAAAAAGGGATGTCGAACTAACGAAACTCAAGGTCCAAGGTTACTCAACAAGACAGTCACAGAAGAAACTCAGTAGACTGATAGTTCATAGCCTATGGCTGGTCCTCCATGGTTGATTCTGATCTTGGCAAAAAGACGTGCTGTCTCCAGCGTTCACAACTCCACTCTCCATGGATAATAAGGCTCTCCTTAAATTAAATACAAATTAAATACAAGATATAAATTAAAGCAACAAGAATAATAAACTTAACAACAAAGGTCATAATTTTCTCCTGTATTTTCTAAGTTTTAGAAAATTGAAATCTTACTAAAATAACCTTTTGCTATCACATAACCTCACTTATTTGAATTTACTTTTCTTTTAAAATATGAAATAATAAGCTTACAGAACCTTGCCCTTATGAAATCTTCACTCAGAACCCTGGAGATCATCTTTGATTTCTCTTTGCCTGCCCCACTCCTTCCCTTCGAATCAATCAGCAAGTCTTAAACACTTTTCTTTTTTTAATGCTTATTTATTTTGAGAGAGAAAAACTGGAGAGGGGCAGAGAGAGAGAGAGAGAGAGAGAGAATCCCAAGCAGGCTCTGCACTGTCAGAGCCTGAACTTGGGGTTCAGTCCCACCAACTACGAGACGGTGACCTGAGCTGAAATCAAGAGTTGAAGACTTAATGGACTGAGCCACCCAAGCACCCCAAAGGTCTTTAACACTTTCAAACACTTCTTAACACCCCCCTTTCTCCAATTACCACAATATTACCCCAATTTATGCCACCAGCATCTCTAATTCATCTCCCTGCCTGTAGGCTAGCACACCCCTATTTCATCCTCCACTTAGAGTATAGCAATCTTTTAAAAACACAAGCCTGACTATGCCCCTACCTTTGAAAAAAGTCAATAATAGTTCCACTTGACCTTCTTCGCCCCTTGCTCAATGACCTTAATCTATCACCTCCTTCCTCTATACTTCAGACATTCTGAACTTTCAGTTCCACAAATGGTTTGTTGCTTCCAAACCTTCATGAATATCTTCAGCCCCAAACACTCCCCAACCACCCTTCGCTCTTCTAATACATCGTTCAGATGAATTTTACTTTTCATATGCATTTTACCTTTTTTTTTTTTTTTTGGAAAGTTTTTCCCGAGTCTGTTGTAGAGTATGTATCTCTGTTATCTATCTTCATTACACTGCCTCCCTCATAGCAGTGTATGAGAATTCTATATTTTAATTGTTTACTAAGTTTGACCATGCCAGAAAGCATGTCTGTCCCACTCGGTGTTGCATGCCAAGTTCCTGGGGCAGGGTCTAAAAGGTGAAGGCACTTAATGAGGAGTTGCATGAATTTACTGAGTGCAGGAGTAGTGGATACCAATCCAAGCTCTGCCATTTACTAGCTCTGTGACTTATGCAGTTTAAGTAACTTTTCTGAGTCTCAGTTGCCTCAACTGAATATGAAGATAATAATATAGGTGATGTATTTAAAAGTTCTTGGCAAATAGTAAAAGTTCAATGATGTTAATTCTCTTTCCTTGTCCCCACCCTCACATAATATTTGGAATACCTTTCCAACTTCTCAATGCATTTCAGTCTCCTTCAAAGTGTAGTATACTAGAAGCTTCTTAGAAATGCAAAGTCTCAGGTTCTACCTCTGATCTACTGAATCAAAATCTCGTGGGCAAGAATCTGTTTAATAAGCCTGCCAGGTGATTCTTACACACAGTAAAGTTTGAGAAGCATTGGTCTAGAAGAAAAGGGCTGAGTCTTCTTAAATCTTGTGTACTTTGCAGCACCAGAAAGCACTCAATACATGTGAAATAAAGAAATACATCCAGTCCTCCAGAAAGTGATTGCATACGAAGAACTATTTATTCCTGCCACAAACATTTATTGAGCAGCAACTATACCTAGGCATGATGCTACGTTCAACAATGGGGGACACAAGATACATGACCTAACAAGGTCTCTGCCATTCAGGAGCTCTAAGTCTAGTGCAGGAATATCCAAAATGGTGTGTGCACACTCCCTGTGGTGCACAAAGTGAGCCATTAGACTCCGGGAAGGAACTAGTACAACTTCTATTTCTGCTTAATTTTTATTTCATCTTTTAAAAGGTCTATTTGGTCAGTGCTTTATAATGTACATAATATATAGTGTACATGTATATAACTTATAAATAAACAAGAATACATAAATTGGGGATTTGCGCTAAAAAATTTTTACCAAAACTACCGAGAAATCACTGGCTTGGAACCATTTCACGTTCATGGTTTAGATCAACTCTCCAATAGAAATATGAGAGCTGCGCATGAAATTTTAAATATTCTAGAAGTCACTTAAAAAGCTAAGAGAGATAAGGAGAATTATTTTTAATATACTTTAACCCAATATATCCCAAATGTTGTCATGTTAAACATGTAATCAATACAAAAAGAAGTTTGTGTGTGTGTGTGTGTATATATATATATATATATATATATATATATATTCTAATACTAAGTCTTCAAAATCTGGTGTATATTTTGCATTTACAGCACATCTCAATTGAGTTGAAAATTCAATTTCCTCAGTCAAACTAGTTACATTTCAAGTGCTCAATAGCCTCATGTGGACAGTGGTTACCATATTAGACAGCACAGACCTAGATCATGGATTTGACTCCCTACTCTGCCCCTTGTTGTGTGATCTTGGGCAAGTTCCTTAACCTATCTTGCTCTGAATTTCCTTGTTCATAAAATAGAGAAGATCCTTGATTTTTCCAGTTGTGAGGATTCAAATTGACAACTATAGAAAGCACATAGCCTGGGGCCTGCCAGGCTCCTCATCAGTGACACTAAGAGAGGTGGTTATTATTAGTGTTACGATCCAAGGCAACGTGTCCTAAGTGTCAGATGAGAAATACACTTTGGGCACTGCTCAGTTCATGTCCCCAGCATTCCATCCACGTGGGTCTGGCCTGACAGACACTCAATTCCCCTTAAACACATCACCAGACAGTATAATATCCGGCCCTTTCCATTCTGTTCCATTTTCAGGAGCTGAGCATGATGAACGAGAAGTCGGAAGTGAGTCAGCAGGATAGCACTTAGAGCCTAAAAAAGCAAGCAGGACATCAGAATGCATAAGCAGGAATAGAATGTGCAGGAAGTGGGAGGTGATCTTCCCTTTCTTCCAAGAACTGGCTCCCCCCTTGAGTTGTCTGTGGAGACTTTGTAGAACTTGGGCTAGGGCGAGAGGTGGGGGTGTTGTTAGAGGACTACAATGGGAGCAAATCACATTCAGCAGAGCTGGGTGCTCGACGCATGTTATCTCATGTGATAAATCATCACTAAATTCCATTTTGCAAATGAAGAAGTAGAGTCAGGAAGCCAAAGTAGCTTGCCCAACCTCACAAAGCTAGGGAGTGGCCAGCTCCATAGGGCACGCGGCCTTTCCACTGCCCCATACGGGTGGAGGGAATGGCCAAGGAAGTGGCGCTATAAAATACAGGGAAGAAGAGGCAGAAATGCTTCCGCTTTCAAGTCTGGTCACCCAAGGTCTCTGTCATTGTGTCCATGATACCTTTTCAACATTGTTATCCAAACTCCCAGTGGTAGGCAGGTAGGACCACCTGTGGCCTTTCAGCACCCACACCCTTCTCAGGGATGCTTTCTCCCAGCTCTGACTCCTTCCCAAGGCCCAGAATATCCTTCTACTTCTTCTTCTACCCAAGTTCTACTCACTTTTCAAGGCTCTGCTCCTGGAACCTTGGATCTTTCTTGAAGCCTTTCTCTTAAACCAGGCCCTCTGCCCTTCCCTGAAGCACTTAGACACGCAACATCTGCAACATTTCTTTGAAACATGTGATGCTGAGGAAAAGTGTTCAGCCATGTGACTTTGGGCACTTAACACCTTTGAGCTTCAGTTTCTTCATCTGTGAAATGGGGGTAGTAGGAACTACTTTGAAGTGTAAAGTCATATCTACTTTGAAGGGATATTGAGGGGATTAAGTACATTCAGATGTTAATATATGAAATACCTAGCACAGTACCCAACACAGAGTAGCCACTCAATACGGGTAGCTTTCTTCCCACTTCTATGTATTGTTTACTGATCATTTCCTCCCCCTAGTATCTCCATTTCAAGTGCTCTTCAGTTTGGGGAGTTGAGGTCGGGGGATGATAGGTGATACTGAAATCTTAATAAATTGTAAATTGTTTCTCCCATTTCCCCTCATCTATTTTTCTGTGGTCCTTTATCAGCCTT
This sequence comes from Panthera pardus, assembly GCF_024362965.1. Taxonomy (NCBI): domain Eukaryota; kingdom Metazoa; phylum Chordata; class Mammalia; order Carnivora; family Felidae; genus Panthera; species Panthera pardus. The sequence goes on from NW_026526876.1 coordinate 58,700,614, forward strand.
GTGACAGGGCACAAAGCTGTCAGTGCAAAGGAAAGCCAGAGGCTTGATAAAAGAGAGCGTGAGGAGGGCTGTAAACCTTTGAGCATTTGGTGGTACTGTGGGACAAAGAGCAGGTCCACAGTCAACTACAGGGAGGCAGAACAAGGGAAGCCAGGCAGGACAGTGGAAGATTCAGTCTGGAGCCCAGGACAACATCAGTAGTCAGTAGCAACTAAGATAGATCTGGGGCATGGTAACAAGCTGGGGACTGGGGAAGACCAGGCAAATTCAAGTTCATGTGTTGTCCAGGCCTTCCTCTGAAGTCTTGGGACTTCTTTCCCTACTGCCGGGCCTCCACTCAACTCAACAACACAGCTTAAGCCCCATGAGAGTTCCCTCTGCATGTATCTGAGGACTTCGGCTTCATCTTACCCCTCTCTGTCTTTCAGCCCCTGGGTGGGATACTTGTCCCATTTCCAAACGCCAGGACCAAGTCTTAACCTTGACCCACATTTCTGGCCAGGAGAGCCAGACCATGTCCAATACTTTTCCATTTCCCAAATCAGTCGGTGATGAATATTTTATCTTAAAATTAGTTTTTAAATAATGTTTAAAACTGTATAATAAAATTGTTAAGCTTAACATTTATAGGTGCCCTTTATTCCTTTGACTTCTTAAGTCAGTATATAAACGTATAACTCACACGCATTGGACATACGATACAATAAGGCATGTTTCAGAATGTCATACGGGAAATGTACTGTGGATCCCTTTTCAGCTTGGACTCTAATTACGACAAAGATACTTTTTACTAACAGGTGAATATTGAGCTTCACGCAAAACTTCCACCTTTCCACCCCTAACACATCAAGTTACAGGGCTCAGCCTCCAGAACGGAACAAAGGTTGCCCTCTCTCAAAGTCCCCAAAAGATACCAGTTCCAGGTTAGAAAGAGAGCTGCGTCTTAAATAGCCACTCTTAGAATTAGCAGGTAAAACCAAGCTCTCTAAGACTCTACTGAGCACGGTGTAGGCAAAGACGAAGACTGATTCCCAAGCTCTGCTGCACAATGGGATCACCCGGGAATCTTTAAAATCTACTGATGGCCTGGCTCTAGCGATATGCTGGTAAATGTTTAACAATTCACACTTTAGGATAAAGAGCTCTGGTCTGTAGCCCATTTTTGTGGGCTCCTTCCACCACGGTTGAGTTTAAGCTCCCAGTATGACTTCACTGAAGGTAGAGGTGGGCAGGGACATACACCATAGGGTCTCTTGAGCCAGATGGCAGCTGACTGGCACCCACCCCATTTAACTGGGATAGGGTGTGATCTGGGCATCGGGATTTTTAAATCTTCCCAGTAGATTCTAATGTGCAGCAAAACCTGGGGCTTCTGGGCTAAGGGGCCTCATAAGGAAGGGCCAGAAGCAAGAAACAGGCTACTTGGTTGCCTTGCAGTGGCAACTATAACCCGCAGCTAGATTGTAACACTTGCCTCCTCAAGTAAGTACATTTCCTCCTGCTGGGCCAGCCTCCAAGGGAAACTAGGTCATCAGCAGATGGTCACTTGGTGGGTCGGGTCTCGGAGCATGGGGTGGGTGGGAGTAGGGGCATGGAGGGGAGGCTGTTGAGTGAGCAGAAGAGCCAGGGACACTGGGCCAATGTAACTGTCTGACTGGAAATTCCTGGTGGCTCTAGAAACACTGATAAAGTCCTGTTCTCAGGACACCCTTCCAGGGATGTCATGACCCTTCTGTTAAAACCATCTTTATTATGGGGCGCCTGGGTGGCTCAGTCGGTTAAGCATCCGACTTCAGCTCAGGTCGTGACCTCGCAGTTCATGAGTTTGAGCCCTGCATCCGGCTCACTGCTGTCAGCTCAGAGCTTGGAGCCTGCGTCAGATTCTGTCTCCCTCTCTCTCGGCCCCTCCCCCACTTGCTCTCTTTCTCTCTCTTTCTCTCTCTCTTTCTCAAAAATAAATAAACACTGGGGCTCCTGGGTGGCTCAGTCAGTTGAGCGTCCGACATCAGCTCAGGTCATGATCTCGCGGTTCGTGAGTTCGAGCCCCACGTTGGGCTCTGGGCTGACAACTCAGAGCCTGGAGCCTGCTTCAGATTCTGTGTCTCCCTCTCTCTCTGCTCCTTCCCTGCTCATGCTCTGTCTCTCTCCGTCTCTCAAAAATGAATAAATGTTAAAAAAAAATTATAAAAAAATAAACATTAAAAACAATTTTTTTTTTAAAAAAACCATCTTTATTCTGACCAGGTGGCAAGCACTTGATTTGCTTAATTCTTAATTGTTATACGTTCATCTGTGCTGATGGAAGTGTACCTAAACCTCCATGTTTTCTTGTAGAGATGACTGGCGGAGCCCTACCTCTGCATTCCCCGAGTCCCTTCTGCTGATTTCTGTCATGGACTTATCACACAGCATTACAGGTGTTTACCTGGCTAAAGCTCTGGGAGTGCCCTAAGGGTGGAGACCATGTTCCTATTTTCTCCACATCCCCAGTGCCCAGTGTTGGTTCTTCGGCCGAAGTAAACGGAACTCGCCCATCACATTATAAAGCATTTAAAACTTACTTTTAAAAGCCCAAATAAGGGGGCACCTAGGTGGCCCTCAGTCAGTTAAGCCTCCAACTCTTGATATCATCTCAGGTCATGAGCTCATGGTTGTGGGATCAAGTCCCACATTCTCTCTCTCTCTCGCTCTCTCTCCTACCCCGCTCATGCTCTCTCTCTCTCTCAAAATAAATAACTTAAAAACGTAAAAAAAAAATAAAAACAGAAACACAGACAATTCACCAACAGATGTTTGTTTCAAAAATTCAAAGTTTGCTATTTAAGCAAAAATCTCCCTTGACCCTCTCATCCAATCCTTCTCTCCTCAGAAGTAACCACTGTTATCAGTCAAGTATACATCCAAACTAGACTGTTTTATATGTATTCATGCACATACCCATCTAGAAATATATGGGGGGTTGGAGTATGTTTTAAAAATACATGCTATTATATTACATTTATAGTTTTATAACATGTTTATAACATGGTTTATAACATGCTTTTTCACTTAACAATGTATTTTTTTTATTGATCTTTCCATAATAATCTGTTAATCGATTTTTGTTCTTTCAGAATGCTGAATTCAAAAGGAAACCGTGAGACAAGAATTCAAATGCAAGTACTTCAAGTGAGAAGTGATTCCAAAAAACCAATAGGGAAGTGGGGAAGTGAGACAAAGACAAGAAGGAAGCTAGGAAAGGGTATTTCATTTAACAAGTCATTACCATAGGTAACCAGAGTTCAAGTGCACTGGGGAACTCCAGGAGCCACTATATAACATGAATGTAAAACCCCTTTTCCTAAAGAGAGCTGGAGGATGTATCCATTGATTCCCCATTTACCATTGGCTGAGGGCTACTTCAGAGAAGCATTAACTTCCTAGTACTCATGGCTTGCCATGTGCCTAGGCAGAAAGAGCTCTGGTGGCCAGAGAAAGTCCTCAGTCTATGCAGGTGTTAGCTGTTGGAAGTCTGCCTGCATACAGAAATATGGTAAGTTCAAGGTTTTCCAGGTAGAGTGCTGACAGGGTCTGTCTTAGTTTATTGAATAATTTCCCATTTAAGTTGTTTACATGTTTTAGCTTTGACAAACAAGACTTCAACAAATGTTTGGTATTTTATTGAGTCCATAGGTCAATCCGAGAAGAATCAACATCTTAACAATATTGAGTCTCCCAACTTATAAATATAGTATATCTTTCCATTTATTTAGGTTTTCTTTAATTTCCCTGAGCAATGTTTTACACTTTTCAATGTATAGGTCTTGAACGTATTATGCTAAATTTATCTGGAAGTATTTCAAGATTAAAAAAAATTTTTTTTTGAGAGAGAGAGAGAGAGAGAGAGAGAGTCAGGGAGGAGCAGAGAGAGGGAATCCCAAGCAGGGCCCCAGGCTGTCAGTGCAGAGCCCAATGCACAGGGGGTTCGAACCCACAAAATGAGAGATCATGACCTGAGCTGAAATCAAGAGTTGGACACTCAGCCTACTGAGCCACCCAGGTGCCCCTCAAGATTTTTTAATGTTATTGTAAATGGTATTGGTTTTTAAATTTCACTTTCCACAAGTTCATTGCTGGTATATAGAAATACAATAGATTTTTTATAGTGACATTGTATTCTATGACCTTGCTAAATTCATTTATTAGTTCTAGTAGCTATTATTCTAGATTCTTGAAGATTCTTTAATCTTATTAATCTATAAAAACAGTTTTATCCTTCTTTTCCAATATTTAAGACTTTTATTTCTTTTTCTTGCCTTATTGCACTGGCTAGGACCTTCAATGAACTGCCGAAAAGACGTGATGACAGTAAACTTCCTTGCACTGTTTCCAATCTTAGGAAACTGCTCTATCACTCAGTCTTTCAGCATTAAGTGTGACGTTATTGGTTGTTTTTTCATAGGTATCTTTGGTCAAGTTAAGAACAATTTCCCTCTAGTTTTAACCAGCAAATATTTTAGTTCCAAGTATTTTTGTTTACATTTCACTATGCTAAAAGGTTCTGGGACTCTAGGTCTTGGCTCTGTGCTTTCTAACAGTACAATATAGAGAGCATAGTTTTGGAGTCAAATGGGCTTGAATTCTGCCACTTTCCAACTATGTGACCTTATTCAAATTCTCTATCTTCCACCTCAATTTCCTCACTTATAAAATAAGGATAGCTAATTAAATTTCCAAGTTTATTGTGAACAATATTTGGTCTGCTTGCATGTATTTGATACATAGTGGACATTCAAAAAATATTATTACCCCCTTTCCATCCCCTGCCTTCTCTTTGTAGTATGCTTTTGACTTTATAATGACATTTATAATGTCTGCCCAAATTTCACAATAGGGGTTTTTTAATGGGTATTGTCAAGATCTCATCAGTGAATGACAACTCCATGGGTCATAGTAACATGTGACATCCAATCAGGTACTTCCCTTAGCTGACTGCAGATTCCAAAATTATTCCCAGGCTAAGACTTCCTGGGATTAACATGTTGTCCCAACCACTACAAAAACAAATGTACTGTTCCAAATGATACCTAATTATATCACGTTCAATGCTTTTAATAGTATATCCAGAAAGAATGATTCACAAGTCTTGGCTCCAGTTCAGATATACAGAGAAACTTTATTATTAGTTCATACACATGTCTTCTTAGGCCTGGAGTTCTCTAGCTCTGAGCACAGCAGGAGTTAAGAATACTAGGGCAACAAGTGTAAAAAGGATGTTATAACTCCCAAAAGGGTGATTCCAAATGCCAGCCCCAGAGCAAGAGCCTGATAAAGTGTCTCACATAGACTTCTATAGAACAAGAAATATAAGGATGATTTGTGAGTTCTTCATAAAGCTAAATGTATTGTCCCTTATTCTAAGATTCTATCTCTCCTACCTTTTTGGTGTGTAAATGTCCTTATATTGTTATTTTATGATGATGGTTATTTATCATCCTCATTTGGCAAAATAAATTCACAAACTTATCTTTTTTTTTTTTAATTTTTAATGTTGATTTATTTTTGAGAGACAGGGCGTGAATAGGGGAGGGGCAGAGAGAGGGAGACACAGAATCCGAAGTAGGCTCCTGGCTCTGTGCTGTCAGCACAGAGCCCAACGAGGGGCTCGAACCCACAAACTGTGAGATCATGACCTGATCTGAAGTCAGACGCTTAACCCACTGAGCCACCCAGGCACCCATCACAAACTTATCTTAATCTACCACACAGTACCAGTGAAAGAAATGTTCCTGGCCTGAGAATTACCAGAAAATATATTTTCCAGGAGAACCTGAGTATACCTAGATTTGTGCTATGGTAACAGACTGTCCACTGTCGTTATTACTCAGGGCGACTATGGACCTGCTTGGAGTCACTTCAGAATTCTAGCCTCCACCCTCCAACTAGAGGGTGTCAGCCCCAGTGACAGAAATGCAAGGGACTGGATGCAGAGGGCCTGTGATGCTCTCGTGGATTGAGGTCAGCTTCACCTGACCCCAAAAAAGCATAATTGTCAATATTGTAGCTATAAACAGTAGGATATATAGGACAAGTTGAAACAAACATAAAAATGGATAAACAGCAAGACAAAGGACCCACATCGACATGTCGAATATTGGGAGTGAACCCAGGATTTGTGGAAGCCTGGTGTAGAGTTTTAGAGACCGAAACAAGAGTGAGAAGAAGCTCAGCCAACTTGGCTGAGGCTTAACCTTATAAGCCTCCGTTTCCATAGCTGCTAAGTGGAAATGATCACCCTGCCTTGTCTCTCTGGAGTGTTTGCCTGTGGATTGAATGATAATGGATAGGAGAGTGCTTTGCAAACTACAGCGTCCCAGACAAATTTAAGAAATGGCTCTCTTTTACTTTGTTGACAATGGAGAAGGCAATATTTCTAGACGCATGACATAGCTCCAGGCAATCTCTTTACTGAGAAGAGATGATGGAAACGTACATGGCCTGTAGGCTAAATACTGTCAGAACATGTTATCACCAAATAAATCTGGATAATCGTATTTTTAATGCCATGTTCCCAAACCTAGTCACTAGGCAGAGAGCTCAGCTCTGACGAGATGCTGGATGGAAAGTGGGTCTGAGGTTCGCAAAAGGACAGCCAGGGTCTGCATCATCTGCTCATACCTCCGTATTCTAGGTAAACTTCTCAGACCATATTTTTAAATTAAAAAAAAAATTATGTATTTGTGTGAGGGAGAGACAGACAGAGTGTGAGCAGGGGAGGGGCAGAGAGAGAGGGAGGCATGGAGTTCAACAGAGCCCGACACGGGGCTCAAACTCACGAACCATGAGATGGTGACCTGAGCCGAAGTCAGACGCTCAACCGACTGAGCCACTCAGGTGCCCCTCTCCGACCATATCTTGACTGCAAGGGTATGCTGGTGTGAATTCAGAAGCTGGTTCATCTGAAGACCTCTCCTAGCATAAGCAGATTTTTCAACCAACAGCAAGTTATTTTAATTGCTCTGAAGTCCATACGGTTGGAATACACTCACATCATAGTCGTCTCTTTAATAACAACGGTGGTTTTTTCCAGCGATCTATGTAGGGGGACTATTTTAAGTGTTTTAATATATGACTTTGTTAATCCTCCCAATAGCCCTATGAGGTCGGTGCTATCATTATCTCCATTTTTAAGACGAGGAAACTCAAGCACAGGGAACTAAGTACCTTACCCAAAGTCACACTTTTTATAAGTGTCAGAGACTGGATTTGAACAAGGCAGTCTCACCCAGGTTTAAGCTACACTGCTCCTCTATTTTTATTAAACACATGCTCTATTCCAGGCACTGGACCAGTGAGCTACAGGGATAAATAAAATTAAATCTGTGCCCTCAAAAAATTCTCAATCTAGTGGGGAAGAGGGAGGCACAGATAATTATAACACAATGTAGTAAGTACAATAGATATGTTTATCCCTCTCATCCTGATTTATTTTCCTCCAAAACATCCTACGTATTTACTTGTTTATTTATTATCCGTCTCCCTCTACTAAAACTATAAACTCCATGAAGGCAGGGTTTTTGTTTTGTTCACTGCTATATCCCAGCATCTAGAGGAATGCCTGTTAAGTAAATATATTTAGAAGCTGCCTTCAAGGCACAGGAGTGGAAATTAAATAAAAAAGAACAGAGATGTCGCAAAATATCTCATAATTCTTCTTTGGTGATCGGGATTGACAAGATCTTGGTGAAATGGACTGTGCTGAAAAGCCTCAGGGAGAAGAAAGGACATCAGCTAGAACTTAGGCAGGGAAGTTGCCCTTTAGATATCCTGGAGTTATTTTTTGTGTATGTACCTATACATTCCAGTCCATCCCTCGCCCCCACTTCCGCATCCCCTCCAGCCATATTGAGCAGGTTGTCTTTTTCCACAACTGACACACCTTCACTCATTCGGTTCCCCTTCACTAGAGAGTCCTCCCGCTGTGCCCCCTCCCACTCTCCCTGTCCCTCTGCTTTACCATCCCGGCTTAATCCTTAAAGTCATATCAGTTGTTGCTTCTTCATTAAGATGACACACTTCTGGGTTCCCATAGCCCTCTCTAAAACCACTCAGTACTAGAATCATAGGTTTGCTTATCTCTGACCCTACACTGAAGGCTCCTTGAAAGCTGAGTCCGTGTCTTATGCAGCCTGGATTTCCAAAACCAAACACTGTGGGTGGCATGAGAATAACAGTCATGACATGTTTTTGAATGGTTCAATGGAAGAATTGATCTCTCTCTCTCTCTCTCTCTCCCTCATTGCTATGCTCCGATTCCAAAACCCCTTTCACTAAGCTTATGAAAGTGCTCCACATGGAAGTCGTTCAATCGATTGTGAATAAAAACAAACATAAAATTATGAAGAATGATACCATGGGAGTATTTGTACTACTTGTATTTGTAAAACACGTTACAAACCTATACAAGGCAACAGAGTTGTGTGCTAATTGTGCAAGAGTAAACAGGCAAATCAGTGAAACAGAATAGAAAACCCCTAACAAATAAAAGTACGTATTTCAATGAAGGTGGCATTTTCCAATCAATTAGGAAATGATGGATCATTCAGAAAATGCTGGGACAAACTGATTAAAAATGTGGGGTGAAAAGAAGAGTTAAATCCCTATATCATACCATTTGCTAAAATAAATAAAGATGAATTTGATAATAACTCATATTATTGTTTACTACATGCCAGACTGATACAAGCAGTCACAAGCCTTTAACTAATTTGAGCATCACGACAATTCTAGGAAGTTGGTATTTTGCTTTTTTTTTTTTAGTTTTCTAAAATATTTTTTTTTAATTTACATCCAAATTAGTTGGCATATAGTGCAACAATGATTTCAGGAGTAGATTCCTTAATGCCCCTTACCCATTTAGCCCATCCCCCCCCCCCACAATCCCTCCAGTAACCCTCAGTTTGTTCTCCATATTTATGAGTCTCTTCTGTTTTGTCCCCCTCCCTGTTTTTATATTGTTTTTGTGTCCCTTCCCTTATGTTCATTGGTTTTGTCTCTTAAAGTCCTCATATGAGTGAAGTCACAGGATTTTTGTCTTTCTCTGACTAATTTCACTTAGCATAATACCCTCCAGTTCCATCCACATAGTTGCAAATGGCAAGATGTCATTCTTTTTGATTGCAAAGTAATACTCCATTGTGTATATATATATATATATATATATATATATATATATATATATATACAACATCTTTATCCATTCATCTATCGATGGACATCTGGGCTCTTTCCATACTTTGGCTATTGTTGATGGTGCTGCTATAAACATGGGGGTGCATGTGTCCCTTTGAAACAGCACACCTGTATCCCATGGATAAATGCCTAGTAGCACAATGGCTGGGTCGTAGGATAGTTCTACTTTTAGTTTTTTGAGGAACCTCCATACTGTTTCCCAGAGTGGCTGCCCTAGCTTGCATTCTCATTGGTATTATTCTTTTATTTCTATTTTCAGATGAGTAAACTGAGGCTCAAAGAGTTTAAGTTGATCAAGTTCTTATAGTTAATAAATGGAGAGAGCTGGTATTCAAACTCAGGGCCAGCTAAACCCTGTAGCCCCTATTACACTCTTAACCAATACACTATAGTACCTCTCACTAAAGAATGCCAACACTTGAAAACACAGAACAATTAACCACTGAAAGAAAATGTCGAGGTCTCATTAGCCTCCTCTGTGACAGTTTCTCAAGCTTTTCTTGTTCTTGAGGACCTCGAATGTTTTGTTAAATTTTTGTTTGTTTGTTTGTTTAGAACGTCCTTCAGTTTGTGTTTGTCTCGTATTGTTCTCAGGGTGAAACTCGGGCTGTGAGTTTCTGACAGGAAAAAACTTAACATTGAGGTAAAGTGCCGTTCTCATCACATCATATCAAGGGCACGTGCTATCAAGATAGCATATCACTGTTGATGTTGACCTTGGTCACCCAGCTGAGCGAGTGTTTGCCAGATTTCCCCATTGTAAAGGTACTTCCTACACCCCTCCTTCCATACTGTACTCTTTGAAAGAAAGTCTCAAGCCCATACTCAGGCTGGAACACAGGTCTTCTGTATCCATTTGACACAGCTTCTTGCCTTCCTTAGCGAGGTCCCTTCACCTCAGGACAGCACCACTTTTGGAGCCTCCGCTATAAGATCACTGTGGCTTGGCTTTTGGGATTTTTTAGGGGGTGCTATTTAGAAGCCTTTACAAACCAGACTTAGTTGTAGAGGGCCTTGTGTGACCCCCTGAGATTAATAGTGGGAGAGAGAGGGTACCACTGTGCAGATTTCCAGAGCTTGCTGGTGACCTATCTCTATTCTAATTCCAGCTCTCCCCAGCTAAGTCTGTATCCTCTGTCTTGTGTTTCACCCTCACCGGTATGCATATAGTAGGGCTCAGTACATGTTTATTGCCTGGTGGATTTTTTAAAAAAATGTTTATTTATTTTGAGAGAGAGAGAGAAGCAGAGATAGAATCTCAAGTAGGTTCCATGCTAACAGTATAGAGCCCAATGAGGTGCTCGATCCCGCAAACTGCAAGATCATGACCTGAGCCAAAATCAAGAGTAGGACACTTAACTGACTGAGCCATCCAGGCACTCCTGGTGGATTTTTTAACTTGAAGGTACTCATTTACCCAACTGATCCCCCAAGGCTTAATTTATTCTGGCACTAGTCAGCACACTTCAAAAAAATGGCATTGATATATGTTCACTTAAATAAATTAATGTACCCATCTTAACAGTTCTCTTTGGCTATATGAACAAGCTCACATTCCAAAGCATGTGACCCTAACACAGAAAAAACAATGCTTCAGGCTTTATGATGTTACATTTGCTGTGAGCATTAGATGAGATGATGTAAAGCATGTTACCCAGTACCTGGCACATATTTTGCACTCAGTAAATATTAGCTATTGTTATGGAGAAGGACCAAGTGTTTCTTTTTCTTATTTTACTTGGCATTTGTTAAGTGACTCAATAGGTTGACACATCTTCAAAGAAGACATTTGGATGGCCAACAAACACATAAGAAGATGCTCGACAGCATTAGTCACTTGGGAAATGCAAATGAAAACCACAAGAGGTACCACTTCACACCTGCCAGGATGGCTGTAATAAAAAAAGACAGATAATAACAAGTGTTGACAAGGATGTGGAGAAATGGGAACTCTCTTCTATTGCTGATGGAAATGTAAAGTGGTTCAACCACGGTTGCAAGCAGTTTGGTAGTTCTTCAAACACTTAACACAGAATTCTCATTTGACCCAGCAATTCCACAAACACATTGAAAGGCATATACACAAATAAGTTGAAAACTAGGTATATACACAAACAAATTGAAACTAGTACTCAAATAAATATTCACCGTAACCAAAAGGTCGGAAAAAAAAACCCCAAATTTCCATCAGTGAGCGAGTGGACAAACAAATTGTGGTATATAAATGTAATGTAATATTATTCAGCCATAAAAATGGATGAAGTACTGACATGTGCTAGAATGTGAATAAACTTTGAAAACATTATGCTAAATGAAAGAAGCCAGACACAAGAGATCATATATTGCATGATTTCATTTATATCAAATATTCAGAAGAGGTGAAAAATAGAGACTGAATGAAGATCGTGGTTGCCAGGGGTTGGGAGAAGGGAGAATTGGGAACATCTGCTTAATGGGTACAGGGTTTCCTTTTGGGGTGATAAAAATGTTTTGGAAGATAGAGATGGTATTAGCACAACATTGTGAATGTACTATATGCTACCCAATGGTTCACTTTAAAATAGTTCATTTTATGTTATGTGAATTTCACTGAAAAAAAAAAAAAAGAAAGAGTAGGAGCGCCTGGGTGGCTCAGTCAGTTGAGCGTCCGACTTTGGCTCAGGTCATGATCTCATGGTTCGTGGGGTCGAGCCCCGTGTTGGGCTCTGTGCTGACAGCTCAGAGCCTGGAGCCTGCTTCGGATTCTGTGTCTCCCTCTCTCTCTACTCCTCCCCTGCTCACACCCTCTCTCTCTCTCAAGAATAAATAAAGATGAAAAAAAAAATAGTCCTTTTAAGAAGGAAGTCATTTGTGCCACCTTTAGTAGTTTTAGATTAGGTTGAAGAGGTAGCTTAAGCCATGTCAGGTAAGGCCTTAGATTAAATCTTCATGGGATGCCAAATCATGATCATCAAAAGCCACTTAAGATCAAGGCCGAAAATATGGACAGCACTTTCTCTCCCTATAAAAAAGGAAGCCAGAAGGTTGCTTAAAGAAACAAAGAAATAGCCTCAGGGATAATAGTTGGATGGATGCTTACTGATACCAGTCTTGGGTGGCCTGATTCATTCTTCTCATGGTAGAGGTGGTTTCACCAATGGTCCATGATGTTCCAGGTCTGATTGTTGAGTCTCCCTTGGAGATGGGCACTACCAATCCCTTGCTTTAGCAACTTTCTTTTGTCTATGTTTTCTTGACTGACCAACTTTCTCTTACCTCTACACTACCCACCTGTTCACTTTGCCCCATTCTTTAGGCTTGTTAATATCTTCAGTTATGCAGAGGAGTCACCCTTGTCTCTTACAAATGATTATGTATATATGTCTATTCCCATCCATTATCTTTTTAAAAAAATGTTTTTATTTTATTTTAGAGAGAGAGCATGAACAGGGGAGAAAGGAAGATTGGGGGGGGAGAGAGAGAGAGAGAGAGAGAGAGAGAGAGAACTCCAAGAAGCAGGCTCCATGCTCAGCATGGATCCTAACACAGGGCTTGGTCCCACAACCCTGCGATCATGACCTGAGCTGAAATCAAGAGTTGGATGCTCAAAAAAAAAAGGGGGGGGGGGGCACCTGAGTGGCTCAGTAGGTAAGTATCCGACTTCAGCTCAGGTCATGATCTTGTGGTTAGTGAGTTTGAGCCCCACATTGGGCTCTGTGCTGACCTCTCAGAACCTGGAGCCTGCTTCAGATTCTGTGTCTCCCTCTCTCTCTGCTTCTCCCCCACTCTCACTCTGTCTCTCTCTCAAAAATAAATAAACATTTAAAAAAATTAAAAAAAAAAAGAGTTGGATGCTCAACCAACTGAACCATCAGGCACTTCCCCCCACCCACTATCTTATTTAAGATTGTGTGTGTGTGTGTGTGTCTGTGTGTGTGTGTGTGTGTGTGTTAATGAGCACCTCATTTATAGACTACATGTAGCCACAGTACTCTCAAAGTAACCCAAGTGGTTGGGTAATTCTCAGTTCAGTGGTTTTCAGTTAGGTCTAGAAGTGAGAATATTGTAGCAGTGGAAAGAGAAGTGAATCCAAATCACTTAGGGAGATTTTTTGAACTTTACATGGTTGACATTCTACCTGCTGACAACTCTGATAGCCCAGAGGGTTGGGGTGGATTGAGAGGACAAGAATGAGTATTTTGGATAAACTCCAGAGATGATTCTGAAAATCTCCCTCTTTCTTCCCCATTCTTGTGAGAACTGTCATATGTTTCAAGGGAGCCACTGATTGTGGCTGGGAACTTGAGATACACAGACCCTTTTATCAAAGGAACTACACCTTTAATCTGTGATTCCAGAGCCCAGCTGCTTTTGAAGAGACAGGAAGATCCCACCAAACTTCCTTGGATACTTCTCGATCAGCCAGGTCTTTGCCACTATTTTTGTTTCAGAACCACCCACCTAGTTGAGGCTTTCTTTCTCAGGAAAAGCATTTATCCACCAGAGTTCTCACCCACCAGAGAGTGGGAAAGAAGAGGACTGGTGTAAGTGGGAGTTGCAAGGCAAGAGAAATATTTTTCCCCTGATGACTGATCCCCCCCTCCACCACCACTCCTTTGCAACAGGAAAGGCTGACTAAAGGGTTTTAGAAAGCGAAGGAAAATGAATGAATTCACAGTCATTTTTGTGATGGTAGAAGGTAAAGAAGCAGGCTAAATATTCCATACAAATGGTCAAATACCCCAGATCACTTGGCATCTGAATTGGCAAGATAAACAGAGTGCAATGCCAGCTTCAAATTGTTCCAATTACAGAGGGTGATGCTTGTCAACGGAGGTGATTCTTTTCCATGGGAGATTTGGAATATGTGCAAGAGGAAAAGGAACCAGTGTAACTGTTGGAATTCTAACAGCTTTGAGTTGGCCATTTGATTTTTTGGGTCTGGACAACAGTAAGGTATGAGTGGTTTTTAGCAGTGAAATTTTGTATCTATCAGAAGGTCAGTAAGATGCTTTAGCACAATCTACCAGAGCGTGTTTGGTGATAGTAAGAACTGGCTCCCTTGCAACCCTTCTCCCGCAATCTCTCTTCCTAAAGTCAAAAGCCACACTAAGAGCTTCACCCTGACAGGTGGCCAAATCAACACAGCAGTGACTAAGTGCTATAGAACTGCAGTTTCCAAAATGGAACTGATTCCTTTGGCAGACATGGCCATGTGTGGCAGCCTGCTCTCAAGCTAACCAAAAATCAAGAAGTGGTTGTTTTCTGCTGAGTTTGGTTTGTAAATTGTCCAGATGTGGTCTACAGAAATCTTTGGTGCACGTGATATTTTTAAATTTTAATTTGAACTAACATTTAGAAATCCCTGTTGCTGGCCTTATTTTTAAAAAAAAATCAGAACCCCTGGTAATACTGAGCTTGCATTTTTGTATAGCAAGGACTGACTGGAACTGAGAAGCAGCATCTCTCTTTAGACTATTCACCTTTGTCCCCACTATATATGTAGAACACAGATGTGCTGTTATACCTATTTGAACTCAGACCCCCTTCAGTGTGCAGGCAGCAGCCAATGCGTCCCAAAACACTCAAAAATGAAAAGAGGAAGCATCACTACCTTATCTAGAAAAGCCCAAAGAGAACCTCCAACTGCAAACCCCCTCAAGTTGTAATGGGGGAAACACATGGGAAGTTCCCCGGAGATTAATTAACAGGTCCTCCTAGAAGATATACCAGATGGTAAAGAATGTAGTGGCTGCTCTGTAATAGTGCAGAAGAGGTGAACATGAATCCCTGAGAAAATGGTTATTTCTTACCTCCAATAAGTTAATTTCTAGGCTCATTGGACATGCAGTAGCTCTCAAATGAAGTGAGTTTGTTGGGGTTAAGAATATGCCCCTGGTATCGACACATTGCCTTCTGATTGAGAACCATTGTCCTAACCAGTCTCTAAGTGCTATGTGATCATTTCCACAGGCATTGTAGTTCCTTGCAGTGCCTTGGCTCCGAGTCTTCTGAATAGTGTTTTATAGCTAGAGGCAGAGGGGGGGAGCCTGAAGCTTATAAAGGTTGCCAAGACAAGTGGTTCCTGAACCTGTCTGTGCATCAGAATCCCCTAGAAATCTTTTAAAATTCAGATTCCTGGGCTCTGTTCCACACCCACTGAATTAGAATCTTTGAGGGTGCCTGGGTGGCTCAGTCATCTGAATGTCCAATTCAAGATTTTGGCTCAGGTCATGATCCCAGGGTTGTGGGATCAAGCCCCGCATCAGGCTCCACACTGAGCATGGAGCTGGCTTAAGATTCTCTCTCTCTCTCTCTCTCTCTCTCTCTCTCTCTCTCCTTTGCCCCTCTCTCCCACTCTTGCTCTCTCTCTCTCTCTCTCTCTCTCACACACACACACACAAACTGATCTGTTTGAATCTTGCCTTTTCCATTTGCAAACAGAGTGGTCTTGAGTAAGTTACAAACCCATCCTCAAGCCTTAAGTTCCATTCACTTCTGTGCAATAGGGATACTAATACTTACCTCCCAGAGTTGCTTTAAGGACTTGTTGAGATAATATGTATAAAGCATCTGACTGAGACTTGGGTACATAGTAGTTATGCAGTAAATTCTAGCTTACCTTCCAGAGGTGGGATCATCTGAGTACTCTTAGGAAGTCTTTATCAGGACTCTTCCTCCAGGCACCCTAATATCAGAGTGCTGATATCGGCCCAGGACTCAGGTGAAGAGGTGAAAGACCTCAACTTAAAGAGGCCTGAAGACAATACACAGGATTTAACATTTTGGCTTTATATGTCAACTTTTAAGTATCTACTCTTTTTGTTAATGTATGTATCATTCAATTTAGTTCCCTTAAACAAAACAAAAATATTCCCTATGGCAACAGCTACTATTTTTTTCCTTCCATAGTCCATGTCTGTCTCTGGGGGATAAGAGAGAAAAGAATTATTTAAGCTGTATACTCTCAATGTAAGTCTAGAAGACCAAGTCCCCCCAGATATGCCTTTAATCCCTTGATACTTTGTGAAAAGCCAACGCAGCTACACAAGCATTTTCTTAAGGCATGGAAAACAAAGCCAGAGAAAATTCAACTATAAAAGACATTAATTACAATCCAGTAAGGGCTCATTAAAAAACTTTTAAAAGCTATACTGTTTGCAAAACATAAACTTGATGTCAGAATCAGCCTCAATAGATAACTATGCAACATTTCCTAAAAAGTTAGACAGTGGTACAGGTTGGGAAAGTTTACCTATCTGAGCCCAATGCAGGGCTTGAACTCACTACCTTGAAATCAAGACCTGAGCTGAGATCAAGAGTTGGACGCTCAATGGACTGAGCTTCCCAGGCACCCCTGAGCAATTTTTAAAAGATGTTTAATCTGGTTTGTTTGGAATCAGGCACTTTCTGGTATTACTAAATGCCACACGTATGGACTCTAACTCAAATGCTTAATTAAAGCTGTGGCAAGAAGAGTAAGAAGGCAGGGAAATCCTGATCAGAACCATGGGCAGAGGCCAGGTTCCGGAATTAGAGTAAGGAAGTTCTGGGGAAGGAGCTGTCCACGCCCTTGGTGCTGATACCCCCAGCAGGGAACCCTCTGTGGAGCTACAGGCAGAAACAGGGTATAGGACAATCTTGCAGTCCTGGAAGGGCCTTACCTAGTGAATTTATGCACCACAGATGGGGGCAGGGGTATTCCTAGATCAGGATGGAATGCATTTGGATCAGGTAAGGCTGTCAAAGCCTGATACTCTTGCTCTGCTCAGATATAGAAAATTACACACAAATACCACAAACGGCTTGGGATATCACATCCCAAGAATATCACAAAGGGGAAGGGGAATAGAACCAATATTTGTTGAGCACCTAATTGCCTCTGGTAGGTTCTTTACTTCAAATCATTCATTTTACCTTTAAGAGACAAGTATCATTACCCTCATTTTCAACTGGGGAAACCAAGACTCAGAAAGGTTAAGTAAATTTACCGAGTGTCACACAGCTAATAAGTGGTGTGTGTCCCTCCTTGAAATCCAACCTTTGCATATAAAATTTGTCACACTTCCAAGCTTGTATCCTTTTACCAGCTGATGTTTACCTAAGGCTGAAGTCAAGACCTAAGGGAAACCATGCCTATTACATCGAAAGGAGGGTGGCCCTGGGAAATCAAATTCAGGAGGCAGGTATTGAGACCAGAATCTGAAGGCACCATGATAACTCCATTGTCTCTTTTCTTTCTGATAGGGACATTTGGTGAAAATAATGCTCATCTTCTTCCTCAACTAGAAACCCATCACTTGTAATCACTAACAAGATGTTTATTAGTAAGAACAGCTCTGCCAATAAATGGAGGTGATCTCAACTCTGATATCCTTCCCTGCATAGAGAGCACTGGGGCATTTAATATGTCCCAAATGAAAGAATTCCTCACTTCACCCTACTTGTCCTCTTGCCTTCTCTGTCTCAGCCATTTCACTGAACCAAGCTGCAAATCTGGCATCCATATTTATGCCTTCCTCACACTTGTTCTCCTAACCCTACCAAAATTGACTGGTTGGTGTTATTCCATATATCTTTGCAATTGTTCCATTTCTTTCATTTCTACTGCTATTGCCCTGGTTTAAGTCATCACCATCTCCTTCCTGGACGATTGCAGTAGCTTCTGAGCTGGTTTAGTTGCCTCCAATTTTGTTCCCCACTAATCTCTCAAAATAATAAAAAATGCAAAGCTGATTATGTTATTTCCCTACATTTAATATAGTGAGCTCTGAAGCCAGACTACTGGGGTTTGAATCCCAGCCTTGCCATTTACTAAGTATCCCTGCACAAGTCACTTAACTTTCCCATACTTTAGTTTCTGTGTCTGTAAAATGATAATAATGGCACCTACTTCAAAGAGTTGTTATTGAGGATTAGATAAAATAGTACCAGTCATTGCCTTATTTCCCTGGTTCCCTTTACAGCAAAACTCCTTGAAAGAATTGTCTATACCAACAGTCTCCAATTTCTTTCTTTTCATTTCTATTTTTTAAACTTTTTTTGTACAAAATTTCAAATATATGCTGAAAAGGAAATGGTTTAATATACTCCCATGTGCCCATCACCCAGTTTTCAATAATTATTAATTTGTGGCCAATCTTGTTTTGTCTCCCACCTCTTCTCCTAGATTACTTTGCAGCAAATCCAAGACATATAATTTCATCTGTAGATATTTCCTTAGGTATCTTTAAAGACAGAAATTCTTTACCAAAACCTCAATATTATACCACAACCAAAAAAAAAACCCCAGCAATTATTTAATATAATCAAATATCCAACCACTACTCAAATGTTCAATTATTTCAAATGTCAGGCTTTTTTCTACCAGTTTGTTTGAATTTAGATCTAAATAAGTGTCATTCACTGTAATTTGTTCATTTACCCTCACATCTCTTAATGTGTAAGTTTCTCCCTCCGTCTCTCTTTTTTTTTTTCACTTTTGCAATGTTTTGTTAAAGAAACCAGCCATTTTTCCTGTAGAGTTTCCCATGGACTGGATTTTCCTGATTGCCTTCCTGTGGTGTTGCTAAATGGGTTCCTCTCTTCCTATGGCTTTTGTAAATTGATAGTTAGATCAGGGGCTTAATCAGATTCAGGTTCCTTTTTGTTCAGGAGCACATATATTTTTATAATGCCAATGGTAAGCATTGTTAAGATCCATTTATTCATCAGAGTCCACAAAATAATGATATTATAGCATTCCTTCCCTTTTTGCTAGCTGAATACTATAAGGAGAAACTTCTCATTAACTATTTCGTTATCTGGAAGAAAAAGAGGATAAATATTTAAAAAAAATTTTTTTTAAAATTTTTAAATGCAGGGGCGCCTGGGTGGCTCAGTCGGTTAAGCGTCTGACTTTGGCTGAGGTCACGATCTCACAGTTTGTGGGTTCGAACCCTGCATCAGGTTCTGTGCTGACAGCTCGGAGCCTGGAGTCTGCTTCAGATGTTATGTCTCCCTCTCTCTCTGCCCCTCCCTCACTCACATGCTGTCTCTCTCAAAAATAAGTAAACATTAAAAAAAAAAAGTCACCTTGGGGAGCCTGGGTGGCTCAGTCGGTTGAGTCTCTGACTTCAGCTCAGGTCATGATCTCATGGTTCGTGAATTTGAGGCCCACATGGGCTCGCTGCTGTCAGTATGGGGCCTGTTTCAGATCCTCTGTCCCTCTCTCTCTCTGACCCCCCCCCCCCACTCACGCTCTCTCTCTCTCTCTCTCAAAAATAAAAACATTTTTTAAAAAAGATTACCTTTTAAAAAAATTTTGAGACAGTGAGAGAGAGAGAGAGAGAGAGAGTGAGAGAGGGGCAGAGAAAGAGAGACAGAGAGAGAGAGAGAGAGAGAGAGAGAGAGAGAATCCTGTGCAGGCTCTGCACCATCAGCACAGAGCACAATCTCTGGATTGCTCAAACTCACCAAACATGAGATCATGCTCTGACCAAAGCTGGATGCTTAACCAACTGAGCCACCCAGGTGTCCCAAAAGTCACCTTCTGAATGAGCCTACACCTGACTTCCCTTTTAAAAACTTGACTTTCCCTAGCACCATTATTATGTCCTCTTCCTATATCACTTTCCTCCATTATACTTATCACCATCAATTTGGCTCATTTATTTTGTTGTTTTGCTACCCGAACTTGAATGTAAGCTGCCAGACAGTGGGATTGTTATCTGTTTGCTTTGTTCAGCTGTGTTTCCTACAGTAAAGAACAGAACCTAACACGTGGCAGTGCTCTAGGGCCAGCTTCACGGGTACACAACCGGAGAACTTGCACAGGGCCCACTTTCAGAATGGGGAAACCCATGTTTGGAGGTTAATGCTCTGTGGTCGCCATCTTGAAATTCTTAATAGTTTTTATCTTTGAGTCTGTGTTTAAAAAAGAAGTGTGATGGAACAGTAGAGCACGCTCTGGGGTTTGAAGTCCCAGTTCACAGGTGATCCTGCCTCTATCACTCCCCACCTCTTCGGGATGGGTTCTTGCCTACCTGATCCTCCGCCCTTACCCAGCAATCGCTGCCACTCAGTGTCCCAGAGGAGACTTCAACACGGGCACAGGGAAGATCAGAGTCAGGCATATGTGTACCTATGGTCCAAGTCGCAGGGCAGGGCACTAGACACCCGTGATGGTTTGTAGTTGCACTGCCAGTTTCTCTGCGCTGTAGGAGTGCAACATTAAATAGCAAACATTAAATAGCACTAAACAGTAAATAAAAAGGGACTAGTGGAGAGAGAGACTACAGAAGAAAGTAAAAAGTTTTTTCTTGCTTTTGAACAAGGGCCTCCACATTTTCACACTGTACTGAGCCCCACACATCATGTAGCTAGCCCTGTGGTGCTCAATAAATATTTGTGGGATGAATGAATGAATAATATATGTAAAGCTCTTAGATGTATCTGGCATGTGGTAAGCTTTGAATAGATGTTAGCTACTATCAGCTATTGCCTTATTAGTGGCCACTTCTTGCTTCAAGTTTAACACTCAAGTTACATCCAAGCATAGTTTTCTTCCACTTCTTGATGTTTCTGGCATGTGTGTCTTTGCTTATTGACTTCTCTGTTGGGAATTCTCTTCTTTTTTCCCCCTCCTCTACTTTCATTTACATGGCTACAACTCAACTGAATTTTCCCTTCCTCTAGGAAGTCTCCTCTGCTCAGATTCTCTGGGTCAGATTCTCCCCTCTGTGCTCCCTTAACACTTTCCATTCTCTTCCTCTATCATGCTCAGTTTTTCCAAAGTGAGTCTATGTCTGAACTCCATCCAAAGGCCCAGGACTTCATGTGGTAGGGTTTGGAATATGGTGTGCCACTAGCCAGGTTAAGTATCCGTTCTGCCAGGAGTGAGCCCCTCCCCAGCCCTCTGTCCCCTGAGTTAAGTAGTTACTCTTCCACTCTTTCATGCGGTATCTAGAACCAGGTTGGTTGATCTGTCATACTTCCCAGGGCCCTAGGAGGGCAGGAACTTGCTTGAACCACAGCCTGCACTGGGATCTTGACACTCATTTCTTCTGGAACCATGATGCGGTTCTGTTTAACACTGAATTTTGTTGCCTTTAGCTTTGTGCATTTTATTTTTTGTATGTGCTTTTTAACATCTCTGAGCCTTAACATCTTCATCTGTGAAATGGGGATTAAGAGGGTCTATCAGATAGGGTTGTTGATGGGTTTAAATAAAGAATGGCAGCCCATAGTAGGAGCTTGGAAAATGTCTGCTCCCCCTTCTGCCAGATGTATCATTAGCTACTGGTATGGACTGTTTCCGTTGGCAAAGGCATCTTGGTTTCCATGCTGCTATAAACACTTCTAAGCTGCCCTAGCTCCAGCCTGTATGTCATGCTAGTCCTACCTCAGTGTTAGTGATATCTCCCTAGTCGGTCCTCCTGGCCTCAGAGAAGAAGAAAAAAAAAAAATCATTGTTTTGGCTCAAGTGTGATAAACAGTGATTGACAGGCCTGAAAAAGAAGCTGTTGAATAACAAGAAAAAACCCTCTAATTATTCCCCTTAACCTGTCTGTTATCCCGTCTGTTCAATTCATTCTTTGACAACTGCCTCACCCCCCACCCTGCTTTAACTGTTTGTTTAGGAATAAATCATTTTGAAGAAATGTGTTTTCAAATAAATTTGTTAAAGCTAAAGTGTTGACATTTGGGAAACTCTGTATTCTGAATCTGAGCTCCCCTGTCCTCCACTGAGAGACTGGGAATCACACTTGCTGGGGAACCATTGGTGAGGACAGCTAACAGGGTGCCCAGGTCCCAAAGGGGGAGACCAACTTCTAGTCCTGGATCCTTCACAATTAGCTAAGTGACTTTTGGGCAATCCCTTACCCTCTTGAGACACAGCTTTTTCATCTGTAAAATGGGCACACCCCACATAATTCTTAGAATAATGGATGTAAAAACACTTCGAAAGGGCAAAGGATTATTATTATTATTGTTATTATTATTACATTGGGTTCAAAATATTAATCAATTCAGTAAAAGAAAAAGAATGACTGACCTTGGGCTGGTTGCCCAGTTACTGCTTTTGGAACTCAGTCTCTGACCTTGACCTCTCAGCCAGGATCCTCTGCATAGGTCCTCACATCTCTGTAGTGAAGATAGCCAGTGCACTTCAGGAACTCTCCTGGGCTGGGCTGGGGCAGGATGAGGGTGGAGGAAGGGAGGAAGAGGAAAGCTTTTAGGAGAAGAAAGAAGGTGGGGGAATCCAGGATTTTACTGTGGGAGATCAGGACCACAGGTTTTTTAGTCCTTATGGTTATTGTTACCCTGGCCATATCACTTACTCATCCTCTCCACTATTTCTGGGCCCCAGGAACCCACAAGTTACCCTGACAGTCATTGTCTGTAACCTAGGCATGGTTCAATTCATGGAGTGCGTTCTCTTGGTAGTGAATCAATTACGGTCTGCCTGAAGTCCTGGTGGGTGATGCTAAGGGGAGGAGCCTGAGCCAAGAGTGGAAGTACCTATCCAATCATAGGGTCTACTGTTTGGAACTGGACTATTTGAATCTTCGTGATGAATAAGCATTTTCCAGGAGGAATCAGAAGTGTGGATAGGGTACGCAGGTCAAGGAAACAGCAGGAACAAAGGCATGAAGGTGTGAAAGAACATCAAGGAGGTGTCAGTACCGTGGCCTATCAGGTACACAGGGTGTCTGTGGCAGGGTCATGGGAGGTGAAGTCAGAGAAACACAGGAGCCAGATCATGGGGCCCTTGGGGCTATGCTAAGGAGATTTGACTTAATCCTGTAGGTGACAATGAAGGAGATGGATGAGTTTTAAGGAAGGGAGAGACATGGTTGGATTTGTGGGTCTGGCAGGTATGAGAAGAAAAATCAAAGGGGCAAGTCCTCCTAATTTCACCAGCTCTTTGCCTATTCATAAGCACAGCCTCATGGGTTCTGGGTGTAGATAAGCCTGGAATTGCTTGTGGTCATCTGGAAGCCCAACTGCAGTAGCAAAGAATGAGATCAATATAGACAGGGAAGCAGAGCTGAGAGATAGACAAAGAGAGAGTGAAGTCCCTCAGAGACATCATTTGAGCCCCTGAATCCAGATGTGCCTGAAGCTATCTCTAACCCCACTCTGTTCCACTCCATTCTTCTGAGCTGTATGAACCAACAAGTCTCCTTCTTGGATTAAGCTAGTGTGAGTTGAGTTTCTAGTCAAGCTATCAAAACTTTCTGTGCCTCAGTTTCCTCCTCTGTAAAATGGGGGTAATAATATTACTTACATCATAGGACGCTAGTATGAATTAAATGAGATTTTATAGATATAGATAGATATAAATACAGATATGTACACACAATAGTACTGTGTCTGGCACGTAGAAAGCACTCAATAAATGTTAGTTATTATTATAATAATTATTATCATCATCATTATCATTATCATTAAACTCCTGGGCTTAAGTCCAAAACCATCAATCTGAGCCTACACACCCTGTTGATAGTAGAGGGACAGCTGTACTTTCCATCAGCTCATTCTCCAAATGCTCAGGATTTGGCAGTTGCTGGTAGAGCATTTTAATGTGGCTCAGTGTTTTCACTTCTGTCATTTTGTTGTACCTGCCCCCTGAAGTGGCTGAAGCAGAGAAATCCCGGAGAAGAAATACATAAAATAAGAAGCTGTGATAAAACCCTCTTGTTATTCTCTCTGAGTTCGAGCTGTTTTTTAGGTATCTTTTGGTAAGCAAGAGAAGATTTGGCACCCAGTGGATCAAACATAGGTTGTGGTCCCCGGAGGTGACAGATTTGGTGGGCTGGGGCCAGCAGGGGACAGGGAAAATATGGGGAGGCTTGGCAGACAGCAGTCAGGGCAACAATGCATTCTGGAAACAATAGTTTTCAAATTCATACAACAGCATGAAGATCACCCATCAATTAGAGCCATAGATATTCAGAAGCCAGCTTAGAAAACTCTAAAGATTATTTTTAACTACACACACCAGACAGCCAGGCTGTCTCCTCTGGCAGCTCTGTCAATCTCAGCAAGTTTGAGTTAGAGTCATGGAAGGTGACAGCAGGGGAAATGGTGGACCAGGACAGCATTCCTCTTGGGTGTGCAACAATTGAAGAAAAAGCTTTAGGCTAGGCAGACCTACCCGTGAACCACACCAACATAGCAAGTAAGAAGCCCTTTTCTGGGGGTGGGGGAGGGAAACCCCTTTCTATTATCACTGTTTATCCAGGCCGTCAGCCTGCTCCTGCTCTTCACTGATGAATCTTATAAGTTCCCAACCCACTGGCTTTGTCTCTTGCTTTCAGCCCTGCTCCACCCCCTCCCTTTTTTTTTTTTTTTCAATTTAAAGATGAAGTTCAGCATCTCTACTTTGACCTTCAGTGGTCTCATGGATGGGCCTGCATCTCCAGTTAGTCTTTCTTGGATAACACCCTACCTGGCTGGAACTTCGTCATGCAAAGGTATTTCCTGACCCTCTTCCCACTTTCATACCAAGAGGATACTGGACAACCTTTCTACTCTTTTTTTTTTTCAAGATTTTTTTTTAATGTTTATTTATTTTTGACAGAGACAGAGACAGAGCGTGAGCGGGGGAGGGGCAGAGAGAGAGGGAGACACAGAATCTGAAACAGGCTCCAGGCTCTGAGCTGTCAGCACAGAGCCCGACGCGGGGCTCGAACATACAGACTGCGAAAACGTGACCTGAGCCGAAGTCGGACGCTCAACCGACTGAGCCACCCAGGCACCCCTCAACCTTTCTACTCTTACTCCTTCTTCCCCAGAGAGTGTGTTTCAGTAGGGCCGGGGTGAAGACCTGGTATCTAAGTTTTCGCAAGTACCTTAGGTGATCTGATATAGGTAGTCTATGAATCATGCATTCAGACACACTTCTTCCCAGCTTCCATGAACATTCTGTTCCTTATCTTCACTATTTGTACAAGGAAATTTTTCTCTTTAGTCAAGGACTTTTAGGTCATACTGAAGAAGTAATTCAGCTTGTACAGATTTGGGAAATTTGTTAACTCCATGAAGCCAAGAGGCCACAGAAGAATGAGTGATATGGCATCTCAAGTTCATTGAAGAGACTTACAAGGATTCTATAGATAAGATTTTGCCCCTATCTTGTCCACTTCTTCCCTATTCAGTCCCTGTGTCTCATAAAAACCCCTATCCCATGATGAAGAATAAGAGAAAAAACATCCAATGGTTCTCTCTGGCCCTTACGCTCTTTCAGATTCCTCACAATGGATTAAATCACTAATCTTGCCCTCAATTCGAGTGTTTTTTGCCAGTCTTAAGACCACCACTGTGCTTCAAAGACCCTCAAGTTACCTACATTCTGTACACCAGACAGGGCAACTTGGGTTCTAGCATGGTCATAAAACACTTGAGATGAAGAAAAGTTAAGTTGTAGTAGACTTGGTATGAAACAAAAAATATAAGATAGTCACCATGTAAACAATAGGTAATTTAAGGCCCTTCCATCTTGAGGAACGAAGCTGAGATCCTTGCTTCAAATACAGAGAGAAGGGAGAATGATAGTTTTCTGCCTGTTAGCATGCTTTATCCCATTTCTGTTTGATGTTCAGACCTTTATGTAGTTAAGATTCTGTAGCATTAGGTCTCTGTGACTTATAATACTCAACTATCATGTTTGATTCTCACAACCTTTTGACATAGGGTAATTAATTAATTTGCAAATATTAATATAAGCTCTTACCATGTGCCAAGTACTCTGCTAAGTCTTTAATATGTACAGAAGTGGTTACATCAGACAAGATCCTTGTCTCCTGACCCTCTTCCCACCTTCCTACCAAGAGGGTACTGGACAACCATTCTGCTCTTTTTTTTTTTTCCAAGATTTTTTTAAATGTTTATTTATTTTTGACAGAGACAGAGACAGAGCATGAGCAGGGGAGGGGCAGAGAGAGAGGGAGACACAGAATCTGAAACAGGCTCCAGGCTCTGAGCTGTCAGCACAGAGCCTGACGTGGGGCTTGAACACACACACCTCGAGATCATGACCTGAGCCTGCAGTCTGGAGTCTACAGTCCAGGGGTTCATTTCCTCACAGGAAAATCAAGAATAAGAGAAGATAAGTGACCTGCCTAGAGTTGCAAAACAAGTAGTGGCAAAGCCACAACTGGAAGCCACGACCCTCATTCTTTTTTCCGTGTTTTTTTCGTTACTTTTTTGGTTACTGAGATCATGGTTTCTTATCTTGATATCTTGAGATGCATGTACAGAGACAAAGGCTTTGAATGGCTTTTCCTGCAGTAGAGTCATGAGGTCCTGACCACCCCCTTCAACCCTCACTCCTCTGAATTAGAGTCCTTGATGCTTTCTACCTGAAGTTCCAGTTCCTCCAAACTTTCACACCAATCCTTATGGTCAAGGGTTTCCTCTATCTGCAGTCTCAGCCCATTGGCCAATGGCGTCTGGAATTAGTCTTACTTCTGAAGGCCTGGATATGATGTGCTTGGGTGAACCTTAGATTCCTGAATTCTTAACAAAAAAAGCTTCCCATTCCCTTCCCTTCCTTTTCTTACTTTTCCATCCTTCCACCCCTAACCCCACCATGCTGGTACTGTTCTGCTGGGGAGATTTGTAGAGGGCCCCAGCTCTCTGTGGGAATTCAAGCACTGCCCTAAATCCAGCTTATTTGATTGGGGTCATAACACTCTACTTCATTCTTGGAAGCTCTTTTTCCAGAATGGGAAAAAAGGGACACTAAGTCCTTCTGGCCTGATTTTTGCTGTGAAGAGACAAGTTATCTGAAGCCAGGAAGCCCAATTTCACTTGGATTCCTTCTGCCACACTCTAATCTACCAAGGGAAACCTTGGTGCCTGTGCTAGCCAAACCACAGGTGAGCATGAATTGGCCATTTTGCATGTGGTTATCCCAGGAGGCATCCGGGGATTCAGCTCCCCCAGCTTGGTTCATGCTCATTGACACTTCAGCCTGCTTCTGACCAGGCATGTGGCTGTGGTCCCAGCTCACTGTATGGCTCAGCCTGCCTGAATGAGGTCCAAGATGGATTTTCCTTGACCCATTCATCCCCTTTCTCCTTGTGATCAAATGCCTATGTGTTCCCTGTGACAGCAGAATGAGACCCCGTAGCTTATACTGGGCCACTCCTAGAGTCACATTGCCTCATTACAGTGATCATTTCTAGCTAAGCCACCTCAAGATGATGTGTGCACATCAGCAGAATTATTTGTAGGAATTAAATGACCCAATGTAGGGAAAGCTGTTTGCATGGTGTCTGAGATACAGGGAGTAATCAATCAGCAATTTGTTCAGCATTGGCCCTAGGATCTCAAGTGGATCTAAGCTTGTGGGAGCACAGTTCAGGAGCCTGGAAGACAAATTAGCCTGACAACATATGGATAGGGATGGAGTGAAGGAGCAAGGGATTCCAATGAATAATTTTATCTTCGATATTCATTTTATCACTATACTTAGAACTTCTGTGGGACTTCCTGCAAGTCTAAGCACTCACATATGCAGTTCCCCCCAAATGTGTCCCCTCTGCTTTTCACAGACAGGTTGGGAAGATCCTTAAAATGAAACATATCTTTCTTTTGCCAAATGTATCCTCCACCTCTCCCAAATCATATGAGATGTAGTTACTGCAAAGTGGGAATCAGCAGAAACAAAAATAAAGAGACCATCATAGTAAAGAGAACAATATTCTGGAGTCAGATGGTTTTGTTTTTAAATTATACGCCTGTTCTTTATTAGCTATGTGATCTCGGGCAAGTTACTTCACCTCTCCAAGCCTCAGTTTCTGCATCTTTCAAGTTTGAGATGTTTGACCCAGCATTTAGAAGGGGCTAAACAATGAGAGGTGTCAACTATTATACTATCTTCTTGGTAGGTGACTCCAAAAGTCAAGTAGAAGAGATTGTAAAAGCTATTGTGTAGAGAAGAAATTAAGCTTTAAGAAGAGAGGAACAAAGTTAGCGTGTATTTTTTTTTGAGGGGCTGATTGTGGTAAAGAATTAGTCCCACTCATGCTGTCTAGTATACCTCTAAGATGGTCCCCAGGGATATCCAATATCCAATCTGTTGGTATTCCTGCCCTTGTCTAATGCCCTCTTTTTGAGTGACTAGCAAATATTCTAGCAAAAATATTCTAGCAAATAGAATTCAGCAGAAGTGATGGAGCACTTTGAGATTAGGTTATAAAAAGACTGTGCCTTGCACCTTAGATGGGCTTTCTCCCGCTCTCTCTCGGATCACTTGTGTTGGGGGATGCACAGTGCCACGTGTAAACAGCCCTACGGAGATGTCCATGTGGCATGGCAAAGAATTAACATCCCTAAGTCCAACAAGCATGTGAGTGAGTTTGGAATTGAGTCCTTTGGTTCCAGTTGAGCCTTCAGGTGAGACCACATCCCTGGGCAAAAGCTTGACTGTAACCTCATGAGAAAACTTGAACCAGAGGCACCCAGTTAAGCTACAACCAGATTCCTAGAGAACAGACACTGTGAGATAATAAATGCCTTTAAACTGCTAAACTCTGGGGATAATTTGTTATACAGAGAGATAATATAGCATCTTTGCCACCTAGGCTTTTAATGTTGTTCTCTTCTGCCTTAAGGCTTCTCCAAGGGTCCACTCAGCCTTGTGATAATTACAACTGGGAGACTGGAGTGTACTGAGGGTACTGGAGTTGCAAGAGAGTGCCTGGAGCAGCAGAAAGTAATTTCATCATGATATCATCCCTCAGAGCATGGCTGGGGAGGAGCACAGAGGCTGGAGAATAAAGCCTCCCTGTGGTACAGTCCAGCTGGGCTGGGCAAGGCCTTTGTGTCAAGCTTGGGCTGAAAGTATTATTAAGTTAAATTAAATTAATTAATTAGTTAGTTAGTTAGTTTGTTTGTTTGTTTTAAGTTGGCTCCATGCCCAGTGTGGAGCCCAATGTGGAGCCTGAACTCATGATCCTGAGATCACGACCTGAGCTAAGATCAAGAGCTGAGCACTCAACCAACTGAGCCACCCAGGCACCCCTGGGATGGAAGTTTTAAAGACCTTGGACTTCCCCTTGGCAAGGATGGGGCTCCCATCAGGTTACGTGGGACAAGATCAAAA
The DNA here is from genome assembly GCF_024362965.1 of Panthera pardus. Classification (NCBI taxonomy): domain Eukaryota; kingdom Metazoa; phylum Chordata; class Mammalia; order Carnivora; family Felidae; genus Panthera; species Panthera pardus. The sequence goes on from NW_026526876.1 coordinate 58,729,922, forward strand.
GTGAGAGGGATTTTAAGTAGCACTGCAGAGACCGGAAGCACTGCCATTAGAGTCCAAAGGGGCAGGCTCTGCTATTTACTAGTTGTGTGACCTTGAACACATCGTTTGACCACTCTGAACGAAATCTTTAAAATAGAGATTATAATGGTATCCACTTCGAAGGTTTATTTTGAAGATTAAATGGGATAATGTAGGTAAAGCTTTTGGCAGAATGCACATGAATTGTTGATAACTGCCATCATTCCTGGAAGGAGGACCAAACTGGATGTCCTGCCTCAGTCGTCTATGCTGGGGCCTAGGCAAATGGTAGGGACTAGCAGGGTTTTCCAAAGCAGGGTTGTGGAGGGCAGTGTGATGAGCCTCCCCCCTGAAAAACAAATGCATGAATAAAAGGCCACTGTTGATACCAAGAGCCCACCCTGAAAGGGAATTGAAACTTAAAGAGAATTCATATGAAAAAGTCCTGTGGTCTCTTGAACATGGGATAAGTTTTCAGATGTAGCCTACCCCTCGTATGACATAAAGAAGCTTATCTAGACAGCTGATTCTAAGAAATCAATGAGCAGAAATAGGTAAGGGTTTTCATCTAGAAGTCATGACTCATGGTCCTCCAGAGGATTCACACAGGAGCAAAACCCGAGAGAGTGAATTCACACCTCATTGATGTCAGTAATTTTACACTGAGAAGAAAATATCAGTCTAACGAGTTGGAAAACCAGATAATATTAGAAGAGAAGTGGTATTTCAGAAAGGATACTAAAGTATTTGTAGAAACGATTGCAGAAAACCCATAATTATAAAGAATATACATGATTGATCACACTTGAGTGTAAAGATTTAAGAGGATGCATGAACTGAGTAACAAGAACATATATGGCCACTTCCAACAGTACGCAAGGGTTATGTTCCTAAGCCCACTACAGTTTGAAAATTATACAAGTGATGGGGCGCCTGGGTGGCTCAGTCAGTTAAGTGTCTGACTTCGGCTCAGGTCATGATCTCACAGTTCATGAGTTCAAGCCCCGCATCGGGCTCTGTGCTGATGCCTCAGAGCCTAGAGCCTGCTTCGGATTCCATGTCTCCCTCTCTCTCTCTGTGCCTCCCCTGCTCGAGCTCTGTCTCTCTCTCTTTCTCTCAAAAATAAATAAAGATTAAAAAAATTAAAAAAAAAAAAGAAAATTTTACAAGTGTTGAAGTTGCAAATGTGAATTTAACATAATTCTGAAAGTGAAATATTGTGTAACAAGGCCATACAAGAGTATATGACATGATAATGTCCACATATGATCAGGCCCTAACTTGTTTGAAACATTAGTAGGTAGAAACAGAAAAAGAGCTCATTTGCTATTTACAGGTCATCATTTTCCATATCTGGATTTAGAGATCTTAATTCACCTTTAGGGAAGATTGCTGCCTTAAGAAAAATCTCAGAATAGCTCTTTAATTATCCAGATGTGAGACATTGTACTCACTCATTGTTCTTGAAGGAAATAGTGACATCATCGTTAAACTGACTAGATATTGGTAAGTAAATTACAACGCTATAAAGCTACCATTTATTGAACACTTATGATGAGGTCATAAGGCTCCCTTGAAATGCTCATTAAACATGCAGTTTCTGAGCCCCTCTCTGGAAATCTCATTCACTAGGCCTGGCAGAAAAGCCCTGGAACTAATAGGCAGGCTAAGCATTCCTCAAATGAGGCTGTGACTTCAGACCACAACCCTAAGCTTGAGGACACTGTATGGCAGAAAAAACAACTTGCCCAAGGTCATGCAGCTAGCAAGTGGTGGAGTAGGGGACAGAGCCCAAATCTGTTTGATTTCTCTCTGCTCTAGCCTGAAAACCCCTGCATAGTGGGGGTATGGATTGTCCTCTTGGATTGAAATCACAGAGCATCATGGAGCTTCTAGAGAGACCAAGCCCACTGACCACCCTGGGTAGGCCATAGGCATCGGTCTCAGGAAGACCGGAGGCTAAGGTGTCCCAGTCTGTGAGTACCTAGGCACAAGTCTGGCCCACAGAAGACAAGCCACCCACGCCACTGTCCTCTTCATCCCACCACAGCCTCCAGAAACTACTGATTGAACTGATTATCATCACAAAGAGGCCACCATCCCAGACCAGCAAGGAGACTTCACATTCCCTCTCTCTCCTTCTCCTTCTACCAGGAAAGGAGTAAACGCAGTGTCGGATGACTTGGTTTCTAGTTCTGTCTCCAGCTAATGACTTGCTACAGTCCCAGTGAGTTATTTTGACCTCAGCGTCCTCCCATTTTCTCATGCAATCAGCGGAGACGCTCCTCAAGCACACATGACTTAAACTTTTTGACATGTTTTTTCTTTCTGTGTTCCCAGAATCTACCGCGGTGCCTGGCACACGGTGGGCGTGCAGTGAAGGTTTGTTGGTTGCACGACTGAATGAATCAATGACTGTCTGGGTGTACGTAGGTACCGGCAACTCTGCCCCCTTAGGCATCTCCCTCTCTGGTCTTAAAAAAGTCCGTGATTCTGCACCTGATGTCATCAGCCAGGACACAGGAGGTAACTTCGGCACAGATACTTTCTGCTTAAGGGAAGTCCATTGTGTGAAAACTTACAGTTATGGGAATGATAAATGACGATGATGGTGGTTCTTTTAAACAGACATCTGTGAGGGACGATAAGCAAGATCTCGCCGTAAAGGCCTTACAATTGTGGGTAGAGCCTGGGAAAGGCTGTTAAGAATATAAACGATGAAGGGCTATCGCAGAAGACAGGAAATTGTTTCTTAAAGTCATGATTATGCTTAAAAAAAAAAAACCCTGCTAACACTTGGTGCGTCTTTCTTTGCATATTTCTTCCTTGCAGAGATTGTAATGCATATATATTTTTGAATCTTGCTTTTTAAAAAATTCTATATAACATAAACATTTCCCTGTGTTGTTACAAACTCTTCACAGATATCAGGTTTAGTGGTTGAATAATACTCCATTTTATGGATGTACCACAATTTATCTAACCTTTCCCCTGTGGCTGATCATTTAACTTCCAATTTTTCCCCTGTTATAGGTAAGTAATTCTGCAAAGAAGATCACTGCGCATTAAACCTATCTCATGTCTAAGATTATTTCTTAAAGATAGGTGATCAAGGGCCGAATGGTTGATCTCGGAGAGGGATATGCTTGAATTCTCGAAAATACGTTATGGCTGATTTGGGGGATAATCTCATTTCTCTTGAGACTTCAGGCTCTGGATTCAGACAGGCTGCGTGCAAACCCCTACTCAGACATTTACCTGTGTGAACGTGGGCACCTTCGCTGAGCGTTCCTGGAAGTCTCAGTTCTAGGAGACTGGAGTCTCAGTCTCCTTAGCTGTTCATTAGGGGTGATCGAATCCTCCGTCGGGGGCTGTGGTGAAGAGGAAAAATTGGTATTTGCAAAGCTCAGGGCTTGGCAGAGGGTATGCTCCATAAATATCAGCTACAATTAATTAATTTGTCAATTTGATTATCAACAAGAATGGACCTTTTCACTCACATTTTTCGTGTGTTTACATTTGCACAGGTGCGTGCGCGTGTGTACGGGCGTGAATTAAGACATTATTTTAAAGCCAAAACAGCTAAACCATAAAGGACTTGAAAAGAGCATACTTATCAGAGAACCACCGCACATATGGCTCTTTTCTCAGGGCTCATATTGCCCAGAGGAAAGCAGGTACTGGTGCCCTTTATTGTCTACACAGCTTTCTCCTTTCTAGTTTTAAGATCTTTCATTTCCTGTCATTTTCCTCTTTAAGTGATTCCTTTAAGACTAACTACATTCTTAAGTATGCTTTTCATTACCTTGCGGGATCCTGCGGGAACCTATCACCAACTATGGAGCAAATTCAGAGGGAAACCTGGAATTTGATTTCCAGAAATCTGTGGTACCCCCGACCTCTCTAGAAGCACATTTCTCCCTCAAGCGAGAACTCCCAGGGCAGCCCTGGAGGGACGCAGAGCAGTTCCAGAAGCCTCCGCGGCTTCCCCTCCCGCTGACAGCGTCTATAAATCCATTTCCTGTCTTGTAATTATGTCTCATGTAGTAATTAGCTCCTTCATATCAATGAGGCCAAATTTCCCTGTGTAATGGAGTGAAGCTTGAGTGTAGGAGACAGAACTCCTTGGGGGCAGGGAGGACCATCCCCTTTGCAGAGTCCTACTGTGTGCGGGCTCTGCGCGGGGCCCTTCGCACACTCCATTTCATGTAATCCTCACACTGGCCTTTTCTTCTCCAGAACCTTCACCTTTGCTCTCCTCGGCACAGCGCAGCTTGTTCACACTCCCCATCCGTGGAGGCTTCATTCCCTTCTGGAATTTTTACCTGTGCCACGGACGCTTCACAGCCCCGAGGCCCGCAGCATGCAAGGAGCCAGCGTTAGGGGGGGACAGAGGCCCCCCGAAGGCACTTCGGGGTCCCAGGAGCCTAGAGCGCCCACGGGGACCCTGCTGTGGGAGAAACATATGGGGCATCCCTGCAAGTCCTTGGGAGGACAGGGCAGGGAGGCACCGGCAGACACAAGGCGGGGGAGCTGCTCTTGGCCTTGTGCAAGGGGCGGGGCGGGGGGGGGGGGGGACTCCCTCTCAAGTCCTTCTCTCCCACCCTCCTCTGACAGCCTCCCTTTTCCTTTTCCTCTCCCCTCTTCTTACATGTCTCCCTCCCATATCCAGACTGGGTTGGGGGGAGGGGCGGGAATCCATAATGCTTTTGTTTGAAAAAGAATTTGTGTGGGAGAGGAGGGTGGGCATAAACTCTGAGGAAGGCTAAGAAAAGAGTAGGAAGGACATTGGATTAACCTTGAATCCTTGAGCAGGCTCCTGAGTTCCTGCTGAGTCCTTTCGATGCCTGATCTTTAAAAAGGGGGTCATCATCGCTGTCTTACGCCTCTCGCTGGACTGGGGAGTAGGTAGACTATGCCCCATTTTGACTCAAGCATGTGCTGGTTTTTCAGCGACCCATCTGGGGAAACATGTATAAACGCATGTTTACCTGTGTGTATGCACACACCCCTGACTTGACATACACAATCAACTCTGTATTTTTGTCTTTTTTCTGTACTCCAAATTTGTATTTAAATTCCAGCTAATTAGGGGCACCTGGGTGGCTCAGTCGGTTAAGCGTCGGACTTCAGCTCAGGTCATGATCTTGCTGCTCGTCAGTTCGAGCCCCCCGCCCCCCCCCAGTCGGGCTCTGTGCTGACAGCTCGGAGCCCGGAGCCTGCTTCCAATTCTGTGGCTCCTTCTCTCTCTGCCCCTCCCCCACTTGTGCTCTGTCTCTCAAAAGTGAGTAAATGTAAAAAAAAAAATTAAAATTCCAGCTAGTTAACATACAGTGTAGCACTAGGTTCAGGTGTGGACTTTAGTGATTCATCACTTATGGACAACACCAGGCGATCATCATGACAAGTGCCCTCCTCAATCCCCATCACCTATTTCACCCATCCCCCTGCCCACCTCCCCTCCAGTAACCATCAGTTTGCTCCTTGTAGTTACCAGTCTGTTTCTTGGTTTGCTTCTCCTCCCCCTCCCCCACCATGTTCATTTGTTTGGTTTCAGCATTTTGTCTCTTAGAAATTTAAAACCACCACAGATAATAATTACTAGTTACCACTTATGAACCGCTTGCTCTGTGCCAGCCCCAGTCTAGGCTCTGTAAAAATTCTCTATGGGGAGGTATTGTTAGCCCCACTTTACAGATGAGAAAACCAAGACGCCAGGTTAAGACGATCCCCCAAGGCCATGGATCTAGTAAGTGTTAGAGCTGTAACTTGCAATAGGCCTGAGTTCTGAGTCTTTAGTCTCAATCATTATGCGGCTCCTAAGAATCTGGGCTTTTCCATAGCCAGACATTTTTGGACTCAGAGGGAGGATATTTCCAAATACCATTTTTTCCCCGGTCTGACTCCCACCTTCCAGTCCCAGTGTGGCTCTGGTTCAAAGTGATCTAATGCTTGAAATGAAAAAGGCTTTGGGAGTGTGCCTTGACTTTCATCTCTGTGAAGACCTAGGATGTTTCCCCAGCCCCCTTCCCACCACCCAGGGGAGAGAGAACCTTAGCCAAAGCTTCAGGCTCAGGACAGGGGCCCTGGGGGCTCTGGCTGGGTGATGGCCTTACCACACCAGAAGGTGGCTGCTTGCTGATGGGATGCTGTTGTCTCTCTCTCTTCTCCATATTGCATTGCAAAAGCACCGTGTCCCCTATACCTTCTCCTTGACCTGCCTCTTCCTTCTTGTCATGGTGCCCTCTTTTTCTTATTATACAGAATTCTAGAAAGGTTTGCTACATGTCCAGCTTCTGTGCCAGGCAGGAAAACCCTTTATCCATCTTTCCCAGTTCAAAAAGTGAGCTGGCAATGGCTGAAAAGTAGGAGTAAAAGCTTGGGCTCTAGAGCCGTGGGTTCAAGTCTTAACTCTGCCACTTTGCTGTGTACCTTGACCTCTCAGGGTCTTCAGTTTCCTCCTCCTTTTTTTTTTTTTTAATATTAGAGAGAGAGAGAGAGAGAGAGAGAGTATGAGTGGGGGAGAGGAGCAGAGAGAGAGAGAGAGAGAGAGAGAGAGAGAGAATCTTAGGTAGTGGAGCCCCACGCAGAGCTTGATCCCACAACCCTGGGATCATGAACTGAGCTGAAGCCAAGTCAGATGTTCAATTGACTGAGCCACCCAGGTGCCCTTCATTTTTGTTAAAAGAAGGGCCCAATAATGCCTATGCTGTAAGGCTGTTGCTGGTATTAAATGCACATAAAGAATTTGGGACAGTCCTGGGGCACCTGGGTGGCTTAGTCAGCTGAGCGTCGGCTTCGGCTCAGGTCATGATCTCGCGGTCTGTGAGTTCGAGCCCCACATTGGGCTCTGTGCTGACAGCTGGGAGCCTGGAACCTGCTTCGGATTCTGTGTCCCCTTCTCTCTCTGCCCCTCCCCCACTCATGCTCTGTCTCTCTCTCTCTGTCTCAGAAATAAATTTTTAAAAAATTAAAAAAAAAAGAATTGGGGACAGTCCTGGTATATACTAAGTGCTCAGCAGCTCTCATTTTTATCCCATGTCAGACACTTCACAAAGTGCTTTACACACACGATTCTCATTTAAATCACACTGCAACCCAATGAAATAGATGTCATTGTTATCCCCATTTTACAGATGAGGAAACCGAGGCTCATGAAAGTTAGGGTCACACAGCAAGTAAACGACAGAGCTGGGATTCAACCAGGACTGCCTGACCTCAAAGCTCATGCCTTTAACCCCCTCATTGCCCTGTCCCTCAAAGACCTCCTCATGAAAAAAGTCCCAAATGTCTTCCTCATCCCCCTTCTGGGGCTTCCTAAGGGAAACCCTGCAGTCCGACTGTGGCTGCCATCGGCTCATGTCTTGTGAGGAGAGGTGGGAGCAGTGTGGTGCTGGTGACCTTGCGATGAGCTGGACCCTATGATTGCCAGGGTCCCCTCCGGCATTAATGCTACTTGTAAGGGGCTTGGAGTAGGGGTGGGGGGAGTCTGTCAGAGTCAAGATGTGATTTGAAAGATCTTCAGGGATGAGAACAGACAGAGCAAAAATAAACTTTTGCATTAATCCATTATCCTAATGATCGTCCTAAAGATAAGCTTGATCAGATATGAGCGTTGCTGAGATTGATTTGCCTAAAATAAGAATCTCATTTGCATTTTCCTGATTTTTTCCCTACTTCATTTAGCCACATCAAGACAGCTGCAGCTCTTACCAAGGACAGGCATTTGAAATAGATGGATATCGCCTACATATATTTATGGGGCACAGGATCCTTCCCACCCACTGTGTGTGTTGTAATCTCTCTGACAGAGGAGAGGAGGAAAATTTAGGGAGCTTCAAAGTGACGGCTTTGGCTTGCTAACGGAAGGTCAGCATTTTCAACTTACCTTTGATCACATTTTTAACTTATGTAGAAGATACATATCTGTGGACCAAAGAATATGCGTGGGTAAAGTGGATTGGAGAAGATCCTAATAGTCTCAGGTCTGAGTTAAAAGATTAATTTCACATATATCTTTGCCTTAACTATTCATGTCAAACCTGAGGGCAGGCATTTTTATTTCCATGTTGCAGATGAGAAAACTGAGGCCCAGGGGGTTAAGGTATATGAGTTAGGGGGCACCTGGCTGGTTCAGTCAGAAAAACATGGGACTCTTGACCTTGGGGTCATGAGTTCGAGCCTCACATTGAGTGTGGAGATTACTTAAATAAATAAAAACTTAAAAAAAAATGTATATCAGGTGCCTGGGTGGCTCAGTCGGTTGAGTGTCCAACTTTGGCTCAGGTCATGATCTCGTGCTCTGCGAGTTCGAGCCCCGCGTCGGGCTCTGGGCTGACAGCTCAGAGCCTGGAGCCTGCTTTGGATTCTGTGTCTCCCTCTCTCTCTGCCCCGCCCCTGCTCATGCTCTGTCTCTCTCTCTCTCTCTTTCTCAAAAATAAATAAGAACATTTAAAAAAAAATTTTAAAGGTATATAATTTAGGCTCTATGTTTTGTCACTAAAGACCCCTCAACTCCCAACCCTGAGTCCCATACTTCACGACTTCCAGGCCAGGGTTCTCTGCTGTTGGAACTAGATGTCTGTGAGCAGCTCTGGGAGGGACCACTTCTCTCAGAGAGTAAGATTTGGTCCGGGTCTTATAGACGAGACTGTACCTTCCATCATTTGACCTTCAGTGACCCTTCGGAGGAGAGACAAGGCCAGTACTAATGATGAGCACCTGTACATGCTTCCTGGCAGAGCTGACCGTGGATAATAAAGACCCACGAGGCCATAGCATCGAAGCTTCAGAGAGATCCCCACGATCCCATTCCCGTTTTCAGCTGGGGAACCAGTCTTCTCTACAGCCAGACCCTCTTGAACTTGATTGGGTGATTAACGTTTGGATTGGAAAGTACACGGACTGTGGAATCCAATAGCCGTGAGCGGAGTCCTGATCTTGCCATTTATATCAGCTGGTGTTCATAAGGGTGCTCTCCATGCAGAATTTATTACATTATTTAATTTAGTACATTATTCCATTGAATCCCACAACACTGCCACAAGGAAGATTCTGATGTTGTCGTCCCCATCCCATACATAGGAAAACGGATTCACAGAGGTAGAGGCTAAATAACTTACCCAAGCTAGACAGGTAATTCCGATTCCAAATCTTATATATTTAAAGAAAACCTTTAACTTAAAAGCATAGGTAATGCATTCCTTGACTAAAAATTCAGAAGATCTGCAGGGGCACCTGGCTGGCTTAGTGAGTAGAGCACGCGACTCTGGATCTCAGGGTCGTGGGTGAGTTCGAGCTCCCACGCTGGGGGGAGAACTTAAATAAGTAAATAAATAAATATCATTTTACATTAACATAAATTCAAAAGATGCAAACAAAAGAAGACTGAAAAGCCTCCTTCCTGCTCTGTCCCCCAGCCAGTGAATCCACCTTCCTGGAGGCAACTGATTTTACCAGCGGTATGTTTTCTTCCAGGGACTTGTTACATACATACAAGCGAAGAGGCAAGTCTATTGTTTCTGGTCTTTTTTTGGGGGGTGGGGGGGCTGGGGGGGTGGGGCCCATACATATTTTTTAAAGAGCTATTGTTAAATTTCTGTATATAGACGACAGTACAGTATTGATTTTCGTAATTTTTATACACGAGTAGTATTTTTAGTTAAACATGCTATATTCTTTCAAGTTTCCTGCCTTTGCTCTTGCTTTCCCCTCAATACAAAATGTGTGACTTCTCACACTTCTCCTCTGGCAAGCTGCTGGGCATTTTCGGGCTGTAGCACAGACGTCATTTCCTCTTGAGAAATCCTCCTCAACTACCCCCTCTCCCCACTTACAGTTATTCATTTCCTTCTTTGTAGCCTCACATTTTTCAGACTATACTATAATTACTTTTAAGCTAATTTTATTCCCAAATAGTTTGATAGGTCTGAAGAAGACATTCATTCATTCAATAAATACACATCTGTGTGTGTATATATATATATATATATATATAATTTTGTAATATGTAATATTATGTATGTAATATTTAAAATATATGTAATGTTTAAAATATGTAAAATAGATGTAATTTTTTGTGAAGGTCTGCTCTTTTTATTTTATTTATTTATTTTTTTTGAGAGTTTATGATCTTTTTTTATTTTTTTATTTTTTATTTTTTTATTTTTATTTTTTATTTTATTTTTTTATTTTATTTATTTATTTTTTTAGGTCTGCTCTTTTTCTTTTTTTTTTTAAATTTTTTTTTTAACCTTTATTTATTTTTGAGACCGAGAGAGACAGAGCATGAATGGGGGAGGGTCAGAGAGAGGGAGATACAGAATCTGAAACAGGCTCCAGGCTCCGAGCTGTCAGCACAGAGCCCGACGTGGGGCTCGAACTCACGGACCGCGAGATCATGACCTGAGCCGAAGTCGGATGCTTAACCGACTGAGCCACCCAGGCGCCCCAGGTCTGCTCTTTTTAAGTGACAGCATATTAAATATACTACTAGTCTGCTTCTTACTCTTTAAAAACTTTTTTTATAGAAAAAAATCACACATATACAAAAGTAGAGACAATAGTGTGAACTCCCACAGAGCCATCAGCCCCCTTGAACAGTTATCAGACATGGCCAGTCTGTTTTATTGACACCCCCAGCCCTACCCCCTACCCTTGATTATTAAAAAAAATTTTTTTAACGTTTTATTTCTTTTTTGAGACATAGAGACAGAGCATGAGTAGGAGAGGGGCAGAGAAAGAGACATAGAATCCCAAGCAGGCTCCAGGCTCTGAGCTGTCTGCACGCAGTCCAGTGCGGGGCTCGAACCCATGAACTGTGAGATCATGACCTGAGACAAAGTCGTATGCTCAACTGACTGAGCCACCCGGGCACCCTTACCCTTTATTATTTTAAAGCCAATCCCAGACATCCTATAATTTCATCTGTAGATAATTCAGCGTATATCACTAAAAGAAAATGACTTCATGGGGCACCTGGGTAGCACAGTCAGTTAAGTCTTTGACTCTTGATTTCAGCTCAGGTCATGATCTCACAGTTCATGGGATCAAGCCCCGGGGTGGGGGCTCGGTGCTGACAGCACAGAGCCTGGTTGGGATTCTCCCTCTCTCTCTGCCTCTACCCCGTGTGCTCTCTCTCTCTCTCTTTCTCTCAAAATAAATACATAAACATTTTTTAAAAAGAAGGAAAAGAAAATGACTTTAAAAAACAAGCACAGGAGTGCCTGGGTGGCTCTCAGTTGGTTAAGCATCTGACTTCAGCTCAGGTTATGATCTCCCAGTTCGAGCCCCACGTCAGGCTCTGTGCTGACAGCTCAGAGCCTGGAGCCTGCTTCCGATGCTGTGTCTCCCTCTCTCTCTCTGCTCCTCTCCTGCTCATACTCTTGTTTTTCTCTCTCAAAAATAAATAAGCATTAAAAAAAAATAGCCACAATATCTATCACATGTAAAAAAATATATCAAAAACTATCCAGTCAGCATTCAGATTTCCCCCGTGGTCTCTCTCTTTCTCCCTCTCTCCCTTTTTTGATAGAGGCTGCTTTGTTCAAATCAAGAGTCAAGCAAGGTCTACACCTTGCATTTGGTTGACCCCTCATTTTTTATCACCTAACAATACTCTTGGAGATCATTTTATACCGGAATAGAAAGAACTACCTCTCTCTCTCTCTCTCTTTTTTTTTTTCCCTGGCAGAGTATTCTTTGTATGGCTGTGCTATAATTCATTTACTCGGTCTCCTGTTGGGGGACATTTGGGTCCTTCCAGACCTTTTGCTATTACCAACAATGCTTCCTGGGGGAACTTCGCTAAGCACGTCACTTTGCACACGTGGGAGTGTGTTTGCGAGATCAATTCTTGGAAGTAGAATTTCTGCGTGAAAGGATGTGTGTGGTTTGATGTTTCAGAAATCGTTGCTGGATTGACCGTCCCAGAGGTGTTTCCGAGCAATCAACACTTCTGTCAGCCACGCTTTCCCTATCCCCTCCTCAGAAGCACCCTCTCAGACCTCCGACTATGTGATTCCCTTTCCCTGCAATGTCCTGTCTCACCTTGCCCATCTGGTGAACCCCTGTTCTTTAAGGCTCAGCTTACAGCCCCACCCGACCCAGATTTGGGGTTGGTGCTCTCTCAGCGCTCCCAGAGACCCCTTTTTGTAGCACACGCCACACCTCACGCTCGGTCTTCTTTCTTGTCTCGTCTCTCTCCTCTACTGGTCGGTGAGGTCCTTAAGGGGGTAGCCTGAGGCACTTGATAGGTGGTCTATGCAAACTGGTCCATAATCTCGGGGTCTTGTCCAATGGGAGTTCAGAGATTTCTGCTGTTTCCTTGGGCGGCGTGAACCCAGAGTCACGCGTGTATCACCCGCTTCTGTCACCCACTGGTGCCCGAGTAGTGGAGCCCAGAAAACTCCCAAGCTCCATGTTGCCCAGCCCCAGAAGCCTGCAGCAGATGGGATCGTATCACTGAGGCTGGGAGGTCTGATTATCCTAGACCCACAAACTGTTTATGGATTCTAACGTTTCAAATTGCTTTCTATTTAATCTGGGCTGGAAGACCTTGATTTTTGTTGTTGTGAAATCTAGGCTCTCTTCCCACCCCGCAAATGAAACTGTCATCCTCCAAATTATGATTATCTGGATGGGCAGGAGCAGCATTAGGCCCCGGAAGAGCAAGTGAGGCGGGGCAGGTGGGAGTAATCCCATGTGCCCGAGGTGGGGGAGGGCCCAGCAGATGGCTCCCCAGGCAAGCCTTGAAAGCCAGGATTAAAAAGTAATTTTCAGCATGCTGAAAATGGGACTGCAGATTTGGGTCACCACAATTAACTCTCTCCCGGCCGTAGGCCAGAGCCTCGGAGTCAAAAGGAGGTGCCCTGCCTAGGACAGATGCTAGGGGACAACCCCCTGATTCTGACTCCCTGGGCTTCATGGAGAACATATTCTGGGCCTCTTCTGGAGGAGGGAGCCTTCCTAGAGACAAGGTTTCTACTTACCCTGGAAATGTGGACTCTTGTGAGAGGGAAGTTTTCCAAGTCTGCGGGAAGCTTTGTGGCTGGAGCGATTCAGTTTTTATCAGAGGCCCAAACTGGCATCTCAGCCTGTTATCAAAAATACCTCATGGGCGCCTGGGTGGCTCAGTGGATTAAGCACCCGACATCAGCTCAGGTCCTGATCTCGTGGTTCGTGAGTTCGAGCCCCGTGAGGGGCTCTCTGCTCTCCTCATGGAACCTGCTTTGGATCCTCTGTCTCCCTTTCTCACAGCCCCTCCCCTGCTCATTCTCTCTCCCTCTCTTTCTCTCTCTCAAAAATAAATATATAAACTTAAAAAAAAAAAAACCTCAGGTATTTGCCCCACAAAAGATGAAGCACGACCTTGCCAATTCCTTTCTGTGCTAGAGTTACCTGCTTCCCTGAGCAGGATCTGTCAGTAACTGTCCGTGTTACCTGCCTCACCCCCGACAATAATTCCTTTACCTTAAAAGCCAATGCATTAAATTCTTTTCCTCGAGGAATGATATCCACCCCCCTCCCCACACTCTTGGATTGTGGAATTGCAATCAACGGGGTTTCCCTTTTCTCTTTGTTTCCCAGAAAACTCAGAGCCAAATTCAAAAACGAATTCCTTGGTCTCCATGAATGCATTTTATTTTTCCACTTTTCTTGGGATTCTCTTCTAATTGCCATATTCTGTGGGTTCTGATTTTGCTTTTCTCTCTCTATTGCACTATATTGCTGGATGTATACCCTGTATGTTATATCAAATCCTTTGTGCGACTAGAATGTAAGTAATTAAATGCAGAAATAATCCACACTTTCATTCATCAGTGCAACTTAAAAAAAATTTTTTTAACGTTTATATTTGGGAGAGAGAGAGAGAGAGAGAGAGAGAGAGAATGAGTGGGGGAGGAGCAGAGAGAGAGAGGGAAACACAGAATCGGAAGCAGGCTCCAGGCTCTGAGCTGTCAGCACAGAGCCCCGCGTGGGGCTGGAACCCACAAACCGTTTAAGAGCCCAAGTTGGAAGCTTAACCAACTGAGCCACCCGGGCCCCCCCAGTACAACGTCTATGATAGGTACCAGTTAGATGCTTAATACACTAGTAGGTGAGTGGCTGGCACAAATAAAATACATTTAAGCATTTAGCACATATTATATACCAGGTCCTATGCCTACGACCTTTGATGTCATCTATTTTAATTTACGTCTAGCAACAATCTTATGACATAAATAATTGAGTTGGAATACAGAAAGCCCTTAGCCCAGTGCCTGGTACATTAAGTACTAAATAAGCGGTAGCTCTTCTTATTAGCTATCATTATTCTCATTTTTTTCCCAATATATGAAATTTATTGTCAAATTGGTTTCCATACGCATTATTCTCATTTTAAAAGAGGAAACGGTAGTTCTGCAAAGTTAAATTACATTGTTGTGAGAGTTTGATGAAAATAATGAACCAAGGGCCTGGCAGATAGTAGGCAGAACAAGCATTTGAGGTCTTTTTTTGGCTCTCCAGGACCCACTGGCTTTCAGTAATAGTCCGTCTCTTTCTCTTTGGGAAACTCTACTGCCTACTGCGTTTACGGTTCCTGAGCTCTGGGCCAGGCTTCCTCCCCTACTCCGGGGGAGGAGCATGTGACCCCAGCATGGCCAATCAGTGCTCTGAATTTACCTCATCACAGTCATTGGCTCGGAGGTACGGCATGTGACTCAGATCGGTCCAATCCGAGAGACTCGATGCTTGGGGGCATCATTGAGAAGAAATGTAGCCTCCTTTCTGCTTAGCCTGAGCCCGACCGTGCGTGTATGACTGGGGTTTGGGCAATAATTTTCCTACTCTGAGTAAACAGCCTATTTGATAATGGAGACAACAAGAGAATGTGGCCTCGGGGGGTGGAGAGAGTGAATATGGATCCTGAAGATGTCATTGCCCTAGGTCAAGCCACATCTGAAGCCAATAAGATCCTGTTCCAGGATAGCCAGGAAATTATCTTTTTTGCTTAACCCAGTTTGAGTTGGGACTCAACCACTTACAACTAAAAAGATCCTTAGCTTACACAGGCCTTCAATACATTTTTGTTCCTTTACTTTTTCCATTTAATGGACTTGCCCAAGGTCACAGCCGGCAAGCGGCAACAGCGATATTTGCACCCAGTTCTGACCCCAAAGCCCATGTAGATCGTGTCCCCTGCCTCTAGGAACTTGCATTGTACTGGGGGTGCCAGACCCACACAAATGAATCCAGGTGGATGATGAGCCAAGGTGGGGACTGCTTGGCCATTGTGCAAAAGCTGTGGGCATAACGTTTCTGGACCACCCTCCCCCTGCACTCTCCTGCCCGGCATCTGCAACCGGTCTGGGAGAAGCACAAATGCTGATTCACAGACATGCCAGCTGGCTCTGTGTGTTTCTATGCAAGGAGCTGATGCTTCCCCCGCGTAGTTAGAGGAGAATTCTTGCCTAGAGCAGAGCCTGGATGAAACAGAGACACAGCCACAGCACTGACCTCTGACTCACCATGTGACTCCTTTGGTTGAGTCATCTCTCTCCTGAGATGGGCTTTCTCATCTGCAAAATGAAGCTCAACAAATGAGGTACAAATGAGATCTCTTAGGTCGTGAGACTGGGAGGGTTGCTGCTGGGTAGTCCCACCTGCATAATTACGGGACTCGGCCTCCCTTCTCTAGCAAATCTGGGAGTCCTTGAGGGTGTCCGTGAATGAGTCCATCCGGTCTTACGTCACCTCCACAGCTCTGGAAAGACCCTCTGCTCCCAGCGGAGCTCAAGGCCTCCTGTTGCACAGCAGCCCCCGCTGCCCAGAGTGCCATCTGTGTGTGGCACCGCCTGTCCCTGGACTGCCCCCTTTTAGCGGGCTGCCTCACCGCCCCAGACCTCTGATGAGGAAGGGAGCTCCCTTTCCCAGTCCTGTTTTTGTGGAAAGACACTCCAGGGAGTTGCCCGCTACGCGTGTCAGGGTAAGCTCCTAGGAAGAACAACAGACAGCTATTGGAAGGCTGGGCGTGATCCTGGTCCTACAAGTTTTGTTACTTTTAGGGCATCTCCCTCTTAAGGGAAGGGCACCAAGCTATGCATAGGAGGATGAAAGGGCCAGTGTCCCCACTCAAGGACAATTTCAACAAGTATGAAAGATACTATTGTTACAGGCAGCACATGCAAAAGAAATAGGCCTGGCGAAACAATTCTGTAAGGGAGCTGCTCACCCGGTTTTGCTTACTCTGGGCAACAGAATCATAACCCTAACGATCAGCGAGGGCTGTCTCCCCTTCAGGACACAACAATGATTAAAAGATGGTGCTGGTGTTTGAAAACCAGCTCTCCAGGAAAAAAAAATATATGTGTATTATAGACTTCATATAATTTATATGTGAGCTTATTATAACATCTTATAAATGTTATAGACAGAAGGGGAATGGAGCAGACAATTTCCAAAGAGAAGATATGCGAAGCATTATTGCAAATTCCATATAGGCAATTGATTTTCAAGATGCTTGACCTTTGTGGAACTCTTGTGTCCACAGCGAAACTATGGCTGCAATTCAGCCATGATTTGACAAAATCAGACTATGAATAAATGCTTGATTGCTATCCTATTCAGCAAAGAAGGCGCTCAGGTCGCTAGGTAGGCGAGTATAATTCCAATGTGAGTATTGGTTGGTATTTTCATTTCTGTTAAGGAGTAAGACAGAAGAGAAACAACAAAGATGTCTTTTGGACCTTCATTTGTTCACTAATGACATAGTGACTTCTTGAATATTAATACCTGATGAATTTAAAAAAATTTTTTTAATGTTTTATTTAATTGTTATTGTTATTTTTTTGAGAGACAGAGAGACAGAGCATGAGCAGGGGAGGGCCAGAGAGAGGGACACAGAATCAGAAGCAGGCTCCAGGCTCCGAGCTGTCAGCACAGAGCCTGATGTGGAACTCGAACTCACGAACCAGGAGATCATGACCTGAGCTGAAGTCGAACGCTTAACTGACTGAGCCACCCAGGCACCCCATTACCTGATGAATTTTTGAGGACAGTGGCTTTTCCCTAAGTGATATTATTAGCCATGTGGGTGAGGAAGTGAGTCTGGGCAGCTGTGGATCTTCTAGGCCAGCAGCATCAGCATAACCTCAAACATTTTGGAAATGCAAATTTTGGGGTCCATTGCCAACCTACTGAATTAGAACCTGTGGAGACAGGGCCCTGAAATCTCTTTTGGATGTTGCTAATGCATATTCAAGGTGTTTCCGACATGCCCTCAAGTTTGATCTTCTTTTCTAAGGACTAATAGTTTGAGTAGCACTGCTTTTCTGTGTGTCCCACATTGTTCTCAACCCATGGCTGTGGGTCATGGACTGTCGCATTTTTTTTTTTTTTTTTTTTTTTTTTGAGAGAGAGAGGGCGAAAGTGAGCAAGGAGCAGAGAGAGAAAGAGAGAGAGAAGTGGGGCTCACCCAAAGTGGGGTTCGAGCTCACCTGATGTGTGGCTCGAACTCACGAACTGTGAGATCGTGCCCTGAGCTGAAGTCAGATGCTTAATGACTGAGCCACCCAGGTGCCCCTGGACAGTCAGCTTTTAAATTCAGTATCCTTGGGGTGTCTGGGTGGCTCAGTCGGTTGAGCTCCTGACTCTTGATTTTGACTCAGGTCATGATTCCAGGGTTGTGGGATCGAGCCCCGCATCAGGTTCCACACTAAGCATGGAGCCTGCGCGAGATTCTTTCTTTCTCTCTCTCTCCCTCTGCCCCTCTACCCCACTTGCTTGCTCTCTCTCTCTCTAAAATATAAAATGGAAAAAAAATTCAGTATCCTTGTTGGTACTTTCAGGTGGGCTCAAGGTGCAGCGGTTAGGAAAAGATCGTGGGTTTGAATTTTGTCCTGATGAACGCAGGTAGTTGCTGAGGGGTTTTAGGCAGAGCAGTGACATGATCTCTTTTGCTTCTCTCCAAGATCATTCTGGCCATAGTGTGGAGCATAGAGAGAAGGGAGCCAGCCTGGAGGCAGGGAGACCATGTAGGGGCCTGTTGTTAAACCAAGGAAGAGGTGATGCTCTGAACAAGGGCGGTAGTGGTGGCTGGAGAAGAAAGAACAGCCCTGACAGAACTGAGGAGACTGGGTGGATCTGGCATGGGGCTAGTGGTGAGGGAAATGGGTGAGTCCCCGATGACCACCATGTTTGTGACTTGAGCCAGTGGCCGATGGTGGAGCCTTTCATTGAATAGGAAGCAGGAGGAATTGCAGTTGGTGGCAAGGAGAGGTCAGAGTAGACGAGATCATAGGTTCGGAATTAGATTGTGATATGATTTGGGCTCCTTTGGGTCTTGGCATTCCCATTCCCTGCATTTCCCCTGAAAGCTCGCAGCCTCCACAGGTTTTCCAACGAGAACCATGAGGCTCGGTCTGAGGGCTGTGGGATCTCTGTGGAAATAGGTAGACGTGGTGGAGAAGGGATGACACCCAGCGATACGATTTTTGGTCCGCTGCTCCGAAGACTCACCGAAACAATGAAACCACTAATTCTGTCTCCTAGTATACCAGGAAATGGAAGCTTTGCAGGAAAACCAAGTTGTATTATAATTATAGGCTTTTAAATAAGTATCACGGGTGATATTTAGCACCAAACAATGAAGTGGTGAGGACCTCATTGTTTTTTTGTCCTGTTCACAGAGTGAAACCAGACTCAGCAGAATTCAGGGGCTTTTAAATAGATTTGGAAAGTGACTCTGAGCCAAGGTGCCTGCCACTTTACAAAGTAAATTATCAAGGCAATAAGAGGCTAGAACTTCAGCCTGGGGAAATGGTTAATTGCTTTGCCCTCTAGTTATTGTTTTGGTCCTATGCCTGCTGTAGAGTGTAGCATTCCAAGAGAAGAGCTATAAATTTCATGGTGGGGGGGGGGGGATCCATGCAGGGTGGGGGAGGCGGGAAAGGCAAGCAGTTTATTGATGCCGAAGTTAATTATCAATCATGGGAAATAGGGACTTTTGATTTCTTATTTTTTGTTAATTTTTTAAATGTTTGTTTATTTTTGAGAGAGAGAGAGAGAGGTTGAGAGAGACAAAGTGTGAGCAGGGGAGGGGCAGAGAGAGACAGAGACACAGAATCTGAAGCAGGCTCCAGGCTCTGAGCTGTTAGCACAGAGCCTGACACGGGGCTTGAATTCACAAACCATGGGATCATGACCTGAGCTGAAGTCGGACGCTTAACTGAGCCACCCAGGAGCCCCTATTTTTTTTTTTTAATATCTTATTTCTTTTTGGGAGAGAACACACGCAAGTGGGGAAGGGGCGGAGAGAGAGGGGAGCAGAGGATCTGAAATGGGCTCTGCACTGAGAGCAGTGAGCCTGATGTAGGGCTCGAACTCACAGAACCCACGAACCGCGAGATCATGACCTGAGCCTAAGTAGGACGCTCAACCAACTGAGCCACCCAGATGCCCCAATAAGGACCTCTTAAAGGCAGTGCTGTCTAACAGACCCCTTCCATTTTGACTTCTTCCTGTGTTCTTGACTTTGGCCCCCTACTCATACATACACGTGTGGACCCCATCAGTATTGTTGTAGATGCATATATGCACACAGGGTCCTTAGCTGTGGACATTATTAATCCAGGTCCTTTACAAAGAGGACGCTTGGCTTGAAGAAGCAAATTTCATGAGGAAGCAGACAACTCTATTGATTTCACACACCCCGTGTCCCCGCACCCCCCCCCCCCCCCCCAGCATCCTGGGACTCTTGCGTGGCCGTTGCTATTTCTTGAACTCTTGTCCTGGGCTTTGAGCTGCAGTACCAGTCATGCTGGCCCTGTCCTTATGAGCTGACAGGCAAAGGCTGGTAGCATTCACACGACTTTGGCTGCTGGGGGCGGAGGCGGCGGCTGCGGTGTTACCTGGTGGGTGGGGTGCTGGAGGGACAGGTGGGTTCTTTCACACGCTGGAAGTTTGTGAAGGCGTTTGGAGCTCGGGAGCTGTTTGTGTCTTCGTCCTGCAAGCTGGTGGATGGCTCTGCTCAAACACGGGCCGGTTCCCCAGCACACGGCTCTGCTCGAGTGCTCTGCCTCAGGGAGCACCCCCCTTGCAGCCCCGCTTGTCACCCGGGCTTCCTCTCCCGCCTGTCCTCTCTGGGAGGGAGGCGTGCGGACTGCCGGGGCCGTTTGGACCGGGCTGGCACCAGGAGTCGGCAGGCAGGATGTGCCTGAAGGCCAGGGATCAAGTCAAGGAGGTCAGCTGCGGGCTGGGCAGGCCGCTGGCTCCCGGGTCCAGGGGTCAGAGAGGCAGCCAGCGGGCCCTGCAAGTAGTGGGAGTGTGAGCTCAGCTCCACCGGCCCAGGCCACGCGCTGCTGGCCTTGTTGGCCCTGCCTGCGGAGTGGGTGGTTGTAGCTGGCAGGCTGGTGATGCGCAGACGAACCCGGTCTGATTCAGGCGAGGGTGGAGGCACCAGAACGGCATTTCCCAAAGACTGTGCCACGGAGCACTGAGTCCGTGGAACCTAAAAGGATGAGAGGGGGTTCTGGGATTCCATAAATGGAAGAAGTAACTCCGTCGTTACATAAAGGGAAACAGATCTCTTTCCTGAAAAACTTCTCAAGCTTACGATTTGCTAAGGAGCGTGGTAAACCCTAAGGCAGGGATTAGAGTATATAGTGTCTCTCAAACCCGTTGGACTGTGGAACGCTTTTTTGGTGTCGCGTCTCTTGGGGTGAGGGTTCCACGGAACAGACTTTGGGAAACACTGCTTATACTTTCCTTCGTGCGGAGTCTGTGTGACCCGGCCGGGTGCTCAGATTCTGGTACCAGGAGGGTGGATTTTGAATCCAGCTATTGATGGGGCTACTCTAGATCTTTAACTTTGGTATTTCCTTTCTTTCTTTCTGTTTTTTTTGTTTTGTTTTGTTTTTAGTTATTAAATTCTGTATTTAAAACATGATGTAAATTTAAAATTTTAACAATAACAGGGATGATTATATAATAAAACTCATATAGGTGTCCATTACAAGGTTTCAGCATCTTAAATTACTTTTTCCCATGTATTTTTTTTATTAAAAAATGTTTTAACATTTTTATTTATTTTTGAGAGATAGAGAGAGACAGAGTGAGAGCAGGGGAGGGGCAGAGAGAGACGAGACACAGAATCCGAAGCAGGCTCCAGGCTCTAAGCTATCAGCACAGAGCCCGACGTGGGGCTCGAACCCATCAATGGTGAGATCAGGACCTGAGCCCAAGTTGGACGCTTAACCGACTGAGGCACCCAGAAGTCCCTTATCCCATTTGTTTTTAACTTTGATATATCTTGCAATACCAGTCAATGAGTATATGTCACAGGGAGTCTAGGAACTCAGATTTCTCTCTCTCTCTCTCTCTCTCTCTCTCTGCCCCTCCTCTGCCGTGTGCTCTCTCTCTCAAAACAAATTTTAAAACTTGAAAACAAGACTGAAAAATCTTAAGCTGCTTTGCTCGGAATCACACAAGCGACCTAAGGTCGTAAAGGAAGAGAAGTAGCTGAGAGATGCCTGTCTGCAGCAGTGTTGGGGGTAACTGTTGAGTAACCGAGAAGGTAGAACTGGCGTGAAAACAAATCTGCGGGCAACATAAGGCAACATCTCAGGGAGCAACACCGTGTGGTAGTAACGAAGTGGGTTCTAGGGTTGGAGAGACCTCATCCAAATCCTGGCTCAGCCGTTTATCGGGTGTGAAGTCCTGGCAAGTCTCTTAACCATTCTGAGCCTCAGTTTCCACATCAATAAAATGGGGTGCGCCCGGGGTATGTGTGAGGAATAAACGAGACAGCACCTGTTGATCGCTTAGCACGTGACCCGCTACAAACCGGGAGCTCAGTGAGTATCTTCTTACAACGTTCTGATCCAGGGGCGCCTGGGTGGCTCAGTCGGTTAGGCGTCCGACTTCGGCTCAGGTCACGATCTCGCGGTATGTGAGTTCGAGCCGCGATGTGAGTTCGAGCCCCGCGGCTCTGTGCTGACTGCTCAGAGCCTGGAGCCTGTTTCAGATTCTGTGTCTCCCTCTCTCTCTGACCCTCTCTCTCTGACCCTCTCTCTGACCCTCCCCCGTTCGTGCTCTGTCTCTCTCTGTCTCAAAAATAAATAAACGTTAAAAAAAAAAAATTTAAAAAAAAAACAAAAACAAACAACGTCCTGATCCAGGAACAAATACATGTCAGCTGACAGAAGGGACCAGGGAACGAGTGTGCACAGCTATCTATACACCCTAGGCAGGTGGACAGGGGCAGAATGACTAAGAAGATGGATGGAGTTACCCTGGCACATTCAGGACGGTGAAGCTGGAAAGAGGGCGAGAGGCATGATACAGAATTAGCGTTCTGCTTCTGCCTCTAGGCCAACCTGGCTTCAACTTAGCTTTGCCATTACCAGTCAGGGTACCGATGGAAAAAACCCACAAACACGCAGAGCAAACTCTAACTTGTGCCACTTAGAATCGAGAATCCCTTGATGTGCCGGAGAGGTTTTGCACGTGGGCTGGGGGCTGGGGGAGGGATCTCTCCCTCTGAAGCCTGGCATCCACTCATCAAAGGGAAAGAAAAGGTTACTGGCATCTGGGGATGCCTGGAACCTAGTGAACTGAGCGGTGGGGTCACCGATTCACCCTCTGGCTGTAGAGACCCATCTCAGGAGGTGATTCATATCCTAATGGAGGGGAGGAGGGGGCCAGATAATGAGCAGCTGTTTCCCCTGCTCTCCCGGTAGGTCCCTGCCTCCAGGCCAGGGGCAGGCAATGGAAGGAAATGATCTGAGGGTTCAACGTGAGGCCTGAATGGGGTGAAGCGGTTTGTGCCACATGAAGGGAAACAGGGGTGCGGCTGGCTTGGGAGTTATTAAGGACGCACCTGGCCCATTTCAAAGAGCATCTTCCTTCACTGGCTTCCCGACCTGGTGCTCTGAGGGGTGATAGGTGAGGTGAGGGGGCTGCAGGGCTGTTTCGTATGGTCTTTGGAAGGGCATGCCGCAGGCCCCGGAAAGGGTTCTTTCTGGATGTGGAGGATGTATGCTCAGGCAGTGTTTCAAGCAAACCAGAAATGGTATCGGTAGCCAACTTACTATGTTATAAGCCTTGCCACATGCTAACAACTCTCAGCCCTCACAACCCTCCGTGGTGAGTTGTCTCATTAGCCTCATCCTGCAAATGGGGAAACTGAGCCGAGGACAGGTTGCGTAACTTGCTAGAGGCCATATTAGTATTAAGAATCAGGATTTGAACCCGGGCTGTAGGTGCTGGTGCTGTCCCAGCACTGTACTGACACGGAAGTCAGTGGCGGGTTAGGTGAACTACATGGGGAAGGCAGGGTATGGCTTAATCTGAGCTCTGGGAGGCAGAGTTGTGGGAGGTGGTTGGCTCAGGAGCGAGTTCAGGCCAGAACCAAGTACCTAAAGTTCAACTGTCTTACAGACAGAGGCCAAGAGCCTCAGAGGCGGCTCCGACTCATTTTACGGAGTATGGTCCTGGCGATTTCTGCCAGTCGCCCCAGCTCCATGCGTGATATTTGAGTGACGGAGATGAGGCTACCTCCTGGTCCTGCCGTGGTCCCGTGTGCGTCAGAGGATTCTGATTCCTGGGAAAGAGGAAAACAGCTTTAGACACAGGCTTGGCACGGCGTGCGATCCAGTTCCAAACCACAGTCACTGTGTGACTTTCGGTAAGTTATTTCCCCTCTCTGAGCCTCACTTCCCTCATTTGTAAAGACAAGGGTAATAATATGTATCTCATAGCATTATTAGGAGAATCAAATGAGATGACGTGTGTGCATTACACGTGCTTGGGCACGGTAGGCGCTTGGTGAGTAGGTTCCTCTGCATGCTTGCTTTCTCCCTCTTTCCTGGAAAATGTGATTATCTGGGCTGACTAAAAAATGAGCATGGGAAAGGAAGTGCAGCCATAAGGGCCTGCGGCCGCCCTCAAAAGCCACGGCAGTGGAGGAAGTTATTTCTGATTCCAACTGTGCTTGGAGAGGACAAGGGGGCACGGAAAAGCCCGCTGGCCCTGCTTGGCTGCTTGGCTGTGGTCACAATCACCATGACATTGGTTTTGCCCTGGGAACTGACCCCCGAGGCTGCACATTCAGGAGGATGGGGCCGAGGCGGGCCTGAAGGGACAACCGGGGACCTAGGCAGGAAGCTGGACCTTCAAGAGAGAGCTGAGACCCAAGGAGGTAGCCCCGAGGCCCTGGCCAGAAAGGCAGGACAGGGTGGTGACTTCTGCTTGGCAGGAACGCAAGCTTATCTCTTCACAGAGTCCTAGGTTCAGCTCACAGCCATTCCTTCCCTTCTCTTGCCCTTTCTGGGAAAAGCAAACCAGGCAGGTTGCCCGTTGGATGTTCAACTTGCCCTCTGAGCCACCAGCAAAGAAAAAGACCAGAGAGAGAAGGCAAGTGGAGTGCATTCATTCATTCATTCGTTCATTCAACTAATATTTATTGAGCATCTCTTTCCACCTCGTGTGTCTTAGACCTTAGGCTACTGATGCAGACCTCACTTCGCAAACAGCACACTTGTTAGCAGTGAGACCTTATTCAAGTCACTTAACTTCTCTGGACATCAGTTTCTTCATCTGTATCGTGGGCAAGAAGTGACCTTCCTTGTATGTGGCACGCACTAAGTGACTATTATTTCTCTTTCTTCCCCACTTTGCCCTCCTTTCCAGACTCTGCTAAGGGAGGATCAGAGGCTGCCAGCGCTAACGTGCATGTGATTTTGTATAAATGTGGGGTGTCCCTTCAGCTGGGGAGGTGGAAAGGCTGCCAGGGCCCCGGTGTTGTCTTCGCTTGCTCCGCTCACCGGGCCTGTTTCTGTTATCTATTGCTTCAAAATGAATCATCCCCGTAAGTCGTGGCTTAACACCAGAACAATCATTTTATTATTATTATCTCTCCTGGTGCTGTAGATGAGCTGGACTTGATTATGTGGTTCTTGTTCAGGATCTCTTGGGCAGTTGCGGTCAGATGGTAGCTGGAGCTGGAGTCATTTCAAAGGCTTCCTCATTCACATGACTGGCATTGATCCTGGCTGTCAGCTAGCATGCCAGCAGGGGCCATCCCCCAGCCACTTGCGTGTTGCGTCTCCACGTGGTCTGGGCTCCCTCACAGCATGGCAGCTGGGTTCCAGGAGTGGGAGTTCCAAGAGAACCGGGTGGACACAGAAATGTTACTTCTGCCCTGGTCACAAGTCAGCCTAGATTTGAGTGGAGGAAACTGAGAGCACATCTGTCGATGGGAGACTCATCAGCGTCACAGCATAGGGACACCTGGGATGAGAGACCTTGTTGCGGCCATCTTGGAAAATACAATCTCCTACGCTGCCCAACCAGGAAGAATTTCCAGAAGGAAGGCTGTGGCCTGACTGCCAGGGGTGAAGTTGCTAGTGCACAGAGAAGCACAAGTCCCCTGAGAAGAAGCTTTGGGTATGAGCTGGGGGAGAGGGGTTCTGTCACTGCTAAGCTAGTTCTTGAAACTCTGGGATTCCAAAATTGGATTAGATTCTCAGAGGCGGGCAATGGGGCAGAAAAATGGAAAAAGGGGAGAACAGAGCCTGGCATTATGGGAACCTGTTAGGTTTAGGAAGTAGCATTTAGTGTTTCTCTGGTGATGTTCTGGTCTTCTTCCTTAAGCTTCCTTAGCCTCGTTAAGCTACTTGAGGAGGGCCCTAGGAACCCAGGGGATGGAGAATACACTCGTGTCAGAGGTCAGTAGGCACCCTGGTGCCAGGTGAGTGTGGCTTCGGCCTTCTCCCGGCATCCCTGTCCCACCCTCAAAGTAGATGGCCATACCTAAGCCTCAGGAGGCAACAGGCTGGTCTCCTCTCCGATATGTATGCTTGGGACAAGCCCACCTCCTGCAGAAATAGAAATCACCATACATGGCCACCATCCCACCTATTCCTAAAAGCCTAATAAGTATGAGAGTGAGTTTGGAATTAGTCTTACAAAAATAATTCTCCGGGTGGAAACAGAATGAAATCTATGGAAATATACATGATCGCTCACCATGAAAAATAAAAGAGGGAGCTCTCCCTGCTCCACCCCCCTGTGAATGAGGCAGAGATTAATCTTTTGAAATCAAATGTATAAATTATACATGGATGGGAACTGGCTCAGGCAGGAGGTGTCTGATAGGGTGCTGATGGAAATGAAAATGAGGCTTGAAAGATCATTTCTGCTTTTGAATCAGCTCCAGCATTGCTGGTGCTCCTGGCCCCCCCCGGAGGAAACACCCTGACTTACCAATCAGAAAACACCCCATCCCCAAACCCTTGGAACACACACCTTCAAAGCAATTGCTAATGTTTTGGATGATATTTCTGTGCGTCACCAGGAATAATAAAAAGGCAATAAAAGTTTGAAGGCCCATATTTTTGCTGCCTGATGGCTGATGTAAATCAAACCCTCCTCTTCAAAGGGCTAGACAGAAAGTTTTATGGAGTGGCTGTCGCCTGCCAGGAAAAGGAGGGTGGGGCTACGTCTGGGAACAAGTGTCACCTGTAGTCCAGCCACGGCTGTGTGACCCTCAGCTGCTGTTTAGCCACTCTGGACTTACTGCTCTACCCACTCGTGAACTCCCCTATCCGTTCAGTTAACTTCCTGAGTCCCTTACCACGTGCCAAACACTGTGCTGTACATATATTTGGTGCCGAATAAATGAAATTAACACGAAGATGAATACAGCAAGTCCCTGCCTTCAAGAAGTTCCTGGCCAGAGAAACAAAAACAGATGAGCTGCAATACCACCTTGTTAGAGTCAAACCAATGTGCTTTGTTTTTGGTTTTGTTTTTCAATTTTTTTAAAGTTTACTTATTTACTTCTGGGGGAGGGGCAGAGAGAGGGGGAGTGATAGAATCCCAAGCAGGCTCCGCACTGTCAGCACAGAGCCCGGTGTGGGGCTCGAACTCGCGAACCAGTGAGATCATGACCTGAGCTGAAACCAAGAGTCAGACGCTCAACCGACTGAGCCACCCAGGCGCCCCAGAACCAACATGCTTTGATCAGAGGGTTTGAAGATGGACAGGTTTCTAAAGGAATAGAGGTTGTTTTGCCTGACAAAGAGGATTACTCCCTACTAAAGATTGTCTGGCCAGAGCTTCACCGTGGGTCCTCAGAGAGTCTTTAAGATGACCTCTGCTGAGAGGGTAGGAGAGAAGTGAGTCGAGATTGAACAGGAGATTTTAGATAGGGCAGTACAGAATTCGGCCATATGTATTATAGGTGTGAGAGAGGGATAGAAATGGTTGATGTAAATCCATGAGGTCAGGGACCCTGTCTGCATCTCCAGGGACTTCTACAAGGGCCTGGCTCAACGAAGGCACGGTTTTTCTCTAACAAATGAATAACAAATGGTCCACTGCGTAGCATTATTTCAGGATACAACAGATCCTGCCCTGCTTGTACAAGCAAGGTATACACTCCCCTAACATCCTGGCAGGGGAAAGATGTGACCCTTCCCTGCCTGGGATGTCATTATTTGGACCCGTCTTAACTGATGGCTCACTCCCTTTTTAAAATGATGTTATTCAGGGTATAATAAGCATACGGCAAAGTGTGTAACTCTTAAATGAATAGCTCAGTGAATTTTACATACGTCCACACCCGTGTAACTACCAGCAGATCAAGATATAGAATAATTCCTGCTGTCCACAAGGCTCCTCCGTGCCCTTTCCAGCCCCGTGGAGGGAACCCCTATTCCAACGTCTCTGCTAACTCTTTCTGTAGACTCTATCCCCATATTCCCGCCCTACGAAGAGAAAAAACTTAAAGGTAAATCTTCATTTATCTTCCTTCTAGGGGAAAACAGATTACCGGGTTGGTTTTTAACTCTTGGCATCAGAAAACACAGAATCACTAGACGTTAGGCAGGGGTTTTGCACATCTGGGTCAAGAGCTCATACCTTTTCAGGAAGTAGAACTTCTTCTTGACATCAATTTATTCCACAGACCCCATATAAGAAGAATGGCTGCCTTTTTAGTGTCTTTTAGTTAACCAGTGGTCAGCAGGGGCTGGGAAGGGGAGGGGACAATGGGGAGTTAGCGTTTAATGGGTAGAGTTTCAGTTTTTTTTTTTTAAAGTTTTTTTTTTCAACGTTTTTTATTTATTTTTGGGACAGAGAGAGACAGAGCATGAACGGGGGAGGGGCAGAGAGAGAGGGAGACACAGAATCGGAAACAGGCTCCAGGCTCTGAGCCATCAGCCCAGAGCCTGACGCCGGGCTCGAACTCACGGACCGCAAGATTGTGACCTGGCTGAAAGTCGGACGCTTAACCGACTGCGCCACCCAGGCGCCCCTAGAGTTTCAGTTTGAGAAGATGGGTGGTGATGGTTGCCCAACAGCGTGAATGTATTTCATTAACGCTGCTGTATTTTACACTTATAACTGCTTAAGATGGTAAATTTTATGTCATGTATATTTCACCACAAGAAAAATAAAAAAGATACAGTATCACCCAACAAGAAAATATACCAAACCTCCTATGCATTCAGCGGGTGTCTTAAAATAGAATTTTATTAATAACCATCGATTCGATGTTCTCTTGAAAAACAATAGTACATGTGAGCGTGAGGCTATCCTTTGCCCCACCCACAGTATCCTTTGCCCCGCCCACAGTATCCTTCGCCCCACCCATAGACAGTGTAGAGTTCATGCAAAGATTCCTAAGTCTTACTTAATGGCTGCAAGATCCTCACCTCCTCCCAGTGTCTGAGACCCACAGATTAACATTAACTGTTCATTTCAGTGCTCCTCAGTTGAAGACACTGAGGCTCAGAGAAGGGAATGACTTGTCCAGGGCCACATAACCTGTCTGTAGCAGAGCCAGGATAAGACACCTGCGAGCTTGTGTCCATCTGGCAGGTGCTCTCGTCTCTACGCCAATGCTGTTGCACCCCAGCTCAAGACCGCATGCGCTCTCCTGAGCCTCCGTCTTCTGTTTCCTGCAAACATTTAACCAGATGTGATTACCGACTTGGGGACTCCTCACTTGCCATTTCCATCAAGGCAGGAAGGAGGATGTGCAGCCGAGAGACGGGGCCTCCCGATTCCTTTGTCATTTGACCCTGAAGCCCACTGGGGTCGTAGGGGCTGGTACAGACTCATTCTTATCATCAAGGCTGTGTTATGGCTCTTGTGAACAAGGACAGATTCACCTGGAGCCACAACGTTCAGAGCCCAAGGCTGGGAGTCCAGTTTCAGAATAGAGGTGCTGTCAGAGGCGAGAGTGGGTGCCTTGGCTATTTTGGCAGGAGCTGACAGTAAGGAATTCTTCTCTCGCACAAGCTGTGCAGCGCGTTTTGTACTGTGGGCTGCGTCTGCCTCCGCCTCTCTCTTTCCCAGGCTCGGTGGACGCCGTTGCTCCTCAGCCCCCCTCCCCGACACTGCTAATGACAACCAATTAATTCAGCATAATTTGGTTCATTACAAGCCCTTAGATTGGTAACAGTCTTTTCCCGGAGTGCAGAGCAGCCTTCCTGAACTTTCTCAAAGGGACAAAGATCTGAGCCTGGGTGGAGAGAGAGGGTGGGTCCTGCTCTATGTGCCCAGTTGGGTGTGAGGAGCTGGTGGGTGCCTGAGACCGGCTGGGCTGTGCTCACTCCAGCAAAACACATCCTTCCCGGTGCCCCCACAGCCCCGGTTAAAAATATGATGGAAATGGGACAAGGCAAGACACCCCAGCAGGAACATCAGGCCATCCTCGGCGCCTACAAATAGGCACCGTCCTTGTGGGGCTAGAGATGTCCGTTCTGTGCTGAATGGGCCTGACCTGATGGCCGTGGGTGTTCGTGCAGGGGCCGGTGGGGAAGGAGGCCATGGCTGTGGCCGAGACCCAGCGAGGCGAAGCGAGCAGCTGGCAGGGTCTGCCCTAAGGGCCTGGTCTTCAAGGGACAGGAAATGATTAAGAGAGTCCAGACTCGCCCCAACAGGGTGGGGCCGTGGAAGGAATGCTGGGCCATGGGAACAGGCTGGGGCAAAGGACCAGGAAGGGTTTCAGAACTGGGCAGGCCAGGACTGGACTCGGAGCCCATGGTCTGACTGCAGCCTCCTTGTTTGTCACCGTCTCTGATTAAGAACAAGATAATGACGCCTCGTTCACTGGGTTGTGAGGAGGCAAGCTGGTGATGGGAGGCCAGGAATGTGATGGTTCAGGGAGGAGGCTCGGGCAGCCTGGGCCGCGGTCCTGGCTCCACCCCGGGGTGGCCTTGGGCAAGTCACTTCCCCTCTCCAAGCCTCAGTGTCCTTGTTTGTGGAATGGGAATAACAACAGCATCTGTTTCACGGGAGTAAGTGGGGATTAAACCAGCACTTAGAAGGGTCCTGACACACAGTAGGTACACAGTACACATGGGCTGCTTTTATTAACGATGTGTGTGCAGTGCCCAGCACCCTGCCTGGTAGAAGCATCATGAAGGCTCTGAAACTGTTTATCCCATCCCTCTTCCTGTGACTTTGTTTTGTTTTGAAGTAGGCTCCATGCCCCCCATGGGGCTTGAACTCACGACCTTATCATCAAGAGTCACATGCTCTACCGACTGAGCCCGCCACGCGCCCCTCCTTATTTTTGAAGAAAGATATTAATCGCTACCTATCTCAGGGCATTTCTGTAAGGCTCTTCTGTAAGGAGAACCTGTCCTAAGGCATTCTCCCTCTGTCCCTCGGGCCCTACTGCAAGGAGGCAGACTTCCATTGAGGCCTTTGAACGTGTGAGGGTTGGTTTTTCTCCTCTCGGGAGCGGGGTCAGTGAAGACTGTGGCATCCCTGTGCCTCTGCACCTCATCCGGCGCCTGGCACATGGGACACCCGGGGAGTGTCTGCAGGTTGAGCCCGGGTGGGCTGGAGGCAGGGTTAGCTGGATGTAGGGGAAGATGCACGTCAGAATGAGCAGGAAGTTACCTGTGTTGGTGGGTGGCCGGCCTTTGAGAGGGGACCAGCCAGGCTCAGGCCCGATCTTGCCTTTCTCCTGGATACTGGAGTCTCTGAAAGCCCCAGGACACGGTGGAGGATATAGGCTTTGGATGGAGCAGAGGGGAGAATTATGCGACTATCCTATCTCTGCTCATCCCTGCCAACCCTCCGCCTGACCCTCCACCCTTGGCTAATAGTCACCAAGTCTGCAACGTTAAAGTCTCCAGGGGAGCCGCTACAAATCCGGAATGCCCAGGCCTCACCCCAGACCAATTAAAGCAGAAATCTCTGGGGGCAGGACCCAGGCGCGTGTATTTTCTTGTCAGGTCCTCAGGTGATTCCAGTGTGCCGCCCATATCAGATGATCTAGGGAAAGACACTATTTCAGACTCTCAGGAACTGCAGGATTGAACGATGCATCTCAACAGCCCCATCGATTCAGCCTCCCAGCGTTGCTGTCTTAGAGGGGAGATCATTCCTGCCACTGGGCGTCCAGTCTGTGCAAATCCCCCAGCTGGGTGCTGAAGGAATATGGCAATAACCCGCAGAAGAGATCCTAATAACAACATTCGTGGAGTGCCTCTTGTGTGCCAGGTACTGAATAGACATTTGCTACCACAAAGCCACTTTTATAAAGCCCTACTTTAAATTTTTTTTTAACATTTATTTATTATTGAGAGACAGAGAGTGAACAGGGGAGGGGTAGAGAGAGGGGGAGACACAGAACCCGAAGCAGGCTCCAGGCTCTGAGCGGTCAGCACAGAGCCCGACGCGGGGCTCGAACTCACAAACCACGAGATCATGACCTGAGCTGAAGTCGGTCGCTTAACCAACTGAGCCACCCAGGCGCCCCTGTAAAGCCCCACTTTAGAGACAAAGGATGTAGCAATGCTGTCAAACCCCTGCCCGTACACGCCTTCGTGCACCCAAGACTGACTACAAACGTCTGTGAGTTTGGGGGTTTTATTTTTACATTTTCTTCTGGCCAGGGGAGCATGCTAAGACCACTCACAGAATAAGCTGGAACTGTCTCTTCAACCAACAGGGCACAGAGAGTTGGTGGATAGCACCCCAGTTTTTCACCTCCCAACTCAGACAGCTCTGATGTGTATGCTGCACCAGTGACCTTGAACTTTGATGCATATCTGATCACCTGGGGAATATATATATAAAAAAAACCTTTGATGCCCAGGTCACATCCCAGACCAATTATTTCTGAATCTCTGTACGTGGAACTCAGGTATCTGTACTGACTGCAAAGTTCAGCCAAGTCGTACACCCGTATTCTCCATTGCCTCCCTGGGGTTGCCCAGCAGGATTGGAATCCAGTTGCCCAGTGTGGTAACTTGCTTGGTAAAGTGCCCTATTTGAGGGTGCCTTTCTCTGTCTCCCTTCCCCATTTGCTTTTTGGCACTTCCCGGGATGGCCTCCCAATAAACTTCTGATATCGAATCCTGGTTTCAGGGTCAGCTTCTGTGGGAATCAAAGGAAGCAGAAGTCTGGAAAGTCTAAGTGTCTCACCTAGAGTTTTGCAGCCAGGCTATTTGAAGTCCCGCTCTCCGTAGACCTTGTGGCATCATGGAAGAGACAAGTATTCAGTAAACTACAATATAAAACAAAAGGCAACGAAAGATCAAATAGATCTTCAAACAAATGCCAGATCAACATTAAAAAACAAACCAACCAACCCAGTCCAGCAATGAAATGTGATGTGAGTCAAGAAAGACCACACAGAGTCAGAATCATTTATACTAGGCAAGTGAGAAGGATTTCTCTAAGAGGAATCTGGGCAAGGTCATTGCCTATATTGGACCAGCAGGAGCAGAGGGCAGATCTGGACCCAAGACAGAGCCTAGGGCCGAGCTGGATGAGTGAGTGGTCGGGAAGTTCCTCTGGCCTCCCAGTCCCCAGGGTCCTTTCTCAGCCTCCTACATTGGATCTCTCTCTAAGGAGTCATGGTTGGACAAGAGTCATCTTCTTTCTTTAATCTTTTACCCAGAATGTGAAGGCAGGGGCCAACCCGGAGTCGTATTCGGGAACATAGATGGAAGGAAGAGGCCCAATGATGTCAAGTCCTGATGGTGAACTTGGGTTCTTGATGAAGGTCAACCATTCCACAGAGACAAAATACCAGGGGTTAGGGGTCCATCTGATCCCGCCCTCCTTTCCCCTTTCACCACCCACCTCTCTGCCACTCACAGCACTAATTTCATGGTCCAAAAGGCTGAGTCTGCACCTGCTACAGGGCCTTTGCCTGCCTTGAGAAGCCTTTCTTCAGATCTCAGAATGGTCCATTCCCCCCATCACTCAGAATTCAGCTCAAGTGTCACTTTCTTGGAGAGGTCTTCCTGGGCTACCTTCCCCCTCGTCCCCCTCTCCCACCCCCCCCCCCCCAGCCTCTCTCACGTCACCTCATCTTATTCTTTATTGCACACAACACATCTGAAATTCATCTTAGGTATGCATCTGTTTCCTCCTTATCCTGCCAGTCTCCCCTTCCTGGCTGCGTGAGAGTAGGTGGGGACATCTCTCTCATGTGTGTGTCTGTCCCCTCAGCTCCTAGAATAGTGAATGATTGGACCGGGCAGGCCCAGAGGGCTATGCAGTGGGGCCTGGTGACAAGAGGGGGTCTGGGTGAATTCTGGGGGTGGGAGGGAGGGTGAACTGTCTTTGCTCTTCCAACACTGCGTTTGTGCCGACAAGCTGTGCTCAGGCAGCCTGGCTGGTCTCAATGAGCAGTTCCTAATAGTGACTAATCAATACGGATAGAGGAGCTAAATCAGGTTAAGACCCAGCTCTCCTGGGTTGGTGTCATGCCATAAATGGCTTCCCAGCAGCCCAAGGTCAAGGGTGCCGCTCTTACCCCTCCCCCCTCCCCGTTTCCATCCCCCACTGCCTACGAGGGGCTCCTCCCCACAGCCCCGGGATGCCCACCAGCCCGCACACATGTGTGCTCCAGGCCATTGCTTTCTGTTGCCCAGCCTCCCCCTCACCCCCCGGATTAGAATGCCCTTTCCTTCTGCATTTTATTTCCGTGCCCAAGGTCTGGGGTGGTCACGCACACGCTGACATTTAAAGACTCAGCCGAGAAATCAATCTGTGTGGTCTGTCCTTCAGCACCTCAGGAACCTGTGTGGCTGAGCCAAGCCTCATCTGGCTCACACCCTATCGATTTGTAATGGTATCTGTGGGTTGCTGAAATTACATGTGGAACCCGCTTGGAGAAAAACAGGAGGCAGTGTAGCAGAGTGGTTAGGGGCCTCGGGAGCCACACTGCTCGGACTTGAACGGTGGCCTGGGTCATTTGCTCCCCCTCTCTGAGTCTCAGTCAAGGGAGTCACCTGGGAGTATCTACGCTATAGGACTGCAGGGACGATGGAATGAGTTAAACATACAGCACTGAGAACGACCCGTGAGACACCGTGCTATATAAATGTTAGTTATTGTCTTTGGGCTGGGGACAGAAACGGTAGTACCCACCTTCCAAGATTGTTTTGAGGATGAAATGAGATAACTTATGTAGAATCCACCTGGCATGTTGTGAACACTCAGCAGACCTTTGTGCTGCTGAGTGACTTAAGGAGACACAGTCTGGTGAACACAAGCCAAGGCCAGGGATCCCTGAAATAATGATAATCATTAGGAATTACAAGAGGGTTCGATGGATGAATTCAGAAACGACCCAACATTTCAGGTAAGCCTGCCATGAGGCTAAGTGGAAGTCGGCGGTGGGAAGCCGCTTTGTCTCAGGGAGCTTGCTCTGTCTGCAGGGAGATGGGAGGCCATCTGGGCCCGGGGGGAGGGGGGGTCACGTGTCCCCATGTGACTCCCTGAGCCTTATTAGTGAGCTGTGGGAGGTAGAAATCCACCCCCAAGGAGCTCCAAGCTCCCAGTCTCAGATACAATGTCCTTTTTATATCTACCCTGTGTCTGGGCCAGGACCTGATCATATGCCTGTTTGGATTGAGGGCAAAGGGGAGAGAGGGCCAGGACAGAGAGGATTAAGAATTACCCAAGTCCCATAAACATGACCGGAGACAGCCCTCGGGACTGGAATGTAGCAGAAGACAATGTGGCAAAAGCGTGGAGGAATGCTGTGTCTGCAGGAGGGGCGGGGACCAGCCCGAACCCCGGGGGCTGTGAGTTCTACACACGTTTGCCATGCAGGAAAAATCCTGGAGGTTGGAGCGGAAGTGAGGCATCTGAGGTCTGAAGTCACATAGCTAATAAATGGAGGAGCTGGGATTTGAACCTGGGTTCGTGGATTCCAAAACTTGTTTCCCTGCTGATGCGGGCTAGTCAGCAGTACCTCGATGGACTAGAGACAAACAGAAATCTGCCGGGTTTACCTGGCATCCTGCAAGGGGAGGGTTCACCGTGTTGGGGAGATGCCAACATTCAGTTCACCTGGGATGTGGGTCAAGATTA
This sequence comes from Panthera pardus, assembly GCF_024362965.1. Lineage (NCBI taxonomy): Eukaryota > Metazoa > Chordata > Mammalia > Carnivora > Felidae > Panthera > Panthera pardus. The sequence continues at coordinate 58,765,277 of NW_026526876.1, forward strand.
TTGTGGCTGTAGCTTTGTGGACAAAACTTGTAGATGCTCTGTTCCCTTGACTCTCGTTCCGTGCTCATTTTCAGATTATAACTTAGTTCCCAGGGACTTGCCAGCAGGAGAAGTCATCCTGGACACAGACAGACCTGTGCCTGTTCCTGACAAGGCCACTTCCCATGGTGACTGCCAGGTTTCGGGCCGTGGGGCACCGTGGGGTTAGACTGGCCTCCCCACTCCTTAAATGGGATTTAATAAGATCTACCCTGAGGGAGTTACTGTAAGAAATGCCCGACCCAGTACCTGGCACCCAGGAGGGGCTCAATGAATGGTAGACATTTTTGAAACACATTAGCAGTCTGATTTGTCAGTCAGTCTTTTGTGAGTTGGTCTCTTAGCCATTGAGTAGCAACAGAATCAAGGCGAGAATTCCATCAGGTTCTAGAGATCTAGCCTCCAAGCTGCTGACCCTTGGCAATGGCCTGAGAGAAGCCAACAGGCTGGGCCAGACTTGGCCTTGAAGGAGTTTGGACTTAGCAGGCCACTGTGGTTGGTATCCCTGGGAGCCCTTGGCAATGGCCTGAGAGAGGCCAACAGGCCGGGCCAGACTTGGCCTTGAAGGAGTTTGGACTTAGCAGGCCACTGTGGTTGGTATCCCTGGGAGCCAAATCCCTGGAGGGGTGGGAGGGGGTCTGAGGGAGATGGTGAGCACAGAGGAGTATTTAAGGGGGAGAACTGAGGGCCAGAGCTCGTATGAATTGCCAGCTAGAAGAAGACCCCAGGAGGCCAACCAAGTCAAAGGCAGGAAGCCTGGGAACCCAGGAATGGCAGGGAAGCCACAAGTTGGGCCAGCCCTATCCTCACCAATCACGGGCACACTCACAGCCCCTGGGGAACTTTGTGAAAACAGATCCTGGGCCCATCCTTGCAACTTCTGATTGGATCTGGGTTAAGGCCCATGAAATTATATTTCGGAAACATTCTCCACTGGGGCGCCTGGGTGGCTCAGCTGAGTAAGCATCTGACTCTTGGTTTTGGCTCAGGTCATGATCTCACGGTTTGTGAGACTGAGCCCCATGTCCGGCTCTGTGCTGACAGTGTGGAGCCTGCTTGGGATTCTCTATCTCCCTCTCTCTCTCTGTCACTGCCCCACTCACTCTCTCTGTCTCTCTCTCAAAAATAAATAAACTTAAAAAAGTAAAAAATCATAATTTATTGAGGTAAAGTTCATATAACAAAATTAACCAGTTTAAAGTGAATAATTCAGGGGTATTCAGTACACGTTATTGTGCAACCAGCAACTCTATCTAGTTCCAAAACATTTCCATCACGCCAAAGTAAAACTGCTCTCCCGTTAAGCTTTCTCCCAATAACCTCCTACTCTAACCCCTGGCAACCACCAATCTTCATTTGTCTCTGTAGATTTGCTTATTCTGGAGATTCCATTTCATTTTATACGATTTCATAGAAAAGGAATCATACAATACGTTATCTTTTGTGCCTGGCTTCTTTCACTTAGTATAATGCTTTGGAGGTTCATCCGTGTATCGGTACTTCATTACTTTTTACGGCCGAATAGTTTTCCACTGTATGGACATACCACAATTTGTTTATCCACTCATCCGATGACAGGCCTATGGACCGTGTTCACCTTTTGGTTGTTGTGAAATTGCTGCTATGAATGTGTGTGTGTGTACGTGTATTTGTTTGAGGGTTCTCTTTTCAATTCCTTTGAGTATATACGTAGGAGTGGAATTGCCAGATCATAAAGTGATTCTGTGTTTAACTTTTTGAGGAACTGCCAGACTGTTTTCTACAGCAGCCGAAGCATTTTATATTCCGAATGATACAGCTGTAAAGCGTCCAAAGTTATGGAGTGCAAAAGAAGAAAAAAGTAAGGTCTTAAACTTTTTTTTTCTAAATTGGAACAATTTAAATTGTTTGCCTAAAATCTAAGCAGGCTCATGGTGCACAGCTTGACTGGATCTTCTGTTTCATGGCTGGCACAAAGGGCGAGGGCTGGCTCCCCACCTTCCTCCTGCCCACCTCTTGCTGGCCCCTTGCCATTGCTTATAACTTCTTATTATTGACTTTGAATAGAAGCTTTCAGTTGTCTGTTCTTCCTCTTTTTGTTGAAGGGCTGTTGATGGGATAGGAATTACATCCTTAGCTGCTGTTGTCTGTGTTGTCTGACTACCTGGCATGTTGCTGGCTGCACTTCCTTGGGAATGAATCCCCTAAGTGCGCATAGTAAATGATGAAAACCTGGCACATAAATAAGGAGGCAGGCTGTGCTCCGCTGACGTGCCTGGGGAAGTGATCAACTGGGCCCCGTGTACCATACCCAATGTCCCCAAGCTCCAGGGCCATTTATCCACAGGGAAACAACTGGACTTTCTTCTTCTCCTACCCCCGCCCCCCTTCTTCCTTTTTGTGCAAAAATGTGATTTTCTTAAAGCACCGAGATAGGACCCATGGGTGGAAAGAGCTGCTCAACTGGACTTCTGTTAGTCTCTTCTTTCCTTCCTTCCTTCCTTCCTTCCTTCCTTCCTTCCTTCCTTCCTTCCTTCCTTCCTCCCTCCCTTCCTCCTTCCCTTCCTCCCTCCACTTCTCTTTCTCTTCTTCCCTTTCTCTCTCTTCTTTCCTTCCTTCCTTCCTTCCTTCCTTCCTTCCTTCCTTCCTTCCTCCCTCCCTTCCTCCTTCCCTTCCTCCCTCCACTTCTCTTTCTCTTCTTCCCTTTCTCTCTCTTTCTTCCTTCCCTCCATCTTCCTTTCTTTCTTTCTTTCATTCAACAAACATTTATAGAATGAAGCACCTAATCTGTGTCAGGCACTGTTCTAGATATTTTTATATGAGATCTATTGTGCAAGACTCATAACAAGAAGGTATTATTGTCCTCAGTTCAAAATGAGGAAATGGAGATTCAGAGAAATTAAGAAATCTTCCTAAAGTCACACAGCCAGTAAGTAGTAGACCCAGGGCTTGATGCTGGGTTTCTGTGTGGCCTAGATTTTTTAGAGTTCCTTTACTCTTCCTCCTTTTCCTTCTTTCCTTTCCTCTCTGCCTCCCTTCTTTCTGCACTTATCTCCAGCATGCTCTGTTTGCCAGGCACCCAAGGTAGACATGAAGATGTCACAGTGAACGAGATGGACAAGAGCAAACTCTTTCTGATTGCTCTTTCATTGAGTCCTGTGACCCCTGGGCATCATCTCAAACCTACTTAATTTCTTCTCAAATGTTCTGTTTCACATAATGAACAAATGTAGCAGATTAAAGAACTGTAATGTTGAAGATGAATTAAATTCAGGCCCTGGGTGCGTGCCTCCTTCAATAGACTCCTCAAGGCTCATGCCTCCAGATGTGATCAGCAAATCTGATCATGCCCCTCCCTTGCTCCCAAACCTCTTGTGGTCCAGGGCCTTACAGACATCCCTGTGATATGAGAAATGGTAAAGACCCGAGTGGGGCTCTCCATCTGAGCTGAACCGTGCGGAAAGGTTGGGGAGAGCATTTTTAAAAGTGCTTTTCTGCGCATAATTTGAAATTCATGGATGAAGTGGCAGCAGGGCATCAGGCACGGAGGCATTTCTCCAAATTGAAAAGCAAGGCGAGGGCTTCAAGGCTGAAAGACCACCTCTCCTTGGAAGAAGATGCCCTTAAGACGTGCACACACCCAGTTCATTTGTGCCCAGCCATCGTCCCCTGCCTGTATCATCATTGCTTGGGGTTTTGCATATTCAGGTAAGTTTGTGCTTATGTTATGCAAGTAAACATATGCTGAGGGTAGCAATGTTTATTTTAGTGGGAGCATTTATTTTAATAGTTGTCTAAATCACACCAGGATTGCATTTATCGCATCATTAAGGATCTGAAGGGGTCACTGAAATATTTAAGTTCAACTTCGCTGCTGCAGTTTATGGAAGATATTAGATGCTCTCAAAGGTCTATTGTACTTCTGAACAAGGCAGAAGGTGGCAAGCTTGATCCCACCTCCCTGCCAGCTCCCGGAGCTCAGTATCTACATTTTATTTTATTTTTTGATTCTTTAAGTTTATTTATTTATTTTGAGAAAGAGAGAAAGAGTATGCAAGCAGGGGAGGGGCAGAGAGAGAGAGATGGAGAGAGAGAAAATCACAAGCAGGCTCTTGGGTTATTTTTTAAATTTTTAAATTTTTATTTTTTATATGTAACTTATTGTCAAATTGGTTTCCATACAACACCTAGTGCTCATCCCAACAGGTGCCCTCCTCAATGCCCATCACCCACTTTCCCCTCTCCCCCCCCATCAACCCTCAGTTTGTTTTCAGTATTTAAGAGTCTCTTATGGTTTGCCTCCTTCCCTCTCTGTAACTTTTTTTCCCCCTTCCCCTCCCCGCCCCCCGGTCTTCTGTTGAGTTTCTCAGAATCCACATATGAGTGAAAACATATGGTATCTGTCTTTCTCTGCCTGACTTATTTCACTTAGCATAACACTCTCCAGTTCCATCCACCTTGCTACAAATGGCCAGATTTCATTCTTTCTCATTGCCAAGTAGTATTCCATTGTATATATAAGCCACATCTTCTTTATCCATTTGTCAGTTGATGGACATTTAGGCTCTTTCCATAATTTGGCTATTGTTGAAAGTGCTGCTATAAACATTGGGGTACAAGTGCCCCTATGCCTCAACACTCCTGTATCCCTTGGGTAAATTCCTAGCAATGCTATTGCTGGGTCATAGCAAATTTATAGCAAAAATTAATTTTTTGAGGAATCTCCATGCTGTTTTCCAGAGCGGCTGCACCAGTTTGCATTCCCACCAACAGTGCAAGAGGGTTCCTGTTTCTCCACATCCTCTCCAGCATCTATAGTCTCCTGATTTGTTCATTTTAGCCACTCTGACTGGCGTGAGATGGTATCTCAGTGTGGTTTTGATTTGTATTTTCCTGATAAGGAGTGACGTTGAGCATCTTTTCATGTGCCTGTTGGCCATCTGGATGTCTTCTTCAGAAAAGTGTCTATTCATGTCTTCTGCCCATGTCTTCACTGGATTATTTGCTTTTTGGATGTGGAGTTTGGTGAGTTCTTTATAGGTTTTGGATACTAGCCCTTTATCCGATATGCCATTTGCAAATATCTTTTCCCATTCCATTGGTTACCTTTTAGTTTTGTTGATTGTTTCCTTTGCAGTGCAGAAGCTTTTTATCTTGATAAGGTCCCAATAGTTCATTTTTGCTTTTAATTCCCTTGCCTTTGGAAATGTGTCAAGTAAGAAATTGCTGCGGCTGAGGTCAGAGAGGTTTTTTCCTGGTTTCTTCTCTAGGGTTTTGATGGCTTCCTGTCTCACATTCAGGTCGTTCATGCATTTTGAGTTTATTTTTGTGAGTGGTGTAAGAAAGTGGTCTAGTTTCATTCTTCTGCATGTTGCTGTCCAGTTCTCCCAGCACCATTTGTTAAAGAGACTGTCTTTTTTCCATTGGATATTCTTTCCTGCTTTGTCAAAGATGAGTTGGCCATACGTTTGTGGGTTCAATTCTGGAGTCTCTATTCTATTCCATTGGTCTATGTGTCTGTTTTTGTGCCCATACCATGCTGTCTTGATGATTACAGCTTTGTAGTAGAGGCTAAAGTCTGGGATTGTGATGCCTCCTGCTTTGCTTTTCTTCTTCAGTATTACTTTCGCTATTCGGGGTCTTTTGTGGTTCCATACAAATTTTAGGTTTGCTTATTCTAGCTTTGAGAAGAATTAAAGTAGCCTTTTAAAATATGTATGTATGTATGTATGTATGTATGTATGTATATATGTATGCATTTATTTATTTATTTATTTGAGAGAGAGAGAGAGAGAGCATGTGCGTACATGCACATGTGGGAGGGGCAGAGGGAGAGGGAGATAGAGAATCTTAAGCTGGCTCCATGCCCAGTGTGGAGTCCAATGGGGGGCTTGATTTCACCACCGACCATGAGATCATGACCTGAGCCAAAATCAAGAGTCAGACGCTTAATGGACTGAGCTACCCAGGTGCCCCAGTATCTACAGTTTAAAGTGAGGGGTTGTAGAGAGCAAGCAGGCAGACGTTAGCAGTGTTCTTATACTCCTGCCAATCTCCTCTTGTGGTCCAGATTTGGAATCTAGAGACCCAAATTCCAGGCTCTACGCTATTTGGTTGGGGGACCTTGGACAAATCATGTAAATTTCCTATGCCCTTTTCCTCAGCTGTTAAAAAAGAAAAGAAAAAAGGGAGTGATAATAACACTGTCCTAAGAAACGTCACAAGTTAACTAAGTGGCTTTCCTAATTCCCTGTGCTTGCTTTGCAGTTGAGGTTCAGGCTGAGCTAAACCAGGAGCCCTGAAGGCTGGTATATTTGCTTCCTGCGGCTGCCATCACAAATGCACACAAGCCACGGCATGGTGGGGGAGTGGTGATGGTGTTTGAAACAACAGAAACTTATTTTTCAGAGTTCTGGAGGCCAGAAGACTGGAATCAAGGTGTATCCATAGGGATGATTCCTTCTGGATGTTCTGAGGGAGAATCTATTCTGTGCTTCCCTCTGAGCTCCTGTAGGTCTAGCAACCCTTGTCGTTCCTTGTCTTCTAGACATTCTGCTCCAATCTCTGCCTGTCCTCACAGGCTTTCCCCCTCTCTCTCTTTGTTTCAACTATCTCCTTTCTCTTACAAGGACACCAGGGATTAGATTTAGAGCCCACCCCAAACCAGGATGATCTTATCTTGAGATCATTACCTTAATCACATCTACAAAGACTCTGTTTCCAAGTAAGGTCACGTTCACAGGTGCCAGGGGTTAGGACTGGGACATACCTTTTTTGGGGGAAGAAGGAGACACAGTGCAACCCATTACAGAAAGGAACATTTAAATCCTTTCCAAGGGAGGATGCTAAAACTAATGGCGAGGGTGAGGATCAGATTGGTAAGGGCGAGGGGTAAGAGATGAAGACCATGGAGGTGGGGTGGGGGGATTTTATGTGGTGTTATCTGTGAGGTGCATGGGCAGGACTAGCACCTCTGCAAATCCAAACTGAACCAGACTCCACTTGTCTGGTGGTAGATTAGAGATCCAGAATTCAACACCTACTGGTATTAATTTCTCTAACAGAGGCAGTGATAAGAGCATGGACTCTGGATTCAGCCAGCATGGGTGTAAATCCAGGCCGCATAACTTCAGGCAAATTACTTAATACCCAGCTTAGGTTGGGTTCCCTCAAAGCAGAACTTGGGACAGGCTTCCAGTGTATTTGATTTATTGAGGGAGTGCTCTTGGGAGAAAAGGGGTGAGGGAAGCAGGTGAGGGGTGGCAGATGGATCTGAGCAAGGATGTAATCCCAGCTAGACTCTTTCACCTGACCCCAGAGGTAGCTCTGGACCATAAATTGTGCCATAGAGTTGGTCCCACCTTGTGGAGTCCCATCCTATAACAGTTAGTCATTGGTTGACAGCTGCCACAGTGGGGGTAAAAGGAGCATGTAACTTTGCTAGGTGAGGCCATTGGTGAATGTCCATTCAGCCAAGAACATTTCTCTGGAGATGGGGGAGGCTGTGAGTCATTAGAAGCCAACCCTTTTAATGCTTGGAGAATGCGGCCACCTACCCAGGAAAGGGGGCAGACGGTATCCATTACATTTAACTTTGACAACTTTCGTTTCCTCACGTATAAAATGGAGCTAATCATAGTAACTACGTCATAGGATTGCTATGAGATTTAAATAGGTTAACATATGTGATCATATATAGATGTTCAGTAAACCTTAGCTATGACTGGTGTATTCTTTATTGCTGAGTAACAAATCGCCCCAAATTTTAGCAACTTAAAACAACAAATATTTATTAGACAACTCGGTTCCTCAGGGTTGGGTATCAGGAATGGTGTAGTTGGGTTGTTTTGGTTCAGGGTGTCTCATGAAGTTACAATCAAATGTTGGCTGGGGCTGCATCATCTGAAAGCTTGACTGGGGCTGGAGGGCTTACTTCCAAGATGGCTTCTTCACTGGCTGTTGGTAGAAAGCCATAGTTCCTTACCACATGGACATCTTCATAGGTTGCTTGAGTGTCCTCATTATATGGCAGCTGCTAGCTTCCCCCAGAGTGAACAACCCAAAAGGGAGAACAAAGGGGAAGCTGCAATGCCCTCTATGACCTGGTCTTGGAATTACATACCATCATTTCTGCTATTTTCTGTCTGTTAGAAGTGAGTCACGAGGTCCAACCCATACTCAAGGAGAGGGAAATTAAGTTCCATCTCTTGAAGGGAGGAAATGATTTGTGGAATTTTAAATCTACCACAATTAGCTATTCTTAATTACCATAGCAGCCTTGGAAACTTGTGTTGCTTCCAAGGGAAATTTGTGTTTGACAAATGAACACACAAGTGGGCAATGAATGAATTTCAAATGATGGATCATTTGGCATTTAAGTAAAGTAGCTGTCTTTGAAAAGGAGAGACTTCAAGGGCCCATCGAATGACATCATACCTTCCATTTGCACACACCAGCAGTCATCCCTGCCCCCCAAATTCCACTCCTCTTAGTGTACCAGAAGAGCCCAAGAATCTGTATTTAGAAACTCAGTAGGTGAATGTAATGTGAACCCCTGGTGTAGGCAATCATTTTACCCTTCCTAAACACACACACACACACACACACACACACACACACACACACCAGCTTCTGATTCTATTTTGCTTGATCTTCTGATTTTCTGGCTTCCCACACCAAATCCGGTCCTCTTCAGGCTGCATTTCTGGTTTGTTGAGACTTGCCTTGGTTTTTCCATGTGGTTTTTGGTTTTGCTTACTTTCTTGCTACCAGCTCCAAGGAACCCCCCAGCTCCTGACTGGACCAGCCTCTGCCCACCACTCTCTAAGGGGCCAGGAGGATTCAGGTTTAACCAGCCTTCCTGTCCTCTCTCTCTGCTCTCTCTGCATACCTACAACTTCCATTCTTTGCTACTGGGTCTCTTGGTCAGGTCTTCGCCATTGGACCAAAAAAGAGGGTGAGAACAATTATTCAGATAACTCAGATACCTATTCAAGCAAAAATGATGATTATTTTTTCCTCCTGAGCGATCCAGATAATTGTTTTAATTCCCAGCTTCACTTTGTCTCTGGGGCTCTGACCTCTTCATTCTATGACTCTAGTTAAAATTTGGTCCCAGTGATAAATATTTCTGATCTAATTGTTTCCTTTACTCATGTTCCACGGGGTGGGTATTTGCAGGGAAGAAGATCTGTAGGTAAATGAGAGTTCACTTCAATCAATATTACATTGGGCAATATTAGAATCAAAAGAAAGCTGTCATGGTAGACCCACTATCTAAATTTCACTTTCTGGAAGGCCCTGCTCTACTTCATCCCTCCCCAACCCCTGACACATGCAGCAGCAAGGAGCAAATTACCATTTATTAAACTCTAATTATCCTTCCCATTTTCAATACCGTTCTCTGTGTATGTGTCAGCACGCAAGCCTGTACTCCACTGCCATTAAATTAGCAATAAGTCTTGTTAGCATCGCATCCATATTTATAGACAGGGCTGGGGGATGCTGCAGTGACATGGTGCAAAGTTGGATGCCCTTAATAGAAGGTTAGGGACGTGTCCTCACCCTACAGCAATCCAGGCACGTGGCAGACGTAGGGGATTTGAGGGGACCTAACAAAAACTTACGCTGTTTGGAGACCGTGTCAAGCCTTTCAGGAGAGTCTATAGAAAAGTTCAAGCAGAGACATCTCACCTTTGGAAAAAAGCCCATGTTTCTTTATTTGGGTGTTACGGAGCTCGGGAGGCTGATGGGAAATGACAGTATCCTATTCTGTTGCTCACAGAACAACAGTTCAGGAAGTGTATGGCAGACCCTGCTGTGAGCTGGCTGGGTTTGTACCACTCCTCCCGACCAGGATGTCCAGGCTGGGCATCTGCCTGAGCAACAGGAGCTTATCACAAGATTCTTCTGTAATCCTATATGAGGTGATCCTTGAGTGGTTTCAGGACAGTAATCTGGGACAGGCCACATATTATCGGTAGGGGAAGGTTAGCTTGCACCTAGCGGGCCAGCGTCCGTGGATGAGGCCGATCCGATGGCTCTGGCTCAACAAACCCAGGTCTGTATAATTACAGAGTCCGTGCTCTTTTCACTAATGCTGAGCATCTCGCCCTGGAAATCCAAGGCAGACTCGTACTTCCTGTTTCCCGCTGTGGAACTTTGCCCTGCCTTCTGAAAAGCATGTGGATTCCCAATCACCATCTTGTAGCCAAATGCTGTCCAAAGAGGAGCAAAGCGACCTGCTCGCTCCACGGGGACCCACCTCTCCCGCCCCAATGCCACTGCACCTACCGGGTGGTTCCCCCCTACTTCCCCCGCTGAGGAAGCTTCGTGTTTCCCTGGCTGTCCATCCACTCTTTTTGGCTGCCAGTCAAGTTCAGTGGCCTCTGGGACAGTTCCCTGATGAGACCCCGGGTCTTACCTGGCCTCCCATCTCTTCTCATCTTAACTCATTAGATTTAGAATCTGGGCTCTAAAAGGAACAGAAGGAAGAAGGTGGCCCAACACTGAGTTTGCAGACAGGTCTGTGACATTGAGGCAGGGGCGGGGAGGGTGTTCAGAATAATCCAGTCCCCCCTCGCAGACACCTGGGGTCCCTTCACCTATTGTTCAGCCCGGCAGGCAGCTCCCCGCAGCGTGATCACCCTGGGCTCATTAACAAGCTGTGCTCATTTGCATATCTAAATATCCCTGAACATAGAAAATAGAGCTGATTCTATCCTTCTCCTAATGTATATACAGGAAAAGGACAGGGAAGAGGCAGACAGGAAAACCGGATCATACCCTCCTTCCTCTGTCCCTTGTATTCACCTGTTGGTCAGGTGTTTTTGTTAAACCAGCTCATTCTTTCCTTGCAGACACAGCACTGATAAGCTTTATCTTGCGGTTACTCTGTGTTTCCTTTTCCTCTGGAAAAACTGTGATTCCTCCCCATTTTCCCCTCCCCTATTTCCACCTCTCCTTCTCTGGCTCCACTTGTGGGAGAATACCCCTTCCCCTCTTTCAAAACGCAACACAAAACACCAGAGCCTCTACATCAGCTTTATGCAAATGTATAAACACACCCACCCTCATTCAGCATGCTCCGAAACAGGAACTGTCTATCTATAGATCAGCCTGATTACAGTTCATTTTTATACAGCTTGAGAAGCGTGAAAAGTCACAGGCTGGGGATAAACCAGCTCGAAATCGTCATACAGATGATCATGACACACGTAGATCATTTATTCCAGAAGCACCCTGATGGGCCCCCAGGATCCACCCTACAGATTTCTTGTCAGTTTATAGGAAAGGCTGCTGCCCTAATGATGCCTTCTAGGGCAGTGCTATCTTAATGGGGGTGGAGGGAGCACCCATGTCTGCCCAGCTGCCACTTTCCTGGGAAAACAGCTTCCAAACAGTGGACCTCCGGGCAGGAGGGCCAGCCCTAAAAGATAAAGTGGCTGGGAGAGAAAGTCTAGAAAGTGGTGGGACTTATTCCCAGCTTTGTCACTCGCTCTGCAAGCATGTATTGAGCCACCTGCCGCGTGTGCACAGTCCTGCACTTGTTCTGATCACGTGTATTCGACGAATGGCAGTAAGTGCTTGCTAAGCGCCAGCCACTGTTGTGTGTGACAAATACTAACTCCTATAATCCTCATCCTGCTCCTGTGAGACGGGCACATCATTATCCTCACTTTACAGGTGAGGAGACTGAGGCACAGAGAAGTTAAGTAACCCGCCCAAAGTCGCACAGCGCATTAGCCTCTAACCCAGGTAGTTGGCTCCAGTTTGTGCCCTCAGCCACGTAGCTGGGACAGTGACAGAATGCAGAGATGACTGTTTCTTCCTCCTCCAGCATTCATTCACCCTTCCTTAGACAAAACCGTCCCTATTCTCTTTCGGGGAATTCACCTAGCCTACGTGGTTGGGGTGGGTGTGGCCCCCATTCCCAGCTCCTGGGGGTGGATCTTCATCAGGTTAGACCAATCAACGATCAGCATATCTTACCCCCAGCCACCTGATTGGTCAGGGACAGGCACATGGCCACAGAGAGCGAGTCCTCTGGATTCTGAAGGAGGTATGGGGAGGGGGGAGGCGGAGGCCGGAGTGGCGTGGGGGGTGGTGACTTCTCTCATCTATAGGGCAGCGTCATGTGAGGCAGAGCAGCTATCCTGTGGGGTTTAAGAACGAACATCAGGAAGGCAGTGCCAAGAGACAAACCAACTCCTTGGTGAAACTGTTGAACTTGGGTTTTGTTAAAAATCATATTCTGTAAGATAAGATATAGTGGGGTTGTTCTCTTTAATGGCCATCATCTTGATTCTACCACTCATGGCTCTGTGGCTCTGGATGCCCATTTGTAACAGTAGAAGGTTTCTCTATGCTGGAACTTTTTAAAATGTTTATTTATTTTTATTTTTTGAGATGGAGGTGGGGCAGAGAGAGAGAGAGAGAGAGAGAGAGAGACAGAGAGACTCCTAAGCAGGCTCCCCGCTGTCAGCGCAGAGCCTGATGTGGAACTCGAACCCCTGAACCGTGAGATCGTGACCCGAGCCAAAACCAAGAGTCAGACGCTTAATAGACTGAGCCACCCAGGGGCCCCTGAGCTGGGACTTTTTGAAAGTGACAGAAGGATTTGTTCAGGGTAAGTGAGCTCACATTCTGAAATGAGACCTAGATGTAAAGTGTGATACATTATTTCTAGGCTGTAAGTGACCGAGCAGTATGGTGGCTCCTGCAGTCGCCTCCCGCCCCCGCCTAAGAAATGGCAGCCCTCCTGGCCTGGAATGGCTATGGGAGCAGTTCCTGGTCAGCCAGAATCCTCTTTCTGGGTTCCCACTGGATTGCCCGGAGCTGTCTGAGCTTGGTCCCAGCCCTCCTCTCCCTCCTGGACATTTATGATTAAAACCAGGCACCAAGCATTTGGTTCTTTACTTGCTCAATGCTCAGATTTTGAGAACTGCACTCAGGCCCCATCTCTGGAAGGCTGTTTCTCTCTTCCTACCCCCTCCAGCCGGGGCTGCGGGGCTCACGGTGCTCAGCTTCCAACCGGAAGACCCTACGCTTGCCCTCATCCATGCAGTGTGGCCATGAGGATCAGGTGTTGTGGGGGGCACGTCTTACACCCATGTCCCCTCCAGGAGTTGCTCTCTGCTAGGATCCAGCCTGCGAACGGATCTCCGGTTGTGCAGAATCACGGAAGGTGGTGAGGTAACCGACTGATCTAAAATCAGTCACGCCACATCTTGGGTTAAAACTAAACCAACAGAAATGATTCTGAATATTTTATTCCTCTGACGCATCATCATACCACTTTACAGGTCTTCAACATCGTGCTCACTCTTTGTCTTCAGAATACCCTGACTCTCCCTGTTTTCAAATGTATGTACCATCCGTTTGCAAATGCAAGTTACCAGTTGTCTTGTTTGGAGTTTTTTGGTCTTTGTTTTTGTTTTACAGGTGGGAGGCCTGTCTCCCCAAGGGACCACAGAGCAATTCGTGGAACTTTGTGTGTGTAAAGGGAGGTCTTAGAGACCTCCATGAGAAAACCTGCATATAAATTAGTGTGTTAAGAAGCTGGTATGATGGTCCTTGGGCCCTGGCAGGCAAGCATTTTCTTTATTCTTCCCTGTAACACAGGTCTTAAAAACAGTAGAGTACTGATTTAAAATTTAGAGTCTGGAGGTACCTGGCTGGCTCAGTTTGGTTAAGCATCCAACTTCAACTCAGGTACTGATCTCGCAGTTCATGAGTTCAAGACCCACATCAGTCTCTGTGCTGACAGCTCAGAGCCTGGTGCCTGCTTCAGATTCTGTGTCTCCCTCTGTCTCTGCCCCTCCCCCACTTGCACTCTGTCTCTCTCTCTCAAAAATAAATAAACATTAAAAAAATTTAAAATTTAGAGTCTGTGGGATGTTTTTCCCCCACCTAGCAGAGGCAGGAGCCAGTGTATTTGAGGTTCAATGGATGAGTCTTCTTTTTTTTAATGTGTATTTGTTTATTTTTGAGAGAGAGAGAGAGAGAGAGTTAGAGAGAGAGAACAAGTGGGGAAGGGGCAGAGAGAAAGAGGGAGACATAGAATCTGAAGCAGGCTCCAGGCTCTGAGCTGTCGGCACAGAGCCTGATGCGGGGCTTGAACCTACCACTATGAGATCATGACCTAAGCTGAAGTCAAATGATTAACCAACTGAGCCACCCAGGTGCCCCTTAAGAAAGTCCCTTCCAGGGGGTGCCTGGGTGGCTGGTCAGTTAAGCATCCCACTTCAGCTCAGGTCGTGATCTCATAGTTCGTGAGTTTGAGCCTTGCATCGGGCTCTGCCCTTCCTTCTCTCTCTGTTCCTCCACTGCTCACAGTCTCTCTCTCTTAAAAAAATAAATAAAGATTAAAAAAAAAAAAAAGAAAAAAAAAGAAAATCCCTTCTAGGTCTCGTATGTTTCCAGATCCATAAGGACATTGCTCATTCAAGGCTGTTTGCAAAGATCTAAATGAAGACTGTTATTAGACAAACAAACCCCACACCTTTTACTAATGTAAGAAACAAGAAAATAAATGGCCTGTTGTCTTCTGTCCGGCTAACATAGTGTGAGCACTAGAACTCTGCTCTGAGATGTAAGCTGTAATCAGTCCTCCAGCCTCTTTTCTCCAGGGGTGAAAACCAGTCCTCTTGCCAAGCAAGAAGTAATATTTCTTGCTCTCGCATTTGCCCTGGAGAGGTCTGCACTGTGGTTGATTCCTCTCCCACTGTGATGAGAGTCCCTGGCCGTGGTGTTAATATGCGTCTCTAGGTCCGGTCCTCTTGTCCAACCCTTCCACCCCAGCGCCATGTTCCTGCTCTAGGACTCCAGCGTGTTACCAGGTGTTTCCTGCCAATACCAGCCAAAGATGCATGGCAGCTGATACCCACCAGCGTCTCTGCTGAGGCTGCCGGTGCCCAGTGTTGAGAGCTGTTCTATCTGTGCCAAGAAGACTGCTTCCTGCTGCAGCCAGACCCATTTCTGAGTCATCGCTGGTTGTGGTCTAAGCTTCTAGAACCCAGGCTGGGGTATCTCAGGCAATACCTTTTGCTGGCTTTCTTCAAACCTCATTGCAACCCCTCCCCCCTTGCCCCTGGAGCCCACTTGATCCCACCCAAAGGGTCAAGACTTTCCAGCTAACCTGCTGAAAGACAACCTTGGCTCTACTCCTATCACCGCCCTGTCCCTTTGTCTTTGAACGGAACTAGGTTGCCTTAACTGTCTATGGTGGCTTTAACTCTGTTAGCTGTGTGACTTCCACAAGCAGTGTAACCATTCTAGATCTTATTTTCTCATCTGTAAAATGGGAATAATGCTTATCTCATTGGGTGGTTGTTGAGAATTAAATGAGACCAAGTCTTCCTCGTGCCAATAGATATCATAAGTTATTCTTTAGGAAACTCTTCAGCCCCGAACCAGTTTTCTGAACACATCTAACTCCTAGGATTTTTTTTTTTTTTTACATTTTTGTTTCCATGTGTTGAACACTTTCCACGTGCCAGCCACAGCACCGGATGCCTGCGTTTCATTCTCGCATTTATTGGTCACAACAGCCTACGAGGCAGGTGCTATTGAAAGCTGTGGTTCAAGGCTGGGTAAATTGAGGTCCACAGAGATCAAGTGGGCTCTCCCAGGGCCATCCCTCTGGTAGGTGGTGGAGTCAGTGTTTGAACCCAGAACAAACAAACTCCAAGGCTTTAGTCTCAAGCTAGTACCTTGCTGCAAGGATTTTTTTTTTTTTTTTTTTTTTTTTTTTACTATTAGTAATGAAGAAAGTTTTATAAGGTCATATTAGGTTTACCAGGAAATCCCTAAGGCAGGGGGCCCCGTCCTTCAGCTGTCTAACGTACTCTGTTTGCTTGTCCAGATAAATGCTGCTCTGAGAGTGCCTCTCTCATTTCCTGATTCAAGCCAGGGAAGTCATGTCACCCTGGGCACAAAGAGTGTTCCCTTTCCTTGGTCTTTCCCAAAACTGGCCTTGGCCCTCCACTGCTATGGGCAAAAGTATAAAGAAAGGGACAGATAGTTCACAATTCCCTTAAAAAAATTTTTTAATGTTTATTTTTGAGAGAAAAAGAGAGAAAGAGAGAGAGAGAGAGCACAAGTGGAGGAGGGGCCAAGAGAGAGAGAAAGAGACATAGAATCTGAAGCAGGTTTCAGACTCTGAGCTGTCAGCACAGAGCCCGATGTGGGGCTCGAACTCACAAACTGCGAGATCATGACCTGAGCTGAAGTCTGTCACTTAACCGCCTGAGTCACCCAGGTGCCCCTGCAATCTCCTTCTTTAAAAAAATGTCTTTAGGGGGCGCCTGGTGGCTCAGTCAGTTAAGTAGCCGACTTCGGCTCAGGTCGTGATCTCGCGGTTTGTGAGTTCAAGCCCCACATGGGGCTCTGTGCTGACAGCTCAGAGCCTGGAGCCTGTTTCAGATTCTGTGCCTCCCTCTCTCTCTGATCCTCCCCTGCTCATGCTCTGTCTCTCTCTGTCTCCCAATAATAATAAATGCAGGTTAAAAAAAAATTTGTTTTTAATTTTTAATGTTTATTTTTTTTTGAGAGAGAGACAGAGCGTGAGCAGGGGAGGGGCAGAGAGAGAGAGGGAGACACAGAATCCGAAGCAGCTCCAGGCTCTGAGCTGTCAGCACAGAGCCCAACTCGAGGTTCGAACCCACAGGCTCCAACCCACAGACTATGAGATCATGACCTGAGCTGAAGTCAAACACTGAACCAACTGAGCCACCCAGGCACCCCAACGTTAAAAAATTTTTTTTCTAAATGTCTTTAGGGGCACCTGGGTAGCTCAGTGAGTTAAGCATCTGACTCTTGATTTCTACTCAGGTCATGATCTCATAATCCGTGGGATCGAGCCCGGCGTCAGACTCTGTGCTGAGAGTGCAGGGCCTGCTTGGGATTCTCTCTCTCCCTCTCTCTTGGCCCTTCCCGCACTCTCTCTCTCTCAAAATAAATTTAAAAAACTTCAAAAAAAGTATTTAAATTTACATAGACAGATTTTTAAAATTAAATAATTGTGCTTTGCTTTAGATTTTTCAAATAGCTTTTTGTTTCAATGTGATTTCAAGGTCACAGAAGTGTTGCAAGAAGAGTATAAGGAATTCCCACACACCCTTCACTCAGATTCACCAGTTACATTTTGCCCCATTTGTTTTCTCGCTCTCTGCATTTTTTCCTAAACTATGAAAAAGCAAGGTGGAGACGTCATGCCCCTTTTGTTCCTGTATACTTCAGTGTATGTTCCCTGAGAACAACCACATGACCATGGTAATTACCAACATCAAGAAATTTTGCACTGACACAAGAATGCCATGGGACACCCGGGTGGTTCAGTTGGTTGAGCGTCTGACTTCGGCTCAGGTCACAATCTTGCCGTCGGTGGGTTCGAGCCTGTCAGCGCAGAGCCCGCTTTGGATCCTCTGTCCCTCTCCCTCTGCCCCTCCCCTTCTTGTGCTCTCCCAAAATAAATAAATAATTTAAAAAAGAATGTTGTCCACTTGACAATTCATATTCAAATTTTTCCCAATTGTTACCATGATGTCCTTTATAGATATGAGTCCAGGCCTATAATGCATTTCACGGTCACTGGCTGCACTGAGTGCTCACATTCCTTTAATCTGGAGCAGCTCCTCAGCCTTTCTTTTTATTTCTTACTTGGACATTTTTGAAGATTAAAGGCCACTTATGCAGCATAATGTACCTAAATTTGTGCTTCTCTGGTGTTTTCTCATGATTAGATTCAGCTTATGCATTTTTTGGCAGAAACATTGCTGATGTGATATTGTGTCCTTCTTAGAGCAACACATCAGTGGGCACGTCATGTTAGTTCTGTATTGGCGAGATTAGCTTTGTGTTTGTTTTTGTTTTACCGTAAAGTTACCGTAAGTTATTTATTTATTTTTATTGATTTATTTTGAGAGCGAGTGAGAGAGAGCACGGGTAGGGGAAGAGCAGAGAAAGAGAGAGAGACAGAAAGAATCCCAAGCAGGCTCCACACTGTCAGCGTGGAGCCCGATGCGGGGCTCAAACCCACGAGCTGTGAGGTCATGACCTGAGCTGAAATCAAGAGTTGGATGCTTAACTGACTGGGCCACCCAAGTGCCCCTCAGCTTTTTCTTCTTTGCCAGAACATCCCCAGCAGCTCTGCTATTAGGCCTAAAGTGAGACCTGAGCTGCTTCTAGAAGAAAATTCTAGTCTCCTCCTCAGTCAATTGCCTTCTTTCTCTTCTTTTTATTTTTTTCTCCCTTTTTTATCAAGGCATAATTTATGCACATCATATATATATATATATGTATATATATATGATATATATATACATATATATACATCATATATATATACATATATATACATGTGATATACATGTGATATATATGTGATATATATGTGATATATATATGTATATACATATATATATATATCACAAGTACAACCTGATGCATTTTTATATGTGTATATGCCCATATAACCACCTCCCAGATCAAGGCACAGAATATTTTTGGCTCCGTAGCTGGTCTTGCCTTTTTATTCTAGATGTAAGGAGAAGCCATTGGAACGTTTTGAGCAAGGCAGTGACCTGCTCTGATTGATGTTATCAGAGGCTGGGTTGCTGTCTGAAGAGTCAACAGTGACAGGACAGGGAGATAGGGTGGGAGGTGACCCACAGTGGGGTTTACCCAGAAGCAAAGCCAGAATCGAGTATTTAAGTTACAAGAAGTTTATTTGAGGGGGCGCCTGGGTGGCTCAGTCGGTTGAGCGTCTGACTTCGGCTCAGGTCATGATCTTGCGGTCTGTGAGTTCGAGCCCCGTGTCGGGCTCTGTGCTGACAGCTGGGAGCCTGGAGCCTGCTTCTGATTCTGTGTCTCCCTCTCTCTCTCTGCCCCTCCCCCCGCTCATTCTGTCTCTCTTTCTCTGTCAAAAATAAATAAACATTAAAAAAAAATTTTTTTTTAAAGTTTATTTGAGAGGGATCCCAGAAAGGCCAGGAGAGGGACACCTGAGTGGCTCAGTTGGTTAAGCGCCTGACTTCAGCTCAGATCATGATCTCACAGCTCACGGGTTTGCGTCCCACGTTGGGCTCTGTGCTGACAGTGCAGAGCCTGCTTGGGAGTCTCTCTCTCCCTCGCTCTCCCTGCCCCTTTCCTGCTCTCTCTCTCTTTCTCTCTCTCAAAAATAAATAAACATTTTTTTAATTAAAGAAAAAGAAAGAAAGAAAGGCCAGGCGAGATGTAGAGAAGTGGGACAAGGGAAGGGAAAGTAGCCAGTAAAAGTTGTGCTCATTGAGTCACCATTGTGGAAAACTGCGACTTAATTCTCCTGAGAAACTCTCGGAAGTTCCACGTAGAACATGCACCTCCAAGGTATCTTGCTCTAGGTCTGAGGAAGTTGGGGTATTTACGCCACATGTCTGCAGTCATTGGTCGAGGGCAGGTGCAGGAGTGGCTGGCAGGGTGTGCATTCTCCAGCCCGGCCTGCTGTGTGTACAGCAGGGTCCCGCCGGCAGAGAGGTGCAGACGCGCGGGTGTGGCCCGCAGTGGTCAGGCCCAGGAGAGCGGGCGCGCGCTGCAGAGGGCGCCGCAGGGAGCCGGGCACATGGCACGTGTTGGGGGGCAGTTTGTCCAGCCTATGGGAGGCCGGGGTGTGTGGAAACATGTCCTTGCTGCTGTGAGGGCAGTGGAGGTTCCACTGGGGAATCTTGCAGAAAGAAGGTTCTGGAGGGGCGCCTGGGTGGCTCAGTGGACTGAGCGTCCGATCTCGGCTCAGGTCATGTGAGTTCAAAGCCCCGCATCAGGCTCTCTGCTGTCAGCACAGAGTCTGCTTCAGATCCTCTGTCCTCTTCTCTCTCTGCCCCTCACCGCCTCTCAAAAATAACTAAGTATTAAAAAAAAAAAAAAAAGAAAGAAAGAAAGGAAGCTGGAGAGAAAACTAGAGACTCATGGTCGCCATACCACTTTTTTGAGAGGCCGTCGCTTAAGAATCCCACTAGACTCCTGGAGGTGATTGGGAGGTGGGATAGGAGTGTCTTTGCAGGGGCCCTGTGGCTCTGAAGGAGTTGGCTGGGATGAGAACGAGAGAAACGTGTTCCCTTCTCTATCCCCAGTCCTGGAAAAACTGTTGCATTGTAATTGTTTCTCTCTGTGACTGGCCTGGATCTCATGCTTAGACCATACGTTTTCTGCCCAGTTTGGACTTCTGAATGCGGGCTCCGGTTTACCTCCCCAACCTCTGCCCTTAGCTCGGTCCTCTGGACTCAAAGCACCACCTCTCTCCCTGCACACATCTCTTTCTCTGTCGTCTGACCTGGTCGTGACCTCCTGCCGGCACATTGCCTTATCTTGCCAGCCTGGCATAACTCCCAGAAAGGCTGCCCTTGGCTTGTCCTATTTCATTTCTCTCCCTAATTTGACACTGACATTGACAGATAAAGACAAGAGAGAAGCCAAACCCCAGGGCGTAACTGGTATCATTCAAGCTCCACCAAATTAATTCTCAGGATCCAGGATCATGCCAGCCTGGAATATGAATCTTGACTGCTTGCTATGGAAGTGGAGAGTAACTTCTGGAATTGTCACGGAGGGAGAATTTGCCCAACCAGAAAATCCCAATATTGAGATCTGGAGCTCCCAAGTCCAGGTTCTGGGGGGAGAATAGAAAAAGCTTGACGTCAGGGAGGAAGAAGAAAAGATAGAAAATGCAAAGCAGTGCAAAGATGAGATTGTATTTCATATTGTGCCCAAGCATGGCCCATGGCCTGTGTGAGAACGTTCTTATTCCAAAAGGAAAGTAACACCTAGGAATGTCTTCCTATGTATTTACTATCCCACATCTGCCACATGGAATTGTCTTCTGGCCAAAAAAGAAGTCACAGTTAAAAATTCCTTGGTCTGGGGCACCTGGGTGGCTCAGTCGGTTAAGCGTCGACTTTGGCTCAGGTCATGATCTCGCAGTTCATGAGTTCGAGCTCCACATCAAGCCCTATGCTGACAGCTCAGAGCCTGGAGCCTGCTTCAGATTCTGTGTCTCCCTCTCTGTCTGTTCCTCCCCTGCTCGTGCTCTCCCTCTCTCTCTTAAAAGTAAATCAAGATTTTTAAAAAATATTAAAAATTCCTTGGCCCTTGGGGTGCCTGGGTGGCTCAGTCAGTTAAGCATCTGACTTTGCTCAGGTCACGGTCTCACGGTTTGTGGGTTCAAGCCACGCATCGGGCTCTCTGCTGTCAGCGCAGAGCCTGCTTCAGATCCTGTATGCCCCCCCAACCCCTACTCCTCCTCTGCTCATTCTCTCTCTCAAAAATAAATAAACTAAAAAAAAAAAAAGAATTTCTTGGCCCTTGACTTCAAACATCTTTATCATGGCACTCAATTTTACTAAATTTTAATACAAGTTAATATTAATATAAATTCATCTAGAAATGTCTATTCTTTTTTCCCCTTTTTAAAAAAGTAACTTTTGCACCCAACGTGGGGCTCAAACTCACAACCCCGAGATGAAGAGTCACATGCTCTACTGACTCAGCCAGTCAGGTGGGCCCAGGAACATTCTTGAAATGCAAAGAAACACCTACTAGGAGAGGATTCCAGCAAATTCGTAGGGGAGCCACTTGAAGGCCCCTTCATAGGCATAGTGGAAGTAGAATTTGGGGGCCCCTGAGAGAACTTGTGGCCACAAGGGACATTCCTGGAGTCCTGGATTTGACCAAACTCTGGCAACTTAGCACTTGCTGGCCGCCTGCCCATGTCAGTTGTGACTGGCCTTGGGAGAAGTACCCATCGTCTCGGAGCCTCCTTTTATTGTCATCGCTTTTCTGACAAGCCTTTATCTAAATGCAAATGGGATTCCAACTTTTTGATTAGGGTATTATATAGTCATCCATCCCCGAAAAACCACAATTAAGCAGCGATTTTATTTCTGACTTGACATTTCTTTGTTTGGAAAGTTCATTTCTTGTGTGATGCTCTTGATGGGAGTGGGCAGGCGGGGCCATCCGCTGTGTGTGTTGGGACCGCTGCCCAGTTTGCATAGATGGAAAGGTGTTGGCTTTTTATCATCGTGGGTAGGGGGTGATAGTGAAGGGGGGGGGGAGTGTGGCGGGGTATGATATTCTACCCTAAAATAGTTTTCGAAAACATATTGGCAGCTAAATCTGGCCATGTTTGTGGGACTGGGTGGAGGTTTACTTCAACTGACAAGGCAAAGCTTTATCTTAGGATTTTGACTGCAGCTGGGTCATACACGCTGGGGAGACCACAGGGACAGTTACATGCCTTCTGGCTTACCACATACCAGCTGGGCGGCCTTGGGCAACTTACCTAGCCTCTCTGGACCTCCAGCTCCTCATTTAAATAATATCGCCTAAGGGGCGCCTCAGTTGGTCAAGCGTCCCACTCTTGGTTTTGGTCGTGATCTTACAGTTTTGTCAGTTCGAGCCCCACGTTGGCCTCTGTGCTGGCCGTGCGGAGCCTGCTTGGGATTCTCCCTTTCCCTTTGTTCCTCCCTCACTCGTGCTCTGTCTGTCTCTCTCAAAATAAATAAATAAACTTATATAAAAAAAATAAATATCACTTGACTCCTAGGGTTGTCTGGAGATTAAATTCAGGGTTGACATTTGTGGGGTGCCGTCAGTTAAGAGTCCAACTCTTGGTTTGGGCTCAGGTCATGGCCTCACGGTTCGTAGGTTCTAGCCCCGCATCGGGGGCTGTGTTGAGAGCAGAGAGCCTGCTTCAGATCCTCTGTCTCCCTCTCTCTCTGCCCCTCCCCTGCTCTCTCTCAAAAATAAATGAACATTAAAAAAAAAAAGATTTTGGGGGTTTAGGTAACGGTCCTTTGTACAAAAGTTTTCATCTTAAACAAAGGGCGATAATAATGACAGCAGCTCATCTCCATCAAACACTTCATGTGTACTGGGAGCTGTTCTAAGTGGATTGCATGGTGTTTGCCCCGTTGTCACAACTCTGTGAGGCTCTATGAGGTAGGTACGATTATTATCACTACCTTACATGTGAGAAAGCCAAGGGACACATAGGTTAGCTAGCTGGCCTTCACGTCTAATGAATGCCAAGCAGTTACACAATAATGTCTTTTTACAATTCTAATTTTAGAATATTAAGTAGGATAGGAGACGGTCATATAATCACAAGCAGTGAGGTTCCACAAGGCAAGGCTTCCCCTTAGCTGGAGAGCCGACAAGGTCCCATGCTTGCTCGATAAAGATTCTGTCTTGATGTCTGATCTGAGATATTCAATTCCATTTTCTTAATGGCTGTCAATCAGTTCCCCACTGTTTCCCCTGAGGCTGGACCCAGCAGGGGTGTCACCAGCACTTAGCAGTGGCATTAAGAACAAAGCCTGATGGGGCAGTTTGTTTTTCCCCAGTGAGGTGGCCCATCTCTCAACACAGTCAGGAATGCGCTCACGTGTCGCTCAGTGCTGAATGAATTGCTTCCCAAATCACTGAGCTTCCCAGAGCAGACAGCAGTGAGAGGCGAGTTCAAATGATGCCCACCATCACCTTGGGTCCCAGGGATTTCATTCACTCGTAGGACAGCAATGTACAATAGAAATGTATCACGAGCTACATATATCATTTAAAATCCTCTATTTTGGGGGCACCTGGGTGGCTCAGTTAAATGTCCGACTTCAGCTCAGGACATGATCTCACAGTTCATGAGTTCGAGCCTTGCATCAGGGTCTCTGCTGTCAGCACGGAGCCCACTTCTGATCCTCTCTTTCTCTCTCTCTCTCTGCCTCTCCCCTGCTCACATGTGTGCACGCTCTCTCTCGCTAAAATAAAAATAAACTTAAAAAAAAAAAAAAAAGGCCAGAGTGGCGCCTGGGTGGCTCAGTCGGCTGAGCGTCCGACTCGGGCTCAGGTCGCGATCTCACGGTTTGTGGGTTCGAGCCCCGCATCGGGCTCTATGCTGACAGCTCGGAGCCTAGAAATGCTTCAGGAGGCACACAGGATATGGATAATCTGTTTTCCCAGCTTGGGTCGCTGACAAGAATCTTTGCTTTGTAGGTCCAAGCTGGCAAGTGTTAAAAGCTTAATTAATTACCAACTTTGTAAATGAGGTCCAGGAATGACCAGCAAACTCCCCCTCTCTGCCTCTCACTCACTCAACACACACCTCTCCTGATTAGCACCAGTGATGATCATTAACACTTAAACCAGTTGGATTTAGGCTCTATCTATTGGAATCTTCCAAACCCCTCAGCATGTAGCCAGTGTGAACAAGCAGAGTGCTTCTGTGTTGCAAGTTCTAATAAGTAACATAACATGCGCAGAGTTAAGGTTTTTGTTTTTGTTTTTGTTTTTTTACAAATATTTGTTTATTTTTAAGTAATCTCTAGAGGTCTTAAACTCACAACCCTGAGCTCTACTGACTGAGCCAGACAGGCACCCCAACAAATATATATTTTAAAAAAGAAAAGAGGGGCGCCTAGGTGGCTCAGTCGGCTGAGCGTCCAAGTTCGGCTCAGGTCATGATCTCACGGTTCGTGGGTTCGAGCTCTGCATTGGGCTCTGTGCTGACAGCTCAGAGCCTGGAGCCTGCTTCAAATTCTGTGTCTCCCTCTCTCTCTGCCCCTCTCCTGCTCGAGTTCGGTCTCTCTCCCAAAAATAAATAAACATTAAAAAATAATTAAAAAATAAAAAGGAAAAGAACTTCTCTTTGTGTCAGGTACTCTGCTAGGTACTTTAACAAACATTATCTTACTCAGAAATTCTTCCAGAGAGGTTCTGTGATTCCTTTTTTCATGGTTGAGGAAAGTGAGGCTCAGAGGGATAAATCCTTTGCTCAGGGTCCCACACAGCTATTTGGGACTTGCACCTATGTCAGCCTCAGCCCAAAGTCCAAGTTCTTTTCATATTGTTCTGGGCTCCCAATTCCAGGCTCTCTGCCACGTGCTTGAACGGGGTGCACAGAACTTCAGAAAACGTCATTCTGACCTTGGATTTCATCTAAATGGGGAGAGAAGTCAATCACGCAAGCATACTTGACATGCGGCCTTGCATTGAGCGTTTGGTGTGGTGTCATTGGAGATATTTCTTCAGAGTCAGGGTGAGGGAGGCTCAGCAGAGTCTTCCAGAGAAGGTAGGACTTTAAACCATGCAGGCGAGAATGGTTAGGACCTGGAGAGAGAGGAGAACCTCCCAGGCAGCGATCCCAGGTGGTGGGACCAGTGCAACCGAGGCCAGGAGGCAGCCTCCGCTCAGAGGTTTCCCTCCACTCTTTTCACCGCTGAAATCCAACCTGTTCTTTCCAGTCCCGGTTTAAATAACCGCTTGACTCCTTCCGGCTGAAATATGTGTCCATCCCCGAATCACTCAGGACACCGCGGGATTATTTCTATCACTGCTATCACTGCATTGAAGGCGTATTTTGTGTGTTTCCTTCTTGAGGTCGGGGACCTGGCTTTGTCCACTTGTGGATCCCCAGAGACACCACAGTGCCTGGCACATAATGAGCACTTGATAAAAAATATTTTTGGGCTAACTCAATATTTTTCACCATGATTTTCCTCTCCTCCACGCCTCTTGCTTATTTGGTTTGTACCGTTCTATATCGGTTGGGATACACCTGAAACAGCAAAGGTCAATATGTCCTTGATTTCAGTAACCTTGCTTCCATGGAAGAATGAGAGTAGAAGCAATCCAACCTGATGTGGTGCCTTCATGGTGTGGGGGGTCCAGCTGGGGTCCGGCTAGTGAGTAACTCTGTCGTCCTCTGAGTATGTGGCTTCTATTTGTATGGCTGAAGTTGGCTCACCACCAACCACATCTGCATTCTCGCCAGCAGGAAGGGGTGAAGAGGAAAGGGAAGACACACAGCTCTCTTTTGAAGCGTTAAATACGACGGTAGCAACATCACATCCACCCACATCCCATTTTTTAGGACCTAGTCGCATGGCCAGATCTAGCCACAAGATTGTCTGGGAAAGACAGCTTTTATCTGAGCACCCAGTTAAGACTAAATTTCTGCCCAGAGAAGGAGAGAGCAGATATGGCGCGTGGGGAAGGCAAGGATAGGTAGCAGTGTCTGCCCTTTCCTAGGCTGCCCTGTCGCAGGTGTCCAGACAGTCCGTATGAGATGCTTCATCAATTGTTTTCTTTTCAAGGTACGTTTACTATAGAATTATCGCAATTGTCCCATCATGGGTTCTTCCCTCTGTAGCTTGCACAGCCTTGATCTTTTTAAAAAAGGTTTTAAGTTTATTTATTCATTTTGAGAAAGAGAGAGAGAGAGAGCACGTGCACACAAGTGGGGGAGGGGCAGAGAAAAGGAGAGAGAATCCCAAGAAGGCTCCACGCCATCAGTGCAGAGCCCCACGAGGGGTGAGATCACCACCTGAGCCGAGATCAAGAGTCGGACGCTTAACCGACTGCTCCAACCAGGCGCCCCAGCCTTGATCTTAAAGCATGCCTTACACCTAGTTGCCCAGTCAATAGTACTGAATGAATATACGGGTGCAGAAGAGAAGATCTCCATTATGCCATTACCTAGTCTCGATGGAGTGGGATTTATCAATTGCATTGAGCCAATGGCACAAATAAATCAGCATTGCCCACATTGAGGATTCACAAAATGTTGGAGCGGTGAGGGACATAGTGGGTCACAGTCCTCCTCTTGCCTTCCCTCTCTGGTGGTGCCCTTGAACCAGGGAAGTGTCAGATCTGAGACTAGGTGGCTTTACTCCCAGGACACGTGTCAATATCAACCGTCTATCACCATCTTCTCCCCCTTTCCTCTGACTCTCCTTGGCAAGGAGGACCCACTTCCCCTTTGTAATTTTGTTTTTTTTTTTAATTTTTTTTTTCAACATTTTTTATTTATTTTTGGGACAGAGAGAGACAGAGCATGAATGGGGGAGGGGCAGAGAGAGAGGGAGACACAGAATCGGAAACAGGCTCCAGGCTCCGAGCCATCAGCCCAGAGCCTGACGCGGGGCTCGAACTCACAGACCGCGAGATCGTGACCTGGCTGAAGTCGGACGCTTAACCGACTGCACCACCCAGGCGCCCCATCCCCTTTGTAATTTTGGAAACACTTCTTTTGAGTTAGAATGCCAATATTTGGAGAGAAAAAGAAAACAGTCACGAATATCAACATTTTGTAAGGAGTCCTGAAACTGACCTCCCTGGACGTTTTGGTCATCTGGTTTAGATGTAGAGGTGGAAATTGCTCATTCTTCTTATGAAACTGGGTTACGTTTTGACGATGCCAGGGCCAGCTGGCCCCCCGCGAGGTCTGTTACCATGGCAAACAGTAAGGTCACCTTGTGATTACCCACTTGACCTGAACTTGTTATGGCTAGACACTCACGCCAAGGGCAACATCACCCAGGAAATCAGAAACTCATAGACCCATCCCGATTTCTGGTTTGTCACATTTTCTCCAGCCTCACGGACCCAGACAGGGTTTCCAGCTCTTTTCATATTCATATCTGGCATTTCCTTGTTCTGGCTCTCCTGGGGCAGTGTTGCTTTCAGAGGATGCTCCCCTCCCTCCCCCAGTCCAGGAAGGGCCCTGGCCTCTATGACAGCAAATCCATTGCACCACTTAGGTTTAATTAGAGCACAATGACGGATGATTAGTTTACGCATCAAAGCACTGAAACAACTCAACAAATTGGCTCCATCCCAAAGCCCAGCATAGGAGCTGGCCTTGAACTCTGAGGCTCTGCCCGCGGGGGCTGGGGAGCTGGCCGATGAAAGCTCGGGAGCCCCACGCAGAGGCCCACTGACGGAGTTCTCTCTCTCTAGTGAAGAAACGGATCCCAGCTGTTTCCAACCTTCATTGTGCCGCTGTGCCCTCTCACCTCGGCTTTCCACCTCCAAGTCCTCTCTTGGCTGTCCCTTCCCCCTCCTGGGTCGTCGACTCTCAGTTATCTGGGGACCGACGATCAATCCAGGGGTGAGCCCAGCCCTTGGCTAATTCTCTTTTCTACCCTGTTACCCTCCAGGTGGGATTTTGACTGTTGATTTGGACACCTACCAAGGAGTGAGAGAGAACGCAAGTGAGCTGATCTTCAAACCGGGACACTTGACTACCAGCTGGTGGTGTTTTGATTGAGGTTTGATGGAGGAAAGAGAGAGAAACCACAGATCACAATGAGGGAAGCAAATTCTTCCTGGGTGTCCTTCATGCACACTCTCGCCATTCCTTTGGATGACCAAGAGCCACGTGAGCACGTGACAGCACTCGACCCGAGACTGTCTTTGCCTGCATTACGTATTTCGGAGCCCTTAGTGTCATGCTGGGGCTCCAGAGAGGCTGCTGATACATTGGAAGGCATAGTTTGGCTCCCCTGGCTCAAAAGAACTAACAATCACTCAATTCAGTGAAAAACAAAGCAGACAAAACCCCCCGAAAGGTCCACCCAGTAGTTGAACCGAATTGACCTTCTTGGTCCACACGCAGGCTCATCAAAACAACCGGCGTGTCCTGCCACAAGGTCATGCCGTCAAGTCAGTGGCACAGCGGACACTCGAATCGAGGTCTTCCTTCACAGCCCTTATCCCTCGGGATTATGTGATCCCTGTAATTGTTGGGAGAAAATGGGGCTGTGACCACAGAAAAATCTCATGGAGCACAAAGGCTCAGGCCTCTCCCCTGAACAATTGATGGAGACACAGTGCATGGTAGGAGTCCTGTTTCCTCGCTGGGGGCCTTGGGGGTGAGCGGGCATCAGCTTCAGCGCTGTGATGTGGGCAGACAGATGGATGCTGCCTGCCTCTCGCACAGGACAGTGGGCGGGAGCTGTACTGGGTTCAGAACGCTGTAAGCAAAGCACTTCAGAAGGAGGATTACGCCGCATTATTAGCATAAACCAGGAACCTATTGATCTGGCTGATTAGAAAACCCTTCCAAGGCACTGGGGTAATTAGCACAATTTACGGAGTAGCGGTTATCAGCTTCATTGCTTAATTAACAATGTAAATATCTTCCTAAATGACATTTTATAATCATGATCAGATCCTCCAGCGTTTGCCCCGGTTGCTGCTAATTCCTTCCCAGATGTACGGATAGCTGCCTGTTTTCCCGTGCCTAACCTCACTTTCCTGCAGTACATACGGTAAAGCAATTGCACCCGGCCCGCATCTCCTCTTTTGTATCTTACTGGGGGTCCAGTCTGCCTTCCACTTTCCAGCGCAAAATATACAGTCTGCCAATCGAATTGCCAATTAAAAGTACTTAATTAGACGTGAAAGGGGAGTTCTGTCATGTTCTGGATTCTGAACTATTTTTTATTTATGTGCTTAGCAGGATAAGTCATCTTGAATTAGCATCACATTTTTCCCTCTGAAGAACATGTGAGAAATGAGGCTATTAGGAGGAGAGGTTTAACACAATATTTGTGTATACCAGTCATGGGTGCAGAGAATCAGCCCCAACGCATATGTCGCTTTGGCAAGCAGGGTTACTCTTCGTATTTATTTTACTGCCTTATCATTTCTTGTTGAATTAATGTTTGCAATAGAATATTTGGCCTGTCTAATCAAGCATGTGTGCCGGGAATTTGATTGTTTCATTTATTTATTTATTTATTTATTAGTAGTAGTAGTATTTTTTTTTTTTACTTTAAATTCATCTAGTCTCTCGAACATCAAGGCCATACTGAAAAGATTCTTGTTCGACAACGAAGTTCCAAAATGGCATACACACAAATGCAAATCTTTACGGAGCCCCCGGGCGTGGAAAGGTCAGAGGCTCGCGTAACCTTTGCTTAGAAAGATGCCCCCAAAGCTCTCCATTACTGGAGGCCTGATGATTTCAGTCAGTGGGTTATCATTCACTTCTGATCTTTGTGCTCCCACTAAGCACACGGTGGCCAACGCAGATACACATATACAAAGTATGTGGTGGTTGGGGGGGGGGGTGTGTAGTCCAAACTGATGCCTATTACATTGGTAAAATGGTAGGGCAAAGATGAATTTTGGAGGAATTTGCAGTGGGGTTTAATCAACCCTCTTGCCCTTGCTCCCCATTATCATTGATTTGTGTGATAAGTGCCAATTATATGTGTCATAAGTATACTTCTTTTTGCTGAAGACAAGAGATCTTATGTGTGATGCAAATAAGGGTTCTCAGAATGCTAATTTCGTAATGAGCCCATGCATTCTTCAAGGAGTTTATAGTCTAGAGGGGGAATAAAACATGTGCATAAATAATTATAATGCAAAGTAGGAAACTGGCACGTCCTGAGACGGTACAGAAGGAATTATGGCCAAAAGAGGGTGGAGAAATAAATTATCGTTGAGAGATTCAGGAAGGCCTGCTTGAAGGTTGGGGAGAATTGGCATAAAAGCAAACTGAGAGTACTGGGTGTGGTTTCCAGACGAGGCGGAGAGCAGGAAGAAAACAGAGGTGGGATAGCATGAAATTTAAGCGAGGAACAAGATGTTTACCACAGCCATTGCAGGGCGAATGTGAAGGAGAGCCCCACAGATAAGGCAGTGGAGGCAGGACAGGGCTCTACCATGCAGAACCTGGAATCTGCACCGCTCTCTATAGACCAGAGACTGGCAAACATTTTTTTGCAAACGGCCAGAGAGTAAAGATTTTAGGCTTTGGGGAACGTGTGGGCTCTGCTCCAGCTAACTCAACTCTGCCACTGTAGCACAAAAGCAGCCACGGAGTGCGGCGCCTGGGTGGCTCAGCCAGTTGAGCCACCCACTCTTGGTTTTGGCTCCGCTCCTGATCTCTATCTCGTGGTTTCGAGAGTTTGAGCCCCGCATCGGGCTCGGCGCGCGCTGGCAGCACGGAGCCTGCTTGGGATTCTCTCTCTCTCTCCCTCCCCCACTTGTACGGTCTCCGTCTCTCTCAAATAAATAGACTTTAAAAAAAAAAAAAAAAAAAGCGGCCACAGACAACACGAAAAAGAATGGGCGGTTCCAAGAAAATCCTGGACACTGCAATGTGAGTTTCTTGCCACTTTCCCATGTCACAAAATATTCTGATTTTTTTCCTACTGTCGCCTGCTACTGAGATGGGCAGGGATACGAAGCTATAACGATCTTCTAACCTCTGAGTTTTTCTTTACTCCATAAGCAGAGAGCCAAGCGTTGATGAGCCCGCACCCACCCCGGGGCAGACAGCTATCAAGTCAGGGCGCCAGACCCTGATGGCGCATGCGTGCATCAGCAACGTGCTCTC
Organism: Panthera pardus; assembly: GCF_024362965.1. NCBI lineage: Eukaryota > Metazoa > Chordata > Mammalia > Carnivora > Felidae > Panthera > Panthera pardus. The sequence goes on from NW_026526876.1 coordinate 58,796,454, forward strand.
CTCGCTGCTGTGGGCCAGGACTGAGCTTCAGCTCACAGCACTAGGGCATCTTGAGGGCTGTGGGCTCCCGGTAGGCTTGACAGTATTTGGTAATAAAAAACAAATACTTGGGTCAAGAGTTTTGACAATACGTGTGGGGGAAACACAGTACACAGACCGTCCTCTACTTTTATGAACCCACACTTTGGTATGCTACACACGGACATCCCTGAACCACCTTCCCGGTGCTGCATTAGGTCTTTCCGTACATCAGCAGGCTAATAATAACTTCCATCCATCTCTCGTGTGAGGTTATATAGTTTCCAGCAAGTGGTTTTCCTCCTCCCCAACCTCCTCCTGCCCCCAGTGCCCCTCTACGAACCCGACCTCCGGGACTAGCCTGGAGTGTAGACTGGTGTTCCTTCGAAAAACCCAGAGCCCCTGCCGGCTCTCCTTCCCACCCAGATTCCCCAAGAGCTAATGCAGGGCCCAGGGAAGCAGATCTGGAAGGAATGTTGAACTACCGTTTTCCTTTGTGAGCTGGATCAAAGCAGTGGTCTATCTCATTTCCACATACACCTGATATAACAAAGGGGTCTTAAAAACAGAAAATAAAATGTTTTTTCCCCCCTGATTTAGAATTACATGTTTATGCTGGAATAAAAGGGGTCTCATTTATCTCCTTCTCCTTCTGTTCTCTGCCCTCTCTTCTCTCACCCATAAAAGGATTTCATTTTTTCCCCCCGAACAATAGCTACATTGAACAATATATGGTAAGGAAAAGGTTACTTGGGTGACTCACTTAATTTTACAATGCTTCTAGAAGGTGTGGTCAGCTGACCCAAAGGCTGCTGGGAAGTTAGGGACAGGGAGAGGGCCGTTGCTTATGACAATATGGAAGCCATTGAAAGCCTTGTGAAGAGCAGTATCAGTGGCATGAAGGTGGAGACCAATGGAACATCCTGAAGGATGCATGAATGGGTGAGTGACTGAGGAGGTGAGACAGCCTGTGTAGACAACTCTAATGATGACTTCTCGTCATTTTGACCTCAGTTTAAGTGCCACCTCTTTGGAGTCAGCTAAAGTAGCCATCTGGTGACTATCATGTGCCCATATTTTATTTTTCTACAAAGCATTTACGATCTGATCCTATCTTCTTTCTTTCTTTGTTGTTCTCTGCCCCTAAGACAACACACATATATGATGGTAATGTGGGGTTTTGTTTTTGTTTTTGTTTTTTTGTTTTGTTGTTGTTGTTGTTGTTGTGTGTGTCTCCAGAACCTAAAAGTCTGCTTGGTACCTCATAGATGTTCTATACACATTTGTTGAATGGATGGATAAAAGTTTGGCTATCATGGAGAGCAGAGAAATAGCCCAGTGCTTTTCATATTGTCATACGCCTCCGAACCAAATATTGGGGATCTCGTTAAAATGCAGATTCTGATTCTGCAGCTCTGGGGTGGAAGATTCTGCATTTCCTAAACAAGCTCCCAAGTGAGGCCAGTGCTCCTGGTCCATGAATCACATCTGGAGTGGCAAAGCCCTTAGACCACATTGGGTGTCGCTTGGAATGAACAGGTGAAGCAAAGGACATTAATGGAGCAGGAGAGAGGGGATAACTGTAGAAACAAAGATTTTAGGAAGGCAGAGGGGACAGAATCCAGAGAACCAGCAGAGGGACTGGTTTTTCTTCCTTTTTTTTTTTTTTTTTTAAATTAATGTTTATTTTATTTTTGAAAGACAGAGAGTCAGTGGGGGAGAGGCAGAAAGAGAGGGAAACAAAGGATCCGAAGCAGACTCTGTTCTGACAGCAGACAGCCTGATGCAGGGCTCGAACTCATGGACCATGAGATCATGACCTGAGCCAAAGTTGGACGCTTAACTGACTGAGCCACCCAGGCACCCCGGGACTGGTTTTTCAAAGGCAGAAGGAAACTCCCCAGGAGAGAGGGAGAAGGGGAGAGAAGGAGAGGTAGCTCTCGACTGACGGTGTCTAACTTTTCAGTGAGGTCATCAGCTGAGAGCGAGGGTGGAGGTGGGCTGTGGGAGTTCCGAGAGACCGGCAGCATCCAGTATGCCTTTGCGCTGAGATCATAAATGTAAAGTAAAACCCGTCAACTCTGTGTCATTTTCTCAGCACCAATCTACGTGGGTGCAGGATGGGGAAGGAGGTAACTAACAGGAACTGGAGGAGAAATACCCTGGGTCCCATGCCCTTCGGTGGAGTAACTGAAGTGAGGTTCCACATTGGCTCCCCAGCGAGGGGAAGTTCAGTTGCCCATGGTGATAACTTGCTGGGCAAGCTTCTTTCTATGTATGGGCTGCCTTCCCTTCCCTGTCTCACTTCCCTTCCTGGATGTTTTCTAGGATCACCTTCCAAATAAATTACTTGCTCCCAAACCCTGGCTTCCAAGTCTTCTTCTGGGGGAATCCAAAGTAAGATATATGCCATTATAAGCTGTAACGAATCCCATGGAGCAGGGTACAGGCTACTCTTTAGGGGGGGAAGTGTTGTCTGTCCCAGTGCCAAATGGGAGTAGGGGCATCATGAAGGTTGAGAATGACACCTGTGAGTTGGGATCTAAAAAAGAAGCAGAAAGGAACATGGCGCATTTGAGGGTCAGAAAGGTCACTGTGGGGGGCGCCTGGGTGGCTCAGTTGAATAAGCGTCTGATTCTTGGTTTTGGCTCAGGTCATGATCTCACGGTTTGTGAGACTGAGCCCCGCCTCAGGCTCTGCGCTGACAGCGAGGAGCCTGCTTGGGATTTTCTCTCTTGCTCTCTCTGCCCCTCCCACCCTTGCTCTCTCTCAAAATAAAAAAATAAACTTAAAAAAAAAAAAAAAAGGCCATCGTGGCTGCAGCAGGGGACCGGGGCCATGAAGCGAAGCCTAAGAGGCCAGACCCTGCAGGGTCCTGTAGAACATGATAAGGAGGTTGGCACATCTATGCAGAGAATATAGAGAGGCCATTGAGAGGTCCGAGGCAGCCAGTGACAAGATCAGATCTGCCCCCAGTAAGAAACAGAGAAGGGAAGAAGAGGAGCAGTGGGAGAGAGGAGGTCCAGAGGCCTCTACGGGGACCCAGAGCTTGGCACAGAATTTTGCACATGGTGGAGTCTCAATAAATGTTGGTTGAAGTGGAAGGTAACTATTAACCACATATTTGATTGACCAGAACACCCTATTTCCTGGCCAAAATGAGTAATGGTTTTCCTTAATTAACGGTGCCCCGCTTAACTTTATCAAGCCTTTCTCTTCAGAACAGCATCGATCCAATGACTCCCTTCTACCTTTTCTCATTCTCCACTGTCCTGTGTTTCTCTCCTTTTCTCTCCTACCTTTTCCTCTACACCTCTCCGTCCCTCCTCTTCCCAAATAATCCTATTCAATAAAGTTCATTATATCTTCCACTCTCCATTTCTTCTTCCTTTCTTTTTTTTTAATGTTTATTTATTTTTGAGAAAAAGACAGAGTGCGAGCAGGGGAGGGGAAGAGAGAGAGAGACACAGAATCCGAAGCTGGGGTAGAGCTGTCAGCACAGAGCCCGATGGGGGGGTTTCGAACCCATGAACCGCGAGATCATGACCTGAGCCAAAGTCGGATGCTTAAACGACTGAACCACCCAGGCATTCCCCCCTCCCCCGCGCCCAGTCTCTATTTCTATTAAATGTGGCCTTAACTCTTATCTGTGGCCCTCTTATTCACATGCAGATTCATATTCAGAGATGACAAACATCTGATCATCAATGTGGTCTCACGTGTGGCCACTGTAAATATATTACCCCAGAACACACCAAGAGATATTGAATGATATGTAGCAGTCAGCAAGTTTAGATTTAGGGAGCGGCAGAAAGTAATACAAGATGGATAGAGGTCCAGGAAGGCGAAAGCCTAGGCTGTAAATTACTCTCCTAGTGTATGTTGTAAATAGTCACAATTGTTCTCTTTTCTCTCTTGTGTTCCTTTTTATAAAAACAATCTTGAAATCCTGGCTCATCCTCTTCTTTAACCCAGCAACTAAAGAAAAAAGACACGAGGTGTCTGAGATTTCACATAACATTTTATACCCAATATTTTTATTGTCTTAAAAACAAACCTTCAGTAGTCGGTGGGGGTTATGTTTTACACCAGCCTGGGGTGGAGAAGATGTATTCATTGGGCTTTCCGTTTTCACCCTGAGGTCCCGTTTTGGCACATTCACCAGTCACCCCATGCCCCTCACCCTGTGCTCTGGCAGGATTTGAGACATGCAAATTGCAAACTGGTAAATAGCAACTTTGCATATTTTGAATAGAAGGGAACAACACGGTACCACTCATTCCGTTCACAGGGAAATCTGAGATAATGGGAGTGAGAGCAAGGGCAGACCGAGGGTCCTAAGTGTTTTCTTCAAAGTGTTTATTATGCTTATTAAATCTATTGTACAGTGATGAATTAATTTGAATTATTTACATGGTCAACCTTTGAGACAATAACCTGATTTAACCAGATGATGCAAATGTATCATTTCTCTTTGAAATCTAAAAACAGGTTCAAACTGGAAGAAGCATCAGGACTTGTATCTTTTCCTACAAATATTGGTTACAAACCTGTAGTTGTCAGGTTAAATGACATAATGTCAGGAATCAAGAGAATGTGGGGATGTATTTCTTGGGAAAGTCGATAAACTCCCCTGTGAGAACATGTCCCCTGGACAGCCAACACTTGGGTGACAAATTTCTCAAGGAAGTCTTTCAATTCCATTTATCTGTAAAATATCCTGCACTGTCTGACGTGAGGGTGTTCATCTGCTAACATGTCAACGTAAAGGAAAGCGACATAGTAAGAATAGTTGGGATTTCATTAGATTATGGGCCTGGTGTCATTTTAGTGAGTTTGGACTTTAGTTATTTTACTACTGACTCTGTGAAGAATCTAACGTTGCTGTCAAGTCTAAAGTATTATAATCCAATTATTTTTTTTTAAAAACGAGGTTTTCCATTATGACTTGGACAAACATTGGGGAAAAAAATCGGAAATCATTGTCCAAGCCTATCTTACTTCGGATTATGTTTTTTTTTTTTCTTGTCGTTTGGATGTTTATAAGGCATTTTTGTGAACTGTAAAATCGTGATTCTGAAGGTGGTGTCTTTTGGAGGTAAAGTGAACAGCTTGTATCTTAAATATTTTATGAGATCTAGGTATTAGAACAATGTTTCAGCTGCAGGAACACAGCGATCTAGGAACAAAAGAGAGATGGGGCCAAAGAACGGACTGTGAAATTTCTTCAAAATATTAAGTGATACTGAGGCTGAAAACAGGAATGGATGGTGATACAGCAGATTGTTCCTAATAAGGGCTTTAAAAGCCTAATGATTTATTGATTGGGTCTTCACTTATGATGCGCCCCTGACTCTGCGTAACTCTGAGGGCGGATTTATGAGGGTGTACAATCATCTTTCAGCTATATTGGGTCCAAGGCTAAATATTGAAAATGAATGGAAGGATGGAGGCAATTGTCTGAATATTTCAGGGGAGGAACACCCACACGATTTGTGTGTTAGGTGAAGGCCAGTGTATTAGGTGAAGAGGAAAAACAAACGGGAGAGAGGAAACACTCGAAAGGGAGTTAGCAAAAAACAAGAGAGAAAAAGCCTAACGTCAAAAACCAAACCAAAAAAACCCAAAAAACAAAAAAAACCCCACTACTCCTGTGAAGAAATATCCCCTGCTTCTCTTCTTCTAAAAGGAGAAAAACAGATTCTCAGATGCCACCCGGGAGCAATATTTTCCTCTCAAAAAATAAGAAAGAAGAAGAAGAAGAAGAAAAAAAAGTTGTCCTGTTAAATCAGCTACACACGGAGTCAGTCTGTGTAAGGAAATCAGCCTTTTCATTACAAATGGGTTTAAAAAGCCCTAGAGAAGGGAGACGTGTACAGAAGCAATATCATCCGCTAACAACCCAACTCTCTTTCAGACAGCTTAGAGATCAGCAGCATCATTGAACAGGGGGTTTGTCTTAAGATAAAGACTCATCTTTCTTTCTTTCAGGATATAACACTTGTATTTAAATCAATTCAGAGAAGCACTTTAGCTTTAAACATTAGCGAGCAGGGAGAGCCTATTTAATAAAACAGCATTATTTCATTTTCAAAGAATGATACCGGCAGTAGCTGAGTTTAAATTCTGTATTCTTTTCCTCAATTATAATTACAGATGGGTCTGAAAGGAAGCATGCCTATTACTGTCATATTTATTCTTTTGACAGGTGTTATGGGACTGTAATTTGATGAAATGACTCAAAACGCAGATTCCCTTACAAATACAATGCCCGTCATCAACACGAGGGGTTTAGGGAAAGTCCTCCAGCAAGCCTCCTCGCAAATCTTGAACACCCCTAATGTTTTAGCAGTGATCCATGTTCAGGAATATGGGGGAGAGCCTGCCTTCGGGGCTTATATCCGAGGCAGCAACAGCCAGAAGGAAGAGTGGGTGTTCAAGGCTGTTAGCGAGGCAGCTTTTTTTTTTTTCCACTGGGCGGGGTCGGATCAGGGAAGGGGCACCCAGCGGGTCTTGCCTGTAGGGTTTCCTCACGAACAGACCCCAGCCCCTCCTGCCGGCCGGCAGAGGGCGCTCCGCGAACAGCCGACGGGCGGGGGCGGGGCCGCGCCGGGATCGGGGCGCAGGCGCACTTGGGGGCCGCCGCGTCCGCCGCGTCCGGGGTTGACGTTGCCCAGTGGAGGCGGGTGAGCCGAGCGGCGCCGGCGGAGGGCGGGAGACGAGACGCGGGCGGGCGGGCGCGCGCGCGCGCGCGGGCCGGAGCCGCCCGGCGCGGCGGGGCGGGCTGGGGATGGGAGGCCTCGGGCGTCCTCGGCTTTGCGCGGCCTGTGGCCGACCCGCGGGGACCTCCGCGGTCCCCTTTCGCTCCGCGTCGTCGGTCGTGGCCGCGGAGGGCCGGGTGTCCTGGCGCGCGGCTCGCGGAGGCGCCGGGCCCGTCGCAGGCCTGGCGGGCGGCTCGGAGGAGGGGAGAAGGCCCCAGGACTCGGGGAGGGTCGTGGGGCCACAGGGAGCCCAGGGGACTCCGGGCGCCTGTGCGAAACGCTCACTCTCTGGCACACACGTCCGCGCTCAGCCTCGGCTGGGCTATTTTTCGTAAAGGTTTTATTTCTAATCTCTACACCCAACGTGGGGGTCGAACTGACAGCCCCGAGATCAGGAGTGGCATGGTCCACTGACAGAGCCAGCCAGGCGCCCATTTTTCAAAGCGGGGGGTGGGGGGGGGGGGACTTCTCAGTCCGTCTGCCCCCATCAAACTCCCCCGGAGCTTTGCTTGCCTGCAATAACCTTCAGGTTTTGATGGATGCTTCTGCATAACACATCAAGTCACGCGGAGGCCAAAAGCCCTTGGTCCTCAGGACTATTTTTGTTTTTGTTTTGTTTTTACATAGCATACAACTCGTTTAAGGTGCACAATTGAATGTCTTTTAGCATATTCAAGAGCTGTGCATCCATGCCATAATCAATTTCAGAACATATTCATTGTCCCCAAAAGAAACCTCTCCTTTAGCTGTCACTTTCAATCTCCCATTTCCCCCAGCCCTAGGCAACCCCTCATCGACTTGCCGTCTCTGTGGATTTGCACGTTCTGCACACTTTGTGTAAGTGGGCTCGTATAATATTTGGTCTTCGGTGGTTGGCTTCTTTCACAGAGTGATGTTTTCTAGGTTTGCCCATATTGTAGCTTGTATCAGTTCATTTCTTTTTTTACTACAAAATAATATTCCGTTGTATGAATATTTTATTTATCCATTCATCAGTTGATAGACCTTAGAATTAATCTTAAAATTTTTTTTTAATGTTTATTTATTTCTGAGACAGAGAGAGACAGAGCATGAACAGGGGAGGGCCAGAGAGAGAGGGAGACAGAGAATCGAAGCAGGCTCCAGGCTCCGAGCTGTCAGCTCAGAGCCCGATGTGGGGCTTGAACTCACCGTGAGATCATGACGTGAGCCGAAGTTGGAGGCTCAACTGACTGAGCCACCCAGTCACCCCAACGTTAGAATTAATCTTAACTCCTCCCCTCCTACCAGGCCTTTCTGGATCTGACCCAGCCTTCCTGGACAGCATTCTGTTTGCTCCTGCTCTCCCTCTTGCCTCAGTCCCTGGGCTCCTTTGGGCCTGGCAGTGCCTTTCTCCCTCAGACCTTCATTCAAACTGCTGTCTGCCTTCACCACCCCATCGCCAACTCCTACTCCTCCTTGAGACCTCAGATTTAATGTCCTTGTCTCAAGAAACCTTTGACCCTTGACTGGGTGAGAGATCCCATGAGCCCATCTTTCAGGGACCTGAATTCCACCTCGTAGTAATTAGTTATAATTGAAGAATTAGTTTTCATTTGACGTTAATGTGTAAGTTCCATGGGTTCAGGGTCTTCTGTTTGTTTCTGGAACCCCAGTACCTAGCACCTTGCTGGTGCTCCGTGACTATTTCAGTACTTGCCCACGTGTGCTTACTATGTATCAGGCACTTTACTATACTAGGGACACGGTCATGAACAAAATAAATGGACGCCCTGCTTTCTGGAGTTTACATTCCAGTGGGGGGATACAATGAAATATATGTCAGGTGGTAAAGAGTGCCGTGAAGAAGGATAGCCGGGACTGCACAGTGGTCAGGGAAGTCTTAAGTGAGACCTGGATTCATTTGCGGGGGAGCAACATAAATGCTGGGAGTGGTTGGGTAAGGGAAGGCCGGAGGGAGGGAGAGCATGAGAGGAGAAGGATAAATCCAGAGCCTTCGGCTCAGCCATCCTCCGAGATGAGCCCTGTATGTGGGTAGGAGCTTGTTAGGAGGGTGGAGACCTGGGTACGAAGCCCAGCTGTGCTCTCACCTAGTTCTGTGTGAGCCTGAGCCTCAGTGTTCCTCCTCTGTAAAATGGGAGCAACCGAGTTGTAGATTCAGTAGCCCGTATGGAGTGCCCTGACCTGGCAGATGGATAATCGCTTCCTTCTCTCGCCCTCAAACCACGGTGATGCGTTGTGGCCTGCGTGGGGGAGGCCATGGCCACAGGGCAGCCTAACATCACAATGACTCACTGCAGGTTGCTGCTTGCTCTGCTCCGACACCGGCATGTTTGCCTTTTGTCTGATTTTTCCAGTTTGCTTTGGCCGGGATAGCTCAGCCGGTTCACTTTCAACTGCTAAAGGCTCAGGGGGGTTGAGCTCAAAAAATAGGATGTTCAGGGTGGTTCGCTGGCCTTTGAGACAGCAGGTGTGGGAGAATGAGCTGAGGATCCAGAGCCAGGGATTCAGGGCCTGAGTTTGAGACCTGGCTCTGCCACCTGCTGGCTCTGTGATTTCAGGACAGCCCCTGTCCTGGCTTTAGTTTCCTCCCTGGTAAACGGAGATCAATCAACACCCATGTTTTGAGCTTCTGTTATGTCGTGGGCACCGTTAACCGTGGAGGGATGACTCCTGTAATACAGTCTGTGTCCTCCAGGAGCTTACAGTCAGCAAGGAACAAATAGGCAGCTAGAGTAGGAAAGGGTATGATGTTCAAGCACCTGAGAATATGTGGCACTACCGTGCTGGGCACTGACGTCAGCTCACATGACCTTTACAACCCCCTCCTCCCCATGAGGTACACATCTTGTTCTTCAGTTTACAGAGGAGGCCGCAGAATATAGAGAAGTCAAACAAGTTGTGCAGGATCACGCCGCTCGTGAATGACAGAGGTAGGCTCCTAAATCAGGGTTGTTTGTCATCAAAACCCTCTCTTCCATCACACCGAGATAAGTGTGAGACCTTATTAGAGGAGTATGGGCAGCATGGGGTGTGAGCCTTGAGGGGTGACATGAGAGCTGAATCTGTAAGGGTAAAGAGGAATTCTTGAGGCAGGTGAAGGGGGAAGAGAGGTGTTGACGAGCACAGCACATTTCAGAGATGCTATTACCAATAGTTACTAAGCGCGTTGTATGTGCCGGGCACTGTGCCGGGTGGTTTAGGAGTTATTTAATCCTTACAACGATTCCGTGTAGGAAATACTGCCAGTTGCCCCATCGGCAGATGTGCCACTGCCTCCAGGGTGGAAGCTGAGAAACTTGCCCAGGTCCCACAACTGGCAAGTGGGATTTGCACGCAGACTGCCTGATCCCAAAGCCCGTGAACTTCGCCCCGCAGTTCAGCGTGTGGCTAGAACGCAGGGAGTGTGGGAAGGACAGCAGGAGATGAGCTTGATGAGAGAAGTTGGAACCAGATGTCGGAAGGTCGTGGGTAAAGAACACTCTGCAGAGGTTTCGGAGCAAGGGAACGACATGGTGTGTGTGTGTGTGTGTGTGTTTAGGAAGTATCCTTCAGTTGGACTGGAGAGAGAGATTTGAATAGTCTGAGCAAGGCATTGTTCCAAAGCTGAGAGCCAAGGTACTGCCCAGGTGCAGGACCTTGAAGGAGTGGGGGAGGCACTGAGGACCAGGAGGGTGAGGGGAACAGAGGGTGGGTCTTGAGAGCCTCGACCACGTCCACGTCGGAAAGGGACCAGAGGAGCAAGGACTGCTGCCCCGTTTCTAGCTCCGGAGAATGCGTGTGTGCAAGGCAAAGCCCCTGTGGTGGGGGAGCAGAACCACTCTGCTTCTGTAATTGCGACTTTCCCCATCCAGAGAAATAATTGCATATTTAAACAATGGCCTGTGCAGGCTTAATTTAGCCTTGTATCAGTGCCCAATAGGGCATAATTTCTGGTCATTTTCTGTAGTTCCATTCTTTTCTTTTTTTAAATATATGACTTTCCCCCACTTATTTTTAGGTGCCCTTTGTCAGGGCACAGGGTAGCGAAACCGACAGTGGGGTTAAATGAGGCCATAGGCCTGTTTCTCAGCCTCTGTACCCATGATACCACTTGGCTCCCAGGAAATTCCCTTTGTGGCTTTATTTTTCACTCTTTTCCTTTATTCTGTTATATTCTCCTTTGGGTTTCCTAAGAGCTTTTTTAGCATTTCCTTAGTTGCCCCTTTTCTTTGTCTGTGTAATTGACATCAGCCTTGTGACTTTTTTTTTTTTTCATCTTTGTGCCGCAGGAAGCTATAGATGGTGTCCTTGGGTTTCAGAAAAGCACAGAGCAAAGTTACATGAAGAAGGTTGAAAAAATAAGTAGTGAGTAATAGCACGGTCAAGTGCTTTCATGAATGCAGACCTAGTCCTGAATGAGCCCCAGGAGGGTTCTCTGTGGGGTCCTTAGCCCTGACCCGGGCAGCGTTTTGTGGATGGCTCAGATATGGACATAGCTGGTGTTAGAAGCACGTAGGGGCATGGGCTTTGGAATCAAACAGACGTAGGTTTGATTCCTGACCTTACCATCTAATTAATAGCTATGTGGTCTCTGGCAAGTTGCTTAACCTCTCAGAGCCCCAGTTTCATCATCTATAAAATGGGGCTAATGATATGTACCCCATAAGATCACACATGTAAAGCTCCCAACACCTACCTCGCACATATCGATCACTCCCTGAACGGTAGGTAGTAAGACGTGTCATCAGCTGTGCAGAGAGCTTGAGGTAGGACAACTAGGTAACATGTCAGGCTGTTCATCTCTGGTCCCAGGCCCGAGTCCAGAGCCACACACATGCTAGATGCTCTGAATGACACTGTATGGGTGACTGACACAGCTCACTGGGGCTAAAGTCTCTCTCTGTGTCCCCCGTTTGTGCCTGGTACGTGATTGTTTCTGTGCCTTTATTGTGCCGAATTGAGTTGAGTTGGATAACAGACAGGATCACGTACCCCAGCGATTGTGGCAGATGACGACTCTGGACTGAACTAATAGAATACAAGGTGGGAATTTAAAAACAGTTCATGGAAAAAAGGTTCCTCTGAGCTGAATGCCAGGGGCACATGGGGGCCTGAGCAGAGAATGCAGTCAGCAGCATGCCTTGAACTCCCAAGTAAAGGAGGTGACATTGCCACCTGAGCCCCAGGTGGTCAGAACAGAGCTGGCCAGAACACAGGGAAACTGCAGCTTTTCCACTGGACAGTATATCTAAGAGCGAGATCAGTAATGAGGGTGTGTGTGTGTCCAGAGGAGGCTGAGTGGGAAGGGGAAGCATTGGGAGAGGCTAGAACCTTCAGGGTGGGTATCTTGGAAAAGAATGGCTACAGGGCTGGGGTAATTGGCTGAACAGTGACAGACTGGACTTGGGGGCCAGTTAGGGAGACTTGAGCCCCAAAGGGCAGAGCTCAGACCAATGACTAGAAGTTTACAGAGCAGATTTTAGCTCAGACCCGAAGGGACTTCGTGACAACTCTGGCAGAATGGAAATGGGGAGCTTGGACTTGGGAGGTCATGAGCTCCTTGCCACGAGGGAGCGTAAGGGAGAAAAGCTGGATGACTCCCTGCCAGGGATGTGGAGAAGAGATTTTTTTTTACCCTGGATGGGAAAAGGTTGCCTTCAGAGCTCTGGTTTTGAAAGACTCCCTACTTTGGATGATTTTTCTGCTCGTTCAGTTAACACCTTTTACCGAGCACCTCCCATCAGTCAAGCCATGCCACCTTAGGTATTTTTATAACCCTTAATTCATTGAAGGCTACAGGATGAATAACCAGAACTCGGTTCTGATTTGGGAAAAAGCTAAATACATTTCACCTGCTCTTCAGTTTGATTTCAAAGAGAAAAAAAGATGGTTTTTTTTTTTTTCTCTCTCTCTCTCTCTCTGATGTCGGCAGAGGTAACTAAAATCAATGAAATCCATAAGCCTCTGCCAGTCTCAGTTTGCACGACCAGCTTCCTTCAGCAGGCCATTTTTATCTTGGGTAGAAGCCTCGAACGGCATCATAACATATTGTTTTCCCTTCTGCTTTCCCAGGGGCGGAGAAGGGCCGGGGAAGAGGGCCTCCTGTTTAGTGACAGCATGTGTGCTGTCTTACTTAATCCTCATGTCAGTCTTGCCATGATCTGGGGCCCGTGTTTTCACTGTTCCACCTCAGTCTTCAGGGTGCGGGAAAGTTGACTGAAGGTTGTCGCGGGGGAGGAAGGATTCGACCTGACACCCTTCTGTTGCGTGACCACTGCGTGCCAGGCACTCTGTAACAAAGCCCCTCCAGGAAGAGAGTAGAGGGCATGGGAAATTTGGTTGCAGATGGGATAGAGATTGGCAGTTGACTGGGGAAAGCCTTGAACAACCCCCCCCCAACACCACCACCCTACACACGCATACTGATGAGCTTAGACTTTGTTCTGTGGGTGCCATTAGAGGATATTAAGCAAGACACTCATAGATGAGATTTTTGTTGTTAGTTGCTCCGTTCTGGCTGAGTATAGGGAGGGAATGAAGAAGAGACATGTCAGAAGGGTGTTGGGTTAATCCAGGAGGGAGGCTCCAAGAGCCTAGAAGAGCCAAGGGAAAGGAAGGGCCCCTTTCCTTTAAGAACTCAGGGAGGTTAGGGTACCCGCGTGGCTCAGTTGGTTAAGCATCTGGCTTCAGCTCAGGTTATGATCTCATGGTTGTGGGTTCGAGCCCCACGTCGGGCTCTATGCTGACAGCTCCGAGCCTGGGGCCTGCTTTGGATTCTGTGTTTCCCTCTCACTCTGCCCCTCCCCTGCTCATGCTCTGAATTTCTCTCTCAGAAAATAAACATTAACAACAAAACAGAACCTCTTCAGGGAGGTTGGAGCACTGGAGTTAGGGGCAGAGTCCACATCTCGGCCCCACCATTTCCTAGGTGTATATTCACGATCAGCCTCAGTTTCCACATCTGCACAATGGGATGATAATGTTTTTTCTCAGAGGGTTGTTGTAAAAATGTCTAGCACCACGCTTAGCACATTGGTCAGCTCTCAGGCAAGGATGAATTTCTTGGGGGAAAGGATTTGAGGATATTCTTACCTGGTGGCCTCTCCAGACTGAATGAGGCAGGAGGCAGAAGCTGCCTGCAAGTGAGTTGGAGGGAAGCTGAGGGGACCGGAAAGGCTTGGCACAGATGGGTGGGGAAGGGGGGGGGGAGTGTTGCTGCTGGAGGTGATGGGTAGGAGTACCGGGGGCCTGGAGATGCCGAGGTTGCTCAGCCAGCAAGCATTGGTGGGGGGGGGGTGTGCTTGGTACCGTGCCGGCACAAGAGTTTGTGCCGGGCGAGTTTGATCTGGTTGGGGAGGGTGGGGAGACAAACACTCGGAGCCCCGGGCGATACCTGGTGACCTGAGCCGCCACAACAGGCTGTGGGCAAACAGATAAGGGAGCAGAGAGTCTGTGTGGGCGTGAGAGGGGATTGGAAGACCTAACCCAAAAGAAATTTCCTGGAAGAGTGTTAGGGACTCACACAATCAAGGGAGAAGGCTGAAGAACTGGGCAGGCATCTCGACGTTCCTGGAAGGCCAGGAGGCAGGAGCCACAAGGACAGTTCAGAACAGGAAGCGGCTGATCAGGGCACACCATTGCTGGGATGCATGAACTCATTTTCAGGCTCTGTCTAACCCTGTTCAAGAACCCATCTCCAGAGGTGGGGAGCACTCAGTTGGCCTCGCCTGGGTCTAATGCTCTCCTTGTGGCCAGGAGAGATGTAGCCATGGACAACAGTCTCAGCAGACCAGACTCAATGGGAGGAAGTCATCCCCTAAAAGGAAATTGGTGGGGCAGGTGGGGGGGAAGGGAGGGAAGCTGAGCTTAGGAAGAGTAACACCCACGTGGACCCTGGAGCCAGACCTCCCCGGGTGGAAATCCTGGCTTCTGCACTCATAGCTGTGTGTGACCTTGGACAAATTTCTTAACCTTCTTTTTGCCTCTGTTTCTGTATCTGTAAAAGGAGAGCATAATGGTCCCTTCTTGTAGGATTGTTGTGAAAATTAAGTGAATTCGCGTGCATGGTTTAGAATAGTCTCTATCACGTGATGCATGTTCAGTAAGGCTGTCGTAGGAATAACTGTATGTGCTTCTTATTATTATTTGTTGTCAGCACTAAAGGAACTACGGGGGTGTGTCAAGGTGCCTGGCAGGTGGAGGAGTGATGGGGGATGAACCTGGGCGGGTAAGAAGGCTTCCGGAATTGGTGTCAGCCTAACAAGTTTAAGACATTATCCCCTAGGTAAGGGGAAAGCTGTGGAAGAGTTTTTCTAAAATAACTTTTTGTTTCAAAGAATTTCAAAATATAGAGAAGTCGAAACAAGAGCGCACCGTCCACCCTTATCGCTGCCACCTGAACGCAATCTTAACGTTTTGCCACATTTGCTTTTCCTTTCTCACCCTACCTTTTCTCGTTTTGTGTTGTCTTCTGGGGAACCATGTGAAAGTAAGTTGCAGACATGATGACACGCGTCTGGATGCTTCCTTCCACTTGCTGAGAATGAGGACGTTCTCCCACACAACACATTGTCGTCGTACCTACGAAAATGAATAACCGATAATCAGAATCATGGCGCGTCCAGCTGTGGGAAGATTTTAAGTTAAGCGTTAGACAAGGCACTGTGGCCGCCATGTGGAGGGTGGCTGAAAGGGGGCCGAGGGCTGGTAAATACCCTTCCGGTTATCCAAGTAGCAGATGATGAAGACTGAACTAGAGTGAGGTGGGGTGATGAGGGCTGTTTGAGGTACCCACAGGTCTCCCATTGAACATGGTAGCAAGGATGCTGGGTCAATGAAGGCTTCCGCTGTGAGGTGCCAAACCTTAGAGCTGAGTGTTGAAGGATCCGGAGACCCGCAGGGAGCAGATGGTACGCAAGAGTAGGAGAATTCATTCAACACGTGAATATGGAACATCTACTGTCATGGTTATGTTTATGTGTCAAGTTGACCGGGCCATGGGGTGCCCAGTTGGTTAGCCAAACATTATTCTGGGTGTGTTTGTGAGGGTGTTTTTGGATGAGATTAACGTTTAAATCACCAGACTGAGTAAAGCAGATTGCCCTCCCTAATGTGGGTAGGCCTCATCGGAGCACTTGAAGTCCAGAACAGAACAATAGACTGACCCTCCCCTGAGTGAGAGAGGATTCTCCTGGCTGATGGCCGTCAGCCTGGGACAATAATCACGTGAGCCAATTCCTTATAAATAATATACATATATGAATATATCTGTATATATTCTCTCTCTATATTCTATTGGTTCTGTGTCTCTGGGGAACCCCAGTGCACCTACTAAATGCCAAGCATTCTGTCACGGTGCAAAGACTGTAACACGTGAACACGACACAGGCTGTCATGGAATGTGCCACCCAGAGCTCAATTTGCCTAGACGCTGCAGTGAGTGATAGGAAATGTGATGAGGGGTGGGCAGGGGCCAGATCAAAAGGGGCCTTGGAGGCCATGGGAAGGAGTATGGATTTTGTTCCATAGGCCAGTGCTTTCCAAACTTCAGTAGCACTTTCATGATTTTTTTTTTTAAGTTTATTTGTTGTGAGAGAAAGAGAGGGGCAGAGAGAGAGGGAGAGGGAATCCCAAGCAGGCTTCTCGCTCACAGCATGGAGCCCAGTGTTGGAGTTCCGTCTCCCAAATAGAGAGGTCATGACCTGAGCTGAAATCAAGAGCCGGATGCTTAATAGACTGAGCCACCCAGCCACCCCCACTTTCATGATTTTTGCCATATCCACATTGCAACTGCCTTCTGACTTGCTTGATAATTTTAAAATAGTGTTGCGGGGTGTCTGGGCGGCTCAGTTGGTTAAACATCTGACTCTTGATTTCAGCTCAGGTCATGACCTCACGGTTCACGAGTTTGAGTTGCACGTCGGGCTCCGCACTGACAGTGCGGGGCCTGCTTCGGATCCTCTGTCTCTCTTTCTCTTTCTCTCTCTCAAAATAAATCAGCTTGCATGATTTCTCTCTCAAAAATAAATGAACATTAAAAAACAAAAGCTAAAAAGTAAAAATTAACGAATAAAATCAGTTTTGTGCCCGTTCCTTTTTTAAACTGTCTTAAGCCACAAAACCAATGACATTATGGTATTTTTTGGTCATTACACATGAAAACAAATATAAAATCATCACAATAAAAAGGTATCGGTCCAGGGGCGCCTGGGTGGCGCAGTCGGTTAAGCGTCCGACTTCAGCCAGGTCACGATCTCGCGGTCTGTGAGTTCGAGCCCCGCGTCAGGCTCTGGGCTGATGGCTCAGAGCCTGGAGCCTGTTTCCGATTCTGTGTCTCCCTCTCTCTCTGCCCCTCCCCCGTTCATGCTCTGTCTCTCTCTGTCCCAAAAATAAATAAAAAACGTTGAAAAAAAAAAATTAAAAAAAAAAAAGGTATTGGTCCACATGCTGCTGAAAATAATTTCACATTTGCCATACATTTTGGGAAAGTTGTCATGAGCGGCAAGGGTAGGGGTGAATATCAGATCAAGGGTTTCGGGCAGGAGCATGCCATGTTGAGAGTCATGTTTTGGGAAGATTCACTGGCTGTCAAGTGGTGAATAGATTGGAAGATAGGGAGGCCTGCTGGGAATTCTGGCAGTTGCCCACGGGAGCTCTGATAACAGTCTGAAGCATGGATTATGCAGTGGGAACAGAGGAGGGAGCAGATTGGAGGGGGCATTCAGAGGTGGATTTGGATAAGACTTAGAGACCGTGGCATGGGATTGAGGCAGGAAGACGAGGCTAGGTTGGCTCAGTGCTGGTTTTGGGTTGGTTGCCTGGGAAGACCGAGGTACCGTCACAGAGGCAGGGAGCCTAGGAGAGGCCAAGGTCAAGAGCAAAGAGCAGGATGTGCCAAGCAGCTGTTTGGGGCCCCAGGGTTTGACTAGAGTTTTAGCGGCGATGCTCTGGAGTTCATTGCCCCTTAATAGCCAACCCACGCTTTAAATTAAATTAAAACATTTTTAGTTGAACTCTTCTGAGTGGACCCACACATGCATTCTCTGCTACTTATTACTGAGAATGACTAAGTATTATAATTGAGCTGAAAATAATCTCCCGCCCATACTTGCTGGGTTGGTTTCTAAGTATTGCTGGGGTTTTTAACTACTGAAACAAAGTTGTGCTCTTTCCAAATGTTAATCTGGAAGACTGCAGATGGTAACCATCTGTTCCACGACTAGCATTTTACAATATTTGATTAGCACTTTATATAGTTTGGGGAAGCCTGCCAGTGGAGTCTGCCCATCAGGTGGGCACTTTGGCGTTATGTCCTCCGTGGTGGCCCTCGAAGGTCTTTGCCCCCACTGTGTGGGGTTCCCCTGTTTTTTGGAGACTTTTAAGTGCAACTAGTCAGACTGGTGGGTTGATATTCATGGCAGGAGGATCTTAGGGGCCTTGCACCATTCGCACTCTTCCTTAGAGCTGGAACCATCAGAGCTCATCAGGGGAGCAGGATTTGGGAGGGTGGGATCTGTCCATCAGTTAGGGCTCTGGGTGCCAGGTAACAAAACAATAAATCTAAGCTGCTTTGGTAAAGGGGATCAGTTGGCTAGGACCCTTTTTTTTTTTTTCTTTTTAAGTTCATTTATTTAGAGAGAGAGAGAGTGAGTGGGGAGGGGCAGAGAGAGAGGGAGACCGAGAATCCCACACAGGCTCCGCACTGCCAGCGCGGAGCCCGATGCGGGGCTCCAACTCCCAAACCGTGAGATCATGGCCTGAGCCGAAGTCTGACGCTTAACCCGCTGAACGACTCAGGTGCCCCAGCTCAGATCCTTGGAAAGTCTAGAGGTGGGACTGCCTTCAGGTGGATGGTCTTAGGGTTCAAATGAATTCTTCAGACTTGGCATTTCCGCTCAGCCTGCTGCCGTGTGGCTTCAAGAGGAGGCAAGAGCGAATGCTTCCCGCAGCAAGTCTGGAGGGAAAAAAAGGAGGCCTTTCCACTCACCCCTGCAGAGGTGGTAAGATTCACTCTGACTGGGCCAGCTTCCAACATGTGCCCACATGTGAATGCAGGGCTCTGATTGGTCGGGCCTGGAGTGGAGCCCTGTCCAGGCCTGGGTGCAGAGGCCTGGGGAGGGGTGGATGGCCAGTCACACATCGGGGCCGCTGGCAAAAGGGAGGAAGGGTGGGTGCAGACAAGCACCTGTCCATCCCGGTGTCATGGCAGAAGCCCAGAGGAGCAGGGGGCATTGGCAAACTTAGCTGTGGAGACAGGTGGTTATTGTTGCCAGGAAGATAATATGCTGGAAGTGGAATGAAGGAGCCTCTGAAACTAGCTACTTAATGAATTCCCTTTCTTAGTTTAAGAACCTGTGATAGATTTAGTATTCTGGTTCTCTCTCTTTTTTTTTTTTTTTGAAGGGGAGGGAGTTGTCTCTCTTCTTTCCATGTTACTTTGAAACTAAGGGCAGTCACTTAATCTTGGTCTTTCAGCTCCTTCGTTTGGAACATAGTGAGCTTCCCTCTCGGAGAGGGGAGATCTGTACAGAGGAGATAACAGTTTCCATTCAGTCCAGTTCGACAAGCAGGGCACGAAGCCCCGGGGCCTGGGCTAGGCTGCACAGGCTTGGCAGCAGATGAATCCTCAGCCGTGTGGACAGCACTGTAACAGCTCTAGAGCAGGGCACTGCAGCCCCTCAGGCCGGGACAGTCAGGAAGGGCTTCCCAGAGGAAGGGACACTGAGCTGGACCTAGAAGGATGGACACGAGTTCCTCGCATGGAGGAGGAGGGGAGGGGAGCTTGACGCGAAAGTGACGGCAGGTGCAAAGGCACCAAGAGGGTGCCGATTTGGGGGAGCTGGGAGAAGTTCCATGGGGCTGACTGCGAGATGATCCCAGGACCCTGGTTCCAGAGCACATTCTGGCATCAGGGTGGAGGAGACTGGAGAGTGACAGGCTGAAGGCAGGGACACCTTCAGGGTGAGATGCTGTGGTAGAGGTCGAGGCAGGAGCCTAGCAGGTATGGGCAAGCTCCCGGGTGACGTCGATGCTACTGGTCCAGGACCACACTTTGAGTGGCGAGGCTCAGACCTCTGGACGTTCTCCCCTCTGTTGCCTGTAGTCAGCTCGTTTCTCAGTCTTGCAGTGTGGGGTCTTCCTGCTTGTCACCCCTACCCTGCCCGTTCGTGGCACCTCGTCCCCCACCAGCGGAAGTTGGCTTCCAGAAAGAAGGCACCAGGATGAGGCTGTGCATCTCCCTTCTGGTCCCTGCGGGCCTGCTCCGGGCTGAGACTTCTGTAGGACGGAATGCCCAGCCCGAGCTTGGGGTCTGGGCTCTGTGGAGCATGGCACAAAGGCGACCTGGCCTCCACGTTGTATCAAACCCGCTTCACAGAGCCGTGGAACGTGGGGGGTCAGGGCCAAGTACCGGCTTGATGCCTTAGAAGCGATGCTTTCTGTGTCTTCCAGGGACCGAGGGTCTGGAAGATGGCCCCACTCCCAGGGGCAGAGCTGGTCCAGAGGCCACTGCAGCTCTACAGATACCTGCTGCGCTGTTGCCGACAGCTGCCCACCAAGGGCATCCAGGAGCATTACAGACATGCGGTCAGGCAGGTGGGAGCAGTATGTACTGGGCTTGGGATGGGGGGGGTTCCCATAATAGGGGACCCATCTCAGGGCTGGGGGCAGGGAGCAGGGTGCAGGGATAGTCTCTCGGGTGGCAGTGAGGGGGAGGGGCGGCAGTCTGGTAAGAGCCACCAAAAACCACAGCCCAGCCCCTCTGTCTGATTTTCGCTCAAAAAACAGAAGATGTATCATCCAGCGCCTCAGCTCTGTACCAGGGCTCAAATAAGGCAGCTCAAATGGATACTTAAAATAAAATATGGGACACGACATCATGTTGACGGGCATTCCTGCCAATAATGCACAGCCTGACTTTACTCAGGAGAAAACGTCAGGCAAATCCATAACGGACGGGCCATTTCGCACACAACTGGCCTCTGCTCATCCAACCAATGTGTCAGTGTCATGAAACACAAGGAGAGCTGTGCTTTCAAGGGGACGAAAGAGACACGACCGCTCAATGTAATGAGTGGATTGGATTCTGGACCAGAAAAAAAACAAAAACAAAACAAAAAACACAATGATTCAAAAGGACGTTATTGGAGAAATTCGTGAGATTGGAATTTGGGCTATTGATGAGAGAGTAGTATAATATCAATGTTGAGTTTTTTGGATTTGACTCCCACGGTTATATAAGAGAGAATCTCCTTGTTGAAACACACTGAAGTGTTTAGGGGCTCGGGGCATGATGTCTGCAACTTTTAAATGCTCCCCCCATCCCCCCTCCTCAAATGGAGCACAAACCCATAAAAAAAGAGCATGATAAAGCAAATGTGGGGAGATGTTCACAATTGGTGATTCTGGTAGGGAATTCATTTGTATTCTTGCAGCTTTTCTGTGGGTTAGAAATGATTTCTAAATAAAAAGTTCAGAACTAAACTGAATGCAAATAGCATGTGGAAAGCATAGAAAAAATAGAGGTAGCAACAGACAGGCTGTGGAAACATGGAGGAGGGCGCAGCTGTCTGTCTGAGGGCGCCACGGAGGACTTCCCAGGGGCGAGCGTTTGAGATGCTCCTAAAGACCAATTGGAGGATGTGTGGGGTCGAGGGTGACCGGGCAGAGAGGGTACCAGTTCTTTGTAGAGGGCCCTGAGTGACACACCAATGAACTTGAGCCTCCCGTTCCGTCTCAAGGGTGAACACGTGGCCGGGAGCAAACAGCAGCCCTGCATTGCTCTGCATCGGGCCTGGCTGGATCTTCCAGTCACCCTCACCGCTGCCCTTCCCTCTGCTTGGCCTTGCAGCACGGGCCAGGGGAAGCCTGGCTATTGTGGAGCCTGGTGAAAGCGGCTTCCTGGGAGGAGCAAAGGAAACCGAGGGATGGAAGTTTCCCTTGGGCCCGTGCTGCCTGATAACCTTTGGGCCCAGCTTAATTGGGGGTAACTTGGGGGCCAGTCTTCCATTTTGTAATTGCTCTGCTGGCCGGAGGACAGGCTGTGTAGCTGAATAGACCAGGATTTAAATGCTGGCTCCATTGCATGGTGGCAAGTAGGGGTGTCTGAGCCTCTGTTTCCTCATCTCTGGGTGGGATCGTCATAACGGTCTACGGAGGGGTAAGAGCGATATGAGTGGAAAGGGGCCGCAGCGGGTCTGGCCTGTGACTGGTGCTCTGAAGATGCTGGTCCTGTGAATTTTGCCTCGTCATCTTTTTTTATGCTTCAACTTCCAGAGTTTCCGGGTTCATTCAGATGAAGACAGTCCTGAGAGAATCCAGCAGATTATTAAAAGAGCCATCGAAGATGCTGACTGGATCATGAACAAAGTAAGTGCCCGGCTCCCAGCTCTACCTGCCCAGCCTGCACGTTGATAGCTGTAATCTCTGTGACCACCAGGGGTCGCCCCTGCCCCACGGTTGAACCCCTCCCCGCCGGCCGCTCCCCTCCTCCAGAAGCCCAGAGGTGATGACAGGTGCCTTGCTGGTTGCATCTGTTTTCTGCAAGGAGTGGGGTGTTCTCAATCCTAAAGGCAGACAGTGCTGAATAAGCTGCGATGGCGGGGCAGGAAGAAGGAAGAGAAAGGTCTTTGTGATGCCTCAGATGCGAAAGCTTTCTTGGGGAACCGTGAGTTCCCTGTGTCCGGGGTGCTCACACTGAGGCAGGGCCATTGAGGAAACATCCAAGTGTCGATTGTGGTAGAGGGAGGGAAGGAGTCAGAAATACAGACTAACTTGCTGGTCCTTACACATTGGTGTTAGAACAACCCCCCCTTCCTTCTAAATCACAGTCTCGAGATCCAGGGTCCAGGATTCTGTTTGGAAACTCAGTGATTGGACTAGATGGCTTCTGAGGGTCCTTCTCTAGCTGAGATTAAAAAAAAATTTTTTTAATGTTTATTTATTTTTGAGAGAGACACAGAGACAGAGAGTGAGTGGGGGAGAAGCAGAGAGAGAGAGGGAGGTAAAGAATCTGAAGCAGGCTCCAGGCTCTGAGCTGTCAGCACAGAGCCCGACACGGGGTTTGAACCCCCGAACCGCGAGATCATGACCTGAGCCAAAGTTGGGCGCTTAACTGACTGAGCCGTCCAGGTGCCCCCCGCCTGATATTTTTTTTTTAAAAATATTTATTTATTTTTGCGAGAGAGCATGAACTGGAGCAGAAAGAGAGGGGAACAGAGGATCTGAAGCGGGCTCTGCGCTGACAGCAGTGAGCCTGATGTGGGGCTCGAACTCACCAACCGTGAGATCATGACCTGAGCTGAAGTCAGATGCTAAACCGACTGAGATTTTCTTTTCTTTGAACAAGACTCCGCTTAAAGATTAGGATGGACCTGCCGCACGCTCACTTCTAATGTTCCAGTGTCTTTCTTATGCGCCCCTCCCCCCCCCCCCCCCCCCCCCCCCCCCGCCACCGCTGCCAGCTTCTTCTTCCATTAGAGAGGAAAGGCGGTCCAGGTGCCGACTAGGGAT
Source organism: Panthera pardus (assembly GCF_024362965.1). Taxonomy (NCBI): domain Eukaryota; kingdom Metazoa; phylum Chordata; class Mammalia; order Carnivora; family Felidae; genus Panthera; species Panthera pardus. The sequence continues at coordinate 58,819,703 of NW_026526876.1, forward strand.
TTCACAGTCTGGTGCCTGCGGTGCCCCCTCCTCTGAGAAGCCCCTGCGGGAGGCGGCTGAGGCCCAGATGGGTCTCAGGATTTCCCGGGTTCTCCCTCACCCACTTCTAATGATCTCTCTGTCTCACAGTATAAAAAACAAAACTGAGACTCTGGGGCCTGAAGAACGAAGCTGTCCTAAAGACACTGAAGTTGAGAGACCGTCTCCTGGAACTAATCAGCGGCGGCAGTTCTGAAACATCCATTGGCCTTGCTGGCTGAGAGCAGGGAATGCGGGGCGGCAGAAGCTGACATTTGCTCAGATGGCTCCTTCTGCCACGTCCTGTGTCCCCAGCATCCTCGATGTTTGCCTTTCCTGCCGGTTACAATGTGAGATTTGGGGAGAATGTGCTTCGTCGCTTTGCTTTGAACGTGGTTCATTTTTTCTGGATGTTGTCCTTCGAGACTCAGAGGGGGCGTCCCCTCCGATGGCAGACATGCAGAGGACAGGGCGTGGGTCTTAGAATCAGTCGGGTCTGGGTTCGAATCTCAGTTCTGCGGCTTGTCAAGGGCGTTGCCCTTGAGCTCAGACTCCTCCTCTGTCAGGATGAAATACGATGAGGCTGAAGCACCGACTGCAGGACCTGGTGCACAGTGGCGCCACTAAATGTCCCCCTGAGGAGGCCATCCTGTGCCGCCCCTTCCTCTGCTCCCACAGTGCTCACACATCTCTCTGGCACACTCCTCTATGGGCCTTAGTTGTTTGCGGGCTTGTCCTGCCCTGCTTGTTGTCCCTGAACCCTCATGGGCCCACCGGGCCTAGCCATCTGCCAAGCGGCTACTCCTCCTGGCCCTGTCCTTCCTTGAAGTCCTGGTCCTTGTCCTCACGGAGTTTCTAGTGTCCCCGAAGTGGTGACACGCAGGCTGCACAGAACAAGGAAGAGTGGCAAGGCAGCGACGGGAGACACCAAAGCGTGCAGGCTCCTGTGAACCTGTGACCTGCCCCAATGGCCCTGCTTTGCCACTGTCTTGGAAGGAAGAAGGGAGGCAGGGAGGACGGGAGGGAGGTGGGGAGCAAGCATTCCTGTGGGTTATGGCGAGCCTGAAATCCATGGAGAGACAGGCTGTTCCCAGTTGGAACACATGGAACGCATCCCAGTTCCACAGACGTTGCTCTTGGGAAACATACTTGGCCTAGTTCAGCCTTGGTTTCCCCATCTCCAGTGGAGGAACGCCCACGCCTACCTGCCAGGGCTGCAGTATGGAGTCCTGAGCTCTGACATGAGCCAGGTGCTTCACACGGAAGCTGGCTCGGGGAGCTGGCTGCCTGCCGTGGCTCGTTACCAGTTAGGGAGCCTTGCTTCGCAGATGGGGAGACGGAAGCACGGACAGGTTGAGCCCCCTTTCCAGGTCACCTGGCGGCTAGGCCAGGTGTGTCTGAATCTACGAAACACCACAGGTTTGGGAGGGAGAGGGGAGCAGCAGAGGGAGGGAAGGCGGCCAGGAAGGACTGAGAGGCCAGGCCAGAGCAGAGAAGCCACGTTGGGACCTGAGTATCGCCCAAAGACTCTCAGCAGAGGGACGAGCTAGCATGTTTGTGACCCTGCTTCGTTTTACGTCTTCAAGTGACTCGGATACATCAGTATGCGCTTGACTGAGCAGCAAATAAGGAAGTAAATATATCCGTTTTTGAAAGCTCCGGTGTCTTGAATGTTATGTTCATTCATTCCCTAAATGCATGCTGTCCCTACCGTGTGCTGTCATACTAAGTATCGAGGACTTAGAGTCAGGCCTATAGAAAGCTGCCCAGGAGGGGATTGTTCTTCAGAGGGGATGACCAGACGCTGGTCCCACTGCCAGACAACAGGTGATGAGAGCAGGGTGAGGAAAGCCGAGGAGTTTCAGGCCAGTGCCACACCCGAGCCGGCCTCCTCCGCCTGTGGTTCAGCCCTTCTGAAATCAGGGGGCCCATCCTTGGTCAGCAGGGGTGTGTCTTGATCACAGGAGTGAGGTTGGTTGTATCCCAGGCCTTTCGCCCGCAGGAGCTGTGTGAGTGAAGTCTGGCCAGGGTTTGGGAGAGGATGAGTGTCCCTTGCCCTTGACTGGCTCCATGGCGGTGGTCCCGTGGCTTTCAGTTCACTAGTTGGTGCTTGATCCAGTTGTGCCGACTCCCCCAGGTGGCAGACAGTGGGTGCCCAGCTGGCCAGGGGCTGGCCTGTCAAGGGGATGGGTCGGCTAACAAGGGGTTGGCCGCTTTCCACCCGCTGAGCAGGTCAACTGACGACACACACCCAGGAAGTGCAGGTAGAGGAAGCAAGATACAGGATGGGATGAACGTGGCAGGGCAGGGAGGCAGCGCAAAGTTGGGAGTGGGGGCACGGTGGGCTGCCTGGGAGAGCCTCTTGTCCTCCCTAGCCTTCCCGTCTTCTGCCCTCAGACTTCCACCCCTGTGATCCCTGCGCGGATGCTGTGTTTGGGTAGGCCTGAAATTACCCAGGGCCCCAGCTCTTAAACGCACACAGCCAAGGGTTTACAGGGCAGCCGCCAAGCAGAAGGAAGAAGGACATGAAGGCTTGTCCCAGAGGCGCAGGTAGTGTGAGCTCCAGAGCCAGACAGATCAGAGTTAGGTCCCAGCTGTGTCACTCCATAGTGCTGGGACCGGGAACGGCCCCTCACTGTTGTCTGCACGTTCCTCGCCTGCAGCGGCCGCACATCCCAGAGGTGGTCAGTTAGGATGGTGCGCGCAGGTGGGCGGCCGGTCCTGTGGCCTCCTTCTCCCATCTTCGGTTCACCCAGTCACGACCCTCCTCTGAGGTGGGTCTGCATGTCGCCCTGTGCCCACTGTACAAGCTCAGCGCCAGCGGGAGGGCGCCTGGTACCTGCTGTCTGCCCCTGGGCTGATGCCTGTTTGCACTTACGCGGCTTGACCGGAGTGCATTTGTATTGTGAAGTTCCGAGGTCTCCGTGAGCAACACAAGGCTGCTGCTGTTAAAGGACATCGGTTCTCCTGGAGGGACGGTCACATCTGGAAGCTGATGCCTGGGGCAGCTTTGCCACCAGCAGTTCCTCCTTCGTACCAAGCCTACCCTGCCCTGTCTGGTTTTATCCCCCCAGCTCCCCCCCCCAACCCTGGCCGTGCCTACCCCCATCTTAACTGAGCACCTGCTTTGTGCACAGCCCTGTGCTAGGCAGGAAGGCACGGTCCAAGGTCTGGACAGATAGGGGTCACCGGGAGGTTGAGTAAATGCGGCTTCTAGAATGTTCTCACAATGCAGATTCTTTTATTCCCTCTCTCATTATTTCCTTGTATGTGTATTTTTCCCTGGAGGTTTCCATGCTTCCCCTGTCTCTGGATGAAAACTGGCCTAGGCCTCAAAATTTAGGGGCCAGTCTTAGGTTAAACCCAAAGTTGCGGTTACTGTTCAATCATAAAACAGTGCCATTTCATTGATTGAAAGATGCAGTTGAAGGTAAAAATAAAATTTCAGAACTTGAATTAAAGTTGAGGCTTCTCTCCTCTTCCAGTTGGGATCTACTACAGATGGGAACCCCGCTGTCAGAGAAGAGGGACGTAGGTGGGTGGTCTTTGCTTACTGGCGGGGGTGGGGGGGGGTGGGGTCAGGGGGTGAGGGGGTAGGGGCATTCCAGGTTGAGGCAGTTTAAGCAAAGGCACAAAACAGAACCCCATGCTCAGGAGCTCCCATGCTGTGTCATGTGGTTGAGACATCATGGACCAAAGAGATAGTTCTGTCATCACCTCTTCATGGAATTCTCTCTCCTACCAGAGGGTAAAGCCCTTGAGGGCAGGGAGCACACACCAGCCACCAGCCCGTGGCGGAATCCTCCCGGCCAGCTGTATGCCTGCTGCCCAGGTGGTAAGTTACGCATATTTGTTCAATGAACGAATGATAATACTGGGCAAATGGAGGTCTCTTATGCTTAGATTTTTATTGCTTTCTAATAATGGGGAGGCGGGGAGGTGGTGATTATTTCTTGGCCAAGTACTGGTCGTGTGTGCGGGAGGGGTGGCAATACCTATCACGGGCGCTCAGGAGCTGATTTGGAGGTGGGAGCATTTACCGCCGCTGCATGAGGGGCTGGCATGAGTGCCTCCCATGAACATCCTCAAGGAAGTTTGGAGGCAGAGAAAAGATTTCTCACGAAGCAAAGATTGTCAGGAGTTGAGACCCAAACTTCCTCCCAGCTTCCTGAAACGAACCTGTCCCTCTGTCCGTCTTGCTTCCCTAGGGGGTGGGGATTAATATGAGCACTCGGGGCAAACAAAGCAAACTACCTTTGTTGAATGACTGGGAGGAACTTGGTGCTGTTCGGTTGAGGGAATGACCTTGTTAACAATGGGATGGGTGATTGCAGTTCAAGGGAAAGACCAGAAGTTCAGGAATCAGGCCTTAAGAGGTTGAGAGCTACCTCTAGCTCCACCTCCTGACTGCTCTCGCTGCCAATAGCATGGAGACATAGCATCTCTGGAGACCGTGGATCTCTTCCCACCAGTGTCTGGGGAGGTACCTTATTCTCTCTGGGCTTTGAGCAATGAGTGCACAAGAGGGGTTTCGTTAGACCCCTGAGGCTGACTACGGCTCACACCCTTGAGATTGGGTAAGCCCGCCCACCCCCGTGCCTGTCGATTTCAGATGCTAACCCAAAGCAGGCATCTGTTGTTGTTTTTTTAAAAATTTTTAAGTTTGTTTATTTATTTTGAGAGAGAAAGAAACAGAGCACACGGGTAGGGGAGGGTCAGAGAGGGGGCAGGGTGGAGAGAGAGTATCCCAAGCAGGCTCCGTGCTGTCAGTGCAGAGCCCGATGTGGGGCTCGGACTCAGGAACTGTGAGGTCATGACGTGAGCTGAAGTCAAGAGCCAGACACTTAACCAACTGAGCCACCCAGGGACCCGAAAAGCAGGCACCTCTAATCACCAGTCCCACATACTGCCGTTCCCAAATTGACGTGGTTTTCTTACCCCCAGTGCTGACCTCCCTCTGACCCTGTCCATGACGTTCTCAGGCACCCTTGCACTTTACAGATGGATCCCTTGCTCTCCCAGCACTCCAGCCTTTTCATTCCATGTGTATTTGCCCACAGTCTCCTGCCCGCAGTGCCCTTCTTGCCTCACCTTATTCACCCGAAAAACATCTTTTCTCTATCAAGACTGAGCTCAGGCATTATTTCTATGAAGATATTCCCTGCTCCCCCCTGGCATCACATCTTCCAAGATTTATTTCATGTTAACTGCTGAGTGCAATCCAGATGACACTGGCTCCTTGAAAAATGAATGCAGTCTTGGGCCAAATTAAGAAAGACATGGGATCAAGAAGAAGGGAGGTGAAAATCCTCCTTATATTCTGCTTCATTCAGGTTACATCTAGAACAGCGATGGTCAAGTATGGTCCGTGGCCTCCTGGGAATCCCCCAAACCCTTTTGTGGGATTCTCAAAGTCAAAACTACTTTCGTAGTAATACTAAGACTTTGTCTTTCCCACTCTGTGAACTTTTGCACGGATGGGACGAAAGCAGCGATGGGCAAAGCTGCTGGTGCCTAAGCATGAATCCAGATCGGGATTATCACCGCCAGCTTCCTCATGACTGTCCCTGACGAAACAGCAAAAATTATTAATTTTGTTAAATCTCAACCCTTGAGTGCACTTGTGAAAATATTCTGTGTGGTGAGATGAATAGCACACATGAGGCACTCGTACCGCATACGTAAGGATGCGGTCTGGAGGAGAAGCACACGATTATTCCAGGTCTGAGCAAAAAGAAGTGCTTTATTCATGGAACACCCATTTTTTATTTTTTGTTGGAACAGTGACTGACCAACTGATTTTTCAGACTTCCTTTTTTTGGAAGACATGTTCTCAAAAGTCAATGAGGCGAGCCTGTCATTTCAAGGACACCAGCCGACAAGATTGGTTGCCAGTGGCCAAAATTGAGCTTGTCCGTCACAGGCCAATGGGTGTTAATGTAAAACCGTCTGCATAAAGCCCGTGGATATGGTTTCGATTTCTACAGTGCAACTGACTTTTAAAAAAAAATTTTTTTTAATGCTTATTTATTTTTGAGAGACAGACAGCACGAGCAGGGAGGGGCAGAGGGAGACAGACAGACAGACAGAATCCCAAGCAGGCTCCAGGCTCTGAGCTGTCAGCACAGAGCCTGATGGGGGGCTCGACACCCAGGCACCCTGAGTGCAACTAACTTTTAAGAAATGACCACTTGTCAAGTTTTGGCGTAGTATCAAAAAGAATATCTGGGGGCACCTGGGTGGCTTGGTCGGTTAAGTGTCTGACTTCGGCTCAGGTCATGATCTCACGGTCCGTGAGTTCGAGCCCCCCATCGGGCTCTGTGCTGACAGCTCAGAGCCTGAAGCCTGTTTCAGATTCTGTGTCTCCCTCTCTCTCTGCCCCTCCCCCGTTCATGCTCTGTCTCTCTCTGTCTCAAAAATAAATAAACATTAAAAAAAAAAAAAAAAAAAAAAAGAATATCTGAACAAAATTAAAAATGCCTCTGTTTTCCAAATACACAGCTGTGGGAAGCTGGATTTTCTTCATGTACTTCAACCAAGACAACATTTTGACAGGCCAAGTGTTGAAGCAGCTGCCTCCAAGAGATTTTCAAAACTGTAAAGTAATGCCAGTCCTCTGTAATTAAAAAAAATTTTTTTTTCATAAATGTTAATATATAATAGGCTTATCATTTCTCTAAAACAATAAACACCAACATATAACCCACAGTCACAAAAACTGTGGGGTCCTTAGTAATTACTGAGGATGTAAAGGAGCCTGAGGGTAAAAAGTTTGAGAACTGTTTTGTAAGCATGGTTTAGTCAGGTCTTTCCCCTTCTGTCACAGCATAGAGTCGTCAGACCCTAAATTTAGGGCTTTGATCTGGATCCCGGTTACATATTCCTATTGACTTTGGCCCCGAAGGCCAGCATATCAGAATTACTGGAATGTGGACCCGTCCTCTATCATGTTAATTGTCCTTCATGGCTTCATCTCCCCTGAAGTTGTTGCCATTCATTCATTATTCATTAATTAATTCAGACACTGAGTGCCTCTTATGTATCAAAATTCCATTTATCTCCATCTGAGTTGGATTGTGGGTGGTTTATTATTTTATTATTTTTTAAATTTATTTTGAGAGAGAGAGAGAGAAAGAAAGTACAAGCAGGGCAGGGGGAAAGAGCTTGGTGGGGGGGGGGGGTGGGTAGGGAAAGAACCCCAAGCGGGCTCCACGCTCTCAGTGCAAAGCCTGATGTGGGGCTTGAACTCACAAACTGTGAGATCATGGCCTGAGCCGAAATCAAGAGTCGGATATTTAACCCACTGAGTCACCCAGGCGCCCCAGATTATGAATGATTTCATTCGCTCCCCCTACCGATCTGTATGGTTTCTGGAAATGTGTGGAGAGATTTAGTTTTAGGCACCCATGATGAACCATAGGAATCTAGAAACCTCTTTCATAACTCAAATTTAACAAGTTTTTTTTCCCCTAAAATTTTCCAATACACACACATAGAAAACATTTGTTGCTAACAAGTGTGGCTGAAACATGGTGAGTCACTTTGAGAACTTATTATTATTATTTTTTCTGACATTGTCACCTTTCTATTCCCATAAATCTTTCAAATTCTTGAATGGGAGAGAGAAGAGGAATTGTCCAAGGGGCCAACTTGCCAGGTCAGCCTCAGGCTCCAGCCCTCAGGAATGAACATTCTTGTCCTTTCCCTCATCTTTGCTGCAATGTTGGTTTCATGCTGTCCCTGCCTCAGGACGCTCCGTCTTTCCCTTGCGTACTTGGCTATGTCACCAACCACCGCTGGAGGAGCTTACGACCCTTATACACTGCTGGCGGGAATGAAAATGGCACAGCTGCTTTGGAAAACAGTTTGGAAGTTTCTCAAAATGTTAAGCGTAGAGCTATCATATGACCCAGCAATTCTATGTATATACCCAAGGGGAATGCCTCATGTTCACACAAAAAAACTTATACACAGATGTTGCTGACTCCATTTATAATAGCTGACCAACAAACAAACAAGCAAGCGACCCAATGTCCATCAACTGATGAACGGATGAATAAAGCATAGCGTAGTCATACGGTAGAATATTGTTTGATAATGATAATTTAAAAAGTGAAGTCTGATATGCCCTGCAGCATGGATGAACCTTGAAAACACTGCTAAGTGTAAGAAGCCAGTTGCCAAAGACAATGATATATTGCATGATTCCATTTATGTGAACTATCTGTAATAGGCAAATCTGTGGAGAGAAGAGGTAGATTAGCCTAGGGTCGAGGGCAGCAGGGCTTGGTTGGAATGGGAGTGACTGCTGATTGGTATGGGGTTTCTTCTTGGAGTGATGTAAACAGTTTAGCATGAGATTGGGGTGATGGTGTACAACTCTGTGAATGTGTTAAAAGCCAATGAACTGTACACTTTATTTCTTTAATGTTTCTCTTGTGGAGGGGAGGGTGAGCAGGGGAGAGGGGCAGAGAGAGAGAGGAGAGAGAGAATCCTAAGCAGGCTGCATACCCAGCGCAGAGCCTGATGTGGGAGTTGTATGGTGTATACACTTTAAATCGTACACTTTAAATGAAGGAGTTGTATGGTGTGTGAATTCTGTCTCAATAAGACTGCCAACAAGAAATCAAATGCCAGGAGGAAACCAAATAAATCTCAACGTATCTGGAAGTTACCAGTTAAACTATCACTAATTTCTAGAAAATTCTCACCTTCTTGATTAGTTTCAGTTGAAAGGAATCGAACCGTCCTCTCCCTTTAGTGTATCTGAAGTTGAATTTCCCTATTGCGCCTCTCCTGATGCCTTCTTCGACCTCCTGCGCTCAGCTTGTGATCCTGTGGGGAGGTTCTCACCTTTCTTCAGAGAACTCTTTGGGTCCAAGAGAGGCTATGACATTTGTCCAAGGTCATATCTCAAAAACATACAAGTCCCAAGTTAGGTCCTTTCTAGAGGTTGAAGGCTGTTCCTCCAAAGGCACAAAGAGATGATAACCTATCTCTGTTAAGTTATACTTTTAAAAAATTATATTCTCATCCCCTCTTCAAAATCTCAGAGGCACAAAAGGACTTGGGGAAACGACTTTGGTCTACAAGTAGTTTAGCTGAGTTTTTAACTGGCGTGCCCTCAGCTTGTCACTTCTGCTTAAAGTAACCCCAACCCATCATCCCAGTGTGCCCTACTTATGGTGCCACTTCAAACAAATTTTTTAAAATATAATTTATTGTCAAATTGGCTAACATACAGTGTGTAAAGTGTGCTCTTGGTTTTGGGATTAGATTTCCGTGATTCATCGCTTACATACAACACCCAGTGCTCATCCCAACAAGTGCCCTCCTCCATGCCCATCACCCATTTTCCCCTCTCCCCCACCCCTCCATCCACCCTCAGTTTATTCTCTGTATTTAAGAGTCTCTTACGGTTTGCCTCCCTCCCTCTCGAGAAACTTAACAGAACACCATGGGGGAAGGGAAGGAGAAAAAAAAATAGTTAAAAAAATTTTTTTTAATGTTTATTTATTTTTGAGACAGAGAGAGCACGAGTTGGGGAGGGGCAGAGAGAGAGAGAGACAGAGACAGAGACAGAGACAGAGTCTGAAGCTGGCTCCAGGCTCCGAGCTGTCAGCACAGAGCCCAATGCGGGGCTTGAACTCAGGAACTGCGAGAACACAACCTGAGCTGAAGTCAGACGCTTAACCAACTGAGCCACCCAGGTGTCCCTTTGTTGTCATTTTTTAAGTGTGGCAAGGAATGAAAAGGATTGGAAAGCCCTGGAGTCTTCTTGGTGTTTTCTGTGGCTGAAAGCACTGAACAGAGGTGTCCCTCTGACTTGTATATGGCCATCACAACCCAGAAAAAGAGGTATGATACTGTTAGGGGATTGGCTAATAGCTGTGTGACTTTGGGGAAATTACTTAACCTTGCTAAGCCTAAATTTTGTCATTTGTGTAGATAAAAATAATAGCTGTCTCCCAGTGTAGTGGTGAGGATCCAATGTAACATGCTTAGCTAGAGCCTGGTACACAGCTAGCACTCAATACGTGTAGCTGGTGTGCTTGTTAATTGTATATCATCTCCCTGCACTGGTGGTTGTCTGGGATCAATTTGGGCTTGCAGACTGACTTCCCTCTGCATGTTATTTCACTGATCAGGGAGGACAAACTCATTTTAATATTTCCCTTAAAACTTCCATCATAACTGAGAAGAGAAATCTGAGGAGAGAAACCAGGAACACGTCCAAGTGGTCTCCGATGTAGCCATGTGAACAATGTCATGAGGCTCTTAAAGGATGATAATTAAAAATAAAATTTTTTAAGTAAGCTCTATACCCAACATGAGGCTTGAACTCACAACCTTGAGATCAAGAGTCACATGCTTTACCGACTAAGCCAGCTAGGCTCCCAAAATAACTTGTCTTTTAATTTTAGAAAGAGAGAGAGCAGGTGCATGAACTGGGGAGAGATGAAGAGGGGGAGAGAGAAAATCTTAAGCAGGCTCCATGCTCAGTGCAGAGCCTGACATGGGGCTTGATCCCATGACCTGGGATCATGACCTGAGCCAAAATCAAGAGTTAGATGCTCAACTGGGTGAGCCACCCAGGTGCCCCAATAATTTTTAATGAAAAGAAAAACACCTAAACAACTATGATATGATGCTCCCAAGAGAAAGCAGTATACAAAATTGCATGTACAATGTGCCCATTTGACAAGGAAACCATCAGACAAACTTGCCTGTGGAGAGAAAAGGAACCTGGAGAGAGAGCCATCAAAATGTGAGCCGTGATAGTGCAGTTGTGGGTAGTTTTTCTTCTTCCTTCTATTTTTCCGAATGTGTCACATTTTCCTTCATGGGGAAAACCCCCATGTTTGTTTATTTAAAAGACAGCCACCCCAGAACAGACAAGGTGAATCATGGGTCAAATATAGTAACAGGAAAACCCTTTAGGCATTGAGATAGTGGAGAAAAGGAGTCCCTAGGTCCCATGCTCCTCTCCTCCTCCAAGAGTGTGGTTACCTACCTTAGGGTTTTCCAGAGCCTGGCCCACCCTCAGCTGACCTCTCCCCAGCTTTTAGCACTCCCTGTGGATACCAGTCTGGAGTGAGCCCTGAGGCTGTGTTCCTGGGGACAGAGATTGACTGTGTCCTCTTCGTCTTTGTGCCCCCAAGGCCAAAAGCAATGCCTTGTGTGTGGTAAGAACACAGTAAGGGTTGGATAGAGAGAATCTCCAAGGTTGTTTTTTATGACTTGTGACTTGACTTGAGACCTGACCTGCCAACCAAGCCTCTGGGACCAGATGGTATCGGAATTCACAGCACCATACTCGTGAAATGGATACACCAGTATGGAAAGAGGCATCTGGGGGACTCCGTTCTTCTAAACCAGCCTCATCATTATTCCCCAGTATTCTCATTGTTCTGCCATCTTCTCTGATTAGCAACCTCTTCTCAGAGGTGTAAAGATCTCCATTAGCTCAAAGACCGTTATGTCTTGGAGTTTGAATACGTGATATTCAAGTTTACATTTTCCAATCACTATTGTAATTAACTTATCCCGACAAAGCTGTTACTGACAAGCATCTGGCTATGTTGTGGACCAAACTACATCCTCCACAACTTAACAATGCAACCCCACAAGGCCCTGCTTATCCAGGTCCTTCTTGGCCCCGGTCTCCTACCCCAGGACTCCCTCCCTCTTCATACTCTGATCCAGCTGCATCATGTTTCCTGCCCAAATGGGCCCAGTGTTTTGGGCTCTAATCCCAGCCTTTGTTCACCCTATTCCCCTGTCTATTGTGCCCTGCCCTTGGTCCATCTGCCAAACACTTCCCCTCTCTTTCAAGGCTACTTCAAGGCTCCTTTACAAAGCCTTTCTTGACTTCTATCCATGGGTAACACTGATTACTCCCTAAGAATACCACCATCCCTAGAACATTTCTTGCACTTATTCCATATTCACCCTTTCTCCATTTATTTACTGGACACTTAATAAGGAACTAGGTGCTTGGTATACATTGTCTCGAATTCTGGCAGTAACCAAGTGAGGAGGCATTGTCGTTACCCTTTGCTAATGAGGACACTGGGGCTCAGAGAAGTGAGGGACTGGTCCGGGTTCTCACAGATGTTAATGGTAGAGCCAGGATGGACACTGGGTCTGTGTGATTCCAACACTCAGTCCGGTTTTGCCAGCGTGAACTGGATTACCCAGCCACATGGTGGTTGCTACAGGTAGTGGTGGCTATGCATTGTCAGTAGTCCCCAGATAGGAGGGGCTTAGAGCAGCAGTCTGGTTACAAAGGGAGCAGCTAAGAGATGGTCTGAAGTGGCATTTGGGCAATAATCATACTGCTTTTTATGGACTGCATGTTTATATAAGGCAGTTTTAGAGGGGCTTGATGGAGATTCTGGGGTGCTGAAACCCTCCCTTGCATGACCACTGTGGATGGACTCAGGGAAAAGTTGGAGGTAGCGGGCTTGGTCAAGGAAGCAGAAGGCAGAAATGCAGTTATAGGAAATCACGTGTCCATATCAGGATGATCAGTCACTCAACTTCATCATCCACACTGAGTCATACCAAGACGGGCGTTCCATCAGGAGTAGATGATGCCATCCAGTCCCTAGAGGAATCTCCAATCCAAAAAATATGTGTGAAAGAAGAAATTTGAAATTTGTGGGGTATTAATAATAATTAATAATAGCCCTTTAAAAAAGTTCTCACTAAATGACATCTCCATTCTCCTGAGAAGGGAGCAGCAATTATTTTTTTTTCTAAAACAAGAAAGAAAAAATTAATTGGGAAGAGCAAGAAACAATTGCTATTATTAACAATAAAATCATGACACTTGGGTGTAAAAGTTTCAACTTAAAAAAATCTTTTAAGTCTACTTATTTTGAGAAAGACAGAGACAGCTCAAGCAGGGGAGGGGCAGAGAGAGAGAATCCCAAGCAGGCTCTGTGCTGCCAGCGCAAAGCCAGATGTGGGGGGTTCAAACTCACAAAACTGTGAGATCATGACCTGAGCTAAAACCAAGAGTCAGACGCTTAACCAACTGAGCCACCCAGACGCCCCAAATTTTCAACTTTTCCAAAGAGCTATCATTGATCATTATCTCATTTGGTTCTCACTTCCATTAAGTGAGGTTTCAGGAGAGCCTCTTACCCCTAATCCACAGGGTGAGACAAAGCTCTCTGTGATGGAAACTGGGAGGAATGATGAAGCCCTAATGGGTCCTGTGAGGCAGGTGCTCCAGTGCTCATCATGGAAATTGAAGTTACTCAGTGAGCTGTTGTGGGCAGAGAGAGGGACCGGGTACATCCTTATTGACTGGAAGTGAGTTGAACTCAGGTCCTGGTAGACAGAAACTGTCCCTATGAGAAGGCAGGTGAGCTGTTACTACCTTTACGTTTCCTTGGTGATCAGATTCGTTTGGGTTGGCAAGGACATTCTCAAAAGTCCTCAGATGGCATCACCAATAGTGCCAGGCAATATCCTTGCACACAGGGCAAAGTTCAGCACCCTCTGAGTTGACCACTCAGGGATGAGTAACTTGTTTGTTGACATTCGACCCCTGATGCCTGCGACCCTCCTCTCTTCCTTTCAGCTTTAATTACTGCCTTCTTTTAGGATAGCACTAGTTATAGATGCTGTTGTACCAAGAAGCACTGATGATATCATCTGTTTCTTCTATTCTTCATCCTTTTATTATTGATTTGATTCTAGGTTCTGGTTTTGAATAGGTCACAGCACATATAGTAGATAAATACTATCATATTAAGCTTTAAAGTCATCCTTTTCACTGGCATCGATGTCAACGTATTTCAACCCATTTTGATTCAGTTCAAAACAGTTCAGTAGGTTTTTGAACGCCTACTCATTCAGAGCATTGTGTTGGGCACTAAGGATACAGATGTGCCTCCTTATGGCTCCATTTCTCATGAGGCTTACCGTCTAGTGAGAAGACAGACATTAAAGAAGTAATTATATGCCATTAGGATAATCACCAACGCTACAGGATAGTGTAGTAGGAAGACTCAACCTAATCTTTCTTTTCTTTTCTTTTTTTCTTTTTTAAGACTCAGCCTAATCTTGATGGGTAGAGCAGGAAATGGGCACAAGGAAGGAAGAAGGGGAAGATTCCAGCTGAGAATTGAAGGATGAATTTGTTGGAGGTGGGTGGGTGTTGGAGGGTGATGGGGACAGGAAGCAAAGAGCACTTCAGTGGAGAATATAGCAATGCCAAGGTCTAGAGAGCTTGGCATATTTGTAAGCTTAAGGGAAGACCAGTTGTTTCCTACTACAAGGGGAGAGTCATAGGGGATGACCTAGGACAACCTCGCCAGAGCTACGCTATGGATCTGGGACTTTATCCCAAGGGATTGGGAAGGCTGGATTAAGTGGTTGGGATGTATTATACTAAGCAGGTAGCAGATGATGATTATGACGATGGGGTTGAAGATGATTGTACTCACAAACACATTGTGCTTACTACGTGCCAATCACTGTTCTAAGCACCTTACAAACATGAATTAATTTACATAAAGACCCTTCTAATCTACCTCCATTTTCTGGTACCAGGAGGCAAGACCAAGCCAAAGTATATGAGAGAAACCTGAGTCGGGTGCTGGGGAGACCAGAGACCAGAGGCAAACCCTACGAGAGTGTTCTGGAACCAAGTTTTCAGGGTCTGGCAGAGAAGGACCTGAAGGAGAGCAGGTTGGGGATAATCCAAGAGGGCCAGGTGACTGGCACAGACAGCTTTGGGGTTTCTCAGCTCGGCTTAAATGGCAGAAGGCACATCACACAGAGCTTGGTGTGCCGAGGTGGTCTATCTCCTGCTCTTGGTGTGAACTTCAGAAGATAATGGAGGTGACCCAGATACTCCTGTATAGGGTACGTGGACATTAGAATTGCAAATGCTAGGCTAAGACATGAGTAAAAAGTAGGAGAACTTCTATGTTATGATCAGAACCTGAAAATGTTTTTTGAAATTTTGTATTGCTTATTTATTCTTGAGAGACAGAGCATGAGCATGGGAGGGGCAGAGACAGGAGGAGACAAAGAATCCAAAACAGGACAGAGCCCGACACGGGGCTCGAACTCCCAAACTGCAAGATCATGATCTGAGATGAAGTCAGACGCTTAACCGACTGAGCCACCCAGGTGCCCTGATCAGAGTCTCAATTTTAACCGGTACTGGCATTGACTGGCTAAGTCATCTGTCAGCTGACAATATGGGTGATGTCCACTGCGCGTACGTCGCAGTAATTTGGAGTGGGGCACGGGTATTCGTACCGTGCATGGTATCGAGAAAGCTACCCTGGCCCAGAGTCTGAGAGGTTTGCCTCTAATGCCAGTGTTGCTATCATCCAGCCACGCGAGCTGCTGCAAACCACTCGCCCTGCCCAAGTCTCAGTTTTCTCATCTGTGAAACGGGCTCTATGCAATTGTTATGACGATGGAATGAAATTTTATGTGTGAGCGCATCCCTCCTAGGGGCGACAGACACATCACTGGATTAGGGGCGAGCAGATGCTGAGGAAACTGGCTGTGCTCTAAATCAGCATAAAACTGGCTTGTCCCAGAGCGTCAACTTTATAAATTGGTGTCATTCGGGAGATGCAGTTGGCGGGTATCTGCGTGTGTGCTTTCAGGGCATCCTTTCCCTGGGAAAGGGGCCCACAGAATACAAATGAGGGTCTGAGGGTTGCACGGCAGGCTCTCAGCAGAATGGGCAGTTGCCATGTGATCGGCGTGGCAGGCTCACAGCAGGGTGGACAGCTGTGACAGTAGCCGCTTCTGCTTCCCATCATCCTTTCTCTCTCTCCCACCTGACTTTGCAGGGACCAGCTATCCTCCACGCAGATGGTTGTGACTAAGTTCCGGAGTATCTAGAATTCCAAGAAGGGGTAGAGGCAGATGGCCTGGAGTGGTCAGAGAAAGCTTTAAGCAGACCCAGGGACTTGAGCTAGACGTTGAAAGGTAAACCGAAGTGGGGCAGTCGTGGAGAAGGAAAGGCATTTCAGGTGGAAGGATCAGCAAGAGCAAAGGCTCAGAGGCATAAGTGAATGCGGGGCTGTGACCAGGTGGCAGGGCATTCTCAGGAGATGGTGAGAGATAACCAACAAATCAAATCAACCACCATCCCGCGTCTGGATTATGTCTGGCACCTTGCCGATCAATTTATTGCTAGCCTGGCCTTTCCTGGTCACCTGTTTTATGAGCCAACATCCATCACTCATTGTCAGAAAGTTCTTGCTCATGTCTAACCTAAGTCCACACTGCTAACATGAGGTTGTTTTTTCCGGGTTTGGTCTTCAGAAGAGATAAAAGGCACAGTTTATGGGAAGGCCCAGCTTGGAAAATATCCAGGTCTTGACTCCAAATATCCCCGTGGAAAGCTTCTGCTGTCTGGAATGGCCCAAGGAACTGGAGCAGAGGGATCCTGCTTCCAGAGAGGGGTTCTTGGCTGTTCTGGGGCTTCCGAGTATTTCCTCCTTGTCTTTTTTTTTTTTTTTTAATTTTTTAAAAATGTTTTTATTTATTTTTGAGACAGAGAGAGACAGAGCATGAGCAGAGAAGGGGCAGAGAGAGAGGGAGACACAGAATCTGAAGCAGGCTCCAGGCTCTGAGCTGTCAGCACAGGGCCCGACGCAGGGCTCGAACTCACACACTGCGAGATCATGACCTGAGCCGAACTTGGACGCTCAACCGACTGAGCCACCCAGGCGCCCCTTGTTTTTTTTTTTTTTTAACTAAAACAGTTGACAATTTTATTTTCACATTTCACAATAGAAATGAAAATTGCCCCCCCCTTTTTTTTTTTTTGGTCCCACTACTCCTCTGCCAAAACTATTCTCTCTCTTGATAGGAAGGGGGAGCAAGTCTTCCCTGTCATGCTGTTAGAAAACACCCAGAGTCACAGCACCATGATCTCCTGGTGAAGCAGAACAAGTCATAGAAAATGGATATAAAGAGGTTCCCGTCTCTGCTTATCTGCCTGGTCGGGTCATTCCAGGCCGGGTGGGCGCCATCATGGGATGGGCGGGGCTCTCACCACTGGGGGCCCAGGCGTCCTTGGCATGTGGGCTCCCCTAGATGGTCTCATTCCAGAAGCAGGTCCCACTGGCATCATCCCAGGAGAGGGAGGGCCCATCCTTGGCATCATGGCAGGGCCCCCCCTTAAGGGTCCTGGCATCATACCAGGGCGAGGAGGACTCGGGAGCCTGGGGGGAGGTGGGATCATGGCCCAGGCAGGAGGAGGAGCAGAGAATGGAGGAGGAGGGATCTTGCTGAAATGCCGCGGTGGTTTTGTGGGTCAGGCTCTGAGCCTGCTCTCTATCCATTTCTGATAGTCTTTTACATTCTCTTTGTGTTTCCTACCGCTGTGGTGTTGTCTTTCTCACAGATGGAGAGTCATGGGTCAGGGATGTGTCACAGGGGTCACAGTACAACCCAGCCATGCTGTTCTGCGGGCCAGTGACCGCCCCCCCCCCCCTTTGTCTTTTCGGCTGATAAAAGGGCTTGAGATTCCCCCATTCAGCTCATGTTGAGAAGGAAAAAAAAAAAAAAAGGAAGAATTCCTCGTCTTTGTTTTTGGAATAAAAATAATGTGCAGATGCCAAAGATCATATTGGGATGCAGCATTTAAGAGAAAAATAGCACAGGTTTTTAAAGGTAGTTTATTTCTGGGCGCCTGGGTGCCTCAGCCGGTAAGTGTCCGACTTTGGCTCAGGTCACCATCTCACAGTTTGTGAGTTTGAGCCCCACATTGGGCTCTCTGCGGTCAGCACAGAGCCTGCTTTGGATCCTCTGTCCCCCTCTCTCTCTCTGCATGTCTCGCCCCCCTCCCCCGCTCTCAAAAATAAATAAACATTAAAAAAATAAACTATATTTCTGATTTTTAAAATGGGTGCTTCTGGTATGTTAAAATTGCCCCCAAAAGCAAGGGAATGGCATCAGAGAGACCAGGGCTCCTGTTCTGACCCGGGCACTTGCTAGTTGCGAGAACCTAGGCAAGTTATTACACTTTTCTGAGCCTCAGTTTCCTCATCTGTAGAGTGGGGTAGGGCAGAGGAATCCTTTCTCCATAGGGTTGTTAGAGAAATTACCACATTATAGCACAGACGGACACTGGGAGTTCAAGCTCCCCGGTCTACCTTGTTCTCATTCTTTTCTGTTGCCTCTCCCATTTCTTCCTCCCCTTCCCGATCCACTAGTCTGGTCCAAGTCTTAACCTGCCTGAGGGGCCTCCAGGGCAGAGCTCACAGCTGCTTTCCTCTGTTGGCACCTGGAGCCCAGCTCCCCTGCCCAGAGAAACAGGGAACTCCTTCTGGAGGTGAACCTGTTGGTCTCCCTTTCATCTTCCTTATCAAGCTGGGGTGATGAAATCGAGCGGCCCAAGACAATTACCTGTGCTGTCAAGCACTGGAATTTAATCAGAACTCACAGACCAGCTCTTTGGCTTGTGGCAGTTGGGGAGCTCGAGACATTCTGGCCTTCCCCACTTTGTGCTGCTTTTTCTGATACTGCGAATACTTTTGGATGCTTATTGGTATGCAGGAAAGCACTGAATATCTGGCTTTTTAATAAGAGTTCCCGTGGAGGGGTGATTGATTGCATCTCTGGAGGCCAGTTGCCACTTCAGAGACTAATGGTGCAGCTTTTCAGCAAAGAACCTAATTAAACAAGCTCGAGAAAGCTCCAAACTGATGTGTCTCTGTGGGGCCACAAGACCATGGTTTCAGGGACAAAGAGGGAGGCTCCGATGCCAGCCGCGTGAAATAAACATTTTCATCCCACAGCCCTTTCCAAAGGCCCCGAGGACTCCTGTTGGTGGGTTCCCCTTGGGGACCCTGCCAGGAATCAGGGAGTGAGGCAGGGACCAGGACTCCCTAAATCTTTTTCCTCTAATAGTACAGGGGAGTACCGGCTGGAAACCATTTGTTTAACAAATTAATTTCCTATTTCATTTAATCAATGAATAATTGTCATATGCATTTTTTTTAACTTACAGAATAGGTAAGATATTTTCATGCTTCAAAATTCAGAAGATATGAGGTAAAAGTCCCCCTCCGATGCACTCCCCAACCCAAGGTCTGGAGGCAAGCAAGGATTCCAGTTTCTTATACCCCCTTCCAGAGATATACTGTGTACAGAAAAACTATACATATTTTATTCCTTTACCTGTTTTTTTTTAATCATATAAATGTTAGTCATTTATAAACTTTGTCCCAAACCTTGATTTTTAAAAACTTAATAAGGGGCACCTGGGTGGCTCAGTCGGTTAAGTGTCTGACTTCGGCTCAGGTCATGATCCCGCAGTTTCTGAGTTCGAGCCTTGCATCAGACTCTGTGCTGACGGCTCAGAGCCTGGAGCCTGCTTCATATTCTGTGTCTTCCCCTCTCTCTGCCCCTCCCATGCTCATGCTCTCTCTCTCTTTGTCTCTCAATAATAAATAAACATTAAAAAAATTTTTAAAAACCTTAATAATAAATCTTGGAATTTTTTCAAAAATTGCATAAAAACCTCATTATTCTTTTTTGTGGTTGGTTTTAGTCCACTGTGTGGAGACATCCCAACTTTTTTGTGATCTCCTCTTGAGAGATATCTGGTTTGCTTCCATTCTTCTGCTATTCACTGCAGTGAATAACTGGGGACAAATGTCGTTTGGTACATGGGCAAGTCAGTCTGTAGGATAAGTTCCTAGAAAGGGGTTGTTGGGTGGAAAGGTATATACCTTTGTAATTTTGAACAGTGTGGTGAAATTGCCCTGTTGAAAAGTTGAACCAATTTACACAACCATCAGCAAAGTATACGTGTGTTTTCAACATGCAAGTGTGTTTAATTGAGTGTCTATTATGTTCCCCATATATCAGGTGGTTAAAAAGGTAGAGCCAACCTCTAATGGCTTCCCTTTGCCCTTAGGTAAAGAGCAGCCTCCTACCGGCTGCCTTGTATGACCCCCAGCTTCCCTGCCTTCCTCTCTCCTTGCCCAACTCACCACCCTCAGGCACACCGACCCTTCTTTAGTTCCTCAAACATGCCAACCTCTTTCCCCCCGTGTGACCTTTGTATATGAAGTGCCAGACGCTTAGAAGGCCCTTTCTTCCCTCTCCTCACCTTGTTTTTTAAATGTTTATTTCTTTTTGAGAGAGCGAGAGAGACAGAGTGTGGGCAGGGGAGGGGCAAAGAGAGAGGGAGACACAGAATCCGAAGCAGACTCCAGGCTCTGAGCAGTCAGCGCAGAGCCCGACGTGGGGCTCGAACTCACAGATCACGAGATCATGACCTGAGCTGAAGTCAGAGGCTTAACCGACTGAGCCACCCAGGCGCCCTGCCCCTCTCCTCACCTTGTTAACCATTTTTAATCCTTAGCACTCAACTCAGGCACCATGACTAATTCTCTATAGCTAAGTTATAAGCTCCCCAGCACCATGGACTCCTCCTCAAGGCCCAGAAGCTATTATCCATTTCATTTCTGACGTTATTCAGTTAATGTCTGTCTTTCCTGCTGATCTGTGAGCTCCATGGAGGCAGGGATCATGTCTGTTTTGCTCCCCATTGTAGCTCCAGAGCTTAGCACTCTCCCTGGTGCCCAACAGGCACTCAGTAAATATTTATTTGGATTTATTCAAGAAGATCAATGCCTATTAAGTATCAACCATGTGCAGGAACTATTCTAGGTACTGGGAACCTATTTGTGAATAAAACAGACAAAATTCCTGCGTGGTGCTCAACATTCTGACAGTGGTTGGGGAGAGGAATATGCAGTCAATAAATACATAAACTGAACATAGAATATGTCAGGTTGTGGTACATGCTATGAAAAGAAATGAAGTGTGGTAAAGAAGTGCAAGATAGGATCGGGAGAGCCATTTAACAGAGTCTTCAGGGGCACCTGGGTGGCTCAGTCGGTTGAGATTGGACTTTGGCTCAGGTCACGATCTCACGGTTTGTGAGTTTGAGCCCCGCATCGGGCTCTGTGCTGTGCTCCAGTTTGGATCCTCTGTCCCCCTCTCTCTCTGCCCCTCCCCCACTCATGCTCTCTCAAAAATAAATAAATATTAAAATGAATAAATAAATAAAGTAGAGTCTTCAGGAAGTTCTTTTAAATAAGGCGATATTTGAGCAGAGACTTGTATGAAATGAGGGAGTGAGCTGTGTGGATATTTGGAAGATGAGCATTCCAGACTAAGGGAATGGCAAAGACCTTGAGGCTGGTCCATCATAGGCATGTTAGAGGAACAACAAGAAGACCAGCATGGTTGGAATCAAGAAAGCAAGGGGAAGTGAATGAGGATGGACGGATGAATGAATGACCCATTGACGTGTGGTGGGAAAGGTGAAATTTGCAAGGGGAAAAACTGTAGTGTTAGACCAGAATCGACAAGGGTCTTCAACAAGTGGTACCAGGGCAAACGGACATCTACATACAAGTAGTTGACCTTGATCTACACTTCCCACCATCTACAAAAATTAAAATGGAGCAGAAACCAAAATGCAAAACTTAGAACTATAAAGCTCCTAGAAAAAAAAAAAGAGAACATCTTTGTGATCTCAAGCTAGTAAAGAATTGTATCTAAGAATAGACACAACACCAAAAGTATGATCTGTAAAAGAAAACAAATTGTAAATTGGACTTCTTCAAAGACATTAAGAAAATGGGGAGACAAGTCATAAACTTGGGAAAAATCATTGCAGAGTGCGTAACTGATAAATGACTTGTATATAAAGGACTTTTAATACTCAAAAAAGCAAACAACACAATTTAGAAAGGGCAAAAGACTGGAACAGGTACTTCAAAGAAGATACAGGAGTGGCAAAAAATATGGATAGCAAGTTACATGGAGAAGTATGTGAAAAGCTGCTCGACGTTGTTAGTAATTAATGAAATGCGGATCAAAACCACAGTGTTATATCATTATCCATCTTTTAGAATGTCTAAAGTAAAAAGTATTGATGCTATCAACTGCTGACTAGGTTGCAGAGTACCTGGAACTCTTTTTCATTTCATTTCATTTCATTTCATTTCATTTCATTTCATTTCATTTCAATTTATTTTATTTTATTTTATTTTATTTTATTTTATTTTATTTTATTTTATTTTATTTTGAGAGAGAGAGAGAAAGAGCACCTGCATGCATGAGCAGGGAAAGGGCAGAGGGAGAGAGAGAGTGTGGGACCCAACCCGGGGCTTGATCCCACAAACCTGGGATCATGACTTGAGCCGAAATCAAGAGTCGGATGCCCAAACAACTGAGTCACCCAGGCACCCAGATTATCTGGAACTCTTTTTTTTTTTTTATTTTTTAATTTATTTTTTAGAGAGAGAGAGAGAGAGAGAGAGAGAGAATGAGTGGGGGAGGGGCAGAGGGAGAAGGGGAGAGGATCCAAAGCAGGCTCTGCACTAACAGCAGAGAACCGGTGCGGGGCTCGAACTCATGAACCATGAGATCGTGACCTGAGCTGGGACACTCAGCCAACTGAGCCACCCCGGCGCCACCTGGAACACTTACACCTTGCTGGTGGCAGTGCAAAAATGCTGCAGCCACTTTAGAAATCACCCTGGCGGTTTCTTACAAAGTTAACATATATCCACCGTATGACCCAGAAATCTCACTCACCCCGAAAGGAAAACAATGATCACACAAAACCTGTATGTGAATGATTACATCGGTTATTTGTAATTGCCCAAACTTGGAAACAACCTAAGTCATCCTTCATTGAGGAATATATAGATAAACTGTGGCACATCCATACAAGGAAGTAATACTTCTCCATTAAAAAAAAAAAAAAAAAAGTGGACTCCAGATATGTATAGCAACATGAATGGATATCAGATGCCTTATGCTAAGTGAAAGAAGCCAGACTCCGGTCTGCATACTTGGACATTTTGGAAACGGCCAAACTATGGGGACAGAAAATTGATCAGGGCTTGCCAAGCATCTGAGATCAAAACCTGAGCCACATGATCTCTCTGAGCTTCTGTTTCTTCATCTGTAAAGTGAGGGTGATTATACCCATCTCCTCAGGTGTTGTGAGCACTCAATGCCAAACTATACGAAATAGCTGGAAAACTGCCAGGGCTCAAGAAATGCTCGTTTTCTCCCCTTTTTCTTCTCCTACTTTGGGAAGACCCCTTTTACAGTTGGCTGATCTCTTCTATTAAGTGTTGATTGGACTAGTTTGCCTCTTGGAGGGGCCTCGTATCTTTAGATTCTGGAGGCACCTTCTTGCCCTCTAGGCGTCAACAGCTTCTACTGACATATGTTGACTATGACTTGGGTGGTGATACCATCTAGAATCCAACCCAGGATTCAGATAGGTCTGAAGCCCCAGTGGGATGGCTTTCTAGAACCCTATTTGCATAAAGGATAGAACCTCCCTGAGAACTCGTTCTAAGAAGGTGATACAGCCAAGGATGATGAATGGCTAGGAAGGAGCCCTTAGGAATGACCGAGGCGGGGAGAGAGGGCAAGGACTCCGATGGTCTCTCAGATTGGCACACCTGCCCAGCCTCCCTTGGACTGTTTAGGGACCCCCCTCTCAAAGGAGTGTAGCACCAAGAGGGATTACTGCGAAGAGGGATTCTCTTCCTCTTTGCACCAGCAAATCCCACAACTGTAATATTTCAAGGGCTCCTGGGTCTTGGCTATGACAGGAGATGGTGGTGTTTCGTGGCCATGGTAGTACCCTGAAACAGCTCTGTGAAGAAACCAGGGCTCAGCAGGAGAGGACTCAACCATGGGCACATGGGGGGAAGTCTCCAGGGAACTCCCAGAAGTGCATGAGCATATGGAACAAGGGGAAGGGGGTTTTGAGTCATTACTCTTCTTGGAGCACCTTCTGTGTCCATAGGCTGGGAGGATCTTCTCCCTATTTCTCCCCACCTTTCCTTCTGATGATTGTCACGTAGTGTCTACAGATGATTATGATCCTTCCAGTATGGCCAGGTATTTGAAGACAAGCCCAAAGGAGGTCTTCGTTAACAGAAATTTGGTCAGCAGACATCCATTAAGCATCTACTGAGCACACATCATAGACAGAGCCCTGGTATGTTCTAACGGGAGGCTCCAGTCTCCCTGGTGAGTGCCTCTTATTGGGGGTAGTCATGCATGAAACAACTTTAGAATTGTGGTCTTAATAATATATGTTCTCATACAGACACAAGGGTGGTGGGCTCTAGGCGTGGGAAGAAGAAGGAGCTTCTAGGCTCCTTCCAGAAGAAGGAGCTTTAAAAACTCTGAGGCCTGAGGGGCGCCTGGGTGGCTCAGCCGGTTAAGCATCCAACTTCCGCTCAGAGCGTGATCTCGTGACTCGTGAGTTTGAGCCCCACATGGGGCTGCTCAGAGCCTGGAGCCTGCTTCAGATTCTGTGTCTCCCCCTCTTCCTGCCCCTCCCCTGCTCATGCTCTCGCTCTCTCTCAACGAGTAAATAAATATTAAAAAATAAAAAACAAAAACTCTGAGGCCTGGGTCCCACCCAAGACCAATCCCATGGGAACCTGTAGGTAGAGGCCTGCTGCTGACGTTTTTCAAAGTTAACAGGTAGTTTATTTTCCTTACCTCATATTTTTAGGACCATTTTCCAGTTAATTAAGACTGAATATTAAACAGGACACAAATAGAGGCTGATCGAAGAACATTCCGCATTTCTAAGCTTTGTAAAAATTCAAAAATGGGACTCTCGCCTTTTGAAGTACTATGTGTTTTCAACAGCAAACTGCTTTAAATATACTGTGCAAAAAATGAATCAAAAAATAAATTTTATAAATACGCAGGTAGATATTTTTAAGATTAGAATTGACATAGTGTTGAGACAATTGGGCTCAATTTATCTCACTGTCTTAGTTATGAGGTTGGAAGATTGCAGGGATAACTTAAGATTGAGAAAAAAACAAATTTGATAGTGAAAATATTACTTTCTCCTGAGACCACAGGCCAAAAATAAAACCAGGATCTTCTTTCTAGAAACATCTTGTTCTTTGTGTAATTAGGGCCAACCGCCTTACTTCAAAATATGTAATTCATTTTGTCTCAGCTTCTTTAAGCCAACAAGACAATACAGTGAAAATTCTTTTTAGCAATAAATAGCCACATTAGGATAAATAAAACCTCCTGAATATTTTAAATGATGTCAAAAATTTCAATTTATTTAATATTTATGTAACTTTTCAATATAAACATATGTAAAATTACTTATTTTTTTTGAAGAGATTATCAATGAAGGAGTTTATCTCTACTTATAATCTTTTAAAGATTATTATCAACATTCTACTCAGTTCAATGTAATAAGTCAATATAATATTGATGATTCTATTTTTGCAAGTGCTAGTCAAAAAAGGGGCAGTGAGATGAGATGCCAGTTAAAAGAATTGTTTTTACTGAAAGAATTCCATGTGCAGATTTGGTCTCCTGAGAACCGGGCAGGATTCACAAAATTGCCCTCAGTGTCATTACCTCCTCAAAAGATTCATCGTAGGTATTTACAAGCACCGTAGATCAAATACTGTGACACCCGCCATGTCAAAATTGGGCCCCCCAATAGCAGATGTCACCGTGGTGTACTGAGGCAAGCTCACACTGGGCTTCCAGGGCTGATGGTCAAATATTTAAGAACTTTGCAACCAGGCTGTTCAACTATTAGTAACTTGAAATCTTCCATCGTGAGAGGAATTTCATCGCAGAAATCAGCAAATGCTACACAATCAGGCCACCCCCAAAAGCCAGCTTACCAGAACCTGCTGTCTAGGACAGTATTTGTGATTTTACCTACATTTGCCATATTTGGAAAGGCAGTTCCCCCAGGACTTTCAGGGAAGATGGCACAGTAGAAGGAAAAGCAGTTCCTCCCAAGCCCTAACCTGCCTTATCTTTTGCCTGGGGACACATCGAACTAGGATTTAATGGCCACAATACTGAGCCCACTGCAGGCCCATGTGACACAGGCCCGGGTGTCCCTCTTCTTCCATAGTTGAGTTATGCTAAGTCCCCCTAGTCCTGGAATGACACCCCGTGCTTGCATTAGCGGAGTTTCTTTGGTAACATGTATGCCCGTTTACTTTGAGCCTGGCTATTTAACTTGCATGCGTACATGTCGACATATTTGTCCTCGCCATGGGTGAACAGAAGATGTATAAAGTACTTCCCATCAGGAGTGGATTTGGGTAGGGAAAAGAAACATGAACAGGGAAACTGCCTTATAAGAAAGTCTCCAAATCTCATCAGTATGACTCACAGATGCAGAGAGTCCCATATTTCTACCTGTAAAGTGACAGAAGTCTGTGTTTTATTGGTAATGATTATTCCCAGTAAGAGCACTGTTCTGCCCAAGACTCACGTTTGAGTGGTATCTCCCGTGAACAACTTTGTGATCTCGCCAAGTTACCTGGCTACTCGAGTTTACTCCACTGCTCTGTTGTAGACTGGGAAGATACTGAAATAGAGCAGTTTCTCAACTTTTCCAACTTGAGGGCATCTGGGATCGCCTGGAGGACTCTCGGAAACAGATGGCTGGGCCCCACCCCCAGAGGTTCTGATGCAGTAGGTGTGGGCAGGGCCTGAGAATTTGCATTCCTAACAAGTTCCCCGGAGATGCTCCTGAGCAGGGAAAACACTTTGAAAACCACTGAAGCAAAGCATAGAAACAGTAATTACATGGAAACAATAATTCTCTGGGTGCTTGGATGGCTCAGGCGTCGCGCTTTGGCTCAGGTCGTTATCCCAGGGTTGTGGGATCCAGCCCTGCGTCGGTCTGTCTGTCTCTGCACTGAGCACAGAGCCTGCTTGGGATTCTCTCTCTCTCTCTCTCTCTCTCTCTCTCTCTCTCTTCCTCTTTGCCTCTGCCCCTCTCCCCTGCTCACACTCTCTCTCTCCGTCTCTCTCAAAAATAAAAAATAAAGGGGTGACTGGGTGGCTCAGTTGGTTAAGCATCCGACTCGATCTCAGCTCGGGTCACGATCACGGTTTGTGCGTTCAAGCTCCACATGGGGCTCTGTGCTGATAGCGTAGAGCCCACTTGGGATTCTGTCTTTTCCCCTCTCTGCCTCTTTCCTGCTTGCACTCTCTCTTGCTCTCTCAAAATAAATAAACTTTAAAATAAATAAATATTTAAAAATTTAAAAAAAAAAACAATAATTCTGTCTCCCCTATTGCCTTGACTGGTAGGTTAAGGGAACAGAGATAGCATTTATTGTGGATCTGCAATTACACAAATCGTCTCGTTTGATTTAATTCTACACCCTCCAAGTAGTTATCATTACTTCATTTTACAGATGAGGAAATTGAAGCTCAAAAAAAGGTAAATGCCCTGAGTTTTACAATGAGGAAATGGTGAATGTGGGCCAAATACAAACGTATCCTACTCCAAAATCTGTGTTCTCGTTCTTACACCTTACCGCCTTCTCCCCGTGTTCGGCCACCGCAATTGCGTAAGCTTAAGGGTTTAATTTTATTGTACTTCTTCCCGCGTGACAGTTTGTCATCCACTTTAATGGTCTTATTATATTTTTTCCAGGTACTCGGATGTACAGCCCGAGTTCAGTGCCCTGGTCTGGGATAAGTTATGTTGGCTCACTCAGCCTCGTTTTCCTCATCTGTAGGATGGGGAATCATATCCACCTTGGAGCGTTGTTGGGGGAGCTACCTGGCAATGTGCCTGGCAGACGTTAGGTGCACAACCCTTGATAGGTGTTATCATCCCTCCAGAGCCTCCTGCCTGTCTTCTGTACCACCGTCGCTAACTTCAGAACAAATTAGATGGTATGTTCTCCTCCTCTGTGTTAGCTTCATTAGCCAGAACTTGCTCTGCCCATGTGCTTGAATGGTCTTTTGGTATGTCTTCTGCTGGCACCATAATGTTGTGTTGCCGGGTGTTGGGATTATAAATGAGATAACGTGCAAGATGCGTGGCAGCCGGTGAGCGAGCAGATATTTACTGCGCGTCTGCTCTGTGATAGGCGTAGGGGGAGTCGTGGAGCAGAGAGGCCCTGCCCTTAAGGAACTTACATAATGATTCGTATTGCTTCTTTCTGGAAGTGGCAGGGATTGGATCTCTGACACTTTCATGAAGTCACTCCTTCTGCTTCTCCGCTACTGTTTTGCTTTGTTTCTGAGCTATTTTGGTTGGTTTTGGTTGGTTGGTGGGTTGGTGTTCAGTATGCGTTCTGGGAGCCAGTGACTTGGCTGGGAACTCGGAATCCTGCTTTTGAACTCCCACGGCTACCTGTCTGCTTTCCCACAGATGGGCTTATTGGTGTCAGCAGTGTGATGCTCAGTATCTACGATGTTGCAGGTGTGGGTGAAGCCTTCTGCTGTGACCCTCAAGACAGCAGCAGAAGCTGCAGTTAGGAGCTTGCTTTTCCTTCCAGCATCTTCCATGCTCTTGTACAGAACCTGAATTTCCGTGCTTGGTGCGGTACCTGTGACCTTCAGTATTTAGGGGTGCTCTTGTCAAGGTCGCCAATGATTTTCATGTTGCTTAAATCCCATGCCCAGTTCTTGGTCCCCATCTTAGCTGACCCATGGCAGCATTTGGCAGAATTAATCCCTCCCTCCCTCCCTCCTACCTCTAACATATCCTTCACTTGGCTTTGAGGACATGGTACTCTCCTGGATGGTAGTTTCCTCCTTGCCCCTAAGGAGGTGTTCAAATTCGATCTCCTTGCCTCCCCACCCCTGATCTGCCTACCATGTTCTCCTTCTCAGCTAAAAGTGCCTTCACCCTTTTAGTTGCTTAGGCAAAACCTTTGGGGTCACTCTTTATTCCTCCTTCTCTCATACCCCACATCTAATCAACCCAGTAGCAAATCTTGTTAGCTCTACTTTCAACATATATCTAGAATCTCACCACTTCTCATCATCTCCGCTGCTGCACCTTGGTCCCAGCCACAACCATCCCTCACCTGGTTGACTTTAGTAGCCTCCCAACTGGTCTCCTCACTTTGCTCCTTGTACCCCTCCTAATAATTTATTCTTGACCACAGTGTCCAGGTTAATTCTTTCCTTTTTAAGTTTATTTTGAAAGAAAGACAGCATGCAAGTGGGGGAGGGGCAGAGAGAGAGGGAGATAGAGAGAATCCCATGCAGGCTCCATGCTGACAGCACGGAGCCCTATGCAGGGCTCAAACTCACAAACTGCGAGACCATGACCTGAGCTGAGGTTGGATGTTTAACCGACTCAGCCACCCAGGTGCCCCCAGATTGAGTCTTTTCTTTTCTTTTTATTATTTTTTTAATGTTTATTTACTTTTGAGAAAGAGGGACAGTCAGGGTGCGAATGGGGGAGGGGCTTAGAGAGAAGGAGACACAAAATCTGAAGCAGGCTCCAGGCTCTGAGCTGTCAGCACAGAGCCCGATGCAGGGCTCGAACTCACGAACTCATGAACTCACGAACCATGAGATCATGACCTGAGCCGAAGTCAAGTGCACAGTGCCTGGCCCACAGTGAGTACTTAATAAATACTTGTCACATTCAGGACTACCTGATGTTTACAGGTTCTCCCTGTGTCCTGGGCACTGTGCCGACTGCCTTTGTGGATTCTGAAGTTTCACCCTCTAGCAGCACTGTGAGGTGGGCACCGTTATTTTTTTTTTATGGGTGAAGAAATGAAAACTTAGGCTAAGTAACACGCCCAAGGTCACATGGTTAGAAAGCGGTAGACGTAGGCTTTGAACCTGCCTCGCCTGCCTCCACAGCCTGCGTGCCTCAGCTCTTTGCTGTGCTGCGTTTAAGTCTCAGTCCAGAGTCTCTGCCTCCAACAGGCCTTCCTGACCCTCCACGCAGGCCGGGCGGGAGGACCGCCCCACACAGTTGGTGCTCACACCACATCAGGACCATCTTGGTCATGTAGCACTTTCCTGTTATGCTAGGAGTCTGTTTGTATGTCTGTCTGTCCCTTTAGACTGTGCCCTCTGCTACAACGACGCCCTGTGCATGTTTTCCCAGCCTGGCACACAGTAGGTTCCCGGTGAACATTGGTGTAGGAGGTTGGAACTACTTGTGACTTCTGGGCACCGTGGATTAGACAGAGGCTGCCGGGAGCTGTACAGGAACCCACATGCGTCCTGTGCTGGGATGAAGAACAGCGTTACGAGTACCTGTCTGCCCTTCTCCAAACACGGAGTGGATAACTTTTATGTAACTTTTGTGACTTGAAGGACAGAATGACTTCCTTAAGGAACTGAACGCTTCAGGCCACACGGGGGGTTTTTGGTTTTGGTTTTTGTTGTCCTTGCCCTTTCTGGTTTAACCAAAGGGAAACCCACTCTATTTGACATGCTTTTGAAACTTTGTTAAAATTCTACTGAAAGAAAATGCTTTTGCCTCCAGTGACTGAGGATGCGATAGCATCTATAGGTTAGTACAGCAATGATGCTTGCTGAGTGGGTCCAGGCAGTCACGTAAGGACTTGGGTTAAATCAAGGACATTCCCTGGGTATTGGTCCTTTTGTTACCTCTCAGACATAAACGTAACTTCGTGTAATTTGGCTCTTTATGTTAAAAATGGAGCACCTATGCTTAGGAATGGGATGGATAAGATTCCAATGAGCTGAGGGTTTTATTCGAATGAATTTCCACTGGTTGACTTTGCACATAAGGCGGCCCCAAGACAAGTTTGGGAACATGTCCCATGTTTACTCATTCCGTGAACCAGAAACAGCCACACCTCCCTGAAGCCAAACTTGAGCTCAGTCCAAAAGTTTCAGCTGTTCTGTAACTTTGTGGGTTGACAATTGTTTTAATAAGTGGACCTCTTTTCATTCCCAGGGCTTGGACACCTTTTGTTCTATTGAGATTTCTGCTGGTTGTTGTAGCAAGGTTTGGCTGAGAGATAAGAACATGGATATGTGTGGCTGAGGGAAGTGCTTTGCCGAGAGCAGAAAAGATTGTTTTGAGCCACTGCACCTGCCTGTCTCCCTGGGCTGTGAGGCAAAACACAATCCTTTCAAACAAAAGAGTGTAGGAAGTGACTGTCCCTTAGCCTCGCCAATCAATTCAAATCAGCTCCCAGAAAACAGATTCAAATCAGTTAACCCAGACCCCACCCAGAGCCAATTCTTTCTGAACAACAGTAGTCACCAAGCCTCACTGAACATTAGGTGTTCAATTCTATTTTAAGTGGCATGGGAGCTTAGCCCCAAAGTCAGGTTTAATTAGCTAATTAATTTTATTCTGACTCTCTCTCACTCTCTCTCCCTACATATATATGTATGTATATGTACATATGTACACATGTATATGTACATATATATGTGTGTGTATATATATATATATATATATATATATAGACACAAAGGGTTTTATAATTTTAAAGATGGTGAAAATGAAGAATTTCAAGAGAGAGACTAGAAGCCGGTTATGGTGGGAAGTAGTCTATCAGGAAATGTGGATAAAATAGTTTGAGCATCAAAGTTAACTCTGAGCTTCCTAGCACCCAAGGCAAAAATAA
Source organism: Panthera pardus (assembly GCF_024362965.1). NCBI lineage: Eukaryota > Metazoa > Chordata > Mammalia > Carnivora > Felidae > Panthera > Panthera pardus. Next base: position 58,851,163 of record NW_026526876.1, read on the forward strand.
AAATGGCAGGTAGGCCATGTGAGTTTTCATCCTCATTTGAAGACGGAGAAAGAAAGCAGCTAAAAATGGTTTTGTTTGGGGGAGCAAACATTCATCTGGCATTACATGGTTGAAAAATTAGATTTTGTAGAACCTCACATAAGGGACTTGAGATCACTTGCTCAAAGACATCCTCAACCATGATTTTGCAGGAGCAAAATACCCAGGTCTGGGTATTCCCACGAAATCACGAAGGCACCTATCAATGATGGCTCCTCTGAGGAGAGCAGTTGACTCATATTTATGTTCCCACATCAATGCCCGATCCCACGTCACATTTATATTTTACTTTGGTTCAGGGATGCGAGATGGTTGCTCATAATGAGTTGACTTCCAGAAAGGTGGAGTTTAGAGACATGGCCGATAAAGTAATACAAACAAACCAGCTTGAGCAAACCACCAGAAAACCCCCATGCCTTCTCTTTCCACTGGTTGCTCAATACTGTATTTACCCCTGGGTGATTCTTTCAAAAAAGAAAGTGAAATAACCAGGAGAGGCTTGATCAAAGGAGGCACGAAGCACTGACTTCATGGACTGAGCAGAACCTTTGGTGATTGGAAATGCCCAAAATACGTGCACATTCTGGCATTTCCACCTAGAGCGTGGACTTCCCGGGGTGGTGGAAGAAAGCCAGGCTTGGCATCTGCAGTAAGAGTGGTTCCTGCCCAAGGGCAAATATCCTTGCCCTGAGCTCTCCCTCCTCAACCAGCAGGCGAACTGGCGCAGTTCCAGGGTTTGGCTTTGTACACAAAGGTGGCTTTTCTGATGCATGTTTGCAAGAGATTCAATTAGCTAGTTTCCTTGTCTTCTCTCAGCTAGCTCTTTTACAACCAACCTCAAACGTCTGCGTTGCAAGTGAAGGGTTTAGCATGGCCGTGACCCCTATCACTCCTGTAGGCCATCCGCAGGGGGGCTTCCAACTTCTCTGGATTAATAGCCAACATGTCGCACAGGAGGCAGGTACAGGGTTAAATGCAGACCTTCTGTCTCCTACTTCCATCCCTTTTCATGAGGAAGTGTCCACCTGAGAGACAGCTCAGTGATGGATGCTTTCCAGCTACGTGCTCTTTGAGAGGTTAGGTTCCTGCCAGGGTGCAAGTGAATGGCAGCGGCGATGACGAAGTCTTCTCTCTAGAACAGTGTGCTGTTTTATGACCAGTAGAGGGCATGAGTTGGCATTATGAAACAGGGGGCTGGGTTGTCTGTCCCCTTACTGGAGGGACAGTAAGCCACTGTCAAGTCAAAGGACAGGAAGAGAGCTCCCCACCTTCCCCGGTGTAGTAAGCCAATATGTTCTGGGGCACCTGGTTCAGTTCTGAGCATGGCAGCCATGGGGTTTCCCCTGTCTGGGTAAGACAAGTGATTCAGCTCTTTGGCTAATTTTCTTTTCTCAGTTCTTGGCTGTAAGTATTGGCTTTGCTCTAGAAAAAACACTTCTCGGAAATGGGCAGCACTTAGTTGAGCCACTTATAAGGGAGCCAGACATCCATGCAGAAATTCTCTGGGCTCCCCCAAAGGTCCAACAAATAACACTAGGAAAAATAATAAGAACGACCATGCCTTATGTAGCAATTACTATGTACCAGCTTCTGTCCTAAGCACTTCCCGTACTACTGTCATGTTCAGAAGAGCCCTATGAGGCAGGTGGGGTTGTTATCCTCTTTACAAATCAGGGACTTTAGGAACAGAGAAGTTTAGTAACTTGTGCAAGGCCACACAGCGGTGGGAAGATGTCTGCCGAACACAGGCTACTAAGAAAGCGTCATCAGAAAGAGTGACTTGAGGTAACGGTGGCCAGCCTGGTGAGGTCCTCGTGCTGTTGAATCTTCTTTGGGTCCAGGGACCCTTTGAAAATATGCTGACAGTGTATAACCTCTCTCCAGGAAAATGTATATGTGCTTTATCCCAGAAAAAAAATTCCAGTGTAGCTGCTTTACCTGAGGAATTGCAACTCGCTGTTTAACAAGGAATAGTGTGGTTTTTCTGTTTGCTACCGATAGTGCTTGTCAGCCCTCTTTTCTGCAGGTAAGCCCGCTGATGAACAGCCTGAAGGATGTCTCAGTCTGTCCCCATGACATCTTAGTCAAGTGTATTTATTAAAGTAGTCTCGTTTTGTGCACTTTGAATATATACAGTTGTATCCGTCAGGAATACCTCATAAAGCCAAGGGGGAAATCAGTCTTAAGGTATGAAATCTTTTTAAAAATTTTTTTTAAAAATGTTTTTATTTATTTTTGAGAGAGAGACAGAACACAAGTGGGGGAGGGGCAGAGAGAAAGGGAGAAACAGAATCCAAAGAAGGCTCCAGGCTCAGAGCCTGACTCGGGGCTCAAACCCACAAACCACGAGATCATGACCTGAGCCGAAGTCAAGAGCCCAATGCTCAACCGTCTGAGGCACCCAGGTGCCCCGATACCATAGAGAATTTAAAAAGCAATGATAAGACTGACCGAAGTCAGTTTGCGTTTATCATCACTACACCCAGATAACACTAAACAACGTCAGTGATACAGCAGTTTTTCCTGCCTAAGCAGACCACCAGCCCTTGGTGTTGCCATGAGGTCGCGGGACTTTGGCAGGCCTTGACAGTCCCTTGAGACCTGGAATCTTCAGGCCGACTTCCAGCCGGATGCACCTGTCGCTCACACCTCTGTGCCCAGCGCTGCCTGCCTCTTTGGCCCTCCAGCTAACCTGTAACCCCTCCCAGCTCATCTAACTCTCCACAGCCCCAGCTCTGCCTGCAGAGAACCTGGCAGGGATCTGGGGTTGGAGGGGGTGACCCCTGCCCTTTCTTGACCATCCCACACATCACTCCAACAGCCCCATGGCATCCTGGTGGCTCTGCAGACATCCAAATAAGCAACGAGACGTCAGTCTCCCCATCGTGCACATACCCACAGGTTTTTACTGATCCTTGTCCTTGTTGAAACTAGTCAAAAGTCCCACTCTCCCCCTACCCCCACCAGGGAGAGGAAGGATGGACTAACTTCTTTTCACAAACACTCTGCTTCCCCAGGAGACCTCTCCCGACTCCCACAGCCCTCCAGCTTTATATAGACCAGGGTGGTGGGGAGAAGGGGGTGTTGCTCTGGTCGTTCCAAGGGTTACCTCTCGGCGGGCCTGGAGGGAAGGAGGCTTGCCTCCAAGCCCTGTGCTCACGGACCTTGCTATGCAGTATACCTAGTCCCTGTGGTTCTCTGCTCCAGTCTTGGTTTTGGGAAAAGAGACAATTCTTCTCAGCATCTCAGGCCACCATGCAATAGCTGTATGAAATTCCAGACCCACTTAAGCCCAGGCCCCGGCCTCAGGTCAACAACCTCTGTGACAGTGTCATCACCTCTGAGGCTGGCTCTCACTGGGGGACAGTGCTGGCTCTCACTGTCGGCACAGCCAGTGTCTTAGTCACCAGGGCCCTTTCCTCACCTTCGTTTTACTTGTGAAACCTGGTGCAAGCTTCGTGTACCCCAAGGAAGGAGTGGCCTCTTCCCTATTGACACACGGCGTTCCCTGGGTCACTTGTTGCCTGGGCACAAAGACCCTTTAACAACCCCCTACCCCCACCCCGAGTCCCCCGGGTCCTCACTAGCTCCCAAAGTTACCCAGTCCCCTACTTGCTTTGATCTGGGCTATCTTCTTGCCTTGTAACTTCCGGGCTTTTCTCCCTGCATCTCTGGCCTCTTTCTGCATTTGGGCCCATTTTGTTTGACCCTGGCTCCTTAACAGGACCTCTTCCTCAACCTGCTATCCCTTGTTCCAGTCTGATCCTTCACCTAGAGCATGGTCAGCTCCATGCTGGGACTTTCCAGGTCTGCTTTATGATAATGGAACTTTGAAGGCCATATTTGTCATCAAAGGATCCCAGGATCCTTGTAAAATACTGCTCTTGAAGTTAATTAGTTAAGAAAGAACCCGGGGTGCCTGGGTGGCTCAGACGGTTAAGCATCAGACTTCGGCTCAGGTCATGATCTCGCGGTCTGTGGGTTCGAGCTCCACATCGGGCTCTGTGCTGACAGCTCAGACCCTGGAGCCTGCTTTGGATTCTGTGTCTCCTTCTCTCTCTTCCCTTCCCTTGCTTGTCCTCTGTCTCGCCCTCTCAAAAATAAATAAACCATTAAAAAAAATAAAGTGATGCTAGGTTTCTACTAGACAAGATGAAGTAGACACACTTTTCCCTATTCCTCCCACTTTAAACACACCTAAATATCCTGGACATTACATATAAAGCAAATATAACAAGGCCCATAGTGGTAGAGAGAACAAGACAGACCAGCTAGGGACCCTGGGACTCTAGGATTTTCTTTTGGTCTCCTGCACCAGCACTGGGTGCTGGGTGCAGCAGCCTAGAAACACCCAGTGGGCACAGAAAAAAGACCTAAGAAGTCTGCTCTCTCTAGCCAAAGTACAAGGAAAGGGATAACCTAGCAAGACAGAAAACTTTTAGAGAATAATTGGTCTTATCTACCCAATACTATAGAAAGACCTGTGGCCCCACTTCTGCCTCCATCATCAAAGGCTGCATGAGGAGTCTAGAGCCCCACATTTGGTGTCTATAATGAGGATCCCTTCCATCTCCTCACTGAGGTAGTGTCAGAGGAGGCCTAGTGGAGAGTCAGGACTTTCACTGCCACTCAGCGATAACAACACTTCCCCACCATGATGTCAACGGAAACCACATTTTGAGCAAGGCACTCTTGTCTCTTCCTCCTGGAGTATCAGCGGAAGCCAAGTGAGGAAGCTGGATTTTTACCCTCACCAGGAAGCAGTGAGGCAGTGTCAGAGGAGACCTGCTAAACAGATAGAAATAAAATTCAGAATTTCATAATATAATATCCAAAATGTCCAGAATTCAACTGGAACTCACTTATCACACCATGAACCTTCATACCAGGAACATCTCAACTTGAACGAGAAAAGACAGTTGACAGAGACCAATACCGAGGTGACACGGATGTTAGAATTAACTGACAAAGACTTTGAAGCCATCATGAAAGTGCTTGAACAAACAATGACAAACATACTTGGAACAAATAAAAAAAGACAAAATCTCAGCAAAGAAATGGAAGATCAAAGAAGAATCAAACATATGTTAGAACAGAAAATACAATAACCAAAATTTTAAAACTCAGTTGATAGCCTTAATAGAAGAATAGAGGTTATGGGAGAAAGAATCAGTGAACTGGAAGTTAGAACAATAGAAATTCCCAAATCTGAACAATAGGGAAAAATAGACTGAAAAAAACAAACAAACAAACAAACAACCCACGGGGACCTAGGAAACTATAACAAAAGATAGAACATTTGTGTCATTGGAATCCCAGGAGAGGAGAAGGAGAGTGAAATTAAAATGAATTTGAAGAAATGATGGATGAAAACATCCTAAATTTGGCAAAAGACCAATTCAAGAAGCTGAGAAAATATGAAACAAGATAATCCCAAAGAAATGCGTGCCAAGACACATTATACTCACACTTATAAAAAGTAAAGACAGAGAAGAAAATCTTGAAAGTAGCAAGAAATGACACCTTAACCTATAAGAAGAAAGCAGTTTGAATGACAATATATTTCTCAACAGAAGCCATGGAGCCCAGAAGGAAGTGGTGTAACATTTTCAAATCCCGGAAGAAAAGAACCAGAATTCTATATTCAGTGACATAGAAAATATCCTCCAGGATTGAACAACAAATCAAGACATTTTCAGAGGAAGGAAAACTAAGAGAAGTTGCCTCCAGAATTTGTCTACCCTGAAAACTGGCTAAAGGAAGTTCTAGAAACAAAAAGGAAATGGTAAAAGGAGGAATATCAGAGCATCAGAAAGGAAGAAAGAGCAAAGGAAGGAATAAAACTATTGGGAAATACAAGAGTTTCCTTCTCCTTTTGAGTTTTCCAAATTATGTTTGATGGTTGAATAAAAACCACTATTTGATGTGGTTCTCAATGTATGTAGAGGAACTATTTAAGACAATTATATTATAAATGTGAAAGAATAAGAGACACTGAGAAGAACACAACATCATGTCTGTGTTGTTCTTGCCCAAAATGCTTGACTTCAATCTAATGAGAAAACACCAGACAAACTAAAATTGAAGAACATTAACTGACCGGTACTCTTCAAAAGTATCAAGGTCATGAAAGACAGAAACATGATCTTGGATTGGAAGAGTCTCAAAGAGATATCACAACTGAATGCAATGTAGGATCCTAAACTGGATTTTTAAAATTTGTCCTCCTTTTAAAAAACACTGCTTAAAGAAATTAATATTAACAGAGTGCATAAATACACTAATTTTAAGTATGATGATTTTTTTACATATAGACACAACTATGTAGCCAATACCCAAGTTAAGACATATAATATTTATTTTTTTAATTTTTTTAAACATTTATTCATTTTTGAGAGACGAAGCATGAGAGGGGGAGAAACAGAGAGAGAGGGAGACACAGAATCCGAAGCAGGCTCCAGGATCTGAGCTGTCAGCACAGAGCCTGACGCGGGGCTCAAATTCGTGAACCACAAGATCATGACCTGAGCCAAAGTCAGATGTCCAACTTACTGAGCCACCCAGGAGCCCCAAGACATAGAATATTTCCATAAGGTAAGACAGGGCATACCCATAGTTTCCTTTGTGCCCATTCCCTACCTATTCCCTCCTCCAGAGGTAACCATTCCTCTGAGTTCTGTCATCACTAGTTAGTTCTGCCTGTTTTTGAACTTCATGTAAATGGAATCACATACCATGTTCTGTCTTGTGTCTGATTTCTTTCATTCAGCATATCTGTGAGATTCATTTATGTTGTTTTGCAAATAACATATGGTGTGTCGTATTCCATTGTGCACATTTACTTACTTATTTTCCTATCGATGGGCATTTAGCTTGTTTCCAGTGTTTACTATAGACAAAATCTATAAACATTTTGGTATGTCTGTTTTTGTCCTCACATGAGCTCATTTCTTTGGGTAAATATATGGCAATTGCTAGGTCATAGTTTTAGCCTTATAGATTTCCCAATTTATATTCCCACCAGCAATGTATGAGAACCTGTTGTTCTGTGTCCTTGCTCACACTTGGTATTCTTAGTCTTTTTTTTCTTTTTTTTCTTTAGCTATTCTGGTGGTTGAGATGCTCCTTTTATTTTCATGCCATTTATTTGTTGAAGCATCTGGGTCAATTTTCCCATAAATCTTCCCATAATCTGGATTTGGCTAATTAATTGTTCTTTGCAGTAGCATTTAATTAATATGTTTCCTTTCTCCCCAGTATTTCCCTTAAACTAATGATTATCTCTAGAGACTTGATTATATGAAAGGTTTTTTTTTTTAAATACTTCATAGGCTGTTCTTCCTTTATTGCATCAAATCAGAAAGAACATAATGTCTGTTGTCTCGCTTCAATTTATATTAAGAGATCACTGGACTCAGGTGATATCAGCATGTTTCATCTGCTATCAAGTTTCCCATCAACCTTCCACTTGATGATTTTATTATTATTTTTTTAATTTTATTTTTTATTTTTTAAAGTTTACATCCAAATTATTTAGCATATAGTGCAACAATGATTTCAGGAGTAGATTCCTTAGTGCCCCTTACCCATTTAGCCCATCCCCCTCCCAAAACCCCTCCAGTAACCCTCAGTTTGTTCTCCATATTTATGAGCCTCTTCTGTTTTGTCTCCCTCCCTGTTTTTGTTTCCCTTATGTTCATCTGTTTTGTCTCTTAAAGTCCTCATATGAATGAAGTCATATGATTTTTGTCTTTCTCTGGCTAATTTCGCTTAGCAGAATACCCTCTAGTTCCATCCACGTAGTTGCAAATGGCAAGATTTCATTCTTTTTGATTGCCAAGTAAATACTCCATTGTATATATATACCACATCTTCTTCATCCATTCATCCATCGATGGACATTTGGGCTCTTTCCATACTTTGGCTATTGTTGATAGCGCTAGTATAAACATGGGGGTGCATGTGTCCCTTCAAAACAGTATACCGGTATCCCTTGGATAAATGCCTAGTAGTGCAATTACTGAGTCATAGGGTAGTTCTATTTTTAGTTTTTTGAGGAACCTCCACACTGTTTTCCAGAGTGGCTGCACCAGTTTGCATTCCCACCAACAATGCAGAAGAGATCTTCTTTCTCCACATCCTCGCCAACATCTGTTGTTGCCTGAATTGTTAATGTTAGCCATTCTGACAGGTGTAAGGTGGTATCTTATTGTGGTTTTGATTTGGATTTCCCTGATGATGAGTGATGTTGAGCATTTTTTCATGTGTCAGTTGGCCATCTGGATGTCTTCTCTGGAGAAGTGTCTATTCATGTCTTTTGCCCATTTCTTCACTGGATTATTTGTTTTTTGGGTATTGACTTTGATAAGTTCTTTATAGATTTTGGACACTAACCCTTTATCTGATATGTCATTTGCAAATATCTTCTCCCATTCTGTCTGTTGCCTTTTAGTTTTGCTGATTGTTTCCTTTGCCGTGCAGAGGCTTTTTATTTTGATGAGGTCCCAGTAGTTCATTTTTGCTTTTGTTTCCCTTGCCTCTGGAGACATGTTGAGTAAGAAATTGCTGCGGCCAAGATCAAAGAGGTTTTTGCCTGCTTTCTCCTTGAGGATTTTGATGGCTTTCCTGTCTTACATTTAGGTCTTTCCTCCATTTTGAGTTTATTTTTGTGTATGGTGTAAGAAAGTGGTCCAGGTTCATTCTTCTGCATGTTGCTGTCCAGTCTTCCCAGCACCACTTGCTGGAGACTGTCTTTATTCCGTTGGATAGTCTTTCCTGCTTTGTCAAAGATTAGTTGACCATACGTTTGTGGGTCAATTTCTGCGTTCTCTATTCTGTTCCATTGATCTGAGTGTCTGTTCTTGTGCCAGTACTATACTGTCTTGTTGGTTACAACTTTGTAGTATAGCTTGAAGTCTGGGATTGTGATGCCTCCTGCTTTGGTTTTCTTTTTCAAGATCGCTTCGGCTATTCGGGGTCTTTTCTGGTTCCATACAAATTTTAGGATTTGTGAAGAATGCTAAAGAATTCTCTGTGAAGAATGCTGGTGTTATTTTGATAGGGATTGCATTGAATATGTAGATTGTTTTGGGTAGTATCGACATTTTAACAATATTTGTTCTTCCTATCCAGGAGCATGGAATTTTTCATTTTTTAATGTCTTCTTCAATTTCTTTCATAAGCTTTCTATAGTTTTCAGCATAGCGTGTAGATTTTTCACCTCTTTGGTTAAATTTATTCCTAGGTATTTTATGGTTTTTTTATGCAACTGTAAATGGGATCGATTCCTTGATTTCTCTTTCTGTCGCTTCATTGTTGGTGTATAAGAATGCAACCGATTTCTGTGTGTTGATTTTATATCCTGCAACTTTGCTGAATTCATGGATCAGTTCTAGCAGTTTTTTGGTGGAAACTTTTGGGTTTTCCATATACAGTATCATGTCATCTGCGAAGAGTGAAAGTTTGATCTCCTCCTGGCCGATTTGGGTGCCTTTTATTTCTTTGTATTGTCTGATTGCAGAGGGTAAGACTTCCAATACTATGTTGAATAACAGTGGCAAGAATGGACATCCCTGTCTTGTTCCTGACCTTAGGGGGAAAGCTCTCAGTTTTTCCCCATTAAGGATGATATTAGAGTTGGGTCATTCATATATGGCTTTTATGATCTCGAGGTATGCTCCTTCTATCCCTACTTTCTTGAGGGTTTTTATCAAGAAAGGATGCTGTATTTTGTCAAATGCTTTCTCTGCATCTATTGAGAAGATCGTATGGTTCTTGCCCTTTCTTTTATTGATGTGATGAATCACGTTAATTGTTTTGCGGATATTGAACCAGCCCTGCATCCCAGGTATAAATCCCACTTGGTCGTGGTGAATAATTTTCTTAATGTATTGTTGGAACCGGTTGGCTAATATCTTGTTGAGGATTTTTGCATCCATGTTCATCAGGGAAATTGGTCTATAGTTCTCCTTTTTAGTGGGGTCTCTGTCTTGTTTTGGAATCAAGGTAATGCTGGCTTCATAAAAAGAGTTTGGAAGTTTTCCTTCCATTTCTATTTTTCGAAACAGCTTCAAGAGAATAGGTGTTAACTCTTCCTTAAATGTTTGGTAGAATTCCCCTGGAAAGCCATCTGGCCCTGGACTCTTGTTTTTTGGCCAATTTTTGACTACTAATTCGATTTCCTTACTGGTTATGGGTCTGTTCAAATTTTCTATTTATTCCTGTTTCAGTTTTGGTAGTGTATATGTTTCTAGGAATTTGTCCATTTCTTCCAGATTGCCCATTTTATTGGCATATAATTGCTCATAATATTCTCTTATTATTGTTTTTATTTCTGCTGTGTTGGTTGTGATCTCTCCTCTTTCATTCTTGATTTTATTTATTTGGGTCCTTTCCTTTTTCTTTTTGATCAAATTGGCTAGTGGTTTATCAATTTTGTTAATTCTTTCAAACAACCAGTTTCTGGTGTCACTGATCTGTTCTACTGTTTTTTGTTTTTGTTTTTGTTTTGTTTTTTTGGTTTCGATAACATTAATTTCTGCTCTAATCTTTATTATTTCCTGTCTTCTGCTGTTTTTGGGTTTTATTGGCTGTTCTTTTTCCAGCTCCTTAAGGCGTAAGCTTAGGTTGTGTATCTGAGGTCTTTCTTCCTTCTTTAGGAAGGACTGGATTGCTACATACTTTCCTCTTATAACCGCCTTTGCTGCCTCCCAGAGGTTTTGGGTTGTGGTGTTAACATTTTCATTGACTTCCATATACTTTTTAGTTTCCTCTTTATCTTCTTGGTTAGCCCATTCATTCTTTAGTAGAATGTTCTTCAGTCTCCAAGTATTTGTTACCTTTCCAAATGTTTTCTTGTGGTTGATTTCGAGTTTCATAGCTTTGTGGTCTGAAAATACGCATGGTATGATCTCGATCTTTTTGTACTTACTTAGGGCTGATTTGTGTCTTGGTATATGGTCTATGCTGGAGAACATTCCATGTGCACTGGAGAAGAATGTATATTCTGCTGCTTTAGGATGAAATGTTGTGAATATATCTGTTAAGTCCATCTGGTCCAGTGTGTCATTCAAAGCCATTGTTTCCTTGTTGATTTTTTGATTAGATGATCTGTCCATTGCTGTGAGTGGGGTGTTGAAGTCTCCTACTATTATGGGATTACTACCAATGAGTTTCTTTATGTTTGTGATTAATTGATTTATATATTTGGGTGCTTTCACATTTGGTGCATGAATGTTTACAATTGTTAGGTCTTCTTGGAGGATAGACCTCTTGATTATGATTAATGCCCTTCTGCATCTCTTAATACAGTCTTTACTTTAAAGTCTAGATTGTCTGATATAAGTATGGCTACTCCGGCTTTCTTTTGTTGACCATTAGCATGATAGATGATTCTCCATCCCCTTATTTTCAATCTGAAGGTGTCTTTAGGTCTAAAGTGGGTCTCCTGTAAACAGCATGTAGATGGATCTTGTTTTCTTATCCATTCTGTTACCCTATGTCTTTTGATTAGAGCATTGAGTCCATTGACATTTAGAGTGAGCACTGAAAGATATGAATTTATTGCCATTGTGATACTTGTAGAGTTGGAGTTTCTGGTGGTATTCTCTGGTCCTTTCTAATCTTTGTTGCTTTTGGTATTTATTTATTTATTTCTATATATATATATATATATATATATATATATATATATATATTTTTTTTTTTTTTTTCATCTTTTCTCCCCTCAGAGAGTCCCTCTTAAAATTTCTTGCAGGGCTGGTTTAGTGGTCACAAACTCCTTTAATTTTTGTTTGTCTGGGAAACTTTTTCTCTTTCCTTCTATTTTGAATGACAGCCTTGCTAGATAAAGAATTCTTGGCTGCATATTTTTCTAATTCAGCACACTGAATATATCCTGCCACTCCTTTCTGGCCTGCCAAGTTTCTGTGGATAGGTCTGCTGCAAACCTGATCTGTCTTCCCTTGTAGGTTAGGGACTTTTTTACCCTTGCTGCTTTCATGATTCTCTCCTTGCCTGAGTATTTTGTGAATTTGAGTATGATATGCCTTGTTGATGGTTGGTTTTTGTTGAATCTACTGGGGGTCTTCTGTGCTTCCTGGATTTTGAGGTCTGTGTCTTTCCCCAGGTTAGGAAAGTTTTCCGCTATGATTGGCTCACATAACCCTTCTACCCCTATTTCTCTCTCTCTTCCTCTTCTGGGACCCCTATGATTCTGATGTTGTTCCTTTTTAAAGAGTCACTGATTTCTCTAATTCTTAAATCGTGCTCTTTTGCCTTCATCTCCCTCTTTTTTTCTGCTTCATTATTCTCTATAAGTTTGTCCTCTATACCACTGATTCTCTGTTCTGCCTCATCCATCGTTGCCGCCGCTGCATCCATCTGTGATTGCAGCTCAGTTACAACATTTTTAAATTCATTCTGGCTATTTTTTACTTCTTTTATCTCTGCAAAAGGGATTCTAATCTATTTTCAACTCCAGCTAGTATTCTTATTGTCGTGATTCTAAATTCTGGTTCAGACATCTTGCTTGTATCTGTGTTGGTTAAATCCCTGGCTGTCGTATCTTCGTGCTCTTTCTTTTGGGGTGAATTCCTTCATTTTGTCATTTTGAAGGGAGAAAAGGAATTAATGAGGTAGAAAAATTAAAATTAAAATAAATTAAAATAAAAAATACTAAAATTAAAAAATTAAACACACACACACACACACAAATCAAATAAATGATGCTAGATCTTAGGTGTGTTTTGGTCTGGGTGTTGAAAATGGTTTGACAGATTAGAGAAAAAAAGGGGGGAAGGGAAGGAAATCGTTTGAGAATTTGAAAAAATGAATACACTGAAGTAGACTAAAATGAGATGATGGGAGTAAAATAGGATTTGAAAAAATATACGCAAAAGTAAAGAATATGGTAGAAAAAAATTAAAGAAAAATATTTTTAATAAAAATTAAAAATAAATATGAATGTTTTCTTTTTCTGTATTCAAGAAAAAGAAAAGAAATCAAAAAGAGAAAAAAAGATTAAAAAAAGAAGAAAAAGGAAATTGTTTGAAAATTTGAAAAAGTGAATAGACTGTAGTAGACTAAAATAAAATGATGGAAGTAAAATAGAATTTGAAAAAAATTACATAAAAGCAAAAAATATAGGAAAAAATTTTAAAGAAAAATATTTTAAATAGAAATTGAAAGTAAAAATGCAGTTTTTCTCTTTTTGCATTCAAGAAACAGAAAAGAAATGAAAAAGAAAAAAAGGAAATCGTTTGAATTTGACAAGGTGAATACAGTGAAGTAGACTAAAATAAAATGATGGAAGTAAAATAGAATTTGAAAAAATTTACGTAAAAGCAAAAGATATAGGAAAAAAATTTAGAGAAAAATATTTTTAATAGAAATTGAAAGTAAAAATGAAGTTTTTCTGCATTCAAGAAAAAAGAAACAAAAAAGAGAAAAAAAAGACAAAAAAGAAATCGTTTGAAAATTTGAAAAGGTGAAAACACTGAAGTGGACTAAAATAAAATGATGGAAGTAAAATAGAATTTGAAAAAATTTACACGAAAGTAAAAAATATAGTAATAAAAACTAAAAAATATTTTTAATAAAAATTGAAAATAAAAATGAATTTTTTCCTTCTGTATTCGAGAAAAAGAAGGGTAAAAGAAAAAAAAAAAAGAAAGAAAATTGAGTAGATGGACCTGCTACCAGATTGAAGCAGGACTGAAATTACTTCATTTTCCCCTAGCAGTCAGTCTATGTAGCTCTTTATAGACCATAAACTAAGCCAGCAGTGAGACTTGTGTTCTTGAAAAGCGAAATTGGCCCAGTTGGGCGGGGCTCAGTGTAACACCTCTGCTCTCCACTACATGGCGCTGCTAGCCCATTGGGGTGGAGTGTTGCAGTGCTCGTAGGTGCGTATGCGCATGCGCGGGAGCGGCAAAAATGGCGCCCCCAGCCACCCAGTCTGTTCTCCCGGATCAGCAATCGCGCACCGGTTCTCTGTCTTCGGCTCTCATCCACTCCCCGCCTTTTCACTCTCCGTGACCAGGCCCCAGGCAGTACCTCTCTCCTGAGTTTTGTCTCAGATGCAGCTGTTTTCCCGGCCCCTTACTTCCAAAGGACTCCGGCTTTGACCCATTCCGCCCCTCTGCGGGAGGGTCTCACGGAGCAATGGCCGAATGGGCAATGGCCGAATGTCGGCTACACCCAGGAACGTCCGCTGGACCCTGCTGCTGCTGGTGCCCCGAGACCGTGGCCAGGTGCCAGCCCGCCCAGAAAACGTTCGCGAGATAGTGTAGCAGCAGCTTTTCAGGGATTCTGGAAAATCACAACACACAGCTGGCACCGGACTTCACCCTTAATGACCTTGTTCCAGCACCAGCGAATGTGGCCGTTTCCTGGGGTCTGCTGGGACCAGGTGGCTTCAACAGTCTCTACCAAATGTCCTTCCAACAGTGGAACCGCTTTTCCCCGTGTGGCCTGAGAACCTCCTGGACCCCACCCTGTTCCTGGGGATTCGCCCTTCCCACCAGAGCACCGCCAGGTGTCGAGCTGCAGAGTTGCAGACTTTGCGCTCCCCTTGTTTACAGTCTTAATGGAACTTAAACCCTCTTTTTCCTTCTTTCTCCCTTTTTAGTTTAGTCCCTACAGCTGTTTCCAATTTTCCACTTTCTCTCCAGCTGCTTTTGGGAAGGGGTGCTTTTCCCGTTTTCTCCCTGCCCCCACCCAGTCTCTGTCCTCTCTCCACTCGCAAAAGCACCTCCCTTCCTGCACCTTCTTGCTCCCCAAGTTTACTTCTCCGCGCTGCGTACCTGCTGAATTCTGTGGTTCAGGTTGTGCAGATTGTTGTGTTAATCGTCCAGTCAGTTTTCTAGGTGTGTAGGATGGTTTGGTGTTGGTCTGGCTGTATTTCATGGACGTGAGACACACAAAAAACCTCCATGCTGTTCCACCATCTTGGCTCCTCCTTATTTTATTATTTTTAAAATATTTATTTATTTTGAGAAAGAGAGAGCTTGTGCATATGAGTGGGGGAAGGGCAGAGCGAGAGAGAGAGAGAATCCCAAGCAGGCTCTGCACTGAGCTCATTCCCACAAATGGTGAGATCATGACCTGAGCAGAAATCAGGAGTCGGGTGCTTAACTGACTGAGCCACCTAGGCTCCCCCACTTGATGATTTTAATGGAGATTGATGATTATTGCTTAGATCCATCATTTCATTGGAGTTGCAAAATGATAACTTTCTTATTATAACATTCCTTTGCATTTGTTATCTCTGATTATTGGTATTCTTCCTTATCAATTATTTGCTTGTCTTGTGGACATTTCCTACCAAAAAGGCAAGATAACTGCCTGATTATCAACTGTCAGAATACTGGGTTTTTGCTCATTATTGTTGTTGCTTCAACCTCCAAGATAATGAATGATTTTTATTTAAATATCATTATCCACTTAGGGATTTATAAAAAATATCGAAAGGTTTTCAATTCACTGGAGTTGTTCTTTTTGATGTTCAAACTGTCCCATCTTTGGCCAGCAAGAGTAGCTTCAAGTTAGCTCTAAGTGTATGGTCGTTTTTAAGGCATTTGATACATACCACCATATTGCTCTCCAAGAGACCTATGTGACTATATACCCACAAGTGGTGTGTGACAATGTCACTTTTCTGTTGTCACTTACAATGGGTTCCGTAATATATTTTAAGTAAATAACTGCCCATGTGACAGATTAAAAATAGTATCACATTAAACATTTTTTATTGTGGGGGCACCTGGTTTGTTCACTTGGTTAAATGTCTGACTCTTGATCTCAGCTCAAGTCTTGATCTCAGGGACATGAGTTCAAGACCCACGTTGGGCTCTGAGCTGGGCTTGGAGCCTACTTTTAAAAAAAGAGAGATAAACTTTTATTGTGATAAAATGTACAGAACATAAAATGTACCATTTTAACCATTTTTAAGTGTACAATTCAGTGGCATGAAGTACATTTTATTGTCGTGTAACCATCACCACTAACCCTCTCTAGAACTTTTTCATCATCCCAAACTGAAATTCAGTCCCCACTAAATAATAACTCCCCATTCCTCTCTGCTCCTTGCTCCTAACAATCACTATTCTACTTTCTGTCTCTATGAGTTTTTAAAATTTAAATCCAAGTTAGTTAACATATGGTGTAATGATGATTTCAGGAATAGAATTGTGACTCATCACTTACTTATAACACCCACTGCTCATCCCAACAAGTGCCCTCCTTAATGCCCATCGCCCGTTTTTTTCCATTCCCCCCCACACAACAACCCTCCAGTAACCCTCAGTTTGTGTTCTGTATTTAAGAGTCTCATGTTTTGTCCCCCTCCCTGTTTTTATATTATTTTTGCTTCCCTCCCCTTATGTTTGTCTGTTTTGCATCTTAAATGCCACAAATGAGCAAAATCATATATTTGTCTTTCTCTGACTTATTTTGCTTAACATAATACATTCCAGTTCCATCCACGTAGTTGCAAATGGCAAGATTTCATTCTTTTTGATTGGTGAGTAATAGTCCATTTTATAATGGAGTATACACACACACACACACACACACACACACACACACACACCACGTCTTCTTTATCCATTCATCTGTTGATGGACATTTGGGCTCTCTCCATACTTTGGCTATTGTTGATGGTGCTGCTATAAACTTGGGGGTGCATGTGTCCTTTCGAAACAGCACACCTGTATCCTGTGGATAAATGCCTAGTAGTGCAATTGCTGGGTCGTAGGGTAGTTCTATTTTTAATTTTTTAAGGAACCGCCATACTGTTTTCCAGAGTGACTGCACCTGTTTGCATTCCCATCTACAAAATTTTTTTAATTTAAATTTTGTTTTTGAAATTGTGATAACATAACATAACAAAATTTATCATTTATCATTTTAACCATGAGTGAGTGTACATGTCAGTGGCATTAAATACATACACATTGTTGCGCAACCATCACGGACATGTATCTTCAGAACTTTTCATTTTCCCAAACTGAAATTCTGTGCCCATTAAACAGTAACCCCCGTTTCCCTCCTCCCCTTGGCCCTAGCAACCACTATTCTACTGTTTGTCCCTATGAATTTGACTACTCTAGATACCCCCATATAAGTGAAATCCTACAATATTTGTCCTTTTGCAACTGGCTTATTTCACGTAGCTTAATGTCTTCAAGTTTCATCCATGTTGTAAGCATGAGTCAGAATTTCCTTTCTTTTAAAGACTGAATAATATTCCATTATAGTATACACCACATTTTGTTTATCCATTCATCTGTACTTGTGAATAAGTTTAAGACTCTGTGCTTTCAATTCTCTTGGGTATATACCCAGAAGTCAAGTTGCTGGATCATATGAAAATTGATGTTAACTTTTTGAGACATTGCCGTACTCTCTTCCACAGTGGCTGCACCATTTTACATTCCCACCAGCAATACACAAGGGTGCTAATTTCTCCACATCCTCACCAACACTTATTATTTTCTGTTTGTTTGTTTTTTAATAGTCATCATCCTAATGGATGTGAGTGGTATTTCTTTGTTGTTTTGATTTGCATTTCTCTAATGATTAGTGATATTGAGCATCTTTTCATTTCCTTATTGGCCATTGTATATCTTCTTTGGGGAAATGTAAATTCAAGTCCTTTGCCCTTTTGTTATTCATTTATTTTTTTTAATATTAATTTATTTGAGAGAGACAAGGAGAAAGTGCACACGCCCGAGTGGGGGAAAGGGACAGTGAGAGAGGGAGAGAGAATCTCTAGCAGGCTCCATGTTCAGCATGGGGCTCAATCCCACGACCATGAGATCATGAGCTGAGCTGAAATCAAGAGTTGGACACTTAACCGACTGAGCCACCCAGGCCCTCCAAATCCTTTGCCCTCTTTAAAATTGGGTTGTGTGTTTTTTGTTGTTGTTGAGTTATTGGAGTTACATGTATTCTAGATATTAACTTTTAAAATTGGTCAGGAAAAATTTGGAGGTACAAGTACCTATATTATCTATCATCATCTTCATAAAGATCAGATATAGGATTTGCACATATTTTCTTCCATTCCATAGGTTGCCTTTCAACTCTGGTTGATAGAGTCCTTTGGTGCACAAATATTTTTAATTTTGATGAATTCCAGTCTTTGGTCTTTTGTTGCTTGTGCTTTTGCTGTCATATCCAAAAACTTATTGTCAAAGACAATGTCATGAAGCTTTCCCCCATCTTTTCTTCTAAGAATTTTATGGTTTTAGTTCTTTGGTCCATTTTTTTTTTGTTTTGTTAAAAAAATTTTTCTTTAAACATTTATTTTTGAGAGACAGAGCATGAGCAGGGGAGGGCCAGAGAGAGAAGGAGACACAGAATCTGAAGCAGGCTCCAGGCTCTGAGCTGTCAGCACAGAGCCAGACACAGGGCTAAAACCCCACGAACTGTGAGATCATGAACTGAGCCGAAGTCAGAAGCTCAACCGACTGAGCCACCCAGGTGTCCCTCTTTGGTCCATTTCTAGTCAATTTTTAAAGTAAAATTAGGGCCAAACTTCAATTATTTTGCATGGGGATATCCAGTTTTACCAACATGTATAGAAAAGACTGCCCTTTCCCCATTGAATGGTCTTGGCACCCTTGTAGAAAATCGTTTGACTATTTATGCCTTCCTGGGATGGCTTGAACCTTTATATCCCCAGGTCCTTTTTCTACACAACAGGCCTTTAAATATTGTACACAGCCATTGTGGTCCCCCATATGGATCCTTAGGTACATCAACCATCTTTTGATACAATTCTTCCCTTTCATTTGCAGTGCCTAGGAGGTATTTGTAGGTTGAATTGATGAACTCATAAATGAATAAATATGCATGGTATAAATCTTCCTCATGACCTTGGTCGTTCTTCTTTGGACATCCCCCGGTGTTCCAATGTTCTTAAAAAATGTGATTTCCCAAACTGGACCCAAGGCTCCATATGAGGATGAGCCATCTGTAGACCAAAAGTTGTCACCTCCTATTTTCAGGACACTCTGCTCTCTTCACATGGCTGAGAGTTGTGTTAGTTTTTTTTTGGCAGATGTGTCTGTCTCACTGTTGACTAATCCTGGGCTTATGATCAGCAAAAACACCCAAGGATATGTTAAAAGAGTTTTTATTGCCATTTCCTCAACTTAACTATAAAAGAGAGAGAGATTTTGGGAAATGTAGAAAGGTAAAATGAAAACAAATCCATCGTTAACATGTTTAGTATTCAGTCTACCTTCTTGTCTATTTGTACGTTTTAACTTTTTTAAAACAAAATTCAGATTATATATTTTATGACATTAAGTGTTCTTTAAAACCTCATTTCATAATGAGACTCTCTAAGATCATAATGACTATATAAAATTCCTTCATTTAGAGTGTATTGTACCTTAATATTCTATTTTATAATTTATTAAACCATTTTGCTATTGTTGGACATTTCAATTGTTTTCACTATCTGTTATAAATAATACCATAGGAACATCCTAGTACGCAACTCTTTTTTAATCTCTCTGAATCTAAGTTGGATTTCACAATTTATCCACTAAATTTTACTTTTTCCAACATTTAACTTGTTTTTGGTTGGTTTTACTTGATTCTTTCATCCTTATCAATGTCTCTATGAACCTCAATTTTCTTTCCTAATATATTAGACATTCTTCTCCCATTTGGGTCAATATAAGCAAGTATTATATCTTCACTTGAGTCTTTACTAAAAATATTGAAGAGTGCAAGGTCATGTGCAGAGCTGTGTAGCTTCCTATTAGAACTTTCTGTTGATGTTAACCACTTAGGGGGAAGAGAAGTTACATCTTATTACTATTATATTCTTGACACTTTGGAAACTGACATTAAGAGAGGTTATCTCACACAAACTGAGTGTGACTGGAACTAAAGCCCACGTTAGTCATATGCCACATTTAGTTTTATAGTTAGTCTTAGTAAGTCTTGATATCTGGTAAGATTAGTCTCCGACTTTCTTTTCTTCTTTTTCATGATTATCTTGGCCAGAGGTCAGAAAACTATGACTCACAGAACAAATTTGGCCCACTGCCTGTTTTTGTACATAAATCTTTAATGGAACACAGCCATATCCATTTGTCTAAGTATTGTTTATGTTTGCTTTTGTGTTACAAACAGAAATGAGTAGTTGTGACAAAGATTGAATGGTTTATAAGTCTGAAATATTTACTATCCGGGCCTTTACACAGTTTCCCCAACCCCCAGTCTTAGTTATTCTAGGTCCTTTGTATATCTGTATTTTAAAAATCCTGCAGGGACTTTAACTGAGATTGCACTGAACTTTTAGGTCAATGCCGTCTTGCAGTATTGAGTTTCCCAATGCATCAATATGGTATCTCTTGCCACTTATTTGTGTCTTCTTTAATTTCTCCCAGCAATGTTTTATGGTGTTAGTATAGCTCTTGCACGTCTTTTAATAGATTTATTCCTAGGTGTCTCATGTTTTTAATACTATTATAAATGCATTTTTAGACTTTTTATTTTAAAATTATTTCAGACCTAAAGAAAAGTTGCAAAATTAGTACAAAGAATTCTGGGTAGTCTTCTTCCAGATTCCCTACATGGTAACATTTTATTGCATTTGCTTCATCATTCCCCCCCTCCTCTCTCATACACACACACACACACACACACCCACACACGGACACACACACACACACACACACACACACATTATTGGTAAGTGATATTTTTAAAATCTTATTTTTCAATGTTGCTAATATATAGAAATAAAATTGATATTTTATATTGACCTTGTAGCTAGTGACTTTGCTAAACTCACTTGTTAATTCCAGTAATAGACTCTTTGGCTTATCTACATACATAATCATGCAATCTGCAAAAAAAAAAAAAAAAAATGACAGCTTTACAGCTTCCTTTCCAATCTTTTTTATTTCTTTTTCCTGACTTATTGCATTAGCTAGCACTTCTGGTAAGGTGTTGAATATAAGTGGTGACAGTGGATATTTTTGTTCTCAAATCCAGAAGAAAAGTGTTCAATATTTTACCATTAAACTGGTTATTAACAGTAAACATTTTGTTGCTATTATAATAGAGTATCAACAAAATTCCAACAAAACCCAAAATTCCATAAAATAAATTCATACGACAATGAAAAAGAATGAATTACTGATACATTCAACAATATGGTGAATCCTCATAGATACAGCAATGAACTAAGAAAGCCAGAAATGAAAGAATTCATTCTGTATCACTCCACTTATATCAAATTCAAGAACAGACAAAACTAATCAGAATAGTGGTTTCTGAAGCAGGAGACTGACAAGACAGGGGCATGAGTAAGCCTTCCGGGGAAGAAGTAGTATATCTTGATCTGAGTGATGGGCACGTAGGCATGGATCATCGACCCTGCTGTCTAAACTTTATGAAGTCTATTTATCTAAACTTTGGTATATCCAAGTAAAATAGGCCAATAATCTCTTCCTGCCTTACAGAATACTATTAAAATTCAAATAAGATAAGAGCCATGATAGCTAACACATGCTGGGTGTTTTTTCTGTGCCAAGCATCACTTAAACACTATATACATCAATTCATTTGATTCTCACTATACCCTGGATGGTAGAGTCTGTTGTTGTACATGTGAGAAATGATGCTTCTGAGGGTCTCACAGTCTCTAAGTGGAAAAGCCAGGATTTGATCCCTGTTAGCCCAGGCCTAGAGCTGTAACGACTACCCCATCCTGCCTCTGAGCCCTTCCGCTCTGACAGTGACCAGAATGCCCTTTTACAGCCCTTAGTGTGTTTTCCAAGTTTCTGCTTCTTTTGCTCTTCAGCCTTCCTGCCTCTGCCTTTGAGTTCTCTGGGCTGCCACACCATGCTGGAGGAGCTGTTGGAAATTCCATGCTGGCACGGCATAGCATTTCCACCCAGGCTGTGGGCACAGCCTCAAGACAACACGTTCTTACCTCAGCCTGTGAGTGAAGCAGTGGGGGGAGGCAACCCCAGGCATGGTGAACAGACTTGGCTTGCTGCCTGCGGGCATCATGGTGTAGCCAGCAAGAATGCTTTAGCGTCTGGGCTTGCTTCTTGCTGGAGGACAACTCTGAACTCTGAACTGGCTTTTCAAGAACCAGTGTTCACCTAGTGATACTGTTCCCTCCTCCTCTCTCTTTTTTCCTTTCTTCCTTCTTGCTTTTCTTAATTCAAGATTTTTTAATGGGTAATATTTATGCCAGGTAAAAAAAAAAAAATCAAACTGTACCAAAGAGTACAGAATAAAAATGTTCTTACCCTCAACCTCGATTCTCTCCCACATTAGTTGCCCCTCCCAGAGGCAGCTATTGAACCAGTTTCCTGTATTCCTGAGATATTATTATTATTAATTTTAATGTTTGCTTATTTTTGAGAGACAGAGTGCAAGCAGGGGAGGGGCCGAGAGAGAGGAAAGCACAAAATCCAAAGCAGGCTCCAGGCTCTGAGCCATCAGTACAGAGCCCGATGTGGGGCTCTAACGCATGGACCTCGAGATCATGACCCAAGCTGAAATTGCTTGCTTAATCGACTGAGCCACCCAGGTGCCTCTCTTCCTGAGATATTTAATGTATCAAAGCATATATAGATGTATTACTCCCCCTTGGCTTTTAACAAGTCATGTGATACTATTACATCTTGGTTTTTACACTTAAAAATCTACGTTGGAGGCTATTACATATCACTATATGAAGACCTGGTTCATTCTTTGTAACAGCTGCAGAGAACTTCCATCAATTCATTTAATGTAATCTATTTAATGCTGCCTCTTCTGGCCATACCATCTGGTCTTGCCCGTGAGAGGCGGGTAGGGGTCTACGCAGGTGTCTACACACACACCTACACACAGACACCTAACTGAATGCAGGGAGAAGCAGCTTTAATCCTGGACATTATGAAGGAAACCAGAGAGTCTAATGGGAATGACAGACCCACGTGCTGGAAGGAGGGTGATATACATATTATTGTATGGTTATCAAATCTAGATGTGACTGAGTCTCTGTGGAGAGTCTCTTTCCTCCTCCTGGAAAGCTGGGCTCGGCACTTCAACATATGTTGCAGATGGCCATGTCACAGCATGTTACTAAGAAATGGGTACTTGACAACACTCTGGGGGAGAGATGGGGAAGAGGCTCTCCCTCCGTCACTGCCAAACTTCATGAAGGCCCCCAAACCCCCTTTCTCATACTCCCCGCCTCATCTCCCTGCTCCCCCAGTCTCACTCACTGCCTCTTTGGCTGCGTGCTCCTCTCGGACTCTCCTTCTTCCCTCTCTGGGCTGGAGCCATTTAGCTCTCTCGCCTTCCCCCTTGGCATCCCCTCATCCATTTCTTAGAGTGTGGTCTCTCTCTGGATCTTCTGTGTCAGCTTCACTGACAGGGTTTGTTGACAATGCCCTAGAGGACCTGAAAGAACTGGAAACTGGGGGGAGAGAGGTTTAGCATAAGCATCACTAGCAATTAGTATTTAGTAGCTAGCATACTGGTAATTAGCATCAGCATTACTAGCAAGCTCCTGGGTGATCTGTAGCTGTATTCAGGGTTGAGGCCCAGGTGTGGAGGCTGCCTTTGGGACCATCAGTTGGATCCAGGTATTTGGAGCCAACTTGATGGGATCAAGTTGTACTGAGCACGGTGGTCTGTCTGTGGGTACAAATGGCCCATTCAGAAAGGGGCCATGGTGTGGCCGGACCAATACCAACGCCAGTCTCTGGGATGAAGGAAGAAATACCCCACCGGTGTGCTTTGCACATGGCAGGTCCTATTTGGAGGCCAGTATTTTTTCCCTTTTAAAAACTGAGGTAGAAGGAACATGCAGCAAGGTGCACAAAATCTAATTGTGCAGCTGGATGGGTTTTTGCATAATCACACACCTGTGGAACACCACCTCCATCAAGAGATAGAGCAGAAGCTCCTTCGCTCCCCCCTTCCTCCTACCTCCCTGCCCGGAGGAAACCACTACTTTGACCTCCATCACCGTAGATGAATTTTGCCTGTTTTTGGACTTCACCTGAAATAGAATCATACCGGATGCACTCTGTGTTTGGCTTCTTTCGCTCGGCAGTATGTCTGTGAGATTCCTCCACGTTTTTGTGTGGTGGAACCTCAGTCTTTTTTCATTGCTGTGAGCAAAGAATCAGCAAACCATTTTTATAAAGGGCCAGATACAATATTTTCGGCTATGCAGACCATACATTGTCTGCTGTAACTACTCCGCTCTGCCATTGTAGCTCAAATGCAGCCACAGGGGACACACACACACAAAATAGGCCACAGGCTGGCCTGTGGGACATAGCGTGCTGACCCCTGCTGTAGGAAATTCCCTTCTGTGAATACATCCCAGTGTACTTAGTTATCCGCCTTCCTGTTACCGGCACTTGGGTGATCCGCTTTTGGGTACAAAGATAATGCGCTGCCATATGCACTCATTTTACGGCTTGGAAGGAGTGGAATTGTCAGCTCCTGAGATTAGCCCACGTGCTGCTTTCGTAGATACCGCCCAGTATGGTCATACCAGTTTGCGCTCACCAGTGACATTTCTTCCCGCCCTTGATGCCTCTTGGTATTGCCAGTGTTTTTACTTCCAGCCATTTGCGTAGAGGTGTTGTGGATTTTAATTTGCATTTCCCCGATGACCAGTGATGTCCAGCACCTTCTCAAATGCTTCTGGGCCACTGGGATATTCTCTTTGGTGAAGTAAAAATTGTCTACTGTTTCTGAAAATTGAATTGTGTGTCTTTTTCTCGTTGGATTGTAGAGGTTTGTTACACATTTTGGAGACAAATCCTTTGTGAGATAAAAATATGGCAGGTGTCTTCTTTTAGTCTATGGCTTGCCCTTTTACTTTCTTAATAATGTCTATTGATAAACAGAAAGTTTTAATTTCGATGAGGTCCGGTGTATCAACTTTTTCTTTTCTGGTTAGTGCTTTTTGTGTTCTGTTTAAGCAATCTCTGCCTGCCCCAAGGTCGTGAAGATATTCTCTTATGTTTTGTTTTAGCAGCTTTTTTGTTTTCTACCTTCCCAGCGGGGTCTGGAATCCGTTTTGAATTAATTTTTGTGTTTGATGTGAGGGAGGGGTCAAAGTTCATAATATTCCATAAGGAAATCTATTTTTCCAGTACCAATTAGTGAAAACACCATAATTTCCACCCATGATAGGAAGGCTGCATTTAAGGTTGGGCTCTAGTCTTTATAAGTGTTCTGGGGGTGCCTGGGTGGCTCAGTGGGTCGAGCATCCAACTTTGGCTCAGGTCATGATCTCATGGTTCGTGAGTTTGAGCCCCATGTCGGGCTGTCTGTGGTCAGCACAGAGGCTGCTTTTGGATCCTGTCTCCCTCTCTCTCTGCCCCTCCCCTGCTCATACTCTCGCTCTCTCTCAAAAAATTTTTTTAATTAATTAACTAATTAATTAAAATAAATCAAAGGGTTCTGGACACCTGTAGGGTGTTCAAAGCTGAGGGGGGTCTCTAGACTATGCCCCAGGAGGAAGAGATGAAGGGGCAGGGGGTCCGGATGCTCTGGGCTGGCTATGGCGTCACCAGCTCTAAGATGGATAAGGAACATAGGCAAAGGGGGTTGATTCTCTTTATCTGGGAAATTCCCTGTCTCCATAACACTTAAAAGGATGCCACACCAGGCCAAGATTTTTCAGCTGTTGCTGGAAAAATGAGATTTCCAAGAAACTACCCTTTGAAAAAAAAAAAAAAAAAGCACGCAGTTTTGCATTTTTAGATGTTTTCACTACTCTTCATATTGCCCAGGTCAAATTATTGCTTCCAGAAGAAAACAGCCTTCAAACTGTGAATAGCTAAGTAAGCCAGAACTGGCAGTACCAAAACGAAGGAAAGTCCTGAATATTTTGAGACCCAACATTATTTATTTCTGTAAGTGAAAGAGAAAGAGTGTCCCAGGCTTAGGTTCTGCAGACATCAGACTGTGGACTAATATTTTCCAGACAGATGACTGCTGTCCAGAGCTTTCTTGACTACTCCTCACAGCCTTCTCTCTGGCTACGTGAACCCTGGCAGCCACTCTGTCATCTGCAAGGGACAAGAAAGCCACTTTTCTGTACACTGCTCTGATACCCTGAGGATAGGGCAGAAAGGTGCTCGTTATTTCTGACCATTTCTGGAGTGTGTGGGGTTTGGACTTGGCTGGTGGGCATGGAGCCAGGGAGTGGGCATGGGGATCAGGGTCTTGGCTCTTGAATCGATGCTGGAAGAGTGACTTGTGGTTTATTCCTGAGGACCCGGAGTCTGCAGGGGCAGCCTCACCTGAGGATAAACACTTTTGGCTCAGTGGGTTCCACTAACCCAGGACCATCCTGGAGGTCCGCTCTCCTTGGAAATTGATAGAAATTATCCTCTGCCATATTAATCGATGCATTCACCCAACAGATTTGTATTGAGGCAGGCACTATGCGGGGCACTGGATATACATCAATGAACAAAACAAAGATTCCTGCTCTCATGGGGCCCCCTTTCCAGTGGGGAAAAACAATGAATAAACAATGAGTAAATATAGGATGTGAAGTTAAGGTCTAGGGCAGGATAAGGGGGATCAGGAGGGCCAGGGGAAGGAAGGGCTGTAATTTTAAGTAAGGGTGATAAGGCTGGCCTCAATGAGGAGGTAACATATGAGCAAAGCTGTCAAGGAGGAGCAGAAGTGAGTCATGGGGCTACCTGGAGGAAAGATTGTCCATGCAAGGCTTTGGTTTGCTCCTAAATTAGGCAGATTCCAAAGTTTCCTCCCTCCCTCCCTTCCTCTTCTCTTCCTCTATTTCTTTTCTTTTCTTTTCTTTTCTTTTCTTTTCTTTTCTTCTTTCCTTTCTTCTTTCCTTCCTTCTTTCCTTCTTCCCTTCCTTCCTTCCTTTCTTCTTCCCTTCCCACCATACCCCAGACACTCTCACCCCCTATAATTCTCCTCTCACCGAGAAACCAAGGACAGATGCATTCAGCTGCTGAGAACTCTCCAGGCCTCTCAAAACAGGACTTGGACATCTTCAGAAATGCCCCCGATATCACAGTACAGATGGGAATTTAGTGATGGATTGTCTCTCTAATATTAGAACCTCATAGATGCCCCCAGATGAAATTAAATTTTAAGATGTTCACTCCAACTATTTTCGCTTCATCCCAACTAACCCCTATCTTCTGAGGCCTTTGATGGACATTTTAATTAAATCATGAAGAGCCCTTTGTCCCCTAAAAAGGAGGATTGAATCCTCCCCATCCCTCCGTCTCTCTCCACTTCCCCCTTGCCCTGACTGCTGAGGAATGTGCTTTGTCCCCAGCAGGGTGTTGGGATGGCAGGACCCTGTCCTGGATGTGGTCTCCACCCCCAATCCCCCTCCTAGATTCAGAGGAGGCTTTCCGGTAAAGGGACGCACGCACGCATTCATGCATTTCCAGTTTCATGTCCCACTGGGGCATTTCAACCTAAACACGTCTGACTTCGAGCTTCTGATCTAACCCTGCCCTTAAAGCAGCTCCTCCTTCTGTCTTTACTGCCTTAGTAAGTAGCATCCATGCCTCTCGGTCCCAGCACCCAGAAGCCTGAGCATCACCAGGATACTTCCCTCATTCTCCACATTCATCCATCAGCAAGTCTCATGGGTCTCGTCTCCAAAGCATAAACTGGTCAGCCACTCTGCACCTTTCCCCATAGTAACATGGAGATGATAGTATCGCTACCTCAGAG
This sequence comes from Panthera pardus, assembly GCF_024362965.1. Classification (NCBI taxonomy): domain Eukaryota; kingdom Metazoa; phylum Chordata; class Mammalia; order Carnivora; family Felidae; genus Panthera; species Panthera pardus. Next base: position 58,878,931 of record NW_026526876.1, read on the forward strand.
GTTTGTTTAAAGGGGATAGGAGTACCCGTATGTAAAGAACCATGTCTGGCACATAGTAAGAACTAAATACGTGTTGGGCAACAGAGAGCATGGTGTTGGCTGTGTCCCTATCCTTTAGCCAGGGAGTAGCTCATGATATTATTATGCTTTTAATGCTACATGTTTTAATTTGAGTGCAGGAAATACTACATAAAAATACAATAAAGGAAAAATGTTATCTTTACCAAAGAAAAGAATAAATGATATGGAAAATAATAATGATATGGAAAAAGTGTTCATTCACATCTATGATTGTTAAGCAAAACCAAAAAGCATGCTAGAAAACAGTATGTAGGGGTGCCTGGGTGGCTCACTGGTTAAGCGTCCCATGTCGGTTCAGGTTGTCATCTCACAATTCGTGGGTTTGAGTCCCGCATCGGGCTCTGTGCTGATAGCTCGGAGCTTGCAGTTTGCTTTGGATTCTGTATCTCTTTCTCTCTCCCTTTCTGCCTCTGCCCCACTCACGCTCAGTTTCTCTCTCTCTCTCTCTCTCTCTCTCTCTCTCAAAAATAAATAAGCATTAAAAAAATTTAAAAGCCAGTATTATGCCATTGACCTCATTTTTGTAAAAAAAAAAAAAAATGTGTGTGTATGTGTTACCAAATATTAATAGTGTAACTATTAAGTTACACTCTAGGTGGATTACATAGGGTTTTAATTGTCCTTTTGTTGCTCTATAAATTCTATATAACTCTTTTTCTTTAAGTTTATTGATTCTTGAGTGAGAGAGAGAGCGCGCACATGTGTGAGCGGGGGAGGGGCAGAGAGCTAGGGGCCAGAGGATCTGAACTGGGCTCTGCGCTGACAGCAGACAGCCCGATGCAGGGCTCGAACTCACGAACCTCGAGATCATGACCTGAGCTAAAGTGGGACGCTCACCAACTAAACCTCCCAGGTGCCCCAATTCTATATAACTCTTATAGTAAAAGGAAAAGTCAACCAAATAAAAGTAAGCATTGCCATACCATTTGGTAGTTCTCATACAACTACATGATGAGGGATCCACACTCCTTGGCATAGCATCTGAGAGCCCCGTGATCTGATTCCTTGTGTGGTCTAGTCCCTCCCGATCCCTGCCCCCCGGTCTCCTCTTCAGCCATACAGAACGACTTAGAATTCCCAGCCCCAGCCTGACTTTTCAGGCCTCCATGGCTTTGCACATGCTATGCCCTTTGCCTTGAACTTCCTTTGTAAGCCTTGTCAGCTTGGTGAATATGTTCTTCAAACATGTAACAACATGTAAGACTTTGCTTTGCAAGAAGCACTTTTAAGAGGCTAAAAGACTGGGAGAACATACTCGCAAATCACACGTGGGACAAAGGATTCCTACCCAGAGCGTATGAAGAATTCACGAAACTCAGCAGTAAGAAAACAATTAGCAAATTTTAAAAAATGAGCCAAAGACTTGAACAGACACTTCACCAACGATATGCAGATGGTAAATAAGTGCATGGAAAGATACGCAGCATCATTAGTCAATAGGGGAAATGCAAAACCACAATGAGATACCTCCACGCAGCTATTAGAACAGCTAAATCAACAAAAACCTGACAGTACCAAGTGCTGGCTGGTGTGTGGTTACCGGAGCGGTCATACTTTGTTGGCGGAAATGTGAGTAGTATGGCCGCCCTTGAAAACAGCCTAGAGGTTTCTCATACACGTACCACGTGACCCAGCAGTTTCACTCTCAGGTATTCAACCCAGAGAAACTAAACTTACGTTCACACAAAAGCCTGCACACAAAGGTTTATAGCAGCTCTTCTCATAATTGTCAAAAACGGGAAACCACCCAAATGCTTTCAGTGGGTGAATAGACTGTGATTCATCCACACAGTAGATTACTCTTTAGCAACGAAACAGAGCAAACTATCCATACCCGACGATGTGGATGATTCTCAAAGGCATTATGCTGGGTGGAGAAAATCAGCCTCAAAAGGGCACGATTCCATTTACATGACAGTTTAGGAAAAGCAAAACTATAGGGACAGAGAACATATCAGTGGTTACCCGGGGGTGAGGGTTGGGGTAGGGTGTGACTACCAAGGGCAGCATGATGTCCGAGTTCCCCAGGGGCCGATTTTGGGGGGTGACGGAACCGTTCTGCATCCTGAGTATAGTGGTGGTGATGGGAACCTACATAAGCATTAAAACTCATAGACCTGTACCCCCAGAGGAAAAAAATGTCAATGCTAATTTGAAAAGCAAAACAAAACCCAACCTGACGCAGACACTTGTCACTCGGGTTAGGACAGGGAGAGCATTTTCACACAGCCTGCACACCTAGCGTGCGGAAAATGGAGTGGAAGCTGAGAAGCTCTCTGGAGCTTCCAACAGGTCAGGTGGTAAACGCCGTGTAACTTCATGCCCACGTGGGACCTTCTCAATTGTGGGGAGAGAAAGCCCCAGTCTCTGGGTTCCCCAGGGGGACAGATGGCTCCGCCAACCAATCATGAAACTTGAGTTTGCTCGAGCCACTACGAGTCCGTGAAAGCAGATTGCCTTTTCAACAGGAATTTCAGCAAAGCGCTCTGCTTCCTCCAAGCCCCAGAAAATGTGCTATCGGGGTACTTTCTGGCATGACAGCTTATCATAGTCTCCTTCTTCCTCAATCATCCATCAAACAGCTGCTCACGTTTTTTACCACGAAATAGGAGACTCCCTCAATAAAGCAGCAGTATCTGTGTGAGGCTCCCTTAGGGAGCCGGGGAAATGCAAACCCCTCCCAGGTTCCTTCGGGGAATAAGAGCTTATTGTAGAATTCTCTGGGCAATAAGGAAGCTGGGCAGCTGGACCATGGCCAGGTGTCACGCAGCCCGAGGGGAGTTTGGCACCCTGAGTGCTGTCCTGCTCAAGGCCTGGGCTTTCTCCACACTGCCTGGCTGGGAGTCCTGCCCTCCACTCCCCACCTCAGGGTGCTGCTTACTTGTGGCTTCTTCTGCCCCTGGCTCCCCTTCTCCATCTTCTGTCTGGGTGGGGGGGGGGTGTCTTTTGGACACCTGCCTGCTATCAACCGCTTCTCCCCCATCTCCAGTTCAAACCCTCGGAGGCAGAGGGCCCACCAGGGCCACTGGCTGCCCCAGGGAGACAGGCACACCCTTGTCCAATCAACTGGGAAGGGTCACATGACCCCCAGTGGGGAGACTGAGGCCCAGGAAACCTCTCAGAAGTGACTGGGCCAGGGCAGTTGTCCTGATGCTTCTAGAAGAAGTCTCTCTGGATAGAAGTTAAGGTTTTTTTTTTTTTTTTTTTTTTAAGTTTATTTATTTTGAGACAGAGGAAAAGAGTGCAGGGGAGGGGCACAGAAAGAGAGAGAGAGAGAGAGAGAGAGAGAGAATCCCAAGCAGGCTTCTTGCTGTCAGCGCCAAGCCCGACATGAATCTTGATCCCACGGACCTAGAGATCATGACCTGAGCCAAAATCAAGAAGAGTTGGACGTTTAACCAAATGAGCCACCCAGGCGCCCCAGGAGTTAAGTGTTAACGACAAAAACAATTCATACAGAATTACAGACACAACAAGAGCCTGGGACAAAGTTGCAATCACAAAGCTGCCCATGTTTTGTGGGACCCAAGGAATTTAACAAAAATCCCCTACCCCTGGACAAGCAGGCAAGACTAACTCCATTTTGTGCTACACCCACCATGTCATGTATAACCCCCACATGACCTACTTATTGCTTAAGACACTCCCCCACCCTAGTCAAGCCGCTGAGCACACCCTTACTGGAAACCGGCTCATATAGGAATGCAGAACCCCTAACCGCCAAGAATGTAAACAGCGCCTTTTGCCTGCCAAACTTGTGCGCCAATTCTGACCAGAGTGATAGGCTAGTTCAAACAGTTACTATAGGGTAAATTGTAATTCAATTGGCCATCTGCGTGTGGACTGACATGACTATGCAACTTTCTGTGTGTGTTACAATCTCATTGGCCATTGGCTCCTATAAAACTGCTACGCCTCTTAACCTAGGGGTCCAAGTCCCTGCTCCGCTGTGTCGGGTATACTGGGGCCCAAGTTTGAGCTTGCAAATAAACCCTCGTGCGTTTGCATCGGTATTGGCTCCTTGGTGGTCTCTCGGATTCGAAATCGGGGGCATTACAGTTTGTCTTTATTTTCTCCACCTCTCTCAGTCCACTGCCTGCTTGGGCTAAAAGAGAGAACATGTATTCCCCCTCTGCCCCAACACACATTCTGTTCCCTTTTTACAAAAAAAACATTTTTTTTAATGTTTGTGTATTTTTTTTTTTTAATGTTTTATTTATTTTTTGAGACAGAGAGAGACAGAGCATGAGCAGGGGAGGGGCAGGGAGACAGGGAGACACAGAATCGGAAGCAGGCTCCGGGCTCTGAGATATCAGCATAGAGCCTGATGCAGGGCTCGAACTCACAGACCGTGAGATCGTGACCTGAGCTGAAGTCGGACGCTTAACCGACTGAGCCACCCAGACGCCCCTGTTTGTGTATTCTTGAGAGAGAGACAGAGTGTGAGCAGAGGAGGGGCAGACAGAAAAGGAGACACAGAATCCGAAGCAGGCTCTAGGCTCTGAGCTGTCAGCACAGAGCCCGATGCAGGGCTTGAATCACGAGACCATAACCTGAGCCGAAGTCAGATGCTTAACTGACTGAGCCACCCAGGTGCCCCTCCTTTCCTTCTTGATGAGGGCCCCTGAGGTCACCTGGCAACTTACACAGCAACCTCATGAGGTGTGTGTCACCACTGTCCCCATGTTACATGCATCAGGGAACGCGCTCACCTGGAGTCACTCAGATGAGCCAAGAATCTCCCCTTTAAAGGGGCTCATGGCATCTTGGAGTGGCAGTGGCTGCCTCTCCCGGGCCCCCCATAATTCTAGGGTCTCCCGGGATGGGGGCAGAGCCAATGGCTGCCACCACCCCAGCCATTTCAGCAATTTATTTTGTCCTTGTCCTCTTTCTCTCCTGACATTTTAACTGTCCCAACCAACAGATTACTTAGGTGACACAGAAACTATCCAACAGACAGCTCACCTCACAGGGTGAATATAGGTCATTGCTCTTACAGTCCTCATGCCTGAGCCTGGGCGCAGATGCGACTATTTTCTCTACTGAGCCTTAAAATCCTCCACGCTGTGAGGCTCTGAGTAGCCTTGGCTGTTTAGGTTGGTCCTGGAATCTGGAAAACCCTTCTGTGAGGTTTGCCCGTGGAGCTGTGGTTGAGTCCCTATGGGCTCTTCTCAGGTGCGCCCCCCCCAAATCCCTACCCCCTCCAAGGCCCTAAATGAGAGGCTCAGGAATCCGGAAAGTGGGAGTACTAAAGGATACAAATGGCTGGGAAGAAATCCCCTCCGGGGGCCAGTGCTAATCTTCCCAGGAATGTCTGCAACTCCCACCCACTCAGTGACCCTCCACTGCCCGGCAGCAGCTTCCTGCCGTATAGGAATCTCTCTTGCCTGTCTTTCTCCCTCCGCCCTTCCACTGCCCCACCCCCCACGCCTTCTCCAGCCCTTTTCCAGTAGTTAATTAATGCATCAACATTTGTGCACATATTGGACAGACCTCTGAGAAAACAGACTGGAAAAAGGAAACGCCCACCACACTGCTCCCTGTGCAGGCAATGTATGCGCATTCCCGTATTCTGTCATCCCACAGTCTGGGCTTATTATTTCCACTTCCTGGAAGAGGAAACTGAGGCTTACAGGGGTTCCAGAGCTTGCCCCATCCAGAAAAGGGTCCTGTACACGCCTCTCCATGGCTCTCGGGGAGTCCAAGTCATCTGCACACTCTGAAGTGCCCAGGAGTGAGGCAAACTGGGTGTCTGGAACCACAGTTTAGGATGGGCTGCAGATTACTGTGTGTCCACCCAGTGCAGGCCCCCAGCAACGGGGGAGCGGTCTCTCCCACCAAAACCAGAGCTCATAGATCAGGGACTGGCATTCCTTCTACATGTCCATCCATCCATCCATCCAACCACCCATCCAACCATCCATCCAACCATCCAAAGGCCATTGACCACTGCACAACCACTTGGAAGCTATTATAAAAAAGACAGGCAGGGCACCTGGGCAGCTCATTCAGTTAAGCGTCTGACTTCAGCTCAGGTCATGATCTCGCGGTTCATGCGTTCAAGCCCGGCGGCAGGCTCTGTGCTGACAGCTCAGAGCCTGGAGCCTGCTTCAGATTCTGTGTCTCCCTCACTTTCTCTGCTCCTCCCCCACTCATTCTCTCTCTCTCTCTCTCTCTCTCTCTCTCTCTCTCTCTCAGAAATAAACATTAAAAAATTTTTTTAATTAAAACAGTTTTAAAAAGACAGGCAATAATAAGTGTTGGTGAGGATATGGAGAAATCATAACCCTCACCCACTGCTGGTGGGAGTGTAAAATGGAGCAGCTACTTTGGAAAACAGTCTGGCAGGTCCTCAAAAGGTTAAAGCTTAAGAAACAAGCGAAACATAAAGTTACCCCATGACCCGACAATTCCACTCCTAAGAATGTACCCAAGAGAACTGAAAATATTTGTTCACACAAAAACCTGTATGCAAATTTTTATAGCAGCATTATTCATAATATCCAAACAGTAGAAATGGCCCAAATGACCATCCACTGATGAATGGATAAAAAAAACTGGTATGTCCATGCAATGGAGTATTATTTGGTTGTAAAAAGAAACAAAGTGCTGATACATCCTGCAACATGCCTAAACCTTGACAACATTATGCTAAGTGAAAGAAGCCAGACAGGAAAAGACCTATTTCATGACTCCATTTATATAAAATGCCCAGAATAGGCAAAACCAGAGACAAAGGCAGATTAGTGGTTGCCTAGGGCTGGGGGTTGGAGAAAATGAGGAGTGACTGCTAATGGGTATAAGGTTTCTTTTTGGGGTGATGGAAATGTTCTGGAATTGGATAGAGGTGATGGTTGCACAACCTTGTGAAAATACGAAAAACCACTGACTTGTACACTTGTAAAAGGTGGATTTTATGGCATGTGATTTATATCTTAATTTAAAAAATTTTTATTGAGTATCTACTATATGCCAGGCACGGTGCTGGTACCATGGAGATGTGTGAGACACGGCCTTGGCCTTGGGGAACTTGTGTCTAGGAAAGGAGACAGATGAATGAGCCACAATGCAAAGAGTGGGATCACTCTTGGGATCAATGGAAAGTGCTGGGCTAGAGGGGGACCCCAGGGAGCTTGGGGTGGAGAGTCAGGGGACCCTTCTAGAGAGGACAATACCATGAAGTAAAACAGACTCTGGAGGGGATTAGAGTTAGCCAGGGCAAGTGTGTGGGGTTGGGGAGCTGTCTGGAAGGTCAGTCCAGGCAGAGAGAAGAGTGCCTGTAAAGGTATGGCTTGCTGGGGAGTTTCTGGAGAGGCTGGAAGAGCCCTGAGGTGCCCAGATGAGGTAGCAGAGGCACACATATCAGATGCTGAAGGCCCAGTTTCCCTTTTAGAGGAAAGCAGGTGCCTCCCTTGTAAGCTCAGCAGCCAGCCGGGCAGAAGGCCTATCACCCTTCTCTGAGGGCTCTCCGGCAGGTCCTGATCTGTATACACAGCAAGAAAACTTCCTGCTCCCCCCTGCCCCACCCCCAGGCCCACAAGGAAAGTGCAGAGATGGATAAAGAAGAAAATAACTATTGCACATATATCCACCACTCTTCATATTTTAGTATTTTTTTTTTTCTGTTTTTCCCCCCTGTGCCTTTATTTTATGTGGTGGGGATCATTGTGTGCTACAATCTGACGTTTTTCTAGCTGATATCATAAGCATTGTTCCTTGTCATAAAAAAATTCTTAATAGACTTCACTTCTTTGACTATATTATGGCCCGCCCTAAAGCTGGACTCCAAAGCTGGACCAGCATGACTTTATTTTATTATTATTATTTTTTTAATGTTTATTTAGTTTTGGGAGAGAAGGAGAGACAGAGCACAAGCAGGGGAGGGGCAGAGACAGAGGGAGACACAGAATCCAAAGCAGGCTCCAGGCTCTGAGCTGTCAGCACAGAGCCCCACGCAGAGCTCGAACTCATGAGCTGTGAGATTGTGACCTGAGCTGAAGTCGGACGCTTAACCGACTGAGCCACCCAGGCGCTCCTGGACCAGGCTGACTTTCTTAAATGATGACCATTGAGGTTGTTTTGGACTCTCATCCGCAATGATGCCCTGAACATCTTTGTGCACCACGTGGCCAGAATCTGGAGTTGGAAGTGCCCGTTACCGTTCTGCTTTTTGGAGGGCGCTCTGGTCAGGAAGGGGGCTCTCCCCAGAGCACCAGAGACAAGACATCCATGAGGCAGGGCAACTCAGGGAAACCCAGATATCAGAGCTGGAAGGGCTCCAGAGAACCATAACTGAAAACACAGAGGCCCAGAGGGCTCATGTGGCCCAACCAAAGATGGACAGCTTTTTACGGAAGGACCCAAGGGGCTGTGTTAAGCTGGTGGGAAGGCCTTTAGAACTTCTTCTGGGATTAGCATCCAGCATCCTCAGAGGCTGAAGCTGGGGAGAAAGTGACCACACACTTGTCTTCCTCCTCCGTTTGGCCTAGCCCTCACCCACCTGTCCCATGCAGCCTGTGTTTTGCCCACATCTCTCATTCCAGGGCACCCTGTGAGTTCCAGCTACCAGCAGCTACATCTCTGGGCCTATGGGCTTTTCCAGAACCAAGGAAGGCCACACTGCCACAATCCCCCTGGGAGCAGCCTCAACCAGTGATTCTCTGGCTGCGAACAGCCAGCAGTCTTGTCCCTCCGATGGTGCTCTCTACTGTATCCTATGTTTCCCTGTGGAATTGAACTCCAGTTGCCCGTTGTGGCAACTGGCTTAATGTTACAACCCTTGATGGCTGCCTGCCCTTCCCCATTTCCCTACTGATGTCCCCTGCATGTCCCAAATATACTACTTGTAACTGAATCCTTGTACCTTGAAGTTACCTTGCCTCGGGGGCTGCCCGGATGCCACTCTATGTATTAATCCTCAATCCAGGAAGCAGCATAGAAGGGCAGAGAAAAGAAAATGCTCTGGGGAGCGTCAAAAATAAAGCTGACCCTTAAAGAAAATTCCTGGCTGGAATGCCCCTGTGAGCTGGTCAGGTCCTTACGCACTGGGCCGGCCCGGCCAGTGAAGTCACAGGCCTGTGCCAGCCACCATGAGTCACACTCCAGGGATTCAGGGAGTAAAGCCGCCCATCTTCTGGGCCACCTTAGGTCTGTCCACCCCCAGGTGACCACCTGGGCATTTCCAACAAAAATCCCTCTGCTTCTGTCATCTCCAAGTCATTCAAGGGGTCCACAGTCAGGGAGACCTTGTCTACCCAGTGGCTGGAATTTTGTGTGACTCACACCCTCCAGTGGTCAGTCGGCAAATGACGTGGGGCTCAGGGGCTGGGGGCTTGCTTGAGACCCGATGCCTTTAGGGTATCCCAGCTGGGAGGATCCTTAGAAAGCCTCTTCCCTGGTGCCTTCCTCTGTCAGGTGAGGGGAGGGAAACCTTACTAGGACGCGTGACTTGCCCTGAGTCCCACACGAGCATGTGTGTGCACGCGTAGTTGCTGACAAGTCAGACTTGCATACACGCGAGTGTATGTTCCTTGCAGGTGTGTGTGTGTTCCACCTTCAGGAATTCTTGTCACACCTGCATGCCACATATACTATCATTTGCTTAAATATTTTTTTCCTTAAAACGACTCTTTTTTTTGAACTTAAAAAAATGTATTTCTTTTTTTTTTTTTTATGTTTATTTTTGAGAGAGACAGAGTGTGAGTTGGGGAGGGGGCACAGAGAGGGAGACACAGAATCTGAAGCAGGCTCCAGGCTCTGAGCTGTCAGCATAGATCCCGTCACAGGGCTCGAACTCACAAGCTGTGAGATCATAACCTGAGCTGAAGTCAGCCACCCAACCGACTGAGCCACCCAGGCGCCCCCAAAAAATGTAATCTAAAATAAATGTTTATCATTTTCTGCAAGTTGAAAAACCAGTAAATGGTCACAGACAGCAATCACATCCATGAAAACTTTAACTGTAAAAATAAAAATAAGGCGATTCCAGGTATGACCCCTAAGGAGTGCCCTAAATACATTGACCACACTTTGGGAGACATGTCATTTGACCCGGGTTACCCAGATCACCTTGCCTGTCGCATCATCTGTAAGGACATCTCCTGAGCGCCTACTGTGTGCTGAGTGCTGAGGTTATAAGACACTCAGGGGAGAGACCAGATATATAAGCAACCACGTCACCATCTGAAAGGGGGTTGGTATCGGTGAACCTTGGGGAGGAGAAAGAAGCAGGAGGATGGACCAGATGAGTGCAAGGGAGGTTGGGGACCTTCTGGACTGGAAGAAGGGGAGACTTGGGAATGAGACACTCTCAGCTTCCCCATCTCCTAGGAAAGGAACTGTTAGTATCTCTTGGGTGCCTGGCACTTTGAAGACAGGATCTCATTTTATCCTGGGGAAAACCATACAAAGGAGCTCTCACTGCAGCTAAAGAGCCTGAGGCTGGGGACTTGGCCAAGTTCACCTGGCTGAGCCAGGAGTGAAACACAGTCCAGTCTGGCTTCACAGCCACATGCGTACAGGGTGGGGATGGTAAACCCGAGTGTTGGAGACCCTGCAGAAATGCCACCGCCCAGCAGTCAGCCATGGCAGTGCTTGCCTGAAGGACTGCAGTCCCCATGAGCCCTGCTCACCTGGAGGCCAGGCGCCCTCAGCATCTGAGCAGCACAGCCACGCACTTTGTGCGGTACTGTCCCCTAGGGGGCAGCTCCTTTGCTTCAGCACAGGAAGACGCAGGACTGCATTTCTGGCTGTCCAGTTCTGATGGATGGTCCTTGAGACAGTGGGCCACCTCCTTGAGCCTCAGTGCCTCATCTGTAAGACGGGAAATGTGGCCCCTTCATTGCAGGGTTGTGGTGAGGTTGGGTAAAGTGCTGTGCACATAGTAAGTACAAAATCCTCCATGCAATCAATGTTTGACCACCTACCGTATAGCACAGAAATGCAGAGATAAATGTGACAGAGTCCTCCTGTCCTTGTGGAGCTTAGCATACAGAGAAGGGTGGCCCTCTTTCCCTTATTATAACACATATTCTGAGAGTGAGGAAGACAAGGGCTGTGTCTTTGGGATTACCCCTTTGTCCACCATCATGCTGAGTCCTACCTAATGGGCACCCCATGAGTACATGGCATAGGAACAACCCGCCTTTAGAGTCTGAGAGTTCTGGGTTCAAATCCCAACTCAGCCCCTTCCTGGGTAACTCAGGCAAGTCACTTTCCCTCTTTAAACTGCAGCTTCCTCCTCTGTACAGTAACTCCCTCAAAGAGCCATTGAGAGGATCCCATGGGGGCTTCTGTGAAGCAGGGGCATGGGGCAGGGACCCCTCTGCCCCTTCCTGGGGGGCCCCTGCACCTGCCTTGTATTGCACAGCACTGGCAACAGACACTGGTATGGGGAGAGAACGTTCAACCCAAGGTAATCCTCCGCTCTTCCCTCGGCCTCAGTTTCCCACCCCCTTCCTGCTACTTGTCCTCTTTGCCCCCGGGGTATGCTCACTTGCAGTGAAATGGGCAGGTACACAGGGCACACGAGGTGGGGAGTCATCTGGATTCAGTGAGACCTTGGTCTCAGACCTGGGCCGAGCCTCAGCTCTGCCTTTTATCAGCTGAGTGACACTGGGCTGGTTGCTCAACCTTCCTGTGCCTCAGTTTCCCTACTTGTGAAATTGGCTAGATAATAGTGCCTTCCTCGCCAAGGGCTGCTGGAGCTATTGACTAAGACGAGCAGTAAGCTCAGGGCTTGGCTGTAGTTACGTGGTTCGTGGTGGCTGTAATTCTCATGCTGGGGAATTCTTATTACAGGACAGTGGCGGGGGGGGGGGGGGTGGGAAGAGTCCAAGAAAGGCAGTGGGGTGTGGTGCGGGAGACTTGCTCCCCTGGAACCCTGTCCTGATTGTCCCCTTTGCAGGGCTTGACAGGCTGGAGGAGGTGTGGAAGGGGGACTCCAGCCTGCGAGCTGGAACTCTAGGGTTTTAGCCTCGCCGCTGCTGAACTGTGTGATCCTGGACAAATTCAACTTCGCTGGGCCTCCATTTCCCCGTCTACAAAACGAGGCTAGTAATAACACCCACCTCACGGGCTGTTGTGCGGATCGGGTGGCTGATCCATGAAAGCGCCTTGCTTGGTCACCGTGCCCTCTGAGCATTATTTTTGTAGAAAGAGCTTCAACGTGGCTACCTGCCGAGGCCCCAGTGGAGCTGAGGCACCTCCACAGCCTGGCGCAGGAGCAGATTAATTTTATTTGATGGAAAATCAGTCCCAGGATGATGAGACTGAGGAATGCCAGTGGGGCTTGCTATAGGCGTGGTGTCCCAGATGCCCTGGTAATAAAAGGAGGAGGTGCTCTCTGTGGAGGCCTCAGAACCTCTACCTCCCCCCACCTTGCCAGGGGCCCACCTGTCCCTGCCTGCTCTTCAAGGTGCTCTCTGATTTCTCCTTGGCAGCATTCACTGGCCACATCCATCATCAGAAGAGGCCCAGGAATGTGGCCCGTTGGGTGAGCAGGGCCAAGGGCAGGCCCAGAGAGCCAGCCCTGGACCCTGCGTGCAGATGAGCTCAGGGGGGTGGAGGGGATCAGGGCCACGGCTTGTTCCAGCTCCAAGGCTTCCTGCTGTGTGACCCTGGGGGGTCTCTTAACCTCTCTGTGTGTCACCATCCTCACAGTTACAGTCACTCGCTTTCTTACTGTTGGGACTAAGTATTGGGATAGTGGTGATTATGACTATACTAAAGATCATGAATATGCTAAAAACCATGGACATGTGCACTTGAGAATAATTAAAATGGTGAGTTTTTTTCCCCTGGTGAGTTTTCCCCCAATAAAAAAAAATAAATGAGTGCCATGTGACAGAAAGAAAACTGGGGATTCATGTTCGTGATGGGGTGCTAACACTCTGGAAGAGAGAGTTGTGTCCCCCACTTGCTCTTTGTCAAAAGGCGAATTGTTATTCTCTGACCCACAGCAGGGCCCAAACATTCTTGCTTGGCTGCCTTTTTGCTCCGTAGCTCAAAGCATTTTCATGGTTCTCATCCACTCGCTTTGATCTTGGCCACCGTGGGTTGTGTGAGAAGTCAGGCCTGGAGAGGAGGGCTGTCTATTCTGAGGTCACACAGCAGCTCACTAGTGGGGCTGCCCCTCGAATCGAAGACCTTTCAGATTAAAAAAAAATTTTTTTTTTCACGCTTATTTATTTCTGAGAGACAGAAAGAGACAGAGCACGAGCAGGATAGAGGCAGAGAGAGAGGGAGACAGAATCCAAAGCGGGCTCTCGGTTCTGAGCTATCAGCACAGAGCCCAACGCAGGGCTTGATCCCATGAACCGCAGGATCATGATCTGAGCCGAAGTCGGATGCTTAACCGACTGAGTCACCCAGTCACCCCTCAAACCCAGGACCTCTCAGACCCATCGCAGCCACGTCTGCAAAGCCTGGTGCTCAGGTTGGGCAGTGACTGCTGACCTGAACCCTGCCAGGGACCAAGAACACCGCGGGTTGACACACGCTGTGTTAGAGCAGGCCCCAAGGTGACGGGGCAGCCTTGACGCTCAGGCTGGCGATGGGAGCAGAACACAAAGGAACAGGGAAAGGAAACAAATGGTCCCGCTGTCACCCTGCACCAGGCACTCCAGAGGCCCGTTGCTTGGTACCTCTCACCACTCTTTTAGCTAATGCCTCCCGAGGGCCCAGTCTGTGCCGATCGGTGGGTGTTTGGGATACTGGGTGGTGAGAATGCCTACCCCCAGCAGCTCATGATTTACTGGGGAGACAGGAGACCTGGGTTCTGTCCTGACCCTGCCACGGATTTGCTGAGACTTCAGATGCATCAGCTTCCATACCTATCCAGAGGGATGGAATCAAAGAAGGCCAACTGGGCAGTCTGGACAGTCTACCAGGCAGCTGGACAGTCATAAACGCCATGCACTTCAAGGGGTCATGTAAAGGGAGGCCTCTTGCACAGGAAAGCCTACAGCAAGGTAAGGAGGACACGGAGACACTCCCAGGAGCTGCAAGCAGGAGAGTTCCTCTTCACTAGGGATGGGAGCATCTGGGATCAAGCCAGGGCACCAACCTCAAGTGAAGGGCAACGCACACACATTCTGGGTGTGACCGTGCATCCAAGGCCCGACTGTCACATGTTTAATAGCTCAAATAACTGAATATCTGCATTTCCTGAGGCAAAACCAACCGGGTGCTCTGATGCTGAGTCCATGGGATTCTAGAGGATTCCACGAATGGCAAATAGTAGTACCCATCTCATGAGACTGCTAGAGGTGTTAAAGGAATTAGCACACGTATTTGCAGCAAGAATAGCCAAATATGTGGAAGCAGTTACAGGGAATAGGGATTAGAGTGAGGCAAACTCCTAATCATCCCTTAAGACCCTGTCCTGGTGCCCTCTCCCTTTTGAACCATCCCTGAGTAATGTAGATTCAGCTACTTCAGCCACGCCATCCCTCCATCAGTGCCTGTATCACTCTGTACCATAATTATCCATCATTCTTTTCTCTAAGCTTTGCACTCGCTGAGCCCAGGGAAACAGTGTCTTTCCTCAAGCAGATTGGTGTCCCTAAACTGAACTTGCTAAAGCCTGAATGAAGGATGGCTTTGGCATGTTGAAACTCATTGCAGCCTACTCCTGTTTTTCATTCATCCATTCCACAAAGATCTTTGAGCTTCTCTTCGTGGTTTTTTTGGGACTCAGTTTATCTTAAACGAGTTCCATCCATCATAATGCTGCATTTAATTTGGGATGGGAAGGAAGGAGACAAATGGAGGGTGACAGTGATGTGTTAGGATGATGAAACATTTCCAGGATGGTGGAAACAATCCATACCATACAGGAATACCGGATTGGAAGTATTATAATAAATGGAAGTATAAGAAATGATAATTTTCCACAGAAGAACGTATAAGAGAATTTCTGTTACAAAAAAGGAATTTTTTTTCCCTGTAGAAAATTATTCTACCAATTATTCTCTGAGGGTGAGACATAGTGACTCCAACATCTGAGAGATCTCTGTGCCACTGACTCCCCTTCCTTTCCCCCAAACGCAAGCTGAATATTTCAGTGACCTGTTTGGAACACTGGCATCATCCAGCATCACTGGACTTCTGTAACCTGGGCATTTTCCAGTGTGTTCCATGCTGTCAACATTCCCCAGCTTCCTGGACCCCTGCCACCAACTGGAAAACTAAGAGGCCAGACGGGAATTAACCAGAGCGCTCCCTGCTGAGGAAAAAAAGTACCCAGATGCTGAAATCCAGGCAATATGGCTTAGCTAAATAAAATCTGGCTCCACGATGACTCCTGTATCAGACCCCACCCCCACCCCACCCTGCTGATCAGCTGCCACCAAGGACCTGGGACCAGGAAGCAGTCGGTTTACGGAGGATGCACTACATAGGGTGATGTAACAGCAGGAGCAGGTCACCCACAGACCAGGAGCCCCAGTCATAAATTAGCAAACTGTATGTCCAGCTGGGGACACTCCCTTTGGAAACAAAAAAAAAAACAGACCTTTATGCAAAAACGGCTCCCTGGATGACACTGGGTGGGTATAAATATAACTTAGCTGCCGGTGTGCTCATAACTTTGCAGTCAGTTGAGCCTGAGACTTTCTGGCCCCAAAGAACTCAGCATCGCTGGTCTGAGATCTCTCAGTCACCCTCGGTGAGGCGCCCGGGCAATTTGAAGTGGTTCCCAAGGCCTCAGGCACAGGTCTCCCCGGCGTGCTTGTCCGTACCCTGCTGAGGCAGCGTGGCCAGCGGCGAGGTGAGGTGAGCTGTCTTCATTTCTGGGGAAGCTACTGTTTTGAGGGGGTTTTGCTTCTTCCGGTTTGGGAAGGTCCAGAAAACTGTGGGAATTTTCTGCCTACAGAGATAAACTGGTGGAAATCTAAGAAACGCCCACGTGAGGTTCGGCCGTTTGGAAAGGGCATCTTGTTTAGATTTTTTTCCCTGCAAAATTTGCTACAGTTCCAGGAAAACCTTTTTGGCAAATTCAGATTGGAGAGCGGGGAGAAATCTGCTAGGAATCTTTACACAGGTGATCCTACTCAATCCTTATAATGTGCGCCTCTCCCCTCGCAAACGAATTCTGTTGAGTATTATTAAGCCCATTTTACAGATGAAGAAATGAGTCTCAGGTAAATAACTCAATCCAGGTCATGCAACTAGTAGACCCAGGACTTGAACCCAGGTTTGGGGGCCTCTAAGATTCCTACATGGGCCACATCACCACACTGCCTTCCAACGCAGAGGGTTTTGCCATTGAGAAGGCGTGCTGGGGGCTAGCCTGGACCAGACCTGGCTCTCCACTTAGGTGTCCCTTTTTTGCCCTTTAAAAAAAATTTTTTTTTAGCATTTATTCATTTTTGAGGGACAGAGAGAGACAGAGCAGGAGTGGGGTAGGGGCAGAGAGCAAGGGAGACACAGAATCCGAAGCAGGCTCCAGGCTCTGAGCTGTCAGCCCAGAGCCCAACGCGGGGCTCAAACCCACAAACTGTGAGATTATGACCCGAACCAAAGCTGGATGCTCAACCAACTGAGCCACCCAGGCACCCAGCCCTTTTTTATTTTTATTTTTTTTATTTTTTTTTATTTTTTATTTTTTTATTTTTATTTTTTAATATATGAAATTTACTGTCAAATTGGTTTCCATACAACACCCAGTGCTCATCCCAAAAGGTGCCCTCCTCAATACCCATCACCCACCCTGCCCTCCCTCCCACCCCCCATCAGCCCTCAGTTTGTTCTCAGTTTTTAACAGTCTCTTATGCTTTGGCTCTCTCCCACTCTAACCTCTTTTTTTTTTTTTTCCTTCCCCTCCACCCAGCCCTTTTTTTTAAAGGAGGTGATCTCCAGTGTTGAGGGGTGAGTGCATTTTTTCACAAACAGTTCTACAAATGATCTCACAAACAATGATTCTCTCCCCTCCTCTGCCCGTGCTTTCTCCAATGGCAGGTGTAACATGACAGTTGCTAGTTAGACTCCTGGGAGTGACCTTGCAGGACCAGGCAAAGGCACCCATGTTTCAGTGCACATGGGCTCCTCCCCACCTTGCCCCAGGGTCAGGCGGGCCAGCAGGTCCTATGAAGGAGGCTCACAGGGTATATGTGCTTTGCGATTGCTATGCTATGGATTCAGTGTTTCTCCTTCAGATTGTCATGCGGCTTTGTAGAACTAAAATCTATGTCCATGGATCCCCAGATCCAACCTCAAAATAGGAACGGAGATTGCAAGCATGGATGAAGTGGTTGTTTGTGTCAGCTTCTGTCCCGATTCCGGAGCAAACTCACCGTATCGGGAAGGCTCAGTTCCGTAAACTCTTCCTAACCTTCTGTCACTATCTCCTTCCCCTTCCTCAGCCCCGTCGGTGAAGAGCCTCTGAGTTTCAATCCAGATAAGTGACCTGCTTTGCAAAGCATAGAGATGGCCTGTCCCTGGCAGTTTCTGTTCAAGGCCAAATCCCACCAGTACAACTTGACTGAGGAAACAGACATCAACAACAATGTGGGGAAGGCCGTCTGGGCCCCCTCTGGGTAAGCTCTTCCCTGTTACCACCTGCTGCTCGTCTTCCCCGGGGCTTCCATTCCCTGCCCTGTGCGCCAACTCAGAATTCCTCTCCCTGCCTCTGGCGTTTCACTGGAGGTCTCAGATGTCCCCGTAGGAATTCAGCGCAGGCACTGTTTAGTGGACACCTCATCGCGCCTGACGCTATGTCAGGAAGGGACATGGCACAATCCTGGCCCTCAAGGATTCTGGAATCTCTGGGGGAGGAATATGGGAAGGGAGTATGGAATATCTGACTTGAGAGGAAGAGGCAGTGGGGCCCAGTGGTTAGAACAAGCAACATCCCAGCTGACGTTTGATCCCATTCTCTCTGGTGTGCAGGCTTCACGAACTGGTAGATATTTTGAGTATCAGCCTGAAGGGTAGCAGGACATTAGACAAACCGTATCCAAGCCTTCTGCTGGGCTGTACTACCTGGCCCCGTGCTGTCTCTTCACCTGCTGTGTGACCTAGGGCAAGCGAACCTCTCTGATGCTCAGACACAGCAGGAAGACACCAGTGGGACCCACCTCGTAGCCGGTTGAGGATGACACAAGAGTGTGCATATAAAACACTTAGCAGTGTGCCCATACGTAGACACACTTGATTAAGGGTAGGGTCTCTTATCATCTATTGGGCAACCCGAGTTACTCAGTAACTCTGTGCCAGGGTCATACAGGGCACTTCACGTGCGTTGCATCTCAACTGATCTCCACAGCCGCTCCGTGGAGTGTGGGTCATTGTCTCATTTTACAGATGAGGAAATAGAAGCTCCAAGAGGGAAGTGACTCCCCCCAGGTCACACGACTGGTAATTGATCCCCACCCACGCCCCCACCCGACCCCCAGCCGCCTGTACGAGAAGCAAGCCAGAGACAGAACTGAGAGAATTAGCCAGCCAACCAGCCAGTCAGTGAACAGGCTTCCAGAGCATGCTAGAAGAGTTCAAAGCCTCGAACTGGAGGAAGTAGAAAGACAAGTTAATCTGCATTAACATGATCTTATGAATCAGAACAAAGCCCCAGTCCACACGGAGCTGCCACATAGCCCCGCAGCCCCCAGAGAAGGTTTCCCGTGGACATCAGTGGGCAGGATGGCAACCTTGAGTGCACCTGCCAGAGGCCGCAGAAGAGTGGCAAGGTTAAGAGCACGGGCTAGGAGAGAAGCAGGTGGCTTTGCCACTTAATAGTCCTGAGGCCTTTGGCAAGTCCCCTAGCCTCTGAGCCTCCATTTCCTCACCTGTAAGAAGGGGTGGTAGTGTTGCTTATCCCCTGGGGTCGTGGTAAGCATGAAATGAGTTTTCAACTCAGCCCCGTGCCTGGCAGAGAGGAAATGCTCCGTAAATGGCATCTGTTGTGGTTGTCTCTGTTATCGCGGATGGCAGCTAGGACGAGGTCGAGCAATGTTGAACAGGGTCCCCTCCAAGGGCTTCGCAGAAGCGAGGTGGGCTCGGCGGGCTCAGCGGACTCGCAGAGAGGGTAGAATGTGGGGAGGTCAAGACAAGTAGCGAAGACATTGCAGGAAGTGGGTAGCGTGGGCAAAGATTCAGACAGAAGCCAGCATGACTGTGTTGGGGGCTGCCATAGGAGAGGCAGGGAGCCGCTGCAGGCTCTTGAACAAGACAGTCCCCGTGTGGGGTGTGGTTGAACTGGAGGAGAGCAAATTGGAAACCAGGCAGTCTGCGCTGTGGTGGCCAAGAGACCGAGAGATGAGAGTGCAGGGTTGGACAGCCTCTAGATGTCCTCCTGGCACTTCAAGACTCAAATGCTGCAGACCGACAGCAGCAGCATCCTCCCGGGATCTCAGGAGGTCACCAAATCATGTGTCCCTTCCTTCTCTTCAGTCCCAGCTGCAGCACCCCCCTCTCACCACCCCAGCTCCAACCCCTCTTACTCCATGACTTCTAGCAAGCCCTGCTTCTGCTCTAGAGTCTACAGTGGCTCCCCATGGCCTGGCATCACGCTGACGCTTGACTGTGGCTGTTCCATATGACCCCAATCCACCCCCCATCTTTTGAGATCATCCTGAATGCCCCTCCTCTCCTAGCCCATCAGTGTGGCCTACTGCCTTGAGCCCCAGATCCCACACCTTCTAATAGCACTGACAGTCCTGATTGGTGTTTTGGGACCACTCAGGAAACCTGAGTTGTAGGTTGACTTGAGGCAAACTAGCTCACTTTACTCATCTTTTTAAGCCGGGGTGAGCTGATGGAAGTACTGACATAGGTATCAGAGGCGATGGAGAGAAAATACCACATTTAATTCATTTAACCCTCTTAACACTTCACAAGGAAGGAGCGTTCGTTATCCTCCCACTGTAGCCATGAGGACACGAGAGCCTAGGAGATTTAAGTAAAGTTTTTTAAGATTTATTTATTTTTAAGAGAGAGAGAGAGAGAGAGAGAGAGCGCGCAAGCAGGGAAGGGGCAGAGAAAGAGGGGGTCAGAAGATCCCAAGCGGGCTCTGTGTTATCAGCGCAGAGCCTGGTGTGGGGCTCGAACTCACAAACCGCGAGATCACGACCTGAACCGAAGTCGGATGCTCAACCGACTGAGCCACCCAAGCACCCCTTAAGTAATTTTTAAGATCTCAGAGCTGGAAAATGATAGAGCCAGCAGTCAAACCCAGCAGTCTGGCTCATAACCCCTACCCTGAGCCGCCACTCGGGCCTGGGCATGTCCTAGTCCACAAACAGTGATTTGCTGAGGGCTACCTACCTGGCTCTGTGCTGGGGCGTTTTGGAGATGTCAGTGAAGCCCTTCTGTTTATCAATTAAATAAGCAACAAATTGAGCCATTTAGTAACCGCATACACAGCATCTAAAAATAGCAATGTTTATAAAGTCCTAATTATGGTGTCAGTGTTGAGGCAGGAACTATTATTACCCTTATTTTACAAGGTTGGGTGACTTACTCAAGGTCAGCATCTGGGAAGTCATAGAGCTGAGGTTTGAACCAAGCCCCAAATCATAACCTCTACACTCTATGGACTCTCCTTACGGGCCTACTATGGGCCAAGAAAGGGACCAAGAGAAGAGTTCCTGCTGTCAAGGAAGGAATAGGGAAATGATGTCTTACTAGTTCTGGGAGGAAGGAATGGGGAAATGGTGTCTTACTAGTTCTGGGAGGGATACATGCAGAATGGGATGTTAAAGCGCTTTATATATTAGGGCAGAGGTGGGGCAGGCAGAGAGGTAGACAGCAGGTTATAGGACAAGGTAGGTGCACTAGGATCTCTTCTGGGGAGACTGGAGGGAGCCTGGTCTGGCCGTCGCTGTGGGCAGGAGTGGGGTGGGAGAAGGCTTTGGGGAGGAGGTAGGCCCAGCTGGACAGCTAGCCTACACTGAGGGGGGATGGGGAGGATGTTCCTGTAAGAGGAAGCGGCTGTACAAAGGGGATTTTATCCTGAAGGCAACGGGAGCCAATTAATGTATTTTGATTTTAAAAAGCAATTTTCAAATCCATTCAGATGTAATGAGACCAAGAACCCATTATAGGTGACTAATGATTCTATATTTTATGTAAACAAACGATTAGGAAGTGAGCACGGTGCCTGCACGTGCGCATGTGTGCCTGTGTGTGTGGGGTGTGTGTGGGGGGGGGGGGGGCGGGGAGAGAGAGAGAGACACGGGGAGAGAGAGAGAGAGAAAGGCAACTGTGGGAACACCTAGGTGAAAATACATGGAATTTGGAACAAAGTTGAGCTCAGTGTTGCTAGGTGGGCTCAGAAAAAATAGGTACCCTCTTTCATTCCACTTTAATTCGGCTTTGGGATTAAATACACTGTCCTACATGCAGGAGGGCCCCCTGTTCCCTGAGGTTGAGGGCTACTGTCCTGTCCCTGTCTGGACCCTAGAAGTTACCCTGCTTCCAATGTAGGGAGCTACTCACAGATGGAGGAAAGTCAGGAGGCACTGCGACTTTCAGGTAGCAAGGACCAGGCCCCTGGAGGGGACCTGAGGGGTCTTCTCCACCACCAGCCGCCCACCCTGTCTCTCACGGTGTCACCCCCCGCCCTGCGCTTCCTTTGGCTTCCCTTCCTGGAATCACACAGAACTCGCCAAAGAGAAATAGCGCTTCTTTGAGACAGCCTTGTGAGTTAAGGGAGCTTAAGCCGTGGCCTGAGGCTGCTGTGTGCTCTAGGGCAAGATCCTCAACCTCTCTGAGCCCCCAGCTTCCTTCTCAATAAAGAGGAAACCATATAGAACTGTCTTCTCGACTGGATTAGGTAAGGGATAGATGAAATAACAGACAGGAAAGTTTGCTTTCTAAACCATAAAGCGCCAGATGGTGGGAATCGTTACGATAACATACACTGTTTCATGAGGGATAAACCAACCCGAGGCCGGCCGTGCATGTCCAGGCTCCTGGCCCGAAGAAAGTCCAGTGGCGTCCAGCAGAAGGCCGACTTCCCTGCGGACGCCGGGTGGGTGTAGGGCGCCCGGGGCCACGGCCGGAGAACCGAGAACGGAGGCTCCGGCGACCCCCGCCCGGTCCCCGGGCCCCGCGCGGGGCGAAACACGGGCTGGGCCGGCCTCCGGCTCGCTCCGCCCTGGGGCGGGGGCTGCGGGGGTCGCGGCCATAAAGGGGCCGGGGCGGGGCGGAGCGGGGCGCCCTCAGAGCTGCGCCCGCGCCGGGGCCATGCGCGAGGGGCTGGGCGCCGCGTGTGAGGCCGCCCGGCCCCGGCTCTGCCGGCTCCTCCGCAGGATCTTGCGGCCGCAGCCCGCCTTCGGTCCCCGCCGAGCCAGGTACCCCCCGCCGGGCCGGGTCCGCCCTGGGAGGGTGGCGGGCGGCTCCACGCCGGGACCCGGCTCGAGCCCGGGCGCGGCCCCGGCCCGTTCACAGCCTCGGTTTTCCGTGAGAGTTTGAGGGTTGGGACGTTGGCTCCGTAGGATGCCGACGAGGATGTAAAGTGTTTTCTCGTTGAGAACACAAAAGAGGTTGCGGTTTAGTAGCCGCAGACGACCCACAGAAGCCCCGCGCGCACCCACGAGAGGCGTCTATGCGGGCTGGAGTCGGAATTGTGGATGTTTCCGCGCTTGGGACCTTTGTAGATGTTTCAGCGCTGGGGCTGCTGCACACTAGGACGGATATGATTAAGAGAGCAAAGAGGTTCTTGTTTTACAAATCAGACCCGTTTCCCAGAGCGTCCCTCCGCCGCCGCCCACCCCCCCACCCCCCCACCCCCCACCCCCGTGCGTGCAGCGGTGGGCGGTGGGCAGGAGTGGTAACTGCAAGGGAAATCATGACCCCCGTTACCCCAAACAAGCTACAAACTGCTGCTCTGACCTCAGCCATCCGCAGTCACCCCGGCGCTTGTGGATAGGTCCAGGTCTAAGCACCACACTCCAGCACTCCTGACGGCAGGCTCTTCAAGGGTCCGCTGCTCCCATGAAGGACCAGACGGTACTGAGCATAGCTGTGGGTTTAGCCAAATTCAGGAGTGTCTGGATGGACTGTGTGGTAATTTGGCAATAAGTATCCAGATCCTTAGTATGCTCACCTGACTTACGGCCACCCTGGCTCCCAGCAGCTAGCCCAAAGAAATTAGCTAGCTACCTGAGGCAGAAGGTAGCTAGGTACCTGTGCCTAGCTTTGCTTATTCGCCTTTTAAATTAAAATAAAAAGATTCCTAATTTATGAAGGAATTGATGGTCACACAGTAAAAGTTGGAAAATGCAGAAGCCTATAAAGGAAAATTGAGAGTGTCATCATCTCAGTGAGACTGTCATCACTGTTATTACTGGCATTTCCCCCAGGTGTTTTTTTGTGCTTGTACACACACACACACACACACACACACACACACACACACATCATCATCATCATCATCATCATCACCATCACCATCAGACCATGTATACAGTAGTGTGAGGCATTATTTATAATAGTGCAGAAACTGGACACAACCTAATTATCCAACCATAGGCAATGAGGTCATCTGGACCACCTGTATAGTAGATGTTCAGGTGGTTTTTCATATTTGGTGGCAGTAGTTATGTGCAGTGTACAAAGACATTGTTTTTCCATCTAAACGTTACTTCTCAAATCCTCCAGTCCTATGGCCACAAGTAAGTGACAGGAAGCAAGAACAAGCAGGGTGGAGGTTGGAGTTAGAGGTGACCGCGAAAGATTAAGAGCAGTAAGTCATTGCCTCACTGAGAACCCCAGCCTAAAAACTCTTCCGATTTAAGGAGCCCTCTGAAGATTGTTCAGCCATGGCTCACCTGTTCCAAATGCACAGATTACCCTATTCTGGCTTTTTTCTGGTGGGGCCCGCCAGTCCGCGTCAGAGGAGTGATGATAGCAGGTCGCACGGAAAGCCTGTTGGGTCACTTGATTTAGATAGAAGTTGCTTCCTGATACGTATTTATGTTCTCGTAAAAGGAAACCATCTCTTCATAGTTATAAATCAGGTAACTACTATATAATGTATGTAGTTGATCATATAATGTTAATTTAAATATACAGTCATTACTTTTCCCAATAACTAAAGTAATACATGCTCATTCTTCACATGCCAACATTACAAATACGTATAAAGTGGAAAATGAGAGACCTTTGAAATACTTTCTAACTTCCTTTCCCCTTGGATGTGTGTGCACACGCATGCCCGCCCCAGAAAATACCCAGAAGAACATGGAACACAGCTTTCGTACTGAAACCCCCCTATAGTGTGATTCGTCCCAGGAGGAGGCACGTGTGGGGTATGACTGTTGGGGGGTGCTCACCTGTAAGGGGCCTGGGGAGGTCACAGGCTTTCTTTTCTCTGTAGCATTCGCCAGAAAAGCGAACCTGAAATCCCAAACCAGAGGCAGTGGTTTCTTTGCCTTTTTTTTTCCCCTTAAGTTTATTTATTTATTTTGAGAGAGAGCACGCAAGCGGGGGAAGGGCAGAGAGAGAGAATCCCAGGCAGGCTCCATGCTGTCAGTGCAGAACCGGACTCGGGGCTTCATCTCACAAACCATGAGATCATGACCTGAGCCGAAATCAAGAGTCAGACGTTTAACCGACTGAGCCACCCAGGTGCCCCGGGGCAGTGGCTTCTGAGTGATTTCAGACTGTTAGGGCTTTTTCCTCTTCAAAGGACAGGCAAAGTTCTTTACATCTCCTGTTTTAAAATAAATATAAGCAATATATATTTTTAAAAAAAAAATTTTTTTTTTTAACGTTTATTTATTTTTGAGACAGAGAGAGACAGAGCATGAACGGGGGAGGGTCAGAGAGAGGGAGACACAGAATCCGAAACAGGCTCCAGGCTCTGAGCTGTCAGCACAGAGCCCGACATGGGGCTCGAACTCACGGACCGCGAGATCATGACCTGAGCCGAAGTCGGCCGCTTAACCGACTGAGCCACCCAGGCGCCCAGCAATATATTTTTTAAGAGTCCTTGACTTCCAGATACACTTACTGAGATATTTACGAATGATGTGATGTCCCATATTTGCTTTGAAATGATAGCAGAGGCTGGGAGAATAGAGTTCAAACAAGATTGGCCATGGGGTGATACTTGTTGAAGTGGGGCTGAATCTGGGCGAGGGGCCCGTGGGGATTTATTACACCATCCCTTCTACGTGCATATGCTTAACATTCCCCCTAATACAAATTTAGGATAAATAACGAAACCAAGATATATCGAGGGCTTGAAATAAAAAAGCTTAAACAAGTGGGTAGTGGGCAATGCTGCTGGCCTGGGAGGGCGGGCCTGAAGGAGCCATTCTCTGTGCACTCATAGGATGACTATATTTGTACCTGGCTTTGGGAGGGGCATCTGTGGACCCAGAGCTTCTGTGGGTCATTTGGGCAGCTAGCTTTGACTCAGCTCCTCTCTTGTCTTTTTGGCTTTGTGGGTGGGTGGGTGGGGGGAGGCAAGAAAAGAAGAGGAGGAGGGAGGGTGGTGTTGGTGGGGAGATCGGGTCTGTCTGGCTGGCTGCCTTTCCCACCACATACACACATCCTTCTCGACCGGCAGCTGTGACATTCACTCCTACTGTCTGGGCCTCGGTTCCCCCTCCATCAAATGAGGGGTTGGCAGAGGGGACTCCAAGATCGCTCTTTGTCCTGAGATGCTCTACCTCATGATGGTTATTTTCTTTTGCAGTCTAGTGACACAGGATGACCCCAAGTGTCACAGCCTCAGCAAACACCGGAATGAGCCCCCCCAGTCCCTCACGGGGACAGTAAAGGTCAGTGAGTCATACGGGTGTGGGAAGCCCCCTTCCTCCCTCGCGTAGGCAGATGCAGGAGGAGCAGCCTGGTGGAAGCTAGGGCCTGGGCAGTGCGTGGGGACCCCCAGGGGCACGGGTGGGGGTGAGGAAGGGCCTTGGGAGAGCGGGCGTAGTGGCCCCTGTGATGCTATGGCCCCCAGATGATTTGCCTGTGCGGGCTGACAGGCACGGATGAGAGGAGGCCATTCATGGAGCCAGGGGTAGGACACCCCAACATAAAGCAAGCTCAGCAGCTGAGCCTCAGTCCCAGCGCCCAGCCTCTAGCCCACAGATTCCATCTTTCCTAAGAGCTTTGGACCTCAGCGTTCCAGAGAGGTGGGCAAGAGAAATGGGCGAGAGGTAGGAGAGAAGATGGTTTCCATAGTCTTAAATGCCTGCACGGGAGGCAGTGGTCCATTCTTCCTTGTGCTGAGATTTCTGTTCTCTGCAGTATTGGCTGTGACCGTAGTCTCCCTTACAGCTAACCTTAATCCCTCCTGTTGCAGTTCCTCTGAGGGAGCGTTTGGCAGGGTCCTGGGTGAGGAGAGAAGCCTGGCCAGTGGCCCAGGCACCTGGAGCTCTTAGCAGGCACTGGCCCAGGTGGCCAAGCTGCTGGGAAAGGAGGAGGGACACAGACCGACATCCTGACCTGTGTCCCCAATCATGGTTCCCCGCTCCAAGCCAGAGTAGGGCTCAGGGGAGACCTGTGGGGTCCTGGAGTGAAGGCGTTTGTAAATCCTTGGTGTTTTCCCCCCCTTAGACAGTTCCAGAATCCCTGGGGAAGCTGGATATGCCCCCGTCGGCCTGCCCACGGCACGTGAGGATCAAAAACTGGGGCAGTGGGATGACTTTCCAAGACACACTTCACCACAAGGCCAAAGGGGTGAGAGGTCTGGGGCTCAGGGAGAATGACCCTTGTCCCAAGCTTGTGAAGCCGTTAGGGCCCTTATTAGCTCAAATGGACATCCTCCTGGGCAAACCAGACAGTCATCTGCTTGGGCACAGGGTGCTGGGAACAGAAACCAGTGTTCTTCACAAATAACAGAAGAAGTAAATGATGCCCACTCCCTATTAATCCCCCTAATGGGTAATGGGTAATCTGAAGGTGAGATCAATGATTACAGAAAGAAACTCAATCTTTCTTAGACAATGCAGTATTGGGGACCTTTCTTTCTTTTTTCTTTCTCTCTCTCTCTCTCTCTTTTTTTTTAATCAGAGAGAATTTTCTAATAGAACTGTCCAAAACTGAACTGAACTACATCAGGAGATAGTGAGATCCCTGTCACTGGAAGGATTCAAGTGCTATTTGATAGGGAGATTGGAGAGGGGTTCAAGCATCTAGTGAGTAGTTGGGAGTAAGTGCCTTTAAGGCTTCTTCTGCTAAGTGTCTTATTCTAACTATAGAATGCATTCTGGGAGTGCCTGGGTGGCTCAGTTGGTTAAGCGTCGGACTTTGGCTCAGGTCATGATCTCATGGTTCGTGAGTTTGAGCCCCGCATCGGGCTCTTCTGACATCATAGAGCCTGCTTCTGATCCTCTGTCCCTTTCTCTCTCTGCCCCTCCCCAGATCACATGCTTGCTCTCTCTCAAAAATAAGCATTATTTTTTTTAATTAAAAAAACCATTTTTTTAATCTTTATTTATTTTGAGAGAGAGAGCACGAGCGAGAAGAGTGCAAGCGGGAGAGGAACAGATAGAGAGGGAGACGCAGAATCCAAAGCAAGCTCCAGGCACCGAGCCATCAGCACAGAGTCCGACGCAGGGCTTGAACTCATGAACCGTGACATCATGACTTGAGCCAAAGCCGGACACTTAACTGACTGAGCCACCAGGTGCCCCCAAAATAAACATTATTAAAAAAAAAAAAAAAAAAAAGAACGCACTCTGATTGTAAAGTGGAAAAGAATTGAAAATTCCAAGACCATGAAAACAGAATGATTTTCTATACCTGCCAGAAATTACCACAGTTAACATTTAGGTGTACTTCTTTCCAGTATTTTTTCTGTGCCATCCTCTGACTTTAGGATTTATATCCTCTCCTTGCAATTCATTTTGGCTGAATACTAATAGTGTGTACCCAGGAACCGTATCAGCCTCTTTAAATGAGAAGGTAGTTGACATGTCCCAGGGATCGAGCTGTTGACTTTGCCAAGTCTGAGTCTGGCTGGGGAGCAGAGCCAGAGACTGAGCCCAAGGTGGTGGGAATAACCCCAGCTCACACCCACTTGGGTGAGCCAGTAGAGGAAAGGAGATGTGAGTGGGGAGAAAGCTTGGTGGACCCCAAGGAGGAGGTGCCACAGGGGTGGAGAGGGGCAACAAGGAGCTGGAGCAGCTGGAGTGGAAGGAAACGGCCAGGAGAGATGGCCCTGAAGGAGGACTTGTGTCAACACCTTCCCAAAGGGCCAAGCAGCCCCCTTACCACCTGCTTCTCTCTTTCCAGGATCTTGCTTGCAGGTCTAAGTCTTGTCTGGGAGCCATCATGAACCCCAAAAGTTTGACCAGAGGACCCAGGGACAAGCCTACCCCCCCAGACGAGCTTCTACCTCAAGCTATCGAATTTGTCAACCAGTATTACAGCTCCTTCAAAGAGTAAGTCTCACTTGGGCAGGGTTGCTGCCTCCCCCTTCCCCTGAGCTCCTCCGTCTCTAATCATTTCCCTCTGACCCCAGGCTCTTTTCCTTCCCAGATTCACAGTGAGCCCGGGGCTAAAGGATAGTTCTCCAAGGGGAAAGACCCCAGAGTAGGTTCTCATAATCATAAGAAAAAGACACATAGTTGGGGCGTCTGCGTGGCTCCGTCGGTTGAGCGTCCGACTTCGTCTCAGGTCATGATCTTGCGGTTCATGGGTTTGAGCCCCGCATCGGGCTCTGCACTGACAGCTCAGAACCTGGAGCCTGCTTCGGATTCTGTGTTTCCCTCTCTCTTTGCCCCTCCCCTGCTGGCACTCTGTTTCTCTGTCTCTCAAAAATAAATAAACGTAAAAAAAAAGAAAGAAAGAAAAAGACACATAGCAGTAGTGGTTGATGGCATAGGTGTAGGAAAGTGACGGAGTGTACCGTTTGGATTTGAATCCTGGCTGCACCAGTAGCCAACCAGTCCTGTACCCTTGGGAAATCTCTTTACCCTCTCTGTGAGTCAACTTCCTCATCGGTAAAAGTGTGGTGAGATTAGAACCTGGCTCAGAAGATTGTTGCGAGCCTTTAAGTTTGTGCCAAATTCCCTTTCATTATGAAGTGTCTCGGATAGAAAGGACTTTCGAGACCACCTGGTCCAGCCTACCTCCAGCGGGTGTGAACAGGGAAGCCCAGTCCCAGCTGGAGTCCATGCCATTTGACCTGGAGAGAGCTAGTCATGCTCTTCGCACTGAACTCTGTATTCCTGGGTCTCATGAAATATACGATTATCAACTTAGGCCCACTTACAACTTTAAAATGAAATACACAAAGGGGTCGTAAGACAAGAATGACTGAGGGAAGGCACTTGCTGTTTTATGGGCTGGGAGGGGAGTGTGGCTTTTATGGTATACGTCACGCGGCACTTTGCTGCATGAAGTGAGTCCTAGAAGTGCGCCTGGGACCCCCATGGTGGAAAGAGTGGTTCCCGGTGATGCCGTGTCCCCTCTACTATGACCCTACAGTGTCTGAGCTGGAGGGGGCCTTGAGTTTATGCAAAGGGCCCTTACTTTCCGGGGTCTCTGATCCTCAACCCTGGCTGTGCATCGAGTCACCTGAGGACTTTGCAAAGTCCTGATGCCAGGGTACGCTGGGCCAAGGGCATCGGGATCTCAGGAAGTGCGGAGGAGGAAGACATCTCTGTTCTTTAGAAGCTCCTCCGGCTATTCTAATAACTGGATTGAGAAATCTGTTGGGGGTTGCCTGCTGTGTGTGCCGTGCAACCACACCTCTGTAGAAGTGCTTTGTGACCAGGCTCATAAAGGCTCAAGATCCTTGGGCTGTCAGCTCTGTCAATGACTAATGAGCCTTTCAGAGTCTGGGAATTCTCCTGATGGGCCTCATCGGGCCACGCTCTCAACACTAACATTTACTGAGCACTAAGTATGTTCTGGGCCTTGCATAAGTGCCTTCTAAGTAATGCTCACCACAACTCTATGAAATAAGTATCATTATTACCCTCCCCATTCTACAGACAAGGAAACTGAAGCCCCTGGGTGAAATAATTTGCTTGAAGTCAGATGTTCGGCAGTCCCGCAGCTGGGGTTTGAACCCAGGCAGCTTGGCATCAGAGCCTCTGCTTTTAACCTATGTTGTAGCCTCCAGCTCTTTGACCTTGAAGGTCCCAACTTCTGTGCAGCCAGAGGCACAGACAGCTGGCGAGTTAGGTCTTGCTTGTGAATGAAGGAGTATAGTTAGAAATGGTAACTTGCTGAACGTTCTGTTCAAATCCGTTGGCTTATGCCAAAAGCTAGACTCTTTTTTCGGGACGAATAGGCATCATAGCATCTGGAGTGCCTCAGAAATGGGACTGTATGAAAACGGTGATAGAATATGAAACTTGAAGGGGATCAGACAAAAATGTGAAAAAATCATCCTTTCTTACATAGTCCCATAGTAACACCACGCAGGGTGCTCCAGGCATGGGTGTCCTGGAGATGGCTACTGTTTCCGTGCTTGGATGTATCTACGAGTCTCACCAGATGCTTTGCTGGGGAGGGAGGGCTTCCATTGTGGCGGCCTTAACCTCACCCAGCAGGTCCTTAATGCCAGGAGTATCCTTGAAGATAAGGAGCCCCAAATGTTTTGCCTTTGAGCTTTTGTTCTTTAATCAAGCAAGAGTTGTCAAGACACTCTTCATCCACAGAAAGGCCATTTTGTTCTGAGTTGTCCACTGTCCTTAATCAGCAGTTCATTCCTTAAATAGCTTTGTTTGGTGCCATTTCAAATAGTCTTTGGTGTTGATTGGAAATCTCAAGGTTGCTGTGTGTATGTGTGTGTGTATGTGTTTCAAAGCCTTTCTGACTGAATCCCTCCCTGGGGGATATTTTTGCAGCCTGGGAGGGGAGGGAAGGAACAGTTTGGAAATCTCTCCTGGAATTGCTGGCTGAACAGTGTGGGGGTTGAGAAACGACACACTGTAAGGAGCCTGTGCTGTTGGACCGGGCTGCGGAGGGCTCCTCCCTGAGTAGGCCCTGGGGCCCTGCAGGCTGAGTCCTGAGAGCCCAGCGCGGTCCAGGGAAGCGTGGGCAGGCCCTCAGCGCTTTGCACTTGCAATTCCCCCCTAGGGTGGAGGGTGGAAGGTTAAGGGCCTGGGCTTGGCATCAGGGCAACCTGCTTCTGAGTCCTGACTTTGCTGTTTATCACACTTGCGTTTCTGGGCTGCTACTGTTAAGTAGCACTGGAGCCTTCCTACCCCACGCTACAAAACGGACACAAAAATGCCTCCCCCAGAGACTCGGTGAGACCCCAGCTGTGAGTGGCTTCACCCAGTGCCCTGCTCATAATGAGTACTCGGCACACGGGAGCTGCCGTCGCACGGGCTGCTCCTCTCCTGGTCACAGGATGGTGGCCAAGAGGCAGGGTGTGGCTGTGGCTTGGTGAGTACTTCCCCGGGTGTTGCAGGCATCTGAGAAGGATTTTGCACTCCTGGGTGATACTTGCCAAGTTGAGGTGAATGTAATTGGAGAAAAAGCGCCTGGAAACAACTAGGGTGCCCACAGAATCAGGACCAGCCATGTAACTGGCAGGACCCAGGGGAGAAATGAAAACGTGGGCTCCCTGTTCACACTGACTGAGAATTTCGAGACCGTGACAGCAGAGCATTAAGCCAAGCGGGGGGCCCTTCCAAGCTGGGGGCCGGTGTCACACACTTGTGAAACTGGCCCTGAGGGAACAGCCTCTGTGAGGGCCATCTTGCCCTCCTGGTGTCCTAGTTCAGTTCCTGCTTCTGTGGCTGGAATTAGTCTCCATCTAAGGCCATCTCATTGTTGATCTTCCTGATGTCTTCCTGTCCCCCAGAACAAAAATAGAGGAACATCTGGCCAGGGTGGAAGCAGTAA
The DNA here is from genome assembly GCF_024362965.1 of Panthera pardus. Classification (NCBI taxonomy): domain Eukaryota; kingdom Metazoa; phylum Chordata; class Mammalia; order Carnivora; family Felidae; genus Panthera; species Panthera pardus. The sequence continues at coordinate 58,910,776 of NW_026526876.1, forward strand.
CAAAGGAGATAGAAACAACAGGAACCTATCAGCTGACGGGAGATGAGCTCATCTTCGCCACCAAGCAGGCTTGGCGCAATGCCCCCCGCTGCATCGGGAGGATCCAGTGGTCCAACCTACAGGTGGGCGTCCTTAGACCTGAGCAGGAGAGGACCTGGGTGGTGGGCAGGCCCCCAGCAGGTGGCTCTGAACAGCCGGGTGGAGCTGTGCCCGAGACTCCCCACTCTGGTTTTCTCTTCACATTTGTGACCGTGAGATGGGGACTCGTAGGGCTCCCCCCTCGAAGTCTAGAATGTGGTTTCAACACAGGATTTCTAGCTGGCCTTTTCTCACACAGACATAAAACCAACGACCTTGTTCTTATTACTGTTGAGGCCCTGGTGCCACAACAGAGGTTGTCAACCTCGACTGTTTGAATCCTTGGCTCCTAGAAAACATTTTCTTTATCCTAGCCTCATAGGCATCTTTACGTGGGGGGGATCATTTATTGCTGGACAATATAGGAAGTGCTTGGACAGAGAAATTGATGAGAAATACCGGTGAAACCAACGCTGGCTGAAATAAAATGTGCTGAGAGCCCTGTGAAAAATGGGCTGATGTTGGGGCACCTGGTGGGTCAGTTGGTTAAGCGTCCGACTCTTGATTTCAGCTCAGGATCTCAGGGTTCATGGGATCGAGCCCCATGTCGGGCTCTGTGCTGACAATGCAGAACCTGCTTGGGATTCTCTCTTTCTCCCTTTCTCTCTGGCCCTCCCCCACTCATTGCTCTCTATCTCTATCTCAAAATTAAATAAAACTTAATGAAATGTGCTGATGTTATCAAGGCACTAGGCTAGGGCTGTGATAGGGTTTTGATGGCGTCTTCCAAGAAGGGTTGCCTGGGCCCCTCAGGTTGGGGCAGCCCTGAGATGGGAGGTGTCAATGCAGAGAGGAGAACGTTCTCCTCCGCTTGGGGTTTGGGTGGTGGGGGTTTTGGACCATTCCCCCCTTCCCTCATTAACTTAGCTTCTGATCAACCCCGAGGCCTCTGTCCTCACAGTCTTTGATGGTGTGGGCTGGGTGGGCTGTGTGCAGGTCTTCGATGCCCGGAGCTGTTCCACTGCCCAGGAAATGTTCGAGCACATCTGCAGACACGTGCGTTATGCTACCAACAATGGCAACATCAGGTGGGTGCACCTTTCCCAGGGGTATGGCTAGGGCCCACCCTACCCCCCCACCCCGAGTCTGAGCCAAAGGACACAGATGGGTTTAGGGCAGGTATCTCTGGCTCCAGGAGAAACCAGGGAGATAGAGAAAGGAGAAAGACTCAGGCTTCTTTGTCGAGCCCCAGTAGTGAGAGTAGCCTCCATGAGCTTAGCCCCCCTCACCAGCCCATGACCTTGGTTTCCTTCCGACTTGAAACCATTTGGAAGGGATGGGGGGATCTTTAAGCAGCCACTTCTTCACTGCTTGGTCAGGCTTTCCACTTTTTAGAAGGGATGAGAGGTTGGCTTTGCAGCTCAAGGCTCTAGTGTGTCGTTTTTCTTAGAGCCAGGAGAATCACTCTTCATCAGTAGCCCCTCCTGCCCTTACCTTCTCCTATTCAACCTTCTCCAACCAAAGAGGTCAAGGCCACAAGGACTGGATGGCTCATTCGGCCATTCATTCATTTTTCTGTTCAGCAAACACTCAGCGCCCACGTAATGGGGACCCAACCCACGACTAGACATGGCAGTGGGGTGGGGGCAATGCAGAGGTGACTAAGACCTAGGACACTGCTCCAGCCCACTGTCCCTGGTACTAGACAAACATCCAACTAACTAGACTGCAAGAGAAATGTGGTGCAGCCAGGGAGGAGGCTGGGAGAGCTAACCCTGCCTGAGGGATGGGGAATGCTCCCCGGAGGCGTGGTCCCTGTATTGGTCTTGGAGGAAGGGGCAGAGGTGGGAGGAGAACAAGGGAGAGGGTATGTCAGGAAGGGGGGCGGGTTGCACAGAGGCAGCGAGAGGAGTTTGGTTTGACCAGGTCAGGTGCAGAGCCCTGGGGAGTGGGAAGACAGGAGGCAGGGGGAGCACTGTGGAGGCTGGCTGGGAGCGCCTACCAAAGCCGAGGGGTAAATGGCGCTGTCTTTGTCTTGGGAAGGTCGGCCATCACCGTGTTCCCCCAGCGGAGTGATGGGAAGCATGACTTCCGGATCTGGAACGCTCAGCTCATCCGGTATGCTGGCTACCAGATGCCTGATGGCACCATCCTGGGGGACCCTGCCAGCGTGGAGTTCACCCAGGTATGGGATCCAGCCTTGGTGGCCGACAGAGTGGAGCCAGAGGGGCCGAGGGGTCTGGGTGTGTAGACTCACCGGGCCTGTCTTGCCCCCAGCTGTGCATCGACCTGGGCTGGAAGCCCAAGTACGGCCGCTTTGATGTGGTGCCTCTGGTCCTGCAGGCTGATGGCGGAGACCCTGAGCTCTTTGAAATCCCGCCTGACCTCGTGCTCGAGGTGCCCATGGAACATCCCAAGTAAGCAGGGTGTATGTTATGGGTGCTGAGGGTGTATGTTAACATGTATGCTCCATTCTTTTCCTTAGGGAGATCCCAATCCTCAGGCCCCCCTCCCACTCCCGTAAAGCCCAGCCAGCAGCAGCTGGTGTCCAGAAGGGCTGGCTTTCAAGTCATGCCTCGTCAACGCTTGTGAAGCAACCATGGACTTGGGTCTTGGGCCTCAGATTTATGAGGATATGTTGATAATGAGGGAGAAGCAGAGGCTTAGACGGATGGGGCCCTAAGAACTTGGGAAGCAGTGACCTTGGGAGAAGGACCCCCAAAAGGCTCTAATATCCTCACACTGAGCAGCCCAGGCCTCTTGCTTCCTGCCAACTCTCTTAGCTGGCCCTCATCTAACTGTGGTGAAAGTATAGGGCTATGGTGACTTCTGGAGCAGTCCCGGCTCTGGGCAGCTCTCATAATCACAAAAATACCTCCATATATTTGGGACTCACTATGTGGCCGGCATTGAGCTATATACCTTTCTTTTTGTCTCTTGAATATACTGAAGTCAATCTCACCTCAGGGCCTTTGCATTTGCTGTTCCCTCTGCCTGACATGCCTTTTCCTCAGAAAGTTAAAGGATTCATTTCTTCTTGACAATGAGATATTTCCAGAATGTCACCCCCTCTGAGAAGCCTATCCTGAACACTCTATCAAGAGCAGATACCCTCACCCTCCATCTACCACATCACCTTCCTTTTGTTTTTCTGTTTATTTGTCTGTTTACTTGTGTATCATCTAGAGTCTAGACTGTAGCCTGTAAGCTCTTTGAGAATGGGGATCTTGCCTTTCTTGTTCAGCCGTAGATCCCTAACACCTGGAAGGGTGCCTGGTACATGGTAGGTGTTCAATTATAAATATTTCTGAAATAAATGAATTTCCAAATGAGTGATAATGTTATCTTCACAGTAATCCCATGAATGGGATGCTGTTGTCTCTATTTTACTGGTGGGGTTACTGAGGCTCGGAGAGGCTAAATAACACCCCAAGGTCACACAGCTGGTAAGCAGTAAGGCAGAACCTGAACCTGGGCTTTCTGACACTGGAGTCCTTAACTGCTATGTTATGTTGGGCTCTCAGTGTTTAGCATGGTGCCTGTCACACACGTGTTGCTTCAATATATGTTTGCATGAACGGATGAGTAAATGAATGCTTAATTAATGACTCATACCTACTGTGCCCAGTTCACCTCTCCAGGTTGCATAAACTCAGAGAACAACACTTGGAAAGGAGTTTTCTTAGTTGAGTCTTTCTCTGAAGGCTTTTTTGTGTGCTGGTGGGGGTGGTGGTGAGGATGGGCAGAAGCACAGGCCTCAGTTCTCACTGGCTCTGCCTCCCTGCCAGGTATGAGTGGTTCCGTGAACTGGAGCTAAAGTGGTATGCCCTGCCTGCCGTGGCCAACATGCTGCTCGAGGTGGGTGGCCTGGAGTTCCCAGGGTGCCCCTTCAATGGCTGGTACATGGGCACGGAGATCGGGGTCCGGGACTTCTGTGACGTTCAGCGCTACAACATCCTGGAGGTAATGAGGCCCGTCCGGCGGGGCCAACCGTGGACGTGGGCTTGTGCAGGAGGAGTCCCGGGCACCAGCTCACCCTATCGCTCTGCCTCCGCAGGAAGTGGGCAGAAGGATGGGCCTGGAAACACACAAACTGGCCTCACTCTGGAAGGACCGGGCTGTCATTGAGATCAACGTCGCCGTGCTGCACAGTTTCCAGGTATGTCGTGTTTTGTGGGTCTGGAGACTTTCTGATTAGGTCGTCTCCGGTCATCTTATGCTTGGCTCTCCCCTTGACAGCATTGTCCATTTCCTCACGCCTCAAACAAGTAGCGAGCACCCGGTCTGTGCCAGGCGCTGTGGTAGGTGCTGGGGGTGCACAGACCTATAAGCCCTCCTACTCGCTCTCGCGCTTCTTGTGTAAACTGAATGCTCCCAGCAACAGGCAGCTCCTTACCTTTCAAGACCTGGCAGTCGTTGTCAATTTCAGGGCTTGAGCACTGAATCCTGTTCCCTGTCAGTTGCTCAAGGACTTTCCTCCTGAAAACTCTGACCCCCTTCTTCTGTATCATTGGTGTCTTCCTGTCTGCTGGATCATTTTCAGCAATGACCAACAGGCTATAATGGTTCCCGTCTCAGAGAAATAACTGACCAGCTAGCCAAATAAGTCCCCCAGCTACCACCTTGTTTTCTTGCTTTCCTCTGTAGCCAAACCACTGTAAGGTCTCACTATACCTCCTCATCCTCTAGCCACTCCAGTGAGGCTTGCATCCTCTGCCACTCTTCTGGTCCCTCTGGAATTCTTGCTGTTTTCCAAACTTCACCAAGACGGTTCCTACCTCAGGGCCTTTGCACTCGCTTTCCCCTCTGCTTAGAATACTCCTCCCACAAATCATCCCATGACTGGGTCCTTCCCTTCATCCAGGTGTCTATTCACTTCCTTGGAGTAGCCCTTCCTGACCATGCCGTGTAGATGGCACCCTTCCCACACCTCCATCTTGTCCCTCTCTCTTCTTCCTTTACCTCTGTCTTTATTTTTCTTCAGAATTCTTATTAGCTCCTGACGTGACAGAGTACATCTACTTCTTGCCTTTCTGTTGGGGCTGGGCATTCCCTCTCTTGTTCATTGCTCTACCTGTAGAGTCTAGAAGAGTGGCCATGGTAGATACTGAAAAAACTATGAACTTGAGTGAGTAAATGAGAGCCCACGTCCCCATGGGCAGGCGCTGCTCTTGCTTCCCTATACTGAGTGAATGTACCCACCCCTTGGGCCCATGCACAGATCAGTTCTCATGTGGGACTGAGCCCTCTGGTCTGTCTGCTGCTCTTACTCATATGATCGCTCTCCTTCCTTTTGGGAAGGAGGCAGGGGATGTGTGAATATTTTACTTTAGAGGCTGAAACCATCTCCACAAAGCTGGCAGATACCCTGGGGCCAGATTGCTAGGAAGATACTCGTTCATTCATTCAGCCAAGTACTTTGAGCCTTTTGCATCAATCAGGCACTGGGCTTGGCCCAGGATGTGAGTGGTGAACAAAATAGACAAAAACCTTTTCCTTGTGGAGTGGGAAGGGGAGTTGACATTAAACAAACATCCAGTAAATATTTACAATCACACTGTTTCCCAGGGCTGGTCACCCCATGGGCAGGTCAAGCTTGTGCTTGCTTGTTCTGAGGGTTGTGGGTGGGCGGGGGTTCAGAGGCAGAACAGGAAGAGCACCACCCCCCCAGGGCTGGCCCAGCTCAGAAGGACCCCGCTGGCCGTGGACCACACATCCTGACTCCTGGGGGCTCTGCGCACCAGGCCTGATACTGCAGGATGCAGATACGTCCCAGAGAATCTGCCGATCCTCAACTGTCTCCCGACCATTGCTGACCACGTCCCCCCCCCCCCCCCCACTGCTTGAGAGTCTCCAGGACTTCCTTGTCACCCTCCTTCAGGATAAACTTCCTCATCTGTACACCGAGGATAAATAATAGGTCCTCCCTCACTGGGTTATTGTGAGAATTAAATGAAAATGCATGCAAAACATTTAGCTGTGCTGCCTGGCGCATAGTGAACACTCAGTAAGTATTTGTTTTATTGTTGCTTTATTTATTATTATCAACGTTGTCAGCTTCTCAGCTCAAAAGTGGCCTGGAACCCAGGAGCTGCTTGTACATGTGTAAGATTTTAGAAGGCGTGTTGCGTCCTCCATCCGGAGGCTCCTTCCTCTTGTGCTTCTGGCCTTGACTCAGGCAGTGTCCTCCTCCAGGAATGCCCATCCATCGCCTAACTTGTGCCTATCTCTCAAGACTTGCCTACTCTTAGATGCAGTCTCTGGAGTCCCCTATTTCTCCTCCAGGCCTCTGTCTGGGCTCCGCACCTCTGCCCTCCAGCAGCACCTGTCTTCACCTCCCTTGTACCTTGTATCAGACCACATGAAAATGGCCTCCCCTCCTTAGAGCATAATCTAATGCAGAAAAGGGGCCATGTTTTCACCTCTGTAATGCCAGTGCTTTATGCAGTGCCTGGCATTAATAGATAAAGATAGATAGAAATAATAATAGCAGCTAACATTTATTGCACACGTTCTGTGCTTTACTTATGTTAACTTTTTTTTAGAGTTTTTAAATTATTTATTTATTTATATTTATTTACTTAGAGTGTGAGCAGGGGAGAGGAGCAGAGGGGGAGAGAGAGAGAAGGAGGGAGGGAGAGAATCTTAAGCAGGCTCCACACTCAGCTTGCAGCCCAATGCAGGGTTCGATTGCACGACCCTGGGGTCATGACCTGAGCTGAAATCAAGAGTCAGGCTCAACCAACTGAGCCACCCAAGTGCCCCTACTTGTGTTAACTTATTGCCTCCTTTCAGCAACGTTATAATGTAGAAACTGTTATCAACCCCATTTTACATTTGAGGAAACTGAGGCTTAGTGAGGTTCAGGAACTAATAGCTCAAGGTCACATGGCTAATAAGAGACCAAAGTTTGAATCATGACATTAAACAAATGTCTCCTGACTGAGTTGCCCCAGACATTGAGGGGTGTGGCTGCCTTTGTTGGATCATTTCAGGAAGGCTCAGACCCCTTGGCTTCTAACTTTAGGATGTGGGACATTGTGCTGACTTGTTTTCCATATGCTGCCGTTTCCCCAACACTTAGTTCTCTTCAGAGATGTCTAGTTCCTTCTTGGCTGAGAGAGCCCCATCCTCAGGGAAGTGACTCCTGGAACTCCCAGTACCAACAGGTGGCAAAAAGACACTATGGTTGGAGGTGTTTGTCCACATCCAGAGGGAGCCATTTGTGGGGAGTTTGGGGAGACTTGTAGGCGTGGCCTGAGAAGCTGACTCTGTCCCTAGAGGGCCAAGGTGGGGGGGGCCCACCATGTGACCTCTGGGCCGACTATGACTATGGTGATTTCTGGGGCTCCTTTGGAGGCTCTGAAAGTGCCTTCCATTTGGGTATTTACTTTCAGCAGCAAGGAGGTGGCCAGGAGGAACTGTTGTCACATTTTACTGACCTTGGGAGCCCTGCTGACAGACCATGCTCCTGAGTCCCTTCCCTTGCCTCAACCCCCCCCTCTTTGCCTCCTCCTACTTTAGAAGCAAAACGTGACCATCATGGACCACCACTCGGCTGCGGAGTCCTTCATGAAGTACATGCAGAACGAGTACCGGTCCCGAGGGGGCTGTCCTGCCGACTGGATTTGGCTGGTGCCCCCAATTTCTGGCAGCATCACTCCCGTGTTCCACCAGGAGATGTTAAACTATGTCCTGTCCCCTTTCTTCTACTACCAGGTGAGGGAGGGCCTTCCTCCCCTCTCTGTCTTGGGAGCTCAGGGGTGGAGAATGTATGTGTGTGTGTGTGTGTGTGTGTGTGTGTAGGTGTGCATGCGTGTGCGTGCACGTGCTCGTGTGTGTGTGCAGGTGCGTGTGTGTACACGTATGCATGCACGTTCACGCTCACTCATGCAGGACACACGGGGCAGGGCCGGGGACACAGGGGCCTATTTGTAATGCTTGTCAGGATGCTGAACAGCAATCGTCCATTTCCGCAGAGAGTGGGACTTAAGGAAAGACCTTTTATTTCACCTTCAGGGGTCCAGTGCTCTGATGGGGCTTAAGCTTGAGGGTGACCGCCACTGCCCCCACCTCAACCAGTCACATCCCATAAGGGTGAAGAGTTTGGCTCGAGGGTCAGACACACCTGTGGGCGACTCTGCCACTTCCTAGCGGCATGGTCGTGGGTGGGTCATTTCACCCATGGGAGCCCTGATGTTCTCGTTGTGTGGATCCCGTGAGCTGGTCTCTGCCCAGCCCAGAATGCACTCTGTAACCATCCCCTATTGAAACCCGTTCACTTTTTGTCATAAAGGGCTTCGGCTAGATTCGGGGAGGAGCCTCCTTACTTTAAGATGCCAGGTAGAGGGACTGACTGCCGGGGACAGCGTGTGCCTGTCGTCATAGTGCCTTATTTCACTCAAAGCTGTCCGGTTTGAACTGTACATCACATGGTCTGCCTAGTGGCACTAAAAACGAAAGAGAAGTGGGGCCTCTTCCTCCTGGGGGGACACTAATGGAGAATAAAATCAACTGGCCACCCGGTATGTGCAAGTTCCAAGCTGGACCCTGGAGCTGCAATTCTGAGGGAGACAGAGCCCCAGCCCTCCCTGCCGGGGCACCCAGGGACCCCCACCTCACAAAGCGCACAAAGGGTTCTCTGGCTCCCTCGCATCCCCAAGCCCCGGCCGAGCCAGGGCCCACCTTGCCCTCACAGGTGCCTTCTTTTCTGCAGGTGGAGGCCTGGAAAACCCACATCTGGCAGGATGAGAAGCGGAGACCCCGGAGAAGAAAGATTCCGTTCAAAGTCTTGGTTCAGTAAGTGGGAGCGGCCAGTGCTGGCATCTCACCTGCAGCCCTTTCTTCTAGCCAGCCTGCCCTTCTAGGCCTTGAAGGGCGGGGAACAAAGAGAAACGATGGTCTTTGTGGAGTTGGGCTCACAGAGGTCCAGACGCCAGTGGGGACCGCCTGCCACCATCGTCCCAACCTTCCCTGTCCTCTGTTTTCCCACGGGGTTGAGTCATGGGTTGAGTGGGTGAGGGGAGGAGAAGGGCCGTGAGTCCAGGTCGATACCTGGTAAGAAACATGAGTTCTTTTCCCACAAACTGCAACCCCTTAGACACTGTCCCTCTTCCATTCTCTATGACCCGTGCGTTCCTCTGGAAGGGTGAGTCAGCACAGTGTCTGTCTGTCTGTCTACACAGAGCTGTGCTCTTCGCCTCCATGCTGATGCGCAAGACCATGGCGTCCCGAGTGAGAGCCACAATCCTCTTTGCGACGGAGACAGGAAAGTCAGAAACACTGGCCCGGGACCTAGGGGCCTTGTTCAGCTGTGCCTTCAACCCCAAGGTGAGCAACTCAGCTGGACGCATGCCTCCTTCTCTGCCTGTGTGCAGACAAGTTGGTAAAAGTTAAAACGGTTACTCTGCTCCTGAATGTCCCAGAGCCTTGGGGGTGCTGATGCACATTATAAATCTGTGATAGGACAGATCGGTGTCCAAGGGCTCCCAAACTTACACAGCAAATAGAATTTTCGTGGTGTTCCAGGGCACACAGTTTGAGAAACACTTTCCTAATGCAAGTGTCAAAATCCACGAGCTGCTGTAGATGAACTTTAGTCACTCAACACCTTCACTACGGGCTGTAGTGCTCAAGGTGAGGGGGCAAAGGACGAATAAGATGCAGACGAATGAAACAGCCCCACAGGGGGACTCCCTCATTCCCTCAGTGTCGGAGTTCATCCTTCATTGGAAGCCTCCTGCATCAGGTGGGCTGGGCCCCGGGTAGAACAGCGAGGCTGTGACACATTTCACCTGAGATTCACTGAAGTGTTGGCCGTGGGGCTTGAGCGGGGGGAGGAGGATGGGGAGCGATGTGTGCGTGCAGGTTTATTCGACGGGCATTCGTGAAGCATTCCCCTCCTCTGTGCCGCGCCTGTGCTGGGCGTGGGCGGGGTAGGGGGACAGGTGACGCAGGGGGCTCCCGGGAGGGGGGAAGGGAGGCACAGGGCTTCCGGGGACGGCGTGGAAGGCCGCAGCCCGGGAACCGAGGGCTCATGTCCACCCTTGGTGCCGCACAGATTCTCTGCATGGACCAGTACAGGCTGAGCAACCTGGAGGAAGAGCAGCTACTACTGGTGGTGACCAGCACGTTTGGGAACGGAGACTCCCCCGGCAACGGAGAGGTGGGTGGCCCAGGTCCCGGTGGTCTGGGGGGCGGGGTAGGGTCCGAGAGGGACAGGGAAAGGATCTGGGAGATTCAGCATGTCCTAAGGAGGGCGCTTGGAAGTGAGCGCTTGGATCCCTGTGGGCTGCCCGAGTGCCAGCCATTTGCCTGCCTCCTTTATAACTGTCACCATATGTATGTGACGCCTTTCCTGTGACATGATCTATACTTTTAAGTAAATTGACCCACCTTTTTAAACTCAAAAATTCATGCTAATTTTTTAAAATGTTTATTTACTTATTTTTGAGAGAGAGAGAGTGAGAGAACACAGGGGAGGCGCAGAGAGAGAGACAGACATACGTACAGAATCTGAAGCGGGCTCCAGACTCTGAGCTGTCAGCCTAGAGCCCGATGCGGGGCTCAAACTGGTGAACCGTGAGATCGTGACCTGAGCTGAAATCAGACGCCTAACCTACTGGGCCACCCTGGCACCCCTCAAAAATTCATGTTTAAAGGAAACTTTCTATCACTCCCACGAATGGAAGGCCAACAAAAAGTAAACCCAATGAAAGCCAAACAAAGTTCTTGAACTTTAACTGGGTACTGTTGCCTGACCGTGGCTTGCTTTGTTTTTTAAAATGAGTAATAGGCAAAGATTAGAGGACTTCGGGCTCCCATAGCCCCAAGCGAAGACACTCCCTGGTTTTCATAAAGATAAGAATAGTAACTGAAACAGGAATAATTTTTTTAAATTTACAGAAAAGAGTACTTTCTTACCATGTGATTTGATGCCATTGCTGCTGGGTCACATTCTGCCTAAAATAATCTTCAGTCCCTTGGAAATCAGGGTAATCTTAGAGAGTATGGGACCGGTTGTCATTATTACCAGGTTCCAAAAAGGAAGAGAGGCTCGTGCCCCATGAGGAGACCCTCTGGAGATGCCGTGCTGTAAGGGAGGTCCTCCTCTACCAGAGCTGGATGGGGCTGGGCTGTTCTAGGTCCCCCACCAAGGGTCAAGCCCACATGAGTTGCTAAGACTGAACTTGTCCCTGAGCCCCAGCCAGCTGGCCCCACACTTCCATTTGTGGATCTTGAACCACATGTGGCCAGATATGGCCAGTACTTATACTAATCTCATCCTGAGAAGTCTGTGGTTCTTTCTCTTTCTAGAAACTGAAAAAATCCCTCTTCATGCTGAAAGAGCTTACCAACAAGTTCAGGTAAGGCTTTTCCCCACACCCACTTGTCCAAGCCCTACCTTATGAACCTAGAGTCTGGGTGCCAGGGAGGAAACTGGTTGTGTATAAGGGGGTCTTCTCCAAGATATCCAGGCACAGAGAGATCCTTGTCCTCAGCATATGTCGAGGGTCAAGTCAGGGAAACCAAGTCCCTCTCATAGGTCTGCCTCTCATAGGTCCCTCAAGCGTGGGATTGGTCACAGGAGTTGGTGACAAGGCTTGGGAGCTAGGGAGGACCAGAAGGGGGCGTGCGCTGGCCGGTCCTGTGCCCAGCTGCAGGGGGAGTGTCTGAGGCTGGCCTTATGGGGCCACTAATGCTACGTGATGCTTGCGTGGCTGCGCTCACCCCAGTCTCCACGTGTGTGTCCTCCTCGGGCAGGTATGCCGTGTTCGGCCTCGGCTCCAGTATGTACCCTCAGTTCTGTGCCTTTGCTCATGACATCGACCAGAAGCTGTCCCATCTGGGGGCCTCTCAGCTTGCCCCAACAGGGGAAGGGGACGAGCTCAGTGGACAGGAGGAAGCCTTCCGCAGCTGGGCCGTGCAAACCTTCAAGGTCAGTTCTTAGCTGGAGCTGCCCCCCGGCCCGGACAGGGATGCCACAGCCCACTCATGTCCAGGACACCTCACGCCGGCCATCCTGGATGGTGTGACTCCTGCCTGGTCCTGTAGGCATGGTCCTAGGTGTGGCCTGAAGGCTCAGGTCACTGCTGCTTTCCCTCTACCCCTCAGAACTCCACTTTAAGCATGTGCCCCCAGATGGGGGAAGATGGCTGAGACACACCCCTGCCCTTAGGGAGCTTCGGTTTAAGATCTTTCCCCCTCTAATTATTCAGGTCACCTCTTGACGACTTTGTCTTGTTTCAGTCTCCCAGCCACAGAGAGCCTGGGGACAGGTTGAGTCCTCTGGACCTGTGTCAGAATCTCAGTAGGGCTTTGCTGCCTGTGGCCGCACCCCCCCCCCACCCCCACCCCCGATTTTAGAGAACTCCACATTCGAACAGTGTTTCACCCAGCGGTGGCACTTAGAGCACCTGGTTCCCAGGCCCACGCCACCTCCACGTGACCCCACACCAGGAACAGGGGGGTAATCAAATCTCATGGTGTGGGCATGAGGATAATATGAAAACAATAGCAACGACGTGCCAAGCCTGGCTGCCTCTTCGAGTGCACACAGCAGCCCAGTCAGATCTGTGTACTTAGTAATTACTGGAAGCACTTAACTGATCTGTAAGGACCTACAAAATGGTGGCCCCGATGGTGGTGACGATGTCGAAGAGGAGGACCATGATGATGGTCTGCCCCATCTTCTTCCAGGCAGCCTGTGAGACGTTCGATGTGCGAGGCAAGCACCGCATTCAGATCCCCAAGCTCTACACCTCCAATGTGACCTGGGACCCGCACCACTACAGGCTCGTGCGGGACTCACAGCCTCTGGACCTCAACAAAGGTACCTGCTGGGCTTGTGGCCCTTCCTGCTGGGATGGCGGTCTCTGACGCCAGAGTCTGTGCTCGAGGAGGCCACTAGGACCCTCTGAACGGAGGCAGCTGGCCTAGGGATTCCAGGCCTCTCCCTCTTGTTGCAGCCGAGAGCCTGCTGGGGTGCAGGACTGGAGAGCTTGCTTCATCTCTGAGGAAGCCTATTCCGGGAGGAATCCCTGGGAGGGTGACAGAAAGGGGAGTCAGCGCCAACTGAGGGCCTCCTGTGTGCCAGGCACTGTGCTGGGCTTCTCACCCACGCCACTCTAAGTGACCCTGACACTCATCTTGTAAGAAGGGCATAAAGACCAGGGCTCCTGGCTGGCTCAGTTGGTAGGGCATCTGATGCTTGATCTCTGGGTTGTGAGTTCGAGCCCCATGTTAGGTGTGGAGGTGACTTAAAAAACAAAATACGACGGGCACAAAGACACTGAAGTTTGGGGAGGTGAAGCAAGTTGCTAGCATGTGGCCAGGCTGGGATTTGAGCCCCAGCCGTCCAGTTCTGACAGAAGCCAATTATTGTATTATAAACCACATCTTGTAGAAGTAGTCCCAAGGCTGCCGTCCGTGAACTCTTGATGGTGCCTTCTTGACACTGTGCCTCCGTGATTCCTCTTTTCTTGTACCATGAGTACAGTAGCCCTGTAGGTTCCTGCATGTTTAGGACACCCCTGGCTTCAGCTATGCTCTCCTGCAGATACCAGGCTATGGGGATGGCCTAGAAATCCCCACCTTTGGGCACCTCATGCACTTCCCAGCGCTTAGCAGCACAGCTACCCTCTGTCAAACCAAGGGTCTTTATTTGTGATTCAGAAACAACAGGGAAAAAGAAAGGACAGAAAACCCCCCTGCCATCACAGTGGGACACCCCAAGGGTAGTGTCCAGGGATAACTGACTCAAATACATGGAGGCTGCCCCCACCAACACTTAAGAGACACTTTGCCATTTTTTCCTCTCTGTCCCCCACAGCTCTCGGCAGTATGCACGCCAAGAACGTGTTCACCATGAGGCTCAAATCACAGCGGAATCTCCAGAGTGCGAAATCCAGGTAAGGGAGACTGCAGGCCTGCTTGAGTGATGACCCACAAATTTAATTTAATGAAGGGAAGACCAGAGCAAGTCAGTCTTTGAAAGGAGAGAAGTGTCCACTGGTAATAGCAATGATGACTTTGTCGGGACCAGCTTGACCGGTAACGCCTGTGACCTCCATCGCCTCTCGGTCTGGTCTCCATTAACCATGGGCCAGTTTCCCAGCTTGACAACTAGGCACCTGCTCTACCAACCTGTCCTTTGTCACTAAAGCCTTTCACCAAAGGTGCAGGGCAAGAGAAACTCAAACCATTTGGCTCTTTCTTAAGAACTTTCAGGAAAACTTTTGGCAGGGAAGGACATTTCCCTGCCAGGAGAAACCAGTATTCTGGATTCCCTGTAGGTTGTCTGTGCTGTCCTCCCTCCCCCTCCCCATTCATTAGGAAAACCAGGCTTTGTTCCGATAAGAACCAGATTTGTGCTGGGGACAAGAAGGATTTTTTTCCTAATGCTGACTATCTCCCAAGGGGATGCATTCTTTAGGCGGAGGGTGTGGTCAAGCCTGTGCGGCTCAGGACTGTCATGTGGGGAGGGTGCAGCCCACCCTCTCCCCACAGAGAAGCCCCAGGCCCTCCTGAGCACCCCAGCCTCAGGGGCTGTGGGTGACCCATGCTCATGGAACTGGGCAGGAAAATGAAAGAAGGGCACATTTCCTAGGGAAGCTGGCCCGGCCATCAGGACCTCTGGAGGAAATCCTGGTGGCGTCACCAGAGGCTTCTCTTTCCCTTTTCCAGCCGCACCACCCTCCTGGTGGAGCTCTCCTGTGAGGACAGCCACCGGCTGAGCTACCTGCCTGGAGAGCACCTCGGGGTTTTCCCAGGCAACCAGCTGGCTCTGGTAAAAGGCATCTTGGAGCGAGTGGTGGACGGCCCTGCACCCCACCAACCGGTGCACCTGGAGACCCTCAGCGAGAGCGGTGAGCACTTGCACGGTGGCCCCAGCATCCCCCCAGCAACCTCCCCGACTCTGCTGGTGGGCTGGTCCCACGCCCGCGCTGTGGGCAGTTAGCCCTGTCCTCCCTGCTGAGTGGGTGGGCCGCCCAAGCCCTTACTCGAGCAGCTTTGCCAATGGAAGGGACGCTTCTTTGGGACTATCTGTCCAACCCCAGAGACTGGGGAGTCTTTTTCCCTTCGTTCTTTTGCTCACCCAGCCACTTTTTTTGTTCATTGATGGGTTCATTTATTTTTCCATTGAGATTTCAACCGGTCACATCCATATACCAGGCAGGCCCTGGGCTACAAAAATGAATGAGGCTCAATGTCTGCATTCAGAAAGCTCACTACCGAGTACAGGAGGCAGATAGGCAAGAATATTCATCACCATCATCATCCTCATCCTCATCCTCATCCTCATCATAACAGTAGCAGCTGGCATTTGTTGGGTAATTACTAGATGCCAGCATTTTACATGCCCTGTCTCTTCAGTCCCCACAGTAGACATGTGTCTGCAGTTTGCCTGATGACGTAATGGAGAAATGTGGGAACAGTGTAAAAATGCTGCGCTTTGAAGGTTCAAGTCCCTGATCCATCACTTCCTAGCTATGTGACCTTGAGCATAGCAGTTAACCTCTCGAGGCTTTATTTCTTGTCTCTAAAATGAAGACAAAGGAGCTGCCCTTGTAAGGTTGTAGTAAGACCAGATGATTAGGTGCAAATGCCCCCTTCACCACAGTTCCTGGCACCGAATAAATGCAGAAGCAGAGGGATGTCCATTCCCTACAGGCTGTGAACATCTGTCCAGAGCTCAGAGAAGGAGTTTAATGTGCCCTGAGAGTGTCCCTGGACCCCAAAGTTCATAACCTCCTTGCATGTTCATGGCATTCTGATTTCACACTGCTTACCCATCGAAGGCCTCACTTATCCCCACCGTACCCGGATGATGGGCAGCGGCAGACTGTGGGTGGCAGGGAGAGTGAGTCTCCTCCTGGTCATCCTCACCTGGGAGAGGACGCTGTCCTAGGGAGGGTCGGGAGCACCCCCTTCCCCTGCTAGGGTGAGGCCCAGTCTGTGTGGTCAGCACAGCACGGGGTGGGGGACAGGTACTAGGAGAGATAAACTAATGAAATCAACACTTGCAAGCCTCCTAGCCCATAGGAATGGCCCTCTGGCCTGAGTGACAATCAGACCTCCAAAGAACGTGTGCCCCTAAAGAGAGTGGCTACAATAGGAAAAGGAGGGGCAGAGAAGCAAAGTGTGGCATTGTCCCCCACTGTCCAGGAGAATGTCTTGTGATGCAGGAAGACAGATGTGTAGTTCTTCAGGCCTTGGGTCTAGATGAAATAACATAGTACGAATATTTTTACCTAATATTTATTGAACATGTATGTGCCCAACACCATACTATTACACGTACAGTATACCATTCAATGGTCATACAAATCCAGCGAGACAGGTTTTGTTATTGCATTCGTTTTATAGAGACAGAACCCAAGGTTGTGTTCAGTCACCTCGCTAGTAAGTGGGGAGCCAGAGTTTGAACCCATGTGTACTGGCTCCAGGGTCCACACTATGACGGCCCTGCATACTGCCTCTTGGGACTCCTTGGGACTTGCCACTTTACTTTGATTTGCTGCTCACCCAGTACCTCTTGGTATAGCCCCAGGGGACTGAAGTCATGGGCTTTTCTGTAAATGCATAACTGGCCTCAGGGGTGTACATCAGTCTTTGGTGAATTTAGTTACTGTGAGTCTGTAGTTCACCTATGGTTGTTTTGCTAAAGTGCAGATCTGAACCAGAGAGGGACTGAACTCTGGTGCATAGTTAAGTTTTCAGGATTGTGCTAACTTGGGTACCCTTTAGAGAGCTGTTGATCAGCCTTCCATGGCAGCCCTAACTCTGAGCACCACTTTCTTGCATGTGAATTGGGCACGTGAGCACTTTCGCTGTTCCTGAAGGCAGAAATTCAGTGTCTTCTCTCCCTGCAGCTGGAGGGTGGAGGGTGTTTTCCCCAGAGGCCTCATCACCCTTCAGGAAACCTAAACGGGGCGTTTTTGCCATCCTGACTCCTACTTTCCCTATCCAGGAAGCTACTGGGTCAGAGACAAGCGGCTGCCCCCGTGCTCGCTCAGCCAGGCCCTCACCTACTTCCTGGATATCACCACCCCCCCCAACCCAGCTGCTGCTCCGCAAATTGGCACAGCTGGCCACAGAAGAGGCAGAGAGGCAGAGGCTGGAGATCCTGTGCCAGGTGAAGGTTGGGGCTGGTGGGTGAAGGAAGGGCAGGGCGGATGAGGGGAGCCACAACCCAGAGCTAGTGTTTAACCTCCAAGGGGAAATCCTACCTAGCTTCCCAGAGTGAGACTTGTCAAAAGCTGGTGTGAAGTATGTACCCCCTCCATCCCATCACTAGGACACAGTTGCTTTGAGTGATCTTAATTTTTCTTAGTGTCTGCAGGACACCACCTAAGATAAGATAAGATAAGATAAGATAAGATAAGATAAGATAAGATAAGATAAGATAAGATAAGAGGCTAGAAAAGGGGAGCCATTATTGTCTTAGCTTTGTATATTCCCAAAACCTGGAATAAGTCTGAAACTTAGGAAGTGCTGGAGGACGGATGGTGAGGATGAATGGATAAATAGACACAGTAACGGGTAGTTGAGTTAATAAATTAATGAGAGGATGCATTAACTCACTGACAACTTTCTAGGCCCATGCCTTTGCAAAGGCACCGGATAGCATTATTACCATCATGTTTATCACTAATTATCTTGATTCCCAGCACCTCCACTGCACTGTACTAACTTGGCACATGTTCTTGCATTTAAGTCTCTCGATATCCCCATGAAATAGATGATGCCATCCTTGTTTCACAAAGGTTAAGTGATTGGGACAAGATCCCACAGCTGGTAAGGGCGTCCAGTCAAGATTTGAACCCAGGTGTGTATGATTCCAGAGCTCTGTCCACAATTAGATTACAATAAAAATTTGACTCCTGCCCACCAGGAGCCGACGGTGGAGTTCTAAGCACACAAATCAGGTTAATGCTACTTACTGACCTGAGTTCTTCCAGGAAGGAACGATTTTCTCTCCAGCTTGGTAGTCTCAGCACCCTGGACAGCGCCTGGCACTTGGAAATGTTTGTTGAGGGTGTGAATGAGTGAATGAATGAATGCTGGATTGTGACAGCCTTCTGCCTCCGGGTGGGGCAAGTGCCAGAAGTCACTCACACTGCCCTTGGCTTTCAGCCCTCAGAGTACAACAAATGGAAGTTCACCAATAGCCCCACATTCCTGGAGGTACTGGAGGAGTTCCCATCCCTGCGGGTGTCTGCTGGCTTCCTGCTCTCCCAGCTGCCTATTCTGAAACCCCGGTACTACTCCATCAGCTCCTCCAGGGCCTGTGCACCCACGGAGGTCCACCTCACTGTGGCTGTGCTCACCTACCGCACCCGAGGTAAGGCTGGGCAGGGGCTTTGGAGCAGTCCAGCTCTGCTGTTTACTGGGCAGTCGTCCAACATCTCTGAACTGTGGTCTCCTCGGCAGTTAAAAACCCACTCCCCAGGGGAGCCTGGGTGGCTCAGTCAGTTGAGCGTCTGGCTCTTGATTTCGGCTCAGGTCATGATCTCACAGTTTGTGGGTTCAAGCCCGACATTAAGGTGCCGGCGTGGAGCCTGTTTAGGATTCTCTCTCCCTCCTTCTCTCTCTCTCTCTCTCTCTCTCTCTCTCTGCCTCTCCCCCACTCATGCTTTCGCTGTCTCTCAAAATAAGTAAACTTTCAAAAAACCCCTACCTCCCAGAGTGTTAATAGCAATAGGAGGTGTGTGGGAGAGATTACTACGAACCAGGCACTGAACTCACCCTTTTGTATATGTATTATCGGTAACCGTATGAGATGGGGACTATTTGCATTTTACAGGTGAGGAAACTGAGGCACAGAGAGGTTAAGCCACAAAGTCATACTGTTAGCAAATAGAGAACTGAGGTTCAAACCCAAGCAGTCTGACTGCTGAGTCTTCCCTTCTTCACTCTACTGCCCTACTACTGTTGGGACAACTTAATGAGATCAAATGTAGAAAGCACCCAATACTGCCCAGTGATTCTTCATTTCCTGATAGTCTAGCCTGGGTACAGGGGTGATTATGCCTTGATTGTTCACTCAGTCATTCACTTATTCAGCGATGGTTATTTCATATCCATCTATGCTTGGCATGGTGGTGGATGTGGAAACACAACACGTAGCTTCTTCCCTCATGGAGCGTCCCATCTAGAGGGGGCAGTGAAGAGAGACTCATAGTGATGGACAGTTGTCATTATGCAGGGTGCTCTGAGGGCAGAGGGTAGAGGATGGGCTAACATAGACTGGAAGGTCCAAAACCTTGTCTACTTGGACTTGGGCCTCTGTGCTGGGTAAACTGTACCCTGTAACTGAGCATTGCCTGGGTTGGTAAAGCCAGGTAAAAAGCATAGTCACACGGTTTCTAAACACTGGGCAGAGACTCTGTCTGCTCTGTTCGAGAACATCTACACAGGCCAAGTCTCAGTCCTCAGGCAGGGAGAGGGAAGGTGGGGACACCTTGTGAGAGCAAGATTCCATCCAGAGGAAAAAAGGGACTTTTCAAGTTGGTTGGAATAGCTTTAAATGCTGGGCCTTTGGGAAGGGAATGTAAACCAGAGAAAGTAGGGGTTTCCACAGGCCCAGGAGGGGCCGCTTGGGAAGACAGTGAGATATCACAGCAGAGCAGAATGCTCAGGGGGCTGTCTGTCACCCAGGGTTCCTACCAGCAAGGGGTTTACCTCATGAAGACACTGTGGGGCAGTGACTGTGGCCACCCTTCAGGGTCACTTTGTGCTATATCATCGGAGCTGAGTGATGGGCTGGGAGGGTCCCTGGAGAAACTCTTGGAAGGAGCATTGGAGTAGGAGTCAGGAAACCTGAGCTGTGGCCTCATTTTACTGCTACCTGAGTGACCTTGTACAAGTCACTTTCCTTCTCTGAGACTCTTTCTGCAGTGGCAAAGGGGAGAGTCTTGCAAACTCTCTAAGTGCGTTTCAGTTTTCCCCAGCTCTGGCTGCATAGAGGGCAGACCGCAGGACCGGGAGAACTGCCCCCTCACTAAAGCCCACAGAGTGCCTCAGCAGACACTTCCAGGAGGCTCGTTGGTGTGGGAAGAGCCTCTGGGACAATTCACCCCTAGGGTGTGGGGAATGATGTTGGTCATGTCTGTGTTGTCCTTGCAGATGGCCAAGGTCCCTTGCACCACGGCGTCTGCAGCACATGGCTCAGCAGCCTGAAGCCCCAAGACCCAGTACCCTGCTTTGTGAGAAGGTAAACAGGCCCTCCACTCTGTCCCTGGTGGGACCACTGGCCCCTGGGAGTTCTGGTTTGAAGGGGAGTGATCTGGGACTTAGGTACCATGCTGGGCCCCATGGCCCATGAAGAAGGCATTGGGGTCCCCCTGGGCCTCTCCATTCTATCCCTGGCAATAAAGCGTAGCCAGATCTCCAGCAGAGACAGAGATGACAGCAGTCGGGGTGGGGATCTAGAGAACAATGAGTTTCAGGCCTTTTTCAAAAGGAGCTCAGGGCGAGGAGATGGTGTGCCAAGGCAGGGGAAATGAGGCAGCCTACAGGACTTGGGAAATCACATTTGAGCTCATTGTCTCCTCCACCCTCACAACACCACCGCCCCCAGCTGCACCCCCAGTTCCCCAGCCCCGGTCCAGTGTGTGCATCCATCTCAGGGTGTCTGAGGACTGGGCCTCTTGATCTGTTCCCTTTAGTGCCGGCGGCTTCCAGCTCCCTGAGGACCCTTCCCAACCTTGCATCCTCATTGGGCCTGGCACAGGCATCGCCCCCTTCCGCAGCTTCTGGCAGCAGCGGCTCCATGATGCCGAGCACAAAGGTACAGTTAGAGGGTTTCCGGCAGGCGGGGAGGGGACACCAGGTGGCCTGGCATCTCTCCAGGAGTAGGGCGGCAGTGACTGGAGAGTTGTGCCACCGCCCACAGACATTTCCTTGCCCTTCTCCCATTTGCCTCAGCCTGTGTGGACAAGTGATCTGAATGCCCTGGGCCTCATTTTCCTCATCTGTAAAGTGGGGATAATACTAGCTAGGATAGCTGTGGGCGTGAAATGAGAATTCAGGTCGGTTGCCGGGCTCCGCGGGCCCTCTGGTGGCCACCCTGGTAACTGGAGCCTGCTGGGTTTCACAGGGCTCCGGGGCAGCCGCATGACCCTGGTGTTCGGGTGCCGCCGCCCGGATGAGGACCACCTCTATCGGGAGGAGATGTTGGAGATGGCCCAGAAGGGGGTGCTGCATGAGGTTCACACAGCCTACTCTCGCCTGCCTGGCCAGCCCAAGGTAAATGCGGCAGCTGCCCGTGCAGTGGGTGGGACATTAAAAGCACAGTCTGGTGGGTGCCGTGGCTCCCCGCGAGGAGCCCCTTGCTCTTGGAGCCTTCGTCTCAGCTCTAAAAGGGAGGTGGTTACACAACCATCAAAGCGATGCTGTGAAGCTATCATGTTCACTCTGTCAGGAGAAGAGAGGGCCCCCGGGACATTCAGGACAAAGCAGGTCACCTGGTAGGTTAGACCCAGTGCCCAGCTGACTAAAAGTGCTCCCTTCAGATACACAGCTGCCTGGGAAGAAGTGTTCCGTGCTGGCTTTATGCCCAAACACCATGCCCCGGTGACGGTCTCTGCTGCCCTGGGGAGTCGGGACAGACCCTTGCCTCAGCCCCTGTGAATTTGTTCTAGCCACGGTGCTCTGTGTCCAGTGCTAGGGTCACTGGGCATCTTGTGTGGAATGAGAGCAGAGACTCCTAGGTTTCTGTATAACTGGGGAGCCCAGGGTTCTGTGCCCTGCTCTGAATTACAATGGGGATTCCGTGAACTCTGCCCTGAGAAGCTCCCTTTACTGGGGTGTAGGCAGGTGGGCCTCAGAGCCCAGGCAGGGGAAGTGGCTTGATAGATGCCTCTCTGAAGCATGGTGAATTCAAAGTAAATGCAGGAGCCTTACTGAATTGTCAGCTTCTTGAGGGCAGGGCTGAGGGGTCAACATTCCTCTCTCTGGCCCCAGCCCAGGCCAGAGCTGGGCGGGATGCAAGGGCACCTCCTTATCCTGAGCCTGATCCCTAGGCAAGGTCCCGGCTGGGCGGGTCCTCACCCTGCAGCCCAGCATGTCCCCTCACTGCCTCCCCCTGGCCAGCAGACCTGACTGCACGCTTCACCCCCAGAAGCAGGGGCCTGGACCCACCACGTCCTCTGGTTTCAGGTCTATGTTCAAGACATCCTGAGGCAGCAGCTGGCCAGCGAGGTGCTCCGTGTGCTCCATGAGGAGCAAGGCCACCTTTATGTCTGTGGGGATGTGCGTATGGCCCGGGATGTGGCCCAAACCCTGAAGCACCTCCTGGCCGCCAAGCTGAGCCTGAGCGAGGAGCAGGTGGAGGACTATTTCTTCCAACTTAAGGTACGGTGGCTGGTGTGTGGGTCAGGGGTGCAGATCAAGGACACGGGCAAGGGAATCAGGACTAGGAGAGTCAGGCTCAGAACAGTCCTGCACCTCAAAAGAATCCTAGAGGTGACTGGAGGTCAGAGCGAGATGGGCTGTTAAAAGGCCTGGCCGCGCATCCTGGTCTGGTTGCTCAGTTAGACAAAGGCAACACGTTGCTTTATGACAAGACTTCTCAGGGCTGCTAATGTACTGTGTGTCGTGACTCCTCAAGGAGAGAAAGGATGCAGCATTTCCCAAACGTGTCTATCTCAGAGCCCACATTTCCCGGGGCGTCTTGTGGGACAAGAACGAGGCAGGCTGGGACAGCGGGTTGGGTGGTTCACACCAGCGCAGGTGCTGATGGGAGGTAGAGCCTAAGTGGGATTCAAGTGTGCCCTAAGCATGGCAGTTGTGAAGGCAGATGGCTCATGAGTGTATGTGTGGTAAGGAAGCCAGGGGAGCCCCAGGGCCTCATCCTAGCCTGGACCTGATGAATGGGAGGCGGCTGGACCAGCAGAGCTGACACGCTGGCCTGGTTTCCCTTAAAGAGCCAGAAGCGCTATCATGAAGACATCTTTGGTGCTGTATTTCCCTACGAGGTGAAAAAGGATGGGGCAGCAAGGCAGCCCAGCGATCCCAGAGTTCCAGCGGCCCACGGGACAAGTTAAAGTCGCTGCCACAGAACTTAATGATGGAGCCAACTCCCGATTATCTGAGGTCACAGGGCCCGGAGAGATGAAAGGAAATCATAGCCCGGAGCCTCACGTCTTAGTTCCCCAGCTCCTTCCCCGCCAAACCCTATACTTGACCTGCTGCCGGCTAGCAGCCTGGACCGAGTGGAACCTCTGGTCTCCCTTGAGCCCACCCTTCCCGGATAATGGAGAGTTGGGGCTTCCTGGGTCCCTTGAAGACTAAAGCTGCCGTGCCGGGCTCACCTGGTGGGTGACAAGGATGAACCTTCTTCTGATTGCACCACTTTACCTGACCGCCAGGAGGCGCTGTCGCGCCACCCTGTATTTAGCTCCCCACTGTACAGTTATTTATGCCTCTGTATTTAAAAAAAACAACCCCCAGCCTTAAGGGCCGCTCAGGCCGTCCCTGTATGACTCCTGGATGGAGATATTTATATGGAATACATTTTATTTTAACCACATTGTACGTGAGTGTGGGTGTTCTGTAGGGAAAGCCACTCCGGCACACAGAGTTGGGGACTGGTGGGTGGCACAGCCTGGACAAAAATCCCCCTCAGAGGGACATGCTGGTTTGACTACGCGCCTCTCGGAAATGGCCACCAGGTATGAGGCAGAACGTGGAGTTTTGTGCCCATCTGAAGACCTGTGATGGGGGCGAGGAAGCAAGATCACCCGTGGGGCGTGGGCGGTGACTCACGGGGCATGTCTCACACGGGGTGTGTCGGGGATGCACTGCTGCCTGTGGTACCAGCCCCTTGGTGAAGGCCTCGCCCACAATCCCTTTCTAGAAGGCGGCTGTGTTTTGCTCTGGGCTCGCCTGTTTCATGAGAGTTTGGCCCATAATAATTTGGCACCTGGGTGACAAAGCAGGTGAGGTGGGACTGTGCCAAAGCCATGGCAGTGAGTGAAGGACACATGTCTTCCACGGGGAAGACTTCTTCAGGGACTGAGCCTTATTCTCTTAGAATAAGGAAGGAACTTGGGTGTCCTGGGGGACCCAGCCACTTGGCTCTTGGTTTTGGCTCAGGGGATGATCTCACAGCTTTGTGGGTTCAAGCCCCACATCGGGCTCTGCGCTGGCAGCACGGAGCCTGCTTGAAGTTCTCTCTCTCTCTCTCTCTCTGCCCCTCTCGACTTGCTCTCAAAAAATAAACTTAAAAAATAAGGAAGGAACTTAGCCAGGGGCCGAGGGGTGTGGGAAAATCCAGCTCCCAGCTTGGATTTGGCCTTTGCTTCATTGGTTCCTGGGCTCACTTCTCCCCTCCCCCTACTCAGATGGGGTGAGAATGGGACAAAAGGGCACCCCAGCCCCCAGTGTCCCAGCAACGCACCTGAGCAACGTGGTCGAGAATGTGGTCACCTAGACCAGTGCCTGTCCCCTCGGAGATGCACGCAAACCACCGGTGTCTTGTCACAACACAGACTGATTCTGGAAGTCTGCGGCGGGCCTGGGTTCTGCCTTCCTAATAAGCTCCCGGCTGCCGCCGGTGCTGCTGGTCTGAGGCCGATGCTCTGAGCCCCAGCCCGGTTCCAGAAGCACTGGATTCTTGATGGAGTCAGCAGGCTAAGTTGGCATCATGTGGGCACAGAACCGGCCTTCCTGCGCCGGCCCAGTGGCTGGTAGGGAGCCCCCCCCCCACACTGAGCCACTCTCCCCACTGTACCCTAACCCCTAACGCTGGGACCCACAGTGGAACGACACAGACAGGTGTCCACTTGAGTCAGCTTCTCCTGAGACCACACCCGCCACCTCCTCCCACTGGGACACAGGGGGCTGATAAGCCATCTGGCCTTCTGGCCCAGCCCTTGCAGTGTGAGTTTGTTTGCGGGGTTGGCCTGTTACCAAGCTTCCTGCATCACAGATTCCTGCCCAGGAGGCCTGAGCCCAACCTGTTTCGTCCCACCCACGTGGGGTGTGTGCGGGACCCACTGGGAGCAGGTGTGGATGTCAGGACCCACCCCATCAGTGAACCCATGCTGTCTCCTCCCGTTGCCCTTGCCCAGAACTTCCCCAACTCCAGAGACCCCAGAATGTCTCAGACACGTTCAATAACCACAGTGAGCCCATGCACAGGTGCCCATAAGCATTTGTCTTTCTTTGAAGGAGGCTGGGAAAGGACCTGCTGGCTGGTGGAGATCAGGGGAGCGTCCTCAGGGTATCTTTCCAGGAGCAGGGAGGGTGGGAGCTGGGTGCAAGGCAAGGTCAAAGGTAGGAGAAAGGGGAGGGGCCCAGGACACAGCTTCCCACTAGAATGAACGGCTTGGGGCTGAGGCGGAGTTGACCGGGGGGGGGGGGGGGGGGGGGGGGGGGGGGGGGGGGGGGTAGGGAGTGTGACGGAGGGGCAGATGGGGTGCAGGCCTGGTTTGGGATCTTGGGCTCTCCCTTTCTGCCAAGGGGACTGAACATAGGGCTTAACCTGTGGGGACCACCCCCCTCTCCTCAGACGGCAGGACTGGGGCGGCTGCTGGAGCCCCAGGTACTGCTCTGAGGAAGGCGCCCCCTCCCCCCTGACCCGCGGCCAGCTGCCCTCCTCCCCTCCAGGCTGGCTGCAGCCGGAAGCAGAGCCAGACAAGGACACAGTCTCTCCAGAAAAGTCCCAGATCGTCAGGTAGCTGGAAAGGCCCGGGCAGGGACAGGGAAGGTGGAGGTGAGGAGCAGATCCGAACAGCAGCACGCCCCTTCCCTTACCCCCAGGGCCAGGGAGCCCGCCTATGTCTGCACATGGGTCAGCTGGATGTCACCCGCCACCTCCAGGCTGTTGATGGCAGGCAGGTTCTTTAGGCGGTGGCAGTATTCAAGCAGGTGCTGACCGTCCACGGACACCTTGAGGCAGTGGCCTTCACACATGATCCACACCTGCATGGAAGCCATGTTATTTGCACTCCCCTTGGAAAGTCCTCAACCCTAAATGCAGGCTCGTGTCTCCCACCACCTACCTGCCTTCCTCAAACATGAAGCAAGTGTCACGCCTGCCTTCAGCCCACCTGGGGGAGCCCACCGTTCCCTCCACACACCTCCTGTTCTTCCCCTTGTGCCTTTACATACCCTGCTCCCCCTTCCTCTGTGCTCGCCGCGCTGCCCCCCTGCCCCCCTGCACCCATACAGGTGGCTTGTCCCCAACCAGCAAGCCTCCCCTGCCTTCCCCCACCTGGTCAGATGACCCTCAGGCCGTGTCGCCCACCCTACCCCCACTCTCCCACTGACCCCGAGTCTCTAGGAGTAGGAACACTGGCCTGTGCCATCCATGTCCCTAGTGGCCGGCACCCAGCCAGCCTCCATGCCTGCACCCCCGCAGTGCAGCCTCCTGACTTGTGCTTCCCACCCCACATGTGCTCCCGGAGGCAGCGAGACCACGTCTGTGAAAATGCCACCAGGACAGCTGACACTTCCGGCACACTTACTGTGCCCTGGGCACTGTCCTAAGCCTGTCACAGACATTATTTCATTTCATTCTAACATCTCTATGAGACTGATATTATTAGCCCCGTTAAAAACATTTTTCTGGTAATGTTTTTGAGAGAGTGCACACGCGCAAGCAGGGGAGGGGCAGAGAGAGAAGAAGACGCGGAATCTGAAGCAGGCTCCAGGCTCTGAGCTGTCAACACAACTGGGGCTTGAACTCACAAGCCACGAGATCATGACCTGAGCCAAAGTTGGACGCTGAACCCACACGCTGAACCCACTGAGCCACCCAGGCGCTCCATATTAGCCCCATTTTTTAGATGAGAAAACTGAGGCCCGGAGCAGTGAAGTCACTTGCTCAAAGTCACACAGCTATCTAGGAATCCATGCATACTGCTCTCTGGCTTGAAACATAACAGCACGCTGCACTGAAATCCAAACTTCTTCCCACGGCTCTCAAGGCCCTATGTCAGTCACCTCCAAGCCTGAGTGAGGAGTATTATGGCATATTTTAAGACACAGATGTCTAGGCTGGGATGGGGCCAGGTGAACCGAATGCGTAGGTGGGGCCGAGAACACCTGCCCTGTGTGATCGGGCCTCCAGCCTCACCACCCACACCTTTCTGTTGTCACTTTAGCCAGAAGACCCTGGCCTCCCTGTCCCTAGACAGACCATGCCCCTGACTCTACCTTTGTGGGAATAGCTGCCCCCTCTGCCGCCCACCAGGAATGCCCCCTCAGATCTTTGTGAGGCGGGCTTCTTCTGAGGTCTCAGCTGCACTAGGGCCCCCTCTGACAGCTGTCCCCATCAGGGGCAGCGTGGCCCCTGCCCCAGGGCTCACTCGATCCCATTAGTCTGTTTTGCTTTCTGCACAGACCAGTTGTTATTTCCAATGACCTGTCCAGGATTGTTGAATGAGTGAGAGGTAAATGAATGACCCATGCTTGGGCCCCACCTGGCACTTACTGGCTGTGTGACCTCAGGCGAGTAACCTGCCCCTGTGAGCCTGTCCCTTCACTGGCGAGCAGAGGCACCACCACCCACCCTATGTGGGACAGTACGAGGAAAACAATAATAGCAGCCACCTGTGGGGCACGTTCTGTTCTTCTAGGCCCAGGTTTCACCCCAGAGGCCTCAGCTCCCACATCTTTCAAGGTGCCCCCAGACGCCCTCCACGCCCTGCTTTGTTTGCCCGTTGACCCCCTCTGTGCTCCGGCCGCGGCATCTTACCGAGAAGCTCTGGCCTCGGACAAAAGGCATTTTTCGGGGCAGGCTTCGCTCCTCAGACCCCCAAGAGCCGTTGACCTGTGTGTTGCGGACCACGGTGTTCTCGTTGAAACGGGGGTTCAGGTGGAAGGCGATGTCATTCCCACAGCGCAGGTTGATGTGGAACCTGGGCATGGGCAGCTCCCATGAACCTCTTCTGCCCACTGAGCTCTGAGTCCCTACCCCTCCCAGCCTGCCCAGAGCCAGCGGGGGGATGACCAGAGGACCTTGAGAGCCTTCTTGAGGGCCCTGGCTTACCTCTGGGCACTGGGCAGGACGGTGCCAGACACAATGATGCTCTTGGAGGGGTACAGCCCACCCGGGATGGAGGTGAAGAAAGGCATCGACTATCAGGAGGAGAGGGGGCAGGTCAGTCGCAGGGGGGGCTTTGTGCCAATTTCCATGAATATGGACTGTCAGCTGAGTTTGATGGCCGCTTCTGAGAGTAATATATTTTCGAGAAAGAACTCCGTAACATCCTTACTTGGTTCAGTAAATGCCAACGGAAAACTTTCCAGCATTGCTTAAAGTAACGGGCTCAAGTTGTCATGAAAAGAGCTTTGGCCGGATGCCATAGGATGCTTGGGCTGAGGGGAAGGCCCTAGCCTATGCTCATGTCGAAGGGACAGTTCTAAAAGTGACATCTCCTTTCAACAGCCTTTTAATTCACTTGGATGTTTTCAAACGTTAGCTTACTAAAGGGTTGCCTTAATTTTGTAAGCCGCCCCTCACCCTGCCCTACTTGAACAAGGCGTCCGCCCCTCCCAGAGAAACCACTTACGTAGGTTGAGTTGGGGTACGCCATAGGTGGGATGACGGGGTTCTGTTGAAAGAGAGCAGGAAGTTTGGTTTGGGAGTGCACACCCACATGGGACCCCCACATTCCAGAGGCCCCTGGCCTCTTGGCTTCGCCTTCCTTCTCAAGTCAGCCTTGGTGAAACTTCTTGCCATGTTCCCTGACATCATGGCCGCCTGCCTGCAGGTAGCCGCACTAACTCCAGGCCTCCCATCTGATTTGTGCCCGTGGCGGGAGAAGCAGCAGCAGCTTAAGCCTGTGGCCCGCGGTGACATGCCAGGGGCTCGTCCTCAGGACGCAGAGTCTCATACCCACATGCTGGGACCGCTGCACTCCCCTCTCAGTGACAGCAGGATCAGTTTTTTTGCTGGTCCCTGAGAAACCCGCTCCAGAATCTTTGTCGTCCCCAGGGGCATTTTACTCATGTGCCTCCTGAGCAGAAGGCCCAACCCCCCAAAACTCTATCCTCTTTGCTGCACTTCCTTCCTGCCTCTGGGACTAGAGAATTCAGTCCTTGGTGAAGGGGCACACGGTGGGGCTGTGATCTGACCCGAGCTTTCAAACTTACAGGGAACATCTGTCCGGGGGCGCTCTGCATGGTGTGGATGACAGTTTGAGTCTGGAAGAAAGAAATCCAGATTTGAACCGGCTCTCTGCGGCGTCAAGACCACCACCAGCTGCCACCAGAGGGCATCACTTAACCCCCTATGAGGTGACTCCATCTTGAGCGTGTAAGCAGCCCAACGGCCCCCGCCAGATCCCCCGAAACTGGCGGATGGAGGGGTATCTTCTCTCAAGGTGGTGAGGTAGGGGCAAAGGTTTCTTCTACTTGGAGAAGAAATACGGCTGCGCTTGTGGCCTGTGGCTCGTCTTTCTCCTCAGGGGACTTTATGTGGCACAGCCTCGCTTTACGAGAGGAACGAGTGGATGTGTGGCCTCGGTCTCCTGTGGCCGCTCACAGAAAAGGGCAGGGGCTTGAGCAGACAGGGGGCAATTCAAGGTGTTTCCCAATTCACGAGGGCCAGCCAACCCCCTTGCCCTGCTTCCACCCTCCCCCCCCACCCCCCACGACAGCCAGGCAGACGGCCCGGGGTGGCCTCCCCGTGGGAGAGGCCCGGTGCCCAGCCTGCCTCCTCCTTTGAACCCACCGGAAGAAGCAAAATTAAGAGGATGGGAGAAACCAGAGACTTACAATGGGAGCCGTGTTGGCCTGCCAAATGCCTGGAGACTGAAGGAGAGGAGAAAAATCAAACAGTAGTTGACGTTGGTGTTTCACGAGGGTGAGACACTGGCGGAAAGTGGAGTGAGAAATACCTCCCCAGACTCACGCTCACCTCCTTCCTGCTCCCTAGCAAGCCTTCCAGAGCGAGCCTCCCCCACCATCCCAGGCCCATCGGGGTTTGGGGGTACAGTCAGGGTTGGGGGTACGGTCAGGTTGGGGAACATCTGCATTGGCTCCTCCAGAGGGAGAAGAGGATGGGTCGCAGAGAGACCGTACAGCTTCCCTTCCCTCCCAGAGGCAAAACCACTACTTCCGGTGCCCTATTTGATCCGTAAGGTCAACCATTTAGTGAAGGCCATCTGTGTGCCAGGCTCTGACTTTGGCACTTTTACAAGGGAGGCACCCTCGGCTCCTGTTTCGCTAGCGAGGCAGCTGAGTCAGAAAGGTTAAGCAACTTGCCCAAGCTCCTCCCAGTAGTAAGTGATAAAATCCAAACTGCTACTCGGTTTTGGCTGACTGTATCTACCACACTCCGTCGTCCCCAGGCCAGAGCCAAAGTCGGGCTGCCCTGCAAGACTCCCTGAAGCTTGCCCGGTCCTGAAGCCAGCAGGGTGCGAGGCGCATGCCCTGTCTGTACCGCGATGGACCACAGAAAGCCTGAGGCACCCCTTCCTCAACCCCCGCTGCTCCAGTGCTCGAAGGAGGGGCCAGGCCATGCTTCCCTTCCTGTCCTAGACCCTGTCCCCACCCAGCAGACCGTTCTTGCCCTGGCTGGTCTCCCCTTCTTCTGGCTGTGCAAACCACACTCCACATGCACCGAGCCCCTACTGCTTGCCCAGATGCTAGGCTAAGTGCTGGGGATACACAAATGAATGACCCACAGTCCCAGCCCACAAGGGGCTTGTGGGTGTAGGGAAGGAGGGGGTGGAGGGACAGGGACAGATACGTAGGCACAGTTACAACAGGACATGGTAATTGGCATAGCACAGATATATACATAGTCCATGGGGACACTGGGGTGGGGGGGGACATCCAACGATGTTCCAAACAGCAAAGATGCCCTTGAAGAGTGACATTTAAGCAGAGCAGTGAAGGGCTGTTAGAGGTCGGCTGGGGCTGAGGTGGCCCAGGGTGTTTTCAGCACCAGGATTGCAGGTGCAAAAAGCATGCGGCCCCAGAGAGCCTCAAGTGAGCAGTGGAGGCTGCCTAAGCTTCATGGGGGAAGGGGCGTGGCCGGGAGGTGGGCTGGGGCAGGACTGGGGTGGGAGCAGGGTGGTTTCTGCACATCCTGCCGGGAATTTAAGGCTTTATTTAGAAGGGTTTGCAGCCTTTAGGATTTTTAAGCAGGGAGAGGACGCAGTCGCATTTGGGTGTAGGGAGGTCACTGCCGCAGTGGGCGGGGTGAGTGGGGAACTAGAGCCCAGTCCTTGTAGTCAAGGGTCAGACGGCCTGGCCCAAGAAAGAGAGTGGCTTCGGGAGGGAGAGGTGTGGGTGCAATGCAGGCATACTAAGGAGGGGAAGGAAGGCCGACTCCCAGGTCCCCAGCTCTGGGTCAGGTGGTGTGGTGGAGACAGGGAAGCTTTGGGTAGGCATCATGGGGCCCGCCTGCTGGAACCAGCCTCTCAGAGCCTCTGTCCTTCCTGATGAGCGCTCGCTCGGCCTCCAAGGCCTCCACATTGAACTCACTTTTGGCTTTCGCCCTTTGGGCCTGGGTGGGAAACAGGCAGTCTGGGAGAACTGCACCGTGGAGAAGGCAGGCTGCATAGGGGTTGCTCGCATGTTCTGTTAAAACAAAAGGCACCAAGGCATGAAGAGAAGCATTCATGGAGCCAAGGAAGCTCAGACAGGCAGGGGCCTGGGCCAGAGGGAGGAAGCCAGGCAGGCCGGGGAGGGTGTTCAGGATCATGCAGAGAGGCAGAGGGAGGATTCGGCTCCAGTGAGGGGCAGCAGGCCACTGAGCTCCTGCCCCACCCTCCCCCACCCTCCTCCATCTTTCTCCTTCACCCTCCCTTCCCTTCCCCTGCTCTCTTCCCCAGGCCCGTGGGGAAAGAGTTGGGTAGGGAGGGAATGTGAGAGATTAGGACAAGAGAGAGAGGAGCTTGGACCCATGGAGGGCCTGCTGTGTGCTCTTCTCATCTCAGGGAGCACCAGGACCAAAAATGGTGACAGCAGTCCCCCTCAGCCTCCTGGGGCCCTGAGGGAACGTGCGCCCAGCATACCCCCTCCTCCCAGTTTTCAAAAAAGCCAGAAATCCTGGCTTTTTTTTCCTCACCTTTTTTTCCCGCCTTTAATTGTGGTGACACACGTGTGAATTTACCATCTCAACCAATTTTAAGTGTATGGTTCCAGCGGCATTAAGTACATTGGCACTGCCATACATCCGTCACCACCACCCACTTCCAGAATGCAAAACTTCTTCTCCTGGCCTTTTAGATGCTGGCAACACGTTCGAAAATGTTGACACACGGAGAGGGGCCAATAGACCCTGGCGTGGGCCCAGGCAGGCCGTCTTGTGAGCTCACTGAATTCACCCAATAACTCATGGGGCAGCAGTGGCTACGCCCCTTCCACAGATGGGGAAACTGAGGCTGGGAGAGGCAAAGTTGCTTGTCTAAGATCTCACAGCTGGTGATAATGGCAGAGCTAGGCATCTGAGCTAGATTCAGTTGGATTCCCAAGCCTGGGTTCTTTCTAGAGCCACGTGGCCTCCTAAGCATGGTGGAAATAGAGAGTGACAGAGAGCGGTGGCCAGAGTGTCTGGGAGACTGAGACAAGGGTTCTGGACAAAGACAGTAAGTAACACAGAAGGACAGGACAGGGGAGCTGGAGGTGTGTTCCCAGAGTCACCTGGGTAGGACATTGGCTGCTACCATTGGGCCCTCCCAGCAGGGCCTACGTGCAGCTAGACTGGGCCCTGCACTCAGCCCTGAGACAGGTGCCAAAGGGACATTCTGACCTGGAAGCCAATGTAGGACAGGTGCACAGCACCGCTGATGGAGAGGGTGTCCACGTGGTGGAAGGGCACGCGGTGTGGGTACTGCACAAAATGGCTCCCGTTCACTGTCACCTGTGAAGACAAGTGCATATTCCAGAACAGTGGTCTCAGGCCAGGGCGGGGGACCTGAACCCCTGCTCCCAGGAATTAAGACCTGTGTTTGGTTTTCACATCTGTCCCCCAGGGGTCAGGGACACCAGCCTTCAGAGCTGTGCCAGTTGTAAGAACATGGCCTATGATCCAAAGTGCATCAGAACCCAGTCCCTACTGGGCTCTACTGGGCTTTTTAGTTCTTAGTCATTTGTTTATTGCAATCAGTTTACCTTTCTTTTTTTTTTTTTTTTTTAATTTCTTTTAATGTTTATTTTTGAGAGAGAGAGCATGCACGGGTGGGGGAGGGGCAGAGAGAGAAAGAGAGAGAGAGAGAGGGAGACACAGAATCTGAAGCAGGTTCCAGGCTCCGAGCTATCAGCACAGAGCCCAACGTGGGGCTCGAACTCACGAACCATGAGATCATGACCTGGGCTGAAGTCGGATGCTTAACCAACCGAGCCACCCAGGTGCCTCAATCAGTTTATCTTTCTAATGTTAGCTCATGGAGGTGTTGTTTAAATATGCATAAGCATGTTCATGGGGAGCAGGGGAGAGGCAGGTTGTACACTGAGGGGACGGGAACATCCATGCTCGCACAGAGAAGGACAGACACGGGGACACTCACCCCCCACCTGTCTCCCAAGCCCAGAGACGCTACTCTGCTTACGTAATTTGCAACACCATGTAAAACTAAGCCATTGGCGGAACCCGGACAAAGGCTGCAACAATATTAGCAAAAACCAAACGTTAGCAGGGACCTGCAGGGGAGGAAAGCCTACAGCAAAGGGATGGAATGAACTAGAACTTTAAAGACCCGCAAGGCCCAAAAGCGCTACGGTGATTTACCTAGTTCCTATTTCCTGAGTAAAAGCAGCAACAGGTGTCCCTGTAGATGTGCAGGTGAAGGTGTGTGAGCAGACTGTGGCCATCACTAACGTTCTTACAAGGCAAACGTCCTGCCATCTGTATAATGGCATTGCTCACGTGACCATTTAAAAGCTCACGTGACTTCTGATGGCTGCTTACCGCACCTGATAGGGCCGGGAGGGAGGGGAAGGAGGCGGTGGGAAGGCGGGCGAGGGGGGCTGCTTCTCACCTTGAAATTGTAGCTGTCCACCAGGAAGCAGAGCTCAAATGGGTTCCCCATCTGGAAAGGCATATGCATCTTCCTGTCCTCTGGCCCCCAGCATCCGTTCTGCTTTGTGTTGCAGACCACATACCCGCCCTCTTCGAACCGTGGGTTGAAGTGGAAGGCAATGTCATTGTCGCTGGGGCCAGAATGAAAGTTCACAGCAAACCTAGGCAGAAAGAGATTCCGCAGCCTGGTTTATTGCCAGGTGGGGGGAGGGGGGCTCACGCCCTTGACTTGGTCTGTCTGCGAACTTGCATACAACCTGCATGGCAGGTTTGGACCCATCCTTAGTTTGTTGCCATCCTTTCTGTTCACCTAGCTTGGACTTCGTGTGTGTTTGTGCAATTGTTGCATGCTGCCCTTACGGTATGCTTTTCTAAAAATACATAGAACATGGGTAAACAAAAATAGTGGATGCTTTCACGCCAAGTGGATACTCCGAGGCCAGCCCCCATCAGCTCAGTTGGGAAAGAAGAAAACCAATTCAAAGGCGATGCAGAATTGAGGGAATAGGCCTCCAGAGCTGGTTTCTAAGGTACAGAGTAAGTAGTAGCTGTCTCTCACTGGAGGTTGGCGTGCGTCCCACACATGACGTGCGGAGTGGTGGCCCCGAAGTCAGCAGGTCTGGACCCAGACCCCAGCTCTACACTGCTCATCATTTGTGACGGTTCTGAACCACACTACCCTCAAGTCACCATCACCAGGGAGGTGAGGTACTTCCTTTGGGGATGCTTAATGAGGCGGTGTTCTAGAAAGCCCCACCCAAATCCATTTCCATTCCTGCCTCTCTCCTCGGAAGCAGCCTCTCACTGTCAAAACTGCCTTTGGGTACAGCCTATGGCTCCGAACGAAGAACCTTCCGAGGAGCCTGGCTCCCAGAAGGGGCACGGTAAACATTTGTTCTGTCTCTTCGCAGACAGAGCTCCCTCAGGTCCTACAACCAAGTTCCAGCCTGAGGCTCCTCCTCCGAGGCGTCTCTGTCCGCAGCCTTCCCTGAGCTCAGCGCACCAGCGTGGTCCGCCACCTGCTTCTCGGGGTCACTCCAGTCTCCCCAGCTAACGCACAGTGCTCTTCTGTCACCCACATCCCCCACAGTGCCGGGCTCTGCACCAAGCCCAGAAGCGGCCCTTGAGAGTCATTCTATTAAATTCCTGCAGAGTCTGCTTGATTTCTTGCTGGAGGAGCTCTTAGAAAATTTCTGCCTCGGGGCCCCTGGCTGGCTCAGTCAGGTAAGCGTCTGACTTCGGCTCAGGTCACCACGTTACAGTTCATGGGTACGAGCCCCATGTCGGGCTCTGTGCTGACAGCCCAGAGCCTGGAGCCTGCTTCAGATTCTATGCCTCCCTCTCTCTCTGCCCCTTCCCACTCATGCTCTGTCTCTCAAAAATAAATAAATGTAAAAAAAAGAAAAGAAAACGAAAGCGAAAACTCCTGCGTGCAGAAGCTTTGCAGGAAGAAGTCGGGACAGTCTCTGTTAGACAGGATGGGAGTAGAAAGCCATCATGGTGCCAGGGGAGGGGTAGGCAGAGGGAGAGGGAGAGAGAAAGAAGGGAAGTTCAGAGGTGAGGTCCCGAAGTTCCCTGCTGGCAGGGTTTAGGGGGATCCTGGTGCCTCCCTTCCCTCAGGGTCTCCTGGGGGCGCTCAGGGCTCTGGGACAAGTCCCATGGTCAGCGCGACCATGTCCACCTGGCAGGGAAACGGTGGTGGAGGAAGTCATCTAGAGTCTAGATGCCGAGCTGAGGTAGGGCCCGGCCTGGGAGCGACGTGAAGGTGGGTCCAGGAGGTCCCAGAACCCATGCCAGGTGGTGAGAGAGAGGACCACAGTGAGCAAGAGACATTGGGGATTGAGGCAGAAAGTCTTCCGAGAGAGGCCGCGGGTCCAGACGGGCTCCCGTGGGCACTGTGGACCTCAGGAAACAGCCCCCATGTACACAGGCCCCGTGCAAAGTGGGCGAGAAGCTGGACCGCGGCAGAGGCCAGGCAGGGCCGCCTGAGCTTCCGAAGGGCCTTCAGCCTCTGAGGAGTCCTCGAGTGCCTCCCCGCCTCCCTGTTCCCAGAAATCCCTCCTTGGGGAGGAGGGGGGTGGTGGGAAACAGCACTTAAATGGTGTTTGTGTTTTGGATTGACTTAGTATTTTCCAGAAAAGACCTTGAAACTGAAAGCGACTTGCATTTGATGGCAATTTTCAATATTTCTGCATCAGCCAGATGAGGGCTCCAAAGTACTGAAGGGCAAGTTCAGGAAATAAAGGAAGTGATATTTTTGCCACTCTGAGTTATGGTGTAGAAAGTTCGATCCCAGAACAAAATCATCTGCTTCTGGGCTGGCCTGCCTCCCTCCTTAGACTATGAGCTCCTGTCACCCCGATGTCTATGGGGAATCTCTGTTAATGGTGCCCGGACGCTACGGGCAGATGACAGTGGTGTCACGCAGGTCACCCGGGATCCCCCGAGCCAGGCGCAAGCGGCTCCGAGGGTGTAGGGCGAACCCACCTGAGCTGACAGGGGCCACGGTTTGCCAAGGGGTGAGGCTAGAGAGAAAAAAAACCAGTTCCAGGTACCTGGTTCCATTGTAGTAAAGAACGGTCCCAGTGAGAGTGATTTTAAGTCCATCCTGGAGACCCCCCTGGATTTTCCCAGAGAAGGGGATGATCTGTAGGAAGAAGAGGCAGGTCAGTCAGTGGGCCCACCTCCGTCTGGTCCCCCCAGCACTTGCTAGAGGCGCCTGGGTGTGTCAGCCTCATGGATCCTCCGGGCCCGTGAGGGAGCAGATCTGAGTCCAGATAGTTCCACACACATTCTAAGATTGTGACAGGGAGGCTCTGGGGCTCTGAGACGACGTGATGGGGTGCTGGCCTCCCTTGAGAGTCTGAAAGTGACAACTTCTAAGAGGAAGTAACATGTACATGGCCCTGAGATGGGAAGGAGCCAGTGATGGGAGGAAGGAGTGATGGGAGCGCTGGACCCCAGGTCAAGCTCCTAGCAAAGGCCCCAGAGCCCTGGCTGGGGACTCAGGAGGCCCAAAGGACCAAAAGAGACCACCCATTCTAGAGGATAAGCCTTCCAGTTGCCTGACAGGGCCAGGAAGAACGCATCCTCCCCTGCTCCTGCCCTCCCCACCCATAGAACCATGGTGACCATGACCTTTGCCCTTCCAGCCACCTCAGGTAGCGCCTCTCCTCAGATGCTCTCTGCAGCCATGGGGCAGCCCCCTCTTCTACTTCTGCTTTTTGGCTCCCCGTTCCTTTCCTCAGGCCCTTGGCAGCCTCCGAAGCCCTCCTCCTAGGGCCCCTCAGCACCAGCTTTGTCAAATTCTCATTCCTGGGCCACTTTAAAGGACCAACGGTTATGGTGAGGCACGCCTCCTTTCAGAGCCAGACATACTCCAGGTCTGAATGCTAATTCTTTGGCTCATTACCTGAGTGGCCTTGGGAAGCTTATTGAACCTCTCTTTGCCTCAGTTTCCTCATCTGTAAACAGAGGGATAAATCCCCCTCTTCTGTGTCAGTTTGATGATTAAGAAAAAGTCTGCAGAAGAAGCTGGCACCTAGCAGGTGTCTCTCTACCGCCCCCCTTCTTTGATGTTGGGCTCTCTGAGCGAAACCCCAAACTGGTTATTTCTCAACTGTCAAAGCCTAACTCCAGAATCCCTCTTAACTAATGTGGTTGTATAACCTGCATTAGACTGGGAGAGACATCTAGCTCCCCGTCAGTTTTCACACTTGTTAAGTTGTTCACACCTTCTCTAACTTCTCCCCTAGGTCAGTTCCTTGCAAAAATGAAATGCTTACAGGAGCCAGGCCGGTGATATGTGTGAGTGAGATGTCCAGGTAAGGCGATAGGTGAGAGGGACTGGAGGGGAGTATTACAAACTAGATGTCGCCTCCCTCATCTAACAGGGCAGCGTGCATTCAGCTCTAACCAGTGATCACCACCCATGCCCTGTGCCAGCAGAGCTCCCAAATTTTTAGAAGACAGAAATCTGGATTTTCTTTTCTGTAAAACTTTCTAATTTCTGGGGGGAGAATTCTTTAAAAAGGATTTTGGGGGCACCTGGGTGGCTCAGTTGGTTAAGCGTCTGGGGCTCTTGGTTTCGGCTCAGGTCAGGGTCGTGCAGTTCATGAGATCGAGCCCCAGTCGGGCTCTGTGCTGGCCTCGTGAAGCCTGCTTGGGATTCTCTCTTTCACCCTCTCTCTCTGCCTTTCCCCGCTTGTGCTCTCTCCCTCTCTCAAAAATAAATAAGCATTAAAAAAAAAAAAGAGAGAGAGAGGGGGGTGCCTGGGTGGCTCAATCAGTTAAGCATCTGACTTCTGCTCAGGTTATGATCTTGCGGTTTGTGAGTCTGAGCCCCATGTCAGGCTCTGTGCTGACAGCTCAGAGCCTGGAGCCTGCTTCGGATTCTGTGTCTCCCTCTCTTTCTGTCCCTCCCCTGCTCGTGCTCTTTCTCTCTCTCTCAAAAACAAATACACATTAAAAAAAGAGATAGAAAAGAAAAAAATACTCCTGGCAAGCATGCGTCCTTCACTTAAGCACATCCACGCTAAAGTGTGAAGAACTAAAAGCAGAGTGTGGTTAGGTGGGTTTATCAGCGCACAGAAGGGAGGGTGAGATCGTGGGGACGGGGCAGCACAGGTTAATCCTAAGCAACGATTTCCCCAGAAAGGTTTTGAGCTTTCAATGTGTCTTAAATGGTGTCCCCAAATTCTGAAAACCAAGATTATTTTAAATTGAGTACAACTTTGCAGACAAGGCTATTCACCGCAGCATTGTAACAGCAGAGGATTGGAAAGAAAAGTTCAGCAAGAGGATGATGGTGAAGTAAATGGGTTCGATGTAGCCTCCACAAAAAAAGGAAGAGGAAGAAGGGAATTCTTTGAGAACTGATACGAAATGACCCCATTTGTAGAAAAAACATGGGTGGGAGGCCATATACATGCATTTACTTATTGATGAGGGAGCAGAAGGCAAGCTGGCAGGTCTCAAACACTGCCCTCCCCCCCACCCGCCCCCACCCCGTGGGATATGTGGGATATTCCTCAGGGACTCCTGGCTGCCTAAGAACAAAGGAAAAGGAAAAAACTAATGATTAACTGATAGAGATCATAGTCACCCTCCATCACCCTCCACAGTGATGTAGGGAACACAGGCAGAAGGAAATGGCAGATAAAACTAAATTTCCTTATAACCTGCAGCCCATTGACGAATACTTGAGGCTGGCGGAGTGAAATGTTTCTCCAGAGACTCCCTACTGTCTTGCTAGAGGGAAGAACAACCTTAGCTGGACAATACGTAGGCCTCCGGTATCCCATGAGTCTCTAGCATTTGAAAATCTCAGTGGAAACTTCCCCTGGACTCTACCTCCCCCAACCCCATAGTATATAACAGGTGTCTCTTCATAGTCCTGGGGCAACAACTCCTGCCCGCAGATCCTGTCCCCGTGCTGCAATAAAATCACCTTTCTGCACCAAAGACGTCTTTGGGAATTCTTTCTTGGCCGTCGGCTCCGGACCCCACGAACCCCACTGTCTCCCCCAAAACCTCATCTCCTATTATGCATAGAATATCTGTGGATGGATTCAAAGAAACTGACAATACTGGCTGACTCCGACGAGGTCCGGTGGGTTGAATAATTACTACGCCTTCCCCGCTGCCCCAAACGTCTACGTTCCAATCCCTGGACTTTGTGGCTCCCGTATGTCACCTTATGAAGCAAATGGGGATTTGAAAGATGTGATTCAGTTACAGATCTTGAGATGGGGAGTTTATCCTAGATTATCTGGGTGGACCCAATGTCATCACAGGGACCTCAAAGAGAGAGGCAGGAGAACAGAGTTAGTGGTAGGAGGTGTGACAACAGAAGCAAGAAGCTGCTGGCCGTGAAGATGGAGGGAACCCCAGCCGCGGTAGGCGGGCAGCTTCCAGAAGCTGGAGAAGGCGAGGAGAGCTTCTCCCCTGAAGCCTATATGTTTGGATTTCTGCCCTCCAGAACTGTAAGAGAACAAATCTGTATCGTTTTAGGCCTGGTGGGCCAAGTCTGTTGTGGAATTCGGACCTGTGCACGTGCATGAGAGAGAGAGAGAGAGAGAGAGAGAGAGAGAGAGAGAGAGAACTCTTGGATTTATGGTCCCAAAGACGTGCCTCCTTGTGGTAACAGCTCTCCTACTGGGCAAGTCACTTGATCTGTCTGTGCCCCAGGTCCCTCCTCAGGACAGTGGGACAACAGCACCAACCTGACCGTGCTCGTGAGAGGATTCGATGAGATGCCACACACTGCCACACACGAAAGCCCCTTGGTTCACAGGCCTTTGACAATGGCAGCTGTTTGCATCAGAATGTGACTCTGCTGGGTCAGAACTTGCTCTCGGCTCCTGGCTGTGCCTGGAGGCTGAGGACTTTCTCCTCCTCTTCTGATCTGGAAGAACCAGGCTCTACCCGCCGGCCTCAGCAGCCCCTTCTGGAGGAGGCCCAGGGTCACCAGAGGGCTCACTGGCAGGAGGCGGCGGGAGACTTTCGGCCAAAGGGAGCCATTGCCCTACAGGTTCTGAGGCCCCTCTGGTGGCTGACCTTCCTTCCCTGTTACCTCATTATCCACTCTGAGTGCCACTTTTACAGAGGAAAGTGAGGCACAAAAGATTTGGCAGTTTGCCCAAGGCCACTCAGCTGGTGATAGCATGGGGTCTGAATCCCAGCACAAGGCTGGTCAGGTGAGGCGTGTGGGGAGTGGGCAGGAGACGGGGGGCCAGGTTCCCAAGGCGGCCCTCATGGCGTTTGGCTCCTCAGAACAGCTGGGCCGCGGGACCTTCCTGCCACCCTTGGGAGGAAGCAACGTTTCTACGGCTGGACATCAGCGGGCCACTTGGGAGAGGGCACCCTTGTGGGACGGGCAGGTTTTCCTGGTGCTTGTGGGGACTGCACCCATCCTCTTTCTCGTTCGGACTCCAAGGCCCTGTTTTAACTCACTGTTGCCCACAGGAAGATTCTCCTTCTCATCTGAAACCCTCGAATGCAAGGATTGGCAAGTAAAAACTAGCCACCAGAATCATGAAATGTCGGGGCCTATGAGGATCTCTGGGATCTCTCATCTGATGGAGAATGAGCCTGAAGTGACACATTTTGACGCTGAGAGCCCCATGGAGGGCCAGCTAACTGGAGCCAGGCCCAGCTTCCTCCAGCGACACCTCCCCTCCCCCCACCCCTGCCCTGCAGCCTCTGTCAGGCTATCAGCCCAGCCCCTCCGGAAGCTCTTGGCCAAGGCCCAGAGGGGCTCCTACGAAGCCTCCTGGGCCCTGCTGATTGCCTGCCTTCCCCTGTTAACTGCTCTCTCTCTGTGGGCACCTCTCTCTTCTGGGGGTAAGTCAAACCTCCCTTAGTTGCCACTTATCATCTGGGGACATTGGCAAGTGGCCTCAGCTCCTCTGTTTCCCGCGTCTGATGTGGGGGTCGTAAGACTCACAGGGTTTAAACAAGGCCACGGGCAGACGGAGTCTACTCACATGTGGCCAAAGGTTGGAGGCAGCCCCCTGGGCCCCGCTCTGCAGGGACAGCCCCACTCCCCTCTCGTTCCCAAGATGGCCCCTCTGCACACACCCTTGGCCTGCCTCTGCCTTGCTAACTCACCCCTCAGGGAGCAGACACCTCCCCCGGAAAGCCTCCCCTGCTGCCTCCAGACTCCTAATAATACAAAACACTTCCAAAGCCCCCTCCCTACAGTGTGCCAGGCACTGTGGCCACACTTTGGATATGCTACCTCCCTAATCCTTACCCAACCCTGGGAGGTGAGCCCGAAGATGATCCCCTTTTACAGATGTGGAAATTGAGGCCTAGAGAGGTAAAAGTAACTTGCCTGAGGCCCCCCAGCTAGTAAACTGGCTGGACCCAGGGAGGCCATCTCCAAAGTAAGCGCCCTTAACCACCGCGCTGGGCTGTTTTCCTCCCTGGAAGCCCTGGTCGCTGCCCCGTGAACATACAAACCATCACTCTTCTCGTTATTATGCCTGCCTCCCCCCTCTTCCCCCTACCTGCACTTCCCGCACCTAGGACATTTGTCGAAGAGGCATGAATCCCTAGGACGGGCTCCCAGGGGAGCTCCGTGAACCTTTGTCAGAGGCATGAATCCTGGTGGTTATCAGCCCGCCAGTCCAGTCCGGAGATGCAAGGGAGACCGGCATGGGGTGTGCTGGGACTGCCCCTCCTGGCTTTCTGCTCTTTGCCTTGTGTCCTCTTCGGGACACCTGCCCTCCGCCTGCTGCAACCCACGGGTCATTTCCCCACAGACCCAGCGCTGTTTCCTCCTGGCGGAGGCAGCCGGCTCAGCGGGGGCCATCCCATGCCAGCACCAGCCATGCCCTCAGCCCCAGAACTCACCGGGTTCAGGTAGGGAGGCTGGGAGCTGCTTAAGGCCATCTCTCCACTGCCCGTGTGGCCTTTGCTGCTCTCTGCGGCCAGCCAGGCAGTCAGTTCTCTGCACTGGGAGGAGATAACCAGGAAATAGAAACTGAAGCAAACCTACAGTTACTCAGTAGGGAGGAGCCAGAGGCAAGAGGAAGTGGTCTGGAGAAAAAGAGAAAGGGAGGGTGTTGAGGGAGGGCTGGGGGTACACTGAGGGAGGAGGGAGCAGACACTCCTCACTTCAGTGACCTTTGCCCTTCCTCTCTCCTGTGCTCCACTCCAACAAAGCACTTGTGTTTGGTTCAGACAGATTCAAAGAGCCTGACCTCACCGACATAGCAAGTTTCTAGAGGACACTGTCCACGAGCGTGGGGCCGTGTCTCCTGCGTATGCCTGCCCACAGGGCCCAGAAAACAGTGGGGCTGTGCCGGGCATCGCCTGTGCACGGGGCGGTGGGGGAAGGCCTGCTTCTACCCACTTGCACACAGAGAAACTGACGCTCAGAGTCTAAAGGACACGCCCACAATCACACAGCTCACCAGCGGCCACCTGAGCTATAGGACACCTGGGTTCTCAAAAAAGTATTTCTCCCTTTCAAAATTCTATTCCTGGAACGCCTGGGTGCTCGACTGGTTAAGCGCTGGACTCTTGGCCTCAGCTCGGGTC
Source organism: Panthera pardus (assembly GCF_024362965.1). Taxonomy (NCBI): domain Eukaryota; kingdom Metazoa; phylum Chordata; class Mammalia; order Carnivora; family Felidae; genus Panthera; species Panthera pardus. Next base: position 58,953,890 of record NW_026526876.1, read on the forward strand.
ATGATCTCTCAGTCGTGAGATCGAGCCCGTGTTGGCTCTGTGATGAGCGTGGAGCCTGCTTGGGATTCTCTCTCTCTCTCTCTCTCTCTCTCTCTCCCTCTCTCTCTCTCTGCCCCTCCCCCACTTGTACTCTCTCTCTCTCTCTCTCTCAAAATAAAATAAAATAAATATATAAATAAATACAAATTCCACTCCTCATATTAAAACACAATCACATAGAAAGAAATGTTTTTCTGAGCCTGAGTGGCTCAGTCGGTTATGCATCCGACTTAGGTTCAGGTCATGATCTTACGGTTTGGGAGTTCGAGCCCCGCACCGGGCTCTGTGCTGACCCCTCGGAGTCTGGAGCCTGCTTTGGACCTTGTGTCTCCTTCTCTCTCTGCCCCAACCCCCCAGTCAAAAACAAATAAAACATTTTTAAAAATTAGAAAGAAATGTTCTTCAAATAGAGGACATGATAATGGAAATTGTTACCCTAGACTGTACTGGTGCCCCGGGAGCTTCAGATCTCCTCTCTTTATTTCTTTCATCTCTTCTCCCCTCCCCTTTTCCCCCTGGGCTTTACAATGGAAAGAGGACAAGTCTTCGACATAATAGAACATTCCAAGTGACAAGACGGTTGGAGACATATGAAATAAACTGCATTCGAGTGGCTTTAGTACCTAGTGAAGGGAAATGACTGACTGAAGCAGAGACCAGCAGGATAGGCTGTCAGAGGATGGGGTGGGGGGAGGTGACAATAAACTTACCTGGAGCCATGTGGGTCCCTGCACTGTGCTAGGGAGAGGGGCCACGGTCAAGCCTGGAAGAGTGGTTAAGGGTCATCCGGGCACCGGCTGGGTAGAGGTTGCCCTGGGGCCGTGTGCAGCTCTGGGCCTGTCTTCCTCTTGCACCTTGCCTAGATGCTCCAGAATTTGCAAAGGCTGACTTCTCTGAGATGCTCCCAGAGACTGAGCCCACATGTCCCCCCTGCCTACCCTCCGTCCCCATTATATTCCCGGATCAATCAGAATATGACCAAATATAAGGGGCAGACAATAGTTGGAGCAGAAAGGAGGGGCAGGAAAGGAAGGGAAGGTCTTTGGGATCCTTTCGGGGACACCAGGGACACCAGGAGAATTTCCTCATTGATTGGCTATGGAACAACTGGATGTTAGATTGGAATATTCACTGCAGATTGGAATATGAAAGAATACAACTTTGGAAAACTCCTTGATGGACTGTAATAAAGTCAAATATCTGCCTCTCCTGTGTCCCGGTTAGTCTACTCCTAGATATTTACCTGAAAGAAATGAAAGCACATGCATGTGTTCATGAAGGCTTTGCTCCTCCCAGCCCCAAACTGGAAACCACACAATGGTTCACCAACAGCAAAAAGGAAAAATGCATTCATACAATGGACTAGCCTACTGCCAAAAAAAAAAGGGGAACTACGTCAGCGAACCTCGTGGTTGAATGCAAGAAATCAGATATGCTGTGGGGCGCCTGGGTGGCTCGGTCGGTTGAGGGTCCGACTTGGGCTCAGGTCACGATCTCGCGGTCCGTGACTTCGAGCCCCGCGTCGGGCTCTGTGCTGACAGCTTGGAGCCTGGAGCTGCTTCGGATTTTGTGTCTCCCTCATCTCTCTGTCCCTCCCCCACTTGTTCTCTGTCTCTCTCTCTCAAAACTAAATAAACATTAAAAAAAAAAATTAAGACCGTGCCAGGGCCCAGTCGACCTTGGCAGCTCCACGTCGCCGCGCGGTGCCTGCCACCCATTCCCAGGTGGCGAGAGGTAGCCCTTGGGAACGTTCCTTCAGAGCTCTGTTGTTCAAGGTCCTGGATGCTCGTCCGAGGCTCTCCGTTCCCTGCGCTGTAGACCAAAGGATCTGTTCAAAATAGGCGTCCGCCATCTCCCACCCATGAGGATGGCCACTATCAAAGCACCAGGAGGTGACAGGTGCTGAGGCAGATGAGGAGGAAGGAGCCTGGGGCCCGGCTGGCAAGCATGTGAAATGGTGAGGCCGCTAAGGAAAAGTGCCTGACCTTAAGCGTCTGACTGCCGAGGCGTCCATTTCAAAGACGTCCGCCTCGAGTAAAGGCATCGACAGCTATGGGACAGCTTCTAGCTTCTAGCACCCAGGTGGCCCGCATTCATGAAGTTCCCCTTTTAGAAAGCCTTGGGGAAACCTCGACAACCCCTGAGCGAGCCTGCTTTTCCATACTGCACCCCCATTCCCTTCCAACAACCCCCCATTAGATCCCAATAAAGGCAGGACTCCACATCTGTGCTCATGCTCGCTCGCTTTCTCTCCCTACAGCCTCCCCGAGTGGCCCTCGTGTGCCGTGGACCCTCCAGGACTTGTGAGTCAGAGACCTTGGGTTTTCTAAGTTCCCTGAGGGTTGGTGCTGAGGTGCATCTTGCAGTCATTTAAGAAGCAGAAAGGCTGGTTCAGCCACCACAACCACTCTAATGGGGAAACATCTGGGGGATGCTCACCCAAGCGGTATGGGGTCAGGTGAGCGGCCAGCCATTTCTAGCCCACAGCATCACTCTATCAATAGGTTGAGACCCACGTGACACAACAGTTTGGTGGTTCCTTAAAAGCTAACCACAGGGGCGTCTGAGTGGCTCAGTCGGTTAAGAGTCTGACTTCGGCTCAGGTCACGATCTCGTGGTTTGTGGGGTTCAAGCTCCGTGTTGGGCTCTGTGCTGACAGCTTGGAGCCTGAAGCCCGCTTCGGATTCTGTGTCTCCCCCTCTCTCTGTCTCTCAAAAATAAATAAACAAACAAACAAAAAAACGAACCATAGAATTACCCCATGACCCAACATTAGCTTATAGCAGCATTATTTATCACAGCCAAGAAATGGGAGCAACCCAAGTGTCTATCGGTGGATAAAGGGATTAAAAATGTGTGTAAATAGGGATACCGGGTGGCTCAGTAGGTTAAGGCATCCGACTGGCTCAAGTCATGATTTCATGCTTTGTGGGTTCCAGCCCCGCGTTGGGCTCTGTGCCGACAGCTCAGAGTCTGGAGCCTGCTTCCGATTCTGTGTCTCCCTCTCTCTGCCCCTCCCCCACTCAGGCTCCATGTCTCTCCCTCTCTCTCTCTCTCTCAAAAATAAACAAACATTTAAAAAAAAAAAAAAAAAAGCAAGACCTAGGGTCACCTGGGTGGTTCAGCCGGTTAAATGTTTGACCCTTGATTTTGGCTCCGGTCGTGATCACAAGGCACGGGGAATAGAGCCCCGCACTGGGCTCTGTGCTGACAGCCCCTCCCCCACTCATGCACGGGCTTGTGCACACTTTCTCTCAAAACAAATAAATTAAAAAAAAAAAAAAGCAAGACCTGGAGTAGTGTATTTTTTTTTTAATTCCAGTATAATTAACATACAGTGTTCTATTAGTTTCAGGCGTACAATATAGTGATTCAACAACCCTATACATTTCTGGGTGCTCGTTACGGTAAATGCACTCTTAAGAAAAATTTTTTAAGTGTATTTATTTTGAGAAAGACAAAGAGAGTGAGCAGGGGAGGGGCCGAGAGGGGGACAGAGGATCCGAAGAGGGCTCTGTGCCGACAGCTGACAGTGGAGAGCCCGACACGGGGCTCGAACTCCCGAGCTGTGGGATCATGACCTGAGCCGAAGACAGATGCTCAACTGACTGAGCCACCCGGACACCCCACAGTAAATGTACTCTTAATTCCCTTCATGGAGTGGAATATTTTTATTGGGACCTCTTAGTTAAGCTGGGACTATGTTTCCCTGAATTCCCCCACCCACCCACCCCCCCCCCCTTTTTTTTTTTTTTTTTGCAAGTTCTGGATGTGAAGGGGCCACAAAAGGAGTTTTACACGCAGTTTGGAAGGAAGAACTGAAATCTCACCCATACCCCTTTCCACGCCCGGAAGGCTCACGCGTGTTGTTACTCACCTGCTCGCTGTCCTGCTGGTGTGGGGCTGGCGGCTGGGCCTGTGTTCAGCACCGCTGTATCTCCTCCTTCAGCTGCTCCTAATTCTGTTCCCGGGGCACGTTTAGATGTGTGACTGGAGGGCTCATGTGTCTCTTGCCGGACGCGCTCATCAACAACGATAGAGGCGTGGACGCAGTGAGAGAATGGTGCGGGCTGTATCCTCATGGGTTCCACCCATTCTCTCGTGTGACAGTTCGTTCTGGCTCCACACGCACCCCTTCACGTCCCCGTCCCCATCCTGACTGCCCGCTTTGGTGACTTCAGACTGTGCCAGCAGACAGAGAAGACCGCTTTGCAAGCTCCCCCAATTATGGGTTCCTAGTAAAAACACACCCTAGTCAAATTCCTGTAAGCCACATTGGAAATTGTTCTGGCAGTTTCTCACAAAGTGAAACATACCTCTTTTGCGGCCTCGAAATTCCACTCCTCGGGATTTACTCACAGTAAATAAAATCGTACGTCTGCACCGTGACCCGTGTACGGATCTTATAGCCCAAGCAGCCCTCAAAAGGCAAACAGATGAACACGTTGTCGTCACACAACAGAATACAGTAATAAAATGGAACTACTGATAAACACATTTTAGGTAAGTCTCCAATATATGATGCCGAGGAAAAGAAGCCGGACACAAAACGTACACACCGAATGCTTCCGTTTCCAGGAAGTTCTGGACGAGACCCAACTAACCTACGAGGAAAGAGATCAAACAGTGGCTGCCACTGGGAAGGGGCAGGAGGGATCTTTCTGGGGTGATAGAAATGCTCTCTGTCTCAAGAGGATACGGACTCCTCGGGTGTGTGTGCCTGTCAAAACTCACCAAGCTACGCGCTTCACCTTCTACACTCTCTGCTTGTGTGCAAAGTATACCTCGATTTCTAAAACACAGCTTGAGAGAGGCCCGGGGAACTCAACTCCCTGTGCAGTTCAAAATTTTAAAAAAAATTTTAAAAAGCAAACAACAGGTTTGTTGTCTGTCAGCCAGAAAGATATATATCACACTGTATGTTAACTGGCTTGGATCTAAATAAATAAAACAAGTAATTTTTTTTAAAAGGAAAGATATCCTATACAGTATGCCCCCCTTTTCGCCATGGGATATGTCCCAGGACCCCAAAGATATGGTTGAGGTCTTAGGCATATCAACGCCTGTATATATAGTACTTTTTTTCCTGTACGTATGTACGCATAAAGCTGAATCGATACATTCGGCACAGTGAAAGATTACAGTAATAATAAAATAGAATTACAATATACTATAATAAAAGGTGAATGTGGGTCCTCTCTCTCTCTCAAAATATTTTACTGTACTCGCCCTTCTCCTTGTGACTCCAGAGGATGAAATGCCTGCGAGGGAGCTGAAGGGAGGCAAGGGACATGGCCTTAGGCTATGCCTGACCTCCTGACAACATGCCAGAATGAGGATCCTACGCTTCTGGCCCACAGTTGCCCGCGGGTAACCGAAACTGCGGATAAGGGGGCGCTACTGCATCCCCGAGAAGAGACCATGCAATACGAAGTCCCCCTCCGATGATCTTACAGCCTGGTTGAGATCACCTCCAGGGCTGGCTGCCTCTCCCACTGCCTGGGCATTTCATGCTGTGTGGACCACACCCTCCATCCACAGGTCCCCCCATTGCCTTGGGGGAGTCCCTCCCTCCTCCAGCTCCCCTTTTTTCCTTAGTCTCTTCTCGGTGAAGGCTCAGAGGCGCCAATGGGCTCTCGTGTCGGGGTTACTACAGGGCAAATGAAAGGGTGCCAGCCTTCCTTGGAGCGTCTGTAGGGCACCCAGTGTGAGTTCCACCTTCACCCCAGGCCTGACCTTCCTCCACAGGGGCTGCTGACCGAGTCACTCCTTCCCAGGGCAGGAATCAAAGTCGAACACTTATTTAGAAGGAATGGTGGGGAGGCGAGCGTGTAGGCTTAGCTTGGAAGGGGAAGGAGAGAGGACCCCTTCATGAGGCAGGGGAGGGACGGTGTCAGGACAGGGTTGCAGGCTTCCCCCCCACCCCACTGCCGGCTTGGCCTCCTTCACCTCTGCCCCAGCTGAACTCTCACTGGCAGAGCCAAGGTCTTTGTCCTGATAAGAAGGAATCGAAACTATTGCACTTCCACTTACTGGAATTCACAGCTTTCTAAAAAACACAGGAGGGTATGGCCACTCCAGAACAATGACTCTCCTGGGAGCCCTAAAGTAAATACAGCCAGCAAGGAAGTTGGGGGCGGGGGGGGGGGGGGGGGGGGGGGGTCAGGAAACATCTAGCATAGTGATACTCGGACTTTGGTGAGCCTGGAATCTCTCCCAGGGCCTGGGCTTGGGGAGTTTGGAGGTAAGTCTGGAAATCTGCATTTTCAACAGGCACCTCATGCAGATCTTGTGGGATCCGAATTACAAATCTGGGGGGCATCTTTAAGAAAATGGATACCTACAGGGCGCCTGGGTGGCTCGGTCAGTTAAGCGGCGGACACAATCTTGCGGTCCGGTCTGTGAGTCCGGTCTGTGAGTTCGAGCAGCCCCCCCATCGAGCAGCCCCCCATCGGGCTCTGTGCTGACAGCTCAGAGCCTGGAGCCTGCTTCCGATTCTGTCCCCCTCGCTCTCTGCCCCTCCCCCACCCATGCTCTGCCTCTGTCTCTGAAAAATGAATAAACCTAGGGGAAGGGGATGGAGGGGAAGGAGGGGAAGGAAGGGAAGGAGGGGAAGGAGGGGAAGGAGGGGAGGGAGGGGAAGGAGGGGAGGGAGGAGGAGGGGAGGGAGGGAGGGGAGGGAGGAGAAGGAGGGGAAGGAGGGGGGGGAGGGGAGGGAGGAGAAGGAGGGGAAGGAGGGAAGAAGGGGAAGGAGAAGGAGGGGGAGGGAGGGGAAGGGAGGGGAGGGAGGGAGGGGAGGAAGGGGGAAGGGGAAGGAAAGGAAAACCTACTTAACCAAAACAGATGACCAAACACACACATGGCTAGGGCCCTGCCCCCGGTCCACGCACGTGAGGGGCCCTGCTGGTGAGTCTACCTCTGGGCCCAGAGAGGAAAGTGAAACCCCCTTGAAGAAGTGTAGATGAGCACTTCATTTACGAGCATTTACTGAGCACTTGCTGCATGCCCAGCCCTGAACTTGGCTCTGGGGACCACAGACCGAGAGGACCTCGTCCTTTCCTTCCAGTGCTTCATAGATCCTTAGGGTTGGTGGGGGGTACCAGTTATTAAGCGCACTGCTGTGCTGTGAAAGAAGCGTGTATGGCTTTCAGTGGGGGCACAGCAGCTGAGTGAGGCCAGGCAGGTCACCTGAGCTCTGTGAGCCTCAGTTTCCTCACCTGTAAGGTGGGGCGAATCACGGGCCTTCTTTCATTAGGCCGTCGGGAGGGGCCGAATGAGCTAATGCTTGGAAGGCACTTAGGCCAGCGCCTGGCACAGAGCAAGCGCTCCCTACGTCATATCTATTTGTTCACATTATCTTACTTGTGGGTGGTGAGGCCAGAGAGGAAGTGGCCGCGGGGCTGAGCTTGCAGAGTGCTGACATCCTTTCCACGGGCGGCAGGGCTGAGGAGTGGAACCAAGCACACTCAGAGTCCCTTGCTCACACTTCCTCAGTGGGGAACCCAGGTGAGCCACCAGACTGACGTCCCATCAGTTCATTATCAGATTCACCGCCGCCTCTGCCTTTAGTCCTTGCGTGATTAGCCTGGGACTAGTCTTAGCTCCCGATTTCCTTTAAATAAACTTAGGCTTTTCTTCTCTCTCCTTTTTAAAGTTTACTTATTTATTTCGAGAGAGAGAGAGAGAGAGAGAACAAGAGTGTGAGTGGGGGAGAGAGAGAATCCCAAGCCAGCTCCACCATGACGTGGGGCTTGAACTCATGAACCGTGAGATCGTGACCCGAGCCGAAATCAAGAGTCGAATGCTCAACCGACTGAGCCACCCGGGCGCCCCTGGATGCTTTTATTTTAAAAGCAAATTTCAGGGGTGCCTGGGTGGCTCAGTGGGTTGAACGGCCGACTTCGGCTCAGGTCACGATCTCGCGGTCCGTGAGTTCGAGCCCCGCGTCAGGCTCTGTGCTGACAGCTCAGAGCCTGGAGCCTGTTTCGGATTCTGTGTCTCTCTCTCTCTGACCCTCCCCCGTTCATGCTCTGTCTCTCTCTGTCTCAAAAATAAACGTTAATAAAAAAAATTAAAAAATAAATAAATAAAAGCAAATTTCACATCATCACCATAAATGGCAACTACCACCACTTCCATAAATAAAAAGTCTCGGTGGGCAAAGCACCGAGGTCATGCAAGACCGAGACCATGAAGGTGGTCATGCAAATTTTGGGGGGACACAAACATTTGAATCATTGCAATGAATATCCCAAACATCATAAAATCCAGAAAAATAATATTTTTATTACTTTCCTGGCACTATAACGCCTTCTACTTTTTTGGCCGCATATTCTTTGCTTCTTTGTGTGAAGATTTGACATATTTTCCATAAAGGAAGTAGAAAGATCATTCTGTCTTTCCAACGGCCTGTTTTTTCTCCACTGCCTGTGTCCTCTGGGTACCAGGTAACATGGGACACGTTCCTTTGGCCCTCTGGCCCTGCATCTTTGTACCTGGACCCAGGGGAGTTGGCACAACAGACAGGAGGAGGGTTCCAGAAGCCATTCCTAAACTGGGACAGTCGGGAATAACTGAATCATTAATGGAAGTGGCTGTGACCCACATAAATATATCCCACTAAACCTAGAGTGAACATATGCCCAACTCAACGACTCTCTCTTAGCCAGACCCCCGAATTGGCTTCTCCAATACCACCTGACTCAAGAGGCAGTATGACAGAGGGGACGCCGGAGGGGAAGGAGACAGTAGTGTTAATCAGTTCGCTTCATACATCTTAGCTCTCATGGGGCGACTGGATGGCTCAGGAGGTTAAGTGACCTACTCTGGGTTTCGGCGCAGGTCATGATCTCGCAGTTCGTGGGATCAAGTCTCACGCTTTGCTGTCAGCACAGAGCCTGCTTGGGACTCTCTCTCTGCCCCTCCCCTGCTCATGCTCTGTCACGCTCAAGAAGAAGTCAACGTTTTTTTTTAAAAAATACATCTTAGGTCTCTCAAATGTTGCAAATACCTGTAGTCACGGAAACCCATTGCCTAGGCAGAGAAGAGCCTTCAAGTTCAAGATTCTCGGGGACCCCACCTCCGGATTTGGTTCCTAAACCAGCTGGGAAGACAGATAACGGCTGGGGTGCCAGCCAGGGACGCTTGCCAAAGGAAGATGAAGCCTGGTTATACCCTTCCTCTGGAAGGCTTCCCTCTGCCTCCTTCCTTCTCTCCTCTCCTTTCAGGAGCAGAGTCCCTCTTCCTCGACCGTGAACGCTCCCCAGGAAAGGAACCAGTGTTTACCGACGCCGAATTGCCATCTGCCTGGCACGGGGCCAGGGATTTTACGTCTGTCATCTCTGGCCAAGCTCCCGGCAGCCCTTGCTGTGCTGAATAATCGATGAAGAATCAGAGAAGCGCCCAACACCACACATGACACGAACAGCCAAAGACAGGGCAGCCGGGTTCCTTGGTCTACGAACTACCCACCCCCCCCCCCACCCCCCAGCGGCCCCTCCCTCCACTCTGGTGTCTGTTGAAGGGATGACCTGGGTAGCTGGCCACCAGCTCCGGGCCTGCTGAGCGGATGCCGCCAGGTTCATCTAGCCCGTGTTCCGCTTACCTACGGCTGCATAAAATTACCCGAAAACTTAGCAGCTTAAAAGAATGACAGCATTGCCCCGGCTCACAAAGCTGAACTCGAGCAGGGCCAGGTGGGGGCAGCTCATCTCTGCCCCAGAGCGGGGACAGGTGGAAGCTGTGTCCTTTTATAACCTAGCCTCAGAGGTCAGGCTGCACCATTTCTTCCACATTCTGTTGTTGAGGCAGGTTCAAGGAGAGGGACGAGTCCTCACCTCCTGATGGGGAGCAGCGATTCTGGAAGAGCTTGGGGACCAGAAATGCTTGGAAGATACAATGACTGCCATAGTCAAGAAACAAGTGCTGGGTCCCTCCTGGGACCTGGGGTGCAGGGAGCACTTGATGGGCACAGAGGAGGGAGTACTCAGAGATTTTTTTTTAAGTTTATTTATTTATTTATTTAGATAGATAGAGAGAGAGAGAGAGAGAGAGAGAGAGAGAGAGAGAGAACGCCTGTGCACATAAAGGGGCAAAGGGAGAGGGAGAAAGAGAATCCCAAGTCGGCTCTGTGCTGTCAGCGCCGAGCCCAGCGCCGGGGCTTGTCAACCATGAGATCATGACCTGAGCCGAAACCAAGAGTCAGATGCTTAACCCACTGAGACACCCAGGCGCCCCAAGATTCTTTTTCAGTTAACACTTGTTATAGCGTTGATTACATGCTAAGCAACCATTCTGGGTGCCTTACATTTACTTCTCCATCAGCTTTACAAAGTAGGTGCAATTGACTATGTCTAGTCTATGTGGGAAGAAACGAAGGCACAGAGAGGCGTAGCCACTTGCTCAAGGTCACACAGCCAGAAAGTATCACAGCGGGGATTCAGCCCAGGCAGTGCTGCACCGAAGCCTGTGCCGCTAACCACCGCACCACCCGCCTCACTTCTCACATGCCTCTTCCTAGGGCTTCCGTTCATGGGACCCAACCCCTGCTGCAGGGAACATCGGCCCATGTGACTGCGTTTTGTGCCCCCAGGGGCAAGGAGAGCTCTGCCACAACCTGTCTCCTGGTTTCATTTCTGATCAGTATTTTTCTGTGCCTGGGGAGTCAGAAGCCCAGAGCCTCAGGTGCTGCTATGCGTCCTGTCAACACCTTCTCACCCAGGGCTCATTCCAGAGGGGTGGCAGGGACCCGGGGCTGGAGGCTGCTCTGCTGAACAGAGAGGAACAATGAATCTGTTCTCTTTTGTAGCCGGACACCTCTGGGGAAGAATGCAATGTGGAATGAAATGGTACTTTCCATGGAGTGGAACATCATCTTATAGGGGACCCCAGGTGTCGAAGCAAGAGCCAGAGACTTTAAGAATCAGCCAGATGTGGGGGCACCTGGGTGGCTCAGTTGGCTAAGCACCTGACTTCGGCTGAGGTCATGATCTCATAGTTTGTGAGTTTGAGTCCCACGTCGGGCTCTGTGCTGACAGCTCAGAGCCTGGCGCCTGCTTCGGATTCTGTGTCTCCCTCTCTCTCTGCCCCTCCCCTGCTCACGTGCTGTTTCTTTCTCTCAAAAATAAATAAACATTAAAAAAAAAATTTCAGTGAAGTAACTTGTTTTTTGAACATTGTTTTACTCATCACAAAACGCTGATTTACATGAAAACACGTAAAGTCTTCATGATCCTGTGGTATGAACCTGTAGGCTTATATCAAATAAAGGTATATTCACTGAGGACTTGGCAGACAAAGTTAATAACATCAATTCAAGTTAATAAAAATCTCCCAATGTGACTTGGAGGAAAAAAAGGACAAATGTGGCTTGTGGAGAAAGATTTAAAAAACCCAGCAGCTAAGGAAAACATGCCGGATAGGGCAGTTAGAAACAAGCCCCCCAACCAAGTCTCCAGAACTGGGGACCCTCAGCTTTACCACCGGATCTTCCAGAACAAAGTCACATTTTTAATTTTCCTTGTTCCCACCCTTACCCATTCATTTCTACAGCAAATTCTTCTTGAAGGCATGCTGCCAGGCAAGGTCTCCCTGCCCATGCGGTGCTCACCTGGATGCCCCCAAGCATGACCCTCTCCCCCCTCCTCATCTACAGGCTCACCTTCTCAGCGAACAACCCCATCAGTAGGAGGGCAGACGTTTGGGGAGTTACCCTGGACGCTCACCTCTCCGCCACATCCAATCAAAGCTCAGGTCATGATCCCCTGGCCTCTAGTTTTAGGCCCGCTCCAGTCCGTGCTATGTATCTAAGACATAAATCTAATTATAGCCCTCCCTTGCTCAAGAATCTTCAATGGCTCCCCAGGGCTGCCATGTTAAAGTCTAAACTCTTTGGCTTGGCACCTACAGGATCCCTCCAGCTCCAAACTACTCCCCTGGTTCCACTTTACAACAGCTGGAACACTTGTGATTTCCCAAGCCCACCCTGTGTTCCCAGACCTCTGAGCCTTTGCAGATGCTGTTCCTACAGGGCAGAATGACCTGTTCTTGTTTGTATGCACCAGGCACATTACTCACCCTACGAGTCGGCTCCAAGGCCACTTCCTCCATGAAGCCTGCCGGGCAGACTGAGGGACCTCTTAACGCAAGGGCACTACCCCCTTTTTATCTGTGTTCCAGCACTCGGCACCATCTTCCGGGCACAGGTGCTCAGCAAATGTCTGACTTGGGACGTTCCTCGGCTTTTGCGGAGAGGAAACTCTGGAGTCAAAGCCGCTGGCTGAGTCCTGGACGAGCCACCTTCCAGCTGTGTCATCTTGGGTGAGTAGTTTAACCTCTCAGGGCCTCAGTTTCCTCGGCTGAACCACCACAATTCCCGCCTCGTGGTGGTGTTGTGAGGGCTAGATTAAGGGAAGAGGATATATGAAGAGTACCTCCCTGGCTCAGAGAGGCCTCACGAATGCTGGCTCCTCTTAAAAAAAATTTTTTTTTAAATGTTTATTCACTTTTGAGAGAGAGAGAGAGAGAGAGAGAGAACGAGCAAGGGAGGGGCAGAGAGGGAGTCACAGAATCCAAAGCAGGCTCCAGGCACTGAGCTGGCAGCACAGAGACTGACGCGGGGCTCAAACTCACAGACCGCGAGACCATGACCGGAGCTGAAGCCGGACGCTCAACCCACTGAGTCGCCCAGGCGCCTCACGCTGGCTCCTTTTTTCCTCCGCCTGTTCTTACTCCAACCTCCAAACACCTCTCTCCATGACCGGCCAAGAGAGGCTCCTAGAAATAAGATTCAGGTAAGAGATCACTCCGCCCCCCACCCCCCATGGCTTCCAGGAGGCACAGGCACCCTCAGCCCAGGAGACACTGAGCGGCTCTGGGTCTGCTCACGAGCTGTGACTATTGCCGGCTGGATGACTGTCCTCTGGGCATCGTGGGCTCTGACGCCATTTCGTCTCCACTCCGTCTGTCTTCAAAGTCCGTGGGTAACTTCTTTCTTCGGAAGGGGCTCCCAGAGGGGGTCCAACCATCCCGAACCCCCCCTCCATTCCTATTCCCCCTCGCCCTCATCTGGAGCTGACCCAAGTAGACACGAGCCCCAGACACCTTGGTACAATTTTATTCACAAACTCCAGACACCCAGGCCTGGCCTGGCACAAAGGATGTGTTCTTGCCAGCGGCAAAAAACTGATAACAGCACGTTCATGAATACTAACCGTTTTAATTTAAATTAATAGCATTTCTGGAAGACAAATGCGGTTGATAGAAAATATAAAAACTTTTACTGTACAAATTTTACATCACATTCAAAAAAAAGCAGGCGTGTGCCTGTGGCCACGGAAGACGCTGGCTTTACACACACTGATGAAATCCTGGCTAACACTGCAGCATCGTACGAGCTCCCTAAATGGCTTCACATTTGTGTTTCCACCCCGCCCCCCACCCCAAATCAACACAGAACCACGGCAATACAGGCTTACAGGGCGCACAGCTGCCCCCTGTGATCACAAGAAGAAAGGCCACGACGGGGCAGGATTCCAGCGCCCTGCGCGGATTTGGTGACGCGACAGAGGTCAACATCGCTACACTGCCCTCGACTAACGGGGAGCTTGCTAGGATTCGGGATCTCGAGTTGGATGGAGACCCGGGGACTGCGGCTTGGGGGAATAAAGGCAGCGGGGACATGGGCCCTAGGGTTTGGGAGGGGACGTTGGGGACTGGGGGCCTGCTGTAAAGAAGGACCAAAGCTTGGGCTCCACTCTCAGACCCTGCTGGGGACTCCGCAGCCCCCAGAGCTCGCGCCAAGGAGGCCCTCCCAGCTTCTCCGTCCCCTTCGCGGCTGGCCGTGAGGGCTGAATTCACAGTATCTGCAGTCCTTCGTGTGTTTCCATGGCAGACGGGGAGAGCACACAGAAGGGCAAGCACGTGTTCCCAACCTCAATTCACAGTCACTTAAAGAGACGGAAGGAGAAGGGGACCACGTTTTTTTTTTTGTTTTTTTTTTTTTTAAATGACAGGCAGCACAGAGGCTAGGCCAAGAGCTGGGGGGGCGTCCAGGGCCGTGAAGACGAAGGGGGTGTCCCCCAGGCCTTCGGCTCTCCTTCAGGGTTCCTGGCAAAGTGTCAATTCCTTAAGGGCAGGGACTGTGACGGTTCCCATCGCGGGTCCCTGAACTTGCATAAGACACCGTAGGTGTTCGACAAAAGCTTCTTGAACTGACCTACGGGCGTGACGCCCACGGGGGGGAGGCCAAGGGATGACAGGATGAGACCAGCAGTCTCACGGAGGAGGGAAGAGCCATCCGGGGCTGACTCTAGCTGGGTGTCAGCTCCTGTCTTCCCCGACCAGGAAGGGAAAGGAGCTCGGGTCTGGGGCGCTCATGGGGGGCGGGAGCCTGGATACCTTGCCCGGCTGCACAGCTGCGCTCTCCAAGCGAGTGTGGGTTGGGCCGGGGGGGTGGGGGGGGGGGGGGCATCTGACCCAGAGACAGGAAGGTGGCCCTACGACTTCGAGGCCGCAGCCCACTTTCCCAGGACATTGTGGCCAGACTCCAGGGAAGGCTCTGAAGATTGGGAGCTTTGCTCGGGGAGTCTAAACGAAAGGGATGGGTGGCCCACACACCTCCCCATCTTGGCTCAGAGCATGGACACAGGTTCTGGGTCTGAATCCAACCACGTCTCCACCCTCGTCACCCTTGTTCAGTTCTGGTTTGGGGCCTAACATGGCGTAACGTCCACTGAAGGCTTCTCTCCCGTTTGGAACTTTTCTCTTTAGGTGACGGCTTCTGACGCAGACAGACAGGATGCTCTCACGTCACCGACTTTCCCCAGTCAAGCCCCTCCTTCTGGCGCAAATGTACGCAAGTAGCCCGGACTCGGTTCACAGAAGGCTCTGAAGACGGGGGGCCGGGTGGGTCCAGATGAAAGGCGTGGGGGGCACGGGCCTCCCGTCCCAGCTGAGAACTCAGACGCGGGCGGTGGAAGAGTCAGGGGTGGCAAGGACTTCGAAAAGGGCTGGGGGAGAAGAGGTGGGCAGTTCCGGAACCTTGGCATGACTGCTGACGGGCTCCCAAAGAGCCAGGTCACCCTGTGGCTGGGAGGGCGGGCTCAGGGACCCTACTGCCTGCCACTTCTCTCTCCCCCTACCTTCTTTCTTCTCACCAATCAAGCCTTCATGGTGTCCACAGCTGTGGCGCTGGGCCTTCGCTCTTAGCCTCTTAGCTCAGATGTGAGCCAGGGACACGGATGAGTCCCAGCTCCTTAGCGTCTGCCTTCCTGGAAGCCGTGAGAAGAAAAGCTCTCTACAGGCCGTACAGACCCTGGCTACCAACCACTGGGTCAGTCCAGATGTTATTTGGGTCTCAGCTGTCTCTACTTTTCTGGCAGGTAGGGGCTGGATCCCTGGGGCCGAATGAGAACCCCAGCTCGCTGGGAACCCCTGACCCTCATAATCCAGCTTGGTTCCTAGCCAGGGTTTCCTCTGCCAGAGGAAAAAGGGACAGTGTCCTTCTGGTAGGACGGGGGAGAACCCTACAGAGGGAGATTCCCCACGGATGGGGTTTAGGGCCAAAGCAGAGTCCAGGTCGAACCTTGTGGTCCCCATCCTACCCCGAGAACAGCCACAGTCACCGTGCTTTTCTTCCTTCTCACTGCCGACAGGGGCCTCCGGGGGGGGGTGGGTCGCTTCCACCAGCCTGGCAGGTGGTGCCAGCCCACTTCTGCAGAGCACTTTTTCTTAGTACCTGTTGTAAAACAGCGAGTTCACTCCACAGAGACGTATATGTAAACGTTTGCTGCCTGTCAGGGCGGGTCTGGTTGTTGGTGATGTCACTTTAAGACAAACAGCAGGTGCAGCTCCATTGCCAGCCCGGGTGTTTCCGTGGACGAAAGGTCTGAATCGATGAGTCGCGTTCCTGGTTTGCGGCACTTGGGAGGGTGGACCGATGTCTCGGAGAGGGTTTTCGTTTTTGTCGTGGCGGTTGTTGGGATGTTTCAGGACCGCGTTTGAGAGAGAAAGAAATCGGCAGAAAAAGTGCACAAGTTGGCTACATCTTTGGATTACTGGGCTCCAGGACGCCCAAGCCAAACCTTTCGAACCGGGGTACAACTTTGCTGTTAATGCTGCAAAGAGGAACAAAAAGAAGGGTTACGGCCACGCCGGTCTCCATTAGAAGTAGGGCGGGTGTTAGCTAGGTCAGTCTCAGAAGCTCCGCGGAGGACCCGGCCCCAGCAAGAAGCGAGAGTGACTGCATGCCAACAGCCTCCGCTGAGCTGCTCCTGGCCACACGTGGCCGGGGGTGCTAAGACTTGGCCACACACCCTCCCCGGGTGGGGGTGGGGGTGGGGCAGTGGGCTCGTTAGTCTCCGAGTCCTCAGCACCAGTCACTGCCATGGCCTTGTCCGAACTACTTTCTCACCTGCAGCCCAGCAGAGCTCTGCTCCGAGCACAAGCGGGAGGAGAGAGAAACCTGTCCCCAAGTACCGAGAGGGACATCCCACACTCCTTTCGGACAAGGTCCCCAGGCATCAGAGACCACGTGGGAAGCAAGCTGAAATGCAGATTCTCAGGGCCCACCTCCAGAGACCTGGGCTCAGTTGTGGGAGGGACCCCAGGAATGTGAATTTGGTAAGCGGCACAGCGAGTGTGTGTGGCCTCTCAGCCACACTCTTGATGAACGCTGACCTGGGGTCTGGTACTTTCTGTCCGCACTGGGCGGATGTAAAGGGAGTTAGCATCGTGGGGACCGGGGGCAAAAGCTTTGTTCTCACCGGCGAAATCGTCTGGCGACAGCCCTCCCCCACCCCCCCGCTTTGTTTTAGGACAACTTTCCTAAGCGCGCCGCTGAGGACGAAGCCCTCGCAGGCTAGTGTTTTTCACGGCAACAGGACTTTTGGGGTCCACCACCCCCCCGGCCCTCCAGGGGGGCCTGGCCTTCGGCAGCTCTGAAATCCTCCCGCTCCTTGCCGGACAAGATCTCTGCGGCTCGGCAGCCAAGCCAAACCTCTCCGCCGCGCTGTGGGAGCAGTACAGCCGGCGGGAGGCCGAGGTGCTCAGGGGGGCACGAATCTCGCCGGGGTGTTAGTAGGGAGACAGCACCACCCGAACACAAACAGTGCGGCCCCACAGAAGAAGAGTTAGACAATGAAGTCCCATCCGGGAGGCAATGCTGTTAGGGGATCCTCGTGGGCAGCGGTTACTCAGGCACACATAGGCCATGGAGGGGGGTGGGGGTCAGTTTCAAAAACAAAGCGAGAGAAGAAGTCTCGGGAGAGACGCTCGGAGCAGCAGAGATCGCGTCCCCTGGGTTAGTGCCCGCATCTCAGCTTGCGCTTGAGCAGAAGTCACGGTGCCACGGGTCGATTAGGAGGAAGAAAGCCCCGAGTGCATGCAAGGCAGCCAGGCCTACAACCTACGGGAAGAAAGAGAAGAGGGGAGAGCCGAGTCAGAGGCCGAGCCCACGGAGGGGCAGGGGGAGCGGCAGAGGCCTGGCCAGGGCGGGGGGGCAGGGGACCCTCTTTCCCCGCAGAGGGGGAAAAAGGCATCCCCACTCCCTTCCCAGCTGGGCAGCCCAGAGAGCTGGGAAGGGACCTGGCACGAAGCACCTGTCCAGAGCTCCGCCGGGACAGTCACAGAATGTTTAGACAGAGGTTGGCCAATGGGCCCACTGCCCCTCAGCCCCGGACTATCCAAAGTGACTTCCTAAAAGTTCACTGTTTTTGCTTACTGCTTTCCCTTCTTTGAAGCTCTGGCCAAAGGGCACCCTGGACTTGGGCCACTGATCTGAGATCGCTCCCACCCAGGGACGGGCCATCATCCGCCACAGCGGGTAGACGGAGGCCCTGCCACATGCTGTGGGTCTTCTCGGCCCAGCGAGAGACACACAGGCCTGCGGGACCCTTGCCAGTGGCCGTTTTAGCGACAGGAGTATCACTTCGGTTTATGCGAACAAAACACACAAAAACGGGGAAGCCGGACGCAGAGACAGAGCAGGAAGCAGGGTGCAAACAGGCAGAAAGACACACTGTTCCTCCAGAACTGGAAAGGAGTTCTTAAAGTCCAGGTGGCCGTAACGTCCTTTCCCGTAGTAGCGGCTCCGCCAGCGCCTGGGGGGGGCCCCGCGGCCATTTTGCCAAGTGTGGGAACAGCGCAGTCCAGTGGGTGACGGGAGTCGGGCACCCGGTGCAGACGGGTGGAGGAGGAGCCCCAGGAATCAGGACGGCAGGGAGGGGAGGGACGACAGGAGGGGCCAGCGCATCCGCCACCCCCCGAAAATAAACAAAGCAGCAAGACGGATGGAAAAGAAAAGAGAAGATGAGAATTAGACACTGAATGTGTTGAAGAACAGATCCTGGGCGGGAAGCTCAGACTGAGACTCAGGCGGGGCTGCTGGCATTCTTTCCTCCCAGGGGCTAAAACGGATGGCTTTGGGCACGGAACGACGCCCATGTGGGACTCCCGTTTCCCACCTGTGAAATGAGAAGTGGGGCTATGTGGTCTTTAGGGAATCTGGAAGTATCTCCGGAATGCCAGACCCACCTGCTGCGACCTTCTCTTCTGTGGCTGAGAAAACCAGCGTCCAAGATATTAAACAAGTCGCCCAAGGTCTGACAAACCAGATCCTTGAACGTTTTGCAAGTCCAGGGGAACCCCAGTCTCTTGGCCTCTGCCAGGAGAGCTCCTGCTCAAAACCCAGTTCCAGTGACCCCCCCCCCACCCCCCCGCTTCTGGAGACCCTTTCTCAAGCCCCCTGGGTGGGCAGAGAGGCCCCCGCGTGTGTTCCCACAAAGGCTGTTCTCTGTCACAGCCCTTAGCATGTTATAACCATTCCCTTCTTTATCCAATTACACTATAAACTCCTTGCTGGCCGAAACCTGGCCTTGGCCTTCAGTCTCCCCAGGTGTGTTGCAGGTACCCAGCAAAGGCTGGCTACAACCCACACCTTTAATGGCCACATTAGGTTATGGAGTCTGACTCATCTTAAGAGCAAAATATCGAAACTACTGTGTCATTCTAACAGACGGTATTCCCAGCCCTAAACTGTCATTCCTCTAGACTGTCCCTACCAACGACCTAAATCAGCAGTTCACCGCATTTCTTCATGGACTTCTGCCTGCAACCTCTGGTAGGTCGGGCGACCCTGCCAGGCCTCCCCTCCCCTGCAGCTTGAGACCCCGGTTGGCTTGTTTTCAGATGGGAGAGGCTGGCAAACTATATTGATGCCAAATCCAGCCACTAAAAGATGTGGACCACTTTGAAGCTTTGTCCAAAACAAAAACAGAAAAACCAAGAACGTATGACAGAGATCACATGACCCACAAGCCTAAAATATTTACCAGCCGCCCTTTCTAGAACCATGGACAGT
This sequence comes from Panthera pardus, assembly GCF_024362965.1. Taxonomy (NCBI): domain Eukaryota; kingdom Metazoa; phylum Chordata; class Mammalia; order Carnivora; family Felidae; genus Panthera; species Panthera pardus. The sequence continues at coordinate 58,973,286 of NW_026526876.1, forward strand.
ACAGCTGCCACCAAACACCTGGGCAGCAGACATGGGATCAGGTGCAGCTTCTCCAGGGGCTCAGCGACGTGGCCGCAGGTGCCCCACGAGCCCCTTGGGGGTGCGGACAGGCTTCTGCCCCACAACTAGCAAGGGCAGCTCTACTTTATCTGTTATCATCAATGGGGACTTGGTGGGAGATCGCACTTTTAGGAAGTGCCCTTGGCCTTCAAAAAGTTTAAAACCGTTCCTGTCACTCAGGGGTCTAGTCACATAGGGCCTGCCCAACCCGTTTCTGTATAATCCATAAACTAAGAATGGTTTTTACCTTTCTAAATGGGTTGGGGGGGGGGGGAATCAAAAGAAGATTTCATGATATGGGAAAGCTGCATGAAGTTCAAGGGTGAGCGTCCCTAAATAAAGCTGTCTTAGAGCACAGCCATCCCCTGATGTAGCTGCTTGGGCTGCTCTTGCATCAGAAGGCAGAGCTGAGTCCTCGCGGTGGGGACTGTATATGGTGCTGTCACGGCCTCACACTGCTGCTGGGTGCGCTACAAATCCTGGGGGCCTGCAAAGCCTAACACAGCTCCCTAACAAAGCCTAACACAGCTAGAAGCCCGTCCCCCTTCACAAGTCGGCCAGCCTCGCTCTGGCCCAACCCCTGCTTGCTAAATCCGTGGAAACCGAGGCCCGGAACAAGGAAGGACTTTCCTGGATTCTCACAAAGGGCTCGCAGCAGGGCAGAGGTCTGTTTCTGAGTGTTCTGGCAGAGAGGGCCAGAGGGGCAGAGCACGAAGGGAACGAGACAGAATGGAGGAGTAAAGACCACCCTGTACCAAGGGGGTACAAAGGACGGTGTGATTAAACAGAAGGGAGCTGGACTTCTCGTGTCAGAGGAGCACACAAACTCAGGCCATGCCGTCCCCCTAACAGGTGGCTGATCTGGGGGCTAGAAACCGGTCTCGAGTCTGCACCCTTTTAAGTAACAGTCACTTTGCCGATTTTGGTGGTGCTGTAACACCCACGCTGCTCTGGCTTCCTGTCTGGCCCCTTCTATGGTAGAATCTTCCCCAGGCCTAGCCTGGGCCCAGTGTCAGCCCTGTTCTGATAACAGCGATGCTGGGTTTTCACAACAGAGTACCAGAGACGCTCATCTCGCAAAAGGAGTCTCTGAAACAAACAAGACCCTAGTATCACTTGGACAAGGGGACTAGTCGCCTCTGGTGAATCTGCTGTGTATATTCCCCAGATCGAAGTCGTAGGCAGACAGAGCCGACAGGGCCCTTTAAGACACCAGGTCAGGCTGCAAAAGGCCTGCTTGGCGGGTGTGGCCCACGGAGGGGGGGACTTACTCAGCGGACTTCCAGAAGTGGCCGGGGTGGGAGAGCCGCCGGTTCAGCTTGGGCAGTTTCTCCAGCATGTCCATCAGCAAGGTGAAGCTGGGCCTCTCCTGCAGGTCAAAAGCCCAGCAAGCAGACAGGATCTCCTACAAGCAGAGCCGACGTTAGCGGCATGAGAGCTGGCAGGGAGCGAGGAAGGCACAGCTGGGCTACGCGGCATAGGACCCCTTTGATGCTCTCAAGCACCACCCCCCCTTCTGTCCGTGTCCCCTGAACATCCTGCCGATAGGAAGAAGACTGGCCATTTCTGGAGTAGTTATTTCAGAGAAATAATTGAATCTCAGAAGAGCTCGTGCTTCTAGTTGAAAACAAAGGGCACGAGCTTGTCTCCCCTCTTTTCTTCTTAGACCATCCTGGAATAACAGGAATAAAGCTGAATAAACAGGTAATAGGAAAGAGATCAGAAATGGGATTGTAGGGGCGCCTGGGTGGCTCAGTCGGTTAAGCGTCCGACTCTTGGTTTTGGCTCAGGTCATGCTCTCACGGTTTCGTGAGTTTGAGACCTGCATCAGGCTCTGTGCTGATCGTGCAGGGCCTGCTTGGGATTCTCTCTCTCCCCACTGCCCCTCCCCTACTTATGCTGTCTCGGTCTCTCTCAACATAAACAAACTTAAAAAAAAAAAAAGAAAAGAAAGAAAGAAACGGGGTTGTAGATTTTTCGAATGGAAAACAGAAGAAACACAAGATGCTCAGAATAATTGTGGGGTGGGACCGCAATGGAGGCAGGAGCGACCGCAGCGTTCCAGGAATGGAGGCTGGGAGCGACCAGGATAAAACAGAGGGCAGAACCTGAGAGTTAGCAGAGCACCCTTCCCAAATGCCCCCTAAGAGTGAAGGCCCTCTGACATGGGTAGTTTGCTGCCTACTCTCAGGATCTGCACATTTACAGAACACCCTGCAGCCTTTCAGTTCAGCAGAGCTCCTGTGAGAAAACAGGCCTGCACACACGACCAGGCAGGAAACGCTCGCTGACTTAGGCAGCTTGGGCTTCTGTTCTCAAGTACAATTGAGTGTGTGTGTGTGTGTGTGTGTGTGTGTGTGTGTAGAAGCTACTCTATCCATAAAACAAGACCAAGGTGCAATAAAAAAAAAAAACACACCAAAAATAAGGGAGTGCTTGAAATTAATAATACAACTTTTGAAATGAAACATTAGGAGTACTGGAAGATAAAATCCAGGAAATTCCCCAGATTGTGTACTCAATTTTAGGTACGGAGTAGAAAACATTCAAGAAGGTCAAAGAGGATCGCCTGGGTGGCTCAGTCAGGTGAGTGTCCGACTCTTGATTTTGGCTCAGGTCATGATCCCAGGGTCATGGGATCGAGACTCACGTCAGGCTCTGTGCTGAACGTGCAGCCTGCTTAAGAGTCTCCCTCTCTCTCTCTCTCCCTCCCTCTCTAAAATAAAAGAAAGAAGGTAAAAGACACAGAAGCTCACCAAGGATCAAATTCTGTCTAATGGGAGTTTCCACAAGAGAAAACAAAGAAACGATAGGGCAGGAAACTATATAAAAAAGAAAAAAAAAAACATAATAAAAGTAAATTTCCCAGCAACTTTCAAGGGAAATTGGAATCTTACTCTGAAAAGGCTCAGTGAAGAGACCCAACTGAAAAAAGAAAATCAAACCAAGAAATAAACTTATTCTAAGGTATATTTTAATAAAATTTCAATGTAACAAGGATAAAGAGAAGATCCCAAGAGGTTCCCAGAAAGAATAAAACAGGGCATCTATAAAAGATTGAGAATTAAGATTAATATCAGATTGCTCAGCAATGCACTGGACACTTAGTAGATAGCAGAGCAAAAATGTCACATTCTTAGGCAAGGTTATGTGAACCTCTGGTGTGAAAGTGAAGCAAGGACTTGTTTAGGCAAGTACGGGTTCAAAGACTCTTATGCATCTACTGGGAAGGAGATCCTTTAGGTTTCACTCTCATTTTGCTGGGGTGCAAATAAAGAAATGGGAAGACATGAGATACAAGAAATTCTAGTATTCACCCAGGAATGAATGAAAAGAAATGAAAAAATGACAACACTACAGTAAGCCTAAAATTCCATCATGCAAATTATAAGAAATCAGTGGGCCCTGAAAAGAATGAAACAAATTCCATTCCAAAAGCAGTGTGTAGGAGATGCAAGACCTTAGGAATACGGTAAAGGTGTTTATCACCTCTCTCAATGAGGAAGAAAAGAAAGGCCATTAGAAACTACAGGAAAAACATAAAACCACACAAGAAAACCATGGTCCACACGTGAAGCCAACAAAATCATGGTGAGCCTTTGAGTAACTGATAGAATGGAAGAAAAGAGATGGACCCACAAAGAAGAAAATGTAATCCCCGTGAACAACTTAACCGGTATCTAATAGCAATTACAATCTATTATAATAGTGCACACATTGTTTATTGTCTTGTCACTTTTAGCCTCTATCTATAGATACAGGATGGAAGATTTAATCATGGCAACACAAAATTAGTCCTGATAAAAGCATAAGGAGAAAGCGATGCAAGTTGAGCAGAGAAGGGGCAGAGGGTCCTGGAATGAAGACCTGATGGAACAAGAAGTCAGTCTTTTGGAGAGTGACCAGAGGAAAGGGACTGCTGGTTTTCATTAAGAATCCTCTGGCCTTTTGATGTCATCCTGTGCACACTAACTCACCATGGCTGCCTTAACACAGAAAGTAGTGCCTGGTGATACACTTACAGTAGTGTGGCTGGAGGGACAGAGATAAGGTGCCCCTCCGAGGGTACTTACTACTTTTGACTATGAGTCAAAAATCACTTTTTATTGCCATTGACCAACACCCCCTCTACCCTCCAATGGCAACGTATTTAAAAAAAAGAAAAGAAAAGATCAAACAGGAAAGTCAACTTTCATGAGCCAGAAGCTGACTGCTGGAACGTTTGCTCTCTGCCCCCATTTCCCGCCCCCCCCCCCCCCCCCCGTGCCTAATCTATTCTTAAGAAGCTTCAAAGGTCACATAACCCCACGCTGCTAGAAATCCTTCCAAAACACAACTCTGGCTGTGCACTAGGAGGAGCTTTATTTAAAAATAAAAACAACTAATTGTGATCTTAGCCCCAACCCAGGCCAATTAAATCTTTCTGTCTGGTGGAGGCCCTAGACCTGATATTTTTAAGAGCTCGCCGGCTCAGTTGGTTAAGCACCCAACTCTTGATTTCAGCTCAGGTCATGATCTCACAGTCGTGAGATCAAGCCCTGTGGCAGGCTCAGCGCTGGGCATGGAGCCTAACTGAGGCTGATTCTCTCTCTCCCTCTCTCTGCCCTTACCCTGCACATGTGTGCACATCTGTGCATGTACTCTCTCTCTCTCCCTCAAAATAAACAAACATTAAAGTAAATAAATAAAAGCTCCCAGATGCTTTGACTTGTAGCCAGCATTGAATCCTGACTCCCTTGTAGTCCTCTGATGGGCTCTATACTCTGTTCCAGGCCCTCACCCACCACTCTGCTCTAAGACTCTAAGTGTGTAGAAATATAATTGTGATTGTTGCTAAGAAAGCAACTAAGGCTATTTTTTCTTTCCGATAAAACATACATGCATGCATACTCTGGCTTATACAAAGTGTCCTTAATAACTTTATTGTAAAGTTATTAGAAATTGGAAATAACCTAAATGTCCAACAACAGAGAAGTAGGTACATTATGGCGTAAGCCGTGGGACAGGAGGGTAGACAGACTTAAAAGGATTTGTCAATGACTTAAAAATAATAAGCACAATAAAAGGTCGTGTGGAAAAAAGATCATGATTAAGAAAAAATTAGCTATGTGTTAGGAGCTTGATCTTGCTAAAGGTATGTATTTAAAAAAAATTGGGGGGAGATGGGCACCGGGGTGGTTCAGTAGGTTGTGCATCCGGCTTGGGCTCAGGTCATGATCTCGTGGTTTATGAGTTCAAGCCCCACATCCGGATCGCTGCTGTCAGCCTGTCAGCGCAGAGCCCATTTCGGATTCTCTGTCCCTCTCTCTCTGCCCCTCCCCTGCTTGCACTCTCCTCCAAATAACTAAATATCTTTAAAAAAAGAACTTAAAAGAATTTTTTTAAGACTGTAGGGTAGTAGCTGCTTTAGCTGCTCTCTGAACTACCCAACAGCCAGGAGCCTGGACCCCTCCTACCACCACCCTGCGAAGGTGTCCAAGGCCATGTCATGGGAAAGGTGGTTCTACCTGAGGAGGTGGCCAAGAGCATCGGGGAGGCACTCGTCACCCACTCGCCTTGCCTGACACCCCAGCGAGGTGGTATCAGTTGGCCAAAGAGGAGCCTGGTGTCCGTGCTATAGATTAGCATTTTGGTGTCATTCCTTTTTTTTTTTTTTTTTTTTTTAATGTGTATTTATTTTTGAGAGAGAAAGAAACAGAGGGCGAGTGGGGGAGGGGCAGAGAGACAGAGACAGAAAAGGTGGGGGGGGGGGGAGAGAGGGAGGGAGGGAGGGAGACACAGAATCCTCCAGGATCCGAGCTGTCAGCACACAGCCTGACGCGGGGTTTGAACCCACGAACTGTGAGATCATGACCTGAGCCGAAGTCGGACGCTTAACCAACTGCGCCCCCATTTTGGTGTCATTCTTGGAGGGGCGTCCCTGTACAAACAGTTTGCACTTCAACCAGATGGCATGTACTCCTGAGGAAATAAAGTACACCAAGCACAATGTCAAGCGAGTATTCTAAAGATGCCCTACCAACTTGCTACCAGTCCAAGGAGGAAAATACTAAGATCTGTTAAGATCTTGAAAGAAGGGGCACCTGGGTGGCTCCGTCAGTTAAGCATCCGACTTCGGCTCAGGTCACGATCCCACGGTTCGTGGGTTTGAGCCCCGCGTCGGGCTCTGTGCTGACAGCTCGGAGCCTGGATGGAGCCTGCTTCAGATTCTGTGTCTCCCTCTCTCTCTGCCCCTCCCCTGCTCACACTCTGTCTCTGCCTCTCTCTCAAAAACAAACATTAAACAAAAATTTTTTTTAAAGATCTTCAGGGAAGATTAGGTTGCATTTCTCACTCTGCCTGTCCCAGTTTGCAGATGGGGATTCTGCCAACACTGTCCAGGACTTCAACAAGAAGGTCACAGCCTAGTTAGATCTCAACCCAGACCAGCATGAGGTGGTCCTCCAATGTTATGCCACCCAGATACCTACTGGAGCTTATTAACATACAGGCTGGCACCTATCTGCTCAAAACGTTGAGCCCTGGGTTCCTTTATGTGTCATTATGCCAGGGCGAGGAAACTTACAAAATGCAACGCAGAAAAACCTTTAGAGGTATTCAGAAACACGAGATCAGCACCTGATTTGGCACTGTGGCAACCCAAATACGCTGTGGAAACTTCGATTTGTTCTTTAACAGGTGAGAAGAACACTTTAGAGAAAGATCCGATACCATGGTAACCCCCCATCCATTTGTGCTCTGTGCATCGATCACCTTCTTTCATGTAAGTAACAGACGGGGTTTTACTATCTTTTCAACTCACAATTCAGTTAAAAGCATTACCTTTATTTTTATTTCTTTCCAGTCTTTTTTTTTTTTTAACGTTTATTTTTGAGTGACAGAGGGAGACAGAGTGCAAGCCAGGGAGGGGCAGAGAGAGAGGGAGACACAGAATCCGAAGCAGGCTCCAGGCTCCGAGCTGTCAGTCCAGAGCCCGACACGGGGCTCGAATCCACGAACCGTGAGATCCTGACCTGAGCTGAAGTCTGATGCTTAACTGACTGAGCCACCCAGATGCCTCCCACCACCCCCTCCCCCCCCGCCGCCACCCACTATTTTTTTTTAAAGACCATGGTTTTGTATAAAGAAAAACAGTTGGATAATAAAGGACACAGACCTTTTAGCCAGCAGCAAAGAGGCCTGCCCAGCATACTTCTGCCTCCTGGTGGGTCCCCTTTCTCAGGTGAGTAAATGAAGAAGGGTACACCTGCTGTGTGCCCAGCCTCCCTCCCTCTAGCCCTCCGTCCCTCTCTAAGAACAGGGGGCTACTCACAGTGACTTCCTTCCCCAGGCTGACAGAGGCCAGGACGCGCTTCATTCCCTCTCCGCTTCCAATCTGCCAGATCAAGGCCTCTGCAGCTTGGTTCTTAAAGGGCCAGTCTCTTGCTTGAAGTTCATACCAAACAGTCCTGTGGGGACCACCCATGCAGCGTGAGCTCCTGAACTGCTCGGCCCAGCTCATGCCCGGGGCGGGGGGGCTCCTGCTGCCACAGTGCGAGGAACCCAGCCAGAGCATCCGGGATCCTCCCCCAGCTTTCCCCACCCACCAGGCTCCCAGAGATACCATGATGGCATCCCAGCAGCTCCTTCCAGTCACAAGGGGACCCGTGGCCCTACACATCTGTTGTGATGGAAAGTCTGAGGCTGCACAGGCTCCGAACAGATATCCTGCTACAAATGTCTAGCCTCTGTTGGGCTGATGCCTACGTCCAAGGTTGTCTGAGGAGTAACAAAGGCCAAGCCCAGCGCCTGGCACGCACACAGATGCTCAGGAAGTAAGAGTTCAAGGTAAGGAGAGGAAGAAACTACCCTCAGGGGAAAGGACACCCAGAGATGACAGGGTGAGGCCCTCACTCAGCCTCTCCAAGCTCCCTCACCTTTCCTGACTCATCTTGACCTTCTCCGTTAGACCCCCACTGTTCAGTGCAGGGGCCACTAGCCACGGGGGGCTATCGAGCAACTGAAATGTGGAGAGTGGACCTGAGATGTGCTGCGGGTGCAAAGTACTCTCCAAAGTTTGGAAACTTCGTTGGGTAAAATAGCTCCTTAATTTTTAAATTTTGATTACATGTTGAAATGATAATATTTTGGATATATTGAGCTAAACACATTATCAAAACAGGTTTTATCTATTTTTCTTTTTTTTTTTAGTATGGCTAAGAGAAAACTTTAAATTCTGTATCTGGCTCACGTTATGTGTCTATATTTTTATTTTTCTCTTGGTTAGCTTCATGGGGGCACTAGAGGCCGGCTGGCAGGACCCCCTGGTTCTCCCAGAGGGACAATTCTTAGCTCTGGTCAGCATCTCCACGGGGCACTGGGTGAGACAGACACCCAGAAATTACCTTAGTCCTCATGAAACCTTAGAGGAGGTACCATTATTCTTCCCATTTTATAGCTGGGGAAAGAGAAGGTCAAGGATGTGGTTCCTTAGCCAACAAGCGGCAGAATCAGGACTTGAAGCACGACATCACCCCCGCCCTGCCCCCAAGGTCAGCCATGCCCTTTCTTTCGGTCACTCTTGGCCTCAGAGCCCCAAAAGAGGGGGACGCGTGGGTCCTCCTCACCCAAATGCATAGACATCAGCAGCTTTGGAGAACGGCAGCTGGTCCTCGTCCTTCCCGGGGGTCATCTCGCGGACAATCTCCGGGGCCAAGTAGCACAGCCAGTCATGTGACAGCTTCAGCTGGTTCTCACGCCTGGAGGCCAAGAAGCCAGAACAAGGACATGGGGGCCTTTCAGCCAGCAGCAAAGAGGCAGCCCGGCACACGGGTGCCCCAGGGCCAGCACCCCACCCATGCGTGGCCCCGAAAACAGCACACTGATCCTGCACTTGGCCAAGGCACCGGTGCTTTGGGGGGACGTTACAGAAGAGGGATAACCCGGTTTTTCTAGGAAAGCAGGTATTAGCAGGGGGCTGATTGATTCTCCAGCCTGGGAGAGTGGAGTGTCTACAAGAAAGGAAATCAGTCTGCCTGTGTATCTTACAACCTGGCCTGGGGCTCGATCTCCAGCCTGACTGCCACTCTCCCTCCTGGAGGTCCCCCAGATTCTTGGAGAAGAGCCTTTCTCCCCACCCCCACCTTTCAAGATTTGGGGAAATAAAACCTGATGCTCTTCCTCATACTGGGGACATGAACCCTCATCCCCTGTCCAAGTCAGTGAGCAAATAGGTCACATGTGAGCAAGGGGACCCAGCCTCCACGGGGTCAGCCTGAGAATGAAGCGCCACGTATGAGGGACCCAAACATGACCCATGCCTGACTCGGGACCAGAACCCTAAGGACAGGACCTAAGCAAACCTGGCCTTTCCTGTAGGGAGGGCAGCTCCTCAGCAACAGATAGCAGGTGCCCAGACCTCAGCTGCACCTCAGAGCCTGGCCGGCACCACCCAGTTCCTCCCCGTTCCGTCCAGACGCCCAAGGCCAACTCACCGTCCCTCTCGGACCACACCCGAGATCCCAAACAGCCCGAAGTCTGTGATGACCACTTTGCCGTTGTCATAGAAGACGTTCTTGGATTTGAGATCTTTGTGCACAATGCCCTTGGCATGTAGATATCCCATGCCCTGGAAAACAGCGAGCCTCACGTCGGCGGGGCGGGAAGACGAGTGACAAGGATTCACCTTGGGCTGCCCACCTGGGCTGGGCAGTGAGCTGGACACCCTCCCCACGTCCCCTCATGGGATCTTCAAAATCCTATGCGGTCGAATTATCTCCATTTTACAGATGAGGAAACCGAGCCTCAGAGAGGGGAAGTCACTTGCCCCAGGCCACACAGCAGTTAAACAGCATTGCTGAGGCCTGGTTCAGGCTAGTCCGTGGCACTGTGCTGTCCAAAGGGCACTGTATGCTTAGCTAAGGTGTGGAGAGGGTGACGGGTGGGGAGCTGGGGGGTCAGGAAGTGTATAAAGAGCCGTGATACTCCCCACGTTAAGTCATACAGCAATCGGGTGATCTACAGGGTCTCTATCAGGCTTCACACCAACTGGCCTCTACCTGTAAGCTGGCAAGGGCTCAGGCTGGGGAACAGAGATGAATTCCCAGAGAGGGGGCCCCCAAATTCAGGTGGTCCCAGTGTCTGTATGGGACACAGGCCACCTGACGCAGGCACGCTCTCACCCAAGGTCCAACTGTCTTCTGACACGAAACTCAGGACTCCCACGTACTCCCCAGATGCCCTCCAGAACGGGGGCAGCTGCCACCGCTGAAGTGGCCATCCCGCCAGCTCAGAAAGAGGCGCACGTAAGGCCACCTCTCAACCGCCCACGTGGAGGACGCCTCCCACATTACGAGAGTCCTTCTGGCTTTAAAGCTACTTGGGGTGAGAAGTGGACAAGTAAACAGACCACGTTTAGGGAACAGAAAGAACGAGCCGCGACACAGAAGCCAGCTGAGGCCAGAGCTCGGTCCGAGGGGGTCTGGAGAGCATCAGAGAAGAATTTACACGAGGCCGGAGATGGGAAGGGCGTGGGGTCTGTGGTAGCACCCCCCCACCACCTCCCAAGGCTTTCAGGAGAGCTCTCACCCACGCTGTGCAGAGAGCCCCGGGAAAGACTGACTTGCTCCTTCCCCAAAGTCCATCCTGAATGCAAGAGGGTCATTCCTAGACTATCTGCCCCTTTCCCAAACCCAACCAAGGCACAAGCCTTCCTCAGGGACAAAAGACACCACCCGGGGCCAAACAGGGACCAGCTACATGACCGAGGACGAGTGGCTGTGCCACTCTGAGCCTTGTGTACAGAAGAGGTACCACGGGCTTGAAAGGCCAGCTTCAAGAGATGCGATTTAAGTGCCCAGGTCTACAGGGCCCCCCGGGTGGCTCAGTCAGTTAAGCGTCCAACTTTGGCTCAGGTCACAATCTCGTGGTTTGTGGGTTTGAGCCCCGTGTCGGGCTCTGTGTGGACAGCTCGGAACCTGGAGCCTGCTTCAGATTCTGTGTCTCCCTCTCTCTCTGCCTCTCCCCCACTCGCACACTCTCTCGAAACTAAATAAACATTAAAAAAATTTTTTTTCAAATAAAATAAAAAATAAATGCTCAGGTCTGGAGCACAAATCCCCTCCCTTCTCACGGTATCTCGGGGTCTCCAGAGTAGCTCCCCAATCACAAACCTAGCCAAAGGACAGGACCCTGTTCTCGTATTTTGAACCTCAAGACGCCAAAGATGAGAACAAAAGAAAGTGGCTTAGGGAGGACAGCGTTTCAGCAGGTGGAAAACCAAACGAGCCAGCAGAGAGGCGGCTTCCGGCTCTATGGCTCCAAAATCTTTGAGTAACTTCTCTCGTCTGCCCCTAGAATCTTCCAGATGGCTCCTTCATCTGACCTCAGCTGGTCAGCAACCATACAGACGCCCCAGAGTATGGACCGTAAGGAGAGGAAAACAGTTTGGTGCGGGGGAGGGAGGCAGGGCAGGGGAGACAGTGGGGAGCAGGGGAGACAGTGGGGAGCAGGGCCCAGCAAGTCAGGGGACAACATGAAGTAGGTGTAACACCCAGCGGCTCCCTCCACCTCCTCCAAATGGAGACATGCTGCAAACGAAGGCATAAATGTGGGGTTTTAACGGAGAGGCTTTGAAATTTAATTCATTAATTTAGCCACATGGACATGTCATATCACGTGGAAATCTTGATTCGCGCATAGAAGTCACTGATGACTTGTGTCTCTTCCTTGCTAAAGACCCGCACGCATGCTCACATGCACGGTGGATGGCGGGAGGGAGGGAGAAAAAGGAAAGGTGGGAGCGGAGGCGGGAGACAGGGAGCTGCAGGGGGGTCCTACGAGCAAGCTTTTCAACAAAAACAAGAAAAGAGGAGCTCCTCCCCAGCAGCAGTCTGGCTTTTATCCAAGCCTGCAAGGTTGCTGAATGAAGCAACTTATAAATAAGCTTTTCTTTCATTTGTGTTTAATTACAATAAATAAATAAATAAATAAATAAATAAATAAATAAATAAATAAATAGAATTTAAAGCCACCAATAAACAAAAAACTTAATAAACAAAACAAGGAAGGGAGGAAGGAAGGGAGGGAGGGAGGGAGGCAGGCTGCCTGAGGGCCGGTCCTCACGAAACTTGGATTTGGAAACCTGAAGGCAGAAAAGCGTGGGTGCTTTCACACTGCCCTCAATCAGTTCAAAGACGCTCATCAAGCGCCATGCCCTGTGCCCAGTGGGCCCTCAGCGGATTATTCCATTCTGCTCCAGCACTAATCCAATGGGGGAGGCTATATTGGAAGCCCCATCTTACTGGCTTACTGAAGAGGAAGTCAAGGCTCAGAGAGGCTCATTGACCCGCCCAAAGTCACACAGCTGGTGCGACCAGGATTCAAACCCTTAAAGCCTGCCGTGCTCCAATTCGTCCGTCATCACAGACTGGGCGTCTAGCTCCTGGCTCTGAGTGGATGAGACACGGACAGAGGGAAGGAGACGGGGGCCCACCCTTGAGGTGCTCCAGCTACAGGAAGAGACGGAGCAGGAGGAAGGCCAGGAACCCCGGGACCAGCCGGCTCATCCTTTACCTTGATGATCTCCTGAGCAATCTGTCTGGTCTTGTTGATGTCCAGAGACGTCTTGGGGTCCCTCACAAATGAGTGCAATGTCCGCCCCTTGCAGAAGCTGTGGAGAGTGGTGGGGTCAGACAGAGGTGTGGGGCCAGTGCACCTCGACCCCAGCCCTTGCGGCCAGAGTGGAGGACCCTCTCCATCCCCTGGACTGGTGAGCACCGGAATCCTTGCTCTTACCCAAGCCTGACGCCCATTCCTTCCTGGCCAGGCCTGAGCGTGCAAAATCACACACACATGCACCTTGTTTCCTGAGGCCCAGGCCCTGCCCACCCCAGAACAGGAAACCCAGTGCACCAAGGCTCGTGGCAACCCAGAGAGCAGCCCAGCCTCAGGGGATTCAAGGCGGGAACGTGCCCCCTCAAACTCAGGGAAGAATCTGGCCTTTTAGGACTACAACTGGACGACATTTGGGGCTCTCCATGATAATGTGCACGATCTTTTTGCTGTTTTCTGATCACAGACATTTTATTACCATATAGGAGTGTGCAGGAGGAGGGTGGCATCATCAGGGGTGTCAGAGTGATTATTGGAAAATGGGCTCACATTTTCAGGCCTCCTCCTGCATTGACTCCTAAAACCTGGGCTAAGCAAGGACCCGGAGAGAATGTATAGCTCACTCCCCTGTTCCTGGGAAAAGTTCAGTTAAGGCATCTCATGAAGAAGCTAGTTTTAGGAAACTTCTCCAAGGAGATAGGATTCTTAGAGCCTCGGAGACCTGGAGAACCGGCCGAGGGGTCTGGGATAGTAACTGACGGTTCCTCGTCTGTGTTCTAACGCCCTCAGCATAATCTGGTAATGGATGTTTTGTTATGTGTAGTCCCTTTAAGCAGACTCAGATTCTCATGGCGTTGCAGGGGTGAATGGAGGGATGGTGCTGAAGGTTCTTTCAAAGCACCGGGTCTGGCTACAGGGAACATCATCAGAATGTTAATGAGTGGGCTCTTGGTTGATAGGATTAAAGTGATTTCTAGTTTCTTCTTGAAACCTCCATGTATATATTCCAAAATGCCTTCACTAACCTCTTGTTACCGCTTCTGGTTTTTTATCTTTCATTTATTTTTATTATTTTTTAATATTTATACATTTATTTATATATTTATATATATTTATTCATTTATTCATTCATTTATAGGCTTCACACCCAGAGCCCAATGTGGGACCTGAACTCACGACCCTGAGGATCAAGACCTGAGCTGAAATCTCAAGACCTGGGTGCTTAACCACCCAGGTGCCCCTTGCAGTTCCTGATGTTAAAAGTAAATGCCCCGGGCGCCGGGGTGGCCCAGTCAGTTAAGCATCCGACTTTAGCTCAGGTCATGATCCCATGGATTGTAGGTTCGAGCCCCACATTGGGCTCTGTGCTGACAGCTCAGAAATGGGAACCTGCTTCGGATTCTATGTCTCCCTCTGTCTCTGCCCCCCCCCCACCCCCCAGCTTGTGCTCTTTCAAAAATGAATAAATGTAAAAAAAAAAAAAAAAAAAAAAAAGTGAACACCCAACAACAACTGTTTGAATGTCAAAACGTTTCAGCCTCCCACGCTCAGTGCTGGGGGAATGGACAGTCATGCACCGAAGGCTGGGGGGGACGGGTGAGCACTTTCTGGAGTAGAAACAGAAATGCCCATCAGACCACCACATTCGTACACTCTTGCCCAGCACAAGTACTCACAGAAGTTCACCAACATACGGAAACAAAGATGTTCATTACGGCAAAGTGCCCAGCAAAAGAGGGTGGGCTGAATATACTGGGGGCAACCAGGGATCCGTCAGAGCCCAGCCCACTTTCAGTGAAGTCACGGTGGCAGCTTGAAATCAGCTGTGGGGAGAGTATTTGCACCACAGGAATTGACCCATGCACAAACAAGGGCTTCCTTCCCCACCACCCAGGAATCGAAGGTTCAATGTTTACGAGCACACCACTGGGTTCAACTATGTGCCAGGAATGTGGGGTGAGCGTTAAAGATTGCACTCAAGTGGAGAAAGCAGGTGCGAACCAGTGGGACCTGTATTTTTTTTTTTTAATATTTATTTATTTAGAGAGAGGGCACAGGCGGGAGAGGAGCAGAGAGGGAGACACAGAATCCGAAGCAGGCTCCAGGCTCTGAGCTGTCGGCACAGAGCCCCGACGTGGGGCTCGAACCCACAAACCGTGAGATCATGACTTGAGCCGAAGTCAGAGGATTAACTGACTGAGCCACCCAGGCGTCCCGGACCTGTGCTATCTTTACAAAGGAATGGATACTTGAAAAACCTGAGTGTATACAAATTTCTTTATTTTAACAGAAGGCGTGATAAGCATCTGTTTACAGTATATCCACCTTCGGGGAGAAGCACCCCGGGAGAAGCACCCAGGTGGGGTGGGAGGAGACTAGCTTTCATCTTGTACCTTTCTGGAACACCTGATATTCTCTGTCCTTAGGCATCATTTTGTTTCTTTTGTTTTTTAATGTCAATGCGGTTATGTGGTGGGGAAATCAGACCCCGTTTTGCTTCTCCCCGTTGTACCTCTCCACATTAAGACCGCCACACAAATAACAGGGCCCCGGGGCGAGGTTACCTGGTGATGATGGCCAGATGGGGTGGGTTCATGCAGGCCCCCATGAAGAGCACCACGTTCTCATGCCGCGTCTGCCGGTAGTTCATCACCTCTTTCTTGAACAGCTTCAGGTGGTCCTGGTTGTGGCCGTCCATCTCCAGCAGGCGGATAGCCACCTCGCCATGCCAGCGGCCTCGGTGCACGCGGCCCCAGCGGCCCTGCCCGATGGGCTCGCCCAGCTCCACCTGCTCAAAGGGGATGTCCCACTCCTGCAGGTACACGCTAGTCTGGCTGGCCTTGCGAGAGATGGGGCCCCGCCAGGGCCGGCGGGAGCTCGGCAAGTCGTCCACCTCGTCCTCGTCGTCCTCGGCCTCTGACTTGCCGGCCTCTGTCTCCTCGGCCTGGAAGGAGGGGGAAGGGAAGGGAGGGCCGGCAGAGCTGGGCTCAGCCAACTCGCCCTGCCCAGAGCCCCAACCAGGTAAGGGAAGAAAGAGGCAGGGGCTCTAGCCGCAGCTCTGCTCCGGCTTGCTGTGGCCAGGGGGCAGGTCACTTGGCACCACAGGGCCTCAGTGTCCTCATCCACAAACTGTGGCGCCTGGCCCAGGTGGGCCCCGAGGCCCTTCTCGCGAATCTCCAAGATCGACTGATGAACGACATCTAACCGCTAGGAAAGCAAATTAGCGTCCGCTGGCATAGACGAGTCCACCCCCGTTTATCCTTTCTGGGCATTTCTTTGTTTAAACAGAGTTTCCGACTGTCCTCCGGGCAGGAGCAAATCGGTCTAAACCCCAGTGCGTTGCTGGGAGCCAGGCTCGGTTCACACTTTGGTTCAAGGATGTAGACGGTGGTTTCTCGGCCCTGGCTCCAATCAGAATCACTTGGGGGGCTTTGACATCGTGGAGATGCCTGGCCCCAAGCCAGACTCACTGAACTAGAGTCTCCCAGGCCGGGCCCCAGGCCTCTGGGCTAGGGGTGGGAATCATAGGGATGAAGGGCTTACTTTAACCTCAAAAAAACAAAACAGAACAAAACAAAACAAAGAAGGTCTGTGCTCATCACTCTTTTAGGCTGTGCACCTGCTGCAGCGGGCTCCTGACGGGGCCCTTCCCAGGGCCCGGCGCCCACGCGCTCCCCACACCCCTATGTGCGCAGAGACGAGGAGGAGGGGAGAGAGAAGGGACCATCTCCGGGCTGCGCGTCACCCGCACTCACCTCCCCTTCACGATCCTCCAACACGTCTGCTTTTGGCTGGTTGTCGAGCCTGAGAGCAAAACACGGTTTGTCAAGGAGACCCTGGCGGCAGGTCAGTCTGCTCTCAACTGGGCAGGGTCCCATCGTGAGGCCCGAGAAAGGGCCACCAGGCCTGCATCCGTACTGTGACCCACTTGGCTGTGGGAAAGGCAGTCTGGAGGTCATGGAAGCAGACAGGAGGCCAAAGACCAAACCCCATCTCCCTTCTTCGGCCTCAGCCTTCTTTAGACTAACCTGAGGGTGGTGGGGGACAAGGGGTGGGCAGGAACCACTGAGACCCTTTCAAACCTGGTGCCCAGTCATGGGTTCTGAGCACAACGCGGGACTTGAAATCATACTTGAGAACCGGCTCTGTCACCTCCCGTGGGACTTCGTGCAATTTTTTTTTTTGACAGATTATTTCTTTTGAGGGTGAGAGAGAGAAAACGAGTGGGAGAGGGGCAGAGGGAGAGGGAGAATCCCAAGCAGGACCCTGTCACAGACTGTGAGCTCATGACCTGAGGTGAAATCAAGAGTCAGATGCTTAACCGACTGAGCCACTCAGACGCCCCTCTTCTTCTTCTTTTTTTTTAATGTTTATTTATTTTGAGAGACAGAACATGCACATGAGTAGGAGAGTAGGAGAGGGGCAGAGAGAAAGGGAGAGAGAGAATCCCAAGCAGGTTCCTCACTGTCAGCGAGGAGCCCAACGGGGGGCTCGATCCCACGAACAGAGAGATCATGGCCTGAACCCAAATCAAGACTCAGATGCTCAATTGCCAGAGCCACCCAGGCACCCCTGATGTCTTAACCCCTCCGTGGGGGCTTTCTCCTCTGTACAAGGATGACAACTACTTTAACACCTACCTCCACCAGGCTGAGCAGAGGGCTCAGCAGAGCCGGACGTGGAGAAAGGGCTCCATAAACAGGAGCGATTTTTAGTAGGCACCTCTAACTCTGAGTGGCCTCTGCCCACCTGTCTTGGGTCACAAGACTGCTCCAGGTTCACCTATGTCCCTACCCAATGTTGACTACACCAACAGGAGACAGACAAAACCCTCTGGCCAAGGTCGGTGGTCTGGGGAGTGGGTGAGCCCAAGGAGTGCCCCCCGCTGGCTGGCCCAGAGCAGGAGCTCAGAGACTTAAAGGTGGAGTGGGAGGTGGTCGGGGATGTGGGTCCCGCTTTAACAGGTCCCCGTGGGAAAGAAAGCGAACGCAGGGTGGGGATGCCTACCGGGTACTGTCTGCTGCATCAGGGGACGGGGCCGCCTGTGGAAATGCGGAAATGTCTGTAGGAAACAAAAAGCAAACACAAAGCATGAGACCCCCTCCCTGCTGCCTCACGGACACGGTGCTTACCAAGTGCACGCAGCAGAACAGTGCCTCCCCGAGCAGCCAGCCCCTCCCAGCGCTGCACCTAAACCGGGCACTTCTCCTAAACCGGAACATGGACACAACCTCCACGGCACGTGGTTTTGCTCCCACAGCTCTGTGCAGGTACACGATTGGGATTCCCCAGTCAACCCCAATTCCTTGTGGCCAAATGACCCCATATAAGCAAGCGGTAAAAGCAAACTGCGTATTATTTACATGGGGGTCAGACTCTCCATCTTGGCTCAAAGGCAGTAGCTGGTGCAACAATCCTCTGAAGGCAGTGAGACCCCTTCAGGGAGGCCAGCGGAGGCCCAGGGCAGGGCTTGCAGATGGCTCATTAGTGACACCTCGTGTCTGGCTCAGCTGCTGGAAATTTCTGGCAGGAGCCAGAGGCCCTGCCTCCCCTTGACTTCCGGGTTTGGGCAGCTCTCAGGGGAGAGGAAGAAACGCACAGTCCACACCTCCTGGAACCCAAAGGTTGGGTAGGTGGGGCTGACCCTGAGCCTGGGGCTTTCCCAGTTTTAGCACTGAAAGTCCCACATCCGGGGGACACCAGACAGACGGTCACCCCAGTGTGGAACGCCAAAACCGTGGCTACTTCTGTGACCCTTCACTCCCTCCTCTTTTGTCAACAAAAGAAGGTGGCTGTGGCTGAGTTGTCAGCACCCTCTCCCTGCCTTCCAGGACAAAGAGCCCCCCAACTCAGCCATCAACGCCTCCCCCCACTTCAAGCTTTCTCTAAAGCTTTATCCAAGGCTACCTCTGAGGTCATCTGAATCGCCACATTCTGGGAGCTCACAGACCTGGAGAATCTGATAGAGGCTGTGGGCCTTCCTACCAGGGAAACGCACACATGCACCACTCCTGGGGGATCTGGGTCCTGGAAGCCTCGGCCAAGGCCCCCCCAAGATAACACTACCCTGTGTCCACAGACTACCCTCCTTCCCAGCCTGACCTTCCCACCCCTCCAACACAGCTCAAATATTTCCACAGAAGATAACACGTGCATAGGGGATATCTCCACACCGCACCCCAAGTGGGAGGGAACAGCGTCTCTGAGGCCTCATGCTTTTCCTTAAACATTTAGAGTGTATTTTGTGTTCTGCTCCAAAATGTGTCCATGTTTGTTTTTAACAGGTATATAGTCCCTCTCCTTCCCCAACATATCTTCAAGGCAAGATGGATCCTTCTGGAAAAAGAGCCATGTCTTCCCAATGCTTTTGAGTACTCCCCTGCACACTGGGCCTTGAGCTGGTAACCAGGGAGGCTCTTAGACGGGAGCCACAACAAAAATGGGTGTGAAACCACAGGGGCAGCTTGGAGAGCCTCCTGGGGCCAGTCCCAGGGCCCTGACCCCTGCCAGCCTGCTCACGCCCAGGCAAAGCCACACTAATAGTTCTGTAAGAACTTCACAAACGCTCCAAATCACTCCCCTAATGGAGCCGGGCTGGCAAACAGAAAAGCCTGGACTAACCAAAAGACCATGACGCCAAGAAGGGCCTGTTTAACCTATGAGAAAAACAGCTACAGTCTTTGTCTAAACACAGAGAGACTTCATATGGCTAAATTAAGAATTAAAGTTGCAGATTACTTATATGAATGCTTGTCACCCTCAACTGGAGAAATAAGTACTAACCACAAAAACTCCTTGGGGGCATGAATATGGCCAAATGCGAAGGTTGGCACATAGTAGGTGTACAAAACAGTTTCTGTTGGAAGGAAATCAATCAGAAGAGATTGAAAGTTGTCGCCTTGAAAATTTCTAAAATAAAGCTGCATTCTACTTGATCGCCAGCAGATGGCGCCACGCAGCAACACTCAGGCAGGTGAAGCCCCAGCAAGTGAAGGCTGCAGACTTTCCCCAAATTGTCTTCCCTTTCTGTAAGTAGTTTCCTCCTCACGGTGTAGGAGAAGATGTTTTAACAGGTGCCCATAAGGCGTCAGCAAGAAGGTCTGTCCCTCCCTCCTGCAAACTGGATTTCCGCCACCTGTCAGTTGTGTGACCCCAGATAAGTTGCCTATAGTCTTTGTGCAACAGGCTGGACAGGATGGAGGCCAAGGTCCCTCCGGGCAAGTCACTGCCCCTGTGAAGGGCCCACCTCAAGCCTACCCACCCCGCTCCCTTTTCCCAGCTGTGATACACAGTCAGCTCTCAAAATAGGTGCATGTGAGGCTCAGGCACCATGGAGGTACCCAGGGGAAGGTATGCCCAGGTGGGCTGAACACAGGGGCCACAGCAAGGGCCAGTTAGTGGAACCATGCAAAGGACTCACCTGGAAAGATAAACTGTTGTCTATGATGAATGAAGTAGGCAGCTTTAAACAGAAGAGGAGGTGAGTCACACACACAGAACAGCAAATGCAGCGAAGGAGGAGGGGGGCCAGGCACGGGCTGCTTATGGGGTGGGGTGGGGCAGAACAGGGTGATCCATGCAGGAAGGAGAAAAAGAACTGAAAGGAAATGGGTGCTGGCAGGAGACCCCAGGAAGGGGCTTTCCCGGGAGGACTGGGGTTGGGAGCTCGTGGCCCCACTGCTGCAGAGACCTGGCTGACGGCATTCACCTCCCAGGCTCACTTCTCTGTGAAACGTGCGGGAGCCCAGAAGGGTGAAATACTGAAAAGGGAATTGTGCCGAGTGCAGAGGAATGGTCTCCACCCCCTTGGCCCCACATTCACCTCCAGAGGTGATGAGGCTTTAGCAAACTTTCTCACCATCCAAAACAGAACAAAAACCCACCTGTCTTCAGGGTCCCCCTGAAGGCGACGCGCTGGGGGTCTGGACTCTGACACAGCTGTCGTGTTGTAAAACAGGGGTACCGGGCAGCCTTTCCCCATAAACTGATTCGCTCCCCCACAGTGAAAGCTGAGAGGCTCTGACTGACCTCACAAAACGGGCTTTTTCTGTGGCTATTGTTTTTCAAACAGGCCCTTCCTTTTAGAAAAACCCAAACTAGGCGCTTAGCAAAAGACCCAGTTTCAGAGCATAATGACGGAGCAGAATGGGAGAGGAGGTCATTCCAATGGGCCATCGCTCCAGTCCTGGGGAGGGCGGGGTGGAGAGGGGTGTGCGCAGGATGATGCAGGACAGAGCCAGCCAGCCAGGTGTGTGTTAAGGCGAAGGCACAGGCAAAAGAGAAGATTCTTACAAAATCTCGGTCTCCCAGCACCCCTAGAAGAAACCCCTGGTGAAACGGGCCCAGAGAGGCTGTCCGGCCTCCTGCAGGCTGCATGAGGGTCCCCCGGCACAGGAAAAGCTGTGCTTCTGTCCCCCCGGGCCTGGAGCCCCAAGGGCCAGGCCTGACCTGACCAGGCCCAGAGCAAACTGGAGTGTCCCAGTGGCTGCTCCCTCCTCTGGGCCTCTGCCATCCGAAATACGCGGAGGGCCAAGGCCAACTGCAAGGAGCTGCCAGGGTGGCCGAGGCCTAGGCTCATCCTGAAACAGGCGAGTGGGCCCCACTCTGCTTCTTGGAGATATGGGACACCCCAGACCTGGCCGAGAGGAGGAAGACCCCGGCCCTACAGAGCCCGGGGCGGTGGCGGAGTCAGAGGTCAGCTCTAGCATCCACCTCCCCTGAGACTCAGTGTCCTCATCTGCACAGTGGGCATAACCTAACCCCAACTTCACAGGGTCTCTTACTTTATGGAAAAGGGAACAAAAGCTTCCCATTAAGTAGCTTATTCAGATCACGGAGCAGGTAAGCAGCAGAGTCTGGGGCCTTCTGGGCCTGCCTCCGCTCCCTGGGCTGCCTGCCATGCTTCCTGGGAGCTCAGCAGCCCTGAGTGAACAGTGCCCACGAGAGGCCACCCCACACACGGGACGGCAGCGTGGGCTTGTGTCAAGACCCCAGGCCTTGTGCCAGACAGACTTCGCTTTGATCCTGGCTCTCTCTCTCACGTGGGCAAGCCACTTCCTCTGAGCCTCAGTGTCCCCATCTGTAACACGGGTACGGAAGCAGCACGTACATCAGAGCGCTCATCAGGTTTAAATACCGGAACGCACTTGAGTTTGGCACAGTGCCTGGCTCCCAGCAAATGCTCTTAGTGGCAGCAGCGTTTGACCTTGAGCCTGCTAGGGCGTGCCGAGAAGGGGTATCCCACCCCATCGTGAACGCACGCAAAGACCTGAGGGTATGGTACCTGGGAAGTTGAATCTGCTGTCCCGCTGGCCGGGAGACGGGTTGGGGGGCGTCGTGGCACTGGATGGATTGGACGATGTCGGGAAGGGTGCCGGCGAGGAGGGCGTGGAGGACGTGGTGGAGGACGGGTTGCTGCTGGAGTCCAGGTGGTTCATGGCTGGAGGGTGCTCCTGCAGGACCAGAGACGCCAGAAGTGGGCAGGGACTGTCACTGCCCTACCCAGCCTGCTTCCCATCCCCCACGCTGGGGCCTTCCCCTCCCTGCCTAAAAACGAGGAGGTGCGCTCGGGGCATCCTGACGTTTTTACCTAATATTTGAGGGATGATGGCACAGAGAGTCCCTCACCTCAGTGCCCATCCCCTAGGCGACCCCTGCTCATGCTTCTTCAGCTCAAACATACTTTCCTCCCAGGAGCTTTTCCTGAGCCCAGCGAGGACCACACTCCTCCTCATGCTCCCATAAAAGTTAGCACTTTTCATCAGGGCACTTGAACTACAGTCAAGGGAAGATATCTGGGGTGGTTTTCTGCAGAATGTCCTTGTGTGTCCTGTGAAGGCAGGGACCCTATTCATCATACCCCCCAGTGCCTGGCTCTGAGCCAAGCACATAGCAGGGTTTTTTAAATGAATTAAATTCAGCCTCCGGTAAGTGTTTATTTAGTGTGTGGTGCACAGTGGGGTCTGATAAATGCTCCCCTCACTCTTCTACAGACCTACTGGCTAGGACTGCCCAGTGGTTTGGGCCCTAGCAAGGTCAAAGGACCAGCTGAGAGAGGGCTACGGGGGAGTCAGCATTAGGTGGGACCCTGGCCCCGACCCCTTTCCCAGACCCAAACTCCAATCCCTTGGTGGACAGGGTTGGAATTCCTTGGTCAAAAACATTGGGGCCAGGGTCACCCGGCTGGCTCAGCCAGGAGAACCTGTGACTCTTGATCTCAAAGTTCTAAGTTCAAGCCTCATGTTGGAGGTAGAGATTACTTAAAAATAAATCTTAAAAAAAAAAAAAAAAAAAGTTGGGGCCAAGTTAGGTTAAATGCTCGGTTCATCAGGTTTTTCTTCTGTAGGCCCAAAGCGTCTGGGGTGTCCAGAGCACTCCAGAAGCTTCCAAAGCTATGCAGGGGGCCTCACAGTCCAGGGACAGCCTCCACCACTTGGTGCCATACGCGGGATGGGAAAGGAGCTGGGTCCACCGAGGTCCCATCCTATTCCTCAGGGCCAGGCCGGCCAGGGCAGGGGGAGGGACTATGAGGCAGACTGAATCCCAGCTCCCCCACTCAGCACCTGTGTGACTTCGTTCAAATCCCCCCACCTTTCCGAGCCACAGCGGTTCTCCATAAAATGGGGTATCAGCTGCTGCTTCACACGGTTTTTCACGTGTTCAGTGTTTGATATGAAGTTTTCCTCATGCCCACCGTGTGCCAGGCCCAGTGCAGGCATCAGGGAGCGGACAGGAGCAAGATGATGGCCCTGCCCTCCAGAGCACCCCTCCGCTGGGGAGACAGGCCGTCAGCCAGGGGTCCCGGGCAAGCCCTCCCTGAGGGTTGAGTGCTGTAAATGCCGAGGAGGGGGTCTTGGGCAGAGGGAACGGTGGGCACTGAAGCCCCGCGGTGGGAATGGGCTGAGCCGGTGTGAGCCAGGGCGGCTGGAGAAGAGGGTGGAAAGACAGGCTGGCCCCTGAGAGATACACAGGCCAAACGCACGGCCCTCAGCACAGTGCCTCGGCACTCAGTAACAGTTAGCTCGTGTTATGGCCACAAACAGGGAAGGATGAGAGGCGGTCAGTGCCCTTGGTGACGTAAGAGAAGGCACCACCCAGAACTCTATGGGGCCGGAGCCGAGCAGGTGCGTGCAGGAGGGCTTCATGCAGGAGGAGGGGCCCTGAGTGGGTTCCGGAAGAACTGACAGGGGGAGAGCGAGGGGGTACGGGGACACGGTGCAAACAGGGGTGCACCAGGTATTGCCGGAGAGCGCAGGGCAGACAAGAAAACAATGCTGGGGCCCGGCATCCCTCCCGAGGAAATGCGCCTAATCTGTGACAGGCTGGACAACACACGCTGCTCCTGACAAACGAGTTCATTGTCCCGTTACCCTCACAACACCCTGTGAACGAAGCATTATCATCCCCACTTTACAAACCAGGAAACTGAGGCTTAGAGAGGTACGGGAATTTGCCCAAGGTCACAGAAGCAAGGAAGGGGACTCATCGGGACTGGAGCTCAGGTCTGTGGTCCTTCACCCCCACACCCCTATTCCTAGAGGGAATGTCACGGGCGGGGAAAATGCAATGACAGGTGGAGGGAGGCAGGAGACAAGGACAGGCAAATAAGAGAGGTCACCCCTGAGGCAGTGGCCTCCCTTGTTGGACAAGGAGATGTGGCCACGGTCCCTCCAGAACAGCCCACCCGCCCCCCCCCCCCCCCCCCCCGCCATCCCAAGCTGCATCATCAGCCATGCCACCTGCTTCTCTTCTTTTTGTCCAAACCTCTACCTAGGCCGGCCCAAGCCACAGAAGGCAACCGTGGCCCTGGAGAAGCCAGTCGTGTGACCCTCAGTCACATGAGGCAAGGCTTAGCTTAGCATGCTAAGCCCTGGTATGGGGCTGGGACACAACACACTTGAAAACCCACAGCCACACCCACAGCAGCCTGGGGGGAGGCCACCGGCTGCACGGTCACCAGGGGGCTGCCGTCAGAAGCCATCATTAGCGCGGGCATCTTGCCGACACCACATACATCTGTGCCTGGACCGTGACAGGTCTGTTAGACTCTCGACAGTCTGTATGGCTGCAGAGGGCACCTGTCTGTATTAGCAGAGAAGCCCAAGCCCAGGCTCTGAAAAACACAATCCACCTTCACATATTACTCCTGAAGGTATGTTCGCTGTACCCTGACTAAGGCCAGGCTTTGGGGCCGGGCGGCCACTGAGACTTCTGCTCTGGGCCTGCCCCTTGCTCACGGGGGGGCCCTGTGCTCAGTTTCGTCATCTGAAATGGAGCGAAAATCAGTATGTGATTTTTAGAACCATTGTGAGGGCCAAAAGAAATACCAGTGGAAAAAGTTCCCAACTCATAGTAAGTGCTCAGGAAATGTTAGGTCAAAATAGAGGAAGCAGGTCGTGGGCACATAACTACGATCTGGACATAAACGTGAAGTCTAGGACATGGCGAAAGATAGGATCCCTGAAGGCCACCCTCTGGTCCTGGACCCCAGATTTCATGCCCCCCTCCCGGCCGGATCTCTGCATTACAGGGAGGAGTCCAGGGCGAGAGGGGGGGTTCTCCTGCCGCCCAGCATACCTTCTTTGTCAGTGCTTTGGGGAGGGTTCCGAAATGGGGCTCAGCTGCTCTGTCCACCGGGTTGTTGATGTCCGAGGGGACAGATTCTGTCCTCCGAAGCCTAGGTTCTATTTAAAAAGAAAAGGGGGAACCATTAATAGAGAACAGACCGGGCTACAGAAGAGATTCCCCCCCAAATCCAGAAAGCAGAAAAGGGCAGAACACTCACGTGGAAGGAAGGATATTCTACAGGCAGGGGCTTCTTTTGTACACTTGTTGTGACACTTCAATCTGGTAAAGAAGGCAGGGTCAGTGCAGGGAGGGTCACTCGGGGCTCCCAGGGCATCCACGGGGCCCTGAGCCTTGCCGGGCAGCTCTGTGCAACACCCATTCGTGACCGCCTCGATCGCCACAAATTCCTCAGCAAACATCAGCTCAAAACTTTGGAACGTCCCACGTGGACAGTGTTAGCACGACCACGTTCCCACTGTTGTCTGCCTAATCTTCACAGCACACAGTTTAAATCACACCCATTTAAACGTTGTGGGTCCCACGTCTCTCCCTCTCCTCTCAAGAAAGGGAGACCCTCCACCCACATTCAGAAAGCTGAAGACAAATCTGAACTTACAAAACAAGAGAGAATCATAAGGAGGAGAATGTCTGCATTACCCAAGGATCCCAGAGATGCAAGGAGCAGTCCCTCCCGTTGCAGTCCAGCATGGGCCTCATGGTCAGACGGCCAGCATGGGCCAGAGTGCAAAGACCTCGACCCTCAGTTTGGTCTTACCTGCCCTACCACATCTCAGGGTTCTCAACGACTCAACGGGTTAACAGTTAGGGCCCTACCAACCTCACTCTACAATCGTAGGAGAGCGTGGGGCTGAGAGGGCACTCTGTGCTCTCCGCATGAAAAGCATTACTTAAAAGGGAGCAGGAGGTCCCCAATTTAAAACCAGGAGCCACAGGAGACCTAGGCTGGGGGAAAGCTCTGGCGTCCTCTTGGTGGTCTGGGAGTCATGGGGAAAACACAATTTATCCAACTGACATGCATGAGACCTGTCGCCTCTGGTCTGGCAGGAGCCCAAATGCTTGTACTCCACACACTAGCTCGGAATCTTGGAGCAAGCCTGGTAGACAAAGAGGCCCGGAATCATCTTCCCAGTTGTAAAAATGAGGCCCAGAGAGGGCAAGCATCTTGCCCCAGGTCACAAAGCAATGGAGGGCAGTGATCTGGGAGCAAAGACTCCAGGCCCATCCTCCGTAGGGTGAGGGTAGTTAGACAGCAGAGAACATTCTGCATCCCCCACACTGCTCCCTATCCTTGTCCTTCTGGCCTACCAGAAAGCACAATGGTACGAAACAAGAAAGTGAAATCTGTACGCAATCTCCCTTAACTCTCTTCTGTGAATACCACTAGCCATCTCTGTTTTTTCCTACTGCCTGTCCCCTTCTCCCCATCTTGTGTACTAAGGCTAAGGCTCAATTTTGTGTAAGGCTAAATTTCAGAACTCCTTCGAGTTTCCAGAACGGCCTTCCCATTCCTCGCCGATGTTGTGCAAGGTAAAAAGGCCTGGAATTCTTTCTTCCTGGGTCTACCTGGCAAACTTCTGCTCATCCTTCAAAGCCCACCTCAAATTTGCCCTTCTTCTGGGAACGTCTTGCCTGATGCTTCCTTAATCTCCCTAGAAAAGGGCTGGTCGCACCATGGTGTGCCGAACGGGGTCACAAATAGACGTACGAACTCTCAAAGGAGTCCCCTTGCATTCTGACTTAACCTCAGGCCAACAACCGAGTAGTAGCACCGTTACTAAAGCGTGGGGTTTCCACCCTCTCCCACCGCTCCCACCCTCCACCCCTCACCTGCAGTGTTTGCATTTCACTCCAAACATCATGCTCTTCTGGCACACGTGGCAGACCTGCGACAGCCAAGACTTGGTGGAGAACCTACAAGCGGTGGACACCGGAAAGTGTTCACGCGGCTGGGAGACCAGAGCCTGGACAGAACGGGGCCCCGGGGGAGACCGGGTTCCATCCCGGAGCCACCGGAACCCTCTCCCGGGGAGGGCAGGGACGCCCGGGGTCACTGCTCCCCCTGGGCATTCAGATTTCCCAGCCACAAAGTCCTCATTGGCCGACTCGTAAAGTGTGCACGCCAAGCGATTCCAAGTCTTAGGAATTTATCCAACAGACACGCCCGCTGGTGTCAAAGGATATGCAGATGAGGTTACTCCCCGCAGCGTATTTGCGGCAGTAAAAGGCTACAAACGGGGGCGCTGTGGGTGGCTCGGTTGGTTGGGTGACTGACTCTTGATTTCAGCTCAGATCATGACCTCAAAGTTCGCGGGATCGAGTCCTGCGTCGGGTTCTGCGCTGACAGCGTGGAGCCCGCTTGGGATTCTCTCTCGAGCTCCTCTCTGTCCCTCTCCCACTTGCTCTCTCTCTCAAAATAAATAATAAGCAAACTTTAAAAAAAAAAAAAAAAGGCTATAAACAACCTATGCTGTTTAGTGTATCGGCGACTGACTGTGTACAGGCCGGTCCGATCACACAATGGGACGCCATGAGGCCAGAAAATAAGAAAGCTCTTTTTTGTGCAAATATGGAATGATCTCCAAATTACATTATCAGGGGAAAAAGTACTACATGACCCCATTTATATGAAATTCAAAGACAGGGGCGCCTGAGTGGCTCAGTCAGTTGAGCGTCCGACTTCGGCTCAGGTCATGATCTCACAGTCCATGAGTTCGAGCCCCGCGTCGGGCTCTGGGCTGACAGCTCAGAGCCTGGAGCCTGTTTCGGATTCTGTGTCTCCCTCTCTCTCTGACCCTCCCCTGTTCCTACTGTCTCTCTCTGTCTCAAAAATAAATAAACGTTAAAAAATTTTAAAAACAAATTCAAATACAGAAAAAGTAACTTATGACGACAAATGAACAGTTGCCTCTGGGTGGTAGTGCTATCAAGGGCCAAAGGTCAATTCTGGGGGGGCTGGAATGCTCTGAATCTTCACCTGTGTGGTACACATGGGTGTGTCCATCTGTAAAAATTTGTGCACTCAGCACTATGGAAATGATGTCTCCGTTAAAAAAAAAATTTTTTTAATATTTATTTTTGAAAGAGAGAGATACAGCATGAACAGGGGAGGGGCAGAGAGAGAGGGAGACACAGAATCCGAAGCAGGCTCCAGGCTCCGAGCCGGCAGCCCAGAGCCTGACACAGGGCTCGAACTCACAAAACAAGATCATATACTGAACCCAAGTTGGACGTTTAACCGACTGAATCACCCAGGCGCCCCCCTTTTTTAAAAAAAATTTTAACGTTTATTTTTGTGTGTGAGAGAGAGAAAGCATGAATGGGTGGGGCAGAGAGCGAGACATAGAATCTGAAGATGCCTCCATTTTTGAAAGAAAAAAAAAGCAAAGGGTAGAACAGTGTCAATAATATACGTAGTATTTGGTGAAAACAGAAAAAGGAGGCCAAAAAATATACATATGTATTTGCTTGTATAAAAATTATCTCCAACTGCCCAGATCTGCCTACAGGGGGACCTAGAAGGCTGGGGACAGCAGGAGAGGACTGTGTGCATAGCCACCCTTGTCTACCTCTTGAATTCTGAATGTATTTCAATCCAAAGTAAATCAAAACTTAAAAAATTTAAAACCCACAAAAGACAGACTGGAAGGAGGGATGGGGGGTTGAGCGGGTGGTGTCCTCCAGAGAAAGTCTAAGGCAGTCCACAGGGTGGGGAGGCCTAAAAGGGCGGAAAGAGCTCACTTTTTTTTTTTTTTTTTTTTTTTGGAGGATTTTTCAAAGCGTAGAGTATCATAGGAGCAACAGAACAAACAGCAACAGTATTTGGGGAAGGGTTTGTAATACATCCATAAAACATGAGCTCACTCAATTCTTACAACTACCCCTGGGGAGTTAGGCGGGTCTGAGATTCTCAGTACACAGGCAAGGGAACCAGAGAGGTCAGGGGACTTTCCCGAGGCCACACACCGGGAAGCTACGCGGCAGGGTCTGGACCCCAGGGGCCTCAACATAGAGTGTGAGGGCTCCTCTGAGAGACCACTAGGGCAGAGCAGGAGAGAAAGAGCATGGGCTTTGGGGTCAGGCTGCACTGGAGAATCCTACCACCTATGGGCTGTGGGATGCCTCAGGGCCTCTGCAAATGCGGCCAACATGCGCACCTCGCAGGGACCTGGGGAGATCACATATGTGAATGCATAGTGCCCAGAGGGTTACAGTCTCCACCCAGACAAGATGGGTGCTTTCAGGGACGAGAACAAAGGCACCCATGTGCTTGAAGGGCCTTTTTTTTTTTTTTTAAGTTTTTTTTTAATTTATTTTGAGAGAGACAGAATCCCAAGCGGGCTCCATCTGCACTGCCAGCATAGAGCCCAACATGGGGCTTGAACTCACGAACTGTGAGACCATGGCCTGAGCTGAAATCAACAGTCAGATGCTTAACGGACTGAGCCACCCAGGTGCTCCCCTACCCCATGAAGTGCCTTTTAGGGAGCCTTGATCCTGCCTCCCTGGGATCCACATACTCTCTCTGGGCTTTAATCTCCTCTCATGCCAAAAGCAGGGATTAGGGAGCAGCTCAGTGGTATCTGAGATGACCTCCACCAGGGAAATCATGAAAACAGGGCAAAATAGTGGTGAGGTCCGGGCCCGAGAAGAGACAAGTGCTAGGAAGGGGTGTGAGGTGTGGGGTAAAAGCCTTCCCAGACCAGGGAAGAGCCACAGACAGCTTCCCCCTCCCCCCACAGGATTAGACCAAAACACTTTAGATCTTCTTAGAGAGGCCTGGAACACGGGTTTAAAAAAACCCAGAAGGTGGGGCAGTGACGTCACCAGGGTGGGGCAGCCTGGCAATATGAGACAAGGGGACTGCTGCTGCCCTAGCTGGAGGGCAGCTTCTGCTGCCCCAGGTGGAAGGAAGCGGCAGCCCGGGAAACACTCAGGGGCGAGCTGACACAGCCCACATCCTCTGTGAAGGCAGGTGCACCCAAGACAAAAGAAACAGCTGATCCCGGCGTGCCCCAGATCCTGGCCGACACGGGCCCCTCTCGGGCTAAGGCCTGTGCTTGTCCACCAAGTGCTCCCCGGTGCCGGACACGTGAAACCCAGGTGCACATCACCCCACTGTATCCTCATCACAGGACGGGGAGGAAGTCTTGTTTGCGGGGGCAGGGGGAAACTGAGGCTCAGAGAGATTACTGGCGTGCAACCCACGGAGGCAGAATGGGTAGGGTTCTCGTCCTGTGCTGAGCGGCTCTCTCACATCCTGGGAGCCTTGGGTACAGATGAGGGAGGCCCTGGGACCTGCACTCGAAGGGCTTGTCCCGACTGTCAGCCAGGCCCTCTCGTCGGTGGTACTCTAGCGTCTGGGGATCAGCCCTGAAGAGTCTCTGGGTGTCTGGGTGCCATCCAGGGGACACGATCCCTATCTTACTGGCAGCACGACCTCAGGCAAATTGCTCAGGCCCTTGGAGCCACAGCCGGGTCTCCACCTCTGGGCAAGAGTTCCAGGCTGGCCTCCCAGGCTGGACGGTAGCTCACACTCCCGGGGGAAATGAGAGGCTCTGCTAAGTTGCAAAGCTCTCAACAAGCGTGCCCTGCTGTGCTCACGGCAGGCTTTCGCAAGGGACGGCCAGAGCGCAGGCATCCCGAGGCACCGTTCTGCTGGTTGTCCGGGCTGGGGAGATGCCGTGCACACCTACTGTTGGTGCCACACACTAGCTCCACGAGTGTTGAGGCCAAGCCTTCCGGCCAGGCCACGTCACGGGCCCATCTCAGCCTATGCCAGCTCACACCAGCACCAGCGTGACTAGGAGTTGTGAGAAATCCAGACTGCTAAGCAGAGAACTTTAGGGATGGGGCCTGGGGTTTGGAGCTTCAAAGCTCCACGGGCTCTGATGCGTGGCCGGGTGTGGGCCCGACGCGACCCGGTGCTGGACCTGCAGGAAGCTCTCGGCTCCTCCTCCGGGAGACTGTGAGCCTGTTTCTCCTGGGACCTGTGTTCTCCCTCAGCAGGGTGAGGAAGAGACACATGGAGGGGTCGGGGAGGACCCACAAGTCTATATGACCGCTGGTGACAGCCAGGGCTTCCAGGTGGGTGCAGGGCTATGTTCACAGAGGTGATGGACAGACCAGAGGCAAAGAGTCCCCGAGAAACAGGGATCAGGACAGACCGCACCCCCCCCCCCCCCCCCCCCGCAATGAGGAGCAACCCTTAGTGGGGGCACTGGTACATGCAGGTCTCAGCCCAGCTGTGCCCCATCCCTATTCCAGACTGGCTGGACCTACCTGTGAGTCACCGACAGCCCGATGTCCCTTCGTACCATCTGTGGGGATCCGTACGGGAGATCTGCAGGGAAAGAGGCCAGGTTGAGCAGGCTGAGGAAGCTTGTGCCTGGGACCTTCTAGATCAGAGATCACAGGCCGGGTGGGTGCGGGGACTCACTGAATAGTAGATAAATGTTTTCCTGAACGTTCAAAACAAGGACAGGCCAGGTAGACCAGGGCAGCGTGGTTACCCTCATGCCCGGCCTTCTTCTCCTACGAACGTTGCTGCCTGGCCCCCACAGATGGTTCAGAAACCACCGCCGTGTGGCTTCGGGCTGCAGTGGAAGGCAGGCTTGAAGAGAGGGCTGCAGGCAGAGCAAAGCTGAGGACAGAAGTCTCCGCCTACACCCCGTCCCACAAGAATCTACAGGTCACTGGCTTGCAAGGGCTTACTTCTGGTCACTTCCTACTTAGTGGGTAGGAGCTGTGCGGCCCTTGGCAGAGGATTTGAGACTGGTTAGCTATACAGCACATCTGGTACCCTTCCAGCCAGAAGCACCTGGAGACTTCTGCTCTGAGGACCACCAGTGCCTGATCTTGGCGGGTAGAGCAAGGACGACGTGGAGTTTTACCATGCTCCCAGGTGGCCCAGCCCCACCAGCCGCTGGGGAAGTCTCAGGCAACGAGCCCTGAGATGAGCATTCTGTCTGCCTTCCCACGGGGCACCCTGGGCTCTCCCTGTCCTAATCCTGGGCTTCCCCATCAGAATAGCATCCTTCCAGTGTTTACAGCATTACAGGTTGGGCATCAAGGAGCAGCAAGAAGCAACCACTCCATCCACAGGCAGCCCATGTGTCCCACTGCCCTTCTGCCCCTCCTCCACCAGTGCACCCCCTCTCCTCCCCTCCCCCACTCCCTCCCGCTTCTGCCCCCCTCCACCTGTGCACCCCCTCCCCCACCTGTGCACCCCCTCCCCTCCCCCACCCCCTCCTGCTTCTGTCCCCCCTCCACCTGTGCACCCCTTCCCCTCCCCCCTCCCGCTCTGCCCCTCCTAAGCGCTGCCTATCTCCTCCTGGGGGTGGTTCTCAGAGACCATGGATGGGCTTCAGGGGTTCTGGGAATCCTCTGGACTGGTAAGCAGAACTTTGTGGGCTTTTCCCTGGAAAGAAGGTCTAAACTTTTATCCAGTTATCAACAGGAACCATACCCCAGAAAGGTCAGGAACATGGTGCTTGAGGGATCTCTAGCTGTCTCCTGTCCTTAGAGTCAGCAACATCCCTGCATCCCCTGTCCCCATGTGCTGGCCCGGCACACACCTCCTCCTCCCACACCAAGGGGAGTTTGATCAGGACCAAAAAGCCCTTTCCTGCTCCCTGATGATTCAAGAACCCACCATCACACCCCTCAGGGCTCTCTCTGGCACACCTGCCCTGAGGCTGACTTGTCCCAACTCCCTTCTGGGACCCCCTTCACTGTGAGCAGCCAAGGCCATCAAAGCATATGGGTCTAACAGGGGTTAGGCCGCCAACCTAAGAGAAACAGACTATGGAAAAATGAGATTTCAACCATGTATGTCTGAACACAACCCATGACCGACTTGTAATGAGCTGCGGTCGTAGGATAGGAGGGAGGGGAGACAGCACACGAGCTAGGCATCGACCGCCCCTGATCCAGACAAAATACTCACCCTGAAGACCCTGCTCTGCCTCTGGCAAGCTGGGCAGGCAGTCTCCCTGCCGCAGTCCCTGCACTACAACAGCAGCCAGGAGGATGACAGGACCAGGCTGCCCTAGGGATGCAGGGGCTGGATTCTCCTCCAAGGTTCCGGGAGGGGCCCTGAAGTCTGCACCCGTGCCCTGGGGAAGGGGCCTCACTCCTTGCTCACCCCATGCCTCCCTGGTGGTCCCGCGGCCAGCTTCATCTTGGTGTAGCTGTGGCCTGCTACCACTGCCTCATCACTAAGGCCCTGCTGACAGCTTCATCACTCTGCTTCGCCAGCTCAGGACGAAAGTAAGCTGCTATTTTGCTCAGGCAAGACCCAGACGTCTCTGCATTTCCACTGCGCCAATTAAAAGACTCCGGAGGCATGGCTGGTGCCCTCTGCTCTGACTCAGGAGAGAAGCCCTACAGCACAGCCATGTGCAAGGACCTGCTCCCACCCTGCTGGTGGAGGGGCAGGAAAAATGATCTGGGGCTGCCCGGGCTTCTTCCTCCCCTCCCAAAGGGGCATTTCTATCCGCACCCCCCAATCTCTCGGGGCTGCATTCAGAGCCAAGCCACATTATTGCCCCTGGGGTTATTCCTCTCCCAAAGTGGGGGGTCCCCTGACATCAGCTGGGTTCTGAGGACGGCTAACATCCACTTGCTACCAGACAGATGGAGTGTCCCTCTGGGCTACCAAAGCGGCTCAGCAGACAAGGCTCCCTGCCAGAGGTCACCTGTGGGGATGGCAGGGTGCAGATGGGGCCTGAGGAGGAACTGCCCACAGCCCATGGCAACGTCAAGGTCCCTGCTTCGCAGAGAGCAGCTCCTGGCTGGGCTGAGACCACCTTGCGACATCCTAAGGCCACCTGTCCTAGAGCTATTTCCTGGGGTGGTTCCCAGCACCTCTGCTTCTGGGTGGTGGAAAGGCTGACTGGACTGAGAGAGGGTCAAAGAAATCCACCCCTGACGGAGACAGCAGCACAAACACGACTCCCGGGTGGCAGAGGGGACGAAAATGAATCACTCTTACCAAACCTGCAGGAGACAAAAAAGAGAAAAAGTGGGATGATGTCACCGTGCTGGCTCAGTGTGTTCCCCAGAACGTCACTCACCGGGAGGGAGCGGGCAACGTCCTCAGGTAAGGACATTGAGCCCCTGGGGCATGGGGTCAGACTATGGGCACGGTTCCTCGATGGGAAGGGCTAGAAGTGCCCTCCCTGGGCCCCCCTGTGGGCACAGAAGTCACTCCTGGGCTCCCACGCTGCACGCTCTTGTCTATCAGCTTATCTACGCCTCGCCAGCCCCGCAGCACCGTATGGTGTGCTCCGTTTCACAACTGAGGAAACAGGCTCACGGTCTCTGAGATCACCTCCCGCAAGCGGGGACACCCCGGGTGTCCAGAGCCCTGCAGGGAGGGGTGCTCAGGGTCAAGGCAGGAGAAGGGGAAGTGGCTGGAGTAGGAGGGCGAGGAGAACAGAAAGGGGTCCCCAAGGAGGGCCAGGTGGAACGTGTCCTGAGCAAGCTCGTCCCGGGGGCTGCCGCTGGCCCAGCGACAAAGAAAGCTGGGGAAGACGCAGGCCACCCGGGCCGCCCTCTGGGCTTCGCTGAGCGTCCACAGTGCTAGTTCTAGTGGCCCTGTGTGGACTCGACTCAGAATCCCAGGGTGACGCCCAGCTCACCGGCTATGGGATGTGAGTGGCGCCATCTGCCTGAGGCTCCGTTCTGTGCCCAGAGCCCTCCGGATGCTCCTCTCGGGGGAAAATGAGACACAGATGCACTGGGTTTACCCACCGAGATGCCCTCTGATGACCCACTTCCGTGTGTCCGCATGGTAATCATACTGGGCTCTTTGGGAGAAGAGGATCCAGAAGGGGCGGAAGGCTGCAGTCCCTTCTGGGGAGGGGGCAGGGGACCAGGCCCCAGCAGGATGGGCTGACCGGGGGTGTCTGGGTGGGTCACAGCATGCATTCTTCTCCTTGGGTGACATACTCAAAACCATCAGAGATGTCCGGGGCCCATCCCATTAAGGGACCCAAGACAGCCTTCACTGGACAGGGGGAGCCGGCCCACCCAAGACCAGAAAAGGAGAGCACATGTCAGGAAAAAAAGCCTGGACTCAGAGGTACGGGAAGGTAGGAGGCACCCAGAGAAAGCTCCCTCCTTCCCCTCTGCCCCGCCCACAAGGGTACACTGACAAGGGCAATTTTTGTAATAGCCAAACTGACAATGACCTGAAGGTCGTCCTTCAGGAGGGGAGGAGTTAAACTATACAATGAAATGATACGAAAAAGTTAAAAAGATGAGGTAGCTTGAATAACTATAGGTATACACAAAAGCGATAACCTGGTTAGCTCTGAAAGGGGAATGGGGGTGGCCAAGGAAAAATGGTGGGGTAACTTCACACTGTCTACCCTACAGTGACAAACAACATGTGCTACAAAGTGTCTGCATCTTGGACCACGTGACACTTAGTACCTATTTAAGCATATAAATTAAGAAAATGTTTTACAGAAAGAGTAAAGTACTTTAAGATGTGGGAACATGACATTCTCAAAGATAACAAGTTAAAAAAAAACTAGGTTATAGAACAGAGCACATAGTATTTGATAATCATCAGAGATTTCAGCCAGATATTCTAGTTCTCTCCATCTGGGCACATGGGAGAATTGACATTGCTTGGTTGCTTTGTTTGAGTAGGGTCACAAATGGTGAGTGGAACTTGTAGGAAAAGAGCATTTAACTGTTAGTGTTTAACGTGTAAAATTCTTTCTTCCTCTGCCCTAGTGGAACGTTCCTGACAATGACCCAGAAAGTGGCTGTTCTGTCAGCCTGGGATCTAGAATGAGGCCAACCCATGATGGACAGGTAGCATAAGCAAGAAAGAAATCTTTGTTGTTTTAAGATGTACAGAGCTAGGGGCTATTTGTTACTGCAGCATAACCCGGTCTATCCTGACTGATACATGGCACCGTGTGTGTGTGTGTGTGTGTGTGTGTCCGTCCATATCCAGAAGGAACCTAGCAGGATTCAGTCCCCACTGTTAACGTAGCCCGGAGAGTGGACTTTGCACGCTTCCATGTTGACTTTATTTGTCCTTTTAAAATAAAGCCTGTGTTACCTTTGTAACAAGAAAGCCGTAGGCAGAACTGGCAAACTGAGCCCCAGCCTGGCAGGAACACTCACCTCATTGGGGAGACCTCGTCAATGCGGTTCCCCAGCTGAGACTCATGGGACTTGCTCCGGGTGAGCGTGGGGAAGCTGGGCAGCAGCTGAAAGACCTTGCGGCTGGGCGGGGGCGGCGTCCGCGGTGGCTTCAGCTTGGTGTGCCTTCGCAGCTGGGGCGTGGTCGGCGGGGTGATGAAGCTGTGCAGGGCGCGGGGGGTCAGCCGGCCGCTGGCGTGCAGGGGGATACAGGTGTCCGCGAGGCCCTCGCAGGGGCCTGGGGTCGGGGAGTCCGAGGTGGGCAGAGCCGACACGGAGACGGAGCGTGGGCCCTGGGCACCGCTGCCCATTCTGCCCAGCTGGGTGCTCCCTGGGGGCCAGGGCGGGCCGGCTGGCGGGAGGGCGTCCGCGGAAGGCCCCGAGCCACTTTCCCGCCGGGCGTCCAATGAACTCCAGCCTGAGTCATCTTTGTGCTCCCCTCCTGTGGGCCAAGAAGTCGAGTCACAGATGACTGGAGCTAGAGAGATTTACAGGTGAGGTGGCCGGGGCCCAGAGAGAGTAACACCTTGTCCAATGCTGCACAGTTCCTTACCAGAAGGCTTCAGCTACCAGCCTTCGTAAAGGCCTTCTCATGCACACGTGTCATTGCCCGTGTTATCTGTGACTCAAGGGCACCAGCACAGATGTCACTGTCCCCATTTTATAGAGGGGAAATGAGGCCCAGAGAGAGAATGGCTTGTCCAGGGTTCTTGCTGGCCAGTCTGTGGGGAGTAAGCCAGGACACCCAACCCAAAAATGGGTGACCTCAGAGAGGGAAGTGGTAACTGATCTTTAAGAGTCAGGAAGGGGAAGCTGGGATGTGGGAAAGGGATAACTCCATGTCAAGTAAATTCAGGGGCGCCTGGGTGGCTTAGTTGATTAAGCGTCCAATTTCGGCTCAGGTCATGATGTCACAGTCCGTGAGTTCGAGCCCTGAGTTGGGCCCTGTGCTGACAGCTCAGAACCCGGAGTCTGGTTCACATTCTGTGTCTCCCTCTCTCTCTGCCCCTCCATAGCTCACACTCTGTCTCTCTCTCAAAAATAAAATACTAAACATCAAAAAATTTTTTAAAGAAAAAAAAATTCCAACATCAGGAAAGGGGTGTCCCAACCTTCAATAGTAATCTTCCCTGGGAATTTGCTGGGAAAGAGATCCAATGAGGAAAGGGTCAATAGCCACTTCTTTCTGAGAGGCTGTCCTTTTGGCCGCCCACACAGTTGGCCCCGGAGACCTTGGGGCTCTGTGCAGTTCCAGCTCAATGGCACAGTCTGTCTGTTCGTTCAAGCACATGCTGGACGTCAAGGCATGAAAAAGAC
The DNA here is from genome assembly GCF_024362965.1 of Panthera pardus. Lineage (NCBI taxonomy): Eukaryota > Metazoa > Chordata > Mammalia > Carnivora > Felidae > Panthera > Panthera pardus. The sequence goes on from NW_026526876.1 coordinate 59,011,005, forward strand.
ATTCACTGTGCTTGAGGGGTCCAAAGAGGGGGACAGCAGTGTGCTGAGACAGAGCTGTCTGGGCACTGAGGGAATATGAGGAGGAGAACCCTAAACAGCCCGGAGGGCTTCCCAGAGGAGGAGGAGGAGCCTGGGCTGAGCCAGCTAGAGAAGAAGGTGAAGCAGGTGTACTGGGCAGAGGGAACAGCACGTGCAAAGGCAGGGAACACACGGCACCTTCTGGGAACTACAGAGTTCCCTGTGCCTTGAGAGGTCAGGACAAGCCAGGGAGAAGCAAGAGATGAGGTCGGAGGGTCAGTCCCCCCCCGGGGCCAGCTCAGGAGGGGTCTCGGAGGGCTCGCTAAGGACTCTAAGTTTGTGCTTACAGGGGATGAGGAGACTCCAGAGGGTTGGGGGCAGAGAGAAAGGAGCCCATGAAATCAGACACCCTGCTGCGGGGAAGGAAAAGACACCTGCCTCCAGTGAGTGGAAAGTACAGGAAGGCAGATTTTGACTCCAGACAAAATGAACTTCCACACTGGAGTTATTCTACTTTGTGCTTTGTACCCTGACTCAGGCAGGGCCACGTGAGGCCGCGGAGATTCAGAGAGGCCACACGCACTGCCGAGGTCAGGCAGCCCTCGGTCCCGACCGCAGCACTAGGCCTCCTCCCACGAGGCCGTCCATTCTGAATAACCTACAAATCCGGCCCAGCCTTGTGAGGTAAAGAGCTCTCGGTCATCAGAGGTGCCCAAGCCCACGCGGCCATTTATCTGTGGAGGGAAGTGACCTTCGAGACTCTCAGGGTTTCTTATACATTCCCTTCGTCTTCAAGGACCCTTCCTCCTACCTCACTACATGGTGACTTTCTCTTCATGAATCAACTCGGCAGAGTGAGATACTCGGCCTGTGTGCTCCTTGTGTTTGCTCCCGGAGAACCGTAGTCAGGACTTACACTGTAACTTACACAGTGGCCTATGGGAGGCGCTGGCATGCCTGTCACTGAAGGGATGAAAAAAATGGCCAAGTCCGCCACCCAAGGAAACAAGCCCCAAATTCTTCAGTTTGCCATTTTTTAAATAATTTTTTTTTAACTTTTTAACTTATTTTTTGAGAGAGAGCGGGAGCGGGGTAGGGGCAGAGAGAGGGAGACAGAGGATCCGAAGTGGGCCCTGCACAGACTGGCTGAGAACAGCAAGCCTGATGCGGGGCTGGAACTCAGAGACCGCAAGATCATGACCGGAGCCAAAGTCTGATGTTCAACTGACTGAGCCACCCAGACATCACCGCCCTTTTTCTTTTTTTTAATGTGAAAGAGAGAGGGGGTGGGGGGAGAGGAACAGAGGAAAAGAAAGAGAGAATCTTAAGCAGGCTGCATGCTCGGCATGGAGCCCGACATGGGGCTTGATCCCATGACCCTGGGATCATGACCTGAGCCGCAAGTAGGAGTTGGATGCTCAACTGACTAAGCCATCCAGGTGGTCCTAATTTACCCATTTTTAATCACCGCTGCTTTGGGCCAGCTCAGGGATGGCAAATGGGTCTTGATATGCATGCCAACGCCAGTTAACCAGCAGCGGCTCTTGAGAAGGACTCTCTGGCACAGAGAACCATCCTTCACTCACCTTTCTTAAGACCAGTGACCACAAGGCAAGTGGCTTCAACATTTTCTAGGACTCCTCAAGCCTAATACTGAAAAGAACACTAATATATGCCAGGCTCTGGTCTAAGCACTCGACCTTAACTCAGTTCCTCCTCACAACGCTATGAGAGAATGTTGTTATTACCTCCATTGTACAGATGAGGAAACTGAGGCACGGTGGGGTTAAGAAACAGACCAAGGTCCCACGGATTCTAAGAGTGCTGAGCCCAGGCAGGCAGAATCCACAGTCCACCTTTATGGCAGCTAGACTGCTCTAGGTGCAATCAAGACTGATCGCATGATCTGAGACACTGGGCAATTGTGGTATCCACCTAGGCCCCAGAAGATTCCCTGGAGGTTTGGCCACCACTGGGCAGACCCACTGGGGTGAGGTGTGGCCAGGACCCTCTTGGGGACGTAGGGGTACCACAGCTGAAACCAGACGAGAAGGACACGGAAAAGACCCCCTCCTCCCCATAGGCCTCCTCCAGGGCATGGTAGAAAAAGCACCCTCTGAGGAAGAAACCCGAGTTCGAAGCCCAGCCCTGCCGCGTGCCAGCTGTGGGACCCTGGACAATTCACCCAATGCTTCCGAGGGTCTAGCTACAATAGGCACTTACCACCACCGCTGAGAAGGGTGTCGCCACACACACGTCAAGTGCCTGACTTAATAAATTTAGTGCCTGATGAGTCAGTGGTCTCCCTATCTTGGCACCCAGGACGGGCAGACAGGAACCTTCCTAATACAAATGGGTCACCATCCCTCAACGGTTGGCGCCTCCACAGTTCTTTACCATTTGGGCACAGGGAGGGAAGGCTGACGAGTCACCCCACGGTCCCAGCTTAGGTACCAAGTTGTTCTACATTTCCGCAACGCGGAAACAACCCTGCTGCCAACAAAGACTGAGGCTGGAATTCTGGCTCTGCCACCGACTGCTGTGTGTCCGTGGCTAAGCTTTTGCCTTCTCTGGGCTCAGTCCCCTCTGTGAGTGGGGACGCGAACGCAGGCTACGTCTCTCTCACGTTTATTCTTTGGCACGTGCTGGGAGGCCTGGTACGTGGAGGTCTTCTGAACCGAGCGAAGCTCTCCACGCTAGGCTCTGTGTCAGAGGAGGACTCGGTATAATGGGGCCGAGACAGAAATCAAGCCCAATCCCCTCTGGGGGGAAAAGAAAAATCAAGCAGAATATAAACTTCAGTACCTTCCTTGAGCCTCAGGGAGCCAGAAATAAGACAGGTGGCTCCGACAATTAGAAACGGGGCTAATTCCATTCATTAGGCTCACTTTAAAGCCTTACTGGTGTGGTAGTGAGCATGTTAAGTCACAGTGTTTGAAGTTGTTTCCAAGGCAAGATTTAGAAAGCCCGCAAATAACTCTCAAGGAACTCATCGTAATACCAGGATTACCCACTTTGCCTGGAGTGGCCACGTCTACACTCACAGCTGAAACACCATAGTTTCTCTCATCTGAGCACACAGCCCCTCAGCCAATGGGGGCAGGAGAAGGCAGGGGGCAGGCTGGGGGTGAGCTCGGGGTGCCGAGGGGGCTGGAATGCAGGGAGCCACTGGGGGTTCCGAGCCCAACAGACGTGCTCAGAAGAGGGAAAATCGCACAGGGCTCACCCAGTGGACCAGTGTGGGGTCTCTAACGATGTGCAAAAGCTTCCCTGGTTCATACTAGGCTGAGCAGGAGGGATGCAAACCCTCTATCTCAGGTCAGGCCAAGCACACACTCTCTGTCTGGCCTTTCCAAGTTGCCTCAGAAACCCTGGGCCACGCTTGCCCCACCCCCATCACTGGCCTCAGCAAAGGCAGGGGCCCCAGGGAACCAGGACAGGCCTGGGGAGGGAAGGCTGGCGTTCAAGCCCAGGCAGAGGGACAGGGAGCCGACGGGGCTGGCCTTAGCACCGGGGAGGCCGGTCCTACCTACCCAGACCTGTCACTTTCCGCAGGCAGGCGAGGGCGTACTGCAGGCGGCCACACTCCTCGGCGTTGGCCCCGTAGCGCCGCAGCGTCTCCTTCACCTTGACCTCGTTCATGTCCAGCAGGGCATCCAGTGTGAGCTCGTTGAGGATCTCCTGAGAAAGCACAGAAAAGACCGGCAGAGAGCCGGTGAGCAGTCAGGCCAGCCCTGGAGCCCTCTTCATCCTCCCCGTGGCCAGGGCTGGGCTCCCCTGCTGAGTGGCAGGGGCCAGGTGCTGGCGGGTCCGCCTCCCAGAAGCCTCCACTTGTCAGAGGACACGGGCAGCCAGCTCTTACCCCCACCCCCAGTGCTACCAGAGACAGCAGCTGAGGTAGACCAAAAGCTTCAGGGCCAGGGTGGGGGAGGAAGAAAAAAACCCAGAAAAGTTACGATGAGGGCATGGTGCCTGCCTGTTTCTTTTTATTTCTCTGCACAGAAGAATGATGAATCATGACAACTTTTTAGAATGATAAGAACTTCAGATAAAGAAGGCCCTTTACAATTCTGCTAATCTGAATTAGACAAGACAGATTTCAAATGAAATTGGCTTAACAAGAGAAGGATGAAAAAGAATTAACCCTCACCAAGCACTGTGTAGGCACTTACTACCCTTGCCTTATTTCTCAGTCAAAACCTTTCAAGGGTTCAAGGTGGCAGAGAGGAAGGGACAGGCCCAAGTGTGAAAAGGGCTCCATGCAGACTTTGACGATGGATGGCCAGGTGACAAGGGACGCAGGGGGCCTCTGGGACAGAGAGTAGCCCCTGGCCGACCAGCAAGGAAAAGGGAGCCTCAGACCTATAGCTGTTAAGGAACTGGCTTCTGCCAGTAACCTGAATGCACGTGGACGTGGCTTCTTACTGAAGCTTCCAGGTAAGAGGCCAGCCTTGCTAACACCTTGACTTTCTCGGCCCGGTGACCCCAAGCAGGAAAGCTAGCTGAGCCCGCCTGAACACAGCCATCCAGTCTTCCTCCTACACAACTGTGAGCTAATAAATTGGGGATGCTTGTGGTTATTTGCTCTGCGGCAACAGAAAACTAATACAGAGAGTGAATATTTGAATCAAGGCCTGACTTCAAAGCTTGTGCTCTTTCTCCTCATCAAGGAGGAAGGAACCCCCTCCGGCACTGATTGCTTTGAGCCAGATGTGATACCAAGCCTGGAGCAGACACACAGAAGGATGGGACAGATCTCTGGCCTCAAATGGTTCGCAGGTGACCGACATAAAAACAAGTCACTACAATGGCCTAGCATAGAGAAAGCTCAAAGAGCTACCGAACGGGGTGGGGGGAAGGGAGCTCGCAGCTCTTCCCCTTTCCCTTCCCCTTCTTCTTCTTTGGCCCCTTTCTACAGTTTCCAGATTTTCTATGTATCAGGGAAGGCCAGACATCCCACATCAAATGATTCATATAAAACCCACAGCTCTTGAGAACCTAAGATGATTATCACTGATTTTGGCAAGCTGTGTAATTTTCTTTTAAAAGAGTAATGGTTATTGGGGCACCTGGGTGGCTCAATTGGTTAAGTGTCCAACTCTTGATTTCGGCTCAGGTCTCATGGCTCATGAACTATGAGATCAAACCCCAGGTCAGGCTCTGTGCTGACAGCACAGAGCCTGCTTGGGATTCTCGCTCTCTCTAAATAAATAAATAAACTTAAATAAACTTAAATAAGTAAATAAATAAATAAGTAAATAAATAAATAAAAGAGTAAGGTTATTGTCAATTCATGCTGCTGTAAATCTTAGACTTAGGTGTCAAAACTGAATCTGATGGGGGCGCCTGGGTGGCTCAGTCGGGTGAGTGACCGACTTCGGCTCAGGTCATGATCTCAAGGTTTGTGAGTTCGAACCCCGTGTCGGGCTCTGTGCTGACAGCTCAGAGCCTGGAGCCTGCTTCTGATTCTGTCTCCCTCTCTCTCTGCCCCTCCCCCACTCATACTCTGTCTGTGTCTCAGAAATAAACATTAAAAAAAATTTTTTTTTAAAAACGGACTCTGACGAAGGTACAGTCTGTGAGTCGTTACAGCAATGGTTTGGGGGCTTTGTAATGCTGGTGGTGGGGGCCACAGCTGAGGCCTGGGGTCTGGCCATATCCTCCCCATCCCCACCGTTGTGTCTTGTCTGCATATTCTTCAATCTCCACGGTTGTAGACAAGACTTTGACAGCTGTTTAGAATGATTCACATCAAAATTTAGAAAAACAGACATACACGAAAAAGCACCAAACCGCTCGTCATCGGCTGGGCAAACCCTTGCTTGTCAGAAATCCTTCCAGATGATAAAACTAGAGCCTCACAGGAAACTGCTGATAAGAACAGCACAGACAGCAGGCTGGGGAGATAAAGGGCCCCCGGAGAAGCAGCTTTTGTTCAATCGTGTCTCCCTCCTCCGGCCTCAGGGACACTCTTCAACAAAATGCAGTTTTGACCTCTTTTCCCCTCATTTTACCACGAAAAGCAATTTGGCAATATTGTCAAGAATGAATCAAAGTGACGTGGACATTTACACAACCGCACAAAACAACGCAAGGTCTTTCCCTGGAGCGTCCTCAGTTCTCACGAAACGCGCATCTTCCCAAGGCTGTGATGACTCAGCAGTTCTCAAGTGGGATTCCTAAACAAGCCTAGAAGCCCAATCCCAGACCTAACTGTCCCGCAAATGAGGATTTCCTTCATTTCTTTCTTTCTTTCTACTCCTCTCCTCCCCCCACACACCAAGTTTCCAGTTCCCAAACACAGTAAGTGCATTTATTATTACGGACCATCTACCAGTACGATGCGCCCAGTGCTTTGTGTAGGATCTCCAGTCTGGACAAATCAACAAGGGTCATGCTGTCAAGTGCACCTTCCCTGAGCCTCAGAGACCATTAATGAGTGGCCGGCCAGAACTGAAACCTACATGGCTGGATCCCAGGGCTCCCTCAACTCTTCCCTGCTGTCATTCCCGAACCTGGCAAAGCCTTGGGATGCCACGACTACCTCGACGGGGTGGGGGTGGGGAGGGGGGGGGATTAATAATTTTTTTCAAAGTAAATTAAAGGAATTAATTTCTACCTGTTTTCTGAAAAGCAAACTACACGGTGAAATGGAAACTCTTTGTTTTCTATCAAGTGAAGTAACCCCCTAGAAAAGAGAAAAGAATATGTTCAAATCCATTCCCTTAAGAAAAAAAAAAAAATGGGTGGGGGTACTGGGATAGAAGGGTCGGTCCAGGATCGTACTTAAATTGGAGCTGCCCCTGCCTTCCCAGTGATGAGGGGGCATAAGGCAGGCTGAGGGCCAGATACAAGCTAGCACAGACTCCCTCCAAGGTGGGATGTGTGAGATACTCCTCAGGTACTGCTGGCTGCCCAAGGGCGAATGAAAGGAGACAAACGGTTAACTGATAGAGACTACAGTCATGTGGGCCAGGAGTCTCCATCAGTGTGCAAATATCTTAGTAAATTACAAGAAAAAGGCGACCTTATCAGTAGCCTTATCTCCAGAAACCCGTAGACTCAGTTTCCTGGAGCCCCAACATCCCCCTTCCATAGTGATGCGGGGAACACAGGCGAGAAGGAAATAGCAGGTAAAATTAAATTTCCTAACCTGCTGCCCATTGACAAACACTTGAGGCAAATACAGGGTAGAACATTTCTCCAGGAACACCCTGACCGTCCTAACGTTAATGTCTTACTACAGGGAAAACAACCTTAGCTAGACAACAGCAAGGCCTCAGGCATCTTAGGAGTCCTTTTTAGTGTACCCAAGTCCCTCTGGAGATCTCCCTTTTGATGTTACTTTCCCCAACTTCATACTATATAAGGAGCCACTCTTTACAACCCCAGAGCAGCTCCTTCCTGCCCACGGGTCCTGTCCCCGTGCTTTATTTAATAAAATCACCTTTTTGCACCAAAGAGGTCTTCAAAAAATTCTTTCTTGGCCGTTGGCTCCGGACCCCACGAACCCCCCACCACCCCAAAACTTCATCACCAGGACAAGCATGGCTTTCCAGAGGTGTGAACTATGTACGTCCTTCCGCGAAATGAGAATGCCAGCATGCATCAGCGTCATTTCTGACCGCTCCTTCCATTCCCCCTAATGATGAGGGAGCGTGGGGCAAGCTGAGGGCAAAATACAGGCTGGCGTGCATGCACACACGCACACACACTCCAGGTGGAATGTTCCTTGGACACTCCTGGCTACCCAAGAACAAAGCAAAGGGGTTTCAGTGCTTGCGCGGTAATGTGGGCAACTAAGGCAAATGAAAATTAAATTCCCCTACTGCCTACAGCCCACTGACAAGTCCTTGAAAATGGTAACCACCCTCTAGGAGCTCAGCTGCCTCGATGATGACACTTTGCTGGGGGCCAAAGGGAAATTGAGTTTAACATTATCCCAACTTCAAGGATCCTGTAAGTCTGCTTCCTTTATCTCAACTGCCCCAAGATCTATGCTGGCAATCATGCTCCCAGCTTACTGGCCCCAATATCCATCTGAAGGATCTCATGACTGAGGCTTTATTAAACTGTGATAAATGGTGTTTCCCTAGCAACAGCTAGCCCCTCAGGGTCCTAGAAACCTTGCTTCCAAAATTCCTTGGAGACTTACTCTATCCCCGACCCCTTCCCAACCTGAAGGTATATAATGAGGACCCCAGCGCAACTCTTTTTGCCCATGGGTCCAGTCCCCGTGCTTTAATAAAGTCAGCTTTTTGCACCAAGACATCTTCAAGAATTCTTTCTTGGCCATCGGCTCCGGACCACCCCATCATCACCCCAAAATTTCACCTAACCCCTCCTCCCTGCAGGGCTGGATCACTGGAGAGAGGGACCACGCCGCTCTACCTAAAAGCTGCCGTTAACGAAGCGAGCCACCAGTCAGCAAATCACCTGGCAGAGTAAGGGTCTCAAATACACAAGCCTCAGGGCCAGGCTTTGGGAAGAAATGAGACCAGTGTGGCTGTGGCCCTTTTGATCTATCTTTTAACGGAGACAGAAGTAGTAGAAACACTTCTCTCCTTTACTGGACAACAAGAAATCCGACAGCAGCAAGGTCCAAGCTAACTGGAAACCTACCCTCTGCTTTCACTCAGTGCAGGGGTGTGAGGGGAGGCTAGGGGAGGGTTGCCAGATCTTACTCTGAAGAAATCTGGAGTTTTTTCTTTTTTTATTAAAAAAAAAATTTTTTTTAACATGTATTTATTTTTGAGACACAGAGACAGAATGTGAGTTGGGGAGGGACAGAGAGAGAGGGAGACACAAAATCCGAAGCAGGCTCCAGGCTCTGAGCTGTCAGCACAGAGTGCGATGCGGGGCTCAAACCCACAAACCATGAGATCATAACCTGAGCCGAAGTCAAACGCTCAACCGACTGAGTCACCCAGGCGCCCCTAGAGTTTTACTTTATTTTTACGTGGTGGCAATTTTTACGTAATGCAAGGCTGTGCAGACCAAACAATCACATCCAGTAGTTACACGTGCCTCCAGACCCCAGCAAGGAGGCCCTGTGCAAAGAACCTGACGCCTCCCAAAGTTCTGATCAGCAACTTCTAAAGCTTTATTTCTGTAGGCAAATGAGGAGGGAGGGAGGCAGCCCAGCAGCAAATGCCCTTAGCTACGTAGCCCAGGGCGGGGTGGGGGGGGGGGCAGGCCTTCTTAGTGAGGCATCCACCCCAGCTCTGGGACCCCACCACGAAAACAAAGTACCCCGGTCTTTCAACACCTACAAATGATTTCAGACCTGAAGTTCATTCAGTCAAGATGGGAAAGTGCACGAAGCAAGCGGGCCGGAACCAGGGGAACCAGTTATACAAAGAGAACGCATCCGCCCAGCTCTCAGCTGGACTTCCAGTTAGACAAGTCAGGCCAGGGGAGCCTAGGTGCAGGCCCTGGGAGTGGCCCTAAGCAACTGGCACCCCCAAACCTCACCCACAGGTGTGATGTGCCCACCCACAGTGACAGGCACAGCCAAGTGTGTTAGGAAGTTATTCCGGAACGTGTACAACTTCTCTGGATTATCTCTACACTGAAAGCGAATTAGGGAATCAGGTTCACCACTACTGCAACTGAACTTCTACACCTGCCGACAACCCGGTGGGCAAAGCTGCTTGGAAACCCCTCAGGTGTGAGAGGCCCCAAGGTCCCAGGAGGGCCTCCCACCTGCCTGGAGGCCAGAAGCCATACCCTAGAGTCGGGGTGAGGGTAGAGAATCTGTCTGCTGCGGGGAGAATTCTTGCCCACCTCACCCCAGCTTCTGTCTAGGAAGAAAATATGGAACAGGAGGGGCGCCTGGCTGGCTCAGTTGGAAGAGCAGGTGACTCTTGATCTTGGGGTCCTGAGTTCGAGCCCCATGTTGGGTATAGAGATTACCAAAAATAAATAAATAAATAAACTTAAAAAAAAAAAAAAAGGTGGGGGGATATGAACTAGAAACCGAGCAGGGAAGACACGGCCGCCCAGGCATTGCCGGGGATGCAAAGCCTTGTCTCCGGGAAGCCTCCGGTGAGCACGTGAGCACAGAAGTGGGGCAGCAAGGACACGGGTCAGAGAAAGAGCTCCAGAGAACACTGGCTTCCTGCCTCTCACTGTTCCCTCAAGTCACGGTTTATGTTCTCCAGTAGGTGACGTGAAGTTATTCTTTCTGGTAACAATTAGAGAGGAGGGTTGGCTGAATGCTGAGGTCGCTCCCAGTCTACGGTAATTAAGCTGCTGGTTCTGTTCTCTAGAGCGGCAGGCAGGGCCGGGCTAGGCGGAACACAGCTGTCCCCTCCCCTCAGCAGCTGACAGCAGCTAGTGTCAGAGGCCAGGCTGAGTATCAGATGGTATCCTGGGACTTACCAGCAGCCACGGGGCTGCCTGGGGTCTATACTTAGAAGCCTGTGCCGGCCGACACGGAGAGCCGTCCACACTCGCCGCGGTCAGTCAGGACTAGAAATGCCAGGGGCTTCGATGCCTGTTTGTGGGCCACGTACAGAAGCTGGGGCAGCTCAAGGCAGAATTCCAGTGAAGTCCTGGATTAAAGGAAGCCCAAGAAGCAAACCCACACTTTGTGTTTCTATTTAGCTTTCTGGGCCAAGAGCACAGGAGGGGTCAGTAAAGGCAGTGACTACGTCATCGGTGGGGCTAGCTCTCCAGGTCCATTTGCAGAACCCGGATTTCTGGTGTGGGGGCACAGGGACATCCCCCAGCTTCCCGGAAAGGGCCAGGATCCTTCACTGCAGACGCTTCCCTGGGACTGGTCACACCGGAGGGGCCAGGGGTAGACCCCCAGAGCCCTGTGCATGGTGATTCAGACCCCTGTACACCCCTCTGAGGCCAGCGGGGCAGGCCGGGGAAAGAGAGGGAGAAGAGCAAGGCAGTTTCTATGGCAGTCCAGGCTAGGAGCCCACGTGCCTCCAGTTGGGAAGGGAAGACCTGCCCCCGTGTTTCTCTCTGCCTTCTGCCCACGGCTGGGGCTCAGGGAGAGGGACAGTGAGGCTTGGGTAGCAATAGTTGGAAATTCTGGGAGGCATAGGCGGAGCCGAGGCAGTGAGGGCCTGGGTCAGGCAGCAAGGGCCTGGGTCAGGCAGCCTTCTGGGGTTTCCATGGAGATCAACAGTCGGCTTTGTCCAGGGGGCACTGGCTTTGACAATGGACCGGTTCTGGGCCCAGCCTCCTCCTATCCCGGGGCTGGGAAATGAGAAATAGCAGCTCCTGGGAGAAGTCAGACACTTCCTGGAAGGCTTCTCTCTACCACTCCCCAGCTGGACTAGCATCGTGAAAGAAGGACCAGACTTGGTCAGTGGAATCCCGTGACCCTGGGCCAGTCCCTATCCCTCTCTTGGGGTTTGGTTTCATCACTTATAAGATGGGTGGGTTTGGCTGGATTAGACCAGTGGCTCTCAACCTTGGCTGCACCCTAGAATTACCTGGGGGGGGGGGTGCTTTTAAAAGGGATCCTGATGCCCCTGCCCCACCTCACTCGGGGTAGGGATGGTGAGAGAAGACAGGCTACAGGGCCTTAAGTCTGGCCAAAGTAGCCCAGGGAAGAAAGTGTCTGAGAATGCCCAGTTCAGAAGGCAGGTCTGGCGGCCAGGGCAGGAAGGGCAGGGCTGTGCCCTGGGGTTGACCCCTGCCTATCTTCTCATGAGCCCCACACTCCTTCAACTCAATCCCAGCCTAGCCCAAGCCCACAGGTGTCCCATGAGAGGTCTGTGCCTGCCTCCCTCCCTCCCACCAAGGCAGGGTGGGGGCACACAGAGTGGGGGACCAGGCTGGAATCTCCAGGGAGTGGCTGTCTCTGGCCTATGCATTGGTATGTCTGGGCTTGAAAGCCTCAGAACGATGGTGCAGTGACGGCGTAAGGTGTGGACGTAGAGGAATACAGGTCAAAGGAGAAGCACTGAGGAGCAGGTCAAGAACCAAGGCAAGTGATGAGCATTTATTATGCATCTCCTGGGTGCCAGATGAACTACAGAGGTCAGTGCTGCAATCCTCCCAACATCCTGAGATGGGTGATAAGGCTCAGAGAGGGTAGGTGAATTGCTCAAGACCACACAGCCGGATTGGTAAGGCCGAGGCGTGGCCATCTCTACCTGTGCCCAGCCAGCTGGCCCTGCCTGCGCTGGTGCCCGCCTATTCGCTGTAGAAAGTGAGCTCTTTTGCCCAGGGCAGGGTTTACTTGGCATCACAGGTCACATCTGGTTTTCCTGGCTCCATGCACGGCCCTTCCCCTGGGCCCAGCTGGGTGCAGCTCTGGCTTCGGGGATAAAAGCGCACAGGAGGCCTCCCAGGGTCTTCTCCCCACATGCCCTTTCAAGGCCTTACCTTCCCCTGGTGCCCTCTGGATGCTTTCTAACTCCGCCTAGGACCAGATGTCCAAGCCGCCACCATCACCCCAGGGGCCGGCCCCACCCTCCTGGAGAACCAGTCCTGTGCCTCCCAGGCCCCATTTCTTCTTCCTATAAACCCTGAGGTACCTGGTCCAGGGATTGGCGAGCTTTTTCTCAACAGAGTGAATGATCTTCAGCCTTGCAGGCCACACCGTCTCTGTCAGAAGTACTCAGCTTAGCCATTAGACCACCAACACGGCCGTTGGTAACACGTCAACAATACGCACTCTGACACAACATTAATAACGGGCACTGAAATCTGAATTTCACGTAACCATCAGGTCACCAAACAGTCTTCCCTTTTTTACTCTCTGTCAAAACTGTGAAAACCATTCTTAGTTTACATGGCGGTACAAAAACCAGTGGCGGGCTGGGCTTGGCCCACGAGGCACAGTCTGGCAAGCCCTGATCCAGTGGGTCACTGAGCCGCTCAACAAACACACGTCAACTATGTTGGGCTCCATCTCCTCACGGCCCAAAGCCTCACTGCTCCTTCCTTTCCACCTGCCTCCCTCTGTGCTGACAGGTCTTCTCCCCAGCCAGCAACCCGCACCCCCCACCCCCCGTCCCCAGCCCCCGCCAGCATACAATCTGCAGAAGGGGACGCAGAGGAGAGGCTTCGAGGTAGGCCCACACCTGCCATCTAGGCCTCCTGCATTTTGTCACCTTTCTCTGAGTCATCAACACACACTTTGCAAACTGCTCCTCCCGGCTGCTGTCCAGAAACAGCCAGACGCGTCCGGCATTAGAGAAACACACAAACACTCACCCCAGCTTCGGGGCTGCAGGCTTACCCCTCAAGACATGCTACTTCCAAAACGGAGACAGGAGACAGGCTCCTACAGGGGGCGGTTCTCTACACCCAGGATGTTTGCTGATTATGGAAAAAAATAAAGAAACACGCTATTGTCCACCAGACGCCACGGTAAAACGCAAGTCAGGACTGGAATACTGTCAAAGAATCAGACGGAAGAGAGAACGCTCAAAGATAAGACTGGGGTCAGAGTGGGAAAGGGGGAGGGTTTGCCAGCAGCTGAAGAGCTACGCGAACCCTCAGGTGACAGGCTTGACTTCTGGGGAACTGGCAAACAGGAAAGTCCCTCCCCTGCACAAGTAGGGCAGGATGGGGGGGGGGGGGGGGCGGGGTACAGAGCTTCCTCGGAGCTGCAGGCCCTCCCTGGTTGACAGAGCAGGTGACAGGAGGACAGGCAGGGTGGCAGTGGGTGGGGATGCGAGCCAGGCCAACGGCTGGGTGAGGAGAGGCTACTGAGTAAGGGTGGGTGTGTGATGTGCCCTCCCCACAGGGGCACCTCTGAGAGGGGAAGGGGGTGCTGGAACTGCGGAGCGGAGTCTGGTTTGAAATGTATCTCCTCATGGAAAACCCCAGCTCTCCCAGGGGCAAAGGCACTGACAGAAACCGACAGGGGCTCCGGAAGCGGCCATGCTGCGGCCATCTTTACTGCTTGTTGGTGCCCCTTCAATCTTCCCTGTCCAAACACACCATTAAAAAGAGGATTCACAAAGGGGCGCCTGGGTGGCTCAGTTGGTTAAATGGCCAACTTCGGCTCAGGTTATGACCTCACAGTCTTGTGGGCTCGAGCCCCGCGTTGGGCTCTGTGCTGACAGCTCAGAGCCTGGAGCTCCTTTGGATTCTGTCTCCCTCTCTCGCTGCCCCTCCCCCGCTCACGCTCTGTCTCCATCTCTCTAAAAAATGAATAAACATTGAAGAAGAAAAAAAAAAAGGATTCAGACAAGTCTACTAGCCTCCTGCTTCTGTCTCCTCTGTATCTGCAGGGCGGGAGCAGAGTTCAGCCAGCACAGAGAGAGGCCCACGGCACCAGAGTGCCCCCAGACTGGCACCAGGGCCTTAGGACACAGCAGCTTTGCTTAGGGCCTCGGCACATGTCTGGCCCCAGGCTTGCAATCTAGTGGGCCCCAACTTGGGGCCCCCAGCCGGATCACAGACCCCTCTACCAGAGGGGCACGCGCGAGTGTTCAGTTACGCGGCCTGTCCTTTGGGGTTGTTTGTCTGTCTGTCTGGGTGGGGGATGCGCGGGGCCACAGGAAGGGAGCCCAGGCTGGAGACCTGAAAACCAGGTTAAACAGGGGCCGCATTGTTTCCAAGCTATCCAACCAGGAGACTAAGATCTGTCAGGAGATCCTGGAGGTAAGCAGAACCTTCTCTGTAGTTTTCCAGAAACCCTGTAAACAACTCCTGCCCCACAGCAACAAAGGGCCTCAAAGTATGGGAGCCCAATGGAGCCCAATTGGGTGTCTCAGACTCAAGCCAAGGAGGCCATCACTGGTGCTACCAAGGTCTGAGGGCACGAAAGGAGCTAACGGAGATTCGTGAGGTTAAGAAGAAGAGGATAAATCCTTCTTCTGCCAAAGTCAAAGAGCAGAGTTCAAAAGGGACTTCAGAGAGAATCTACTCCAACTCTCATTTTAGGGAGGAAAAAACGGAGGACCACAGAGGGGAGGGGACCTGCTTGGGTCACCCTGAACAACAGCCCAAGACCAGGACCCAGATTTCCAGACACCCCTGCCAGTGTGCATCACCAGGCTGTGCTGGGCCCCTAGGAGGGCTCACGGTTTTTCATTATGGGCATTCCTTACCCCGATGTAAAGTTTCATGCCTGCCAGCTTTTCTGAGCTGCTCTAAGAGGTGAGCCAAGGGTAAGAGCAACCCTGAGGTCTGCCCTGAGAATCACCTCCAAGGGCGCTAGCCTGAGGAATGCCAAGCCACGTGCTTGCCTCACGGGCCCAGGGCCCTACGGAATCCAGAGGGCTGGCAAGCCCCTTCCGTCTCGGTGGCTTAAAAGACAGCAGGTGTGCAGGAAGTCTCAGCTCCATGTTCTGGCCCACCCCTCTCCACACCCACTGACGACTGTGCACACTTTTCTTCTTTTGGAAAAGAAGAAGCAGGGGCTCCTGGGGGGGGCGGGGTGCTCAGTTGGTTACGCATCCAATCCTGGATTTCGGCTTAGGTCATGATCTCGAGTTTGTGAGTTTGAGCCCCGCATCGGGCTCCACACTGACAGCGTGGAGCCTGCTTGGGGTTCTCTGTCGCTCCCTCTCTCTACCCCTCCCCTGCTTGATCTCTAAGTAAATAAACTTAAAAAAAAAAAAAAAAAAAAGCAGCAGCAGCAGAAGCAAATCCCATATCAGCAGCTACACCCCAACACCCAGGTCCTGAGATGCGGCCTAAGACCGCCCAGGGCCAAGGCATGCTGATTCTTCCTCAGCTTCTCTCCATGCTTCCTCTTCCCACAACCAGTTGCACCCAGTCTAGTCATAAACGTAACAGCTACTGGTACTGCTACTGCTCGTGAAGGGGCCTGGGCACAGCTGCTTGGTAGCTAAGGAGAGCGAGGCTCAGAGAGGTTAAGTCACTCACTTAGGCCACAGCAAGTGAGCGCCGGAACCTGGACGGGACCCCGGTCTGTGTAACCCCAAAGCCAGCACTCACAGCCTCTCCACCCTTTGGCCTTGCTGGCCTGGGTGACCAGAGGCACTGACAGGCAGGGCTGGGGCTGCCTGGACAACTTCAGTTTCTTAAGCCCCCTGCAGAAAGAGCAGCCTCAAAACAAGCACGTATCCTGTTCAAACCAAAAGCACGAACAAGCCAAAAAATCATTCATTCTCTAGGAGGATGGGGAAGATCTATTTCAGTAAGATCCTGATGGTTCCCCAGCCACTTTCCCTCAAGCAAGTCAGGGAATAAAACAGTGAAATGGAAATCACAACCTAGAACTCTGCAGACGCGTTCTATAGGCAGGAGGCATCGCAAGGACTTGGAGCCCAGCCAAACGTCCCCATTCTGGGGACTTGCGGGAGGGCCACCTGATCCCAGACCCCAACGCCTACCTTGCAACCCTCCAGCCTCGGCTGGTCCAGGCTTTGTGCTTCTCGCAAGACCACGGGTGGTGGGGTCCCTGTGCCCCTGGCAACCTTGGCCAGCACCCAGCTCCACAGGCAATGCATGGTGAGGGGCCCAAGCCCAGGGTCCCCGGCAGCCCCAGCCCCTGGTACGGTGTCTCCGAGAAGGACAAGAAAGGGAGAGGAGTTTCTGTTTTCATGACTGTAGTGAACAGTCACTGCAGCCAAAAATAGTTTGTGCCTGGGAGTCGGGGAGTCAGCACATACCTCCCGGAGCAGGTGCTGGTCGTGAGACACACAGGCTCCGGCGGGCCTCGGGGCAGGGGCCTGGGGACGCAGGCACCCAGGATACTCAGGATATCAGGCCACAGACAGAGAAGTTTTACCCACCTCGCTGCTCACCTCCAGAAAGTTTGACCTGAGTCAACAGGAGCATGATCATCTCCCTCTTCTCGGTGAATCATCTGGGGAACCCCCACCCCCACACGAATTCCAATTACCCCCCCAACCTTCCTGGAGCTCTCACACATTTGTGGCTGGGTGGTTTGGACAACCACAGGAAGAGTCCTATGAACTACAGCGGATGCCCTAGATGGCACACAGGACAACCATTAAAAATGTAGCTCAGCTGTCAAAGCTCTTAGAACGATACCCTGACAACCGTGAACTTTACGTACGTTAAAAAAAAAAAAAAAAAAATGTAAAAGAAGTTAAGGGGCTGGCTATCAGTGGCTGGTAGAGCTGTGGAGGGATTTTGTTTTCTTTTTTGAGCTACTTTTTTATTTTCAAATTTTTCTGTGATGAACATTTGTAATTCGATTTGGAAAACGTTACTTTGAAATGCAATTCTGAAAAAGGAAGAATGTTCAGGCCTCACAGAGTTCGGAACACATACGTGGTTCTATCTCTGGGAATTTTTTTTTTTCAACTTTTTATTTATTTATTTTTGAGAGTGCAAGTGGGGGTGGGGTGAGAGAGAGACAGAGACAGAGACAGAGACAGAGAGAGAGAGAGAGAGAGAGAGAATGAATCCCAAACAGGCTCAGCAATGTCAGTGCAGAGCTTGATGAGGGGCTTGAACCCATGACCGAGCCACCCAGGTATGCTTATCTCTGCGAATTTAAGGTAGGTGTGTGTGTGTGTGTGTGTGTGTGTGTGTGTGTGTATTTTGTGACTCCTGCTTTGAAACCAGATATCCTGGATATGAATCCTGGCCATACCATGTACCATCTGGGTGACCTCAGGTAAGTGACACTGTCAGTTTCTCTAGCTCTATTATACGTTGGGGATAAAAGCATTGCCTCCGGCTATAGACTAAATATTCGTGCCCCCCCCCCCCAACCCCCATCAAACCTAATCCCCAGTGTGATGGTATTAGGACATGGGGCCTCTGGGATGTGTTTAGATTAAAAGGGTGGAGCCCTCATGATGGGATTAGTGGCCTTTACAAAAAAGACCCCAGAGAGCTGCCCGGCCCCTTCCACCATGTGAAGACATTGCAGAGACAGCCATCTATGAACCAGGAAGTGGTTTCTCACCAGACACTGACTCTGCCGGGTCCTTGATCTTGGACTTCCCAGCCTCCAGAACCATGAAAGAGAAATTCTGTCGTTTATAAGTCACCCACTCCATGCTGTTTTTGTCACTGTGGCCCAAGTGCCTTAAGATATCATCTCATAAGGTTACTGGGAGGACTGAATGAGACACTCCATGTAAAGCTCACAGCTCAATCCCAGACATACTGGGAATACTCACTGAAGAATTCTAGCATAGGGGCATGCATAGAGCAAGTGACTCTTGGTCTTGGGGTTGTGGGTTCAAGCCCCATGTTGGATGAAGAGATTACTTAAAAATTAAAAAAAAATTTAAAAAATGCTTGGGGCACCTGGGTGGCTTAGTCAGTTAAGCATCCGACTCTTGATTTTGGCTCAGGTCCTGATCTCACAGTTAGGAGATGGAGCTCCAGTGTGGGGCTGTGTGCTGGGCATGGGAGCCTGCTTGGGATTCTTTCTCCCTGTGCCCATGCTGCTCATGTGTGCGGTCTTTTTTTTTTTTAATTTTTTTTTTAACGTTTTATTTATTTTTGAGACAGAGAGAGACAGAGCATGAACGGGGGAGGGGCAGAGAGAGAGGGAGACACAGAATCGGAAACAGGCTCCAGGCTCCGAGCCATCAACCCAGAGCCCGACGCGGGGCTCAAACTCACGGACCGCGAGATCGTCACCTGAGCTGAAGTCGGACATTCAACTGACTGAGCCACCCAGGCGCCCCTGTGTGTGGTCTTTCGATAGGATAGGATAGGATAGGATAGGATAGGATAGGAAAGGAAAGAAAGGGAAGGGAAAGGAAAGGAAAGGAAAGGAAAGGAAAGGAAAGGAAAGGAAAGGAAAGGAAAGGAAAGGAAAGGAAAGGAAAGGAAAGGAAAGAAAAGAAAGAAAAGACGGAAGGAAGGAAGGAAGGAAGGAAGGAAAGAAAGAAAGAAAAGAAAAAGAGAGAGAAAGAAAGAGAGAAAGGGAGAAAGGGAGAAAGGAAGAAAGGAAGAAAAGAAAAAGAATTATAGCATAAATTCATGAATAAGCTACATTTAAAAAAGAAAAAAAAAAAGGAAAGCCAACGAACAAAGGCGGCTGACTGGAAGGAAGTGCACCAAGATGTTTAAAGCATTTCCGTGGAGTAGTACAATTAAGGGGTACACCATCCACAAAGGGTATTATTGTTTTCATTTCCATGCTTTTCACATTTTAAAAATGTGAAAAATTTGTCCATCCAGGTAAATTACCTGGATATTAAAAATTACCTGGATATTAATTAAAATTACCTGGATATTAATTAAAAATTGTCCATCCAGGTAAATTACCGGATATTAAGGGGAAAAAAACCTAAAAAGCCGAGAAGCAATGAGTAGCTCTGTGAAGGATTACAGATAACTTATTTCTTTGGCTTTTCTATATGTTCCATCCAAAGTAAATATGCATCACTTCCATGGTGAACAAAATGAGAAATGCTATTAAAAAGCAAAACCTAGGGGCTAGGCTCACCGATTATATTCTAGAAATGTGATTTCTGCTGGCCCCCGCCAGGGTCTAGGCCTTATGCACCATCTCTGAGCCCGAGGCCTTCGGTCTCCCACAGAGGCACAGGAGAGTTCTGCTCACTGGTGGAAATGGGGGCACAGTGGTCACCCCTGAGACCCTCAGGGGAGAGCCAGATGACCCAGCCCCATGGAGAGCTCCCAGTGAGGGTGGAGATGGCGGGGAGGGGACTACGGTAGTGGCAGTAGCAACTGCTCTTGCCGTCTGCGGAGTGACAGCGTTTATTCATGCCTCTTCTGTCAGCAGGGCTAACTTTCCTCCAGGAATCCATTTCCCGAGTGCACGTGGCCCTGACCCTTCAGACCCCTAGACTCTCCGGCTCGCTGCTAAAGGGCTGAGCCCGTGACCCAGCGCAGACCAACAGGAGTGTTTGGTCTTCCCGGCCCTGTGACTGGTTTTGGCATAACACGTGACCAAAGCCAGGCCATTAGGGGCCTTCCCTGGGATTTTCCAGCTACGGCTCTGGGGGAAGGAGCACTCCTTCTATACAGGCAAGCGCTACGACTATGCTGGCAGAAAGAGGCCTAGCTGCTTTGATGGTGCCCTTGATGGCCTGCCCTGTGGAGTGGGCCTGGCTGAGAACTATACCCTAACAGCATCGTCTGAGTACATCCAGACCATCCTGGACTTCTATCACTTAGGCTGACAAAAGTCTTTATGCCCGTCGGTACTGGAACTTGCCATGGAAAAGTTCTAACCAGTAGTAGGAGAATATAACAGCTTGTACTCATAAGCACTTACTATGTGCCCTGGTACCACGGAATTCATCTACTTCCCCCTCCCCTTCATCCATCTCATCAACAGACAGCTACTGGATGCCAACTGTGTGCCAGGGACTCTCTTCTGCGCTAAGAATACAACAGCAAACAAAATATGCCGTCTTTCTCTTTAGGGAGCTTGCATTTTAACAGGAAACACAGAATAAAAAACAAATTAGGAAAATCACTAAAATATGTAATTGAAATTGGTGAGTAAACGCTAAAAAGGAAAGAGCATGCTGAAGTGAAGTGGCAGATATAGGAGGCATCTAATTTTAGACAGGGTGGCCTCTCTGAAGAGTGGACTTCTGAAGTTGCTAGCCCTAAAAGTATAGAAATTTCCAGGCAGAGGAAACAGAACATACAAAGGTCCTGGCCATGACAGGAAACCGGACGTGTTCTAACACAAGGTGAAGAGTGAGGAGGGGCGGGAGAAGGAGTGTGGAAGGAGGAGGCAGATGCCAAATATTTCAGAGCCTTGAAGGTAATGGTGAAGGGGCTCGGGTTCTATGCTGAGCGCAAGCCATTAAATGAAGGGCTGTATTCAGAAAAGAAGGACGATCAGAAAAGAAAGATATTTAAGAAAAATCACTCTTGGCTTATGAAAAATGAAATGAAGGAGAGGGCAAGAGTAGATACAGAGAGTGATGTAGGTGCTACTGCACAAGTCCATGCAGTAGCTCAGTAGGTGGGGGGGGGGGGGGGGGGCGGGGCAGAGGCAACAGTAATGAAAAAGAGACATGGGTGGATTTGGGATATTTTCATTTGGAAATGGAGCCAGCCAATCAAATGTGGAGATTAAGGAAGTAGAAGGAATCACAAGTGACTGAGTATCTAGCTAGGGAACTGACAGATAAGGAACCAGAGAGGCTGAGAGGTAAGGGACTTGTCCATTAGCAAGGGGCAAGGTGAAGTTTCTGTCCGCCTCCCCACACCAGGTTCTGACCTATTTCCAATCTTACTACCTGCCCAAAAACATACAGATGAGAATAGAGCCACCAAAACATGTATGTTGATTTTTTTTTTAAAAGAAGGTTAGTAAGAGAAGGGATTTTTGTTTACAATAATTAAAACAGTGTGGTGTTGACACAAGAATTTCCCAATGATATCTGGCTGGTGAGGTTTGCTCTAGAGCAATCTTGCCTTTGAGGCCAGTCCCCAGAGGAGGAGAGACGGAACACAATCTGACAGCCCAGTAGCTGAGTGGCCCCAGAGGCAAAGTCATCTCAGAGTGGGGCTACAGGCACACAGCCTTGCCGAGGCCAGCCCCTCACCAAAGAACAGAGGCAGCTCAGGAACTGGGACCTCAGCGGGCCCTCGGCAGCCTCCAGTCACCTCCCCCCAGAGACCCCTGCAATTCAATCCTCACTAGCCCACACGAGAAAGCTCCTGAGACGCCTCGGCCCAACAGACCACAACTCTTTGGATGATCTGATCGGAATTCATTCATTCAACAAGGACACCTTCGGCATGCCAGGCAGCAGGGACAGAACAGTGAACAAAAGAGCCAGATTTCTGCCCACGTGGCATTTTCAGTCTAACTGCAATCCAAAGGATCAAGGAGATGGGCTCCCCATTCAAAGATGTGAACCAGTACGGGGCTACCAGAACAGTCCTGCTCTAATCTTTTCAGATTTCTAGAAACGAGGGGCAACCTCACACTTGAAGCTTAAAAGAGGGCACCGTGGCTCAGAATCAGAAAATAAATCACGTCATCAATTGGAGAGACGGATGTATGCAAGTTCAGTGAGGACAGGAACTCAAGCGCAGCACCTAGTACAGGCCCTGGAACACAGCAGGAGCTAAATGCACACCAAACGAGTGCATGGCTGGGTGGACAGGAAAAAACACAAGGCCGCCCTGCCCTCAGCTCTGTATCATGCCCCATCTCAGTCTTTCTGCCCTTGGGGCCCATCAGTCTGCTTCCATGGTGGTTATCTGTAGACTGTTTATCTATAACAGACTGGTTATCTATAGACCACCCTATACGCCCCCAGGGAAGACTGTATTTTGTTCATCAATTAGTCCCCGGCAGTAATTAATATGGGTAAGTGATCAAAGGATGTAGAATGAATGGATATTAAGGAAAGAGGGAAGGAGGGGAGGAAGAAAAGGAGGAGGGATAGAGGGAGGGAGGGAGGGAGGGAGGAAGAGGGAGAAGGAGAGAAAGAGAAAGAGATCAATTCAATTATACAAACTACATACAGTAACTCCAGGCTGGGCTATTCTAGATAAGAAACTGAGTCAAGGAGGGAAGACCTGTATGACACCGCCAGGTCACTCAACTTCTCTGAATCTCAGTTTGCTCAGCTATGAGAGGGGGATCGAAGTGCCTCCCCCTCCCCCCCACCCCAGGTGTAAGGATTACACAGGACGGTACAGACACAAAATGCTGCCTCCCTTCACATCCCAACTCTAGCTCTTGGCTAGGTGACACCGGCACACCAGCCCACCACCCGGGGCCTCTGTCTCCCCATCCCACTGGGCGGTACTGAGACCTCAAATCCTCCAGAGCGGGGCCGCCGGGGCCCACACGCTGGCGCAGATCCCTCCACGCGGCCTGATGAGGGTGTGTGCTGCCTTCAGAGGCAGCTCCCAGCTGCCAAAGAGCAAGGCTGTTGGAACAGTGGGGCCTCTGGCTCCCCCAGGGAGAGGGTGGGGATGACGGGAAGAGGGAACAGGAGGAGAGGCCGGGCAGAAGGGCAGCAGGACTCACAAGGATTAAAGCTCAACCCAGGAGCCAAATACCAGCTCACTTTTCTGGTTTAATCTTCCACAGCCTCCTGCTTCTTACAGCCCACCCGGAGCCCACACGGAGCTATGGCCAACTCCCGGCCAGTGGGAAACCAAGATGGCGGCAGGCGGCAGGTAGCCTCTTCCCCATCCCCAAGAGAAGGCCTGACCAGACTTAATTTTTTTTTTAAGTTTATTTATTTATTCTGAGAGAGACAACACGAGTGGGGGGAGGGACAGACACACACACACACACACACACACACACACACACACACACACACACAATCTCAAGCAAGCTCTGTATTGACAATGCAGCCTAACGCAAGGCTCGAAACCACGGACCATGAGGTCATGGCCTGAGCCGAAATCAAGACTCAGGCGCTTAACCAACCGACTGAGCCACGCAGGCGTCCCGAGAAGGCCTGACTTAAACACAGGAACACGAGGGTAGTAGAGGAAAGAGAAATTTGCCCAGTGGGGGCCAGAACAAAAACCCCTTACCGAACTCGCCTCCATCTTCGCTTCAGAAAGCGCCACCAGCAAGGGCTCACTCCGGGGACCCTATGGCCCGGGACCCCGGGCCTGCGGTCTTGGCCTCTGCAGCACCCACCGCTCACGGCTGGGACTGATCCCAGCCAGCGCTCGCCACTTCCTTTAACAACTTCCAACGGGGAAATTGCTGCAGAAAAAAAATGGCTCCACGCCAGCAGGCTCTGAAATCATTTCCCCCCAGCTGCAGCCAGAACATGGAGCTGAGATTTTTAACCTGTGGAAGGTTTGGGGGTGAGGGTGGAAATAGTGTGTGGGACTGCAGGTGGCTGGGGAGGAGGAGGGGCCCCCGCCTCTGAACCCATCCACATGCTGGTCCCCAGGGCCCTGCCTCCATGCGGCGCCCCGAATTCCCACACCAGCACCGACTCACCTTTCACTGTCCTCAGGGTGAACCCAGCCTTCTCACTGGCAGGGGTTTTAATTTCCCTAAAACAATTCTAATGTCCTCTCTCGTCCTCTCTCTCCCTCTCTCTCTCACACACACACTGCAACGATCTCTAGATAAGACCCCAACCCCTACTCGCCACCTGCCAAGACCTCCATGAGCCAACCATTTCCTCAGGAGTCTCCTCCCAGGCCAAGCTCTTTGCAAACACTTCCTGCGAGTCTGCACCAGCTCTCTCAGACCTCAGGGTCTCTGCAGGTACTGTTCCCTCCATTTTGCCCTTCCAGCCAGCCTAGGTCCCGGCTCTCAGGGAAGCCCTCGCTGGTGCTGGTCCTTCTCCGAGTTTGCCCGCTTGCCCCCACAGACCCCAGGCTGCCTTCTGTCAGGACTCTAGGTGCCCGCTCTCGGCAAGTGTCACGCACCCTGTGAGCTCCTGGGGCCGAAAGTAGTGTCTCCAGCATCTCAGCTGTGAGCACAAGGTCCTGCCAGAGACGGCTCCAGACCTGCAGGCCCAGTACAGCAAGGGCCATTCGTCTCCTTACGTTATTAAAAGTCATCACAATAAAATAAAATTTTAATTTTGGTTTCTTAGTCGCCCTAACCATATTTCGAGTGGTCCATGGCCATGTGTAGTTGGCGGCTACCACGGTGGATAGGGCAGCACAGAATGCTTCTATCAACACAGAAAGTTCTATTGGGACAGCGTCGCTCTAAATGAAGCTCTGATGGTTGGGTTAGCATTCGAAAGTGTCTCCCGAGCTGTCCATCCCCGACATCCGTGGTGCAAGAGTTAGAATCAAAGGCCATGCATGTCAGAAGCACCCACAGCAGGCTCTGGCGCTCAGACTCGGGAAGGGAAGGAGGAGAGCCGAACCCCTCCATCCACCCCAGAAACTGGGAAGTGCAGCCACCACCGAGGCCACTGCCACATCCGTCCCCTCTCTTTGTCCACTATTTCCTGGGAGGGTCAAGATACACAGAGAACTCAGAAGCCAAAGCGACAAGTGCCACCAGCCAAAGGCCATGCCCAGAGGCCTCGGGGAACAGCTCTGCGAGCACCTTGAAAGTTCAGCAAAGGAAACAGCCAGACTTCATGGTTTAGATCTCTTCTCCAAAAAAACCCAACGAAACATAAAAAGGACACAGAGAGAGGAGGACCGTGTTATAAAGTCTTCATCTCCAGCCTCCATCCTATGAAGAAGACTTTCGTTCATTCCTCAGTCACTCCCTCTCCTAGCAAATACTTGCCAAGGGTTTCCACAGGCTTTTGACTGGGCACATGGGCCCTTCTGGGCACAAGCTGATGCCTTCTGTGTGTGCCTCTCTGTGCATAGATGGGCACCCCTCAGTTGTTGCTAAGATAGCTTGAAGATATCTTATCTCTTAACTAGTCTAGTGTTAGAGAGGAATGAGATGATTTGTACGACTCACACAGAGATGAGATTAAGACTAAAAAAATACCGTAGGGGCCCATTTTAGCAACCGTAAAAAATAAAAAGGAAACAAATTTGTATGTAAATGGGAACAATGTGCTACCCTGGACTGGATCCTAGAACTGGAAGGAGACACTAATGGAAAGATGGGTGAAAAATCCAAAGAGAGTCTGGCATTCGGTTAGCAGTAACGTACCAACGTTGTTTTCTTGGTTTCGACAAATGTACCGTGGTAACGTAGGATGTTAATGATGGGGCAGACTGGGTGAGGGCCACAGACGGAAACTCTGTGCAACCTCTACAAATCTAGAACTATTCCCAAATAAAACGTTTATTTAAGAAAATAAGCTGGCACAAACACAGACCCTCAGATCAATGGAACAGAATAGAGAACCCAGAAATGGACCCACAAACGTATGGCCAACTACTCTTTGACAAAGCAGGAAAGAATATCCAGTGGAATAAAGACGGTCTCTTCAGCAAGCGGAGACAGCCTCCTTCCCACTCAGCAGGGCCTGGGGTTGCTAATAGAAACGGCCCTTCTTTCTACCCTTCAGAAAACTCTTGGCCTGGGCCTAAGAGCCAATCAGAGATGTGAAGGGAAGAAACAGAACAATCGAGAAAAGGGGTCTGGAGAGCTTGGGGAAGACATACTAAAACCCAGCCAATGGTTCCTTGGGATTCTTAAAACCCATGTGGAGAGCTGCCGGCCAGGCACTCTGGGGCAGTCTGGCCCACCCTCCTCTTGCTCCCCATGCGCTCAGGCCCCACTTCCTCCACCCTCCTGGTGAGGATGCCCAGGAGTGGCCTTTGGGACCAGCAGCAGGGGGTAGGGGGGGGTGGGGAGGCTGACACTGGGGGCAGGCCCAGCTTCAGTCCCCTGCGCTGCCCTTCTTGGGCCTTGAGCTGACGCCCACTGCCTCTTGATTCAGAAAACCACCTCCAGGGGCCCCTGGGTGGCACAGGCGGTAAGCGGCCAGCTCTTGATTTCAGCTCAGGTCATGATGTCATGGTTCTGGGAGATCAAACCCCACATCAGGCTCCATGCTAGCAACACGGAGTCTGCTTGGGATGCTCTCTCTCCCTCTTTCCCCGCCCCTCCCCCGCCAGCTCTCTTGCTCTTTTTCTCTCTCAAAAACAAATAAATAAACATTAAAAACGAAAAGAAAAGAAACCTGCCTCTCATGAGCCCCTGCTCCTAGCCTTCCATTCACTCCCCCCTTCTCTTCACTCCCCGTATGGCTATCTCGAGCTACCTGTGTGCAAACCTCCAGCCGTCTCCTTGGGTCTGGCTCTCACTTGGGAATAACAGCAGCTAGGAGGAAAGGTGAGGAAGCTGCCTGAATTCTCCCTCCTCCACCCCGGCGACCACCACAGTGCCTCTTAGCACTTGCCCCTCGCACCTGCTTCGGCGAGCAAGAGGCACATCGCTCATGGCGCAGGCCCGTAACCAAGCTAGAGGCCTCGTGGCGAAGGGCTGGTCCGGCTTTTGGAGGCACAACCCCTTAGTGAGTGAAGGGTGCTGGTGTGGTCAGAAGGGCAGTGCCAAAGAGGGCCAAGGATGCCCTGGGGCACTGGCCTGTCCCGGCCTTCCTGAGGGCACTGACTCTCCAGCGCTCCTCCCAGAGGCTGACTCATGGGTAGTTGTGCAGAGCTGGGAAGGTGGATCTTTGGGGCTGTGACATCCCAAAGTGGCTTCCCCTGCAGAGCATGAAAAGCCCGACCCTGGAGTAACCTGTGTCACCACCCACTCAGGACCAAACCCTCGACTCCCGGGACATCCACCACGTAACGATGAGATCCACCCTTCCTCCCTCTTGATTGTCACATCAGGCCCAACACTCGGTGGGTTGTCCTGGAGCTTGTATTCCAGTGGGAGACAGCAGACACCCTGTACAACAAATAAGTTAGGGCCACCCCAGAAAGCGGTCAGCGTCCTTGAGAAAAATCAGCCAAGATGCACTGGTATAGAATAAAGGGTAGGAGTGATCTTTTGCTCAGATTATCAGGGAAGACTGCTCAGGGGAGGTGGCAGTGGTCCTGATGCCACAGTGATGTCCACAGGATGAGGCAAGGAGAGAGAGCACTCCAGGGAGAGAAAGAGCGAGTGCAAAGGTCAGACCAGAGGGAGCAAAGAGGAGGGTGAGAGGAGGTCGGAGAGGCCGAAGCATGTGAGGAATCTGCCGTTTATTTGGCCGGAGAGGATGACGGCCTAGACTGCGCCGCTGGTGGTGGGGATGGAGAGAGGAGGATGGGTCTGCAGATCTCGAAGCAGGGCGCACAGGGCTCGCTCAGGGCTTGCCCACGTGAGGGCGGCAAGGGAGGACTCAGGGATGTGAGTCCTGGGGCTTGAGTAACTGGGTGGATAAGGCCACCATTCTCTGAGCTGGGCAGCGTGGGAAGAAAACGTGTCTGTAACTAGATGGGGGAGAACGAGAGCTCAGCCCGAAACATGCTGGTCTCTGAGCCGCCTCGTGATCTCCAAGTCACGGGAGAGGTCACTGGCAGCCGGAGACACTCTTGCTCTCTCACCCTGGCCCCTCCATCCCCACGGAGCTCTCCGTTCCGTTCTGACTCTACCCCAGTCCCCCAGGCCAGGTAGCATCCTGGTACCCAAACCACACCTGGCTCTTGGGCTCTCCCGCCTGCCTGAGCGATCCCTACATACAAATGAGCCGGCTCCAGAGCACCTGGGTGGCTCGGTCGGTTAAGCGTCTAACTTCAGCTCAGGTCATGATCTCGCGGTCCGTGAGTTCGAGCCCCGCGTAGGGCTCTGTGCTGACCGCTCAGAGTCTGGAGCCTGTTTCAGATTCTGTGTCTCCCTCTCTCTGACCCTCCCCCATTCATGCTCTGTCTCACTCTGTCTCAAAAATAAATAAACGTTAAAAAAAAAAAAATTAAAAGAAAACAAATGAGCCGGCTCCCCGTTTACCACCAGTTCTGATGCATCGCTCACGACCCTGTGATTCAAACATCACCCAACTCGGTATCTGTCTGCCACGCCTCCAGGCTGGGCTGGAAGACGCCGTCCTGGCTGCCACCACAGGGTTCTCCGGGGGCCTATGCCCGTGCAGCCAGCCTCCATGGTACTGGCTTCTGCCCCGGGCACGCCTGGCTCCTCTCTCAGACAGACAGACACGGGCGCAACAGGGCGTCCGGTGCACTTCAGAACTGTGCAGATCCGAGGAAAATGCCTTGAGGAGCTAAGCCATCTGCCAGAGGTGGCTCAGGCCCTAGAAAGGCAGTCAGAAGGCACAGGTTGGAACCAGTAGGCCCGGGTCTGAACCTCAGGAGTGTCCCTGTTACCAGCTCTGGATCGTCACAGGGCCCCTCAGCCTCCCTGAACCGTGGTCCTTGTCTGTGAAGTAGGGGTGACACCGGGGAGACGCTGGGCAAGTCACTGCCTCTGTGGGGGGCCTGGCACCCGCCACCACAAGCTACAGACACGGGTGTGAGGAGAAGCCGCTTTCTACCTCCGAGACCGGGGAAGGGGAGGGGTAGAGGTTTGGGGCGGGCTGGGGGACGGGGGCGACTATCCAACTCTTCCTCGTTCCCAAGTCCAAGATTTTAAACACGTCGCCACAGACAGACATTACATGTTCAGATCTCCTTCCTACGTGGCAGGAAGCCGTTACACAGGTGGGTGGGCACAGAGACGTCGCTCATTACACATATGTGCGTGTGCAGGCGTTAATAACACTACTCACAGACAAGCTTCCCTAACCTTCACACAGCAGCTCCTTCCGGCCAGCTTCGTAACCGCTGGTGTGTGCCACAAATAGGAGAGTCGCCGGGGCCAGACCAAGCCAGGAGCATGTGACATGCTGAGAGCACCCCGTGGGCCCCCCATTCACCCTCACCCCTCCCTTTCCCCCGCCATGGCAGGAAACTTTTATGTTCATATCACTGCCTATCCAGGCATCTCCCCTAGGGAAAGTTCCTAAGTCTACAAATAGGTGCATAAATCCTATTAACCACTAAATTATATGGAACAGCCGATGACTGGAATGAACCACTGTCTGATAAATTGCATCACATACACTCAAACATTATGCAGCTATGTTAAAAAAGGGGGGGGAGGAGGGGCGCCTGGGTGGCTCAGTCGGCTGAGTGTCCGACTTCGGCTCAGGTCACGATCTCACGGTCTGAGTTCGAGCCCCGCGTCGGGCTCTGGGCTGATGGCTCAGAGCCTGGAGCCTGCTTCCGATTCTGTGCCTCCCTCTCTCTCTGCCCCTCCCCCGTTCATTCTCTATCTCTCCCTGTCTCAAAAATAAATAAACGTTAAAAAAAAAAAAAAAAAAAAGGGGGGGAGGGGGTTACTAAGTACGAACCTATGAAGAAAACAGGCTGGTTAGCATATCAAATGAGAAGAGCAAAACAGAGAACCGTTTATGCAGTATGATTTAAACCAGCGCTGCCCAACAGAAATATAATGCAAGCCACATACTTAAATTTTAATTTTTGAATTGCCACATTTAAAAAAGTGAACATATACGAGATTCATTTCTAAAAAATAATTTTTTTTAACGTTATTTATTTTTTAGAGACACAGAGACAGAATGCGAGCGGGTTAGGGGCAGAGAGAGAGGGAGACACAGAATCCAAAGCAGGCTCCAGGCTCTGAGCTGTCAGCACAGAGCCCGATGTGGGGCTCGACCTCACATGAGATAATGACCTGAGCCGAAGTCGGATGCTTAACTGACTGAGCCACCCAGGAGCCCCTCATTGTTTTTTTTAAAGTAGACTTCACACCGGGTGCTGAGTCTAATGCGGGGCTTGAACTCACGAACCTGAGGTAAGAGTCCGACGCTTAACGGACCAAGCCACCCAGGTGCCCCTGAAGTTCATTTTATTTATTTTTTTAAAAAATTTTTTTACACTTATTTATTTTTTGAGAGACATAGAGAGACAGAGCACAAGTTGGGAAGGGGCAGAGAGAGAAGGAGACCCAGAATCTGAAGCAGGCTCCAGGCTCCGAGCTGTCAGCACAGAGCCTAAAGTGGGGCTCGAACTCACAAACCGTGAGATCATGACCTGAGCCGAAGTCGGATGCTTAACCAACTGAGCCACCCAGGTGCCCCTGAAGTTCATTTTAATTAACATTTTATTTAGCTTAATAGATCCGAAATAGTGTCATCTCAATATATACTAAATATGAAAAGTTATTGATATTTTACTTTTTTTCTACAAGTCTTCAGAATTCAGTACAACTTTGGATTTCTCTCTTTAAAATTACAGCACACCTCAATATGGATTTGCCATGTTCCAAGTAGATAATGGCCACATTGGCTAGTAACTACCTTACTAGAGAGCATAGGTCTAACCCATTAGAAATTTAAAAAAAAAATTTTTTTTAATGTTTATTCATTTTTGAGAGACAGAGAGTGAACAGGGGAGGGGCAGAAAGAGGGAGGCACAGAATCCGAAGCAGGCTCCAGGATCTGAGCTGTCCGCACAGAGCCCAAAGCGGGGCTCAAACTCACAAACCGTGAGATTATGACCTGAGCTGAAGTCGGATGTTCAACCAACTGAGCCACTCAGGCACCCCTAACCCATTAGAAATTTTAAAAAAGACTTAGGTATTGGGGGGAAAATCTAGAAGGAAGTATCAAAATCTTCATGATTACAGATTTTTGCTGAGTAGTGGAAATAGGTATGTGATTTTTTTCCTACTCTGTTTTCCAAAGTGTCTATATGTAATCAATTCATATTGCTTTTAAAACAAGAGCAAAAGTTGGGCACCTGGGTGTCTCGGTCGAGTGTCCAACTTGGGCTCAAGTAATGATCTCGCAGTTCATGAGTTTGAGCCCCACATTGGGCTCTCTGCTGTCAGCATGGAGCCTGCTTTGGATCCTCTCTCCCCCTCTCTGCCTCTCTCTCTCTCTCAGAAAGTAAATAAACATTAAAAAAAAAATTGGGGCGCCTGGGTGGTTCAGTCGGTTAAGCGGCCGACTTTGGCTCAGGTCATGATCTCGCGGTCCGTGAGTTCGAGCCCCGCGTCGGGCTCTGTGCTGACAGCTCAGAGCCTGGAGCCTGTTTCAGATTCTGTGTCTCCCTCTCTCCCTGACCCTCCCCCGTTCATGCTCTGTCTCTCTCTGTCTCAAAAATAAATAAACGTTGAAAAAAAAAAAAAAAGAATTAAAAGAAATAGCGAAAGTCAACTTTTTAATTTTAGAATCAAAGGGATTTAAAAGACCTGACTGGGTGAATTGCACCTGCCACACACTGATTTATTGATCCCCCACAAGAGCTGTCCTGTACCCCTACGACCTGGCATAGGGTATACTCTTCATGCTCACCTGCTAATTAGTTGGCTGGTGGGTGGGTGGGTGGGGAGGTTGGAGGGAAGGGAAGAGGGCAGCAAGGAGGGAAAACAGTACCGTACAGCAGATATAAGAGAACACTAAACTCAGACCCTTGTTTCCAAACTCCAAAGCTATCACTTACTGGCTGTACGACTTAAAGCGAGTTACGTAACCATCCTGTGCTTTTAATTTCCTCAAATATAAAAAGGCAGCAACGACAGTAATTCCTTCACGGGGTTTTGCGAGAATTAAGGGAGATTATCCAGACAAAGTATTTACCACGGTGCCTGTCACGCAGCCAATGTTTCCAGACGTGTTGGCTGTTGTCCTTATGGTGAATCAAGGAACGATCCCTGGGGTCAGGCTGTGCAGCTCATACAGCAGTGGCACCCAGGACACATGCCAGAGCCACATTTACCCTGGGTCCCTCCCGCTACTGCTGTCCTCCCAAGTCCCCTTTGTGAGAGGACAGAGCATGGCTTTTCAGTCACAGTCACGGCGGAGCCAGTCCCCGGGTTTGTGTGGGGCCCCTTCGCTTGACAATCCCTCCCCTCACCCGCTGACCCGAGTTCCCGCAACCTGCTTACCTGCACCACCTCCGGCCTCACATTGAAGGTACACAGCCAGTCACTGAAGCGAGGGTAGCTGTTGAGTTCTGAGGTCCTCTCGCCAGGAGCCACACTCAGCTTGCATTGCTGCTGCTTGCAAATGTACCGAACCAGCTTCGCCTGTGGGGAGCCCAGGAAAGAAAAAGCCGGTTCATTCGGGGCTCATGCACGTGGCGGCCCCGTACACGGGAGCTCTGGCAAACACAGCAGTCGGCGGGATTCCCCAGCAGTGAAGGAGGACACGGGAAGGAGGAGGAGAGGAGAGGGGTCTGAGAAGGCCAGCGGGAAACCGGGACGACCACCCATCGGCCCCTCCTCACCCCAAAGCTGGCTGACACTGCCTCACCCTCGGGACTACGCTCCTCAGAGAGCGACGGGCAACACTGTTCAGAACAGAGAACGGGGTTAAAACAGAAGAAGGGCTTCCTGCCTGGGGAGGGGTGCGGGACTGGTTGGTAACTGAGATAGAGAAGATATGGGGGTTTGGAGAGAACGAGGAACCTTCCACTTAGGATGCTTCCAGCCTAGACTCGCACTGCGCGAGTTGAGATCCGGGGACTCGGGCGCACTTTAGCCCGGTGACCTTGGACAAGTTACTGAACCCCACCCCCAGAAAAAGCCTCCGTTTCCTCCTCCAGGAAACGGGATAATAACAGAACCTCCCTCTCAGGGAGGCTGAGAAGAAATGAGGCGCTCGGTGCGTGACACGCAAGCACACCCAGAGCAGGCCATGCCTTTGGGGACGTGGCCTTACTGGCAAAGGTCCTTGACTCGGGTTCGCCAACGGGCGGAACGTGTGCAAATTTCAGACGCGTTTTCCAGGGGAAGAGGGTCCACGGTTTTCAAAAGCCTCTCAAAAGGCTAAAACTTCAATGAAGTAAGCTTAAATAAGGATGGCCTGGCTGAGGTCAGCCTGGAGCTCTCTCTGACAAACGCTGGGCTCCAACAGGGTAGCCAGCACGGTCCGAGGAATGTAGGGGGGGGGGGGGCGGGATGGGGGCGGGGAGCAGGTCACAGCCTGGGGCTGATTAAAAAAAGAAGGGCTAGCTGACTGGAACAGATGGAAATGACTTCACGGCCCCCAAGAAGAGGGACCAGGGAGCTGCCCGGGCTCGGCTGAGATCCAGCGACCCAGGGACCCCATGAGGGCTGCCGTCAGGCTGACGAGACTCCAGCCGCCTCCTCTTGGTGACTTGCAAGCTTTCCTGGAAGGCATGCATCACCTTCAAAGTCCTGTGCAGGAGCCTTGCCATTTGGGGCCACCTCCCAGTTCTACCTCTCTTTGAGGGTTTATGTTGTTAATTCACATTCCTTTCTTCCCCCTCTGTAAGTACCTCAGTGTATTTCTCTAAAGGGTATGCACTGTTTTTGGCAACACAGTCACTATACTAAGAAGTAATACTAATTAATGACAACATTTCAAATATCTAGAAAGGATCCTAAATTCCAAACAGGAGCTCTTGACCATTTTGGGACCACGGGCAGCTCTGGCCTTCTAGGGAGGTAGCCCTGGTCCCTTCCTAAGAATAAAGCTTCAGACAAAGCACTTGGGATTATAAAGGGGATCAGTTAGATCTAAAGACATTTCTCAAAACGTTATTTAGAATGGTGGTAGAGTACTAAAAGCCCTTCTTCATTAAAGCACCAAATGAAAGCTGCCAGTGGATCTCACAACTATGATAGCTTTGAAGCTGCGACGTGTCAACTACTTTTTTAGATATGGCCACAACTGTAACGTGATATGCACACAGCTGTGCTTTTCGCTGGCGACTGAGTCACACGTATTTGCTAAGATGATTGGGCCTTGTTGCCTACATCCAAACTGAGTAACGTATTAAATTTCAGTTAAGGTTAATGAAAATAAAGGCTCCATGTATTCCCCCTCCAAATTCACAGACGCCCTGAATTCTATGCACAGACCCCAGGTAAAGAATCCTTGTGGTCAGTGGGATGTGGGGCATGAAATGAGACCCATAATGACAAGAAAACCATTGCTTCTCCATCAGCCTCTCTGAAATGTCCCCCCAGCAACTTGTTTGGCCCCAGGCTCACAATCTGCTAGACTCAAGGGCACTGCCCACCCCCTCCCCCCCCATGTGACCCTGAGCACCGTGAAGTCCTGCTGTCTTCAGAGGGCTCCACGGCCACCAGGCACAAGTGTTCGGGAGGGAACAGTGAGGCAGGACAAAAACAATGCTACTCGATTTACAGTTTCAATGTTGAGTGAAACCTACAGAGAGGCAAACCCCTGGCCCCTCTGTACCACGTGCCCCTCAGGTACCCAAAGCAGACACTGTTAATCGAACATTCTCTCCAGAGGCCGGCAACCCCAACAAGAAGCACATTTGCTGTCCTATTATGGAGCCTAAGTCCCCTGGGGAACATCTTCAGAGCACGGTTAACAAGAAGGTGTGAGTGCCCCTTTCATCCTGCAGGGTTCAGTAGAGGCACTCACGTGCCCAGCCTCACCCTACAATGATCTATCCCTCCCAGTGTGACCAGAGGCTGATTCCAAAATCAGGGCCCTCTATGTTCCTTCCCAGGCTCATCTCCACTCCGCTCCCTGCCCCCGACCCTGTCCCGCAGGCATACACTCACCTAGGAGGTATTCCTCAAATATTTCTTGTACTTTCCTACCCCTGGGCCTTTGCTCAAACTGCCTGCAGTGGCTAATTGTGCCTCCCTCCCCCAGCACCACGGGGCTGGGCAGACTTCCCAGGCCTAGTTACAAATCCTGTCTCCCCGTCTACACCTCTTACAGCAGGCTGGGCAGACTTCCCAGGCCTAGTTACAATCCTGTCTCCCCGTCTGCACCTCTTACAGCAGCCCCTGATCACGGCAGCTTCACGTTCGAGCTTTGGCCCCAGTTGCCCCCGACACAGGTGAGTTCCCAGGGCAGCAGACAGCACAGGCTTCGGGGTTGAACTGAAATCTGGATTCAAATGCAGGTTTGCCGTTTTAAGAGTTATGTGACCTTGGGGAAGTTTGTTCATTTTTCTGAGTTTTGGTTCTCTCACCTATACAGTAGGCATGACGTTATCTAGCCCACGGTCCGTTAGGGGGATTGAACGATAGTACGGAAACCCCCCCAAGGCTACGTAAGTCCCCCTATTATTACATGTCAGGGCAGGGACCGTGTCCGCCTCATTCGTGACTGTCCCCACACACCTATTACTGCACCTGGCACATAACATGTGCTCAAACGGCCTGAAAAAGGAAGGTGGGAAGGAAACCCACAGGCCTCATCCCCGCGTTAGGGCACTTCTTACAGCCGCTTCTTCCGTCCATCCAAGCTGCTCTCCAACCACAGCTTCGAAGAGCTGACCGAAGAGAGGGCCAGACATCAAGTTAACTGTACAGAGTCAAAACCATTCTTTTCCACGGTTGGGCCACAGGCGCTCAGAGCAGCAGCAGGAAGGGCCATCCACCACTGGCATTGGGAACTGAGGACCAGACCCCTGGGAGCCAGTTAAGAACATGTCCACCCTACGTACAACTTTGGCCATCCCAGGTCAACTTCAAGACTGGCCAACCTGGCCTCAGCGATGAGCCAGGGGCTTTCTCGACCTCAGCCCCCAACATATCTGGCCCCTTTCAGCCTCGAGGACCTCTGCCCAGAAGGCTCTTCCCCATGACCCCTGAGCCACAACTCAGCTTAGATACCCTGCCCAACCCCTTCAGCCCTGTTCCTTAGCCCGCTGTCCTTCTCCCCCACCAGATCTCACATCCAAGTTCTGATTCTAACATTTTACTTGTCTGCTTCTTTTCTGAGGCTGTACACTCCATAAGGTCAGGTGCCTGGTCTGGGTTCTGGGTCCCCACCGGGAACCGGCATCGCTCCTGGGACGCACAGTTTGCTACCGTAAAACCTTTGCTGGATGAATGGGCGAATGAACACGCAATCCATCTTGGAGCCCTGACAGGCACACGTTTACCAGAGCGACAGTAAAAATACCAACCGCATAAGTGTTAGCTCAGGAGCTTGAGAGTCTCAAAAACCAAGGCAAATTCCCAGAAGAGGAATGAGCAGCTTTTCTTAAAGGCTGCGAGAGATCCCCACTAGACAGCACAAAGCAGGGCCGTGGGTAGGATGGTGCAGAACTTGAAGTGACTCCTCACTGCACCCCATTAACAACCCATATGCCTGGCCAGCTGCGGGCAAGGAAAGCGGGAGACACGCAGTGCGTCGTGACCCGTTTGCGGGCAGGTCTGGTGTCCTGGAGGCTTCTAGCCCCCCAGAGCTTGCAAAGAAACAGCATCTGTGGGGCTTGGCTTCTGCTGAAGTAGCAAAGCTAGCCTCATTCACAAAGGATGGAGGTCCCTGGCCTGCAGCAGCCTCCCTCCATCTGAGCAAAACAAGCCTGCTCTCACTTTTTGGAAAGCTGGTCACAGTCACAGAAGCACCCAAAGGGCTATTTTCCCAGACAAACCACAGCGGGGCCTGCCAGCCCGGCCCCGGGGGCCTACAAGGGTACCGTTCATAGGGAGTATCATTTTTTCTCAACCACAAAACCACGAGACATAAATTTTCCGGAATAGAAAAAGCACCTGGGGTTTCAGCAAAGGGACCGACAGCAGGAGGGAAAGAGTCATTGGCCCTCTGGCCACCAGGGAGGGCCCTGGGCTGGAACTGAAGTCTCAAACCCCGCCCCCAATATTCTTTTGCTTCACTGCGTGTGTGCCCCACCCCTGTCCTGACACTCAGCCTGCCTTACAGAAAGTACAGAAGACCTTCAAGGGAGCCACAAACAGCTGGCAGGGAGTACCAGACGCGAGGCACACAGCAGGCACTAAGTGTCTTAGGCCGAAAGATCTAGGCCCTGGTCCCGGCCCTCACATTCAGATCAAGGATCTTGGGGAAAGTCCCCCTTAGCTTGGCTCCAATCTCACCACCTATAAAAAGGGTCTCATGTTATGGAAGTTGGGGCCAGAGGAGTCACCGTATACAAAATGGCCTGGAATGAGGGGAAAAAGAAAAACAAAAATGACAGGTCTTCATCTTACTACATTACTCTTGGTTGCTCCAACCATAGCCAAGAGGCAGCACTCTGGCTCCAGACAGATGGACCTGTCCCCTAACCCCCTTGCCACCACTCTCCCTCTGCAAGTGGATGCAGATTTAGCCTGTCAGACTCAGTTTCCCTGGCTGTAAAATGGGGTTGATCTACCTCAAAAGGCTGCTGTGAAGATTTACATGAGAAAACATGGATGTAAGATGTTCAGCAAAGTGACTGGGATGAGGAAAACGTGTGCGCAGGGAGCAGCGACCTCACCTAGCCAAGCCTTCAGGTGCTCTTACAGCCTCCCTGGGCAACAGGGCCGATGTGGGTGAGATCGTACCCATTTCAGAGATGGGGTAAAGATGACCCTGAAGGCTGGCATTGGTCGTCCTCAGGGCAATGCTGGTGGAACTCACAGATTAGGTCCATTTCTCTTTTTGCATACATTTTTTTTTTTAATGTTTATTTTTGAGACAGAGGGCATAAGCTTGAGC
This sequence comes from Panthera pardus, assembly GCF_024362965.1. Classification (NCBI taxonomy): domain Eukaryota; kingdom Metazoa; phylum Chordata; class Mammalia; order Carnivora; family Felidae; genus Panthera; species Panthera pardus. The sequence continues at coordinate 59,048,681 of NW_026526876.1, forward strand.
ACGGAAAGGGCAGAGAGAGAGGATCCGAAGCAGGCTCTGCTCTGACAGCAGAGGGCCTGACACGGGGCTCAAACTCACGAACCATGAGATCACGCTCTGAACCGAAGTCAGACGCTCAACTGACTGAGCCACCCAAGCGCCCTCAGGCATGAGGGCCAAGACCTGGCTTACACACTGTGAGCAGGAGCCCTCCTGCTCACATAGCCCCCCTGGCAACACCAGCGGGCACAGAGGGAGCGCAGTGGCATCCCCTCCAGATCACCTCCTGCAGCTCTAGCGGGACTCCAAAGCAGGCCTCCCCAGTGGAGGCTGCCCTGGGCACGGCTCCCGTGGAGGGGAGGCTGATCACACATCCCTGAAGAGCAGACACCTGTCGAGCTCCCAAAGCACGTGCCACCGAGAGAAAGAAGCTTCCACAGGGGCAGGAAGCAGCTCCCAGAATGGCAAGGGGCCCAGGAACCCGAGAGGCCTCTCGTGTCTGCTCTGCTCAAAGCTTGTCCAAACCTCCCTCCGTGTAGGTGTCCACGGCTCCCAAATCCACCCTTCAGAGAGCATCACAGCTGTCACGGGCGACCCACGGACCCAGTCATCTGGGACACGTGCTCCCCTGCGGCCACGCTACCAACATCCATCGGAGGCGGCCGCGGTGGGGGGCAGCGGTCACGGCCGTGCCTCCAGAAGAGAGAGAGGGCGACACTGGCTGGAATGGTCTCCCAGCAGTGACCTCCCGGAGGCTTCCCCAGGGCGGTGGGACGGGGCCAGCCATTGTGCCTGACTGGCGGGCGGTGCGGTGGTAATGACCCGGGAAACATTCCAGTGGGGATCACACGTGTGCCCACGCCTGCCGTGTACCACCGCCACCTGTTCCAGCTGGCCGGGGGCCACGCCTCCCATTGTTAACTGTTCCATCACCGGGAGAGGGAAGCACAGGCTTAGCAGTCACCCAGAACTTAAGTTCCACCCCCTGGTATGCCTCACTTACCAGAGGCGCGGCCGTGGTTAGTTTACTTCATCTCAGTCTCCCTGCCTGTAAAGTGGAGAAAATGACACACGCCCCCTAGCACCGCTGAAAATTTACTGTGGGATTCACGGACGCAAAGCGCCGAGTCCGATGTCCAAAATACAGGAAGCATTCGCTAAACAGGATGCTCTCGGTATTAGCCCTGCTCAGCCTGCAAGCATGGCCTTGAGGAAGAGTGTGAAGACTGTTGACCAGTGCCACCTGGATTATACGTTATGCAGGCTTTTGCACCTTTGCGGAAAACACGCAAATCAACTGGCTTTGCAAAAAAAAGTCAGCCACATCCTAACACCGCAGGGCCCGGGATGGGGAGGTCCCCATTTGGTGACCCCCAAGTCTGTGATCCAGGCTATGCAAGTGGCCAGATGCCAAGACATCTGTAACCCTAACTCTGACTCAGACATGGGCTGCTCAAGCAGATAGATGCTTGCCCTTCCCAGTATCCCGGGTCTTCATGTCTCAAGCAGGGCAGGCTGTTTGGTCTATGGGAGAGATAGGACAGATGCTGAAATATAAACGGACAAATGAACCCCACGCAAAGACAGAGATGGACACCAGATTCCTGAGAACAACAACACGCTCTCTCAATTATGCATATCGTGTCAGTATTCAATTATCAGACCTAGTAGTTATAACGTCTCTTCTACTTATGTGGCGACTTATCACTTTCTCTCCCTCTTCACGGATTCTCAATGAAAATTCCAGGAGGAAGGAACTGCAGTGGACCCCTGGAGCGCACAGGAGTGATGTCCCAACCTCCACATAACCCCAAAGCTGGCAGCGTCCCCATGCATATCATTCTCCCCACAAAACACAGTCGAGCCTAAATGAAAACACCACGGACCTTTCTGGACCCTTGGTGGGAGGTACCATGCGTGCAACATCAAGTCAAGAGAGAGAGAGTGTGTGTTGAGATGCGGACGCTGTTCAGCCTGCTGGGATCGCTCGCTAGCTAAAGGATGTCCACTCACCCTGCAGACAGCATCGTGCAATTCTAAGCCCAGCCTCAGCACAATGGTAAGGGTGGCTCCCCACTGAGGGTCACTCACAAAGAGTCAAACCACATATGCCAAACCCATGCGACTTAAAGATGTGTTTTAGGATTCCTGTCTTACAAATGAGGAAACAGGGGCACTGAGAGCTTTCTAACTTTCCCGAACCACGTAATTAAGGAAGGTATTCAGACCTTGACCCAATGCTCTGTTTCTTACCATATCCTCTCCCAAAATAATGGGTCCTGCTACCCACCCACTTAGCTCACCAAGCGGTCCTAACCAGCACAAGCAAGATGCCAGTGGGTAGGTAACTCTCTCTCGGTCAGAAGCCCCAAATCCGGCAACGCCCAGATTGTTGCAGAGGGTGAATCCTCTGAATAAAAGCCATAGACTTTCCCACTCTCCAAATGTGTCCAGTCACCCAAGTGGGCCACCGCTTCTGATCCAGATTTGCAAAACCCATCATCTGGGCTACACCAGATCCCTGGCTCCAAACCAGCTCTGAATTCATTACAACTAGCCACCACCCGCCTACTACCTGGAGCCACCCCTGTCAAGGAAGTCCTAGCATGCTTTGCAGAGCGAAGTGAGGCACTTGGATGGCCACTCCCTCCCACCTCCACCCCCTTCCCCAGGCTCACTCAGTCCTCCAGCCAGCAGACTCCCTCCTCCGAGGTGGGCAACACTGTACTTTAAGACGACACGGACAGCAGTCTTTGCTAATGCCAAGCCCCTGCCTATCCCATCCCAAACTTCAGGGAGTTATGAAAGCTCTTGAGGCTTACTCTGGCCTTCCCTAGACGGTTCCTGACACTGTGGCTCCTTCCCAGGTACCTCCAGCCCTGCCCAGGCCTTCACGCTGTTCCTCTTACTTTTCCTACCCCTTCCCCACAGCTAGAGAACACTTCTGGGGACTTCCTGCCAGCCCAAGCCAGCTAAGCTGTCTGCTCTGGCTGCCATGGCCAACGTATTGCAAAATGATTTCTGAGAACATAAGAAGGCCTCTGAAGGTCGTGACGCAGCTGACGGCTCTCCACAGAGGCACGGGCCGACCACAGCACTCTGCTCCAAGAATACCAGAGGCAGCAGCGCTTGGCCCCCAGCACTGCTGAGCCTCCCAGAGCCCTCAAGGGGACCCAGAGGCTCCAGGGGACCAAGTCGGGGCTGTTCTTGGCGAGCAAGGGGCAGAGAAAGCAAGAGTGCCAAGCAAGTGGGGCAAGGAGAAGAGAAAGTGACCTCAATCCCCAAGCCGGTCATTTTGCAATCAGTCATCCTTCGCCCAGCTCTGTCCCGCGACAGTGCTCTCCTGGGGAAGCTGCCAGCCATGTGCATTTGTGCGGAGACAATCTCCCCGCCAAGCCTCCCACTAGCAACCCCGTCCTGACGTCAAACTCAAAGTCGGGGAACTTCAAATACAAACAAACAAGTCTGCCCCAGACCACAAGTGGAGCCATTCCCAAGGAGGCCAGGGGTGACAGGGCCACAGCTGGGAACTCAGGGCTTTCTGCCCTTCCTGGACTCCCCTGGAGATATGGACTCCGAGGTCTCACAACAGGCTGCAGATGTGAGTCCCAAGGCCAGGCTGAGACAAACTGGGATCCATCTTTGGCCTCCATGATGGGTGTGAATGCCCACCTGGGGCCCAGCACAGCAGTGGTGACCCCGTCCAGAAGCACAGGACCCCATTAGATAACATCACCTGTTGTAACTGCCCCGGAGGTAAGTATGAGCAGGCAGGGTAAGGAGAGACTGAGGTGATTTAGAAACACTTACAAAGCTTCCTGGGAAAGACGGAGCTGGAGCCGGGGCCAGGATGGATGGCCACGGGCTGGAGTTTTCTCGCCAACCCCCGCTCTCCCATCTCAGGCTCCACTGTGGTCATGAGACTTGATGGGAAAGATTTTCAAGAGTAAGGCATTTATTTCCCTGACCTAAATATCCTAAGATAGCTTCCACCTGAGAAGCCACGGGTGAGTCAAAGAAATGTGCTCATCAGAAAGCAATCTTTAGCTTGAAAAGCTAGTGAATAAATGATCTCGGGGCCACGTTTCCAGTTTCACTTTGTGCCTCAATTCAAAACTATAAACCGGCCCCACCCTCCCCACCCCAGTACTCTGTGTGTTTTTTAGAACCAGAAGTCCCCGGGGGGAGTGGGATGGCAGTGGGATGAACTGGACTAAAGCATGAGAAATCAAGATACCTGCTTCACCCCCTAACTGCCCTGGGCCTCAGGTGATTGCCAGATTCCTAACTGACGCAGCCTTGGTCTCAGTTCTAACACACCCCATAGGCCTGTCTGAAGTTCACCAGGCCCACAGAGGCTGGCTTAGCCCGTAACCCCTCAAGTACAAGAGGTAATCCCAGAGAAGTCCGGACACTGCGGGCTGCAGCAGACCTGGGTGCGAATTACTGAGCGGGGGGCGGGGGGTGGGGTACCTAGAAAGAAAGGCAGAGGGCATATCTAATGCAAAGGTGGAGTCCTGCCAATGGGACCACGCCCTTAACTATCCCTGAAGACCTGGTCCCCTGGAAGCTTCTAGAAGGGATGGGGGTAGGGGAGGCACTTCAAATTCTGATCTGAAAGCACCTGCCATGTGTAGATTGTGCCGGATGCTGGGGATATACTGTTTGCCTAGCAACTCGGGTCGCCACAGAAAAGGATAAAGGGTTATGCAGGGGGCAAGGGGCAAGGGTCAAGAGCAGGTGAGTGGCTCAGGTACCAGAGATGACCTAACGTGATGGCAAACTCCCCCAAAGTGATAACAGCCATCGCATCAGGCGTTGCTCCTTACTTACCCAACGTCCATTCCTGATTCGCTCCTCACTCACAGACCGATTTTGTCTTGTCACAGTGCCCAGTGATGAACCGGTCAGAGTCAGCGGTGCTCTACCCTGACTTCGTATCACAGGAACATGAGCCCCAGCCTAGATTCCCATGGGAGGGGGTCCCAGCATGGCTGTCGTGATGAGCCCGTCCCCACTTCTGGCCTCCGTTGTAGCTGTGTGTGACATGTGGCACTTCTGGTCCATGAGACAGGAAGACCCGTCTGCTGGACCTGCTGGGAAGTGTTTTCTTTCCTTACAGGTCGGGCAGGCTCTGGGGCTGTCCCCCGCCTCCTTCCTGCTTTCAAGACCTCAAGTGCCAAGAGTTGTCCGGAGAATCAGACACACTGGCACTGCTGAGCTGCAGCAACACGTAAGCCAGCTGACTGCAAACTTCTCACTGTAGGAGGAGCCTAACAGCCTATTTGTTGAAGTCACATTCTCTGTCACTTGCAAAGGAAAGCTGTCCTTTTGGCTAACACTTTTTTTTAAGTTTTATTTATTTTTGAGAGAGAGTATGTGTGCACACGAGTGGGGGGGGGGGGGTGCGCAGAGGATCCCAGGTGAGCTCTGCCCTGACAGCAGTGAGCCCAATGTGGGACTCAAACTCACAAACCACGAGATCCTGACCTGAGCCGAAAGTCAGATGCTCAACGGACTGAGCCCCCAGGTGCCCCTCTGCTAACACTTTTTAAGCCCATACTATTTCAAACCTCCTTCTAAACCTTCTAAGGCTAATGTTTCTAAGCCTAAGGCTTCCTGTTGGCTTCCAGAAAACCTACAAAAGGGAAAAGTATCCCTTCATCCTTCTTGGGACCACATGGTGTCCAAAAACATTCCTTCAAAAGTCCTTTCAAATTTCAAAGGGCAGATATATTTTCATGAAGACCAATTTGTCAATGTTTTTCTTTTTTGGTTTGTGCTTTTCATTTCCTAAAAAAATGTTTGCCAAACCCACATTCACAAAGATGTACTCGTGTGCTCTATAAGTTTTGCAGTTTTATCTTTTTTGTTTAGGTGAGTCTATGATCTACAGAATTTGAAGTAATTTTTGTATTCCAACACTGTTTTTGAGTTGGATGTTTTAAAACTGGATCTTCCTTTGTGCCCGGCACTGTGCTATGCACATTTTGTGTACTATCCCGTCCAACAGCCACAAGAAACCTCTGATTGGTGCTATAATCAGCTCTGCCACAACATAGGTTTATGTACTTGCTGTGGGATCCCAAGGGGACTGGGTCTAACTATGGGGTGAGGTGCTAAGATCCTTGGGAAGGCATCAGCAAGCTGGGGTAGGCCATGCGGTATGGCCCACAGACACAGGGTGAGGGGCTGAACCTGCACTTCAGGTTGGGGGCACAGCATGAGCAAAAGACCAGAGTAATGACAGAGCCTTAAAAAAAAAAAAAAAAAAAAAAAGACACAGCAAATAGCCAAAGAGTACAGAGGAGGGGGAAAAAAGAGGAGACCAAAGTCAGCCCACTCATGCAGGTCCAGGAAGGTTCTGGAAGGTTCCAGAAGGCCACACTAAAACATCTGCATGCAATCTCACAGGCATGGAGAGGGAAGCAAAGGAAAAAAACGTGATCAGATTTGCATTTTTGAACGATCATCATTCTGGAAACCATGTGGAGGACAGATTGAAGTGGGTGTGGAGCAACCAGAGAGACAGGAGAATCAATTAAAAAGCCACCGCAATTCAGCAAATGACGAGAACAAAAGGTAATTTAGTTAGTGGCAATGTGGGTGTAAGGGAAGGAGCAGATTCTGGAGAGGTTTTATTAGCATTTTTACTATAAAGAGAAGACTTCCCTGTTTGTCCAGGGAATTTCTGGCACGCCAACACCCTGGAATGCAGGAAGCTGAAGGGCTGAGTTTCTCCAGCAAAAAAGCTAACAGAGCGGAGAGCCCATGTGTCTGATTTACTGGGACTTGGCGCTTCATATGGGGGAGGGGGCCTGCTACCTGTTGGCAAAGCCACCTGTCCACGGGCAGCTCCCAGCCCAGGTATCTCCCCACCCCTGAGCACTACCCCTTCCCCTCGTCCTGGGCAGAGGAGAACCCCGTACCTGCCGAGAGCAAAAGCCACTCCTCCAACAGTTCCATCTCCAAAGTCCCTGCGGCCAGAGAGGTGGGTCAGACAGACAGAGGCTACACAGGGGCAGCATTTGCCCGGGGCGGGGGCAGACCTAAGAGAAGCTTTCTCCAGCCAGCCTAGGGCTACTGGTTCTGTCTGGCCCTCCCCAACCCATACATGCAGGAAACATGCTACCCTATTAAGGGCAGTGGATCCAGCTGGTCATGGGGATTAGCACCAGATAGATCCAAGTTCAAATCTCACCCCCACCCCCTGGGTGGCTCAGTTGGTTGAGCCTCCGATTTCGGCTCAGGTCATGATCTCACGGTTCGTGGGTTCAAGTCCCACATCAGGCTCTGTGCTGACAGCTCACAGCTTGGGGCCACTTCAGATTCTGTGTCTCCCTTGCTCTCTGCCCCTCTCCCGCTAGCGTGCTCCCTCTCTCCCTCTCTCTCTGAAAAGTGAATACACATTAAAAACTAATAATAAAAAAATCTCACCCCCATGCTAAGCTAAGGGACCATGGGCAATTGACAGAATGTCTCTGAGCCTTTATTTCCTCTTTTGTAAAGGATGGGGCGGGAGGCTCAAAAGGTGGCTGTGAAGACAAAAATGATATAATACATGCCCAGCAGCTGGACTCTGCTATAAGTGCCCAGCACATATCTGTCCCCATCGACCTTCTCTGCGGCCTCATTCGTGGGAAAGCCTGGGATCTGACAGCTGACGGGCAGACTGGGATCGGAGGTTGGGGGGGAAGCCTCAAAAGGCAAGTGTCCCAATGCACGTGTCGATGATTGATCTGTTGACACACGTGCAGTCTCCCCGCGGGAAAAGGGAGCACCGAGCGACAGAAACAAACAGCTCAGAGCGCGAGGTATTCTCCTCCAACCGCAACCCGGGAGGGGACAGCATGATTTTCAGTCAGTAGATTAAAACCAAGCACTCCTAAACCACGGAGTCTCACTAGGGCCACTGCAGAGGAAGGTGTAAAATGTATGTATATATATGGGGTTTGAGATGGAAATGCAGTGGGGCTGATGTGACGTCAGCTCTGGGAGACAAGGAGCAGTGGAAGACCACCCTCTCTAACGACTGGCCAAAGACCACCGGATTTCTCCGCCGAGCCCTGTGTGCCACAGCTGACAGGGCGCGAAGTGGGCTCACATCCTCCACAAGACCACTAGCGGAGAGCAAGAACGGGCTCAGATAACAGAAAGCCACTGACGAACCAGCCCGGGAATGCCAGCCAGCGGCAGTATGGCGAGGGATGGCCGGGCGCTCGGGCTTAGAGCCTAACAGACCCGAGTTCCAATCCCAGCCCTACCTGCTGTCCAGTTGCCTTAACATGAGCAGCTGAAGTGAACCTTTGTATGCCTCATTTTTTTTTTTTTAATTCTTTTTAATGTTTATTTATTTTTGAGACAGAGAGAGACAGGGCATGAATGGGGGAGGGTCAGAGAGAGGGAGACACAGAATCTGAAGCAGGCTCCAGGCTCTGAGCTGTCAGCACAGAGTCCGACACAGGGCTCAAACTCACGGACTGTGAGATCATGACCTGAGCCGAAGTCAGATGCTTAATCAACTGAGCCACCCAGGTGCCCCTGTACGCCTCCATTTTCTTGTCTCTAACATGGGGTAATAACAGTACTGCCTTCACAGGAGGGAAATGTAAAGTGCTTGGCCCTAGGCCTGGAAGACTGTTAACACTCATCACCAGCCACATTTACAATAAAAATTCGAGTTCCGTGTTATCGTTGAAAGCAGCTAAACTGACATGTTTATTGCTTTAAGATTCTCAGACATGTTCCTGGGGCGCCTGGGGTGGCTTGGCATCTGGCTCTTGACTTTGGCTCAGGTCATGATCTCACGGTTTGCTTGGGATCCTGTCTCTCCCTCTCTCTCTGCCCCTCCTCCGTCTGCTCTCTCTTGTCTCTGTCTCAAAACAAATGAAAATAAACTTTAAAAAGCTTCCTTAAACGCGTTCCTGAAGGACTCCATTTACACGGCAAATCCCAAGCTACTCCCATGTGTTCCTTGAAAGGGGGCAAATGAAGACAAGGCCAGGTGAGGCAAGAGCACGCCAAAGGGCAGGGCCTTCCTGACCCTCTCTTTATTTCCAGGAAGTCAAGAGCAGGTCAACAACCGTACTACATGAGCCCCTGCGAGGGGCCGGAGCAGAAGAGCGAGGCAAACCAGGACCACCGTTAAGATGCACACAACTGGGGGCACCCGGCTGGCTCAGTCGGTAGAGCAGGAGGCTCTTGATCTCGGGGTCGTGAGTTTGAGCCCCTCACTGCAGGTAGAGATTACTTAAAAAAATTAAAAAATAAACTTTTTTTTTTTTAAAGACGCACACAACTTGAGGAAGCAAGGCAAGGAGAGCAGGGGAGGGGCGGGCAGAGCAACCACCGGGGCCTGGCACACAGGCTGTTAACGGGCGCTATTCTTTGACACAGCTTAAAGACACATGCTCGTGCACACCTGCCACCCTGGACGAGCTCCAGCTGGGCAGAGAGGACCCATTTCCAAACAAACAGAGCAGGTGGCCTGCCAACCTCCCAGGAAATCAACTGACCGCAACTTATTGCAGAAATTAGGTAAATCACACCGACAAGACGTTTAACATGCGCCAGACACCCTTTAAGTGCTTCGTATATACTGTCACTTACTCCTCAGAACAAACCTGTGAGGCAGGCCCTAACACCAACCCCATGTCACAGTGGGGTAAACTGAGGCCAAGGAGCAGTCCCAAGTCACATAGCTAATAAATGGCAGAGGGAAAATCTGAACCCAGGCAGTTTACCTGCTGAGTCCATGCTCTAAGCACAGGCTCTATGACATCCTTGATTGACTGACGTGTTTGGGGCACCGACTGGGAGCCAGGCCAGCACAGAACATCTTTGTATGAGGATCCTCATTTATAAACAAGGACTCAGAGAACCCAGAGTCTTGGGTTGAGAGCCAACTTAAACCCAGGAGGACCTAATGCCCCACCGCTGCCCCTCCTGACTCAACGCACTGGGTTTCATCTTATCCTAGGCCGCCCTACACCAAGCTCTACCCACTGTGCTCTACCGGCATTGGCATAGGTAGGCACATCACTTGTGCTGCGCCCAAACCCAGGTGAGACTCTGCCACCTGGCCAGTAGGAGGCCAGAACCTTCTAGAAGGCCTAGAGGACCAGAGGAACCTGGAAGAAAATCTCCCAGCCTTAACCCTCTTCCTCCACAAACAGTCCTTCCCTCCTCAGCGGCCTACTCCTTCCTACCTGTCCACAGAGAGACACAAAGCAAGACCCTACTGCTGGGTCTCCGACTGCAAGAGCTGTGCATATTTAGCCGTCTGACGTAATAGCTCGAGGTAGAGAGATGCACCCAGGCTCTTGCATCAGACCCTATTTCACTCACACACAGACCTCAGGGCAAGCAGTGAGCCCTGTGGGCAGAGCTGGCCACACCTCAGCCCCACTCTGCCGTGCAAGACGGCACCTGCCTCACATCCCCAAGGAGGCCAGTTCTCTGAAAGTCCCTTTCCCGGTGACCCAAATACTTGAATCGCCCTCCAGATGCAGAGAAAACTCCAGACAAACCCTGAAGGGCTCCGGGTCTCCTGCCTGCCAGTCTTTGCAGTCACCCCTGGCCGAGGACCGTGCCAACCAGGAGGAGCTGTTGGCAGGATTCGACCCTTCTTGACATCTCTGAAATATCTTTAAACCACAAAATCCTACAGTGTTCTAAAATTAGAAGAGCCTTTAAGGTCACTTCACATATGTAATGAACGAGGAAACTAAGGCCCAGGGCAGGACAGAGACTTAGTCACACAGAAAGTCAAAAGGCAGTGCCAGGACAGACTCCCCGGTCTCCTGGCTCCCGTCCAGCACTCTTCCCTCACTGCTGGATGGCCGAAGGCCTGGGTTCAACCTGCTGCATGAACAAGAAGCTTAGCTGGGCCTCTGGTTCCCTATTCTTACTTAGCAAATTCGGGACTATTTACAGAAGTGTATAAATGCTAACTCATGTCATTGGAGGAGGTGTTATTATACCCACATGGGGACGAAAGTATGACACTGAGACAAACAACTGTCCAGGGCAGGGTGTGAGCCCAGGCAGTGTGCCTCCATAGCCCAAGCCCTGGACTTTCGGGGCCTTTGTAACTGCGGCCCCTCAAGCGGGATCTTGGCGTCAGGACCTCAATGGCATGCCCCGAGCAGCTCTTCAGAGCAGTGGGGATGAAGACAATTCGAGAACTGCTCCCATCCTGGCAGCTCTATAGGACTAATCCAGGACTGATCTGCCACACAGGACCCAAGTCTGGGACCAGCCAGGAAATGGACCCGGGTGTTCACGACAAACTCCTACGGGGACCTAAGAGAGAGACCTGAGCTTACTACCGGGGAGAGCAGCTCTGCCAGGTCTGAGGCCTGTAGCCCCTGCAAAGGCTAAGCCTTTCCTCCCCTGCGTCCTCTGCACCCCGGCACCTAGGAGGGCAGGAGGGACTGGCCAGGCAACACTGAGGTCCCAACGCCCACAGGCCATGATTCTGCACTCCTGTGCGGCCTCCTCAAGGTGAGCATATGAGTTTTCCTCCTACGAAGGAAGCCATTTCTCAACACGTTGCTACACACGGATACTAAGAAACATGAACCAAGAGGCAAATGGGGCACCAGCCACAAAGGGAACAGAACGAAACAGAACGAGGGGAAGGGCTGGTACAGCTCTCTTACGCTGGGAGCGCAGCTTAGAGAAGCTAGAGAAACACTGTGCACGACCTGTACATCCCCGTTCACAAGAGTGACACAGTGGGAACAACCCACAGACCTGGGAAAGCAGCGCCGAGTGGGTTACGGCAAAACCACTTATGGTACCATTAAACCGTTGAACAAGTTTACAAAAACACAGGGAGCTTTTCTGTGTTATTCTACTGAGTGACGAAGGCGGGCCCAAAGAATCGCAGGAGAGATGCTTACAACACGTTGGCCTCGAAACTGCAGCTAAAAGAAAACATGGCAGAATGTCAGCCACGAGCAAGACGCGTCTCAGTGGGAGGGCTACAGGTAATCGTTTTCTTCCTTCTACTTCTCTGTTTTCCAAATGTTCTAGAATGACCACATACTGATTTGGTAAGGTGATTAGCGGTAATTCTACAGTTTAAATTGTCAAACGAGGAAAATGGAGGGTGATGGTGATTCTGTTCCAGGAAGGGGGACAAAAGTCTGGGCAGGCAGCCAGCCTACCTGATGCAGAGCTGTGCTGGGGCCATCACGGCCAGCCTTCCCACAAAAGCCCTGAAAGGATCAGATGGAGCAAAACCTCACTGATTCAGAAGGGAAAGAGGAAGAAAGGAAGAAAACGATGTGACAAGATGACATTAGATTCATTTTTGCTGATTTTTTTTTTTTTAAGAACCATGTGTATCCATCCATCCATATCGAGCACCGGCTAGTCACCCAGCACTGTGCCAGGCCCTCCAGGTAATACAGAAACGCGTAAGACCCAGGGCGCCTGGGTGGCTCAGCTGGTTAAGCGTCCGACTTCAGCTCAGGTCATGATTTCAGGGTTCATGAGTTCGAGCCCCACATCGGGCTCTGCGCTGACAGCTCAGAGCCTGGAGCCTGCTTCGGATTTTATGTCTCCTTCCCTCTCTGTCCCTCCCCTGCTCACTCTCTGTATCTCTCTCTCAAAACCAAACTAAATTAAAACAAACTTCCAGCTTCAGAGAAATGGCAGGTAGCAGGAAAGGGGTCATGAAAAAGGCGGGCTCTCGAATGGGTCTTCAAGAACGAGGCAGAGCCCACAACAGGGTCTGTAAAATAGCCAAGGAAACATACTCACTCATCTCAAAGGGAAGTTCTAGACCCGGGCGATCCTAACAAACCCTTCCACCATAATCACGAGCAAGGAAACACGAGATGAAAACAAACGGGAGTTGTGGCAATGCCGTAGAGCCAGTCCAAATGGTCCCCGGCAGGCGTGGGTGGCGGGAGAGCAGAGCTGGACAGTCAGCCTTCCGGGAAGAGAGCGGAGAAGCAGGCAGTGGCCTTACAAAGTGGCGCTGATTCCGCTTCTAGGAATATGTCCTAAAGAAACAATTAAGCATGCGCGCAGGGCTATTCACAGAAGTGGATCTTAAAATAGCCACCCATGGGGAAGTGGGGAACTACATTTTGGTGTGTTTCTATAGCAGAAAACTGCAGCAACTTAAAATTCCCATTTTTTAAAGAACATTTGGGGCACCTGGGTGGCTCAGTCAGTTAAGCGTCCGACTTCAGCTCAGGTCATGATCTCACAGCTCGTGAGTTCGAGCCCCACGTCGGGCTCTGTGCTGACAGCTCAGAGCCTGGAGCCTGCTTCGGATTCTGTGACTTTCTCTCTCTCTCTCTCCCTCCCCTGCTCATGCTCTGTCTCTCTCAGTCTCTCCAAAAATAAATAAACGTTAAAAAAAAAACATTTTTTTAATTAAAAAAAAATATTTAATGATATGGGCGATGCCTGTGGTATTACAGCCAGGTAACAACTCAAGGGAAGAAAACTACATTTACGCTACAATCCCAATCTATCCTTAAGCCATTTTAAAAGCATTCATTTTTCTTTTTTCAGCTTTGCTGAGGTCAATTTAGTTTCTAGCAAAATAAATGTATCAAAATTTAAACACTGGAAATACAGAATCTTATTTTGAGATTTTTTTTTTGCATTTTCTCTAAGAACATGTGTTCTTTTCATAAACACGTAACGTTATTCAAAAATGAAAGAATGATAGAAGGGATTTTAGTGGGAGGAGAAGGGGGCATTGCAGACAGAAAACAGCAGAAGTCAGAAGTAAAGACCAGGCCTATCTGTGGAGGAGAAAGGACCAAACTTTGGGGCCAGACAGAGCTGGGCTCAAATTCTGGATCCATTATTTTCTGGCCATGTGAGGGGGGTGAGGGGGGTGAGGGGAGATGAGAGGAGGTGAGGGGGGGTGAGGGGGGGTGAGGGGGGTGAGGGGGGTGAGGGGGGGTGAGGGGGGGTGAGGGGGGGTGAGGGGGGGTGAGGGGGGGTGAGGGGGGTATCAACTCTCTCTCAGAAGTCAACAAAGTCAGATCCCTTTCTACTGACCAAACAAAATTCACTCTGGATGCACACAGGGGAGGGAGGAATACTCATTTATGAAACACACCATGGATATTAAGAAGGGAATTTGGGGAAAACAAAAAGTGTCCCATTAAGCCAGTGTACAATGCACCCCCATTTCAGAAACATCACACTCTGAAAAGGTATCTGTCCTAAAATCTAGAAAACATGAACGTTTCTTCTAAGGATGGTGACAACCAGGATTAGACCTGGTCTAATGTTGTTCTTATGTTTCTTGGGTGGTCTGACTTGTGTCCAAAACGAGGAAATGGGCGAGAAGTCAGTTTCTAGTTCCTAAGCAGACCTGTTATGCTATAGGGGTGAGGCCCCACCTTCCACAGTTCTGGATTAGAGAGTACGGCTCTCATTCTCCCTGGAACTCATCTTTCTTTCTTTCTCTCTCTCTCTCTCTCTTTCTTCTTCTTCTTCTTCTTCTTCTTCTTCTTCTTCTTCTTCTCTCTCTCTCTCTCTCTCTCTCTCTCTAGTCTTACATTTAGGAAGAGAATTTAGGCAAAATTCTCAACAGCAAGTTTTGCCAGCATACCTGGGGTGTCCTTGGCCCTGACCACTCCATCATCTTTTCAGATGAAGAAAGCACCAGAAATGCCAAGGTCAGCTGCCTTAAGAGCAAGCAGACACGCTCCGGGAAAGCTTAAGATTTGGAAGGGATCCTCAGAAAGAAATGGCAAACTATAAGCAATCAAGAGCCCCATCCCCCCCCCCCAAAATGCCATGCTTTGGCAAACCCAACAAGATAAATCTTCAGAAGAGGAGACGGAAGCTCAGATCAGTCCCCAATTAAATTTAATCACAGCGGCTAATCCTTCTACGGTGCCTACCATGTGCCAAGCACAGGTCTGAGTACTTAACATGTGATAACTCACTTATCCTCACAACAGAAGAAGAAATATGCACAGAGAGGTTACATAACTTGCCTAAGGTCAGGGCCAGAACTAGTCCTTTATCTCAGTCGAAAGAGGGTGCCTCTGCCTTTAGGGAGACACAGCACAGCTGCGCACAGGGCACATGCCTGGCAAAAGGGGGAGGCCTGGATTTCAGCATCTCTCAGCCCCTTGTGCAGTACACAACCTGGTTGACTATAGCCTGCCCCATCCAAAGTAGTAAGTGGATACAGTTTACTATTAAATAAGTGGTATGCAAATTAACGAAAGCCAGGATTTTTGAAGCACTGATTTGGGTGACTGAGAGCATTCAATTCTGTGTTATCTAGAATGATCAGATTTTCAGCCGTGCTAGGAATGCCCCGACATTTACAGCTTCATGGGCCGAGACTTTAACTCTTTCATCATTTCTAACGAGCATATTCTAAAATATATCCCATCTATCTCTGCAGCTTAGGAAAGAGCACCAAATACAATTTAGCCTTGTCTGAACTCCACTATCACCCCTGCCCAGGACCCCACAGCCCCTGCCTTTTCCTGACACCCAGCCTGTGCCTCCTGATCTCGGATAACCAATCTTTCTCTGCTTCATTAATTGCTCTTGGAGAAAACTAAACGTGCAAGTGGGTTGAATCTCCTCAAAGTTTTGGGTTTGAACCTCCTTCCCGTGGCTTAGTTTTTTTATTTGCTTCTACCTAACTGCTTGTCCTTGATCCTGGGGTCTCGCTGCTTCCCGCTGTATGAGACCCTACACAGAGAAGTTTGCCTCTCTGCATCCCTTGGAATTCATCATCTCCCATGGTCACCTCCTTCCTTCTGAAGGCAGCTGGGGGTAGGAGAAGTGGGATCTAGCTGTCCTTCGGCCTCTCAACCCTCATTCAAGTCTTTCTGACTTTAAGAAAACACGTTCCCAGTTAAGTGTCCGACTTCAGCTCAGGTCATGATCTGGCTGTTTGTGGGTTCGAGCCACACGTCGGGCTCTGTGCGGACGGCTCAGAGCCTAGAGCCTGGAGCCTGCTTCAGGTTCCATGTCTCCCTCTCTCTCTGCCCCTCCCCGATTCACACTGTCTCACTCTCAAAAAATGAATAAACATTTTAAAAAGTTTAAACAAAACACAACACCTTCCCTCCTCTTCCTTCAGGCCCAAAGGTCCTGACACCATCCCTCAGCTGTTCGTTTCTTAGTATTCCATCTGTCTCGGGCTCTCCACCTCACCTGCTCTTGCAGATGCCCCCAGCCTTCGTCTTACTTCCACGTGCATCTTCTTGACCTCACTAGGGCATCTGGCACAGGGAGCCCCTCCTCCTCCACGACATGCCTGCCCCCTGGCTTCCTGGTTGTCCTTCTCCTCTGATGGCTCAGCAGGCTCCTTCCCAGGACGCCCACCACCACCTGTATACCGACGCCGCCTTAACCCTTAACCGGAAACTCTGGACCCCACCCCCCTCCACGAGCTCCAGGCCCATCTGTGTAACTCGTGAATGGACAGCTTGCCTGCGTGGCCCAGAGGCACCTCACACTCGGCAGGTCTGAGCCACCCTCATTCTCTCTTGCCTTTCATCATCTAGTTGCCTCCCACTTCCCACTCTCCACTCTTCCTACCAGAACGCTGATCATTTGTTGGCCCGTTTCCAGCCTCTCGTGCAGGTAGGCGCAGCTGTATGACTAACGTCTGGCCAATGACATCTAAATGGAAGCGTCATATGGTAATTGCAAAAAGAATAGTTAAAGAACACATCCTTCCCCACTTCACCCACCCACTCCCTGGAAAGACGATGTGATAGCTGGAGCTCCAGCAGCTATCTTGGGACATGAGGACAAGGAATGGCAGAGGGGGTGAGCTGGAAGGAATGTGACTTCCCGATGTCTTTGCAGATCCACTACACCAACCCAGGGCTACCTACCTCCAGACCTCTTTTATGTGTAAGAAAATTAATCTGTTTGAATCACTGTGGTTTTACTTTGCTGATGTCACTGTGAATAAAGCTGAATATAATTTTACTAATATTCCATCCAAAGTGGTCTTCTTTTGCATTCCTTGTCTTGGTCAATAACATCAACATTCATATCTGGGGGCTCCTGGCTATTGATTTGCAAATTTTCCCTACTAGGTTATAAGCAACTAACTGACAGGGAAGGTCTCTCATTTTTTAAATAAAATACTTCAAACATCCAAAAAAAGAGAGGGATATAATATATATTCACCACTAGATTTAACAAATGTTAACATTTTATCATATTTGCTTCAGGCATTTTTAATAAGAAATGAAACATTACAGGGGCCCCTGGGTGGCTCAGTTAAGAGTCCGACTTCGGCTCAGGTCATGATCTCACAGTTCGTGGGTCGTGTCAGGCTCGTGCTGACAGCTTAGAGCCTGAAGCGTGCTTCAGATTCTGTCTCCCTCTCTCTCTGCCCCTCCCCTGCTTGCTCGCGCACTCTCTCTCAAAAATAAATAAAAACATTAAAAAAAAATTTTTTTAAAGAAATGAAACATTACAGTAAGGTTAAAATTCCCCTTACGGTCCTCCCAGAACCTTCTACTTCCTCTCCCTCCCCACAGGCAGCCACAACAGTGAAACTGGTGGGTATCTTGCCTCTCTAGGATTTTATATTTTTTTGCTACATTGTCTTGATTGTTTTAACTTTACAGAAACGGTTATCATTACTACACAGATTCTGCAACTTGACTTTCTACCAATCTTCTCTTAAACTAGCTGGGGATGGCTGATTCACGTACGTTGATCTCTGAACAGCTCTACATTATGTAAATACGCCATCATTGATTGACCTATTTCCCTGCTGATAGGCATTTAGTTGTTCCCAGCTATTCATAATCAAAAGCACTGTGATGTGCATCTTTGAGCGCCTGCTTAGTTTTTCTAACACAGACACTAGAGTCGCGAAATTTCTGGCTCCCGGGCACGTGCATCCCCTAACTTTATGAAATATAGTCAACTTCCTTTTTAGAGTAGCTGTGCCCACTTGCAGGCCCGGTGTGAGAGAGGGGCCTTTCCCCCCAGCCATACCACACTTATTTCTGAACCACCAGTTCCTACCTAACATGATGGTGGCGGGAAATACTCCCATTTGCCTCCATATCCACCCTCCCCACCAGGAACATGCCCCTGAATACTCTGAATTAGCTACAGCAGACACCCAGGAATACCCTCAGCCCGTGCTCCTCTCCCCAAAAGGCTGCCTGGCTGCTATGTGGGGATAGACCCCTTTACAGACAGCAACCGGGCTGGGCAGCCAACATTCATAATGGGTGTCTACATTATTCTCCCCGTATCAGATCTCCCTGCAAGGTGGATACAGACTCTTTTCCTTCCTGCAGCATTTGGTGCAAAAAAAGTCCTCTGTATCCACTCCCCCACAATCACTTCGTATGAAACCCACGCCCTCAAGGCCTTCCCCCCAAGCCAATGTGAGTACAGAAAAGGACAGTTTGGGGGTGTCTGACCCACCGCGAGCCCTCCGTGTCTTCCCCAGAGTTCTCCAACCGCTGGAAAGAAGCAATCGCATCTTGGGTGGTGGCTTGTGAGTATCTCCTGATAAAGGAAAGTCCCAGGCAGAGAGAGGGGCCAACTTGTTTATTTCCAAACACAAGCCAGAGATTCCAGCTGCGACAAGTATCCTGGATCTTTGCCCCTGCCAAAGGGAGCTGAGTGGGAGGGCCAGAGGGAGGGAGGGCTGGGGCTGCACAGGAGGAGCTGTGGTCGTCACTTTAGGTAAGCCAGTCTTCCTGAGACCAAGGACACAGCCCCTTCCCAGTCTTGTTTGTCCTGACTCTGCCTGGCCATGCGTTTTTCATCTGGACTCGCTTCAGATGCAGAAGGGTAGATGGGAGGACGACAGAACCCCACTGGACAGGCATCCACCCCCCCACGCCACCAACATTTACTGAACGCCTGCTCTGTCCAGGCACTGGTTTATAACAATGGCTATAACCCCAGGAAGCTCACAGCCTAGAAAATAAATAACTGCGCTATGTGAAAGGATGCAATGTAAACAATGTGCAAGATAAAGAGAGCGCGGAGAACAACGGGAAGACTAAACACTAATTGGGAGCTGCTGGCAAGCCTTCCGGGACAAAGCGACGCTAAGCTTGGTCTCCCTACCAGCATGGGTGACAAGCAGACAATTTATTAGCAACATCATCCCAAACAACCGTGCTCCTTTCCCACAACCACGAACACAAGGAGTAACAAGGCAGCAGTTGGTGCTTGGGGGAAAGGCTGAGTCCCACAACGGAGTCCTGGTTCTAACCCAGTCTGCCCCTACCAGGGTAGCCCGGGCCACCTCGTCATCCTCCTTGTAGGCAAACCCAAGGGCGGGACAAGTGACTGGAACAGTCTTCTCGGCTCTGGTGTTGTAACGATGTTCTCGTCCCTAATCACGTATAGGATCACCGGGTGAGGGTACCGACATAGCGGTGCCCGGGACCCACCCCAGAGGTGTGAAGTCAATCTGTCCGCGGCTGTGCCCCCAACCGCAGGTTTTAAAAGCATCCCAGGTGGGGCGCCTGGGTGGTTCAGTCAGTCAAGTGTCCGACTCTTGATTTCAGCTCAGGTCATGATTTCACGGTTCCTGCGTCAGGCTCTGCGCCAAGGTCACGGAGCCTGCTTGGGATTCTCTCTCTCCCTCTCTCTCTGACCCTCCCCCATTCATGCTCTGTCTCTCTCTGTCTCAAAAATAAATAAATGTTAAAAAAAAAAAAAAATTAAATGTGCAGACAAGGTTAAGAGCCACTGTGGCAAACAATGTTCTGGGAGGGTAGCGGCCACCAGTGCTGGAAGGCTGAGAAGCCCATTTCACAAGACTGACTTGTCCACGGCACTTCCCGCATCAGAAAGCTGACAGAGGCCACCGGCACCTCGGTCCTGGTGCCGTTCTCACAAGGATGTAATGATTTAAGGTCCAATCCTCCAAGAGTCCAGTTAGGAAGACAGGCAAATGGAAAATACTACACCGTCTCCAAAGCTCACCTGCCCTCTACCTGCTCTCGGCCGGCTAGATACCCTCTCGTGGGGGTGGGTCTCCCCCTCTCCTTTCGTCTCCTGGGGAAAGGTAACCACAGGCTAAAGGCAGCCTTCCCTGCTGTCCGCGGAGCAGAGGGTCCCCTCCCTGTCAGGGAGCCCCTGGGGGAACACAGAAGGAGTTGCAGGCGGCTGGGGGTCGGGTGAAGGCTGGGAATCTCGGGCAAGCACAGCCTGGCCTCCTGCCTCTGAGTCAGCAGGCCTCTTTCAGACAAAGGGGCAGAAGAACAAAGCTCTATTGTGCTCGGCATGGAGAAGCCAAGGAGACAAGGAGACTTCAGGGCCAACAGGGGCGTTATTAGCATTTTATTTATTTATCTATCTATCTATCTGCATTTTATGTATCTGTGACACTTAGTGGACACAGCACCCTGCGTGTGTCGGGCACAGTCCAAAGCCCTTCCACAATATATGAACTCGTTCAGTTTCTGGCCACACGTTCGGAGGTTTATGCTTTCCAAGGTCCCTGCCCAGGGAAGGGAGGAAGGTAACCCTCCCTCGTGCACAGGCGCCCGAACCATCACCGAGGGGTGCCGTCTACCTCCCGTGCTCGGCTACCGTCCGGCCTGCGGCAAGGTCCACGCGCCACCCGGATCTAGGGGCGCACCCCAGATGGGAACGGGCACTTTGTCACGGCAAGGGAGAAAGAATCTGGGCGCCACACTCCACTCGCTACATGAACGTGGGCAAGTTCTGGCCTCAGTCAAGTGCCTAAGGAAAGGCTATATAGTGAAGGGAGGCGTCACTCCAGACACAGCTGGAGCCCTGCGACCTTCAGTGTGCCACAGACTAGCCATCACCAACTGGCTCCTCGTTCCCGGCACCATGCCACTTCGGGCCAGGAAGTCAGAGAGGAAACCGTGCTGACACCCCAGAGGCACCCGATGCTTTGCGTTACTGAGACTCAGTTTCCTCAGCTGTAAAATGGGTATGAGGAAGATTGTGGCTGAGCTAAACACCCGTGAAGGGACTTCCTGTCCTTCCGCCTCTGGGAGCCCTAAGAGAGTGGTTGATTGAACTGCAACAGTGCCCCACGCTTGAGCCCCAGGGCAGGCCTGGACCTGTGTTTGGACAGTGGAAAACTAGAAGGGCAGAGGCACCCAGATGCGCACATCTGAGGACTGCAGACTCACTGGGGGATGTTAAGGGGTGGGGCCGCTCACGTAATTTACTACGCTCATTAGTCAAAAGCCTCATTTCCAAATCATCAGGACTGCCCCCTCTGCGGGGGAACCACAGCCGGGGTTTCAATTTGCTGACCACCACAAGCCACTGTCTGTGGAGGCCTCTGGTCAGGCATGACCCCGCCCACCCCACCCCTCACCAGCAGCAGCCTGCAAGGCCCAGAAGGGAGTTCTGCAGCCCAAAGTGGCTTCAGGGCCAAGCCCTGCCACCTCGGGGCAACGTGACCCGGACAGATCACCCAGTATCTGAGCCACAATATCCTCGCTCAGGGTTACTGATAGATACGTGTATTCTACCACAGTGTCCAACCAGGGCAGGCCGCGTGAACGTCCGTTCCCTTGAAGGCTCTTTCCAGTCTTTTAGCCACTGAAGCACAACTGAGGGATGTGGAACCTTCCCGTGCTGAGATCACGTCCTTTGTCGGGGTAGGGGGTGCTGCTGCACCTTCTCTCCCCTTTTACCATCACAGCGTTCAGCTCTCCCCACTCTTGCCAAAAGCTTCCTGCTCCCACTTGCGTTTTCCCACAGGACTCATCAGCACAGAACATCGGTGGTTAACGCGCACGTCCACCCCCCTCAACACACTCTGAGGGCCCGGCAAGGACAGGCTCTGGGTCCCCGGCGGTCCCCTGGTAGGGAGTAGGCGCTCAGATGACAGACGGACAGGTGGGTGGACGAGGATGACCAGAAACTGGGGAACGTCTACGCTTCCCAGAGAAAGTATGGAAAGAAAACCTTCAGAGTACCTTCGGCCTTTTCTTTTCCCTTTAAGAATATTAAAGCTCGTGCCAAATTTCACAAGTGCAGCTTCCCCGCCCAGCATGAAATGCTTTAGAAATGAAAAGGCAGAGTTATTGCTTCACCTTGCTGCTAACCTAATCCATCCAAGCGGTTCCACACCTCCAGAGCCTTGCTAAGCAGGCCCCCCTCCTTCCCCCTCCAAAGCCTTTGATGTGGTGGCACCTCGCAGGTCCTCAGTAATGACTCAATGAATACGTGCTTTGAATTGTCTGACTGCTTTAGCTCACAATGGTCCCTCCGCCTTAAATACGCACCTGCCTGCGTCTGAAATCGTTCCAGGCCCCCAATCTTCTACTCACGATCCCAGCTTACAATTATCCGCGGTTATAGCTCCTAGGAACCCAACCACAATGCACTCAGTCACGCAACTGGACAAAAGCAGCATTTACAATACGGGAGCGGGCCGAGGGAATTTTCCCGAAGATCACCCAGGAAAGCCAGTCAGTCTGGATTCTCAGTGGTCTCTTCCAACTCTGGGTAAAAAAAACCACCACAAGGAACATCCCCTCATGGTTCACGGTGCCATGAAAATGGGAGGTGACAGAGCAAAAAACACAGAATGGACCCAGCTTTCCAAAGTGTTTTCTCTCTCCCCTCCACCCCACACACATGCACACACACAGGTAGAGGGGTTTTGTTGTTTTTTTTTAAATTAAAATTATTTTAAGTTTCTTTATTTATTTTGAGAGAGACAGAGACAGAGCAAGTGGGGAGAGGGGCAGAGAGAGAGGCAGACACAGAATCCCAAGCAGGCTGCGCACTGTCAGCTCAGAGCCCGATGCGGGTCGAACTCATGAAACTGAGATCATGACCTGAGCCAAAATCAAGAGTCGAATGCTTAACCAACTGAGCCACCCAGGTACCCCCACAGGTGTTTTTTAAAAGTGATTTTAAATTTCTCTTTGGGGAGGGGAGAGGAGAGGGGGGAGGAGAAGAGGGGAAGAGAAAAGGAATGGAAGGAAGGGGAGGGAAGGAACTCGGGGCACCTAGGTGGCTCAGTCAGGTTAAGCCTCCAGCTCTTGATTTCAGCTCAAGTCATGATCAAGCCCCACGTCGGGCTCCATGCTCGGAGCCTGCTTGAGATACTCTCACTCTGCCCCTGCCCCTCCCCCTCTCATGCTCGCTCTATTTCTCAAAATAAATAAACTTTAAAAAGAAACCCTCCACTCTGCACGGTCATAGGAAGGGAACAAGGGCAAAGACACACTAAGACATCTGTTCTTGGTTCCCCAGTGTTGTCCAAACAATAGATTTATCTCTGTCATCCGGTAAATATGCTCAGATTGGCATCTGTCCAAATACTTTCCCAAGCAGCCCAGTCCCACACTCAACACACCCTATCTATAATAACGATGACAATATTAATAGCTTTTATTGTGCACTTACTATGTGCTAGGCACTATTCCGTTTTTAACTCATTCTTACTTACTTCTTTAAATGACTCCAAAGCAATGAATGTTACCCTCCTTTTATAGATAAGGAAATAGACCCAGAGGGATTGGGTAACTGAAGTCACACAGCTAACTTTTCTTGATTTTCTTTGTTTACTGCCTGAGTGTGATAGGTCTCTCAATCAGAAAGAAAACAGGTTTTATTAGATGTTGTGCTTATAAAATGGGGTTTTACATTCTCAGGGAAAGATGAAGCAAGGAGGAAGTTATATGACTGGTGATGGGAAAATGAGCATTAAGTTAGCCACGTGAAACAGATTATCTAGCATCACCTTGATATGACTGGAAACTGCCCTTGGTTTTTTTGTTTTTCTTTTTTAAGTTTGTTTACTTATTTTGAGAGCGAGAGTGTGCACGCGAGGAGAGGGGCAGAGGGAGAGAGAATCCCAAGCAGGCTCTGCACCCTCAGTGGGCAGCCTGATGGGGGGAGGCGCTCAAACTCACTGTAAGATCATGACCCGAGCTGCCATCAAAAGTTGGATGCTCAACAGACCGAGCCACCCAGGCGCCCCACTGCCCTTGGTTTTTGTTTTTGTCTGGAAGCTCGTGCAGGCAGGCTCTGCCTAACCTGGAGTCCATGCTGTCCCCAGAGCCGCCGCCTCCATCCGTGCGTGCTTCTGTCACATTTGGTACCCGGGGGGGGGCCCCCCATCCACGGAATTGAGGAAGCAGAAAACGTGAAGGTGGGAAGGACCACGGCATCTAGACGCAGGTGCACAGAGACCACATGATGGGGCAGCAGTGATGGAACAAGTGAGAGAAACTACAGAGTGGGCGGGCCCAAGATTCACAAAGCCTGCTTTCCTCGGACCTTGTACGAGGGGCAAAGCAGCCCTTCAGACACCTCAACGGAAGTACTGAGGCTCCCAGCCACAGCGAAGGGAACAGATATCATTAGATGGTTTCAAAAAACGTGTCTGATGTCTGCGCCTTGGTGAGCTTTTTAAAATTATTAAAGTAGAGGTGACCGGGTGGTGCAGTCCTTAAGCAACTGACTTTGGCTCAGTCCATGATCTCATGTTTTGTGGGTTCGAGTCCCACATTGGGCTCTGTGCTGACAGCTCAGAGTCTGGAGCCTGCTTCAGATTCTGTGTCTTCCTCTCTCTCTGCCCCTCCCCCACTCGCTCTTGGTCTCTCTCTCTCTCAAAACTAAATAAGCATTAAAAAAAATTTTTTTTAATTAAAATACATTTTGATGCTCACAGGAATAAGTCTGTTCCCAAGGAAATTGACTTTATGTAACATGACTTGCTCCCTAGCTATCTAGCAAATCATGCCACCTGCTGTTAGCTGCCTTCCCATACCCTTCTCCCCTCTTCCTGAACTTTGGGGACGCTTGACTTTGTTCACAGTAACAGAGTGCTTGGCTCCCAGGCTCCCTTGCAACCAGTGGTTGCCACGTGACCCAGTCTGACCAGTGAAATGTAAAGGGAAGCCTACTGCTTGGTGCTTCCAGGAAGTTAGCTTTCCTCCTTAAAATGGGGAAGAGTCAGTTGGCCAAAACCAGCTTCCAGCTTCCCTCTCCCCTTCGTCGCGCCTGGAATGCAGCTGTGAAGCCAAGAGATAGAGCAGCCATTTTGAGGGTGAGGGGAAAGGGGACAGGCTAAGGATGATACAACAGAGAGATACAAGGGGTCAACAGAAACCCTCAGGACTCGCTGCCTTTGGACTTCTTGTTTCATGAGAAAAATGACTCCTTTACTTGTTTACCCAGTGTTATTTGGGCTTTCTAAACATGGATCCAAGTGAACCCTCACGGACACATTACCATTGAGTCGTAATTCCAGGACGATAAAAACGACTTCTAAATATCTTACTGCCTTCCTCCAAGCAGCCTGCGGAGGATTTTTGTGTCTCTGGGGGCCTCCCTAAAACAGGCTGGCCGACCATCATTTACTAGGAGCTTGCCTAGCTACTGCCAGTGGCAAATGGCCATTCATTGGTACTGTGCCTTTGCTAAGCTGACTTGCTTCTGCAACGTGGAATTTTGTCAGGGAACAAAAAGCGCTTTATGGCAAAGGCGTTAGTGCCACAATGGGACCTTTCTGCTTTGATTGTGAAAACACATTAAGGGCTTAGCTGCACCACAAGCAGAGGCCAGGAGACTCGGTTGAGGCCGGGGCCTCCCTGACCATTCTCCACGCAGCAGGCTGGAGGGGCGCCAAAGCCACTCAGGAGGCAACACTGCGGGCAGACACCACAGCTCGAAGGGGCCGGGCACTGGGGCCCACCCGGAGGGCTGTGACAAACAGGCTGCACCCCCAAAACTGCCTATCCACCCTCCTGACCAGCCTGCCACACGCCATTCACCCAGCCCACCTGCAGTGGGACCCAGGCTCAGAACACAAGCCTTACAAGTGTTAACTCCCAACACCCTGAAAGGTGTTTGTGGCCCCACGGGGACCTCACAGACAACCCGAGGGGTACAGAGACAGGACAGGAGCCAAGTTCCTCACTGGCTGAGCTGTCCCCACCTGCTGACATGGCTGATCAAGATGGCATGATTCCACCACCAGAAAGCAACAGAGAGCAGGGCGACTCACGCCCGGGCACGCACACACACAGGCGTGTCCAAAAGATAGGTCCCACGATGATCACAGCAGTTTGGGGAAACATCTCTAAACCGTAAACAAACCAAATGTCTATCAACAGGAGAATGGACCCACAACCTGTGCTAATCATTCAGTGGAATAATACACTGCAATGAAAATGAGTATAGGAGCTACACACAATAAAAACGCATACATTTCACAAATATAACGAGCAAAGGAAGCCAAATGCTGAGGAACACGTGCAGGATTCTTATAGGAAGTCCAAAGAACAGGCCAAACTCAATTACAGTGCTTAGGAATGCAGATTAGTGGTGAACTAATTGTTTTTTGTTTAATTTTTTTTTAACGTTCATTTATTTTTGAGAGACAGAGCCCAAGTGGGGGAGGAGCAGACAGAGAGGGAGGGAGACACAGAATCAGAAGCAGGCTCCAGGTCTGAGCTGTCAGCACGGAGCCCGACGCGGGGCTCGAACCCACGAACTGGGACGTCATGACCTGAGCCGAAGTCGGACACTTAGCCAACTGAGCCACCCAAGAGCCCCATTTTCAAAAGTTTTGTTAATATTTATTTATTTTTTAGAGAGCGGTAAAATAATTGTTTTAAGCAGCAAGGAAGTGACTACTGTAAAAGCCGGGCCAATGTTACTTTTGGTAGTTAAGGGAAGGGGTTACGATGAGGGAGACCTCTGGGGTACTGGCAAGGTTCCACTTCTTGATTTGGGCAGCACTTATAAGGGTGATTTGTGATCATTCATGGAGTTGCACCTTTAGGTTTCCGTACTTTTCTGTTATAGTCCACAATATAAACAGCTAAAAAGAAAAATGAAGGGGCGCCTAGATGGCTCACTTGGTTAAAAGTCCAACTCTTGATTGCAGTTCAGGCCACGATCCCAGCATTGTGGGACCGAGCCCCACATCGGGCTCCGCACTGGGCCCGGGGCCTGCTTGGGATTCTCTCTCTCCCCCTCTGCCCCTCTGCCCAGCTTGTGCGCTCTCTAAAAAAAATAAATAATAGAAATTTAAAAAACCAAGATGAAGAATGCTGTCTGGATAACAAACCCAGCCCACGTGGGTACTCAATTCATCCTACTTGAACCCGAACCTCCTGCTACCATATTACCGCCCCACCCCCACCCAGCCAGGGCGCCTCCCCCACTTCTCTTCAGAGAAAGAGGGGTCCTCACATTCGTGTTCAGCCAGAAACTGGCAGAGGTGGTGCGTTTCACTCTTCCCTGGACGCTCCCAGTATATTCACCGCTATCTCCCAAAACCAGAATCGTGAGCTCCGTGGAGAAAGCAAACAGTTTGGGACGTTACCCATTTACTCCACAGATTAAGTGACGAAGGCCCCAAAACAGGAGAGGCTCAGAAAGCACTAGAAAAGTCAGCACGGCAGGAGGAGGTGGAGGTTTTGCTGAGCCATCAGAGCAAAAGCTAGAGTGCGGTCCATAGCCAGGACCCCTCAGAGGAGACAGCGGGTCCAGCGTCTAGCCCACTCCCAGCCCTGAGGATGGGCCCAAGCTACGTGAACACACACAACATGGCCAGAGACCCTGCAAAGCCGCTTGTTTTTTTTTTTTACGGTGAAAAATTGCTGTCTCCGGTTCTGCTACCCTGCAAAGTCTGTGTGAATCAGTATATTCCCGCCTGGTGAGCTGGTCTACACTGAAGCAGACGTTTGCTTGGCGAGTTTGTCCATACCCAACACCTAGTTTGAAAACTGCCAGGTTTGGTAGCATGGAGAAAAAAACAAAAACAAAAACAAAAAAACCTGGACGCTTGCAGCTAACCACAATGACGGAACGCACAGAGGTCTAATGGCTGGGCTGCCCTCTCCCCTAGGCAACCTTCCTAGGGCACTGCCAATGCTCCCTGAGGGCCCCCCCCCTCCCTAAGCTTTCATGGCTGACCAAGCCCACCTTTAAAGCACACATTCTCGGGGTACCTGAGTGGCTCTGTCGGTTAAGTGTTTGACTCTTGGTTTTGCCTCAGGTCATGATCTCCTAGTTCATGACAGGGAGCCCCGTGTCGGGGCTCTGCACCGACAGCACAGAGCCTGCTTGGGATTCTCTCTCTCTGCCCCTCCCCTGCTCGTGCTCTCTCTCAAAATACATAAACTTAAAAAAACAAAACAAAACTGGGGGGCACCTGGGTGGCTCAGTCAGTTAAGAGTCCGACTCAGTTTTGGCTCAGGTCATGATCTCATGATTCAGGAGATGGAGCCCTGTGTTGGGCTCTGTGCTGACAGTGTGGAGCCTGCCTGAGATTCTCTCTCCCTGTCCTTCTGCCCCTCCCCTGCTCATGTTCTTGCTCTCTCAAAAATAATAAACATTTAAAACACACACACACACACACACACACACACACACACACCTTTAAATCACATTTTCTCCATAGAGATGCTCAACCAAGCCACAGCCAATCCCTGCAGCCCCAGCGCTCTGCCACGGTCCTTCAGGGAACTGCCCAATCGCCCACAGGCCCATCCCCAGTAGAATCTGACGGATCCAGGCTCTGTCTTCCTTCCTTTCTGAGTTCTAGTCCCCAAGTGCCCACTGATGCCCCCACCCATTTCTGGGTGTTAAACTCCTTCCCCGCAGGGTACAGGCAGCCTGCACACCAGACCCCCTCACTCCCAGACACTCGCTTTACCACCCCGGAACCCCCAAAACAGACTAGCAGGGAGACAAAAGCAGAGACCCTTCCTGGCTCTAAGTGATCGTGACGCTGCCAACACCCAACAGTCAGCTCCCTACAGGTGCCAAAGGGTTTCTCAAAGGCCACTTTCCAGCCCCGGCCACCCGTCCCCACAACAGGCTTTCTGTCCACCTCTTCACAGGCACCCACTCTGCAAGACCAACGTGCACTACAAGTCTCTACCCCACCCTTTGAACTTTTCTTCTAACAAAGTGAAGGGCAAAGAACCTGAAAACGAGGGTTTCTTTTAGAACTTCTGGATTGTTCTTCCAAGTGTGCACAGATATGCTCGCCCCGCCTCCTGAGACCCTGTCTTCTAAGATGGGACAGTGGCGGTGCAGCCCATGCTCGCCCCACCTCCTGAGACCCCGTCTTCTAAGATGGGAGAGTGGCGGTGTAGCCCATGCTCGCCCCGCCTCCTGAGACCCCGTCTTCTAAGATGGGACAGTGGTGGTCCAGCCCGGGCTGCAGGGAGAAGTGTGAGGATGGGCGACGTGAAGGCACTCCGTGCCACGTGGTTACTGGAGCAGAGCAGCTGGCGGTACTGACAGAACGCCGGCCCAGAGGTGCCCCTGCGAGGCCGTGGCACGCCCCGAGGATTCAAACTCAGCCACTGCAGAGAACTAAGCCAGAAGTGGTATCTGTACACTTTCAAAAGGAGCTAGACAAGCACTCCCCCGACAGCCTTCAGCTCAGCAGACCATAGCTCTTTGCCCGAGTATTCGGGAAAAGAGGGGCGACTATGCATCTGTTCTGCACAAGCCAGGCACACGACATCTCATTTAAACCCTCTTCGGCGACCCCACTTTAGAGACCAGGACATGGAGGCTTGGGAGGGTATGTTAGCTAGGTGACCCTAAGCTAAGGCCACTCAGCTATTCAGTGTTAGGGTTCAGATTTCTCTAGCTCTGGTGTTCTTTCCAGGTCTTTCGTGTCCGAAGAATATCCATCAAACTACACAAATGACCAGACGTTGTGGTACCACGTGCTTACCAAGCCTTCTCACGTGTTCTAAACACTTACATCTCTCTTCAAGGTGTGTCTTGTGACCAACATTCCCCTTTTACAGATGAGGAAATGGAGGTTGGGGGAGGCAAGGTGACTTCCTTCCATAAGGTCGCTGAGACCAAGGACAGCAGCGGTGGAGGACAACCCCTGGACCATCCCTCCCACCTTCACCGGCTGGTCATGAATACGAATGGCATTTCCCAGCTCAGTTCTTTTTTAATTTTTTTTTTAATGTTTATTTATTTTTGAGACAGAGACAGAGCATGAACGGGGGGAGGGTCAGAGAGAGGGAGACACAGAATCTGAAACAGGCTCCAGGCTCTGAGCTGTCAGCACAGAGCCCGACGCAGGGCTTGAACTCACTGACCGCGAGATCATGACCTGGGCCGAAGTCGGCCGCTTAACCGACTGAGCCACCCAGGCGCCCCTTTAATTTTTTTTTTTAATGTTTATTTATTTTTGACCGAGTGTGAGTGGGGGAGGAACAGAGAGACAGGGAGACACAGAATGGGAAGCAGGCTCCTGGCTCCCAGCTGTCAGCACGGGGCCCGATGCGGGTCTCAAACTCACGAACCGTGAGATCATGACCTGAGCTAAAGTCGGGCGCTTACTGACTGAGCCACCCAGGCACCCCTCCCAGCTCAGTTCTGCCACGGCTCACAGCCCTCAGGAGGAAGGAACGGGAGTCCATGGAAAAAGAGAAAACCACAGTGTTATCTCAGGTCAGGGTGGAGTAAGCAGGAGGAAGTGGCCCAGGTGGATTTGGGTGGAGGTAGGGATTGCCCAATTCCCTGGACACTTGGCGGGGCGGGCGGGGGGGGGGGGGGGGGGGGGGGGGCTGCACGTCAGGCTCCCAAGCTAGGATTAGACAGTAACCCCCACTACCTGTGAGCAAAATCTGCCCCACCCCTGGCCCAGAGGGTTGAAGCCAAGGCCTCCTCAGCACACACCTAGGAGAGGGCTCTGGCCTCTTTAACCAATATTTATTCAGTGTTTAAAAGGCACTTAGGAAGCAGGGTAGTACGCAAATGCCAGAAACACAGAAACCCACGCTTCCCCGCCCCCCCACCCCAGCTCTGCAGAGGATCCGTTAGGGCATCAGGACTGGCTACCCAGCCTCCGGGCACCTGGGTTCTAGGACGGGTCTGTTCAAAATTCAGGCCAAAACTCGGTTCACACAAGAAAGAAGAGCCCAGTGAAGACACATGCACGTGTTCTCTCTCCAGGACGGGCACCCTGATCTAAAGCCTGCATTCAATCCCTGCCCCTCCTGTGCACAAGCGGCCAGCCCACCTTGCTTTCATCAGGCCCCTGAGAGTCAGACGGAAAAGAGGGACTGAGCCTGGAGAGGAGAGGTGTGGAGCAAAGAGCCTGAGTCAGACAGACAGGTTTCACCGTAAGCTCTGGCACTTACCAAACAGCGGGACTTTGGGCCAATACTTAGGCCCTACCTAGGCCCTGGGATTCTCATCTGCAAAATGGGCATCATGGAACCTCCCCACCAGGTGGAGGATTCAGGGGGACGATGCAGTGCCCGGCACAGGGCTTGAGTTGTCACAGGCACCCAATCGATAGTAGCCATTATTCTAACTGCCCTGTGTCAGGACTCCAGCTCGTGAAATTGTGTCTAGCAGGACACCCTTGACGCCCACACCCTCAGAGTCCACCCTAAGCCAGCCACTCCACCCCACAAGAAGTTCGAGAAGTTCCCTCAAGGAGCTGACTTCCTGTGCCCAAGACCCCAGAGATACTACCAGAGTGGCTGCCAAACGGGGCACTCGCTCCTTCTTTACCCAGCCGGCAGGTCTGGGAGCAGGTGGCACTGGGGCCCACAGAGGGACTGGGGGTGCCCAGGTGGGTTTCACCTCTCCCCTCTCCAGGGCGTCAGCCCTTCATGGGGCAGGACAGCAGCTGTCAGTCTACACCCTAGGACAGTGTTGTCCAGCAAAGGTATAACGTTAGCTCCCGTGGAAATTCATATTGTCTAATAGCCACGTTAGAAAAAGAAACAGATGATACCAGTTGCAATATCTATTCAACCAACAATATCCCAAAACATCATTTCAACGTGTCGTATAAAGTACACAAAATATTCAAAAGAAACAAGATCTTTTAGATTCTTTGGTTCACACGGTCTCCTAAATCTGCATGCATTTTTATAGTGAGAGCACATCCTCGGATGGACTAGCCACGTTTTTAGGGGCTCAACAGCCAGAAGTGGCTAATGGCTACCATACTGGAAAGAGCAGAATAAACGCTTCCAGTATTGCATAAAGTTCTATTGGACAGTGCAGACATCTGCGTTCATTACATTCTGGGAGTTTCTGACCCTGGGCCAGTAGGGAGTGGCATGGGTGGGGCTCCTCTTCTGAATTACCAAGGGGGCTGAGCCCTCTGCCAGCTGGGGGCTGACAGGAAATACCTGTTTGTCCGCTCTGAAAAAGTTTTCCCCTTCTTGGTCTTCAGGCCTGGGCAGGGCTGGGGGGTTTCCATGCCACCTGTAGGACCTAAAGCACCGTCCCCCAGGGAGTTAAACCTACACCCAGACCACAGTAGAGAAAAATCCAGCCTGGGGGCACACAGGGGTGGGGGGACCGAACAGATTAAAAAAAAAAAAAAAAAAATGACCCTCAGCAGGACTCCCCAGGGAAGGCTCTCAGCTGAGCAAACCCCTAAAACACCAAGGGTAAAGTTTGACTCCAGGGGCTCCCAGCTGCCAGCCCCTAAGACTGCTGCTTCCAGAAATACGATCAAAAAGGAATAATGTCCAATGTCACACGCAGGTTGGAAAAATCTGGCTATATGCATACAACCAAATATCAGACAGCCACTAAAAACTCTACCGTGAACATGAACAGCTTTTCTAATAAAAAGTATGCTTTGTCAAACAGCCACACTAAGCTAGAATTTTTACCTATACTACCTCTGTTTATTATTACAAAGTCAGGAGTTAGGACAGTATTATTCCACAAAGTCCAATTAACTCGCCCAAGATGGCCCAGCCAGCAAGGGCTAAGGCCACACTGAGCCAAAGCCTACCAGACCCCAGGCCCCAAATTTACTACTAGTCTATTGCCTTCCAGTGTGTTTTATTTGGGGGCGGTGGGGGGAGATAACATTGTCCAAACATGTGTCTTTGTTCTTTAATTATAAGATGTCTATCTGCCTGCAGACAAGGACAGGGAGATACAAAAGGTTAAGTTAGGTCAGGGGCAGTAAGCCAATATTTTTAACCTTATTATGCTGTTTATGCAATGCCTTTTTTTTTTTTTTTTTAAAGGCGGCTATCTTCTGGGAAGAGAAAAAAATGAGAGAAATACCAAGAAAACCAAGCATACACAAAGCTGACCCCAGGGCTGGAGTCCCAGAGCCCCCACAGCAGGGCGGGGCTGAGACCTCAACTATGGATGTGTGCATGGTGCTCCCGGTAAGAATGAGAACACACTGTTTACATGAAAGAACTGGGAAGGGGCATGGCTGATGGCAACCTGGTGGTGACACCACTACCTGGCACAAAATGAAGGAAACAGCAATAAAAACATGAACAGAGGCCACGTTTCCGGAGGACTGGCACTGTTGTAAGCATCTTGCCCGTACCACACACACAACTGCCCTACTCAGGTAGGTACTATTGTCATTCGCACTTTGCTGATGAGGCAACTGAGTCACAGGCAGATCAATAACTTGCTCAAGATCACACAGGTAGGGAATGGCAAGGCTGGGATTCAAACCCAGGCAGTCTGGCTCCAGAGCGGGGCTCTTGGCCTCTACGTCGCCTCTCCTAACAATAAAGCCCCACTGCCTGAGTCTGAATGAATCACCCAGCTGAGGTGGAGGCCGCTGGCACCTTCCTGGGTTAAGAACTAATCTCTCCTGGATTAATGAAGGCAGTGCGAAGGGGGAGGAGCCCATAGGAAGCCCACCCAGGCACCTGCAGGCCCACAGGCATTGTGGGAAAGGCAGGCTTGCTGGGCAGGTGGGGTGCACTGTGGAGCCCACACGGTGAAGACCAACTCTGAGGCTAGGAGCATCTAGAATGGGGAGGCCAGGGCTGCAGGGGGGACAACAGACCCCTCTAGCCAGCAACCTGAGGATTTAAACAGTCCCACTGACGAGTGTTCCCAGCTCAGTCCCTGTCCACAGCCAGCAGGCCCCATTCAGCGGTACTGTCTGAGCTGTCCCAAGGCTCCCGTCCTGTCCCCTCCAAGCCAAGAGTTCCTTGAAGATGTGAAAAGAGTGGCAAGAGATGAACAGGCCATTCCTCCCTTTCTGACTTGTAAGGGCATTTGTCCCTGGCTTTATAGGACTACTTCGGCGAAAGGCAGGCAGGGTAGGCTCTCCCGATTATGCCCCTTTGGTCGATGGGAACACTGAGACACTTGGGAACGTGAGTCAAGCTAACTCTGTTCTGTGCTGCTGGGAAGGGTGCTGGCTCTGTGCCAGGACAGGCCTGCTCCTGGCACCAAATGATCATTCCCCGAGCCTCTGAGGGAGATGAGCACAATTTATGAGCCTCGGGAGCAATTCCTGTACAGTGACACCCCCTCCAAGGGCATGTGCTGTTCACGTCAGGCAGTACCTGCTCGGGCAGGGCCAGGGAGGTCAGAGGTCCTCTCCGGGGCCAACTACAGGAGGGCACCCCACCTTACAGGACTGCTTCTTCCCGGAGACCCTGGGATGGGGGACTTCCCACACTACTGAAACCCAGAGAAAGGGAGAAACGCTCAGCCCCTCCTTCCTCCCTGCCCAGGCCCCACCCCTGAAAGCAGGCTGGTCACCTCTTCCCGCAGAACCCTCAAAGCCCTCCAGCTGCACACCATCTGGCATTGCCCACTTTCTATCCTGTCCCCCCACCACCCTCCCACTCACTTAACAAGGAATATCGTGCCAGATGCTGCAAGAGGCCCTAGGCAGGTAGAGGTGGACTTTGCCCTCGGAGCATTCCCACACCAGTAAACTGATTTAAGATCATTCACTGGGTGGGGGTGAGCATCCCAGACAGGGACTCACAGACGGTTGGGTAAGTCACTTAACCTCTTTCGACCTCAGAGAGGTCTGGATGGGCCTGACAAATCTTCCGAACTCCCATTTCTCCTATGAAGCCATCTGCCAGCATCCCTAAACCTCCCATGGGTTGAGCACAGTATCTTCAGAGTATACAATCCTCAAATCCTGGATACCTGAGCCTTCATCCACAGTATCCAGATGGATCTAAAACACAGATCGCCTGCCCAATCCAAATCCTAGCTTATTTCTGTTCTACTTAGAATACACCAGTCAGGATCGGATTGGTTACGCCGTAACAAACCACCTTGAAGTCTCAGTGTTGTCAATAACACAGGCTAGCGCTCATTCATACGATATGCGCGCAAGAGTTGACCGGTAGCTCTGCCTCGGGCCTCCTTACGCCAGGACACAGGCTGGCTCCACCATCCGGGAGCTCTGGCGGTTGCCATAGTGAGGAGAAAGCAATG
Organism: Panthera pardus; assembly: GCF_024362965.1. Lineage (NCBI taxonomy): Eukaryota > Metazoa > Chordata > Mammalia > Carnivora > Felidae > Panthera > Panthera pardus. Next base: position 59,083,820 of record NW_026526876.1, read on the forward strand.
TGGCAATTGCACCTGAGCTCTTGAAGGTTTCCATGTGGGTCACGTTGCTTCCTGCTTGCACGTCATTGGCCCACACAAGCCACATCTCCACCCACCTCTAGGAAGGCAGCAGGTGCAATCCCACCACGTGTTCAGGGGGAGGACCAGAAGTAGACGGTGAACTGCACGAGTGACCACAGCGGGGTTTGAGCAGAAGTTAAGGATATCAAACTGGGTGAAAGGCTGAATACGGTTTCTTGTTCTCTTTAGATCAGTTTCCCAGGCTCCCACGATTGACATCTGGGTTGGCTAATTCGTGTCTGAGGGGCTGTCCTGTGCGTTGCAGGATGTTTAGTGGCATCCCTGGCCTCTACCCACAAGAGGAGAGTAGCAAACCCAAACCGTGGCAACCAAAGCTATCTGCCAACATTGCCAACGTCCCCTGGAAGGCAAGATGGCCCCCGGCTGAGAACCTCTGCTTTAGACTTCCAGGAAAGCATAACCTCTCCTAAACAGAAAACAATAGCATCCTCCTCCCTCAAGATATCCTTAAACCAGCAAACGCTCATGAAGCACCCAGCCCGGGGCCTGGCACACAGGGAGGGTGGGCCGGCGGGACGGTGCTTGCACGTAATAAGGGACTCGCTGTGTTACTGTCCCTGCAGGAGCTGCTGCTAGCACCACAGTCCCAGAGAAGACACAGGAAGGGCCAGGCACAGATTCTTCCCGGACACAGCTGCACGGCCACTCACTCAGCCCAAGGTCACCCCTGCCTGCCCTGCCCCCCCCGCACCCGGCCCCCAACCAAGTCCAAGGTTGGGAGACTACTGCACAATTCTTGCCATTTGCTCTCCAGCTCCCAAGGCCTGAAGTCAGACATCTCGGCCACGATAATGCCGACTGTCGAGGTAAAATGTGCTGATGCTCAAGTGTGGGCAAGTGAAGGATGATAACTGAGCGTCTGCCCAGAAAGGGGCCCTGACCAGCGATGTGGTCACCCACCGGCTACAACGACCATCTGCTGAGGCCTCACAAGGCTGGAGGCCAGCCACCCCTTCCAGCATCCACACCCCTGCCCCATGAGTCAAGTAGCCCTTTCTCCGTGGCTGGAGGGCAGGGGAGGGGAGCAGAAGGTGCAGCTGACTTTAAATGAACAAAGGGAAAAGGAAAGGAATGTGGAGAAGAAATGTCAGATTCTAAGACAGTTAAGTTTTCCCAGATGCCTCAGTTGGGTCACAGGCTCTCAGAATACGCAGAGAGGCCCGTCTCATAGTACCCCTTCCCAGGGCCAGCCCTGGGATGGTCCAGTCCACACTGGAAGGCTCCCATGGGCCTATGGTTCTCTCACTTGGGTGCTGGTTAGCAACACCAGCTCCAGAATCGGCAGACTAGCCTCAGAATTCCGGCTCGGCCATTTCCCTGCTCTGTGGCTTTGACAAGCTCCTCAACCTCGCTCATCTTCAGGGCCGTGTAGTCTGGGCCCCGCCCTAAGGTACCAGGCCAGAAAGCAGGCATGGTGGCAGGAATCCAGCCCACACCATCCTCACTAAAGCCGGTACCCTGGACCAGTCCAACCCCGGAGACACCCTTTACGCATCTGCATGAAATTCTCATGCATAGTGACATCTGTAAGAATGACTACAATCAACACAAGAAACAGCAGGTATTGGCAAGGACGTAGACAGAAAGGAACACTCATGCACTATTGGTGGGAGGGCGAACTCGTGTGCCACTATAGAAAATAGTATGGAGGTTCCTCAAAAAGTTAGTGTATGTGCTGCTGAAGCGAGCACGAGGTTCCTCAAAAAGTTAAAAATACAACTATCCTAGGGGCACCGGCGTGGCTCAGTTGGTTAAGCATGGACTCTTGACTTCAGCTCAGGTCATGATTGTGGGATCGAGCCCGCAATGGGCTGACAGCTCAGAACCTGCTTGGGATTCATTCTCTCTCCTCTCGGAGCCACCCCCCCCCCCCCCCGCAACTGTGTGCACGCACACGCATGCACGCTCTCTCAAAAACTAAAAAGAACTATCCTACGATCCAGCAATCACACTACCAGGTATTTACCTAAAGAATACAAAAACACTAATTCAAAGGGATATATGCACCCTATTTTATAGGAACATTATCTACAAGAGCCAAACTATGGAAGTAGTCCAAGTGTCCATCAACTGATGAACGGATAAAGAGCGTGTGGTATATATACAATGGAATATCATTCAGCCATTAAAAAAGAATGAAATCTTGCCATTTGCAATGACATGGGAGCTAGGGAGTGTAATGTTAAGCAAAGTCAGTTAGAGGAAGACAAATACCGTATGATTTCACTCATATGTGGAATTTAAGAAACAAAACCAATGAGCCAAGGGGGGAAAAAAAAGAGAGAGAGAAGCAAACCAAGAAACAGACGCTTAACTCTAGAGAACTGATGGTTGCCAGAGGGGAGGTGTGTGGGGGGGATGGATGAAATAGGGGATAGGGATTAAGGAGTACGCTTGTGATGAGCACTGAGTGATGTATGAAGTGTTGAATCACTATAGTGTATACCTGAAACTAATATAACACTGTATGTTAACTGGAATTAAAATAAAAACTTAAAAAAAAATTTGCACGCATAAGCCACAGTGGCCTGGCTGATCTTCAGTTCCTCCACCTCTAAATAAGGAAAATAATCCCCGAATCTCCATAAGGTTATTATGAGGGATTAATGGCAATGCACGCAAAGTCCTTAGCGGTGGCTGGCATACAGGAAGTGCTCGGTGATCGCTGTGATGAAAATTTTGATAAATCCCAATGATGAGGATGACGACGACAATTTATAGCCTTGGTCAATGTCCTGTCTCCAAAGCGACCAGGACAAACCTAAATGCTGCCTTGTGGAGCGGCCAGGAGGATTCAATGAGATAACATAAGGAAGGGCTCAATAAACGCCAGCATTTAGGGGTGCCTGGGGGGCTCAGCCGGTTAAGTGTCCAATTCTTCATTTCGTCTCAGGTCATGATCTCAAGGTTCATGAGTTTGAGGCCCAAATCGGGTCTGTGCTGACAGTGCAGAGCCTGCTTGGGATTCTCTCTCTGACCCTCCCCTGCTCGCTCGTTCGCGCTCTCAAAAAAGATAAATAAACTACAAAACAAAAATTTTTTTTTAAATAAGCGTCAACAATTATCATTATAGACTTGCACAGCCTTTGGTCTGAACTCTGCATCCTGGAGCTTCGCCCGAGTGTGATCTCCTGGTAAGGCTGCGCCAAGGATTCAGAGTTAACACTCGTGAAGGGGCTGGTGCCAGGCCTGGCGGGGTCTGACCCAGGCAGGCCTCCTTGCCCTCCCCTCTCCTTGGAAGGCCTCCAGATCCCTTCAGGTGGAGATCATCATCTGCCCTCTACAGGCTCCCCTTTCTGCTTCTCTGTACCCTAATCGCAAGTTGGTCAACATCCTTCTAGAATGCAACCCCCAATTTTCCCTAAATTTTCAGGTGTTGCCATATTACTTTTAGAACAAAGGCTTCTAATTTAAGTTAAAAATGAAACGTGGTACCGAGAACATGAACATCCGGGTGAGGTCCAGGGGGATGGAACACCAAACCTCCGCTTTGCTGCCAGGCACACCTCCTCTCCGGAGCACCAGTGTGGGTGAAGTCAGAGTCCTTTCCACACTGTCAAACCTAGACTGTTCCATGTATACTTTCATAGCCGCCACTTACTGGCTGGGTGGCCTTGGGAATGTCACTGCACCTGTCCAGCCTCAGCTCTCCATCACCTAAGATCACCATGGCCACTTCTAACTCTAATGCTACAGGGCAAGCTTCAAGAGTGTCCCTTCTGGGAGCCTTCTGACCAGGTGCACAGCTTTGCTTATGTGGTAACGGGAAATTGCCTATGCAGGTCAGCCCAGAGACCCTATACTCTAGAAGCTCAGACGTTGCCCATCCTGGCCCAATCTCCCCAGCCTTGGGCTTTTGGAAGCACGTGCTGCGGGGATACAGAATGGGGAAAGGCCAAACATGCCTTTCTGTAGACGGGCATAGATCCACACTGTGGAGGTGAGGGTAGAGGGGGTACAGACATGGCAGACAGCTTCGGCCCCTCTGATCTCTGCCAGTCCCCCCGGGCTCCCCTCGAACAACAGGTAACTTCGACAAACTGTCTGCTCACCACACTGTCACATCCCCTTTGCCCCCCTTCCAAGCAGAAAGTCTCACCAGACCCCTTCTACATCAAATTTCAGGGGCCCCTCTGCTTTGGTAGGGGAGCTGATGAATTTGCTCCAAAGCCACACAGCTGTATCCCACCCAGTCCCCATTTCTGAATCTTTGCCTGAGGATTTTCACAGGTGCATTGCCAAGTGCCCACCTGAGCCAGATCTGGCTTCGCTCTGGGGCAGGGGGCATGAAGACGATGTCACAAGGGCTCTTGCCAAATACTTTGCTGAGAGGCCTGAGGCACTCCCCAATCTGGCGGTGTGGGCTACCTACCACAATAGGAAAGGTTACCCTAACATGCTTTGTTCTGAGAAAAGAAAGTGGTCATCACCCTGGCCCACACTGAACCCACACCTGCTCCGTAACACTTTCTGGGAGCTTCTTAGAGATGGAGTCCCAGCTCACCAGACTAAGGTTTCACTTCTAACTTCTTAAAAGCTGGGACAACTTCTGCAGCCCTCCCGTGTCCAGGAGACTGGCTCTCCCTTCGTAGCTCCATGACCTGATCGGTTAACGATGGAATGGCCTCGTTCCCACATGCCCAGAAAATCCCTCCCGTGGGTGAGACAAGGAGGCCTCACTGAGAAGGTAGGGTGCCCCCCCCCCCCAGCTATCTCTGTCTCGGTTCCCTCCTCCTGGTCGGCTTACCCTGCTGCCCAGGGGCCTAAAAGAGAACAGAGCAGTCCCATAGCTGCCCTTCACTTCTGTCCTCCTGCCGGGGGTTCCCCTCGCACTGCCCTGGGTGGGCTGCGGGCTTACTGCGACCTTATTCTCCCTCCCAACAAATCTGCAAGAGCCATTTTGATGACCTTAGTGTTCCTGCAAGCTGTTAACCCTCCTGACCCTGGTCTAATGGGTCAGCGCCCCTCTCACCCTGGGCTACTTGCCTGTCTCCATTTTCCCACGGAAGTCCTCCAGAACCTGAACTCGGACCTAAGGTTTCCTCTGCAGCCACACTAGTTTTTTTTAAACACCTCATGGGTCCCTCTGCTTCATGGTGAGCACTCCCAGGTGTGAGTCGTTTCTCCAGGAGCCTCTATCAAGGCCAAGGGGTCTCCACATGCCCGCACAACGAATCACCTGACAGTTTTTAAGTACCAGTGCCAGGCCCCACCCCACAGATCCTAGCGGGGCTGGCTTCTCCGGGGTGGGGTTCGGGCCTCAAAACCCTCCACTGCTCTCTCTCCGGGTGGTTCTCATGGGCAGCCAGAGCTGGGACCCACAGCCTAGCCCACGAGCTCACTGCTGTGTATCGGGATCACCTGGGGCACACAGAGGCCCTGCTGGATGGCGTAGGGCACGTCCCAAGCCTTTGTCCCCCAGGAAGGTCCCCAGGCAATTCTGGGAACGACTCAAATTTGAGAGCCACCACACTGTCTGGAAAACAGGACATCAGACACAGTTTAAGAAAGAGATATGGCTGGGTCATCTGGGTGGCTCAGTCGGTTAAGCGTCCAACTTCGGCTCAGGTCATGATCTCACAGTTTGTGGGTTCGAGCCCCACATCAGGCTCTGTGCGCACAGCTCAGAGCCTGGAGCCTGCTTCAGATTCTGCGTCTCCCTCTCTCTCTGCCCTTCCCCCATTCATGCTCTGTCTCTGTCTTTTAAAAATAAATAAACCTTAAAAAAAAAATTTAAAAAAAAACCAAAAAACAAAAAAACCACCTCAACGGAATCATCACAGCAAGCTAGGTAGAAGTAGAGCCAGTCAGTCATGAGGTAACACTACGGGCAAAGCACCACTTTTGCTGAAGGGGGAAAAAAACAAAACAAAACAAAAAAACACGCGCATACACACTTGCAAGCAAGTGCATGCGTGCACGTTCATACCACACGTGTGCACGTGCACAAGTACCCACACGTACACATGACCATATGTACACACTCTCCCAATCTTTGCAGCAAAACCTGTTCAAGCGTGTCTGCCCATCCGGGAAGGAAACTACGGCCCTGACAGTCTCTTGCGCGCGCGCACATGCACCGACCTTCCCAGACTTCCCAGGACTATGTAACTCTCGCTGGGTCGCTTGCTGAGCTTCCTTGTGGCATGCATGTTCCTGTGGCCAAGCAGTGTCACGAATGGTGATGGTTCACTTTGGGCGTAGGTCACCAGGGCTATTATTTATTGCTTTTTCTTAAATCTCCCCACTTTTTAAAAAAGTAACATCATTGCTGCGAAGGGGACATTTATCTGTGGCCAGACAGAGAAGATTTCCAGAAAAACAAGTATAACTGAAACAAAACAATGTTATTAAATCGGCCGACCCCGTTCCCTGCAGAAGCCTGGATCCTGAAGCCCATTTCCTCCTGGTCCTGTGCTCCTTGCTTTTTTTTTTTTTTTTTTTTTTTTTTTAAAGGGAGATGGCCCTCAGACCTTCTCCTCAAGGCCACAGAAGGGCTGGCAGGGGGCAGGAGGGAGATGGCTTCTCATGGGACTTCAGGTAAGTAACACCACATCTGGGCATTCACCTAAAATTGTCTGGGGTGCCCGCCCTGCCTGCATTTTGTCCCCGGCCGAGTTTTCTAGAAAGGACAGCAATACTAAGAAGTGAAAGATGCTGGGATTGCTCATCCCATGATGGAAAGGGGACAAATCCCACCCACGGCCACAGCGGCCCACCGCCCACCCCTGTGCAGGTTACTCAACCTACCCCAGATTCGGAGCCTGCCGGCCCCTCCGGCGGGTGTCAAGGGGTGGGGTGGGACCATGGAGAATGCACACAACAAGCCCGGATGCGTGGCCGCCGTCCCCCATGTAAAACCAAAGGTGCGACTGAGAGCAGACCGAACATCTGTCCACCCGCTGACCTCAGTGAGCAGCCCCGCAGCCCCTTCTCCCAAGGGGGAGGGAGGAAAAGACCACTTACTGCTAACCCCCCTTGAAAATACCTGATGGACCTAATGCTTCCTGTTTACAGAACAATGAAAACAAATACGGACTTTTAAAATGATCTGAACTGAAGAACTTGCAGGGTAGGTCTGGGAGGGCCACGGGGGGACTCAGGCATCCTCACCCTGCATGTTCCCACCTTCACCTCGGGAAGATGACGTGGCCTGGCCGTGGCTCCGGCAAATTCACTCACCCTACAGCCACGTTCCCGACCTCCACCCTGCTAGCCCCTCCAAGATATTTTTCATCCTCACTCCGTTGGAAAGACTAACATGAGGAAAAGGCACCCACATTTGGCTGGGGGTTGGGAATCCTGAGGGCCACGAAGTCCTCTCAAAAGCATGAAGGACTTAATCATTAACTTGAGGACCCCAGGCCTCCTGTGCTGGTTACCACGGCACCCAGGAAGTTTCGATCTGGATTCTTTCGGGCCCTGTCAACCGTGCCAGCGGCACGCCAGGGCCTCCCTCTGGTCCAGCGGCGCGAGGAAAGACGACCAGGAAATCTGGCTGTGACAGATTTCAAAGACTTAGGATCAGCCACAGGCTGGACAAAACAGAGAAAAGAGGGCAGCAAATTATGTGGGTTTTTCTGTTCAACTCATAGGTTTTGGGGTTTCTAATTTTAAGGGAAATTGGGATTTCATTAACTAGAAGGTTTTCTCATATACACCCTTCTCCTTCCACCCATCTTATTAAGCATAATTGGAGACAAACAAAAGAGGCAGCAAGGCTGTCTCCTTCTGGTCACATTTGGGTGGTTGGAGGCAAGACGTCCCCTCAGGCCAACATTAACCACCATCTGTGGGCCTCAATCTCTTACCCAGGATAAGACCTGTTCACACTGTGGTTGAAGGAGAGACAGGCCTATCCTTGGAGCTTGGCCAAAGTAGATTCAAAATGTCAAGCCTGACCACTGGCCCCATGAGGTCCCAACAAGCCAAAGGCTGGCGGTCCTCATGGGGCGGTGGGCAGGGCCCAGAAGGTTCCAGAAACATTTACTATCTGTTCACATAAGACCCAGCCATAAATCAGGCTTACAGGCAGTAGTATCCCATCCCCAAAAAGGATGCATTTTCCAAACTGCTCCCTCTGGGCTCCCAGGAGCAACAATGGGAAACAAAATTTTACAAACCGTTAACAGGCAAATATAATCTCCCCTAAAACAAAACAAAAAGCACCATTTTAGGCTTTGAAGAGAATGTCTGTGCCTGATGGGGGACTCACTACAGACCCACCATCAACTCTGGTTCCGTGGGGACTGCAGGATGGACATGGCAATGAACCCCCTTGTGAGAACCAGCTCTGGCATTCTGAAATTGCAGCGATTAAAAATACCCACTTAGCAGTCAGGTGTTACCTGGTAGACAGTCTTACTGTCGTTCAGAAAGAGAGAATCGTTCAGAGAATTTCAGAGCTGGAGGGGGCATCAGAAATGATCGCCAAGCCTCTCTCATTACCCGTCTCCACCCCTGGGGCCAGATGAGGGGGCTGTGTCCCAGGGAGATACAGGAAACAGGCCTAAGTCATCATCCAGGCAGATGTCGCGACCCTGTCCTCGAGCTCAGGCTCAGGCTGTGCTCTGCGCCTCACCCCCCTGTGCTGAGGGGGCCCTTGGTCTCTTCTTGGGTTAGCACAGACACAAACACAGGCACATACAGCCACACGGGGACAAACGCACACACTACTTTTCTGCCAAGACACTGGATGAGGCCAAGGGCATGAGATACACCCCCCAGGCCCTCTGCCTCTAAGACTCTCATTCTCAAACACCTCCAAGCTCCTGCCCTGCTGAGACCAAGCTCCCCACAGTCACCTTCTCCAAAACCGAGCTCAGCTTTTCCAGCTGCCTCCCCCGCCCAACAGATAAAGGTGACGGCCAGAAAACCACCCCAGCCTCCTGCTCTGAGCAAAATTCACACCCGGTCTGCACGCCCGAAGCCTCCACCCCCAGGAAGCCCTCCCTCACTTCACTCCCCGCCTCATCACCATCCTCACTGGCTGTACCCACCTGGGATCTGTGTTACCAGAGAGCCCCTTCCCAGTGTCTCGCAGGCCACAGCGTCAAAGCTGTATCACCTGGGGCACCTGCTCATGGGCTGGGCCAAGGGACACTGCCAGGGCCACCTCCCAGGCACAGGGAGCCACCCAGCAGGCTACACTGAGTCAGAGGCCAGGGTCCAAAATCGGCTTCCTGGAGGACTTGGAAGGGACGCCGTCCAATGGTGCTCTTGGGGAAGGAGCCTCCATTATCCGCTTATCAAGACACAGGGGGCTGCCAACCCATTTATCAGAAAGCAGCTCCTGAAGAGAGCTGTTTTAGCTCCTCGGTTTTTAAATAACCCAAATGCTGGTAATCTCCTTCCTGCTCTTTACTGCTTTTAAATGTAAATTAAAAGACCTGTTCATTCACGTCTTTGGAATCCATGTCCCCTGACTGGTCTGGAAGAAAACATTAACCCTGTGGAGTCACGGCAGGCTGAACTGGCGATGAACCCGGGTCCAATTAAGGCACTGACCAGGCACGTGACCCCAGGCGCGTGACATCCAACCTTTTCGCTTGCTTTAACACCTGATAGACGCCTTCTCCTTAACCTCACTCAGAGGCGGGGCTTCCAAATTACTGCCACCTGCTGTCACCTGCCCACCTTCCCTTCCTCCCGTGGGACCCACGGTGCACACCTGCTTGGCTGGCCAGGCAAAATGCACGTCCTACATCTCATCTCGGCACACGCCTGCCTCCGCAGGGATAATCCTGTACACTCGCTGCCCAAAACAAGTTCACTCTCAAATTTCAAGTCTTTGTTTAAAGGGCCTTAAAAAAAAAAAATCTCTAGGGGTGCCTGGGTGGTTCAGTCAGTTAAGCATCGGACTTTGGCTCAAGTCGTGATCTCACGGCTCGTGAGTTCAAGCCCCGCGGTGGGCTCTAGGCTGACAGCTTGGAGCCTGGAGCCTGCTTCAGCGTCTGTGTCTCCCTCTCGCTCAGCCCCTCCCCCACTCATGCTCTGTTTCCGTCTCACAAATAAAAAATAAACATTAAAAAAAATTTTTTTTTTAAATAAATAAACTTCAAATAAAAAATAAAAAAATAAAATCTCTACTTGTTCCCGGAAGCTTGCTGTACTTCCCACCCCCACCGTCAGACAGAGGAGGGGGAAGAGGAATCCAGTTCCCAGCGACCAGCGAGCACTTCCGGGCCTCTGCTCCAAATGCTGGCGGACATCAAAGGCCGACATTGACAACAGCTGCCCAAGAACCCAAACCACCTCAGGAGCCCCAAGTTTCTCTCGGGCCAGGCGGAACAAGAGGCCGGGAGAGCCCAGCCAGCCCATCACACCACGGAATGGGAGCCTCAGGTGCCCCAGATTAAAGGGAGGCCATTCAACGGCCAAACCTCTTGGCTGAAGCAGGGGCTGTTTTGCTCTGTAACTTTTCCAGAAACAGGCACAAGCCTTCAACCCTGCTACCGAATATAAAACCAGCACAGCTTAGAATGCCCTGCCGATCGCATTATTTCCTATTCAGTGCCCCTCCCTCTCCACCCTACCCCGTAATTACCGAGACTTTAGGGTTGGGATTTTTTATGATGCTGCTTTTTAAGCGTGTGACAACACAGAAGGAAGGGCTATTTAAATCTGAACCAGAGGGGGGGAAATCGGCATTGTTAAAAGGGCAAATTAAGAACACATTTCCCTGGGTTTTAGGTAATTCAAGGTCACTTGCAATAAACAAGACCGAATCATCGGGCCTAAATGTGCCGTGGGGCTCCCCCACCCTGCAGGGTCTGGCAAGCTGTAAGCACTGTAGGGAGCTAGTCATTCATGACTCTTAGACCGTCCACCACATTAAAGAATTCAAGTGAATGATGTCCTGTCTGACTCAGGTGTTTCACTGCTTTGCTTGGTCCCCTGATACATCCCCCACCCCGTTCTGAAAAGCGTACATTGATGCCTAAGGATGGGGGCTCTAAAGAAAGATGTGTTCCAATCCTCCCTTCACCATTTACTGACCGTGTGACCTTGGGCACATCACTTAACTCCCCAGAGCCTCGATTTCTTAATTTATAAAACAAGGGCAAGAGTTCCTATTACTTCACAGGGTTTCCTGAGGAGTAAAGGAGATAAGAGTTGTCACGGGCATTACACAGTTAACGCTCCATGAATGCCAGCCTTGACGAGAACGGTGAAGGAACACACGTCGCTTTGGGAAAGGGTAGGAAGGCCCAGCGTCAATGCTTTCTATGAAGCAGCATCTCTGAAGCAACAGAATGTCCATTTCCCTCCTTACATGGCACACATTTTCCAGCTAAGACAAAAAGCAGGGTTGGGAATGCCGAATGTTAAGCATATAATGCCATTTGATGAGCACCTACCATGCGCCAGGAATTTAACCGTATATTCACAAATCTTCATCGTCCTGCATGGCAAGTGGTGTTTAGTCCCATCTCACAGGTGGGGAACTCAGGCTCAAAACACGCCCCGCCCCCTCCTGGCTCCAGGCGGGTCTCAACACAGCTGTGGTAGATCGGGATCCACACCCAGGGCCTGGCGACAAGCAGTAAAGCATGGTACCTCCATTTCTGAGCCTCTGTCTAGCTCATACTCTCTCCCTGCAAACAGCACGCACATGTGTATTATTCACCGAATGTTCTAGAGCCGAGAGACCACGGGACTCGCCTCATCCAATCCCCTGATTTAGGAGTGTTAGAAATTCAGCCCGAGGAAGGAGAAGTGGTCTGTCCAAGGTCACATGATGGTGCAGAGGCAGGGCTGGTATTCAGCCTCAGGTCTACGGACTCTGGAGAAGGATCTTGCCCAGGGACGCCCGGCAGTTCCTAGACGCGTAAGCCGGCACTGGGAACAAGCAGGTGTACCTTTGAACAGCTTTCAAAGCAACGCAAATGTGAGCTAAGCAGACCCACCTCCCTCTCCAGGCTGCTGGGAAAGCAAAGGTGCCCGGACGTGTGCTGGGCCGGCGGTCTTCAGCTTGGTCCACCCCTGAACCACAACCTCGAGATTATCAGTGCGTAAAATCACCTTCCGAGATGCTTCTTGAACTTCTATTTTGAGGCCGCCCGCCCTTGGCTGTTGCACACACCTTCCTGGTCCCGCCTCTCCTCCCAACGTGGAACTAATCTGCCTGTCAGTACCGTCCGTCTCCAGCAAGGGAGTTCCGTCAGGTGGCTGACCCCTGTAAATAATTAAAGGGTGATCCCGCCGCCTCCAGGAGGCCTCCTGAGAGCTGGGTGGCTTGTTAAATGAGACAGGCGGGGAGGCACTGCTAACAGCCTGACAACTGCTTCAACAGATGGCGAGCAGAGCGTACCGGGAACACGGCCCACGGAGCCAGCCTGCCGAGGGCACAAACAAGGCAGGAGGCAGGGGCCTCCGTTTAGCAGGCTAGCTTTAAGAACATCAGAGAGGCTGCACCCACGGCCCGGCTCTTCCCGCCAAGACCTGCGGGACCCTGGGCAAATCCACCACCCGCTGCCAAGCTGTTTTCTTAGCCGGAAGATGGTCTTTCTTAATTTGGAGGAAAACGTTCAGAACCGGAAAATAAGGGAGAGAACAGCCAGAACTTTGGCACACCTGGACGCAGGAATCGGCCAGCTTCCCAGGGATTTTAGTTCAGAGGGATAGGTGTGGGGATAAAGAAAGAGAAAGGGAAGAACAAGAAGGGAAAGGAAATAAGGAAGGAGATGAAGCCGGCCCCAAAGAACTCGTCTTTCTTGGGCAGGGAAAGCCTCCGTAAAGCAAGAAATGCCAACTTCCCCCTCCATCGCCTGAAAGTCAAGCCCTGTTAGCAGTTTGACAGGTACCCTTTCCACCTGGTTCCAATACTTAGTAAGTGATGGAGTGCTGTGTGCATCTATACACGGAGGTACGGACACATACACGTGTGCTTTTTAAAAACAGGAATAGGGGCGCCTGGGTGGCTCAGTCGGTTAAGTGTCCGACTTCAGCTCAGGTCACGATCTCACGGTCAGTGAGTTCGAGCCCCGCGTTGGGCTCTGGGCTGATGGCTCAGAGCCTGGAGCCTGCTTCCGATTCTGTGTCTCCCTCTCTCTCTGCCCCTCCCCCATTCATGCTCTGTCTCTCTCTGTCTCAAAAATAAATAAACATTAAAAAAAAAAAACTTAAAAAAAAAATAAAAACAGGAATATGCCATATATGTCCTTCTGTTTCTAATGTTTTTTACACTTTAGATCATGAAAACAATTCCAAGATAATCCATAGACCTATCTTGTCAGTTTTACAGACATAGTCTTTCATAATCGATTCAATTTTTCTTTTACTGCTGGACACTTAGGAGTCTCTACCTTTTTACTTTTTTTTTTTTTTTTTTTTTTGATTTACAACTAGAGTAACTTGTTACGATTTTTCCAATTGCCAGTGGCAGAAATTGCAACTCAACCTAGCTTGAGCACAAAATTTAATACATTGCTTTACAAATGGAAAATCTGGTAGTACACCTGACTTCAGGCATGGCTGGATCCAGATGTTCTAGTGATGTTGGGAATCTGTCTCTTAGCAACTTTTTGTTTTTCCTTTTTTAAAAATTTAATTATTTATTTATTTATTTTGAAATTTACATCCAAGTTAGCATATAGTGCAACAATGATTTCAGGAGTAGATTCCTTAATGCCCCTGACCCATTTAGCCCATCCCCCCCCCACAACCCCCTAACTTTTTACTTAGACAATGCTACAATGAACATATACCTATATGTACATACACAAGCATGGTTTCTATAGGTGTCAGATTCCCAGGAGTTGGAATGCTGAATCCTAAGGAATGAACATTTTCAGGGTTTTTTTAATGATTTTTTTTAATGTTTATTTACTTTTTTGAGAGAGAGAGAGAGAGAGAGAGACTGTGTGTGAGTGGGCCAGGGGCAGAGAGAGGGGGACACAGAATCCAACGTAGGCTCCATTGGAGCCTGACAGCACAGAGCCCAACATGGGGCTTGAACCTACGAACCGTGAGATCACGACCTGAGCTGAAGTCGGATGCCCAACTGACTGAGCCACCCAGGTTTGTTTTATTTTGAGAGAGAGAGAGTTTGAGCCGGGGAAGGGAAAAGAGGGAGAGAGCGAGAACCCCAAGCAGGCTCCACACGGTCAGTGCAGAGCCAGACGCAGGGCTAGAACATATGAACCGTGAGATCATAACCTGAGCCGAAATCAAGAGTCAGACGCTTAACTGACTGAGCCACCCAGGCGCTCCTACGTTTTCAGTTTTAATAAGAACTGTCAAAGTATGACACAAAAAAGTAGTACCAATTTGCACAACTCGATTACGTCTAAGAGTTGCAACCTGCTCTCTTAGCACAAGCAAGGGGTTCAAGGATACATCGGAAAGACCCCTGAGCCTCCGCTGCCCACACCCTACCACTCCCATCCTGCCCTTTCAACCAGTGCCACTCTCGTTTCATCCTGTTTATTGGCTTTTCACTAGGGGAGAAAAGGAGGATCGCTCTGCCTGGAATGTTTGCAAACCACCTAAAAGATATTAATAACTGCTAACACTTATACAGCATTTACTGTGTGTTTCACACTTTATAAGGTTATCTCACTTCATGCTTCAACAGCCCCATTGCACAGATGCAGAAACTGCGATGTAGTCCTTTCTATAAGGTCCCTCCGGTGTGCTGACAAGCAGTGGGGCCTGGACAGACCTAGGCGACCCGATTCTGGAGACACTGGCTAAGCACTTTACTGCCTTCTGGCGAGGGGACTGAGCACACAGGCCCATGAAGACCCACAACTATGACAATGCTTCCAGACCTAGGCCCACTGTCCTCTCTGAACCAACTCTGACAAGCTTCCAGGTCCCCACCTTTCTGGCCCAGACGTGTGAACCAAAGGAGCACTGTCACTTTGAGAAGGTACCTGCACCTCCTTTTCTCCCTGAGAACACCCCCGCCTCCCAGTCCCTCACCCTCCAAAACCCAGAGGCTATCGTCCCTATTGCTTCCTGTTCATGACCTCCTGGGCAGGTCTGTCCTCCCCACGTCACAGCCACACACCCTGAAGGAGGAAGTAAAGAGACCAGTCTCAGAAGATCCGCTCAAAAGGAGAAAGGAGAAGCAAAAGAGAGCCAAGGCCCTGATACTGCAGATTCACTGCCCTCGGACCTTAGTGCCCACCACCCCACAATTTCTTTTCCTTTTTTCTTTAACGTTTATTTATTTTTGAGAGAGAGAGAATGCAAGCAGGGGAGGGGCAGAGAGAGAGAGAGTGCAAGCAGGGGAGGGGCAGAGGACGGACAGAGGATCCAAGGCTGACTGTGCTGACAGCAGGGAGCCCAACGTAGGGCTTGGACTCTCGAACCGCAAGCTCCTGACCTGAGCCGAAGACAGACGCTTAACCAACTGAGCCACGCAGGTGCCCCCCGCCCCACAATGTCTAGGCCAGGACTGTCCATGTTCAGAACCGGAAGAGAAAGGAGGGAATAGCCAGAACTTTGGCACAGGTGGACACCAGAATCAGCCAGCTTCCCAGGGATTTTAGTTCAAAGGGGTAGGTGTGGGAGAAGAAAGAGAAAAGGAAGAACAAGAAGGGAAAGAGGAAAATGAGGAAGGAGCAGACGAAGCAGGAAAGGAAAAGAGAGCGGAGAGGCTCAAAAGCACAGTGGCCCAACCCATCCCCCTGCCTCATTCCTGTCTGCAGAAAGATGAAGAAAAGCAAAAGAGCAGATCCAGGCCCCTCATGGGGACATTGCATAATCAAAAGAAAAGGAACTTTCCTGCCTGGAGGGAAGCCTGCAGCTGTGGTCCCATCTGCGCCCACCTCACATGCCCAACTGGGGAGCCCACTCTCTTGAAGACCCAGCCCCGAGGGGCGCCCGGGAGTGGGAGGCATCAGACAGGCGACACGGGTTCCGGGAAGGTGCGAGGAGAGTGGCACAGGACATCCAAGCGTGAGGGGACCAGAGCCACGCAGCGCTTCCTGCTAGAGTGTTCCCATGTTGTTCGAGAAATGACAGGCAGGTCAGGGAGGCTGGTGCAAGAGGACCGCTTACAGCATATTTTGGTTCATATCAGTTCCTGGAAGCCAGAAAAATTATTGCAGCATTGTTGGTGACGACAAGACTGGAAACACCCTGAATGTCCAGCAAGAGGAGATTGGTACATCATCATCATCATCATCATCATCATCATCATCATCATCATAATATAATGGCACATCCATATAGAAGAAATGTTATGCAGCTGTTAAAAAGAACAAGACAGGGGGGCCTGGGTGGCTCAGTCGGTTAAACGTCCAGCTTCAACTCAGGTCATGATCTCGCAGTCTGTGAGTTCGAGCCCCATGTGCTCTGTGCCAACAGCTCAGAGCCTAGAGCCTGCTTCGGATTCTGTGTGTGTGTATGTGTGTGTGTGTGTGTCTCTCTCTCTGCTCCTCCCCTGCTCACACTCTATATCTCTCTCTCAAAAATAAACATTAATTGAAAAAAAAAAAAAAGACAGCTCAGGGTGTATGGGTGGCTCAGTCAGTTAAGGGTCCGACTTCGGCTCATGTCATGATCTTGTGTTTCAGGGGTTCAAGCCCCGCATTGGGCTCGCTGCTGTCGGCATGGAGCCAGCTTCAGATCCTCTGTCCGCCCTCCCCCTCTCTGCCCCTCCCCTACTCACGTGCACGCTCTCTCACTCTTTCCCAAAAATGAACATTGAAAAATAAAAAAATAAAAATAAAAAGAACAAGACGGCTCTACGTGCACTGATGTGAGCCAATCTCCCGGGTATAACAAGTGAGGAAGAAAGTACAGAAGAGCGTAACCAGCACACTCACGCAAGTAAACGGGATGAGGAACAGAGGGAACAGGATGATTCCCGCCTAAGGCGCTGGGCTTTGTCTATTTCTCAACCTAAGTAACAGGCACACAGGTGCTCAGTTTATGGTTCTTTAAACTGCACATGTTTTGTGCATGCTATTGTGGGTTTTTTTTAAGTTTATTTGAGAGAACACACATGCACGCATGTGCACACAAGCGAGGGAGGGGCAGAGAGGGAGAGCGAGAATCCCACCCAAGCAGGCTCCGTGCGATCAGCGCAGAGCCCCACACAGGGCTCTGTCCCACGAACTGTGAGGTCACGACCTGAGCCAAGATCAAGAGTCAGACGCTTCCCCAACGGAGCCACCCAGGTGCCCCTTGTGCATGCTTTTTGATATGTTAATATTTCATAATTCAAAATTTTTAAGGGTGGATGCATATGCATACCAAAAAATCTCTAAAAACTTCAAAGTAAAAGCCTCTGAAAATGGAAACTGGGGGGCCGTGGGGGGCAGTATGGGGGAGGTTTACTTTGACTCTATGTCCTCTTATAACTTTCAATATCTTTTACCACATGCATGAATTGCCTACTAAAAAAAAAGGAAGAAAAAAAAAAAAAAAGAAAATGGTCCCTGGCAATTCTCCAGGGTGTTTTGGCATCATAGATCGGGAAAGTACCCAAGGGGCCAGTTTCCCCATTTTGCAGCTGAAGGAAGAAGCTGCAGCCCAGAGCGTCTGAGTGTCCTATCCGCAGTCACACAGCAAGTGAGCAGCAGACTCGGGAGGAGAAGCCAAGTCTCCGGGTGAGACCACCTTCAGCAATCTCAACCAAGGGTGCCCAGGCTGCTCAAACCCCAGGACCGCAGAGAGGGCAGGGAGAATCAGGGCAGGCGCCCCCCCCCAGGTCCCAGGGTAGCAGTCACGGGGCACGGTTAAGGTTGGAGTCTCCAAATCTAGAGCCTCTGGACCCCGGGTCCCCCGGGGCCGCTGCCTCCAGCCTGTGGGAGCACAGACAGACGGAAGGACAGGCAGGCGGGTAGGTTCCAGGGTTCCCGACCCAACGCTCCAGGCGCTGTCCGCTGCACGGCCACTCCTGCGTCCTCAGCAAACCACTGCCCAGCAAACCCACTGGATGAGTTCCACATTCTGGCCACTCTGCAGTCATAACCACACGCGGGGGGTAGAAAGCACTTACTCTGGCGTCTTCATGCCAGCAACCAGGCACCAGACCTACCAGACCAACAGCCTTAGATCCCAGCCCCAAGCCAGCGGGTAGGCACCAGGAGCCAAGCCAGACTCCGGCTGTAAAATACCACCCTGCTCATTGTGTTTACATTGAAGAAAATCCTTCGGGGCTGTGCAGCAGAATCATAAAACCTCAGAGCCGGGGGAGTTTAAGAAAACTGGACGGTTTTCCCTGCAGTAAAAATCTACCATGCCTGCCTGCTTCATTTATTGGAGGCCAGAAACCACTCAATCTAAATTTTAATACTTCCTTATTTAACAAATGCTAACAAACCCGGGTTCCTATATTCTTTTCAACAAACAGCACCCCACTGTGAGCCAGGCACCCTGGGAGCATGGAAGGTAATCACGACAGCTAACACTTATTTGGAGAACGTTTACCTTGCCGCGAAGCTAAATACACACCGGGCATGCTGCTAAGCTCTTTGCACATGGGACCTGTGAGCCAGCAGTCCTATGGGAAAAGTCTGTTGCTATCCCATTGCATAGAGGGGGAAACCAAGGCTCTGGGGGTAACTTGTCCAATGCTACAGACCTAGCAAATGGCAAACCGAGGTCTGTCTGGCTCCAAAGCCCATTCCCGCCCACTGAGCAAGACGCAGCCCTGTCCACAGGAACTCGCCCTCTAGCAAGGGTCTGGACTTCCTCTAAATCTACTCTGCCCGCAAGAGGCCAATCGGGCCTGTTACTTCCCACTCCCTCCCAGACTCTGAAGCAGGGGCATTTCCTCAGGAGTTCCAAAGAAATCGAGAGCCCCAGGACCCATCCGTGATGCTGCCTTCTCGGCTTCAGCTCCAGACCAAGGGCCCCGGTAATCTACACGTTGACAACAAGCCAGGGTGCTGGCCTGGACGAGAAGGGACCTGACACACTCACCCCCACTGACAAGAGAGCTAGGTCTGCAAGGGCCCAAGGGTGGTAGCAGACCCTTTCCCCACTTACCTTGCAGGGAAGGCCAAGCCAGCCCCTCCTGCAGGCAGGGGTGGTGCTCAGGGGTGGGGAGGTGGGCTGGGCATGAGGAGGGGGCTGTAATCTAGGCTCAGCCCCTGGCCTTCGTTGGGAAGGTCCCTAAACCTCTCTGGGATGTGTCCGCATCTACAAACATGGGGATAAATCTTAGTTAAATCCCACAGGAGGGGAGTGTTAGTAAAGGGACTCAGTCACGTAAACTTCTTAAAACATCTTGAGTGAGGGGCACCTGGGTGGCTCAGTCGGTTAAGCGTCCGACTTCAGCTCAGGTCACGATCTCGCGGTCCGCGAGTTCGAGCCCCGCGTCGGGCTCTGGGCTGATGGCTCAGAGCCTGGAGCTTGCTTCCGATTCTGTGTCTCCCTCTCATTCTGCCCCTCCCCCGTTCATGCTGTGTCTCTCTCTGTCTCAAAAATAAATAAACGTTAAAAAAAATAAAAAAAAAAAAAACATCTTGAGTGAGAGACAGACGCATGTGACAGATTACCACTCCTGGTGTACCCCCACCACATTAAACAGCATGCGGCTCAGGGGAGGCCCACCCTCTGCCTGGAATATTCTCTGTGCTCTTCTGACTGGGAAGGTTCAAGGTTCAGATCAAGCACCACTTCCTCTGAGAAGTAGTCCTTGACCTCCCAACCCCTCACTCACAGGTACCCCGTGCTCTTCGGGCCCCTCCCCATCACGCTGGACAGGAATAGTGCACCTATTGGTCAGTTTTTCCGGAGGGCAGGGCTCCTCGATGTGAGGTCTTCTCTAGCACCAATTTGTGCTATCGTGTCCGGCCTCCATGAGGTGATCAGTAAATGTTTGTCACATAAAAGCGTTAGTATCGTTATTATCACCCCATGGAACTTGTGAACAGATATAATGTTCCTGGGGAGATAGCTCCCCACGGGGACCCCCAAGCACTGGGACTGACCCAGACCATCAGAACACCCCAACTTCCCTCTACTGTCTGCTTCCTGGCCAATGCTTCTCAGACCCCTTGAAGACGAAATCCCCTTCAAGAGGCAAAGTCCACCTGATCTGTACCAGGCACTGAGGAGGCAGGGGAGACACAATCCCTGACCACCCTCCTCAAGTAAGTTCTCAATTCAGGAATTCTAGTTCCGAGGCCCTCAGAGGGGGCTGCGTGAAGAAACTAGAACTCTCCTTATCACAACCTCTCAAATGCCTAGTTGTGTAGATGTAGAATTGTAATGGACGAGATAGGGGAGCACAGCAGCACGTGTATGTAATTTGAAGGTGAAAATACCCCTGTTGGGAACATATGATCAAAATCTCTTTCCGGATAGGTAGGTAAGAGCGAGTCTAGAGGTCAGAGGGCCAGCTAGGAAACGCACCACACCAACACGGGGAGGAAAGGGCAGGAGAGAAGTTTCCAGCATTCATAGGGCAGGGGGCCACAAAGGAACAAAGACAGGGGGAGTCTAGAAAACAAGAGGCTCAGGGCCCAGGGCCCCGCACGTTCCCTGCTGGGGAAGATAGGACAGGAAAGAGAAAGGAAACAGATGAGAGAGGCCCTCCAGTGATACAACGGGGGATTCCAAGCATTCCAGGGAGAGGAAGCTTGAAGGCCCAGCAGCAGGGCCCAGGGGAGATCAATGTGGCTATTCTCGAAGGCTCAAGGGAAGGGGAGAGGTAGCCAGACAGGGAGGCTCCACTTGAGAGGCAGGCAAAGTATCACACTGAAGAAGTGCAACACTGTCCTGCAGGCATGAGCAGTGGTCCCCAACCAAACGCTAAGGAGCTACTGTCCCCCAGGAGTCCAACTACTTATCAACAAAAGGCCAGGGGCGCCTGGGTGGCTCAGTCCGTCGAGCATCCAACTTTAGCTCAGGTCATGACCTCGCAGCTGGTGAGTTCGAGCCCCACATGAGGCTCTGTGCTGACAGCTCAGAGCCTGGAGCCTGCTTCGGATTCTGTGTCTCCCTCTCTCTCTCTCTCTGCCCCTCCCCCCACCTCTCAAAAATAAATAAACATTAAAAAAAATTTTTTTTTTAAACAGAAGACCACCCGGTTTGGTAACATGTTGATACCTGGAAGGGGAGCAGGCAAACCCAGTGCTTGGACAACAGAAAGCAAAAGCTTGCCACAGATTCTGGCCTCAGAATGACAGACCTGCTTGGGCACAGGTAGAGACCCTTCAGGTCCAGACCCACAAAGCCTTGGAAGGCACGGCTTGTGGCAGGCAGCCTGTCCCCAGCGGTCAGGGACAGTCTCTGGGAGCAGCCACAGGAGGTGGATAGGGGGGCAGACACAGCCGGAGAGGCAGGCAGGCCAATGTCTGCGGCCGTCGGTTTTTACTGAGGACCCCGAGAATCGAAGCCGCTTGCTCTGAATGGGTCAAGAGGGCGAGGGGCCACCAGATGGCAATCCCTGACAGCCAACCTCCCTGCTTTCGCGTCAGGAGTGCCAGAGCCTGGGAGAAGGGTTCCACTTTCTTCTCCACAATCCACTCACCGGAAGGTCCGGGTGTGAGGTAAGGTGTCCCATGATGTAGACTCTGAATGGAGGTCTGCCTGAAGGAGCAGTCCTGGCAGGGGGGCGGCTGGGCAAGGACATCGGTCTCCAGACCCATGGGGAACTCTGAGTTGGGATGGTGTCCCAAATGGAGGCCAGGGGTCAGCCTCCACACCCCATCTTTGGGTGGGGGGGTTACCAAAGGAAGTTTCCTTTAGCGGAAGGCAATCCCCAAGAAGGGGCTCAGCTATAGGCCGTGAGTAGCCAACGCTCACGGC
The DNA here is from genome assembly GCF_024362965.1 of Panthera pardus. Taxonomy (NCBI): domain Eukaryota; kingdom Metazoa; phylum Chordata; class Mammalia; order Carnivora; family Felidae; genus Panthera; species Panthera pardus. The sequence continues at coordinate 59,105,621 of NW_026526876.1, forward strand.
AGCTGGGATGGGGGAGTGGACCCTGAAAGGGGTTTGGGCAGCACACCCCAGCCTTTCCGATGCACCTCAGCCTTTTCATTGTTTTGGTTTTTTCTTTTTTTTTTTTTTTTAATGTTTATTTATTTTTGAGAGAGAGAGACAGAGAGAGACACAGCTGGGGAGGAACAGAGAGAGAGGGAGACACAGAATCCGAAGCAGGCTCCAGGCTCTGAGCTGTCGGCACAGGGCCCGAGGCGGGGCTCGAACTCACGAACCGTGAGATCATGACCTGAGCTGAAGCCGGACGCTCAACCGACTGAGCCACCCAGGTGCCCCGCACCTCAGCCTTTTCAAATGGTTCCCTCAACAAGAGTTCTGTCTAGAAGAGAAGCTCGGTGTAATGATCTCAGGATGAAATGGCACGTAAAGTCACGGAGGAAAAGCAGTCGTCTGTTATTTTTATGTCATTCGTAACTGATAGGATCTAACGTTCTCTTACTGGTCTTAGATAATTTTTAAGCACACGTAATTTCACCTTAAAGAACCCATCCATGAGTTGCTCTGTGAATTTTCCATTTTATTCCTTCTCATGCTCAAGCTCCTAGTTTACACATTGGAAAAATATATATGTATATATATTTTTGGATCTGGAGACTCAAGCCAGAGCATATAAGCAGATATTCGCATTAACTTGGGGACAAGGTCTGGGTAATCGAATGGTTAAAGCATTACAGTAGGCATAAAAATAAAACATGAGACAGGCACCTGGGTGGCTCAGTCAGTTAAACATCCGACTCTTGATTTGGGCTCCGGTCATGCTCTCACGGTTCATGAGTTCAAGCCCCACATCGGACTCTGTGCTGTCAGTGTGGAGCCTGCTTGGGATTCTCTGTCTCCCCCTCTCTCTCTTCCCCTTCCCTGCTCACTCTCTCCCTCTCTCAAAAAAATAAACTAAAAAAAACTAAAAAAAATTTTTTTATGTTTATTTTTTTTTGAGAGAGAGAGAGACAGAGTGCGAGCAGGGGAGGGGCAGAGAGAGAGAGGGATACACAGATCTGAAGCAGGCTCTAGGCTCTGAGCTGTCAGCACAGAGCCTGACGTGGGGCTCAAACTCAGGAACAGTGAGATCATGACCTGAGCCGAAGTCGGATGTTCAACTGACTGAGCCACCCAGGTGCCCCTAAAATAAAACCTTTTTTAAAAAAAATAAAACAGGGGCGCCTGGGTGGCTCAGTCAGTTGAGCGTCCAGCTTCAGCTCAGGTCATGATCTTGCGGTTCGTGAGTTCGAGCCCCACGTTGGGCTCTGTGCTGACAGCTCAGAGCCTGGAGCCTGTTTCGGATTCTGTGTCTCCCTCTCTCTCTGCTCCTCCCCTACTCGTGCTCTGTCTGTCTCTCTCTCTCTCTCAAAAAATAAAAATAAACGTTAAAAAAATTTTTTTAATAAAAAAATAAAACATGAGAAATGTCTGTCATGTTTTAAAGTAGGTGAAAATCTATCCAAAATACTTTTACATTTATAACATGATTTTTTTCCCTAGTACGTGAGAAATGCATATTATTGAGGAAAAACTAGGAAAGAAAAACATGAAGAAAATAAATGATTATTCTACTATTCAGGGACAAGCCACCCACCATTAACAAGTGTATGCATAACCTCTTTTTCCTCTATGTATTTCTTTTTTTTTAAATTAATCAGTGTCATACTGTTTTAGTAGCCGATTTTTTTCTATTAATGGTATATTACGAACACTTTCTCCATTGAAGCAGTAATTCCTTAGCAAGTTTTTTGTGTTTTTTTTTTAAGTAGGTTCATGCCCAGCACAAAGCCCGATGTGGGGCTTGAACTCACGACCCTGAGATCAAGACCTGAGCCGAGATCAAGAGTCGGATGTTTAATGAACTGAGCCACACAGGTGCCCCTTGGTGTTTTTAAAGGCCAACAGACCTAAACATGCTCCAGGTTAACTTATGCAACATCCCAAGTTTGCATGTTTAGGATACTGGGTACTTAGGTTATTTGCAATTCTTTGTCAGTAGAAATAATGCTGCAATTAACATCCTTGTGACCAAATTCTTTTTAAATCCTAGTTGGTCCTTAATCCAAATTCTCAGTGCCTACACTCACATCACTTTTACTGTGCTTGCATCTCAGGAATCTAAATAAGGGGCTCCTCGTCCGTGCAGCATACAGCCACGACCTTAGTCACAGAAGCCTGGGACACACCCAGCATCCTCCTGGCAGACACCGAAGGACAAACACACACGAACACACACACACACACACACACACACTCACATATATAACTAACAGACAGTTCCCACCCAGACCCCACTGGAGGCTTGACTGCTGTTATAACAACTCCAGGTTTCCAAGATTGGAAAATTACTCGATGGGTCCCCCTGGGCTCCAACAGCCAAATCACGTTAGGCACTGGCCAGTTTATCAGTTCCTTTCTTCTGTCTTTTATTCATTTGAACTGTACTGAAGAGTCCGCTGTTTAGGTGTTGAGGATCTATGAGTGAATAAAACAGATATAGATCCATCCCCTTCTAGAGCTTCCGTTCTAGCGAGGAAAGACGGCAATCACGAGAAAAACCACACGGCACGTGTGGATGGCGGAAAGCGTGGGGGAACATGGAGCCGGTGGGGGAGAGACAGCAGCGAGGGGCTTGCTTTTACCCACGGTGGTCAGAGAAGACCTCACTCACTCAAGAGGGGAGCGGGCCCTGCAGGTGCCTGGGGGAAGAGCATTCCACGAGTGACAAAGACTCCAAGGTGCGATGTCTGGTGTGTTCAAGGAACAGGAAGGAGGTCAAGGGGGTTGGGGCCGAGTGAGAATGGAAAAGAGGAGAGAAACCCTCGCCTTGACTTTGGCTTTCACACCAAGTGGACTGGGAGTCACAGAAGGGCTCTCTCAGTAGTGAGCTGACTTCCATTTTTATTTTAATTATTTATTTTCTTAGAGAGAGGGGGATGGGGGCAGAGGGAGAGAGAGAGAGTCTCAAGCAGGCTCTATGCGAAGCACAGAGCCCCACACAGGGCTTGATCCCACAACCGTGAGATCATGACCTGAGCCGAACTCAAGAGTCGGACGCCTGACTCAGACACCCAGGTGCCCGGAGCTGACTCACATTTTTAAAGGAATTCTTCATCATTAAATCTTTCCCTCAAGCTCAACGAGATCCTATTTACATTCAGACTTCCCCACACACAGGCGTGTGCACACACACACACACACACACACACACACAAATTCTCTAGATTCCTCTCCACAACACTCCCCACCACCCTTACCGGCACAGCCAGCTGCGCTGCAGAGAGAGTATCATCGAACCCTGATGCCCCCAGCAGCACAGGTCACCCCTAATGCCAGCAGTCACCCCAACTATCAGTCTGTGTGGTGCAGCTCCCCATTGTTAGTGATCCTCATACCCCCAAGTGAGTAGGGGGTCTCACCCCACCTGTGCTTGCAGAGCCCGGGGAACAACCCTCCTTTCGACAGTTTGGATCCATGCTTGCAACTCTCTCCTGCACCCGCAGCTCTCGGCCCTCTGAAGCCCTTCCTCCTTCCGGCCAGAACCCAGCCCCACCCCCCCTGCCCCCCCCCCCCGCCCCGCCCCTGCCCAGGAAACCCAGCAGGGGAAAGAAACCCCCAGCCGAGGTGTGGGGTGACCACCTGGGAAGAGAAGCCTGAACCACGATCCAAATGTCTGCCGTTCTCACCCTGCCCTCGTGCCTGACAGGGAAAGAGGGGACTGGGGTCTGAGCAGGGAAAGCAGGGTGAAAGTCAGTGAGGCTCACAACGGCCCATCTCTGTCACCTGCACTGGGGAAGATACCCTCCTCACCTTGGTGCACCTGGTTCACACAAACAGAAGGAAGATCACAGTCGGGTGGGTGAGGAGAGGTGGCCCAGCTGCCGTGCCACAGCTGTGGCCCAGGCTCATCCTCTCCTCGTTTGCTGGTACAGGTCGTGGGGGACTCGCACAGGTGTGAGGGTGACACTCGCCCCCCAGGATGGGACAGGCAGGTCAGCTGAGTGCCTGCCATGCCCTGTCTTTTGGCATGGATCCTATTCTTGTCATCCCAGCAATGACCCCATGAAGTGGCTATGACTGTTCTCACCTCCCATGTTAGGAAACGGGTTCTCTGAAACCAAGGGGGCCTATCCAGGGTCACAGAGGGTCACTGCTAGGCCTCAGGCCTGGCTCCGCCCCAGACATATCCTGCCTCCGCCACCCCCAACGTGCATCCAGGCTTCCTGGGAAAATGACCTTCACACCCACCCCACCAGCAGAGCTCCACGACAGGTGAAGAACGGGCAGGGAGGTTGGTGGCATTCGCCGGGACATTGCCGGGACTCTGCAGCCACAGACCCACACCCGGGAGGTGGCGAGATTCCCTGGAAGTCCGGCTTTGCTCATTCTTCTGCGTAACAGCGAAGAACGACAAGTTACGTGTATCAAGCACTTGTTACGGCAAAGCTCTGTACGTGTTTACTCATTTACTCCTCGCGGCAGCCCCAACCGCGCCAGGATTGTCCCCACTGTACAGGCAGGGAAACGGACACCCAGGAAAATGATAACTTCACTAAGCTTAGATACAGCTGATGGCACAGGCACGAGGCAAACCCAGGCTGTCTGGGTCTGATTCCGGAGGCCAATTTCCCCCAGCTTCTGCACTGATTGACATTATTTCTCCGGGAATGCGGTGAGGTTCATTTCGCACCGATTATAACACAACCTCATTTAATGACTCAGCACTTACGATGTGCCAAGCACTGTACCAGGCCCTAAAGCTTCTGGATGAAGAGGTCACGCACAGTCTTTGTCCTTTAAAGAGACAGGAAACCCTTCCTTTAGCGCAAAAGGTCTCTAATCACCCTTCTTAGTGGAAAGAAGGCTGGCCCGGAAGCATGTGGTGTGCCGAGCGGAGGGGCCTCCACGGGGAGAGGCAATGGCCATCTGGGAGGGACGGACGGAAGTAGAAGTAGGAGGGAGAGAGGGGTCCACCGGTGACACCTTTCTCGGTGTAACCAAAGCGTGCTGTGACTCAGAAAATGCACCGCGTGGGGGCTCGGTAATCAGCCAGATCCTGATTTGGATCTCACCCCCGTCCCCCTCCGTGTGGCGTCAGGAGGCCAGCCCACCTGTCTGGGCCTCAGTTCCCTCCTAGGCAATGGCAGAGAGAGCTGCACCAGCCTCCCAGGGTGGCTGGAAGGACCGCGGGGTGTGGTATTCGGGGTACCAGCCAAGAGCCCAGAATCAAGAGCATTCAATACATGTTTGCTCTCGTCATAAACGTCCTCCTCATCACTTCCATCCACTGTCCAAACACCCAAAGCACTTAAAGTGTGTCTCTGAGCCAACCACCAGCCTCCCGGGACGGCGTCCCAGGCCAGGTTTACCCTGTGCGCATGTGGCACTGAGACACAGAGCCTCCTTCAGCGGTTCTCCTTTTTCTGGGACAGCTCTTCACACAGATGGCCGGGCGGTCGCAAGGACAGGGGTGCGGCCTGTCTTGGGGGGGCCTTCTCGGTGCCAAGCAGGCTCTGTTCCCGCAGGACTGCTTGCGAGGAACGGTTTCACTCCCCTCGGGAGGGGTGGCGGCTCTGGAAACTTCTCTGCCTCGCAGCCAAATCCAGGACCGGCTCAACAGAGGCCCGAACACCCCAGGGGAAAGCGGAAGGACCACGTCTCACTTTTGATTCCAGCAGGTGTGAGCTCAGCATCACACCGTGTTGCCAGCCTTCAGTCCTGGGATGCTGAGAAGGGAAGGGGGCTGAGCAAAACGGGGCCTCGGGCAGGGGTCTCTGGTCAGGTCCACGACTGTGTCTGAGCACCCAGCTCGCAAGGGTGACAAGCACTCGAACATTCATTACCTTAATAAATGAATGAATGATGAGGTGCCTGGGTGGCTCAGTGGGTTAAGGGTCTGACTCTTGGTTCTGGCTCAGGTCACCATCTCACGGTTCGTGGGTTCTAGTCCCGTGTCCGGCTCTGTGCTGAGAGCGTGGAACCTGCTTGAGATTCCCCGCCCCACCTCTGCTCCTGCCCCTGCCCTACTCTTGCACTCTCTCTCAGATAAAAAAATAAACTTACAATAAATGAATGAATGAAAATAATAATAAAGGAATTTTTCCAAGAACAGTCCTCCCCGCCCAGAATGCATCTCTCCTAGATTTTTCCACATGCAGACATATTTTTACATATTCATACAACTACAAATGCTATGCACATGCAGGTTTGCACTGTGTATGCTCTCAATGCAATAGCATAGACATGGTCCTGCTGTCACCCAGTCTTCCAAAAGCACAGACATGCACCTAATAACCCATCATAGGCCACACCACGGTATGTTTAACCATCCCCTCGCCGGTGGGCACCTGTTTCGTGGGGGGGTTCTTTTGTATTGCAGATGATGCACGTATCCTCATACGTTGTGCATCTGCTTTCTGCCAAATAACTGCCTTAGAATAAGCTCCCTTGGGGGGACCAACCAAGTCACAGAGTATCTACTGTCCTGGTGTAACAGACGAGGATAAGAGAGACACCTGCCCGCATCATCCACCTTCACAGGTGCCCCAGGAAGGCTTGTGGGACGAATACAAGCAGCCGCCGCTCGCCCAGGCCAGGACTCGGCCACCCGCCCTTGCACTCAGAAACAGGACCCACTCCCAAGTACACTTTCAGGAAGTCAACAACAGGGCTTCTGGTCGCTCCAGGCTCCCCTGAGAGGGGCACCTCCTTGGGCGTCACCCGGGGCTCCAGCCCGAGTTGCGGGAGGACTTCCCACTCACCCCCTTGGGCCTCTGCCCTTGCTAATGCTTGGCTTCCAAAGCTCTTCCCCAGATATGTCCCCATGGTATCCCTCTCCACCTTTCTGAGGTCTTTATTCAAATATTACCTTCTCTGCAAAGCCGTCCTGAGCCGTCATTTAAAATCATACCACCCCTTGCCCCTGGCGCTCTTCCCGGCTTTCATCGTTGCCCTCAGTGAGGGTGAGCACCCTCACCATTGAATTAACAACCTATTCTACCTACCCACTTACTGCCTTACCATCTCCCAACACCGAAACCCAACTTCTACAAAGCCGGTATTTTTGTCCATTTTGTTACCTGTTATTTCCCCCAGTTTGGAATAGTGCCCAGCCCACAGTGGGTACCCAACCCACTAATTAAATACTTGTTGAAAAAACAAATCTCAAAAGACTCTTACTGTGTGCCAGGCATTGTGCTTTCCATGGCTCATCTCACTTACTAGGGACACCAATCCTATTATAATCCCCATTTTACAGATGAGGAAACTGTTGTTCAGACAGGTTAAGCAACTTGCCCAAATATGCACAGCTGGCCAGGAAGGGAGTGGAGCTTGAACCTAGGCCATCGAGTGCCAGAATCTGTGCATGTACCCTCCTGACCTTTTATCCGAATACAGGAGCAGGCCATTGGCCAGCAGAGCTTTCCAGAATAAGACCAAGAATCCACCCTGTGGGGGCGCCTGGCTGGCTCAGTGGTAGAGCATGCAAGTCTTGATCTTGTGGTCATGAGTTCGAGCCCCATATTGGGAGAATTTACTTTAAAAAAAAAAAAAAAAAAAGAATCCAGTCTATGATGAAAATAGGGAAGAGAAGGCAGGAGGGGCAAACCCAGGCAGTGGACCCCAGGAACCTCTCCTGCTCCACTTCCTCAGGGGAAGAGCAAGTGTGACTTTTAGAACATAAGCCCAACCTAGTTTGGCAGCCACAGGGTGACAGAGGCCAGTTAGCTGTGACCAGTGGGATTGGGGCTTTGACAAGTAGGGTGTTAAGAAAACAAATCATGCCAGACCAGGAAACTGCTTAAACTAAACAGGGCCGGAGAGGAAGTTTGGTTTACACTGTTAGATGCCCAAGACAAGGTCTGGGCATTTGGGGCCACCTAAGTCTTTTTCTAAGGATGGTCAGGAGTCTCCTCTGGTTTAGGGACCAAAGGTGGGGGAGGGTGTGAATGAACCAGTGAATAGGGACCAGTTTCCACTAGTCACACGGCCAATCATAGCCTGCACGGCTGTCCACACACAGGTATCAGGACTAAACGAAATCTTTGGCTTTTGGTTTCTTTTTACTTTTTTTTTTTAACTACTTCCTAAAACTCTCAAAATTTTCAAAGATGCAGTTGCAAAACTGGCCCAGTGCTATGTCTCTACTGCTCACCTCTCCTCCTAAACCACCAGACCAACCACACATAAAAAGTTTCCTGTCCCCTGAAGAGGCAAGTTTCCATTTGCTGATGGATTCTTCCTTCCTCGGTTTGGTCCCCTCGGCCAGGGTGCATCAGGGCCACCAAAGGGAATCTCCCCAGGGACTTTCTTTCTCCTGAAATTTTGCCACCAACATTTAAAAAACAACTATGTCTCGAAGCCATCCCTACAAGGCCCAAGTGCTACCCGTTATGTCACCTTTCTAACCAGAGCGCTTTGAAACAGAAGCCAAGTTCTTTCAGACGGAGTCAGGTAAGAGCCTTGGCTCTGAACCCACCTGCCTCCCAACCCCCACTCCCACAGTCAAGGATGCTTCCCTCCCCTTCCCTCCCCTTCCCAAGCCTTCTCTACCGGGAGCCTTCCACCTCTCGCTGTGCCTTTCTTATGCAAATGGCACCTGCAGATCCGGACGCCAAAGCTCCGGTCATCTCATCTTTACAAACCGGAGGCAATCCCATTCAAACGGTATGGAAAAAGGAGAGATTTTCAAACCCTCTTCCACCTAGCATAGCGTTACTTCTTCCAAAATGCTGAACGTTAAGTCACCAAAGCCTTTTTCAGACCTCTCTGCTCTAGACAAGACCCAAGGTCAAAGAGATTTCTGAGGGTGCAGAGAAATGAACACAAATGTGGCCTCAGGCAATTCTAGATTTGAACCCCAGCCCTACCAATGACTGTGTGACTTTGGGCCTTACTTCCTCATCCACCAAGTGGGCTAGTGAAGTCATCATTATTGAGGAAGCAACGCAGAGAACACCTGTAAAAAGCCTGATCTATTAAAAGTGGGCAAGTCTACCTCTAGTTAGCTGTAACTGAGGGGAGAGGACAGGGGGAGCCCAAGATACCAGATTCCTAGGATCTGGCATTCCCTTCCCATTTGCCAAGAAGCTCATACTAGAAACCCAAGGAGCTTGTCAAAGCTGGCCCCCGACTCAATGGTATCAGAGCACCCTGTAGCTTATGAGTCATCTGGCCTGCTCCAAACAAAATGGCAGCCAACATCTTCCACGGGCCCAGTTCCTGGAACTGCCACGGGGTCACAGCTCATTAGGTGAACACATTCTAGGCTGCCCCAAGGTTGAGTATGTTGAACCCTCTGCTCAGACCTCACCCCCCATCTCTTTGCTCTATCTTAAGGAAAGACAACATTGAAAAGCATGGTGTCCTCTAGTCTGGGTTCCCAAAAAGACACACAAATCAGAGTCCCTGGTCGGGAAGAACGGGGCAGGGCAGGGCAGCTCAGCCAAGAAGGGGGTTTCCCGCATCTACTTCTCAGGCTCATTTCCCATAAGTGGCACCTAGATACTCGTACCTGGTAGTAGCAGCCCCACGTCTGAGCTGGCAACCTCAGTTCTCAGGGCCCCTTCCTTGCAAGAGGCCCAGGGTCCCCCCCACCACCACCCCCAACCCGGCAGACTGCAGCTGCCAGGCCTCACAGGAGAGAAGAGAGTTTCAGTTAGCATGGGGAAGGCCGGTGGCAGAGAGCACAGCTTGGTTCAAATCAAAAACCTATTTCCCAAGTCCCCGCACACCTCAGCATGTAGAGATGAGTCACTATGCGGCCTGATGGGCTTTCATTCACACCCTCGCCAGCACCTTCTAGTGGTTTACTCATCTACAAACTCCTCCGCTAAGCTGACTTGCGTATTTACTGTTCTATCCCAGAACAGGGCCCGGCACGTCACGGGGGGGGGGGGGGGGGGACATCACTACGGGGCAACACTATCTGCTGGATTGCTGCATTCATTTTTTACCACAGCCCAACCTTAGGGAAACAGCCCCAAATGCCCGCCTACATCCTTGACCTCACGGCACATGACACATGGCCAACCACGGTCCTCAAGGACCACCGCTTCCTGCTGACCTCGAGGCACACTGGCCTGCACAAGTTGGCCCTTGACCTCAAATACTCTTCACCCAGGTCTTCATAAGGCTGCTGTCTTCTCATCTGTCAACACTTGGCTCAAACATCACCTCTAAGAAGGAGGCCTTTCCTGGTCGCAGCATCTAAAGTAGCGACCTTCTCCCCACCCCCATCACTCTACCAGACTTCCAGGTTTCTTTCTCCCAGGCCACCTTCTCTGTCTGCTGGCCTTTGATCTTCCTCTTTCCACGAAAGGAACCTCTCTGTCTTCTCACTGCTCTTTTCTTAGCACCTAACACAGTGCCTGGCACGTAGTAGATATACAGTAGTCACTGAATGAATGGACAGAAGAGAGAAATATTCAGCCAAGATGGGAAAGATTTCCCCACTTTAAATATCTTACTATTTTACTTGTCAGTTATACCTATTTTAAAAAAACATAATAACAGACAGAAAGGAAGGGAATGATTTAACAAGGCCAAAAAAATAAAAAATAAAAATAAAAGAAGAGGTTGGGGAGGGGGGAGAACAGAGGCCAAGAAGACTGTAAAGAAAAGGGAAGAAATTTACCCAGGAGTACCATTTTTAAGAAAGCTATCACTCAAAAAGCATAAAATGGAGAACAGCATAGTGATCCCCATCACAAAAAAAAATATCCATGCCCTTTGACTCGATAATTCCATTCCTGGGAATTATCCCAAGGAAATGAATCCAGAATTGGAACAAAAATAAAGAGGCGTCTGTAGAAAGACAATTCCAGTCATGTTTATCACAGCAGAGACCTGGAAACAACCGAAATGTCCAGTAAGAGGGGAAATGCTTTGGCAAGTTACGGCCCGTCCACTGGATGAAATATCATGCAGCAATTAAAATGGCCAAATGGAAGAGAACAGAGAATCATGAACAGGTGTTTTAGAATAATGCTGACAGGAGGTCAAAAAGCACTGTAATCCTGGGGTGCCTAGGTGGCTCAGTCGGGTAAACTCTGACTCTTGATTTCGGCTCAGGTCATGATCATGATCTCACAGTTTATGAGCTTAAGCCCTATGTTGGGCTCTACACTGACAGCATGGAGCCTGCTTGGGATTCTCTTTCCCCCTCCCTCTCTGCCCCTCCCCTGCTTGCACATGCCCTCTCTCTCTCTCTCAAAATTAATAAACATTTGGGGTGTCTGGGTGGCTCAGTCGGTTGAGCGTCTGCCTTCAGCTCAGGTCATGATCTCACGGTCTGTGAGTTCGAGCCCCGAGTCGGGCTCTGTGCTGACAGCTCAGAGCCTGGAGCCTGCTTCAGATTCTGTGTCTCCCTCTCTCTCTGCCCCTCCCCCGCTTCATGCTTTGTCTCTCTCTGTCTCAAAAATAAATAAACGTTAAAATAAATAAATAAACATTTAAAATTTTTTTTAATTTTTTTTTTTTAACATTTATTTTTGAGAGAAAGAGAGGTGGAGCACCAGCAGGGGGAGGGGTAGACACAGAGTCTGAAGCAGGCTCCGGGCTCTGAGCTATTAGCACAGGGCCCAATGTGGGGCTCAAACCCACAAACTGCAAAATCATGACCTGAGCTGAAGTCGGATACTCAACTGACTAAGCCACCCAGGTGCCTCCCAAAAACTTTATTTTAATAAAAGTATTGAATGACCAGGCACTGCCCAACATGCCTTCCACATCTCTGCAACACCTCACAAGAGTCCAAAAGAAACCTATGCCTATTTCCTTTTAGCGAACGAGAAAACTGAGGTTCCGAAAGCCAAAGAAGTTGCCCAAAGTCGCAGAGCAAGCAGGGAGTAGAGTCCTGCTGTGCATGTGACCTCCCCACAGAACCCATGTGCAACCCAAGGTCCTCACTGGCCTCCTTGTGCTCAAGGCCGTCCTTCTCCATGATGCCACCATGACTGTGTGCAGAAGGCCACTACAGATAGGAAGCAGCTAGCAAAAAGTGACGGACGCCTGTGGGAATTCAGCAAAAAGCAAAGAAAACAAGACAAAACAACAAAGGAAACCACCTTTGTTGAGGGCAAGAAACCACAGAGAAAAGAAGCCGGAGGGCGGTCGGCAAGACCAGGTGTCAGAAGGGACAGAGCAGAGCATGAGACAAGACACACGCAGGGCCGGGAGCTCCTGGAGAACGGGGTCTGCGTGCCCTCACCCACTATCCCCCCAGGGTCCAGACGCGGTAGCGCTCAATAAACGTCAGCTGACATCTGACATCTCGTGGGGTGCGGAAAAAGCAAGAAGCAAGAGAAAAGGCAGAAGAGGGGACACAGAACCAGGGAAATGAGTGGACTGGGAATCAGGACTGCCGTAACGTGACCATGGGCTCGGGGGGCCCACAGCGGGACAGGAGACTCAGGGAGGCGATGCACCGGCCCTCAGGCTCTGAGAACAGGACCCAGGTGCAGCGGGAGATCTGAGTTAGCCAGTGGGACAGGCTCCCTGCAATGGATGGGCGCCCAGCAGCCAGGGCAAGCTTCTGGAGAAATCGAGACCGTCATTTCATGGGAAAAGGCATAGAGATTCCTCCCGCCTGCTAGGATAGGTATGGCTCTGCCTAGAGGCAGAGGACTGGACTAGAAGACCTTCTCAGGTCACTCTGCTCCCTTAAGACCAACCGCCTAGCCCCACGATTCTCCAAACCAGGCTTACTCAGAGGGGAATGGCAATAGATGGCATCTATGGCAATAGATGACCCAAGACTGGTAGACCTAGTTACCCCTGAAGCTGGGGGATCACTACGTGGGGGCTCATCAGACCATTCTCTCTACTCTCGCACTTTTGAACATTTCCATAATAGAGTGTTCGAAACATGTAAACTCAGGCCCAGACAATCTACCTAAAAATCACCAGGGCCTGGCCCAGGCTGGGGGCTGCCCTCTGGATCCCAGACAAAACCCACCAGAATCAAACAATGATTCTACGCTAACAGAGTTTTCGGGTGGAAGAGAGGGGAGTTTGCAAAGGCAAGTCAGGCAGTACAGGCGGGTCATTAAGACTGTCCGTGTTTACGGCACGGCTTGGTCTCTCCTTAGCTGTGTGTCCCTGGGCAAGTCGCTTAACCTCTCTGCACCTCGGTTTCTTTCTCTGTAAAATGGGGATCGCGATGGGACCTTCCTCACAAGGTTGCTGGGAGGAGTAAATGCCACATAAAACTCCTAATGGGGGGGGAGGGGAGGCATGGAATAAGCTTGCAGTAAAAATCAGCTAGTAGGATACATTCCATTTTGTAATGTGTACAGATAGTTATTTCGGAAACCATGCACCCATCTGATCAGTCATCTGGAGAAAATGAAAAAGAGTGAATCCGGTCCATTTCTGAGAGCTCAGGCAGTGGTGTGGGGTCAGCACATCCAGCACACCTAGAGTGGCCCCACAGACCCAGGCCCCCATTGGCCAAGGGGCTACAGAGAGCTCCTCCCTTCGAAAAGCCAGAAACAGGAAGCAGCTTCCTTTCCTTTCCATTCTGAGCCAGCATTTCCTTTTTTGTTTTAAAAAGCATTCCTTGTCTGCAGCCCAGCCCTTCCCCTGCCCTCAGCAGCCCCAGGCTCAAACACACCCGCAGCCATCTGCATTTCTCTTGGACTGTTCTCTGTCCCCCAGCTGGGTCATGGGGTTCCCGGTAAACTCTGAGTGAGCGTGCCCTTGACACGAGGCTAACTGGCACGCAGAGACAGGAGGAGCAGGAGCAGGGACCCCAGGCACCCGGAGTCTCCGGGCAAGCCTTGCTTCGCCTAGTTGGAAGGATTAAGTGAAACGGGTCACTCTCTGCCTCCCTTTGTTTAGCACCTCCCTTGACAACAGGCAACCTCACACGGCTTGGTCAGTCTATGGACTCACCAGCCTCTCCTCAACCCACCCGATTCAAATTGGAATCTTAAATGGCACCCCAGCATCATAAAAACATAAAGCTTGGCTGACGCTAAGCCTACAATTTCTTGTTTCTCCCATTCATGGCTTAAGGTGGTATTTCCCCCAACTATGTTCAGTGGAAGAAAGATCCCTGCATCAATAAGTTTGGGAACACGTGCTGCAGGGCATCTCAGAGCCTTAAAGACACTTAAAGATCTTCAGGAATCTCCAGAGGGGGAGAGGGCTGATGTGGCACATTCTCAACCACCAGAAGGCCTCTTTCGCAGATACAGTAGAGGAAAGGCAGCGCTAAGCCCTTTCGAGGGCCCCACGCCGGGGGGAGGGGGCTCTCAAGACAGTGCCCAATGATGGAGAACTCCCAAGTCACTTTTGAAATATGCCTATAATTTTTCTCCCAGCCAGCGAAACTCTGAATGCACCACGAATAAAGCTGGTCCTGCTTTATCCATGCCAAGATCAAACCCAAATTAACTGGCTCAATTGGCACTCCAAACCTCAAGGTGTCATGCTGAAGAAAGCCTCACCTCTCCATAAGCAGCTTCTCTTGACAGATTTGCAGAAAGCAAAGCCCTCACGATCAATGTTATCGACTGGGGTCTGTAGTTTATTCTGTACAAAAAGTTATTTTTTCTCACCATAAAGGCCGAGTCCATGGACTGCTGTAAGCTTTCTTTCCCCCTCTTTTTTTAAAATTTCAAACACAAGTCTTGATTTATTCTTGCAATTATTCTGTGGGTGGAAAAATGAAAGGGGGGAAGGCGAGGAGAAAAATGGCAAACAAACAAGATACTTCAGCTCCGTTATTTTGAAAGGCAATCTGCCCAGTTAAAACACACTGCTGCCCACCAAGGCCAGAATGGCAGAAAATTACACATGCGTATAAATACATAGGTTTTATATGTGGCGGCAGCTTGAACTGAGGCTTTTTCAACGCAGGTGAGGAACAATCATGCCTAAGAACAAATGACAAAGCATTTCTGATCCCAACATCTGTCCCCAGTGGATGCACAGGTATGGGCATCTCTACCTGGGATCTGCAACAGGGGACAAAGACAAGACAAGACGGACACAAAGACGTCGGATTAAAAGGCTGTATCTTCTGGCAGTGTTAGTAAATGATTTATAACGTTCTCTTGACATTAAAACCAACAACAGCGTTTCGTGGAATATAATGCAAACTCTGCACAAATTTAAGACAAACACTAGGCCTACAGGAGTAAAGGTTCACCCACCCAGGTCCCAGGGGATCTTTCAGTGGCAGGACGAGAAGCCCTTGAAAGTATAGTCAGGTTCAAAGCCCATTGGCTAGACTGGTTTTCAAAAAAGGCCCCACCCACAGGATACCCCAAGTTGCTCCCCAAGAATCTCTCCACTGCCTGGGGTCCCCAAGCCATGGGGAGGGGGCTGGCAAGGCCAATCCATTTGCTTCCTCTTGCAGGAAACTCCTTGAGGCCGAGGACCCCACCAACACAGGAGGGTGAAATGGCAGGATGCTGTTGGCCATTAGTCTAGATAGATGGTTTCATGTCTCTCTCTTCAGGGCACCTCAGGTCTGCATCCCAGCTCAGTGCTCAGTCTCCTCCGCCCTTCGGCAATGTTAATTCTCTAACAGGCATTCCCACCAAGTCCCTTCACCGTCAGGACTTAAGTGTCCTCGCCTGCAAGATGAGAGGGCTGGACCAGATGGAAAGCCCGAAATCCTCTGAAACCCCCTACCAAGGCACCCCAAACAGCCATCTGATCAGTATCTGTGGCTGGTGAAGGAAAAGAGTCTACAGTTCAAGGGATAAAGACGTCACCGCATGGCTGTGCCCTGCCCAGAGGCAACCAGTCCCCTGGACACAGAAAGCCCTGACCCCCAGCACCCCCTCTGCTGTCTTGGAGAAGACCACGCTCTTCTAACTGATCAACCCAAGCCCCCTCCCAACTTTGCTGCAGGCAACCAAAAACCACAGCCCACAATCTTCGACACATACCCCAGAACATCAGCCTCAGGGACCCTGTCCTGTCTCCTGTTTACACTTCCCGAACTCAGGGGAGACGTGGATGCAGTGGCAGAGGAGTAAATGCATAAAGGCTGCCGTTTTAGAAATCCTGGCATTCATGCTGGGGAAGGGGGAACATATCACGCCCTAAAGATTTTAAAGAATAGGATTACGATTGCATGCTGTTGCTATACTTTGGCCTAGCAAATTCCCCTTCTAGGAAAAGACTCTGCAGCATGATTTATAATAGCAGGGCTTGGAAACAGCCTGGATGGCTAACACGGGGAGGACTGGTTCAATGAATTTATGGTATGACCACACAAAGCAGCCACCGACGGCGCTGATGTATATCCATGCGTATCAATGTAAACAGAAGACACTTACAAGGCAATGCACACAGTATGCGCCGCAAGTATCTATGTGTACATCTGTCTGCGAATGCAGAGGATAAAAACCCTGGGAGGACATACAGCAAACCGTTAAGAAGAATTAACCAGATCCGAGAGCTGGCATTGGGGGTGTGGTTTTTTTCTTTTGTTCATCAGTGTTTTCTTTCTCACACTGAACACAGATCATTACGTGTATTCGGAAATATTTTTTACAAAGTGGAAAGCTAGGGGATAGGGTGCTTCTCGGAAGGATTATTCAGAAAGAATAAGGCAGGTGTCCATTAAAAAAATTATGAGCAAGTTGATCTCTAGGCAGCTTCTCGTTTCTCAGAGGGACACCGACACAGACCTGGTTGCATCAGAGTTTGTTGACAGAGGCCTATCTTTGAGGATGTGCCGGGCTGCATGTTAGGGAAACAGCCCCAAGCTCAAGTTCGGAGGCTGCACGGCCTGGGGTGGGCCACCAGCCATCGGGAACTGAGCCACCGAATAACCACCCCCAGGCTGCCTTTTTCTGTTACTGCTGCCTCCTTGGCCTCAGCAGCCAGGATCCTGCCCCGAATTCCCACCAGGGCTGCTAGAGGCGGCTGCAAGGTTCAGGACGTAGTTCTGAAGACCAGTGCACCCCGGTTTGGTCACCTACTCATGGAGTCCTCTCCATCCCTCGGGGCCACAGGGTCTTCATTTGCAAAATGAGGATAAACCCTCCTAAGGTTCTTGTGAGAGTTAAACAGGGCGACATAGGCCGGGGGCCTACCAGCATGCAAGACACAGAATAGGTGAACACGAAGAAAGTGTGCATCCCACAACCCGCCCTCACTGTGCCTGAAGGCCATTCCCATAACCCCAAAGGAGTGCTCGCTTCGGCAGCACATATACCATAACCCCAAAGGCACCTACGCGGCTTTCTCTTCGGAACTGAATGTGAGAGAAGATTCCGAGCCATCTATTCTGAAAAGACGTATACTTTTTTTTATTTTTTAATTTTTATTTTGTAATGTTTATTTATTTTTGAGAGAGACAGCATGCAAGCAGAAAAGGGGCAGAGAGAGGGAGACGCAGAATCCGAAGCATGCTCCAGGCTCCGAGCTGTCAGCACAGAGCCCGACATGGGGCTCGAACTCATGAGCCATGAGATCATGACCTGAGACGAAGGCGGACACTTAACCGACTAAGCCACCCAGGCGCCCCAAAAGATGTATACTCTTTAAAAAGCACAGCTTACAGAGACTTGGTGGCAGGTTCTGCTACATCCCCCCACCACCACAGACACGGCCAAGGGCCAAGGCCTTCGCAGTCTCTCTCCCGGCCACAGCCAGCAGGCGGGGAGAGAATACCTGCGGTGGGGAGTGCAGCCCCCTGGACATGGGGCCAACCCAGAGGGGAAGGAGGCATTCCCGTTGTCCCCAGGCAGCATACCAGCAGCCCTCTGGCACTCACACTAACTTGGGCCGAGGCTGCGATGAGGCCTTCCTCCAGCACCACCCGCCCCTCCCCAGTGTCCTCTCCCGGGCAGGACACAGCAGCTTTCTTGGCGAGAAAGGAGTAAAGAGGAGGAGACACGCAGGACCCTCTCCAGGCCACCACGGAGGAATGCGGGTGGCAAGTTCCAGCAGGGATAAAGCTGCCAAGGTGAAAGCAGACACCAAAGGGGGCAGTGCCCCATCTCTGCATCCCCTCAGGGACGGCTGGAATTAAAACCTCCATGGAGGTTGGAGCCATGGCAATGGAGCAGAAGGAGAGATGCCCCCACTCTGAAGCGATGGCCGGTGGGGAAAGGGAAACCAGCTCGCGCTCTCAGTTCTGCCAGGGACGTAACGTGGGACACCAGGACTGTGGGAATAGTTCCCACCAAAACAGAAGGCTAGACTGGCCAACCCGTTCCGGCACATTCCCCATCCCTGAGTACTTGGCAAGCCATGCTCCTGGAGTCACTACGGTTCACCTGCCTGGTTCCCCATTAGAATTCAAGTTTCCCCAAAGACCAGGAAGGCATCCCGAGTACCTCAGAATCCTTGCCAGGGTGGCTACAGCTAGCCCAGCAGGCAAACGAATAATGATGGAAGTTGAGTGAATGGATGTTCATGCAAGCCTGGAGGGCCTGATGTTGGGGGGGTGGCGGGGGCAGATAAGGGACCATGGGGCCTGGAGCTCGGTACTCCACACAGCAGGGTTCTGACCTCCGTCACAATCAAGCTGGGCAAAAGGCAAGCCCTGCTGACCTTCCGAGTGGCACCTCCTGGCTCCAGGGCAACTCAGAGAAGTGGCCAAAGTGTGGACTGTACCTACCACAGCTCCCCAAGGTCCCCTCCTGGGCAAGTCCCATGGGCAAGGTCCACGGGGCCTTCTTTCTCCAGATCAGCTTGCATAGGAAGGAATTTCTCTCTATAAGAGCATAAGGTAGAGGGGGCGGGGCACCTGGTCAGGTTCAGGTCATGATCTCATAGTTCATGGTTCAAGCCCCGCATCAGGTTCTGTGCTGACAGCTCGGAGCCTGGAGCCTGCTTCAGATTCTGTGTCTCCCTCTCTCTCTGCCCCTCCCCGGCTCGTGCTCTGTCTGTCTGTCTGTCTCTCAAAAATTAATAAACATTACCAAAAAAAATGTTTTTTAAAAGAGCGCAAGGTGGAGACACTCGGTATGCCTTGGCCTGTTCTGGAAAGTACTAGCAGGCCGGCAGAAAAGGGCAACGTTACCATGCCACTAAATGTGAACCTGCACGAGGCACTGCTTTCTCCCCAGAGCTCAGCACAGACTCGGCCCACAAAGCATGAATAAATGAGGGAAGGACCTGGCATGGGGCTCCAGGACCAGCTGTGAGGCCAGCCAGGTGTCCCTGTGTGAGCCCATGGGGGAACGAGAACATTCCGTCCTGCCTGGGTGGAGTTCTCAGACCCCCTAGGAGGGTCTGCTGGAGGCAGGGCACGGGGCTCCTCTAGGATGAAGGAGCCTCACAACTTTGTTTACAAATTCAGGCTCTGAGTTCTAGATTCTGTCACCCTCCCTCCCCATCTAGAGAGAAAAAATTGTGTGGTGAAGGTTGGTGGATTTCTGGGAAATATGAGGAGCCTGAGAAGGTTCCGGCACACTTGCCGGCAGGTAGGAGGCAAACATTGAACCCCGGCTCCTTGCACTTTTTTGAATCCAAACTGGACCACTACACCGAGAAAAAGTCATCACAAGGGCAGCCAGACGCGTTGCGCCCGCCCCGCCCCCCCCACGACCCCACACACCATCACAACCTGTGATCTGGGGCACCAGCAGCTGCGCCCAGGTCAGGGGCTTCCGGGGGCATCCCACGTGCTGTTTCTCCCAGCGAGTGCTTATTGGATGAAGGCCAGGGGTGCCTGGATGGCTCAGTCGGTTAAGCGTCCGACTTCAGCTCAGGTCGTGAACTCGCAGTCCGTGAGTTCGAGCCCCACAACGGGCTCTGTGCTGACAGCTCAGAGCCTGGAGCTTGCTTCGGATTGTGTCTCCTTCTCTCTCTGCCCCTCCCCCACTCATGCTCTGTCTCTCTCACTCTCAAAAATGAATAAATGTTAAAAAAAATTTTTTTTAATGAAGGCCAGACTGTGCTGGGGTTCCTAAGATTCTGGGAGAAGTCTGGCGCAGTTGCATAAGCCAAGACCTCTGGGGAACCCCCTTTCTTCAAAAGCCCGGAATCCAATGTTGCAAAGCATTCTCTCTAGGGGCCCTGGCCTGGAATATGATGGGAGAGGAGCCTGCAGAACAGAAAAGAAAGCCAGAGCGGACAGCTGGACCACTGTCCTGCCTCCCTCACTACATGCTGGCGGGATGGTCTCCTGGCCCGTGTCACCCACCTCTAGGAGACAAGAGCCAGCTATAGAGAAGTATCTTCCCCTAAAGGTGGCCTGTGGCAATGAATGCCACTGGACCCCCACCAGGGAAAGTTTATAGGCAGAATCTTTCAGTGGTAGCACACAAACTTATAGGCTCACAGCACTGCAGGTTTATGCCATCTTATCCCCATTTTACAGATGGGAAAGTTGAGGTTCAGAAGTCATGGGACAGACACCCCTCCCCACCCCAGACCTGAATTCAAAGCTGTCCGCCACACTGTCCCCATCAGCAGAATTCTTTCACTAATACACTTCCCCCCTATTTTATCAGCTTCGTAAATCTGGATTTTACAACTGTTTTTTAAACAGAGGCATGTGCAACAAACGTTTGGTTCAACCCAACAGAGGCCCCTTCACCAAACCACAGAATGTAGAGCCTTGTCAAGGGCCTACAGAGATCCACCCCAACCTCCCTGTGCAGGTTAGGAGGCTGAGGCCTCCAGGGCAAAGAAATTCATTCAAATTAGCTGGAGGCAGCTTTAGGGAGCCAGTTCCTGAGGTCTCAATTCCCATTCCCAAGAAACAAACCAGGTGCTGCCTTTTCTCGGAGTAGGGTGAACCCAAATCCCACACCACAATGGAGAGAACGGGGAGCTGGGTATTGGTTCCGTTTACACCGCAAATTTCCTTTGGGTGGGTTTTCTGGCTGTCAGAGACCATCACCCAATAAACACGCAGGAGGGAGGCCACTAACACACAGCTCACAGACCTAAATAGCAATGCTCTGGGGTGTCACGATGCCGTATCTTTGTTAAAATGAATGACTCTGGAAATCAGGGTATCTAGAGGGCAAAGTACCATTTCCAGAGAATGAACAATACACACTCCTCCTGTATCTACTCCAGGAACCAGGAGATCTTCAGAGCAACATGGGAACAATCCGAGAGAGGTCAACACAGAGAACTTTCTCTCATCTCGATAACATAGCAGTCCAAGCAGACACATGCTGCAGGACGATGATCCCGCCTCCCACAACTAAGCCACACAGGCCCCCTATTGTGTCAGTTCAAACACCGAACTTTGCTGGGCAAACACATTCGGCTGTGTTCAAGAAGAGACCAGTTTCCCTCACCCCTTGGAAAACAGCAGCATGCATGCAAGAAGGGACAGCTTGGGGGCAGGGGGGTGTTGTTGTTGGTTAGTTTTTAAAGCAAAGCCCCAGTCAGTACTGCTAGACCAACTGTAATGAAAATAATAATAGCCAGCACTCACGAGATGCTTCCAACGTCCCTGGTTTTGTAGCTTTGAAGGAAACAAAACCGCAAGAGAGAAGTCACCCTCGAACATTGTGGATCAAACAGGGATTCAGGCTGCTGATTGGCCTATGACAGCTGGCAGAGGCAGTTTGCAATAAAGGGTTGGGGAGGAGGCTGTTAGGTTGAGAAATTAAGGTTCTCCCCACGACAAAACATCCCCAGATCGGCAGAAGGCCAGATGTGCCGACGCAAGGTGGAAAGAAGCCACTTCAAGTTGGGGTAGCAATTAAGTGGTCCCTGGAATTTTACGGCCTTTCCAGTGTCAGGACAAAAGCTAGTTGGGAATGCACTAGTTTCCCTCTATTGTGTATGGGGGAGGGGGAGCCCCCTTCTGAGAACCCAACCACCCTTTTGACTTGTTCTTCCAAATCCTTTTAATACTGCACATCCTGGCTATAATTTGAGGGAGGAGGGCCTGCAGATCTTATTTCTTCTTTACACTGGAGACTCTCTCCCCCAGAACCCCTTAAATAGTGTCATCTTCCTACCAAAGGCCTGGTGCCCCAGCATAATCCTTCCTAAACCAAAATCCAATGTCTGAGGAGGAGTGGGGGAGTCGGTGGGTAATTACATTTTGAGCAGTGAAATGCTGTGGCTGTGCGAAAGGAAAGCATCAAATGCCTGAGCAATAAATATGCAGTTTCAGCAAACACGTTTTGAAAAGCGGCAGACAAAAATCCTGGAGGAAAGGAAAGAAAGGAACAAGCAGGGAGTCTGGGGCGTGAGAGAAAGAGAATGGCGGGCCTGTGATCACACTTCAGGGGGACCCCCCCCCCCCCCCGCTCCCCGTCACCCCAGCCCACGGCTGCTCGCCTCAGTCACACAGGGAAAAGTCCAGCGTGTGACTCAGTGGGAGAATGAGTCCTGCGGCCCCGCAAACTGGGCGGGGGCGGAGATGGGGAGGCAGGGGATGCCCGCGCGCAGCCCACCCCGCCCACGGGCTCCTCGAGCCTCCACCCCAGTTCCCACTCCGCCCCTCCCCCCAAATCCCGCCCAAGGTGACGGGCTGGTCCTGGGTCCCCAAGCTGCCGCAACAGCGACTGGAGGAGGGAGAGGAAGCCTCAAAGGGGCGACACCGGCTCCAGGATGCATCTGGGAAGGAGTGCCCTGGGGCATCGAGGGAGGTGCCGGGGCCGCTCCCCGGGCCGCGCGGCCCCCTTACCTCCAGGGTCCGGATCTCCTGCTGGGTGAGGTCGTTGGACACGGCGCACTTGGTGCGCAGCCCGCGCAGGCTGCCGATGGAGATGTCGATGAGCTTCTGGAGCTGCCCGCACTGCTGCAGCGCCCGACTGGCCGCGGCCCCGGGGCCCCCGTCCGCGGCCGCCGCGTCCCCCCCGCCGCGGCCCTCCTTCTTCTCTCCCATCGCCGCCGCGCGCAGCGCCGCTCTATCCATGCCTCGGCATCGGGGCCGCGGGGTGGGCGAGGCGGGGAGCCCGGGGGCGCGGGCGCCTCGGGAGGGAATCCGCGCGCGGGGAGGGCCGGACGAAGAGCGCCCCTCGGTGCAGCCGGAGCCCGGACGCTAGGACTGCCGGCCGCCAAGCCCGCCGCTCCCGCCCGCCCAGCCGCGGCTGCAAAGCGAAAGCCGCGGCGACCCGACGGCTGCGGCTCCCGAAGCTTTTAAGTGGCAGCGGGGGCCGGGTCAGGGTAGCTGGGCATGCTGGGACTTGTAGTCCGCGCCGCGCACCTGCCGCTCGGCCCGCGCCCTCGGGGCCCGCGTCCGCGCCCAGCGCCCGGCGGTCCAGGCCTTCCCCTTGGCGACGGGCTCCTGCAGTGCGGGAGCGCCCCGCCTCCTCGCTCCGGGAGTGGCCGCTGCGCACCAGCTCCTCCCTCGGGCGCCCAGAGCCGGGAGGGGGGGGGGGGGGGCTCGTCTCCCCGCCCCCTCCACTCCTGCCTCCAGCCTGGGGGCTTCCCACGACCCCCGGATGGGGCGGGGCAGGGGCCGGTAGCCCCTGGGTGGGAGGAGGGTGTGCTTCCTGCAATTCTGCGGCAGAGCCTAACCCTGGAAGGTGGGGACAGCGGAGGTTCCAGAATTTCTATGTTGGTTTAGGGGCCGCCATCTAGTGGGAAGGGGCCTAAAGTACTTGTCCTCTGGCTGGTTCGCGGAGCATTGACTCTCGATTGTCTATGCCAAAGGGAATGTTCGGGCATGGAGAAAGAGGTCAGAGCTTTCTTCAGGATCGTATTTACCCATCAAAATAAGCATCCCATCCCTCCGCCACCCCTACCCAGCAGGCCAGTCCAGACGCTTCGGGTGGCACATTGATTTGTCACTTGAAGCGCTCTAGAACAGACAGCCTGGGTTCAAATTCACACTCTACCTAGCTGTGACAGCTGAGCTGTGAGCTCCCCCTCTGACCGTCTTGAGTTTTCTAATTAATAAAAATGGGGTGATAATAGTATGTATTTTCTAGGGTTCATATAAAGAAGGAGTTAATGTGTGGACCTAAATTGATTACTGACAAATGCTAGTAATTGTTACTGACCAACCTCAGATTTCCTAACCATGGCCCCAGATGCCACCAGTGGCACGGGCACAATACCGCTACAGGGCCTTTCTATCTTCTTTGCCTCTTAACTCGGCATTCAAGCGCAACCCATGCCCCCACTCTCCCCTCCCACCTCCTGCCGCTTCCCTTGCGCCCTGTTACTGGGCTAAACTGAAACGCCGGGACTCTTAATCAAAAGCACACCATCTATACTTCCAACATCTGCTAACTAGAAGAAATAGCTCTCAGAATGTAAGCGCCTTGGCTGCAGAAGTGGCTGAATAATTTATCTTTGTTTCCTCTTCCTAGAGCCAAATACAACGCAGGGCCCACAGTAGGAGCTCAATAAAGTTGTGCGACCCATTTCGTGAATTCTTTGGGCACATCCTATGCTGAGTTTCTCCTATCTTTCAGGCCATTTCAGGGAAATTGGGACTTTCTCTGTGTGTCTGTCTCTCTCCCCATCTCCCCCCCCCCCTTTTTTTATGAAGAAGGAGAATTGAACAGGAGATAGTGTCCGAGCATTGTATTCCTACCTGAAGTCTACACACAGTAGTGGGTGGCAATTTATATTAAACCTTCCTTGGGGCATCTGGGTGGCTCAGTCGGTTAAGTGTCCGACGTCAGCTCAGGTCATGATCTGGTGGATCTTGAGTTCCAGCCCTGTCTTGGGCTCTGTGCTAACAGCTCAGAGCCCGGAGCCTGCTTCGTATTCTGTCTCCCTCTCTCTCTGCTCTTCCCCCGCTCATGCTCTGTCTCTCTCTCCTTCAAAGATAAATAAACATTTAAGAAAATTTTTAAATCTTCCTTTAATGTCATTTGAAATTTCAAAACTAAAACACAAAACTATAACTCTAAAATGTGCTTTTGCAAACTAACCCCTCTTGTGAAGATTTTCTGAAACACAAGGGGCTTCCTCCCTAACTCTTGACCCTTCCCACTAAGAGTCACTACTCCATTCCTTACTTAATTTAAAACAGGACCCTCAGTTCTGTGTCTGTGAAGCCCCCAACCCTGTTACCTTAGCCCAGCCCACCGCCCCTGCAGGAATAGCTAACTGCCCCGATTGAAACTGTGTAACCGTTATTCTCAAACTGTGAATCAGAATCTCCTGCAGGGCTTGTGAACAGGCAGAGCGAGGGACCCCACATTCAGGGCTTCTGGTTCAGTGGCTGGAGAATTTGCATTTTCTAACAAGTTCTCGGTGAGGCTGATGCTGTGGGGTCTGGGAGCCTGAACTTTAAAAAAGTTGGTGTAGGAGTGCCTGGGTGGCTCAGTTGGTAAAGCTCCCTGATCTGATCGTCATGATTCGGCTTATGTCATGATCTCCTCCGTTCCTGAGTTCGAGCCTTGGGTTCGAGCCCCACATCCAGCTCTGTGCTAACAGCTCAGACCCTGCAACTTGTTCAGGTTCTGTCTCCCTCTCTCTCTGCCCCTCCCCCGTGAGCACACGCTCTCTGTCAAAAATAAGTAAACATTACAAGAAATAATAAAATAAAAAATAAAAAGGTTGGTCAGCGGGCCCAGGGAACTATCTCAAGGGACCATCCATTGTGTGTCCTTGGGTGGCTCAGAATCTCTGTCTGTTCAGCAGCTGGAGCAGGCAGGCTTGAGTGAATGACTCACTTCTAACTCAATTCACAAGAGGTTTCCTGGTAAGTGCCTATTTATGCATTTACATCAAGCTGTAATTGCCACTGGGGCCTGGTTGACACATTCCCCCCTCCCCCCCCAGGGCCATTTTATGTGGGAAGCTGTATCCTGAGAAGGGTAACTGCCAGCCTGGCAGTGGTGTGAGGGTTGGAAACTGGACAAAGCCCTGTTCCCGGGCTTCTCTCCCGCCAGGCTCCGTGTGGCCGGTCAGCCCCTCTTCTGTGGACACGGTCTGCCTTCTGACCTGTAAGCCACAGCGTTCCTCTCAGAGGCACCGCTGCCCTCTCCAGCAGGGCTCGGGCTCCTGTCAGCCACACTTTTACACCCCTGCCTCCCAGAGATGCAGAAAGCAAGGCTTTACAAATAATCCCTTCATTCATCCCTTTAACATTCAGAATTCCTCAAGTGTTGAGTCTTGTGGCAAGCCCTATTCTGGGCTCTGGGAAACAGGAGTGGGCAAAACAAAAACAAAAAAAAATCCTTACCCTCTGGGAGTTTATATTCTGGTGAGCGAAGACAGACCACAAATAATTCAGTAGAATGCCCAGCATGGCTGGTGGTTAACAGGTGCAAGGGCACAGGAAAGAGCAGGCCAAGGGACAGGGAGCGTGGCGTTTACAACCTTCCCCGGAGCTGTTTCAGGGAGTGGGGTTCTCCGTCTTGTCTCTGAACCCTGAGCAAGACTTCTCTTATCTCAGAGTCTTTCTCCTCATTTGCAAGATGGAGGGCACGCGTTGTGAGCAGGAACCGAGAACATTCTGCAAAGTGATGGTCCCAGAGTCCTTACTCTCGATGTATTTATTCATATTTATTGGTGAAATACTGCATCGCAGGCCCTGTTTCAAGCACCTTCGGTAACTCAACTAATGTTACTTAGTTTCCTTCCTCACCCTCCAGAGTGAGTCTCTCCTGGTTCCGTAAATTCATCCATTAGGTGGTGATTCTTGGGCGGAACTCCATCTCCAGACTCGAGACTTTTTCTGTGGCATCCTCAGGACAAGAGCGTTCGCTCCTTCCTTCCGCCCTCCCCTCTGCCTCGGGCACCTGCATTGCTGGCGCGTGAAGCCTTCGAAGCTTGCACAGCCCTGCGAGCATCTCGGCACCACAGCAGCCGCGCAGGAACGTTCGTGCCTAGACCCAGAAAACACGAGAAGGGCACCTGCCGTGTGCTAGCCTCTGGGATAGGCCAAGGGAAGGAAACCATGTCCTTATTCACGTGGAACAAACCTGAGCATGGAGACAAGAAGTTAAATATACACCCAGAGTAAATTCGACGAAGGATAAGTGTTGTGAAGGGAGAGAAGTTTATAGCTGATAGCAAGTCCCCAGGGTACGAGGTGCTTCTTCAGCTGAAGTGGTCAGAGAAGTACTCTATGACTGATCTTGAATTAAGATCTAAAGAAAGAGAAGGAGCAAGCCATGTGGAGCTCCGGGGAGAAGGCATTCTAGGCAGCGGGAACATCACGTGCAAATGCCCTGCGGCAGGAACAACTCAGCTTGCTCCAGGAATAGCATGAAGGCCAGTGTGGCTACAGCACAGGGAGAGAAGAGCAGGGGTTGCAGAGAACGGAAGATTTCTGGAAAGGGGCCCGATGAAGTAGACTTGGGCAGGAAGTTTGGATTTTTCTCTAAGTCTTTGTTACTCCTTAATGTAGTCCAAGATTCCCGCGTCGCCTGGGAGCTCCTTAGAAATGCAAGGTCTCCGGCCCTGCCCCGGATCAGCTGAATCACAGCCTGGATTTTTAGCAAGATCCCCATGTGACTTGAACGTATGTTGAAGTTTTAGAAGCACAGCTCTCTAAGTACATTGAAAGAAAGCCACATTCCTGACAATTTTAAGTGTCCTAAAGATCTTTCTGGCCACCACATGAAGAGTGGAGGTTAGAAAGGTGGGGCAAAAGCAGGGCCACTGGTTTTGAGACTGCTGCAGGGCCCAAGTGAGATCACAGGAGCAGGAGCAGGCACTCGGGGGTGAGGAGGAGACAGAGGAAATAGAGTGGATGCCCGACAGCCAATGGGTTGACTGTGGAAGGAGGAAAGACATGATTTGGGCCATCTTGGCCTCTGCTCCTCCAAAGAGACTGCAGGGCACGGTCAGAAGCACCCTACCCTGTGGTCAGGGGCAGCCACGCCTCCCCTCCCCACCTCCACCCCCAGCATCACCACAGGACCGACAGGTCACATGTTTCTCTTAGAACATAGGGGCAGTACAGGAGAAGCTTTGGTTTCCTGGATTTCCTCTTCAGTTAAATTATCCAGGAAATGCATGGAGTCGCCCTGGGGAGACGAACCCTATTATCTGTTACCTGTGCTCATTCATTCATCCATTCATCCATTCGTCAACTATGCACTGAGCCCCCGATATGTGCTTGGCATTGTGCTAGACTCTGGGAACAGAGCAGTAAATGATACATCACTTTATAGTTTATGAAAAGACTTTTGAAGTATGAATTCCTGAAACAAGGCCTACAAACCCTTCATTCCCAGGCCCTGCTGACTTGTCCAGGTTCATGTGCCACTCGAGGATTTTTTTCAGTCAATGTCCCAATTTTAAGAATCTGATGAAAATAAAAAGCGTGTCTCCGGGAAAGAATGGGGCTGTGGACAAGCTCAGGAACCCTGCCTAGTTGGATGATTAACCAACTGAGCCATCCAGGCGCCCTCCCCCTGCCCCAGAATCAATCTTTCTAACTCCCTCATGCCCACAGACCTTTGCACACACCACGTATTTTTGGTTCTTCCCTTGCCTGTTTCCCTGACTAGGTAATGAGCCTTCTTGGACTCAAATAGATCCTATATGACCTTGGGAAAGTGTTTCACCTCCCTGAGTTTATATTCCCTCATCTATAAAAATGAGTATAATAACCTCTCCCTCCAGGGTGGCTGAGAGGTAAAGGAAATAGATAGGCCTACGGGCGCCTGTCTGGCTCAGTCCGTTCAGCGTCCAACTCTTGATTTCGGCTCCGCTCATGATCTCAGTCATGAGATCGAGCCCCATGGAGTTGGGCATGGAGGCTGCTTAAGATCCTCTCTGTTTCTTACTCCTTCTGCCCCTCCCCCACTCACACATTCCCCATGCCTGAACTCTCTCTTTCTCTCTCTGTCCCTCAAAATAAATAAATAGGGGCGCCTGGGTGGTTCAGTCAGTGGAGCGTCTGACATCGGCTCAGGTCGTGATCTCGTGGTCTGTGAGTCTGAGCCCCTGATTGCTGCTGTCAGCCTGTCAGTGCAGAGCCAGCTTTGGATCCTCTGTCTCCCTCTCTCTGCCCCTCTCCTGCTTGCGCTCTCCCACATAAATAAACATAAAATAAATAAATTAGATACGTAAGTTAAGTTAAATGAAGTGGATAGTCCTGGTGCACAATATGTCTTTTAGTAAACAAATGACAGATTTAGTAAACAAATGACAGATTGCATTTTGGAGGCAAAGAAACCAGGGCCTCTCTCTGGAATATTGACCCCTGTGTGGCCTCAGGTGCTCCCTCTAGAAGAAATCCCCACCACCTGAGAAGTGTCCTCAGAACCCGCTCTGGGTCAGGTCACAAGAAGGAGCCAAGTTGAAAAAGGTCCTTCTCAGCCCTGAAACAGAAGTCACTCAGGTTGCCGAGTGCCTTTTCCGGCAACCCGGAAAAGAGAAACCCATCCACGGGAAGGCAGGAGGTGATGTGGGTATCATCTTCATGCCCATTTACCTCTTCCAAACCTTGAACTCTCCTCCACTTTCTTTTAATTTTTTTTTAAGCTTATTTATTTTGAGAGAGAGAGAGAGAGAGAGCAAGTAGGGGAGGGGCAGGGAGAGAGAGGGAGAGAGAGAATCCCAAGCAGGCTCTGCACTGTCAGCACAGAGCCCGATGCAGGGCTCGAACCCGTGAACTGTGAGATCGTGACCAGAGTCCAAACCAAGAGTCGGACGCTTAACCAACTGAGCCACTCAGGCGGCCCACTGCTCCCCTCCACTTTCGAATCCTTGCCCTTCCGGGGTCCCCAGGGCATGCTCCCTGTCCTCTGGGGTCTGGGACCAATCCCCTGCACACATCAACTCTTCCACTGTGGGCTCCAGCTTCCGCCCCGCTCCCTGTGCCTCATCACAACCTCCAATCTGCTTTCAGTACCACCTTTCCCACTATCCCCTGCTCGTGGCCTTCCTTCCCTCCTTACCCTACATAGATTCCATGCTCCATCTTGACTACCGCTCCCCAGCAGGCCCCCTCCATGAGCTCGTGCTCTCTTTCCCCCATAGGAACCTGGCGAAGTCCCAGCCCTTGTAAAACCAACCCTCCACATTCCCCAGGCCTGTGCCAGAGCGGCTGAGCGATATTGGAGAAAAACACAGCTCTGCTGACGGGTTGCCCTTTAAATTCAAGACCGCAAACCTCAAATTGGCACTTCTCATGCCTGGCAAGCCTACCAACCTTTCCTAGAAAGTTCCTTTTCCTATTCTCTGAGATGGCTATTTCGTGCTTTCTTCTGTCTCTACAAATTACCTTGCACTCCTCAGCTAATGTTCTTGGCTCATCCTTCATGGAGAAACTGGAAGCCGTCAGACCAAATCTACCAGCCCTCCTGCCCTGTGTCTGTGCTTCCTGACCTTCCTTCCGTAACCATAGAGGAGGTGCCTTGGGATCCACCCCCTCCAGCAGGCTTGAGGCCTCCACTCCAGCGAGTACCCTGCTTCTTTCTGCATCATCATCTTCTCCTTTAACCTGGCTGGTTATTCCCATTTGTGCACAAATGTGTATCTCTTTTGGGAAGGAAGGATGGAGGGAAGGAAGAAGGAAGGAAGGAAGGAAGGAAGGAAGGAAGGAAGGAAGGGGAGAGAGAGAAAGAAAGAGAAGAAGGAGGGAGGAAGGAGAGAAAAAGAAAGAAAGAAAGAAAGAAAGAAAGAAAGAAAGAAAGAAAGAAAGAGAAAGAAAAGAAAAGAAAAAAAGAAGGAATTGAAGAAGGAAGGGAGGAAGGAGAGAAAGAGAAAGAAAAGAAAGAAAGAAATAAAAGAAAAGAAAGAAAAGAAGGAAGGGAAAAAGGAAGGAAGGGAGGAAGGGAAGAGAAAGAAAGAAAGAAAGAAAGAAAGAAAGAAAGAAAAGAAAAGAAAGAAAAGAAGGAAGGGAAGAAGGAAGGAAGGGAGGAAGGGAAGAGAAAGAAAGAAAGAAAGAAAGAAAGAAAGAAAGAAAGAAAGATAGAAAGAAAGAAAGAAAAAGAAAGAAGGAGCACCTGGGTGGTTCAGTTGGTTGGGGGTCCGACTTCAGCTCAGGTCATGATCTCACAGTCCGTGAGTTTGAGCCCTGCATTGGGCTCTATGCTGACAGCTCAGAGCCTGGAGCCTGCTTCGGATTCTGTGTCTCCCTCTCTCTCTGCCCTTCCCTGCTCATGCTCTGTCTCTCTCTGTCTCAAAAATAAATAAAAACATTTAAAAAATTTAAGAAAGAGAAGAAGGAAGGAAGGGAGGGGGGAAGGAGAGAAAGAAAGAAAGAAGAGAAGGAGAAAGAAAGAAAGAAAGAAAGAGAAAGAAAGAAAGAAAAAAGAAGGGAGGAAGGAAGGAAGAGATAAAGGAGAAAGAAAGAAAGAAAGAAAGAAAGAAAGAAAGAAAGAAAGAGAAAGAAAGAAAGAAAGAAAGAAAGAAAGAAAGAAAGAAAGAGAAAGAAAGAAAAAATGGGGGCAGGAAAAGCACATCTCTGTACCGCACCTGGCAAGAAGCAAACTTCACTCAGATGGTTCAACTGACAGCAAAGAAGGGGCCACTTACAAAGTTAAGGGGCAAACAGGGATGTTGGGGCACCCAGAGACAAGCAATGCTAAGAAGGGGTGAGGACTCCCGTGCAGAAAGAGTGAGAGGGAGAAATAGTGCACCCTGAGGCGTGTGAGAGGGGACAGCCCAGAAGGACTTGCCAACATAGAAAGCGCGGCTCCTGCCAGGGGCAAGGTGCCCAGGGGGTGAGGCAGAGGGGAAGAACACCCGGCCTCTCTTCCTCCCAGCCTTCACCTCTGCTGCCTTTGCCTCCTCTGGGCTGAACCTGCCTGGGAGCATTCTGGCGGAGAGTTCAAGATGCAGGACAGAAGGGTCACCCTCTCAGAGCCCAGAGCGGAACACACACGGGGAAAAAAACAAATTTTAGATGGAAGGCCAGCCAGCACACCTTGCTTTTACTCCCAGATGCCCTTCCAGCTTCTGCCCTGTGTCTCTGCTTTCCAAACTCCTTGGAAGAGTTGTCTACACTCAACTTCTTTACTGCACCTGCTTTCTCCAACCTACTGGCCTAGCTTTGTCTCCATGACAAGGCCTGACAAGCTTCCTACTGGAATTCCTCATTTCCAGCTCTCCAGTGGCCCTCATGTTCCCAAATCTGAGAGACAACCCCTCAAGCAGTCACCACATCCTCCTTCTTTTTTAAACAATTAAAAAAGTTTTTTTCACGTTTATTCGTTTTTGAGAGACGGAAAGAGACAGAGCATGAGCAGGGAAGGGGCAGAGAGAGAGGGAGACACAGAATCCGAAGCAGGCTCCAGGCTCTGAGCTGTCAGCACAGAGTCCGACGTGGGGCTTGAACTCACGAACTGCAAGATCATGACCTGAGCCGAAGTCAGACGTTCAACTGACTGAGCCACCCAGGCGCCCCCTTTTTTTAAAATTTTTTTAACGTTTATTTATTTTTGAGAGACAGAGAGAGACAGAGCATGAGTGGGGAAGGGGCAGTAAACAATTTTAAATATTTTTATTTATTTTTGAGGGAGGGAGTGGCAGAGAGAGGGCACAGAGGATCTGAAGCAGGCTCCACCCTGACAGCGGAGAGCTGGACGCAGGGCTCAAACCTACAAACCCTGAGATCGTGACCTGAGCTGAAGTCAGACGCTTAACCGACTGAGCCACCCAGGCGCCCCCACATCCTCCTTGAAACAGTTCTCTTGGCTTCCTTGCCCCTAAGACCTTTGTGTTTCCTCCTACCTCTCCGAATGCTATTTTTTGGTCTTCCTTTTGCCCGCCTCTCATCCTCTACATCGGCTTGCTCCAGATCTCTGTCCAGGACCTAGGAGGACTGTCACCTTTGTGCCTGCTCTCCAGCTGTCCAGACGCATGGCGTCTCTTACCCTTAAGCTCTCAGCTCAAATGCCACCTGCCCACAGAGGCTTCCCCTGGCCACACTCTCCAGAGCCGCCCCCTCCCACCCCTTGCCACTGTGTCCCGCTGCCCTGTTTGTGTCCTTCCTTGGCCTTATCACTATTTGTCAACCTGGCTAGTTTATGGATTTGTTTCCTTCTTTATCCAGCAGTGTGCCCGTCCCTAAATCCTTAGCATTTACAACAGTACATGGTACATAGTAGGTGCTAAGTAAATCGTTGTTGCACGAATCACCAGGAACTTTGCAAACGTCACAAAACAAGGAAAGGTCAATAATTTAAGAATACTGTTTTGCTTTTGCAAGACTGAATTTCCTGATAGGTGCTTAAATACCCTATTGGATCCTTTGAAAGAAATTCCCCTTCCTATTAAATGTATACTCACGTATATTACACGTCTATGTGAAAATAACCTGAGCAGAGAATCTGGCAATGCAGATTGGGAAGTAGAGGAGGCCCCATATTATTGACATCTAGTTCCAGAAAGGGAAGACTCAGAATGAGATCATCTCTTTGACCCGAGTCTGGCTGTCGCCTGCGTGAGGCAGCATGAGGAACGGTCAAGGGCCAGGTCAAGGGACAGCACTGTGGATGAGGCTAACCTGAGTTTAAATTCCATTTCTACCCCTCATTCATAATGTGACCTTAGCCAAGTCACTTTATCTCTCTGAGTTCCTAACTTCTCCTGTGTAAATGGCCCGGGTAGGGCTGTCACAGGGATTAAGTGATCAGAGCATGTAAAGCCTTCAGCCTCTGAGTCTGGCACATGGGAGCACTCTGTATTAGTTCCAATCATTCCCACAGCTTCTCTGATACGATTTTCCAATTCCAGAATCCTCTCACCCATCGCCCCCTGCAAAAGGGAGCAATGAACATGAAATGAGGAGGCGAGGGCTGGCAGCTGTTTCTGGCAGGTTGTTTGAAAGGTGGTGGGAAATATGGGACGCCTGGGTGGCTCGGTCGGTTGAGCATCAGGCTCCGGCTCAGGTCATGATCTCGCAGTTTGTGAGTTCAAGCCCTGTATCAGGCTCTCTGCTGTCAGCTCAGAGTGTGCTTTGGGTCCCCTGTCCCCCTGTCTCTCTGCTCCTCCCCTACTCATGCTCTCTCTCTCTCTCTCAAAAAAAAAAAAAAGGTGGCAGGAAATGACTAGAAATTAAAGATAATGTAATGTCCTTTCTGGGGTCAAAGCATTGAAAGATCATGGTGCCCATGCCCACTAATATGAGCCAAAATAAAAATAAGACCCCAAAACATAAAATCTGCACATATGCTAAAATGAAAATGGCTTTTTTTCTCCTAGATATTCTTTTCTTTTTTTTTTTTAATTTTTTTTTAACGTTTATTTATTTTTGAGACAGAGAGAGACAGAGCATGAATGGGGAAGGGGCAGAGAGAGAGGGAGACACAGAATCGGAAGCAGGCCCCAGGCTCCGAGCCATCAGCCCAGAGCCCGACACGGGGCTTGAACTCACGGACCGCGAGATCGTGACCTGAGCTGAAGTTGGACGCTTAACTGACTAAGCCACCCAGGTGCCCCTATTCTTTTCTTTTTAAGTGAGAGAGAGAGAATGTGAGCAGGAGACAGAGACAGAGGGGGAGAGAGAGAGAGAGAGAGAGAGAGAGAGAGAGAGAGAGAGAGAGAGAGAACCTTAAGCACGCTCCACACTCAGCGAGGAGCTCGATCCCACGACCCTGGGATCATGACCTAAGCCGAAATCAAGCGTCTGATGCTCAACTGACTGAGCCACCCAGGCGCCCCTCCTTAGATTTTTTAATTGTGCAATTCTAGATAAATTCCATGAAGCTGAGCTCTTCATTTTCCAATGCCCTTGCTGCGTCGCCTGCCTCCAGGTAATCCAGCACAAAGCTGATGCCACGTTCAAAGATTCCTAGGACCCGAGTGCCACGAGATATCACCCACACCCGTAATAGAATTAAGGGTAATGATAATGCACTGCCTTTTCTATTGCCCCATTGTTTTTGAAGAGCCTCAGGGTCCTTTCACCTAATATTAGCTTGCTTGAAGTCCACATCTTCCAGATGGGGTTGGTAGCTTGGGTTTAAACCCAGAGAAATTGGGGCGCCTGGGTGGCTCAGTCGGTTGGGCGTCCGACTTCGGCTCAGGTCACGATCTCGCGGTTCGTGGGTTTCAGCCCCGCGTCGGGCTCTGTGCTGACAGCTCAGAGCCTGGAGCCTGTTTCAGATTCTGTGTCTCCCTCTCTCTGACCCTCCCCCGTTCATGCTCTGTCTCTCTCTCTCTCTCAAAAATGAATAAATGTTAAAAAAAATTAAAAATAAAATAAACCCAGAGAAATTAAGTGACTGTCAGGGGTCGCCCCCACAGTCACAGAATAACCAAAATGTAGCCTCGGCTCCTGGACCTACCAAATCACAAGCCAAATGATCTTCAAATGACTCTTCGCCTAGCAACCCCCCGCTCACCTTTTACTCATACAGTCCTGCTCACAACTCAGGACTCAGGACTCCGGTGTGACCTCTTACCAGAAGGCCCCCCCCCCCCCCCCTCCAGGCTGGCCCTGCTCACTTCCTCCAAGCTGCCGAAGTCCTGTGCCGGGCATCGTAGGGCATCCCGGCCTCAAAACACTGTTTCCGCATCTGTTTCCACATCTGCCTCCCGCCCTGGGCCGTGAGCAACCTGAGGGAAGCCATCTTTGCTCGTGACTCGGCGCTCCAAAAGGTTTGGGGTTCCTCACTGAACCAAATGAGCCAATTTAATTCGTATAAAGATGTGTGTTGAGCTGGATTTCATAGCCTGGGAGGACTTGTTTCATCAGAAATTGAGGCGGCGCTAACCTAGTCCCAGGCAGAAGATGGACTTGGAAAGGGTCTCTTTTGCCACCTGCACCCACCCACCCTGGTAACTGTGGTCCCTGAAATACCACAGTTTGAGAAGAATCCATTGTCTTCGACTGATATTCCCCTAGATGGATGGCTGGGTGGATAAGGGCCTAGAGGGAAGGGGGCTGCTGAGAGGTATAGTTCCCAGTTATTTACATACTTTCAACTACTCTCCCCATTCTATGGAGGCTAGCCCACACCTGTTCCCTATGGCCTTAGCATCTGAGGAGGCTTTAAGGCTCAACAGTATAAAATGAGGTCACATTTCTCAGGGCGCCTGGGTGGCTCAGTCGGTTAAGTGGCCGACTTCGGCTCAGGTCATGATCTCGTGGTCCGTGAGTTCGAGCCCCGCGTCGGGCTCTGTGCTGACCGCTCAGAGCCTGGAGCCTGTTTCAGATTCTGTGTCTCCCTCTCTCTGACCCTCCCCCGTTCATGCTCTGTCTCAAAAATAAATAAACATTAAAAAAATTTTAAAAATAAATAAAATGAGGCCACATTTCTATCAAATAACACAATTACAAGGACTTGAAACACTCACCCTCCTCAGTTTTTTTTTAATGTTTACTTGTTGGGAGAAAGAGGGAGAGAGAGAATCCCAAACAGGCTCCACGCGGTCAGCACAGAGCCCGACATAGGGCTCAGTCTCACAAACGGTGAGATCCTGACCTGAGCGGAAATCAAGAGTCAGACGCTTAACTGACTGAGCCACCCTGGTGCCCCTGCACTTACTCTCCCTACGGTTATTCTCACAGTCTTCAGCCAGGCCCTGTCCCTAAGGGTGTCTAGGCCTCCCCTTTGGGAGCTAAGCCTGTCGACAAAGCCACTGGGTCTGTGATGTATCTCCATCAGCCCCGGGTGCCAGGAGCCCAGATGACCTAGTGGAGACAGGCTCCAGACCTCCCCCCATCAATGCTCTCACCTCCTAGCTCAGACCAGTGGGTCAGGTTTAGCAATTCTTTACAAGGTTCAGAGAGAAGGTGCAGATTTTTAGCTAACCTTTACGGAGCACTCACACACACACACACACACACACACACACACAGCCCAATATGACATGAGAAAAGAAAAAATTTGACGCATTTGGCTTCTTTAAAATTCAAAAGTTTTGAGCCCCCCCCCCCAAAGACAACGTTAAGAAAAGACAAGCCCTAAACTGGGAGAAAATATTTGCATTTACTTTTACTCCCTCGCCCAAATCTGCTAGAACTACAGTAAAGGGATGTTTTTTTCCCCCTCCAGTAAAGGAGACAACAGCTATAAAATCTTGGAAGCTGGGAAGCTGATAGAGCAGTGGTAAGGGATTTAGGGAAGCTGAGAAGCAACCAGACAGAAAAAAAAATGAGGCAATAATGAACTCCAGAGAAAACAAAATGGCTCAGGAAAGGAAACGTAATCGTAATTTGTTACCATTCCGTTCAGCTATGATCAGCATGTCACCACAGTCATAACAGTGTAAGTACTGACGGTTAATCTAAGGAAAATTAGAATATAATGGGACTGGGAGGATGGAAAGAGCTGTCTTCGTGGTGGACAATGAGGGAAAGATACATGGCCAAGTCCTCATTTTGCACAGTGTAAAGTCAATAAATGATCCTAAAACTGAAAAATCATGCAGCAGTCACACAAGCTTGTTATTTTAAGCTGTAGAGGAAAAAAAATCCAAAAACTCAATTACAAAGGTAAAATATTTGCTACAGGGGACCCGGGCAATAGTTAGGAAACCTCAGTTTTTCATATTGACTCTTGTTTATTATTTGGGCAAACACGTTTATAGTCTGGGCAAACACGCCTTTTCACAATTAAAAACTCTGCAGGGGTACCTGGGTGGCTCAGTCGGTTAAACGTCCAACTCTTGATCTGGGCTCGGGTCATGATCTCATGGTTCATGGGTTTGCGTTCCGAGTTGGGCTCTGCACTGATAGCTTGGAACCTGCTTGGGATTCTTTCTCTCTCTCTCTCTCTCTCTCTCTCTCTCTCTCTCTTTCTGCCCCTCCTCAATCTGCTCTCTTTCTCTCTCAAAATAAACTTAAGAAAAACAAAAGATGCTAAATCAGAAATGTCTCTGCTTCCGTTTTTTGAGGCTAAAGTGTCCCTGAAGGACTTGTATCAGAACAAACGAATAGGCCCCCAGAGATGAACTTTAAGTCCCCTTTTGCAAAACAGGGACCCCGGCTGGCCCTGCAGTTAGTTGACTTCTTCAGCAAGATTTCTGAGTTCTTAGGTGAGATGTGGCCACAGTTGTGGCCTGATATGCTGTGTGTCCCTGAGATTAGAACAAGAGGACACAGGTTATGTCTCCAAGGTTGTCTGCCTTTGCTCCATTCATTCATTCATTCATTCGGTCAACAGATTTATATTAAGTATTTAGCACGTTTCACTCTCAGCACAGGGCTGGGCCCCCTGTGTGGAAAGGGACAGATGTGCTCCCTGCCCTCCTGGAGATAACGTTCCCGTGGGAGAAGACAGACAATAAATAAGGCAACAATAGAGCACCAGACCCACTCAGATAGAGAGAAGTGCTTTGGAGAAAAGAATACACAACGATTCGGGAGATTTACGTGGGCGTGAATTCAGACAGGACCGCCCAACAGGTGGTGTTTGATCTGAGCAGTGCGTGACAAGGGGCCACCACGTGGAAAGTATGGGGGTCGGTGGGGGGGGGGGGGGGCAGCACACGCACAGCCCCTGAGGCAGGAACCAGCTGGGCACGCGGGGACTTCTTGGAGTCCAGAAGCTAGGGCATTGCGGCAGACTGGATTTTCGAGTGCAGTGGGCAGTGTGGGAGGAGGGCTGTGAGCAGGGGTGAGGAGCCCTCCCACAGCTTGGTCCCCACAGAGGCCAGCGTTCTTGAAACAGGAAAACAGAGTCCTAAGAGCAAGAATAGAAGGCGGGGGTAGTTGGAAGGTGACTGAGAGAGAGGAGATGGTCACTTTGAGGCACCGGCTATGCTAACAGACACCGGCCGGGCAGTCTACAAAAACAGAGCTCTGACCTACAGCCTGCAGCGACCAGCCCAGGAAGGGAAACCACAACCCCTGCAGCAATCAGCCCCAAATGGCCCGGACTTGATCAGCAACTGCCAGCTTCCCTCATTCTCACCCCTGCTTCCGATTTAGGACCAAACACTGAAAGCCAGATAGCCACCCCTCACCCGTCACACGGGATGCCCCACGTCTATCAGACCCCTGCCAGCTTCCCCTGCCAACAGCTTCCCTTCTGGGCTCCCCCTTCCCACTCAAAGCCGCCCCCCCCCACCCCTGCCCCACCCCGCCCTCCCCGCCCCCACCCCCACCCCCCACCCCCTCCGGCCACTGAGGTTCTGCCGAACACGTGGGCTGGCTCCCACGTGGAAAGCTCTGAATGTGTTTGTTCTTCACTCATTTCTGAACTTCAGACAAGGGGCAGCAAGGGTCACTGGAGACAAGGAACAATCCGAGGTGGATTTTGGAGACGAAACAGGCCCACGTGGCTGAGGAACCCGAAGGGGTGGAGGGCTCCAGGGAAGGAAAGAGGGAAGTCGAGGAGACTCCCTGGGCGGCTGGGGCACCATTTACCGAGGTGAAGGCTGGAGGAGGAGCTGGAGAGTGAGGTTGGCTACAAGTCGGAAGTTGGGGTTTCAATGTGTTGAGTCCGAGATGCCCATTAGACGTTGGTGCCCGGAATTCTGCATCTGCGCCCGTGGCCCGAGGGGACCCAGCAAGAGGGAAGATGTGAGAAGGGGCCCCAGGAAGATGGTTTTTATAGCCAGGAGCGTGGATGAGATCACAGAGGGAGACAGGAAGAGACCGGAAGCAGGGCTGAGCCCCGGAGACTCCCATGGTCAGAGGTGGGTGGAGGACGGGGGTCCGTGGAGACCGGGAGGAGCTGCCAGCGTGAACCCCAGAGTGAACCCCGCACTGCTCGGCATGGTGCTGGCGCCCTGGGCCACCTGCCGCCGCCTTCCCCCGGGGCCTCATCTCATCCCGCCGGCCTCCTTTGGACCAATGTATTTCCCCAGGTGCGCCTTCTTGCTTCAGACCTTTGCATGTGCTAGTTCGTCTCTAGGATCTCAAAAATAAGGTAGATTCGTTATCAATAACTCAAACACAGTGGCCACGTACGACGTAGAAAGTAAAAGCTGCCCATCGATCCCGCGTTAATGAACTTTTGGGCTAAATCCTTCAGGATGTGTTTTCTGGGCAATCACTAGCGTCCTCTCTCTCTCGTACACACATACGGGCAATATCCCCACCACCCCCGAAAATGGGAAATGCTTGTTTAAAATGTGCTTTTTCGGGGTCCATGGGTGGCTCAGTGGGTTAAGTGTCTGACTCTTGATTTCAGCTCGGGTCACGATCTCACGGTTTGTGAGTTCAAGCCCTGCATCGGGCTCCTGTGCTAACAGTTGGGAGCCTGCTTGGGATTCTCTCTCTCTCTCTCTCTCTCTCTCTCTCTCTCTCCCTCCCTCTCTCTGCCCCTTCTCTCTCTCCCA
Source organism: Panthera pardus (assembly GCF_024362965.1). Classification (NCBI taxonomy): domain Eukaryota; kingdom Metazoa; phylum Chordata; class Mammalia; order Carnivora; family Felidae; genus Panthera; species Panthera pardus. Next base: position 59,145,635 of record NW_026526876.1, read on the forward strand.
AAATAAAGAAATTAAATAAATACACAAAACTTGCTTTTTCCTCGTAATACAGCATGACTCTTCCCACATCAGCACCTAGAGAGATGGCTCATTCCTCAAAACAGGTGTTTAGATTTCATTGTATGGATTGATCACAACTGAACCATTTCCCACGGATGAAGCCTTGCCCCCTTTCTTTTTCGAAATGACAAGGTGGCAACGCTCTACTTTGTGCATGCTGTGCAAACTCGTGCCCTTGGACAAATTCCTAGAAGTGAGACTGTGAGGTCAAAAGAGGTGAACGCTGTTAATTCAATAGATGTTACCAAACTGCTGTCCAAAGAGCTCATGACAATTCCTGCCAATAAATGTGAATGAAATTCCTGTTTATTCACATTCTTGCCGAGACTGGGTATTGCCATCATTTTAACTTGGTCAAGTCTGATAGAAAGATTATATTGTATTGTTGTTTAATTTGCATTTCCTAGAATATAAATAAGGTTTCTCATAGCTTATCATATTCTTTTGCCCGCTTCTCTGTGGGTTTTTTGTCCTTTTGATTTGTAAGCCTTCTTGGTATATTCCAAGAATCAGCCTCCTGTCTTATATAGATGTTACAAATATTCTGTATTGATTTGTTTTTCTTTGTTTATCTTTATTTTTGCTTAATAGAGGTTTAAGAATTTTAGGTGGGGGTGCCTGAGTGGCTCAGTCAGATGGGCATCTGACTCATGGTTTCAGCTCAGGTCATGATCCCAGGGTCACGGATCGAGCCTGGAGTCAGGCTCCTCGCTGAGCGTTGAGCCTGCTTGGGATTCTCTCTCTTTCTTCCTCTGCCCCTCCCCCTCCTCTAAAAAAAAAAATTAAAGGAAGAACTTTATGTGATGACGTGTAGTAACTTCTTTTTTCATCTATTGTGTGTTATGCTTTTAGCGGCCCCCAACAGTCCAAAATTATTTTCTAAAACCTCTTTTTTTCTAGAGCTTTCTTGGTTTTATTTACTTGCATGTAAACATCTTTGAAACATCTGGAATTATTTTGGTGTTGAGAAGCAGGGACCCGGTTTCTCTCAGTAAATATTTATTGAATGAATGTATGAGCAGGAGGGACATCCTTCAGCCCTAAGTAAAGTTGATGGCCTCCTAAGGGTTTAGATCAGATGGTTAATAAAGTTACTTATTCAACAAATGTTTCTAAACCATGTGCCCGTGTGGTGGCATGTGTGTGACTCTCGCAGTCCATGGAGGAAACAGACATCCGCCTGATAGCACAAGTGGATGTAAAACTTACAGAGGAGACATGCGCTCTCGGAGAGCATGTGATCAAGAAGGCTGCCCTAGCCTGGGAGGTCAAGGAAGGTGTCTCTGGTTAGGGAAGCTTCTTGGGACACTCTCGGGACCGGCACCCAAGGGTGGGTGAAAACAGCGGGACCGGGCAGAGGGAGAAAACTACGTTGCAGCCTCAGCAAAGGTCTCAGCTGCTCCCAGGGAGCTCTGGGGTGGAGATGCCTCTTCAGAGGCGCTCTGAATGAAGACAAAGTGTCTGGGACTTCATTCCCCATTCCTCCTTTCCTCCAATGCGCTAGGCAGTGAACGAAGGCTGCCCCTAGGCAGCTCCCGGAGAGACCCCTCTGTGAGTGTTGGCCTCCAGCTCTCCTGGTGGCTGGCAGAATGAGGGCCTGGGTCCTGAAAAGGACTTATGGGTGACACACCACACCACCCACTCCAGAAGTCCTCCCTAAGAAATGGGGGTGACCCTTGGATACTGACGGATGAATAGGAGTTCGCCAGGCACAGAGAATGGGGGCTTCCTCCAGGGGACACATGCTTTCTCCAGCACGGTGCCCTGCCACCAAAGAGGAGAGACCGATTAGACGGCTAGTGGGTGAACAGGGTTCGTCAAATACATTCAAATCTAGACATGCACATACAAAAAATTAGGAAGACAGAAAAGGCAAGACTAACAGCGCCAGCCAGCCCTCAGAGACAACTCCTATTAACGTTTTAACGTATATCTTCTCTGTCTTGCTCCTCTGCATAGTTTATTAAAATGCTAGGATTTTACTGTAGATGTGATTTGATTTTCTGCTTTGTTTCCTACAAAGTTTTTCCTATGCCTTTACTCTTTCTAATCACAAAAGCAGTAGCTGCCAATGACACACAACTCAGAAAGCACAACTTTTAAAAAGAAAATTAAGAATTTCCAAGGTCTCTCCTCCCCAGCTTCACCCATCCGTTGATATCATCCAGATTCTTTGTTAAGCTGTATTTGTAGCTTGCTTCTTAAAGAATGAGCCTTTAAACCATCACTTATCTGTCTCCTTTGAGATCCCTAGGCCAAGAGTCCGGGAGCCCAGGGCTCAGTTCTAGGTCAGACATTAACACTTGTTAAGTCTCTCCTCTCCCCTCCCCTTCTCCCCTGCTGAATTGTGCCTAAGGGTTAAATCTTTCCAGTCTAGACTTAACTATAATCAGCAAGGGTGGTGGCCAGCAGGCCCCAGGACTGAAGGTTGCGGGTGGGGGTGGGTGGGAGAGAAGGACCTGAAAAGAGGCCTGGCCACCCTGGGAAGGTTTTGCCTGGGGAAGGGGCAAGGCCCCAGAGCTGTTTATGTTCCCTGGAGTTTCCCATTACCTCCTTGCAATTCCCCCAGTGTCCCAGGCTGTCTTTGGCCCAACCCAGTCCTCTGCCCGGGTCTCTTCCCTTCTCCTGATCCAGCTTGGTTAACTCTTACTGATCCTCCAGAATTCAGCTCCAGGACACCTCTTCCTGGGAGCCTTCCCGGTTTGCCCAGGAGGAATTGGACTCCCCTCTGGCCTCTCAGAACCTTGCACACTTCACAGCACTTATCACAGGACACTGTGGGCGCTTCTTTGGTGACCTCCCACCTAGGCTTCCCCCGAAATGGTGGGCTCTGTGAGGGCAGGGACCCGGCCTCACTCATCGGGTATCCCAGGTGCCAGGCTGCCTTCAAAGAAGTCAGTTCACAAGGCCTCTGAGAGGGAAGTCCCTGGGTGTCCCCAAATTATTCCTCATTGGCAGAGCAACTTCTTCTAGGATGGCAGGCTCCCTCACTTTGTCCTCAGAAAAGCACCCCAACCACTTCTGGGTCCTTCCTTTGCTCGCTTCGCCTGCTTCTGTTTCCCATTTCCTGGAGCAGGGCTTCAGAGAAGCAGAGGAAGGATTCGTTTTCTCTGACTTGGGGGATGGCCTATATCTGTAGGGTGAAAGTCAAGGCCTCTTTCAAAGGATGGAGAAGCTGCATTAGACTCTGGGCTAGGCAGCTACCTCTCCCCCTGCTGTGTCTTGGAAGGACTTCGAAAAATGAGTTTAGTTGGCAATGAAGGTGAGCCAGCCACAGTAACACCCAGACAGACAGATGGCCGGAGCGGTGCTGTCCTCTCTCTTGTAAAAGCTTTGCATCCAAGACCAGCCTACAAGTATAGTAGGGAGGGAGCTCCCCCTGCCCCTCCTCCCCCCGGGAAGGGTAACAGTCACACAGAGGTTGGTGGACCCCTGTTAGGAATGCCTTTACGGGATCTCCAGAAAGAACTAGACCAGATATCCTTTGACAGTCCTCTAACTCACAGAGTTGATGATTCAGGTAGGAGGAGAGTCTGAAACAGAGGGAGGTTTAAAGAACACCAATCCTAGGGCGCCCGGGTGGTTCAGTTGGATGCGCCTCTGACCATTGATTTTGGCTCAGATCGTGATCTCATGGTAATGGAATTGAGCCCTCTCAGCTGGGAGCCTGCTTGGGATTCTCTCTCTCTCTCTCTCTCTGTCTGTCTCCTCTCTCTCTCTCTGCCCCTGCCCCACTTGTGCGTGCTCACTCTCTCTCTCACTCTCTGTCTCAAAATGAATAAATAAACACACCAATCCCTTGGGGTCTAGGGGATAAAATTAGGAGAAAACAGAGCAGAGATAAGAGGGACCTGACTGGGGCCCCAGTAAAGCCATGCAGAGTTGGGAGCAGAGGGGTCCCCTTCCACAACCTCTTGGTGAGGCCCAAGGATCCGGGGGCAGGGCAGGGGGAGGGCACAGACACCAGCAGGCCACAGCTGGCGGGGGGCGGGGACGGAGGCAGGGGCTCCCAAGGTAGAGTCCAGGGAAAACAGACAAGGGCAGAGGGCACGCTGCATCCTAACGCTCTGCTCAATGACTGCAAACAACGGACAGTTAATCAAGCTGGAAATTACAAACAAAACCTTGAAGTGCCGCTTCCTGGAAAGAGCTCCCACTTCCCACCAGAGTGCAGTCCTTGAACGATTGTAGTTCCGTCGCTCTTGAATTAAGACCACAAACCTTAGTGTAGCTTTCAGGCCCTGCGTGATCTGGCCCGTGGCCACTCCCCGTTCTAAAGTTGCTCGGGCACTCCCCGTTCTAAAGTTGCTCGGCTGAGGGCCCGGCTTCCTCCAGACCCCAAATGTTTTTAAATGACTATGTCACTTAACATCTAAGTCCCCTGCTAGACTGTAAGCTCTGTGGAGGTAGGGGATGTGTCTGTCTTGTTCAGCACCATCCCCCCAGCATCTAACCCAGAGCCCGGCATGGAAGAAAGGAAGGAAAGAAGGAATGGAGGGAAGGGGGGAGGCAGGGAGGGAGGGAGGAAGGGAGGGAAGGAGAAAAGTCCCTGAGAAACACAGCATTCTCAGCAATTGAAAAATGATGGAACACGAAACATGATTAATTAAATCAGGCACATAAATAGAGGGCCATATGTCAAGGTTCTATTTGTTCTATGACAGCGTAAAACCTGCACATTTTTCATCAGGATGGAAATAACAAACACAAAACCACACGTGCCATCTCCTAGTGAGACCTTCTGCTTTTTCCATTGGAGTCAGTCCCTCCCTGAATTCAGTCCAGGCAGGAGGAGCGGGCGGTCCCCACCTACAGCCCAACTTGGTCTGGATCCAGGAGCTGGGACCCAGAAGCCAAGCTGAAGGCCTGTAACCAAAGGCAAGATCAGGTATAGATTAATTATCTCCTCCACGCCAAGTACGGGACTTGGCAGTTGACTTGTTTAGTCCTCAAAGTCTGTGAGGTAGGAACTGTTACCCTCCTTTTACAGGTGAGAAAACTGAGCTTCCAATGGGTTGAGGAATTTGATTAATGTCACAGTTCTGGGGGTGCCTGGCTGTCTCAGTCGGTGGAGTATATGACTCTTGATCTTGGGGTTGTGAGTTCAAGCCCCACACTGGGCCAGGAGCCTACTTAAAAAATAAAAAATATTGTAAAAAAAAAAAAAAAAAAAAAAAAAAAATATATATATATATATATATATATATATATATCACACAGTTCTGTCCCTGGATCCACCTGACCCCAACAGCCACGCTCTTTTCTCCCTGTAGCTTCTCTGACCAAGAGGCAGAGGCACCGGCAGCGGCTGTGGGCACAGCAGCTAAGGCTTCAGAAGTCTAAGCTTCCATGGGCAACATTTGCTGGTTTGGTCTGTGTCGTAGCCTCCCCCTTTCTGGAACGCAGCCCTCTTTCCAGCAGGAAATTCCTTCTGTGTGCCGCTGGTGAGCTGGCCCTGCCCTTTCTTTGCCCAGCTTCCAAAGGTAGACATTCCCCAGTTAGAATACTCATTCCCACCTTCAGAACTACCAGTTCTGGAACACACACATGATCCGACAGGGCCGGTCAGAGGTCCTTCCTGAGTCTGGGGGCTGAATCTACCGGGAAAGAGCATCTTTTTCACGGAGGTGCCAAGTAAGTAGGAAAACAGAATTGGGGCTGCCCTGGGACATCTGTCTTGCCACATGAAGAGGGTCTGCTGAGGACTCCAACCAACAGAGGGAGGGAAGCAGAAAAGAGACAGACAGAGAATGCCCTGAAGACCTTGTTGGAGCTCTGGATCCAGCCACGCCTGGGCTGCCCTTCGAATTCCCAGATACATTCTTTTTCTCTTGAGCAGGTGCAAACTGGAGAAGAGTAGACACGCCAGGATGGAGAAGGTAAGAGGGTGGACCAGGAACCCAGCAAGGCCCGGAACCATCCAAACAGGACGGAAGAGTCTTCCAACCGAATGTGGCTCCATCCTTGTCACCCATGTGACAAGCCTGCCATGTGACTCTGTACCCACGCTGTCCTTCTCTGATCTCGGGCATGCCATCTGCAGAGGGATGTACCAATGAGCAGAACCACACCAGAGACTGCTTGTTCCTGGGAAAACAGAGAAATGGGAAATTTTCCAGTGAAATCAATACAAAGAGATCTTTCCTGGTCTGGAGAGGGAGGAGGGACCGAGCTTTTACTGTGTACCACGTGGGTGTCAGGCCTTACCTGCTTCACTGCAAGCTAGCGGGGCGCCTGGGTGGCTCAGTTGGTTGAGCGTCCGACTCTGGATTTCGGCTCGGGTCATGATCTCACGGTTCGTGAGATTGTGCCCCGCATTGGGCTCTGTGCTGACAGCACAGAGAATGCTTGGGATTGTCTCCCTTCCTCTCTCTCTGCCCCTCCCCGGCTCTCGTGCTCTTTCTTAAAATAAATAAACTTAAAAAAAAATGCAAGCTACTAAACTGAAGGTAGGGATTCTGTGCTTAAGACTCAATGCACATCACTCACTCAAATAGGAAATATTTACGAATGAATGAAACATATTTCCCAGTTAATTCTCAGAGTGGACCAGGATGGCCATAAAAGACTGCCTTGAATGTACAGAGAATGGTGTTATCTTTAGGAACCAGATCCCCCACCCTGCTTGGTATATAGACCTGGACTGGACTGCTTTGAAAATTGTTTGTTTGTTTTAAATGTTTATTTATTTTTTAGAGAGAGAGAGCACGCGCATGAGTGGGGGAGGGGCAGAGAGGGGGAAAGAAAGAATCCCAAGCAGGCTCCACACTGTCAGTGCAGAGCCTGATGCAGGGCTTGAACTCACAAACTGTGGGATCATGACCTGAGCCCAAGTTGGATGCTTAACCGACTGAGCCACCCAGGAGCCCCGAAAATTGTTTGTTTTGGGGGAGAAGAATCTACAGCGTATATGCGTGTGTGAGTGTGTAAGCATGTGGGCGTGGCATGCATGTGGCGCAAACAATGTGTGTCTGTGTGTGTTTACTGTCTAGGAGAGTCCCCAGGGATCAGGCCCGTATCTGCAGGTAGGAGGCTGAGGCCTATCTTCATTTCCTGTTGGTGACAAAGCCTTCAGGACTGGGTGGGGAGCGCTGAGCACCCCCTAGCCTATCGTACTGAGCCTCTCTCATACCATTCCAGAAAAAGGGAGCCATCAGGCTTTGGTCACATATGGTTACAGACACCTGGATTCCCCTACCTTATCATGGGAGGAGTAGAGCTTTGTTTCTTTTTTTCTTCTTCTTCTTCTTTTTTTAATGTTTATTCATTTTTGAGAGACAGAGCATTAGCAGAGAAGGGGCAGAAAGAAAGGGAGACACAGAATCTGAAGCAGGCTCCAGGCTCTGAGCTGTCAGCACAGAGCCTGACACGGGGCTCGAACCCACGAACCGCGAGATCTTGACCTGAGCCAAAGTCAGACACTTAACCAACCGAGTCACCCAGGCGCCCCCGAGTTTCGTTTCTTCAAGCAGCCAGGCAGCCCCTCCACTTGCCATCCTAGACAAGGGCACATCTATGGGTAGATAATGTAGACCCGGAGCAGAGAGAGGTTAGAGGTTCTACATCTCTATCTGGGGAGGAGGGAAAAGGGCAGATGCCCAAGAGGATGACAGAGGCTAACAGCAGGGCTGGGGCTGGGACTCTGGCGAGGCTCCCCCTGGAGCGGTCATTGTCAGCGTCAGGGTTTAAGTATGTTTCTCCAACCTGCAGTTCCCTCCCACTCTTGACAAGCCTCAGTAATGCTGAGTTGACCAGCCTAGTGGTTGCTGTGGGACAGTAAAGGGCAACCAGTGTCCATGGTTGGAACAGACCCCCAGGGGAGCTGATGGCCTTCCCCACACTGCCTCCTTCTTGAGGCCTGTGGGACAGCACAGCACCATTTCCAGGGACGCTAGCAGCCAAGTGAGAGAAGTCCGCGTGAAGGAGAAAGTGACCCTAGGGGGCCAGGTGTCGGTGCAGTCACAGCCTCCGGCATTGATGGATGGGAACCAGGCAGAGATCACGCCCCTTTCTCCCTAATACTTCAGGCAAACAAGCCTTGAAAGCTGGAGCCTAGATCCCATAACATAAAACCACAGATGAGTCGATCATAAGCTATTTAGCATATTGATCAGGACTCCTTCGGTTGCGGGGGACCTGATTCCCATTACCCTTAGACAAAAAAGAAACATATTGGCTCACATAACCAAGAAATTCAAGGGATTTAGGCATGGCCAGATCTGATGGTGTCATGGGACCCTATATGTCTCCCCTCTCACGTCACCTTGCCTCTGCTTGACTCCGTGCCCCAACAGGATCTTACTCAGTAGTAGAAAAATGGCTCCCAGTGGCTCCAGGTTTACAGGGTCTGAAAAGCTGCCATTCCAGAGAGAGACTCTGTTTCTGAGTCCATGATAAAACTTTCAAAAGGTATAAACTCATGGTGTTCAATATGGAGAGGGTGTGTGTGTGTCCCCCAACCACAATGAACACACTGAGGGCATAGAGCTTGGTTTATAAATGCCCTCTGCACAAAATGGACTTAGAATTCCATAGAGAAATGGCTGGTCCCAAGGCTGAGCCTGGGAAAGTACAAGAGGAACCGAAAATATCTTCTTAAACCAGAAGGCGAGGAGGCACTTAAAGAATGATGGGGACTTGTCAAAAGACCACAGACACAGGCTAGAAGGAGCTCTCACAAGCCAAAAATGGGGAAATTTTGAGCATCAGAATAAACAATGAGAATAAGAGATTATAACCCATTGGAGAAAATAAGAAGCAATGAGTCCATACCGATATAAACAAATAAGTAAACAACTTGATTTAAGGCTTAGTGATTTCGTGCTTAATGAGAGGTGGGATATTTACATGGTCACAAAAATACTTGTTAGTTACAAAGAAAGAAAGTGTAACTTTCCAGTGGACAATCCTGGCCGACATCAACTTAATCGAGTGACAATGAACATCACCAGTCACAGGACAAATCAAAATTGTACCACCTGGTAGGATGCCACAAAAGGAAAACAGCTGGGGGCGCCTGGCTGGCTCAGCCAGTAGAGGATGCGACTCTTGATCTCAGGGTTGTGAGTTCGAGCCCCACCCTAGGTGTAGAGATTACTTAAAAATAAATTAAAATCTTAAAAAAAAAAAAAAAAGGGAACAGCTGCTCTTCTGGAATTTTCCCACCAAAGATGCCTAATCTAATCCAAACATAAAGAAACATCAGGCAAGCCCTAATTGAGGAACATTCTACAAAACAAGTGGCCAGTAATCTCAAAGGGATCAAGGTTGTGATAGTCGAGGGAAGGCTAAAGAACTCTTCCGGATTGAAGGAGACTAAATAGTCATGGCAAGTAATTCAATGTGTGATGCAGTTGAAGGGCCTGACTATGCAATGGAAAACAGAGGTGTGAACAGGGGACTAATATGCTGACCACTAAGAGATACTAGCCCAGAAGACTCTCCCTGCTCCCTTTCCCGCCCTGGAGATGAACCGTAGAATACATATAACTCTCCATGAACTTTGCTGGGGAGGAGGGAGGCATGTTGATGATGTAGTGAGGGTGTAGATAAGCTAAGGGTCCCACGCATTTGACATCTGAACACATCACTTGGTTTCCTTTGACAGCACACATACCTTCCCAATCACATAGGAAATTACATTCACATGCAATTTCATGTCAAGGCCACATACTCCACGGAACTATGAGTTTAGGGCAGTGGAATGAGATCAGAGGAAGGTGCTCACCTTTTTTTAAATGTATTTATTTATCTAAAAATATTTTCTTTCAATGTTTACTTACTTTTGAGAGAGAGAGAGTGAGAGAGAGAGCGGGGGAGGGACAAAGAGGGAGACACAGAGTCCAAAGCAGGCTCCAGGCTCCGAGCTGTCAGCACAGAGGCCGACGCGGGGCTCGAACTCACAGACCGCGAGATCGTGACCTGTGCCGAAGTCAGACGCTCAACCGACTGAGCCACCCAGGCGCCCAGGAAGGTGCTCATCTGATTTAAGGCAACGCACAGGAGAATAAATGTGTGGCATGGAGTCTAAAGTGCAAGTTCCCCGGGATGGAAAATGGCAAATCACTGTGAGTGGAGTAAACGAAAGTGAGTGGACAGACCAACGCCGCTTGGCCCTTCCAGTGCTGATATTGGACCCATCTCGGTGCCTGATTTAGCTGGTAGCACCTCCCAGCTGGCCTCTTGTTACTTCCTCTTATCACCCTCTTCATCCTGAATCCCTCACCCTGACCCACCTGACCTACTCCCCAGGTTCCACTGATGACACCAATACCCTCCAGATGGAAGGCTCCACGCGTCTCTCCACCCCCACCGGACCCAGGATTGTCCTCCCAATAGTCCTATTTCAGCATGTCCAACCTGACTCAGGCTCCAGGCTTTCGCTCCCAGTGCAGATCCCGAGAAGACATCTCACATCTAATCATGGACACCCCAAAGTGGGGGGAGGACTCTGCAGTGCAATACAGGTGCAAGGTGGCCATCTTTTACTAAATCTGTAATTTTGAGCAGGAGCCATGAACCCCTCTGGGAATCTGAGAAAAGCTATGGACTCTTTGCCCAGGTAAAAGCACATTCACATACGAATTTGGGGGGTTCCTGCATCTCGTGGAGCCCATCCACAGGAACTAGATTAAGTACATCTGCTTTAAGTAGGAAAGCTTCCTATTTTTCAGAGCCTTTGTTATAGTCCTTGAAACATTCCAATGAGCTGGTGTTTTTCAACCTTAGGCTGATTGGGGGTCTATTCCCCCTTAATTACAGAGGAGTTTATGTTGGGAGAAGACAGATGTAGTGGTAAATAAAGCTTAGGACTTGTCTGGGAGAATAAAGATAAAAAGAATAGCTCAAGTCTCGTGTTTTGCCAGAAGGAGAAGGAACACGGCGTCCTCACGCTCAAGGCTTGTTCTAAACTTAGCCGGCTCCCGTGGTTCCAAAGTTGGCAAAATGAGCCCCCACCATCCTAATAAACACGTCGTGGTGCAGTGACTCACTGAGACGACAGCCGTGTGCGGGACGGGGCTGCTTCCGGTCGGCCACGCAAGGGACCGTGGTGGGCTGGGACCCCCAATGCAGCAGGGCGTCCGATGCAGGGGCGAGGATGGCCTGGGGACCAGCTGCCCTGAAGAGTCAGGCTTACCAGTGGTAGAGCCCAACTTCTCATCCCAGAGAGAAATGAAGACCCAGGGGTTAGGGATCGAGGGGAGGACACACAGCAAGGGAGGGAGCATCATCCTGGCGGCTCCCTCTGATGGCCCTTCACGCCCAGTGAGGGCATAGAAGGAGGCAAACAAGGAGGATGGCATTCCTAGATGCCAAGGGACTTCCCTGTGACCTTAGACTTCTTCTGGACACTAACAGAAAGTGGCTTCTAGAAGGAGAGGCAGGCAGTACTCCTCTGCTCTGCCTGGCCCTGCCGTGGTCAAGCCGACCTGATCAGGCTGTGCTGGAGGCGTGCGGTCAGCTCAAGGTGGCCGCGCTCCTGGAGAGGGTGGCCACTTTGGAAGAGACAGATGGACTTGGGCTTCACAGACGGGCACAGTCACCATCTCCAAAGACCCAGTGGGCTGTCCAGTGTGTCCGACTCCTTCCGCAGAGGCCAAACACCCAGCCCCGGGCTCAGTGGGGTGGGAAGGGGCCCCTGGGGGCCAGTTGGGTGCTGAAGGGGTTCTTGTAGAGGTCAGAAGAGGGTTCACAGATCAGCCAGGAGAAGTTGCATCTGGGAAGCGGAGCAGCCGAAGCGGTCACTCAGCAGCAGGTCTGACAAGTGACCGGAGGCTGGGACAGATGGCCCAGGCCAGGGAGGTGAGGGGCAGGCTGGGAGGCTGGGGATCCAATGGTGCGGGATATCGGACCCGTGTCAGGCAGGGATGTGCAAGCTTGCCCTGGGTGGGGAGTGGCCTCCTGGCACCTGGGGAGGTCAGAGGGCCCAATGAGGCGGGCTCTGCAGGGCAAGGTAGCAGAGGCATTAGTCACATTCCACGATGCCCTCGGGAGAGAACGAAGGCTAGCGGAAGGAGCTGGCAGAAGTCAGTCCAATATGAGGAAGGGCTTCTGCCAGCCACAGCCAGAGCTATTGAGCAATGAAATGGGAGGTGGTGAGCCCCTTGGCACCGGGACGCTTCTAACAGGTCGGCCTGGCGGGGAGAGTAGACGGCAGATTCAAGCGTCCAAGTCCCTTGCAGCCTTAACAATCTTCAGCCTGGATTCTTCCAGAAGTCTTGTTGGGGGAGAAGAGCAGAACTTGATTTCTCCTTTCCCAAAGTGGGAAAGCGGAAGCCCAGACAGAATGCCGCACCCAAGGTCGCACAGGAAGGCGGCAGAACTGGGAGTGAAACCCTTATCTGCTCCTTCCCAAGCCCCAGACTGTCCCATCTGCTTTCCCAACTGGTGTCCCAGCCTGTGCTATTTTGGGCTGGCTCCCCTGCCAGGACAGAGGGTGCCCATGGGACCAGCCCAGCACTGACAGCTGGCTCCCAAGCAAAGCTGGTAACCGAGCACCCCAGGGCCTGTGCTGCACACTTACCCAGCCCTGACTCTGTCCCTGTGCCACCAGGAGGGAACATAACTGTGCAGGGCATCACTCTGACCCTGGCTCTCTCGGCAAAGAAAATCACATTGACTTCCTCAAGTGGGGAAAAGTTGAAGAATCGCAAGTGAACTTTGTCCTCCAGTCCACCAGGGGGACCCAGTGGGCCTGGCTTAGATCTTTGTTTCCCAAGTAAGTTCCTTAGAACACTAGTTTTTCAAAAAGCAACTCGAGGAAAGACTTTTGTGCTTTGTTTGTGGTAATAGCTTTATTGAGGTAACACTTCTATATCATACCGTCCACACGCGTAAAGTGCGCTGTACAATTCAATGGCTTTTAGTGTGTTCAGAGAGTTGTGTGACCATCACAACTGATTCTGGAACATTTTCACCATGTCTAGAAGGAAGGCTGAGCCCTTCGGCTCTAATTCCCTATTTCTCTTAGCCCTAGGCAACCGTGATTCTACTGTCTGTCCCTATAGATTTGCCTATTCTGGGCATTTCATATACGTAGATTCGTGAAATGTGTGCTGTTTTTGTGTCCGGCTTCCTCACAGCATAGTGTTTGCAAAGCTGAGCCATGTGGATGAATGTGTCATTCCTTTTTATGGCTGAATAATAACCCATTGTGTGGATGTGCCACATTTTGATTGTGTGTTCATCCATTGATGGACATTTGAGTTATTTCTACCTTTTGGCTATCACGACTGAGGGAAGATTTTGTATTCAGATAAACTCAGAAAGTGATGCCAGCTCTGTCTCCCTCATGGAGACTCAGAACATCCCTTAGCATATTAAATGCTCTGAGAAGTCCTGCAATAAATTTGCATTTACCATTCCTTGACCTAGCACTTCCCAGCCTTCCCTCACAGTTCTCCACACAGAGAAATCCCAGGGATTTTTTGCATCAGATGTACACTTGGGGAAACAGCGACCTGACTGAGAGCATCTGCCAGCTGGGAGTCTCAACTGAAAGGAGGCCACGAAAAGTGTTCCAGCCCCTTCCTGCAGCTGCCACTGCAGGCACTGGAAATGCTATGAATCTGAGAAATCCAGCAGATTGGGAGACCTTCCCAAGCCATGGACAGTCCATTCGTTTGCTCCTTTGGTCATTAAACATACGTAGTTTGAGCACCTATGGGGCTAGAGCAGAGGCTTTCGAAATTTATGACGACGAGAAGGAATACATTTCACTTCATGATGCCGTGTTACACACACACACACACACACACACACACAGTCATGCAAGTATGCACACATACAGCTGAAAGTGTGTGAAGCAATGCTTTGCCTTCCTGTGTGCAATGCCTTCCATAAGTAACGATTCTATTCTACTTTATTCAAAAAATATACATTAATCCTGAACCACTAAATTGATTTCATGACTCATTGATGGATCATAATCTGCGGTTTATTTTTTTTTAATTTTTTTTTCTTAACGTTTTATTTATTTTTGAGACAGGGAGAGACAGAGCATGAACAGGGGAGGGTCAGAGAGAGGGAGTCACAGAATCTGAAACGGGCTCCAGGCTCTGAGATGTCAGCACAGAGCCCGACGCGGGGCTCGAACTCACGGACCGCGAGATCATGCTCTGAGCCGAAGTCGGCCTCTCAACCGACTGAGCCACCCAGGCGCCCCTAATCTGCGGTTTAAAAGCCACTTAAGGTGACAGACTGGAAGGAATATTTGCAAAACATATCTGACAAAGAGCTGTGGATATACAGATTGGTTAGGGCTTAAAGAAAGGAAACCAAAAAAAAAAAAAAAAAAAAAAAAAAAAGGAAGAAGAGGAAAAGAAAGAGGTGCCAGAGCAAGAATCCAATAAAAAATGGGAAAGGGGCATCCGGCTGGCTCAGTCAGTAGAGTGTGTGTGACTCTTGAGCTGAGGGTTGTAGGTTCGAGCCCCATGTTAGACACAGAGATTACTTAAAAAATAAAATCTTGTTTAGAAATGGGCAAAGGAGTTTAACAGGCACTCCCAAAAGAAGAGGGATGAACAGCCAATATGCACATGAGAAGGCAGTGAACATGAGTAGTCATCGGGAGGTGATATGCCATTGCACACCCACGAGAATGGCTAATGTGTAAAAGAAGTGACAATATCAAATGTCAGAGAGGATGCGGAGGAACAGCATTCGTGTGATGTTGGTGGGGATGCAAAATACTCCAGCCACTTTGGAAACAATATGACAGTGCCCTATAAAATTAAACACACACGCACCATATGGCCCAACCATTTCACGTCTAGGTATTTACCCAAGAGAAATTAGCACGTATGTCTGCACAAAGACTAGTACAGTGATGTTCATGGCACCATTATGCATATTAGCCAAAAATGATAATGCAGGGGCGCCTGGGTGGCTCAGTCGGTGAAGCGTCTGATTCTCGACTTCGGCTCAGGTCATGATTTCATGGTTCATGAGTTCGGGCCCCACGTCGGGCTCTGTGCTGACAGGTCAGAGCCTGGAGCCTGCTTCGGATTCTGTGTCTTCCCCTCTCTCGACTCCCCCCCCCCCCCCTCAAACACAAATAAACACTAAAAAATTTCAAGAAAATAAGAAACAAACATGGTAATGCCAATGTCCGCCAAAAGATGAACGGATAAACCAGTTGTAGCACATTGGCATGAAGGACTACTGCTCAGCGATAAAAAGAATGAAATATTAACACATGCAATATATATAAATCTGTTACACATTATGCTGAGTATAGTAAGTCAAACATGAGAGATTACAAACAGTAATTTCATTTATATAAAATTATGGAAAAGACAAAGCGATAGTGACATAAGGCAAATCAGTGGCTGCCTGGGGCTAGGAGAGTGACTGCAAAGGGACTCAGGGGACCTTTAGGGGAACCGCCATGTGCCTATAACTGTACATAATTATCCACATCCATCAAGCTCCACACCTAGGATGAGTGAGTTTTATTACCTATAAATTACACTTCAATGAAACTATTTTGAAAACCTGGAAGACAGACTAGATAGGGGAGAGTTGGAAGGGGTGGGAGACGGAGGGGCAGAGGAGGGCTCCATCGTGAGTCCACGGGCTAAGTAAGGGATGTGCACTGCACCAGAGAGTCATGCGGAGCTGTGCAGGGTTTCGAGCAGGTGGTGTCTTGATCCAATTTGTGTTTAAAGCCGTCACTCGGGCCACTCGGTGGAGAAAGGGTCTGGTGAGAGGAAATTAGGGCCGGAACTGAGGAGGGGTGGGGCTGCTCTGGGAGAGGGCCATTTAAGTGGTAGGAGAGGCTCCAGAGACAGGTTAGAAGGTCTTGGGAGGGAGGCTGGGAAGCCGTGGGGGGCATCTGAATGCATCGGACACTTCTGCCTTAGCAACCAGGGGGACGGGGATGCCTGGGGAGAAAGAGGATGACATCGGGCTGTGACATCTGGCGTCTGAGGAAGTGTTGGGAGGTCAGGGCTTTTATTGGTCCAAGGACTCAGAAGAGTGTTCGCTGAATGCAGTCTTGGGCGTCCTGGTTAAGTCCTGGGAGAGAAAGGGCAGCTGGGGGAGGGTGGGAAGGACGGAGAGTTGAAAGCGTGGTCTGGGAGAGTGAGTGGAGGGTGTTGGAAGGGTGAGTGGGAAGGGCTGGAGAGAATATGTCAATGAGACCAGAGGAAGACAGAGGGGGTGTTAGATAGTGGTCAGAAAGGTCAGCTGCCACAGAGCAGAGCCGTCATGGTCACACGGTCGTGGTCATGGGGGAGGAAGCCTGAGATCGGACAGTAGAGCTGGGGCAGGAGCTCGCCTGCAAGAAAGAAGGGGTAGATGGTGAGGAGACGGCAAGGGAGCAGGGGAGGAAGTGAGAGGCAGGCAGCAGAGAGGGTGAGGAGTCCCGGCTCTGGTCTCTCAGTGCGGGCTCCCCTCCCAAACTTTCATGCTGCTGGGAGCAGCAGCAGCTTCTTCTTGGCAACCGGCTCGCCCTTACTCGTGCTTGGATTAACAGCAAATTCTAGTTTCCTTGCCGACTCATTTCCCACCCTTCAGGGAGTCTGGCAGGAGGCCCTGGCTCCTTCCCTGCCCCCTCCTTCCAGGCAAGAGTGAGCTGCAGAAGGTGTGCAGCAGGCTCAGGGAGGCAGCGCCCAGGAAGCAGAGTGAGACCTGGAAGCCGTCCCTACACCACTGCACAGACCTCCGGCGGCCGACCCCCCGAAGGTTTGGGGGGGCTGCCCAGCCAGTCTTGAGGCCCCAGGGGACACCTCTGCAGCCAGCAGAAACTCCCAGCCCTGCAGCTGGAAGAACCGCCTGAGAAAAGGGGGAGCTAAGAAAAATGACTCTCTGTTAGCCTTGACTGCTTGCGTGGGGAGGGGCAGGGCCCAGCCCTGGGCCTCCGCCAGGCTCCCTGGAGGGTGGGAAAGGAGTTGGCCTGGAAATTGGAATCTACCATTATCCCAGACGCCAGTAAGGGCAAAACGCTTGCCAAGAAGAGGCTGCTTCTGCTCCAAGCATCAAGAAGGTTTGGAAGGGGAGCCCGCACCGAGAGACCGGAGCCGGGACTCTTCACCCTCTCTGCTGCTGTCTGGCGCTGTGACCTTGAACAACCTGCTTACCCAGTCAGGGCTTGGAAATTCCACCCACTGACTCCGGCAGACACACGTTCACTCATGCATTCATTCGTGTTCATTCATTCACTCATTCGCGTTCGTTCATTCATTCATTCATTCATTCGCCCAACAGGCATTTCTCCGCGTCAGCTCCCTTGGACAGAGATGTGCTCTGGGAGGAGTTAAGGCTTTGGAGCGAGAGACCTGAATTCAAATCTCCACCTGCCGCTTGCTAGCCAGGTGACTTTAGGCAAGCTATTTCATTGCTGTGTGCCTCAGTTTCCTCTTCTGCAAAATGGCGGTAAGGATGCCTACCTCAAGGAATCCCACTGTTTTCCCATCTCATGACCAGCCAAGTACATCTTCACACGTATCTCTTCAAGTTCGAGACAGGGGAGTTAACACACATACACTAGACATTAAAAAAAAAAAAAGGGGGGGCGCCTGGGTGGCTCCGTCGGTTAAGCGTCCGACTTCAGCTCAGGTCGTGATCTCGCGGTGTGTGGGTTTGAGCCCCGCGTCGGGCTCTGTGCTGACAGCTCAGAGCCTGGAGCCTGTTTCAGATTCTGTGCCTCCCTCTCTCTGACCCTCCCCCGTTCATGCTCTGTCTCTCTCTGTCTCAAAAATAAATAAAGGTTTAAAAAAAAAAAAAAAAAAGAACACCAACCTCACAAGGTAGGTATAGGGTCAGGTTAAACTAGACAAATAAGTCTTTAATAAACACCGAACGCAGCAGCTATAGGTACACAGCAAGTGTCAGCCTGATGATGACGACGACGATGATGATGATGGGGACCATGAAAACAATGATGATGATGATCTGTGAAGCCCAAGCCTGAGCCTGAAGCATGGAAGGCGTTCAAGAAATTATAGTGATACGGTAGTTACCGTTACTGTGTATCATTGTGTTCTTATGTTACTGTTATTGTGTCGTTGGGTTACTGACATTAACAATCATAACACAACAATATCATCATACATAAGGTGCTTAGGGCTTCCTGAGGTAGCAGCTACTCAAGAAGGCTTTGCTTTTAATACGCTTATTTCAGTGATGGCACCATCATGTGCCCAGCGCCTGACATCTGGTAGGAGCTCAGTGCATCTGGTAGGAGCTCAGTGAGTTTCCTCCCCATCGGCAGAGACCTCAGAGCATCCGGACCCTGGTGAGGGGTCCCTGGTCATCTAGGATGGACTTGGGCACCCCCGGATACCCAGACCAGGGTGTGTGTGAATCTCAGGGTCCTGTGGAGGTCTCTACCCCGGGGCAGCTCAGGATCTGGATCTCTCTCACAGCTGCTGTCGCTAGAGGAGATGGATCTTTCCAGAAAACCTCAGGTCTAGTTCCAGACCAGCCACTGTCCTCTCACCCCCAACTCCACGTTTCTCAGCCCGGGAGCCGGCTAGACTCTGCTCTCCCTGCCCAATATTTATATTCCCAGCTATTTATAACCCAGCCTTAGTGCAGCCATGGTGGGGCTGAATGGACAGTGAGGAATCGGGCCTCCCATCATGTGGGCAGCCCCAGAGGCCCCCGGCACCCAGCAGAACATTTCATTTCCCAAACCATCTCTGTAGCTTTCTTTCTCCTCCCCTGGCTCTGGTCCAGCATCCCTGCGGCTTGGATGACATGGTTCAGTGAGAGGACATTTCACGTGTCCCGATAACTGGTTTGGAGTCGCCTGGGCCGTGGGGTCCTGGTCTGATTGTGGCCTCAAGGTGCTGTGCTTCTCTTCCAAAGCCTCCCCAGCACTAAGGAGGAAGGCGCCCCCTGACGGCTTGCTGTGATGTGGAGGAGTCCCAGATCTGCTACTTACTAGCTGTGTGTCCTTGAACAAGTTACTTAACCTCTCTGAGTCTCCATTTCCTATCCCGTACAATACAAAGAGAGTCCCACTGCAGAGTCCCCATCAGGGCCGAGAAAGTGTTTGAGGAGCTCCTGTAGCACAGTGCCTGGCACACAATCGCTGTGTCTCTCTCTTCCTCTTACCTCTCCCCAAACGCTGAACCCTGGATCACCCCCAGCCTGGAAACTCTGAATCCGCTCACGGCTCTTCATGCTTTTCCCGGGGTCTGCCATTGAAAAGGGGATCAACGTGAGGAACAGAGCCTTGGCCTCATCTCCGGCTGTCTGGGGGCTCCCTACCTATATTGTCTGAATTGGAGCTGGTCAAGGACAGTAGCACTTCCAGCCTGAGCCTGAGTGACCACAGAAACTCAGGCCCGAGGGGAGGAGGGATGATGGACGGGGCAGAGTGTGGCTGCGTGAGGAACTCTGGAAGCTCACAGGAGAAAATGAGTTCTAAGCGGAGAGTTGGGGCCAGGCCCCATCCAAGGACCTCCTGGCCACTCTGCTGAGATGCGGCCTCCGAGTGGCTTTGTGGAGGCGCTGAGACCTGGCATCGTGAACGCGGATGGGTCTCCCACACGGGGCTCGAGCAGCACCCAAGAGCCTGAGGCTCAGCTGAGGAGCCCAGAAATCCCTGAGGGGCACGGTGAACACAGCACCTGCCATTACCAATGGGGCCGGAACCTGAGAAATCCTGCTCACAGGGCCCGGTCATGGCTGGGTGGCCTGGGAGAGAAGCTTGGCCCAGGCTAAGGGCTAGTGTGTGTTAGGTTTTTCATCACACTTGAACAGGTGGACTCTGTGTGTGTGCCGATACAGGCATGGGTGTGGGGGGGGGGGGAAGGGGGGTTGGGAGCAGGGGTACGGGACTTAAAATTTACTCCAGATCACTCTGAATCCCCTTAGAGACTCCCACTAGCCTGTGAGCTTTGGAAGGAAAGGACTGTATCTAGCCTGTTCGATGCAGTCCCCCAGGGTCCAGTACACAGCCTGGGATGCTCACGAATGAGTGAAAGGACAAAGGAATGAATAAATGATGAGAGACGAAGAGCCGGCCAGACGTGGGCAGAGGAACAAGGCTCAGGAGCCCTTGGCCTGTTGTCCCCACTCCTCCCCACCCCTGGCCAAGCCACACCTTGGGATAGTAGAGGCAGCTGGTGCAGGGCAAGGAGTTTCCCAGCCCTGCTGCCTACAAGCTGGGTGACCCCCGGCTCGTTTACCGTCCCTGAGCTTCGTGATCCTTAAGGCTGTCTGGGCAGAGAGGTTTCTTCAGGTAAATAAGTCAGATGGGTAAAAGGGCGTAACATGGCCAGCGCTCACTGCACGGGCGTTTTCCTTGGCCAGGCAGGGGTGGGTGGGCAGAAACTCACCCTCCCACCGCAGCACCCTGCCCTGCTTTCTCTTCCTGTCGCAAGGCAGCCCCAGCTCCCCAGGACGGGCCGGCAGCCGCTGAGCTGCCTGCCGCCTGCTGGCCTGCAGCCAGGCCCAGAGCAGAACTGAGGGCCGCCCCCGCCCCCCCCATCCCTGTCATCCCTGCAACAGCCACTTGCTTTCTTCCTGCCTCCCCAGCCCCCACTGCCACCCTCTCTCTGTCCCTACCCTCCTTCCTTCAGTGACTTCCCCGCCTCTCTCTGCCTTCCTTCCAGACACCGTTCCAGCCCACTGCAGAAGAACAGAACAGAAACAAACCTCCTCCTCATCCCTCTTCTATTGTGGCGGTGCTCATGGCCCCCTCCTCATGGGCTCCTGGACGCCTGTCCCCACCACCCCCACCCCCTTCGCTCACAAGGCTCAGCCTGTGAGGGGAATGGGCCTTTCACCTGAGTGAAAATACCACTGATTCAGGGAGCAGAGCTCGGGGGGGGGGGCTGGCCTGACCTCCCGGTCCTGCTCCGCATCTCAGGTAGGAGCTAACTCCTTCCAGGATTTGGCTGCCTTTTCCCACAAACATGGACCCACTCACCCATCTCTAGGCTCTGTGCCGCTCAGGCTGAGATGGCAAGAGCCCGACCAGGGAGGTCAGCAGTGGCTTCTCAGTAGTACCCTGCGCCCAGGCACCTGTTGCACTCTCTCCAGAAAATACATCACAGAGCATCCCACTGGGGCCAACCCCCTTACTTCAAAGCCGATGCAGAAAATGTGCAGACAAATAAACAAACATACAAAGAGACAATAAACAAAATCCTCTTCTTCATTTAGATAGAGTTTGTGCGAAGGGCGGGTCAGAGACTCTGGAAGGACCCAGCATCGTCGCTTGAACAGTAAGAAGTTCTGGGATTCTGGGCTGGTGGCTAGGGGAAGGAGGACAGATCAGAATAGTACAAAATACAGGCAGGGGCTGGAGCTGGTGAGGCCTGGGTTTGAATACCAGTTCTTCAATTTGCTAGCTGGGTGGCCGGGAGCTGGGGATGTTGCCTCTCTATGGTCTGGAGCGTTTTCTTCCAGTAGAATAAAGTGAGATCTTCCCGAGCTGATCCTCCCACAGAAAACAACTCTAGACAACACACACGCACCCTCAAAGTACTGAAGAATGAATTAAACCAAGTAGACACTGGAAGAAGGGAATGACAGGGAGGAAGTTACCCATTTTTTATGGCTTGGATCTCGAGAGCAGGCCGCACTTAGCACAGCACAGATTGAAAACCTGTCTCTCCGGCCTAAAGAAACAGAGGACAAATTCAGATCAACCACGGCCACTGGGAAGCAGAGGGGGCAACCCCAGAAAGAAGAGGTGCAAAGGGGGAGACCCCCAGATCCTGTGTATAACCGTGGCTCAAACCTCTGGCTGATCCCCAAACCACATATGCACGGAAGCAACTTCAGCTGGGGGAAAATGTAAACAAATAAACAAACCCCAAACTGAGCTGAGATTTGGGCTGCCATCCAAGAGCAGAGTTTGAAGGTAACGGCCTAATAAAACAAAAATTCAACACATTTTGAGAATATTACAGAACCCAGAGTCCCTTCAAAGTAACATGAACGATGTCCAGGATATAGCCTGTTCCTCTAAAGTCATGTCCTCAGGCCTCAATGGAATTAAAGTAGAAATCGATACCAGGAAGATAGCTGGAAAATTCCAAAGTATTTGGAGATGAGACAACACACTTCTAAATAACACATAAATCAAAGAAGAAGCCTTGGGAGACATTTTTTAATATTTTGAACTATATGAAAATGGTAGTTATCATTTTGGCAATTGCCAAAACTGGCAATCAGAGGTTGAATCAGCCAATGGCCAATTGCTTCGTCAATCATGACTACATAATGAAGCCTCCATAAACCCCAAAGGGACAGCGTGTTGGTCCTCTTCTTTCTTTTCAGAAAGCTTGGGGAACCAGGAAGCTTTCATGTGCAGTAACTGGGCCCCACGCTCCACAAGGACAGAAGCTCCTTTGTTCAGGACTTTGCCCCATGTATCTCTTTATCCAGTAGCCTTTGTCACCATCCTTTAATAAACTTGTAAATGAAACTGAGTGTTTCCCTGAGTTCTGTGAGTCACTCTAGCAAATGAGTCTATAGTGCAGGTGCCTGGGGCTTGTGACAGGTGTCTGAAGGGGTGAGGGGAGCCATCGTGGTGGACCGAGTCCTTAAGCTGTGGAATCTGATGTCATCTCTAGGTACACCTTGTCCGAATTGCTTGGTGTTGTGTGTGGGGACCCGACCCCCAGGTACACATTAAAATCAGGTCAAAGAACTCTAAAAGAACCCTCCCATACCAAATGTGGTGGATGTTAATTCAGCACGTGGAAGCTGAACAGACACTGTGTGGGGAGGAGACTGTTCATTCTCAGGGTGTGATGGAGGGCCGGTGGGGCCCCACAGAGCAGGCCCGGCTGCCCTAAGCACAGGGACATTGGCCCAGACAGGATCCTGATTTGTGCTTGGTCACCAGACTGTCTTGTGCTTTTCCTGTCTGCTCCGTCTGCCTTCCAGCCTATAGGAGGGACAGCAGTGCAGGCAGAGGAGGGAGCCCAGGAGGGAGGCCAGCAGCTTCCGGGCCTGTCCTGACCACTTGCACTGAACCCTGGGCTGGTCATGGCATTGCTCTGCAAGGCATTCTGGACCCCAGCTGCCACCGAATTGACCTCATCTATAAAGCAGCAACTCAGTCTAGGGCCGAAAATCCCAGCCAAGGGCTGGAAGGACTGGAAGGGAGAGGAATTTTACTTACAAGAACAAAGCTAGAGGAAGACTCCCAGGGCAAAAAGCACAGCGTTTCCTTTTACAGAGCCGTGACCAAAGCCCCGTCTGTGGAAAGAACAGCCTTACCGCCTTATGATTTAAAAGAAAGGCCTCCGAGTAGGGACTCTGGGCTCCTTCCCGTGTCTAAGCCTATCCCTGGGGCAGGACGCCTTTGTAGAAAGAGCTCCTTGAAACCAAGCAGACTGGATTTCGAGCCGTGGCTCTGCCAGGTTCCAAGAGTGTGGCCTCGGGCGTCACCTCACCCCTCTGTGTGCCTTGTGTCTACCTCTGCTGCAGAGAGACTGGTGAGCAATTGTTGTACATCTCTCTCTCCCTCCGGCTTCCCCACCCCCTTCTTACAGCAACACCCTTGATCTTCACTTGGAAGGTGTATCCCTCCCCGGCTCGCAAGTCTGTGAGGTCGAGGAAGGACCCATACCTCATTTAGGTGTTACCTTAGGATGGGGCCTGGAGCAGTTGGTAGGAGCCTCCACCCCTGTGACATTGCCCTCCTCTGGTGGAATGAGAAGCTCGGGAACAGACCAGTGACCTGAGCTGATCCTAGTGTGAATGGCTGGGCTTCTGCAAGAGCGTCCGGAAAAGAGGTTTCTGCTCTCCCACTGGCCTCAGAGCTCTAGAGAGTGAACCTGCAGCCATATGGAGACTGGGAGTGGAGACCCAGGGCTGCTGGGGCAGCTCCATGGTGCCAGCCTCAAGGAGGGAAGAGCCGAGAGACAGGGGGCCTGGGAGACATCACTGCCTCAGGATCCAGCCATGCCTGAAGCCAGATCTACCCATCTTGGACTTTTGGTCACATAACCAGTACATTTCCTCTATTGCTCAAGCCTATTTGACTTGGGTCCTGTGTCACCTGGAACAAAAATGTCCTAATCAACTCAGATTAATAATACTCGTTTCAGCAGGTTACGATAGGACTCAACAGAATTCTGTCCTTAGGTTATAAGCTTTTTGAGGACCGGCACCGTTTGATCCACATGCGTGTTCTCAGTGGCTGACCCATAGCAGGTGCTCAAATGTTTGTAGAATGAGTAAATGTGTTTAAATGCCCCTAAAGCTTATAAGATTCTTTTTACTTTATTTTGTTTTTAAGTTTTAAGTTTATTTAATTATCTTGAGAGAGAGAGACAGAGAGAGCTTGAGCAGGGAAGGGACAGAGAGAGGAGGGAGAGAGGATCCCAAGCAGGCTCCACACTGTCAGTGCAGAGCCCGATGCGGGGAATCGAACTCATGAACCATGAGATTGTGACCTGAGCAGAAATCAAGCGTCGGGTACTTAACCGACTGAGCCATTTAGATGCCCCATCTTTTTTTTTTTTAGAGAGAGAGTGAGTAGGGGAGGGACAGAGAGAGAAAGAAGGAGACAGAATGAGAATCTCAAGCAGGCTCCACATCCAGTGTGGATGGAGCCTGACACAGGGCTCGATCTCACTACCCTGGGATCTTGACCTGAATCGAAATCAAGAGTTAGGCACTTCACTTAGGACATTTTTGACTGAGCCACACAGGTGCCCCAAAGATTCTTAACAAATGTTAGCTCATATTATGATCCCATCAAAGTTAACCTTATCTTCTCTTGTTCCATATTTCCCTTCTAAATGTGGAAAATGAGTCAACAATCCCATGCCTAGGTGCCCCAATTCATTAAATGACGAAGTTAGCAGTATCTGTTGACTGCCTGGTACATTCCAGTGCTGGGCAGAAGTCCGGTGATTAACAAGAATGACCCATAAAGCTGCTCCCATATAGTCTCAGCCACTACACGTAGTGTATGATAGGGGCACCTCGGTGGCTCTGTCAGTTAAGCATCTGACTTCAGCTCAGGTCATGATCTCACGGTTCGTGAGTTCAAGCACCGCATTGGGCAGTCTGCTGTCAGCACAGAGCCCGCTTCGGATCCTCGGTCCCCCTCCCTCTGCTTCTGCCCCGCTCTCTCTCAACAATAAATAAATAAATAATAAATAAATAAATATTTGCCCCGCTCTCAACAATAAATAAATATTTGAAAATAAATAACTAGGGGTGACTGGGTAGCTCAGTCGGTTAAGCCTCTGACTTTGGCTCAGGCCATGATCTCGCGGTTCATGAGTTCAAGCCCTGTGTTGGACTCCGTGCTGACGGCTCAAAGCCTGGAGCCTGCTTCGGATTCTGTGTCTCCCTCTCTTGCTCTGCCCCTCCCCCACTCCCTCCCTCCCTCCCTCTCTCTCTCTCTCTCTCTGAATAAACATTAAAAAACCTTTTTAGGGGCGCCTGGGTGGCTCAGCCGGTTAAGCATCCGACTTCGGCTCAGGTCATGATCTCGCGGTCCGTGAGTTTGAGCCCCACATCAGGCTCTGTGCTGACAGCTCAGAGCCTGGAGCCTGTTTCAGATTCTGTGTCTCCCTCTCTCTCTGACCCTCCCCCATTCATGCTCTGTCTCTCTCTGTCTCAAAAATAAATAAACGTTAAAAAAAAGTAAATAAATAAAATAAAAAACCTTTTTTAAAAATAAATGATATAAGTAAGTAAATAAATAAATACAGAGTGTATAATAGGTGACCGTGGAGATGAACAGCAGTGCTGTGGGGACACAGAGCAGGAGCAGCTCACCCTGACCTAGACGGTTAGACAAGGTTCCTCTGAGGAAGTGCTTACAGGGGCCCAAGGCTGGGGAGTGGGGGTGGGGTGGGAGAGGGCTGCAGGAAAAGGAAGCAGCCAGTGCAGGAGCACGGAGAGAGAGAGAGGAGTGTGGCCCTGAGGAGGCCGGGAGGATGGAGGAGGAGGCCCTCTGAAGCCATGCTGAAGACTTTGGACACAGGCTTAGAGCAGAGTGTGACACATGCTCAGACTGGCACCGTTGGCCGCTCTCCGTGGCCGAAGCGTGAAGGATGGTGCTACCCACCCAGCGTTTGCGTCCCCACCCCCCAAATTCATGTGGTGAAATCCTAACCCCCGGAGGTGATGGTATCAGGAGGCGGGGCCTTACGGAGGTGATTTGGTCCAGGGCTGTGGGATCAGCGCCCTTAGAGAAGAGACCCCAGACAGCCTTTGCCTCTTTCACCACTGAGGACGCAGTGAGAATACGGTCCTCCGTGAACCGGGACGAAGGCCTCACTAGACGCAGAATCCGCCAGTGCCCCAGAAGTGTGAGAAGTACATTTCTGTTTAGAAGCTACCCAGTCCATCATATTTTGTCACAGCAGCCGGAGCGGACCGAGACAGATGATTGGGGGGGGGGGGACAGGACACCAGACACGGGGCAGTGGTCCCCAGGGAGATGCCGGGGGCCTGAGCCCAAAGGAGAGGCAAAGGGATGGAGAGAAGTGGGCTAGATCCAGGGGTGTTTCAGAGAGCAAATAGTGATGAGGACGACGTTGGGAAAGAGGGAAAGGGAGAGATCACAGGGCAGCTGGGAGGACGATGTGGCTATTCCCTGGAAAGGTCTGGACAGGGAAAGGCAAGATGGGCAGTCACATCCTCCTCCTCCTTCCACCACTTAAGGAAAGCTCAGCTCAGGGCATGTTGTTCCCGGGCTTTCGGGGCAGGCAGAACAGCTGTGACCCCAGCTGGATGTCCGAGGGCAGCACTGAAGTTGGGAGGAGGGAGGAGGAGACTGACAGCAGCTGTCCCCCACGCAAGAACAGGAGGACAGAGGCACAGAGACACAGCGAGAGAGAAGGAGAGACACTGGGGGAAGTGGACTTTTAAAAGTGTTGCTGCAGGGGTGCCTGGGTGGCTCAGTCCTTTAAGCTTCCGACTCTTGGTGTCGGCTCAGGTCACAATCTCACAGTTCGTGAGATTGAGCCCCACGTCGGGCTCTGTGCTGACAGTGTGGAGCCTGCTTGGGATTCTCTCTCTCCGTCTCTCTGCCCCTCCCGTGCTCTCTCTCTCCCTCTCAAAATAAATAAATAAACATTAAAAAAAAAAAAAGTGTTGCTGGGTTATCATTTATTCTCCGTGCTGGTTTCCTAGGGCTGCACCAAATCACCACAGACTTAATGGCTTAAGAGGATCAAAATTCATTCGCTCACAGTTCTGGAGGCCAGGAAGTCTGAAATCAGGATGTTGTCTCCACATGGCCTTCTCTTCTCCCTCTCCTCTGTGTATCTCTTATAAGGACACTTGTCATTGGATTTAGGGCCCACCTGGATAATCCAAAATGATCTGCTCTTTAGATGCTTAAAATTACAACTGCAAAGACCCTTTCTCCAAATCAGGTCACATTCATGGGTTCTGGGGCTTAGGAGGTGGACATATTTTTTGAGGGGGCCAGGGCGGGGGGTACCATGTAATCAACACATTCCCTTTTAGCATTTTCTTAAGGGATGACAGTGAAAATTTCAATCACTTAAGAAAAAAATTTTTAATGTTTATTTTTGAGAGAGAGAGAGAGAGACAGAGAGACAGAGCTCGAGTGGGGGAGGGGCAGAGAGAGGGAGGGAGACACAGAATCGGAAGTAGGCTCCAGGCTCTGAGCCGTCAGCACAGAGCCCGTCTTGGGGCTTGAACCCATGAGCTGTGAGATCATGACCTGAGCCGAAGTTGGACGCTTAACCAAACTGAGCCACCCAGGCACGCTCACTTTGTAATTATTTTCGTTATAACAGCTTTATTGGGATATAATTCACATGCCATAAAACTCAACACATTCAAGTATGCAATTTGGCGGTTTTTAGTGTATTCTGAGTTATGCGGATGTCGCCACACTTTTAGAACATTTTTATCATCCCCCAAATGGTTTTTAGTACCCATTAGCTGTCACTGTCAATCCTGCCATCTCCCACGGCCCTAGGTAACCACTGTTCTATTTTCCGTCTCTGTAAGTTTGCCAATTCTGGACGTTTCATATAAATGGAAGCACATGTGTTCTTTTGTGACTGGTTTCTTTCACTTAAGTATAATGTTTGCAAGGTGCATCCATGTGATGGCATGTTTCAGTATTTCATAAGGACAAATGATATTGCACTGTGTGGATATACCATATTTTGCTTATCCATTCATCAGTTGATGGACATTTGAGTTGTCTCTACCTTTCAGCTACAATGAATAATGCTGTTATGAACGGCCATGTACAAGTATCTGGATGGCCCTATGGTTTCATTTCTCTTGAGTGTATATACCTAGAAATGGAATTGCTGGATCAAATGGTAACCCTGTGTTTCACTTTTTGAAGAACACCCACTTTGTTTCCCAAAGTGGCTGCACCATTTTACATTCCCACTAGAAGTAGACGAGGGCTCCAATTTCTTCAAATCTTTATCAACACTTATTATCTGTCTTTTCCATTACAGCCATCCTGGTGGGTGTGAAGGAATATCTCATTGTGGTTTTGATTTGCATTCCCCTGCTGGCTAATGGTCTCCAACATCTTTTGATGTGCTTCTTGGCCGTTTGTATAGCTCCTTGGAGACATGTCTATTTAGATCCTACTTCCCATTTTTAACTGGGTTATTTGTCTTTTTATTATTGAGTTCCAAGAGTTCTTTATGTATTCTAGATACAAGCCTGTTAACTGATAAATGATTTGCAGATGTTTTCTCCCATTTGTGGGTCATTTTTTTTTTTTCTCTCATGATAGTGTCCTTTGAAAAACAAAAGTTTTTGATTGTGATGATGTCCAGGTTATCTACTGTTTTCGTTTGATTGTGCTGTCATAGTCACATCTAACCAATGACAAGTCCAAGGTCATGAATCTACCCCACGTTTTCTTCTAAGAATTTTACATTTTTAGCTCTCATATCTATTTTATAAATGTATATTTATTTATTTATGTTTTTGAGAGAAATAGAAAGGGAGCACAAGCAAGGTAGGGACAGAGAGAGGGAGACACAGAATCCCAAGCAGGCTCCAGGCACTGAGCTGTCAGCACAGAGCCCAACGCAGGGCTTGAACCCACGAACTGTGAAGTCATCACCTGAGCCAAAGTCAGAGGCTTAACCGACTGAGCCACCCAGGTGCCCCTCTAATTTTTTTAGGTAAGCTTTATGCAAATGTGGGGCTTAAACTTGTGACCCCGAGATCAAGAGTCGCATGCTCTACCGACTGAGCCAGCCAGGCGCTGTTTGATTATTTTTGATCCCTATGCAATGTTTTGAGAGTGATAACGCCTGAAAAGGTCCACAGGTGGCAGCTGAGGAAGCTGTGGTCATGAGAAGGTCTGTGTGGCCTTTGAAGAAGACCTTCCCCATGCCTTTCCTTCCCCTTCCCATTACTGGGGGTCCACACTCGATGGGATGCTGTCATCCGAGGGTGGGGTGCTCCTCATGGAAGGGAGTCCTCCAACCCAGCTGAGAGGCCCGT
The DNA here is from genome assembly GCF_024362965.1 of Panthera pardus. Lineage (NCBI taxonomy): Eukaryota > Metazoa > Chordata > Mammalia > Carnivora > Felidae > Panthera > Panthera pardus. The sequence continues at coordinate 59,175,095 of NW_026526876.1, forward strand.
TACAGATCTGCAGGGGTGGACACAAGCTATAGATCAAAACTGCAGGGAGAGAGTCGAGGACCAGAGAAGCCGGTTCTCCGGAATCCTCCCCAAACTGAGGGAGCTGGAGCAGACCGCCAGTGAGACGGAACATGTGGTCAAAACAAAAGAATCCGCCCACCGGATTTATCTAGATGTGGGAAGACAGATAATGCCAAGCATCGGTGAGAATGTGAAGCAACTAGAACTCTCATACCCCGCTGGTGGGGGTGGAAACTGCCACAGCTACTTTGGAAGGTGGCAAGTCGCTGCTAAAATAGAGTACACGCCTCGCCTATGACTCAGCTTTTCCCAGACAGAGGTGTGCACACGCTCTCCACGATGTGGACCAGGAATGCTTGCGAAAGCACTAGCCTGAAAAACCCAAACCTGGAAACAACCCCAAAGTCCACCAACAGCATAATAAATGAATGAATAAATGAATAAATAAACTGTGGCACGTTATATCATGAAATTTTATATAGCAGTGAGGATGCATAAGCCACAACATGAATAAATCTCGGGAATGCAGCATTAAGGAAAAGAAGTCAGGTTCAAAGGGCATGTATTATATTATCATATTTATATAAATTAAAAGGCAGGACATTTTTTAAAAAAAATTCTTAATGTTCATTTTTGAGAGAGAGAGACAAAGAGAGAGACAGAGAGACAGAGCATGAGCAGGAGAGGGGCAGAGAGAGAGGGAGACAGAAACCAAAGCAGGCTGCAGGCTCTGAGCTGTCAGCACAGAGCCTGATGTGGGGCTTGAACTCACGAACGGTGAGATCATGGCCTGAGCCGAAGTCAGGTGCTTCACTGACTGAGCCACCCAGGTGCCCCAAAGGCAGGAAAATTAAAAAAAAAAAAAAGAAAAAAAAGAAAAAAAAAAAAGCAGGAAAACTAATGGTGATAAGAACCAGAATAATGGTCACCCTTGGGGAGAGTAGTGACTAGAAGGGGGGCTATTTTCATTTTCTTTTTTTTTTTTTAAGTTTATTTTTTTGAGAGACAGAGCAGAGGAGGAGAAGAGACAGGGGAAGAGAGAGGATCCCAAGCAGGCTCTGCACTGTCAGCACAGAGTCCCGATGTGGGACTCAGTCCCATAACCATGAGATGATGACCTGAGCCGAAATCAAGAGCCGGACGTTTAACCGACTGAGCCACCCAGGCAACCCCTGCATTTTCTTTCTTTATCTGGGTGCTCCTTGTAAGTCTTGGATGTGTTCACTTTGAAAATTCACCCAAATGTACACGGATTATTAGTCTTTTTTTGGGCATATTTGTTAAATCATAAGATTTACAGAAAAAAAAAACAGAAGGAGCAGAAGCTGGGTGTGACACAGTGGTCAGGGGTGGGGTGGGATGATTGTCATGTACAGCTGGCCCAGGGTCATGGTTCCTCTTTGATCATTGTTGTTGGGGTTCTTTTGTTTTTAATTTTTATAAGTTTTTTTTTTTTTTTTTTAAAGTAGGCTCGACACATAACATGGGGCTCAAACTCACGAGGCTGAGATCAAGAGTTGCATGCTGTACTGACTGAGCCAGCCAGGTGTCCCCCGGGGATCCTCTTACGTGTGGTCGACACACTCTCAGCAGACGGGGGCAGGTGCTCACAAGTGGCAGAGCCCTGGCACGCGGATGTGCGGAAGGTGGAGAGCAAATTAGTTAATGAATCTCTTCCTTCCTTCCTCCACTCCCTTCCTTCCTCCTTCCTTCCTTCCTTCCTTCCTTCCTTCCTTCCTTCCTTCCTTCCTTCCTCCCTCCCTCCCTCCCTCCCTCCCTCTCTCCTTCCTTCCTCCCTCCCTCCCTCCCTCCCTCCTTCCTTCCTTCCTTCCTTCCCTTATTACAGTTTCAGGACCCATTTATTGAATATTATTGAATATTCACATCAGCCAAGCGCTAAGTACACAAAGCTAAGTAATTTACAATCCCTGTCCTCTAGGAGCTCATGGTCCAGTGGGGAGAGCAGATCTAAAAAGAAATGAGTGCAGGGTGCCTGGGTGACTCAGTCTGTTAAGTGTCCAACTTTGGCTCAGGTCTTGATCTCAGGATTTGTAAGTTCAAGCCCGTATCAGGTTCTCTGCTGCCAGTGCACAGCCCACTTTGGATCCTCTGTCTCCTCTCTGCCCCTCCCCACTAACACTCACTGTCTCTCTCTCTTTCTCAAAAACAAATAAACATTTAAAAAAATAAATAAAGGTAAAAAGAAGTCAGTGCAATCTAGAGGGAAAGAGGCCCTGAGAGGAATCCATACCGACAGTATGGCCAGATTAGGCTGGTTGGGGATCAGGACAGGAATGGGCAACAGTCAGGGAAATATTCTCAAAGGAGGTGACACAGGACCGAGGACCTTAAGCAGGTGCCAGTGTGGCAGGCTGCAGAAGGATGTCCTGGTAGACAGAACAGCCAGCTTGGCTCCCCTCCTCTTGGAACTAGATAGGATCAGGAGGTGGGAATGAAAACTAGGGGAGGGGGGCAGGTCAAGAAGCAAAGAGGAGGGGCCTGGAGGTGACTCCACGGTGTTGGAGGATACAGACGACTGTGCTCTTGACTGCTGGCTAGAGAGGAATCCAAAACGATCCCAGTAGCAAGAGGCTGAGATGATTTTTGGAGTTGTGGAGTCTCACCTGTGAAGTGCACCGATGGCCCTCTCCTCAGGGGTCCAGGCCAGCAGAGCAAATGTGCAAATCCGGCCGGGTGTGAGGCAGTACGGAGTGGTGGGGTCTGTGGACCTTGACTCTCCTCAACCGCTCACAGCTGTTCAGATTTTGTTCTTTTCTTTTTTTGCCTTTGATGTTTATTTGTTTTTACGAGAGAGAGAGAGACAAATGCAACTGGGGGAGGGGCAGAGAGAGAGGGAGACACAGAATCCGAAGCAGGCTCCAGGCTCTGAGCTGTCAGCACATTTCCTGACGCAGGGCTTGAACTCACGTACCTGGAGATCACGACCTGAGCCGAAGTCAGATGCTCAACTGACTGAGCCACCCAGGCGCCCCGGGATTTTGTTGTTTTCAACATGTGGTGCAGGCCCCACAGAACAATCTGGTCGCTGAGTCCCATCCAGCACTCGGCTGCCCGTTTGCAGCCTCTGGACAAACTTATCTCCAAGGCATTTCCAGTTACAACGAGTGATTTCTGTAATCGAGGGTGTGAGTGATGAGGGCATTGCTGAACATCTGTGGTCACACAAGGTGAAGCGTCCTCCGAGTTTCCTCCTTTCCTGACAGCATCTCTCAGTGCACAGGGCTACCCTGGGAGCCCTTCGCAGCTTTCCATGTCTGTCAGGGGCAGAACTCGGAGAGGTCGGTTTTCCACTGTGGAAAAATACTGGCAACCCTAACAGGTCTGGATCCACGTTCTGGAAAATCCCGCGGCCAAGGGCCTTGGATGCACAGATGTCCTGTGACCAGGGCAGGAAGACTTCTGGAGTCTGCAGGACGAGGCGCCTTCTTCTCTGGGAAGACCTACTATGTGCCAAGTAATGGCCTGGTCCCTAAGCTCATGGCAGCCGCATAATGGTACCTTAGGATATTTATTTTGATTAACCCTCTTTCAGAGGGATGCTGTGTTTTAGAGAAGTTAAGTGACTTGCCCAAGGCCTCACCATGGCAAGCAACAGAGCCACTGAAGCTAGAACTCCAAGCCACTGGAGAATGGTCTACGACAACCATACCCTTGAGGATGAGCCCGTGTCTGGTCCTAGATTCAGAGAGGGGAGGTGAACCCTTTCAGGCCACATAGCTAGCGGGTAGTATATTAGGTATTATTCACCCTCCATTTATTTATTTATGTATAACGTTTTATTTATTTATCTTGAGAGAGAGAGTACAAGCAGGGGAGGGGCAGAGAGAGAGGGAGAGAGAGAGAATCCAAGCAGGCTCCGTGCTGTCAGCGCTGAGCCCCACTCGGGGCTCAATCCCATGAACCATGTGATCATGACCTGAGCTAAAATCAAGAGTCGGACACTTGCCCGGCTGAACCCCCCAGGTGCCCCCACCCTCCATTTATTTATTCTTTCAAAAATTGTCCTTGAGGATCTGCTCTTTATTCAGGTACTTTCTGAGCACCTGCCAGCCACTGCTCTAGGCTCTGTGGACACAGCAGTGGACAAAACAGACAACGATCCCAGGCCTCACTCGGTTCATGTTCCAAAGGCGGAAAGAGGTGGTGAACAGATAAACAACTAAGCTAGGGAATCGATGGGGAAATGGGAAGTCCCGCGGGAGAAAAGAAATGGGGGAAGACAGATGGGGTGTGTAGGGGGTGTTGCTGGGTTCAAGAGGGGGGTGAGGCAAGACCCCACCGACAAGGCGACGTTTGAGATAAAACCGGAGGAAGTGAGGAAGGGAGCCCTGGCCGTTTCTGAGGAAGTATACTAGATGAAGGGAACAGCGGAGGCGCTAAGGTGGCATGGGTCTGACGTGTGGCGGAGGCCAGTGTGGCGGGAGCAGGAGGGGGAGGGGGAGAGGGGACAGGTGAGGTCGGTGAGGGCACGAAGGTGGGGGATCTGGGGGCCAGATGATGCCGGGGCCTCGCAGGCCACTGTGCAGACTGGCTTTTACTCTGAGTCAGTGGGAGCCATTGCAGGGTTCTGAGCAGAGGAGTGATATGACCTCACCTGCTTCTCCTAGGATCACTCTGGTTGCCGGGTGGGGAGACAGACTTCACGGGGCAGGAGCCGGGCCACCGGTCGGGAGGCAATCACAGTGATCCAGGCAGGAGAGAATGGGGCGCAGGCCAGGGGGCAACAGCAGAGGTGGTGAGAAGTAGGCAGACCCCAGATCTGCTTGAAGGTAGATCGGGTGGATTCGATACAGCAAATGAGGCAAGGGGAAGAGGAATAATAATATCAGAGTTTTGGACGGAGTTATGGGAAGGATGGGGTTGCCACTTCTGCCACGAGAAAAAGCATGCGAGGAGAAGGTTTGGGGAGGTTCAGAAGTTCGGCGTTGGGCATGGTAGTTGGGGATGCCTCTTGGGTTTCCAAGTGGGGATCCTGAGGCAGTACACTGCAGGGAGTATGGGGAGAAGTCAGGACATGGGAGCCTGTCCGTGAACTTAAAGAGCTCTCTGGCTGGCTGGGAAGGGATCGCTGACACTGGATAACCTGTGGGAGTCCTTGGCACTTAGGTGCTATCTATTAAATGGGGGTGATTATTATGATGTCGCCTTGCGGCTCCAGGCTGACCGGGGCTTGGAAGGGGAAACCCCAGCACTTTCCACATCTTTCCAGTTCCCCTTGGTGAAATCGAGTGACTAATATCTATTCCTACCACCCCTTCCGGGCCGTTGGAAGAACAGAAATAGGAGTTTTGGCACGTAAATGTCTTAAAAGATGCTTCCACAAAGGAAGGGTCTCCAGTGATGACAGCTGGATGGATGGTTTGAGCTGGGACCTTCTCTTTCAATATCTTCAACCTCTTTGTGAAGAAGAACCATCTTTCATAGCCCCCAAACCTTGAATTCATGGGTGTGGCCAGAGGAAGTGGGGGCCAGAACTGGGAGGGGCAGACGTTGGCCAAGAAGTTTTCAGAAGAGTGGGAGGTATAGGAAGGGAAGGGCTTGACCTAGCTGCTCTCTCTGTATCTATGATGCGTCTATCTATTGACATATGTCTGTTTTATTTATTTATTTATTTTTTAATGTTTATTTATTTTTGAGACAGAGAGAGACAGAGCATGAACTGGGGAGGGTCAGAGTGAGAGGGAGACACAGAATCTGAAGCAGGCTCCAGGCTCTGAGCTGTCAGCACAGAGCCCGACGCGGGGCTTGAACCCACGGACCGTGAGATCATGACCTGAGCTGAAGTCGGACGCTCAACCGACTGAGCCACCCAGGCGCCCCGACATATGTCTGTTTTAATCTACCTATATTTCTAGTGAATTAGTAAACATTTATGTAGCACTCGCTATTTAACTCTCCCAGCAACCCTGCAAAGCAGCTGTCATTGTCCTTCTGAGGTGAGAAAACTGTGGCTCAGAGACTTTTCAAGGTCACAAAGTAAGCAAATAGTGGAGGAAGGATTCTGCGTTTTGGGAGATGCCAAAGGCCACTGCCTCTCACCATACTAGAAATCCAGGTGGGGCTCAGGGGTGGAAAGACTCAACTGGTTTGGACAGCTAAGCTGACATGTGACCCTCAGCATTCGTGGTTTGCAATGCTCTCCCACATCTAGGAAAGTCTGCAGAACATGCCAGCTGGAATTTGAAAATCCCTTTCCCACTTTCCTCATAGACCGGGGGTGCCTGGCTGGCTAAGTCAGTAGAGCATATGACTCTTAATCTCAGGCTTGTGAGTTCAAGTTCCACACTGGGTGTAAAGATTACTTAAAAATAAAATCTTAAAAGGGGCGCCTGGGTGGCTTGGTCGGTTGAGCGTCCGACTTCGGCTCAGGTCACGATCTCACGGTCGGTGAGTTCAAGCCCCGCGTCCGGCTCTGTGCTGACAGCTCAGAGCCTGGAGCCTGTTTCAGATTCTGTGTCTCCCTCTCTCTCTGCCCCTCCCCTGTTCATGCTCTGTCTCTCTCTGTCTCAAAAATAAATAAATGTTAAAAAAAAAATTAAAAAAAAAAATAAATAAAAAAAATAAAATCTTAAAAAATAATAATAATAATAAAAGGGAATAGACTGGAACCAGGGAAGTTAAGGGAGTTGCCCAAGATCCCATTTGACCCATTCAAAATTCTTTTCAAGAATGATCTCATCTCTCCCCAAAGGGCAAAGCCTGGCCCCTGGGCTGAAGCAAGCCAGAGAGAATGGATGTTCTTGAAGCTCCTATGCTATGTGCTAGGCATTGTGAACACATCATCTTGCAACAACTCTGAGAAGTAAATATTTTTATCTTCATTTTATAGCTGAAGAAATCGAGGTTCAGAGAAGTAAGATGATTGGCTGAGGACGTGGTGGAGGTGGGATTTGAACCCAGATATGGCTGACTCCTGACTCTGCTAGGTTCCCTCCACTGCAGTTCACTGTCTCGTCAGGCACAGCCAGGCCACTGGGTGGAAGGCAGGGTTAGGTCAAAGCTATTCTGCCCCTCAGGAGGAAGTGCAGACTAGCCAGGAATAATTCATGGCAGACTCCATTTGCCATGAGCTTCTCCTCCCAAGGCATCATGGTGGCAGAACCAGGAATAGGTGGTCTCAGAGATGCCCTGTGCTTTGTTCACTATTTCTTTCTTTTCTTTCCTTTTCTTTTTCCTTTTCTTCCTCCTTCCTTCCTCCCTCTTCCTTCCTTCCTTCCTTCCTTCCTTCCTTCCTTCCTTCCTTCCTTCCTTTCTTGTAGGTTCCATGCCCAACATAGGGCTTGAACTCACGACCCTGAGATCAAGAGTCACATGCTCTACCAACTGAGCCAGCCAGGTGCCCTTCTTTTTCACTATTTCTGCTTCAGAGCAACAACCTTGAGGTCCATCTACCTCAAGCTCTCATCCTATGGTGGACCCCCATTATGCTATCCCCTAGAGTGGTATTTGAGCCCCTGCTTGCGCACCTCCACAGACAGCAAGCCCACTCCCCACAAAGGCAGCTCTGCCATGGCTACCATTCCAAGCTGTGTTGGCCCAGGTCCTCCAAGCCTCCATCAGTCTATTGATAGAAACACAGCCCCATATACCAGTAATTGGCTTTCTCTGACTCTGTCCCCAGCATTCCTGCAGACACTCCTAGGGATGCCCTGAAGGTGTCTCACAGGTGCTCTACCTTTGGAGCTATGCTTCCCAGAATGAAACCACCTGCATTAAAAATGCTGATTTTTTATTTAAAAAAAATGTTTAACGTTTATTTATTTTTCAAGGGAAACAAATGCAAAAATGAACTATTGGGACCTCATCAAAATAAAAAGCTTCTGCACAGCGAAGGAAACCATCAGCAACACTAAAAGGCAACCGGAAGAATGGGAGAAGATATTTGCAAATGGCATATCAGATAAAGGGTTAGTATCCAAAATCTATAAAGAACTTATCAAACTCAACACCCAAAAAACAAATAACCAACTGAAGAAATGGGCAAAAGACATGAATCGACACTTCTCCAAAGAAGACATCCAGATGGCCAACCAACACATGAAAAAATGCCCAACATCATTCATCAGCAGGGAAATACAAATCAAAACCACAGTGAGATACCACCTCGCACCTGTCAGAATGGCTCACGTTAACAAGTCAGGCAACAACAGATGTTGGCGAGGATGCGGAGAAAGAGGATCTCTTTTGTATTGCTGGTGGGAATGCAAGCTGGTGCAGCCACTCTGGAAAACAGTATGGAGGTGCCTCAAAAAATTAAAACTAGAACTACCCTACAACCCAGCAATTGCACTACTAGGCATTTATCCACAGGATACAGGTGTGCTGTTTCGAAGGGACACATGCACCCCCATGTTTATAGCAGCACTATCAACAATAGCCAAAGTATGGAAAGAGCCCAAATGTCCATCGATGGATGAATGGATAAAGAAGATGTGGTGTATATATATATATATATATATATATATATATATATATATATATATATCAGAGAAATATATATATATCAGAGAAAGCCAATATATATATATATACAATGGAGTATTACTCGACAATCAAAATGAATGAAATCTTGCCATTTGCAACAACGTGGATGGAACTGGAGGGTATTATGCTAAGTGAAATTAGTCAGAGAAAGACAAAAATCCTATGACTTCACTCATATGAGGACTTTAAGACACAGAACAGATGAACATAAGGGAAGGGAAGCAAAAACAATATAAAAACAGGGAGGGGGACAAAACATATTTCTCTTAAATATGGAGAACAAACAGGGTTACTGGAGGGGTTGTGGGAAGGGGGATGGGTTAAATGGATAGGGGGCATTAGGGAATCTACTCCTGAAATCATTGTTGCACTATGTGCTAACTAATTTGGATGTAAATTAAAAAAATAAAATTAAATAAATAAACAAACATTAAAAAACATAAACAACAGAATTTTTGCAACTGGTGCTGACAAGTACAAAGGGAATTCTGAAAATTTATATTATGGATATTTTGCAGTGAAATCTCAAGAAGAACATAGAGATTAATAGGATTATTTTGCAAAGTGAAAACAGTCTGCATCTGAGGCATGTTATATATTTTAATAAAACTATGCAGTGTATGAATGTAAAAAAAAATGTTTATTTTTGAGAGAGAACGAGCAGGGGAGGGGCAGAGAGAGAGGCAGAGAGAATCTGAAGCAGACTCTGCACTGACAGCAGCAAGCCCAGTGTGGGGCTCGAACCCAAAAAGCATGAGATCATGACCTGAGCCGAAATCAGACACTCAATCAAGCCACCCAGGTGCTCCCCAACTGCTGACTTTTTAAAAAACCAATCCTCAGTGCCCATAGGAGGTATGCAGCCAAATTGTCAAGAAGCCACCGTTGATAAACCGTGCTGATGCTCCTTCTGGCATCTTCACAAAACTGTCCCCTCCTTTTTGCAGTACTCCTGGGACTCAGATGTGGGCACCAAGGATCCCCTCCCTAAATCATCCTTTTCCCCTTGCCCTGTCATCAAACCTCTTTTATCTTCTTCAACTCTCTTTCCTTAGCATGACTTTTTCCCAGGGAGCCCTCTATGGCTTGTGCAAACAGACCCTCAAGAACCTGCCACCTCCAGTCCTCCAGGCCTGTTCTGATAGACCTAAATCCTAGATTCAAATCAACCTCGGCAAAAATAATAATAGCTAACATTCTTTCATTGGACAAGTATTTATTGGGTTCCTACTTTGTTCCCAATAGCGTTCTAGGCTATAAGTTCTTACCACGCACTGGGCAGCATTATAAGGACCTTCCACATATGAGCTCATTTAATCCTACAATAGCTCCGGTGAGGAAACGCAGGCACCAAGAGGTAGGTAAGTTGCCGAGTAATAACCATAACCACCATTCATTGAGTCTTCTCTCTAGGTAAGATACCAGACCAGGCACGATGCATTCATTCCCCGGGGCCGCACAGAAGGAAGTGGAGAGGTCTGGGGTAGGCCAGGTGCGGTGTGAGCCCCAGCTCACTGGGTGGCCCTCGCTTTACTCCTTCCGTTTGTCCTAAAGGAAAACACCCTTCGATGGCTGAAATGCCCAGACTGCAGTGAGTTTCCCTGCCTCCAAGAACCTGGAGGGAAAGCAGAGGGGAGAGGACCAGGTCCAGAGGGGCCAGCACTGCGTGCAGAGGGGCAACCGGTGACAAGGTCAGTCAGCGGAGGGAATGGGGAGATCCGCCCCAAACAGTGGACTCCAATTGCTTCCCAGGAGGAGCCCAAGCTGCAGGGGGCGCCCGCGAGCCGATATCCCCCGCCCAGTTCTCGGCCACCCCTGACCGCCGGGACCCGCCGCCCAACGCTCAGACGCCGGGAGCCAGAGCCCGGCCGGCGTGGAGGGAGGGGGTCTCCTGCAGGTTCCAGGGGTGACCATGTTTCGGGGCCCACAAATAATCAGAATCGGAAATATTTCTGCCTACTTTGTACTGGAAACAGCAGTACACGACGTGGGGTGGCGAAGAGGATAAATGTAACACCTGCGGGTCTGTGGCAAACCCACGAGCCAGGGGCGGGGCGGACAGGGCTGGCTGCACAGCCTTGGTCAAGACACACCCCTGCCCCAGGTCTCAGTTTCCCCATCCGTGACTGTCAGCGTGTAGCTCCCTCGAGCCGGGCAGGTGGTGGGGAAGAGCAGGGTCAGAGGCATTCTCCGGTCCCCTCCCTCGGCGCTGGTTCCGGACGGACACGGGTGGCGGGGACGGGGGAAATCGGCTCGCAGGCGCGGTGGGGGGGAAAGCGTTGCGGGCTCTGGCGCCCCCTGCAGGTCGAGAAACGCCGCGCCGCCCGGAGCCGGCCGGGGAGGGCGGGCTCGGCTGCGCGCGCGCTTGTGTCACTGCGGGGGACGGAAATGACTCACCGCTCCTCCGGGCCAAGGGGCGGCCGGGGCGAGTGCTGAGACGCGGCCACAGGAACCCGGGACAATGGCGGGAAGCGAGAGGAATGTGGGCCTGGCTGCCGAAGCGCTGCCACTGGGTGCCCCAGACCCGGGCTCTGCGGAGGGGCGGAGCGGGGCGGGGCGGGGCGGGGCGGTCGGGCGGGGCGGGGCGGGGCGGGGACGGTGCGTGGCGGCCCATCCTGTAGAACCGTCCCGGGTCCTCTTTCCAGCGCGCTACCCCGACGCCGCGGTGGCTCTCCGTTGCCCTCACTACAGGGCTCAAACCTGACTGGACGACAGAAATATCCCAGGGTTTGTTAAAACCCACATCCCGGGCCCCCACCCCAGAGGTAGGTCAGAGCTGGGGCGACACCAACGTGCGTGTTGAACAAACTCCTAGGAGGTGCTGCGAGGCAGGGGTCCTGGGACCACTCCTTGAAGCAGCACCACGTTAGAATGAAGCTCAAACTACTCAGCTTAGAAAAAAAGTTCAGGCTCCTGTTACGGGGTTGCCCCAGCCTCACCTCTTCCCCACTTCCTGCCCCCTCCACACATGTTGTAGCACAACACGATTTAAAAATGAGCAAAGAACTTGAACAGACATTTCTCCAAAGAAGCTATATGAATGGCCAATAAGCCCATAAAAAAATGTGCCATCACCAATCATTAAAGAAATGCAACTCAAAACCACAGATACCAGCTTACCCAATTAGAATGGCTACTGTCAAAAAAACAAAAACAAAAACAAAAAACAGGGGCACATGGCTGGCTCAGGAGGAAGAGTAGGTGACTCTTGATCTCAAGGTCATGAGTTTGAGCCTCAAATTGGGTGTAGAGGTTACTTAAATAAATAAGTACTTAAAAGCAAAACAAGTGTTGATAAGGATGTGGAGAAAGTGCAACCCTTGTGCACCATTGGTGGGAATGTAAAAGAGTGGCTTTTGTAAAAAAAAAACCAACATGGCAGTCCCTCAAAATATTAAAAATAGAATTACCATATGATCCAGCAATATACCAGAAAGAATTGAAAGCAGAAACTCAGGGGCACCGAGGTGGCTCAGTCGGTTAAGTGTCTGACTCTTGATTTTAGCTTAGGTCATGGTCTTACTGTAGTGAGGTCTCTGTGCTGACCATGTAGAGCCTGTTTGGGATTCTCTCTCTGCCCCTCCACTTCTCTTCCTCTCTCTCTCTCTCTCTCTCTCTCTCTCTCTCTTTGTCTCTCTCTCTGTCTCTCTCAAAATAAATAAATTTTAAAAGTGAGGGGGGGGCCTACGTGGCTCATGTGGTTGAGCATCTGACTCTTGATTTTGGCTCAGATCGTGATCTCACAGTTCATGGGATCAAGCCCCACGTCAGGCTCTGTATTGAGAGCACAGAACCTGCTTGGGATTCTCTCTCTCTCCCTCTCCCTCTGCCCCTCCCCGGCTCAAGCATGTGCTCTGTCAAAATAAATAAATATTTTAAAATTTTTTAAAAAAGAAAGCAGAAACTCAAAGAGATACTTGTATGCCTGTGTTCATACCACCATTATTCACATCACCAAATAATGGAAGCAAATGTATATCAACAGATGAATGGATAACAAAATGTGGGATATACATACAATGGAACATTATTCAGCCTTAAAAAGGAAGGAAATTCAGACATAGGCTACAACACGGATGAACCTTGAAAACATTGTGCTAAGGGAAATAAATCAGTCACCAAAGGACAAATACTGTACATTTGCACTTACGTGAGGAACCTAGAGTAGTAAACTCCTCAAGACAGAAGATTTGCCAGGGTTGAAATAGGGAAGGGAGGCAGGGGAGTTATTATTCAACGGGTATTGAGTTTCAGTTTATTTTATTTAAAAAAATTTTTTTTAAGTTTCTTCTTGAGAGGGAGAGACAATGTAAGTGGGGGAATGGCAGAGAGAGAGAGAGGGAGACACAGAATCTGAAGCAGGCTCCAGGTTCTGAGCTGTCAGCACAGAGCCCGATGCAGGGCTTGAGCCCACAAACTGTGAGATCATGACCTGAGCCGAAGTCAGAGGCTTAACTGACTGAGCCACCCAGGCACCCCTGTTTGTTTCTTTTAATTCACACATTTATGCTAATGGACAGTGGGCTCCTTGAGGGTGGGACATCACTCAATTCTGTGCCCTCTGCACAAAAACAAGTAGGGTGAGTCCCCGGAAAGTTTTGGTCCATGAATGGATGGGGGGTGAGAGTCAAAGAAAGGGTGAGTGGATGTGTAGATGGGTGGATGGATGAGTTACTAAATGTGTGAGTAGATGGATGAATGTCCCCAGGGTGTAAAGGGGCCCCTGCAGTCACCTGGGCTTTTTGCCATCGAGTAGGAGCCTGTCCTAAGAGGCTGTGCCCACCGACCTGGCCCAGCATGGTGAACAGCTCGGCAGTTTTCCAAATCTGGACATGAGTTTTGGGCATGAGCCCTAGGCCAGCGGTACTGCACATACCCTTTGGCAAATGTCATGGTGAAACTGCATGAGTCTGGAGACCTGAGTTCTCTTCCCAGCTCTGCACTCATTCTGTGACCTTGGTCAAATGGCTTGCTCTTTCTGGGCCTCTATTTCCCGCCTACAAAGTAGGAAAGGGGCAAGGTGCTAAGGTTTGCCTGGCTCTAAATCTTTGTCCATTTGTTTTTCTTTAAACGATTTTTTTGTCTATTTATCTATTTTGAGAGAGACAGAGACAGAGACAACGTGGGTGGGGGAGGGGTAGAGAGCGAGAGGGACAGAGAGAATCCCAAGCAGGCTCTGCACTGTCAGCACAGAGCCCTATGTGGGGCTCAAATTCATGAAACCACGAGATCATGATCTGAGCTGAAACCAAGAGTCAGACGCTTAACCGACTGAGCCACCCAGGCACCCCTTCTTTAATCAATTTTAATCAAAGTTAATGATGAAATATTTTGAGTCAAAAAAGGTACGAGAAATACTAAAACAGACATCCATGTACTTACCTATGCAGATTTAACAAATGTTAACATTGTGCCCCATTTGCTCCATGTTTCTTTAAAAAAAAAAAAAAGAACAATTAGGGGCACCTGGGTGGCTCGGTCGGTTGAGTGTCCGACTTCAGCTCAGGTCATGATCTCGTAGTTCGTGAATTCAAGCCCCACGTTGGGCTCAGTGCTGACAGCTCAGAGCCTGGAGCTTGTTTTGGATTCTGTGTCTCCCTCTTTCTCTGCCCCTCCCCTGCTCATGCCCTGTCCCTCTCTCTGTCAAAAATAAACATTAAAAAAATTTAAAAAAAACAACAACAAATAGAAAAAAACTGAGAAATCTAAAGCTTTTCCCCTCCTTCCCTGTTTAGATAACCACTACTCTCAAGTTACTATATGCTTCCTGTCCGCCCATATGTGCTTTTATTCCATGGCTATGTATCAAAATGTACAATATTATATTAATACTATGTGATTACAAAAATACTACACACATGTAATATATACTAATATATGTTTATAAATGGTATCATACTGTGTAAATTCCTTTGAAATTTGCTTTTTCACTCCTGTTTCTGAGATTGATCCATGTTGATACATTCTGATCCATCCTTTTATTATTTTTTTTTTAACATTTATTTATTTTTGAGACAGGGAGAGACAGAGCATGAACAGGGGAGGGTCAGAGAGAGGGAGACACAGAATCGGAAGCAGGCTCCAGGCTCTGAGCTGTCAGCACAGAGCCCTATGCGGGGCTCGAACTCACGGACTGTGAGATCATGACCTGAGCTGATGTCGGACGCTTAACCGACTGAGCCACCCAGGCATCCCAATCCATTTTTAAAAAAATATTTATTTATTTTTGAGAGAGAGAGACAGAGTGTGAGCAGGGGAGGGGCAGAGAAGAGGGAGACACAATCTGAAACAGGCTCCAGGCTCTGAGCTGTCAGCACAGAGCCCGACGTGGGCCAAACCCATGAGCCACAAGGTCATGACCTGAGCCGAAGTCAGACGCTCAACTGACTGAGCCACCCAGATGCCCCTGGATCCATTCTTTTAAAATGCTATTTGTATAGTTTTGAATTGTACGAATAAACCTCAGTTTATTGATCCATTCTCTTACTGATAGACTGGTTGCTGCTTCCCTTTCTGTTATTATGCAGAGCACTGCAATGAAGATTTTTGTACATGTCCCTAGTGCAAACATGTGGGGAGGTTTCCATGCAAATAGTCGCATATCTTCTGCTCTCACAAATCCCTCAGAAACACTTGGGACCATAGCATTTCCAATTTTAGAATGGTTCTGATCTTAAAAATGTAATATGCTGAACGATTCTATTTGTTGAAAAGACAAAATTCAAGTGGATGGAAAACAGATCAATGGCTGCCAGGGGCAGGGGTGACTGGGGGGGAGAGTGTGATTATAAAGGGGAGAAATCAGGGTTGTTTGGGGTTGTTCTGTATCTTGATTGTGGTGGTAGTTGCACAAATCTACACGTGTTAAAATTCTTAAAACTGTACAAAAAGCGGGTTGCCCAGTTGGCTTAGTCAGTGAAGTGTCCGACTCTTGATTTTGGCTCAGGTCATGATCTCGTGGTTCATGAGTTCAAGCCCCACATCGGGCTCAGCACTGACAGTGCTTGGGAC
Organism: Panthera pardus; assembly: GCF_024362965.1. Taxonomy (NCBI): domain Eukaryota; kingdom Metazoa; phylum Chordata; class Mammalia; order Carnivora; family Felidae; genus Panthera; species Panthera pardus. Next base: position 59,190,632 of record NW_026526876.1, read on the forward strand.
TTTGCTTGGGATTCTACCTCTCTCCCTCTCTCTCTGCCCTTCCCATGCTCTCTCTTTCTCTCTAAGTAAATAAATAGAGTTTAAAAAAAAAGGACTGTTGGGGCGCCTGGGTGGCTCAGTCGGTTAAGTGTCCGACTTCGGCTCAGGTCATGATCTCACTGCTCGTGAGTTCGAGCCCTGCATCGGGCTCTGTGCTGACAGTTCGGAGCCTGGAGCCTGCTTCCGAGTCTGTGTCTCTCTCTCTATGCCCCTCCCCTGCTCGTGCTCTCTCTCTCTCTCTGTCTCTCAAATATAAAATAAAACATTAAAAAATAAAGGACTGTACAAAAAAAGAAAGAAAAATCTATTCTAAATTTAAAACTATTTAAAAAATAAAAATGTTTCAATGTAATGTGGTGGATATATCACATATTACCTAAAACTCCCAGTGGGGCATCCCATAATCAAACAGTAATGTTTCTTCAGCAAAATTCCCATATGGACAATCATGTTACATGGAACTATGTACATGAAGATTATTACATGAAGACTATAAATAACTCAAATTAATTCAGTGTTTTCTTTTTTTTTATTGTGATAAAATACACGTAACAAAATTTACCATCTTACCCATTTTTTTTTTAAACGTTTATTTATTTTTGAGACAGAGAGAGACAGAGCATGAACGGGGGAGGGTCAGAGAGAGAGGGAGACACAGAATCCGAAACAGGCTCCAGGCTCTGAGCTGTCAGCACAGAGCCCGACGCGGGGCTCGAACCCACGGACCGTGAGATCATGACCTGAGCCGAAGTCAGACGCTCAATCGACTGAGCCACCCAGGCACCCCATCCATCTTACCCATTTTTAAGTGCACAGCTGGTTCATTGGTAGGAAATACAATCACAGTGTCATGCAGCCATCATTATCCTCCATCCAGAGAATGATTTTCATCTTATAAAACTGCAATTCTATACCACATCCTGTCCCCCTCCCAGCCCCCGGAGAACACCATACAATTTCCATCTTTATGATCCTGACTGCCCTAAGTACCTCATATAAGTGGAATTATATACAGTATTTGTCTCTTTGTCATTGGCTCACTTCACTTAGTACAATATCCTTAGATTCATCCATGTTGCAGCACGTGTCCAAATTTCCTTCTTTTTCCAGGCCGAATAATATTCCATTGTGTGTGTGTGTGTGTGTGTGTGTGTGTGTGTGTGTGTGCGCATCACATTTTCTTATCCATTCATCTGTGGACCCTTAGGTTGCTTCCGTGTTTTAGCTGTTATGAATAATGCTGTCATGTACGTAGGGGTACAAATTTCTCTTCGAGATCCTGCTTTCAATTCTAGATCAGGTTTTGTCCTGAAGTGCATTTAAGGCAAACTTAGGGGTGAAAAAAACTTGCAGTTTTCAGAGTTTTCTTGCATTTGGGAATTGAAGATAGGGAACTGTAGGCTTGTACCGATTCATATTCCCACCAGAAATATACGACTTCTCCTTTCCCCCATCTTCATCAACATGGTGTTATCAGGCTTTTTAATTTTGGCCAATCTGATCAGCCTGAAATAAGGTCTCATTATTTTTATTTGAATTCCCATGATTACTCGTGAGGTTGAGCATTTTTTGTTTCTCTCTGGGTTTCCTCTTCTGTGAATTCCATGCTTCTCCTAAATTCTCCTTTTTTTATTGATTTATAGGGATTTAAAAATATATCCTGGATATGAACAAGTAGCAATGGATTGCAAATATCTTGCCTTTTCTTTTTTATGGTTCCTTTTGTCATAACAGAATGTAAAAAGATTGTCAAATTCATCAATATTGTCCTTCATGATGTGGGTGGGCCCTTTGTGTCTTATTTAAGAAACTCTTATTTGCTTAACTCTGTTAAGAAACTCTTAAACTTCATGTTCATGAACTTATTCTCTTGTAGTTTTTTTTTAAGTTTTAAAGTTTGGCTTTTTATATTTAATTTTTTTTTTAATTTGAGAGAGAGAGAGGAGCGTCTGGGTGGCTCAGTCGGTTAAGCGTCTGACTTTGGCTCAGGTCACGATCTCACGGTTTGTGAGTTCCAGCCTTACATCGGGGTCTGTGCCGACAGCTCAGAGCCTGGAGCCTCTTCGGATTCTGTGTCTCCCTCTCTCTCTGTTCCTCCCCTGCTCACGCTCTATCTCTCTCTGTCTCTTAAAAATAACTAAACATTAAAAAATAATAATAATAAGTGAGAGAGAGGAGAGAGCCTGAGCAGGGGAGGGGGCAGAGGGAAGGGGAGAATTTTAAGCAGGCTCCAGGCTCAGCGCAGAGCCCGATGCAGGGCTTGATCTGACCACCCTGAGAGTACGACCTGAGCCGAAATCAAGAGTCGACCTGCTCAGCTGACTGAGCCAGCCAGGCGCCCCACCGGATATATTTTTTAAACTAAATATGGGGCGCCTGGCTGGCTCAGTTGGTAGAGCATGTGACTCTTGATCTCTGAGTTGCGAGTTCGATCCCCACCTTGGGTGTAGAGATCAGTGAAAAATAAAGTCTTGCAAAAATAAATAGAAAATATATCTGGACTCTTTGAGCAGAGTCTGAGGAAGGGATCTAATATTATATTTTGCATTTTAGCCACTTGTTCTAGTATCGTGCTCCATCAGTCTCTTCCTTACCCACTGATTCGTAGTAACCACCCCTGCGGTGGCCCGAGTTCCCATCAGCCCACGACCTGTCTTTGCGTCCTCCCTCCACTCAGTTCCATGCTGTTTGTCCACCTTTGCTAATAATAAATCTTTATACAGGCAGGACAACCCGCTCCCTCCTTATTCTTCTGCAATAGTGTCTTAACGACGCTTGACCCTTTAGTCCTTCCCTTTTTTGTTACAAAAGTTCAAGGAAAAGGTGTCCATTTCTATAGAAAAAAAAAATGTTGGATTTTGGTTAGTGTTGTCCATGGGCCACAATTTCCGTTAGTAAGGAGTGAGGAGAACATTTTCTTCCTCAGAAGAGAGAGGGCAGTTACACCTCACTCATTCCGAGGTTATTTTTCAGCAACCTCCGATGTCTAGAAAACAAGAGAAAACAAGAAGAGGGCGAAAGGTCTCTGAGAAGCTCCAGACAACCCAGAGCCTATGCACTAAATCACACCCCTTCCCACAGGAAACCTCCTCGGGCCTCCCTCAGCACCTAGTTATTCACATTTACCTTGGTCTCCACTCTAAGAAACTTGATCATCTGGTTTCCTAGCCAGATTTGGAAAAGTCCAGAAGATAAGAGGCCAGCAGAGTGCGGCCACTGACTTCTGGAACCTTGGCGACACTGCTGGGCACTCAGGTCGTGATCTCACGGCTCATGAGTTCGAGCCCCGTGTCCGCGCTCTGTGTTGACAGCTCAGAGCCTGGAGCCTGTTTTGGATTCTGTCTCTCCCTCTCTCTCTCTCTCGGCCCCTCCCCGGTTTGCACGCTCTCTCTTTCTCAAGATAAATAAACATTAAAAAAAAAAGAAAAGGCAGATCCGTCCCACGTTGTCAGTCATTCATTCAGGAGCCACCGTCACCTGGTGGCTTCCAGCTGTGGCCATTCCAGTTGGAGGTGAGAAGGGAAAGTGAAGAAACTTGAGTTCAGCAGTTCCTCTTAGGCAAGTGAGGTGGGATATGCACCGACTCCCTGCGGTCCTGTCCCACGGGGAGAGGTTGGCCCTGTGGCCCTACCGGGCTGCATAGGGACTGGGAGACAGAATCCTGAGGAGGCAGGTCACAGAGGGCCGTTGTAGAGCTTTGACTCCCAAGCTGAGTGAGACAGGGAGCCATTGGTGGGTTCGAACCTGGCAACGACTTGATCTGATCTGTGAAACCTCTCTCCAGCTGCCACGTGGAGAAACCTGAGGTGAGGAGAGCGTGGGGTCAAGGGCAAAAGCAGGGAACTCGGTTTGGATAAGCCGCCCCTCGGGCGGAGCTGACCTCTCCCTCCCTTGCTCCGTTTCCACGACATTGCTCACGCTTTCGCACTTATCCCTTGTCCATCTATCGTCTTCCGGGTCAGCGTGTCCACAGTATCTGGCTCAGAACAGGTGCTCGCCATGTCTGTTCCAAGCATGTGAGACGCACCTGAAATAACATGTAGAACCTGGCATGTTGGCTGGGCTTCTTTGCAAGCAGAACAGACCAGTTCTGGCTGTCAAAAGGGAAGGGAAGGGAAGAGAAGGGAAGGAAATTTGGGAGAAGCCCAGCACCCACAGGAAGCCTGGAGCACCAGGCTTGGAAGAAGCACCGGAAACAGAAGAGAAGGTCCTCTGCAGTCAGGTTCCCCTGTGGAGCTAAAGAAGCCACCGGATCTGGGACTCTCCAAGTCCTGGGAGGGGCTGACTTGGAAGGACTTCGGTCACGTGGTCAGGCTTTGGTCTCACTGGAGTGGAGGAAGAACTGTGGTCGAGAAAAAACCTCCAGATACCCCTTTGGCTTCCACGAGGGGAGGGTAAGTTGCCCTGATTCATTGTCTCAGCAAGGCCTCGCTCTTGAAGGCCAGGTCATGGGAAAGGAAACCAGGGAGCTGTCAGGGGAAATAAATGCTGGGTGGCCGAGAGCCAGCAAATGTCCACTATGCTTTCCTAGGGCTAGCAAAGCACAGAGGCACGACCTGTGACCTGTGGACTGCGAAGGAGAAGCATCTTCCTCACCTTGGCGTCCCTGTGGGCACCACAGGACCTAGCACTCACTAGGTGCTCACCTAATGCTCATCCAGTGACTGAACGACAGGCTGACTGGCCACGGACCCCCAAGGGCTATCTGTGTCTCCTGAAACATCAATTTTATGAAGAAAAGGGGACGGGATGAAATGGCAGCAGCCTCAATGAAAAGATTTGCAAAAAGAAAAAAAGGAATGTCTCGGGAGAAATTATAGCCCTGTTCTTTCCAGCCCTTCCCAAAGGCCCTGTCAATCTAGCTGTGAGCAGGATTAATGTTTATTTAAAGCAATTGGCCCCATGCAGCCTGGCCGATCGTGTTGGATGCAGTGGAGAGATTGGGCAGCAGGGGGTGGGCTGGTCTCCAAACCCTCTCGGAAGCCAAGGATCTGGCTCTGACACGGCATCGAGGAGTGAAACCCAGCAGCCTCAAGGGGAGAGCCAAGCTGTTGTGTGATGTGAAGTCAGTGTCTTCCAGGGAAACCCACCAGACCAGGCACCAAGAAGTGTCCCCACAGGTGCTCCTGGGCCTGGGACATCGCAGAAACGCCCTTAGATACATTGCAGGGATGAGTGTTTGGGGGGGGGGGGGGTGAGGTGGGGGCTGCACCCTGAGCCCTCAGCCCAGGCACCTGCAACCAGAGTGGAAACACACTTTCAGCTTTTCCACGGAAGACTCTGTTCGAGGAAAGGATTCTTCTGCGTAATAACAAGACCAAGTGTGGGGTCTAATTCACTAACCCAGTGCACACCCATTTTACAAAGCGGCTTGACTTTGTGTGTGGGAAGGACACTTGTTAGTTATGTGACGTCATTAAGCCTTAGTTTCCTCATCCGTAAAATGAGGGTAACATCAGGAGACTGTGGCGAGATAAAATGGGACAGGGCATGTGACTTGATACTATTTTGGTATACTCATCGACGTTCATTTCTCGCCCTGTATTTTTCATCCCCTTTCCCTCCTTCAGTGGTTTTGAGGGTTGAGGCAGGGTGGAGAGGAAGAGGGAGGGAAGCAGGAAAACCTTAGAGCTTTTTTGCCAACTACACTTCATTCAGTAGTAAGAAAAGTTTTTTTAATTAAAAATGTTTAAAAGGGACACCTGGGTGGTTCAGTCGGTTAAGCGTCTGACTTCGGCTCAGGTCAAGATCTCGTGGTTCATGAGTTTGAGCCTTGCATCAAGCTCTGTGCTGACAGCTTGGAGCCTGGAGCCTGCTTTGGATTCTGTGTCCCCTCTCTCTCTGCCCTTCCCCCACTCACACTGTTTATGTCTCTCTCTCTAAACAAATAAACTTAAAAAAGAGAGAGAGAGTCTAGCCCTCAGGAGAACTGAGATGGTTTTTGGAGGGATAAAGGGAGAAAAGAGGATGCATGCAAGGGTTCAAAGCACCTTGGCCAGAAGCAGGGGGGAGAGGAGACCCCTTTCCAGAAGCAGGAGCACAGTCCCCTGGCCTGAAGAAGAATGACAAAGGGCAAGAGACCTGTGGCTCTTAGGGAGGCAGCAGGAGTGGGGGCTAATGGTTTGAGGATGCATCTAGGCTGGGCCAGTGACCACGAACAGGGAAACATCGGACCTAGGGGGGCCCTGCGGACCACGTAAGGGCAGCCTCAGAAGTGACTTGGGGATTGTTGTATGAGGACCACAGTGCCAGCCTCCCACCACACAGCATTGCATTAAGAGCTCGGAACCACAGAAACTCCTGGAACAGGTTGTATACTTACCCCCACCACGGCCCCCCCGGCCAACGCCAGCCTGATGGAAAGAGACTGGAAGTAAAAAATGAGGCATAGTTGCAGAAGACAAAGAAGATTCTATTTCTTGCCTCCCCGAGGTGCCTGGCCACTGGGAGATGGAAGGCTGGGATCCGGAGGGGACTGCACACGCACTTTGTTCCTCCTCGGCTTTCCTCCCTGTCTCTGCATGGAATGCCGCCTCCTCCCCAGACCCCAGTTGCCTCCTCCGTTAAATCCAACTTTGGCTTCCTCTGCAGGGTGGAGCCACATTTTCTGACCGCTGTAAAACACTGGGGCTGTTTACTTCATCCTGTGGGTCCGTTAGACCCTTGTAGGAGCAGGGGAGAGGGCCGGGAGGAAAGAACGGTACAAGCTGGTCTCTCAAGGCTCCCCATGCCCCCACCCCCCTCCAACCCAGCCCTCGAGAGGGCCATGTGGCCTGATCCCAAGACTTGGCAAGACAGCCACAGACATCTGCAAAGTGACAAAAGGGGAGGCGGAGCCTAAGAAGAAAACAGCATTCACACGTGGAAATGCCTGGAAATGTTTTCCAGACACATCATTCTTCTCTGGGCTGATTTTCAAGGCCAACAGGTCCTGGGGCCCAAGGCCCCTGGAGGTGACTCAAGTGGCCTGAGCAATACGCAGCCACTTCCTCCCTGGAACGTGTGTGTGAGCATGTGCACGCATGTAGGATGTGTATGGACACATTGTATGTGAGTGAGTGTCGTCGTGCGTGGAAGCGTGGGTGTGTGTCCATCCCAGGACGGGGCCTCTCCCTGGACCTCTGGAGCCGGGTAGGGCATTTAGCAATCCCCTAGACCCAACCACTTCTTTCCAGGGATGTGGGGAAAGAAGTTTACGTCAACTTCCAAAGGGGCTTTTTAACCTGTACTTCACAGAGAATCAAACCCAGGGCCAGATGTGTTGTACCCCCCCCACGGCCAATGCTCATTTTGTTTTTGAAATCTAATTGACATATCTTTTTTTTTTTAATGTTTATTTATTTATTTTGAGAGAGAGAGTGTGCGCGTGTGCGAGTAGGGGATGGGCAGAGAGAGAGACAGAGAGAGAGAGAGGGTGCGCAGCACCCGAGGCGGGGCTCAAACTCACGACGGTGAGATGGTGACCTGGGCTGAAATCGAGAGTCAGACACTTAGCCGACTGAGCCGCCCAGGAGCCCCCTGATGGACATCTCTGGGCACATACTATGTGCCAGACAGTTCTAAACACTTCACACGTGTTAGCTCATTTTGTCCTAATGGCGGCAGGTACTATGATTAGCGTGTCAGAAAGGAGGGCCCTGAGGCACAGGGTTTAAGTAATTCACTAAGATAGGGAAAAAAAAAAAAAAAAGCAAGGGGAGGAGTCAGGGAGGAGTCAGAAAGCCGACATTCACTGAGGGAGGGGAGAAGTGAGCAGGGAAGGGAGGAAGGCCACTGAGGGCTCCATTAATAAGCCAGGTTAGCACAGTGGGCAGCTGGGTTCGTCCCCACCAGGGCCAGCTGAGAGGCTGCAGAGAACCCACATCAGGATTCAGCAGGGGAGTGAGAACGGTCCTCATTGGTTGGTCTCGCCTGGGGTCTTGGCACTTCTCAGCTGCCCCTGCGTGGGCTTCACATCCAGGGAATATCCTGGGGGTAGAGATTCAAGAAGCCACCCTCATGAGGTACTGTCCCCAGCTGGCTCCAGGTGGCCCAGGGGACACAGGCATGGCAGGATCTGTTACCTGGAATGAGGCCTAACACACGCGTGCTCAACAAATGCTCATTTTTCTTCCCTACTCTCTACAGACACTTCTCCCCCCACCCCCGACAGACATTCCTGAAAACCAGTAGAATCGGTTCCATTAAATGTCTGTCAAAATGTGATGTGCCTTTACCACACCATGGACTTTTCATATGTCAAAGACTCACAGGTTAGAAAACTTGCTTTATCAGATCACGACCCAAGTGCTACTTCACAAAAATCAGTCGCTGTGAATGTTCATAGCAGCAGAACTCGTGACAGTCGACCGGTGGAAGCAACCCAAATGTCCATCGGTGGATGAACGGATTCAAAATTGTGGTATATCCATACAGCGGGATATTATCCAGTCATAAAAGGGACCGAAGTATTGATACATGCTATAGCATGGATGAACCTCAAAACATATCGCTAAATGAAAGAAGCCAGACACAAAAGGTCATATAATATGATTCCACTTATATGACGTTCCCTGAATAGTTAAATCACAGAAAGCGTATGTGTCATTGCCAGGCTGTGGGGTGGGGTGGGGAGGAGGAATGAAGAGTGATTGCTTCATGGGTACGGGCTCTCCTTTGGGGGCAATGAAAATGCTTTGGGACTAGATAGAGCTGATGGTTGCACAACATTGTGAAGATACTAAACACCAATGAAATATTTTGCTTTAAGTGGTTAATTGTACATTATGTGAATTTCACTTCAATTTAAAACAGTATCTCACGGTCACATTGTCCATAAGGAATAGAGAGAAGAGTCAAAGGCAGATCTCAGGTGAGCCGCACAGGAAACAGGAAAGCGACCTCCCCTGCCCAGAAAGTCCTGCCAAAGGGATTCCCAGTGTCAACCACAAATTAAGAGAGAACAATAAAGCGGCATTTTTTTGTCTTTCAAATTGGGACGTGTTTTCACAAATAATACCCCACTTTGGCATGAGTATAGCAAAAAGGCATTCTCATACACTTCTGGTGGGATGAAAATGAATCTAGGGGGCACCTGGGTGGTTCAGTCGGTTAAGCATCAGACCTTGGCCTAGGTCATGATCTCATGGTTCATGGGCTTGAGCCCTGCATCGGGCTCTGTGCTGTCAGCAGAGCCTGCTTCAGATCCTCTGTTTTCCTCTCTCTTTGCTCTTTCCCCTTTCACACACACACTCTCTCTCCCAAATTAAATAAACATTAAAAACAAAAAAAAAGAAAAAAGAAGTCTTCCTTATTTAAAAAAAAATGAGTCTAGCCATTTTGGAGGTAGGTTTGGCATTTTGTACTATGAGACTTTACATGGTTCAAGCCTTTAAAAAGTATTTTTTTAATGTTTATTTATTTTAAAGAGGGACAGAGTGCAAGCAGGGGAGTGGCAGAGAGAGAGGGAGACACGGGCTCCAGGCTCTGAGCTGTCAGCACGGAGCCTGACGCGGGGCTTGAACCCACGAACAGCGAGATCATGACCTGAGCGGAAGTTGGCTGCTTGACCGACTGAGCCACCCAGGCGCCCCGGTTCAAGTCTTTTTAAATGAAACATTTCCTTTCCAGTTTTTATGTGCAGGTGTTTTACTCAAGACTGCATTTTTAGCTGGACCTTAAAGAAGGATGTGGATATGTCCTAAGTCCATGATCAGTGGTCTGATATTTTTTTTTAGAAGAAAAAGTCCCTACCCTTTGACTCAGTGTACCCTGTTAGGGTCCTGGCCAGAAACAGCCCCAAGCATTTAGTCTATAACTGAGGTGGTATTTCAAATCAGTGAGGGAATATTCCTATCAAGGAGAAAGGCTGAATGATGGAATTTGGACAGTTGGCTATTTGGAAAAAAAACAAGTTTAGATCTTTACCTCATACTTTATGTCCAAATAAATTCCAGACGGGTTTAAAAACTACATGAAGAAGGAGAGGAAGGAGGAGGAGGATGAAGAAGACGAGGGGGGCTAGAGAAAAGAAAAATAGAGTTCTAGGAGAAAATTAGGAAAATCTCTGTCTGGTACTCAAATGGGAACAGTCCTACAAGCAAAAAGCAAAAGGAAGAATATAATAAAACAACGAAAGTTTGGAAAACATAAAAATGTAAAGTGTACATGTTAAAAATCACCCAAAACGGGGGTGCCCGGCTGGCTCAGTCAGTAGAGCAGATGACCCTGGTGTCAGGGTCTGAGTTCAAGCCCCGTGTTGACCATGGAGCCTACTTAATTAAAAAAAAAAAAAAAAAAATCACCAAAAACAAAATCAAGAGGTCATTTCTAAGATTACAAGAATACTTGCAACACTCATGACAGACTAGACATTTTCAAGTGCTTCTAGAATTCAACAAGAGAGGGGCTCCTGGGTGGCTCAGTCGCTTAAACTTCGACTCCAGCTCAGGTCATGATGTCCAGTTGGGTTTGTGAGTTCCAGTCCCTCACAGGGCTCTGTGCTGACAGCTGGGAGCCCGGAGCCTGCTTCCGATTCTGTGTCTCCCTCTCTCTCTCTCTCTGCCCCTCTCCTACTCCCGCTCTGTCTCTGTCTCTCTCAAAAATAAACATTAAAAAATTTTGTTTTGGGGCGCCTGGGTGGCTCAGTCGGTTCAGCGTCCCACTTCGGCTCAGGTCATGATCTCACGGTCCGTGGGTTCCAGCCCAGCTTCGGGCTCTGTGCTGACAGCTCAGAGCCTGGAGCCTGTTTCGGATTCTGTGTCTCCCTCTCTCTCTGCCCCTCCCCCGTTCATGCTCTGTTTCTCTCTGTCTCAAAAATAAATAAACGTTAAAAAAAAATTCTTTTTTTTAAATTTTGTTTTAATCCTTAAAAAGAAATCAAGAGAAAAAAAGCTAAAAGTAGGAAAACGGACAAATAGGGGAAGGGTAGATGTTGGCATCTATTTTTAAAACGCAGCAGGCACGTGGTCAGGGGACTGCGGGGAGCAGGAACAGAAGCCAGGCTTTCCGCGGAAAGGGCATTCCCTTTTTCCAGCTAGGGACAGTGACCCGCTGGCCTCTGTGTGCGCCAGGCCTCCAGGGAGCAGGGGGCTGGGATGCCTGAGCTCGCCCTTTCCCCGGGCGGGAGGAACAATTCCATCCTTTGTTGAGGCTGCACCCGGGGCGGGCCCCCGGGGAGGCGGTGCGTCCTCTCCCAGTTTTCCGGGGCGGACGCCGGCCTGCGGGCGCTGGGAGTTGGGCGCGGGGCCGCCTCCCGCGCGCTCCACCCGGGCTCCCGGCCGGGGCGCCGGCCACCGGGGGGCAGTGCTGCCCAGCGGACGGTCGTCCTGGGCCCGCGCAGGGAGCCCACAGAGGCCCCGTTCTTCTCCGCGGGGAGATGAGTCACAGCCCAGGCAAGTGTCCGGAAGGGCCTCGGATCCGGTGCGGCTGCGGACCCCGGGAGGGGGGCGGCGGGGGCGAGCGCCGGAGTCAGCCGGCTCTCTCCGGCTCCCGGGTTCCTGGGGCTTGGCAGGCCGCGCCCGCCGCGAAACTGGGTCAGGCCGGTGGCCTAGTTTGTGGTTTAGCAACAGTGGCCAGTGGCAGGAGGTGAGTAGGCAGGGCATCTCGATTTCCTCTCTGGCTCATTCATGTGACAAACATCTCAAGAGCCCCAACTAAGTGCCGGGCAGGTCAGGGGACACTCTGACGGGCAGTTTCTAGTGAACTTCTGAAGCCTGGGCCATGTGAGTTCACAATGTGTAATCTCAGGACCCTGGAGGCTGGGCTTGCCTGGGCAGGTTCCCAGGTCACTGGGCTCCCTGTCACGTATCAAACTCAGCTGCTCAAATTGGAAAGCCTCATCCTGGCACTGGATTCCCTTGGGATCTAACCCCACCGTCTCTGCACTCCACCACGTGTCCTCACTCTGGTGTCCCATACACCTGCCCCTCCTTCCAGCTCATCTGGGCCTGGGGCCTGTGTTTTTATCCCAGCTGGCAATGGCCACCTGCCTCCTGCTACCTCCAGCCCGCCCTGTCGTCTCTCTGCTTCTGACCCTGCCCTGAGATGTCCCAGGACTGTATCTCTTTTTCTCTGGTTAAGAAACAAAATTCAGGGGTGCGTGGGTGGCTGAGTTGGTTAAGCGTCTGACTCTGGATTCTGGCTCAGGTCACAGTCTCTCGGTTGGTGAGATGGAGCCCCAAGTCTGGCTCCGTGCTGGCAGCGTGGAAACTGGTTGGGATTTGCTCTCTCCCTCTCTGCCCCTCCCCTGCTCGCGCTTGCCCTCTCTCTTCAAAGAAATAAACATTAAAAAAAAGTTCAACTGAGTAAATTTGAAAATCGAATTGGCCTTGTTAAATGAGTCATGAATCAGGCAGCACCCCCTCTAGCAAACAGAGGGGACCTCGGAGCAGTTGTACGAAATGAAGGTTTTTATAGGGTGGGGCAAGAAAGTTATTAGCCAGAAAAGAAAGAGAAAGAAAGAAAGAAAGAAAGAAAGAAAGAGGAAAGAAAGGAAGGAAGGAAAGAAAGAAAAGAAAGAAAAAGAAAGAAAGAAAGAAAAAGAAAAGAAAGGAAGGAAAGAAAGGAAGGAAAGAAAGAAAGGAAGAAAGGAAGAAAAAAGAAAAAAAAGGAATGTTCCAGGTGAGGTCTCTTTCCCTTAGGGGGAAGGGTTGGGGGTCCTATAAGCAGCTGACCTCATCTTCCTTTAGAGGATGGGGAGCCCCTGTGGCAGACTCCTTGGCCCTGGTAGGAAAATTCTTGACTGACTGGTTACGACTGCATTTCTCAGGGAGGTTGAAACTGCAGTTAGATTCCGTATTAAGCCCTTGTTTGGGGACTCAGCCGAAGTGACACCATTTGGGGCCTGTGGTTTTTATTTTTTATTTTTTTAACACTTCCCAAAATTTTCACCTATTGCAAATAAAGAGGATTCTCTTGTCACCTGGTCCTACGTTGTGAGCTCCTGGACCTCAGGGAAGATGGAAGCCACCTGTAGAGACCAGGGCTGTGAGCTGGGGCGGGGGGGGGGGGGGGGGGGGGGGGGGTGGCAGCTGGAGACTCGGAAAGGAAGGGCCTCTCTGGCCGAGGAGGAGGAAGCATAGGGGAAGGAAGAAGCAGCGAACTTGAGCAGCACAAAGACCTTATGTACCAGGAGGAAGGTCAGCGAGAGAGTCAAATGGAGGAGGGGCTGAGTCTCGAGGAAACCGGCTGTTTCTCCCCTCTTTTTCCTTCCTCTTTCCTGCAGCCCCCAGGTCCCCACTTGAGGTCGAGTCTGACACTGAAGTGACACGGCCATTGCTGCCGCTTACACTTTGTTTTGCTGACAATGGCGGCTCACCCCGCCCCCGCCCAGCCCCCCTCCCTGCTTCCAGACAGCTTCCAGAACATCAGAGTCCGCTCTGCCTGCGTTGCAGGTGGACGTACTGAGGCTCAGAAGCCCAGGAAACACTGCAGAGGGGTGGGGGGGAGGAGGTGGGGGGGGGGGAGAGGGGCAGGTAACTCCAGGCCCCAAGCTCTCCACTCTGGAGGCCGGACCAAGTGGGAAGTAGGTGCCCTGGGCCTTTGCTGGATGACTGTTCATAGCTTTGAAGGTGTCCGTTTGTCTTTAGCCTTTTTAAATTATTTTTTTAATGTCTGCTGTAGAATGTCCAAGCCATACAGAAGTGTATAAAATAGAAGCCCCATGAAAGTCTGATTCTCTTCCAGGTCACATCTCGCTGTTAACAGTTTGGTATAAATCCTTCCAAGCTTTCCAAACAGACAAACGACCAAATAAATAGATTTGAGCATACCGTTCTAGAGCTTACTCGGTTCTCTTGCTTTGTCCCTTTCTTAGAAGGCTCCTAATATCCCACCATATGGTTAACCTGGCCCTCTCAGATGGATGACTAGGGAATTTTCTGGTTTTATCTTTACAGGTACACATCCCTGGTGCCCTGGGGCAACATCTCTGGGGGAGTAACTTTCTAAAAGTCAACTTGTGAGACAAAGGAAATTCGTGTGTCTGCTAGTTTCTTTAAAAGCTTGTGACTGGTCTGGGGCGCCTGGGTGGCTCAGTCCGTTGAGCATCCGACTTTGGCTCAGGTCATGATCTCATGGGGATCATGAGTTCGAGCCCCACATCTGCCTCTCAGATGTCAGTGCAGAGACCCCTTCAAATGCTGTCTTCCTTTCTCTCTGCCCCTCCGCCTGATGGCGCTATCTCAAAAATAAATAAAATATTAAAAAAAAAAGCGCTTCTGATTTGGGGTACCTAGGTGGTTCATTCAGTCAGTTAAGCGTCCAACTCTTTAAAAAAATTTTTTTTACATTTTATTTTTTTCATAGAGAGAGACAGAGCACAAGCGGGGGAGGGGCAGAGAGAGAGGGAGACCCAGAATCCGAAGCAGGCTCCAGGCTCTGAGCTGTCAGCACAGAGCCCGACGCGGGGCTCGAACTCACAAACCGCGAGATCATAGGGTCCAACTCTTGATGTCGGCTGGGGTCATGATCTCAAGGTTCATGGCATCAAGCCCCACATCTGGCTCCACGCTGCGCATGGGTCCCGCTTGGGATTCTCTCTCTCCCTCTCCCTCTCTGCCCCTCCCTACCCGCCCCCTCTCAAAATAAATAAATAAAACATTAAAAAGAAAACATAAAATAAAAGCTCGTGATTGCAAGGGACTGTCAGGCCCTGGCAGGGCAGGCTGCATGGAGCCACCCCGCGAGCAGTTTCAGGTGTCGCCTTCCAGTGATCCCTCCCTCACCACCTGCTTCCCTGCTCCCTGGCCTGGCCCTCACCCCCAGCCAGGAAGCAGCTCAGTCTAAAGCTTCTAGAAGCCCTTGTGCACGAGTCTCTGGGGTGCTTCTCTCAACCCTGACCCATCCCCCCAACACACACACAGGGCACAACCTCCTTATTTGCCATCAACTGGGCTGATGCTGCCCAGTCAGCCATGGACTCCCAGAGTCTCCCTTTTGCAGCTTAGCAGCTCTGTGCACTAGCTTTGGTAACAAATCCTCCTCTCCCCTCCTTTTAAGGCAGTGACAAAGGCAGAGAAACTGTTTCTCTCCAAAAGCAAATCAGGCCGTCTCCACTACCTCAGAGCTGGGCCTAGATCTGCTCGTAGGGTGTCTGCTTGTCTTAATGTGGGGTCTGGGGTCCACTCTGGGGGTGTCTGGTGAGTGGTGTGGGCCAGTCGAGCAGTGGAGTTTCATGGCACCTGTCTACACACACAGCTCTGAGCCAGGCACTGGGGGGTGCCCAGTCTACCTTCTTTCCCTCAAGGAAACATTTAAAAAAAGTTTTTTTATTTTTGAGAGACAGAGACAGAGCATGAGCAGGGGAGGAGGAGAGAGAGAGAGGGAGACACAGAATCCGAAGCAGACTCCAGGCTCTGAGCTGTCAGCACAGAGCCGGACGCAGGGCTTGAACCCACAAGCCGTGAGTGAGATCGTGACCTGAGCCGAAGTCGGACATTCAACCGACTGAGCCACCCAGGCACCCCTCAAGGAAACAATTTTATATTAGGCAGCAGAAAGACTGTAACCAGCCCAGTCGAAATGCTGAAACCCCGGGACTCTGGCCTGCTTCACAGGCCTGCACAAATCCTCTGTCCTTTCCATACCTTAATAAGTCATCCACCTTTCACGAGTTTTTCCTTCATTCAGGGACTAGTTTGGAGATGGGAACCCACAGCAGCAGCAACTGCCTCTTTTACAAGCTAATGTGCTGATGTGGTTTGGAGTGTTGGGGTTTGGAGCCAATGGCCAAGAAAGAATTCTTGAAATGTCTTTGGAGCAGAGAGAGGGGGGGTTTTATTAAAGCATGGGGACAGGACCCATGGGCAGAAAGAGCTGCTCTGGGGGCACCTGGGTGAGGTGCATCTGACTTCTGTGAGTTAAGCCCCTCCCCTACTCACACTCTCTCAAAAAATGAATAAACGTTAAAAAAAAATTAAAAAAAAAAAAAAGAGCTCCACTGACTGGGGTTGTGAAGAGTGATCATATATCTTCAAGTTGGGAGGGGGTTAAGAAATAGCGGAAGTCTCTAAGGTATTTTGGAAGCAAGGTTTCCAGGACCTTGAAGGGGCTAGCTGCTGTTTGGAAAAGGTCGTTTATTACCGTTTAGTAAAAACTCGGTCATGAGACCCTTCAGATGTACATCAGGGGCCATAAGCTTGGAGGATGATTGTCAACATATATCTTTGCGGGAGGAGAGAGAAAGGAAGTTTCCAAAGGAATTTTTATATGTTAAAATAGATTTACAGGCTCCCGGGGGGGTCACGATGATGTTAAGCTAAGATTTTCTTTTGCCCCTAGCACAGTGTCATCATCGAGGCAGGAGAGTTCCTGGAGGGACCTCGCTCCACGTCTCTGTGTCTCTTAAGGACTTGACAGTGAGCTGTAAGTTATAAGGAAACTTATTTTCTTTTTCTTCTGCCTTTGTTGCTCCCATCAAGTGCCAAATCGTTTTTGGTAAGATAATACCCAGTGCTGACGAGGCTGTGGGGAACTTGTTACCCCTGCATGTGCTGCTGACTGTGGTTTAGATGGACTCTACACTTCAGGAAAGCAATCAGGCCAAGTGCACAACAGCTACAAGGTGTAACTTTTGACCCACCAACCCATCTTTGGCATTACAAAAGCTTCCTCCTTCCGGGACCTTTTTTTTTTTTTTTAACGTTTTTATTTATTTATTTTGAGAGAGAGAGAGGAAGCAGCGGAGGGGCAGAGAGAGAGAGAGAGAGAGAGAGAGAGAGAGACAGAGAATCCCAAGCAGTTTCCACACACTCAGTGCAGAGTCCTACACGGGGCTCGATCCCGTGAGATCATGACCTGAGCCAAAATCAAGAGTTGGACGCTTAAGTGACTGAGCCACCCAGGTGCCCTTGGGGAGCTATTTTTAATAGGAGAAAAGAGGGAGCAATCTTATTTAAATGTCTAACCAGCGAGAGCTTGTTCACTAGATGGAAAGCTCCTTGGATCCAGGGCCCTTTCCTTGGGCCTATGGGCTGCCAGAGGCTGCCGCCCAGAGTAGGCTAAATGTTTGCAAACCAGGGGGCCAAGAGATGCAGGGTGGTGTGGTGGTCAGAGAGCCAGCCTGCCTGATTCAAGGCCCATCTCTGCCACTAAGCTGTGTGGCCTTAAAAGTTGTATCACCTCCCTGTGCCTCAGTTTCTTCCAGTAAAATGAGGATGCGGACTAGAGCGGGACCAAGCGCATGGGATTATTATGAGCATAAAAAGGTAAACTATGTGAAGCAGAAGTGTGTAGAAATATCAGCTGTTATAATCACCGAACAAACCAAAATGGGGCGATTATGAATGGTACCTAAGGGCACGTGTGACTCCTGATCTCTGGGTCGTGAGTTTTAGCCCCACATTAGGTGTAGAGACTGCTTCAATAAATATTAAAAAAAAGAAAAAAGAAAAAAAAAAGGTAACTAATACTGTGCAGCAAAGTGGAGAAGATATGAATGATGTAATCACTCCTCTCTGTTCTCCCTGTCTCTTACCTTGCCCTCTCTAGTATGTTCTTTCTGAGCTGTCATGTAGCCGAAAAGCAAAACTAACCCTGTTCTGCAAAACAGCACACATTCCTTCCCTGCTTGTGTCCCTTCTACTGATAGCTCCCTTCTCTGGATAGCTTTCAGCCCTCATGATTGGAATAACTTCCCCTTGCATCCTAGCTAACAGAACGAATGCACAAAGGCAGGCATGAATGAATGAATGAGTGCATGAATGACAAGTGCTGGAGTAGAGGGAGGCCCCGGATGCCAAGGAAGCCAGGGTAGGCTGGCCACTGCCTGGGCAGAGGTGGGCAGGCCTGAGAGGCTGGTTATGCGTCCTGATGGGTGCACACCCAAGGGGCAGCTAAACAGTGTCCTCTGACACAGTGCCTGCACACAGCCCAGCTCAGGGAGGTGGCCCTCGTACTGGTTCCGGCAAAAACCTCTGCCCACCCTGGGCTGCAGCCTCTGTGCCTTCCCCTCCGGTGGAAGGACCCTGCGCTGCAAGGCTTGCATTTTGGGGGCAGGAAGCGGGGCTCAGTTCCATCCAGTTCTCCGCCTCCCTATTCATCCTTCCCTGATCATCTGCCTGCTCACAGGAGGCTGAGAGGGGGTGTGTCTGTTTTTAAGGCCTTTGGCATCTATTTCAGAAATTAAACACTGAAGCAATGGCTGATACACTAAAAAGTTTTTCTCTGGTTTGCCTCAAATTTGTTTGGGGTAGGGGATAATGATAAACACCCCTGTTGCTATAGAGATGTGCTCCCCTTAGGCAGAGTACTAACAGCTCCCTACTTTAGGCTAGGCCTTATGCTAAGTGCTTCTGGGGTTTGATCTCTCATTCATTCATTCATTCATTCATTTTGAGATGGCATGAACAGGGGAGGGGCGGAGAGAGAGGATCCCCAAGCAGGCTCCACGCTTTCAGCGCACAACCCCACGTGGTTATCGATCCCACGGTTCGTGAGATCATGACCTGAGCCAAGATCAAGAATCGGACGCTTAACTGCTTGAGCCACCCAGGTGCCCTGGCTTGATCTCATTTAATCCTGATAACCCTAGGCCTTACATACTAGGATGATGTCTAACTTCACAGGTGAGGAAGAAGAGTTTCTGGAGGTGAAAGGGACTCGTTCAAGATCACACAGCTACAAAGCAGAGTAAATCTTTTATGTTATTTAAAGTTTCATTTATTTAAATAATCTCTACACCCAACATGGGGCTTGAACTCATGACTGTGAGATCAAAAGTCGCACACTCCACCAACCGAGCCAGCCAGGTGCCTAAGTAGAGCAAAGATTTTAAACCAAGTATTTCTCGACTCTGAAGCTAACGGCCTTACAAGTGTGTAACTGGACTCCGCCTTGGCCTTGTCTGAGGATGTGTCTTTGGCCTCTCAGTATTTAGTGCCTAGAAAACAAGCTAGAGTGACCCAGAAGAGCTCCACAGAGGCACTCTACCTCTCTCTCTTTCCCTCTTTTCCTCCCTTTCATTTGCAAAGTAAGATATCAGAGATGGGATCGCCTATGTTGTTTCTGGGAGAAGGAATAGTATGCAGTTTTTTGTACTTTTCCTTATGGCTTGACTTTAAAAAGCCATGAGCATTTATCTTTAAAAACAATAAAATCATGAAGACATTACTTTAAAAATACATGTGGAGATTTTTATTTATTAAGCATGTGTTTACTTTTAATTATTTCTAAGATTTTATTTATTTGATGTTTATTTTTGAGAGAGAGAGAGAGAGACACAGTGCAAGCGGGGGAGGGGCAGAGAGAGAGGGAGACACAGCATCCGAAGCAGGCTCCAGGCTCCAACTGTCAGCACAGAGCCCAACACGGGGCTCAAACTCACGAACTGTGAGATCAAGACCTAAGTCAAAGTCGGACACTTAACTGACTGAGCCACCCAGGCGGCCCTAAGATTTTATTTAAGTAATCTCTACACCAACATAGGGCTCAGACTCACAACTCTGAGATCAAGAGTTGCACACTCTACCGACAGAACCAGCTGGGCGCCCCAGGCATGTATTTACTTCTAGATCCTACTTTGCTCTGCCAGCCAGGAAGCTCCAAGTCGAACTCTGCTCAACTGCAGACTGAGCAACTGTTTTGCTGGCCTGAATCCTGACTCCATCCTTTACTATCAGGTGGCTTTTGGCAAATTAGTTAAGCCCTCTATGCCTCAGTTTCCTCATCTATAAAATGGGGATAACAATACTTGGTTCATAGGGTTGTTGCAAGGATTATACAGCTTAAACACTTAGGACAGGGGCACCTGGGTGGCTCAGTCGGTTGAGCGTCCAACTTCGGCTCAGGTCATGATCTTGCGGTCTGTGAGTTCGAGCCCCGCGTCGGGCTCTGGGCTGATGGCCCAGAGCCTGGAGCCTGCTTCCGATTTTGTGTCTCCCTCTCTCTCTGCCCCTCCCCCGTTCATGCTCTGTCTTCCTGTGTCTCAAAAATAAATAAATGTTAAAAAAAAAAAACAGGACAGTGGCTACATCACAGTGTCTGTAAATGTTAGCCATTTTTCCATTGGAATAGATTTTCATTGGCTGGATTTTTACTGTCAACCCGTTTTTCAGGAAGGGCTCACAACTGTTAGACCCTTTCACCTGTGTCCTCTTACCTTGCACCCCATTCATCTGTCGCCAATGTCTTCTCTTTTTTTTTTTTATTTTAAGGTTTATTCATTTTTCAGAGGCAGAGACAAAGCGTGAGTGGGGAAGGGCAGAGAGAGGGAGACACAGAATCCGAAACAGGCTCCAGGCTCTGAGCTGATGACAGCACAGAGCCCGACGCGGGGCTCAAACTCACAGACCATGAGATCATGACCTGAGCCGAAGTCAGATGCTTCACCGACTGAGCCACCCAGGCGCCCCTAATGTCTTCTACTCTTGACGTGATCTATAACATCCCATTGAACTCTTAATTATAGATGCCACTGCTTATAATCTGTACCATGAGCGTGTACCACTTAAGAAAAAAAATTGAAAGACAGTGTTGATTCTAAAGTACATGCTAATTTCAGAGTTGTTCAAATGCGGAGGGATAAAAGTGTTAGCTTTTAATCCAGGAGTATGTTAGGGATGTTCTGGTCCTTTATTTCTGACTTGGCCCCTTCCTGCCTATGAACTGCCCCTGCTGCTTTGATGGCATCTGTATCGGTTGACCTGGAGAAGTCTCCCACCTGGCGCAGAGCCACTCTCGTGGCTGTTCCTGTTGGGTCGGCTCCAGGCAAGTGAGTCTAACCCTGGTGCTCAGCTGGTGCAAGAGGTTCAAGCTTCCTCTAGGTTTGGCACCTGGTAACCAGAACTGGTGTTGATCTCCCAAGCCAGTGGCTGTCGGGTCAGCTGACCTTGTCATCTCCAGTGACTGCTCTGCTGCTTCCTGTTTCGGCCTGTGCGTTCGATTGTTCACGTGGGTAATAAAAGTGATTCATTTGAGATAAGTTCCTAAGGAGAGCGGCGCGGAAGAAAAAACTTGACCAACGTCCAGTGTAATTTCCCCAGGCAGCACGCAAAGGGCAGAGCTCAGCAGTCATTTCCTGGTCTGTGTAGGTTTCCATCTCCAAATGAAATTTGGAGTCATTCCTTGTAAGTTCATGTCTTCTGTGATTCAGGGAAAAGTGGGGCGTGTTGGGGAAAAGTTAGGCCTGAGAGCATGCTGACCCCAGGGCTTGGAGGCATAGGCAGGGACTAGCATAGGTGTCTATGTTGACCGAATGCCTTGCCTAAAGAAGAGTGCTCATCCACGGCCCTGGAGACAGAGGAAATAGAATTCAAATCCTGGATGTCATTTCTTAGTTGTATGGCCTTGACCAGTAAGTCGGTCTCTCTGAACCTCCACAGCTCTGTAATAATACTTGAGTTGCTGGAAAGTACCAGGAATAGCATTGAGCACTTGGCCAATGCTCAAGGAATGGTAGTAACAAATGCTGAATGCCTACTGGGTACCTGACACTGTACAGACAGATACAAAATAAACACTACTTGTGTAGGGGAGGCATTATTACAGCATTTATATAGATAGATAGATCTCGAAGCTCCAAAAGTTACAAGCTGTTAAGTGGCAGGGTCTGCAATCAACCTTGGGACTACTGCAGCCTCAGCCAACACTTCTGCAAAGTCCTCTGGGCAACAGGCCCTGGGGTGAGAAAGGAGGCCAATCTGCTATATGAACACCCTCCTGATGGGCCAGATGGGGCCAAGCCTAGAAGGCTGGGTCTTTGCCAGGTGCTGAGCAGCGTGGCCTAGACATTCTGAAGGAGGTGCTCTCTCCAGGTCGCACAAGCTGGGTCAGTTGGCTCTGGGCCTCTCATCCAATTTCCCCAACACAGGGGTACTTCCATGCCTGCGACCCAAGGGCTAGTCTTTCATCTCTCCATGGTTCCAAAGAGCTGTCACTGTGACCCACAGGCCAGCCAGGGGCAGAGCCCCGAGGCTACAGGACCCCCTCGGGGGAGGCATTTGCCTTCTTAATGAGGCGGCAACACCTAAGGAGCAGTGACAGGCAACAGGGCATAGGCCAAGGAAGTGGTGTATAAATTAAGACTGATGATTTGAGAAAGAGAAAAGGGCAAGACCACTTTGTGCTGGGGCAGCATATCTGTGACCACCAAGAAGAGGCCATCGACGTAATGGTCAGAGACTCAAATATCTGCAAGAATTGGAATGTCATGAAATTCAGTAAAACCAGTGAAACAGGCTCATGTCCCAAAGCAGGTGATGGTAGAGACACCCTGATGTGGGGCTGCGGGCGCTTGGAGCACAGGCCCACAGGGGTGTTTGCTTCCTCTTCTAAGCTCAACTGGTATCATTCAAGCTTGAAACCTAGAATTTCTGCCAAATTGTCTTAGGGGCCTTAGACGTCGGGGAGACAGTTGGGGAATACAAGGAAATGGATACCTGTGTGCTCTGGCAGTTTCCATCTGTTTAAGAAACATGAAGGAAGTGGGGGGCCTGGGTGGCTCAGTTGGTTAAGTGTCCAACTCTTGGTTTCAGCTCAGGTGATGATCTCACGGTTTGTGGGATTGAGCCCATGTCAGGCTCTGCACTTGCAGCATGGAGACTGCTTGGGATTCTCCCTCTCTCTATCTCTGCCCCTGCTCACACCGTCTCTCTCAAAATAAATAAATAAACTTAAAAAAAAAAAAAGCATTTAGGAAGTATTCCTGCTGGTCCTATAGAAAGCTTTAACTGTGCTTTCTTCAAGAATAAAGGATTGAATGATGGTATGAGACAGACCCAGTGCATCACTTGACTTACTGGGTGAACTTCCCATTTTGCATTTGAGCCAATTAGGCTGAGTGCAAACATGTTTTTGTTTTTGTTTTTTAACATTCTACATATTTTTAAGTAATCTCTACACCCAATGTGGCTCAACCTCATGACCTCGAGATCAAAAGTCACATGCTCTTCTGAGCCAGCCAGGCGCCCCAAAGCTGAGTGCAAACTTAGGTCTTTATGGTTTCCATTTTATAGTAGCCTCACTCCTTGCTGTATTTCATACCATTATCTCTTTCTCAGCTATCTTTTAATATTCATCCTTATTTTTCTGTAAGAACATTCCATTATTAATCAATTGGAAGATCTACACAAAACAATTTACCGGAGTCACCGCTTCACCTGTCTTCAGAGGACAGTCCTTTGTCATCACTGTATTACACGTTTTCCTAGCCAAAGTCTAGGGTTTATTTTCAGAACAGAAGAACGACTTCCCATGGTAGTACAGGTAAAGAAAGTTCCTAGCTTTCGATCATCTCTAAAAGAGAAACCACAAGGGTCATCAGAGTTGTAGGCTCTAATAGGGAGAATAATGCCAGAGTTGGTAAAAGTGGAATTAAAATTGATCTTCTTTCCTCAATCCCAGCCTCAGTCTTTTTCTCCGACTCAACTATTAAACCCACAAAATGCCAAATCACAACCACACAAAGCTACCCAGCTACCTGTAATATAAATAAATCAATTTACACCCTGCTCAAGCCAGCTTTTTGCTTTTGGCTAAAAGCAAGCTTTACAGAGCCAAGCACAGGATGAAATTGCCTACAAATCTTCACTTCTCCTAAACATCTTATCATAAACAGAAGCTAAAGTTATGATGACCATTTCTCCAGGTTGCACTTTATTGCTGACAGCTCTTCCAAGGGGATTTAAAAACAAAAAAAACCAGTATACTCCAAATGGATGCTTTACCTGATTTTGAAACTGACATACAATTAACTATATTTAACTCTATTGTAGATATTACTTGTATATTATAATCTATACATTCTATAGTTAAAATGCATTGTTAGGCCAGAAACTGGTCAGAATTTTATCGCCCGCAAACCTTCATTCTGATAAATCTGATGGCTGGATTCACTCTCCGGTTTTTGGCTTGAGAGGCGATATTTGGCTTCTCAGTCTCTTTCTCATCCCTGTGCTGGCTGGCTGAGAGCCAAGTCCTCTGTACCCATCGGCCACTGCCTCAACCCAGAAGCATGCTCCTGCCGTAATGCTGTCTTGTTGCCCTGAGGGCAGTACAAACCAGCTGAATCCAACTTTACTTTGGCACAAGTAGGCAGAGGACATCAAGCATCATAAAGTCAAGATTTGCAGACCTAAGATCAAGTTACAGGTCTTCAAGTGTCGCTTTAAATCATTTGAAATTGTGAAAAGATAGCATGGCTGCTAACTGCGAGGCACCCCTGTGGGCACTAAGATAGGAAATCACATCTGAACATAAATGATCTCTTGCCAGTTCTCCGAATGGCATGCTTCTGGCAAATGGGAGAAAGCAGTATCATTCCGATAAAATAGCATCGCTAGAATCTGACCCAACCACATCTTCCCTACCTTCCTTGGGTCACTCAGTCTGAAGCAGTATCATCCTGTTATTATCTGTCTCCACAGATAAATGGAAAATTTAAGTCTGTTTCTACGTGACTTACATTCCGCAATCTTCCATTCACCCTGGCGCTGTGATGTTCACATGAAGAGGTAGTAAGCAATCTGGCCTTCTCAGAGAATGCATCTTCCAAAAATGCAACTTTTACTTGATCACATACGTTAGTTGGAGAGCAAATCATTTAATGTTGTCAAGAATAAGAAATGGTATCTTATCATTTTCAAATTATAAAGCAGACACATTCTGAAGTAAAAAATCACAACAGGGGGGCGCCTGGGTGGCGCAGTCGGTTAAGCGTCCGACTTCAGCCAGGTCACGATCTCGCGGTCCGTGAGTTTGAGCCCCACGTCAGGCTCTGGGCTGATGGCTCGGAGCCTGGAGCCTGTTTCCAATTCTGTGTCTCCCTCTCTCTCTGCCCCTCCCCCGTTCATGCTCTGTCTCTCTCTGTCCCAAAAATAAAATAAAAAACGTTGAAAAAAAAAAATCACAACAGGTTTAAAGATAAGATGCTTCTGTGCTACTTTTTGTAAGATAGGTGATTCTCAAGAAGGTACTTGGGCACATTTTCAACTGGCTTTCAAATTTATAACTTCCACCCTTCACAGAGCCAACTGGAAGAACTTTCAAATAATTTCTCGGTGCAAACAAGTCTTCGAGAGCACACGTGGCTAATAAAAGTTTTGCTTATTTCACCTCCTCAAAAGGCCCACGTCACTAGACTTTCCTTTGGCTACTTTAACGAGATAGACTTACTATGAGGCTGTTGGTTCCCCCTAAAAGACTATAGTTTTCTTTTGCTCAATAGTTATTTTCCCTTGTTCTACAGCTTTTCTCTATTATTTTTTAAATTGTATGTATGCACGTTATGTACTCTCTACCCCCAAAGCGGGGTTTGAACTCATAACCCTGAGAGATCAAGAGTCTCCCGCTCCACCGACTGAGCAGCTGGGCGCCCCAAGCTTTTCTGTGCTTTTAAAGAAAGCATTAATAATCACAGCAGTTCTCCCAGAACACATCAACATAAAAGCTGCTACGTCCACGAGGCATGAACTGGCACAGGGATGGTACCTGTACTATTTACTCATCAGCCTCCTTGCTTCATTTGCTGTGGTGCCTCATCAGGCTCCCGATGGAGACAGACAAAAGCAGTGAACCTTCCCACACACAGAAGAAACATTTGTGAGAGTGGTTTTTTTTTACAAGTCTTTAATTTAAAAAACTCAAAAATATATAATCAAGCATTTTACATAATGCATACATTCTTAATATCTGCAGGTACGATAAATAACAGAAGGCAAAAGCAGATATACTGTATTGCTTCTCTTTGGCAAATCACCAATTATCACCCCCTGCAGAAACATATGATACATGTAAAAAAACAAAAAACAAAAAACAAACAAAAAAGCAATACCACGGTCTTAAAATTGTCCCTTAGTATAAACAACAAAATATTTAGCAATAATACAGTAGATGGACTTTTCAAATGGACTAAAATTTATAATACTTTACACCACGGGGTTAAAGTAGCAAGCTGGTTTCCAAAGTTAAGGCCCACAACAATAGTTATGGGGGCGGGGCCACGACAGGACACACACATCGTTTTCCTAGTTATAACCCTGGCTATGTCACATTCAAATTCTACCTCGTGGATAACGTTCCTAAGGAAAACAAAATCGTTTCCCTAGGGGTTTTACTTGTAGGTTGGAGGTCTGACCTCCACCCCCCAACCAAATTTGCATTTTTTAATGAGGAAATTCAGCTTTCTTCAGCCAATATTTACCATCTAACTCAGTGGCCCAGAATTTAAAAAAAAAAAAAAAAAAAAAAAAAATCCTTCCACTTTACAGCTAAGATATACATTGTGGATCTACTGAAGCAATATATACATGTTGGAACTAAAAGTTAAAAAAGCAAAGGGTCCATTCAACACATAGCAGCTTATATCTAAATATATACATGTATGTATATGTTTTCACAGTTAAACTTTAAAAAAAAATTTACATTTGATATGTTTGGAAATACTTCTCCTATAGTCTATAAATAATATTTTAATATGATCAAATGACCAAAATGCACTACAAGAATGTATCAAATTAAATAAATCTTCTAAACCTTGAAAAACAGATACTTGAAGTCAGTCAAGCTTGAGGTTTGTGTCACATGTGCTCGGTCAGTCCCTAGCACCAGGAAGACAGAGCCCTCTAAATGCGGTAGGAGAGAAACTCCAACACTTTGGAAGGAACTGGCAGCTCCTGGACTTCTTGGGTGGGCATCACTCTCCTGATTGACATACGACATAAATGTTGAAGGCTAGGGACTTGCCTTGGAGTGGCCCAAAAATACACACTTCCATCATGTGTCCTAAACAGAAACAAAAGAAATCATTAGCTCAGTCACACATGTACATGTATTTAAACATCCTACAACTCCAACAACTATCATTCAAAGCTGTGTATGAGAGTCATAAGCTACACATTAAAACCTAACTTAAAAATTTGATGTTTTTGTTTATTTTTGACAGAGAGAGAGAGAGAGAGAGAGAGAGAGAGAGAGAGAATGAATGAATGAATGCAAGCAGGGTAGGGGCAGAAAGAAAGGGAAACATGGAACCTGAAGCAGGCTCGAACTCACGAACCATGAGATCATGACCTGAGCCAAAGTCAGACACTTAACAGACTGAGCCACCCAGGTGCCCCCATGTTAAAACCTAATTAAGAAGACCTAACCAACGATCTCCTCTATGACAAAGTAACAGTAGTACAAAGAGCCCTTCTGGAAGATTTAATGACAATAAAATACTGGCTGCTTTGACCAAAAGCCACCTTAAATTGCCTCTTAAAGAGAATAGAAAATTCTATTTACCCAGCAGCTAAAACACTGCCATCAGTAGAAAAGGCACAGCAAAGACCATTGCTCAAAGGTGCAACTTGAACTGGATAATCTTCATCAATTCTCCAGAACCTCACCATTCTAGAAAGGAAATAAATTGTACAGTGAGTAACAGGAAATTTAAAGTAAAAGCAACTTCTATAATTCAGATACAAATGGCACTCTGTTCCAAGTCACAAAATACACACAACATGCACATATCACATCACTGCAGCAAGCAATTACTGTAACTTGTTTTATCAAATATTTTCTAGCCTATACCAATTGGTAATTTGGACCAACTGACACTTAAGAGACTATAATGCACGGCTACCTCTCCTTCCACGTATTCAGATCTGAAATGGTCACAACCGGAATCTTTCTCTTTACACTCAATTAATATCTGATCTGTTTTACTCTCTTTCCAAGGCATTAAAAAAAGCCTTTTCACATAGGTAGAGTGTGTCTACAAACAGCAGAGACCTGACATTCAAAATCTGAACAAACAGAAAAACAGTGACTGCTGGCCAAAAAACAAAAAACAAAAACCCCAAAAAACTCTCCCTGTACATTTGCTAATGTCCTGGAAAGATGATAATGAGTCACTTTCTGAATTTCTGAAACTGCTTACTGCTGCATCCTTGCACACTGCATGATAAAAGCATGAGAAAACGGAATGGCTGTATCTAGTTTCTGCTTTGTACCAATCAGCAGTGCATCTCGCTCGTGTGCCATCTCATCTTGTAGCCTCAACTGCAGTGGACACAAATCACCATTTTTACCATTTATTCCACTTTGAAAACGTCCTTCTGCTTCAACCTTTACAAGGTATTACTGAAAAAAAAATCTGTGGGCTCATTAAAAATCTCCCCAGGGGCGCCTGGGTGGCTCAGTCGGTTAAGCGGCCGACTTCGGCTCAGGTCATGATCTCGCGGTCCGTGAGTTCGAGCCCCGCGTCGGGCTCTGTGCTGACAGCTCAGAGCCTGGAGCCTGTTTTGGATTCTGTGTCTCCCTCTCTCTGACCCTCCCCCGTTCATGCTCTGTCTCTCTCTGTCTCAAAAATAAATAAACGTTAAAAAAAATTAAAAAAAAAAAAAAAAAATCTCCCCAGTTTGCTTACACTGGTTAACAAACAAGGCGCACAGGGAAGGCGTGCATTACCTTTAGTGCACCTGGATACGCTTCAGGCCAATATTTTTTTTTCTTTTTTAATGTTTTATTTATTTATTTTGAGAGAGAGAGAGAGGGAGAGAGAGGGAGGGAGGGAGGGAGGGAGGGAGAAGTGGGGATGGAGAAAGACAGAGAGAGAGACAGACAGACAGAATCCCAAACAGGCTCTATGCTGCCAGCACAGAGCCTGACACGGGGCTTGATCTCATCAACTGAGAGATCAAGACCTGAGTTCAGGCCAATGTTCTTTAAGACACACAACATCTCCCCAAGTCTTGTTTAGAGAAAGAGACATTAAAACCCACACTGCAGAAAGGCTTTTTTTTTTTTTAAGCTTTGAAAATGTTTTCATTAAGTAGAAAGATAAAAGGAAATCTTTAAAAGACAATAATAAATAGGTCAAATTGTAATTCACACACTTACTTATCATCAGCAAGGCTTGCAACATGCAGTCCATCATGACTAAAAGACACAGATCGTACCCATCGGTCATTTGCTCCTCCAGCAAATATTGGAGTAGGCGGGGGAAACAGGTGCCTGAGGTCAAATACATGTATTCAGTGGAAATGAGGGTCACTTCAAGAAGCAAAACTATCCAGGTACAGAGTACATCTGTCTTTGAATGTTTAAAGTGGCCTCAACGAACACAACTGAGGAGCCTGGGGAGAGCTGATAGATTCATATTCAATGAAAGGAACCTTAGAAGAATTACTAATCTCCTTTTTACAATGCGGTTTAAATCACTAAGATTAACTCCAACTTCAGTTTCAACTATTTTCCCTGACATAAAACTCTAAATATAATGACCACTTCTACAGAGTCATATGCTGTTACATGACAATAACACGATCTGTATCAAGACAGCCAAATTTATTTTTTGAATTTGTATCTACAGCTTTGCATTATTCAAGGACTTAAATAATACTGCAACTTAAAAATTATGGCAAAATGCAATTTTAGGTTCAACATGTTAGTGATTCCAATCATTCACGTAACTTCTTAAAAGCTATACGGACAGCCAGAGATGAATTACAGACTAAAATTGATGCATGCTGCACCCACCCAAATTCCATCAGAATGTCTCCAGTATGTGGATCCCAGATATATACTCGAGTATCATAAGATGCAGTAGCCAGCAATGCTCCATCAGGAGAAAAGTCACAAGCTACAACATCATGGTGATGTCCTTCTAGTTTCCGTATCATGGTATATTTATCCATATTCCAAAGGAAAACCTGCAATAAAAAGGCAAATGTTATAGCTTCCTTCAGACACACAGAGGACAAAATGGCACAACTTAAACTACAACTGCTACGCTTAATTAACATTACATTAAATTAAACATTATAAATTATGAATAATTAAAAGAATATGCTCAGTGTCATAGTCAGATTAAAATCAGTCTTTAAGTTAATTAAAGTAGACATGCAAATTCTATTTCAAATGTTTCTGTTAAATGTTAATTTAAAAATAAGCCTAAACGTAAAAAAGGCAATGCAATTTAACCTTAACCACAAAGTTATACTGAAATCCATTTATTCCAAAAACTAATTAACTAAAATATACAGAAGTAAATAGGGTTAAGTACTACAAACCCCCTTCTTTTTTTTTTTCCAGAAACTACCAAATTTTTAAAAAATATACAGACAGAAAATGTAATGTTAACAAATTGTTACTCCATTGGCATCTCCCTTTGAGATAATCACTTGTTTACAATAGGCTTGGGTCACCAACGTGAGCCTAGGAAGAGAAACAGATACTGCAAGCAAAGAGAATTTTCACAGCCAAATGAAATTTCTTTGGCAAACAACAAGGATGTTAAACCACATTATGAAATGAAAAAACTAATTTATGAAAATATTACAATTAACAACATGTCTGTGAATCAAGATTTGCCAATCTTATTTTTCCCAAACCGACCACAATCATTAGACATTTAAACTACAAAACATTTAAATTACTTTAGTACAAGTTTACATATACTTTTCAATTGTATAAGACCAGAACTTAGACTGTGCAGAATAGCTCTGAATAGGATTCGAACGTTTACTTCAGTCTAGTTACATTAAATGCGAGCTTGGAGGTTTAGAACGATCCTAATAAGACAATCTCTCCTTTGGAGTAAAGCAATCCTTTTTGCTACTTTTTTTTCTGCACAGACACAATACATTACTTCCAGAGAAAAATAAATACGAATTTTAAGTTGGATCAAAGACTTAAGGTATCTCTAACATCGCAAAGAATTCCAAAAAAATAGCACAGAGAAACCATCTGAACGCCAATGACATTACATTAAATTGGTTTCACATGTCAGACTCCCAATTCCTTGAGACCGGAAGATCAATTTACTTGGAGGAGTCAGTGGGTTTCACTGCGGGGGAAATTACTTTAAAAAAGAAAAAAAGAAAGAAAGAAAAGCAGAAAGTGGACATCGACCAGCACCTGTGTACGTACAGTACACCTTGCAGCCGAATGCAAGGTTACTTCATCCTACGGTAAAGGTCGCCCCCAGCCCGGTAGCCAGAGATGCCACTCTTTCTGCCCAGCTAACACCATTGTGCGCCTGTGTGCGAGTGGTGCCAGCATAACCTCAATCACACCAATATTGCTGCCACCACCTGTGACAGGGAAAGCAAGAAGCATATGGAAAACACACAGCCTAAAATAGCAATGTCAATATCTAGCTTTGTTCTTCTTATGATTTTTAAAGAACTGAATACTTTTTTTCTAAACTTCCAACATTTGCAACTATCATTTTAACATACTTCTTGGCTAAATAAAATGCATTTATAACCAGCCTCCCACCCCCCATTAACTCAGTGTATTGTGAATATCACATGTATTTGGACTTCAACAATTTTCATAAACATCTGAAGCTAAATAAGATCTCCTGCACTATACTAAGTCAGAGCTGGTAGACAACTAAAAGAGAGTTCATCAATAAGCATAACCCTCTCAAGTCACTTCATACTTAATCTGTCTACAGGTATGCTACGCAAGATAGACCATGTCAATTCATCTATAATTCACTCTAGACATATACGAGTGCTATTTTTATTATTAGATTTTTAAGTTACTTTTTTTCAGTTAAATGTCCAGGACCAGCTGGGACTCAAAACTTTTTAAACGGCAAACTGGACAAAAAAATAGAACAACAGAGAAGAAAATAATTAGCGGGAATGTCTTAACATTTGGACTAGATCTCTTCTATATCGCATAAACTTTCCTAGATCTTAGAAAAACATAAATTTGACATATCCCTTACTTTAAGAATATTACCTCTAACTAAAAGCAATCCAATTTCTCACTCCACAATCAGTAACTATATTTAATTTCCCTCATGCAAATTTTCCCCATCATGAAATAAAACATTTAAGATATTCATGACACCGAGCAGACTTAATAGGTTACTTAGATTTAAAGTGATTATGCACACATTATAATCCAATTCACAATGAATGTCCAAGAACTTTGATACATACTGCTTTACTGGCTCCCACTGAACACAGCATAGACGAGTCAGGAGAGAATGCACAGCTATACACCCAGTTCTGATGGCCCCTCAATACTTTCATCATGTTTCCTGAACAAAAAGAAATAACTGGTGTTAACCCCAGAGTTCACTTCCAAAGAGTAGCATTTCAAAAATGGCAGAATCACAGAATCGCAAGCTTCTACAGTGGCAGTGATTTATCTGTAACAGGGGTTGGACACTACACCAGTCGCCTGTCTTTGTCAAGTTCTACTGGAACACAATCATGCCCATCTGTTTCTGTTGTACTACAACAGCAGACGGAACTACAGCAGAGATGGCATGGTCCACAAGCCCAAGATATTTACCATCTGGCCCTTTAGGAAAAAGTCTCCTGACCCTTCATCTACGAAGACAGAATTAGTCTAAGCCCCTTATTCTACAAATGAAACAACTGCAACATTTCAAGGCTGAGACTTGAGAAACACCTTCAAAATACCTTTCATCCTTCTTCCTTTTTGATAACTACATTCCGCTCCAAAGCCCCCGTGCATTAGACCTAAAGCACACAACTATGTCTACGTAGATTTTAACTCTTAATTTTACAAATACCTACTGAATGTCTACTGTATGTCAGCCACTGAGGATACAGCTGTGAATAAGACAAAGTCCCTACTCTCTTGAGCTTACGGTTAGTTTACTGAGTCTATGTTCTTAAAACATATGCACACACTGAAAATGTATTGAGAAAGTAAGCAGTATTTAATATGCAAAACAAAATAAAAATTTAATTACTGTTACAACTGTTGAGAAATCTCTTCATCTCTCAACAGCTGAGCAGTCAGCAAATGATGAAATGCAGAGGAGGTCCGTCATGGTTTGGTAACATTAGCATATGATTTTTATCAGGCAATGGTTATTACCCATCAGCCGGAACGAGTCTCCAAACCTGAGGGTTTTGTCTCCCACTACATTTAAGTTGCAACACCTCTGAGCAAGACCTTGACCTCCAGCTTGAGGTTAGTAGAGCCCTAAAACATATTATTTAAGTATAAGGTGTTAGCCAAAACTGTAATCTCTTTCATTAACAGCTAAAAAGGGGGAAGAAATGCTCATCTCTGGTCCTCTCAAATAAGATAGAACTCTCCAACTCTGTAAGCACTGCAACTGACAAAGTTTCAGAAAAACTTGAGTAGTTAACACTAACATACCTTTTATTATATTGGAGAGCAAGTCTTTTACTTTTGATAATTTGTTACTTAACCTATCCAACTTACTATTATGCTTATTAGCATTTAGGTATTACAGATTCCAGTGTATAAATCATATTTTAATCTATATTTGATTTGATTACTAAATTATGTGTCTGTAACTTCAAAATCTACTTAATTTTTTGCTAAGCAAATGAAGGAAGTTAATAACCTTCCCTAAGATGAAAGAAATAAACCAACACAGACCAGTTCATACAAAATCCTAAAACTGACCCAGATTTTGTCCTCAAATCGTTGATACAGATCTGTGTGGTTAGTTTCTGAATAATATGTTGTTCAGAGTAACTGCTGGCTCCTATTCTGGATTACATTTATGGTTTTGCTCGATCTACACAGAGAAAGGGACCAAATGATTAGAGAAAAGGAAACTTTGATCGTATGCCACTTTGAAAGTTGAATGCCCTAGATGATCGCCACCTCTCCAGAAACTCATTATGTTTCACAGGCTGGAAAAAAGACATACCATCATCTTTCAGGTCCCACACTCTCAGAGTTTTGTCTCTTGAAGCTGATACAAGGATCAAGCTCCCATCTGGAGCAAAAGTTAAATCTCTGACCACTTCAGTATGATCCACCAAGTTAAGGAGGAGTTTTCCTAAATGCAATGGAAAAGGGGAAAAAGACAATGTTAGTAATTTTATCAGCTTCTATTTTTTTAAAATAGGGCTCTTCACCATTAAAAAAAAAATCTAAAGTAGAAATCCTTGGCACCTCCTTAGTTTATCAAGTGTAAGGTGACTTATTAGCACTTTTACTATCACCTTTAAAGAGTCTCTATTTTTATACTGTTTTAAAATGGATTATTTCCAGGAAAGCAAAGCCTAAATTTTTTAGGGAAGTTTAAAGGGAATTCCTGAAGTGTAAATCAGTTAATTTACTCAGTTAATTTACTATCAGGAAAGCTTAATTATCATTTTTAATCTTTGTAGAGTATGATTTTAAATATAAAGTCAAAATTTCCCTTGGCTTTGGATTACTAACAGAATGTCAAGCTCCCCAGAAGATAAATGTTATCAAATAACCATCTAAATTTTCAAAAATAATCAGTGAAAAAATGTACTTGAAAGAGTTTTGTTTTCTATGAAAATCTATGTGCTTTCCTTAAGTTTTTTTTTCAAGAATCCAATCAAATTTACTGACTCATTATCCTCACTCAATATTGGTATCACTTGCCGTGTTCTACCGTATTGTTTTAATGCTCATTTAAAAAAACCTTCAAATTTTTGAGTACATACTATCAGTCAGAAACTGTGTTAGTTAACAATACGTTCACTTTTAATTGCCTAAAGAATTTAACTTCAACCTATCTAGTTAAACTTCAGATAAAATGTCACTAAAACCTTCCAAAGGTTAGACAATGATTGCTGAAACCAGATTTGCCTTGAAAGCCTCCAAGCTATCACTGAAAAAGTATATAAGAAAACACCCTGCTATTTGAGTCATAAACTAAATTACTAGTTTATAAATGATAATTAACTAAATGTTCCTTATACATGCCCTTTTCTGCTGTAATATTCTCTGAAGAGTGATCAAGCAGTGAGAACTCTATTTTCTTAAATTAAAACCACGAGCTGAAGATGATATTCAGGCCAATTATAAAGACACACTCATAGCATCAATACTTGCTTTTCAGTAAGTTAAAATCCTCAAATCACATCTTCTAGTGCCTAGAGATGCCCTGCATCATAAAACAATCAGGTTTGCTTTTAAAACTATGGCTCTGTACCTGTATATACATCCCATATTTTGATACGCCCGTTGTTTAATCCTGTGGCAAGGAGTAGCTGATCTTGTCCAAATCTGAATCGATGCCATTCTATATTGACACAACGACTCTGTTTTTCTGGAACTGAAGATCCAAAAGCAAGACTCCAGACTATGTCACCACAGTCTATAATATGTTCACGAGGCTTATTTTTCTGAGCACCATCACTGTTTTGTCTTGACAATCTCAAACTGCTTGAATTGGTGATATTCTTGGTGCCATGCAAGAGACTGAGGGGAAAAAAAGGTCAGACTGAAATCTAGTTATTATTTACTCTGAACTTCTATAGATACTAAATAATGACAAATGTTTGCTAAAATAACTTCAGCATTATTTGTCACAGTGACACTGAATAACAATAGACTCCTATAGATGAGAAGGGGGAAAGCTGCTATTAGTCACAAGGGTGTGACCAAATAAAATCAGATCAAAAGAAATTCTCAGTTGCTAAAAAAGACTAAATTCAACAATAATCAATTTATAATTTATTTGTTTCAAAATTTTCCTCAAAACCACTCTGTCTATTAGGACTCCTTTAGCTAACCTAAAACGAGTATAAACAAGCGAAACACAAAACAAAAACCTGATAATTATAAAACTGACACCAGAAAATTACCTTAAAAATAACCCATAATAATCAGTAGTTTCCCATACCCTCTAGACCTAAAGCAATATGTAACTATGACACTAATGAATATAACTATGAAGGTCAAGTAGACACAAAAAGCAGGGAGAGATTAAATTTAGTATATGATACATCTTAGAAAAACTTTTAACAAAAATACTGAAACTCAAATAAATCCAAGCAGAGGAATTTTAAGTACATAAGAAGTAATTACATGATCAATTACATGTACCACTGTTATCTAATAAAATGTTGTGAAATCCGAAAAGTGTCACATAGCAAAGGTCACCTGCCCTAGCACAACACAAGGTATACACTACCAAGGAACCATGATTCTGGTTTTTAATACACATATTCTACACTGTATAAGGTCAGATAATTCTTCCTACAAATTTTCCAATACATATATCCAGCTTATGATTAAGACACATTTATAATAGTCTACCAAGGAAAAACTTATGTTATCAATATCTTTTTATTACTCCACACACAGAAAATAGTAAATCCTACCAAGAGATACAAAATACAAAATACAAAAAAGGAAAGAGTCTTACAAGTTCTTAAGGCACTGGGACCACGGAACAAGCTTTACTGTACGATGTCCTTGTGACCAAGCAAAGTATGAACCATCTGGAGCAAAAGCAACAGTCCAATTTTCACGACCACATTTCTTGTCAAAAGGAGCCGCTGGAGCTAAAAGTTCACCTATAGTACGTGATCTCACTAAAAGAAAAACACATATATATAGGATGTCACATATAACCAACAATGGAGACTGCCTCCATATTAATTTGAGACTCTCCACTCCGTTGAGCTTCTATGCAGACAAGGTATAAGGAGCTCTGCTTTCTACCATCTGAAGGGAGACCCTTGGTGTGAAGACCCTTTAATGGTAACAACTACCTTCAAGTTTTGATAAAATGATTTTCCAACATTTCTTCACCCGAAAGCTTTTTTAGAAAGCTTCAATAAAAAAACTGGTTAAGTGATAATAATGTAATATATCAGAGCTAACAATTACTAAGTCCTGACTTTTGCATTGCCTTAGGTTTTCAGCAAATTGCTAACATTTAAAATACAACAGACTAGGGATGCCTGGGTGGCTCAGTTGGTTGAGCATCTGACTCTTGATTTCGGCTCAGGTCGTGGGATTGAGCCCCACATTGCGCTCTACACTGAGCATGGAGCCTGCTTAGGATTCTGTTCTCTGTCTCTGTCTCCCTCTGTCCCTCTCCACTGCTATTGGGCACGCTCCTCTCTAAAACAAAAAAATAAAAATAAAATAAAATGCAACAGACTAAACAAACTTACCCAAAAGTTTGTAGCTTTCAAAAATCACAAACCACTATAAAATACAGTATTATATCATTACTCAAAGGAAAGCTCTATTAAATGGTCTATTTAAATGTGAATATTCTTTTTTTTCAGGACCACATCACAAAAATCACACAAAAAACCTCCAGAACTAGAAGGGACTTATAGGTTTAGTATAACCTCCCAACTAGTGCTTTAAAATGCTTTACATTCGTGGGGCGCCTGGGTGGCTCAGTCGGTTGGACGTACGACTTCAGCTCATGTGATGATCTCACAGTTCATCAGTTTGGGCCTCACATTGGGCTCTGCGAGGAAAGCTTAGAGCCTGGAGCCTGCTTTAGATTCTGTGCCCCTCTCTCTCCCTCCTCCCCAACTTGTGCTTGCCCGAAAGAAAGAAAGAAAGAAAGAAAGAAAGAAAGAAAGAAAGAAAGAAAGGAAGGAAGGAAATGCATTACATTTGTGATTCTCAAATAGTGGTCCTCAAGCATATTACTAGTGGTCACAAACTGACCTCAAATTGGAAATAATTCTTTTGGTTTTCAAGGACAAATTTCATATATTTTAAGTTTAGTTAAGAGTACTTCAAATTAGCATTCGTAACAAAAACTGGCATATTACCAGAGTACACAGAGAATTTTTGTTCTGCATTTAACAAGAAGCATGATCAAAAAGCTCTTCCTGTTCATGTGTGCACGCAAATTTGGCCAGAATTTCCTCAATTTGAGGAAAAGAATCTTTATCAGTGTATCACCAATGCTCTCTTGGATTGGTCTTGATTTCAAATTTTGCTACTCTCCCTTTTTAGGTATAAATTATTACCAGTTTTGTTTCCCTATTTTGTGATTGGTTGTCTGGTCAACACAGTGTATTTTTAGGCTTTTGGTTTAAACTTCCCAGCAACTAAACTACATATATCCTTATAAAGGGGTGCCTGGGCGGCCCAGTAAGGTGAGTGTCTAACTCTGGATTTCAGCTCAGGTCATGATCTCACAGTTTGTGGGATGGAGCAATAGCACAGAGCCTGCTTGGGATTCTCTCTCTTCCTCTCAAAATAAATACACTTAGAAAGCAAAACAAAAAAAACCCCTACTTCTACTTATTGCTAGAGCAGACTTACACATACAACCCCCTCAAATGTATTCATTCAGGTGTCACTTCATGTCTCAATGCGTGCTCTGCCAATAGCCAGTGGAGCACCTGGTATATGACAGGTGACCAGTAAATATTTATTGAATGAATATGAAAGCATATGTAGAAGTTACCATTCTTACTGATTTCAATGTTTCCTTGCCCAAGTCTTTGATACATTTGCCCACGAACTATGGTTTAAAAAGTAAAACAAAACTGGGGTGCCTGGGTGGCTCAGTTGGTTGGGCGTCCGACTTCAGCTCAGGTCATGATCTCATGGTCCATGAGTTCGAGCCCCGCATCGGACTCTGTGCTGACAGCTCAGAGCCTGGAGCCTGCTTCAGATTCTGTGTCTCCCTCTCTCTCTGACGCTCCCCCATTCATGCTCTGTCTCTCTCTGTCTCAAAAATAAATAAACATTAAAAAAAAAAAAATTAAAAAAAAAAAAAAAGTAAAACAAAACTGAGACCAAATTTTCTAAGATATTCATAAATATGAATGCCTAAAAAGGCTTCTTCTATTTTTGTGCAGCCGACATTACCAAAAACTTCCCTTTTAATAACTCAAAAACCTTCCTCTTTGCTACTCATCCACTCAGTCCTGACTGTGACCTAAGAGAATGAGTTTAATCCTCTCTCACATGATAGTCATATATTGAAGACAGCCATGACATCAGCAACTAAATCTTTTCACCAGGCTAAACTCCACAGGCCTTTCAATCATTCCTTAGATTACATGGTTTCAAGTCCATTTCCCACCTTCGCCTTCATCACTTCTCTGGATAAACTGCAGTTAGTTATGGTCCTCATAAAAGTGGCACCCAGAACGAAACACTATACTTTAGGTGTGGTTGAATCAAAGCAGCAGAACCCCCATCTACCCCTGCCTCGATTGTATCAATACAGCATAAGGTGACATTAATTTCACAGGCAGTTGTAGGACTTTCTTAATACAAAATCCACAAACCAGTGACCCTCATATGCCTGCACAATGATTTTTCTTTTCTCTTTTCTTTTCTTTCTTCTTCTTCTTTTTTTTTTTTTGAAACATACAAGTGATTTGTGAAAGGGCTTGCTGCTGCTTATATTCCTCCAAGCCCACAGTCATACTTGGACATCTCACCACAGTAGTTCATTGTTGCCTGGACCCTGAATTTGCAACTGCTGCCTAAATCCTCCCTTATAACTTAGGTTTCTGTTTAATCATACCTATCTTTAAAAAAATCCATAAATTTTAGGAGGAAAAATGAAAGTTCACAAATAAGGGAAGAAAATTTTATTTACTTTTTTTATTTAAAAAATTTTTTTCTCTATTTTTGAGAGAGAGACAGAGTGCAAGCAGGGGAGGGGCAGAGAGAGAGAAGGAGACACAGAATCCAAAGCAGGCTCCCGGCTCTGAGCTGTCAGCACAGAACCCAATATGGGGCCAGAACGTGTGAACTGTGAGATCATGACCGACTAAGTCACACAAGTGCCCCAAGAAACGAGTTTTAAAATTCAACTGGGGAAAAAAAAATTCAACCAAAAAATCCAAACATTATCGTAAAGAGAAAGTCCCTGGCTAAATTCGATGAGTATACTCGTGTTAACTCAAACAACAGAGGACTGGCCCTTGCATTCAACTTCAAAAACATCTGGTTAATTAGACTATACCTCACCACTCCTTTGGCAAGCATAAGCAAGACTAACTTTCCCACAAAAGACTCATTTCTTTTTGTCCATATTTTAAGATCACTCTATTTTTCTTTTACCTTGCTGACAATCACAAAACTCCTCTTGTATAAAGGCTGGAAATTAACAACTAAAAAACTGGTTCAAATAACAAAGACCATGAAATAATAAGTGAATTTATTCTTAAATATTCAGAAATTCAAGAAATGGGGTCACTATTTTTTTTTAAGTTTATTTATTTAGAGAGCTTGTGAATATGTGCATGCGCGCAAGCAAGAGACAGAGAGAGGGAGAATGAGGATCCCAAGCAGGCTGTGCACTGCCTGGAGAAGCCCAATGCGGGGATTCGATCCCACCAATCCTGAGATCATGACCTGAGCCGAAATCTAGAATCAGATGCTCAACCAACTGAGCTACCCAGGCGCCCCTGGGGTCACTATTTTAAAACTGCCAAATAAACAGCTGCCATAATGTCACGAGTATTATATGAATAATTACCTTGGTGTTTCCTTGCTTGTTAACAGGCATATTAAATGATCTTTGCATCAAATGATTCAAGCACTGGTTTAAATATTATCAA
Organism: Panthera pardus; assembly: GCF_024362965.1. NCBI lineage: Eukaryota > Metazoa > Chordata > Mammalia > Carnivora > Felidae > Panthera > Panthera pardus. The sequence continues at coordinate 59,230,870 of NW_026526876.1, forward strand.
GTAGCACAAGGTTGTAATGAAGTGCTTTAAAAAATGTTTTTAGGTTAAATCTTTATTATCTGCATCTGTTTAATGTTAGTATCCTAAGAAATCCATGATTTAATGACTTTATATAAGGGAAAAGCTGCCTGTCCTGGGAATTCAGCCATAAAATACAAAACTATATTATCTGTACAGTAGTAGTAACACACTGAGTCACTGCTGAACCAAGCGAACCAGATTTAGCTCCTTCTTCACATTCCTCCCTGCAATTTCAAAACCAGAAAGGGAGGATCTGTGGTAGTGCCTTGTGAAAGAGGGCAGTAGCTCCAGGCACTCACTCCCTGTCACATCGCACTTCTTTAATCACTCAAGGAATCTTGCCTCTTCTTTCAGTACTTGAGAAACCAAAGAGCTATAATTAATACCCAAGAAAAAAGGGGAAAAGTTAAGTCCTTACTGATAGATACAGAGCTACACGGAGATAGGAGTGTTTAACTCTGTATCCAAACGGTACTTCAAAAGAAAGAAACAAAGAAACAAAAACTGGGTTTTTAAAAAAAGCTTAAGAAAAGGCCAAAGTTCTTTTAGATATTTGGCACTTAGCTAGTAATATTATATTATATCCAGGAAATAACACTGGGACCTAACTAAATATGCAAAAATTTTAAGTGAAAAGGCTGCTTAGTGGATGGTTCTACCTTATGCACGTATGCTCAGAAGCTCTATCCATCCCTTAGGAGAGGACTGGAAAGTTTTCAATATAGTTCATCAAGATGAAGTAAAACACAGATAAATGAAAGATAAATCTGTGATATTATGGGGGCGGGGGTGCAGCCCACTGGACTAAGAATAAGAACTTCTGAGTTCTCTGTTCCACTTCAGGACCTACTTAATAGACTTAAAGCACAGTTAAAATAAAAATGGGGCATGGATTTTGTTTCCTCTGTATATCTAAAATAGTTATTAAAACCAGAGTTAAAGTCCCCTCCTAACCTGCCATTCGACCTTATCTCTAAGAGAACAAAAGTCCAGAATTCTAAGATAGCAGTCTCTAGATGTAAAAATTCAACCCACACACAGGACAGAGGGGCCTTTTGGCTATTTCAGCTTCTCCCTTTCTCTAGAAATACCTCCTCCATCTATTTTAAGGCATCCATTTAGCCGACGAACGGAGAAATGCAAAGGCTCTCTGCTAAGTAGCCACCTCCAATTTTCATCTACTTTATTTTTTATAATTTTTTTACTTATTTTTTTTTTTTTTGAGTAATCTACAGACCCAACATGGGGGCTCCAACTCATGACCCCAAGATCCAGTCACATGCTCCACCCACTGAGCCAGCCAGGCGCCCCACCAATTTTCACTTCATTAACACTGTAAGTTCAGTTTTTGGTTTTTTTTTTTTTTTTTTTAAATAAAAACTGGACATATTTAAGGCGTATAACGTGACCTGGTAAGTTCGGTGTTTACTAGGCATATCAATCAATGCACAGCACCAACTCCCCCCGTTAGTTGTTCCCGTTACTTTACCCCAAGAGAGAATTTAAACGTGAGGTGCTTTGAACCGAGCCGCCACACAACCTTCAGTGTCTACTGCGCAGACCTCAGTGCGGCAGGGCTAGTCTCCAGTCCCGTTTTGAGGCAGCCTTTGCAGGCTGCGCTTTCATCCAACAGCTTTTTCTCGCTCACTCCACCCAACCATTCAGCTCCTCCCTGCTCCTCAGTGTAGGAAAGATAATTGAGTCTCCTCCCCTGAACCCGCCGCCTTTCTTAACGCCAGGCCATTTTTTTTTTTTTTTTAAAACACTGCTTTTTCCAGGCTGATAGCACCTCTTCGGTCGCATTTCTCCTTTAAGAGTGGTTGATACACATGAGGACCCCTCCCCTTCCATTACAGCTCAGAACACACAAGTTTACTTTTCCCGTCGTAAATTTCGAGTCCCCGAGACTCGCCCAGCACTCGCCTATCCTATCCACTAGACGCCCCAGTCGTCCAGCCTAGAGACAGGTTGATGGCAGTGCGGAGACCTCCTTAGAGGAAACTGGGTCCCCAGGGGTGGGTGCCGCCCCCGGCCACACGGTCACTAGGGCCCTCGGCGCCCAGGTTTCCCTGGACCCTAAGTTCTGCCCACTGCCTCCCGCCGAGCCATCAACGCTGACCCCATTTACCCCTCGGCGACACCCAACAGCGGGGCCGCTTCCTTCCTCTTCGCTCCAGGGCTTGGCCCCGGCTCACCCGACTTCCCTCTGACTCCGAGACTGTTCCTCCTCTAGGGACTCCCTGCCTCTCCGCAACCCCCGCGGGCTCACCAGCACCCCTCACCCCCCCCCCCCCCCCGTCCCATTCCTCACCGATCTCTTTCTCGTTGACCCTCGGGGGAAAGCTGGCCATCTATGGGGCACCGTCTGATTCCGGGGGCGCGATGCGGACGCAACGACAGAGAAGGGATCCGCGAACGTTGAGGGGCGTGACGCGGGATCGGTCCCTCCCGGACCGGGGGACGGAGGGGAGGGGCGGGGGCGGTGGCGGCAGCCTCTGCCGACTGCCCCGGGAAAGCTCCGGAAGGCTTCGGACCAAACTACGGAGTCAAACACAGACAATAGACCCCGCTCCCTGCCTCAAGCCTACGGACCAAGACACTTCCTCCGACGCCGCCAACGGCAAACCAGACACTGGAGACAAAATGGCGGGCGGCGCGGGAGATAGCAGGGCGGCGCGGGCGGGGTCTCGTGACGTCGCCACCCGAGCTCCCGCCCCCCGACGCTCGGGACGTGACGGCCTGGTCTCGGCGCCCCGCCCTGTTTCTGTGAGGAACCACCAGCCAGGACAGGAAGAGGGGAGAGGCTGAAGCGGAGCAGGGGCTGCATCCCCGGCCTAGGCGAGGCTGGATTGCTGAGGAGGAGCTGTGCGTCCGGCTGGGTCTCGTTCCATCCCCACCCCCAGCCCCGGGACCGGAGCATTGTCTGTGTATCTAAGTTGAAGTACCTTGGAAAAGGCAAGCGGAGAAGTTTATAATACACGTTAGCCCAACGCTTAAAGACGGCATGGAATTGGGGCGCCTGGCTGGCTCAGACCATGTGACTGGATCTCAGGGCCGATTTCAGGGCTGTGAGTTCAAGCCCCACGTCGGGTGTGGACCCTATTTTAAAAAAAAAAAAAGTGGAATTTACACTGACTGAACCGAAAAGAATAAAAAAGACGTTTAAGGTTTTAACCCGATTCGGCCACCTCCCCAGTCCCCACGTGTTTGATGCAAAAAAAAAAACAAACAAACAAAAAACGAGAATGAACATCATCGCTGCGCCCCAGCCTTGCGGGAGCCGTCGTCCCGACGTGGGCGGCGGGTGTTTGCCCGGGCCGAGGTCCCACCCCGCCCCGGGGCCTCCCTGCGCTGCCTTCGTGTTGGCGGGTCAGGCACCCCCGCGGCTTCGCCGGGCGGGTGGTCGGCGCGGTCCCGGCCTCAGCGGAGACAGACCCCGCCCTGTCAGCTCACCCCGAGGTCTGGGCCTTCTGGAGGCTGCTAGCTATTCACACAGCAGGGCTGATGAAAGTGTCGGTCTGCCAGAGCCACGTTGGTTCCTGATCACAAATGACACAATCGCATTGTGCTGGGCCCTTCTCTGCACTCTCTCAACCTTGTTCCAACGGAGGACATCTAAGCCTGGGAATTTCAAATATGTGGCAGATACTGATGGGAGAGAGGAGCTGCCTTAGTCAAACTCTTTTGAGAAATGTCAAATGACAACAAAAGGCAAGACTACTTTTTCTTTGCGTGACAATTCTTCCAACAGTGAAATGTTGAATAGCAGGTAAAAGAAAGCACCCCCCACCACCACCACCACCACCGCCGCTTTTCTTTTCGTTAACCTACTTATGGACGGCTTACCCTGTGCCAGGCACGGGAGGAGGGGGGCGGGGGGGGGGCTAGTTGTTGAGTATTTAGAGTAGAACAAAAGAAAAAAATTATTAAAAAAAATTTTTTTAATGTGTTTTTCTTTTTGAGAGAGAGAGTGCAAGTTGGGGAAGGGCAGAGAGAGAGGAGATACAGAATCCAAAGCAGGCTCCAGGTTCTGAGCTGTCAGCACAGAGCCCGTTGTGGGGCTTGGACCCATGAACTGTGAGATCATGACCTGAGCTGAAGTCAGATGCTCAACCCACTGAGCGTCCCAGGTGCCCCCAGTGTAATTATACCTCTTAAGGGTGTGATTTTTCTGCGGTATTTGCTTATGCTGACAGGGGGGGTACCTGAGTATAAAAGATGGGGAGCAATAATTATTATGTTCTTTTGTTCAAAGAGAATAAATATAACCATGCAGATGTAAATAATTAGAATTTAGGAGTAGATTACACTATAAAATTTTGTGTCTTGCCTTTTTTTCTTTCCTATTCTAAATTATTTTCCTATATTGATAAACACACACACACACACACACACACACACACACACACACACACACACACACACACAACTTTGTACCACATCATTGTAGGTAAACATAACTTCATTTGGAGTGGACTTTTCCCCTTCCTCCCCCAGAATACATACTATTTAATAGCATGGAAAGGTGGGCTTCTTCCGTAATTAACTTTTCATTACTCATATGGACATTGTAGGTATATTTCCCTCGATGTCATGAATATGTCCAGTTCACAATTGTGGACTGTTTTTAGAGAATACGTACTCATCCCAGGTTAGAGTAATTCAAATGGCTGCAGTTATGTATCTACACTGGTCTCCAAAGTTACAGACAAACTTCTTAAATCAGCTTTAAATTGGGGAGGATTCCTACAGGATCTTATTTCAGAACCTGTATCTTGGTGAGAGTAGAAGTATCCCCTTCCGGGGCGCCTGGGTGGCTCAGTCCGTTGAGCGGCCGACTTCGGCTCAGGTCATGATCTCGCGGTCCGTGAGTTCGAGCCCCGCGTCGGGCTCTGTGCTGATGGCTCAGAGCCTGGAGCCTGTTTCAGATTCTGTGTCCGCCTCTCTCTGACCCTCCCCCGTTCATGCTCTGTCTCTCTCTGTCTCAAAAATAAATAAACGTTAAAAAAAAAATTAAAAAAAAAAAAAAAGAAGTATCCCCTTCCTACAACTAAAAGGAAGCAATATTTACTTAGAGCAACAACCAAACGTGACTAAGAGTTAAAAACAAACAAACAAACAAAAAAAAACAAAAAACAGGGGCCCCTGGGTGGCCTAGTTGGTTAAGCTTCCAACTGTTGATTTCAGCTCAGGTCATGATCTCATGGTTCATGGGTTTGAGACCTGCGGCAGGCTCTGCATTGACAGCTCAGAATCTGTCTGGGGTTCTCTCTCTCCCTCTCTCTCTGCCTCCCTCCCCAACTTCCAGCTCTCACGTGCCTGCTGTCTCTCTCAAAATAAATAAATAAACTTAAAAAAAAAACAACCAAGAACTGATAAATTGTACAATAGGGGTTTGAAGCTTACCACCACCACCAGGAAAGGAGAAAAACAAAAAAACCAACATCAAAATGCCAAATATTTTATTGTTCCCTAGTGTGGTTAAATGTCAGAGATGAAAAAGATTACCATAGTTTTTTGACTCTGTAATGGTCATGACCAAAAAAAAAAAAAAAAAAGTTAACAGCAGTTTGGAAAGCCTGCATTGTTGAAGCAATAGGAGAGTTGCTCATTTGCTTGTTTGTTTTTGCTTTTTGGACCTCTCAACTATTACTCTAGGCTAAGCCTGAGAATTCATCCAAGTTTATTCGGTGCTTGGGTGCTAGGTAAGGAGTTTCAAATCATGGGATTTGTGGAGTTGAATCTGGGATTCTAGACGGAGAATGTGGAATTTGCTCCGGATTTAGCTAGACAAGCATAATTTATACACATCAACATGGGCATCAATAAGCAGAATAGTAATAGATACATCTAAAAATGTGAAGCATGCTGGGAAAATGATCGGAGCCAGAGGAAAATCCTGCAGGCAACTGCTTTTGGCCGTGGTAGTCTTGCTGGGGACAAAACGTCTAATAGCATTCCCAGTTTTACCTTATCTTAGTTTTCACTCTTCCTTCTGATTTCACAGTGTGGTATGAGCAGAATGTTAGCAGCGAGTTTTCAAAGATGTATAATTTGATCTTAGTTTACAACTATACCCAGAATGGCTCAAAAGTGTGGGAAATGGTACAGCCATATAGATGTTTCCACATCTGTGAGCCAGAATGCTCCTGGCAGCTTATAGGAAACTATTGTATTATATCTAAAAGGGTAAGCAGGAGGCCCCTTCTCTGGTGTTCTGTAGAGTTCCCTACTCTTGTTGCTGAGCCTGCCCAGCTCCATCTACTACTTTCTCTTCTTACCCCCAAACTCCGGGCACTTACACGCAGGCTGTGTCCTTTAGCTCAGTCCTCGACCTTCAGGGGAAATCTGTGTAAAATGGAATATTCCATGCCATGATGGAGATTTTCCTCCTATCAATCATTTTTCTCTTCCTCTAATAGAACTTTGCATTTTTATTTTTCTAAGTGTTTCTGCCTGTGACCATTCCAGACATTAGGAGGGGAAGAAAAGTACCCTTCACCAACTGCACAAAATGCAAGGATTTCTCTTCCTTGTCCCCCTCTCTATTCTCTTGTTTCTTGTTGGGGAAATTCTTCCTGAGTCCTCCTATTTCCAGTTGCCTGGCTTTAGGGACAGCCAGATTTTTAGTCCGCTGTTTCTCCCGTCTGGTGGAGGGCAATGACATCAGTTGGAATTTGAGACTTTTTCCATGGACCCCAGAGAGTCCTGCGGAGAGCTCCCAGGCTGTCTCCACTGGAGCCTCTGGCCCCTGTCTGACGGTCTTGCCCTTGTGTGATGGATTTGAACGCAGGATCTTCCTACGGATGCCTTGACTTTGCTGGTTAACAGGTCAGGGCTTTTTTAGGTCAAGGAACTTCTGGCTGATCTTCAACACACTGCCACGTCCCTGATTTTATTCTCTTCCACGTTGTTTTACTTTCCGAATTTGTTTTTTCCTTTCTGTGAAATGAAAACTCTTGATATAATGGAAATGTTTCATTTTCTTGACTTGGATTTATAGGTTTCTTAGGGCCATGACCTTTTTATATCTTAGAAAGATTTTTAGGACTTGGCACATGGTTGATATTCAGTAAATGTTTGTTGAACGGAATGAAATTGTATCTTTCATCTACCTTCCTCATAGGGTGTTGGAGATTAATTTAGAAAGCAGGTATTCCTGTGAATGTCTTTAGAAAAATGAAGGGAAATCCAATTAGAAAGTTTGCTAGTAGGAAAGTTCAAAGGTTGAGGTAATTTTAGATGGAAACCAATAAAAAAACCTATTGTGTGAATTTGCTTATTAGTTTTACATGAGATAATAAGTGTAATGAAGAGATTGTCCCCAATATATAGTTAGGAATCTTTAAGACTGAGCATTTATTTTTTGTTTGTTTTGTTTTTGTTTTTTAAATATTTATCTATTTATTTTGAGAGAGAGAGAGAAAGAGTACACACACATGCGAGTAGGGGAGACACAGAGAAAGAGGGGGAGAGAGAGTCTCAAGCAGGCTCTGTGCTGTCAGTGCAGAGCCCAAAGTGGGACTCGACCCCACAAACTGAGCAATTATGACCTCAGCCGAAATCAAGAGTCAGACGATTAACTGACCTGAGCCACCCAGCTGCCCAAAGACTAAGCATTTAAACAAATTTTCAGAGGCACAGAATCATTTTCAGACTCCCAGCTTCGAGGCGTATTGGTGATGAAACCGATGTCCAATTGTACAAATGACTCCCTCACATTCGGACAACTAGGTGGTGGGAAAATGGGGATGAGACCCAGTTCTGCCCATAAGAACCCAGCTCTTTTTCCAGGCGCCTCGGTGACTCAGTTGGTTGAGTGGAGTCCGACTCCTGATTTCAGCTCAGGTCATGATCTCAGGGTTGTGAGATCAATCCTGGAGTTGGGCTCTGCATTAAGTGTGGAACCTGCTTGGGATTCTCTCTCTCCTTCTCCCTCTGCCCCTCCCCTGCTCTCGAGCACTCTCTCTCTTTCTCTCAAAAAATAAAAATAAGTAAACTTTAAAAAATCTAAAAGAGCCCAGCACTTTTTCTCTTGCACTGTAGCTCTTTTAGCAGGGTGTAGTTATTAGTATACATTCCATCTCCCCCAAAAGTTAATGGAAGACAGAGGTCATATCTTTTTTTCATCTTGCTCTTTATAGAAGATAAAAGGTATAACACCCGACAAATGTGGCTCCCAAATGGTAGGTGCTCAGTGAACTCCCTTCAAATTAAATTCTTACCTGGTGAAATGTGATTCTTCTTGGCCACATGTTCATTCTTTATTTACCTTTATTTATCGTTAAATATTTGTTTATTGCCTGGTATGTACCGAATACCATGCTAATATTTAAATGAGAGTTAAAATGCAGATCTCCATGTAGCTTTGAGTCTATATTAAAATGTTACTGTGAGGTGTTAAATATCTCAGAAAGGAAAGGAAGTGAATTCTCAGCTGGTCTATTTCCTTTTTATAGGTTCATTTGCATTTCATAGAATTTTAGTGCTAAAGGGAACTTAAGGTTACTTAAGATCATGTTGTCAGGAAGTGACGAAGGGCTAGAATGAATGTCATTGTCTCCCTCAAAATCCAATATTTTTTCTGTGACAAAGAATTCCTTTCTTTCTTTTGCATTTTGGTGGGTTTTCTTGTTTGTTTTGTTTTGTTTTTGTTTTTTGAGAGACAGTGCGGGGAGGGGGAGAGGAAAAGAGAGAATCTTAAGTAGGCTCCACACCCAGCTAGGAATGCAACACAGGGCTTGAACTCACGACCTTGAGATCAAGACCTCAGCGTATATCAAGAGTCAGAGGCTTAGTGCTCGCTTCAGCAGCACACACACTTCTCTACAGAGAAGATAGCAAAAAAAAAAAAAAAAAAAAAAAGAGTCAGAAGCTTAAGCATTGAGCCACCCAGGCATCTCTCTCTCTTGCATTTTTGGAATAACATAAGCATTAGTTGCACTTATGAGTGTCAATAAAACGGAGATCCACGTTTCTTCTGCATTAGATGTCAAAATGCCTGAAGGAGGGGTATGGAGTGAATAGAAAAGGAACACAGAGCAATGGATTCTTAGCCAAAAGAACTCAAAATGCTGTAATTATGTCCTGCAAATTAGAGGATATTAGAGCCACAAGGATCCTTAGAACCCGCTTAAGCAAGCCCTGTTAGTTTCCAGGTGAAGATGCTGAGGCCCAGAGAGGTTAAAGAGACTTCATCAAAGTCATACAGTAAGTTGCTAGAATCCTGATACAGTAAGTAATTAGAATCCTGATATCCTAATTCCCAATCCACAAGGCCAGTATTTCCTAAATTTCAGTCATTTGCAAACTACATTTCAACTTGTCTGAATCCACCTACCATCTGTGTTAGTACTTAATATTTTTGTCAATTTATTCTTTATAATTAAAATTTTTCTTGGGGAGCCTGGGTGGCTCAGTCGTTAAGCAACTGACTTCCGCTCAGATCATGATCTTGCGGTTCATGGGTTGGAGCCCCGCATCAGGCTCTGTGCTGACAGCTCAGGGCCTGGAGCCTGCTTTGGATTCTGTGTCTCCCTTTCTCTCTGTCTGTCCATCCCCTGCTCATGCTCTGTCTTTCTCTCTCTCTCTCTCTCAAAAATAAATAACAAAACATTGAACAAATTTTTAAAAATTCTAATATGAACTATATTTTCATACTCCAATTTGTTTTAAAAAGAAAATGTGTTTATTGCCTAAACTTATAGTAATCTGGATATCAAAGATCAATCTTTTCTTGAGGTAAAATTAAATATGCCTCATGGAGTTGTTCCTATGGAAATTGGATGGCCAAAGGAAGATTTGAGGATTGAGAACCAAAAACTAATTCAAATGCTTAATTATTCTAAGTGACACTATCACAAGATCCAAATAAATATGGAAGAGGGAGGAAAAGCTTTAGTTAAGTTGAAAAAAAAAAAATGAACAGACAGGTCAGAGATTTTGGATGGCTACAATGCGTCTTTCCTTCCCATGGTATGACCTCCTCCCTAGGAGGCATTGCATTTGGAATATTAATACTTGTTGGTCTGATATTCTGTCTGTATGTCATTTGTAGAAGTCATTGCATGTGCCAGAAAAATAAGAAAATTTTGCTAGCCCAGATGTTCCAAATACCCTCCCTTTATTTGGGAACTCTGGATCGACCTCTGAACCTGTCCTGACTGCCATACTTGTGACAGCGTCCCCTGTCAGCAGGAAGCAGTAAAGATCGGTCATTGTCCCGATTCCTAAAGGCAATTAGGAGTCACGTGTTCAAAGAGGGGACTATGATAAGAAAAGATGGGATTCAGTAGGCAAAGAGGGAAAGGTTAGGACCTGAGATCTCTGGGTGGAAAAACACACACACATATTTTGGAACAATGCTGGGAGCCTCTGACCACAGCAAACCCCCTTGGGTGTAAGATTCCTCTTAAGAAACAAATGTCTGTGCCTTGTGCCCAAAATAACCTATAAATGAAAATGGAATCAACTTAGAAGAGGAGGGATTGTGAGAATTGAGATGATTCATTTTCAGAAACACCAAATAAAAGCTATGCTGTCTCATTAAAATAGGTTTACAACCTACTGGAAATATGTACCACCCCCCCCCCCTCGCCCCCCATACACACACACCATGGAGTCCCAAAACCTTAGACACTTCACTTCCTGGTTCTTCTTCCCCTCTCCGTTTCGTGGGCTTATTTTTCCTAGGCTTTGCAATGAGCATGTGCCAAAGAACTGAAGTCTCTGTGTCACCTCAAGGAAGGTACATTTGTACTATTCAGACTACTTTGGGGCCTTACATGGGTGTAGGTGACTTCTGGGTAAGGCTGTAACTTCTGTAGTACTCAGCCAATGAGGAATCAGGGGAGGGACCTACACGCCAGGAGATACATTGTCTGCTGTAACTGCCCTGAGTGTGCCTGTCCATCAAACACCTGCTCTTGCAAGAACATTGATTAAAGCCTCACTTCACTGGGGGGAAAAAAAGAAAGAAATTTTATTTGCCATTATCATAAATGGAAAACCAGTATTGTTTGCTATAATTAGAAGATAAACATAAATATTAAAACTTTGGAAATATTTCTAAATTCTGCTTAATAACTCCTCTTGCTGAAGGTGCAGAACCTGAGGTTTATTCTCTTTTTATTTTCATTTCATATTTTCATTTTTTTTGTTATGCTTATTTATTTTTGAGAGAGACAGAATGGAACAGGGGAGGGTCAGAGAGAGAGGGAGACACAGAATCGAAGCAGGCTCTGAGCTGTTGGCACAGAGCCCGACATGGGGCTTGAACTCACGAACCACAAGATCATGACCTGAGCTGAAGTTGGATGCTGAACCGACTGAGCCACCCAGGCACCCCTTTTTTTTCTTATTTTTTTAAAGTTTATTTATTTAGTTTGAAAGGGAGAGAGTATGGGTGGGGAAGGGGCAGGGAGAGAGGGAGAATCCCAAGCAGGCTCCACACTATTGATACACAGCCTGATACTTACTGGGCTCCATCCCACAAACTGAGATCATTACCTGAACTGAATCAAGGAGCCAGAAGCTTAGCCTACTGAGCCATCCAGGTACCACTATTCTCTTTTTAAAGAGAGGAATAAACAAGTGTTAACGACCCAAGATGAGAATTATGTCTTGATATAATCAGAGACAATTAAAAGAGAATGACTTCCTCTCTCTATTTTGTCATTTTATTCCCACCTGAAATCATTTTGTGTACCACTGGCAATTCATAGCCACATTTTAGGAAACACCGCTTTATTCCATAGTAGCATCTACTGAAAAATGTGTTTTGATTCTGCGCTTTCATCCCTGGGTAACATGGTATTTTATAAATGTTAACTGGCTCTTACCTGATCTATGTCTTAAGGGCACAGACTGTTATTTCTTCATCCCACAGAAGAATGTTCTGAGTTCCAAAGAGGTTTTGAGAATTATCCCAGCACAGGGATAAGTATGGCTGAGCCAGGGGCAGATAAGTTAGGAGCTTAAATTCCTAATAGGATTTGGCCACTTTCCTCCCTGTAATGTGATCTGGGAACGTAAGGGTTGTGCAACCCAGGTTTGCTCCAGCTGTCAGACAAAGGACTAAGAAAGTGGGGAGAAGGCTAACTTTCATCAAACTCTGGCCCTTGCCAGGTTAGCTCAATTAATCCTCCTGACAAATGCATCCCCATTTCACAGAGAAACAGTTTCAAAGGTGCTAAATAACTTGGCAAATTCACATACAATAGGAGACAGAGCTAGGATTCAAACGTCTATCTCTGACATCATGAGATTATAAATTTGGAGACCTGGGTTCTAGACTGATTTCACCACCAAATTGAAACATTATACTGATTGACAGATCAAAGGATTCTGAGTCATTATCATCTCTACTTCCTTTTGTCTGGTCATGGGCTTCCTTTAGATTTCTTGTCACCTCACACAGAGGCACAAGTAGATTCATGTAGTAGGCCTCTCACTCCATCTCTCTTCTTTGCGCAAGTACCTGCGGAAGTACCATTTGGCTCTTACTTTGTATTGTATCGTATGGTTACATTATTTGAGCAATGGCAAAATTTGAGAAATTGGTTTAAAAATTGAAATTCCGGGGGTGCCTGGGTGGCTCAGTCCAAATCTTTTTTTACTAAAAAAAATTTTTTTAATGTTTATTTATTTTTGAGAGAGAGAGAGAGTGTGCCTGCTAGTGGGGGAGGGGCAGAGAGAGAGAGAGGAGACACAGAATCCAAAGCAGGCTCCAAGCTGTCAGCACACAGCCCGATGCAGGGCTTGAACTCACCAACCACAAGACCGTGACCTGAACCGAAGTCAGATGATTAAGCAACTGAGCTACCCAGGCGCCCCAGCCCTTGTGTATATCTTAGGGCTTCTCATGTTCTTTTCAGCTGAGTACCCTCAGCCCAGTAGAGGACACAGCCGCATTGCTCAGTTTTGCTCCCTCTGGGCAGCAGCTCCTTCAGCAGCCTGGTGCCTTAGAGAGCAGCGTCATCTTCATTTTACATTTCAGCAGGTCATTCATAGACACTGCCTCGTTCAGCCCCCATCCTGCAGTTCTCACCCTGTCCAAGCCGTGGTCTGCCACCTCCATGGCCCACTGGGTCATATTTTTTAACGTATAAGTTTTGTAGAGCATCTGGGGAATACTTTCTAATGGGGAAAAAGGGGCCTGTCTTTCAACTTTATTTATTGAAACATAGCTAAAAGTTAATGGACTCATATCACATTTGGAACCAGCAAGTTGACATATCCCTCTTAGTTCTCAATGGCTTGCCTGATCCAATCATTGATTTGGTTGAGATTTCTTTTTCTTTGTTTTTGGAAAGAGAGAGAGAGCATAGGGGAGGGATAGAAGGAGAGAAGGAGAGAGAATCTCAAGCAGGCTCCATGCCCAGCACGGAACCCGACATGGGGCTTGATCTCACAACCCTGGGATCATGAACTGAGCCAGAATTAAGAATTGGATGTTCAACTGACTGAGCCACCCAGGCACCTCGCAATCATCGATTTTGGATAATTCACCTATCATTCATCTCACCCCCAACACAACCTACTGTACACACACACACACACACACACACACACACACCTAATCATTTTCCTTTCTTTTCTTTTTTCTTTCCTTTTTTTTTTTTTTTTTTTTTTTTTTTGGTCAGTAAACATAAAGATAGTGGGTAGTAAAATTGTATTTAAGATGCAGGGACTCTCCCTCATATCGATGTCTTATAATATTTTAAAACTGGTAATTAGTCTGCCGTTGGAGAGATTCCAGTTTTATTGATATGCAATTTGAAAGCACAAAAATTATTTTCAAATTAAAAAATATTTTAATGTTTATTTATTTTGAGAGAGAGAAAGAGAGAGAGATGACAGAGCGGGAGCAGGGGATGGGCAGAGGGAGAAAGAGACACAGAATCCAAAGCAGGCTCCAGGCTCTGAGCTGTCTGCACAGAGCCCGACGCAGGGCCGAATTCATGAGCCGGGAGATCATGACCTAAGCTGAAGTCAGATGCCCATCTGATTGAGCCACCCAGGCACCCCCGAAAGCACAAAAATTATTTCCAAGCCACAGAGCAAGGAATAGTGGAAGTCCTTGAGTCAGCAACAGAGACAACAGTCAAAGCCTCTCATTGTTTGCCAAGCTCTTGACTTGCTCTCTTGGAAAAAGTGATTCCAAACCAAAAGTGGTTTCAAACAAACATCTCTAAAAGGGAGTGAAAGCTCAAGATACTCAGCCACAGAAAGGAATGAGATCTTGCCATCTGCAACCACATGGATGGACCTAGAAGGTGTTATGCAAAGTGAAATAAGTCAGACGGAGAAAGACAAATACTGTAGGATTTCACTTATATGTGGAACCTAAAAAATAAATAAATGTATAAACAAACAATCAAAAAGCAGAAACAGTCCCATAGACAGAGAACAAACTGATGGTTTCCAGAAGGGAGGGTGGATACAGACAAAATAGGTGAAGAGGCATGAGAGATACAGACTTCCACTTATGGAATGAATGTCAACGGGATGAAAGGTACAGCATAGGGAATATAGTCAGTGCCAACATAACAGTGTTGTTTGGTGACAGGTGGTAGTTACACTTGTGGTGAGCATAGCATAACATGTAGATTTGTTGAATCACTATGTTGTATACCTGAAACTAATGTAACATTGCATGTCAGCTATACTTAAAAAAAGGAAAAAGGGGAAAAAAGCTCAAGGTAAGTGAGAAGGAATTAACAGAGTATAGATAATGGGGCAACTGGGTGACTCAGTCAGTTGGGCGCCCGACTTCAGCTCAGGTCATGATCTCACATTTCTTGGTTTCAAGTCCCGCATAGGGCTCTGGGCTGACAGCTCAGAGCCTAGAGCTTGCTTTGGATTCTGTGTCTCCCCCTCTCTCTGCCCTTCCCTGCTCACACTCTTCTCTCTCTCAAAAACAAATAAACATTAAGAGAGAGAAAGAGAGAGAGAGAGAGAGCCTCCTGGGTGGCTCAGTTTGTTGAGTGTCCGACTTCGGCTCAGGTTGTGATCTCACGGTCTGTGGGTTCGAGCCCCGCATCAGGCTCTGTGCTGACAGCTCAAAGCCTGGAGCCTGCGTCAGATTCTGTCTCCCTCTCCCTCTGCCCCTCCCCTGCTCACACTTTGTCTCTTTCAAAAATAAATATTTTTAAAAATTAAAAAAAAAAAAAAGAGAGCATATATAGTTTCATAGAGGAACTTGTCTTCAGGCCCAGACAATTTCCAACCCAGGGTTCTAAAAGAATCTACAAATGTGATCATAAAGCCAGGGTAGAGACTCCTTGAGACGTCAGGAATAACAGGTGTTAACTGAATTTGTAATTGGTTGAGGAATTGTGCCCAAAGGGATTGACAGATGGAATGAAACCAAACTAGAGGAAACACTCTATGAGAGATTCCTTGAGGAGTTAGAAATCAGGAAGATGAATGAATAGTCATCAGTCAGAAGGAAGTACCATCTGGAACGTACATCGTTAGGTCTGGAGAAGTGGCAGAGGTGAGGGCAAAAGATCAGAACTTGAAGTCTGGGGGCTGCCTGGGTGGCTCAGTGGGTTGAGCGTCCAACTTCAGCTCAGGTCATGATCTCACAATGCAGGAGTTCGAGCCCTGCGTCGGGCTCTCTGCTGACAACTCAGAGCCTGGAGCCTGCTTGGAATTCTGCGTCCCCTTCTCTTTCTACTTCTTCTCCCTCATGCTCTGTCTCTTTCTCTCTCTCTCTCTCTCTCTCTCAAAAATAAACATTAAAAAAAAAAAAGAACTTCAAGTCTAGAATTTGTCTCTCTCGCTGACAATCTGCATGACTTAGGGTACAGAGCTTTCGGTGGCGGTCTTAGAAATGCTTTGTGAATACAAGAGAAGATGCCTGTGAAATGCATTATGTCTCTAAAAGGCAAAACTGTGTATGAAGGTAGGCGTAGTATTATATTTCTCATTTATCTCTCAGACTTCACTGAATTCATTAGATAGTTGCATAGCTGAAATTACCAAATGATTTAAGGAATAAACTACAAATTATGGAGCAACAGGCAGTTCTAGAGTGGGTATAAGTGAATTGGGAAGATAACACCTAACTATTTCATTGCTTTGTAATAGGACTAGCAACACTGCGGGAATATATAATTTGTTTTTCTTCTGCCAAAATAGAACCACTCCCCCAGAACTTTTCCTTAGGTCTTTCTTGTTGTTTTCCTCCAACCCTTATCTTTTTTCTCCTTTTTGAAACCTCTCATCCATCTACTTCTTTGGGGCGGGGCATTGTTGAAGGACTAACTACCTAACACTCTCTCGCCGTAGCCTTGCTTAAATGAGTCCAAATATTCTCAAATCATATTGCTGTATATGAACTTGGAAGGAAAATAACAAATGCTCACAGAAAGTAGGGGATGTAGAAGAACTGGACGGATTTGAAATCCAGATAGCTGAGTCACAGAAAGGAAATGAATGAGGCTAACATATAATTCAAGCCATGTGAGGAATCAGTTTTCCTTAAGTGAAAATCATGGTTTATGGCCATTCTATACCAGTCCCAGAACCCAAGACTCCTCCAGTCTGTGAAACATAGCCCTGAAAGGAGCTGCTTCAACTTGTTCTCTTGTTTCAATAACTTCTTGGGTTTGGATTCATTCAGGATACTACATGTAGATAAGAGAAGGCAGACGTAAGGAGGAGAGAGAAGCCCAAGAATATGTTGCTAAGATTTTCTTTTTTGTTGCAAGTGGCCCTTACTGATGGTAGAGCTCATTTTCTTATCTCTTTATTTTTTATTTTTTTTTAAATTTTTTTTTAATGTTTATTTATTTTTGAGACAGAGAGAGACAGAGCATGAACGGGGGAGGGTCAGAGAGAGGGAGACACAGAATCTGAAACAGGCTCCAGGCTCTGAGCTGTCAGTACAGAGCCCGACGCGGGGCTCGAACTCACGGACTGCGAGATCATGACCTGAGCCGAAGTCGGCTGCTCAACCGACTGAGCCACCCAGGCGCCCCTCTTATCTCTTTAAAATGTACTGTTTCATATTCCTCCCTACACTTGACCTTCCTTTCAACTTGCATTGGAGTCCCTCCAGAACAAAATTCTATTGTCCAACTCAAAGGATAACTTTTCCTATTTCCTTTCTTCTTGCCTGCCCTATCATACATAGGTGGTATGGGTTTTGCTTTTTATTAAAACTTTCTTGTACCTGATATTTATTTTTATCAAAACAGTCCATGCAACTAGTTTAGGGAGGCAAATAATGCTTAAAAAAAATAAGCTTATGCCAAAAGCAACAGCTTCTTGATGCCTCAGCAGGTTAAATTGAACTCTTCTGGCTTCTGACACTTATCTCCATATGTCTAAGAAGTATGTGTATAGTATCTCTTTTCATTTTGTCACTTGGCAATTTTTATAAGTTAGGCAATTGTGAATAGCTTAGAGATGTGAACAAGCTGTTCATCTGATCAAGTTTATTGTTCTTCAGAATTCAGGTATTGAGTTTGGTTAGCCTTCAAAGCACAACGTTGACATAACCAAACTATGATACATTATCCTGAATGGTAAAGTTCTTGGAAGAACAAACCCAAAGAAGATAAGGCATTTATCCAACTATAAAATCCATGTAATACAGTCAGGATTCAATCACAGATGCAGAACCCACTAGGAGGTGTGTGTGTGTGTGTGTGTGTGTGTGTGTGGTGTATATCATATCCTATATATCATATCTAGTATTACACAGTTGTGGGAACTGTTTAAGTTGCCTCTGTAAGGCTACTGTCTTCATACCTAATCCTGGAGCTTGAAGACTTCAGAGAAGGCAGTCTGGAAGGGAAGATATGTGTTAAGTACAGAAAAGCAGCTTATAAACTGGAACCTACAGCTATGATCTAGAACTCGGGAGGATAGACTTGAAACCATGTCAATTCTCACTGCCTCTTACCTTGATGGTATAGATCCTACAGGAGAGGCTGTCCTCCTTCATCATATATCTAGCCCAGGAGTTGGAAAAGCTGGTGAAGGATTTAGGGGAAGGTGGAGCAGTGGTAGGTCCCTTGCCAGTGAAGTAAGGCAATAGATAAGCAATGATATGAGCTACAAAATGGCTGCTGGTTCCCTTCCAAGCCCCACATCTGCATAAGAATGTTGTGGCCCACCTTAGGCGGAAACATGCAGGGAGGGAATTCTGGGAAATGTAGTTCAGTGCACATTATAAAGCAACCACAGTGGGCTCCATATCAATTTGACACATGTATATAGACATTTTTTTTTTCTTCTGCAAATAAACAGTTAAGGATTCAAGTGCCCATTCTGCCCCCTTAGCAAGAGAACAATTAGAAAGCACCTAATGTTTCTGGGGCCATGTGCCCTTCAGGAAGAATTATTTGTAAGAGAAAAAAAGAATAATGGCATTTAATCCCTGGAAATTACCTAGAAGTCCATCATCAAGGATATTTGGCCAGCTCCTTTTTCTACTGCCCAAATATAACTGCTGGATAAACCAAGGTTTCTGAAATTGTGTTCCCCAGAAAGCAACAAAACCTGGCAGAGCTAGGCTTTTAAGTCAGAGCCCTTTCATTTCCAATCATCTTATTTTAAAGAAAACAAACAAAAAGCTTACAAATGAGTCATCTCTGTAGTCTTGGCACTTACTTGAATTTTGTTTTTACCTTTCTTTAAAGTAGGTAGGCTCAAGTTTCTCTCTCATCATCGCAGTGGAATCTAAAAATTGCTTTTTATATTGTTCAACAAGCAAGAACAATGCAGGCTGTTCAGCAGAGGGTAAATTTTTAGTACTAAGGAAAGTGCTGTCATGGAGCCAAATATTTTAAAGTTTTTAGATGAGCAAACCATTTCCATTTAGTATAACTCTTTTTTCATGGAGAGTTATATAAAAGGTCAGACACTACCTAAATTTTAGCTATAAATTATAAATATAAAAAATTATAATTTTTCCCCTAAGCTATCCATAGATGAAATTTATCATTCTTGCCACTGTAATGGCATGGCATATAAGCAACCGACCTAAAACCAACAAAAGAAAACATAACACCCACAACAACTATCTGTTTCTCCCCAGCCTTCTCCATGTGATAGTCATAAAAAGCTCCACTAAGGGAAAACTCTTCAGAAATAAATTATGCCTTTGTAAAACAGAACTTAGCTGAAGTTGATCACATCAAACAAACAATAAGCAAAACTGTAACCTGTATAATGTTTATTTCGTTTTTGAGAGAGAGAGGGAGACAGAGAGTGAGTGGGGGAGGACCAGAGAAGACAGGATCGGGAGCAGGCTTCAGGTTCTGAGCTGTCAGCGCAGAGCCCAATGTGGGGCTTGAACTCACGAACTGTGAGACCACAACCTGAGCTGAAGTCCACATTTAACCGACTGAGCCACCCAGGCACCACAAAGCTGTAAACTGTATAAAGGAAATCCATCTAACTTATAAAATGGTTCTCTCCCAGTCTGGTACCTTGTATGAAAACTGGATAACAAAGAATTATAGTAATTGTGTCACAAAGGCAGAGACAGATGTTTAAATTTCAGGAAGTTTTAAAAATAGATTTCCAGTGTTTATGCTGTTGACAAACAGGATCTCACAGATCCTTTCTCTGGCTCCTAAGATGTGCCCCCATTTTTCTTGCCTTCCCGGTTTGTTTGGGTTGTTTTAGTGGGGGTGGGGGTGTTCTGGCAGGGCTCAGCCACATGGCTCAGTTTCTCAGTGAGTTCATCTTCCTGTGTTAATGTATTACTCGATCATTCTGTGTCAGTGAACTCTGCTTCGGCAGACCCTTATCTCTGAGTCTTTCTACTTTTTGTAATGAATACCATTAGGGATTCATCAGTCCTGGGGGCAGGGAGATATTCCTCACACCATTTCTCTAACTGTCCTGTATAGGTTTTCTAGCCTCAGCAATACCTTCCTCTAGAACCGGTGTCTTCAGTGATGACTGTCTGGCTCAGTCAATGGAGTGCATGACTCTTGATCTCGGGATTGTGAGTTCGAGCCCCATGTGGGGGTGTGGAGATTACTTAAAGAATAAAATCTTTAGGGGTACCTGGGTGGTTCAGTCAGTTAAGTGTCTGACTTTGGCTCAGGTCATGATCTCGCAGTGTATGGATTCTAGTTTGCGTCGGGCTCTGTGCTGACAGCTCAGAGCCTGGAGCCTGCTTCGGATTCTGCATCTTCTTCTCTCTCTGCCCCTCCCCTGCTCGCGCTCTGTCCCTCTCTCTCTCTCAAAAATAAATAAACAGTAAAAAAAATTTTTTTAAACAAAATAAAATCTTAAAACAAAAAAAGGAACCAGAGTTTTTGTTTATCCATGTACGGTTCACCTTATGGAGCATGAGGAACGTTAACTGCATACCGATACTAGACTCCTAGATTTAAAGAGCTCACCCTTCTGGGGCACCTGGGGGGCTCAGTCGGTTAAGTGTCTGACTCTTGATTTCGGCTCAGGTCATGATATCAGGGTTGTGGTATCAAGACCCACATCCAGCTCTGTGCTGAGTGTAGATTCTCTTAAGATTCTCTCTCTCTGTCTCTCTCTTTCTCTTTCTGCACCTCCCCCGCTCTCTCTCTCATTCTCTCTCTCTCTCTCTCCCTCCCTTTGCCCCTCCACCACTCTCTCATTCTCTCTCTCTCTCAAAAAAAAAAAAAAGTAGTCCCATTTATTTGGGAATGGGAAGAGAAAAGAACAGCAGCAGGCGCTTATGGAAAACCTCCAAATTCTATGATAGCCAGAATTTCCATTCATCCCTACTTGGGGTGGGGGTGGGGGGCGGGGAAAGGGGGGTGGGGGGGGAGGGGAGGCAAAAGAGTAGCAAACACTTTTCTGCATATGTTCCTGAGTGGTTTCATTGTACTCGCTAAAACCAACTCTGTTTAAAATTCTTATCCAGGATGCCATGAACCAGCACATTGTTTTCTTTTTAATATGTGGTACCTGCTTGCTTTCACATACACGGTGCGTTGTATGCCTGCTGTGTTTCATCATGACACAGGGACATGTTTCTCTTTAGACTTTCTAAGCTGACCTGTCTTTTCTTTTTTTTTTTTTAATTTTTTCTTTTTTTTTTAATTTTTTTTTTTTAACGTTTATTTATTTTTGAGACAGAGAGAGACAGAGCATGAACGGGGGAGGGCCAGAGAGAGAGGGAGACACAGAATCGGAAGCAGGCTCCAGGCTCTGAGCCATCAGCCCAGAGCCCGACGCGGGGCTCGAACTCACGGACCGCGAGATCGTGACCTGAGCTGAAGTCGGATGCTTAACCGACTGAGCCACCCAGGCGCCCCTTTAATTTTTTCTTTTAATGTTTATTTATCTTTGAGAGACAGAGCGTTAGTGGGGGAGGAGCAGAGAGAGAGAGACACACACAGAATCCGAAGCAGTCTCCAGGCTCTGAGCCGTCAGCACAGAGCCCGACGTGGGGCTCGAACTCACGAACCGAACCGTGAGATCATGACCTGAGCTGAAGTCGGACGCTTAACCGACTGAGCCACCCAGGCGCCCCTGACCTGTCTTCAAATGCAAGACACGCTTCTTTAGAAGAGCATGCTGTGTAATTGCATTTAAATATTTACACTGGCACCCTTAAAATGTGGTACCGTCTTTAGGGGCTTTGTTAACAGAGGCTTAGAAAAACAAGGCAAGATGATAATAGTTCTCACTCCCTAGCGTTCTCTTGCTCTGATGAATGAAAGTTTCAATGTATGCAGCAAGGAGTAGTCCCCAAGGTGAGCAAGCTTGGGTGTCGATTTTCGTAAATTATTTGGCTTTAGACAGTTGGAGCAGGAGGCCACTTTTCTCAACTCCATTACTGCTTTACTCACCAACCAGCTGAGTCCCCAAGCCAAGAAACTGCTGGCTAGAGATTGCCTCTATTTGCTACAGTCTTCCCGGTGGACACTGTTAGCAGCTAGGAATGAAGGGTTTTGTTTTTTTTTTAATTTGTATTAAAAAATTGTTTCTTCAATGTTTATTTATTTTAGAGAGGGGGGGGCACGGAGCACGAGTGGGGGTGGGGCAGAGAGAGAGGGAGACACAGAGTCTGAAGCAGGCTCCAGGCTCTGAGCTGTCAGAGTCAGATGTGGGGCTCAAATTCCCAAATCCTGAGATCATGACCTGAGCCGAAGTCAGACACTTAACCAACTGAGGCAAAAAGTATCCCTGAGGTTATCCTTATCCTTACCAACTGCCTCAAGTAGTGGCTAAAGGATAAGGCTAAAGAAATTAAAAAAAAGGATGAAGCCACTAATTCGACACCCCTCTCCTGAAAATTTAACAGCCCAGCCTCCTCATCTGACAGCAGTTTAACCAGCAAGAGGATATTACTTTACAAAGTTGTTTGTGTTAGACCAGTGGGAATAGAAGCATCAGGTGATGCCTCTGTAGTTCTTTCTGAATGAGGATATTAGTATTTTTCTTTTTGTTTCTTTCATGGCTCTGGTGAATCCTCAACATGTAATCCCAAGAGGTAAAGCCAGATAGGGCTGAAAGAAATGCTTCTAGGGGTGCTTGGGTGGCTCAGTTAGTTAAGCATCTGACTCTTGATCTCAGCTCAGGTCTTGATCTCAGGATGGTGAGTTCAAGCCCTGTGCTGGTTTCTACTTAAGAAAACAAAAGAAAAGTTGGCTAACATTAACAACTCAGGCAACAACAGATGTTGGCAAGGATGCGGAGAAAGATCTCTTTTGCACTGCTGGTGGGAATGCAAGCTGTTGCAGCCACTCTGGAAAACAGTATGGAGGTTCCTCAAAAAACTAAAAATAGAACTACCCTACGACCCAGCAATTGCACTATTAGGCATTTATCCAAGGGATACAGGTGTGCTGTTTCGAAGGGACACATGCCCCCCCCCCATGTTTATAGCAGCACTATCAACAATAGCCAAAGTATGGAAAGAGCCCAAATGTCCATCGATGGATGAATGGATAAAGAAGATGTGGTGTATATATATACAATGGAGTATTACTCAGCAATCAAAAAGAATGAAATCTTGCCATTTCCAACAATGTGGATGGAACTGGAGGGTATTATGCTAAGTGAAATTAGTCAGAGAAAGACAATAGTCATATGACTTCACTCATATGAGGACTTTAAGAGACAAAACAGATGAACATAAGGGAAGGGAAATAAAAATAATATAAAAACAGGGAGGGGGACAAAACAGAAGAGATTCATAAATATGGAGAACAAACTGAGGGTTACGGGAGGGGTTGTGGGAGGGGGGATGGGCTAAATGGGTAAGGGGCACTAAGGAATCTACTCCTGAAATCATTGTTGCACCATATGCTAACTAATTTGGGTGTAAATTTAAAAAAATAAAAAATAAAACAAGTTTAAAAAAAAAAGGAGGAAAAAAAAAAAGATAGCCTCTCCGTGATCTCAATCAGAGTATCAGGAATCTTCCTAGTCCAGTGGGATCTCTTCTGGGTGTTCAGTTGGCCCTTTCTCCGCTTTGTGATTTGAGTTTCAGCAGAGTTCAAAATGGCTAATGGTAAAGTAGAGGAGAACCCTAGAAGGGCCAACGCAAAGGTGGATGCCTGTTGTGGAAGGTTGGCTAGCAGTTTCCAGGCCATGATGTTCACCGGCATCTGAAACTCCCTGACGACCAGCCTTGGGTGTGCAGAAACAGCTTCTGTCAAGCCAACCAGGAGTGGCTCAGCACAGAGACTCTTGAAGGGGCTGGAAACACATATCAAAACACTTCAGCTGAAAAAATTTGCTGTGCACAGAGAGTCAGGATTCTCATCAAGGCCATAACTGCCCATGGTGGTGTAATTTGACACAGGTCTCTAACCGGGAAGAACAACAGGAAAACTGTCCAAAATATGCTTTGATTTCTTGTTACCTCATGATCAAGATGGTTATTTTACTTACGTGTCTGGTACCCAGCTGGCATGGCTGGAACAGCTTGGGGCTGGGCAGTAGCACCATCTCCTTTGGGGGCCTAGCTTGGGCTTCCTCACCACATGGCTGTCTCAGGGGAGTTAAGTTGCTTACAGGGTGGCTGACTTTCCCTAGAGGGTGCCTTGCAAGAGAGCCAGGTGGAAATGCAAAGCTTCTTATACCTGTTCTTGAAAGTTTCAGAATTTCACTTCTGCCAAATTCTATTGTTCAAGAAGTCAGGAAGGCCAGCCCAGATTTAAGGGGAGGGGGAATTCGACAATACCTCTTGAAGGGGGAGGGCATGCCATCTTTGAAAAACCCAATCTGCCATACCTCAGAACTCTAAAATTTTCTAAGAACTTTTTTCTTTTCTTTTCTTTTCTTTTCTTTTCTTTTCTTTTCTTTTCTTTTCTTTTCTTTTCTTTTCTCTTTCCTCTTATTCTCTTCTCTTCCTCTTCCCTTCCCTTCCTTTCTCTTCTCTTTAAAAAAAAATTTTTTTTAATGTTTATTTATTTCTGAGACAGAGAAAGACAGAGCATGAGTAGGGGAGGGGCAGAGAGAGAGGGAGACACAGAATCCAAAAGAGGCTCCAGGCTCTGAGCTGTCAGCACAGAGCCAGACGCGGGGCTTGAACTCACAAACCATGAGATCATGACCTGAGCTGAAGTTAGTCGCTCAACCGACTGAGCCACCCAGGTGCCCTTCCTTTCTCTTCTCTTAAGTGGAGCCCCAACTCAGGGCTTGAACTCACAACAATAAGATCAAGAACTGAGTTGTGATCAAGAGTCAGATGCTTGACTGACTGAGCCACGTGTAACAACTTTTTAGTATTGGTAATTCTAGTGTGCTGTATTTTTGTAGGAAAAAAACCTAAATTTTGCTCTTGGTAAGTTTATTTGGCAAGTTGGAAATTTATTACTTTGCAAAGAACAAAATGTCTATATTTGAGTTTTAGCCATATTTAAGTGTTACAGTGATTTCGAAGAAACTAATGACTCCAAAGTAGTAGACTTTGATTAAGTTGACTTTTATTTGAAAGAGAGAGAGAGGGAGGGTGCAAGTGATCAAAGGACAGAGAGATTGGGAGAGAGAGAGAGAGAGAGAGAGAATCCCATGAGGGCAGAGAAGTGGGAGGGAGAGAGAGAAGCGGGGCTTGTGCTCGCCTGATGTAGGACTAGAACTCACGACTGTGCTATCATAACCTCAGCTGAAGTCAGATACTTAATCAACTGAACCACCTAGGTGCCCTGACTGAGTTGACTTTTAAAACAAAACAAACACCTTTTGGATTTTCAGTGTGACATGGACATTATAGTAATAAATGCTTTTCTACAGATTATTTTTATTCAAGAGGATAAATTCAATGAATGTAATAGTCAAAATTTTATAAAGAGATGAGAACAGGATAAGTACAGATAAAATAATACCCAGAAAATCCCCTTCTTCTTTTCCTTCCTCTTCCTCTTTCTCCTCCTCCTCCCCTCCTCCTCATCCTCCTTGTCCTCCTCCACCTTCTTCTTGCTCTTTTTCTTCCTCTTCTTCTTCCTCTTCTCCTTCTCCAGAAAATCCTAATCTAAGACTAATTAGACACAACTGCAAGGTCTTAATGATAAGACCCAATGAATTCAACCTCCATTGCTGAACTTGGAGGAATCAGCCCAAGAGAAACCTAAGTCATTACAGCCAATCTCCTTCACATCATCTTTTGGGATCCAGTCAGCAGAATGGGACTTGCATCTAGAAATAAACCCAGTCACCAGCACAGAAAAAGTCCATGAGTAGGGGTGAACCAGTGGGGAAGAGGGGAAGATCTGCATAAGAGCACAGATAAAGAAGGTTTAGTCTGGAGGATAGTCATCAAATTAGCAGAATCTCCAAGGAAGCAGGCAATGCAAGACAGTAGGACTCCTGGGTGGGACGTAATAGGGGAGGCATCAAGGAGTCTCCAGATTGCACAGACACCATGAAGGCCCAAGATTCAGGGGCAATGCTCAGATTCCCAAGAGAGACTAGACTTGCAAAAGCAAAGGACGTGTAGTTACTTGAAACAAAACGAGATTAATGCCAGTTATATACCAGTCATGTTCTCTTCTGTCTAAGGTTATGACCAGTCTTGGGAGCAGAGGTGGAGCTGAAGTGGAAATCAGCTGATCAGATGTGAGGGTCCCAGCAGGCCTGTCCAGGACAGGAACTAAGCATATTTGGCCAGAAACAACACAGTGACTCCCAGGTGAGTGTGTCCCAGAATCACCTAACTGGGTTGTTTAAAAGTCATATTGTGGGCGCTACCCCTAGTGACCCGGGGTCAGCATAGTGGGGTGTGCGCCTCAGGATTCTGCATCTTTACGACCCTCCCAAGTGATTCCTTCAGCCTACATTTTGAGAACGACAGGAAGCACAACCCTTTCCACTTAGTTGCAGGCTCAGAGATGACGAGGGCAACTGCTTGAAGGCTTTAGCTCACAGATGGAACTTCTAGAATTTGAGAGGACTTCAGAGGCCCTTCGACATAATGGGGCTTCGTGAATAATTCGTCAGAAATGACCTTATCTCTGGGCCCCTGGGTGGCTCAGTCAGTTGGGCCTCCGACTCTGGCTCAAGTCATGATCTCGAAGTTTGTGAATTCAAGCCCCATGTCGGGCTCTGTGCTGACAGCTCAGAGCTGGGAGCCTGCTTCAGATTCTGTGTCTCCTTCTCTGTCTGCCCCTCCCCCGCTCACACTGTCTCTCTCTCTCTATCTCTCTCTCTGAAAAATAAATAGCCATTTAAAAAAAGAAAAAAAATGACCTTATCTCACAAATTTTGCGTTTCTACTTCTGCAGCAGGGCTATAACTGCCACATCAGAGGTTTGAAATGTAACTGGGAACATTTTGCGTCATTTAAAAATGTGAAGCATTTGAGAAGTTTCCCAGCCTGATTTCAAAAGCCACACATTTGAAAATAAAAATGCTTTTTTCCCCCTTAAACTAACTCTTGTTGATGGTAGAAAGTTAAAAATTTAGATAAGCAAAAATAATATTTTTAAACATCCGTAGTCCCACTACCCAGAGATAACCACAATTAACCTCCTAGTGTATATATTTCCAGCCTTTGCCTAGACAAATATACTCGTATATGGGCTTGTTTTTCTCCCCTTTGTTTTTTTTTAAATTTTTTAAATGTTTATTTAGTTTTGAGAGAGAGAGAGAAAGCATGCACATGAGCGAGTGGGGGAGGGGCAGACAGATGGAGACACAGAATCAGAAGCAGGCTCCAGGTTCTGAGCTGTCAGCACAGAGCCCGACGCAGGGCTTGAACTCACAAACCGTGAGATCATGACCTGAGCCAAAGTCGGATTCTCAGGATGCTCAGGCTGCTCAACCAACTGAGCCACCCAGGTGCCCCTCCCATAAATGGGATGATACTGTACACGCCTTAGTAGTGGTGGTTGTTTTTAAAGACTTTGTTTTAGGACCAGGCTCTGATGTCATTCTCTGTGCCTCCTAGACCCTCTGGTATTCCATTTCTACTTCCCTCAGCATTTCGGCTTTGTTCTTTTTTTTTTTTTTTTTTTAAGCTTATTTATTGGGGGTGCCTAGGTGGCTCAGTTGGTTAAATATCTGACTCTTGATTTTGACTCAGGTCATGATCTCAGGGTTTGTGGGATTGAGTCCGGTGTTGGGCTCTGCGCTGACAACATGGGGCCTGCTTAGGATCCTCTCCCCCACTCTCTCTCTCTCTCTCTCTCTCTCCCCCTCCGCTCTGTTCCTCTCCTGCTCATGTTTATGCTCTCTCCCTCTCTCAAAATAAATAAATAAACTTAAAATGTAAGCTTCTTCTTAAAAAAAAAAAAAAAAGGAATTGCCAGAAGGAAGTGTAAGTGAAGAGGGAAACTCCACAGCCAGAGGAGCAAAAATGCAGACACGCAGGCTTAGCATCCAGTGGGAAATAGACATAAGAGGGAGTTCACTTATTTGTGCTTTCAGTGCATATTTATTGACCACCTCTTGTGGCCCCAAAACTTATTCTAGGTACTGGCAATACAGCAGCAAATCTCTGCTGTCATGAAGTTTTCATTGTACTGGACAGAGATAGGAAATAAACACGTGAGAAAGAGACACACGGAGATTCTAGATGGTGACACATTTAATGAAAAAATGAAACACGGTGAGGGGATAGAAAGTGGCTTCAGCAGGGAGCAGGCCACTTTAGACAGGTCACAAGAGGCTTAACGACAGAAGTAGGATTTGAGTCGATATAAGGAGGAGTCTAGGCAGCTGGACTAGCTTCCACAAAGGCTCTGGGGCAGAAGGGAGCTCAGGGTATTTGAGAAAGAGAAGGAAAGCCCATTGTGGATGGAGTGAAACCAGCAAGGAGAGCTCAAGCAGGTGATATGGGAGAGCTCAGCAGGGGCCTGACCACACGGGGCTTATAGAGCAGGGTGAGGGCTTCAGTTCCTGCTAAGGATGACAGGAAGACAGGAAGACATTGGAATATTAAGGGGAGGTTTCCATTTTTATTTTTACTTTTATTTTTTTTTATTTGAGAGAGAGAGAGGGCATGAGTGGGGGAGAGGGAAGGAGGGAGGGAGAGAGAGATAGAGAGAGAGAGAGAGGGAGAGAGAGAGAGAATCTTAAGCAGGCTCCATGCTCAGTGTAGATACCGCAACCCTGGGATCATGAACTGAGCCGAATTCAAGAGTCAGATGCTCAACTGCCTGAGCCACCCAGGCACCCTGGGAGGTTTCCATTTTTAAAAGTTCCTGCTGGTTATTATTGTGAACTTGGAGTGTAGGAGGGCATGAACGGCAGCAGGGAGGCTAATAAGAGATCACAGCAGTAAGTAGAGAAGTAATATTTTGGGATATGTGTGACAGTAGGAGCTGAAAAAAATAAAGAACAAGTTGGACAAGCATTTAGATGTGTAAACTGTGGACAAAGCGAGGTCACGTGACACAGAGGCTAGTGAACCAGCTTAAAACAACCTGGGCAGCCCACGAGGCTTGAGGTACCCGAGGGATCCTGTTGCCCTCAGTGCCCAGAGGCCCACGTGCTGTAGTGGGGGAACCCCTGCACCATTTTCTGTCTCCATTCATGTCACCTGAGCATCAAAACAATGGGCCTATGCCCTGATGTTTCAGACTTCTTAGGGGCAACACCTCTTTCAGTATCTTCTAGAAGTCCCTCTCTCCCCAGCGCTCAGATCAACACTGCACTAAGGGGGTGGCTCAGTCAGTTAAGCATCCGACTCTTGATTTCTGCTCAGGTCATGATTTCACGGTTCGTGGGTTCAAGCCCCACATCAGGCTCTGCACTGCCTGAGGAGCCTGCTTGGGATCCTCTCTCTCCCTTGCTCTCTACTCCTCCCCTCCCCTGCTCACTCTCTCTCTCTCTCTCAAAATAAATAAACTGAAAAAAAAATAAATAAACTCTCCGCTTCCAATACCCTGTCCTCTGGTAGGGGAAATGTTTGTGCAACAACTTTTATACTAATGGAGTCCCAGGGACAGACTCCTCTAGGTCCCCTACTCGAGCCTCCTCTCACTCCATGGCCAAACTTGTCTAACTAGCCCAGTGCTGGACACAGGTTCCAGCCAATACAGCTTCAGCAGTGTTATTTTAAACCTCCCTAATTAATCTTCTCTAACATGTTAAAATATTAAGATCCTATTAGCAAAATTGATTTTGATAATCTAAACTTGAAATAAATACTTGGCTAGCAATACCTCTAATCTGAGTTTGGTGGATTTTTGAACGTTTTCCTCCGATTTTAAAAAAAACAAAAAACAGGGAAACAAACCAAAGAGTTAGAAATAAGGCACGCTATGATAATTTCTAGACTAAATTTGAGTGCTAAACCAAGTGTCCAAATACCAAATGTCAGTCGTCGGAAATATTCTCTTTTCCCACCGAAATTCAGTCTTCCCAATGTCTGAGCCAGTACTAATAGAAGGTAGAAGAACTGTGCATCAACAGTGTCAGATTATTCAGGATTAGATTATGAGCAATTAATGTACCTGCTTGTCCAGTCAAGGGTCCATGGGTCCCTAGAATCAAAGGCTTATCCCCGGAGAAAACCTGAGCGTTGGTTTGAAGAAGAGCAGAGACTGACTGAGGCTGCTCCCCCTCAGCTTTTTCTCTTTCTCAGCCCCACCGCTATGTGCGGGTGGTTCATGTGGAGTGTGTGTGTGTGTGTGTGTGTGTGTGTGTGTGTGTGTGTGTGTGTATGGGTGTGTGTGGTGTGTGTGTATGTGGTATGTGGGGTGTGGGTGTGGTGTGGGTGTGTGTGGTATGTATCTTCAAAGAGGAATCTGATGGCCTAGCTCAGATTTTCAAGCCACATTTTCAAGCCACAAGTCATAGGTCACTGACCAGGCCAGGAATTAGTTGCCTTTGGGCCTGAGGTCTATCTCTGACCGTGTGGGTTATGGCCAGGGAACTCAGGGTCATACGGTATACCACATGATCATTCAGGAGCGGCTAGATCTGGGAGCGGGAGTCCCCCAGAGGAGGATAGATGGGCAGATGCTAAAATACCCTTTAGTATATCCTCCCCATCTGGGACTCAGGGGCCCACTCACAACTGCTAGGTTAATGTGTTTCTACCCAAGTCTCCTTGGTAGCAATAAGACCCAGGACCCAGTCCCTTGGGGGCATCTAGCTGATCCTGAGTCGCCATTGTCCCACCACCAACTGAGCCAGCCAGGCACCCCTGAATAGAGTTTATCAAAAAAATAAACTAAATATAAAATCAAAACAATTACTTTTCATGTTTTCAAAATAATTTTACTTCTAAAATACTTAACGCTACCTATCACAATTAAAAGTCAACACGAATACATTTTTTTAAAGACTTTATTTTTAAGTAATCTCTATACCCAACATGGGGCTTGAACTTACAACCCTGAGATCCAGAGTCACATGCTCTACCCACTGAGCCAGCCAGGCACCCTGGCAATGTAAATCTAGTAAATGAATATCAAACGTTAAATGGAAATTACTTAAGTAAAGCCAAAATGTTTGTTTTTGAAAATTCAACGTAATTTTGTTAACTATTTTTATTTTTTAAAAAAATCTCTGCATTTCTAGAATAACACCACGTAGTGCCTTTGAAAAGAATATTCCATATACAGGTGTAGTTGACAAGTTGAATTGTTTAGTATTGCAAAATCCTTCCCGGTCAGCATGCACAACTGTTTTTTTTGTTTTTGTTTTTGTTTTTTTTTAATTTTTTTTTTCAACGTTTTTTATTTATTTTTGGGACAGAGAGAGACAGAGCATGAACGGGGGAGGGGCAGAGAGAGAGGGAGACACAGAATCGGAAACAGGCTCCAGGCTCTGAGCCATCAGCCCAGAGCCTGACGGGGGGCTCGAACTCACGGACCGCGAGATCGTGACCTGGCTGAAGTCGGATGCTTAACCGACTGCACCACCCAGGCGCCCCTGCACAACTGTTTTGAGTGCTGTGCTATTTTGTTAATTTGTGGGTACCTCCAGGACCACAAATTAAAACGCAAAGAAGATGTAAGAAAATGGAATTCAGGGGCACCTGGGTGGCTCAGCTGGTTAAGCGTCTGACTTCGGCTCAGGTCATGATCTCATGGTTCGTGAGTTTGAGCCCCACGTCGGGCTCTGTACTGACAGCTCAGAGCCTGGAGCCTGCTTCAGGTTCGGTGTCTCCCTCTCTCACTGTTCCTCCCCTGCCTGTGCTCTGTCTCTCAAAAATAAATAAACATTTAAAAAGTTAAAAAAAAAAAAAGGAAAATGGAGTTCAGCCCTCCTGAGAAATGATAGCTCAATAGGCAGAAATCTTTTAGACTCACGCTGAGCCGTAGGAGGGAGGATTTGACAAATTAACCAGCTTGGTATCTCTCTTACCTAAATATTCTCCCTGCCCACCAGGATGCATCGTCTTTAATGCCAGCCCCTGCCCAGCTCACATGCTGCAAGGCATTGTTCTCAGCCACCTTTTGTATTGAGAACAAAGGACAAACGCACAGGGGCTTAACCAGCATTGGTGGATGTTGAGAATTACAGATTGCTCTCTGCCATGCTGAGCACCAGATCCTGGGTGATCCAGGCACTGGTTATGTTCTTCAGGTGACTCATATTATCAGGGAAGTCTGGGGGGGAAGATAAGGAAGGGCAACAATATCGTAGATATTGTTAGAATTGTTAGAATTCCTACAACACAGTAGCTCAAACGACTGAAATTTGCAAAACTTATGGATGATTTTGCCAAAGAAATCATGCTTCAGGCTATTGTAAGATCACTTAATTGTTGTATGGACAGAACTGATTTCACGTATATTTTCAAGTTGCAGTGTTAGCTTTAAATTTTAAAAATATGCGTATTTAGTAACATATTGGTATTATCAAGCATGATGACATTTACTTATTAATGTTCTAGAGTATGGCAAAACAAAATATTCTTGTTTATGCATTGGGGTGGGGGAAACATAAAGATCTTACAGAGACCCACGTAGACCAGCTATGCTGCTCATCCCAGGGTGACACATTTCTTTTCTTTTAAAAAATTTTTTTAAAACATTTTTAAAATTTATTTTTTAAAGGTTTTATTTCAATTCCAGTTATTTATTTACTGAGAGAGAGAGAGAGAATGTGGGAGGGGCAGAGAGAGAGGGTGAGAGAGAGAAATCCCAAGCAGGGTCCACGCTCTCAGCGCAGAGCCCGATGCAGGGGTCAAACTCACGAACCATGAGATCAAATCAAGAACCTGAGCTGAAATCAAGAGTCGGACGTTCAACCAACTGAGCCACCCAGGCGCCCTGACATTTCTCTTCTGATGGTCTTTTTGCTAGAGGTAGTTGGATTTTTTGTTATCTGATATACACACACATACACAGACACACATGCACACACTCCCTCTCTCCCTTCCTCCCTCCCTCTACCCTCAGTTTTCCAAATTATGCAATAACAGGAAGCAGAAATGACCAGAACTCACAATTCCAACTTTTGCTTAGCAAATTTACGGAAGGAAGTAAGAAAACAGGTGGGACCAGTCAAGGAACCGAGGCACACGAAGGTTAAGTGACTGTGTTGGAAAGGACCGTCAAGGGAAATACGAAGAAAGCTTTTCTAGATTAACCCCCAAACCACTGTGATGCCTGTGGCAGCGTGGAATTCTGGAACTCTTCTTGTGACTTAGTCCATACGTGTAACCACATGTGCCACTCCATTGCGGACTCTGCCTGATGTGTGGTACTTGGCTTACCAACGGAAACCTCATCTTATCTAGATCTCTCTAGCAACGCCACTTCATTTGCATTTACTGGGAGCAGTCGATTTTTCCCCCTGGATTTTGGTGACTAAACAGATGGAACTTTTCAAAGCTCAGAACAGCCACTGGGCACAGGGCTGACCCAAGGTCAGTGTTCTGGTTGCTGTGCATCCTCTCTGAAAGGTGTCTGCTATTTCTTCCACTCCTTAGATTATTTTGCTTATTAGAGTCTGGCGTTCCCAGGGGGATCTGAGGGCGAGTGAGAACAAAAGCAAACAAGATGGCCTAAAAAACATTCCCTGTGCTTTTGACCTTCGAGGGACCTGCTAGGAAATGGAAAGCCTTTTGCTCTGCTTCCTGAGACAACTGTAGCAAAAGGAATTTTCAGCTGGGTATTATTTTTGGGAAGCGTTCAGATTTCTCTGAGCTGATTTTTTTTCCCCCTAACAGAACAGGAGTAAAGAAATCCAAAGATTATCTTAACAAAAATAAAGGCAATGCTACTCTGTCTGTCTCCCTGTGTGCTGAAGCAATTAGGTTAGGATAGTGTATTTATGTGAGTAGGCCCTTTCTCCAGACATGTTCAGAACTCAAAATGTTATGAAGATCTTTAATGCTATGATTTAAACCTAAAGACCTTTTCTGTAAGTTAGGAAAGAAAAAGAAGTAAGAAATGATTAGTACTTTTGTATAAGATAGCGACTCCGAATGCTAACATCGAATTCCACCCCACCTTGTGCCTCCAGTTCCTGAAAGAAGGGAATAAAACACAGTAATGAGCATCAATGCCACATTTCAGAAATGTTGAGGGGCGCCTGGGTGGCTCTGTCGGTTAAGGGGCCAACTTCAGCTCAGGTCATGATCTCACGGTTCGTGGGTTCAAGCCTCTCATCAGGCTCTGTGCCGACAGTGTGGAGCCTGCTTGGGATTCTCTCTGTCTCTCTGTCTCTCTCCCCCCACCTCTCTCTTTTTTATAAATAAATAAATAAATAAATAAATAAATAAATAAATAAATAAATGTTGAAGAATTTCTACTGGACTATAGCAAGTAGTCCATCTTGAAGGAAGAGGTCCAGGATACCCTGACGTGCCTTCTCCCCAGGAAGCAGAGTTCTAGAAGAATTATAGGAGATCCTGGATCCCACTAATATGTTCTTTTTTTTAAATGTTTATTTATTTTGAGAGGGAGGGAGAGAGAGAGCGTGAGCAAGAAGGGGCAGAGAGAGAGGGGAGAGAGAGAGTCCCAAGCAGGCTCTGCACTGCCAGTGCAGAACCCAACATAGGACTCAATCCCATGGACTGTGAGATCGTGACCTGAGCCAAAACCAAGAGTCAGACGCTTAACCAACTGAGCCACCCAGGCGCCGCCCGCCCCACCCACACCCTCCACTCACTTAGGAAGAACATAAATGAAAGGTGAAAATAGACCTGGGTAATCACTACATTTGAAATCTCTTTTACCTTTAAAAAACAGTTGTACAGGAGGCCCATAGTTACAAGTGAGTCCCCTATGGGGAAGGGGAACCCTTTCTGAGAATAGGTACAGCAATAAAGGAGGCTATACCAGGGACTTGGGGCCCCCCAGGCTAGTCTCACGGGCCTCAGAGAAAGCTGGCCCAGGTGCATCATCAAACACTTGGGGTCACAGTGTCTGCTCATGAGCTGATAACCCTGAGCTCTTCCTTTTTCCCTGAGGTTGAGGGTCAAAGAGGCCTTGAAATTAAGATAGGAGAAGAGCATCTTAGCATCTGGTAGACGGGAGGAGATGGTGACAGGATCCCAAGAGAGTCATCATTTACCTTGTTTCAGGGCCTAATAAGATGCTTATCTCTCAATTTTCAAAGGTGGAAAGGCAGAAAAAACCAACAACACAGGAACCATTAAAATATTCTGTGAAATGAAGAGAAGGGAACATAGCTCCCGAGGAAAACCTCTCTGCGGAATAAGAGTTGGGGAGGAAAAGAGGCCCCTGGGTGTCTCAGTTAGTTAAGCGTCCAATTTCGGCTCAGGTCATGATCTCACAGTTCATGAGTTCGAGCCCCATGTCGGGCTCTGTGACGGCTCAGAGCCTGGAACCTGCTTCACATTCTGTGTCTCCCTCTCTCTCTGCCCCTCCCCTGCTCACACTATGTCTCTCTCTCTCTCAAAAATAAATAAACATTGAAAACAAAATAAATAAACAAAACAAACAACAACACACACACAAAACCCTATTATATTAAGAGTTAGAAGACTGCTTTTTTTGTTTTAACTATCCCAAACTAGTATCTTCAAAACTGCTTAGAGTATTCCCACTAATATTAGGTCAAAACTATCACCATTACTACTTAACATTGGTCCTCAAATTCCAGTTATTGCAAAGCAAGAAAAAGAAGTAAAGCGGGACTATTAGAAAGGTGTTGAATTTATTATTTGCACATCACATGATCATTTACATAAAAAACAAGTAAAGAGGTCAGTTATCAGTATATAAAAATCAATAGCTTTGA
This sequence comes from Panthera pardus, assembly GCF_024362965.1. Taxonomy (NCBI): domain Eukaryota; kingdom Metazoa; phylum Chordata; class Mammalia; order Carnivora; family Felidae; genus Panthera; species Panthera pardus. Next base: position 59,266,468 of record NW_026526876.1, read on the forward strand.
AGGGCACTGGGGTGGCTCCGTCGGTTAAGCGTCCCAATCTTAATTTCACCTCAGGTCATGATCTCATGGTTTGTGGGATTGAGCCCCATATCAGGCTCCAGAGCCTGCTTGGGATTCTCTTTCTCCCTCTGTCTCTGCCCCTCCCCTCTTCTCAAGCACACGCATAGTCTCTCTCAAAATAAATACACTTAAAAAAATTAACAGCTTCAAAATGTTAGTTTAAAAAACCCAGATTACATAAAATGGGTGTTATATAAATGTATTATACTAATAATAGCAACAAAAACATAAACAGAAAATGTCAAACCTTTAGTGAAAGAGTATGCCTTGGGGGGAGGACTGGATATTGTCAAGAGGCTGTTCGCCTTGAATACATTTATAAATTTAATATAATTCCAATCAGAGTGACAAGGGGATTTTTATTTCGGAACTTGACAAGATATCTGGAAAAATAACCAAATAAAACACATTGACAGTCACCAAGAGCTGGGCTTGCGTGGCAGATCTTAAAATGTGTCCTAAAGCCTCAGTGACCCAGGCAGACTTGCCCGGGCAGCTCTGAAAGGTCAGACAGATTCTTGTGTGTGACACTCAACACACAAGTGCACACTAAGAAATCAACATGAGAAGGTGAAGGTGCTCACTTTTTAAATGAGCAGTTCACAGAAGAAAGATTGCAACTGGCCAATAAACAAATAGTTTTTGATGCAAAATAAAGCAGGATGTCATTGTTACCTACCTAACTGGAAAACAGGAAAGACTGTTGGTGAGGATGACTGTTGGGGAGATGAACCTTCCTGGACACTGCCGGGGAAGTGACCATGCCTGCCTGGCATCCCTGCCTCGTCTTCCTTTTTTTTTAAATGTATTTGATTTATTTTGAGAAAGAGAGAAAGAGAGAGAGCCCTTGAGTGAGTGGGGGAGGGACAGAGAAGGGGAGAGAGAGAGAGAGAGAGAGAGAGAGAGAGAGAGAGAATCCCAAGCAGGCTCTGCCTTGTCAGCACAGGACCCAACTTAGGGTTCCATCTCATGACCCGTGAGACCATGACCTGAGTCGAAATAAAGAGTCTGATGCTTGGCTAACGGAGCCACCCAGGCACCCCCCCCCCCACTCTTCTTTTGATAATGGTACTCTGATACTTCCATAAGGAACCACCAACTTTCTCTCATAGTCCACGTGCTTTAGGTGGGGCTGATCCCACTCACCCCACCTCCACCCCAGGGATAAGCAAAAGACTCAGGTCAGTAAAGGACATAACTTTTGCTTTAAACATCAAGAAAGAAAGCTTCCTTTCCACTGTGGTTGCTAAGGTGGTGGATTGTAGTTCAAGTTTACCTGGAGACAGTACCGCTCAGAGACAGAGCAAGACGATGTCCAGGCAGCATGGTTTGAGCCCCTGGATCCAGTCATTCCTGAAACAAGATGTGCCTTCCCCACCCCCAAGGTCCTAGCCATGTGGGCCAATGCCTTCCTTTTGCTGTTGTTACTCAGTTAGGTTCCACTTAGCTTTTTGTCACTTGTAAGACTCTAATACACCTATCGATCCTGCAATTCCCTTTCTAGGAAATGGGCTAGGGAAATAATCAGATGTGTGCTCAAAGTTTAATGTCTAATGGTATTTTATCACAGAGTTATTTATAAAAGCAAAAAATTAGAAACAACAGGACATTGATCAAATAAATTATAGTATATCTATAAGATAAAAGACACAACAATTAAAAATAATGATTTAGGAAGTTAGTTAAGGAAGTATTTTTAGGATATGTGCAGTCAGTAATTCTTTTCTTTGTGCTTATATGTTCATCTCCATTTTTTCTTAATGAGCAAATATTTCTATAATTAGGAGGGTAAAAACAAAAGTATGTATTTTTTAATTTTATTTTTAATTTTTTAAAATTTACATCCAAATTAGCATATAGTGCAATAATGATTTCAGGAGTAGATTCCTTAGTGCCCCTTACCCATTTAGCCCATCCCCCCTCCCACAACCCCTCCAGTAACCCTCAGTTTGTTCTCCATATTTATGAGTCTCTTCTGTTTTGTCCCCCTCCCTGTTTTTATATTATTTTTGTTTCCCTTCCCTTAGGTTCATCTGTTTTTTCTCCTAAAGTCCTCATGTGAGTGAAGTCATAGGATTTTTGTCTTTCTCTGACTAATTTCACTTAGCATAATACCCTCCAGTTCCATCCACGTAGTTGCAAATGGCAAGATTTCATTCTTTCTGATTGCCGAGTAATACTCGAGTAATGTCGAGTAATATATAATTGTATATATATACCACATCTTCTTTATCCATTCATCCATTGATGGACATTTGGGCTCTTTCCATACTTTGTCTGTTGTTGATAGTGCTGCTATAAACATGGGAGTGCATGTGTCCCTTCGAAACAGCACACCTGTATCCCTTGGGTAAATACCTAGTAGTGCAATTGCTGGGTTGTAGGGCAGTTCTATTTTTAGTTTTTTGAGGCACCTCCATACTGTTTTCCATAGTGGCTGCACCAGCTTGCTTTCCCAAAAGTATGTATGTTTTTAAAAATCCATGATTAGAGAAAATTATACATACCATTGATTTATCCATCTTTTTTTTTTTTTCCCCATCATCATATCTTTTACTTCTACTCAATCTCCCCTGGTGATTTTATGTTAATTCTTAAAATTTATTTATTTTTTTAAATGTTTATTTTTGAGAGAGAGAGAGAGAGAGAGGAAGAGGCAGAGATAAGGAGACAGAGGATCTGAAGCAGGCTCCCCACTGTCAGCCCAGAGCTGAATGCGGGGTTCGAACTCACAAACCGTGAGATCATGACCTGAGCTGAAGTGAGACGCTTAACCAAATGAGTCACCCAGGCGCCCCTCCCTGGTGATTTTTTAACCCACCTTACCGGGTAATATCGTTCCGAAGAATGGGGACTGTTATTTCTATGTTCAATGCAGTTGCTAGCCCATTGTGGACATTTAACAAAATAACATGTAATTGTACCTGGCAAGTACTCCCTTCAGGAATTTTGTTGTGATATTAGGGTCAAAGTGGTGAAGCAAAACCCATCCAAGACATCCAAGAAAGCTCAGGCCTTCCACCTCCCTTACCTCTCTTACCGAACTTCCCCTTCCCAGCGAAGTGTTTATCTCGACCCAACACACCTGATTTTGTTTGTGTATATTCAGCCCCAGAGATTGGGTGGATGTGGACTGATAATGAGGGCAAGGTGTCCTCTACTCTTATCATTTTATTTATTTTTATCTCTATGAAAATCGGATGCTATACAATCCTGTTTTTTTATCAGCAGCAACCTCAGTTGTGTCCGGAGGTTGTCGTCATGAGCATCCATGCCCAGTAAAGCCTGGGGGTCTCTCTTAGCAAAAGAACACTCTGAACTAGTTTCCTACAACCGTGCTATCCTCTGTGGTAGCCACAAGCCACATATGGTACTTAAATTTAAATTAAGTAGGGGGCGCCTGGTTAGTGTGGTCAGTTAAGCAGTGGGCTTGATTTCAGCTCAGGTCATGATCCCAGGATCGAACCCTGCTTCAGGTTCTGTACTGGGCATGAAGCCTGCTTAAGATTCTCTCTCTCTCTCTTTCTCTCTGCCCCTCTCCCCTGCTTGCACTCTCTCTTTCTCTTTTAAACAAATAAATGAATAAATAAATTTAAATTAAGTAAAATAAAATGAAATAAAAATTCAATCCCTCAGTCACACTAGCCACACTACCAGGGCTCCATAGCCACACCTAGCTGGGGATTCCATATAAGATGACTTAGACACAAAACATTTTAAGCATCCCAGAAAAATCCTGTGACAGTGTTGGTCTAGAAAATCCCTATGCTCTCCCACCTAATGGAATTTAAAACAAAGGAAACTAGTTCTTAGGATACCATGTTAGCCATGAGCAGAGATTGTAAATATCCCTCTTCCGGGCAGGACAAGAGGGAAATTCCTTTGTGTTAAACTTTCTGTACTCAACTGACTTTGGAGGCATAGGGATCTTTATCAGAATTTGTTTTAGAAGGAAGACAAGAATTAAAAAAAAATCTTCTAAGTCAGAGAGGATTTTTTTTTTTGCTAGGATTCTTTGCTCTTTTCCATTTTAATCCAGTCTATTTGGGGATCCCAAAAGTTGATTTGATGGATTAGCTTTCTGGAACAACAAGGGTCACACTATTTTCTCAGGCCCTCTGCCTACTGGTTACTTCTCCAGAGTGTCAACAATCTCTTTTCTTGTTTATTGGATATTGTTTTTAACCACTGACAAAGATCAACAATTTAATAGGACTGCTGATGAAAGTTATAAACTGTTACAATCTCTATGGAGAGCAATTTGGTCTTTCTATCAAAGTTACAAATGCACATGGCCTTTGACCCAGGAATTCCCCTTCATGAATTTATCCCACAGACCTACTCATGCAGCAAAAATGACATCTGTGCCAGGTTATTCACTGCTGCACTATTTAGAAACTTTGGAACAACCTACATGCCCATGAATAGGGATCTGCTTAAATACGCTATGTCATTCATATAACAGAATACTGTGAACATACATACCATACAAAAGGGTGGAAAAGCTCTTTATGTGCTAGCTGGGAACCATTTCAAAGATCTATTGTTAGGTGAAGAATAACACGCCATTATTTGTGTTTTTGAAAAGGTATAGAGTAGAGGAAGGATGTACAGAATATTTACGTGTGTGAAGAAGAGTGCCAAAAGCACTTTGCCAAACCTGATAACTTTGACTGACTTCATGGTCTAGCAAGGCCCTGGGGCCTGAAGAATGACAGGATTTTAATGGGACATCCCCTCACAAATATGAGGTTCTGAAGGTCTACCCCTCTCTGAGAGAGGAGGGAAATGGGGAGCTATAGGGGGTGAGGGGTGAGAAGGAAACTTTAAGGACATGTACTGATGTACCATTTCAGTGTTGTATCATGTGGATCAATTGTCAATTAGAAAATATATTTAAAGGGGCGCGTGGGTGGCTCAGTTGGTTAAGCATCCAACTCTTGATTTTGACTCAGGTCATGATCTCATGATTGGTGAGATCGAGCCCTGAGTCAGGCTCTGTGCTGACAGTGTAGAGCCTGCTTGAGAATCTCTGTCTCTCTTTCTCTCTGCCCCTCCCCTGCATGCACGTGCTCTCTCTCTCTCTCTCTTGCAAAAATAAGTGAACTTAAAAAATTAGGAAATATAATTTAAAATAGAAAAACATTGAGTTTTCCAAAAGACTCCCTCACCTTAAACCTTTCTTTCACAGTTTTTGTTAACTGATAAATTGGGAGTTAGAGGAATGGCTTTCATGTCTGGTAACATGACAGACTGGGTAACCCTACTGAGTCTCCCTCTGAGAACGGCTAATTATGACAGATGAAATATGAGACGTGTCTTCTTGAATGTATCTGTGATCTGGGAAGAAGTAAACAATCCCTGGACAAGGACCAGAGAAGAGTGCCAAAGGCACTTTGCCAGACCTGATAACTTTGACTGACTTCATGGCCTAGCAAGGCCCTGGGGCCTGCAGAATGTCAAGATTTTAATGGGACATCCCCTCACAAATATGAGGTTCTGAAGGCCCACCCCTCAGGGAAGAGATAAATTTAAAATACCACTCCCCCACACACACACACAACAAATAAAATACAACAAAACAAAATAAAATAAAATACCACCCTCACCTCCAGCAGTCTACAAAGAAAGTAGCCTTTTTCTTTTTTAATGTTTATTTATTTATTTGAGAGAGAGAGAGAGATACAATGCAGGTGAGGAGCAGAGAGAGAGGGGGAGACAGAGTATCCAAAATGGGCTCTGCACTGACAGCAGCGAGCCCAACCTGGGGCTCCAACTCATGAACCATGACATCATAACCTGAGCTGAAGTTGGATGCTCAACGGACTGAGCCACCCAGGTGCCCCGAAAGTAGCCTATCTTAAATCTTGGCACGGAGAATGGGGGGAACTCCTTCTCTACCTCCATCCACAAGAAATCTTAAACCCAAGCTGGTTCCACACAGGCTGCAGCCTGAACTTCAGAACCTCAAGGTGAGGATGTACAGTGGTCCCTGGAAGATAATGTTCTCTAGTGCCTGACAGAATCAAGCACAGACCCTTTCTGGAAGAACCCACTTTTATCTTTGGACTCAAAGAATTTCTACAGAAAAGGGAGATGAAGGGGCACCTGGGTGGCTCAGTTGGTTAAGCGTCTGACTTCGGCTCAGATCATGAGCTCGCAGTTTGTGAGTCTGAGCCCTGAGTTGGGCTCTGTGTTGATGGCTCAGAACCTGGAGCCTGCTTCAGATTCTGTGTCTCCCTCTCTGTCTGCCCCTCCCCTGCTGGCACTCTGTCTCTCTCTCTCAAATATAAATAAACATTAAAAAAATTTTTTTTTAAGAAAAGAAAAGGGAGATGAAAATTGAGAAGATTAGTAAACACTCAAGGAAACAAGGCATCACAAACAGGAGCTCACAGAACCCAAATGTAGAATCCGACTTGCAAAATCACCAGATATTGAAATGATCAGAGCTGGAACATTCGAGAAATAAAAGAGAGACTTCAAACTCTGAGTAAAGAGCGAAGGGTTTTAAAAAAGAACCAGGGTTGGGGTGCCTGGGTGGCTCAGTTGGTTGAGCGTCGGACTTCGGCTCAGGTCATGATCTCGCGGTTGTGAGTTCAAGCCCCCATCAGGCTCTGTGCTGACAGTTCAGAGCCTAGAGCCTGCTTCAGATTCTGTGTCTCCCTCTCTTTCTCTCTGCTCCTCCCCAGCTCGCGTTCACACACACACTCTCTCTCTCTCTCTCTAAAAACAAAAACAAAACAAAACAAAACAAAACAAAACAAAACAAAAAACACGTAAAAAAGCATCAGGGAAGCCTGGGTGGCTCAGTTGGTTAAGCCTCCAACTTCGGCTCCGGTCATGTCACGGCTGGTGGGTTCGAGTTCCTGGTTGGGCTCTCTATTGTCGGCGCGGAGCCAGTTCAGCTCTTTGATCCTTTGTCTCCCTCTCTCTGCCCTTACCCCCTTGTGTGCTCTGTCTCTCTCTCTCTCTCTCTAAGCATTAAAAAAAATTTTTTTTCAGAAAGAACCAAAGAGAGCTCATAAAAGTAAAATATATTTACGTATGCGCGAATTCCAATGGAAGTTTGTTCTCACACAGCCAATGAAGCATGTGCTTGCCCACCAGAGCTCTGTGTGGGGCAAACACTGTAAGTTGCCCACCCAACAGAGCCCAGCTTTACCTGGGCATCAGGGGATCTTAGCTTCCTTCAGGGGAGCCACGCCTCCTCTCCAGCCCCAGGGCCTGAATCCTGATTGGTCAAACTCTAAACCAATCCCGGTTGTCTGTTCTTTTTGCCGGTGATTGATAGGCAAAGGATTGTGAAGCCATTCTAGGCGTTAAGATACGAGGGGGAGTCGGCTGGGGGCTTTGGGAAAAGAAAGTAGCCTTTTCTGCCTCTGTAAAGAGATAAATGGAGAAACACAGCGCTCTTCTAACTCTAGCCATTGCTGTCTGCAGTGTGAAGCACGGAGCTACAGCAGCCATCTTAGGACCGTGTGGGGAGCTGTCCTAGGAGGACAAACCAGTACTCTGAAGGTAAGGTGGCAAGAACCTGAGCCCTTAGTGACTCAATTTTGCTGGTCAATTAACTAACTGGAATCATCTGACCTCCAGAATTCTTGCTATACGAGATGATTCCTTTCACAGTTGTGTACGCCGTTTTGAGTTGGGCTTTCAGTGATTTGCATCAGGAGGCTTCTCGAGGGACAGCTCACAGTCTCGCACTGCGACACACACCTGGGGCAGCAGATCAAACCCAAACAAGAGGAGCAGGGACTAAATTCACAACCAGTTGGCCGCTCCCCTGGATCTTCTAGAAAAACTGTGGTTGGCCTCTCCCCAACTTCCAGAGGACAAGGGTCCAGGGGCAATGGGATGTGGTCTGGCACTTAGGAACTGAAGAAGAGTATCTGCTTTACACCGAGAGTTCAGCTTTTGACGTCATTCGTGTAGTTACTCATTACAAGTGTGTAGACACTAGGTAGGATGTAAGGACAAACAGCGCTGTAGAACAAACAGGGTGCATCTTCTGGGGCCTCTCCCTTCCACGCTCACCAATCCCCTTGTTGGTGCCAACCCCACCCCTCTCCACAGGTACCGGTCCCTCTTGCAGACTCTTTGACAGGAGGTAGAATTCTGTACCATCTGAGAGTTTGTGTGTGGGCCGGATCAGGCCCAGCGTGGACCTTGCACACTAAAAAATCAGAGTGAGCTCTTAAACAGCACCCTTCTGCTTTGGGGTGGACTCTATTCCCTAGCCTATTCCACACCCACTCGGAACCTAAAGAAGGGCTGGAGTCAGACTGTCCTACAGAAATCCATTGATTCGTTCAAAGAGGAGCTCACCATGCCCTATTTAAACCTCTGTGGTTTTTTAGAAGTTTTTATTTAAATACCAGTTAGTAAACCTACAGTGTAATATTAGTTTCAGACGTACAATATAGTGATTCAACACTTCTATACATTACTCAGTGCTCGTCACAACAAGTGCACTCCTTAATCCCGCCACCTATTTCACCCATCCCCCCATCCACTTCCCTTCTGGTAACCATCAGTTTATAGTCAAGAGTTTGTTTCTCTATAGTTAGGAGTTTGTTTCTTGGTTTGCCTCTCTCTCTGTCCCTCTTTCTCTTTTTTCCCCCCTTATTCATTTTAAACCTCTATGATGTTGCACATTCTATTTACTCTCCTTGCTCACCTGCCGAGCTCATACTCACTCTTCAAGGCCAGCTGAAATATCATCTCCTCCATGAAGCCACCATAATTCCCAGTCTCTCTTCACACCATTATCCCTCCTTGACAAAAGAGATCACCTCTTTCTCCACACTCCCAGCATGCTTTGGACACATCTTTGTTCACTTGGTATTGAAAATCATTTGCTTGTGTGTGTGTATTTCTCTCTCACACATTGCTACTCTAATATGAGTATACATATGACTGAGAAAACCGTAATTTCGAAAAGATTAAAATAAGCCCTTTATGAGGATATATAACAAACTCCTACAATCAACAATAAAAATAACACATACCCAATTAAAAATGTGCAAAGGACCTAAATCAACATTTCTCCAAAGGAGATATAAAAATGGCCAATTGCACATGAAAAGATGCTCAATTATCATTAGTCATCAGCAAAACCACAATGAAATGCCACTTCATACTCACTTGGATGGAAAAAACTGATAATAACAAGTGTTGGTGAAGATGTGGAGGAACTGGAACCCTCACAAACAGCTGGTGGGAATGTAAAACAGGGTAGCCACTTGGAAAACAGTCTGGCATTCCTCCAAAAGTTAAACATAGAGTTACCACATGAATCAGCAATTCCACTCCTAGATACATACCTACTAGAAAGGCAAACATGTCTACACAAAAACCTGTACATGAATCTTCATAGCATCATTACTCATAAGAGCCAAAAAGTAGAAACAGCCCAAATGTCCATCAACTAGTGAATGGATCAACAAAATGTAGTATATCCATATGATGGAATATTATTTGGCAATAAAAAGGAATGAAGTATTGATTCATGCCACACCATGGATGAACCTTGAAAACATTATGCTTGGGGCTCTTGGGTGGCTCAGTCAGCTGAGAATCCAACTCTTGATCTCAGCTCAGGTCATGATCTCATGGTTCATGGGTTTCAGCCCTGCATCAGGTTCTGTGTTGGCAGTGCAGAGCCTGCTTGGGATTCTGTCTCTCCCTCTCTCTGCCCCTCCCCCTCTCATGCTCTCTCTCTCGAAATAAATAAATAAAAACTTAAAAAAATAAAATAAACCCACCACATTATGCTTAATTGAAAGTAGCCGATCACATGAAACCACTTATTGTAGGATTCCTTTTTTCTTCTTTCTTTTCTTTTCTTTTTCTTTCTTTCTTTCTTTCTTTCTTTTTTTTTTTTTTTTTTTTTTTTTGGTATAGGATTCCAAATATCCAGAATAGTAAATCCATAGAGACAGGAAGTACGTTAGTAGTTGCCTAGGACTGAACAGGATGGGGAGTGCTAACAGGCATAGTGTTTCTTTTTTGGGTGATGAAATTATCCTAAAATTGATTGTAATGATGTTTGCACAACTCTTAAATATTGTAAAAACCATTGAACTGTACACTTTAAATGGGCATATGGGCGTATGTGCATGGTAAGTGAATTATATAACATCAATAAGGCTGTTTTATATATCACATAAATACATTAAAAACAAAGCAAAAAAACCTCCAAACAGAGCCAGCCTCCAGCCTTCTTCCTGTTTCCACAGCAGAGGTTTCTCTCCTGTTTGCCTTTAATCCATTTTATCTTCCTGTTGACTAGAATCCACCCAGCCAGCAAACTCATGTTTGCTCTGCGGTAACATCCCGAGGATGCACCAGGCCCAGGGCCTGACACTTCTCAGCAGTACTTGCCAACTGGGTCAGTGTTAGGGAAGGCAAACAGCCCAGGCTGGCCCCGTGGCTATTTCAGAACATGACAACATGAGGGCGTGAGAAGCAGTCAGAGAGAGCCCCTCCACAGGCTTCCCCTGGATAGGACACAGGAGGCCTTTACTTCTGGTTGAGACTGCTTACTGACCCAGGAGGTAAAGCTGGATACCGAGGCCTGGGACTGGAAATAAGAAAGCACTTCCAGAGGACAGGGACCGACTCTGGGGAGTCATGACAGTGGAAGGGAAGGGAACAGAGGCTGAGCAAGCACTGTGCCATGAAGACTCCTAGCTGCCTTACACACTGATCAAGTTCAATCTTCCCAATGATGCTGTGAGGTGTGAGGGAGGGATTCTCATTACTCCTGTTTTACAAATGATGGGACTTAAGTTCAAAGAGATGAAGTAACTTGCCTAAAGTTGCATAGCTAGAAGTGCTTGAGCTGGATTCTACTCTTTAAAAAAAGAAAAAAAAAAGATTCGTAATAGCCTAACTATCCCACAGTAGTGACTGGTTAAATTCATTATGCTTCATTTATACAGTGGGACAGTATGCAGATACTAAAAGAATTAGGCATGCATTAAATACTGATATGGAATGATCACTGATGACTTTAAAAAAAATTTTTTTTTAAGTTTATTTATTTATTTTGGGAGAGACCGAGAGAACTTGGCAAGTGGAATAGTCTTTCCTGACCCCTCAGCTTATGGAGATTGTATGGTTTTCCTTTTTTAAAAAATTTTTTAAATGTTTATTTATTTATTTTTATTAAAAAATTTTTTTAATGTTTATTTATTTCTGAGACAGAGAAAGACAGAACATGAGTGGGGGAGGGGCAGAGTGAGAGGGAGACACAGAATCCAAAGCAGGCTCCAGGGTCTGAGCTGTCAGCACAGAGACTGACGTGGGGCTCGAACTCACTAACCGTGAGATCATGACCTGAGCTGAAGTCTGACCCTTAACTGACTGAGCCACCCAGGCGCCCCAATATATTTTTTTGAGGGGGGGGGACAGAGAGAGAGAGAGAGGGAGACACGGAATCTGAAGCAGGATCCAGGCTCCAAGGTGTCAGCACAGAGCCTGATGCAGGGCTGAAACCCATGACCTGTGAGATCATGAGCTGAGCTGAAGTTGGAGGCTTAACTGACTGAGCCACCCAGGCGACCCAGTATGGTTTCCCTTTCTTGCTCCAGGTTGGTTCCTTTCTCCATAGGAAAGCAGATTATGTCAGCAATAGTCCAGTGCCTGCCTGTCTGGCACTCAAAGATAGTAGGTGCTTAATATGAGTTAGCCTTCCTTCCTCCTCCTCCCCACTTAAATGATCTCTCAACAAAGGTAGGGAGAAATGAGGCTTCCCTTCCTCCCGGCACATATGTAGACTTCGTTTCTCCTTGAGATTGCTCAATTTCCCTTCCTGTGTTTGCAATTTCTCCAAGTATGTGACTTGCATTTGGCAACTCTTACCCTATGGCAATGGGGACAGTGGAGTTATGCCTCACCTACCACGTTATCCTGCCACAAAGTCAAACTGCACTCATTGGCCAGACCCACCTGCCCCCTGTCTCTGCTGAGAGCTCTTCTCACCCTAGCCAGCTCTGGGACCTGTCCTGTCTTCTCTGGGCCCCAGTCCCATTAAATGGAGGACATTTCTCTCTTTTTTTTTACCCCCTCACCACCTAGCATTTGAACCCCTTTCTTATGTCTGGAGGACCCTTGACTTTATGGTCTTATTAGGAGGAGGCACCCACCTCTCACTAGAGAAATGGAAAATGCTATGCTAGAGTTACATTCCTTATTCTCCTCTTTGCAACTAAGGCCAGGGCATGTAGTCTAGGCTTACCAGACAGAGGGGCCTGCACCAGACTTTGGTGGGTAGCTGGCGGTAGGGGGGCAAGCAAGGGACCCCAGAGCATGCCCACTGCTGGTGGTGAAGAACACGGCAGGTCTGGATTCCCAGCACAGCCTGGGCAGCAGAACTAGTTAAGACACACACAGGAAGGTTCCTCCGTTTGGGGCTGTGTCCCTGGCAGCTCTGATCCCAGTCCTTGAGTCTCCTGGGAGCGCTCATCCCCTTTTTGAGACCTCTTCTCTTAATTTAGTCATTCAGTTTCTGTGGCTTATAGCAAGGAACTCGGACGGTTTTACAGTGACAGAGTCTCTGACCTGTCCTTCTGAGCCTGACTTTCTCATCAGTCCTCACTTTAAGCAAGAGAAAGGGGACACGGAGGCACATGGCTGGTTCCATTGGTTGAGTGGGCAACTCGTGATCTCGGGGCTGTGGGTTCAAGCCCCATGTTGGGTGTAGAGATTACTTAAAAATAAAATCTTAAAAAAGAGAGACAGAGAGGGGCGCCTGGGCAGCCCAGTCAGTTAAGCGTCCAACTTCAGCTCAGGTCATGATCTCATGGTCTGTGAGTTCGAGCCCCGAGTCAGGCTCTGTGCTGACAGCTCAGAGCCTGGAACCTGCTTCAGATTCTGTGTTTCCCTCTCTCTCTGACCCTCCCCCGTTCGTGCTCGGTCTCTCTCTGTCTCAAAAATAAATAAACGTTTAAAAAAATTTAAAAAAAGAGAGAGAAAGGGGACGCAGAATGCATCTCAGGAAAGGTGTTCGTGTGCTTACACTGTCCTTTTGCAGCCCTCCACCTGGCGTTGTGTAAAATATACTCGACTCAGAGTAGCAACCCTGTGAGTTAGTCTTCATTTTGTCAAAGCCACCCCAGTGACCTGAGGCGCATGGGGGCGGGGCTCTCATTCCTTTGGCCTTTGCCTCTGAGAGCCAAGATGGCAGTTCCAGCCATTACAGCCATGCACGAAGAAGGAAGGTGGCTGTCCAGCTTCGAGAGGGCTAAGGCTTTCCAGAAATCCCTGGTGGGCTAGTGCTTCTTCAACACTGGCCAGAACCATGCCCCAGAACCCCCAGCCGCAAGGGAGGTGAGATGCCAGGTCTTCCACAGAGGAGGAAACCAAGGGAAGTCAAGGTTGGAAGGGCAATGGGTCCAACCTACCGTGTCTGCACAGGTTCTGAGAGGGAAGCATGCAGCGCCGTAGGGGCGGAAGTGGACACATCTAACTCTATCAGGGGTGCTGGGGGTGATGGGAAAGGGCTTCCCAGGCTAAAGGCCCAGCTTAGCAGCGTTCTAGGCAGAGCCAACCACAGGAAGCGCAGGGCCCGTGCTCCGGAAATGAGGCCCCATCGGTCAGAAGGGGTCAGATGCTCACGAGTTCGGTTTTCCTCAGCTATTTGCTGAATCGTCTGGGGTGCTTTGGAAATAGATTTCAAGGCATTCTCAGATTTACCTAATCGGAACCTCCAGGTGATGCCTGTGAGTGTGAGACAGTTGGCTCCAGTCTCAACCAGGGGTTCTAGAAGCGTAGGTGCCAAAGCTAAAGCTGCCCACAGGGGCCCCACCCTGACCACAGAAGCAGAACAGGAGTCCAGCAATTAGGGAGCTGCCTGCTGAGGGATGGTCCTGGGGGCACTGCTAACCCATCAGTTTCCTGGGGCCAGGAATGAAGGAGGACCAGTTCTGCATGGTAAAAACAAACCCTGGAGAAACAGCCACAGAGTCTTCTAGATTCTCTCTGGGTGTGACTGAGGCTGCACCTTCTCAGGCTTTTGGCTCTTCTCAAAGCCAGTCCAGCCAGGCCCGTGCCCTTCCCAGGGGACCAGAAGGAACTGGAGGAAAGATGAATCATCAGAACAGAAGGTCACACTCTTCCAGTTGGTGCTCACCCGCCCCTCAGGGCTTCCGCTACTGCTCGGCCCCTACCTCTGCAAACCCTAACTCCCCACCTCCCCCACCCTGGAGTTAGTCCAAGAAAGGTGCAGCTGCAAGTTGCTGGATTTGAGGGAGGGGAGGCAGGGAGAGGCACCCGTGGTGCTGGTATCTACCCTCTGCACTGGTTTAGAACTAATGCAGGACAGCCTGCTCCCAGCATCACTGGTTTTGCAGGGCAAAGCTTCATTTCTCTCGAGTCGGACATATGTCCTAAATCAAATGAGTGACCTCTAGGACTCCGGGCTGGCCCTGGCGTTGGTAGCTAGAGAAGACATAGAAAAAAACATTGCACCAATTTGTAATGTGCAGCACTGGCCCTCAAAATGTGAAGTTGGGGGGCACCTGGGTGGCTCAGTCAGTTAAGGGTCGGACTTCAGCTCAGGTCCTTGAGTTCCAGCCCTGCGCTGGGCTCTGTGCTGACAGCTCAGAGCCTAGAGCCTTCAGGTTCTGTGTCTCCCTCTCTCTCTGCCCCTCCCCAGCTCGCACTCTTTCTGTCTCTCTCTCAAAAATAAAATGTTAAAAACAATAATTTAAAAAGTTAATTAAATTAAATTAAAAATTAAAAGTTAAAAAATAATTAAAAAAATTTTTAATAAAAAAAATGTGAAGTTGGGTGCATTTGTCTTGGGTCATCTTCCCATCTCCCCTTTCATTTTGTCAACATTTATTTGAGGTTTATTTGAGGACCTGCCCTCTGCCAGAGGCTGTGCTAGTCTGTCCTCTCTCCTGCCCCCAGGAACAGAAACTTGCAGTCTGGAATAGACAGAGACTATTCATCATCCCTGTGATGATCCCTGGCAGAGCTCATCATCCCTGTGATGAGCAGGGAGGTCCTGAGGCAGGATGGCCAGAGGAACCTCAAGGCTGCCAGTGCAACTGGAATAGGGTGAGCAAAGCAGAGAATTCTTTGTAAGAAAAGAGACCGAGAAGAAGTTTAAGAGAACCAGCTTTGCAGTCATGCGAGCTTGGGACCCACTATTTCCTAGCTGTCTACATTTAGGCAAATGGTGTAATCTCCCTACTGCTCATTCTCCTTATCTATAAGATGGGAAAAAACAGTGCATTCACGGTGCTCTACATGCTTCCTTAAAAATAAGTGGCAGCTATTATTAGGGTTATTATAAACACCCAAATACATGTTCAATATTCAGTATTACCACTTTCCTGGAGAGGTTTTCCAACAACATATGCTAGATTTTGTTCTTTTTTTTTTTCTTTTTTTTTTTTTATTGTGGAAAAATATACATAACATCAGATTTATCATCTCAACTGTTTCCAAGTGTGCAGCTCAGCGGCGGTGGGCACAGTCCCATGTTATTGTGCAAACATCACCATGATTTATCTCCACAGCTTCTTACATCCTAGAAAACTGAGACTCTGTGTCCCTGACACTGTGACTCCAACATCCCCCTCCCCAGTCCCTGGCCACCACCCTTCTATTTTCTGTCTCTGTGAATTTGACTATTCTAAGTACATTAGATAAATGGAAGCAGGCGATATTTGTCTTCTTGTGACTGGCTTCTTTCACTTCGCACGATGTCCTCAAGGTTGTGGCATATCCCTCCTTCTTAAGACTGAATAATGTGCCATTGTACGTATACGCCACATTTTTGTTTATCCATTTAACCAAAGATGGACCTGGGACTGTTCTACCTTTCGGCTGTTATGAATAGTGCTGCTAGGAACGTGGGTGAGCAAGGATCTCTTCGAGTTTCTGCTTTTGATTCTTTCAGGAACATCCCCGAAATGGGATTGCTGGATCATATGATAGTTCTATTTTTAATTTTTTGAGGAACCTTCATACTGTTTTCCACAAAGGATGCACCATGTTACATTCCCACCACGGTGCATAAGGGCTCCAATTTCTTCACATCCTCACCAACACTTGATCTTTTCTTTTTTCTTTTCTTTTCCTCTCTTTTGTTTTTTCTTTTCTTTTCTCTTTCCTTTCCTTTCCTCCCTCCCTCCCTCCCTTCTTCCTTCCTTCCTTCGTTTCTTCCTGCTGTGGTTGCTGTCCTGCTGGGTGTGATGTGTCTTTTTTTTTTTTTTTAACATTTTTTGACATGTATAAAAACTTTTTTTTTTTTAATTTTTTTTTCAACGTTTTTTATTTTTATTTTTGGGACAGAGAGAGACAGAGCATGAACGGGGGAGGGGCAGAGAGAGAGGGAGACACAGAATCGGAAACAGGCTCCAGGCTCCGAGCCATCAGCCCAGAGCCTGACGCGGGGCTCGAACTCACGGACCGCGAGATCGTGACCTGGCTGAAGTCGGACGGTTAACCGACTGCGCCACCCAGGCGCCCCAAAAACATTTTAAATTACATTGACATTTGGGGCACCTGGGTGGTTCAATTGGTTGAGCGTCAGACTTCAACTCAGGTCATGATCTCGCAGTTTGTGGGTTCAAGCCCTGCATCGGGCTCGCTGCTGTCAGCACAGAGCCTGCTTCAGATCCTCTGTAACCCCTCTCTCTGCCCTTCCTCTTCCCTCTCAAAAATAAAAATAAACATTCATAAATAAAATAAATCAATTACATCAACAGCAACATGTCTCCTGTGCTGTTTGGAATATGTGGGCACGATATACCAACAACCACAAATTGTACTCACCGCTTCCCCCATTCCTCGAGGTGGGGGCTTGCTGTCATTATTCCAGAGCTCCATTACAGGCACCATAAATAAGGGCAGAGGAGTAAAGAGCTTGGCTGGGTGTAGGCAAGACTATCGCCGGAGTCCGAATTAGGATCCAGTCATTTTCAGGTGGAAGCGGAAAGTTTCTCTTTGAATCAACACTTCCTCCCACTTTCTTTTCATTTGAGTCAACAGAAACCCTAAGAGTTTAAACCCTTTGCAGGGAGTTTTGAGCATAAGGAAGCCATCTTGCTTTCAGGTTTTGGTTTTGAACACTGGGAGGTCCCTCAGCGACTGGCCTGGGTCCTCGGAATGGTCTCTGGAATGTGGGCAGATCGTCACAGGTCCTGCTTCTGCCCATCCCTGCTCACCCCCTGTCCCTGCCAGCAGTAAGCCCATATCCACTCTGAAGGGTTCTGTTCAGTCACGCCCCTGTGCAGCCCTCCTCTGGCCTGCTCAGGAGCCCACCCCCTGGCCTGCCCCTGCTTGCTGCACACCTTATCAGATAAGCACAGCACAGCCTAGCTTCTTTCTCCTGCAGGACACACACGGGTCTCTCTGCTCTCCTGGGTCTCCGTGCTAGTGGCTCTCCTCAACCTGGGTACAGGCCGTGCCTGGAGGAATTCGACAGAGCAGGGGCACAAATAGTCATGGCAATCAGCGACTGGAGTGCTGCATAAAAGAAAAGTTAAGTGCCACGTTAGATAAAAAATCAAGGCCTAGGGGCCACGGGTGGAATGCTGGGAGGGGCAGTTCACCACTGAGCAGGGAGTTGGAGACCCAGCAGGAGCCTTGGCTCTGCAGGTGAGGGTTGGGAGGAGGAGAAGGCCATGGACGATCCCCCCCCACCCCCACCCCTGCTCCATAGGAAGGCAAGGTCTCTAACTGCTGCTGATGGCCTGGCCAGGGGTATCCAGCTGGGCATCCAACCACCTCAGCTGCACCTGTGAGATGTCCGAGATGGGGATGGTGGTGCCAGTCAGCAGGCCAGGTGGCCAGTCGAGGCCTTACAGTTAAAGCACATAACAGGGACTTCGAACCTAGTCTGGGATAGTCAAGAAAAGGGCGTGGTGATTTTCTTCCGGGTTTGTTTGCCCTCAGAACACGGACTCCTCCCAAATTACGAATGACAACAATCCTGTCACCTACTGATCGCTTGGCGTGAAGCAGGTGCTCGGCTAAATTCTTTGCATGTACGATCTCATTTCATCTTCACATCAGTCTTTTGAGGTTTTCTCACTGTCTTCATTTTATAGATAAAGAAATGGAAGAGTTTATCTGTAGGGAGGTTAAGTAACTTTGCCAAGGTTCAAACGCAGGTCTGTCGTACTCCGAGCTCAAGCCTTTAACCACCAGACTCTTGTCTATACTATGTTTTATTTCAACAGCTGGGATGGGTTTGACCTTTCTTTCATTCTCAGTTCCTCCAACTCAATCCATAGTTAATTAATTAATTAATTAATTAATTAAAGGTTTCATGCCCCATATGGAGCCCAGTACAGAGCTTGAACTCGCCACCGTGAAATCAAGACCTGAGCTGAGATCAAGAGCTGGACGCTTAACCCACGGGCCACCAAGGCACCCCCAACTCATCCATATTTAAACCAGTCACCTAGTTTCTGCCTAAAAAAACCATGCTCATCGTATTTAAATATTTATTAGAAGCCTCTATCTCTGTGATGGCATATTTCCCAAATAATTTTTGCAATGAAACCAGAGAGAAAGAGAGAGAGAGAGAAATATTGGTTAAACCCCACCGTACAAAAAGTTTTCAAATTTTAACTATCTGAACGATGGATGTATAACCTCATTGTGATAATCATGTCATGTATACATATATCAATTCATTAAGTTATATGTCTTAAACTTTCACACTATTATGTCAATTATATCTCAAGAAAGCTGGGGGGAAAAAATCTCCAAAAACAACAACAACAAAAGAATTTTGCTGAGGTGAATATCTTTCAAAATCAGAAGGTCATTAAAGAGAGAGTTTTGATGAAATGGAATTTACTGTTTACATATACT